>NC_064931.1:437301078-442301078 GCF_023897955.1 Schistocerca gregaria | reverse complement strand
TTGAAAGGCAATGCCCAAGACCTGCGCGTCTCTTACGGCTACCAAGACGTTCAGAACATACCTGTTGGCCTGTTTATCAAACGCAGAATTTTGCAATTTCTGCAGCACACTGTGAGAGTTCATAGGTATTAGGGTGAATTCGAATGTCCGGGTACCAAAATGAATGGCTTCCCTGATGGCCAGTAACCACCGTTTAGACAGAAGTTTCAGATGGAAGCGCAAACATTTGGTAGGCGTCACTAGAAGAGCTAAAGAAGGCTCATCCCATATCCACCTGAGATTTAGAATAGTCCATATAGATGTGAATGTGCTACAACAACTGTATGCTGAGAAAATGCTCCAGGTCACGAGTGATGTTGGTCTCCGCTCGGAAATGGGGCGGCTGTTATGACATTGGGGCTGGAGTGGAGAATTGACTAAACGAAAAAGGAAAACAAGCGAGTTTTATATCCTGTAGAACGAGTGCAAGGAGATGGAGCCATTTCTCGTATCTGCAAACTAATAAAGGGGTTCAGTTCAATAGTCCTCTATGAAGTTCCTGTGTAAGTCTCCAAAAGTGAACCATCACATTAAGAGAGGCACAATGAGATCTCGAATATCGACTAATGAGAAAAGTATCACACAACATCCGCCTTCCTACGGAAACGACATTATGGATGCGCCCACTAGCAGGGCATTGGTGGGCGCTGATTTTATGGCTCAGAGGACAAGACGAATGACTCTATAATGGATGACATCGAGCTTGCGCAAAGTTGACTGTGTTGCAGTGCCGTAGACAACGCTACCATAATCTGAGACAGAAATGATCATAACTTATACAGAATGAAGAGGATGATCGGTTCTCCTCACCACAATCCTCGGGCAATCATACGCAAGATAATCAGTGTTAGTCACCTTGTCGACGAGGTACGAAACATGTCGCGTCCACGTGAGTTTGCTGTCGTAGTAGGCACCAAGGAACTTAGCATGTGACCGAACAGGAAATGTTTACAGGCCAAGCTGAAGTTCGGTTGAGAAGTTACTGCCCCGTTTCCTCGACACAACAACTGGCTTGTCATGTAACAAAGTGAACTCATTTTTGAATTCCTATGCGGCCAACATTTCACATGCCTCGGTAAGCTATAGGTGTGTTATCCAAAGACGAGCGAGCGTATATACAGGCGTCCTCATACTGAAGAATTTTGATGGGGCTGAACAAAGTCTCTAGCTATACAGGGCTATAGTAAGGGACTGAGTATCGCGCCCTGCACGAGGCCACGTGGCATTATGAGGGGTCCACACAACACATTGTCCTGATCGCGGATGTATACGGTACGGAAACCAAATAAATTATGTATAATCCCTAAAATCACCACCGGGAGGTGCAGCAGTTGCAATTTGTGATAATTTCAGGTAGCAGACATTGTCGTGAGTCCTCGAAAAGTAAAAAACTGAGGCCGTTAAATACCTGTTAGTGAAGAACTTGTTTTCAATGTCCATTGCAAGCCAGGTAATGTTATCATAAGCACTTCTGCCCTTACGGAAGCCGTATTGCGTTCGTGGGAGCAAGATCCCATATTACAACCACCATTCTAAGCGAAGCACGAGGAGACTTACGAATATCTTAAACACGCAGGCGATAGGCAATCGGACGATACGATGTTACTTGACCAGCGATTTTCCCAAGCGTCAGTATGGCCACCAATATCTGAGTCTTTCAGTCTTCAGGCACGTCATCATCGCTCCAGATACCATTAAAGATGTTCACAAGAACACAGTTTGCATCCTCAGACAGATGTAGAACCACTGAGTAATGGATCTGGTCATACATATACACTTCTGGAAATGGAAAAAAGAACACATTGACACCGGTGTGTGAGACCCACCATACTTTGCTCCGGACACTGCGAGAGGGCTGTACAAGCAATGATCACACGCACGGCACAGCGGACACACCAGGAACCGCGGTGTTGGCCGTCGAATGGCGCTAGCTGCGCAGCATTTGTGCACCGCCGCCGTCAGTGTCAGCCAGTTTGCCGTGGCATACGGAGCTCCATCGCAGTCTTTAACACTGGTAGCATGCCGCGAGAGCGTGGACGTGAACCGTATGTGCAGTTGACGGACTTTGAGCGAGGGCGTATAGTGGGCATGCGGGAGGCCCGGTGGACGTACCGCCGAATTCCTCAACACGTGGGGCGTGAGGTCTCCATAGTACATCGATGTTGTCGCCAGTGGTCGGCGGAAGGTGCAAATGCCCGTCGACCTGGGACCAGACCTCAGCGACGCACGGATGCACGCCAAGACCGTAGGATCCTACGCAGTGCCGTAGGGGACCGCACCGCCACTTCCCAGCAAATTAGGGACACTGTTGCTCCTGGGGTATCGGCGAGGACCATTCGCAACCGTCTCCATGAAGCTGGGCTACGGTCCCGCACACCGTTAGGCCGTCTTCCGCTCACGCCCCAACATCGTGCAGCCCGCCTCCAGTGGTGTCGCGACAGGCGTGAATGGAGGGACGAATGGAGATGTGTCGTCTTCAGCGATGAGAGTCGCTTCTGCCTTGGTGCCAATGATGGTCGTATGCGTGTTTGGCGCCGTGCAGATGAGCGCCACAATCAGGACTGCATACGACCGAGGCACACAGGGCCAACACCCGGCATCATGGTGTAGGGAGCGATCTCCTACACTGGCCGTACACCTCTGGTGATCGTCGAGGGGATACTGAATAGTGCACGGTACATCCAAACCGTCATCGAACCCATCGTTCTACCATTCCTAGACCGGCAAGGGAACTTGCTGTTCCAACAGGACAATGCACGTCCGCATGTATCCCGTGCCACCCAACGTGCTCTAGAAGGTGTAAGTCAACTACCCTGGCCAGAAAGATCTCCGGATGTGTCCCCCATTGAGCATGTTTGGGACTGGATGTAGCGTCGTCTCACGCGGTCTGCACGTCCAGCACGAACGCTGGTCCAACTGAGGCGCCAGGTGGAAATGGCATGGCAAGCCGATCCACAGGACTACATCCAGCATCTCTACGATCGTCTCCATGGGAGAATAGCAGCCTGCATTGCTGCGAAAGGTGGATATACACTGTACTAGTGCCGACATTGTGCATGCTCTGTTGCCTGTGTCTATGTGCCTGTGTGATCATGTGATGTATCTGACCCCAGGAATGTGTCAATAAAGTTTCCCCTTCCTGGGACAATGAATTCTCGGTGTTCTTATTTCAATTTCCAGGAGTGTACATCTGCATCTAGGTGATTAGTCTTCTATTCACAATAAAGTGCCTGGTAGAGGGTTCAATGAACCACCTTCATGCCGCCTATCTACCGTTTCACTCTCGAACTTCACGCGGGAAAAAAGTAGCACTTAAATTTTTCCGTGCGAGCCCTGTTTTCACTTATTTTATCGTGATGCTCATTTCTCCCTATGTAGGTGTGTTCCAACAGAATGTTTTCGCAAACAGAGGAGAAAACTGGTGATTGAAATTTCATGAGAAGATCCCGTAGCAACGAAAAATGCCATTGTTTTAATGATTGCCACTCCAATTCACGTATAATGTCTGTGGCACTATCTCCCCTATTTCGCGATAATACAAAACGAGTTGCCCTTCTTTGTACTTTTTCGATATCATCCGTCTGTCCCACCTGATGCGGATCCCACACCGCACTGCAGCACTCCAGAATAGGGCGGACAAGTGTCGTGTAAGCAGTCTCTTTGGTAGACCTGTTGCGCCTTCTAAGTGTTCTACCAATGAATCGCAGTCTTTGCTTTGCTCTACCCACAATATTATCTATGTGATCGTTCCAGTTTATTTGTAACTGTAATCCCTAAGTATTTAGTTGAATATGCAGTCCTCAGATTTGTGTGACTTATCGCGTAATCGAAATTTAGCTGATTTCTTTTAGTACTCATGTGAATAACTTCGCACTTTTCTTCAGGGTCAATTTCCACTTTTCGCACCATACACAAATCTTATCTAAATCATTTTATAAGTCGTTTTGATCATCTGATGACTTAACAAGACGGAAAGTGACAGCATCATCTGCAAACAATCTAAGACGGCTACTCAGATTGTCCCCTATGTCGTTAATATAGGTCAGGAACAATAGAGGGCCTATAACACTTCCTTGGGGAACGCCGGATATTACTTCTGTTTCACTCGATGACTTTCCGTCTATTACTACGAACGGTGACCTTTCTGCCAGGAAATCACGAATCCAGTCGCACAACTGAGGCGATACTCCGAAGGCACGCAGTTTGATTAGAAGACGCTTGTGAGGAACGGTGTCGAAAGCCTTCTGGAAATCTAAAAATATGGAATCAATTTGACATCCCCTGTCCATAGCCGGGAAACGTATGTGATGAGAACATTAGGGTCCTGTGGAGTTCTGCGAGAGAATGGTGTGGTCAACCGTCTAGTAGATCGGCAGCAGCACTTGTCCCCAAGAGAGCGACTGATTTCGGCTTGGCAGTTGGAGGTGCGACAATGTCGGAAAACCTGTATATTCAGGACTGCAATCGCGTAGGGGTACCGGTTTCCGTTTGGGCGAGTTCACCATCGACCAGATACGTCCAAAAGGAGTGTGCACAGATATTGTTTGCAGAACATTCTTCAGTGTTCTTTCCTGCGGTACTTGACAACGAGCTTAATGGACGTATCCATTCGTTTGCAGGCAAAATAGTTCTCCCACGTGGTATGCCGTTTCAGACTGCAAGTCAGTCCCCGTTTCGCCACCCGACGTGAACATTCTGAGCCCGAACGGCCAACAGGGAATCTCCTGTTGTTTATCCGACCTTAGCCAAGATGCCGATCCTTTAAGTAAATCATATCTCGACTTGATACTGTCGCAGAAAATGCTGACCAGCACCGTCACCATGGTGTAGTGATTATTATGCTAGATTGTAGCAGGGAGAGTCGTGAGTTTTTTTTAATTTCTGTATTTGGTTCGAGTACATTCTAGAAGTATCCACAAATGTCAAGAATCATTGTACTGAAATGTTCTGTAACTGTAGATATACCGTATGTGTTCTGTTCGGAGCCAGTTCTCTCCACGCTCTTGTATGTGCAAGTGCTGAATATACCTTCGTTAAGTGAAGTTAGTGTTAGTCATTCATCTAATTACACCTTCTTCTACGTGACATTATTCTGGCGGAGACGCTGGGTAGTGGAACTTGCGATAGAGCTCATTATCGGCGACACATGGTCTCCCATCAGGCCACGACAAAAATGGTTCAAATGGCTCTGAGCACTTAACTTCTAAGGTCATCAGTCCCATATAACTTAGAACTACTTAAACCTAACAAACCTACTGACATCACACACACCCACGCCCGAGCCAGAACTCGAACCTGCGACCGTAGCGGTCGCGCGGTTCCAGACTGAAGCGCCTAGAACCGCTCGGCCAAGGGGCCACGACAGAGCCACCGTTTACGTGGCGAGAAACCCGAGTTCGAGCCATATTCAACAGATCGCTATCTATCGCAGACAGAAGAAGAAGAAGAAGAAGAAGAGGACTTTACGTTGATAGCAACTGTGTGTCACCACTGAGACATCCTTCCGGGTTCTCTGGTGATGATGGCCAAGATCCAAACAAGTGGCTGAAGGTATATGAGCGTATAGCTAAATTTAACAAGTGGGATGACACCGTGTGTTTGGCTAACGTATTTTTCTACTTGGAGCGCACTGCCAAGCAATGGTATGAGAACAACGAGGAGAAGTTCGCAAGCTGGAAAGTATTATAGGTGGAACTGTGCAAGTATTTCGGTGACGCACAACGACAGAGGTGCAAGGCTGAACATGAAGTGCAGGGCACAGCGTCCAGGAGAAACTACAGCATCCTATATTAAAGACGTCTTGGGGCTGTATAAAATAGGGGATCCTAGAATGAAGAAGGAAGATAAGGTTGCACATCTCATGAAGGGTGTTGCTGAGGACATCTATCAAGCGCTACTCCTGAAGGAGGTTTCGACAGCAGACGACTTTATAAAATGGTGCCAGTATATCGAGATAATACATCAAAAAGGAGTTATTCACAAGAAGTTTGAATGGCTTCCAAACATCGAATCGATGTCTGTTATGGAGGAAGGAACTGATTTTACAAATGTTCTTCGTCAGACAGTGAGGGAGGATGTTCAGAAGGCACCTGGATAGGACGGCGAGCAAAAAACCGGAACGCTTCAAGAGGTCATAAGGGAGAAAGTGGAACAGACATTGAACCCAATCTCTCGTCTTTCATTTCCATTTGAAACGGCGAAAAAGTCTAGGCCCAAGCGAAGTTACGATCCTACAATGCCGCATGAGGAACCTGTATGGGCACCAAGGAAGACTGACGTCCTGAGGACCCAGGATAACCAACCAGTATGTTTCCTCTGCGGACGACCGGGACATGTGGTGCGCTATTGTCGAGAAAGGCGGCGGATAATTGATAACGCCCGCGCCAGAAGGCAGCAGACCGAACTTAGCCGACGCCAACTCAGGGATGACGAAGATGAACAAGAAGATGTGGGTGCAGGACGACATAGGTCACCATCGCTGGGAGGGAGCCGCTGGAGAGGACGCTCAAGGTCTCCATCGCCGTTTAGAAGCTCCAGCCTATCACCTAGCCACCACAATATGGAAAACTAAAGGGTGCATCCTTCCCTGGAGGTGAGGCCGCCGAAGAGGAAAATCCTCCGCCGTCGATCACTACAAAAAAGGTAGTAAACTACGTCGGTATCCTCGTGGATGGCCGACCAACCAAAGCTCTTGTCTACTCTGGAGCATCATATTCGGTCATTTCGGAGAAGTACCGTCGCCAGTTGCAAAAAACCGTATTCGTCGACAGCAAAACATCTCTGCTGAAGGTTGCTAAAGGGAAATATGTAAAACCTACAGGAAGATGTTTCATTTGTGTGGGTATAAGTGGCCATATACAGCCCTTAGAATTCATCGCCTTACAAGAATGTAGTCATGTCATCATTCTCGGATGTGACTTTTTGAAAGCTTCTCAGGCAATTATAGATTGTGCTCACTGGAAGATTGCGCTATACGAGATGAGATACTGTGGACAGGAATATCCATATCCGAGTGTGTGGAGACTATGTATGCTGGATGAAGTGATCATCCCTGCAGTCAGCGCTAGAAAGGTAACTGTCATGTGTCAAGCTATGCATCAACCCATGGAGCTTGTAGTGGAATGCAAGAGAAGCATATCACTGAAGAATAACTTGGTCATCCCAGAATCTGTCGTTTCGTTTAAGAACAGATTCGGTGAATTGTGGATAATTAACTGTCACCGAGAAACGCAGATGCTTCCGAGACCCCATGTGTGAGTATTGGAACAAGGGCAGCATGAGGACGAAGTACCGTTAGCAAAGATGGCGGCGATGACATCAATCAAGATGGCGGATTTTGGCGGGAAAGTGCCTCGACCCCCTCGCCTAGGGAGGCCACAGTACGGTTCGGTCGTCGTGAATCCAGCAGCCAGATAGTAAACAGTCACCAGCTAAGATTGAACTGGTTAAACGGGCTCAGGAAGCTCGCTTAAATCCGCAGGTCCGACCAATCAGAGTGTTGGTAGATGGCGCCCTTATACGGTTGCTCACTCTGGTGGCAAGGGCAGCGCCGCCATTGTAATCCGTATCGATAGTGGTGTGTACGCTGCCGCTGTCGCTGCCGCCCCGCGACGACGCGTTCACTTGCGCCAGTTGTTGACGTTGTGTGCGGCGCCAGCGGTACTTGCTGTGTGCCGCGCATGTTGTAGCATGC
The DNA here is from genome assembly GCF_023897955.1 of Schistocerca gregaria. Taxonomy (NCBI): domain Eukaryota; kingdom Metazoa; phylum Arthropoda; class Insecta; order Orthoptera; family Acrididae; genus Schistocerca; species Schistocerca gregaria. The sequence continues at coordinate 442,293,346 of NC_064931.1, read as the reverse complement.
CGCACTGAGTTGACGGCTGCTGTGCGGTGGCCGCTACGACACACACCTACTCATTTACACTCTCCTCCCATTGGAGCCAGGAGCTTGAATATTACTGCTTGAAACCTATCTCCAACTCAGCAATAAATCAATGCGTACCGTATCGACCTAGTAAACACACAATTCATATCCTACGCCATACAGAATCACCCATATTACATCAGAAAGCCCTCAGTGAATCGAAATCATTCTCAGAACTGATGTACAAAGACACACTCGTCTCCCCATCGGTACAAACGCGCTACTCTTTCTGGACTGGACCTGCCTGCTTGATTGCGTTGCTACTGGCATCTCCAGACTCTGGGATTACATGAACACACCTATTTTCACCATAATATTATATCATTCTCGCCGTACTTCTCGATATCAAAAACACAGCAGTAGCCTACCGATCGCTAGCGCAACATAATTCCGAAGATATACACTGGAAATCATTTCTCTAAAAACCCAAAATTGTATCCATGTGGAGCGTGCTCTAGACCACTGAGTAACTAGAAACAAACACATTAAAAATCATATTTACACCTGAAAATACCGATCTCGCTGATGTAACACATTCCAAATCATCCCTATAATTTACAAGTCTACTAAGGTCTTTCCCATGTCTAGAGAACATGCAACCATGTCTTCCACATGCGAGATGCACACACCACAATCGATCTTCTCTCAACTAAATAAAGGCGCCAAATGTGTAGAAGGAGTGAACGGAACAATTTACATGAGAGCGAATAACGCTCCACCGCAAACGCACCATCTTCTCAAATTTCCACTTGATCACGGAAGCAGCATACAGGACTGCAAAATTAACTCTCATACATTACATGGGAGAGATAACACTCCAACAGGCCTCACCATTCGGAAGACTGCTGCTGTTAACAGCGAATGTCAATCAATACCACCACATCACTTCCCATACACCAAAACAGTCTAGAAAACCGGCCACATATACATTCTATAATACCCCCCCCCCCCCCGCCACACCGTGGCGTCATTTCCGACAAGAAAATTGTCGTCCACACATGGAATGTGTCTTTATGAACTGTCTGCGTGAAGTCAGGGTAATTCCATGGCTAGCGGGATCCTCATATCTGTCTCCGACATAACATCTGTGGGACAGCTCAGACGTCAACTACGTTCCAGTGCCAGTAACCAGGATATGAAGGGCCAGTTACAACAGTTGTGGGCCAGGAGAGGATGCAAGGGTTTTATGAAATCCTTCTCGACCTAATCCAGGCCAGAGTGGGTGCAACTTCAAACGGATAAGTGGGCTCATATCCCCAAGTTCTTTGTAAATTTGAGTCGATATCGTTATCACACTGCACAAAAGCATTAGGGAAACATGACTTTTGGGCGTATGCCATACTCCATTAAGCAACAATCGAGGACCGGGTATGTTACCAAATTATAGCTTTGTCTTTCACAAATTAAGTACACAACAAAATATCACTACATCATTCTCGATCGTTTACATAAAAAGAATTGAAATATCCGAATAGTGTCGAAAACAAATTGGAAGCCATCATTCATCTCGTCATCTTGTTTTTTTTTTTTTCATTGGAATCTGCGAGATTTGATAAAGTGCTTATCTTCGTGAGCGTTTATCACTCCCTACGTTGCATGCTTCGTATAAGTCTAGAGAGGTCATCCTGTGGGATGTGTTCCCATTCTGCAATGAGAGCCCATGAGAGCTCTTGAGGAGTCTGTGGTGGAACACTACGACCACGAACACGTCTGTCAAGCATGTCCCGCACATGCACGATGGGTTTCAGGTTGGTACTCACCGCCGGCCATTCCATTACTTCAATGTCCAGGTTTCGCAAGACTGTCCTGACGCCACATATGTACTGACATTAGAAGGAATTCAGGGCCACTATACCGTATGCAGCAGCCACTACAAAGTCCAACAGGATGTGTTCGATGTACTACCTGTCGGTAAGGCGGCCATGGATAACGAAAACATTCGTATGGCTACAGAAACTGAAGCTCCCCCCCCCCCCCCTCGCCCCCCACCACCACCCAGTCACAAAATCACAGGACCTTGGAAAACTGTCGGTTCCTGAACAATATTTGGCAGGTACCACTCACTACGGGTCTCCGTACACAAACGCAGCCATGATTTTGAGCCAGAGGATACCTGAACTTCTCTGTGAATAGCACGTTTCGCAAGTGACGAAGTTGCTAGTTGACATGGGAACAACAGAACTGAGCGTGAGATGCAAGATGTTGTTGTGTCAAGCGGGGTACTCAAACAGGACGTCTGGATAGTAAGATCCATTCTTCTAACCAATTCATTACAGTCCGATCGAACACTACAGTTCCATTGGCCCTTGTGAGATCGTTTTGCACTGCTGTGGCTGTATCCATAATACACGACAACGCGGAAATGGCCAGATATCTGTCTTCACGTTGGTTTGTAATCTATCAGCGACCATGTCCAACTGGCCTTGTGTACTGACCTGTGTCTCTATAGCGGGTCCACAACCTGTCGATGACACATGGAGAGACATTTGAATCTGCAGTAAAACAACAGAGAGTCCATCCTTTTTAGCTCAAACAGACCGCCGTTGCAACTTGGACAGCATTAAGATATTGCGTTTCATGTGCTTGGTTGAACACAACGTCCACAAATGACAAGTGCCATCTGTGTACCTCACTAGAAAACACTGGGACACCGGTACTCAATCCTGATGGATCTCTTCACACTGTAATGCATAACACATCCAAAAGATGGCGAATGATTTTAATTATTGCCCATACTGAAAGCGAAGATCTGAAGTCATGCAGTAAGACCACAGGTGTCGCCCATATTAAAATAGATTTCACATACCGGACACTAATACAAGTGTTTCCCTAATTCTTTTGAATAGTGCAACACGCCATCGCTCTCAACTTGTATAGTTTTAGTTCGCTTCCCTCTCCCCATCTTGGTGCTTTACTGTGTTTGTCAGGCAGTGTATTCTGTTGCTCCACATATTTCCTTAGGCAGTGCAGTTGTCATAAAAAGTATTTTTCAATTCATTTATACAAATAAATTTGTTACACGAAGAGCATTTGGCCTGTTGCTGGGACAGAATGTTTTATCTTGCTCCCAGTTCACATCTCCTCCCATTAACTTAAAAAATTGGTCAGTGTACACCTATTATCCTCCAATTTAACATCATTTGAAACAGTAAATTTCACATTTTTCTAGACGATTGCACACCGTTAGCCTTCTTGGGCCAGTCTCGTCTGTTCGACTGCTCGGATACCTTGCGAAACTCCACTGTTTACAGCTACAAACAAAGCGTCATCCCTTCAGTCTACCAGTCAACACAGCAACTTGACGGAAGATGACAGGTGGCGTGTAGTGTGGTCATACTACTTTCAGTTTTGCCTGTTTTGAAGTGTTGTAAGGCTCCAAAGGTAGCGACATCCCAATGAAACGTTTAACCAACAGTGTGTGAAGAGTCTAGTTAACGCCGGAGATGATTCAATGATGTTTGGTTTTTTTTCGTAACACAATATGGGCCAACTCATTTAGGTTACCAGGATGTTTATTTCAGCATTCTTGTCGACTATGTGTTGTCCTTTCTACCTCGTCTTCATGACGAGTATTCAGTGAACACTTCCGTCATCTAAGATGAAAACGTTCTTGATTCGAGGAACACAAAGGCATCCTATTACACAACGGGTGTCCCGCTGTCTTACCTGGTCCTGATACCACGGAAAATGTAAGGGACTGTTTGATACAACACGTGATACGTGGAAAACAATATATCCACAATTTGATAGCTCTGCAGGCTCTGATAATCAATGAGTCGCTTGAGATGGGGATAACAAACCGGAAGGAACTTGGACTCTCCTCATCGTCACTGCGGTGGTACACGGTATTAGTGCGATATCTGCTGAGATAACCAATTTTTTGAACGGTGTACTTATCTTCACTAAGAAAGGATTGAAATATTTAATCACTGGTGCTTTTTTTCGGAACTTATTTCTTCAGAGTATTTTCTGCAATAATGCTATTGTATCTGTTACAATTGTTAACTTTTGTCAACATATGTGTACTGCGGTAACTCCCTGGATAAATGGAAGATGGTGCCCACAAGAACGGGAAAGAATCTGATAGTATCCAGTCAGCGAAAATCTGGAGCTCATCATATCGTTTATATATTTAGGGACAATACTAATAACCTACGTGGAACGAGACGCAAATGGAAGACTTGGATTATTTGGAAAGATTCTGATAGTGTGCGGTCCGTCTGTAATGGGTAATCGGACGCAAGACGTTAAAGCGCCGAATTCCATAGCACTGCTCCGACGTTTGTAAGTCATGTAGGAGAGACTGTAAGAAAGTAAAGGTGTAATGTTAAGGTTGTAACAGGTGAACAGGTGAGTATAGCTTAAATGAAAGTTAGGCGGAGATGTTCTGCGATCTTCACACCAGTCTTTGGAAAAGAAGAGGCCTGTCTGAAAAATTTCTAATTTCGAGACACGGTATTCGAGGAGGATCATATGACAGTTCACTGCCACCATCTTGTATGTTTCGTAGGAATAATGAGGAAAAGGCAAGAGGATACGCATAGACAGTTACTTTTTGCTCACTGATTATGCCAATGGAAAATGTCAGTGGGTCTTTAGACGTCGATATGTGACGCTGTGAAGTCCTAAATCAACAGTTGCCAAACGCATTAATAAAGGATGGTTTCAGGGCCCTATTTGTGCTCCCCAATTCTGGCATCTTAACGCTGAACCGCTGCTGGACAGATTACAAAACAGTCAGAAACTGTTACTTCTAGTGAATGCTGTAAGTCAAGATTGACTAGAAAATATTTGTGGCAAACTACGCGAAATTCGGCAGTTGTGGTGCACGCTCGTGTGAGTCAACTTTCCATCGCACAAAAGCAAAATATATGTGACCTGAAGGAATACTCTCAAAAGACCCACTGACTGAAATAAATCAAGGGTTAATCAGAAGTAATTTGGTGAACTGGTATTTAGGTGTTCATCTAGATGAATACTGGGCATTCCCAAATAGAATTTGTAGCTAGAAAAGGTAATTGTGTAACGAATAAAATTATCAATATGAGAAAAAGAGGTGTCGTTTGCCTCTGCATGTAATTAGACAGTATTGGTTTGAAGTATCTTGTTCTACGGCTTACAGAGTGGTTTGTGGAGTGTATGTGACTACTGTGCACAGTGTCGAGCTGGCTAATGTCTGACGAATTGATGTGGGCCTGCAGTTTCCCGTGGGAAACTTCATTCCGTTCCCAGTTCCGTAATTAGTAGACAGACTTTTAGCTAAAAGCCGTGAACCTTCCGACTAGTACAGGGAAGTGTACTGTGTTAATTAAAAATTTTTGCAAAGGAAGAGGAGAGGAGTTTCATTTAGATTAGCTTTACAAGCTGTTCGTAGTCACACATGGACACGCAGTTCCTGTCCGCACAAAACAATACCTACATGGTAACTGTCATATTCATAATCCATCATTCAATCGTTACGAATGTCAAAGTTGAATGCAATGCGCGATGTGACGGTTCTACACCAAGTACGGAAGCAGTCTGAAAAACAGCGCAAATACTACCGGAAGACTGCAGTACGAGTTTTCAAGAGCAGTTAAAAAGTCATAAAAATCACTTCGTCGTGTGAGGAGCACGCCATACTAGTAGAAGGCGCCACTGCGGATGTCATATACTTTCATTACTGCGAGTAAGTATCGATGAGCGTGTTGTAATTCGTATTGACGCAAACGTTAAATCTGTCCTGAGACACAGTAAAACACCAAACGATAAAGGCACGGGATGGAAGAGGCAACCCACTAACTGCAGTTGTATGTGCAAAATTTGCTTGGAAACCCTATTCGCAAAAGCGGGACGAGAGCAAACTATAACAGACTTTACCCTCACAAGCATGAACCACTGCCGATTCGAAACAGCAAACGCAGTCATTATAAAAGAGGGAAAAGGTAAAGTTCCTATACTCTTCAAGTCATTTCGGGCTATCAGGCTAACAGTTCTAATAGGTAAGACTCCGGAAAAAATACTAATAGATTAATTGGCGTAGGATTAACTAACACTTAATATTGATCCAGGAAATAGAAATATAAGGAAGACGTAAATAATGAGACGAGAAAATTAATACACGCAAGTGCGAAATAAGTGATAGATATAACGATCAATGTTTCCGGTTCGTTCGACAACTTACGGTAGCCTTCATTCTTTAGAATATTAATGGAAGCAGACTGCCCAAGAAAGCCTACTGGATAACTTTAGATGTCGATAAGTGACTACATCATTCTCGATCGTTTACATAAAAAGGACTGAAATATCCGAATAGTGTCGAAAACAAATTGGAAGCCATCATTCATCTCGTCATCTTGTTTTTTGTTTTTTTTTTTCATTGGAATCTGCGAGATTTGATAAAGTGCTTATCTTCGTGAGCGTTTATCACTCCCTACGTTGCATGCTTCGTATAAGTCTAGAGAGGTCATCCTGTGGGATGTGTTCCCATTCTGCAATGAGAGCCCATGAGAGTTCTTGAGGAGTCTGTGGTGGAACACTACGACCACGAACACGTCTGTCAAGCATGTCCCGCACATGCACGATGGGTTTCAGGTTGGTACTCACCGCCGGCCATTCCATTACTTCAATGTCCAGGTTTCGCAAGACTGTCCTGACGCCACATATGTACTGACATTAGAAGGAATTCAGGGCCACTATACCGTATGCAGCAGCCACTACAAAGTCCAACAGGATGTGTTCGATGTACTACCTGTCGGTAAGGCGGCCATGGATAACGAAAACATTCGTATGGCTACAGACACTGAAGCTCCCCCCCCCCCCCTCGCCCCCCACCACCACCCAGTCACAAAATCACAGGACCTTGGAAAACTGTCGGTTCCTGAACAATATTTGGCAGGTACCACTCACTACGGGTCTCCGTACACAAACGCAGCCATGATTTTGAGCCAGAGGATACCTGAACTTCTCTGTGAATAACACGTTTCGCAAGTGACGAAGTTGCTAGTTGACATGGGAACAACAGAACTGAGCGTGAGATGCAAGATGTTGTTGTGTCAAGCGGGGTACTCAAACAGGACGTCTGGATAGTAAGATCCATTCTTCTAACCAATTCATTACAGTCTGATCGAACACTACAGTTCCATTGGCCCTTGTGAGATCGTTTTGCACTGCTGTGGCTGTATCCATAATACACGACAACGCGGAAATGGCCAGATATCTGTCTTCACGTTGGTTTGTAATCTATCAGCGACCATGTCCAACTGGCCTTGTGTACTGACCTGTGTCTCTATAGCGGGTCCACAATCTGTCGATGACACATGGAGAGGCATTCGAATCTGCAGTAAAACAACAGAGAGTCCATCCTTTTTAGCTCAAACAGACCGCCGTTGCAACTTGGACAGCATTAAGATATTGCGTTTCATGTGCTTGGTTGAACACAACGTCCACAAATGACAAGTGCCATCTGTGTACCTCACTAGAAAACACTGGGACACCGGTACTCAATCCTGATGGATCTCTTCACACTGTAATGCATAACACATCCAAAAGATGGCGAATGATTTTAATTATTGCCCATACTGAAAGCGAAGATCTGAAGTCATGCAGTAAGACCACAGGTGTCGCCCATATTAAAATAGATTTCACATACCGGACACTAATACAAGTGTTTCCCTAATTCTTTTGAATAGTGCAACACGCCATCGCTCTCAACTTGTATAGTTTTAGTTCGCTTCCCTCTCCCCATCTTGGTGCTTTACTGTGTTTGTCAGGCAGTGTATTCTGTTGCTCCACATATTTCCTTAGGCAGTGTAGTTGTCATAAAAAGTATTTTTCAATTCATTTATACAAATAAATTTGTTACACGAAGAGCATTTGGCCTGTTGCTGGGACAGAATGTTTTATCTTGCTCCCAGTTCACATCTCCTCCCATTAACTTAAAAAATTGGTCAGTGTACACCTATTATCCTCCAATTTAACATCATTTGAAACAGTAAATTTCACATTTTTCTAGACGATTGCACACCGTTAGCCTTCTTGGGCCAGTCTCGTCTGTTCGACTGCTCGGATACCTTGCGAAACTCCACTGTTTACAGCTACAAACAAAGCGTCATCCCTTCAGTCTACCAGTCAACACAGCAACTTGACGGAAGATGACAGGTGGCGTGTAGTGTGGTCATACTACTTTCAGTTTTGCCTGTTTTGAAGTGTTGTAAGGCTCCAAAGGTAGCGACATCCCAATGAAACGTTTAACCAACAGTGTGTGAAGAGTCTAGTTAACGCCGGAGATGATTCAATGATGTTTGGTTTTTTTTCGTAACACAATATGGGCCAACTCATTTAGGTTACCAGGATGTTTATTTCAGCATTCTTGTCGACTATGTGTTGTCCTTTCTACCTCGTCTTCATGACGAGTATTCAGTGAACACTTCCGTCATCTAAGATGAAAACGTTCTTGATTCGAGGAACACAAAGGCATCCTATTACACAACGGGTGTCCCGCTGTCTTACCTGGTCCTGATACCACGGAAAATGTTAGGGACTGTTTGATACAACACGTGATACGTGGAAAACAATATATCCACAATTTGATAGCTCTGCAGGCTCTGATAATCAATGAGTCGCTTGAGATGGGGATAACAAACCGGAAGGAACTTGGACTCTCCTCATCGTCACTGCGGTGGTACACGGTATTAGTGCGATATCTGCTGAGATAACCAATTTTTTGAACGGTGTACTTATCTTCACTAAGAAAGGATTGAAATATTTAATCACTGGTGCTTTTTTTCGGAACTTATTTCTTCAGAGTATTTTCTGCAATAATGCTATTGTATCTGTTACAATTGTTAACTTTTGTCAACATATGTGTACTGCGGTAACTCCCTGGATAAATGGAAGATGGTGCCCACAAGAACGGGAAAGAATCTGATAGTATCCAGTCAGCGAAAATCTGGAGCTCATCATATCGTTTATATATTTAGGGACAATACTAATAACCTACGTGGAACGAGACGCAAATGGAAGACTTGGATTATTTGGAAAGATTCTGATAGTGTGCGGTCCGTCTGTAATGGGTAATCGGACGCAAGACGTTAAAGCGCCGAATTCCATAGCACTGCTCCGACGTTTGTAAGTCATGTAGGAGAGACTGTAAGAAAGTAAAGGTGTAATGTTAAGGTTAACAGGTGAACATGTGAGTATAGCTTAAATGAAAGTTAGGCGGAGATGTTCTGCGATCTTCACACCAGTCTTTGGAAAAGAAGAGGCCTGTCCGAAAAATTTCTAATTTCGAGACACGGTATTCGAGGAGGATCATATGACAGTTCACTGCCACCATCTTGTATGTTTCGTAGGAATAATGAGGAAAAGGCAAGAGGATACGCATAGACAGTTACTTTTTGCTCACTGATTATGCCAATGGAAAATGTCAATGGGTCTTTAGACGTCGATATGTGACGCTGTGAAGTCCTAAATCAACAGTTGCCAAACGCATTAATAAAGGATGGTTTCAGGGCCCTATTTGTGCTCCCCAATTCTGGCATCTTAACGCTGAACCGCTGCTGGACAGATTACAAAACAGTCAGAAACTGTTACTTCTAGTGAATGCTGTAAGTCAAGATTGACTAGAAAATATTTGTGGCAAACTACGCGAAATTCGGCAGTTGTGGTGCACGCTCGTGTGAGTCAACTTTCCATCGCACAAAAGCAAAATATATGTGACCTGAAGGAATACTCTCAAAAGACCCACTGACTGAAATAAATCAAGGGTTAATCAGAAGTAATTTGGTGAACTGGTATTTAGGTGTTCATCTAGATGAATACTGGGCATTCCCAAATAGAATTTGTAGCTAGAAAAGGTAATTGTGTAACGAATAAAATTATCAATATGAGAAAAAGAGGTGTCGTTTGCCTCTGCATGTAATTAGACAGTATTGGTTTGAAGTATCTTGTTCTACGGCTTACAGAGTGGTTTGTGGAGTGTATGTGACTACTGTGCACAGTGTCGAGCTGGCTAATGTCTGACGAATTGATGTGGGCCTGCAGTTTCCCGTGGGAAACTTCATTCCGTTCCCAGTTCCGTAATTAGTAGACAGACTTTTAGCTAAAAGCCGTGAACCTTCCGACTAGTACAGGGAAGTGTACTGTGTTAATTAAAAATTTTTGCAAAGGAAGAGGAGAGGAGTTTCATTTAGATTAGCTTTACAAGCTGTTCGTAGTCACACATGGACACGCAGTTCCTGTCCGCACAAAACAATACCTACATGGTAACTGTCATATTCATAATCCATCATTCAATCGTTACGAATGTCAAAGTTGAATGCAATGCGCGATGTGACGGTTCTACACCAAGTACGGAAGCAGTCTGAAAAACAGCGCAAATACTACCGGAAGACTGCAGTACGAGTTTTCAAGAGCAGTTAAAAAGTCATAAAAATCACTTCGTCGTGTGAGGAGCACGCCATACTAGTAGAAGGCGCCACTGCGGATGTCATATACTTTCATTACTGCGAGTAAGTATCGATGAGCGTGTTGTAATTCGTATTGACGCAAACGTTAAATCTGTCCTGAGACACAGTAAAACACCAGACGATAAAGGCACGGGATGGAAGAGGCAACCCACTAACTGCAGTTGCATGTGCAAAATTTGCTTGGAAACCCTATTCGCAAAAGCAGGACGAGAGCAAACTATAACAGACTTTACCCTCACAAGCGTGAACCACTGCCGATTCGAAACAGCAAACGCAGTCATTATAAAAGAGGGAAAAGGTAAAGTTCCTATACTCTTCAAGTCATTTCGGGCTATCAGGCTAACAGTTCTAATAGGTAAGACTCCGGAAAAAATACTAATAGATTAATTGGCGTAGGATTAACTAACACTTAATATTGATCCAGGAAATAGAAATATAAGGAAGACGTAAATAATGAGACGAGAAAATTAATACACGCAAGTGCGAAATAAGTGATAGATATAACGATCAATGTTTCCGGTTCGTTCGACAACTTACGGTAGCCTTCATTCTTTAGAATATTAATGGAAGCAGACTGCCCAAGAAAGCCTACTGGATAACTTTCGATGTCGATAAGTGACGCTGTGATGTCCTACATCAACGGTTGCCAAAAACATTAATAAAGGATGTCTTCAGGGCACTATTTGTGGTCTCAGATTCTAGCATCTTAACTCTAAACCACTTCTGGAGAGATTATAAAACACTCAGAAATGGTTACTTCTAGTGCACGCCGTAAGTCTAGATTCACTAGAAAATATTTATTGCAAACCACCTGAAATTTAGTCTTTGTAGTGCAAGCTGGTGTGAGTCATCTTTCCATCGCAAAAAACAAAGGAACTGACTGATATAACCTAAACTGTAATAAGAAGAAATTTGGTGAACCAGTATTTAGTGTGCATCTAGATGAATACTGGGCATTCCAAAACAGAAATGTAGCTTGGAAAGGTAATTGTGTAAAGAACAAAATTATTAATATGAGAATAAGAGGTTTCGTTTGCCCCTGAATGTAATCAGACAGTACCACTAATTCATGTTAATTCCAGTTGTAGGCTATGATGGCAGAGGTTACGGCTGGTCAGTCTCTCTGGTGCGGTCAGGAAAATACAGCGAGGAACACTACTAAGCTTCTGTGCACACTTAGCCCAATATCTACATACGTCCATAGTATGTTAATGGGTTTGTTTCCCTTTGTACGCGCAAATAAGAAAAATCTGCCTAAGAAAAAAAGCAATGGAAGAAAGTCTATGGAATTTTTTGGGAACAAGTAACAAATTCGTTAGTAATAACGAATGCTACATCTATAGAACGCCGGCCGCGGTGGTCTCGCGGTTCTAGGCGCGCAGTCCGGAACCGTGCGACTGCTACGGTCGCAGGTTCGAATCCTGCCTCGGGCATGGATGTGTGTGATGTCCTTAGGTTAGTTAGGTTTAAGTAGTTCTAAGTTCTAGGGGACTAATGACCACAGCAGTTGAGTCCCATAGCGCTCAGAGCCATCTATAGAACGACAGCAAAATTGTCATCCCTGAGGCACAGGAAGCACATTATTTCAATTTATTTGTGATAAGAAAACCAAGTTTCGATACGCTTCAGCTAGCCCATTTTGAAACAGGTACTACACTGGTCCACTACCATCCTGAATACGGGCCACATCCTACGTATCTGAACAGACTTGGTAAGAGAGCAACCACTGCAGCGAAATCGGTACGCCAGCTCATGCCTCCTAACTGGAGATGTATCAAGGATGGCTAGACGGGTTTTAGAAGATAAAATGTTTACAAAAAGAAAAGAGGACGGGAAAGGGTAAAAAGTTCAGTAGACGTGCTTAAGGAAAGAGAACGAAATTAGATCGCTCCATGGTCTTTGACTCAGTAATAGAACAGTGAAGGAAGGTGGGTAGAAAAGTATCCATGAATAACTAGAAGAATCAATGGTTCTCATTGAAAGATAGGTGTGTGGTCTAATCCAGCGTCATGTGGTCTGGAGGCAGCAAGATGATGTCAGACCGGAAAGAACGTCTTATGAAGAACGATAGGAACCATACAGTCCAATAATAGTAAAGTATGTGTGTCTTTCGAAGTCTATAGAGAAGAGAAACAAAAAGAAGATAATGTACTGCTTAACTGAGGTCAGAGGATTAGCAATCTAAAAATGATCAAAATTAATAATATTAAATGTGTAGCACTGATATTAGCATTTGTTCCATTAGTTTAAGTAGAATAGTACCTGTAGAAAAATGATACTATCACAAGGCGAACGGCCGTGTCGCAGTGGTAACACAGGTTCTCGTCAGTTCATCGAAGTTTAGAGCTGTCGCGTTTGGTTATCACTTGGATGGGTGACCGTCCGGATTTGCCGAGTGCTGTTGGCAAGTGGGATGAGCTCAGCCCTTGTGAGACCAATTGAGGAGCACTTGACAGAGAAATAGCGGCTCCGATAAAAAAAACTGACAACGGTCGATAGAGCTTTTTGCTGACCACATGCCCCTCCATATCCGCATCCAGTGACGCCAACTGGCTGAAGACGACACGGTAGTCGGAGAGAGAGAGAGAGAGAGAGAGAGAGAGAGAGGTACGTCTACAACGATCCATTAATATTTTAAGTAGTCATGCTTGCAGTAGTAGTGGTAGTCCATGCAGTTGATGTCATAGTTTTTGTAAGGCCATTAACATCAGTCTCAAATAATCCTCTCATTCATTCATCTTTTTAAATCCATTCACCAGGCACACAATTAGTAGACGATTAAGGACACCATTCGCGAAGTAACCTTCTACGATATGGGTAGATGAATCACAAACAAATATAAAAATAATAATCGGTTTTCGAACACTTAGTGCAAAGATGTGAAGCCTCGACACAACCCACTGTTCTACCACTTCGACCTAACTATTAACTCGCTAAAAGGCACATAAAGTTCCTTGAAAACTTCAACCCTCATTTCCTCAGAAACGGTCGAGTACCTGCGGATGTTCCGACACATGTGTTCGCTGATTTTGACCCCTCTTCCACTCAGAGAAGTTTCTTGGAAATCGGGTTGTGGCACTTGCCGTGTTACCCTCGATAGCAGTTGCTTTCCTCGGATAATACCACCAGCTAGAGCAACCGAATAATTTCCTCGGAATGTAGAACAACAATATTTACTTAATACGCAGCAAGAGAGACGCGCTGACATTGGTGCAACCTACAACATTACTGGACAATGGCGTGGCACCAGGTCGTCGTTTCGGACAAGTCGCAGTTCTACTCCCAGTGTCGCGATAGATACATCCGTGCGTGGAGACTCCGAGCGTAGCTGACGAAACCAGGCAGCATTCGTCGATAGGGCGTTTTGTTAAGGGGTACCAATGGTCGACCTCTGATTCTCATTAACGGTAATTTGGGGAGCTGTTATTACGATTCTGGTGTGTTAAGACAGTTCTCTGTGTCCTATCTTCGGGGTCTCCATGATGTCTTCCAACAAGATAACGCAAAACCGCATGTTAAGCCTGCTGTCTTGACTTACCTCGATAGAAAGGGTGTTCAACTGCTACCATGAACTGCACGTTCACCGGATCTCTCACGCACTGAAAACAACTGGTCATGGATTGCCGAGTGACTGGCATGCTACCACTCGCCAGCTAGTAGGATTCTTTCACTCTGTCATAGTGTTACAGGAAAATTGAATGACATACTCGTATCTGTCGTCGAAGCAAGTTTAACGTGATGTGCAGCCAGGTTAGAGCCACTATAGCTACCAATGGTGCTAAATTTTGCATCCTCTACGCCGCCAAGTCAGCTAGAAATTTAGGCATGTATTCTCCCTAATGTACTTTAAACGTGCAATAAATAAAATTTCGTAATTTTATGTGTTGCAGTTTTAAGTGCTAGTAGAGCCGATGTCTTACAAATTATCGCGCTCATTTACTAATCTCTTTGGACATTGCGGTAACATGGCTGGAAAAGAAACACAGACATAACATGTGATGAAGTCTTTTCTTTGGAAGGTATTCCTTCCGCTGCAAAAGGCGCCTTCCTTGTAGTGATTTCTCCTCTGTGTCTAGCTTTCACCAGGCACCTGTAAGCAGTGTGTCAGTTACCGTATATGTACACAACTTCCAGGGCCATATAAATGAACAGAGATGAGCCGGTGGTGTGGACGTCTGCAATATGAAGACAGCGGTGTCGGACATAGGCGAGGCAATCTGCAGCAGTGTATACTCGGCTGCGGAAGCGTGCCTTAAGTCGTGGTCTCAAGATAATAGTCGACGTGAAGCTAACTGCAGCACATTAATCTGTATTCAGGGGCTTCTAGCGACATCTAACGTGGAGCGAAAGCTTCTCGTAACGTAGAATCGGTTCGCCCAAATGTCCCTTCCAATACTTTAAGGTTTAAAGGCCCAAAACGTATGGCTCCCAATCTGGATGTGTATAGGATAGAAAAGGGCGTTGTACCAGATACACCTCAGAAACTTAATTACAAACAGAGGCAAAAGCACTCCGCCTTCATGTAACAAATGGCCCACTGGCATTATCCGACCGCCGTGTCATCCTCAGATGAGGATGCAGATAGGTGAGGAGAGTTGTAAGCACACGTCTCCCCGGTCGTTACGACTGTTTTCTTTGACCGGAGCCGCCACTATTCGGTCGAGTAGCTCCTCAAGTGGCATCACGATGCTGAGTGTACCCCGAAAAATGGCAACAGCGAATGGCAGCCCCGATGGTCACCTATCCAAGTGCCGGCCACGCCCGAAAGTGCTTAAGTTCGGTGATCTGACGGGAACCAGTGTATTCACTGCGACAAAGAAACAGACGTGTCTGCTTTTATTTGCAGTATGTAGTAACATTGAGATCTTCGAGGAATGGTATGCCCATCCGAAAATTCAAGTTTCATGGATCAGGGAAGTGAGTGAATAATGTTAAAAATATTTGAAGGGAACAGTGACCTTTTTAGGGCGAAAGCGAAATGATACAGTAAGAATAGAGAAAATGTCTGCTCTGGAACAGAAACAAATTAGAAGATCCAGGCAGAAAACACTACCTAAGCCATCTGCTCTGGAGCCAGAACAGAGAGAGATTTACATCCATCTCTGTGCAGGCAGAGGCGAGAGGTAGAAAGATGATCGATGACCCCTACCTTTTTATTGGTTGTTCAAAAAAGTCTGTGGAGTCATTGGGATCTAAACCACCAGTTCAGCATTCATGTAGGTGACACAGAAGAGTGTAAGGAGAAACGTTAACAAATATATAAAAAGTTACTACCATCAAGGGGTTCACGATGCAACTAATTTTAATTAATTTACTTATTAAATCTGTCTGACTTGCTCAACAACAGTGGACTGTTACAAATCTAATTCCGTTCATGTAAATCATTGTGATTATCATTCTAGAGTGAATGTTGAACGAAGTTTACAGTATCTATAATATTACGTATTCTTTCTTTCAGTTGGCTTCTCTTACTATCACTCTAACATTTTGTAGTTTATCTTGATTCATAATGAATTACAAGAGACAGTTTTCGGTAAAATGATTTGTCATGCTCGATTTCCTGCGAAATTATTGCCACCGCGTGAAATCTTCAGCAATGTTAACGACATTTATTTCCCGATTGAGATTCATATGAAGAAATGTTGCTGTGGCAAACTTGCCTTCACCCGTGGTGTTCGGAATTTCTTCGTTTCGAATGTTTCTATGATCAGTATCACCCAAGGAAATACACCAAATCTTCTCGAAGAATAAATATAAGGACAAAATGTAAGAATTATTGAAAAAAACTCATATAAGAATTTAATATAAGAATCTGAGTATTTAAAAAGGTCGTAAGCTCTGAAAATACATACGTACTGTATTATATAATATAGGTATGACACTTTTTGCGATTTCACAATTAATATAGCGCCTATCTGTTCCCGAACTTGATAAGAAATAATCTGTAGTAACCGTCCACAGAGATGGATATATAAATGAGAAAATAAAATCAAATAATAGCAGTAGTCAGGTTCCGAGCACGGACCGCAAACGTAAGATGCCTCAAGGCTTGCCACTCTGCAACTACGACGTCTGAGATTATCGTCCGCTAAAAGCTATCTAAATTAAGTCGAAAACGTTGACCATCATTTCCCTGAAACGATCGAGTATCTTCGGATAAGTCGAGACCAGTCTTCACTTATCTGACTCTTCTTCCACTGAGCGAAGCGTCTGGGATATCGTGTTATTAATAGATGATGCCTTGGTCTCCTCGTAAGTTTACTACCTAAATTGGATGCGATCCTCAATCACAACAACTGTTTCCAAAAACATCGGTGTTGTATCACACACATCAGGCATTTTCCTGATTGATGGAGCAAGCGAGTCAGTGAAGTATACAGAATGTCACACCGCGAATTTTAATGTAATTGTTTCCTCAACTAACAGAAACCAGTCTAAATGACGAAATTTTGTATTGCGAATTGCTTTAACACTGCCTCGGGACATTTTAAACGACATTTGATTGCGTCTACCATATGTAGATATTCGTATATCCTAACAAGTGTTCACCTGTGTCGTAGCACGATAAATCTCCATCAGTGACGTCATTTGTCCAGTGGACTGTAATGGTGTTACACCTTGTGTTTCGTATACGTCACTAAACTTGCACTGCGAGTGACGTATACGACCAGGGTAAAGAAATTAAATAACGTGTACCACTAGCACATACCTATCCCGTGGTGCGAAAATGGCGTGTGTTTCAAGGCACTTGTAACATATTCTTGCATTTGTTGGCTGTTGTGAAAAAGAACGCATAAAAGGTGTTAACAACTAGATTTTCTATAAAACCTATTAATTGAAGATAATGGTTCACTGGATAAAGAGAAAGACGATGACCCCCTTCTCGTAGCTATATAAATCTCCGTGAATGACATTGTTTGTCCATGGGATTATAGTTGTGCTACAGCTTGAGTTTCATATATGTTACTAAATACGCACATGGACTGACGTATGTGACCAGGATACAGAAATTAAATAACGTGTACCACTAGCACGTACCTCTCCCGTGGTGCGGAAATAACGTGTGTTTCAAGTCACTAGCGACATCCTCTTGCATTTATAGACTGTTGGAAGAAAAAGGAGTAGTAGATGTTATTAACTAGATTTTTCTATAATACCAACTAACTGAAGATATTGATTCACAGCATTCAGTGTTAAAGACGAAGACGCAGTCCCCCATGTCTCGTTTGGATAAATCTCGGTGAATGACATTGTTTGTCCAGAGCATTATAATTTGATACATCATGCGTTTCGTATATGTTACTAAACACACACATGGAGTGACATATGTGACGAGGGTACACAAGTTAAATAATGTGTACCGCCAGCACATACTTCTCCTGTGGTGCGAAAACACCGTTTGTTGCACAGGAAAAGTGGAGATCTTATTGTAGTTGTCGCCTGTTGAGAAAAGGAACGAGTAATAGATGTGAAAAATAGATTTTCTATAATATCAACAAATTAACGACGATGGTGCACAGCATTCAGTATTAAAGTGGAACACGCGTTCGCCCTTGTCGTAGCACGATAAATTTCTATCAGTGACGTCATTTGTACAGAGGACAGTAATGGTGTTACACCTTGTGTTTCTTACACGGCTCTAAATTTGCACTGCGAGTGACGTATGAGACCAGGGAACAGGAATTAAATAATGTGTACCACTAGCACATACGTCTCCTGTGGTGCGAAAGTTCCGTGTGTTTCATGGCACAAGTGATATCTTCTTGCTTTTTTTGGCTGTTGAGAAAAAGAATGAGTAATAGGTGTTAATAACTAGCTTTTCTGTACTACCAGCTAATTGAAGATAATGTTTCACAACATTCAGTACTAAAGAGGAAGACCGAGTCCCCCATGCTGCATAAATCTCCGTAAATGACATTGTTTGTCCAGAGGATTATAATTGTGTTACAGCTTGTGTTTTGTAGTTAGTTGGTTGCGTGTTCCATTGATCAATCGCACGGTACGGTAGCCGTTGTGATGTGTGCACATATGAAATGAAATTTTTTAATGTATGTATATTACAGTACAGAATTAAAGATTAATATATCTATTATTTACCCCATTCCCTTAAATGGCACAAAATGCATATACTATATTTATAGATTTATTTATTCTTATTGAAGAATTCATCTATGATATGGAAGGAGTTGTTAGGGAGATATGGTTTCAATTTTTTTTTTTATTTTTGAAGCTACTGCTGCTGTCTGAAAGACATCTTATTTCATCTGGTAATTTGTCGAAAATATTTATAGCATCATATTTTACCCCTTTCTGTGCCAAGGATCGGTTGAGTAAAGTATAGTGTAAGTCTTTCTTTTTTCTGGTATTATAATCATGAATGTCACTGTTATTTTTGAACTGGTCCATGTTGCTGAGAACAAATTTTGTTAGTGAGTAGATGTATTGGCAGGCTGTTGTCAGAATTCGCAATCATTTAAAAAGATACCTACAAGATGTGCGACTATGAACCCCACACATTATTTTAACCACTATCTTTTGAGCAGTGAATACTTTTTGTCTATATGTTGAGTTACCCCAAACATTATTCCGTATGACATCAGAGAGTGAAAGTATGCAAAGTATGTTAGCTTACTAACTTCTGTATCCTGAAAATTGGCAATTATTCTGATCGCACGCAAAAGTTGCTGAACCTAGTCGCATTAGGAGATCCAAAAATGTGAATTTTCCAATTAAGATTCAAATCTATATGTACACCCAAAAGCCTGGTATGCTCTACCCTTTCTACTTACTTCTGCCGATGTGTTATATTTATTGAAGGAATTGCACTTTTTGCAGCAGAAAATTGGCTGTACTGTGTTTTTTCAAAGTTTAGAGCAAGCCCATTTCCAGAAAACCAACTAATAACTCTTCCAAAGACCTTATTTGTATCATTTCCAATCTGGGTTTCTTTTACTGGATTAATAATGATGCCTGTATCATCAGCAAACAGTGTCTGTTCAGCTACCTGTTTCAGAGAGGAGGGGCGGTCGTTCCCATATATCAAGAACAGAAGGGGACCCATGATTAAACCCTGTGGAACACCTAATGTAATTTCACCCCAGTTAGATGAAGTGGCAAACTTATTTAAATCACTTGACCCTTATAAGAAAACATTTGGGTTCCTGTTCTGTAGGTATGACTTAAACCACTCATATGCTATTCCATTCTGTAACATAATGTCATGATTCACACGATCAAATGCTTTGGACAAGTCACAGAAAATTCCTATTGGTGACATTTCACTATTTAAAGACTCTATCATGTGGACAATGAAATTGTATATTGCTGTCTCAGTGGAACAACAGCTTTGAAATCCGAACTGTAATTTACTAAGTATCCCATTACTGTTGAGATCGCTAACCACTCTTGAGTACATTTCTTTTTCGAAGATTTTGGAGGACTCTGTAAGCAAGAATACTGGCCAATAATTATTGACATCTTTGGTGACCCCTTTTTATAGAGAGGCCTAACAATGGCATATTTTAACCTGTCTGGGAAAATACCTTCAGTTAATGATGCATTACATATGTGACTCTGAACAACAGCTGTAATTGGTCCACATTGTTTTACTATCTTATTAAAGGTATCATTTACTCCAACAGAACATTTATTTTCAGAGATTCAATAATTTGACTTATTTCACAAAAGGTTTTTAGGGGAAACTTAATCTGACTAATGTTTTTCAAAACAGGTTCTTCCATTCACTGTCTAGCTTTTTCTTTTGAACTGTTCTCACAAATTTTTTCTCCTACATTTAACAAATGGTTGTTAAATACATTAGCTACTCGTGTGGTGTTGGTAAGGATGGTCTCGTTCTCTTTAACAGTAATACAACCTACCCCAGTGGTTACTTTTCCTGTCTCTCTTCTAACAACATTCCATATTGATTTGATTTTATTGCCAGAGTTGTTAATTTCTTCTGTAACATACATATTTCTTGATTTCCTTACAACTTTTCTCAGTATGTTACAATAATAATATTTGTAGTGTAAAACTACTTCTGGATCTTTACTAGCTCTTCCTGTCTCATACAGATTTCATTTTCTTTCTGAAGACACTATAATACCTGTAGCAATCCAAGGTTTGTTTGAAATGTGTGTGGTGTCACACTTAGCAGTTTTCTTTGGGAAATAATGTTCAAAGAGGGATATAAATTTATCATGAAATATGCTGCGCTTATCATTAGCATTTGGGTCATTATATACATCTCCCCAATTAATATTTCTTAAGCTTTCTCTGAAGTGCTGTATAGATACCGGTTTGAGCGACCTCACACTTTTACTTAATGATTTCTGAACTGTATGCCCTGTTGGCTTTTGTAAGTTATTCAGTTGTGCATCATGGTCTGACAATCCCTTTACCACAGAGAAAGCACGTGTTTGTTTTACATCCTCTTTCTGTACATTGTCTATTACCGTGCTACTGTCCTGAGCTATACGTTTAGGGAAATTGATCACTGATTCTAAGTTATATGTTGTTAATAATACTTCTAGTTCACTTTTACTATCAGAATTACTTAGAACGTTTACATTGCCATCACCACAGATTAATAACTTCTTCTTTTCGTCTGACAGACAGCATAATAGGGAGTCAAACCTTTTTATGAACAGCTCGCAGTCTCCTAATGTGGACTTGTACACTGTTCCTAATATCAATACTAAATTATCTAGCTGAAGTTCACACTCACTAACCTCAAAGTGATGATCAACACAAAATTTGCTTACTTCTACAGTTTTGCATTTATACCATTGTTTTATGAAAATGGCAACTCCTGGTTTATCCATCCTAGATCTAGAAGTGTAAGATGCTAAATTATACCCACTTATACTGACACTATCGATGCCCAGAGTTACATGGTGTTCAGACAGACAGAATATATCAATCTCATTCTTATTTTTGAGATCATCTAAACACACTAATAGCCCATCTACTCTAATTTTTATTCCCCTGATACTTTGATGAAGTATGTTGATACTGCCCTTGGCTTTACCTCTTTTAACTGTCCCTGAAGTTTCTTTTATTCTATTTATATTGCTTGTCATCTGTCTGTACTTCGGCTTTAATTTAAAATCGTGTCTGCCTGGATCCATTAACCACAGGGATCACCCCTTTTGTGACTGTGGATCTCCTTAGAGTTTTGTTAATAGTGAATCTAACTTACTTTTCCCCATCCTATTCAGATGCAGGCTATGTGTAGTGTATCCCCACCTACCAATAGCATTTACTGGAACAACACTTTTGTGAGATTTTGCCGGTGCCTGGAGCATCCTGTTCAGCTCAGTGTGAACATGGCTTACAGCAGTGTTTACGTAGGGCTGATCATGGCGTTGAAAGACCTCAACAAACCCCACATTTGTGTGCTCAGTTTCTGCTCCTATTTTATCCAGGTCACTCCTAATACTGTATCTTGGTTTCATAGCCAAGCTGATTCCTGCTCCCCTAACCATAATTACTTGATCTCCCTTCTCAAAGTCACTGCATAGCTGACATAAGTTTTCTGTCACCTGGCTAGGGCTAGCTCTTCGTCTCACAAAATTTGTGACCTAGTACCCTGCACCTAATTTCTCCTGAAGCAGCTGACCAACACAGCTCCCATGACTGCTGCCTATAAGCAGAATTCTTCTTTTCCTATTCTGGTTTGATAGCGACCTGTCTTTCTTCTTTAAGCTATTATTCTCCTTCAGCCTACTTTTAACTACATCTGGATGAGTCCCTTCCTCCACTTCAGATAGCAAGCCAAACTGATTTACTAATTGAATTTCTGGAGTTTTTTCAACTGTTTCCCTTTTTCGCTTTTTCCTTGCTACCTTTTCCGAGATCCCAGTTCACGTTTTCTGATTCAGCCTTAGGGCACAAATTTTAGCCTCCTGTTCCGCGACTTTTCTGTCCTTTCTCCATAACCTAAACTGCCATGGAAGAGCCCCATTTTCCACCCTCGCCGGCCGTGGTGACAGAGCGGTTCTATGGGCTTCAGTCAGGAACCGCGCGACTGCTACGGTCACAGGTTCGTTTCCTGCCTCGGACATGGAAGTGTGTGATGTCCTTAGGTTAGTTAGGTTTAAGTAGTTCTAAGTTCCATGGGACTGATGACCTCAAATGTTATGTTCCATAGTGCTCAGAGCCATCTGAACCATTTTACACCCTCGTTTCCTCGCCGCTATATTCGCCCAAATGAAACCATAACTTACAGCCTACATAGAACACTCCCTATTTAAAAATTCTACGGCAACCACCACATTTGTCACACTTGGTTTGATAGACAAACTTAATATAAAACAGAGAGTAAGTCGGCACAAGACCACAGTGGTTTCGTAGCCTGTAGCCTACTAATCCGTAAATAAACACGAATGTAAACAAACTTTAAACTTACTTCCGTAAGTATTAACTACATAAACTCTGTATGACCGGCAAGAATTAATTTGACTTTGAATCGATAACTCTAGTCAAAAAAGAAAATCTACACTCGCGCGAAATTTACACCTATAAAACGTAAACAAAACTAACGACTACCGGCCTCTTACGAAATACCTCCTTTTCGATCTAAATACATTCAGGAAAGCGAAACCTTCAGTAGACAGCCTAGAGAAGAAGTATATACACTAGTCTAGCATGTAACATTAACTTAATTAACTGTTATTTCATATTAATCACTTAACTTAGCGAGAGTTTCGTATACGCGGGGCTGCCTAGCTCCAGAGATTATACACTCCTGGAAATGGAAAAAAGAACACATTGACACCGGTGTGTCAGACCAACCATACTTGCTCCGGACACTGCGAGAGGGCTGTACAAGCAATGATCACACGCACGGCACAGCGGACACACCAGGAACCGTGGTGTTGGCCGTCGAATGGCGCTAGCTGCGCAGCATTTGTGCACCGCCGCCGTCAGTGTCAGCCAGTTTGCCGTGGCATACGGAGCTCCATCGCAGTCTTTAACACTGGTAGCATGCCGCGACAGCGTGGACGTGAACCGTATGTGCAGTTGATGGACTTTGAGCGAGGGCGTATAGTGGGCATGCGGGAGGCCCGGTGGACGTACCGCCGAATTCCTCAACACGTGGGGCGTGAGGTCTCCATAGTACATCGGTGTTGTCGCCAGTGGTCGGCGGAAGGTGCAAATGCCCGTCGACCTGGGACCAGACCTCAGCGACGCACGGATGCACGCCAAGACCGTAGGATCCTACGCAGTGCCGTAGGGGACCGCACCGCCACTTCCCAGCAAATTAGGGACACTGTTGCTCCTGGGGTATCGGCGAGGACCATTCGCAACCGTCTCCATGAAGCTGGGCTACAGTCCCGCACAGTGTTAGGCCGTCTTCCGCTCACGCCCCAACATCGTGCAGCCCGCCTCCAGTGGTGTATCGACAGGCGTGAATGGAGGGACGAATGGAGACGTGTCATCTTCAGCGATGAGAGTCGCTTCTGCCTTGGTGCCAATGATGGTCGTATGCGTGTTTGGCGCCGTGCAGGTGAGCGCCACAATCAGGACTGCATACGACCGAGGCACACAGGGCCAACACCCGGCATCATGGTGTGGGGAGCGATCTCCTACACTGGCCGTACACCTCTGGTGATCGTCGAGGGGACACTGAATAGTGCACGGTACATCCAAACCGTCATCGAACCCATCGTTCTACCATTCCTAGACCGGCAAGGGAACTTGCTGTTCCAACAGGACAATGCACGTCCGCATGTATCCCGTGCCACCCAGCGTGCTCTAGAAGGTGTACGTCAAGTACCCTGGCCAGCAAGATCTCCGGATCTGTCCCCCATTGAGCGTGTTTGGGACTGGATGAAGCGTCGTCTCACGCGGTCTGCACGTCCAGCACGAACGCTGGTCCAACTGAGGTGCCAGGTGAAAATGGCATGGCAAGCCGTTCCACAGGACTACATCCAGCATCTCTACGATCGTCTCCATGGGAGAATAGCAGCCTGCATTGCTGCGAAAGGTGGATATACACTGTACTAGTGCCGACATTGTGCATGCTCTGTTTCCTGTGTCTATGTGCCTGTGGTTCTGTCAGTGTGATCATGTGATGTATCTGACCCCAGGAATGTGTCAATAAAGTTTCCCCTTCCTGGGACAATGAATTCACGGTGTTCTTATTTCAATTTCCAGGAGTGTATATTGACAAACACATACTTGGAGTGACCTATGTCACCAAGGCACAGAAGTTCAAATATGTGTACCGTTAGCACATGCTTCTCCTGAGGTGAGAAAACACCGACTGTTTCACAGGAACAGTTGACATATTTTGTATTTGTTGGCTGTTAAGAAAAAGATCGGGTAATAGATGTTAATAATTGGATTTTCCATAATATCAGCAAATTAAAGGCGATGGTTCACAGGATTCAGCATTAAAGTTGAACATGTGTTCACCATTGACGTGGCACGATATATCTCCTTCAGAGACGTCATTTGTACAGAGCAGTATAATGGTGTTACCCCTTGTGTTTCGTATCCGTCTCTAATCTTGCACTGCGAGTGACATACGTGTCCAGGGTACAGAAATTAAATAACGTGTACCACTAGCACATACATCTCCTGTGGTGCGAAAGGCTGTGTTTTTCACGGCACGAGTGACGTCTTCTTGCATCAGTTAGCTGTTGAGAAAAAGAATGAGTAATAAGTGTTAATAACTAGATTTTCTATAATACCATCTAATTGAAGATAATGGTTCACAACATTCCGTGATAAAGAGGAAGACAGAACCAACCATTTTGTAGCTGTAGGGAAGGAATATGCAGGATGGCTCAAGTAAATTATCTAAAGGTCACTAATACTCAAAATAGAGAAGCAGAGGAGACTAAATGCCAAGGAAAGGATCTGCAACAGTTAAAGGGTGATGGTGTTCTAAGTAATGATGGGTAAACAAGTAGAGAATCATGCATGGCGGAGTTTGTTAAAATGTATGATGGTTCGGTACATAGATAGGAAGAGTATGACGCTAGAAAGACGAGAAGAGATACAGGAATATGTCCACAAGAGAATAAGCATGAGGATTTTGATGACATTGTTAGTTATGAGAAAGATAGCACTACAAAAAGGTTGTCTGTTACCAATGAAAATTGTTCTGGTACCATGAAAGACTGTCAACCCAGTCACATTAGAGGATATGTGTCAGAGGATGTGAGGCATGGTTGGTATAAAGATGGTGACTGTGTAGGTCTCGTAGAAGATCATAAGGATTATAGCGTGTATGAGTTCACAGGTGATGTTGAGAGCACTGACTGTACTAATAGAAGTGAAGGTTTGAAAATGCATTCTGATTTGTGATCTCCAATGACAATGTTGCCGTCAAGCCAAGAAGGTATGAGAGTTATCAGAGCGGATAGAGTCTTACAGAAAGGCATGCAAATGTGCAGCTTTGGGATAAGTGTGTAAGTAGTGTTAGGAGTACAAGGAAAGGGAAGCCACTTGATAGAGCTTTGTACAGGCAATGTACAATAACGCTTGAAGAGGATTTCGTGGCTGATAGAAGTAGAGAGTCTAGAGTGCTAACCATACGAAAATTGGAACGAAGGGATGAAGTCTTAAATGACTTGCTAAAGGGAGATGCTGATGTTCTGGAGGAAGCTGTGGAACCATTAATAGAGGGAGAAATTTTCAATGTAAAATATGACATCCTTCTAGATTCAGGAATTCCGGTTAATGTAGTGTCACAAAGGTTGTATACAGCACGGTTGGGACAAGGTAGAGAAATATCGAATTTTACTGTAAACTGTGTGTCCATTGTGGGTGCTATTGGTACAAAACGTAAAAATGTAAAGGAGCAAATCCTGATTACAGTAAAGTTTAATGTGAAAACTTACGATGTTTCTGCACTGGTTGTGCCTGGACTGGCATTGCCTTTGATATTTGGCGTAGAGTGGTTAGCAAACTAGCAAGCGTACTTATATTTTAGAAATGGGAATGTGAGGATAGTTAATAAAGAAGAAGAGGAGGTTATTGCATTCAAGGGTGCCATGAAGGCATGTGAAGAAATAGGATTGGCTAAGATTCAATTTGGCATCGAGTCAGAAGCTGTACCACAACATGTATACAAAGGTGACACTGCAGGCTTCAATAAAAGGCAGTGGAGATGGGAACATCAAATTAGAATAGAAGACTCTGAGAGAGCGCTGAAGAAGACGTTAGCCCTGTTACAACAGGATGGGCGTAGGTAAATGAAAGCTCTTTCAGATATTTTGAGGAGGCATAGTCAGGTTTTTGCAGATGAACCTGGGGTAATCAAGGCAGCAGAATACAAACTAGAGGTGAAGGAGAATGAACCCTTCTTTGCAAGGCCATATGCTATTCCACAAGCCAAACGTGAAGCTGTTAATGAGGAGATTACCAAGATGTTGAAAATGGGAATTATTGAACTTTTATCAAGCCAGTACAATAATCCCTTATTTGTTGTGGAGAAGAAAAATGGGAATCTCAGAATTGTGCTAGATGCTAGACCAGTGAATAAAATCATACTGCCACAGAGAGACAGGCCTCAGAGTCTGGGGGAGTTGTTTCAAACGTTTCATGGGCCAAAATTATTCAGCAGCATCGATCTGAAATCTGGGTATTAGCAGATTCCTCTGCATAAGGATTCAAGACAATATTCAGCGTTCCTATATCAAGGAAAAAGCTATCAACACTCTGTTCTACCTATTGGGCTCAACATTTCTACATCAGCCTTCATTCGATCATTAGACAGGGTGTTAGGAGAGCAGCTTCTAAAGAAAGTTACATGTTATGTAGATGATATTCTCATCGCTACAACGACGTGGGAAGAACATGTGCAGACCTTGGATGATGTCTTGACTACATTTGAGAGTGCTGATGTAACTGTGAACATAGATAAATCAGAATTTGGAAAGAACATGATTCATTTCTTGGGACACATAATTAGTGAACAAGGGATTGAGCCAGATGATGCCAAGTTGCAGGCTATAAAGGATTTTTCTGTGCTTCGCTGCAAGAAACAATTGAGAGGATTCCTTGGATTGGCTGGATTCTATAGAAAATTTGGGAGTGATCAGTCATTAAATAGTCGTCACTTTCTAAATCTTCAGAAAGCTAAAACACTATGGCAGTGGACTGAAGACTGTCAGAGGGATTTTGGGGATATCAAGAGCTATCTGTGTAATCCACAAATTTTGTCACACCCAGACTTAGAAAAGGACTTTTACATGGCTTGTGATGCATCAGACTATATCAAATTGATGACAAGATTGAAGGAGGAATAAGGACAGTAGCTTTTGCGAGTCGTACACTGACGAAGTGGGAGCTCTAGTATACGAGGGTCAGTCAAAAAGTAATGCCTCCTATTTTTTTTCTACGTTTAATTGTCAGGAAATTTAAATGCAATTACATAGGTTGAAAACCACAACATTGAGGATCATTTTGTCATTTTTCAATGTAATCTCCGCCCATCTCTACAGTTTTGGTCCATCTTTGAACAAGGGCATGTATCCCAGCACGGTATAAATCACAGCTCTGCTTCCTAAGCCATTGACGCACGGATGTTTTGACGGCCTCCTCATCTTCAAAATGAATCCCACGATGAGCTTCTTTTAGTGGCCCGAACAGATGGAAGTCTGATGGTGCCAGGTCAGGGCTGTATGGGGGATGAGGCAAAACTTCCCATCCAATTTTGACAATCTCGTCAGAGGTGTGACGACTGGTGTGTGGTCTTGCATTGTCATGCAAAAGAAGAACATCTGCCATTGATTTTGTTGGGCGAACTCGCTGAAGACGTGCTTTAAGTTTTTTGAGGGTTGTGACGTATTGAACAGAATTTATTGTGCATCCCTGCTCCAAAAAATCAACCATAATCACACCCTCTGTATCCCAGAAAACTGTTGCCATAACTTTCCCTGCCGATCACACAGTTTTGAATTTTTTCTTCCTCGGCGAGCTTGTGTGACGCCACTCCATTGAATGCCTCTTTGATTCGGGTTCAAAAAAATGCACCCATGTTTCGTCCCCGGTCACAAATTTTTTCAGAAACTCATCTCCCTCCAAACGGAAGCGTTGCAAGTGTTGGGAGGCTATTGTTTTCCTTGCCTCTTTATTCTGATCGATTAACATTCTTGGAACCCACCGTGCACAAACTTTTGAGTACCCCAATTGTTTAATAATCGTGATAACACTGCCTTTACTAAGAGAAATAATGCGACACACTTCATCTGCAGTCACCCAACGGTCACCACGAATGATGTCATCAACTTGCTGAATGTTGTGTGGAGTGACTGCACTCACCGGCCTGCCGCTCCGCTTTTCGTCAGTCAACGGTGTTTGCCCTTCAGCTTCCTTACAACGACGAACCCATCGTCTAACAGTGCTGACAGCCACTGTCACAACACCATACACCTTCTTCAGTCTTTTATGAATGCGTATGGGCGTTTCACCTTCTGCATTCAAGAATTCAATCACACAACGCTGTCTCAAACGAACATCGATGTCGGCCATCTTACAAACTTCTGCTGTGCTGCCACCTGTTGACACAGAAAGTTACTACTGCAGTGGATTGCAGAAGAAGGTTTGAGGAATGGCGCCAAATTCAAATTTTTCACTTAACTTAATTTTTTTAAGTAGAAAAAAAATGGGAGGCATTACTTTTTGACCGACCCTCGTACAATTACGGAACGTGAAGCATTAGTAATTCTTTGGGGATTCAGTAAATTTCGGTATTATCTGACAGGTAGAGTGACAAAGGTGATAACAGACCATAAGGCACTTTCCTTCCTGACTGAAAGTAAATTATATCATAGGTGATTAACTAGATGGGCTATTGCACTTCAGGAGTATCAATTTGATGTTACCTACAGAGCAGGGAACCAAAACATTGTACCAGATGCCTTGTCGAGAATGCCGCCTGGTACGGAAGACGTTAATGTAAATGGACCACAAGAAAATATATTCTGTGTTAGTCTTACGAAAGGTGTTCCACATGAGACTTATGTGAAGAATTTTATTAAGAATATAGGGCGTGAGCAGAACATGGTTCCAGAATTGAAGCTAGTTAAGACTAGGTATGGTTGTGCGGGTCAAGAGAAACTTCGTAAATGCTACCTGCTTCATAATAATGTCTCATATAGACGTACTGATGAAACAAAACAAGAATGGAGAGTTTGTATTCCTGAGCACGCTATAGAGCGGTTGATTTAGCACACCCACTACAGCAATGCACACTTTGGTGCCGACAAATGCATCGAGAAATTCTTTGGCATCAGCAAAAAGGTACGGTGGTTATTACGAACTTGTGATGCCTGCAAAATGGCAAAGACTACATCAATTAGACACCAAGGCCCTATGCATGCAATCAAAATGATTCAAATGGCTCTGAGAACTATGGGACTTAACTGCTGAGGTCATCAGTCCCTTAGAACTTCGAACTACTTAAACATAACTAACCTAAGGGCATCACAAACGTCCATGCCCGAGGCAGGATTCGAACCTGCGAATGTAGGGGTCGCGCGGTTCCAGACTGAAGCGCCTAGAACCGCTCGGCCACATTGGCAGGCGCATCCAATCATTCCAAATGGAATTAGGGATGAAGTTGCAATTGATCTCCTCGGTCCTTTGCCAAAATCGCTACTCAGATTATGGTGGTATTGGATGTAGGATCAAAATATTTAAAATTTTACCCACTGAAAAGAGCTGTTAGCAAGATGATGGTGAAGAAGTTGGTTGATGACTATTTTATAAATGTTTGTAAACCAAAGCGGTTACTTACAGACAATGGTCAACAATTTATCTCTAAGGAATGGGAGGAGCTGCTACGTCAAAATAACGCTAAACAAGTGTTAATTGCAAAATATAGACCGACCTCGAATCCAACAGGACGGGTCATAAAGGAGATTAATCGTATGCCCAGAACCTACTGTCAACACAAGCATAGCCGCTGGAGAGACGATTTGAAGGACTTTGAGGGTGTACTTAACAGCATGCTACATATGTCCACAGGTTTTCCACCTTGTGAGCTGTTGTTAAACAAGGAACCAGAGTTGGTATTTACTGAACTCATTAAGGATTTCACCAAGACCACTATGACATCAGATGATAAAATATTATTAGCAATGCAGAACGGGGTCATGATAGAATTGTTCACCCAATCTCATACAAAGTGGGTGATTTGGTGTTGATTAAGATACGTACAAAGTCGAGTAAGATAAGAGATGAAATAAAAAAATCAACTTAGAATATAAGGGACCATATAAAATAATTGGCATTGAAGGACCAAATATAGTGGAACGGGAAGTATTGAGTATTGGCAAATATGAAGGAAAACATCATGTGGAAAATATCAAGCCCTACTATAGGAGTGACTAATGTAGAAGAATTTCATGTCACTGCTTTCACTAAAGACTGTGATGGAATCAGAAAATGTACTGTAAGTTGTGAGAGTTGTATGTGTTCTAAGGCATTACCTTAGGTTGTAATGTGATATTCTTTATTGTTCTAATTATTTTCTAACCCACTTTTTACCACATATTGACACAGCACTTTGATTTAAGGATACGGTTTTGCTGAGTGGGTCTCATAAAATTATGTCAAAAGTTTGTATGACATATTCATGTAAGGGTGGCCACAGCTATCTCCCTTTTAAGTTTACCTTAAGATGTAAGTAGGCTGAAATGCCATGGGGCGCTTACTGTTTGTTTCATGGCCTGATTGAGATTAATTTTGCTGTACGAGATGAGGTTAGCAGATAATTTCTACAGCAATGGACGTCACACATGATGCTGCCAATAGCTGCCCAACTCATCCCTTACAATTGCCATCCTGGAGCAGCGACCTGCGCCTTTCCAGGCAGCATGAAGTGAGTTACAGTTAATATTCATCATGTTCATTATTAAAGATGTATTCATGAGTATAATGTGCTGCGTGTGACAATACTTGATAAATTTTAGGCCCATATGTTGCTTTCTTTCACTTTCTCTAAATATGTGGTCATATAAACTGCGTATGATAGCGTTGTGATGTGTTAGTTCTACCTATATTGGTATTGAAACTCAGTAGTGTAGTGAGTTCAACATTCTGCATTTCTGGTATGTTTATACTGCTTTTGGCAGTCAGGTGGATATTTTTTCCTCTCTCATCATTTTCTTTTAGGTGTGTTCAGATTACATTTGGTAATGTTATGTTGTCTTTGAGTGTATTTCATTTTGTCTACACTATTTTGCCTTTATGTGCTGTATTACTTCCTGTTTGTAATTTCTTTTTTCATACATGTTTCTTATATTCTCTTCTTTGATTATGTGTTTGTACTTTGGCTGCACTGTAGGTTAAGGTATAACAATGTATGTTTCTTTCCTTTATTTTTCTTCTGCTGGAGCCCCCCCCCCCCCCTCAATTTGTGCTTATTATTTTCGTAAATTGTTTCGGGATTTAGAAACAATTTTCGTGCGGGAGTGTAAGCATGTATCGAGTAGCGCTGATATCGATTATTATAACATCTCTATGGTCGCTTCTTTGTTTTTGCGCATCAGAACGAGGGAGAGAGTCAAGTGGTGGTGTTTAACCGTATGCGTGGTCTGAAGATGTTAAGGAATCAGGCTAACAGTACAAGTAAATCATGTGACTACAAAGGTGTTTGTTGCTGCGTAATCATTCGTGTACCTTACTAGACGTAATCCGCGGTTCGCGAAGACAAAACCACGAGAACAATCTCGAGAACATGATTAAATGGCCGCGAGCATCTCATCCGCGCCGGTAAATGAAACTTTTATTACCTATATCGCCACGAACGACGTATCTGAATTGCAGTGTGGGATGATGTATTGTGATGTAGTCTTACTGTATGTATCAGTGTATCAACATATTTGTTATTTTGTGAAGAGTGTAACATTGCAGCCCTGGGTAGTGCAAGTGTTAAAAAATTACTTCAATGGATTATACTAGGCTAAAACTTAAATTTTGGTAATTGGCACTCCTTTGTTCCCCTTCTTAGTTATCGTTTATTACACCAATACTGAAGCTGCTGGTCCTCGACTGCGAGGGAAGAAGCGAATGAAGATTGGATTTATGAGGTGAGTGGGTACAATCAGCATACTCAGACCATACTATAAGCCCACCCTCCCCCATTCGCATCCGTGAATGATATTGTTTGTCCAGAGGATTATAATTGTGTTACAGCTTATGTTTCGTATATGTTACTAAACACGCACATTGAGTGACGTATGTGGCCGTAGTACAGAAGTTAAAAAAATGTGTACCGCTAGCACATGCTTCTCTTTTTGTGCAAAAACACCGATTGTTTCACACAGAAGTTGACATCTTTTGGTAATTGTTGGCTGTTGAGAAAAAGAACGGATAATAGATGCTAACAATTACATCTTATATAATATCAGCAATTTCAAGGCCATGATTCACAAGATTCAGTATTAAATTAGAGCACGTGTTCACCCTTGTCATAGCACGATAAATCTCCATCAGTGACAGCATTTGTACAGTTCACTGTAATGGTTTTACACCATGTGTTTCGTATACGTTGCTAAACTTGCACTTTGAGTGACGTATGTGTCCAGAGACAGAAATTAAATAACGTGTACCACTAGCACATACATCTCCTGTGGGGCGGAAAGTCCATGTGTTTCACAGCACGAGTGACATCTACTTGCATCTGTTTGTTGTTGAGAAAAAGAACGAGTAATATGTGTTAATATCTAGATTTTCTATAATACCAAAAACCAGACAATAATGGTTCACAACATGTAGTATTAAAGAGGAAGACGGAACCACCCTTGTCGTGACTGGATAATCCTCAGATAATGACACTGTTTGTCCAGCGGATTATGATTGTCTTATGGCTTATGTTTGGTATGTGTTAGTAAATACGAACACTGAGTGACGTATGTGGCCGTGGTACAGAAGTTAAAAAATGTGCACCGCTAGCACTTGCTTCTCCTTTGTTTCGAAAACACCGATTGTTCCAGAGGATAGATGAGATCTTATTGTATTTGTTAGCTGTTGAGAAAAAGAACGGGTAATTTATGTTAACAATTAGATTTTCTATACATCAGCATATTAAAAGCAATGATTCACAAGATTTATTATTAAAGTAGAACACGTGTCCCCCCTTGTCACAGCACTATAAAACTCTTTCCGTGACTTCATTTGTACAGAGCACTGTAATGGTGTTACACCTTGTGTTTCGTATACGTTGCTAAACTTGCACTTCTAGTGACGTATGTATCCCGAGTACAGAAATTAAATGACGTGTACCTCTAGCACATACATCTCCCATGGTGTCAAAATTCCAGGTGTCTCACGGCTCGAGCGACATCTTCTTCCATTTGTTGGCTGTTTAGAAACAGAACCAACAATAGGTTTTAATAACTAGATTTCCTATAATACCTAACAATTGAAGATAATGGTCTACAGCGTTCTGTATCAAAGAGGAAGACACTGGAATTCTTGTCCTATTTACATAAATCTCCATTAATTATATTGTTTGTCCAGAGGATTATAATTGTGATATATTTTAAATTTCGTATATTTTACTAAACACACACATCGGTTGACATATATCACTATGCTACAGAAGTTAAAAAAATATGCACTGCTAGCACATGCTTTCCCTGTGGCGTGGAAACTCTGATTGTTCCACAATAAAGTTGACATCTTTTGATGTTTGTTGGCTCTTGAGAAAAAGGACGGATAATAGATACTAACAATTATACCTTCTATAATACCAGCAAATTAAAGGCGATGATTCACATGATTCAGTATTAAAGTAGAGCACGTGTTCACCCTTGTCGCAGCACGATAAATCTCCATCGGCTGAGAAAAAAAACGGATAATAGATGCTAAGAATTATATCTTATATAATATCTGCAAATTAAAGGCGATGATTCACAAGATTCATTATTAAAGTAGAGCACGTGTTCACAATTGTCGTAGCACGAAAAATCTCCATCAGTGACGGCATTTGTAGAGTGCACTGTAATGGTTTTACTCCTTGTGTTTTGCATACGTTGCTAAACTTGCACTTCGAGTGACGTATGTGTCCAGAGTACAAAAATTAAATGACTTGTACCACTAGCACATACATCTCCCATGGTGCGGAAAGTCCGAGTGTTTCACAGCACGAGTGACATCTACTAGCATTTGTTTGCTGTTGAGAAAAAGAACGAGTAATATGCGTTAATAACTAGATTTTTTATAATACCATCAAACCGACAATAATGGTTCACAACATCCAGTATTAAAGAGGAAGACGGAACCACCCTTGTTGTGACTGGATAAATCTCAGATAATGACACTGTTTGCCCAGCGCATTATGATTGTGTTATGGCTTATGTTTGGTATGTGTTACTTAATACGCACATTGAGTGACGTATATGGCCGTGGTACAGAAGTTAAAAAATGTGTACCGCTAGGACATGCTTTTCCTTTGGTTCGAAAACACCGATTGTTCCAGAGGAAAGTTGAGATCTTTTTGTATTTGTTAGCTGTTGAGAAAAAGAACGGGTAATTTATGTTAACAATTAGATTTTCTATAATATCAGCATATTAAACGCGATGATTCACAAGATATATTATTGAAGTAGAACACGTTTCCCCCTTGTTGCAGCACTATCAATCTCCATCGGTGGCTTTAATTGTACAGAGCACTGTAATGGTGTTACACCTTGTGTTCCGTATACGTTGCTAAACTTGCACTTCGAGTGACATATGTGTCCAGAGTACAGAAATTAAATGACGTGTACCTCTAGGACATACATCTCCGGTGATGGCAAAATTCCAGGTGTCTAACGGCTCGAACGACATCTTCTTCCATTTGTTAGTTGTTGAGAAACAGAACCAACAATAGGTTTTAGTAACTAGATTTCTTATAATACCTAACAATTGAAGATAATGGTCTACAGTGTTCTGTATCGAAGAGGCAGACACTGCAACTCATGGCCTATTTACATAAATCTCCATTAATTATATTGTTTGCCCAGAGGATTATAATTGTGATATATTTTGAATTTCGTATATTTTACTAAACACACACATGGTGTGACATATATGACTATGCTACAGAAGTTAAAAAATGTGAACCACTAGCACATGCTTTCCCTGTGGTGCGACAACACCGATTGTTCCTCACCAATGTTGACATTTTTTGGTGCTTGTTGACTGTTCAGAAAAAGGAAGGATAATAGATGCTAACAATTATATCTTCTATAATATCTGCAAATTAATGGCGATGATTCACAAGATTCAGTATTAAAGTAGTGCACGTGTTCACCCTTGTCGTAGCACGATAAATCTCCATCGGTGACCGCATTCGTGGAGTGCACTGTAATGGTTTTACTCACTGTGTTTTGTATACGTTGCTAAATTTGCAATTCGAGTGACATATCTGTCCAGAGTACATAAATTAAATGACGTGAACCTCCAGCACATACATCTCCCGTGGTGTCAAAATTCCAGGTGTCTAACGGCTCGAACGACATCTTCTTCCATTTGTTAGTTGTTGAGAAACAGAACCAACAATAGGTTTTAGTAACTAGATTTCTTATAATACCTAACAATTGAAGATAATGGTCTACAGCGTTCTGTATCAAAGAGGCAGACACTGGAACTCATGTCCTATTTACATAAATCTCCATTAATTATATTGTCTGCCCAGAGGATTATAATTGTGATATATTTTGAATTTCGTATATTTTACTAAACACACACTTTGAGCGTCATATATGACTATGCTACAGAAGTTAAAAAGTGTGATCCGCTAGCACATGATTTCCCTATGGTGCGACAACACCGATTGTTCTTCACCAATGTCGAAATTTTTTGGTGCTTGTTGACTGTTCAGAAAAAGAGCGGATAATAGATGCTGAAAATTATATCTTCTATAATATCTGCAAATAAAAGGGGATGATTCACAATTTTAAGTATTAAAGTACAGCACGTGTTCACCCTTGTCGTAGCACGATAAATCTCCATCAGTGACGGCATTTGTAGAGTGCACTGTAATGGTTTCACACCTTGTGTTTTGTATATGTTGCTAAACTTGCACTTCGAGTGACATATGTGTCCAGAGTACAGAAATTAAATGACGTGTACCTCTAGCACATACGTCTCCCGTGGTGTGAAAATACCAGATGTCTAACAGCTCGAACGAGATCTTCTTCCATTTGTTAGTTGTTGAGAAACAGAACCAACAATAGGTTTTAGTAACTAGATTTCTTATAATACCTAACAATTTAAGATAATAGTCTACAGCGTTCTGTATCAAAGAGGCAGACACTGGAACTCATGTCCTATTTACATAAATCTCCATTAATTATATTGTTTGTCCAGAGGATTAGAATTGTGATATATTTTGAATTTCGTATATTTTACTAAACACACACTTTGAGCGACATATATGACTATGCTACAGAAGTTGAAAAATGTGCACTGTTAGCACATGCTTTCCCTGTGGTGCGAAAACTACAATTCTTCCACACCAAAGTTGACATCTTTTGATGATTGTTGGGTGTTGAGAAAAAGAACGAATAATAGATTGTAACAATTATATCTTCTATAATATCTGCAAATTAAAGGCGATGATTCACAAGATTCAGTATTAAAGTAGAGCACGTGTTCACCCTTGTCGTTGCACGATAAATATCCATCAGTGACCGCATTTGTAGAGTGCACTGTAACGGTTTTACTTCTTGTGTTTTGTACACGTTGCCAAACTTGCACTTCGAGTGACATATGTGTCCAGAGTACAGATATTAAATGACGTGTACCTCTAGCACATACGTCTCCCGTGGTGTGAAAATTCCAGGTGTCTATCGGCTCGAACAACATCTTCTTCCATTTGTTAGCTGTTGAGGAACAGAACAAACAATAGGTTTTAGTAACTAGATTTCTTATAATACCTAACAATTGAAGATAATGGTCTACAGCGTTCTGTATCAAAGAGGCAGACACTGGAACTCATGTCCTATTTACATAAATCTCCATTAATTATATTGTTTGTCCAGAGGATTAGAATTGTGATATATTTTGAATTTCGTATATTTTACTAAACACACTCAGCGAGCGTCATATATGACTATGCTACAGAAGTTAAAGAATATGCACTGCTAGCACATGCTCTCTCTGTGGTTCGAAAAATCCAATTCTTCCACACCAAAGTTGACATCTTTTGATGTTTGTTGGCTGTTGAGAAAAAGAACGATAATAGATGCTAACAATTATATCTTCTATAATATCTGCAAATTAAAGGCGATGATTCACAATTTTCAGTATTAAAGTAGAGCATGTGTTCACCCTTGTCGTAGCACGTTAAATCTCCATCAGTGACGCCATTTGTAGAGTGCACTGTAATGGTTTTACACCTTGTGTTTTGTATACGTTGCTAAACTTGCACTTCGAGTGACGTTTGTGTCCAGAGTACGGAAATTAAATGACGTGTACATCTATCACATACGTCTCCCGTGGTGTCAAAATTCCAGGTGTCTAACGGCTCGAACGACATCTTCTTCCATTTGTTAGCTGTTGAGAAACAGAACCAACAATACGTTTTAGTAACTAGATTTCTTATAATACCTAACAATTGAAGATAATGGTCTACAGCGTTCTGTATCAAAGAGGCAGACACTGGAACTCATGTCCTATTTACATAAATCTCCATTAATTATATTGTTTGTCCAGATTATTAGAATTGTCATATATTTTGAATTTCGTATATTTTACTAAACACACACTTTGAGCGTCATATATGACTATGCTACAGAAGTTAAAAAATGTGCACTTCTAGCACATGCTTTCCCTGTGGTGCGAAAACTCCAATTCTTCCACACCAAAGTTGACATCTTTTGATGTTTGTTGGCTGTTGAGAAAAAGAACGAACAATAGATGCTAACAATTATATCTTCTATAATATCTGCAAATTAAAGGCGATGATTCACAAGATTCAGTATTAAAGTAGAGCATGTGTTCGCCCTTGTCGTAGCACGATAAATCTCCATCGGTGACCGCATTCGTAGACTGCACTGTAATGGTTTTACTCCTTGTGTTTTGTATACGTTGCTAAATTTGCACTTCGAGTGACATATGTGTCCAGAGTACAGAAATTAAATGACGTGTACCTCTATCACATACATCTCCCGTGGTGTCAAAATTCCAGGTGTCTAATGGCTCGAACGACATCTTCTTCCATTTGTTAGTTGTTGAGAAACAGAACCAACAATAGGTTTTAGTAACTAGATTTCTTATAATAGCTAACAATTGAAGATAATGGTCTACAGCGTTCTGTATCAAAGAGGCAGACACTGGAACTCATGTCCTATTTACTTAATCTCCATTAATTATATTGTCTGCCCAGAGGATTATAATTGTGATATATTTTGAATTTCGTATATTTTACTAAACACACACTTTAAGCGTCATATATGACTATGCTACAGAAGTTAAAAAGTGTGAACCGCTAGCACATGATTTCCCTATGGTGCGACAACACCGATTGTTCTTCACCAATGTCGAAATTTTTTGGTGCTTGTTGACTGTTCAGAAAAAGAGCGGATAATAGATGTTGAAAATTATATCTTCTATAATATCTGCAAATAAAAGGGGATGATTCACAATTTTAAGTATTAAAGTAGCACGATAAATCTCCATCAGTGACGGCATTTGTAGAGTGCACTGTAATGGTTTCACACCTTGTGTTTTGTATATGTTGCTAAACTTGCACTTCGAGTGACATATGTGTCCAGAGTACAGAAATTAAATGACGTGTACCTCTAGCACATACGTCTCCCGTGGTGTGAAAATACCAGGTGTCCAACAGCTCGAACGAGATCTTCTTCCATTTGTTAGTTGTTGAGAAACAGAACCAACAATAGGTTTTAGTAACTAGATTTCTTATAATACCTAACAATTGAAGATAATAGTCTACAGCGTTCTGTATCAAAGAGGCAGACACTGGAACTCATGTCCTATTTACATAAATCTCCATTCATTATATTGTTTGTCCAGAGGATTATAATTGTGATTTATTTTCAATTTCGTATATTTTACTGAACACGCACATCGAGTGACTTATATGACTATGCTACAGAAGTTAAAAAATGTGCACTGCTAGCACATGCTTTCTCTGTGGTGCGAAAACTCCGATTGGTCCACACCAAAGTTGACATCTTTTGATGTTTGTTGGCTGTTGAGAAAAAGAACGATAATAGATGCTAACAATTCTATCTTCTATAATATCTGCAAATTAAAGGCGATGATTCACAAGATTCAGTATCAAAGTAGAGCATGTGTTCACCCTTGTCGTAGCACGATAAATCTCCATCAGTGACCGCATTTGTAGAGTGCACTGTAACGGTTTTACTTCTTGTGTTTTGTATACGTTGCTAAACTTGCACTTCGAGTGACATATGTGTCCAGAGTACAGAAATTAAATGACGTGTAGCTCTAGCACATACGTCTCCCGTGGTGTGAAAGTTCCAAGTGTCTATCGGCTCGAACGACATCTTCTTCCATTTGTTAGCTGTTGAGAAATAGAACCAACAATACGTTTTAGTAACTAGATTTCTTATAATACCTAACAATTGAAGATAATTGTCTACAGCGTTCTGTATCGAAGAGGCAGACACTGGAACTCATGTCCTATTTACATAAATCTCCATTAATTATATTGTTTGTCCAGAGGATTAGAATTGTGATATATTTTGAATTTCGTATATTTTACTAAACACACACTTTGAGCGACATATATGACTATGCTACAGAAGTTAAAAAATGTGCACTGTTAGCACATGCTTTCCCTGTGGTGCGAAAACTCCAATTATTCCACACCAAAGTTGACATCTTTTGATGTTTGTTGGCTGTTAAGAAAAAGAACGAACAATAGATGCTAACAATTATATCTTCTATAATATCTGCAAATTAAAGGCGATGATTCACAATTTTCAGTATTAAAGTAGAGCACGTGTTCACCCTTGTCGTAGCACGTTAAATATCCATCAGTGACGGCATTTGTAGAGTGCACTGTAATGGTTTTACACCTTGTGTTTTGTATATGTTGCTAAACTTGCACTTCGAGTGACGTTTGTGTCCAGAGTACAGAAATTAAATGACGTGTACCTCTAGCACATACATCTCCCGTGGTGTCAAAATTCCAGGTGTCTAATGGCTCGAACGACATCTTCTTCCATTTGTTAGTTGTTGAGAAACAGAAGCAACAATAGGTTTTAGTAACTAGATTTCTTATAATACCTAACAATTTAAGATAATGGTCTACAGCGTTCTGTATCAAAGAGGCAGACACTGGAACTCATGTCCTATTTACTTAATCTCCATTAATTATATTGTCTGCCCAGAGGATTATAATTGTGATATATTTTGAATTTCGTATATTTTACTAAACACACTCAGCGAGCGTCATATATGACTATGCTACAGAAGTTAAAGAATATGCACTGCTAGCACATGCTCTCTCTGTGGTTCGAAAAATCCAATTCTTCCACACCAAAGTTGACATCTTTTGATGTTTGTTGGCTGTTGAGAAAAAGAACGATAATAGATGCTAACAATTATATCTTCTATAATATCTGCAAATTAAAGGCGATGATTCACAATTTTCAGTATTAAAGTAGAGCATGTGTTCACCCTTGTCGTAAAACGTTAAATCTCCATCAGTGACGCCATTTGTAGAGTGCACTGTAATGGTTTTACACCTTGTGTTTTGTATACGTTGCTAAACTTGCACTTCGAGTGACGTTTGTGTCCAGAGTACGGAAATTAAATGACGTGTACATCTATCACATACGTCTCCCGTGGTGTCAAAATTCCAGGTATCTAACGGCTCGAACGACATCTTCTTCCATTTGTTAGCTGTTGAGAAACAGAACCATCAATACGTTTTAGTAACTAGATTTCTTATAATACCTAACAATTGAAGATAATGGTCTACTGCGTTCTGTATCAAAGAGGCAGACACTGGAACTCATGTCCTATTTACATAAATCTCCATTAATTATATTGTTTGTCCAGAGGATTAGAATTGTCATATATTTTGAATTTCGTATATTTTACTAAACACACACTTTGAGCGTCATATATGACTATGCTACAGAAGTTAAAAAATGTGCACTTCTAGCACATGCTTTCCCTGTGGTGCGAAAACTCCAATTCTTCCACACCA
Source organism: Schistocerca gregaria (assembly GCF_023897955.1). Lineage (NCBI taxonomy): Eukaryota > Metazoa > Arthropoda > Insecta > Orthoptera > Acrididae > Schistocerca > Schistocerca gregaria. The sequence goes on along the minus strand of NC_064931.1, from coordinate 442,251,679 downwards.
AAGTTGATATCTTTTGATGTTTGTTGGCTGTTGAGAAAAAGAACGAACAATAGATGCTAACAATTATATCTTCTATAATATCTGCAAATTAAAGGCGATGATTCACAAGATTCAGTATTAAAGTAGAGCATGTGTTCGCCCTTGTCGTAGCACGATAAATCTCCATCGGTGACCGCATTCGTAGAGTGCACTGTAATGGTTTTACACCTTGTGTTTTGTATACGTTGCTAAATTTGCACTTCGAGTGACATATGTGTCCAGAGTACAGAAATTAAATGACGTGTACCTCTATCACATACATCTCCCGTGGTGTCAAAATTACAGGTGTCTAATGGCTCGACCGACATCTTCTTCCATTTGTTAGTTGTTGAGAAACAGAACCAACAATAGGTTTTAGTAACTAGATTTCTTATAATACCTAACAATTGAAGATAATGGTCTACAGCGTTCTGTATCAAAGAGGCAGACACTGGAACTCATGTACTATTTACTTAATCTCCATTAATTATATTGTCTGCCCAGAGGATTATAATTGTGATATATTTTGAATTTCGTATATTTTACTAAACACACACAGCGAGCGTCATATATGACTATGCTACAGAAGTTAAAGAATGTGCACTGCTAGCACATTCTCTCTCTGTGGTTCGAAAAATCCAATTCTTCCACACCAAAGTTGACATCTTTTGATGTTTGTTGGCTGTTGAGGAAAACAACGAATAATAGATGCTAACAATTATATCTTCTATAATATCTGCAAATTAAAGGCGATGATTCACAAGATTCAGTATCAAAGTAGAGCATGTGTTCACCCTTGTCGTAGCACGATAAATCTCCATCAGTGACGGCATTTGTAGAGTGCACTGTAATGGTTTTACACCTTGTGTTTTGTATACGTTGCTAAACTTGCACTTCGAGTGACATATGTGTCCAGAGTACAGAAATTAAATGACGTGTACATCTAGCACATACGTCTCCCATGGTGTCAAAATTCCAGGTGTCTAACGGCTCGAACGACATCTTCTTCCATTTGTTAGCTGTTGAGAAACAGAACCAACAATACGTTTTAGTAACTAGATTTCTTATAATACCTAACAATTGAAGATAATGGTCTACAGCGTTCTGTATCAAAGAGGCAGACACTGGAACTCATGTCCTATTTACATAAATCTCCATTAATTATATTGTTTGTCCAGAGGATTATAATTGTGATATATTTTGAATCTCGTATATTTTACTAAACACACACTTTGAGCGACATATATGACTATGCTACAGAAGTTAAAAAATGTGCACTGTTAGCACATGCTTTCTCTGTGGTGCGAAAACTCCAATTATTCCACACCAAAGTTGACATCTTTTGATGTTTGTTGGCTGTCGAGAAAAGAACGATAATAGATGCTAACAATTATATCTTCTATAATATCTGCAAATTAAAGGCGATGATTCACAATATTCAGTATTAAAGTAGAGCATGTGTTCACCCTTGTCGTAGCATGTTAAATCTCCATCAGTGACGGCATTTGTAGAGTCCACTGTAATTGTTTTACACCTTGTGTTTTGTATAAGTTGCTAAACTTGCACTTCGAGTGACGTTTGTGTCCAGAGTACAGAAATTAAATGACGTGTACATCTAGCACATACGTCTCCCGTGGTGTCAAAATTCCAGGTGTCTAACGGCTCGAACGACATCTTCTTCCATTTGTTAGCTGTTGAGAAACAGAACCAACAATACGTTTTAGTAACTAGATTTCTTATAATACCTAACAATTGAAGATAATGGTCTACAGCGTTCTGTATCAAAGAGGCAGACACTGGAACTCATGTCCTATTTACATAAGTCTCCATTAATTATATTGTTTGTCCAGAGGATTATAATTGTGATATATTTTGAATCTCGTATATTTTACTAAACACACACTTTGAGCGACATATATGACTATGCTACAGAAGTAAAAAAATGTGCACTTCTAGCACATGCTTTCCCTGTGGTGCGAAAACTCCAATTCTTCCACACCAAAGTTGACATCTTTTGATGTTTGTTGGCTGTTGAGAAAAAGAACGAATAATAGATGCTAACAATCATATCTTCTATAATATCTGCAAATTAAAGGCGATGATTCACAAGATTCAGTATTAAAGTAGAGCACGTGTTCACCCTTGTCGTAGCACGATAAATCTCAATCGGTGACCACATTCGTAGAGAGCACTGTAATGGTTTTACTCCTTGTGTTTTGTATACGTTGCTAAACTTGCACTTCGAGTAACATATGTGTCCAGAGTACAGAAATTAAAAGACGTGTACCTCTAGCACATACGTCTCCAGTGGTGTGAAAATTCCAGGTGTCTAACAGCTTGAACGACATCTACTTCCATTTGTTAGCTGTTGAGAAACAGAACCAACAATAGGTTTTAGTAACTAGATTTCTTATAATACCTAACCATTGAAGATAATGCTCTACAGCGTTCTGTATCAAAGAGGCAGACACTGGAACTCATGTCCTATTTACATAAAACTCCATTAATTATATTGTTTGTCCAGAGGATTAGAATTGTGATATATTTTGAATTTCGTATATTTTACTAAACACACACTTTGAGCGACATATATGACTATGCTACAGAAGTTAAAAAATGTGCACTGCTAGCACATTCTTTCTCTGTGGTGGGAAAACTCCGATTGGTCCACACCAAAGTTGACATCTTTTGATGTTTGTTGGCTGTTGAGAAAAAGAACGTATATTAGATGCTAACAATTATATCTTCTATAATATCTGCAAATTAAAGGCGATGATTCACAAGATCCAGTATTAAACTAGAGCACGTGTTCACCCTTGTCGTAGCACGATAAATCTCCATCAGTGACGGCATTCGTAGATAGCACTGTAATAGTTTTACAGCTTGTGTTGTGTATACGTTGCTAAACTTGCACTTCGAGTGACTATTGTGTCCAGAGTACAAAAATTAAATGACGTGTGCCACTGGCACATATATCTCCCGTGGTGCGGAAAGTCCATGTGTTTCATGGCACGAGTGACATCTACTTGCATCTGTTTGCTGTTGAGAAAAAAGAACGAGTATTATGTGTTAATAACTAGATTTTCTATAATACCAACAAACCGAAAATAATGGTTCACAACATGCAGTATTAAAGAGGAAGACGGAACCACCCTTTTCGTGACTGGATAATCCTCAGATAATGACACTCTGTCCAGCGGATTATGATTGTGTTATGGCTTATGTTTAGTATGTGTTACTTAATACGCACATTGAGTGACGTATGTGGCCGTGGTACAGAAGTTAAAAAATATGTACTGCTAGCACATGCTTCTCCTTTGGATCGAAAACACCGATTGTTCCAGATGAAAGTTGAGATCTTTTTGTATTTCTTAGCTGTTGACTAAAAGAACGGGTAATTTATGTTAACAAATATATCTTCTATAATATCTGCAAATTAAGGGCGATGATTCACAAGATTCAGTATTAAAGTAGAGCACGTGTTCACCCTTGTCGTAGCACGTTAAATCTCCATCAGTGACGGCATTTGTGGAGTGCACTGTAATTGTTTTACACCTTGTGTTTTGTACACGTTGCTAAACTTGCACCTCGAGTGACATATGTGTCCAGAGTACAGAAATTAAATGACGTGTACATCTAGCACATACGTCTCCCGTGGTGTCAAAATTCCAGGTGTCTAACGGCTCGAACGACATCTTCTTCCATTTGTTAGCTGTTGAGAAATAGAACCAACAATACGTTGTAGTAACTAGATTTCTTATAATACCTAACAATTGAAGATAATGGTCAACAGCGTTCTGTATCAAAGAGGCTGACACTGGAACTCATGTCCTATTTACATAAATCTCCATTAATTATATTGTTTGTCCAGAGGATTATAATTGTGATATATTTTGAATCTCGTATATTTTACTAAACACACACTTTGAGCGACATATATGACTATGCTACAGAAGTTAAAAAATGTGCACTGTTAGCACATGCTTTCTCTGTGGTGCGAAAACTCCAATTCTTCCACACCAAAGTTGACATCTTTTGATGTTTGTTGGCTGTTGAGAAAAAGAACGAACCATAGATGCTAACAATTATATCTTCTATAATATCTGCAAATTAAAGGCGATGATTCACAAGATTCAGTATTAAAGTAGAGAATGTGTTCACCCTTGTCGTAGCACGATAAATCTCCATCGGTGACCGCATTCGTAGAGTGCACTGTAATGGTTTTACTCCTTGTGTTTTGTATACGTTGCTAAATTTGCACTTCGAGTGACATATGTGTCCAGAGTACAGAAATTAAATGACGTGTACCTCTAGCACATACATCTCCCGTGGTGTCAAAATTCCAGGTGTCTAACGGCTCGAACGACATCTTCTTCCATTTGTTAGTTGTTGAGAAACAGAAGCAACAATAGGTTTTAGTAACTAGATTTCTTATAATACCTAACAATTGAAGATAATGGTCAACAGCGTTCTGTATCAAAGAGGCTGACACTGGAACTCATGTCCTATTTACATAAATCTCCATTAATTATATTGTTTGTCCAGAGGATTATAATTGTGATATATTTTGAATCTCGTATATTTTACTAAACACACACTTTGAGCGACATATATGACTATGCTACAGAAGTTAAAAAATGTGCACTGTTAGCACATGCTTTCTCTGTGGTGCGAAAACTCCAATTTTCCACACCAAAGTTGACATCTTTTGATGTTTGTTGGCTGTTGAGAAAAAGAACGAACAATAGATGCTAACAATTATATCTGCAAATTAAAGGCGATGATTCACAAGATTCAGTATTAAAGTAGAGAATGTGTTCACCCTTGTCGTAGCACGATAAATCTCCATCGGTGACCGCATTCGTAGAGTGCACTGTAATGGTTTTACTCCTTGTGTTTTGTATACGTTGCTAAATTTGCACTTCAAGTGACATATGTGTCAAGAGTACAGAAATTAAATGACGTGTACCTCTAGCACATACATCTCCCGTGGTGTCAAAATTCCAGGTGTCTAATGGCTCGAACGACATCTTCTTCCATTTGTTAGTTGTTGAGAAACAGAAGCAACAATAGGTTTTAGTAACTAGATTTCTTATAATACCTAACAATTGAAGATAATGGTCAACAGCGTTCTGTATCAAAGAGGCTGACACTGGAACTCATGTCCTATTTACATAAATCTCCATTAATTATATTGTTTGTCCAGAGGATTATAATTGTGATATATTTTGAATCTCGTATATTTTACTAAACACACACTTTGAGCGACATATATGACTATGCTACAGAAGTTAAAAAATGTGCACTGTTAGCACATGCTTTCTCTGTGGTGCGAAAACTCCAATTATTCCACACCAAAGTTGACATCTTTTGATGTTTGTTGGCTGTCGAGAAAAGAACGATAATAGATGCTAACAATTATATCTTCTATAATATCTGCAAATTAAAGGCGATGATTCACAATTTTCAGTATTAAAGTAGAGCATGTGTTCACCCTTGTCGTAGCATGTTAAATCTCCATCAGTGACGGCATTTGTAGAGTCCACTGTAATTGTTTTACACCTTGTGTTTTGTATAAGTTGCTAAACTTGCACTTCGAGTGACGTTTGTGTCCAGAGTACAGAAATTAAATGACGTGTACATCTAGCACATACGTCTCCCGTGGTGTCAAAATTCCAGGTGTCTAACGGCTCGAACGACATCTTCTTCCATTTGTTAGCTGTTGAGAAACAGAACCAACAATACGTTTTAGTAACTAGATTTCTTATAATACCTAACAATTGAAGATAATGGTCTACAGCGTTCTGTATCAAAGAGGCAGACACTGGAACTCATGTCCTATTTACATAAATCTCCATTAATTATATTGTTTGTCCAGAGGATTATAATTGTGATATATTTTGAATCTCGTATATTTTACTAAACACACACTTTGAGCGACATATATGACTATGCTACAGAAGTAAAAAAATGTGCACTTCTAGCACATGCTTTCCCTGTGGTGCGAAAACTCCAATTCTTCCACACCAAAGTTGACATCTTTTGATGTTTGTTGGCTGTTGAGAAAAAGAACGAATAATAGATGCTAACAATCATATCTTCTATAATATCTGCAAATTAAAGGCGATGATTCACAAGATTCAGTATTAAAGTAGAGCACGTGTTCACCCTTGTCGTAGCACGATAAATCTCCATCAGTGACGGCATTCGTAGATAGCACTGTAATGGTTTTACAGCTTGTGTTGTGTATACGTTGCTAAACTTGCACTTCGAGTGACTATTGTGTCCAGAGTACAAAAATTAAATGACGTGTGCCACTGGCACATATATCTCCCGTGGTGCGGAAAGTCCATGTGTTTCATGGCACGAGTGACATCTACTTGCATCTGTTTGCTGTTGAGAAAAAAGAACGAGTATTATGTGTTAATAACTAGATTTTCTATAATACCAACAAACCGAAAATAATGGTTCACAACATGCAGTATTAAAGAGGAAGACGGAACCACCCTTTTCGTGACTGGATAATCCTCAGATAATGACACTTTGTCCAGCGGATTATGATTGTGTTATGGCTTATGTTTAGTATGTGTTACTTAATACGCACATTGAGTGACGTATGTGGCCGTGGTACAGAAGTTAAAAAATGTGTACTGCTAGCACATGCTTCTCCTTTGGATCGAAAACACCGATTGTTCCAGATGAAAGTTGAGATCTTTTAGTATTTCTTAGCTGTTGACTAAAAGAACGGGTAATTTATGTTAACAAATATATCTTCTATAATATCTGCAAATTAAGGGCGATGATTCACAAGATTCAGTATTAAAGTAGAGCACGTGTTCACCCTTGTCGTAGCATGTTAAATCTCCATCAGTGACGGCATTTGTAGAGTGCACTGTAATTGTTTTACACCTTGTGTTTTGTACACGTTGCTAAACTTGCACCTCGAGTGACATATGTGTCCAGAGTACAGAAATTAAATGACGTGTACATCTAGCACATACGTCTCCCATGGTGTCAAAATTCCAGGTGTCTAACGGCTCGAACGACATCTTCTTCCATTTGTAAGCTGTTGAGAAACAGAACCAACAATACGTTGTAGTAACTAGATTTCTTATAATACCTAACAATTGAAGATAATGGTCTACAGCGTTCTGTATCAAAGAGGCAGACACTGGAACTCATGTCCTATTTACATAAATCTCCATTAATTATATTGTTTGTCCAGAGGATTAGAATTGTGATATATTTTGAATTTCGTATATTTTACTAAACACACACTTTGAGCGTCATATATGACTATGCTACAGAAGTTAAAAAATGTGCACTTCTAGCACATGCTTTCCCTGTGGTGCGAAAACTCCAATTCTTAAACACCAAAGTTGATATCTTTTGATGTTTGTTGGCTGTTGAGAAAAAGAACGAACAATAGATGCTAACAATTATATCTTCTATAATATCTGCAAATTAAAGGCGATGATTCACAAGATTCAGTATTAAAGTAGAGCATGTGTTCACCCTTGTCGTAGCACGATAAATCTCCATCGGTGACCGCATTCCTAGAGTGCACTGTAATGGTTTTACACCTTGTGTTTTGTATACGTTGCTAAATTTGCACTTCGAGTGACATATGTGTCCAGAGTACAGAAATTAAATGACGTGTACCTCTAGCACATACATCTCCCGTGGTGTCAAAATTCCAGGTGTCAATCGGCTTAACGACATATTCTTCCATTTGTTAGTTGTTTAGAAACAGAACCAACAATAGGTTTTAGTAACTATATTTCTTATAATACCTAAATATTGAAGATAATGGTCTACAGCGTTCTGTATCATAGAGGCAGACACTGGAACTCATGTCCTACTTACATAAATCTCCATTAATTATATTGTCTGCCCAGAGGATTATAATTGTGATATATTTTGAATTTCGTATATTTTACTAAACACACACAGCGAGCGCCATATATGACTATGCTACAGAAGTTAAAGAATGTGCACTGCTAGCACATGCCCTCTCTGTGGTGCGAAAAATCCAATTCTTCCTCACCAAAGTTGACATCTTTTGATGTTTGTTGGCTGTTGACAAAAAGAACGAACAATAGATGCTAACAATTATATCTTCTATAATATCTACAAATTAAAGGCGATGATTCACAAGATTCAGTATCAAAGTAGAGCATGTGTTCACCCTTGTCGTAGCACGATAAATCTCCATCAGTGACCGCATTTGTAGAGTGCACTGTAACGGTTTTACTTCTTGTGTTTTGTATACGTTGCTAAACTTGCACTTCGAGTGACGTTTGTGTCGAGAGTACAGAAATTAAATGACGTGTACCTCTAGCACATACGTCTCCCGTGGTGTCAAAATTCCAGGTGTCTAACAGCTTGAACGACATCTTCTTCCATTTGTTAGCTGTTGAGAAACAGAACCAACAATAGGTTTTAGTAACTAGATTTCTTATAAACCTAACAATTGAAGATAATGGTCTACAGCGTTCTGAATCGAAGAGGCAGACACTGGAACTCATGTCCTATTTACATAAATCTCCATTAATTATATTGTTTGTCCAGAGGATTAGAATTGTGATATATTTTGAATTTCGTATATTTTACTAAACACACACTTTGAGCGATATATATGACTATGCTACAGAAGTTAAAAAATGTGCACTGCTAGCACATTCTTTCTCTGTGGTGGGAAAACTCCAATTCTTCCACACCAAAGTTGACATCTTTTGATGTTTGTTGGCTGTTGAGAAAAAGAACGTATATTAGATGCTAACAATTATATCTTCTATAATATCTGCAAATTAAAGGCGATGATTCACAAGATCCAGTATTAAAGTAGAGCACGTGTTCACCCTTGTCGTAGCACGATAAATCTCCATCAGTGACGGCATTCGTAGATAGCACTGTAATGGTTTTACAGCTTGTGTTGTGTATACGTTGCTAAACTTGCACTTCGAGTGACTATTGTGTCCAGAGTACAAAAATTAAATGACGTGTGCCACTGGCACATATATCTCCCGTGGTGCGGAAAGTCCATGTGTTTCATGGCACGAGTGACATCTACTTGCATCTGTTTGCTGTTGAGAAAAAAGAACGAGTATTATGTGTTAATAACTAGATTTTCTATAATACCAACAAACCGAAAATAATGGTTCACAACATGCAGTATTAAAGAGGAAGACGGAACCACCCTTTTCGTGACTGGATAATCCTCAGATAATGACACTTTGTCCAGCGGATTATGATTGTGTTATGGCTTATGTTTAGTATGTGTTACTTAATACGCACATTGAGTGACGTATGTGGCCGTGGTACAGAAGTTAAAAAATGTGTACTGCTAGCACATGCTTCTCCTTTGGATCGAAAACACCGATTGTTCCAGATGAAAGTTGAGATCTTTTTGTATTTCTTAGCTGTTGACTAAAAGAACGGGTAATTTATGTTAACAAATATATCTTCTATAATATCTGCAAATTAAGGGCGATGATTCACAAGATTCAGTATTAAAGTAGAGCACGTGTTCACCCTTGTCGTAGCATGTTAAATCTCCATCAGTGACGGCATTTGTAGAGTGCACTGTAATTGTTTTACACCTTGTGTTTTGTACACGTTGCTTAACTTGCACCTCGAGTGACATATGTGTCCAGAGTACAGAAATTAAATGACGTGTACATCTAGCACATACTTCTCCCGTGGTGTCAAAATTCCAGGTGTCTAACGGCTCGAACGACATCTTCTTCCATTTGTTAGCTGTTGAGAAACAGAACCAACAATACGTTGTAGTAACTAGATTTCTTATAATACCTAACAATTGAAGATAATGGTCTACAGCGTTCTGTATCAAAGAGGCAGACACTGGAACTCATGTCCTATTTACATAAATCTCCATTAATTATATTGTTTGTCCAGAGGATTAGAATTGTCATATATTTTGAATTTCGTATATTTTACTAAACACACACTCTGAGGGTCATATATGACTATGCTACAGAAGTTAAAAAATGTGCACTTCTAGCACATGCTTTCCCTGTGGTGCGAAAACTCCAACTCTTCCACACCAAAGTTGACATCTTTTGATGTTTGTTGGCTGTTGAGAAAAAGAACGAATAATAGATGCTAACAATTATGTCTTCTATAATGTCTGCAAATTAAAGGCGATGATTCACAAGATTCAGTATTAAAGTAGAGCACGTGTTCGCCCTTGTCGTAGCACGTTAAATCTCCATCAGTGACGGCATTTGTAGAGTGCACTGTAATGGTTTTACACCTTGTGTTTTGTATACGTTGCTAAACTTGCACTTCGAGTGACATATGTGTCCATAGTACAGGAATTGAATGACGTGTACATCTAGCACATACGTCTCCCGTGGTGTGAAAATTCTAGGTCTTTGTCGGCTCGAACGACATCTTCTTCCATTTGTTAGCTGTTGAGAAACAGAGCCAACAATAGGTTTTAGTAACTAGATTTCTTATAATACCTAACCATTGAAGATAATGCTCTACAGCGTTCTGTATCAAAGAGGCAGACACTGGAACTCATGTCCTATTTACATAAATCTCCATTAATTATATTGTTTGTCCAGAGGATTAGAATTGTGATATATTTTGAATTTCGTATATTTTACTAAACACACACTTTGAGCGACATATATGACTATGCTACAGAAGTTAAAAAATGTGCACTGCTAGCACATTCTTTCTCTGTGGTGCGAAAACTCCGATTGGTCCACACCAAAGTTGACATCTTTTGATGTTTGTTGGCTGTTGAGAAAAAGAACGTATATTAGATGCTAACAATTATATCTTCTATAATATCTGCAAATTAAAGGCGATGATTCACAAGATCCAGTATTAAAGTAGAGCACGTGTTCACCCTTGTCGTAGCACGATAAATCTCCATCAGTGACGGCATTCGTAGATAGCACTGTAATGGTTTTACAGCTTGTGTTTTGTATACGTAGCTAAACTTGCACTTCGAGTGACTATTGTGTCCAGAGTACAAAAATTAAATGACGTGTGCCACTGGCACATATATCTCCCGTGGTGCGGAAAGTCCATGTGTTTCATGGCACGAGTGACATCTACTTGCATCTGTTTGCTGTTGAGAAAAAAGAACGAGTATTATGTGTTAATAACTAGATTTTCTATAATACCAACAAACCGAAAATAATGGTTCACAACATGCAGTATTAAAGAGGAAGACGGAACCACCCTTTTCGTGACTGGATAATCCTCAGATAATGACACATTGTCCAGCGGATTATGATTGTGTTATGGCTTATGTTTAGTATGTGTTACTTAATACGCACATTGAGTGACGTATGTGGCCGTGGTACAGAAGTTAAAAAATGTGTACTGCTAGCACATGCTTCTCCTTTGGATCGAAAACACCGATAGTTCCAGATGAAAGTTGAGATCTTTTTGTATTTCTTAGCTGTTGACTAAAAGAACGGGTAATTTATGTTAACAATTATATCTTCTATAATATCTGCAAATTAAGGGCGACGATTCACAAGATTCAGTATTAAAGTAGAGCACGTGTTCACCCTTGTCGTAGCACGTTAAATCTCTATCAGTGACGGCATTTGTAGAGTGCACTGTAATTGTTTTACACCTTGTGTTTTGTACACGTTGCTAAACTTGCACCTCGAGTGACATATGTGTCCAGAGTACAGAAATTAAATGACGTGTACATCTAGCACATACGTCTCCCGTGGTGTCAAAATTCCAGGTGTCTAACGGCTCGAACGACATCTTCTTCCATTTGTTAGCTGTTGAGAAATAGAACCAACAATACGTTGTAGTAACTAGATTTCTTATAATACCTAACAATTGAAGATAATGGTCTACAGCGTTCTGTATCGAAGAGGCAGACACTGGAACTCATGTCCTATTTACATAAATCTCCATTAATTATATTGTTTGTACAGAGGATTAGAATTGTCATATATTTTGAATTTCGTATATTTTACTAAACACACACTTTGAGCGTCATATATGACTATGCTACAGAAGTTAAAAAATGTGCACTTCTAGCACATGCTTTCCCTGTGGTGTGAAAACTCCAATTCTTCCACACCAAAGTAGATATCTTTTGATGTTTGTTGGCTGTTGAGAAAAAGAACGAACAATAGATGCTAACAATTATATCTTCTATAATATCTGCAAATTAAAGGCGATGATTCACAAGATTCAGTATTAAAGTAGAGCATGTGTTCACCCTTGTCGTAGCACAATAAATCTCTTCTTCGGTGACCGCATTCCTAGAGTGCACTGTAATGGTTTTATACCTTGTGTTTTGTATACGTTGCTAAATTTGCACTTCGAGTGACATATGTGTCCAGAGTACAGAAATTAAATGACGTGTACCTCTAGCACATACATCTCCTGTGGTGTCAAAATTCCAGGTGTCAATCGGCTTGAACGACATCTTCTTCCATTTGTTAGTTGTTGAGAAACAGAACCAACAATAGGTTTTAGTAACTAGATTTCTTATAATACCTAACAATTGAAGATAATTGTCTACAGCGTTCTGTATCGAAGAGGCAGACACTGGAAATCATGTCCTATTTACATAAATCTCCATTAATTATATTGTTTACCCAGAGGATTGTAATTAAGATATATTTTGAATTTCGTATATTTTACTAAACACACACATGGTGTGACATATATGACTATGCTACAGAAGTTAAAAAATGTGAACCGCTAGGACATGCTTTCCCTGTGGTGCGACAACACCGATTGTTCCACACTAATGTTGACATTTTTTGGTGCTTGTTGGCTGTTCAGAAAAAGAACGATAATAGATGCTAACAATTATATCTTCTATAATATCTGCAAATTAAAGTCGATGATTCACAATTTTCAGTATTAAAGTAGAGCACGTGTTCACCCTTGTCGTAGCATGATAAATCTCCATCAGTGACCGCATTTGTAGAGTGCACTGTAATGGTTTTACACCTTGTGTTTTGTATACGTTGCTAAATTTGCACTTCGAGTGACATATGTGTCCAGAGTACAGAAATTAAATGACGTGTACCTCTAGCACATACATCTCCCGTGGTGTCAAAATTCGAGGTGTCAATCGGCTTAACGACATCTTCTTCCATTTGTTAGTTGTTGAGAAACAGAACGACAAAAGGTTTTAGTAACTATATTTCTTATAATACCTAAATATTGAAGATAATGGTCTACAGCGTTCTGTATCATAGAGGCAGACACTGGAACTCATGTCCTACTTACATAAATCTCCATTAATTATATTGTCTGCCCAGAGGATTATAATTGTGATATATTTTGAATTTCGTATATTTTACTAAACACACACAGCGAGCGCCATATATGACTATGCTACAGAAGTTAAAGAATGTGCACTGCTAGCACATGCCCTCTCTGTGGTGCGAAAAATCCAATTCTTCCTCACCAAAGTTGACATCTTTTGATGTTTGTTGGCTGTTGAGAAAAAGAACGAACAATAGATGCTAACAATTATATCTTCTATAATATCTACAAATTAAAGGCGATGATTCACAAGATTCAGTATCAAAGTAGAGCATGTGTTCACCCTTGTCGTAGCACGATAAATCTCCATCAGTGACCGCATTTGTAGAGTGCACTGTAACGGTTTTACTTCTTGTGTTTTGTATACGTTGCTAAACTTGCACTTCGAGTGACGTTTGTGTCCAGAGTACAGAAATTAAATGACGTGTACCTCTAGCACATACTTCTCCCATGGTGTCAAAATTCCAGGTGTCTAATGGCTCGAACGACATCTTCTTCCATTTGTTAGTTGTTGAGAAACAGAACCAACAATAGGTTTTAGTAACTAGATTTTTTATAAACCTAACAATTGAAGATAATGGTCTACAGCGTTCTGTATCAAAGAGGCAGACACTGGAACTCATGTCCTATTTACATAAATCTCCATTAATTATATTGTTTGTCCAGAGGATTAGAATTGTGATATATTTTGAATTTCGTATATTTTACTAAACACACACTTTGAGCGACATATATGACTATGCTACAGAAGTTAAAAAATGTGCACTGCTAGCACATTCTTTCTCTGTGGTGGGAAAACTCCGATTGGTCCACACCAAAGTTGACATATTTTGATGTTTGTTGGCTGTTGAGAAAAAGAACGTATATTAGATGCTAACAATTATATCTTCTATAATATCTGCAAATTAAAGGCGATGATTCACAAGATTCAGTATTAAAGTAGAGCACGTGTTCACCCTTGTCGTAGCACGATAAATCTCCATCAGTGACGGCATTCGTAGAGAGCACTGTAATGGTTTTACAGCTTGTGTTTTGTATACGTTGCTAAACTTACACTTCGAGTGACGTTTGTGTCCAGAGTACAGAAATTAAATGACGTGTACATCTAGCACATACGTCTCCCGTGGTGTCAAAATTCCAGGTGTCTAACGGCTCGAACGACATCTTCTTCCATTTGTTAGCTGTTGAGAAACAGAACCAACAATACGTTTTAGTAACTAGATTTCTTATAATACCTAACAATTGAAGATAATGGTCTACAGCGTTCTGTATCAAAGAGGCAGATACTGGAACTCATGTCCTATTTACATAAATCTCCATTAATTATATTGTTTGTCCAGAGGATTATAATTGTGATATATTTTGAATCTCGTATATTTTACTAAACACACACTTTGAGCGACATATATGACTATGCTACAGAAGTAAAAAAATGTGCACTTCTAGCACATGCTTTCCCTGTGGTGCGAAAACTCCAATTCTTCCACACCAAAGTTGACATCTTTTGATGTTTGTTGGCTGTTGAGAAAAAGAACGAATAATAGATGCTAACAATCATATCTTCTATAATATCTGCGAATTAAAGGCGATGATTCACAAGATTCAGTATTAAAGTAGAGCATGTGTTCACCCTTGTCGTAGCACTATAAATCTCAATCGGTGTCCACATTCGTAGAGAGCACTGTAATGGTTTTACTCCTTGTGTTTTGTATACGTTGCTAAACTTGCACTTCGAGTGACATATGTGTCCAGAGTACAGAAATTAAAAGACGTGTACATCTAGCACATACATCTCCCGTGGTGTCAAAATTCCAGGTGTCTAATGGCTCGAACGACATCTTCTTCCATTTGTTAGTTGTTGAGAAACAGAACCAACAATAGGTTTTAGTAACTAGATTTCTTATAATACCTAACAATTGAAGATAATTGTCTACAGCGTTCTGTATCGAAGAGGCAGACACTGGAACTCATGTCCTATTTACATAAATCTCCATTAATTATATTGTTTACCCAGAGGATTGTAATTGTGATATATTTTGAATTTCGTATATTTTACTAAACACACACATGGTGTGACATATATGACTATGCTACAGAAGTTAAAAAATGTGAACCGCTAGGACATGCTTTCCCTGTGGTGCGACAACACCGATTGTTCCACACTAATGTTGACATTTTTTGGTGCTTGTTGGCTGTTCAGAAAAAGAACGATAACAGATGCTAACAATTATATCTTCTATAATATCTGCAAATTAAAGGCGATGATTCACAAGATTCAGTATTAAAGTAGAGCATGTGTTCACCCTTGTCGTAGCACGATAAATCTCCATCGGTGACCGCATTCGTAGAGTGCACTGTAATGGTTTTACACCTTGTGTTTTGTATACGTTGCTAAATTTGCACTTCGAGTGACATATGTGTCCAGAGTACAGAAATTAAATGACGTATACCTCTAGCACATACATCTCCCGTGGTGTCAAAATTCCAGGTGTCAATCGGCTTAACGACATCTTCTTCCATTTGTTAGTTGTTGAGAAACAGAACCAACAATAGGTTTTAGTAACTATATTTCTTATAATACCTAAATATTGAAGATTATGGTCTACAGCGTTCTGTATCATAGAGGCAGACACTGGAACTCATGTCCTATTTACATAAATCTCCATTAATTATATTGTCTGCCCAGAGGATTATAATTGTGATATATTTTGAATTTCGTATATTTTACTAAACACACACAGCGAGCGCCATATATGACTATGCTACAGAAGTTAAAGAATGTGCACTGCTAGCACATGCCCTCTCTGTGGTGCGAAAAATCCAATTCTTCCACACCAAAGTTGACATCTTTTGATGTTTGTTGGCTGTTGAGAAAAAGAACGAACAATAGATGCTAACAATTATATCTTCTATAATATCTACAATTTAAAGGCGATGATTCACAAGATTCAGTATCAAAGTAGAGCATGTGTTCACCCTTGTCGTAGCACGATAAATCTCCATCAGTGACCGCATTTGTAGAGTGCACTGTAACGGTTTTACTTCTTGTGTTTTGTATACGTTGCTAAACTTGCACTTCGAGTGACATATGTGTCCAGAGTACAGAAATTAAATGACGTGTACCTCTAGCACATACGTCTCCCGTGGTGTGAAAATTCCAGGTGTTAATCGGATCGAACGACATCTTCTTCCATTTGTTGGCTGTTGAGAAACAGAACCAACAATAGGTTTTAGTAACTAGTTTTCTTATAATACCTAACAATTGAAGATAATGGTCTACAGCGTTCTGTATCAAAGAGGCAGACACTGGAACTATGTCCTATTTACATAAATCTCCATTAATTATATTGTTTGTCCAGAGGATTAGAATTGTGATATATTTTGATTTTCGTATATTTTACTAAACACACACTTTGAGCGACATATATGACTATGTTACAGAAGTTAAAAAATGTGCACTGCTAGCACATGCTTTCCCTGTGGTGCGAAAACTCCAATTCTTCCACACCAAAGTTGACATCTTTTGATGTTTGTTGGATGTTGAGAAAAAGAACGAACAATAGATGCTAACAATTATATCTTCTACAATATCTGCAAATTAAAGGCGATGATTCACAAGATTCAGTATTAAAGTAGAGCATGTGTTCACCCTTGTCATAGCACGATAAATCTCCATCGGTGACCGCATTCGTAGAGTGCACTGTAATGGTTTTACACCTTGTGTTTTGTATACGTTGCTAAATTTGCACTTCGAGTGACATATGTGTCCAGAGTACAGAAATTAAATGACGTGTACCTCTATCACATACATCTCCCGTGGTGTCAAAATTCCAGGTGTCAATCGGCTTAACGACATCTTCTTCCATTTGTTAGTTGTTGAGAAACAGAACCAACAATAGGTTTTAGTAACTATATTTCTTATAATACCTAACAATTGAAGATAATGGTCTACAGCGTTCTGTATCAAAGAGGCAGACACTGGAACTCATGTCCTATTTACATAAATCTCCATTAATTATATTGTCTGCCCAGAGGATTATAATTGTGATATATTTTGAATTTCGTATATTTTACTAAACACACACTTTGAGCGTCATATATGACTATGCTACAGAAGTTAAAAAGTGTGAACCGCTAGCACATGATTTCCCTATGGTGCGACAACACCGATTGTTCTTCACCAATGTCGAAATTTTTTGGTGCTTGTTGACTGTTCAGAGAAAGAGCGGATAATAGATGCTGAAAATTATATCTTCTATAATATCTGCAAATAAAAGGGGATGATTCACAATTTTAAGTATTAAAGTACAGCACGTGTTCACCCTTGTCGTAGCACGATAAATCTCCATCAGTGACGGCATTTGTAGAGTGCACTGTAATGGTTTCACACCTTGTGTTTTGTATATGTTGCTAAACTTGCACTTCGAGTGACATATGTGTCCAGAGTACAGAAATTAAATGACGTGTACCTCTAGCACATACGTCTCCCGTGGTGTGAAAATACCAGGTGTCTAACAGCTCGAACGAGATCTTCTTCCATTTGTTAGTTGTTGAGAAACAGAACCAACAATAGGTTTTAGTAACTAGATTTCTTATAATACCTAACAATTTAAGATAATAGTCTACAGCGTTCTGTATCAAAGAGGCAGACACTGGAACTCATGTCCTATTTACATAAATCTCCATTCATTATATTGTTTGTCCAGAGGATTATAATTGTGATATATTTTGAATTTCGTATATTTTACTAAACACACACTTTGAGCGACATATATGACTATGCTACAGAAGTTGAAAAATGTGCACTGTTAGCACATGCTTTCCCTGTGGTGCGAAAACTACAATTCTTCCACACCAAAGTTGACATCTTTTGATGATTGTTGGGTGTTGAGAAAAAGAACGAATAATAGATTGTAACAATTATATCTTCTATAATATCTGCAAATTAAAGGCGATGATTCACAAGATTCAGTATTAAAGTAGAGCACGTGTTCACCCTTGTCGTTGCACGATAAATCTCCATCAGTGACCGCATTTGTAGGGTGCACTGTAACGGTTTTACTTCTTGTGTTTTGTACACGTTGCCAAACTTGCACTTCGAGTGACATATGTGTCCAGAGTACAGATATTAAATGACGTGTACCTCTAGCACATACGTCTCCCGTGGTGTGAAAATTCCAGGTGTCTATCGGCTCGAACAACATCTTCTTCCATTTGTTAGCTGTTGAGGAACAGAACCAACAATACGTTGTAGTAACTAGATTTATTATAATACCTAACAATTGAAGATAATGGTCTACAGCGTTCTGTATCAAAGAGGCAGACACTGGAACTCATGTCCTATTTACATAAATCTCCATTAATTATATTGTCTGCCCAGAGGATTATAATTGTGATATATTTTGAATTTCGTATATTTTACTAAACACACACTTTGAGCGACATATATGACTATGCTACAGAAGTTAAAAAATGTGCACTGCTAGCACATGCTTTCTCTGTGGTGCGAAAACTACAATTCTTCCTCACCAAAGTTGACATCTTTTGATGATTGTTGGCTGTTGAGAAAAAGAACGAACAATAGATGCTAACAATTATATCTTCTATAATATCTGCAAATTAAAGGCGATGATTCACAAGATTCAGTATTAAAGTAGAGTATGTGTTCACCCTTGTCGTAGCACGATAAATCTCCATCGGTGACCGCATTCGTAGAGTGCACTGTAATGGTTTTACACCTTGAGTTTTGTATACGTTGCTAAACTTGCACTTTGAGTGACATATGTGTCCAGAGTACAGATATTAAATGACGTGTACCTCTAGCACATACGTCTCCCGTGGTGTGAAAGTTCCAGGAGTCTATCGGCACGAACGACATCTTCTTCCATTTGTTAGCTGTTGAGAAACAAAACCAACAATACGTTTTAGTAACTAGATTTCTTATAATACCTAACCATTGAAGATAATGCTTTACAGCGTTCGGTATCAAAGAGGCAGACACTGGAACTCATGTCCTATTTACATAAATCTCCATTAATTATATTGTTTGTCCAGAGGATTAGAATTGTGATATATTTTGAATTTCGTATATTTTACTAAACACACTCAGCGAGCGTCATATATGACTATGCTACAGAAGTTAAAGAATATGCACTGCTAGCACATGCTCTCTCTGTGGTTCGAAAAATCCAATTCTTCCACACCAAAGTTGACATCTTTTGATGTTTGTTGGCTGTTGAGAAAAAGAACGATAATAGATGCTAACAATTATATCTTCTATAATATCTGCAAATTAAAGGCGATGATTCACAATTTTCACTATTAAAGTAGAGCATGTGTTCACCCTTGTCGTAGCACGTTAAATCTCCATCAGTGACGCCATTTGTAGAGTGCACTGTAATGGTTTTACACCTTGTGTTTTGTATACGTTGCTAAACTTGCACTTCGAGTGACGTTTGTGTCCAGAGTACGGAAATTAAATGACGTGTACATCTAGCACATACGTCTCCCGTGGTGTCAAAATTCCAGGTGTCTAACGGCTCGAACGACATCTTCTTCCATTTGTTAGCTGTTGAGAAACAGAACCAACAATACGTTTTAGTAACTAGATTTCTTATAATACCTAACAATTGAAGATAATGGTCTACAGCGTTCTGTATCAAAGAGGCAGACACTGGAACTCATGTCCTATTTACATAAATCTCCATTAATTATATTGTTTGTCCAGATTATTAGAATTGTGATATATTTTGAATTTCGTATATTTTACTAAACACACCCTTTGAGCGTCATATATGACTATGCTACAGAAGTTAAAAAATGTGCACTTCTAGCACATGCTTTCCCTGTGGTGCGAAAACTCCAATTCTTCCACACCAAAGTTGACATCTTTTGATGTTTGTTGGCTGTTGAGAAAAAGAACGATAATAGATGCTAACAATTATATCTTCTATAATATCTACAAATTAAAGGCGATGATTCACAAGATTCAGTATTAAAGTAGAGCATGTGTTCGCCCTTGTCGTTGCACGATAAATCTCCATCGGTGACCGCATTCGTAGACTGCACTGTAATGGTTTTACTCCTTGTGTTTTGTATACGTTGCTAAATTTGCACTTCGAGTGACATATGTGTCCAGAGTACAGAAATTAAATGACGTGTACCTCTATCACATACATCTCCCGTGGTGTCAAAATTCCAGGTGTCTAATGGCTCGAACGACATCTTCTTCCATTTGTTAGTTGTTGAGAAACAGAACCAACAATAGGTTTTAGTAACTAGATTTCTTATAATACCTAACAATTGAAGATAATGGTCTACAGCGTTCTGTATCAAAGAGGCAGACACTGGAACTCATGTCCTATTTACTTAATCTCCATTAATTATATTGTCTGCCCAGAGGATTATAATTGTGATATATTTTGAATTTCGTATATTTTACTAAACGCACACTTTGAGCGTCATATATGACTATGCTACAGAAGTTAAAAAGTGTGAACCGCTAGCACATGATTTCCCTATGGTGCGACAACACAGATTGTTCTTCACCAATGTCGAAATTTTTTGGTGCTTGTTGACTGTTCAGAAAAAGAGCGGATAATAGATGCTGAAAATTATATCTTCTATAATACCTGCAAATAAAAGGGGATGATTCACAATTTTAAGTATTAAAGTAGCACGATAAATCTCCATCAGTGACGGCATTTGTAGAGTGCACTGTAATGGTTTCACACCTTGTGTTTTGTATATGTTGCTAAACTTGCACTTCGAGTGACATATGTGTCCAGAGTACAGAAATTAAAAGAAGTGTACCTCTAGCACATACGTCTCCCGTGGTGTGAAAATACCAGGTGTCTAACAGCTCGAACGAGATCTTCTTCCATTTGTTAGTTGTTGAGAAACAGAACCAACAATAGGTTTTAGTAACTAGATTTCTTATAATACCTAACAATTGAAGATAATAGTCTACAGCGTTCTGTATCAAAGAGGCAGACACTGGAACTCATGTCCTATTTACATAAATCTCCATTCATTATATTGTTTGTCCAGAGGATTATAATTGTGATATATTTTGAATTTCGTATATTTTACTAAACACACACTTTGAGCGACATATATGACTATGCTACAGAAGTTGAAAAATGTGCACTGTTAGCACATGCTTTCCCTGTGGTGCGAAAACTACAATTCTTCCACACCAAAGTTGACATCTTTTGATGATTGTTGGGTGTTGAGAAAAAGAACGAATAATAGATTGTAACAATTATATCTTCTATAACATCTGCAAATTAAAGGCGATGATTCACAAGATTCAGTATTAAAGTAGAGCACATGTTCACCCTTGTCGTTGCACGATAAATCTCCATCAGTGACCGCATTTGTAGAGTGCACTGTAACGGTTTTACTTCTTGTGTTTTGTACACGTTGCCAAACTTGCACTTCGAGTGGCATATGTGTCCAGAGTACAGATATTAAATGACGTGTACCTCTAGCACATACGTCTCCCGTGGTGTGAAAATTCCAGGTGTCTATCGGCTCGAACAACATCTTCTTCCATTTGTTAGCTGTTGAGGAACAGAACCAACAATAGGTTTTAGTATCTAGATTTCTTATAATACCTAACAATTGAAGATAATGGTCTACAGTGTTCTGTATCAAAGAGGCAGACACGGGAACTCATGTCCTATTTACATAAATCTCCATTCATTATATTGTTTGTCCAGAGGATTAGAATTGTGATATATTTTGAATTTCGTATATTTTACTAAACACACACTTTGAGCGACATATATGACTATGCTACAGAAGTTAAAAAATGTGCACTGCTAGCACATGCTTTCTCTGTGGTGCGAAAACTACAATTCTTCCACACCAAAGTTGACATCTTTTGATGATTGTTGGCTGTTGAGAAAAAGAACGAACAATAGATGCTAACAATTATATCTTCTATAATATCTGCAAATTAAAGGCGATGATTCACAAGATTCAGTATTAAAGTAGAGTATGTGTTCACCCTTGTCGTAGCACGATAAATCTCCATCGGTGACCGCATTCGTAGAGTGCACTGTAATGGTTTTACACCTTGAGTTTTGTATACGTTGCTAAACTTGCACTTTGAGTGACATATGTGTCCAGAGTACAGATATTAAATGACGTGTACCTCTAGCACATACGTCTCCCGTGGTGTGAAAATTCTAGGTCTTTGTCGGCTCGAACGACATCTTCTTCCATTTGTTAGCTGTTGAGAAACAGAACCAACAATAGGTTTTAGTAACTAGATTTCTTATAATACCTAACAATTGAAGATAATGGTCTACAGTGTTCTGTATCAAAGAGGCAGACACTGGAACTCATGTCCTATTTACATAAATCTCCATTAATTATATTGTTTGTCCAGAGGATTAGAATTGTGATATATTTTGAATTTCGTATATTTTACTAAACACACACTTTGAGCGTCATATATGACTATGCTACAGAAGTTAAAAAATGTGCACTGTTAGCACATGCTTTCCCTGTGGTGCGAAAACTTCAATTCTTCCACACCAAAGTTGACATCTTTTGATGTTTGTTGGCTGTTGAGAAAAAGAACGAACAATAGATGCTAACAATTATATCTTCTATAATTTCTGCAAATTAAAGGCGATGATTCACAATTTTCAGTATTAAAGTAGAGCATGTGTTCACCCTTGTCGTAGCACGTTAAATCTCCATCAGTGACGGCATTTGTAGAGTGCACTGTAATGGTTTTACACCTTGTGTTTTGTATACGTTGCTAAACTTGCACTTCGAGTGACGTTTGTGTCCAGAGTACAGAAATTAAATGACGTGTACATCTAGCACATACGTCTCCCGTAGTGTCAATATTCCAGGTGTTCAATGGCTCAAACGACATCTTCTTCCATTTGTTAGTTATTGAGAAACAGAACCAACAATAGGTTTCAGTAACTAGATTTCTTATAATACCTAACAATTGAAGATAATGGTCTACAGCGTTCTGTATCAAAGAGGCAGACACTGGAACTCATGTCCTATTTACATAAATCTCCCTTAATTATATTGTTTGCCCAGAGGATTATAATTGTGATTTATTTTCAATTTCGTATATTTTACTGAACACGCACATCGAGTGACTTATATGACTATGCTACAGAAGTTAAAAAATGTGCACTGCTAGCGCATGCTTTCTCTGTGGTGCGAAAACTACGATTGGTCCACACCAAAGTTGACATCTTTTGATGTTTGTTGGCTGTTGAGAAAAAGAACGAACAATAGATGCTAACAATTATATCTTCTATAATATCTGCAAATTAAAGGCGATGATTCACAATTTTCAGTATTAAAGTAGAGCACGTGTTCACCCTTGTCGTAGCACGTTAAATATCCATCAGTGACGGCATTTGTAGAGTGCACTGTAATGGTTTTACACCTTGTGTTTTGTATATGTTGCTAAACTTGCACTTCGAGTGACGTTTGTGTCCAGAGTACAGAAATCAAATGACGTGTACATCTAGCACATACGTCTCCCGTGGTGTCAAAATTCCACGTGTCTAACGGCTCGAACGACATCTTCTTCCATTTGTTAGCTGTTGAGAAACAGAACCAACAATACGTTTTAGTAACTAGATTTCTTATAATACCTAACAATTGAAGATAATTGTCTACAGCGTTGTGTAACAAAGAGGCAGACACTGGAACTCATGTCCTATTTACATAAATCTCCATTAATTATATTGTTTGTCCAGAGGATTAGAATTGTGATATATTTTGAATTTCGTATATTTTACTAAACACACACTTTGAGCGACATATATGACTATGCTACAGAAGTTAAAAAATGTGCACTGTTAGCACATGCTTTCTCTGTGGTGCGAAAACTCCAATTCTTCCACACCAAAGTTGACATCTTTTGATGTTTGTTGGCTGTTGAGAAAAAGAACGAACAATAGATGCTAACAATTATATCTTCTATAATATCTACAAATTAAAGGCGATGATTCACAAGATTCAGTATTAAAGTAGAGAATGTGTTCACCCTTGTCGTAGCACGATAAATCTCCATCGGTGACCGCATTCGTAGAGTGCACTGTAATGGTTTTACTCCTTGTGTTTTGTATACGTTGCTAAATTTGCACTTCGAGTGACATATGTGTCCAGAGTACAGAAATTAAATGACGTGTACCTCTAGCACATACATCTCCCGTGGTGTCAAAATTCCAGGTGTCTAATGGCTCGAACGACATCTTCTTCCATTTGTTAGTTGTTGAGAAACAGAAGCAACAATAGGTTTTAGTAACTAGATTTCTTATAATACCTAACAATTTAAGATAATGGTCTACAGCGTTCTGAATCAAAGAGGCAGACACTGGAACTCATGTCCTATTTACTTAATCTCCATTAATTATATTGTCTGCCCAGAGGATTATAATTGTGATATATTTTGAATTTCGTATATTTTACTAAACACACTCAGCGAGCGTCATATATGACTATGCTACAGAAGTTAAAGAATATGCACTGCTAGCACATGCTCTCTCTGTGGTTCGAAAAATCCAATTCTTCCACACCAAAGTTGACATCTTTTGATGTTTGTTGGCTGTTGAGAAAAAGAACGATAGTAGATGCTAACAATTATATCTTCTATAATATCTGCAAATTAAAGGCGATGATTCACAATTTTCAGTATTAAAGTAGAGCATGTGTTCACCCTTGTCGTAGCACGTTAAATCTCCATCAGTGACGCCATTTGTAGAGTGCACTGTAATGGTTTTACACCTTGTGTTTTGTATACGTTGCTAAAATTGCACTTCGAGTGACGTTTGTGTCCAGAGTACGGAAATTAAATGACGTGTACATCTATCACATACGTCTCCCGTGGTGTCAAAATTCCAGGTATCTAACGGCTCGAACGACATCTTCTTCCATTTGTTAGGTGTTGAGAAACAGAACCAACAATACGTTTTAGTAACTAGATTTCTTATAATACCTAACAATTGAAGATAATGGTCTACAGCGTTCTGTATCGAAGAGGCAGACACTGGAACTCATGTCCTATTTACATAAATCTCCATTAATTATATTGTTTGTCCAGAGGATTAGAATTGTCATATATTTTGAATTTCGTATATTTTACTAAACACACACTTTGAGCGTCATATATGACTATGCTACAGAAGTTAAAAAATGTGCACTTCTAGCACATGCTTTCCCTGTGGTGCGAAAACTCCAATTCTTCCACACCAAAGTTGATATCTTTTGATGTTTGTTGGCTGTGGAGAAAAAGAACGAACAATAGATGCTAACAATTATATCTTCTATAATATCTGCAAATTAAAGGCGATGATTCACAAGATTCAGTATTAAAGTAGAGCATGTGTTCGCCCTTGTCGTAGCACGATAAATCTCCATCGGTGACCGCATTCGTAGAGTGCACTGTAATGGTTTTACTCCTTGTGTTTTGTATACGTTGCTAAATTTGCACTTCGAGTGACATATGTGTCCAGAGTACAGAAATTAAATGACGTGTACCTCTATCACATACATCTCCCGTGGTGTCAAAATTACAGGTGTCTAATGGCTCGACCGACATCTTCTTCCATTTGTTAGTTGTTGAGAAACAGAACCAACAATAGGTTTTAGTAACTAGATTTCTTATAATACCTAACAATTGAAGATAATGGTCTACAGCGTTCTGTATCAAAGAGGCAGACACTGGAACTCATGTACTATTTACTTAATCTCCATTAATTATATTGTCTGCCCAGGGGATTATAATTGTGATACATTTTGAATTTCGTATATTTTACTAAACACACACAGCGAGCGTCATATATGACTATGCTACAGAAGTTAAAGAATGTGCACTGCTAGCACATTCTCTCTCTGTGGTTCGAAAAATCCAATTCTTCCACACCAAAGTTGACGTCTTTTGATGTTTGTTGGCTGTTGAGGAAAACAACGAATAATAGATGCTAACAATTATATCTTCTATAATATCTGCAAATTAAAGGCGATGATTCACAAGATTCAGTATCAAAGTAGAGCATGTGTTCACCCTTGTCGTAGCACGATAAATCTCCATCAGTGACGGCATTTGTAGAGTGCACTGTAATGGTTTTACACCTTGTGTTTTGTATACATTGCTAAACTTGCACTTCGAGTGACATATGTGTCCAGAGTACAGAAATTAAATGACGTGTACATCTAGCACATACGTCTCCCATGGTGTCAAAATTCCAGGTGTCTAACGGCTCGAACGACATCTTCTTCCATTTGTAAGCTGTTGAGAAACAGAACCAACAATACGTTTTAGTAACTAGATTTCTTATAATACCTAACAATTGAAGATAATGGTCTACAGCGTTCTGTATCAAAGAGGCAGGCACTGGAACTCATGTCCTATTTACATAAATCTCCATTAATTATATTGTTTGTCCAGAGGATTATAACTGTGATATATTTTGAATCTCGTATATTTTACTAAACACACACTTTGAGCGACATATATGACTATGCTACAGAAGTTAAAAAATGTGCACTGTTAGCACATGCTTTCTCTGTGGTGCGAAAACTCCAATTATTCCACACCAAAGTTGACATCTTTTGATGTTTGTTGGCTGTCGAGAAAAGAACGATAATAAATGCTAACAATTATATCTTCTATAATATCTGCAAATTAAAGGCGATGATTCACAAGATTCAGTATTAAAGTAGAGCATGTGTTCACCCTTGTCGTAGCATGTTAAATCTCCATCAGTGACGGCATTTGTAGAGTGCACTGTAATTGTTTTACACCTTGTGTTTTGTATAAGTTGCTAAACTTGCACTTCGAGTGACGTTTGTGTCCAGAGTACAGAAATTAAATGACGTGTACATCTAGCACATACGTCTCCCGTGGTGTCAAAATTCCAGGTGTCTAACGGCTCGAACGACATCTTCTTCCATTTGTTAGCTGTTGAGAAACAGAACCAACAATACGTTTTAGTAACTAGATTTCTTATAATACCTAACAATTGAAGATAATGGTCTACAGCGTTCTGTATCAAAGAGGCAGACACTGGAACTCATGTCCTATTTACATAAATCTCCATTAATTATATTGTTTGTCCAGAGGATTATAATTGTGATATATTTTGAATCTCGTATATTTTACTAAACACACACTTTGAGCGACATATATGACTATGCTACAGAAGTAAAAAAACGTGCACTTCTAGCACATGCTTTCCCTGTGGTGCGAAAACTCCAATTCTTCCACACCAAAGTTGACATCTTTTGATGTTTGTTGGCTGTTGAGAAAAAGAACGAATAATAGATGCTAACAATCATATCTTCTATAATATCTGCAAATTAAAGGCGATGATTCACAAGATTCAGTATTAAAGTAGAGCACGTGTTCACCCTTGTCGTAGCACGATAAATCTCAATCGGTGACCACATTCGTAGAGAGCACTGTAATGGTTTTACTCCTTGTGTTTTGTATACGTTGCTAAACTTGCACTTCGAGTGACATATGTGTCCAGAGTACAGAAATTAAAAGACGTGTACCTCTAGCACATACGTCTCCAGTGGTGTGAAAATTCCAGGTGTCTAACAGCTTGAACGACATCTTCTTCCATTTGTTAGTTGTTGAGAAACAGAACCAACAATAGGTTTTAGTAACTAGATTTCTTATAAACCTAACAATTGAAGATAATGGTCTACAGCGTTCTGAATCGAAGAGGCAGACACTGGAACTCATGTCCTATTTACATAAATCTCCATTAATTATATTGTTTGTCCAGAGGATTAGAATTGTGATATATTTTGAATTTCGTATATTTTACTAAACACACACTTTGAACGACATATATGACTATGCTACAGAAGTTAAAAAATGTGCACTGCTAGCACATTCTTTCTCTGTGGTGGGAAAACTCCGATTGGTCCACACCAAAGTTGACATCTTTTGATGTTTGTTGGCTGTTGAGAAAAAGAACGTATATTAGATGCTAACAATTATATCTTCTATAATATCTGCAAATTAAAGGCGATGATTCACAAGATCCAGTATTAAAGTAGAGCACGTGTTCACCCTTGTCGTAGCACGATAAATCTCCATCAGTGCGGCATTCGTAGATAGCACTGTAATGGTTTTACAGCTTGTGTTGTGTATACAATGCTAAACTTGCACTTCGAGTGACTATTGTGTCCAGAGTACAAAAATTAAATGACGTGTGCCACTGGCACATATATCTCCCGTGGTGCGGAAAGTCCATGTGTTTCATGGCACGAGTGACATCTACTTGCATCTGTTTGCTGTTGAGAAAAAAGAACGAGTATTATGTGTTAATAACTAGATTTTCTATAATACCAACAAACCGAAAATAATGGTTCACAACATGCAGTATTAAAGAGGAAGACGGAACCACCCTTTTCGTGACTGGATAATCCTCAGATAATGACACTTTGTCCAGCGGATTATGATTGTGTTATGGCTTATGTTTAGTATGTGTTACTTAATACGCACATTGAGTGACGTATGTGGCCGTGGTACAGAAGTTAAAAAATGTGTACTGCTAGCACATGCTTCTCCTTTGGATCGAAAACACCGATTGTTCCAGATGAAAGTTGAGATCTTTTTGTATTTCTTAGCTGTTGACTAAAAGAACGGGTAATTTATGTTAACAAATATATCTTCTATAATATCTGCAAATTAAGGGCGATGATTCACAAGATTCAGTATTAAAGTAGAGCACGTGTTCACCCTTGTCGTAGCATGTTAAATCTCCATCAGTGACGGCATTTGTAGAGTGCACTGTAATTGTTTTACACCTTGTGTTTTGTACACGTTGCTAAACTTGCACCTCGAGTGACATATGTGTCCAGAGTACAGAAATTAAATGACGTGTACATCTAGCACATACGTCTCCCGTGGTGTCAAAATTCCAGGTGTCTAACGGCTCGAACGACATCTTCTTCCATTTGTTAGCTGTTGAGAAACAGAACCAACAATACGTTTTAGTAACTAGATTTCTTATAATACCTAACAATTGAAGATAATGGTCTACAGCGTTCTGTATCAAAGAGGCAGACACTGGAACTCATGTCCTATTTACATAAATCTCCATTAATTATATTGTTTGTCCAGAGGATTATAATTGTCATATATTTTGAATTTCGTATATTTTACTAAACACACACTTTGAGGGTCATATATGACTATGCTACATAAGTTAAAAAATGTGCACTTCTAGCACATGCTTTCCCTGTGGTGCGAAAACTCCAATTCTTCCACACCAAAGTTGATATCTTTTGATGTTTGTTGGCTGTTGAGAAAAAGAACGAACAATAGATGCTAACAATTATATCTTCTATAATATCTGCAAATTAAAGGCGATGATTCACAAGATTCAGTATTAAAGTAGAGCATGTGTTCACCCTTGTCGTAGCACGATAAATCTCCATCGGTGACCGCATTCCTAGAGTGCACTGTAATGGTTTTACACCTTGTGTTTTGTATACGTTGCTAAATTTGCACTTCGAGTGACATATGTGTCCAGAGTACAGAAATTAAATGACGTGTACCTCTAGCACATACATCTCCCGTGGTGTCAAAATTCCAGGTGTCAATCGGCTTAACGACATATTCTTCCATTTGTTAGTTGTTTAGAAACAGAACCAACAATAGGTTTTAGTAACTATATTTCTTATAATACCTAAATATTGAAGATAATGGTCTACAGCGTTCTGTATCATAGAGGCAGACACTGGAACTCATGTCCTACTTACATAAATCTCCATTAATTATATTGTCTGCCCAGAGGATTATAATTGTGATATATTTTGAATTTCGTATATTTTACTAAACACACACAGCGAGCGCCATATATGACTATGCTACAGAAGTTAAAGAATGTGCACTGCTAGCACATGCTCTCTCTGTGGTGCGAAAAATCCAATTCTTCCTCACCAAAGTTGACATCTTTTGATGTTTGTTGGCTGTTGAGAAAAAGAACGAACAATAGATGCTAACAATTATACCTTCTATAATATCTACAAATTAAAGGCGATGATTCACAAGATTCAGTATCAAAGTAGAGCATGTGTTCACCCTTGTCGTAGCACGATAAATCTCCATCAGTGACCGCATTTGTAGAGTGCACTGTAACGGTTTTACTTCTTGTGTTTTGTATACGTTGCTAAACTTGCACTTCGAGTGACGTTTGTGTCCAGAGTACAGAAATTAAATGACGTGTACCTCTAGCACATACGTCTCCCGTGGTGTCAAAATTCCAGGTGTCTAACAGCTTGAACGACATCTTCTTCCATTTGTTAGTTGTTGAGAAACAGAACCAACAATAGGTTTTAGTAACTAGATTTCTTATAAACCTAACAATTGAAGATAATGGTCTACAGCGTTCTGAATCGAAGAGGCAGACACTGGAACTCATGTCCTATTTACATAAATCTCCATTAATTATATTGTTTGTCCAGAGGATTAGAATTGTGATATATTTTGAATTTCGTATATTTTACTAAACACACACTTTGAGCGACATATATGACTATGCTACAGAAGTTAAAAAATGTGCACTGCTAGCACATTCTTTCTCTGTGGTGGGAAAACTCCGATTGGTCCACACCAAAGTTGACATCTTTTGATGTTTGTTGGCTGTTGAGAAAAAGAACGTATATTAGATGCTAACAATTATATCTTCTATAATATCTGCAAATTAAAGGCGATGATTCACAAGATTCAGTACTAAAGTAGAGCACGTGTTCACCCTTGTCGTAGCATGATAAATCTCCATCAGTGACGGCATTCGTAGAGAGCACTGTAATGGTTTTACAGCTTGTGATTTGTATACGTTGCTAAACTTACACTTCGAGTGACGTTTGTGTCCAGAGTACAGAAATTAAATGACATGTACCCCTAGCACATACGTCTCCCGTGGTGTGAAAGTTCCAGGTGTCTATCGGCTCGAACGACATCTTCTTCCATTTGTTAGCTGTTGAGAAACAGAACCAACAATAGGTTTTAGTAACTAGATTTCTTATAATACCTAACAATTGAAGATAATTGTCTACAGCGTTCTGTATCAAAGAGGCAGACACTGGAATTCATGTCCTATTTACATAAATCTCCATTAATTATATTGTTTGTCCAGAGGATTAGAATTGTGATATATTTTGAATTTCGTATATTTTACTAAACACACACTTTGAGCGACATATATGACTATGCTACAGAAGTTAAAAAATGTGCACTGTTAGCACATGCTTTCTCTGTGGTGCGAAAACTCCAATTATTCCGCACCAAAGTTGACATCTTTTGATGTTTGTTGGCTGTCGAGAAAAGAACGATAATAGATGCTAACAATTATATCTTCTATAATATCTGCAAATTAAAGGAGATGATTCACAATTTTCAGTATTAAAGTAGAGCATGTGTTCACCCTTGTTGTAGCATGTTAAATCTCCATCAGTGACGGCATTTGTAGAGTGCACTGTAATTGTTTTACACCTTGTGTTTTGTATAAGTTGCTAAACTTGCACTTCGAGTGACATATGTGTCCAGAGTACAGAAATTAAATGACGTGTACATCTAGCACATACGTCTCCCGTGGTGTCAAAATTCCAGGTGTCTAACGGCTAGAACGACATCTTCTTCCATTTGTTAGCTGTTGAGAAACAGAACCAACAATAGGTTTTAGTAACTAGATTTCTTATAATACCTAACAATTGAAGATAATGGTCTTCAGCGTTCTGTATCAAAGAGGCAGACACTGGAACTCATGTCCTATTTACATAAATCTCCATTAATTATATTGTTTGTCCAGAGGATTATAATTGTGATATATTTTGAATCTCGAATATTTTACTAAACACACACTTTGAGCGACATATATGACTATGCTACAGAAGTAAAAAAATGTGCACTTCTAGCACATGCTTTCCCTGTGGTGCGAAAACTCCAATTCTTCCACACTAAAGTAGATATCTTTTGATGTTTGTTGGCTGTTGAGAAAAAGAACGAACAATAGATGCTAACAATTATATCTTCTATAATATCTGCAAATTAAAGGCGATGATTCACAAGATTCAGTATTAAAGTAGAGCATGTGTTCACCCTTGTCGTAGCACGATAAATCTCTTCTTCGGTGACCGCATTCCTAGAGTGCACTGTAATGGTTTTATACCTTGTGTTTTGTATACGTTGCTAAATTTGCACTTCGAGTGACATATGTGTCCAGAGTACAGAAATTAAATGACGTGTACCTCTAGCACATACATCTCCTGTGGTGTCAAAATTCCAGGTGTCAATCGGCTTGAACGACATCTTCTTCCATTTGTTAGTTGTTGAGAAACAGAACCAACAATAGGTTTTAGTAACTAGATTTCTTATAATACCTAACAATTGAAGATAATTGTCTACAGCGTTCTGTATCGAAGAGGCAGACACTGGAAATCATGTCCTATTTACATAAATCTCCATTAATTATATTGTTTACCCAGAGGATTGTAATTAAGATATATTTTGAATTTCGTATATTTTACTAAACACACACATGGTGTGACATATATGACTATGCTACAGAAGTTAAAAAATGTGAACCGCTAGGACATGCTTTCCCTGTGGTGCGACAACACCGATTGTTCCACACTAATGTTGACATTTTTTGGTGCTTGTTGGCTGTTCAGAAAAAGAACGATAATAGATGCTAACAATTATATCTTCTATAATATCTGCAAATTAAAGGCGATGATTCACAATTTTCAGTATTAAAGTAGAGCACGTGTTCACCCTTGTCGTAGCATGATAAATCTCCATCAGTGACCGCATTTGTAGAGTGCACTGTAATGGTTTTACACCTTGTGTTTTGTATACGTTGCTAAATTTGCACTTCGAGTGACATATGTGTCCAGAGTACAGAAATTAAATGACGTGTACCTCTAGCACATACATCTCCCGTGGTGTCAAAATTCCAGGTGTCTAACGGCTCGAACGACATCTTCTTCCATTTGTTAGTTGTTGAGAAACAGAACCAACAATAGGTTTTAGTAACTATATTTCTTATAATACCTAAATATTGAAGATAATGGTCTACAGCGTTCTGTATCATAGAGGCAGACACTGGAACTCATGTCCTACTTACATAAATCTCCATTAATTATATTGTCTTCCCAGAGGATTATAATTGTGATATATTTTGAATTTCGTATATTTTACTAAACACACACAGCGAGCGCCATATATGACTATGCTACAGAAGTTAAAGAATGTGCACTGCTAGCACATGCCCTCTCTGTGGTGCGAAAAATCCAATTCTTCCTCACCAAAGTTTACATCTTTTGATGTTTGTTGGCTGTTGAGAAAAAGAACGAACAATAGATGCTAACAATTATATCTTCTATAATATCTACAAATTAAAGGCGATGATTCACAAGATTCAGTATTAAAGTAGAGCACGTGTTCACCCTTGTCGTAGCACGATAAATCTCCATCAGTGACGGCATTCGTAGAGAGCACTGTAATGGTTTTACAGCTTGTGTTTTGTATACGTTGCTAAACTTACACTTCGAGTGACGTTTGTGTCCAGAGTACAGAAATTAAATGACGTGTACATCTAGCACATACGTCTCCCGTGGTGTCAAAATTCCAGGTGTCTAACGGCTCGAACGACATCTTCTTCCATTTGTTAGCTGTTGAGAAACAGAACCAACAATACGTTTTAGTAACTAGATTTCTTATAATACCTAACAATTGAAGATAATGGTCTACAGCGTTCTGTATCAAAGAGGCAGACACTGGAACTCATGTCCTATTTACATAAATCTTCATTAATTATATTGTTTGTCCAGAGGATTATAATTGTGATATATTTTGAATCTCGTATATTTTACTAAACACACACTTTGAGCGACATATATGACTATGCTACAGAAGTAAAAAAATGTGCACTTCTAGCACATGCTTTCCCTGTGGTGCGAAAACTCCAATTATTCCACACCAAAGTTGACATCTTTTGATGTTTGTTGGCTGTTGAGAAAAAGAACGAATAATAGATGCTAACAATCATATCTTCTATAATATCTGCGAATTAAAGGCGATGATTCACAAGATTCAGTATTAAAGTAGAGCATGTGTTCACCCTTGTCGTAGCACTATAAATCTCAATCGGTGTCCACATTCGTAGAGAGCACTGTAATGGTTTTACTCCTTGTGTTTTGTATACGTTGCTAAACTTGCACTTCGAGTGACATATGTGTCCAGAGTACAGAAATTAAAAGATGTGTACATCTAGCACATACATCTCCCGTGGTGTCAAAATTCCAGGTGTCTAATGGCTCGAACGACATCTTCTTCCATTTGTTAGTTGTTGAGAAACAGAACCAACAATAGGTTTTAGTAACTAGATTTCTTATAATACCTAACAATTGAAGATAATTGTCTACAACGTTCTGTATCGAAGAGGCAGACACTGGAAATCATGTCCTATTTACATAAATCTCCATTAATTATATTGTTTACCCAGAGGATTGTAATTGTGATATATTTTGAATTTCGTATATTTTACTAAACACACACATGGTGTGACATATATGACTATGCTACAGAAGTTAAAAAATGTGAACCGCTAGGACATGCTTTCCCTGTGGTGCGACAACACCGATTGTTCCACACTAATGTTGACATTTTTTGGTGCTTGTTGGCTGTTCAGAAAAAGAACGATAATAGATGCTAACAATTATATCTTCTATAATATCTGCAAATTAAAGGCGATGATTCACAAGATTCAGTATTAAAGTAGAGCACGTGTTCACCCTTGTCGTAGCACGATAAATCTCCATCAGTGACGGAATTTGTAGAGTGCACTGTAATGGTTTTACTCCTTGTGTTTTCTATATGTTGCTAAACTTGCACTTCGAGTGACACATGTGTCCAGAGTACAGAAATTAAATGACGTGTACCTCTAGCACATACGTCTCCCGTGGTGTGAAAGTTCCAGGTGTCTATCGGCACGAACGACATCTTCTTCCATTTGTTAGCTGTTGAGAAACAAAACCAACAATACGTTTTAGTAACTAGATTTCTTATAATACCTAACCATTGAAGATAATGCTTTACAGCGTTCTGTATCAAAGAGGCAGACACTGGAACTCATGTCCTATTTACATAAATCTCCATTAATTATATTGTTTGTCCAGAGGATTAGAATTGTGATATATTTTGAATTTCGTATATTTTACTAAACACACACTTTGAGCGACATATATGACTATGCTACAGAAGTTAAAAAATGTGCACTGTTAGCACATGCTTTCCCAGTGGTGCGAAAACTACAATTCTTCCACACCAAAGTTGACATCTTTTGATGTTTGTTGGCTGTTGAGAAAAAGAACGAATAATAGATGCTAACAATTATATCTTCTATAATATCTGCAAATTAAAGGCGATGATTCACAATTTTCAGTATTAAAGTAGAGCACGTGTTCACCCTTGTCGTAGCACGTTAAATCTCCATCAGTGACGGCATTTGTAGAGTGCACTGTAATGGTTTTACACTTTGTGTTTTGTACACGTTGCTAAACTTGCACTTCGAGTGACATATGTGTCCAGAGTACAGAAATTAAATGACGTGTACATCTAGCACATACGTCTCCCGTGGTGTCAAAATTCCAGGTGTCTAACGGCTCGAACGACATCTTCTTCCATTTGTTAGCTGTTGAGAAACAGAACCAATAATACGTTTTAGTAACTAGATTTCTTATAATACCTAACAATTGAAGATAGTGGTCTACAGCGTTCTGTATCAAAGAGGCAGACACTGGAACTCATGTCCTATTTACATAAATCTCAATTAATTATATTGTTTGTCCAGAGGATTAGAATTGTGATATATTTTGAATTTCGTATATTTTAATAAACACACACTTTGAGCGACATATATGACTATGCTACAGAAGTTAAAAAATGTGCACTGCTAGCACATGCTTTCCCTG
Organism: Schistocerca gregaria; assembly: GCF_023897955.1. Classification (NCBI taxonomy): domain Eukaryota; kingdom Metazoa; phylum Arthropoda; class Insecta; order Orthoptera; family Acrididae; genus Schistocerca; species Schistocerca gregaria. Next base: position 442,215,382 of record NC_064931.1, on the reverse strand, counting down.
TGGTGCGAAAACTCTTATTATTCCACACCAAAGATGACATCTTTTGATGTTTGTTGGCTGTTGAGAAAAAGAACGAACAATAGATGCTAACAATTATGTCTTCTATAATATCTGCAAATTAAAGGCGATGATTCACAAGATTCAGTATTAAAGTAGAGCATGTGTTCACCCTTGTCGTAGCACGATAAATCTCCATCGGTGACCGCATTCGTAGAGTGCACTGAAATGGTTTTACTCCTTGTGTTTTGTATACGTTGCTAAACTTGCACTTCGAGTGACATATGTGTCCAGAGTATAGAAATTAAATGACGTGTACATCTAGCACATACGTCTCCCGTGGTGTGAAAGTTCCAGGTGTCTATCGGCACGAACGACATCTTCTTCCATTTGTTAGCTGTTGAGAAACAGAACCAACAATACGTTTTAGTAACTAGATTTCTTATAATACCTAACCATTGAAGATAATGCTCTACAGCGTTCTGTATCAAAGAGGCAGACACTGGAACTCATGTCCTATTTACATAAATCTCCATTAATTATATTGTTTGTCCAGAGGATTAGAATTGTGATATATTTTGAATTTCGTATATTTTACTAAACACACACTTTGAGCGACATATATGACTATGCTACAGAAGTTAAAAAATGTGCACTGTTAGCACATGCTTTCCCAGTGGTGCGAAAACTCCAATTATTCCACACCAAAGTTGACATCTTTTGATGTTTGTTGGCTGTTGAGAAAAAGAACGAATAATAGATGCTAACAATTATATCTTCTACAATATCTGCAAATTAAAGGCGATGATTCACAATTTTCAGTATTAAAGTAGAGCACGTGTTCACCCTTGTCGTAGCACGTTAAATCTCCATCAGTGACGGCATTTGTAGAGTGCACTGTAATGGTTTTACACCTTGTGTTTTGTACACGTTGCTAAACTTGCACTTCGAGTGACATATGTGTCCAGAGTACAGAAATTAAATGACGTGTACATCTAGCACATACGTCTCCCGTGGTGTCAAAATTCCAGGTGTCTAACGGCTCGAACGACATCTTCTTCCATTTGTTAGCTGTTGAGAAACAGAACCAACAATACGTTTTAGTAACTAGATTTCTTATAATACCTAACCATTGAAGATAATGCTCTACAGCGTTCTGTATCAAAGAGGCAGACACTGGAACTCATGTCCTATTTACTTAATCTCCATTAATTATATTGTCTGCCCAGAGGATTATAATTGTGATATATTTTGAATTTCGTATATTTTACTAAACGCACACTTTGAGCGTCATATATGACTATGCTACAGAAGTTAAAAAGTGTGAACCGCTAGCACATGATTTCCCTATGGTGCGACAACACAGATTGTTCTTCACCAATGTCGAAATTTTTTGGTGCTTGTTGACTGTTCAGAAAAAGAGCGGATAATAGATGCTGAAAATTATATCTTCTATAATACCTGCAAATAAAAGGGGATGATTCACAATTTTAAGTATTAAAGTAGCACGATAAATCTCCATCAGTGACGGCATTTGTAGAGTGCACTGTAATGGTTTCACACCTTGTGTTTTGTATATGTTGCTAAACTTGCACTTCGAGTGACATATGTGTCCAGAGTACAGAAATTAAAAGAAGTGTACCTCTAGCACATACGTCTCCCGTGGTGTGAAAATACCAGGTGTCTAACAGCTCGAACGAGATCTTCTTCCATTTGTTAGTTGTTGAGAAACAGAACCAACAATAGGTTTTAGTAACTAGATTTCTTATAATACCTAACAATTGAAGATAATAGTCTACAGCGTTCTGTATCAAAGAGGCAGACACTGGAACTCATGTCCTATTTACATAAATCTCCATTCATTATATTGTTTGTCCAGAGGATTATAATTGTGATATATTTTGAATTTCGTATATTTTACTAAACACACACTTTGAGCGACATATATGACTATGCTACAGAAGTTGAAAAATGTGCACTGTTAGCACATGCTTTCCCTGTGGTGCGAAAACTACAATTCTTCCACACCAAAGTTGACATCTTTTGATGATTGTTGGGTGTTGAGAAAAAGAACGAATAATAGATTGTAACAATTATATCTTCTATAACATCTGCAAATTAAAGGCGATGATTCACAAGATTCAGTATTAAAGTAGAGCACATGTTCACCCTTGTCGTTGCACGATAAATCTCCATCAGTGACCGCATTTGTAGAGTGCACTGTAACGGTTTTACTTCTTGTGTTTTGTACACGTTGCCAAACTTGCACTTCGAGTGGCATATGTGTCCAGAGTACAGATATTAAATGACGTGTACCTCTAGCACATACGTCTCCCGTGGTGTGAAAATTCCAGGTGTCTATCGGCTCGAACAACATCTTCTTCCATTTGTTAGCTGTTGAGGAACAGAACCAACAATAGGTTTTAGTATCTAGATTTCTTATAATACCTAACAATTGAAGATAATGGTCTACAGTGTTCTGTATCAAAGAGGCAGACACGGGAACTCATGTCCTATTTACATAAATCTCCATTCATTATATTGTTTGTCCAGAGGATTAGAATTGTGATATATTTTGAATTTCGTATATTTTACTAAACACACACTTTGAGCGACATATATGACTATGCTACAGAAGTTAAAAAATGTGCACTGCTAGCACATGCTTTCTCTGTGGTGCGAAAACTACAATTCTTCCACACCAAAGTTGACATCTTTTGATGATTGTTGGCTGTTGAGAAAAAGAACGAACAATAGATGCTAACAATTATATCTTCTATAATATCTGCAAATTAAAGGCGATGATTCACAAGATTCAGTATTAAAGTAGAGTATGTGTTCACCCTTGTCGTAGCACGATAAATCTCCATCGGTGACCGCATTCGTAGAGTGCACTGTAATGGTTTTACACCTTGAGTTTTGTATACGTTGCTAAACTTGCACTTTGAGTGACATATGTGTCCAGAGTACAGATATTAAATGACGTGTACCTCTAGCACATACGTCTCCCGTGGTGTGAAAATTCTAGGTCTTTGTCGGCTCGAACGACATCTTCTTCCATTTGTTAGCTGTTGAGAAACAGAACCAACAATAGGTTTTAGTAACTAGATTTCTTATAATACCTAACAATTGAAGATAATGGTCTACAGTGTTCTGTATCAAAGAGGCAGACACTGGAACTCATGTCCTATTTACATAAATCTCCATTAATTATATTGTTTGTCCAGAGGATTAGAATTGTGATATATTTTGAATTTCGTATATTTTACTAAACACACACTTTGAGCGTCATATATGACTATGCTACAGAAGTTAAAAAATGTGCACTGTTAGCACATGCTTTCCCTGTGGTGCGAAAACTTCAATTCTTCCACACCAAAGTTGACATCTTTTGATGTTTGTTGGCTGTTGAGAAAAAGAACGAACAATAGATGCTAACAATTATATCTTCTATAATTTCTGCAAATTAAAGGCGATGATTCACAATTTTCAGTATTAAAGTAGAGCATGTGTTCACCCTTGTCGTAGCACGTTAAATCTCCATCAGTGACGGCATTTGTAGAGTGCACTGTAATGGTTTTACACCTTGTGTTTTGTATACGTTGCTAAACTTGCACTTCGAGTGACGTTTGTGTCCAGAGTACAGAAATTAAATGACGTGTACATCTAGCACATACGTCTCCCGTAGTGTCAATATTCCAGGTGTTCAATGGCTCAAACGACATCTTCTTCCATTTGTTAGTTATTGAGAAACAGAACCAACAATAGGTTTCAGTAACTAGATTTCTTATAATACCTAACAATTGAAGATAATGGTCTACAGCGTTCTGTATCAAAGAGGCAGACACTGGAACTCATGTCCTATTTACATAAATCTCCCTTAATTATATTGTTTGCCCAGAGGATTATAATTGTGATTTATTTTCAATTTCGTATATTTTACTGAACACGCACATCGAGTGACTTATATGACTATGCTACAGAAGTTAAAAAATGTGCACTGCTAGCGCATGCTTTCTCTGTGGTGCGAAAACTACGATTGGTCCACACCAAAGTTGACATCTTTTGATGTTTGTTGGCTGTTGAGAAAAAGAACGAACAATAGATGCTAACAATTATATCTTCTATAATATCTGCAAATTAAAGGCGATGATTCACAATTTTCAGTATTAAAGTAGAGCACGTGTTCACCCTTGTCGTAGCACGTTAAATATCCATCAGTGACGGCATTTGTAGAGTGCACTGTAATGGTTTTACACCTTGTGTTTTGTATATGTTGCTAAACTTGCACTTCGAGTGACGTTTGTGTCCAGAGTACAGAAATCAAATGACGTGTACATCTAGCACATACGTCTCCCGTGGTGTCAAAATTCCACGTGTCTAACGGCTCGAACGACATCTTCTTCCATTTGTTAGCTGTTGAGAAACAGAACCAACAATACGTTTTAGTAACTAGATTTCTTATAATACCTAACAATTGAAGATAATTGTCTACAGCGTTGTGTAACAAAGAGGCAGACACTGGAACTCATGTCCTATTTACATAAATCTCCATTAATTATATTGTTTGTCCAGAGGATTAGAATTGTGATATATTTTGAATTTCGTATATTTTACTAAACACACACTTTGAGCGACATATATGACTATGCTACAGAAGTTAAAAAATGTGCACTGTTAGCACATGCTTTCTCTGTGGTGCGAAAACTCCAATTCTTCCACACCAAAGTTGACATCTTTTGATGTTTGTTGGCTGTTGAGAAAAAGAACGAACAATAGATGCTAACAATTATATCTTCTATAATATCTACAAATTAAAGGCGATGATTCACAAGATTCAGTATTAAAGTAGAGAATGTGTTCACCCTTGTCGTAGCACGATAAATCTCCATCGGTGACCGCATTCGTAGAGTGCACTGTAATGGTTTTACTCCTTGTGTTTTGTATACGTTGCTAAATTTGCACTTCGAGTGACATATGTGTCCAGAGTACAGAAATTAAATGACGTGTACCTCTAGCACATACATCTCCCGTGGTGTCAAAATTCCAGGTGTCTAATGGCTCGAACGACATCTTCTTCCATTTGTTAGTTGTTGAGAAACAGAAGCAACAATAGGTTTTAGTAACTAGATTTCTTATAATACCTAACAATTTAAGATAATGGTCTACAGCGTTCTGAATCAAAGAGGCAGACACTGGAACTCATGTCCTATTTACTTAATCTCCATTAATTATATTGTCTGCCCAGAGGATTATAATTGTGATATATTTTGAATTTCGTATATTTTACTAAACACACTCAGCGAGCGTCATATATGACTATGCTACAGAAGTTAAAGAATATGCACTGCTAGCACATGCTCTCTCTGTGGTTCGAAAAATCCAATTCTTCCACACCAAAGTTGACATCTTTTGATGTTTGTTGGCTGTTGAGAAAAAGAACGATAGTAGATGCTAACAATTATATCTTCTATAATATCTGCAAATTAAAGGCGATGATTCACAATTTTCAGTATTAAAGTAGAGCATGTGTTCACCCTTGTCGTAGCACGTTAAATCTCCATCAGTGACGCCATTTGTAGAGTGCACTGTAATGGTTTTACACCTTGTGTTTTGTATACGTTGCTAAAATTGCACTTCGAGTGACGTTTGTGTCCAGAGTACGGAAATTAAATGACGTGTACATCTATCACATACGTCTCCCGTGGTGTCAAAATTCCAGGTATCTAACGGCTCGAACGACATCTTCTTCCATTTGTTAGGTGTTGAGAAACAGAACCAACAATACGTTTTAGTAACTAGATTTCTTATAATACCTAACAATTGAAGATAATGGTCTACAGCGTTCTGTATCGAAGAGGCAGACACTGGAACTCATGTCCTATTTACATAAATCTCCATTAATTATATTGTTTGTCCAGAGGATTAGAATTGTCATATATTTTGAATTTCGTATATTTTACTAAACACACACTTTGAGCGTCATATATGACTATGCTACAGAAGTTAAAAAATGTGCACTTCTAGCACATGCTTTCCCTGTGGTGCGAAAACTCCAATTCTTCCACACCAAAGTTGATATCTTTTGATGTTTGTTGGCTGTGGAGAAAAAGAACGAACAATAGATGCTAACAATTATATCTTCTATAATATCTGCAAATTAAAGGCGATGATTCACAAGATTCAGTATTAAAGTAGAGCATGTGTTCGCCCTTGTCGTAGCACGATAAATCTCCATCGGTGACCGCATTCGTAGAGTGCACTGTAATGGTTTTACTCCTTGTGTTTTGTATACGTTGCTAAATTTGCACTTCGAGTGACATATGTGTCCAGAGTACAGAAATTAAATGACGTGTACCTCTATCACATACATCTCCCGTGGTGTCAAAATTACAGGTGTCTAATGGCTCGACCGACATCTTCTTCCATTTGTTAGTTGTTGAGAAACAGAACCAACAATAGGTTTTAGTAACTAGATTTCTTATAATACCTAACAATTGAAGATAATGGTCTACAGCGTTCTGTATCAAAGAGGCAGACACTGGAACTCATGTACTATTTACTTAATCTCCATTAATTATATTGTCTGCCCAGGGGATTATAATTGTGATACATTTTGAATTTCGTATATTTTACTAAACACACACAGCGAGCGTCATATATGACTATGCTACAGAAGTTAAAGAATGTGCACTGCTAGCACATTCTCTCTCTGTGGTTCGAAAAATCCAATTCTTCCACACCAAAGTTGACGTCTTTTGATGTTTGTTGGCTGTTGAGGAAAACAACGAATAATAGATGCTAACAATTATATCTTCTATAATATCTGCAAATTAAAGGCGATGATTCACAAGATTCAGTATCAAAGTAGAGCATGTGTTCACCCTTGTCGTAGCACGATAAATCTCCATCAGTGACGGCATTTGTAGAGTGCACTGTAATGGTTTTACACCTTGTGTTTTGTATACATTGCTAAACTTGCACTTCGAGTGACATATGTGTCCAGAGTACAGAAATTAAATGACGTGTACATCTAGCACATACGTCTCCCATGGTGTCAAAATTCCAGGTGTCTAACGGCTCGAACGACATCTTCTTCCATTTGTAAGCTGTTGAGAAACAGAACCAACAATACGTTTTAGTAACTAGATTTCTTATAATACCTAACAATTGAAGATAATGGTCTACAGCGTTCTGTATCAAAGAGGCAGGCACTGGAACTCATGTCCTATTTACATAAATCTCCATTAATTATATTGTTTGTCCAGAGGATTATAACTGTGATATATTTTGAATCTCGTATATTTTACTAAACACACACTTTGAGCGACATATATGACTATGCTACAGAAGTTAAAAAATGTGCACTGTTAGCACATGCTTTCTCTGTGGTGCGAAAACTCCAATTATTCCACACCAAAGTTGACATCTTTTGATGTTTGTTGGCTGTCGAGAAAAGAACGATAATAAATGCTAACAATTATATCTTCTATAATATCTGCAAATTAAAGGCGATGATTCACAAGATTCAGTATTAAAGTAGAGCATGTGTTCACCCTTGTCGTAGCATGTTAAATCTCCATCAGTGACGGCATTTGTAGAGTGCACTGTAATTGTTTTACACCTTGTGTTTTGTATAAGTTGCTAAACTTGCACTTCGAGTGACGTTTGTGTCCAGAGTACAGAAATTAAATGACGTGTACATCTAGCACATACGTCTCCCGTGGTGTCAAAATTCCAGGTGTCTAACGGCTCGAACGACATCTTCTTCCATTTGTTAGCTGTTGAGAAACAGAACCAACAATACGTTTTAGTAACTAGATTTCTTATAATACCTAACAATTGAAGATAATGGTCTACAGCGTTCTGTATCAAAGAGGCAGACACTGGAACTCATGTCCTATTTACATAAATCTCCATTAATTATATTGTTTGTCCAGAGGATTATAATTGTGATATATTTTGAATCTCGTATATTTTACTAAACACACACTTTGAGCGACATATATGACTATGCTACAGAAGTAAAAAAACGTGCACTTCTAGCACATGCTTTCCCTGTGGTGCGAAAACTCCAATTCTTCCACACCAAAGTTGACATCTTTTGATGTTTGTTGGCTGTTGAGAAAAAGAACGAATAATAGATGCTAACAATCATATCTTCTATAATATCTGCAAATTAAAGGCGATGATTCACAAGATTCAGTATTAAAGTAGAGCACGTGTTCACCCTTGTCGTAGCACGATAAATCTCAATCGGTGACCACATTCGTAGAGAGCACTGTAATGGTTTTACTCCTTGTGTTTTGTATACGTTGCTAAACTTGCACTTCGAGTGACATATGTGTCCAGAGTACAGAAATTAAAAGACGTGTACCTCTAGCACATACGTCTCCAGTGGTGTGAAAATTCCAGGTGTCTAACAGCTTGAACGACATCTTCTTCCATTTGTTAGTTGTTGAGAAACAGAACCAACAATAGGTTTTAGTAACTAGATTTCTTATAAACCTAACAATTGAAGATAATGGTCTACAGCGTTCTGAATCGAAGAGGCAGACACTGGAACTCATGTCCTATTTACATAAATCTCCATTAATTATATTGTTTGTCCAGAGGATTAGAATTGTGATATATTTTGAATTTCGTATATTTTACTAAACACACACTTTGAACGACATATATGACTATGCTACAGAAGTTAAAAAATGTGCACTGCTAGCACATTCTTTCTCTGTGGTGGGAAAACTCCGATTGGTCCACACCAAAGTTGACATCTTTTGATGTTTGTTGGCTGTTGAGAAAAAGAACGTATATTAGATGCTAACAATTATATCTTCTATAATATCTGCAAATTAAAGGCGATGATTCACAAGATCCAGTATTAAAGTAGAGCACGTGTTCACCCTTGTCGTAGCACGATAAATCTCCATCAGTGCGGCATTCGTAGATAGCACTGTAATGGTTTTACAGCTTGTGTTGTGTATACAATGCTAAACTTGCACTTCGAGTGACTATTGTGTCCAGAGTACAAAAATTAAATGACGTGTGCCACTGGCACATATATCTCCCGTGGTGCGGAAAGTCCATGTGTTTCATGGCACGAGTGACATCTACTTGCATCTGTTTGCTGTTGAGAAAAAAGAACGAGTATTATGTGTTAATAACTAGATTTTCTATAATACCAACAAACCGAAAATAATGGTTCACAACATGCAGTATTAAAGAGGAAGACGGAACCACCCTTTTCGTGACTGGATAATCCTCAGATAATGACACTTTGTCCAGCGGATTATGATTGTGTTATGGCTTATGTTTAGTATGTGTTACTTAATACGCACATTGAGTGACGTATGTGGCCGTGGTACAGAAGTTAAAAAATGTGTACTGCTAGCACATGCTTCTCCTTTGGATCGAAAACACCGATTGTTCCAGATGAAAGTTGAGATCTTTTTGTATTTCTTAGCTGTTGACTAAAAGAACGGGTAATTTATGTTAACAAATATATCTTCTATAATATCTGCAAATTAAGGGCGATGATTCACAAGATTCAGTATTAAAGTAGAGCACGTGTTCACCCTTGTCGTAGCATGTTAAATCTCCATCAGTGACGGCATTTGTAGAGTGCACTGTAATTGTTTTACACCTTGTGTTTTGTACACGTTGCTAAACTTGCACCTCGAGTGACATATGTGTCCAGAGTACAGAAATTAAATGACGTGTACATCTAGCACATACGTCTCCCGTGGTGTCAAAATTCCAGGTGTCTAACGGCTCGAACGACATCTTCTTCCATTTGTTAGCTGTTGAGAAACAGAACCAACAATACGTTTTAGTAACTAGATTTCTTATAATACCTAACAATTGAAGATAATGGTCTACAGCGTTCTGTATCAAAGAGGCAGACACTGGAACTCATGTCCTATTTACATAAATCTCCATTAATTATATTGTTTGTCCAGAGGATTATAATTGTCATATATTTTGAATTTCGTATATTTTACTAAACACACACTTTGAGGGTCATATATGACTATGCTACATAAGTTAAAAAATGTGCACTTCTAGCACATGCTTTCCCTGTGGTGCGAAAACTCCAATTCTTCCACACCAAAGTTGATATCTTTTGATGTTTGTTGGCTGTTGAGAAAAAGAACGAACAATAGATGCTAACAATTATATCTTCTATAATATCTGCAAATTAAAGGCGATGATTCACAAGATTCAGTATTAAAGTAGAGCATGTGTTCACCCTTGTCGTAGCACGATAAATCTCCATCGGTGACCGCATTCCTAGAGTGCACTGTAATGGTTTTACACCTTGTGTTTTGTATACGTTGCTAAATTTGCACTTCGAGTGACATATGTGTCCAGAGTACAGAAATTAAATGACGTGTACCTCTAGCACATACATCTCCCGTGGTGTCAAAATTCCAGGTGTCAATCGGCTTAACGACATATTCTTCCATTTGTTAGTTGTTTAGAAACAGAACCAACAATAGGTTTTAGTAACTATATTTCTTATAATACCTAAATATTGAAGATAATGGTCTACAGCGTTCTGTATCATAGAGGCAGACACTGGAACTCATGTCCTACTTACATAAATCTCCATTAATTATATTGTCTGCCCAGAGGATTATAATTGTGATATATTTTGAATTTCGTATATTTTACTAAACACACACAGCGAGCGCCATATATGACTATGCTACAGAAGTTAAAGAATGTGCACTGCTAGCACATGCTCTCTCTGTGGTGCGAAAAATCCAATTCTTCCTCACCAAAGTTGACATCTTTTGATGTTTGTTGGCTGTTGAGAAAAAGAACGAACAATAGATGCTAACAATTATACCTTCTATAATATCTACAAATTAAAGGCGATGATTCACAAGATTCAGTATCAAAGTAGAGCATGTGTTCACCCTTGTCGTAGCACGATAAATCTCCATCAGTGACCGCATTTGTAGAGTGCACTGTAACGGTTTTACTTCTTGTGTTTTGTATACGTTGCTAAACTTGCACTTCGAGTGACGTTTGTGTCCAGAGTACAGAAATTAAATGACGTGTACCTCTAGCACATACGTCTCCCGTGGTGTCAAAATTCCAGGTGTCTAACAGCTTGAACGACATCTTCTTCCATTTGTTAGTTGTTGAGAAACAGAACCAACAATAGGTTTTAGTAACTAGATTTCTTATAAACCTAACAATTGAAGATAATGGTCTACAGCGTTCTGAATCGAAGAGGCAGACACTGGAACTCATGTCCTATTTACATAAATCTCCATTAATTATATTGTTTGTCCAGAGGATTAGAATTGTGATATATTTTGAATTTCGTATATTTTACTAAACACACACTTTGAGCGACATATATGACTATGCTACAGAAGTTAAAAAATGTGCACTGCTAGCACATTCTTTCTCTGTGGTGGGAAAACTCCGATTGGTCCACACCAAAGTTGACATCTTTTGATGTTTGTTGGCTGTTGAGAAAAAGAACGTATATTAGATGCTAACAATTATATCTTCTATAATATCTGCAAATTAAAGGCGATGATTCACAAGATTCAGTACTAAAGTAGAGCACGTGTTCACCCTTGTCGTAGCATGATAAATCTCCATCAGTGACGGCATTCGTAGAGAGCACTGTAATGGTTTTACAGCTTGTGATTTGTATACGTTGCTAAACTTACACTTCGAGTGACGTTTGTGTCCAGAGTACAGAAATTAAATGACATGTACCCCTAGCACATACGTCTCCCGTGGTGTGAAAGTTCCAGGTGTCTATCGGCTCGAACGACATCTTCTTCCATTTGTTAGCTGTTGAGAAACAGAACCAACAATAGGTTTTAGTAACTAGATTTCTTATAATACCTAACAATTGAAGATAATTGTCTACAGCGTTCTGTATCAAAGAGGCAGACACTGGAATTCATGTCCTATTTACATAAATCTCCATTAATTATATTGTTTGTCCAGAGGATTAGAATTGTGATATATTTTGAATTTCGTATATTTTACTAAACACACACTTTGAGCGACATATATGACTATGCTACAGAAGTTAAAAAATGTGCACTGTTAGCACATGCTTTCTCTGTGGTGCGAAAACTCCAATTATTCCGCACCAAAGTTGACATCTTTTGATGTTTGTTGGCTGTCGAGAAAAGAACGATAATAGATGCTAACAATTATATCTTCTATAATATCTGCAAATTAAAGGAGATGATTCACAATTTTCAGTATTAAAGTAGAGCATGTGTTCACCCTTGTTGTAGCATGTTAAATCTCCATCAGTGACGGCATTTGTAGAGTGCACTGTAATTGTTTTACACCTTGTGTTTTGTATAAGTTGCTAAACTTGCACTTCGAGTGACATATGTGTCCAGAGTACAGAAATTAAATGACGTGTACATCTAGCACATACGTCTCCCGTGGTGTCAAAATTCCAGGTGTCTAACGGCTAGAACGACATCTTCTTCCATTTGTTAGCTGTTGAGAAACAGAACCAACAATAGGTTTTAGTAACTAGATTTCTTATAATACCTAACAATTGAAGATAATGGTCTTCAGCGTTCTGTATCAAAGAGGCAGACACTGGAACTCATGTCCTATTTACATAAATCTCCATTAATTATATTGTTTGTCCAGAGGATTATAATTGTGATATATTTTGAATCTCGAATATTTTACTAAACACACACTTTGAGCGACATATATGACTATGCTACAGAAGTAAAAAAATGTGCACTTCTAGCACATGCTTTCCCTGTGGTGCGAAAACTCCAATTCTTCCACACTAAAGTAGATATCTTTTGATGTTTGTTGGCTGTTGAGAAAAAGAACGAACAATAGATGCTAACAATTATATCTTCTATAATATCTGCAAATTAAAGGCGATGATTCACAAGATTCAGTATTAAAGTAGAGCATGTGTTCACCCTTGTCGTAGCACGATAAATCTCTTCTTCGGTGACCGCATTCCTAGAGTGCACTGTAATGGTTTTATACCTTGTGTTTTGTATACGTTGCTAAATTTGCACTTCGAGTGACATATGTGTCCAGAGTACAGAAATTAAATGACGTGTACCTCTAGCACATACATCTCCTGTGGTGTCAAAATTCCAGGTGTCAATCGGCTTGAACGACATCTTCTTCCATTTGTTAGTTGTTGAGAAACAGAACCAACAATAGGTTTTAGTAACTAGATTTCTTATAATACCTAACAATTGAAGATAATTGTCTACAGCGTTCTGTATCGAAGAGGCAGACACTGGAAATCATGTCCTATTTACATAAATCTCCATTAATTATATTGTTTACCCAGAGGATTGTAATTAAGATATATTTTGAATTTCGTATATTTTACTAAACACACACATGGTGTGACATATATGACTATGCTACAGAAGTTAAAAAATGTGAACCGCTAGGACATGCTTTCCCTGTGGTGCGACAACACCGATTGTTCCACACTAATGTTGACATTTTTTGGTGCTTGTTGGCTGTTCAGAAAAAGAACGATAATAGATGCTAACAATTATATCTTCTATAATATCTGCAAATTAAAGGCGATGATTCACAATTTTCAGTATTAAAGTAGAGCACGTGTTCACCCTTGTCGTAGCATGATAAATCTCCATCAGTGACCGCATTTGTAGAGTGCACTGTAATGGTTTTACACCTTGTGTTTTGTATACGTTGCTAAATTTGCACTTCGAGTGACATATGTGTCCAGAGTACAGAAATTAAATGACGTGTACCTCTAGCACATACATCTCCCGTGGTGTCAAAATTCCAGGTGTCTAACGGCTCGAACGACATCTTCTTCCATTTGTTAGTTGTTGAGAAACAGAACCAACAATAGGTTTTAGTAACTATATTTCTTATAATACCTAAATATTGAAGATAATGGTCTACAGCGTTCTGTATCATAGAGGCAGACACTGGAACTCATGTCCTACTTACATAAATCTCCATTAATTATATTGTCTTCCCAGAGGATTATAATTGTGATATATTTTGAATTTCGTATATTTTACTAAACACACACAGCGAGCGCCATATATGACTATGCTACAGAAGTTAAAGAATGTGCACTGCTAGCACATGCCCTCTCTGTGGTGCGAAAAATCCAATTCTTCCTCACCAAAGTTTACATCTTTTGATGTTTGTTGGCTGTTGAGAAAAAGAACGAACAATAGATGCTAACAATTATATCTTCTATAATATCTACAAATTAAAGGCGATGATTCACAAGATTCAGTATTAAAGTAGAGCACGTGTTCACCCTTGTCGTAGCACGATAAATCTCCATCAGTGACGGCATTCGTAGAGAGCACTGTAATGGTTTTACAGCTTGTGTTTTGTATACGTTGCTAAACTTACACTTCGAGTGACGTTTGTGTCCAGAGTACAGAAATTAAATGACGTGTACATCTAGCACATACGTCTCCCGTGGTGTCAAAATTCCAGGTGTCTAACGGCTCGAACGACATCTTCTTCCATTTGTTAGCTGTTGAGAAACAGAACCAACAATACGTTTTAGTAACTAGATTTCTTATAATACCTAACAATTGAAGATAATGGTCTACAGCGTTCTGTATCAAAGAGGCAGACACTGGAACTCATGTCCTATTTACATAAATCTTCATTAATTATATTGTTTGTCCAGAGGATTATAATTGTGATATATTTTGAATCTCGTATATTTTACTAAACACACACTTTGAGCGACATATATGACTATGCTACAGAAGTAAAAAAATGTGCACTTCTAGCACATGCTTTCCCTGTGGTGCGAAAACTCCAATTATTCCACACCAAAGTTGACATCTTTTGATGTTTGTTGGCTGTTGAGAAAAAGAACGAATAATAGATGCTAACAATCATATCTTCTATAATATCTGCGAATTAAAGGCGATGATTCACAAGATTCAGTATTAAAGTAGAGCATGTGTTCACCCTTGTCGTAGCACTATAAATCTCAATCGGTGTCCACATTCGTAGAGAGCACTGTAATGGTTTTACTCCTTGTGTTTTGTATACGTTGCTAAACTTGCACTTCGAGTGACATATGTGTCCAGAGTACAGAAATTAAAAGATGTGTACATCTAGCACATACATCTCCCGTGGTGTCAAAATTCCAGGTGTCTAATGGCTCGAACGACATCTTCTTCCATTTGTTAGTTGTTGAGAAACAGAACCAACAATAGGTTTTAGTAACTAGATTTCTTATAATACCTAACAATTGAAGATAATTGTCTACAACGTTCTGTATCGAAGAGGCAGACACTGGAAATCATGTCCTATTTACATAAATCTCCATTAATTATATTGTTTACCCAGAGGATTGTAATTGTGATATATTTTGAATTTCGTATATTTTACTAAACACACACATGGTGTGACATATATGACTATGCTACAGAAGTTAAAAAATGTGAACCGCTAGGACATGCTTTCCCTGTGGTGCGACAACACCGATTGTTCCACACTAATGTTGACATTTTTTGGTGCTTGTTGGCTGTTCAGAAAAAGAACGATAATAGATGCTAACAATTATATCTTCTATAATATCTGCAAATTAAAGGCGATGATTCACAAGATTCAGTATTAAAGTAGAGCACGTGTTCACCCTTGTCGTAGCACGATAAATCTCCATCAGTGACGGAATTTGTAGAGTGCACTGTAATGGTTTTACTCCTTGTGTTTTCTATATGTTGCTAAACTTGCACTTCGAGTGACACATGTGTCCAGAGTACAGAAATTAAATGACGTGTACCTCTAGCACATACGTCTCCCGTGGTGTGAAAGTTCCAGGTGTCTATCGGCACGAACGACATCTTCTTCCATTTGTTAGCTGTTGAGAAACAAAACCAACAATACGTTTTAGTAACTAGATTTCTTATAATACCTAACCATTGAAGATAATGCTTTACAGCGTTCTGTATCAAAGAGGCAGACACTGGAACTCATGTCCTATTTACATAAATCTCCATTAATTATATTGTTTGTCCAGAGGATTAGAATTGTGATATATTTTGAATTTCGTATATTTTACTAAACACACACTTTGAGCGACATATATGACTATGCTACAGAAGTTAAAAAATGTGCACTGTTAGCACATGCTTTCCCAGTGGTGCGAAAACTACAATTCTTCCACACCAAAGTTGACATCTTTTGATGTTTGTTGGCTGTTGAGAAAAAGAACGAATAATAGATGCTAACAATTATATCTTCTATAATATCTGCAAATTAAAGGCGATGATTCACAATTTTCAGTATTAAAGTAGAGCACGTGTTCACCCTTGTCGTAGCACGTTAAATCTCCATCAGTGACGGCATTTGTAGAGTGCACTGTAATGGTTTTACACTTTGTGTTTTGTACACGTTGCTAAACTTGCACTTCGAGTGACATATGTGTCCAGAGTACAGAAATTAAATGACGTGTACATCTAGCACATACGTCTCCCGTGGTGTCAAAATTCCAGGTGTCTAACGGCTCGAACGACATCTTCTTCCATTTGTTAGCTGTTGAGAAACAGAACCAATAATACGTTTTAGTAACTAGATTTCTTATAATACCTAACAATTGAAGATAGTGGTCTACAGCGTTCTGTATCAAAGAGGCAGACACTGGAACTCATGTCCTATTTACATAAATCTCAATTAATTATATTGTTTGTCCAGAGGATTAGAATTGTGATATATTTTGAATTTCGTATATTTTAATAAACACACACTTTGAGCGACATATATGACTATGCTACAGAAGTTAAAAAATGTGCACTGCTAGCACATGCTTTCCCTGTGGTGCGAAAACTCTTATTATTCCACACCAAAGATGACATCTTTTGATGTTTGTTGGCTGTTGAGAAAAAGAACGAACAATAGATGCTAACAATTATGTCTTCTATAATATCTGCAAATTAAAGGCGATGATTCACAAGATTCAGTATTAAAGTAGAGCATGTGTTCACCCTTGTCGTAGCACGATAAATCTCCATCGGTGACCGCATTCGTAGAGTGCACTGAAATGGTTTTACTCCTTGTGTTTTGTATACGTTGCTAAACTTGCACTTCGAGTGACATATGTGTCCAGAGTATAGAAATTAAATGACGTGTACATCTAGCACATACGTCTCCCGTGGTGTGAAAGTTCCAGGTGTCTATCGGCACGAACGACATCTTCTTCCATTTGTTAGCTGTTGAGAAACAGAACCAACAATACGTTTTAGTAACTAGATTTCTTATAATACCTAACCATTGAAGATAATGCTCTACAGCGTTCTGTATCAAAGAGGCAGACACTGGAACTCATGTCCTATTTACATAAATCTCCATTAATTATATTGTTTGTCCAGAGGATTAGAATTGTGATATATTTTGAATTTCGTATATTTTACTAAACACACACTTTGAGCGACATATATGACTATGCTACAGAAGTTAAAAAATGTGCACTGTTAGCACATGCTTTCCCAGTGGTGCGAAAACTCCAATTATTCCACACCAAAGTTGACATCTTTTGATGTTTGTTGGCTGTTGAGAAAAAGAACGAATAATAGATGCTAACAATTATATCTTCTACAATATCTGCAAATTAAAGGCGATGATTCACAATTTTCAGTATTAAAGTAGAGCACGTGTTCACCCTTGTCGTAGCACGTTAAATCTCCATCAGTGACGGCATTTGTAGAGTGCACTGTAATGGTTTTACACCTTGTGTTTTGTACACGTTGCTAAACTTGCACTTCGAGTGACATATGTGTCCAGAGTACAGAAATTAAATGACGTGTACATCTAGCACATACGTCTCCCGTGGTGTCAAAATTCCAGGTGTCTAACGGCTCGAACGACATCTTCTTCCATTTGTTAGCTGTTGAGAAACAGAACCAACAATACGTTTTAGTAACTAGATTTCTTATAATACCTAACAATTGAAGATAATGGTCTACAGCGTTCTGTCTCAAAGAGGCAGACACTGGAACTATGTCCTATTTACATAAATCTC
Organism: Schistocerca gregaria; assembly: GCF_023897955.1. Classification (NCBI taxonomy): domain Eukaryota; kingdom Metazoa; phylum Arthropoda; class Insecta; order Orthoptera; family Acrididae; genus Schistocerca; species Schistocerca gregaria. The sequence goes on along the minus strand of NC_064931.1, from coordinate 442,197,366 downwards.
CATTAATTATATTGTTTGTCCAGAGGATTATAATTGTGATATATTTTGAATTTCGTGTATTTTACTAAACACACACTTTGAGCGACATATATGACTATGCTACAGAAGTTAAAAAATGTGCACTGCTAGCACATGCTTTCCCTGTGGTGCGAAAACTCCAATTATTCCACACCAAAGTTGACATCTTTTGATGTTTGTTGGCTGTTGAGAAAAAGAATGAACAATAGATGCTAACAATTATATCTTCTATAATATCTGCAAATTAAAGGCGATGATTCACAAGATTCAGTATTAAAGTAGAGCACGTGTTCACCCTTGTCGTAGCACGATAAATCTCAATCGGTGACCACATTTGTAGAGTGCACTGAAATGGTTTTACTCCTTGTGTTTTGAATACGTTGCTAAACTTGCACTTCGAGTGACATATGTGTCCAGAGTACAGAAATTAAAAGACGTGTACATCTAGCACATACGTCTCCCGTGGTGTGAAAGTTCCAGGTGTCTATCGGCTCGAACGACATCTTCTTCCATTTGTTAGCTGTTGAGAAACAGAACCAACAATAGGTTTTAGTAACTAGATTTCTTATAATACCTAACAATTGAAGATAATGGTCTACAGCGTTCTGTATCAAAGGGGCAGACACTGGAACTCATGTCCTATTTACATAAATCTCCATTAATTATATTGTTTGTCCAGAGGATTAGAATTGTGATATATTTTGAATTTCGTATATTTTACTAAACACACACTTTGAGCGACATATATGACTATGCTACAGAAGTTAAAAAATGTGCACTGTTAGCACATGCTTTCCCAGTGGTGCGAAAACTCCAATTCTTCCACACCAAAGTTGACATCTTTTGATGTTTGTTGGCTGTTGAGAAAAAGAACGATAATAGATGCTAACAATTATATCTTCTGTAATATCTGCAAATTAAAGGCGATGATTCACAATTTTCAGTATTAAAGTAGAGCACGTGTTCACCCTTGTCGTAGCACGATAAATCTCCATCAGTGACGGCATTTGTAGAGTGCACTGTAATGGTTTTACACCTTGTGTTTTGTATACGTTGCTAAACTTGCACTTCGAGTGACGTTTGTGTCCAGAGTACAGAAATTAAATGACGTGTACATCTAGCACATACGTCTCCCATGGTGTCAAAATTCCAGGTGTCTAACGGCTCGAACGACATCTTCTTCCATTTGTTAGCTGTTGAGAAACAGAACCAACAATACGTTTTAGTAACTAGATTTCTTATAATACCTAACAATTGAAGATAATGGTCAACAGCGTTCTGTATCAAAGAGGCTGACACTGGAACTCATGTCCTATTTACATAAATCTCCATTAATTATATTGTTTGTCCAGAGGATTAGAATTGTGATATATTTTGAATTTCGTATATTTTACTAAACACACACTTTGAGCGTCATATATGACTATGCTACAGAAGTTAAAAAATGTGCACTTCTAGCACATGTTTTCCCTGTGGTGCGAAAACTCCAATTCTTCCACAACAAAGTTGACATCTTTTGATGTTTGTTGGCTGTTGAGAAAAAGAACGAATAATAGATGCTAACAATTATGTCTTCTATAATGTCTGCAAATTAAAGGCGATGATTCACAAGATTCAGTATTAAAGTAGAGCACGTGTTCGCCCTTGTCGTAGCACGTTAAATCTCCATCAGTGACGGCATTTGTAGAGTGCACTGTAATTGTTTTACACCTTGTGTTTTGCATACGTTGCTAAACTTGCAACTCGGGTGACGTTTGTGTCCAGAGTACAGAAATTAAATGACGTGTACATCTAGCACATACGTCTCCCATGCTGTCAAAATTCCAGGTGTCTAACGGCTCGAACGACATCTTCTTCCATTTGTTAGCTGTTGAGAAACAGAACCAACAATACGTTTTAGTAACTAGATTTCTTATAATACCTAACAATTGAAGATAATGGTCTACAGCGTTCTGTATCAAAGAGGCAGACACTGGAACTCATGTCCTATTTACATAAATCTCCATTAATTATATTGTTTGTCCAGAGGATTATAATTGTGATATATTTTGAATCTCGTATATTTTACTAAACACACACTTTGAGCGTCATATATGACTATGCTACAGAAGTTAAAAAATGTGCACTTCTAGCACATGCTTTCCCTGTGGTGCGAAAACTCCAATTCTTCCACACCAAAGTTGACATCTTTTGATGTTTGTTGGCTGTTGAGAAAAAGAACGAATAATAGATGCTAACAATTATGTCTTCTATAATATCTGCAAATTAAAGGCGATGATTCACAAGATTCAGTATTAAAGTAGTGCACGTGTTCGCCCTTGTCGTAGCACGTTAAATCTCCATCAGTGACGGCATTTGTAGAGTGCACTGTAATGGTTTTACACCTTGTGTTTTGTATACGTTGCTAAACTTGCACTTCGAGTGACGTTTGTGTCCAGAGTACAGAAATTAAATGACGTGTACATCTAGCACATACGTCTCCCATGGTGTCAAAATTCCAGGTGTCTAACGGCTCGAACGACATCTTCTTCCATTTGTTAGCTGTTGAGAAACAGAACCAACAATAGGGTTTAGTAACTAGATTTCTTATAATACCTAACAATTGAAGATAATGGTCTACAGCGTTCTGTATCAAAGAGGCAGACACTGGAACTCATGTCCTATTTACATAAATCTCCATTAATTATATTGTTTGTCCAGAGGATTAGAATTGTGATATATTTTGAATTTCGTATATTTTACTAAACACACACTTTGAGCGACATATATGACTATGCTACAGAAGTTAAAAAATGTGCACTGCTAGCACATGCTTTCTCTGTGGTGCGAAAACTCCAATTCTTCCACACCAAAGTTGACATCTTTTGATTTTTGTTGGCTGTTAAGAAAAAGAACGATAATAGATGCTAACAATTATATCTTCTATCATATCTGCAAATTAAAGGCGATGATTTACAAGATTCAGTATTAAAGTAGAGCACGTGTTCACCCTTGTCGTAGCACGATAAATCTCCATCAGTGACGGCATTCGTAGAGTGCACTGTAATGGTTTTACAGCTTGTGTTTTGTATACATTGCTAAACTTGCACTTCGAGTGACTTATGTGTCCAGAGTACAAAAATTAAATGACGTGTGCCACTGGCAGATATATCTCCCGTGGTGCGGAAAGTCCATGTTTTTCACGGCGCGAGTGACATCTACTTGCATCTGTTTGCTGTTGAGAAAAAGAACGAGTATTATGTGTTAATAACTAGATTTTCTATAATACCAACAAACCGACAATAATGGTTCACAACATGCAGTGTTAAAGAGGAAGACGGAACCACCCTTTTCGTGACTGGATAATCCTCAGATAATGACACTTTGTCCAGCGGATTATGATTGTATTATGGCTTATGTTTAGTATGTGTTACTTAATACGCACATTGAGTGACGTATGTGGCCGTGGTACAGAAGTTAAAAAATGTGTACTGCTAGCACATGCTTCTCCTTTGGATCGAAAACACCGATTGTTCCAGATGAAAGTTGAGATCTTTTTGTATTTCTTAGCTGTTGACTAAAAGAACGGGTATTTTATGTTAACAATTTGATTTTCTATAATCTGAGCATATTAAAGGCGATGATTCACAAGATTTATTATTACAGTAGAACACGTGTCCACTTTTGTCGCAGCACGATAAATCTCCAACGGTGACGTCATTTGTACAGAGCACTGTAATGGTGTTACACCTTGAGTTTTGTAGACGTAGCTAAACTTGCACTGCGAGTGACGTATGTGTCCAGGGTACAGAAATTAATTAACGTGTACCACTAGCACATACATCTCCCGTGGTGTGAAGATTCCAGGTGTCTCACGGCACAAGCGACATCTTCTTCCATTTGTTGGCTGTTGAGAAACAGAACCAACAATAGCTTTTAATAACTAGATTTTCTATAATACCTAACAATTGAAGATAATGGTCTACAGCATTCTGTATCAAAGAGGAAGACACTAGAACCCATGTCGTATTTACATAAATTTCCGTTAATTAGCCGACCGGTGTGGCCGAGCGGTTCCAGGCGCTACAGTCTCGAACCGCGCGACCGCTACGGTCACAGGTTCGAATCCTGCCTAGGGGCATGGGTGTGTGTGATGTCCTTAGGTAAGTTAGGTTTAAGTATTTCTATGTTCTAGGGGACTGATGACCTCGGAAGTTAAGTCCCATAGTGCTCAGAGCCATTTGAACCATCCGTTAATTATATTGTTTGTCCAGAGGATTATAATTGTGATATATTTTGAATTTCGTATATTTTACTAAATACACACATCGAGTGACATATATGACTATGCTACAGAAGTTAAAAAATGTGCACTGCTAGCACATGCTTTCCCTGTGGTGCGAAAACTCCGATTGTTCCACACGAAAGTTGACATCTTTTGGTATTTGTTGGCTGTTGAGAAAAAAAACGGATAATAGATGCTAACAATTATATTTTCTATAGTATCAGCAAATTACTGGTGATGGGTCACAGGATTCAGTATTAAAGAAGAACACGTGTTCACCCTTATCTTAGCACGATAAATCTCCATCAGTGATGTCATTTACCCAGAGGACTGTAATAGTGTTACACCTTGTGTTTCGTATATGTCGCTAAACTTGCACTGCGAGTGGCGTATTTGACCAGGATACAGAAGTTAAATAACGTGTACCACTAGCACATACATCTCCTTTGGTGCGGAAATGCGTTTAGTTTTTAGCGTATGTCACCAATATATTGTACACCTTCATTTATTGGTGTATCCATTCACTGTGAACTTTCGTACGAAATTCCTTGGAAAATAGCTTCACCAGATTAAGTATGAGAAAGGGAGGGAGGGGCGATTAGGTACGCGACGAACTTGTTTTTAAGCTCTATGGGGTATATTTTTTGTGTTACTCAAGTAACTGAATTGACGCTAACATCATCTAACAGATTGCAGTTGTTTTCTCATTTCCGTCCAAGTGATGGTACACACCTCTTCCCAAGTTCTTTGCAGAAGACGAAAACGTTATTTGTGTGCTGTTTAGCATTAAGGCGTTGTTGAACTTTGACTTAGATGTAACTGAAGTTTGTGAGAGTATAAGGGATAGCTGCAATGGGAGAGAAGAAATGACAAATCATTAACCAAGTGCTACTCAGAAGCCAAACCAACTATTTCCCCTTCTTTCTGATTTTTGTATTTTCATTACGAAATCCCCACAAACATGTATAATTTCAGCGCTCTAAATAATCAACTCCATTCTTTTAATTCCTGCGCCATTCAATGACCATAATTTCGATAGAAACTGAACACTTCGTTACAGCTTTCGGAGGCCAAACTGACTGACTCCTGTAGTCTGACTTGTGTTACACAGCGTTGCCTTTTCGTGTTTAATCTATGTGTTACATTTGCTCTCCTTAATACCAGTATTACTCGACTGTTTCATTGCATTACAGTTCTTAGTATTATCCCTAAATACGGTGGGTGTTCAGTAAGTAATTCCACACATTATTTGCTGAAGGCGGGTTGGTTTTACTCAGGATTCCGGTGCACAATATAACGGCCCACTCTTTTTGCTGCAGCACCATATTTTTTCAAGGCGACGTACTTAAGCCACCTGTGTTGCATTACTGACTGAACTCCTCTGGAATAATGGGAAAAGTAATGGACCCAATACTGATACCTGTGAGGCCCCTATTATGAAATCCCTCCACTTTGATCTTTTCGTCCCAATTCTTAGCCACTGTTAGCAGGATATGAGGTATGAGTGGAAACAGTGGAATAAAATTTTTGAGTTGTGAGTTAGCAAGCAGAATGTTAAAGTCGACAGTGTCGTAAGCTTTGTCGAAATCCTAAACGCATATATTAGTACCCTGCTGTTTGGACGTAGCTAATTTCAGTTCGTCGATCACTTTTATAAGACCAGTGTCCGCTCCCGGTAGGTGAATGGTCTGCTTGACGGATTGCCAATCCTCTGGGCCCGGGTTCGATTCCCGGTTGGGTCGGGTAGTTTTGTCCGCTAAGGAACTAGGTGTTGTGCTGTCCTCATCATCGTCCTATCATGCTCATCGACTGCAGTTCGCCGAAGTGGCGTCAAATTGAAAGACCGGCACCCGGCGAACGGCCTGCCCGACGGGGGGCCCTAGCCATACGATTAAATTAAATTAAATTAGAGCTGTTGACCTACTGAGATTTTGCCAGAAACCTGAGCACTGTACATCTAGGTGTTGTGCTGTCCTCATCATCGTCCTATCATGCTCATCGACTGCAGTTCGCCGAAGTGGCGTCAAATTGAAAGACCGGCACCCGGCGAACGGCCTGCCCGACGGGGGGCCCTAGCCATACGATTAAATTAAATTAAATTAGAGCTGTTGACCTACTGAGATTTTGCCAGAAACCTGAGCACTGTACATCTAGGTGTTGTGCTGTCCTCATCATCGTCCTATCATGCTCATCGACTGCAGTTCGCCGAAGTGGCGTCAAATTGAAAGACCGGCACCCGGCGAACGGCCTGCCCGACGGGGAGCCCTAGCCATACGATTAAATTAAATTAAATTAGAGCTGTTGACCTACTGAGATTTTGCCAGAAACCTGAGCACTGTACATCTAGGTGTTGTGCTGTCCTCCTCATCGTCCTATCATCCTCATCGACTGCAGTTCGCCGAAGTGGCGTCAAATTGAAAGACCGGCACCCGGCGAACGGCCTGCCCGACGGGGGGCCCTAGCCATACGATTAAATTAAATTAAATTAGAGCTGTTGACCTACTGAGATTTTTCCAGAAACCTGAGCACTGTACATCTAAAATATTTTCTGAATTTGGACATTATGTGCGCTGTTAGTGAATTATATATTCCGAAACCTTCGGAAATGCTGGTAGACTGTAAATGCACCAATAGTCGGAAGGTTAGCAGATTATTGCTTGGGTAGTGCTTTTAATTAGTCCCTGCTTCCATGCTGTTGGGAAGATGCTAGATTTCAGAGAATGATTAAAAAATCTTGTCAGTTTTGGCATTAGTATCTCGATTACCAGCCAGTAGCCAAACGTATCTGGAAACCGTCTTTTTGAACACTGGCTACAGAAAAATATTTCGTTTGTACCAAGCACTGATACTTTAAAGCAGTGGTTCCCAACAGGTGGTCCATGCCAGAAGGATCCACAAGATCCTTTTAGAATAAAAAATATATCAAATATATTTCGTATGATAACAGATTTTTTTGTTTCGGCCGCTTCCTACATGAGCAGTGCTTTAGCGAACGCTGACTTCGGCGTCTAGCGTCTTCCTAGAGTCAACTGACAGTAGCACACTCTAGCGCAAAATTAGAATTAGATAGAGGCAAATAGTTCTGCTGTATGCCGTTAGATTGCGCGCGCTGCTTGCTTGCAGCTGACAACTGACAGTCACTTTACACAGAAACTATCACTACAGACGACAATGGGCCATTAATTTATTGCCAGTGCTTTCACAGAACGTGTTGTTCACATATTCAATATTCTGTATTGAAACAGTAGTGTTTGTAAAGCGTTGTTTTTCGCGGAAGCTGCAGTTCATGTAGTTAAAAATGGACCGTTGGTTAAAAAGTGGTTCCTTAAAACGAGAAAGGTCTACAGATGAAGAGGAAGATAACGCATTTGATGTCCAAGCAAGTAAGTCAGTGACTCTTGAAACGAAGTTGGCAGTGTCCATTGAACCTAAATCGTCGGCGTCCCTTGAACCAAACCCTTCCAAGATCAGTGTTAAGCTTACTGAAAAAGTTAGAAAATATAACTCTGATTACTTGGAAATCGGTTTAGTGTTCACTGGACCTGAGCAACAGTCTAAACCTCAATGTGTAATTTGCTATGAAAGCTTTTCGAATGAATGTATGAAAGCAGCTAAACTCTGGCGCCGTCATGAAACAAAGCACCCAGAGTACAAAAGTAAGTCATTAGATTTTTCAAAAATAAGTTAGGAGAGTTGAAAACATCTCGTAAAACAGTTACCAAACACTGTGGTGCAAATGTAAATGAAAATGCAGCGCTTGCGTCTTACGAGGTGGCTCAGCTTGTTCCTAAATGTGGGAAAAACCATATAATTGCTGAGGAACTTCTACTGCCATCAGCAATAATACTTTGCAAGAGAATGTTAGGTGATCTAGCTGCTAAGGTAATAGGAACTGCCCATCTCTCAAATAATACTGTTCAAAGACTAATTACTGATATGGCAGTGAACATCGAAGAAACATTGCTGGCTAGACTTTGCACGAGTGACATGTACGCTCTACAATTGGATGAAAGCAGAGACATATCAAAAAAAAGCTATAATGTTGGTATTCCCACTATTCGTATGGGTGGACCAAGTGTTCGAATATTTTCTTTTTGCATGCGAACTACTGCATACAACAGCAGACGATATTTTTACTGCCTTAAATAATTATCTCAATGAACACGATGTCACCTGGAACAAGTGTGTAGGCTTGTCGACGGGTGGACATGCTGTCGGATTTCAGAGTGAAATGGCTGGAAAATAAACAGGACTTCTAGCTCGTATCAAAGCAGTGGTCCCTGAGGTGAAATGGACTCACTGTTGTATCCACCGTGAAGCCTTAGTAGCCAAAATATTGACCGAACCTTTGCAAAAGATACTTAACGAAGTAGTTGAAATCATCAACTGCATTAAAACTCGACATCTGCAATCCATATTATTTTCTTTGTTGTGTAAAGAGATGGGCAGTGAGCATGAGCAACTTCTTTTTCATATGGAAGTAAGATGGCTTTCTTGAAGTAGGATATTGTCAAGATTTTTTGAACTTAGACGAGGTTCATATCTTCCTTCTTGACACAAAGTACGCGGATTTTCTCATTAACTTCTCTTGGCTTTGCTCAGTTGCGTACTTAGCTGATGTGTCTGAACACTTGAATGTAAACATGTTCAAAGTTGAGGATAAGATTATTGCCATGGTCAAAAATTGTCAGATCTGGGCGTCAAGGATAGAAAACGAGTCACTAAGTAACTTTCCTACTTTAAAACAATTCTTGGAGTCATCAGAGGAGAGTTTGCCTGGCCAGATCAAGATCAATGTAGTCGAGCTTCTACACAGCCTAGTCACCACTTTTAGGGAGTATTTCCCTGAACCTGGCCCTGACGACAGATTCGAAATCCCTTCAGCTGTGAAGAAATAAACAAAATCCAAGGCCGTACTGACGAAGAGCTAGGTCAACTTCTGGATCTGTCCAGCTGTGGTACAAAAATAAACATTTTCATCGGTGATAAAATTGCAGACTTCTGGGCGTCAGCATGCAAGGACTACAAGAAACTTGGAGATAAGGCAATGAAACAGATCCTTCCATTTGCAACCACATATCGGTGTGAGCATGTAGTTTCTTCCATATGTTTCAATAAAAACAAATATAGGAATCGGCTCGACATGCGGTCGGATTTCAGAGTGAAAGTTTCAAGTTTGGGACCTAATATTTCAGAAATAATGGACTGAAAGGTCAGATTGAACATATCTAATTAAGAACTGAAAATTAAAACTAACTGTATACTGATGGAGTACTCTGTTGTAACTGTATTTTTTCAAATAAATAATACCTTGTATGAAATTAGTGTTTTCTTATTTTTCACACATGTCTATTCAATGCAATTTCAAGTGTAGTACACTTGAAAGACCAATACACTCAGTTTCAATTTCTCCTGTCATTTTCAGTTAATATTCAATTTCTATTTTTTAAGGAGTTTGTTATAGTAAACACCCATATTTGAAGACACAGATTTTGAGCAATAATCAAAAAAATTTACAATAACAGTGATGGCTAAATTGAAAAAGTTTTATGCTCAATATTTTTTCAGTAATGAATATGTCAATGCTTTTTCTAAGTACCAAAAATAGAAAACGTATAAAAAGACTCTTAATTTGCCTTTTTTGGGCACTTGATACTATGATACGACAAGGTACCAATCATGCGCACTGAGGGGGTCCTCGAGATAATTTTGTTGGGAACCCCTGCTTTAAGGTAATCGATAGTTTGTACACTTGTGTGTTAATCAAGTAGAGACGTTAGCATGGGGAAATATCAGTTTAGATCCTCAATAGGAACTAGGGCTCAAGCTGCAGAATGGGTATTCCCGTTCCTAGATCTCGTAGATTTTTACACATGACGACTGGTGTGCGAAAGTTTGAGTTTTGCATTTCTCAGAGATTGACTAACTCGGTTGTGTAGTCGCTTGAAGGCGAGATATTAATCACAGGTCAGGTGTCATTTTATATGTTCTGTGTACAGCATCTCCGACTCTCGGAAAGCGTCTCAGGCCTGCCGGAGTGGCCGAGCGGTTCTAGGCGCTACAGTCTGGAACCGCGCGACCGCTACGTTTGCAGTTTCGAATCCTACCTCGGGCATGGATGTGTGTGATGTCCTTAGGTTAGTTAGGTTTAAGTAGTTCTAAGTTCTAGGGGACTGAAGACCACAGAAGTTAAGTCCCATAGTACTCAGAGCCATTTGAACCGTTTGAAAGGGTCTCAGCTGGTCGCTAAAGGAAGGTGCACGTCTTCCCTTTACTATTACTGCTTTTTGAGGAACTTATTTACCATATAAATTATTGAGTCTCTTAGTGAATTTCAATACTTCATTACTTATGTCTGCTGTTGGCTGGAAGATAAAACAGGCGTCAGCTCCGTGTACGAACATTATCAAGCGCTTATAATCTCTAAAAGCAGGCTTGGGCGGTTTGTTCTTTGGGATTTGCAACGAGTAAGTCATGAATTTTACACCGTCAGCAGACAAGCCAGGCACAGATATCTAATGCTTCATTGTGGGCAGATCCAAGAGAAAGTAATGTATGGTTTTATTAGGACACTATGGACTTCGGTGAATTGTACATTACTCCGAAAAGACGCTTTCTGTTGAGATGTTTAATTTCAGTGGACGAATATTCAGGCTCTTTCTCCTCGTTCTCAGACGTCAGTATGATTTTTGGGAACTAATTGGCGCCTATGTATGCTGTCACACCACCCCCTTGTCATGGCGTCTGTCCTGTCTCAGTGAAACATAACCATCAAGACTTACAGAATCAGAATGCAAAGTTTTATTCAGCTATGTCACCACCAAGAGTTTGATATAAAACCTTAGATACTGAAATATGACGGGGAATTGTCAGATGTGCTGGTAATGAATACATAGTTACCTGGGTGAAATGGAGTGTAGAATTCTCAAGAGTCGTTTTCGCCATAAGCCTGCCAGTAGGAGGGAGATCTATTCCAGGGATAGTATGGCTCAGAACAATTCAGAAGATAAGGGGTGGGGAGAAGATTGGAGCAAGGAGCTGAAACCTGCCAGCAGAAGGTTAGTCAAAAGATGGAGGTTCAAGGTAGTTTACATCTTGTGTCAGTGGTAGCTGCTCAGCTGTTGTTGTCAGCCAGACGACTGAGACGTTCACTGCCTCCTCAATTTAAGTTCTAGGTTTTTGCGAGACACAATAACTTTTCAGAGTGTGAGGTATTAATATGTCCATTAGAAGTATACATGTGATCAGTTTGTTACAGGCTATTTGTTAAGAAGCATAAATGATTGCTGCTTGCTGACAATTATTGATGAGCAATAGCTAGGAAAATTTTTTCTTACAGAATATTAGCAGTATACATTTTCATCCATGACTGCGTTTGTCCAGAGGAGAGTAATGGCGTCCATCTTCCCGTTTATGTGTGTCACTGAACATGCACAACGAGTGACAAAATGGTTACAAAAATTGCTCTGAGCACTATGGGACTTAACATCGGAGGTCATCAGTTCCCTAGAACCTAGAACTACTTAAACCTAACCAACCTAAGGACATCACACACATCCATGCCCGAGGCATGATTCGAACCTGCGACCGTATCAGTCGCGCGGTTCCAGACTGAAGCGCCTAGAACCGGTCGGCCACCGCGGCCGGCGAGTGACACATGTGAAAGGCGTACAGAGATAAAATAACGTGTACTACCAACACATACGTATTCCGTGGTGCAAGAATGCCTTTTGTTGCGCAGGACGAGTTGAAAACTTCTCAAATTTGTTGGCTGTTGAGAAAAACAAATTAGGTAGATTCAAATTGATTATCTTAAATGTCAAGTCTACAGAATGTTTTGCTGTTGTTTGCACTCTTCAGGACCTTTTGAGGTATATGAGATACCTATTTATAATCCACTCTTGTGCAACAAAACGGCAGAAGTTGTTCAATAATCCTTGATTAGCAACGTGGCATATATGGTTCTTTGGGATCCTCCCAAAGTGTAGGTTGCTAATGACGAATATTAATACGTTACAAGCAGAGTGAATTATTCTGCTTCTTAAGCTAGCTGTTTTTTTTTTTCAAGTGAAGATAATTGTTAAGTCCACAACTGAAATTGTAAAGAAAGCCTTTCTCTGTAGCTGAACGGTTCACAGGCTTTCACGTGCTCTCTTTTCATAATTCATAGGGTCAGTATTCACCAAAGTTTAGAGAATATCGATGCCTAGAATATGAGTATACACTGTATGTCGAAAATGTTCCAATATTCTTATTATTCGTGGTGTAGAAGTGACGTCAGCTCAGCAACTATGGTGGCAGCGTAACCAACAACTGTAACAAATGTTCATTCAATCTGTTAGTGTACACAATAACGCGAATATTCTTCATACATTCCTTGAATCTTCACATTCTAAATCATAACCTATTTATCAACTTCCATACTAACCAGTTATGTCCAGGTAGTAGCTGCTCAGTTGCAGTCATCCATCACCGGATTTGAGATATTCTCTCCATCATCAGTTCCTGCCTCACCATCTCTGGATCCACTGCAAACTTCTTAGAAGGCGTCACACTCATACGCCTATTCGCAGAATTCATGAAATCAAAGCAACTGTTGAGATGCATAAAAGAATGTCGTGGCGAGAGAATATGGAGAAAGATTAAATGCGAACACAAATATATTAGCTTAAAATATTTGGCATAGAAATGGCGCATAACGCTATAAAAAACAACGGGTGCATTGGCTCAATATACTCCAACAAACTAACAGCACTAGTTCAGAGCATACAGAACAATCGATGAGTATACGATGAATCTTGTGGTTGCAGGATACATCTCCATAAATGACTGCACTTGTCTTGGGGAGTGTAATGGTGTTACGTGGTTTGGTTCATTTATGTTGCTTAACACTCACAACGAATGACGCGTGGGCGTGTGGTTCAGAAATTAATTAACCTGTTCCACCCGCACATACGTCGCTCATGGTGCGAGACTGCTATTTGATCCACAGAGCGGGTTGAAAACTTCCCTTATCTGATGTCTAATGGAAAAAAAGAATAAGTAACAGAAAACAGCAAACTGAAAATATTCGATGTAGGGTCGTTACTCTTGCGTACTACTGGTACCTGAAAAAAAGATTAATGCAGCACGAAAAAGCAACTGACAATATTTAATGAAGAGTCTTTGCTCTCGCGTACGGTTGGTAATACTATTCTACTTTCTCTGCAATGGCAAGTAAGATTCTGTTATATATACTCAAGAGAAACGTTGTCGTTACATTATATGCAGTGCAGAACAGAGGGGCGAATTCACCTCTTCGGCAGTTCAAGACAGTTCATGTGTTACGCAGAACCACTTCCCATCGACTTTTTTAGGTGTGACAATAAAAACACACAGCGTTGTGTTCTGAATTTTATAATCATTTGAAGTCACGTGACCTCGTTGTATGAATATTGCTTCTATCAGTGTAGGCGCTGATGTACTCAAAAATCTGTCTATGAATATTAAGGGAATGTAAACTGACATGAAAGCTACATCAAACTTCCAATAAACTGAGTTTTACTTTGAACCAATTCACTCTTTCTTCTGTGTTTACTGATTAGCTTTTACTAACATGACGGCAACGATAAACTAGTTATCAAAGCTTAGTTAAGTTGTTTAAATAACAGACTGCTTTCTTCAGATGGAAGACGCATGTCATAAACGTAGCGGGCAATGAGCCAACTGGGTGGCATGGAAGTTAAGCAGTTTCTCACAGTCCAGTCACACCACCTATCTTCCATGTCACCGTCCAGTAACCACTCCTAGGTTGCAGAGGGCAATACTAGCAGTGTAGGGTATATCAAGCGTGTCGGAGGAGGCAGAAAACAGTGCAGTCTTTGTCGTAATGCGGCGGAAGCAGAGCGATTTATCCGCAATTCAAAAGGCCATGATCATCTTGTTTAGGGCCACGGGAGGAAGTGTTCCCGAAACTGATTTTTTCGTAAACTATTGGCGTGCACTGTGGTTAAAATATACCACGCATAGGAAAACGGCTCTATTTAAAACCGGCGCCGGCGCAACTGGGTTGCACCACGGTTCAGAGACGACAGGGGTAAACGGCGGTTGTGGAGATGTGTACGGGCGATCAGAAGAGCATTTTTTGAGCAACTGATCGCCCAGATGATACAAGGGGCTAGGAAACATCTCATTCTGGAAACATTCCTCAGGCTGTGGTGAAGCCATGTCTCCGCAATATCCTTTCTTCCGGGAGTGCTAGTTCTGCAAGGTTCGCAGGAGAGCTTTTCTGAAGTTCGGAAATTAGGAGACGAGGTACTGGCGGAAGTAAAGCTGTGAGGACGGGGAGTGAGTCGTGCTTGGGGTAGCTCAGTTCGTAGAGCACTTGCCCGCGAAAGGCAAAGGTCCCGATTTCGAGTCTCGGTCCGGCACACAGTTTTAATCTGCCAGGAAGTTTCAAATCAACATTTACGTGCATGATTTCTATGCCAAAGTTTATTCAATTTTCACTTAGCTATCACTGAAGTTCGTCAGAGTATAAGTGATATTTGCAATGGGGTAGAAGAGCTTACAAATAATTAACCAAGTGCTCCTCAGAAGCCAAAGCAACTAACTCCCCTTTTTTATGATTTCTGAAACTTTCTTTACCAGAACCATACAAACATGTATAATTTTAGTGGTCAAAATGTTCAACTTCATTCTTTAATACCTGCGCCTTTAGATGATCATACTTTCGATGGCACCTGATCACTTCGTTACAGCTTTAGGAGGCCAAACTGACTGACTCCAGTTTTCTAACTCGTATTTACACAGCGTTTGTTTCTTCGTATTTAATCTATGTGTTACATTTGCTCTACTTAATACCAGTTTTACTCGACTGTTTCATTGCAGAACGGTTTTAGTATTATCCATAAATATGATGAGTGTTGAAACTTCCTCACAGATTAAAACTGTGTGCCGGACCGAGACTCGAACTCGGGACCTTCGCCTTTCGCGGGCAAGTGCTCTACCAACTGAGCTACCCAAGCACGACTCACGCCCCATCCTCACAGCTGGTAGAGCACTTGCCTGCGAAAGGCAAGGGTCCCGAGTTCGAGTCTCGGTCCGGCACACAGTTTTAATCTACCATGGAGTTTCATAGCAGCGCACACTCCGCTGCAGAGTGAAAATTTCATTCTATGATGAGTGTTGAATAAGTAAGCAGCAGTTGGGTTTTATTTTTCATTCCGGTACACAATATTATTCCTCACTCTTTTCGATGCAACACCACAATTTTTTAAGATAATCTCCGTTCAAGGCGACAACCCTAAGCCCCCTGTGTAACATTACTTACTGAACTCTTCTGGAATAATTGGAAAAAGTAATGGGCTCAACCCTGATACCTGTGGGACCCCTAATAAAAAATCCCTCCACTTTGATCTTTTCGTTCCATCTCTTACCCACTGGTGGTATATGAGGTATGAGCGGAACCAGTTGAAGAAAATTATTGACTTGTGACTTAGCAAGCAGAATGTTAAAGTGGACAGTGGCGTAAGCTTTGCTGAAATCCTATATGCATACAATAGTACCCTGTTGTTGGTACGTATCTAATTTCATTTCGTCAGTCAATTTTGTAAGAGTTTTTGTCCTACTGAGATTTTGCCAGAAATCAGACCAATGTACATCAAAAATATTAGTGATCTGAACATTTATTAAGCTGTGAATTATGTATTCTAAAGCCTTCGGAAATGCTGAGAGGAATGTAAATGCACCAGCAGTTGGAAGGATGACAGATTCCTGTTTGAATAGTGGTTTTAATGTCCCTGCTTCCATGTGGTTGAGAACAAGTTGGATTTCAGAGAATGATTAAAAAAGCTTGGTATTTTCGGCATTGGTAGATCGATGACAAACCAGTTACCATACGAATCTGGAAATGGTCTTTCTGAACATGTCAGGGTTTACTGTCTAAAGAAAATTTTTTGTCTGTGCCAAACAGTAAGGCAATTGATGGTTTGCACACTTATGTGTAAGTCAAGTACAGATGTTGGCCCGGTAAAATTCCAATTTCAATCCTCAATAGGAACTAGAGTTCCAGTTGCAAAATGGGTATGCCTGTTCCTAGATACAGTAGTTTTTACACATAACGACAGGTCTGCGAAAGTCCTCATTTAGAGAGTAGGCGAACATGAGTTTTGCATTTCTAAGGGATTGACTAATTCGGCTGTGTAGTCGCTTGAATTCGAGATATTAATCACAGGTCAGGTGTTATATATATGTCTTGTGTACAGCATCTATGACTCTCGTAAAACGTCTCAGCTGGTCGATAAGGAAGGGAGTACGTCCTCTTACTCTCACTGTTTTTGAGGAACCTATTTACCACATAATTTATCGAGTCTCTTATTGAAATCCGATACTTCATTATTCATGCCTAAGCTATTTTCTGCTGTTGATTTGGCAGGTAAAACAGGCGTCAGCTGTGAGCTGAAATTTTATCAAACTCATATAATGTCTAAAAGGCGGCTTTTCCGGTTTTTTCGTTGGGCTTTGCAAGGAGTAATCATGAATTTTACGTCCTCAGCTAACAAGCGAGGCGCATAATGCTAATGCTATATGGTGGGCAAATCCAAGAGGAACCAATACATAGTCTTAGAAGGGAAGTATGGACAGACATTTTCATACAGAATGACTGGTGTTTGCAAAATTTATGTTCATATATTCGTCTACAACGATGTGTTCATAGAAAGAGTCAGGACTTCCGAGTGCGGATTTAAAGGAAGAGAGCTTTCCAGCTTTGGTGGATTTTGCATTACTCTGAAAAGACCCCCTCCGTTGAGGTGCTTACTTTCATTAAAAGTGTACTCAGACTCTTTGCCCTCGTTTTCAGAAGTGAGTACGATTTTGTAGAAAAAATTGTCGTCTATGTATGTTGCCGTACCACCCCCTGGGGCTTGGCATCTGTCCTGTCTCAGAGAAACGTAACCATCAAGACATACAGACTCATAAGGCATACTTTTCTTCAGCTGTGTCTCCACCAAGACTTTGATATGAAGCCTTAGGTACTGAAATGTGGCGTGGAACTGTCAGGTGTGCTGGTAATGACAACACACTTGTGTGTGCAACTGTACAAGTTGCTCACACATGTGGGTGTCACGAGTCGTTTCCGCTATAAATCCTGCATATAGGAGGTAGACTTGTTCCAGGGACAGTATGGCCCAGAGAAATTCAGAATGTGGCGGGGAGAGGAGAATATTGGAGCACGGAGCTGAAAACTGCCAGCAGAAGGCTAGTAAAAAGATAGAGGTTCAAGGTAGTTTACATCTTGTGTCAATGGTAACTGCTCAGCATTTGTTAACCACCATACGACTGAGGCCTTCTCTGCTTACACAAATCCAGCTTCATTTTCTCGCATGACATGGTGACATTTTCAAAGCGTGTGATACTCGTGCTATTATCACCATCCCCAGAATGCATATAATCAGTTTGTTCCAAAGCAGTTCTTAAAACGCAAAAATGTTTGCTACTTGCTAACAATTATTGATGAGCAATAGCTAGGACAATTTTTTCATACAAAGTATTAGTAGCATACATTTTGATCCATGACGGCGTTTCTCCGGACGAGAGCAATGGCGTTACATATTTCCGTTTATGTGTTCACTGAACTTGCACAACGAGTAACACATGTGACAGGCGTATAGAGATAAAATAGCGTGTACTACCAACACATATGTATCCTTGGTGCAAGAATGTCATTTGTGCCACAGGACGAGTCCAATTCTTCTCAAATTTGTTGGCTGTTGAGAAAAAAAATGGCAGAAGCAAACTTATTACGTTAAATGCCAAGTGTAGAGTATGTTAGGCTACTCTTTATACTCTTCAGGACCTTTTGTAGTACGTAAGGTACATATATATATAATTCACTCTTCATCAACAAAAGCGCAGCAGCTGTTCAATAACCCTTGATTAGCTACGTGGCATGTATAATTGATTGAATGCACCCCAAGTGCATTTCTTTAGCTGGCTGTTTCTCTCAAGTGTAGGTAATCTACAACTGAAATGGTACAGAACGTTTTTCATTGTAGCCAAAGAGTTACGAAAATTAGCGGTTATGTGTTCTGTCGCATGGGATATTTTCATAATAGGGTCAGGATCCACGAACGATTGGAGAATATCCACGCCTACAATATCAGTGTACACTGTATGTAGAAAATGTTCTGGTATTGTTATTATTCGCGGTGTATAAGTAACGTCATCTCAGTAACTATGGTAGCAGCTTGAACGAACAACTGTAACAGATGTGTATTCAACCTGTCAGTGTAGACATTAAAGCCAAGTTTCTTCATATCTTCCTAGGATATTCCCTTCTGGATCGTAATCTACGTATTTATCAACTTGCATGATAACCAGTCAGGTCAAGGGAATAGCTGTTCAGTTGCAGTCATCCCTCACCGGATTTGAGGTGTTCTCTCTATTCACAGTTCCTGTCTCACCATCTCGGGGTGCACGGTAAGCTTCTGAGGATGCGTCACACTCATACGTCTATGTACAGAATTCATGAAATAAAAGCAACTTTTTAGGTGCACAATCGAACCCCCCTGCGAGAGAATACAGATAAACATTCATTACTAACACAAAAAATTGTCTTAGATAAATTAGGCATAGAAATCGTGCATAACGCTATTAAAAACGACGGCTGCATTGGCTCACTATTTTCCAACAAACTAACACAACTGGTTCAAAACATACCGTAAAACGAGAAGTACACGATAACCCTGAGGCAACAGTATACATCTCCATGAATGACGGCACTTGCCTTGCCGAGTGTAATGTGTTACATCGTTTGGTTCATTTCTGTTGCTGAACACGCACAACGAATGACGCATGGGCGTGTGTTACAGAAATTAAATAACCTGTTCCACCCGCACATACGTCGCTCGTGGTGCGAGACTGCCATTTGCTCCACAGAACGAGTTGAGAACTTCCCATACCTGTTAACGGATGGAAAAAAGTATAAGTAACAGGAAAAAGCAAACTGACAATATTTGATGAAGGATGCTTACTCAGTTCAAGGCAATTCAAGTAGTACGCAGAACCACTTCCTATGGACTATTTCAGGTGTAACGATAAACAAATACAGCAAAAATGCCTCTGAGCACTATGGGACTTAACATCTTAGGTCATCAGTCCCCTAGAACTTAGAACTACTTAAACCTAACTAACCTAAAGACATCACACACATCCAAGCTCGAGGCAAGATTCGAATCCGCGACCGTAGCAGTCCCGCGGTTCCGGACTGCAGCGCCTAGAACCGCACGGCCACCGCGGCCGGCTACAGCGTGCTGTTTGGAATTTTATAATTATTTGAAGTCACATGTCCTATCTGTATGGATATTATTTATATTACTGTAGGTGTTGATGTACTAAAAAATCTGTGTATGATTATTAAAGGAATGTAAACTGACTTTGACAGCTATATGAAACCAACAATAGTGTGAGTTTTACTTCATAGCAACCCATCCATTTTGCTGTGTTAACTGATTAGTTTTTACTAACATGTCGTCAACGATAAACAGGTAATCAACGATCAGGTAGTGTGTTTAAATGACAGACTGCTTTATTCAGATGGAAGACTCACGAAATAAACGAGGAGATCAATCGGGCAAACGGGAGGAATGGAAGTTAAGCCCCTTCCAAACGGTCCAGTCACACCACCTGTCTTCGACTTCAGCGCCCAATAACCACTGACAGGCGGCAGGTGGCAACACAAGCAGTGGAGGGTATATCAAGCTTGTCGGAGGAGCCAGAAAACAGAGCAGTCACTGTCATAATGTGGAGACCGAGAGATTTACGCGAAGTCCAAAATTGCATGATGAGGGGACGTGTTTCCGAAACGACTATGTTCGTAATCTGTTCACGTGCAGTTATGGTTTAAGTATACCATGCATGGAAAAATGACGATATCCACAACCTGCACCGATGCGTCAGTGACGTACCACAGTGCATGGATGATATGGATGAACGATTGCTGTACGGGCGCATAGACGTGCAGCTGTTGAGCAACTGACCACCCAGGCGAACCAAGGAGGTACCAACAGTGCCTCTTCAACGACCGTTCAGCGAACTTCCTAGAGTATGGGCCTCGGTTCAGGCACCCATGCTGACTGCTGTTCATCGGTGACAAAGGCTATGCACGCCATTTGTGTGAACGCATGGTATCTGTTATTTCGGACATGTTCGGAGCACCAGACACCACGTAGTCATATAATTCATTCACCGTGAAGGGCAAACAAACCACCTTCTTCAGTGAGGGTGCACAATTACGCCCGACCTCCAATGGGAATCTCTGAGTAGGAAGCATGGAAGACATGGACAGGGTCTGTGGATAGCTGACGCTGGGTCGGGACATGGGTCAGACGGGAGGCGTGACGAGATAGTCCGAGCAGTTGCGACAAAGTCTTTGTCCAGGTGGCGCAGTGGTTAATGCAGCTGCCTAGTAAGCAGCAGATCCCGGGTTTGAGTCCCGATCCGACACACAATTATGCTCTTCGTCTCCGGATCCGAGTGAAGTCCCGATGCAGCTGACAATAATAATCCTTTCCCTTTCACATTCGTTTCACTTCTCCCACCTCCATCTGCAATTTACATATAATGCACGCCATTACCGCAACTGTACCACTGCGTTGCGATAGGTGGCCTTACCAGATGAATTACGCTTTATGATCCATTTGACAAATCGCCAATGCCGAGCAGGACGTGAAACTTCTGAAAGCAACTACTCTGCAACTATTATTGGATGCGTGTAGATCGAAGGAGGGCGCGTTATGGTCTGTCGAATATTGTCGTAGCGTTCCGTAGGTGATCTCGTCATTCTGGAAGGCAAAAGGGATCAACACAGGTCTACATCTATTCTTGGGACCATGTCCATCCCTACATCAACTTTGTTTCTCCTCGGCACAATGGGATCTACCAGCAGGGCAATGCCACGTGCCACACAACTCGCAGAGTACGCCTCTGGTTCGAAGGACACCAGGATGAGATTACCGGATTTAAACCCAGTCGCAAATTTTGGAACTATTGACGCACAGCTAACACGGATTTCAAAAACATTTCGTAGTAACTGATGGAAAGTCATAGAGTAAAACTGAAGTAATTTGTGACTTTCCCCAAAGTAGTGCTATAGACCCTACCTAGAGAGAAACATTCATCATGATGTTATAAGGGAAATTAAAACTAGCACGGAAAGAGGCAGATGTAATTTTTTTTCCCGCGCGGTGTTCGTAAGTAGAATAATATAGAATTACTGCGAAGGTGGAGGCGTCATATAGCTCGTAGACGGCTTCTGATTGGTCGACAATTACGTAATGCTGTTGTAGATGGTGTCAATGCAGTGTAAACAGTGCGACAAATATCTCTGCTTCTTCCCTACATTGAGAGATCGCTGCCATGCACTGCTAAGAATATGTCCGCTGTCACGGTTGAAGTTTTTCTGGCATATTCTTATTTCTACAGCCTCTTTAATTACAAAATGACTCTATGGACAAAATACGGAAAAAATTTTGTTTCCTCAAATCATATTTTGTGTTTGTTTGTAAGGCTGTGTTAAGCAACTACTGAGTTCTCTAGTTATCGATTTTAAATTGCCACTGATGCTCTGCAAGGATCTCGTAAGCGGTGGGAATGGGCTAACCGATGGAATTACTTTCACACTCAGAATTGATGTTATAAATCCCAGGGATCCTGAGACTGACACTGTCCTTAACAAAGCGGGTCATCTTTTACCTTCGTAGGAGGTCTAAAATACGTCTTGTACCTCGTCTTCACAGGAGTCTGCCTATTTTGCTGGATGTAGCACTCCGGAAGGGAAGGAATACAATCGATGATTCATCTCGTAAATATTGAAAATTTTTGCGGTTCCTTTTCTATGAGGACGCTAACTTCACATCACCTGAACCACAGCCGTTCTTTCGGAACACGCACTTCAAATGGCCAATTTCAGAATCCAAATGGTCCTAGTCAGAATCTGTTTTCGCTCTGTGTGCCAATATATTTAAAACTCTCCCCTTCTGGACTGGATGCTGAATCTGCAGGTGCTAAGATGTAAATGATGTTCAGAAGGTGGTAGAGGAAACATAAAGTGTAATTGTCTCAACACTCATCGCCACAGAGCCATGGTAATTTCCATAGACAGGAGTGATGTAGTCAGAGTAGCGTATATCACAAATGTATCAATCACAAGTATTCATCGTTATATCCAACTACTATAAAATTTCTTACGAAAGTCCTTGGATAATAGGGTCACCAGATCAAGTATGGGGAGTATTAGTGGCTCCACGAGCTAGTTTATAAGCTCAAATGGATATTTTTTTTTAATATTGCTGAATCGACTGAAGTGACGCTGGAATCTTCTGACAGACTGCAGTTGTGTGCTCACTCACGTCCAAGTGTAGTACACAACTCTTCCCATGTTCTTTGCAGAAGAATAAAACGTCATTTCTGTGTTGTTTAGCATTAAGTGTGGAGGAGATCCTCTGAACTGAGGTGTAATAAGTCTTTTGGGTGTGACTACGATGGTTTGAATTTTAGATGGGTTAAGTTTCAAAGCTATGTACCCACTCTGATATGGGAAGTAAATCAACATTTGGGTGCATGATGGCTGTTCAAAGGTTACTCGAACTTTCAGTTAGATGTAACTGAAGTTCGTCAGAGTGTAAGTACAATTTGCAGTGGGAGAGAAGAGCTGACTAGTCATTAACCAAGTGCCGCTTAGAAGCCAAGCCGTCTAATTCAGTTTCTCATGATTTCTCTACTTTTCTTCACGAAAAACTCGCAAACATGTAATTTTTCGCTGGCCAAAATGTTTAGCTCCATTAATTAATTCTTGCGCCATTTGATGACAATACCTTCGATGTTAACTGTAAACTTCGTTACACCTTTCGGAGGGCAAACTGATTTACTTAAATTTTCTTATTGGAATTCACATAGGGTTTGTTTCTTTGTATTTAATCTAAGTATTACTTTCGCTCTCCTTAATAGTGATTTCATGTGATAGTTTCATTACATTTCGGTTCTTAGTACTATCCCTATATTCGAGTGGTGTTCAGTAAGTAATTTAACACATTATTTTGTGAATGCAGGTTGGTTTTATTCAGAATTCCCCAGTCTTTACGCTACAAAACCGTATTTTTTCAACATAATCTCCGTTCATTGCGACGACCTTTAGCCATCTTACTGCGTAGTCCCGTTAGCCCGCATGATACCACTTTACTGCTCAACGTGGGAGCCAACGTATAACTGCATAAATGACCTTTTCACAGTCTCAGAAGACCGTTGCCTTTACTTTACCGGTTGGGGGTAAGGCTTTGATCTTTTTCTTCAGAGGGGAGGTAATATGTCCCAACTCCATGGACTCTGATCCGAAGTGACGAACACACCTATCAGCACTGCGACGCTGTTCGACCAGGAATTGCCATGACCAGCCTAGTAACGCGCTAGCAGTTCCGCAGAAATAGCCATTCGTTGCTCTCTGTGGTTCTGGGTTAGGAGGCGAGGAATTCAGCGGTCACACACCTTTGACAGCCACAACTGGAGGACGAATGTGTTGGCACTGCCAACAGAGAAGTCTGGTGGTGCAGCGAAATGTTTGATTGTGACCCATCGATCAACTTGAATGAGAATGTACGCATTTTCCAACATTGAAGGTCAAAGGCCCACTTTCCTTTTGTTCACTGCAAGGTGTCAGTAGACATACTTCAATCACAGATGACTATCTCTGATTATGTAGATTACCGCCAAAAGAAAGTCATTGACAGCTGTCTGCTTATAACGCAGCAAGGTTACAGTGAACATTTCGAATGCTAAATAAATCGCCGCCACCTGTGGCACTAAATAAAGCTATAGGGCCTGAAGTGGGATTATCCGACGTCGTCCCACAACAAAACTCGCTTTTCTTCAACAGATACTTGTCGTGGAAAAATTGTGTTGCTTTACTTATTAAACTCTACAGGAATTATTAGAAAAGTAATAGGCCTAATACTGATCTTTGTGCACCGCAATACAGCATCCGTCCGCCCAACCTCCACTATGAACTTTTCGTCACAGTCGTTGCACACTTTTGTTGGGATGTAAAGTACGAGTGCAACTACTTGGAGAAAATGTACCAATACACATATGAGACAGTGGCGGATACAGAGATAGCTCAAGGATGGATCGCTTCAGATGTCTTGAGCTACTTCTAATTTTACCTTAATAAAAATAGTCAACTCACAAGCAAAATTTAAAGTGATTGTACACATATACAAGACAACGCCGTCTTATGATAAAAAAGTTTTAGTTGTGGCTTTCTTAACTATGCTGTCAATAGGACATTAATGTCAGGGAGAGTGATCAACAGAGCTATGCCATTAAGTCGATCCTTCATCACTGTCGCCCTCAGCCATGTGTTTGTACGACGCAATGTTGAAAAACTTCTTTCTACTGTAAAAATATATGCAGGTAGACAAGAAATTATTTTGTACTGCGTGTGCAAAGTAGGATAGTTTAATTATGCTGTCAATAGGACATTAATTTCAGGGAGAGTGATCAACAGAGCTATGCCATTAAGTCGATCCTTCATCACTGTCGCCCTCAGCCATGTGTTTGTACGACGCAATGTTGAAAAACTTCTTTCTACTGTAAAAATATATGCAGGTAGACAAGAAAATATTTTGTACTGCGTGTGCAAAGTAGGATAGTCTCATCTACGACAAACAGACAACTAGATGAGAGCAATGGCGTCATATATTACGGTTTATGTGTGTGACTGAACATGCACAAAAAGAGACACTTGTGCCAGGAGAACAGAGATAAAATGACGTGTGCTACCAACACATATGTCATCCGTGGTGCAAGAATGCCATTTGTTCCACAGGAGGAGTTTAATGCTTCTAACCTAACCTAACCTAACCGTACTGCTGGTAGACGAAAAAAGGTTATTCTGCTTCAGCGCCCAATAACCACTGACAGACGGTAGATGGCAACACAAGTAATGGAGCGTATATTAAGCATGTCGCAGGAGCCAGAAAAAAGAGCAGTCATTTTCGTAATGTGGAGACTGAGTGATTTATCCGAAGTCCACAAGGGCATGATCATCGTCTTCACGGCCAAGGGAGGAAGTGTTTGCGAGACGGGTTTGTTCGCAAACTGTTCGTAATCTATTCACGTGTAGCCATGATTAATTCACATCAAGCACTGCGAAATGGCACCATCCACAACTGGCACCAAGGCGGCTGTGGTGTACCACAGTCCATGGATGACATGGGTGAACGATGGCTGTTAATATGTGTAAGGACGGAGAGACGTGCAACTGACAGCCCAGGTGAGCCGAGGGCTAATAACAGTGTCTCCTCAACAGAAGTTCAGGAAACTTCGTTGCATGTGGATCTCGGCTCAGGCACCCACACTGACAGCTGTTCATCGGTGACACAGACTGGTATATGCACGCCATTGGCATGAATTCATGATGTCTGTTCTTTTGGACATGTTCGAAGGAACAGACACTACATATTCATATAATTCATTCACCTTGCTGGGCAACGAAACTACCTTCCCTCAGTGCGGATGCTCGATTACGTCCACCTCCTGTGGGAATCTCAGAACAGCAAAATATAAGACGTGTTGCGGGCCTGTAGATAGTTGGCGATGGGCCGTCCGGGAGGTATTACGAGATAGTCCATGCAGTTTCGATAAAGTCTGTGGTCAGATGGTGCAATGGTTAATGCAGCTGAGTGGTAAGGGCTCGAGTTCCGATGTGGTATTTTTGTGTCATACGCTGCTCTGACCATATCACTCCTGTCTATGAACAATTATCATGGCTCTTTGGCAATAAGTGTTGTTCACTGCAAGGTGTCAGTAGACATTGTTCAGCCACCGATGACTATCCGTGATTATATGGATTCCAGCCAAAAGAAGGTCATTTACAGCTGTCTGCTTATATCGCACCAAGGTTACAGTAGACATTTCGAATGCTAAGTATAGCACCGCCACCTTTCGCACGAAATGAAGCTGTAGGCCTGAAGTGGTAATATCCGACGACTGCCCACAGCAAATTTCGCTTTTCTTCAATCGATATTAGGCGAGAAAAAATTGTGTTGCAGTACTTATTGAACTCTACTGGAATGATTTGAAACGTAATTGGCCTAATACTGATCCTTGTGGACCGCAAATACAGAATCCGTCCGCTCAACCTTCACTATGATCTTTTAGTCCAAATCGTTACACACTTTTGTTGGGATGTAAGGTATGAGTGCAACTACATGGAGAAAATGTATCGATACATACATGAGACAATGGCGGATACAGAAAAACCTCAAGGAGGGAGCGCTTAAGATGTCTTGAGCTACCTTTACTTTTACCATAATAAAAATTATAAAGTCACAAGCAAAATTTAAGTAAGTTTTATTTAAACTGATTATACACATATACAAGACAATGCCATCATATGATAAAACAAGTTACAATTATGGTTCTCTTCCTTAGATGATGAGTTCTAAGCGCCTATTTTTCCTGGAAAACTAGTTAATTACATTGTCAATAGCACATTAATGTCAGTGAGAGTCTTCAACAGAGCTATGCCATTAAGTCGATCCTTCATCACTGTCGACCTCACCCATGTCTTTGTACGTCGCAAAGTTGGCGAACTTCTTTCCACTGTAGCAATAGATGCAGGTAGACAAGAAAATATTTTGTACTGCGTGTGCAAAGTAGGACAGTCACATCTCGGACAAACAGACAACCATTGCATAACAGAATCACGACAATTAAGGGCCGCTACGTACGCAATCAGAAGTGTTACTCTTCTTAAGCTACTTTTCCACCAAGGGTTTAATATGAAACGCGATGTACTGAATTCTGTCAAAGATCTCTGTCAGGTGTGCTCGTAAGGACTACACACTTGTGAGAGAGAATTGTACTGTAGCGTTATCACAAGTCGTTTCTGCTGTAAAGCTGTATACACGATGGGCAACTATTCCAAAGGCAGACATGACCCAGGTCATTTCGCAATGTGGTGGGGTCGAGAAGTTTGCAGCAAGAAGCCGAAAACTGCTATATAGTTGGCTGGTCAAAAGAGGGAGGTTCAAGTTGGTTTACACTTGCCCAGAGATAGTTGCACAACGGTTATTAACCACCAGACGAGTGAGGCGTTTTATGCTTCCAAAATTCCTGTTTCAGGTTCTCCCAAAACAGAACGTGTGATATTTATATGTCCGTCAGAAGTATACATTTTAATCAGTTTATTACAGGTAATCTTTAAGATGCACATATATTTGCTACTTCATGAAAAAATTAATGAGCAAAAGCTAGGACAAATTTCATAGAAATTACTATTATCATTATTATACCTTCATTAATTATGGCGTTTCTCCAGATGAGAGCAATGGTGTCATATATTGCGGTTTACGTGAGTGACTGAACATGCACAACGATTGACACATGTGCCAGGAGAACAAGGATAAAATGACATGTACTACCAACACATATGTCATCCGTGGTGCAAGAATGCCATTTGATCCACAGGACGAGTTTAAAGTTTGTGAAACTTGTTGGCTGTCGAGAAAAACAAATTAGGCAGATAAAAACTGATTACTTTAAGTCTCAAGGCTTGAACCTTGTATGCCACTGCTTGTACTCTACAGTATCTGCTGTGGTATGGAATATAACTATATATAATCCACTCCTGTTAAACAAAACAACAGAAGCTGTTCAGCAATCCTTTATTAGAAACCTGGCATAAATGGGTGTTTGGGAACCACCAACAAGTGAAGGTTTCTTCTGACAAATTTTAATACATTTTGGATTCACAGAAGTTTAGAGAATAGCCGGCCAAGGTTGCCGAGCGGTTCCGGGTGCTTCAGTCTAGAACCGCGCAACTTCTACGGTCGGAGTTTCGTATTCTGCCTTGGGCATGGACGTGTGTCATGTCCTTATATTAGTTAATTTAAGTACTTCGAAGTTCTATGGGACTGATGACCTCTGATGTTAAGTCCCATAGTGCTCAGAGACATCTGAACCATTTTTAAAGAATATCGACGCCAAGAATATGCGTATAGCCCGTATGTCGAAAGTGTCTCGATATTGTTATTATTCGTGGTGCATAAGTGAAGTCAGCTCAGTAACTATGGTAGCAGCGTGAACCAACAAAAAAATGGCTCTGAGCACTACTGGACTTAACTTCTGAGGTCATCAGTCCACTAGAACCTGGAACTACTTAAACCTAACTAACCTAAGGACATCACACACATCAATGCCAGAGGCAGGGTTTGAACCTGCGTCTGTAGCGTTCGTGCGGTTCTAGACTGAAGCGACTAGAACCGCTCGGCGTGAACCAACAACTGTAACAGATATTCATTCAACCTGTCAGTGTACACATTAAACCGAATTTTCTTCATACCTTCCTTTAATCTTTACGTTTTGGATCGTAATCTATTTATCAACATCCATACTAACCAGACATGTCCAGGGAGCTGGTGCCCAGTTTCTGTCATCTATCGGCGGATTTGAGGTGTTCTATTCATCCACAGTTCCTGCCTCACCTTCTCGGGGTGCACAGTAAGCTTCTTAAAAGGCGTCACAGTCGTACGTCTATTCGGAAAATTCATGTAATCAAAGCAATTGTTGAGATGCACAAATGAATGCCCCTGCGAGACGATATGGATAAAGATTAACTGCGAACAGAAATACATTAGCTTAGAAAATCTGGGCAAAGAAATGGTGTATTAGGCTATGAAATACAACGGCTGCATTTTCTTATTATACTCCAACATACTAACAGCACTGGTTCAGAGTCTACAGAGCAATCGATGAGTACACGATGAACCCTGGGGTTGCATGAAACATCTCCATAAATGACGGTACTTGTCTTGGCGAGTGTAATGATGTTACATCGTTTGGTTCATTTCTGTTGCTGAACACGCACAACGAATGACGCATGGGCGTATGTTACAGAAATTAAATAACCTGTTCCACCCGCACATACGTCGCTCGTGGTGCGAGACTGCCATTTGCTCCACAGAGCAGGTTGAGAACTTCCTATACCTGTTAACGGATGGAAAAAAAAAGAATTAGTAACAGGGAAAAGCAAACTGACAATATTCTAAGTAGTCATTATTCTTGCGTTTTGCTGGTAGATGAAAAGTAGGTTAAAATAACAGGAAAAGCAACTGGCAATATTTAAGAAAGAGCCTGTACTCTTGCGTACGGTTGGTAGTAATATTCTGCAGTATCCTAAATAGTACGTAAGATACTGTAACATAATCAAGGGAAATAATGCTGTTACAGCATATGTGGTGCAGAACAGAGGGGCGAATTCACCTCTTCGGTAGTTCAAGACAATTCATGTAGTAAGCAGAACCACTTCCCATCGATTACTTCACGTGTAACTATAAACACACAAAGCGTTGTGTTGAGAATTTTATAATTATTTGAATTCACGTGTCCTCAAGGCTAGAATATTACTTCTATCACTATAGGTGCTAATGTACTCAAAAATCTGTGTACGATTATTGAAGGATTGTAACCTGAAATGAAAGCTATATCAAACCTACAATAATGTGAGTTTTACTGCATACCGACATATTCATTTTGCGTTGTTAACTGATTAGTTTTTACTAACATGTCGTCAACGATAAACAGGTAATCACTGCTCTGGTTGCGTGAGTAAATGACAGACTGCTTTATTCAGACAGAAGTCTCACGTAATAAGCGTGGAGGGCAATCGGGCAAGCGGGAGGATTAGAACTTAAGCAGTTCTACACTGTCCAGTCATACCGCTCTAATCGACTTCAGCGCCCAATAACCACTGACATACGGTAGGTGGGACCGCAAATACAGCATCCGTCCGCTCAACCTTCACTATGATCTTTTAGTCCAAATCGTTACACACTTTTGTTGGGATGTAAGGTATGAGTGCAACTACTTGGAGAAAATGTATAGATACATGCATGAGACAGTGGCGGATACAGAAAAACCTCAAGGAGGGAGCGCTTAAGATGCCTTCAGCTACCTTTACTTTTACCGTAACAAAAAATAATCAAGTCACATGCAAAATTTAAGAAAGTTTTATTTAAACTGACTATACACATATACAAGACAATGCCATCATATGATAAAACAACTTACAATTATGGTTTTCTTCCTTAGATTATGAGTTGTAAGCGCCTATTTTTCCTGGAAAACTAGTTAATTTCATTATCAATAGGACACTAATGTCAGGGAGAGTGTTCAACAGAGCTAAGCCATTAAGTCGATCCTTCATCACTGTCGACCTCAGCCATGTCTTTCTACGCCGCAATGTTGAAAATCTTCTTTCCACTGTAACAATAGAAGCAGGTGGACAAGAAAATATTTTGTACTTCATGTGCAAAGTAGCATAGTTACATGTAGGACAAAGAGACAAACATTTCATAACAAAATCACGACTATTAGGGGCCGCTGCTTACACAGTCAGAAGTGTTTCTCTTCTTCAGGTACGTTTCCACCAAGAGTTTAATATGAAACCCGAGGTACTGAATTACGATATAGAACTCACACAGGTATGCTGGTAATGAATACACATCTGTGAGGGTGAATTGTACTGTAGAGGTATCACAAATCGGTTCTGCTATAAAGCTGTATACAGGATGGACAACTATTCCAAAGGCAGGCATGACCCAAGTCCTTTCGGAATGTGGTGGGGGAGAGAAGATTGCAGCAAGGAGCTGAAAACTGTTAGATAGTAGACTAGTCAAATGAGGGAGGTTCAAGGTGGTACACACTTACACCAGTGATACTTGCACTATTGTTGCTATCCACCAGACGACTGAGGCGTTTAAAGCTTCCGCAATTCCAGTTTCAGGTTCTCGCAAACAGAACGAGTGATATTAATATGTCCGTCAGAAGTGTACATCTAATCAGTTTATTACAGGTAATCAGTTAAGATGCACAAATGATTGCTACTTGCTGAAAAATATTAATGAGAAACCGCTAGGACAATTTTCATAAAAATTACTATTTTTATTATTATTAATTATTATAACTTAACTAATGATGGCGTTTCTCCAGATGAGATCAATGGCGTCTTATATTACGGTTTCTGTGTGTGACTGTACATGCACAACGAGTGACACATGTGCCAGGAGGACAGAGATAAAATGACATGTACTACCAACACATATGCCATCCGTGGTGCAAGAATTCCATTTGATCCACTGGACGAATGTAAAGATTGCGAAACTTCTTAGCTGTTGAGAAAATAAATGAGGCAGGTGCAAACTGATTACCTTAAGTCTCAAGGCTTGAACATTGTATGGCTCTGTTTGTACTCTTCAGTATCTTCTGTAGTATGGAATATAACTATATATAATCCAATCTTGTTAAACAAAATAACAGGAGCCGTTCAGCAATCCTTTATTAGAAACCTGGCATAAATGTGTGTTTGGGAATCACCAACAAGTGAAGGTTTCGTCAGACGAATTTTAATACGGTTTGGATTGACTGAAGTTTAGAGAACAGGTGCCCACGGTGGCCGAGCGGTTCCGTGCGCTTCAGTCTAGAACCGCGCGACTGCTACGGTCGGAGGTTCGAATTCTGCCTTGGACATGGATGTGTGTGATGTCCTTATATTACTTAATTTAAGTAGTTCCAAGTTCTATGGGATTGATGACCTCTGACGTTAAGTCCCATAGTGCCCAGAGATATCTGAACCATTTCAAAGAATATCAACACCTAGAATATGCGTATATCCCGTATGTCGAAAGTGTTCCGATATTGGTATTATTCGTGGTGTATAAGTGAAGTCAGTTCATTAACTATGGTAGCAGCGTGAACCAACAAAAAAACGGCTCTGAGCACTATGGGACTTAACTTCCGAGGTCATCATTCCACTAGAACTTGGAACTACTTAAACCTAACTAACCTAAGGACATCACACACATCCATTCCAGAGGCAGGATTTGAACCTGCGACCTTAGCGTTCGTGCGGTTCCAGACTGAACCTACTACAACAGCTATTCGTTAACCAACAACGCTAACAGATATACATTCAACCTGTCAATGTACACATTAAACCGAATTTTCTTCATACCTTCCTTTAATATTTACGTTCTGGATTGTAACCTATTTATCAATATCCATACTAACCAGATATTTCCAGGGAGCTGTTGCCCAGTTTTTGTCATCTATCGGCGGAGTTGAGTTTTTCTCTTCATCCACAGTTCCTTCCTCACATTCTCGGGGTGCACGGTAAGCTTCTTACAAGGCGTCACAGTCGTACGTCTATTCGCTGGATTCATGAAATCAGAGAAACTATTGAGATGCACAAGTGAATGCCACTGCGAGACGATATGGAAAAAGATTAACTGCGAACACAAATACATTAGCTTAGAAAAATTTGGCTGAGAAATGGTGTTTTACGCTATGAAAAACAAGGGCTGCATTTCCTTATTATACTTTAACAAACTAGTTGCACTGGTTCAGAACATACAGAGCAATCGATGAGTACACGATGCACCCCAGGGTTGCATGATACGTCTCCATAAATGACGGCACTTGTCTTGGCGAACGTAGTGGTGTTACATCGTTTGATTCATTTATGTTGCTAAACACGCACAACGAATGACGCATGGGCGTGGGGTACAGAAATTAATTAACCTGTTCCACCCGCACATACGTCGCTCGTAGTGCGAGACTGTCATTTGCTCCACAAAGCGGGTTCAGAACTTCCCATACCTGTTATCGGATGGAAAAAAAAATTAGTAACAGGGAAAAACAAACTGACAATATTCTAAGTAGAGTCATTATTCTTGTGTTCTGCTAGTAGATGAAAAATAGGTTAATTTAACAGGAAAAAGCAACTGACAATATTTAATGAATAGTCTGTACTCTTGCATACGGTTGGTAATAATATTCTGCAGTATTTTCAATGGTAAGTAAGATACTGTTACATAATCAAGGGAAATAATGTCGTTACAGTATATGTGGTGGAGAACGGAGGGGTGAATTCACGTTTTTGGTAGTTCAAGACAATTCATGTAGTATGCACAACCACTTCCCATCGACTAGTTCAAGTGTAACTATAAAAACACAAAGTGTTTGCTTTGTTAATTGATTAGTTTTTACTAACATCTCGGCAACGATAAACAGGTAATCACTGCTCTGGTCGTGTGAGTAAATGACAGACTGCCTTATTCAGATAGAAGGCTCACGTAATAAGCGTGGAGGGCAATGGTGCAAGTGGGAGGATTGGAAGTTAAGCAGTTCTTCACGGTCCAGTTACACCGCCTCTAGTCGACTTTAGCGCCCGGGCTGCCTATGTTACAACTTCTGCACTCAGAAGGGGTGTTGTAAATCCCAGGGATCCTGAGGCTTACATTGTCGTTAACAGAGAATAGGATCCTTTGTCGTCTTCGGAGGGCGGAAAACAGGTTTTAGACGTCGTCTCCACATGAAACATTCTGTTTTACTGTATGTAATGCCACAGAAAGGAAAGAATACAATCGATGGCTCATCTAGTGAATATTCAATTTTTTCACGTTTCTTTTTCTTAGAGAACACTGACTTCATATCACGCGAACCATAGCCGTTATTTCGGAACAGGTACGTCAGAAGATTAATTTTGGAATCTAAGTGATTCTCCTCAGGAACAGTTTTATTCAGTGTACCAGGGTATTTACAACTGTTTTCTTCTGGACTAGGAGATGAAAACTCTGGGCGCTAAGAAATAAATCGCGTACGGATGTTCCACTGACTATTCACGCTATTGCTTCTTACTCCTAAAGTGTAACCAAATATCTATGTCAATGAGTACTGTGTTTCTACGCTGCGAGCATCACATCAAAATCTCTCAGATTTTCATTGAGAAAACGCATGAATGCCCGAATGAACATTGCGTCGTACTTCTTAAAAACACAGGCACTGCAACGTCGTATTTACTAGGCGATACCAGGTTAGCAACTTTCGATTAAGAGTCTCCGCGCTACGGGAATAACAGTAAGTGTACGAGTTCAGGTTAATTACATAAGGACGCCGACATATAGAAGGTTGGGTCTGTTCTTGAAGCCGAAATGTTACCAGTTTGCCTCTGGTAGCGCAGCATGGCGGACGTGCTGTTTGCGTCCTTGCCACGGAGTGAGCGCTCGTGTTGTTTACTCAGTAATCATCTGCTGACCGCCGCCTAGACATATGGATCAGAACACAGATAATTTACACGACTAAAAGCACTCGAAGTAGAACGATTTATACGAGAAGAGGTCAAAATGCCAGTGCCTGTCATCATCGGAATTTATCCACCGTGAGCAGTATAGTTTAAGTCAAGATCGTCAACGACAATACTTGTCAACGGATCCTTCGGGAGAAGGAACGGGGCCACTGTTTCTGCCACACTGATGGCAATGTGAGTAGTGTGGATGTCGATCATGTTGGTTTGGGACTCCACACAACCAGGATATTTGAACTTCCATTTGAACTCCCAGCGGGAGACGTCGAGTTGGCGCTTCGCCCCTATGGCATGGTGCATACTCATGTCATGGAACGATGGGCGCAATTCAGAAGATATCCTATCCTGAACGGAGTCCTACGGGTCCAGACTGAACGTAAAAGACGTGTTCCCTCAAATCTATACATTATAGACTGTGACGTGGCATCGTCATTTACTACGGACAATGAAAAATGTGGAAAGGAGGGACACCTCCGACCCGAATGCATTCAGCGCCGGATCATGCATCTAACGCCGACATGGCGCCATCGTCGCAGCCGACGTTGCTTCCCGTGACCTACGTTGCCGCCCTCACGACTGCTCCCACTTCACCACGACATTTGACTCGTAAGTGGGGGCAAAAGACAAATTCAGAACACGTTGAGGAGCATTCGTTGGAGGGCGATGACTTCACCGTCCTGGACGTATTCTGCCACGGAGGCAGTCACCGCCGGATTTGGCTTCAGAACACAAAAAGGGACTGAGAAAGTTTCGTATGTACATGCAGTTGAGTGATCATACATCAATATCTGAGACGGGTGCTGCCCCCCACATGACTGAGAAAGTGTTGGAAGATGGTCTTACTCTGAATTTAACAGCATGGGGGGAGGGGGGGATATGATGACGCCACACAAGTTAAACCGATAGGTCCCACGCCAATGGCGCCGACCCTTTACGAACAGTTCCAGCCGAGGTGTTGGGTATGGCCGGAGGTGACGATACAACTTGATGCTCAATAGATATTTTTCGCCTTATGAACAACTTGACACCTACAGTTAGATGACAGGCTTATCCTATCTCCATAATTAAGCTCAATACGATTGGGATAGTGGGGAAACCCCGTCTGCTGGGAGAGGTGCTTCGTGCATCGAATATTGACTTTTGTTCATTGAAAGAAGGATGATTAGCGTCTCTCCCTGAATCTATAGTTATTCGCCATGTATGACATGATACTAGGTGATCAGATTGACAACGGTATGGCTATACTGGTGTGTGAAGGTATTGAAAGCGAAGACGAGACTTATCTCCCCTTAAGCAGGGGTTGGCAATCGCTTTGGGCACACGTATTATAAACATTTACTCTTCGTCATGAGCTAACAAACGCTATGAGAGGTCGCAGTTCTACTCGGAGGTTGGAAGATCGAGCATTACCGCCTGATTACAATGTTAAATTCGGACTATAGGACCTTCTCCTGGCTTCTGGCGGCGTGCATAAAGAAGGTCCTGCCAGTAATCCTTTAGATGGAGCAAATGACAGAGAGAGGAGAGACCAACATGCAAACAGCCACCTGTAACTGTAGTGATTTGATAATCATCGCCACATCCTGTCACCTTCGAGTTGTTGGGATCTCAATCGATTTCGAATACACTTTCGACAGAGAGCACCACAAGCTTCTTCAATCAATTGTGCCCCGCCTAGGTTTCCCATATGACTTTCTCGACGCAGTTTTGCATCTATCAAGTGGAGCATCATTACATGTACTGTTAAATGGACGTACGGTGGATCCCTTACTGATCCGGAGTTTGATTCGACAAGGATGTCCACTCTCCAGGATTTTTTATGCCACTTAGGAGCGCTGAAATATTATGTTGAGGGGCCACACCGGCCAATGAAAGAGCGTATGCTGATGACCATCTACTGCTGGCTCCATGAGGTGATAATGTGCGTGCTGCGCTTGAATGGATCAGACGAGACAGACTGGTGCCGAGAAGCCACATGAATGTAGCCATGTCGGTGGCGATGCGCATTGGAAGAAACCTCCATGAGGGCTGTGTCGCTACCTTAACATTTACGTGGCGACCAAATTGATACACATGACTCAGATTCTTCCGCTAGCGACAGCTACAACACACACACTTCAGGCGGGCCACTACGGCATCCTCAGCCTCCCTCGAAATGAATGTGGACTGGGACTTATAAATGTATCAGCGAGCGATGCAGCTTAATGTTTCTGTACAGTACAGAAACTGTGGACCTTTCAACATAGTTCAGTTGCGGGTCATTTGTCAGAAGAAATGACGCCGACATCAATCCTGTCACATGTTACGATTGTGCACATCGCTCCCTCTCTTTCCCACTTCTCGGCATTGATACTCGAATATACAGAGTGGGGCAAAAGTCATTAGACACTGGGCACTGATTTAAACAAACGTTTGACTTTATGTTTCATTATAAATTGATTAAAATACAAACGGACTTTGGGTCACAGGTGAACAGACCCTCAGTTCTTCTTTCTCAGTTGTAACTGCCGTTGGGTGGCCAGATCTTGGAGCATCCATAGCAAATCCATGTTCTTCAAATCTACCTCGTATGTCGCGCGCTGTATGTCTAGACGATGGTTTTTATCTTAATTGTATTACCCATTCATTAACAACTGCAGCAGCACCACTTTTGTAAAATGATTTTAACGCGAAAATACTGTTTTCTTTCGTTGACATCTTGACAGTTCGGAGAACTATAGCTGTAAACACGTCTCACAGGTCACGCTTTCAACAATTTACTAATTTGGTTATAGTGCTTGTTTCGTTCCTCATTGCATCGTATACCAACTTGATAACGTTTAATTATCACCATTTGGTAGTAACAACTTAATGGGTTACAAATTCCCAGTGTACTATGTCTTACTTTAATTTAAGTTTCCTTTTAATCAACTTTCGAGTGACATTTGCGCCAAACTGTAGTTATGTGCACCCCGATCTTCCCACAACTCGAACTATCGGGCTGAAAGATTCCCTCTGCCTGCACTGCCGCC
Organism: Schistocerca gregaria; assembly: GCF_023897955.1. Taxonomy (NCBI): domain Eukaryota; kingdom Metazoa; phylum Arthropoda; class Insecta; order Orthoptera; family Acrididae; genus Schistocerca; species Schistocerca gregaria. Next base: position 442,159,895 of record NC_064931.1, on the reverse strand, counting down.
CTCCGGACACTAACGAACATCATTTAACATTAGGATCACTGTTTGATTCCGAATGTGGACTCTGAAATGAGGCGGAATGGTTATCGACTTGGTATCTATGAACAGTGTCCACATACAGGATTCCGTGCTGGATTTTATTTACATCACTATTTTGGTTCTTTTGACCTTGTGTTCATTGTACAGGCAATAGAACTATAGCAATTTCCATTTTCTTATTTTCTCTTGGTTGTTTTTGAAGACAGACACAAGGAGTAAATGTGGTTAAACTTGCTTACATTTTCATCTGACTCTATATTATTTAAATTGTTTACAATGTCTTCTTTACAAAAGAAACTATTTATATGGGAGTCATACCCAGATTGTGAAACTCAAGGAAGGGAAACAAATTCAGAGGTGGCAGTTCAGGAACAGAGAGATAAAGACATCGTGGCCGGCCTCATGTTAGACCTCTGACAACCCCGTCTCCACCAGCCTGAAGCTCACCGCTCTTCGTTCTTTATGCTTACCATAAGCGGAAAATCCGGAGTCTGGCACAAATTTTCAATGTCATCATTCCACTCTACAGTTGGAGTCTGCCCGTTTTCGCAACTATGAATACATATCCTGTACGTCACAGAAAACGGCTGCAGTCACCGTAGTGTCGATTCCTTTGGACATGTATGCATGTCCAAAGAACAAATAGAGGCTTTTCAGGGTAATAAACATTAATAGACAGTTCTTATATCAGGCATACTGAGGGATAGAGGTGACAGAGGAACAGTGAGTAATTGACGTTACACTTTAATTATTCATGAAAGAGAAACATAAAAATATATGGAATGACAGTAATAACCGGTTAAATAAGTCTGATGAAATACACCACATTTAGCGATCTAATATCTTCACATCATATGTGCCCAATACCTTGCACCATTCAAGGGACTCAGGGTGGTATGAAAGTGTTATCCATTACGCAGGGTGGCGGGCGGAGATATCATCAAAATATCTGGCTAGTGGTTTAATCTTAACCTCATTCAAAGTAGGTTTCATAAATTGTTTAGCGCTTATATAGCCTGACCAGATTAGGACCTTAAGGCTCTCTCTTACAAGTGACGAAGAACAACACACACCAAAGATATTATAAGAAGTTCGTAATAATAATAATAATAATAATAATAACAATAATAATAACAGTAGAATTAATAATAATAATAACTGATACTAATAATAATAATAATAATAATAATAAAGGGCGATATGATTTATATTTGAAGCCATGATTCGTATTGTCAGAAATGGAATGGAAAGAATAAAGAAAGAGGAGGAGATTAAAATGACAGTGACAGTGGCTGAAAGAAGGGAATTGAAATATAGGTCTCTGCCAATAGGGGTAGAGAGGAAAGTTGTGGGGGAGGGGGCACTGACGAGAATGAGCTGCAGACTGCTTTATGACAGAGATGGCTATTGTGATAGAAGGTGGACAGTTAGCTGGGATTGAAGCGATCCTCTGAAGTGGCATGTATTAATTTTTTTGTAAGTGACTACGACTGTTTGTGTTTAAGATCGCTTAAGAGTCAAACCTATGTGCTGTGCATAGTTCTTTTGGACTTGGAGTTAGATATTAGCGTATATGTGATATTTGCAGTGGGACAGAAGAAATGAAACATTATTAACATATAATGAGGAAGCTAATCAGCCAAATACTGATCCTAGTTGGATCCCTGGTACTACATTTGTCTATTGTGAACTTTATGCTCTGATCACCATGCACTGTTGGCGGAATGTAAGGTATTAGTTGAACCACTGTAAGGCAACTGAAGAAAAAGACTTGTGAGTTAGCATGTTGAATTTTAATTTCAACAGTTTTGAAAGATTTACTGAAATCCAAGAAGCACATAATAGCCCCATGTTTTTTGTACATAGCTTGTTTCAGTTCATCAATCACTTTTATAAGTGCTGTCATCGTACTGCGATTTTGCCAGAAATCAAACTGGTATTTCGGTTTTAAACAGTCAGGAAACTGTTTGTGGATTGTGTATTCAGCTGCTTTTGAAAACGCTGGCACAATACAAATGGGTCTGTAATCGGAAGATTATTTGGCAGATTCCTTCTTCGGTAGTAGTTTTCATGAAACCCTGGTTCCAGGCTTGTTAAAAAATTGCTGGTGGCTCGAGATTATTACAAATATCCGTTACTTTGTACAGCAGTAGATTGATGAGAAAACCGATCATTTGCACTATAATATTATCGTGTGCTGCAGCTACCGGATAAATATGGCAACTGACGTCCTGACCACGGTAGGGCTCGCCGTGTCCAGAAAGTTTTCGTCTTTACCAACCACTGATACTTTAAGGGAATTGATGGTTTGTGAACTTGTGCGTTAGTCCATTAGAGGTGTTTGGCGTGGTGAAATATTAATTTAGATCCTCCATAGGAACTAGGAGTTCAACTGCAGAATTTGGTTTACATACACCTAGTCCTCGTAGATCTTTCCGCTTGACGACAGATGTCTGAAGGTCACCATTTAGCGATTGGGCATGGCTCAGTTGTGTAGTTGCTTACAGGGTCCATGTATTCGTTAGGTTGTCTCCATACCCGTACACGCCCATCCGCTCGATGCAATTTGAAACGAGACTCGCCCGACCAGGCAACATGTTTCCAGTCATCAATAGTCCAACGTCAGTGATGACGGGCCCAAGCAAGGCGTAAATATTTTTGTCGGCAGTCATCAAGGGTATACGAGGGGGCCTTCGGTTCCGAAACTGATATCAATGATGTTTCGGTGAATGGTTCAGGCGCTCACATTTGTTGATGGTCCAGCACTGAAATCTGCAGCGATTTGCGGAAGGGTTCACTTCTATCACGCTGAACGATTATCGTCAGTCGTCATTGGTCTAGTTCTTCCAGGATCTTCTTCTGGGCGCAGCGATGTCGGGGATTAGATGTTTTACCAGATAACTGATATTCACGGTACACTCGTGTAATGGTCCTACGGAAAAATCCCCACTTCATCGCTGCTTCGGAGATGCTGCGTCCCTTCGTTCGTGCGCCGACTATAACGCCACGTTCAAATTAACTCAACCTTGATAACCTGCCATTGTAGCAGCAGTAACCGATCTGACAACTGCGCCAGTTGTTAGAGGGTTTCCTTATCGATTTTTGATATTCCTGCTTGTAGCTTTATCGCAGAATGGCTAAAAATCTAGTGTTCAGCGACACAGGAACTGCGAGCAAAATCCACCGTGCACATTACAAGCGACCGCGCTACTTCAGTATCAGCGAGGAGCTGTCGTATTCGTGTCTCCCATACTATTCCAATGGTGAATCGGACAGATAAATCGCAATGTAAAAGACGTGATTGGGTGCAGTTCCCATGTGGGACGACTTTATAGGGCTCAAAATTAATAACCTTATGTCATCCCTCAAGTGAAAATCATTCTCATTATTCAATGGAAATGTCAGGAAAAATCAAGTGAATTTAGCAGCATAATTTTGTGCTAACCAGAAACTAACATGTCGATCACACAGTTGCCAAACATACTGTGCCTTGTTGCCAAGAGTCAGTTATACTACTGCCAGGCGAATACCAACTGATGAGTGTCCTGAGTGGAATAGCAAGTGACTACACTTTATGTCTCATAGACGCAGCTATGGAGGGCCAGAATACCCAAAGTACATATCAATGAGCCTTTTTCGCAACTCTTTATCTAGTTTTAGGGACTAGAGCGTTGTTATCGATAGTATGCAGAAACACTGACTGTAAAATAAACGTTGTAAATCAATAACAGTTATAATCGCTTGTGTTTATCTGTCTTAAGTGAACTTAGAACTAAGAGGCTCATTCACTAGATGATATTCACATTTTTGGAGCTTACCAGTGGTTAAACAGTAAATATTATGCATGGCCCACACCTCTTTTGGTCATAATCGCTGCTGAAAATACTTTTCTTAAGAATGTTATCACCCAGAACACAGGAACGCAAATGAATAGATAACAAGACAGCAGTTATTACAAAACGTGTCCATCAACAGATAGACTTCATAAGATATGAATAACATAAAAGTATCATACCAGGAGAGTTTAGTTTGCACGAAAATCATATGCCATGAGCGGAAAAGCTGGCTAAAAGGAGTGGAAGAAGTAAAACCAGCTAACACGTAGGAGTAGCAATTGTCGCCATAAGGTGAAAAAAGGAACACAAAACCCTTACAATATTGTGTAGAAGAAGCCATCCTCTGATGCAGTCTTTAAATACTAAAACATATGACAAAAATCATCTACATATATTGATTACATACCACCATTCCTCAAATTTGTAAATAAAAGCAATAAATGTCTTTGTTCAAAGGTGTTTCAGTTTGCAGAACGCTTAACACAGGGACAACAAAGCTCAGTGTGGTGCTACTTGTCTATGCAGCCCTGTCGGTGCAGAGCGATATTCATTTAGTTCCCTGTGGTTTTATACGAACGATGACTCTAGGCTACCACAATATTCATACGCGAATTATCGAAGTAATATGCAACGGCTGTGACAGTAGGTAGTTCCCTCTCACGAACTGGTAGGAGCAGTATCATCTGACGGAGTGGCGATATTGCCCTATATGAGTACTTGTTCCTCCTCATCCGCATATTCTGAAGGGAATCTGCCGTAAACTCCTTATTCATCCAACTGCCTATTAACTCCTATACAATGCTCCAGCCCTTCTCGACTCACATTGGACCACCATCAGGAAATATCGTCCAAACCTTTCCTGAACGAAAATGTCGAACTTCAAAACAAGCACACCCCAGGCAAGTGGAGCTGGAGGTTCAAAATCTCGCACTGAAATATCACTCAGCCACATGAATTCCATAGGAGATGATGGGCCATGGGGTGAAAAGTCGAGTAATAAAATTAAACAACAAATAAGGTCAACTGGAATAAATTTTTCAATGTTGCAGTATATAATATTCGCAATTGAAGAACGCCTCATCTGTTTGCAACTTGCATTGCAGTAAATGGGATGTGTTCTGAGTGAGTGACGCGAGGCTTAAACGGGAAGCGAGTACTGTTCCTGTTATACAATAACTCAGACATAAATTCACATATTAGCTGCGTAGTTTTGCTAATTCAGAACATGAGGGACCACTTTATCGCCAGCGCCATTGTCTTTTCAGACAGAGTGACCTACGTGATTCATGTGCTGAATACTAAGCTTAGCCTTCAAATCAATTTTATCTATGCACCTACTTACACTGCAATCGATGAAGAACTAGAACTCTTCTATGAAGACCTGATAACAGCAAAACATTCACAGCCCACGACATTTTTCTTAATGCTTGGCGACTTTAACACCAACATACAAATGAGGTCCTGAGAAGAGCGTCCCATCATTGGAAATTTGGGTCATTCAACGCGAAACGAGAGAGGACAAATAATTATGAATTTTCTTAACAGTCGACAGAAGAACGGAACCAAACGAACTCTCTAAAGAAATTGCAGTGGAGCAGCAGTAAAGAACGTTTACACTGCATGAACACATTTTACAAGATAAATCTTAAAAGGAAGAGGACTTGGAGAATCCCTGCCGGCACGGTTATGTATGCAACTGATTACATGCTAACATCGCACAATTGAATTTCCTCAAATGTCTCAATCATAAATCGCTTCTCCACAGGTAGCGACCATAGGCTATTTAGAGTAGGAACCATACTACCACTCAGCTTGAGAGGAATGAAGTGATGGAAAGGATGACCCGACAAACTAGACATGAGTTGAAAGAGAAATGAAGTAAGTTTATTCAATGCATATACAAGGAACCACATACACACCAACAAAAACGTAACGAAGTCGATCAGAAGATATCACAGAACGCCAAACAAAAGACTGATTGAGGAGACCACTGAAGCCAGTGTGAAGATGAGAGGCCTTCTTTCAAGTCAGTTCAAAGGCAATCGTACCATCCACAACATTCGGAATGGCGGAGGAGAACTTGTCACTGAAAGAGACAAAATCATAAAAACTTTCGAGGACTTTCATAGGAAGCTCTACAGTCAATCATTGGCAAGCCAAAGCTTGCATGACGAACCACGAACATTTATTACGAATGTGGGATCGTAGCAAGTGGAACCTATCAATAAAAACGAAATGGGAACAGCTCTGAAACAACTTAAGAATTGTAAGGCATCCAGGAGAAGATCCTATAACGTGCGAGATGCTTAAACCTAGGGGAGGGACAAAGAGGGACTCCTAATTCGATTAAATACATGTCTTGATGAAGGTAAGATCCCAGAGTCAGGGTAAAATGGAGAAATCATTCTATGTAGATTGAAAGTGGAGAGGGGAAGAACGGAAAGGAAAGGGAGGGCATCACTGCTGTCAGCTGCAGCGATAAATTAAGCGGAATCAGCGGCGATGAGGGAACATGTGTACCGGACCGGGATTCGAAGCCGAGATCTCCTGCTTACTAGGCAGGTGCGTTTAACAGTGCTCCACCCGGGACACAGCGTTAACTGAGCGGTCATCTTAGCACGCCTGACGGCCGATTCACACTCCCATCTAGCGCCACCTATCCGCAGTCCCTGTCCATTTCCTCCATGTTCACTACTCGGAGATTGCCGCAGGAAGTCGAACGTATTTGTGCATCCGCACTGAAGAAGGTGGATCCATTGCCCAACTAGGCGTATTAGTTATAAGAAAGCATGGTCTCTGTTCTTTCTGACATATAGTAAAAAACAGACACCAAGTACTCATATGAAATCATTCTCCTCTTCAAAAAAGATGACAACACGAAAACAGGCCTATTAGTCTTTTAACTATATTTTACAAGCTGCTAACAGAAATCACTTGATTTTTACCAGCCAGTCTAAGAGGCGTAATTCAGAAAAGTATCAGTACTGTTGCCCGCACCCAATCAGTATGCACACTGATGGAGAAATCTGCGGGATATAACGTCTCACGTCAATGGCCTTCATAGACACCAGAAGGTATTTGACACATTCGGAATTTAGGCAGCATGGCAGACGATGAACACAAGCCGCATTGACTATAGATATACCTATTTAATACGGTACATTTACGAAGATGCCTTCCTACACGTGGAAATAAAGGGAGACTGGATCACTGGGGAAGCTCCTATAATAAGCGGCGTTAGACAAGGTGACACAGGCTCTCTTAATTTGTTTGCCATGGTTCTGGAGGACGTGTTAAAAGGTCTATCCTAGAGGCAGAAACGTATTAACACGGAAAAAGTTTGAACTATGGTTCAAATGGCTCTGAGCACTATGGGACTCAACTTCTGAGGTCATCAGTCCCCTAGAACTTAGAACCACTCAAACCTAACTAACCTAAGAAGATCACACACATCCATGCTCGTGGCAGGATTCGAACATGCGACCGTAGTAGTCGGACGGTTCCAGACTGAAGCGCCTAGAACCGCTCGGTCACCGTAACCGGCCCTTAGCATAAGTTAAAGTAGTCTATAAGTTTAGGGACAGATGACCTCAGCAGTTTGGTCCCTTAGGAATTCACACACATTTGAACATTTGAAAACTGGCGCACCACAGTGTTCACAACGGTTTCACCGTCATGATGCTCCTCCTGACAGTAATGCTTCCGTGTTTATTATGGTGTTTCTGTGTTATAACTGGCATATATGATTAGTCCATCATTTTATCTGTCTGACAGAGGGCGTGCTTACTCCTAACTGTTTTAAGTTTTTTCACTTTTTACACTTTTGGTATACCTTTGACAGAGAGAACAAGTGTAGCATACCAGTGATACAAATCCTAAGTATCAACAATGCAGTGAGTAACGAGGAGCTAATCTTCTCGTTGATTCCATCACCTTTGTGTGTTGCTTAATATCACATTTTACGGAATGTTTATGTCGTACCTTCCAACACTGCGTTTCGACTCTATGAAGTCGTCTCGCTCTCAGTCCGATCTTGTGGTGAATAATCAGAGAGCCAATAAAATCTTCGATTGTGCTCGGGGTCTGATGTCAATTATTCATTTAGGAGCAATACCAACGGGCCGTGTTCCAAATCGGTTTTTGCTCATAGCATTTGAACTCAAAGTGACAAAGGTTTTTGTTTGCGTTTCGTGGATTTAGGTGTTTTCGGATATTTATTTTTTCCCCGTCCGTATCTAATGACCTTTTCTTTATGAAGTCTTCCAAAAGTCTATAATTATTTCATTGTTATATAGAACAGACAGCTGCATGGAAAGGTATAGTTAAAAACTATTAATAATAGATCACACGTATTTTATTTTCACTATAACAGAATCTCGAAAAATTTTGGTGAAAACGTTCAGTGTATTTTCATATATATACAGAAGAGAGAACAAAATGTCTTGAAAACAAGTTCCAATAGAAATGTGGAAATCATCAGTGAATCATAAATGAAAAATTATGCATTCTCAATGTCTGGCTCTGTATTCTATTCCCTTTGGTTCTCAAGAATAAAACTGTCCATTCCTTGTTGTTATTGATTTGTCTGTTAATAATATGAGCCCATTAGATTTACTCTTATAGATAATTTAGGAAACATGTTTTCATACAATCTAGTTTGCTGAAACGATTGTAAATTTGGTGCAAATATTCGGAAACAAGCGAGAATGCGCAAGGAGCTAATGCGAGGCGAGCTACTGATTGCGTTCTAATATCGTGATAAAACATCTGGATGTCCACGCTGTCTGTTTTCCTGGTAACTAATATACAGAGTGAATGAAAGTATGTGCACTCTTGCGCCATAGTTCTATTCCTCACATTCTAACATTACAAAAGTGTCCTTACAGAATTTCGTTACATCGTTATTTCCAGTAGCAGATGGGCAAAAAAGAAAGAAAATTTTTCAACTCTGTAACCACGTGTGAAACAAGTGCCTCATTCTTTATTGGTTTGAACCATTAGTGCAGTGGCTGGGATTTTTAGCTGGACTACTTGAGTACCAAAGTTTACCTCGATCGATTAAGTTCAGTGTTAAAGTGGCTGCTCTCAAAAGCACAGGACCTTTTCCGTTTCATGTTCTACTCCTAACCGAAGGTGTTCCTGCATAAAAAATTGGATATGAATGTGATCAATCTAATGAATTACTTTTTAAATGTAAATGTCATGAATGAAAGAGAGGCGGTAAGATGCAGGCGATGGAGAGCGACCAGAAGAGCTAGTGGGATTTATTGGAATAGAGAAACACACACATACATACGCAGGTTAGCAGTAGCATTTCTCACCCAGATAATTCTCTTGATGTTGCGGCGTAAAGTGAAGCGCCGGCATGCAAGGCGGGAACTATAGAGAAGAGATGGCTCTGAGAAGAAGTCAGCCAATCGCATGCTGACCGGACCTCCCTCCAGGACGACAACGCCACAGCAGCGGGCCCTATGTGGAGAGGACACAGGCGCTGCGACCGACTGGTGACGGCTCAGTTGAATAGCAGCTCCAAGACTAGTGAGTTCAATAGCAGTGTCAACTCTGGTAATTTCGCTTGTACTCTCTATGTAGCACAGACATGGGATAGTTTATGCTGAAATAGATTCCTTATTTTCAATTTCGTCCTTTTCTGTGTATTTTGCAAAAGTTAAGTATTGTAATTTACTTTTTGTAATAAAACTCATAATATGATTTGTTTGAATGTTTGTCTAGTGAACCGAGAACGCAGACATCATAGACATCACACTTATCACTTACAGTGTCAGGTTACATGCTAGGTGTAAGCATACACCCTTCGCTGATGTACGAGGTGTGATTGGAAAGTTTTAAGAATGGATCGACTACCGCTTACTGGTTTGGCGGGCAGGTACACGGAGGGTGGGAAGTGAGTCATTGCCTTGTCTTTGAACGCTCTCTGACAGGAAACTGCGTATCCTTTATTCAGTTCATTGTGGCAGCTGGCTGAGTGTGGGTCTGTTAAGGCTTGTTGCCCGACCAGATTCTGTCTGCGTGAAAATGGACGTAAAAAAGAGAGCAACGAGTTTGTGTAAAATTTTGTCTTAAAACCGAGAAATCAGCTACTGAAACTCACGAACTATTAAAAACAGCTTTTGGAGATAACTGTATGATCCAGTCAAATGTTTTTGTCTGGTTCAACAGTTTTAAAAATGGCCGTGAATCATTTGAAGATGAACCACGGTCCGACCGTACTTTCGCCTCAAAAACGAATGAAAATGTTGTTAAAGTTCGCGACTTAGTGCACTCTGATCGTAGACTTACAATCAGGGAGATGGCTGACGAACAAGTTTCTATGCAGTTTGGGCAATTTTAACTAAAGATCTGAACATGCGTCGAATGTCTGCGAAATTCATTCCAAAAGAGTTGCCAAGTGACCAGATACAATACTGATTTGAAGTGTGCCAAGAACTGATTAATTGGACTGAAAATGGCCCAGTTTTGTTAAATATTGTAATTACAGGTGACGAACAGTGGGTATATGGATATGATCCTGAAATCAAAGTGCAGTCTTCCCAATGGAAGACTCCAGGTTCACCACGACTCAAAAAAGCACGGCAAAGTCGGTCAAAAGTGAAGACAATGCTGGTGATTTTTTTCGATTCTACCGGTATTGTGCATCATGACTTTAGTCCTGTAGGACAGACAATTAACCCGGAATACTATAAAAGTGTCCTTGAGCGTTTGCGTGAAAAGGTGTAGAAGAAAAGGCCTGCATTGTGGAAAGACAGAAGTCGGGTGCTACACCATTACAATGCTCCGGCTCATCGTGCCTTCTACATTGTTGAATTTTTGACCAAACTCAAAATTCCTGTGCTTCCACAACCGCCATATTCCTTTGATGTGGCCTCTGCGGGCTTCTATCTGTTTCCTAAACTGAAATTTTCACTGAAGCGATTTGACTCAATTGAAGACATCCAGGCAAATACGGAGAGCGTCCTTAACACACTACAGGGAACAAATTTCCAGGAAAGTTTCCAAAAGTGGAAACACCGTTGGAGTCGGTGTGTTCAGTCACAAGGGGACTATTTTGCAGGAGATGCATCACAGTAGCATGTAAGTACCACCATTGTACAATTACAAGCCCCTTCTTAATACTTTCCAATCACAACTCGTATATTCAGGCTCATCCTCAATCGCCTCCCTCTTGGGAATCACCGAGAATTATATCCACTTACAGCTCATGACGCCACATCAACATTGCATAGCAAGACCTCGCATCGCTACGATGTCATGATGCTCTTAGCCAATCACAATGAAGCATGGACTTGAATTATTTATCATTCCTAAGTCACTGCTTTATTACTAGTGTGGGCGACATAATAATGTAGTAGTTAGAAATGAACACTTTAGTGATAGTAATGACGTCAAAGCAAATCATATAAGCTCTACCGTTTTACCAAATTCCAACTAAAGATAGAGTATTTGTAGGAAATATCACACTGTGACAGATAAATCCCTGCTAAGTCTCCATTACATTATTAGATTGTGTGACATCACAGAAAAATTCAGATGCTTTCTACCAAAGGTACTGTGTGAGCAACACAATGCTGACAAAAATGTGTCTTGAGAGTATGCCAGCGTCTCTAAATTTAATTCTTGTGAGTTATTAGATGTGTTGCCAAATGTTAGTTTGTTAACTTACATAAGTTAATTGTGTGCATCCATCACCTCAGTGAGGTTACTTAGCTAAAATATTACAACTGGATAAATAAACTCTTGTAAAGCCATCCCTCAGCAATGGGTATGCTGGAGCCTATACACCATTGTGGAGTTCGACCTGCGACAGGAGCTTTCTAAACGAGCCGAGTGAACAGCCTACTCGTGGAAGCTGGGGTTCCTCCACTGCGGATCAGACGACAAAAACTGCCTGACAATTATGTCACACACGTTCGCTGCTCGCTTTAACAGCCCAATTACACACACGTTTTCGCTAACACGACGATTCATCTCCCTCAACGGCGGCCCAGATCGGGGATTACAATTACAGTCCTTGTCTAATCCCCTCCAACTGAACACGAGTGTTTCCCTTCACTTTTCCTCTGGGTCCACTTACGTACACCTCCATGATACATCCCTCGAGCATAGCTTCGTCTGGACCTATCGCAAGGCCCAATAGAAATTAGGACTAGCATTGATAGACGTTTCCTCTCTAGATCCATTTTTGTGAGTGCCACATGGCACTATACGTAATATGTGTGTGTGTGTTCTAAAAAACATTTAGGATGAGGCAGCATAATAATATGAGTCTCTTATAAACGCCCTAAAGTTCGGAGAAACATTACAAAACACAATGAATTTGTGCGCAAGTGTTTGTGTAATGGTTGTTTCGAAATATACATAGTTAAACACTGAACTGGTTGTAAAAATACCTTCTGCGGAAGAGCCAAGATATAGTTCTCGTAATAATTATAGCCTACATCTATTAATTCAACCTGGTAGATGCCTCAGACTGATGAGCAAATCATGTATATATATCGTAACATACCACGAAAATCCTGAACAAGTTATACATGAGATAAATAACTATAGATCGATGGGTAATAGTAGGTATTTATTTACTACACCATGGTAATATTTGCCCTGCGTGGTGGAATCACAACGCATCCGTGAAGGCTATGTTTCTGCCAGCTACAGCTGTGACTGCATAATACAGAATGTTTCCCAGACTTGGTTCGTAGCAAATAACTTGATTTCCGTCATCTGGCAGAGCAACTTTGAATTCTTCTAGAAAACAGCTGCCGATATCGCTGTTTTGAATAATAGATTTCCACTTTAAACCAATAGGAATACAGTGCATGGTTTTATAACAAAAATTATAGGTCCTGATTTACGTTTTCGTGAGTAAAGTATCTGGGTATGGATTACATCCTGCAATTGCCGGATAATCCATACATACAGCTAAAAGTATAACACTTATGAATTCTAATTTTAGGGCTCATAACAGTAAAAACACGTTATGATCACGAGTTCACTAACATACAGGCTAATATTACATCCCGGTAGAAAAGACTGCAGACTGATATTAGATCTGCACATACCAAAATTTTAACAGATAATGGTGTAAGCTTGCTCAACAGACATTAACTTCTTTACGTATCAAGAAGATACTACTTGGTCTATATTCCTGCCAGCAAGACAGTCAGGAGCTCCAGAGATGTATAGTTGTTCTATGTGTCGTTAGATTTTCTATGATCTGAAAGTTCCATATTCTCAACATTAGGAAATAATGGTGTGTTAAGGTATCGTACACTATCTTGATTTGCTTACGATGGATATACTGTCATCCACCCAGAAAAAAGTCTACAGTAGATATGTCAGCATAGGTGTTTGGTAGTTCATGTGCTCAATGTCCAGCTTAAAGAATTAAAAGTGTAGACATACAGAGCACTGGAATGTGCCTTAGCATGGAAATATGATCGGAATAACCACCAACAGCAAATGATTCTTAGAAATGATGATTATTCATTCTATCAGTGGAAACCTTTGGGTGAAGGTCGCGATTACAACACTTCGAGTCATGTAATCTTCTGGTCGTACCTTTTAAATATGATTGGGACTGCACTATTCGTGTGTGTGTTGCGACGTAAATACACCAGGGCCAGGGTAGTGTGAATGTGATTCTTTTCTGCATGCAAAGTGTTACCCAAAAGGTACAGTAATGGAAGAATTCCAATTTAAAGTCACAAAGACTTCTTCATAGCAAGAGTATAACTGCTTATCTAAATAATAACAGTGGATGCTATGAATGTAAAATGTTAAGCAGCAGTTTGCAATGGGAACTCGCAGGTTGGCAGATACAGCTAATGGCAACCCTTGGTGATTCAGCTGCGTGAGAGACGTCAATTACCCAAATGTGGCTATGAGATATGAAACAGTATTTGTAGTGATTGCAAATTCTACCATCTTTCTGTCTCCAACATGCATTCACTACCCCTAAACGCACACTATTTTATGTGTTGTGATTATGATGTAAACATAGACGTGCACACACACACACACACACACACACACACACACGCACACAGCACAACACAGCATAATCATGTTGCGTTTTGACTTCCCACAGTGGTACCTCATCTCCCTCTCATCACAGTGGTGGATGCGGTGGCAGTGGGAGAGGGGGTGGAGGCAGGGACAGGAATTAGGGTTGAGGGCAGCATGGGTGGGGGGTGACTAGGCCAGTGATGGGTGACATGAGGCACTAGCAACAGCGTCCCTGGATGGGTTTGGAGTGATATCCAAAAGGTGCATTCACCATGTGGTGTGTCTGGATTATTGTTCATAGTCGATCCATAATGTGCAATGTCCACATATATTGTTTGATATGGATAGACCAAGTGCTACAACAAAGAATACTGTTCAGGGCAGATCCTCCGGTGGTATAATGTCTGAAATGTGAATCCACGATGTGTCAGGTCCAGGACATTGTTCATTGTGTTTGAATAGTAGAGATGGCTCTAAGCACTATGGGACTTAACATCTGATGTCATCAGTCCCCATAGACTTACAACTAGTTAAACCTAACAAGGCATGATTCGAACCTGCGACTGTAGCAGCAGCGCGGTTCCAGACTGAAGCGCCGAGAACCACTCGGTCACAACAGCTGGCCATTGTGTTTGATCCACAATGTGTGACATCTGGGAAAATTATTCAATGTGGGTCCTCAATGTGGTACTCCAGGTATATCGTTTGGGGTGGATTAACCTGCAAACAGTTGGCGATAAAGGTTGGGGTGCAACCATCTGCCCAATTTCCCAAATAATGTTTGGTACAGATCCGTCATCATATGATCCAGGGCAATTTGTGGAAACCGATCCACCCACAGTAGGTACAGTGCTGCACTGTCAGCCTCTCACCACCAGCTCCGGCCCTCACTCCTGTGATTCCACCTCTTGAGTCGTTGGCAGGAAGGAGTGGAAGGGCACTTCTGCAGAAACCCAGCACTGAAAACGATGTAATTCTGTTATGTGTATGTGTGCCCATTTCCCTCTCTCTCTCTCTCTCTCTCTATGTGTGTGTGTGTGTCTGTGTGTGTGTGTGTGTGTGTGTGTGTGTATGTGTCAACCCATGTAACTGCTTGTGTGTTTTAGCATTGGGTTGCTCACTTAGTGTTGACATTTTGAGGAAGAATTGTAGTTTGTAGATCCCTGGCTGGATTAGCATTCTGTATCGCAGTTGGATGCTGTAAAAAGAGCACGGCACACCTAATGATGATGTAAGTAATATGAGTAAATATACAATTGTACCGTTTTATAAGAATATGGAAACAATATTGAAGAAAATGGAAAAAATGGAAAAAACCGTAAAAAATGATAAATTTTCGGTAAAGTACGGATACAAAGTGGCCATACAGGATATCTAAATTTATACGAGTTTATAATAAGTAGTCAAAATTATTTCTGAGATATGCAATAGATCAAACTTTCTGAATATTCTTGTAAACTTTCCTACAAAGCTACAAGGAAGCATCATTTGCTCCAAAAAAAGTGACTGAGAAGTCTGAGGTAAAGTTTAAGAGATCTCGCAGTCCCCTTGGAAAAAATATGGAGTTCGTTATTTATACAGAGGCAGGGAGATACATGACGTAACACATGCTTTTATACAATAAAGGGGCTCTGCGCGCAACAGGGATAGCACACATCTTCATATATTTCTATCTGTTTACATTATAATCTAATACTACTAACCATCGTTTGTCTCATTTTTGAAACCATTTACCCCACATTTAATCATTTTCCATTGATCTCTCTGGCAGTATCAGTTGTGAGAAATTTACCGTTTTCAACGATTGTAAAACTATGCGCTTTGGAGGAGAGTGAATGCATGTTTGGATAAGAGATGGTCTAATTTGCAGTTAGCATAGCACCTGTTGCATGTATTGTCACCACATTGTGTTAGGTTACTTCCCTCAAGCAGCTGACTCGCCCAGGGTCGCCAATAACTCTATCTGGCAGCCTGGAAGCTCCTATTACCATCCTCTGTTTAGGATTTTTATTCAAGAGAAAGAGCTTCACAAAGTGAGCAAGTCTATAACACCTTTGTCCACATCTGGCCGCTATGCAATCGGTTATTCGACTTGGCATTGACTGGCAGAGCTGTCGGATGTCCTCATAGGGATATCGTACCAAATTCTGTCCATTTGGCGGTATAAGATCTTCAAAATTCTGAGTCGATTGGAGGGCCCTGCCCATAATGCTCGGAAAGTTTTTAATTGGGGAAACATCCGCAACCGTGCTGCCCAAAGCAGACTTTGGCAAGCAGGAAGACAAGCAGAAGAAACTCTCGCCTTTTGTGGGTGAGCATTATCTTACTCAAATATAGGGCCAGAATGGAATGCCGCTAAGGGCAACAAAACAAGATGTAGAATATCTTCGACGTACCACTATGCTGTAAGAATGCCGCGGATGACAGCCAAAGACGTCCTGCTATGAAGTGAAATGGCACTTCACATCATCACTCCAAGGTGTTGGGAGATATGGTGGGAGAAAGTCAGGTCGTATCACATCGCTGACTGCGACATATCCAGATGTGTCTTCACTGTTCATTGGTGTTCAGTTCGAAGCAGGACTCATGATTGAAGACAGTTCTATGCCAGTCAATGAGATTCCACGGCGAAGACACGTCTACAGTTTATTGGTTACAGCAATGCCGATGAACCTCAACGTGAGTATACCAAGCGGGATAGCGCAGTGGTTACCACACTGGAGTCGCATTCTGGAGGATGGCGGTTCAGACCCACGTCTGACCATTCAGATTTAGCTTTTTTTTCCTTAAATCGGCTAAGAGAAATGCCGGGACGCGTCCTTCGAAGGGGCACGGCGGCTTTTCTTGTCCATCTTTCCCTAATCCGAGCTTTGGCTCCATCTCTGATGACCTCGTTGTCGACGGGACATTAAACACTAGTCATCTCCCTTCAATCTCAGTATCAGAAATTATTAATGACACTCGCATATGTCTATTCTGTGTGCGTTACACACATAGAATACTTAACATACTCGTGTTTTTCTTCTTTCACAGATGTACTGAAGGCGTGCCTATGCCTATATTAATATCATGACTGGATCCGAGTATGATGTGCTCACTACCAAACCATGGTCCATTATCCATGTTGCATTCGCCTTAGCATCTCCGTCGACGATGATGCATTAACCACGAGTAAGCCCATCAATGATGTCCTCGCCACAGCCCGGTACATCGCGCCCTAGAGCACACCAGCATCGACATTGCCATGTACACAACAGTAGAATCCCTTCAGCCAGGTCAGTCACGTAGCCAAATTGTACTACTGCTCTGTTGTTGCTGGTACTTTGGGTACAGGAACTCGCAAGCTCGCATTAACAACTGTAATGTTGGCTACTGAGATCCTGGTGCTTTACTTAATGCCTGAAAGGCCGTTTTGGAAAAGGAGCTCCTTTAATTCGTCAGTGGCCCACGGTATCCCAACATTAGGCACAAAGCAGTTCTGTACTGTGAGTGCACACACCTCTTCAAGAAGGCAGTGATATTCGGGACTAAGGCAGTGTCAGGCTATGAGAGAAAGATGTCATGATGTCTTAGGTCAAATCAATTGCAGAGTTCTTCATAACTTTTACCGAGGGTGTCATATCTGATAATTTTTCCGAAATGCAGGGAAGAGGGCCTAGTAAAGAAGTCAACTGCGTATTCCACCCTGATGTGTACTAGCATGTTTTTGACCCAATGCGATGAGGAGTCCAGTTTCATCTCTCTTTCGGAAGATATTTTCGCTAAAAAAGCATGTACTGATGCCCAGAATCTAGGCGAGGAGTGCAAATATAGCTTCCCATGGTCACTTCTGGATTGTGATAGAAGTTACTGAGATCATATACGTCGTAAAATACAAAACATATAATGTCTGTGGGCAGTATAACTTCAGTGGCATCTCATACCTCATCAGACTCCAGGATATACCAAAATTCGACAGGTGGAACCCTAATTATTCAATTCATGTTACCAACCTAGACGTATGAAGATAGAAGCACGCCACATAATGATGAAGAGCACACTGCAGACTCAAGTGAAGCATAACATTGTCAGACACCTCTTTTTTTTCTTATCTTTTCGACCTGCTATGGACCACGAAGATTTTTATTTCTTCCCTGGTTGTGTTTTCCTCTTTTGCCAGTAGATTTTCATTTTGGCTGACTGTGCTTCTTTTCTCTGTTCTGACCATTTGCCCATTTTGAATACGATTTTGTTTTTGAAATTAATGAATGTCTGCGATGAGTAAGTCTTTGCAGGTTCATTCTTTCCAGTTGACCAGAAAACATCATTCTCCGCTTCCTCATGCTGGTAACAGTGTCTTCTGTATGATCGTATAATTCACAGTTGTGTCTTCGGCGGAAATCTCCGTTTTCTTTGATAGGACCAAGGATTTTCCTCAAAATTTTCCAGTATTTTATTTCAAGTTTTGGTAGTGGTCCTTTCTTCATCATGTTTAAGCATTCTGATGCATACAAAGCTGACGATCTAATTACGGTGTTATAATGACAAAGTTTTAGGTTTAAAGACAGGCTATTGCTTTTGTATAAGTCTTTGCACACATGAAAAGCACTTTCTAGTTTAGAACACCTACTTTCTAAAGCTGCATTTTCTGAAACGTCAGGTGTAATTATTTCTCCAAGATATTTAAATTTCTCCGACTGCTTAAAAAGAGATGGGGCCCCTCCACGCCCGCACCAACGTGGTGACCAAACCAAAAGTTCTACTGTCACCTCCGTAAACATGTTAGTTGTCTAATAAGTGGATCATAGGATTCTGGGCTGTGATGTTGTCCGCGCGTCTGGGTACGACTTCGCTTTAACACGGTCCATCAGGTGATAGATAGTGGACGAAACGCGAGTGAGGGTAGCGACTTGAAGAGCAGAGGGAAAAAAGTGCCATGGCTCGTGCCGTGGGAAAAAAACCTCTGCGACAGTGGGATGGGTAGTAAGAGCAGTAGTGGCTTACTAGCTGCGATAGTTCATGCAAGGTTGGATTTGTTAGTATAGGTATCATGCATCATTACCGTGACAAGCGATGGCGATGTGTCCCAGTTGCTGCTGCTGCTACATTCCTGGAACAATCACGATCGTTATAGAGTAGTGGGAGACCGGCCATGGATCATCTCACTGTGTGGGGGATGTGTGGAGCTTGTCTGCATGCAGTGTACGGTACAGCTTCCCTGTGTGGTGCCAGTTATTCGGCAGTGTGTTTCAGCTGGATATCCAGTAATGGCGTCTAATTAGCAGGGGCTCGCCTGTTGCGTTATGTTTGCGTATGCTTGGCCATAGATGTTAGCTTGATTTTCTCTTGATGTATTTCAATAAGGGGAAGAGCGTGTTTGACGTTTGTGATGAATTCAGTTTTGTTAAATGCTATTTTTAGGCCAGTCTTAGCAGCAATTGATTGTAAACTGGACACTTGAACCTTACTTTCGCCAAGGCGAATGTGTCAATGAAGTTTCCCCTTCCTGGGACAATGAATTCACGGTGTTCTTATTTCAATTTCCAGGAGTGTATTATTGCTGGAGGTTCCTCACTCTTACTAAGAGCAAATATCTAGAAATGAATTTGACTGATCACTCGAGCCACGATCTGGTACACCTGGCAATGCCTGTTGAGGATAAAATGTTCTTAACGCTAAGAATGCCGACCATCGGGAGCTCTGTACCTTCGTTGTACACACTGACTTTGAGTGCTTGCTAGCTCCTGTGGCGTGTTATCTCACTGCCTCTCATACAACCTTCGCAGAATGGCAGCGTTATTAAGTTGTGTGCTAGTAAAACGCTAATCACAATCATTTCGAATCATACGTTGGTGATAATCCCATGACTTATTCGTGGGAGAATGATCCTTACTTGATCAGGCAAATGATTATCATGTTTTGCCGGCTACCAGTGGATAGAAAAGTGGAAACTCGACATGGGGACCATTGTTGTCTTACGGAGACGCTCCACACTGCAGCTCACAACACATACAACTTGAAATACCAGCTACCACGACAAATAGCGTCTTCTGCCATAATTTGAGACGGTATAATGCTCACTTTGTTGTTGAACAGTTGGGTGATTTAGACTTGAAGAATGGTAATGTCAGTCTCATACCCGAGCATGTAGAACACTACATTTCATGTTCCAAGTGAATGACACCGAGAACTGCGTTTCACTTCCTGGATTCATTAGGTTTCATGTAAGCCGCTCTTCAGAAACTTGCTGAGTCAATACATCAGGAGGATAAGCATATCACCAGAGATGCATATCTTGAAAATGCAAAGTTGCAATTTGTGACGAAGAAGTGGGTTTTAGTTTTATAATATGTTGATCCGAAGGAGAGACCCAGTGAAACTACATTTCCCGACATAACAACATTCACCAGTTAACTACAGGCACTGCAATAACGAATGCAGAGTATGAGAACGTGGTGAATGCTTGCCAGAAGTCAACATCTCTGACTTAGGG
Source organism: Schistocerca gregaria (assembly GCF_023897955.1). Taxonomy (NCBI): domain Eukaryota; kingdom Metazoa; phylum Arthropoda; class Insecta; order Orthoptera; family Acrididae; genus Schistocerca; species Schistocerca gregaria. The sequence goes on along the minus strand of NC_064931.1, from coordinate 442,139,528 downwards.
GAATGTGCTAAATTGTACGTGGGCACTGATATATGGCTGCTCGCAGACCTTCCGCGGAATTCAGAACTTTATGCATTGATACACTTTGCACCCTGCCTTCTATTATATTGCACCAGGGCTTTCGTGGGATGCAGTGTTATGAAGGATATATGTCCATATCGTACTGTTGACCGATGTTGACATGCTGCTTTTTTTCGTATGTGGGTTTCATGGTGGGCTTTGGCTATCTGTAAAGAGGTACCGCAAGGCGAAGAACCCAAGAATGAACTAGGAGGACTACAGGCCATCTGACCATTTGACTTAAATACTTTACTTGGATGTAAACAGGCCCTAGTGCCACGACATATAACAACCACTCCTGTTTGGAGCATTCCAAGGCTGTCATAAAAGGAACTCGTCAGATTAAAGAAAAAGATACAACGCTTGTCTGCAGAGTCTGGTGAAGGAGATGTCCCGGAGGCAGTCCCGGCACATACTACCTGTTTTCGTGATGCCCAAAGCAACTTGCCTGTATATGCAGACTGCTTAGTCTCACACAGTAGCATAGTCCCCAAGATGATGATAAACCTAGGGAATTAGCAGTCATATGTTTTGCCTTACAGATACGTCCAGCAGTGTCTGAATTTTGGGATGAGACTTATTAGAATCACCCGCAGAATCTCTTTCACGGAACCTCCCCGGGTGAAAGAGTACGTTGATATACATACAGAAAAGAGAGTTCTAGCATAGTGCGATTTGCAAAAGGATTTTTATGAACTAATGAATAATTTTATTTTCAGAAAAATCTTGGAAAATTTTAGAAACCATAGTGATTTTTTTTAGTTTACTGTTGGGAGGGGAGTTATGGAGCAAAGATTAAATAGTCAGGCCAAATTTTAAATGGGCTACAATATTCAGTGAAGGACTAGTCGCTGTGGAGATGGCTAAGGTTTCACTGCACTTCACAAGGCCTGTATATATCGGTATGTGTATTATGGACCTCCCCAAACTCCACATGTACTGATTACGCTATGAGTTTGCCAAGCCAAACTTCGCTAATCCCAATTTCCTTTATATGGATAAAAAATCATTTCATCTACTGGGTGAATGGCTGTGGTCCACATGAACTAACTAGGTACAACCGCGAAACATTCAACATGTCGGGATATGCGACTGATAATCCGTACAGTGGAACACCTTAGAACAAGGGGATTACCGGTCCGATGTAATACGAGGCGAATGGATTGCAAATGGTGGAGTTTGTGGGGATCAGATCTAAAATGAATGCATACCATATAGACGCAGGTGCCACCCACAGACGGTCTGAGGGTGTGCATCACACACTCTCAAAGAAACGCACTGTCTAAGATCACAAGAAGTGCCTCCTCGAGGGCATTGGCGGTTCTCTGAATACAGTTCACCAAATATTCTTCCTATCCGAGGTCATGTGGTACATACAACACTGGAGCTAAAAGTCGAACTATCGCGTCAGCAAATGGTTCATCTGTATGGATGGGATCGAGACTCTCCCGTTCTGACACTGTTCCCTTGAGTGACTGAGTGAGAGTGTTTGCGGAATAGCTGGGTGAACCGTTTGTCATAGGTATGCGTAAGCATACTTGTGAATGCTTGCGCACTATGTGCTCAAGTAAATTGTAAATACACTCCTGGAAATTGAAATAAGAACACCGTGAATTCATTGTCCCAGGAAGGGGAAACTTTATTGACACATTCCTGGGGTCAGATACATCACATGATCACACTGACAGAACCACAGGCACATAGACACAGGCAACAGAGCATGCACAATGTCGGCACTAGTACAGTGTATATCCACCTTTCGCAGCAATGCAGGCTGCTATTCTCCCATGGAGACGATCGTAGAGATGCTGGATGTAGTCCTGTGGAACGGCTTGCCATGCCATTTCCACCTGGCGCCTCAGTTGGACCAGCGTTCGTGCTGGACGTGCAGACCGCGTGAGACGACGCTTCATCCAGTCCCAAACATGCTCAATGGGGGACAGATCCGGAGATCTTGCTGGCCAGGGTAGTTGACTTACACCTTCTAGAGCACGTTGGGTGGCACGGGATACATGCGGACGTGCATTGTCCTGTTGGAACAGCAAGTTCCCTTGACGGTCTAGGAATGGCAGAACGACGGGTTCGACGACGGTTTGGATGTACCGTGCACTATTCATTGTCCCCTCGACGATCACCAGAGGTGTACGGCCACTGTAGGAGATCGCTCCCCACACCATGATGCCGGGTGTTGGCCCTGTGTGCCTCGGTCGTATGCAGTCCTGATTGTGGCGCTCACCTGCACGGCGCCAAACACGCATACGACCATCATTGGCACCAAGGCAGAAGCGACTCTCATCGCTGAAGACGACACGTCTCCATTCGTTCCTCCATTCACGCCTGTCGCGACACCACTGAAGGCGGGCTGCACGATGTTGGGGCGTGAGCGGAAGACGGCCTAACGGTGTGCGGGACCGTAGCCCAGCTTCATGGAGACGGTTGCGAATGGGCCTCGCCGATACCCCAGGAGCAACAGTGTCCCTAATTTGCTGGGAAGTGGCGGTGCGGTCCCCTACGGCACTGCGTAGGATCCTACGGTCTTGGCGTGCATCCGTGCGTCGCTGCGGTCCGGTACCAGGTCGACGGGCACGTGCACCTTCCGCCGACCACTGGCGACAACATCGATGTACTGTGGAGACCTCACGCCCCACGTGTTGAGCAATTCGGCGGTACGTCCACCCGGCCTCCCGCATGCCCACTATACGCCCTCGCTCAAAGTCCGTCAACTGCACATACGGTTCACGTCCACGCTGTCGCGGCATGCTACCATTGTTAAAGACTGCGATGGAGCTCCATATGCCATGGCAAACTGGTTGACACTGACGGCGGCGGTGCACAAATGCTGCGCAGCTAGCGCCATTCGACGGCCAACACCGCGGTTCCTGGTGTGTCCGCTGTGCCGTGCGTGTGATCATTGCTTGTACAGCCCTCTCGCAGTGTCCGGAGCAAGTATGGTGGGTCTGACACACCGGTGTCAATGTGTTCTTTTTTCCATTTCCAGGAGTGTATATTTAGCAGTAGACATTTCATATAGACTAACGGTGTTGCTGTAATCTTATTTTGAAGAAGAGAGCAGATTTTAATTATTTTTCTTTCACACTTTCCAATTTGACTTTTACTGGTTATTACAGCTTGTGGCGCAAACGTTAAGGAATGGAGATTTGTGGCACCACTCTCTAGCGCTTCACCTGCAACATACTTGCGGCAACCTTTCTGTGACAATGACAAGTTTTATCTCCCAGCCATACAGTGATCTGCTTGATTCAGGTCGATGTCGGGTAATTTTTCAAATCTTTGACTCTCAGGAGAAATTTGACTGAAAACGCATCAATACTGTTTTTGTTTCATGTAGTCTAAGTTATACATGGACATTACATTCAGCAGTTGAAATATTCATTTATGAGACGTGTAATCTAAATTACAATAAACGATATCTCGTATCCACGTTAAATGATAGAGGATAAAAGCATATGGTTCATGACTCTAGTCGACAGATCCCTCCTTGTCCTCAACAATATGTTATCGATACACGACGTATCCATCCCTTTGATAACTTTGAGTCGTTATCATTATGTCCACACAGGAAAGACGAGATCTGGGAAACAGGAATTACATTTTAATCTGCATATACTCCGTTGTCATCTGTACCATATTACCAAACAAAGGATAATCGTGACTACCCCAATTATAGCACACGTGCCAGCGATACCACATACTCCTGTACGATGCGCAGTTCCCAAATATTTATCAAGGCTACAAATAATATAACATGAATACGTGGTATCAGTTCTTTCGGACATGGGAGGCGTGCCGAAATGGTCCGTGCAGTCGCGATAATGGCGTGTCCCGAGTGGCACAGTGGTTAGCGCATGTACCTAGTACGCAGGAGATCCCGGGTTCAAATCACGGTCCGCTACACATTTTCGCTCGTTGCTACTGATTCCGCTTAATGTCATGCTGCTGCTGCTGGCAGCAGTGATCCCCCTTCAGTTTACAAATACTGCAACATTCTTGTAAGTAATTAAGTTTTACAGCTTTCTTTTAACTGTTTGAAGGTAGCCTTAATGACATTATGATGAAGGATTTGCATATAGTAATGCAGTCAATTTGTACTGACTGTCTTGCTTACGAGGATAACCACGAACAGCAAGTGTGGATTGTAGCAGTGTCTCAGATATTTCTGATGTGGCACTAACACGTCCACCTTTTGCGTCAGAGGAATACTGTTATCGTTCACAGAAATAGTGTCCTGGTATTTTTTGTAATATATGGAACCAAATAGTCGGCTGAATTTCTTCATAGTGCACTTCATTCCAGCCTCTGGTATCTAATAGGAGCAGAATGGTACGAGAGAATGGAATCGTTGTGAGAATAATTGAAATTCTGAAGTGGAGCACAGTATCAAATCATGGGAGTAGAATACATGTTGAGTAACGCTGACGGTTGGTATGAGGAGCGGAACCACGTGATGCCTCAAGCTCATGTTGTACAATAATAATGCAAGCGCCCCGTCCAGTAATATAACGGGGCTGACAAATTCTGCTTCCATCCTCTACATTTCAACTACTTTGATCTGCCACAGATTTTGAAATAATTCTTTCCAGTTTCCAAACAGGGATTTGAAAACTTGAATGCCTCTCCATTACGTGCCTCCCGTTAGAATATTTTGTAACAATTATTTACTTATTCCTACATAATCTCGTAAGAGCTGATTCTTAGAGTAAATGAATTTTTCCACTGAACGTAATACAGTCTACGGTACGTTCCTCTCTGGTAAAAGATATCCTACTGCATTTTTCAAAAGACAAAATGTAATGGAAAGGGGAAGAGCTAAAAATTGTGAATTTGGTGCTACTCATTATCAACTGACATTAAAATTGCATGTTAGCTCTGACATTAAAATTGCATGTTAGCTGTATTTTTGAATTGCCGTCGATGAATATCGGACCCTGTGTGTAAGCAGTAGGCAGCAGTGTCTCAGCATTTCGTGATTCTCACAGCATGGTAGCATCACATGATCAATATGTGCCTGTAAGTGTTCATCAGGTAATCTGTAGCGTTGTGGCAAAATAAAAGCTTTTAATTTTCACCAAATCGTATAGCAAGGCGGTCGTGTTTTGACGTTGCTCTCAGTAGTTTCAGGAGAACTTCGCAGCTATGTACTTCCATCTGTCAATCTATTATTAACAGGCGCATACAATAACATCGTTAATGTATTAGTAACGCAGATAACTTCTGATCATCTGCGGTGAAGTGGCATTTGCATCGAGAAAGTGTTCAGTTTTTTCTTCTATAAACTAAATATATATTTTGTATTTTGAGTGTAAAACACGGGACCAGGAAAGAAATGGGCATCACACAATATGTTCGTCGAACCTCAATATGTGCATGAATGGAAAATGGCGTATTATGCCATCTGGCCTTTCGGCGACTCGGAGGAACTCCACAAATAAGACTACTCACGGTTATTTCTGTGCGGCAATGAAGATAAAATGGACACGCAGCAAACTACGATGCTTTTCTACATTAGGGAGTCCTAGGTTTCTAGCCCTTGGTTTATTACCGTCAGAGTCCACTCAATCAATGCAACTGTTGTAACTTTTCTTTTGGCGAAGACCACATAACTAACAAGGGAATGGTCCAATCCGACACTTCGAAATCTACTCCGAAAGTTTTCATACAGGAAGAATACACCCAAGTAAACGCAGTGTCAAAATTTCAGCTGATAAGATGTACTGCAAAAATATTTTTTAAGCGAGTTAGTTACTCATTTTTCCTGCCTGAAGAACCTCTTATAACAGCGGTTTTTCTTTCGTTGCAAGAGAATAGGCGAATAAGCAGACGGACCCGTGGTACGAGAACGTAATAGCACTAAGTCCAAAGTACACACACGCGAATTGTAAGCGCTTAAACGATACCAAAAGTATTTCAGAATCATCAATTTTTTGAACCACTTGCACTTTATATCGACAGCTAAACTGTTGAAGATATAATGTTACACAACTGACTAGCAGAGGAAATAAAATCAAAGCATTGTAGGATGTTACATTGCAGACGACTTCAATTAGTTGGTACTAAATATTCTACAGCACTTCCTATAGCACAATTCTTACGGTAATTTTTAATAAAGTACGTTTTACTAACAATGAAACTGTTACTTGGTTATTCTCTGTAGTCGTCACAAAAGTGCGGAGTGTCTACTGGAGTAAGATGATAACAAACACTTTCCTTACACAACCCACACCTGATGAAAGAAAAATTAATGCGTTTTGACACTTCACCGTCACTACTAGTTTTATTAAGACAGAACTGTAATGCAGTAAGAAATGCTCGTTGGCGTTGTTCGCCATATTGCGCAGTGTGCCAGACATACTTGATCAACATTGTAAACTATGATAGTGCAAACTGACAATGCATATATGGCTGAAGTTTAACAATACTGTTAAGCTCATAAACTTGGAATGAGAAAGACCTATCGGAAATTATATTGTCCGACAATTTTCTAAAAGTTGCTTTAAACTGTTGAAACAGCTTTTATCGAGAAGCCGAATCACAGTATTAGTTTCTGGTGGAAGCCTAATAAATAAACAGTCTTTGCGTCGGACTCATAAATACACGTAGAACTTGATGTCGTGGTCTGAAGCTCATTATGCACCACACAGTCACAAATGTGGGTCCACGACGTTACTTTAACACATATTGAGCACATAGTAGTGGCTTCGAACTGCATTTTTGTGTTTCCGTTTCAAGAGCTGCCTTCTCATTAACAGTAACAATCCGTAAATGTTGATCATGACGTCAAAACTACTGGTAAGTCTTAAATATAATTCTTACTCTTGTAAATAAGCAGTTCACAGCTCACAGAAGTAGCATCAAATAATGAACTACATAGCTTACTTTTCAATATGTTGTTTTCAGAAGAAAACACTGTAAGTAAAATGAAGCATCCATATCAAATTCTTTACATGCAACACATAAGCTAAAATTATTTTCTTGCAAAACAATTAGATATAATCGAATCTATTAGTCGCTTGAAAAGTAAAGTGTTAACAGATATAAATTTTTTATATTACCATTAGCAAAAATATACATTATTAAGCTCACGCTGACGAAGACGTGTTTGTTTGAAGCATATTATGTACCACAAAACTGCGAATGGGTACTCACAACGTTACTATAACATGTAGTGAGCACGCATCCGTAGCTCCGAAGTACATTTTTCGTATTTTAGGTCCAAGAGCTGGCTTCTCAGTTACAGTAACAAACCGTAAATTTCGACCATGACATCAGAACTACTGGCTAGTCTTAATTATAATTCAACCCTTGTACATACGCGGTTCACATCTCGCTGAAGCGTACTTTCCAATATGTTGTTGTTAGAAGAAAGCACTGTAAGTAAAATGAAGCATTCATATCAAATTTGTCAGATGCAACACATAAGCTAAAGTTATTTTCTTGCAAAACAATTAGATATAATCGAATCTATTGGTCGCATGAAGAGTAAAGTGATAACAGATATAATTTTTTTAGGTTACTAATACCAAAAGTATACAGTACTAAGATCACGCTGACGAAGATGTGGTTGTTCGAAGCATATTATATACCACAAAGTTACGAATGGATCCTCACTACGTTACTATAACACGTATTGAGCACACATCCGTATCTCCGGAACTAATTTTTCGTATTTTAGCATCAAAAGGTAACTGCTCATTAACAGTAAAAATCCGTAAAAGTTGACTATGACGTCAAAACTACTGCCAAGTCTTGATTGTAATCTTGATTATAATTCTTACTCTTGTAAGCAAGCAGTTCGCATCTCGCAGAAGTAGCATCAAATAATGAAACCCATAGCTTACTTTTCAATATGTTGTTTTCAGAAGAAAACACTGTAAGTAAAATGAAGCATTCATATCAAATTCTTTACATGCAACACATAAGCTAAAATTCTTTTCTTGCAAAACACTTAGATATAATCGAATCTATTACTCGCATGAAAAGTAGACCGTTAACAGGTATATATTTTTTAGATTACCACTATGAAAAAGATACATTATTAATAAACGGTCACAACGCCCACATGGGACAGAAAGTTGGCAGAAACCATATGTAAACAGTAATGAAATTCTGAACTTAGATTGGAATGTATACCGCAGAGACAGGCTGGACAGTGAAGGGGGAGGCGTGTTTATAGCGATAAAAAGTACAATAGTACCGAAGGAAATTGACGGAGATCCGAAATGTGAAATAATTTGGGTGAAGGTGAAGGTTAAAGCAGGCTCAAGCACGGTAAATGGATATCTCTATAGGCCCCCTGGCTCAGCAGCTGTTGCGGCAGAGCACCGGAAAGAAAATTTGGAAAATGTTTCGAGATTTCCCGACCATGTTATAGTTCTAGGTGGAGATTCTAATTTGCCGGATATAGACTGGGAGACTCAAACGTTTATAACGCGTGGCAGGGACAAAGAAACCAGTTAATTTTTTTAAAGTGCTTTATCTGAAAACTCTCTTGAGTAGTTAAACAGAGATCCGACTAGTGGCGATAACATATTAGACCTTCTGGTGACAAACAGGACCGAACTATTTTAAACAGTTAACGCAGAATAGGGAATCGGCGATCATAAAGCGGTTACTGCATCGACGATTTCAGTCGTAAATAGAAATATTAAAAAGGGTAGGAAGATTTTTCTGTTTAGTACAAGTGACAAAAAGCAGATTTCAGGGTACTTGACGGCACAACACAAAAGTTTTGTCTCAAGTACAGATAGTGCTGAGGATCAGTGGACAAAGTTCAAAACCATCGTACAGTATGCATTAGATGACTATGTGCCTAGCAAGATCGTAAGAGATGGAAAAGAGCCACCGTGGTACAACAACCGAGTTAGAAAACTGCTGCGGAAGCAAAGGGAACTTCACAGCAAACATAAACATAGCCAAAGCCTTGCAGACAAACACAAATTACGCGAAGCGAAATGTAGTGTGAGGAGGGCTATGCGAGAGGCGTTCAAGGAATTAAAGTAAAGTTCTATATACTGACTTGGCAGAAAATCCTAAGAAATTTTGGTCTATGTCAAAGCGGTAGGTGGAACAAAACAAAATGTCCAGACACTCTGTGACCAAAATGGTACTGAAACAGAGGATGACAGACTAAAGGTCGAAATACTAAATGTCTTTTTCCAAAGCTGTTTCACAGAGGAAGACTGCACTGTAGTTCCATCTCTAGATTGTCGCACATATGACAAAATGGTAGATATCGCAATAGACGACAGAGGGATAGAGAAACAATTAAAATTGCTCAAAGGAGAAAAGGCCGCTGGACCTGATGGGATAACAGTTCGATGTTGCACAGAGTACGCGAAGGAACTTGCCCCCCTTCTTGCAGCGGTGTACCATAGGTCTCTAGAAGAGCGTAGCGTTCCAAAGGATTGGAAAAGGGCACAGGTCATCCCCGTTTTCAAGAAGGGACGTCGAACAGATGTGCAGAACTATAGAGCTATATCTCTAACGTCGATCAGTTGTAGAATTTTGGAACACGTATTATGTTCGAGTATAATGACTTTTCTGGAGACTAGAAATTTACTCTTTAGGAATCAGCATAGGTTTCGAAAACGACGATCGGGTGAAACCCAGCTCACGCTATTCGTCCACGAGACTCAGAGGGCCATAGACACGGGTTCACAGGTAGATGCCGTGTTTCTCGACTTCCGCAAGGCGTTCGATAAAGTTCCCCACAGTCGTTTAATGAACAAAGTAAGAGCATATGGACTATCAGACCAATTGTGTGATTAGATTGAAGAGTTCCTAGATAACAGAGCGCAGCATGTCATTCTCAATGGAGAGAAATCTTCCGAAGTGAGAGTTATTTCAGGTGTGCCGCAGGGGAGTGTCGTAGGACCGTTGCTGTTCACAATATACATAAATAACCTTGTAGATAACATCGGAATTTCACTGAGGCTTTTTTCGGATGATGCTGTAGTATATTGAGAGGTTGTAACAATGGAAAATTGTACTCAAATGCAGGAGGATCTGCAACGAATTGACGCATGGTGAGGGAATGGCAATAGAATATCAATGTATACAAGAGTAATGTGCTGCGAATACATAGAAAGAAAGATCCTTGATCATTTAGCTACAAAATAGCACGTGAGCAACTGGAAGCAGTTAATTCCATAAATTATCTGGGAGTAGTCATTAGGAGTGATTTAAAATGGAATGATCATATAAAGTTGATCGCCGGTAAAGCAGATGCCAGACTGAGACTGATTGGAAGTATCCTAAGAAAATGCAATCCGAAAACAAAGGAAGTCGGTTACAGTATGCTTGTTCGCCCACTGCTTGAATACTGCTCAGCAGTGTGGGATCCGTACCAGATAGGGTTGATAGAAGAGATAGAGAAGATCCAACGGAGAGCAGCGCGCTTCGTTACAGGATCATTTAGTAATCGCGAAAGCGTTACGGAGATGATAGATAAACTCCAGTGAAGACTTTGCAGGAGAGACGCTTATTAGCTCGGTACTGGCTTTTGTTGAAGTTTCGAGAACATACCTTCACCGAGGAGTCAAGCAGTATATTGCTCCCTCCTACGTATATCTCGCGAAGAGACCATGAGGATAAAATTAGAGAGACTAGAGCCCACACGGAGGCATACCGACAATCTTTCTTTCCACGAGCAATATGAGACTGGAATAGAAGGGAGAACCAATAGAGGTACACAAAGTACCCTCCGCCACACACCGTCAGGTGGCTTGCGGAGTATGGATGTAGATGTAGGTCACGCTGACGAAGATGTGGTTGTTTGAAGTATATCATATACCACAAATTTAAGAATGGGAAATCACCACTTTCCTATAACACATAATGAGAACACATCCGTAACTTCGAAGTACATTTTTCGTAATTTAGGTCCAAAAGCTGCCTCCTCATTAACAGTAACAATCCGTAATGGTTGACCATGACATCGAAACTACTGACAAGTCTTAATTATAATTCTACTCTTGTACATACACAGTCCATATCTCGCAGGGTAGCATCAAATAATGAAGGCCGTAACTTATGTCCTAATGTGCTGTTGTTAGAAGAAGACACTACGTGAAATGAAGCATTCATAGCAAATTTGTTACAGTCAACACATAAGCTAAAATTATTTTCCTGCAAAACATTTAAATACACTCCTGGGAATTGAAATAAGAACACCATGAATTCATTGTCCCAGGAAGGGGAAACTTCATTGACACATTCCTGGGGTCAGATACATCACATGATCACACTGACAGAACCACAGGCACATAGACACAGGCAACAGAGCATGCACAATGTCGGCACTAGTACAGTGTATATCCACCTTTCGCAGCAATGCAGGCTGCTATTCTCCCATGGAGACGATCGTAGAGATGCTGGATGTAGCCCTGTGGAACGGCTTGCCATGCCATTTCCACCTGGCGCCTCAGTTGGACCAGCGTTCGTTCTGGACGTGCAGACCGCGTGAGACGACGTTTCATCCAGTCCCAAACATGCTCAATGGGGGACAGATCCGGAGATCTTGCTGGCCAGTGTAGTTGACTTACACCTTCTAGAGCACGTTGGGTGGCACGGGATACATGCGGACGTGCATTGTCCTGTTGGAACAGCAAGTTCCCTTGCCGGTCTAGGAATGGTAGAACGATGGGTTTGATGACAGTTTGGATGTACCGTGCACTATTCAGTGTCCCCTCGACGATCACCAGAGGTGTACGGCCAGTGTAGGAGATCGCTCCCCACACCATGATGCCGGGTGTTGGCCCTGTGTGCCTCGGTCGTATGCAGTCCTGATTGTGGCGCTCACCTGCACGGCGCGAAACACGCATACGACCATCATTGGCACCAAGGCAGAAGCGACTCTCATCGCTGAAGATGACACGTCTCCATTCGTCCCTCCATTCACGCCTGTCGCGACACCACTGGAGGCGGGCTGCACGATGTTGGGGCGTGAGCGGAAGGCGGCCTAACGGTGTGCGGGACCGTAGCCCAGCTTCATGGAGACGGTTGCGAATGGTCATCGCCGATACCCCAGGAGCAACAGTGTCCCTAATCTGCTGGGAAGTGGCGGTGCGGTCCCCTACGGCACTGCGTAGGATCCTACGGTCTTGGCGTGCATCCGTGCGTCGCTGCGGTCCGGTCCCAGGTCGACGGGCACGTGCACCTTCCGCCGACCACTGGTGACAACATCGATGTACTGTGGAGACCTCACGCCCCACGTGTTGAGCAATTCGGCGGTACGTCCACCCGGCCTCCCGCATGCCCACATACGCTCTCGCTCAAAGTCCGTCAACTGCACATACGGTTCACGTCCACGCTGTCGCGGCATGCTACCAGTGTTAAAGACTGCGATGGAGCTCCGTATGCCACGGCAAACTGGCTGACACTGACGGCGGCGGTGCACAAATGCTGCGCAGCTAGCGCCATTCGACGGCCAACACCGCGGTTCCTGGTGTGTCCGCTGTGCCGTGCGTGTGATCATTGCTTGTACAGCCCTCTCGCAGTGTCCGGAGCAAGTATGGGGGGTCTGACACACCGGTGTCAATGTGTTCTTTTTTCCATTTCCAGGAGTGTATAATCGAATCTGTTAGTCACATCTAAAAGTAAAACGTAACAGATACGTAGTTTTTTAGACTATCATTATCAAAATGATACATTATTAAGACTGCGCTGACGAAGATGTGGTTGTTTTTATGTACCACAAGGTCACGAATGTGTGCCCACTACGTATATGTAAAACCAGTGGCGGGCATACATCCGTAACTCTGAAAGTACATTTTTTGTGTTTTCTATTCAATAGCAACAAAATATAAAAAGTAAAGCGCTTAAAAACAATAAAACACCATAGAGCAATTACAAGAAATATTTGATGAAAAAGAGGTACAACAAGCAAAAGAATCATCACTATTTTCTGACAAAAATAAGATAAGCATAAAAATCTATCAAACACAGGTAGTAATAACAAACCACTTATAAATTCATATTTATTCGGCAAACCAATTTTTTTATCTTTTACAATTTACAAGGGTACGCGCCTACTTGTTATCACTAATTTCACCCAAAGTTATGATATAGGACTTGGCCAGAAATTAAAGTGACAGGAGTGAGAGCTCCAGATGGCTAAACGTTTCGAAAAATTGCATTTCCGGCGCTGCTCGGAAGGGGCATGAGCCATTTATGGCACAGTATTGGCAGGCAGCTGTTGCTGCAGCGAAAAGAGTACAGAACGGTAATAAGAGGGTCATGGGGTCGAGTCCATGCCAAAACACTTTTTCATTTCCAATTTTTACGTTACTTACATTTTAAATAAACCGGAATAATGCTCAGTACAGATTATTTTCAAAAGAGGCATGAAAAGGAAAGGCAAAAATAAATTTGGAATTACAAATAAATTAGAAAGTATTGTACTTACAGAGTACAGGAGAACTCTGAGAATAGATTTCCAAAAAAGGATTATGGTCAAGGCGTACAGGATTACGTATTCTGTTAGTTTCAGTTTGATATTCGAGCAACCATCGGCATTCGCATGTGAACAATAGGTTTCTCGTGCAGGTGAAATCGACCCATAGAGCGAGAAAAAGAAATTACATCCTAAGAAGACTGCATCAAAATACATCCCATTATATATTACAGCTATCCTCGCCGATATTTGGCGAAATGATTATGCCAAATTTTGCCATGAGAGAGGACCTACTATGAATGCAAACCAAGTTTGTTTTTCTATAGAAACTTTAAAGCAGTCGTGTAATTGCAGAAACGAGGCGTTAGTAAAGTATGCAGTATGCTATGAAAATTACTGCTTTCCCAGTTTGTACGATTAATATTACCCCAGAATGTGTAGACCATCAACTGTAAGATAATAAAAAAGTATCTAATTTTGTACACGAATTTCTCGTATACATCTTATGATCCTATTAACAGAATCTTCCGTCGGTTCTTGGTAGAACAACATTATAATAAATGAAAAGCACCAGTTTGCTTTCTTCTACAATATTACTTTTATTGTGTTAACCGGTTTTCGGCTTACAAGGTCATCTTCAGACATTTACTGAGTACTATCACCAAAGAAGTTACAATGTTTGCAAACAACATTGGGAGAGAAGTAACATTTTAGACTGAAGCAGAAACGCACAGTAAGTAGCATCTATGACAGTGTAGTGGTAATGCAATGGAAGGGTAAAAAATTGAACAGCAAATAAATAACAATGGAGTAGACAGAAAAACCTTTAACACAAAATAGGAACTGCATGCCTACATAACAGTTTCTTTTAATAAACAGAACCAGGATGTATGAAACATGGAGAGTGATATACAAACCAATTAAAAGAAGAAACAATTATCAATGTAACTACAGAATACATAAGGAACTTAAGCAATATCAATAAGATAAACAGAAAAATGAAGGCGTTTGAATGACTTGAGGCTGGTCACTCCTTGGCACAGAACTCACTCCTTGGCACAGAACTATTTCCAGTTACAAGGGACTCTTTATAAACACTTAAATGGCTTAGCTATGGGTTCCCCTGTTGGTCCACTGTTGGCTGAAATATTTATGGACCATTATGAATTTTTTTTTCTAAAACCAGAACCTTTTAGAGCAAATATCAAATAGCGGTTTAAATACGTAGATGATGTCCTTTGTATGTGGACTGGTACTATAAGACAACGCAACACTTTTTGAAAAACCTAAACAGTCAACATAAAAATAATCAGTTCACAATAGAGATTGGAAACAAATCTATAAACATCTTAGATCTCACCATTGAAACCAGTATACAAACATATTATTTGAAAATTTATAGAAAAACTACGTCTACAGACACAGTAATACCTTCTTGCTCACAACACCCGATAGCTCACGAACGTGCAGCTTTCCACTCAGTGGTACACCGTCTCATATCTATTCCCATGTTCAGAGATGATTTTAAAACAGAGTTAGCTACAATAAATTTATTGCCACAGCCAATGGTTATATTCCAGTTCTTATTGACCACATCTTGCACAGGAAACAAAAACGGAAAATTGTACCCCTCCTCTATGCCCCACCCGCTTCCCCATCCACTGTCTGCAATAAATGGTCTACACTACCATTTCTAGGTGAGATATCACAGACTGTAGCCAGAGCACTGAAAGCCTGTAACTATAGACTTTCCTACTATGTTAAGAACACGACAGCCCAGTGTGTTTTTAATAGCAAAGATAAGATCCAGTTATTAGCCAACAGTGGGGCATACAAAATCACCTGTTCTTATTGTGACAAATTTTACACCCATCAGTCAGCCAGAGACATATCAACTAGGCTGGCTGAACTTGGACGCAACTGGATGTTGCAAAATTCTGACTCCACATTTGCTGAGAATGTACCGAGATAAGGTCACAACTACCAGCCAGTGTCCCGTATGCTTCACTTAGCAAACAAAGGCCATAAACTCAACCTGCGGGAAGCCCTGGAAATTAACAAATATCTTGCTCACAGTCCAGATCTAATCCTAAATGACTAGTCGCAGCTCAACACTTCCCCTCTCCTAAACAGCATATAACCATCTCTGTTGTTCATTACTTCCCACACTGTCTGTTTCTACATATTCCCGTTTTCCTGTATTCATTAAATTCTTTTGTTTTATTGAAGTTGTCTTTGTATTCGTTATAAACTATAGTTTCAATAGTTAAGGCTTTCTTTTAACTAGCCGGCCGTGGTGGCCGAGCGGTTCTAGGTGCTACAGTCTGGAACTGCGCGATCGCTACGGTCGCAGTTTCGAATCCTGCCTCGGACATGGATGTGTGTGCTGTCCTTAGGTTAGTTAGGTTTAAGTAATTCTAAGTTCTTGGGGACTGATGACCTCAGAAGTTAAGTCCCATAGTGCTCAGAGCCATTTTTTTTTAAAAACTGATACTTGTAGTACTGTGCATGTTTAACACCTCTTGTAGTTGTCTCATCAGATAGTGTTCATATTTTACTTTGTACATTTATTTAATTCAGTCTGTTACATAGCCACTGTTTTGAATGTAATGTTAATGTTAAAATGCGGTACCACCACACTCTCAAAGCTTGCATTTATTGTATGTTCCCTCAAACGCCTCCATTTTCCTGCATTTATTTATTTCTGTTTATCTTGTTGATGGTGCTTAAGTTCCTTATGTATTCTGTAGTTACACTGATAATTGTTTCTTCTTTTAATTAGTTTGTGTATCACTCTCCATGTTTCATACCTCCTAATGTAGCCTTGCCTAGTACTAATTTAATTTTATTTTATTAGTTATGTTTATTAATAGAAACCGTTGTGTAGGCATGCAGTTCCTATTTTCGGTTAAAGTTTTTCCTGTCTACTCCATTGTTATTTATTTACTGACAATTTTTTTTTCTTTTTCATTGCATTACCACCACACTGTCAAAGCTGTTACGTACGGTATGTTTCTGCTTCAGTCTAAACGTGTTACTTCTCTTCAAATGTTGTTTGGAAACATTGTAACTTCTTTGGTGGCAATACTCAGTAAATGTCTGAAGATGGTCTTGTAAGGCGAAAACAAGTTTAACACAACAAAAGTAATATTGTAGAACAAAACAAACTGGTGCCTTTCATTTATTACGTTACTTATTTGCAATACGAAATTTTCCTTTTCCATTCCTTCTCATGCCTTTTATGAAAATAATTTATACTGAGTATTATTTCAGTCAATTTGCAGTGAAAGTAATGGAAAAACTGATAATAAAAAAATGTCTGCAGAAGGATTCGAGCCAATGACTCCCGGGTTACCGTTCTGCGCTCTTTCCTCTGCGCCGACCGCTGCCTACTGACTGCACTAGCATAAATAGCTCAGGCCTTGCCACACTCGTGCCAAAAGTTTCACCTTTTCTAAACACTTGCCTCTCTAGAGCTCCCGCTTACCTCATTTTCATTTCTGGCCAATCACTGGTTATACCACATATCTGGTTGAAATCGACGATCGATGATGACGATTGGGCGTGGTCCCCTTTTTAGAGCTACACAGATGTGATTCCACATTAACCAAACACTTTATAGAAATTACATGACTCTGGCTAGGCACAGACATAAGTGTGTCGAGTAATTTGCAGTGTTCCACATTCGTAGTACTGGCAAGATTCTCTAAATGAGTAAAATGTTCGCGTAAGATGTGTTAGACAGTGTTGAGGCAACGGTCATCTCCTCCGGAAGCTGTGCCCCCTTTCTGAATCTGCTGAGTGCCACTCCCGACGTCTCCAATATTGACAAGAATTTTCCTGGACTGGACTGTGTTAAATGTCTGAGAGAAAGAGTGAGCTTGCTAGTTTTTTTCAGTTTTTATACTTTTCCTATACTTATGAAACAGATAAGTCCTGTAGCACAGCAGTAATAAAAAGTCTAAATATCAGCAACACAGTAAAAAATAGTGTCTATTTTTTTCGTTGATACCATCTGCTGCGTATGCTAGTTAATATCACAGTTCCCAGAATGGGCGTGCAGTACCTGCCAGTACTGCATTTCGACACTACGGAATGTTCTAAGACGCTAACGTATTTTATGCTGAATAATCCGAGATCCGACAAAACGTTTGATTGTGCTCGAAGCCTGATGTCGACTATTCGTTAGGGAATAACAGCAGCGGATGGGGTTGCAAATTATTCACTAGGCATGGCATGCACCTCAATAGGTATGGGAAGGGGGGGCTGGCAAAGCTTATAGGTGGGTGGTGGTGGGATCACTCAGGAAAAAATTCCTGTAGTAATTGATGTTAGTGTTACACATTTTTTAGATTGCAGTCAGATGATAGATATGCCTGCTTAAAGGAAGTCCTTCTAACTAAGTGCTCAGCTTCAGAGGACGTCATGTTTTCAACTAGAGAAGGAATTAGCAAAATTTCACCAAAATATAAGAGGTATTAGAGATAAAGTTAGTGAACTGCTTATAGTTGTTGACTCCGAAATTGTTGGTATATCTGAGGACCACTTAAATAGTTTGACAATTCAAAGGCTTCCTTTTCCAGAATACATATTAGCTGGTTGTTTTTCAAGGAGTTCTTTGCGGGGTGGCGAGTGCCCATGTATGTAGTAAACAGCATTCCTTTTGTGTCCATAGACGTATTACGGAACTGCACTCAACAAATATTTGAATTTTGTGCAAGGGCAGTTGAATTTAGTGAACCTAAACTTCTAATTGTTGTTGTCTACAGGTCTGACTTCAGAGCATTTCTGCTCAAGCTGTTCTTGATTCACTTTATAGGAAGTATCAGAAATTAGTTATATTTGGCGACTACAATATTCATTTTGTATATGACGGTGATAGAAAAAGGATGTTGATAGATCTGCTAAATTCATATGATCTGATGCAGACTCTGTTGTTTCCAACTATGGTGCAGGGAAACAGTAGCACAGCCATAGATAATATTTTTATTCATTCTTCATTACTAGATGAGCATTCTGTTAGTAAAAGATGAATGGTTTTCAGACCATGATGCACAAATTTTAACACTAAAAGCCCTTTGTACTCCCACAAATGTCACATATAATTACAAACTATGTAGGTACGTTAATCCAACAGCAAAGGAGAGTTTTTTAAACCTTGTCAAGGAATAAGAGTGGCAAAAGGTTTATAATGCCGATAACACAGATGACAAATATAATGGTTTCCTTAATACATTTCTCATGCTCTCTGAGAGTTGATAAATGATTTAAAAGATTGGTGAATTCCAAACAGACTATACCACCAGTCAAGTGTGTTCAGAATCGCTAGCAACATGAGCTCACTGAACATTAGTACCAGACAGTAAACCAGCAGGGTAATACCGATCTAATGACGACTTCACTCGTTTGTTGGGCTGCATCAGACAATTTCGGCAGAGGCTACTGAATCAACTTGTAACGATGTTATTGTGTTGTGCCTAGTGATTGTGTGTAACAAAGGGCGAAATAAATATTTAATCAGTGAAGTAAATAATGTATTAAACACCAAAATGAAGGATTATGTGCCCTAATCTATTCGTAATACAAATATTCTCCCAGCAGTGTAGTGTGCCGCATGTGGTTAGGTGTTACAGGTTGCATAAAACGAGATCAGTAAGGGCAGCTGAATCACCCTGCACATATTTGGAAAAATTACTTGAAAGCATGGCTAAAGACATACTGCATCACAAACGACGAGAGCTGTCATCAGATCACATAGATTACAAATAAACTTTATATGATGAAGCTTTACGTGAGTTCAATAAAGAGACTGAATCTCTATCAGGCAAATCTGTAATAAATTTTGAACTTTCTGTACGGCTAAATTCAAATATAAGTACGAGCAATAAGCAGTGCAGAGTATTTCTGAGAAAGAAACTACGATCGTTACCGACTTCTACAGATTGTTCAAATGTCTGCCTTTTGAACCTTGAAGAAATTGATGTCATCAGTCAAAAAAAATTCAGGGAAAAAAATTTTCTTATGTGCCCCTGGAGACACTAGCGAGACAATTTTAATGACCCTAATTCTCACACTTTTAGGATACATTCACATTGACACCGACAATGGTCGTCAGACGTCCTCGTCGGATATAATGGTACTGCAGTCTATCCAGTTTATTAGAGTCGTGGAGAATACTCAAGAATAACTTACCACCACGTCCTCATCTGCAGTGCATCTGACAAGGCAAGCTCCAGACATAGTTCTTTAACGTTGTGTAGGAGAGCCAGACTCATGGTGACTCGAACTGTGTGAATAACGTTTGTGAGTTCATTAACGTGTGTTACCAGTCGACAGAACAGGGTTCGTTACAGAGAGTGATGTGCTATAGGAGTGTATATACTAACTAGGAAAACGATAGAGCAATCAGTACTTGCTAAGTTAAGAAATAATATGCCAGAACAGTTTCAGAAGAAAATGGTTTCAGATGAAGGCAGAAATTTCCTGCTGCCTCTCAGAGATTGGGACAGCAAGCGGTGGCTGAACCCCGCAAGGATCCACTGCGGTACTAAGCAGGCAAAGGGACGCCGGACATGTTTACGACTATGGACGCAAGTGGTGAGACTGCTGGCTTGTTAAGTGAATCTGGGGCAGTGGGACACGACACAGCCCACGAAGGCAAAACAGCCCGTGGCTTTACATCGAACAGTGTTCATGAAATGTGTTCATGAAATGTGGAAACGTCCAACACTAAAACTGAAAAGGAAGATTATGTATAAAGAAATCAGGAACCTAATAGGGATAAAAAAACTAGATCAACAAGCATTCAATGCACAAATGAGCTGCAGGTATTGATGATGGATTGATAATGAGGCACAGAGAACTGGTGAGAATATAGAGCCTATGACTGAATCGAAAATACAACAGTCTGTAACAGTAATCAAACTGAAATTCGGGGTGGGGAAGCAAGTGCTGAATTTTAAAAACTGAAAATTGGCAACGAAAGCAATAGAGGTCAGCGCTTAAGGTTTATGTAAGACTTAGACTTTAGAAGTTTATAGCAAAATTGAAATTAAGTTGAATAGCTTACCCAGAACAGTTCATGAGGTTGAACGATTAAATAAAAAGGAGAAGTTTTATCTAGAGATTCCAGGAATTAGTCACCTTGAGGAATTATTAAAGAGTGTGGTAGGGTTTCGCCGGTAGAAATCAGTGTCCAGGAGAAGATTAGAGCTGTAATTGATCTTCTGGTTGTTAACGCAAACCATTGGGGGTTCAATTTAGGTAAACTGAATATGGTATTTGTTGAATTTAAGGAAAAATTCTTACAAAAATATTGTTCAGAGCGAAAACAGTATAGCTTGTTGCTTGTGTTCGGATCGTTGCAATAGGACAAACGTTAAGACATCAGGGAATAACTCCCATGGTATTTGAGAGACCCGTAGGGGATAAAAATTGTAGGCAAAGACGCAAAGTAGAATACATCGAACAAATCATCGAGGATCTAGGGTTCAAGCATTATTCTGAGATGAAGAGATGTTTACCCTTTGTGAGAGAATCAGTTGCAGCTACCTTTTGTTTTGCACCATAAAAAGTACCGATAAAAATTCTTTCTAGAGAATGAATTCGAACAAATCGTCTTTAATGCTCTTCCCCCAGTATACACCCACAGCACTGTCTGCTGTTTCGCTTCTGGAGCGAAGTCGTGAACACTTGTGTCATCCACAGTAACTGACAGGCGTACAAATTCTTCTGTTTTTTAAATTGTTCGAAAATTTCCGAAAATTTTGTTTTTGCCCTTGGTGTCTGTCCGCCTCAACACATACGGTACCTGTCTTGCATAAAACTTCCTTATAAATAATTCATAGTATAAAATGTAACCTACTCTTTCTTATGAATGGCTTATTGCCTTAGCTATCTCACAATTTAATCGCTGATCGTCGAATACCATATTTTTTCACTTTTCCGATGTTTCCATTTTTTATTATACTTTTAGTCACTTTTCGTGTCATTGCCTTCAAGACCCAACGACCACATTTCCATATAGGAGCACATTTCTTAAGTTCTAAAATCGAAGGGGCATACATTTTACAGACTTACACCATGACTGGATGGATTTTTCTTTACCAATAACCCATTCTAAACAAAGACTCCTATATATTTTCTAAAAGAATAGAAGCTGAAGTAATGAATTAAAATTTGTGCCAAGTCCAGGACTTCAATTCATGTCTCCTACTTACTGGGAAGAGATGCTATCCACTAACACAGCCGTGCAGAATTCCCTAACCCAGCGCCCCCACCAAGAAAAAAGTATTCCAATATTGGAGAGCTTCGGCAACTCTGACGATTTAAGAAGGGTAAAATCGATATGGGCTGAAGTGTGAATTGAAGTTTGTTTACGGAGGGTATTGGAGTAACTAACCCAAGCAGCTTGCGCTTCAGTCCAGAGCCGCGCTGTTGCTACGGTCGGAGGTTCGAATTCTGCCTCGGGCATGGATGTGTGTGATGTCCTTAGGTTAGTTACGTTTAAGTAGTTCTAAGTCTAGGGGACTGATGACCTCAGATGTTAAGTCCCATAGTGCTTAAAGCTATTTTGAACCAAGCAACTGTGGTATTTATAATACCAGGGTAGTATAGTGGATAGCACGTCTGCCTAGTAGGAAAGTCCGGCTCTCGCAGCCGAGCGAAGCACACGTGCAGTGTTTACTTCCTTCGGCCGAAACTAACATGACACCATAGCGCTAGAAAATCATGGCAAACCAATACAGAAGATCAACCCTGAAATTATCATTTCGGAACGACTTTACCCGACTAAAGGTGCTCGAAGTAGAACGCTTTTTAAAAGAAGGAGCCAAGGTCCAAGCTGTCGACATTGTCGGAATCCACTTTTCGATCGTCAGTAGCACGGTTTATGTGAAACTCAAAAGCTACATGCGCCAACGCTCTTCGTGAGATGAAACAAGATCTCCCCTCCTGCCAAACACAAGGAAATGTTGGCAAAGTAGAGGTCGGCCATGCCGCAATCAGACTGCGGACTACGCATATTCGAACTTCCATTTGAACTCCCTGCGGCAGACGTTGTGGCGGCGCTCCGTCCCTACGGCACGGTACACGAACACGTGGCTGAAAGATGGACCCAGTTTAAGACGTATCCAGTGCTCGATGGAGTACGCCAAGTGCGTATTGACCTCCAACGACACGTGCCATCCTACCTACAGATAGAAGGGTGCCGGACCACAGTTATTTATGATGGACAGCCGAAGACGTGTTCCGGATGCGGCAAGGAAGGTCACCTTCGATCAGAGTGCCTCCAGCGTCGGATCACACAACTCGCAGCGACGGACGTTGCACCTTCACCAACGAAGACTATTCTCCCCGTGACTTACGCCGCGGCGCTCACCTCCACAAAACAGACACAGCCGACCCATTTAGCGGTACAGGAATCACCTTCCACGGACCGAAACCTGGATGATCAACCGGCCAGTGGTGGAAAATAGTACGATGACACTGGATCTACCGAACGCGACAGACATTGACGACAGCAAGATGGCAGTTGATTCCCTCATTGTAGCGACCGAAGCATTTGTCCCGGCTGGGCGTGAGTCAGTGCCGTCTTCCGACAATGAAGGCCACGTACGGAATCAGGATCACCGAAACACCGAAAGCGCCGTCGTCGGACAGTGTCGGAACACCTGTCGGGACACGGCGGTTCACATTCGCCCTGGGAAGAACAACTGACTACTCAAGAAGCTAACCGCCAGACTAAGGCCGTTTCCACTGACTCCAACATTCCAGAACAGGCAGAGAAACATGCATCGTTCGACTACCAGCCCCTTGACATAAACAGTGAGCACCAGGTAGGGTTGACAGAAGAGATAGAGAAGATCCAACGGAGAGCAGCGCGCTTCGTTACAGGATCATTTAGTAATTGCGAAAGCGTTACGGAGATGATAGATAAACTCCAGTGGAAGCCTCTGCAGGAGAGACGCTCAGTGTCTCGGTACTGGCTTTTGTTAAAGTATCGAGAACATACCTTCACCGAAGAGTCAAGCAGTATATTGCTCCCTCCTACGTATATCTCGCGAAGAGACCATGAGGATAAAATCAGAGAGATTAGAGCCCACACAGAAGCATACCGACAATCCTTCTTTCCACGTACAATACGAGACTGGAATAGAAGGGAGAACCGATAGAGGTACTCAGGGTACCCTCCGCCACACACCGTCAGGTGGCTTGCGGAGTATGGATGTAGATGTAGATAGATGTAGAGGCAGCGAAGTCGCCGGTCCCTTACTATCAAACATTCCGAGCCTATGGAACATGAACAGATATCCGCGCCAGCTTCGTGGGACGAGGACGTCGAGACACAAGATCCCGATCCGGGGCCAGCTGAGGGGCCGCGGGATCATGCAGCATACGCAGCACAAGAACGACCGCGATCGGCGGGAAGTGACATCACTCCCGATGTTTTCTCTCCAACATCAACATGGATAACCTCGCCCAACCAACGCGTTGCCTGGCGACAATGAATATCAACATGATAAGTTCTCCTGCCAAGGTCCAACTTTTGAAAGAAACAATACGAGCCATGGGAGTTGATTTTGCTTTCCTACAAGAAGTGAAAACGACTGCACTTCCGAACTTTTACGGTTACGCTACATATGTGACGCCCGGTGGTCCTGCACACACCGGAGTGGCAATATTAGTGCGTGATGGCACGGGAGTTACTGACGCCACGTATCATCCCTCTGCTCGAGGAATAGCACTTACGGCGCTAAATACCCGATTCATTAATGTTTACGCGCAGTCGGGTACAACGAGACGTCACGACCGCGCTAGATACTACTCCACGGATGTCGCCCGCCTCTTCCTAGGACGGTACGAAATCAGCATCTTCTCCGGCGATTTTAACTGCGTACTTCACCCCAAGGACCAAATCCCTCCCTATATGCTCTGTCCGGAACTGGATGCGATGGTCCAAAACTTCACTTGTGCGACACTTGGGAAAAAGTCCACAGTAATCGCTCCGGCCACACTCATCTTACCAGTCATTCAGCCAGCCGACTGGATCACATATGTGTGTCACAAGGCCTCACAAAAGAAGTGGTGGTCGCCCAACTATGGCCTCAGGCCTATTCAGATCATTGTGCTTATATCTGCACTATACATATCCTCCCCCAACAAGTCTGACGCAGCAATGGCTTTTGGAAGCTAAATATAACTCACTTCCAGGACCTGGATTGCCGTCGGCAATGTGGACTGACTGTGAACGCTGTCATCCCCGATACACCTCGACTCTGGAGTGGTGAATCCTCTGTGCGAAACCAGCTATCCGCAGGACACTTATGCAGTTTGGCAAGGACGTGGCTGCGTGGCATTGACAGACCCTCGATTTTTACTACGCGACACTGAGGGACCTCGACGCCTTACTCCCTTCCCCGGAGAGACAACATGAGCAATGCAGAATCAAGGCTCACATACTATCATTGACGAAGCGCCGAATACAATGTGCCGTAGTTCGCTCGCGACGGCACGGCCGAACGGCCGCAGAGGAACCCACTATGCACCACGTTGTGCGGATAAGCACCGACATCGCCAACACTTAATCACACAACTCAGGACACAAACCGGTCGCTTCTGTAGGACCCAAGAAACCACAGGATCATTTTCGTCATCTTTACCAGGAAAGAACCGTAGATGACGAGGCCACTACTGATGTGTTACAGCAGGTAACACGTACTATCGACAAGGCTATTGTGAATGCACTAATGGAGGAAGTCTTACTCGAAAAAGTCGAAGACGCCCTGGACAAAGGTGGGCCCAATACGTCTCCTGGGCCTGATGGATTGCCTATCGAATTCTACCGGACCTTCCGTGACATCATGATGCATCGCTGAGTTATAACGTTCTGCGAACTTATGTCTCCAGACTGTGTTGTGCCGGCAACGTTTGTAGAAGGACTTCTCATGCCAGTACACAAGCAAGGTGGAGGGCGATCAATTAACGAATATCGGCCGCTCACAATGCTGAACGCCGACTACAAGATTTTCGCCAGGCTTATGGCGGGCCGTATTAAGACGACTTTGCCGGTGATTCTCGCCCCAGAGCAGACGTCGCAGGGGGGAGAATCCAACATCCGCATGGCCACCGGTGACTGCAGGGACTTAATTGCGATAGCCTCTGCGTGCCATCTGAGAGTTGCGATCGTCTCCATCGATTTCAATCGCGCCTTTGATAGAGTGCACCATAACTTCCTTCTACGAGTGATGGACCGTATGGGGATTCCCCAGGGCCTCATTGACACCCTACGGCATCTCTGGACCGCATCCAACTCACACGTCCAGGTCAGTGGAAGGAAGGTAGGACCAGTACCCATTAAGAGGTCTCTACGTCAAGGTTCTCCCCTTTCTACCTACCTTTATGCACTCGCACTCGAGCCACTCCTCGGGGACCTTAACCACCGGCTATCAGGCATCGCGGGGCGGGACGTCACCTTTCGCTATACGGTATACGCTGACGGCCTTCTACTGCTGGTTGATTTCAATGACGAATTTCAAAGCGTACTAACCTGGGTCGAGCGATACGGACAAGCCGCAGGCAATCTTTTGAATATCAACACGTCGGCGGCGTTGGATACTGGGCGTGGCCTCGGACCGTAATTCCTAGCTCCCCTTCCACCAGTTTCTGATCTGCGATATTTGGGAATCACGTTCACGATGGATGTACGCAAAACGGCTGCAGCAAACTATTGTCGGTTACTACAGATCATACGCGCGATGGTGCAGAACCTGCTCCGGGACTTGAATCAGCTACAACGTGTTGAATACTTGCACCTCTACGTGGCATCAAAACTCAACCATGTGGCACACGTCGTCCCACTACCGCTGCAGATAGGCCGCCGGCTTCAGGTGGCCTTCAGTTACTATGTTTCCGCAGGTCATATATTTAAAGTGCGATACGACACTCTTACCCTTCCAGTGCACAAAGGGGGATGGGATTGGTCAACGTCAGGGTGAGAGCAGCTGCCCTTTACACAAGCAGCTTGAGGAAACGATGGAAATGTCAACATACCTCTCTCACGGGTCGTTTACTACAGGTTCTGATGCCAGTCTCTCACGCCCCGCCGGTGTTGGCTGTGCACGTCGCACCACGACACTCCCATGTGTCGACCTTCATTTTTGATTACAGCTATGTCAACTCGAACCTCCCCGCCTCACGTCCAACAAAGGCGAAAGATTTTTATACTAACCTTCAGCGGGCTGTTCCACATAACGTGGTGGAAAACAAGTACCCTACGGTTCCTTGACCAAGAGTGTGGAAAACGACACACCACAGCTTTCTGTCGTCCACGGTGCGTTCGAAGTGGTAAAAGATCGCCAACAAAAACTATGAGACACGACAGCGGCTTCACGCTATTGGACTGGCAGACTCACCTTATTGCCCAGATTCTCACCTCTTGGATACCGATGAACATCGTTTTACATGCGTATCGGCGTCTGTAGTTTGGCGACTAACACAGATGATATTGGCTTGTTACCTCCGGGTCACGCCTGATATGATTGACCCTCAGACCCTCCTCTGGCCAGATGAATCTTATTTCCCGCCGCAAAATATCACGCGGTCTCATGGTTCAAAGGAATTAACGTCTCCTATATCTTTAGCGATGGAGAGAAAGAGCAGCTTGATTACTGGTGCCCTCAAACGCACACCTACATACGCTTTTGCAAATTATTTACGCGGTGTTTTCGTTACCCCCCACGCAGTTGGGGAGTGCAAGCTGCCGTTAATGTTCTGTGCCGCATCACACTTACGGCTGAACGTCCTGCTTCGTCCGCGATGGGAGAAGCAAGAGACAGGCTATTTCAAGGATTGCTGTTTTCCTTGAAGCGCTAGCGAAGCAGAATGCCTCCGTTGCAGATACCCTTCAAAGGCACTGTTGGCGGTACCAGATAACAATGGCGAAGTACCAAATGGAACCAGTTACGTTTATTGAAGAACAACCTTTTTTGGCTGCAACAATTGACTTAATGATATATATTTTTTAATGCCACCCTTGTTGTTGTAACACTCTGTTTCTAGAATTATCATTCGTAAACGTTTCCTAAATGTAATCATGTAAAATAAATAATTAATTAAAACAAAACAAAGAAAAGTGAGGGAATCGTTAGGGGCAACGCCTGAAAAGGGTTAGTTCATTTCTTTTTTTATGGCAGAGTTAAAGGGACGGTGCCAAGAAGGATTTGCTAGGATTTTGTTTCTTTTAGTTTTGGAGGAAAAAAAAGAAGGATCAGAAAAAAGTAGGTAGGAAACCTGAGTTCAACTCCCGGCCTTGGCAAAAATTTTAATTCATTACTTCTGCTTCTCTCCTTATCGAAGATAAAGTTGAGACTCAGTATGTCTCGAGGAAAATATAATTACATAAAACCTTCTATGCATGTTAACATAACACGGCAGATGATAGTTTTAAGCTACACTGAACATGTTGTCATATGGCTTACATTACTGGTCTGTCACTTCATACTAACACAATAAAACTAAGCGTCGTTGATATAAACAATACAGTTGTGACAGATTGCGAACATGTCACCATTTTCTCGTCTGTAATATTTCTTTGCATTTCTACTCTAATGACACTTAGATGGTCATTTACAATTGCTTAAACTAAATAAATAACAATGCAACTAAATTAGCAAAAATTTTAATAACAAATTTCGTCGATAAGCAGTCAATTAGCTGTCCCACCATTTTTATTGCGATGCATTAATGTACAACAGGCAACTAAGATGCGTCATGTACACTACTGACTAGGGAACCTCCCCATCGCGCCCCCCTCAGATTTAGTTATAAGTTGACACAGTGGATAGGCCTTGAAAAACTGAACAGAGATTAATCGAGAAAACAGGAAGATGTTGTGTGGAAGTATGAAAAAAATAAGCAAAATATACAAACCGAGGAGTCCATGCGCAAGATAGGCAACATCAAGGATACGATGAGCTTATAAGCGCCGTGGTCCCGTGGTTAGCTGCGGAAGGAGAGGTCCTTCGTTCAAGTCTTTCCTCGAGTGAAAAGTTTAATTTTTTATTTTCAGACAATTATTGTCTGTCTGTCCGTCCGTCCGATGCGATCACTTTTTTGGGAGTCATTATCACATCCACAAGAAAACCTAAATCGGGCGAGGTAGAAGAATCTTTTTACCCATTCGCCAAGTGTACAAGTTAGGTGGGTCGACAACATAATCCTGTTATGTGACGCACATGCCGTCACCAATGTCTTATAGAATATATCAGACGTGTTTTCATGTGGAGGAATAGGTTGACCTATGACCTTGCGATCAAATGTTTTCGGTTCCCATGGGAGGGGCACGTCCTTTCGTCTACTAATCGCACGGTTTAGCGGTGCGGTCGCAAAACACAGACACTAAACTTATTACAGTGAACAGAGACGTCAATGAACGAACGAACAGATCACAACTTTGCGAAAATAAAAAATAGCAAACTTTTCACTCGAAGGAACACTTGAACCAAGGACCTCTTGTTCCGCAACTGCTCACGCTAACCACGGCACCACGGCGCTCCTGAGCTCAGACACTCCTTGATGTTTCCTATCTAGCGCATGGACTACTCAGTTTCTATATTTTGCTCATTTTTTTCATAGTTCCACACAACTTCTACCTGTTTCCTCCATTGATCTGTGTTCGGGTTTTCAAGGCCTATCCACTGTGCCAACTTATAACTAAATGTGAGGAGGGTGCGATGGGGAGGTTCCCTTGTGAGAGATACGTGCATGGCACAGCTCCGACGACGGCGATGCATTAACAAGAGTCTTAATAATAAATTTCGTCGGTAAGTGATCAGTTACCTGTACCTCCATTCTCATTGCGATGCAGTAATGCACAACGGGCGACGAAGTTGCGCCATGTACACTACTATCAGATACGTGCATGGCGCAGCTTCGGCGACGGCGATGCATCAGCAAGAGTTTTAATAATAAATTTCGTCGATAAGCGGACAATTAGCTGTACCTCCAGTTTTATTGTGTTGCAGTAATTCACAATAGGCGACGAAGATGCGTCATGTACATTACTATGAGACACGTGCGTGGTGTAGTCCGACGATGGCGATGCACAAGCAAGAGTTTTAATAATAAATTTCGTCGATAAGTGGACAATGTTTATTACAATGCAGTAATGCATAACAGGCGACGAAGGTGCGTCACGTACACTACTGAGAGATACGTGCATGGCGCAGCTCCGACGACGGCGATGCAGTAGCAAGAGTATTAATAATAAATCTCGTCGATGAGTGGTCAGTTAACTGTAATCCATTTTTATTGCGATCCTGTAATGCACAACAGGCGAGGAAGGTGCGTCATGTACGAGTACACTACGGTTAGATAAGTACATTGCACAGCTCCTACGACGGCGATGAATTTGTACAGACTCCTCACTTAACTCTAGATCGTTTGGCACCATAGACTTCGCTCTATGCTCCTCTTACGTGAGTTTCATGAGAAGGAATCTGTCACACATAAAACATAACAATATCTTAGTAGCCCCTACAGATTCATTTAACATGTGTGTGATTCCGTAGTGTAGGCTGTCTGAGGTGACAGCTCGTTAGAAGATACGTATTTTAAGCGCTGAATTTGTGTCCTTACAGCTACAGAAGCTACCTGTAATGGCGTACATATCAGATTATCCTCGGTGATACGGTGGCTGTGTATAATAGTATTCAGTGTGAGTCACAGTTCCTATTCAAATAAATAGTCTACCTAGCAATGCATCACACAGAAGAATTTCTTAACTGGCACTTGTGTGCACGTGTACATTCGTAGATTTGTGTTGTAAGTCTGAATTACGCGAATGAGATATTCCTAAATATATTGGATATTTAAAATATTGTATGTATTCGGTTTTCAAAATTTTTAATTTGTGTTATGTTCAGATTTTTTTCTTTTTGTACGATAAATGTGTTTCTCCATAACATCGCGACAGCAACTCAATGTCCAATAAATTTTTAGCGCCTAACTCCCCGAATGGGGCCTCCCGGCCAACAATGCCATACGATCATTTCATTTCACTGCTACTGTCCTTCATTCAGAAGCATTTCGTAGGCATCACGTCTTTGAAGATATCTGTCATGTTACGTGGTGTGACAAGCTAATTGTAGCAGGTTCACAATTGAGCCGCTTTCACACGCTATGACATTACTCTTACATTTCGTATGGTTTTTCCCTATAAAGAGCCTGTGCGTAGGAAGACCATGAGCCATATGGCACTCTGCTTCACATAATGGATCCAAATCGAACTTACTATGTGAGGCTGTGCACAGGTTGTGGAGAAGGTCCAATAGCATGATGCCTAACGAAAAGGCCCTGCGAGGTGCGATGAAAAATTGGACTCTTACTGTAGAAAAAGGGATCCTGTCACCATCATTTAAAATTTATTTTCCTTTAATGACTTAGAGGAGTAGCGCCACGGATCCCGAAACCACTGCAGATACCTTCCCCAGGCTTCCTCGCCATTGACTACTGCTTCATCTCTGTATAACGACGTAATTGGGGAAGTTCAGATGTGAAGTATACGCTCTGATCGGCAGGAATGAACCGAAGGAAGTTTGAATATATTGTGAAATATTCCTCAAAAAATCTTTTGTGTGATCGTATCTGGACATAATAACTCAAGTGACAGTAAAAGTGCAAATATAAAGGACCCACTGTAATGGGTAGGCAACAAGTAAGTGGTGTTTTAGAATAGTGTGATAAATTCTTAAAAAAAAGATTGGAGAGATCGGTTTATTTGATAAGTTAGGAAGCTTTGTTGTTATGAACTCTAACTATGATTAGATAAAAAAGAACGCCAGTCTTGCCATCCTGGAAAAACGCAGAGCTTCAGATTCGCTGCAGTGTTTAGCCTGTAGAAAGTTTCTCATTTGTGAGGTCTGGCATTCCAAGCTAGGAGCAGGCATTGGGTGTCATCTGCACAAGGGGATATTTAACGTACTCTAACTGTGGATGCAAAGACAGTTGAGCAAACATAGATAGATACGAAAACAAAATATTTGCAGAGAGGAAATGTGGCAAGAAAAGAATTCATAGTTTTCTCAAACTGTACATCTAACTAACTACACTGCCGGAAAAAACATGGAATATCCTCAAGGGCAAGATCATTTAACTCCAAGAGAGGTAACTGGTGGTTCATCATTGTAGGAGTATGTGATAAGAAATGCAGTCTGAATGAAACACATTTGTCACAGTAAAGGGCACCCAGTCACATAATTACACAGTGTACCCCTCTGGTGGCATGCAGGTGTATATTCTCGCATGCAAACGATCATAAAAATGTCGGATGGCATTCTGCGATAGACTATAGCAAGCATATTGTACAGTATGTTGCAATTCGGCAATGGTTCTTACAGTCCCGGGAGAAGGAGTAAGCTCTCGCTTCATAACATACCGTACGCGTTCAATCGGCGAGAGATGTGGTGATCTTGCTGACAGTTATTGTACACCACGAAGAGTGAGTGCCAGCAGAAGCACGTGGATGTGCTGAAAGCCACATCACCGACCAGGAGAAGAAATGGCAGTAGCACGAGGATAATAGCCTGTGTAATGTAGCGGGTACTGATTATTTAGCCTGGAGAATTGTAGTTGATGGCCCCTTCACCACGAGGCCTGGGATGGGACCTGTGTGCCGTGGGCGAATGCACTCAGTAACAGACAGCCATACAAGTGTACGTCCATCACTCGTATACGGACAGAACCTACTCTCATCGCTGAAGACTACAGAGCGCTATTCTAAACCCCAGTCAACTGTTTCACTGCACCAGAATAGCCGTGCTTGGTGGTATCGTGGTGTCAATGGTAGCCTGGTCAGTGGTACACGTGAACTTGATCCTCCTGCAAGCACACGATTTCCAATGGTCCCTTACGACACAGCAACCGCTGCAATATCTGCTTCAATTTTGTCCCTAGATGATGTTTGGTTGGCAGCTGCTGCTCGCACTATGCGTCGATCGTGAAATACGTCTGTACTACATAAACGTCCAGAACTTGTTCTACGAGTTATACAGACCACTGACAAAAGGAGCGAGACACGACCAATATACTGTACCCAGCATTTGCAGTAATCCCTGGAAATATTCATCCAGTTTCCCACAAGCTCAAAATGAGACCCTGTCCTAAAGGTTGAAGCAGTGAACAGGATAAGTACTCGTCGATGTATCATGGTTGTACCATATAACGAATGTTGCACTCACCGTTCACCACTAAACACAGCATAGTTACTCCCTGCAGTATCACAGCAGAGGGTACACAGGCAGGCCATCTGGGTACCATCTGATCGCCGATGACCGTGACAAATCAATTATTAAACCTACAATCCGAAAATATGCACATATCACAGATGGTTCCACTGAAAACACTCCTTGAGGGTGTTTCATTTTTTTTCGGGCACTGTATATGTGTTTTTAGTATGACGTTAACGGAAAGATGGGTATTTGAGGTCCGTCCCAGTGATTTTCTCTCTGTAGTGACATTTCTGGCAAAGGAAAGAGGTTATGGTCTATAGCCCAGTCAACGATAACATCATTCGAGGTGGAGTGCGAGCCGCGAGTCCAAAATATTTCATTCTGTTTATTAATGGCTCATATCAGAACAAAGTAAATAATTACGAATTTACGGTAGAATGAAAGGAAAAAGAGAGTCAATGGATCATGTCTGAAATAAAGGATTCGTCATGGTAAGCTACACTCTTAGGTAACATTCAGAGTTTGATCCTTCGTCTGTCCATTCCATTAATTTATATCAATGAACCATTCACTTACGCAATACCTCGTCTCCTGCGTGGAGATACTGAAGCTATGAGGACGGGTCGTGAGTAGTTGCTGTAGATAACTAATTTATGCATATGAACTTTGCAATACGTAAGACAAAGATTAAAACTATATTATTACAATTCACTTTGATCCTCATTAATAAGTGAGTCACATCTGAAAGAATTATATGAGACGCTGATTATCTGATAGAACATCAATTATCGAAAGGATACGTCATTTACATTGGTTGTACTAGACGCTGTTGTTTGAAGGTTACCATGCACAACAGGATGACGAATGTGCCCCCCCCCCCCCCCACTTAATTGGAAAACAAGTAGAGTGGACACATCTGTCACCCCGTACGCACATTTTTATCATTTCTCATCCAATGGCATTCCGAAACAAATATATCTTTGCATGTATTAATAAATAAACTATATCATAGGCATTTGCATAGTTTTGTTCATAATTTAAATTTCACTAAAGATACATGAAATCAAATGAGAGAAATGGAAAGAGGAGGCAAAATACTATAAAACTGATGCATCATTCATATTTGTACCATATTCAGGTTATCACGAGCATAAACAATTCTCACCATTGTAAGCACAAATATTTAAACTTTGATTTGAAGGCATCCTGTGGCACCTAGAAATTAATAGCATATATGTTAACAGTGTGAAAATGTAGGGTGCAGCTAATGGAGCAAACAGAATTTAGAACAAACTTGCGTACAAAATGTTGGATAATGGGACCGGTGATGACATGCGGCTCTTATGTGACGTCAAGGGGTGCACTTTTCGCGGGTACGGGTGCCGAGAATTTGAAAGGAGTGACATTTTCCTGGTGTGGATGATCGAGTCTTTATGAGGTCAGCGTCTATGCTCTTCAGGGTCTTTTCTCAGAAGTTGGGCAGTCTGTCCGTCATCAATTGGAGATTCGATACGATCAGAGTTCGGAGGAGATGTATGAGCGGTGGTTCAGACACACTCGTTAGATGTCTTAAATATTTCACGTTCCGTGGTGCTTAGAAATAGTCCGGCACTGTCTGGACTCTGATCATTTTTGCACAGACTGTCGGATGCAGTGTGCGACTTAAACAAATTCTGGTCTGTGTGGATTCTGATTATTTTGCACAGTATCTCACAGATCCAGTTGTGGGGACTTCACTTAAATGCCTTAACTGACCGGCATTTAGGACAATTACTCGTGTCGACTAGTCAATTTATTGGTGAGTAAATGCCCGT
Source organism: Schistocerca gregaria (assembly GCF_023897955.1). Classification (NCBI taxonomy): domain Eukaryota; kingdom Metazoa; phylum Arthropoda; class Insecta; order Orthoptera; family Acrididae; genus Schistocerca; species Schistocerca gregaria. The sequence continues at coordinate 442,105,017 of NC_064931.1, read as the reverse complement.
CATTTGTAGCTGTGAACATGGCTGTAGTTTACTAGCTCATGCATTACTTTATTAAATTTATGCTGTCATGTATCCACTATTGGCTGCTAGTATAATTTTATTAATTCAATATAATAACTTGCTTTGATCACCACTCGACAGTTTGGTGAATCATTGACTCGACAATAAACTATATATTGAGACTTAAATCATTTCTAGTTGGGTACGTGATTTATAACAGCACCTACGTTCATTATAGCAGATACTGGAGTTCTGACAACTTGTCAATAACTATTTTGTGTGTGTACCACAATTATTTTACAGTTTTATTTAAATTTAAGGCGTCACTATTTAGGAAGGAGTAGTTTGCCTCTAAACTAACATAGAGACAGAGCGAATATTTTAAGTCCTCCCTTTTTAAATAAAATGCCTCGCAGAGAGCAGGAGATGGACAGAAAAGATGAGTAGGAAGAAATGGACAGAGAAAGGGGAGAGACGATGGACAGATGACAGGGAATGAGACATAAGAGAGGTGAGAAGATCGACAGAGAGAGCAATGAAAAGGAGATGGATAGAGGGAGGGAGGAGGAGGAGTAGTTAGAGAGCGTGAGGACGAGATACAGGGTCAGGAGTAGAGGGACTTGTAGAAGGAAGAGGAGATGGACCGAAGGGGAAGTAGCAGTAACAGAAAGGTGGATGGGAGCAGATGAATGCTGCCTGTACTACTAAGACTGGGAATCTGTTTCAAAGGGTTCAAATGGCTCTGAGCAATATGGGACTTAACATCTATGGTCATCAGTCCCCTAGAACTTAGAACTACTTAAAGCTAACTAACCTAAGGACATCACACAACACCCAGTCATCACGAGGTAGAGAAAATCCCTGACCCCGCCGGGAATCGAACCCGGGAACCCGGGCACGGGAAGCGAGAATGCTACCGCACGACCATGAGCTGCGGACACTGGGTGTGCCTGATATCTGCAGTGAGTCTGCCATTGCCGTACTTGGTTAAGCAGATCCTGTCCCTCTACGACTGTTGTTCACTACCAGCTGGGACAACGTTTCGAAACCTGCTATCGTAGGATAGAATTTTACTAGGCTTAAATTTGCGAGTCTCCACAACTTCCTACAATTTGTCACAGTCTAGCAACCTCAGTCAGTATGCCACCTTCACAATGACGCTGTAAAAATCTTTTGTTTATCCTAAACGTGGCACCAAAATTATTTCCTTATGTCATATCCCAAGCATGAGTATTGTCTGAGATTGATTTACGCGGTTTATAATGTTAAATCGCTTATTACAAATTGTAAGGGATGGAAAGTGACTTAAAATAACCTCAACTATAAGTTTTTTCCAACTTCTAAATTTATTCAGAAAACAGTTTCACCCTTTCTCTACTTGCCTTTGACGAGTTGTACCCAAAAAAGGCCAAGTCTTGGTAGAGGGACGATTATTGGCTAGCACAGTAACATCTGCTTTAAAATGAAATGGTGAGTGTCAAGTGAGTCCGCACCCACTATACGACATACAGAGATCCCCAGCTATTCATCTGTGATTTCATTAACAGTGTTGACACTGCTCAATCTACATCTGCCTAGCCCTGCCTGGCTACTCTCCCAATTATCTCTACCTTTCTCACTCCCGGACTTCACTCCTGACTTCACGGACCTCCCTCCTCAGAGCGTTATGCCACAACTTTTTTTTTTTCGGCTTTCCTCTTGCCCCTCCCCACCCACTTAACAACCCCTTACATGTCGTGACGCTGCAGACCTGTCGTCAGCTCGTTGCCTCTAATTGCGAACTGGTTTTCAGTAGTTTTCCAGAAGCTGGGTGGAGGGTTATACACTGCGTCCAAAGCCTACCATTGCCTTTTCATTACGTATCGGCATATTTAGCGAGAACTCTATCTTTTAATCCCTCTCGTCGCACACACTCTTTCTAGGGAGGAAATGGTGGCCTCACTATTCCTGTCGATACGTGTACAAGTACACTTGGACCTATTCCTATGAATGATACTCTGAATATCCTTGGACTACTCTGTATTGATAGCTCATAAAGTTATCGCTGTATTTGGCCGCCCAATATGCTGGTGCCTGCTGACTTGCTGGCTGCCTTGAGAGTTTCCTTGCCATGACCTAAGACTTCCGAGACTTAACGTTATTCTCCATTTGTAACTATTTTTCTACAATAGTTGGCTGTTTACTGTGGATACAACAATACTGTAGCTGGGGAAACATCTATCACACATCGAAATTCTATATTGAGATGAATAGTACCTAAATGACGAAGGTGTCAGGTGGACTTAAATCACTCCGCATTCAAGATATCTATTGTAAGGTGCTTATTTTGCCTACTGGGGAAGGAGCAGATTCTCTACCGTCCATAGATTTCATTTATGTACCTATAAACCAGGTAAAAGAGATACTTAATAAAAATTATTTTGTATATATCCTAGTTGAGTGCCTGTTGTTGCCCGGATATGTGCTATACCACCTCTCTCTCTCTCTCTTTTCTGCTCCTGTCCAACTTTCTGTATCTGCTACTTCCCCTTTGGTCTATCTCCTCTTCCATCTGAAAGTCCATCTCCTCCTGACCTGCTCTTAAGGTATGCATTTCAGGCTCCGTATTTCCTGAACAATTTTCTTTTTTGCTCCATCCTACCTCCTCCGAAATATGAAAACCAAATAGTTTGCAGTAGAAGAGATGTGTTTAACAGTATCAAACATGAACAAGTGTTCATAGCTCTTAAGGTATAAGTTTAAAGCCTATATTTACTAACTCTTTTTCTTGTTCGACCGTACAACCACCTCTGAAATTTACCTATCCCATAACCTTAGCAACAACAGTACAACTGTCAGATGTATCAGAACGATTTTCAGTTATAACTTTCGACTCATTCGTTTCCAGACTAGGGTGACTATCCTCAACTTGATACACTTACCCTCCTGCATTATCCCTGACAGTTTTTGACATCGTCACGGCGTCACCCTGTATATCCGCCAGTGATCTAACATACAACAAAATACTAACCCATGAGTGTACTACGATAGCACTGGTGATGTCAAAATAGCCACAAGCTTTTATTAACGTAAAACATCTGTCTTACTTCTAATTGCAACATCATGTGGGTATGGAAGTAGGCGTCCTTTAGAATAATCGGTAGCTCGATAGGATACAATATCTACTACAATAAAAGCAACCTCAGACAAGTCGAGGTGACTTAACCTCGCATGAGACGTATGTAAGATACCGTCTCAGCGTTGGCATTACATTGGATTACACTGACATAAGCACTAAGTGAATCGGAATCCGATATCGATATGACAAAAAACTAACCCACTTCGCAAACTATCAGCTCTCTCAGCCGTGTTTCAGCTGGTAATTCTAATTGAGGATATGGATTTCTATTTCACTGCCATAGTATGGAAAGGACAGGAGTAATAATCAGTGCGAACGTAACCACCAATTGAATTTGTGAGTCCGTACGGTGCTGCATTCCTACCGAACTGCTGATTCATGTTACTCGAAATCCCATTAGTTGCGCATAGTTATTTAAAGGAGCCAGGATAGTATATTGTAACGCAGTCACGTTTTGTACTGTTTTGAGACCTGATCTGAGTCACGTTCTCATCTCGTGAAATTATCATAAATTTGTATAACGAGCTAGGTTCTTATAACATAATTGCGTTGAAAGAGTTGTTACCAGCGAAAAATTCCCATATCGATCATTGCTTCATCACTAATCGTTGTCAAGGTAACAACAACGTTTGAATAATGGCGTCTAAGCGGGCACAATGGCCAGCCACCGGTCAATATGCTCCTCGCTGTGGCCAGTACCTCCGCTCTGAATTAAAACGTTTTATTTTTGTTTATGTGAAAAAATACTGAACGTAAGTATTGTAAACTATTAATCATAATACATAAAATATTTTAATATTTAATGATTATAAAATAATTTCGCAATTACAATACATAATTATTATTATAAAATAATAAAATCATTATTACAGCAATGGTGTGCACAAAAAAGCAAAAAGGAGACAGTCAATTATCGGATCCATGTGACATAGAGAGAGCAATACAAGCAGTGAAGCAGACATCGCTTCGAAAATTTCTGCAACCACCTATGGTTCAAAATGGCTCTGAGCACTATGGGACTTAACATCTATGGTCATCAGTCCTCTAGAAGTTAAAACTACTTAAACCTAACTAACCTAAGGACATCACAAAACACCCAGTCATACCACCTACGGAGCTCCAAGAAATACACTGAAGAGGAGAGTACTGAAGAAAAATCTACGTGTTACTAACAACAAGAAGATATTATGAGGGTTTCAGTCCGTTTTTAACTCTAATGAAGAAAATTAAATTTCCCCCCATATACTGTAGTTGGAGAGAAGGATTTCCGCCAGTCAGTCACGGATCTGTGGTGGGTAGCATCTGAATTGGCCGATAGGAATTGTCTTCCTCATAATTGTGATAAGACTAGAAAGGTTATATAGGGATGAACTCGTGATATGTAGAAAAGGTTTATAACACTGAGATTTAATTCAAGTGCCTAGGATGTTCAGTGTTAGCCCACGAAGAATGAATGGTGGTGGTGAAGGCGAAAAAGACTATTTGCCTGGTAATGGTGTCTAAAACTTTCTGATTCGGGTTGATTTAAAGTTCTTCTGTCGAAAGAATGATCTTTTTACTGAAAAGATGATCGTTATATTAGATAAACGTTTTACTCTAAACGTGTAATTTGTACTGTAAATAAGTTATTTCTCCTGTCAATTCACCTTTGCAGCTTTGTGGCCGTTATCCCCTACCATGACGGGCATAATGGCCACTTGGGCCGGTCGTAGTGGCCGAGTGGTTCTAGGCGCTTCAGTCTGGAACCGCGCGACCGCTACGGTCGCAGGTTCGAATCCTGCCTCGAGCATGGATGTGTGTGATGTCCTTAGGTTAGTTAGGTTTACGTAGTTCTAAGTTCTAGGGGACTGATGACCTCAGATGTTAAGTCCCATAGTGCTCAGAGCCAATGGCCACTTGGGTATTTTTCGTATAAATTGATTATTTACGTGCTTCGGACATCTATATTATTGAAACGTGAGATACAATCACGACACCTATTAAAATCATTGCTTATTTTACACTGTTCTCTCACATAGCATTCTAGCAACCCCACATGATACCCATACCCACAACCTGTATCTTCCCCAATATTTCAGGAAATTCAACCCCAGTCCCAGAATACGAGAATTGCATTAGACATACTTTCACCAAGCTAAGGCGTACTAGAGCAGTAGTATGGCCAGAACCCAGACTGCGAGGAATCCCACCACTGATCGCCACGCACTCTCAATTTTGGAGAAACCGATCAGATCGTGTTCATCGAAAACTGCAGTGAATTCCAAGACCCCAGGCGAAGTACCAGGGTACCTAAAGCATTGGCCCACACACCACTTGCATCCGTACCAAACAGACGAAACACCAACACGTCTCTCATTTTCTGCCACTACAGGATGTAATAAAACGACATAGGAACCAACGCCAGCCACTAGGCCACTGCTCCAGCAGAAAACGAGAACATGGACTCTCTAAACAGTTTCCGCAGGTAGCGTGGACGCTCTGGTTCTCACTTACCACCCTGAAAGTTGCAGTACCAGGTCCACTGCAAGAAGTACCTCTTGCTGTCTGTCAGCGGACAAACTCAGATGCCGGAATGGTCGTCTAGCGACAGGCGTTAACGGCTGTAGCGTCGTTGATTAACAATTTTGGGTATCGTTGTTTATTCTCAATTTGTTCTTTAAGACACCCTCTACAACCGCTCGTTACTCGTCTGTTATGTTTTGTTACACCATGTATATTTCCCTGTAAACAAAAGTTCTAAGCTAATCAACTATAGATAAAATTATGAACGATAGCGGGACAGTCTGTAGAGAAAATAAAAAGAGGTTCCTCATTTATACAGCTCCTAGACCGTCACTGTTAAGATTTCGCAACGACTGTGTTACAAGTGGCACAAAGCAACACTCCTAGTAGGTGCGGCTATAAAATAACGGGACAGTTGCTGTAAAACTTGTCCTTTGAAAAACATACATATTTAGTTATTGTCCCCATGAATATACTCCCCTCCGCTATCCTTTCCACGCTCCATGCAAATTTTCTATTGATTGGAACAGTGCTGGAAGTCTTCCTCTGTGATGCGTGCCGCTATTTTGTCTCACTACTTCAAAGGAGTGAAATCTTGTTCATTTTAATTGAGATTTGACCTTGAGGAATAGCTAAAACTCACATTGTGTTAGGTCAGGCGAATCAGATGGGTGACATAACACTGGGATGCTCTACTTCGGTAGAAACCTCTTATCACTCGGTGCGTTATCTTGATGTAGAATTCCAAAGTTCGGTTAGTTTTTTTCTTATTTTGTAAATGAGTCGAGCAAGAACCTCAAGGTAGTACTGTTGCTTAAGAGACTGACCTCCAGGAACTCAGTGAAGAAACACAATTCCATAAGTATCGGAAAAAAGAATAATCATAGATTTTTATCTTAAGTTGTTCATTCAAAATGTTTTTCGGAATATGTGAAGATGGACCCTTCCACTGCGTGGGCTGGCACTGGGTCATAAGTGAAAAACCAAAATTCATCACATATTATCATCTTTCCAATATGTCAGGATCATTTGCGCTTTTATTCACAGTGTCAGTACAAACGTTTCCACGAGCTTCTTTTTGTTCGATGGTGAGAATTCTCGGCACAATTTTCGCTCACACTTTTCTCATGTTAAATTTGTTATGTAAACTTTAGCTTTCGAATTCTTCACCGTCTCCTACATTTTCATCAATCAACCGAATACTCAACTAACGGTGAGATAGAATCAGAGTATCTACTTTCTTGATACTTCATCCGTTTTTGCTGTTAAAGGGCATCCCGGGCGTGAGTCATCTTAACCGTTTTCTCCTCCATCTTGGAAACGATTGAACCACTCAAAAACTCAAGTACGTGACAAACAGTCTTCGCCGTACACGTCTTTTTGTAAAAGATAGGTTTCAGTTGCAGGTTTTCTGAGTTTCATGAGAAACTTCACTACAATTCGTAGCTGTATTGTTACATTAATCATGTTTCTGGTAAACAAACGAAAGCCACGGCCACAATGCTTTATCTATAGTCACTAAAGTTGCCGCATTCTACTGACAAGACTTCACGCTTCACAGCTATTCGTCGTTCATCTTTAGCACACGCGTACGTACTCTATGACAGCATTAGTCTCGTTATTTTATTGCCACACCTCGTATAGTACGAGCTACAAAACCTAAATATCAAAACAAAGTAACAAACATTCGTGTCACAGATGAATTGTTATTGGAATATCAGCCAACTGGCAGCTGTAAGATATTGTTTCTAGGGGTTGCCCATTGCCTACGGCTGATGGCTGTTGTGAACAGCAGTGCTGGTTTTCCGATTTCACGGGACTGGGGCTATTCTCCAGCCTAGGGATAAAGGGATAGTCTTCCTTCAATCCGGCTAAATAGTGCTGGTCTGGTCCGACTCGGCTCTTTTCAAAGGCGAGACATTTCCTTATGATGCCTGCTGTTTCCTAATACCAACACCTGAATGTTGCACTTTACAACAGTACAATGAGCTTTAACAGGAAATGGTCAACCGAAGTGCGTACCTTCAGCCCTGGAGGCTGATTGGTTTAAAGGCTTCCATGATAAAATAATTTTAGGGGGGGGGGGGGGCAATTTGTTGCTGGCGGAATCGAGCAGTCGTCTGGCAGTCCTTGTGGGTGCAGAAAGCCAGTTTTGATCCCTCGGCTGCGGACGTATTGTTTCTATGATTACTTGCGGAAGTCGGTAGTGAGTGTGCAAAAACGTTTTTCTCTCTCTGTGGAAGTCTCTAGTGTTCGAATTGCCTTCCCATGCGCTGGTATAGGAACCAGCTCGCTCAACTGCTACTTTTCGATGCGGGTGTTGCTGTTAAGTGTGCTTGGATATCTCTGTGCGATGGGGCCACCTGACAACGCGTGGAGCAGTTAGCTAGCCGGAGGCGTTCCTTGAAAAAAACAAGAAGTACCTGGCCAGGTTTAGTAGTCATCGCAATACCAACGTATTTTTATTACGTGTATTATCAACGAGGGGAAGTGGTACTTTACACTCATTCTAAAAAACTAAAAAAGACCTGTTAATTGTTATTGTCTTATATTAACAACAGGCTTCCGAAAAAGATACAGATGTATATCTAAGGTCCAGAACCCGAAAATATCTTTTGGTATACTTTGGAAATACCAATACACATTCATAAACGCGTACTTAGTGACCACTACAAAAAATTTAAATGCAAATTTAGTTAATTATTGTTGACTGTCACTCACAAAATATTTTTTTAAAGAGGTATTGATATGTAAGTTATGGTCCTGAAACTGCAAATATCAACTATGACTTTCACTGTGAAAGGTCACATCAACTACCGAAACCTAAATTTATTCGGTGATTTTACCTGAAAAATATAACTCTTTTATGGAGTCTGGCAGAAGACGTCATAAAAAGACGAAAATTTTTTTCTGAATTTTTAAAAAATAAAATACCTGAGTAGAGCACAATAGTTTGGAAAGGTAGGCACAAAGTTCTCCCTCCTTGGTATTCAGAGCATTAGAAGATAATAAATTCCGTTTTTTCTCCACTGGAAATCAGAAGTGTAAAGTTCACGTGTGTATCATTATCCTTTGACTTTTGACCGTGACCTACTGTTTAGTATAGGAAAGATGGTTGAAACTGCTTGGTGTAGGTGTAGAGACTGTATGCATTTTTCGGATTTGGGACTCTATGAATGTAGTTGAATTTCTACAGGTTACTGACTTTGCGGTGCAGAAGATGTGCCAACCATAACCATGCTTTCCGGGACAAAGCGACGAGGACGGTCCTTTTTTAGACTGATTGTCTATGTGTTTCAGGGATCAGAAGTAATCCTAGTCAGCCAACAAACGTTTCCAAACAAGTATATAGAACACTGCTTAACGTGATTTTTCTTGCGCACAGCACGGCGCTAAAATGCGTGGACATGAGCAGTGGCCGCGAGCGAGAAATGAGACGAGAAGCAACGTATCACTGCTTCGCGTTGAACCAACGTTTCAGTGAGTTGCCTACGTATCTTCAGACGAAGATAACGAGACGATTAGTCGTGGAAACATTGCTTCATGATGACGCAGCGCCGTGATATCATCAGTAAAGCTCGCTAAGCATCTTAATTCCCAAAAATTCCAATGTATTTTATATCTATAAACTGCATCTATGCTCTACAAGCCACTGTGAAGTCCACAGCAGAGCGCCCTATCCGCAGTATACCGTATTAGATTTCCTTTTTCCTGTTCCAACCCCACACGGAACACGAGGTGTATGATAGCTTAAATGCTTCTGTGCCTACTGTAGCTACTCTAATCCGGTCTTCGTGTTACCTACGGGAGCGGAAACTACGGGTGGTAATATATATACACTCCTGGAAATTGAAATAAGAACACCGTAAATTCATTGTCCCAGGAAGGGGAAACTTTATTGACACATTCCTGGGGTTAGATACATCACATGATCACACTGACAGAACCACAGGCACATAGACACAGGCAACAGAGCATGCACAATGTCGGCACTAGTACAGTGTATATCCATCCACCTTTCGCAGCAATGCAGGCTGCTATTCTCCCATGGAGACGATCGTAGAGATGCTGGATGTAGTCCTGTGGAACGGCTTGCCATGCCATTTCCACCTGGCGCCTCAGTTGGACCAGCGTTCGTGCTGGACGTGCAGACCGCGTGAGACGACGCTTCATCCAGTCCCAAACATGCTCAATGGGAGACAGATCAGGAGACCTTGCTGGCCAGGGTAGTTGACTTACACCTTCTAGAGCACGTTGGGTGGCACGGGATACATGCGGACGAGCATTGTCCTGTTGGAACAGCAAGTTCCCTTGCCGGTCTAGGAATGGTAGAACGATGGGTTCGATGACGGTTTGGATGTACCGTGCACTATTCAGTGTCCCCTCGACGATCACCAGAGGTGTACGGCCAGTGTAGGAGATAGCTCCCCACACCATGATGCGGGGTGTTGGCCCTGTGTGCCTCGGTCGTATGCAGTCCTGATTGTGGCGCTCACCTGCACGGCGCCAAACACGCATACGACCATCATTGGCACCAAGGCAGAAGCGACTCTCATCGCTGAAGACGACACGTCTCCATTTGTCCCTCCATTCACGCCTGTCGCGACACCACTGGAGGCGGGCTGCACGATGTTGGGGCGTGAGCGGAAGACGGCCTAACGGTGTGCGGGACCGTAGCCCAGCTTCATGGAGACGGTTGCGAATGGTCCTCGCCGATACCCCAGGAGCAACAGTGTCCCTAATTTGCTGGGAAGTGGCGGTGCGGTCCCCTACGGCACTGCGTAGGATCCTACGGTCTTGGCGTGCATCCGTGCGTCGCTGCGGTCCGGTCCCAGGTCGACGGGCACGTGCACCTTCCGCCGACCACTGGCGACAACATCGATGTACTGTGGAGACCTCACGCCCCACGTGTTGAGCAATTCGGCGGTACGTCCACCCGGCCTCCCGCATGCCCACTATACGCCCTCGCTCAAAGTCCGTCAACTGCACATACGGTTCACGTCCACGCTGTCCAGTGTTAAAGACTGCGATGGAGCTCCGTATGCCACGGCAAACTGGCTGACACTGACGGCGGCGGTGCACAAATGCTGCGCAGCTAGCGCCATTCGATGGCCAACACCGCGGTTCCTGGTGTGTCCGCTGTGCCGTGCGTGTGATCATTGCTTGTACATGTCTCTCGCAGTGTCCAGAGCAAGTATGGTGGGTCTGACACACCGGTGTCAATGTGTTCTTTTTTCCATTTCCAGGAGTGTATTTATATAGATTCCTGACTTAAAATTAGATCCTGTAACTTCGTAACAATGCTTTCGGGTTATAACTGGCGTCTGTCTTCGAGTACCTGCTAATTCAGATTTTTCAGCGTTTTCTTTACGCTCTAAAAATGAGTCGACCAAAGCTATTACCATTCGTGCTGCTCTTCTTTGTGTGTTCAGTACCTCCTCGTAGTCGTATTTGGTGTGGACCCTACACACTTGAGCAACATTATAGAATCAGTCCCGAAAGTTTTTTAGCAATCTCATTTGTAAAGTGATTACACTTTCCATGTTTTTATCAATGAATCCAAGTTCATCATTTCATTTCATATGTCTACATGTTGTTGCACCCACGTATATTTCTGAATTGTCTGATCCCACCTGCAAATTTCTGATATCATAGTCAGAGGCTACAACGGTTTTTCAATTCCAATGAAATGCAAAACTTTACATTTCTGAACGTTTAAAGCAAATTGGCAATCTTCGAACCACTTCGAGTTCCCATTAAGGTATGAATGCCTTATAGATAACTACATCATCTGCAGAAAAGTCTGGGATTACTGTTTATATTGTCTTTCATGTTATTAATGTACAATGTGGACACTAAGACTCTAAATAAACTTCTCTCCGACCTCCAGAAGTTCATTCTGCTTCGGTGGATGACTTTCCATCCGTACAATCGGCGTCCTCAGTACCAAGCAAAACAATCTTCGTTTAATACTCAGTATCATCTTGCTTTAGTTAGTAAGCGTTGGTGTGATACGAAGTTTAATTTTATCAGAATTCACGAAATACTGTCTCATGTGAGAAAAGCGTGAGCGCCGTTCCACATGACACATGTGTAGAGTACCCTGCTAGAAGGTATGAAGGAGATCATTATGTTCGATGATACCTCAATGTCTGCGGTGATCATAATTTTACACGAAAGATTCACGTTAGCAACTAAGAAACTACTTAGTAGAGCGCACTGGTCTGTAACGTTAAATCAGAATTTTTTCGTAGGAGTTAGGGGAAAAAGACATGCAACACACAACCTTGGTTTGAGAAAATCTATACTCCGTAGTTAGAAACAAATCGCAGTTGCTGATTAATGTATTTCAACAAGACAGTTGCGCACAGACAGCGGCTGGTAAGCGCAACCTATGAAAAACTGGCGATGCCGCACGTTACTATAGATTGACGTATACAAAAGGACAGGTTTGAAATGTTTGATGAGTCAGTCCGTTGCACTGCAAGAAGAGACCTCCGTCAACAGTACGGGCTGTCACGACACCGACGCCAAAAATTTTTTTATGTGGCTCGAACCTGAGGACGTACAATACACCACTGGAGCACCATAAGTGTCGTACAGACTAAGCAATCACTAACAATCACACGGCTCTTTTCCTGGGCCAGTTAACGATGTATTGTCGTATCAACTCAGTCACAAAGTCTTATCAAGGCACCATCTGAATCCTAGTTCTGATAGAACGACGGAAACTTCAAACACTGGTCTTTCTAGGACAAACTTGCCCTTTTCCATTTCAAACGCCTTCCAACAAACACAGCAGATCTTATGGCTCGATTTTGCTAACAATGTACAACAATTAAATTTTCTTTTCAACCTGCAGCTTTTCTCAGTACCACCCACTGCTCTTCCCATTGTCAGTATCATGTTACTAGACACAGATCGCCATCTATCAACTTTACGTATAAGTCACATCATTGCAGTGTTTCAATACAAATGCTATCTCCTGTATACAAGAAGTTCTTTAGAAGATGTAGCTATTCAGGAAGTACTGATTCCTACATACACCACTATATGCCATAATTAAATGAAAAACTGGTACACAGTAGCAGAGATAATACATAAACAACGCTTTCAATGGCATCCATGCTTCTGCCGATTCTTAAAACGTATTAATATTATAACTAAACAATTTAACGTTTTCACTTACTACTGACACCACATAATGGCAGCTGGATCACCACCTGTGAACAGAAAGAGCTTTATCAACGTTCTGAAGTTCAAACAAAATTGCTACATAATGCACTAGTCTTGCTATGTGACAATAATGATGGTAGTCTTGAAAATTACAGTGGCAGTGGCATGTCATTTCATACCTACATCGAACAAATTGCTGAGTAACAGAAATTTCATTTGTATAAGTGTTTTGTTGCAACTGAGGATGACCAGAGGCAGCTTCTTCTATTGTTCCTCAGACTATCTACTGAACACAACACGGGAATCCTGCGAGGCCATCAATGTTTGCACTATGTGAAGAGTGTGTCAGGGCAGGTAGTGTACCTCACGTCACTGTGTGACACAGTTCTATTTGACTGAGCTGTTTATGATAGAGAGGAAAAATGTTTATTTTGCACACTGAAATAAGGTATATCGTTTTTATCATGGATGACTTCTCTAATTTAGGCCATGTCGAATCACTGCTACATTTCGATCCAAATGTGAGACAACGCGCTGTTGAACAGGTGGTCAAAATGGTCCACGAAGCTTGATTAATGATTATTTCACTGGTTGAAATAGTTCCAAGTTTGATGACTGCAAAGGAGAATGGGAAGTAGGTGGTTCCCCAACATGAGTCAGGTTTGTATTACGCACCAGAGGCTGCTGCTCAAGGCAGATGACTTGTGTGGGGTGTGCACAAGGTTCTTTTTAGTTTAGGAGACTCCCCATACAGTCAAGATAATGATAGTTCCAGGATACGTTGAAGTATTAGTGTAGTAGTGAAGTAGGCTCCCAGGTAGATGCCATTTTCCTTGACATCCGGAAGGCGTTCGATACAGTTCCGCACTGTCGCCTGACAAACAAAGTAAGAGCCTACGGAATATCAGACCAGCTGTGTGGCTGGATTGAAGAGTTTTTAGCAAACAGAACACAGCATGTTGTTCTCAACGGAGAGACGTCTACAGACGTTAAAGTAACCTCTGGCGTGTCACAGAGGAGCGTTATGGCATCATTGCTTTTCATAATACATATAAATGACCTAGTAGATAGTTCGAAAGTTCCATGCGGCTTTTCGCGGATGATGCTGTAGTATACAGAGAAGTTGCAGCATTAGAAAATTGCAGCGAAATGGAGAAAGATCTACAGCGGATAGGCACTTGGTGCAGGGAGTGGCAACTGACCCTTAACATAGACAAATGTAATGTATTGTGAATACATAGAAAGAAGGATCCTTTATTGTATGGTTATATGACAACGGAACAAACACTGGTAGCAGTTACTTCTGTAAAATATCTGGGAGTATGTGTACGGAGCGATTTGAAGTGGAATGATCATATAAAATTAATTGTTGGTAAGGCGGATGCCAGGTTGAGATTCATTGGGAGAGTCTTAGAAAATGTAGTCCATCAACAAAAGAGGTGGCTTGCAAAACACTTGTTCGACCTATACTTGAGTATTGCTCATCAGTGTGGGATCCGTACCAGATCGGGTTGACGGAGGAGCTACAGAAGATCCAAAGAAGAGCGGCATGTTTCGTCACAGTGTTATTTGGTAAGTGTGACCGCGTTACGGAGATGTTTAGCAAACTCGGGTGGCAGACTATGCAAGAGAGGCGCTCTGCATCGCCGTGTAGCTTGCTGTCCAGGTTTCTAGAGGATGCGTTTCTGGATGAGGTATCGAATATATTGCTCCCCCCTACGTATACCTCCCGAGGAGATCACGAATGTAAAATTAGAGAGATTCGAGCACGCACGGAGGCTTTCCGGCAGTCGTTTTTCCCGCGAACCATACGCGACTGGAACAGGAAAGGGAGGTAATGACAGTGGCACATAAAGTGCCCTCCGCCACACACCGTTGGGTGGCTTGCGGAGTATAAATGTAGATGTAGAAGAGCAAATTACCTGCAGAGAAACATGACTTATATTAGTATCTGGATTATTAAACACCCAACGCACATGAATTAAAACAGCTGGATCCAGTGTAATGAACAGTGAAGGACGGAATGACGATTTCACGAAATTTCTGTAGTTGAATTTAAGATTCTTTCCTCCACAAACTCATAATGGAGCAGTGTTACACATTGCATGTGGTTAACAGACGTTATAGGAAACAATTTTTTGAAGAAGCTGGGAGAGTATTCGGACTATTATAAATGTAATTGCTCGTAGAATGAAACTCTACTGCTGATTATGAAGAATATCTGAAGCACTGACAACGTTATAATTTTACATCAGTACCCAAGTTAAACTACCACTGCATATGAAAATCTTTACTTCCATATGTAACTAAAACACATTTATAGGCCAAGCTACACATTTTTAAATCTACCAGAATGATAGATTTTGGAATGATAATGCAGTAAACATCTACCGAGTCTGTGACGTCTGTACACGGCTGTGGGTCTGACACATGAATATAATTATTAGGACCGACATGTCCGTTAACACCTTTGTATCAGGAATATTTTTATTTCCGCAGAAATGTTATATTTTATTGTAAGAAAACAAATTTACCTGCCTCCAAAGAAGTTGTTTATACTTTATAAACCTACAGTAGTGACCAATGTTAACTGTGTAAAACAGAATATGTCAGTTGAGCAGCAAAATATGTCACCTTACGTGAAAAGGATTCATCTTAAACCTGTCCCAAAGGACCTCGACGTCTTCAGTACTAGCGACGGTCGTGATGGTCGGTGGCACCAACTTCCAGCGGTCGATTCATATCGGTGCTTACCGTACATCTTGAGAGACGGAAATGCGGACTACACAGTAATTCAATAACATGTGGAACCCCCATATCCGTCTCCCAAGACGCACGCAATCCTTTCACTCCACAGCAGCTGTTGAGGTGCAGTTTCTCGTGTCTGCACAGACATTGATAAGCAATGTCTGAGATTAATGTAGCTTCTTTTTCTGGAGAAGTCTTCCATCCAAGTTATTTACTGTGACATAATACGCTACAATCAAAGAAAGTGTAACTACAGACAAGCATCGTGTATTGAAGTACACTACATTGCTACCAATTTGGACAAGTATAAATCTTCTGCTGCATCTTGGCTTACTTCAAAAGTGCAATCACCTTACATCGAGTAATGCATGACAGAAATAGTGCGCAGTGAGAGATGAGCGTAGGTGTCACATAATGATATAATAATAAGCAGACCTCGCACGCTCATCGCCCATTATGCACGAAGGCTGTTTGCTCCACAACACACGCCTGAACTGCAGGTTGCATACAATATGTATGAATAATAACGGAAAAGCGTTCATAAATTATTCTAACGGAAATACAGTTGTTCATGTCCGAAGCTAACTGTGAACATCGAGAGACGGCCGTCCAAATCACACATCGTTGTAATAACATGTAGAACATGTAGACTGCCAGTTACGCACGATTTAGGATTTTTATATAACTCATAGTTGCAGGAAAATATTGACGACTAATAATAGGAAATCAATCACTGATGATGCCTACGAAAATATTCCGCCGAGAATTACTGACCCCATCAACAGCAGTTACCAATATCACCATGCAGATTCGCGTACTAGGCAATACGGGTTGCCTCATGCTTTAACTGAATCGTTTCCATTAACAACGACGTTTGGTAACCTGAACAATGTCCCTTTTCTAGTGTATTATTGAAATACTGTAACAACATTACCTTCATATTCTAGTTCTGTGTGATAATGTTTCTTTTAAAAGTCATATTATGGTTTAACATTTACCACATAGTAATAATTCTGATAGGTTACAGAACACTTGCATTTGGCTTTCGCCGGGAACAGAAGAGTTACCATTACATTCGTGATTCGTCTATATTTATTTCACAAGTAGCCACTTTGCTAAGCTATATCTGCCTACTTGCAGGATGAAATCCCAGTACTGATGACCGCAGGAGGCAACTTAATTATTGCCTACTTTGAAGGGATCAGCGATATGGGTTAATTATCACCACTTTGTCCCCACACCAGTCTCAGAACCGTCTACCAAGTGTACGTAATCGTATAGCGAACTGCAACCTCAAAATAACTCGAAAGGCCATGATGAACAGCGTGAGGACGTGTCAGGACGATTTCTGGTGCTCATACGCGAACATAATGTCCAAAATTCTCTCGTTTATGAACAATGATACACGACTGACAATATCAACAGACATTATGTTTAGTACTCATTGGTTTTAAATTCAAATTCCTTTCTTCTCTGGTTCTTGTATTTAAAATTAAGGCCCCAATTTTTTTACTGTCTTACGTTTTACAAATTTGGGGAGTGGCACTAACCTTTCAACTTAATCCTGTTGGGCGTTAAACTTGCGCTATGAGCAAATTTACTTTCCACCACTTTTCAGGTATCCTGTTATTCGCAGGCAGAGCAAGGTTTACCGCTGTGCTATTCCAATGCAAGAACTTCCCCATACCGTAATTTTGTTTTAAATTCTAGCGGTTGTTCATTTTCATGTTTCCCTTGTCATACGACTGTATTTATTTATTTGTTTTTAGGCATTAGCTCACCTATATTACATAATTTTCAGACAGGTTTCAAGTAATGTGTGATGATACAAATACAAATAGTAATTATTTCTAAGCCCGCATCTCGTGGTCGTGCGGTAGCGTTCTCGCTTCCCACGCCCGGGTTCCCGAGTTCGATTCCCGGCGGCGTCAGGGATTTTCTCTGCCTCGTGATGGCTGGGTGTTGTGTGTTCCTTAGGTTAGTTAGGTTTAAGTAGTTCTAAGTTCTAGGTGTCTGATGACCATAGATGCTAAGTCCCATAGTGCTCAGAGCCATTTGAACCAATAATTTCTAAACTTAAGTTGAAACTGCGCGGCCTCCACCAGTAAAGGCATTTCGCTAGCCAATGAGTGGTTTTGATTAAATTTTGCTACTTTCTGGCAGTGTTAGCAGACACAATATTCAACTTTGAAAGCTTCTGAGCGTGTGTCTTGTTAGCGTGTTTACGTTATTCAGTTTGTTCAAAAATGTTTCAAATGGCTCTGAGTGCTATGGGACTTAACCTCTGAGGTCATCAATCCTCTAGAACTTAGAACTACTTAAACCTAACTAACCTAAGGACATCACATACATCCATGCCAGAGGCAGGATTCGAGCCTGCGACCGTAGCAGTAGCGCGGTTCCAGACTGTAGCGCCTAGAACCGCTCGGCCACTCCGGCCGGCTATTCGGTTTGTTATGGTGTACTTTAGCAGATCTTTTCACGATGATGTACTTTTAGGACTTCGTAATTAGTATTTTTCACATGCAACAGTATAATGGTTTGTGGTTGTAGGCCTGTACTATTAATGCAGTTACCTGCTTTAAAGGAGAGTATTGATAGTTCTTTGAGAGGATGACGCAACTGTTACAAGTATAGGGTGGTTATAATAAAATTTTCGCGACTTGGGTCAGTGTAGACGGAAAACTATTTACCGTATGGGTAACCAACTATACAGGAATGATGTTCATACTGTGCGCTGCAGTATTTGCGTTGTTAGTAGGCGTCGGTACTGGTACGGCAACATAGGGCTGAAACACAATCAGCAGTGAGCATTACAGTTTCAGGTACTCAACGTGGGTCTGGAAAAAATGAGCAGCGATTTACTGCTAAGGCTGTTTTATCAAGACAATAGCAATAGTGCTGCTGATCTTTTCGAGCGTCGACGCATTAAAGGAATATAGAGAGGTCCTCTTTCTGCACCGGAGTTGAAGAACTTGATTCAGAAGTTTCTATTTAGCTGGCGATTTGAGAATTGCTCAGGGTGAGACTATTTGCCAGTTGCGCCACAAATTGTTAAAGAAGTTACCGTTGCCATGTCTGAGAACGCTGGACGCAATGTTCGATCTTCAAGCAGTGCACGAACTGTGTCACGACATCCCATGATCCGTCGTGGATGCAGATGGTCGTCACTTTGAGCAATGTTAGTAACTTGGAACGTAAACATGTTACGCAATTAAAAAATGTCATCCTCTTACGAGGAAATTAAAACATGTATCCTTCAAGCGTTTATTCGTTATGCATCTTCCGCATGTCGTCACAAAGGTTTCCACAGAAGTTTCATTGCCCTACCATCACTCGTTTTTCTGTAGCGGAGCCTCTCAAGTATTTAATCAGAAGTAGAAAAATCGATTAAGGATCGGTTTACACGTGTTTTTGATTTTTTATTGTGCAATTTATAGATGAAGAATACGATTTTCAAATATCATTTTCAAGATTGTACTAAATTTCTTATTTATATGGTCGTGAAGAATATCGCTGTAGTTATTTCGGTATCGGTAGAGAATTGACAGTATTGCTCCACTACGTTACCAAGATCACACCATACCTTTTTGCGTAAATAAAATTAACCAGTCGTATTACAGCACTCACTAGCGCTTGATGTACCGTCGTAATGTGCTTGCAGTAACTTTTTTAAGCCATGTAATCAACGCAGTTTCATCTGACTGTCACTCGACGGAAGCCTCCGTAGTAATTTTCCTTTGCTGAA
Organism: Schistocerca gregaria; assembly: GCF_023897955.1. Lineage (NCBI taxonomy): Eukaryota > Metazoa > Arthropoda > Insecta > Orthoptera > Acrididae > Schistocerca > Schistocerca gregaria. The sequence goes on along the minus strand of NC_064931.1, from coordinate 442,085,725 downwards.
CGTCAAACGAGCCCTACATGTGTATCGAAGTTTCCAGATCAGGGTTTTGAGAGCACATCACTCATTCGATATTATGGATGTTAATGACTTTACTAAATCGAATGTGATGCAGATAACATCGGTGAAACAAGATTTTTCGCTGTATTACATCGTCTTCAGAAGCTTCGAGGTAAATTTTCTGAGTTAGCATTTAATGTAAGATTAAAGATACTTCTCTAAATACTTCAGAAACTACGAAGCCCGTGAAACTCTAAAATGTTCGTAATTGTTTTGTGCTTAATTCAAAGAGTCAATGACAAATATCGACAGCTAGTTTATGGTTGTAGTGCTATGATTTCTATTATGCTTACTGTAAACGCGCAAATCAATTAAAGGATCATTTTTTCGAGACCTCGTAATTGTCTCCCACTGCGACAGAGAAGAGTAATATTAGGTTCAAAGCTATGTACAACCTCCATTTGTAATGGTGCAAAAGCACCGCGCTCTGCGACGTCATTCTCGAGCACGGCGATGTTTCAAACAGCAAGATGTCGAAACGCGCGAAAAGAGGCCAGAGTTTAGAAGTTCATGTGAGGTATAAGTGGGTTAATGATGTCCTCATTGACACCAATATTCAGCTCTACCGACATCTCACACATTCTCCTGACGGATCTGCGACGGAGGTCAGAATCGCGCGTTGAAAATACGCTGTGTTGTTGTTGTTGTAGGCTGAGTGAAATTTTTGGGGGAAACTTTTCAGTCACATGGACAGAGAGTGGAGGTTGAGTAGGTGGACAAAAGACAGGGGATGGTGGAATAGACAGACTGGAGGTGAAGAAGGAGATAGATTTTAAAAATGGCTCTGAGCACTATGGGACTTAACATCTCAGCTCATCAGTCCCCTAGAACCTAGAACTACTTAAACCTAACTAACCTAAGGACATCACACACATCCATGCCCGAGGCAGGATTCGAACATGCGACCGTAGCGGTCGCGCGGTTCCAGACTGAAGCGCCTAGAACCGCTCGGCCACCAACGGCCGGCGAAGGAGATAGACAAATGGGGGGGGGGGGGGGGGGGGGGGAGGAGGAAATGGACAAACAGATAATTTTGAATAAACACATATGCGGGCATAGCCGGGTACCCAGCTAGAAAATTAATAACTGGTTCCTTTTAGCGACATCCCTGCTCAGATGACACAGTTGCTGAATAGTTCAAAGAAACATAGTCTTATTTCTAATTGGCACCACACTCATAGGGTTATAGTTGGTAGTTACTTCAGTCTACCCTCGATATGTTTGCGAAAATAAATGTCGGTGTAGGAGTGAAACTTCGTACGTAATCGTAGTCAATGCATTCTCAGACAATTATTTCGAACTATTAGTTTAGGAACCGTTCGAAGTGTAAATGGTTGCGAAAATATACTTCACTTCTGAACAACAAATAAGCCTGAGGAAATAGGGAGGACTAGAGATCACTAGGCTGTTGTGGGGAGACTGAATATAGTAGCATCCAAGCACATTAAACATAGAACACGTCTATTTAAAAAGATAGATATAAATTGGCTTGACGCCTTCCTAAGAGACCACCTCCACGCTTTATAATCTGACTATGTAACCGTAGACCAGACGTTGTTTAAATTCATGGAGAGAGTATCGACAACAATTGAGCGGTGAATCGCACTACACCCCATGGCAATTCGGTGGCAGGGTCTGGGATTGGCGACTGCCTGGATAACTTTACCTGTCATGCCGACAGTATAACCTTCTCCCACACTATTTCGCAGGAGCTATCTACTTCAATTTCACTACAAGGTAAACTACTTATGACAGTAATAAATACTCCACCACCTACTGTATATAATTTGTCCATTCTGAACACTGTTAGGTCATTTGAAAAAATTTCGGCTGAACTGATTTCCGGCTTTAGCCGGCTTTCCGTACCTATAACTGTTTGAGATTCAGTGCTTTCTATTAGGGCTTTGAGCTCTGGTTCTTTCCCAACATAGCTACGACAATTTACAGCTACAATACTGAACGTTTCTACAACTAATTTACTATGTTTTACCTGCCCCCTTTTAGACGGACGCCCTTTCTATGGTTTCCTGAGACTCTTTATCCTAAAAAACCGCCCAGTCTCTTCCACTCTGCCCCCGCTACCCATGTAGCCGCTTCCTGTGTGTAGTGGACTCCTGATCTATTAAGCGAAACCCAGAAATCCACCACCCGATGACACAAGTCAAGGAATGTGCAGCCTACTCGGTCACACAACCGCCTGAGCCTCTGATTCAGATCCTTCACTCGGCTCTGCACCAAAGGACCACAGTTGGTCAAGTCGACTATGCTGTAGATGGTAAGCTCCACCTTAATCTCGGAAGCAAGGCTGGAAGTCTTTAAAATTTCCTCTAACTGCCCGAAACCAGAGAGAATCTCCGATGCAAAGCGACACACGTCATCGGTACCGACATAGGCCACCAACTCCAGTTCGCTGCATCCTGTACTCGTCAAGGCATCCGGAAGCACCCTTTCCACATCCGGAATGACTCCCCCCGATATGCACACGGAGTGCACAGTAGCTTCTTTCCCCTCCTTGGCAGCCATGTTCCTAAGGGGCCCCATTATGCACCTAACGTTGGAGCTCCCAATACCAGCAGACCCACCCTCTGTAAATGCCCATATCTTGTGGACCGAGAAGCTTCCTCTGGAACAGGGTGGACCGCTGCATCTGACTAAGAGACTGCGTCAGCCACAGATAACGCCCCAAACCTGTTCGTCAAACGAACCGAGGAGGCCCTACGATTGGCCCCTCGGAAAGTCTTTCGCTGCCTGCCAGACTATGGAATCTCAATGCAGGCAGTACCTGGGACGTCCACAGCAGTGGACCGATCTGTGTGTAGTGTGTAGTGCTCGACGTCCCTTGCATACCCAACTCCGACCGCCCACGCTGATACCCCTTGGCAGCAGCGTCAGTCTGTGTGATGGAAGCCAACACAGCCTGGAGTTCTAAGCGAAGGGTCAACAACTCAGCTCGCGTCTGTACACAGCAATCACAGTTCCTATCCATTACTGTAGTTGCTCCTGTTTGAAGCTCATAAAAAATGTAATAAACGAACCGTGTACACACCTTATTAGCAGAGGGGACTTGCGGGGTACTCTCATAGATAGTCTAACCGACACTGAACTGTTATAACCAAAACAAACAAAAGCCTGTACGATTCTAGGGTCGATACAAGGGTTAATAGCAACGGCGGTACTCCACGCTACACTGTTATTAAAACAAAAGGTTGTGCCTAGTAAGCACTCGAACACGCAATAAATTATAAAAATAAACTGAAAATAAGGCGCTCCTGTTTGAAGCTCGTAAAAATATGTAATAAACGAACGGTATACTCGCCTTATTAGTAGCAGGATACTGCGGTGTACTCTCACTGACGGTCTAACCGACACCGAGCTGTTCTAGCCAAAACAAACAAAAGCCTGTACCACAGACAGCGTCTTCTGTTGTTCCCATACGTTGCAATATTTCCGAGCTAATTAGCACTGAAGTTAGATCATCAGGCCTTTCCGCGCTCAAATTCAAGAGCCCCCCCCCCCCCCCCCCCCCAGAGAAGCTGTCACAAAACGTGCCCTTCGATTCGTTTCCTAAAACCGAACAAGAGAGCGATATAAAAATTGGACATGAGAGGGTAGTAAGGATCGAATCCGAGTCACATAGTGAACAGTCTCGTCCGCTGTCGTCTACGAGATGACAGCAACTGACTGTAGTTGCATCTGACGGACCGCTGGAATTTGTGCTTGCGTCGGCCCGATTGGCAAACTTCAATGCCAATTAAGGCGGATACGGTGCAACATATTGATTTTTTTCTTAACATTTATTTCTGAGCACAACATATTATGCAACATCCTTGCAAGCTTTTCAGAATGTTTCTGACCAGCTGTATACGCAGCTGAGAGAAATGGGGATTCATTCTGACGTTGAAATGGGTTTCAAATGGGAAAATCCACTGACACAAACTTCACAAAATGTGAGACGTTATGGCTTGTTACCTGGCAATGAACAACTCGTAAACGGCAGACCTGTATGAATTTTTGCTTGCCAATGTCGTGAGCAGCAATGGAAAGTGGCTGAAGGACGGTGATACCATGACTAGGCGGCAAGGTGTTGGACGTCTATGCCTCATCACAGAACGTTGAGGTCGAGGACTTGCCCTCTGTGTAAAGCGGGACAGCAACAGGTTGATGGTCGTATCGGGATATGCCGTTATAGTGGAGAGTTATGGGGTATATTCACTTGGACATCTATGGGATCTATGGTCACAATCAAATTCACCATGTCTACTGGGACCTACGTGAACATTATTGAATAACAACTGCATCCCTTCTTGGTATCTTCCTCGATGACTAGAGTGCTTTGAAGAGCGTGATAATGATCTGAGGCTGATGTCTTGGGGACCAAATTCGTACGATCTGATACCCACGGAAAACATTTGCCGCGCCAGCTCGGCACTCTCAGACCAACAGCCGTAATTTAAACGTAACCTATGTGGAGGCATCTGATGCCGCATACACTACCGGTCAAAAGTTTTCGATCACATATAACAACTATGATATGTGGTTAAAACATTAACTCTGTTTCGAATATCTATCATATCCCCCATTCTGATGACAAAACCAACATAAACATGTAAAGACTAAGTGCCTCTGTTGTTTATCTGACCGGCTGTTCGAATACAGGGGCCCTGATGAGTATCCACAGCAACAGTACGTGCCTTCACCAAAGACAGTTCCATTCGAATAGCCATAAGCTATTCTAGTAGAACAATAGCAACAAAAGATAGTATAGCCCAATTTGTAGTGATGTAATCTTAAATGAAACTCTACTTCAGGAAGACAAGTGTAGTGGAAAAATAGCAACAAGAGTTGGTGTAGCACAATCTACAGTGGTGTAAATACTGCAACGGTTCTAGCGAACTGATGCCAGTGCATTTGTTTGGCGAGCTGGAAGACGCCGAGCAACATCATACAAGGAAGATCAGTTAATATGTATACAGAGTAAACGTAGCAGGATTCGTACGGCAACTGAAATTCCCGAGGGAGTAAATGGCATGCGAGCAGCTCTAATCTCTGTCCCAACAGTCTATCGCCGTCTGTGTGAACAAGGTTTAAAGGAGGGCATAGCGCCCAAATAAACCTTTATAATGCAAACAGTATCAGGTAAAAAGATTGCTATGGGCTAAGCAACATAAAATCTGGTGCGTGGAGCAACGACCCAAGATGTTATTGACGGACTAATGTTTGCTCGTCAAGTGGAGAACGTATAAAGAGTCAGTGTGTGAAGGGAGTGGTGAAGCATGGTGGAAGGTCGGTCACGGTGTGGGGATGTACTGCGGGTGTTAATGAGAATTAATGGAACATTAAAGTAGGACGGACACCAAAAAATACTGATAAAAATTCAGTTCCATCTGACAAGAGACATATTGGTGGTGGGTTTGTTCTGCACCTCAACAATGATAGCAAACATGATTCTAAATTATGCAAGTGGTACGTCAACAGAAAAGAGAAAAGTAAGGACCTGAAGAACATGATTCGGTAATGTAAGTCACCTGCCTCAAACCCCCTTGAACTCTTTTGTGATGAACTTGATAGTTAGTCCAGAAAACCTAGGTAATGTTGAAAAGCTATGGAACAATTTATCTACACATCTTTGGAATAATCAGTATCTAGATTGCCAAGGGTTTGCGCAGTTATTCTGAGAGCAAAGGGCGTTTATTTAGAAGAGGTTAAATCAAAGTAATATTGTATTGAAGTTAACGATAGACAGAAAAAAAGTTTATTTTTATTGATCTATTTAGCATTTACGGGGTGTCCGCACATTAAAACCAAATACATTGTTTTTTATCATGGGTGACAGGAAGTACTTCACAATCAGTGTACATCCAGAAATCTACCAAGGAATTGTCTAATACAGCCCACGGAGAATCTCTGCTGTACGCGTTTCACAGTTGGAGAAGTTAGCTGTTAACCAGGTGTTCATAATCGTCAGTGCACAACGTCTACAAAGCTTGATTAATTTTTAATTCACGATTCGAAATGCTTTCAAGTCTGATGGCCTCAAATAATAAGGAGATGTTAGGTTTCCCTAAATGGGTCAGGTGTGGACTACACATCTGAGGCTGCTGCCCAAGTAGTTGATGGTGTATGGGGTTCACCTAAGGTGACTCCTCATACAGTCAAGATAATGATAGTTGTAGGATACCCAGAAGTATTATTGTAAGATCCAAACAAATGTCACCAAAGGCGAGATTATTAAAATCCTACTAGTCAACAGCCGAACTAATAACAAGAAAGTGCTATGGTTTGAGGCGCTAGTAAAAAGCACTGAAGCTCACATACAGCTGGTACTCACAGCTGATTGTAACCCGAATTTGACAGCACCGACGGTTTTGGAAATAATTTAATCGTATATCAAACCGATGGGCTAATGGCAAATGGAAGTGGTGTATTTGTCACAGTGGACAAGAAACACAGATCCATCGAGATAGACATGAAGCTGCAAGTGATGCTGTGTCGACAAGACTCAGGAACAGCGGTGGGCATAAATTTATAACTTGATCCTCCTATTGACCACCAGACTCACCACCTGACATAACCGAAGATTTTAGAGAAGACATGAGTGCGCTAGCTCGTAAGTCCTCCAACCGTACTGCAATCATCATAGGAGACTTTAATGATCCAACAATTAATTGACATAATTGAAGTTTTGGTAATGGATCGGCATTACAAGACGTGCTATGAAACTAAATGCTTTCTCTGAAAAGTATCTAGAAGAGACAGTATGGAACCTCCCTAATGTTGGAAATAAATGGGACCTAATTTGAGGGGGGATGTCCACATGGAAACCGGTATCAGTGACCTCAAGGTAGCTGTAGCAAGGACGATTACTAAAGTACAAAAGGCAACTAAACCTAGATAATAAAGTTGTTCTGTCATATCTCAATGACGGATTGGAACTTGTATCTCATGACTGGAACCTGTAGAGAAACTAGGCTCAAATTTAAAAGTATAGTTAATCATCCACTGGATAGATATGACCCAGTAGAACAGTTAGTGATGAGAAGGACTCTTCATGGTATACAGTCACTGTAAAGAAACTCCTAAAGAAACAGGGATTGCTGCAGTATAGATGTAAAAAAAGCATGGACTATAGATATACAGATTCTGAATGAGACGTATTTGTCTGTGGAGCGAGCAATCACAGAAATCTTCAGTGACTACCATAGCGGAAATTCTTACACGAAATCCAAAGAAATTTTGGGCATATGTATAGGTTGTTACTGACACCGAAGTTAGCGTCCAGTTACTCAAGGACGAGACAGGAACTGAAAAAGAAGGTAGCAAAGCAAAAGCAAAAAAAAAAAAAATGGTTCAAATGGCTCTGAGCACTATGGAACTCAAGTGCTGTGATCATCAGTCCCCTAGAACTTAGAACTACTTAAACCTAACTAACCTAAGGACATCACACACATCCATGCCCGAGGCAGGATTCGAATCTGCTACCGTAGCAGTCGCACGGTTCCGGACTGCGCGCCTAGAACCGCGAGACCACCGCGGCCGGCGGCAAAAGCAGAAAGGCTTTTTTTCACGTACTAACCTCAACTACGTATTTTGCAGATATTTTAGAATTTAGAAGATCGAAGATATGGAACTTAATTAACTAATAAGTGTGTTGCGTTTTTTAATCGTGCAGCCATCTATTGGTGGCTATAAGATGATAGAGTACAAAAAGTGAACATTGGTCGATTTTACAGTACAGTTGTCTGCTGGTGGCAGTAAAGCACTCGTTTCGTACAGTACCGCCATCTGCTGCTAAAAGGAATAAGCAGCATATGAAACAGGACTTGCTTTTATTACGCTGTTTTAGGTTTTTGGAATAGTGTTTAAGGTAAAACTCACTTTCAACAAATACAGATCGGTAATACGTTATTTATATTTTACAAGTGGATGGTGGCTTCTGATTGTTTATAGAGAAATATGCTATCTACTCATTCTAATATACCATGCCGAATGATTTATAGCTTTATATGAAATTGACAAATGTGCACACCTACAAATACTTCATCCACCCCATCCTCTGTTATGCCAGCGCAGCTTGGATTTCCGCTCCTCCCCGGTTCTATAAAGCCCTCCAAATCCTCGAACGCCATGCGCTCCGCCTCGCCTTCCGCATCCACCTTCCGTCCCCCACGCGCATCCTCTACGGCCTCGTCCTCTTCCCCCACCTTCTCTTTTTCCCTGAACACATCTGCACACTATATATTGACCGCCGCCTTGTTCCCCCTCACCCCCTGGTGTCTCCCTTCCTCTCCACCCCCGACCAGTTGCCGCGCCTTTACCGTTGTGTCCTATCCTCTCTTCATCTCCACACCCTCCATCTCCTTTCCCAATGCAACTTCCACCTTCTGCCCCTCCCGGATGATGAGCTTCGCCCTGATATCTACCCTTCATACAAACTCTAACCCCATCTACCTGCCTCATCCTCAGGGCTCCCTCTCCCCCCTCTCGCTCCTCCTGTGTGACTTCCCCCTCCTACTCCCCCTCCATCTCTTGTGCCTCCTTTCAATGTCTCTGTGCTCCCTCCTGCCCTGTCTTCCCTCTTCATCTCCCGCCCGACGCGTCTCCTGCCTCTTCGTGTACCCACTGATGCTCCTCCCATCCTTTCTGCCCTTTCCCTCGGCAGGTCCCGTCTGGCAGTTTTATTCTTCGTCGTGTGTGTTCCGAGTGGGTTTTAAGTGTGTTGTTCCGGAGTGTTTTTACTACTGTGGCCCACTTTTAAAGTGTGCATGTCCATTCAGTGTCTTCTCTGAGTTTTGAAGAATCATCAACTGTGTTTTTTAACTTTCTGGTGACTTTTAACTGTCCTCCATGAACGTCTCCATGTTAGTCTATTTTTACCTCCACTTTCTCCCATTATTCTGTTTTAAGTTCCCCTTTCTCACCTTATGTATGTAACATTTTATTCTTACTTTAAGTTGTTATGTCACTCGGCTGAAGAGTGGCGGACTGTGCTGCTGCCCATATGGGCAGGGGAATGAAATCACAATAAAGAAAAAAATTTTTGACAAATGTGCATTACAGTATCCTTCATCATAATACCCACTTCCTGCCCACTCACAAACTTCTTTTCCTCCACCCACCGCCATGCCTTCACTCTTGTGTCCCCCCAATCCTCCACCTCCACACTCTTCATCTCCTTTTCCGAGGTGGCTACTGTCAATTTTCCCTCTTGGATGATGCCCTCTCTCCTTTCATTTATCCCTCCTATCAACTCTGATCCTTATCTCCCCCTCCCTCCCTCTGTCCTTTTCCCAGGCTCCCTCTCCCCCACTTCCATCCTGTTTTTCCCCTCTTACCATCTCTTTGACTCAAGACTCCATTCTCTCCCCCGAGTCCTTTTGCTTTCCCCTCCTGTGCCTTCCCCACTCCTTCTCGTGTCTGCCCTGTGCGTCCTTTCATATGTCCTCTCCCTCCATTGGCTATCCCCTTTTAATTTTCTCTCCCCCCTTTCTTCACCCTCATCGGTCCAGGTCCTTCCCCCCTCCACTATCTGCTGTCATGTTTCCTCTATGGTGCAGTTTTAAGTGAATGTTCAGTGTTGTGCGTCCCTTTCAGTGTTGCGAACAGACACCATACTTTACCTATGTGTGATTTTTAACTCTTTCGAACAGAAACCAGACTGTTGCCGTGTTTTTCAAATGTACCTGCCTAATTGCTGTGTTTCACTCACCATCACCAACCCTTTGTTTTTTCTTCAGTTCAAAACTTTTCGCCATGTTCCAGTTGTAACCAGTTACCATTTAAGGCTTCAAAGCGGCATATTACGCTGCTTCCAGCCCACTCACCCCCCCTACTGTGGGGAGGGAATGGAAATTCAATAAAGAAAAAAAAATGACAAATGTGCATCATTCAAGGGTTGTAGCCAGTCCTCTTCTCGAGAATAAAAACTGCTTTGTCCTCATCCTCGTCTTGTCCCACAACAACTGTAACTCGTGCATCTCCCTCCATCCCTGGCTCCCCTTACAATTCCTCTTTCAGCCATGACTCATCAACCACCACATCCACCACTACCGCAGTTAAGAGCCTCAGATAACATCACCACCATCACCTCATCGATACCCTCTTCATAAGCCAACGAGCACCATGGTACCAATGCTGAAGGGCCTCCACCACAGAATGGTACTCCCCAACAACGTCACATCCCACCACCTCCATGCCATAACCATACTTCCCAGCAACAACCCTTAAAAACGCGACAAAATACCAACATTAGTCGTATTCCTACACCAAACTGCCAAGAAAAAATTACTTATTTAGCCTACACATCCAAAATGTTATCCTTAGGAAAGATGCTGTATTAGTTAACTCCCTCAACCTCAAATTCCAGAGTGAACTCCTCTCCAAAATTCCTCACTTTACCTTTTATCCTAAAGCCTCAATACCATTACTAAATACCACACAACCCCAACATCCCCACAATCCCCCCCCCCCCCCCAATCTCACCCTGACTACATTGATTACCAGGATTGGCATTGAGATCACATGTGGAATTGGAATGCGAACTGAACACCAACCCAAACTTATAAGTGCGAAAAGTCCTTTGGATCAGCAATGATCACACAGTTCACTCACCTCATCAATGTATGTACTGAATCCACCTCCACTTCCAAGAGGGAGCCCTGATATACCAATACCACCACAAGATTCAGCATTCCAAATCCCATCCTCAGTTCCACTTCTGTCACCATTGTCTTTGTTATGATGATCACCTAACTGCAGATTGTAAAAACCTTCCCACCTGTCCACACTGCAAAACCTCCAGTTTACTTAAACAGTGCTCTAATCTAGGTTCCCCTCCTACATGCAACACCTACAATGACTCCCACCCCACCTATTCCATGAAATGCAAAGCCAATCCATAACCAACCAAACCAGACCTCATTGTCTGAAGCCCGCATCTCGTGGTCGTGCGGTAGCGTTCTCGCTTCCCACGTCCGGGTTCCCGGCTTCGATTCCCGATGGGGTCAGGGATTTTCTCTGCCTCGTGATGGCTGGGTGTTCTGTGATGTCCTTAGGTTAGTTAGGTTTAAGTAGTTCTAAGTTCTAGGGGACTGATGACCATCGATTTTAAGTCCTATAGTGCTCAGAGCCATTTGAACCATCATTGTCCCAATCCATTCAGATGATACCCCCATACATCCCAGCAATTCCCTTCACCCAGCATCCGCTTCAGAAGACATCAGATTCATAACCATCGTCCTCCAAAACATTAATCCATTCCAAGTCCACACACACTTCAACAAATCTCGCTTGCTCCTCAGACATCCCAACTACCTACTCCAACAACCAGATCCAATTTCTCTTCACCCATCTTGACATCATAGTCTAAGGTCCATGTAGTCCTCACCCACACCACCACTGCTACTTTTCTTGCAATGGCATGACAGCACTACAAAATCTTGCACCACAGCGTCCTTTCCATACCCACCAAGAAACTTCTTTTAATGCATGCCTTGTCCCAACACAATGTCCTTACATTTATCCTTAATGACATGTTTCTCCAACCTTCTCACATATCCAAACCTGTCACTATATCCTCCATGACACAGGTAAAGCCCTTCCCCTGACCAGAGGCAAGTTGCAATTGGCTGTCACAAGAATATCCCTTTATCGCCAAAACCCTTATAAAATACTCACACCAAACACTTTATCCTTACTCTCTTTTTCTATACCTTAACCATTACCTGTGCAACCATCTACATCTGACTAGTCCCCCTATCCCCTATGACTTCCTTGCTCACATGGATCATTCTTTTTCCACCTATATTATTGACACTGACCTCGACATCCATAGTAGATCCCCAGCAGAACTCCAGAGGTGGTGTCAATTCTTGGACCTTCCATCCTTCTGCAGCAGTTCCCAAAGGCCCCATCCTCCATTTTCTACTTCATCCCCTCTACACAACTAACCAGTCCTCCTCCTCCTGTATGCTGATGACACTGCTTTCTTCCTCCTCTACCCTACACTCCAGAAATGCCGAAAACCCTTCCACACCCACTCGAATCAGTTTACCTCAAGATCCACCCCAGAAGCCATACAATAATTATAGGGCAACGACCCACACCACCTGCTTCCATGACATCTACCATACCAATGACACCCATCGTAGTCAGTAAACTATCAAACTAAAATACCTTGGAGTAATCCTTGAACAGAAACTAACATTGAAACCTCACCTACTAACTATCCAACAGAAAGCCCACAATAGGCTAAAACTACAAAAATTACTAACAGGTTGAACTCGTGGATTACACCCTTCCACTATTCTCCACACCTACATTATCCTATCTGACCCATGCTTTGTTAAGCCAGTGTGGCATGGGTATCCACCCCACCCATGTTCTCTAGGTACACCCATATCCTCGAACACCATGCACTCCATCTCGTTTTCTGCATTTTATCTTCCTCCACATGGATTCCATCTTATCAATTTCCGATCCTTCCTCACTCACTCACATCGAACACCTCCAGATCTCCTATACTATCTGTAAACTAGATATCAATAACCCCAGTGTCTCTCCTCTGATAACTAATCCTGGTATGCTGTCGCCCCTTCACAAACACATCCTTTCATCCCTACACCTATACAGACTCCATATTCTACCTCAGTGCTAATTCAACCAACTCCCTCTCCCAGACAATCAAATGCAGCCAGATTTTTATCCCTCCTACCAACTTAAAACGTTCCCCACATATCCTACCCCACATCAGGGTTCCTCTGCCCTTTCCTCTCTAGACACTCCTCTCTCTCTCTCTCTCTCTCTCTCTCTCTCTCTCTCTCTCTCTCTTCATGTACCACTACTCTCTCCATATACCATTACTCCTCCTCACCCTCTATCCTTCCCACCTCTTTATTACCACAATCTGCTTCACCTACCACCTATCATTTCAATAGTCTCCACCTCCCCCCCCCCCCCCCCCAACAGACTAGTATCCATATATGCACACCCCGAATCTCGATGGAACACATTCTCTGCTCCCAGACAACTTTCTCACCCAGGGCCAGTCCTTCAGAAGTTAACTGAAAGTGCAAATGGTTCAAATGCCTCTGAGCACTATGGGACTCAACATCTGAGGTCATCAGTCCCCTAGAACTTTGAACTACTTAAACCTACCTAACCTAAGGATATCACACACATCCATGCCCGAGGCAGGATTCGAACCTGTGACCGTAGTGGACGCGCGGTTCCAGACTGTAGCGCCTAGAACCGCTCGGCCACCACGGCCAGCCCATATACTGCACAAAAAGAAGTAACGTGTGCTCTTTATCACATATTTTTGTGCAACAGATCTTTCAGTTGTCTGTCATTGATCTTTTTAACTGAAAACATAAACAGTCCTCATATCTTTCTTTCATCTTTGTTATATCTTTATAAATACCCTTGGCTGAAGAGCAGACTATTGCACTGCTGACAGGTTTGACCATTTTTGCCACATGCTGGCGAACATTTAGCCTGCCTTCGGTAATTACCAGTCCAGTTCTGTTGTCATATTCACTAGCTCCCCACACCGTGATTCCAGGAGATGGAGAGGCATGGGCACCCAGTACTAGTATTTCCTCTGTCCTTCAGGATAGTCATTATGGACATTTCGGCGACGCTCTGACTGCAATAAATAGAAGCGAAACTCACTGCTGAATTCCACAGAATTCTATGCTATTTTCCAGTGGACTGTAGTCCTACACTATGAAAATCTCTGTTTTGTGTGGTACAGTGCGAGCGGTAAACGGCGCATAGCAAGTGGAGGTCTCAACCCAACTTCCAGTAACATGTTCCAGAATGTTCGTGGTGACAATCTGCCTGGAACCTCTAACTTCTTCTATTGTCACTCGTCCATTTGTCACAGAGAGTAGAACAATCTTACAGTGTCCTCATCTGGAATAAACCGTGAGTACTCTTCTTGGCACTCATTTGTTCTGCATTCATCTCACTGCTCGTCCTGAGCCAGCCAGCTAACTCTGCAACTTGTCGGTATGATGCTCTTAAAAATGCTTCCTCATGCCAAAGATTCGACATTTTTCGTAGCCTGAAAAATAGCAGTAAGCTGCACGAATACACCTTCGTGCATTCTCTGTCAAGGTCTCAACCTGAACTTTTCCAGTAATGTCACGCTCACCCAAAACAGTGATCACGATCTCACAACATTCATCATTTGTGATACTGCCTTTTTTCTGTACTTCAAATACGTTGATATAAGAGTGGAATTTAAAGAATACATCCCACAGCCATGAATGTAAGATTTGATCAATGAGTTCATCTGTAACACTTTTCATTTCTGTCCGTGTAGACTTTATCCGAGAGAGATAGTTCTTCTCTGTGGGGAGATCCGAAAATTCAAAGCTGTAAGCTGAATGACTTTGCTACACAACTCACTGCTGCTGTCTTTTCCATATAGATATACAATTGAGGAAGACACATTCATCATCCCGAGTTCTTAATGATTTCGCATTTTTGTGATGGGCAGGTTTGTTACATGCACGTTATATTTTTGCAGCCATCATCTACTACGAGCGTGAGCTGCCATTCTGAAGAAACTGCATTATCCACGTCCTGTGGTTGGAAGGTGGAACGATTTAAACCCGAGTTGGATGTTAGAAAAGGATACACTTGTCGGTCTTCGGGCATGGATACACAAAACATCCTCTTAGCGCATATAAACGACGTTATAACAAACACATGTCAAAAGAGTGCGTCACAGAGAGGTTTACTATTGAAATTTCAAGAGAGTATTTGCCGGGAAGAGTCGGCAACACGTCACTTACCCCCAAGTAGGGCTTGCAAAATAAGCACAACGAGAAAATTTGAGAAATTACAGCTACTACAGACGCTCACCGACAATCATGCTCACCACACCCGGTTCTCGAATAGAACAGGGAAGATTCAGCTAATGGTATAAGAATTACTGCCCCCTACACTCCGTCAAATGGTTTGCGGAGTACTGATGTAGATGTAGAGCCCACAGCGACGATACACTATGCCAAATACGAGGATAACGTTGTATCTGGATGTGTCTACCGTTCGACTTCGGGCATTACTAGCAGCAAAGTTTCAAAGCCGGCCGGAGTGGCCGTGGGGTTCTAAGAGCTACAGTCTGGAGCCGAACGACCGCTACGATCGCAGGTTCGAATCTGCCTCGGGCATGGATGTGTGTGATGTCCTTAGGCAAGTTAGGTTTAATTAGTTCTAAGTTCTAGGCGACTGATGGCCTCAGAAGTTAAGTCACATAGTGCTCAGAGCCGTTTGAACCAAAGTTTCATGGAACTGGAACTGCCTTGCTCCATAGTCTTAGAGCAAAACCGCGGTTGAATGAAGCTGCATACGTGTGGCCATTGCAGAAGGAATTTACGTTAATAACACGTGGTTCCTTTGAACCACCCCACCCATTATTTGATTTATCCATGCAGGGCCTTGCCACTACAAAAGACAAATCTTTATTGGTTAACATTAATAGATTGCTGTAGAAGGTAGACAGTAATTTCAAAATGCAAGATGCTACGACAATCACAGTCACAAACACTTTCGTACGAGAAGGTATACCACGTTTCGGAGTAATCCTACGCATAACCACTAACCAAGGAAGACAGATAGAACAATGTTTGAGCAAGATTTGGACGGTGCTTCAGGGAACGAAACGTTTCGAATTACCCCATGCTAACCATTCGCTAACGGAATCGTGGAGCGAATTCACAGCTAGCTGAAAACCACGCTCACGTTTGATGCTGCGGACGTTGTGTTGATGAGTTGCCGTTGAATAGGCTTAGATTTCCCATTACCTTCAAAGAAAATGTAGACGCAAATTTGGTTGCTGTACTCTACGGCCAAACGGAGCGCCCGGCAGAAGAATGTTTTTGGCAACGCTGTCGAAGCGTCATAGATAGAAAGCAGTTGCGAATGCAAATGCGGTGAATAAGACCTGGCACTAAAAAGGAATATCTTTCGTGTCGACCATTAGTCGCCAAAAGTTTAGAAACCTGCATAAAGAGTTAGTACGTCACAACGCTGCACTGCGTCGCAACAGTCATCGTACTATGACCCGTACCCCACGTTAGTGTACAGGGGCAAGACGTTTGATATTGACGTGGATGGGTCAACACTCACGGTGATGAATGGCAGACTTGAACTGATTTTGACAGCGAACAAAGATGTCAGGACCAGTTAATACTACACATCTGCAATCGCTACAACCTACGCAACTGAACTGCAAAACAGTTGTCTCATGTTCTGCGCAATGACTGCGGCTCAGTGAGGGATATTGTTGACACGGAGGGGAGATTGATATTGAAGACATTGCTTCGGTTATTCATATTGCAAAATTTCTTCATATTTTCTTTTTACTTTTTTTTGCTTGTTAGGCCCTCTCCTTGGTTTTGAATATATTCTGTGTTTCGTTTCGCTTCCTAACACGGATGTACGTGAATTTAATTTTGAAATTAAATATTGGTGTTAGCCATACCGCACCAGCACATAATCGAAACCCTATTAAACTTTCTGTTAGCTCTCCAACCAGTTCCTAGACACAGACTTTGCTGACAAATGCATCAAGACGTAGTCACATTCATTTCTGTTTCTTCAATACGTTTAGCCCAAGCATATAATATAATTATCACAATCTATGGAGTCGTATCTAACCTGGAGATCCCTAAACAGCATCGACAATTTATTAATGTCGTATTATATACGAAAATACTAGCCAATTTTCACTCTCTACTGCCAAATCCTGAAAGATTGGCAGAATTCATGTAAACAGAAAGCACAAATTCAGTGTTTTGTTGACAAAATGAGAACTGAAGGGCAAGATAGTCATCCAGTGCTACCAAGAGAGAAAACGCTATATTAATGTCAGATAACCATTTCATACAGCATCCAGATACGACTATTAAACAATACTGTTGGTAACCATTAAACAAATCGGTTATTATGCGTTGAATACATGAATTTTTTCTATTAGTAATGGGAATAAGATGATAAATACATTTAGTAAACTACCTGATAACGAAACGAAGCATTATCGAGTTAATTACTAGTTATTGGTTATAGACAATATGTCATAAAACAAAGATTAAATTACCACCTAAAATATTTCTTTCATATGTACATTAGTCACAAAGTGAAGTATTGTAGTAAAGGAATGAAGCTTTCTTACGATAGACTCGTAAATACATTCTAAAGTAGTCAATTATTATTGATTATTCCGCCATATTTCATTCTGAACTCTTTCAACGGATTTTCAGTGCACAATAATATGGAGTAATCACACTACTAAAACCAACCAACACTTCACATCCGTAAACATACTATTGTAATTTACCTTGGAGGGTAATGTCATTCAAAAGTGTGAAAATAACATTTCATTACAGAACTGGCAAACTACTTTTTGGAATTGTATTTTCAACCTCCCCCTCTATCCTTCCCTTTATGATCGGTGGCTGCAAATCCACCCACTTTTTTGTTCAGTAGAGCAAGTGGCCTTAATGTGGGTTGTCATTTACTTTTAAGAACATATCCACATTCACCTGATAATAAATTAAAGAATAATGCGGTAAACAATATTGTAAAGTGACCTGTCTTAAAATATCGTGCTGAAATGTCACACACACTCACTATTTTTCCTCATTCTGAATCTAAACTAAAATTGGGAAGTTGAAAGAACTTCGACGTGTTGCCTCAATGTAGGCTAGTCCTAAAAATATGGAGACATAATTGAAAAAGCTCAATAAAATGAATGAAAAACAAATTATTTTATAGACTACAATATCATAAACAGTGGCGACCTAAACAGCTATGAAAAGCCGTGTTTAACGACCACCACTGCCTTACTGAAGACCACCTGTATCCGCTTTTGATCTGTGGCACAGGCACGACTTCACATCTCTCTTCCGATGACTGGTGGAGTGTGATGACAATCATCCTCGAGATGTAAATGGCCAGCAGTAAGACACAGGCGAGGTAAACAATTCTGATAAGCTGTGTTTGCCACCACCACTGTCCTACTGCAGACCACCAGTAGCAACTTTTGATCTGGAGCACAGTGACGACTTCACATCTCTCTTCCGATGACTGGTGGAGTGTGATGACAATCGTCCTCCAGATGTAAATGGCCAGCAGTAAGACAGAGGCGAGGTAAACAACTCTGATAAGCTGTGTTTGCCACCACCACTGTCCTACTGCAGACCACCAGTAGCAACTTTTGATCTCGAGAACAGTGACGACTTCACATCTCTCTTCCGATGACTGATGGAGTGTGATGACAATCGTCTTCCAGATGTAAATGGCCAGCAGTAAGACAGAGGTGGGGTAAACAATTCTGATAAGCTGTGTTTGCCACCACCACTGTCCTACTGCAGACCACCTGTAGCCGCTTCTGATCTTGAGCACAGTGACGACTTAACATCTCTCTTACGATGACTGGTCGTGCGTGTTGACAATCGAAATCCAGATGTATATGGCCAGCAGTATGACAGTGGCGGCGAAAACAGTTCTGAAAATCCATGTTTAACGACCACCACTGTCTTACTGCAGACCACCTGTAGCCGCTTTTGATCTGTGGCACAGGCACGACTTCACATCTCTCTTCCGACGACTGATGGAGTGTGATGTCAATCGTCCTCCAGATGTAAATGGCCAGCAGTAAGACAGAGGCGAGGTAACCAATTCTGATAAGCTGTGTTTGCCACCACCACTGTCCTACTGCAGACCACCTGTAACCGTATCTGATCTTGAGCACAGTGACGACTTAATATCTCTCTTACGATGACTGGTCGTGCGTGATGACAATCGTCATCCAGATGTATATGGCCAGCAGTATGACAGTGGAGGCGAAAACAGTTCCGAAAAGCCGTGTTTAGCGACCACCACTGTCTTACTGCAGACCACCTGTAGCCGCTTTTGATCTGTAGCACAGTCACGATTCCACATCTCTCTTCCGATGAATGGTCGTGCGTGATGGCAATCGTCGTCCATGTAAATGGCCAGCAGTAAGACAGTGGTGTCGCTAACAGCTTTGAAAAGTCGTGTTTAACGACCACCACTGTCCTACTGCAGACCACCAATAGCCGTTTTTGATCTCGAGAACAGTGACGACTTCACATCTCTCTTCCGATGACTGGTGGAGTGTGATGACAATCGTCCTCCAGACGTAAATGGCCAGCAGTAAGACAGAGGCGAGGTAAAC
Organism: Schistocerca gregaria; assembly: GCF_023897955.1. NCBI lineage: Eukaryota > Metazoa > Arthropoda > Insecta > Orthoptera > Acrididae > Schistocerca > Schistocerca gregaria. The sequence goes on along the minus strand of NC_064931.1, from coordinate 442,066,461 downwards.
AATTCTGATAAGCTGTGTTTGCCACCACCACTGTCCTACTGCAGACCACCAGTAGCAACTTTTGATCTCGAGAACAGTGACGACTTCACATCTCTCTTCCGATGACTGGTGGAGTGTGATGACAATCGTCCTCCAGATGTAAATGGCCAGCAGTAAGACAGAGGCGAGGTAAACAATTCTGATAAGCTGTGTTTGCCACCACCACTGTCCTCCTGCAGACCACCTGTAGCCGTTTCTGATCTTGAGCACAGTGACGACTTAACATCTCTCTTACGATGACTGGTCGTGCGTGATGACAATCGTCATCCAGATGTATATGGCCAGCAGTATGACAGTGGCGGCGAAAACAGTTCTGAAAAGCCGTGTTTAATGACCACCACTGTCCTACTGCAGACCACCAATAGTCGTTTTTGATCTCGAGAACAGTGACGACTTCACATCTCTCTTCCGATGACTCGTGGAGTGTGATGACAATCGTCCTCCAGATGTAAATGGCCAGCAGTAAGACAGAGGCGAGGTAAACAATTCTGATAAGCTGTGTTTGCCACCACCACTGTCCTACTGCAGACCACCAGTAGAAACTTTTGATCTCGAGAACAGTGACGACTTCACATCTCTCTTCCGATGACTGGTGGAGTGTGATGACAATCGTCCTCCAGATGTAAATGGCCAGCAGTAAGACAGAGGCGAGGTAAACAATTCTGATAAGCTGTGTTTGCCACCACCACTGTCCTACTGCAGACCACCTGTAGCCGTTTCTGATCTTGAGCACAGTGACGACTTAACATCTCTCTTACGATGACTGGTCGTGCGTGATGACAATCGTCATCCAGATGTATATGGCCAGCAGTATGACAGTGGCGGCGAAAACAGTTCTGAAAAGCCGTGTTTAACGACCACCACTGTCTTACTGCAGACCACCTGTAGCCGCTTTTGATCTGTAGCACAGTCACGATTTCACATCTCTCTTCCGATGAATGGTCGTGCGTGATGGCAATCGTCGTCCATGTAAATGGCCAGCAGTAAGAGAGTGGTGGCGCAAACAGCTATGAAAAGTCGTGTTTAACGACCACCACTGTCCTACTGCAGACCACCAGTAGCCGTTTTTGATCTCGAGAACAGTGACGACATCACATCTCTCTTCCGATGACTGGTGGAGTGTGATGACAATCGTCCTCCAGATGTAAATGGCCAGCAGTAAGACAGAGGTGGGGTAAACAATTCTGATAAGCTGTGTTTGCCACCACCAGTGTCCTACTGCAGACCACCTGTAGCCGTTTCTGATCTTGAGCACAGTGACGACTTAACATCTCTCTTACGATGACTGGTCATGCGTGTTGACAATCGTCATCCAGATGTATATGGCCAGCAGTATGACAGTGGCGGCGAAAACAGTTCTGAAAATCCATGTTTAACGACCACCACTGTCTTACTGCAGACCACCTGTAGCCGCTTTTGATCTGTGGCACAGGCACCACTTCACATCTCTCTTCCGATGACTGGTGGAGTGTGATGACAATCGTCCTCCAGATGTAAATGGCCAGCAGTAAGACAGAGGTGAGGTAAACAGTTCTGATAAGCTGTGTTTGCCACCACCACTGTCCTACTGCAGACCACCAGTAGCAACTTTTGATCTGGAGCACACTGATGACTTCACATCTCTCTTCCGATGACTGGTGGAGTGTGATGACAATCGTCCTCCAGATGTAAATGGCCAGCAGTAAGACAGAGGTGAGGTAAACAGTTCTGATAAGCTGTGTTTGCCACCACCACTGTCGTACTGCAGACCACGAGTAGCAACTTTTGATCTGGAGCACAATGACGACTTTACATCTCTCTTCCGGTGACTGGTGGTGCGCGATGGCAATCGTCTTCCAGATGTAAATGGCCAGCAGTAAGACGGTGGCTGCGCAAACTTTTCTGAAAAGCCGTTTTTAATTACCACTACTATCCTACTGCAGACCACCACTGGCCACTTTTGATTTTGAGCACAGTGACGACTTCACATCTCTCTTCCGATTACTGCTGCTGTGTGATGACAACCGTCATCCAGATGTAAATGGACATCAGTAAGACAGTGGCGAGGCAAACAGTTCTAAATAGCTGTGGTTAACGACCACTACTATTCTACTGCAGACCACCACTAGCCACTTTTGATCTGGAGCACAGTGACGACTTCGCATCTCTCTTGTGATGACTGGTGGTGTCTGATGACAATCGTCGTCGACATACAAATGACCAGCAGTAAGACAGTGGCGGGGGAAACAGTTCTGTATAGCCGTGTTTGCCTCCATCACTGTCCTACTGCAGACCACCAGTAGCAACTTTTGATCTGGAGCATAGTGACGACTTCACATCTCTCTTCCGATGAGTGGTGGTGCGTCATGGCAATCGTGGTCTAGATGTAAATGGCCGGCCGGCCGCGGTGGTCTCGCGGTTCTAGGCGCGCAGTCCGGAACCGTGCGACTGCTACGGTCGCATGTTCGAATCCTGCCTCGGGCATGGATGTGTGTGATGTCCTTAGGTTAGTTAGGTTTAAGTAGTTCTAAGTTCTAGGGGACTAATGACCGCAGCAGTTGAGTTCCATAGTGCTCAGAGCCATTTGAACCATTTTTTTGTAAATGGCCAGCAGTAAGACAGTGGCGAGGCAAACAGTTCTAAGAAGCCGTGTTTGACGACCACTACTGTCCTACTGCAGACCACCAATAGCCACGTTTGATCTGGAGCACAGTGTTGACTTCACATCTCTCTTCTGAGGACTGATGGTGTGTGATAACAATTGTCGACTAGATGTAACTGACCGGCAATACGACAGTGGCGGCGTAAACAGTTCGGAAAAGCCGTGTTTAACAACTACCATAGTCCTAGTGGACATCATCAGTATCTATTAGCGATCTGGAGCACAATGACGACTTCACGTCTTAACGTGTAATAAATGATTCTTAGTGATGAGAAATGTCGACCAGAAGTATTTGGCCTGCAACTGGACAGTGGCGGGTTAAGCAGTCCACAAAAGACATGTTTAACTACCCTCACAGTCCCTCTGCTGAACATCAGTGGCCATCATTTATCACCACAATGATGACTTCACATCTTCTGCCTGGTGGCGAACGACGATAATCGTTGACCAAGAGTAAATGGCAGAGAACAGAACAGTGGTACGCTCTATAGTTGTGAAATGATCTGTTCAACGAAGACCACTGCCCAACCGCAGAACATCAATGATCACCACTGATCTTCCCTCGTCGAAGGATCTACATCGCTCGCACCAGTGCTCATTTATAGCAGAGGTTAACCTCAACTGACGAAAAAGTATTCGCCCCCAAGATATATCACGTTAATACCACGTACCAACGCCTCTAGAAGTGATAGTGGCTGCATTTCGACGAGAAAGGCAGTTCACAAAATTCTTCATGAGTGCCATATCTAGCTGAAGCCACTCATTGATGATTAGGTTTCACACAACTGCCAAACTCCAGAGAAGCCATTTCTCAAGCTGCTCAAAATAGTGCCAAACACTTTCTATGGGTGTCGTACCACGTCATAAAGTAGAAAACTATACTGGAGAAATACGAGTTTCGTCCACAGTTACAATGGCCTTCTTCTGGGTCTCCTGAGTCTATTTATCACTAGATCCAGAAGGAGGCCACTGAAACCATGGCTGAAACGTTAGTTTCTCCAGTATATATTACTGTATCGTGACCCGGTACGAGACTCAGAGAACTTTTATGTCAACTGAGTCGGGCCGTGGAAGACTACGCAATTATGTTTACTATGGAACTGAGATCATGTGGCTAAGAGAGCCAGTCGTACAATAGAGTGACGAGTGTTCTTCAAAACCAACAAAATATGTGTGTGCAGCCTTGTTAACACACCGCACACCGCTGTTGTTATCTTGACAGACGGGGTAGTCCACAATATACCGATCATAAAGATGTAGAAGAAATGGGAACACTTCGGCATTGAAGATGTTCAGACGAAACATCCTGGTTCACATTTGCGGTAACTCGAATAAGTGGACCTCACTCTTTTGATGATAAACTCCTCCAAAAATCACAAAAACGACTTCACATACTGCAGGTTAAACGCCTCATTAGTCAAAATTTCTAATTGTTGTGATGAATACCAGCTATCTCTAAATGTAGAAAAAAACGTAAGTTATTGCAGATGAGTAGGAGAAAAAGCCACATAATGTTCGAATGCAGCGATGTTGGTGTGCTACTAGACACAGTAAGGTCGCTTAAATACCTAGGCGAAACGTTGCAAAGTGATGCGAAAATAAATGAGCACATAAGGACGACGGTAATGAAGACGAACAGTTTACACCGGTTTCTTGGGAGAATTTTAGGAAAGCTTGGTTCATTTGCAAAGATGACCGCTTACAACACGCTACTGCGACCCATTGTTGAGTACTGATCTATTGTTTGGCATTCCCATCATGTCGAACTAAAGGACGACATCGAAGCAATTCAGTGGCGGGCCGCTAGATTTATTACCAATACGTTCTATCAGAACACAGGTATTAACGGAGATACTTCGATAAATCAAGTGGGACTCCCTGCATGTAAGGTGACCTTCTTTTCGAGGACAGCTACTGAGAAAATTTAGAGAACCAGAATCTGAAGCTGATTGCGGAAAGAACCTGTAGGTGCCAACGTACATTTCGCGCAAGGAGCACGAACATAAGATCAGACAAACTTGGGCTCGTGCGGAGGCATATAGACAATCAGCTCCTCTCGCTCTATTTGCGAGTGTAACAGGAAGGGAAATGACTACTGAACGTGCCCTACGCCCCGGTTGCTTGCGGAGTATGCATGCAGCTGTAGATGGGCATTGTCGGTGCATTCGACGTTATGAATCGTTTGAAAGATGTAAAATCGCGACTCGGTGGATTACAGTACATGTCTCTAGTCAGCTACTGTCAAGTTTCTCTCTTATTTAGCCCACTCAAGAATAGCAGCTTAGTGTGAGGCTATCAGTTGTTTCCTGTTACGAGGTACGCAACTCCAAGTGTCCATTGCATGGAGCTCTGTTCGCAATGGTCAGCCGGATACTGGTTTTGGATGGAGTTGCATTGACTGATAAGGAACCCCTTGAGTGAGAGGTCGTATGTTCAGTCTTCAGTAAGGCTCATTTGTAAGTGTCATGTTAACGACTGTGACAGGAAAAATACTCGCTGATAATGACTCAGGATGTGAATCAGGTGAGCGATGGGAAATGAGCGTCCAGGAAGTGCAGAGATCAACCTTCTATGGGACTTATGTATATATTGCACAAAACGGACATTGTCGATAGTCCAGAAGTGTTCAAAGCAAACCATTAACACAGAATGAAAAATGATGCGTCACAGTGACCACAGTAAATCGCACTATTAAGATCGAAGGCGAACTGCTTGGCACTTACACACCGAGAAAGAATCATAGGTGGCGGAGCATCTTCAACTTCTTGCAGCAAAATAAATAATTTTAAAAACAATTTACATCCAGGTTAACATTCGGCATAATTTTATACGAATGCGTTGAGGCACTGATGGACACCTCTCTTGGTACCTCTAATTTCCAATGTTCCTTTCATATGCATTTCCTCATCAAACCCTGATAGGTCATAGTCGAATATAAATTTCTTACTGAAAGAAATTTTTGGTCCGATTCCGCAGCACGCTATGCATCGTCACGTTTACGCTTCGTTTGACACTTCCTTATGTTCCGTCGTCCGGTTGTTCTGCACTGTTTGAAGCTGTGCAACCGTCCATTGCTTCCTTTGAAATCTCTGTCACCTATATCGCACGCAATCTGATGTGCTTAACGCAGTGCTTCAGTATCATGGATATCCTGTAATTTGTATCGAGTACCCTTGAAAGACCAGTTTTTGTAATAAGTGAGGCTTGACCTCAGTTGAATATCAGTAGTTTATCTAACGCACGACATAATCATTTTTCAATGGACTTATTGGAAATTTGTTCGTAAGTGTTTCTTTTCACTGTACTGTCGCTGATCTACCATGTACGTACTTTTGCTTACATGGGAACCTCCCCATCGCACCCCCCCCTCAGATTTAGATATACGTTGGCACAGTGGATAGGCCTTGAAAAACTGAATACAGAGCAATCGAGAAAACAGGAAGAAGTTGTGTGGAACTATGAAAAAATAAGCAAAATATACAAACTGAGTAGTCCATGTGCAAGATAGGCAACATCAAGGTTTATTGACCTCAGGGGCGCCGTGGTCCCGTGGTTAGCGTGAGCAGCTGCGGAACGAGAGGTCCTTGGTTCAAGTCTTCCCTCCAGTGAATAGTTTAATTTCTTTATTTTCGCAAAGTTATGATCTGTCCGTTCGTTCATTGACGTCTCTGTTCACTGTACTAAGTTTAGTGTCTTTGTTTTGTGACCGCACCGCTAAACCGTTCGATTAGTAGACGAAAGGACGTGACTCTCCAATGGGAACTGAAAACATTTTATCGTAAGGTCATAGGCCAACCGATTCCTCCACAGGAAAACGCGTCTGATATATTCTATACGACACTGGTGACGGCATGTGCGTCACATGACAGAAATATGTTGTTGACTCACCTAACTTGTACACTTGGCGAATGGGTAAAATGATTCTTCTACCTTACCCGATTTCGGTTTTCTTGTGGATGTGATAATCACTTCCAAAAAGTGATGAAGACATAATAGTTTGTCATATCAAATGAAAATTAAAAATTAAACTTTTCACTCCAGGAAAGACTCGTGGTCGTGCGGCAGTGTTCCCACGCCCGGGTTCCCGGGTTCGATTCCCGGCGGGGTTAGGGATTTTCTCTGCCTCGTGATGACTGGGTGTTGTGTGATGTCCTTAGGTTAGTTAGGTTTAAGTAGTTCTAAGTTCTAGGGGACTGATGACCATAGATGTTAAGTCCCATAGTGCTCAGAGCCATTTGAACCAAGCCATTTTTGAAAGACTTGAACCAAGGACCTCTCGTTCCTCACCTGCTCACGCTAACCACGGGACCACGTCTCTCCGGAGTTCACATTAGCCTTGATGTTGCCTATCTTGCGCATGGACTACTCAGTTTGAATATTTTGCTTATTTTTTCGTAGTTCCACACAACTTCTTCCTGTTTTCTCGATTGTTCTGTGTTCAATTTTTGAAGGCCTATCCAGTGTGCCAACTCATAACTAAATCTTAGGGGGGTGCGATGGGGAGGTGCCCTTGTTAGTACCAGCTCCTTGGACAACGATTGTCGTTCACTACATTTCACTGGAGAGGGCTTTCTGGCTCTCTGTCCGACGTGGATAATGAACTACATGGCTCGATACCTGTTTCAGTATCACTGTCACTTGTTAAGCACGTATCGTCATCGTTGTACTTCTCTTGTACATTGTCCGCACAGTCGCGCACATATGACCCACACGTACCACTGAATCATCTTGCAGAAATGCTAATATTTCATCTGTCACTGCTTTCTCACTATGCGATGTTTCTTGGGTTGTTTCTGATGAAATGTCAACTTCGGCAACTGCTGTTCTAGATACAATAAAATGCTTACTTTGTTTATCGTTCTCATCGCTCTGGTTTGTATCAAGACCGACAGCACTGTAGCACCGTTGCGAGTTACACGTTCAATAAACAGTTCAAAAAAATGGCTCTGAGTACTATGGGACTTAACATCTGAGGACGTCACACACATCCATGCAAGAGGCAGGATTTGAACCTGCGACCGTAGCAGTCGCGCGGTTTCGGACTGAAGCGCCTAGAACCGCTCCGCCACCGCGGCCGGCTCCTGAGAATGCATTCAGCGCGAATTCGGACGGTGTTTTATGCCTACTACAGACTTTAAACATGTATTTTTGGGGGAACATATCGAGGAGAGACTGAAGTCACAACCAGCTATATTGCTTTGAGTAGGGTACGGTACCTACACTCCTGGAAATTGAAATAAGAACACCGTGAATTCATTGTCCCAGGAAGGGGAAACTTTATTGACACATTCCTGGGGTCAGATACATCACATGATCACACTGACAGAACCACAGGCACATAGACACAGGCAACAGAGCATGCACAATGTCGGCACTAGTACAGTGTATATCCACCTTTCGCAGCAATGCAGGCTGCTATTCTCCCATGGAGACGATCGTAGAGATGCTGGATGTAGTCCTGTGGAACGGCTTGCCATGCCATTTCCGCCTGGCGCCTCAGTTGGACCAGCGTTCGTGCTGGACGTGCAGACCGCGTGAGACGACGCTTCATCCAGTCCCAAACATGCTCAATGGGGGACAGATCCGGAGATCTTGCTGGCCAGGGTAGTTGACTTACACCTTCTAGAGCACGTTGGGTGGCACGGGATACATGCGGACGTGCATTGTCCTGTTGGAACAGCAAGTTCCCTTGCCGGTCTAGGAATGGTAGAACGATGGGTTCGATGACGGTTTGGATGTACCGTGCACTATTCAGTGTCCCCTCGACGATCACCAGAGGTGTACGGCCAGTGTAGGAGATCGCTCCCCACACCATGATGCCGGGTGTTGGCCCTGTGTGCCTCGGTCGCATGCAGTCCTGATTGTGGCGCTCACCTGCACGGCGCCAAACACGCATACGACCATCATTGGCACCAAGGCAGAAGCGACTCTCATCGCTGAAGACGACACGTCTCCATTCGTCCCTCCATTCACGCCTGTCGCGACACCACTGGAGGCGGGCTGCACGATGTTGGGGCGTGAGCGGAAGACGGCCTAACGGTGTGCGGGACCGTAGCCCAGCTTCATGGAGACGGTTGCGAATGGTCCTCGCCGATACCCCAGGAGCAACAGTGTCCCTAATTTGCTTGGAAGTGGCGGTGCGGTCCCCTACGGCACTGCGTAGGATCCTACGGTCTTGGCGTGCATCCGTGCGTCGCTGCGGTCCGGTCCCAGGTCGACGGGCACGTGCACCTTCCGCCGACCACTGGCGACAACATCGATGTACTGTGGAGACCTCACGCCCCACGTGTTGAGCAATTCGGCGGTACGTCCACCCGGCCTCCCGCATGCCCACTATACGCCCTCGCTCAAAGTCCGTCAACTGCACATACGGTTCACGTCCACGCTGTCGCGGAATGCTACCAGTGTTAAAGAGTGCGATGAAGCTCCGTATGCCACGGCAAACTGGCTGACACTGACGGCGGCGGTGCACAAATGCTGCGCAGCTAGCGCCATTCGACGGCCAACACCGCGGTTCCTGGTGTGTCCGCTGTGCCGTGCATGTGATCATTGCTTGTACAGCCCTCTCGCAGTGTCCGGAGCAAGTATGGAGGGTCTGACACACCGGTGTCAATGTGTTCTTTTTTCCATTTCCAGGAGTGTATGTGGCGCAGCGACCGGCCAAGAGAACACTTGCTGTAATCTGCCCTATGCCCACGGTATCAGTCTCTAAATGGCCGCTTTCTCAGAAACATAATATTTCCTAACACTGTTGTGTATTAATTTAGAATCTTCGCAATTTTTGTAAGCATGTAGTTAAGTTAGTTAAAATCACAGAGATAGTTTTAGTCCACCTGCATTTAAACTTAGCGATCTAGAACTCTCAGAACTAAACTGACAGTAGAGCCTGACATCTGAACTGCAACTTTAAGAGACATTGTATTTGTTATTATTTACTTCCAGGCCTTGAAACTTGTTATAGCTCTATCACATAATAAGTTTCACCACGTGGTGTAACCAAAATTTTCTAGCATTAATATAACAGATTGTATTGTATTGTATGGAACTGGGGTCCTAGAAACGATGGGGAGGCTTCGTCCCCGCCGTAGCCCTCAGTGGTTCACGACCCCTCAATAGGCTACAGCAGTCCACCCACCCCACCGCCGCCCCAGACCGAACCCAGGTTATTGTGCGGTTCGGCCGCCAGTGGACCGATATGGTTGAATGTTCTGTTGACGACAATTTCAATGGAGACGGAGAACAAGTTATAGTAGAGGAAAGACTGGGAAGGAAATCGGCCGTGTGCTTTCCATGTCAAAGAAGCCATACTAACATTTGCTCTAACACAGCGAAGAATCATAGACTTTGATGGCCGGATGGGAGAATGGAACCAGCTCCTCTCACTGCTAGTCTAAAATATTTCATTGAGAGAATTATTGCCTCATATTGGAAGAAAGTATTCTACTTCTTCACTATTATGATTTTATTGTCGAATCAGAGAAAACGAGTCAATGGATCGTGTGTGAAATGAAAAATTCATCATAGAAAACTTGGCTCTTAGTTACCTTTCACAGTATGATACTTCCTCTATCGTTTTCATTCACTAATATCAAGGAAAACTTCATTTACGTCGTACCTCGTATCGTACCTGGCAGTAATGAAGCTGTGCCGACAGATCGTGAGTCGTGCGTAGTTGGTACAGCACTTGCCCGCGAAAGACTAAAGTCCCGGTTTCCAGTCCCCTTCCGGCTCACAGTTTCAATCTGCCACTACTCTTCATATCACCGTACATTCCGCTGCAGGTACTTTGTTACATATGCAGTCACACTTTAAAAAGTACTAGTAATTTTTAAACAATGTATCGTATTGTATTTGCCGCATAATTTGCTGTTTCTCTAATAAAATACTATGAGTAATTAAATAATTCACACGAACTTTGCTATACATACCACAAAACTTAAAATCTTTTTCTTATAATTCATTTTGATGTTCATTAATCTGTCAGTCACATCAGAAAATATTGCGTGAGACGCCGATAACCTCATAGAAAACTAATTATCGAAGCGATACATCATTTAGATTTGGCTGAACAAGATGCTGCTGTTTGAAGCTCACCACGTACAACAGAGTGACGAATGTGTGTCCCCTACATAACTGGAAAACAAGTAGAGTTCACACATACGTCACCCCATATGTACATTTTTATCAGTTCTTCTCCGAGTACATACCATAAGAAATGTATCATTGCATTCATTAATAAATAAACTGTTTGAGATGAAAAATATTTGCACAAATGTGAAACATGTGTATGCTTTAGTAAACACAATGAAGAGAATATACACCTATATTCAATTAAATGGGTCTTACAATCATCAACTCAAGTCTGCAACAGTTTATATAAAATACAGGCACCAGTACTTAAGCAAATTATTAATATGAATTCTTTATTTGTCAACGAATAACGTCAATGAACATATCATACTTGAGATGTTCTACAATCCGTCTTCCACTGCAGCATCTTTTGAACTATAAAGGGTGTTTGAGGAGGAAAGGTAAATATTTTAGGAGGTGGTAGTGCAGACGGATTGCAATAAAAGTGCCATATAACATGTGTCTAATTTTTATTGAGTAGAGGGATACAGCTGAGTTCAATACATTTCCGTTTTATGTTTTGTTATGGGTTGCAATTAGCATATTTATCAAATACCAGCAGTAGAGAGTTGATATCCACCTTGTGAAGTTGTGCTTTACTTTAAATTGACGTTTTCATTGGCATTTGTTGGCCAAGTCTACTGATCTGCCCCGTGTAAACATGCCGCACATATTTAATCGTGCTGAGTATGCCGATACGGTATTTGTGTATGGATTTTGCAATGGAAACCCTGCTGATGCTTGTAGAGAATAAGGCATAAGAGTTCCAAAACGCAAACTACCAGATTCAAGAGTGTTTACTTGTGTGTTCAACACACTGCGTGACACTGATGCAGTGCCCAGCAGTCATATTGCTACTGAAAGTGTAAATTAAGACTGTGAATGAAGTAGAAGACATTATTCAGTCGGTAGAACATAGTCCGTCAACAATCACACGTACAATTTCTGCACGTACCGGAGTTCCACATAGATGAGGATGGCGGACATTACGTATGAACGGGTTCCATCCATATCATTTGCAACTCATTCAACACCTTCGAGCAGGAGATGAAGATAGACGATAGGAATTTTGTCACTGGATTCTTGAAAATGGCCAGCTAATTCCATTTTTACTCTTCATTGATGAAGCCACTTTCATCATGACGGCATCAATAACACTCGTAATTCACATCAGTGGTCTGAAGAAAACCAACATGCCCTTGTGGAGACACATTTTCAAGAACGCTTCTCTGTAGATGTGTGGTGTGGTTTGATAGACAATCAGCTCATTGGGCCTTTTGTGTTACAGCATCGTCCTACAGGACCCAGTTATCTACACTTCCTTGAAAATGAGCTTCCAACATTATTGTAAGAAATTCCTTTGGCTACAAGAATGCATATGTTCACTCAGCATGACGGGGCTCCTGCACGTTGCAGTCGTCAGGTGACACGTCATCTAAACCTAATATTCCCCGGAAGATATATCGGTAGATATGGGCATGTTTCTTGTCCACCATCGTTCCCGGAACGTAATCCTTTGGATTTTTGCCTGTGCGGATAGTTGAAGGGCGAAGTCTACAACTAAAATGTAACCACAAGAGCCGATTTGATCGTGCGAATAGTGAGTAGTGCAGCCGTCATAAAAGAACACAAATACGACCTCCGAAGAGCTACGCGTGTTGTTATCAGTAGATGTCAAAAGTGCGTTGTAGTTGGCGATGGAATTTTCGAAAATCAACTGTGAACGTCCTCATTTGCATTTAGTTTAATTTTGTTTGGGTTACATACTAACAGTTTTGAGCGGAACCGGATTGCTTGGCCCTCCCGTCGGAGGTTTCTCTGGCAAGGGTGTGTGTTATTAACATAAGTTAGTTTAAATAGTGTGTAAGTCTAGGGACCGATGACTTCAGCATTTTGGTCCCTTAGGAATTCATAAAAAAGATGAAAATGAGAAAAAATACTAACCGCTGTATGTCTGTACTCAATAAAAGTTGAACACATGTTATATGGCATTTCTTGTTGCATTTCGTCCGTACTACCACCTCCTAAAATATTTACTATTCCTCCTAGGACACGCTGTATAGCTACATTTTATGTCTCTTTTCGGATCTACCGAGCGAGGTGGCGCAGTGGTTAGCACACTGGACTCGCATTCGGGAGGACGACGGTTCAATCCCGTCTCCGGCCATCCTGATTTAGGTTTCCCGTGATTTCCCTAAATCGTTTCAGGCAAATGCCGGGATGGTTCCTTTGAAAGGGCATGGCCGATTTCCTTCCCAATCCTTCCCTAACCCGAGCTTGCGCTCCGTTTCTAATGACCTCGTTGTCGACGGGACGTTAAACATTAACCACCACCCCCACCTTCTTTTCGGATCTGTTTGGCTTTTTTACAAACTGATTTGAATGTTTTTTTAGCACCGGACGAACATTCCAGTGTACTAATGAGTTAGTAACAATCGGACTCACTATAATAACGTCTTAAAATTGTGCAGAAGTCACGAATATTAGAGTACTTTATGCCTATAAAATGCCGCTTGATTTCGGCTGGAGTAGACGATACAGAAATTGAGACGGAGCACCCTCTTTCTGAATATCCAGACTCTTTACTATAGCTCCATCCATCTCAGATACGTATCGTCTTACCACATTTTTTCCACTAGTACCATTTCCTGATGAGCTGTTTGATACTAAACTAACTGCATACTTCATTTACAGTCTCCTCGGCTACACAGCATTGTCAGTGCATAGTTACTATGTAATCACAGTAAAGCGGCAGTAGACAATGAAGGCCATAAACATGGAAAATGTCCACGGAAATACACACAAGCCCTGCACTTTGTGCCTGAATACTGAGAGTTGTTATTTTTCATTTCTGATAGATACTGTATTCATATTATCGATTCAAATCAAATGTTCGTCATCAAATAGTGAGAGAATACTGCGTTTTCACTGTTTTTCTAAGATACCGTTAACATTAGGTGGTAAACTACGACGGACTGAGACCCTATGCCATCTCAGAATAATCCTAGAAGTAAATTTTCACTGGTTATCATATGGGCGTGATAGTTGCTGCTTCCTTTTGAACAGCTAATAAAACTGGTTCCCGTAAATTGCAAGTAGTTGGTCATTACACTGTAAAACTTCAACCCAGTCACTTTTCGGGTATCCTAACGCATTACGATATCGCAAACTGTCAATTACGGCACGGGGTTAACTGCAAAATTTGTTAATGAAACTGGAATATTTATTTCAAAAAAGAATTTTTAAATGTAACTAACAGACCAACACATTTTGCTACTAGTAAACGTTAAGTACATAACATGATCGCATGCCATTACCGGCAGGGAGATGCCAGCGGTGGTATTTCGGCCACCTAGTCTTTCTACATGATACCACCCTGGCAAGTTTCGCGCTAATGGAATTGAAATAATTAGGATGTTCACAAAACACACAGTTCCGAGAGGAGGAAATCTGCAATCCATCCAGGAATCGAACCTGGGAATCCAGGAACTAGATGCAGGAATGCTTAAGCACTAGACCATGGTCTGTGGACACTTGTCAAGTTCCGCTCGGATTTTCAAATATTTTTCGAATTTTGGGGCCGAGGAATCAAACATCTGTCAAGAAACATTGGCCACACATATCCCCCATAGTGTAGACAGCACGTTTTTGTCACTATACGGCGCCAATGTCACATGTCCAGAAGCCATAAACATCGGGATGACAAGTGAATTATACTGCCACTGTTTAAGCCTCTGCGAGTGCCACACATCTACTATTCTCTAAGAGACCTGTAAATGAATTGCCCAAATTGCGAGAGTAAATATCGCACAGACCTAAATGAATAACTTTATATGACAGTAGAATCGTGGGAAATTTGGACCACGGTTACGACTCGATAGTTGAAAGACTTGTACTAAAATTTCTCGTGTCAACATGCCTCCTTGTTCATACAATTAAGGTAATTACACTTTCCTCTGCCAGATCATCATTATTCAAAAAAATTCATTATTAGTCAGTAAGAGTTGTGCTAACATATCTCAGGCGAACAAAGTTCTTATTTGTGTTTGTACGTATGGACTTCAGAAAGTAAGCTACACCTGTCGTCCGACGTTAAGACCACTGCGCAATGAGAGCAGCGCATTTTCAGAAGAGAGTACATCTTACGGGTTTCCTGCAGCCACTGTTCTGCCTCGGTACGGATAGCTGGATAATCACAACGTCCGGCTCAAATGGAAACACGAAGGACCGTACGATTCCTATTGCACACTGAATCACAGTAAAATTGAGACATTGTTCGGACTAAATGCATTGTCACATCAGGCCGTAGTAGTATTGTGCCAATACTTTCATGAAGGACGCACTGACGTTGGTGATGTTGAACGAGAAATCCCCTCCTATCTTCTTACTATTATAAAAGTGTTGTTCGCGGTAAAGGTTTCAATAATGCATTGAGGAAGTGCATGTAGAATTCTCCATTGAAACAAAAGCATTTTAAGATTTTATTACGTGTTTTTATCAAAAAATGGTGCGGTTGGCAACATGTGCATATTTTTTAGCGATTAGTTCCAAGTTCTGATTCCTGTAAATATTTTAATACATGCGATTCGTATTTATTTCTGGACGAGTGAACGTATGTGGCAAGTACGGACTTAATAGACGTAAGTGTAGCCCATGACTAAACATTCATCATCACAGCAGTAACAATAGGGCAGTAACTAGAGTCGCAGCTTGACCTAAAAGCAAATGCCCATTCGTGCGTGTGGCAGTAGTGTGTCCACAGTGTTGTATTATAAATCGCAATACAACAATGAACTGAACATATCGAAATCAAGTCAGTACGTCCATGCAACAATTAAGTCACACCGTAACACATGGAGCACCAGAACGATTATATTCGACGTAGTGCCTGGGTGCATTACTTGTTCCCACCCCTCGCCATATGATGCTACGTAATGCACCCAGAAACATTGTCGAACATGGTCTCTTTGGTGATCCACATGTTACGGTGCAGACAGGCATAATGTTGCATAGGTGAACTGTCATCCAAATCTGTGAACACGGTACATTCACCGGTCAGTGTGTTTGTGACATTGTACTCCTACATCATGAGCGTCATTTCAGGGGTGGATTTGGCCCTGACTTCATTTTAATGGATGACAGTGCGCGATCGCATCGAAAAACGCAGGTGGAGTTGTTCTAGGAACAAGAGGATATTTAGCAAATGGATTGGCCTGCACCTTCCAGCCGGGTAGCCAGTGTGAAAGCACGTTACGAAACAGGCACTGCTATCCGTGTTGATCACACACCCTATTACGAACCCTGTGTCATCTTTTGAAATGTCCAGGGTAACATAACGCCCAGAGACGTTTTGGGCCAATTGTATTTACGTGGGAAACATCTGTTGTCAGTGGCTACTTATGGCGTATGGTGTACCATATGTGGAGGAGATAAGAGAAGGGAGGGGGAAATGAAAGGGGACGGGTGCCTGGTCATTTCTGCAAAGTTTTGCTATTTGACGTGGCCAAATTAATACCTTTAGTGAACTGCGTTATTTCAAGATACAGTGCACATACTGAAAATATCAGAAATGCTTTGTGAGTTGTTGGCCGCAGCATAAACCTACAGATATCTCTCAGCCTCAGTCACCGAAAGTTATCGATGTTTTTAGCGTCTGTGAATGTCGGAAGAGTGACACCTGCTTCAGGTCGCGTCGAGGTATGACCACTCCCTCACTTGTACAACCTTTTTGGAAGGACGTACACACGGTCTGACTCGTATAAATCAAGAAAATCTTAATGGGAAGTACCGTATGGGCATTTGGAGCACGGTCAAACAGAATGGAAGTCAACTATCTTAATAACTGTATAGCGTTGCCCTGGAGAATCTTTAAGTCCATATTCCTCCATTTTGCATGGAAGTTAAATAAGAGAATAAAGAACAAAGACGTCTTGTGAATACCTTACCTCACGAAATTGCTAAATTCATAAATAACGGTAAAATATTTGAGTGTTTTTTCTATCACATTTTTAACTGAATAATTAAACAAAGCAGCGCGGGATTAGCCGAGCGGTCTATGGCGCTGCAGTCATGGACTGTGCGGCTGGTCCCGGCGGAGGTTCGAGTCCTCCCTCGGGCATGGGTGTGTGTGTTTGTCCTTAGGATAATTTAGGTTAAGTAGTGTGTAAGCTTAGGGACTGATGACCTTAGCAGTAAAGTCCCATAAGATTTCACACACATTTGAACAATTAAACAAAGAATCGTAATTGAACACGCAATTTCCCTTTCATGGTATTCGCGTTCTATATCGTTAAATTTTGGAAATTGTTAACGAATTTCGTACTTTATTGGCATATCTGGGTTGTTTCAAATATGATATTTAACCTCGTTGGCTATACCTGTACATGGTCCATTCAGAAATAGAGCATGCTCCGTGCATTCGTGTATTAATTAAGATTTAGCCAGAGCACAACACAATTTCATCAGTTACGCACCTTTCCACGGTACATAGCCTGCAACCGTTCATCGTCCACACTGGAACAGATCGTAACTGAAAGTGTTAAATATAGAGATAGCAACACGGGCTACGAAAAACGTAGCATAACCTCTAAAGCTGTGTTTCTCAACCTTAGGGGATACCAGAGCCTTACCCAGGGGATCGCGATCGCAGGAGAAAGCAGTAACAGAGTGCCTGGTAACGTATGTTTCATGATGATCATCTGCTATGATTTAAATGTCACAGGAAAGTGACAAGGTTTTGTGAGAGCACCTTGCAAATTAGCGCTCGTTCAGACCTGGTACTTATTTATAATAATGAATACTAATTTAATTTCTATTTGTTGAAGATCTCAAATACGCAAAAACGATGTCTATCGATCTTCCCACCTCTGCGGAATGGAACTAGGGCAGCGAGAGTCACTAAGTCTTGTACAAATAGTATTTAACTCTGACAGGATTGCAGGGAAAGGGAAAGGACCGCATCAAAACTTCCAGGCTGGAAGGGCGGTGCAATGACAGCGTCTTGTGTACTACTGACAAATTAGTTTACGTGCCAGTCATCTGCGGTCAGAAAAATATCACACAGAACGAGAACAATTTATAAAAACGCATTTAAAAAATCCTCACATTCAAATGTGATACAAAATGGCTGCAACAACACGCACACGCCTCACGTGCAAGACTTAGCACCACGGTTACTACAATGCATTTCATTAACAAGTTTCGAACCAAGCAACAGATCACTAGGAATGGCAGCAGCGAGACAAGGCACGAAGTTTCTACAGAGGTGCTTGAGCTCAACTCAGACTTTAATTCACACACTGTATATTGACGTTGTTTCTATTTTCCTAGTTCTGTGGCTTCATCGGTGTTCCCACAAAAACGTCGTTGCTGGTCCCCAGGTTAATTTCTCATTTTTTTCGTGAACTGACCGAAAACGGGCGACTATGCCGCCACTGACGACTTCTCACCTCCACGCCTCTATAGCGACAAACAATGTAATTATATCTCTACATGCAGAGCACTGCGACCATTTTTCACATTGCACTTCATTTCTCGACCAGTATAGTATCAATAGAAAGAAAATTAAATACGTTGCCTTTGAAATCACTGACATATTTTTATTATGGTTCTGGGGTCGCCAGAATATTTTACTTGGAAAGGGGTCGCGTATTCAAAAAGGTTGAAAAACTCTGCTCTAAAGTATACTCGCCTTCATTCCGTAAATGCTTCAATGAAAATAACCAACTGCATTTTATGTTTGACAACCGTTATCCTCAAATCTGTCGCCAAAACTAATACCTGAGGCGTCATTATTGTTCTATTTAGTTCATGTTCTTTACGACCTATTACTGAAATAATGTTTATAAAATCTGGTATCGTTCTTCCGGTAAACACGTTTATGCACGAGACGTACAACTCAGCTTCGTAATGTTAAAGTTTCTCGATGATACAGTCGCAAATATCTTGACAATAATTTAGTCTGCGTGAAGATAAACACTAAGTGTAACAACACTTTAAATTGTTACCAAATATAGAATACTTCTATTAAAAAATTCGTTCGAGTCTTGAATATGTTAAAAAGAAACATTGAAATACAAAATTAGTACAAATCCTACCAGTTTCCAGGTGACATTCCTAACATTATGATACCGAAATATGCAGCTGCTTACGTTGGTTCCGACCGACCATGACTACGTCATATCCGCGCTGCTACAATGATCAGTCCTGTCACCAGCCCGCCATTGAAATGTTCAGATATTTCCCAAGGAGACATTTCTGAAAGCGTATGAAGACATTCGAAATGACTATGCTAGGGGTTGATATCTTTCAGCATCTGTAACACCGCGAAATGGAAATCACAGTGAAATCTTTTTTTCTTCTTATTTGCAACATATAGCTACAACTATCAGCTACTTCTGTACTTAGTCGCCGCTACAACTTCGACGTTTTTCGTAGCGTGCTACGAAATTTCCAGTACCCTCGTCATAGAAAACAGCCGCCTGTACTTACTGCCAATTACCTTTACTAGTCTGCAGCTCGTTTCCTGTACGAAAATGCTGTCATCGCCAACGAATCCTGTGTACAAAGAGACTAAAACCAGAGGGTGCTATGCCCGGCCTGTATGGAGTGTGATCATATACTTCCCAGCGAAAACAACGCTGCAGAAGCTCTGTTATAGCCCCTGCAGTGTGCGGCCGAGAATTGCCTACAAGAAGCATTCGCTTCACAATTATGTTATGCAGGCTGCATGAAATCAGGTTGAACCTCTCAGCATGCACTTCACACTTTATGGGAGGCAATATTGCTTTAATCATGTTTACATGCTCATAATGCCTTAGATCTGAAAAGTGCTACGTGACGTGGAACTTGTCTATCGTGGGAGAAATGTGTTCGTTCCCAGGGTGACTATAGTAAGAAATAAATATGTAGACTTGTAGAACAAAGTTGTAGAATGTCAGTACCGTTTGTTTTATTTAAAAAGCACATAAATTTATAAATTAGTGTCCTCCAGGGGACATCACGCAGATACCGTGTACCTCCTCCTGTAAGACTTGATAATGGCCTCAATTCGGCGAGTAAGAATGCACAAGTTTCTTCAGGTATGCCATATCCAACGGAAGCCACTCACTGATTGTTAGAGAACAAAGAGTTACAGAGAATGAGGACACTGATTGCTACGTTTTATTCAATGTTCCAGATATTCCCAGGCATTTTCTGTGCAATTAAGATTGCATGATTTCGCGAAATAATGCGACACTGTCTGTCAGCATTCGTCCGACGTGGAACATATGCCTGCAGCCTTGTGAACACGGCTGTAAGGATGCAGCCCTGTGAACACGGCTTTTCTTATCTCGGGAGACTTGAGTGTCCACAAAATACTGATCATGAAGATTTATCAGAAAGATTACCACTTGGTCACCGAGAAATCTGAAACAGGCCCAAAAACATCACGAAAACCACCTCCGGCCTGAGCCATACCCTACAAACAATGTGGGTTAATAGCCTCATTGGGCTTGGGCCCACACAATGCGTTGCATCGACTGAAAAGAGACGAAAACTAACTCGGTCAATAGCCGTGTTGATACACTAACAAATCTTGGAACTTATTTCACAGTGTCATTACGAGCTCCTTACAGCTCCACACCTTCTTTCATCCATTCTGTCACGTCACCAAGTTAAAGCGACCTGCTGAGAGATCCCACACCAACCGCTACAGTCTGGAACCGCGCGACCGCTACGGTCGCAGGTTCGAATCCTGCCTCGGGCATGGGTGTGTGTGATGTCCTTAGGTTAGTTAGGTTTACGTAGTTCTAAGTTCTAGGGGACTGATGACCTCAGAAGTTAAGTCCCATCGTGCTCAGAGCCATTTGAAGCAATCCACACCACCAACTGACGGGTACACATCACCTCAGTCACGTCCGCTGTGCTCCAAAGCGACCTGTCTGCTATTCTGGGGTGGCAAATAGTATTTTCTCCAGTCAGCTTACATTGCAGTAAAAATTGGGGGGGGGGGGGGGGTAGTTGATGATATACCGGAGAAGATATAAGAAG
Source organism: Schistocerca gregaria (assembly GCF_023897955.1). Taxonomy (NCBI): domain Eukaryota; kingdom Metazoa; phylum Arthropoda; class Insecta; order Orthoptera; family Acrididae; genus Schistocerca; species Schistocerca gregaria. Next base: position 442,045,619 of record NC_064931.1, on the reverse strand, counting down.
CTTTAATTTATACAAAATGTTCTTTGCTTCCCTACGTCCCTGACGAAACAATTCTTGTTTTTTGCCGATAAATATGGATAATGTGTGGTCAGTTTCTTTAGACTCGTGAAAAATGAGTGAACTAGTATTGTTATGGTCGCCGGCTGCCACCTATTCAGCGGAGTGGAGCGGAGGTTCAGCGGACTTTGTCCGACTGATTCAAGTGTATGTTAGCTTAATAGAGACAACTACCAGCGGAGGTTCGAGAAAAGGCTGAAAACCCAGCAAGCAGCCACGGCGTCTGTCCACACAATAGCAGCCATGTGTTCCAGAAACACAGGTCCCACAATGTTACGGAACTCTAACGGACTGTCCACTAGCTTAGACAAAATCCGTAACTTGTCCACGATCAGACTAATGAGAAAATGGAACAGCCATAGAGCTGTTTGTAAGAACCAACACATGTTGTAGTCAGTTATTCTCTATGATTTTCTCTGTTGGTACACTCAGTTTATCGTACTGTACATCGTATGTTTGCTGACAGGGAAATTTCACACTATGTGTAAGAAATCGGGTGATGTCTATATGTCCATGTCAGATTTGACGCAAGCCCAAACGGCGAACTTCAGTTGCTGCGGTGAACATAAGGTCCTAAAAAACTGTTGATTTACTCGACACATAGTAATAGTTTCGTCACATATAGGAACTGTTCGAGAATCTCATCCAGGAGAATGGGTCCTACATTCCTTAGCACGAAGATTTTATCACAACTCATTGGCTTCCAAACTGTCTTCATATAACAATAAAAGTCAACCGACAAGACACAGTTTTAGTCTACCTTGTATGTCAAGTAAACATCTGCCATTTTCCTGACAATAAATTCGCCCTCGAAACGGAAAATACCTGGAATGTAAGATCCCCAAATAGCCCTGAATTTTAGCCCGGATCCTATGGTGCACAAAATATACCAGACCATGTGTTACAAAAGTATTATCCAATAAACAAAACACACCCTTCTGAGGGGAAAATGTGAGCACAAGACCATCCTGTCTCACTATTATGAGAGTTCTATAAGTAACCATCAAAATTAATTATTAACTTCCCCATTACTATGAGAGAAAACGCTCATAGAAATGCCCCTCGCGGGGCGGTTCGGCCTCCACTCCACAAGTTCTTTAACGCTACGACGGCGACTTGCGAGTGAATGAGGATGAAATGATGATGAAAGACACACAACACCCAGTCATCTCGAGGCAGAGAAAATCGCTGACTCGGCCGGGAATCGGATCCCGCGACCCCCGTGCACGGGAAGCGAGAACGCTACCGCAAGACCACGAGCCGCGGACAACTATTCTATAAAGACAGAGAAATACTTCCTGAAACATTATACCTGTTCACCAAAAATCCACTCCAAATTTTCACGTCGCCAGTGAGATGAAAGGCTCAAAGCAAAAAACATAACACACCCAATAAGATATACTAAGATTATGTACTAAGAGAAACCAACGATGTCAACCGTTTACGGGCTATAAAATAAATCCAAAGACGAGAGGTGACAATTTGTATCGCACTGGGATGCGAACCCGGAGTTCCCGGAAATGTGAGCAGTCACCCTGACGAGCTCGGCTACACCAGCGCACTTCCCATCTAACCCTGATTCCATATTTCATATTCCTCCTGCTGGCAGCTCACCCTCATTCCCAATGGATGCAGACATAATGTGCATCCGCACTCAAATAATTGTAAGAGCCATCGCGCTCACAGACGTGAAGATATACACACATGTCGTCTGACAAGGACGCTAATTGCAAATGACAGGTTGGGAGTTCGGGACGGATGGGATGGGTACCAGGATAGGCGCTCGCGTTGAGTAGGAAATCCGGTTTCGAGGCGCGGTGCGGCAGAAACTGTCACCTGACTTCTTTGGATACATTTCATAGTCAGAACGAGGCTGATGTCTTTGGTTTCTATTAATTTACGTGATTAATAGCGCTGTTTCACATGGTGATGTCCATTTTGTCTGACATGTTCCGAGTTTCGTTGCAAAGTATCGTCAGATGGTTTCTCTCTGTTTTTTCTGCAGATATTTGCAGATTCGTTTTGGTGTTGTGTGGCTGGAGTCAGCCTAAACAATTACTACTCGTCACGTCTTTCATGTGACAACAGATGGCGACGGTATCTTTCCCATTACAAGCATATTTATTTTTAAATTTGACTTTTACGTGCCCACTGGCAAAGAGCTCCAAAATCGGTTTTAGCCCGAAATTCGTCTTATGTATGTGTACTAACACGGACAGTAAAACACGAAGAATAAACATCAATCCAGCAGCAGTAGTGCTGTATTCTTGGCGGTAGCAGTCAATACGTGCAAGGGCACTGCTGTCACTGGTACAGTACTGGCTGTTCTTCGAGTTTTATTGACCCTTTTAATGCATACCGATAGCACAAACACCGCAATAGACTAATATAAGACAACTCAATCGAATGAGCATAGACAATTCCGCTTTAAAAATAATTGGTTTTTAACGGGAAACATAACAAGGATTGCTGCTGAAACTGAGCGTCTCACGGAAGACGTGATGAGCATTATTTGTTTGGGCTGACTCCAGCTACGTCATGCAAAAACGAAATTGCAGATATCTGCTGAGACACCAGATAAAATGTACCTGACGACTCTTAAGAGAAACACCCTCTTTGCGCATGTATATCTTCATATATTGGGAAGCGAGAACCGCTCCATTAAATGCAGTCTGGTGGCATTACGGGCATTTTCATAGATAAGAAAAGTATATAAGTGCAGTTGCAAATGGGAAAATTCACTAGGATAAGCAACTTCGGCAAACGCAGATTGATCTCACAAGCGGCGATTCTGGTAGGGTGTTCGTGTGCTCCTGTCACAAGCCTCTTGACAGATCGTAGTGGTTGGAGGTTTGCCACTCTCTAAAGAAGGACAGTCGGTGATTGGTGTCAGATCTGACGACAGACTACAAAGCTCGTCCAGGCAAAATTATTTCAGGGCACTCCGTTTAGTGCACATTGTCGTACACGTGGGTCAGCAGCAGACGGAGCGTGCGTTCTCCCGAATTGAACCACTGACCATGAATATCGTCAATTAAGACTAGCCTGTGGATGAATGGTAATGTCTTACGTATTCTGATTAATCACGTTTCTTGCTGTACGAGATCGATGCTTGTATCTCGATAAGCCGTGATCCAAGCAAACGGCTGTTCTAAACATGCGCCGCGCCACGGACGCAGACCGGTGAAGGCAGTATCACAGTTTTGGGGATATTCGCCTGCATTTAAATGGGGTCTGTGTTAGTAATCAAAGGCACCAAGCAAGCATCTGCTCTTGCTTGATGTCTTCCCAGACGTCGATGGTATCACTCAACAGGATAACCGTTTGTATCACAAGCCGGGATCGTTCAACAATGGTTTAAGGAACATGGTAGTGAATTCACGTTGTATGTCTTAGCCACCGATTTCACTTGATAGGAATCCGATGGAACACATCTGGAACGCTAGTGGGGGCCAGTTCCGCGCCCACAATGCACTGAATCTTAATTTACGTGATATGAGCTGTGCGTAGATATCTGGTGCCACACATCTCTGAAAACTTGCCAAGGACTTGGCGACCACAGGCCATTCTGAAACGCTTATCCATTCCGCTCCGTAGTTAGACTAATACGCTATTAAGTAGGTGTTCGTTGTGTCCAGGCTCATCAGTGTACGTTCTCGATTGTAGGCTACTAGTTAATTATTCGTTATCTGTTTATCTTAAATAGCATATTACAAGAAACTGCAATTCCAATAACTACAAAATAACATAGTTACGAACATTGTCAGAGGAATTATGACATGCAATACAAATACATCTCTCAAATCAGCCACGATATCTGGACATGAAGGATCATTTGCTATCACATTCTCATATACTAACGATGTACAAAATAGTAGAGTTGACACTCCAGAATGACGTAACACATCAACTCATATATTACCGGAAAAAATCATACTGTGAGGGAGGATACCCTTAGTCTTACTAATCTATCACGAAAGTAATATAAGGAGTGTCTGTCATATGGGGGTGGTTAAATGCCTTTATTTCGACAATATTCGGGTAATGCAATCCATCGAAAAATGTCTCTCTAGAGTGCGCAGTATACTTTTGAAAGGAGTACCTGCCAAGGATGATTTCGACACCTGATTTAGACACGACTGAGGCCACTAGAAGCCATATGGCGATTACGCTTACACCTCAATGCGACATAATTTGACTAAGTACACTACAAGTGAGTTTTTATTGTCCAATATGTGGCCTATCTGGAATTCTGAGAGATACCAAGTTAAACTGTGTAAACTAGGCCCAAGAACATAGCCAACGATTGCATAAACAGCATCAGTTGTGTTTGAGAATTCAGTTGGATCATTAACTTGCGAAACAAGGAGTAAACAAAATACAAGTAAACTTGAAAAAACTGTCATGTGATTAAAGAGCCTTCATGTATGATGAACACATCAATCAAGGATTTTCTTAAAAGTTAGAACATGAGAAGAGGCGCTAGTAATATGAACTGAAATACCTTGCGTTGAGTCCAACAATTTCGTAACTGCTTATGAAAATCGTATGGCGGAATTTCATAGAACGTTGCAAATAGAAGTTCCGCGGACTCACGTATGATGCCAAGGAAGGAAAGTTAGAATAGGAGTAACAAGAGGGTGATACCGTGATGATTCAGGGATGATGGAGAAAGGTAAATGTATCAGTACGAGGTAACTGACCTTGGACCGAAAGCGATCGAGTCTAAAGTTGTAAGCGAAAATCGTTCTTTTACCACTGACAGTGGAATAAATGTACTGTTGTTACTCAGATTGTAGATTTGGCAACTTTCGGAGGTGGTAGTATGGAATAAAACATGAAAAAAAGGTCTATATAACATTTCTTCATCTTGGATACCGTGAAACACATGTCTTCAACTGAACAAGTGCCCATAGGTCTTACCTATGCATTCTGGACTCCATATTTGTTGGACACTTTTCTTTTTTTGACTCATCCGGTCAGCTCCAAAATATGGAAACCAAAGTGCATGCAGCACAATAGATGTGTTTACAGTATCGAAGATGAACAAGTTATCTTAGCTCTTAAGGTATTCACTTTAGAGCCCATGTACATCAGACACTTTTGTTCTTGTGGTCCATACTACCACCTCTGAAAGACACCCGCCCTACAGTCGTAGCAACAACAATACCGATACATGTGTTCCTCTTTCAGAGGGATCAGAACGATTTTCGGTTATACCTTTTGACTCAGTCGTTTCTAGGCCAGAATCCCTATCCTCAAACTGATATATTTATCCTTCCGCACCAAACCTGAAAGTTTGTAACATCATCACGACATCACCATGCATACTCGTATCTGCTAGCGGGCTAACATATCTCAAAATGCAAACCCATGAGTGCATTACGATTGCACAGCTGATGGCAAAATAGTTGAATGCTTTTCTTCACGTAAAACATCTGTCTTACTATCAAATGCAACCTCATGTAAACCTTGAAGCAGGCGTAAACTACAACAATCGTTAGCTCGGTACAGTACAATAATCTACTACAACAAAAGCAACCGAGACTTAACCTCGTACGAAACGTATGCAAGATACCGTCTCACCGTTAACATCATATTGCATCGTACTGACCTACGCACTAAGTATATCGAAATGCTATATCCCTACGACCAAAAGTTAAGACACTTCTCAAACTGTCAGTACTCTCAGCCGTCAGCTACTACGCTTTCAGCTGGCAGCTCTATTTGAGGAGCCGGATTTCTATTTCACTGCCGTTGTACGGGAATAGCGGGAGAAATGACTAGTACAAGCATAACAGCCACTAGAATCTGTGAGTACGACGTTGCATTCGTACGGAACTGCTTATACGTCTAGCTCCGAAGTCCAGTAGTTGGGCAACATCGTTTCCAGTAGCAAGAATAGTGTCTTGTTCCGCAGACGTTTTGTATTGTTTTGAGAACTCTTGATTTCAGGCAAGTTCTCACTTCGTGCAGTTATTGCATATTTACATAGAACGTTACGTTCTTGTAACATAATTGCGTTGAAAGAGTGGTTACTACTGAAAAATTCTCATATCTACGACTGTTTCGTCGGTGGACGTTGCCAAGCTAACAACATCCTTTGTGTAATGGCGTCTGGGTGCCATAATGGACAGCCAATTGTCAGTATGCTCCCCATTGGGACCAGTACACCCGCGCTGAATAAAAATGTTTCTCCTCCGTTTTTACTGGTATTTATCTGAACAAATATTGAATGTAAGAATTACAAATCATTAATCATAATAAATAGCAATAATTTTAATAATTAAAGCTCATACAACATTACACAATAATAAGAATGATAATTATTATTAAATAATACACTTGAGCAACATTCTAGAATGGAACTCGCAAGTTTTGTAAACAGTCTAATTTGTAAAAAGGCCGGACTTTCCACGATTTCTATCAGTGAACCCAAGTTCAACATTTTGTTTCATGTACCTAGAAACTGTTGCACGAAGGTGCATTTATGGATAGACTGATTCCGCTTGTAAATCATTAATATCATAGTCATAGATTCAACGGTTTTGCATTCTCCTGATGTACCTTCAGTACAGTCTGCAACCCTCACTAGCAAATAAATCTGACTCGTGTCATAAACTCCGATTGATATTCGGTAATATCGTACTTTATTTAGTAAGCGTTAGTGTCGTACTAAGTTACGTGTTTATCAGGAGTAACGAAATATTGCACATCCTCGACGTCCTTGATACCTGTCTGCCAGGACGCATGTGAAAAAAGCATGAGCATCATTTCACAAGACAGATGTTTTCGGCATGGAGGAGATCACAATTTTAGACGTCTAAGGAGGACATAATGTTACACGAAAGCTGCACATTAGTCAAGAAAAAATTATCGAGTAGAACCACACTGGTCAATAACATCTACTCAGACTTATTTTCCTGAGAGCTTGGGTCAAAAGTCACGGAACACGAAACATTGGTTTGAGAAAAGCTACACTCTGTGGTCACAAAAAAATCACAGCTATTGATAAATGTATTTCAACAAGATAGCTGGAAAGTGACAGCGCCCGGTAAGCGCGACCTATGAAAAATTGATGATGCTGCACTTCGCAATAGACTAATGTATACAAAGGGGCTGATTTCAAGTGCGTGATGAGCCAGTCCACTGGGCTCCAAGAAGAGTCCCCGGTAGCAGAACAGGGTATCACGACACCGACGACAAAAAATTTGCTATAAGGCCCAGCACTACAAATGTCTTTTGTACTAAGCAGTCACTAGAATTGACACGACTCTTTTCCTGGGGCAGTTAACGTTGTATTGTTCTATCAACTCAACCACAGAGTCTTATCAAGGCACCATCTCAATCCTAGTTCGCAGAGATCGACGAAAATTCCAAACTCTGCTCTTTCTAGTGCAGGCCTACCCTTCTCCATTACAAACTTCTTCCAACCAACGCAACATCTTATGCCCGATCATGCTAACACAGTAACCAAAATTCAAGTTCCTTTTCAACCTGTACCTTTTCTAAACACCACCCACTGCTCTTCCGATATTCAGTAGCACGTTGTTAGACACTGACTGCCATCCATCATCACTATAAAGATTCAGGTCATACATAAAGCACACCAGTGGCAAGAAGCAATCGACACCTTCACTGCGCGATAACAACGGTGAAGTCACTGGTGACAGTGCTACTAAAGCACAGTTATTAAACACGGTTTTTCGATACTCCTTCACCAAAGGAGACAAAGTAAATATTCCTGAATTCCAAGCAAGAACAACTGCGAAGATGAGAAACATAGAAGTAGATATCCTCGGTGTACCTAAACAGCTTAAATCACTTAATAAAGGCAATGCCCCGGTCCGGATTGTATAGCACTCAGGTTCCTCTCAGAGTATACTGATAAAATAGCTCCATATTTAACAATTATATACAACCACTCGCTCACAGAAAGATCCGTACCTAAAGACTGGAAAGTTGCTCAAGTCATACCAATACCCAAAAAGGGAAATAGGAGTAATCCGCTAAATTACAGGCCTATATCACTAATTTCGATTTGCAGTAGGGTTTTGAAACATATACTGTATGCAAACATTGTGAAGTACCTCGAAGAAAACGATTTATTGATACATAGTCAGCACTGATTCATAAAATATCGTTCTTGTGAAACACAACTAGCTCTTTATATCCATGAAGTAGTAAGTGATATCGACAGGGGATGTCAAATTGATTCCATATTTTTAGATTTCTAGAAGGCTTTCGACACCGGACCTCACAAGCGTCTTCTTTCCAAACTACGTGCCTACAGAGTATCGCCTCAGTTGTGCGACTAGATTCGTGATTTCCTGTCAGAAATGTCACAGCTCGTAGTGATAGACGGAAAGGCATCGAGTAAAACAGAAGTAATATCCGGGATTCCCCAAGGAAGTGTTATAGGCCCTCTATTGTTCCTGATCTATATTAACGACATAGGAGACGATCTGAGTAGCCGTCTTAGATTGTTTACAGATGATACTGTCATTTACCGTCTTTTAAAGTCATCAGATGATCAAAACGACTTGCAAAATTGACCCCGAATAAAGAAAAGTGTGAAGTTATTCACATGACTAATAAAAGAAATCAGCTAAATTTCGATTACGCGATAAATCAAACAAATCTATAGGTTGTACATTCAGCTAAATACTTAGGGAATACAATTACAAATAAGCTAAATGGGAACGATCACATAGATAATGTTTTGGGTAAAGCAAACCAAAGACTGCGATTAACTACACATAGAAGGTACAACAGGTCTACTAAATAGACTGCTTAAACCGCGCTTGTGCGCCATATTCTGGAGTATTGCTGTGCGATGTGGGATCCGCATTAGGTGTGACTGACGGACGACATCGAAAAAGTACAAAGAAGGGCAGCTCGCTCTGTATTATCACGAAATAGGGGAGATAGTGTGACAGACATGATACGTGAATTGGAGTGGCAATCATTAAAACAAAGGCGTTTTTCGTTGCGACGGGCTCTTCTCATGAAATTTCAATCACCAGTTTTCTCCTCCGATTGCGAAAACATTCTGACGGCACCCACCAATATAGGGAGAAATGATCATCACGATAAAATAAGAGAAATTAGCACTCGTACAGAAAAATTTAAGTGCTCGTTTTTCCCGCGTGCCGATCGAGAGTGGAACGGTTGAGAGACAGTTTGAAGGTAGTTCATTGAACCCTCTGCAGTGCACTTTATTGTGAATAGCAGAGAATGCACGTAGATGTAGATGTATTTTAATACAAATATTATTTTCGATATAAACAGTTTAACGTTTTCACTTACCACTGATGCCCCACGATCGCAACTGGGCCAGCACCTGCGAACAGAAAGTTTTATGAATGTTTTGAAGTTGTAAAAAAATGTTACATAATGCAATGTCTGTAGTTTTGTGAGAGTAATGATGGTAGTCTTCAAAAGTTACAGCTTCGGTGGCATGCCACTTTATACCTACATCGTTCAAATTACCTAGTAACAGGAATTTCACTTGTATAGGAGTTATGTTGCAACTGAGGATCACCAGGGACAGTTAATTCAATTGTACCTAACACTACCCACTGAACACAACATAAGAAATCCTGCGTGACACTAAATGTTGGCGACGTGTCATGGCAGAAAGTGTACTGCACAACTGTTTGTGGCATTGTTAGACCTTGGTGAGCTGTACTCAAATTTTATTCCGTTAGCTAATTTCTTGTATGGTGCTTGCGCTGGTCTAAGGCGCTGTAGTCATCGACTGTGTGGCTGGTCCCGGCGGAGGTTCGAGTCCTCCCTCGGGCATGGGTGTGTGTGTTTGTCCTTAGAATAATTTAGGTTAAGTAGTGTGTACGCTTAGGGACTCATGACTTAAGCTGTTAAGTCCCATAAGATTTCACACACGTTTGAACATTTTTTGCTTGCGCAGTTCCTAGATATAGAATATTCACTAACAATTCCTTACTTAAAAGGGGCTTTTCATTGTTGGTTGCTACAGTATTCATGAAAACCTGCTTTAGGCAAGGAAGCGCTTGGTGTGTTAAGTAGAGTGAAACACGGAGGCAAATGAAAAGAAAATACCAGTCTTTTCAAGGTAGTAGCTTAATCCAAGAACGAAAACCTACGTGAAGCTTCGCACTTCACAGAGTTTTTCAGAATAGTCGTGTAGTCGTGTAGACGTAGGTGTACATGTAGTTGTAGATGTAGAAACATGACTGGAATCAACTTGACAATATTTAGGGTCAGGTCATCAATTGGAGTTGACCTATAGCTATACGAACCAATTCCAAGTCTTCAAAGCGGTAAACAATGGTTAATAAACTGAAATGATAGGCGGTGTGAAAGACTTAGGAAAATAAATAAATTATCATCTTCTGAGAAAGCAGAAGGTATTATATGTGGAATGTAAAATAATTAAACGACTCGTTTGTTTGTGGTACTAAGCGTTCAATGCGAGAGACAGGTGTGAGTCTTCAGTATTAACTTGATGCCATAGACAACCAGAACGACGTTAGTAAATCCATCCATCCCACGATAAGTTTTAGAATGATCGTAGTTGTCTACTGTATACGAGGAATAAAAGAAACCATACTGGTATGATGTCTACAAAAATACACTAAAAAAATGTGTCAGTATAAGTTATTTTTCGCATCTACACCGTCTTTGAGGTGAGTGTCCTATGTACGTGCTGTGTTAACTGAGTCGTTCCCATTAACAGCGTGGCATGGTATCAAGAAAACAGAACTCGACTCGTTTTAGGACTTCCAAGTGGGAATACTGGGTATATTTATCTACAATTTGGAAAGCTTCGCCTTAAACGCATTGAAATACAGGAGCACACTTGGTTCTGCATTTCAGACCGTAATTGTGTGGACATATTCATGAGGAATTTGAAGAGGTCACCCACTTTGTGAAACAGAAGAGTAGAACCTGAACCTCTAGATGAAATAGTATAGAACACTCTTCACCCAAGTAAATATTCGGTTAATCATACATACATGGTACATTGCCATCCTAAATAATATAGCGGGTGATAAAAAGGCCAGAACAATTTGAAAACTGAATAAATCACTGAATAATGTAGATAGAGCGGTACAAATTGACACATATGCATGGAATGACATGGGGTTTTATTAGAACCAAACAAATACAAAAGTTCAAACAATGTCCGACAGATGGCGCTTCATCTGATCTGAACAGCAATAATTAGCATAACAAAGTAAGACAAAGCAAAGATGACGTTCTTTACAGGAAATGCTCAATATGTCCACCATCATTCCTCAACAACAGCTGTAGTCGAGTAATAATGTTGTGAACAGCACTGTAAAGCATGTCCGGAGTTATGGTGAGGCATTGGCGTCGGATGTTGTCTTTTAGCATCCCTAGAGATGTCGGTCGATCACGATACACTTCCGACTTCAGGTACTCCCAAAGCCAAATAATACACTTGGGAGGCCAAGCATAACGAAAGTGGCGGCTGAGCACACGATCATTTTCAAATGACCCACGCAAGAGATCTTTCACGCGTCTAGCAATTTGGGGTGGAGCGCCATCCTGCATAAACATCGTACGTTCCAGCAAGTGTTTATCAGCCAGGCTGTGGATGATGCGATTCTGTAACATATCGGCGTACCTCTCAACCGTCACAGTAGCAGTTACTGACGTTTTGCTGTCCAGCGCCATCTATCGGACACTTTGTGAACTTTTTTTTCTTCTAATAAAACCCCATGTAATTCCAGGCATGTGTGTCAATTTTTACCTCTCTATCTACATAATTCCGTGGTTTATTAACTTTTCAAATTTATACTGACTTTTTGATCACCCTGTATTTGTCAGTAGCGTACATTACGGTTTCGGCAAGAGACTGCTGTCATCTAGAAACGAACTAGATATATCTCATAACAAGACCAAAATTCCTGCAGAGAAACATGCCCCATTTTAGTATCTGGATTATTAAACATCCAAAGTACCTGAATTAAAACGGCTAGATCCAATGTAATGAACTGTGGAATACGTTATGATGATATCACGAAATTTTTGTAGTTGTATATAACATTCTTTTATCTATGTACTCGTAATGGAGAAGTGTTACACACTGCATGTTTTCATCGACGATATATGAAAAGATTTACTAAAGAAGCTGAGTGAGGATTCGGTTTAATATAAACGTAATTGTTCACAGAACGGAAGACTACACTTGATTAAGAAGAATATCTGAAACACTGCAAGCATTTAAATTTACCTCAGAAGCCAGGTTCAACTACCCCTACATATAAAATTCTGTCTTCATACGCAAATAATACACATTTATCAGCTAAGCTACCCATCTCCAATACAGTTAAGACGTGAGAAAATAAACAGATTTTTTGGACAAAAATATCCAGTAATGACGGATTTCGTGATGATAACAGCAATCATCACGCACCGGTTCTGTGATGTTTGTACACGGCGGTGTGAGTAGCAAATAACTCTTACAGTTAAGACCGATATTTCCGCGATAGGTGATCTTGGAATATCGCTATTTCCATAGAAACGTTATTCTTTGCTGTAGCACAACGAATTTACATTTCTCCAAAGATACTGTTTATACTCTGTAAACACACAGTGGAAGATCTTAACTGTCTTACAGAAGTATGTTACTTGAGCAGCAAAAAATGCCACTTACGTGAAAAGAATACATCTTAAATATGTGTCCAGTTCCCTCGTCGTTTTCAGGAGTAACGACGCTTGTGTTGGTAAGTGGTATCTTCTTCCAGCTATCGATTCATATCTGCGCATACCACGCACCATGAGAGACGAAAGCGCGCATCACACAGTAATTTAATAACGTGTGGTATGCACGCCTCCGTCTCCCAAGATGCATGCAATCCCTTTGTTCCCCATCAGCTGTTGACGTGTACTGTAATTTGAGACTGCAGAGTAATTAACGAGTAATGTCGGAGGAAAACTGAGCTTCTTTTTTTGGTGATATCTTGCGTCAGAGGTATTTACCATGCACTTCATACTGTGACAAAAAAAAAATGGTTCAAATGGCTCTGAGCACTATGGGACTCAAATGCTGTGATCATTAGTCCCCTAGAACTTAGAACTACTTAAACCTAACTAACCTAAGGGCATCACACACATCCATGTCCGAGGCAGTATTCGAACCGCAGTCGTACAGTTCCGGACTGCGCGCCTAGAACCGCGAGACCACCGCGGCCGGCCAAACTGTGACATAACTCGCTATAATCAAAGAAACTGTAACTGTCGACAGTTCACCGTGTTTTGTGCAATACTATATTGCTACCACTTTGGACAAGCATACGTCTTCTGCTGCACTTGATTTACGTCAAAACTGCAATCGCTTTACATCGAGTACTGCATGACAGAAAACTGACAGTATTACCACTCAACTCAGTTAACAAGACAGTACCATATCTTTCTGCGTAAATCACACTAACCAGTCGTGTGTCAACACTCGGGATACCTTCGTAATGTGCATGCTCCAATTTTTCAGGCCGTGAAATCAACGCAGATTCATCTGTCTGTGAGCTGACTAAAGTCTCTACTGCAATTTTCGGGTGATGAGTATCAGGAAACACTGCATCTGTTTCGATGTTTGCCGTTCAGGATTTTGAGGGCACATCGCTCATTCGACCTTACGAATGTTAATAACCTTCCTAAATCGAATGTGATGGAGAGAAGATCGTTGAAATGAGATTTTCGTTGTAATTCAGCGCTTTCAGAAGCTATGAGTTAAATTTTCTGCGCTGGCATCATAATGTAAGTTTAGTGATAGTTTCCTAAATATTTCGGTAATTAACTCGTTCATGTAATTGTAAAATGTTCGTATTAGCACGTGCTTGACTCAAAGAGTCAATGACGAACATCGACAGCTAGTTTAAGGTTGCTGTGCCATGATTTCTGCTATTGCTGAATGTACACTGCGTAACGCAAACAAAGGGTAATTTTTTGAAACCCCGTAATTGTCACCCATTGCGACACAGAAGTATAAAATTTGTGTCTAAGCTGGGTACAGCCTTCATTCGTAATAGTTCAAAACTGTGGTGGCATATGATGTGACTGTCGTGCTCGGAGATGCTTCGAACAGCAAACTAAGAAGTTCATTTACGGTGTAAGGGTGGTTCATGATGTCTTATTTCAAATAGGTACCGTACCCCACTCAAAGCAATATAGCTGGTTGTGACTTCAGTCTCTCCTCGATATTTTCCCGAAAGATACATGTTTAAAGTCTGTAGTAGGCATAAAACACCGTCCGAATTCGCGCTGAATGCATTCTCAGGAGCCGGCCGCGGTGGCCGAGCGGTTCTAGGCGCTTCAGTCCGAAACCGCTCGACTGCTACGGTCGCAGGTTCAAATCCTGCCTCTTGCATGGATGTGTGTGATGTCCTTAGGTTAGTTACGTTTAAGTGTTTCTAAGTTCTAAGGGAATGATGACCTCAGATGTTAAGTCCCATAGTACTTAAAACCATTTGAACCGTTTTTCATTCTCAGGATATTATTGTGAACAATTTGTTCAGGAGCCCACCCGAAGTGTAAATGGTTGCGAAATCATGCCCGACTTCTAAGCAAACAATCATCCTGAGAAAATAGAGAGGATAATGATGGATCCGGGGACTGTTGACCACAAGGTAGCTGCACTGAGACTGAATGCCGTAACATCCAAACCCAGCGAAAACAAACACACGATACATCTATCTAAGAAAGCAGGTAAAAATTCGTTTGATGCCTTCCTAAGAGACTGTCTCCATTCCTTCCAGTCTGACTATGTAGGCACAGACAAGACGTAGTTTAAATGCAAAGAGATAGCATCGATGACAACTAAGCGATGAATCATAGTATACCCTCTGGCAATTCGACAGAAAGGTGTGGGTTTCGCCAATGCCTGGGAAACGTTACCTGACATAATATGTCACGTCAACAGTGAAGTACCGATAAGGTGAGATTAAGGTATGGGAGTGTTTTTGTGGTTGGATTGTGCTCCCCTTCTTGCGCTTAAGAAGACACTAACAGCACACATTTACAGCACTGTGCTGCGTGCTCCAGAAAAACGATCCGAAGACGATGACTGACTGAATCGGCATGACACTGCCGCCTGACATCAGTAGCATCTATGAGACAATCGATAGTGGACAATATTATTCTTCAAATGGATCAGCCTGCCTGTTGTCTCGAAATGAACTCAGTGGAAAACCTTCAGCTGTTGAGGAAGAATGCGTTGGCATTCCCCCAGAGACATTCAAACCCCTCAGTGAAACTTTCCCAGTAGCATTTAAGCCCCCATAAATGCAAAGACTGGACACAGACCATATTAATGTCCAGTAACAGACATCCAGATACTTTCGATCAGATAGTGAAGTTATTAGTTAATGACATCCCTTATTGTGATTTAGGATGACGGTATAGTAACCCAATACTCCATTAATCAATTATACCCTGAGAATATTATTTTTCAGCCTATAAGCACTGCATCTGCGAGCGTCTACAAGTAATAAACTGAATCGTACTGATGTTTCTGAGATCTAAGTGCTGTCAGCTTGCGGTTCGGCACTTGTGAGTTCTTTGCCCAAATTTTAGCTTTCTTTATGGTTTATGTGTCAAAGCAATTCTATAGCGGCACAAGCACACCAAACAGGTAAATTGATAATACAGACTTATTACTAACCACGGAAATAGCTACCATTGTGATTGCCTCTGATGATGAACAACGACTGTAACCTGCCACGGAGCAGCTTTCGAAGGTTGGCATAGTGTTATTTACAGTACGTGATTATACTTGGCCTCAGTGAGGGAAATATCGTTCAGGCCACCACGAAGACACAAATGGAAGGTAATAAGTACGAGTGTTATACTACTGGACGTATATCCAGTTTCTAAAATACTCTGACGGAAATAGATAGTGTTACACTATGAAGAACCAGTCCGATATTTATCAGATGTTGTGGAGATGTTCCCACGCGCTCGAACATAGCCTTTTATTCGTCATTATATGGGAGCAAACAGCCTCCGAAATTAATCTTGAGGAATTTCTTGGCAAGACTGAAATCAGGAGACTGGGAAGGCCAGTTAAGGTTCCGTACATTCCTCAAAGCATTCGTGGCATGTGCTATGTGGAAGTGTTACATTATACCTTACGTCTTTTAGTACACTGGTCATG
Source organism: Schistocerca gregaria (assembly GCF_023897955.1). Classification (NCBI taxonomy): domain Eukaryota; kingdom Metazoa; phylum Arthropoda; class Insecta; order Orthoptera; family Acrididae; genus Schistocerca; species Schistocerca gregaria. The sequence continues at coordinate 442,029,403 of NC_064931.1, read as the reverse complement.
AAAGAAGAATGGAAAAAGGGTTCATCATTCTTGCCACATGCTATTGAGCATTTAGCCTGCCTTAAGCAATTACCAGTTAAGTCCTGTTGTCATATCCACTAGCTCCTTATACCGTGATTCCAGGAGTTGGGGAGATTTGGGCCTCGAGAATTACTACTTCCTCTGTCTTTCCAGTAAGTCATCTATCGACATATCGGCGTCGCTCTGACCGCAATAAACACAAACGAACCTCACTATTGAACTCCACACAATGCTATTCCATTTTCCAATCGACTGTAGCCCTACACTATGAAAATCTCTGTTTTGTGTGATGTAATGCCAGAGGTAAACGGCACTTAGAACATGGAGGTCTCAACCTAACGTTACTCTTCGTGGTGAAATTCTGCCCGTAACCTCTGCTCAGAATTGATATAGTGCCACCCACCTATCTGTCACAGACAGTAGAAAAATCTTCTAACGCAGTCTTCTAGAATAACACGTTCCTACTCTTCTTGGCATACAGTTGTACTGCCATCATCTCAGCTTCGTTTGTAACACAGTGTACACCAGCCAACTATCTCTACGACTCGTCGGTATGATGCTGTTGTAAATGCTTCCTAACACAAAAGATTCGCCCTTTGCCGTAGCCTGAAAGAGGACTGTAAGCAGCACATACGCTTCCTTTGTGCGTTCTGTGTTGAGATCTCCATCTGAAGTTTTCTAGTAATGCCAGACTCACAGAAATAGTCATCACAAACTCACACCATTCACCATCTATAATACTGCCTTTTCTTCTGTACTGCAAATAAGTTCACATAAGAGTGAAATTTAAACAGCACATCCCGCAGACATGCAAATATTTGAGTACCAGTTATGTAGCATTCGATTAATTGTTCATTCTTTGAAACTTTTTACATCTGTCAGGCTGGAGATTCTCCTTGAGAGATAGTTCATCTCTTAAACAAACTTAGTCATTCTGTGTAGGAAGATTCGAAAATTCAATAGTTGTAAGCTGAATGACTTTTCTACGCAACTCACTACTGGCTTTTTTGTCAACAAACACATGAAATTGAAGAAGACACTTTGATCATTGGAGCTCTTAAAATGATTTCGAATTTGTGTGATGCGTTGTCACATGTTCTTTACATTTTTTGCAGCAATTGTCCATTAAGAGCAGGAGCTGCAGTTCTAAAGGAACTGCATTATTCGAATAGCAATGAAACCTCCTGTGATTGGAAGTAAAAAGTAGAGTTGGATGTTATGAAAGGACAAACGTGTCTGTCATCGTGCATGGAGACACAAAACGCCCACCTGGTGGATATAAACGACGTTAAAACACACACGTATCATCAGAGTGCATTACAGAGAGGTTTACTGTAGAAATTTCAGAGAGGAGAATCGGACAAGGTATTACTGCCTCTCATGTACGTGTAGCGAAATGAGTACAACGAGAAAACATGAGAAATTAGAGCTAATAGAGAGGTTGCCGCCGATCATTCTCCTCACTCGCGATTCCCGAATAGAAGAGGGAAGGAGGTTCAGTTAATTGTGCCAGGAGTAACCTCCCGTATGCTCGTTCAGGTGGTTTGCGGAGTACTGATGTGGATGTAGAACCCATAGCGTCGTTTCCCGATGCCATATACGACGATAACGGTGTATCTCGATGTGTCTACCGTTCGACTTAAGCTATAACTCGCAGCAAAGTTTCGACGAACTGCAACTGCCTTGCTCCATAGTCTTAAATCAAAATCGCGTTTAACTGAAGCTGCATTCGTGTGGCCACTGCAGACGGAATGTAACACGTTCCTGTGAGCCACTCAGGCCATTATTTGATTTATCCATATGGATGCTACAGGAGAGAAATCTTTATTGTTTAACATTAACAGACTGATATAGAAGCTGGCTTTCCCAGTGCCGGATGCTACAACAGTCACAGACAAATACTTTCGTAAGAGAACGTATAGTACCTTTCGGAGTAACCCAACACGTAACCACTAACCAACGTAGAATAGCTAGAATAATGTTTGATCAAGATGTTGACAATCCTACCGAGTATGAAACATTTCGAATTACCCCCTGCCAACAATTCGCCAAGGGAATCGTGGAGCGAATTCACCGTTACCTGATAACCATGCTCACGTTTAATTGAGATGCTGTAAAATCGGCTTAGATTTACCCTTTTCTTCCAAAGAACATCTAGACGAAAAGTTGGCAACTTCACCCTACTGCCATGCAGTACGCCAAGCAGGAGAAGTTTTTGGGAACATAACAAACGAAACTGTCGAAGCGTCAGAGTCTGAAAAGCAATTGCGAGTGCAAATACGATTATTAAGACCAGCCACAGAAAACAAATACCTTTCGTGTCGACCATTCGTCGCCAAACCTTTTAGAAACCTGCGAAAAAGGTTTAGTAGGTATGGTATGCTTCGGTACACACACCATCAGATTATTTGACTTGTCGCTCTAACGAAGTAGGCGAGTGTCAGCAATATGTCTCGTGGTCTTATCGTGGCGTGTTTATCTTCTGCCGGCAGGTCAGACGATAGAAATGCCACTTGCACGCTTAAAGTAGCAGATTGACAGTGACCAACTTTAAACAGAACTTGATTAATTTTCACACACATTTATTAAAATAATAACAAGCATAAAAATAACTTAACTTGGTTCTGGATGCTATTTACAATTGACAATCGGAAGTTCCTTTGGTCTTGGTATGTTAATCTTATTCTAACATATCTCTGATACTTGACAAAGTGTCTATTCTTTTATCTTCATGGGTGTGTACAGGAATATGATAATCTTACTAGGCGGAGACTGAAACTTGACCTTAGACTGCTACAGCCAAATGCAGACTAATGCAGACTGATGCAGACTGACTAATCGGAGGTCTGTACACTCGTTATAATACCTCGAGCGTTCAGGTATCGCTGTGCGAGTGTGATCCGCGAAGGGAAAAGGTTCTACGTTGGCAGCAATCTCATTGGCTGCGTGACATATTAATACGCGGATCGGTTGAAGCAGAATTTGGTCCGTCTTCAAGACAGCGCCATCTCGTAGTGCGGAGACGGAATAGCGCTGCGCCTGCACTGTTGTGCTTAGCGGGGCGCGCTCTAGTGGGAAAGTTGTGTACGCGCTTACTACGCGGAACTATGTACACAACAGTAGGTCACAACGCTGAACGTACGTCCCTACAGTCACTATACTATGGCCGGTATTCCATGTCAATGTACAAAGGCAAGCGTGTGATACTGATGTGGATGGGTTCGTGCTCACATTATTGGTTGACAGACATGAACCGATTTTAATGGCGAAGTAAGGCGTCACGACCAGTTAGTTATTACTAATCACCTGCCGTCGCTGCACCTTACACAGCTGAACTGCAAAACAGTTGTCACATGCTCTGGGTTATGATGAGTGTGGTTCAATTTCAAATTAGTATTCCACACAGCGCCCAGGTATAGAAATTAAACAACGTTCGTAGTAATGATTAAGAAACTTAATTATTAAATTTTGAATACAGGCCTTTTTTCTATTAAAAAGGGCATTAGACGATAACTACATTTAGTAAACTACCTGATATCGAAACAAGGTATTGTCGAGTGAATTACTATGCCATAAAATAAAGGATAGGTCACCACCTAAAATATTCTTTTCATGTGTACACCAGTAACAAAGGGAAGTATTGTAGGAAGGGTATGCAAGTCTGTGAAGTTAGACTCTTACATACTCTCTAAGTTAATAAATTATTAATGATTTTCTGTCATATTTCATTGTAAACTATTCAAATAGATTTTAAGTGCACATTAATACGGAGTACGTAGAAAAACATTCCTGCACAAAAACAGCAAACTAGTACTTACAAATGTGTTTACCCTCCTGTCATCGAGGTGAATGTAATTCTCAGTCTCCTGTCCTACCATCTTTCATGATTAATATCTGCAAGTGCGCCCACTGTTTTGTTCCGTGCAGGATGTAGTCTAAATTTTTTTAACATTTACTTTTTAAGACATAGATCACATTCTAGTGCAAAAAAATTAAAGAACGTTGCGATAAAAAAATGGTGTAAAATGGCTTTAAACCATTACCCTGAAATGTAACACACTTCACTATTTTCTCTTATATTGAATTTTAGAAATATTGGGAAGTTCAAACAACTTAGGAGCATGGTCTAAATTTGGGCCAGTTCTAAAACATAGTGACACCATTGAAAAGTCTTAGTAAATGCTATGATAGATCAATTACCAATAGAATACAATATTAGGAACAGTGCTGGCATAAACATGTCAGGTTATCTGAAGGTAGTCTTCATCTGGAGAACATCAATGTCGCGACATCTTTTTTTCCGATACGCGATGGTGAGTGATGACAATCATCGGCCAGACATAAATGGCCGGTAGTGGGACAGTGACATCTTCAAATAGTTCTGAAAAGCCCTGCTTGAGGACTACCACTGTCCTACTGTAGGACATCAGTAGCCACTCTTGATCTGGAGCACGGTGACGACTTCACTTCTCTCTTCCGATGCTTGGTGGTGAGTGATGTCAATCGTCAACCAGATGTAAATAAATGGCCGGCAGTAAGACAGTGGCGGCATGAACAGTTCCGAAAAGCCGTGTTGAAATACCACCACTGTCCTACTGCAGACCATCAGGAGCCACTCTTGATTTTGAGGAGAGCGACGTCTTCACATCTTCTATCCGATGCCTGGTGGTGAGTGATGACAGTCTTCGACCACGCTTAAATGGCTGTAAGAAAGATGGGGCAGTCAAAACAGCTCTGGAAAGCCATATTTAACGACTAAAACTGTCCTACTGCAGGACATCAGTAGCCACTCTTGATCTTGAGCACGGTGACGACTTCACTTCTCTCTTCCGATGCTTGGTGGTGAGTGATGTCAATCGTCAACCAGATGTAAATAAATGGCCGGCAGTAAGACAGTGGCGGCATGAACAGTTCCGAAAAGCCGTGTTGAAATACCACCACTGTCCTACTGCAGACCATCAGGAGCCACTCTTGATTTTGAGGAGAGTGACGTCTTCACATCTTCTATCCGATGCCTGGTGGTGAGTGATGACAGTCTTCGACCACGCTTAAATGGCTGTAAGAAAGATGGGGCAGTCAAAACGGCTCTGGAAAGCCATATTTAACGACTAAAACTGTCCTACTGCAGGACATCAGTAGCCACTCTTGATCTTGAGCACGGTGACGACTTCACTTCTCTCTTCCGATGCTTGGTGGTGAGTGATGTCAATCGTCAACCAGATGTAAATAAATGGCCGGCAGTAAGACAGTGGCGGCATGAACAGTTCCGAAAAGCCGTGTTGAAATACCACCACTGTCCTACTGCAGACCATCAGGAGCCACTCTTGATTTTGAGGAGAGTGACGTCTTCACATCTTCTATCCGATGCCTGGTGGTGAGTGATGACAGTCTTCGACCACGCTTAAATGGCTGTAAGAAAGATGGGGCAGTCAAAACGGCTCTGGAAAGCCATATTTAACGACTAAAACTGTCCTGCTGCAGGCCATTAGTAGCCATTGGTATGGGGCACTGTACAAACTTCACATCTAATGTATGTCACCTGATTGTTCAGTGAAATGAATTGGTTGGTAATAGAACACTGACTGTCTGTACAGTTATCAAGTGCCCTATTCAACGGCTACCACTGTCCTACCGCAGAACATCTGTGTTCACCACCGATTTTCCCATTGTCGATGTCTGTGCTGCACTAGCACCACTGCTCGGTTGTATCATAACCACACCTGACGAAAAGTTATTCACCCCCAAGGGACATCACATTAATACTGTGTACCATCGCCTCTATACATGATAGTGACCGCATTTTGGGGAGAAAAACAGTTCACAACTTTCTCCAGGTGTGTCATATCCAGTTTAAGCCACTCATTGATTATTAGGTCTCACATAACTGCAGAGATGTTGACTGCGGCGTTTCACACGCTGTTCCAAATAGAGCCAAACATTTTCTATGGACATAAAAGTTTTCTGAGTGTCCTACCACGTCATTATCTAAAAAACTATACTGGAGAAACAAACGTTTCAGCCACGGTTAACATTTACTTTTTGAGACATAGCTCACATTCTGTTGCAAACAAGTTGAAGAACGTTGAGGTAAGCAATTCTGTAAAATGACTTACTTTAAACCATTACCTGAAATGTAACACACTTCTCTTATTTTGAATTTAAAGAAATATTGGAAAGTTCAGTGAACTTAGAGTTATGGTCTAAATTTGGGATAATATTAAAACATAGTGAAATCACTGAGAAGACTTAGTAAAAGCTATGAAAGACCAATTAGCTACAGAATACAATATTAGGAACAGTGGTGGCATATCATTTCAGGCTATCAGTAGCCAGTCTTCATCTGGAGAACAATGACAACTCGACAACTACTTTCCGACACCTGGTGGTGAGTGATGACAATCATCGGCCAGACATAAATGACCGGCAGTGGGACAGTGGCATCTTCGGACAGTTCTGAAAAGCCGTGCTTGAAGACTACCACTGTCCTACTGCAGGACATCAGTAGCCACTCTTGATCTTGAGCACGGTGACGACTTCACTTCTCTCTTCCGATGCTTGGTGGTGACTGATGACAATCGTCGACCAGATGTAAATAAATGGCCGGCAGTAAGGCAGTGGCGGCATTAACAGTTCCGAAAATCCGTGTTGAAATACCACCACTGTCCTACTGCAGACCATCAGGAGCCACTCTTGATTTTGAGCACAGTGACGACTTCACATCTTCTTTCCGATGCCAGGTTGTGAGTGGTGACAGTCTTCGATGAGGCTTAAATGGCCGGCAGTAGAACAGTGGCAGCGCAAACAGTTCCGAAAAACCGTGTTTAGCGACTCCCACTGTCCTACTGCAGACCATCAGGAGCCATTACTGATCTGGAGCACAATAATGATTTCACGTCTAACGTACGATACATCCTGGTTAGTGATGAGAAATGTCGACCAGAAGTAAATGGTCAGTAGTTGGACAGTGCCGGGTTAACAGTCCTCAAAAGACGTGTTTAACTTCGCATCTGCCGCCAGTTGGTGAGTGGCGAGAATCTTCTTGCCGATGCCTGTTGATGAGTGATGACAATCGTCGTCCAGACAGTTACAACGTAAACTGTTCTGAAAAGCCATGTTTTTTACTACCACTGTCCTGCTGCAGACCGTCAGTAGCCACCACGGATCCGGGGTGCAGTGCCGACTTCACATCTAATGTATAACGCCTGATGGTTAGTGATATGAACTGCCGCCCAGAATTCGATGATTTACAATAGAACAATGACAGTCTGTACAGTTATCAAATGCCCTATTCAACGGCTACCATTGCCCTACCGCAGAAAATCAGTGTTCACCACCGATTTTCCCATCGTCGAGGTCTGTACAACATTTGAAACATTGCTCGGATATAGCATAACCACACCTGACGAAAAATTATTCACCCCCAGGAGACATAACATTAATACCGTGTATCATCGCCAGTAGACTTAATAGTGTCCGTATTTCGGGGAGAAAAACAGTTCTTCAGGTGTGCCATATCCAATTTAAGCCATTCATTGATTATTAGGTCTCGCATAACCGCAGAGATGTTGACTGCGGCATTTCACACGGTGTTCCAAATAGTGTCAAACATTTTCTATGGATATCAAAGTTTTCTGAGTGTCCTGCCACGTCATAATCTGAAAAAATATACTGGAGAAACAAACGTTTCGGCTACGGTCACAGTGACCTTCTTCTGGGTCTTCTGGGACCACTGTTAATTAGAGCCAGACGAAGGCCATAGAAATCCTCGCCGAAACTTGGGTTTCTCCGTACAGTTTTTTTTACATTATGACGCAGCCTCAAACGTATACGTCAATTTATTCTGACCGCGGAAGCATATGCAGTTACCTTATATATAGAAATGAGATCGTCTGATTTAGAGGGTTCGTCGAAATGCAGTAGGGTGTTCTTTAAACCAGAAAAGTATGTGTGCATCCCTGTGAAGATCGCTGTTGTCATCTTGTAGGACGGTATAGTCCACAATATACCCATCATAAAGATGTGAAGAACTCAACACTTCCCAATCGAAGACGTTCAAACAAACATCATGGTTCACGTTCGCTGTAACCCCAACAAGTGGTGCCACTCTTTTCACGCTAAGCTATCTCAAAACATTACATAATACCTCTGGTCGTAACTGCAACCTCTACACACTGCCGACGAAACGCCTCATTAGACAAAATTTCTAATTGTTCTGATGAATGGTAGCTAACTCTAAATGTAGAAAAATGTAAGTTAATGCAGATGAGTAGTAAAAAAATGTCACAATGTTCGAATGCAGCACTATTAGTGTGTCGCTTGACCCAGTCAGTTCGATTAAGTATCTAGGCGTAACTCTGCAAAGCGATATGAAATGCAACGAGCGCCTGAGGACGATAGTGGGGAAAGCGAATAGTTTACGTAGGTTTCTTGGGAGAATTTTAGGAAAGTATGGTTCTTTTACAAACGAGACCACGTATAGCACACCAGACCAACCCACTGTCGAGTATTTCTCTGAGGTTAGGCTTCCCTATCAGGGCGAACAAACGAAGACACCGAAGCAATTCAGAGCCGGGCTGTTGGATTTGTTAACTAGCAAGTTCCATCAATACACAGGTATTACGAATATGCTCCAGGAATTCAAATGGGAAGAACAGCAGGGAAGGCGACCTTCTTTCCAGGAAAGCTGTTGAGAAAATTTAGAGTAAAACATTTGGGGATCGAACCTGCGAGCGCCAACGCACATGTCATACGGAGGCGTATAGACAACCTGTTTCTCTCTTTCTCTTTGCGAATGTAACAGGAAGGGAAGTGATCAGTGTTGGTAAAACGTACCCTCTGCCACCCACTATACGGTTGCTTCCGGATTAGGTATGCAGATGTTGATTCACGTTTCCGGTGCACTCGATGTTATACATCAGTTGAACAAAGGAAAAATCATGACTCGTTGGAACACAGCACATGCCCCTAGTCAAGCAACTGTCCTTTTTCTCTGTAGTTTATCCCACTGATGAAGGGCAGCTTAATGAGACGCTATGAGCTGTTTCGTGTTTCGAGGTAGCCGACACCAAATGTCCATTGCATGGAGTTCCCTTTGCAATCGTTGATCGGACACTGGCTTGAGATGCAAATGCATTGACTGACAGGGAACCCCTTGAGTGCGAGGTCGCAAACTGAAATTTCAGTAAAGCTCATTTGAACGCGTCAATTATGAGACGAAAAATATAAGTTGCTAATGACTCACAATGTGAATCAGGAGGGCAAATGCAAATAATCGTCCAGGAAGTGCGGAGATCAATATTCTGTGGGACGTATCAACTACTCTTCCCAAAATAGGCATTGTCCACCTTCAAGAAATGTTAGAAATGAACCATTATCTTGCACCATGAACACTAAATGAAAAATTCCGCCCCACAGGGATCACAAAATCGAAGGCGAACTCCAGGGGCCTTATAAACAGAAAGATTCGTAGGGTGCAGAGCACATTCAACTTCTCGCGGCACAAGAAACAACTATCCAGCCAATTTACTATCCAGATAACAGTCGGCATGATTGTATTTGAATGAGTTAAGGCACTGATGAATGCTTTAAGGCATTGCTGTTTGTTGGTCTTGATACAATTCTCCAGGTTCTTGTATTTTCCAGGTTTCCTTTCATATGGATTTCTTCCCCAAATTTTGCTCAGTCGCAGTTGAAAAATAGTTCCTTACTCAGCGACGGGATAAATTTTTCCTGCGGTCTTCCTGACGAAATGTTGTTGTACTTTACTACAATGTTTGCTTTGTTTATCGTTCCCATTGCTCTGCTGTGTATCGATACCAACAGCAACTTGTGAGTTGCAGATCGGCTAAACAATTCACTACACTCCGAAGCCCGATGTTGTGCTCACAACTGGATACCTCCAGTCCCACCCCCTATCCCCATTAGCAGCCAGTATTGAGACTACATGGCAGACAATATGTGAGGTGTCGAATGCCGTAAACATAATTTGTCTTCTACGACCTTAACTCAACGGGTTCCTTGTGAGTGTCACAATTCCTGCCATGTTTAAAGCCACTTCACATTACCGCTCACTGTCGGTTTTGATTTTTAACGAACACCATTCTTAAACGGTGTTACATGACTGCAGATAGTACACAGTTTCTTGTAGACTCGTTGCACAATTTGCGTTAGTACACCAACAAATGGGCACTTCCACTCATGGTGTCGTTGGGGGATTTTAATGTCAAGGAAAATAGCAACGGCAGCCCATCTCAAAATTAGAGGCCTAATATGTGAAATCAGAGACCGAGACGTTACTATGCGACATCCCACTTATAAAATGAGACACAGAGCCAGCCAAGGGAGCAGGGAAGCGGAGAAGTGGAAATAGAGGAAATACGAAATCCATCTCAAGACCGTAGTCAACATTTGTGACTCATGAAAATGCAGGAAAAGAAGGCAGACAGCGCAACTTGACGCTCTGATTAGGCTAAACTATAACTAGTCATAGATGACCTGTTTCTCATGAAGGGCAACACTGCAGTTTGTTCCGTCATAGTTATTAAAATTAGTAATCGAGTTTGTTTGTGATACTGTGTGTGATTTTGCTTTCGACACTTGTGGTTCCAATTGTTTCTATACACACAGCTGGAAAAATATACAACATCCTCAAGAACGGTGTTCAGTGGCTTCATCTGCATACTGAAGGGTTGCAGTTTAAATGACTTATTTGTCACGGTCATCAGCGATCGAATGGCGCTCAGGAAGCCTGCCTGTGCACCCACTGTTTTGGCTCTACAAACAGTAGCAGTGTTGAATATGGAGGTGAACAGTGTATGCAACATTCATTCTGGGATACAACCATCTTCCACCGACGAGTACGTACTCCTACTGAAAAATTTCAACTATTTGAGCGAGGCCACAATTTTGGTCTGTAGGAAGCTGGATGGATGTAATAACAGACAGCTGAACATATTGTTCACAACAAATTAGTGGCATGTCGCTGTTTTCAACAGTTTCTGCGTGGATTTGCTTCAGACGAAGATGTGCACGCATGGGTACAAATGTGTATCCGTAGGCAACGGCAAACATTTTTCTGTGAAGGCATTAACCATTTCATCTCACAGTGGGTGAAATGTGGCGATTATCTTTTAACAATAAACAGTTTACTTATCTCTGTCTTATTTTCATTAGGCTGTTCCTCATACCTAAGCTGTGTCTCAGAGGGAGAACAGTTTTTACTCTTATTCTGCATATTAAACCCATATACAAGCAATACGTTTTCAGGAAAAGAATTTTATGTTGAATTATAATTATTTTTGAAAACTTACGACCCACCAGAGGAATAAATAATTTTCCACGCCCATTTATTTTTAGATATAAGGATATTGCAGGTCATTGTTACTGTTTAAGAATTCTATTTGACCCATTGTGGTGCTCTAGATTTCATTCTGAGATTACTTTATATTTTTGTGCAATTTTGCACTATGTTTAATATGGTATGTAAGTTGTAAATAATGAGAACAAGTTAACAGACCTATTCTAGTGAAAGGGAATTAGTTACCGCGTTAGAGGATATTAGTTGTTAGGTTCTACTGAGACACCAAGATCGCATCATGTCCTTCTGACGCAAATTTACTATAGATAAGTCTTCCATGTGTCACTTTTATGCAAACAGGCAACATTACGACAGCAACTATGACATGCCAGTGTGGGAGAACGTTATTTTACGGCATCTGATCATTTATTTTTTAAAGAAACATAGCTCCAGGTTGAGATTTACTTGAATTTGGTGCAATAAATTTAAATATCATATACTGAAAACAAGAATGTTGTGATAATGATGTAGTATAAGTTTCAGATTCGGATACACTGATCCACGGAAGACGTATGTTACACACTGTGATGTAACACAAATACTTAGTTAATGAAGTTGATCAAGTCTGTATTCCGAGTAGGAATCCTGCAGTGTGAACACAGACCGAAAGATAACTTTATGATTATTTGATATGTATTATGTGAAACGGCGTTTGCTGGTATAATGTTCTGATACAACTCCCTTGGATGACTGCGTACCATTTCAGACGGGCTGTCAAACTGTAAAGTCTGGGTCGCTGATTTCACAAATTAGGTCTCTTCTTTTTTTACGGACTTCCGTTGCTACTTTCCTCTATACTAACACACATGCTCTCACCCTCCCATGAGTACTTACATGGACACCTTTCGGTTGCAAACTCTCTTCCCGTCTTAGCTCATGCACACAATGAGATTTGCCAGAAATAACTTGAATGCCTCCAGATCACTCTTCCGCACACAGAGCAGGGGTCTCTTATGTTATGTCGGCTTTGTGTTTATATGGACGGCTTTGTCATTATATCAGTGGTAAAGATCCTGATTTTACAATAAGATATCGTTGAAATACACTGAGTATGATTGAAAATGTGTTGCTGCCAGGGGCAGAACTCTTATGATGCTCTGACGCACCCGGTTTTGTCGTAGAGAACACCAATACAACAACATAATTTTAGCTCCTAACTTTCTTACAGTTATCCAGGTGTCTGGTAGGCTGTCCTACTAAATCCATGTTTTAATGCGCGGTGGGAGGGAACAATTTCTTCAGCAAGAAGGAAGGCCTATCGTCGAAGTCTGCTAAATCCACGTTTTAATGTATAGGTCGGCCTCTGCGGCGGAAGGAAGTGATTTCTTCAGCAAGACGGGCTTTTCATCGAAGGCCTGTCCGTTGACAGACACAGACACCTGTGGCACACAAAGTTCTCTCGCAGTGGCCCTATTTGAATCAGCGAAGGCACGCCACTACGCTGTGAAATCTCACAAATGTCCCCCAAGAACAGTCTTAGCTACGGACATTAAGGGTGCCGTGACTCGAAGTCACCTAGTCTCTTTCCCAATCTTCTGCAGATCTTGTGTGAGCGAGGAAACAGCAACCTGGTCACGAAGCTTTCCACTGTTTTTGTTACCTTATCCAGTTTTTCATTAGCTGTCTGTCAGGAATCAATTATCTGTGCAGCTCTTACGTCAGTACCTAATCTCCTACCTTGGGATACTGAAGCCGTGAGTGGGTCGTGAGTCGTGCGTGGTTGGTAGAATACTTGCTCGCGAAAGACGAAAGCCCGGGTTCAAGTCCCTATCCGACACACAGTTTTATTCTTCCACGAAGATTCATACCACCGAACAGTCCGCTGCAGGGTGCCAATTCTAGGATGTTCGGTGTATGTATAAAAGTATTTTGATAATTATACAGTCCACTTCATAAGAAGTTGTCGTAAATTTTGAATGCTGCAGCTTATAGACATTTTGCTCCTGCTGTAAGAACACATGAGATACAATTCATTCAAGTATATGCACATAGCTTACACATACCACAAATATAAATACTATTTTATTACAGCATTTTACATTATTCATTAAACTATCAATCACAAAAAATGGCTCAAATGGCGCTCAGTACTATGGGACTTAACTTCTGAGGTCATCAGCACCCTAGAACTTAGAACTACTTAAACCTAACTAACCTAAGGACATCACACACATCCATGTCCGAGGCAGGATTCGAATCTGCGACCGTAGCGGTCACACGGTTCCAGACTGTAGTGCCTAGAACCGCTCGGCCACTCCGGCCAGCTATCAGTCACATATGGAAGTATTGCATGAGATGCTGGTTACCTGTCAGAATATTTATTATTGGAAGCACCCATCATTTAGCTTTGGGTGTACTAGATTCTGTAGTTTGAAGTTTACAATGCACAACAAAGTGACGAATGTACCCCTGCCACATAACTAGAATATAAGTGGAGTGGACACATGCGTCACCCCGTATATACATTTTTACAATTTCTCTTCCGAGGGCATTCTGAAAAAAATATATCTTTGCATTTATCGATAAACAAACAATACCAGAGGAATTTGCATAGTTACTCCCAAAATCTAAATTTCATTAAAAATACGAGAACTCAAATGATAGCAATGGAAAGAGAAGACAGAAACACTATAAAAATGATGTACCATTCATATTTGCCCTATAAACAGTAAATATGTCATAAGACTAAACAATTCTCACCATTTCCAGAAGAGAATTTAAAAATTTCATCTTTACTTTGAGGGCAAACTATGACACCTACAAATTTTTATTATGTGTGTTAACACAGTGAAATGTTAACGTGCAACTAACAGATCAAAAAGAATTTTGATCAAATATGTGCATTAAAAGTCGTCGTAAGGGGACTACTGATCACATGAGGGCATTTTGTGTGACCAGTGGGCGCGCTTTTTGCGGATGAGAGAAGAACGACATTTCTGTGGAAGAAGTGACCCAGTCTTTATATGGTCGGCCTCCGAGTTCCTCAGGGTCTTTTCTCAGCAGTCGATCGGTATTCAATTAGAAATCGCTACGATCAGAGTTGGGAAGAGTCATATGGATGGGGTCCAGAGGCACTCGTTATGTGTTTCAAATATTTCGCGTTCTGTGGCGATTCAAAATATGATGGGCATTTAAGACAGTGGGACTTCGTGTCGATTGTTCAGGTTACTGGTGAGGATATTTCTTTTAATTTATAACTGTGGATACAATATGGTGTTTTCCAGCTAATTTATTAATTTCTTAAATTATTCCACTATTGCGTGTTCCAGGCAAATACTAATTCAATATAATAATACACCACACAGTAAAACGTAAATCAGCAGTACCCCTATTCTACCTAACATGTATGGAAGTTCTAAATAGTTCTCAGTAACTATTTTGTGGGAGTATCACAACTCTTTTACCGTTTCATTTAAATTTAAACCTACACAGTTTAGGAAGAAGATGTATAATCATAGACTAACATAGAGACAGGGCGAATGTATTTACTGCTGGGGATGGAGAAAGCGGTTACAGAGAGAGGGTAGAGAAGGAGGTAGACAGAGAGGAGGGCAGAGGAGAGGGAAAGAAGAGGAGAAAGCAGAAGGACTAGTAAAACTGGAATAAATATAAATTCGGGCGACGCCCAGTGCTATCTGCTTTTTCTGGTTAATGAGTATATAATTAAAACCCATTGACTGACAGAGAATTTACCCCCAACCCCGGTAGACAAAAACTGAAGAATGACATTTGGGCCTCATATTGGAAATCTTCCACAAAACACACAAGTTCCGTTAGGCACTGCACGTCTCAATAAACAATTTCGATGAGTGGTATATCTTTCACTAGCTACAGTGTCGTTGTATCCACAGAAAAGAGCCAATATTGTAGAAAAATAGTATCAAATGGAGAATAACGTTAAGTCAGTCTTAGACCATGACAAGGAAAAGTTCCATGGAGCCAAAAGGACAGCCAGGCACAAACATGTTGGATGGCAACATATAGCGATTGTGCTAGAAGTCATAAATAAAGAGTGATCCCAGGACATTACAGAGTACCATTGATAAGAGTATCTCCTAGTGTACTCGTACAGATATTGACAATAGTAGTGAGGCCAGCATTTCCTGACAAGACAGAGTGTGAGGGTAACGTTACAGGGTCTTTGGTACGGTCACTGACACATCATGAAAGCCAGTGGCTGGCTTAGGACACTGTGTGTGACCATATGATGCCTCCCTAACCCTCCCCCCCCCCCCCCCCCCCCCTCCTCGACCACTGGCCTCTTTAAAGACACTGAAGGGCAGTTCACAAGTAGTGGCAACAAGATGGGAGAGGCCTTTAGTGTCGCGCCTTGACACTGACAGGTGAATGAGAGGGGGAGGGGGGGGGGGGGCTAACAGGTAAGGGGAAAGACGAGCAGTCCTTGGTGGAGGCAAGACGCCGTGAGTAGGGAAGTCGCTCGAGACAGGTGTGTGAAGTCAGGAAACCAGAAATACATAGAGGCAGGAAAGTAGCCAGGCTGGGCGCGGCAGCAGTAGCTGCAGTAGCATCAGCGCAGTTAGTGAAACCACATGCGAATAGCTTGGGAACTATGTGTTTTATATAATGGGTGCGCGCTCAGTTAATACTGACAGTCTCATTTTAAAGCAGATCGAAGAGTGCTAGTCGATGACCATCTCTGTACGAAGATTGGCCTCTTTATGGGTACAACTCCTTCAAGGCAAGTAGAGCAAGAGTTGAAACTGTTTTCTGAATAAATTTGAAAATTCAAACACACTTCTAGTTGATGTCACACACATCAAAAGAAGTATTGTACCACTGTGGTTCCCAGAACTCCTGAAGACAGATGTTGACTGAGGATATTGTATTATATACGCACTACCTTTGACTGAGAAAGAAAACTGGCGTTCTACGGATCGGAGCGTGGAATGTCAGATCCCTTAATCGGGCAGGTAGGTTAGAAAATTTAAAAAGGGAAATGGATAGGTTAAAGTTAGATGTAGTGGGAATTAGTGAAGTTCGATGGCAGGAGGAACAAGACTTTTGGTCAGGTGAATACAGGGTTATAAATACAAAATCAAGTAGGGGTAATGCAGGAGTAGGTTTAATGATGAATAAAAAAATAGGAGTATGGGTAAGCTACTACAAACAGCATAGTGAACGCATTATTGTGGCCAAGATAGACACAAAGCCCACGCCTACTACAGTGGTACAAGTTTATATGCCAACTAGCTCTGCAGATGATGAAGAAATTGATGAAATGTATGATGAGATAAAAAAAATTATTCAGGTAGTGAAGGGAGATGAAAATTTAATAGTCATGGGTGACTGGAATTCGTCAGTAGGAAAAGGGAGAGAAGGAAACGTAGTGCGTGAATATGGATTGGAGGGAAGAAATGAAAGAGGAAGCCGCCTGGTAGAATTTTGCACAGAGCATAACTTAATCATAGCTAATACTTGGTTCAAGAATCATAAAAGAAGGTTGCATACATGGAAGAATCCTGGAGATACCAAAAGCTATTAGATAGATTACATAATGGTAAGACAGAGATTTAGGAATCAAGTTTTAAATTGTAAGACATTTCCAGGGGCAGATGTGGACTCTGACCACAATCTATTGGTTATGAACTGTAGATTAAAACTGAAGAAACTACAAAAAGGTGCTAAATTAAGGAGATGGGGCCTGGATAGACTGAAAGAACCAGAGGTTGTAGAGAGTTTCAGGGAGAGCATAAGGGAACAATTGACAGGAATGGGGGAAATAAATACAGTAGAAGAAGAATGGGTAGCTTTGAGGAATGAAGTAGTGAAGGCAGCAGACGATCAAGTAGGTAAAAAGACGAGGGTTAATAGAAATCCTTGGGTAACAGAAGAAATATTGAATTTAATTGATGAAAGAAGAAAATATAAAAACGCAGTAAACGAAGCAGGCAAAAAGGAATACAAACGTCTCAAAAATGAGATCGAAAGGAAGTGCAAAATGGCTAAGCAGGAATGGCTAGAGGACAAATGTAAGGATGTAGAGGTTTATCTCACTAGGGGTAAGACAGATACTGCCTACAGGAAAATTAAAGAGACCTTTGGAAAGAAGAGAACCACTTGTATGAATATCAGGAGCTCAGATGGAAACCCAGTTCTAAGCAAAGAAGGGAAGGCGGAAAGGTGGAAGGAGTATATAGAGGGCCTATACACGGGCGATGTACTTGAGGACAATATTATGGAAATGGAAGAGGATGTAGATGAAGACGAAATGGGAGATAAGATACTGCGTGAAGAGTTTGACCGGGCACTTAAAGTCCTGAGTCGAAACAAGGCCCCGGGAGTAGACAACATTCCATTAGAACTACTGACGGCCTTGGGAGAGCCAGTTATGACAAAACTCTACCATCTGCTGAGTAAGATGTATGAGACAGGGGAACTACCCTCAGACTTTAAGAAGAATATAATAATTCCAATCCCAAAGAAAGCAGGTGTTGACAGATGTGAAAATTACGGAACTATCAGTTTAATAAGTCACAGCTGCAAAATACTAACGCGAATTCTTTACAGACGAATGGAAAAACTGGTAGAAGCGGACCTCGGGGAAGATCAGTTTGGATTCTGTAGAAATGTTGGAACACGTGAAGCAATACAAACTTTACGACTTATCTTAGAAGAAAGATTAAGAAAAGGCAAACCTACATTTCTAGCATTTGTAGACTTAGAGAAAGCTTTTGACAATGTTAACTCGAATACTCTCTTTCAAATTCTGAAAGTAGCAAGGGTAAAAAACAGGGAGCGAAGGCTATTTACAATTTGTACAGAAACCAGATGTTAGTTATAAGAGTCGAGGGGCATGAAAGGGAAGCAGTGGTTGGGAAAGGAGTGAGACATGGTTGTAGCCTGTCCCCAATGTTATTCAATCTGTATATTGAACAAGTAGTAAAGGAAACAAATAAAAATTCGTAGGTATTAAAATTCATGGAGAAGAAATAAAAACTTTGAGGTTCGCCGATGACATTGTAATTCTGTCAGAGACAGCAAAGGACTCGGAAGAGCAGTTGAACGGAATGGACAGTGTCTTGAAAGGAGGATATAAGATGAACATCAACAAAAGCAAAACGAGGATCATGGAATGTAGTCGAATTAAGTCGGGTGATGCTGAGGGAATTAGATTAGGAAGTGAGACACTTAAAGTAGTAAAGGAGTTTTGCTATTTAGGGAGTAAAATAACTGATGATGGTCGAAGTAGAGAGGATATAAAATGTAGACTGGCAATGGCAAGGAAATCGTTTCTGAAGAAGAGAAATTTGTTAACATCGAGTATAGATTTAAGTGTCAGGAAGTCGTTTCTGAAAGTGTTTGTATGGAGCGTAGCCATGTATGGAAGCGAAACATGGACGATAACTAGTTTGGACAAGAAGAGAATAGAAGCTTGCGAAATGTGAAGATTAGATGGGTAGATCACATAACTAATGAGGAGGCATTGAATAGAATTGGGGAGAAGAGGAGTTTGTGGCACAACTTGACAAAAAGAAGGGACTTGTTGGTAGGACATGTTTTGAGGCATCAAGGGATCACAAATGTAGCATTGAAGGGCAGCGTGGAGGGTAAAAATCGTAGAGGGAGACCAAGAGATGAATACACTAAGCAGATTCAGAAGGATGTAGGTTGCAGTAAGTACTGGGAGATGAAGAAGCTTGCACAGGATAGAGTAGCATGGAGAGCTGCAACAAACCAGTCTCAGGACTGAAGACCACAACAACAACAACAACAACAACAACAACAACAACCTTTGACTGTCACTAAACCTGGTCAAAGATGTAAACAACCATACATGAGCAGCACCTATTAGACGGAGGAAGTCCTACAGCCGATCAGTTGCACTCATTCCACCAGTAAGGAGGTACAGAGCTCGTATTGTCTGTAGTTCAACCATGCCTAGACGGTCAGTACCACGGTTCGGTCGGGTCTGCATTGTTACTTTGTGCCAGGAGGGGTTCTCAAAAAGGAAAGTGTCCAGGCATCTCGGAGTGAACCAAAGCGATATTGTTCGGACATGGAGGAGATACAGAGAGACAGGAACTGTGTATGACATGCCACGCTCAGGCCGCTCAAGGGCTATTACTGCAGTGGATAACCGCTACCTATGGTTTATGGCTCGGAGGAACACTGACAGCAACGCCATCATGTTGAATAATGGTCTAGAGCACATCCGTTCATGCCCTGGGTAATCGTTTCTTCTGTATACTGACTCCTTGAGCAGCCTTCAAGCTATCGATCAGTGCTGTCGTCGTCATCCTTTGGTACCATCCAGGAGTCCATCTATGCCCTGGAATGGTCCGTTCGTTTAGTAGTGTTTGTGCGGACCCCAGGACACTTCAGATTCCCAGGTAACGAACTCGCTGACAGGCTGGCCAAACAGGCTACACAGAAACCGCTTATGGAGATCGGCTTCTCTGCAACTGACCTGAGTTCAGTACTACGCCGCAAGGTTTAGCAGCTTTGGGAGACAGGATGGCATAACCTCGATAAGCACAACAAACTGCGTGCCATTAAGAGCCTACGAACGTGTGGAAGACCTCCACGCGGGCCACTTGCAGGTACTCTGTGTTTCTCTGTCGACTCCACACTGCCCACACTTGGATAACACACGGCTACCTCCTGCGCCGCAATGGTCCACCTCAATGTAGGTGCGGCGCCCGGCTGACAGTAGCCCATATCTTGGTGAGCTGTCCTTCTTTGGTTGCCCTGCAACGGACTCTTCAGTTACCAGACTCGTTTCCATTAATTTTAGCTGACAACGCCTTATTGGCTAATTTAGTTTTACGTTTTATACATGACGGTGGGTTTTATCATTCTATTCAAGTTTTCGTGCATTTCTTTTGTCACTTTGTGTTCTCCACTCTAATGCTTTTAGGCTGGATGTTTTAATGTGTCGCAGAGTGGCTGGCTTTTCCTTTTATTCTCGTAGTCGGCCAGCCATGGTCATTTGCTCTCTTGTCTTAATACCTTCTACCTGTTTCTTGATTTTCTTTTCCTGTTTTGTCCATAGTAGTGTTGGTTGTCCTTCTGTCGTTCTTCTGGCTGTTTCACTCTCCTATTATTGTGCTGTACGTCTCCTTTCAGGAACAAGGGACCGATGACCTTGCAGTTTGGTCCCTTCCCCACCACCTTTAAACCAACTAAACAACCAACCATAAAAAATTATGTGGACCTGGTTTTTCCTGCTGAGAAAGAACATCACCTTCCTGTCGAAGAAATGGAAGTATCATAGGAATAGAAGGTACTAATTACTTTACCCTGCAGAAACACAAAACGCGTCCTCGAATTGTAGTTGATGGCCCCGACACTATGAAGCCTAGGACAGGACCTGCATGTCGTGGGCGAATGTACTCCTGAACAGGCACCTCACCACGTCTACACCATACACGTGTATGTCCATTACTCGCATATAGCCAGAACCTGCTCTTATTACTGAAGACAACACAGCGTCATTCCATTTGCCAGTTAACTATTTTACGACCCCATAGTGGCTATGTTTGGCAGTGTCGTGGTGTCAGTTAAGACAGCTGCAAGCAGGCGGGTGTAATGGCCCCTGATGACACAGCAGCCGATGCAATATGTGCCTGCATTTTAACCCTGGATGATGTTTATTTGGCCATAGCTTTCGCACTGTTTGACGATCATTAAATACGTCTGTACTACGCACACGTCTCGAACTTGGTCAATCCACTTGTGAATGTTCCACAGACCACTGGTGAAAGAAGCCAGACACCATTCAAATGGATGACGCTGGTCACCAGGATAGCAACTCTTCGGCTGGGCATGATTGTTCCATAGAATAAATGTTGATTACACCATTCATCTCTAAACACAGCACAGTTACTGCCTCCAGAGTCAAAACAGAAGGTGCACAGACAGGCCACTTGAGTGCCATCTGATCGTTGGCCACCTTGACGAATTAATGACTAACCCAAAAAACCCTCATTCAGCACATCATATAACTGGTACTCCTGAACACAGTCCTTGCGAGTGTTGTTTTTCTTTTTCTTTCTTTTTTTTCCTTTGAGCAGAGTATATGTGTTTAGTATGACGTTAACGGCAGCACTGATATTTTACGGCTGCCCCCTGATTTTCTTTCTCTACTGACAATTTTAGCAAAGGAAGGAGGGTATGGTTGAAAGTACTGTGGTCGATAATTTCATTATAAGTGGAGAATAAGTTATAGTAGGGGAAGGACTGGGAAGGAGATCGGCTATGTTCTTTCCATGTCAAAGAAGCCATAATAACATTTGCTCTAACACAGCGCAGAATCCTAGACTGATGACCGGATGGGAGAATGAAACATGCTCTTCTCGACTGCTAGACTAAAATGTTTCATTGGGAGTATTATTGCCTCATATGCAAAGAAAGTCAATGATTATGATTTTACTGACGAAGCAGAGTAATCGAGCCGATGGATCGTGTGTAAAATGTAATATTAATCATAGAAAACTCTGCTCTTTGCTACTTGTCACAGTATGATACTTCCTCTCGCCAAAGTGGCGTCAACTGAAAAGGACTAGCAATAAGGCGGCCGAACTTCCCCGCATGGGGCCTCCCGGCCAACAATGCCATACGATCATTTCATTTACTTCCTCTCTCGTTTTCATTCATTTATATCAGGGAAATTTTCACTTACGTCATCTCCTCATCTCGTACCTGGCAGTACTGAAGCTGTGAGGGCGGATCGTGAGCTGTGCGTCATTGGTAGAGCACTTGGCCTGCAAAAGGCAAAAGCCACGGGTACGAGTCCCCTTCTGGCTCCGAGTTTTAATCTGCCACGACATGTCATGTCACCGCACATTCAGCTGCAGGTACTTTGATACATATACCGTCACATTTTAAAAAGCAGTCGTAAATTTTAAAACATGTAACCTATTGCGTTATTTCATATCTTGCTGTTGTTCTAATAACATTCTATGAGTAATTAATTCATGCACACGAACTTTGCTGTACACATCACAAAGCTTTATAATTCATTTTGATGTTTAATAATCTATCAGTCACATCAGAAAGTATTGCGCGAAACGCCAATAACATCATAGAAAATTAATTATCGAAGGGATACATCATTTAGATCTGGCTGAACTACTAGATGCTGCTGCTTGAAGCTCACCATGTACAACAGACTAACGAATGCGTGTCTCCTACACGACTGGAAAACATGTAGAATTCACACATACGTCACCCCGTACGCACATTATTACCAGTTGTTCTCCCAGAACACTCCAAAAGAAATGTATCATTACATTTATAAATAAATAAACTCTGTGAAATGAACAATATTAGCATAAATGTGCAACATGTGTATGCTTTAGTAAACACAATGACGGAAATATACATCTATAGTCAATTATATGGATGTTACGATCATCAACTTACGTCTGCAACAGTTTATATAAAATACAGGTACCAATACTTAATCAGTTATTAATATAAATTCTTTCTTTGTCAACGAATAAAGTTAAAGAACATGTAACGATTGAGATGTTCTTAGATCCATCTTCCACTGCAGCATCTTTCAAATTAGAAAGAGTGTTTCAGGAAGAATGGTAAATATTTTATAAGGTGGTAGTATAGACGAATTGCAGTAACAATTCCATGTGTCCAGTTTTTATTGAGCACAGAGATACTGCTGAGTTCATGCATTTTCGTTTCGTGTGGTGGTACAACGGCTGCTATGGGTTGCTATGAGCGTATTTACCGAACGTCAGCAGTAGGGCGCTGACGTTCACGTTGGGAAGTTGTGCTTTAGGTTACACTGAAGTTTTCACTGTCAGATTCAATACTATTTGATCATGTGTTTCATACAGTGCGTGCCACTGAGACGGGACCCAGCAGTCATATTGTTTCTGAACGTGTAAAATACGTATGTGGATGAAGTAGAAGTCATTATTCAGTCGGTAGAACATAGTCCATCAACAAGCACGCGTAAAATTACTGCACGTACCTGCGTCCCACATAGAAGAGTATGGCGGACATTACGTATGCACGGGTTCTATCCGTATAATTTACAGCTCTTTCAATACTTCCGAGCAGGAGTTGCAGGAAGACGATTGGAATTTTGTCACTGGACACTTGAATATGGCCAGCGAATCCTACTTTTACTCTTCACTGATGAAGCTACTTTCACCCGTGATAGAAGTCTGAAGAAAACCAACATGTCATTGTGGAGACACATTTTCAAGAACCCTTCTCCGTAAATATGTGGTGTGGTTTGATAGACAATCAATTCAAGTGGTCAAAAATGGCTCTGAGAACTATGGGACTTCTGAGGTCATCAGCCCCTAGAACTTAGAATTACTTAAACCTAACTAACCTAAGGACATCACACACATCCATGCTCGAGGCAGGATTCGAATCTGGGACCGTACCGGTCGCGCGGTTCCAGACTATAGCGCCTAGAACCGCTCGGCCACTGCGGCCGGCGACAATCAGTTGACTGGGCTCTTTGTGTTACTGCATCGTCTTACAGGACCCCGTTATCTATACTTAATTGAAAATGACCTTCCACCATTATTAGAAGAAATTCCTTTGGCTGCAGGAATGCGTATATTCACCCAGAATGGTGGGCTCCTGCACACGGTAGTCGTCAGGTGACACATTATCTAAACCTAACATTACCCGGAAGATGTATCGGTAGATATGTGCGAGTTTCTTGACCACCAGGGTCCCCGGACCTTATCCCTTTGGATTTTTCCCTGTGGGGAAATGCGAAATCTGCAAGGAAAATGTAACCACAAGAGCCAATTTGACCGTTCGTATTACGAGTAGTTCCCATCATAAAAGAATGCAAAGACGACCTCTGTACAGTTACACATGGTGCTATCAAAAGACGTCAAAAGTGCATTGAAGCTGGCGATGGAATTTTTGAGTATCAACTGTGTACGTCCTCATTTGCATTTCCTTTAATTTTGTTTGGGTTGCATACAAACAGCTGTATCTCTATATTCAATAGAAACTGGCCACATGCTACATGGCACTTCTTATTGCAATTCGTCCATACTACCACCTCCTAAAATATTTACTATTCGTCCTAGGACACCTGGTATAGGTATATTGTATATTTCTTTTCGGATCTGATTGGCTTTTTTCGAAATTAATTCTAACGTCCTAGGACACCTTGTATAGCTATATTGTATATTTCTTTTCGGATCTGATTGGCTTTTTTCGAAATTAATTTTAACCTTTTTTAGCACTGAATGAACATTCTAGTGTGCTAATGAGTTATTAACAATATGTCTCACTATTAGAACATCTTAATATCCTGCAGAAATCCAGAATATTTGAGTACGTTATGCCGAAAGAGTGCCGCCTGAGTTCGGCTGGAGTAGGTTTTGCGATACATGGTACATGAAATGGAGACGCAGCACTCTGTTTCTGAGTATCCAGACTCTTTACTAAAGCTCTATCCATCTCAGATACGTGTCGTCTTACCACATTTTTTCTACTACTACCATTTCCTGACGCGCTGTTTGATATTTAACTAACTACATACTTCACATACATTCACCTCGGCTACACAGCACTGACAGTGCACAGTTACTATGTAATCATAGTAAACACAGATCGCCCTAGTAGCTGCTGAATGTACGGCAGTAGGCAATGAAAGTCGTAAACGTGGAAAATGTCAACGGATACACACAGGTGCTGCACTTAGCGCCTGCACATTCAGAGTTGTTATTTTTCATTTCTGATCGATATTATATTCACTTTATCGATTCAAATCAAATGTTCGTCATCAAATAGTGATAGAATACTGCGCGTTTTCACTGCTTTTCCATGATACATCTAACTTTTGGTGGTAAACTACGACGGACTGAGACAATATGCCATCTCACAATAAACCTAGAAATAAATTTTTGCTGGTAATCATATGGACGTGATTGTTGCTGCTTCCTTGTGAACAGTTAATAAAACTGGTTCCCCAAAATTGCAAGTTGTTGCCCATTACATTGTACCTTAACGCATTGCAATATCGGAAAATTTGTGACTGTTTCGCACTCAATACGGGGAACAACTGAGACGCCTCGAGGTTAGCAACAAAATTTGTTGATGAAACTTGAATATTTATCCAAAAAAAGTTTTAAATGTAACTAACAAACCAACACATTTTAATGCTAGTAACTGTTACGTACATAAAATGATCGCATGCCATTACTGGTAGGGAGACGCCAGCTGTGCTATTTCGGCCACCTAGTCCTTTTATATAATACCAATCTGGAACTTTCGTGCCAATGATATTTAAATAGTTCTGAAATTCATGAAACATGCAGTGCCGAGAGGATAAAATCTGCAACCCAACGAGGAATCGAACGTGAGAATCCAACAACCAGACGTAGCAACGTTTAAGCACTAGGCCACGGGCTAGCGACTGAGGAATCAAACATTTGTCAAAACATATTGGCAAAACATATCCCATATACGGCGCAAATGTCACATGTGCAAAAGTCATAAACAGCGGGATAATGTACGAATTATCGTATCACTGTTTTAAGCGTCTGTGATTGCTACAAGAGTGCTTTCTGCGATCTGATTTCGTTTACTATTTTGGAAGGGACCTGAAAACGAATTGTTCTAATTACGAGAGTAAATATTGCAAAAATCTAAATGAATAAATTTATATATCAGTACGGGCGTGAGAA
Organism: Schistocerca gregaria; assembly: GCF_023897955.1. Classification (NCBI taxonomy): domain Eukaryota; kingdom Metazoa; phylum Arthropoda; class Insecta; order Orthoptera; family Acrididae; genus Schistocerca; species Schistocerca gregaria. Next base: position 442,003,378 of record NC_064931.1, on the reverse strand, counting down.
ATATTGCGACAGGGCGGTAAATAATAAAGAAGTGCTGTTGCAGAGAGTTTACACGAATGTGCATATACAAATGTTGATTAAAAATGTTGTTACAAATTTTGGCTCTCACGCAAGTCTCAGGGGATGATTTCCACACTTGGTGCATTAGTACATTTCCACACCCGTGCATTTGTTACAGTTTTTGAACTAATTATTCACTCAGACGTATGTACAGTTTATGCTAGGGAACAAGAATTAGGCGACTGTTGTACAGAAATCAGTTTTTCACGACACAGTTCAATCACTATTTATTGGCGTTGTTCTTTTCTTTCACACAATGAAATTAGCACTGGTGAGACGGTTGACAGTTTTACTTTAATAATAATTTGACTCCAAGGCCCCAGTAGAAGCAATGTAGGCTACTATAAACTAAAATTCCTCAAGCAATTCGAACAGAATCACAAGTCCCACGGTCCTTTTTGTTCTAACAATTTTGGCGCGAAATCACAGTTCGCCACTTACGACGGTGTATACCTCGTAAATCGTACTCACACAAATAATCGTAGCACATCCAGTTCACCAAATATAAAATATATACTTGCACACTTGCAATCTTAAACAACACTCTTTGATGAAATAAATCGGCGTGAAAAAAAATTCTCCAACGACGAAATGGGCCACCCTCAAGTGAGGCTTGCTCGCCACCCACCCTCCAAAATGGCTGACCAACGACTGACTACTGGCCAAAATTGCCGCTCGCTTATATAGGCTCGGATATCAACCCCCTGGTTATGCAGGTACCAATCTCACCAGTTAAGGTTACAAATTTTGATACATACATCCCTCGACCGAAATAAGCACACCATTGGAACCGCGCTAAAAATTCCATCTTATTTACTATTTACATTAATTTCTAGGATTGATCTATCGCCCGTAAATCAAGTTTTAGTTTTTGCAAAATTTCGCCACTTAGCGCAAATTTGTTTGTTTACATCGGTGTTGCAAAGTTTTAACATAGAACTGCATATAGGACCGTTTTTAGGCGTAATCTATAGCAATCTACACATTGCGCTGCTTAAAATCTTCACATCTATAATAATCAATTAATTATGGGCGATAAATGTTAATAATAATTCGCAAACAATGAAAAATATTGCAAGTTAAGAGTATAGTATAACTTGACTATTTTAAAGTGCGTGTGATGCCACCCAAAATATTATATAGTGCCGTTCTTTACGCCATGAATTTTTATTGAATTTTATAAATAATTTCCACTAAAACTTTTGTTTATTGTTCATTATGGGCTTAATTATTTATGAATCTTAACATATGACTACGACACTCGATCCGGTATTACGAAACGTTTTTAATGAGTGCTTGCTCATCCCTATAAGCTTTTATTAGCTATTTTTATTAATCTCTCAGTATTCGTGATATTAACTGATTTTGAGATTACTATAACTTTTGCGCCTCGTGACTTGAAATAAAGGTCTTTCAGAAGGTGCATACTGCTGACCACAATCCACTGCAGCATCGTAAGTTACATAGTTTTCGCGTAATGCGCGAAAAAACAAACAATGCCCCAAGCTGCGGGCAACATGGCGACAGAGGCGTCCCACCGATCGTTGCAAATCTCGCGGGGACGCGCCACGCGCTTCCGCAAATCACGCACCACGTAGTGCCCTCGCTCTCCATAAAGCAATCCTTGCATACTAGACCTATTCATCTAGTAACGCGGTTTGTACCGTCACAATATGGACCACGGTTACGACTCGATAGGGGAAGACTTGCACTGAAATGTCTCATGTCAACATTCCTCTTTGTTCACAAAGCTAAAGTAATTATACTGTCTGTTGCGAGATCTTCATGACTCAAAAAATTCATTACTAGCCAGTATGAGCTGTGCTAACATATCTGAGGCAAGCAAAGTTCTTATTTGTTTTGTACGTAGGGACTTCAGAAAGTAAGCTACAAGTGTCGTCCCATGCTAAGACCACTGCGCAACAAGAGCAGCGCAGTGTCAGAAGAGCGTACATCTTACGCATTTCCTGCAGCCACAATTCTGCATCGACGCAGATAGCTGGATAATCACAGGGTGTGGCTGAAATTGAACTACACTGGACGGTTCTTATGGGCAAGACAACTATATTACAGACAGATTCACTGTGAAATTAAGGCATTATTTGGACCAAATCCAGCGTCACGTCAGACCGTAGAGCTATTGTGGCAATAATTTGATCTATGCGGCATGTTCAGATTTTCCACCATGCTATTGCCATCTTTTCGACAAGATGAAAGAACGTGTGAGAGAAAAGGAATTTTCCAACGTTGATGACATAGCCACAGTGGTTCTCGAGTGGCTCCGTGACAAATAAATGATTTCTTGTCGTCAAAAAACGTAAATATTCGTAGAACTTTCCGATCTTTGTTTACAGACATTTGGTGACTCTGTTGAGTAATAGTGTCATGCATCTGTGTTATTTTAAACTGTATCGCAGCATTCAATAAATTTCATGGCATGCCACAATGATGAGTTACTTAATTTTTGGAATCCCCTATTATCTCTGTGCTATAATGAAAGTGCAGTTTTGCAGTAAAGTTTTCATTAAATCATTATGGACGTGCACCTTGAATTCTCACTTGAAACAACAGCATTTAAGATTTTATTACGTGTTTCTATCATTAAATGGTACGGCTGGCAACATGTGTATATGATTGAGCAATTAGTAACTAGGACTGGTTCTGAGGCATCAAGGGATCACCAATTTAGTATTGGAGGGCAGCGTAGAGGGTAAAAATCGTAGAGGGAGACCAAGAGATGACTACACTAAGCAGATTCAGAAGGATGTGGGTTGCAGTGGGTTCTGGGAGATGAAGAAGCATTCACAGGATAGAGTAGCGTGGAGAGCTGCATCAAACCAGTTTCAGGACTGAAGACCACCACAACAACAACTAGGACTGATTCCTGTGAATACATTAATACATGTGATTCGTATTTATCTCCGGACGAGCAAACGTATTTGGGAAGTACGCACTTAATCGATGTTAGTGTAACCCATGACTTTAAACATTCAGCATCCCAGCTCTAACATCAGAGCAGTAAGTACAGTCGCTACTGGAACTAACAGCAAATGCCCATTCTGGCGTGAGGCAGTAGTGTGTCCAAACTGTTGTTTCATAAATCGCAATGCAAAAATGAACTGAACATAACGAAGTCAAGTCAGTCCGTCCATGCAACTTTGCGCCAACTCACACCGTAACACATGGAGCACTAGAACGATTATATTCGAAGTAGTTCCTTGGTGCAGTAAGTGTTCACATCTTTCTCCATATGATGCTACGTAATGCACCAATGATCTCTTTGCTGATCCAGATGTTACGATGCGTACAGGCATAATATTTCATAGGTGAACTGTCATCCAAATCTTTGAACAGAGTACATTCACCCGTCAATGTCTTTGTGACATTTTACTCCAACACCAGGAGCATTATTTCAGGAGTACATTTGATACTGACTTCATTTTAATGGATGGCGGAGCTCGACCGCATCGAAAAGCGCAGGTGGAGGGGTTCTAGGAACGAGAGGTTATTTGGCGGATGGACTGGCGAGCAATTTTCCCCCAACCTAAATCCAATCGAACACCCCTGGGATGCGCTGGGGAGATGTATTGAAACACATCTACATGCACCAACTACCGTCCAGCATTTGTGAACCGCACTGGTAGGGCAATGGATCTTCCCACCACAAGAACTCACTACTAGCTTTGCAGCCAACATGGAAGCACGTTACGGAACAGGCACTGCCGTCCGTGTTTATCACACACACTGTCAGAATCCATGTGCCACCTTTTGTGATGTTCAGGGGACCATAACGCCCTAAGATATTTTGGGCTAACTGTACTTACGTGGAGAACTTCTGTTGTCAGTTACTACTTATTGCGTATGGTCTATGTGCAGGGGTTGAGGGGTTGAGAGAAGAGAGAGAGGGGGGGGGGGGGATGAAACGGGGCGGGTGGCCTGGTCATTTCTGCAAAGTGTTGCTTTTTGACGTTGCCAAATTAATACCAGCAACTAACTTCATTATATCAAGAGACTGCACACATATTCAAAATATCAGAAGTTTTTATCCGCGACGTAAATCTAAAGATATCTCACCGCCACACCCACCGTCAGCTATAGATGTTTTTAGCCTGTGTGCATGTCGCAAGAGTGACACCACCTTCATGTTGCGTCGAGGTTATGACCTCTACCTCACTGTAGCAAGCTTCCAGGAAGGATGTGCACATGGTCTGCATGGTCTAAATCACGAGAATCTTAATCAGAAGTACCGCTTTGGCATTTGAAACATGCTCGAACCGAATGGGAGTAAAGTGTCTTAATCACTGTCTAACGTTGCTCTGGAGTATTTTAAGTCCACTTTCCTCCATTTTGCTTGAAAGTTAAATACGAGAATGAAGAATAAAGATATCTTGGGCATACCTTACCACACGGACTTCCAAAATCTTTAAATAACGGTTAAATACTTGAGTACTCTTGATACCACATTTTTTACTGAATAATTAAACGAAGAATCGTAATCAAGCACGCAGTTTCCCTCTCGTGTTTCGCGTTTTATAACGCTAAATTTCTGAAATTGTAATTTCTCGCTTTATTGGCATGGCTGCGTTGTTTTAATAACGATATTTGACCTTGTCGCCTATATGTATAGATGCTGCATTCCGAAATACAGCGTGCTCGCTGCATTCGTCTAATCATTAAGACCCAGCCTGAGCACTACACAGTTTACATCAGTTACGCACCTTTCTACAGTACACAGCCTGCAACTGTTTATTGTCCATACTGCAACAGATCGTATCTGAAAGTGCTAACTATGCAGATAGCAAGACGGGGGACGAATAATGTACCATAACATCTAAAATACATTCGCCGTTAACTATGCAGATAGAAAGACGGGCTACGAATAATGTACCATAACCTCTAAAATACACTCTTCTTTATTCTGAAAATCTTTCACTGAATATAACCAACTGCAATTTACATTCAATTACTGCTAATCGTACGTGTGTCGGCAAAAGTAATTCCTGAGCCTTCATTACTGTACTAGGTAGCTCATGTTCTTTACGACCTATTACTGAAATAATGTTTATAAGTTCTGGTATAGTTCTGTTACTAAACACGTTTATTCACAACAAGCTCAACTCAGCTTTGTAATGTTAAAATTTCTCAATGATATAGTTGCAAATATCTTGACAATAATTCATGTCTGCGTCTACATAAACATTAAGTGCAACAACGCTTTACAATTGTTAGCAAATGTTCTACACCTGCATAAAAAAATCTGTTCGGTTCTTGAAAATATTAAAAAAGCACTGCAATACATAATTAGCACAAAACCTACCAGTTTCTTGATGACATGATTAACATTACAATATAGAAATGTCCAGGTGCATACGCTGGTTCCGACCGACGCTGACTACTGGTACAAATACCAGTTCTTTCGCCAGCCCGCCATTAAAATGTTCATACATTTCCTAAGGTAGGATTTCTCAAAGCGAATTAAGTAAAATATAGTATCTGCGCTATACATGGTGAAAATTAGTTCAGCCCCCTTCCATAGCCGAAGTTGCTAACGCACGTTGACTTGCGCGTCCTGGAGGCATTCGGCATGACTATGGGAAGTCCATGTTATTTTCAACAGCTGATAGGCCGCGGTTCTAGGCGCTTCTGTCTGGAACCGCGCGACCGCTACGGTCGCAGATTCGAAACCTGCCTCTGGCTTGGATGTATGTGATGTCCTTAGGTTAGTTAGGCTTAAGTAGATCTAAGTTCTCGGGGACTGATGACCTCAGATGTTAGGTCCCATAGTGCTCAGAGCCATTTGAACCGTTTGATAGCCCGCGAAATGGAAGCCACAGTCAAAATCAAATTTCTCTCTTGTTTGCACCATTCAGCTACAACTCCCAGGTTCTTCTGTATTTAACCGCCACTCTATCTTCGACACTTTTCGTGGAATGGTACCCTAGTGTGCAGCTCGTTTTCTGTATGAAAATGCCCTTATGACTAACTACTAATGTGTGCAAAGATATGAAAATTAGAGGGTACAAAGTGTAGCTTGTATGGCACGCAGTCAAACACTTCCCTGTGAAGACGCTGCAGAAGCTCTGTTGTTGTCCCTTACAGTGTGGTTCAAACTGCTTCAAATGGCTCTGAGCACTATGGAACTTAACAGTTGAGGTCATCAGTCCCGTAGAACTTAGAATTACTTATACCTAACTAATTTAAGGGAATTACATACATCCAAGCCGAGGAAGGATTCGAACCTGCGACCGTAGTGGTCGCGCGGTTCCAGACTGAAGCGCCTAGAACCGCTCGGTCACCACGGCCGTCTCCTACAATGTGCAGCCGAGATTTATCAAGAAGAAGCATTGGCTTCACAGTTAGGTTATGCAGGCTGAATGAAATCAGGCTGAACTCCTCAGCATGCACTACACACTTTACGGGAGGCGCTGTTACTTTAATCATGTTTACATGCTCATAAGGCCTTAGAAGTGAAAAATGCTACATGACGTGACCGTCAAGCATACACAAACACTGAACAGCACATCTACACAAAGTATCATCAGTTTTTCATCGTGGTTTTAATTCCATGAATGAATGGATGCTGAAAAATGTAAAGAAACGTCTCGTAGTCGATTGAGTTTGTGGTCACCAAGACCTCCACTAATATCCTCGATTATACAAGTGCTTTAAAAAGAAGTGGAGATAAATCAGGGGAAACAATTCCTAATTAAGATACAAGCTGCCTCTCCTTTGATAGTTACTTGTCTGTTGACACTGCAGGAGGTACTCAGTTTGGTTAGCACTACGCCGTACACATCCTACAAAAATCTCGAACTTGTGCTTACACACCTTCCTGGTAGAGCTTTGATATCTTCCCAAGCATAGGACAACCGTTCTTGTAACGTCAAGGGGGCTGGAATATACCAACGACTTTAAAGGTTTCCACAACCCGAAATCAAAGGGATTAAGATCAGGTGAAGGCGAATGCCACTACATTCGCCCATCGCAGCCAGTCTATCGGTCATTAAACGTTTCAAATGGTTCAAATCGCTCTGAGCACTATGGGACTTAACATCTGAGGTCATCAGTCTCCTAGAACTTAGAACTACTTAAACCTAACTAACCTCAGGACATCGTACACATCCATGCCCGAGGCAGGATTCGAACCTGCGACCGTAGCGATCGCCCGGTTCCATACTGAAGCGCCTAGAACCGCTCAGCCACACCGGCCGGCTTAAACGTTTCAATCACGTACTTCACACCATGTGTTACAAACAGGAAGATGGCTCATCCTACACAAATATCATCTCTTGTCTTCAGCAAGTGCAATGTCCAAAATCATACGAGTAACTTGTAGGGTAAAAATATGTGATAAAGAGTATACATTAATTTTTCTGATGAAGTATATAAATGGCTCTTAGAAATTGTCACCTACAATTCCTGCCCAAGCATTTGTGTTAACGCTAAGCTGATGCCTTGATTCCATTATCGGTTAAGGATTTGCATCTGGTTATTATGGAAATTTATAATCCCACTTTGTGTAGATCCTCCCCCATCCGTAAATAAAACGCAGGCTGTCAACTCTGGAACGTAAGATATCCGTTTAACATAGCACTGCCAGATCTGTAAACAAGAAAGGGCGATCAAAACGTTTCCGTTCTAAGGCGCTGCTCCACCATAAATGCAACTCATCGCGACTCTGAGGCGAGTTTATAAGCACCGACATGTCATGTCGCGCATGTGTGCAGTAAATGCGGATACGTGGACTGTGGTGACGTTGCTACAAATCGCGTTGAAACAAGCAGATCGTAATGTTATTATTTTCTTGGCCGTCGAAGAACTAACACTGGTACACATCCGTCGGGCAATGAAGAATGTGTGTGGCGTAGTATGTCTGCCGAAAACCACCATTGTGGAACGGTGCTCCAAGTACCGTGATGATCGCGGTCGCCACAAAAGGCTGATCGATCTGGGAAGCTACCCGCAGCCATTATAGAAACGTCGCAGACAGTTGAGCACTCGCCCTATAGTCCTGGTCTCTCCCCATGCGATTACCAACCTTCATTGCCGTAAAAAAGCCCCTTGAAGGATTGGCAATAACTGTCGGCCGAGGATGTGTAGCAAGCGGTTACAGACTTCTTCACGCAGCAGGAGACCTTGTTTTACCAAACGAGTAACTTTAACTTGGTGGATTGGTGGGATGATAGCCTCAGTGCTCCAGCTGCTTTTTTGTGATTAGCGTACTGATTTTGGACAGTATTTTTGATTGTCTCTGGCAGTGTTGTCGTCTTATAGTCTGGCAGCTCGCACACGATGTTAGTGACATGGATTAAGTAACAATTTGTGCAAAACTGACCACGCAAGAACATGGCTTATGCCCTCATCGGATCCCGTTTTTTTTTGTTTTTTTTTTTTTTCCCTTCAATTAGATGAGACATCGGACCCTCTGCATCCGTCGTGAGAACTTTGCGGCGTCTACAGCGACCCACTGTGTTTACTTGTGAAAGATCTTGTTTTTGCAAGTCCTTGAACAATCTATTCAATATTTGTTTTAGATGGAGTATGGCGTATAACGTGTCGTCATAGTGCATCACACGGTAATGGCTATTCACGCCTTTTGATAAACCATCACAGAATACCATCTCCGTCAACTACCACCCAGTGTAATGGGACACAGCTACACAACCAATAAGAAGTTAGCAAGGAATGTCATGAGGAAGAGAGCCTGCACCTCTGAGTGCTGGCCGTGTTCGATGTAAATAGACTGGCCCATATCTCAACAAGTAGTTGTTTCCACACGCACAATATCGATACAAAACGCTTCCGTGGCAAATTTTAATCCCGGCGCGTAAGCTACGTCATAGCAGTAACTGTGGTGGAAGCTTGAGCGAACAACTGTAAGCAATATTTCTATGCTCTACCAGTCACCTATGCACAGGCACTGTTAAGGAGCGGACGTGCGGCACTATTGTGTCACCAACCGCAGTGGAGCAACGAACTGTACACCTCAAAATCAGGTGTTCAAGACATTCCTCGGAGACGTTTAGAAGAAGAGATAAGGGTATGCAAAGTTTATTCCATGCACTTTGACTCCAGAACAAAGAGATAGACAAGTGGGCGCCTGCCGCAACTTGACTGAAATGAAAAACGTGGTCAATTCTTTTTTGGGATAAATCATCACAGATTACGAAACTTGCTGGTATCAGTTCCAATGTAGCACAAAACGACAAAGACCGAATGTGTCTCTGATGTTTCGCCAAGACCGAACACGCGAGTTTAACAACATCCCAAAGAAACCCAATTCCGATGGTTTCACATGGTTTCGTAAAAGTTTTGCGAGTTTTTCTCAAGTGAGAGGAGACTAGGTAGAACACCTGAACCATTAAAACCACCATCTTCACATTTCCTCTGTCTGTTCTTAATTCAGTCTCTAAACGTTTTGGGCTGGCCGCGGTGGCAGAGCGGTTCTAGGCGCTACAGTCTGCAACCGTACGACCCCTACGGACGCAGGTTCGAATCTTGCCTCGGATATGGATGTGTGTGATGTTCTTATGTTAGTTAGGTTTAAGTAGTTCTAAGTTCTAGGAGACTGATGACATCAGATGTTGAGTCCCATAGTGCGCAGAACCTTTGAACCATCTAAGCACTTTGGACTTACGGGGTATGTCGACGCTCACTTTATACTGGCAATAACCAGTAATACAATGATGATTATCTATAGTTATGTACAAAATCCATTCAATTAACAACCCTGAAAGTTGTGTAAAACATACAAAACTTCGAAAAAGTTTGTAATTTTTTGCCATTTTTGGTGGTATCCTAAATCTAATTGCCTCACAAACGGGATGCTGCAAGTCAGTGCAACAAATTGGAGGCACTCTTGGAGGTTTGCACCAACACTGATCAGCGGAATGTCATTATATTTCTGTTAGATGAAGGGCTGAAACCAATCGAAATTCACCGTCGGATATCAGTGCAATCCCTATGAAGGTTGCTTGAGTCATACAAAAATGTACTTTTCGGCAGATAAGTTGAAGGAGGTGTAACAAATGTTGATGTTTCGCCACGTCCAGGACTCTCGGTCTGTGCAGTCGCGGAGAACAATATCGCGACAGTTGGTGAGTTGATACGGGATAGCAGGCGTATTACCGGTGAGACTGCAGCAATGATGACCACTAGTGTCGGATCGATCCACCGTATTGTTCTTGACGTACTGATGTTCAAGAAAGTGTTTGCGGGGTGGATTGATATCAGAAATGAAAGATAGGCACATGTATGTGTACGGGGAGCTTTGGAAACAGTATGACCCTGAAGAGGGGCATTTCTTTATCGTATTGTAACTGAAGCTGAAACTTGGGTGCATTAAGAAGCTCTTAATTGCTCAAGGGTCCTTGATGATGTGGAAGTCCAGGCAGATGTGCGTATGCATTTACGCTCAACCACCCAAGAATTATTTGCTCGTGAAATCGAGAAGTTTGTAATAAATAAGCATTGTGTGCAGTTCTCGTAATAGATTGCTTTACAGAATTTTCCTATGGGATGACTATTATAACTTCTTAATCGATATAAGCGTCATTTAAAATTTATATATTTATTTATCATGTCTACATTTTTCCATCCCGCGTCCGCTGGAAGGCTACGAATTGTTACGTGTAACATGGCAGAGGGTAACGTCACGATGACGGTGCGTGAGAAATTGGGTGCTGTAATCGAGTTTCAAATTCGTAGAGTTCCTCCAAACATGGACCTTACTCTCCATCGACATGACAATTGCCAGACCCGTTACGACATCTGCAACAATCCAACACCTGGGGTTTACTGTCATCATCCTCCACACAGTCCCGACTTGGCACCATCAGATTTTTACCCGTTTCCAGAAATTAAACAACACTATCGAGGACTTCACGTTGATAACTACGAAGCGGTGCAAGCAGAGGTGACATTGTGGCTCCGGCATCAAACATTCTGTAGTGACGGTATCAACAAACTGGACTGTTGTGGGAGAAATGTGATGGTCCACAGGGTGACTAAAGTAAGAAATATATATGTAGACTTGTAGAATAAAGATGTAGAAAGTCAATACCGTTTGTTTTATGTAAAAAGCACACCACTTTAGAAATTAGTCTCCTCCAGGGGCATTACGCAAATACTGTGTACTTCCTCCTGTAAGACTTGATGATGGCCTCAATTCTGCGAGTAAGAGTGCACCAGTTTCTTCATGTATGCCATATCTAACTGAAGTCACTCACTGATTGTTAGAGTACAAAGAGTTACAGAGAGTGAGAACGATCATTGCTACGTTTCATACAGTCTTCCAAACATTCACAGACATTTTCTGTGCGATTAAAATTGCGTGGTTTAGTGAAATAATGCGATACTGTGTGTCAGCTTTCGTCAGACTTGGAACGTATGCCTGCAGCCTAGTGAACACGGCTGTTGTCATCTTGGAAGAGGTGAGTGTCCACGAAATACTGATCGTGAAGATTTAGCAGAAAGGTCACCACTTGCTCACGCAAAATGCTGAAACAGCCCCAAAATCGTCACAAAACCATCTCCGACTAAGCCATACCCTACAAACAATGTGGGTTATTAACCTCATTGGACTTCAGTCCACTTGATGCCTCGCATCGGTTGGAAAGAAACGACAACGTATCTCGCCTAATAACCGTATTGATACACTTCTGAAGGTTGCCTGGCCTACAGTCTTAGCAACAACAGTACCGGTACATGTACTCCTCTGTCAGACGTGTCAGAACGATTTTCGGTTATAACTTTCGATTCACTCGTTTCTAGACCAGAATACCTATCCTCAAACTGATATATTTACCCTTCTCCATCACCCCTGGCAGTTTTTAACATCGTCACTGTATCACCGTGCATAGCCGCTGGCGGGCTAACATACAACAGAATACTAAACCATCAGTGCACTACTATTGCACAGCTAATGACAAAATAGCCGCAAGCTTTTCTTCACGTGAAACCTATGTCTTACTATCAGGTGCAACCAAACGTAAATCTTGAAGCAGGCGTAGACTAGAAATATCGGTAGCTTGGTAGGGTACAATAAACAACTACATGAAAAGCAACCGCGACATAACCTCGTATGAAACGTATGCAAGATACCGTCTCGCCTTTGACATCTATTGCATCGTACTGACCTACGCACTAAGTATATCGACCAAAAGTTAAGACACTTCTCAAACTGTCAGTACTCTAAGCCGTCAAGTAACTACGGTTTCAGTTGACAGCTCTATTTGAGGAGCCGGATTTCTGTTTCACTGCCATTGTACGGGAAGAGCGGGAGAAATGACTAGAACTAGCATAACAACCATTAGAATCTGTGAGTGAGCACGATGTTGCATTCGTGCGGAATTGGTTACACGTGTCGCTCGAAAATCCCGTAGCTGGGCAGCATCGTTTAAAGGAATTAGGATACTGTGTTTCTTCGCAGACGTGTTGTATTGTTTTGAGACCTCTTAACCTACGGCAAATTCTCACTTCGTGCAATTATTACATATTTACATAAGAAGTTAGGTTCTCGTGTCATAATTGAGCTGAAAGAGCTCATATCGACGACTGTTTCGTCGGTGGTCATTGCCAAGCTAACAAAAAACTTTGCGGAATGGCGTCTGGGCTTCACAATGACCGGAAACTTGTCAGAATGCTCCCCAGTGGGACCAGTACACCGGCTCTGAATTAAAATGTTTTTCCTCCGTTTTTATTGGCATTTATCTGGATAAATACTGAATGTAATTATTATAAACCATTAATCATAATAAATGGCTATAATTTTAATAATTAAAGATTATACAGAGTGTCCGAAAAGTCTTTCCCTGATTACATAAACTGATAACTCAGGCTAGAAGTAAGATGCAAATATGAAACTGGTGTCTAATTGTTTACAAACTATCAAAGTTTTTTTCACACACCAGTAAACTTCCACATGAGCACCCTTGGTAGCACGTAGCACATGTAGGCGATATTCAATTTCCGTCCAGACATTAGCTAACATCACTGGAGGGATCGATTCAATGACTGTGGTTATCCGTTGCCGCAGGGTTTCACGATCAGGTACACGTGTTCGGAAGACCTCGTCCTAGACATAACCGCATAAAAAGAAATATAATGCGGTTATGTCAGGAGAGCGTGGAGGCCAAACCGTTGGCCCATCACGACCAATCCATCGCCCAGGAAAGGTCATATCGAGATAGGCACGGACGTCCAAACCCCAATGAGGCGGCGCACCGTCTCGCTGAAACAAGACATCGTGGTGATACTGAAGCAGCTGAGGAACAGCATACAGTTGCACCATGTCCAGATACACTGCAGATGTGATGGAAGCCTCTGCGAAGAAGAATAGCCCGATAATTCGATCGTGCAATAGCGCGCACCAAACATTCATCTTTGGACTGCCTCTGGTGCACTCCATGACCTCGCCAGGGGGTTGTGAACCCCAAATGCGCACATTATGGCGATTCACTACGACACTGACAAAAAAGGTCGCTTCTTCGGAAAAGGCAATTCGTCTGAGATAACCATCATCGTCCTCAATACGTGATAGCATTTCGACCGCAAAGTCATATCGACGTGTACTGTGATTGGGCAATGGAAGTGGAAGTTTACTGATGTGTGAAAAAAACTTTGATAGTTTGTAAACAATTAGACACCAGTTTCATATTTGTATCTTACTTCTAGCCTGGGTTATCAATTTAAGTAATTAGGGAAAGACTTATCGGACACCCTGTACTTTACTTACACAATAATAAAAAATGACAATTATTATTAAATAATGCACTTGAGCAATACTCTAGAATGGAACTCGCCAGTTTTTTAAGTAGACTAATATTGAAAGAGGCCGCACTTTCCATGTTTTCTCTCACTGAACCCAAGTTCAACACTTCGTTTCGTGTGCCTAGAAACTGTTTCACGAAGGTGTATTTATGAACTGACTGATTCCGCTTGTAAATCATTGATACCATACTCATAGATTCAACGGTTTTATATTCTCCAGATGTACCTTCTGCGTCAGTGGATGACTCTCTCCATCCAGTACTGTCAGCGTCCTCACTAGCAAATAAATGTGACTCCTGTCATAAATTGAGATTGATACCCAGTAATATCGTACTTCATTTAGGAAGCGTTGGTGTGGTACTAAGTATTTATCAGAAGTAACAAAATACTGCACCTCCTCGACTTCCTTGATACCTTACCGCCAGGATGGATATGAAGAAAACATGAGCACCGTTTCACAAGACCGAGTTTTCGGCATAGAGGAGATCATTGTGTTCGATGACTAACGAGAACACAAAGTTACACGAAAGCTACACGTTAGCCAGAAAAAATTATTTACTAGAAACATACTGGTCAATAACGTCTAATCAGATTTTTTTCCTGAGAGGTTGGGACAAAAGTAACGGAACACGAAACACTGGTTTGAGAAAAGCTACACTCTGTGGTCACAAAAAAATCACAACTGCTGATAAATGTATTTCCACAAAATAGCTGCGAAGAGACAGCGGCCGGTAAGCGCAACCTATGAAAAACTGATGATGCTGCACTTCACTATAGACTGACGTATACAATGGGGCAGGTTTCAGGTGTTTGATGAGCCAGTCCACTGGGCTCCAAGAAGAGTCGCCGTTAGCAGAACAGGGTATCACGACAACGACGACAAAAACTTTGCTACATGGCGCGAATCTGAGGACATATAATACACCACCGCACCACCACAAATATCGTTTGTACTGAGCAGTCACTAGCATGAACACGACTCGTTTCCTGAGGCAGTTAACGTTGTATTGTCCTATCAACTCAACCACAGAGTATTATCAAGGCACCATCTCAATTCTAGTTCTGAAAGAACGACGAAAATTACAACCTCTGCTCTTTCTAGGGCAAGCCTACCCTTATCCATTTCAAACTTCTTCCAACCAACTCAACAACATCTTATGCCCAACCTTGCTAACACAGTAACCCAAATTCAAGTTCCTTTTCAACCTGTACCTTCTCTAAAAACCACCCACTGCTCTTAAAATATTAAGTATCATGTTACTAGACACAGACTGCCATCCATCATCTTCATAAAGACTCATCACTTCTGTATTTTAGTACAAATATTATCTTCTATATAAACAGTTCAACGTTTTCACTTACCACTGATGCCCACGATGCCAGCTTGACCACCACCTGTGAACAGAAAGTATTATAAATGTTCTGAAGTTCGAAAAAAAATTATGTATAATGCACTGTTTGCAGTTATGTGAGAGTAATGATGGTAGTCTTCAAACGTTACAGCTTCATTGGCATGCCAATTTATACCTACATCGTTCAAATTACTGAGTAGCAGGAATTCCATTTGTATAAGAATTTTGTTGTAGGTAAGGATGAAAAGAGATTGCTTATTCAATTGCATCTAAGACTATCTACAGAACACAACATATGAAATCCCGCATGGCACTCGTTGGCGACATGTCATGTGTGTGTTAGGGCTGAAAGTGTACTGCACGTCACTGAGTGGAATTGGTTCAAATGGCTCTGAGCACTATGGGACTTAACATCTGTGGTCATCAGTTCCCTAGAACTTAGAACTACTTAAACCTAACTAACCTAAGGACATCACACATATCCATACCCGAGGCAGGATTCGAACCTGCGACTGTAACGGTCACGCGGTTCCAGACTGAAGCGCCTAGAACCGCACGGCCACACCGGCCAGCTGAGTAGAATTGTTAGACATGGCTGAGCTGTATTCTAATTGTATTCTCTTAGCTAATTTCTTGTATGGGTGCTTGCGCTGTTCCTAAATATAGAATATTCACTGACACTTTCTTACTTAAAAGAGGACTTTTAAGTAGTACTCATGGAATCAGCTTATCACAAGGAAGTGATAAAAATGAAATAATGTGTGTGTTAGGGCTGAAAGTGTACTGCACATCACTGAGTGGAATTGGTTCAAATGGCTCTGAGCACTATGGGACTTAACATCTGTGGTCATCAGTTCCCTAGAACTTAGAACTACTTAAACCTAACTAACCTAAGGACATCACACATATCCATACCCGAGGCAGGATTCGAACCTGCGACTGTAACGGTCACGCGGTTCCAGACTGGAGCGCCTAGAACCGCACGGCCACACCGGCCAGCTGAGTGGAATTGTTAGACCTGGCTGAGCTGTATTCTAATTGTATTCTCTTAGCCAATTTCTTGTATGGGTGCTTGCGCTGTTCCTAAATATAGAATATTCACTGACACTTTCTTACTTAAAAGAGGACTTTTAAGTAGTACTCAGGGAATCAGCTTATCACAAGGAAATGATAAAAATGAAATATGGAGGCAAATGAGAAAACTGTCTTTTTCAAGGTAGTAGCTTAATTCAAGCACGTAATTCTAAAATTATTACTGAACTGACATTTTTAGTACTAAAAGAATACAGATAAAAATAGATGAAAGTCTATTAAATGTTTGCAAAATTGAGACATGTTTTAGAACAAAAATATATGGTTTTAATACTAAGGGAGGCCCTGTGTTTCTCTAAATATGAATTTGTAATTAACTGACGTATAACGCCATCAAAAGAGAAAATGTAATATACATGATCCACTTCCTAGTTAATTAACACTGAAGCTAGCCAGTCAGGCCGCTGCATGTGCAAATTCAAGCGGTCTGCCAGAGACGTTGTCGCCATACGTATTCTTCGTTCGGTCTCCTAAAACCGAACAAGAGAGCAATACAAATGTTGGACGTGGGTCGGGCTGACCACGCGAATTACAGTCTATTTACGCTCCCACATTTGTTGACGACAGAAAAAAATTACTCGCATGCGAATTGCAGTCTACTCTCACTCCCACAGATGTGCAAACTCAGCAGTGTGCTTCACGCACTATTGGTTGTCAAGTGTGGGCACTGCAGACTGCATTTGAATGGGAGTGGGTCGTAGCCTCTCCCCACCCTTACTAGCCTTGACTGTGACCTTAACCTTGGCCTTGGCCTTGGCGTTGACTCAGGTCATATGTCATGATACCTTGAACGGCTTTGGACCTTGGAGGTAAGGAAGAGTTGGTGATTGTCAGCCAGATGTGACAGGCGCCATTCTCTCGGCTGAAATATATCAGCACAGATAACAAAGTTCTGAGGGCTGCTGCATCAGCACCGTCTGGTAGAACATATACTGCCACACTACTCAATCGGATGTGCCCACTGCTACGCACTTCACAGAAGTTTGCAGAATACTCGTGTAGAGGAGAATATAGCTGTAGATGTAAATGTAGAAATATAACTGGAATAAACTTCACAATATTCAGGGTCAGGTCATCAATTGGAGTTGATCTATAGCTCTACGGAACAATTCCATATCTTCAAAGAGGTAAACAGTGGCTGAGAAAACTGTAATCATAGGTGATGTGAAAGACGTATGGAAAATAAATAACTATCACCTTAAGAGAAAGCAGAAAACATTTTATGTGGTATGTAAAATAACTAAACAACGACTCGTTTGTTTGTGGTACTAACCGTGCACAGTGAGAAACAGGTGTGAGTCTTCAGTATTAATTTGTTGCCATAGAAAACCAGAACGACATTAGTAATTCCATCTATCCCATGATAAGTTTTAGAGTAATAGCAGTTGTCTTCTGTACATGAGGAATACAAGAAACCAAACTGGAACGACATCTACAAAAATACACTAAAAAGATGTGTCAGTGTAAGTTATTTTTCTCATCAACACCGTCTTTGAGGTGATTGTCCTATGTATGTCCTGTGTTAACTGAGCCGTTCCCATTAACATCGTGGTATGGTATAAAGAAAACTGAACTCGACTCATTTTAGGACTTCCACATGGCAGTACTGGGTATATTTATCTACAATTTGGAAAACTTCGCCTTCAAGCTAACGAAATACAGTAGCTCACCTTCTTCTGCACTTCAGCCCATAATTGTGTGGACATACTCATGAGGAATTTGAAGAGGACACTCACTTTTTCACATGGAATAGTAGAGCCTAAACCTCTCGATGAAATTGTATAGAACGTTCTTCACCCAAGTACATCCTCAGTTAATCATATATACATGGTACACTGTCATCCTAAATAATATATTTGTCAGTAGTGTACATGACAGCTTCGGAAAGGGATTTCTACCATCTAGAAACGAACTATATCTATCTCATAACGAGGCCGAATTACCTGCAGAGAAACATACCTCATTTCAGTATCTGGATTATTAAACACGCAAAGTACATGAATTAAAACAGATATATCCAATGTAATGAACTGTGGAATACGTTATGATGATATCACGAAATTTTTGTAGTTGTACATAACATTCTTTTATACATGTACTCGTAATGCAGCAGTGTTACACACTGCATGTTTTCATCGACGCTATAGGAAAAGATTTATTGAAGAAGCTGAGCTAGTATTCGCTTTATTATAAACGTAATTGCTCACAAGATTGAACACTACCCCTGATTATGAAGAATATCTGAAACACTGACAGCAATTAAATTTACCTCAGAAGCCAGGTCCAATTACCAGTACTTACATAACTCTCTCCCTCCATATGTAAATAATATTCATTATCAGCCAAGCTACGCATCTTCAACACAGTAAAGATGTGAGAAAATAAACAGAGTTTTGGACATAAATCTACAATAATGACGGATTTTGCGATGACAGTAACAATATTCATACACAGGTTCTATGACGTTTGTACACGACTGTGGGAATACTAAATAACGGTAACGATTAGGACCGATATTTTCGTGGTAGGTGTCCTGGAAATATTGTTATTTCCACAGAAACGTTATACTTTATTGTAGGAGAACGAATTTACCTTCCTCCAAAGATACTGTTTATACTCTGTAAACATACAGTGAAAGATCTTAACTGTCTAACAGAGAAAATGTTACTTGAGCAGCAAAAAATATCATCTTACATGTGAAAGAATACATCTTAACCATGTGTCCAGTTACCTAGCACACCCATCGCTCAATATGCACGAGTACCGTTTGTTACACAACTGAAGTTTAAACAGTGTTAAGTATTTCAAGTTACATACAATATGTATGACCGATAACTGAAATACGTTCAGAGATACGGACATCCAAATCACACCGCCTTGTAATAATATATATGCCATGCAGTTCTGTGTGATATTTTTTTAAAGTTGTTTTACAGTTGAATATTTACCATGTAATAATAATTATGACAGGTTGAAATAAATTCAAACTCATTTTAACAAATGAATAAGAGCGGAAAATATAAGTAGCTTACTTTCTAAACCAATAAATATCATTTAACTTAAAATGGGTGTCTTATTATTTATTAATATGCACTGGATGTATATGAATGTACCACTTACAATAATCAGCCTATTGGCTGGATTGCCTACCAACGCTTAAATTGCTGCCTCCTCACAGAAACTTCGAAATCCTCTGACATCTGGATCAAATCGTAGTATTTTCCGTGGAAATTTAGTCCGTTACAGCTCAATGAGTAGAGGGCAATAAAGAAGTCAGGAAAATACAGTTTGTTCCAAAACGATCTTAACAGCTCTGATCATAGATATTTCAGAAACGTGTTAAATATGATTGTTGGTATATATATACACAAATTTGCAGCCAACATGTGATATTAAACTTTAAAAACCGACCAAAAATTGATAACCGACTGAAAAGGCTGAAAGGGAATGCAAATGAAATAATTCAAACACGGGAACTGAGTGTAAATCTTCATATTACGGCTGCAACCGAGTAAAGAAACCGACTGGACGAAAAAACAATCGACTGACCAATCGATCGTTAAAAACACTAGTTCCAACTTTCCACGTGCTGTCAGTGCACACTTTCCTTCCGCTTACGATTATTGACTTTATTGAAGTGTGTAACTGAGCAGTGGGACCGAATCATGCATGGTGAAGTGTAAATTTCTTTCTGAAATAATATCGTATTAGTGAATGGAGTGAGTGATTAAAGATGTTGCTGCAATGAATCACAAGCTAACGGATTGTTTTGGTAAACCTGAGCGTAGGGCCAAAAACCCTGGTAAGGAACCTGATGTTGCTTGCGCTACAGAACTGGAACCGTCACAGGGCATCTACAGTCTACAATTTCGACAACACAGAACTAATGGTGACCGTCATATCTTCTTAACTTTAAATAATACTACCTTCATGTTATTGGGATTTTTTACTAGTAGTTATTAGTTTAATTTAATAAGATTAGCGATGTTATGTTTTATCGATATCTAATGCTAAGAATATGACTGGTTGAAAACATTAAAAATGAGATCATTTTTTTTAAAGGCGCCATTCATCTATAAGGAGAAAAAATATTTTTTGCGCAAACCAACATTGTTTAATTAATTTGTACTGAAAAATAAAACTTTATTGTTTTTTACTAAAACTGGCTACACGTATTTTTGGTACTAATAATTTCAACAAAATTATTCAAAGCTTCCTATCTCAACAATATCTACTAATTTTCAATAATTGTCTGTTAACATGTGAAAGCTTTTCAGAAGTTTCTTAAAGCTTTTCACACTACTAGAAGGAAGCTTACAAGCCTGCAGTAAGTAGTGTGATGCAGAATATTTCCTGGTTTTGCTGTTATTAATCTGATAGCGACCGACTGATGGCATAGGGCGGAATAAACCAAGGATCTTCATTGACAAAGATCGCTAATGTCGTGTTAAATTTTGAAGCCTTAGTGTAGGATTTTACGTATCTTCGGGATAGTAAATACCGTTCACGGACCGGTTTCACAATCAAGTAGAGTTACAGTGTGTAAACTCTATCTTGACTGTCCCATTACCTAGTCCTGAACTGGTAGATGTCGGGAGACTTCGGGAGGTAGTCACTTGTACCAGGCTGCTAGTAAAATTAGCTGGCTGAAACATTGTCTGAAGTAGCCATTTTTGTCTGCTTCACTGTTCTGAGTCTTTTCTCCTTGTCATTATTGTACGGAATTTCTGCAGTTAGTACCTTCATTAAGTATTCAAGACATAAGATCATTTCAATATTGTTTACCAAGGGCGCCCATACTAATGTTTGTAGGGGCAGGGGGCAAGACCTAGGATTGTGGCGTCATTTTAATGTTTTGGAAGACAAATGGTGACAGTTTAGTGCTCGTAAAAACTATTTATATGGGTAAATAACGCTATGTACATTTGTATTGAGCCATTTTTAGGTAATACTGGTATTTAAAGCATTTTTATTTCACAGGAAGAAATACCAGAAATGATTGAAACATGTTCTGACACATATGATATACAGGAAGAGTTGTTAATGGCGGCTTTTGTGATGTTGAGAAGCTTAAGTTGTTAAAGAATACTTGGAAGCCTCCCGCAAACGTTTGTATTCCTACTCAATTAAAGGGAAGCAAGGCCGAAGATTTATTTAAGCATGAATGGATCAGACAGTACAACTGGCTTTCATAGAGTAAAATGTTACGTGGTGGATTTTGTACTTCATGTGTTCTGTTTTCTCCTTCAGGCGCCGGAATCGGCTCCCAGGTACTTGTTACAGCTTTCCATTATTCTAAATAATTAAAACATTTAACTGGCTTGGTAAAAAACATAAATAACTAGGAGATGTCGCTTTTAATAGGGAACACATCAGATACAAAAACATAATTATTCGACATTTCAGGCTTGGTTTTCGAGCAAAAATTTCTATGTTGCTAACATTTCGTGTGCTTACAAGATTTGGTATTTGCACTATTTTTGCTTTACCTAATTCTTTACCAAAGATATTTTTAATTTTGTCTGTAGGCTTTCAAAACACTGGTAAAAGAACCATCGATCAAATACAAAAGGCTACGGACGATTTTTGCCATCATTAAAACACAAAATACCCCAACTTTTCAATGGAGATGTCTATAGAGTTCACCAAGTCTATGTAATCAAGAAAAAAAGTATTGCCGTTGTCCTCGATACAAAGAAATCCTCAGTTATTGAAGAAAACCGGAAATGCTTGAGGCCTATTATAAAGACTATAGTCCTATGTGCTAGAAATAACCTAACTTTACGAGTACATGGTGATAACGGTATAATTCCTCAGCGAAAAGAAGAAAAAACTCATTATCTTCTAGCGGGAAAACGTGGAGTGTATCAGTCTTCTGGCTTTTTGTGTGGATGCTAAAACATCAATTCAGTACTTGTGGCCAAAACAGTTCTATGATAACTAAAACAGTCCAAAATGAAGTTATAATTGCACTGGTAACGCTATTCGCTCCTCAATATCGAGGGATGTGAAAAAGGCTAATTTTTGAGCAGCCGACCGCTGTGGCCGAGCGATTCTAGGCACATCAGTGGCGAACCGCTCTGCTGCTACGAACGCAGGTTCGATACCTGCCTCGGGCATGGATGTGTGTGATGTCCTTAGGTTAGTTAGGTTTAAGTAGTTCTAAGTCTAGGGGACTGATGACCTCAGATGTTAAGTCCCATAGTGCTTTTTTTTTTAGCATTATGTGTGATTAAGCAACTGATGTCACCACCAAGGAACAGATAACATTTTGTATTAGATACATCGATATAGAGACGTTTGTTACGAAAGAAGACTTTCTGGATTTTACTAGGCTTAAGACAACTACTGGCTCTTCGATTGCAGAAGCCATCAATGAAGAACTCAAGACACTGAAGCTGAGCTATCAATATCACCGTGCACAGGGCTACGATGTCGGCTCATACATGGCTGAGAAATTTAAAAGAATTCAATCCCTCATTGTAAGTAAATAACCGTTGGCTACTTATACCCACTGTTTTAGCCACTCTTTGAACTACTGTCACGGCTGAGGACACAGGACGAAATGTACTATCTTCAAGCAGTGCACGAGCTGTGTCACGACATTCCATTGTGTACGTTCGAAAAGTTGTGCAAAAAGCTGTGAAATGGTTTCTCTAGACGGTTCCAGGCTTTCATGGATGAATATGATCGTCACGTTGAAAAATCTTTGTAACCTGGAAAGTAAACATGGTACGTAATTAACAAATGTCACGCTCTCTTGTAGAAATTAAAATGTGCTTCCTTCAACAGTTTATTCGCTAAGACTTCAACAGTATATTCGCTAAGACGTTTCCGTATCTCATTAAAATGTTTCCACAATGTTTCCCTGTAGTACGATCACTCGTTTCTCATAGGAGGCCCTATGAAGTGGCAAAGGTTTAATGATAAACACTCTGTATTTATCCGAAATTAGAAAAGCGTATGAAGGATCACTTAACACGCGTTTCTTTACTTTTAGCTGTGCAGTTTATAGACGACAAATACGATTTTCAAATATCGTTTTCAAGAGTACACTACCTTATTTATATTGACATGAAGAACATCGCTGTACTTACTTCCGTATCACTAGAAAACTGACATTATTGCTTCACAAGTCGGTTTCCCTGTTGCTTAAGTGTGACCCTTATTCCTGGGCCGGTGTAGCTCCATCTACGTTTTTCTTATTGTTTTTAGTATCTACAGACATATTCTGTGACATGGCCAACGTTTGGCCCTCAAAATAATTTAATTTTTGTTCTAAAGAAGATAGCATTATTGGATCGAAACCTAGCGAAACTAAAAATATTTCACCTTCCAACTGAAGGCTGAAATTCTTATTGCGTGCATAGGTAGAATAATGTTTGATCAACGTGTTGACATTGCTACCGAGGATGAAACGTTTCGAATTACCCCTTGCTAACCATTCGCTATCGGAATCGTGGAGCGAATTCACTGTTAGCTGATAACCACTCTCACGTTTCACACACCGGACGTTGTGTTGATGGCCTGCCCTTTAATTGGCTTACATTTCCCATTTATTCCAAAGAACATTTAGATGAAAAGTTGGCAGCTATACTCTGCTGTCATGCAGTGCGCCCAGCAGGAGAAATTTTTGGGAACATGGCAAACGACACTGTCGCAGCGTCAGAATCTGAAAAGTAGTTGCAAGTGAAAATACGGTGATTAAAACCAGCTACAGGAAACAAATACCTTTCGGGAAGACCATTAGTCGCCAAATGTTTAGAAACCTGCCAAAAGGATTTAGTAAGTCACAATGCAGAACGTACGTCCCTACAGACACCACACTATGTCGGTGTACACAGGCCAAACGTCTGATAACTGACGTGAATGGGTCAGTGCTCACAGTATTGCCTGACAGACATGAACTGATTTTCATGGCGAAGGAAGACGTCAGGACCACTTATTACTACTGACCTGCCGTCGCTGCACCCTGCGCAGCTGAATTGCGAAACAGTTGTCACATGCTCTGGATTATGAGTGCGGTTCAGTTTCAAATTAGTATTTCACAGAGCGCCCAGGTACGGACAATTAAATAAAGTTCTTACTAATCATTAAGGAACATAATTACTAAATTTTGAATACAGGAATTTTTCTATTAATAAGGAAATTAGACGATAAATACATTTAGTAAGCTACCTAATATCGAAAAGAGGTATTATCTAGTTAATTACTAGTTGCTCGTTGTAGACATGGACGATAAATAGTTTAGGCAAGAAGAGAATAGAAGCTTTCGAAATGTGGTGCTACAGAAGAATGCTGAAGATTAGATGGGTAGATCACATAACTAATGAGGAGGTATTGAATAGAATTGGGGGGAAGAGGAACTTGTGACACAACTTGACTAGAATAAGGGATCGGTTGGTAGGACACGTTCTGAGACATCGAGGGATCACCAGTCTCAGGACTGAAGACCACAACACAACACAACGTTGTAGACAATATGCCATAAAATAAAGGATAGATCACCACCTAAAATATTCCTTTCTTGAGTACACCAGTAACAAAGGGAAGTATTGTAGGAAGGGAATGAAGCTCTGTGTAGTTAGACTCTTACATACACTCTAAGTTAATAAAGTGTTAATGGTTTTCCGTTATATTTCATAGTTAACTATCTCAATAGATTATAAGTGCACGTTAATACGGAGTACTTAAAAAACATTCCTGTACAAAAACGGCAAACTAGTACTTAGAAATGTGTTTACCCTCCTGTCATCTAGGTGTACGTAATTCTCAAACTCCCCATCCTACCTACCCTTCATGATCAGTGTCTACAAGTGCACCCACTGTTACATTTTGTGCAGCAAGTAGTCTAAATTTTGGTTAACATTTACTTTTTAAGACATAACTCACATTTTGTTGCAAATAAATTAAAGATCGTTGCGGTAAGCAATGCTGTAAAATGACTTGCTTTAAACCATTACCTGAAATGTAACACACCTCTCTTATATTTAATTTAAAGAAATATTGGGACATTCAGTCACCTTACAGGTATGGTCTAAATTTGGGATAGTCCTAAAACATAGTTAAATCACTGAAAAGGCTTAGTAAAAGCTATGAAAGACCAATTAGCTATAGAATACAATATTAGGAACAGTGGTATCATATCATTTCAGGCTACCAGTAGCCAGTGTTGATCTGGAGAACAATGACCACTCGACAACCATTTTCCGATCTCTGGTGGTGAGTGATGACAATCATCGACCAGACATAAATGACCAGCAGTGGGACAGTGGCATCTTCGGACAGTTCTGAAAAGCCGTGCCTGAAGACTACCACTGTCCTACTGCAGGACATCAGTAGCCACTCTTGATCTGGAGCACGGTGACGACTTCACTTCTCTCTTCCGATGCTTGGTGGTGAGTGATGACAATCGTCGACCAGATGTAAATAAATGGCCGGCAGTAAGACAGTGGCGGCATCAACAGTTCCGAAAAGCCGTGTTGAAATACCACCACTGTCCTACTGCAGACCATCAGGAGCCACTCTTGGTTTTGAGCACAGTGACGACTTCACATCTTCTTTCCGGTGCCTGGTGGTGAGTGGTGACACTCTTCGACGAGGCTTAAATGGCCGGCAGTAGAACAGTGGCAGCGCAAACAGTTCCGAAAAGCCGTGTTTAGCGACTCCCACTGTCCTACTGCAGACCATCAGGAGCCATAATTTACCACCATAGTGATGACTTTGCATCTGCTGCCAGTTGGTGAGTGACGAAATTCTTCTTTCTGATGCCTGTTGGTGAGTGATGACAATCATCGACCAGATATAAATGACCGGCAGTGGGACAGTGGCATCTTCGGACAGTTCTGCAAAGCCGTGCCTGAAGACTACCACTGTCCTACTGCAGGACATCAGTAGCCACTCTTGATCTTGAGCACGGTGACGACTTCACTTCTCTCTTCCGATGCTTGGTGGTGAGTGATGACAATCGTCGACCAGATGTAAATAAATGGCCGGCAGTAAGACAGTGGCGGAATCAACAGTTCCGAAAAGCCGTGTTGAAATACCACCACTGTCCTACTGCAGACCATCAGGAGCCACTCTTGGTTTTGAGCACAGTGACGACTTCACATCTTCTTTCCGGTGCCTGGTGGTGAGTGGTGACACTCTTCGACGAGGCTTAAATGGCCGGCAGTAGAACAGTGGCAGCGCAAACAGTTCCGAAAAGCCGTGTTTAGCGACTCCCACTGTCCTACTGCAGACCATCAGGAGCCATAATTTACCACCATAGTGATGACTTTGCATCTGCTGCCAGTTGGTGAGTGACGAGATTCTTCTTTCTGACGCCTGTTGGTGAGTGATAACAATCATCGACCAGATATAAATGACCGGCAGTGGGACAGTGGCATCTTCGGACAGTTCTGAAAAGCCGTGCTTGAAGACTACCACTGTCCTACTGTAGGACATCAGTAGCCACTCTTGATCTGGAGCACGGTGACGACTTCACTTCTCTCTTCCGATGCTTGGTGGTGAGTGATGACAATCGTCGACCAGATGTAAATAAATGGCCGGCAGTAAGACAGTGGCGGCATCAACAGTTCTGAAAAGCCGTGTTGAAATACCACCACTGTCCTACTGCAGACCATCAGGAGCCACTCTTGGTTTTGAGCACAGTGACGACTTCACATCTTCTTTCCGGTGCCAGGTTGTGAGTGGTGACAGTCTTAGATGAGGCTTAAATGGCCGGCAGTAGAACAGTGGCAGCGCAAACAGTTCCGAAAAGCCGTGTTTAGCGACTACCACTGTTCTACTGCAGACCATCAGGAGCCAAAAGTTACCACCACAATGATGACCTTGCATCTGCTGCCAGTTGGTGAGTGACGAGATTCTTCTTTCTGATGCCTGTTGGTGAGTGTTGACAACCGTCGTCCAGACAGTTACAACGTAAAATCTTCGCAAAAGCCGTGCTTTTGGCTACCACTGTCCTGCTGCAGGCCATCAGTAGCCAATCATGATCTGAGGCGCAGTGCCGACTTCACATCTAATGTATAACGCCTGATTGTTAATGGCTCTGAGTACTATGGGACTTAACATCTGTGGTCATCAGTCCCCTAGAACTTAGAACTACTTAAACCTAACTGACCTAAGGACATTACACAACACCCAGTCATCACGAGGCAGAGAAAATCCCTGACCCCGCCGGGAATCGAACCCGGGGGCATGGGAAGCGAGAACGCTACCGCACGACCACGAGCTGCGGACCCTGATTGTTAGTGATATGGCAGAATTCCATGGTTGACAATAGAACACTTACTGTCTGTACAGTTATCAAGTGCCCTATTCAACGGCTACCACTGCCCTACCGCAGACCATCAGTGTTCACCATCGATTTTCCCAACTTCGAAGTCTGTACAGTACTTTCACCACCGCTCGGTTACAGCATGACCACACCTGACGAAAAATTATTCCCCCCCAAGAGCAGGGCCGGCCAAACGCTGCACAGTGCGCAGACGTGCGGATGGGCTGCACATGTGCGCACTTGTGTGACAGCGAGCGACAGCGACATCTGTTAAGCAAGAGCGCAATATACCCAGTCTCGTTTACCCCTGGTAACTGTAACCTTAACAGAGAAGTACTGAGAAATGGCAGGTACTGTGAAAAAGCAAAGGATGGGAGATCTGTGTTCTCAGTCGTTTAAAAATGATTGGGAACTGCAATTCTTTTTTGTAGTCGTTGGTGAAAACTCACAGTGTTTGCCGTGCCGCCGAATAATAGGCGGCCAGCGTGAGTTTTCAATTGGAAGACACTACAATACCTATCACAAAGGCGAGTGTAGTGTACTCAACAGTGAAGAACGGCAAGCAAAATTAAATGTCCTTAAGGAAATGGATGAGACACATCAGCTCGATTATCATTTCTCATGACCAGTGATAAACGCGTTTGGTTTTATTCCTTTCATAATTAAAAATTATTGTTTACTAACTCTGCGTTATTGCCTCATTCTGCTCCATGTTATATTATTATTACGAAAGTTGGTCATAAAACCGATTTTTCCAATGTATACTTACATTTAGGGTTTTATTTTTTAAAATGTGTGAAGGGCTACGCTCAGCTGAAGTCGATGAAACATAACATTCATCTAATTGTCGGTTATTATGCAGATTTCAGACGGAACTGATGAAAGATATAGCAATAATGGTATTGAAATAACAGGTGATCATCGAGAGGTCTGCGGTTATCATTCTATTCAGAGGTCAGTGAGACAGAAATTATGTGGGTGTAACTGAGGGCACCAAGAATTAGTTATTGGAAACCTTGCATTAGTTTCATGTTATTTGAAATCATGAATAAAGTTCGTTCGAAGTCGCTAAGTGCTCTCTTTCTTAAATACTAGATCAAAAACATTACGCGTATTTACGTGCCCTCAGTCAAGCTGCCTTAATAAAAGCCCACGGTTGTTAACTGTATTACTTGTCTTACTGGGTTAAACTGTTAGCATAAAAGTAGACGTCTCAATGAGTAGACTGTGACAGTATTTTAAATGTTTAATACGTGAAATACCTTCCCATGGTTGGCTTGCAAGCTGTGGAAAGAGCACTAGAATGTGCCGGTACAGAGTATCCCAGCAAGTGGATAAAGCGACACCTGTGCGTAGAAACATGCACTACATGAACGCTGAAGACTGCGGCGTGCACACTGTGAGCCGGAAGTTGCACATGTGCAGGAGCACAGCACGCGTGCAGAAATTCTGGCCGGCCCTGCCCAAGAGAGACGATATTAATGCGTGCGTTCTCGCTTCCCACGCCCGGGTTCGCGGGTTCGATTCCCGGCAGGGTCAAGGATTTTCTCTGCCTCGTGATGGCTGGGTGTTGTGTGATTTTCTTAGGTTAGTTAGGTTTAAGTAGTGCTAAGTTCTAGGGGACTGATGACCATAGATGTTAAATCCCATAGTGCTCAGAGCCATTTGAACCATTTTTGAACCACATTAATACCGTGTACCATTGCCTCTAGAGTTGATAGTGACCGCATTTCGGGGCGATAAACAGTTCACAACTTTCTTCAGGTGTGCTATATCCAGTTTAAGCTACTCATTCATTAGTAGGTCTTACATAACTGCAGAGGCGTTGATTGCGGCATTTCACACGATGTTCCAAATAGTGCCAAACATTTTCTATTGACATAAATGTTTTCTGAGTGTCCTACCACGTCATAATCTAAAAAGCTATACTGGAGAAATAAAAGTTTCGGCCACGGTCACGGTTTCTAATTGTTCTGATGAATGGCAGCTAGCTCTAAATGTAGAAAAATGTAAGTTAATGCAGACGAGTAGTAAAAAAAAGTCACAATGTTCGAATTCAGCACTATTAGTGTGTCACTTGACCCAGTCACTTCGATTAAGTATCTAGCCGTAACTTTGCATAGCGATATGAAATGGAACGAGCGCCTGAGGACGATAGTGCAGAAAGCGAATAGTTTACTTAGGTTTCTTGGGAGAATTTTAGGAAAGTATGGTTCCTTTACAAACGACACCGGTATATCACGCCATTCCTTTCCACTGTCGAGTATTGCTATGAGGTTTGACTTTCCCATGAGGACGAACAAAGGAAAACACCGAAGCAACGCAGAGCCCGGCTGTTGGATTTGTTACCAGTAGGTTCCATGAACACGCAGATATTACGAACATGCTTCAGGAAATGAAATGGGACTACCTGCAGGGTAGGCGACCTTCTTTTCGAGGAATGCTGTTGAGAAAATATGGAGTACAGTATCTGAAGCCAACCTCGGAACGAATCAGCAAGCGCCAACGTACATCAAGCGTAAAGAACACGAACATAAGATACAAAGCATTAGGGCTCATACGAACGCCTATAGAAAATTGTTTTCTCTCTCTCTATTTGCGAGTGCAACAGGAAGGGAAGTGATCAGTGTTGGTAAAACGTACCCTCTGCCACCCACTGTACGGTTGCTTCCGGATTAGGTATGCAGATGTTGATTCACGTTTCCGGTGCACTCGATGTTATACATCAGTTGAACATAGGCAAAATCGTGACTCGTTGGATCACAGCACATGCCTCTAATCAAGATACTGTCCTTTTTCTCTGTAGTTTAGCCCACTAATGCAGGGCAGCATACTGTGGCGCTATGAGCTGTTACGTGTTGCAAGGTACCCGACACCAAATGCCCATTGCATCGAGTTCCATTCGCAATGGTTGATCGGATACGGGGTTGGGATGCAGATGCATTGACTGACAAGGAACCCCTTGAGTGCAATGTCGCAACCTGGAAATTCAGTAAATCTCATTTGAAGGTGTCGTGTTAACAATTATGACAGAAAAAATATAAGCTGCTAATGACTCAGTATGTGAATCAGGAGGGCGGGAGCAAATGAGCGACCAGGAGGGGTGGAGATCGACCTTCTGTGGGACATATGTATTACACTTCACAAAATAGACATTGTCGACCTTCAATAAATGTTAGGAATGAACCATTAACTTGAACCATTAACTTGCACCATGAGCACCAAATGAAAAATGCCGCCCTACAGGGATCACAACGGTTTGCACCACCAAGCTCGAAGGCGAACTCCTAGGGACATATAAACAGAAAGATTCGTAGGATGCAGAGCACATCAAACTTCTAGCAGCACAATAAATAACTTTCCAGCCAATTTACTATCCAGATTAACAGTCGGTATAATTGTATATGAATGCGTGAAGGCATTGATGAATGCGTTAAGACATTGCTGTTAGTTGATCTTGGTACAACTCTCTAGGTTCTTGCAATTTCTAGGTTTCCTTTCATGTGGATTTCCTCCTCAAATATTGGTCAATCGGAGTTGAAAAAATTCCTTACTGAGCGACGGGATGACTTTCTCTATGTTATCTACAAATTTTTGGGCTTATTTCGCAGTTTTCTGTGCATCGCCAGTTTGACACTGTTTGAAGTCTCGCTATCTTTCGTCTTCGAATCCTGTAGTGCTGTTGAATGTTATGCAACCATCCACTGCTTCTCTCGTAGTTGCTGTAATCTATGTCGCTGCGAATTTCATGTGCAATAGGTCACTATCATGCACATCCTGTAATTTGTATCCTTCATCCTTGAAACGAGCAAACAAAAGTTTTGTGCGTTGTCCTCCCTTGAATACCCATAGTTTTTCTTATGCACTACACGATCATATTGCTACGGTCTTATTCGTAATCTGTTCATAATTGTTTTTATTACTGTGCTGAGGATGATCTACCATGTGTGTAATCATGTTTGCTACTCACTCCTTGGACAACGATCTGATTTACTACGTTTCACCAAAGACGTGCTTTGTGGTTCTCTATCCAAGACGGATGTTAAACTACATTGATTGATACCTGCTTCTGTATCACTATCACTTGTGAAGCACGTATCGCCATTATTGTACTCTTCATGTAGATTGTACGCATAGTCGAGTGCATACGACACCACTCATCCACTGAATCATCTTGCAGGAACTGTAATATTTCATTCGTCACTTCTTTTTCAGTCTGCACAATTTCCTGCATTCTCTCTGACGAAATGTCAACTTCGACAACTATTGTTGTACATATACTACAATGTTTGTTTTGTTTATCGTTCCCATTGCTCTGCTATGTATCAATACCAACAGTACCTTGTGAGTTGCAAATCGGCTAAACAATTCAACTACACTCCGAAGCCTGATGTGCTCACCACTGGATACCTCCAGTCCCCATTAGCAGCCGGTATTGAGACTACATGGCAAACAATACGTAGGGTGTCGAATGCCGTAAACATCATTTGTCTTTTGGGACCTGAACTCAACGGGTTCCTTGTGAGTGTCGCAGTTCCTGCCATGTTTAAAACCACTTGACATTAACGCTCACTGTCCGTTGGGATTTTTTAACGAAAACCATTCTTAAACCGTGTTACATGGCTGCAGATAGTACTCAATTTCTTGTAGACTGGTTGCACAGTTTGCGTCAATACAATAACAAATGGGGCAGTTCCACTAATGGTGTCGTTGGGGGATTTTAATATGGGGGGGAAAATAGCAACGGCAACCCATCTCAAAATTAGAGGCCTAATTTGTGAAATCAGAGACCCAGACGTTACTATGAGCCAGCCCGTCAATAACATGGTACACAGAGTCAGCCAAGGCAACAGGGAAGCGGAGGAGTGGAAATACAGGAAATACGAAATCCATGTCCAGACCGTAGTCAACAGGTGCGACTGAAGAAAATGTAAGAAACGAAGGCAAACAGTGCAACTCGACACTTTGATTAGGCTAAACTATAACTAGGTCATAGATGACCTGTTGCTCATCAAGAGCAACAATGCAGTTGGTCCCATCATAGTTATTAAAATTGGTAATAAAGTTTGTTTGTGGTTAGGAATAATATTGTGTGTGATTTTACTTTCGGCACTTGTGGTACCAATTATTTCTACATACACTGCTGGGAAAAAAATACAATATCCTCAATAACGGTGTTCAGTGGCTCCATCTGCATACTGAACAGCTGCATTGTAGTGATTCATTTGCCACATTTATCGGCGATCGAATCGGGCTCAAAAAGCCTGCCTGTGCACCGACTGTTTTGTCTCCACAGAGAGTAACAGTGTTGAATTTGGAGGTGAACGGTGTCTGTAACATTCATTCTGGGCTACAACCAACCCCACCGACGAGTACGTACTCCTACTGAACAATTTCAGCTATTTGAGAGAGGTCGCAATGTTGGTCTGTAGGAAGCTGGATGGATGTATTGACGGACAGCGGAACACATTGTTCGCAACAAATTAGTGGCATGTCGCTGTTTTCAACAGTGTCTACGATGATTTGCTTCAGACGAAGAGGAGCACGCGTGGGTACAATAATGTTTCCGTAGACAACCGCAATCATTTTTCTGTGAAGACATTGACCATTTCATCTCACAGTGGGTGAAATGTATTAACAGTTACGGCGATTACCTTTTAACAATAAACAGTTTAATTACCTTCCTTCCATCTGTCTAATTTTCATTAGGCTGTTCCTCATACCTAAGCTGTCTCAGAGGGAGAAAAGTTTTTATTCTTATTCTGCATATTAAACCCATATAAAAGCAATTTTTTTTGGAGAACAATTTTATGTAGAAACATAATTATATTAAAAACGTGGGAACCACAAGAAGTATTAATAATTTTCCACGCCCAATTGTTTTTTGATGTAAGAACATTGCACGCCATTGTTAATGTTTAAGAATTTTATCTAAGCCAATGTGGTGCCGCCAGATTTCATTTTGATATAACTTAATATTTTTTGCATTTTTGCACTATGTTTAATATGGTATGTAAGTTGTAAATAATGAGAACAAGTTAACAGACATATTCTAGTTAAAGCAAATTAGTTATTGCGTTAGAGGATATTAGTTTTTAGGTTCTCATGAGTCATCAAGATTGCAGCATGTCCTTCTGACGCAAGTTTACTGAAGATAAGTCTTCCACGTGTCACCTTACTACAGCAACCATGACATGCCAGTGTGGGAGAACGTTATTTTATAACATGTGATCATTTATTTTATAAAGAAAAATAGCTCCATGTTGTGTTTCACTTCTATTTGGAGCAAAATATTTAACTATCTACATCTACATCTATATTCCGCAAACCACCTGACGGTGTGTGGCGGAGGGTACCTTGAGTACATCTATCGGTTCTCCCTTCTGTTCCAGTCCCGTATTGTTCGTGGAAAGAAGGATCGTCGGTATGCCTCTGTGTGGGCTCTAATCTCTCGGATATTATCCTCATGGTCTCTTCGCGAGATATACGTAGGAGGGAGCAATATACTGCTTGACTCCTTGGTGAAGGTACAGAGTGTTTCAAAAATGACCGGTATACTTGAAACGGCAATACAAACTAAACGAGCAGCGATAGAAATACACCGTTTGTTGCAATATGCTTGGGACAACAGTATATTTTCAGGCAGACAAACTTTAGAATCTTCTCTATCTCTTCTATCAAACCTATCCGGTATGGATTCCACACTGGTGAGCAGTATTCAGGCAGTGGGCGAACAAGTGTACTGTAACCTTCGATTATGTCAGTACCCCATCCCCTCCCTGGCAGTACTGAAGCTGTGAGGACGGATCGTGAGTCGTGCGTGGTTGGTAGAGCACTTGCCGGCGAAAGGCAAAAGTCATGAGTTCGGTTCCCAGACCGGCTGTCACCAAACTTCATATCATCTATTGCACCGTTGCAGGCACTTTGATGCATATACAGTCACATCTTAAAAAGCACTCGTAAATTTTAAACGATGTACCTTATTGCACATTTTGCCGTTGCTCCATTAACACTCTATGAGTAAATAATTCATGCACACGAACTTTGCTATACATACCACAAAGCTTAAAACTATTTTCTTATAATTTATCTTGATTTTCATTAAGCTATCAGTCACATCAGAAAGTATTGCGTGAGACGTCGATAACCTCATAAAAAATTAATTATCGAAGCTATACATCATTTAGATTTGGCTGCACAAGATGCTGCTGTTTGAAGCTCACCATGTACAACAGAGCGACGAATGTGTGTCCCCTACATAACTGGAAAACAAGTAGAGTTCACACATACGTCACCCCGTACGTACATTATTACCAGTTCTTCTCTGAGGACATTCCAAAAGAAATGTATCATTGCATTTATTAGCAAATAAACTGTATGAAATGAACAATATGAGAACAAATGTGAAACATGTGTATACTTTATTAACCACCATGACGGGAATATACACCTGCTTTCAGTTGTATGGCTGTTATAATCATCAACTTCAGTCTACAACAGTTTGTACAAAAGCAGGCACCAGTACTTACTCAATTATTAACATAAATTCTTTCTTAGTCGACAAAGGGCATCAATGAACATCAATGAACCTATTATTCCAGTAATGTAGTGCCATCACACTGTCGGTAATGTTGTTGACGTTTCTCAATGATACAGTCACAAATATCTTGACAGTAGATTAAAACTGTGTGCCGGAGCGAGACTCGAACTCAGGACCTTTGCCTATGCACGACTCACGCCCCGTCCTCACACTTTACTTCTGCCAGTACCCGAGTTCGAGTCTCGGTCGGGCACACAGTTTTAATCTACCAGGAAGTTTCATATCAGCGCGCAATCCGCTGCAGAGTGAAAATTTCATTCTGGAAACATCCCCCAGGCTGTGGCTAAGCCATGTCTCCGCAATATCCTTTCTTTCG
This sequence comes from Schistocerca gregaria, assembly GCF_023897955.1. Taxonomy (NCBI): domain Eukaryota; kingdom Metazoa; phylum Arthropoda; class Insecta; order Orthoptera; family Acrididae; genus Schistocerca; species Schistocerca gregaria. The sequence continues at coordinate 441,967,910 of NC_064931.1, read as the reverse complement.
GGAGTGGTAGTTCTGCAAGGTTCACAGGAGAGGTTCTGTAAAGTTTGGAAGGTAGGAGACGAGGCACTGGCAGAAGTGAAGGTGTGAGGCGCTGGCGTGAGTCTTGCTTGGGTGGCTCAGATAGTAGAGCACTTGCCTGCGGAAGGCAAAGGTCTCGAGTTCGAGTCTCGGTCATGCACACAGTTTTAATCTGCCAGGAAGTTTCATCTCAGCGCACACTCCGCTGCATAGTGAAAATCTCAATCTTGACAGTAATTCATGTTCACGTGTACAGAAACACGAAGAGCAACATCACTTCACATTTTTAAGCAATTCTATAAAAAAAATTTCGTTCGGTTATTGAAAATATTAAAAAAGCATTGCAATAAAAAACTAGTAGAAACCGTACCTGCTTCCGAATGACACGATTAACTTTACGATATGGAAATATCTATCTGCTTACGCTTGTCCCGACAGACGCTGACTGTCTCATATCCGTGCTGGCTCATTGACCAGTTCCTGGCCAGCCCGCCATTAAAATGAGATATTTCGTAAGGTGAGATTTCTCAGTGCGTATGAAGTAAAATGTAGTTGCTGAGCAATACATCGGCAACATTTGTTCAGCCAACTTCCATAGCCGAAGTTGTTAATGCACGTTGACGTGCGCGTCCCGGAAGCACTCGACATGAATATACGAGGGGAAACCATAATGAAAATCTATTTTTTTCTTATTTGTAACATTTAGCTACATCTTCCAGCTACTTCTCTACTTAGTCTCCGCTCCGACGTCGACATTTTCCGTAACTAACTTCCCAATACCCTTGTCATAGAAAGCAGCTGTCTGTGCTTTCCGCTAATTCGCTACGCTAGTCTGCAGGTCGTTTTCTATATCAAAATGCTGTCATAGCCAGCGATTCACGTCAGCAGAGAGATGAAAAACAGAGGGAGCCAAGTACGGATCGTATGGAGGGTGATCAAACACTTCCCATCGAAAACGATGCAGGAGCGTCGTTGTGCGGTATGCGCCGAGCATTGTCATGAAAGACACGTTTGACAGTTCCGTTATTTGGGCTGCATGAAATTAGGCAGAACCACTCAGTATGCACTTCTCACTTGATGTTAGACACTATTGCTTTAAGCATATTTACGTGCTCCCAGGGCGCTTAGAACTGAAAAGTGCTACGTGATGTGATCGACAAGCATACACAAACACTGCACAACACATCTACGCAAAGCTTCAACTAATTTTCACCGTGGTTTTAATTTCTAGTCGGAACGGAGCGTGAAAAACAAAATCATTGGAAGGGCGGGGGGTAGTTGATTACGTTTGTGATTACCACAGTCTGCTGTAAACAAATTGTTTTAAAAAAGTGTCCAACATTCATACAGCACAAGACTCTGCTCCGGAAAAGTGCAGGCAAATTACATAAAGGAATGCTTGTAAGGATACAGGCTATCCTGTTCTATTATAGCTACTTGTTTGTTGACACTACATGAGGTACTCAGTTTGGTTAGCACCGAGTCGTACGCTTCCTACTTCGAAGAATCTCGAGCTTGTACTAACATACCTTCCTGGAAGGACTCTGATTTCCCAAGCTTTGGACAAACGCTCGTACAACTTATGCAAATTATCGATGGATGTGGAATAAAACTACGCCTTTAAATGATACCGTGGCTGGAAATCAAAGGCGTCAAGATCAGGTTAACTAGAATGCCATTATATTGGATCTCCGAAGCCAGTCGGTCACTGCTGATACGTTTGAGTTAGGTACTTCACACCGTGCGTTGAAAATGAGAAGATGGCTCATCCTGCATAAAGAACATCTCTTTTCTTTCAGCAAGTGTATCGTCCAAAATCGTAGGAATAATCTGATGCGCAAAAATATGTGATAAAGAGCACACGTTACTTATTCTTGTGCAGTATATGGGCTGGCCGTTGTGGCCGAGCGGATCTAGGCGCTACAGTCTGGAACCGCGTGACCGCTATGGTCGCAGGTTCGAATCCTATCTCGGGCATGGATGTGTGTGATGTCCTTAGGTTAGTTAGGTTTAAGTACTTCCAAGTTCTAGGGGACTGATGACCTCAGCAGTTAAGTCCCATAGGGCTCAGAGCAATTTCAACCATTTTGAACAGTATATGGCTCTGAGAATTTGTCACCAATAATTCCTGGCCATACAGTTCTTTTAACTCAAGTTGATGCCTTGTTTATATGACCGAGTGAGGATCTGTATCTCTTTATTGCGGCAATTCATATTCTGGCTTCGTGTTGATCCTGCCTCATCCGTAAATACAACTTAAGCTGTCAACTTCGGATCTTAAGCGCTCCGTCTAACGATCCATTACCAGATGTCTAATCTATGAAGCGTGATCAAAAAGTTTCTGTTTGAGGGCGTTGTTCAAGTGTAAATGCAACGCCGAGCGACTCCGTGGCGGGTGTATAAGCAACGACATGTAGACAAGGGGGTAATGTGTAATTCGTGTCTTTCCGACATGCGTGCAGTAATTGCGGAAACGTGAACTATGGCGACGTTACTATAAAATACTTCCACACACTACCAACGCACTGTTATTCTTTCTTGGCTGCCTAAGAACAAACACAGCTAGACATCCATCGGAGGCTGCAGAATGTGTATGGGGCAGCGAGTGTCGAAAACCACCGTTGTGGAGTGCCGAGTGCCGTGCTGATCATGGTTCAACACAAGACACCGGTTAGTATGGAAAGCTAGCCTCATCCCTTACGGAAAACTGGGACATTCGAGTACCCGCCCTGTAGTCCTGTTCTCCCACCATGCGATTATCAATCCTTCAGTCCCTTAAAATAGGCCGTGAAGGGTCGGTGACAATTGTCGGACGAGGATGTACAGAAGGTAGTTACAAATTTCTTCGCACAGCAGGACATGATGTTTTACCAAAGTGGTGTCAGCCTTGATAGTTGCGCGGTCAGTGCGGCAGCATGCCATGCAAAAGGGGCCCGGGTTCGATTTCCGGCTGAGTCGGAGATTTCCTCTGCTCAGGGGTTGGGTGTTGTGTTGTCTTCATCATCATCTCATCCCTATCGACACGCAAGTCGCCGAATTGGCGTGACCTAAAAAGACTTGCACCAGGCGACTGGTCCACCAGACGGTAGGCCATAGCCACACGACATTTAATTTCTTTTCACCAAAGTGGTGCGTCGGTGGGATCATTGGCTCAATCCTCACCGTGATTTTGCCTGGTCGATATATCGATTCTGGACTATACATCTTTCGAACAGAAACTTTTTGATCAACCCTTACAAAATGGCTCTGAGCCATGGCCTTAACATCTGAGGTCATCAGTTCCCTAGAACTTAGAACTACTGAAACTCAACTAACCTAAGAACATCACACACATCCATGCCACAGGCAGGATTCGAACCTGCGACCGTAGCAGTCGCGCGGTTCCGGACTGAAGGGCCTAGAACAGCTCGGCCACCGCGGCCGGCGATCACCCCATACAGCATGACGATCTTGTCGTGTGACACCCTGCTCGTGATATAGTAAAATCAATTAAGTAACAGCTTGTGAGAATTAACCATGCAAGAACGTGATTTATGCCATAATCGGATAAAATTCCTTTCACACTTGTTTCAGGATAACTTTCTACTTGTTGGGACACTATATCCGGCGTGAGAACTGTGCTGCTTTTACAGTGATGCATTGTGTTTCTTTTGCGAAAGATCTAGTTTTTGAAAGTCTTTGGAACAATCTACTGAATATTTTTTAGATTGAACTTGGCGTTTAACGTGTCGATTGGCGTGCATGACGCGGGAGCTACGATTCACGCCTCGGCTAAACCATTACAGAATACCACATATGCCAATTCCAATGTAGAATACACTTCACGGAATCCCTAATTTTGTTCTGCACAACCTCAAATCAATACGTAATGATCATGTGATGTTAAAAAACTGCCTGTTGGCTTCTGTCTTGGGCTCTTCGGCCAACGTTCATCTAATGATTTTACTGACGTTTCGTCAGCACGAGTGGCTGGCATTGTCAAAGCTTCACCCTCCATTGCAGGCCGCAGACTATATGCACCTGGCGCGCCAACGTAGGAGGGCTTCTCCTCGGTCATTTCCGGTGCGGTTCTCCCCTTGCTACCTGCGACGGTCGTTCGCTGCAGTACGGGAAACCAGGATCCGTTTACCTTAAGTCTTTCCTCTTTCTTGTTGAAACTGTTCGCGTGTTTTTGTATTTCTACATATTCTCTGAACAAGCGCGTGTGATAGTGCATCTCAACAGCTCGTGTCGGCGAATTTTATTACGTGGTTGGTCTCACTCAGTGCGTGCTCAGCCACGAACGATTACTCCACCTGCCCCAACCTGCAATGTCGCTTATGTTCTTTGATCTACATCTACATCCATACTCCGCAAGCCACCTGACGGCGTGTGGCGGTGGGGACCTTGAGTACCTCTATCGGTTCTCCCTTCTATTTCAGTCTCGTTTTGTTCGTGGACAGAAAGATTGTCGGTATGCCTCGGTGTGGGCTCTAATTTCTCTGGTTTTATCCTCATGGTCTCTCCGCGAGATAATATACGTAGGAGGGAGTAATATACTGCTTGACTCCTCGGTGAAGGTATGTTCTCTAAACTTCAACAAAAGCCCGTACCGAGCTAGTGAGCGTCTCTCTTGCAGAGTCTTCCACTGGAGTTTATCATTGCCGTAACGTAAATCATGCGTGCCCCTTTTTCTACGTCATCGTAATGAGTTCAATATGGACACACCTATCTTCCAAGATGATAACAACCACGTTTACGGGCATTAATTTAATACGTTGTTGGTTCGATGAAAATCCAAGTATCATATGGCAACTTGACTGACGCGCTGAATTATCCGATATTAATCCCATAGAAAATGTCTGGAAATACTTCAGAAGGCGAATGAGACAAAGCACTCAACAACCCCACATTTTGGTAGCTCTTCATGACCTGATCATCAGTGAGTATCTTCAGACGAATACGGCATACCTAAAGGAATTTGTGGACTCTCTTCCTCGCCGAAACGAGCATCAGAGCTAGATGTGGTGTTAGTCGGTATTGGTTCAAGTGGCTCTGAGCACTATGGGACCCAACTGCTGATGTCATCAGTCCCCCAGAACCTAGAACTACCCAAACCCAACCAACCCAAGGACACCACACACATCCACGCCCGAGGCAGGACTCGAACCCGCGACCGCAGCGGCCGCAGACTGTAGCGCCTAGAACCGCTCGGTCACTACGGCCGGCTTAGTCGGCATTAGCGCGATGTCTTTTGGGAGTCATCAATTAATTATCTAGTGTGCTTGTAGTTGTTGTTGCAGCCCCCAGTTCGAAGACTGGCCAGATGCAACTTCCCACGCCTGTCTAACCTACGCAAGCCCCTTCGTCTCTGGTGTTGATTGATCGTCCAGTCATTCCGACATAAACTTTTCCGTATGTGCATGGTATAAGGTATATTTCTTACACTGCAAGTGAGTCCCTTTTGTCCTTTGCCAATTTAAGACACTCTTTGATCTTCCTTGTCGGTTTGAAAATCGTCTTTACGCCGTGTTTGCGCAATATACGGCCGACCCTGTCCGTCACTCTGGGAATGTATGGCAATGATATGGGAAAACAAGCGTACTGCAGTGAGTGGTACTGTTCAAAACAGTGTCTGCGACGCAGGTTCCGAAACATTAGACATCAGAAGTAAAAGAAAGGCGCTTGGATGTATGCAGGGAGCTCTTGCGACAGTATGAGGCTTAAGGGGGCATATCTTTACCATATTATAACGGAGACGAAATGAATGTACATTTTTAAGACATTGAATGAAACTCATAACTGCATAAGGTTCGATGATGATGAAGTAGTCCAGGCAGCTGTGCATAAGTAGTTTTTCACACGTCCCCAAGAATTCTTTGCATTTGAAAATAAGAATTTTGTCAGGTGCTGGCGTAAGTGTTGTAATAAATAAGTGTTGTATTCGATTGACATGATAGAGTCTTTAAAAAACTCCTTCTTTTATTGAATGACCGTCCAACAAGGGAGTACTGAAAAATAATGCCTCTCGTTTTTTATGTGAGAACTCTTATGGATTCTTAAACAATACAAATATTATTAACCTTCTGCATCTTTATTTTTCACGTCTACAATTTGCAGCCCTCTGCCGCTGGAAGGCTTCGGATTGCAGCATGTGGCATTGCAGTGTGTAACATAACCATGTCGGTGCGTGTGAATTTATGTGCTGTAATCGAGTTTCTAATTAGAAGAGTTTGACCACACATGGAGCACCCTTTTCTTCAGCATGACAATGCCAGACCACACACAATCACTGTGATATCTGCAACCATCCGACGCCTTGGGTTCACTGTAATCGATCATCCTACATACAGTCCCGATTTGGTCCCATCCGATTTTCATCTTTTTCTCTGAACTTAAGGAACATCTTCGGCGACTTAGCGTAGAAAGTGACGATGCAGTTCATGCAGAAGTGACGTTGTGGCCCCGCCAATAAAATCAGCCATTCTACAGTGACAGCATCAAAAAACTGGTCTTTCGTTGTAAGAAATGTGTTCGTCCACAGGATGACTATGCTGAGAAATAAATATGCAGGCTTGAATAATAAAGATGCACAATGTTAACAGTATTTTTTAGCTTAAAAAATACACCAAATTAGAAATCAGTCTTCTGCAGGTGACATCACGCTAATGCCGTGTGTCACCTACTCTAAGAGTTGATAAGGGCCTCAATTCGAAAAGTAAGAATGCACGAGGTTCTTCAGGTATGCCGTATCCAGCTGAAGCCACTCCTTCATTATTAGATAACGAAGAGTTACGGAATAGTGAGGATGCTGATTTTTACGTTTCATTCGCTGTTCCAGATATTCACAGACATTTTCTGTGGGATTATGATTGCGCGATTTAACGAAAGAATGCACCAGTGTGCGTCAGTACTCGTGTGGGTTGAAAGTCTCACTGGGTCGTAGGTCCACTCGATGTCTTGCATCGTTTCAAAACAGGCGAAAACGTAACTTGTCCAATCACCATACACGTCTCTATTCAACTACTGTTCAAATACTATGTTGTTCGGGCCATTTATGCAGTGCAACTAGCTTTTTTTTGCGATGTACCCGACTCTTGATTTTCATTTCACGTCGTTCCTTTCCCAGCATTCATTACGTGGGTCTACTTACACTGACAGTGGCAATTCCTTTTGTGTTCGAAACCGATTGATAAGGCATAACCCATATCTCCGATCACTGTCAGTTAGGAGCTTCTTACAACTACTATTATTACGCCATATTACTTGCCTCACAGTGGTACACCATTCCACGCAGACACATTGGAAAATCTGCGTTGATACTCTAACAAATCCTACAACATCTTCCACATTGTGGCCATGAGCACATTCCAGCACCATATCTGTCACGTCTCCACGTCGACGTGACCTACTAACCGATTAGATAAACAAATGACACACCACAACACTACCGCGTCTTATTTCAGCGGTAAATATTCACAAGACCGCCTGGTACTATTGGTACACAGTCCACTGTGCTCCAAAGCGATTAGTGTGCTCTTCCGGCGTGGCGAATCATATTTTCTCAGCTGTGATTATAGTGTCCTAAAAATGAATTAGTACTTTACGATTCAGTGGAGAAGAGTTAAGAACATATAGTTTAATTTAATTTTATCAATATTTCGCAGCTTCAAACATGATTGTATTCGATACACTGGAGGTATGAATTAAAAAACGCCTTCATTCACAAGTTTTCCTGTTTTATTAAGTACATATGTATACAAATGTGCATCTTGAATGAAGTGACATGTACGAAAACGATGGATTATGTGAAATATTTATTTCACCTCACTGAACAGAAAAAATAAAGCATATATTAAGACAAATTACACCTGATGATAGACCCACAAGGTCCGAAATGCATCGTGTACTTAATCTAACATGAAAAGTTGTAATTGAAGGTGTTTTTTAATTCATACCTCCAGTACATTTATTCTATACAGCATGTCCAGGAGAATCTTTCTACAGTTTTTGAACAAAAGCTCCATATAGTGACTTTCGTAAGTAGAAACTCAGACGTTTCACTTTCAGCCTCTTTCCTTTCCTACGTACTTGACGAAACAATGCCAGTTTCTTTAGCGATGAAGATGTATTCCGTGTGGTCATTTCATTAGGTTCGTAAAAAATCAGTGAAAAAGTATTGCGATGGTCGTCTGTAGCCAGCTATTCATACAGCTGGTTCCCTTTTCTCCAGAAAGTCTCTTCAATTTTCCTGTGGGCAGAATCTGTCTTACCCCTAGTGATATATTATATTACATCCTTACATTTGTCTAGCCATTTCTCCTTAGCCATATTGTACTTCCAGTCAATCTCATTTTTCGCCTGTTCCAGTTATAGAATTTTTTATATTTTCTCCTTTCATCGATTAAGTTCAATATCTCGTGTGTTACCGACGGAATTTCACTAATTCCCAATACATTTAACTTCAACCTATCCATTTCCCTTTTTAAATTTTCTAACGTACCTGCCCGAATAAGGGATCTGACACTCCACGTTCCTATACGTAGAACGCCAGCTTTCTTCCTGCTGATAACTACATACTACTAGTCCCCGCCCGGAGATCCGAATCGGGGACTATTTTACCTCCGTAATATTTTAACCAAGAGGACACCATCGTTATTTAAACATACAGCAAAGCTGTATGCCTTCAGGAAAAGCCACGGCTGTAGTTTCCCTTGCTTTCAGCAGTTCTCAGTACCATCACAGCAACACTCTTTTGGTTGATGTTAAAAGCCCAGAACAGTCAATCCTCCAGACTGTTTCCCCTGCATCTATTGGAAAGGCTGCTGAACCACGCATTTGTCTGGCCTCACAACAAATGATCCTCCGTTGTGGTTGCACCTACGGTACGGCTATATGTATCGCTGAAGCACACAAGCCTTCTCACCAACGGCAAGAACCATGGTTCATGGGGAAAAATTACACTGTGTTGAAGGATATTCTTAGTCTTCCTAATTTATCACGACAGTAAAGTAAAAAGAGTCTGTCTCATGGAGGTGGTTTAACGCTTCTGGATCGGAAATATTCGGGCAACACAATCAATTGACAAATGTCATCGCAGATTGCTCACTATAGGAGTACCTAATTTCGAAACGGCTGCGGTCACTGGGAGCCATATGCCGATTACGCATCTCGAAGCAAAATATTGTAACTAAGTAGCCTATACATGAGTTCTTTACAGACGAATACGTGGCCTACCTAGAATTCTGACAGAGACCAAGGGAGACTGTGTACACTAGACCCAAGAACATAGAAAACGATCTGGTCGAAAGTTGTAAGCAAAAATTGTTCTTTTACCTCTGACAGTGGAATAAATGTAGCGACACTGTTATTTGCTCGGATTGTAGGGCAGGTAACCTTCAGAGGTGGTGGTATGGTACAAAACAAGAGGAAAAGTCTAATAAACAATTTTCCACGTTAGATTCCATGAAACACATCTCTTATACTGGACAAGTGCAAATAGCTCTAACGAGATGCAGTCTGGAGTCTATATTTACTAGAGTTTTTTTCTTGTTTTGGTTCATCCTACTTCCTCCAAAATATGGAAACCAAAGCGCCTCGAGTGCAATAGATGTGTTTCGCAGTATCGAACGTGAACAGGTGCCTACAGTATTTTAGAGCCCGTGTTTATCTGACTTTTTTTGTGGTCCATACTACCACCTCTGAAAGTTACCTATCCGGCCTGCAGTCTTAGCATCAACAGTACCGGTACAAGCATTCCACTTTCAGACATATCAGAAACATTTTCAGCTATAATTTTCGATGCAGTCGTTTCTGAACCAGAGTCCCTATCCCCAAATAGATATATTTCCCCTTTTGCATCACCAATGAAATTTTATAACGTTAGACCTATATCACACTGTATATCCGACAGCGGACTAACATACAACAAAACAGTAACCCATCAGAACACTATTATTGCACAGCCGATGGCAAAATAGCCAACAAGCTTTTACAAACATAAAACCATGAAACCTCGGCCTTACTTTCAACTGCACCTCATGCGACTCTGGAAGTGGACGTAGACTAGCACAATCGGTAGCTCGACAGGGTGCAATGTCTACTACAGCAAAATCAACCCCAGGAAATGTCGAGGTTACTTAACCTCGTATGAGACATATGAAAACTACGGTTTCACCTTTGACATCATATTGCATTATACTGACCTACGCATTAAGTATACCGAAATGCCATACCGCCAGAAATTAAGACACTTCTCAAACTATCAGTACTTTCAGCTGTCAACTAACCAGTGTTTCAGCTGGTAGCTCTTTTTCAGGACCCGAATTTCTGTTTCACTGCCAGAGCACGGGAAGAGCGGGAGTAATGACCAGTGCGAGTATAATATCCATTAGAATCTGTGAGTCAGTAAGGCGCTATATTCGTACGAAACTGCTTATACCTGTCACTCGACACTCCGTTGGTCGTGCAAAGTCGTTTAAAAGAGCCAGGATAGTGTGTTGTCTGGCAGTCACTTTTTGTACCTATTGTTTGTGACCTCATATAACGTAAGGTCACACGTCATGCAATTATTACATATTTTGATAACAAGTTGAGATTTTGTAACGTAATTGTGTTGAAAGAGTGGTTATTAGAGAAAAACTCCCGTATCGACGACCGCTTTATCGGTGGTCATTGCCAAGCTAACAACAACGTTTGTGTAATGGCGTCTAGCCGGCACAAAGGTCAGCCAATTGTCAATACGGTCCCTACTGCGGCCGATACATCCTTCCTGAAATTTATTTATCCGAAAAACATTGAATGTAACTATTATAAGCGATTAATCATAATAAATAATAATAATTTTAATAATTAATGATTATAAAATAATTGCACAATAATAAGAAATGATAATTATTCATAAATAATAAAATAATTTATTTTTTCGATACAGCGATGGTGTGCACAAATAAGAACAGTGAAGGCGGTGAATCATGGGATCCATGTGACATTCAGAGAGGAATACAAGCAATGAAGGGGGCATGGCTTTGAAATTGCTGCAATCACCTATCGAGCTACAAGAAATACACTGAAGAGGAGGGTATTGAAAGAAAATCTACGTGTTACTAACAACAAGAAGGTTTTTCAAGGGTTTCAGTCACTTTTTAATTAAAATCAAATACGTCCATCTACTGTTGTCAGAGAGAAGATTTATAGCCAGTCAGTTACTGATACTCAGTCCGTTGCATTTGAACTCGCAGAGAGAAATAATCTATCTCAAAATTGTAATAAGAGCAGAACGGCTGCAAAGGGGTAAACTAGTGATTTATAGAAACGTTGACGTTGAGGCCAACTGCCCAGAATGTACAATGTTAGCCCACAAAGAGTGAGTGGCAGTCGGCTAAGGCGAAACTGACTGCCTGGTAGCTGTGCCTAAAAATTTTGAACAATTTTACTTTCACTTTTCTCTGTCGTAATTAGGAACTTCTTGAAAAAATAGTAATTTTAGTACATAGTCAATTTTTAACCCTAAACATTTAATTTGTACTGTAAGTAAGTTATTTATTCTGTCAATACACCTTTGTAGATTTGTGGCCATTATCCCGTACCATACTAGCCATTTGAATATTTTTTTAGATTATTGATTATTTTGGTGTTTCTAACATCTATATTACTGAAACATCAGACGCAGTCACAAAATTCATAAAAAAATATACTTATTACAGTGCTCTCTCCCGTAGGTCTGGAGCACCCAATGATCCGCACACCTACTTTCTGCATGTTTCAGGAGATTCAACCTCAGTCACAAAATACGACGGCTGCATTAGACGTACTTTCACCCTTTTAAGGCATGTTAAGGTAGTAGTACGGCCAGAATCCACACTGCGAGGAATCCCGCCATCGATCACCACGCACTCTCAGTTAAGAAGAAATCGATCAGATCGTGTTCATCATAAACTGCAGTGGATTGAAAGATCCTAGACGAAGTACCAGGGGCCAAAAACAGTGGCCCACAAACCCCTTGCATAAGTACAAAAGAGATAAAACACCTATTCGTCTCTCATCTACTACCACTGTAGGACGTAACAAAACGATTAACCAACGCTGGCCACTAAGCCACCGCCTCCGGCAGAATACGAGAGTGTGGACCCTCTAAACTGTATTCGTAACTGGTGTGGGCTCTTTGGACGTCATCTGACACCCTCAAGGTATCACATCTACTGCAAGAAGTTCCAGCGTGCAAACTCAGCTACCGGAACGGTAGTCCAGCGGCAGACTTTAAACTCTGTAACTTTGACGTTTCGAGGTCCCTTAAGGTCAACGGCTGTAGCGTCATGGGGTAGCGATCTGGAGTATTGGTGCTTACCCTGAATTTGTTCTTCATAACATCCTCTACAGCTGCTTGAAGTTCGTCGGTAATGTTTTGCTACGCGCTGTCTATTTCCATATGATCGAACGTCCTAAGCTAACCACCTACAGATGAAGTGAAAAACTGCAGAGAGGAAGTCTCGAGAAAAAAATGAAACAAAGGTTGCCAATTATACAGCTCTTACACAGTCACTGTTAAAATTTGACACCTATGGTTTTACGGGTGGAACAAAGAAACACTCCTACGAGGTGTGGCTATAAAATAGAAGGACAGTTGATATAAAAATTTTATTTCAATAACGTACATATTTAGTTATTGCCCTCATCAATATATTCCCCACCGCTATCTCTACAACTCCCGATGCTAATCTTCAATTGATGGAAACAGAGCTGGAAGTCTTTCTCTGTGAGCTCCATGATGACAAGCCCTTTTTTTTTATTTAGCTCCTTTAGCGGCCTGAAATCCTGTTCTTTTAATGCAGATTTGACCTTCAGATAAAACTCAAATGGTGCTAGGTCACACGAATAAGGTGGGATGCCTAACACTACGATGCTGTAATTCGCTAGAAACCTCTTGACAAACAAAGCGGTGATTTGTCTTGACGCTGAATTCCACAGTACGTGGCGTTTGTTCTTATTTCATCAAGGAGTCGATCAAGAAGCTCAGGGTAGTAACACTGATTAAGAGACTGACCTTCAGGAATGCAGTGAACGTGCATAATTCCACGAATATCGAAAAGAAGAATCATTATCGCTTTGACTCTTAGTTTGCGCATTGGAGGTTTTTTTTTCGCTCTCCGTGGATTTGGGTCCTTCCAACGCATGTATTGGCACCTAGTGTTTGGATCATAAGTGAAAACCCAAGGTTCATCACATATTATCACTCTATCTCAGAAGTTGAAAGACCTGAGTCGAAACAAGGCCCCCGAAGTAGACAACATTCCATTAGAACTACTGACAGCCTTAAGAGAGCCAGTCCTGACAAAACTCTACCATCTGGTGAGCAAGATGATATAAGACAGGCGAAATACCCTCAGTTTTCAAGAATAATATAATAATTCCAATCCCAAAGAAAGCAGGTGTTGACAGATGTGAAAATTACCGAACTACTGGTTTAATAAGTCACGGATGCAAAATACTAACGCGAATTCTTTACAGATGAATGGAAAAACTGATAGAAGCCGACCACGGGGAAGATCAGTTTGGATTCCGTAGAAACGTTGGAACACGTGAGGCAATACTGACCCTACGACTTATCTTAGAAGCTAGATTAAGGAAAGGCAAACCTACGTTTCTAGCATTTGTAGACTTAGAGAAAGCTTTTGACAATGTTGATTGGAATACTCTCTTTCATATTCTGAAGGTGGCAGGGGTAAAATACAGGGAGCGAAAGGCTATTTACAATTCGTACAGAAACCAGATGTCAGTTATAAGAGTCGAGGGGTATGAATGGAAAGCAGTGGTTAGGAAGGGAGTGATACAGGGTTGTAGACTATCCCCGATGTTATTCAACATGTATATCGAGCAAGCAATAAAGGAAATAAAAGAAAAGTTCGGAGTAGGTATTAAAATCCATGGAGAAGAAATAAAAACTTTGAGGTTCACCGATGACATTGTAATGCTGTCAGAGACAGCAAAGGACTTGCAAGAGCAGTTGAACGGAATGGACAGTGTCTTGAAAGAAGGGTATAAGATGAACATCAACAAAAGCAAAATGAGGATAATGGAATGTAGTCGAATTAAGTCGGCTGATGCTGAGGGAATTAGATTAGGAAATGAGACACTTAAAGCAGTAAAGGAGTTTTGCTATTTGGGGAGCAAAATAACTGATGATGGCGGAAGTACAGAGGATATAAAATGTAGAGTGGCAATGGCAAGGAAAGCGTTTCTGAAGAAGAAAAATTTGTTAACATCGAGTATATATTTAAGTGTCAGGAAGTCGTTTCTAAAAGTATTTGTATGGAGTGTAGCCATGTATGGGAGTGAAACGTGGACGATAAATAGTTTAGACAAGAAGAGAATAGAAGCTTTCGTAATGTGGTGCTACAGAATAACTCTGAAGATTAGATGGGTAGATCACATTACTAATGAGGATGTATTGAATAGAATTGGGGGGAAGAGGAGCTTGTGGCACAACTTGACTAGAAGAAGGGATCGGTTGGTAGGACACGTTCTGAGACATCGAGGGATCACCAGTTTAGTACTGGAGGGCAGCGTGGAGGGTAAAAATCGTATAGGGAGACCAAGGGATGAATACACTAAGCAGATTCAGAAGGATGTAGGCTGCAGTAGGTACTGGGAGATGAAGAAGCTTGCACAGGATAGAGTAGCACGGAGAGCTGCATCAAACCAGTCTCAGGACTGAAGACCACAACAACAACAGCATCTAAGAAGTTAGGATCATTTTCGATTATCTTCAGTGTGTCAGTATTTTTCCTCGAGCTTCTTTTTGTTCGATCGTGAAAATTTTCTGCACAGTTTCGTACTCCCTTTTCTCACGTTGTGCAAAATTTCCCTTGTACATTCTTTTTCAGCCACATTAATTAATTTTTTTGTTTTCATACTTTTTGCTGTTGAAGGAATCCCCAGTCGTGAGTCATCTTCACCATCTTGGAAACGCTTGAAACTCACTAAAACTCGCGTATGTGATGAACAGACTTCGCCATGCACTTCTTTCAGTAAAGATCTTTATTTTTATGATAAAACCGAATAACACCGAGATACCGCATTCGACTGACAAGGTTTTTCTCTTCACAGTTATCGGTTGTTCATCTTTAGCACACACGTACTTACTCTATACAGCATCAGTCTCGTTATTTTATAGCCACACCTCGTATAGAACGAGCTACAGAACTTAAATATGACAAGAAGGAGACAAAGCTTCATGTCACAGATGAATTGTTATTGCGATATCAGCCAAGTGGAAGCTGTAAAATTTTACTTCTGGGCCTTGCCCGTCGCTTACGGCTGTCGCTATTGTGAACGGCAGTGCTGGTTATCTGGTTTCCCCCGGAACGTGGACTATTCTCCAGCCTACAGATGAAGGGCTAAACTTCCTTTAGTCCGGCGAAATATTGCTCGTCTGTCCCGACCCACCTCTTTTCATATATGAGTCATTTCTTTAGGATGCGTGCTATTTCCTAATACAAACCCCTGAAAGTGTCAGCACCTAACAGCACTACTATGAGACTTAACACGAAATGGCCAAGAAAAGTGCCTACCTTTTGCCCTGAATGCCGATTGGCCTTAACGCCTGCATGTTAAAACAAATTCATGGGGCGATTTGGATCAGGCGAAATCGAGCAGTCGTCCGGCAGCCTTGTCGGTTGCTGTCAGATGTGTGAAGGGCCCACATGTTGATGAAGTTAGGGTATATACGGAACCAGATGCGAGTATAAGGTCCTTAGATTAGACGTATCCGAGTCGTACTAGGCGTCATTCATGCCACATGACTGAAGATAACGTGATTGGAACGTCAAAAGTGGTTGCCTAATAAAATAATATCAAAATAACGGCTGTTGGTATAGTATTATCTCGTTTCCAAACAAGTCTGTGGAGCGTTACTTAGCGTGATTTTTCTCGCTCACCGCACGGCGCTAAAATTCATGCACTCGAGTCGTGGCCACGAGCGGGAAATGGGACGAGAAAGAACGTGTCGCTGCGTCGTGTTGAACCAACGTTTCAGTGAGTTGCCTACGTATCTTCAGAGAAGATAACGATCAAGTAATTCGTTGAAGCATTGATTCATAATGACGCTGCGGGACGGCTGATATTCCCAGGTTATATCATGATTGTAGCTGGCCAAGCAACTTAATTCCCATAAATTCTGATGTATTTTAGATCTAAGACAGCAGATATACTCTAAAACCCACTGTGAAATCCATAGCAGTGGCTATGTTGCACTATATCCCGTTTAAGGGTTTTCCTGCTCCATCCTCATACGGAAAGCGAGATAAATGATAGCTTAAATGCTTCTGTGCCTACTGTAATTACCCTGATTCTTATTTTGTAAATAAAACCTCCTTTTCCTACTGCGACTTCATTTATTTCTCTCTCCCAGACGCGTTTCGCCTTTTTTTTTTATTGTTCTATGGCATCATCAGTGGGACGGTTTGCTGTGATCTGCGTTTCCACTCATCTGGTTTGGAGGTCGCATTAGCTCTTCATTATCGACACATAAGCACAAATTTGAGTTCCGGCATTTTTAACAGTGTTCACCATGTTTCTCCTTCTTTTTTGTGGAGGATGACCCCGCAAACAAACTCTAATTCTCTCCTCGTGGTCCATACAGGAGCGGAAAATAGTGGGTGGTAAGGTATTCTTAGATTCCTCACTTAACATTAGTTCCCCGAAATATTTTCAAGTACGGTTTCGTGGTATAACTGATGTCACTCTTCAAGCACTTGCTGGTTCAGTTTCTTCAACGGCTTGTTGACGCTCTAAAATGAGTCGAATAAAGCGGTCATCATTCGTGCAAAGCTTCTTTGTATACCTTAAATAACTCCTCTTGCTCGTATTTCTGTGGTTTCCACATACGTGAACAGTAGTCTAGATGGTTCTCACGAGTTTTTTAAGCACTCTAACTTGTAAAGAGACTGCACTTTCCATGTTTTCTATCAATGAACGCAAGTTCAGCATTTCATTTCTTGTGCCTACAAATTGTTGCAACTAGGTACATCTGGAAATGACTGATTCCGCTTGCAACTCATTGATATCATGGTAATAGGATACAACGCATTGCATTTTAGGGAGTTGCCAAAGTTTACATTTCTGAATATTTAAAGCATATTGGAAAGCTTCGAACAACTTCGAGATCTTATTAGGACATGACTGGACATTTTTACTGATTTTTTCTGACAGTACTGCCTTATAAATAACTACATCATCTGCGGAGGTTACTGTTGATTTTGTCTTTCATGTTACTAATACACAATATGAAAAGCAAGGATCCTAGTACAATCCTCTCGGATCTGCACAAGTGCCTTCTACATTGGTGGATGGCTTTCCATCCATTACAGTCTGAGTCCTCAGTACCAAATAAACCTGACTGCAGTCACAAATTTTGTATGCTACCCACTTTTATCGTACTTTCGTTAATAGGCATTGATGTTATACGATATTAAACGTTTACCACAAGCCACGAAGTACTGCGTTTACCTGACTACTTTGATACCTGACTGTCAGGACACATGTGAAGAAAGCTTCATGGAAGCATGTGAGAGAAGCGTGAACACCGTTTCAGACGGCCAATGTTTCAGCATTGAGGGCGTCATTATTTTCGAGATACTTCATTATATTCTGTTCGTGGTGAACATAATCTTACACGAAAGCTTTACGTTAGCCACAGAGAAGCTACTGAGTACAAGCGCACTGGTTAGTAACATCCAATCAGATTTTTTTCCTGGCAGGTAGGGGAAAAGTCACACAACACACGATATTGTGTTGAGAAAAACTGCACTCAGTGGTCACAAGCAAATCACAGTTGCTGAGTAATGTATATCAACAGGGTAGTCGTGGACTTGACAGTGGCCGGCAAACGCAGCCTATGAAACACTGGCGATGCCGCACTGTCCAGTAGACTGAGGTATACAAAGTGATAGTTTTAAAGGTTATGATGATCCAGTACGTTGAGCTCCAAGAAGTAGAACAGGATATTACGACACCGACGACAAAATGTTTGCTATGTGGCTCGAGTCTGAAAACATACACCACATCACCGCAGCAGTACGAATGCCGCACGGGTAAAGCAGGCACTATAACGAACGCGACTCTTTCCTTGAGGCAGTTAACGTTGTAATGTCGTATCAACTCAACCACAGAGTCTTATAAAGGCGTCAACTCAATTCTAGTTCTGGCAGAACGACGGAAATTTCAAACTATTGTCTTTGTGGGGCAAGCCCACCCTTCTCAGTTTCAGACGGTTTCCAACAAACGCAGCACCATCTTCTGCCGACCTTGGTAACTCAGTAATATTTTCTGAATACAACCCACTGCTCTTCCGACAGTCAGTATCACGTTACTCGACACAGATCGCCATCCATCATCTTCATAAATGAGTCACAGCACTGTTGTATTTTAATACAAGTACCATCTCCAATATAAACAATATAATGTTTTCACTTACCGTTGATACACCACGACGGCATCTGGACCACCACCTGTGAACAGAAAGTACTTTATGAATGTTCTGCATCACGAAAAAAATTGCTACATAGTGCACTGTCTGCAGTTATGTGAGAGTAACGATGGTAGTCTTAAAAAGTTACAGCTTCAGTTGCATCCCACTTCATATGTACACCGTTCAAATTACTGAGTAACAGAAATTACATTTCTATAAGAGTTTTTTTTTTTTTTTGGCAACTGAGGATGACCACCGACAGTTTCTTCAATTGCTCCGAAGACTATCTGTTGAACACAACACGAGAAATCCCACGAGGCTCTCAGTGTTGCTCACATGTCAGGCGCATGTAAGGGCAGAAGATGTTCTGCACGCCACTGTGTGATATTGTTAGACCTCGCTGAGCTGCACTCAAATTTTATTCCGTTAGCTAATTTATGGTGTGGGTGCTTACGCAGAATAAGACAAATAGTTCCTAGATACAGAATATTAACTAACACTTCGTAACGTAAAAGAGGCTTTTCATCGCTGGTTGCTTTTCGCAAGGATAACTTTGGCATGTTAAGTAGAATGAAATACGTAGGCAAATGAAAAAAAAGTCTTTTGAAGGTTGTAGCTTAATCTAAGAATGTAAAACTAAAATTCTTACTCGATATCCACTATTAGTATTAAAACAATAAGGGTAAAAAAGCAGATGAAAATTATTAAACTTTTCCGAAATTTAGACATGTTTCACTGCAAAAATGCTTGGTTGTAATACTAAGAGGGGTATGTTGTTTTTCTAAATATCTATTTGTAATTAACTGACCTATAACGTATTCCAAAGAGAAATTGTAATTAACGGGATTCAACAAAATGACACCGATAAGTTTCAAGGGGCTGTAGTAGATGTCCAGATGAAAAAATTCAGCATAGGAACGTATTTCCGGAAATGTCGTCCAGAGTCGCTATATTGCATAGAAAGTATAGGGACCAACGTATGCCGCAAGGCCTCATATTCAGCAGCAAACGTGAGTTCATACGGTTAATCAGAGTTGTTGCGACTGGCATGGACGAGTATGACATCATCTTATGTCCTCAATGCTTTCAAGAACGCTGTGAGAAATTCCGCTCGTAATTGGTTTCACATAGCGTCAGGCATTAACCACTATAACTCTGACGCTTTTATCATACTCTACAGAAGTATTTTAGCACATGGTTAAATTTTTTGTAAAGGGGTGCGTATTTATCAGACGCCAATTATCGAATGAGTGGAATTGCGTTCCATGTATGGGTTGATTAAATTGTACAATGTTTATACCGCATGACCGACGTGTAGGTGTATTGTAATTTAACAATACACTGACGAAGCAAAACATTGTGAAGACTGCCACCGTGAGACTAGATGTCGCCTGGTAGCGTTACGGGTATGTGATGTGGGAAGAAAAGTGTACATACAGAGATGTCGTAAATAGTCTGAAAATTGTAATGGCACTACAGCGTGCTCGGTACTAGCTTTTAAGACTATTTCTGACCTCCCTATATGCGCAGCTGAGAGGAATGCAGATTCATTCTGACGTTGATACGGGACGTAGATAGAAAAATTTGGAAGGTTACAAGCCTCCTACCTTGCCTCCTCCCATTTATACTAAATTTATCTGCCCCTTGTCACGCCTGGCGATAGGCAGAACACTTTAGCTGCATCTGCTTAAAGTCTCAATATTACGGGGTATGTTGCTGTTGTGGTTTTCAGTCCAAAGACTAGTTTGATGCAGCTCTCTATGCTACTCTACCATGTGCAAGCCTCTTCATTTCCGAGTAACTACTTCAACCTATATCCCTCTGATCTGCAAACTCTATACATCTCTTGATCTCCCTCTATGATTTTTACCATCTACGCTTCCCTCCTGTTCTAAAATGGTGATCCCTTGACATCTCAGAAGACGTTCTGCCAACTGATCCCTTCTTCTAGTCAAATTGTGCCACAAATTCCAATTCTCCCCAATTCTATTCAGTACCTCCTCATTAGTTACTTGATACATATCTAATATGCAGTATTCTTCCGTAGCACCACATTTCGAAAGCTTCTATTCTCTTATTGTCTAAACTATTTATCGTCCATGTTTCGCATCCGTACATGGCTACACTCCGTAGAAATACTTTCAGAAAAGACTTCCTGATACTTAAATCTATACACATGTTAACCAATTTCTCTCCTTCAGAGATGCTTTTCTTGCCATCACCAGTCCATATATTATAACCTCTCTACTTCTACCATCCTCAGTTATTTTCCTTCTCAAACAGCAAATATCATTTACTCCTTTCCTAATTTAATTCCCTCAGCATCACCTGGCGTAATACGAATACATTCCATTACTCTCGCTTTGCTTTGGTTGATGTTCATCTTATGTCCTGCTTTCAAGACACTGTTCATTCCGTTCAACTGTTCTTCCAAGACCTTTTCTGCCTCTGATAGAATTACAATGTCATCGGCAACCCTCAAAGTTTTTATATCTTCTCCCTGGATTTTAATTACTACTCCAAATTTTTCTTTGGTTTATTTGGTTTCCTTTAGCGCTTGTTCAATGTGCCGCTGCTGCCGCTCTTCAGGAACCAAAAGTTTTCTGACGTCTCAGTGGATTCCCCTCCTTTGTACCTATGGCATGGCTATCTGAATCGCTGTGGAGAAGTGTATTTTATAAAATTTCAGTTTGGTTGCTTAAGGGGCTAATAGTTCCATACTGCGAATTCGTGAAAAATGCAAAGCCCGTACACTGTTCCGAATGCAGCAGATGTGTTGCGCCTCATGTGGCCATTGGCGGAAGCTTAAAGAATCTACCGCTTCCTTTCACTAAGTCGGGGTTAGTGGCTTGCGACGCGACTCGCTTCTGGACATGGCCAAGGGCAACAGTTTCCAGTGCTTGCTGGGACACTTTAAGTTATGGTGGAAAAGTGCTAGTGTTGGAATGTGGTTGCACCATGGGAAATACAGAGGTGATCTAAACTCTAATTCACCAATCACCGGCTGACGTCAGACGGGAATTTCTAGGACGAACTAGCGAGGAAGTCGTGCTCTGATTGTCCTCTGACTGACGACATTCCACAGTGGGGATTTGTTTAACGTGGCAACGACAAGGTCTTGACTGAAAAGAGTACCATTTTTAGTGATTGCGTTTACGTCCATACTGGCAAAAACTGCTGAGTCGGGAGCTGGTGAAAGAAAAAGGAACACTCCTGCTTTGATCCTGGCTACGTTTCATTTGCATTTTTATTTGAAGGAGCATTTAGTTCCCTTCAACTCACTGATTTATGCTATCCATTGTATGGATAGTCATATAGTAGTACTAGTATAATATCCCACCTAATGATTCTATGTTAGGGCATTTCAAGATAGCGTTAGTCTTGCGTAATTTACAGTTATGATGGCGTCTTAAGGAAGTGTGACGGAGTCTGTGTAGGTGTGTAGGTCAATTACTCAGACAGGTATCACAGTCTCACTTGACAATCCAGTGCCACAAACTTCACAAATTGAGGACTCTTATGGCCTGACACCTGGGAATGAGCGGCTCGGGAACGGCGAACCTGGCAGAATGTTTGCGTGCCATTGTCGTGAGCAGCTATGGAAAGTGGTAGAAGGACGCTGATAGCATGAGTACGCGACAAAGTATTGAATTTCTACGCCTCATCACAGAAAGTTGAGGACGGAGGCTTGCCCGCTCCATAAAGTGACACAAGCGGCGACCTGTAGTAGATCTGACGACAGGCAACAACGCTAGTTAAGGGACAAATCTTTCGAAGCTCTGCACCAGACGACTCTAACGCGTTCCCATGCTGACACTGCAATGGCAATGGGATCACCAAGACTGGTCTGTGGATCAATAGAAACGTGTCGCCTAGTCAGATGAACCATGTTTCTTTCGACAACAGGTCGATGGTCGTACTGGATATGCTATTATCCAGGAGATGTATGGGGTACGTACACTGTGGAATCTGTGGTAATGACCAAAGGTACCACGTCAGCTGTCGACTACGTAAACGTTACTGTGGACCAACTGCATCCCTTCTTGATATCTTCCCCGACGGCTACAGTGGTTTGACGAGAAAGGTAGTCTTGGCCACCAAACTCGAATGATCTGATACCGGTAGAAAATATCTGGGACGCCAACTCAGCACCATCCAACCACCAGCCGTAAATTACACGTGATATGTGCGGCGAGATCTGGCACCACATACACTACCAGTCAAAAGTTTCGATCATGTGTTACGACTATGGATTTATGGTTAAAACATGGATATTGTGTCGAATATTCTGTCATATCGCAGTTCTGGTAATAAAGCTAGTATAAACACGTAAAGGCTAAGCAACTCTGTAGTGTATCTGATTGAATGTCCGAATAAAGGAGCGCCGGTAAGTATCCACAACAACACTGACGGTCCTTCTTCTAAGTCGCTTCCACTCGAATAACTGCTGTTCCTGCAACTGTGTCTGTAGCAATCATTTCGCATCAGTTAACAGTACATCTTGTGCCTCTAGTAATATGTTTGTATACCTGTTCGGACTCTACCATACTATTTCCTAATGGGACGGAAGCAGAAGATCGAAACTGAGAAACACGCTCTATTCGTAGCTCAGCATCAAGAAGGCTATTTTAGAAGGACAAAATCAACATAAGTTGTTGTAGCCCAATCTACAGTGGTATATATGTAGCAATGGTTCAAGCAAACTGATGCCAGTGCAAGTGTTTCGCGATCTGGGAGACGCCGAGTAACGTCATACAAGGAAAATCAGTTCATATGCGTACATAGTAAACGTCGTAGGACTCTTACTGCAACTGAAATTCGCGAGGAAGTAGATAGTATACGGGCAGCCCCAATCCCTGTCTCAACAGTGTAACGCCGTCTCCATGAACAAAGCTTGAAGGGATTCATAGCGTCCAAATAATCCTTTATTACGCAAACGAAATAAGATGAAAATTTTGTAAAATAGACGAAATATTGCTTCTCGATTTCGTGGAAAACGTATGAAGCGTCAGAGTATGACGCCAATGGTGAAGCATGGTGGAGGGTCAGTCATGGTGTGGGGATGTTTTGTAGTTGTTTAAATCGGTGATATAGTCATAATTAAAGGAACATTGAGGAGGAGAGGATTGCACAGGATAGTGATCAAAAATGTAGTTCCATCTGTCAAGATAATTATTGGTGGTGGGTTTGTTCTGCAGCAGGACAATGCTCCCCAACTTGATTCTCAATTGTGTAGATGGTTCGTCAACTTAAAAGAGAAAAGTCAAGACCTAAAGAATATGTAGGTCATGTCAGTCACCTGACTTAAATCCCTTTGAACTCTTATGTAATGAACTTGATAGGGAGGTCGTAAAACCCAGGTCATAAAATTTTGAAGATCTACGGAATAATTTACAGATGTGTTGGACTGCAACAACTGCAAAAACACTAGAAAAACTTATTTAGAGATTGCCAAGGGTTCGTGCAGCTGTTCTGAGGGAGAAGTGTGGCTACTTCGGAAAGGCTAATATCTAAGACATCTTGTACTGCTGTTAATAGTTCAGAGAAAAAAATATTTGTTTTGCATATTTAGAGTGTAAGATTTGTTTGCAAGTTGAAATAAAGTATACAGTATTTATCACGGGTGACAGAAAACGTTTGACAGGCAGTGTACATAAAGTCCACGCAGAATCGCCGTGTCTTTCGAGCCGAAATTTAAACAACACGCTGTTAATTAGGTCCTACAAATCGCCAGTGTTAAACGTCTAACCGAGCAATGTGGTGCAGCGCTTAGCACACTGGACTCGAATTCGGGGGGACGACGGTTCAAATCAGCGTCCGGCCATCCTGATTCTGGTTTTCCGTCAGTTCTCCAAATCGCTTCACACAAATGGTGGGATAGTTTCTTTGAAAACGTACGGCCGACTTTCTTCCGTAACCGATCCGTGACCGATGACCTCGCTGTTTGGTCCCTCACCCAAATAACCAACCAACCAGAGGACTTGATGGAACTACACAAGAACTCATAAAAGAAATTCTGACAGACACAAAAGTAAGGGTGAGATTCAGAGGAGCACTGTCAGAAGAATTGTAGATCAATACTGGTGTTTACAGGGAGATGGATTGTCACCATTGTTGTTCAGTAAAGCACTGGAAGAACTGATCAGGCAATGGAGAGCAATAAACGAGGAAATGGGAATACCAAAGACCCATGTGGGGAACAAAAAGGACAACAGGGCTTAAGTGGACTGACTAGCCTTTGCAGACGACATAGCATTAGTAAGTGAGACGGAAGAAGACGCAAAGACACAACTCGACAACTTAGTTAGAAAGGTGGCACTGAGGATGGCCTATAACAAGACAAAGACATTAAATACCACTGCAGACTGGGAAACACCGGAAGGCACAGTGCAAATGATGGACAAATTTAAATACCTGGGAGAATTTATAATAGGAAGGAACAGGAGCATGGAGGGAATAACCCAGAGGATAAAGAAGATGAGGTCAGCCTTCTGTACGACGGGAAAGATATACAATAAAAATAATATATCCACAGAGACAATTATAAGCCACTAAAACGCGACGGTGAGGAATGTAGTATTACATGCTGCTGAGACGATGACACTAGGAAGAAATGGGGCAGAACAACTATCGAAAGAAGAGAGGAAAATACTGAGAAAAATACTAGGTCGCAAAAGAGGTGCAGAGAGATGGATGCCAAGACCTTGGGAAGAATTGTACCAGAACATGAGAACAATAACGGGGAAATCAGACTCAAAAGGGCAAGATTTGCTGGGCATGTCATTAGGATGAGTATGGACAGAATGATGAAGAGAGAGTCGGAAACAACAGGGGGGACAAGGGGAAAAACAGGAACCAAGTGGGTTGTTGAACTTCGGAAGGACTGGTTGGAATTGGGGATGAAGGTCGAAGGAAAGGAAAATTGGAGGAACAAATATACACCGACCAATATGCCCGAGATCAATGTCAGAGAAGAATACAGGAAAAGATTACTGTCACCAGCGGAGCCGACAAGAGAAAAGGACACTGAAGATCTCGGAAGAACAGTGGGAGGGAAAAAAAGAAAGAATGAAGAGGTTCTCGGAGAAGAAAGGGAAAATGCAGTCCAGGAAGGGGCTATCCGTGGTCCTACAGAGGCCGTAACACAAGAAGCAGAAGAAGATATTCGGAATTATTAGTGCAAGATAAAAAGAAATGTCCCCACAGACGTGCGTATTAAAATCCAAGCAGTCAACTGTCGGAAAAATTGCAACAAAGTGCTAGTGGGGAATGGAGGTAGTGTATTTGTCACAGTAGACAAGAAAAAAATCCATCGTGATAGAAACTGAAGTTGCACGCGGTACTGTTTCGGCAACACTCAGTATCAGAGATAGGCATAAAATTATATTTTGACCCGGCCGTTGAGGCCGAGCGATTCTAGGCGCTTCAGTCCGGAACCACACTGCTGTTACGGTCGCAGGCTCAAATCCTGCCTCGGGCATAGATGTGTGTGCTGTCTTTAGGTTAGTTAGGTTTAAGTAGTTCTAAGTCTAGGGGACTGATGACCTCAGATGTTACCTGAATCACTTCCTGATGTAACCGAAAATTTTAGAGAAGGAATCAGTTTCTCTAGCGCTTAAGTTCTCCATTGACAATGTAAATATCATAGGATACTTTAATGAAGCAACAATCAAGTGACATAGTTATAGTTTTGTTAATGGTCGGCGTGACAGTACATCCTATGAAACTAAAAGCATCCTCTCAGAACCCCCCCTCATGAAGAAAATATGTTAGATCTAATAGTAGCAAATAGATGTGATCTCTTTGAGGGTGTGCACATGGGAACTTGTATGGGTGACCATAAGGCAGTTGTAGTAACAATGACTACCAAAGTACAAAAGGCAACTGAAACAAATAGAATGAATAATGTGTTCACTAAATTAGATAAACAAGCAGTACTGTCATATCTCAATGAGGGGCTTGCAACTTTTATCTCATGACTGGAGCCTGTAGAGGAACTAGGTTCAAGTTTAAAAGAACAGTGAATCATCCACTGGATTGATATGATCCAGTAAACAATTAGTGATGGGAAGCACACTTCATGGTTTACAGTCAGCGTAAAGAAACTCCTAAAGCAACAGGGACAGCTGCAGTACAGGTGTAAAAACAACATGAGCTATAGATATAGAGATTCTGAATGAACACATTTATCTGTCAAGAGAACAATGGACGAACTCTTCAGTGAGTAACGTAGAGGAAGATCTTTCAAGAAAATCCAAACAACTTCTGGTCGTATGTAAAGGCTGTTAGTGGCACCGAAGTTAGTGTCCAGTAACTCAAGAATGTGAAAGAAAAGCTAAACGTCATTTTCACCTGTAGGTTTACAAAACAGTGTTACCAAAGTTTAATTCTGCTACATCTGAAAACATGAATGAAAGAGATATTTCTGCAATGGCGTTGAGAAACAAATGCAGTCAATGAAACCAAAAAATCTTCAGAATCCAATGTAGTCTCTTTCAGAATATATACTGTATTTGCGGCTGAGTCAGCCACCCATTTTTACTATGATCTATCGTAGCTCCCTTGAACAAAAAATTGTGACCACCAGCTGGGAGATTCCACAGGTCCCAAATCTCTACGAGAATGGCAGCAGACTTGCTACATGAAACTACTGTTCAGTATGTTTGACATCTATTTTTTGTAGAAACTTAGAACATAACATAATCTCAAACACAATGAGACATTTCGAAAAAAAATGGTCTCGTTCATGCCAACCAACGAGGATTCCCAAAACATCGATCATGTGAAATCCAGCTCGAACTTCTCTCACAACGCATACTCAAACACTTCATCAAGGCAACGAGGTATAAGAAGTATTTCTCGATTTCAGAGAAATATTTGTGTCAGTAGCACATTTAAAGCATTCTTGAATATCAAGTGTTACTAGGCGTGAAAATGTAGCATTCGGATGTATACTTCAGAATTTTGCTCACTAATTTGGCAAATATATATGTATTTGGTAATTAAATTCTGCATTCTTTTACACTGCAGACATATTTAGGCAAGATTGTGACAGCACCTTAACTGCGAGTTACAGCGTTTTTTCATGTATTAATGTCAACTGAGCCCTGGATACTCCGTAGTAACCTCGCACTTTTGCACTCCCTATTTATTTTTCAGACACTTCAGAATTTTTCAACGTCTTAGTTGTGGACAATAATTAGTTTTCAACTCGACTGCGTTTTTAACCATACGGTATAGTCTATTGGTGGCAGTAAGAGATAGACCACCGCACGATGTTACAGTGCAGCCATCTGATGTTGGCAGTTTGCACTCATTTTCTACAGTTCAGCCATGTGCTAGTGACAGGAGCAAGGAGGATATGAAACAGGACTTGCTTTTGTTTCGCGTTTTCAGGGTTTGTGGTAAAGTATTAAAGATAAAACTCGTTTTAAGCAAATGCAAATTTCTGAGTCATTACTCTATAAGCAATTGTTGGTTCTAATTGTTTGTAGAGCACAAGTGTGGGTCACTTGATGCGAATTGTTGGACCGTGGAGCATTGGGTATTCGGGGCTGGATGCTGATCTCAGCAAAATATGACAGACATGCGTATTCCAGTCGACTCTCATTCCCACGAAAGTGCCTACGCAGCAGTTTGCTTCGTGCCCCTTGGCTGCAGAGTGGGTGCACCGCAGATTGCAATTGTAGAGGTAGTGGGAGGTCCAGGTGTGGCCCATCACCACCTCCACTAGGCCCTGGCCACATGTGATGATTCCTGATTTGGCTTTGGAGATAACGAAGTGCTAATAATTATGTCAGCAAAATATAACATGTGCTATTGTTTCAGCCGTAATTGTAACACCAGAGACAAAAAAGTGCAGATTGTTGCTGGGTCAACACATTCTGGCAGAACTTACAATGCCACGACTACTCAGTGGGACGTACCCTCTACTGTGTACCTCATAGTGGTTTGCAGAATATTGATGTAGATGTAAATGTAAATAATATGAAATGATCGTGTGGCACTGTTGTCCGGGTGAGCCCATCCAGGGAAGGTCGCCTGGGGGGTTGCAAGTCTTATTTTATGTGACAAGTCGTCCAATGTAGGACGACTTGTGGAACGGTGATGAGGACATCCAGTCCATGAGCGAAGAAAATCTCAAACCCGGCCGGGAATCAAAGTTGGGCCCATTGCATGGTAGGCAAAGAAATTACCACTCAGCAAAGCAGGTGGACGTAAATGTAGATGTAGGAATACTGCTGTAATCAACTTGATAGTATTCAGGACAGGTCTTAACTTGGAGCTGCACTGTAGTTCTGAGGTATTGAAAATAAATACAATATCAGGTTTTGAGGAAGGAGGAGGCATTTTGCGTCGTGAGTAAAATAACTAAAATACGACTGATTCGTGTTCGGTCCTAATGATGCACAGTGAGAGACAAGTGCGAGTCTTTAAAAATAATGTTATGCCCTAGACAACCACAACGACGTTAGTAATTCCGTCAGTCACAAGATAAGTGTTAGGAGACCTGCAATTTTCTTCTGTATATGAGGAGAAAAAGAAACGAAACAGAAATGACGTCCACAACAAATACGCTAAAAAAGGTTTGTCAGTATAAGTTATTTTCCTCATCTATGGCGTCCTTGAGGTGATTGTTGTATGTAGCACTGCGTGTACGCGGCATAAACATCTGAAATACAAATCTCGACTGATTTTAGGCGTCCCTAATGGTGAAACTCGGTATATTTTTCTACAATTTGCAAACTTCGTCTTCAACAAATCGAAATACACGGGCTCACCTTACCTTATTGTACACTTCAGCTCATAATTATGCGGAATCACAGGTGAGGAATTTGAATAGGACACTTAATTTTCTTCTACCAGAAGAGTGGAGCCTAAACCTCTAGATGAAACAGCACACAATGCTCTTCACCCAACTCCATCAGGCGTTACCCATACATAAGCTATATCGGCATTGTCATCCCAAATAATATCTTTATTGATAAAGAACAGCCGGCTGGGATGGCCGAGCCGTTCTAGACGCTACAGTCTGTAACCGCGCGACCACTACCGTCGCACGTTCGAATCCTGCCTCGGGCATGGGTGTGTTTGATGTTTTTAAGTTAGTTAGGTTTAAGTAGTTCTAAGTTCTAGGGGACTGATGACGTCACAGAAGTTAAGTCCAATAGTGCTCAGAGCCATTTGAACCACTTGATAAAGAACATGACGGTTTTGGGATGGGCTAGCAGTCATCTGGCAACAACCTCACGATAGGACTATTTCACCTGCAGAGAAACATGTCTCATATCGCTATCTGGATTATTAAACACGCAACGCTCATGAATTAAAACAGCTGGATCCAGTGTAATCAATTGTGAAGGACAGAATGACGATTATATGAAATTTCTGTAGTTGTATATAACATTGTTTTCTCCACAAACTCGTAATGGACAGTGTGACACACTGCATGTGGTTAATGGACGCTATACGAAAAGATTTTTTAAGAAGCTGAGCGAGTATTCAGACCTTTATAAATGTAACTGCTCATAGTATGGAACACAACAGCTGATTATGAAGAATATCTGCAGCACTGAAAACGTTATAATTTGACATCAGTAGCCAAGTTAAACTACCACTACATATTAACATCTCTACATTCATATGTAACTAAATCACACTTATAGGCTAAACTACGCATTTTTAAATCTGAGACAATGATTTTGGAATGATAACTGCAATTAACATGCACCAACTCTCTACCGTCTGTACACGGCTGTTGGAGTACTACATGAATATTATCGTTATGACCGACATGTACGTGATACGTGTCCCAGGAATATTGTTATTTCCAGAGAAAAGTTATACTTTATTGTCACAAAAACATTTTACCTTCCTCTAAAGAAGTTGTTTATAATTTATAAACCTACAGTGAGCGATTTTAATTGTCTAACACAGGATATGTCACTTGAGCAGCAAAAAACGTCGCCTTCAATAAAATGAATACATTTTAACCCTATCTCCAACGATCTCGACGTCTTCAGCAGTAGAGACGGTCGTGCTGGTCACTGGTACCAAATTCCAGCGATCGACTGATATCGGCGCATACCATGCACCCTGAGAGACGGAAATGTGTTTACACAGTAATTTAATAACATGTGATACCCACATATCCGTCTCCCAAGATGCACGCAATCCTTCTGTTCCACAGCAGCTGTTGAGGTACACTGTTTCTTGTGCCAGCATAGACAATGATAAGTGACAACAACGTAGCTTCCCTTTCTGGCGAAGTGTTGCATCCAAGTTGTTTAGTATGCCCATCAAACTGTGACGTAATATGCTATAATCAAAAGAAAGTGAAACTACAGACAGAGCACATCGTGTTTTGAAGAATACCACGTTGGACAGGCATAAGTCTTCTGCTGCCCTTTTGGCTTACGTCAAAAGTGCAATCATCTTACATCGAGCACTCCAAGACTGAAATCGTGTACAGTGAGAGATGGGCGTACAGGTCACATAATAATACAATAATACGTAGACCTTCCAAGCCCATAGCCCATTATGCACGAAGGCTGATTGTTCCACAACACACATTTCACATGTCTACGTATTGCTCGTTGCATACAGTATTTATGAACAATAACAGAAAAGCGTTCAGAAATTATGCTAAAGGAAATACACTGGTTCATGTTCGAAGATAACTGCGCACAGCGAGATACGCCGTCGAAATTACATAGTGTTGTAATAACATGTAGCACTCGCAAGTTCATGACAGCTACTCACGAATTCGGGGTTTTATACAACTCCCAGTTGCAGGAAAATATTGATGACTAATAACTGGAAATCAATCACTGATGATGGCCACGAAAATATTTCAACGAGAATTACAGATCTCATCAGCATTCGTCACAAATATCGCCTCTCAGATTAGGGTACTAGGCACTACATGCTGCCTCATGTTTCAATTGAGTCGATTCCATCAACAACTACGTTTGGTAACCTGAAAAATGTCCGTTTGTCATTGACATACTGTAACGACATTAACTCCTTATCCTAGTTCTGTGTCATCATTTTTCTTTCAAAAGTGATATCATAGTTTGAAATTTACCATGTAATAATGATTCAGATAGGTTACCGAATCGTGGTATGTGTTAAACTTACACTATGAGAAAATTTACCTTCTATCACTTTTATGTATCTTGTTATTCACAGGCAAAGCAAGATTTACCGCAGTGCTATTGTAATTCAATAATTCCCCGATACCGTAACTTTCTAAATTCTAGAGGTTGTACATTTTCATGTTTCACTTTTTATATGACTGTATTTATTTGTATGTTTTATGCAGGTGCTCAACTATATTAAATAGTTTTTCGTGACGTTTCCAGTAGTGCTTGATGATACAAATACAAATAGCAATTATCTCTAACGTTAAGTTGAATCTGCGCGGTCT
Source organism: Schistocerca gregaria (assembly GCF_023897955.1). NCBI lineage: Eukaryota > Metazoa > Arthropoda > Insecta > Orthoptera > Acrididae > Schistocerca > Schistocerca gregaria. The sequence goes on along the minus strand of NC_064931.1, from coordinate 441,936,018 downwards.
CCATCATTGATGGCGTTGTTTTGTTTAAATTTTGCAACATTCTGACAGTATTAGCTGACACAAAATTCAGCTTTGACTGTTTCTGAGTATGTACCTAGTTAGTGTGTTTACTATAGCAGATGTTTTCACGATGATTTGCTTCCAGGAGTTCCTAATTAGTATTTTTCACATACTCGTACAACAGTGTGGTGGTTTATGGTTGTAGACCTGTACTATTAATGCAGTTGGCTGCCGTAAATGAGAGTGCTGATAATTCTTTGAGAGGATGACGAAGTTGGTACAAGTATAGGGTGGTTATAAATAAATTTTCGCTTCTTGAGCCAGTATGGACGGAAAACTATTTACCGTATGGACAACCAACTTTACAGGAATGATCTTCATACTGTACCAGTGAGCATTACAGTTGCAGACATTCAACGTGGGTCTGGACAAAGTGAGCAGGGCTTTAGCTATAAGGCTGTTTTATCAAAACAACAGTAACAGTGCTGCTGCTCTTTGCGAGCGTCGAAGCATTAAAGGAATACGGTGAAGTCCCCTTTCTGCACTGTGGTTGAACAACATGATTCGGAAGTTCGAAATAACTGGCGACTTGGGAATTGCTCCTGAGTGAGACCAGTGGCCAATTGGGCCACAAATTGTTGAAGAAGTTACTTTTGACATGTCTGCGAGCGTTGGACTGCCGCGCGTGATTAGCCGAGCGGTCTAGGGCGCTGCAGTCATGGACTTGGCGGCTGGTCCCGGCGGAGGTTCGAGTCCTACCTCGGACATGGGTGTGAGTGTTTGTCCTTAGGATAATTTAGATTAAGTAGTGTGTAAGCTTAGGGACTGATGACCTTAGCAGTTAAGTCCCATAAGATTTCACACACATTTGAACATTTTTGAGAGCGTTGGACTCAATGTGCGATCTTCAAGCAGTGTGCCACGACATTCCATGATACGTCGTGGATACCGATGGTCGTCACATTGAACAATGTTAGTAACCTATAACGTAAACATGTTACGCAATTAACAAATGTCACAGCTGGCCGTTGTGGCCGTGCGGTTCTAGGCGCTTCAGTCTGGAATCGCGTGACCGCTACGGTCGCAGGTTCGAATCCTGCCTCGGGCATGGATGTGTGTGATGTCCTTAGGTTAGTTAGGTTTAAGTAGTTCTAAGTTCTAGGGGACTAATGACCTCAGATGTTAAGTCCCATAGTGCTCAGAGCCAAGCCAACAAATGTCACCTTCTCACGAGGAAATTAAAACGTGTATCCTTCAAGCGTTTATTCGTTATGCATCTTCCGCATTCGTTACAAATTTTTCATTCCGCTACCATCGCTTGTTTTTTGTAGCAGGGCCTCTCAATTAACAAAAGCTTAAAGAAAACCACCCAGTATTCAACCGAAAGAGAAAAGTCTATTAAGGATCGGTTTAAAAGTATGCTTGGGTTTTTATTGCGCAATTTGTACATGACAAATACGATTTTCAAATATCATTTTCAAGAGTATACTGAATTTCTTACCTATATGGTCTTGAAGAATATCACTGTACTTATTTCCGTATCGGTAGATGATTGAGAGTATCGCTACACTAGTCGGTTGCTAAGACCACATCATACGTTTTTGTATAAATCACATTAACCAGTTGTGTTAAACAATACTCGCCAACGCTCGGAATACTTTTGTAATGTGCGTGCTGTAACTTTTTAGGCCATGCAATCAACGCAGTTACATCTGTCTGTCAGTCAACTAAAGCTTCTGTTGTAATTTTCTGGTGCTAAATGTCAAAAGCGCAATACATTGGTTTCGATGTTTCCCAGTCAGGATTTTGAGAGCACGTCACTCATTCGATATTATGGATGTTAACGACCTTAGTAAATCGAATGTGATGCAAATGACATAGGGGAAACGAGATTTTTCTCTGGACTGCATCGTCTTCAGAAGCTACGTGTTAAATTTTCTGAGTTATCGTTATAAAGTTAGAGATAATTCTCTAAATAAGAGATGCGCGAAACTGTATAATGTTCGTAATAGGTTTCTACTTAACTCAGAGTCAATAAGGAATATCATAGCTAGTTTAGGGTTGTCGTGCTGTGATTTCTATTACTGATTACTTTAAACGCGCAAATCAATGAAACGTCATTTCTTCGAGACCTAGTAATTGTCTCCAATTTGCGACGCAGGAGAGTAACATTCGGCTCAAAATCTGCCTCCAACCTTCCTCTGTAATGCAGCAAAAGCGTGGCGCCATGCGACGTAACACTTGGTCTCGTCGATATTTCAAACAACAAGATGTCGAAACATGTGGCCACAGATCAGAAATTCATGTGAGGTGTAAAGTGGATCACATTGGTCAAAATTTCATCCCCACCCACAACAAACCGATTCTCTTGATGCCTCAGCGTTGGAGGTCAGTATCGCAACGCCCACTGCGGAAATCACCCGTTTTCTTATTGATGGCAAAGGGAAACTTTTCAGGAAAACTTTTCAGACACGTGGACAGTGTGTGGGAGTAGAGAAGGTGGACAGGAAGAGGGAATGGTGGAATACACAGAGAGGAGGTGAAGGAAGAGATATACAGAGGGGAGAGGAAAGGAGGATATGGGCTAACAGATGATTTGAATAAATATATAACAGTGCAATGCAGGGTACTCAGCTAGTAAATTAATAATTGGCTCCTTTAACCGACCTCCTTACTCAAATGACACAGTTGATAAACACTTCAAAGAAACCTACAGTCTCATTTCAATTCATTGAATTATGTTGGTAATGACTTCAATCTATCTTCTATATGTTGGCGAAAAGAACAGCATGAAATCGGTGGTTTTATAATGTCGTCCTAAATCACACTCAATGCCTCTGACATAAGGAGAAAGGTAAAATTAACTGATCAGTTAATTTCAACTTTATCCTTATGTCAGAGATTAGCATCATTTAATTCCATTTTTAACGTTTTGCTACTTATTTTTCATGTTCCACACGTCCTACGTTACATCTCACTCTGAAAATCACTGGTGTCAGTTATTGCTGAAGAACATTAAGAGCTACGTAACGCAATAATTTTATAGATTTGATTTTGTATTGCATCGAATCAGTATAATCATAGAAGTCTACCAACGAAAATATGGTCCAACTCACTGTTTCATTTAAAGTCGACGAAAAACCTAGAAAACTGCTCCTTTGTGCAAAGAAAATATCTATTTAAACTGTTTACTAGATGTACAGGGTGTTACAAAAAGGTACGGCCAAACTTTCAGGAAACATTCCTCACACACGAAGAAAGAAAACATGTTATGTGGACATGTGTCCGGAAACGCTTACTTTCCATGTTAGATCTCATTTTATTACTTCTCTTCAAATCACATTAATCATGGAATGTAAACACACAGCAACAGAACGTACCAGCGTGACTTCAAACACTTTGTTTCAGGAAATGTTCAGAATGTCCTCCGTTAGCGAGGATACATGCATCCACCCTCCGTCGCATGGAATCACTGATGCGCTGATGTAGCCCTGTAGAATGGCGTATTGTATCACAGCCGTCCACAATACGAGCACGAAGAGTCTCTACATTTGGTACTGGGGTTGCGTAGACAAGAGCTTTCAAATGCCCCCATAAGTGAAAGTCAAGAGGGTTGAGGTCAGGAGAGCGTGGAGCCCATGGAATTGGTCAGCCTCTACCAATCCATCGGTCACCGAATCTGTTGTTGAGAAGCGTACGAACACTTCGACCGAAATGTGCAGGAGCTCTATCATGCATGAACCACATGTTGTGTCGTACTTGTAAAGGCACATGTTCTAGCAGCACAGGTAGAGTATCCCGTATGAAATCATGATAACGTGCTCCATTGAGCGTTGGTGGAAGAACATGGGGCCCAATCAAGACATCACCAACAATGCCTGCCCAAACGTTCACAGAAAATCTGTGTTGATGACGTGATTGCATAATTGCGTGCGGATTCTCGTCAGCCCACACATGTTGATTGTGAAAATTTACAATTTGATCACGTTGGAATGAAGCCTCATCCGTAAAGAGAACATTTGCGCTGAAATGAGGATTGAAACATTGTTGGATGAACCATTCGCAGAAGTGTACCCGTGGAGGCCAATCAGCAGCTGATATTGCCTGCACACGCTGTACATGGTACGGAAACAACTGGTTCTCCCGTAGCACTCTCCATACAGTGACGTGGTCAACGTTACCTTGTACAGCAGCAACTTCTCTGACGCTGACATTAGGGTTATCGTCAACTGCACGAAGAATTGCCTCGCCCATTGCAGGTGTCCTCGTCGTTCTAGGTCTTTCCCAGTCGCGAGTCATAGATTGGAATGTTCCGTGCTCCCTAAGACGCCGATCAATTGCTTCGAACGTCTTCCTGTCGGGACACCTTCGTTCCGGAAATCTGTCTCGATACAAACGTACCGCGTCACGGCTATTGCCCCGTGCTTATCCATACATCAAATGGGCATCTGCCAACTCCGCATTTGTAAACATTGCACTGACTGCAAAACCACGTTCGTGATGAACACTAACCTGGTGATGCTACGTACTGATGTGCTTGATGCTAGTACTGTAGAGCAATGAGTCGCATGTCTACACAAGCACCGAAGTCAACATTACCTTCCTTCAATTGGGCCAACTGGCGGTGAATCGAGGAAGTACAGTACATACTGACAAAACTAAAATGAACTCTAACGTGGAAATTAAGCGTTTCCGGACACATGTCCACATAACATCTTTTCTTTATTTGTGTATGAGGAATGTTTCCTGAAAGTTTGGCCGTACCTTTTTGTAACACCCTGTATACATTTCATTTCCTTTCTCTAGCTGTTTTCAAGCCATGTAGATATTTAATATCCGCTTTGGTGTCTTCCCCTAGATGCACTTAAGTGACTGTTTACAGTAGTTTTAAGATATTCTTTAACCGACCACTGTAGCATTGTAGTGTCAATTCCATGGATAACACTAATGCTACAGTAATCGTATCAGTTTTTCTCTGTAATGGATTAGTTTCATGTCAGACATCTTCGTCATAACTTCAAAGACATTCTAGATCATTCCGACATTCGATGTAGGTCATAACGTCTAGTTGTAGCTAAGGTGTAGAATGTAAATGTATAATCCTAATCATGTTATAACACGACTTTATAATAACCATAAACTGCTCTTCTATAAAAATAATTCATAATATTACACATTATTTGACCCGATGGCTTAGCTAAATAACGGAAAATATTACATTCAGGGTGATCAGAAACAGTCTGAAAAGCTTATAAAGGTGTTCCAGGGTATTTTGGGCTCATAAATAATTATTAAGTAAAAAATTCTATACGATGCGCCTTTTCGGAGTTGTATAGCTTTGAAATTAGCCAGTCTGACAGTTGCGCGGGCACATTCAAGCGACCAGTCAGATAAAGTTAGTGCCAGTTGCTTCCATATCGCAGATGACAGCGAGCCAGACTTCTCAGCCCTTGGCTCTGGGTAGATCCCTACTACCGTCTCATGTACAATTTTTCTATCGGTCCCTTGTTAGGTTTTAGTAAACCGAACGAAGAACATTTTTGGTGTCATCGTCTCCTTGAAAATTTTTCTGACGGTTTCTAGCAACCCTGTATAATGTCGTACTGCATGGGCTACCTTCTACTTTCCGCACTATGGACACCAAATAAATCAGTAACAGAGACGGAATAAACAGAATTAAACAGAAAAAATGCGTCTGCTGTGGTTGTCCTAACAAATTTATTGCAGCACCGAATCAGTACTGCATACCAAGCTTACAGTCCATAATTTCCTGATTAAGAGTCAACCTTCATGCTGAACGAAAGTGATGACTTCACATCATCTTTCTGAGTCCTGACTGTGAGTGATGGCAGTCGTCGACCTGACATAAATGGACGGCAGTATGACAATAGGAGCTAAAAATAGTTCCGAAATATTGCGTTTAAAGACTACCAATCTCCTACCGTAGACCATCAGTAACAACTATTGAAGCACGCTGACGACTCTGCATCTTCTTTCCAATGCCTGGTGGTGAGATGAAAATCGCCGAGCAGATATGAATGGCCGGCAGTAGGAGTGTGCTAGTCTAAACAGCTCTGAAAAGCGAGCTTGAAGACTACCACTCTCCCACCGCAAGCCATCACTAACCACTATCGATCTGAAGCATGGTGACGACTTCGCATCTTCTTTCCGATGCCTGGTGGTGGGTGATGACAATCGTTGAGAAGACATGAATGGCCCACAGTAGGAAAGTGGCAGCCTAAAACAGTTCTGAAAATCCGTGTTTGAAGACTGCCACTCTCCACCGCGAGCCATCACTATCCACTATTTATTTATTTATTTCAATAACAGTACAAGTAACCCACCACCTTGAAATGTAAGATGGGTCGGATGCTTCTGAATCTAATAGCAAAGGCTTCCCATTGTTACGGTCTTATTGATATACATTTCTTAATGCTTTTTTAAATATGACAAACATAATATATAAAGATTTCTCCTAAGTTAAAATGAATTGATTGCTTAACAATTGTTAAAATGGTTCCATATAATATGTTACTACCTAGTTGATGAGAATATAATTTATATAATGCAAATAAGTTATTGTCGCTTGGGAGGAGAAGGCTCGAAGAATTTTTATTCCGAGGCTCCTCCTCCCCATTGACATCCTGCAGAGTGTTTGAAGTATACTGCACACAAGCAGTAATGTATTGCTCGTCTTACTGTGTACAGACAGAAGTATATTCTCTTCTCTACTCAAAGCTATAATCTATGAATTTTATATATTAGAAATGTATTAAATTATTTAAGGAATAATGCATTCAAGTAGCAATGAACTTTACTCTATTTCAACTACCAAATTACAAACATAAGTGTATTTCTCATGTGAAGCTAAAATTAATGTGTTCCATGTATGAAGTGCTCAGTCAGCATTTAATCTGTATAATCTGTGTAAAGATACATTAGCACAACCCATTTCAGATGAGAATATCTCGAGGTTGTACCGAGACTTTCTCATCTCAAATAGGTAGAAATACGCCATTATTAACCAAAATGTTACTTAGACTTTACTACTCATCCAAATACAGTATATCACTTCCCTCTATATATTACAAATTATTGTTAACCACGCTCTTTATGTTACATTTTCCCTTTTTTTATTTTTCTTTGACATTTGCATTTGCATCGCTACCCACTGTCGATCTGAAGCACGGTGACGACCTCGCGTCTTCTTTTCGATGCCTGGTGATGAGTGATGACAATCGTCGACCAGACGTAAATGGCCGGCATGCAGAAGGAAAGTGGAAGTCAACACAGTTCTGAAATACCGTGTTTGACTACTACTGTCCTACTGCAGACCATCCATAACCACTATTGATCTGGAGTACAGTGACGACTTCATAGCTAATGGCTGATGTCTGATGGTTTGTGATGAGAACTGTCGTCGAGAAGTAAATGGCAGGCAATAGGACTGTGGCGAGTTTAATAGCCCTCTAAAGATGTTTTCAAGTAGCGTCACAGTACTACAGCTGACCATCAGTGGTCACCTTTCGTCAAGACCATTGTGATGATTTCTTATCTTCTGTCTGATGGTGAATAGCGAGAATCGTTCACCAAAAGCAAATGGCTGGCAATAGAACAGTGGCAGCCTATACAGTTATCGCAAGTCCTATATAACGGCTACCAGATTGGCCACCACCGATCTTCCCTCGTTGAAATATGTACAGCACTCGCATCACGGCTCAGTTATAGCATAACCACATCTGTTTTGCCGGACATTTTGGGGTGACGCTGCTAAGTGTCGTCGAGTGCATTTTCTCTGTTTTTTTTACGCAAATATTTGCAATTTCGCTTTCTTATTGTATAGCTGCAGTCATCCAAAATAATTACTACTCGTCATGTCTTTCATGCGACGCTCAGTGACAATATATAGCGTCGGTTTGTTTTCATTACAAAAAAAAAATTAATTTTAAATCTTAATTTTAACTGCCCACACGACAAAGGGTTCCAAAATTACTCTAGCACGTTTTGTGTATGTTTTAACAGGGACAGTAAGACGCGAAGAATAAACAGTGATCCAGCAGCAACTCATTAATGCTGCATACTTGGCAGTAGCAGTCAGCGCGCGCCAGTGCACTACTATCGCTGTTTCAGTGTTGGTGTCCGCCCCAATAGCTGAGTGGCGCCGGCAAGAGAGCTCAGAGTGTTCGGTCAGAGGACTGTCTGGCTCTGTAATAAAAACTCTGTGGAATGGTCAACAAAACTAAATTGAACGGATGTCATGTGACGTCCGCAACGACCAAACACAACGATCAATAACGAACAAACTGGAAAAAAAAGATGGTCAGCGTGACAGATTGCCATCCTACGGGCCCGGGTTCGATTCCCGGCTGGGTCGGGGATTATCTCCACTCAGGGACTGAGTGTTGTGCTGTCTTCATTATCATTTCATCCCCATCCGGCGCGCAGGTCGCCCAATGTGGCGTCGAATGCAATAAGACCTGCACCAAAAAGGGGTCCACTACTCAGGAACACTCATCTTCAATAATTTGCCAGCAAACATAAAAAAATTTAGTTACAAATAAAGATCAGTTTAAAAGGAGCCTGAAAGACTTACTAGTGGCCAACTCCTTCTACTCCCTTAACGAATTTTTTAATAGAAACAAATGATGTATATATTCATACTATCAGTATTGTATTTCAGCTTTAAAAAAAATTTAAAATATTAAAAAAGTGACATGTTCCACATCCACGAGGATCTCCTCAACAGGCATCTATGGAACGAAAAACTAATCTAATCTAATCTAACCAAGGCGGCCGGACCTGCCCCGCACGGAACCTCCCGGCCAATGACGCCAAACACTCGTTTCCATTTTTTAGTATTGGTTATTCTTCAGGTTTTACTGTCCCTTTCAACACATATCGATAACACAAATATCCCAATAGACTAGTCTGGACCGCACTATCGAATGGGTACATAAAATTCTGATTTCAAAATCATTTCTTTCTAACGGGAAACAAACCGATGCATTTCGTTGAGAGTGTGCATCGCGCCTAAGAATTGATGAGAACTAGTTGTTTGAGCTGACTCCAACTACGTAATGCAAAAACGAAATTGTAAATATCTGCTGTGACAAGAGAGGAAATTCGCCTGACGACTGTTAGTAGAGGCACACTGTATGTGTGTGTATTTCTTCATGTATTGAGGAGCCAGAACAGGTCGATTAAATACATCCTGGTGGCGTTAAGGGCAGTTTAAGAGATACCAAAAGTTTACAAGCGTAGCAGAGACAAATGATGAATCAATGTAGCGACGATATGGGATGCAAATAGGAAAATCCACTGAGATAAGTGACTCTGAAAAACGTAGATTGTTATAACTGGGTGCCAGGGAACGAGCATCTCCCAATCGGCGATTCTAGTCAGGTGTTCGTGTGCTGCTGTCACAAGCTTCTTGACAGATCGTATTGGTTGGAGGCTTGCCCAATCTGTAAAGAATGATAGTCAGCGACTGGTGACAGATCTGACGACAGACTACAATGCTGGTCCTGGCACAATTATTTCACAGTACTCCGTTCAGGGCACATTGTTGCACATGGGACTCAGTAGGAGACGGGATCGTGCGTGCTCCCGAGTTGAACCATGGACCGTGGACATCCTCACTAGTGACTGGACTGTGGATCAGTCTTAACGTCTCGCGTAGTCGGGTTAATCACGTTTCTTATTATACGAGGTTGATGCTTGTACCCGAAACGCTGTCATGCAGGCGAAGGGCTGCTGAAAACGTGCACCGTGCCGCGGTCGGAGGCCGGTGGGTGCAATATCACAATATGGAGGATATTTGCCTGGATTTACATGGGCCTCTGTTAGTAATCGAAGGCACCAAGAAAGCATCCCCTCGTCCTTGATGTCTTCCCCGACGGCGATGGCGTCGCTCAATGTCCGTATAACAATGTCCGAATCGTTCTACAGAGGTTTAAGTAGCACAGTAGAGAATTGAATTTTATGTCTTAGCCTCCGAATTCGCATGACAGGAACACGATGAGACACATTTGGAACGCTATTTGGAGCCAGCACCGTATCCACAATCCATTGCCTCAAAATTTACGTGGAATGACCTGTGTGTAGCTATCTGGTGCCATATACCTCCGAAAGCATGCCAAGGACTAGGCGATTACAGGCCACTTTGAACCGCTTATGCATTCCACTCTATAGGACTGTTAATACGCTTTAAAGTAGGTGTTTGTTATGTTCAGGCTAATCAGTGTAAATATTCGATTGTAGGTCACCAGTTAATTATTCATTACCTATTTATCTTAAACAGAAAATTACTAAGAACTGCAAGGGTGCCGCAGGGGAGTGTCATAGGACCGTTGCTATTCACAATATACATAAATGACCTGGTGGATGACATCGGAAGTTCACTGAGGCTTTTTGCAGATGATGCTGTGGTGTATCGAGAGGTTGCAACAATGGAAAATTTTACTGAAATGCAGGAGGATCTGCAGCGAATTCACGCATGGTGCACGGAATGGCAATTGAATCTCAATGTAGACAAGTGTAATGTGATGCGAATACATAGAAAGATAGATCCCTTATCATTTAGCTACAAAATAGCAGGTCAGCAACTGGAAGCAGTTAATTCCATAAATTATCTGGGAGTACTCATTAGGAGTGATTTAAAATGGAATGATCATATAAAGTTGATCGTCGGTAAAGCAGATGCCAGACTGAGATTCATTGGAAGAATCCTAAGGAAATGCAATCCGACAACAAAGGAAGTAGGTTACAGTACGCTTGTTCGCCCAATGCTTGAATACTGCTCAGCAGTGTGGAATCCGCACCAGGTAGGGTTGATAGAAGAGATAGAGAAGATCCAACGGAGAGCAGCGCGCTTCGTTACAGGATCATTTAGTAATTGCGAAAGCTTTACGGAGATGATAAACTCCAGTGGAAGACTCTGCAGGAGAGACGCTCATAGCTCGGTACGGGCTTTTGTTAAAGTTTCGAGAACATACCTTCATCGAAGAGTCAAGCAGTATATTGCTCCCTCCTACGTATATCTCGCGAAGAGACCATGAGGATACAATCAGAGAGATTAGAGCCCACACAGAAGCATACCGACAATTCTTCTTTCCACGTACAATACGAGACTGGAATAGAAGGGAGAACCGATAGAGGTACTCAGGGTACCCTCCGCCACACACCGTCAGGTGGCTTGCGGAGTATGGATGTAGATGTAGATGTAGAAGTAGAGGTGATAATTGCAAACTATCACAACTGCAAACGTTATCAGCGCAATTATGGCATGCAATATAATATATATATATATATATATATATATATATATATATATATATATATATATATATATATATATATATATATATTCTCTCTTACATCAACCACGATATCCGAAACCAAAACCACCTTTGAGTGGTATGACTTAGGTATGACGGAACATTTCCACTGATATATATCGGTAACCATGATGTTCTCACATTGCAGTAATGAACAATGTGGTAGAAGTGACACTCCACAAAGACGTAGACACATCAACATAGAAGTTGTTGTTGTTGCGGTCTTAAGTTCAAAGACGGGTTTAATGCAACTCTCCACGCTACTCTATCCTGTGCGAACCTCTTCATCTGCTAGTAACTACTTTCACCCACATCCCTCTGGATCTGTTTACACTGTATTCATTTCTTGGTCTCCATCTTCGGTTTTTACCCCCCCCCCCCTCCCTCCACTATTCCCACCAGTAATAAATTGGTGATCCCTTAATGCCTCAGGTTCCATCTTTTAATCAGGTTGTGCCATAAGATTCTCATCTCTTCAGGCCGACCAGAGTGGTCGAGCGGTTCTAGGCGCTACAGTCTGGAACCGCGCGACCACTGCGGTCGCAGGGTCGAATCCTGCCTCGAGCATGGATGTGTGTGATGTTCTTAGGTTAGTTAGGTTTAAGTAGTTCTACGTTCTAGGCGACTGATGACCTCAGACGTTCAGTCCCATAGTGCTCAGAGCTATTTGAGCCATTTGAACTTCTCTCCAGGTCTGTTGAATACTTCCTTAATAGTTACGTGACCTAACCATCTTATCTCCAGAATTCTTCTGTAGCACCACATTTCCACAGCTTCTATTCTCTTCTTGTGCAAACTGTTTATCGTCCATGTTTTACTTCTATACATGGCTACATCCCATACAAAAACTTTCAGAAAGGACTTCTTGACACTTAAATCTATACTCAATGTTAACAAATTTCTCTTTCTTGCCATGCCGTTCTACATTTTATATCCTCTCCACTTTGACCATCATCTGTTATTTTGCTTCCCAAGTAGGAAAACTCATTTACTACTTTAAGTGTCTCATGTCTTAATCTAATTCCTTCTGTATCACCTGATATAATTCAACTATATTCCATTATCCCTGTTATGCTTTTGATGATGTTCATTTCATATCCTCCATTCAAGATATTCTCCATTCCGTTCAGCTGGTCCTCCATGTCCTTCTCTGTCTCTGACAGAATTACGACATCGGGGCAACCTCAATGCTTTTATTTCTTCTCCCTGGACTTTAATTCCTACTCCAAATTCTTCTTTGGTTTCCCTTACGCCGGCCGGTGTGGCCGAGTGGTTCTAGGCGGTTCAGTCTGGAACCGTGCGACCGCTACGGTCGCAGGTTCGAATCCTGCCTCGGGCATGGATGTGTGCGATGTCCTTAGGTTAGTTAGGTTTCAGTAGTTCTAAGTTCTAGGGGACTGATGACCTCAGACGTTAAGTCCCATAGTGCTCAGAGCCATTTGTACCATTTGTTTCCCTTACTGCTTACTCAGTATACTAATTGAATAACATCGGGGATTATCTACAAACCTGTCTCACTCCGTTCTCAAGCACTGCTTCCCTTTCGTGCGCTGCGCGGGGCAGGGAGCCTTGCCACGGTTCGAGCGGCTCCCCCTGTCGGAGGTTTGTGTCCTCCCTCGGGCGTGGGTGTGTGTTGTCCTTAGCGTAAATTAGTTTAATTAGTGTGTAAGCCTAGGGACCGATGACCTCAGCAGTTTGGTCCCGTGGAACCTTACCACCAATTTCCGATTTTCCCTTTCGTGCCGCCGGCCGGAGTGGCCGTGCGGAACTAGCGCGAGTCTGGAGCCGAGCGACCGCTACGGTCGCACGTTCGAATCCTGCCTCGGGCATGGATGTGTGTGACGTCCTTACGTTCAATTAGTTCTAAGTCTAGGGGACTGATGACCTCAGATGTTAAGTCCCATAGCGCTCAGATCCGTTTCAACCATTTTCTTGATCCTATGCTGCCTTCACTACTTCATCACTCAAAGCTACCCATTCTTCTTCTACTGTATTCCCTTCCCCTGTTCCTGTCGAACATTCCCCAATGTTCTCTCTAAAACCCTCTACAACCTCTGGTTCTTTCAGTTTATCCAATTCCCATCTCTTTAAGTTCCTGCATTTTTGCCATTTCTTCAGTTATAATCTGCATTTCATAACCTATAAACTGTGGTCAGAGTCCATATCTCTCCCTGGAAATGCGTTACGATTTAAAATCTGGCTCATAAATCACAGTATGAACATTATACAATCAATCTGAAACCTTCTGGTGTCTCCAGGTCTCTTCCACGTATACAACCTGCTCTCACGTTCTAAAACCAAGTGTTCGTTATGATTAAATTATTTTCTGTGCAAAATTCTATAAGGCGGCTTCCTCTTTCTTTCCTTTCCCCCAGCCCATATTCACCTACTCCTTTTCCATCTCTTAGTTCTCTTACTATTGAAATCCAATCCCCCACGACTATTAAATTTTAGGCTCCCTCAACTATCTGAATAATTTATTTTATCTCATCATACATTTCTTCAGTCTCTTCATCATCTGCGGAGCTAGTTGACATATAAACTTGCATACTGTGGTTAGTGTGGGCTTTGTGTCTTTCTTGACTACAATAATGTGTACATTATGTTGTTTGTGGTAGCTTATGCGCATTCGTATTTATTTACTGATTATTAGACCTACTCCAGCATTAAACCTATTTGATTTTGTATTTACAACCCTGTATTCACCTGACCAGAAGTCCTGTTCCTCCTCCCACCGGAACTCACTAATTCCCACTAGATCTAACGTTAACCTACCCATTTTCCTTTTTAAATTTTCTAACCTACCAACCCGATTACGGGATCTGACATACCGCGCTCCGCCCCGTACAATTCCAGGCTTGTTTCTCCTGATAACGACATCCTCCTGCGTAGTCCCCACCCGAAGATCCGAAGGGAGAACTATTTTAACTCTGTAATATTTTACACAAGAGGACGCCATTATTATTTAACCATACAGTAAAGCTGCATGCTTGCGGGGAAAACTAAGGCTGTAGTTTCCCCTTGCTTTCAGCAGTTCTCAGTACCAGCACAGCAATGCTGTTTTGGTTAATGTTCGAAGGCCAGAACAGTCAATCCTCTAGACTGTTTCCCCTGCGACTATCGAAAAAGCTGGTGCCCCTCGTCAGGAACCACGCGTTTGTCTGGGCTCTCGGCTGAGCACGCAAGCCTCCTCACCAACACCAAAGTCCATGGTTCATGGGGAAACACTACACTGTGGTGAAGGATATCCTTAGTCTTCCTAATCCGTCACGAAAGTAAAGTACGATGTGTCTGTCTTATGGGAGTGGTTTAACGCTTCTGGATCGGAAATATTCGGGCAACACAATCCACTGTCAAATGTCTCCGTAGAGTGCGCACTATACTGTTCAAAAGAGTATCTAATTTCGAAACGGCTGCGGCCACTGGAAGCCATATGCCGATTACGCATACACCTTAAAGAAAACATATTTTAAGTAAGTATCCTACACATGAGATTTTTATGGAGGAAAATGTGTCCTAACTAGAATTCTGACAGAGACCAAGGGAAACTGTGTAAACTAGACCCAAGAACATAGCAAACGATCTAGTCGAAAGTTGTAAGCAAAAATTGTTCTTATACCTGTGAAAGTGGAATACGTATAGCGACACTGTTATTGCTCGGACTGTAGGGCAGGTAACCTTCAGAGGTGTTGGCATGGTATAAAAACAAGAGAAAAGGTCTAGTAAACATTCTTCATCTTCGATACACTGAAACACATATCTTCTACTGAAGAAGTGGCCATAGCTCTTAAGATATGCTTTCTAGAGTCTATATTTACTAGAGCTTTTTCTTGTTCTGGTTCATAATACTGCCTCCAAAATATGGAAACCAAAGCGCCTGCAGTGCAAGAGATATGTTTCGCAGTATCGAAAGTGAACAAGTGCTTACAGCATTTTAGAGCCCGTGTTTATCTGACTTTTTTTGTGGTCCATACTACCACCTCTGAATGTTGCCTGTCCGGCCTGCAGTCTTAGCAACAACAGTACCGGTACAAGCATTCCGATTTCAGACATATCAGAATCATTTTCAGCTATAATTTTCGATGCAGTCGTTTCTGGACCAGAGTCCCTATCCTCAAATTGATATCTTTTCCCTTTTGCATGACCACTGGAAATTTATAACGTTAGACCTACATCACACTGTGTATCCGACAGCGGACTAACATACAACAAAACAGTAACCCGTCAGAACACTACTATTGCACAGCCGATGGCAAAATAGCCACAAGCTTTTACAAACATAAAACCATGAAACCTCGGCCTTACTTTCAACTGCATCTCAGGCGAATCTGGAAGTGGACGTAGACTAGCACAATCGGTAGCTCGACAGGGTGCAATGTCTACTACAGCAAAATCAACCCCAGGAAATGTCGAGGTTACTTAACCTCGTATGAGTCGTATGTTAGATACGGTTTCACCTTTGACATCATATTGCATCATACTGACCTATGCACTAGGTATATCGAAGTGCTATATCGCTACGACCAAAAAATTAAGACACTTCTCAAACTATCAGTTCTCTCAGCCGTCAACTAACCAGTCTTTCAACTGGTAGCCGTATTCGAGGGGCGAGATTTCTGTTTCACTGCCAGAGTACGGGAAGAGTGGGAGTAATGACCAGTGCGAGCGTAACATTCATTAGAATTTGTTAGTCAGTAAGGTGCTATATTCGTACGGAACTGCTTATGCCTATGGCGAAAGCCCCTTAGTTGTGCAAGGTCGCTTAAAAGAGTCAGGATAGTGTGTTGTCCCGCAGTCACTTTTTGTACTTTTTTCAGACTTCCTGATAGAAAGTAAGGTTCACATCATGCCATTATTACATATTTACATAACAAGTTGAGTTCTTGTAACATAATTGTGTTGAAAGAGTGGTTACTATCGACGAGTGCATCGTCGGTGGTCCTTGCCAAGCTAAAACAACGTTTGTGTAACGGCGTCTAGGCAGTACAGCCAGGTTTCAGTATACTCCCTACTGGGGCCAATACACACTTTATGAATTAAAATGTTTTTCCCCTGTTTATACTGTTATTTATCTGAACAAACATTGAATGTAACTATTATAGACGATCAATCATAATAAATAATAACAAATTTAATAATTAATGATTATATAATAATTGCACAATAATAATAAATGATAATTATTATTACAGCGATGGTGTGCACAAATAAGAACAAAGGAGACGGTCAATAATGGGATCCATGTGACATTGATAGGGGAATACAAGCAGTGAAGGGAGCGTGGATTTGAAAGTTGCTGCAATCACCTATCGAGCTACAAGGAAACCACTGAAGAGAAGTGTATCGAAGATAAATCTACGTGTTACTAACAAAAAGAAGGTATTTGGAGGGTTTCAGTCACTTTTTAATTCGAATCAAATACGTCCATTTAGACAGAAGATTTTTAGCTAGTCAGTCACGGATATGCGGTACGCTGCATTTTAACTCGCCGAAAGGAATAATCTGTCGCATAAGTGTAATAAGAGCAGAACGGCTGGAAAGGGGTAGATTCGTGATTTGTGGAAAAGGTTTCCATCGTTGACGTTGAGCCCAACTGCTCAGAGTGTACAATGATAGCCCACGAAGAGTGAGTGGCAATCGCCGAAGATGAAAATGGCTATTTGCCTGGTAACTGCGCCTAAAAATTTTGAATCATGTTACTTTCATTTTTCTCCGTAGTAATAATGAACTTCTTTTTGAAAAAATGGGAATTTTATTACATAGTCAATTTTTAACCCTAAACATGTCCTTTGTACTGTAAATAAGTTATTTAACCTGTCAATACACCTCTGCAGTTTTGTGGCCGTTATCCCCTACCATATCCGTCATCATTTGAATATTTTTGAGACTATTGATTATTTTGGTGCTTTGAACATTTATATTATGCAGAATGAGACACAGTCACAAAATCATGTCCTTTTTACACTGCTCTCTCTGATAGCTTTTGAGCTCCCAATGGTTCTTATACCTACTCTCTGCATCCTCCAACATCTTTCAAAAAATTCAACCCCAGTCACAGAATACGACAGCTGCATTGGACGTACTTTCTCCCAGTTAAGGCATATTAGGGTAGTAGTACGGCCAGAGCCCAGACTTCGAGGATTCCCGCCACTGATAGTCACGCATTGTCGATTAAGGAGAAACCGATCACATCGTGTTCATCGTAAACTACAGTGGATCCAAAATTCCTAGACGAAGTATAGGGGGCCAAAACCATTGGCCCACAAACCCCTTCCATACATACAAAAGCGACTAAACACCCCTCAGCCTTGGTCCTTCTCTACGATTCTTACCTTCCGCGCTTCCCTCCATTACTAAACTGATAATCCCTTGATGCCTCAGAACTTGTAATACCAACCGATCCCTTCTTCTAATGAAGTTGTGCCACAAATTCCTCTTCTCCCCAGTTCTATTCAGTACCTCCTCATTAGTTACGTGATCTACCCATGTAAACTTCAGCATTCTTCTGTAGCACCACATTTCGAAACCCTCTATTCTCGTCTTGTCTAAAACATTTATCGTCCATGTTTCACTTCCATACATAGCTACACACCACACAAATACTTCTTGACTTCTTAGCACTTAGATCTATACTCGATGGTAATATATTTCTCTTCTTCAGAAACGCTTTCCTTCCCATTGCCAGTCTACATTTTATATCCTCTCTACTTCGACCACCATCAGTTATTTTGCTCCCCAAAGAGCAAAACTCATCTACTACTTTAAGTGTCTCGTTCCCTAACCTGATTCCCTGAGCATCACCTGATTTAATTGGACTACATTCCATTATCCTCGTTTTGCTCTTGTTGATGTTCACCTTGTATCCTCCTTTCAAGACACTGTCCATTCCATTCAACTGCTCTTCAAGGACCTTCACTGTCTCTGACAGAATTACAATGTCATCGTCAATTCTCCTCGTTTTTAATACTTGGCCATGGATTTTAATTCCTACTCCATTTTTTTTCTTTTGTTTCCTTTTCTGATTACTCAATATATAGACTGAATAACATCGGAGATATGCTTCAACCCTGTTTCAATCCCTTCTCAACCACCGCTTCCGTTTCGTGCCTCTCAGTTCTTGTAACTACCATCTGGTTTCTGTACGAACTGTAAATAGCCTCTCGCTCCTGTATCTTACCCCTACCACCTTCAGAATTTGAAAGAGATTATTCCAGACAACATTGTAAAAAGCTTCCTCTAAGTCTACAAATGCTAGAGATGTATGTTTGCCTTTCGTTAATCTATCTACTAAGCTAAGTCGCAGAGTCAGTATTGCCGCACGTTTTCCAACATTTCTACGGAGTCCAAACTCATCTTCCCCGAGGTCGGCTTCTACCAGCTTTCCATTCGTCTGTAAAGAATTCGTGTTAGTATTTTGCAGCCTTAACTTATTAAACTGGTAATTCGGTAATTTTCACAGCTATCGACACTTTCTTTCTGTGGGATTGGACGTAATATATTCTTCTTGAAGTCTGAGGGTATTTCGCCTGTCTCATACATCTCACTCTGCAGATGGTAGAGTTCTAAAGCAATGTTGTCTACTCCCGGGACTTATATTCGACTTACAACTTTCAGTGCCCTAATAAATTCTTCTCGCATTATCGTATCTCCCATCTTATCTTAATCTACGTCCTCCTTCGTTTCAATAATATTGCCCTCAAGTGCATCGCCACTGTATAGACCCTTTATATACTCCTTAAAACCTTTCTGCCTTCCCTTCTTTGCTTAAAACTGGTTTCCCATCTGAGCTCTTGATATTCATACAAGTGGTTCTCATTTCTACAAAGGTCTCTTTAATTTTCCTGCAGACAGTATTTACCTTATCACTAGGGATGTATGCCTCCGCATCCTTACATTTGTCTTCTAACCATCCCTGCTTTGTCATTTTGCACCTCCTGTCGATCTCATTTTTGAGACGTATGTATTCGTTTTTGCCTGCTTTATTTATTGCATTTTTATATTTCCTCCTTCCATCACTTGAATTCGACATCTCTTCCTTTACCCCAGGATTTCTATTAGCCCTTGTCTTTATTTCTCAGAGCTACCCATTCTTCTTCTACTGTATTTCTTTCCCCCGTTGTTGTCAATCGATCCCCATTTATCTCTCTGAAACTCTCTAAAACCTCTGGTTCTTTCAGTTTATCCAGATCCCGTCTCCTTAAATTTCCACCTTTTGGCAGTTTCTTCAGTTTTAATCATAGTTCATAACCAACAGTTTGTGCTCAGAGTCTACATCTGTTCCTGGAAATGTGTTACAATTCAAAACCTGGTTCCTAAATCTCTGTATTACTATCACATAATCTATCTGAAACCTCCCAGTGGCTCCAGGCTTCTTCCACGTATACAACCTTCTTTCATGATTCTTAAACCAAGCGTTAGCTATGACTAAATTGTGCTCTGTGCAAAATTCTAGGAGGCGGCTTCCTCTTTCATTACTAACCCACATTCCATATTCATCTACTACTTCTCCTTCTCTTCCTTTTCCTACTATCGAATTCCAGTCCCCCATCACTATTAAATTTTCATCTCCCTTCACTATCCGAATAACTTCTTTTATCTCATCATACTTTTCTTCAGTCTCTTCGTCATCTGCGGAGCTAGTTGGCATATAAACTTGTACTACTGTGGTAGGCGTGAGTTTCGTGTCTATTTCGATACAATAATGCAGTCACTATGCAGTTCGTAGTAGCTTATCCGCGCTCCTATTTTTTTATTCATTGTTAAACCTACTTCTGCATTACCCCGATTTGATTTTGCATTTACAACCCTGTATTCACCTGACCAGAAGTCTTGTTCCTCCTGCCAGTTAACTTCACTAATTCCCACTATATCTAGCTTTAACCTATCCATTTCCCTTTTTCAATTTTCTAACTTACCTGCCCGATTAAGGGATCTAACATTCCACCTCTCCTGATAACGACATCCTCCTGAGTTGTCCCCGCCCGGGGACCTCTGGTATATCTTACCCAAGAAGACGTCATCACCATTTAACCACACAGTAGAGCTGCATGCCCTCGGGAAAAATTACGGTTCTAGTTTCTACTTGCTTTCAACCGTTCGCCGTACCAGCACAGCAAGACCGTCTTCATTAATGTTACAAGGCTAGATCAGTCAATCAGCCCCTGCAACTACTGAAACGGCTGCTGCCCCTCTTCGTGAACCACACGTTTGTCTCTCCTCTCAACAGATACCCCCTCCGTTGTGGTTGCACCTAAGGTACGGCTATCTGTATCGCTGAGGCACACAAGCTTCCCCACTAAAGACAAGTTGGGTAACTTTATAAGGTATTGGTGCTTATACTTAATTTGTTCTTCAAAGCATCGCCGACAGACGACTGCGGTAAAGTATTTAATGTAAAACTCATTTTCAACAAATACAAGTAGCTCATTCATTATTTATATTTTATAACCGACTTTTTATTCTAATTCACGACAATTCGTTGCTATATTATTATACTTATCCTTTTTACGCCAATTTCGGAGCTACACGACCGAATAGTATCGGGTCCGGTCAAAGAAAACCATCGTAACGACCGGGAGAGCGGTGTGTTGACCCCCACGCCCCTCCTGTCCGCATCCTCAGCTGAGGCTCACACGGCGGTCGGATGATTCCGATGGGCCACTCGTGGCCTCAACACGGAGCGCTTCTTGCTTATACTTCTTACGGTATAAACTAAATAACAGCTCTTACAAATACGAAGGTCACAGCCAGAATCATTTCTCTACAGACACCAGATATACCTCATTCGACTGCCAAGGCTTCTTGCTTCACAGCTATCGATCGTTCATCTTTAGCGCACGCATACTTAATCTATGCAGCATAAGTCCCGTTATTTTATTGCCACACCTCGCATAATACGAGCTATAGACCTTAAATATGACAAGAAGGAAACAAAACTTCATGTCACACATCAGTTGTTACTGGGATATCAGCCAAGTTGAAGCTGTTTCATTTTACATCTGGGCCTTGTCCGTTGCCTACGGCTGATCGCTATTGTGAACGGCAGTGCTGGTTTTTCGTTTTCCACGTGGGCTATTCTCCACCCTAGAGATAAAGAGCTAGTCTTCCTTTGATCTAGCTACATGTTGCTCATCTGGTCCGACCCGTCTCTTTTCAGATGTGTGTCATTTCTTTAGGATGCCTGCTGTTTCCTAGCACAAACTCCTGAAAGTGTCAGCACTTAACAGCACTACTATGAGACTTAACAGGAAAATTTGCACTTAGTAAGCTTCTGTCATAAAATTTTTCCGATACCGTGAATAAGAGAACCTTAACAAATTCTTAATTATATTTCTGCAAGCCGGTGGTAGACAGAAAACATGTTCCGAAATTGTACTAAATGCTTTCTCTGAGAATTACTTTGAACAGTTAGTTCATGAGCCCACGCGATTTGTAGATGGTTGCGAAATCGTGATCTAATAGAGAGCGTCATAACGGATACAGGGATTAGTGAACACAAGGTCATTGTAGTGAGGCTCAAATCCACATCAACCAAACCACTAAAAATAAACACAAAATATATCTATTTAAAACAGCAGATAAAAATTCGCTTGATGCCTTCCTAAGAGAGAGTCTCCATTTCTTTCAACTTAATTTTGTAAGTGTAGACCAAATATGGCTCAAATTCAAAGATACAGTATCGACAGTAACAGATAGATTCATACCGCATAAGTTAATAAGAGACGGGACTGATCCACCATGGTACACAAAACACGTCAGAACACTGTTGCAGAAGCAACGAATAAAGCATGCCAAATTCAGAAGAACGCAAAATCCCCAAGACTGGCTAAGTTTCACGGAAGTTCGAAATTTAGTGCGGACGTCAATGTGAGACGCTTTTAATAGTTTTCACAATGAAACATTGTCTCAAAATATGGTAGAAAACCCAAAGTGATTCTGGTCGTATGTAAAGTACACCAGTGGCGAAAAATAGTCAATACCGTCACTGCGCGATAGCGATGGAAATGTTACCGATGATGGTGCCACTAAAGCGGAGTTACTAAATACAGTTTTCCGTAATTCCTTCATGAAAGAAGACGAAGTAAATATTCCAGAATTCGAAACCAGAACAGCTGTTAGCATCCGTGACATAAAAGTAGATATCTTAGGTTTTGCGAAAGAACTCTAATCACTTAAGAAAGCCAAGTCTTCCGGTCCAGATGGCATACCAATCAGGTTTCTCTCAGAGTATGCAGACACAATAGCGCCTTTCTTAGCAATCATATACAACCGCTCACTTAATGGAAGGACTGTTCCTAAAGACTGGAAAGTAGCACAGGTCACACCAACATTCAAGAAAGGAGTAACCCATTGAATTACAGACCCATATCACTGACCTCAATTTGCAGTAGGATTTTGGAGCATATACTGTACTCGAACACTATAAATCACCTTTAAGAAAATTACTTATTGATACATAACCAACACGGATTCCTAAAATATCGTTGTTGTGCAACACAGCTAGCTCTTTATTCCGAGCCACAGGTTGGCACTGTCGAAGAGGATCCTCGAGTTGGCGAAGGAGAAGACCGTTTGCCTTTGTGGGCTTCTTTGGGCCTTTCTCGTTAGATGAAGACTCGGTGGTTGTTTGGCTGGAGGGACGGAGGAAATCTACACAGGAGTACTACTTGTGTCCTTTCTGGCCTACTGGTTGTGTAGCTGGTGGCTTCGCCCCTTGAGGCGAGAGTTTGACGGTTTGTTACACAGCTGGACGGGGAATGCCGATACTACCTTGACACTGGTCGATTTCACAACCTCAGAACTGAATTTGAGGTCGCATGTCTGCGTGGCCACGTCCTTCGTGGACCGAGCGTTAACAAGAATAGAATTATAGGTGCCAGACGAGAGAACACAGGGTTTGCGACTAGCCAGTAGCTTTCAAGCTACTTGGTAAGGCACTTTTTCCTTTATCCAGATCTCTTGAACAGCCCGCTCATCAAGATACACGGGAAAATCCCGAGAGGAGGCAGCATGGCCGCCTTTGCAGCTGATACAACGGGGAGAAGGAGGCAGACAATCGCCATCATGTGCATCTCTACCACAGGTTACACATTTGGCTGGGTATCGACAAGACGTTCCAGTGTGATTGAAACGATGACACTGGTAGCGGCTCATCAGGTTCGGAATGTAGGGCCGGGCTGTGATAATTTCATAGCCTGCTTTGATCTTGGACGGCAGCGCCACTCCATCAAAAGTGAGGAAAAGAGTGCGGGTGGACACTAAGGAGGAATCTACTTTTTTCATTTACTGAGGCACGCCGCGACGCAGTTCGCGCACGGAGACATGCTCTCAGCGTCTTTAACTGTCATCCTACGACGGCAAACTGCATTCATTAAAAACAGATGCGAGCAAAGTGTCGTCGTATTCTTCGGGAAAGCAAGAGAGCTAGCTGTATTTCATTCACTAGTTCTTTTAACACATTCCTCTGTCGTGTGGGCCAACCTCTGACGGCTCTCTGGGAACAAGGTCCATACCCCATCTGACAGTAGCAGACGATGTTATTGTGGACCCTGTTGCTATCTCCAACACCTTGGACCACAATTTTGCGGAAGTTTCGAGCTCTTCCCACTATCACTCTGCCTTCCTCCATCGGAAACGATCGGAGGAGGCTCGGGCGATACCCATCCCTTCCCCAAATCGTGAGTACTACAATGTCGCCTTTACTGCGAGGGAGCTAGATCATGCTCTCAGTTCATCCCGATCGTCCGCCCCAGGGCCAGACGCAAGCCACATTCAGATGTTGCAGCACCTTTCTCTTGTGGGCCAGCACTTTCTGCTTAACTCGTACGACAGCATCTCGGCATAGGGCACATTTTCCGGGCGCTGGCGTGAAGCCACCTTCATACCCAAACCTAAGTCTGGTAAGGACAAAGTCCTTCCTTCTAGCTACCGTCCCATCTCTCTTACCAGCTGCGTTTGCAAGATGACGGAACGTATGATTCATGCCTGTCTGGTATGGTGGCTCGAGTCTCACAATTTACTGACGAATGCACAGTGTGGATTTCGAGCTCGGCGTTCTGCAGTTGGCTATCTCGTTACTTTGTCCACCCATGTCATGAATGGTTTTCTTCGTAAACCCCAGACTGTGGCCGTGGTTTTAGATTTGGAGAAGGCCTACGACACCTGCTGGAGAACTATTATTCTCCATACTCTTTACACGTGGGGCTTCTATGGCCACCTGCCCTGTTTCCTTCAGGCATTTTTAAAAGATCGAGTTTTCAAGTTGCGTGTGAGTTCTGCCTTGTTGGACACCTTTATCCAGGTCAATAGTCTGCCACAGGGTTCCGTCCTGAGTGTCGTCCTCTTTGCTATCGTCATTAGCTCTGTAATGGCCTGTCTCCCGCCGTCCATCTCCGGCTCCCTTTTTGTTGACGATTTTGCCATCTATTGCAGTTCTCCATGGCCTGTCTCACTGAGCGGCGTCTTCAGCGATGCCTTGATCGTCTTTACTCCTGGAGCATCGACAATGGCTTACGATTTTCCACTGGAAAAACCGTCTCTGAATTTCTGACGACGCAAATGGTTCGTCCCACCATTTTTACATTTTTGGCCTGTTGCCCTTCCGTCCGCTGTAAGTACGAAATTTCTGGGGCTCACGCTCGATAGGAGCATTGTCCACCCATGTGAGTTACCTGTCAGCCCGCTGTACACGGTTCCTCAGTGTCCTGCGTGTCCTCAATGGTACTTCCTGGGGTATCGATCGAACCACCCTCCTCCGTTTGTACTTATCCGTTGTCCGTTTGAAACGCGACTATGGGTGCATTGTTTATCCATCTGCATGCCCATCCCTCTTACGTCGTCTCAACACTATCCACCATCGTGGTACCCGTTTAGCCATGGGCGCCTTTTACAATAGCCTGGTTGAGAGTCTGTATCCTAAAGCTGCTGAACTGTCACTGTCCTACCACCGTGGCTTTCTCCTCAGCAGGTATGGATGCCGTTTGTCTGCCACGCGTGGCCACCCATCCTATGCCTCCTTCTTCGATGATTCCTTTGATCGTCAGTATGGGGCGCGTCCCTCTTCTCTGTTACCTCCTGGAGGTAACAGATAAGGAGGCTTAGCTGCACACTAACTGCAACTTTCCTAGTGGGTGTGAACCCTTCACCACCTCGGTTTCGTGAAGCGGCCCATGTTAACCTTGGCCTTCATTCGCTTCCTAAGGGCACTATTACAGTATCGGTCTATCGCCTTCAGTTTCGCGACCTTCGTATGGAACTTCGCGATAGTACCTTTGTATACACTAATGGCTCTCGGTCTGACGGTGGGGTCGGGTGTGCCTTCGTCATTGGCACCTGCGTCTTTCGATATCGGCTTCCGGCACACTGCTCAGAACTTACAGTCGAGCTCTTCGTCTTGTATCACGCCACGGAGTACGACGCAGCCCTTGCAATTGTGTCCTTTGCTCAGACTCACTCAGCGCCGTTCAAAGTCTATGTGCGCTGTAGACCGCCCCTCCCTTAATGCAGCGGGTCCAGGAAAACTGTCACTTGCTCACTCTTGGTGGAGCCACTGTGATGTTTATGTGGTTTATTGGCCATGTCGGTCTGCCAATAAACGAGGCTGCTGACGCTGCTGCCAAGACTGCAGTCCCCGTACCTCATCCCACGAGTACATATATTCTCTCCGATGGCCTCTGTGTCACCTTCTGACAGGAGGTGGTGTCCCTTTGGCATCGCCAATGGTCCTCCCTTCACTGGAATAAACTCCGGCTTATTAAGCCCCTCCCAGCGGCTTGGACGGCCTCCTCTCGGCCCTCTCGTTGGGAGGAGGTCATTTCAACTAGGCTGCATTTTGGGCACTGCCTTTTTAGCCATCGCATTTGCTAAGTGGCGCTACCTCATCACTTTGTCCACATTGCGCCCAAGTTTTAACTGTCCGCCACTGCCTTTGGAATGCCCATTTTTTTACCGTTTACGTTCCCAGTTGGGTTAGCCGTCTCATTTATCGGCCATTTTAACAAATGACGTGCGGGCTGTCGACCTCGCTTTAGTTTTTATGCGCGAAAGCATTATAGCGAAGGCTATTTAATTTTTAGTTTTGGACCTCCGTTTCTGTATGGAGTCTTTTTTAGCCCTTTATCCACGTGCATGTTCTTAGCTGTCTTCTATTATATCAATTGGGACTGACGTATAGTCGTTTTTTAACTCCTCGCTGTATTTGTGTTCTATAGTTTTTATATGGGCGAGTATGACCCCAGTTGTATTTTGACCCATAAAGCAAAACAAAACCAAAACCAAATTGAGTCATGGCTGCTAGCGGGAAATGGAACAAGAAGGAACGTGTCACTGCGTCATGTTGAAACAACGTTTCAGCGAATTGCCTACGTTTCTTTAGACGACGATAACGAGAAGGTAATTTGTTGAAACACTGCTTCATGATGAAGCCGGATATCGCTATTATCCCGAGGGCATATCATGATTGGAGCTTGCCAGGCAACGTAATTCCCATAAATTCTGATGTATTTTAGATCTAAAAACTGCTGCTATACTGTAAAAACCACTGTGGAGTCCATAGCAGAGTGCATCGTGCACTATGTGCCGTTTAAGGTTTTTTTTCAGTTCTACGTCATACGGAACGAGAGATGAATGATAGCTTAAATGCATCTGTGCGTACTGTAATTATTCTAATCCTGTCTTCGTGGTCCATACGGGTGCGGAAATAGAAGGTGGTAATATATTCTTAGATTCCTCACTTTAGTTCCTGAACTTTTGAAACTATGGTTTCGCAGTATAATTGACGTCTCTCTGTAATCACCAGCTAGTTAAGGTTTTTCATCATTCCTGCAGCTCTTTTTGTATACCTTAAATATTTCCTGGTATGAGGTGTAGCTCCCACACACGTGAGCAATATTCCAGAATGCGTTCCAGGGACTGCTGAAAAAAGCAGTCTCATGCTATCAATGATCGAAAGTTCGACATTTCATTTCACGTACCTACAAATTGTTACAACTAGGTATATTTCCCCCCCCCCCCCCCCCCCCCCCCCCCACCGAGCCGAGGACTTCGCCGTTGGTGAGGAGGCTTGCGTGCCTCAGCGACACAGATAGCCGTACCGTAGGTGCAACCACAACGGAGGGGTATCTCTTGAGAGGCCAGACAAACGTGTGGTTCCTGAAGAGGGGCAGCAGCCTTTTCAGTAGTTGCAGGGGCAACAGTCTGGATGATTGACTGACCTGGCCTTGTAAAACTAACCACTTGCTGTGCTGGTACTGAGAACGGCTGAAAGCAAGGGGAAACTACAGCCGTAATTCTTCCCGAGGGAATGCAGCTTTACTGTATGGTTAAATGATGATGACGTCCTCTTGGGTAAAATATTCCGGAGGTAAAATAGTCCCCCATTCGGACCTCCGGACGGGGACTACCTAGTAGGACGTTGTTATCAGGACAAAGAAAACTGGCGTGGAATGTCAGATCCCTAATGGACTGGTTAAAGTTAGATATAGTGATAATTAGTGAAGTTCGGTGGCAAGAGGAACAAGACTTCTGGTCAGGTGAATACACGATTACAAATACAAAATCAAATAGGGCTAATGCAGGAATAGGTTCAATAATGAATAAAAATAGGAATGCGGTTGAGCTACTACAAACAGCAGAGTGAACGCATTATTATAGCCAAGATAGACACGAAGCCCAACGCTACCACAGTAGTAAAAATTTATATGTCAACTAGCTGCGCAGATGACGAAGAAATCGATGAAACGTATGAGGAGATAAAAGAATTTAATCAGTTAGTGAAGGGAGACGAAAATCTAATAGTCGTGGGTGACTGGAATTCGATAGTAGGAAAAGAAAGAGAAGGAAAAGTAGTACGTGAATATTGAATGGGGGTAAGGAATGAAAGAGGAAGGTGTCTGGTAGAATTTGCACACAGTATAACTGAATCATAGCTAACACTTGGTTCAAGACTCATAAAGGTAGGTTGTATACGTAGAAGAAGCCTGGAGATAATGGAATGTCTCAGATAAATTATATATTGGTAAGACAGAGATATAGGAACCAGGTGTTAAATTGTAACACATTTCCAGGGGCAGATGTGGACTCTGACCACAATCTATCGGTTATGAACTGTAGATTAAAACTGAAGAAACTGCTAAAAGATGGGAATTTAAGGAAATGTGATCAAGATAAACTGACAGAACCAGAAATACTAGAGAGTTTCAGGGAGAGCATTAGCAGAGCATTTGACAAGAACGAGAAAAGGAAATACTGAACAAGAAGAGTGGGTAGCTTTGAGAGATGAAATAGTGAAGACAGCAGAGGATCAAGTAGGTAAAAAGACAAGGGCTAATAGAAATCCTTGGGTAACAGAAGAGATATTGAATTTAACTGATGAAAGGGAAAAATACAAAAATGCAGTGAATGAAGCAGGCAAAAAGGAATACAAACGTCTCAAAAATTGGATCGAAAGGAAGTTCAAAATGGCTAAGCAGGTATGGCTACAGGACTAATGTAAGGATGAAGAGGCGTATACCTCTAGGGGTAAGACAGATATTACCTACGAATATTAAAGAGACCTTTGTAGAAAAGAGAAGCACTTTTGGATGAATATCAAGAGCTCAGATGGAAACCCAGTTCTAAGCAAAGAAGGGAAATCAGAAAAATGGAAGGAGTATATAGACGGTGTATACAAGGGCAATGTTCATGATGACAATATTATGGAAATGGAAGAGGATGTACATGAAGATCAAATGGGAGATATGATTCTGCGAGAAGAGTTTGACAGATCACTGAAAGACCTAAGTTGAAACAAGGCCCCGGGAGTAGACTACATTCCATTAGAACTACTGATAGCCTTGGGACAGAGAGCCCTGAGAAAGCTCTACCATCTGGTGAGCAAGATGTATGAGACAGATGAAATACTCTCAGACTTCAAGAAGAAAATAATAACTCAAATCCCAAAGAAAGCAGATGTCGATAGATGTGAAAATTATCGAACTATCAGTTTAATAAGCCACGGCTGCAAAATACTTACACGAATTCTTTACAGACGAATGGAAAAAACTGGTAGAAGATGACCTCGGTGAAGATCGGTTTGGATTCCGTAGAAATGTTGGAACACGTGAGGCAATACTGACACTGTGACGTATCTTTAAAAAAAATAGATTAAGCAAAGGCAAACCTACGTTTCTAGCATTTGTAGACTTAGAGAAAGCTTTTGACAATGTAGACTGGAATACTCTCTTTCAAATTCTGAAGGTGACAGGGATAAGTGACAGGAGACAAAGGCTATTTACAATTTGTACAGAAACCAGATGGAAGTTATAAGAGTCGAGGGGCATGAAAAGGAAGCAGCGGTTGGGAAGGAGAGAGACAGGGTTGTAGCCAATCCCCGATGTTATTCAATCTGTACATTGAACAAGCAGTAAAGGAAACAAAAGAAAAATTCGGAGTAGGAATTAAAATCCATGGAGAAGAAATAAAATATTTGAGGTTCGATGACATTGTAATTCTGTCAGAGACAGCAGAGGACCTGGAAGAGCAGCTGAACGGAATGGACAGTGTCTTGAAAGGAGGATACAAGTTGAACATCAACAAAAGCAAAACGAGGATAACGGACTGTAGTCGAATTAACTCGGGTGATGCTGAGGGAATTAGATTAGGAAGTGAGACGCTTATAGTAGTAAATGAGTTTTGCTGTTTGGGGAGCAAGATAACTGATGATGGTCTAAGTAAAGAGGATATAAAATGTAGACTGGTAATGGCAAGGAAAGCGTTTCTGAAGAAGAGAAACTTGTTAACATCGAGTATAGATTTAAGTGTCAGGAAGTCGTTCTGAAAGTATTTGTATGGGGTGTAGCCCTGTATGGAAGTGAAACGTGGACGATAAATAGTTCGGACAAGAAGAGAATAGAACCTTTCGAAATGTTGTGCTACAGAAGAATGCTGAAGATTAGATGAGTAGATCACATAACTAATGAGGAGGTACTGAACAGAATTGGGGAGAATAGAAATTTGTGGCACAACTTGACTGGAAGAAGGAATCGGTTAGTAGGACATATTCTGAGGCATCAAGGGATAAGCAATTTGTATTGGAGGAGAGCGTGGAGGGTAAAAATCCTAGACCGAGACCAAGATATGAATACACTAAACAGATTCAGAAGGATGTATGTTGCATTAGGTACTGAGAGATGAAGAAGCCTGTACAGGATAGAGTAGCATGGAGAGCTGCATGGACTGAAGACCACAACAACAACAGGTATATTTGAAATGACTGATTCCGCTTGTAACTCATTGATATCATAGTCGTAGCATACAACGGCTTTGCATTTTAGTCAGTTGCCAAAGTTTACATTCACGAATATTTAAAGCATCTTGGCAACCTGCGAACCACTTCGAGATCCCACTAAGGCATGACTAAACATTTTTACTGATTCTTTCTGACAGTACTGCCTGATAGATAACTATATCATCTGCAGGAAAGTAAGAGGTTACTATTCATTTTCTCTTTCAGGTTCTTAATATACAATATGAAAAGCAAGGATCCTAATGCAATTCTCTCGGATGTGCCAAGTGCCTTCTACGTCGGTGGATGGCTCGCCATCCATTACAATCTGCGTCCTCAGTACCAAATAAACCTGACTCCACTCATAAATTTCGTATGCTATCCAGTATTATCGTACTTCCGTTAGTAAGCGTTGATGTGATACTAAGTTAAAAGATGATCAGAAGCCACGAAATACTGCGTCTACCTGACTGATTTGATACCTGGTTGTCAGGAAGCATATGAAGAAAGCTTCATAGATGCATGTGAGAGAATCGTGAGCACCGTTACACATGACTAATGTTTTCAGCATGGAGAATATCATTATTTTCGAGATACTTCATTAGATTCTGTTTGAGGTGAACCTAATCTTACACGAAAGCTTCACGTTAGCCACAAAGAAACTACTGAGTACAAGCGCAGTGCTCATACTGGTCAGTAACATCAAACCAGATTTTTTTCCTAGGATGTAGGGGAAAAACTTCACTCTGTACTCACAAACAAATCACAGTTGCCGAAATTCCAAAATCCGGTCTTTCTAGGGCAAGCCTACCCTTCTTCATTTGAAATGTCTTCCAACAAATGCAACATCTTAAGCCCGACCTTGCTAACTCAGTAACCTTTTCTGAATACCACCCGTTCCTCTTCCGACAGCCACTATCAGCGTTACTTGACACTGATCGCCATCCATCATCTTTATCAAGAAGTCTCCTCACTGCTGCATTTTAATACAAGTACCATCTCCGATATAAAAACTTTATTGCTTTCACTTACCATTGATACCCCACGCTGGCAGCTGGACCACCACCTGTGAACAGAAAGTTCTTTATGAATGTTCAGCAGAGCGAAAAAAATTCCTACATAATACATTGTTTGCAGTTATGTGAGAGTAACGATGATAGTCTTAAAAAGTTGCCGGTTCAGTGGCATGCTGCTTCGTATGTCCACCGTTCAAATTGCTGAGTAACAGGAACTACATTTGTTTACGGGTTTTGTTGCAACTGAGGATCAGCAGAGACAGTTTCTTCAATTGCTCCTAAAGCTATCTGTTGAAAACAACGCGGGAAATCCTGCGAGGCCCTCAATGTTGGCCACATGTCATGCGTACGCCTGGGCAGAAAATGTTCTGCACGTCACTGTGTGACATTGTTAGACCTCGCAGAGCCGTACGCAAATTTTATTCTGTTAGCTAATTTCTTGTGTGGGTTCTTACGCAGAGTAAAACCAATGGTTCGTAGATATAGAACGTTAAGTAACACATAGTTACTTAAAAGAGGCTGTTCATCGCTGGTAGCTTTTCGCAAGAAGGCGCTTGGCATGTTAAGTGAATAAAGTACGGAGGCAAATAAAACAAGTCTTTTTAGAGGTAGTAGCTTAATGTAAGAACGTTAAACTAAAATTCTTACTGGAATGCCATTTTTAATATTCAAACAATAAAGGTAAAAAAGAGATGAAAATTTATTATACGTGTGCGAAATTGACACATATTTAAGTGCAAAAATAACTGGCTGTAATACTAAGAAGGGTATGTTGTTTTTCGAAATATCTATTTGTAATTAACTGACCTATACCGTAATCCAAAGAGAATATGTAATCTACAAGATCCAACATGGTGTCACCGATAAGCTTCAAGGGGCTGTAGTAGATATCCAGACTAAAAAATTCAGGATAGAAACGTATGTCCGGAAACGTCATCCAACGACACTATACTGCATCGAAAGTATAGGGGCCAACGTCTCCCGCAAGACCTCTCTTTCAGTAGGAACCATGAGTTTATACGGTTAATCTATGTTGTTGCGACTGGCATTGACGCATATGGCGTAATCTAATACTCTCAATGCTTTGAAGAGCATTGTGAGAAATTGCGGTCGTGACCCGTAACTGACTTGGCGTCAGATATTAACCACCATAACTCTGACGCCTTTATCATACTCTCCATAAGTATTTTGGCACATGGTTCAAATGGCTCTAAGCACTATGGGACTTAACATCTGAGGTCATCAGTCCCCTACACTTGTTGTTGTTGTCTTCAGTCCTGAGACTGGTTTGATGCAGCTCTCCATGCTACTCTATCCTGTGCAAGCTGCTTCATCTCCCAGTACCTACTGCAACCTACATCCTTCTGAATCTGCTTAGTGTACTCATCTCTCTGTCTCCCTCTACGATTTTTACCCTCCACGCTGCCCTCCAATGCTAAATTTGTGATCCCTTGATGCCTCAAAACATGTCCTACCAACCGATCCCTTCCTCTAGTCAAGTTGTGCCACAAACTTCTCTTCTCCCCAATCCTATTCAATACTTCCTCATTAGTTATGTGATCTAACCATTTAATCTTGAGCATTCTTCTGTAGCACCACATTTCGAAAGCTTCTATTCTCTTCTTATCCAAACTAGTAATCGTCCATGTTTCACTTCCATACATGGCTACACTCCAAACAAATACTTTCAGAAACGACTTCCTGATACATAAATCTATATTCGATGTTAACAAATTTCTCTTCTTCAGAAACGCTTTCCTTGCCATTGCCAGTCTACATTTTATATCCTCTCTACTTCGACCATCATCAGTTATTTTACTTCCTAAATAGCAAAACTCCTTTACTACTTTAAGTGTCTCATTTCCTAATCTAATTCCCTCAGCATCACCCGATTTAATTTGACTACATTCCATTATCCTCGTTTTGCTTTTGTTAATGTTCATCTTATATCCTACTTTCAAGACACTGTCCATTCCGTTCAACTGCTCTTCCAAGTCCTTTGCCGTCTCTGACAGAATTACAATGTCATCGGCGAACCTCAAAGTTTTTACTTCGTCTCCATGAATTTTAATACCTACTCCAAATTTTTCTTTTGTTTCCTTTACTGCTTGCTCAATATACAGATTGAATAACATCGGGGAGAGGCTACAACCCTGTCTCACTCCTTTCCCAACCACTGCTTCCCTTTCATGCCCCTCGACTCTTATTACTGCCATCTGGTTTCTGTACAAATTATAAATAGCCTTTCGCTCCCTGTATTTTACCCCTGCCACCTTTAGAATTTGAAAAAGAGTACTCCAGTCAACATTGTCAAAAACTTTCTCTAAGTCTACAAATGCTAGAAACGTAGGTTTGCCTTTTCTTAATCTTTCTTCTAAGATAAGTCGTAAGGTCAGTATTGCCTCACGTGTTCCAACATTTCGACGGAATCCAAACTGATCCTCCCCGAGGTCCGCATCTACCAGTTATTCCATTCGTCTGTACAGAATTCGCGTTAGTATTTTGCAGCCGTGGCTTATTAAACTGATAGTTCGGTAATTTTCACATCTGTCAGCACCTGCTTTCTTTGGGATTGGAATTATTATATTCTTCTTGAAGTCTGAGGGTATTTCGCCTGTCTCATACATCTTGCTCACCAGCTGGTAGAGTTTTGTCATGACTGGCTCTCCCAAGGCCGTCAGTAGTTCTAATGGAATGTTGTCTACTCCGGGGGCCTTGTTTCGACTCAGGTCTTTCAGTGCTCTGTCAAACTCTTCACGCAGTATCGTATCTCCCATTTCGTCTTCATCTACATCCTCTTCTATTTCCATAATATTGTCCTCAAGTACATCGCCCTTGTATAAACCTTCTATATACTCCTTCCACCTTTCTGCCTTCCCTTCTTTGCTTAGAACTGGGCTGCCATCTGAGCTCTTGATATTCATACACGTGGTTCTCTTCTCTCCAAAGGTCTCTTTAATTTTCCTGTAGGCAGTATCTATCTTACCCCTAGTGAGATAAGCTTCTACATCCTTACATTTGTCCTCTAGCCATCCCTGTTTAGCCATTTTGCACTTCCTGTCGATCTCATTTTTGAGACGTTTGTATTCCTTTTTGCCTGCTTCATTTACTGCATTTTTATATTTTCTCCTTTCATCAATTAAATTCAATATTTCTTCTGTTGCCCAAGGATTTCTAGCAGCCCTCGTCTTTGTACCTACTTTATCCTCTGCTGCCTTCACTACTACATCCCTCAGAGCTACCCATTCTTCTTCTACTGTATTTCTTTCCCCTACTCCTGTCAATTGTTCCCTTATGCTCTCTCTGAAACTCTGTACAACCTCTGGTTCTTTCAGTTTATCCAGGTCCCATCTCCTTAATTTCTCAGATTTTTGCAGTTTCTTCAGTTTTAATCTACAGGTCATAACCAATAGATTGTGGTCAGAGTCCACATCTGCCCCTGGAAATGTCTTACAACTTAAAACCTGGTTCCTAAATCTCTGTCTTACCATTATATAATCTATCTGATACCTTTTAGTATCTCCAGGGTTCTTCCACGTATACAACCTTCTTTCATGATTCTTAAACCAAGTGTTAGCTATGATTAAGTTGTGCTCTGTGCAAAATTCTACTAGGCGGCTTCCTCTTTCATTTCTTAGCCCCAATCCATATTCACCTACTATGTTTCCTTCTCTCCCTTTTCCTACACTCGAATTCCAGTCACCCATTACTATTAAATTTTCGTCTCCCTTCACTATCTGAATAATTTCTTTTATTTCATCGTACATTTCTTCAATTTCTTCATCATCTGCAGAACTCGTTGGCATATAAACTTGTGCTACTGTAGTAGGTGTGGGCTTCGTATCTATCTTGGCCACAATAATGCGTTCACTATGCTGTTTGTAGTAGCTTACCCGCATTCCTATTTTCCTATTCATTATTAAACCTACTCCTGCATTACCCCTATTTGATTTTGTGTTTATAACCCTGTAGTCACCCCTACACTTAGAACTACTTAAACCTAACCAACCTAAGGACATCACACACAAGCATGCCCGAGGCAGGATTGGAACCTGCGACCGTAGCTGCAGCGCGGTTCCGGAATGAAGCGCCTAGAGCCGCTCGTCCACAGCAGCCGGCTATTTTGGCACATGCTTAACTTTTTTGTACAGGGATGTGTATTCATCAGTGACACCGATTGATCGAATGAATTGAATTGGTGTTCCATGTACGGGTTGATGTATGTCGTCGAATGTTTATACCGCGTAAACGATGTGCTTGGTGTATTGTAATTTAACAATACTTTCTACACTGACGACTCAAAACATTGTGCACTTCGAGATTGGATGTCTTCTGGTGGCGTACGCATCTCTGCCCAGTAATCCGAATGGGGGACTATTTTACCCAAGAGGACGCCATCGCCGGCCGTTGTGACCGAACGGTTCTAGGCGCTTCAGTCCGTAACCGCGCTGCTGCTATGGGCGCAGGTTCGAATCCCGCCTCGGGCATGGATGTGTGTGATGTCGTTAGGTTAGTTAGGTTTAATTAGTTATAATCCTAGGGTACTGATGACCTCAGATGTTAAGTCCCATAGAGCTTAGAGCCATTTGAAGGACGCCATCGTCATTTAACCATACAGTAAAGCTGCATGACCTTTGGAAAAACTACGGCGCTAGTTCTCCCTTCGTTACAGCAGTTCACGGTACCAGCACAGCAATGCTGTTTTGGTTGATGTTACAAGGGCAGTTCAGTCAATCATGAAGACTGTTGCCCCTGCAACTACTGAAATGGCTGCTGCCCTCCTCACGAACCACACATTTGTTTGGCCTCTCAAAAGATACCCCTGCATTGTGGTTGCACAGCACGGCTATGTGCATCACAGATGAGATATGTATTTTATAAAACTTCAATTGTGGTCGGTAAGGGGGCTTTCACTTGTCAAGTGGCCACCGGCCGAAGATTAAAGAACCTATCGCTCCTTGTCACTAAGTTGGGGGTAGCGGCTTGTGACATGACTCGCCGAGGGCTGGCCGAGGGCAAAAGACTCAAGTGTCTGCATGGACACCTCAATTTATGGCGAGAAATTATTACTCTTGGGATGTGGTTAGCCCTCGGGAATTTCGAAAGTGTTAAACTAAGCTCTAAATCGCCCATCGCTGGATGACGTCAGACTGGAATTTCTAGGACGAAGTAGCGAGGAAAATGTACTCTGTTTGTCCTCTGACTGACGACATTCCGGAGTGGGGATTTGTTAAACGTGGCGTCGACACTCTCTTGGCTGAAAAGGGTAACATTTTCCCTGATTGGGTTTGCAGCCATATTGGCACAAACTGCAGTGTCGGGAGCTGGTGAAAGAAAAAGGGATCCTCTTTCTATGATGCTGGATAGAGACAGGTCGCTGGATGGGGATGTCGTGACGCTTCGAGGTATGCAAGTGCTCACGAGCGAGATCCTGATCCTCCACTACTACCACGGCCCTCCGACTTATTGCTACAGCAAATTGGTGAAAGTATACAGATGCACAGCTCACAAGATGGAGGTTAATGTTTATACAGGAAGTGTACCGCTACCACAATTGCGCTGAACCCGATTCATGACTTATAATCGTTTGATGATGTATTATCGTCGATTTCGCGGAAAACGTATGAAGCGTCAGAGTGTGACGCCAATGGTGAAGCATGGAGGGTGGTCGGTCATGGTATGTTTTTCAGTTATTTAAGACGGTGATATATTGATAATTAACGGAAAATTAAGAACGAGAGGATATCACAGGGTACTAATCAAAAACGTTGTCCCATCTGGCAAGACAATTATTGGTAGTGGGTTTGTTCTGCAGCAGGGCAATGATGCCCAACTTGATTCTAAATTGTGCAGATGGTTTGTCAACATACAAGAGAAAAGTGAGGATCTGTTGAATATGTAGGTCCTGGAAATCACCTGACTTAAATCCTGTTGAACTCTTATGTGGTCAACTTCACAGTGAAGTCAGAAAACAGAGGTCATCCAATGTTGAGGATTCATACATATGTGTTGGACGGTAACAACTCCAAAAACTTCAGAATGCCAAGGGTTTGTGCAACTATCCTGAAGGCAAAGTGTGGGTACTTTGAAGAGGCTAATATCCAGGCCATATTGTATTGCTGTTAATGATACACAGAAAAAAAAGTGTTTACTTTGTTGGCATATTGAGTTTGAAGGATGATATAAGGTATATAGTTTTTGATCGCGGGTGATAGTAAACGTTAGACTGGCAGTGTACTTCCAGTCCACACAGAATCGCTCTGTATTGCGACCCAAAGGTGAAACAACACACTGTTAAGCAGGAGGTCAAAATCGCCGGTGTATAACGTCTAACCGAGCTATGCGGCGCAGTGATTAGCACACTGGACTCGAATTTGGGAGGACAACGGTTCTAACCAGCGTCCGGTCGTCCTGATTCAGATTTTCCTTGAATTCGCTAAGTCGCTTCAAGAAAATGCCAGCATGGTACCTTTGAAAGGACATGGCCCATTTCCTTCCCTAATGTGATGCGACCGATGACCTCGCTGTTTGGTCCCTCGACCAAACCAGCCAACTAACCAGCCTATAACGTCTACTGCCCACGAAGTTTGATTTATGTTTATTTTACGAGTTTAAATGATTTCAAGTTTGATGATTGCAAAGAATACCGTGAAGTTCGGGTCCCGCTAAATGGATCAGGTGTGCTTTGTCCATCAGAGGCAACTGGCCAGGTAGCTGACCATGTGTACGGGGTTTCACACAAGGCATTTCTTATCTTGATTCAGTCAAGATAATGATAGCTGTATGATATCCTAAAGTATTAGTGTAAGAGAGAAACAAATATTCCCACAGAAGAGTGTATAAAAATGAACGAATTGCACCAAAGTGTTACAGTCTGAAACATTCCTAAAAAGCACTGAACCTCACATTCAGCTGGTAGAGAAAGCGGGATAACAGCCGAATTTGACAGCATCTAGGATTCTGGGGATAATTTAAGGGTATATCGAACTGATAGGCTATTGGGGAATGGAGGTCGTGTATTTGTCACAGTAGACAAGGAACAAAAATCCAGCACCACAGAAATTAAAGTTTCACGCTATATTCGTTTGGTAAGACGCAGTATCAGAGGTGGGCATAAAATTATTTGTATAATTTGGCTTTCCTGAAGACCACCAGACTCACATCCTGACGTAACCGCAAATTTTAGAGAACAACTCAGTTCGCTAGTGCGTGATTTCTCCATTCATACTGTAATCATCATAGGACACTTTAATGATGAAACTGTCAATTGACAAAATTATAGTTTTGTTAATGGTCGGCGTGACAGGACATCCTATGAAACTAAAGGTCTTCTCCGAAACCTACCTAGAGCAGATAGTTCGGAATCCCACTCATGATAAAAATACATTAGATGCAATAGCAACAGACAGCCATGATCTCTTTGAGGGTGTCCACATAGAAACTGGCATCAGTGACCATAAGGCAGTTGTAGTAACATTGATTACCAAAGTACATAAGGCAACTAACACAAATAGAACGATTAATATGTTCACTAAACTATATAAACAACCAGAGCTCCGACGAGGGGCTTGAAACTTTTATATCATGACTGAAGCATGTAGACGAACTAGGCTCAAATTTAAAAGAATAGTTAATCATCCACTGGATTGATATGACCCAGTAGAACAGTTAGTATAAGGAAGCACCCTCCATGGTATGCAGTCAGTGTAAAGAAACACCTAGAGAAACAGGGACTGCTGCAGAATAGGTACAAAAGGGCATGAACTATAGATACAGAGATTCTGAATGAAACGCATTTGTCTGTCAAGATAGCAATTCGCGAACTCTTCAGCGACTACTATAGTCGAAGACCTTTCACAAAATCCAAAGAACGTCTGGTCGTCGTATGTGAAGGCTGTTAGTGGCTCCGGAGTTGGCGCCAGTTACTCAAGAATGTGAAAGGAACTGAAACTGGATGTAGCAAAGCAAAAGCAGAGAAGCTAAATGCCATTTTCACATGTGGGTTTACAAAGTAGTACTACCTAAGTTTAATTCTCCTACATCTGAAAAAAATGAATGATAGAGATATTCGTGACAATGGCGTTGAGAAAGAAATGCCGTCCATGAAAGTGAACAAATCTTCACCACCCGATGGAATCTCTATCAGAATGTGTACTGTATTCGTCGCTGAGTTAGCCACCCCTTTTTACTATGATCTGTTGTAGCTCCCTTGAACAAAAAACCATGTCCAGCAGTTGTAAGATTCCACAGGCCACACCTCTCTACGAGAATGGTAGCAGAATTGATACACGAGACTACTGTTCAGTATCTTTGACATCCATTTGTTGTAGGAACTTAGAACATATCCTAATCTCAAGCACAATGAGATATCTCGACAAAAAATTGTCCCGTTCATGCCAATCAGAGAGGATTCCCAAAACGTCGATCATGCGAAATCCAGCTCGAATTCTCTCACATCGCATACTGAAACAATTGGTCAACGCAACGAGGTATAAGCACTAATTCTCGATTTTCGGAAATAATTGTGTCGTTAGCATATTTAAAGCATTCTCAAATAACAAGTGTTTTTAGGCGTGGAAATTTAGCATCCAGAGACAGTCTTCAGAATTTTTGACGCCTATTTGGCAATTATATGTGTATTTGTAAAATCATTTGTGCATTCCTTTACATGGATGGCATATTTTGGCAATGTTGTGACAGCAACTTAAATGCGAGTTACAGCGTTTTTCTTCTACCAATGTCAACCAAGCCCTAGATACTCGGTATAAACACCGCACTTTTGCACTTCCTACGTATTTTACAGACATTTTAGAATTTTTCAACGTCTTAGATGTGGACTTTAAGTACTTTGGAACACTGTTGCGTTTTTAACCATGCAGTAGTCTATTGCTGGCAGTAAGAGATACACTACCGCACGGATTTACAGTGCAGCCATCTGCTGGTGGCAGTTCGCACTCACTTTCTTCAGTGCTGCCCTCTGCTGGTGACAGGAGCAAACAGAATATGAAACAGGACTTGCTTTTATTCCACGTATTCAGAGTCTGCGGTAAAGTATTTAATGTAAAACTCATTTTCAACAAATAAAAGTAGCTGATTCATTATTTATATTTTATAACCAACTTTTTATTCTAATTGTTTGTAGAGCACAAACGTGGGGCATTTAATGCAAATTGTTGGATCGTGGAGCATTGGGTAGTCGTGGCTCGATGCTGATGTCAGAAAATATGTCGGACATGCGAATTGCAAGTGACTCTCGCTCCCACGGAAGTGCCAACACAGCAGTTTTCTTCATGCTTCGTTGGCTGCAGAGTGGGTGCACCGCAAACTGCAGTTGCAGGGGGTGTGGGCCATCCTCACCATTATAGGACTTTGCCCATATGTGATGAGCAATGGCTTTTGAGATAACGAAATGCTAATAATTATGTTAGCAAAAAAAAGTGCAAATTGTTTCTGTGTCAACACGTTCTGGCAGAACATACACTGCCGCACTACTCAATGAAATGTACCCTCTGCTGTGTTCTTCATAGTGATTTGCGAAATATTGATGTAGATGTAAATGTAAATGAAATGACCGAACGGCACTGATGGCTC
Source organism: Schistocerca gregaria (assembly GCF_023897955.1). Taxonomy (NCBI): domain Eukaryota; kingdom Metazoa; phylum Arthropoda; class Insecta; order Orthoptera; family Acrididae; genus Schistocerca; species Schistocerca gregaria. The sequence goes on along the minus strand of NC_064931.1, from coordinate 441,894,814 downwards.
GATGGTCCCATCCAGGGAAGTTCGGTCCCTGGATAGCAAGTCTTATTTCAAGTGTCGTTACATTGGGCGACTTGCGATACGGTGATGATGAGGACAATACAACACCCAGTGCATAAGCAAAGCATATCTCCAACCCAGCCAGGAATCGTACCTGGGCCCATTGCATGGAAGGCAAACACGTTACCACTGGGCTAAGTAAGTGGATTTAAATGTAGAAGTAGGAATACGACTCAAATCAACTTGACAATATTCTGGGGCAGGTCTTAACTTGGAGCTGCACTGTAGTTATGACGTCTTCAAAATAAATACAATATCAACTTCTGAGAAAGGGGAAGGCGTTTGGCGTGGTGAGTAAAATAACTAAAATATGACTGTCAAAATATCCACGGGTGTACTGCCGGTCTATAGTGTCCAACGGGCACAATATTTCGGCGATCAAACATGTCGCCATCATCAGGTGAACTGACGGACTGAGCTCCTATGAACGTGCCGGCACGGAGATCCGTACGCCGTGTTAAAATCTGAAATACACACTTCGACTGATTTTAGGCCTTCCGAGTGTTAAAACTGTGTATATTTTTCTACAGTTAACAAACTTTGCTTTCAACACATCGAAATACAGAAGCTCACCTTACCTTATCGTACACTTAAGCCCATAATTGTGCGGACTCGCCAGTGAGTAATTTGAAGAGGACTCTAATTTTCTCTAACCAGAAGAGTTGAATGTCAACTTCTAGATGAAGCAGTACAGAACGCTCTTCACCGTAGTGCACCTGGCGTTAACCATACGTAGGCTACATCGTGCATTGTCTTACCAAATAATATCTTTATTGGTAAAGTACATGACGGTTTTCGGATGGGCTAACTGTCATCTGACAACCTAAATGTATCTCATATTACGACCATTTCACCTGCAGAAAAACATGTCGCAAATTCTCAAAAATGGTTAAAATGGCACTGAGCACTATGCTACTTAAATTCTGAGGTCATCAGTACCCTAGTACTTAGAACTACTAAAACCTAACTAACCTAAGAACACATCCACGCATGAGGCAGGATTCGAACCTGCGACCGTAGCGCTCGCGCGGTTCCAGACTGTATCGCCTAGAACCGCTCCTCCATTCCGGCCGGCGCATATTGTTATCTGGATTATTATACACCCAACGCACATGAATTAAGACAGCTTGTTCCAGTGTAATAAACTGTGAACGACAGAATTACTATTACATGAAATTTCTGTAGTTGTATATAACGTTCTTTTCTCCACAAGCTCTTAATGGATAGTGTTATTACACACTGCTTGTGGTTAATGGACGCTAAAGTAAAGGATTTTTTGAAGAAGCTGAGCGAGTATTCAGAGCATTATGAATGTAATTGCTCAAAGGTTGGAACACTACAGCTGATTATGAAGAATATCTGCAGCACTGAAAACGTTATAATTTTACCTCAGTAGCCTAGCTAAACTACCACTACATATAAAAATCTCTACTTTCATATGTAACTAAATCACACTTATAGGCTAAACTACGCATTTTTAAATCTGAGACAATGATTTTGGAATGATAACTGCAATTAACATGCACCAACTCTCTACCGTCTGTACACGGCTGTTGGAGTACTATATGAATATTATCGTTATGACCGACATGTACGTGATACGTGTCCCAGGAATATTGTTATTTCCATAGAAAAGTTATACTTTATTGTGACAAAAACATTTTACCTTCCTCTACAGAAGTTGTTTATAATTTATAAACCTACAATGAGCGATTTTAATTGTCTAACACAGAATATGTCACTTGAACAGCAAAAAACGTCGCCTTACATGAAAAGGATACATTTTAACCCTGTCTCCAACGATCTCGACGTCTTCAGGAGTAGAGGTGGTCGTTCTGGTCACTGGTACCAAATTCCAGCGATCGACTGATATCGGCGCATACCATGCACCCTGAGAGACGGAAATGTGTTTACACAGTAATTTAATAACATGTGATACCCACATATCCGTCTCCCAAGATGCACGCAATCCTTCTGTTCCACAGCAGCTGTTGAGGTACACTGTTTCTTGTGCCTGCATAGACAATGATAAGTGACAACAACGTAGCTTCCCTTTCTGGCGAAGTGTTGCATCCAAGTTGTTTAGTATGCCCATCAAACTGTGACGTAATACTCTATAATCAAAGAAAGTGTAACTACAGGCAGAGCACATCGTACTTGAAGAACACCAAACTGCTGCCTCTTTGGTCAAGCTTAAATCTTCTGCTGCACGTCTGGCTTACGTGAAAAGTGCAGTCACCTTACATCGAGCAGTGCATGACTGAAGTCGTGCACAGTGAGAGATGGGCGTACAAGTCACATAATGATATAATAATATGTAGGCCTCGCACGCCCATCGCCCATTATGCACGAAGGCTGTTTGTTCCATAACACACGTTTGAACAATCTTTAGTATTGCAGGTTGCATACAGTATGTGTAAACAATAACAGAAAAGCGTTCAGAAATTATGCTAACGGAAATACACTGGTTCATTTCCGAAGATAACTGCGCACAGAGAGATACGCCGTCCAAACCACACAATGTTGTAATAACATGTAGAACTTGCAAGTCCATACCAGTTACGTATGACTTCGCACTTTTATATATAACTCCTAGTTAAAGGAAAATATTGATGACTAATAACGGGAAACCAATCACTGATGGTCGCTACGAAAGTATTTCAACGAGCTTTAAAGTTTTCATCAACATCAGTCAACCTGAAAAATGTCCCTTTTCCATTGACATAATGTAACGACGTTACCTGCTTACCCTAGTTCTGTGTGATCATTTTTCTTCTAGAAGTGATATCATAGTTTGGTATTTACCATGTAATAAAGATTCTAATAGGTCACAAAGAACACTTGCACTTGGTTTTTGCAGCAGAACAGAAGAGTTTTACAATCGTGCTTCGTCTATATTTATTTCACAAGCAGCGACTTCGCAATGATACATCTGCCTACTTGCGGTGTAAAATCCTAGTACTGATGAATATAGGAGGCATCTTAATTATTCCTGACTTTGAAAGGAACAAGGGAAGGGTTAATTATAACCACTTTGTGGCCATAACAGTGTCAGAATCGTCTACCAAGTGTACGTAATCGAACAGCGGACTGCAACATCGAGATAACTCGCAAGGCCGCTATGAACAGTGTGAGGAACCGTCACGACGATTTCTGGCGCTAATACGCAAATATAATGTCGAAAATTTTCTCGGTTATCAATGATGGTATATGACTGACAACATTAACAGATATTGTGTTTAGTACACATTAGTTTCAAATTCAAATTTCTTTCTTTTCTGGTTTTTGCATTTAAAATTAAGACCTTCATTTCTTTCTTATTTTATTACGTTGACAAAATTGGAAGGTGCCACTGACTTGTCAAACTTACACTATGAGTAAAGTTACTTTCTACCACTTTTAAGGAATCCTGTTATTAACAGATAAAGTAAGGTTTACCATTGTGCTATTCTAATTGAAGAACTCCCCGACACCGTAATTTTGTTTTAAATTCTAGAAGTTGTACATATTCATGTTTCACTTTTTATACGACTGTATTTATTTGTTTGTTTTATGCACGTGTTCACCTACACTACTGGCCATTAAAATTGCTGCACCACGAACATGACGTGCTACAGCCGCGAAATTTAACCGACAGGAAGAAGATGCTGTAATATGCAAATGATTAGTTTTTCAGAGCATTCTCACAAGGTTGGCGCCGGTGGCGACACCTACAAGGTGCTTACATGAGGAAAGTTTCCAACCGATTTCTGTTACACAAACAGCAGTTAACCAGCGTTGCCTGTTGAAGCGTTATTGTGAAGCCTCGTGTAAGGAGGAGAAATGCGTACCATCACGTTTCCGACTTTGATAAAGGTCGGATTGTAGCCTATCGCGATTGCGGTTTATCGAATCGCGACATTGCTGATCGCGTTGCTCGAGATCCATTGACTGTTAGCAGAATATGGAATCGGTGGGTTCAGGAGGGTAATACGGAACGCCGTGCTGTATCCCAACGGCCTCGTATCACTAGCAGTCGAGATGAGAGGCATCTTATCCGATGGCTGTAATGGATCGTGCAGCCACGTCTCGATCCCTGAGTCAACCGGTGGGGACGTTTGCAAGACAACAACTATCTGCACGAATAGTTCGACGACGTTTGAGGCAACATGGACTATCAGCTCGGAGACCATGGCTGCGGTTACCCTTACAGGCAGGAGCGCCTGCGATGGTGTACTCAACAACGAACCTAAGTACACGAATGGAAAAAGTCATTTTTTCGGATGAATCCAGGTTCTGTTTACAGCATCATGATGGTCGCATCCGTGTTTGGCGACATCGCGGTGAACGCACATTGGAAGCGTGTATTCGTCATCGCCATACTGGCGTATCACCCGGCAAGATGGTATGGGGTGCCATTGGTTACACGTTTCGGTCACCTCTTGTTCGCATTGACGGCACTTTGAACAGTGGACGCTACATTACAGATATGTTATGACCCGTGGCTCTACCCTTCATTCGATCCCTGCGAAACCCTACATTTCAGCAGGATAATACACTGCCGCATGTTGCAGGTCCTGTACGTGCCTTTCTGGATACAGAAAATGTTCGACTGCTGCCCTGGCCAGCACATTCTCCAGATCTCTTACCAACTGAAAACGTCTGGTCAATGGTGTCCGATCAACTGGCTCATCACAATACGCCAGTCACTACTCTTGATGAACTGTGGTATCGTGTTGAAGCTGCATGGGGAGCTGTACCTGTACAGGGCATCCAAGCTCTATTTGACTCAATGCCCAGTCGTAACAAGGCCGTTATTACGGCCAGAGGAGGTTGTTGTGGGTGCTGATTTCTCAGAATCTATGCACCCAAATTGCGTGAAAATGTAATCACATGTCAGTTGTAGTATAATATATTTGTCCAATGAATACCCGTTTATCATTTTCATTTCTTCTTGTTATAGCAATTTTAATGGCCAGTAGTGCATATTACACAATTTTTCGTGACGTTTCCAGTAGCGTTTTATGATACAAAGACAAATAGCAGTTATTTCTAGCGTTGAGTTGAATCTGCGTGACCTCCACTACTGAAGACTTTGTTGCTAGCTAATGAGTTTTTTTTTAATTTTGCTAGTTTCTGGCAGTATTAGCAGATGCTTCAGCTTTGACAGTTTCTGAGCATGTGCCTTGTTAGCGTGTTTACGTTATTCAGTTTGGTTTGGTATATCATAGCAGATGTTTTCAAGATGATGCGCTTTTATAAATTCGTAATTAGTATTTTTCACATGCAACAGTACAATGGTTTATGGGTGTAGCCTATACTATTAATGCAGTTGACTGCTTTAAAAGAGAATGTTGATAATTCTTTGACAGAATAACAAAACTAGTACAAGTGTAGGGTGACTATCATTAAATTTTCGCTACTTGACCCAGTGTAGAATGGAAACTATTTACCATATGGGTAACCAACTTCACAGAACTGACGTTCATCCTGTATGTTGGAGCATTTGCGTTGTTAGTAGTGTTAGTGACATAGCTTGACATTAGACGACAGAACAGGTACGGAAATTTAGGACTGAAATACAAGTATCATCGAGCATTACAACTGCAAACACTCGACGTGGGTCTGGACAAAGTGAGCAGGGCTTTAGCTGTATGGCTGTTTCATCAAAACAACAGCAATATTGATGCTGCTCTTGGCGAGCGTCGACGCTTGAAAGGAATACGGAGAGGTCCCCTTTCTGCACAGTGGTTGAACAACATGATTCTGAAGTTCGATTTAACTGGCGAATTGGGAATTGCTCCTGAGTGAGACCAGCGGCCAATTGCACCACAAAATGTTAACGAAGTTACTATTGCCATGTCTGAGAACGCTGGACCCAATGTGAGATGTTAAAAAAATGGTTCAAATAGCTCTGAGCACTATGGGACTTAACATCTGAGGTCATTAGTCCCCTAGAACGTAGAACTACTTAAACCTAACTAACCTAAGGACATCATACACAGCCATGCCCGAGGCAGCATTCGAACCTGCGACCGTAGCAGTCGCGCGCTGCTCCACACTGAAACGCCTAGAACTGCTCGGTCACCGCAGCCGGCTGCGATGTTCAAGCAATACGCTAACTGTGTCACGACATTCCATGATCCGTCTTGGATACTGATGGTCGTCACATTGAACAATGTTAGTAACCTGGAACGTAACCATAATACGCAAATAACAAATGTCACCCTCTCACGAGGAAATTAAAACGCGTATCCTTCAAGCCTTTATTCGTTATGTCTCTTCCTCATGCCGTTATAATTTTTTACACAAAGTTTCATTGCCTACCATCACTCGTTTTTCGTAGCAGGGTTTCTCAAGTAGCGAAAGCTTGATGAAAACCACCCTGTATTTAACCGAAAGTAGAAAAGTCTGTTAAGGATCGGCCTAAAGGTATCTTTGGTTTTTTATTGTGCAATTTATGGATGACAAATACGATTTTCAAATATCATTTTCAAGAGTATACTAAATTTGTTATTTATATGGTAGTGAAGAACGTCGTTGCATTTAGTTCCGTATCGTTGGAGAATTGAGGCGGTTACCAAAACCACACTATACGTTTTTTCGTAAATCACATTAACCAGGCGTGTGACAACAGTCGCCAGCGCTCGTGATACCTTCGTAATTTGCGTGCAGTAAGTTTTTAGACCATGCAATCAACGCAGTTTCATCTGTCTGTCAGTCGACTAAACCCTCTGTAGTAACTTCGGGTGCTAAATGTCAAAAGCGCAATACGTCTGTTTCGATGTTTCCCGATCAAGATTTTGAGAGCACATCACTCATTCAATATTATGGATGTTAGTGACTTTGCTAGATCGAATTGATGCAGATGACATCGGGCAAACCAGATTTTTCCTTGGACTGCATCGTCTTCAGAAGCTTCGTGTTAAATTTTCTTAGACAGCACTATAATGTAAGTTCAGAGATAGCTCTCTAAACATTTGAGAAGCTAAGATGTTCGCGAAACTGGAAAATGATCGTACTACGTTTCTGCTCATCTCAGAGTCAATGAGGAATATCGACAGCTAGTTTCGGGTTTTCGTACTGTGATTTCTAGTATTGCTTACTCAATTAAAGGCCATTTTTTCGAGACCTCGTAACTGTCTCCCACTGCGACGCAGAAGAGTAAAATTGGGCTCAAAGCTTCCTACAAACTTGCTTTGTAATGGTACAAAAGCGTGGAGCCGTGCGACGTAACACTCGGGCTCGTCAATGTTTCAAACAGTAAGGTGTCGAAACATGTGTAGAAAAGGGCCACAGCTCAGGAAGTCATGTGGGGTATACGGTGGATTAATAATGTCACATTGGCCGACATTCTATCCCTACCCACAACTAACCCATTCATTCTCTTTCTTGATGCCTCCGCGTTGGAGGTCAGTATTGCAAAAAAAATTGGCTCAAATGGCTGTGAGCACTATGGGACTCAACTGCTGAGGTCATAAGTCCCCTAGAACTTAGAACTACTGAAACCTAACTAACCTAAGGACATCACACACATCCATGCCCGAGGCAGGATTCGAACCTGCGACCGTAGCAGTCCGCGGCTCTGGACTGAGCGCCTAGAACCGCTAGACCACCGCGGCCGGCTCAGTATTGCAACGCCCACTGCGGAAATCACGCTGTTTTCTTATTGATGGCAGAGGGAAACTTTTCAGGGAAACTTGTCAGACACATGGACAGAGTGTGGGAGTGGAGAAGGTGGACAGGGAGAGGGAATGGTGGAATAGACAGAGAAGAGGTGAAGGAGGAGATACACAGAGGGGAGAGGAAAGGAAGAGATGGGCGAACCGATGATTTGAATAAACACATAACCGTGCAACGCAGGGTACTCAGCTAGCAAATTAATAACCGGCTCCTTTAACCGACGCCCATACTCAGATGACAGTTAAATTCATAGAATTATAATTGGTAATGACTTCAATCTATCTTCGATATTTTGGCGAAAATACGAGCATGAAGTCGGTGGTAGCTTTATAACGTCGTCCGAAATCATACTCAATGCCTTCTCAGAAAATTATTCTGAACGATTAATTCAGAATCCCACCAGAAGCGTATATAGTTGCGGAAACATACTTTACCTCTCAGTACCAACAGTCCTGAGCAAATAGGGAGCATGGAGGAGCGTGACGGATACAGGTATTAGTGACCACAAGGTGGTTGTAGCGGGATTGAATAACGTAACATCCAGACCCACCCAAAATAAATCCAAAATACATCCTTCTCAGAAAGCAGAAAAAAATTCGCTTGTCACTTTCCTAGGAGGCCTTCCAATCTGACAATGCAAGAGTAAACCAGACGTGTTATAAATTCAAAGAAATACTATCGATGACAGTTGAGCGATGAACGGGGCGCCGTACCATATGGGATTCGATATAAGTGTCTGGGTTTCGATAAAGTAACTTGCGAGCAGTCATGTACAGAGGAGGTTTAGCAGTTACCAATTCAGTCCTGTTATCATATCCACAAGCTCCCTGTACCGTGATTCCAGTGGTTGGGGAGGTATTGGCTTCGAGGATTACTGCTTCTTCCGACCTTTGAGTAAGTGGTCTACAGGATATATCGGCTTAGCACTGACGGTAATAACAGAAGGAAGCCTCTTACTGAGCTCCACAGAATGCTCTTCTATTTTCCATTTGAGTGCGGCTGCCAACCATGAAAGTCTCAGTTTCGTGTGGTATGGTGTCTGCTGAAAACGGCGTATAACAATTGGGGAACTCAAGCCAACTTCCATTACTTTGTTACTGGCTGTTCGTGCTGACATTCTGCCTGTAACCACTGCTCGGATTTCAACTGTTTTCATCCGTCTATTTGTCACAGACAGTAGCACAATCTTAGCATGTATGGAAGGACCTATGTCTACTCTCCTTGGCACACCGTTCTACTGAAGACATCTTACCATACGTTATGAATCCATTGTACTACAGCGAACTGTCTATTTGACTCGTCGGTATAATGCTTTTATAAATGCTTCCTCATAGCAAAGATTTTTTGTAGCCTGTAAGACAACGGTAAGCAGCATGTACACGTCCTTTGCGCATTCTGTGTTAAGATCTCCACCTGAAGTTTTCCAGTAATGTCAGACTCGCCGAACAGACATCACGAACTTACACATTCATTATCGGCATGCCTTTATTCTGTACTGCAAATTATATTTTAAAATACTAGCTGATTTTCACACACCACTGCCAATTTCCTGAAAATTCTGGCAGAGGTAATGCAAACAGAAAATACAAAGAATGAGGGTTTCACTCTGCAGTGGAGTGTGCGCTGATATGAAACTTCCTGGCAGATTAAAACTGTGTGCCCGACCGAGACTCGAACTCGGGACCTTTGCCTTCCGCGGACAGGTGCTCTACCAACTGAGCTACCGAAGCACGACTCAGGCCCGGTTCTCACAGCTTTAATTCTGCCAGTATCTAAGGTCCCGAGTTCGAGTCTCGGTCGGGCACACAGTTTTAATCTGCCAGGAAGTTTCAGAAAGTACAAACATAGTATTTTGTTTTCAAAATGAGAATTGAAGAAAAAGACAATTATCCAGCGTTACCATTTGTCATATGCTACATTATTGTCATTTAAACGTAACAATATAACATTTCAGTACAAAATTGGCATACTAGTACTTCAAAATGTATTCACCGTAGTTTTACGATATTCTTCAACCACTGTAATATTGTGGTATCATTTCCACGGTTAACAGTAATACTACTGTCTTCATACCAATTTTTCTCCGTTATAGATTAGCTTCATGTCACATTCTTCATCATAATTTCTAAGACATTCTAGATCACTCCAACAATCGATTTAGGTCATAACGTCTAGTTGTAGCTAACATGTAGAATGTAAATGTATAATTCTAATCATGTTATAAGATGACCTTATAATAAGAATAAACTGGTCTTCTATAATAGACGTTACTTGAACAGACCGCGCGACTGCTACGGTCGCAGGTTCGAATCCTGCCTCGGGCATGGATGTGTGTGATGTCCTTAGGTTACTTAGGTTTAAGTAGTTCTAAGTTCTAGGGGACTGATGACCACAGATGTTAAGTCCCATAGTGCTCAGAGCCATTTGAACCATTTTTTGAACTTGAACCGAAAACATGGCTATATAACGGAAAATACTATATTCAAGGTGATCAGAAACAGTCTGAAATGTTTATAAAAGTGTTGAAGAGTATGTTGTCCTCAGAAATAATTATGAAGAAAAAAACGGATACGTTGCGCCATTTCCGAGTTCATTTTCATTGAAATTAGCCAGTGTAACGGTTGCGCGGGCCATTCAAGGGCCTGTCAGTTGCTCTCATATCGCAGATGACAGACTGCTCAGCCCTTGGCTCGGATTAGATCGCTACTATCGTCTCATGTCCAATTTTTCTATCGCTCCCTTGTCAGGTTTTAGTAAAGGAAACGAAGAACACGTTTGGCGGCATCTTACCCTTAAAAAAATTTCTGACGATTTCTAGATACCCTGTATAATGCCGTACTACAAGGGCATCCTACTAGTTTCCGCACTATGGACACCAGAGTTATGAAATAAATCAGTAACTTAGACGGCATAAACGGAAATTAACAGAAGAAATGCGTTTGCTGTTATTGTCCTAAGACATTCATTGTGGCATCCGCCAGATGTGACGAAGAAAACGGTGTGAAATATAATCAGAATTGCAAACCAAGCTTTCAGTCCATAACTTCAAGATTAAGTGTTAACGTTCACTCTGAACCAAAGTGACGATTTCACATCATCTTCCCGTGTCCTGATGGTGAGTGATGGCAGTGGTAGACGAGACGTAAATGGCCGGCAGTAGGACAATGGAAGCTATAAACAGTTTCGAAAAATCGTGTTTAAAGACAACCATTGTCCTACCGAAGACCATCAATAACAACTATAGATCAGAAGCACGGCGACGACTTCGCATCTTCTTTCCGGTGTCTGGTGGTGAGCGATGACCGTCGTCGATCAGACGTTAATGGCCGGCAGTAGGACTGGGGCGGGTTTAACAGACCTCAAAAGACGTGTTTAACTACCGTCACAGTCCTACAGCTGACCATCAGTGACCACCACTGGTCAAAAAAATGGTTCTGAGTACTATGGGACTTAACTGTTAAGGTCACCAGTCCCCTAGACGTTAGAACTACCTAAACCTAACTAACCTAAGGAAATCACACACATCCATGCCCGAGGCAGCATTCGAACCTGCGACCATAGCGGTCGCACGGTTCCAGACTAAAGCGCCTAGAACCGGTTGGCCACAACGGCCGGCCCTGCTAAGAGTCGTCGGGCGCATTTCCTCTGTTTTTTTCTGCAGATATTTGCAATTTCGCTTTCGTATTGTGTAGCTGTACTCAGACAAAAGAATTACTACTCGTCACGTCTTTCGTACGACGCTCAGTGACAACAGATTCCGTCGGTTTGTTTCCCATTACCAGCAAAATTATTTTTAAATTTGAATTTTACGTGTCCACTCCAAAATCACTCTAGTTCGTTTTATGTATATGTTTTAACAAGTAGAGTAAATAGAACGACGATAAACAGCAATCCACCACCGGCTCATTAATGATGCATGCTTGGCAGAAGCAGCCAATGCGTGCCATGGCACTACAGTCGCTGCTTCAGTATTGATTATTCTACTAATTTTACTGTCCCTAGTAACACATATCGATAACACAGCTATCGCAATAGACTAATCTGGGATCGCTCTATCGAAAGGCCCCATAAAATTCCGCTTTCAAAATCATTTCACTCTAACGGGAAACAAAATTACGCTCTCCGTCGAAAATATGCATCGCGCTAAAGACGTAATGATCACTATTTCTTTGGGCTGACTCCAACTACGTATTCAAAAAACTAAATTTAAAACATCTGCTGAGACACCAGAGAGAATTCGCCTGACCACCCTTAGTTGAGACGCTCCGTATGTTTGTGTATATCTTCATATACTGAGGAGCCAGAGACGCTCGATTAAATGCACCCTGTTGGCATTATGGGCAGTTTAAGAGACACTAAAAGTATATAAGAGTAGCAGAGACAAATGAGGAACTAATGTAGCGACGATATGGGACGCAAATGGGAAAATCCACTGAGATAAGCGACTTTGACAAACGCAGATTGTTATAGCTGGGTACCAGGGAACGAGCATCTCACAATCGGAGACTCTGTCAGCTGTTCGTGTGCTGCTGTCACAAGCTTCTTGACAGATCGTACTGGTTGGAGGCTTGCCCGCTCTGCAAAGAATGATAGTCTGCGACCGGTGACAGATCTGACGACAGACTACAATGGTGGTCCAGGAACAATTATTTCAGAGCACTCCTCTCAGTGAACATTTTTGCACTTGGGGCTAAGCAGCAGACGGATCGTGCGTGCTCCCCAACTGAACCATGGACCATGGACAGTGTCAACTGCGACTGGACAGTCGATCAGTCGTGACGTTTTCCGTAGTCGAGTTAATGACGTTGCTTGTTATACGAGGTCAATGCTTGTATCTCATACCGCAGATGACGGCGAACCAGAATGTTCAGCCCTTGGCTCGGGTTAGATCGTTACTACCGTCTCTTGTCCAACTTTTCTATCGCTCCCTTGTTAGGTTTTAGTAAATCAAACGAAGAACACGTTTGGCGGCATCGTCTCCCTTAAAAATGTTTCTAGAAATCCCGTATAATGCCCTACTACATGGGCTTCTTTCCACATTCCGCACTATAGACGACTAAGTTATGAAGTAAATCATAATGGAGAGGGAATTAACAGAAATTAACAGATGAAATGGATCTACTGTCATTGTCTGAATAAATGTATTGCGGCATCCGCCAAATGTGATGAAGGATAACGACGTAAAATAGAATCGGAACTTCATAGCATGCTCACAGTCTATATCTTGCTGATCAAGACTCAGCGTTCACGCTGAACCAAAGTGACGACCACATCATCATCCCGAGGCCTTATGGTGAGTCATTGTAGTCGTCGATCAGACATAAAACGCGGGAAATAGGAGAATGGGAGCGAAACACAGTTTTGAAAAATCGTATTTAAGGGTTACCACTATTCTACCGTAGACCATCAGTAACAAATGACGATGAGAAGCACGGCGACGACTTCTCACCTTCTTTCCGATGCCTGGTGGTGAGTGATGACAATCGAGACGTAAATGGCCGGCATTAAGACAGAGGCAGTCCAAACAGTTCTGAAATACCATGTCTAAATGCTACTACTGTCCTACTGCGGACCATCAGTAACCACTATTGATCTGGAGTAGATTGCCGACTTCATATCTAATGGCTGATGTCTGATGGTTAGTGGTGGTGGTGGTGGTTAGCGTTTAACGTCCCGTCGACAACGAGGTCATTAGAGACGGAGAGCAAACTCGGGTTAGGGAAGGATTGGGAAGGAAATCGGCCGTGCCCTTTCAAAGGAACCATCCCGACATTTGCCCGAAACGATTTAGGGAAATCACGGAAAACCTAAATCAGGATGGCTGGAGACGGGATTGAACCGTCGTCCTCCCGAATGCGAGTCCAGTGTGCTAACCACTGCGCCACCTCGCTCGGTGATGGTTAGTGATGAGAACTGTCGTCGAGAAGTAAATGGCCGGCAGTGGGACTGTGGCGAGTTCAACAGCACTCAAAAGATGTGTTTAACTAGCGACACAGTTCTACAGCTGACCGTCAGTGGCCACCACTGATCAAAGCCATTGTGATGATTTCTTATCTTCTGTCTGGTGGTGAATAACGAGAACCGTTCACCAGAAGTAAATGGCCACAGTAGAAAAGTGGCAGCCTGCACAATTACCAAAAGTCGTGTGTAACGACTATCACAACACTACCGTAGAACATCACTGGCCACCACCGATCTTCCCTCGTCGAAAGATGTGCAGCGTTCGCATCACTGCTCAGTTAAAGCATAACCACTCTTGACAAGAAAATTACCACTCCCAGGAGACATCAAGTTAATACCGTGTATCATCGCCTTAGGCTTGATAGTGGGTGCATTTTGGCGAGGAAGATAGTCCACAACTTTCTTCGGGTGTGCCATAACCAATTACAGCAACTCATTGATGAGTAGATCTCATACAGCTGCATCACCGCAGAGATGTTGACTGTCGCGTTTGACACGCAGTTTCAAATAGTGCCAAACATTTTCTAGGGACATAAAAGTTTTCTGAGCGTTGTACCACCTCATAATGTAAAACAACTGTACTGAAGAAACAAACTTTTCGCCCACGGTTACAGTGGCTTTCCTCTGGATGTTCTGGGATTAGCAATCCGTACACCAAGAAAACCGCCATTATAGCTGCTGCCAAAACGTAGGTTCCTCCAGTATAGTTTTTTATATTATGAGGCGGTACTACACTGAGAAAGCTTTTATGTCAACTGACTCTGTAGGCGGAAGCGTACGGAACTGCATTTTCTACGGAATTAAGATCGTAGGATTGATCGTGTGATTTAGCAAGCCAGTCGAATAGGGTGGTGACTGATGAGTGTTCTCCAAACCAGCAAAAGATGTGTGCAGCCTTTTGACTTATGCTGTTGCGTCTTTATAGTCGGGGAAGCCCACAAAATATCCATCGTAAATATAGAGAAGAAATGGCAACACTTCTCCATTGAAGATGTACAGAAAAACATCCTTGTTCACGTTCGCGGTAACCCGAATAAGTGGTCCCTACTCTTTTGACTCCGAGCACTCCCAGAACATCACATAAACACCTCTGGTTTTACCTACAACCTCAACATGCTATGGTTTAAACTCCTCATTAGACAAATTTTCTAGTTGGTGTGATGAATGGCAGCTAGCTCTAAATGTAGTATAATGTAAGTTAATGCAGATGAAAAGGAAAAACAATCCCACCATGTTCCAATATAGCATTAGCAGTGTGCTACTTTACTCCGTCATATCGGTTAAATATCTAGGTTTAATGTTACTAAGTGATAGTTTGACGTTGCTGGAACGAGCACGCAGGGACGATAGCGGGGAAGGTTTGGTTTATTGGGAGAATTATGAGGAAAGTATGGTTCATTTGCAAAGGAGACCACGTATATCACACTAGTGTGGCGCACTGTTGAGTACTGCTCTAGTGTGTGGCATTCCCACGAGGAGGAACTGAAGGAAGACTTCGAAGGAATCCAGAGGCTGTCTCCTAGATTTGTTACCGGTAGATTCGATCAACATGGAAGTATTACGGAGATGTTTCGGGAACTCAAAGGGGAATCCCTGGAGGGAAAGCGACCTTCTGTTCGAGGAAAACTATTGAGAAAATTTAGAGATCCGGCATTTGAAGCTGACTGTAGAACAGTCCTACTGCCGCCAACATACATTCCAAGTGAGGATCACGAACATCAGGTGAGATAAATTAGTGCTCGTTCGGAGGCATATAGATAGTCGTTTTTCCCTCGCTCTATTTGCAATTGGAACAGGATGGTAAATGACTAATACTGGTACAAAGTACTCTCCCACACGCACCATATGCTGGCGCGCGGAGTATGTACGTAGATATAGATGTTACTGCAGACATCGGTGCACTCTACGGTTTCTCTCTTCTTGGGCCACTGAAGAAGGGCAGCTTAATGTGACGCTATGAGCTATTTCCTGTTGCGAGGAACCCGACTCCAGATATCAATTGCATGATGTTTCTTTCGCAATGGTTAATCGGATACTGGGTTCAGATGGACCTGTATTGACAGAGTGTCGCAGTTACTGCCGTGATTAAAGCCACCTGAGATTGCCGTTCCCAGTCGGATACCATTTTTTAACGAACCCTGTCCTTAAGCTGTGTTACATACACTATGTGATCAAAAATATCCGGACACCTGGCTGAAATTGACTTGCAAGTTTGTGGCGTCCTCCATTGGTAATGCTCGAATTCAATATGGAGTTGGCCAATTGCTTAGTTTTGATGATATCTTCCAGTCTCGCAGGCATACGTTCAGTCAGGTGCTGGAAAGTTTCTTGGGGAATGGCAGCCCATTCCTCACGGAGTGCTGCACTGAGGAAAGGTATCGATGTCGGTCGGTGTTCTATAGGATTCAGGTCAGAACTCTGTGCAGGCTAGTCCATTACAAAAATGTTATTGTCGCCTAACCATTCCGCCACTGTCTGTGCATTATGAACAGGTGTTCGATAGTGTTGAAAGATGCAGTCGCCATTCTCGAATTGCTCTTCAAGCAAGAAGGTGCTTCAAACATCAATGAAGGCCTATGCTGTGATAGTGTCACGCAAAACAACCAAGTGTCCAAGCCCCCTCCATGAGAAATACGACCACACTATAACACCATCGCCTCCCAATGTTACTGTTGGCACTACACACGGTGGCAGATGACGTTCACCGGGCATTCGTCATACCCACGCCGTGCCATCGGATCGCCACATTGTGTACCGTGATTCGTCTCTCCATACAACGTTTTCCTATTGTTCAATCGTCCAATGTTTACGCTCCTTACACCAAGCTAGGCGTCGTTTGGCATTTACCGGCGTGATGTGTGACATATGAGCAGCTGTTCGACCATGAAATCCAAGATTTCTCAATCCCCGCCTAACTTTCATAGTACTTGCAGTGGATCCTGACGCAGTTTGGAATCCCAGTGTGTTGGTTTGGAAAGATGTCTGCTTATTACACATTACGACCCTCCTCAACTGTCGGCGGGCTCTGTCAGTCAACAGACTAGGTCGGCCTGTATGCTTTTGTGCTGTGCGTGTCCCTTCACGGTTCCACTTCACTATCACATCTGAAACGGTGGACCTAGGGATGTTTAGGAGTGTGGAAATCTCGCGTACAGACGTATGACACACGTGACACCCAATCACCTGACAACATTCGAAGTCCGTGAGTTCCGCGGAGCGCCCCATTCTGCTCTTTCACTATGTTTAATGACTACTGAGGTCCGTGATATGGAGTACCTGGCAGCACAATGCACCTAATACGAAAACATGTGTTTTTGGGGTGTCCGGATACTTTTGGTCACAAAGTGTAGCTGCAAGTGGTACACCATTTCTTGTAGACACGATGTTCAGTTCGCGTGGATACACCACAGAGTAAGGCATTTCCAATCACAGTGTCGTTCTGAGTACCTTCATTGTAGTTAGAAACTGGCATGCCTAGCTAATTTTGGGGGAAATTTACGGGCCTCAATTGTGGTGTCACTATTCATATTCCTAGCATTCCGCAAATTACTTATTTTGTCACGCAACTCGTCTTGCTGTTTGATTAAAACTTTTGGCCCCTTTTGTCTCGTTAACGTTGAATTCACGAGCTGCCCAGCTCAGCAAATCTTGCAGACCTGACGTACATTTCAAGACATCTTAATTGTCTTACAACTTTTCCATGTTTAGGCGACCCACAAGTAACAAATACAACCAGTTGTACACCTAAGTTGCTCATGTCAGTGTGACGGTGTTTTCATTGTGTACAATGGCCAAACACAACCAACTGATGTTTGAAGTTAAAGAGAGAGCGCTATCGAGTTGCAAAGCTTTCGACAGTGATGACTGGAATACATTCTTTCAAATTCTAAAGACAGCGGGGATAAGATACAGGGAGCTAAAGGTTGTCTACAACTCGTGCAGAAACCAGACTGCAATTTATTATAATGTTCCATCCTGCCGTGACGTTTGAAACTCAGGTGGGCGTTCCGAGTGGTGCCTCTCGGAGCTCACCTTCATTCGCCTGTTACGGTTATAGCGAACCTAAGTTTGCTGAGCCAGCGTCTCGTAAGCATCGCAAGTAACCGTAAGCTCTGAACACGCTTCAGTGACCACCTTGGGATATGCCGAAGGAACGTCGTGTGCCACAGGGAGCGGGGATCTTGGATTAACTGCCTGGATCGCGAGGGTGGTGCAAACCCCTATAAAATGACAAAAATCAGTCTCAAGATGTGCTGAATGTCGATGATTTGGATGGCTGTTGGGCGAAATAGTAGGAAGCGGAAAATCTCTGGGATACTTCCATCATCTTAGTTGTATAAGGCTTATCCAGGAAAACAGGACCCGGTCTGGTTTACTCTTATTTCCCTAATTGCTCGTAGGACGTCCATGAAACGTACATCCAATTGAAATACTTCCAGGAATTCGTGTGCACGGCTAGACAGAATTAACAGCTAAACCCCATGGACACCTCACGTTGCTAGGCCACCTGAACTGTTTGTCAGTGTTAGAGCAAGCACGAATAGTAACAGACCACGTCTTGTGGTAAGTATTATTTTCACTGTTATGAAAAGTATGGAAGGTTCATTTGAGACGTTGTCACTCTTTTACGTAAACAAACTTTTAGAGGGAGTTGTAGAAGAACTTACGTCTATTAAGGGGCCACGTAACAATACACTCCTGATCGACACAATGAAATGTATCCATACAAACAAGCTATTGAGTATTAAATTACTTGGAGAGTATGTCATCAACAGTGAGCTTCATATTGCATTAAATTGCTGTAAGGGAGTTGTACCCTGCTGGGATATCATGGATACAGATGCCAATTAACTGAAACAGGAATGAGAAACCGAAGGCGACACCGAAGTTAAGAGTTTTATGAAAAGAGTTAATGGTGAGCATGAAAAGACATGATATTTCATCTTGACATACAGTTTAACGATGTTACCCGAGTACATTACATCAGGTTTTATCAGCTTAGATGTTAGGCCCTGTAAACCTAACACTGTGCGCTGCTTTCGAGGGAACACTTTGATGACACTAGCATAGTTTGAAAAGGTCGCATTACCGAGTGAGGTGGCGCAGTGTTTAGCACATTGGACTGGGATAACGGTAAAAACCCGCGTCTGGCCACCGAGATTTAGGTTTTCCGTGATTTCCCTAAATCGCTTTTTTTGAAAGTGCACGGCCGTCTTCCTTCGCCACCCTTCCCTAATCCGATGGGATCGATGACTTCGATGTTTAGTCCCTTTCCCCAAATCAACCCACCAACCAAAGATAGCGTTACATCCGGAAGCTGTGGTTTGGCTGTCCATGAACCAGACACTCAGTGCACTGTCCCATCGATGTATGTCAATTTCTCGCAGAACCATTTAGTATGGGGCAAAGAATGACCTGTTTTCCAAGAAGAGACTATAATCCAGGAGATAAAGATCACACAACGTACCTCACACTCTGTGGCGTGGAAATTTTTTAATACAATACAACTATCTACTTTTGTGAAATTCACGTTATTATTGAAGCAACCTTCACCAAAGACTACTGTTGACAACCAGGCAATCATCAGCTGAACGGAGCACAACCACTTACATATGCTTATGTACCTGCAAATCACAGCCCCACGTTTAACCAACCTGTTTGCCTGCATCTTAAACAACGGTGGCAGTAAAACATACTGTCGGGAAGACTAATAAAATCTAGTGGAAGACAGAAAAAGACAAGAAAAACCTTTTTCTGAAAACAACCATACCACCTCCCTATAATCCAAGTGGTGGACGGTAAACAGTAGTCGAAACACATAAGGTCCAAAGTCATTTGGCCATGGGACATTGGTACTGACTTACGGATCAGATAATGGATAGAGTTACGATGGTATGGACATTGATGTCTCCCTCAGGGAGCTAGCAAGTCCCTCAACTAATCTCTCTCTCGGACGCAACCTCCCCACTATGGAGGAACAATAAAGGAAAAGAGAAAGGAAAACCTCACTGCTAAGATGGGGTCAATAATACAGTGAAACTTCAATGGGTTCCGGTCATGGGCGAGAACTATGACTTCTAGCTCAAAGGAGGGCCGCTGTGTATATGCCTGCAGATGACAATTTTTTAATTACCTGACGCCCTTCAGCTACGTGACTATGTCCTCCACTAAAAGGAAAGCCTTAGTGGAGAGAGCTAAATGAGGAGTGACATTTTCGTTAACTAAAGCACACCACTCTCTCTCCCTCGCCACCAGCCTACAAAATGTCACTGCTTCACTCCATGTGGTTCGAGACGAAGAGGCCTTCACTAAAAAATGGTTCGAATGGCTCTGAGCACTATGGGACTTAACATCTGAGGTCATCAGTTCCCTAGTACTCAGAACTACTTAAAGCTAACTAACCTAAGGACGACACACACATCCATGCCCGAGGCAGGATTCGAACCCGCGACCGTAGCGGCCGCACGGTTCCAGACTGAAGCGCCTTGAACCGCTCGGCCACTCCAGCCGGCGCCTTCACTAAACTCATTACCTAGCTCCATTGACCCTTCCTACTATGTATGTATTTTAACGTACAAATGTTCTCTGAATCTCTGCAAACACTTACCGCATTCGTAGAGCAATTAAGAGCCCCCTAGTGTCACCGAGTATATGTCTGTTGAACAGGGAACATACATGCACTTTAGCACCACTATCAGGATCTTTCACATCTATCATTGTCTCCGTAAGCTCTCCAGTCTTTTAGATAGTGATCAAGAAGAAATTGTCGAAGCTTCCACTCAAGTGATCACTTTTCGGTCAGGATTCAGTCGGATTGGTGCCCAAGAGAAAACCGCCAAGATACGTGTTCAGTACGCCAACCTGGACACTGCACAGACAACTCCTATGTTTGAACACCGTGACAGCGTCCAGGAATAAGTGGATCATACTACTATCATCGGGACAGCTACAAATGCAGCCTGTCCCTTGGGGCGGCGACGAATACCGAGACTCTCATAGTCTTTTGGCTAACGAGTTCGAAAGTCACCAAATTATTAGAAAGATCAAGAAAAGAAAGGCAACATTTCCTAAGCACCATAAACAGTACCACTAAAAGTAAAATCTTATAGAAGAAAATTAGGAAGATTTATGAGGCAGGTGGGAGGTGCCCAGTGGCTGCTGTTATGTGGGACGTAAGTCTCCAGATGAACTGGAGAGTCAGTCTCCAGGCAATGGTGGAATATTTCGCCGAAGATTCCCGACGCTACAGAGTGGCCGCTGAGAGGGAAGTTGGAACTGTATTTCCACAGATTATGAATAATACAACTGCTCTTTCTCCATTTGGAAGCTGGATTCTGTGTTAACTGCAGGTTATGACCATCCCATGGTCAGGCTACCGTCCATTACAGCATGTTCCGATACGTCACAGAGCGAAAAAGTAAGTACTTGTCGCCTTTTTAAATTCATGTGACCCTCATGACACTTTTCGACTCCTGGATACAAGCTTGTCCGCAGCTCGTGGTCGTGCGGCAGCGTTCTCGCTTCCCACGCCCGGGTTCCCGGATTCGATTCCCGGCGGGCACAGGGATTTTATCTGCCTCATGATGACTGGGTGTTGTGTGACGTCCTTAGATTAGTTAGGTGTAAGTAGTTCTAAGTTATTGGGGACTGATGACCATTACTGTTAAGTCCCATAGTGCTTAGAGCCATTTTTTTATACAAGCAATTTTAATGCCAGTTTTAAAACCTGTGAAATACTGTACATTCCTGAGTAGTTATTGTAGTGTTACCATAACTAACCGCTAAGGGAAGACCTTGGAGCAGACAGTCAGAGGCGAGACGGAGCAGTCATTTTCACTGTGGGTTTAAGAGTTATCTCTTCACCTTGTATAAGCTGGCTCTCATGGACGAAGCTATACAGCATGCTTTCCTGTACAGGAATCACTTAATAGGTATACTTTTTTGTGTCGAGAAGGCCTAGGAAACTACTTGAGGCATGATATCCACGGAAAACCCCATGAATGACGCTATCGAGGACATTTCCCTGTACTTTCACAGTCCTTCCTCTCGCCATGTTGTTTTAAATATAGAGTCGGTGACTTCCTCGCTGACCTCTTTCAACAGGAGAATGATGTCTCTCAAGGTAGCATTTCGGTACGCCTGTCTTCAGCACAGATATCAAGAGTGTAACATCGACAGTATAAAGTAATGTCCAGAGGTTTTTGCATATGGACGACGTCACCGTATTTTGTTCTTCCCATTGCCTTAAAACAAGTCGACAGTTCAAGCTGACTGTGTAGGAAGGTCGGAGGAGTGAAGGGTGAAAAGGTACTTTAACGTATCAAACCAGAAGTCAGTGTGTGTCCTCTTCAACCGTTCTCGTCCCGTTCATAGCTCTCCTGAATTGAAAATGAGGGTAATTATTCTTAATTTTGAGGACATAGTTAGGTTTCTGGGCCTCTCACTGGATTTTACACTGAAGCGCCACAAAAACTGGTATAGGCATGCGTCTTCAAATACAGAGATATGTAAACAGGCAGAACACATTGCTGCCGACAGAACGCCTATATAAAACGACAAGTGTCTGGTGCAGTTGTTAGATCGGTTACTGCTGCTACAATGGCAGGTTATCATCATTTAAGTATGTTTGGACGAGGTGTGATAGTCGGTGCACGAGGGATAGGACACAGCATCTCCGAGGTAGCGATGAGGTGGGGATTTTCCCGTACGACCATTTCACGAGTGTACCGTGAATGTCAGGAATAGGTAAAACATGAAATCTCCGACATCGCTGCGACCGGGAAAAGGTCCTGCAAGAACGGAACCAACAAAGGCTGAAGGGACTCGTTCAACGTGACAGAAGTGCAACCCTTCCACAAATTGCTGCAGATTTCAATACTGGGCCATCAACAAGTGTCAGCGTGAGAACCATTCAACGAAACATCATCGATATGGGCTTTTCAAACCGAGGCCCCACTCGTGTACTCTTGATGACTGCACGACACAAAGCTGTACGCCTCGCCTGGGCCCGTCAACACCGACATTGGACTGTTGATGACTGGAAACATGTTGCCTGGTCGGACGAGTCACGTTTCAAATTACATCGACCGGATGGACGTGTACGGGAATGAAGACAACCTCATGAATCTAAGGACCTTGCATGTCAGCAGGGGACTGTTCAAGCTGGTGGAGGTTCTGTAATGGTGTATGGGTGGGGGGTAAGTACAGTCGGAGTGATATAGGACTCCTGATACGTCTAGAAACTACTTTGACGGGTGACACGTACGAAAGCATCCTGTCTGATCACCTGCATCCATTCATATCCTTTGTGCATTCCGACAGACTTGGGCAATTCCAGCAGGACAATGCAATGTGACACCCTACACATCCAAAATTGCTACTGAGTGGCTCCAGGAACACACTTCTGAGTTTAAACACTTCCGCTGGCCACCAAACGCCTCAGACATGAACATTAGTGAGCATATCTGGAATGCCTTACAACGTGCTGTTCAGAACAGATAACCACCCTGTCGTACTCTTATGGATTTATGGACAGCAGTGCAGGATTCATGGTGTCAATTGCCTCCAGCACTACTTCAGACATTAGTCGAGTCCATGCCACGTTGCGGCACTTCTGCATGGTTTCGGTGGTCCTACACCATATTAGGCAGGTGCATCAGTTCCTTTGCTCCTCAGTCGACAACAGTAAACAATGGTATTAACATATCAAAAACTTATCCAATATCAAATTCAGTGAAACACGACAGTGAACCCATGAAATTAATTATTTGCCCCATGTACAATGCCTGTCAAGTATCACAATGTGTCTAAAACATGACTGCAAACTTCAAAGTCAGTATCCCAACGACATTTTCAGGCCTAAACTCCTCCCGTCTGCTGAACAGACAGGTAAACTTCTTATGGAATATGAGAGCGAGTATAAAATGTATTCTCAATAAAAAGTTAAAAAGCAGCGTTTGCTTATGAAATTTAGTTAACACATTAGTAACATGTAGTTGTCAAAGAAGAATTTTACTTTAAATACTACTCAGAATAAGCTCAAAAACGCGAAATAAACTCAATTACTGTTTAAAAGTTTCGTTGCTTCTCATCACCAACAGGTGGCGTTGTTCGTACGTCGACCTGAATACCATACTTGTGTTAATAACAACAGGGCCTCGAATTTTCTTCTTCTTTTTTTTCATCAGTAATGCTTGTCAAGTCTCACAATATTTATACCTAGTCCAAAACGTCTACGCAGTTACATGCATCACCAATTCATAAATGAGAAGAGTTTAAATGAAATGGCCGAGCGGTTCTAGGCGATACAGTTGGAACCGCGCGACCGCTACGGTTGCAGGTTCGAATCCTGCCTCGGACATGGATGCGTGTGATGTCCTTAGGTTAGTTAGGTTTAAGTAGCTCTAAGTTCTAGGGGACTGATGACCTCAGCAGTTCAGTCCCATAGTGCTCAGAGCCATTTAAATGAAAGCTCACAGTGTTGTTTTCCACATAAACACGTAACTGTCAAATTGGTTCCTATTACATGCTTATGAACTCTAAAGTAAGTACCACAATACTATTTCCATGCGGAAATTGTTACAGATAACACGTTAAACTAAAAGTTGATATTACAATTTAGGCCTAAACGTTCATAGTCCTAAAACTTATATGACCAGGCTTCTAACCAGAGAAAATAGATGTTAGAGAAAATACTACGATGAGTAGCCGAGCATACAAAGAAACACGCTGCCTGAATTACTTATAGCTACTGGAAGACTATAATGAATTTCAGTGTTAAAGCTTATTCTTTGTATACATTGCTGGCCAGGGTGGCCGAGCGGTTCTAGGCGCTACAGTCTGGAACCGCACGACCGCTACGGTCCCAGGTTCGAATCCTGCCTCGGGTATGGATGCGTGTGATGTCCTTAGGTTAGTTAGGTTTAAGTAGTTCTAAGTTCTAGAGGACTGATGACCTCAGAAGTTAAGTCCCATAGTGCTCAGAGCCTTTTTTCTGTTATTGTATACATCAGAATACATCCTCCGATTAAATATTTCCACCTATGACTTGTCCTCAAGCACCATTGTAGTTGAGACAAAAATAATACATCATGTTCTACACTAGAAAAATTGTATCAATGATACTGACTGAAAATTATTTTTTTATACAAATGACTCAGGCCTACTAGAGGTTTTGTGCAATAATAACTAATTTTCGACAAAAGATTCCCGCATTTACCAATCGAAACTATGGTGCCAAAGCTCTCTAAAATATTTATACAAATCATTTCGTAGAATCCGGTATAAGTATCACCAGCATTAAAAAAAAACTTGTGATGTCAGAGCACACATAACCACACATAACATAGCCAAAATGTAAATATTTTATTTATATGCTGAAGCTACATTCTGATTGGGCTGTCCCATTTGAATACTATGCTGAGATTGGTTGAAGAGGGGATGAGGATGAGGAAGGCGAGGGAAAAGGGAGTGTGGATAGGAGTAGAAGAGGAGGGGGACAGTGGAGTAGGGGTTGGCATAAGGGTTGCACATGATTATGTAGTGCATTTAATATGAAGCTCAAGGTAAAGGGCAAAATTATTGCCCGCGGCTCTGAATGTAGACAAGCTAAATACAAAGGCCTAAGTGATCAAGAACACCCATACACATAATATTTAAGAAATGACTTTTCCTTATAAGATAGACAAACATAGGCAGAGTAGGAGCAGCAAAATTCTATGTTAATGCCATGCAGTATATTATAATGTTTTAATAACTATGAGGCCGGCCGCGGTGGCCGTGCGGTTCTAGGCGCTTCAGTCCGGAACCACGGGACTGCTACGGTTGCAGGTTCGAACCCTGCCTCGGAGATGGATGTGTCTGATCTCCTTAGGTTAGTCAGGTTTAAGTAGTTCTAAGTTCTAGGAGACTGATGACCTAAGATGTTAAGTCCCATAGTGTTCAGAGCCATTTGAACCATTTGAACCAACTCTGAGGATTTTGAAACATTCATTGTGCATTAGTAAAACCACATATTTTTGTAGTGTATTCCCCATATTTGGCTATTATTTTATGCTGATAATCGTTGCATCGTGCACCTGCACCCATAATATTTTATGTTGACTGTGTCCCACAGCTTTGATAAACTTTTTAAAATGACGTAAGTTACAGTGTAAGCTGATGTTGAAATTATTGTTGTTCAAGCGACCGATTTCGGTAAAACATCATTTATGAGCACAGCTTCGGTTAACAAGAGGGTTACATTGACTAGATAACGATGATGTCAAGAAAGGAGCACACTGTCAGTAAGTCGACGGAAAAATGTATAGAGAGTAACCTCTCTATATGGTACAGGTAATGGTCCGGTAAACCCCCAAGCGCATAGACACACTGTGGGTGGGCGCAAGACTTGATGATATACCAAGAAAGGGCAGAGACCAGTGGCCACGCCAAACAGCTCAGGCATGCCCCCAATAAACGTACTTCTGTGTGGCATCACTGAGGCGGCTTGGGCCAGCTTTCGCCAGCTAAATAACAATACGAGCAGACTCTCCTCCTCCCCAATTAAAACGTCACTGTGGCGAATCATCTCAGCACAGAAGTGACTGTTTTTGCTGTTCGGCTCTTCTGCGGAAACAGTGCCTGTCTTTGAGCTTTGATGTCTGTTCGGGGAATTCGTGGAAGATGGGAGGAGGGGGGCATTTATCTTTTTTCCCTGTCTGAAAGCATGTAAAGTATTCCGACAGATTTCCTGTGCGTCGTTTTCCCACCACATGCAGAGGCGACTGTCTGGCGCCATGACAGTGGGGTGGAAGAAATTTCGTCACCCACAGGCAGGAAGAAAAGTGCTGAGAACTCTTTACAAACAAATGCATTTTTCAGTATTTTCCATGTGAAAGGACTGGTCACTGGCCAGCCAACACCCAACCGCGCTCATGATGGAGGTTGAAGGCCAAAAACAGAAATGGCTGACAGATATAGGATTGGAAGCTGTGTTTCGTACGATCCATGGTAAGAGTAAAACGACAAACTAACAAAAATACTGTTATATACATGAAATGTATTCACAGTTACGAATGCGAACAACCATTAGCTGTGTACGGGAATGACTACAGTGAAAATATGTCCCGGATCAGGACTCGAACCCGCAGTTTTCGCTTTAGCAAGTAGCCCCATTAACCGGGTTGTATCTCCGTCACAACTCACGGTCATATCCAAACTTCCATATGTTGTTGTTTTCGTACTCATACACACATTATGTATTTCCCGTACAGGGGAGGACATTTTAATTGATAGTAGCAGTCTGGTATCGGCGTATAAATAAGATACTGCAGTGCCTGTGCTGCATGTCAGAAGGAACATTGCATCATTCTACTTAACACACAGGCACTGCAATGTCTTATGGTAAAATACTACTGGCGGAAGTTGGGAAAATCTTGCCATTGGCGGACAGGGTTTTTTAGCTTCAAATCGCGCGTAAAGCAGACGCTAGGAGCGCGGTGTGCACTTCATTTTCTGATACAGGCGAGGAAATGTCAATTTGATTTTCGCCCTGATATGATAGGATGGTCTTTGACGTGGAGATGGAGAGAAGCAAAGGCGACATCTGCAACTAGACTGGTAACTGTCTGAATTCTAGTGACCTACAGCTACACGTCTTCAATTATAATATCTGCTCAAAGTTATGATAACATTGTACAGGAGTTTCGGTGGATTAGGTAGCAAATTAGGGCTTTGCTAGACGGAGTAAAATTCTCGCAGGCTTACCATGTCTGAATTTTCAAACATAGTGAACGTATAGTTCTTCTTCTTTCATTTGATAATGTGATCACGCTATTCACGCGGTTTCATTATGTTTAATGAATCTGCTAGAAAGTGGTCTATCACTGTCGTACATCCCCTCGTTAGATAGCCTTCCCAGAACCTTAGTGTCTCTCCTGCAGTCGATTTCATGATCAGTTAAATGTTCTTGAAATGTGTGTAATTAAATCTTGTGATGTTTTCTACTAAATTCCGCACACGCAATGATCTGTTATAAAATTGGGCTTCACCTGGGCTGTGTATTTAACTTCGTAATCAGTAGATTCTTCTCATGAGATTAATCAGTTTAAAAATAATGGGAATGTCGGTACTTGGAATTCAATGCTAGGGACACATTGCCATCAAATTACGTTAAAATTAATTCCCAGCTTCATTAAACATTCAGATTTCAAGGCAGTCTGCCTCTCAGTAGGTCCAGTTGATGCAAATCTAGCATGCTCATACACAGCATTTTGAAAACTTATAGCGTCTCTTGCTTAGACATAATTGTACTAACTATTGTACGTATGTACGTACTACCTTCAGCTTGCAAGGAGCATTACAGGAAACTGAAATTTCTGGTGTACAGCTGTTACAACTCCACGTTACGAGACCGCGTAGAAAAACATAGACAAAAACAAACTAAAACATAATTAACAACGTCTGCATTGTAATACAGTCAACTGATGAGCCAAAACAATCTGATCACCTGCTTAATAGCGTGTTTCTCGCCCTTTGAAAAGAAATACTGCAGTAATTCTGCATCATATTGATTTAAGTACTCCTTAGTAGCTCCCCGGAGGTATGAGACACCAGATGTCTACGCGTAGGTCACACAATTCCCGTAACTTATTGGCCAGTGATTTGTGGGGGTGGGCCTGGCGCCCGATAAAAGTCAGGCGCGGTAATATCAGGCGAAATTGGTGGTCACGAAATTAACGTGAATCCAGGATCATGTTGCTTAAGCCACTGTAGCACGATTGTGGCCATGTGAACGGACAGTCAAAATGCTGGACCGCATCCAGTGACACCCGTGGCCAGAGGATGGCACTGCGGCCGATCGGTACCGTTGGGCCACCCAAGGCCTGTTCGGACGGGGTTTAGTTTTAAAATGCTGGAATGTGTCATCGGCGTCGGGTTAGACATCGGGCATGAAGGGGCGACTTGGTCTGTATTAATGTTCACGTTATTCACCACACTTGCTGTGGCGTCTGCAGTTACTACCACAGGTCCCATGGACGTCCACGTTAATGTCCCTTGCAGCATAATACTACGACTAACTGCCTGTTTCCATGCTGGGATGAATGTTGCGAGAAGATGTTCGTCTGAATGACAGAGAATTCAAAAACGACCCTCGACCTGTGACAACGCGAAACGTGATTCATGCCAACTGCAGTCGTAACTGACGATGAGATTGAGAGAGCATGGGACACGGAGGGGTCATCTACGGCCGAGTCTCATATTCAGTAATATGCGCTGAATGATGTGCTCCGAAACACTTGTGACTGAATCAGTATTGTACTCTGTTGTCACGTTTGCCACCGATCTCTGCATACCGTACTTTACATAGTGGGACAACCACGTTCTTTGACGAGACTTGGACTTCCAACATTGTGTCGTTTACTTCGTCCTTCAACCACTTTACATAGATTCACAAGGCAGTACAACATGAACAGTTAACCACCTTAGGAGCTTTCGAGATTCTCGTTCCCAAACGCCGGTCCTTCACAGTCTGACCCTTGTTATTGTCGCTTATGTCTGTGTATTTCCCCATTTTTAGGCCCGCATTGTCACTATAATGATTCCTCATTAGTCTCTGCTCCGTTTATATACTTTCCGTACCTCGTCACGAACCCTCAACGACACGCCATTCAATCTCGCGGTAGGTGATGGTCATAATATTTCGACTCATTAGTGTTTAATTACTAAATATTAATGACGTAAAGGATGTCCCAATTATATGCAGTAAAAATTCAAGAGAGGCACCGGGACCTAAAGTGGGTAGCGTGAGGTGATTCACAAACAATAAAAATGTATATTTATCATTTCACCACATCATCATCATCATCATGAGAGATAAACACCTTATTCATGGACAGTATACGGCGTAGGAAGTTCAGCACTCTACTACAATTCTGTAAAATATAGTGACACAACTGAATTGTAAGTTAAAATGTATTCGATCTCGACGATTTGCACTCGTCTACGAAACAAATGCAGCCGATGGTCCACCAATATTGTCAACGTACGTTCCTTCAAAGTGGGTGCGTCATGGATAAGTTGATAGGTCTTCTCCCACTAGATCAAACTTCGCCTTCTCGAATTCTACAGTGCGAAAGCTTCTTTCTTTAACACCCTGAATAGTTACCTAAGACTTGAACGACTCAACTGCTCGTACGTGTACTGCGTTAAATCCAGTTTAGTAAACTTTCCTCTCCACATTCGTTCTGTTCTCGCCCCACTTTATTCAGCAACATGATACACTGAATGCGTGTATTTTTCCATGTTGAAAGTAATGCTGAGTATTAGACAATTAGCCGGTGACGAAGGCAGTTATTTTTTATAACTATTAAAATAGTTAAAAAACACTTTCTTTGGATGCTTTACTCGATCAAAACTCCGTGGCACCTGAGAAATGAATTTGCGATAACTTCTACGTGATCTCAATCTCCTTATCTTAGTTACAGAATCTCTATCATCTGTAAATTTTGATCATAAACACTGTAAATATTTCATGCTAAAAACTAAGTATAGTAAAAGGAATGTGCAATACCGACCGACATCCGCTTTATGATAATGGGCGCCAGACTGAAAGACACATCTCAGTAAATGCATTTCTCGGCCGTTAATATCGGCTGTCAAAATTAGAATCGGTACTCCTCCATCACGCAGCTCTTTAGTAATCTTGAAAATGGTGGTTGGCCGCTCTCTTAATAAGATAAAATCAATCTCATTAGTGGAGACCGGTGATAGGGTTGTCAGGGGACAGACTGCTGAGTAACGAAATCCTTCTATAAACTGAGACTCATTCAGTAACCATCGCCGGATTACATGTGCAGTACGCTACTTACAGCACCGGAAACCACAGTCATAATGTTTATTATGATGAGTGGATTAAATGTTTTTGGTTTTCTGGATGTGTACTAACTGGGAGCTGTATCTCGTGCTGTATTTAATGGCCAATAGCTTAAGGTAAGTGGTTGGAAAATTTTTACAGGCGATGTTGCTCCGGCATTCCTTTCCACTACACATTATTCTGTTATTTGAGAACCATTTTTTTCTATCTTAATGGTAATACTTCAAAACGATGGGGCAAACTTTTAAAATAAGGCCTACTTATTACGGCAATGAAATGAGGTTTATGATGCACTAAGTAACATAAATAACAATATTCTTTCCGATAACTTCGTCACTGATTCTTCAGAGACACTGTTTTCACATGGACTCTAAATATCTTGAGCACGTTATATTGTATCAGTAGTTAGGGGTTGATGGGAAATGTAGTACATCTGTAAAGGAGAGAGCATACAAGACTCCGGTGCGACCGATTCCAGAGCATTGTTCCGTGTTTGGAGTTCTTATCGAGTAGACACGACATTAAACGGACCAGACGGTGACCATAGCAACGGTGGTATGGACGTTGATGTCTACCGAACGGAACTAGCAAGTCTCTTAAGTAATCTCCCTCTCAGCTTCTAACTCCTATAGGATGGTGTCAATAATACAGTTGACCTTGAAGGGCCTCAGGGTCAATGGAATGCCAGTGTGTACATCCCTCAAGGAGACACTTTTTAAATTATCTGATGACCTTGAACTACGTGATTATATCCTACACAAAAAGGAAGAAAGTGGAGAGAGGTAAATGAGGAGTGTCTATTTTGGTATATCAACGCACACCACTCCTCAAATCTCTCCCTCGCCACCAGCCTACCCTACAAGCTGTGGCTACTTCAGTCCATACGCGTCATAGATTGAAAAAAATGTTCCCTCTACCCAAAAGAGGATCGAGACGAAGAGGTCCTCACTGAACTCATTACCTAGCTAGATCGACCAGTCCTTCTATGAGCAAATCTTAACTTACAGAATGTTCTTTGGGCTCTGCAAACACCTGACGCAGTGTTAGGGCAATTGAGTGCCCCGAGTGACATTATTTATGTGTCTTTTGGACAGGAGATAGAGCCTGCACTTGAGCATCACTATCCGGGTCTTTCACATCTATCAGTGTCCAAGTAAGCTCTCCAGCTCTCGAAGGCGCTGATAAAGCGGAAGTCATCGACGACTTGCACTCATGTGGTGACTTTCCGAGCCGGCCAGAGTGGCCAAGCGGTTCTAGGAGTTCAGTCTGGAACCGCGCGACCGCTACGGTCGCAGGTTCGAATCCTGCCTCGGGCATGGATGTGTGTGCTGTCCTTAGGTTAGTTAGGTTTAAGTAGTTCTAAGTTATAGGGGGCTGATGACCTCCGATGTTAAGTCCCACAGTGCTCAGAGCCATTTGAACCATTTTATCACTTTCCGATCTGGAGTTAGAAAGATTTGTGCCCAAGAGAAAGCTCTGACAACTTGCTATGTTTGAACACTGTCACGGCGTCCAGGAATGAGTGGATCATGTTACTGTCATCAGGACAGCTAAAAATGCAGCTTGTCTCTTGGTGCGCCAAGGAATGTCGCTCGTGCAATCAGCAGGAGGCGGGTAACTTTACGACGGTTCAGGTGCCCGACAGCTACAGAGAACCTCGCTGGCTTTTGACTAGCGAGGGGGAATTGTCAGCGAATAATTTTTTCTTGAGCACCATAAATAGTACTACTGAAGGTAAAACGGTGTAGAAGACAGCAATATTTATGGGAGAGGTTGTAAGTGCCCAGTGGCTGATGTAATTCGAACGAAAGTCTCCAGACGAACTGGCAAGTCATTGCCCACGCAATGGTGGAACACTTCACCAGAGCTTTCCGACGCTATACAGTGGACGCTGAGAGGGAGAGATGGAATTTGAGTCCCACCAATGATGAAGAATATAACAGCACTTTCTCCATGCAGGAGCTGGATTCTGTATTATCTGCGAATCGTGACGCATCTCCTGCTCAGGATAACGTCCATTACAGTATGTTACGACACCTCAAAGAGCGGATAAAATACGTCCTCGCCCTTTTTAACGTCATTTGAGCCTTATGACACTTTCCCGACTCTTAGATGGAATCAATTTTAATCACACTTTAAAATCTGGGAAGGACTTTACATCCCAGATCAGTTACTGTAGTCTTACCCTCACTGAGAGTGAGCTTGGAGCGAATAGTCACAGGAAAGACAGATCAATCACTTTTACTGTGGGTTGAAGAGCTATTGCTGCACCTTCGATAACCTGCCCATCCTGTGCAAAAACCACTTTAAAGTTATATTTTATAAAATTCGAGAAGGCCTAACAAACTATTTGGAGTCATAATACCCATGGACAGCCTCATGAATGAGGTTTTTGGGGACATCTTCCCGTGTTTACCGATCCTTCATCACGCCACGTTAATTTAAATATGGAGTCAGTGACTTCCTCGCTGATCGCTTTCAACAAGGAAATGGTATCTCTCAAAGTAGTATTTTAAGTGCAACTGCCCTCACCACAGCTATCAAGAGTATTACGTCGAAACTAAAAAGTCCTGTCCAGTTATCTTTGGTTCTGGACGAATTCCTCGTCTTTTGTTCCTTCTCCAGCCTTAATTAACTAGAAAGTTCAAGCTGACAACTGGAAGACTGGAGGAGTGGAGGAAGGAGAGATGCTTTAGCTTCTCAACCGAGAGGTCAGTGTGTGTCCTCCTCAGCCTTTCTCGTTCTATTCTTAACTTCCCTGAATTGAAGATTAAGATAACTTTTCCTTATTCTGAACACACGGTTAGGTTTATGAGCCCCTCATCATATTTTATACATACCTCATTGCCACACCCTTTGGACCACACAACACGGTGCCTAAAAGTATTAAGTATTTTAAAATGTCTTAGTCATAACTTATTGGCAGTTGACCGTGCCTGCCTGCTTCAGTATTACAGACGCTTGGCGTCTTTTCAGCTTGATTACGAGCGCTCAGTGTATGGGTCTGCATTACCCTCCTATTTAAAGATGTTCGACGCTTTGCACCATGTAGGAATTACGTTGGCCATTGTGGCCTTTAGATTCGGTAACATACCAAGCATCTGCGATGTGGGTGGTGGTGAGCCACCGCTTAACACCAGGGATTCGCGCGAAGAGATATCTATTAGACATGACTGAGTCTGTTTCCAAGGAGACCCAGTAATTCTACAGATTTAACAAAATTAATGGAAGATTGCACTTCACATTTGCCCACTGTATAATGGTGTATAATATTTTAGATGTGTATCACGGATTTATAACGTCGCACAACAGTCGCTCAAGCAAGAGGAGCAGGTCGATGCTACCCTGAAGGTATTGGACTAGACGAGACGGATTCAAAATAAAAAGTTCCTCTTCTACTCCAATTCCCTTAGTGCCATACTAGCGCTGCAGTAAATGTAGCCAGCAGAGAAAATCACACTAAATTATTTTGGACACCATTCCCATTTTTAAAGAGGAAAGGAAACGTACTTCACACGGTTTGGTACCAGGGCACGTGGAAATCTGGAGAAACGAGCGGAGACGTGCGGGGAACGCATTGTGGCACAAGCAGTCATTCCTGTGCAGAATATCATTTCGCTTTTTAGTCATAGAGCCATGCAACTTTGGGAAGAGGGCAACGAATACACCTCAGTGCGGATGCACGATTACGTCTAACCTCCTGCAGGATCTCCAAGTAGCGAGCATGGAGGTCAATGGAGGTCATGGACAAGGGCTGCGCATAGATGGCGCTCGGTGGCGGTGTGGGTCGGCCGAGAGGAATGCAGAAATAGTCCGCGATGTTACGAAATACACTATGTCCGGGTGGCGTAGCTGCCTAGTAAGCAGCAGATCCCAGGTTCCGCTCCTAGTCCAGACACATTTTCACTTATCTCCGCTGATTCCGCACAAAGTTACAATGCAGATGACATCAACAGTCCCCTTTCCTTTAATCCCCCCCCCATCTTAAATTTACATATAAGATACAGCGTATTTAGCTCCGAAGGCGTCTACTTAAGATGTACAGAGGATGGAAAAAAATATGGAACACAGCGATAAATTCATGCTTGAATAGAAATACAGAACCTAATGTAGCTTGCACCATGGCAACGAACGGTACCTGTGCAATGTCCTTAATACGTTGCAAGTGTCAGTCATGGTCAGAACAGTATTCTGTGTTGTTGTGGGTGCATTATGTCGGAGCTCAGCGCATTCTGTCGTATGCTTATTATTGGTGTTTTCGTAACCAAGGTAGCCGAAGTGTTCTGTATGTCAAGAAACAGCACACCGGAGATTTTTACCGCGTACAGTTAAAGCGAAAAACATTACCCTGTAACTGACAACGGGGACGAAAGTGGTGGTTGATTTATCGTGAGAGATACACACTGAGGAGGATTGCGCCGAAAAATTTTAAAGAGCAACAGCTGCAAAAGTCACTGCAGAACTGAATGTCGCACTCACGAAACCTGTCAGCACCGAAGTCCAAAACCACTCCTCAGTTATGCAAAAGCCTGTGACAAGAAAATGTGCCGCTGAAGACGTAAAATCTGGACTGTGAAGAAGTGGAAGAACGTCACCTTGTAGAATGAGTTTTGTTGCACACTTTTTTCAACTTATGGCCGATTTTACGTCCGAAGAGTGAAGTATGGCAGAAGTTCGGTAATGATTTGGGCAGTCATATAGTTGGATTCCACTATTTCTGCAAGGTCGCATTAATATCATGTATAATGTGACCGATTTGGCTGATCACGTCAATCCCATGATAGAATGTTCCCCAATGCTGATGCTGCGTTCCAAGATGACATTGCCCCTGATCACACAGCTCGCATCGTCCAAGACTGGTAGTGCGAGCACGATGATCTGTCGTATCTTCCCTCGCCACCACAATAACCAAATCTCAATATTATTGAGGTCTACGTTGTGGTCTACGTTGGAGAGAAGGGTGTGTGATTGCCATCCACTTCCCTCATCGTTACCGGCACTTGCCACTATTTCGTATGAAGAATGGTATACGATTCCCTTGAAAGCCTTAAGGAACTTGTATTTATCCATTCCGCGGTGACAGGATTTTTTTTTTAATTTCAGCGGTTTTCCTACAGTGTATTAGGCATGGTAGTATGACTTTTTTTGGTTTTTCCATACGTTCTTTCACCCCTTGTATTTAGGAACCACAGAAGTTTGAAACCGCATGGGGTAAGCGTATTATTTTATCACCTAACAATTACACGAGAAAGCGGTTAGTAGAATACCT
This sequence comes from Schistocerca gregaria, assembly GCF_023897955.1. NCBI lineage: Eukaryota > Metazoa > Arthropoda > Insecta > Orthoptera > Acrididae > Schistocerca > Schistocerca gregaria. The sequence goes on along the minus strand of NC_064931.1, from coordinate 441,859,010 downwards.
TATTTACCTCCTATCCCAGTAACTAAATAACATTCAAACTGCCATTTTCCTGTCATGTAACATTCACCTTCAAACAACTTATGATCATGTATGATAACCCCATCTCCTTTTCAAACTCCGGACCTATCAAATTCCGTTAAACTTTGTGCACCCTATTTCAGCCTTTCTGTGCAATCCAATCGTCTGTCTCACGTAACGATGAACTGTATCAGTTCTCAGATTTCTCGTGTAACTACAGGTGTGCCTCAAGAATTTTCTCTCCCTCTTCACTCCTATACTTTCCTGTCCTCTGCATTTCTGATTGCAGATATGTCTAAACCCCTTACACCTGTTCAACTCATCCACCACACAAACGACACCACCTCCCTCAAACCGTATCCACCGTCTAAAAATGTGAAACGTCTTCCAACCCCATCTCAAACAGTTTACTTCGTAATGGATGCAGTGATTCCTGAAGATCAGTCCTTCCAAGACCCATGCCACAATTAAAAGACACATTTTCCACAGCTTCCACATCCATGACTTCTACAGCACCACGCCTTTACACACTTAATTAACACAGAAAAATATCTGGAACTACAACTCTTCTGCAAACTAACATTGGCTCTCTTTCTCCCAAGCTGATCCTGTACCAATCTCTAAATGTCTCTCCTCTCGTCTTTTACATTGAATACCTTCGAATCTACTACAAAATTGACGTCATCAATCCAATAGTTCCACCTCTGCCTTTCCAATTCTTGCATTACGAAGCATTTATATCAGCATATCGGCCCAACACTGCACTTAAAAATCCTATTTCAAAGAAAGTTAATCACCTTCCACTATCTCACCACGAATTGCGCCTGGAGCCAACCCATCGTTATAGATTTTACAGAATACTCATTATTCCATCAATGCCAGGGCTCTCCTTCTCGCCACCCCTTTACTTCCCTTTCGAAGAGATTAGTTTGGGTCCAATTCCACATCATTTCCATCCTATTTCCTTTCACAACCATTGTCTCAAAAAAATTTTACGTCGCCTATAATCCACCAAGAAGTCGGATACTTCTGCTCCCTTCATCCTCTAAATCTCAAAAATCCCACCTCTCATATAACCCTACTCAGTTACAGACACCACCAGCATCACCAACAACTACAAAACTTCAGTGTGAGGTATCACTTTTTATTTATATAATCGCCTAGAAAATGGACCTTTTACCTTTAAAAACCTCAAATATAATAATGTCTGTCCAGTTACAAACCACATGTGATTTAACGCCATTGTAATGGTTTGCGACCAATTTAATACAAAAGGTATTTCAAAAAGTTTCCCACAACTTGAAGAAGCTCATAGAGGATTCGAAATGAAAGAGCTTTGGAACAGAAACTTACGGACTTGGAAGTAATCCTGAGACAGTGAAAGCTTTAGCATGTCAACAACAACAAGGTAGAAGAGGGTTCACAACTCACACAGTATGGCCTGAATGTCCACACTCTGAGGAGCATTGATTTAAGGATGAGGCCACCTTTTTATGAGTACACAAATTCTTCCTTTCTTTAACAGTTATAGAGCTGATAACTAAAAATTATTAACATTATGATAATAACGATGATGATGATTATGAGATTATAGAAAAATTTTAAGGAAAAACATAACGGACAGAATTATTATCATATGTGTGTTTTGTAACGGTGTAACAGTTTGATGAACAGCAAAATATGAAATGAAGAGTAATTGATATTAGTCCAAATACATACGGGTCATCACTCTGAAGACAAAAGCTATTACTGATGTTGTGCACTTAGAAAAATATGCAGATGAGATTATACTAGGTTTCAGAATCTTTTACAAGCACACTTGAACAAACAGTGCTATAAAAGTACTACAATACTATGCAGTACATATTGCTTACCAACACCCACTTGTTTCAGACTGGTCTATTTAGTCATAATAACATGATTTGTCTTTTTATTGAAACAGTGGTTTCCAAAATTGAGCACTGAAACACGTAATCCAATGTAAACCACTTGAAGATGCCTAAAAGCCAAAAACTGGTCATATCTTCCATAAAATCACCATCTCTCATGACTGGTAGAGGTTATTATTATACACTGCAAATGAATGGTTATGGAGGTCAAATGCATCCATTAAGGATAGAATTCACTGAAGGTTGCCTAGTGAGGTATCAAGAAATGTCAATGCATCTAGAACATGTAAAATCAAGGTGCTGAAAAACATTCAAGCAATAAAATTTAACAAAAAGTGCCTTATGTCTGAAGTAATGTCCAATCTTGTTAAAATTAGCGTAAAGGGACATACTCAGCCAGCCAAAACTGCAAAGGCTAAGTGTTAAATTATCTGCAAAATATCTTAATCAAATCATCATACAAATGCAATGATATCTTTAAGAAAGAAAAAAGTGAAGGTGTTTCTTAGTGCCAACTGCAGTTTAGCAGTTGGCACTAAGAAACACCTTCACTTCCATGCGATTCTCGTAAGCTCGAGATAAAATTGTGTCACTAAACATAATCAGAAACTGATTGCTCTCGAGACTAACAACAGACAGCTAGATTCTCTCCCCACACATGAACAAATATTTTATGATAGAGCTACGAATTCCATCACTATCACATTTGACAAAGACGAATCTGATCCACTTAAGAAAGGCTTCAGAAATAATATTAAATGATTGCTTCAAAATGGCATGTGACTCAGCTAAAATGAACGGTAGTGAACACATTAGTATAGGGCCTAAAGTCAAGAATAACATAAACAAGAACATACAAAAACTAAAGACACACATTTGTTCTGGAGTGGGAGCATATTCTAGTTGTCTTTTCCTAGAATTGAGAGCAGGTAATTTCTGATTAAGTCTATTTCACACAGCTAGTTGCCCATTGCTCATCTGGCCATTCATTTTATTTAAAGTGTTCATGATTGCAGGGGCGTGAAGAGGTTGCTGAGTGTCAAGTACAGTTTGAGCTTGTCCTCATTAAGGATATCTTTGCATTTGTGTATTGGTTTGATACCAGATTTTAAGCGGATAATTTCAAAATTTGCAGTTTTGGACGACCGAGTGTAACTCCTTACGGTAAGTTTGAGGTTATAAGGTATTACTTCAAGCATAACGCAGACATAACGCAGTTTTTGTTATATCTGATTGCTTGAATGGTCTTCGTCATCCTGGTTTTCGGTGTTCTAAGCATTAGTGACAGTTCCTGATACCTCATTAGTCAACCTTAGGTGAATTTTATCCATAAGGGTTGCTACTGAACACAATGGCTGTTCCGTTTTAGGATGTAAAATAATAAATGCTACCAGTCACAATAGATGATTTTATTTAATGTATAATTGGTTTTGGACTTTTGATCACCTTCAGGTGGTTTACATTCAATAGTATGTTACAGTGCTCAATGGTGGAGACCTCTGTTTCAATACAACACAAATCATGTAATGATGAGTAATCAGATCAACTGAAACACCAGAAAATGCTACGTGACATGTCTTTCATAGTACAAGTATCATGCTACTTCCGTATAGTTGGAGTATAGAAGCCTTTTCGACATTACATTCATCACATTTTTACAAAAATATTTCGACTTTTTACACATTAACTCTACATCACATATCATGGTGAATAATGGTACTTCTACGTTATACCTTTCATGCAGTCGATGATACTAACTGTAGAATCACTTACACTCACATCATCTAATGTGTTTACATACGAAAACAGATGTTGTGGTTAAAGACTTTAGATCTCAGATCTTCACAGATGTTACACATACAAATATTACACATTATGAAAATAAAATCTTTACTTGATTATGGAGTCATCCTGTCACTTTTAAGGTTCACAGCTGTTGCTCTCAAATAATATAACATTCTCATCATGTTCAATTTTTCTTATAGTTGTGTAGTGGCAATAAGTAGTAGTTTCCCTACTTAAAATTTCCATAAAAGATGTGTAGAAATAACTTGCTTGCCAACAGTAGTTGTTCATTGAGAATAAGGTGTCATGCAATGGATGTATGGATGTAATTTACTAGCTCTTCAAGAATAATAATTTTCTTTCTGTTGTTGACAGTGCGTCATGTCTGCACGTTGTCTTTAATGGTCCTGGCTGAGTGGCAATTTCCTTCAGATGTGTTTGAAAAAGTGGATTTATTAAAGTTATTGGCCACAAGGTATCCATGTTCTCCCAGTATCTTATAGTGAAATTCCTTAATGCGTGGCTTATGTAGAACTGTGGATAGTTGTCACATGAAAACCTGTAAATATTTTATTTGCTGTGACACTGGCTATTCGTCTTACACAGTGAACAATGTGCTGTTGTAGGCTACTAGTAGTGCTGAAGGATGCGTGAATACCATTGTCACGAAAAAGATTAGTAACTTAGTTCAAAATTTTTGCTGTAAGAGGAATGGAAGCAGATGTGTGCATTTGTTCTTGTGAATCTGATTTATGAGCAGTGCATTGTTTCTTTCTGAGTTTGTTCTTAAGTTTATCAACTATCTCTTGGTTGTATCCAGTGGCCGGCTGGAGTGGTCGAGCGGCTCTAGGCGCTACAGTCTGGAACCACGCTACCGCTATGGTCGCAGGTTCGAATCCTGCCTCGGGCATGGATGTGTGTGATGTCCTTTGGTTAGTTAGGTTTAAGTAGTTCTAAGTTCTAGGGGACTGATAACCTCAGCAGTTAAGTCCCATAGTGCTCAGAGCCATTTGAACCATTTTGTATCCAGTGACAGGAAGAGTTGTTTATGGGAACATCACCGGTGGTCGCTCAGCTTGAAAGGAATGTTTGTTATTTACATTAGAGATTATAAGATCTAGAAAATTGATTCCCTTGTCCACTTGATATTCTACAATGGCGTTCATGATGTTCTGCATACTGCTAAGCTTATATGCAAGTGTTTCAGCTTCCTCAGTCGTACCATTGTACTAGAAAAGTCTTTCATTCTCCTCAGTTTTATCACTCTATTGGATAATGGTATCATCAACATACTTTTAGTAATAAAGTATCTTATCTCTAAAAATTCGAACCCGAAGAACTGATTTCCTATGTAATTAAAGTCAGCATCTGTAACGTTTCCTGCCAAATCCTGCCCACAGTAAGATCATGTTCTCGCTGGTAAATTTTGTTGTTACGACTGAAAAAATTATGTGACAGGATTAGTACTAGCAAGAGCATGAGTTCGCATTTCTCAGCATTGGAAAATTTGTTTCCTGTTTTAAAAGGTTGTTTTTATTTTGCTCGGTAGTGTCATGAATAAGTTCACTGAAGCTAACTTGGCACCCTCTGTTAAGTAAAAAAATTACTAAGAATGTCTTTTTGGTTCTTGCTGAGAAAATATGCTTTACTACTCCTTGAGTTAACTATCGGGTACACACAATTAGGCTTATGAATTCTGGCATGTGAACACCAACATAACTACTCATGAAACCACCAAAAAATTAAAAACAACCCATTAAAACATAAAACGTAATCCGCGGCTGAGATATGCGGACATATTGAAGTGCTAGGACTCATCTTATCACATAATTATGTGTCTTTTAACATCAAAATTGAAAAGCAAGAACATGAGGTCTTGCAAAGGGCTGCAGTTTGTTAGGAGTCGTTGCAGACATTTACTTCAATCACATAGAAAATCAATTCTTCAGGTTAGAATGATTGTTTAATTATAAGATAATTTATTAGAAAAATTATGTGGACGATACCGTTATCCATTTCAGAGGCACAACTGAGTGGATTGAAAAAATTGCAAATACTCTCAGCAGCATGCATTACAATACTAATTTCATGGTAAAAAATCAAGAAGATAAAAGCATCAATTTTCTTTATCTTACAATCTCTAAGGTAAATAACGAGTATACCTTTGAAATTGACCCACCACCAGTGGTGCCACAAAATGGAATTCATCCAATGTACTCCTAAATGTATACACAAAGTCTCACTCAGTCCTATTGGTGAAGAAAAAGGATTTAGCATTATCAGTGGAATTGCACAACGGATTGGATAAAGCCCAGATGTAATTGATCATCTTAACAAAAAAAAAAGGATTCACAAGAACAAATACACACATTTGTTTGCATTCCCTTTGTGCGGAAATTTCTTGCCAAGTTGCTACCTTTTTCTTAACAGTGGTATTCAAATATACATCAGCTCTAATAATAACCTACGACAGCACATCAGTGACACCAGCAACCCCAATAACCAATGTAGCAGCATGTTAGACATTTACACACTTTCACGTGACAATAGGCTCTTTGACTGTTTTTTTGTAAATTGACTTAAATGATTCATTATGTCATTTTATGTTCCTAACATGCTTTCTTTCATTTCTTCTATAAAAACGAGATTCAAATAATCTGAAAGCCTACTAAAACGCTCGATTCGAATCATGTGATGCAGGTGACGTCAATGGCTATCTCGCTGCTCCTACTGTCGTAACGCTAATTCACAGTGATGTCTTGTTTTGTAATTTACAGTTCGTAAAATGGGTTACAAATGGTTTGTAGTACCATACTGTACAGTCTCAGCTATAAAAACTCCTGAAAAGTTGTTTTTGAGTGTTCTAGAAAATGAGAAGATGCGTTAAATGTGGTTGCACTGTATCGGAAAATTGCCACCACGTCGACACACAAACTCACTAATGTAACTAAAAAAAATGTTGCACTGTTAAGTCAACTTTTATTTACCTCCAAGATATGCTCTCCCACTATTACAACGAAGGATAGCATGCAAAGAAATTAAACTGCTAGTGACAATTGTCGTTTTACCCAACTCCACGCTAGTCATTCGGGAACTCAGTTGTTAGAGCGTTAGACTGTCGAATTTTAAAAGATAATGTCCATAGATCGCTGGTTCGAATCTGTCTGAAACACTTTAACTTATTTGTAAAACGACTCGACAGTCCTCTCATATGAAAACCAAATCAAAATCACAAAATTTCACCACACTGTTCAGAAACAGAATGTTATGGTCTTTTCATTGCTGTTTACATACACTTCCATTCGCAATCGCTGTTCACACACGTCACGTTCAAAAAGCTATTTTCTATTTAATGTGACCACGCATTTTTCACTTGATTAGAAACAATGTTTTTATTTTCGTAGTGTCCAGCTAGAATCCTTATTGTTTAAGCTTTTGCAGTTTCATCACGTTACATAAAGATGATGTAAGTCTGCTTCAGACGCTAACGTTAGTTTACACTCGCACTCATCACAGCCCTTATGTTTGTGCATATTGTACATGCTTTATATCTCTCCGTCCTATATGTCATTGTACTGTGGGCATATGGTGTATCTTCATTACTAGTTCGTTCGCAAGGTAAATGCATTTATCCTCTACTGTCCATTTCTCAGACTAAGACTAACGTGAAGCTATAAACAATACAGCCCGCAATCGAAACAACTGATACAATCAGTTCTAGCTAACAATATTTTCATGATGCATACGAAATTTTCAAAAATATATTACTCTTCCTGGATTCGAACATGTGATCTTTTCCGGTGCAGTCAGATGCACTATCCATTACGCCAATGAACGCCTGCCAGGAGATGTGTTTCTGCTGAGTATCTTCCACATACGAAATCAGTACTAAGTTTTGCCAAGGGTTATTTCTATTCATGACTGATAATCGACAACCTACTTATAGTATAAGAATTCATTTGAAAAAGTTCAACAGTTCCCTAGTTTTGAGCGAGTTTAATGAAGTTGCTGGGAGCAAGGAAAAGAACGTCCGTCGTTGCATATATCGCCACTGTAAATGGGGGAGCATAAATGCATCAACTTTCACAAGGCTTTCACTATTGGCATTCACAAAATTCTTTTCTGTTGTTACTTAAAAGTTGTAATTGCGTTTTCCATAATTAAATAGGTAAACTGCTTGCAGGAAACGTTTCTAAAAGCCTCGTAACTTCGGCTAACACTCCTATAGCACACGTTAAGTCTCGTCTTACTCCTACTCTGTGACGTCACGAAACCAGTAGCCACGAAGAGAGCGTTCCCGACCACGGGACCAGATCTTGATGTTTAATGATATTTTAAGCTTTAATTACATAAAAATAACTGATATTTTGGGAAAATATTGAGCGAAAATGCTGTTTAAATGCTATAATCCATAGAATAACAACAATCGGAACCGTATTTTTAACATAGGAAAAATCCTATATTCCCCAGCTTTACATAGGCCACACAGGAAAGAGTGGTGCTGGGAACACGTGATGCCATCTGACTAAATAACTTCAATAAAATTTAATAAATCCACTTTGCAAATCATCTGACAGAACATGGCCGCTCAGCTACAACCATTAAAGACAACCTACAGATACCACACACTGTCAGTAAAGGAAAAAAAGAATATCCTTGACGAACTTGAATGTTACATCCGTACCTCCACTTCACGACATTTCATTCTCACTGAACAAGTAAACCTAGCAGACAATCTTCTCTACACATCGATAATGGAATTTTTATAAACGAAAACTGTTCCTTGCCACCTCACAACTAGGAAAAAAACTGACCTTGATTAAATGTTACATAACTTACTAGCAACCATTGTACTTATTATAAATGACAGTGTGATTCTAAAATCATGCAACAATTTCATTTTCATAACTGTAATCTCAGTTATGTTTCTGCATGTATAACATCTTTGAACTTCTTAGATCTAAGGTCTGTGACGACAATCTCTGTATGACTCTGTAAACACATTACATGTTGTTAGTGTATGTCATTCAGAAGTGATTATCCTTGACAGTACCAAAGGCATAAGATGGAAGTACCAGTATTTATCATGATATTTAATATACAGTTAATGTGTAAAGGTCCTAGATACTTTGTAAAAAATGTGTTGAATATAATGTGCAAACGACATGGATACTCCATTTGCATGTGAGTACTATAACACTATGCAACACATATTGCTTAGCAACTTATACTTGTTTCAGTTGGGTCTATTTTTTCACCATAATATGATATGAATTTTATTGAAACAGTGGTATCCAACATTGAGCTCTGAAACATGCAGTTGAGTGTAAACCACCTGAAGATGGCCACAGGCCTAAAACTGGATGCACATTAAATAAAATCACCTCCTATTTTGACTGGTAGCTGTTATTACTTTACCTTAGCAAAGTTCAAATATATTCCTTATGGATGACAATTGCTTTAAGGTTGCCTATTTAGGCATTACAAATTGTCAATGAATTCATAAAATCTAAAAGGAAAGTGCTGAAGACTATTCAAGCAATCAAATTTAAGAAAAACTGCCCTTTGTCTTAACTAATAGCTATTAGCATTACAATTATCATAAGAAGCCACACTCAGTCAGCCAGAACCGCAAATGTGCAGTGTGAAGTTATTGACTTAAAATCCGAAATCAAATCTTCATATAAATACTCATATAATACACTCATATAACGCATATGATACACTCAGCAGCGACTTGACCCCCTTGTAGTTCATAAACACTTTAGATAAAATAAACGATCAGGTGAGCAATGATCAACTAGCTGTTTCAATTAGAGCCAATCAGAAATCACTTACTCTCGAGTCTAACAAAAGACAAAAACTATAACCAACTCCTACACAGAACAAATATTGTATGACAAGATGATAAACTCCAACACTATCGCATTTTACAAATATAAAACTGAGTTACTTAAGAAAGGCATGAGAAGTAATATTCCATCATTGCTCAACCTCAAAAATACCAAGGATTTAATTGTCTGTTATCAAATGTCAAGTGACTCAGCGAAAATGAAGAGTAATGAACATATTAGTATTGGGCTTAAAGACAAGAATATAATAAACAAGAACCTACAGAAATAAAAGACAAATTTTTGCAGAAACAGACTCCAAACTGCTCATCAATTTAAATAGAAACCTATCTCAAAACAAAGCGCTGGTAATGAATTGTGACAAAGGGGACTCGGCTGCTGTTATGCATGAATCTGAATAATATCAACAAAGTTATGGTGAATAATCTCACACTCAGTTTCGAAATTCATCTAATTAAACTATGGTGAATAATCCTACACACAACTATCAAGCAGAGCTAAGGAAACTACTGATATCTACAGATTTCCTGTCATCTGGCTCTGGTGTCCAAAAGTGCCTTGTCATTGGCTCATCAGCAGCAAAACTATGTCACACCGAAAAAGTCAGTAGAATAATTGTTCTAAATGTCTTGTAGTTAACTCAGGAAGTAGTCTAGCACATTTTATCTGCAACAAGCTTAAAGATATTCTCAGTATCTTTTGTTCAGAAGAACAGAATTTCTCAACTATGAACAACTACGATCGTCCAGAAGATATCACAGACATTTCAATTCCAGAGGGGGCGAATAAGCTTGAATGGACACCGTTATCCCTTTCCACTGACATACCTATTCATGACACAACAAATTACATCACATAAAGTTATCCCAGGCTGAGATATATGAACTCATTTATCTGCTAGAACTAATCCTCTCACATATTTGTTTCTTCCTGAACATCAAAGTTTACAAGCAAGAACATGGTCTTGCAGTGGGCAGGTTAGAATGTTTTGCAAAGATAAAATGCTTTATTACTAAAGTTATGTTGATGACAACGTTATACAAACCAGTGTTACAACTCAGGAGATTGAAACGCTTGTAAATACTCTCAGCAGCATGCATAATATCACTAAAGTCACTATAGAACATCAAGTGGACAAAGGAATCAATGTTCTCGATCTTACAATATCTGATAAAATTTGCCTTTCAAATTGACCATAAACCCACCAGCAGAGATGTGTCCATAAACAGGGCTTCCTGTCACCCAATATAACACAAAATTCGAATCTTCTGAACTGTAATTAACAGTATACACGAAGCCTCCTTCATCCTCTCAGTTAACAAAACGAAATTAACATTACCACTGGAACTGAAGGCAGGAATGGATAAAACCCAGATTATATTAACAAAAAAATAAAATGCAAACAATGCTCAACTCCTGTATCAGATTCACAAGAAGACACATACATAATTTGTTCGAATTTCCTTCATAGTAAAATTTCTGTTAACATAACGTGATTTGCTTTTTATTTAAACAGTGGTCCGCAAATTGAACATTGAAACATATAACTGAAGGTGAACCGCCTTAGAATGGGCACACAGCCAAAACCAGACGTGCATTAAATAAAATCACCTACTACTATGACTGATAGTGGTTATCATTCCACACCCCCATAAAGTAACAGTCACAGAGTTTAAAAGCATCAGTTATGGATAAAATTTACTTAAGTTTGCCTTGCTAGGCCTCACAAAACGTCAGTGCATTCAGAAAATATAAACTATATGTGATGAAGACCACTCGAGCAATCAAATTTAACAACAACTATCTTTTGTCTAAAGTAATACCTAATTATATCTAAATTAGCATAAGGACCAACCCCCAGTCGGACTGAAAAGGCAAGGTGTGTAATTATCTGCTTAAAATATGAAATCAAATCAATGTATAAATGCAAAGTTATTCTTACAAAAGACATGCTCAGACTGAACTTTGCCCTCACCATCATCTTGACCCCCTTGCAGTACATGAATACTTAAGATAAAATGAACAACTAGATGGGGAATAAACAACTAGTTGCATCGACTAGACATAATCAGGAATTGTTTAATACAGAGTCTAACGAAAGACAAGAACTAGAATCTACTCCCACAACACAACTAATATTCTGTGGCAGGTTAATAAACTCCAACACTATCACATTTGACAGAGATGAAACTCAGTTACTTGATAAACACATCAACTGCTCAATACTAGAAATATCAAGGATTTAAATTTCTACTCTAAAGTGACATGTGACTCAGTTAAAATTAACAGTGGTGGACACATTAGTATTGGGCGTAAATTCAAGAATATAATAAACAAGAACCTACAATAACAAAAGACACACAGTTCTGCACAAAGTGACTCCAAACCACTCAGGAATATTAACAGAAAAAATGCTCTGGCAGTGAGAACCAACTAAGTAAACTCGACTGATGTTATGTATGAATCTGAATATTTCCACAAAACTTTGGAATTCTTTCATAAAAACCACATATATGGAATTGCTGAGAGACCCCACTCCAAAAATTTCAAGACCAGCTGAGGAGAATACTGAAATCTACTGATGTCTCATTTAATGACTCTGATGTTCTAATGTGCTTTGGCATAAACCCATCAGCACTAGAATTACCTTCACAAACGAAAATTCATAAGCTTAATTGTCCTATGTGCCCTATAGTTAACTTAATAAATATTCCTGCATAATTTATCTGCGATTTCCATACCAATGAAAAAGATTTTTCAATGGAGAATAGCTATCATCTTTCAACAACAAAATATGTGGGAAAGAAGGTGGTGTTGCAATGGGCAGTAGTTTACAATAACACAGAAAATCAATTCTTCAGGTTGCCATGTTTGTTTAAAGATAAGATAATTTTTTCAAACAGTATGTTGCTGAACCATTATCATGTACAATGTTACAACTGAGATGATTGCAAGACCTGCACATACTCTCAGGAGCAGCCTGCACCATAGAACATCAAGTGTATAAGGGAATCAATGTTTTTGCTCCTACAATCTCTAATGTAAATAACAAAACTACCTTTCAAACTGACCAACCATCAGAGATGTTCCCATTAACAACTCTTCCTGTCACTCAATACAACGGAAAAAGCCATACTTCCGACTTACACATAATCATATACAAAAGGTCCCACTAAGTCGTCTTGTTGAACAAAAAGAAATTAACGTTATCAATGAAATTGCACATAGGAATGGATGCAACTCAGATGTAGCAGATTAAAAAATAAACAATAAATCAGATTCACAACAACAAATACATACAGTTGCTTGCATTCCTTTTATAGCAAAAATTTCTTACCAAGGAGCTAATCTTTTCCATAATACTTGTATTCAAATATCCTTCAGCACTAATAACAACCTACAACAGCATATCTTTCAGAGCAGCAAGTGAAACTGCCAATGTCACAGCAAATCAGGTATTTACAAACTTGCATGTGACAATTCCTCATTGTTCGACATAGGCAACACGGGAAGAAGTTTCACTGTAAGGTACTGGGAGCACAATGGTGTCGTGTGGTTAAATAACTTTTATAAATCCACATTTGCAATACATCGTAAGATAATCTCCACTCAGCCACAGCCATTAAAGACAACCTGCAGGTAAGACACACTGTCAGCAAAGGAAAGAAAATAAATTTCCTTGAAGGCCTTGAAATTTATATCCACACCTACAATGCACCACACCTCATCAACAATGAACAAGTAGATCAGGAAAACAAGTAACTTCTGCACATCTATAACGACGTTTTTAAAAATAAAATTGTTATTCATTACCCACACGCAACTAGAAGTTAAATTTAACCATGATTACAACTTTATATTATTTGCCAGCAACCACTGCATATATTACAGATGACAGTGTGATTCCATAATCATGTAACAATTTCATTTTCGCAGTCTGTAATATCTGTTCTGTTTCTCTACGTAGATCTAAGGTCTATGACCACAATCTCTGGTTTCCTATGTAAACCTGTTACATGTGAGTGTACGTGACTCTGAAGTTATTATCATCGATTGCATGAAAGACATAATGTTGAAGAACCAACTTTTACATTTATGTGTAATATACAGTTAATGTGTAAAACAACTGAGATATGTTTGTAAACTATGTGATGAATGTAATGTGGAAAAGACATGAATATTCCAACTGTATGTATCTACTATAATACTTTACAATAAATGTCGCTTAACATCTTGCAATTGTTTCAGTTGGGTGTATTTCGTCATGATCATAGTATTTGTTTTTTTTATTTTCAACACTGTGCATTTAAACATTGAAAATTTGTCATGCACGAAATAAAATCACCATCTGTTGTGACTGATAGCAGTTGTTATTCTACAACCTATAAACGAATGATAATGTAGTTTAAATGCAACCATTATAGATGACATTCACTCAATATAATGGTCTGAGGTATACAATTAATTTCAATGTATTGGAAACAATCAGGACTGCAAAATCTTCATAAAAGGTTTGTGAATTATATTCGTTTTTGTGTCCAAACATGGAGAGGTTGGTCAAAATTAAGTAAATGTTATATGGGGGAATGGTATGACAGAGCAATAACTTGGTGAAAAATATGACAGTTAATAAGGAAAATATCAAAAATAAATGTCAATAGCATGATAAATCTGAGAATAAAGGAATGAGCGTGTGTGAAAATAACGTGAAAATTATGTGATGAAACAGGTGTGCATATCACACAATTAGATATTTTAGAACCTAATGTACTGAATATACACGTGTGAAAACCGTAAAAGAAGTCATAAGTTGTAATGAATCAGTTCCAAACGTATAATGAATAGTAAACAGAAGTTGTAATTTTAGAAAACCCAGTGTACATGAGACAGCTAACATAGGACATGTTATTAAGTAAATAAAGGTGCTGATTAAAAAGGAATCAAATCAAAACAGGAAAGTGAATATGACTACAGCATTAATATGGATAACTTTAGTTTTATCTGTATGATAATAAATGATAGCGATTGAGAATAAGCAATAATACAGAACTGACATAATCACAGATGAAAGAACACAAACGAAAGCATGCTGAATGTAATGCTGAACATCTATAGGCCAGACAGTACAAGAAATAATTAGAATTCTGGGGCATAACTAGATGCAAGCAAACGGTATATTCTGGTATACACTGATGTAATTTAACACATAGAAACTAATTAGTTTTGGGGAAATTTAAACGAAAAGTAGATTGTTGATAATACATGTAAGGAAGAAAGGACGCAACATTTAACCTAAGAGTAAATGCCAAATAGTAAATTAAATTAAATTTCAGAGATGGCCAGGGACTTGAAACAGTAGTGAAATGGAATGGGTAGTGTCTTGAAAAGAGAGTATAATATGAAAATCAATTAAAAAAACAACAGTAATGGAATGTAGTCAGAGTAAATCATGAGTTGTCTGAGGGAATTAACTTATGAAATACAATACCAATTTAAGGTAGTTTCCCGACTTGATAGACCACAAGTGTCCCATATCAAACTATTTGTCTCAACTTGCTACCTCAATATGCTACCTCAAATTGGCCTACAAAAACTAGCTATAGCGTATGTGCGTCGAGCGAGGTTTTGAACATTCTCGCGCTCTCTTCGCACAAACCATTAGTTCTAGAGAAAAACAATGAATAGCACCTTTTTTGTAGGAAATTTAATATAGTTTAATTTTGTACTGCAACACGTTTTCGCTGGAGGGTGCGGTTTTCCAGTTATTAAAGAAAAACGTACAAAAGTGGTATTCAATGTGTCCTGTCTCAGAAACTATTCGGAATAGGGCATACGTCCATATGAAGTTTTTTGTTCAGAATAATGACACACACTGTATATTTAAGAGTTAGGAAGTCAGTTGTGAAAGAAGTCGTATGGACACAGAATCCAAGACCAAAAAAAAAAGGTAATAACGCTCTATGAAGGAATTATCTGAATGAGACGGAAATTGGTGGATGTGATTAAAACGTGCAGACAAACAAATACTTACAATTTCAGAAACATTGGAACATTTATTCAAGAGAAATAGCTTCACAAATTCAGCAATTGAATAATGTGTTGGTCCAGCTCTGGCCATTTTGCTAGTAGTTATTCGGTTCGGATTTAACTGACTAAGTGTTGGATGTTCTCCTGAGAGATATCACGCCAAATTCTGTCCAATTGCCGAGTTAGATCATCATAATGCTCCAAACATTCTCAACTGGGGAGAGATCCAGTGACCTTCGTCGCAAGGTGGCTTTGGCAAGCACGAAGACAGGCAGAAGAAATTCTCTCCGTGTGTGGGCGGGCATTATTTTGTTGAAGAAGGCTTGCCATGAAGAGCAACAAAACGGGGCGGAGATTACCATCGACGTACCACTGTGCTGTAAGAGTGTCGCAGATGACCACCAAAGGTGTCCTACTATGAAAAGAAATGGTGCCCCAGGCCACCATTACTGGTTGTCAGGCTGCATGGTGGACGACAGTCAGGGTGATATCCCACCGCTGTTCAGAGAATCTGCAAACACGTCTTCGGCACATAATCTCATTGACTGTAGTATTTTGTCTCTGGTGATGAGTCATCCTTCGAACTGAGCCCCAGTGACCAGCGACATAGTGCCTGTAGACGCCATATACAGTGGTGGGATACTTTCGCATGCCATACATACTGACAACCACGAGTGATGGTCTAGTGTGTCATTTCTTTTCATTACAGGTTCCATTTGCTTGTCATCAGCAGGAGCTTTATAGCACAGCAGTACGTCGACGATATTCTATGTCCCATTCTGTTGCCCTTCATAGCAAGCAATCTTAGGCTTATTTTTCAGCAGTAGTTCCTACTTTAGCCACCACAGTCTCAAAACGTTTCTCCACTTGAACATAATTTAGCACTATATCTCAGGAGGAAGTCCACGAACACTGTCAGTCAGTGCCAAGATAAATAACTGTTGGATAAGGGCCTGAGGTTGACCAACATTTCTCAGTTTGTGAAGTTCTTTGTCTTGAAGAAATGAACCATTTTTTCTGAAATTTTAATCTTTTTTGTCTGCACATGTGTATCACATCTACCGATTTCTGTCCCATTCATATAATTCCTTTGTGGCAGGCCATAGAGAGTATAAGCATTTTTAATACAAATTATTCATGTAAAGGCACATATTCGTCTTTACTAGAGCCATTATGTCTTTAAATTATTCCATAACCATGTCCTTAAGCTTTATACGATTTTGAAACAAAGTAGTCATCTCGGTTTCTTTGAATTGTTCGTTTGGTGGATTGTAATTTCAGTGCTAAGTATTCATCCTCTTATTTTAAGACATAATGATATTGCATGTATGTAGATTTTCACTCACCAAACATGTCCCACGTTGGCAACTGCGTGATCATCTGTGAACAGAAATTACAAGCTGAAGATATTTTTATTGTACTGCTGAAAGTAACAGTCAATCATCATAGCTGTGATTTAATAGATTTTCCTGTAATCAGTGACAGCGATTTTGGTTATCATGAATATCAGGGAATTCTATTTACAGAATATTTTACATACGCTATATATGCTAAGAAAATAATAATTAGGCTTTGTAGGAAGTAGGATAATAATTTTGTTATGTGACTCATGATGAAAATTGATCCAGCTAAAGTAAATTATATGATATTCTTTGTAATATTATATGTACACTCTATGCGATACAGTGAGTGGTTTAGAAATGCTGTGGGTAATGTCTGATACAAATGCTATCAAAGGTAATGCCTGATACACATCTCATCCAGTCATTAGTTTAGAACTGCTATGGGTAATATTGAATACAAATGATCTCAGAAGTCTTGCCCATTACATGTCTTATTGTAAATTGAAAATGTTGTCAAAACATCATGAGACCAAAGGTCAGTTTTTCTTAACATATGATCAAGTCCTGGGAATAGTTTTATTGACACTTCTTTCATTAATCAGCATTGACAATGCATTATCATGGTGAATGAAACTTGTCGTATGGAGGTTCATAGCTGTTGATATGTTTATAAAATGTTGCAAAAGCATTATTCATACTTCTCATCTGTCAGCAAACTATGAGTTTTATAGTAGTAATAAACCTTATAATAAACTTGCTGGCTTCTCTCATATGTGTAAACTTACTTTCTTCTAGAAGTAAATAGATTCATCTATTCTTCAAAAGTGAACCACACTAGCTATCATCAATGTCTTCATCTATCTACATGAGCTACTGATGCAGTTAAAACCAATATAATGAGTTCTGTATTAGTATAATATGCAAACTAATACTATAATAGTTAAACATTAGTTCTCATGCTTAATGCAGCATGATTACACTAACCACTTCGTGATAAGGAATTCTGAAAGTGCATTATAACTATCATACAGTTTCAAAAGGAATAGTTGATTCATTAATAAGACACTCCACACGTTCACATAAGCAGATTGTAAATATAAATTTCTTCAATACTATCCATTTTTATCCATTTTATCATAACTAGTGGCAAAAACAAAAACAGCTGAAAGTACATAATACTACAAGGAATACTACTGTCTTTTCTTACATTTGACTGTAGTTGTCCAACTTATATGTTTCCAAAAACAGTATTGTAAGTAATTATGTATGTTTAAAAATTACACACTGGCACTAATAAACCTCATACAGGGAATCGAAATTTTATTTCTGTGGGCACGAATTTCAATATTAAAATAAGTATCGTTAAAATTGATAGAATTAAGACACTTGGTAACCATTTCCAAAGCAAATTTATAAAATAATACTGATATTAAATGAAGATATTTTTATGATGTTCAAATCTGGAAGTAGTTCGTGACTCAAGCTACTTCTGGGGCTATTTGCATGAGTAAATATGCTGATTTTACATGTGCAAAAGAAAGTATTTCTAGATCCATAAATACTATTTCACCACAGGAGATACCTTTATCACATTTTGAAAAATTCTTAGGAAATTTTATTTAAATGACAGTGTAAACTATGACTGGACATCTGTTTTTGTTGTTGTTGTTGTTGTTTACATTCCAAAGACTAGTTTCATCCAGCTCTCTGTACTACTCTATACTGTGCAAGCCTCTTCATCTCAGACTCACTACTGCAACCTTCATCCCTCTGAACCTGCTTACTGTATTCATCTCTTGGTCTCCCTCTATGTTTTTTATCCCTCAGAATTCTCTCCAGTACTAAATTGGTGATCCCTTGATGCATCAGAATGTGTCCTACCAACTTATCTCTTATTTTTGTCAGGTTGTACCACAAATTTCTCTTATCCCCAATTCTGTAGAGTTATTTCTCATAAGTTATGTAATCTGCGAACCTAATCTTCAGCATTCTTCTATAGCATACATTTCAAAAGCTTCTTTTCTCTACTATTCTAAACGGTTTATTCTCCATGTTTAGTTTCCATACATTGTTACACTCGTTACAAATACTTTCAAAAAGGACTTCCTGACACTTAAATCTACACTAAATGTTAAGAAATTTCTCTTCTTCATAAATAGCCTTCTTGCCATTGACAGTCTACATTTTATATCCTCCCTATATCGACCATCATCAGTTATTTTGCTCCCCAAATAGCAAACCTCATCTACTATTTTAAGTGCCTGATTTCCTAATCAAATTCCCTCAGCATTGCCTGATTTAAGTTGACAGAATTCTATTATCCTAGTTTTGCTTTTGTTGATGTTCATCTTGTATCCTCCTTTCAAGATACTCTCCATTCCATTCAACTGCTCTTCCAAGTCCTTTGCTGGGTGACAGAATTAAAATGTCATCAGCAAACTCAAAGACTTTATTTCTTCTACCTGGACTTTAATTCCTACTTCAAATTTTTCTTTTGTTTCCCTTACTGCTTGCTCAATATTCTGACTGAATATCATTGGGGATAGGCTACAACTATGTCTCACTACCTTCTCATGCACTGCTTCTCTTTTGTTCCCCTCGACTCTTATAGTTGCACGTAAGCAATTTTACATGAGTCTGAGCTCATTTATAAAGATCACATACATTAGTGAACCGTCCTGTGAGAAGGCCTAAAAATGAAAAAGTTGTAGATACCTTAATGTACATCTTCATAAGGTTGTACAAACCCAAATTATCATTTGCATACTGTATACTGAAACATATTTTTTTATTTTACTTCATGGAGTTGTGTGAACTCTTCCTGTATCAAACAGTTTTTCAGTGTCACTGATTCAGTGTGACTCACCATTCATTACTACCAATAACGTGTATCTTGTATTCAATTATTGCTCATAAAGAAGAGCACTAGAGGCCAGACAGATGGAGAACATCAAGAATGGCATTGTCCATAACAATTACGCATTAATGCATCAGTGAAGAAACTTAGAAGTTAAAACTTACCCAGCAACGAGCAGCTGAAGTCTTACTGCAGCTCTCACAATGCAGATACAGCATAACTCAACAATCATCTCGATGCGACAACGTGTTCCGCGTCCACGAGACCTGTGATCACGTATGCAAGCTAATGTCTAGCCAGCCACAATTACCTCCTATAAGATCTGTAGTGGCAGGCTCTCATAACATACACTATGTGACTAAAAGTCTCCAGACACCTCACTGAGCAAACCCTCTGTCACATCAGGTTACGTACTTCAGGTTTCATAAGTGTGGCCACAATACATCGCCTCCACAGACATTTTTCCTATCAGAATCAGTCAATGGAGAGAATGGAATATTTGAATGAAACGTGATTCTAGAGTCTCACAGGAGCTGGGGTAACATCAAGCAGATATCACAGTAGTGAAATGAGCCAAGCCTACTGTGAATGATGTGAGGGACGTACAAGCCTCAGGGTACAATTTGCTGCATTCTAGTGGGCCTAAACTGAGAAATAAAAAGTATGGGCTAACACTTCAAATTGTGTACAATAAATATTGATTCGAAAGGTCCCCAGTGCAATAACTGATAAATAAAATAACAATCAATCCTATTCGCAATTCCAACGATACTAAGACAGTCTGAGCAGCTAGCTCAATGAATAAACTGTTTGAACAGAGGAAAAATTTCGAAAACGCTACGAGTAAAGACGATTATGCATATTCCGGTAGATCCATTAATGTTGTGAACGAAGTCTCGAAGACAACCAAAGAAACAAATCTTTATGATTCGTCCCATGAAGCATGGGCCTTGTCATTGGTGGGGAGACTTGCGTGCCTCAACAATACAGATAGCGGTATCGTAGGTGCAACCACAATGGAGGGTTATCTGTTGAGAGGCCAGACAAGCGTGTTGATCCTGAAGAGGGGTACCAGCCTTTTCAGTAGCTGCAGTGGCAACAGTCTGGATGATTGATTGTCTGGCTTGTAACATCAACCAAAACGGCCTAGCTGTGCTGGTACTGCGAATGGCTGAAAGCTGGGAGAATCTAAAGCCATAATTTTTCCCAAGGGCATGCAGCTTCACTGTATGGTTAAATGATGATGGCGTTCTCTTGGGTAAAATATTCCGGAAGTAAAATAGTCCCCCAATACGATCTCCTGGCGGGGACTACTCAGGAGGACGTCGTTATCAGGAGAAAGAAAACTGTCGTTCTACAGATCGGAGCGTGGAATGTCAGATCCCTTAATCAGGCAGATAGGTCAAAAAATTTACAAAGAGAAATGTTATGGTTGAGCTAGATACAATGGGAATTAGTGAATTCGGAGGCAGGACGAACGAGATTTCTGGTCAGCTGAATACAGGGCTATAAATACAAAATCAAGTAGGGGTAGGTCAGAAATAGGTTTAATAATGAATAAAAATATTAGGAGCGCGAGTAAGCTGCTACAAACAACATAGTGAACGTATTATTGTAGCAAAGATAGACACGAAGCCCACGTCTACTACAGTAGAACAGTAAAATTTATATGCCAACTAGCACCGAAGATGAGAAGGAGATGGAAGAAATGTATAATGAGATAAAAGAAATTATTGAGGTAGTGAAGGGAGACGAAAACTTAATAGTCATGGGGAGAGGAATTCGACAGTAGGAAAAAGAAGAGAGGGAAACATAGTTGGTGAATATGGAATGGGTGTAAGGAATGAAAGAGGAAGCCGACTGGTAGAATTTTGCACAGAGCATAACTTAATCATAGCTAACACTTGGTTTAAGAATCATGAGAGAAGATTGTGTACGCGTAAGATGCCTACAGGATACATCACTGCTATAACTATACATTGAACTGTTTGTCTCTAAAGTAAATAAACTTCAAATATTAGAAAGAAACTATTTTGAAAGTAGATCGGTATCAATAAAATAATATAAAGAATATGGCTGAAGAGAAAACAGTATAATTAGCAATAAATTCATAGAACAAGTCGACGAGTTTTTTGATTGGAGCAAGTAAAGATAACTACAAGATTGTCAGCAAAACAAATAGGAAGATGATTGAAACTGGCCTAGTACGCTTACGGTAAACTAAATGGAGTTTTCAAAACGAAGTTTCCAATTCATCTCACATAAAAGTTCACAGTCAGTGGGTATTAGCAATTTCGACTTAATTGCAGTCAGACATGGTCTTCCTTTGTGAAAACCAGAGACATATGTTGAGGACTACTAGAAAAGACATGAAAACAAAGGAGAGAGGAGAAACTGGATGAAGACTTGATTATGACAGTAACGTAAATTAAATGGTGGTAGTCACACAAATGGACAGTAGGTGAACAAATGAAGTTCTAGTCTGGGTTCCAAGCAAATACAAGAAAAAAGAGTGAGACAAAGATAATGGAGTGTAAGTAACAACAGTTAGAAAACACCAAAATGGCTATATTCACAAAAAAATCTTATATACAGAGAAATCTGTCCTTTAACCAAAAAGGGGTTATACTGACAACCAGTCAGCAATGGTTTCTAGAGACCATTAGTCACATAATGTAGCAGCATATGGATTCCCATTCCAATCGACTGGAATTACGTCAGCAACCTGAAACATAATAATATTGACAGTTTAGTATTTTTCACCCTATGTCACTTAGAGAGTTTAAAATATAAGATTATTTTATTTAGTTAATCAAGAAGTGATAATACAAAGTATTTGCCACCAAGTATTTCTAGATGCAAAGATGCACAAACCACATCTATAAGTAACTAGTCTTGTTGAAAACACTCATAACACCAGCTACACCTATGAAAGTTATTAACTGCTACAAAATCAGACCCCAACGGGTTATTGATATTACCACACATACGACAAAGCAACATTCACAAGTAAGCATCATACAAAAATCGCACACATTTTGGAACATTCTTAATCAATGCTGTAAACTGTTGGCTCTGATCTGTCACACAGAAAACAAATATTCCTAGATATAGAAAACTCCCTTTAATGTGGTCTGAAAGAAACTAGAGTACTATTGACACTGAGTTGCACATAACAGAACAGTACAAATTGCAACAGAACCTTCAAATCAACCTGGAATCGTTACAGAAAATTAATGGCTCAAAATCAACTACTCACAACAAAAACATACACCTATCAATGACGATCTCCCTCTAATTGATTGCATGAAGACACTACAATTTCCCTTGGAACTGTATGTGCAAACATAACTATAAGACTGATATTTGAATGGCTAAACTGTACAACTAGTATTTACTGTGTGAATCTGTACTGGAAAAATTTTACCATAAATCTCTTAAATCAAAGAAGGTACATTCTTTTAATGATAACTCTCCTGTATGGACCAATGCTTGAAGTAGGCAACCAGAATATTTCTTGGCAGTGCGATATACAGAAAACAATTACAAGCAACATATGTGGACAATAGAAATCGTAATGCAACTTTGATGTATATGAGTCTGTGTGACAGTCTGATCATCCTAAATCTGTCACAGTGAAAGGGAGACAGTCCTAGAAACAGCAAACTCCTTTTATCATAACAGAAACTTAAAAAGAATACTAGAAATTGGTACTAAATATATGAAGCGTACTACAATTGACGATGCTGGACAACAAATATCTTGACATTAACCAGACATACGTAAAATATTCTGCATAATAGTGACCTCACATTTGTGAACCTGAAAACAATGAGATGCCTTGCGACAATGTTTCCATTAATGGATCTGTACTCAGTGAAAAAACGTACATAAGTATTTCTAATGTTTATTGCACACAAGAGAACTAAAAAGACGTTCCTTGTACAATGTAAATCTTATCAAACCCATGAAGTGTCTGAATGTAAATTCAAATATATTACTCTAAACCTACCACAATAAAATGACAGACCCGGCAACAGGAGCTTTTCGTGAATGCATCTGCACTCACTTAAATAACCTTTTCTTTCATTGTATATTAACGTAAGAACACTGCAAGAACGATGTATTAAAAATGTAAATTACAACATACATTGAATTAAATGGATCAGGATTTCTAAGTGGTGGTCCCAAGCCTGTCAGCCTGAAAACGTATGGTGATTTATTAGTGTCAACAGAGAGCCAGGTTCGCTGCATAAGACTGGTGAAGTGATTGTAAACACTTAACCACCAAACATAATAGAAATACAAGTATCAAACATGACCGGTGAAAACAGTAAGAGAATGTTGATGCCTTTGAATCATTACTGTCAGTTGGTGGCCCTTAATTATCACTCTGCAAACGTATAAAACACACTAATTCCCTTGATTGAATCAATTACCCAGAACTAAACTAGAAATGGCTAGCCTAAACCTATCACTCTGGAGACAAGGATACATCTGGAAGCAAAGTCCTTCTGCCATCAAATCAATGCTTGCAGAAAGTACACAGAAGTTAACTTTTGTTATTTAATGCAGGTGGCACAACAATCGGGTCATTGTGTGAATTATTCAAATCCCATTACATTCTTTAACAATGTGGATCTGTATTTCAAAATGATAACGGTATCTGGTTTAAATCAGGCACGTACAATGCAGAAGAGAATTTCGTTCAGTGGATATAATCTAGAGCTTATGTTTTCTGATTTTTGCACATCACAAAACTACAAAAATAAAGTCTGAATATTGAACTTTGTTAGACCATCCTGAAGTCGCCAGGTTGCAAAGTGACTTATGTTGTATTTGTTTGTACAAGAAACATATAATCTGTTCAGATTATATGATA
Source organism: Schistocerca gregaria (assembly GCF_023897955.1). Classification (NCBI taxonomy): domain Eukaryota; kingdom Metazoa; phylum Arthropoda; class Insecta; order Orthoptera; family Acrididae; genus Schistocerca; species Schistocerca gregaria. The sequence continues at coordinate 441,834,357 of NC_064931.1, read as the reverse complement.
TTGAGATAGAGTCAGGTCAGCAATTTGCAAGTCATCAACTCATTTGTGTAATACATCCTCGATGCATGTCTGCTTTAAAATAAGAAAAATAAATATAGTCAAAGAAATGTGAATTGTTTGTAGCCTGCACTGAAATAGGAAACGATCATGAAAGTAATTTATAAGAAGGGCGTATACCAAATAGTCCTTAGCCAGATATACTGAAGTGTGAATTGTGCAGTAACTTGTACTGAAACTGGAAATGAACATGAAAGTAACTATCAGAAGGGCGTATACCAAATCACTACTAATAAAGTCTACAGCTAACATATCATAAAAGATAATACCAGAGTGACACCTCCATTGTCTGACAAATCAGTAAAACCAGAAAACAAGTTGAGCCATGAGAAGTGTGAAATGCCTGACGTGGACATGCGAATATGAGTGGATCACAGCGACATTAACAGTTTATTAGGTTCATAAAGTGTCAAAAATATTTACCTACACACAGATCACCCATGAACTCGTGCATTTCCTAATGCAAAGAAAGAATTAATCATGGCAAAGACAATATGCTGAAACGTTAATGACAACCACACAGAAGTTCCGCAATCTTCACAAGCATTACAAGTCACTCCTGTATGAACAACACCCGAGTCACATCACGCCTGTCCTACGCGATCTGCAACGTTAGACAAACCCCACACTTGTAACTCTAGATCATTCTGACGCAACACATTCTCTCATTGGCTGGGACCACGAAACGGGTTCTGGGATTGGATGCAGCCTTGTAGTGATATCGCCTTCTCTGATTGGCTGAAGCCGTCATGAGACAGGGGTGGGGACACTTTTTCTCTCCAACACTATACTGTGGAGTTGTGCTTTCTCCACTGTTACTAGGCTACGCAACGAAAGAAGAAACTGAATTTTTCGTCAACTTCCGTTTTCCTAAGACATAACTATCCATCTCTTATTTTTAATATCAGTCAACCACAGACTTTTTAAGAGTCCTAACATTACATATCGTAAATACAGGAAAGGTATATTGAAACGTACACACGAACACACACACACAATTTCTGGAACATTAACTCAATCCTACTATAGTGAATAAAATTTGTGTCTGCTATGAAACAAGAAAACTTAAATATAAAATATAGTCAAATCTACTGATATACAAGGTATATCAAAGATCAGATTTACAGTCTAACAGAAAATGCAAGCGCTAATGAACAACAGTAGTATGTCACCTCAGAAGAAGTGTGGTATTTAAGCTAAAATATAGCACACAAGATTAACATTGCACAATGAAGACTCTTGATTCATGAACTGATAACAGCCACAGACCTATATTATATGCTGTAATTTAGTTTATACTGTTATGTGAGACGATCTAGTAGTTACGTATATTTTTTCTCAAGCTTTTAAGAAAAATATTTTCACTTTCTCAGGTCTTTTTGCTGCACGGGTTGCTTGCTCTACCGATGATGAAAATGTGCAGCACTTTGTGCAAGCTAGTTTTGATACGCTAGACTAACGAAACTTACGAAACGTATACGATTTATTGCACTCATTTTTCAAGGATGTTGTGACCAATAGCTGCAAAATAATTACGATATTCAACAAATATGTGTCACATACGACACACACATTTAAAAATAACAGGTCACAGCCCTAGTACCTATTAGAAAAAGTGTTCTTTACGAGAAGAACAAGTTACATTAGTTAGCTGAGGAACAAATTGTGAAGGGCATGTACAAGATGTTGTGGTGGTGGTTAGCGTTTAACGTCCCGTCGACAACGAGGTCGACAAACGCGGGTTAGGGAAGGAGTGGGAAGGAAATCGGCCGTACTCTTTCAAAGGAACCATCCCGGCATTTGCCTGAAACGATTTAGGGAAATCACGGAAAACCTAAATCAGGATGGCTGGAGACGGGATTGAACTGTTGTCCTCCCGAATGCGAGTCCAGTGTGCTAACCACTGCTCCACCTCGCTCGGTGAATATACAAGAGTAGAATCTAAAATTGAACAATACATGCAAATTATTTGTCGGCAAAACTATGACTTCTATTTTCAGCAGTAACACGTCGCAGTTAAGATATACAAAAATCAATACTGCAAAATCCAATCATAAACAAATTTTTAACCCTAAGTATACTTCCTTATAAGCAAACCCATAACTGCCGACGAAACAAGGATTCCAGGGTAAGTTTCTTTAGACTGAGCTTCAAACTGCTTCTCTTGTTCACACACTCATACTCGAGGTATAAATATGCACTAAACATTAGACTCAGAAGGTGATAAAAGTATTTATCTCCCAGTCGTATGCAGACGAAACAGTTATAGTGCAACTGGAGTAATGCTGTTTCATAAAACACCTAGTACCATAAACTTCCCATCCTAAAACACTTTTAATACAGTACATCTACATTACCCGCCCTAGAAAAATTAGCTACACCCATAAAAAAGCAATCAAAGTAGTTCATATTTAATTATTTCTTTCATGCCATTTCATGGCCTTGTGCTTCGGAACAACTAAATTCTTTGTCCAAAACACAGCATTGGCAAATGAGGTTTCACCACTGTCACTACAAAACTTGAGAAGAAAGGGAATGTAAATGAACATTACCATTACTTAGCAGCAGAAACTTTAAGCCTTAAAGTAACATACAATTAAAATGAGTATTTCAGAGGCAGAAAAAATCTGTCACTCTGGAAGCCTGAACATACCTGGTGACTAAAGATCCCCATGTTTAACGAGCGTGAACATTTCCGGAAAGGCTCTCTGACTTTGAGAATGTTGAAATTCACAGAATTACTAACAATACATCAGCTCGCACCGTTATCAACTCTTTAGCGGACAGCAAACTACTCGGTCTTTTTCTTCGTGCGGAAGAATACGATCGCGGAGGGCTACGAAAACTCGAACCAGAAAACTTTATCGGAACTGAAGCTCACTCACTAAATAAATTATCACTCGCACGTAAAAGGCGATACTCTCATCCTACCAACACCGGAGCTCATTTGAGAGTGCAGCACCTCACCTACAAATCCCGAGGCCTTAAATAGCAGCTCGTGGTCATAAAGCCAAAATGGCTTCTCCGATTGGCTAGAGCGAAAATGGCTTCTCCGATTGGCTGAAGTTATCAAGTGACTGGTACTCAGGGTGTAGGCTTTGTTTCTAGCTCACTACCTGGAATCGCGCTTTTTCACAATCGGTACTAAACGAGCCTGCCGCGAAGTAGTTTTCCGTACATTGTGCCTTTTTACAATGTCTTTGTCGTTATACCTCTGGCATCGAATCCTTAAAAGATTCAAAGAAGTCTGCTTAATCCGATTACGGAATTGCTTACTCGAACGATATTAGAGCACAGTAACTTCTAGAATTTTAATGATAATGAAAACCACATCAGCTGTAGTGTTGCACATTTATTGTGGTACGACCGGTTTCGTTCGTACAACATCCTCAGGTTGGCGAGTCGTGCTAAAGCCATTACATATTCGGCAATCCGAGGTTGTTTTAACAACGACATCGGTTGTAGCACATTTTGTTTATTTTTAGTTAGCGTGTGGCTGCATCGCAAACAAATAATATTACAGTTATCTCAAACTAATACCCAGGCCACTAATATAGTCTACTGATCCCTCCATCACCACCAGGAACTCTGTTGTGTCGCCAGAGAAACCCTCAGTGCCGGACGATGTGGCCGAGCGCTTCTAGGCGCTTCAGTCTGGAACCGCGCGACCGCTAAGGTCACAGGTTCGAATCCTGCCTCGGGCATGGATGTGTGTGATGTCCTTAGGTTAGTTAGGTTTAAGTAGATCTAAGTTCAAGGGGACTGATGACCTCAGATGTTAAGTTCCTTTGTTGTACCTCGATCCTACTTTGATACGAATACACCACTGTGATTACCATTATTAGCATTAGCATTCGTTTCCTAAGCATGACTCATGGTAACGATACAAGTATCAGGTGGAAGATTTTAAGAAAATAAAACTCGAACGTAGTACGGATAAACTTATCGTCTGCCTCCTTATCATGCTGCTTAGCCTTAGCAGGCCGCTGTCCAAAAATGGTTCAAATGGCTCTGAGCACTATGGGACTTAACATCTGTGGTCATCGGTTCCCTAGAACTTGGAATTACTTAAACCTAACTAACCTAAGGACATCACACACATCCGTGTCCGAGGCAGGATTCGAACCTGCGACCGTAGCGGTCTCGCGGTTCCAGGCTGACGCGCCTAGAACCGCTCGGTCACACCGGCCGGCTGCCGCTGTTCCACACTTGATACTATTGTACGGTGTTCAAGAGGTTGTTAAAAATTAGACCTCGATTCCTCGAGAACGTTTGAGAAGAGTATCGTACAAGAGCAGCATTTTTAATATCTAATTATGTGCTACAAGCATACGACAGATGAAAGGAATGGATGCCTGTTGGGTGTATGTTTCCCTTGTGAGTGACATCAGTGAGGTATTTTAAGATTCCTGCTGCAATTGGATTAATAAAAAAATAGAGAAAAGTTAAGATGATGGTTTTAAGGCTTCAGCTGTTCTACGTAGTCCTCTCCGATTTGATTACAAGGCACAGAACGTTCCTACATCCATGTGAAACTATAGATACGTCCTTCTTTGGGATGTTGCCCAATTCGCGGGTCACATTGGCTTGAATGTTACTTATGTCGTTCAAGTAGTCGAACCTTCATGTGAATTACTAAACTTTTTCGTTTTGTCTTATATTCGTTTTAATAACCCCAACTATTGTCACCAGTGATGAGTTTTTCGAGAAAATAATTTTCCGCGTTTTGCATTTCAATCAACTCGTGTCAGGTGTCCTCACGTCGTTTTTGTTCGTGGGCCAAGATCTGCGGGACAAATTATGCACACACTTTTCTCTTCTTCAACACGTTCTGGACAATGTTTGAACCCTGTAAAGACGTTGCTCCGTTGCGGTTTGTGACACACTGCTGCCGTATATCCACTACTTAACACTGTCTGACTACAACTGACTGGCAGAATGCACATCTGTTGTTTACAGTTGTAAGTTTAAGTTTCCACCATAGTTACTTTTTTGTCGTCGCTTTTGCGCTGGGAATAAAATCTTTTTGGATGGACGGTTTAGGGTGGAGCGCCTAACCTTTTCACTTCAAATTGCTTTTGATCCACTAAAGATATTTGTAATCCGTAATCGGTTTTCACCTAGACAAACAGATATGTGTTATCACGTCTTCAGCAACAACCGAGGCAAACACTTCAAGATTTTTAATGAAAAAATGCTATTTTTTGTCGTCAGGTTATCAATTTATCAATACTCTACGAGACAAATTCAGTAATAAAACTCTTTTGCAGAACTGATAAAAAATCATGGTTCAAAAATATACAGAATATATCGATTTTTGTTCTGTTGAATCAGGGGCGGGTCTAGGATCTCGGTCAGAGGGAGGGGGGGCAAATTTTTTGGTACCTGCCTTCCAAAAAATTAATTCCAAATAAAACCATTAATACTTTATACGCACACACACACACACACACACACATATATATATATATATATATATATATATATATATATCGGCCACTAAAATTGCGGTACCAAGGAGAAATGCAGATGATAAGCGGATATTCATTGGACAAATACACTATACTAGAACTGACATGTGATTATATTTTCACGCAATTTGGGTGCATAGATCCTGAGAAATCAGTACTCAGAACAACCACATCTGGCCGTAATAACGGCCTTGATACGCCTGGGTATTGAGTCAAACAGAGCTTCGATACGGTATACAGGTACAGCTGCCCATGCTGCTTCAACACGATACCACACTTCATCAAGAGTAGTGACTGGAGTATTGTGACGAGATAGTTGCTCGGCCACCATTGACCAGACGTTTTCAGTTGGTGAGAGATCTGGACAATGTGCTGGCCAGGGCAGCAGTCGAACACTTTCTGTACCCAGATAGGCCAGTACAGGACCTGCAACATGCAGTCGTGCATTATCCTGCTGAAATGTAGGGTTTCGCAGGGATCGAATGAAGGGTAGAGTCGCGGGTCGTAACACATCTGAAATGTAACGTCCACTGTTCAAAATGCCGTCAATGCGATCAAGAAGTGTCGAGACGTGTAACCAATGGCACCCCATACCATCACGCCGAGTGATACGCCAGTATGGCGATGACGAACACACGCTTCCAATGTGCCTTCACCGCGATGTCCCCAAACACGGATGCAGTCATCCTCATGCTGTAAACAGAACCTGGATTCATCCGAAACAATGATGTTTTGCCATTCGTGCACCCAGGTTCATCGTTGAGTACACTATCGCGGGCGCTCCTGTCTGTGTTGCAGTGTCAAGGGTAACCGCAGCCATGGTCTCCGAGCAGATAGTCCATGCTGCTACAAACGCCGTCAAACTGTTCGTGCAGATGGTTGTTGTCTTGCAAACGTCCCCATCTGTTGACTCAGGGATCGTGACATGGCTGCACGATTCGTTACAGCCATGCGGATAAGATGCTTGGCATCTCGACTGCTAGTGATACGAGGCCGTTGGGATGCAGCACGGCGTTCTGTATTACGCTCCTGAAACCACCGAATCCAAATTCTGCTAACAGTCATTGGATCTTGACCAACGCGAGCAGCAATGTCGCTATACGATAAACCGCTATCGCGATAGGCTAAAATTCTACCTTTATCAAAGTCGGAAACGTGATGGTACGCATTTCTCCTTCTTACACGTGGCATCACAACAACGTATCACCAGGCGACGCCGGTGAACTGCTGTTTGTGTACGAGAAATCGGTTGGAAACTTTTCTCATGTCTGCACGTTGTAGGTGTCGCCACCGGTGCCAACCTTGTGGGGATGCTCTGAATAGCTAATCATTTGCATTTCACAGCATCTTCTTCCTGTCGGTTAAATTTCCTGTCTGTAGCACGTCATCTTCGTGGTGTAGCAATTATAATGGCCAGCAATATATATATATATATATATATATATATATATATATATATATATATATATATATATTCAATTTTTAGTTTAATTTTGTATCGCTATCGCTATGTGTTAAGTGTGTTTAATGAAATAACTTACTGCATTACCTAAACAATATTCTTCAAATACGACACGTGTACTTAAAAAACTCTGTGTTTGTCTGCTAATGTAAAATAATCTATAAAAATGCTAATGTTGATTTGTTTCCATTTTTAAATCTTCGAAAATTATCTCACCAATTGCTTTCATTTGACAGAATGTTGCCATCGAATTCGCGCATGTGTTTATGCGCAGCAATGACGATACGATTGCGAAATGTTATAATAGGGTATTTGCCTGTGTTCAGGAAATCATCTTAATTACGTCATTTCATGCTCATAATAAGCTGTTTCTCCTCATTAATGTAAATATTAACAGTAAGAAATTCCTTTCTTTCTTGTTGCAAAAGAAGTAAGAAATGAAATAAAAATGCAAAAGTATAAACAAAATGAAATTTAATATAAAATATGTATATTCACAATACTGCTCTTAAATAATAAATTCTAATCTCTCTACGCCCATTTTTCTAAAATCTTGTAATTACTTTTTTTACGTCTACAGGAATCTGGTAATGAATATGCATAAGTGCAGGACCAAGGAGGCGGTTTTCATTCATCGATGTTCTTAAATAAGTTTTCAGGCGCCGCAACGACGAAACCGACCTTTCAGCAGATGCAGTTGTCACTGGAAATGTTGCTAGGATCAATAAAAGCTTATGTATTATTGGATATCATTCTTATCACATCTAGCCAACATGTCAAGGGCGATGGTTGGAAGCTCTTTTTGTCGTTCCTTTTCTTGATTCCATGTCTCTCGCCACAACATCCCGTAACATAAGAGAAGCAACGCCTTTGTCCACGTCAAGCAACGAACCGAAGCAGTTGGTGAGGGACTCTGCAATTTTTTCAGTTTCACATGCAGAGATCTTCACAATACTTTCTGGACTGAAAACAGAAAGGTTGAACAAATCCAAAGTTTCAGCAGAGAATCTGTCTCGTAAATCAGTTATAATGAAGTCCAGTAGGGGAGCATAGACTGTTATTCTGTAATATTCTTATGCCGACTTTGTTTGAGGGTTGTCGCGATAAACTTGGCGTCGACCGAAGCGTTCATCCAGATCGAAAACGTGCAATTGCAGAATAAAAGAGACTGTCGTAAGGTTCTCACTATTTGCAACTAATGAGAATTTTTTCAAGTATTCGTTCGGTGTTCATCGCTTAATTATCAACATCATCTCTTTGCAAATTGCCCCTAGAAACAAAATCATACATATGCACTGAAGGGAAAGTGCTAAAAAAGGGACACAGATCGCTCATGCCTCAGCGAATATTATCATTTCATTCGTAAGTATAGTTGTTCCTTCTGTAGTTTATTCGCTAAATGGAAGAGTCTTCAAGGTCTCTTTTTGAATTGTTACATCAAACTGCGTGCCATTGTTTACATCTTCGACTTCACGTAAAACATACTAGATAGTACGAAGTAATTACTCCCTAAAGCAGTCAGAAAAAAAGATCGGTGACGCCCCAGGGGCTAGAGGGGGGGTGGGGAGCAATTGCCCCCACTGTCCTCCCCCCCTGAATCCGCCCCTTTGTTAAATGCCCCGCAACCCGCAAGTTCACCCCACCCTCCAATGAAATTTACCCTGCCGTGTTAAGACTAAATGTCACGTTTGTGCGTTAGACTTTACAAAGGCTTAAACATGTTTCGTACCAAAGAAAATGTTATATCGCTGGATAGTCATTCAACAGCCTTTAAGATAAGACAATTAACGTTTTTACCTCCCACAAACAAATGGTCGGACACCCAGAAGAAATCTGACTCTCGCAAAGAAATGTTTATTAACAAAATTATTATAATTTGCAGGATAAAATTTTTATCTTAAACGAAACTCAAATAAATTCATTCGCTGTTTTTAAAAATATGTTAAGTTACTTACACTCCACTAAAAAATCATACATTGAAATAAAACACATAATATAATTGCAGAAAATAGACCGCTCAGAATCGAAGACTAAGGTACAATCTTTTTTTTTTTCTTTTTATCTTCTTAGAATATCTTCATGCGTTGGCTGATGGCCTGCCTGTGTTCATCTGACGTCACCCTCCTAGGTTGTGGTTTCTGCTGCGGGATAGGAAATTTTGCAGTATTGATTTTCCCTGTCATATATGATCTCTTCTGTGATATTAAGTTTTCTCTAATTCCATCTTATCTCTTCCAGCCATACCATGGTGTTTTTCAATTAGAAAATGAAATAAGAAGCCTACTGTCATTCATTTTGTAAATATGACCATAAAACTTTAATTTCTTCTTTCTTATTTTGTCTGTGATATTTCTATACATCTTTATATACTTTTATTCCTTCCCTTCGTCCAATTGTTGTCTTTCTTCTTTTGCGGTCCTATGATTTTTGCTAACTCCTTTCTTCCTTTTCTAATTCCTTTTGTTTACATCTTTTATACAGAATTAGGCATTCAGATCTGTAAATTGTTTCCGATTTAATAACTATTGTGTAGTATTTAATTGGTTACCTGGAATGATACAGATCTTTTGTTACATCGGTTTTGGTTGAGTCTGTATGCTTATTCCATTTTCTTCCATCTTTCTTTACTTGTGGTGTTATCTAATCCATTTGATTGTATCCAGTCTCCCAAATACTTAAACTTATCAACACATAAACTAAATTAATACAAAGATTGTGTACAGAAACAATGAAGAGGTTATTGTGTCCTGTCACATTTCTGTTGAATTTTTTTAAATGTATGTTGAAAGTGAGAAACAGTTGCTTCACGAGGCTTCCGTACTCAATGCAACGCTGACAAACTCACTGCTGTCAACATACCTAGAGTAATCGCTTAACACGCAGCAGTAATTCGCTCTCTTGCGTCTTCCACAGTCGTTGGAACTTCCTGGTAGACCACATGCTTTACATGATCTCAGAAAAAAAGGCAAACGGCGACATGTCAAGTGATATTGCTGTAAACCTATGACCAGAACTGCCTCTTCTCACCCCCGGTTTCGAAAATGACCGGTTAAATTCACCTCTTACTACTGAAGAGATATGGACAGAACATGCATCATATAAAGTCCGATCTCGTGTTGTTCAATTGTCCTACATCATACTTCCATACATTATTGTCGTTGAGTGAAAACCTGACGCAGTCAGTGTGGGTTTTCCTTTGACCAGCAGTGCACGTTTCTCAAATTTACATTTCCTTGGTCTGTGAAAGTGGTCTCATTAGTACATAATAATTTTACCACAAATTTATTATATTGTTGGAGAACCCACTCATAGTGTTCAAAACGATGTCTAAAATCTTTGCCATGTAGGTCTTTATGTAGAGAAATATGGGAAGGATGCACAGAATGCTTTATTAACTGATGGCAACATCTTCCTGAATTTGACGAGAATTGGAAAGAGGACTTGTTACAGCAACTGCAAGAATCGCTACTTCTCCCGCTTATCAGGTAGCAGTCTTCATTCCTATACGTTTACTTGGCACAAAACTTCCAGTCTCGTGAAGTCTTTTGATAATGTTAGCCAAGGGAGGACGAATTCGACAGTATTTACGTGAGAACCGTTCTGCATGTTCTGCTGCCCCTGATGAATTTTAGTGATATTCGCCGTAAATTGAGAGAATGTTGGTCATCTGCTGGCTGAAAATAACATTCACATTGATAAGACAGGCAGCCGGAAAGCAAATTTTAATGTACACAATTCATGCAGTCACTGATTGAAACTAGAGATACTCACAAATTGGCAGGAAAATTGGGTTCATACATTTTTAATTCAGCCAGTGTACAAATACAGTTATCACTACTGCATCAGAATATCCGTAAGCTTAATGAGTTGCTTATTTGTGTTGAAGAATTAGAGTTGAGCCAACCAATTGATAAAACTGCCTCTCAGAACATAATGTGACCACTGGTGTAGATATGTTAAATGTTACAGGATTCAAGTTAGCTTCTTATTTCTGTAGAGAAAATATGGAGAAAGAAGGAACTGCCATATTTATCAGAAACTGTTTTGATTTGAAGAATACCAATATTAATAAATTTTGCTCAGAGCAGCACTTAGAAGCTTTTGCAGCAGAAGTTGTATTTCATAATAAGTCCTTTATAATAGTAGGTATATGCATATCACTCTCAGGAAATTTTAACTTCTTCATAAAAAATTTGGACGCTCTGCTGTCCCATCTCATAGTTAAAAACAAGGAAATAGTGGTTGCTTGGGATTTTAACGTGGATTTGTTGAAAAGTTCTGTCACTGAACAATTATTGCAGTCAGTAACACTATCATTCAATTTAGTTCCTACTGTGTACTTTGCTACTAGGATATGTAAATGCTGTGAGAATGCTATTGATAATATCTTTGTGCACAAATCTAGGGAAAAAAGTCATATCACAAAACCAACAGTAAATGGACTATCTGATCACGACACGCAGAATCTTGTGCTAAATGTTGAAACTTATCAGGCTAAAAAATCTATTAAATCTGAGTACAGGAGGATAATCAATAAGTCAAAAATTAAGAAATTCAGGAAATTGCTCAAAGACATGATGTTTACAGTACGTCTGACTCAAATGGAAAATACAAAACATTCATTAATAAAGTTGCCTCCACTTTTGAAAAATTGTTTTCCCCTAAAGGTAACTCAAATCACACAGAAGTCAAAAAATAAACTCTGGATTACGCAAGGAATAAAGATATCGTGGAGGACAAAAAGGACACTAAATGTACTATCTAGGAACAGCTCTAATGTTAGAATTTATATGAATTACAAAGAATACTGCAAAATATTGAAGCAAGTAATGCAGAAATCGAAGAAGCTTTGTTATGAGAAAATATAATTACATCAGGTAACAAAATAAAAAACCGTATGGGATATTGTGAAGACAGAGACAAGTGGGGCCAAAAAGGAAGAGGAACAGATAGCTCTAAAAATAAATGACACTTTGGTAACAAGTACATGTAATGATACTTCGTTGCCTTTCGCGGACAGGTGCTCTACCAACTGAGCTACCCAAGCACGACTCACACCCCATCCTCACAGCTTTACTTCTGCCAGTACCTCGTCTCCTACCTTCCAAACTTTACAGAAGCTCTCCTGCGATCATTGCAAAACTAGCACTCCTGAAAGGATATTGCGGAGACATGGTTTAGCCGCAGCCTGGAGGATGTTTCCAGAATGAGATCTTCACTCTGCAGCGGAGTGTGCGCTGATATGAAACTTCCTGGCAGATTAAAACTGTGTGCAGGGCCGAGACTCAAACTCGGGGCCCTTGCCTTTCGCGGGAAAGTGCTCTACCAGGTCCCGAGTTCGAGTCTCGGCCCTGCACACAGTTTTAATATGCCAGGAAGTTTCATATCAGCGCGCACTCCGCTGCAGAGTGAAAATCTCATTCTGGAAACATCCCCCATGCTGTGGCTAAGCCATGTCCCCGCAATATCCTTTCTTCCAGGAATGATATTTCTGCAAGGTTCGCAGGAGAGCTTCTGTAAAGTTTGGAAGGTAGGATACGAGGTACTGGCAGAAGAAAAGCTGTGAAGACCGACGTGAGTCGTGCTTGGGTAGCTCAGTTGGTAGAGCACTTGCGCGCGAAAGGCAAAGGTCCCGAGTTAGAGTCTCGGTGCCGGCCGGTGTGGCCGTGCGGTCTAGGCGCTTCAGTCTGGAACCGCGTGACCGCTCCGGTCGCAGGTTCGAATCCTGCCTCGGGCATAGGTGTTTGTGATGTCCTTAGGTTAGTTAGGTTTAAGTAGTTCTAAGTTCTAGTGGACTGATGACCACAGATGTTAAGTCCCATAGTGCTCAGAGCCATTAGAATCTCGGTCCGGTACACAGTTTTAATCTGTCAGGAAGTTTCATATCAGCGCATACTCCGCTGCAGAGTGAAAATCTCATTCTGGAAGTACATTTAGTGTTACAAACCTCTTAAACAAGTACTTATCTTCTGTTACTGATAGCTTGAGGTTATCAGGTTCGCTGGACAGTGCATTGGAGTATCTGAGACCAGTCTTTAAAAGTAACTGCATAAAAACGGAAATGACACTTACGTCTACCAAAGAAGTAGCACCCATCATAAAATCTTAAAAATCGATGTATTCCAGTAGGTATGAGAACATATCAACAAAGTTCATCGAAGAGTGCTCATGTGAGTTGAGTTCTGTCTTAGGTTATTTATGTAATCAATCTCTTATCAGTGGAACATTTCCGGACTGGCTAAAATATGCTGAAGTTAAGCCTCTTCACAAGATGAGGGATAAAGAGCTACCATCAAACTATCGACCAATTTCACTTTTGGTGGCTTTCACAAAAATATTTGAAAAGGTTGTGTTCAAGCATCTCCTAAAACATCTGACTGAAAATAATATACTGTCCAAGTCACCGTCTGGTTTTCTTACGGGTTCTGATATAGAGAAAGCCATTTACACTTGCAGTGAGAATGTACTTAATTCGTTAGATAATAAATTAGAGGCTACTGACATTTTCTGTGACCTGTCAAAAGCCTTTGATTGTGTGAACCACATCATTTTCTTAAGTAAATTATAATATTATGGTGTCACCAGCAATGCTGCAAAATGGTTTCAGTCTTATCTATCTTAGAGGAAACAAAGGGTGTCGATACGAAATACCTATGCAGTAGGCAGTCAGTCTTCATCTGACTGGGAATTACTTACAGGTGGTGTTCCTCAAGGTTCCATCTTGGGTCCATGGCTTTTTCTTACGTACATTAATGACCTATCATCTGTTACATTGTCAGATGCTACGTTTGTTTTGTTTGCAGATGATACAAACATTGCAATAAGTAGCAAGTCAAGTAAAGATTTAGAAATAACTGCTAATCAAATTTTCACTAACATTAATAAGTTGTTTAAAGCTAATTCACTGTCATTAAACTTTGAGAACTATGCAGTTCAGAAGCTGTAAGATATTTCCTTCCAGCATGAGTATAACATATGAAGACATGTAGATCGAAGAGGTTGACAGTGGTAAATTTCTGGGATTACAACTCGATAATAAATTCAGTTGGGAAGGGCATACCACAGAATTGCTTAAGCGCCTAATTAAGTCCGTATTTGCCATGAGAATGATGTCAGATATAGGAGACATAAATATAAAATAACTTGCATATTTTTGCTTACCTTTATTCCATTATGTCATATGGGATCACATCATGGGGCAACTCATCAAACCGAGCAAAAGTTTCTAAGGTGAAAAAGTGTGTGATAAGAATCATTTGTGGTGTAAATTCAAGAACATCTTGTAGAAACCTGTACAATAAACTTTGTATTCTAACCACTGCTTCTCAGTATATTTAATCCTTAATGAAATTTGTTGCACATAATATATCTCCAATTCCAACCAATAGCTCAATACATAATATCAATACTAGGAATAAGAACAATCTACATAAAGACCTAAAATCGCTTACTTTGTCCAAAAACGGGTCAACATTCAGGGACACACATTTTCAATAAATTGCCAGCAACCATTAAAAACTTAGTTTCAGATAAAAGCATAGTTTAAACAGAATTTGAAAGACTTCTTGATAGGCAAATCCTTCTACTCCATAGATGAATACCTTAACAGAGACTGTTAAGCCAGCTTAAGTAAAAATATCTGTTAGATTTCAGTTTTGACAACAGTTGGTTACAACAGCCAAGATTAGGTATATTGTGTATGATAAATTTATTAACAGTGTTTCATTCTGACAGCGTATTAATTCTGTAAATATTAGCTATTCCAGTTTACTGCATTGTATTAACATATTTCGACTATCTCCTGGCAAATGATCAGGGTAGTAAGTATAAAATTCAAATGTTTTATGTTTTTACGTTATACTTTCTGACATGTTCCACGTCCACGAGAATTACTTCATTTTTTGTGTCTATGGAACGAAAAATGAATTTAATCTAACCTAATCCTGTTCTATAGTAAACGACAGTGTACTTCTGAAAAGGATTTACGCATTACTAACGATTCGACTGTCGTATATTATACAAGTAAGCCATTATAAATGAATTGTAGCATTCCTCATGTCTAACCTGAGCTACGTTGACAGTGGTTCCACTTTAGTTAATTTCTCAAAGAGAAGCAGACAATTGACGATGTATCTCTTGTCTCGACGACATCCGTTACCGCGCACAGAACCGTAAACATAACGCACCTCGAGCAGTAGCGCGACTTTCCTGGTACGCGGACCATTCAGCGGGTGCAACAGCACAGAAAAAAATTCTGTATTCAATGAATTTTTTGTCTGTGATTTCTTTTCACATCTACAAACGAGTTATATCACTGAATTTTCCTAATCGAGATCTTATATTGCAAGAAAATAGCAGAACTCCATTTACAAAAGTTCAAGTTGGTATTTCTGTCACTAATGAAGTTGCAAGAACCCATTGATATTCGTTTCATGAGCACCTGGTCACTGTTCTTCTTGATGAAAACAGATTACAAGTATTTTTAATGGGCAAAAATTAATTTGAGGTGAAAAGTTAGGCGGCTCACCCTGTATGTCATTGTGTCAGCATACAGTGTGATTCAGCTCAGCTGTTTATCTAAGATATTTCCTGCACCGTTTGAGGTATCGTAATTCTGTTTCTACCCAAACGAATTGTGAAAAAGTTCTTACTAAATGAATATAGTGTCTTTAAGTCTTTAAGTGCATAGATATCGTTATAAAATTGGTTTATTGTAATTTTCACTTCTAGTATCGTTTTTCCAAAAGAGACGAATTCCACGGTGTTTCAATTTTCAAAATCAGATTAGTAGTTCAGATTAGTAGTTCCGAAGTTAGGATTTAGCGGTTTTCAACATGAAACTGATTGCTGTCTTATGCGCTAAATACCAATGAAGGTGAGTTATCTTTTATATTGATAACAAGCAGGTTGAAGAAATAAAGTGCTGAAGTTAACAACAAGCTTTAAACTTGGACTAAAGAAAAGTTCTGTGGAAACTTTCCATAACACAAAAGCGTTAATGGCGCTGTAAATGTTTCATTATGGACCTGAAAGTCATTCTGTTGTTTTACGAAATTTCCAGCAATAACAGTGGAAACGTTTGCTTTAACGGATTCTCTGAAACGCAGCTGAAAAATTCATTCATATCAATACTGCTGCCACCAAAGGTTTACTGCTCTCACCTGCAATAAAGATTATGGAACACACAAACGCCGGAAACGAAATCAAACTTCTGACAATGAGTGACCTTCGTGCCGTATAGGGGGGCATACAACGAACACGCATTCATAACGACACGTGGAAGAAAGAAGTAAGCAATGTGGCTCCTAAAACTCGTAAACGACCGCGAACGGAAACGAAATCAAACTTCTGACAATGAGTGACCTTCGTGTCGCACACAGGAGCTTACAGCGATAACGCTTTCATAGCTATACGTGAAAGAAAGAAGTATGCAGTGTGGCGCCAAAAACTCGTAAACGAGCGCGTACGGCAATCTGATCGTAAATTTTCTACAAAAGCAGGCGTGTAACAGCTCAAAGACATTCATATTGTCTGAGAACTCGTAGCCCTGCAACACAAGTCGCTGCGTGGACCGTTCTAGATAACATAGAAACATTTATCAGTAGCGATATAAACTCGCAGGTCTGCTTCCGCTATTGAACTGTTTGCAGACGTGGAAGCAATGAAATATTGTGCGACAGTCACAACCGTGCAGAAACTACGACAGAAGGCAAGGAAGGATAGAAACGGCACTTTTACAGTACGTGTCTTTTCAAATCTTGAGATGTATGTAAACTGTTTAATATGAAATAGACAAGAGCATTATGTGATGCTAATATCGTTCTATGCAAAAGAGCAGCAATCTGAAAATGCCACTAACTCACGCACTTAACACAGTTTAGAAATCTAGTAGAAACACATAATCGTAGTAGGGCAATAGTGTGACACGTTAAACACTTGTCAAAATGTCGAGAGATACAAGGCGTCAGAAACAATTGCTTCTTATATGCTGAAAATACACCACAGACAGAGTACATTGTTGAAAAACCATATGAATGTGTTAGGAGGCAATAGCAATAATTTATATTGAAATACCAACGGCGAAAGTAAATCTGTAACTATCATCAGTCTCACAGAAATCATAAAACATCACACACATTCATGCCCAAGGCAGGATTCGAACCTGCGACCGTAGCGGTCATGCAGTTCCAGACTGAAGCGCCTAGAACCGCTCGGCCACAACGGCCGGCTACATGGAAAACTGGGAGAACTTAAGTAAGTCAAGGAGACCGATGCAGTAGGAATACATAAAATGATGTGAGATTTGTAATTAGAAAAAAACTCTTTTTGTGCAACTACTGCTACAACAATCGTCACAGCAAACACATCAGACGATACTATGATGAGCTCTACACTAACAACAGGATGCTTATTCGTAGCTTCATTGCGTAACAACATCGACTTTCACTGATGCAGATTTGTATTACTGTCACCATATCACCCCCCCCCCCCCACCCCCCATCCCCCACCCTCTCTCTTATGAAAGCCTCTCAATTCGAAACTATACATATGTTTCATGAGAGCTTTTGAAACTGAATACCAGCGATATAACAGTCAAGTTTCGTTGTATCTCGACTAATGTTTAATTTCCTTCACTGTCTGTCAAATATGTAGTCGATCCAACTTAGAAGGGATACTGCATAGTACAGTGTTACACTGACCACCTGCTTTGAATAACGTTCGTGATGACGCACTTACTCTAGAGCTGCCTATCTGAAAAAAGATAGCGTTGGGGCATTGGTGCTTCTTATGAGCACCAATTCTGACTGTGCGCTACTCACTCCAGCCTGCTCCTCGAGTTATCACATTATATATATTAATCTGCGACTAGGATCACCTGCCCTCCACACCTTTTCACGTGTAGCTCAAGAGCAAGAGAGAATGGAACCAAACACTAACAACATTTGAAGGAAACACCAGTCAATCTGCTCTACCTAATGTGCAAAGCACCTGTCTCATTAGCACCAAACAGGCACAAGATCCTTTCTTGCGGTAATTACATTAATTTAGCAGACAATTCCTTAAAAAATGTTACCGTCTGCTATGCAACTGAAAAACGCTCACCACACGTGTTTTATATGTTACAGTTAGTTAAGTAGTAAGTTCGCTGCAGTCCTGCCTCCACTGCTCTGAAACATAGCCTACTGCCCATTAGTCATTATAGTATATAGATACTACACTCTGATTCACACACATCTGACACGAATTACCGCCATCATAAAACAATGACTAAGGAAACGATGTCGCTAAAGAGAACAAGAGGAGGAGGAGGAGATTAGTGTTTAACGTCCCGTCGACAACGAGGTCATTAGAGACGGAGCGCAAGCTCGGGTGAGGGAAGGAAATCGGCCGTGCCCTTTCAAAGGAACCATCCCGGCATTTGCCTGAATCGATTTAGGGAAATCACGGAAAACCTAAATCAGGATGGCCGGAGACGGGATTGAACCGTCGTCCTCCCGAATGCGAGTCCAGTGAGCTAACCACTGCGCCACCGCGCTCGGTCAGGGAACAAGACAAGCGTTCGCAGATCACTAGTATTGTCTAAAGAAACAATAACACAGAAAATGCCATCCAGAAAATCTTTGGCAACTGAGTGATAATCTTCCAGGACTGGATATGTAAGTGCAGCTTTGATGAAACATTCTCGACAATTCGTGCGAAATAAGAGACCGTTAGACGGGAAATTACGTTTTAGACTGCAAGAAGGTTATTTTACCAGTAAATTACAATGTCTCTTGTCATTTACGTTGTGATAAACCTGTTTCTTTCCACCTTTGCCTCTACTACATTCACTTTCTTGATGCCTCACTAGCTGTGACTGGTGTAATTTTCAACAGCTTTTTCAGTTCACATGTTCTGGCATTCCGGGTTGTTTCCTGTACAGTAGGATTTCTTTATTAGAGCTTTATTATTCGTAGATCACGAAATCTTCCTGTGAATATTCACGTTTTGCAATCGATGCTGTATAGTCTGTTCATTCCACTCTATTGGGGACAGTGTCAATGACAGCTGTCTTTATAAAAATATTTTCTCATTTTCTCAGTCTATAATTATAAAAAAGATGTTTTCCCTATTCATAACGTTGATGATATAAACACTAGACTTGCCCCAGAAATGATAATCACGTCTGGTGATGAATGTTTACTTTTCCATAAGTTTAAGACAGGAAACCCAAATAATTGTGACAGTTGTTGATGTATGATGTTTATCTAGTCCATAAACCTAACTACAGAAATGCTGATAAGTCTCAGTGACATATGGTTTTGGTATTCCAACTTTCGGCAGCCGCGTCTTTGGAACAGTATGTGTAATCACTTCGCTGCACTTCGAAGACGTCCGGTGGTTTTCTTTGCATTACTAGTATAACTGAATCTTGGAAACAACACAGGATATGTTTGGAGACTCTTTGAATAACAAATTACTCCCTGATTGCCCCAGAATTATCCTGCTAAATTCATTAGATCTGTTCGCATTATTTTCATTTAATAACCTGATTTGCACAGTAAGGTGTGAAATAACATTATCAGATTTATGGTTTTGAGTCCAGGAAAGTCGTTTCATGCGGAAACTGCAATTAATATCGCCATTTAAGTTGCGATTGAGCCGTCGAAGCCATCACTGGGGCAATAAGGCAGACGCACCTGCTCTTCGCTAGCTGTGATGCAACGTGTTTGACATTGGACAAAGGCTGCTGTGGTTCACGGCTCCAGTCTCACTGAAAGGACAGATTCTTATCGCTTTTCTGACAGAGCACAGGGTAGCCTTTAGAAAATCGATAAGGAAATCTTATTTTTTTTATGAACTGCTACATTTCTATACTACTTGGGAGTGGTACAGGAAAGCAAGTAAACAAGACCACTTTGAAGTCCAGTGAGTAATATCTTGGTTCAAAAATGGTTCAAATGGCTCTGAGCACTATGGGACTTAACAGCTGTGGTCATCAGTCCCCAAAAACTTAGAACTACTTAAACCTAACTAACCTAAGAACATCACACACATCCATGCCTGAGGCAGGATTCGAACCTGCGACCGTAGCAGTCGCACGGTTCCGGACTGCGCGCCTAGAACCGTGAGACCACCGCGGCCGGCTAATATCTTGGTAATACGTGCCGATATTGTCTCGTACGTGTTACAGATACCTTGTGCTTTATTACAGTAGACTTTCGATGTAAGGTTTTCGTGGTGAGCAGTATTTCATTTGTATCAGTACAGTGCATAATCTAATAGGGTTTCCCATTATTGTACATGAAAGGGAAATTAATTACCAACAGACTACTCTCTCACATTATCTAAAACAGCCTGACAATTCTCAGGCAGTTTACACGCCTTTAAAATCCTATTTCATCTGAGTTAAAGATGTATTAAACTAGGTTTCAAGTATATTTTCGTCCAGAAAGGTATTTTTTGTTGGTTTCTCGATGAGCATAGCAGACAGTTGAGGGGATCAGATCAGAAAATAAAGTGCGTGATGGATGAGCTTTAAAACAAACTGCTGAATAGTTTTGCTTATGAAATCAGCATGTGATGCAGTTTTGTAGCTTGTTTCTCTTACACTGCTATCGAAATGTGTCTCAATTGTTACCAACTAATAGCAGCTGCGATAGGCCTGCTCTGAGGGAGGGTTTGTAGTGCCCAGCCACATGTCTGAGCCATCGGATCCAAAATATTATGTTCAGATTGCTGTTTTCTGTCGTATATGTCGTTTGATAGGGCTCAGCCACTAATTTCTTCTCAAAAAGTTAACATATAAGCATCACAGCTCTTCACCAGTAACAATACTGCATAGAAATTGTCCATGAGTTAACTAAAGACGTTCATGCAAAATGCTGTCATAGTCATCCTTTGACTTTTGTTGCTTTGAATTAGAGCACGCAGTACTCCTACTCTCGACTTATCAACCTTTCCTGTTGACTGCAAAGATCGCGAGACATTTAACTGGTCGCAGTTCATCACAGATGTCTGTTATCGAAACTTCCTGAATGTGGAAAATCATTCATACCAGATCCAAATTTCTTTTCTGACATGTTTTCCCAAAATCAATCATCCTACACTAGATAAAAAGGTTACGAGCTGTCTATGTTGCCTTCACCACTCTACTGAACGTAAAACGAATAATATGTCATAGATGTTACATCTTTTTTCTACTTGCGACCCTATTTTACAAATCCTCAATTATGTTCATAAGTTTCAAGCTTGCAAATTCAAACACATAGCTGCAAGATAAATACTAGAACCTCAAATAAGATAACGACAATAAGTTGATAAATACACTCATAGTGTCCGTAGCCGGACGACACCTGGCGTTAGGTGGTGGTTTGGCGTGTGACCGGTTGCTGGTAGCCGGTGGCCGCTGTACGGCAAGGAAAGACTCGGGCGTGAATTGTTCTGATCTCAACGCAGCCACGAGCTGTTTGTCAGAACCGTTTCTAGAAGTCTTTCCTGTTACTGATGTGTCAGACAGTGAAACGAATTTACTTTGAGGTACCATCAGACATAACTTTAGTAGACACCCGAAATACGACTTAAAACAGTAAGTCATCGAGGGACCTCGAACTCGCGTCTTCGTATCTACTTGCCATTGTACCACAAGCAAATACAGCTCTGTAACAGCTCACGAAGAATGACAGCATCTCATTCATACACTTCCGTAACCTACAATGTTGCCAGATCCTGCATGTCGCCAGACTTAAAATTCTAAGGGGCAGCCGGTTATATTAGCCGCTGCAGTTGAACGACTCTGAGTTAGTCTCTGCAGCGGCCGGTCGGCGGTCGGATTTTATGTGCAAGACTTTACATAGCTGTTTCTTCCCCCTTTATGGTAGTCTGTACACTTGTGCTTATTCTGATAACTTCCGCCTGCTGCCTTCTCAGAGCTAAAGTTTTTTATTTGATTTTTTTTAATCCTCTATTACTCGTGCGTACAGGATGTACAAGTCTTTAAGACAGTCAAAACAAAACTTAGCCTTTTTTCTTGCCAAAAACTTTTCCGTTGTGAGTATTTAGTCACCATTTTTCATATCTTTGGCTTCACACACTGCATCTACCAAGCTATGGTAGAACTGCATAACAGAATTCCGCTTTCGTATTCTTTCCATTTGTTGGTAAACGCCACGCGGCATTAGGTTCTTCTAGATGTGAGATATTTATAGTTTCCATAAATTCCTAAGTCTTTTTTCTTTCAAATTAACTGTACCGATATACGCAGCATGACCTGAGAAACTAGTGGGCCACACTTCAGATTCGAGGGGATGATGTTTTAAATCGGCTGTTTCATAAATTCTGTCCAGCCTGCATGCCGAATAACTGGTACAGCAGGTGAAGCCAGGTGCTGCAACGTGGGTATGTTTCCACGTATGGTTATTTGCAACTCATGGACTATACGCTCCAGTTCTATGTATTTACTGAAATTCATCGTTTGCTCTTTCGGACTGACAATAGAATTAAAATCACCGGCTAAGTGTGTGTGGTCTTGATTATTACTGAAAAGAGGAACGATCGCACTTTTAAAAAATTCCGCTCTAACGCTCCTGTTATTGTAGCCAGACGGTGCGTAAACGTTGATAATCCGTACGTTATTAATAGTTGCCTCAGTTCCTGTACTACTTGCCAGTTTTCCTGTTTGTTTGACACAGATACCTCCTTTCGTGAAATTGGCTATTCCCCGCTCTACACCGATACCTCAGGGTTCGTTATGGCGTTGTGCGTACGTAACTCCTCCTATCTACTGTCTGTTACTTGCTGTAACAGCATTATATCAACGTTGGTTGTATATAGGGAGTCTTTCAAGTGCTGTAGATGCAAAGAGGAGCGTGCGTTTTCAGTGTTCAGTTCGGAGATTTTGAATGCCTGTGCTGCGTTCATCTGGTCTTATCCATTTTCACTGTTAGTACTAGTCATGAGAAGTGGTGTCGGAAACATATCATTTTTCACGTTTCTGTTCTAGCAGAGCTGTTTCCATCTTGTCCGACTTACCTTCTTGTTGGGCATCTCTTTCGTGACTTTTATTTTTTTCACGACATTATGAAGTGTCCGTCCGCTCATTCAAATGTTTGTTCTCTTTCTGTAGTCTTGGTTGTTGTCATACTATACACTAGTTATAAAAAATAGGTGCTGTGGTAAGAATACGTTACCGTCGCAAGTACGTAAACATGATGAATAATGAAAGCACGCGAGACACCACACAGAAGTCTCACAGTAATGAAATCAACAAATAGACAGGTGGGAGCTATTTTACAACAAAGGAATTCAAGAGGCAAAACTTCCAAAACGGAACGTAACTTCAAAAACGTTAAAAACATATGTTTTGACAGAGCACAGAGAAACTGTGTGATTGTGAAACTGTTACGTTCATTTGTCGCAGCTTATGTGACAAACTATCATGTTTTCATCATTTCCTTGAGAGTGATCACATTCACATTCATACCAACACCCAAATCGGGCGAGAAAACACTGCTCATAGTCTAGTGGCTACCGTTGCTCCCTCTGGATCACCAGGTCCTGTGTTCGATTCCCGGCCGTGTTGGGGATATTTCTCTGCCCGGGGACGGGGTGTTTGTGTTGTCCTCATCATTTCATCATCATCATTCATGACAGTGGCAAGATTAGATTGCGTAAAACTTTTACTATGTCAAAACTGGGACTTTGTACGGGCGCTGATGACCGCGCTGATGACCCACAAACCAACATACTGTCTCTAATGGCGTGTATGACGTTCCGGACGTGTTACCTGGGGGAGGATTCGGTTGATTTGTCGCCTTAATATCAAACGTTTGCGGTTTCCATTCGAAGGTCACTTCCTTTCGGCTGCTAATTCAGTAGTTGTGCAGAATCAACTATCATTATAGGTCCCGTCTTTACACCTCCCTGTTGCAAACGGACATTACACGACGACAAAGATACTGCTTTCATGCCTGATCTGTCTTCAGTTTTCGACGAGCTATTCGCTGACCCACATTACCACTAAATCTGAGGGGGTGCGGTTGGGAGTTTCCTTTATGAGTAGCCCTCGCCCAGATATCCGAATAGGAGACTTTTACCAATGAGGATGCCACCATCATTAAGCCATACAGTAGAGCTGCATGTCCTCGGGAAACATACTGACAGTAGTTTACCCTTACTTCCAGACTAGTGAAAGGCTGTTCCCCTCTTCATGGACCATATGTTTTTATAGCCTCTCCACACATACCCCTCCAATGTTGTTGCACCTTCCGCACGGCTTTCTGTATCATAGAAGCACCTCCCCCTCCCCTCACTAACATCCTCATGTACCACGGACCTTGCCGTGATGGAGTTGCTTGCGTGCCTCAACCACACAGACAGCCATACCGTAGGTGCAGCCTCGTCAGAAGAGTGTCTGGGAAGAAGCCAGACTAACTCTAATTCGTGATTTATGAAGAGGGCAACAGTTTTTCTAGTGGTTCCAGGTGGAACAGTCTGCATTATTGACTGGTCTGGCCTAGCTAACATTGTTTTGCTGGTACTATGAATAGCTGAAAGCAAGAGGAAACTACAGGCGTTTGTCTTCTGGAGAGCATGCATTTCTACTGTATACATTAATGTCGATGGCATATTTCAGTGGTAAAAAAGTCCCCCACTCTTATCTCCAGGCAAGGACTGCTCATATACATGATTTAAAAATGAAGTAGAGAGCGAAAGAACTGGCATTCCATGGTCGCAGCGTTGCATATAGTGCATATAGTGCTAGAGTACTTAATGCCAGCTGTTAATTTCACTACAGAAACATCTCAGACAACGTTCGACAGAGAACGGCTCAGGTGATGCACTGGGCAATTAAGACAGGCGGAAGATGCTGACTCCTTAGTCCCATGCCCGCATACAAGCCAGTGAGCAGTTACTCGGCCTACTGGTGTTAAGAAGTACACGCTGACACACAGAAAAAGACTCACCACGATGGAGTTATGTAAATTGATCACAAACTGATGTTCATGGAGATGTCGACGGACAATGCAAAACTGTAAGCTTTGGCAGTCGTTGGGTTAATGCGTAACGCTGCAGCGCAGCTTCACCGCGCAGCAGGCAGGGATACTAAACAGAGAACATGTCGATACGTCAGTATAAATTCTTTGTGAATTTCGTTCCGTACACGCAGTTCAGTAGTAAGTATGCCTCGCGTTCAGGCGAGTGGACAATATACGCAGATGTCAGTATTCGTAAAAGGACGAGTAGTTGGACTTAATGAAGCCAGTTAGAGTAATCGACGAAACGCTCGACATTTGAATAGGAACGATGCCACTATTCGACGATTCAAGAAGGAACCGGTAGACCTAGAGAAACGACGGGTCTTAGGAACTTTGTGGCCAGCGGAAGTGATTAAACTCAGAAGAACGTTCCTGAAACAACTGTGTAGCAACTCTGCACGTGTAGAGTGTCGCATTGTCCAGCTGGAATTGCCCAAGTCAGTCAGAAAGCACTACGGACATGAATAGATGTAGGTGATCAGACAGGATACAGGGACAATGGATTCACGAGATTGTCTCCTTACCTGCACACGTCCATGCGCTCGATACAATTTAACGAGACGACGGGTCCAGGCGAGGCGTAAAGCTTTATGTCGTGCAATCATCAAGAGTATACGAGGTGGGCCTCGGCTTCGAAAGCCCATATCGATGATGTTTCGTTGAATGGCTCTCACGCTGACACTTGTTGATGGCCCAGCACTGAAATCTGCAGCAATTCGCGAAACGGTTGCACTTCTGTCACGGTGAACGATTCTCTTCAGTTTTCGTTCGTCCCGTTCATGCAGGATCTTCTTTTCGGTCGCTGCGGTGTCGGAGATTTGATTTTTTACTGAATTCCTGATATTCACGATAAACTCGTGAAATGGTCATACGGGAAAATCCCCATTACTTCGTTAACTCAGAGATGCTGTATCCAGTCGCTCGTACCACGTTCAAATTCACTTAAATTTTGATACCCTGCCATTGTAACAGCAGTAACCGATCTAACAACTGCGCCAGGCGCTTGTCGTCTTATATAGACGTTGTCTACCGCAGCGCCGTATTCTGCCTGTATACACCTCTGTATTTTAATACGCATTCCTATACTAGTTTCTTTGGCCCTTCAGTGTACAATTCTTGGTCTGCTTTGGACGAGCTTGTATGTGTAAGGTCTTAGCTACATTCAAACAAGGTAAATGTACTGTGTATCGGCAAGGTGGACAATTACGCAGTTCCAGACACCCGTAAGGTGTGTGTGTGTGTGTGTGTGTGAAGGACAGAGAGAGAGGGGGGGAGGAGACAGAGAGAGAGGGGGAGGGAGGGAGACAGAGAGAGAGAGAGAGAGAGAGAGAGAGAGAGAGAGAGAGAGAGAGTTTGCTGAGATACAGTGCACTTCTATACTGGTTGTACGCTTGTACCTGCATGTAGGCGTAAGTCACAGAAGGACATTTACTAAACCATCCACAAACATTTCGACATTTGCGCTCACGAATTACCGTTTCCTATAAGGTACTCCAAAATGACACGGCAAATCAAACTAGTCACTGACACATCACCTGGCCCTTCTGCCGATGTAGTAATAGTTATACAGAGCAGTTGCAGAAAGACTGCAAAGAAAATTGAGTAGATGAAGATAAGGTACTGAAACGCACACGAACTTGCAGTATTACAGACCAATATCCTCAGTATCGAAAATGAAATTTTCACTCTGCAGCGGAGTGTGCGCTGTTATGAAACATCCTGCCGGACCGAGACTCGAACTCGGGACCTTTACCTTGCGCAGGCATGCACTCTGCCATCTAAGCTACTCAAGCACGATTCACGACCCCTCCCCAGGCCTTTACTTTTGCCAGTACCTAGTCTCCTACCTTCCCACCTTCACAGAAGCTCTTATGCGAAACTAACAATACATGCATTCCTGGAAGAAAGTATATCCGGAAACATGGCTTAGCGGCAGCATGGGGGTTGTATCCAGAACGAGCTTCTCACTCAGCAGCGCAGTGTGCGCTGTTATAAAAATTCCTAACATTTTAAAACAGTGTGTGGCGGGGCAAGACTCGAACTCAGAATCGTTGCCTTTCTCCTTCTAGCGCTCTACCATCTAAGCTACCCAAGCACGACTTCCTACCCCTCTTCACAGATTCAATTCTGCCAGTACTTATCTCCTACCTTCCAAACTTCACGGAAGCTCCCATGCGCACCTTGCAGAATTACAACTCTTGGAAGAAGAAGAGATATGGCTTAGATACAGCCAAGGATGTTTCGTGAATAATATTTACACTCTGCACCGAAGTGTGTGCTGTTATGAAACTCCCAGGCAAATTAAATCAGTGTACCGGACGGAGGTCGAACTCGGGAACTTTGCCTTTTGATGAAAGCGCACTACCATCGGTGTAACCCAACCACCACACACGATCCGCCTTCTCACCTTCAATTCTACTAGTACCTAGTCTCCCAACTTCAGAACGTCAAAGAAGCTCTTCTGCGAACCTTGCTGAACTAGCGTTCCTAGAAGAAAGGATATGTGGAGACATGTCTTAGCCACAGCCTGGCGAATGTTTCGAGAATGAGCTTTGCACTCCCGAGCGGAGTATGCGCTTTTATGAACCTTTCTGGCAGATTGAAACTGTGTATTCCAGGCCAGGTTTCGAACCCGGGACCTTTGTCTTTTGCAGGCAAAAGCTCTACCATCTGAGCTACTCAAGCTCAACTCACGACCCGTCCTCACAGCTAGAATTCTGCCAGTACCTCGTCTCCTACCTACCTAATTTCATAGAAGCTCTTCTGAGAACCTTGCACAACTAGCACTACTTGAAGAAAGGATATGAGGAGCCATGGCTTAACTACAGTCTGGGGAATGTTTCCAAAACGAGATTTTCACTCAGCAGTGTAGTGTGCGCTGATATGAATCTACCCGTCAGATTAAAATTGTGTGCCGCACCGAGACTCGAAGTCGGCACATTTGCCTTTCGCGAGCAAGCACTCTATCACCTGAGCTACCCAAGAACGACTGACGCACCGTCCTCACAGCGTTACTTCGGTCAAAACCTCATCTCCTACTTTCCGAACATTACAGAAGCTCTCCTGAGAACCTCGCAGAACTAGCACTCCTGGAAGAAACGGTATATGGAGACATGGCTTAGCCACAAATTTTCACTCTGCAGTGGAGTGTACGTGGTTATGAAACTTCGTGGCAGATTAGCACTGTGTGCCAGACCGAGACTCGAACTCGGGACATTTTCGTCTCGAGGGCAAGCCATCTACCATCGGTCCTACTAAAGCACGACACACATCCCTTCCTCACAGCTTCAGTTCTGATAGTACCTCTTGTCCTACCTTCCAAACTTCACAGAAGCATTTCTCCGAACCTTGCAGAGCTAGCAGTCGTGGAGGAAACAATATGCGGAGACATGGCTTTGCCCCAGCCGGGGGGATGTTACAGAATGAGATTTCCTTTCTGCACTGGAGTGTGCGCTGTTATGAAACTTCCTGGTAAATTAAAACTGTGTAATCAGGGCCAAGACTCGAGCTCGGGACCTTTGCATTTAGCGGGAAAAAGCTCTACCGTCTGAGCACTCAAGCTCAAATTACGTCCCGTCCTTAAAGCTTCATTTCTGTCAGTACGTCGACTCCCTCCTATCAAACTTCAAAGAAACTCTTCTGCAGAGGTTGCAGATCCATCACTCCTGGAAGAAAGGACATGTAGAGGCATGGCTTAGCCACAGCCCGAGGATGCTTACAGCATGAGCTTTACACTCTGCAGTGGAGTGTGCGCTATTATGAAATTTCCTGGCAGATTAAATCTGTGTGCCCAACCGAGACTCGAACTCGCGAATTTTGACTTTTGCAGACATGTGCTCTACTATCTGAACTACCCAAGCACGACTCGTGACCTGTCCTCACAGCTTCAATTCTGCCAGTATCTCGTCTCCTCCCATCCTAACTTTACAGAAGCTCTTTTGTGAACCTTGCAGAACTAGAACTCCTGGAATAATGAATATACGGAGATATATCTTACAAGAAGCTAGGGATGTCTCCCGAATCATATTTTCACTCTACTGCGAAGTGTGTGATGTTATGAAACTTCCTGTCAGATTAAAAAAATGTGCCACATCGAGACTCGAACTCGGGACCTTTGCGTTTTGCATAAAAGGGCTCTACCATCTGAGCTACCCAAACACCCACACGATCCGTCCTCGCAGCTTCATTTTGCCCCTACGTAGTCTCCCGCCTACCAAACTTCAAAGAAGCTCATCTACGAATGTTTCAGAACTATCACTCCTGGAAGAAACGATATGTAGAGGTATAGCCTAGCCACAGCGTGGGGATGCTGACAGAATGAGATTTTTACGCTGCAGTGGAGTGTGAGCTGTTATGAAACTTCCTGGAAGATTCAAACCGTGTGCTGGAGCGAGACTCGAACTCGCGACCTTTTCCTTTCGCGAGCAATCGCTCTACCATGTGATTCACCCAAGCACTACTCACGACAGGCCCTCACAGCTTCAATTCTGACAGTACCTCGTCTCCTACCTTCCAAACTTTACAGAAGCTCTTCTGCCCGCATCTCGTGGTCGTGCGGTAGCGTTCTCGCTTCCCACGCCCGGGTTCCCGGTTCGATTCCCGGCGGGGTCAGGGGTTATCTCTGCCTCGTGATAGCTGGGTGTTGTGTGATGTCCTTTGGTTAGTGAGGTTTAAGTAGTTCTATGTTCTATGGGACTGATGACCATAGATGTTAAGTCCCATAGTGCTCAGAGCCATTTGAGCCATTTTTGAGAAGCTCTTCTGCGCACCTTGAAGAACTAGCATTCCCGGATAACAATATGTTTAGACATGACTTAGCTACAGCCTGGGGGATGTTTTCAGAAAGAGCTTTGCACTCTGCAGCGGAGTGTGCGCTGTTATGAATCTTCCAGGCAGATTAAAACTGTGTGCCGGAACGAGACTCGAACTCGGGACGTTTGACTCTTGCAGACTCTATAATCTGAAGTACCCAAGCACGACTCACGTACCATCCTCACAGCTTCAACTGTGACAGTACCTCTTCTCCTGCCTTCCAAACTTCACAGAACCTCTCATGCGAACCTTGCAGAATTACAACTCCTCGAAGAATGAATATTCGGAGATATGGCTTAGATACAGCCAGTGATGTTTCCAGAATCATATTTACACTCTGCACCGAAGTGTGTGCTGTCCTGAAGCTCCCAGGCAGATTAATACAGTGTGCCGGACGGAGACTCGAACTCGGGACCTTGCCTTTCCATTGCAAGCACACTGAAATTTGAGTTACACAAGCACGACTCGCGACCCGTAATCACAGAGTCACTTTTGTCAGTACCTCGTCTCCCACCTTTCAAACTTCACAGAAGCTTTTCTCGAACCTTGCATAACTAGCACTCCTGGATGAAAGGGTATACGGAGATGTGGCTTTGCCACAGCCTGGTGGATGTTTCTAGAATTAGATTTTCACTCTGCAGCGGAGGATGCGCTGCTATCAAACTAACTGGATTATTAAAACTGTGTGTGCCGGCTGAGACTCGAACTGGGGACTTTTGCCTTTCGTAGGCAGGCGCTCTACTATCTGAGGTACACAAGAACAACTCACGATCCACCCTCACAGCTTCAATTCTACCAGTACCTCGTCTCCTACACTGCAAACTTCACTAAAACTCTTCTGCGAACTTAAAAGAACTAGAACACCTGGAATAAAGAACATACGTAGATATTGCTTAGATACAGCCTGGGATGTTTACAGAATCCTATTTTCACTCTGCAGCGAAGGGTGTGGTGTTATGAAACTTACTGGCAGATGAAAACAGTGTGCCACACCGAGACTCCAACTCGTGACCTTTGCCTTTTGTATGAAAGCGCACTACCATCGGTGCTACCCAACCACCGCACACGATCCGTCCCCGCTCCTTCAATTCTGCTAGTACCTAGTCTCCCAACTTCAGAACGTCAAAGAAGCTCTTCTGCGAACCTTCCAGAACTAGCGTTCCTAGAAGAAAGGATATGTGGAGACATGTCTTAGCCACAGCCTGGCGAATGTTTCGAGAATGAGCTTTGCACTGCCGAGCGGAGTGTGCGCTGTTATGAACCTTCCTGGCAGATTGAAACTGCGTATTCTAGGCCAGGATTCGAACCCGGGACCTTTGTCTTTTGCGGGCAAGAGCTCTACCATCTGAGCTACTCAAGCTCAACTCACGACCCGTCCTCACAGCTAGAATTCTGCCAGTACCTCGTCTCCTACCTTCCTAATTTCATAGAAGCTCTTCTGTGAACCTTGCACAACTAGAACTACTTGAAGAAAGGATATGAGGAGCCATGGCTTAACTACAGTCTGGGGAATGTTTCCAAAACGAGATTTTCACTCAGCAGTGTAGTGTGCGCTGTTATGTATCTACCCGTCAGATTAAAATTGTGTGCCGGACCGAGACTCGAAGTCGGCACCTTTGCCTTTCGCGAGCAAGCACTCTATCATCTGAGCTACCCAAGAACGACTGACGCACCGTCCTCACAGCGTTACCTCGGTCAAAACCTCATCTCCTACTTTCCGAACATTACAGAAGCTCTCCTGTGAAACTCGCAGAACTAGCACTCCTGGAAGAAACGGTATGTGGACACATGGCTTAGCCACAGCCTGGGGGATGTTTCCAGAATGAAATTTTCACTCTGCAGTGGAGTGTACGCGGTTATGAAAGTTGGTGGCAGGTTAGCACTGTGTGCCAGGCCGAGACTCGAACTCGGGACATTTTCCGTCTCGAGGGCAAGCGATCTACCATCGGTCCTACTAAAGCACGACACACATCCCTTCCTCACAGCTTCAGTTCTAATAGTACCTCTTGTCCTACCTTCCAAACTTCACAGAAGCATTTCTCCGAACCTTCCAGAGCTAGCAGTCGTGGAAGAAACGATATGCCGAGACATGGCTTTGCCCCAGCCTGGGGGATGTTACAGAATGAGATTTCGTTTCTGCACTGGAGTGTGCGCTGTTATGAAACTTCCTGGTAGATTAAAACTGTGTAATCAGGGCCAAGACTCGAGCTCGGGACCTTTGCATTTTGCAGGCAAAAGCTCTACCATCTGAGCACTCAAGCTCAACTCACGTCCCGTCCTTACAGCTTCGTTTCTGTCAGTACGTCGACTCCCTCCTATCAAACTTCAAAGAAACTCTTCTGCAGAGGTTGCAGATCTAACACTCCTAGAAGAAAGGATATGTAGAGGCATGGCTTAGCCACAGCCCGAGGATGCTTACAGCATGAGCTTTACACTCTGCAGTGGAGTGTGCACTATTATGAAACTTCCAGGCAGATTAAATCTGTGTGCCCGATCGAGACTCGAACTCACGAATTTTGACTTTTGCAAACATGCACTCTACTATCTGAACTACCCAAGCACGACTCGTGACCTGTCCTCACAGCTTCAATTCTGCCAGTATCTCGTCTCCTCCCATCCTAACTTTAAAGAAGCTCTTTTGTGAACCTTGCAGAACTAGCACTCCTGGAAGAAAGGGTACGTGGAGACATGGCTTGGCCACAGCCTGAGGGATGTTTCCAGAAAGAAACTTTCACTCTGTAGTGGAGTGTACGCAGTTATAAAGCTTCCAGGCAGATTAACACTATGTACCGGACCAAGAATCGAACTCGGGAGCTTTACCTTTCGCGGGCAAGCGATCTACCATCGGTGGTACCCATGCACGACTGACGTCCTATCCTCGCAGCTTTAATTTTGACAGTACCTCTTCTCCTACCTTCCAAACTTCACAGAAGTATTTCTGCGAACCTTGCAAAGGTAGCAGTCATGGAAGAAAGGATATGCGGAGAATCCCTTTACCATAGCCTGACGGATGTTACAGAATGAAATCTTCATTCTGTACGGAGTGTGCACTGTTATGAAACTTCCTGGTAGCTTAAAAGTGTGTATTCCAGGCCAAGACTCGAAGTCAGATTAAAACATGGTGCCACATCGAGACTCGAATTCGGGACCTTTGCGTTTTGCATAAAAGGGCTCTACCATCTGAGCTACTCAAACACCCACACGATCCGTCCTCGCAGCTTCATTTTGCCCGTACGTAGTCTCCCGCCTACCAAACTTCAAAGAACCTCATCTACGAATGTTTCAGAACTATCACTCCTGGAAGAAACGATATGTAGAGGTATAGCCTAGCCACAGCGTCGGGATGCTGACAGAATGAGATTTTTACGCTGCAGTGGAGTGTGAGCTGTTATGAAACTTCCTGGAAGATTCAAACTGTGTGCTGGAGCGAGACTCGAACTCGCGACCTTTTCCTTTCGCGAGCAATCGCTCTACCATGTGATTTACCCAAGCACTACTCACGACAGGCCCTCACAGCTTCAATTCTGACAGTACCTCGTCTCCTACCTTCCAAACTTTACAGAAGCTCTTCTGCCCGCATCTCGTGGTCGTGCGGTAGCGTTCTCGCTTCCCACGCCCGGGTTCCCGGTTCGATTCCCGGCGGGGTCAGGGGTTATCTCTGCCTCGTGATAGCTGGGTGTTGTGTGATGTTCTTTGGTTAGTGAGGTTTAAGTAGTTCTATGTTCTATGGGACTGATGACCATAGATGTTAAGTCCCATAGTGCTCAGAGCCATTTGAGCCATTTTTGAGAAGCTCTTCTGCGCACCTTGAAGAACTAGCATTCCCGGATAACAATATGTTTAGACATGACTTAGCTACAGCCTGGGGGATGTTTTCAGAAAGAGCTTTGCACTCTGCAGCGGAGTGTGCGCTGTTATGAATCTTCCAGGCAGATTAAAACTGTGTGCCGGAACGAGACTCGAACTCGGGACGTTTGACTCTTGCAGACTCTATAATCTGAAGTACCCAAGCACGACTCACGTACCATCCTCACAGCTTCAACTGTGACAGTACCTCTTCTCCTGCCTTCCAAACTTCACAGAAGCTCTCATGCGAACCTTGCAGAATTACAACTCCTCGAAGAATGAATATTCGGAGATATGGCTTAGATACAGCCAGTGATGTTTCCAGAATCATATTTACACTCTGCACCGAAGTGTGTGCTGTCCTGAAGCTCCCAGGCAGATTAATACAGTGTGCCGGACGGAGACTCGAACTCGGGACCTTGCCTTTCCATTGCAAGCACACTGAAATTTGAGTTACACAAGCACGACTCGCGACCCGTAATCACAGAGTCACTTTTGTCAGTACCTCGTCTCCCACCTTTCAAACTTCACAGAAGCTCTTTCTCGAACCTTGCATAACTAGCACTCCTGGATGAAAGGGTATACGGAGATGTGGCTTTGCCACAGCCTGGTGGATGTTTCTAGAATTAGATTTTCACTCTGCAGCGGAGGATGCGCTGCTATCAAACTAACTGGATTATTAAAACTGTGTGTGCCGGCTGAGACTCGAACTGGGGACTTTTGCCTTTCGTAGGCAGGCGCTCTACTATCTGAGGTACACAAGAACAACTCACGATCCACCCTCACAGCTTCAATTCTACCAGTACCTCGTCTCCTACACTGCAAACTTCACTAAAACTCTTCTGCGAACTTAAAAGAACTAGAACACCTGGAATAAAGAACATACGTAGATATTGCTTAGATACAGCCTGGGATGTTTACAGAATCCTATTTTCACTCTGCAGCGAAGGGTGTGG
This sequence comes from Schistocerca gregaria, assembly GCF_023897955.1. Classification (NCBI taxonomy): domain Eukaryota; kingdom Metazoa; phylum Arthropoda; class Insecta; order Orthoptera; family Acrididae; genus Schistocerca; species Schistocerca gregaria. The sequence goes on along the minus strand of NC_064931.1, from coordinate 441,799,736 downwards.
TGTTATGAAACTTACTGGCAGATGAAAACAGTGTGCCACACCGAGACTCCAACTCGTGACCTTTGCCTTTTGTATGAAAGCGCACTACCATCGGTGCTACCCAACCACCGCACACGATCCGTCCCCGCTCCTTCAATTCTGCTAGTACCTAGTCTCCCAACTTCAGAACGTCAAAGAAGCTCTTCTGCGAACCTTCCAGAACTAGCGTTCCTAGAAGAAAGGATATGTGGAGACATGTCTTAGCCACAGCCTGGCGAATGTTTCGAGAATGAGCTTTGCACTGCCGAGCGGAGTGTGCGCTGTTATGAACCTTCCTGGCAGATTGAAACTGCGTATTCTAGGCCAGGATTCGAACCCGGGACCTTTGTCTTTTGCGGGCAAGAGCTCTACCATCTGAGCTACTCAAGCTCAACTCACGACCCGTCCTCACAGCTAGAATTCTGCCAGTACCTCGTCTCCTACCTTCCTAATTTCATAGAAGCTCTTCTGTGAACCTTGCACAACTAGAACTACTTGAAGAAAGGATATGAGGAGCCATGGCTTAACTACAGTCTGGGGAATGTTTCCAAAACGAGATTTTCACTCAGCAGTGTAGTGTGCGCTGTTATGTATCTACCCGTCAGATTAAAATTGTGTGCCGGACCGAGACTCGAAGTCGGCACCTTTGCCTTTCGCGAGCAAGCACTCTATCATCTGAGCTACCCAAGAACGACTGACGCACCGTCCTCACAGCGTTACCTCGGTCAAAACCTCATCTCCTACTTTCCGAACATTACAGAAGCTCTCCTGTGAAACTCGCAGAACTAGCACTCCTGGAAGAAACGGTATGTGGACACATGGCTTAGCCACAGCCTGGGGGATGTTTCCAGAATGAAATTTTCACTCTGCAGTGGAGTGTACGCGGTTATGAAAGTTGGTGGCAGGTTAGCACTGTGTGCCAGGCCGAGACTCGAACTCGGGACATTTTCCGTCTCGAGGGCAAGCGATCTACCATCGGTCCTACTAAAGCACGACACACATCCCTTCCTCACAGCTTCAGTTCTAATAGTACCTCTTGTCCTACCTTCCAAACTTCACAGAAGCATTTCTCCGAACCTTCCAGAGCTAGCAGTCGTGGAAGAAACGATATGCCGAGACATGGCTTTGCCCCAGCCTGGGGGATGTTACAGAATGAGATTTCGTTTCTGCACTGGAGTGTGCGCTGTTATGAAACTTCCTGGTAGATTAAAACTGTGTAATCAGGGCCAAGACTCGAGCTCGGGACCTTTGCATTTTGCAGGCAAAAGCTCTACCATCTGAGCACTCAAGCTCAACTCACGTCCCGTCCTTACAGCTTCGTTTCTGTCAGTACGTCGACTCCCTCCTATCAAACTTCAAAGAAACTCTTCTGCAGAGGTTGCAGATCTAACACTCCTAGAAGAAAGGATATGTAGAGGCATGGCTTAGCCACAGCCCGAGGATGCTTACAGCATGAGCTTTACACTCTGCAGTGGAGTGTGCACTATTATGAAACTTCCAGGCAGATTAAATCTGTGTGCCCGATCGAGACTCGAACTCACGAATTTTGACTTTTGCAAACATGCACTCTACTATCTGAACTACCCAAGCACGACTCGTGACCTGTCCTCACAGCTTCAATTCTGCCAGTATCTCGTCTCCTCCCATCCTAACTTTAAAGAAGCTCTTTTGTGAACCTTGCAGAACTAGCACTCCTGGAAGAAAGGGTACGTGGAGACATGGCTTGGCCACAGCCTGAGGGATGTTTCCAGAAAGAAACTTTCACTCTGTAGTGGAGTGTACGCAGTTATAAAGCTTCCAGGCAGATTAACACTATGTACCGGACCAAGAATCGAACTCGGGAGCTTTACCTTTCGCGGGCAAGCGATCTACCATCGGTGGTACCCATGCACGACTGACGTCCTATCCTCACAGCTTTAATTTTGACAGTACCTCTTCTCCTACCTTCCAAACTTCACAGAAGTATTTCTGCGAACCTTGCAAAGGTAGCAGTCATGGAAGAAAGGATATGCGGAGAATCCCTTTACCATAGCCTGACGGATGTTACAGAATGAAATCTTCATTCTGTACGGAGTGTGCACTGTTATGAAACTTCCTGGTAGCTTAAAAGTGTGTATTCCAGGCCAAGACTCGAAGTCAGATTAAAACATGGTGCCACATCGAGACTCGAATTCGGGACCTTTGCGTTTTGCATAAAAGGGCTCTACCATCTGAGCTACTCAAACACCCACACGATCCGTCCTCGCAGCTTCATTTTGCCCGTACGTAGTCTCCCGCCTACCAAACTTCAAAGAACCTCATCTACGAATGTTTCAGAACTATCACTCCTGGAAGAAACGATATGTAGAGGTATAGCCTAGCCACAGCGTCGGGATGCTGACAGAATGAGATTTTTACGCTGCAGTGGAGTGTGAGCTGTTATGAAACTTCCTGGAAGATTCAAACTGTGTGCTGGAGAGAGACTCGAACTCGCGACCTTTTCCTTTCGCGAGCAATCGCTCTACCATGTGATTTACCCAAGCACTACTCACGACAGGCCCTCACAGCTTCAATTCTGACAGTACCTCGTCTCCTACCTTCCAAACTTTACAGAAGCTCTTCTGCCCGCATCTCGTGGTCGTGCGGTAGCGTTCTCGCTTCCCACGCCCGGGTTCCCGGTTCGATTCCCGGCGGGGTCAGGGGTTATCTCTGCCTCATGATAGCTGGGTGTTGTGTGATGTCCTTTGGTTAGTGAGGTTTAAGTAGTTCTATGTTCTATGGGACTGATGACCATAGATGTTAAGTCCCATAGTGCTCAGAGCCATTTGAGCCATTTTTGAGAAGCTCTTCTGCGCACCTTGAAGAACTAGCATTCCCGGATAACAATATGTTTAGACATGACTTAGCCACAGCCTGGGGGATGTTTTCAGAAAGAGCTTTGCACTCTGCAGCGGAGTGTGCGCTGTTATGAATCTTCCAGGCAGATTAAAACTGTGTGCCGGAACGAGACTCGAACTCGGGACGTTTGACTCTTGCAGACTCTATAATCTGAAGTACCCAAGCATGACTCACGTACCATCCTCACAGCTTCAACTGTGACAGTACCTCTTCTCCTGCCTTCCAAACTTCACAGAACCTCTCATGCGAACCTTGCAGAATTAGAACTCCTCGAAGAATGAATATTCAGAGATATGGCTTAGATACAGCCAGTGATGTTTCCAGAATCATATTTACACTCTGCACCGAAGTGTGTGCTGTCCTGAAGCTCCCAGGCAGATTAATACAGTGTGCCGGACGGAGACTCGAACTCGGAACCTTGCCTTTTCATTGCAAGAGCAATGAAATTTAAGCTACACAAGCACGACTCGCGACCCGTAATCACAGAGTCACTTTTGCCAGTACCTCGTCTTCCACTTTTCAAACTTCACAGAAGATCTTTCTCGAACCTTGCATAACTAGCACTCCTGGATGAAAGGTATACTGAGGTTTGGCTTTGCCACAGCCTGGTGGATGTTTCTAGAATTAGCTTTTCACTCTGCAGCGGAGGATGCGCTCCTATCAAACTTCCTGGATTATTAAAACTGTGTGTGCCGGGCTGAGACTCGAACTGGGGACTTTTGCCTTTCGTAGGCAGGCGCTCTACTATCTGAGGTACACAAGCACAACTCACGACCCACCCTCACAGCTTCAATTCTACCAGTACCTCGTCTCCTACACTGCAAACTTCACTAAAACTCTTCTGCGAACTTAAAAGAACTAGAACACCTGGAATAAAGAACATACGTAGATATTGCTTAGATACAGCCTGGGATGTTTCCAGAATCCTATTTTCACTCTGCAGCGAAAGGTGTGGTGTTATAAAACTTACTGGCAGATGAAAACAGAGTGCCACACCGAGACTCCAACTCGGGACCTTTGCCTTTTGTATGAAAGCGCACTACCATCGGTGCTACCCAACCACCGCACACGATCCGTCCTCGCTCCTTCAATTCTGCTAGTACCTAGTCTCCCAACTTCAGAACGTCAAAGAAGCTCTTCTGCGAACCTTCCAGAACTAGCGTTCCTAGAAGAAAGCATATGTGGAGACATGTCTTAGCCACAGCCTGGCGAATGTTTCGAGAATGAGCTTTGCACTCCCGAGCGGAGTATGCGCTTTTATGAACCTTTCTGGCAGATTGAAACTGTGTATTCCAGGCCAGGTTTCGAACCCGGGACCTTTGTCTTTTGCAGGCAAAAGCTCTACCATCTGAGCTACTCAAGCTCAACTCACGACCCGTCCTCACAGCTAGAATTCTGCCAGTACCTCGTCTCCTACCTTCCTAATTTCATAGAAGCTCTTCTGCGAACCTTGCACAACTAGCACTACTTGAAGAAAGGATATGAGGAGCCATGGCTTAACTACAGTCTGGGGAATGTTTCCAAAACGAGATTTTCACTCAGCAGTGTACTTTGCGCTGTTATGTATCTACCCGTCAGATTAAAATTGTGTGCCGGACCGAGACTCGAAGTCGGCACCTTTGCCTTTCGCGAGCAAGCACTCTATCATCTGAGCTACCCAAGAACGACTGACGCACCGTCCTCACAGCGCTACTTCGGTCAAAACCTCACCTCCTACTTTCCGAATATTACAGAAGCTCTCCTGTGAACCTCGCAGAACTAGCACTTCTTGAAGAAAGGGTACGTGGAGACATGGCTTGGCCACAGCCTGAGGGATGTTTCCAGAAAGAAATTTTCACTCTGTAGTGGAGTGTACGCAGTTATAAAGCATCCAGGCAGATTAACACTATGTGCCGGACCAAGAATCGAACTCGGGAGCTTTACCTTTCGCGGGCAAGCGATCTACCATCGGTGGTACCCAAGCACGACTGACGTCCCATCCTCGCAGCTTTAACGTTGACAGTACCTCGTCTCCTACCTTCCAAACTTCACAGAAGCATTTCTGCGAACCTTGCAAAGGTAGCAGTCATGGAAGAAAGGATATGCGGAGAATCCCTTTGCCATAGCCTGACGGATGTTACAGAATGAAATCTTCATTCTGTACGGAGTGTGCACTGTTATGAAACTTCCTGTTAGCTTGAAAGTGTGTATTCCAGGTCAAGACTCGAAGTCGGGACGTTTGCCTTTTGTGGGGAGGAGCTCTACCATCTGCGCTACACAAGCACAACCCACGATCCGTCCTCTCAGCTTCAATTCTGCCAGTACCTCGTCTCCTACCTTCCAAACTTCACAGAAGTTCTTCCGCGATCCTTGCAGAACTAGAACTCCTGGAATAATGAATATACGGAGATATATCTTACAAGCAGCCAGGGATGTCTCCCGAATCATATTTTCACTCTACTGCGAAGTGTGTGATGTTATGAAACTTCCTGTCAGATTAAAACATTGTGCCACATCGAGACTCGAACTCGGGACCTTTGCGTTTTGCATAAAAGGGCTCTACCATCTGAGCTACCCAAACACCCACACGATCCGTCCTCGCAGCTTCAATTTTGCCCGTACGTAGTCTCCCGCCTACCAAACTTCAAAGAAGCTCATCTACGAATGTTTCAGAACTACCACTCCTGGAAGAAACGATATGTAGAGGTATAGCCTAGCCACAGCGTGGGGATGCTTACAGAATGAGATTTTTACGCTGCAGTGGAGTGTGAGCTGTTATGAAACTTCCTGGAAGATTCAAACTGTGTGCTGGAGCGAGACTCGAACTCGCGACCTTTTCCTTTCGCGAGCAATCGCTCTACCATGTGATTCACCCAAGCACTACTCACGACAGGCTCTCACAGCTTCAATTCTGACAGTACCTCGTCTCCTACCTTCCAAACTTTACAGAAGCTCTTCTGCCCGCATCTCGTGGTCGTGCGGTAGCGTTCTCGCTTCCCACGGGTTAACGGTTCGACTCCCGGCGGGGTCAGGGGTTATCTCTGCCTCGTGATAGCTGGGTGTTGTGTGATGTCCTTTGGTTAGTGAGGTTTAAGTAGTTCTAAGTTCTATGGGACTGATGACCATAGATGTTAAGTCCCGTAGTGCTCAGAGCCATTTGAGCCATTTTTGAGAAACTCTTCTGCGCACCTTGAAGAACTAGCATTCCCGGATAACAATATGTTTAGACATGACTTAGCTACAGCCTGGGGGATGTTTTCAGAAAGAGCTTTGCACTCTGCAGCGGAGTGTGCGCTGTTATGAATCTTCCAGGCAGATTAAAACTGTGTGCCGGAACGAGACTCGAACTCGGGACGTTTGACTCTTGCAGACTCTATAATCTGAAGTACCCAAGCACGACTCACGTACCATCCTCACAGCTTCAACTGTGACAGTACCTCTTCTCCTGCCTTCCAAACTTCACAGAACCTCTCATGCGAACCTTGCAGAATTACAACTCCTCGAAGAATGAATATTCGGAGATATGGCTTAGATACAGCCAGTGATGTTTCCAGAATCATATTTACACTCTGCACCGAAGTGTGTGCTGTCCTGAAGCTCCCAGGCAGATTAATACAGTGTGCCGGACGGAGACTCGAACTCGGGACCTTGCCTTTCCATTGCAAGCACACTGAAATTTAAGCTACACAAGCACGACTCGCGACCCGTAATCACAGAGTCACTTTTGTCAGTACCTCGTCTCCCACCTTTCAAACTTCACAGAAGCTCTTTCTCGAACCTTGCATAACTAGCACTCCTGGATGAAAGGGTATACGGAGATGTGGCTTTGCCACAGCCTGGTGGATGTTTCTAGAATTAGCTTTTCGCTCTGCAGCGGAGGATGCGCTGCTATCAAACTAACTGGATTATTAAAACTGTGTGTGCCGGGCTGAGACTCGAACTGGGGACTTTTGCTTTCGTAGGCAGGCGCTCTACCATCTGAGGTACACAAGCACAACTCACGACCCACCCTCACAGCTTCAATTCTACCAGTACCTCGTCTCCTACACTGCAAACTTCACTAAAACTCTTCTGCGAACTTAAAAGCACTAGAACACCTGGAATAAAGAGCATACGTAGATATTGCTTAGATACAGCCTGGGATGTTTCCATAAACCTATTCTCACTCTGCAGCGAAGGGTGTGGTGTTATGAAACTTACTGGCAGATGAAAACAGAGTGCCACACCGAGACTCCAACTCGGGACCTTTGCCTTTTGTATGAAAGCGCACTACCATCGGTGCTACCCAACCACCGCACACGATCCGTCCTCGCTCCTTCAATTCTGCTAGTACCTAGTCTCCCAACTTCAGAACGTCAAAGAAGCTCTTCTGCGAACCTTCCAGAACTAGCGTTCCTAGAAGAAAGCATATGTGGAGACATGTCTTAGCCACAGCCTGGCGAATGTTTCGAGAATGAGCTTTGCACTCCCGAGCGGAGTGTACGCGGTTATGAAACTTCGTGGCAGATTAGCACTGTGTGCCAGACCGAGACTCGAACTCGGGACATTTTCGTCTCGAGGGCAAGCGATCTACCATCGGTCCTACTAAAGCACGACACACATCCCTTCCTCACAGCTTCAGTTCTAATAGTACCTCTTGTCCTACCTTCCAAACTTCACAGAAGCAATTCTGCGAACCTTGCAGAGCTAGCAGTCGTGGAAGAAACGATATGCCGAGTCATGGCTTTGCCCCAGCCTGGGGGATGTTACAGAATGAGATTTCGTTTCTGCACTGGAGTGTGCGCTGTTATGAAACTTCCTGGTAGATTAAAACTGTGTATTCAGGGCCAAGACTCGAGCTCGGGACCTTTGCATTTTGCAGGCAAAAGCTCTACCATCTGAGCACTCAAGCTCAACTCACGTCCCGTCCTTACAGCTTCATTTCTGTCAGTACGTCGACTCCCTCCTATCAAACTTCAGAGAAACTCTTCCGCAGAGGTTGCAGATCCATCACTCCTGGAAGAAAGGACATGTAGAGGCATGGCTTAGCCACAGCCCGAGGATGCTTACAGCATGAGCTTTGCACTCTGCAGTGGAGTATGCGCTATTATGAAACGTCCAGGCAGATTAAATCTGTGTGCCCGACCGAGGCTCGAACTTGTGAGTTTTGACTTTTGCAGACATGCGCTCTACTATCTGAACTACCCAAGCACGACTCGTGACCTGTCCTCATAGCTTCAATTCTGCCAGTATCTCGTCTCCTCCCATCCTAACTTTACAGAAGCTCTTTTGTGAACCTTGCAGAACTAGCACTCCTGGAAGAAAGGGTACGTGGAGACATGGCTTGGCCACAGCCTGAGGGATGTTTCCAGAAAGAAATTTTCACTCTGTAGTGGAGTGTACGCAGTTATAAAGCTTCCAGGCAGATTAACACTATGTGCCGGACCAAGAATCGAACTCGGGAGCTTTACCTTTCGCGGGCAAGCGATCTACCATCGGTGGTACCCATGCACGACTGACGTCCCATCCTCGCAGCTTTAATTTTGACAGTACCTCTTCTCCTACCTTCCAAACTTCACAGAAGCATTTCTGCGAACCTTGGAAAGGTAGCAGTCATGGAAGAAAGGATATGCGGAGAATCCCTTTGCCATAGCCTGACGGATGTTACAGAATGAAATCTTCATTCTGTACGGAGTGTGCACTGTTATGAAACTTCCTGTTAGCTTGAAAGTGTGTATTCCAGGTCAAGACTCGAAGTCGGGACGTTTGCCTTTTGTGGGGAGGAGCTCTACCATCTGCGCTACACAAGCACAACCCACGATCCGTCCTCTCAGCTTCAATTCTGCCAGTACCTCGTCTCCTACCTTCCAAACTTCACAGAAGTTCTTCCGCGATCCTTGCAGAACTAGAACTCCTGGAATAATGAATATACGGAGATATATCTTACAAGCAGCCAGGGATGTCTCCCGAATCATATTTTCACTCTACTGCGAAGTGTGTGATGTTATGAAACTTCCTGTCAGATTAAAACATTGTGCCACATCGAGACTCGAACTCGGGACCTTTGCGTTTTGCATAAAAGGGCTCTACCATCTGAGCTACCCAAACACCCACACGATCCGTCCTCGCAGCTTCAATTTTGCCCGTACGTAGTCTCCCGCCTACCAAACTTCAAAGAAGCTCATCTACGAATGTTTCAGAACTACCACTCCTGGAAGAAACGATATGTAGAGGTATAGCCTAGCCACAGCGTGGGGATGCTTACAGAATGAGATTTTTACGCTGCAGTGGAGTGTGAGCTGTTATGAAACTTCCTGGAAGATTCAAACTGTGTGCTGGAGCGAGACTCGAACTCGCGACCTTTTCCTTTCGCGAGCAATCGCTCTACCATGTGATTCACCCAAGCACTACTCACGACAGGCTCTCACAGCTTCAATTCTGACAGTACCTCGTCTCCTACCTTCCAAACTTTACAGAAGCTCTTCTGCCCGCATCTCGTGGTCGTGCGGTAGCGTTCTCGCTTCCCACGGGTTAACGGTTCGACTCCCGGCGGGGTCAGGGGTTATCTCTGCCTCGTGATAGCTGGGTGTTGTGTGATGTCCTTTGGTTAGTGAGGTTTAAGTAGTTCTAAGTTCTATGGGGCTGATGACCATAGATGTTAAGTCCCGTAGTGCTCAGAGCCATTTGAGCCATTTTTGAGAAGCTCTTCTGCGCACCTTGAAGAACTAGAATTCCCGGATAACAATATGTTTAGACATGACTTAGCTACAGAATGGGGGATGTTTTCAGAAAGAGCTTTGCACTCTGCAGCGGAGTGTGCGCTGTTATGAATCTTCCAGGCAGATTAAAACTGTGTGCCGGAACGAGACTCGAACTCGGGACGTTTGACTCTTGCAGACTCTATAATCTGAAGTACCCAAGCACGACTCACGTACCATCCTCACAGCTTCAACTGTGACAGTACCTCTTCTCCTGCCTTCCAAACTTCACAGAAGCTCTCATGCGAACCTTGCAGAATTACAACTCCTCGAAGAATGAATATTCGGAGATATGGCTTAGATACAGCCAGTGATGTTTCCAGAATCATATTTACACTCTGCACCGAAGTGTGTGCTGTCCTGAAGCTCCCAGGCAGATTAATACAGTGTGCCGGACGGAGACTCGAACTCGGGACCTTGCCTTTCCATTGCAAGCACACTGAAATTTGAGTTACACAAGCACGACTCGCGACCCGTAATCACAGAGTCACTTTTGTCAGTACCTCGTCTCCCACCTTTCAAACTTCACAGAAGCTCTTTCTCGAACCTTGCATAACTAGCACTCCTGGATGAAAGGGTATACGGAGATGTGGCTTTGCCACAGCCTGGTGGATGTTTCTAGAATTAGCTTTTCACTCTGCAGCGGAGGATGCGCTGCTATCAAACTTACTGGATTATTAAAACTGTGTGTGCCGGCTGAGACTCGAACTGGGGACTTTTGCCTTTCGTAGGCAGGCGCTCTACCATCTGAGGTACACAAGCACAACTCACGACCCACCCTCACAGCTTCAATTCTACCAGTACCTCGTCTCCTACACTGCAAACTTCACTAAAACTCTTCTGCGAACTTAAAAGAACTAGAACACCTGGAATAAAGAACATACGTAGATATTGCTTAGATACAGCCTGGAATGTTTCCGGAATCCTATTTACACTCTGCAGCGAAGGGTGTGGTGTTATGAAACTTACTGGCAGATGAAAACAGTGTGCCACACCGAGACTCCAACTCGGGACATTTGCCTTTTGTATGAAAGCGCACTACCATCGGTGCTACCCAACCACCGCACACAATCCGCCCTCGCTCCTTCAATTCTGCTAGTACCTAGTCTCCCAACTTCAGAACGTCAAAGAAGCTCTTCTGCGAACCTTGCTGAACTAGCGTTCCTAGAAGAAAGCATATGTGGAGACATGTCTTAGCCACAGCCTGGCGAATGTTTCGAGAATGAGCTTTGCACTCCCGAGCGGAGTGTACGCGGTTATGAAACTTCGTGACAGATTAGCACTGTGTGCCAGACCGAGACTCGAACTCGGGACATTTTCGTCTCGAGGGCAAGCCATCTACCATCGGTCCTACTAAAGCACGACACACATCCCTTCCTCACAGCTTCAGTTCTAATAGTACCTCTTGTCCTACCTTCCAAACTTCACAGAAGCATTTCTGCGAACCTTGCAGAGCTAGCAGTCGTGGAAGAAACGATATGCCGAGTCATGGCTTTGCCCCAGCCTGGGGGATGTTACAGAATGAGATTTCGTTTCTGCACTGGAGTGTGCGCTGTTATGAAACTTCCTGGTAGATTAAAACTGTGTATTCAGGGTCAAGACTCGAGCTCGGGACCTTTGCATTTTGCAGGCAAAAGCTCTACCATCTGAGCACTCAAGCTCAACTCACGTCCCGTCCTTACAGCTTCATTTCTGTCAGTACGTCGACTCCCTCCTATCAAACTTCAGAGAAACTCTTCCGCAGAGGTTGCAGATCCATCACTCCTGGAAGAAAGGATATGTAGAGGCATTGCTTAGCCACAGCCCGAGGATGCTTACAGCATGAGCTTTGCACTCTGCAGTGGAGTATGCGCTATTATGAAACGTCCAGGCAGATTAAATCTGTGTGCCCGACCGAGGCTCGAACTTGCGAGTTTTGACTTTTGCAGACATGCGCTCTACTATCTGAACTACCCAAGCACGACTCGTGACCTGTCCTCATAGCTTCAATTCAGCCAGTATCTCGTCTCCTCCCATCCTAACTTTAAAGAAGCTCTTTTGTGAACCTTGCAGAACTAGCACTCCTGGAAGAAAGGGTACGTGGAGACATGGCTTGGCCACAGCCTGAGGGATGTTTCCAGAAAGAAATTTTCACTCTGTAGTGGAGTGTACGCAGTTATAAAGCTTACAGGCAGATGAACACTATGTGCCGGACCAAGAATCGAACTCGGGAGCTTTATCTTTCGCGGGCAAGCGATCTACCATCGGTGGTACCCATGCACGACTGACGTCCCATCCTCGCAGCTTTAATTTTGACAGTACCTCTTCTCCTACCTTCCAAACTTCACAGAAGCATTTCTGCGAACCTTGGAAAGGTAGCAGTCATGGAAGAAAGGATATGCGGAGAATCCCTTTGCCATAGCCTGACGGATGTTACAGAATGAAATCTTCATTCTGTACAGAGTGTGCACTGTTATGAAACTTCCTGGTAGCTTGAAAGTGTGTATTCCAGGCCAAGACTCGAAGTCGGGACGTTTGCCTTTTGCGGGGAGGAGCTCTACCATCTGCGCTACACAAGCACAACCCACGATCCGTCCTCATAGCTTCAATTCTGCCAGTACCTCGTCTCCTACCTTCCAAACTTCACAGAAGTTCTTCCGCGATCCTTGCAGAACTAGAACTCCTGGAATAATGAATATACGGAGATATATCTTACAAACAGCCAGGGATGTCTCCCGAATCATATTTTCACTCTACTGCGAAGTGTGTGATGTTATGAAACTTCCTGTCAGATTAAAACATTGTGCCACATCGAGACTCGAACTCGGGACCTTTGCGTTTTGCATAAAAGGGCTCTACCATCTGAGCTACCCAAACACCCACACGATCCGTCCTCGCAGCTTCAATTTTGCCCGTACGTAGTCTCCCGCCTACCAAACTTCAAAGAAGCTCATCTACGAATGTTTCAGAACTATCACTCCTGGAAGAAACGATATGTAGAGGTATAGCCTAGCCACAGCGTGGGGATGCTTACAGAATGAGATTTTTACGCTGCAGTGGAGAGTGAGCTGTTATTAAACTTCCTGGAAGATTCAAACTGTGTGCTGGAGCGAGACTCGATCTGGCGTCCTTTTCCTTTCTCGAGCAAGCGCTCTACCATGTGATTTACCCAAGCACGACTCACGACCGGCCCTCACAGCTTCATTTCTGCCACTACCTAGTCTCCTATCTTCCATACTTCACAAAAGCTTTTGTGTGTAAATTTCTGAACTAACACTCCTGGTATAGGACATGTTTAGACAATGATTAGCTACAGCCTGGGGGATGATTCCTCAATGCGCTTTGCACTCTGTTAGGAGTTTGCACTTTTATGAAGCGTCTAGGCAGAATAAAACTGTGTGTCGGATCGAGTCTCGAACTCAAGACCTTTTGCTTTGCAGACATGCGATCTACAAACCGAATTACCCAAGCACGACACGTGACCTGTCCTCACAGCTTCAATTCTGCCAGTACCTCGTCGTCTAACTTCCTAACTTCACAGTAACATTTCTGCGAACCTTGTAGAGCTAGCAGTCCCGGAGAAAGGGATATGCGGAGACATCCCTTTGCCACAGCCTGGTGGATGTTTACAGAATACGATTTTCATTCTGCACCGGAGTAAGTGCTGTTATTAAACTTCCTGAGCGATAAAAACTGTGTAATACTCGAAATCGGGACCTTTGCCTTTTGGGGACAGGAGCTCTACCGTCTGAGCTACACAAACGCCACACACGATCCGTCCTCAAAGTTTCAATTCTGCCAGTACCTCGTCTCCTACAGTCCAAACTTCAAAGAAGCTCTTCTGCGAAACATGCAGAACTAGCACTCCTGGAAGAAAGGATATGCGGAGACATGGCTTAGCGACAGCTTGGGGGATGTTTCCAGAATGAGATTTTCAGTCTGCAGCGGAGAGTGCGCTCATATGAAGTTTCCAGACAGATTAAAACTATGTGCCGGACCAAGACTTGAACTTATTACCTTTCACTTTTGCGGACATGCGCTCCACCATCTGAGCTTCCCAAGCACGAGTCTCGATCTGTCCTCACAGCTTCAGTTCTGCCAGTACGTCGTTTCGCACCTTCCAAACTGCAAAGAAGCTCTTCTGCGAACCTTGTTGAAATAGCACTCCTGGATGAATGTATATGTGGAGCCATAGCATAGCCGATGCCAGAAAAATGTTTCCAGAATGAGCTTCGCACTCTGTAGCGGAGTGTACGCTGTTATGAAATTTACAGGCAGATTAAAACTGTGTCCCAGACCGAGATCCGAACTCGGGACTTTTGCCTTTTGCGGGTAAGATCTCTAAAATCTGAGCTAACCAGGCACCACTCATAACCAGTCCACATAGCTTCAATTCTGCCAGTATCTCGTCTCTCACCTTCCAAACTACACAGAAGCTCTTCTGCGAACCTTGCAGAATTAGCAGTTTTAGAAGAAAGAGTATGTGGAGGCATGCCTTAGCCACAGAAATGGGGGATGTTTCCAGAATGAGCTTATCATTCTGTAGCGGAGTGTGCGCGGTTATAATACTTCCTAACATTTTAAAACTCTGTGTGCCTGGCCAAGACTCTATCTCAGAAACTTTGCCTTTCGCCTTCAAGCAATGTACCATCTGACATACCCAAGAACGACTCCCGACCCATAATCACAGCTTCACGTTTGCCAGTACCTCGTCTCCTAATTTTCAAATTTTACAGAAGCTCTTCTGCGAACCTTGCATAACTAGCACTCCTGGAAGAAAGAATATGGGATAAATGTTTTATTCACAGTCTGAGGATGCTTCCATAATGAGATGTTCACTCAGCAGCGTAGTTTGCGCTGTTACGAAAATTTCTGGCAGATTAAATTTGAGTGCCGGGCTCAGACTCAAACTCGTGACCTTTGTCTTTAGCGGGCAAGCGCTCTACCATCTGAGCTACGAAAGTTCTTCACACGACCCGTTGTCACAGCTTCAGTTCTGCCAGTTCCTTGTCTCGCACCTTCGAAACATCAAAGAAACTCTTCTACGAAACTTGCACAACTAGCACTCCTGGAGTAAAAGATATCTGGAGGCATGGCTTAGCCGCAGCCTGGAGGATGTTTCGATAATGAGCTTTGCCCTCTGCAGCGGAGTGTGGGCTGTAATGAAACTTCCAGGAGACTCGAACTCGGGACCTTGCCTTTCGCTTGCAAGCGTGCTGCCATTTAAGATACCCAAGCACGACTCTCGACCCGTGCTCACAGCTTCAATTCTGCCAGTACCTCGTCTCCTAATTTTCAAATTTCACAGAAGCTCTTCTGCGAACTTTGCATAACTAGCACTCCTGGAAGAAAGAATATGGGATAAATGTTTTATCCACAGTCTGAGGATGCTTCCATAATGAGATGTTCACTCAGCGCTGTTACGAAACTTACTGACAGATTAAAACTGTGTGATGGACTAACACTCGAACAGGGGAACTTTGATTTTCCCGGGTAAGTGCTCTACCATCTGAGGTACCCAAGTACGACGCACGTCCAATCCTCACAACTTCAATTCTGACAGTACCTCGTCTACTACCTCCCAAACTTCACAGAAGCTCTTTTGCGAACGTTGCAAAACTACAAAAAATGGCTCTGAGCACTATGGGACATAACATCTGAGGTCATCAGTCCCCTAGAACTTAGAACTAATTGAACCTACCTAACCTAAGGACATCACACACAGCCATGCCCGAGGCAGGATTTGAACCTGCGACGTAGCAGTCTCGCGGATCCGGACTGAAGCGCCTAGAACCGCACGGCCATTGCGGCCGGCGCAGAACTACAACTCCTGGAATAAAGAATATACGGAGATATGGCGTAGACACAGCGAGGGATGTTTTCAGAATTATATTTTCACTCCGCAGCGCAGCGTGTGGTGTTATGAAACGTCATGCAACATTAAAACGGTGTGCGACAACTACAATCGAACTCGGGACCTTTGCTTTTTGCATGAAACTGCTCTACCATCTGAGCTACCCAAGCACCACACATGATCCTTCCTCACATCTTCTGTTCTGACAGTATCTCGTATCCCACGTTTAGAACTTCAAAGAAGATCTTCTGTGAACGTTGCTGAACTATCACTCCTGGAAGAAAGTATATGTGGAGACATGCCAGTGCCACAGCCTGGGGAATGTTTCCAGAATGAGCTTTGCACTCTGCAGCGGAGTGTACGCTGTTATGGAACTTACAGGCGGATTAAGCCTGTGTCCCGGACCGAGACTCGATCTCGGGACCATTGACTTTTGTGGACATGCGCGCTACAAACAAAACTACCCGAGCACGACTAGCGACCTGTCCTCACAGCTTCAATTCTGCCAGTGCCTCATCTCCTACCTTCCTAATTTCACAGAAGCTGTTCTGCGAACGTTGCACGACTAGCACTACTGGAAGAAAGGATATGTAGAGACATGGCTTAAGTACAGCCTGGGTAATGTCGCCAGAATGAGATTTACATCAGCAGCGTAGTGTACGCTCTTACCAAACTACCTGTCAGATTGAAACTGTGTGCCGGACCGAGAGTCGAATTTGGAACTTTACCTTTCCGTGAAAGCGCACTACCGACTGAGCAACCCGAGCATGACTGTATGCCCTCAGTCACAGACTGATATCCGACACTACCTCGTTTCCTAAAAGAAAGGATATTGCTGACATATGGCTTTGACACAACCTATGGGGTTGTTTCCAAAAAGAAATTATCACCCTGCAGCATAGCTGCACTCATATGAATATTGATTGTATACTGAAAATCTGTGTCGGACTCAGACTCGAAATCTAGGCGCTTCCATTTCGCAGGCAAGCGCGCTAGTCACTCAGATACCCAAGCACAACTCACGGCCCCCTCCTCATAACTTCACTTCCTCCACTACCTCGTGTCCTACATTCAAAACTTCACAGAAGCTCTCCGGCGACATTTGCAAAACTAGCACCCCTGGAAGGAAGGACACTGCGCAGCCATGGAGTAGCCACAGCCTGGGGGTTTCCATAAGCAAATTATCACGCTCCAGCGGAGGGTGCGCTGATATGAAGCTTCCTGGCAGATTGAAACTGTGTGCCTCACCGAGACTGACACTCGGGAAAAATGGTTCAAATGGCTCTTAGCACTATGGGACTTAACATCTATGGTCATCAGTCTCCTAGAACTTAGAACTACTTAAATCTAACTAACCTAAGGACATCACACAACACCCAGCCACCACGAAGCAGAGAAAATCCCTGACCCCGCCGGGAATCGATCCCGGGAACCCGGTCGTGGGAAGCGAGAACGCTACCGCACGACCACGAGATGCCAGCGACACTCGGGAACTTCCCCTTCCGCGTGCAAGCGCTCTGAGGACTAAGTTACGCAAGCGTAACTGACGGCAAATCCCCACAGCTTCACATTCGCTAGTACCACGTCTCCTACCTTCCTAAATTCACAGATCTCCTGAAAAACTTGCAGGACCAGTACTCCTGGAAGGAAGTATACTGTGCTGACATGTCCACGGGGTTGTTTCCAAAATCAAATCCTCACTCTGCAACGGAATGTACGCTGATATGAAACTGCATTGCGAACTGAAACTGTGTGCCGGATCGAGAACCGAGGTAGGTGTTTTTGCGTTTCACGAGAAAGCGCGTAAAAGGAAATTCTCACTCTACTGTTGAGAGTGCGATGATATGAAACATCCTGATAGACTGAAACTGAGTGCCAGATCGAAACTCGAACATGCGACATACGGTCTAACGTTTCAGCTACCCAAGTGCGGGTCACGACCCGCCCTCACAGATTCATATGCGCCAATTCCTCGTCACCTACATGCCAAGCCTGACAGAATCTCTCCAGCGAAACTTGCAGAACTACAGCTTTAGGAAGGATGGATACTGGTGATACCTGGCTGGGGGGGGGGGGTTGTTTCCAGAATTAAAATCTCACTCTGCAGTGGAGTGTGCCCTGATATGTAACTTCCTGTCAGACTGAAACTGTGTTCTGGACCGTGACTCGATCTCGGGACTGTCACTTTTCCCGGGTAATTCCTCCACTTACTGAGCTAACCCAAGCACGTATCACACCCAGACCTCACTGCTATACTTACGCCAGAATCTCGTGTCCTATCCCTCATGCGAATCTTGCAGAACCTGCACCCCTGGAAGAAAGGATATTGCGGAGGCATGGCGAGCCCACAGGTTGGGGGATTGTTTCCAGTATGAAATTCTCACTCCGCTGTGGAGTGTGAGGTGATATGACACGACCTTGCAGATTGTAACTGTGTGCCATATCGTGATTCGAACAAGGGGCCTTCGCCTTTCGTGGACAATTGCTCTACAGAATGCGCTAATCAAGCACGACTCACGGGCCATCCTAACAGCTCCACTTTCTACAGTAACTCGTGCGACACATTCCGAACTTCACACGTGCTCTACAGCTGAGAGTTCGCTGACATGAAACATCCAGATAGAAATAAACTGTGTGCAGCACCAAGATTGAGTCTAGGGTAAGATCATTACCGACTGAACTACCAAGGCACGACTCACGACTCACAGCCATTCCTCACAGCTTCATTCCACCAGTAGCTCGTCTCCAACCTTCCAGACTTCTGAGTAGCTCTCCTGCGAAACTTACAGTACAAGCACTCGCAGTTTGGGGGGGGGGGGGGGGGGCGGGGGTTCCAGAATGAACTTCTATCTCTGCAGCGGATTGTACGCTGATATGAAACTTCTAGGCAGACTGAAACTGCCCGCAAGCTGAGGCTTCAACTTGGGACTTTCGCCTTTCATGGGAAATCGTTCTACCGACTGGGCTACATAAAAACGACTAGCAGACCGTCTTCACATCTTCACTTTCGCCACTACCTCGTTTCCTACCTTCCAAACTTCACAGAAGCTCCCCTGCTAAACTTATAGAATTAGCACTCCGGAGAGAAGGGTATTGCGGAGACATGGCTTAGCCACGGGCTGAGGAGCGGGGGGCGGGAGAGAGATAGTTCCCAAAATCAAAATCTCACTCTGCAACGGGTTGTGCGCTTTTATAAAACTTCCTGGGAGATTGAAACTGTGTGACTGACTGAAGCTCGAACTCGGTTACTTTGCCTTTCGCTGGCAATCTCTCTACCGACTGAGTTATCCAAGCACGAATCAGGGCCGTCGTCACTGGTTCGCTTACCGCAGAACCTTGTGTCCTACCTTCTAAACGTCACAGAATTTCTCCTGCGAAACTCGCAGAACTAGCACTCCTGGTGGAAGGGATTTTGCTTACACATGGAGGTCGTGCGGTAGCGTTCTCGCTGCGACTGACCTCATAAAATTCTGGTGTGTGCAGTGTATCGACAGCATCGTTTTTGGTCTCAGTAGGCCTCTAATTTTTTTGTTGCTGTGAACTATCGCGTTAATGCCTACTCGTCGAATTTCAAAACATACCCAGGTTTATTAGATTCTCTACTTTCATTTCAGAAAAAATTGAAAAGCATGTGTAGTATTCAAATATGTGATCAAACACGTTATCTTCGTGTTTATATTTCTTTTGCAGCCTGTTTACTTCTAAAGAAACACAAAAAACACAAGACCAAAGCCAAATTTTACATTTACAATGGAGTACAGTATGATGCAAATTTAAACATGGAGAGACACTCAGTCCAATGTTACTTATATTCACATTCATTTCCTGATGTACCGGAAGGAGAATCCTTCATAACAACACAATCTGAGCAGTTCTCTTAGGTTGTTCGCAGATGATGCTGTAATTTACCGTCTAGTAAGGTCATCCGAAGACCAGTATCAGTTCCATAGTGATTTAGAAAAGATTGCTGTATGGTATGGCAGGTGGCAGTTGACGCTAAATAACGAAAAGTGTGAGGTGAACCACATGAGTTCCAAAAGAAATCCGTTGGAATTCGATTACTCGATAAATAGTACAATTCTCAAGGCTGTCAATTCAACTAAGTGCCTGGGTGTTAAAATTACGAACAACTTCAGTTGGAAAGACCACATAGATAATATTGTGGGGAAGGCGAGCCAAAGGTTGCTTTTCATTGGCAGGACACTTAGAAGATGCAACAAATCCACTAAAGAGACAGCTTACACTACACTCGTTCGTCCTCTGTTAGAATATTGCTGCGCGGTGTGGGATCCTTACCAGGTGGGATTGACGGAGGACATCGAAAGGGTGCAAAAAATGTCAGCTCGTTTTGTATTATCACGTAATAGGGGAGAGAGTGTGGCAGATATGATGCGCGAATTGGGATGGAAGTCATTACAGCAAAGACGTTTTTCGTCGCGGCGAGATCTTTTTACGAAATTTCAGTCACCAACTTTCTCTTCCGAATGCGAAAATATTTTGTTGAGCCCAACCTACATAGGTAGGAATGATCATCAAAATAAAATAAGAGAAATCAGAGCTCGAACAGAAAGGTTTAGGTGTTCGTTTTTCCCGCGCGCTGTTAGGGAGTGGAATGGTAGAGAGATAGTATGATTGTGGTTCGATGAACCCTCTGCCAAGCACTTAAATGTGAATTGCAGACTAGTCATGTAGATGTAGATGTAGATCTACGAAAATAATACGCTAAACGTATGCAGCTATTCATCTTCAGCAATGAATAGTATTATTACGTCTTTCAGATAACTTATAATCTAAAACGTCATCAGATATTTTGCGTCCATCATTAGTAGACTCGTCAAGAGATTTGTAGATCATTTTCTCCAAATGTTTCTACTCTTCGCTCCACATTTTGAACACCTCAACAGAAAGCACACAAAACGCACGAAACAGAGAGAACTCGAACAGCACCTAATGCCTACTAGGCAGGAGACAATAACAAAGGTTTCAAAAACGATGAATTGTTCAAATGATACCATTACTTTCATCACCAAAGCCTGCAGACCACACAGCTTATTCTGCGAGCCGTAAAAAGGTGTTTGAAGGCGGGGAAAATCATCGTAACTGGCGTGGCGTAATATTATGTCCGCCGCACATTCTCATTTCCCAAGCACCGCCGTAACTTTACGCCAGCCGCACGCCAAGTATTAATGGTTTCTTCATTGTACCCGTTACATCTGAAGGTAGTACGAAGCTGCTGTAATTCTGACATTATGCTATCAGCGTTGCATATTCTGTCAGCACTCTTGGTGAGAGTGTGTAATACTGAATTCTTCTGCTGTGGGTAATGCTGTGATATGGTGTGTATTTATCTATCTATAATATCCAGTTATCTGAGGATTACTATTTACAATCTCCTTAAGGAATTACAGGGGCAGGAGTGAAGACAATATACTAGAGTTAAAGTTGTGTTCCCCAGTAGTATTACATAACTGGATGAAGGCTACTTCCAACAATAACAGAAACTTAGGGAAATCATTTTCCAACGTAACGTGGTCTACAACGCAGAAGATCGTTATCGAATCATATATTTTTCATTACTTTCCAGCAGTTTTGTACTATATAGCAGTATTAATTCATTTTAATGTTGATGAAATAGGTATACAGTGTGTTTCCGTAAGAGTGTGCAAAAATTTAACATGGACATAGACGATGCTCCTCTGAACAATTTGAGCTAGGGAATCTGGGGTCGGATAAGCCAGCTCAAGGAGGTAATAGAAATAAAATCACATTACTCTGTACTTTTTTATTTACGTTAGTTACAGTTAACTTCAAATCATATCACTGACTCAGTGAACGTACCATTTGCACCGTACCTTACAAAATGTGCTGAAACTGATGGCCATCAACCTCAATGCAAGCATATAGTTCAAATGGCTCTGAGCACTACGGGACTTAACTTCTGCGGTCATCAGTCCCCTACAACTTAGAAATACTTAAACCTAACTAAACTAAGGACATCACACACATCCATGCCCGAGGCAGGATTCGAACATGCGATCGTGGCGGTCGCGCGGTACCAGACTGTAGCGCCTAGAGCTGCTCGGCCACTCCGGCCGGCCAATACAAGCATAACATCGGCGAACAAGTTTCTGATAAGTGTACGAGTGGTTCTCATACTTCTAGTTTACTCCTTTCTTCTTTCCAATGAACCAGTCTCCCGTATTCGTCGACGAATAAACTCTCTTCGTGACGGATGATGCCTGTTAGGAAGTCGTTCCCTGTACAGCCTTTCAGCAGCTTCCCCATACAGAAGGTGCATATCAGTGAGTCTGCGGAACTGTACTGGCATTGCTCCATCGTATTGTACTGCACGTCTCTGAACAGCACTGAGTATGGAGTGGGTCTGTCGTTGATTTATAGCACGTCCTGTCATGGGACAGTGTCAATATGACACAACAAGGACATCTCATAGAGAAGTAAAGTAAACAAAACCTGCATCATGACTTCCTAGTAACCAGGCTCGTCCTCCTTGTTTCCCTGCAGGAAATAAAGAATGTACATGTAAATAAACAGCACGGTACGTGTAAACTTGTACACATGTTAGTTGTAAATAAGCTGGAAAACAGTAATGCTAGAAAAAGTGGTAGACATGTTTACTTCCATATTTCTTTAAGCTCGCTTCTCCAACACCAGGTTCCCTAAGTCAAACTGCTCAGTGTAGCATCCTCTATGTCCTGTTAAATTTTTGTACGCCCTTAGGGAAACACCCAGTATAACAGCTCTGTTTTCTGCAGTTGTTCACTATTCTGCGGGACTGGCAATATTTACGCTGACCACACATGACGCGTTGCTCCGAATTAAGTTTCAAGAAGTTACTTCATGAGCCCACGCGAATAGCAAACGGTTGTGAAAACACACTTGACCTCTTAGCAACAAATAATCTTGAGTTAATAAAGAGCATCAAAACCGATACAGGGATTAGTGAACACAGGGTTGTCGTAGCGAGACTGAATATTGTAATCCCCAAATCCTCCAAAAATAAGCGAAAGAAACCTATTCAAAAAAGCAGACGTCTTCCTGAGAGACAATCTCCACTCATTCCAAATTAATAATATAAGTGTAGAGCAGATGTGGTTTGAATTTAAGGAAATACTATCGGTAGCAGTTGAGAGATTTATACCAAATAAATTAACAAACAACGGAGCTGATCCTCCTTGGTACATACAACGGGTTAGAACACTGTTGCAGAAACAACTAAACAAACATGCCAAATTTAAAAAGACGCAAAATCCCCAAGATTGGCAACCTTTTACAGAAGCTCGAAATTTAACGCGGACTTCAATGCAGGATGCTTTCCACAACGAAACCTGGCAGAAAATTTAAAGAGATTCTGGTCGTATGTGAAGTATGTTAGCGGCAAGAGACAATCATTGCCTTCTCTGCACGATAGCAATGTAGATACTACCGAAGACAGTGCTGCCAAAGTTGAGTTACTAAACACAGCCTTCCGAAGTGCGTTCTCAAAAGAACGGAGTGTGAGAAAATTTTCTATGTAACTTGTTTTATCCTACCTTCTTTTATTTTTCATTACTTCGTGTTTTTGTGTATTTGTGTACAAATCACTCCGAACTGCGTAGTAGAGAGAACTTTTCATCATACCATATATGAAGGCTTTTTATCATTGCGTGATGAATGGTGCGAGGAAAGAATTACTGTTTTATGGTTCTTTGCGAACCATCAGTTGACTAATTTTACGTGAGCGATTGTTACTGGACACTTACTCGGAGGACTGAAGAACGTTCGAAATTTATTCCCTGAAAATCAGTTCTGGAAGTTTTATAAGCAGCTTCTCGCGAGATGTTTGCGTCTTTCTTCGAGCGTCCTCCATAACGCAATGTGTCCTGCTTGTAAGGAAATTTTCGATCCAGTAGCAGGACTTGTTGCTAAAGTTGCGCTCTACCAAAATTACGTTACGGTAGTGTTGGTACATTTCATAAATGACGTGGTAAACTGTAGAATTGCCGGTAATATTGGTGGAATTGGTAGGGAAAAAACATAATTGAATGTGCAAGAGAGAAAATGGGAGCCGACTACTTCTCTTCATTCTTTCTTGTTTTTTTTTGGGTTGGTTGGTCATTTTGCACATAATCAGAACCGCACATCATTTATTGTTAGTCCATTGTTTATTTTATATCCTTACAGAATACAAGTTGCATTTTATAAGTAGTAAAAATGTGCTGATCGCGTAAATTCTGCGTTTTTATGTAACTAAAGCAATCACTTTTGATGTAAGTACAATTTACATGCACAAATATTAAAAAATATATATAATTATTGTTGTTATTATGTACTCAATACAATGTTCTTCATCGTGATCAATGGCAAGAGTTTCTTGTTATTATTAATAAATGCGAAAACTGTTTGTGAATAACAGGAACATATTTTATGTAAGTTAGATGAAGTAGTGAAGCGGTGTTTAACGTATTTTTGTGCTGTTTTTTTTCCTTTTTGTTGAGAAACGGCGGCCGGTGTGGCCGTGCGGTTCTAGGCGCTTCAGTCTGGAACCGCGTGACCGCTACGGTCACAGGTTCGAATCCTGCCTCGGGTATGGATGTGTGTGATGTCCTTAGGTTAGTTAGGTTTAAGTAGTTCTACGTTCTAGGGGACTGATGACCACAGATGTTAAGTCCCATAGTGCTCAGAGCCATTTGAACCTTTTTGTTGTTGAGAAAATTGCGTTTTCCAGCGCTACATGATATATCTATATTGTTTTCTTTATTTTTACTATTACGTCCCTCTTTTTCACGTTACAGATCAACAATTTTCGAACACACCTGAATTAAACAATGACTATTTCAGTTTTTCTATAAATACTGTTTATTCTTAAGTAACTGTCGGTGGGTAACTATGTAGAATAAAAATGGTCCGTAGATTTTCCGCCCCTTTATATATCCGCACTTAGTTTCTAGACGGTTCACCACTACGGGTTTTAATGGAATCTATTAAGACACTGATCGCATACGTAAAGAAAGCGATTGTCATGAGGTAACGCCCGGTAGGTATGCGCCATACCCAACGTACAGGTACGCGGGTGCGACCTTAACTGATTAAAACTACTAGAAAAATTACCGCAGTCAGCACCTACTTACGGTAGTCTACGGAAGCCTACGGTAGTTTTACAACTCTACTTGTTCCATATCCATAGAAATGCGTTTTATTTAGAACGTGCCGATCTGGTGCGAATCAAAAGCTTTTCAGAAGTCTAGATAACCGAGTCGTTATGGCGCTAAGGATACTTGTGTAAAGAACGCCTGGTGATTTGCATATGATAGATTTTTTCCGAATCCACTCTGATTTTCATGGAGAAGATTTTTTCCAGGTATGTAATAATGGGACATAAGAAATTTACTGTACAACTTCACTAACAGAAGGGAAATATTGTTGCGACACATCTCGAGGCATAGAGAATTTGTCAGTTCGCTAATGGAGGGTGTGTGGGAGGGGGAGGGAGGGGGGATGGCAAGGGGTTGGGGGTTGGGGCGAGGGAGTCCAAGGCTTGATAATCGCAAACAGGATAAAATGGATGCAGTAGTTGAGCAGAGATGAGGAGGCTTCCATAAAATAGGCTAGCGTTCAAAATCAGTGCATCCTCCTCTGAGTGAAAAATTAGTCTCGGAACCGACAGTAATGTATGAACTGACAATATATTCGTGGCTTCTGCTACAAATATATGCAGTGTACTTCCGTAGATCAATTCTACGTTCCTTTTTATAAGTGCGTGTGACCTGTGCTCTTTTACACGTACGGGGAACATGAACCTGTGAAATGAATCTATGGCAAATTTTCGTCTAGAGTCGATCAAATTAACCCTTAAATTCTGTACAGATACTGACAGAGAGTCCATCGGGGCTCTAGAACATTATTGAGTGTTAGTAATTTTAGCTAACCAGCGGCCTTACTGCAATGGCAACACTGATTCCCGTCAGATCACAGAAGTTAAGCGCTGACGGGTCTGGCTAGCACTTTGATGGGTAACCGTCCAGGTCTGCCGAGCGCTTTTGGCAAGCCCTTGTGAGGTCAACTGAGAACTTACTTGACTGAGAAGTAGCAACTCCTGACAAGAAAACTGACAACGACCGGGAGAGTGGTGTGCTGACCACATGTCCCTCCATATCCTCATGCAATTACGCCTGTCTGCTGTGGGTGACACGGCGGTCGGTCGGTTCCCTTGGGCCTCGTGATGCCTGTTCAGACGGAGTCAGGATTCAATAATTCCAGCATTATGTCAGTCACAACAGGGGCGGTACGGCTATTGAATGATGATGAACCATTAGATTTTCTTTGTGACGGAACATTCGAAGACAGAATTCAACATATCGGCTTTTGTTTTGCCGTTCTCTCTTTCGGTTGGTAATATGTATCCATTTTCCTATTGATGTTTGGTTTTGTACTTACTGTGTAGCAGCCGTAATTTCTTAAGAACCTTTCTGATAATGTCTTATACTAGACAAATTCTGCAACATATTCAATTATTCCATTGGGTAAATGTTTTTTATAGATCTTGACTGACTACTAGTTTCAACTTGTTGACCACCTTAGCTGAGAGGTCATCGCGGCAGAATGATACACAAAGGGCTCGGGTTCGATTCCTCGCTGGGTCGGAGATTTTCTCCGATACTGGACTGGGTCTTGTGTTGTCTTCATCATCATATCATTCTCATCGACACGCAAGTCGACAAAGTGCCGTCAAACAGACCACCGGTCTACTCGACGGAAAGCCGTAGTCACATGAAATTTCATTTCAGTTTGAACTTAAACCAATGATACTATAAATGATCATTGCCTGATCCAAATGATGCTAGATCCTGTCTGAGAAATCAGATAACTCCCTCCTTATCCGTCCTACAGAACCAGTAAACATTTGTAGCTCTTTGTGTCTTGGTTTTCAACATTGCTGCAACTGAATCAGGTATTCCATACCCTATCAGAAAAGCCTTACCTGACTTCTAACATTGTTTTGTGTGTGCAGTTTCTGTTGCATAAGGAAGTATTCCTTGATATTGATGAGACATCTATTGATACTGGTCCTGATCTTTTCACAATATTCATGTGAGTATCTCTTCAGTTTGTCCACAAGCTTACTTTTTCTGCACCATAAACGCTCTTTATACTAGGTATAAAAGAGCCAGATGGTCATTACGATGTGCACTTCAACACAGTCCCTCAACAGAATTATTGGAGTCGTAACTATTGGATCTTATGTTTTGGTTATATTTCGGCATGTGATTTTTAGCAGGTTCGGAGATGTAGCCCGGGGCTGCCGGAAGACAACATGCACGGTCCCAGGCTAGAATCCTGCCTCGGGAATGGATGTATGTGATGTCCTTGGGTTAGTTAGTTTTAAGTAGTTCTAAGTCTAGGGGACTGATGACCTCAGATGTTTAGTCCCATAGTGCTTAGAGCCATCTGAACCATCTGAACAACGTGCATGGTATTTCCGACAATACGAGGTGCATTCAAGTTCTAAGGCCTCCGATTTTTTTTCTCCGGACTGGAAAGAGATAGAAACATGCGCATTGTTCTAAAATGAGGCCGCGTTCATTGTCAGTACGTCCCAGGGATGGCAGCACCGTATGGCAGATGGAATTTTACCGCCAGCGGCGAGAATGAGAGCTGTTTTAAATACTTAAAATGGCGACGTTTTCCTTATTTGAACAGCGTTCAATCATTCGTTTGACAGTTTAATGAAGGCAGAACATCGTGTGACAACAAACCGAAACAATCTCGGGGTCGCACAAGCCGGTCTGACGACATGATCGAGAAAGTGGAGAGAATTGTTTTGGGGGATCGCCGAATGACTGTTGAACAGATCGCCTCCAGAGTTGGCATTTCCGTGGGTTCTGTGCACACAATCCTGCATGACGACCTGAAAACGCGAAAAGTGTCATCCAGGTGGGTGCCACGAATGCTGACGGACGACCACATGGCTGCCCGTGTGGCATGTTGCCAAGCAGTGTTGACGCGCAACGTCAACATGAATGGGACTTTCTTTTCGTCGGTTGTGACAATGGATGAGACGTGGATGCCATTTTTCAATCCAGAAACAAAGCGCCAGTCAGCTCAATGGAAGCACACAGATTCACCGCCACTAAAAAATTACGGGTAACCGCCAGTGCTGAAAAAATGATGGTGTCCATGTTATGGGACAGCGAGGGCGTAATCGTTACCGATTGTGTTCCAAAGGGCACTACGGTAACAGCTGCATCCTACGAAAATGTTTTGAAGAACAAATTCCTTTCTGCACTGCAACAAAAACGTCCGGGAAGGGCTGCGCGTGTGCTGTTTCACCAAGACAACGCACCCGCACATCGAGCTAACGTTACGCAACAGTTTCTTCGTGATAACAACTTTGAAGCGATTCCTCATGCTCCCTACTCACCTGACCTGGCTCCTAGTGACTTTTGGCTTTTTTTCCAACATTGAAAGACACTCTCCGTGGCCGCACATTCACCAGCCGTGCTGCTATTGCCTCAGCGATTTTCCAGTGGTCAAAACAGACTCCTAAAGAAGCCTTCGCCGCTGCCATGGAAACATGGCGTCAGCGTTGTGAAAATTGTGTACGTCTTCAGGGCGATTACGTCGAGAAGTAACGCCAGTTTCATCGATTTCGGGTGAGTAGTTAATTAGAAAAAAAATCGGAGGCCTCAGGACTTGAATGCACCTCGTATTTTTGCATAGGGGAACAATCGGTAACGGTGTTCTTTCATCCCCGAACATAGAGAGCTTTCCAGGAGGATTGGTCAATATTCAAGAATACCCATTGCTTAAGAGCTATGAGCACTTGCTCACCTTCGCTAATGTGAAACACATCTCTCCTACTGAACCAGTGCTCCTAGCTCTTGAGGTACGTATTTTAGAGCCCATGTTTACTGAACATATTTGCTTCCAATTATCTTTCCTGTCATTTCCCGGAACACTCTGTTTACATAAAGAGCTACTTGTATAAACAAGCAACACTCTTAACAGTTTAAAATTGAAATACATGAGTGCTGGGTCTGTACTCCTTCCCTTCAGCATAGAGAGAACTTTCTTCAGTTAATTGTTTCATCGCTATAGAAAATCACATGGGCCTACACAACTACATGGAAGTCATGCATAATCTGGAAGAATAGAAAATAAGAGTAGCAAAGATGATTAATCAGAGTAAATTACAATCAATGTTTTCACAAATTGAATGGTTCTATCAGTACATGATTAAAGTTATCCCTATTCTGAAGCGAAATTTGACTGAAAGATAAGGAAAGGAGTTGTTATGATCAGTAATGTCACAATCGGTTTTGCATTTCGTCGGCAGCAGAGAGTGTTTTGTTGGCGAACTTCGCAATGTACTCTCACAAAGACGATATTTAGACTGTTTTCTAGGGTACAAGGACTTGGGCTCACTGAAGAAGTACATACGAAGACTGTAGTATTAGAAGATTTGACTGTGACACAAAGTGTTATTTTAAGGGTTTCGTGGCAGATCCGACTCTGGGAGATGTTCGTCTTACACCAATAAGATGTACGAAAGATAACCACTTTACAACAACACCGACATCTGGCCTTTACTGCAAGAAAAATCTAAGAATACGTGCAAGACATTTCATTTCAGAAGTTACAGCTGTCACGAGGATTCCAGTTCTCTAGTAAACTGTGAGGTCTCTTCCTCAGAGTACTTGGACAACGTATGAACCATCCGGCAGTATGTGTGCTGCTCTTGACATTGGAGAGACGGACGAATTTACAACGGAGTCAGCATCAGATGAACAGAAACGAAACTAGAATGAAATTTTCACTCTACAGCGGAGTGTGCGCTGATATGAAACTTCCTGGCAGATTAAAACTGTGTGCCGGACCGAGACTCGAACTCGGGACCTTTGACTTTCGCGGGCAAGTGCTCTACCGACTGAGCTACCTAAGCACGACTCACGGCCAGTCCTCACAGCTTTAATTCCGCAGTACCTCGTCTCCTACCTTCCAAACTTTGCAGAAGCTCTCCTGCGAACCTAGTAGAACTAGCACTTCTGAAAGAAAAGATATGGCGGAGACATGGCTTAGCCACACCCTGCGGGATGTTCCCAGAATGAGCCTCGGTCCGGCACACAGTTTTAATCTGCCAAGAAGTTTCACATCAGGGCACACTTCGCTGCAGAGTGAAAATCTCATTCTGGAAACATCCTCCAGGCTGTGGCTAAGCCATGTCTCCGCAACATCCTTTCTTTCAGGAGTGCTACTTCTGCAAGGTTCGCAGGAGAGCTTGTGCAAAGTTTGGAAGGTAGGAGACGAGGTACTGGCGGAATTACAGCTGTGAGGACGGGGAGTGAGTCGTGCTTGGGTAGCTCAGTCGGCGGCAGTCTGCGTTCGGCAGGGCAGCAGTGCGCACCGCGCTCGGCCGTCCACGCCGCTGCGCCCCCGGAGTGTTTTGTTTACATCGTCGTCACAGCGATTCTCAGTCGACCACGCTGTAATGGCCAACTCTTACAGGAAGAACACTCTTAAGTTCACCTTCTCAAATGAATACGCACGACCCAAAGCACTGGCCGTCGAACGCTTCCTACGCGAAGACGTGAAGATCCCCCGTGACGAACTCATCGGCATACACCTATCGATCATTAGCAGCGTCGTTTATGTTAAGATGACTTCTGACGCTGCCTGCAATGAAATTATTCAAAGGACGCGACATGGACTAAAATTTCGGCACTCCGACGGAAACGTCGGGCCTGTGGATGTCGACCATGCAGGACTTGGCCTTCGGACGATCCGTGTATTCGAACTGCCTTTCGAGGTAAATGAAGATGAAGTCATCGCGGCGCTAAGCCCGTTCGGAAAAGTCCAGAGCCACGTAGCCGAGACATGGGCACAGTTTACGACGTATCCGGTGCTTAATGGTGTGAGACAAGTCCGAATCGATCTCAAACGGCACGTTCCATCGTACATTTCTATCGGCGGCTGCTGCTCGGTGGTCATTTACGACGGACAACCTCGAACATGTTCCGGTTGTGGCAAAGAAGGCCACGTCCGTAATGAATGACTGCAACGCCGCATCACACAACTAAGGCCCGACGATACGAACACCGACAGAACCACGACCACCCTTCCAGTCACCTATGCGGCGACACTGCACGTCCAGCCCACACAAGACGCCGTTCATGAGCGTCTCTCTGGTCCGATACACTCGGAGGCGTCCCAGCACCTTGACACCGACGATGCCGCCCGTGAACATATCCAACAGCCGGACACAGCCACGCTAGAAGATCACAAGGATGCCAGTGAGAGTGTTCTGGAGAATGACGACCGCATCATAGCACCCGCGGCTTTTGTACCCGAACGACGTGAATCTCTTCCTTCCTCAGACACCGAAACTCATTGCCGAAAGCAGAAGTCGCCCAAACGACGAAAAAAAACGCCGCAAGACATCAGAATCAACCATTGAGCCCCCTCCGCAGGACGAAGAGATGGCACATCACTCTGACGGAGAACACGATAACACTTTCTCCTCTGCCACGGAGACGCGTCATCCAAAAGACGGTGAACCGTCCAACAGAGAGCGTGCGCAAGCCCCGCGCCCTGAAGCCATGGAACATAGCACGCCTGTTGTCACCGACGCAACTGAGCCGACTCGGCCGGCGCTGCCACCTCTCGCCGATGTCAAACCTGTCGGACATTTTTCATGGGCGGATGACACGGATTTCCCACCTCCATCTGATGCGGAAATGAGATCTGTTCCTCCGTTAGACCAACACTAAAATGGGGGAAGTTTCTACGGTGACTCCTGCGACTTCTATGGACTTCCAGCATCCACCACAACAATCTTCACCAGCTACGACCCTATCGGCAGCACGAATATCCCATCAGGCGTACCGAATAGCTACTATCAATACTAATAATATCGGCTCCCACGCTAAACTTCAACTGCTCCGTGACACGCTAAGAGTAGCGGACATCGACATCGCCCTGTTACAAGAACTGAGGACAGCAACTTGGGCTGGGTGTTATGGATATGAGACGTACGCCGCCCCTGCAGCTATGGAACACACAGGCGCAGCCATCCTCCTCCGAGAAGGGATTGCAGTTTCCGATGTCGCATACCTCCCAACAGCGCGAGGGGGGGCCATCACAGTTGACGGACTCAAAATCATTAATCTGTACGCCCCATCAGGCACTGATAAACGGAGGGATCTCTCCCAGTTCTACGCAGAAGATATCACACCTTTATTCCTCGGCCGATACGATCATCTCATCGTAGGTGGAGATTTCAACTGCGTTCTCGAGCGCACAGACCAATACCCCCATTTCACCACATGTCCGGAACTTCGCTTCCTCATCCGCCGCCTTCGTCTCCTCGACACTTGGCGAGTGGTACACGGCGACCGCCCGGGGTATACACACATTACGAGCCACTCCGCCAGCCGACTTGACAGAATATACATCTCTAATGCTCTAAAATCAGTTCTCCTCGACGCGGAACGTTGGCCGTCTGCCTTCTCGGATCATGACATCTACATCTGTACCATGAACCTACGTCGACAATCTATATGGCGCAGTGCAGGACCTTGGAAACTCAATGTAGCACTACTGCGGGACCCTGAATGTCGACAACTGGTCACCGACACGTGGCACACCTGTGTTCAACGAATTACGCGTTACGAGACCACACTGCAGTGGTGGTTGCTGTGCGCCAAACCGGCCATCCGACGCACATTGACACACTATGGCAGAGCCAAAGCCAGGTGGAATCACCATACAACTGATTTCTACTATAGCGCTCTACGTGAACTCATGGATCAACCTCCATCCCCGGATCGTCTAAAAGAAGCTCAACGCATTAAGGCGAAGATTTTAACCTTGACCAGATGTCGTCTAGAGGGAGCTATTGTACGAGCACGCAGCCAAGATAGGATTAACGGTGAAGAACCTTCTATGCATCATATTATTCAAAATGTTCGTCGACGCCGACAGGCTTTAATGACAACTTTAGACTTACCTGATGAACGCCGGCTGACTTCGCAAGCTACCATTGCGGATGCATTCACAACGCACTATAGACTTTTATATCAAGAGGTACCTGCCGGTGCAGAAGCCATTGCTGAGGTTACCCAGGAGACACTTGGTACTCTAAACGCAGCAGCTGCAACCCTCCTGACTTCTGAAGTGACCAACGACGACGTCCAAGGCGCTGTGGCTAAAGGGTCTCTGAATCGATCTCCCGGCCCGGATGGTTTACCTCTCGAATTTTACAGAACCTTCCAAGATTTGATGATGTCACGATGGAGGGACATGTACTGGGAACTTTTGTCCGGCGCGGCGAACCCGCCACCAATGTTCATGGAAGGCTTACTTGTACCAGTCCCGAAACCCGCAGGAGGAACACGACTCGACAGTTATCGGCCGATCACGTTACTCAATTCCGACTTCAAGATTTTCACACGCCTTCTAGCAGTGCGACTCAAACATGTCTTACGAGACAGTGTTTCCCACGAACAAACATCTTTAGGCGGCGATCGTAATATACAGACAGCCCTCAGTGAATATCGAGATGTGATCGCTGTGGCAACACACTCGAGGCTGCCAGGCGCTTTAATCTCCATCGACTTCAAACAAGCGTTTGACCGCGTCAATCATGCATTCCTAAACGCAGTGATGAACCGAATGGCAATTCCCCCGACGTTCACGCAAGTGGTTATGCGGCTCCTTCGTGGAGCAACGTCCAGACTTCTCGTCAACGGCAGACTTACAGAACCTATACGGATTGAACGCTCAGTACGGCAGGGTTGCCCCTTGTCGACGGTGCTTTATGCCATTGCGATGGAACCACTCATTTGCGGATTACGGCGACGTTTGACAGGTATTCCACTCCGGGATCATATGTTCCGCTGCCGAGCTTACGCGGACGACTTGGCCCTCGTCGTACGTTCAGCGGCCGACGTACAAGCTGCGATGCAGTGGATTACCCGTTACAGTGAAGGGGCAGGGAGCGCAATTGAACGTGGCAAAATCATGCGCCATGAAGATTGGCCGCGGCCTTCCCGCAGACAGCGTCGTCCCATTTCAACTGGTGGACACTCTTCGCTGTCTCGGGTTGGTGTACACGCGAGACATTCGCCCGCACCTCGGCGATCAATTATCGGGCGCTGCTGCAACGCATCCGGGCCGACATACAAAATCACATTCTACGCCCGCTGAATATGTGCCAGAGAGTCACCTTCATCAATAACCATCTGGCAACCCGGATACCCCATATAGCGCAGATTCTGCCCATCACTGCGACAATGGCGGCCAGATTACAGGCGGCTTTCGGCTATTTCATTTGTTCTGGACACATATTCAAAGTCCAGTATGAAGCTCTCACCTTACCGAAGCGGGATGGTGGCCTCGACCTGGTTAATGTGAGAGCCAGAACTACGGCACTTTACACCAATACTATGCTCCGGTTATGGAAAATCCAAAATGCTAGTTTTACTGGAATGTTGACCACCGAGCTCGCACCTGTTTCGAGACGCCCACCGACGTCTTTGGCACACATCCTACCTCCGATGTCACATATCGGCCGTTTCTTTTTGGAGTACAGCTACATATGCACCGAGCTCCCCAGGACCAGGAAGACGACCACCCGCGACATCTACCGCCTTCTCCGAAAGTCTCCACCACGCAGCCCCGCCGAAACACGTCAACCTCAGGTTTCATGGCCTACAGTTTGGAAAACGATCCACCAACCATATCACACTATTGACACCACCTCTATGTGGTACCTTCTCGTCAACGGCAAGTATACTACAAGACAGAAACTGCATCGTATCGCACTGGTGGACTCACCCCTGTGCCTCAAATGCAATGTCGAAGATACAGATTTACATCGTTTTGAGTGTGGGCCAGCAGCAGCTGTCTGGACCCTCGTACAGAAGATTGTGGCTTTCTACCTCCGAGTACCACCACATCATGTTCCTCCTACTATGATGATATATCCTGACACGACCTACTTTCCACCGGCTAAGTGGCACGCCATCACATGGATCAGTGGCATGGCTGTCAACTACCTCTTTCGGGACGACATCGTCGATCCGGCGGACTTCTGGACACGCCTCCAAGTACGTCACCACTCCCTTCGCCGACATCGCCACTATCGGGCCACTTTCGCGAACTATTTACAGAGTATTTTCACCAACCTGCCTCAAAGCTGGAATCTCAACGAACATTGCCAGCCAAGACTGGACGATCCCACGTTCCCCTTCAATGGTCAATGATAGAAGGCATTTTGTTCTGATGGCGCGCCAAAGTGGAGCATGGCGCGGAAAGTATTCCTATTTTATTTCACTTCCCTTTTCTCCTCCTCTTCTAAGTTTTTTTCTCCTTATACATGTTTATCCCTTTCACACATAGCTCTCTATCTGCAGCCTATTTGTTTTTCTTTCTCCTGTGCTCCCCCAAAACAAAAACAAAAAAAGACTAAAAAAGAGTTTGCTGCTGATGGTGAGACTGTATACTCCTTTATGTTAACAAAAAAAAAAGAATTAAAATATAAGGCCTTTGCGGAAATATAGCTACCTCTTATGTTTTCCATTTTCAAAGGGTATTGTGTTATTTTATGAAGAACGTCGTCTCTTATTTTCATGCACAAGAGGTTTTTATAAATTTTCTTATTTAAAAAAATTGGTAGAGCGCGAAAAAAAAAGTCGGTAGAGCACTTGCCCGCGAAAGGCAAAGGTCCAGAGTTCGAGTCTCGGTCCGGCACACAGTTTTAATCTGCCAGGAAGGTTCAGAAACGAAACTTCTTCTTCATAGTTGATAATGTT
This sequence comes from Schistocerca gregaria, assembly GCF_023897955.1. Classification (NCBI taxonomy): domain Eukaryota; kingdom Metazoa; phylum Arthropoda; class Insecta; order Orthoptera; family Acrididae; genus Schistocerca; species Schistocerca gregaria. The sequence continues at coordinate 441,764,484 of NC_064931.1, read as the reverse complement.
CGACTACATCGAACTATTCAGCTGGATGAATTTCGTGCAGGGAAAGGTGTATATCAAATGGACTCTCTAGCGACGACAATGCAAATAGAAAGGAGGGAAGATTAGGGTTTAACGTCCCATCGACGACTAGCAATTAGAAACGAAGTAGAAGCTCGAATTGTGGAGGGAAGCAGGTAATGAACTTTTCAAAGGAACATACTAACATATGTCTTTAGCTGTGTAGGGTAAGCACTGAAAACCAAAACATGGATGGTCGGATGAGAATAGTGTAGCAGTGTCTGGAGCTGGTTGGGAGGATGAGCTGCTAGCCCTCAGCTATCACCAAGGACTCCATCAGACCTACTCCTATCTCCTAAGACATCCGAACGACAATCAAAAAAATACTGAATCACCTCATACTGACTACACTAAGTCGCTGAGAGCATGTGTAGCAGCTACCGAGAATCATATCACTCATTAATTATTTTGTAACTTTGGAAGAGATTTTCCGATTTGTTACATTTTTTAAACTGTATCTCTGTTCTCAAAATACTGCAGTTACTTGTCGTGGACAATATCGTGCCAAATATCCTGTGATCAACTTTTACCATTTTCTATAAAACTTCTAACGTGATATTTAGCAAATATATTCTCATTTTTTTATCTTGTTTAAATTCAAGAATGACGAGTATCCAGAACAAATATATGCTACCCCTTTCAGCAACATCGTAGCTACTGGTTGAAGGTATATTTCGGCTCTAAACTGTCTATCAACTAAGTGATTTAAAGAGACGGTAATTTCAGTGGTATGCAGTGATTAAGGACGAAAGTAACTCCCGCTTGATGGAGAAGTAGATTAGCGTTTAACGTCCCGTCGACAAGGAGGTCATTAGAGGCGGAGCACAAGTTCGGATTAGGAAGGATGGAGAAGGAAAGCGATCACGTCCTTTCGAAGGAATCATCCTGGCATCTGCCTTAAGCGATTTAGGGAAATCACGGAAAACTGAAAACAGAGTGGCCGGACACGGGTTTGAACCGTCGTCCTCGCGAGTGTGAATCTGGTGTGCTAACCACTGCGGACCTCGCTCGGTCTTTCGCATAATGTGCCACTCCCAAGTAACATATCTCGATGAAACTTGGGCCATACATAGTTATTATTGCTATAATAAAGTGAAGAAAATAAATGGTTCAAATGGCTCTGAGCACTATGGAACTTAACATTTGAGGTCACAGTCCCCTAGAACTTAGAACTACTTAAACCTAACTAACCTAAGGACATCACACACATCCATGCCCGAGGCAAGATTCGAACCTGCGACCGTAGCGGTGGCGCGGTTCCAGATTGAAGCGCCTAGAACGGCTCGGCCACACCGGCCGGCAGTGAAGAAGATAACTGAAAGACATACACACTGAGACGAAAAGAAATGACACTTTTATTGAAAGATAATTATCACACCGATGTTGCCGCGACGCATGATGGTCTTTCAAACATTACGGAAGGTAGGACATGGTTCTTAATAGGACGTGTGGTCATGACGGATCGCAGTGAACGTTCTTCAACGTGCTGCCATGGGGGCCACATGGGTTGTAAGGTGTTCTTGTGGAAGAGCGTTCCATTCCTCCACCAGCGTGGTTGATAACTGCTGGATGGTGCTTGGCGCATGTGAACGTACTCCAATACGGCTCCCGGACGCACCCCACACGAGCTCGGTGGAATTTAAGTCGGGGATCAGGCAGGCCAGACTTTTCGCCGAATATCATCTCCTTCGAAAGGGTCATGCATCTGCGCAGTTCAGTGGGGTTATTGTCATCCATAAAACTAGAGTCAGGGCCCAAAGCACCCCTGAAAATACGCACATGGAGAAGAAGTACAGTGTCACAATAACGCGTCCGTTGAGTGTGCCCTGTTCAAAGATTTGGAGGTCAGTACCAGAGTGCTGCAACGCCCAAGGATAGGAGGGGACCGGAGCTCCTGCCCTCCCCCTCCCCATACGTTCCTGCAAATTTAGCATTAACCCCGCCTCCTCCTCACGAAAGCCATTGCTCTAATGCATGGCCAATGGCGTCCAACTTTAAATTTCTGTGTGTGTGTGTGTGTGTGTGTGTGTGTGTGTGTGTGTGTGTGTGTGTGTGTTGTCAGCATGAAATCCTTTCACCCTGCACGATGCCACCCGCTCGCGAGCTTTCGTTCAAAAATGGCTCTGAGCACTATGGGACTTAACATCTGTGGTCATCAGTCCCCTAGAATTTAGAACTACTTAAACCAAATTAACCTAAGGACATCACACACATCCATGTCCGAGGCAAGATTCGAACCTGCGACCGAAGCGGTCCCGCGGTTCCAGACTGAAGCGCCTAGAACAACATGGCCACACCGGCCGGCCGAGCTTTCGTATTGTTCCAGGAACACACACAACGCGCACGTCTTGTATTTCGCATCAGCGATCTCTTATAATTATCGCGCCTCGCACCTCGCCGTCCATTGACGGCATCGTTAAGGTGGAGCTCCTAATTGCTTTCGAGCAACATGTTGAATACTCCGATATGTGTTATCACGGGAAATCAATTTAAAGTACTCGAACGATACGACGACGTCACACATGCATCACGTATATACATGGTGTTTCAAAAGGTACGGCCAAACCTTCAGGAAATATTCCTTACACACAAAGAAAGAAAAAATGTTATGTGGACATGTGTCTGGAAACGCTTACTTTCCATGTTAGAGCTCATTTTATTACTTCTCTTCAAATCACATTAATCATGGAATGGAAACATACAGCAAGAGAACGTACCAGCGTGAGTTCAAACACTTTGTTTCAGGAAATGTTCAAAATGTCCTCCGTTAGCGAGGATACATGCATCCACCCTCCGTCCCATGGAATCCCTGATGCGTTGATGCAGCCCTGGAGAATGGCGTATTGTATCACAGCCGTCCACAATACGAGCTCGAAGAGTCTCTACATTTGGTACCGGGGTTGCGTAGACAAGAGCTTTCAAATGCCCCTATAAGTGAAAGTCAAGAGGGTTGAGGTCAGGAGAGCGTGGAGGCCATGGAATTGGTCAGCCTCTACCAATCCATCGGTCACCGAATCTGTTGTTGAGAAGCGTACGAACACTTCGACTGAAATGTGCAGGAGCTCCATCGTGCATGAACCACATGTTGTGTCGTACTTGTAAAGGCACATGTTCTAGCAGCACAGGTAGAGTATCCCGTATGAAATCATGATAACGTGCTCCATTGAGCGTAGGTGGAAGAACATGGGGCCCAATCAAGACTTCACCATCTGTGTTGAAGACTTGATTGCACTATTGCGTGCGGATTCTCGTCAGCCCACACATGTTGATTGTGAACATTTACAATTTGATCACGTTGGAATGAAGCGTCACCCGTAAAGAGAACATTTGCACTGAAATGAGGATTGACACATTGTTGGATGAACCATTCGCAGAAGTGTACCCGTGGAGGCCAATCAGCTGCTGATAGAGCCTGCACACGCTTTACATGGAACGGAAACAATTGGTTCTCCCGTAGCACTCTCCATACAGTGACGTGTTCAACGTTACCTTGTACAGCAGCAACTTCTCTGACGCTGACATTAGGGCTATCGTCAACTGCACGAAGAATTGCCTGGTCCACTGCAGGTGTCCTCGTCGTTCTAGGTCTTCCCCAGTCGCTAGTCATAGGCTGGAATGTTCCGTGCTCCCGAAGACGCCGATCAATTGCTTCGAACGTCTTCCTGTCGGGACACCTTCGTTCTGGAAATCTGTATCGATACAAACGTACCGCGCCACGACTATTGCCCCGTGCTAATCCATACATCAAATGGGCATCTGCCAACTCGGCATTTGTAAACATTGCACTGACTGCAAAACCACGTTCGTGATGAACAGTAACCTGTTGATGCTACGTACTGATGTGCTTGATGCTAGTACTGTAGAGCAATGAGTTGTATGTCAACGCAAGCACCGAAGTCAACATTACCTTCCTTCATTTGGGCCAACTGGCGGTGAATCGAGGAAGTACAGTACATACTGACGAAACTAAAATGAGCTCTAACATGGAAATTAAGCGTTTCCGGACACATGTCCACACAACATCTTTTCTTTATTTTTGTGTGAGAAATGTTTCCTGAAAGTTTTGCCGTACCTTTTTGTAACACCCTATATAACGTAATCGTCTCACACACACCACATAACTGCTCAGTGCTCGGGTATTTGTTATAACAAAGTATTGTTGCCCCAAACGACTGGACGAAGTCACACATCAGCGTAACGCCCACAAGCAGTATAGTGCTCAAAAGTAACTGTAGTATTTATCAACCAACGGTAACATTACCGCTGACAGCGCCACTAAAGCGGAATTATTAATCACAGTTTTCCAAAATTCCTTCTCCAAAGAAGACATTCCAGAATTCCAATCGAGAACAATTCCCAGCATGAGTAACTCACAAGTAAATATCCTCGCTGTAGCGTAGCACCTTAAAGCACTTAAAAAAGGCATGTTTTCGGGTCCTGATTGGATACCAATTAGGTTCCTTTCAGAATACGCTGATAAAATAGCCCCAGACTATGCAGTCATATACAACCGCTCATTCGGTGAAGGATTCGAACTCGAAAGCTGCATAAGTCACACCAATACTCAATTAAATGAAACAGGAATAAACCGCTGAATTACAGACCCATATCACTAACGTCGATTTGCAGTAAGGTTTTGGAACATGTACTGTGTTCTAACATTGTTAATTACCTCGAAGGTAAAGACCTATTGACATACAGTCAGCAAGGATTCAGAAAATATCGTTCTTCTGAAACACAACTAGCTCTTTATTCGCAAGAGGCAATGATTGCTATCGACAGGGGATCACAAATTAATTCTATATTTCTAGATTTCCAGAAGGCTTTTGAGACAGTTCCTCACAAGAGACTTCTAACCAAATTACGTGCCTACGGAATATCGCTTCAATTGTGCGACTGGATCCGTTATTTCCTCTCAGAAAGTCCACAGTACTTTGTGATCAACGGAAAAACATCAAATACAATAGAAGCAATATCGAGCGTTCCCCAAGGAAGTGTTACAGGTCCTCTGCTGTTCCTAAGTTACACTCCTGGAAATGGAAAAAAGAACACATTGACACCGGTGTGTCAGACCCACCATACTTGCTCCGGACACTGCGAGAGGGCTGTACAAGCAATGATCACACGCACGGCATAGCGGACACACCAGGAACCGCGGTGTTGGCCGTCGAATGGCGCTAGCTGCGCAGCATTTGTGCACCGCCGCCGTCAGTGTCAACCATTTTGCTGTGGCATACGGAGCTCCATCGCAGTCTTTAACACTGGTAGCATGCCGCGACAGCGTGAACGTGAACCGTATGTGCAGTTGACGGACTTTGAGCGCGTGCGTATAGTGGGCATGCGGGAGGCTGGGTGGACGTACCGCCGAATTGCTCAACACGTGGGGCGAGAGGTCTCCACAGTACATCGATGTTGTCGCCAGTGGTCGGCGGAAGGTGCACGTGCCCGTCGACCTGGGACCGGACCGCAGCGACGCACGGATGCACGCCAAGACCGTAGGATTCTACGCAGTGCCGTAGGGGACCGCACCGCCACTTCCCAGCAAATTAGGGACACTGTTGCTCCTGTGGTATCGGCGAGGACCATTCGAAACCGTCTCCATGAAGCTGGGCTACGGTCCCGCACACCGTTAGGCCGTCTTCCGCTCACGCCCCAACATCGTGCAGCCAGCCTCCAGTGGTGTCGCGACAGGCGTGAATGGAGGGACGAATGGAGACGTGTCGTCTTCAGCGATGAGAGTCGCTTCTGCCTTGGTGCCAATGATGGTCCTATGCGTGTTTGGCGCCGTGCAGGTGAGCGCCACAATCAGGACTGCATACGACCGAGGCACACAGGGCCAACACCCGGCATCATGGTGTGGGGAGCGATCTCCTACACTGGCGGTACACCTCTGGTGATCGTCGAGGGGACACTGAATAGTGCACGGTACATCCAAATCGTCATCGAACCCATCGTTCTACCATTCCTAGACCGGCAAGGGAACTTGCTGTTCCAACAGGACAATGCACGTCCGTATGTATCCCGTGCCACCCAACGTGCTCTAGAAGGTGTAAGTCAACTACCCTGGCCAGCAAGATCTCCGGATCTGTCCCCCATTGAGCATGTTTGGGACTGGATGAAGCGTCGTCTCACGCGGTCTGCACGTCCAGCACGAACGCTGGTCCAACTGAGGCGCCAGGTGGAAATGGCAAGGCAAGCCGTTCCACAGGACTACATCCAGCATCTCTACGATCGTCTCCATGGGACAATAGCAGCCTGCATTGCTGCGAAAGGTGGATATACACTGTACTAGTGCCGACATTGTGCATGCTCTGTTGCCTGTGTCTATGTGTCTGTGGTTCTGTCAGTGTGATCATGTGATGTATCCGACCCCAGGAATGTGTCAATAAAGTTTCCCCTTCCTGGGACAATGAATTCACGGTGTTCTTATTTCAATTTCCAGGAGTGTACATTACTCCACCACATGCAGGTATCGGTAAATACTGTTGTTGTCGGCATTGCAGTAGCCGAATTAGGCGACCTTGCTTCTATCCCTACATAAGCATAAAACACACACAAGCTGAATCTGTGTGGCGGAGGGTACACGCGCCCCCGTACCGCCTTTGCATTGAGGTCACAAAAGTCAGAAACTCAACGTGACATGAGCTTAACTTGTCACCGGAAGTCCTCTGCAGAAATACTGAGCCATGCTGCCTCTATAGCCGTCCATAATTGCGAAAGTGTTGTATTGCAGGTTTTGTGCATGAACTGACCTCTCGTTTATGTCCCATAAATATTCCATGTGATTCATTTCGGGCGATCTGGGTGGCCATATCATTCTCTCCAATTGTCCATCATTGTTCTGCAAACCAATCACGAACAACTACAGCCCGGTGACATGGAGCATTGTCATCCATAAAGATTCCATCGTTGTTTGGGAACCTGAAGTTCACGAATGGCGCAAACGGTCTCCAACTAGCCGTACATAGCCATTTCCAATCAACGATCGGTTCGGTTAAGACTATAGGTCTCGGTCTGTTCCATGTAGGCACAGTCCATACTTTTATGGAACCACCACTATCTTAAATAGTGCCCTGTTGACAACTTGGATACATGGCTTCTTGGGGTCTGCGTCACGCTCGAACCCTTCCATCAACTGTTATAGCTGCTCTGAGCAGGCCACGATTTTTCAGTCGTCTAAGATCCAACCGTTTTGCTCACGAGTCTAGGAGAGGCAGTACAGGCGATGTCGAGTTATTAGCATTAGCAAAGGCACTCGCATCGGTCGACTGTTGCCTAGGCCCGTTAACGCCAAATCTCGCCGAACTGTCCTAACAGATATGTTCGCCGTACTTCCGACACTGACTCCTGCGGTTATTTCACCCAGTGTTGCTTGTACGTCAGCACTGACAACTCTACCGAAACGCCGCTGCTCTCGGTCGTTAAGTGAAGGCTATCGGCCACTGCGTTATCCGTGGTGGGAGGTAATGCTTGAAATTTGGTATTCTTGGCACACTCTTGACACTGTGGACCTCGGAATATTGAATTCTCTCACGTTTCTGAAATGAACTGTCCCATGCGTCTATATCCACGTTAAGAGTATGTTAATTCCCGTCGTGCGGCCATAATCACGTCGGAAACCTTTTCACATGAATTACACGAGTACAAATGATAGCACCGCCAATGTGTTATACATTATACTGCCGTCATCTCTAAATGTGTAGATCGATATCCCATTACTTTTGTCACCTCAGTGCATAGGCCAACAGAGAGCAAGCGGTGTTCGACGCACTCCCGTAGATGTAATCAGTTATCCAGCTATGGAAATGGAAATGAGTATTTGGCGTCATTGGCCGGGAGGCCCCGAACGGGCCAGGTCCGGCCGCCCTGGTGCAGGTCTCATTACATTCGACGCCACATTGGACGACCTGCGCGCTGGATGTGGATGAAATGATGATGAAGACAACACAACACCCAGTCTCGGAGAGGAGAAAATCCCCGACCCAGCCGGGAATCGAACCCTGGCCCGTAGGATGGCAATCCGTCACGCTGGCCACTCAGCTATCGGAGCGAACAGTTATCCATCTATAAAAGCACATCTGAATGTTGATAGCAGCAGCAGCGGCGTCATCAGCATTAGTCTGAAAGTAGAACCATTTACGACGTGTTCGTTGATTTTCACGGTTTCGCACTACAGACAATTGGTTTGTTGCAGAAGAAATAGCATATCGGATGCTGGATGGTGATCAATGTAGCATGATTCCATTCCTATGCTTTTATGTTGGACTTGACAGTGCTCGTCCATGAGCTGGCTTAAGTTCTACAAAATGGTTAATGGTGAATCACACCGGCACAGCATGACCTCAGCTGGCATGTTGAGCTGTATACGCTCAGCTACTCCAGTAGAGTCGCGTGTCTTCGTGAAGGGCTTCGAGAAAGTGAAATGGGTTACCAACATTTTACCAGAATATGATGTCTATAAGTCTGAGGACTAGCGATGTCCCTCACTCCCTGCGCTCCGACAGCAAATGTGTGTTCTCAGGAATGAAGCATTGACTGATGAATTAAATACGAAATTGTTGCAATATAGGTGGCGTGGTCTTTGTTCGCATATGGTAGAAATGTAATGTTTCAACAGTGTAAATGGTTCAAATGGCTCTGAGCACTATGGGACTTAACTTCTAAGGTCATCAGTCCCCTAGAACTTAGAACTAATTAAACCTAACTAACCTAAGGACATCACACACATCCATGCCCGAGGCAGGTCGCGGTCGCGCGGTTCCAGACTGTAGCGCCTAGAACCGCTCGGCCACCCCGGCCGGCACAGTGTAAATGCTATGTTTGTTTTTTATCTATGCAAAATGTTCCACTTGAATACTGTAAGTAGGTAAACACTACAAAAAATATTTCAGTTTCAACTTTAAAATGTACGGTGTGCTGCCTCTGGCTCTGAGGCGCTTGTTAGCCACACAGCCTGGTAGTCAGTATGCAGTCTGTTTTACTGAGTATGAGTTTTACGTGATTATTGATTTCCTTGTATTGTATTGTAAAGAAGTGGCAGATTTTAGGTGAGATTAATACTAGTCTTGTAGGTTAAGAAGTGTCAATGAACTGCATTTACGCTGTATTCTAAGTTAACCCTTTCAGACCTGAATTTTTTCTAGAGGAAAGAAAATATTTCTTCATGTGGTAATGGCCTTATTTGGTTTTTTAACGATTTTAGTTGCAAAATCTATACAAAGACATGTATGCGTTTTAAAAACATGCTTTGTACACTTGGCTTTATTTTATGGACTAAAATAACTAGTTAAGGAATACTTTCTGTTCTAATAAATAGTAAAATGATAATTCAATAATTACCGTGCAAACTAATAAAACATCATTCAAATACACGGTGGAAAATAGCGAATCAACGACATCCGTGTATTCTGGTGGTCACGAGCTGCTACGCACTGCTGCGTTTACTTGCTGATATTTTCATGGTGAAGCCCAACAGTTGGCAGTACTTGCGCATGATGAAAAGGTTGAACATCCACAAATGTGTACCTCAGGTTTTCATCGACAAAAAGTACTTCTGTTGGAGTTAAAACACACTAAAATCTAATACACGCAATTGTAAACCAGAAGGTCTGAAAGGTTTAAGCTGTACATATAACATTTGGTGAAATGATAAGAGCAGTGATTCGGTTCTCATTTTCACAGAGGACACTTACTACTCAGTTTAAACACATAAATGAAGAAAAAAACATGAATGTGAAAAGATGTCTGTTACACTGTCATCAAGCAGCTCCTACAAATACCACTAAGTGTCTAATAGATGTTCTACTACCTTTAGAAACTCAACATGCAAGTGCAGTTAGTTTACGCACAGGAGTTAATACTAGAAACGAATATATGCAGTGTCAATATACACTGAAGAGCCATAGAAACTGGTACACCTACCTAATATCGTGTAGGGACCCCGCGAGCACGCAGAAGTGCCGCAGCACGACGTGGCATAGACTCGACTAATGTCTGAAGTAGTGCTGTATGGAACTGATACCATGAATCCTGCAGGGCCGTCCATAAATCCGTAAGAGTAAGAGGGGGTGGACATATTTTCTTAACAGCACGTTGCAAGGCACCCCAGATATACTAAATAATGTTCATGTCTGAGGTGTTTGGTGGCTAGCGGAAGTGTTTAAACTCAGAAGGGATTTCCTGGAGTCACTCTGTAGCTACTCAGGACGTGTGGGGTGTCGCGTTGTCCTACTGGAATTGCCCAAGTCTGTCGGAATGCACAATGGACATGAATAGATGCAGGTGATCAGACAGGATGCTTATGTACGTGTCACCTGTCAGAGTCATTTCTAGACAAATCAGGGATCCCATACAACTCCAACTGCACACACCCCACACCCGTGGACTGTGTGGCTGGTCCCAGCGGAGGTTCGAGTCCTCCCTCGGGCATGGATGTGTGTTTGTCCTTAGGATAATTTAAGTTAAGTAGTGTGTAGGCTTAGGGACTGATGACCTTAACAGTTAAGTCCGATAATGTTTCACACACCCCACACCATTACAGAGCCTCCAGCAGCTTGAACAGTCCCCTGCTGACATGCAGGTTCGATGGATTCATGAGGTTGTCTCCATACCCGTACACGTCCATCAGCTCGATACAATTTTAAACGAGACTTGGCCTACCAGGGAACTTGTTTCCGGTCATCAACAGCCCAATGTCGATGTTGACGAGCCCAGGCGAGACGTAAAGCTTTGTGTCGTGCAGTCATAAATGGTACACGAGTGGGCCGTCGGCTCCGAAAGCCCATATCTACGATTTTTCGTTGAATGGTTCGCACGCTGACGCTTGTTCTTGGCTCAGCAGTGAAATCTGCAGCAGTTTGTGGAAGGGTTGCACTTCTGTCGCGTTGAACGATTCTCTTTAGTCGTCGTTGCCCCCGTTGTTTCAGGATCTGTTTCTGGCCGCAGCGATGTCGGAGATTTGATGTTTTACCTGATTCCTGATAGTCACGGTACACTTCAGAAATAGTTGTGCTGGAAAATCCCCACTTCATCGCTACCTGGGAAATGCTGTGTCCCATCGCTCGCGCGCCGACTATAACACCACGTTCAAACTCACTTAAATCTTGACAACCTGCCATTGTAGCAGTAATAATCGACCTAGCAACGGCGCCAGGCACTTTTTGACTTATATGGGCTTTGCCGACCACAGCGCCGTATTCGGCCTGTTTACATATCTCTTTATTTGAATACGCATGTCTCTACCAGTTTCTTCGGTGATTCGGTGTATCAGGCAGAAGTCTTTGTCGCTACATATTTACTGTAGTTTTACAATATTTTTAAAAGCAACAGTTGCCAAATATTCAGGGTTTTCTTTGTTGGAAACAATAATTCATGTAACACCCTGCGGCAGTCAATGAACAATTTACATTGGCAGTAGCAAAGTCAACACTCATGCAAGACACGATAGTGTGAGAAAATGACGTCAGAGAGTAGTCTGCGAAGAAAATGTTACTCGAGTGGCGCCAACATCCGGAAATTGATAGGTAGTCAGCTCACGAAGAAAGGTAGTGAAGAGGCTGTAAGTGGTTACACCGCAATTATGTCAGCTGTATGTACTATGACCAATATGCTCTCCATTCTAGTTCAGAACTCGGTCATCCGTTACAACAACAATAAATTAATTTTATTTTGTCCATAAAAAATGCACCTAAACAATTCGAAGACGTCTCACACAAATCGGTGCGACGTTACGTCAACATTCATAAGTCATTTATGCTCAAAAGTACCTGTAAAACTGTAGAATTTAGCAACCATCCGAGGCCTCTGTGCTGTAGCGAGAAGCAAAGTAAGATCATCTGACAACAGAAATGACTTCATGTAGATAATAAACGAGCTCTACCATACTGTCAACAAAATCACAGAGAAAACAACCATTTGTCACAAACAATATCTGAAACGTTACGCCTATTGTGTATCTGGAACGTGACCTATGTTGCAACAAGCATGTTCCTTTACGAACAGGATCATATCTCCACATCGAGCCACCAGTAAACGATAGAATCGGCAGTCTACGGAAATTGTAAGCATGGCAGTGAGAGAAACTGTTCGCTTCTGAGCAAATAAATGTATATGAGCCATAACTTGAGAGTGAGAATCGTTGCAGTACGCTCCAGTAAACAACTTTATAACCCAGTCCTGCGAAACAGCAGAGCGAGGTCGGGGGCCCAGCGTTGCTGCCAGCAGTTACCCATATCAGGTCCCCCACACAAAGAAAGAAAGCACGTATGCACGCTCCGGCGCGGCACCTGTCGCCAAGTAGCTCTCAAACATTACTGGGGTAATACACGGCCACAACGACCTGTGATTCTTACAACTGTAATTGCGTTGACATAAACCGCTTCGCCTCGAACAGCCAATAAGACCGATTAACAACCTTTTCTGTAGTGTTCTAAAAACCGACGAAAAATTAGCTTTCGTAAACCTCTTCTAGGAAATTCTGCAAGAATGCGGGCAATCCACCACGAGATATCGAGATTGTAAATGTGGCAGGTCTGTTTCGCTCTACACTGTACAGTACGGTATTTCTGGTAGAATTGTTACTTCTCATTTGTTCCGCTTACCTGGCAAATACCGATGAAGGCTGAGATCAAGACTGATAATTACGCTGACTAGTGATAATGTAATTTATAGAAGAAACGAAAGTAGTATTGGGTGTGCCCCCACGGTCACGTAACAGAAGCACTAATAGTTTAGCACCAAATGAGCCTACGTGCATCACGAAAAATAGATCATATGCTTGTATTTTCGTTATTAGTAGACAGTGTGGTAAGAGTATCAATATACACTGACGGAAGAAGCATGCAGTGAATAAATAAATTATGTGGCTTAAATTAGATTAGGTTTATTTTTCATTCCATAGACCCAAAAATGAGAGGATCCTCGTAAGTAAGGAACGTGTCAGAAAGCATAATATAACAGACATACGCAGAACACTTGCGTGTAATACTAATTTCTAGATTTACGCCACAAATGAGTGTTATTACGGTCTTTTGCACTCTAAAAACTATCTGTTCGGCCACGCGGGGTAGCCGTGCGGTCTTAGGCGCCTTGCCACGGCTCGCGTGGCTACCCGTCTGAGGTTCGAGTCCTCCCTCGGGCATGGGTGTGTGTTTTGTCGTTAGCATAAGTTAGTTAAAGTTAGATTAAGTAGTGCGTAAGCTTTAACAGTTTGGTTCCATAGGAACGTACCACAAATTTCAATTTTCAAAACTATCTGTTCGGATTGTAGAGCTATCCAAAAATACATTGACGGCAAAGAAGTGTCAGCACCGAGAAGGAGTCGTGCGACATAAAAGAGAGTTGGTAGGCGCGTTTCTACATCTGAGAGCTGAAGTCTGTTCAGATTTCTCGCCATTCCCATAAGAGTCGCGCTAGTAGGCTCCATGACTACACAAATCAGGTTCGCTTTAAATACGTGCCGTTACGGTCGTGTGCGTTAGTTACCTTTGAGACTGGACATAGTGAGCTTCTATTAACCAATAACGCCTTTAAGGCAACAAAACCACCACTGTCAGCACTTCACTAAATTGAATGAAGTTGTTTAATAGGGCTACGAGAAGCTCGATGTTCCATCTGCGATATTGCAAAAAGACATGGCAGGAATCTAACCTCTGTACATCCTTGATGGCAGCGGTTGTCACGAGAATGTACGATCCCAAGGAGACCGGGCTCCGGAAGTCAAAGTGGCATTACCGAGAGGGAAGACCATCATGTTCAGCGTATGGCTCTAGCACATCGTACTCCATCTGCAGCAGCACTTTGAGCGGCCTTTGGCACCACAGTGACACAAAGAGTTGCTAAAAATCGGTTACTTCAAGGACAGCTCCTAGCCAGACGTCCTGTAGCGCACATTCCACTGACACCAAACCACCGTTGTTTGCGACTTCAGCGGTTTCAAGCAAGAGCGCGTTGGAGGGCACGATGTAGATCTGTTGTGCTCTATAATAAAGCTGGTTCTACCTCGGTGATTACCGTGTGTTGGTTATGAGGAAGCTTCTATCAACCTGTCTGCGTGCTAGACACACTGGACCTACACCTGGAGTTATGGTCTGGGGTGCGATTTCGTATGGTAGCAGAAGCATTCTCGTTGTTATCCCACGCGCCCTGACAGCAAATTTGTACGTCTGTCTAATAATTTGATCTGTTGTGCTACCACTCACGAAGAGATTCCAGGGTATGTTTGCCAACAGGATAACGCTCGCCCACACATCGCCATTGAAATCCAGCATTACCGAGCGAGGTGGCGCAGTGGTTAGACACTGTACTCGCATTCGGGAGGACGACGGTTCAATCCCGCGTCCGGCCGTCCTGATTTAGGTTTTCCGTGATTTCCCTAAATCGCTCCAGGCAAATGCCGGGATGGTTCCTTTGAAAGGGCACGGCTGACTTCCTTCCCCATCCAACCCTAATCCGATGAGACCGATGACCTCGCTGTCTGGTCTCCTTGCCTAAAACCAACCAACCAACCAACCAACCAAATCCAGCATTCTCTTTCAAGTGTTGACATGTTGCCTTGACCTGCTCGATCACCAGATTTGTCTCCACACGAGGCCATACGGGAATTTATCGGTCAACAACAAACAGCGTTAACCGCCCCTGCCCTGACCGATCAAATGCAACAGGCATGGAACTCCATCCCACAAACTTACATCCGGCACCTATATAACACCACACATGAACGTTTGTATGCTTGCTTTCAACATTCTGGCGGTTATACCGGTTATAAATGTACCAACGTTTCACATTTGCAATTGCTTATCTCACGCTTACACTAACCTGTGATCTTGCAATGTTAATCACTTAAATATGTTACCTAGAAAAATGCTGGCCGATGTGGCCGAGTGGTTCTAGGCACTTCAGTACGGAACCGCGCTGCTGCTACGGTCGCAGGTTTGAATCCTGCCTTGGGCATGGATGTGTGTGATGTCCATAGGTTAGTTAGGTTTAAGTAGTTCTAAGTCTAAGGGACTGATGACCTCAAATGTTAAGTCCCATAGTGCTCAGAGCCATTTGAACCTAGAAAAATATATTCTGAAAATCTCATTACTCTACATCAATTATTTTTTGTATTGTGATTTTTTCCGTCAGTGTACATAAAGGATTTGCCAGGCAAGATCAGCATCTCAGTCAGATTGTGATTACAGGACGGATCGTTGTTGGACGATCGTAAATAAATGTAGAAATTACCTCCCGATGTGATGAAAGGCAACTCTTTATAAATATCTTCCAAACTTCACAAAGCTCTCCTGCAAAGGTAGCAGATGAGGTACTACGGAAGTAAGGCTGTGAGGACCGGTCGCAAGACGTACTTGTATAGCTCAGTCAGTATACCGCGATTCGATCTTACTTGCGAAATCGTGTCGACTGCCAAAAGCTCTGATATGCATGACTTCGACCATGCCTTTGACAGGGTCAGCCATGCGTACATTACGAAAGTGTTGACACAAATTAAGTTTCTCCAGCCCTATATCACCTCGGTGAAGCGGTAACTACACGGAGCCATCTCTAAAATGCTTGTTAACCGCTAATTCGTAGGGTCCTTTACTATTACGAGATCGATTCGACAAGAATGTCCGTTATCCAAGATCATATATGCACTGGTCCTTGAACCACTTCCCAGCAGTCTTCGCCAAGGCTTGACAGACGTTACAGCTACACATTTTTATTGCAAGGCGTATGACGACGACCTGTTACTGGGATGAGGACTGGCAACGACACGAATGTGACATTGAATTTTATCAATAGATACGGTGCCACTACGAGTAGCCAAATGAACGTGGACAGATCTGTCGCTCTAAATACTGCTACTTGACTAACGCTGACTGCGTTGCATTCCAGATACGGGCAGTACTAAGCATCTATCGATCCTGTCTGATCACCTGCATCCATTCATGTCCATTATGCATTCCGACAGACTTGGGCAATTTCAGCAGGACAATGCGACACCCCCCACGATACACGGTGGCAGTCTATTTCAATTGATTGTTCCAAGCAATTCGGAATGGTGCCAGAGCGAATGACTTACGCGCCTTAGACTGACGGGTTGCCTACGTAAAGACCTACTTGGCATCATGTACACCCCATTAAGCACAGATGCTTCTGATGGCGAAGACGGTCGTTCGACGCATTCTGGCAGAATTTGGATATTTCGTCAGCACGGGATTGTTCTTCAGTATCCGATACGATGCCTTGACCCTGCCCATTGGTAGAGGAGTCCTTGAGCTCGTATTCGTTCACGATCGAACGGTGGTACATTATTTGAGCGCGATATTGGAAACTTAGGGTAACAAAAGCCGCGTCTGTAGGGGCTCTTGACAGACGAAATGGCACCAGCTTCTTGAATTGCGCCGGTGATGGTGAAGAACATTTCCCAACCATTTTACCGTATCGGAGATTTTTGTCTTGAATGTAGCTACGTTATGACAGATCTATCGGCCAACAGACCGGCGACAGCGAGCGATATCTACCGAATACTAACGAGCAGGCGCCCCGCTATCCTGTGGAAACAACGCAGCCCATAGTCCACTGGTCTGTGATATGGCGGACAGTTCACCAGACAACCCTTGACGGCTGACGCAGAAACAAGAAGAACATGGTACCTGGTACTTAACAGTAAACTAGTCACCGGATCCGCGCCCACGCCGTCAGTATGCTATACTCCCCTTTGCGCCCGGTTTGTCTGGTTAGAGACGACGACGCTCATCGTCTTAGTTGCGGCCCCTCTGAGAAAGTGTGGTATCTAGTCACGAAGAAAATTGCCTTTCTTCTCCGCCTTGTACAACAAGCCTTTGACCCTACGACTGTTCTTTCTCTGGACAGATACAGCCCACGAGCCAAGACGAACACGGCGACATGGCTACGAACCCAAGCAGTGCATTATCTGCTTCGCGACAGTCCGAAGAATGTGTTGGACTTCAGGAACTGTATGCACGAATGACATACGGCAATTAACCGCAAGCCTAAATACAAACAATATTAGTGTAGAATGAGATTTTCACTCTGCAGCGGAGTGTGTGCTGATATGAAACTTCCTGGCAGATTAAAACTGTGTGCCGGACCGAGAAGAAAGAATATTGCGGAGACATGGCTTAGCCACAGCCTGGGGGATGTTTCCAGAAAGAGATTTTCACTCTGCAGCGGAGTGTGCGCTGATATGAAATTTCCTGGCAGATTGAAACTGTCTGGCTAAGCCATGTCTCCGCAATATCCTTTCTTTCAGGAGTGCTAGTTCTGCAAGGTTCGCAGGAGAGCTTCTGTAAAGTTTGGAAGGTAGGAGACGAGGTACTGGCAGAAGTAAAGGTGTGAGGACAGGGCGTGAGTCGTGCTTGGGTAGCTCAATTGGTAGAGCACTTGCCCGCGAAAGGCAAAGGTCCCGAGTTCGAGTCTAGGTCCGGCACACAGTTTTAATCTGCCAGGAAGTTTCAATATTTGTGTATTTTTCTGGCGAGTGCGTTAAGAAATCCTCCGTGCAAATGAAACACCCTGTGTATGAGAAGCTGATGACACGATGAAGAGGAATACAGTGACGATAACGAAATGGCTACCTCCTCCAGTTCTACGAGACGACGTAATCGGTGTCAGAAGCGCTGCAAAGGAACGCTCTTATACTCCGCCACAAGCAGAGATTTCCCTTTTTTCCCTCTTTGCCTTCGTTATTCGAGAAAAAGTATCATTTCCACAGGGAATATCCGGTGAGTGATATCGTTATATATAAATATAAAAAAAAGTGGATTTTGTTTAGTGTCAGTTGCTTCCTTTTTAAAGTGTTAAAACATTAAAAAAAATTAAAAATCGATAGAGTACTTGATCGCGAAAGGTGAAGGTCTCGACTCAGAGTCTCGGTCCGGTACACAGTTTTAATCTGGCAGGAAGGTTCATATTAGCCCATACTCCGCTGCAGAGTGGAAATTTTGTTCTGGAAACGTCTCCCAGGCAGTGCCTAAGTTATGTCTCTCAGTATCCTTTCTCCCAGGCGTGCTAGTCCTGCAAGGTTCGCAAGAGAGCTTCTGTGGAATTCGGAAGATAGGTGATGAGGTTCTGGCGGAATTAATGCTGTGAGGACGGGTCGAGCTTGGGTAGCTCAGCCGGTAGAACACTTGTCAGGGAAAGGGAAAGGCGTCCGCCGAATTCGAGTCTCGGTCAGATACTTAGTTTGAACAGGCAGTAAGTTTCGTATCAGCGTATACTCCACTGCACAGTGAAAATTACACACACACACACACACTCACTCACACACACATATAAAACATGCACACACGCTCGGCTGGTAAAAAGGGAGACGAGAAGCTCTTTCACATATGGAAGCTGAGAACAATATTTGCTCCGTATTAGAAGCCACAGAATGAAGTAACAAGTTTTTGATGTCAGGCATCAAATTAGCTACCTTGACCGAGTGAACCCACTGCCCAGCGACAAAATCATGTGATCTCATGTGTATCGTCATGCAGTTCATTATTATATATTACAATGTACAACACAATGTACAGAGTGATACAACCCTCAGACATTACACGTGCACTTCTGTCACAATATGTTCAGTCTGTTCTGACAGATACTCCACCAGCCAACCTACGATGTGTGGCGGAGGATAGTTTGTGAACTAATATCACTCCCGCCTTTGCCGCTCCGTTCGCGAGTGATTCGCCGCAAGAAAGACTGTTGGTAAGCTTCCCAGTGAGTTAGAATCTCCAAGTTTGTCATCATGATCTTTCCGTGAGATGTTCCTAAGAGGAAACAATATATATTGGCTGACTATTTTAGGAAAGTACGCTCTCGTAAGTTTAACAATAAATAATACTGTGGTGTAGCTTGCCTCTGGTGCAGAGTCTAATTGAACCTGTAAGGAAACAGGTCGCTCTTCTTTCATCAACAGTATCACCAAGGATCTCAAATAGCCCTCCTTCGTAAGTCCACAGCGTTAAAATAACGCTGTTTTCTTGTGAGTGGCCGAGTAAAACTTTCCAGACACACTGCCGATCAGAATCTGTATCAAAGGCTGCAGGGAGGGGTATGAAGGACCTCAATGAAACCACCGCTTTCGCGGTCGAAAACGACAGGACGACGTTCTTGACTACCTTTGACGCTGCTGACACCCTCGGTCGTTTCAACCCTTCTCTATGGACACGATGCGGCTGCACCCCAATCGAACGTGATCGCACGCGTTATGAGTGCAGCGCGGCCGCAATTTTTGCTCTCTTGTACGATATGGAACCACTAGGGACCGTTCAACTCAATTCGACCAAATCTGAACGTGATCTAGAGAAGCAAAGGGTGTTTATGCTTTTCCATCCCTGCTATTTCGCGTCCTCCTATGGTGTAATCATTATCATTGATAAACGCGTGAATAAAATGGAAAACTGTCCTTCTAAGACACCATTGTTCGGTAAAACCTTCTTTGCCACCCAGCCGACTTTGTTGAGCACGTTAGATATGTACCTGTGCAGAGAGAACCCGACCCGAGAGTCCAAGGCTCCTGCAGACAGGCTACGCTGCGGCTCCTTCGCCTTACACTCCTGCTTGTGCGACTGATAACAGGCCATCCGGAGCTGGAGTGTGCAAAGGGGCTACCGATCTGCAAGCGCCTAGGACGTCGTCACAAGTTCTGTCGGTAAAGGCACATTTCTAAAATTCTCAGCAACTGTGGGTGAGTGCCACGGAGGGTTTGCCGAACTATGGAGTCTTAGAGGGACCCTTTGCCGTTTTATTCACGCGTGTGTTAATATCGCATGATCACGCCGCGCCGGCCGCAGTGGACGAGCGGTTCTAGGCGCTTCAGTCTGGAACCGCGCGATCGATACAGTCGCAGGTTCGAATCCTGCCTCAGGCATGGATGTGTGTGATGTCCTTAGGTTAGTTAGGTTAAAGTGGTTCTGAGTTCTAGGGGACTGATGACTTCAGCAGTTAAGTCCCATAGTCCTCGGAGCCATTTTTGATCACGCCGCAGCAGGACACAAAACAGGAGCGCTGAAAAGCATAAGCATTCTTTGCTGATTGGGATCACGTCCAAATTTTGTTGAATGGTTTTAAAGGATCACTAGTGATTCCAACCTGTACACGAGAGCAGAAATTGCTGTCGCGCTGCGCTCCAAATGGGTGCGATCACGTTCGATGGGGATTCAGCCCCACAATGTCCTCAGAGAAGGGTTGAAACGTCTGAAGGTGTCAGCAGTGTCAAAGGCAGTGAAGAACGTCTTCTTATTGCTCATCGGACTGCGATCTGTCGTTTTCCACCGTGAAATGTGTGGGAATCAACGACCCAAGGAAGGAAGTGCTCTCATTGTAGCCCTTTATGCCACTACGTGAGGTCTTTTCGCACCGATTCTGAGCAGCGGTGTGTCTGAAATGTTTTACGCGGTCACTCATAAGAAAACCGACTGATCTCAAAGCTATGCCTCACGTTTCTCATTTCCCTCTTAGATGTGTCAAAAGAAGGGATGAAATGAGGGTAAGATGGGATGTAACGATCTTAACTCGTGTGTCAGATCGTTTGAACAAAATTTTGGTGACGTTTGGTGCTAATGTGATATCATTAACCCACCTTCCACGTCACATGAACTTCTGAGCTGTGGACTTGTTTTCGCCTGCGTCGACACCTTGCTGTGTGAAGCGTCGCCAAGCCTGAGGGCCACGCTTTTCCATCATTGCAGAGGAAGGTTTCACGCACCTTCAAGCTAAATTTAGAAGTTATGCATCGTAATACGCTAGAGTTAAGAGATTTCGAAGAAGTGATCCTTTAATTCTGTTGTGGGTGTATAAATTCCTGATCACCCACCTTTTATAAAAGGTTGTTAATAAGGTTTGTTTCAGTTAAAGATGTACATTAAAAGTTAATTTTGTTTACTGATTTACGTATTTTACTGATTCACAGAAATGCATGTAGAATACACATCTTTGTTTAAAAATATAGTATGGCTCACAATCGAACCCAGGCCACCCCAATGGCAAGCAAGTATTCCACATCAGCACCATGCTGCCTGTGGAGAAATCGTTCTTACATTAGGGAATTAACAACCATCGGACATACTTCACAGTTGATTTTCTCGAGAATTCTTGAGAGTTAAATATAAAAGCTTTGTGCTATTGATATTTGAGTTCTGATATTCACGCACCGTAAATACGGATATAAAAAATTACAAAATTCCGCTTGTTATGTGGTATCCTTTTTACCCAAGGGACGTGCTATCTCATAAGCTGACTTCTCCATAACGTACACCGACGTCTGTCAATTCTTGGTCTGATTCTTTGAAACCTTCACCAGAAACCTCATCAAAGGCCCCATTTATTGTAAGACACCTTTTTGTTGCACAATTTTTTGTTACTGCCTGTATCACTGAAAAATCCGTATTAGTGTGAGATTTCTTAGAACAGTGTTTCTTCAATTGACTCAATTAAGATTGGTAATACAACAATGTAGAGCAGTTTATGTACGGCAGGCATCAAGTAGACTTGCAGTATTTGTCTACAACCATCAGAAATTTTTTTCCAGACACGACTGTTGAGACCCTCCCGTTCCTTCAATGTGTACAAATTGATTTCAGTCATACTTCTTACTGCACTTGCTTCCTCACACTGCATGATTACTGATACACCACGAATGATAAACCTGTGAGAGTTGTAGTCGTACACGGATAAAGACATGTTTAACGTCTTTGGAGTCAAACATTCCCTAGGATTCAGCCATGACTTCTATGCTCGGTCACAATAACTGACTGGGTTGTTTGGGGGAGGGGACCAGGCAGTAAGGTCATCGGTCTCATCGGATTAGGGAAGGATGGAGAAGGAAGTCGGCCATCCCCTTTCAAAAGAACCATCCTGACCGTTTCCCGGAGCTATTTAGGTTCAAATGGTTCAAATGGCTCTGAGCACTATGGGACTTAACATCTGAGGTCATCAGTCCCCTAGACTTAGAACTACTCAAACCTAACTAACCTAAGGACATCACACACATCCATGCCCGAGGCAGGATTCGAACCTGCGACCGTAGCAGTCGCACGGCTCCGGGCTGAAGCGCCTAGAACCGCTCGGCCACCGCGGCCGGCTAGCTATTTAGGGAAATCACGGAAAACCTAAATTAGGATGGCCGGACGCGGGATTGAACCGTTGTTCTCCCGAATACGACTCCAGTGTGTTAGCCACTGTGCCACCTCTCTCGGTAACAATAACTGGTGCAGGCAGCCTGTCATGATAGGTTCTATTCACCACGTCTCGCATTTTGTTCTCGTTTACTCGGTTGTGCAGAACTCTAGTCAGTACGCCCATGCAACATTATGCCTCCCCATACCATAATACCTGAAGCAGCAAGCCGGCCGCTGTGGCCGAGTGGTTCTAGGCGCTTCAGTCCGGAACCGCGCTGCTGCTACGGTCGCAGGTTCGAATCCTGCCTCGGGCATGGATGTGTGTGATGTCCTTAGGTTAGTTAGGTTTGAGTAGTTGAGTAGTTCTAGGGGACTGATGACCTCAGATGTTAAGTCCCATAGTGCTCAGAGCCATTTGAACCATTTGAAGCAGCAAAACGATCATGTAAGAAGATGTTCCGGGGTGCATTAACTGTTCTCACTCCTGGACATATGTGGGTACGTCGAGCATTGTAGAACATTATCGTTTTGTGTTATGGTATGGAGATGCATAATACTGCATGGGTGTACTGACCTTCAAATCTTTGAGCACGATACACTCACCGGTTGCGTTATTGTGACACTGTACTCCTTCCCCATGTTCTTCTCTTCAGGTGTGCATTTGGCCCTAACAGCATCGATGTGCACAGGTGGAGGAGCTTTTAAAAGGAGAAGATATTCGGCGAACTGACTGGTGTACCGGCTCGCCGGACTTAAATTGCGTCGAGTACGTGTGGGATGCGTTGTGGAGACGTATTGCGGCACGTTCACATGCACCAACAACCACCCAGCAGTTGTCAACAGGAATGGAACGCCCTACAACAAGAACTCCTTACCAACCTTGTGGCCACCATGGGAGCACGTTGCACAGCATTTAATGTGTCCGTGATGCTCTACCTACGTAATGTCCAAGAGACCATCATAAATTACGGTGACTGCAGTGTAATTATTATCTTTGAATGAAAGTGTCATTTCCGTTCGTCTCATCTAGTATTTCTTTCAGGTACTATCTGTAGTATGCTGTATCAGTTCCTTCTATGTGTGGCCCCGGTTTCACCGAGCTATGTTAGTAGTGACACATCATGAGAAACTTACTTTCGTCCCTATGTTTCCCACACTGTCGTAGCTGATGTCGTACTTCAATGAGAATAGTCTTGAACCTACCATCCAAAGAGTGTAACAGTTCATGTGCGTGGTGACTAGGTGTAGTCTAGCATTATCGTGAAAGCACATGGCATCCGTCGAAAGACATCCGATCTGTTTTCTAAAAATTTCGAATTACAAAAACTCTAAGATGTCACAATATATGGGAATGTTGAAACGTCATACGTTGTGGCCTATGTCTCATCTTACTATGGCTGCTTGTGTCACCAGTATATCCGCATATTTCTTCTGCTGTAAAGATTACCTGCAGAAACTTACTTATCCTAATTCGTTTTTGACGTTCTTCGTATTCCAGTGGCATTCATATTGAGTCAGCCAAGTCGCTCATGAGTTATAAAGTGCACACGGCACATGGAACTTTGGAGATTGTTAGCGCTGGCGCCGGGCCGAGTGCGATAATCACTGTGACTCATAGATTCGAAACAACACTCTTGTTGTTATGGCGTAAGGTCAGCGCCGGCACACCACTCGGTAACGTCAGAGAAGAGAAGTCTGTGAGAAGAAATCAGCCAATTGCACGCTGACTGACCCCTTTCCAGGACGACAACGCGACGTCAGCGGCTCCTAGGTGGAGAGGACATAAGCGCCGCGCCCGTCTGGTCGTGGCGCAGTTGGGTAGCAGCGCCAACTTTAGTGACCTCGTTAGCTCTCTCTACATAGCACAGACTTGTATTTGTCTATTCTGAATAATATTTATTATTTTGTATGTCGCCCTTTGCTTGTGACACATTTATCAGAGTTAAATATTGTAGTTGTCTTATTGTAATAAAACTCATTAATACGAGTTGTTTGATTCTTGGTCTAGCGAACTGAGTATGCAGGCTTCCTAGACACAACACTTGTGATGGAGAAGTCTGGTCGACCACGCCACTAGTCACCAGGCAGAGCCCCCCATGTTCCCCCTCTTTGTCCCATGCACATCTTTCTATACGAAACTAGCACGCACTCTTCAACATGGTGACCCTGGCTAGCTGCTGATGGAGTTCCAGTTAGACAACGTCTGTCCATGTTTCTGAGCGAGCTGCTATCTCACGGATTAACATCGCAATCCTATGGCCTAATCTGCGTGTTCAAAATGGCTCTGAGCACTATGCGACTTAACTTCTGAGGTCATCAGTTGCCTAGAACTAATTAAACCTAACTAACCTAAGGACATCACACACATCCATGCCCGAGGCAGGATTCGAACCTGATACCGTAGCCGTCGCTCGGTTCCAGACTGTAGCGCCTAGAACCGCACGGTCACTCCGGCCGGCTAATCTGTGTGTTATTTAGGAATTAAATACTAGCAATTAGCTGACGTGCTGTACCCTGACGAGAGCGACCTGATCACAGCCTTGTCACCTTACAGTTTTAATCACCCTTATTTTACCTACGCTGTATGTTTTGTAGTATGTACGCCATTGTACATAATATCTGTAATTACATTTTCGTTCCACTTTCGTTTTTCATTATTGTACCATTGCAGCGTCTGCATGTTTGCATTTGACGATTATCTCTTAATTGACATTATTGGTTCTGAAGACAAATGCTCTTGGTTAATAGGTAAATATCATTCTTACATTGTACTAACTGCTACTATGAGGAGAGAAAAGTCATAGGTTACTTCCTAATATCGTGTCGGAACTCCTTTTGCCCGTCATAGTGCACCAGCTCGACGTGGCATGGAGGCAACAAGTCAATGGAAGTCCCTTGCAGAAAGGTTGAGCCATGCTGCCTCTGTAGCTGTCCATAACTGCGGAAGTGTTGCTAGTGCAGGAGTTTGTGCACGAACTGACCTCTCGATTACGTACCACAACTGTTCGATTGGATTCATGTCAGGCGATCTGGGTAGCCTAACCATTCACTCGAAATGTCCAGAACGTTATACAAACCAACCGCGAACAGTTGTGGCCCGCTGAAATGGCGCATTGTCATCCAAAAATGTTCCATAATTATTTGGGAACGTGAAGTCCATGAATAGTCACAAATGGTCTCAAAGAAGTTCAGATGGACCAGAAGACCCAGTAAATTCCAAGTAAGGACGGCACAGACCATTATGCAGCCACCTCCAGCTTGCACAATGCCTTATTGACAACTTGGATCCATGGCATCGTGGGGTCTGCGCCACACTCGAACACTACAATCAGCCTTTACCAACTGAAACCGGGACTCATCTGACCACGCCACGGTTTTCCAGTCTTCTAGTGTCCAAACCATATGGTCACGAACCCAGGAGAAGCGCTGCAGGCGGGGTCGTGCTGTTAGCTAATGCCCTCGCGTTGCTCGTCTGCTGCCATAGCCCATTAACGCCACACTACTACCCTAACGTCCCACATTGCTACGAGTATAGCCTCAGACTCCTGCGTAAAGCCTCCCACGAGATCAGCGACACATGGGCAGAGCGAACCCGGGTTCCCGACCTGTGGTCTGGTCAACGCCGCTAGTCATCTGTTACCATGAACTGTGGACATCCTTCAGTCACCACGGTAGGGAGTGATAGTGAGCGGGGGTCTTGGCTTAACATCCCTGATCGCGAGGATGGTGCAAACCTCAATAACAGAAACTTCAGTCTGAAGGTGTGCTTCACGCGTATGGGATGGATGGCTGTTACTGCTAAAGAACCTTCAGCAGGTGACCTCTGGAGAATATGGCGCACTTCAGTTGCATAAGGTTTACCCAGGTTAGCTAATAAACTGCAGAAACAACGCTCATTCACAAATCTAGATACACATAATAGTTAAACACTTCCTAAACAGTTTACGTCACAACGACAAAAGGCAAAATCCACATCAAGGTAAAAAAGGAGGAGATTAGTATTCACCGACAAAAGTTATTCTGAAACCGAACTAGAAACATGCGTTGACGAAATTGTAAGCAGGTCTACCTCTCCACATGCTTTTTAACATGTATCGCGGAAAAAGAGAGGCAGAATGAAAGAAAAGCCTTTCGGAATAATGATTCTTATTCTGCAATGGAATATGAATGGTTTAAAGACAAACGTGAAGGAACTTAAGTTTTTAACTAGGGTTAAGCCATGTATGCTACAAAGCCGTTTCAAACTTCCGCAAGATCATGTGTTTAAAGTCTATAATATCCTAAGGAAGGATAATACAGGTGGTGAGAGGACTAAGGGTGGAGTGATAGTATTCGTCAATGATACGTGCAATTATTTACATGTAACCCTTCCAGCACGCACCTTAAAGCAGGAGGTGTGTCTCCCATTTCTTGAAAATATGGACAAGAAAGCCCTTCAGGTCATCATTCAAGAATTCCTCCACCGCAGTGTGGACAGGGCGCCAAAGAGGACCCATGCAGTGCATGAAACAACAATGTATTAAATTTTACACAGCAGCAGATCTGGATGTCAGAGATGTGCCTTTATGTGTGCGTTCCGAAAGCGTTAAATTTATTTTGGTTGTTTTGTTTTTATTTCCCAGTAAAGTCATCTCATCGTTTCATAAGCGTTAATCTTTCATTCCCTTCTATCCTTGAACTTCAGCCCAGACACATTCGCTAATATGCAGATCGTAGTAAACTTGTTTTTAGCAGTTAATATGTATTTGTGTGTTACCCAATGAAAGACAACTATGAACACAATGTAAGTCTATACAAAAATCCAACAAATCGTGAAATCATCGGGAAGGGCGAAAATGGTGCCATGCTGGATTCGTATTGATTGGTGTAACCGATCTAAAGTCTTATACCAATGTGATCAAATGACATAAAAATCTTTTTGAGGCTTCACTGAGCTGAAATAAGAGCTTCGACACATAATGGCATCGAATTAAAGTATGTCTGATGTATTTCTGAGGTTGCTACGAAACGAGGCTGCAACAATTGGTACTTGTTGCCGCAAGATCTGACAAGGCAGTTCCGGAT
The DNA here is from genome assembly GCF_023897955.1 of Schistocerca gregaria. Classification (NCBI taxonomy): domain Eukaryota; kingdom Metazoa; phylum Arthropoda; class Insecta; order Orthoptera; family Acrididae; genus Schistocerca; species Schistocerca gregaria. The sequence continues at coordinate 441,737,251 of NC_064931.1, read as the reverse complement.
TGATTATGTAAAACGACATTCCTGGTAAAGAGGTAGCCTAAGCAACACATGTTACTGGGGCTACAAATAAGTAAGAGAGGATCGTTCTTGGGTTATTCTGGTGTATTACACTACTGGCCATCAAAATTGCTACACCACGAAGATGACGAACTACACACGCGAAATTTAACCGACAGGAAGAAGATGCTGTAATATGCAAATTATTAGCTTTTCAGAGCATTCACACAAGGCTGGCGCCGGTGGCGACACCTACAACGTGCTGACATGAGGGAAGTTTCCAACCGATTTCTCATACACAAACATCAGTTGACCGGCATTGCCTGGTGAAACGTTGTTGTGATGCCTCGTGTAAGGAGGATAATTGCGTACCATCACGTTTCCGACTTTGATAAAGGTCGGATTGTAGCCTATCGCGACACTGCTGCTCGCGTTGGTCGAGATCCAATGACTGTTAGCAGAATATGGAATCGGTGTTTTCAGGAGGGTAATACGGAACGCCGTGTTGGGTCCCAACGGCCTCGTATCACTAGCAGTCGTGATGACTAGCATCTTATCCGCATGGCTGTAACGGATCGTGCAGCCACGTCTCGATCCCTGAGTCAACACATGGGGACGTTTGCAAGACTACAACCATCTGCACAAACATTTCGACGACGTTTGCAGCAGCATGGATTATCAGCTCGGAGACCATGCGTGCGGTTACCCTTGACGCTGCATTACAGACAGGAGCGCTTGCGATGGTGTACTCAACGACGAACCTGGGTGCACGAAAGGCAAAACGTCATTTTTTCGGATGAATCCAGGTTCTGTTTACAGCATCATGATGGTCGCATCCGTGTTTGGCGACATCGCGGTGAACGCACATTGGAAGCGTGTATTCATCATCGCCATACTGGCGTATCATCCGGCGTGATGGTATAGAGTGCCACTGGTTACACGTCTCGGTCACCTCTTGTTCACATTGACGGCACTTTGAAGAGTGGACGTTACATTTCAGTTGTGTTACGACCCGTGGCTCTACCCTTCATTGGATCCCTGCGAAACCCTACATTTCAGCAGGATACTGCACGACCGCATGTTGCAGGTCCTGTACGGACCTTTCTGGATACAGAAAATGTTCGACTGCTGCCATGGCCAGCACATTCTCCAGATCTCTCACCAACTGAAAAGGTCTGGTCAATGGTGGCCGAGCAACTGGCTCGCAACAAAACGCCCGTCACTACTCTTGATGAACTGTGGTATCGTGTTGAAGCTGCATGGGCAGCAGTACCTGTGCACGCCATCCAAGCTCTGTTTGACTCAATGCCCAGGCGTATCAAGGCCGTTATTAAGCCAGAGGTGGTTGTTCTGGGTACTGATTTCTGAGGATCTATGCACCCAGATTGCGTGAAAATGTAATCACATGTCAGTTCTAGTATAATATATTTGTCCAATGAATACCCGTTTATCATCTACATTTTTTCTTGGTGTAGCAGTTTTAGTGGCCAGTAGTGTAAATTGAAACTGTGATAGCCACGGCTTTCCCAAGGTACCGGTACCAGTTTAGGTTACCAGCAAGTCGCTGCATTCGCGATCCTACTAGCGTTTCGGCCGTTGTTCCTGGATACTTTAATAATAAAATGAACCTTCATCGTCCGCTACCAGCTGATTTTAAGGCATGACATACAGTGAGCTTCCAACAACTTTTCTCAAATCAATCACAACAAATTCCATCAACTGCAATATATAAGAAGTTGCAGGATGCTCCCACTTAGACTTAACTTAAGCACCACACAGACAGAAATTTGAGCACAAATACGTCAATTCACTCTTAACTCAGAATGGAGAAGCTTTCTTCACTAAAGCATAGATAACGTTTTTTGTAGCCTGTCAGAAGGGCGAGCATATCGTCGACTGTGAATGTATGGATGAGATTAGTCACTAACAGAACTAGAAGTATTCTTCAGATGCCAATACCACCGATTTCCCAACTCGCATTGGAAAATCTGACATGTGTGCGGCTTATCTGATTTCCACTCCTGAAACAGAAGTTGGTTGATTCGTTGGCTGATTTGGGGGATGGGACCAAACAGCGAGGTCATCGGTCCCATCAGATTAGGGAAGGATGAGGAAGGAAGTCGGTCGTGCTCTCTGAAAGGAGCCATCCCGGCATTTGCCTGAAGCGATTTAGGGAAATCACTGAAAACCTAAATCACGATGGCCTGACGCGAGTCCGAACTGTTGTCTTCCTGAATGTGAGTCCAGTGTGCTAACCACTGTGCCACCTCGCTCGGTAAAACAAATATTAATGGTGATTGGTGAATAGTCACAAAGGACAATATTTGTACAGAAATTTACCATCATTCCTCTAAGATTATAGTTATTGCTGGTATTCGGCAAAATCTTTTTTTCTGGAGATTCCCGAATGACATTGCAATTTTTTGTTCGACTGTGTTACTAATGCGAGTTTTATAGAATGTATCTCCTAAAAATGTATTTTCTGACGTGTCTTATTCGCCAGCCAATAGTTTGAGAAAGTGTTTACAGTCATCACAGACACAGACCAGTTTGATATAATAATGGGTATTTTGTTCATATTCTAATCGCATATTTCCTTCTTTAAATACACTAATCGCCTATAAAATCGCAACATTAGAATGGATAGCAAACAACGAACTCATTATGGTATAAGATAGTATGGCAGAAAGAATAGATTATTAAATCTGCAAATGAATTTGTGATGTACGGAGCTATGAAATTAGTACACAAAGCTACCACCTCCAGTGGCAACAATGGCTTTAACCGGCCTGGAATCGACTCGAATTCAGCTTAGAATGATAGATACTATTACCTTATCCTATGCATCTGCCCGCGAGTGGTGGCGTGATAACCTCTCGGCAAGCCATGACCAGATATTTTCAGTGGTCGAGAGATTCGAAAAACGGGCTGGCCAGGGCAACAACACTGTATCGGTACAGATCAGGACAGCACGGGCAACGTGTAGACTTCCGTTAGCTTGTTTAAAGAGTGTCACACAGACGTCGAACACAGAGTACATACTCAGACCTTAACACGTCATAAATTACCAGCTGTAAGAACCAGAGGTGATCTTGTTGTGTACCTATATCATAAGGCCATGTGTTCGGTCCACATGACGATGATGAATGCAATCTGTCAACGTTCGTCCATCGTGATGCTGTACGCAGAACTGTGACACATCTGGAGAGGCGATGCGTGACACTCCTATGCACAGTGTTGGGTGCACCACTGTACGTGCGGCTCCCTCTGCAGCCGTATCTAGGGAAGCCGCAACAATGGTCGCCGTGCTGAAAGTCCATGGTTCTCCAGACATCGCCGCACTATACGTGTGAATATCTTAATTTCTATCAACAAATTAAACTGTATGGTTCATTTATGTACCGAATAAACATCATTAACATTATTTCATTTAACTATTATTAACAGAAAGTTGTAATTAGCTTAAAAACCTGATTTTGTGAATTAGCATACTGTCGTAAGTTTCAGCAAAATTTATAATTTCATTCTCGTGATTAAATTATTACATTCCCATAGAAACGTTAGGGGAAATATCTATGTTGTAATTAAACCAATGGTTAGTTAGCAAAATCTGTAAATTTCATCTTACCTAAAAATAGACTTTTGGAACATTTATCAGTCATCTGATGTATTTAATGTGACTTGTCCGCTTTATATATAATGTCAATAACAGAAAACCAACTAGGTCAGTTGTCATTAACTTTTCCATTAAAGATTCTCGAAAATACATCTGCTGTTAAAAGGATTCATCTATGGGTTGGAAAATATTATTTTAATATCCAAGTTTTGCATCGTGTCAGAAATATAGGCAAATCTGCAGTATACATCCCCTAATGGACTTTATTGGTGGAGAATATTCGACGGTTCAAAGCTAAGTATTTCAATGCAAAAGTTACATCACTCTCATACTACGACGAATCTCTCGTAATGAGAAATATTTTGGCCTGAACTACAGTTGGAGTGACATTAGAACGGTTACAGCCGAACAAACGATACGTCTCTCATTTCTGGCGCTAGTCACGTGAGGCACCTTAAATCAGTCGGTTCCATGTTCGCAGGACAGTCGCTGGATCCCGATCAATGTGAACAGCAGTATCGAGAACGATAAACTGGACTTTCGACAGGCCATGATCCTTCAACTTGAAATGTTTTGTATTGTATATTGTTAACAACATGTGTGTGTGTGAAATGTAATTTAATGTCCTGATAGCACACAGACTAAATTCGTAGCATCTTATATTGCACATTCGTGGAATTTGCCTCAGTGTCGTGCCGACCTTACTCACGTGAAATCTGAAACTTTTCCATACATATTAATAATGGTTTTGAGTTAAGTCTCACCTAATAATTGTTCTTCGGTGAAAATCTATTTATTTTTCTTTGATGGGAATAATATATTCGCACTAATATAATGATGATGAACATACACTTTACTTAATTAATAGCCCATCCAACCATTTGTTTTTTATCACGGCCAAATCCTGGAACAGAAGAAGCTTTAATCATATTAGTCTTAATTACCACGTACAGAGATCATGTTATCATGCAGATAATATTTACTGGTACCCATTGTCCGTTACTGTGAGTGCAGTCACTGAGTAATGTATTTGCTTTTTCACTGTGCTGATACACGTTTCTCCTTCTTACACATCGCACAACACGACTTTCTCACAAGAATCTAACACTCACAAGCGATTTCGAAATTAGAAAACCGCTTTGTAATATTCCTTTATTTCGCTAAACTGACAATCGTTTTCGTATACAAGCAATTTTAGTGACAGGCAGTAAATTATAAACAAGTTTTTTAGGAGTCAAAATGTAAACCAAAGCCCTTCCTCTTCCTGAAAAACATGGGTTGCATGAGCTGAACTAAACAGGTTTTCCTCGTATATTATTTGCTACGAGACGAGTTTGAAATGATTTTACTATAGTGAGAAACATGTGCATAAAATTTTAAATGAAACATGATAGAGATAACAAACCATGATACCCTACGCAATGTAACTGGTAAAAAGGATCTCGCAAAATTTAAAAACTGATATAATCTTAGAAAGTTCTATCCAGTGAATTTTATTGTTCCACGACTGTCCAAGTCATGTGAAAGACCATTACTCGTTAAAAGGTGTTTATAATAAAAACAATAAAGATGTATTTCATACTTACCCACGCCGCGCAGTGACTGTGTACTTTCGTAAAAGGAATGAATTTAGAATAAAGCTACTCATTCTTAAATTAATTCACATTCTTCTAGCGAATTAGTAAATACCATGAAATATATTCTGTTGCAAGTTTCTGTACTGTTTACCCGCTACATATTTGATAAAGAGCTCTGATGGTTAGATCTAGTTCCCTCACCACACACAAATCTTTAAAAATACACGTTTAGTTCATTGCAAAGTGAGTCTCTGCTCTCAGAATAAAAAAAGTCCTTAAGAGAGGCACGTCTGGCATTTTTCGTCTACTTCTTTCCCAAATTTCATTTCCTTAGTTCCAGGCTCTTTTCATTTTTTGGTTACATTTCTGTGATTTTGGGCCTAGTATAGCCTGTTTTCACCTCAGTTTCTATTGTCATCAGCTTATTTTCAAATAATATTCAGAGAATTATACATTGCCAACCGTATAAAGATTGGAAAAGGTTTCAGAATTATTAGCTACCACTACATCTAAAAAGAAACGAAAGAGAATTGCGATAAAGTTGCCCAGAAAAAGATGCTCTTATTGTTTTAAAGCTTTTTAATCGAAACGCGTTCAGCACATTGCGTTGGCTACATAAGCTACCTTAATAACCGTTTAAAGAGGACCTTGGATTTAGGAATAATTGTATCTCTTGCACACAACTATAGCACAAGGGAAAAATCATAACTGCGATTTTTTTTTAAATTATTGACTTCTCGGTTTCATTTATGCGATTAATAGCTATTCTAAGCTATATTTGCGTATTTAAATGTTTTCTGTGTAACACTGCGCATGGGTTAAAAAGTGAGCATGAAAGAGATAAACGTGCAACAGTGTGCTGTCTGTTTATTAGGACCAAGTGGCATTAACCCCAACCGCTAACGCACTATCTTTAGGTTTTGTCCGGAATGCACCTAATCATTAAAGGGTAATTTCACTTTATCGTAAGTGCGAAAGTCACATATTGTTCACGTCAACTGTTTCTTTTACTGAAAACAAGCTTCTTCTGTTGTCAGTCACTTCAGCTGCAACTATTACACTTAATATGAACATTTTCAAGAACTTAATTTGTTCATTAAATCAGCCTTACTCTATCAAATAAAATTCCTGAAATGAGCTAGCCTGCCCAGAACCCCGACCTGAAGCAAATGGAACGCCTTTGGTACGAGATAAAATGTCGACTTTGCTCTAGACCAGGGCCGCACAAGGTGCACGCACCGGTGCATCGCACAGTGCAGAGTACAGAAGACGGCTGCGCTATGTTGACGACGGTGCCGACCCCCCACTCCTCGGCTTTACGCAACAGCGCTGCCTCTCACTTCCTTAGCTTGTGTCGCTCGCGTCGCCTGTCTCGGCCTGTTTCAAAGCCTTTACCCTGGTGTCTTCGTCATTGCCAAATACTAATGTACACGAGGTGGAGAGCTTAGTTTAGTGTACCGGTACAAAAGAGATTTATATAATAACTGTAATGGTAACAATTTTAAATTTGGTTTCAACACAAATGTATCTTCCTATGTGCTCTTTATTTTATTTGCAATTATGCTCCTAAGATCTGGAACAAGAGATTGGCTGACAGCAATTCTAAGATAATTTTTTAAATTAATATTAGAGATACTCGCATGCAATTTAGTTTTTGTACAAGACAAAACAGAAAAAAACCTTTCACATACACAAGCGGAACCAAACATAGAAGTAATGTTCGCTGCTTCTCTGTGTAACTTGGGAAATTCTTCCTTCGGCAAATTCTGGTAGAATTGGAGCAAACCTTTTATACTGTAAAACACATCCTATCGGTGAACATCGCTTTGCAAATCAATTAGTTCGAAATGTAAATCTGAAGGCGTACTTTCAATATCCATCGAAAAAGGTTTCACAAAAAAAACCGAGAATTGGCTGCAGGTAAGTAATTTCCTGAAACAATAAGCAAGCCAATGTTAATAAATGAAAGTAATGTAAGCCGTTGTTTCGAAGTACTAAAATGCGATAGATTTTAATAAACATGTAATGTGTACTATTGGTTTTAATGTAATGTTCCGCTTGCATATGTAACGCAATCTCCTTTATTTAACTGTATGTCATATACTGGCACATTACCTGGAATCGGTCGTTAAACGCATTTTCAAGGGATTGTAGCACCTCGACGTATTTTTCAAAGCGCGCTCCTCCCTGCACAGACGCTGTCAAACAAAAACATAGTACCGTTTTGATTAGAGCGGTTATAAAAATCAGGCTGTTTTAATAAAGGTACAATTTATATCTCGCTTACCTAGTTCAGGAAAGTGTTGCATATTTTTCTCTGAAAGGTTGTTTTTGAGGAGCTTCAGTGTATACTGGAAAGCGTTTATTTTGCTGATCATATCGTTGATGAGATTGTTTTCTTTTTGGAGTTTCAGACTTAAATCATTTAGGAGAGCCATAATGTCTGCTAAAAACCTAAATCAGCTACTCATTCAGGGTCATGAAAAAGTGGCTCCGGACGTCCTTTGCTCTCCAAAAACTGAGCCATAGTGTGGCGTAGTCGAAAAATTCCGGAAACCACTTTTCCTTTGCTCAGCCAGCGCACCTCAGCGTGGTAGGGAATATCTGGATACTCCTCTTCAAAGGAAATCAAAAATTCTTTGAATTGACGACGAGTGAGTCCATGAGAACGAATGTAGTTCACGATACGCACCACTACCTTCATCACATCTTGAAGACCGATAACTTTCGCACAAAGAGACTCCTGCTGTGCAAAACAATGAACGGAAGGTAAATTCGGCATGTTAAGTTTTTTCCGCAGTAGGCCAATAAACCCTTTTGCTTTACCGCACATTGCTGCTGCCCCGTCTGTGGTTACGGAAAACGGCTTTACCCAAGGGAGTCCTATTCCTTCAGCTGCCAATTCAACAGCTGCTAAAATATCCGCCCCTGTAACAGTGTCCTTCAACGAAATCATATCCAGGAGCTCTTCCGTTACATGTAGGTCGTCGTCCACGCCACGCAAAAATATTGCTAACTGAGCCGTGTCGTTAATATCCGTGGACTCATCAAGTGCGATGGAGTACGCTAGGAAGTTTTCAATTTTGGCTGCCAGTTGTTCATGCAAATTCTCAGCAATGACGTTGATTCTCCGATGTATTGTCATTCTGGAAAGTGGTATTCTGCTGTACGCGGGAGCTAATGTGGGATTCATTGTCTCTACTACGTCCAACATAATGTTTTTTTATTAATGGCCCGTCCATAAATGGCCTCCCAGCTCTTGCTAAACGTAGAGCAACTTTGTAACTAGCTCTGAGAGTCCTTTCGCAACACCCCTCATCTTCTTCACCCTAAAGTAAAGAAAAAAAGATATTTTAGAAAACTAAGGAATCTAAACAAATGTTATTTCGTTTCGCATGACCTTTAACCAAAATATACATGCTAAAGTACTTGCAACAAACCTCGTTTGTAGATGCAGAATTCTCATATGCAAGTGTTTGCAACTTCCGTAATTCTTCCTCTCTGGCATCCCCTGTTATATCACTATACTTTTCTGAAAGCAATTTGCTGTAGTGCCTTTCAATAGACGATTTTCTGACACACGTAATTAGTGTACAGCAGATTAGACATTTGGCTTTATCGTCACAACGCACAAAAAAAGTAGGAGAGTTCCCATTGCGGTTTATATTGACTTTCGGCAATTTTCCCTCTTTTTGGAGCAGATGGTTCCATTATTCCGGTAATTGTCTTGCGTTTACGTTTTCCAATGTTGACTAAGCCGTCTGACAACGCACAGCGTCGGCCTCAGCTAGCAAGCCGAGTTAAGGCGAAGTATAGCGAGTTGAACCGATGCACTGTGCAGGCACTCCCTGCACCTCGCTTTGCACGCGTGCGGTTTTCCGTGTTTGTGCGGCCCTGCTCTAGACCCTAGCGTCCTACATTACCACCTCCTCTGGTTTCGGCTTTTGATTAATACTGGCTGCAATTCCCCCACAGAGATTCAGGCACCTCATTCAAAGTTTCCGAGGCAGACTTCAAGCCGTCATAACTAAGAAGGGTGAACACACCCCATATTAATGTCCATTAATAGATGTTCTGATACTTTTTATTAAATAGTGTTTAACAAATATCTCAAAATGAGGAAATACCTTGAGGCGTGGAAGCGTTCTGAAGTAGGTCTACTTAAAAAAAGAAGCTGACAAAGATCCAACAGATCCGAAGTCTTACGTCTGCGAGGAATACACGTAACACTGTCATAAATTACCATACGAGAGTTGTCTTCTTCAATCTTCGGTGGCTCACCTGAAGATCACTGGCAGGTGCCCAATTCAAAGAATCGAAGGAGTTTAATAAACTATGACCGGCGATAAGCTCGAAACTTCTTTGAATACCTCGTAGAATTACCTGTCAGTCGGACATTCTTGGTAAGGTGTTCGTGAAATTGCTGTGTGGCTGGCTGACGGTTCACATTATGCTTACGGTTATGAATGAGTGGCAATTTGGTCTTAGCAAGGATAGATTTACAGCGAATGCAATTAATGAAGCATCCCATCTTGCACACTCGTCTACTTGTAGTTACGAGATGGGTATCACGGCAGATATCGAGGGGGCATTCAACAACAAATGGTGACCGTCACTTTCTATCTTCTAAATGGAAGATGGAGTATCCTCGGCTGGAATACTGCAGGAATACAGCTGTGGACCTCACGTCTTCAGACATGGTCGCTAAGAAACGGGTAACCAAGGGGTGCCCACAAAACTCCACGTGTAGTGCAGGATTCTGGGACCTCCATATGGAGGTGTTGCCTACTCCTGTCGCATATGGAAGTGACCTGTTCATGTTGACACAACCAAACTTCATTAAGCAGATATTATAACGAGCAGTTTTGCCTACATTCTGCCTTACGCAATCAGATGGAGAACTATGCCCCACATATCGAACAAATATGTAACTAAACATTAGCATTGTTCAACAAGATAATTAGTATTGGCCAACGGAGGTTCTATATCCCAACCAGTGTTTATAAGATTATCTCACAGCTGTGTGCTAGCATCCATAGTAGGGTTGGGACCAGCACATGACCCCAGAGGCTGTATTCAGTGTAGCGAACCATGGCGGCCAGAAGAGTGATACGGACTATTATACCTTAATCTATCGGGGCATTCGGTACAACAGCTAAAGATGATGCGTTAACGGCCGTAGGTACATGCCCCTTGCGCCTGTTAAATAGAGAGCACGCTACTACAAACTGGGTTAAAGGAACTTACAGAGGGGAGGTGGAAGTGGATGCACATGTCACCGTTAGTGAAATTAAGAAAAAAAATATTAAGTCTCTTGCACGGTGCATAGGAGCAACCAAAATTCGCCAGAAGGATATTCTCGCAGAAGGATATTCTCCTTTTTTCTAACTGCGAACCAGAGAGGTGAACAAAAACACTTTACGCTAACAAGATGGAATTTGGTGCAGACAAGGGGGTTTCCGAGCGCATAGTGTTTGAGTTTCTGGATTACACACTGGTTGTCTCCCTGGAGAAGGAGTTCCTACGGACAAATAATGTTCACAATATTTTAAGCAATGAAGAAAGGACAGTAATAGGCACAGAAATGCTCAACAAAATATCAAGAGCAGCACAAAAAGAATATATCAGAAATTAAAGAGGACAGAAACGTTAGAGGAAATGCCCAGCTAACATGCCATGTTGATGGAGCAGAGGTCTCAATAACTTCGTCAATCTAGTACGGTTAATATGGAATATAGAACGGTTAAGATGCAGTAGGTGAGTGTAAAGGGGTAGGAGGCTGATGTGGTTGTCGGAGACCCTCCTGATCAACTCCGGGTGGCCAGTGGAGTAACAGGGCTGCCCTCTCGCCCCTCCCCCTCCCCACCGCCACCAGCACCCTCCAAATGCACATGCAATACAAGCAACAACAGCGCACCACGTAGAGTGTGTTTAGTTTCTTGTACCTTCAGAAAGTAGTGTTGTTGATTGGAAGTTTTATTTTGTCTTTCTAACATATTAGATTAGTATTACTAAAAAAACAGAGCAAGTAGAGGTAAAACAGTTTTCCGCAGAGTTTTCTTCGGTAGAACTCGTTTCCCCTCCTCGCGGCACGGACGGTAAGTCGTTCATTAGGACGTCCTAAGTGGCGGGAAAATAATGGTATGTGAGTAATAAACAGTATGTGTGAAATATACAATAATTTCACATTGTAGAATTGTTTAGCTAATATGTCCCTTCATAGATTCTCTAGTTGTAGAGCGATTTTGTAAATTTAGATGCAAAAGAAAGTGGCACGTGATCTCTACGCCGGTGGAATACGAGTCCAGTGCCATGACCATTTCTGAATGTATCCCGGTTCTCTGTAGGAGCCGTTAGTTGAAAAATGTCTTGGGAGTGCGGCTATCGGGAAACTACAAAGGCAGACCGCTCCCTGAAGCCGTCCGTGTCTGCTGTGTGTAGGCTGCGACGCTGGCGCCGCTCCTCGGAAACGGCACGCTTTGCAACTCAGAGCTGGAACGCTCTTCAGCTCCACAAGCAGGAAGAGCGTGTCGGCCGACACCCGTGACCATTTCTAGGATAGAGGTACCAGCGGCACACACTGGGGGTGGCCAAAAAACGAAGTTTTGCTCGATACGTGTTGTGATACTTCAGACCCCTCCTATGGAGGAAATATAGTGAATATAGATGAATTCCGTCTATTACAGGCACAACAATTATTTCATACTTATCAATGAGAAATAACGTAATTTTTACTATCATTGGTAAATATGATAAGAACTTTTTAAAATTTGTTTATTGATATTTTCCTCTACAGAACGGTTTTTCCAATATAACAAATACCCGCAAATTATTACGTCTGTTATATAAGAGCTTAATTTATCTCCTCAGTATGTCCTTTCAGGTTTTTTGGTCTTCTATATCTTCTCCCTATGCGCCAAGTCTTCTCATTGTTAATTATACATTTTGGAGCCAGATCTTCAGAGGGCATCCTCTTCTCTTTTTTTCCGTCTGGTTTCCATTCCAGGATCATTTTCGGTAATCTGGCTTCCTCCATTCTCCCTACATGCCCGCACCATTATAACTTTCTTCTGCCCATCATGTCATGTATTCCTTCTCTTACTTCCGTTCTCTCTATTATTTAGTCGTTCCTTATTTTCTCTTTTCTAGAAATTCTTGCCTGTAGTTAAATGTTCAAACTTAGTGATGAAAATAGCGCCCACTGTGTTTGCTGGACAATACCTGGTGTTTCAAACTTAATGCTCAATCATTCCGGAAGGCGTTCGATACAGTTCCTCACTGTCGCCTGATAAACAAAGTAAGAGCCTACGGAATATCATACCAGCTGTGTGGCTGGATTGAAGAGTTTTTAGCAAACGGAACACAGCATGTTGTTATCAATGGAGAGACGTCTACAGACGTTAAGGTAACCTCTGGCGTGCCACAGGGTAGTTTTATGGGGCCATTGCTTTTCACAATATATATAAATGACCTAGTAGATAGTGTCGGAAGTTCCATGTGGCTTTTCGCGGATGATGCTGTAGTATACAGAGAAGTTGCAGCATTAGAAAATTGTAGCGAAATGCAGGAAGATCTGCAGCGGATAGACACTTGGTGCAGGGAGTGGCAACTGACCCTTAACATAGATAAAAGTAATGTATTGCGAATACATAGAAAGAAGGATCCTTTATTGTATGAGTATATGATAGCGTAACAAACACAGGTAGCAGTTACTTCTGTAAAATATCTGGGAGTATTCGTGCGGAACGATTTGAAGTAGAATGATCACATAAAATTAATTGTTGGTAAGGCGGGTAGCAGGTTGAGATTCATTGGGAGAGTCCTTAGAAAATGTAGTCCATCAACAAAGGAGGTGGCTTATAAAACACTCGTTCGACCTGTACTTGAGTATTGCTCATCAGTGAGGGATCCGTACCAAATCGGGTTGACGGAGGAAATAGAGAAGATCCAAAGAAGAGCGGTGCGTTTTGTCACAGGGTTATTTGGTAACCGTGATTGCGTTACGGAGATATTTAGCAAACTCAAGTGGCAGACGCTGCAAGAGAGGCGCTATGCATCGCGGTGTAGCTTGCTCGACAGGTTTCAAGAGGGTGCGTTTCTGGATGAGGTATCGAATATATTGCTTCCCCCTACTTACACCTCCCGAGGAGATCACGAATGTAAAATTAGAGAGATTCAAGCGCGCACAGAGGCTTTCAGACAGTCGTTCTCTCCGCGAACCATACGCGACTGGAACAGAAAAGGGAGGTAATGGCAGTGGCATGTAAAGTGCGCTCGCCACACACCGTTGGGTGGCTTGCCGAGTATAAATGTAGATGTAGATTTTAAAATCTAGAGTAAAAATGAAACAAATAAATCTGAGGGAACTTCACATGGGTCACATAGCCGTATCTAAAACGAATATCAAGGAAATTATGAATATTAAAGTGATCAGAGCTGAGGAATCACATCAGTATCTTTTTAATGTTAAAATACGATTTCTCCCATTTAAAACAAAGAATAAAGCCCAAAAAGTAATCAGATACAGCTCCAGTAGAGCCAGTAATTCAAAAGAAAATACTTAGAGGAGAAACTGAGGCAAATAAAAAAGGTGATTGGCACGAAGTCCAGGCACAGTTACTAAAGCGGCAAAGAAATCTGTGGGACTGGCCAAGAATAAAAAGAAGATATGCTGAAACGAGGAATGTGAAGAAAAACTGGAACAAAGAGCTCAAAAATTGAAAAATGGAGTTTTTCGAAGGAACAACTCAGGCAACAAAGAAAGGGAACATCGAAAGTAATCCTGATATTCAAAAGTATCATACCTTATAAATACCTACTTAAAGGAGACCTAGCGCCAAGTATTTGTTTCAGCGATGGGAATAGCAACACAGGATTAAATAGAGAGAAAAATTGTGTAATAACAACAATTTTTGACGGGTTCTTAAAGTTTCCAATTCCAAGAGTTAAATTAGAATTTTCAGCAATATCAGAATATCTTGAGGAATATTGCACGTCAACAGGGATAGAAATTCAAGAAATCAACAAAACACTACAAACAACAGAGCAAGTGGTAAAGACTCTATTACAGCAATATTACTGAAACTGTGGGAACCATATTTATAAGACGTCTATTCTTGTTTTTTGAGCACATTTGGAAAACAGAAAATATTCCAGAAGAGTGGAAAGTAGCATTAACCCACGCACTATATAAAAATGGAGGTAATCAGAATGCCAACAGTTAAGTGGAAGTGTCACTTCTGCCAGTGATATACAAAATTCTCGTTAACTGAATTGAAGATACATTAGACAAACAACTGGCAGAATGTCATTGCGGTTTTCGAAAACATGGGTCCTGCACAGAACAGATTTTTTTTAACTTCAATTCAGTAAGTCGCAAGAGAATTTCAATCACAAAACTTATAACAGGACAACTTATTGATTGGAAGAAGGCATTCTGTAGACATGGAAACAAAAGATAAAATCATTGCAGAATTTAGTGTTAAAAAAATTAGGAAACATAATTCGTAAAACTGTAACAAATAAAATATCTAAAGTGAAATTTATGGGACAAGTATCTCAGCCATTTAAAACATTAATTCATGTTAGACCACCGTTACTGTTTGATTGTGGTTTCGAAACAAATTGTTACGATCTGAGATTTGGAACTAAAAAGATAACTCAATTGAACCAATAACTCTGGGAAGGAAAGCAAATGGAATGAAAGTAAACTACGTGGCTTTTGCAGATGATCTTGAAATACTTTCAGAAAATTCGACAGAAGCGGTAATTCAAATAAATATTCAGAAAGGAATAACGAATAGAACTGGTTTCTGAATTTCAACTAAAGAAAATTAAATTTAAATAATTCATGGCAAACGTAAAAAAAGCACCAAAATACACAGAAACACAAATAAGTAAAATAGAGTGAGTTAGTAAATTAAAATATTTTGGAGATACCGTACGGCAAAAGTAAGTAGAAAAATCTGCAGTAGATTTAATAAAATGGATAAAGCGTATTATTTGATAAAAAAAATCCACAACGATAACTACATGGATAGAAAAACAGAACTAAAACTGTATGCCACAGTGGTAAGACCACAATGCTTATATGCATGTGAATGCGTAACAATGAACTATAAGCTGGACACAAAGAATATGCTTGAAAGACGGATTATTAGAAAAATAATGGATGCAATACAAACTGTAGATGGTTGGAAAATAAGAGTTCATGAGGAGACGTACGAAAATGAAAACGAAAACGACAATATCGTGAATTCCAAAAAAAAAACAATAAATAAATAAATAAAAAATAAAAAAATCGGAAGATTTTTCGAGACATAAGAAATAGTAACTCTGGAACAACAAAAAAGAGAAATGAAAAATCAGCATTAGTAGAAGACGAAGGAGTGCAGGAAAAACGGTAAACAACAGAGTAACAAGTGTAACGGCTATTGTTCAGTGAATACGGCTGGTCTGTGCGAAAAGAAATTAAACCTTGTGTTACATTATTGTCAGCAAATGAACTGTTCACAAGCTACAATCATGCTCAACGCGAACCATAAAAGTGTATAAGGCACATACGAGACGGCAGAAAAGTACACGGACCAGTAAATTTAATGTTCGTTTACGCTCCTTCCGCGCTTTTATCTGTATTCTGCTTCCTGGAGTGCGATTGGTAGTACGCTAACATGCATGCTAAAGCCAACGGTAAACGATCCTTGTTATCCTTTCCATACTGCAGGTCTACTCGTGCCTGCAACCCATCATTTATCACCGACACTTTCTCTTCAGATAAAAAGATGGGATGGTCCGTAATGTAATTTTTAATTTAGCTTGCCATCATCTTTCGGCTGACATTAATTTTCAACTAATGCATGAATCACTGCAACATTTTCGTTGATTTGTTTAGCAGGACTACTCCGAAACAGCGAAATTTGACCTAATCAGAGAGGCTCCATTGCAACTACGCCTCAACATGTAATGAAGCATCAGCACGTATACTGAGGTGATAAAATTCATGGGACACCTCCTAATATTTTGTCGGACCACCTTTTGCGTAACGTAGTGCAGTAACTCGACGTGTCATGGACTCAACAAGTGGTTGCAACTCCCCTGCAGAAATACTGAGCCATGCTGCCTCTATAGCCGTCCATAACTGCGAAAGTGTTGCCAGTGCAGGAGTTTGTGCACGAACAGACCTCTCTATTATGTCCCATAAACGTTCGATGGGGCATTGTCATCCATAAAAATTCCATAGTTGTTTGAGAACATGTAGTCCATGAACGCCTGCAAATGGTCCCCAAGTAGCCGAACATAACTATTTCCAGTCAATCGTCGGTTCAGTTGGACCAGAGGACCCAGACCATCCCTGTAAACATAGCTCACATCACTATGGAGCCACCACCGGCTTGCACAGTGCCTTGTTGACAACTTGGATCCATGGCTTCGTGGAGTCTGTGCTACACTCGAACCCTACCAGCAGCTCTTACCAATTGAAATCGGGACGCATCTGATAAGGCCACCGTTTTCCTGGCGCCTACGGTCCAACGGATGTGATCACGAGCCCAGGAGAGGCGTAGCAGTTGATGTCGTTCTGTTACAAAAGGTACCCGTGTCTGTCGTCTGCTGCTATAGTACATTAACGCCAAATTTTGGTGCACTGTCCTAACGGATAGTTCGTCGTACGTCTCACATTGATATCTGCTCTTATTCTACTCAGTGTTGCTTGTCTGTTAGCAGTGACTCAGTGTTGCTTGTCTGTTAGCAGTGACAACTCAACGTAGCCGGCCGGGGTGGCCGAGCGGTTCTAGCCGCTACAGTCTGGAGCCGCCCGGCCGCTACGGTCGCAGGTTCGAATCCTGCCTCGGGCATGGATGTGTGTGATGTCATTAAGTTAGTTAGGTTTAAGTAGTTCTAAGTTCTAGGGGACTGTTAACCTCAGCAGTTAAGTCCCATAGAGCTCAGAGCCATTTGAACCAACTCAACACAAACAACGCTGCTCTCGGTTGTTAAGTGAAGGTCGTTAGGCACTGCGTTCTTCGTGGTTACAGGTAATACCTGAAATCTAGTATTCTGGGTACCCTCTTGACACTGTGGATCCCAGAATGCTGAATTCCGTAACGATTTCCGAAACGGAATGTCCCATGCGTCTACCTTCAACTACCATTCCGCGTTCAAGATCTGTTAATTCCCGGGCCACAATCACGTATGAAACCAATTGAAATGAATCATCTACGTACAAACGACAGTTCCACCAATGTACTGCCATTTTATACCCTGTGTACGCAATGCTACCGCCGTCTGTATACGTGCATTACGCTATCCCATGACTTTTGTCACCTCAGTGTATCAATTCCTTCCAAGCTAATTGCGTTAGTGTAGACCAGATATGACTCAAATTAAAAGGTACAGTATCGACAGAAATGGACAGAGATTCATACCGCATACGTTAGTAAGAGACGGGACTGATGCACCATGGTACACAAAACACTTCAAAACACTGTTTCAGGAGCAACGAAAAAGCATGCCAAATTCAGAAGAACGCAAAATCCCCAAGACAGGCTAATTTTCACGGAAGCTCGAAATTTGGTGCGGACGTCAGTGCGAGATGCTTTTAATAGTTTCCACAATGAAACATTGTCTCAAAATATGGTAGAAAACCCGGAGTTACTAAATACAGTTTTTCGTAATTCGTTCACGAAAGAAGATGAAATAAATATTCCAGAATTCTAAACGAGAACAGCTGTTAGCATGAGTGACATCAAAGTAGATATCTTCGGTGTAGCGAAACAACTCAAATTACTTAAGAAAAACAAGTCGTCCTGTCCAGATGGTATACCTATCGGATTTTGGAGCATATACTGTACCCGAACATTACGAATCACCTTAATGAAAATGACTTATTGATACATAACCAACACGGATTCAGAAACTATCGTTCTTGAGCAACACAGCTAGCTCTTTATTCCCATGAAGTAATGAGTGCTGTCGACAAGGGATCTCAGCTTGATTCCATATTCCTTGATTTCCAGAAGGCTTTTGATACCGTTCCTGACAAGCTACTATTAATCTGATTGCATTCATATGGAGTATCGTCTCAGTTGTGTGTCTGGATTCGTGATTTCCTCTCAGAGAGGTCACAATTCGTAGTGATATACGAATCGAATCATCGAGCAGAACAGAAGTGATATCTGGCGTCCCGCAAGGTAGTGTCATAGGCCCTCTGCTGTTCCTGATTTGCATAAATGATCTAGGTGATAATCTGAGCAGCCTCCTTTGATTGCTTGCAGATGACGCTGTAATTTACCGTCGAGTAAAATCATCAGGTAATCCGTTCCAATTACAAGATGATCTAGAGAAAATTTCTGTGTGGTGCGAAAAGGGGCAATTGGCACTAAACAAAGAAAAGTGCGAGGTCATTCACATGGGTACTAAAAGAAATTCGATAAATTTTGTGTATACGATAAATCGCACAAATCTAAGGGCTGTCAGTTCGATTAAATACCTAGGAATTACAATTACGAGCAACTTAAATTGGAAAGACCACATAAGCGAAACAAAGACTGCGCTTTGTTGGCAGAACACTTAGAAGATGCGACAAATACACTAAAGAGACAGCCTACAGTACACTTGTCCGTCCTCTGCTGGAATATTGCTGCGCGGTATGGGATCCTTACCAGGTAGGATTGACGGAGGACATTGAAAAAGTGCAAAGGAGGTCAGCTCGTTTCGTGTTATCGCGCAATAGGGGTGAGAGTGTAACAGATATGATACGCAAGTTGGGGTGGCAGTCACTGAAACAAAGGCGGTTTTCTTTGCGGCGAGATCTATTTACGAAATTTCAGTCACCCGCTTTCTCTTCCGAATTTGAAAATATTTTGTTGACACCCACCTACGTAGGGAGAAATGATCATCATAATAAAATAAGGGAAATCAGAGCTCGAACGGAAAGATTTAGGTGTTCCTTTTTCCCACGCGCCATTCGAGAGTGGAATGGTAGAGAAGTAGTATGAAAATGGTTCGATGAACCCTCTGCCAGGCATTTAAGTGCGAATTTCAGAGTAACCAAGTAGATGTAGATGTGATTAACTAAGTATGAAGTAGTATGAAAATGGTTCGATGAACCCTCTGCCAGCCACTTAAGTGCGAATTTCAGAGTAACCAAGTAGATGTACATGTAGATGTGATTAACTAACGACGTGGATAGCCAGAACTGAAAGTGGACTATGGCCTCCCAAGCCACATGGTCTTCACTGCGGAAATTTACGTACCCTTGAGTAAACCCGAAAATATTTTTGTATTCTCTGCTGCGATGTATTCAATACTGACTTCTCCTCACGCAGAGTCCTACGAAAATCAACAAAAGCAGAGCCTGTAGCCAAGTATCTACACTCCTGGAAATGGAAAAAAGAACACATTGACACCGGTGTGTCAGACCCACCATACTTGCTCCGGACACTGCGAGAGGGCTGTACAAGCAATGATCACACGCACGGCACAGCGGACACACCAGGAACCACGGTGTTGGCCGTCAAATGGCGCTAGCTTCACAGCATTTGTGCACCGCCGCTGTCAGTGTCAGCCAGTTTGCCGTGGCATACGGAGCTCCATCGCAGTCTTTAACACTGGTAGCATGCCGCGACAGCGTGGACGTGAACCGTATGTGCAGTTGATGGACTTTGAGCGAGGGCGTATAGTGGGCATGCGGGAGGCTGGGTGGACGTACCGCCGAATTGCTCAACACGTGGGGCGTGAGGTATCCACAGTACATCGATGTTGTCGCCAGTGGTCGGCGGAAGGTGCACGTGCCCGTCGACCTGGGACCGGACCGCAGCGACGCACGGATGCACGCCAAGACCGTAGGATCCTACGCAGTGCCGTAGGGGACCGCACCGCCACTTCCCAGCAAATTAGGGACACTGTTGCTCCTGGGGTATCGGCGAGGACAATTCGCAACCGTCTCCATGAAGCTGGGCTACGGTCCCGCACACCGTTAGGCCGTCTTCCGCTCACGCCCCAACATTATGCAGCCCGCCTCCAGTGGTGTCGCGACAGACGTGAATGGAGGGACGAATGGAGACGTGTCGTCTTCAGCGATGAGAGTCGCTTCTGCCTTGGTACCAATGATGGTCGTATGCGTGTTTGGCGCCGTGCAGGTGAGCGCCACAATCAGGACTACATACGACTGAGGCACACAGGGCCAACACCCGGCATCATGGTGTGGGGAGCGATCTCCTACACTGGCCGTACACCTCTGGTGATCGTCGAGGGGACACTGAATAGTGCACGGTACATCCAAACCGTTATCGAACCCATCGTTCTACCATTCCCAGACCGGCAAGGGAACTTGCTGTTCCAACAGGACAATGCACGTCCGCATGTATCCCGTGCCACCCAACGTGCTCTAGAAGGTGTAAGTGAACTACCCTGGCCAGCAAGATCTCCGGATCTGTCCCCCATTGAGCATGTTTGGGACTGGATGATGCATCGTCTCACGCGGTCTGCACGTCCAGCACGAACGCTGGTCCAACTGAGGCGCCAGGTGGAAATGGCATGGCAAGCCGTTCCACAGGACTACATCCAGCATCTCTACGATTCTCTCCATGGGAGAATAGCAGCCTGCATTGCTGCGAAAGGTGGATATACACTGTACTAGTGCCGACATTGTGCATGCTCTGTTGCCTGTGTCTATGTGCCTGTGGTTCTGTCAGTGTGATCATGTGATGTATCTGACCCCCAGGAATGTGTCAATAAAGTTTCCCCTTCCTGGGACAATGAATTCACGATGTTCTTATTTCAATTTCCAGGAGTGTATAATTGAATTTCTTGTGAGCAAGCTAATACTATTCGTTTAAATCGTAATTCTACAGTTCTTCTTTTATTACTTCCTAGAAGCTATTTCATACTTTTTGCTGAATCCAAATAAAAGTGCTCTTGCTCCAATGACGAAAGTGTGTAGAAATTAAATCAGCATCTTCTTAGCTTAGTGTGATATATGTCCGTTTCTGTGCAGTGACTTATTCTCCCATGTTCGTATTACGCTGTTTTCGGGTTGGAGAAATCAGTTTTGAAAAATCAGTATGATATTGTTCCATTATTTTGCAAAAAACAATGAATTTGAAATCTGTCTGTTGCACCCCTTTAATGCTACAAGTAACCCTCAGTTTGTGTTTTTTCAGAATTCATGGATTAACTCAAAATCTTAAGTTTCTTTCATATACATCGAATACCTGAACAATACCAGATCTTCCTCGGCACTCGACAAGCCTCATACAGTAAAAATTTCTCGAGAGCGATAACGAACAGTATTTCGTGATTCCCAACCTCGTACCCAGCAACAGCATATTCCAACCTTTGACAGCACAGACGCGTGTATAACTACGTTGCCATCCACTCAGTAAACAGTCAGCGATTTAGATCATCTACAGCCGGCCGCGGTGGTCTCGCGGTTCTAGCCGTTCAGTCCGGAGCCGCGCGACTGCTACGGTCGCAGGTTCGAATCCTGCCTCGGGCGTGGATGTGTGTGATGTCCTTAGGTTAGTTAGGTTTAAGTAGTTCTAAGTTCTAGGTGACCGATGACCTAAGATGTTATGTCCCGTAGTGCTCAGAGCCATTTGAACATTTTGAAGATCATCTACTAGTTCCGTTTCTTTTGAATAGTTCAGTGTATGGGCGACCTGACACTACTCCAGCATCACGTCAGTCGTGGAGTGACACCGAATAACAATGAACACTATTTCAAGATTAATCTTACTTTTGTATTGGTGGCGATGACCCATAAATCTGTGAATGGAGACAACATACGCATCATCAAAATGGACAGAGTTAGCGTCGCGCGGGATTAGATGAGCTGTCTAGGGCGCTGCAGTCATGGACTGTGCGGTTGGTCCCGGCAAAGGTTCGAGTCTTCCCTCGGGCATGGGTGTGTGTGATTGTCCTTCAGATAATTTAGGTTAAGTAGTGTGTAAGCTTAGGGACTGATGACCTCAGCAGTTACGTTCCATAAGATTTCACACATATTTGAACATTTTTTTTTGGACAGAGTTAGCCAGTAGTTTGTTGACAGCACAGTAACATGTTAAGTAGGTCTTACAACTACTGTCTTTAACGTTTGTGAACACCCACGCCAGTGCTCTGTTTAAACAGAACTACACTTTCGTTCACACTGCTGCCAGTTTCGGCTAAAACTACTAACTCTGTCATTGCCATAAAATCGCCAAAACTTTCCCGGCTGGGAATTCGTGGGGACCTATAGAGGCTACTTCCGTGACTCTGTCTACAACTTCTGCTTGCAGAGCCTGGGAGTAAAAATTAATTAAATGTTGTAAAATGATCTTAGGGAATCTATAACACCATAATTCAACATATGAAAGATTAGGATCGTGCGCAGCAACATCGTATTGAAATTCACTAAGACTGCCCGACAGAGTAAATATTAGTCCTAAAAATCACACATAATAGCAATTTATTATACGTGGTGATCTTAAAATGCTCACCAACTGATTTCACAGTCCCTCCTTTCTTTAACGGTACAGTTTTGTTTATTACAACGACGGTATGTTGTAGATATCTTGTACATATAAGTTTTGTGTGAACGGAAATCATTATCATGTGTGTTCCTACCACAAACGACTGTTAGAAGACAACAACAAAACGCAATAAAGTTTATTAACTTTGAATGTGTTTGCATACACACTACTGGCCATTAAAATTGCTGCACCACGAAGATGGCATGCTACAGACGCGAAATTTCACCGACAGGAAGAAGATGCTGTGATATGCAAATGATTAGCTTTTCAGAGCATTCACACAAGGTTGGCGCCGGTGGCGTCACCTACAACGTACTGACGTGAGGAACGTTTCCAACCGATTTGTCACACACAAACAGCAGTTAACCGGCGTTGCCTGTTGAAACGTTGTTCTGATGCCTCGTGCAAGGAGGGGAAATGTGTATCATCACGTTTCCGACTTTGATAAAATTCGGATTGTAGCCTATCGCGATTGCAGTTTATCGTGTCACACACTACTGCTCACACGTCTCGATCCCTGCGTCAACAGATGGGGACGTTTGCAAGACAACAAACATCTGCACTAACAGTTCGACGACGTTTGCCGCAGCATAGGGTATCAGCTCGGAGACCATGGCTGCGGTTACCCTTGACGCTGCATCACAGACAGGAGCGCCTGCGACGGTGTACTCAACGTCGAACCTGGGTGCACGAATGGCAAAACGTCATTCTTTCGGATGAATCCAGGTTCTGTTTACAGCATCATGATGGTCGCATCCGTGTTTGGCGACATCGCGGTGAACGCACATTGGAAGCGTGTATTCGTCATCGCCGTACTGGTGTATCACCCGGCGTGATGGTATGGGGTGCCATTGGTTACACGTCTCGGTCACGTCTTGTTCGCATTGATGGCACTTTGAACAGTGGTCGTTACATTTCAGATGTGTTACGACCCGTCGGCCGGAGTGGCCGTGCGGTTCTAGGCGCTACAGTCTGGAACCGCGCGACCGCTACGGTTGCAGGTTCGAATCCTGCCTCGGGCATGGATGTATGTGATGTCCTCAGATTAGTTAAGTTTAAGTAGTTCTAAGTTCTAGCTGGCACGGTAGCTCAGCGTGTTCGATCAGAGAGTTAGCAGCCCTCTGTAATAAAAAAAAAATAATAAATAAAAAAACTGAGTTAATCGATCAACAACGAACTTAAACGGATGTCGTACGACGTCCGCCCCGAGGAGATGCAACGAACGAAAGCGTTACCCATCACTGTATTGACTGACCAAGTGCAACAGGCATGGAACTCAATCTCACAAGTTTACATCCGGCACCTGCACAACACAATGCATGAGCGTTTGCATGCTTGCATTCGATATTCTGGTGGCTACACCGGTTGTTAATGCACCAGCATTTCACATTTGCAATGCCTTATTTCGAGCTTGCATTTACAAAAATGTTTCAAATGGCTCTGAGCACTATGGGACTTAACATCTGAGGTCATCAGTCCCCTATAGCTTAGAACTACTTAAACCTAACTAACCTAAGGACATCACACACATCCATGCCCGAGGCAGGATTCGAACCTGCGACTGTAGACTGTAGCACCTAGAACCGCTCGGCCACCCTGGCCGGCCTTGCATTAACCATTGATCTTACAATATTAATCACTGCAATATGTGACCGATACAAATTTATTCCCGAAATTTAATTACTCTACATTAATTATCATTTGGTATTAAGACTTTTTTCCGTCAGTATTTTGTCACTGTTTTTATGAATTTTCCCACAGGCATTAAATGAGATACTTTTGAGGATTTTTTAAAGAGAGCAAGGATAAGCTGTTTGTATCTAATGTAAAGTTTTGATAGCTTGTCATCTGACAAATTAATCATGCGTCCATCCCTCGTTTTTGGTGTACTTACATTCTTAAAGAGCACTTACTGTGTTTTTCCTTAATATGAACAAGACTAATATAAACATACTATCTAGGGTCAGTCACAATGTTAACCTCTTTAAAATACTGTTTATGCTATTCACGGATGGCAATTTGATAAAATGCGTGTGACAGCCTTTTTGTGTAATTTACAGACAGTTTTCGATCCATTGGAGTTACCCTATGAAAGAATATCATAAGTCAGTTAAAAATGGACGAAAGCATGATAGATGTGTTTTGATTATGTGGCATCTCACCTTATTCACTAGACGGATAACACTTGAGATCGTGGTACGTCGTTTATCGGGTTGAGCATTTCATCTGAGTTTCCGATAAATACGGAAACCAAGAAGCTCGTACGATTCAGTGTCTTGTTCGGTAATAATAAAATGAAACATATATTCAGGTTTGTTTTCATTCACGTCTAGAAAATTCTCTACAAACCATGTGCACACGTAACTTTTGCTACTACTTTGCTCTGTTGCGGCTCCTCAAAGAGATCAGTATTTTCAGATACCAGTGTTCTAAATCTACATCTACATTTACATGTTACATCATCCGCCTACAGTACTGCTCCACAAGAAAGGATTTAGGGCAGATAATTTATACACACGAGGTATGAAAAGAGGGCAAGAACCGAACGTTGCTAAACACTCTTTGTAATTGGTACAGTTCTGTGGCAGACTATATCGACAGCTATACTGGCGTCCAATAGAGTCATATTGTTTATTGTCTCGTTTTGAAAGCTACCATATGTTGTTATCGGTGTGGTCATCAGTCCAAAGACTGGTTGGCTATAGCTCTTCACAGTAGTTTATTCATTCTTCACGTCTATAAATCTAATGAAACCTACATCTACTTCAACGTGCTCACTATATTCCAGTTTTGGTGTTCCTCTACAACTTTTATCCCTGCATAACAAATATAACTATTTCCTCATACCTTAAGATGTGTCCTAGCATCCGAGTCCTTCTTTTAGTCAGGTTGTACCATAAATGTCTTTTCTACACGATTTCATTCAGTACTTTTTCATTAGTTATTCGTCTACCCATTTAAAAATTTCTTCTGTACCATCAGATTTCAAGATCTTATACTCTGTTTTGTATATACTGCTTATCACCCATTTTCATTTCCGTATAATGCTACGCAGTTCAGGCAGATAACTTTAGAAAAGACTGCTTAACAAATCAATTTGTATTAGACGTTATAAATCGTTGTCTCTCATCTTCCTATTATATGTCTGTATTTTACATACTCTCTTCGACAGTTAATTTTCTCCCCAAATTAATTTCAGTGCCTCAGTTCCGAACCTAATTTCTCCAGCATGACCTGAATTAATTCGATTTCATTACTGTTGTTTTACTTCTGTTGATGTTCATCTTATAATCTCTTCTCAAGATATCCATTCCGTTCAACTGATATTTCAAGTCCTTTGTCGTCTCTAACAGAATCATCGGTAAACCGTAAAGTGTTTGTGTGTTCGCCTTGAACTTCAGTTCCCTATCTAAATTTCTCACGATTTCATTTACTTCTTGATCAAGGTGCAGAGTCAATTACTTCCTCCTCACTTACTGCCTCTCTTTCATGACTTAATCTTGGACCTGCAGTCTGTTTTCTGTATAAGCTGTAGACAACGTTTCACTCCCCGTGTTTGCCGGCCGCGGTGGTCTCACGGTTCTAGGCGCGCAGTCCGGAACCGTGCGGCTGCTACGGTCGCAGGTTCGAATCCTGCCTCGGGCATGGATATGTGTGATGTCCTTAGGTTAGTTAGGTTTAAGTAGTTCTAAGTTCTAGGGGACTGATGACCACAGCAGTAGAGTCCCATAGTGCTCAGAGCCATTTGAACCATTTGAACTCCCCGTGTTTATGCTTTTGACCTTCAGAATTTCGGTAAATCCACAAATGCTATAAATGTATGTAGTCTTTTTCAAGCTATCTACTAAGATAAGCCGTAGTGTCAGTGCTGTTTCGAGGATTCTTACATTATTCCGAACCCAAACTGATTCCAGTAGAGGTCACCTTCTGTCAGTCTTACCTTTCCTCTGTAAGTAATTTGTGTTAGTATTATGTGACCATCACTTATTAAACTGATCGTCCGCTTATGTTCGCACCTACCAGCAACTATCTCCTTTGGAATTGGAATTATACATACTTCTTGATACCTGATACTATTTCACCTGTATCACGTATATTGCATGCCAGATGGAATAGTTCTGTTATAGCTAGTTTTCCCAACGATCTCAAAAATTGTGAGGGAATTTCGTCTACTCCAAGTGCCTTGTTTCGACTTAAATCTTCTGTCAAACTCCTCTCACAGTGTCATAGCCGGCCACGGTGGTCGTGCGGTTCTAGGCGCTCCAGTCCGGAGCCGCGCTGCTGCTACGGTCGCAGGTTCGAATCCTGCCTCGGGCATGGGTGTGTGTGATGTCCTTAGGTTAGATAGGTTTAAGTAGTTCTAAGTTCTAGGGGACTGGTGACCACAGCAGTTGAGTCCCATAGTGCTCAGAGCCATTTGAACAATGTAATATTTCCATCTCATCTTCATCTGCCTCCTCTTCCCTTCCCACAACATTGACTTCAAGTTTCTTTCCTTGTAATAGCTCTTTACACCTTCCAGCTTTCCCTTCTTTTCTTAGCAGTGGCTTGAGAATAAAAAAATCTTCCTATGTGTCAAAAGAATTTCTGAGTTATATCTCTAAAATTCCTCTACCTAATTTCGGATGAAATATTACATTTGTATGCGTAGTACATTAAAGCAATGTATTCATCTGTGTGTTTCAAGGGAAGTAATTACTCAGTTCTTTTTTCCTTCGTCTTTCTTTCCTATATGAAAAAAGTTGATTAATTCTAATTATCTGAGCGTTGACTGAGACTGGGAAGTATTTGTTTCCAAAACTTTCTAGGATTTTTCAGGATTTTATACCTCAATTAATGATTATGTTATAACAGCAAAGTTGTGTATCCACAGCTACACTTGTTTTTTTTTTTTTTTTTTTTTTTGCAAAATATAATTCTTTACAGTAAACATCGCTGAAACTTTTGTGTAGCTCTACCATGTATCTTTCAATTATTTTTCATCTGCACAACGTGTGTAAAAATTATAGAAGAATCTCATCCATATTTTCATGGTATGTGTAATACGTAATATTGTATTCGTTTCGAGTCACTCGGAAATGAATGACGCAATGAAATGACACAATAATTAATTCTGTTGTGTAGTTGTTCACTGCAGTAGACAGCTGTTACTGTCGCTTCTTTGTCGTTTTCATTCAGTCCTGAGGCTGCAAATGCACAAAGGGCACAGCACCAGTAGGGAGTACCCACTCGAATGGACTGCGTGCATTTGCAGCCTCAGGACTGATCAAAAACGCCAGATAAGCAATATTAACAGCTGACTGCTGCAATATAGAATTGCACGGCAGACTTAATGTGCTGCACTAGTACTCGAGAGGAACGTTATTCAGATAGGTGTATAGCCATCCATTTTAACCTAGTATCATTTTCCCTAAATCATTTCCCGCGAGTTTGCTCACGCTAAGAGAAAAATCCACTAATTTTAATTATATTCACTGCTACTGAGCTCTAATCAAAGATTTCGAATGAAGGAAGAAAGATTTGGTTTAGCGTCCCGTCGACAAGCTTGGATTGTGTCAAGGATAGGAAGGAAATCGGTCGTGCCCTTTGAAAGGAACCACCTCAGCATTTGCCTGAAGCGATTTAGGGAAATCACGGAAAACCTAAATCTGGATGGCTGGACGAGGGTTTGAAACGTCGTCCTCCCGAATGCGAATCCAGTGTGCTAACCACAGCGCCACCTCACTCGGTAAAAATTTCGAGTATTTAGTTACACTGTTATTTCCAGATTTTGATATGGAAACAGTCTCAACTGCTGAACGAAAAAACGTTAGAGAATGAGGCTGATAGAGATGAAATGAGAGCACGAATTTCACGTAGATGAAATAAGCAATCCATCCCAGCCTCATTGGAGGAAGAGTAATTCCACACAATAGAGTGAGGTAGTGACAATATGAGCAGCCGGCTTAGGTTGTTTGCAGATGATGCTGTCGTTTATCGTCTAGTAAACTCATCAGAAGACAAAAGAAAAACGATTTAGAAAAGTTGGCAATTGACCCCAACTGATGAAAAGCGTGAGGTCATCTTGAGTGCTAAAAGGAATCCGTTAAACTTCGCTTACACGATAAGTCAGTCTAATCTAAGGCCGAAAATTCAACTAAATACCTAGAAATTATAATTAGGATCAGTTTAAATTGTTAAGAACACAGAGATAATGTGGTGGGTAAGTCAAGAAATTATAATTAGGATCAGTTTAAATTGTTAAGAACACAGAGATAATGTGGTGGGTAAGTCAAACCAAAGACTGTGTTTTATTGGCAGAACACGTAGAAAATGTGACATCTTCTAAAGAGACTGCCTACACTACGCTTGTCCGTTCTCTTCTGGAATATTGCTGCGTGGTCTGGGATCCTTACCAGATGGAATTAACGGAGTACATGGAGAAAGTTCAAAGAAGAGCAGCACGTTTTGTATTATCGCGAAATAGGGAAGATAGTGTCACGTACATGATATAGGATTTGGGACGGATATCACTTACACAACGGCGGTTTTCGTTGCAGCGGAACTTTCTCACGAAATTTCAATCACCAACTTTGTTCTCCGAATGTGAAAATATTTTACTGGCACCTACCTCCATAGGGAGAAACGATCGTCATAATAAAATAAGGATACTTTTTGAACACATACTGTTAAATGAGAAACATTTTCTCAAATGTTACTTTTCTTATCACTTTCAAAATGTGATAAGCTGTTCTGAGTAATTAGCTAAACAAATTTGTGTACTAGTTTTTTTTTAATATCAGCTTTAGGGTCTCGCTAAAATTTCTTAAATTTGTATGTATGATACATAGCAATTTTTGTTTCACAAAAATTTAAATAAATTTGATGGTAATGGAAAGTGAGAAATTTTGTACCACAGTAAATTGTGTTATAGTCTGTACAAACCCTGCAGCAAATTTCATCATTCTGTCTGCAATTGTTCACAAGTTGCGGGAAATGCATAAAAAAGAATTTTATTAGCATTTATTAAGTGCCTTAATATTGGCCAGAGTTATATAATTAGTCTTTTTGTTCTCCATATAGATCTTTTTCTCCTGTTATGATTCTTCTGACGTTCTCTTTTGGCAACATCCTTCAGTGACATTTCAGGACTAGTAATACGTACATCATCAATCTTCTTCAACAGGTTTTCAGTGAAGCAACCTGAATAAAATCCTAGTCTCTTAAGAGCCCATATTTATCAGCATCATCGCGAGAGAAAATTTTAATAACAGTAAATGAGCAAAATGTTGCCTTTAGGCGTCTCTTCCAAATGAGGTTATTAAAGCATCCGTTCGGATTCTGTGTTCCATCATAGGTCAATTTCTTAATACATCAAAATTATTCTATTCCTTAGAGATGTCTTCTCTGATGGCAGGAAATAATAAAATATCACTAACAAGGCAGAATCGCCAAGAAGTGGGTGCATTTCACTACGAATTGGTTGAAACTAGATGGCATTTACATTATTTGCAGCACAAATTGACCTCTGAAAATTGGAGACAATACTTCCAACATGTCACAGAACTGTTGTTGTGTTCTTCAGTCCTGAGGCTGGTTTGATGCAGCTCTCCATGCTACTCTATCCTGTGCAAGCTACTTCATCTCCCAGTACTTACTGAAACCTACATCCTTCTGAATCTGCTTAGTGTATTCATCTCTTGATCTCCCTCTACGATTTTTACCCTCCACGCTGCCCTCCAGTGCTAAATTTGTGATCCCTTGATGCCTCAGAACATTTCCTACCAACCGCTCCCCAATTATGTTCAGCACCTCCTCATTAGCTATGTGATCTACCCATCTAATCTTCAGCATTCTTCTATAGCACCACATTTCGAAAGCTTCTATTCTCTTCTTGTCCAAACTATTTATCGTCCATGTTTCACTTCCATACATGGCTACACTCCATACAAATACTTTCAGAAACGACTTCCTGACACATAAATCTATACTCGATGTTAACAAATTTCTCTTCTTCAGAAACGCTTTCCTTGTCATTGCCGCCGGCCGAAGAGGCCAGGCGGTTCTAGGCGCTACAGTCTGGAACCACGCGACAGCTACGGTCGCAGGTTCGAATCCTGCCTCGGGCATGGATGTGTGTGCTGTCCTTAGGTTAGTTAGGTTTAAGTAGTTCTAAGTTCTAGGGGACTGATGACCTTAGAAGTTAAGTCCGATAGTGCTCAGAGCCATTTGAACTTGTCATTGCCAGTCTACATTTTATATCCTCTCTACTTCGACCATCATCAGTTATTTTGTTCCACAAATAGCAAAACTCTTTTACTACTTTAAGTGTCTCATTTCCTAATCTAATTCCTTCAGCATCACCCGACTTCATTCGACTACATTCCATTATCCTCGTTTTGCTTTTGTTGATGTTCATCTTATATCCTCCTTTCAAGACACTGTCCCTTCCGTTCAACTGCTCTTCCAAGGCCTTTCCTGACTCTGACAGAATTACAATGTCATCGGCGAACCTCAAAGTTTTTATTTCTTCTCCATGGATTTTAATGCCTACTCCAAAATTTTCTTTTGTTTCCTTTACTGCTTGCTCAGTATAAAGATTGAATAAGATCGGGGAGAGGTTACAACACTGTCTCATTCCCTCCCCAACCACTGCTTCCCTTTCATGCCCCTCGACTCCTATAACTGCCATCTGGTTTCTGTACAAATTGTAAATAGCATTTCGCTCCCTGTATTTTACCCCTGCTACCTTTAGAATTTGAAAGAGAGTATTCCAGTTGTTACAGAACTATCTCACTGCAAAAGAAAATTCAACATTTTTGTCAGTTTCACTTACATCCCCCTTTAAGAAGGAGGTACCGAGTAGTATTAGAGCTGAAGTCTTGCAGTCAATCAAAAATGTATGCCTATATTTGGATAGCTCGTGTTTTGCTCACTGTGTTACACTGTATAACTGCATCGAATTCTATCCGGAATTCAAGGAACAAGTCATCAACCTGTGCGTTGTCTACGATCACTTTTAATACCATGGAGAAACAGAGCGAGCTGAGCTTCATAAGCCTGCTTGCGGAATTTGTGTTGATACCCATGTAGGAGATCTTCGTCTTCCATAAAGATCATAATACGTTATCATAAAACTTTACCCCTAGCTCCACAACAGACTGGCGTCAGCGATTTGTGCCTGTGATTATACCTATTGTCTAACGTTCACCCTCGAAAACCTAAATACCTGCGCCTTTTACCAATCGCTTTGAATCTTTCATTGCTCCAGTAATCTACGATAACCAGCTGTTAGAATGGGATCAAGTTTGTGTGTGTGTGTGTGTGTGTGTGTGTGTTTGTGTGTGTACTTGCCATCCGCTATTATAAGCACGAAGAATCAATGATTGTTGAGTGCTCATTATGTTGACCATTATCAGAACAGAGTCGTAAGTGGAATATCAGCTTACCTTCATACGGAAATTTCCCATTGAACGCGCTTCAAATAATTCAGTTATACACAGATTACTAAAGAAATTTTAACACAAATTTTACACAAAAGAAGGTATAGAAAATCAAGTGTTTTAACAGATAATAAACTAAACGAGTTACGAGCATCATTGGAAATAAGCCCAAGGAAATTTATCGCTTTAGAGTCTTGTATCACTAGTGCCTGCGCGGAAAGCTGCGCACAAACTCAAATCGAAAACTTACAAAGTAACTGTTGTGCATCGATTGACCGCTTCAGGTACTGTTCCCGAAGCCAGCACTGACACTGCCTCTGGCATTTCGTGCATGATAGGTAGGTTGGTCATGAAATGCTCAATTTTCTGATACAACATGGCTACAGTTATCAGTTACGTGAACCTGCAGAACAATCGACGTTGAAGTTCTAAAAATCCTCAGCAGTTATATCAACAGCCTCTGTGTGATATGAAAAGTGGACGTGGTTATGCAATATGGAACCAACTCCAAAATATACATTTTGAGATGGAGCTGTTAAAGCACAATTTTACAAACAAAATTCAAATCTAACATTATCCTAAAAGCAACTGTCGCATTATAGATATTTCTAATGCTCTATCAGATTAACATTGAAATTCCCTGATATTTCTTAATTTCCAGAACCTGTGGCAACCCTAGCTCACATTGATACTGTGGATCTTGGAATATTGAACCCCTAATGATTTCTGAAAAAGAACATCCCATGCATCTAGCTTCAACTACGTTATTCAAAGTCAAAGAGAATTTGCAGTGTGGGCACTTCAAAAACTGAGGGAAGATAACAACTCGTTGTCTAATGTGTTGTGGGCTGAAAAAGCCTGTTTCACACTCAGAGAGTCTGTCAACATCCACAAATGCAGAATTTTGACTACCAAAAGTCCTAGACTGGTCATCGAAACCCCCTTGTGTGATGAGATGTCATGGTGTGGTGTGAATTTACCACACTTGTCATGATCAATCCCTTTTTCTTTGATGAAATGCAGGCTGCTACTTTTCAAACTGTCAGTGTGATAGGTGCAAGGTACAGTTATACGTTACAGAATCCCATCATTCCTAGCTTGGCTGATAAAGATCTGATGAAGATACGACTTTTATACAAGATGGCACTCCATCTCATATTGCTACACAGGTGGAAGATGTTTTGTGCACACCATTTGGTGAGCCACCTCTTCCATTGTGTTTGGCTTTCCAAATCCCCAGACCTCCATCCTTGTGATTATTGATTGGGGAGTTACCTGAAGTTGCAAGTCTAACGCAATCATCCAAAAACATTAGCGATGCTTAAAGAAAATATCCAATGGCAATTTTTCACTGTATCTGCTCATATGCTATTCACAACATTGTCCCTCGACTACAGGTTTTGTTGATGAATGACGCAGACTTTTGATCATTTGTTGTAAAGAACCTCATATCTGCTAAAAATCAGGCTAACTATTGCTTTTGTATCATATGAAGTGCCATCTGTTGGTCATTTTCACAGATTTTGGTTTTTGGTTTCAATAAAGCTCCATGTTATTTCAAGCATGAGTGTCAGTTTTTACCTCTCTACCTACATTATTCCCTGAAGCACTAAATTTTCAAATTTTAACAGACATTCAGGTCACCCTGCAGATTTGTAGTGTCTGTAATGTTTCATGCAACAATCCTTTAGACATGCATGCATGTCCAAAGGAACATCACATCAGACTTTACAGATACTGTCAAATACTGACACTGCATTAATGTATTTCATACCAAAACCAAGGCAGTCTGACAAGAATACTAAATAAGTTTCTCCCAGTGCAAGACTCTCATAATTGTGCAAGCACTGTGCGAAGCAGACACTGGGAAATATGGGCATGTGGGTCTGTCCATGAAGCATGCTCACAAAACCATGTTTATCAAGTGATTGTTGACATTAGGCAGAATATCTGGGTTCAGGATCTGGTGCGGCTTAAATTTTCACTTGTTTCCAGCAATTTGTATAGCTGTGGTGGTACCATATTCACAATTTGCAAATACATTTCATGAGTTCGCTAAGTCTTGAATGGAAGAAGTACAGTATTACAAAGTCAGCTGCTGCTCTCATGCCATGTTGGAATGTTGTGATGGATGCATGCAAATTGGTGGGTTTTGCTAACAATAACTATATTGTTATTATAAAATGAATACTTACTGTCAGTCTTCTTCTGCCTGGCTGATTGCTATTGGTCATCTCACTACAAAGTACAGAATGCAAATGATGGTGGCCACACAGTTGAATTATAAGAGTTAAAATCCAGTGCCCCCCTACTATTGGCCAACACCATGATGTTGACACACATATTTATTGCCACTAGCCATGGATGAGAGGGAATTCTAGGATTGTTGGTGCTGAGATCAGTGATTTCAGGAATGCTGATGCTGATGTCAGCGGAATACAATATGCAATATTGTGTCAGCTGTAATATGACACCAAAGATCATTTAAAGGTTATCTTGTTCTCTCCTTGTTGTTACTGTGTCTACATTTTATTTTTAAGAGGAAAGGTTGTAAAAATAGAGTTATGAAACAAAAAGCACAATATCATATCACTGGCACAACAATTGAAACTATGAAATTTTGTTATTTACTACCAAAAGTAGAGCCACAGTTTGTTGAAAACATCTTGGATCTGATTGTCACTGCAAGTGAAAAGTGAAAAAGATATTTCTTAGGTGAAGATAGGTTCTTAACAGTGTTCCGGGAAAGTGGGCAGCAACAAATAAAAAGATTAGTCAGTTAACTGCAGTGAAGTGATCTAAAACCAACACCACTGCTGAAAATGAAAGACTGTGCTAGCAGAAACGTTAGTGTAAAGCTCCTTAAAACTTTGTAGTCAAACTTACCAGCGATTTTGAAAGTATTTAACTATCTCTGAAGAAGGTGTACACAAATTGGCTCTTGTGGCAGACTGAATGGCAGAAATATGATCAGTTCATAATGTTCAGTCAATTCCATGTTGCAGATTCTATGTTGGAGTTAGCTTACATGGGCTGCACACATGAACCGAGGAACTAGAAATTCATTTGAGAGAAAACAGTAAAGAAAGATGACAACATTCTAATAACATGTGCAGAAGCTGATCAAAATATAACAACAAAGGGAGGTGTCACTATGATTTTAGTGCAGGTTTTAGGCCATAAAAAGTGTCCCATCAGGGAAACGATAAGAGGCAGACACAATAGCGGCAAAATGTTCAGTCACAGGACATCAATAAAAAAGAAGTTTCACGCTATGAAAATAACCTGATGCAGTGATTTTGAAGCCAATGGCTTCTGCACACCATCATATTTGGGAGACCGAACTGTGTGTGTGTGTGTGTGTGTGTGTGTGTGTGTGTGTGTGTGTGTGTTTTGTAGTGTTATTTATATAAAAACATTAATTTGTGTAAAAATGGTTAATCACGTTGTTCACAGATGCAAAAGCAGAAGTGGGAGCTAAGCTATTATTTTCTGTAGTAAATGCTTCAGCTTAACTCATAGTTTCTTGATTAACACATTGTGATGAAAAAACAGAACACAGCACAATATATTCTTAGTTGTTCTGCAAAGTTGACATTGATCAAACTAAGAGGTCGTATGTTTGAATCAGAGATGGTGCCATGCCTTGGTTTCCCTAAACAAGCAGTACATAAGTCGCATCAGATGTTTCTTGTAAGTCAACTACAACATTCTTGCACCTGGGAGTGAGAGCCCTTTGGTCAGTTTATTGTACATCAGCACATAATAAGGGTTGTAGAGGGAAGGGAGGCCATACAACTGCAGTTATACAAAGAAAACTGTACTAACTTTGGTGATTAGAGTTACGATGTGGGTGGTCTATCAAAGAAGACATAGGCGCAAAGGTCTTTATTGCTGTAGGCCTATCTGTCGCAGTGGAATTTGCCCCAATCTCATCCATCATGTCAGTCTCCATATCACTGTCATAATCCCATGCTTCATATTCACTTCACCCTTCAGACCAACACTGATTATTATATTCTCTATTGATCTTTCCATTAACCCATCTCTGCACCAATATTCATTTTCAATTATTTTTACATGTTTGCAAGCTCTTAAACAATCATTCTGGGTAATCTTAGATAAAGGCTCTTTGGTTATTTGTTACAGGGTAGTTAAATTATTGGGATAAATGTTTTTTGTCAGCAAGTTTTTTTTACATTGTATTCCAAATTAGCAATGTATGTTTCAAATTACAGTGGTATCGTGGGAGACCTAGTATAGTCCTTAGACTTTAAAACTGCATACTGGTTTGCTCTAAAAATAGGCTTCAGTTTATTAGAATACACAATCTGTGAATGCTCATTTCTTGTTAAGCTCAATTCAAAACCAATTTTGTTCTGAATGAGTCATACAGTTATATCATTTTTGCGAATTGCAGAAGCAGGGGCTTTATTTGTCTGAACAGTATGGTACAGTGTGTTATCGAGAACAAAAATACTACCGGCTCCAATATTAGGATCAGAGTCTCTTCAAACCGTTTGTGACAGTTATTCCCAATTCATATCATGGTGATAATCTTGGGCATTAGATTTCAAGTCATAAATTAACTCTGCTCCCTCTATGAAACCCATTGCTCCTCATGCATGGATGATAATAGTCTGGCCTTGCACTGCTGTTAGCCATTACAGATAAAATTTGTTCCTGCTGCAAGCACTTTTCATTATGTAATGTGTATGTATCCACACGTTTCCATCATGAATACCACAGGGTTATTTGACCCTTTTTCATTATTTTGAATCGATCTCAACTATTTGGCACACTTTGCAACGATGCCGGAATGTTCAGTTTGGTCGTTTCTCTTGTCTTTACATTTTTTGAAACAAGATTCCATCTTACAAATTTTCCTAAATATATCCCTTTCCCCTCCCTCCTCTGAATATTTATCTTGGTAAGCAGTTTTCTCAACATGGGGGGGTTATTTTTTTCCACTCATCACACTCCAAAACTTTTCTTTAAGTAAGTGCTTTATCAAAGTCATGTAGACAAACTATTTTTCTAGAATGCCTTTTTTTCTAAGAGTTTTATTTTCTTCCCCAGTTTCTTCCACTTTCTATAGCCTTTAAATATGTACTGTACTGTTCTTTCTTACTTCGCTACTATTTTTGTCACCCATAAGATTGCTTTTTGTAAAGGTATCATTACCTGAGTCTGCTTTCTGCCTAGGTGTACAACATTGAATATAAGCTATCTGTTTCACCTTATTGCGTCCATTTTCGTGACATCTTCCTGTGTTTTCCATTCTAAGGGATATTCAGGATTAAGCATAATGCCGCTTCGTACTACTGATGAAATTTTCATGAGGGCATGCTGAACCTCTTAGTAGTGTATACCAAACTGACCTTTAAGTTATTGGCTTTCAGAACTCGCATTTACAACTGTGCCATCAGTTGAATGTAAATTATGATGATACAAATGTAAGGACAACAAAAGGCTGTCCCCAAGCAAAGAAAATCTCTGACATGGCTGGAAATTGAACCTGGGACCCTATGGTTAACAATCAGCCACACTGATCACAGTGCTACCAAATGGACTTGAAAGCATTGATGGTGCAATGTTTTCCTTAGTCACCACTGTACTTGTTTACTGTAGGCACCAACATAGGTTTCCAATAACAGCCATGGGAGGCCAAGTGCAGTAAGACACTGAAGTGACAAATTTCATGGCATACAGAAATGCACATACACAAATGGTGGAAGTATCGTGTACACAAAGTATAAAAGGGCATTTCATTGGGGAATTAACAGATTTTGAATGCAGAATGCTTGTTGGAGCTAGACACATGGGACATTCCATTTCATATATCTTTATATTCTTCAATATTCTGAGGTCTACAGCATCAAAAAGGTGCCAAGAATACTAATTTCAGGTATTACCTCTCATCATACACAATGAAGTGGCCGATGGCCTTCACTTAACGACCAAGAGCAGCAGCATTTGTGTACAGCTCTCAGTCCTCAAAGACAAGCAACAGAGTGTGAAATAACTGCAGAATGCAATGTAGGATGCATGAGGAACATATTTGTTAGGACAGCGCAGTGAAATTGGCATTAATGGGATATGGCACAGCCTTTGTTAATAGCACAAAACTGCCTGCAGCAGCTCTCCTGAGCTCATGACCATATTGGTTGGTCTATAGATGACTTGAAGAATGTGGCCTGGTCAGATGAATCACGATTTCAGTTGGTAAGAGCTGATGGTAGGGGTCGAGTGTTGCACAGACCCTATGAAGCCATGCACCCACATTGTGAACGAGGCACTGGGCCCGCAGGTGGTGGCTCCATAATGGTGTGGGCTTTGTTTGCATGGAATTGACTGGGTCCTCTGGTCCAGCTGAACCAATGGAGACCGTTTGCAGCCATTCACAGACTTCATGTTCCTAAATAATGATGAATGTTATACGGATAATAATGCACCATGTCACTGGGCCACAGTTGTTCAAGATTGTTTTGAAGAATATTCTGCACATTTCGAGCCAATGATTTACCCACCCCGGCCACCTGAAATGAATCCCACCAAACATTTATAGGACACAATCAATAGGTCAGTTCGCACACAAAACCCTGCACTGGCAACACTTTTGCAATTATGGACAGCTATAGAGGCAACACGGCTCAATATTTTGGAAAAAATTGGAAATTTGTGGTAAGGTCTTATGGGACTAAACTGCTGAGGTCATCGGTCCCTAAGTTTATGCACTACGTAATCAAACTGAAACTAACTTACGCCAAGGACAACACACACACCCATGCCAGAGGGAGGACTCGAACTTCCGATGGGGGGAGCCCAATATTTTCGCAGAAGGCTTCCAATGACATGTTGAGTCCATGCCACATCGAGTTGCTGCACTATGCTGGGCAGAAGGAGGTCCGATACGATATTATGATGTATCCCATGGCTTGTTACCTCAGAGCATCATAGTTGGATAGTAAATTATTGTGATCTTTCACTGTATGACATCTGTACGTTGTCCTTATTTTGTCTGTATTTGACAGAATTTTATGTTAGATTGGTTTTCCTTTGCTGTTGGCAGCTGATGTCATGGCAACTGTCATTGCACTGCACATTCAGTGTTTACATTTGAGGTAAACTATCAAGTGAATATTGTACCATGCAACAAATCATTCATTTGTTCATATACAATTGTACGGCTGTGTGCTAATAGTTATGTTGTAAGGTTTTTCTACATTTCCAGAATGCAACTCCAGAAAGTAGCAATACTTTTGGTGCATTCTTATTCTAAATTTGTTATTTTATGCATCTGTTTCTTTTCTAGTGTTGCCAACAGATATTATCCCTCAGTCCAGACATACCACTTCATGACACAGTTGTTCATATCATGGAAAAATTAAAAGACTCTGTCTGGACTAAACATGCAATGCAGCTAGAATATGCTTCAGGAGGCAAACTGTTGGCACCGTCAGAAAAGTGGTTACTTGAATTATGTCATAAAGACCTTGGAGAAGAACTACACAGACGAAGAGCATATTTCAGTGCTTAACAGTAGACCTTGTACCAGGTATAAATGAAGAATCATCATGTCAGTTTCTGTCTTTCCCATAAAATGTGTCTCAGCTGTGTAGCCCTTTCCATCACCACCTAACTTTTATTCCACAATGGCATATGATTATGTCAGGGCTATATCTGATACTTGCATGCTACATCCTAGGGAAATTAGTGGTGTCAATGTCCAAATGGGGCTCTAGATTTTCCATGTACATCTACAGAATTCCATTGATTTAATGCTTAGTGATTAAGAGTATGTATGTAAACATGACTATTTCTGAACATGAATACCCACATGAGACAAACTGTCA
This sequence comes from Schistocerca gregaria, assembly GCF_023897955.1. Taxonomy (NCBI): domain Eukaryota; kingdom Metazoa; phylum Arthropoda; class Insecta; order Orthoptera; family Acrididae; genus Schistocerca; species Schistocerca gregaria. Next base: position 441,697,273 of record NC_064931.1, on the reverse strand, counting down.
CTTGATAAACACGCGCTATTACTGATAAAAGTTATTACAGTCTAGTATGGCTTATGCAGTGAGCATGCTTAATGTCTTTGTCCACAGAAAGAAAACTAGGTGCAAATTTACTAACCCAACTATCTCTGATGGACAAATAACTAGATTTGTGATAAAGTACGTTGGTTAATAACTTTCAAGCCTGTTTGGTTTGAAAAAGTGAAAAAGATTTACTTTCACAGAGCATTGACGTGCTGTCCAGTTGTAAATAAAATGATTACGTAAGTGTAAAACTCATTTGTTTTTGAAATTCATTAGTTATTTTTACAGATATCATAACTCAGTGTATTGCCCTCACCTGTGTTGACTGCTACCGCCATGCAGCAGCACAGCTCAGTCACTGCTGGAATGCTGATTATTCTTCCTGTCTGCATTAAAAATTACTTTGTTTGTAATGTGAAATGTACCAATGGTTTCCACTGAACATGGGTGTCACATGAAAGATGTGATGAGCAGAATTAGTTTGGAGTGACTCTAGCTTAACACTGAAAAAACTAACCTGCAAATACCTGCTGAAACACCAGAGAAAATGCAACTAACGATTCTTCAGAAGAGAGAGCCTGTATACTGCTGACTGGGCAAAATTGTAAAACAATATGTTCTGGGATGAGAAAAATGTGTGAGAGACAGAGACTTTACCTGACGTTAAGTTTACATTTTTCATTTTAGTGGGAGTGCTTAATTGCATGGAATCTCAACTAGTTACTTTCATAGAAAATTCTGCAGTATGGTGGGAAATAATTTGAAGGACATAGTGCCATTTGTACACTGAGTTACTACAGCTAACAGCTGAACTTAAAATAAAAACCAAATAAAATAACCAACTGTTTTGTCACAATGTAGACCATGCTTTACAAATTAAATTTTGCATCAACAAATTATGTTGTCTACCTTCCAATCATGATTATTCCTCCATGAACAAATGTATTTCATTACATACACAAAGGTGCCTGTCAGTTCATAAATGGCAAAGTCAAGTTTCACGCAAGATTTTCATGAACAAACTCTCATCCTGGCGTCCGCAAGATGGCAGACAAGCCTGGGACAAGCCAGTGTCACTTGAGTTTTTACTGATAAATGATGTCAAAATGACATGTCTTCCATAAAATTAAAGATGACTATGAAACTCACCAGTAGTCGACAGATGAATATCTTTGAAGATGCCATATTGGATTTTGTCATTTTTACCTATGTATTTGATGGTTTTCACTTCATAATTTGTGTATTATGACACTAAGCTGTTTCAAGGCAACAGCACACTGAAGATTTATCACAAACACATCACTTTGAACAATTTGTTATATTTAAATGTCCACTACTGACAAATCAGTGGTAAAAGCCTTTAGGAAATCCTTAGATAAAAGGCACGTATCACAAGTCACAGTTTAGCATAGTGTAGTGGATAGATGTGTGCAGTTACAATGTCCAAAATAGTACGTTCACATATTTAAACACTTTTTATACACCTTTGGATTTGTAAAAAAATTCTGAGTCTTTCATATTAATTTAATAGAAGTACAATATGCAATGTTCTCTTTTCAGTTTTGTGAACATGCTAGGAAATATGGACAAATAAATTGCAAGCATAGTCATTTGAATCACAGTCACATTAAATACAAAAATTTCAGAGATAACGTGATACTGATTGTTACAAATTATATGCTGGTATAACTAGTTTCACATATTGAATAGCAAATATAGATAAAATACTGAGAGTTATGTGACAACTTTCTTTTTTAATCAGCTTAACGTGTATATTTTGCAATGAATTGCAATGTTTATTTTGCATTTAAGAGCAAAGATTGAAATAAGAATAAAAATCAGAAATAAAATAAAAACAACAGTGTTTGTTTTTTGATTCCACTATAAACATAATGAATATGTTCCTTCAGTTCACAACACACTGAGCTGACGAAAGTCATGGAATATCTCCTATCATCATCTCAGACATCCTTTTGCATGGTGTAGTGCAGCAACTCAATGTGGCATGGACTCAACAATGTACCACCCTTTTATACCCTGCGTATGCGATATTGCAACAATCTGTATATGTGCATATCACTATCTCATGACTCTTGTCACCTCAGTGTATACACTAATGCTACAAAACATTATCATCACTGACCAGCTCGAGACTGAATGCCATCTAGTGATAATTACAGGTGTGTGATGTCATAAGGAACTTATGTAACTGGAACAGAGAAGAGGAATCATTCTAGCAATAACATTGCTGGAAATGGGGAAAACCACTGATGTAAGTGACTTTGACGAGGGTCAGATTGTTATGGCTTGGCAACTTGGAACAAGCACGGCTATAGTAAGGTGTTGGACATCCACATTCCATTACCCAATGTGGAGGTAACACACTTCACTGCTCTATGAAGCGGGCTAGGCTGTGATCAGTGGCAGATAAGATAAATGTAAATGGTGGAGCATGCACAAGTGTTTGCAGCATCCCATTCAGCACACATCATTGAATATGAGGCTTTACAGCAGACAACCCCTATGTGGTGCCACATTCACACAATGACATACTCAGTTATGATTGCTGTGGGCACAGTATCAAGATTTGACCTCATTTGGCAACGACCCCTAGCCACCCACCAACCCTCGGCTGTGACGTCACGGCTGCCACTGCCGAAGGCAAGATGTAGCACTATGTGGCACCCCTGATGTCATGGCCAAGGGTCGGTGGGTGACTGGGGGTCGTTGACAAGTAATCAGTTATGGAAATTTCTTAATTTGCATTGCAAATGAGTCCACGAGCAGGTATATAAGCGGAGTCACTGGAAGTGTATAACGATTTCCGTCAGTGCCTGGTGAACAACTGCTTTATTCATTGGGCTGAGTAGTGAAATGTTTACTTGCAAACAGGGGTGTCTAAAAGAGGCAGGTATTTTTTATATTATTTTAATTAGTGTGTGTTATCTTGGAGTGTTACAATGAGTTCATCCGATTTCAATGAGAGTAGTAATAGTGTTTCATTATTGAGCAATGAATCGTTTCCTCTCAGACAGAACATTAACAACCAAGTTATCCATCGCTTAAATTTTGAAAGTGACAGTGTTGGTGGTGATGAACTATCTCATATTAGCAGTAGAGAATCTGATGAACAGGTTTACTCGTTGTCGTGCAGACTGGGCCGCATGTATTGATGAAAAAGTACCTGTATCTACAAAAGACTTGCACTATGGTGGACAGACAATAGTATTAAAAGGTTTGGCATGGCCAAGCTGTTTATTTGATAATGCAGTAATGAAAGTTTTACCAAATACAACTTTTAAATTATTTACTAGAAATGAAGAATTTGAAAGACATTTTAATTGTAGTTCTATCCCTTTTAGAAGATATGACCATTTTATGCGAATTTGTTTTTTAAAACATAAAGATTTAATAATGTGGACACAATTTGATGCAATGCGTATATTACGATATAAAATTAAAATTGACAATGTCAATTATAAATTAATATCACTTAATCAACCACACAATTACTGTCTTAAACATTATAACCATATGCGTATAAACCTGTTCTATATAATGTATTGTGCACAATTTTTTACGGCCGAGGATTGGTGGGTGGCTGGTGTTGTTGGCGAGTAATCAGTTATGGAAATTTCTTCATTTGCCATGTAAGTGAGGCCACGAGCATATATATAAGCGACAAGCAGAGTTGTTGGATCTTCTGGTTAGTTCTACTTAGTTAACTGTGGGTTATGGAGTCAAACTGTGGGAAGTTTAAAAAGTATACCACTCGTGGTGAACAAAAACAATTACCTTGGTCAGCAACACAAGAGATTAATCATAAACATGCCGCAAAACGTAAGAGAGATATTTTAGATGAATCTTTAGAGTTAACTACTGAAGACAGAGATTTTTTTATGCTTTAGAAGATCCTCATTTAATTGAATTATTTGGTGGGACTCCATCTGAAGTGAAACGTCCTAAACAAGACAACCGGCCTACACCAGGACCTTCTTCAAGATCTGATAATCAACCTAATTTAATAGGCAACGAGTTACAAGATCAAGGATCACAAATTCGGAGTACTTCTGCATCCACGGAAATGGATATAGAAGACCAAACACGGTCTGCTCAACAATTACATCAAGGTACTTGTAATACTGATTCTTCAGCTGGTGGTATAAGTTCTGGACAATGGACTCCATTTCAATTATGGAAGTCAGTAGAACAAATTAAACAAAACAGTATTATAATCATTAATACACATATATTTTTTGTGTGGGGTTATGCATATAAATGGTTTGATGTAGTTGCTTGTGATAATAATAACAAAGTTGTAGCTAAAATATTAGTTACATCTGAAGCCCAGTTTATGACCAACAAATAAAGTCAATATATGAGTAAAGCACAATTTGATTCATTACCACATAATTCATATGGAAAGAAATTATGGATGTCTTTAACTCCTCTTGGTTTAGAAGCAATTTTCAAACTGGAAGTACATTAAGTGCAAATGGAAGTATTACCCATGTTCCAGTGTTAATATGTAATAAAGGTGCAAATCTTGCAATTGCTCATGAATCAGTTAAAGTTTCCACTGATCAAACAAGACCAATGTGTATTAATAGTATTGCAGCAAAAGGTCATATACAAAATATCTTATGGGGTTCAAGTTCAGTGAATGATTTTCTGACATGTTTAACTGTTCTATGTAATTGGCCTTTTTATGATTATTTTATAATAACACATGGTAAATCTGATGATGATGGAAATTTATTTGCTACTCATAAAGTATTCGGAGTTCGTCATTTACATAAGTTGTATGAAGTAGGTATTGCTTCAAAAGCTGTTGATCAAAATATATCATTTAATTATGAATACGAATCAACTATTGGTATTATTAAGAGTAGAAAATGTGCCCACAGATTTGATGGTAATGGAACACAATACTATTTAGGAACTCATGGTTATCCAGGATGTTTTTATAATACTGATAGTAAAGTATTAAAAAAAAGTTGCACAAAAATCTGTAAAGCCTTTGTGTGTTCATTTGAATTATTTTAATAAAGATCAAGGGATTGAGAAATCTCAATTTTTATCATTTAAATAGACCTACAAGTGTTAAATTAATGCCTTGTTTTACACTGGCTATTAATCCTGTTCTCAATAATGCACTAGGAGATTCAAATAGCCATGTCAATAGTAAAGTGACTGTAAAAATGACTACAGCAATTGAAATAGGATTTTGTATAGAAACATACAATACTTTAGTAGAAACATTACATGAATCTGGAGAACGTTATATGAAAGGTGATAATGATACTGTAACTTCAATTTACAGTGGTATATCATTTGATTCTGGTACAGGAGTAGCAATTGCTATAAATGCAGGTACCACTGGTAATGCCAATATTGTATTAGATGCACCAAAGAAGAAGAGACGAAGTACATGAAAATAGAGACGTGGAAAGTATAGAAATAGAAGATTTAAGTAGACACTCATTGTTGATGTAATTAAATACATTTATTGTATATTTTCATTGTAACAACTCTTATTCAATAAACAAATTATACAATGAATAAGGATTATAATTCTTTGACAATTCTTGTATTTCATGATTTCCATTATTATTATACAATCCTTTCATCCCATACCTGACCTTCAAAATCATCACAAATTGAACATACAATAACTGCAGTTTTAGCTAGTGTATAATCTCCTTCAAACTTAATAGGTATATTAGTAGGATTACCAGAAAATATTGTTTTTAATTGTTCAGAACATCCAGGATCATAATTTGGATCATCCATGACAATTAATCATTTTGTAGCACATTCTTGTAATCCAAATGATACATATTTATTATTTTTATTACACCAACCAGTATTTAACATTGCTGATGCAACCATTTGCACAAATGTGAATTTAAATGGAGTTGGTTCTCCTAGTAAATTTAAACAATTCTTATTTCCATTTCTTCTATTAAGTATATGTAATAATGTAACGAAAAAATATCTTATAACTTCTTCATCATCTTGAAATTGATATCATAACAGACCTTTTATAATTTTTCCACTAATAATTTCATCATAATAATAATCATTAAAATTAGAAACATAAGATTCAAAATAAACACAATCAGCTTTACATATATATTCATAAAATTGAAGTACACTCAAATGACTTGTTTCAATTTGAATATGTTTAATGACATTCGAAAACAATCTATCACTAAGTGTACAAAGTGTTATATTGGATCTCCACATAAAAGTTTCTATTACTTTATTAATTGGTACAGTCAAATTATTTTTTACTACACATACAAGTTCCTCAAAGGAATTTTTTTTTGTGACCTGTTGTCCACTTTTCGTAAGTCTGTTGAGATGTTGTTGTGATGTTACTATTAGATTCCTTACAGCTTGATTCAAGTAAGAATGGCTTGTATCCGGATTTACATACAATTTCATTTACCTCTTTTCGTGTCTCCACCATTGAGACCTTTGATATGTTTTATCGTCTGAGTTGAAAAAAATTGAGCAATCATATAAAACGATTGTTTATCCTCGATCCATGAAGAGGATGTAATAGCACTGTTTTTTTTTTTTAACTGAAATACTGCAAAAGATCTGTAAAAGAAAAATATGTTTATAGTATTTTACAAATCACATTGTGTTCCTTGATTTACAGAACGTATTAAATCTTTAGTGAAAATACTTTCAATGCCTTCTGCAAATGTATCAGTTAAACATATTCTCCAAAATAAAATCTCACTCATTTGTAATATAGTTTCAAAATAATGAGCCTTTGAATACAAATTATTTCTTGAGTATTAAATCCATAATGATCCCAAGTTGGTTACTCAGTTAAACATAATACATTATTAGGTGTATTTACAAAATGGTTATTAGTATTCATAATTTTCCTTCATCATGAGTGTTAACAATAACATTTAAATAACAATTTGTGAACAATACATTATATTGAACAGATTTACGCATATGGTCATAATGTCTACGACAGAAATTGTGTGGTTGATTACGTGATATTAATTTATAATTGACATTGTCAATTTTAATTTTATATCGCAATTTACACATTGTTTCAAATCATGTCCACATTATTAAATCTTTATGTTTTAAAGAACAAATTCGCATAAAATGGTCATATCTTCTAAAAGGGATAGCACTCCAATTAAAATGTCTTTCAAATTCTTCATTTCTAGTAAATAATTTAAAAGTTGTATTTGGTAAAACTTTCATTACTGCATTATCAAATAAACAGCTTGGCCATGCCAAACCTTTTAATACTATTGTCTGTCCACCATAGTGCAAGTCTTTTGTAGATACAGGTACTTTTTCATCAATACATGCTGCCCAGTCTGCACGACAACGAGTAAACCTGTTCATCAGATTCTCTACTGCGAATATGAGATAGTTCATGGTCACCACCACTGTCACTTTCAAAATTTAAGCAATGGATAGCTTGGTTGTTAATGTTCTGTCTCAGAGGAAACGATTCATTGCTCAATAATGAAACACTATTACTACTCTCGTTGAAATCGGATGAACTTATTGTAACACTCCGAGATAACACACACTAATTAAAATAATATAAAAAATACCTGTCTCTTTTAGATGGAGATATGAGACAAGCACTTGCTTTCAGACTGTTTGCCACAAACAAACCATGTTACAAAGAGAAATCTTGAAGAAAATAGTATTTTAGTTCATACTAAAGCCCTCTGTGATACTATCTGAAACTAACAGGACCCCTATTCCATCGGTAACTATTATAGTATTACAATGGTTGCATTAGAGCACTCAGATGCACCAAATCCCCATGCAGTAAATCACACTTTTAACATACTTTAACATTTATGGCACACTTTATATGAAGACATCTTAAAAATGGACTCTCCATAGAACATTTTAAGCCAATAAAAAATTAGCCTGAAAATTTTGTTACCCTGGTCTACCCCATTACATTTTATGTGTAGTGTACAGATCTAGGTTTCAGAAGTGAATTATCTGACACAAAGGAAATACCATCTGTTTCTTTACATACATAAATAAAAATGTGAAATGTGCAGATTTTGCACTTAGCTGGTTTTGTGACACCTACTACATTAATGTCCCATAGACGAACACTGTAGCATTAGTGTATCTCACTAAAATGTGTCTTTGGTATGAGCCAGCTAAAAATGTAGCAAAGAATGAATATAACCTGTTTAACATATGCCATAATGTAAGAAATAAATATCTCATGAAAAGGCATGTGACACTTTTGGTAGTTATCTGTCTGTTAGATGAAATTGTTAAGCCAGGTGGCCTCCTGGGTGCTGTTCAAGTTGAGTAGGTTACATACTAGAATTTGGTTTCACTCACTATCTCCTCACCAGATACAAAATATGACACTAGACACATGCATCATCACAGTCATCTACAATGAACAGATATACTTATGACACAACTGTCACATTTCATGCAGTAAAGATGCCATTGTGTGCGAAGAAACAAAAACTGTTCAATTATACAACTGAGCTACCCATCCAATGTCTCCCATTCAAATGTGCCATATGATATTTAGTTTCTACTAAAAACTGGAAACTACCTTCACCACACCAGGAAACTATGGATCATCAGATGGCCTTACTCATTGGTGAGTGAAAAGTATGTTATTTCATCAGTGTGAAATGAGACACAATACCAATGAATATTGTACTTAAACAGCCACATCTTATTTTATGCCACTTCCATCAACTCTTCATTCTAATGATACATGGCTCTGTACTTCTACAATGAAGTGATAGTGTATAATAAGATGGAACATTAAGTCATGTGATTGCTGCACATGCATGCTGCTACATCTTCCAATTTGTTTCCCTGATTTCCTATGCACCCAGTACCCAACGTAATGGTGACTGCTTCCCCACAGCATTGGCTACCAATATGCTGTCGCAAATACAGTGAACTTACTCCCAGATCAAGGAAGTATTGCCCTGCATTACCTATGCTTTCAAAAAGTTTCACATACATATTTATAAAGTGAAATTATATTTACTAACAAATCACAAGCCACTAATAGTAATATTCAATCAAGCTTGAAATGTTACAAGATACAATGCTCAAGATTCTAAAACTAAGCTACGATCCTGACATTAGCAATAAATCACTATTCCACCATCCCACATGGAAATGCCAATGTATTGTCACACCTTTCAATAAGTTTGTATATTGCATTACTAGATATAATCTCTCCAATAATGATTAATGGTTTTCTATGTGATGCTGCACCAGTCACAAAAGAAACAGACTTCAGCTCAGTGCTTCAACAGATGCACAAATATGTGCTGTCTTTCACTAAACTGGGTCACCAATTTGCTGTTGTATTCTAAGTGAATTGTTGACATGGCAAAACATGCCAACTGTGCTTATTCTCTGAATCAAGCAATCTACACAAGCTGGCAACATCATAGGTTGTCTCAGGTTTTAGAGGAAGTTCTCTTCTGAAAACTGTCTTTGCTGTCTGTCTGTGCCTGAACAAATTGATCTTCAGGGCTCTTGAGCCTACCGTCCACACAGTAGCTTCCACCAGCTGCTACCCCGGTTTTAACATTGAAGCGACTACCTCTGCTTCCCAGTGCTGGGACCTGTTTGTTATTGTTGTTAGATGTTCTATGGAAAATGACTGTGATAAATGGAGTGCGTAGCAAGCAGTGCACATTCCAGATGGACCACTCAATATTTACATTCTTAAATACATTTGTGAAGAACTTAATGTGACAACTCAATATGGTATGAATTGACTATCACAGCCAAAATATTTAAAAACAGTAATTGCAAAATTAGTCATGTGACAACTGGTCAGGTAGACTATGGGTTGGAGTACATAATATGCCACCATGATAAAAAATTATCAACACATTCATGCAAATGACTCACTTATGATGATTTCCTTATGTCAAATGTTTATGATGACAAAATAAATAACTACAAAAGAAGTGGGGTACAAACATTAAGAAGCAATAAGATATGAAACACTTTTTACTTTAAAGATATTATCCATGTGCAGAATTTATGCATAGTGAGATTTTCATAAGATTTGATTACTGAAATGTCCAATGGTCACATCATGCTGATTAAACAAGAAATGAATAAAAACTCAAATCTAATCTGTTGGGGGAGATGTAAAGCAACAACCAAAGGAACCATCTGTAATGATCCAGCCTATTTCCAGGCTGCTATGTGTCATTATGGTTGACAGAAATGGTGAGTGTGTTGTGACAGTGCCACGACATTTAACAGTGCCGCCCCGACAGTATGTGCAAACGGCGATAGAGGCACTCCGCAACTCGGCTGAGTGCAGGAGAGCCACCTAGCTACGAACGGCGCCGGCCGCATGTCACGGCATGGCAGTCAAATACGAGATACTGAGTTGTTATCATGTAATCAGCTATTGTTTCTAAGAGAGAGTGTTGAATATCCACACAATTATTGGTGATTAAAGGTTATAACACTTTTGGTGACGAGGTCGGATATTTTCAATGCGTTGTGGATTTGCGTGTTTGTGATGGGGCAGACTTGGAACAGCTCACGGCTTCCGTTCCCGGCTGCATACACTATCTGGATGACATTGTTGTCACAGGGGCCTCCACTGAGGAGCACCTTTGTAATTTGCGTTCACTGTTTTGGGTTTTGCATTCGGCTGGGTTGAGGTGCAATCTGGACAAGTCACAGTTCTTCCAACCCTCCATTGTGTATCTTGGTTTCCACTTGTCCCGTGAGGGTATACGTCCTCTACGTCAGCACGTTGCAGCCATTAACGCTCTAGCCCGGCCGTCTACGGTCAAAGAACTTCAGGTTTTTCTAGGCAAGATTGCTTATTATCACAAATTCATTCCATCCGCAGCGGCGGTAGCTTATCCTCTGCATCAGCTGTTACGCAAAAACGTCCCTTTCTGTTGGTCCGACGAGTGTGAGCAGGCTTTTGTCCGCCTGAAGGCTCATTTGCAGTCGGCGCCTTGTCTTGCCACATTCCGTCCGGGTCAGCACTTGGTTCTGGCGACTGACGCATCACAGTATGGCCTAGGGGCTGTTCTCGCCCATCGGTATGAGGATGGGTCGGAACGACCCATCGCCTATGTTTCCAAGACCCTCAACGAGGCACAACGGCGTTACTCTCAAATCGAAAAGGAGGTGCTCGCTATCATTTATGCTCTAAAAAAGATCAGCATTTTTTTGTATGGTTCTAAGTTTCACCTCATCACCGACCAAAAACCGCTGGTCTCTCTGTTCAGCCCATCGGCGTCGCTTTCGGATAAGACAGCTCACCGCCTGCAACGTTGGGCCTCATACTTGTCTTGTTTTCACTATGAGATTCACTATCGCCCCATGGCCCAGCACGCCAATGCTGACGCATTGTCGCGATTGCCGATGGGCCCCGACCTGGTTTTCGATTGTGATGAACTACTCTGTTTCCACATTGATGAGGAAGAACGTCGTGTGGTTGAGGGTTTTCCACTTACAGGTTCGCAGGTCGCATCGGCTACTGTGCGGGACCCGGCCCTGCATTGGGTGATCGGTTTTGTTCAAGGGGGTTGGCCGGACAGGACCAAGGGCCGGGCATCAGATCCCATCAGATCCCCTTCGCAACTACCATGCCTTGCGCCTTCGTCTGTCTGTTCGTGAGGGTGTTGTTCTTCTGGCCACAGATGGCCCATCTCCACGGGTCGTGGTGCCAGCCTCTCTTCGCAAAGATGTTCTCAAACTGTTGCATGAAGGTCATTGGGGTATTTCTCGGACTAAGTCCCTGGCCCGCAGGCACGTTTATTGGCCCGGTATTGATTCGGACATGACCCACATGGTTGCTGCATGTGGTCAGTGTGCTCAACAACTGGCTGCACCTCGTACAATGACCTCTCCGTGGACTGATCCAGCACAGCCATGGGAACGGGTGCACGCTGACTTTGCCGGCCCCTTCCTCGGTACTTATTGGCTACTGTTGATTGACGCCTTCTCGAAGTTTCCGTTTGTTGTTAGATGTCCGTCGCCCACCACTGCGGCGACGACGCTGGCTTTGACCAAAATCTTTGCGCTAGAAGGTCTTCCATCCATGATTGTCATGGACAATAGCCCTCAGTTCTCTTCGCAGGCCTTCCGTGATTTTTGTACTGGACAAGGGATTCATCATGTTACAGCACCTCCCTTCCATCTGCAATCGAATGGGGAAGTCAAGCACCTTGTCCGCACTTTCAAATGCCAGATGCAAAAATTCCTTAGTGATTTTGTAAAAAGATGACGCTCTGCTGCAATTTCTGAGTTCTTATCGCTTCACGCCTCTGGGTAATCGCAGCCCTGATGAACTCTTGCATGGCCGCCAACCGCGTGCTCTACTGCACCTGCTTCACCTTGTGCTGTGTCCCCTAGTGCGGGAAAATACTTGGTGGGCACCGACGTGTGGGCACGAGGGTATGGATCTCGCCCTAAATGGATTCCAGGGATGGTCAAGGCTCTTCACGGCCGCCACTTTATGAAATATGTATGGACGACGGCACGGTTGTTCGCCATTACGACCAGATGCGCCTATGAGTGGTGGCCACGCCGGTGCCACCGCCCCTTCCTTCGCCTCCACCAGCCCGAGAAGCCAGTCCTGTCGCTGCTGCCGATCTACCGTAAGTGTTGATGCAGCCGACGTCGCTACCGCTTCCGAGTATGCCGAAACCAGCCCCAGTCGCAACGCCGCCTTCTCTGGGACCCATCTCGCTGGACCACACTCCCAGGTCCATGACACCTATGGTTGCTGCTCCGGAGTTTTCACCCATCATCTCATCCAAGAGGCACGTTCCATGCACGAGCTTCCATCCTGGACATTTTCGACCATACTCTCGTGTCTCTCCACGGGATCTTCTTGGGGCCTCACAAGAGGCCATGGATGTCTCCGCACTGTCCATGTCTCCAAGGAAGTGGGTGTTTTTTTCTTTCAAGGGGGGAAAAGTGTTGTGACAGTGCCACGACATTTAACAGTGCCACAACGACAGTAAGCGCAAAAGATGATAGAGGCGCTCCGCAACTCGGCTGAGTGCGGGAGTGCCACCTAGCTATGAATGGCGCCGGCCACATGTCACAGCACGGCAGTCGAATACGAGATACTGAGTTGTTATCATGCAATCAGATATTGTTTCTAAGAGAGAGTGTTGAATATCCACGCAATTATTGGTGATTAAAGGTTATAACAGAGAGAGAGAGAGAGAGAGAGAGAGAGAGAGAGAGAGAGAGAGAGAGAGAGAGAGAGGCATGTAGAGAGAGAGGCATGTAGAGAAACAGTGATAGTGTTAACAAATGTTTACTTCCAGCAGCCTTGTAGACTATGGTGACCATCTTCGGGGGCTCCCTGTGTCCGTGCAAATGCAGCTGGTTGCAGAATATGCTGATGCCCTAATAGTACCTATGATGTCCACTGTCCTGGGTGGTGGCCAGCAGCTTTCGCAGTGCTGAATGGGTTGCCAGTAGGCAAAGAATGAGCAAGGCCCACCCACATCTTCTGGAGCTTTGCTGGCTATGCAATCCCACACATACTTATGGTCCCCATGTCATGTGCTCAGGTGCAATAGGCAACACTAGGTGTTTGATGACATGCAGCAACACCTCAGTCACCCACCATGGGTCAACCGGAACAATGGCCAGTGATGTCTTGGTGGTCACATGGGCATGTCTCCCCTAGCCAGAATGTAGACAGCTTGCTGGTCAACAGCCAAAGTTCCTAAGAGGGTGGAGGCTAGGTGTACACCAACTCCCTGCACTGGTGAAGTTTCCCAAGTCCCACAGCCACGCCACAGGAATAGCATGTCTCATGCCTGAACTTGATAAGTTAATCAATGGGCTGGCAGCTGGCAGATCTTCATCACAACGGATTAGCTGAGGCTTCTTCTAGCTCTCAAAAGCCCATCATTCTCTCCAGTTCAAGATGCAGATAGGATGGCAGTATGAGTGAATGTCTTGAGCCTTTAAGCTTGATTATTTACACCCTTAAGGCTATGCATCCGCCACAGTCAAACTCAGAGGGGTCGGAGGGAGGGGGGAGTCCACTCAATTTACAATGTATGTGTTTCTTGGTAGCCTGCAGCTGGAATCAAACTTTAAAAATTTGCACCCAGCACATCATATCAGGTGGAACACTGTACATGTGGTGTTGCCCAAAGAACAGGGTGTCACAGCAAGGTTCGCACTTTGCAACAAAACCACAAAAAACAATAGATGCTGCATGCAACATCAACAAGTGAGAAATGCCGGCGTAGCCATGCCTCCTAGACCTTTGGTATGCCACTGCAATCAGTGACGTACATATGGGTGACCCGAGGACCACTCAACTCAATTAACAGTCAGCAATCAAGATGACAGCATCATCAAAGATAGGCCACCAGGTTATTAAACATCTTAGGCAGAACTAAATGTGAACATTATGTCAGTGATTTTTCATGTGACGAGTCTTCTAAATCTGTCTGTATCAAGCGATAGCTTTTATTCACAATTGTAAATATTGAGAACATTCCAGTGGAAATGGACTGCACCAAGTTATGTAAATCTTCAGCTCTATGTTGTAATAAAAAGAACTAGTATTTTATGTGTGAAAGTTCCACTCAATCTTCTCCCAGAGGAAACCAAGAACCCACCACTCTACCGGCGAGTCCACTTTCATTCTGCACAACAGTACCATTAATAAGGTACCACATCAGTAAACACACCTTCATAGACACTGTGGCTAAGACAAATAGCTCACAATGTGAAAGGTAATAACAGCTGTAGCATATACATCATACGGAAACCAAATTTGATGCCCTTACTATAGACTGATATTATCAGTTCATTTCCAGTGTCTATGGTATTGCTGATGTGTCAGTGGTTGGGGACTTCCAAGTAGACTGTGGGCACTTTGGGAAGTTGGAATTAGTCAATCTGTTCATCAGAGACAAGAATATTGTGCACCAGGGAAGGGTGATCCAACCATTATTATTCTCTTGGGTAGCAATCTGTCATTGTTTGCTGATGATGTGGTGTATGGTAAGGTGTGAAAGTTGAGTGACTGTAGTAGGATAGAAGATGACTTGGACAAAATTTCTAGTTTGTGTAAAGAATGGTAGCTAGCTCAAAAAAAGAGGAAGAAGAAGAAGAAGTAGTTAATGTGTATGAATAGGGAAAACAATCCCGTTATGTTCAGATACACCATTAGCATCATCCTACTTGACATAATCGCATTGTTGAAATATCTGGGTGTATTGTTGCAAAGTAACATGATATAGAACAGGCATGTGAAGATTGTGGTGGTGGTGGTGGTGGTGGTGGTGGTGGTGGTGGTGGTGTTGGTGGGGAGGGGGGGGGGGGGAGGTTGCGAATAGTTGAATTTGGTTTATTGGGATACTTTTAGGAAATTGTGGTTCATTCGTAAAGGAGACTGCATATAGGATGCTAGTGCAATCTGCTCTCGAGTACTGCTCAAGTGCTTGGGATCCGTACTATCTCGGATTAAAGGAAAACATTGTAGCAATTCAGAGGCAGGCTATTAGATTTGTTGCTGGTAGGTTTGAAAAGCATGTAAGTGTTACAGAGGTGCTTTAGGAACTCAAATCGGAATCCCTGGATGGATGGTGACATTCTTTTTCGGAAACACTAATAAGAAAAATTAAAGAATTGGCATTTGAAGATGACTGCAGAATGATTCTACTGCCTCCAACATACAGTGCGTGTAAGGACCAAAAAGATAAGATACAAGAAATTAGGGCTGATGTGGAGGCATATAGACAATTGCTTTTCCCGTGCAGGGTAACATCCACCACACACCATATGGTGGCTTGTAGAGTATCGATGTAGATGTAGATGTAGATGTAGGCAACTGGTGCTACATCTACATCTACATTTATACTCCGCAAGCCACCCAATGGTGTGTGGCGGAGGGCACTTTATTTGCCACTGTCATTACCTCCCTTTTCTGTTCCAGTCGCGTATGGTTCGCGGGAAGAGCGACTGCCGGAAAGCCTCTGTACACGCTCGAATCTCTCTAATTTTACATTCGTGATCTCCTCGGGAGGTATAAGTAGGGGGAAGCAATATATTCGATACCTGACCCAGAAACGCACCCTCTTGAAATATAGACACCAAGTTACACCGCGATGCAGAGTGCCTCTCTTGCAGAGTCTGCCAATTGAGTTTGCTTAACATCTCCGTAACGCTATCATGCTTACCAAATAACCCTGTGACGAAACGCGCCGCTCTTCTTTGGATCTTCCCTATCCCCTCTGTCAACCCGACCTGGCACGGATCCCACACTGATGAGCAATACTCAAGTATAGGTTGAATGAGTGCTTTGTAAGCCACCTCCTTTGTTGAGGGACTACATTTTCTAAGGACTCTTCCAATGAATCTCAACCTGGTACCCGCCTTACCAACAATTAACTTTATATGATCATTCCACTTCAAATCGTTCTGCACGCATACTCCCAGATATTTTACAGAAGTAACAGCTACCTGTGTTTGTTCCGCTATCATATAGTCATACAATAAAGGATCCTTCTTTCTACGTATTCACAATGCATTACATTTGTCTATGTTAAGGGTCAGTTGCCACTGCCTACACCAAGTGCCTATCCGCTGCAGATCTTCCTGCATTTAGCTACAGTTTTCTAATGCTGCATTTTCTCTGTATACTACAGCATCATCCACGAAAAGCCGCATGGAACTTCCGACACTATCTACTAGGTCATTTATATATATTGTGAATGGCAAAGGCCCACAAGTGCAAACAAAACATTAATTTTAAAGAATAAATAGTTTGAAAGTGATAAGAAGAAATACTTGAGTCACTAAAGTAACTGATATTTATAAGAAATAATTTTGTTAAACTAACTGTAAAAAATCTCGAGAAATGACCTCTACGGCAGGCATTAGCAGTACATGGAAAACTGATTTCTATACAGATGACTTGTTGGAAGTTGGACAGCAGATGAAATCTTAATTTCAGGAGAAGTAACTAAATACCTGGTGTATTCTTAATGTGAATTAAAACAAAGGATTAGCGCACATAACTTCCACTATGTGAAATAAAATAGTGTTTAAATTGAGCGACTTTTATCATTTCCGAACAATGTTAATATACACAGACTGCCTAAAATGTAAATGAACAAGGAAGAGATGATGAAATAAAATGAAACTTCATGGGCTGAGAGGATATGCGATATTATTTCAATGATTACAAAACTGAGTCAAATTCACAAAGAACTTTGCAGCATGAGTACATTTAACAGAATGATGTTTCATCCATCTCCCACCCCCTCATCCCATTCTAGATGCATGTACTGACATAGTGGGGAAGAGTGTCAAAGCCACTGTACTCTCTCCTGAGGCAGCTGGCCCACTATTGTCATAACTGGTCCTTGATAGCCTAGATACTGGCAGCACTACAGTTGCTGTCTGAGCTGGTATTACACACATGCTATCAGGGCCAGATCTTGCTGGCCATGGAAGTACCTCAACTTCACACAGACAGTTATGAGAAGGACACACACACACACACACACACACACACACACACACACACACACACACACACACACACAAACTGCAGTTGCAGGCAACTGAAACCACAGTGTGTGTGTGTGTGTGTGTGTGTGTGTGTGTGTGTGTGTGTGTGTGTTCTTGACAAAGGCCATTGACCGAAAGCTTTAAGTGTGAACATCTGTTTGTTGTGCCTATCTGTGACTTAGCATCACCACTAGATAGTGAGTATCAACTTTCCTTCTCATAATATTGTTTCATTACATTCTGGATTTTCCATTGTTTGATTTTCACACAGACAATTCATAGACACATGAACCATGTGTCAACAAGTACCATCCTGTTGAAAAATGACACAAAGATAGTGTCACACAAGTAACACATGTGGATGCGTGATGTCAATCCCTACCAGCTGTGACCTGAAGTCATCCTCAATAGCTGCCCACGCCATAACATCAAGGTAATTCGTCTGTGCCTCTCCAGAATGTTGCAAGAATGGGAACTCTCCCCAGGTCTCTGCCATACCCATCAATGTCTGTTGTCTGTGGTAGTGCATATCCGTGATTCATCACTAAAAACAGTTATGTTAACAACAGCCTAAGCATACGATGATAATTCCATAGTCCAGTTGCTGTTAGTCTCTGATCAGTAGGGTGGGACAATACAGAATGCTGCAGGGAGTCCATTACCAACTATTACATTCAAATGCACAACAAATCTGGATAGTGGACAAATCAGCTTGTAGGCCAAATGGAGAGCTACAATGAAGCCCCCAGGGCCTTTTCAAACTATGTCAGATGCTGATAACAGAGTGTTGCATCAGTATGCAGCATCTCCATGTCCTTCACTCTTATCACTCAATGTCTGACACTGTTCGTAGCCCTTACGTACCATACCCAGCCTGGTAACAACAATAACTAATGCACTCTGATGGCCATTCTATCTGTCAGAAAGAATTGAAATTCTTAATAATTTACAAAGCCAATGGGCCATATTCCGAGTGCTTCAATTTTTGTCAAGCACTGTAGATGCCTGTAAGTGGAAGATGCAGTGCACACGTTGGTTTGGACACAGCTCAATTCAGTACTCATATGCATATCTGATATTATGAACCACTTTCTCTTGTCAGATTTCTACAAAGACAGACAACTATACCAGAGTTGGAAAAATACATATGCTACCTCAGTGACATATCTTATATGAGAATCACTCAGCATATTTCATCAAGATAATTTGCTGAATAATTCAGAAACCTATCTGGATGATCACAAAGTTGCCAATGTTTTTTGTGAAGCTGGAAAATCTGGAGCACTTTAACCCAAGGAAGGCTGTGTTCCCATAGCCATTCCATTTCTTGGGTGGATCCAAATACATTGTGTCATTAATCAGAACCAGAGCTGGCCTGGCTAGGTGTCACAAATATAACGTCGTCATCTAACAAGCTGACAGTACACCAAGATGCCAAAAGG
The DNA here is from genome assembly GCF_023897955.1 of Schistocerca gregaria. NCBI lineage: Eukaryota > Metazoa > Arthropoda > Insecta > Orthoptera > Acrididae > Schistocerca > Schistocerca gregaria. The sequence goes on along the minus strand of NC_064931.1, from coordinate 441,678,257 downwards.
ATACACAACTAAGTTTTTATTTCCATTTCTGCAACTGATTTAATGGGCTAATGCAAAGCTAGGTATAATGCTCAGATGCACGGACAATGACTTGCACATTAAGTTAAGAGGTTTACTAACTGATGTTGCTATGTAATTTCTACATGACACCTCACAGTTGTCACAGTTTGCTCACAATTTAGTTCGTGGTAGGTTTCATACCATTGACATCTTTATGGCAACAGAGTGTTCACATGATAAATGTTCAGGTGTCTGTACGACTCAGCTGGTGATGCTAATTTTAATTTTGTTTAATCCACTGTTTGACTTTTGAACTACTCCCACTGTTGCCTGCCTCATGCACTGTGTCAAATATCATACTGGCTGAAAAGTCAGAATTGAATGCAGCTCATCACTGTTGTATTGTGGAAACACAATATGAAGGGCTTATTTCAATAGTGGTACAAGTCCATTTTTGTTCATTCTGAGATACAAAGTCCTAAAGTTGAAAGCAGATTTTTCAGTGCTAATTTAACTTTAGGACTCTGTATCTCAGAATGAACACAAATGGACTTGTACCACTATTGAAATAAGCCCTTCATATATTCTAAGTTCAAAGTTCATACCATCCTACCAATTCTTTATAATTTGTTTTGTAATGAGCTTTTTTTCTTTTTTGGGAAAAGAAATAAATTATGGTAAGTGCAACACTAATTCCACTCTTCTTATACACTTTAATTGCAATAGCAAATTTTTTGAGATTTTGTCAGCCTGTGCAGGATGCTAGGGTTAGAGAGAATTCTGACAATGGCCAAGTTTGAACATAATCAATTACCTCAGACTGAGGCAACTAGCTGGTGCAGAGGTTGTGTGCAAAACACTGAGGGCAATGAGTGGGCTTCAGTTAAACAGTAAGTCTAGCAACTGCTATTTTGATTTTTTTAAGGTGTGGTACCAATTGCAGGCTCAATAGGGCATAGTCCTCTTGCAGTCAAACATAGATGGCAGCTGAATTATTTCACTGGCTCTATTTTACATGCTATATACCTCCTGCAGTTAGTTCTAGTATTGGACCACCATCGAGGTATTTCAAACAGGCACGTACAGGAGTTAGACAGAAACATGGGAACTCTGCGAGAAATCTACACTTGAACATAAATATAGATGCTAGTCAAACCTGTAGATTGCGCTGTTGTATTTGAGCACAAAGGGCATCTGTGCAATGTCCCCAAGACATTGTCATGCCAGTCATGGTCAGAGCAGTGTTCTGTTAGTTGCTAGTGAATTATCTTGGAGCTAAGTGAATTCGAATGTGGGAAAATTGTTGATACTGGTATGGAGGTGCTACCATAACCAAAGTCGTGGAAGAATTTGATGTTTCAAGAGACACATACAATTTATAATGCATACACAGAAAGCGGTAAAACATCATCCGATAAGTCACATGATGGATGCTTTTTCATCAAATCCATTTGAGTATTATCTGAATGAAGTAATTAGCTCATTGATGCTGTTACTGATACTGAAGTTGTAACCAGATGCTGTAGAAGTAGTGCCAAATACCAGTCAACTTGTAACCTGCAGTTTAGGTAGTGGCCAATGTTGTTGGAAGCTTCTGAATGGATTCACATTAACTTTGTTTGAAAGTTGGCAAAGTCCATCTAGGTGACTGTTGTTGGGACACAATCCAAATTTCACTAAACATTACCAATATGTCTTTGGGCACTATGGATGCCACCCTGTAAGCATAGCATAGATGCTTGCTATAAAAAGATCCTACACAGTCTTTTGCAGCCGACTATAACACAAATGTTATGAACAAGTTTTTCATTTTAATGCACCTACATGGTAATACACACAGAACAGCAGTGCTGTTTCATTCAATGAATGGAAAGGAAATGAAAGTTTAATACTCCATTTATGGCAAGATCATTAAACAGAGCACAACCCTGGATTGAACACAGACAGGAATGGAAGTTGGCCTTGTCCTCTACAGAGGAAAAATCCCAGCTTGAAGAAATTTAAACAAACCACTGGAAACAACTACTTTCCCCAACACCTTTTGTATGTGAGTCTGGCACCTTATTCACTATGCCACCTCACTTGATACAAGCCAATTGAGAGGCTGAGGAGATAATTTGTTTGTTTACATACTCATTCTGGAACATGCATAGAACCACCATAACAACTGGGGGGGGGGGGGGGGGAGGGGGGGGGTCAAGTGTGTTCCTTTACAATTTCCATACACTCATAACATTGCAGCTGTAACCTTTCAAACTGGTAAACATTCCAGCCAAGCAGTGCTGACCTCATGAAACAATTCAGTAGACAGCATGCTTGGGCACTCAGTACAGTCACAAAAATACATAGATCCAGCATACTACCACTGCAGTCTCACAATGAGTGGAAATTTTTAACTATAAATGGAAGGAAAAATTTGCCACCAAATGTGACTTTACACTGCTCAAATGTCAACAAGATACAAGACACTATGTGCTACAGGCCCAGAATGTTGACATTCCCAATACTTCTAAACAGTGGATAGTCGACCCTGTTGCTCTCTCACTATAATACATATGAATTTCAAAGGTTTAGCAGTCAATAATGGTCTAAATCTAGTTGTGATACCAGTTCATTTTTGTCGCCTGAAACCTGAATATACAACTAACCTATGCTAATACGCATTACAAAAAAATGAAACAATCACATTGATTTGCAATTATTGTTGTATTGTCAATGGTTGACATACAGGACAAAGTTACACAATGCAGCACATGAAAATTATTTTATATGGGCTGTCACCCTTTATAGTTTCATTATAAATAAGTTGGAATATTTCAGCCAATACACAATTACAATATCTGTAGAGTAAATCAGTAAAAAAATGAACTTCACTCATGGAATACATAAAAAAAGTAATGTGGGAAATTTCTTTAAAACTTTTAATTGAAAGATATACACAACATTCACATAAATTTCCATAAATTAGAAATAACTCTTAATTCTGAACCATCAGAGTCACTTCATAAACACAGTACTTGCTCTTTATGACCAGTTTGTACTTTATTTATTTTTTTATTACAATCCTAGATTCATCACATCCCATTTCATGTTTGCCTTTGTCATGACACAAGACGTGCACAAGTTTCAGATTGTCTAAAGTAAACAGTAATGTAAAAAAATACTCTGAATTTATCATGTATCCTTCTCGGGCTGCTATCTTTGCCGCCTTTAACATTCCAGGCACAATCTCTCGGCTGCGTTCAATCCTGCAGAAATTAAACAACAATGTTATAACTCTATTGAATGAACAGTCCACACACCTCATCAAACAGCTAAAATGCCCACCTGTGATCAAGATTCCATGTTGAAAACATAATTCTTGCTTCTCTGCTCTCATAAGGGTTAATAACATGACTGTAGGCGCAACATGGTGAATAAAACAACCCTTGACATTGGAAGTCACCAAATGTTGTACAGAGACGAGTTGATTCAGCAGTTCTATCAAAGTAGCTTCCAAAGTACTGTCTTTGCTTCAAGTAATTTGTAAGACTTGTACAAGCATCAATTAATTTTGACCGTGCTACTTTATTTCTTTTATAAATTTCTGATTTCTGAATTGCAGTCTGAGTTTTGTAAAAGTAACCTCTAATTCGATCCTGAGAACGCTGAAATAAGAACTTCTCTTTTGTATCAGCATTTGTATCAATACCTGAAACATAAATTTGATGTATCAAATGTGCCTCTGCAATTTTTCTGCTTATCATTGTTATACTTCTTATCTCTCTATATGAAAGATCACAGGGAGAAGAAATGAGCCTTCTGAGAGACCAAAAACCATCAGAAAACAGAATGGAAAAGAAATATAGAAATAAAGACAGCAAGACAAAAGGAAAGGAAGATTAGGTCTGTTATACTCGTCTCAGGTTTTCAGGTGGATCTCCAAGTCAAGCTGTCATAGTGCCAACTTGACTTGAAGATCTGGCTGCAAAACTAACAAGGACATCACAAGTCATTTAGCCAGGAAAGCTTATGAAGCCAAGATTAGGGTTTAATTTACCACAGATGATGTGATCATTTGAGAAAGAGCACAAACTTTTACAGAATAAGAATGAGGAAGAATATTGACCATAGTATTTCCAAAGGAACCATCCACACAATTCCCGTTACAGATTTAGAGGAAAACAGATGTTCAATACCACTTTTAAACAGGAGTGTAACAACATTGTTGTAGATGTTTACAGCGATTCTTTTTCAAAAATGGCTTGCATATGTACAAAACGTGAAGCCAAAAGCTACCAGAAGGGTGTAATTTCACTTTCAATGTCTTGCTAACACCCATTATAGCTATACCTGATGTCTGAGTGAATATCATAATCTGTTAAGATAATGGTAGTCATCTTCTTCTGTCTATGTCTGACCATTTGCTGAGCATTGTTTATTGGATATGGGTATCCTATCAAATCCACATTCTCAGGTGGATCTGGGAGTTACTAAGAGAGCTTTTCAGCCATAGCACTGGAAAAATCTAACTGGAATAGCAAAGTTGTACACTGAATGGAGATTGCAGGGCATTGCTTCAAATCCCATAAACAGTACAGGTACACTTAATACTAAAACTGTAATGAAGAAACAATAATTCTTCTCTACAAATGTTCCACAGAACTCTTAGGAAATTTACAAGTACTGTGTAGAAAACACTGCAGCATCTTCATCATCACAGCATATGCCTTGCTTCCTGTAACAATAGACTGTTCCTCACTCTAATAAGAGGCGATAATAGCAGTTTTTCATTGAGAATGAATTTCAGAAAATGAGAAGGGTTGTCACATGTATAAAAACAAATAAGTTTTGAAAAGTTAGAAAAGTAAATTTAACAGGGCTCAGCACATATCAGCACTTACTTGTGAGCTGATTGAAAAAGGGAGTATTCTGTAATCAGAATTTTTTGCAGTTTACTGAACATCACAATTCTATGTAATATCTATAATCTGTTTCATAAAAAAAGTTAATATTTTGTGGTGATTTCATTGTATAGTTTATAACAGATTCTGAGAAGATAATTAAACTAGAAACAATATTTGGTTCACACAATTTGGTTTCAATACTTCATGGTGTGCAGATCAAGGAACCACCCTGACATAATCAGTCATAGCCAGTAATGTTAAAAGCAATGAAATATATGCTTACTTGTTAGTGAATGGACTCTTGGATTGTGATGCTCAGCTAGTTAACATAAATAACTTACACTACATACACATCACTATGGCAAAAGACAGCATAATTAATAACTCCAAGGCAACAGATTTTTAAAAAAGCTTAACAGAGGCAGCCAGAGATTAAATTTATAGAAAAATAAAAGGCCAATGTCAATTATAACACATTCCTTGATATGTCTGTTATGATATTAAAATAGCTTTCCAAGTAAAATAATTTGAAAATACACTCCTGGAAATTGAAATAAGAACACCGTGAATTCATTGTCCCAGGAAGGGGAAACTTTATTGACACATTCCTGGGGTCAGATACATCACATGATCACACTGACAGAGCCACAGGCACATAGACACAGGCAACAGAGCATGCACAATGTCGGCACTAGTACAGTGTATATCCACCTTTCGCAGCAATGCAGGCCGCTATTCTCCCATGGAGACGATCGTAGAGATGCTGGATGTAGTCCTGTGGAACGGCTTGCCATGCCATTTCCACCTGGCGCCTCAGTTGGACCAGCGTTCGTGCTGGACGTGCAGACCGCGTGCGACGACGCTTCATCCAGTCCCAAACATGCTCAATGGGGGATAGATCCGGAGATCTTGCTGGCCAGGGTAGTTGACTTACACCTTCTAGAGCACGTTGAGTGGCACGGGATACATGCGGACGTGCATTGTCCTGTTGGAACAGCAAGTTCCCTTGCCGGTATAGGAATAGTAGAACGATGGGTTCGATGACGGTTTGGGTGTACCGTGCACTATTCAGTGTCCCCTCGACGATCACCAGAGGTGTACGGCCAGTGTAGGAGATCGCTCCCCACACCATGATGCCGGGTGTTGGCCCTGTGTGCCTCGGTCGTATGCAGTCCTGATTGTGGCGCTCACCTGCACGGCGCCAAACACGCATACGACCATCATTGGCACCAAGGCAGAAGCGACTCTCATCGCTGAAGATGACACGTCTCCATTCGTCCCTCCATTCACGCCTGTCGTGACACCACTGGAGGCGGGCTGCACGATGTTGGGGCGTGAGCAGAAGACGGCCTAACGGTGTGTGGGACCGTAGCCCAGCTTCATGGAGACGGTTGCGAATGGTCCTCGCCGATACCCCAGGAGCAACAGTGTCCCTAATTTGCTGGGAAGTGGCGGTGCGGTCCCCTACGGCACTGCGTAGAATCCTACGGTCTTGGCGTGCATCCGTGCGTCGCTGCGGTCCGGTCCCAGGTCGATGGGCACGTACACCATCCACCAACCACTGGCGACAACATCGATGTACTGTGGAGACCTCACGCCCCACGTGTTGAGAAATTCGGCGGTACGTCCACCCGGCCTCCCGCATGCCCACTATACGCCCTCGCTCAAAGTCCATCAACTGCACATACGGTTCACGTCCACGCTGTCGCAGCATGCTACCAGTGTTAAAGACTGCGATGGATTTCCGTATGCCACGGCAAACTGGTTGACACTGACGGCGGCGGTGCACAAATGCTGCACAGCTAGCGCCATTCGACGGCCAACACCGCGGTTCCTGGTGTGTCCGCTGTGCCGTGCGTGTGATCATTGCTTGTACAGCCCACTTGCAGTGTCCGGAGCAAGTATGGTGGGTCTGACACACCGGTGTCAATGTGTTCTTTTTTCCATTTCCAGGAGTGTACATTAAAAAGTCATGTAAAAAGTGAACATTAATTCTTAATGTGATATGGGTCTCTTTCGAACAGAAGACTGAAGTGTTACTGTAGGAAGGAGAAATACACACCTGGTTTATGTGCATATTACAAAAATTGCTCAAATTTATTAAAACATCTAGAAGCAAGCATATTATATAAGAAGTAATTAATCTGGACAACAGAAATAAAAGCATATTGTTAACTGTAGAAACAAATACCAGGACAACACGTTGCTCAATAAGGTGAATCTCTATTGATATGAACAGTAAGATTACAAACAATAATTCAGAGGCAGGAGGAATTTTTAACAATCAATTTTTACACATGAGAGAGACAATATGGTCAAAACGTTAAGCAGAAAACTCGTGAAGGATTTTCCAAATGAAATAAATTTCTCAAATATAAAATCTCATATGGACTTGATGGTATTTACAACAGAGTACCGTAATGTATAGTTGTTACTTAATTAGTAACATCCTCTATGAAACATGTAATGCATCTCAAATGATGGATTTTTCACCATATATTGTATATACACATGCCTCATCAAAAATTGGGATTCATAGAGTTTATGACAATGACTTCTTATAGTAAACCCATTGAAGTTTGTACAAAGATAAACATAAATCCTTATGAAAACAAGAATGATATAGGTTAATTACAAAAAATCATTAAAAAACAAAGCAGGCTCTCACCTCAGTGTACATTTTGAAAAGAAAAACAAAGGTGAAAATCTTTACCTCACAATGATTATCAGTCTTTAGTAGTATGTCCTCCTTCCACACAGATGAGTTTTTCCACTCTGCAAGGCATGACCTGGATGACACCATCAAGTTTATCTTGGAGTATAAGGTCCTATTCCTCAATGGCAGATTCAGTGAGGTCATGAAGATTGTTAGGTGGATACGGACACTGTGCAGTTGCCACCTTCAACAGGCCCCACACATGTTCAATTGCATTCATGTCTGGCGACTGTGTTGGCCAATGCACTTGGTTGATGCTGCATCTTTGAAGATATCAAGACATTGCTAGAGTATGGTGCGGTCTTGCATTGTCATCAACTAGGACGAAGCTGTCACCGACTTCACATCTGCAGGGCCTTCTCTTGAAGGTGTTGGGGACCAGTAAAATTGTCGTAGGTGGGAATCAGAGGGGTCTGCCACCCCAGCATTACTGCCACCCAGAACATTACATTTACACCAGCAAATGGATGGATTTTCTGAACATATTTGCTTCCTGGTGCTGCCTAGTGCTTCTCCAAACCCTAACATGTCTAGTGTCCATTTGGAAACCATTCCTAGTCTTGTCAGCAAACATGAAATTACTCTATTCTGCACTGAAATGGTCCATTGTTGATGCAAGAGCCCAGGTCCTTCGACTGAATCAGTTCCTCTGGTTCAGTGCAAAACATCTCATTGGTCTTCTGGAAAGAAGACCACCCTGATGCCATCTTCTACACACTGTTTGGTCTGGCAGCTGATTTTGGATGCCTGTGATCCTACAGTTGGAGGAAATGATCCTGCATTGGTGTTGTCATATGACAAGCTGTTTCAAACGAGCTCCAGGGAGCCGGAGCGCTCCGGAGCGCTCGCTGCGGCAGTTCGGAGCCCGCGTGGAGTGGGAAAGCGAACTCACTGCCCCCTGGCCGCATGCAGTTGCAACTGACGCAATAATCCGAGTTCAATGAGAGCTATGACTAGCCGTGGGAGCCCTGTACCTCTATTGGAGCATACCTTCCTAGTCATTGAGCGGGATGGTCGTCCGCAGTGTCTTGTATATAATAAAGTATTTAATTCTGCGAGGAGGTACAATATACGACGACATTATACATGTCTTCACGCAGCGCACTACGATCAGGTAGAAGGCGTTGCATGCAGAGAACTGGTAACCAGGCTTAAGAACGGCATACCAGGAGACGTAATGTGGAGGGTATCGAAACATGCAACATAGTTCGTGTTCTGCAATGCATTTATAATTTTCAGGTGAATGAGAGCGGAGAAAACACTACTGAATCTGCAATTCTAGCAAGCTACAGGATCGCTCACGTCATTACGACAAGTGGCAAGCCGTTTTCGGTGGGACCACTCGTAAAATCGTGCATGGAAGCAGTTGCAGAATGGCCAGCCGCGGTGGTCTAGCGGTTCTAGGCGCGCAGTCCGGAACCGCGCGACTGCTACGGTCGCAGGTTCGAATCCTGCCTCGGGCATCGATGTGTGTGATGTCGTTAGGTTAGTTAGGTTTAAGTAGTTCTAAGTTCTAGGGGACTGATGATCACAGATGTTAAGTCTCATAGCTCTTAGAGCCATTTGAACCAGTTGCAGAATGTTTGTTTCTAAGGGAGGTGCAGGCAATTGAAGGGGTTTGCCCGAGTTTGCCTGTCGAAGCAAACAATGTCTCGTCGAATCCTGGTCATGACAGCGGATTTAGAGGCACAGCTCAGGAAAACAGTGGAGAGCTTTGTTGCATTTTAGCTAGCGCTTGGCAAAAGCACCGACATATCGGACTATGCTCAGCTGGCAGTCTTTGTGTGTGGTGTAGACATGGAGCTGCAAGTAACTGAAGAACTCTTGAATGTGGAACCACTCGATTACATCGCAACAGGACGTGACATTTTTGAAGCTGTTTGTGAATCAGTGGACAATATGAATTTGCCGTGGGATAAGCTCCATTCTGTAGTGACAGACGCTGCACCACAAATGATCAGGCGTCACCAAGTTTTGCTTCTCGTTTGAAAAATAAACTCAGGGACGAATTCGGGAAAGACATTTTGACTCTTCATTGTTTTGTTCACCAAGAGGCACTGTGTGCTGAAACAGTAGAGCTATGTGGCGTAATGAAAGACGTCGTGAAGTGTGTGGATTTTGTGCGGCCTCACGGTATGAATCATAACCAATTCAAAAGGATTCCTGAAAGATATGGAAGCAGAATATGGGGATATACCTTACCACAGTACAGTTCGTTGGCTGAGTTGGGGAAAAGTTCTTGATGTTTTCTTTGCCATTAGTGAGAAAATATCCCTTTTTCTCGAAATGAAAGGGGAAGAAATTCGTTGTCTGAAAGATATAAACTGGATATCAGACCTGGCGTTCATAGCTGACATAACTATGCATCTGAATAATTTAAATCTGTCATTGCAGGGCAAAGGGCAGCCAATTGTTGACATGCACAACCAGATCAAAGCGTTCATGGAAAAGTTACGTTTATTTGAGAGCCAGATGAGTAATGGTCAATTAACGTTCTTCAATCGTCTTGCTTCTTTAAAAATACCTGAAGGTACTACTTTCGGCGATTACCAAGCAAAGTTAAAGCAGCTCATCAAGTCGTTTGAAACACGATTCTGAGACCTCACTAGTTTGGAAATGGAGCCTAAGGTGTTCAGCACTGCTTTTTCAGTTCCCCCGATGACTTGTCATCGTCACTTCAATTGGAGATTATTGATTTGCAAAATTCAACTTTGTTGAAAGAGAGGTACTACAACACGTTGGGTTAGTCACGATGGTATCATTCATTACAGCAAAAAACATTTCCCAAGCTACACAACAATGTTGCTCAGATCATCTGCATGTTTGGATCTACGTATTGTTGTGAGCAGCTTTTCTCAGCAATGAAAAGATTAAAAAGTAAGTAATGATAGTTTCTTCAGGATGCAACATTGAGGGCCATCCTCCGCATTAACGCTGCGAACACTTTGAGGCCAGATATTTCCGATCTCGTAATGAAAAGAAAATTTCAAGCTACAGAGGCCCAATAAATTTGTAAAACAGTTGTTCCTTACTTATTTCCTGAACATCGTATTTCCTGGTGTAGCATGTTACCACGTCTTAGCAGCTAAGAGTATGAGGCTGTCGATCTTGTAAGACGCAGCTGGCACATCAAAACGCTCGCCTTGCCGCCTGCCTCAGCCAGCCGTGCCACGTGGCGGCGTACCGACTCACTTGAATGGCCACAGCGAGTGACACGGCTCCCTGGAGCAGGGAGCTCTCCGCGGCTCACATCGGAGCCAACGAGCTGGAACAGCCTGTCATATGAGGACGACCACTGCAAACAATAGTGTTCACATTTCCAATCTCTCTGTACTTTCCCTCCCAGCTCAGACACACCACTTTGAGTGAAATGTAACCAATTGGCAACGTCTTGCTGTGTATGACCTACTGAAAGTAGTCACTATCCTAACTATCAAAGTGTTATATGTCTCTACATGGCATGTTACTATGGTCCTGAAGACAAACTGAATGAAGCTTGTAACATTACAGGACATATTGGGACATATTGAAGTATTCGATACTGTAGACTTTTAGGGGATGTCGATACAGATATGCAAAATGTAAAGGGAAACTTTGGTGATGTTTAAATATTGTACTGTGTCAATATTAGGACATTTTGTCGTCAATATGAACTCAAGACCTTTTGCACGAAGCAGACACCTCCTAATGCAACGTTTTAATTTGGTTGAGGAAGCTGGGATCGCTATAAGTGCAAACAAATTGAAGTGGAACATTTTAATTTGGTGTTGAGGAGCTGAAATGTTATAATTTGGTGGAGGAAGCAGAGGATATGATGACCACCCAGTGATTCTTCAAAATAAAATACGTCTCTTCTGGGATCACAAGAAGAAAATACGTCTGTTTTGGGACCAGAAGAAGAGGATATACGACGGACCAGTCATTCTTCAGAAGTAAATACGTCGATTCTGGGGTCACAAGAAGAGGAGTGAATCAACCGAGCGAAACCATCCTGGAATTGAAGAAATTTCGCAAAACACGGACACCAACGACCGCCGACGGACACCAAGATTAGTACCTGCTTCCCAAAATAATGGAAAAAGACGCAGATTTCAGTATTGACAGCGGTGTAGCGAGTACACCTATTAGGGAAAGTGCTTCTGACAGTGTAGGAATGTTGGATATGTTAAAACAAATGTTTTCAGAGTTAAACTCGAAGTTGGATAACACAAACTCGAAGATGGACGATTCTCGTGCCGAATTACGTCAACAAATTGAACAGACACAACAACAGATGGACAGGTCGATTTCGAAGGCTGTGTGTGATTTAAAATCAGAAATAAATTCAAATACAGAACAGATTGCTCACACTAATCAGGTTCTCGAAGAATGGCGAATTACTTTTTAGTCAAACCAAAAAAACTTAGTTGTCGTGTGGACACGGTTGAGAGCAAAATTTCTGTCCTTGACACTGATTTAAGTAACGAAATTTCAAATAACCAGTCAAAACTTAAAAAAGTTGTTGATTTTGTAAATGAGGAAAATTCTCAATTGAGAAATGAATTTGACCAGACAAAACGATTTTTTGAAAGCGAAATTGAATCTTTCAAATCTGATTCTGACAAAAAGGTCACAGAAATTTGTAGTAGAGTAGGTAATGTCGAAAAAACTGTAGACAGAAAATTTGTAGAAATACAAGAAACTATGTTGCAAAAAGGTTTTAGTAATAGTTGTAATGGGGTATGGGGAAATTTTCCCATTAAAACTTATCCCGGTGACAAGAATACACACCCAAAAGACTTTATGCAATTCTGCAAGGAGTAGTTCACGTCCATAATGACAGATAGTGTTAAGATAAAATTTGTAAAGAAAGTACTTGATGGTGCGGCGCTTTCGTGGGCCAATCAGAATTGTTCCGTGGAAATGTCCTTTGAAGATTTCGAAAAATGTTTTCTAACCAAATTTTGGTCTGAAACTGAGCAAGCTCGAATCAAAAGTGAATTCTTGAATGGTCCTAGTTACAGAGAATCTGATGGGTCAATGAAAGCCTATTGTGAGAAACAGTTGCAAAAATTAGTGCATCTGGATAAGCCATTTGATGAGCTAACTCAAATTGATGCACTAAAATGGAGACTTCCGAAAAGAGTACAATGGGGTTTAGTATATGGTCCAGATGAGTCCATAGAACAATTTTTGAAATATGTGGACAAACTTGATAGAGCCTTTGAACAAAACAAGAGATTTAACGACATTGTAGGTTCATCACACAGAGGGTGGGAACCGAACCGTGGAAATAATAACAATAATAGTGAACGAAGAAACTTTAACAACAACAGGGATAATTATAATAGCAATGACAGAAGAAATTTTGGTAGGAATGATCAGCACTTTAATTCAAACAGAGAATGGGAAAATCGAAACAGGTCCTGGGGTAATGACATGAGAGAAGGTAACCCGAGGCAGGGAAACGACAGACATAGGCCTTTAAACGACTAAATGCTCCACTGGGAGTCTGTCAGTTTGGGGCAAGGAATTTTCAAAATCAGGCTAATTTCACCCGGAACAGACAGCACTATAATCAGAGACCTAACCAGTATAGACAGTATGCTTATGATCGATCTGTAGATAGAGGTAATGAAAAAATTAAATTTGACAGGAAATTTTGGAATGTCATCAGAGAAAATACTAGAAACAACTGTAATAGGAACCAGGCTACCTTTGATGAAGTAGGCTTAGAAGATGATATAATTGCAAATTTATATAATCAAGAAGAAGGATAACTTTGATAATTTTGGATTGTACAAACTTATGTGTGGTGATGTTTTAGATGTAAGTTGTCATAATGATGTTCGTACTGAAGTTTCTGGAAAGTCTGATATTCATGTGGATGTGGTTGGTGAAGATGGTGTTGTGAGTAATGTTGGTTATACTAGTAGTGTTTGTAGTGTAAGCTCAGGCAATGATGATGATAATGTTGATGTTAAGGCTAATGGTGATTATGTACTAGAAGATTTTGATGGTGAATTGGATGCAATAGTTTATGTTGAAGTTAAGGAGGATGTTATAAGCAATAGTGTTGAGAATAGTTGTGCCAGGAACTCTAACTACATTCCACATGAGAATCAGATTGTGCCAGTTCAGCTTAGTAATACATCAGGAGACAGGGGGGGTTGATTGTGCTGATGCATCTGAGATTATTTTGAAATCTGTTTGGGACAAATTTAAAGATTACAGTGATGACAATGATGTTAAGATCAAATTAAGGGAAATTTGTGAACCAGTTTCTGCTTTTAAGCCTAATGAAATCATCAAACGGGGTACTAGTCAGGATGTGTGTGAGGTAAATAGTAATCCAGACATTCCAGTAAATTCCAGTAGACCTAGAAGTTTGAAGAAAGTATTGCCTAATAAAGAAAACCTAAATATGGAACAGAGGTATGATGAGATAGCAGAAGATCTTTTGTATGAAGAACAGGAAGGAAGGGAAAACACCACTATTGGTAGTCCATACATAAAAATTAAAGCTGCAGGTTGGGAAGGGTATTGTTTGATTGACACAGGGAGTCCAATTAGTGCCATTTCAAGCAAATTAAGAGATATAATTAAGCATGATCCTGACTTTGTTGAATTACCAGTTGTTGGAATAAAAATTAGAGGCATTACTGGCAAACTGAGCAAAATTGTTAATAGACAGGTGTTGTTGTCCTTCAGTATAAATGATGTACAGTTTACTCAAGGATGTCTTGTAATAAGTGACCTAAATGAGAATGTACTGTTGGGTATGGACTGGATATTAAAAGCTAATGCAGCATTTGATTGGGAAAAAGAGTTTGTTTACCTTTATTGATCCTAAGACGAGAGTATGTTCAGTACTGACATGTCAGTTCAAAACTGTGCTGATAAGGGAATTGAAATTAGGGACGTTACATTTTCTAAAGACAGTGGTTATTGTGTAGAGGAAATTACTGAGGATTATGATGATGGAGAATATGGGGATATCGTTCAAGAAAAATTACGGGAATCAGATAATTTGAACCAAGAACAGAAGTTAGAGTTAGAAAGATTATTGTGGAATTACTGTGATGTTTTTGATGATAGACCAGGCAGAGTAAAGAATTATCAATGTAAACTCAGATTAAAACCACATGAGCCATTCTTTATAAAACCTTATAGTGTACCCATTGCAAAGAGAAAAGATGTAGAAAAGGAACTTCAAAAGATGGAAGAATGGGGCATCATTGAGAGAAGTAAGAGCCAATACAATAATCCTTTGGTAGTGGTTGCAAAACGTGATGGCAGTGTCAGGCTTGTACTAGATTCAAGGCACCTAAATAAGTATCTGGAAAGAGAGACCGATCATCCCGAAAATATAGACGAATTACTTCATAAATTTGAAAGAATGAAATACATGACCAGTTTAGATCTCACATCAGGATTTCACCAAGTAGAATTAGAAAATGATTCCAGGAAGTATACTGCCTTTTTGTATGGGGGAAAATGTTAGCAGTATTGTGTGGTACCATTTGGGCTGAATGTCTCAGTAGCCGAATTCATTAGAGCACTTGACTTTGTTTTGGGAAAAGATCTTTTATCAAAATTAACTGTGTATGTAGATGACATTTTGATCACTGGAGAAACTTGGGAAGAACATGCTAATACTTTGAGGGAGGTTTGCAATAGATTAAGGAAAGGGGGAATGTCACTTAAATTATCTAAATGTAAGTTTGGTATGAAAAAATTGAAGTTTCTGGGGCACAGTATTTCTGAGGAAGGTATTTTGCCAGATCCTAAAAAACTCGAGGCAATTGCAAAATTCCCAATTCCACAAACCAAGAAACAACTAAAGTCATTTTTCGGGATGTGCGGTTACTACAGAAAGTTCATTAGTACCCAAGCTCTAAATGCTCCAAGTCCTAAAAGATTGCTGAAGAAAAACGCAATGTGGGTTTGGGATCAGGAATGTGAAGCTGCTTTTGAAGAAATAAAAACACAGTTATGTAACAGTCAAATTTTGTACCATCCTGATTTAAGTTTACCTTTTTGCATTATGGCAGATAGTAGTGATTATGGCCTAGGTGCTCACCTTTTCCAAGAAGTAAATATAAATGGGAAAATAGAACACAGGTCTATTGCTTTTGCTAGTCGAACCTTGAAAAAACATGAGAGGCAATACACTGTTACCGAGAAAGAGCTTTTGGCCATTTACTGGGCATTTTCTAAATTGAGAAATTATTTATTGGGAAACCAGGTAGTTGTCTACACAGACCATAAGGCATTAATTTATATTCAAGAATGTAGGTTGCCAGGTGGGCACTCTTGTAACAACAATTTAATTACTCAATAAAATATCTTAGAGGACCCGATAATGTAGTTGCTGATGCTTTATCTAGACTACCTGTGGGGGGTGACTTTGAAGATGACAGTGGGGAATGTGAAAAAGAATTCAAAATTATGTATTTAAGAGGGGTGGACAATGAACAAGAAATCAGAGACATTTGTAATGACATCCGACGGAATCAGAACCACGATGAGAACTGTAAACTGGTCAAAAGTTATTTAGGGAAAAAGGGACATGAAAAAGTGGGAGATTATTACAAAATCTACAAGGGGATTCTATTCAAGAGAAACAGTGTAGATAGCGATGTATGGAAATTATGTTGGCCTGAACAGTACATCAATGTACTCATCAAGTACATTCATGAAAGTTTTGGTCATTGTGGGATTCAAAAGTGTATCCAGAAAATCCAAGAAAATGTGTACTTTAACAACATAGCCAGGAGGGTTAGAAAAATTTTGACGGGTTGTGACAGGTGCCAAAGAGTAAAAGTATCCAACCAAACTTGTCAAGGATTGATGCAAAACATCTTAACAAAAGAACAACACGAGTTAGTCGCTGTCGACTTATATGGACCATTACCGAAGACCAGAGGAGGCTATTGCTACATTTTTGTTATGGTTGATTTTTTTTCAAAATTCATTAAGTTATACCCTCTTCGCTAGGCAAACAGTAAGAGCATTATTTCAAAAATCAGAGGAGACTATTTTGGCAGGGTTGGAAAACCTCAGAAAATCTTATCAGACAATGGGACTCAATTTACTTCTGGAGTATGGAAAGCTTTTGTTGAAGATGAAAATATAAGTCACATTCTTATTTCAGCTTATCATCCGTCAGGAAACCCTTCGGAGAGATACATGAGGGAAATTGGGCGATTCTTTAGAACCTACTGCAATACTGATCATGCTAGTTGGATTGACTATGTTGAGAAATTCGAAGATTGCCTACAGCATTCCTCAACAGGGTTTTCGCCTTATGAAATACAGTATAATAGCAAACCACCACATCCAATTAGTGATTTCATTGATTTTCCAGTCTGCAAACCATGAAGTACTCAAGAGAGAGAGGAAATAGTGAGAAAGACCATGAAATCTCAAGGTGATAAGAGGAAATGTAGACATGACAAAAGATTGAAGCCTATTCAATTTAAAATTGAAGACTTGGTCCTTGTTAAAACACAAGAGAAGTCTAAAGCCATCAGTGGTGAATTAAAAAAGTTTTTTGATATATACATTGGACCTTTCAAGATTCAGGACAATCCTCATCCGAATGCTTACCGTCTAGTCTACCCAAATTCTGGCAGACTGTTTGGCCTACAAAACGTGACCGAACTGAAATTTTATAAAAAAATGTAAAAAAGTATTTTAGATAATAGATGTTTATAGACTTTTATATGTAATCTTACCAGGATATTTTTGTATACTTTGTTATGTTGTATTTATCTGATTCCTCAGGGGAGCATACATTCTTTGTGTGCTAAGTGTTTGGCGAGCACTAGGTCCCCTAGCTATGCAATTGTCGTATTTCATTTTCGTATTCTGGCATTGCATCTTACACTTATTCTGTGATCCTGTATAATCAATTTTCTCCATCTGTCAGTCTATCCTCTCTTAGCTTTAAGAAATTATTTAGAGTAAATTTTCTTGAGTAATTAGACTTTAGAGAATTCAAATTTCTGTGTCCTTAAAAACCGGTCCACCGACTATTAAATGCTTTTGCTAATGTTTAACTGGGTTTGACCACTGTATGCTGTATATTCATAGCAGACTGTGCTTTTGCAGCCTGTGATAGCCTGCAGTGTATATGGAAACCATACAGACTGTGAAGATGAGACTGAAATACAGTGTGTGGCATTGAGGTATACCCACCTTTAAGGAAGAAGATCACCGACCTTCAGGAAAGAAGATCACCGGTCTTCAAGAAAGAAGACACCAAAGATATGTGTAAAACTTTTCTGTTTTGTAATGTAAGGACATCAACCCTTCCGTGTTTCACGTGGAAGTGCTGATGGGGGGGTTGTGTAACATTACAGGACATATTGGGACATATTGAAGTATTCGATACTGTAGACTTTTAGGGGATGTCGATACAGATATGCAAAATGTAAAGGGAAACTTTGGTGATGTTTAAATATTGTACTGTGTCAATATTAGGACATTTTGCACAGAAAGAACAAAAATAGAATTAATGTAAATATATATTAGTGTTAGTAACCTATTTTCATTCAATTTTGTAATTATATTTCATTTTGTAAAAGAAAGACTCACTGTTTGCTGTAGCTCTGATTAATTGTATAAATTATCAGTTTTGAGCTAAATTATTTCGTATAATATGGACAAGATACTTTTAAAAAACTCACCAGCTAAAGAGAAAGTCTGTAAATGAACGTTTAATGCACACTTCTGGAATTTTCTATGGAGAAATTCTATATTATGATCGCAAAAATACGAAAACTTGTGAAAACTGTTTCATAACCTAATTTTGAAAGACGATTTGTATCAAGAAATATTGCTAAAAAGATTTATTTACGTTTTGAAACACGATTTAAATCATTTTACATATAAATAGTTGTTCTAAATCACTCAAGAAATAACCAGAATCAAATGTCAAGATATTTCTGGAAACGTCGGTGCAAGTCTGGTGAAGGTTATCTGGAGGCTGGTAGAAAAATGTTATAAAGTCTATTTGGAAATTATGCTTGTAAGAATTTTATGTGCTGATCCTTTTACTTGCTTTAATCTGTGCTAAAGTTCTGTAATGTCTGATTTGGTTTTAATTCGTGAATTGCTATCGTATTGTGAACAAAGCATTGTCAAAGACTCTCATTGTTTGGAAGGATATTAGTACACCTAGGAGTTGTCAGTTGCCAGTTCGGATGTGCAGTGCGGTTGGCTCGGAGAGTCAGTTGTTGAGTCTGTGAAGTCTGTCAGTTCTGTTTCTAAATAAACGTCTGTAATGAAGAATTACTTGTTGTCGTCAATATGAACTCAAGACCTTTTGCACAAAGCAGACACCTCCTAATGCAACGTTTTAATTTGGTTGAGGAAGCTGGGATCGCTATAAGTGCAAACAAATTGAAGTGGAATGTTTTAATTTGGTGTTGAGGAGCTGAAATGTTATAAGCTGCTGTTGATACCGAACTGCTCATTGTGTGTCACTTTGGTAGTGGTATGTTAACATGACAGGGAAATGGCCACAAAGCATGCTGGCAGTAAACACTGTCCAGTATGTGAGCTCTAACTGAACGCAGGTAACGCATGAAGTGCCTAGGTCAATGAGACCTCTAGTATTGCAGACTACATCTTATGATAGTATTACAAACTTTTTTTAGCACTGTATTTAAAAATTGTATCATAAAACAACCCCATAATAAAGCTTTCAGGAGAAACCTAAATTATTATTACCTTGTTTCACTGCAGACTTTTTACAAAGTTATGTCTTATTAACTGCACTAAATGTGGCAGTGGCTGAATTTGAACTGCCCACCATGTTACATAGCAGTCAGTCACATTACAGAGTGTACAGTACTGCTCATAAAAGTAAATGACACTTGTAACTGTGAGTGCAATTGAGGAAGTTAGGCCTGACACTCATCATATGCACAATTAAAAAAAAAGCAAGCAAGAGAACCTGCTCCCTCTCATTCCTAGGATTTCAAACATGTGAAATGGTCTTGAAGCTGTGAGGTGGAATCAGTGGCAGAACAACAGCAAGAAATATCTGAAATCTCTACACTTAAGACAGTCACTTCGTAGTTCAATGGTGTAGCTATCAGATTGACAAGCAACTGTACGATAGCAGGATTCAAACTGAATCTCACTTTCATAAATAATATTTTGTTTTACTGCATTAATTTGTTTAACCTATGGATAACATGAAATCAACAGAACAAACACTTCCGGGTTCTTAACAAGATTTTTCAGCCCTCCAAAGCACACTACATGCTGTTTCTTTACCACTTAATATCATGTCCAAACGCCTTCCACTTCAATGACTTTCTGCATCCCTGGATCCCATGAGGAAGCAACTCTATTAGATGAGTAATAAATCTTTTGGTTTCTGCCACCTCCTACCAGGCAACTATGGAAACATTCCAAAGGTCATCACAGATTATTGGCATGCTTCGTTTCATCTCCGTCTATATGTTTCCAATGGGGACTGAGGTTTGGCACAGGAGGAGGCCAGCTGAGAAGTAAAATCTCATTCTCATCTGGAAACCACTCCTGTACCATAGAGCTGATGTATGTATTTCAGACAAATCATATTGGAAACAGACTAATCCCTCAGGATGTAGCAAGTGCACAGATGGGATCCCAACATTCCCCATATTACGAGTATAATCATCTGCATCAAGACTACCATCTTTTCTGTGCTGTCAGCAACAGTACAAAGTCATATACACTTCTTTTTTCTAATTTACAGAGTGAATCATAGTGTAAATCAGTATCCTGAGTGGATGCAATTCTTGGCATTTGGATTATCTCCACATGCCAAGAATTTTAATCAGTGATTCTGATATCTAACCAAGGAACAGAAATTTCTGTATCTCCAGTTATGTCAACAGCTGCTTCATAGGTTGAATTCAGCATCATCAGAGGTGATAGGATACAGCTGCACTATAATAACACACAGATAAAACAGTGAGAAAACGGTATGCACTTCAGCCTACTTTGCATGACAGCACTGGGTTGCACCACTTGTTGCATAAAAAGAGTTTCATGTAAATGGTTTTGTACATCTCTGTACACATGGCAACACCAATGTGAACTTCATTTTGTGATGCTGTACTCATAGGTAAAATGAAAGTTCTGGCAGCTGTACGAGTTGTGGAAGAATTCATGCTTGTTTGCATAAAACTGCCATCTAAGACAAAAGATTAAAGAAAAAAAGTTTGGATTCATGGCTGGATAAAGAAAGGACATCAGCTCTGTTGCTCAGTCACCTTGCTGAAAGGAATTGTACTTAAAGACCCTAGATGTTACTTTAATAATCTAGACTACAATTTGTGAATGGGAAGCACTACTGTGTTGTGTTAAATAAATGAATATTCAACAGATAATTCAGCTTTCCAGATTTCTGTAGCCTCTCATCTTGTCAACTATTTTCCAAAAAAGAACTAGCCAACTAGAACCACAGCATTTTATTCTTGTAGATGAGGGCTGTTCCACAACCAAATGTTTTGCTCCCTGTTATTTTTTAAAAAGTCATTTATATAGGTACTCCTAACTGAACAAACTTTGCTCTGCAGCTCAGATACTGCCAACCCATACATGTTCAGGTCATGCATGATGGCCTCAAGTGCAGCAACACATCAATGCATTTTTCTGATGTCAACTCCACCAAACTCCCACCAACACCCACACATAGCACAGCCACCCAAAAGGTGAACAATTTCCTCATCAGCACTTCATATTTCAGTTTGTTTATACTTTATCAACAACCCTAACACCAAGACTTGTGCAACTACTGCCACCAATGCCGGAACAAGCCAGAAGTGTTTAGTTTCACCAACAAGTTGCACAAACATGAGCATGAGTTGTGGCTCATAGCACAGTCGGTTGCAACTTAGTGTTGCTGTAAAAACTAGGATTTACTTTGTTGCAAATGGACATAGACAAAGCAGTAACAAAGTTTTGTGGTGGGGTATATATTCCAATTTTTTCTGAAACAATTCAGTAGAAATAACAAAAACCACACCCATGTTGGCTATTGTTACATAGTGACACCCAACCAACCTCATAAGGTGATAAAATTATTAGAATTTCACAAGAAGTCTTGAACATACACACAGTTATTTCCATAAGCAAAAGAAACCAACTGCAGACTCTGTTTCAGTTTGTTCAAAGTCCCTGTTTACATCTAAAGGTGATTAGAGATGATGCAGTACAGCAAAGAGCATGAAGGAAAGTTGTTTACAAAGATATAAACGTCCAAACACACAGAAAAGTATCAGACATATGACTGTTAGGATGTGTAAAGGACAGACTTGTGTGTCTTACTCATCCTGATTTCTTGATTGTGATGCCAGCATATTTATGTTGTCCAGATGTAATGAAATGATAACATGGTATTGATGGTTGGGAGTCCACACCTGGAGAAAATTTGGCCGAAGAGTTGCAAGTCTTTTCAGTTTATGCCATACAGGGCAACCTGCGTGCTGATGATATTGATGTAATGATGAGGACAACACAAGAGCTAGTCCCCGAGTGGAGAAAATCTCTGACTTGGCTAAGCATCAAACCCAGGCCCACTGCATGGCAATCAGACACACTGACTATTCAGCTAAGGAGGCAGACTATGCTGCTCAATAAACCAAAGACTGTCCCCCAACTAAATCACCTTTAAAAAGTGGTCCCTGTCAGCCTGGAACACAGCGTCGCTGCTCCACCACACTTAGAAGGCAACTAATCAGTTCCACTCCCATTTTACTGTATTCACTTTGTATGAAATTGATGAAATTCTTCACTAAAGATTAGTTTAGCACCTGCCTCCAGATGTACAAAAACTGCAAATATGGAAGCTTTCAAGACTCATTCCAAAATTTTAAAAGGAAAAACAAATGCATTCTTATTAATTAACTACTTACTCAAGGCAGAATACATGCCTGATTATAGTATGGTTAGGAGGGTAAATATGGAGTTTGATCAGTTGTGTAGGGTGGCCACTCTGTCAGACATTGGATTGGTTCCTGACAAGGCTATTGATAGGGGGGATTTCACAAGGCATAACCTACACCTCAATAGAAAAGGGAAGGGTAAACTGGCAGGGTTGTTAGTGAAATCCATAAGGGGGGACACTAGTATTCATGGATGTACCTCTTTTTTAGACCAATATCAGTGTCCAATGAAAAGTTCTGGCAGGCAGGTGCTAAAGAGGTCCAAAACTCACAAATTCTCACAACATGAAAGTAAATAATAATGTTACCATATTTAACGAAAATATTAGTGGATTAAAGAAAAAAGTAGATTCTTACAAAAGTAAAGTAAAAAATAATGTTACCATATATCACCAAAATATTCCGGGATTGAAGAATAAAGTAGATGAGCTCCTGGTTTGTTTAGATGACATTGAATCTGATAATGTAATGGATATACTATGCCTGTCTGAGCATCACATTGTGTGTGATATGGAAAAGGTAAATATCAGTGGTAAACTAGCTGCACATATGAGTAGAGAGAATAAGGTGAGAGGAGGAGTTGCCATATATGTCAAAAGTTATCACTGTGTAGAAAGATTAGATACAAAAAATTTTTGTCTAGAGCAACATATAGAGGCATGTGCTGGTCAACTTAAACTGAAGGAGGGCTCTTTTATAATTGTAACAGTATATAGGTCCCCTTCAGGAAACTTTCATTTATTCCTGGAAAACTTGGATGCCCTGTTGTGCTACCTGTCAGATAGGGGACTTCAATGCTGATTCACTGAAAGAGTGTAATAGGAAGAATGACCTGGAAGTCATGCTCGGTTTTTTCAATTGGACATCTGTCATTAATTTTCCTACTCGGGTAGTAAAGGACAGCAGCACATTGATAGATAACACTTTTATAGACCAAGATAGGTTTAAAAACATAAATTCTTGTCGTGTTGAGAATGGGCTTTCTGATCATGATGCTCAGCTAGTTACAGTATAAGACATAGCTCCATTCAATAATTCAAAACTACCCTCCAAAGTTGTGCAGTCAATTAATGACTCAACAATTAGAAATTTCAGAGAAAAGCTTCAGCAGTTAGATTGGGATGAGGTGAACAAGGATCCCGATGCTAATTTAAAATATAACTTATTTCATGATACACTTGTAAGAGAATCTGAAAACGGTTTTCCCAAGAAAGTGGTTAAATCTAATTATAAGAAACCATGCAAAAAACCTTGGATTACTAAAGGAATAAAAATATCTTGTAACCACAAAAGGGAACTGTATCTAACAAAAAGAAAGAGTAATGACCCAGAAACAGCCAAATATTATAAAAACTACTGTGCTACATTAAGAAAGGTTATTAAAAAGTTCAGAAGCATGTGCATTATGTCTGAGATTAAAACCTCCTTGCAACAAAATCAAAACAATTTGGAATATTATTACAAGGGAGACAGGACAACCAAGAGTACAGGATGAAAGAGTACAGGATGACGGATGGTATCACCATCAAAGCAAATGGAAACTTGATAGACAACAAGCCGGAAGTCGAAAACATTTTGAATAATCATTTTTTAAATATTGTAGAGAAAATAGGATCTAAATGTTCATTAAAAGAAGCAAAGTTGTTAATGGAAGAGGCCTTACCCACACCATTTGATACAATTGAAATTCTATCCACCTCTCCTTCTGAAATTAGGAAGATAATAAACTCCCTCAAGAAAAAAAGGTCACATGGAATTGATGGCATTTCCAGCAGGATAATAAAAGCTTGTTCCCAAGAAATAAGTGGGATTCTTAGCCACATATGTAACAGCTCTCTGAAGCAGGGTATTTTCCCAGATAGACTGAAGTATGTCATTGTTAAACCACTGCATAAAAAAGGGGATATGTCTGATGTCAACAACTACCGCCCAATCTCTCTTCTGACTGCCTTATCCAAAATTCTTGAAAAAGTAATGTATTGCATAGTAGCTGTGTAAAAATAAAGTTTTAACAAAATGTCAGTTTGGTTTCCAGAAGGGTTTTTCTACAGAAAATACTATATATACTTTCACTAATGAATTATCAAATGCTCCGAGTAACCGGAAGTTACCCGTTGGGATTTTTTGTTATCTATCAAAGGCTTTTGATTGTGTAAATCATGGAATACTTCTAAATAAGCTCAAGTACTGTGCTATGAACAGGACAGTTCTCAAATGGTTTAAATCATACCTAACTGGAAGAGTGCAGAAAGTTGAAGTAAGCAGTTCACATAATATGCAAAAAACTGGTGATTTCTCAAACTGGGGACAATCAAGAATGGGGTGCAGCAAGGTTCGGTCTTGGGTCCTCTGCTGTTCTTAATATATATTAATGACTTGCCATTCTATATTCACGAGGGTGCAAAGCTGGTACTTTTTGCCAATAATACAAGTATAGCTATCACATCCAACAGACAAGAATTAACTGGTGAAATTGTAAACAATGTTTTTCAGAAAATCATTAAGTGGTTCTGTGCAAATGGGCTCTCATTAAACTTTGACAAAACACAGTATATACTATTCCACACAGTAAATGGAATGACACCATTAATAAATACAGACTTCGATCAGAAAGCGGTAGGTAAGGTAGAATGTTCAGAATTTCTAGGTGTACGCATTGATGAGGGGTTGAACTGGAAAACACACACTGAGGATCTGCTGAAACATTTGGTGGTGGTGGTGGTTAGTGTTTAACGTCCCGTCGACAATGAGGTCATTAGAGACGGAGCGCTAGCTCGGGTTAGGGAAGGATTGGGAAGGAAATCAGCCGTGCCCTTTCAAAGGAACCATCCCAGCATGCGCCTGAAACGATTTAGGGAAATCATGGAAAACCTAAATCAGGATGGCCGGAGACGGGATAGAACCGTCGTCCTCCCGAATGTGAGTCCAGTGTGCTAACCAATGCGCCACCTCGCTCGGTTGCTGAAACATTTGAGTTCAGCTACTTATGCTACTAGGGTCATTGCAAATTTTGGCGATATACATCTGAGTAAATTAGCCTACCACACCTATTTTCATTTCTGCTTTTGTATGGCATCATATTCTCGGGTAACTCATCATTGAGTAAAAGAGTGTTCATTGCACAAAAGCGTGTAATCAGATTAATTGCTGGAGCTCATCCAAGATCATCCTGCAGACATTTATTTAAAGAGCTAGAGATCTTCACTGTAGCCTCACAATATATTTATTCACTTATGAAATTTGTTATTAACAATTCGAACGAATTGTACATAGTGTACATAGCAACAACACTAGGAGAAGGGATGATCTTCATTGCTCACGGTTAAATCTAACTTTGGCTCAGAAGGGGGTAAATTATGGTGCCACAAAAGTCTTTGGTCACTTACCTAATAGCATCAAAAGTCTGACAGATAGCCAAATAGCATTTAAAAGGAAATTAAAAGAATTTCTTAATGGCAACTCCTTCTACTCATTAGATGAATTTTTGGATGTAGTAAGTGGATAATTTCCCCAACCGCCAAAAAAAATTAAAAATGTTAAGTGTCATCTAATATTTTGTATAGGCACCTTTTATTAACCTGACACGGCAGCGGATGTTTCATGTGGAAGCCCTTACACAGCCTCTGTTAATTCCCCATCTCTCTCCATGCAGTTTCCACATGTTTGGAGCCCCAAGGAAAGATATTTGTGGCTGTTGATTTGCTGGATACAATCATGGTTCCATAGGCAACCCCAACATTTTTCCATGAAGGAATTTACCATCTTGTCCCACAGTAGGATCAATGTATTAACAATTGCAGTGATTACTTTTGAAATAATGAATAGTCCACTTACTATTTTTCCATCTGCATCATATTCATTTGACTGTCCATTGGATTTTAAATATAACATTTCATTTAGTAAAGCACATCAAGAAGTCCATAACATAGACAACATTCCATTGCCACACCAGATAGGCTCGAATTCAAAGATACAGTATCAACAGCAATAGATAGATTCATACCGCATAAGTTAGTAAGAGACGGGACTGATCCACCATGGTACACTAAACACATGAGACTACTGTTGCAGAAGCAATGAAAAAAGCATGCCAAATTCAGAAGAACAGAAAGTTCCCAAGACTGGCTAAGTTTCATGGAAGCTCGAAATATAGTGCGGACGCCAAAGCAAAATGCTTTTAATAGTTTCCACAATAAAACATTGTCTCAAAATATGGTAAAATACTCAAAGAGATTCTGGTCATATGTAAAGTACACCAGTGGCAAAAAACAGTCAATACCGTCACTGCGCAATAGCGATGGAAATGTTACCTATGATGGTGCCACTAAAACAGAGTTACTAAATACAGTTTTCCATAATTCCTTCACGAAAGAAGATGAAGTAAATATTCCAGAATTCGAAACCAGAACAGCTGTTAGCATGAGTGACATAAAAGTAGATATCTTACGTGTTGCGGCAGAACAACTCAAATCACTTAAGAAACGCAAATCTTCCGGTCCAGATGGTATACCAATCAGGTTCCTTTCAGAGTATACAGACACAATAGCTCCTTTCTTAGCAATCATATACAACCACTCACTTGACGAAAGGTCTGTTCCTAAAGACTGAAAAATAGCACAGGTCACACCAATATTCAAGAAAGGAAATAGGAGTAACCCATTGAATTACAGATCCATATCACTGGCCTCAATTTGCAGTAGGATTTTGGAGCATATACTGTACTCGAACATTATGAATCAGCTTGAAGAAAATGAATTATTGATACATAACCGACACAGTTTCAGAAAATATCATTCTTGTGCAACTCTTTATCCCCAAATGAGTTATTGATACATAACCGACACAGATTCAGGAAATATCATTCTTGTGCAGCTCTTTATTCGCATGAAGTAATGAGTGCTGTCGACAAGGGATCTCAGATCAATTCGATATTTCTAGATATCCAGAATGTTTTTTTATTCCATTCCTCATAAGTGACTATTAATCAAATTGCGTGCATATGGAGTATCCTCTCAGTTGTGTGACTGGATTTGTGATTTCCTCTCATAGGGGTCACAGTTCATAGTGATAGACGGTAAATTATCGAGCAGAACAGAAGTGATATCTGGTGTCCCGCAATGTAGTCTCTCAGGCCCTCTGCTGTTCCTGATTTACATAAATGATCTAGGTGATAATCTGAGCAGCCCCCTTAGATTGTTTGCAGATGACGCTGTACTTTACCGTCTAGTAAAATCATCAGATGATCAGTTCCAATTACAAAATGATCTAGAGAGAATTTCTGTATGGTGCAGAAAGTGGCAATTGGCACTAAACAAAGAAAAGTGTGAGGTCATCCACATGGGTACAGAAAGAAATCCGAAAAATGTTGGGTATACTATAAATTGCACAAATCTAAGGGCTGTCAATTCGACTAAATACCTAGGAATTACAGTTACAAGCAACTTAAATTAGAAAGACCACATAGATAATATTGTGGGGAAGCCAAAATAAAGACTGTGCTTTGCTGGCAGAACACTTACAAGATGTGACAAACCCACTAAAGAGACAGCCTACATTACACTTGTCCATCCTCTGCTGGAATACTGCTGCGCGGTATGGGATCCTTACCAGGTACGACTGACAAAGGACATAGAAAAAGCGCAAACAAGGGCAGCTTGTTTAGTGTTATTGTGCAACAGGGGTGAGAGTCTCACTAACATGATACATAAGTTTGGGTGGCAGTCACTGAAACAAAGGCGGTTTTCACTGCGGCAAGATCTATTTACAAAATTTCAATCACCAACTTTCTCTTCCGAATGTGAAAATATTTTGTTGACACCCACCTATGTAGGGAGAAATGATCATCATAATAAAATAAGAGAAATCAGAGCTCGAACAAAAAGATTTTGGTGTTCCTTTTTCCCATGCGCAATTCAAGAGTGAAATGGTAGAGAAGTACTATGAAAATGGTTCGATGAACTCTCTACCAGGCACTTAAGTGTGAATTGCACAGTAACCATGTAGATGTAGATGTAGACCATAAGTTAGTTGTTGGGGAATGGCTGAAGTTTAATATGTTTGGGAATGGTGATACCAATTCTTTTACAGTACAGAGATCCACATTTGCTTTGGGGTTGAAATGAAAATGTAAATACCTATTTAGCAGAGGATCAGTCACACAATTCCCACTGAGCTTTGTCCACATTACTGGAAATGTGGAGAACATATAACTGTGGCAATTTCTTAAATGTTGATGGCACTCATCAGATACTACAAAATTTAAACAATACTTTTTAAAAGTATTATTCTCTGAGTGCCACCAATATACTATTAATAATACAACATAGAGACAGAGGAACAATAATTCTGTCATATTTTGCATATTTCAACACTCTGATTTCCAATGGGGTAATATTCTGGGGAAATGCTTCAAAAGGGGGAAAAGTTTTTTAAAATACAAAAACAAAATGTGAGGTTGATCTGTGATGTTCCAAATCAGACACTCTGTAGGCACCTATTCAAGACACTTGGGATACTGACACTTGCAAGTCAGCACACCCTACTTATTGATGATATTTGTAAACAACGACAAAAAAACTTTTCCAAGCAAACTATGGTATTTACAATAATAACATATGACAGAAGCAAAGCCTTTACAAAGACTC
Organism: Schistocerca gregaria; assembly: GCF_023897955.1. Classification (NCBI taxonomy): domain Eukaryota; kingdom Metazoa; phylum Arthropoda; class Insecta; order Orthoptera; family Acrididae; genus Schistocerca; species Schistocerca gregaria. Next base: position 441,649,081 of record NC_064931.1, on the reverse strand, counting down.
AGCAACTCTCAATATAGTACAAAAAGGAGTTATCCAGGCTGAAATAACAAGCTGACAGTGAATATAAAAAATAATTTAAATGAATTTATAGATCTATAACATTTGTAAAAGATGTATTATATTGTAAATGATGTAATTTGTATGCCAATGTACATAATATTGTGTATCTCATACGTATATTGTTGGCAATACTGTTTTTTTGTTTTGTTTTGGGACCTAGAATGCAATATTGTGTAGCTTGTATTTATATTGTTTAGGGTATTGATTGTTTTTCTTCTCTTTTTGCCCATATAATACTGTATTCATTGACTTGTCCTACATTAGAGTAGGATCTTTGTACAAAATGTAATTTTAGAAGACTAAATAAAAAATGAATCAATAAATGGTATTCTTCAAAGATTAGCTCTGTTCAAAAATGTTTTCAGATCCTGATCAAACAATGTCAAAGAAGCAAATTCAAATGAACGTCTCCTGCAGCATACTCTTTATTAACATTTGAAGCACTGGTTCATTTGAAACAACATTTGGGAAATGTTTTTCATATTATCTTCTATTAAGAAGGGTACTGAAATACTTTTTCCTCATTTTAGTATTTAATATTGGTAATCTATCCAAAATGATATGAAATACCGAACTACTTTTTAATAACAAATTATCGGCTTTGAGGGCTGTTTTCAATTGCACTAATTTTTCCTATCTTCCCACCTGAGATTCTGAAAATACTTTATTTTTTCCATATTGCTGTAGCTTCGACATGAAGCCACCACTCTGTTCACCCTTATTGATTTGTCTAAACTCATTTTAGACTAGAAAAGATCTGATGCATCATTCCCAAGAAAAAATGCCTGTATGTGGGTTTCAAGCACCATGTATATGTTCTATTCTGCTTGTTATAATCTATCTAATGTAGTAAGTATCCAAAAAATAATTTACAAGCAGCAGTATTTTACGAAACATATTTATCTTCTGACTTTAAGATTTGGTGTATCTAATTATCACAAAGACTTTGGATTACAGTGAAACAAAGGATTTGATATTTCTTTACAATCTGTCTGCAATAACTACAACCAAATGACTTGTGAATTCAAATAAAAATCTTAATATTCTTTCATAAGCAGACAGTCACAATGCTGTTTATAACGAATTAATTTACGCTAGAAGAAATTAGCATTTCTTATTCACACAGGGAATTTGCCTCAGCAAAATAAACACCATTTGATACACAGTTTGAAGCCAATTTGAAATGAAATTTATATGAAACACTTGACTCACCATATTTGACTAGGTAAGCACAAGAAAGAATAAGAAATTCTAGTGTGTCAATCAGATACCCTGACATTCAGTTAATACCCACCTACGAACCAATCAGGGTCATCTTTTCGATGACTTTTCACCACTTTCTCCTTTCGTTCTTTTGCGGTCTGCATTTTTCTGGCTTTTTCAACAGCTGATGTCAGGACATGCATTTTTTCCTTAAGGTTTTCTGACAAAAACTGCTCTGCTAAGTCACCTACTTGTAATAACTCAATATTTACCATCTTCAATGCACTGTACAGTAGCTCTGCCCCTGTAACACAATGGTGGCACAAGTTATGATCTCTTTTTTTCTATAAACCTATGAGTCACTTAGGATCTTAATATATAGAATCATTGGCTCTACATCAATACTAATGTAAATTCACACTTTCTTGTGTATACATTAGCAAATAAAATAACTTTCCCAAATTCAATTCAAACTAGTCTGAATGAATGTTATATGAATTTATGATGTCTGATTTTTTCTGATTTAATTAGGTATTATTTGAATAAAATTAACAGGAATAATGATATATGTATGTATCAATTTTTTGGTAATTTAAATGAAAATTCCAGAATGGTGAACATGTTGCCATATTTCAGATGACAATATTAATTAACAGAAATGGCTTTCTACAAGGAAGTATGATACTTTACCAGGAGGTCCTGGTCAGCACTACAAGTTTGCCACTGATCATACTGTCAATAATCATCAGATTGAAACTGTAACTATGTTGCTGGGATGAAATTTAGTACACTTATTATTTACAGTAATATAAAGCAAAAGTTAGACGTATAAAGTAATAAAAAATATTACATATCTAAAACTCATGGTATGATTATGCCTCCATGTGTAGTAATTTTTGTTTTTTCCTTGCAGAATTATACTTCCACATCAGAAAATGATTATCATTAGTAAAACTAACATACGAGATTGTCCAGAAACTTGTCTCACACTTCACACATCCACTTTTTTCACCTCAGTGATATAGCCAGCAGTACTGCAGGTACAACCACAACCAAAGAAATGAGAGAGAGAGAGAGAGAGAGAGAGAGAGAGAGAGAGAGAACTAGTACACTGTCTGATCAAAAGTATCTGGACATCCCAATGTAATGTGGAATTTACCACTAGGTGGCACAAGAGGCAGACCTGTCAGTGTAAAAGGAGATGGTGAGTATTGTGATGTGATTGGCGAAGCAGTAACAGCAGAATGGGTCAGTCAGGAAGGCTCAGTGACTTCCAAAGTGGAGTACTCATTGGATGCCACCTGAGTAACAAATCCATCAGGGACATTTCAACTCTTCTACAGATGCCCAAGTCAGCTGTTGGTGATGTGACTGTGAAGCGGAAATGTGAAGAAACAAACAAAACTAAACCAGAATGAGGCAGATCTCACATGCTAACTGACTGGGGCTGTCAAGTATTGCAGAGGGTGGATGTAAAAGATCGCATATCAGTTGAAGGAATTGCTTGAGAGTTCCAAAGTGCTATGAGCAACCCAACTAGCACAATGAGTGTGTGTAGTGTATTAAAAAGAATGGAGTACAATGGTCCAGCAGCTCCACATAAGCCACACGTATCTGTAGTCAATGCTAAAGGGGCACTTGGGATGGTATAAAAAGTGATGCCATTGAACAGTCGACAACTGCATGACAGTGCATCCTGTCATAACACGGCATCTGTGAGGCAATAGATTGTGAACAGTTACGATACTGGAAAGGATTGACCTGCTCAGAGATTTGACATTAAACCAATGAAACACATTTTGGATGAGTTAGAACATCAAATTTGCCCCACACTATGGCATCCTACATCACTGCCTTCTCTGGTTTTGGCTCTTGTGAAAGGATAGGTTGCCACTCCTCCCCAGATATTCAGACATTCACTGAATATGTCCCCAGAACAGTTCAAGCACTCATGAAGGTGAAGGGTGGACACATCCCATATTAAAGCCCCCTAATAGGTGTCTGTATACTTTTGATCAGATAGTGTATACAGATTCTGTAGAGAGGCAGTAGCCATTCAGTAGTTGCAGGGACCATAGTCCATGTAATAGACTGATACAGGCTTTAAAAATCATTAACATGGCCATGCCGTGTTGGTACAGCAGAACATCTGAAGGGAAAGGGAAACTACAATTATTACATTTCATGAGGAGACACGGCTCTACTTTATGGCTTAATGGTGATAGCAACCCACTGCATTCATGGTGCTTCTGTAAGAGCATGTAAACATTTAACAACGCATAGAGGATGCTCCACTGAAGAATTAGACGTAGAGAACCTGGGGTCAGAGAAGCCAACCTGAGGAGATAGGAATAAAATCACATTACTGTGTACTATTTTATTTATGTTAGTTACAGTTAACTGCAAATACCATCACTGATACAATGAACATACCATTTGTACTGTATCTTACAAAATGTGCTGAAATTGATGGCCATCAACCTCAGTGCAAGCAAGACATTGGCAAACAAGATCCTGACACACCCTGACAAATATCCCTGGTGTGTACAAATCCCATCACAGGCAGCTACAATTCTGGCAACTAATTCCATCTCCATATCCATTGGGGTCTCATACACATAGGAAATAATGAAGTGGGTGTGGGTCAGGTAACCTTGCAAGCCATGGAATAGGACCTCCACTTCCAATCCAGCATCCAGGAAAAACAGCACTGAGATGACTGTGGACATCCACACTGAAGTGAGGTGGTACAACATCATGTTATATCCACATACTCTCACAAACAGTGAAGGGGACAATGTAAATACCGTATAACAGAGCCATCATATAGACAAATAAAGTAAACAAAACCTGAAACATTAGATCCCAGTAATCAGGGTGGTCGTCGTCCTTCCCTTGCAGGAAATAAAGAATGTACATGTAAGTAAACAGCACAGTACGTGTAAACTTGTAGGCATGTTAGTTGTAAATAAGCTAGAAAACAGTAATGCTAGACAAAGCAATAGGCAAATTTACTTCCATATCTCGATAAGGTTCTCTAATTAAAATTGTTCAGTGGAGCATTCTCTATGTCCTGTTACTTTTTTGCATGTTCTTACAGAAGCACTCTGTATAGTATTATGGAAGTAAAACAGTCCCTAGAAGTGTAAGTCAGAGGGCACTAACTTCAGGCAAGAGATCCACAGTCATCAAGAATATGTTCTTGGGTTGATCACTGTGGTAATTGGTGGTTAAGAGCTTCACAGTACTGAATCAGTTAGCATATATAAGTTCTCTACCCTTGAACTCACCTTCACTAACAACTTCAACTGTGTCGAATAATGCTGATAAATCTTTCACCATGTAACAGTGCTAAAACCTTTCATTTCCATCGTAACACTCACCTCTCTCTCTCTCTCTCTCTCTCTCTCTCTCTCTCTCTCTCTCTCTCTCTCTCTCTCTCTGTGTGTGTGTGTGTGTGTGTGTGTGTGTGTGTGTGTGTGTGTGTGTGTGTGTGTCTCAATTAATATGATAATGTTCTTGACATTCCTGTCAATTAATCTGAACTAAGACATGTAGTTTGACACAATAATAAACAAAATGAGAGAAGGAGTTAAAGAGAGAAATGTTGGAAGTGAAACAGAAAAGGAAACTATGAAGAGGACCCACATAAGTTAATGGGTAGTTTCTTAGCGTATCTATGTTTTACCTATACTGCTGTATTACATTGGACAATACAAGTAGTCATAATTGTACAAGCAAAGACCAGAGCCACAAGCACAACTAAACATAATAAAGACAGATGTAGGAGTGTGCTAATTTAACAGACAACTACAACAAAAGAATTATGAGGATTTGACAGAAAAGGTAACAGACCTTTATATGACACTTCACATGCAAAGAGAAGTCCAACAGTTTGACACCTGAAATCCAGAGAAATTCTACACCTACATCTACATCTACATGACTGCTCTGCAATTCATACCGAAGTACCGAACAGAGGGTTCATCAAACCAATTTAGCTCTAGTTCTCTTCTATTTCACTCTCAAACAGTGCACAGGAAAAATGGACACTTAAATCTTCCTGTCGACCTCTTCTTTTATTACAATGACTGTTTCTCTCTATGTAGATGAGTCAACAAAATATTTTCATATTTGGAGGAGAATGTTGGTGACTGAAATTTCATGGAAAGATCTCACTGCAATGGAAAACACCTTTGTTTTAATGATTTCCACATCAATATGTGTATCATACCTCTGATCTCTCTCCCCTACATCATGATAATACAAAGTGAACTGCCGCCTTTCAATTTTTTTTTTTTTTTTTTATGTTCTCCGTCAATCCTATCTGGCAAACATGCCATACCACACAGGAGTAATCTAGCAGAGGAAAGGCAAACAGCCTTAGTGAAGCTGAAAACAACACAGAAAGAGGACAGAATATAGATAAAGATGGGATGGGAAGGAGGAGAAGAAAGTACAAATTTGAAAAAAGTAGGGCAGTACTGTAAATGAGGAAATAATAGAGAAGGAGAAAAAGAGCATGAAGAAAGGAACAGAAGCACGGATCACACTGCAACAGAGGAGAATTGTGGAAGTTAGGATTGTATTTAATTACTGCTTTTTCATGGCCCCCTCCCCCACATTCTACTATCACTGACCATCTTTAACCTCTCATCAGTGTCTCACTGACTTCCCAGGGCTTTGTCGGTCTTGTCATTTGCAGGACACGGTGTGACTATACGAAAGCCAGTCGCGCTGTCTCCCTTGCCAGGTATGACCTTCCATTCCTATTAGACCCTTAGCTCTAATACCTGCTTTCTCCTTCAATTTCTTTCACTGTCTTCTGGGGATGGACTAATTCCACAAATTAATGATTTCTGTTTCTTTCTAAAACTGTTATTAAATCTTTAGAAGAAAAATGGAAGTTCATTTTTTTAAACTTCTATAATAAATCACAGGTAAATCTACTCGGCACATAAATTACAACATATGGGAAGTAACAGATGCAGAATATATTACAGACCTGAACAAGGAGTGATTTACAGATCGCAGTAGTTGAAGACATACTTCAGAACCAAGATCACTTTAAATATTTATTTTGAATTGATGACCAGTTTCAACAGCATTTTTCTGTCTTCTTTGTATCTGCAATGCAATGCAATGCAATGCAATACAATACCACACACACACACACACACACACACACACACTGCATTTGTAAACATATTTTCTATGCCATTAGATAAGTATAATATTTTACATATTGTTAACATACCTCATCTTTTCCAAAATTATGCCAAATATTTTGACACTGTTGAAAAATTTAAATAATTCAGAAATGTAAGCACTACCAGGTGGTAAATCTCAACCAATCAGCATATCATTAACAAAAATAGTATTTACAAACTTGTTGTCCTGCAACTTTCACCGATCACATGCGACCACACAAATGCTTGTCTGAAGGTCTACTGAGTTGGGGATTGTGACAGAAAAGCTACCTCTTATGTCCACTACATGGCAGCATGGTAATAGATGTTACTGTTTGCATTTAAATTAAATAATTACACAATTTGTTTATTAGAAATTTGTAGAGTGATTAAAAACACTCCACATCTAGAGTTAAAGAAAATTGCACATGTTCCATAAAGATTGTACAGTACTAATAGATTTCAATATACAAGTTTTCATAAAGGAGCAATATCATTATTTAAGTAACACACTGCTAAAAAATTTTATGCTATGAGGTACGTCATATTTATCTAAAAGCAATCCAATAAAGTTTTTTTAATTTTTTACATGTGTTTGTCACTGCACATTGCAAGTTCTGTACAAATTAAAAAAAAAATACTACTATAGTATAAGGCAGGCAAATTTTTATTCTCATGATTTCTTTATTTTATTTCTAAAGCTTCTTGTTCTCGACAATTCACCCATTTTTGCGTATGTTATTTAAGTGTGACATCATAATTTTTTATTATGCTACCTTGCATCACAAAATCACAAACCACTAAAGCAATAACATCAGTGTTCAAGCGCAACATCCTGCCATAACACTTCACTGACAATTAACAACCTCCAAGACTACGTGTCACGTAATACCTAGATGGCATCATACAGTATGTAAAAATTTTTTTCTTAATATGATCTTACCATAGGATTTTACATGAATCTCATGTTTTCTCATTTATATATTGGTCCAGAAATCTCTGACACAACTTATCAACAAGGAAATTTTCATGTCGTATTTGGACTGTCTCATTTTTAAAAGAGGTTTTCAGATGTGAAGTTTGGAACTTTTAAAAATAAATATACAGATAAAAGAGGAAACATGAGAGTCGTGTAAAGTCCTATCATAATATCATATGAAGATAAATGAAATTTACAATTTGTACGATGTCATATACACATTAAGTAACATATAGTCTTAGAGATTGTTCATTGGATAATTATATTACACAAGTTGAAATGTTATGTCAGGATGTTCTGATTGTACACTGATGTTACTACTTTAGTGGATGACATACTGATTGGTTGTGATCTGCTTGCTGGTAGAGCCTGCATTTCCAACCTATTAAAATTTTTAAACATTGTCAAAATATATGGAATAATTTTGGAAAAGATGAGGTATGTTAACATTATGTAAACCATTATACTTATATATTTCATTTCTACCTTGACACCGAAAATATGTTTACAAATGCAATGTGTGTGTATGTCTTGTTGCAGATCCGAAGATGACAGATAAGTGCTGTTGAAACCTGTGTTCAGTTCAAAATAAATATTTAAATGTGATAATGGCTCTGAAGTATTTCTTCAAATATATAAGGAATGCCAAGGTACACAAATCCACACAAGCCACTTCTGTGTTGACTAAAGATGGGCTGCTGGCTCAGATGTTAATGGAAAGGGATGCATGGTACTCACTTCTGTGAAAACAACATAATGAGTGATAAACCCAAATGAAAGAATAATCTTGGAATTAACACACATCAAGATGAAATCAAGTGTGTTCAGTTGTGATTATTAACATAAAAATCTCTTGATCCTGAGCCCTTTATCACATAATCCTAGGAAATGTGTTTATGTAAGTACAACATCACCATCCTAGAACATGTTAACATTTGTAACATAGGCAATTGCAGTACTCTTCTGCAGCAGTTTGGAAGAATGCTTCTCAATGAGATACACACACAGTACATGCAGTTACTCTCTTTCTGGCCAATGACACTAAGAAGTGCTTAGAGGCAATTTAAGTATCTAACTACAGGTATTAAAAAACCATTGCACTTACAGTAAACATGATGAACAGGGCTAGTGTTGTAGGTTAGTTTTGCTTTTACATACAACAGATTACCATGAAACAACACAGATGAAAATGAACTTCATTTTCACTTAAACACTGCATACATAATGCAGAGATGAATACACATCAACAGCAGGTAAAAAATGATAACACATGCTAATGGTCACGTTAAATGTGTGGCAATCAATTGACAAGGGGAGAGGACAGGAGAATTGTTAATGTAATAACTTAAAGAGTGAAGACAGACTAAAAAGTATAAGATATGCCACAGACTATATGCATAATTGAAATCTTGGTCCCTTGAGGGAGATTATGATTACCATAAGAAAGACATGAGAAGAGCAAATAGGTGAATTAAAAGAAAAAAAAGAAAAAAAATGCTTCAACAACTAACAGCACAAAAATGTGTGCAGATGGTCCTCCTTGTTTTCTTATTATTTTGCTTCCTCTCAACAAAGAGATCAATAACAGATGAAGCACGCCCTCAGTCCTGATGAGTAATTTTGGATGAAAATAATCAAGTGCTTACATAAAGAACCAATTCTATATTTGCCTGACCGAATTTAAAAATGATTTTCAACTTGTATTTTAAAACATTTGACTATGAAACTGCATTGCTCTGTAGAGGCCAGGTAGTTAAAAGTTTTATGTCCTATTTAAGTTAATGCCATTTGGAGACAGAGCATTAGGTCAAAACAAGAGAACATGGAAGAAAATAGCTGATAGACTCATTTAAGGAACAGTTCTTATATTTAAGTGAGATAACTTCGAGAAGTTATGGAAAATCTACATGATGATTGCCAGAAGCATGATTAGATCTTGTTTTATCTAAATAGCTGAGTGTCTTAAATGCACCTAGCTCAGAGAGATGTAACATAGGCTATGTTGAGAGCAGTGTGTACAATTAAACAAAGAACACCACGATTGTGTGTGAAAGCTGTCTAACAAATCTAACAGAGGAGCAATGCATATAGCAAAGTCAGCAGAAGATAAAGAGACAAGGAAAAGACAAAGGATGAAGAAAGACAGAGGTACAGATGAAGGAAGAAAAAGTGAAAGAATGAGACAGAGAAAAAGGGAGGGGGGGGGGGGGGGGAGGGGGAGATAATAACTAGAAATAAAGCTATGGGAATTCTAATCTATCTGTAGTCATGCAATAGGGATTTCTATTCTTGGCTATCTCAATGCTACCACTCACAGTAGAAAAAAAAATATTTTAGTGATGTATGTAGGATTCAGGAATCGGGGGTTAAATGCCTTTTGCTAAACTTACGGGGATTTAGTAAGCCTTTACAAAAATCATACAAAAAAGTAAACTGCCCCAGATAAAAACAAGGATGTCATACAATAATAAGCAACAGGAAAACACAAAACTAAACATTACTAAAAGAATTTTACACCCGGCAAGTGCTTTGGAATAATAGAGGTAAAGCTCCAACAGTTGTGTTCAAAGACCTGAATGTCTTCAGTGTAACCTTATGAAAATCTTAGCTTGCTTTTTTCCTTCTCCAGCAGAATTTTTGTGCCATATTGCATAATAATTTATTCTGTATCATTCAAGATACTTCATGACTGACCTGATATGCTTGAAGAAGTATGCTGCTGTATGTTGAATTCTGGAACCTTCTACTTCAATTAACTATCCGTTTGCCATGTCTTAGGTTTCTGAGACACCTCTGTGCCATCGCATCTTGACTAATTATCATGACCATGCTAAGTGGGCAATTCTTCTTGGTGAAGTAGACACTTTCAAGTAAAGTCCCAGTTGCTTTTTGGCAACCTGAGACAGTGAAATATATAACTTTCAAAATAAGGAGGTGTCTAAAAATATTTATCACCACTTACATGCCATAGAGACAGATCATCAACTTCAAGCAAACTATTTTTCTGCTGAATGAAGTTCTCTACTGAATTGACATTCTCAACCACATGACCAGCATCATCAGAATGAGCAGTGAATGGAGCTAAGTTTTTCATTCGACTGTAGCTTCAATAATATATTTACAAAACTAAATATAACACAAATAGTAAAATATGTGGTCAATAACAACATAAAGAAAACCTCAGAATAATGTTGGTGCATACAAAAAACATACATCTCTGCACAACAGTGTGCAGAGAGCACCTCCACAAAAAAGAAACAACATGTAATTAATTATCTCTACAAGCTCTTCTCCACAAAATGCTGATCACACACCCAATTCTTTCAGAAGAAAAATAATCTTCCTGAAGAACAAGCTAAATTCATTATGAAAAAGTATTAGATATCTACAAAAAGAATTGGCTTCAATTAATAGTATATACAGTGAAACCTCTATATAACGTTTTTCAAGGGACCACAAATTCTGAACACTGTGTAGATGAAAACACTATAAAGAGGAAGGCTTCCAAATAATAATTATAGGGCATTACTGAAGATCGGGGTACCACTAATCAGCTTTGACAAATGGTGCCATAGATGACATTTTAAACTTTCACAACACTGTAATATGATGTTCATTGCAAATGATCAATGTATCAAATGATTAGTTTTTTGTAATTAAAACATGGGGCCTGGTAAGTGGCTGGGTGAAAGTAAATGGTGCCAAAAAGATCTCAAGCAGAATGTGCGTCACATCTCACGTGACCAGGTTCTGCCGCTGACATATGAAATACAATGAGTGTGGGCTTTCCGACCTGGTGCAAACTGTGAATCCACAGAACGGAAAATGATGCGTCTACATCCAGTCATTTAAAAATTATAAAGAGGTAAATAATTGACCAGGGTTCCAAAAATATGAGCGTTACATGGAGGAAATTGTAATATAGAGGAAACGCAGTAAAGAGGAAAATTTAACATTGTTTATATGGGCTTTTAGTCGGAACCGAAAAAACAGATATAACATAGAGGAAAACATTATATGGAGGAACGTTATAAAGAGGTTTCACTGTATTATAGGTAGATGACTCTCCATAGACATGTTACTTACACAGAAAAGGAAAATGTGTTTCTCATATAAATTTCTCAAAAGTTATAAAATTTTATTCCTTAATAAAGTAGTGTGTCCTAGCTATTTTCCAGATTTGAACCAAATCACATACTGGTTTACATAATTCATGATACATACAATAAAGGTAGAACTCATTTATACCTGTGATGGCATCTTCTCCGTCTTTAAGTAAAATAAGAAGTGACTGCTCCTTAACGGTCTGAAAGAAGTCTTCATCATCAACAATTGTACCATCTTCTAGCTGGACTGTCACATCCTCATCAATCTGGAAAGAGTTTTGCATTTAGAACTACCCAAACTTTTGGCACACTATACATGAATTTGGGATTGACTATGTGAGCAAAAAGTTAGGTGTCAAATGAAAACTAACTTCAACATGAAAACTCATTAATGTACATGGTACGTAACAGAATCATGAGGGTAAAATATATAATACATTCTGAGACATAATTAATCACAACTATATTGCAACCAGAACCATTAGGTAACTTCTTTTATTACTTGTACCATTGTAATTTACTTTTTTCAGCAAATAAAATGCACTACTCACTTTTTGAAAAATGAAATTACGTTCTTAACACAGTTTTTACACATAAAATAACAAGCTGATCATTCAGAATCATTAAAACAGCAAAGAAAATGTTCATTTACATATATGTACTTGCACACACATTTCATTTCTTCAAAGAAACATGATTATAAAATTTAATAATATCTTGAATAATAACCACTTGGCTGCTCTTGTAAACAATTTATTTAACAAGAGGTTTTGTAGCCTAGAAGCCATATCATCACATTAGATATGGTGAATCATGACAAAGTTGCAACATGGACAGGACGAAACATCCCTTGTCTATGAGTAAATGATGCAGGGAAGTAGAAAGTATGAGTCCACAGTTTCTCAAGCATCACATGAATCCAAATGGATGATAGTAGGTTCAACATAACTGGTTGACCACTACATATTGGGGGACAATCCTTCCAGCCTCTCACAAATACAGCAGACTGCAATGTCTAGAGATGCAGACAGGGAAGTGGCCAGCTACTTACATACGCTACATTTTTTTTTTAAATATACACAATATATAAACATATATGTACTGCTTAAATGGGCAAAGTTGTTAGAAAAGATCCCCAAAAATTCTTGACTCACTTTCTTCAAATTTTTACATGAAGTGACAGAAATGACATGAGACAATTACTTTAATACATGACACATGGGGCCGCAAATGTCAGGAAATACCTGAAAAGTGGATGACACATGTTGAACATGTGAGACCACCAGATGATGCATGTGCAACAGTTGGGCTTGTTGATCCTAACTTCACTGGTAGAGGGCAGAGCTGCACATTGCACTGCTAGGCTACCCTTTTTTTCAAACATCTTTATAAATGTGATATGTTGTAAACATAAAAGTCACAAAATTATTGTCCTTGCTGTAACCAAGCAAAATCTGTTCTTAGTTTGTGTTTCTTTCCTTTAGTCTCATTTTCTTTTTGTTTACAGAATTTATTTAGTAAACAAAACTTAGGTCATTTACTGGTAGCAATGCAATTAGAAAGCTTATACTCATTTACTTGTGATGCAATATGGTAACTTTTTGTTGCACTGTAGTTTACAATAAACCACCGGGCTCATTACCTTATGCAAACACATAATAGTCTAACCCAAATTTTAACAAAATACTTCCTGCCACATGGAAGATTTGAACTCTGATCCTCTCAAGCTATAGCCATGCACATAGGCCCGCAGCCACACTGATGTAAATACTTGACTTGAGTTGGGATGATCAGGTGTGATAGACCAATAAGCTGAATTACTGCACGAGGCAAGGTATGTCATCCAGTAATGTCACATGTTCAACATTTGTCACCCACTTTCCAGATATTTCTCAACGTTTGCAGCCCCATGTGCCTTACATTAAATTACTTGTCTCAGCATCATTCACATCACTTTGGGGGTTTTCAAATATTAACAAGAATCACCATGAATACTACATAAGGGAGAAATGTTGCTACCGACCACCTCACAAATTTATTAACTGATTTACTTGAAATTTTTAAACAATATTCTAGTAAATGTCCAGACAGACAAAAGCTGTGTTTGTTTTACCAACAAAGTACAGGTATTCTTTTAAAACTGACTATAATAAAGAAAATGCTGTGCTGTGAAACTGTGCAACTACATTTTCTTTCTTACTGTCGGTTTTAATTTTGATAGGAGAGCACTTCAACCATTAGACAAATTGTTTCTCCCACATACATTCTTTCTCCTTATATACAATTTCAAACAAAAATTGTATACAAAACTATGTGCTATTTTTCTCCTTCCTCACACTCAGCTTTAACAGAAAACGGGAAAGTTGGATTTATGTCTTACTGTCTTATGATTAGAATACTTCTACAGAACCTGGATTGTCCAAAACCTTTTAATCCTACCTGTTCATAGATTAAAACTATGTTAAATACTGTCATTGAAGCTACTATCCTCACAGATCCAACAGCAGGAGATATTTATCATACCCCATATACAAATAATCCCAACTGATTTACCCATTTATTTTAAGAGGCGACTGCTCAAGGTCAGGAAGAGGGAGGAAGAGAAATGGACAAAAAGGGGGAGGCAAATGGACATACAGAGGAGAAAGGAGGAGATGGACACAGATGAGAGGAGGGAGGAGGTGGTAGAGATAGATGCGGAGAAGAGAAGGTGGACAGAGAGAGGAGGGGAGAGCAGAACATATATATAATTCCCATACATATGTAGCTATTGCAAAGCATTGCTGGGTTCACTAGCAATTAATACAGACGAAAAAAGGGCTTGTCATGGAAAATTATCTTGTGGGGAACTTTACCAAGATTTTTCATTAAAAACCTAGAAAAAGCCCTCTCCAGACAAAAGTCTGACCTGATAGATAGTAGTTACAAAAGAAAAGTAGAAAATTCTATAATTATTTCAAAGTCACAGATTGAAGATGAAACTAAGAAAATGTTTAGTTTATTAACAAAAATTAAGACTAAGTCATAATTTGGACAACAGAACAAGGACAAAAAAATGTTTGTGATTTCACTATATGCAAGAAAAATCGCAAGTAAACCTTTCAAATATTCAGGAATCCAGCATGTACCAACATTATTATAAATGCCTAATCTTGTCATCCTCTGTGGCATAAACGTGCTTATTTCTACTCAAGTATCCATAGGGTCCTTCGCCTTTCCTTAGAGCAGTCACAAATAATGAAGGAACTCAGCATTATGTGACTGGTTGCCCACAATACTGAATAAGATTCAAAAATAGTCGATTTTGTACATAATTAAACTATTTAAAAGAATGAACTTTTTGAACTTTACAAAAGAAAGATAAGTTACCAACCAAGAATGTTCACCACTATGAAATATATAGATTGGATTTTCCAAGAAGAAAGGAACCACATAAAACATGAAATGGACAGAAAAAAAATCTCCACTAATATGTATTTGAACATCTATGGTGGTCTGCTCACGTAACACACACACTGCCTTCCTGGCATCCCACTAGTGCCTGGTGCCCGGCTGTAGTATCCAACTGCTATGTCTCATCATCTCCAATCCATCATGCTACAGGATAACAGTGCTTTAACAGCTACACATCATGACAAACATACCACCACCTACACACCTTCAAGCACCTCATACTGATTTTTACTAAGGAACACAAATGCAACTAATTAATTATTTTTCCTCATTTTCTACACTGGTGTAGTATACATCATAAATACTCCGAGCCAGTACTTTCCTTGTATAGTCAATCAACATCATCATATGTCTATGAACCATCTTTAAATTTGGAAAACTTCCTTAAAACCAGTTAGAAAAATCGTATCACATTTCTCTAGTGAGTGCAACTATAAAATTTGTGCTGAAGTACATATTTCTTTCACAAATGTAAACACGCATTAATAGACAAAGAGGGGATTTCAATCTGACTACAAAACCGTGATCTCTATCTTCAGTCTGTTTACAGTGCAACAGAAACCATTGCAGCATGTGCCTTTGGTATGATTTTTTTCTCTTTTACCCTTATGTAAATGGCCACTCAGCAGTTTTTGTAGATTCTATAATGACTGTCTCACTTTTTAATCTATTGACTGGCTGATGATGACCACCGACTAGCTGGTCAAAAGTAGTTACAGCATTATGGATGCTTATGCGATTCTTCATAAAAGATTACACAAAGAATAAAGTGCATAAATCAATCAATGGATATTTCTGCATCCTTGTCTGTCACCTAGGACACAGCTGCTGACTACAGAGTGAGATTACTTCACCATGTCCTCCATAGGAAAGAGGAATGTAGTATATGTGGCTGGCACTTTACGATCTGACCACCAACGGCACAGAAGATAGCTGCAGGTAGCCCCCTGACAAAGCACCCACAACTGAACTGCAACTCATCCTGCCTGTGACAGCTACTCTGGTATCTGTTGGTGCCACAGTGCCACTGTTACCAGTACTAGATCACCTCTAGCAGGCATATGATACAAGCATGACTTCTCAGTATTCTTTCACTGGACAGCTTTATAATAAGCCACCAAGAAGCTCACCACTCAGTCTGCGAGTGTGCAGATTCCAGTACCCATTTGGGAGTTCAACATCAACATTCACCAAGTGCCATGCATCAGAGCACAGCACATGCCATTCAGAGCCTAGACATCAATAATGTAGCACATATGAACTTTGTTTATGGCTGTGTTTCTGTACTATATCAGACTGTGTACTCAACTGCACTTACTGTACTTTCAAGAACTGTTCAAGTAGTCCTGTATCTCATCAGATTATGACAATATTTCAATTGCATTTGTTAGTTGCTATTCAGAACCTAACATTACAATGTATTCTCTTTGTCAAAAACAAAGTTCTATTGTTCTTGGTTGCCTGGGCACCTCTCTCTTCTTGTAGCATGCACCACCCACAATGGGATCCAAAAATGGTGAAGAGGTAAACATTTCTTTTTCCGTAGCATTCTTGTCTGTATGAGGACTGTTTTGCTTCTAGGCCTTCATCCCCAGTATATTGTGCTCAACCAGGTAGTTTTCCCCTCGGTGTTCATGTACCCTCCACACGGTGTTTTGTGGTTCTGTAACACATTCTGGCATCCACCAGTAGTAGTTGGCCGTTTACTTGGTATCCTTGCCATTTGTGTGTTCACATTTTTTGCTCTCTCACATTCTGTGTTTCTATGTATTATTCTTACTTGTTTTGCCCTATTTCTGTATAGTGCTAGCACAGCTTCATTTCTTTGTCACTATGTTTTTGTTTGTGCTGTTTCACTGCACACTCCAACTTCTCTTGCTTCTTGACAATATTGGATCATCTTTTGTGTTTTGTTAGTGGTATTGCTTGCCCATTTTCTTTGGCTACTTCCACATCAGAATTATTGTTCCCGCAGCTTATCCACTTATGGGACCAGCAGCTGCACCGTCTCACCCAGGACAGCATTCGCTTCTGTGCACCACCGACTAACTTCAACAACACCTTGCCTGTCCTAACACTCCCCAAGACCAGGACTCAGTTACACTGCCCCCCATTCCCTTCAGAGTTCGACAACGCATTGGATTCCTGACCAGCCTTCCTCACCGAACTGGGCCGCCTCTTCTAACTTTCTGCTGTTCCTGACATTTTCTCCCGACCCCACTGCCTACAGCACACTCGCCTCCAGTTCCATCACCTCTGACCCTGCCCCCATGCCCCATGCGCCGCCATCCCCTTCATTGCTGGCCCCACAGGCTGAGATACCTCCCACTGCAGCACCACCCGCTCCTGTGCCACCTACTCCTACACTGCCTGTGCTCTCACCATGGGCACAGGTTCCTCTTCTGGTTCCAGCATCACTGGTACTATCACTGACAGCCACAGTACCTCTACTGGCTCCAGCACCGCCAGCACCCTCATCGCCTCATCAGGCGCCACTACCACTGGTGCCCTTCTCGCCACTGGTCAGCATGCTGCTGAAGTACTTGACACTCTCCTCTATCAGCCCTGCCCTCATGCTTCTTGCGTCTTCAACTCCTGTCGTCTTTGTGACCTTACCTTCTTGTTCGGAGGGTTACATCACTCTGTCCTCCGCCGTTTTTGCTGACCACACCTTGCCCCTCTGGACTCACAGCCCCAGTTTAGCCATTCTTTCTGCCTGTTGCTGATGTTCAGCCTACATCCTCGGAGTCCTGCTTCTTCTCTTGTGCTCCATCCCAATGAAGAATGTGTCAATCGTTTCACCACTCACAGGCATCTTCTCGAGGTGTGCCGCATGTCTACTCTGGGACTTTGCTCTGCAAAGCCTCACAAATCTTCAGTTGCATTTCTCTAACACTCCGGTTTGCTGGTTGTGGAAGTTTTACCACAAGCCTGGCCTCATCAGGTCACATCGGCTTCAGCAGCATGGACATTCCTCTTTTGATGACGACACTGCATGTCTCTTATTTCCCAGGTCTGCCCCTCTCTGTTTTCCACTGACTGGGTCTTTCTCTTCGTGGCTAGCTCTGTTCGGCCAGCCTTTGACACTGCCTCCAGTGCTCCTTGCTGTAAGCACCTGTTCCCTGATCTACTGTCAGGACATGCTCCCTCCTCCAGAAGGCACTTCTTCCCCATGATGGCTTCACCGTCACTCCCTTGTGAAAGAATCGATGCAAAAACTATGGCTGGCATCTAGGTTACTGCTGCCAGCTCCAGTGAGATGACTCCATCATCTCCTGCATAGGGGAAAGGGATGCTGGGTGCTTAGCTGTCACCTACAACACAGCCGCCAACAACATAGCTATCTTCTCCATATGAAAGAGGGATGCGTTATTCGTAGCCGACACCTTCGAATCCAGCTATCAAGTGCACAGCAGACCGTCCCAGATTGGCACCCTGTAAAGGCACCTGAAATTCAATCGCAACTCATCCTGCCTGTGGCAGCTTACTGTGGTATCTAAAGGAAGCACAGAGCTGCTGTTGCCGGCAGTAGCTCGCCTCTGCAGGCCATGAGACACAAGCATGGCTTCTCAATATTCCTCTGCCAGACAGCTTTATAACGTACCACCCAGCAGCTCACTAGTCAGTCTCTGAGTGTGCGAGTTTCAGTTCCAGTTAACTTATTCAGCATCAGTGTGCAACAAGTGCCATTCGTAAGAGCACAGTCCATGCCAGTCAGAACCCAAACATCAATACTGTAGCAGATACACACTGTGCCAATGGCAGTATTTCCTTAGTGTGACAGACAGTGTACTCAAACTGTACTTTCAAGAACTGTTATCCAGCAGATCAGTTTCTTATCAGATCAGAACTGTCTTTCAGCTGCACTCATTCCAGAGCTGTTCAGTTGCTATTCAGAAACTAACATTATAGAGCATCCTCCGTATCAGAAATGAAGTTCTATTGTTCTTGGTTACATCTATCTTCTTGCAGTATGCATCACCTACAATGGGATTCAAAAGACAGTACTTCATACTTTTTCAAAGTAATACATCCATGTAATACAGGTGTATTGAAATTTAAACTGAAATGTTCTTGTTATAATATTTTCCAACATACAGTTTACTATTATCACATAGTTTTTAGCTTCCGTGACACACACATTTTTCCATTCCTTGTAATTCTTTGGCATCTGTCTCTATTATATCCATACAGTTAACTACCCCATGTAAAAATTAAAAGTGTTATGGAATTTGATCATTATGGAATAGTTAACTAATTTTTTATTATTACTGTTCCTTAGAAGCTTACACGTTTGGTGTGACGTGGTTGTCCCTGCTAGTAGTGCTATCTCTCACATAGTGAGATACCTGAGAAAGATTTCAGATCAATGATCAATGAGAGAAAGTCTTATTAACAAAACAACAGGCCACTGACAAAAAAACCTCTTCTCACAAAAATTAATACAAAACCCTCTCAGTCTTCTATCAGGCAGGTGTCTGGAAACAACGATGTTAATTACAATCATAGGACATAGAGACTAATTCAACCAAGTTTCCCACGAGAAAGAAGTAGCGTGTACTCAGTAGAAGATGGTCAGAGATATTTTTTGGTGTTGGTGTTGGAGAGGTCCTCCAAGTGCTGCTGTCGTGGCTCCCACTGGGTTCTGACTGACGAGCTAGGATTAACTGGTACAAGATGGCCCATAGCATTGGTGGAGAATTGTCAATGAGTGAAACTGTGCCACTATCAATACCCAGTGTGCACATGTACACTTGACTATCTATTTTGGCATATGTGACTCAGCAGAGGGAAGTAGATCCCCTCCGAGGAGGACCTCTTGTGACACCTGTCCTGCCGTCTACCGTCAACCTGTTTACCTGTCACTGGTGGCCGAAGTCCTGCGAGGCAATGCCTTGAAGATATGCTATGTCTCTCCATATAAAGGGTTACCGATTCTTCAAGTGTACTGCTGGAGGTGGCAAGTAGCATACCATTATGAAGTCATTTTACACCTTTTAAAGACTTTGCAACTCCCTCCACACCTATGTGAATGTAGCAAGGGGAGGTCTTTTCTAAGGTCCTGCCGCCAATTTGATTGCCATGAAGATATTATGGCAAAACTGTTCCATGTTATCATCATTTTAATTCATCTTCTCAATTTGGGTAATCACCAGAGCTCTCTTTGTGGGTGGGAGTAGGTGTTGTCTGGTGGTACCCAATTCCAGTCATGAGTATTTCTGGTAAGATTTTATGCTACAATCCCATGAGCATCTATGACATTTACCAAGCAAGCCTTATACAACTGAAGCATGGCAGGTGCTCCAGAGGCTGTCAGCCAAGGAACGTTTTTGCCTTGTGGCCATCCACCTCATTGGCACCTAGCTTGAGGTTTTTTTTTTTCTTTCCATATTTGTACCTTCCTTGTGACTCAGACAATTAAACGAAGATCTCTGTTCAACAAAATAAACTATGCTCCACTGTCACAGCTAACAATGGTCACTGAAGTGTGCTCATAGCTGACAGTATAAGAGGACTGGTGGCACTTTTAGCATCAGATAGTGATTCAGACTCCCACCCAGCCGGATGTAGCGGCACCACCACTTAGGACATGGGAAAGTTAATTTTTTGCAACATTCTGAGCACAAGTTACAGCCAGGTGCAGCCCAGATTGCAGTGCATCACACATACCAACAGTTGCAAAGTAGAATAGAGGCCACAGGGCCATCAAATTGCTGAAACAGTATACACAGCGGTTTTGCATGTCGCAAATCACAGGCAGAAGGGGCGCACTGGCCAACCTAGCGTGTTATGAGTACATGACGCAACGGAGGCATTCCGAGGCGAGGGCTGCAGATTCGGACACTGAACTGCAGGTGCTTGTTGTCGCCGCAATCTTAGTTACGCTGGCGAGAAGCATGCAGCTGGCCACGTGAGGCTCACACTGAGCAGTGCTGAGTCCGCAGGGCTTCAGACCGCTGAGTCAAATGCCGGCATCCTGATGATGCTGCAACTCCGCTGTCGTACAAGGCCGACTCACAGCAGTGCGTGCATGGGTTGCTGAAGCAGCCATTCCGCACCAAGCCCTTTTGTAGACAGCAAAAAGGTGTCCTCAGCATTGCAGGACCCAGGGATGCAGATCGAGAGGAACAGGGGCACTGTAGTTGGAAACAATAAATCACTTGGAAAGCTAGGATGAGTCTTAATATGGTGCCTTCTACCTCTTCCTGCTACATTTGGTGTTGCTGTTACATTCGGTGTCAGGAGTTGCCACTACATCGAGTAGTGATAGCGAGAACACATCACAGATACCCAGGCTACACACTACTGTCACAGTTTGCTCCCATTCGAGGCACCGCTGCCACAGTGAGCAGCTACCTGACACCAGCTGCTGATGTATGTATGCCCATGCATATCGTGGCCTGGCTGTTACTAGTCAGTCTGTCGTTATCTTTGAAGACTTCAGTTATGCATTACTGAACAGTAGAATTTTGACCTTGCCTGATTTTTGTTTATGATTTGGACTGTTGTATATATTTAAAACAGCTTTGCTACTTGCGGACTTGTTTTCTGTTAGCCATTCACTTTGTGAACTCTGCTATCAACCTCAGGAATTACCTGTTTGTTCCACTGCCTCTGCATTACCACCAGTATAAGTGATCATCAACTGTGTTCAAACTATATAAAGTAGTATAGAAAAGTGGTGATGAGTAGTTTCTCACTGTGCAACTATTCCAGTGAAGCCCTAGTTTCCAAAGTCGTGGCACCAGAAGTTGCAGCTCTAGCAGCAACAACGACAACAGCAACAGCAAGAAAAACAGTGGAAATTCCACAAGCAACAGGAGAAATTGCTGTTACAACTGATGCAAAACCAACAACAGTCAACAGCTACAGTTTCCTAGTCTTCTGCTCCACCATTTGCTTATTTCAATGATGCCAAGTAGAGTTGAAAGGTCTATTCACATTGTTTTAGTCTTCACACGAAGATAAATCAAATAATGGCCCTGAGCATCAGTGTCTACGCCTACTGTCTTCTCATACTAAACAGTACAAAGCTATGCAAGAACCACCCCCACTCTCAGACCCCAGTAGTATAAGTTTATTTATTGTTTGTGGTTTGCTGACTGACTGTTACAGTCACCAAACCCATCTCGCAGCAACTAGGCTCAAGGTTAATCAATATGTTGAGCAACATAAGGGTGGGCTGCTCAATTGCATGGCTTGGCACACGAGTGTGATGTTTCCTGTAAACTGTGTGGCGCATCTTATGCAGAATCCTCAATTCGTGATGTTATTACATGGCTTGCTGCTGACAGAGAAGTTAGTACAAAGGATTTTGAATCATATGATCAACTGATGGCCTCCAATCATCATCATCATCATCATCATCATCATCATCATCATCCGATTTATCAAGCACTCATTCATCCAGCAGTCCAGCGACATGGCATTCAGTAGCACAGTAGTTAGCAATACCCTGGCCTCATTGACAGTAGGCGCATGCTGAAAGATGTGCTTTGTTCACCATCAGCACGTACCAAAGCAAGTGGACGCTCATAAAATGTTTTCCTCCCTATTGTTGTCAAAGGATCCCAGTAAAGTTCGTGCCATCAAGTAATGTCCAGAGTGTGGCCCACAGCATCAATAGCCTCACTGCCCCTTCCATAACATCATCTGCTTTGCATGTTGAAAACCAGAGCATCTAACAAGTGTCTGCCTCAGCTGATATGCTTCAATAACATGGGCCATCAACACACAACATGTGGCAACAGATGGGATGCAGAGGCTCATGTTGCAACTGGACATTAACGAAATGATGGCGTAACTACATCTATAATTAATGAGGGCATGTACCAACATACTGGCTCCCCATATCTGAGGTCCTCTCAGCATAAAATGGTGATGCACAAAGGCCAGTTGATCTCATTGCAAGTTCAGATAATAGTCTGAGCCAAGTATAAAAATAGCTCTGCACCTAACCTTGATAGTAGTCAATCCTTGGACGAGAACTAACATTTCTGGCTTACTCACATTTGCACTCTTCGGTTTTGAAACTAAGAACCAGGTGAATCTAGTTTCAACTGTGATACCATTCACATATCTTCATACATTACATGCACCATTTAAGAAGCTCTTTGAACCTACAAGGCTGTGCAACAAGGTTGCAGGCCCAAGTATCCTTAAAGCAATTTGGTATGCCTAAGTTTTGTACAGATCATCCAGTGTCTCTTGCCATGCGTGAGCAGAAGTAGATCAGTTGCAAGTATGGGAGTTTATCCCCTGCAATGTCTAGCCAGTGGAGTACACCCAGTGTCATAGTTAGGACACCAAATGGATCACTTAGAATTTTTGATTTTAAGTCTACTGTTGACACTTAATCAAATATCGATGTGCATCCACTTCCTAGGCTGGAGGAATTGTTGGCAAAATTGAGTAGAGGCCATTGTTTTTGCAAAATTGACACGAGGCCACAGTTTTTTAGAGATAGACCTCACTGACACCTAGTTTCAGTTGCCTGTAGTTGATCAGATGAAAAAGATTTTAGTGATTAATATGCCATTCAGCATGTATCATCAAAACAGGTTGCTATTTGGGGTTGCAAGCACTCCCTCAATATTCCTAGGTACCCTCAACAAATCATCCAAGGTATCCCCAACTGTGTTAATTACTTACTAATTACTGATAATTATTGGGGTCACATAGGAGCACCACCTGCAAAACCCACAACTGATGTTAGAGTGGGTGTAAGCACACAGGCTGCATTGTCACCTAGACAAATCTAGTTTCTTTGAGCTGAGTGTCAACTGCCTGGGACATACATTAAGCGATACATTAAGCGAAGATTGGCTCACACCCACACAGGATCATGTGATCACAATCACTAACTTACCAGCTCCTAAGAACCTCAGAAAACTACACTTGTTACTTGGCAAAGTAAATTATTATGCAAAATTCATTCTCAATTTGGTGTAGATACCTCATTCACTTAATCAATTCTGTAAAAAAAGGAGAAGAGTTAAATTTGTGTGGTCAGAGGCATGTGAAGACTTTTATGCAACTTGAGATGGAGCTTAGATCAGCCCCTTGTTGACCAATGTTCCATCCTAGCAAACGTTTAATGCTTGCCACTGACACGTCAGATTGAGGCACTGGTGCCGTGGAGTCCCAAAAATATGCCACCAGATTGGAATAGCTGATTGCATTTGCATCTAAAACATTAAATGCAGCACAGAGGAATTATTCTCAAACTGAGAAAGGAACACTGGCTATCACATATGGTGTCAGTAAGTTTCACATGAATGTCTATGACACTATGTTTTGCCTGATCGCCCATCACAGGCCCCTCATTTTACTGTTCAGTCCCCAGTCGAAACATCCTGATAAGAAGGCACAACAGTGGGCATTATTATTAACTAACTATACCTATGAGAACCATCACCGATCCACCATGCAACACTCCAAGGTACGGAAAGCTGACTAACAGTCTAAACAGATAAAACTAAAATTTCTGGGATAAAACTATATAGAAAAGGGACGTTTAATAAGTAATGCAACACTTTTTTTTCTCACCCAGTTTTGATTGAAAAATGTAAAATGTGTAGTTGTACATTGTGGAGCATTCCTATTTCAGCTCCTATAGTTTCATGAAGTTCCAGCTGATGGTGGCACTGTACTTAGCCTTCAAAATGGCGTCTGTAATGGAGGTGCATTCCAAGAGGAGAACTGTCATTGAGTTTCTTTTGGCAAAAACATGAGCATCACAGATATTCATAAGCACTTGCAGAATGTCTACAAAAACCTGACAGTGAACGAAAGCATGGTGAGTTGTTGGATGAGGTGTCTGTCATCATCACAACAATATCATGCAATCCTGTCCAATCTCCCACATGCCAGCTGGCTGCACACAGCTGTCATTCCTGCAATGTTGGAATGTGCAGACACACTCCTTTGAGGCAATCAACCTCACTGCACAACTGGACATCCCTGTTGATAATGAAACATCAGTTCATCACTTGGAACCACAAACAAAATGGCAATCCATGGAATGGTGCCGCACCACCTCCCCTCCAAAGAAAAAGTACAAAGCTGCACCCTGCAATGATCAACTCTGAAGTGTACTGTGCTAGCATCAGGAAATTGAAGAAACAACTTCAGTGTGTTTGTCATCACTAAAATGAAAACAAACTTCTCCTTTTTCATGACAACATAAGGCCTAACACAAGTCCACCTAATAAAAGCTCATAAAACATCATTGGACTGTCCTTCCTGATCCACCTTACATCCTGATTCTCACATGTTCCAATTTCCATCAGTTTGGCCCAATGAAGGACGTGCTCTGTAGGGGGCACTATGTAGATGATGGGGAGGTTACTGATGCAGCAACAACCAGTAGAGTGGTACCATGTGGGCATAGACATCCTCCCTGTGAGGTGGCATAAGGCTGTCACATTGAACGGAATTACATTGAAAAATACGTTTTTGTAGCCAAAAGAGTGGGTAATAATATAGTGTATTGGAATCTTGAATAAAACCATTCTCCTTTCAGAAAAAATTGTATTTATTACTCAAAAGCATAAACTAATGGGAAAACTGAGCTGGCGTATTTCTTGCAGCATACAGGAGTCTCAATATTACCGGGTATCAGGTCCACCTTTTATGCAAACATCAACATTTTTCAGCACCTTTGTGGTATCATCAGTAGGTATTCTTTATTCAGTTCAGTAAAATATAAACAAGTTTTAAATAATAATTATTGTAAAAAATTAGGTCCAAACAAAAGGTTTTGCTTGTTGTTGTCATTGTTGTCATTACCTTAATTTTTCTACATATCTAGATTATGTAGGATCCTCTATACATTGCTGAATATCAGTAGCTTGGTAAATTAAATTATATTATTGAGAGCTAGGTTGGTGAGTTAACAAGTCTTTTTATCTCTAAATGTAATTTGATTGTATAAAAATATTTTTAACTATATTTTTAGATTACTTCCAGTTTGTTTGCTTCCTGTTCGATCTGCTCTCTCACCTATTGTAGGAAACTGTGCATCTTTCGCTGAACTTCACTCTCAAATAACACTTTCACTTTACAAAACACAGTGCAAATATTGCTTCTGTGGGTCCAGCCCTGTTCGCATGCATGTTACATGCAGAGGCGGCGGGGGGTACTTTGCATTTCTACAACAGGTGAGGAAACAGATGAAAAAGGATATTTGGAAACGAATTGTAAGTAATCTCAAAACAGTGGTATAAAATGAGAGAGAAAACGATTTGTTAACTTGGCTACAAAACTCAAAATAACATTCATATCATTTAATTACACATGACAAGCTATCAAAATCCAATAGTGTACAGAGCATCCTACACAATAGGGTAATGTGCAAAACTGGTTTTACACCTAATTTTGTTAGAATAATTATTACTTAAAACTCATTTAGATTTTACAGAACTGAATAAAGAATGTGTACTGGCAATGGCCCAAGATGCCGAAAAATATTTGGGTTTATATAAAGAAACTGTTATTTGCGCAAAAAGAGGAACTGATATCCAGTAAATTTGTCTGCAAACACAGCAACCACCTGAGCTAAAAACTGAAATGATGACCAACACACGTAAATCCACAGATATAGAAACTGAAGCCACATGCAAAATTGCTTGGCCTACACTCGTTATTAAGGGTACTTCTAAGTTTAAAATTGCATACTTCTATTGGCCACCAGACTGAACCACATGTGTAACTGAAAATTATAGAGAAACTCTCAGCTCACTAGTATGTATGTTCCCAAATTGTACTGTTATTATTGGGAATGACGTTAATCATGTAACTATCTAAAGGAATAGCTCAAAACTGTTGGCCCTGCATGTGAATACGTTGGGGAACAGCAGCTCAAGTTTAGGAAAACAGATAACTGGATACATATGTACCTATTAGAACAGTTCACAATGAAACTGATCCCTTAAGTATTAAGGATCTGCAAACAAACTTCTAATGAAATAATGGTCACTGCACAGTAGGTGTAAAACAAGGTGATGCATGAAGCCTTCAATAACTGTCACAGCAGAATATTACCAAAAGACCTCCCACAAAACCCAAAGAAATTCTGATCATACGTGAAGGCTGTCAGTGACATCAAAGTAAGTGCTTAGGCTCTCATGAATGATACAGGAGCCACAACTGAGGGTAGCAAAGCAAAAGCAAAAGCAGAAGTGCTGAACTTCATTTCTTTACAATAGAGGTTTCTTTACAATGGAAGATATGGAACTACTGCCCCACTTGTCTATGAGAATGGTAACAGATCTGATCCACAAATCTACCACTCAACTTAATTCATGTCCACCCTTTGTCATAACTTAGGACACATTCTGAACTGAAACATAATTAGGATGACTACCCAAAAAGCATTTTACACAGTACCAAACCAATGTTTATTAACAAAAGTATGATCATAAGGAGAATTAAACAATATTCATGAATTAATTGAGAAAATTTTTAAAGAGGAACAGAGTGTCATACCTTGGACTGAGAATCATCAAAGATTATGGTACTGCTCTTCAGATTCTAGGAAAGTACAGTTGCTTCAAGTCAACTGAAGAAGAAGTAAATTCAAGCATGCCCCAAAGAAGTGTGTCTACCTCTGCAGCTGAGTGGTCAGTGTAAATGGTCGCCATGCAGAAGACTGTGGTTCAATTCCTGGCACTGCCAAGCATTTTTCTTTGTTGGGAGGACTGGACCAGGTTGCATTCAGTCTCAACAAGCCAATTGAGGAGCTACCTGATTGAGAGCTAGTGACTCCAAGACTCAATGTCAACAACAGCTAGGAGAGCTGACCCCATGCTCCTCCAGGCCATGTCCAAATGACATCACATGGCACAGGATGACACGGCAGCTGGTCAACATCACATGGTCTTCAGGACCTGATCACAGGATCGCAGAGTTTTGTTGCTAAGTAGAGGGCACCACTTCACAACACGCCATATTGCTGTTGCTATGACATATTCTAGCCAATCAGAAGCTGTCCTTTGCATATAAAAGTGGGAGCCTCGCTAGTTTACGACAGTCAGTTTTAGCCCTGACTACGACCATGGAGGTAGTGGTCGAAAGCTTGGAGTTTTATCCTGAATTGACGTGACATGTACACCGAGAGATTTTTATTCAAATTTATTAGTTTGTAAGACTACTACTGTTATAACCTATCTCTCAGTAACACATGAATTCTGCTCAACGATTTATTTTTCTTCTTCCACATGAGTATCAAGCATCATTGAAAGCTACTCTGTAGAAGTATATTGAACTGAACAATTCACAGCTTCACCAGCATCACCTCCATCAGCAGCAGCAGCATTCACATCTTCTTTTGGCTAATGGTTTCTTGCACATTTGTATATGCAGTACAGTACCCAGCTCTTCACATTCATGTTGTTCTTGCATGTCTCCAAATGTCATCTACCCACTTTCCACTGGGTCATCATCTCTGTCTTTTTTTTAATTGTTTCTTTTCCTGTCTCTCCTAGTACATCCAAATGTGCGTCTTATCACTTCAAGCTAAATAACACTAGGTATTTGAATGTTCTTCCCAATAAGTCTGAGTCTCACTGCCATAAGTCAAAACTGGTAACACACATCAACTCTAAAATAGATGCAAACAATGCCTTCTGTCTCTAGGACTGTAAGTACATGTGTTGTCGTCACTGAGTGAAAGAATCTCTCAAAATTTAGGAATCACAAGGAAATTAGTAAATCATGTAGACATTCACATAATAACCACCTTAATGTATTTATGAATGTTAATCTTCCACTGCAAAGGGAAGGCCATTCAGAACTTCACCATCAACAAGGGAGGGAGGAATAAAACACAACAAACAAAACTTTTATAATATTAAGTGTCAACAAAGGAACTACCAAGATTCTAAACAGCTGGAGATCTACTTCATCTTCAACCACCATCAACTGAAGTGGTAAAAGTTAAGAATAGGAGAGTGCTGTTATTTGTACACTTTACGGAGCAATGTTGACTGTTCACATAGTGAGGCAAGAACAGAATGCAGGGGACTATCTTAACAGCTCAAATTAAGTAGCCAACAAAAGAAATCTCCAGCAGACTAAATGTTTTGTGGCAGTAAAATGAAGCTCATTGTTCATGTCTCAACCACAATAAAACACAAGGATATTCAGTGTATGAATAAACTGGTTTCTGGAATATGTGGCAGTTATTTCTCCACTTCCAGTTTGCCCCACACTAAGTACCAAGTTACATTACAAATATAACATTCCATGAAATGGTAGAGACTACGCTGTAAACTACAGATAACATCAAAAGCTTTAAATTTAGGTGCAAAAAACACATTACATATTTTTTCCACTCTCATTGTTTACATAATAGTGTCTGCCCCAAATGGTAAGTGAAACTGGTGAGTTGCCTACCTACATGTAGGAAGAAAAATGTGTACTGGCTGGCACCACTCTTATTCCTACAGTTAGCAACTACAGCTGCAAATAATTTGATGTTTTTCATGCCATTCTGGGTAAGTTCACAGACCTTATACCCAATTTTCTTATTAAGACATTTAAAAGGTTAAATAACTTAACTTCTAAGCATGTGTCACCTGAATCCATGCAGTTCAAGAATGATGTTAGCAGACAGGTTACATACCAGACAACACAGAACAAGTAATTAAATTTTGTTAATACATAAAGTGAGCAATAGCAAGTACAGTTTTGTGTGTATGTTCACACCTGACTGTTCATTGCATTCAAAGATTAGTGTCATGTAGCTTGTGTCCACTTGCCCATCTCCATTTTTCCTCATACTCTGTACATTTAGGAACATTACTAAAACCTTATGTAGACCTAAATCACAATTTTCTTTTTGCCTATAGGAGAGGGAGTTTGCATATAAGTTAGTCATTTTACTCTAAAGGCATGAAAAATATTGCTCAATAAGCTGCTGATGCTGACTAAGTGTTTACAGAGATGAAACAGCTAAGGTCATCCCTGTCCTATTCACTCCCTAGGACAAAAGCAACACACCCAATCTGTTTGTGTATACAGGGTGAACATTAATAAAACCAACAAACTGCAGTAATTGATTCCTGAATGGAAATGGAGGAAACAAGATCCTACGAACACGTGACTGGAAATGGATGGTGTGCATGCAATGACAAAAAATCATCCAGGAACACAGCACAGAGCTGCAGTGCACCCATGCCTCGTTCAAAGTGGCCTCCATGGGACAGCAGGTGAAGGGAATAGTAGTGGTTGTCATGTAGGATACACATAATCGTACGTTGGCTTACACCATGTTGGCAGGTCACTTGCCTGGAGCTTGTAGTAGGGTTCATCTCAATATACTGTAGAACCCGGTCCTCCAAATCTGGTGTACACACAGTCCATCGCCTAGTAGGTTCACATGCCTGAAAGGACCCTTGATTGTGCAAATGCCCAAACAGGGCTTGAAATGTTGTGTGATGTGGCTGGTGTCTGTGAGGGTACTTGTTATGGTATAGCCGTGCTGCCTCTCAACCGTTTCCATCTACTTGGCCATACATAAACACCATCTCAACTTGTTCACAACATGAATACTGGACCATTCTGCTGCTTGCAGTATGCTGCATCAATCACACAACCTGCAACACACAAGGAACAGATGGAATGTGGACAGCTGAACTGTCATTCACCTGTGACATCTACCGAATTTTTTATTTTCAGACACATGTTCATAGGAACTTTTCTCCTCAATTTCCAATCAGGAATCTGTCCCTGCAGTTTGTTGGTTTTATTAATGTTAATCCTATAGAGAAAATTCCATGTGCAAGTGTGAGAAGGTTGTCCAAACATTTGCATAGCATGTTTCTGGGGCAGAACATGGGGACTAGTCCATTATACATGTACAGGATATGTAGAACCATTGAAAAGCCACATCCAGGCTGACCAACACCCTGACCCCTCGTCATTAATCTGCCAGGCGAATTTGATCTGGGGCCAGCATACCTCCCCTCATGGAAGCAGTCGCAGTAACATGTGCAGCTACCTGGACAGATTGCACAATAAGCTATAATGGGAGACAAAAAATCATTGTGACATTTATTGTAATTAGTTTAACAAAGAGAAAAATTAAGATCTTCGGAAATAAGGAGTTAAAAAAAAAAAAAAAAACTCTCGATTTGTCATAATATGTAATTTTTAGAAGGAGAAAATGGAAATCAACATGCTGTTTAAGGAACAAAATGTGAAAACTGTAATAAAGGGCAGAAGAATTGAATGGCTGGACGTGTCTTGAGAAGAGAAGAAAGAATGGTGAAGGCAGTGCTAGAAGGGAAAATACAAGGGATGGGAGCTCTTGGGAGACCAAAACTGAGGTTGATGGAAGTCATCAAGAAAGCCCCAGACATAACAGGAGCTCAAAGGAGCATGGACTAGGCTAAAGAGTGAAGCAGTGAACCAACTTCAGTTTGTGTGGGCATCTTAGTAAATAGTGGTGCTGGTACTACTACTACTACTACTACTACTAGTAGTAGTAGTAGTAGTAGTAGTAGTAGTAACAACAACAACAACAATAATAATAATAATAATAATAATCATCATCATCAAGGTCCACACTAGCTGCCACATATTATTGCACTTGGCCTCCTGTGGCCTTTATCCAACCATGTGGTGACTTTACAGTAAACAAGCACAGTACTGACTAAGGAAAACAAACAGCACTGTGAATACTTTCAGGACAGTTGTGCATATATTATCAAGTGGTTCAGCATGTCCTTGTGAAATATCACAACTGAAACTAACAATAACCTGACCAAAGCGCCCTCACTCCCAGATGCAATAATACTAATATACACGATTCAGACTTTATGTCAAATTGTGGGTAACTTCTTTACTTAGTGGCATATATTTTTACCAAAATACACTGCTGGCCATAAAAACTGGACCCTCATGGAGGATAGCAAATAACTTTTTTTTTTTTCAAAAGAAGCAGTAATGATCGTCATCATGGTGAAAGTCCATGTTTCTATAGACATTGTCACACTGTCCGCACGGATACTTATCTTGCTGCAAACAAGCTCATTTCCTAACTCACGCTACACGATGTGTCTGTGCCATCCTGCAATGTCTGAAAACAATTATATGCCCTCTCAGGTGTTAGTTGTTTGGCACCATTAAGGTCCAACATTGAGATGAATATGACTCCTCTGAAACCATTAATTCCATGTCTGAATGACCGCTGTGGGAGCCCAACCAACGTGAGCTGCAATACTACGCAACGATAAACAGCAGTAACTGAATTTTCCATTGGTGCTAGGCAGAACATGGTAATACTTTTAAAAAGAAAACACTTTCTAATGTTATTCAAAATTATATTTATTTGGTCACAAACTGGCTTGTGGCTTCTCATGCCACCTTCAGGTGACACCTGAAAATGGCCTGAGAAGCCAAAAGTCGGTTCGTGAGCAAATAGATCTAATTTTGCATAACATTACAAAGTGTTTTCCTTTTCAATATTATAAACATCAGTCTCAATAGGCCACCAGCTTGGACTGTTGAATTCAGAAATGTGCTGGAAGATGCTTCTCCTTCACAGATGAGGCATAATACAGTATCCTTAAATACAAGCAGCATTCTAATGCTATTTCTGATTACGGAATTTCATATGTAATCTTTCTTTATACAAGGTATATAGATGGTGTTACATCTACCTACTTTATTTGGTTGAACTGAAATGCTAATCATTTGCATATCCAAACACGTAGTACACATCACACCAGTTTTAGGTTTGTTGCATGCCATATTCATGGTTTTGCTGTTTTAATAGAAAGTGGTGTAGGTTTAAAAGCTATAACACACACTTTCCTGGAGCATATTATGTTTATTTCCCATGCAATAGTTCTCTCTTGTTCTAAACAAGGATGATCAACATTGAGGCATTTATGAATGTGAATGTAGATTACTGAATTTATATGTTCACTAGGAACCTTAAGTTGTGACTATGGGTGCCCTACAACGAGTCTGGCAAGCTGACAGAAATGAACAAAACAAGGGAATTAATTGGGAGGACATTTTTCTGGTAGAAAGCAGCAAACAAGTGCTAGGTGTAAAAAATAATGAAATTGGTATTGGTGGTGGTGGTGGCAGTTATGACTATATTTGACATAACAGAGATTTATCTGCTGAGAAAATTCACACAATTTTTTTTTCCTACTGCCATAAAATTATCAAATATTTTCTCTCTCAATTTCTCAAAAACAAAAAACAAAAAAAATTATAACTCCAAGTTCCTTTAAAAGGATACAAAATGAATCATATTTTCAACTTACGTTTAACTTCAGCCGACCTTTCTTCTTCAGCTCGTCTAAAGAGCAGCAAGCAACACCCACTCTCCTGGTACGTTTAGCATCAGATACTTTGAAACCCTTAAACAAAAAGAGACAAATAAATTAATTCTGAGCTAGAACTATAAAACTCCTACTATTTTATTAACTTCTGTCCTATATTTAAAACAAACACACACACACACACACACACACACACACACACACACACACAAAGCAAATGTTCTCATGGTTTTCACATGCTATCTTTACAGCCAAGTATACCTTGGAGAGACCCCTGTTAATGTTAATAACCATCAACCTATTTCAATAGTAACTTCTTTCTTAATCATTTTCTAAAAGCTAACGTATTTAAGAATGGGAAAGGAAAAGGGAGAGAAGGAAACGTAGTAGGTGAATATGGAATGGGGTTAAGGAATGAAAGAGGAAGCCGCCTGGTAGAATTTTGCACAGAGCACAACTTAATCAACAATTGGTTCAAGAATCATAAAAGAAGGTTGCACACATGGAAGAAGCCTGGAGATACTGACAGGTTTCAGATAGATTATATAATGGTAAGACAGAGATTTAGGAACCAGGTTTTAAATTGTGAGACATTTCCAGGCAGATGTGGACTCTGACCACAAACTATTGGTTATGAACTGTAGATTAAAACTGAAGAAACTGCAAAAAGATGGGAATTTAAGGAGATGGGACCTGGATAAACTGACTAAACCAGAGGTTGTAAAGAGTTTCAGGGAGAGCATAAGGAAACAATTGACAGCAATGGGGGAAAGAAATACAGTAGAAGACAAATGGGTAACTTTGAGGGATGAAGTAGTGAAGGCAGCAGAGGATCAAGTAGGTAAAAAGACGAGGGCTAGTAGAAATCTTTGGGTAACAGAAGAAATATTGAATTTAATTGATGAAAGGAGAAAATATAAAAATGCAGTAAATGAAACAGGCAAAAAGGAGTACAAACATCTCAAAAACGAGATTGTCAGGAAGTGCAAAATGACTACGCAGGGATGGCTAGAGGACAAATGTAAGGATGTAGAGGCTTATCTCACTAGGGTTAAGATAGATACTGCCAACAGGAAAATTAAAGAGACCTCTGGAGAAAAGAGAACCACTTGTATGAATATCAAGAGCTCAGATGGAAACTCAATTCTAAGCAAAGAAGGGAAAGCAGAAAGGTGGAAGGAGTATATCAAGGGTCTATACAAGGGCGATGTACTTGAGGACACTATTATGGAAATGGAAGAGTATGTAGATGAAGATGAAGTGGGAGATATGATACTGCGTGAAGAGTTTGACAGAGCACTGAAAGACCTGAGTTGAAACAAAGCCCCAGGAGTAGTGTGTGTGTGTGTGTGTGTGTGTGTGTGTGTGTGTGTGTGTGTGTGTGTGTTGGGGCTTATGGGCGCTCAACATCGAGGTCATCAGCGCCCTGACACACATTAAATGGAATGAATGTGGACAGACTGAAGAAAACTGAAAAACACACTCAAAGAAAGCAGGAAAAGAAGGAAAATACTACATAAGAAAGTAAAACCGAAGGAAAGGGAAAACATAGCAAGAAGAATGACACAAAAAATTGTCACTGGCTGGTCACTTACATAAAATATGAGGGAACTTGAATCGGCTCTTAGTGGAACTTCTGACACTGCACCAGGTTACGACTGCATCTGGTACTCCATGCTTCGCCATCTGCCAGTGGCGTCAAAGGAAATCCTCCTCGAATGTTTTAATCTCATATGGCAGACAGGAGGGTTTCGCCACCTCGTGGAGGGAGGCAATCCTCATCCCTCTCCTCAAACCAGGAAAGGACCACACATGTCCTAATAGTTATCGTAGTATCGCCTTGACAAGCTGTGTCGGAAAGACCCTGGAACGGATGGTTAACCGCTGTCTGGTCTGGCTGCTAGAGACCAGACAGCTCCTTAGCCACTTTCAGTGTGGATTTCGGTCCCCGGTCGACAACCTGACCCTCCTAGAGGCGGCTATTCAGCAGGCTTTCCTCTGTCAGCATCACTGTATTGGTACCTTCTTTGATATCAGTAAGGCATATGATACTACTTGGAGACACTGTATTCTTGCACAACTGCATCAATGGGGCTTTCGTGGCCGCCTCCGCATTTTCATTCAGTCTTTCCTGTCTCAGCGGTTTTTTCAGACCCGCGTTGGTAACACACTGTCTGATCATTTTCAGCAAGAGAACGGTGTCCCCCAGGGCAGTGTCTTAAGAGTTACCCTCTTTGCCGTAGCCATCAACAGTATAACGTCTACAGTGAGGAGTCCAGTACAGTGCTCCTTGTTTGTGGACGACTTTGGTGTTTTCTGTTCCTCCTCCAGTGTTGCAACAGTGAGCCGTCAATTGCAGCTAACAGTGCTGCGGTTAGAGGAGTGGGCTGCAAAGACGGGTTTTCAGTTTTCTGCTGATAAGTGTGTTTGTGTTCATTTTAATTGTTCTCGTCGTCTTTTTACTTTGCCTGCCTTGCATATGGGGGATACTGTCCTCCATTTTAGAGATACAGAGCGGTTTCTGGGCCTAATTTTTGACTCCAGGTTGTCATGGCTGCCTCACCTACGCGACTTGAAAGCCAGAACGTTGAAGGCACTGAACATCCTCAAGTGCCTCAGCCACAGGTCTTGGGGAGCGGACAGGGCGCGTCTCCTTCAGTTTTATTGAGCTTTTATGCGTTCACGGCTGGACTATGGGTGTACAGTATATGGGTCAGCGAGGCCGTCTTATTTGCGGATCCCTGACGCTCTTCACCATGCTGGGATTCAACTGGCCACGGGTGCTTATCGGACCAGTCCCGTACCCAGCCTCTGTGCTGAGGCTGGCGAACCGCCACTTACCATCCGGCAGCAGCTCCTGCTGGTGCGCCAGGCTTGTAAGTTTCTTGCAGCTACAAGCTCGCCTGCTCACCATCTTGTTGCCCATCCACCTCTGGACTGCCTTTTTTCCCGACGCCCCCCGCGCTACATCGCTATTTGGGATCTGTGTGCAACGTGTGCTAGAGTCACTTGGTGTGGAGTCTGTACAACCCCAAATCCAGGGTTTTAACTGCCTGCCCCCCCTGGTTACTGAAGCGCCCCGGAGTGATTTTAAATTTATTGCGGTACAAGAGAGATTGCACTCCTGCCACCTTTTTTAATGCAGCATTTTCTGCCATTTCAGAATGTGGTGCTACAGAAGAATGCTGAAGATTAGATGTGTACATCACATAACTAATGAGGAGGTATTGAATAGGATTGGCTAGGAGAGAAGTTTGTGGCACAACTTGAATAAAGAAGGGATCAGTTGGTAGGGCATGTTCTGAGGCATCAAGAGATCACCAGTTTAGTTTTGGAGGGCAGTGTGGAGGGTAAAAATCATGGAGGGAGACCAAGAGATGAATACACTAAGCAGATTCAGGACGTAGGTTGCAGTAGGTACTGGGAGATGATGAAGCTTGCTCAGGATAGAGCATGGAGAGCTGCAGCAAACCATTCGCAGGACTGAAGTCCACAACAACAACAACAACATTTAAGAATGGTTGAGGATATTTGAAAATTTAAGATTCTGAATCAGTCACAATCTGGATTCTGGAAGGGTCTCTCCACACAACATGCCATTTACCATTTCACTGACCATGTATTACAATATACGAATAACAAAATTTTACCTATTGGGATTTTTTGTGATCTGCCTTCACAGTGCAAATCACAGCATTCTTTTGGTGAAACAAACTTTGTAGCTTAAGAGGCATAATGAGATGTGATTCACTTTATATTAAATGATACACAGCAAAGTATCATGTTAAAAAGCTCATGCAGTTCCCATTATGCACCTTCTTCTGAATTGAGTTCAATTCAGGGCTACCCCTGTTCTGGCTACAAACGGGGCGAACCCAAACTCTATTAAAAAAAAAAAAAATTGATATTGTTCAGGAATATTTTCTAAGTACTTTTGTACAAGGGACATGTGGTCTATAGTGACTCATTACAGAGCTAAAACATAATTATGATTTCTCCTGCTGCTGCAATTAACTTTCTTTCTGTGAAAATACCTTCAAAACAGTGAAAAATCTGTAGTATTCAATCATTCTATGACAGAAGGCTACAGCTTCTCATAGGCATCTATGTACAGATACAAAATACAGTGATGTGGTTGCCACTGCTGCAGTAGAAGCTTAGCACAGCATTCAGTGCACCCATATGTTGTTGTGGTCTTCAGTCCTGAGACTAGTTTGATGCAGCTCTCCGTGCTACTCTATCCTGTGCAAGCTTCTTCATCTCCCAGTACCTACTGCAACCTACATCCTTCTGAATCTGCTTGGTGTATTCATCTCTTGGTCTCCCTCTACGACTTTTACCCTCCACGCTGCCCTCCAATACTAAATTGGTAATCCCTTGACTCCTCAGAACATGTCCTACCAACCGATCCCTCCTTCTAGTCAAGTTGTGCCACAAACTTCTCTTCTCCCCAATCCTATTCAACACCTCCTCATTAGTTATGTGATCTACCCATCTAATCTTCAGCATTCTTCTGTAGCACCACATTTCAAAAGCTTCTATTCTCTTCTTATCTAAACTATTTATTGTCCATGTTTCACTTCCATACATGGCTACACTCCATACAAATACTTTCAGAAACGATTTCCTGACATTTAAATCTATACTTGATGTTAACAAATGTGAACCCATAAGCAAGGTGTATATCGGCCAGTGTTCATTATTAAACCTATCGAAACTGCTGTGTAGCACTGTTAACATACAAAAGACCCTAGGAAACAGAGAGGCAGCAGGAGAGGCACGAGAGGGAGAGGCAGGAGGAAGGAGGCAGGAGGCAGAGGCAGGAGAGGCAGAGGCAGAGGCGGGAGAGGCAGAGGCAGGAGAGGCAGGAGAGGGAGAGAATTACAAGCAATCCGTAATGCAAGCTTGGGGCCCAACAGTGAAATGGTGTGGGCATTACTGTTGTGAACTGCAAATATGGTAAGTGAATGGAACAATTTTGCTAACAAACGAAACACACAGTGCATACTATCAGCACTTGCACTCTTATGCACTTATTTTCAGTCCAATACAGGTGCTAAAATAAGTTGCGTGGAGAGCAAGGGGGGGGGGGGGGGGTGAAATATCAAATTAAGAGGACCACACCATGGTTCAGGTTGAAAAAATCTGATTTTTGGTTTTCATCATATTTTGATAGAGTAAGGTTTTATTTAAGTACTCCAAAAAGGATTTTGCTGAAAATTTTTTTTGTGCGTTTCAAGAGCATTTTCCTACCTCGTGTGTTTATGTGCCATGTCCACTTTTTTCTCACCCACTTTTCTGCATATATTTGAGATCTATATCCTCTACATTGCATGTTAGGGTTTTTTTCCCCATACTCACGAGTGTGTTGGCTATTCTTGGAATGCAACGGTCAGTATTCTTTTGTTTCTGCTGTTTGTAAACAACATGCTTTCAAACACACGGTTAGTTTTGTTCAAGTGTGATTGCGAGTAGTTGTCATAGAAAGCTTGCAGGTATACTATGAGCAGGCAATTAGGAGAAATAAAGAAAATCTGGAAGCAATGAAGAGAGATTCTTGGGCCATATTCTTCCATAAGTCCTCTACTGATGATAAACCATGTCATGGATTGTATCCACTACGAGAAAATTCGTGGTGCAAATACAATAGGGCTCAGGCAACTGGAGGATCATAAGATCCTCATCAGCATTCTCTTCCTGCTGCTGTTATTAAAGCAATTAAACCTATTTTCATAGACTTAGCTCATCCTGACCTTCTAAGGAAATGTCTGCGTGGGCAGACACAGAACAAAAAAAAAAAAAAAAAGTTTCAACAGCATAATTTGGAACCACCTCCCTAAAACTGTATTTGTTGGCATTCATACAAGGAAACTAGAAGCTTATGATGCTGTTATTACATTCAACTGTGGTAATATTGGAAAGTGTTGGGTACTGAAAAAGCAGGGAATTAATCCTGGTGAAAATATGATCACTGAGCTGCAACATTGCGATAAAATGAGGATAGCCAACGCAGACAGGTCTGCATCTAATATGGCCAAGAAAGCAAGACAAACATCCAAGAAGGTGAAAAAGAAGCTTGAAGACCTGTTAGAGGCCAAAGAAGGGCCATCATGTGCAGCAGGACAGTTTTAATTAACTGTAAGTAACAAATTTCAAATTTTTTTTCTTTAAAGTCAATTTCCCACAAACTAAGATCTTCAGTACATATGCCCCATTATATCAGAAACTATCATACATAAATGAATGAAATTTTCAGAGACTCTGCATAACATAAAAAGCCACCTCTGGTACTACATTCATTAATATTCCCCCATTAGGAAGTACACAAAAAAAAAAAAAAAAAAAAAAAAAAAAAAAAAAAAAAAAACTGCAGAAAATGTTTTTGTAAATGAATTTAAAAAAGTATTTTTTAAAAACTATAAAATGGATAAAGTAGATTTTAGTACAGTTGTTCTGTAAGAGCATGTATTCCATGAAGGTTGAAGCAAGTCCCCTGTGTTTGTAGCCACATTTCCACTGCATGAATTATGCTTTCATCAACTTCAAAGTGTGTTCCATGTAAAGGATTCTTAAATGGCCTGAACAGATGGAATAGAATGGTAGCCATGTGATTCACAATGTCAGGAGAAGTGGCTGTGACAGGATGTGATCTTAGTTTCAGCACTTACAGACACTGACTCTCTTTACCTATTGCCTAGCTGTCCTATCAACTGCACCTTTACCATACATTGCACATAATTGGTTGTGGAAGTTCATCACAGTTTCGTTTTCTGCAAACCTAGAGTTCAACCACAGCATGTTTCTTCTATCATAATGCACTAC
The DNA here is from genome assembly GCF_023897955.1 of Schistocerca gregaria. Taxonomy (NCBI): domain Eukaryota; kingdom Metazoa; phylum Arthropoda; class Insecta; order Orthoptera; family Acrididae; genus Schistocerca; species Schistocerca gregaria. The sequence continues at coordinate 441,608,967 of NC_064931.1, read as the reverse complement.
CCCAGTGGGGGAGTGCCACAATCTGGTTTCTCATGAATACCAGTGAGTGGCCGGGAAAAAAAACAACTGAGTGGACGATGGCTCAGCATACACAGACCTGAAAGGACAACTGAGAGGAAGCCAAACATGTAGCCAAAAGAATCACCAAGAGCATATGATCAAAACTTGAATAGCAAACAAACAAAATTACCTAAAACAAATGTGTCACCATATGTGAGTAGTAATGTCAGCAACTTCAAAGCTTCAGACACACAAGCACAACTGATAAAGGAATGCAAGCTCTCTTTCCTCCTAGCAACTATGAAATCCCAAAACTCTAGACAGCCAATGCTGGTGGATTCAACAACTGAATCCAGTAATGATACTAAATCACTTCCTCTTTAATAGGTGCTTAACGTCAGAAATGACATGTCCTGTGCTTTGCATGCTGAGGCAAGGGGGAGTATTGTGTGAGTAGGCCTGCCAGTGGCTCCCATGGGCACCTCAAGTTCATATGTTTCCATCCCCATGGCATCTTGCTCATTCACAGAATGATGCAATTGCAGCTGAGACATTGAGACTGACAGTGAGGACAATGTTGGAGGAAGTGAATCAATCTACATGAGTTGCCAGTCCTGTACCAGTTCAGTCATCTGCTGCTGCTGGTAATAATGATGTGAGCACAGGCTGGAACAGCACTGTGGCTATGTCCACAGTGCGAACCTAGAACCACCAGTAGCATGCAGGGATGGCCAGAAAATGTGGTCGTTAAAAACAGTGAGTTGGGAAGTGCCATGCACTGGCTTGAGGAGTGGGGATGGCTAATGCATTTGTCATGGCCACAACTGATTTTGGTGATGAAATAGGTGTTCCTGCCCAGGTGTGACGAGTAACATTTGACACCCCTTGTGCCCAAGAACGATGATGCCTGGTGTACACCCCGACTTCCAGATGATCATGCAAGCCCAAACAGTGGCACCTCGCTGTTAATAGAGTTCACAAACAGGGTTTGTGATCTACAGAGCAGGGCACAAGGGATCCAAGAGCTTTCGCAGCCTGCCCCCGTGCAGTACCTCAGCCAGGCTTTGTCCACTGACCATGGTGGACCAATAGGTTGCAAGACATGCTGTTAAGGGCTCAGCAATGGGCACTAACATCAGTCCCTTCCTCATTTATACTCTGAAGGTTCTGACCATCCACTCCAGCTCTGAGTTCAACACTGAGTGGAAACAGGTGATCGTCAGGTGCTGCATTCCATTGCATTGGCAGGATGTCTTAAATTCTGCCGAAACAAACTGAAGTCTGTTGTCTGATACCATGGTGTGGGGGGCTCTCTCAAAAGTGAAAATGGTAGCAAATGCTCTGATCACAGTGTGTGTACTCTCAGAAGAGATGCGTGCCAGATACGGAAAATTAGAGAGCACATCCACCACCAGCAACCACACTGTACCCTAAAAAGAACTGGAGAAGTTGATGCACACCCTCTCCTAAAGGTGTTCAGACTGGGGAAATGGGGAAAAACTTTTGATTGGGAATGCTTGGTTCAAGTACAGGCCTGATATGTATGCACTACACGGTCTGTGCCATCTGTCCTGGGCCAATAAACGTGGTGCCACACTAAAGCTTTCATCTTATGTTTCACTGGAAAATAATTTCATAACAATGTTCTGATTCTTTCAGGAGGCACTCTGGCCAACCAATCTGCACCCCTGACATAGCTCTACAGACAAGTGGTCCTGGCTGGTAGCCAATGCTACTTCACCAGCAGTGATCAGGATATCTCACAAGGTGCGGTGCACAGTCACGTTTAGGGCAAAAGACACTGCTTCTGGATGGTCAAACTTAACATGATAATGTACTGGCACTTGCTTGCCCTGCAATGGGCTGCAAAATAGTGTCATAACAGTAATTGCTCAAGAACAGAGCCGAATGTTGCAAACACTGCACCATTCTGTCTGGAAGGTGACAACATGGATCAAAAAGGGAAATGAGAGGTATGTGGTAAGTAAGTAACAGGAACTTATTCTCATATATTAAAACGAGGAATGTTTTTAATGCTATATGGAGTGGTCAATGCCACTGCCGCCTCAATTTGTGAATAATTTTGCTGTGCTTGCAAAAGCATCTTAAATGCCAAAGCAATTCAGTGCTCCATACCATCAGCATCCTTATGCGAGAGAATGGCCCCAGCCCAGCATTGCGATGTGTCAGTTTCTTGCCTGGTGGGAACTTCACTTGAGCGCAGGGTCGATTTCAGGTGTGTTTTCAACAGTGAGAATGCTTCAAGTACATGGGAGACCAAATGAACAGAACTTCTTTCTACCTCAAATGGCTTAACGAATGTCAGGTGAGGTGAGCTACCTGGGGCATGTATTCTGTTTAGTAGTTCACTTTCCCCAGAAATGACTGTAATTAATTTACGTCTTTTGGGGCTGGCCGCTTCTTGATTGGATCAATTGGCTCTGCCATTGGTGTAATTCCTTTGCTGCATAAGATATGCCACACACAATGCACAGATGATCCAGAGAACTTGCATTTCTCTACATCACACTGCTGAGATATAGTATTTGTAAGTTTTGAATGTGCTTTTATCTAACAGTACCCATTACCCAAATTTCACCCAAATAGATTATGCACTTCAGACTTTCAAGGGTTAGTTGCACTGCATAGCTTTGGAAAGAGCCTGGTGCTGAAGTGACTCCAAAAGGCAACCTCTTGTATTCATACATTCTGTAAATCTTATTTAGTACCAGGATTTTCTGCTTGTCCACACAAATAAGTAACTTCAAGTATGCATTCTTCAAATCTGTTTTTGAAAATCACTGCCCCCATGCTAACATCGTTAAAAGTTTCTCTGGCCAAGGAACTGCATAAATGTTGATCTCACTTTGCGCATCGTTTGTAGCCTTAAAATCACTGAAAATTCTGATGGACCCATTTGTGCTCTTCGCAATGACCGTGAGAGTCACCCACTGACAAAGTGACAATGGCACAATGAGCTTCAAGTCCAGTAACGTCTCTAACTTGATGTATATCGCATCACACATTGTGAATGTAACTGGCCATGAGCAATGGAACTTAGGCTCAGCATACAGCTCGAGTAAAAGTGACACTTCAAACTCTTTGGCCCAACTCAATGTTGCCTGGAATAACTGATTATAGCTTTAATAATTCCAGATCCTGGAATGGTACTGAGCTGAAAACCAGGTTCACTTCATCCAATAGTTGGAAACTAAGCATGTCAAATGCATTTAACCCAAAAATATTTACATCCAACTGTGAACTTATGACTAATTACGAGATTTGCTCTTCCAAGTTCTTGTATTTTGCCCATACAGTAATTTTCTCTCACAAAGAAATCTTTTGTTGTCTATATGACATTATGTGCCACTGCCACGGCTACAGATAGGGTTGTCCAAACACTGATAGGTTCCCTGGTTAATTGGAGTAACTACAGCTCCCCAACTCACCTGAAATTGGGTTGTAATACCATTGATAACCAACTCAATCAGGAGTTTATTAGGCACTTGGGTGGGTTCTGTGCAGAGTGGAGTGAAAGCAAACACTGACTCTTGGTTAGGTTCTACTGCTCACTGAGTATTAACGAATACCGGTGCAGCGGCCTGCAGTGCTGTTTTCCTGCCCAGTCACACTGCTGCTAAGTGTGTGACATGTAACATGTGTCAAAAATGTGGGAGCTGATGACTCTCATGGTATGTCCAATAGTCCGAAGAAAACTTAAGCACAAATTGGGTGAATACAACACTGAGGGGCAACATTACTTATCACCTAAAGAATGTGATCTGCATTAAGACGCGTGGCTAGGTATTGTCTGTTTACTAAGTCCACAGCAATCTATGTAGGAGTAAGAAGTGTTTCCTTATGCAGGACTTGTAGCCTGAGGGTCATCAAGGGACTAAGTTGCCGGCATGTGGCAGAAGACTCAGCTATTTGCTAACTATCCAAAAACATATTTTTAGCTGACATAATTACAATTAATGTATTTTAAATACTGATGCAGTGCAACACACAGAATAATTTTAATCTTCATAATAATAACATTTTGAGCTGATGCTGACACCTCAAATGTCTTGGTAATATTTGTGATTGTGCTCAACTTGGGGTGTGATGATTCCATAGCTTTAGACTGGACCTTCTCACCCATCACCAATCTAACAACTATGCCTCCGACTGAAGAATCGGCTTACATGACTCCACAGTTCATACATTCACAATTCCAGTTACAGGCGAGGCTTTGCAAATATGCTACCCAGGACATACAAGACTGATCACTGTGCTTCCCATATACGTTAAACTGCAACTGTGCTGCCACAATATGAGTTTGATGGCAGAACTGTTCACTCAGCAGATCACACAGTTCAGTAAATTCCAATGCCTCAGAGCCCATGCATGAATGCAGCGTTTGAAAAGTTTCATAAAAGCTGCTGCTACTACTACCGCTAAATAACAGAGCACTCAGGACTACAGGACCTAATATGTCTTTTATCTTGCAATGCAGAATAAATCTATGCAGGTAGTTTCTCACAAGTCTCTAATGTTGTCAAACACAGGAAATGGCAGGGGTGGTGAGCAAAGGTGGCTTGACCAGCAGATTGCATGCCCACGGTTTGTACAAAATTCACTGTCTGCTTGATCTGCTCCTGCATCTGCACCTTCCTGTAGTAGTTATTGCAGATGTACCTGTTCCTCCTGTTGCTCCTGCAGCTTTATCTGATGCTGTCAAAGCTCCTGAAACTGTTGATCCATTGTTCTGAGCTATTTTGCTTCATCGTCAAATTTGTACAGCTCTGTTCATTCATTGCAAACACATGAAGAAGCAATAAAAATCAGACCAGTAAGCGAACCCTACCAACACTACCACCACCATATCTATCCCCTTCAGCCTGATATCCATGTCTTTCTGTACAGTCTCCAATCCCAGAGACTTGAAAAATATCAGCTTGACCCCACTGCTGTTTCATTCCTGTACAAAGCTGCTTGATTAACAAGCAGCAGATGAAATCAAAATCCTGCATCATCTCTTACCAGAGAGGAGCTTCTAAAGTAAGTATGTTGGGAACTGTTTCATTAATAATTGCAGTGGTTTGAGGTTCAGATCTTTTTCTTTCAGAATAGGGTTAGAAATGACCTGGCCTGTGCTTCACCTGCCAGGAGAAGAAAAAAACATCAATTTTGAAACTCCCAGAATTATGTTTTGCTACTTAGATTAGTGGTTAAGTAAAATAAGAAAACCTCACTTTCACTCTCTCAGAAGGGGCTCTTTATCACTTGCCAAACCAAGTTGTTCAAAGTCTTCTCGGGTTTCTCTGCCAGGCCAACTGATTCAAATGGCTCTGAGCACTATGGGACTTAACTTCTAAGGTCATCAGTCCCCTAGAACTTAGAACTACTTAAACCTAACTAACCTAAGGACATCACACACATCCATGCCTGAAGCAGGATTCGAACCTGCGACTGTAGCGGTCGTGCGGTTCCAGACTGTAGCGCCTAGAACTGCACGGCCACCCCGGCCCGCAGGCCAACTGATCAGTCATGAATTTTCTGCCTCAACATTTTTCTGTCTGGTATATCAAGTTGTATTACATCAACTTCCTTCTTGTCTTCTTTTACTGCAACAAGCCATTTTATTGCTTAAATTTTTGCTTTGCTGTGAATTCCATAGAATTCCACAACCAGTCTAGTTGGTTCTACTTTTTTTTAATATGCCCACAGAATTCTTCTATTTGCTCTTAATTCGTTTGTTCCTTCTTCAATATAGCTCAGTCCCAAAATTTTCATAAACATTTTTTGTTCTCTCTTTTGGATTTCTTCAGTGTCCTTTTTTCTGTTTAAAATGAGTGTTTCAGCTCTGTAAAGACACTCTGTTTTTATAGCTGCCTTGTAGTATCTCAGTCTGGTGTATTTTAAACTGCATTTTCTGTCATAGAAGGATTTTGTAAGCTTGATGTCTGTTTCCATTTTGTAAGAACAAATTTCACAACCCGTCTTTTCCAAGTCAGTTTCATGAATGATTTCATCTAATTATTTGAATTGAGCAATTATCTCAACTTTCCTGTATTTAGTTTTTAGAACTTTGGGTGTCAAGTAGTTTCTAGACATGATTTTCTTTTTCCAAATGATACTTACAGCCCTGCACCTCCTGTTATTCCTTTAAGAACTTCTTTTTGTTTTTGGTTCTGTTTGAATGTCGTGATATATAAATGTCATGAGATAGAAAGGTTGGGTTATCTGCAAAAACAAAGCAGTCTACCGTAACATTGGTTCTTCCAAATTTGACTGGTTCGTCAATTTTATGCTCTGATTTTAGTCCCCGCCACTCTCGGCCTAGTTTTTCTGAGAGAGATTTTAAAAGTACTGGAGAGAGTCCATTACCTTGTCCTCCTCCAATTTTAATTTCAAAATGTTCCAACATATTTCCCCTGAATTTTACCTCAGATTTTGTACTATTTGCTGTTTCACTAATAACCGTAGTGGTTTGAGGTTCAGACCTTTTTCTTTCAGAATCTGGAAGAGACTTAATGTTCACTATCCTTCAATTATTATTTATTCACTCTGACTCCTTTTTATATAGTGGATATATCAATTCAGTTTTCCAGTCATATGGAATGTTCTCTGTTTGCCAAATGTTCTGCATGATCATTGTAGTTTCTTTTAAGTTTTTTGGGCCAGCTAATTTCAGTAGTTCTGTAATAATACCATCTTCACCAGACACTTTGTAATTTTTAACCTTCTATCCAGAAGTTTCCTCTTCATTTGGTGCTTGTTAAAGTGGACTCGGTTTTAGGCGAGTCTCTGGTGGAAATCTCTCAGTGGTCTCGGGGCAATTTAGAAATTTCATTTCAAATCTCTGCAAAGTTCTCTGGTCTTTTCTTGGTTGTTAAGTGCCAGTTATCAATATTCATTGTTAAAAGAAGAGATTCTGCTGAGGCTACTACCTATTTGGCTTTGCTTTAAAAGTTTTATAAAAGTCTTCAATTTCATAGCGTATTGTAATTACATTCATATAATTAATTTCGTAGTTGCCAGAACATGATAGGAATTTTCTCATTTGTTAACATTCCATGTTTTGAATGCCTAGTGTTGAGTTTTACTGCCTTTTCACAATCTCCATTCCGCCAAGGACGTTTTTTCTGCCTTTGTCAAACAATTTAATTTTGGGCCATTTTGCTAAGCTTCTATTTAAATTTTATTTATTTCATCATCTTTAGGCATGCATCTAGGACAGTTTCTGGCTGATAGAGCCATCTTTAAGGTAGATCAATGACAGATTTAAATCCACTCAATACAATGCTGTGGCATAAAAGCAAGTGCCTCACAGATAACACTTATGGCAACAAGAACATCAGTCACAGCTAAAATTACGTGTCTAAGAACAAAATATAGTAAGCACAGTGCTTACAAATTGTGTGGTTAATTACTGAAATGGATGGTATGTGTTTGAATTCCTCTGAATACGCAGATGCAAAATGAGCGGTTTCCATGATATGTTGAGCTGGAAACTTTTGTCTTGGACAAGCAGGTTGTCCACTAATTGTATTTCCATAACTTCCTTGACCACTGAATCCCAACAGGACGAGGTTGTGTTCAGTATCCCAACTTCCTGTATTCCATGGCATGGCCAGTGGAAATATACCAGATGTAGAAGTATGAAACCGGAATTTGGATGCAATAATTACACATCTGTTGTTTGAAACTGATAAGCAAAATTTTATTCAAAATAATCTCCATTGCTATTTATACATTTCTCCCAACTCTCCCGCAGGCTACGCATGCCAAGCCAAAGACACAGTTCTTCTTTTGAAACGAACCAGTCAGAGAGCCAGTGCCTGGCAGAGGGCTCAATAAACCACCTTCAAGCTGTCTCTCTACCATTACACTCTCAAACGGTGTGTGGGAAAAACGAGCACTTACAGTTTTCTGTGCAAGTCCTGATTTCTCTTATTTTATCACCATGGTCATTTCTCCCTATGTAGGTGGGTGCCAATAGAATGTTTTCGCAGCCAGAGGAGAAAACTGGTGATTGAAATTTAATGAGAAGATTCCGTCACAAAGAAAAATGCCTTTGTTTTAATGATTGCCACTCCTGTTCACGAATTATGTCTGTGGCACTATCTCCCCTATTTCGGTATAATACATAACGAGCTGCCCTTCTTTGAACTTTTTCAATATCATCCATCAGTCCCACCTGATACAGATCCCACACCGCACAGCTATACTTCAGAATACGGTAGACAAGTGTAGTGTAAGGAGTCTCTTTGGTAGATCTGTTGCAACTTCTAAGTGTTCTGCCAATGAATCGCAGTCTTTGGTTTGCGCTACCCATAACATTATCTATGTGATTGTTCCAATTTAGGTTATTTATATTGTAATCCCTAAATATTTAGTTGAATTTACAGCCTTCAGATTTGTGTGACTTATAGTGTAACCAAAATTTAGCAGATTTCTTTTAGTACTCATGTAAATAACTTCACACTTTTCTTTATTCAGGGTCAATTGCCACTTTTTGCACCACACAGGTATCTTATCTATATCATTTTGCAATTCATTTTGGTCATCTGATGACTGTATAAGACGGTAAATCACAGCATGATCTGCAAATAATCTAAGAGGGCTACTCAGATTGTGTCCTACATCGTTAATACAGATCAGGAACAACAGATGGCCTATAACATTTCCTTGGGGACCACTGGATATTACTTCTGTTTCACTCAATGAACTTCCATCTATTACTATGAACTGTGACCTCTCTGAGAGGAAATCATGAATCCAGTCACACGACTGACGTGATATTCTATAAGCACACAGTTTGGTTTGAATACGTTTGTGAGGAACAGTGTCAAAAGCCTTCTGAAAATCTAAAAATATGGAGTCAATTTCACATCCCCTGTCAATAGCACTCATTACTTCACGAGTATAAAGAGCTAGTTGTGTTCTGCAAGAATGATATTTTCTGAATCCGTGCTCACTGTGTGTCAGTAAATCATTTTCTTCGAGGTACTTCATAATGTTGGAATACAGTATATGTTCCAAAACCCTACTGCAAATCGACATTAGTGATAAGGGCCTGTAATTCAGTGGATTACTCCTATTTCCCTTTTTGGGTATTGGTGTGACTTGAGCAACTTCCCAGTCTTTAGGTACGAAACTTTCTGTGAGCGATCGGTTGTATATAATTGCTAAATATAGAGCTGTTGCATCTGCATACTCTGAAAGGAACCTGACTGGTATACCATCTGGACCACAATCCTTGCCTTTGTTACGTGATTTAAGCTGCTTTGCAACACCAAACATATCGACTTCGTTACTCCGAGGATATCTACTTCTATGTTTCTCATCTTCGCAGTTATTCTTGATTGGAATTCGGGAATATTTACTTCATAATCTTTGGTGAAGGAGTTTCAGAAAACCATGTTTAATAACTCTGCTTTGGTGGCACTGTCATCAGTGACTTCACCATTGTTATCGCACAGTGAAGGTATTGATTGTGTCTTGCCACTGGTGTGCTTCATATATGATCAGAATCTCTTTGGGTTTTCTCCCAGATTCTGAGACAGAGTTTTGTTGTGGAAATTATTAGAAGCATCCTGCAGTGAAGCACGTGCTATATTTTGAATTTCTGCAAAACTTTGTCAATCTTCGGAATTTTGCATTCTTTTAAATTTGGCATGCTTTTTTCATTGCTTCTGCAACAGCGATCTGACCTGTTTTGTGTACCATGGGGGATCAGTACTATCACTTATTAATTCATGTGGTATGTATCTCTCAATTGCCATTGATACTATCTCTTTGAAATCATTCCACATCTTTAATATGAATTGAAGCATTGTACAGTGAGAGTAGGACCCAGTGATGCAAATAGATGATAATCAGACGGAGCCAAGTCTGGAGAATAAGCCGCATGCTCTAGAATTGCCCATCTGAATGCCTCAATCGTTTCCCTGACCCATTTTGCTGTGTGTGATGGGGCATTTTCATGGAGCAGTGTGACTGTGTTGCCTTTTTCCCTATTCCGGTTAGTTTTCACGTAATGCTAGATTTAAGTCGATCATTTGCTGTTGTTAGCGAACAGTGTTAACAGTTCCACTAGGTTTTAGCAGCTCATAATAGATAACACCCTTATGATCCCACCAAACACACAGCATTGTCTTCTTTCCAAAGTGATTTTGTTGTGCAGTGGATGACGATGATTTGCCTGGATTTACGTATGACTTACGGCACTTATGATTCTCAGAATATATCCATTTTTCATCACTTGTTACTATTTGATGGAGAAATTACTTTTTGTATCGGGCAGGTAGCATTTCTCAAGTGATCTTACAAACAGTTCATGTAGAATCCATTTTCTTACTTTCTGCACCTTCACCATAGCTTACAACTGAACAGAAACAGCTTTTTGCATCACATTCAATTGTTCCACAAGTTCCTGTTGAGTCTGAATATCATCTTCATCCAATGAAACCTGCAATTCATTGTCTTTGAACTTTTTCAGTAGTTTCCCATGCTCATCGTTTCTTGTGTCAAAATTGGCACTTTTGAAGTTTTTGAACCACTCGAAACACTGTGTTTTCCCACGTACATGTTCGCCGAAAGCTTTGAGAAGCATTCAGTGTGATTCTGCAGCAGTTTTCTTCAAATGATAACAGAAAAACAATGCTGTCCGCAAATTGTAGTTCGTAGGCACAAAACTCGACATGTATACAGGTTTCAAACAGATACAGATGTATGGAACTTGGGTTACTGTGCGTTGACATTAGTCATCAGCCGTTACAGGAAGCAGACAATGCTGCAGACATGGTCTCATGGACCATAAACTGACAGCTATCACCATCTATAGGGAAATTCCGGTTTCATACTTCTACTCCTGGTAATGTTCTGCCACTGCATATCTGTTGAGCTGTAGATGGCGGGCGTATTGCTCATGTTCGATGCACCGTTCTTTTACAGTTCGTATGGTTTGTCCTAAGCACCATTTACCACACTCACAAGGAATTTCATACACACTCCATATTTGTATAAGCATAGCATCTTTCACAAATCCCAGAAGACTTGGGGCGGTGGTACGGAGATCTCATCAACCTTATGCTCCTTTATTATTCTGGCAATTTTGAAGAATCATTTCCCGCATGAAGTACATTTCTTTCTTCTTGCACTTCCTTTGGTTAGTCAGGTATTTTTGCTTGCAGAGCTCTCTTAATTTGAGGTTTAGTACACCCATTTTTACTGAATAACTCTTCCCAGGGTACCAGCTCAGCCTGTTTGCTGTCAGCATCAGACACTGCATGGCTTAGGGCCTATGTACTATGTTTTAAGTATGGTCATATTTTACGAATGATGGCAGCAAACTATGAATAGGTGATTGACGTATATTCAGAACACTGTAGGTTTTAAAACTGCAGATTCGAGCAATTTTTTGTCAAAATCCTCCATAAATAACTTGGCTACCATGGGTGAGAGAGGGGTACCTGTGGGGGCACCATCAATATGCTCAAAATATTGGTTATCAAATAAGCAGTACAAAGAAGTTAGCACATGCTTAAATAATTTGGTTGTCTTCCTCAATCCTGCCGCTAATCACTGACAGTCAACAGTAGGTACTTTGGCAAGAAGGGAATATGAGGTGTGATTGGAAAGTTTTAAGAATCGGCTTGTAATTGCACAATGGTGGTACTTACATGCTACTGTGATACATCTCCTTCAAAATAGTTCCCTTCTGACTGAACACACTGACTCCAACAGTGTTTCCACTTTTGGAAACATTCCTGGAAATTTTTTTACCTGACGTGTGTTAAGGACACTCTCCGTATTTGCCTGGATGTCTTCAATTGAGTAAAATCGCTTCCTTTTCAGTGAAAAGTCTGCCGAGGCCAAATCAGGGGAATATGGCAGTTGTGGAAGCACAGGAATTTTGAATTTGGTCACAAATTCAACGGAGAAGGCACAATGAGCCGGAGCACTGTCATGGTGTCGCACCCAACTCCTGTCTTTCCACAATGCAGGCCTTTTCTTCCGCACCTTTTCACGCAAATGCTCAAGGACACATTTGTAGTATTCCTGGTTAATTGTCTGTCCTCCAGGGGCAAATTCATTATGCACAATACTGGTAGAATTGAAAAAAATCACCAACATTGTCTTCACCTTTAAATGACTTTGCCATGCTTTTTTCAGTCATGGTTAAAACCTGGAGTCTTCCACTGCGAAGACTGCACTTGGTTTTCAGGATGATATCCACATACCCACAATTCATCACCTGTAATTACCCTATTTATCAAATCTGGGTCATTTTTAGTCCAGTTAATCAGTTCTTGGCACAATTCAAGACGGGATTGTCTCTGGTCATTTGACAACACTCTTGGAATGAATTTTGCAGACACTCGATGCATGTTCAGATCTTCAGTTAAAATTGACTGAACTGCATAGAAATTTAAATTAAGTTAATCAGCAATCTCCATAATTGTAAGTCAACAATCAGAGCACACTAAGTCGCGAACTTTCACAATTTTCATTCATTTTTGAGGTGGAAGGACTGCTGAACCGTGGATCATCTTCAAACGATTCAGTCATTTTTAAATTTGTTGAAACATACAAAAACATTTGACTGCCTCATACAATTATCTCCAAAAGATATTTTTAATAGTTCATAAGTCTCCGAAGCTGATTTCCCAGTTTTAAAAGAAAATTTCACACAAACTCGTAACTGTGTTTTTATGTCTATTTTCATACAGACAGAATCTGGCAACAAGCCCTAACAGACCTGCACTCAAGTAGTGGCCACAACAAACTGAATAAAGGAAATGCAGTTTCCTGTCACAGGGCATTCAAGGACAAGGCAATGACTCACTCCTCACCCTCCATGTAACTGTCTGCCAAACCAGTAAGCAGTAGTGGATCCATTCTTAAAACTTTCCAATCACACTTTGTATAATGTCAAAGCTAACAAGTAAATCAGAGCTGTTAAGTCTCTTAACCAACTAATAGAATCTGTTAAATTATAAACATCATGTTCTCATCTACCTACAAAAGGCTTTGACTTTTGAGACTAAATATGTATGGTCAATCAATAACTAGGGTAATTACAGTAATCACTCCTGGTCTAGAAGTCAGTGCTTTTAGTATATGCTCCACGAATGGTTTGTGGTTTCCATTTTCTTCTGAACCATTTATTGGTTTTTGTATTACTTTATGGACATTGGGAAGGTCATTTAATATGGGAGACATGGGGGCGCGTCCCTTTTGTCTGTGGACAACCTCCTTGTGTAGACAGCTGGACTTAGGGAAGCAAACAGTGGGGTCCTTGTCAATCTTACAATATAGCATGTCCCCAAGAGAGTTGTATATGTTTTCTATGTAGTCTTCTCCCAGCAGAAAAATAGTTGTGTTACCTTTGTCTACAGGGAGAACTACTATCTGGAAATTCTTCCTAAGATTACAAAGTGAAGTTCTTGCAGACAAAGATAGGAATTCCTTTTTAATAGCATTTGTTGCATTTTATTAGTATCAAATTTAGTACTTACCAATAACTTCTTCTCTGATGGACCCCCCAGCTTGCACAAGGTCATAATTTTTGAGGCTTCAAATTTTATTTTACCTATTTTAGTTAGCAGTCTATGACAATATCTACTTCTTTACATACTTGAACATTTAAAATCTCCTTGTGATGCAGGCACCAGATTGTGATATAGTCATTATGGAATTCACTATGTTCTTGTTGTGGATTGCCATTTTTTTAAAGATTTTTTTTCTTAAAATGGATTGACATGATTTTTGAGACTCAAATTTCTACAAAATTCTAACAGTTTCTTTCTCTTTTTCCTTAACTGTGCATTAAAACTGCCTATGACAGTTTTCACATGAAATTTTGGAGGTTGTATTTTATACCACTTCCCATGATTTATTTTCTTTTTCTGGGTTTGTTTAAAGACAAGATGGCGCCAACTGAACAATGTAATGACACATCACATGCGTACAAAAATAGTTCATTGTGTAAACAGTGTAAAAAGCGTGTTATGAAAGGAATCTTATGTGTAAAGTGCAACTATTGGCTTCATGAAAAGTGCACTAGAGTGAACCTAAAATTCGTAAGTGACGATTTGCCATGGTCTTGTTCTGACTGTTTGCAGTGTGAAACAGCCGAACTTGTAAGTACAATAAAGTCGAAAGATGAAATAATAAAATTGCTACAAAGTGACATTGGAGGTCTGAAAAAGGAGATTAAATCTCTAAAAGATGGAAACACAAAGTTGGCAAGTGAAACAGTTTCTTGTGTATGTGGAAATTATTTGTCAAGTACAATACAAAACAAGGGACAATTCTCATGTGCAAATTTCAGTGAAAAAAGACGTAGAGGACTTAACGAGTGGAAAATTTGTAAACAAATACACTTGGAAAACAGTTACGTACATGAAAAAGAACAAACTCGAAAATACCGGTATCTCATCAAAACAGGTTGACGAAAATTAATTTCTAGTTATTGGCGACTCCATACTGAAAAATGTGGTAATTCCGAACTGTGATATCGATGTTCGCCCTGGCTTTCAACCTCAACAACTTGCAAAACATTTTAAAAATATCAAAAAGCATGATTCTAACTCCAGAAATAATAGTGGTCCTAAGACAAATTTCAAAGCTGTTATAATACACGCAGGGACAAATTCATTATGAAGCAACAGCCAGGAAGAAATAATAAATGAACACAAAACGTAATTCGCTGTGATAAAACTGTCTTGTGCTAAAACTGTCTATGCAGGCTCAAGACTGGTAATCAGTGGAATTTTACAAAGAAGATCAGTGAGTAATACTCACATAAACAATTTAAACAGTGGCATTAGGGAACAGTGCAATGAACTTGGTGCAATTTTCGTTGACCCAAACAAATTCCTGGGTGACAAATATCTGGGTAGGGATGGTGTTCATTTAAATAGACTTGGTTCAATGAGTTTTAGTAAAATGCTAATTGATATTTGTAAAATAATTAAAAATAAGGGAAACTGATACTGTCTGTAGGGGGTGACAAATCAAATATATCTTCTCTAAACAAAAATCGTGAAAGTAATCGAAATGTAGAAGCTTCTCAAGGATTTTTGGAGCCTCACCAGGACACAGAACAGGACATGACACAGAATATGACTAAAAAACTTTCTCATATTAACAAAACATTAACTGTGATGCAAGTGAATTTATGTAGCATTAGGAATAAATTGTTGGAACTGGAGCATTTCTGCACTGATAAGAAATTAGATGTTGTTTGTGTATCAGAGCACTGGCTGAGAAGTAATGAGGTAGATTGCTTTATCCCTCAAGGATATGTTGCTGCAGATATAATGTGTCAGGAAGTGAAAAAAATGGGGGGGGGGGGGGGCAGGCATTTTTGTTAAAGAGGGGACAATAGTCAGAAAAACTGATATTAGCCCATACTGTTCTGAAATGGATGGGGAATTCACCTGTGTAAATCTTGTGGATCATAACCTAATTATTGTAAGTCTCTACAGATCACCAAGTGGTGACATGTGTGTTTTCTTTGAGAAATTTGAATTAATAATGGAAAAGTTGTTAAAACCTAAATAAAAAATTGCTATCTGTGGGGACTTCAATATAGAAATGGGAAATGATTGTGAGCAAGACACAAAGTATTTTTTCAACCTCCTCTGAATGTTCAATTTATATTGTAGAAATAGAAATGCCACACGTGGTGGAGCATGTATAGATAACATCATTCTTAACTTTGATAGGGATTTGTACACTGTCGGTATTGTAGGTGGGGGATTTGCAGACCATGATCCAACACTGCTCATACTCAACCAAAACAAAAACTGAAGGACTCCCCTCCAACACTGGTGCCAATGCTAAGGAATAGGTAGTGTGGGTTAGAGGGCAGAAGGAAGAAGTAGTAAACAAGTTCATTCAGAAACTCGGAGACATTAAGTGGGACTGATATATATAACTGTCAAGTGGGAATAAATAAAACTGAAACTGTTTTTGAGAACTTCATTAAAATTTATTTAGATTTGTGGTATTCTTGTTCTCATCTTATAAAAATCAATCATAAAAGCCAACCTATAAAGAAAAACATAAAGTGGTACACAGATGAACTTACCAATACAAGGGAAAATATGTTATCGCTGTACCACATGTATAAAAAATGCTCTTAAATATGGAATGGAGCAGAAAGATGAACTGTATAAAGCATATATTGAATGTAAGAGAACCTACAGAACTAAGCTTAGAATGGCAAAAAGAACAGAATACGAAAGATACATTGAAGGGGCTCCTAATAAGTGCAAAGGTGCATGGAATGTTGTTACACAAGAGCATTGCAGGAATGATGAACATAGCATAGCTCTTGACCCAGATAAAGTTAATCGTTTTTTCATGGACTCTGTAAGTGATATTAGGAACAAAACTGAAACAAACAAACAAACACTAATGCAAGTGATCTACTTAAGCAACAACAACCTGCAAACAATACCTTTAAATGGAGGACAATTACACCCACTGATATTACACAGGTAGTGGCAAAGTTCTTAAACTCCAAGAGCATGGACTACTCTTGGTTCTCCAATTACATAATTAAAAAAAAAACAGTGCATATAATTAGTGAACCACTGGCCTTTCTGTTTAATAGGTGTCTAGAGTTTGGAGTCTACCCTACAACTCTAAAAATATCAAAAGTTATCCCAGTGTATAAAAAACGGGATAAACATGATCTCAAAAATTACTGACCAGTCTCAATAGTTCCCATTTTCTCAAAAATATTTGAATCTCCTATTTATAACCAACTAAACTACTACTTTGAGTCACATAACTTACTCTCTAATAGTCAATTTGGCTTCCGCAAGGAAAGAAATACCACCACTGCTGTTCTTTCAATTGTCAATGAAGTAATAACAGCCTTCGAGAATAAAAATAAAGCCTCACTTCTTTTATGCGATTTAAGTAAGGCATTTGACTGCATTTCTCATATCATCTTACTTGCTAAACTCAAATTCTATGAAACAAAGACTCACAATTGCTAGAAGTTTAGACAGGAGTCCCACAAGGTTCTGTCCTTGGGCCCTTCTTTTTTATAATTGCAGTCAATGATTTACCCCATTGCATCCGAAATACTGTTATTTGTTATGCTGATGACACAACTTTGCTTGTTCAGCATGAGAACATAACAGTTCTGCAAGATATGATGCAAGATGGCCTGGAAGCAGCACTAAATTGGTTCTCATTAAATACACTGCTTTACAATCCTGATAAAAACCAACAGATTGTACTAGGATTGTCAAAAGAAGTGGAGGCGAAAGCAGTAAAATTCTAGGAATTCATGTCGACTCTAAGTTAACGTGGGAAACACACATCAACCATACCTGCACAAAATTGTCTCAAGTTACATATTTAATAAACTGAGGAGCCTGGTGACAAAAGAATATTTACAAGTTATTTATTTTGGACTCTTTTAGACACATATAGAGTATGGACTGCTGATATGGGGACACTCTCTTCACATCACTGAAGCTCTAAAAATTCAGAAGAAAGTGATAAGGAAAATGAGCAATTCTGGTAGATCAGAGCACTGCAGGCCACTGTTCATTCAGCTGAAAATATTAACAGTTATTAATCTTTATATATACGCCTCAGCATTGTATGCAAAAAACAATATAGCAAATTTTGAAATGAGGGAAAACATACACCACCATAATACCAGAGGCAAAACAAAATTAGACATACCTAGGTACAGGCTGGCAAGAACAGGGAATTCCCATCTAATCAATAGTCTAAAAATATTTAATAAACTTCCATTTTCTTCTCAGTCGGCTCACATAAGTAGCTTCAGGAGCAAGCTACTAAACTAAATCAATCCTTTTTACAATATAACAGAATTTATGAATATAAAATCAATCGACATTAATTTTTAAGGATTTCATTATGTGATGTCACTGAATGTATTTATCTTATGTTATGGTGTACATTATCATCTATGGGCACTATTTGCAATGCTCATTTAGCTTTAAGGTACTATTCAAGGAAAATGTTATATGATATGCATGTAAATTACCTATTCCACCTCAGGTGGTCAATGGTGAATAAAGAATCTATTTTCTTGGTTCATTGGTATTACCTATTGCAGACATTTTATTTGCACATTCCAAGGAATCAGTCACAAATTTAGTGCTGACACACTTTACTTTGATTATGGCACTAAAAGCATCTGGTGAAACTAAAAATGCAGCTTCCAGATGGGACATATTTTTAAGAATTCTTCTGCCTCTTTTACTTTTGAGCCATCTGCAATGTATTTCATATGGCAATCTAGTTTCTTGCATGGCTAATTTTTTAAAATAATTAATTTATTTTTGTAGAGTTTTCTTGGCTTTCAGAATGAGTTAATGTTGAGTATGCCAGAAAAAGTTTTACTGAGTTGTAGTTAGAAAATAAGCTTAACTTAGAAAAGGCACTGTGCATTCAGTTATGTACAACACATGATATATCTTCATCAATAAAAAACAGTATGGGGGAAATGAATTATGCAAAATTGGTTTTTTCAAAATTCCTGCATGTAAATATACATAACAACTTGAATTGAAACTCAAATATAACAGATTTTCTCAAACACTTGTGTTTGCAACATTTGCTTGAGGTGTAATTGCTGCTCTTGGATATGCAAGCATAATGGAATTAGTTCATTTTGTACACGGTGATTAATTGATATAACATGGAATAATTTTGTGGGCAGTTTCACAAAGCACAAAAGTTGTGCCACAAACTTCTCTTCTCCCCAATCCTATTCAGCAGCTCCTCATAGTTATGTGATCTACCCATTTAATCTTCAGCATTCTTCTGTAGCACCACATTTTGAAAGATTATATTCTTTTCTTGTCTAAGCTATTATCGTCCATGTTTCACTTTCATACATGGCTACACTCCATACAAATACTTTCAGAAACGACGTCTTGACACTTAAATCTATACTCGATGTTAACAAATTTCTCTTCTTCAGAAACGACTTCCTTCCCATTGCCAGTCTACATTTTATATCCTCTCTACTTCGACCATCATCAGTTATTTTGCTCCCGAAATAGCAAAACTCATTTACTACGTTTAGTGTCTCATTTCCTAATCTAAATCCTGCAGCATCACCAGATTTAAATTGACTACATTCCATTATCCTCATTTTGCTTTTGTTGATGTTCATCTTATATCGTCCTTTCCAAAGTTTTTATTTCTTCTCCATGGATTTTAATACCTACTCCGAATTTTTCTTTTGTTTCTTACACTGCTTGCTCAATATACAAATTGAATAACATCAGGGAAAGGCTCAAACCCTGTCTCACTCCCTTCCCAACCACTGCTTCCCTTTCATGTTCCTCGACTATTATAACTGCCATCTGGTTTCTGCACAAATTGTAAATAGCCTTTCACTCCCTGTATTTTACCCCTGCCACCTTCAGAATTTGAAAGAGAGTATTCCAGTCAACGTTGTCAAAAGCTTTCTCTAAGTCTACAAATGCTAGAAATGTAGGTTTGCCTTTCCTTAACCTATTTTCTAAGATAAGTCGTAGGGTCAGTATTGCCTCACGTGTTCCAACATTTCTACGGAATCCAAACTGATCTTCCCCGAGGTCAGCTTGTACCAATTTTTCCATTCGTCTGTAAAGAATTCGCGTTAGTATTTTGCAGCCGTGGCTTATTAAACTGATAGTTCAGTAATTTTCACATCTGTCAACAACTGCTTTCTTTGGGATTGGAATTACTTTATTCTTCCTGAAGTCTGAGGGTATTTCACCTGTCTCATACATCTTATTCACTAGATGGTAGAGTTTTATTAGGCCTGGCTCTCGCAATGCTGTCAGTAGTTCTAATGGAATGTTGTCTACTCCGGGGGCCTTGTTTCGACTCAGGTCTTTCAGTGCTCTGTCAAACTCTTCACGCAGTATCGTATCTCCCATTTCATCTTCATCTACATCCTCTTCCATTTCCATAATATTGTCCTCAAGTACACCGCCCTTGCATAAACCCTCTATATAATCCTTCCACCTCTCTACTTTTCCTTCTTTGCTTAGAACTGGGTTTCCATGTGAGCACTTGATATTCATGCAAGTGGTTCTCCTTTCTCCAAAGGTATCTTTAATTTTCCTCTAGGCAGTATCTATCTTACCCCTAGTGAGATAAGCCTCTACATCCTTACATTTGTCCTCTAGCCATCCCTGCTTAGCCATTTTGCACTTCCTGTCGACCTCATTTTCGAGACGTTTGTATTCCTTTTTGCCTGCTTCATTTACAGCATTTTTATATTTTCTCCTTTCATCAATTAAATTCAAAATCTCTTCTATTACCCAAGGATTTCTATTAGCCCTCGTCTTTTTACCTTCTTGATCCTCCCCTACCTTTACCATTTCATCTCTCGAAGCTACCCATTCTTCTTCTATGGTATATCTTTCCCCCATTCTTGTCAATCGTTCCCTAAAGCTCTCTACAACCTCTAGTTCCTTCAGTTTATCCAGGTCCCATCTCCTTAAATTCCCACCTTTTTGCAGTTTCTTCAGTTTTAATCTACAGTTCATAACCAATAAATTGTGGTCGGAGTCCACATCTGCTCCTGGAAATGTCTTACAATTTAAAACCTGGTTCCCGAATCTCTGTCTTACCATTATGTAATCTATCTGAGTCCTTCCAGTATCTCCAGGCTTCTTTCATGTACACAACCTTCTTTTATGATTCTTGAACCAAGTGTTAGCTATGATTAAGTTATGCTCTGTGCAAAATTCTACCAGCCAGCTTCCTCTTTCTTTCTTTACTCCCATTAGATATTCACCTACTATGATTTCTTCTCTTCCTTTTCCTAATATCGAGTTCCAGCCACCCGTGACTATTAAATTTTCATCTCCTTTTACTATCTGAATAATTTCGTTTATCTCATCATACATTTCATCAATCTCTTAGTCATCTGCGGAGCTAGTTAGCATATAAACTTTTACTACTGTGGTAGGCATGGGCTTCGTATCTATCTTGGCCACAATAATGTGTTCACTATGACGTTTGTAGTAGCTTACCTGCATTCCTATTTTCCTGTTCATTATTAAACCTACTCATGCATTACCCCTTTTTGATTTTGTATTTATAACCCTGTACTCGCCTGACCAAAAGTTTTGTTCCTCCTGCCACCGAACCTCACTAAATCCCACTATATCTAACTTTAACCTATCCATTTCCCTTTTTAAATTTTCTAACTTACCGGCCCAGTTAAGGGATCTGACATTCCATGCTCTGATCCGTAGAACGCCAGTTTTGTTTCTCCTGATAACAATGCCCTCCTGAGTAGCCCCACCCAGATATCTGAATGGGGGACTATTTTACCTCCGGAATATTTTACCCAAGAGGACACCATCATCATTTAACCATACAGTAAAGCTGTATGCCCTCAGGACAAATTACGACTGTAGTTTCCCCTTGCTTTCAGCCGTTCACAGTACCAGCACAGCACGGCCGTTTTGGTTAGTGTTACAAGGCCAGATCAGTCAATCATCCAGAATGTTGCCCCTGCAACTACTGAAAAGGCTGTTGCCCCTTTTCAGGAACCACGCGTTTGTCTGGCCTCTCAGCAGATACCCCTCCGTTGTGGTTGCACTTAAGGTACGGCTATCTCTATCGCTGATCCACGCAAGCATCCCCACCAATGGCAAGGTCCATAGTTCATGGGGGAACATTACACTTACTCTCAAAGTTTTTGCTGAAGGATCAGTCATAATTTGAAAATAATTGTAGCATTTGTAAATATAACACCATGGACAAAACTAGCTTCTAATACTCTCAAATTAACCTTACTCTTGCACAGAAATTGTGAATTAAAGTTGCTGGCAAGCAATGAAAGTTTTAATGCATTTCAGCACAAATCCTCCTACTCCATAAATGAATTTCTAAGGAAATAGTATGTACAGTATGGAGCTGGATTCTACTTATCATATAAAATTAATTGCTGGTAAGGTGGGTACCAGGTTGAGACTCATTGGGAGAGTCCTTAGAAAATTTAGTATATCAACAAAGGAGGTGGCTTAGAAAACACTCGTTCGACCCATACTTGAGTATTCGTCATCAGTGTGGGATCCGTACCAGATCGGGTTGACAGACGAGATAGAGAAGATCCAAAGAAGAGCGGTGCATTTCGTCACAGGGTTATTTGGTAACCATGATAGCGTTACAGAGATGTTTAGCAAACTCAAGTGGCAGACACTACAAGAGAGGCGCTCTGCATTGCGGTGTAGCTTGCTCGCCAGATTTCGAGAGGGTGCGTTTCTGGATGAGGTATCGAATATATTGCTTCCCCCTACTTATACCTCCTGGGGAGATCACGAATGTAAAATTAGAGAGATTCGAGTGCGCACAGAGGCTTTCAGACAGTCGTTTTTCCCGCGAACCATACGCGACTGGAACAGAAAAGGGAGGTAATGACAGTGGCAGCTAAAGTGCCCTCCGCCACACACCGTTTGGTGACTTGCGGAGTATAAATGTAGATGTAGATCAATTTTGGTATAGGTAAAAAATGTGAATAATATCCAGTTATGTAAATGGCCACCAAGCAGTCATGTTTTCACAGAGATTATCTATCTTATTTATAAATTTACTGGCTCATTCTACATCATAGTGAGTTGTCATGAACACAATCCACAGGATTTAACTGAATGTAGGTCAATCAGATGAAAACAATACATATGGAAACAAAGTAAACTTTTTATTATTTCAGAAGTAATCACAATAACTATTAATACATTTATTCCACTGGGAGACAAAACGGTCACTGCCTTCACGGAAAAATATTTGTGGTTGCCTACAGAACCACGGTTGTACCCAGGTGTGCACCTCTTCGTCCACAGAAAATAGATGGCCATGTATGTCTTTCTTCATGTATTGTCAAAGTTGTTTCAAGCATGTTGCAGAAGTTTTGCTGGAAAGCTGTTGCACACCCTTCATGCAGTCCTCTGCAATTTCCTGAAGAAAGATATTTTTTATATTAAAGATTGAAAATCTGTAAGGTCAAGACTGCAAATAAATTTTTATTTTGCTTACTAGTTTCAGCTACACGAGTCATCTTCAGATCTATGATGTAAAATTGCATATGATAATACAGCAACTTACAACAGCATTACACATCCAAAATACAAAACTCCGCATAAATTTACAGCAAATTTCACAAGTATGTAAAAAAGTAATTACAGAATACATACTATAACAGCATTCTTGATTAGTGTGATTATCATGATGGCTCAAATCATCATTAAAATCTTTTTTTAATACTGATAACTTCCACAAAAAATGTATACGTAAAACAACTTTACATTGTTCATAACCCATCCAGTTGAATGCAGGTCATGAAACTGAAAAAGTTGTAAATTTAAGATATAGAAGAGGTAGTAAAAATGAGAAAATATTTATATAAGTCAAAAACTATACACTAGAATGAGTACATATTTAAAATGTATCATCTTACCTAAGGCGTTATGACATTTCAACGTTTTAACTGACACAATTTAATCAGTATTTGTATTATCTCATAACAAAGATCATCACGAGTACGTTATTAGAATGTGGCATACAAGGATAATATTGCAGTTTATGACTGTTACAAATATCACGAGACAACATTTGAAATACACATCATGTAAATGTGTAGCCAGTTCTGCAGTGAAGAGGGGACTGATGGCCCCTAAGTTTGATAAGCAGCTTGAGGCGATGATAGCTAGGTGCTATGTAACTTACATAAAAACTTAAAGTTCTCATAAAATTTCATAGAAATACAAGGTATAAATGTTTGTTTATTGTTCACATATGGAACCAATATGACCATGTAAGGTACAATCAATCAATATTGCTTTTGATGGTTGGCCTTCCTTTGTGTCCAAATTTGCTTCATCCTTTCAGAATGAGATCTCTTTCTTTAATCAGACCACAGTGTTCCAGTCTGTTTTGTAATTTCTTTTTTTTACCAAATTTCCAATCAAATATCTTTTGTCTTTTCTATCTGTAACGTCTTTATGAATTTTACCGGCTACATTAAGATCATCCTTAATCAAATTGATCTATTTAACTGGCAGAGTTTTGGCCTTAGTTATGTTTTTGTAGAATTCTACTGTTTGTTTTGTCAATTTAGTGGGTGCGATTCTTTAAATGTGCCCATAAAATTTAAGTCTTCGTTTTCTCAGATCACTATGTATGTCTCTGTATTCTTCTATTTCCTTATTACTTCTCAGCCTACAAGTTTCTCCATCAGTAATTTTGGGGCCTAATTTTTTCCTAATAATGTTTCTTTCTTTTGAATTTCTTCAATATCCCTCTTTCTATTTAAAATTAAAGTTTCTGCTCCAACAAAGACATTTCAGTTTGATTACAGTGTTATAATGCCTAAGTTTATGGAATTTACAAAGTGATTTTTTTAATAATAAATATTGTGTGTTAATCTGAACTGAATGCAGTTGCGATTTTTTGACAGCACACTTAATTTGCAGGTTTTTCCAGACCATCTTCTTGTATGATTTCACCCAAGTGTTTAAACTGAGAAACCATTTTCATTTCCCCATATTTTATGTTCAAAAACTTTGGTGTTTGTTTGTTGCCTGTGGTATACTCTGTTTTTTTAATGATATTTTTAGTCCTACTTTTTCCCACAACTTCTTTAACAATTTCAATTTGTTTTTGAGCTGTGGTAAAATCCCAAATTAAAACTGCCAAATTATCTGTAAAGGCTAGGCAATCTACTCTGTAATATTACTTCTACCTAACTTGATTGATTGATTAATCTATATTTTGACTCGACTTTTGCTCTCACCTTTCTGTAATTATCTTTCCCAAAACACAGATAAACAGTAATGGGAACAGTCCATCTCCCTGTCTAACACCAGTCTTTACACCAAAATTTCTGCCACAAATTTAACTTCAAGTGTCAGTTAATGTTTCCTTAATCACTGTTAGAGTTTTGTTATCTAGCCCTTGTTCCTTTAAAATATGGAAGAGAGATTCATGGTATACTGTGTCATAGGCTTTTTAAAATCCACAAATGTACGTACAATATTGTTACTAGAAATCCTTTGTACTCTAAGGATTAGTTTAAAATTAAGAATTTGTTCCGGACAGGATCTGTTTGGTCTAAAGCCTGCTTGGTATTCACCAATTTTAGGTTTTAACTGTTCTTGGGCTCAATCAGGTAAACATCGTGAGAGAATTTTTTGTGCGAGCGGGAGACAAGAAATTCATCCGTAATTATTAACATCAGTTCTACCCCATTTTCTATGCAGTACATCAATTAGGGCAGTTTTTCAGTCCTCAGGTATTTTCTCAGTTTGCTACATATGTCCTATTACTTGAGTGATCTCTTTTTACAGTGTTACGGCCAACCGATTTTAGTAGTTCTGCAATTATGCTATCTCCTCCAGATGCTTTATTGTTTTAAGTCTCTTAATTTGTTCAGCTATTTTGATTGTGTTGTTAGTTTGCTGCGGTTGAAATTTATTTGCTGGTTCTGGACAGTTTAATAGTTTTTCAACATAATTAGCAAGTACCTTACAATTTTCATGGTTGTTAAGAGCCAAACTGCCATTTTCATTTTTTAAGCAAAGACTTTGATGTTGAAAACTGGTTAGTTTTGTTTTGAATGTTTTATAAAAAGTTTACTGTGTTGTTCTTTTTGAAGTCTTTTTCGATTTCTAAAAGTTGGGCATTTTCATAGTTTCCATTAGTCTGTCAGATTAATTTAGATATTTCTTTTCGTACAATTAGAAAGATGTTGTACGTGTTTTCAGTTTTGTTACTATTCCAATTCTTGAATGTCCCAGGCTGAGACTTAACTGCTGTTTCACAATCCATGTTCCACAAAAGGCGTTTTTGTTTCTTTTGAAGCAGAATTAAATTCTCCGCTGTTTTGATGAACTTTTCTTTTGGTCTTTGCCAACTGTTTGTTTGATTTTTTTGTCAAGTTTGCTTGTAAGAGTTGGGGTTATTTCAGCAGTGTCAAATTTTGGGATAACCTTTCTTTGTTTTGATGTTGAAGTTTTACTTGTATTTGTGTTACATAATAGTCAGAATAAATATTAGCTCCTTTCCTAACTCAGACATTTAAAATTTCTTTGTAGTTAAGGTACAAAACTGCTACATGATCGATTTAAAATTCACCAATAAATATACTGGGTGCTTGTCCAGTTGTTTTGTTTCAAAGGGTTCTTCTTAAAATGTCTTGACATAATTTTAAGGTAAAATATTTGCATGCTTCAACAAGTCTTTGGCTACTTTGGTTTGTCCTTTTATGCACAGGAAATCCACCCACTGTTTTCTGATATTTTTTATGTTTATCTAATTGAGCATTAAAATCACCCATTAAAGTTTTACCTTGGTTTGAGGGAATTTTTGAGAGGATGCTTTCTCATGTTTCCTGAATATTATCAACTTTTCCAGTTCTTTTTTTTTCAGTTATCCTCACTGACTGGCATATGGGAACTAATTATTTTGCACATTTAAGAGAAACTGTCATTATTAATGGGTTTTACCTCCATTATTGAATTTAAAATACTTTTGGAGACTGCAAAAGTAGCTCCCAGATGTGGTGTATAATTAAGTATTCTTTTATCAGTTTTATTTTTAAAAAGATGATAATTGCTGAAATCAATGGTGTTGTAGTCCATCATTCATGTTTCTTGAAGTGACAAAATTGGAATATTCTGTTCTTTTAATATATCTTCATTTTATGAAGTGTACTTGGTTGTGAAAGTGCTTATATGTTAAGTGTTGCAAAAAAGTATTTGTTTTTAAGTTGACCAGAGGACTACGACTTCCTCTGCTGGATTATACTGTGTTTTAACCTGGCCACCCAAGAACCTGAAAGACCAGTTGTGCCAGTAATACTGGTGGTGGACTGACCACCTGGGGTAATACTGTGATTACTGAATGCTCCATGATGATTGTACCTGGAGTCAGGAGGGGTTGAGTAGACTCACTGAGTGAACTCAGATTTTTGAGACTAGAAGGGTTGTAGTTCCAGAATATAAATTTCAGGTGCACCACTTGTGAACAGACGCTGACCAGTTTGCTGCTTGCTACAAGACAGACGCAATATGGATTTGGTTTTGTTTTGCCTTGGCTCGAGACTGCTTATTCCGTATTCACAGATGTCCACCTTATCTGATAGAACATTCACTATCTGCCACCTGTGAACCGTCCGATGCCCTAGGCAAGGTCAGCTTTTTAGACTCCTAGTTACAAAGTCTTGATGCCTTGAGGATATTAATGTATTTATAACAAAACTGTAAACATCAGTATAGTTCACTTTATAATTGAACAAATAGGGCTTTAACTGATAACAACATGACATGACGATAACAGCCCACTAAAATTCTACAAGCCAAGTGCTCCAATTTTATGTAATATTCTACCAAACAGGTAATTTAAAAGTATTAACCATCATTAGTCACAGTCTCGGGATGTTTAAACATTAAATTACATGTCTTCGTAACATAACAGAGTATAAGGACAATTGTTGGCATACAAAATTATGGACCATACATGAAGTCGAAATAATGGTACCACAAATTTTGTCATAATGATGATAATAAGTAATAACAGATTACTGAATTACTGTAAAGGAAAAGGATACAAAATGTGTCATAATACTAATGACATATTATAAAAGTAATAAAACTGCATATAGCTCAGTAGGTAGATGCCTGCCAAGTGCATTAGTAAAGATTGAGTCAAATTGTCACTCAGGAGTTAGGGTTTTTTTTTTTTATTTATTTATTTGCACATCAAGTTCCATAGGACCAAATTGAGGAGCAAATCTCCAAAGTCATGGAATGTGTCAGAACATGAAATTACAACATAAAAGTAATAACAGATAAAAATAAAATGTTTATGAACCCAAAAAAAAAGTCAAGCCATAAGTTTCAGTAAACACAGTCAATAATATAACATAAGAATCAGCTTAATTTTTCAAGGAACTCCTCAACAGGATAGAAGGGGTGACCCATGATGAAACTCTACAGTTTTGATTTGAAAGTATGTGAATTACTGCTGCGGTTTTTGAATCCTTGTGGTAGCTTACTGAAAATGGATGCAGCAGTATACTGTACACCTTACTGCACAAGAGTTAAGAAAGTCTGATCCATAAGCCAGTTGGATTTCTGCTGAGTATTAAGTGAGTGAAAGCTGTTTATTTTTGGAAATAAGCTGATATTGTTAACAAGAAATGACAGTAAAGAATATATATAGAGAGGCCAATGTAAACATACCCAGACTATGTCTACGAACAGGGGTTGACAAGAGATTCGCGAACTTGCACCACTTATTGCCCAAACCACCCGTTTATGAGCCAAAAATATTCTTTCAGAATGGGAAGAGTTGCCCCAAAATATAGTACCATATGACATAAGAGAATGAAAATAAGCAAAGTAGACTAATTTTCGTGACGAACAATCACTTACTTCAGATACCATTCAAATAGTAAAAATGGCAGCATTTAAGTCTTTGAACAAGATCCTGAATTTGGGCTTTCCACAGCAGTTTACTATCTATCTGAAAAGCTAGAAATTTGAACTGTTCAGTTTCACTAATTGTATGTCCATTCTGTGAAATTAAAATGTTAGGTTTTGTTGAATTGTGTATTAGAAACTGTAAAAACTGAGTCTCACTGTGATTTGGTGTTAGTTTAGCCATGAACTATGTCATGAACTGTGCTATTTGAAACTGAGCCAATGTTGCACACAACATCCTTTACTACCAAGCTAGTGTCCCCAGCAAACAGAAATATTTTAGAGTTTCCCATGATATTAGAGGGCATATCATTTATATAAATAAGGAACAGGAGTGGCCCCAACACGATCCCTGGGGCACCCCCCATTTGACCGTACCCCACTCAAGACTCTATATCACAGCCATCTCAACACTGTGAATAATAACCTTTTGCTGTCTTGTTAAAATAAGAGGTGTACCAACTGTGAGCTACTCCCTGTATTCTGTAATGGTCCAACTTCTGGAGCAATATTTTGTGATCAACACAATCAAACACCTCAGTTAAATAAAAAAAATGCCTAGCATTCGAAACCTTTTGTTTAACCCATCCAGTACCTCACAGAGGAAAGAGAATATAACATTTTCAGTTTTAAATGGCTTCTAATGCCGAACTGTACATTTGATAGCAAATTATGTAATATAAGATGATGAATTATACTTACATACACTGCCTTTTCAGGAACTTTAGCAAACACTGATGTCATAGAAATAGGTCTAAAATTGTCTACATTGTCCCTTTCTCCCTCTTTATGAAGTGGCTTTCCTACTGAGTACTTTAATCGTTCAGGCAACTGACTTTTCATAAAGGAAAAATTACAAATATGACTAAGTAGGGCTAACATGTGCAGCACAGTACTTTAATATTCTGCTAGGCACACCATCATATCCATGAGAGTCCTTAGTCTTCAGTGATTTAATTAGTGACTCAATGTCCCCCTTGTCTGTATCACAGAGGACTATTTCAGACATCAATCTTGGGAAGGCATTTGCCAAGAGAGTTATATGATTCCCCATAGAAACTCAATTTTTATTTAATTCAACAGTTATGCTCAGAAAATGATTGTTTAATACTGTACATATATCTGATTTATCAGTTTTTACTACAAACTGACTTTATATGTCGACCTTGCGCTGCTGACCACACACTTGCTTCACAACTGGCCATATGGTTTTAAATTTATCCTGTGAATTAGCTATTCTCTTTGTGCACCTCATTCTCTTTGCCTTCCTAGCAACATTTTTAAGCACCTTACAACACTGTTTGTAATGGGCAACTGTAGCTTGAATGTGACTAATTCTAACATTTTGATATAATTCTTGCTTTGTTCTACATGATATCTTTTTCCCACTAGTCAGCCACCCAGGCTCGCTTTTACTGCTAGTACCCTGTTTAGAACGTTTCAGTAGAAAGCATCTCTCAAAGAGCATGATAAATGTGTTAAGGAAAGCATTAAAATTGTGATCTATGTTATGGGCACTATAAACGTCCTGCCATTCTTGTTCCTTGACGAGAATTGAAAAACTCTCTGTTACCATTGGATTAGCTTTCCTACATAGTAATTAATTATATGTGACACCTGTTTGAGTACAAAGGTCTTTTAGTGTTAAAATTTGTTCAACATGGTTTAGAAGGCCATTCACCCTTTTACGAACAGAATGCCCATCTAGTAAAGAAGAATGAATAAAAATATTGTCTATGGCTGTGCTACTGTACCCCTGCATCCCAGTTGGGAAAAACACAATATCTGTGGCATATCATATATGGATTTAGGAGATCTACCAAGATCCTTTTTCTTGCACAATCATATACAAAATTAATATTGAAGTCACCACATATAACTAACTTTGGTACTTCATATAAAGTGAAGCAAGAACCCTCTCTAGCTTGGGCAGAAATATGCTCTGAAGTCAGAGTTAGGGGACTTATAAACAATGAAAATTAGAAGTTTAATTTCATTAAATTCAACTGTCCCTGCATAACATTCAAATATCTGTTCAGTGCAGTGCCGTGATACGTCTATGGACTCAGATGGATTTTTTTTTTTTTTTAAAATCTGTCTCCTGGTAAAGGAAGACTCTGAATAGGTAATAAGGTTGATCAAGGTATATGCTGTAACATGTACATAACAGGAGAACAATATGAATAAACTCCTACCTAGGACAACATATTACAGTAGACATATGTGTATATTTACATACAAAGCGACCATAAAGATGAGTCATAGTTGTCACCTAATTTTAAGCAGTGGTGTGGCCCAAGGTCTACGTTATTTCAAGTATAAGATAGGAACTAATATGATTAATTTGTTTGTCTAGGACCATGTATAACAACATACTCCCGTAAAACTGCATTGTATGTAATGTACACGAGTTTAAAAAGAATCCAGTAGCAGTGTGTGACAGATATAACATAGATTGATACCTTGGCTATTGGCAAATGTTAAATGGAGAACCATAGTATGAAATATATTATTAGTATGCTTACTTACATTTCTGAGTTTTCATAGGCATGTAAGACATATGAATACATAGTTATACTAACAGCAGGTAGCATTCATACAGGTAATGTAGATCTTCGGGTAACCTTACTACTTAAGTCCTGAGTGACAACTTGAATTGATCTTCATGAGTGCTAGCTGCTGTCAGCATATAGTATGTATTCATATGTTTTATATGGCTGTGAAAGCTCAGAAATGCAATAAGCACACTAATAACAGATTTACTGTGATTTACTATTCATTAATAGCAAATAATCAAGGTATCAGTGCAGTCACACCTAGCTCTCCAATAATCAATATGTTCTTTTCAGACACATGTACATTATGTACACTACAGCAATATACAATTATACTTTGTCTTATTAGTTCTCGCCTTATATCTGTTTAACCTAGCCTCAGGGAACATCACTACCTAGAATTGGATGACTACTAAGACTCATTTTCACAGGTTAATTCTGCATAGCAGATAATTACACATACAAAGGAAACGACACAATTTCAGAGACTTTATTGGTCTCAAACATATATGATTTTTGTGTGTATAGACTGAAGTGGTGAGTGAAAATTTGTACCAAGGTCAAGAATTCTGTTAGTGCATAAGGGGGAATTTAAAGTAGACTGTCGACAGTGAGAATCTGGATCGAGGAGGGAGACATGCGAGGGTAATCCGAGCAGTTGTGCGAACCGCTGTGCCAAGGTGGCTTAGTGGCTAGCACACCTGCCTAGTAAGCAGGAGACCTGGCTTTGTTCCCTGGTCTTGGCACAAAATTTCACTCGCCACTTCTGTCTATACACATAAAAATTGAGATTGTTAACCTTGTTGTGGACTGTGTTGCAATAAATATATTTCTGTAGTTAGACACCGGGCAATATTACATCTCGCTCTCAAGCAATGACTGCCATTGTTTTCTGGAGCGTAAGATTAAGATACATTCCACTGACCTAGGTTCTGCAACCTTTATGTATGCGCTTGGTAGGTATGTAGCTACTGAGCTATATGCAGTTTGGTTACTTTAATAATATGTCATTTGTATTATTCCATATTTTATATCTTTTTTCTTTTCAGTAACTGAGTAATCTGTTATTACTTGTTATCATCATTATGACAAAAATTGTGGAATCGTTATTTCAACTTCAGTTATGATCCATAATTTTGTATGTTGACAATTTGTTACGAAGGTAAGTAATTTAATGTTTAAACATCCTGAGACTATGGCTAACAATGGTTAATGATTGTAAATTACCTGTTGTGTAGAATATTACATAAAATTGGAACACCTGGTTTATATAATTTTGGCAGGCTGTTATTATCATGTCATGATATCAGTTAAAGACCAATTGGTTTAGTTGTATGGTGAACTGTGCAGATGGTTACAGTTTTTTTATAAATACATTTATATCCTGTATTTCTATTAATTTTATAGCCGTTACATAAGTTATGTAGCCAACTACTAACACCATCTAGTGATGATCACCTCAAGCTGCTTATCGAACTTAGTGGACATGTCTCCTCTTCTTGCAGAACAGGTCACATGATGTGCATTTCTTGCTCATTGTAATGGTCAATAACTGCAGTATTGTTATCATATATCACATTGTAATAATGCACTCATGATGGTCTCTACTATGAGTAACACAAATACTGGTTTAATTGTGTCAGTTACCAAGTTTTAACGGCATAATCCTTTAGGTAAGATGATATGTTTTACATACATATTCATTTTAGTGCACAGTTTTGACTTATGTAAATATTTTCTCATTTTCACTGCCTCTACCCTAACGTTATATACATTTTTTCACTTTTATGACCTTCATTTTACTCGTCTGATTACAAGCAATGTAAAGTTGTTTTACCTATACATTCTGTGCGGATGTTTTCAATTTTAAAACAGATTTTAATGATGTGTTGAGCTGCCATGGCAATGACAATAATGATGAATGTTTTTTTATGGTTTCTATCCTGTAATTACTTACTTACTTTTGAACTTTGCTATAAATTAATGTGGAGTTTTGTATTATACACCTGTGATTTCTGTAAGTTGCTGTATTCTCATGTGCAATTACATATCTTGGATCTGAAGATGACTCACATATAGCTGAAACTAGTCATTGAAACAAAAATTTATTTGCAATCTTGACTTCGAAGATTTTCAATTCTTAATATAAAAATTATGACAGCTCACTAGTCTCCAACAATGCATGAATAGTTTACTTTTATCCTATATGTCTCATCTGCATTTGACTGCCGCTTATATTTTGACAACATACGTATTAATTTTTCAGTCAAACATCATATCTTCTTGTTCACAGAATTCTCAAAACTTTCATATATGACTGAGGACTTCATACTTTTGAACAATGAGTGGCAGCTGCATGTTCAGATTGATCTGAAAAGTCTGGGCATGTGGTGATAATGTGCTAAGGAGTCAAAGAAAGTTTCATTCAGTGTTAAATTCAGTATGCAATCTCTAGTAGACATATGTGAATTAACGGCACTAACTTAATTTATAGCACATTGGAAGACGAAATGAAAAATGTTGCGCACGAAGAGTAAGTAAGCTAAATAGAGAAATTATGTACAGGAATGAAAGTTAGAAACAATATGGGCGGGATTCTCAAAAGTGAGCGGAGATAATGACAACTCCAAGAATTAGCACAGACATTTCAAAAAGATGACTTGCATCGCTGTGAAATGAAGCTCTCAAAAACAGGAAGAAAACCATTGTACAACCAATAAGAACTGATTTGGGAAATTGATACATTTGGCATCTACTTCATTAAATTCAACAAATTTTTTTAAAGTAGTATGGGCTGTCATAACACATGAAACTGGAAAAGGCAGGCAAGTATAACAAACAAATCAAAACGAGGGTAGAATAACAGAACATCCCCAGGAAGTGGGAAATTTTTTAAATGACTATTCATCTGGTATGAGGAGAAGTTGCAACACTATCTTCTTAAAACACTTATAGCACTCATTACAACTTACACATCAAGCACAATGATGTCCCCCCCCCCCCCCGCGCGCAAAAAAAAAAAAAAAAAAAACAAAAAAAAAACTTGAAGTTAGGAAGGCAAAACAGATATTAAAAAATTAGAAGCCACCAGGCACAGATTAGGTTCCATTCTCTGTTCCAAAAGTGTTCATAGACAGCATACAAGCCTCATTAACAAACATAATAAATATCTCCTTTAGTTCTGGTGTTTTTCCCCAGAATACCTAAAGCACACATAAGTTCAGCCTTTATTAAGAAACGGTAATGTGGATTGTATTGAAAACTGTACATCTGTTTCATTACTGCCTGCATTCTTAAGAATAACTGAATTAATCATGAAAGATAGACTAGTGAGTTACATGAATAAGTACAACATTCTTAATGAAGCACTGTTTGTTTCGTAAGTGGGAGAAGTAAAATATCAACCATTAAAGAGTTCGCGAAAGTGGTACTTAAAGCTCTTGACAAGGATGACCATGTTACAGGCATAGGCTAAGACTTTTCCAAGGCTCTGGGAGTTGTTGACCACACAATACTACTAAACAAGCTAGATGCACTAGGTTTATGAGGAATAGCAGCCAACGTCTTTTCTGGGGATTGAAGGCACAACATATGATCAGCATTTTTAAACTGCAGAAAAGTGCTGTAACAATAATAACTAGAAGTAGTGGCCCACTTGTTGTGAGAAATTATTTACAGATGATCCTAAGAGGGATGATCACCAAATCTGTTGCACTAATTAGGGAAACCATAACTAAGTATTTCACTAGCAATTCTATACATAATCATACAACAAAAACCAATTTGGACTTAGATTTACCACAGAAAAATGAACAAAAAACTCAAATCATCATTTAAATGATGAAATAAAATTACATAATAAATTTTCCAAGAAGATGAAAAAAATTACTAAAATATGGCTGTTTAAAAAGATAGCTGAAACATCTTTCATAAATAATGCATACTACACAACTCAAGATAACTGAGGACTCTTAATAGGGTTTTATAACAGAAGAGGATAATTACAACACACTGTCACATTACAATACACAGACACAATTTTAAGCTTTTACAAGAAAATCTTGTGCCAAGATCTATAGTGTATGATAGTAACATCTTGTCTTTCTCTTGATCTCAACATCTCAGCGTGACCGCTATGGCCGCAGGTTCGAATCCTGCCTCGGGCATGGATGTGTGTGATGTCCTTAGTTTAATTAGTTCCAAGTTCTAGGGGACTGATGACCTCAGAAGTTAAGTCTCATAGTGCTCACAGCTATTTTCAACATCTCACTCATCATGGGAGATGTTGATTCAGTTCTTCAGGTGGACTAACGACATGGACATGACAACTTGTGTGAGGCATAGTTGCGTATTTAGGCACCTGGAGTCATTTTTCTGAACAACGGGCATAGCAACATATTTGTGGCCAGGAGTCACCAGCAGGTGTCCTTAGTGAGGGCAGTGATGAAGTGCAAAAGTATGTTTTATACAACAGGGACCAATTGAATGAGATTCTGGAAGGATGAAGTTTGCTCTGCTTGGCCACCCTGATTTAGATTTTCTGGCTAACCAATTACCCTGCCCTCATAAAAGCATACTTCTATATTCTGTATGTATGTACACTGTACTATTACAACAAATCCAACATCACTGTGTGACAATTCCTGGATGAATAAATAAATAAAATAAGATGTTATTGCTCATTCATTCCCCTTGTCAGTCACCTGTTCAAGAACAGTTTTAAAAATACATGTTTCCATCTAAATTAAAATCCACAACAGTCAAGCCACTGCACAAAAAGTGTAGTGCTGACATAGTTGAAAACTACTGACCGGTCAGTTCAATTCCAATCTTATATAAAGTGCTTTAAGAATTATTGGACTGAAATGAGAGGCCAATTGTCAAAGAAGAAGTATTAACAAGAAATAACATGATTTAAAAATGAGCACTTAGCATTATCCACTAAATGTGATCTAACACATACACTTATTAATGAAGCTGGACAGCAAGGAAAGGTATGGATGTTCGTTCATGTAACTATTATGTGCCTTTAACGAAGTTTTATTATGAACTCCTCCTTAATAAATTGGCAACTTCATTGTGCTGCATAAATAGCTAAGTTTCTTACAATCATGCCTAAAAAAACATCACAGAGAAGCTGACATTTATAAATACAGCTCTTGTAAAGTGAAGTACAAGTTATGTATTGGATCCTCCTTAATATTTCTTACTTTACATACAATACATGTACATAATTTGCAGCAACCTTGTAGCATATTTATCTATTATGAACTAAAGCATTTCTGAATTTACCTTGCAGTTTTAGATACTTTTAAGGAACAGTGCAATAATATCTAGTGAATGTTGCCTACAACAGTTTCATAACAAAATTAGAAATGGCTGAACCAACCAGTCACACAGCAGAATTCACACCCTGTTGCAATAATGCAGATTAAACATAGAGCAAATCTACCCAATGGCGAATGAAGAACTCAGGCTACACTAAAAATCTGTCTGTTAGCACAAAATTTATTTCTTATTCACATTTGTTGTCTCCACAAATTGACAATCAAATTTACAGCTTCCAATTTAACCTGAATCATAGGTTATGCTATAAATAAATCTGCACGGGAGGGGCTTTAAATCATACTGGAAAGTGCGAGGTTAAGTACCACAAGGAACAATTCTGGGGTCTTCATTTTTCATACCTTCAGGATGGCTTTTCAAGGTATACAAAACATGTAATAATGTAAAGATAATACTGAAGGGAATAGAAAAGCTACTGGTATGCACTATTTTTCATTATTTACAGAGCTATTGCTACTTTACTGTGGCTCACAAATGACGATTTGGAAGAACATAAAACTAATTACATCATACATAACACTATCACATTTAAAAGATTTCATGGAGTTTCTTTGTCCAAATATAGCAGTCTAGTCAGAAAATGTACAAAAATTTTCAGCAGTGAACCAAGTGAAAGAGAGTGGTAACTGGAAATGCAGTACTTCCTCCAGGCTTCACTGGCAGCACTATTTGGCAAGTGTTGTCAAGCAAATCTGGTGTGCTTATCCTGTACACATCCATCATGTATTGTCAAACTGGACCAGGAATTCTCTAGCATAGCTGCAAGTTTTAACATCAGCATGTGGCTGCCAATTCCAGCTGCAGGTTATATCCATAGGTCGTCCCTACAAGCAATAATCTTTGACGTTAATTATGAACTAAATCTTTGTCCACACAAAAAAAATGGAAGAGAAATTCATGTCAGCAAATTGTCAGTACCTTCTGCAAGCAATGTTGCATTGATAATTCACTCTGCACATAAATGACCAACCCACAGAGCACAATTGTGGCATAATTAACTATAGGATAACAATAGATGTTTGCTGGGGATTAAATGAGGTGGTCTAGCAGTGAACTGTTCTGCTGTCTAACATGTTTTGAGGAATTATTCTTAAAGCCACTGCCTAACCTTAAATCTTGGTGGTAAAAATAAGCCTCTGTACTTCCAACCAAACCAACAGCCTGATGGAATGCAATGGGATGTTGCATCTGATGATGGTACGGAAATAAAATTGAATGATAACAATTTCCTTCCTTCGTGTGGTATTTGACAGTCCTCTCTCTTGAGAATACAGTTATTTTATGCCAAAAATTAGGAAAATATGTTTACGCAAGGAGGATTATGTCAAGGAGTGATGATGCACAACAAATGCCATTGTGCAACTTCTGACTACTATTCCAATAAATTATCAAAGAAAATAGATGGAATGTAGGTGTAATTCAGTGGCCCACCAATGCAAATATGTGCTGCAGCCAAACATGTGAATAGAGAATTTACCCAGATAAAGCAGTAAGGATTCTGTGCAATCTGAAATATAGTGAGTCACATAAAATGCTGTTGAAGACTGAGAAATTGCTTATATTAGCATCACTATACATTTCAAAACTAGTCAACTCAATTTAAAGTACAATACTGTACATATTTATAACACTAGTAAAGACAGCGACAATCCTCTAGCAAGGCATAATGTAAAATGTGCACCAACAGCCCCTATCGCACAGATATCAAACTGATGTTAACTGAACAACCAATTTCCAATGAACTTGAAAAGTTTAATATGAAAGTGATCTGAAATGGCACTTAGGGAGTTCTTTTCAGAAAAGTAGATTATCTTCTCATTTCTGTGGCATATTTCTGAGGCCTGTAAGTACTTGTGATATATGGCTTTTTTCAATGTTAGCAAAAATCTTGCATTTAATGGTGTGCTTTTAGGTGTACAGCACAGCTGTTCATTCCATTTTTAAGCACAATATTTTCACAACTGTCCCATTTGTCTCCTTCATGTTCTGCAAGCTGTGTGCAAACAATAACTCAGACGTACATCTGAAAGATATTAACTGAAGCCTCTGATACCACTTCACTAACTCACGACCAAACAGTTACGTTTTAGCTTTGTGTAGGCCTTGGGCTATGCTACAGATCAGTATTTCATAATAACTAAGATTTCCTATTCAAATTCTTTACCGTCACCAACTATACCTTGGGCTACACTACACATCAGATTGCCATTACAACTTACATTTCAAAACCTAACACTGACAATGAAAAATATTGCCCACAACACTATGTAATTACTTACAGGATGAAGTGAACATCTGGTACTAGTAGGTTCATTTGACCCTCCAAAAGCACACCATTAATCAGTCAGGTACAGAAAAACTGAGACATCAAATCTAACATTTGTCTACAGTGAATAAATAAACACTGAATAATGGAGGAGGCACATCAAATGCTACTGCACAATATTACAACAGTTACTGTGATAACTGCAATAAGATTTCCTGCGGTGTAATCTCTCATCAATGACAAGATCATCAAAGATGTAATACTACTACGACTGAACAAGGATTGGTGAGGTACATCACTGTTATCTTGTTTAAGTAACCATACAGCTATCAAATGAAACAAGAAAAATGCATAAGAGACTACATAGAATCTCAAATGTAGGAATTCTTTCTATAATCTGCCAGCAAAAAACAAAATGAGAAACAGTCACACACCTGAATGGCTACATGATAATTCACATAAAATCTAATATCCCTTAATGTTATAGCTGTAAACTGATGTAAACCATAACCTCTGTACAAACTTTTCAAACCAATTACACAATGAGTCCATGGATGTAAGCCCTACCTACTGCATCAACTCAAAAACCAGATACTGGTAATGTATAAGAAAAAAATGCTTCTTTATTTAAACAACAGAAAGCATTTCTTTGATTGTATACTGAAGTAACAATAAGGTTTCACTTGGGAGTTGTTTATCTGAAAAAAGAAAACTTATAATACACAGATACTAATGACATAGCAGTACTAAGTGAAAGTGAACAATTAGCACAAAACAGCTTTTAATTATCACACACATCAGCAACGCCATATAAGTCACTTAACAAGCAAAATGATGTTCACCATTCAGTCGTACCTGTTTACTGTTCTTTTGGTATTGTATTCAGAGACATCTGAAAATGGTCAAGGGTGAAACTGGCCAGTAATGCGATAGCTAGTTTCATATTCCATGAATCAAGTGCACGATAAATTGTAATTATGTGGAGCAAGTCATTTTATATTCACATCACAAATTTTTTGGTAAATAGGGTTAGGTGCCGATCATTTACAGTTTTAAAAAAAAATACATTGTGAGCTAATAATTCCTACCCACCATCTTTTATACATTACAATAATGGAAATTATTCTACGGAATACTTAAGAGTTGTCAAGGAGAAACATTTTCAGCTTGATTTTAAATTTTTCTTTGCTGTCTGTCAAATATTTTATATAACTGATTAAATGACCAAAACTTTTGGTTTCGGCATTGTGCATCCCTTTTCATGCTAAAGACAACCTTAATGTGGCATGACAATTTTTTTTCTGGTATTGTAATTATTGAGGCCCTACATCTTCATTCTTTTTGAACTTAGGTGGATCATTTACAATAAAATTCATGAGAGAATACATATACTATGAAGCAATAGTCAAAATGCTTCCTTAAACAGATGTCTAAAATATGGTTATGATTAAGCACCACTTATTGCTTTTTAGATATGAAGACTTCCCTCCTTAAAGATGACTTATCCCAGAACATTATTCCATACAACATACAAACTTACTACTTTGACTTTCCACAAGATTTGCAATGATTATAACTGCAAATATGGCTGAAAGAAGTTGTTTTAGGAGCCCCAAAACGTGCTATTAAAAGTTTCAATTCTCATCAATATGGACTTCTAAGGAGTTTGAAGTTTCCACCCTATTTATTATTTCTTCAGCACGCATTCAAATTATCATTAGTATAATACCTCTAGGGACGCAAAATTAAAAATGTTGTGTCTTCTTAAAAACGCAAGACCATTTGCAGAAAACCAGCCAATGACACTTTTAAGAGCACTGTTTACCATTCCTTCTGTTGCTGTATTATACTTGGATGGATTACAGTACTACTGTCATCCACAAAGAGAACTAAATCTGCTTTTGTATATTAGATGGAAAGTTGATTACATGTATGACACAAGATCTTAAGGGATGGGAAAGACCCACCGTCATCTAATAGCCATTTTACAAAACTGCCCTGTAAAGAAAGAGTGTTTCATCTCAGATTCAAGATGATGTAACACTATACAGTGAGTGCACATAGTTAAACAGTGCATGACTGCATGGCTGACCTAAAGAGGCTGCCTCACTCAGCACAGATGGTGTTTCCCTTGTGCAAACAGCCCTCTTCATGGCACTAAACAATTTGGCAGCTTTGTTGATATGCCAGGGTTCACAACTGTTGATGCCACCTCCTCTGTTTTCTCCATTTGATGATCCGTGGAGGATTGGGAGGCATATGAAAAATGTCTTTGACAACATATCTAAGCTTTTGGTGTCCCTGACCCTAACGTATTTAAGGCTTTCTTTCTTTCATGGATTTCTCCCCATGTCTACCATTTTTCATGCCAGCTAGCTCCTCCGAAGGAACCTGCTAGTCTCTCTTTTGATGAAATGTGTCAGTTGCTCTCTAATAATGACTGTAATCATACGTATGTTATTGCTGCTCATGTTGAGTTCTACTGTTGTCAAAAGTGGTCACAACAGTTGTACAGAGCTTGGGCAGTGGAACTTCATGGGCTTAGCCATCACTGCCTATTTGCCCTTACCGGGCCTCACATGCTGATTCGATGGTTCATGATGCTATAATACACTTGGTCCTTGGTACAGAAGTTCGTGAATGGGCTTTACAATGCAAAAACCCATCTCTTGCAGAGGTTCTGAACATTGCCTAGTCTTTTGAAGTATCTACGAAAGCAGGAACATCAGATAGGCACTTGGTGTGAAGTAGTCGCTGTTACATCTCCTCCTCAGCCACTGTCAATTAGCTCAGATGATGTCACAGCCATGCAGCCGGAGTCTCCACATCACATGGGACACCATCATGCTGAGCAGCAGCAGCAGCAGCAGCAGCAGCAGCGACAATATCGGTCACATGCACCTTCCCCATTGTACTCTTATTGCTTTGTTCAACATGAGCGGGCCGCGTGTCCACAGCAAAAGCACCGGGCAATGTGCAACCACTGCAAAAAGAGGGACATACTGTGTTTGTGTGCAACTGTGAATCTCATGCATGAGATGTTATCATGGATATGAATAGTGTTTCTCAAGTGATGGTAAACCCAAACTAACTTTATATTGACGTGCAAGTTATGGACAAGATGCTACAAATGCAAGTAGATAGGGTGCAGCAGTGACTCTCTTAAATTCTAAAACTTATATGGATCTCAGATCACCTGTAGTGTCCTCTGTCTCTCTAGTGAGTTACAGCTAACAACAAATATCCGTGCTGGAAGAGTTTTCTACTGGTGTAGTGTCTAAAACAGTTGTTTGGGTTTTGGACAGTTTAGGGTGTGCTACCAACTTAAGAGACTCACACCGGAATGAACATGTCTACTCTGATGGTAATTGTCGCAAAACCTAACAGTAACCTTTGGCTCTATGGGATTTTAAAAGTCTGAATTCACAGTCTGTTACTGATACTTTTTCCTTACTCGGGTAGGATGAACTCTTAGCTCAGATTTCTAGGGGCCAATATTTTTACAAAATACACTTGGGGTGAAGCCTATTTGCAACTGCCTCTGGATGATGATTTCAAACATATCCTTGCAGTAAATACACCCTGCGGGTTATACCAATATCAGCACCTGCCATTCGGCATAGGTAGTGCCCCTGCAATTTTCCAATGAGTCTTGGAGCAACTCATGGCCTCCATGCCAGGGTGCATTAACTACCTGGACGATTTTGTGGTCTTGGGTTCCTCTGCAGATGAACATTTGCAGAAACTTTGTGTGTTGTTCATGGCGTTGTAGGCCAATGGGTTGAAACATAACTTGGACAGATCACAATTTTTTCAGCTATCTATCATCTTGTCGCAGCTTCAAAGCCTAAAAGTATTCCACACTGCTGTCAAGCCTTTATGGCAGCATATCAATGCCACTACAGCTTTGCTGTGTCCTATCAATGTCAAAGAGCTGCAGGCTTTTCTCAGAAAGATTGCGTACTATGATAAATTTCTTCCTGATGCAGCCACGGTGGCTCAGCCCCTTCATACTCTCTTACGTATGAGGGCTGTTTTTCACTAGCTGTCCAGCTGTGAGCATGCTTTTACCCCGTTGCAGTCAAAATTACACACACCACATTGTTTAATTATCTTCCAACCAGACTAACATCTGGTTTTGGCTACGAATGCCTCCCAGTATGACCTTGGGACTGTTCTTGCATATAGATAGGCAGACAGTTCTGAACGCCCTATTGCATACGGCTTCCAAAACCCTGAATCAGACACAACCACTTTGCACCCAGATAGAAAAAGAAGCCCTTGCTACTGTGTACATACTCAAAAAATTTCATGCCTTTCTCTATGCCTCTAAGTATCATTTGATTACTGAGAAGTCTCTGGTTTATCTTTTCAATCCTTCGGCATCTCTTCTGGACAAAATGGCCCATCGTCTGCAATGCTGGGCTCTATTTTCGTCATGCTATAACTACCAGATTCACTCTGCCCCACAGCACAACACGCTTATGCAGATGCTCTTTCTTACTTGCCGATTGGCCATGATCCTGCATTTGATCAGGATGAACTGTGGCATTTCTATTTAGATGTTGATGCCCGAAACATTGTGGATGGTTTTCCCCACAGCCAGTTCTCAAATTTCAGTGACTGTCATGGTTGATCCTGTCCCGCATCAGGTTGTTGACTTTGCCCAACACAGCTGGCTGAATAAACCACCATGCCAAGGATTGGATCCTTTGTGTGATTATTATGCTCTCCACCATTGCTTCTCAGTTCTTGACAGCGTGTTTCTGTTGGCTACTGAAGGTCAGCTCCCTGGGTTGTGATCCCATTCACATTGTGGTGGGACATCATACACCTTCTCCATCTGGACCACTGGGGTGTTTCTCATACAAAATTGCTAGCCCACTGACTTGTTTTGGCTGGGTACCAACAATGAAATCATGAATGTTGTGTCGACCTGGCCACAATGTATCACCCATCAGAATGTTACCACATTCCTCTCTTTCCTTGTGGCCCACTGCGCAGCACTCCTGGGAGCATATTTACCCTGATGATGTGCATCCTTTCCGTAACTGCTTTTGGCTTTCTCAAAATTTCCTTATACAGTTCGCTGCCCAACCACATCCACGGTGGCTATGTTCATGGCCCTCACAAAGACTTTTTCCTAGGAAGGATTACTGTACACACTTGTGACAGACAACAGCCCACAATTTGTGCATTAGGATTTTGAAGCTTTTTGTACAAAGAGTGGCATTTGGCATGTTACAGCCCCTCCATTTCACTCTCAGCCAAATGGTGAGGCAAAGCAGCTGGTCTGTACTTTCAAAACTCAGATGAAAAAACACATCATGCAGTCTTCTCCCAAGGAAGCCCTCAACAGGTTCACTCCCATTGGTGACCATAGCCAGGGGGAACTGCTTGAGGGCCACCAGCCTGGTATGCTGCTTCATCTACTCCAGCCTACTCCCGGCCAACTGCCAGTGCCCGCCTCATAGCTGTTAAATCCAGGCTTAACCGTCTGGGCCTGTAGGTTTGGCCAGCACCATAAGTGGATACAGTTTTCCCCCAAGGGGAATGCAGTGTTGTAACCCTATACAGTAAGCATGCATAATTAAACAGCACACGCCTGCACAGCCAGCATAAGAGGCCACTACAAACGGCACAGCAAGAAGTGCACTGTGTGCAAACAGTGGTATAAGCTGGCATGCTGGGGCTTTGGCCACTCTAATGTTTTAGTGGCTAAGAACACTTCACCGTTAAACTGTGCAGTTACGTAACACACAATTTCATGTGCTTGTTCTACTTACAATGTCCTTCAGTGTGTCTGTATTTGCCTTCATCTTGAAGCTAATTAAAACCTGGTTGACGAAAATCTAATACAGTGTTGGTGCAACTTTAGAATACAAGAAAAGACATACCCTAACTGACAAACACAAGCTGAACAAAGAGCAAATGAGTATAAGGAGAGCATCAAACAAGATAACACAGAGAAGGCCGAAATACTGAATTCAGTCTTACAAAATTGGAAGATGAAGATCACAACACAGCCTTTCTTTCAGGCATTGTACAAATGTCAAAATGGTATAGACTGAGACAACTGATGCAGAATAGAAAGGAAACTGCAAGGCCAGATGAGATACCTACAA
Organism: Schistocerca gregaria; assembly: GCF_023897955.1. NCBI lineage: Eukaryota > Metazoa > Arthropoda > Insecta > Orthoptera > Acrididae > Schistocerca > Schistocerca gregaria. Next base: position 441,564,188 of record NC_064931.1, on the reverse strand, counting down.
GGCTCTACAAAGATTATACGAAAGAACTTGCTCCCCTTCTAGCAGCAGTTTATCATACATTGCTGGAGCAATGAATGGTACCTAGTGGAAAGAAAAAAAGTGCAGGTAAATCCAATTTTCAAGAAGGCTTGCAGGACAGATGCACAGAATTATAGACCTATATCATTGATGTCCATCTGCTGTAGAATTATGGAACATGTTTTATGCTCAAGAATAAAATAGATTCTTGAAACAGAGATCTTCTGAAAACAGCGATCACGCGAAACTCAGCTTGCTCTATTCCTCCACAAGCACTAAGACATTTGACACCATCCGGCACTTGTCATTTAATGAAAAAGTATTAGCTCACCAAGTATTGGACTACATTTGTGACTAGATTCAAGACTTTCTTGTAGGTAGAACTCAACATGTCGCTCTCAATGGAACAAAATCGACAGATGTATAGATAATTTCCAGACTACCCCAAGAAAGTGTGACTGGACCGTTACTGTTTACATTGTTAATAAATGACCTAGATGAAAGAGTTGGGTGCTCTTTAAGACTGTTTGCAGATGATGCAGTTGTTTATAAACATAGTAGCAATGCCAGAAGACAGTATCAATTTGCAGAATGACCTGCAGAGGATTATTAATAATGCAGGCTCTGGCAGCTGATCCTGAATGCAAATAAATGTAACATACTGCACACACAAAGTAAAAGAAAGCCAATACTGTACAACTACACTATTGATGAGAAACTGCTGGAACCAGTACCTACTGTAAAACATTTTGGAGTTACTATCCAGAGCAACATTGAATGGAATGGCCACATTTTAAAAAAATACTACAAAAAGCAGATGCCAAACTAAGATTCATAGGAAGACTCTTAAGGAAATTTAACGCATCCATGAAGAACGTGGCTTATAACAAACTTATCTTATTCGATCGATTCTTGAGTATTGTTCATCACTATGGGATCCTTATCAGTTGGGACTAATATCAGAGAGAGAGAGAGAGAGAGAGAGAGAGAGAGAGAGAGAGAGAGAGAGAGAGAGAGAGAGAGAGGATCCCATGAAGAGGGACACATTTCATCATGTGATCATTTAGTCAGCTCAAGAACATTATTGCGATGCTCAAAAGACTCCACTAGCAGTCATTAGAAGAGAGGCCTTGTGCGTCAGGAAGAGGTTTACTATGCAAATCTTGAGAAAGTACTTTCCAAGAGAAGTTGAACAACATATTCCTTTCTCCCCCATACATGTTGCGTAATGACCACAAAGAGAAAATTTGAGAAATTGGAGCCAGTACAAAGGCTTACCAACAGTCATTCTTCCCATGTGCCATTCGAGAATAGAACAGGGTAGGTGGGGGGGGGGGGGGGGAGATCAGTTAGTGGTATCAGAAGTACCCTCCGCCACATAGTATGCACAGTATGATGTAGATGTAGATCACGCACAATAGCGGACGTAAGATTTAGCCTTGGGGAACCCGATACATGATTTTTTGCCAGTCAGAATAGAGCCCCATGTTTACATTGGTTGAATTCCTAAGTACAGCTTTCTGTACTATTTTGGTTAGATAGGATATTATCCATTGGCTGGCTGTACCATCAACCCCTTAAATCTCAGTTTCTCCAGAAAAATACTGTGACTGACACAGTCAAATGTCTTAGATAGGTCACAGAAAATACCAACCAGCACTTTTTTGTTATTTAATGCTTGTAAAATTTGATGAGTGAACACGTAAATGGCATTCTCAGTAGAACAACTCTTCTGAAATCCAAACTGTGACTTACTCAGGATATTAGTGTTGTTCAGGTGGTATACTATTCTAGAAGATATTACCTTCTAAAAACATTTGGCAAAGGATGTCAGCAGTTAAACAGGTTGATAGTTATTGACATCTCCCATACCACCTTTCTTACAGAGGAGTTTAACAATGGTATATTTCAATATTTTTGAAAAGATGACTAGTGACTGATGCATTACATATGTCAGAAAAGACAAGGTTTATTATATGGGAACAAATATTTAGTACTTTGATGGAAACACCATCAAATCCACGCGAGTTCTATTTTTTAGAGAATATACAATTTTCTTCACATCAGAAGATGTTGGTGATACATTCACATAACTGCATTTTTATGAGAATTGCTTTTTAACATAGTGCTGTGATTTTTCTCTTGAACTGTTTATCCCTTTACTTTTGCTACATAAAAAAAAGTTTATTAAACATATTTACAACCTGTGACTGACCTTCAATAAAATTTACGGAAAACATGTAGGTGAGGAATTTCCAAGTTAAATAAGAGTGAGTGCAAATACTGTGAGTCTACACTTTTATTACTATGCAGAGAGACACACGTGAAAACATATATACACCATGAAAGCTCGGAACAGACTAGTTCAAAGCTTGTCCTGCAGCAGAGCCATAGCACTGGCCAGAGTGGGGTGGGTGGATTTGAGGAAAGAGACCAAACAGTGAGGTCATAGGTCTCATCAGATTAGGAAAGGTTGGGGAAGGAAGTCAGCCATGCCCTATCAAAGGAACCATTCCAGAATTTGCCTGATACGAATAGGGAAATTGCGGAAAACCTAAAACAGGATGGCCGGATGTGGGATTGAACCGATGTCCTCCCGAATGAGAGTCCAGTGTGCTAACCACTGCGCCACCTCGCTCGGTGTGTGCTGGCCAGAGTTTTCTCACGCAGCATCGTGTAATCTGACATTATGTACATGTTTCTTGATTTTTTAGTAATTGTTGAGTAGGTTTGTAGTGTGCAACTACTGCAGAATCTCTACTTGTTCTTAACAACAGATCCACCTCCCTTTTCCTTTAGCAAGGTATGTTAATCCCTCTAGTGGGCTGTAGTTTTTTACATGGCTGTTTAATATCCTTTCAGATCAGCTTCTATAGGAAGCTATTTTTTCAATAATGATATGATTCTATCATACAACAGATTAAATTTTATGTCAACATTTGGTAAATTCTAAATTTCATCCCAGGTCATCTCTTCTAAGCTATTCTTGGAAACATTTGTCCTGGAGTCATTAATCATTTTAACTGACTTCTACTGAAGAGTATCAATACTGTAAAACACTATCGTATTTATCCTAAATGTGCACCATGATCAGAGGGAGCATTTGTTATAGTTATATGGTCTAGTCACATTAATGTGATCCCCACCTATAATTGATGTCAATGAGCAGCAAACCACTCACAGATGCCACAGGTGGCTGCACTTGCAGTGGAGGGTACAAAAAGCATGTCAGGGGGATGCAGAAAACAGAGCAGTCATTGTCTCAATGCAGGAACGGAGCGGTTTATCTGACATCCAAAAGGGTATGATCATTGACTTTTGGACCAGGGGAGGAAGTATTTACAAACTGGGTAAATTTGTAAATGGTTTGCACACAAACATGCATGCATGGCAAAATGGTGCTATCCAAAACCAGTGCCAAGGCAAGTGTGGTGCACCAAGGGCCATAGATGACAGGAGTGAACAATGGCTGCAGAGATGTGTACAGGCAAACATACATGCAACTGTTGAGCAGCCGACCACCAAAACGAACCAAGGGGACTATCAACAGTGTCTCCTCAATGACTGTTCGGTGAATGTTGCTGCAGCAGGCGTCTGGTTCATGCACCCATGCTGACAACTGTACATTGCAACAAAGGCTGGAATTTGCACGCCAGTACCCCAACCGAACATTCACTGAGTGGTGACAGGTGGACTTTTCAGATTAATCATGTTTTACGCTTAATTGGACAGATGGCCACTGGCGTGTATGGTCCCGCAACAATCATCGGAAGGGTCTGGGGAATGTTTTTGTGGTATTCTCTGGATTTCTCATCATTCTGGAAGGGGAAATGGATCAACACACATACACATCAACCCTTGGGGATCATGCACACCCCTACACGATGTCACTGACCAGCAGGACAATGCAACATGTCACACACCTCAAAGTGTACGTGCGTGGTTTGAAGAGCATCAGCACAAGTTTATCGTACTCCTCTGACCACCAAACTCCCTGGATTTATTCCCAATCAAGAGTCTGTGTGACCAACTCAATTGAGCAGTTCATGCCAATGATCCTCATCTGAGAAACATACCACAGCTGGCTACAGCACTGGAGTTGGCATGGCTCCACAAACCTGTTGCTACCTTCTAGAACCTCGCTGATGCTCTTCCTGCATGCCCACGCTGCAAAAGGCAGTTATCAGGTTTTTTATAGGTGGACACATTAATGTGACTGGGCTGTGTACTTCATCGTTTTGAGCTTAGTCAAAGAAAACATTGTCAGTTTGGGTCCTACTGTCTTTATCCACCCTTTTCAAAAGTTTATTACTGAGATTCGATTGCAGGATCCAAATAAGGTTTCCAGATCATTTTCCTATCAGAATCCTTTAAAAAAATCAACACTGAAATAACCACCGATTATTGTTTGCTGCAGATTGACAGATAACATATAAGGACTACATATTTCTCACAAGCAGTTCAAAATTTACCATTGAGAATCTACAGTGTGTCTAGCAAAGGTGACCCTGATTTCAAGAGTAAAATATCTTGAAAACTAAGACTGATAGATGAGTGCATCAAAAGGTATGTTTACTGTGAAATCTGTAAGAATTTTATACATTAGTTGTACAAAAGTTTCAAAATAGTTTGAAAAGCTGTTGACATGAAGCACTGTAAGCTGAGTGGCTCTTACAGTATCAGTGTGCATAATTAAACTCATTCTCTGCAAGCCATCTCTGCAAACACACCCGCACTTGTCATATGGAAGTGGCACAAATGAACAATGAAATTGGTCATTATATCCTGTAGTGTCTCAATGGAAATGGATTCAAATACGACACAGATTGGCAATTCCATTTCATTCAGCATAGAGGGAGGGTTCTAAAGGAGTCAGATTGGGCAAATATTGAGTGCAGTCCATGCCTACACCAGTAAATCTGCAATACTCCAGTGGAACGACACTGTTCCCAAGTATTCATCAAGAAAGCAAAACAAATGTTCAGTGCAATGGGGTCTGGCCCCATCTTGCATGCACCACTTGGTTCCTAGTCAATTCTCCAATGTGGCAACAAACTGTTCCAAAACTGCAACATAATGATAACTAGTAATCATTTTTCACATGAAAAAAGGGCCAATGATGCCTCTGCTTTACACCGTCGCCCAAACAGTAACTTTGGGAGAATAGAATACTTTCACTTCACACGAATGTGGATTTTTGGAAACCTAAAATTTCCAGTTTTGTTTATTCATGGGGCCATTCAGGTGGAAGTTTGTTTCATATGTGAATCAGATGCCACTAACATGAAATCCTTCATTATCAATCGTCATGAAAATCTGGTTCGCCAAGTCAGCCCTCTGACACACAGCTTGTACAGGTATGGATCGAGGCTTTGAATTTTAATTGCAAATGTGTAGGTTCTGTCTCAGTATTTTCTGTATGCTGGAATGCTTCAAACCGGTTTCAGCTGCATTTATTCAAAATATTTCCCTGGATTTTGCTGAATAATTCCAGAAACTGTGGCAACATTTTCAGGGGTAGCCACAGTTTGCTCGTGATCAACATGTACCGCTAGATCATCAGACCCGCTACATCATCAACCACCCAGTCTGTCCATTGGAATTCGGTGAAGAGCTGTGACCAGTTTTTGCATCAGGTCCTTTTGGAACATTAAATTGTGTCTGAAAATTGTGCCTTGTTCCCACAGGACTGTGTTCTACCTTGTGGTATTTCAGTATCAGAAAAACATGCGGTTCACTGGAATACATGATCTCTACCTCTTTCTTTAGCATGCTGACCTGCTTTCACATTTCAACAGTGGAATTGATCATTCTGAGCTGCAGTACACTATTCTAGGCATTACATATTGCAATTACAGTGCCATCTGTTAGCAGAACAAACTATTTTGTATAACTTCTGCATAAAATTCTAATTGCTCTTATAATAAATGTATCATTTGTTGCACCATCTATTGATCTTAGTTTTTAAGATATTTAGTTTTTAAATCTGAGACTCCTTCACTGGACATCCTGTGTATGCAGTTACAATTAAAAGTAAATTATTCTTATTAATTAACAAACACATACTTTTATATATGCTAATAACCACAAAATCTACTTGTCTCAATGTTTTTGGACTGATGTCCTGTACAAACATATGCAACAGCTCCTCCTTTTCTCATTTTTCTCATATTCATTCTCCAAACCTGTGGTTATGTGGTGCTCATATATGCACAGGATGTCAATGTTTTCAGAGCTCTCCAAATTTTTCAAACAGGCAAGCAGCTCTTCTACCTTATTACTCAATCCAATAATATTCTGATGAAATAAGCTAACCTCACTTTTCTGTGCATTCTTAAGCATTTTGTGGGGTTGTTCTCTAAATTTAACTTCTATAGTAACAGGGTTCCTGAATCCTGAGTCTAACCTAAAAAGGATAGCTCTCTGACACCAAGAAACCACATTGATTTTGCTTTGTGTGGTGGTGCCAACTTTTTTCAGCAACCTACCTAGGCTCCATTGTTTCCACGCCACAATGGGATGTCACTGTTATCTGTGCCAGAGATGGACATATCAGTGTAAAAAGGTATAGAACTGTATTTATAAAGGTGCTAAACGCAGCAAAAGAAATGGTACACAAAACATTTATTCTGGGTGATACAATTAAATCAAAGACAGTACGGTCAGTCATAAAATCTGAACTTGGTGGCATGGTCGGCAATCCACATATTTCCAAACTTAAGATATGAGAGAAAACCATTGGAAACCCTTCAGAAATATCACATTATTTCAATGAAACAATGGAAAATCCAAGATGGAATGTAACAATATTATGAGAAGGAAAGTTGCTACTCACCATATAGTGGAGATGCTGAGTCGCAGACAGGCACAACAAAAAGTGTTTCAGGCTTAAAGCTTTCGGCCAATGGCCTTTGTCAACAATAGACGCGTGCATGAACACACACACACACACACACACACACACACACACACACACACACACACACACGACTGCAGTCTCAGGCTTTCAATCTTCAGTCCAAATGACAGAACAGTACTAACAAATCTGAACAAATTACGGAGCTGAAGATGTATAAAAAGCAGTAGTCTCCCTCAAAAATAAAAATTTGACTGAATGGAATGAAATACCTATGAGGGTAATTAAAACAGTTTCTATTATAGTATCAGGGCACACATCTGAAACAAGAAACCAATCATATGAAGAAGGATACTTGCCAGATGCTCTAAAGTATGCAGTAGTAAAGTAATCATCTAAGAAAGACTCAAAGGAAGATGTAGGAAACTACCAACCAGTAAGTCTTCTGGCAATAGTTTCAAAAGTATTTGAAAAAGTTGTTGCAACCCAGATCCAAAACTTCATGCAAAATATAAGATCATCACATTAAATCAGTTCAGGTTCCAGAAACAGAGGAGTGCAATATGTGTCATCAACAGATGTTTTGGGAAAATTTGCTTATGTATGGTCAAATCCCAGAAAGTCAGGAATTTTCTTGTGATCTTACAATGGCTTTTGACTGTGTAAACCACTCTCCACTATTGCACAAATTAGAAAAATGTGGAATAAATTTTAACAATTTGAAATGGTTCAACTTATATTTAACAGATAGAAAGTAAAAGGTAGATTACATGTCAGCTACAGGGAACTGTTTTTCAGAATGAAAAATTATGTCAAAGGGAGTCCTACAAGGTTCCATCTTAGGTTCAATCTTGTTTTTATTTTATGCAAATTATTTACCTCCAAATATAACACCCACTCAGGTTTATTAGCAAATGACGTGTGCTCACTGGAAGTGAGACCACAGAACAATTTCCCCACAGTTGTTGACACCATAAATAGTGCAAAACATTCATTTGACGTAAATGGATTAAAATTAAACACACAAAAAACAACTTACACAGTTTAAAACTAAACAATCAAAATCAAGCGACTTCCAAATTACCCACGAAAATCAGGAACTTAGGGAAGCAGATTCTGTCAAAATCCTGGGGATATTTCTAGAGAAAAAAATCATCCTTGTCTTATCGTATAAGCTACTTGTCAAACAAGCTAAAGAGTCTTGCATTCGCAATGACAGTATTGTCCTACACAAGTGACATGGACACTAGGATAGTTGTTTATCACGGATATTTTGAATTTACTGTAAGATATGGGATTATCTTTTTGGAATATTACTATTTCAAAAAAAAATTATTAGAAATCTGTGTAATACTAAACCTAGAGACTTTTGACTACCTTCATTCTGGGATCTAAAATTTTTAACCATTCCATGTATTTCCATTTATGAACTGTTTGTCTTTATCCGTACCAATCCAGAATTATTTATAGAAAACCATTTGCAACATATATATAACACAAGAAACACAGATAGTATCATGTTGCCATCTCATATACTAAAACTTTACTCCCAGACTTCTCAATATAGACATCGCTATGAAAATTTATAATAAATGAAAAATGGATAACTTTCACAGTATGGAAATAGGCTTATTGACAATAAAATTATGCACCATCCTAGTGCAAAAATATTATTATTCACTCATTTTTGAATGGCGATGGAGATTGCTGTGTAGAGCAATGAAACAAATTTATAATTATTTTTATACATTAAGATTGATTTTAGTTTTGAAACTTTGTATGTATCTCTGTTACGTTATTTATACTGATTGGTTTCCTGTACCTTAAATCAATAATCTTTGTATGTATATCATAACACAATAAAATTCTAATTCTGAGTCACATTAACAAAAATTTAAAAAAGGTTCAACAGAAGCAGATAATTTATATAGCAACATACAACATAAACTCACAACTTATGAACAGAAAACTCAAGAACTTCATAGTTGACTTAAATGAACAAAAAAATTTTCTAGCGGGGCTCCACAAATTGAGAACCACGATAGAGGACCAATATGAATCACAAGGATACAGAATTTATAATGGGAAACCATAACAGAGGGTATGATGTAACATTCCCAATTTGGAATAGGATTTATAGTGAATATAAAAATAACAGATTGATTAACCAATTTTATAACACTATCACCATGAACTGCAACTCTTAACTTTCAAAACAAAGAATAAAACTTACCCACTAATAAATACTTACACTCATATAATAAACAAAGAGATTCTAACAAAAACAAAGGAAGAGGCAGATACATTTAGGGACCTTCTCAAATGAACTGTGAACAGAACAAATAAAAAGAAATTCTGATAAAGAAATATAAAATGTTAAAGTACTGAGAGGAGTAGACACAGACTCAGGCCACTATACAGTTAAAATTAAAATCAAGTTCACTCCGTTAAAAAACTAATGAAACAAAAAGGAGGTGCAATCCACATCAGCTAATTAAAAATGACAAATACCAACAAATAACACAAACCATTATATTAACAGATGATCCAGAGGAACTAGTACCAAATCTCAAGAAACAAGCTGAGAAACTAGCCCCACTGAACACACGAAGAAAACATACACAACGGACAACAGAATGAGATAAATTCCATGAAGAAGAACACCAAGTATGGTTAAATTTTCTAATATACAAAACAGAAGGAAAAGCCATCAACTTGAAAAATGAAAAGAAAAAAAATTAACACAAAACTTTACAAGGATCAAGAGTGTATTCCATAAAGACATAATAAACTCTGTAGAAGGTAATTACCAAAAAACCAATTTCAGGAACTGCTAAAAAATCTTTGGGGAACAACTATAAGCCCTCTACATTAGAACTGAAAGATGAAAGTGGAAGAAAGGCACACATTAACAAAGAAAACACTGAAATTTTAGTAAAAGCATTTAATACTGTTCTGACTTCAAAGACCATTCACAAATCAGCATCAATACCCCAATAAAAACCAAACCTAACAAATTAGATCTTCCAACTTTCCAAGAAATGGAAAAAGCACTCTAAAGACAAAAAATTGTAAGCCTCTGGAGAAGATCAGGATTTGTTGCAATGTGGAAAGATTCAAGTGGCACGACCATCAAGACAACCTTACATATGGCTCTAACAGAAGTCTGGATAATGGAACAATGCCCTGAACAGTGAACCATGACCATCATCCACCCACCACACAAGATGTGGGGTAAGAGCAATCCAGACAACTACAGGGGAAATTCTCTCCTATACTGCACCTAAAAGATTTTTATCCAAGATATTGTACAGAAGAACCGTGAACAGGAGTTTCCACACCATTGAGATGCAGTGCAGGCAAATAACTGGTTTAAAACTAACTATTGCATAATACAAGAAATGGACCAAACCTCTGGCAATAACTATTTCACACTTTAAGAAGGCATAAGACTGACTCTGTAGACCTTCAGTACTAAATGGAATCTAGGACTCTGTCCAAAACTAACTAAACAATGGTAAATCCAAGATGGAATCATGGTCTCAGCAGTCAGAGTCTCTGGTTACGTGTGCGTAAGTTGTGTTTGTGTTTGCGGTTGCGTTTGCGTGCATGCAAGAGGTGTGTGCGTGTGCGTGTTTTCAGAAGCTTTCTTGTTGACAGACTACTTCTTGCGCTCTCTGCAACTCTGCTACAGGTTCAGTAGCAACTATCCCTTTCATAATATTATCAAAACTAATTAAACTAACAGAACATAATCTAATCAACACCATATCAAAAGTCAAGTCTAGAGGAGAAATTTCTGAAACATTCCTCACAAAAACAGCCTTAAGACAAGGTGAGTGTCTATCACCATTATTTTTCAACTGTGCACTGGAATATATAATGAGACAAGTACCAGGATAACCCAAACAACATAAGAACTGGAAGTGAGAAAAATATATAAGTTTAAATTGCTTTGTATTTGCTGCTGATCTTAAGATGAGCAAATTGTATAATTGGCTAGAGTGGTCCAATGAATGCCACAAAGTAAATAATAATAACAAAAACAATATAATGATAACAAGGCCCCGGGAGTAGACAACATTCCATTAGAGCTACTGACAGCCTTGGGAGAGCCAGCCATGATAAAACTCTTTCATCTGGTGAGGAAGATGCATGACACATGAGAAATACCCTCAGACTTCAGGAGGAATATAATAAAACCAATTCCTAAGAAATCAGGTGCCGACAGGTGTGAAAATTACCTAACTGTCAGTTTAACAAGTCACGGCTGCAAAATACTAACACGAATTCTTTTATAGAAGAATGGAAAAACTTGTAGAAGCCAACCTCGGGGAATATCAGTTTGGATTCTGGAGAAGTGTACGAACACATGAGGCAATACTAACCCTACAATTTCTCATGGAAATAGGTTAAGGAAAGGCAAATCTATGTTTACAGCATATGTATACTTAGAGAAATCTTTTGACAATGTTGACTGGAATGCTCTCTTTCAAATTATAAAAGTGCAGGGGTAAAATACAGGAAGCGAAAAGCTATTTACAATTTGTAAAGAAACCAAATGGCAGTTACAAGAGTCGAGGAGCATGAAACAGAAGCAGTGGTTGAGAAGAGAGTGAGATAGGGTTGTAGCTCATCACTGATGTTATTCAATCTGTATACTGAGCAAGCAGTAAAGGAAACAAAAGAACAATTTGGAGTAGGAATTGAAGTTGAGGAAGAAGAAACAAAAATTTTAAGGTTTGCGAATGACATTGCAATTTTGGCAGAGACAGTAAAGGACTTGGAAGAACAGCTGAACAGAATGGACAATAGCTTGAAAAGAGGATATAAGAACAACAACAACAAAAGCAAACTGAGGATAATGGAATGCAGTCAAATTAAATCAGGTGATGCTGAGGGAATTAGATTAGGAAATGAGACACACAAAGTAGTAGGTGAGTTTAGCTACTTGTCAGCAAAAAACTGACAATGGCCAAAGTAGAGAGGATATAAAATGTAGACTGAAAATGGAGGAAAGGGTTTCTGAGGAAGAGAAATTTGTTAACATCGAGTATAGATGTGTCAGGAAGTCCTCTCTGAAAGTATTTGTATGAAGTGTAGTCATGTGTGTGGAAGTGAAACATGGACGATAAACAGTTTAGACAAGAAGAGAATAGAAGATCTTAAATGTGGTGCTACAGAAGAATGCTGAAGATTAGGTGTGTAGATCATGTAACTAATGAGGAGGAACTGAATATGTGGGGTCCTGCCCACAGGTTGCATACAGGGTGCCTACGGGATGCTGTGTTCTCGGAATGCTATGCGACAATTCAAGCAAATAACATTAGTAGTTTTATTTCAATACAGCAGATTAACAACTGAGTCATAAAAGATGGACGACTTGCAAACAAGTCACAGTCCTTTTCTGTATACAAAGTTCATGTAAGCAATTGATGTGGATCACTATTAATTTATATCATAGCACTCTCTGGTATGCCATCCTAATACTGTCCAAATACCAAGCGTCTGAGGCTGACAGGAGCAGTACTTATATTCTCCTCTTGTAGAGGCTGCTCCTATTGTGGTGCGGTCCTAATCAGCGCACCATTGGCTGACGTCGTTGCACCACCTTCGCTTCTCTTGGGTTTTTCCATCTTTGTTCCGGCACTTGTGGTTATTCCAGAACAGAATAGAATTGGGAAGAAGAGAAATCTGCGGTACAACCTGACCAAAAGAAGAGATCGGTTGGTAGGACAAATTCTGAGGCATCAAGGGATCGCCAATGTAGCACTGGAGGGAAGCGTGCTGGGTAAAAATTGTAGATGGAGACCAAGAGATGAGTACAGTAAGCAGATTTAGAGGGATGTAGGTTGTAGTAGTTACTCAGAGATGAAGAGGCTGCCCAGGATAGAGTAGCATGGAGAGCTGCACCAAACTAGCCTTTCGACTGAAGACCACAACAACAACAACAACAACAACAACAGAATGATGATGATGATGATGATAATAATAATAATAATAATAATAATAATAATAATAATAATAATAATAATAATAAACTACTCCAACCTGGGTCATAAAGGTTCCAAGGTTGTTTGTCATAAGTTAGGATAAAAGAGGAGTGACAAGAGGAGCAACACCTTTTAAAAAACCTCAGTTCAGTAGGTCCAGCTGATAGTACCATGTAAGAGCTCCTTGCCAGGGTTACAGAGAAGACCATGGCAGAACTGGCAAAATGGGTAGCCTATTGTCCAAGGCTAAAATGGGCAGATGGCATGATGGTTCAACATATTACTGGTGGTAGCCCAACAGTGCCTGTTCCACACATTAATGGTGATTGAATCAGTAATATTCTAGTCTGACAACCTGTTCTTATTTTGGGAATTCAGGGATAACCCTGGATTCCCTGCTTCAATTTCAAATCGCAAAATGAAAAGTTCACACAATGGTGTTGACTCTGATGAGGTATCCACCATTACCTCTTGCAATACATTGGGACCTAAGGCTCTGGGGAGTCCCAGAGATGGAATATACTGAAAAACCTTCTACATTTAAGTTCAAGAAGTAGTACTACTTTGGAACATTAAATGTAAATTCTCTTCTGAAAATTGGAAAAGAGACGGAATCAGAATTATTTCCACAGAAGAACCACATACAAATTTTAGTGGAGCAGGAAGCGAGATTCTTAGATGAGAATGAAGTTGATACACAACAAACAGATTTTACAAACAGAAACAAGCAATAAGAACACTGGAAAACATGCCAGTGTTTGGAACAGTATTTTATGTAAACAAAAAATTGCGGATAGTATAGCACAATTCAAATTGAAATCAGAATGAATGTCCTTGTTAACAATAACATGCAAGAATAGAATCCATAACCTTATAAATTGTCATGAACCCATGAATAATAATAATAACAGAAGAAATCTGCAGAAAGTAAATTAATTTTGGTATCTTTCAGAATCTGAAGTCTCCATAGTGCACCAACCATACTTGGTCAGAAACGCAAAAGTAGGAAGTAAATTACAGACGAGCCAGCCGCAGTCAAGCATGATTGTTATGCCTTACAAAACACAACAAAGCATTACACGGTACAAGGCAAGCCAGCCAAGCAGGATCTGGAAACAACTGACACAGCAGCACCTATGTGGAAGCCTTTCCACAGCATTAACTGCAGAAGTTTTTAGTGTATCTGCACAAGGCACAGCAAAGTCCAATCAAGGCCAGCCACTTTTGTACTGAAATATTATTGTGCCAGTATCACAGCACTACAACCATGGGGCTTGGAAACTTGGAGCACCATGCAGAACGCTGTATGGGGTCCGCAGCTCAGCCTCATGTGTGGGTAGCCTGCCCTGAGATATGAGACACAGAGCTACCGCAGGGCCCGCTGAGCCCTAGGACACAGTGCGTTGGCCACAGTGCTCCTACAGTGGGTCATAGCCACCACAGCACTGGAGGCATAAGCTGTGCCTCAGCCACTGCTGCCTAGCACAGAGTACATCACTAATGAAAGCAGTGGTGTTATGCACACACACACACACACACACACACACACACACACACACACACACACACACACACACACACACACACACACGAGAGAGGCAATGGATGCCTAAGCCACTATGGTGCTGAAGGAAATGTGTACTGGTGGAGAGTCACAATAAAGGAATTTGAAAGCACAAATTTGCTGTCTCCAGTCCTATTTCACTCATGGCAGGACACTGGCATCCCCTTTCTGGAGCAACGTCTGAACCTACAGTCTATGGTACATTGAACCAAGAAAATTTACTTGTTGGTGAATGTTTATTCATGAAAAATAAAAAAAATTGCTGCCATGCTTCCTGTAAGGTGGATTGTTTTACAAGTAAAAAGTCAGTAGATTTGTTGCACTGCAGAGGTAATGGGAGCCACAATTGATTCTTGTTGTTGTTGTTGTTGTTGTTATCTTCAGTCCTGAGACGGGTTTGATGCAGCTCTCCATGCTACTCTATCCTGTGCAAGCTTCTTCATCTCCCAGTACCTACTGCAACCTACATCCTTCTGAATCTGCTTAGTGTATTCATCTCTTGGTCTCCCTCTACAATTTTTACCCTCCACGCTGCCCTCCAATGCTAAATTTGTGATCCCTTGATGCCTCAAACATGTCCTACCAACCGATCCCTTCTTCTAGTCAAGTTGTGCCACAAACATCACTTCTCCCCAATTTTATTCAATACCTCCTCATTAGTTACGTGATCCATCCTACTTATCTTCAGCATTCTTCTGTAGCACCACATTTCGAAAGCTTCTATTCTCTTCTTGTCTAAACTATTTATCGTCCACGTTTCACTTCCATACATGGCTACACTCCATACAAATACTTTCAGAAATGACTTCCTGACACTTAAATCTATACTCGATGTTAACAAATTTCTCTTCTTCAGAAACGATTTCCTTGCCATTGCCAGTCTACATTTTATATCCTCTCTACTTCGACCATCATCAGTTATTTTGCTCCCCAAATAGCAAAACTCCTTTACTACTTTAAGTGTCTCATTTCCTAATCTAATTCCCTCAGCATCACCCGATTTAATTTGACTACATTCCATTATCCTCGTTTTGCTTTTGTTGATGTTCATCTCATATCCTCCTTTCAAGACACTGTCCATTCCTTTCAACTGCTCTTCCAAGTCCTTTGCCGTCTCTGACAAAATTACAATGTCATCGGCGAACCTCGAAGTTTTTTCTTCTTCTCCATGAATTTTAATACCTACTCCGAATTTTTCTTTTGTTTCCTTTACTGCTTGCTCAATATGTAGATTGAGTAACATAGGGGAGAGGCTACAGCCTTGTCTCACTCCTTTCCCAACCATTACTTCCCTTTGATGCCCCTCGACTCTTATGACTGCCATCTGGTTTCTGTACAAATTGTAAATAGCCTTTCGCTCCCTGTATTGTACCCCTGCCACCTTTAGAATGTGAAAGAGAGTATTCCAGTCAACATTGCCAAAAGCTTTCTCCAAGTCTACAAATGCTAGAAACGTAGGTTTGCCTTTTCTTAATCTTTCTTCTAAAATAAGTCTTAAGGTCAGTATTGCCTCACGTGTTCCAACATTTCTACGGAATCCAAACTGATCTTCGCCGAGATCGGCTTCTACTAGTTTTTCCATTTGTCTGTAAAGAATTCGCATTAGTATTTTGCAGTTGCGACTTATTAAACTGATAGTTCGGTAATTTTCACATCTGTCAACACCTGCTTTCTTTGGGATTGGAATTATTTTATTCTTCCTGAAGTCTGAGGGTATTTCACCTGTCTCATACATCTTATTCACTAGATGGTAGAGTTTTGTTAGGCCTGGCTCTCCCAAGGCCGTCAGTAGTTCTAATGGAATGTTGTCTACTCCCAGGGCCTTGTTTCGACTCAGGTCTTTCAGTGCTCTGTCAAACTCTTCACGCAGTATCGTATCTCCCATTTCATCTTCATCTACATCCTCTTCCATTTCCATAATATTGTCCTCAAGTACACCGCCCTTGCATAAACCCTCTATATACTCCTTCCACCTTTCAGCTTTCCCTTCTTTGCTTAGAACTGGGTTTCCATCTGAGCTATTGATATTCATGCAAGTGGTTCTCTTTTCTCCAAAGGTCTCTCTAATTTTCC
The DNA here is from genome assembly GCF_023897955.1 of Schistocerca gregaria. Classification (NCBI taxonomy): domain Eukaryota; kingdom Metazoa; phylum Arthropoda; class Insecta; order Orthoptera; family Acrididae; genus Schistocerca; species Schistocerca gregaria. The sequence continues at coordinate 441,547,684 of NC_064931.1, read as the reverse complement.
TGTAGGCAGTATCTATCTTGCCCCTAGTGAGATAAGCTTCTACATCCTTACATTTGTCCTCTAGCCATCCATGCTTAGCCATTTTGCACTTCCTGTCAATCTCATTTTTGAGTCGTTTGTACTCCTTTTTGCCTGCTTCATTTACTACATTTTTATATTTTCTCCTTTCATCAATTAAATTCAATATTTCTTCTGTTACCCAAGGATTTCTAGCAGCCCTCGTCTTTTTACCTACTTTATCTTCTGCTGCCTTCACTACTTCATCCCTCAAAGCTACCCATTCTTCTTCTACTGTGTTTGTTTCCCCCATTCCTTTCAATTGTTCCCTTATGCTCTCCTTGAAACTCTGTAAAACCTCTGGTTCTTTCAGCTTATCCAGATCCCATGTCCTTAAATTCCCACCACTTTGCAGTTTCTTCAGTTTTAATCTACAGGTCATAACCAATAGATTGTGGTCAGAGTCCACATCTGCCCCTGGAAATGTTTTACAATTTAAAACCTGGTTCCTAAATCTCTGTCTTACCATTATATAATCTATCTGATACCTTTTAGTATCTCCAGGATTCTTCCATTAAATGTTAGACATTACCTGTTAAATGTACACATTCTAATTTAGAAGGTCATTCAGTGTACAGAATCAGCACTATGTTTCACATTTAGATGATACAGGCATATGGCTAGGAGTGCCCCGTCAAAATGGGCATATTTTAGTTTCTCTGTCTTGTGAATACTGGTGTTTCAAACTGAGTGCTGTAGAGAACAAGGCTTTTGCAGAGACTGAGATGCAAGGTGTATCACAACCAGAGGCGTGCCTCGTCAAAATGGGCATATTTTAGTTTCTCTGTCTTGTGAATACTGGTGTTTCAAACTGAGTGTTGGAGAGAACAAGGCTTTTGCAGAGACTGAGATGCAAGGTGTATCACAACCAGAGGCAGTCTGCATAATGTTGGAATGGTTATCTCAGCTGACAGCAATTAATATGGAGTTATGTGATCTAATGGAGTCGCAATTGCCACAGTGAGGTATAGATTCATCACCTGCATGTTTTGTTGCTCCTTTCCCTGGGAAATCAATTGAGGGTGTACAAGCATTTATGGGAGATCTTAAAAATTTGGCAGAAATGGAAGGATGGTCTGATGCAGAACTTTTAGGGGTCACAAAACAGATTAGCAGTGGAAGCAGAAACGTATGCAGAGTATATGGAGACTCTCAAGGGAGTTAGATTGAGGGACTGAGGAATTTAAGGAGGGGTTAGTCCAGAGGTATGTGAAACAGAATAGTGCAAGACATTTTAGAGAAAAGTTGGTCGTGGTAACAAAGAAGAATACGGAATCAATGGAAAAATTTGCAGACAGGCGAAGAAAGATCAATGGGTGTACTTATGAGTTGGGACAGAATACTGTGGTAAATGAGGTTATTTTACAAGAGGCTGAGCAGAGGGCATTTGACACATTTTTAAGAAGATTACCTTCAGGAGATGTCAAGACAAGTAGGGACATGGGGTCCAATCGATTTGCGCACAGCTGTCACATAGTCAACAGAATAGGCAGAAGTCACACCAGTTTCAGAGGTAGAGGACAAAGGAAGAACCAGACATTAAACAGCAAAGGAAACCCAATGTCTACCTATGGCCATTCCCATTAAGATTAGATTCTATGAAGTCAGTCACAGAGGTGGATTGTGTGGTCAGAGGAATAGTAGGAAACATGAATTGCAGGATATTTTTGAACACATGGGCACATGTATCGGTTGCCAATGGTAATCTGGTGGAACGCAGCTCGTGGTCGTGCGGTAGCGTTCTCGCTTCCCGCACCCAGGTTCGATTCCCCGGTGGGGTCAGGGATTTTCTCTGTCTCGTGATGACTGGGTGTTGTGTGATGTCCTTAGGTTAGTCGGGTTTAAGTAGTTCTAAGTTCTAGGGGACTGATGACCATAGATGTTAAGTCCCATAGTGCTAAGAGCCATTTGAACCATTTTTGAACTGGTGGAACATAAGCACTGGAACCCATTGCAGTATATATTACATGAAGTGTGGGATAAAGATTTCATGCTGTTGGGATTGGTGCATGTTGATTTTTTCCTGGGCACAGTTCAGTTCAAGCAATATGCAGAGATTGTGCCACACATGAGTGAGGGCTATGACATAATTCTGGAGTAGGATTTCTTGCAGCATCATTGTGCCCAAACCAATTTTTGGTAGCGTATGGTGAAATAGCTGTCAGTGTAGCAATGTCACAAAGCGAGTTTATCTCAATGAAAAACCATTTAAACTGTGACTTATTACTCAAAGACACGATTTACACAATTTTGTGCCTGAGGGTACCGGGAGATCGCTTTGCGTTAGTGTTGAGTCTAGATTACGGGTAAGAATTTTGTGTGTTGTGGAACCATTCAAAGTAAATGAGGTCTTGGATAAGGCAAGATGCTTAGTAAACTGAAGTGATGTCTGGATACAAGAAGTAATTGGTGAGAAAATGATATCTGTATTTGTGGATAATTTTAGCATCACAGATTTAAGGTAAACGGAGGGGTTGTTGATCACTAATAAGGATACCCCAGAGGAGGAAAAGTAGGACAACAAGGGGGCATCAGCCACGGAAAACTGGTACACACCACTGAAACTGCATCATGGTGGAAGGTAAAGCACCTAAAGGGAAGTAGTGGGGAACAAATAGAAGAGTTACTTTTATAATTTAGGGCTTTTTTCCAAAAGGGTAATTACCAGCTATGCATATTACGCAAGGAATGAATCACAGGTTTACTGCAAAACCGTACAGAGTTCTGCGGTACCTGCAGCTGATTCTGAAAGAATTTATCGATCAGCAGCTGAAGGCTGGGATTACTGAGGAGAGTAATAGTCCATTGGGGTAGGGGATGGGTGGGGAAGGACAGGAATTGTCATTGCACAAAAAAAAAAAAAAAAAAAAAAAAAAAAAAAAAAAAAAAAAAAAAAATGTTGCAACATGGAAGTAAAGGTTTTGTTGTGATTATCGACATCTAAATGCTAAGATTATAATGGACGCCTACACTTTCAGAAACGTTAAGGAAACCATTGACTATTTGAACCAGTGCAAAAAATTTTTAGTGATGGCTTAAGATGTGGCTACCATCAGCTAGAAGTCACTCTGAAGATGGACCAAAAACAGAAATTTTCTGCACCATGGGGCTGTTATCAATTCAGAAGAATTCTTTTTGAATTAAAGAACGCACCTGTAACATTTCAGAGACTGTTAGATACAATTCTCGGAGGAATGAAACAAAATCAATGCTTGGTGTATCTTGATGATATAATTGTCTATCAAGTGATATCAAACACGACATACAGTGCTTAAGGTAAGTATTCCTGAGATTGAGGGCAGCAAATTTAATGTTGAATACAGAAAAGTAAAATTCTGTGTTGGAAGAGGTGGCATACCTTGGTCAGATAATAAGTAAGGACGAGGTTTAGACAGACCCCAAGGTTTATTAAAGCTATGTTGTTGTTGTTGTTGTTGTTGTTGTTGTTGTTGTTGTCTTCAGTCCTGAGACTGGTTTGATGCAGCTCTCCATGCAACCCTATCTTGTGCAAGCTTCTTCATCTCCCAGTACTTACTGCAACCTACATCCTTCTGAATCTGCTTAATGTATTCATCTCTTGGTCTCCCTCTACGATTTTTACCCTCCACGCTGCCCTCCAATGCTAAATTTGTGATCCCTTGATGCCTCAGAACATGTCCTACCAACCGGTCCCTTCTTCTTGTCAAGTTGTGCCACAAACTCCTCTTCACCCCAATTCTATTCAATACCTCCTCATTAGTTATGTGATCTACCCATCTAATCTTCAGCATTCTTCTGTAGCACCACATTTCGAAAGCTTCTATTCTCTTCTTGTCTAAACTATTTATCGTCCACGTTTCACTTCCATACATGGCTACACTCCATACAAATACTTTCAGAAATGACTTCCTGACACTTAAATCTATACTCGATGTTAACAAATTTCTCTTCTTCAGAAACGATTTCCTTGCCATTGCCAGTCTACATTTTATATCCTCTCTACTTCGACCATCATCAGTTATTTTGCTCCCCAAATAGCAAAACTCCTTTACTACTTTAAGTGTCTCATTTCCTAATCTAATTCCCTCAGCATCATCCGACTTAATTCTACTACATTCCATTATCATTTTTTTGCTTTTGTTGGTATTCATCTTATATCCTCCTTTCAAGACACTGTCCATTCCTTTCAACTGCTCTTCCAAGCCCTTTGCTGTCTCTGACAGAATTACAATGTCATCGGCGAATCTCAACGTTTTTATTTCTTCTCCATGGACTTTAATACCTACTCCAAATTTTTCTTTTGTTTCCTTTACTGCTTGCTCAATATACAGATTGAATAACATCGGGGACAGGCTACAACCCTGTCTCACTCCCTTCCCGAACATTTCATGTCCCTCGACTCTTATAACTGCCATCTGGTTATCTGTACAAATTGCAAATAGCCTTTCGCTCCCTGTATTTTACCCCTGCCACCTTTAGAATTTGAAAGAGAGTATTCCAGTCAACATTGGCAAAAGCTTTCTCTAAGTCTACAAATGCTAGAAACGTAGGTTTACCTTTTCTTAATCGTAGGGTCAGTATTGCCTCACGTGTTCCAACATTTCTTCGGAATCCAAATTGATCTTCGCCGAGATCGGCTTCTACTAGTTTTTCCATTTGTCTGTAAAGAATTCGCATTAGTATTTTGCAGCTGCGACTTATTAAACCGATAGTTCGGTAATTTTCACATCTGTCAACACCTGCTTTCTTTGGGATTGGAATTATTATATTCTTCTTGAAGCCTGAGGGTATTTCACCTGTCTCATACATTTTGCTCACCAGATGGTAGAGTTTTGTCAGGACTGGCTCTCCCAAGGCCATCAGTAGTTCTAACGGAATGTTGTCTACTCCCAGGGCCTTGTTTCGACTCAGGTCTTTCAGTGCTCTGTCAAACTCTTCACGCAGTATCGTATCTCCCATTTCATCTTCATCTACATCCTCTTCCATTTCCATAATATTGTCCTCAAGTACACCGCCCTTGCATAAACCCTCTATATACTCCTTCCACCTTTCAGCTTTCCCTTCTTTGCTTAGAACTGGGTTTCCATCTGAGCTATTGATATTCATGCAAGTGGTTCTCTTTTCTCCAAATGTCTCTTTAATTTTCCTGTAGACAGTATCTATCTTACCCCTAGTGAGATAAGCCTCTACATCCTTACATTTGTCCTCTAGCCATCCCTGCTTAGCCATTTTGCACTTCCTGTCGACCTCATTTTTGAGACGTTTGTATTCCCTTTTGCCTGCTTCATTTACTGCATTTTTATGTTTTCTCCTTTCATCAATTAAATTCAATATTTCTTCTGTTACCCAAGGATTTCTAGCAGCCCTCGTCTTTTTACCTACTTTATCTTCTGCTGCCTTCACTACTTCATCCCTCAAAGCTACCCATTCTTCTTCTACTGTGTTTGTTTCCCCCATTCCTTTCAATTGTTCCCTTATGCTCTCCCTGAAACTCTGTACAACCTCTGGTTCTTTCAGTTTATCCAGGACTCATCTCCTTAAATTCCCACCTTTTTGCAGTTTCTTCAGTTTTAATCTACAGTTCATAACCAATAGATTGTGGTCAGAGTCCACATCTGCCCCTGGAAATGTTTTACAATTTAAAACCTGGTTCCCGAATCTCTGTCTTACCATTATGTAATTTATCTGATACCTGCTAGTATCTCCAGGATTCTTCCATGCATACAACCTTCTTTTATGATTCTTAAACCAAGTGTTAGCTATGATTAAGTTATGCTCTGTGCAAAATTCTACCAGACTGCTTTCTCTTTCATTTCTCTCCCCCAATCCATATTCACCCACTATGTTTCCTTCTCTCCCTTTCCCTACTCTCGAATTCCAGTCATCCATGACTATTAAATTTTCGTCTCCCTTCACTACCTGAATAATTTCTTTTATATCATCATACATTTCATCAATTTCTTCATCATCTGCAGAGCTAGTTGGCATATAAACTTGTACTACTGTAGTAGGCATGAGCTTCGTGTCTATCTTGGCCACAATAATGCGTTCACTAAGCTGTTGGTAGTAGCTTACCTGCATTCCTATTTTTTTTATTCATTATTAAACCTACTCCTGCATTACCCCTTTTGATTTTGTATTTATAACCCTGTGTTCACCTGACCAAAAGTCTTGTTCCTCCTGCCACCGAACTTCACTAATTCCCACTATATCTAACTTTAACCTATCCATTTCCCTTTTTAAATTTTCAAACCTACCTGCATGACTAAGGGATCTGACATTCCATGCTCTGATCCGTAGAATGCCAGTTTTCTTTCTCCTGATAACGACGTCCTCTTGAGTAGTCCCCGCCCGGAGATCCGAATGGAGGACTATTTTACCTCCGGAATATTTTACCCAAGAGGACGCCATCATCATTTAATCTTACAGTAAAGCTGCATGCCCTCGGGAAAAATTACGGCTGTAGTTTCCCCTTGCTTTCAGCCATTTGTAGTACCAGCACAGCAAGGCTGTTTTGGTTAGTGTTGCAAGGCCAGATCAGTGAATCATCCAGACTGTTGCCCCTGCAACTACTGAAAAGGCTGTTGTCCCTCTTCAGGAACCACACATTTGTCTGGCCTCTCAACAGATACCCCTCCGTTGTGGTTGGACCTATGGTACGGCCATTTGTATCGCTGAGGCACGCAAGCCTCCCCACCAACGGCAAGGTCCATGGTTCATGGGGGTAGGCTATAGGCTACATGATTTTTGTCTGCCCGAGTCAGTGAAGGAACGACAATCATTCCATGCACTTGCAAACTGTTACCTAAGATTCGTAAAGGGATTTGTGGATGTTGTCAGACTGTATGCACAATTAGTGAAGAAAAATGCATAATTTGTTTGGTCTGAGGACTGTCAATGTGCTTTTGAGAGACTGAAGAAGCTTTAACATCAAGTCCAATCTTAGTGTTCCCATATTTCATTAAAGAATTTATTCTGTCATAAGATGCATCCAACTATGTGCTTGGCTGTATGGTTGTCTCAAGAAACAGATGACGTAGAGCACCTGGAAACCTATGCACCACGGCAGATGTACTCAGCAGACAGGAATTACTTCACAACGGAAAGAGAGATGTTGAGTCTTCTCTATGGAATCACATGCTTCAATTCTTATCTCTACAGGAAAAAGTTTTGAGTGATAACAGATCATGTAGCACTGAAATGACTGCTGGGATTGAATGATTGCTGGGATTGGGACTGCTGGGACCCATCTAATAGGTTGACATGATGGGTGGTAAGACTGAGCAAGTTTGATTCTATGGTCGTACATAAACCTTGAATGAAACATGGGAACATAGAGGACTTAAGAAGGAAACTATCAGTGTGGCAAATAGGTGGCAATGAGAATAAGGAATAGCATACAGTGCAGAGGACAGATGAGGCGTCTAAGCAGTATAGTAAATAATCAATTTTGTATGCATGATTGGTTGCTGCGCAGACAAACCAAGTGAAGTTGAGGAATAGAGTGCTACAAGAGACACATGGTCACATGTTAGCAACTCATGGAGGATGTAGGTCTACCAACAGGAGAGTAGCATAGAGGTATTGGTGGAAAGATAGGAAGATGGACATGAACCAGTATGTGCAGAATTGTATACAGTGTGCACATAGAGCAGATTTGTGTCGAACATGAGCACCATTGCAGAGACTACCTGAAGCATTAGCATGGTTTGAATTTCTTTGGATTGATGTTTTGGGTCTTTTTATGAAAATACCTGTAGGGAATAAACAGGTACTTACAATTACAGGTCAGTTTTCAAGATATGTGGCAATGGTCTCAACACCAAACCAAGAGGTAGCAACAGTGGCAGAACTGCAAGCAAACAATTGGATACTGAAGTTCAGGGTACCTGAAATGATAACAACAGACTAGGGAACCAACATTATGTTGGATTAATTCAAGGAACTGTGTAAGTTGTTATGTGTGAAGAAACTGAGGATGAGTCCTCTGACACTCAAGTTAAAGGGAGAACCGAAAGGGTGCACAGTCTGACACTCAAGTTAATGGGAGAACCGAAAGGGTGCACAGAAGCATAGGAAAGATGCTAGGATATTATGTGGACATGCACCATACCAATTGGGATGTCTACTTAAGGTATGTGGTCTCCACATACAACTCAAAACAGCTCACAAACACACGACTGCCGCCATATGAGATGGTAAATGGTCATAAAATGCCATTTTGACATGTTGAAAACCAAGAAGGGGAAGACAGGAGATTCGGTTAAGGAGTTTGCAAGGGTCCCAAGAGAAATTTGAAAGTATATGCATGATGAATACATGGGCACTGGAAAAGCAAGAGGAAGCACTGAGCCGTAATCAAGAATACCACAACACATGGTTGGCCAATCAGTGATGCCATCAACTTCATACACTCCAAAAGAGAAGACAAACAATTTTCTTATGAAATATCAAGGGCCATATCAAGTCGAGGCAAATAAGTGTCCAGTGAATAGCAAGATTCAGTTGCTGACGAGAAAAACGATTGTGTACATGGGAGTTTGAAACCTTTTTGAGGGAGCCCAGAGGTTAACCCATGAACTGGAGGGACAGACTGGAAAGGGAAACTGGAAAAGGAGGTGCATAGGAACTGACAAGAGCTTGTATTTAAAGCAACAATAGGAAGTCCATATGGGTTAAGACCTAGGAGATAAGACTAAGTGATTTTTTTAAATGTTAGATATAGTTGTAGCTTAAGTGAAATTAGCTGCTGTAGGGACCCAGAGAACTTTCCAGAGAGGAAAGGGTAATAGGTAGCCCTGCCCTCAGGTGAGATATGCCAGGAGACAAGATGATGTGAGTCATAACTGGACTACTGGTCATCATTAGGGTGGAAACATTGTGGAACCAGCACCTGGAAGGAGGAGTGCTGTTCATTTAGCAAAAGGACACGATTATGACCAATCATTGCTCTGTGATACAGATGGTGTTTAACATATGGAGATACAAATGAGGTGAGCCAGCTAGAAGAATCCTTCAATCGTTTTTGACAGGAGGCAGAGTACGAGAATACACGCGTCTTATGAGAAGTTGAGGGACGAGATGGCACAGGTCCTCAAGATTGTATCGCATACAAGGACAAGGAGAGTTTGGATCAATGTGGGAAGCCGACTTATGAAAACTGTGTTTGGGACAGCTGATGAGGAGGACATCAGGAGATTGAATGACACACACAAGTAATAAAACAACTGGTGAAAGGAAACAAGGCAGCACGTGAGTGGCACACCATGTAAATTGCAAGTTTGGTGAAGGATGTGCTAGCTGACTCAAGAAGTGGTTAGCATTGCCGAAACTGCTGAAGAAATATGGAAGTAGTGGCCCTTGGAGGCCAGAATGTGGGAAGTGCCACGAGAGGTAGCAGAGCTATGAGAAGCTATGCAGCAAGCTCTATGGGGCCAGCAAGGAGTGAACTTGTCATCACTGGAACAGTACCTGGAAGGGCTACTACAGGAAGTGCAGAACGAGCTACCACCAGAACTATGGTTGGTCTTAGAATCTAATCATAAAAATTTACCCTTTGATTTTAAGCTAGGCACAGAAGAAGCAAGGCCAGATGGGGCAAGGTTGTGCATTTCAGTTTCCTTTTAAGTATAGCAATTATATGCATCCAATTATATCCAGTTAAGTGGGGTATGTTAAAGAAGTTTGTCAGGGTAAAGTTACAACGGTTGTTACTAGATGCAGAAAACAAGAGTAAATATGTAAAAATGGAAGATATGGAGTTATGAAAGTGTTACAGGGTTGTGATTACGCTTTTTCCTAACAGAGTAGTGAGAAAGTGTCAGAAGTCCTGTGCAGTGAAGTTACTAATGGGTCAGAAAGCAGAGACCGAATGCAAGAAGGAAGTGATTACCGGTAGGCCTGAGTTGAACTTCCAGCACATTGGTTTTACTCAACCTTCGATGATGTAGTAGTAGTAGTAGTAGTAGTAGTAGTAGTAGTAGTAGTAGTAGCGGCAGCAGCAGCCGCCGCCAGTAGTTTCGAGCAGGGGAAACTCATGAGATCAAAAAAGTTAGAGTTAGATGGGAGTGGATTATTGGTAAATGGGATTTCATGTGAAATAATTGGCTCTGCTTTCCACCTACTTGCCACAGTTGGGGGTAACCCACTTAAGCATTTCACAGCCTGGATTGTATTGGCCAGAGGGACACATAGAAGTGCTCCTCCCTGTGAATCTGGCTATGTTAAACCAGACTTTGGGACCCTAGCTAATGCACTCTACAGAAACTCATTAGCGAGCAGGAGAGGGAAATCTTTCTGGATGCATTGATGCAGTATGTGAGTCTGTATGGTGTGAGTCAGTACTGGAGGGAAACAACATTGATCATTGTCATACCAACTACTGCAGAGATACTCTGCTAACTGTAGTCTATGTTTACATGTACAAAAAGCAAAATACCATGTACAAAAAGCAAAACACAAGACAAAGTCCACAACCAGTCACTGTTCAAATTCCAGTCCATTGGATTCCCATAGCCTCAGAGACAGCAGAGGACAAGCTGCAGCTATAAACTGAATTGAGCAGAAAACTAAGGGGCTTAGAATCAGAAGTGTTTGAGGGAACTTATTGGTACAAGTAATCCTGAAAAGAGGAACACAGCCAATTGGGCTAGCCATCAGGATTTGTGATTCTAGTTTGAGAACAGTCTGGTTAAGGCAACACGAGAGGCCAAGTCTTGTTAAGAGAGAGGACAACATAGAGCAATGACCAGATTCAATCATACGCACAAAGTAGGAAGTGGATTAAGCCAAGCCTGCTTCAGGCAGGTACAGATGTGTCTTACAAAACACATCAAAGCCATTGTGCAGTAAAAGGCAAGCCACCCTGGAAAGGCGCAGAAATAGTTGACACAGCAACACCTAAAAGAAGTAGTAGGCAGAAGCCTTTCTACACCAGCAACCACAGAAGTGTTTAGTACGCATGCCGCAAGGTGTAGCAAAGTCCAACCAAGCCCAGCCCATGAGCACAAAAATACCAAACCACTTTCGTGCTGCAATATTTTTGTGTTAGTGTTGCAGCACTACCACAAAAGGGCTGAGACACTTGGAGTACCATCAGAATGCTTTATGGGGTCCGCAGTTTGGCCTCGTGTCAGAGCAGCCTGCTCTTGTAGGCAAGACAAAGAAGCCGCCATGGGGCTCGTCAACCCTGGGACACAGCGCACCAGCTATAGCATTCCTACAGTGGGTCATGGCTGCCATGGCACTGGAGACATCAGTGATGCCTCAACTGCCACTGCTTTAGCCGCCAAGCCCAGAGGACATCACTGGTAGAACCAGCGGTGTTACACCGCAGCTTGACCAAGCCATGCTCTATCAGCATTGGGGAATGTCATGCGAGCACGCGCACACGCACACACGGGAGATGATTGGCTGCCTCAGCCACAATGGTGCTATTTGAAATTTATTTCAGTGGAGTGCCTCAATAAAGGAATTTGAAAGCACAAAATAAATCTATAAATCTATTAATTCCAGTCCTATTTCATCTGCAACATACATAAAAACAACATCAAAACACTTCTTAGCAACTTCAATATGAAAGTTGAGACAGAAAAGAAATTTAAGAATACTGCAGGTGAATATCCAGCGCATTTAACAAACAGAAATGGAGAAAAACTGATCAATATATGCAAAATGTTACAGTTAAAACTGATGTCCACAATTTTCACAAACTATCAAGAAAAGCCAAAACTTATCTCCAAATCTAAATCTAGTATCGTGTGCCCATATCTAAGTGGGATATCAAGGAAATTATAACTGTTGAAGTAATCAGAACTCAGGAATTTCATTCAGATAATTATCTCTCTAAGATTAAAATATGATTTCTTCAATATAAAACAAAAAATACAACCAAGAAAGTAATCAGATACGAATCCATTAAAATTAATATTACAATAGAAAGACAAAAAAATGTAAGCAACGAAATCAAGACAAAAGAAAAGGGTGAGTGGTATGAACTCCATGTAAAAAATACTGTAGCAGAACAGAAAACTTAAGGATTTGCCAAGAATAAAAAGAACACAAGGTGGAATGAAGAGCGTGAAGAAGCACCAAAAAGAAAATAAATGACTAACATAATACAGAAAATCAAAAGAACCTTCAAAAATTCTCAATTTATGAAGGATACAAGAAAATTTTGCCAAAAATAATACTAGAAATTTTTACCAAACTTTTGAACATGTACTTAATTGGTATCAGGCACCAAGTATTTGTTTCAAAGATCATAATGGCAGTACAGGATTAAATAATAAGATTTGAGGATCTTCAAAAACTGGGAAAAGTTGAAGTTCTAAGGAAAATACTAAGACCTGGAAGTAATAGTAATGTTGAACACAAATTAAGATCAAATAGAGAGTTCTATTTAGAAATGGGAAAGCTAACTGTTATGAGGAAAAGACAACTGCAGTTTTATGGCCACATATACTGAATCGACAAAACCAGACTAACCAAGGCAGATTTTCAACTTACTAAACAGCTACAAAAATAAGCCCACATAGTTTACTAAAATTGATAAAGATATGAAAAACACGGGAAGTCTAATGTATATAATAGGTAACAAAATATCTTTTAAAGAAGCAACACGAAAAGCAGGATTTCAGGGAACAAAAGAGGTCTGCAAAAGGAAAAAAAATGTGGATCCAGGTAGAAAAGGAACGACATTCTCTACAGATGAAAGAAGTCTGGTAACAACAAAAACTAAACACAAAGAAGGAAAACCAAGATTGATTTATTGTATTCTAAAAAATTGTTCTTCAAATAAATAAATAAAGAAAAATTTTGAAATACTAGAATTTTTTTATGCTATGCCTTTAAACTATCTAGTTCTAACAGTTAAACTGGACTTTCTAGTAACATCACAAAAATTTGGAGGAAGATTTCTCACCAAGAGAGCAAGAAATTTATGAAAAACGAAGTAAGTGGTGAAGGCTCCTTTACAGCAAAACTGTTGAAACTGTCAGAACCATAGATTATAAATGTCTACATATGCTTTTTGAGCACATCTGGAAAACTGAAATGATTTCAAAAGAGTGAAATATAGCATTAACTGACTCACCACATAAAAAGGGAGACAAACAAAATGTCAACAATTACAAAGTAGTGTTACTTCTGCCAGTGGCATACAATATAGCATCAAAAATTCTCCAGGACAGAGCTGTAGAAACTTTGCACAAACAATTTCTAACCACCATCATGTCTAATATCCAGACAAAGTAGAAAGTGAATGGAATTACAAAACCTGGAGCTACAATATGAGCAGTGCTAAAAAGCTGTGAAACTGCAGTGAAAAGCACTGTATAACTGTTTCATAATCAGAGAAGGAAATGGTGTGTATAAAAATGAAAGAAGCCTTGCAGTAAGAACACTGAAAGAATTTTCAGAAAAAAATTGGCTTGCAAAATTTTCCTTTTTTTCCTCTCTTATGTATTCCCCCCCCCCCCCCCCCCCCCCCTCCCAGGTGTGACTTAATTGAAAACTCATGTATAAACAGAGAAACTGTTGGAACAAAATTGAGGATAAATTGGATGATTTGTAGCACTTTTGTACATACAACTTTCACTGAAGCAACCTGTTCTGTCCGAGGGCATGCACAGAAACTATGAAGGCAAGAAAACGCTGGCAAAAGAAATTCCCCAGTGATAAAAACAACTGAAGAAGTAGACATCAATGAAACTTGCAACAGATTTGACTCTAATTCCAAAAGAAAACAAGGATGCACTTGCACTGTATAAGAAAGAAGCATCTCTGGCTGCATCTCATGAGGAAGAAGTTACATAAGCACCAGCATGTGAAGCATCACCATATCAATAGAAGCATCAGAAGCAACAGTGGGAAATGAAGGAACAGCATAATAATCACCAGTATCAGAAACAGCATAGCAAACCCACACAAAAGGACAAAAAATTTTGGTATTCAGAGACAGAAAAGAAACAACAAATAAAATAATGGACTTAAAACAAAAGCCGTATTTAAGAACACTGCATTAAAAAGTTCAATATCGTAAAAAAATAACTGAAGCATCCATTACTTTCATAATGAATGAAGAAACTGACCACTATGGAAATTAAAGAGCAAGATATGAACTGACTGTGCTATATAAAAATTACCAGAATAATAAAGGACAAGTTGGTTATGAAGCTTACAGGTGCAAGAAGAATTCATATGCTAGTAAGGTAAGAGAAGGAAAGGCCAGCCACCAAAATTAAAAATACAGACTTCTAACAACTCTAAAACAGTTGTATCGACAGGGGAGGGGACATGAGTGACAGATCCACAAGTGTGTAATACTTTCAATCAACACTGTATACCTATGATGGATATACGAGAGTTGGAACATAAATAGTGGCAACTATTTATTCACAACCGATACAAAAGAGTTACATTTTTGCACATGTTACTGTCCTTCAAAGCAGCCAACAGCACTGTGCAGAACCCGTAGCCAATGAAGTGGAAGGCGTAGTATACCGTTAGCACAGCCTGTTCTGTTGGTGGTGCGAATGGAGCGGTCTACTGCCTGTCGAATCTCTGGAACAGTTCTGAAGTGAATGCCATGATGTGGTTCCTTCATCTTCAGAATCAAATCAAAGATACAAGGACTTAAGTCATACTGCTGTTCATTTTTGGAGCATCACCTGCGACCAGCTTTGCGAAAGAGGCGATGACACTTTCTGCGCAACCCACCCATCATTTTGCACGACAATGTGCAGGTGCATACAGTGCAACCTGTGGCTGCTCTGTTCGGTCGATGGGACTGGGAAGCACTGTACCATCCACCATACTTCCCGGACTTAAGTCCTTGTGACTTTGATTTGATTCCAAAGATAAAGTGTCCACCTCGTGGCATTCGCTTCAGAACTGTTCCAGAGATTCAACAGGCAGCAGACTGCTCCATTTGCACCATCAACAGAACCGGCTCTGCTAACGGTATACTTCCACATCACTGGCAATGGGTTTTACACAATGCTGGTGACTAGTTTGCAGGACAGTAACAGGTGAAAACATGTAACTCTTTTGTATTGGTTGTGAATAAATAGTTGCCACTATTTAAGTTCCAACCCTCATACTTCTAAAACAAAGCATAGAATTAGCACAGAGCACGGGAACAACCAAATGGGTGGCTGACACTTCATATCTACTTCTTACAGACAAATTGGAAGTTTCACATATATTAGAGCACTAAAAAATAGAAATAAAGCAGGTTTGAATGACATATCAACAAAAATGGGATAACACTGCACTAGGTATCACGCAAAGCCCTTGATATTTTTGATAAATTTAGTAATGAAAGGAAGGAATATTTGCAAATTGCTTAACAAGGAGCAGCATGGAGCCAGTCTGTAATAGAAGGACATAAAGGAGATCCAGGAAACTACATACCCATAACTATCATAACTGTTCTCTCTAAAATAGTGTAAAACAATAAAGACACAATAATAAACTTTCACTGAGAATACAAAAATCTTATACAAAGCACAACATGTCTTCAGAAAGGGGACGTTCACACTGACTGAAGTGCCAGAGTTCATAACAAACAAAACTGAGGCCCTGGATGATTTAAAAACTACACTGCTATGGTATAAGAGGAAAAGCAGCTGATATTACAAAAAAAAACTATGATGAACACAGGCACCTGTGTTGAAATAAAATTTTAACTGCAGAAGTACTAAGAGAACTGTCTAATCTAATTTTCTGGATATTAAATATGGAGTAGCTCAGGATTTAGTAAAAAGGACCTCTGCTCTCTGCCTTGTATGTAAATCGGATGCCCATTGCAGTACATGAAAAGATGATCATTTGTGCCAACACAACTTTAATACTATGTACTGACTCAGTAAAGAATTTGCAAAAGGCAGCCAATGAAGACATGCAAATGGCAAAAAGATATTTTAGAGAAAATAACCTATTGATAGGCCTATACAGTAAGAAAACAAAATACAAAACTTGAAACAAAGGGACTTGTCAACTTGAGGACGTTATAGAGAGAATCAGAAATGTGGAGCTAGAAAAAGTGAACTATAATAGAAGTGGACACATTTTTGACATGAGAAAACCACACTGATATGGTCTGTTCAGCATTAAATACAAATATATTCTTAATGAATAAAATGTCCTATATGGTGGATACAGAAATGTTGAAAGAATGTATTATGGACATTTTCCCACTTATACTGTACTGCAAGCACAAGGGGGAGGACTACCAGACGTACACATTCAGGTAACTGAACACTATTTCAAAAATTAACAGTGAACATAAAGTTATCAACAGTATGCACTTCAGCATAAAGAGAGGGGAAAAACTTTGCTGTATTAAGCATAGCTGATCAATCTATAGATTCTGAAATGAGCACAAAGTTTTTAGGGATGAATGTTGATTGTCATTTAACATGCACTCAAAGATGCTGTCAAAAAGTAAGTCATCAGCCTGTTATGCTCTACGGGGTCTATTCATAGTTTGTACCAGCCAATGTGTTTTTCTGGAGATCGAAGGTACATAATATGAACATCATTTTTAAACTGCTCATTGTGAATACCTATCTTTGATATATTTAAAAAAGCTTATCCTTACTCTATCAAGTGAGTACACCTCAGGTGTGTAGATCAGGAATAATGTTAAAGTAGCCTATTTCACAAGCAGTTCTAAACTTAATCAATGAACAAGAATCTGTTTGAACTTTCACTTACCAAAGAGAGCAAGAAAAAGACATCAAAACAGCATTTTAAATGATGGAATAAAATTGTATGATAAATCGTCTAGGAGATGGCACAGATTACTAAAACTCATCTGTTTGAAATCATGCCAGCTAGAATTTTCTTCATAAGTAGGCCTACTGAATATTACAAATTAAAGATTCCTTACAGGACTCTTACTAGTGGTTGATAATGAATGAGCATAACCCCAGCACCCTGTTTCATAACAAAACATGAGCACAATGTAATGCTTTTACGAGAAAACCACGGGGAAAGGTCTATAATGCATGGCAGTAATGTCCTCTCATTCTCCTCATCTCAGTATGATGAAGGTATGCTAACTCCATTTTTAGGTGGTATCAGGGGATAACATGACAGCACATATGTGGCACAGTTGTTTGTTTAGGGAGCTTGAGGCAGTTTTTTGAACAGACTGGAGTTAGTGAATGCGACATAGCAACAGGTTTGTTGTCCAAAAGTCACCAGGAGTTGTCCTCAGTGTGCACAGTGAAGAAGGGCAAAACTATGTATTGTAATGTAAGTTATGTGGGACAAACCGAGTGTAGATCAAAGAGCATTATACAACAGGAACAAACTAAATGAAGTAGAGCAACAGTCAGGAAATTGACTTCATATTTGGGAGAATTAAATTTACTCTGTCAAACCACCCTGAACCAGATTTTTTGTGGTTTTTCTAAA
Organism: Schistocerca gregaria; assembly: GCF_023897955.1. Taxonomy (NCBI): domain Eukaryota; kingdom Metazoa; phylum Arthropoda; class Insecta; order Orthoptera; family Acrididae; genus Schistocerca; species Schistocerca gregaria. The sequence continues at coordinate 441,530,224 of NC_064931.1, read as the reverse complement.
TCATTTCTGGCAAATGATGAGATGGTTTCTTCTTCATAAAAGCATACCGGTATTTATTCATTCTGTTTATTTTGGGTTAGGCTATTTTTTTTTTTCAATTTATTATGAAGACAAAACCTATATCATTGAGGGAATATTCCTGCATGAAAAATAAATTAAGCTCCCACAATATAGTATACTTATTCTGAACAGATTTACTAAATCGACTGATTCTCAAACATTCGTTTTGAAAGTGTATACATATTAATTAAAAGCAAGCGTGCCTTTCATTGTTTTTACTTGCGCTTACATTGTAAATTCGCCTCAGTCCAAACTATTTTTTGTCCACTATAATTAGACTCCTGTCTAAATGCGTTGCATAAAATGAAATCGACTATAAAACATTTCTAGATTTATTAAAATTAGTATTACATTTATAAAAAAGGTAGGTGGCACTTTTGCAAAACTATACTGACTAAACTCAATACTGAGGAAGGTTACCTTCATTCTGTTGAAGAGATGTCCAGCGTCTCTTGTAAAACATTGAATAAGGCGTATTGTAGCACACGGACTTGGCCAACGTCAGCTAAGAGTACCAAAACTTTATCTTCATAACACTGTCTCACTTATATTCTTTTGAGGGCACCATTATATGATGCTTAATACTTCGAAACAGTACATTATTTCCAAACAGTTTTACCTAACCAACTGATTCAGTAACATTCATTATCTCAGTATTGAGGAAGATGATCTCCATATCACTGTCTGTTGACGCTACATTACCTACAGAAACTACTGTAAAATGTTGCGTGTCAATAACGCGTTATATTTGACACTGCATCGTACCTAACGTCGCAAATACTAGCCTATCACGACTACAGCTTTCTCACCAAACAAAGCTTTGTTAACCTTATGTCCTCATGCAAGTTTCTAACTTATACTGCATTTTTTTATGACCTCTATATTTTCTCTCATAACTATTAGCGTCAAAATCCAAAATGTGCGGTCGCAACAATTTTGTTTTATTTTTCATTTCCAAACATCGCAGATGCTCCTTTGCACAGATTACTGCGAAGTGTACACGCTGACGCGGTTTTTCAAAGCATGAAGTATAGTCTTTGTGCTAAAGGCCCGTCCATACGCTATGACCTGTCTACGCAAAAGTCTGCGCACATCACATTTGCGCAGACAGATCGTTGCGTGCGGACTGAAGATTTGCACCAACCTGAGGTGTGTGCAAACCTGGGAGTTGGGGGTTTGAGCGAAACCTCTCAAATCTGTGGGTTCAAACCACATCTGCGCAGACAAGTTGGAGCGTGTGGTCAAGATATCGCAACAAATCAGGCACGAAACAGCTGTTTGCTCACTCTAGTGTTTGTATTTGTGCGCACTGGGCATTCAAATGGCCGATACTCGTCAGTGTTCTCGAGAGTTTGTAAGTGAATTCATTGAAATATATAGAAACCACCTATGTTTGTGGAAGATTAAAGTAAAGAATATAGTGACCGAGACAAAAAGACAGCAGCATACAATGCGCTAATTGAAAAATTGGGGGTATTATTTCACTTAACTCTTGTTTCGATATTGCAGTTGAAAATTCCAAATCGTTGTAGCTCCTTCCTGTTGCTAGGAATCTTAATGTTACCGCGAGACGTTCATGAGGAGAAATTGCCCTTCTCTATACAAGTATTTTTTCTCATAATATGAGGGGTTACAAGCTTTAAGAGATAATCGTAAGTTTCGACATCCATCCGCAAATAATTTTGCCAGTCGTTAGGTTCGCCCTGCAACTCTCGCAGTAAATTTACGTAAGAAAACTGCTTTCGCTTTAGCAGCCACTGTCTACACCATTTTGACCGCTTTCTCTGTTTGCTGCGGTTGGTCTGAATGTTTTTTGCAACACAAGTTGCGAACACAGACCACAACATAACTTCCTCCATTTCTATATTTCAAAATAACTGAATGAAATTTGAATGTTTACGGGGAGTGTAATCGCTTGCCACTGATATTACATTTCTACGCCGACAGATGACGGGCGAGTAGTTGTTCGGGGTTTGTGTCATGTGAACACACCACATCTGCAGCGATCTTTTGCATGTACAGACATCTGCGCCGATGTCTGCGCAGACAGATCGTTGCGTGTGGACCGGGCTTTAACTTTCACGTGTGCTCATGCTTACACGTTGTGTTTTTTCGACTATAAAGTGAATTTTGTATCTAAAGTAGTGTCTTCTATATCTCCACCGAGAATAGAGAGCTATAATCCATAGTGGTACCCTCGAATACGCTTTCGATCGCAATTATCAGTTTCGTTTCGCGCGTTGCATTTACTCGTCACTGGCCAACAAACAATGGATCGCCCACGGTGTAGTGTTTAAGACCCTGCTTTTCATTCCTACATATTGGACTTTGACTGCGAAGCACAGGTAACGTCGACATTCCAAGTACCAGCTTGAATTGATTATGGATGTGCTAGCCATACCGGCCTTCATACAACGAATCCAACCTCGTCTGCTAAACGAGAATTGATCTAAACTCGTCTGCACCCCAGCAGGATCTACATACTACAGCTACAGTCCAGATGGCGGCTACCATGTTCCTTCTGTCGTCCCAGATCACGATAGTTGAAACAGGAATTCATACCACAACCTCTCGTCTCGACACATCTTGTTCACAACAGATGGAAAATTATACCAGATTCGTGTTGCAATGTTCCATTTGGTCTTCCGACTTACCGCCTCGTCCTTCAACGACCACGGTCGTTCTACCCACGCCAGTAATTTTCTCATCCGCTCGTGCTGCGTCGTGGAACCTCGGGTGACACACCACATTCTCATCTCTCTTCATATGGCACCATCAATCAAAATTTTGTATCATCCACCAGGGAGGTACCAGTGTAGCCATCTACAACACAGCCTCCTCCACAGCATATGGAAGGTTAACTGTTGGCTATGCAACATGCTCTCACAATCAGATTTCCCAAACAGCCTCAACTACAAAAGGAAAATCCAAAGACTTGGTTCGCCCTTGTGGACGACCTTCTAGACTTGCATGGAATGCTGGATGATGATGCTCGGATTATTTTCTTCGTTAGTCACCTACATGATCACACAGATCTTACCAGCAACCTACTACTGGGCCAACAGCACAGCTCAAATGTGCTACAGCAGGGTACGAATCATTGAACACCTTTCATGTCCACCGGCAGCTGTACATCACAAAATCCACGAAGAACACCTCAGCACAAGATCGCCTTCGCAGCTGTGGAGGCACCTATGGGCACAGGTAGGACCTGAAGTCATGCCTGACTTTGCGCTCTGGGCATTATGGCTCGTTAAGCTACCACATGAACTCCAAATACAACTCCTCTCCCACTCCGCCGACCCTTTGGACAGCAACTTTCGAATGGCAGACAAGGTGTACAGAATTGTCAGGCAACTACTTCCAACTACAAATGCTCCAGCAGATGCGAAAGTTGCTAGCAGCAGCACCATTACCCACACTGCACTGATGTACTCGGCTGGTAGAGTTCACGCAAGAGCCGACATGCCACAGCAAAGTAACTCACAGCCACCTAGCAACGGACGCCAGACACTTCCAGCTTCAGATTCCTGCACACTGACGAGTCATTGTGACTTACTGTCTGGACAGAGAAGCAAACCACACTGCAGCACAACAGATGACACAGGTGACAACTGCTCCCTCCCACCTCCTTCAAACCAAGAGTACCCACTCTGCTGGTTCCTCGCCACTTTTGATGATGCAGTGAGAAACTGTCGCCCTCCCTGTGCTTGCAGAAACTCAATGCGTAGACTGATCTAAGCCCCATAGATTGCCACACTCCTGCAGGAAGCCATTTTGGACTACAGTCATCGAATATGGCAGCCACAACATGCGCATGACTGTATGTCTCGGCACAGTACAATAACATGAGTTTTCTCATGGACACTGGAGAGGACACCAGTGTCATCCCATCCTCTTGTGCGTTCACTCAGTTAATTCCTGTGAAACGTGCTCTCTGCACAGCTAACGGCTCACACATTAATTTTTACACCACATTGGAACTCTGGCTCCAGCTCTCGCTGCAGATGCAGTTCAATTGGACATTTGGCATTGCGGTCATCGATAGCCCAGTTCTTGGCATTGACTAGCTAAAAATCTGTGGTCTCTCTCTCAACCTGCCGACAGCGTCACTGATTCATCATGCGACAGGAACTCACATCCCAGGCTTCTTCAGCCCTTCTGCTGCTACATCTTCCTCGAGATCCGATCAGCTTCTCTTAGCTCTATCCGAATGGTCAACGCTGATGGCTCACCTCACTAACTCATTGTTCAAGCTCACTACTCAACGCACCGAGATCAACGCTGTATGCATGCACAATGCCAAGCTCACAAACCTTACCAATGACATATTGCAGAAAGTGGAGTGTGCTCAACAGAGACTCAGCCGCTTTGCTGGTTCACAGCCGACACATACCACCAACATCACCCTTGCAACTGCCACATCCCCTCTGGGGTCTCTGCTTCCACCAGCTAAGGTCAGTGCCATCCCTCCTCCAAGTGTTTTGCCTCCTTGTGTCAACTCTTTGCGAGATGATAATTGTGTTCTTTCCTCAAATATTCAAGCTGCACAACTATGTGCTGTCACTAACGATACTTGTCATAGGATAATGATGATGCCCATGCTTTACAAGCATGATGCCTCACCCCACCAAAAAATTACATCATGCTAAAGTGGTTATTTATGAGCTTTTAGGTGTGGGCATTGTACGCTCTTTAGACTGTAACTGGTCTGCTTATATCCAGCTTGTGCTTAAGAAGCATGGTTTGTTTCGGTTGTGTGGTGACTGTCAGAAACTTAATGCCCATATTGTTACTGACAATTACCCCATCCCACACATTCAGGACTTTGTCCAATAGCGTAACAGGGTCTGAGCATTTAGTGTTCTTGACTGTCACAAAGCATAATACCAGATTCCTATGTTTGAATATGACATCCCCAAAACAGCAATAATTACACTGTTTGGCTTCTTTGAATACTGGTTTATGCCTTATGGCCTGAGAAATGTGTATCATATTTGGGAAAGGTTCATTGACTCTGTTTTATATATCTTGGCTTATTGCTATACCTATCTTGAGGACATTTCATTTACTCCAGCTCTGCCAAGGAGCACGAACAACATTTGAAACAGGTCCTTAAAGCACTCGCCGACCATAGTGTGGAGATTAATGATTACAGATCACAATTGCATCACACTAGTGTTACCTTTCTCGGTCACACCGTCAGTGCTGAGGGGATCTGTCTGATGTCGGACCACATTGCATTTATCAGTGACCTGTCATTACCAGAGATCTACCAAGATCTGCTACTGTTCTTCAGAATGGTAATTTTTTCTGGCGCCATATGCCTCTCACTGCTTCTCTCCAGGCCCTGTGGATGGATGTCTTGACAGGCAAGAACACTTCTGAGACATGGAAGATATGGCGATCGGATGAAATGATTGAAGTGTTCAGTGCACTTAAGACTGCACTTTCGAACACTACCATCTTAACACTTCAATTGGTGCAGTTCTACAACAGCATGTTGGTGGTACAAAACAGTCCCTTTGGTTTCTCTAGACGAAACTCACTGCTTCTCAATGCAAGTCGTCAGCTTTCCACTGTGAATTACTTGCAGGTTACAAGGTCTTATGGTAAATCAGCGATGACACTGACGGGCGTGAAGTTACGATTTTTGCATGTCATAAACCACTCACTGACATTCAGTGCATGTGAGGGGCAGATAACATGGTTGTGGGTTGTCTATCACGAGTGAATTCCATCACTTCTCCACTGGACTTGGATGACCTGGCCCACCTCCAAGTGGACGATGCAGGACTTCAAAATCTTTTACAGGACCTTAACTCGGGACTGATCTTTGTTTTCCACTGCTTTTCCCCCGCACACCCAGGCATCAAGGCTACATCTGCCTCATTACGGAATTTTTTTTGTTTGATTCAGTGTGAAGGGTGATTACCGCTTAACTGTTCATGCATTCATTCCATGTCAACAAAACAAGGTCAGCCAGCATACTCAACGTCCACTGGGTAAAGTCGACATATCATGCTCCTTGACATCGTGGGCTGCCTCCTCTCATCCAGAAGGTTCACATACATCCTTTTGGCCATAGATCAGGTAACAATATAGGCAGAGGTTGTACCACTTTCAGACATGGTTTCTGATTCAGTTGTGTATAATTTTGCTTCTGCCTGGATTTCACACTGTGGATGTCCTTCGTCCATCACTACCAACCAGAGATGCCAGTTCGAGTCTCCACTCTTCGCCAGATTATGTACCTTGTGTGGTGTTTACTGGTTCCATACCACTGCATACCACCTGCAGAGCAGCGGACTAGTTGGACATTGGCACTGTACACTTAAAGCAGCTATCATGTGCCAGATGGCTTGTGATCAGAGGCCTTGCTGTATGTTATACTTGTCATCAGTCCAGCTCACAATGACAATTGAAATACCTCTCTCACTGATATACTCTGTGGTGAGTGTCTAGTGCTACCTACAGAGTTCGTCAGGGACACTGGACTCCCATCTCGGGATGAGCTTCCTGCTCTAGTCAAGCATCCTCACTGACACATCGCTACTGTACACACACAATCCCTGCATCCTCACACACTGCCGAAAGTGTTCATACATAGCGATAGGGCACATTGTAACTTCATTATGCTACAAGATGCAGTGCAGGCAGCTGTCCAACCTCGATACTCTACTCTGCATAGGGTACTCAGCTGTGCAAGTAACACAATTGAAATCCTTCTTAATGGGAAACATAAAGCCGTTTCTGTTAACAGGGTTAAATCAGCTTGGACACTGACGAGTACCCTTCTCTGAACACAGATTCAACTCTGGAGCACACACATCACCATGTTCTTGCTGCAAGCAATGACGATTCTATTTAATCTTCTGTCCCTTCCAGTGCACGACACGACCCTAGTGAGTCGTAGGGCAACAGGGACACCACCGTACTTTGTGTTACTGCCAAATTTATTCAAGATTATGGCAATAGGTGTGGCAGTGTCACACTGATGTCATGTCGGGAAGTTAAAACTAACCACACGCTCCTCCCCATCCCCATTTGGAAATTGACAGGAAAAGGACTCTGTCTCTGCTGTGTTGCAGGATCAGATGGATGTATGTCTTTATTTTGTATGCAGTGCGGTATATGGTTTATTTAAACTATTTGAGTTGCCATTGATTGAGCACTAGACAGCAGCTCCATCCAGTCTGTTCACCTTGAGGTCCAGAGGCCAACTGACCTAGTTCACAACACCACCACCAGGGGGCACTGATGACTTTCCTCCCTCCCCCTCCTGTGATGTAAACGAAAATGGCGGTCTGGAGGAAAATGGCGGGAATTCGCTCAGTCTGTGTCTATCTGCTGGACTGGGAGGATATCACGACTGTAGGCTAATATTCCATGCACAAGGCATTGTTCAAACAATTTGGTTAAGAATAATTCTTATTTATTTCTGAAATTGTAATACAACTCGAAATTGATGCTGGTGTTTTAAACAATTCAGAGATGTTAAACACTTGTGGTACTGTTTTTATTCTGATAGTGAAAGGAACCACATAGTTACACTGTCACAGATCATGTTAAACACACCTGAAAAACTTACTTGTGCGATCTCTGTGCTCTCGGCCGCTCTACACAAACCACCAGCAACTGCATGGTGGCCCTGCTAAGCACATCCTGTTATGCTGGAAATACCCACAGCCTTCCTCATCCCTGACACACATTCATTCTTTGTGGCACAAAGGTACCCTTGTCACTGAACACGATCTGCCCCATGAGTTATTAAATCTGGTGTTTAAGCAATGTGCGGAATATTTTCACACACTTATCTTGAAGATCTCACACGAACTAAATATACCACACCACAAAGAGAGAGAGCTTTACAGATGATGCAAGCATATTTGAACAATTTGCATTGTAGTTACATGTTTTATTCCGAGGAATACCGTCAGACTTGAACATTGACTCTAAAAAGATCACAGCACACTTCTGAAACCTCCCAGCCTTGCTCCCTGAGTCACTTCAAGCGCTTTTGTGGGAAACATCACATCCTTCCTTTGTCCTTGAGCACAAGCTGCTTCAGGAGTTATTGAATCTAACTGAATTTGTCTCTAAATAAACTTTCAAAAAGATCGCTGCACAGCAGTTTGCCTCAGTTTTGCGATGTGTACCACCACAATTGAACACAGGCTCTAAAAAGATTGCGGCACATTTGTGAAACCTCCCAGAGTTCTTTCCTGAGACACTAATGCTCGCTTTTGTGGGAGACACCACATCCTTCCCTTGTCCTCCAATACAACCTGCTTCAGGAGTTATTAAATCCAATTGAATGTGTCTTTAAATAAACTTTCAAGTGATTGCTGCACGGTACTTTGCTTCAAGCTGTGTCACAAATAAATCGTTAAACAATTTGCTGGGACGACTTTCACAAATTGAATATACACTTGCACTGTAGGCAGTTTTAATTACAACTACAGATCGACACTACTATGGAATATTTCCATGTATAAACAAATTAGATAAAGTGTTTCAAGCCTCAGTACATTTGCAAAAGATCGAAACTGGACTGAAATATTTGCGTGCATAAACAAATTGGGTAAATTATTTGACCTCTCAGTATACACACAAAATACTGCACTGTCTTCACAGATGCACGTGGAACAGAAATACAGTGTGTAAAAAAAGGAATGCAAATACATTCGAAAATACATCATGCAGGAATATTGTTTATACATTGAAACTAAGATAAATGAGCGCAAATACACCACGTGAAAACTTTGGAGATGATCCTACATCATGTAAAATTTTTTGTTAAATACATTATCACAGTAGTTTGCTACATGTGGCATGGTTGTAAACCAGGACTCGCGAAGTGGCGTGTCTGTCAACGGTTGCAACTCGCACATAGAGTGAACCGGCGACTGGTAGCGGGGGACACTCCAACTGCATCAATGAGTGCATTCAGCATGAAGAATGGCTCTGTGGAACTAGTTGGTATTTCCAGAACCCCACATGCAAAAGTGTGTGGAATCTGTGACTGTCAGACCAGCATCAATTTGTTCTGCATGCTCAGACCAGCATTCATCAGCATGTGGGGGGGAGCGGAATGCTGAACTCCTATTGGCTCCTGAAAATATTGTTCTGGGCTTTCCATCAACCACCCTTCCTGACTGGTTCCTGCTCTACCCCTTCCACACCCCAGTCTCATTTAGCCAGTGTCAGTTGGCAAGTATGGTTGCTCTTTAGTTGTGTGTGTCAGTTTGTTGAAAATGAAGCATTCATCAACATCGACTACCACCAGTGTGAGCAGCAAACGACATAGAATTGTAGAAGATGAAGAAGAAGAAGAATATGGATTGCCACATACGTAAATAATTTTGTTTGTTTGTAAATATGTGGTTATGATGTAGAAATCAGGAAAAAAATTTTGTGTGTTAAAAAATTCTCATCGGTAATTCAGTTTCGTTTCCTTGTTTTACAATGCAGCTCCAGGACTTTATCCTAGATTGCAAGGGGCAGATAGGAGGAGGAAGAGGGCGCTAGGCCACAGGAAAATCTCCCTGTTGAGGTCCAGCCTCCTTTGGAAAGCCTGCAACTAGAACTGCTATGTGAGTATTAAAAAATTTAATGGTGGTAGTAGAGTAATTTGTTTTCATATCGTTGATTTATTTCTTATTTCATGCTTGTTCTTGTTATCGCTCACATAGTGAAAATGCTGCTTGAGCTGGAGGCAATGCTGGAAGCTGAAAAAATACACCGCCCACATGCTGTCGAACAGCCTCCAGCAGCAAATACACAGCACCAACAGTCACATAAGTATAGAAAAAAACAGATATTTGTGTAGTAGTAGCTCTGTAATTTAAAAAATACATATGTTTCGTCTTGTTGTAGCAACAATTCTAGAGGGATTAGACCTCCTAGACATGCAGCTGGAGGCTGTTCACCAACTGCAGCTGCAGTCTCCTTCACCCAGTGAGACAGCAGAGCAGTTTTGTAAGTGAGAAAAAAGAATTATGCCTTTCTCAATTTGCATCTGTTGTATAGAATATTTTTCTTTTTCTCTAGCGTATATATATATATATATATATATATATATATATATATATATATATATATATATATATATATATTGCTGTCATTGTTGTAGGTGAGATGGATCAGAGGCACCATATTGACATATTGACTCTGACAAGGATGAGAAACCTGAATGGGTCAGGGAAATGGCTCTAGATGAGCTGCAAAGGCAGGGTAACCTGGCCCTTTTAGATGAGGGTAGCTTCCCTGAAGGGGTGGTAGAGATACCTGATAATGCCAATGAAATGTTCATGCTATGAACCCTGAGAATGAAATGTAATTATTAACTCTGCTTATATAACAATGCAGTCTGTATTCTTTCTTTATTTCTTACAGCAGCAGCAAGCAATGTCTGGAACATTGTACTTAATTTTTTTCGTTATTCTCTCTCTTCTACACCTGCTACATCTGTGCAGCTGCAGCAGAGTGTGATGCAGGTAGCAGTGGGGGCTAAACCTACCTAATCAAAGTGGCATCTGGTGAACCATGCTGCACTGGTAAAAACACTGCTAGTCGCCGTTGGAGAGGCCACAGCCAACAGCTTGGCTGCCACAGTCATCCCAGCACCGCATCTGTGGATTTAACAATAAGCTACCATCTGTCAGGTTAGTGGGTCAGACCTAAAGCAGCATCAGCACTGAAGCCGTTGCTGCAGCCAGGCTGTTCCCACTGGCCTGACCCAATAGATCCTCCTCAGTCATGGCGGCCAGTGTGGCCGAGTGGTTCTAGGTGCTACAGTCTGGAACCGCACGACCGCTACATTCGCAGGTTCAAATCCTGCCTCGGTCATTGATGTGTGTGATGTCCTTAGGTTAGTTAGGTTTAAGTAGTTCTAAGTTCTAGGGGACTGATGACCTCAGAAGTTAAGTCCCATAGTGCTCAGAGCCATTTTTTAAAAGAACTTAGTTGTTTTGGATATGGTGAACACTACAGCAGAGTTTACGAAACCTATTTATGTGGGGATATGCATACAAGACCTATCAAAAATGGTTCAAATGGCTCTGAGCACTATGGGACTTAACTTCTGAGGTTATCAGTACCCTAGAACTTAGAACTACTTAAACCTAACTAACCTAAGGACATCACACATGCATGCCTGAGGCAGGATTCGAACCTGCGACCATAGCAGCAACACGGTTCCAGACTGAAGCACCTAGAACCGCTCGGCCACTCCGTCCGGCCAAGACCTATCCAAACTCCACATGTACCACTTTCATTCTGAGTTGGCGAAAATCATTTTGCAGGTCCTAAATTATTGTATATGGATGCAGACAGCTTTATCCGTTGGGTGAAGAATTGTGATCCATATGAAGTAATGAGGTACCACAGTGATGAATTCGATGTGTCCTCATACATGTCCAATAATCGTTGTGGCATTCTTCCACAGAACAAGGTTATCAGCCCTATAAAAGACGAGGAGAATGGATAGCAAATTGTGGAGTTCGTAGGTCCGTGTTAGAAAATGTAAGTAAATCGCACATCGGAAGGTGCCACCTAGAGGTGGGCTAAGGGTGTGCATCGCATGGCATCATGCACCCTCTATGTCGAAGACTATTTGCAGTGCCTGTACATCAGTGTCTGCAGTGCATATGCTAAGACAAACTAGTATTCTATCGAGATGACATGGGGTGCACACTGTGCTGCAGTCTAAAATCGGCCTGTTGCCTCATATTGATAAAAGGGTCATTTGTGATGGGATTGAAACTCACCCATACTCACACTACTTGCTTCTCAATTGTAGCGAGAGAAGGGATGGGGGAGGGGTTCTGATTGAGTGAAAGAGAGAGAGAGAGTGAGAGAGAGAGCGAGTCTGCAGAGTAGTGGTGTGACCCCTTTATCATAATGTAAGTAGTTGTGTGTGTGTGTATGTGGTGTAAATATTTATTTATTTATATGTACTATATACATGTGCACACACACACACACACACACACACACACACACACACACACACACACCATGATTGGAAAAAAGCCCAAGAAACAAGAAAAAATGTATGTTTAGTATATATATATATATATATATATATATATATATATATATATATATATATATATATATATCACAGTCCCTCAGAAGTTTTGTAAAATTTTGGTAATTGGGCTGTGGAAATTAGATTCTAGGTGTACACACTCGATCAAAATTATTGTAAAAGCTATGCTTGTGAGATTGTGGAATTTAGTTGTAGAAGTAAAAAAAAGTATCTCCATGTTAGTTTTTACCATAGATTTGTATATTTGGAAATATTGTAAACATTCTCATCCAGTGCTGTTGGTAAAAACAATTGTAAATGTTTTCTCAAGCAGTGTCACTGGTATAGTATGTAAGTTAAAAGTGTCTCTGCATTGGAATATCAGAGTCAAATTGTACCTCAAGAACTATTTTCTACCTCAAGAACCATACTGTACCTGAAGAACTGTATTGTACCTCGAGAACTGAAATGTGTCTCAAGAACTGAATTGTATCTGTGTGAACTGAATAAACGAAAAAATCGTTACTGTATGTATTTGTTGTTGTTATTAAAAAAACTATCCCCTTTCGCATTGTGTGTATGTGTAAGGGATGTGTATGACACAACTGACTTAGATTTTCTGAAGATGAGTGCTATTAAGGAGGTGAATTATAGGATGACTGATAACAAAATGTATACAGAATGGTTTCATGGGATTACACCTATCGTGCAGGACGAATTGCCTCATGGGAGAAGGAGGCACGTGACCATGGGTGCTTCCAAAGACATATAGCAAACATGTCTAAAATTATATCTCATGCGCTTGAAGAAAACCACAGACATAGTATCTGGACAGAACGTATACTGTCAAAGTGGAAACAGTATCAAATCATACACATATTATAAGATAAAAATTCATTTATTTGTCATCCAGCTTAAATCTAATTTTCATAAGCAGACCTAGCTACACTATTTTCACTCATCTTCTTCTTGCGTCGATGGACAGCAGGAAACCCATTTTGAATAGTAGTAAACTTGAAGATTCGACACATCCATGAGATCTTCTCCTCCCCCTTCACATAGATGATGGTGTCCATGTGGTCGAATAATCGAAGCGACTTCACAGTATCTTTATAGGACATGCTAGGATCGTCCCAGTGAATTCCATGGTCGAAATGTGTTAACTGCTTTGCACTTTTCTATGTTTTAGCGCACTTCACATCCTTGAAAGACCTCAGTAAATACAGTGGCTGCTGAGAATGTCTCTATTATTCCAGCAACTTCTGTGTATGTTACGATTGCAACATCTTTAAATATGAACTACCCACGCCCATCATCATAGAAACCCTGAGCATCTGCAATGGTGTTCACACTTTCAGATACCATTGTGGAATGCTCTGGGTATGACACAGCATCTGTTCGTTTATACAGGTCACTGCAGAGCACCGGGGAGCAGGCAGTAGTTAATCACACTATCATGTAGAACTCAAACATATGCTGCAGTGTGTTCTGGGAAATTTGCTGAAGATTTAAATTCAATTTGTACATCTGTAGCTCCAGGATTAATTATCTCATTCCGTTTTGAGCAATGTATTACAATGATCAGTGATAGCTCCTTGAATTTCCGTGGACTGAGTAGACACTCTGTACCAAAATGGATTCCTGTATACCATTTACAATAATCTGCCTCATGTCGTCAAAACAGAGATACAAATGCAGTAAATCGTTTGTACTCTGCAACTGTTCTAACCACCAAATCGTCTATGAACCATCCTGCATTTTCTAAACCATTCAGATCTGTGAGTGATGCAGAGACATATGTTTTAAGGGTTGATGTTATGCCAAAACTGTATGTACAGTCGATCTCAGACCTGTTAAGTTCATAGCGCATCTCTTGAAACAGGAATGCTGAAGCATTATGTGTAAGCTTGGATCCCACTGTAGCGCTGCCATAGGTTTTCTTGAATGATCCCTCCAAATATATGAAGTTTTTACATGGAAGGGTGTGCACGTTCTGGTGGTGGATGACATTTCTAATTTCACCATTCTTGTTAAATGTGTTTGAAGCATAAGATTTATGTGAGAAGCATTCCTGAGGTATAATTCGCTCATCATACTCTGCTGGAGTGGTTATATTGAGTGAGAACTTCATTGCGAGGTTTCAAGCCAACTGATTTAAGAAACTCATATTTCGCACGTGTTATCATTTTGCCGTTCAGCAGTGAAATAACGTCCTGTGGATTGCGTGTAATGGTTGTGTACCGAATGCCATCCTCCCCTAGATGCAATTGCACAATGATTTCTTCGCCATGAAATTCAACAAGTTGATTATTCTGGTACACAATATGCAGCTCCAAATATTCCAATGTCTGAACTGTCACTGGAAGGTATACTGCATTGGTGGAAGTCTCAACAATCTTATACCCTGTTGCAACAGAGAGGAAGAGTCTGTAAATAGCATGAATCAGACTGTCATTGATATAGCAGTTCGTTGCAATGTTTCACTCAACTCGGATTGTGCTGACAGGCAGTATGTCCACAGTCTGGCCTGACTTGTAAAATTTACTAGGATCCTTCTTCAAAACATGTCCTTTTGTGAAACACAGTAGGCGCCCTGCTGAACCTTTATGGTTTAAGTCAATTGTTGCATTCACGTTCCTTATTTCAGATTTAAGTGTATTTATGTTTGCAAATGTCTCAATACCTTTTTCAGACTGTTTTAAAACTTCATTTAAATCGACGATATCGTATGTACCAGGTTCTATTCCCACAATGTCTTTTTCACCATAAATATCCAGATGCAGTTTGGTGTTATCCTCGGTGATATTTGGTATACTGTTATACGTCTCCAGTCCAGTCAGTGCAATACTCCATTCACCATTGCTCAAATCAATTGGTGGAAAGTAATTTGTATATAATACAGATTATCATTCTTTTAAAGTCAAAGTGCATGACATTGCATCCGAACCTCAACTGATGAAGGAATGTTTGAAGCTCTTCTTTCTTTGTAAACGCAAGAGAAACATTATACACAGATGTCCATAGAGGTGTGCATTAAAGTCCTGATAGCGCCGAAATTTGTAGAACACATGTCTTCTGCGAGTGAAGTATTCTTGTATTTCTTTGTGCGGTCGAAATAGTAGATGGTATTTGCATTTTTCATAAGATATGACAACCAGTGCGTGCTGGGACCTCCAGCAACATCTAAATTCACAATACTACATTCTCCAGTTTTCCACATAGTCTTCAGTAATATACCCCACAGAAACACACAGTGGAATCTTGAATTCTTTTTGAACAAACTTGAGTAGATCAATATTTGTGAGTGCCAGTTTGGTAGGACAGATAATGGGTTTTTGTTTTATTTGTGAATACACCAAGCTCTTTCCTGTGCGATCTCAAGTATAGTCCTTTTCCGATGGCTGTGGCTTCCATCATGCAGTTATGTCTTCTTGCTTCTTCTAACTCTGCTTGGAATGTTTTGCGTGTCCTTCACTGTTCGAGTAATAGCTCCAGCACCACCAACAAAGTTCCCTACCTCTGAGAGAGTGGAGAAGGCTGGGATGAGGAATGTAAGAGAATCACCAGATATCTTAGGTATTGGTAGACCTTGAGGTGTTTTAACCAATCCTCCTCTTCTTCCTGCTGCCTTCTGCTTGAGAGTGTTTTTAGCTGCATACATTGCTGTCAGAGTACAATTCTTCAAACACCTTTGCTTCCCATTCTTCTTCTTCTTCTTCTTCTTCTTCTTCTTCTTCTTCTTCTGTATGGCACAATGTGCGGCATTCATAACTCACTTGAAATTCGTCACTCCTAAATCCAACTTAATTTTTTGATGCATAGTTTTACCAATTGCAAATGCTGCAATGCATTGAACTGTAGCAATATCCTTTCTTCTGCGTACTGCCTTAGCCTTATCAGCCAAAACCCTGTCTGCAATGTGATGACATGGGAGATTTTTATTTGCTGCATGTGCAATATCGCGTTCCATACACGCTTTGTTGAGCAGATTAATCCCCTTATCACCTTGTGCCAAGCGTTATGAGGCTTTGTTCTGGGCCCACACTAGTCATATCCTGAATGTGTAATTCCACTGGCAGTTTGTCTAGAATACCATCACCTCCTCTAATGTGTCTCCTAGCACACATGTTATGCTTCTACGGTGGTTGTGGTCTGCACACCACATTATATAGCAAATCGTTAGTCTCAGTCCAACTGTTTTGTGTAGCAGGAAAACCAATCCATTTGACTACCACTGTAGTTCCTCGACATCTTATGACTCTCTCCATGAGAAACACATCCGGTTCTGAGCTTTCTGCAGCTCTTCGGTTTTTGAAGCAACGTGCAATTTCTTTACCTCTACTATCCTTAAAGATGTAAGTTCTAGGAGTAGTTCTTTGCACCTTGAAAACTGTAAATATCTCTGTGACCAGTTTGGGAGGTATTACTTCTCAAATGCTATCTTCCATTTTTAGATACATACCAAATCACCTGCATTAACTTTCTGTTTACGTGGACCCAGCATTTTATTGTGATAGTATCCATGACTCCATTATCTCGAACATCAATTGGTCTCATTTTCATTGTGCTATCTTTGTTTCAGTTATACTGAATAATTATTTCTGGGAGGATATCTTTCCATTTGCATGAGGTGTAGAGATTAAAATGCTTCCACATTTCATCTATTATTCTTCTATTCAGATATCAGATGGGTGATGGTGACTAGCAATGTATTCCATACCGCTGTATCATGGTCTTGTAATACATATTGTAAAATTCTCCATCATGATCGTTTGTAGGTTGTCCAGGCAGTTCATCCCTGTCTGCAACAAACACTCAAACAATCCACGGAATTTCTCCCCGTTTTTGTTTTAACTTGCAATGCCAAGGTGAATTTGGAGTATTCATCAATAACCATTAAAATATATTTGAATCCATTATTCTTGCATGAGTACTCCCTCATAGCTACAAGATCAGCCTACCATAAGCCATCCATACCTTTAACCATAACATCTCTATAAGCGTATGTTTTGCATGCTGGTTTGTGTAGTTCTCGAACTACTGTCTCCATACTTATTCAGTGACACCTCTCTCTCTAAGCTTGAAGGTTATTAAAACAACCTCATTTGAATGAGCTGTATTACCTGGAGCAGCTGATCCCATGAGCAGACATAGTCGATCTATTAGCTCATTGGGGTCGTCATAATATATGCATTTTTTCTGCAGGATGCCATTTTTCACTGCTTTATGCTCAATCTCAATAGCATCACAGCTGCTGCTATTGGTTTTATAATGGTTATATATTTCTGGTTGCTCTGGCTTTTTGCGATCTTACATACATTGGTCAAATGCAGTATTTCACGGTACATTTCTCTATCATTAACTGAATAATTTATTTTTTCATGGGTCTTAGCAAAATAAGATTAATTAAGCCAGATGTTCTGTCAAACTGCCCATCACCAATCTGTATTGTATCATCAATTATATTTATAGACTGCATTCCCAGAATGTACAGTCTTCCCCTGCTGATGCCATATGTTCTAGCTATCTCGCCAGGGGTGTAACGGATAATGAATTCGTCAATGTCAGCACCATCAGTATTGTGTGGTTTTGTTTTTGCTGAGAGCTGCCTGAGAGATCCAGTAACAGGCTTAAAGATCTCTCTCAGTGCTTGATATCGATCCATATGCCCTAACCCTAGCAACATTAATTTCTCTCGAATGGCTTTCCACGCCTGAATGACTTTCTGCTTTGTTGACATATCGAGGTTTTTATAAATCCACTCTTTTTGTTTATTATGTGGCTGCTCTCTCTTCTTGATAAGAAGGACCTCTACATCTGTTTTCCCCTCAATAGCCTCAACCTTTTTAGTTAAGTCAGTTACTTTCATACCGATTTCAATAACTAACTCATTTGATGCACTGGTCTTTCTCAGAAGAGCCTGGTAATACGTCTCTATCTCCCCACGCACACCTCCAACTTTATGCATGATAGCATGAATTTTCGCATCCATGTACAAGCGAATGTTCTGCCTGTGTACACCCATTCTCTAGGATTGAGAGCCAGACATGCGCGCGAATTTGTTTATGGTGCAATGTATACTGATGCACTCACCCCTCTTACCAGAATTTGTATCCAGAAACCCAAATTTCGCCTATACCCAGTTTTCTTGTTTTACCAGTAACGACAAATCCATACTGTGAATGTTCCAGCAATCAGCACATATCTTTACAAAATCATTGAACGACATGTCAGTTTCTTCATGTGCCTGATAAATGTGTTTTAAATTGAGATTGTCTTGTTTGAAGGCTATGATGAGGTTTGCATTATCCCTAACCAATTGTTTCGGGACTCTGGAATATTTTCGAATTTGTACTTGGTTTTGCACGGCAACATCGTCAAATAGGAACACAGTGTTTGGCTTTACTTTTTCAGGTGGGGAATATCACTGCTTTCACTGAATGTCGTGTATGTAACGCCTTTTACACTGCTCAGTATCTCCTGCATTAGCTGACACTTAAGCTGAAACAGTGTTTTTGAAAATACACAAACATGTTCAAATCGGACTCTGTCTGCATGTGTCAGTAGCGACATGAGAACATTAGGCTTACTACAGTAGGATGGACCTACAATAACTGCTCATATATTATCAGCAGTGAGAATTCCATTCTTCTTCTTCTTCTTCTTCTTCAGGTCTCCTTGTGACAAGAATGTTTCACCCACTTTGTCATTATACCGGCTATGTCAGGTACTAGCAAGTAATCGGCATATATAGAAAGACACACTTTTAAGGATGGTAATAATATGTGTAGCCATACCTATGAAGAGTAACTGCATCATTCAGTTTGTCAGTTTGATAATAACTGGTGACAAGGTGTTTGAGGCAATTGCCCACAGCTTCATGATTATAGATGCAGCATTGAAAATAATGATATTAATAAGTGTAATGCTTGGACTATAATGTGAGACGTATGAAATAAAACAAAAACACAGTTTGAGATTATGTATACAGATTATTTATTTAAATATCAGATGAAGTATTCAAAAAAATCATCTGACTTTGTCTTCTTAGTGCCTGTACAATATTTCCCAAATAACGCTTTTTGATATGCAGTAAATTTCACACATATCTCCTTCAAACCGATGGGCATCTCACAATATTCTGGTTTTTCACATGCACATTTAACCTGTTTCTCTTTCAGCTCTGCGTTCATGCCGAAACATAGGTACTGTTGCAATCATTAACATGTGCACTGTGCACACGTAGAAAGTTTACAACATCATTGTATGCGGAGTCTATGCCTGGCAACCATCGACTCATTGTCTCCAGTGCAAGTCTTAGTGTAGCACCCACGTCGTATAAATTCATAACTGAGGTGTGCCATAGACAAACACACTTGTCACCAATTTCACACATAGTGCAGAGTGTTCATACACTATTGTAATAAATATTGACACACTAGTAAGGTTATTGTCTGGGGGGGGGGGGGGGATGATTTGGATAATGGTCTGTGTGGTCATCTGCTGATTTATGTAGCGCTCTGCATGACGTATTTCGTCAGTCGAACTTAGAAATGGGCACTTTAACACCTATCGATGCGTTTTCAATTTCTACCCTCACCTGCAAGCCTCATTCATGATGTGCTTTTGTACACACATTTACATGTTTTGTACCACTAGGAGTTAAGTTGTATGTAGAACTGAAGAGCGTGGGCACGCCTGATACCTTCTTATTCACAGGACCTGCACTCTGTTCCTACGCTAGCACAGGGATCTCCTTCTGGGATGGGTCGTATTTCAGTGACCAGT
This sequence comes from Schistocerca gregaria, assembly GCF_023897955.1. Classification (NCBI taxonomy): domain Eukaryota; kingdom Metazoa; phylum Arthropoda; class Insecta; order Orthoptera; family Acrididae; genus Schistocerca; species Schistocerca gregaria. The sequence continues at coordinate 441,510,342 of NC_064931.1, read as the reverse complement.
ACTTGTTTAGAACCACCAGTAGCACCCTTGTCCAGACGATATGTTGCTTAGCATTCGAGACATCAGGAACAGGCCGTGTATCCTCATCACTTAAATCAATGAATGAGACAGACAATAACAGCTTCTTGGCCAGACCACATGTCCTCATCACATAAATTGATGAGTGGGACAGACAATAACAGTTCCTTGTCCTGCTCCAGCAAGTGGGCTATGTGAGGAACCTTCTTATCCACAGAATCTGCACTCTCCTCCTCTGCTACCACAGGGATATTATGGTGGGATGGGTCATATGTCAGTGACTAGTACTGACCTCCATGTTGCAGTTGCTTTGGACCACCAGTAGCATTCGAGACATCGGGAACAGCCAGACATCCTCATCACCCAAATCAATGGGTGGGAAAGACAATAACATCTTCTGGTTCTGTTTCAGCATGTGAGCAATGTGCGTTACAAGATCAGGTTCGGACATACAAGAGGTTGTTGCTGCTGCAGGTCTAGAGGTTAGTGCAGGTCTCAACAAGATGGTGACTGAGGTTGCTGTGGGTCTGGATGTGTCGGAAATCGACATATTCTTTCTCGCCCCTGCAGAACTTGACATGTCGAAGGCTACCACTGAACAAGGAGGAGGAAGTGTCAAATACACACCAAGGCAGGGAAAACAACCAATAACAATGCTACGCACAGTCAAAGATGTGATATGGGATACTTACTTTTTCTCTTCTTCCTGTTCTGCAGGACTGTGCTGGATCTCGAATGGTGCTGCTGACACTTCATGGTTCTTCTGCTGCTGACTGAGACTGAGGCCATGGAACTGCTGAGCTCGCCCTATATCTCCTTTGATGATGTCACTAGATACTTCCATCCTATTGGCTGAAGCCTATTAGGAGACCAGATTCAGCATTGCTATTCGTCCCCACCTAGTTTTTCTGGACCACCATCTTGGATTACATCACGGGAGGGTAGGAAGGGAGGAGGGGAGTGGGTGAGGGTCAACTGCCCATTTGGTGGTGGTGTTGTGAACTAGGTCAGTTAGTCTCTGGACCTCAAGGTCAATACACTGGATGAAGCTATTGTCTAGTGCTCAATCAATGGTGCTCAGGTTATTTAAATAAACTATATAGCGCACTGCATTTTGTAAAGACTTACATCCATCCTAGCGAGCAGCCCAGCACAAGATAAGTCCTTTTCCCACCAGTTTCCTGATGGGAGAGGCAAGGGGAGGGGGGAGGGAGTGAAGCTAGTGGAGGTAGCCCAACTGAGCAATCTCCCCACCAAACTTTCAGCTTCGTGCCATGACATCAGAGCTATGTTGCTGCATCTGTGGCCACCATCTTGGATGCCCCATCATGAATAAATTTTGCAAAAATGCAGAGTGGGGTGGTGTCCCTGTTGCGTTACGACTCAAGTGCTGCATGTGGAGCTTCTCCAGCAGAGGTAATCAGGCTACATGATTCGCCTGTGTTCAGACAGCCTTCATCTATGAATGCAGTCATCTTATCAGTTGATATCTCCAATTTCAGTGTCACAGACCTCTCTATCCAGGTCAATGATGGCCACTCCCCTTTGGATTTATGATAACCCATCTACCACCCACATTATCCTCATTCGCTCCTTTCAGATACTGGGCAGTGCTAATGAAGGCAACATTGCAGCTACTATCAGCGAGAATGACAGCACATCAATCACAGTCGCACTGCTTCCATCTCAGCATAGTCAAGCACAGTCGCAAGTTCCCACACAGGCTGATGCCTTTGTCCCCCTCCCCCTCCCCCCAGTTGGCTGCAGGACTACATGACAGGTGAGATACACACTCCAGCTTCGCCCAGTCTCTGAGAAATGATCCAGCAGTGCCTCCTTAGGGACTGGCCATGACACAGCTGGTCACATAACCTTGCACTGCGGTTCCTATGTGTCTTCCCAGCAGTCTTGCACATACTTTCTCTCCCCTATCCTCGGCACTGCTGGGGGGAGAGGGGCGATTATTGATTACCAAACAAACTATTCCTATGACAAGCTACGATCTTTGACTTACGTCTTTGCTCTCGTGTATTACACTCCTGGAAATGGAAAAAAGAACACATTGACACCGGTGTGTCAGACCCACCATACTTTCTCCGGACACTGCGAGAGGGCTGTACAAGCAATATTCACACGCACGGCACAGCGGACACACCAGGAACCGCGGTGTTGGCCGTCAAATGGCGCTAGCTGCGCAGCATTTGTGCACCGCCGCCGTCAGTGTCAGCCAGTTTGCCGTGGCATACGGAGCTCCATCACAGTCTTTAACACTGGTAGCATGCCGCGACAGCGTGGACGCGAACCGTATGTGCAGTTGACGGACTTTGAGCGAGGGCGTATAGTGGGCATGCGTGAGGCCGGGTGGACGTACCGCCGAATTGCTCAACACGTGGGGCCCGAGGTCTCCACAGTACATCGATGTTGTCGCCAGTGGTCGGCGGAAGGTGCACGTGCTCGTCGACCTGGGACCGGACCGCAGCGACGCACGGATGCACGCCAAGACCGTAGGATCCTACGCAGTGCCGTAGGGGATCGCACCGCCACTTCCCAGCAAATTAGGGTCACTGTTGCTCCTGGGGTATCGGCGAGGACCATTCGCAACCGTCTCCATGAAGATGGGCTACGGTCCCGCACACCGTTAGGCCGTCTTCCGCTCACGCCCCAACATCGTGCAGCCCGCCTCCAGTGGTGTCGCGACAGGCCTGAATGGAGAGACGAATGGAGACGTGTCGTCTTCAGCGATAAGAGTCGCTTCTGCCTTGGTGCCAATGATGGTCGTATGCGTGTTTGGCGCCTTGCAGGTGAGCGCCACAATCAGGACTGCATACGACCGAGGCACACAGGGCCAACACTCGGCATCATGGTGTGGGGAGCGATCTCCTACACTGACCGTACACATCTGGTGATCGTCGAGGGGACACTGAATAGTGCTCAGTACATCCAAACCGTCATCGAACCCATCGTTCTACCATTCCTAGACCGGCAAGGGAACTTGCTGTTCCAACAGGACAATGCACGTCCGCATGTATCCCGTGCCACCCAACGTGCTCTAGAAGGTGTTAGTCAACTACCCTGGCCAGCAAGATCTCCGGATCTGTCCCCCATTGAGCATGTTTGGGACTGGATGAAGCGTCGTCTCACGCGGTCTGCACGTCCAGCACGAACGCTGGTCCAACTGAGGCGCCAGGTGGAAATGGCATGGCAAGCCGTTCCACAGGACTACATCCAGCATCTCTACGATTGTTTCCATAGGAGAATAGCAGCCTGCATTGCTGCGAAAGGTGGATATACACTGTACTAGTGCCGACATTGTGCATGCTCTGTTGCCTGTGTCTATGTGCCTGTGGTTCTGTCAGTGTAATCATGTGATGTATCTGACCCCAGGAATGTGTCAATAAAGTTTCCCCTTCCTGGGACAATGAATTCACGGTGTTCTTATTTCAATTTCCAGGAGTGTAACTTTCGCTTCTGCTTCTATTACATGTTGTGTTTCTACGACAGTAAAGTGAATTATGTGTCCAGTGTTGTATTCTCACATCTCCATCGAGCATAAAGGGTGATGATCCACACCATGAATGCTGCAGAGGATAATTTAGCTAGTTAGTTTCCGGTTCCATGGATAATTTATACGATTAACTGTAACGATGTGGAACGAGTTCTACATTCACATTATACGTTCGTTTGTAAATATGGCTACACACTGACCATTTAAGAGAACAGAAATTCTTCTGTGAAATGGAAGGAATTGCCAAGGAGAAAGTGTGTGTGTTTGTTTTAAAATTTAACTACGTTCTCTGCCAGACAGTGGCCACCAGGTGGTCGTCGTCAGGCAGTTGATGATGATGATGATGAGGTCCCATACTCCGAGGAGCGTAGGGGACGATGTAGGAGACCCACACCGCTCACTAAGTAAATGATCAAAAATTTTATTTACTGCGTTGTGTACCGCTTTCTTTGCTAAAAACAGTCTTAATGTGGAGTAGTGAATGTATTTTTTCCTTCTGGTATTGTAATTACATACAGGGTGATTATAATTAAACTTTCAAAACGCTGTAGAACTAACACCGCTGATCAGAATGACGTCAAATTGCAACGGAAAATTGTTGGAGAAGGGGGAAAACGTATGGCAGGAGAAAAAAGTAGTGTGAAAACTGAACAGTAGATAGCACTGTATGTATCAGAATACGCAAATTAAACTTCCTGTCATGCACATGACCCATTAAAGTTGGTACAAATAAGCTGGGTACATGGCTTTTCGCGCGGGATTAGCCGAGCGGTCTAAGGCGCTGCAGATATGGACTGTGCGGCTGGTCCGCTCGGAGGTTCGAGTCCTCCCTAGGGCATGGGTGTTTGTGTTTGTCCCTAGGATAATTTAGGTTAAGTAGTGTGTAAGCTTAGGGACTGATGACCTTAGCAGTTAAGTTCCATAAGATTTCACACACACAGTACACGGATTTTCCTCTTTTCGCATTTGCGACGTTCGCCATGACTGCCTCAATGCAGCATCGCGCTCTGCTTGTAAAGCTGTATTACAAGAATGAAGACTTTGCATACGTCACTCTGCAGAAGTTTCGGATTCTGAAGGGTTTGAGGAAAGGCGTTGCCGGCCAGTGTGGTCGAGCGGTTCTAGGCGCTTAGGTCCGGAACAGCGCTGCTGCTACTGTCGCAGGTTCGAATCCTACCTCGGGCATGGATGTGTGTGATGTCCTTAGGTTAGTTAGGTTTAAGTAGTTCTAAGTTCTAGGGGACTGATGACCTCAGCTGTTAAGTCCCATAGTGCTCAGAGCCATTTTCACCATTTGAAAAGGCGTTGGTCCAATGACTGCCGTGATTCTGGAGAAAATGATTCGGGAATTCGAAGAGACAGGTTCTTTTGGTACCCAACCTGGTACAGGGAGAAACCGAAATGATTTGACGTCTGTGGAAGTAGTGGCCACAGCAATGCAGGAGACAAGTGGTGGTGTGCAAACGTGTAGTGTATGGAGAATTGCCAGAATATTGGACATACCGTGAGCATGGTGTGTAAAATCCTGTGAAAGATTCTTCTTTGCTATCCATTCAAAATTACCCATGTGCAAGAGTTGCTTCCTGCTGACCTGCCAGCAAGAGAAACCTTTTCTTTATAATTTCTTGCTCGCATGGAAGTTGACAATGATTGGCAGTGGGAGATTTTGTGGACAGACGAAGCCCACATCCATCTGACTGGATATGTCAATACACAGAACTGTCGAATATGGGCAACGGAAAATCCACACACAAATCAACCAGTACCACTTCATCCTGAAAAGGTCACTGTGTTCTAAACATTCATGGTGGTGTCTGATTGTACTATATCGTGTCTCCCTACCACTTTCGCGCAACGACGCTCTGAGCGTGTTTTTTTTAGGGAATTAACTAGTTTGAACCTGGGACCTGTTGCTGGTAAGGAGACGCCAGACCACACATGACATGTAGAACTCAGAAGAGTTCAGTGAGACTAGCGATGATATAACCAAATACTAAATGATCTCAGCGTCAGCTCCACGGCACTCCCTGTAAAAGAATCTTAATACTAACTAAATTTAGTGGAAAGGGTTCAAGGCTTTCCTATTTTTAGTTATCTGGTAAAATAACGTCGAAAAAGCAGTTAAATTTACCATTGGAAGTTTTATTCTACTCACAAAACATCGTTTATAAATTGCACTATTGATAAAAGGAAATGTTTTACTACAGGATGGTAAAAACCAAATGCGTTCAACAAAAATGTGAACGAATATTCCCTGAATGGGTTTCCAAGTTCTACAATCGATCGAAGGATGACCTATGCCATATCACATCTATAATCTAGGTTAAATTTAAGTTTCACAAAAGAGAAAACTATCAGAAATGGTCTACAGTGACTGTCAATTATCTTTAATGACTTATTTAACTTGTCGTAAGTTACAGTGGCTGATGTGGCTTCTCAATAACTATATAAAAGAAAAATAATCGCGTTTCAGATCTTTTCTTCAAGTGGCAAATGTGAACACCATGAGTTTTAATTAACGATCGACACAAGTATTACGCAAAAAAGGGGTGTAATAGATGAGACTTCTGCAGTTCTGAGTGAAGCCTTATGCGCTCAAAATGCGGCATCGCGTGCGTTCATTACCTTGTCGGTGTTTAAGCAGCGTCAGGGCTGCAGCGGCCGGCGCAGCAGCCATCCAGCTCGCCGTCTCGAAACCAACTCTCCTCTAACTTCTCCTTACTACAGTTTACTGAAGTTAGTTTAAAAAAACTATCTGGCTATGTTTTCATCTGACCAATCAGGGTCTCAATGTTAACCTTAAGCTCCGCCTACAAAAATTCTGTCTATCAAATGAGAAACGTTATACTTTTCGTGGTGGGGCAATGTTTTTTTAAAGTTTGCAACGTAACAGAGACGCTAAAAAGTCTCACGCTAAAACCTGCAGCTGGTGTGGTCCTTTTGGCGTTATCGTGAGATCTATACTGTTCTTCTGGAGGGCTATATCTTTTAACATGGGCTGGAGGATTGTCCTAATGTAACAGACCCGCGAAAAAGTCTCACGCTAAAACTTGCGGGTGGTAGTGGCCCTTTTTGTGTTATCGTAAGATCTATACTGCTTTTCTGGAGGGCTCTAGCTTTTAACATGGGCTGGGGGTTGTCCTTGACGTACCTGAGACGCGAAACAGTCTCACGCTAAAACGTGCGGGTTGTGTAGCCGTACAGGTAGGCTCGAGGAGTGGGTGCCCAGCCCCTCCATTATCGTAGGGCCTTCTAGCTTAACACGGTTCTGCTCTCGGCTTCTGTCCTCATTTCTCCCCTCGGAACTGCGTCTGCCTCACAGTGGGAAGGTACGATATGCATTTAGGCATTCTTGTGTTAGTCTGTGGTATTCCATTTGCTCACTCGTTACTCGTATTACTTTGGTTAATTTAATGTCACGATTTATTCGGAGCTATGTCACATACTACTGGATTTGCTTATCATGTCAGGGTTTTCATGTAAGGTGTTGGATTTGCCTGACACCTTACAGTGTGGTACAGGTTTAATGCATCATTTATCATAGGGCCACATTTTTTCGAAGAGACAGGTGCTTCCGGTCCTGTTACCTGTACTGTCACTGGTAAGTGCTATGAGTGTCCTTTGCGCAACCACGTCATTCCAGCTCTCCAACAGCATGGATGTGTGGATGGGATAATTTTTCTGCAAGATGGCGCACCTCCAGTTTATCTAGGATAATATTGTGATTCACACAGTCAAATTCCTTAGATAGGTCACAGAAAATAAAGGTTATGGTATTTTTTATTTAATGCTTGCAAAATTTGGCGAGTAAATGTGTGTATGGCATCCTCAGTTGAGCAGTTATTCTGAAAGCCAAACTGTGCTTTACTGGGATATTGCTGTTGCTCATGTGGGATAATAAAATACATCACTTTCTCAAAATTTCGGGAAATGACATCAGTAGTGAAATGGGTCAGTAGTTATTGACCTCTCTCCTACCTTCTTTGTCAATGAGGGGTTTGAAATGTCATATGTCTATCTTTCTGGAAAAATGCCTGGATTTAGTGATGCATTACATGTTTCAGAAAAGACAATGTTTTTTAAATTGGAACAGGTCTTTTTCTGACCATAAGTATGATATCCATATTCACCGTAATGTCTGTTGTGATACTGTGACATCCTTGGATGTCATATCATGTCAGATAGTTTTTCTTTTAGTCTGATGGTTGAATCACTGAACATTCAGCTATATTCCACCTAACTAACCCCCCTTCAAAAATCGCTTGGACACCACGTCTTCTGGCTAATCACTGCAGATAAGTGTCACTGCATGACACTGCATGGCCAGGTGATGGTTTTACTTCCAAAATCATTAGGCAGGAAGTAATGAATAAGATGAAGGTTACACTGCTCTGAGTGTTTCCCATAAAGCAGCAGACGCAAGGAAACGTGGAGATAAAAACCGCCAGCTGTCAACCAATGGCCATGTGGCACTATAATAGTTCACCTAGAGTTAACACATTTTGTTCACATCATACCATCTGCTTATCTCATAATGCTTCATGCACCTCTAAATCCAACATGTAGTGAGATAAAATGGTTGATCAGTGCACCTCCCCCTGCCCTCCTCCCCCCCCCCCCCCTTACATGCTGAATCACCAAGTACTGTCTGTGCCCAGTCAAATCAGCCCTGAGAAATCTGTGTTTATAAGTGATGCATTGTAATAAATGAAATTTTTGTTACACCCTTTCCCGTTTTAATACTGCCTACACTTACATTTTGGAACCGAATGTGGGGACATTTCATTCCATTCGCATATTCATGTTATTTACTACATTTTATTGATGAGTGTGGATCCATTCCATTCCGTTTGTGAGAACTCTTATTTGCAACAGCAAATGAGGGACTGAATGTTGAGAATTATGATGTACACAGTAATACTGATGAAAATTTGGTTAATTTAATGAATGTGAATGTTGTTTGTACTGAAAATGAAAATATCAAATCAGATGTTTAAGTTACATATATTGATACTATTCTGCAGCAAGAAAAAATGCTGAGGAAGTGGCTGCTTCTGTATGTGCTGTTTCAAGTGTTGTTAGTGCTGATGTGTAGTGGGAGGAAGACACATTTAATGAAGATCGTAATGTGTTGAAAATGAAGCTTTTCTCAAGAAAGTTTCTGAAGTTGAATATGCTGTTGGTGAAACTGTTAATGCTGGTGTATAAGTGGAAGGAAACAGTGCAGATGAAGTGAATGACAATGTTCATGATGTTGAAGATACAGGAGATTTTCATGTTAAGAATAATGCTTCAGATTATGTTTTTGATTATCTGGTACTATTGCAGATGTAGGTAGTGAGTGTATTGCTTATGGACTGGTGAAACTGCAGGTTCACATATTTATAATAAAGTTTATTATGAAGAGGTCGCTAGTAGATGTACATGCTGTAAACACTAATGCACAGGTGACAATAAATAAATATGTGAAAGTTGTGAACTCAATTTTCTGGTTATCAAGGCCAGAGATTGATGCATATAGTGAGGAATTTGCAAATGTGGTCAGCAGTTCAAAGCAACAGAAGAGTGCTGGTACTGTAGTGGAGTAAATAAATTATGTAGAAAATGAAATAAATATGAATTAGTAATATGTTAGTTTATGACAGTTAGGACTTTATGGCTCTCTGATAGAGAGGGATACTATGCCACTGTAGTGATCTATTTGCCTTTATCTGCATGTATGTTGTTTTGTTTGTATTAAGGCTAAGTGCAAATTGAGACACATATAGGATGCATGACATGACACGACACTACAGCGGGACACGCACGTTCCACACGTGTTGCGCTGGTCCACCGCATATTGAGACACGTACACATACTTAGCATGCACCAGTTGGCGACGCTTTGCGCTGGCAGACACGAAGCGCGCACACCCAGTAATTTTTCTCAAATGATTTTACAGAAACTATTCAGTAAAAATATTTGATTTTTGCCTTGCTTGTAGCGTTGTATGTCAGCCTCATGGTGAAGTGCACATCCTCTTGCAAATGGTTATTCTTATTGTGATATACATATTTTAGTAAGATGCTATTCAAAATTCGATAAGTTTGCATTGGAAAATAGGGGTCGCTGTAATTTTGCGTTTGGTGCATATTGCACCATATGTTGCTGCATATGAAATTTAGATAACATTTCAATTTTTCTTTAGAACTGGGAGGAAGTCTCCATCTCCCTTCAATCTCGACAAGATGGATCCTATGTACTGCACTCACTCCCGATCTCACGCCCACAAGAATGAAATATTCACAACAGTAGTGGGGGAAAGCAGACACCACCCCACTCTCCATTGTTGCCAAATTTATTCAAGATGGCGGATCCAAGATGGCGGCGATTGATATGGCAATGTCGCAATGACATCAAGGTCGGAAGTTAAAATTTTGGTGGGAAGATAGGTCAACTGGGTTACATCCACTAACCTAACACCCTCCCCTCCCCCTCCCCTCCTCAGAAAATGGCAAGAAGTTCAAATTCCATTAGGACAATGCAACACACCATGGCTACTCCACTAACCTAGGAAAATGGTGGGAAATAGGCAGTTGGGCTACCTCCACTAACCTAAGTCTCTTCCTAGGAATTGGTGAGCAAAGGACTCCACCTGTGCTAGATATGATGGACATAAGTCTTTATTATTTGGCCTTTAGTTAAACAATTTGAGACAGTATCTCCATCCACTGTGTCCACCATAAGGTCTGGAGTCCAACTGACCTAGTACACAGTATTGCCACCAGAGTGCACTTTCATCCCATAGCGGTCTGCAGGAAAAATTGTGGGGAAAATGACTGAGTCTGGGCTGGGCTGTTGGAGAGAGGAAGGAGTGTACTTTTTTTATTATGGAACAATTTATTTAGGGATGGATTTGACATAGTATATTTATTACACTGATACAAAACACTTGCCCTGATATTCTTGGGGTCGCAATGCAAAGCCTACAGACCTGCAAACTACTTGTAAATTATTGTGTACACTGATGTGCAGAAACGCAAGCAACTCGTAAATTGTAAAAATAATGGATGTATAATGCTCTGCAATCACATCTGCTAATCTTCAATTGTCGAAATCATGCATTGCACAGCCTACAGATCTGTTCACAAAATAATGCTACAGACACGAAAATAACTCGTAAATCACCGTAATAACGCATATCTAACGCTCTGCCATCATGCTCGAATGCTTAAACAGCCGAAAATAATGCACTGCACAGACACTCAGTGCAAATAAAAAACGCGACATACCAGCGAACTGTATCCTTAAAGGACTCCAAGGCGCACTCATGCTAGTTCCATACACAAGACATCTCTGGCCACATGTGTTTACCATTGCTGGCGTGTGTTTCGACAGGTGACAATGAGCAGCCATGTTTGCAGAGCATTATACATGCATTATTTTTACAATTTATGAGTTGTTTGCGTCTCTGCACATCAGTGAACACAATTATTTACAAGTAGTTTGCAGGTCTGTAGGCTGTGTATTGCGACCCCAAGAACGTCAGGGCAAGTGTTTTGGATCAGTGTAATAAATATACTATGTAAAATCCACCCCTAAATAGTTTGTTCCATAATAAATAAAGTACACTCCTTCCTCTCTCCAGCAAACCAGCACAGGCTGAGTAATTTTCCCCACCATTTTTCCCGCACACCACCATGGGATGAAAGTGCACTCTGGTGGCAATACTGTGTACTAGGTCAGTTGGACTCTGGACCTTATGGTGGACACAGTGGATAGAGCTACTGTCTCAAATTGTTTAAATAAAGGCTAAAAATAAAGACTTATGTCCATCATATCCACCAGTCCAGCATAGGCTGAGTCATTTTCCCCACCATTTTTCCCACATCCCGCCATGGGATGAAAGTACACTCCGGTGGCAATACTGTGTACTAAGTTGGACTCTGGACCTTATGGTGGACACAGTGGATGGAGCTGCTGTCTCAAATTGGTTAAATAAAGGCTAAAAATAAAGACTTATGTCCATCCTATCCACCAGTCCAGCACAGGCTGAGTCCTTTGCCCTCCATTTTCCTCCCTAGACCAACATCTTGGATTATGTCACAGCAGGGATGACAGAGCCCTCTGGTGGCAGTACTGTGTACTAAGTCAGTTGGACTCCAGACCTCATGGTGAAGACAGTGGATGGAGGTAATGGATCTAAGTGTTTAAATAAAGACTGAAAATAAAGACTTATGCACATCCCATCCAGCACAGGCTGAGTCCTTTTCCCACCAATTCCTAGGAAGAGGTGGCGGTCAGATGACTTAGGTTAATGGAGGTAGCCCAAGTGCCCTTTTTCTGCCATTTTCTTAGGTTATTGGAGGTAGTCACGATGTGTTGCATTGTCCTGATGGGATTTGAAATTCCCGCCATTTTCTGGGGAGGTGAGTGGGGAGGGGATAGGTTAGTGCAGGTAGCCCAGTTGACCTATCTTCCTGCCAAAATTTGAACTTCCCACCATGACGTCATTGCGACATTGCCATATCTATCGTCGCCATTTTGGATCTGCCATCTTGAATAAATTTGGCAACAATGGAGACTGGGGTGGCAGTTGCTTTCTCTAACTACTCACAACATCCCTCATGTATCCTAAACTGCTCGAGACATCTAAACGAGATTTTGGCGAATAATAGTAAACAATGAGGAGAGTATTTTGCCGATTCATACACACATGGAACCTTCTTATTTATGGCGACGAATTAGTAGCACTGTTTCCTTTTTTTTCACTCCAATGACTGCAATTTTTTAGGAGCTATCGACAGCAAGTGAAACAAGAGTTTTCTAGGGTGAAAATAAACATGAAATTTCTTCTCTTGTGTTATTGCAAACTGACACTATGAGGTTTTTCGTAAGGTATTGAGCTCCCTGATTGCCAATTACTTGTTTAATGAGGAACTCTGTTTGAGAATTCGGTCGCAATAGCTGTTGCAAGATGAGTTTGTGCAAATTGGACTGTGTTTTGGGAAAGGAAGTACAATTAATCCTGTCACCAAGGGAAATGTGGCCGTTACTCATAAATGGTGATGCTTCCTTGAATGAGAAAAGGTTAAAAATTCGCACAAAAATAAATTGACAGTCCTGTTAGAATTTTGGTTAAATCCCTGTAACCCATCGTATTTTTAACACTGAACGACTGGACTGGAAACTTACCAAAGGATTTTATTCCTTTTCTTGACCCTAGCAGTATTAAAATAATGGCGAGCGTTCTATTCAGGCGGAATGATAGGCACACGCCAGATGCTGGTTACTAACTTATGGCTTGCCAAACTGACAATGTGTGATTCGAGAATAAAACAGTTGTTATTCAGAAAAATAACTAATCTGTCGCACAACACAATGGTGAGTGTATTGTCAGCAGCTGGGAATAATGCACGCGACTAGTATGCTTGTGCCTTGTCGGCGGAGTTCACATTGTTAATCATTGTCATGAAAGTAGATATGCCTTTGTCAGCAATACATTTCAACAAATTAAGTACACTCCTGGAAATGGAAAAAAGAACACATTGACACCGGTGTGTCAGACCCACCATACTTGCTCCGGACACTGCGAGAGGGCTGTACAAGCAATGATCACACGCACGGCACAGCGGACACACCAGGAACTGCGGTGTTGGCCGTCGAATGGCGCTAGCTGCGCAGCATTTGTGCACCGCCGCCGTCAGTGTCAGCCAGTTTGCCGTGGCATACGGAGTTCCATCGCAGTCTTTAACACTGGTAGCATGCCGCGACAGCGTGGACGCGACCCGTATGTGCAGTTGACGGACTTTGAGCGAGGGCGTATAGTGGGCATGCGTGAGGCCGGGTGGACGTACCGCCGAATTGCTCAACACGTGGGGCCTGAGGTCTCCACAGTACATCGATGTTGTCGCCAGTGGTCGGCGGAAGGTGCACGTGCCCGTCGACCTGGGACCGGACCCCAGCGACGCACGGATGCACGCCAAGACCGTAGGATCCTACGCAGTGCCGTAGGGGACCGCACCGCCACTTCCCAGCAAATTAGGGTCCTTGTTGCTCCTGGGGATCGGCGAGGACCATTCGCAACCGTCTCCATGAAGCTGGGCTACGGTGCCGCACACCGTTAGGCCGTCTTCCGCTCATGCCCCAACATCGTGCAGCCCGCCTCCAGTGGTGTCGCGACAGGCGTGAATGGAGGCACGAATGGAGACGTGTCGTCTTCAGCGATGAGAGTCGCTTCTGCCTTGGTGCCAATGATGGTCGTATGCGTGTTTGGCGCCGTGCAGGTGAGCGCCACAATCAGGACTGCATACGACCGAGGCACACAGGGCCAACACCCGGCATCATGGTGTGGGGAGCGATCTCCTACACTGGCCGTACACCTCTGGTGATCGTCGAGGGGACACTGAATAGTGCACGGTACATCCAAACCGTCATCGAACCCATCGTTCTACTATTCCTATACAGGCAAGGGAACTTGCTGTTCCAACAGGACAATGCACGTCCGCATGTATCCCGTGCCACCCAACGTGCTCTAGAAGGTGTATGTCAACTACCCTGGCGAGCAAGATCTTCGTATCTGTCCCCCATTGAGCATGTTTGGGACTGGATGAAACGTCGTCTCACGCGGTCTGCACGTCCAGCACGAACGCTGGTCCAACTGAGGCGCCAGGTGGAAATGGCATGGCAAGCTGTTCCACAGGACTACATCCAGCATCTCTACGATCGTCTCCATGGGAGAATAGCAGCTTGCATTGCTGCGAAAGGTGGATATACACTGTACTAGTGCCGACATTGTGCATGCTCTGTTTCCTGTGTCTATGTGCCTGTCGTTCTGTCAGTGTAATCATGTGATGTATGTGACCCCAGGAATGTGTCAATAAAGTTTCCCCTTCCTGGGACAATGAATTCACGGTGTTCTTATTTCAATTTCCAGGAGTGTATATCAAATCACCAAACTCTTTCAGGATACTCATACGTTGGTAATAATACCGACCATATTTTTCGTTTGTGTAGCTTGTTGTATAAATAGTTTATTAATGCTGCTAGTGTGTATGCACGGTCAGCGAATTAAAACATTCTTATACGTGAGGGCTTCTCGGATGTTTCTAGCATGCAGTGGAAGTGTGATATCCACATGTACATAATATAACGTCTCTCTATGACATCCATATTCAAGTAACGATAGTGAAACTTACGTACTTCATATCTTGCACGCTTTTTACCAGAAGCACAGAGGAGTCATACCTGTGGAAATTATGCCTTTTCGATTTTTTGCAACGGACTGTAGAGAAACGTCAGCATAAGAGGCAACAAGTAGATAACCTTGTTTTACTTTCCTGTCTTGCTTCTAGATCACATGATTTTATAACATTCCTTACTTCCTTATTCACTACCCTTACGATCTGTCCCTTCTTACGATCTAAAAACATTATGGAGGCAGAAGATACAATCCCAGTGGCTAATGGTTCACCAATTATTGAACTGTGCCTTGTTCTTGACAAAAGAATAAACAAAGTAAAAGAACTGAAAACTATTATGTACTAACGAAAAGAGATGGAGCGCTGAAATGGCAAAAAGCGAGACACCACTCAGTGACAATAAAATTCCATATACCGTAAGGTTGTATTTTTCGGATGGGCAATACTTCCATTCCCCAAATGCACTGCCTTCCCGTTCCCCGCCTCACCCATCCCACAGTCCTCGCGTGGCGCGCGGCGCGAGAAACTGTGCCACAAGTACAATGCCGTGCGACCTGGCGCAGGCGCGTGTCACGTCCCAGTCGCGTCACGTCGCGCCGCACCGCAATTTGCGCGGTCCCATCTGCACCTGTTAAGTTACAAAAATGCTCGCTGCTCTGCGCCGCGCCACACGTGCTATAGGCGTTTCAACTTGCGCTTAGCCTAACTGAAATATTTACCAGCCTCTTCCAATTTAGAAAGATTCATAATCCTAGTTTTCTACTAAAGTTGTCTTCTCTATAAACGAACACTAACATTGACACACTTACTACTGAATCCATATTAGTCAGCTACAAAATGAAGAAAACTGTGATATAGTTGCTTAGGATAAGTGATCATTATGATTTATAACAGTTTTTAATGCCTGTGTCAAAACGATAATTTTTATTTATTAGGAGGAATGTTCATTCTTTTGGAAAACTGTCATAGTCTTACGCTTCACGTTTATCTGTACATGATACAAGGGCCACAATATCTGATGATGGTTTTTGAAGAAGTAATAAAAATGACCGTTTTGCCTGACAAAAAGGTGATCTATCCAGAAGACATGATCGAATGTTAATGTAACTTCATACACAAACACATCATCAGCACACACACTATGTGATCAGAAGTATACGGACACCTGGCTGAAAATGACTTACAAGTTCGTAGCGCCCTCCGTCGGGGAATGGCATCCCATTCTTCACGGAGTGCTGCACTGAGGAGAGGTATCGATGTCGGTCGATGAGCCTGACACGAAGTCGGTGTTCCAAGACATCCCAAAGATGTTCTATAGGATTCAGGTGAGGACTCTGTGCAGGCCAGTCCGTTACAGGGACGTTACTGCCGTGTCACCACTCCGCTGCAGGCCGTGCATTATGAACAGGTGCTCGATCGTTTTGAAATATGCAGTTGCTATCCCCGAATTGCTCTTTAACAGTGAGAAGTAAGAAGGTGCTTAAAACATGTATGTAGGCTTGTGCTGTGATAGTGCCACGCAAAACAACAAGGGGCGCAAGCCCCCTCCATGAAAAAGAGGACTACTCCATAACACCACCGCCTCCGAATTTCGCTGTTGGCACTACACACGCTGTCAGATTATGTTGACCGGTCATTGGCCATACCAACACCCTGCCATCGGATCGCCACATTGTGTATCGTAATTCGTCACTCCACACAATGTTTTTCCACTGTTCAATCGTCCACTGTTTACGCTCCTTGCACCAAGTGAGGCGTCGTCTGGCATTTTCCGGCGTGATGTGTGGCTTATGGGCAGCCGCTCGACCATTAAATCCAAGTTTTCTCAGCTCTCACTTAACTGTCATAGTACTTGCAGTGGATCCTGATGCAGTTTGAAATTTCTGTGTGATGGCCTGGATAGATTTCTGCCTATTACACATTAGGACCCTCTTGAACTGTCGACGGTTTCTGCCAGTCAACAGACGTGGTCAGCCTGTACGCTTTTGTGCTGTACGTGTGCCTTCACGTTTCCTCTTCACTATCACATCGGAAATAGTGGACCTAAGGATGTTTAATACTGTTGAAATCTCGTGAACAGACGTATGACACCAGTGACACGCAACCACCTGACCACATTCGAAATCTGTAAGTTCCGCAGAGTGCCCCATTCTGCTTTCTCACAATGTCAAATTACTACTGAGGTCGCTGATATGGAGTACCGGGCAATAGGTGGCAGCACAATGCGCCTAACATGAAAAACGTATGTTATTGGGAGTGTCAGGATACTTTTGATCACATAGTGTATGTAAATGACTGAATTGAGCTTCTCAGTCATAGGTAGAACGGCCACCAGAGAGTATTAGTGTTGTTTGTGTTTAGTGTTGCTACCAGGCCTGGTAGAATGGATAAGGAGTGTGAACAGCATCAGATGTTGAATTATAAATGTGAAGAATAAAGAGATGTCACATACTCATGTGAGACAGTGTTATCAGTACCTGACAGTTTGAAAGTCTGGTTGAAATTGATGGGTATTTGAGTGTGACAGTGGCCTGGGATTGTACTGCATGAGGACAAGCATACTCATCGTTATGGTTCTGGTCAACCACATCTGGCCAAGGGAGGATTGCCTCACTGAACACCAAGCACATCATCATTCCTTCTTATGAGCATCTGTCATTTGAGAATAAGTAATGGACTACCTACAACGTCCTGTGTTATCTCTCGCAATTTCCAGAGACTAAAAGCACCCACACTAGGAAATTACTATCCTATATGTAGGTTGCTGTTTACAACACAACATAGATGGCTGCATTTGGAGATGTGCCATGGCTAGTTAGCATGGACTGCTGATGTGTGGCATTGCACTGTGTTCAACAATTAATTTTGGTTCTATACTACCCCCGATGACCATTGTTGACAAGCATAACAGCAGTGACCTGGGGAGAGTTCCTGTTCTTCCACTGTATTGGAGATTAACTGCGACATTACTCCTGGTGTCATGGCACTGTGAACCATCAGTATGATCTCAGGTCATGGCAGGTAGTGATTGAGGGATTTATGATGGCACAACAATATGTCATGGATTTACTGCATTGTCATGTGTTACCTCTCATGCGACAATATTGTGATGTCATTTTTCAACAGGACAATGCTGCTTCACATATGGCACAGGTCTCTCTGTCTTCCTGCACGATGTTGAGGCACTTCTGTAACCAGCAAGATTCCCAAATCCGTCCCTGAAAGAACACATGTGGTACCACCTCAGACATCAACTCAGTCCCAGTGCCAGAATCCAGGATATCAAGGACCACTTACTGCAGTTGTGGGCGAGCTTGCCTCAGGAGAGGATGTAAAAGCTTTATGACACCTTGCCCATCAGAATCAATGGGTACTCACATGTCAGAGGAGGTGCATTGTCATACCGATAAGTGTATTCATACTGACAAGTCCTTTATAAATTCGACTCAATTTTGTAATCACTGAAATAGCATCACATGTTCTATCAGTTCATGAAGGTTCAATGGGTTTCCTCTTTCTCTTCTGAATACTTCACTTTTTTTGTCAGGCAATGTATTATAAAGAATGAAGAAAGATATTTCTACTGCTGATACCTGAGGAACTCCATGTGTAACGATTTGAGTTCAGGGTGTGAGAATAGGCCTGGAACAAGTGTGTTTGATGTTTATACAATGTGACTGTTACTCATAGGCAGTTGTATTAAGAATTGAACATTTTAAGAGTTTCATTGGGTATTGCTAATGTGCATGCATAGCTGAATACCTTTTTGTTACTCAAGGATGGTCAGATTCATGACAGTGTAGGTAGTTTCCTTGGTGTAGGATATGGGAAAGTGCCAGTAACACACTGGAAATGAATATTTTGGTAAAAATCATTTATTCACTTCCAACACAATACCAAGGGAACAGCACATTACATGTTTCAGAACAAATCACCAGCTTCAGTCACTCCTCCACATGAGAACGCTGGTTAGGAAAGTTATTTGTAGTGGTGCCCCCACAAAGCCGCCCCACCTCACAGAGTACGGGCGCTGGACGGTGTGTTGTGAGGTCGATATCTTCGAATGGAAATCTCTGTTGGTACGGTACTTATCAATGGTTGTTGCCTGCAAATCGACTACAGATGGTGTGTGAGACTTAGCAGGAGGTGATGGGATCGGCTTTAGTGTGGGGTAGTGGATGATGGAGGCAATTCTGCATCGGCTGTCCACAGTGGTGGATCATGCATGGGTTGTGAGGGTAGCAGTGGCATAGCTACGTGTGACGAGAGGCTCAGACATGTAGCTGCTGAGGTAATAGTGAGCTTACCTGCCTGAGAAAGCCAGGAGGAACAAGCAGAAAAATCCACATTTGATGATAATTAAAGTTAAGGAAGAATTTGGTATCATTCACATGGATGGGGCATCCACAGCTGCATGGGTAGCTTCAACCAAAGGTCCAGTGTCTAATTATCCCTGGTCCATGAGTCACAAGCCAGGTGTGGGTGAGTCATTACAAGTATTGTCTTGAAGAGCAGTTGGATTGTGGATCGTCCTGTTGATGGAGGCCATCACAGAAGTGCCATTTGTATCAATCTCGGAGGTGTGTTTACCATACTTCAACACCCAAAATGGTCTGGTATAGGGCGGTTATAAGGCTGGCCATATGGTGTCATCACACAGCATGACACACGTACAATCTGTGAGCTTCTTCTGGGTGAATGATTTCTGTGGTGTCATACAGAGTTGTGTTTCCACACCAAAGTTGACACCATGAATTGAGAGTATAGAAATTAGCGAGGGCTTGCTGCAACCTGCAGTGATGTATGGAAGGTTATCCTGAAGACCATGCCTCCCCTGTAGGCTCTACAGTGCCCTCACATTGAGGTCAATATAGTGTTGAGCTAGCCAGAGGTTGGCCAGTTCGTGACCTCATCTGAAGAAGTCAACATCATAGTATAGGATCAACATGATAGTTAAAGTTTATGACTGACTTGTTTCTTTAAATTTGGAACATTGTATGGGCCAGAGAACAGTTCGTTAATTAATGCACCAGGTGATGCTTTGCTAGTCCATGACAGCTGTAAATTGTACAGTACCCTTGGGGCAAAGAAGTGTGTCAAAGCTAAGTAAATCTTTTATTCAGTTATGTTACATACTAAATTCATATTTCATGTATTCTAGTGTGATGATCCTTCTGCTAGAGCTATCAAAGAATCCACTGTTGTGGCCAGACAAAAGTAGTTTCGCCATGTCAAGACAGACTCAGGGACAAGTGCACAGATGGGGAAGGCACTAGCAAATTATGGATGTGATTTCTGACACACTGCACCACCGAAGGGAGTTCCATTGAGTCAGTTGTAGGAATCTGTAGAAAAAATTTCGCTGGCAGTGAGAGGGTCTAACTGCACATCAGTTCCATCTTCATTGTATGGTGCCATTTTCCCGCCGGCCGGTGTGGCGGAGCGGTTCTAGGCGCTTCAGTCTGGAACCGCGTGACCGCTACGGTCGCAGGTTCGAATCCTGCCTCGGGCATGGATGTGTGCGATGTCCTTAAGTTAGTTAGGTTTAAGTAGTTCCAAGTTCTAGGGGACTGATGACCCCAGATGTTGAGTCTCATAGTACTCCGAGCCATTTGAAGAGCCATTTTTCCATGAGACTGTTGCTTTGGGGATGCTATGCTGTGGTACTAGGGCAGGAGATGCCGTAGAAATTACAGAGGGCACTGAAGAGTGAAGCTTCGAACTGATGACCCTAATTAGTGGTGATGATATCTGGACAACCAAAACAGGTATCCAAACCACCACGAAGGCTCAGGCTGTGCTTTCTGCCATTGTGTATGTGACTGGCATTGCTTTCACTCAGTGTGAAATGTGATCATCGTAAAGAGTAGATATCTGTACCCCTCTGACTCTGGCAGCCGTCCAACAAGGTCCAAGTGTATGAGACAGAACCACGCATGCAGTATTTCGAAGGTGTGGGAGGCGTTTGGATGTGATGGCCCACCTTACTGCATTGGCACTCAAGGCATGCCTGCATCCATTCACAGCAGTCACACCTGACACTTGGCCAAACAGAGCACTCAGTAACAAGCCAGGCCATCAGTTGAACTCCTGGATGAGGTTGTGGAAATGATCCAAGTTTGGCCGTTGCATCAAAGTGGTGAGGAATGGTCGAAGCATTCGCTGAGACAGATCACAGAGGACGCTGACATCTGAACTGAGAAGTGATCGGCATTCAGTTTTGAGGTTGGAGGAATTATTATCAAGTGACACAGTAATTATACGGTTGTTCTGTTGTTTGTCAGTCAGTCTGTTGTAATCAAAAAAGAGGGAGACCATGTGCATGTGTGAGAGATAACTGGCGACAATGTTGTTCACTCTGCAGAGATGACATCGGTGTATTACTGGGCAATGAGATCGAGGTGGCAAAATTGTTATGGTTTGACAATTGTCGATGTGTGGCATATGGCATCTGCCAGTGGTTTGCGGTCAGTGTAGATGACGATGTGACGACCCTCAGTAGTACGCAGTCTTATATACAATGTGCAACTCGTGGTCAAATGCCGACCATTTTGCTTCAGAGGCTGTAAGTTTCCTGGACAAGAAATAGAGGGGCTGTGTGTCTCTACCTCTCGCTGGAGGACTGTCCCAATTGCTGAATCACTCACATTCATGGTGATGGTAAGCTGTGTGTCTTGTGTGCCAGGTAAACAGCCATTGCTAGACACTCCTTGGAGCAGACAAACGCCATTTGCATCCTGTAGTCCAGATAAGTTTCTGTTTGTGTGTGTGCGTGTGTGTGTGCGTGTGCCTGCACGTGCGCGCGCTTGTGGCAGTGGCAACTGGAGAAGTTCAGCACAGTCTGGTGTTGTTTGCCCCATTAGCATTGAGGACGTGTCCAAGAAATGTTACCTCCAACTTCTGCAATTGTGGTTATTATACTGGAACTGACATGTGATTACATTTTCACACAATTTGGGTACATAGATCCCGGGAACTCAGTACCCAGAACAACCACCTCTGGCCGTAATAACGGCTTAGATACGCCTGGGCATTGAGTCAAACAGAGCTTAGATGGCGTGTACAGGTACAGCTGCCCATGCAGCTTCAACACGATACCACAGTTCATCACGAGTAGTGACTAGCGTTTTGTGACGAACTAGTTGCTCGGCCACCATTGACCAGACGTTTTCAATTGGTGAGAGATCTGGAGAATGTGCTGGCCAGGGCAGCAGTCGAACGTTTTCTGTATCCAGAAAGGCCCATACAGGACTTGCAACATGCGGTCGTGCATTGTCCTCCTGAAATGTAGGGTTTCGCAGGGATCGATCGAAGGGTATAGCCACGGGTCGTAACACATCTCAAATGTAACGTCCACTGTTCAAAGTGCCGTCAATGAGAACAAGAGGTGACCGAGACGTGTAACCAATGGCACCCCATACCATCACGCCAGGTGATACGCCAGTATGGCGATGACGTGTACACGCTTCCAGTGTGCGTTCACCGCGATGTCGCCAAAATCGGATGCGACCATCATGATGCTGTAAACAGAACCTGGATTAATCCGAAAAAATGACGTTTTGCCATTCGTGCACCCAGGTTCGTCGTTGAGTACACCATCGCAGGCGCTCCTGTGTGTGATACAGCGTCAAGGGTAACCGCAGCTATCGTCTCCGAGCTGATAGTACATGCTGCTGCAAACTGTTCGTGCAGATGGCTGTTCTCTTGCAGACGTCCCCATCTGTTGACTCAGGGATCGAGACGTGGCTACACGATCCGTTACAGCCTTGCGTATAAGATGCCTGTCATCTCGACTGCTAGTGATACGAGGCCGTTGGCATGCAGCACGGCGTTCCGTATTACCCTCCTGAATCCACCGATTCCATATTCTGCTAACAGTCATTGGATCTCGACCAACGCGAGAAACAATGTCGCGATACGATAAACCGCAATCGCGATAGGCTACAATCCGACCTTTATCAAAGACGGAAACGCGATGGTACGCATTTCTCCTCCTTACACAAGGCATCACAACAACGTTTCACCAGGCAACGCCGGTCAACTGCTGTTTTTGTGTGTGAGAAATCGGTTGGAAACTTTCCTCATGTCAGCACGTTGTAGGTGTCGCCACCGGCGCCAGCCTTGTGTGAATGCACTGAAAAGCTAATCATTTGCATATCATAGCATCTTCTTCCAGTCGGTTAAATTTCGCGTCTGTAGCACGTTATCTTCGTGGTGTAGCAATTTTAATGGCCAGTAGTGTAGTATCAATGTATGTGTAACAGCAGTCAAGCTTGAAAAGGGCCCTATCAATAAATTGTTACTACAGTTGAGCAGCACTCTTGAATCAATAGGGCATGACAAGCAATTCTGACAGGCCAAAGGGATAATAATAGCTATATTGGTGACATCGTCCTGGTGCATGGTTATTTGATAATTGCCGTTGCAGCTGTTGGTCACACTAGAAACAGTAACCCTTGTGAGCAAATATGTGAAATCATGAATGTTTGGCAATGGACTGCTGTCATGAAGTGTGCGAGACATCGTGGTTTATCATGAATGGGTGGGCCCAGAGTTGTATTGGTGCGATGAATAGTATCATTCCTGATTGCTTGCTATTAGAGCATACCACACAGTGTATTGTGCTGGAGATAGGAATGCGTTCGCTGAACCAAAAGAGGTCACACAAAGTACTGCACTGAACTGCGGTGCATGTTCTAGCAGCAGGTCCAGTGGGTGGCGTCATTACACCACAGCGAGGGGGTGTGGTCAGATGTCAGGGTCTCGTGCTCCAAGATAGCCAAAGCATGTCATAGGCATCGGAGTTGCTAGCACACATACTTGAGTGCGACTGACTTGTTGTGTGTCTGTCGATGCAGGTCGTGTTATTTGAGTGTAACAGGTGCGTGTCGCCAAAGGTTACAAGAAGACATTTCTGGATTGTGGTGATGACTTTCAGTGTCACAACACACGTGTGAGGAAGTGTAGAAGAGTCGGGGTCAGCAGTAACAGGTCACATGTAGGTGTGAACATTGGTTCATGGACCGTGGCAAAAGGTCTGGAACAAACTGATGTATCATATGGTGGAATAAGGCATCATGGTCGAGACTGGGGGAGAGGCGAAATCTGGAGAGAAAGTCGATCCCCAGCAAAGGTTCAGCAGTGCCAGTGATGATGAAAGTCTGAGGGCGGGGTAGTTCGTTAGTGAGTTATGTGAAATCTTCCACAGTGCCATGCAAGCGGATGCTTGTGCCAATATTTGTATGGAGGTGCAACCCAAGAGCTTAGGAACGCTGTTCAAACATATGTCGAGGCACCAAACCCGTATTGGAAGTACATGTGTAGATTGATCGTGGACATACAGACGTCCTTCTGTAGATGTGAACATTGTGGAAGAGAGGCAACTTAATGCTGTGGTGTGAGCTGGTGTGCCTAATGCATCCTGCGTTTGTTACCTGGGTAAGAGCAGGGCTGCTGGCAGTTGCGAGTGGTGGCGCCAAACTGCAAGTGGTACGAACAGTGATGTGGCCACACGACAGGAAGATCAGCTAACATAGTGTTGTCTGCTAGAGGGGTGTGGTCATGTGCATTCTGCAGTCCTATGCTTTGGAGGGGATCTGTGACATCAGCTTTGTGTGGAGTCGGGCTTGTCCTGGGCTCGTGCCAGCCCAAAAGATGACAGGAGTGGGTTCAATGACATTAATGTGCTGCCTGTGCTGCATAACCGTAAACTGTCTGCTAAGGCGAGTTTCTTATCCAGCAGTTCCACATAATACGTGATTATTGTGAGCTGTAGTGGAGGTGGGAGTCTGGCAGTTCAGGCACAGCGTTCAGAGTTTCAGGTCTGGCATCAAAGTGAAGTCCACCAGAGGACGTAGTCGGTTGCACAACTGTGAAGTTGTTCACCATAGATCACTTGGCGCACCTGTTACTCTGGGGTGCAAGAAACCCATTTCAGCAAGGCTCTGTTCGTTCGTCACGCTTGTGGAAGTTATAACGGGTAAGTGTGATGTCATTGATTTGTTGAGCAAGGCAGCAGATTGGCATAACAAACTTCTATTGTCATTTACTATGGCCAGCGAAGAAAAGACGCACTCTGCCATTTCGAACCACAATGTCACTTGATCAGGATGGAAAGGAAGAAGTTTAAGTTCAGATGTAGCTCAGAACTGTATTAAACAGCCTGATAATGAATGTACCGGGCGAGCTTAATTGTAATGTACGACCAGCGCTGCAGATAGCATCTACAACACTGTTGTGGCACCAGAGCTGGCATCAACATTGAACGATGGCTGTGCGTGCAAAGCTGTTGTGTCGAATCATGCCAATTGTGGTGCAGAAAATGTGATTGGCACGGTATCTGCCTACAAGAACACCGAACTCAGAGTGTCACTGAAACTAGCCAGAGTAGTTTCAGACTGTAGTTCTCTAATAATGACTCCGTTGATGGTCATTGTTGGCTCAACATTCACTGTATCTCGAAAGAACATTTTCACAATAATCCTCTTCGGCTTTCCACACTGTTAGGTTTTTTTGAGGCAATGAGAACACTGAGCGGTAGCAGGTCCATGTGAAATCAGAGCGGTAAAAAAAGCCACGTGGAACAGTGACCACCGGCGCTCAGTCCGGAACCGCGTGACTGCTACGGTCGCAGGTTCGAATCCTGCCTCGGGCATGGATGTGTGTGATGTTCTTAGGTTAGTTAGGTTTAAGTAGTTCTAAGTTCTAGGGGACTGATGACCACAGATGTTAAGTCCCATAGAGCTTAGAGCCATTTTTTAAGGCGACTCGAGACGAAATTTCGTGGTTATCTTGGCGTTCATAGTAGTCGGTGTCACCAATGTAGTTAGTTTCCCTCGTGTTTAATATGGGAACGTACCAGTAACATACAGGAGACGAATATTTTGGTATAAAGCACTTATTCACTTCTGACAGAAGACAAAGTATTCACTTCTGACAGAACACAAAGCGTACAGTACTCGCATGTCTCAGAGCAAACTGTTAGTCTCCGTCACACACAGTCCACTGGTCCATGCCTGGATGCTCATCAGCAATGCTATTTGTAGTGGTGTATTCACAACTAAAATCGATCGTCTTTAATAACAAATAAAAGAAGTGCAGCAGTGTTTTATATGATGCATATTTTTAATGTATTTCATTTTCTTTCAGTGCGTATTCTAACATAACAGAAATATATGGTAACTCACTATTCATTAATAATCTTCTCACATAATTTTTTCGATGCATATTGAACACTTGTGTACGAAATTACTATACGGATACCATTCTTTGATTTACCGATTTATCACCAAATTATACTCCCCCTCCCGCCACTGAAACCGTCAACTACCCGATTTGAAACCAGTGACAGTGCTCTTACTATCCTGACTGTTGGCACACTTACCATACATGATCACTATTGTGATATAGGTTTACTAAACACTCATGAGCAATTGGATTACATAAAGCGAGTGTGTTTTGTGGGGAGGGGAGGGGAGAGAGAAAGGGAGACGGATCGACAGAACGATTTTCTTTGTCACTCTTCTTTTAGGGTTTACAAACAGAGCGATAAGGAGTGGAAACCCATCTTTCAACCCTTTTGCTTCTCAGTCATACATGTTTTACAGAAACATCGTAAAAAAGGAAGAATCTACCTTGATCTTGATAATTTTAACCAACAGTCCTTATTAAGAACTCTTCCTTCAACCTTTTGGACTCCTTAGACAAAACCAGTTTGCTACATCTCTCATCTCCACATTCTGTGTGATATGATTTTGAACTCTGCAACATACTTCTATAAACATGAAGAAAAGTTTTATACATTTGAAGCACCATTTTCAGGAGTACTTTGTAGATTTTATGACATACGCTGTATCACAAATTACACAAGTTAATAATGTCTTGTGTAATACTGCGATTGATGACAGAAGAGTCAATAAAAGAGAGATGACAAGCTGGTCGTAGGTTGTGTTCCAAAAGTGAACAGCATAGAGACAGAAGTGATGACACTTTCTGCAGGACCTGACCATCAGTTTGCAGGACAATGCTGAAGCACGTACAGTGCAAGCTGTTACTGATTTTTTTGACTGATGGGGCTGCTAAGTGCTATACCACCTAATGCACTCCCGTGACTTAAGCCTTCGTGAGTGGAAGCCTATATCTAAACTGAAGGAAACACTTAACGGCATTCGCTTCTGAACTGCTACAAATTCGTTGGGCAATAGACCGCGCCGCTCGAACTGTCAACACAACTGGCACTGCTAAGAGTATCCTACGACTTCCACATAGCTGGCAACAGGTTATACACAATGCTGGTGATTACTTTGAAGTTCAGTAAAACTCTGAAGCACGTATCTATTTTGTACGAGCTGTAAATAAATAGTTACCACTGTTAAAGTTCCGACCCTCGTATGAAGTGTGTATAAATTTTCACTTGCGTGCAAAATTTGCTAAGAATCCTAACAAATATCGTTGTTGACATTTTTTCAATAGTATTTTCACTTCTTTAAAACAGTGAAAAACCCTGTAGCACATTGTTAATCACCTAGTAAAATTTATGTTTTTCTGTATTGTTATCTCTAGTGTAATACTACTTTTGGGATCTTATTTATACATTATTACAAAAATATTACACTGTAATCTGTAATGTGATTGGAGCCTTAATTTAGATAAATGCCATCATTGACTGCCTAGTAATTTCATTGACTTGTAAAAGGGCTGACGTGTAGATATGGTGTGAAACTCATGTAAGGACGTCTGGTAACATGACTTCGGTTTGCTGTCAGGCCACTTGGAGCACTGCAACTTCATCAGTCCTCACTATTGTTATCTAATACTCGAATTTCTGAAAGCAAGATTTAGCATTTTTGACTCATATTTTCCTGTATTCGAAGTTCAGTGCCAGGACACCAGAAGCGATGCTGTTGTTCTCTGTTTCTGTACCCTAACACGGACAGCGCACACCTTATATTTTGGTGTTAGTGGGTGCACAAACAGATGTTTCTGGTCGTCACATATTTCGAGCCCGCCCTTGATTTATCCAGGCTCAGAATTACCACTGGCATTAGTAGGAAATTAATCAGGACGAGAAAACAGTCTTCTATTCGGGAGGATAGGCAATGTTGTCGAAAAGTTGTAGAAAGCATCGCTCGTGCGAAACTCAGGTTGCCTTTTACTCACATAATATACTGCGATATGAGATGGAACGAGTATGTGAGAGGAGAACTGTGGTAGGGAAGGCGAATGGTCGACTTCGGTTTATTGGGAGAATTTTAGGAAAGAGTGGTTCACCTGTAAAGGAGACCGCATATAGGACGCTAGTGGGATCTGTTCTTGAGTACTGTTCGAGTGTTTGGGTTTCGTACCAGGTCAGATTGAAGGAAGGCATCGAATCAGTTCAGTGGTGGGCTGCTAGATTTGTTACCAGTAGGTTCGAACAACTCCTAAGTGTTACCGAGATACTTCGGGAACTCAAACGGGAAACCTTGGAGGGAAGACGACATTCTTTTCGAGAAACATTATTGACAAAATTTAGAGAACCGGCATTTGAACCTGACTGCGGAACGATTCTACTGCCGCCGACATACATTGCCCGTAAGGAGCACGAAGATAAGATACGAGAAATCAGGTCTCATACAGAGGTATATAGACAGTCTTTACCCTCGCTCTATTGGCAAGTGGAACAGGATACGATATGGCTAGTAGGGTTACAGGGTACCCTCCGCCACGCACCGTGCGGTGGCTTGCGGAGTATCTACAGGGTGTTTCAAAAATGAGCGGTATATTTGAAACGGCAATAAAAACTAAACGAGCAGCGATAGAAATACACCGTTTGTTGCAATATGCTTGGGACGACAGTACATTTTCATTCGGACAAACTTTCGAAATTACAGTAGTTACAATTTTCAACAACAGATGGCGCTGCAAGTGATGTGAAAGATATAGAAGACAACGCAGTCTTTGAGTGCGCCATTCTGTACGTCGTCTTTCTGCTGTAAGCGTGTGCTGTTCACAACGTGCAAGTGTGCTGTGGACAACATTGTTTATTCCTTAGAACACAGGATTTTTCTGGTGTTGGAATTCCACCGCCTAGAACACAGTGTTGTTGCAACAAGACGAAGTTTTCAACGGAGGTTTAATGTAACCAAAGGACCGAAAAGCGATACAATAAAGGATCTGTTCGAAAAATTTCAACGGACTGGGAACGTGACGGACGAACGTGCTGGAAAGGTAGGGCGACCGTGTCCGGCAACCACAGAGAGCAATGCACAGCTAGTGCAGCAGGTGATCCAACAGCGGCCTTGGGTTTCCGTTCGACGTGTTGCAGCTGCGGTCCAAATGACGCTAACGTCCACGTATCGTCTCATGCGCCACAGTTTACACCTCTATCCATACAAAATTGAAACGCGGCAACCCCTCAGCGCCGCTACCATTGCTGCACGAGAGGCATTCGCTAACGATGTAGTGCACAGGATTGATGACGGCGATATGCATGTGGGCAGCATTTGGTTTACTGACGAAGCTTATTTTTACCTGGACGGCTTCGTCAATAAACAGAACTGGGGAACCGAAAAGCCCCATGTTGCAGTCCCATCGTCCCTTTATCTTCAAAAAGTACTGGTCTGGGCCGCCATTTCTTCCAATCATTGGCCCATTTTTCAGATCCGAAACGATTACTGCATCACGCTATCTGGACATTCTTCGTGAATTTGTGGCGATACAAACTGCCTTAGACGACACTGCGAGCACCTCGTGGTTTATGCAAGATGGTGCCCGGCCACATCGCACGGCCGACGTCTTTAATTTCCTGAATGAATATTTCGATGATCGTGTGATTGCTTTGGGCTATCCGAAACATACAGGAGGCGGCGTGGATTGGCCTCCCTATTCGCCAGACATGAACCCCTGTGACTCCTTTCTGTGGGGACACTTGAAAGACCAGGTGTACCGCCAGAATCCAGAAACAATTGAACAGCTGAAGCAGTACATCTCATCTGCATCTGAAGCCATTCCGCCAGACACGTTGTCAAAGGTTTCGTGTAATTTCATTCAGAGACTACACCATATTATTGCTACGCATGGTGGATATGTGGAAAATATCGTACTATAGAGTTTTCCAGACCGCAAAGCCATCTGTTGTTGACAATTGTAACTACTGTAATTTCGAAAGTTTGTCTGCCTGAAAATGTACTGTTGTCCCAAGCATATTGCAACAAACGGTGTATTTCTATCGCTGCTCGTTTAGTTTGTATTGCCGTTTCAAATATACCGGTCATTTTTGAAACACCCTGTATGTAGATGTAGATGTAGATGCAGATGTAGAAAAGTGCAGTGGTAAAGAGCCCAAGGTGGACGTTCAGTCTTGAAGAACAGCTGATAATATCGATAAAGTTCACGCACGTACTCATAACGTATTAGTAGCAGGTGATTAGTATGTTAATTTCGTGGGACTGTTTACCCCTCTTTATCTCTGTATCTGTTATTACCTAGAAAGTGTTGCAGAGTAAATTATAACAATTAATTGTAACTTAAAGGGTGCTTGTATCTTTCAACTGCTCACGGTTTTTGCATTATTACATTTTTAAGACATAATAACATTCCCTTGCAGTTCGCAGTTAATATGCGAACATCTACTGCTGCGTAATTTTCTTCAGGGAGGTAGTTGTCAAATGATGTAGTTTGTTCTGCTAAGCAGAAGTCGTAGATTCACCCTTAGCATTTTAACTCGGTGGGTATTATTAAAACAAAACTGTGTGTAAATATGAGGGAGGAACGTCTGGCTCATGTTGAAAACGGGCGTAATAAATCAGTTAGAAAGCTGTTAAGGTACACATATCACTCATTTATGTGTATGTTAGCATGAACAGTGCTGCGAAAGCAAACCCTGGATTAAATATAAATACCCTGGAGTAAATTTCCCTGTTGAGAGAAATACAGTGAAAGCGATCTGCATGAATACTTGTCATTTACACTTGTTCTTGCTAGTAACCTGGAGTACGCTTTTTCGAGCAGTTATTTCTATATTCATCTTAAAAATTCAGATCCTCTGTTTCCACTCTTTATTCACTCTCGCCCTGAATAGCGAGAGAAAAATATACAGGGCCTTCCGAAAAGGTGTCGTAGGTCAGTACAAGTCTGATGACATCCTAGTCTTGTGGGAGACACAACAGTTCTCTCCTCAACGCAGCAAGTGGCTTTCCCATCAGCTTTTCAAGAGCGTAGTTTCATTGTCTTGTTCAGTTATCGGTGGGTAGGCATTCGGGAAGACGATGGTTCAAAGCCGCGTCCGCCCATCTGGATTTAAGTTTTCCGTAATTTCCCTAAATCGCTCTAGGCAAATGCCAGGATGGTTCCGTTGAAAGGACACGGCCGATTTCCTTCCACATCTTTGACACAATTTGAGCTCTTTCTCCGTCTGTAATGATTTTGATGTCGACGGGACGTTAAACCTAGTCTTCCTTCCTTCTTTTTTCAGTGGATAGGCTGAGTTACTCACTCAGTGAAACTAAAGTGATGCGAAAAATTCGCATATCTATTTCGTAGTAAGTCTATCTGGGGAGGAGTCAAGCATCTTTGGGAAACACTGCTTGGAAATCCTGTTTTGGTCTTCCGAAACTTTTTGCTGCCTGTTGCGGTCAGTGTAGGAAGCTCTTGGCGTCGAAATACCGGCGGCATATCGTACACTGTGAGGTTTTATTCGTTCGTGGTTAGATATCGTTCTTACGAAACTCACTCGCAATGTTACGAGATGTTCACTGTAACCATACTCACGACTACATGTATAATCTCCAGGTAAGTACAAAATTGCACGAAAAACGTTATTTCTTGTCGTGACATATATTACCATTATTTCCATTTCATCCAGGGATGGGGAGCGGGAAAAAATAACTGCATATGTGCTTACGTGGAATCTATTATTAAATATATTTTATCTTCATCTATCCTAGATAAGATTTGTGTGACGGTTGACGAACATACGTGAATTACTGAGAGCAGTCACTGTCTTGCATTGGCTGTTTTTATTTTTGAAATAAACACTTCAGTTCATGCTTTTGCGATGTTTGCAAATTTCGCCTCCGTGGGCATTTTCAAGCTACCTGGTAGTGAAACAAATGACAAAACCTATAGCGGCTTCAGGAATAGAAAAATAAAGTCAGATATGTTCATAGAAACTTTTTACACTCCTCTGTCACAGTGAAAAACTGTAGTCACATACCTTATCTTCCGCGCATTAGTGTAGTAGAGGCACTTTCTAATATTCTCATGGTATCCCTCATAAAGCTAAACTTTGCTAATGGCTCGAAAACATGAAATCAGTGTTTATTTCAAAAATATCACTGTTCACATACTAATAAACTGCCAAAAAGGAAACCTCGGAGAACTGACCAGAACTACGCGCAAGCTTGAGGGCGTAGATATAGAGCAAACTGGAAATTTGTGGCAAGAGCCTGTGGGACCAAATTGCTGAGGTCATCGGTCCCTAAGCTGACACACTACTTAAACTAACTTAAGCTAAGGATAATACACACACCCATGCCCGAGGGAGGACTCGAACCTCCGAGGGGGGGGGGGGGGGGGGGGCGTGGACCGTGACAAGGCGCCTGAGACCGCGCTCCTACCCACTTCTTCTTAACTACTATCCTTCCGCTTAACTACTATCCTTCCGTTGTTTGTATGGTAGGGTTTACCTGTGGGCATTTCCTACTTCTTCTGTGCGTGTTACGGAAGAGGAAACATCAGGTTAGGAGGTGTGACATCTTTATTTGTGGGGTGTATCTGCCATCTGTTTGGTGATTGGTGTGGCATCATGTAGGCGTGATGGGGCTTTCATCTGTGCAGCAGGGCTACGGGTCGTCGATATACAGCCCTTTCATCATCAGGGGCTCCCAGGTTCCGGATCAGGGGATTTCCGGCTTCTTCCTTCGTCGCATAAAAGCGGGCGGCAACTTCTTTGAAACGTGGTAATATCTCCGGCTCAGGTGTTATGTCCTGAGACCGTGCGGCTACCCCGCGCGGCAACAAACTGGACATTCCTATTGTAAATAGCGAGCACAGTGAGTGAATGGAACAAGTTTGTTTCCAAACAAGACACACAGCGCGGCGTTCTCTATCTCACGGACTAAAAGAGAGAACGAAGTTTCATAATAACTCTCTTTGTGCAATCCACGTTGATTCCAATGGATGAGATTTTCTTACTGTTTCTGGTGCACATTCTGTCTTTTCATATTTCTAGGAATATTAACGTCGCGGAGTAATCACTGAAACAGAATCAAGTGTGTGCAAAATGCATGTATAGGCTACTCGTGGTTGCGATTGGAAATTAATAATGAAAATCTACGTCATCTAAGCGGTAATGCAAGCTTTATAAATATGCAAGGTGAATCAGCTAAACAGTTCACTTCAAATATTTCCGGAATCGTTTAAGATGTCGTAATTCAGTTTGCATCCAGATGAGCTGTAGTACGTCCTCACTAAGTTCACTAGCTATATTAATTACAGAGATATCGGCATCATCATCACTTTTTCGAATATAACTGTGGTAACCACTGCTGCTAATTTCATAGTTCTTAAAGAAACGAATTCAATGCCTTTTCACCATTCGAAATTACAATATTTAGAACTGAGGAGTCATCTGTTTAGCCGGCCGGAGTGGCCGAGCGGTTCTAGGTGCTACAGTCTGGAACCTCGCGACCGCTACGGTCGCAGGTTCGAATCCTGCCTCGGACATGGATGTGTGTGATGTCATTAGGTTAGTTAGGTTTAAGTAGTTTTAAGTTCTAGGGGACTGATGACCTCAGAAGTTAAGTCCCATAGCGCTCAGAGCCATTTTAACCATTTTGAAGTTATCTGTTTTGAACATGAAATCGATTGTTGTCTTATGTGGAGGTTTGTGTTGTTAATATGGAACTGTCGCGTCAGACTCATGGCCGGCCACAGATTGATACAGCTAAGAGTCTACTTACAGAAGCGAAACAGCGGAGAAAAGTTCAATTTAACCCTCTGCCCACAAAGTGGGGTGGAAACCACACGCTCGCCCTATTTGTCTTAGTGCGCTTACGCGATGTAGCTGGGTCTTACCCCGGGCTAGTGTGTCCTCCTAGCCCAGGGGTTCCGAACATTTCTGTTACCCCCCCCCCCCCCCCCCCCCCCCCGCGCCCTGTCCCCCGTCTCCACCACATTATCACCGGCTTTAGCACTGAACTAAACATTTCTTGGAGCACTTTTATTTTTAAAATGATGAAAGGGGATTGATATTTAGATTGTGTGTGTGTGTGTGGGAGGGGGGGGGGGGAGGGGAGGGGAGGGGAGTGTTTCAATGAATGACGAAGGAATTCAGTTCCTCGTGCATCGCAAGTGTTACCCACAACTCCTTCTCAGATAAGAAAGCTAATTATCCACAGTGACGATAGACACTTGTTACGAAACAGACTTCCCCTCCATTACTCCTCTACGTTGCGGCACTTGCTTGGCCTACACACTGCAACCTCATTTAAAATCGTCCAAGTTAAAACGTGTGCTGTATACTTACTGTTTGTAAATCACTTGATTGCTGCAGTCCTTACTTCTGAACTGGCAGAAATTGGAAGACTCCAGGCTGTTAGCGCTTTGTGTCGGACCACAGCCACCGATAGTAGTAGTAGTAGTAGTAATAATAATAATAATAATAATAATACTGTGTACAGCCCATAAGTAGCCCCTATGTAGCTAATGCTCTGGCTTGCTGTCACTTAATTCATTTTTCTGTTTCGAAGCGAGCAATGAAGCAATTTCTGGACTACTCCAGGTACTATCTACAACTAGGAGAAGACATTTTCTTGAGATATTTAGCATTTGTTTCGCATATGTCTCACTTTCATCATCAGCGATGTACGGTACAAAGCACAACATATGTGTGTAACGGGTGGACTATGTGAGGAACCTCTAATCTCCATCATATTAATGCTACTAATTGAGAAAAATAATTATTGATAACCTATATAACTAATATTACAGTCTTACAAAATTGTGATAACAGTAATGATCCTTTGAAAATAATTTAGTTTCGTGACTGAAACAACGGACTCCACTCTAACTTGTTGTTAGCGTTCTTCCAATTCATCTTGTGAGCAGAGGATTAAAACTGATATTGATCAAACTTGGCTGTAGTTGCAAACGTACACCAAGTGGAAGGGAAAAGACGTGGCATGTAAGGATGATTCATCAGTTAATTATCAAGTCGAAGGCAAAAGACGTGGCATGTATGGGTGATTCATCAGCTAATTACAGTTCGGCTCTTGTTTTTGCAACAGTTTTGAAAGAAAAGTTTACGCCAAAAACTGAATTGATTTGTGAAACAAAGAATTGAGGTGTGAAACTGCTAAATAATAACTCCGTGTCATCAATTTCATGCCGAGATACACACATATTTCAAAACTACTCTAGCGACAGCAGCAACAACAAAGAGGGAATAACAAAAGAATGTGGTTATAAGTACTTCCTTAAATTTGCATTTATGTCGTCAGGTGTTCGAAATGCCCACGGACTATTGCAATGCACGTTTGCAATCCCTGATGTAAGGATTTCTGGACGAACCGAAGACACTGCTTCGATATCATTGCACATGCTGCAACAATACGATGATTTAAGTAGTCCTGGGCCGTTGAAACTCGTGCATAGACATCATCTTTGTAGTTTGCCCAAGAGAAAAAAATCCAGTGGCATCAAATCAGGCGAGCGTTTAGGCCATTTGTTAGCAGCTTCACATACTATTGAGCGACCAGGAAAGAGATGGGTGAGCGTTTTCCTAGCCACAGGTGAGTGGTGATCTAGGCACCCATTGTGCTAGTATCGCATACATCTACGTATTTCAAATCATACTTACTTTACGAGAGCCAGTAGCACGACAGTAAAAAGCATTATGGTATCTTCACTGTCGGAAGGACCAATTACGTATTCGCCAATAATACGGGACCAAAAGTTCCCACTCCACTGCCTCTGAACTTCAACCCGCATCATCCATTGCGGATTATCAGCGGCTCAATAATACTTCGTGTTTTCCATGATTTGTGAAGGTAACTTCATCGGTAAAGAAAATTGTTTGGAGCAAGAATCTGTTTTCCTTATGCTGCATCAGAAGCGAGAGATAGAATCCCATGAGTTTTCCGCAATCCCACTGGTTAATCTGCTGGTCAAGAGACACATGACAAAGATGGAAACAATTTGGGCTCAAAATGCGAACGTCGCTGGGATGACGTATTCCAGAGGCGCTATCAGTTTGTCTGAAGTTGAGAAACACACAGAGAACATACGGAGTGAGTCAAGTGGAAACGTACTGGCTTTGTGGGGTGACAGTAATACTCATTCTGAACAAAAAACGTCTTATGGACATATGGCCTATTCCGAACGTTTTTCGAAATAGAGCACATGTAATGCACATAGTTATTTATTTTTTGAATTATTCGAACATTGTCATTATTTACAACGTACCACAGTATTGCAGAGGAAGTTGAGACGAACAATTTGATACAGGACACGTGTGGACTATCAGGTCGGGAAACTTACTCAAATTGGCCTACAAAAAGTACCTAAGCTAAAACGCATGCGCGTCGCGCTAGATTTTGAATATTCCCACGCTCTCATCGCGCAAACTATTAGTCCTAGAGAAAAAAATTAATAGGACCTGTTTTGTAGGAAATTCAGTGTAGTTTAATTTTGTAATGTTTCACATTTTGGTTGGAGGGTGTGGTTTTCGTGTTATTTAAGAGAATCGTACAAAAGTGGTATTAAATGTGCTCTATTTCTGAAACCATGCGGAATAGGGCACCGAGCGAGGTGGAGCAGTGGTTAGCACACTGGACTGCCACTTGGGAGGACGACGGTTAAAACCCACGTCTGCCCATCCTGATTTAGGTTTACCGTGATTTCCCTAAATCTCTTCAGGCAAATGCCGGGATGGCTCCTCTGAAAGGGCAAGGCCGAATTCCTTCCCCACCCTTCCCTACTCCGATGGGACGCATGTCTCTGCAGTTTGGTTCCCTCCCCCAAATCAACCAACCAACCAGGACAGGGCATATGCCCGTCTGAAATTTTTTGTTCAGAATCGCAAATACTATCACCCCTCAAAGCATGTACCTTTCTTCCTGACTCACCTTTTATATTTCGTTCGCTCCGCTCGTTGCGAACTTGTTCTTTACCCTCTACGACAGTGCACTGCCTATATCAATTTTTTTATACATTCGCTGAATTGTCATTCTCGTTTAACACCGTCTGTCGGAATGCCTTTGTACGTGCAACTGAATTATCCAAGCTGTTCTCTTCGCATTCCTTCTGCATTCACTGTAAAGAAATAACATATCTACTTTCCCTTGGTTTGTTGAAAAACATTTATTTTTTGAAACTAACGAGCAGTCGACGCACATGAACAACAGACGGAATTAAAGCTACATATTTTCCTCTGTGCCCCTTTAATACAGATATCGCGGCGGTACAACACTGTTTCCTCCTAATCCGACGTGACGTATTTATTTATTTGGGTATGAAATCACGAACTTCCGCAAAATGCAACAATCAGTTTCAAGTTAAAAACAGATAAATCCTAAGTTCTAAGTACTGTAATTTCTCTGAAACTGCTAACCTGAATTTGAAGAGTGAAACACCGTTGAATTCGTTTCTTTTAGAAATATATTAGCAGCAAAAATAGCTACAGTTACATTTCAAAAAGCAATGTTGATACCAATATCTCTATGATGAATATAACTATTAAATGAGATTATACGTCGTTTAGTGATACCTTAAACGGTTCCTGAAATGTATTTTAGAAGAACAGCTTACGTGATTTACACCGTATTTTATTGCCACCGATGTGTGTAATTTGAGGTAGAAGTTACTCTGTTCTCTATTTTTTTTGTGATTTCAATCCCCACCTTAAATGTAGAGTGGACTGTTGGAGTTCTCACCCATTGTAGAGTGATGGTCTCAGTAGTGAAATACTAGGTGCGCTGTAGCGGAGCAGAAGGTAGCCAAGTTGGGAATATTTTGGAGAGTAATTACAACTTCGGCATTTACCTTACAGCCAAGGGAAACCTTCCACACTCTCTGCTTCATCGATATGCCCTGTATAATTGAACTCAAGAGCTGAAGTTGCGGCGGGAATGACTAATAGGCTTGTGCGATACGAGATGTTAGTACCACTGGGGCCTACTCGTTACGATCGTGATTCGTTTAGTTTCAAGCTCCTGTTGAAACTTGAGTGCTGACAACAGTATTTTGTGACTCAAGTTTACATCTCTTTCGACATAATCGACCGACGTGGCTGTGCAAAGCTGGGTACACGATTAGGAGGCAGCCAAACTGCTATTCCGCTAATAGTTTAGGCTTTCCTTGGTTTCCCTCATTGCTTTATAGGACCACTGTAACAGCTTGAATCGCAGAGTGAGTGTTCAGTAATTGTAATGCCCATGTAACACTAAGAACGGAAAGTTGTTTGATTACTCAATACTGAGTGGAACATAAATCGGAAAAACATAAAGGATGT
The DNA here is from genome assembly GCF_023897955.1 of Schistocerca gregaria. Lineage (NCBI taxonomy): Eukaryota > Metazoa > Arthropoda > Insecta > Orthoptera > Acrididae > Schistocerca > Schistocerca gregaria. The sequence continues at coordinate 441,472,148 of NC_064931.1, read as the reverse complement.
GAAAGGAGACGGTGTAAGCTTTTTCAGAAAAAAACCTTTCTATTAAGCCTAGAAAGACAAGTATCTACTCAGGAAGCGCCATTATCTGTGTAATATGAAGAGTCAAAAGTGGTCCAAAAGCTTTAGCTGCTTCAACTCTTGAAGTGTGGAAAGGCTCAATGCAACTTTGGACCGTAACACTCATAAGTTACAGTACAATGTCAGTGTAAATGATGATTTCAGTTTGTCAGCATGTGGTTGGTAAATGTGTACTTCAGTACCTGCGATAAAGAAATATACAGCGTGTCGCGAAAAAACACCGACAAACCTCAGGGACAGGTTCCTTATACACCAATAAGTAAAACATTGAGCACTTGTTCATCTTAGATACTATGAAACAGATCTCCTCTATTACAAGTCTTTGCTTTCCATATTTTCAGTGGAGGAAGTATTGAGCAAAGCAAGGAAAAAAGTCTGGTAAACATGGGGTACAAAGTGCATACTTTAAGTGTTATGAGCACTTGTTCATTTTCGCTAGTGTGAAACACAGCTCTTCTACTGAACAAGTGCTCGTAGCTCTTACGGTATACGTTTTAGAGCCCATGTTTACTAGACCATTTTTTTCACGTTTTGGTCCATACTACCTCCGCCAAAAATTTGAAAAGCGAAAAGATTGCAATAGAAGGGACATGTTTCATAATATCGAAGATAAACAAGTACTCATGCCTCAGAAGGTATGTGCTTTAGAGCCCTCTTTTACTAGACAGTTTGTTGGTGTTGTTTTCGGACTCCCTGTATTTATTACTACAATGTCTGTTCCTTCAGACGCACATGCGTGTCTGAAGGAACAAACAGTGGTAAAAATCTGCAGCTATAGTAATATTATGAATGTTTTTGACGTTACCTGCATTAGGCAAAGAAATCAAACCTGTTAGTGAAATGTGACAATTTGTGCCGGACCAGGGCTGGGCATTGTAATAAGACGTATTACCTTCTAGACTGGCGAAACGACGACAATATTAACGCTGAACACGTTTCTCTCATTAACGCTGTTGCGGGAATCCAGGTGAACCGCGAGCAATAGGGGCGTAGACACTGTGGCATGTGGAGATTTGGATACTAACTCAATATCTTGGGTTATTGCATCATGGATTTTTGTTCTGACTGAGAAGAAGGTTAAGAACATCGGAAATCAGTTTTTACTCTACACATGCAGGAAGTATCTCATGGATGACTACTTGCGTAAACAATTTAATACTTTTAGCTGTTTGAATGACTATTTGGATAACCTTGATTTAGTTTCAGACATCTTTTATTAATTGGATCTCTCGACATAACGAAGGAGTTATATCCCATGTCCGTCCAAACAAACAGTTCCCTGATGTTTGCAGCCAAGGTGATCTTGTCGTTCACGTAAAAACATCTTCTCACGTGCTATTTCCCTCCAAAAGGTGGCAGTGGTCCAGGTGGCCCGCATCTTGAACATGGTGAAAATTGCAGAGAACGTCTGCTTCAGTGAGGAGCAGATCGTGCTTCTGGTGTTCCAGCACTGCACTTCCACCTTCATTCTATTCGGTTTCGGCCAGAAAGAGAAGGGGAAGACCACAACCAGAGTTAGGATCCTCATTTGGGACTGTGTCCAAGTAACTTGCAGGAAAATTTTGCTGAATCCTGGAATCTTCCAGTCGGCCGCACTCCTTATATTGGGTAGTGTGAGTCGGCTTCCATCTTAGTACTTTCCATGTCCGGGCAAGTGAGATTGTACAGTGGCAAGGACCTGGTTGGTCTCTGCGTCGGAGTTGGCTTCAGAAATCTTGTGTCAATCAGCACTGACTGGTTTCGACATACACACTAAACGTCGGCTGCTATTAGACATATTTCATGCCGTGTATTCATACGCGTGTCGTTAGGCACGCATCTGTCTCAAAGAATGTATAGTCTGCGGGTGTAACTTATCTTTGAGTGAAAACTGCAAAACTTGGCTTATTCAAGTTGCCAGCCAATAAGGAAAGCTTGGTCTTTAGAACCGGTTAGAGAGGGCCACATGACCAGCGAACGAAGCGAAACACTCTGTTGTTCTGCCTGGTGCCATGACGCTGTGCTGATCTGTTTAGTGCAGACGCTTTGTATTGTGATGGGTACAATGAAATGAATTTGTTCTGTATTAATGTGAGACGATTACTAGCTCGCTTGCTCGCACTGCCTTTGCACAATTAGACGTTGCAGTTGTGGACAATACCAGTTGTCTATTCGAGTTCACGGTTTCGTTAGAACATATAGGAATCATTATCCAGTTCCTATTCAGTCATCCGGGTTTGGAGGTTGATTATGTCATTGTTTTTCCACTCATTAAAAAAACTGAGGTGGCAAAAATCATGCCATAGCGATATGCACATATACAGACCCAACACCAGTCCCTGAGCGGAGAAAATTTCCGACACAGCCGGGAATCGAACCCGAGCCTCTTTGCATGGCATTCTGTTGTGCTGACCACTTTTTTTCCCCAGGAAGCAGCGCACTAGCGCTTTTTTTTTGCAGAATGGTGTAACAATAACAAACATAAAGTGCTTCTATCATTTTTTAAATATATAAGACGATGACTTTATAAAATAAAACTTTTCTGGGAAACATAAATAAGTGTACTTTTTATTTTTTATTTTTTATTATTTTTTTACATAATAGTGAAAAAAATATCCTGCTTCTGTCAGGACAAAACAACAATGGTCTACGTTCCTCTTTCAGGCGCGTACCTCGCTAATCCCGTCATACCTCGCGTTTGTGTCGGGTACGTCTTCACGTGTGTTTGTGGATCCTCTCCACTGTCCTGGTCCTTTCTTGTTCTGATACTTATAGACAATAATTACATTCTCCTACCCGGGACACCCCAACTGGGTGGGGGATTAAGCAAGGCACTCCCTAAAAAATTTGCGTAGTATGTTCGATATCTCGGATGTCTCATAAGCTGTGAGTGATGTTCCTGTAGTAAGGCCCAGAAGTCAAGCACATTCTTACTGCCGTCTCGGAAAAGATAACGCACAGTCAAACCTCGAATCCAAGTCACTGCGTTTGTCTTTGTTCGGGGATAATTTGTCCTATCTGGGAGAAGTAATGTGCGTGGTTCTACTGTTTGCGGCCCCACCCGAAGGAGGAAGGCGATCATTTTTTTGACCAAACACCATACGTCCGCCGATGGACCGCATATCAGGCGATGCTCCTCTGTGTCTATAACACTGCACTGCGGACACAGTGGCTCGTCCGCCATATGAATTGTATGCAACCTGGAACGAGTCACGTATTTCCCATTTACCACCTGATACCACAGTGCGCGCGTTCCCGTATCAAGGTGTGGATGGTGTACTGTACGCCATACCACTGACCACGTAACTGTTGGATGGCGGCGCTCTACGGCATTATTCGGCCGTCGTCGAGTCAAGATATGATATATATCACGTGCCGTTGCCGTCCTGGTAGTCGGTAGTTCCATATGTACATAACTGTGTTCCACAAAAAAGGTTCGCATATGGGCAAGCGATGGTGAGATGTGAGCCACCGCTACCGGAGCCGAACCAGAAGGTGGAGCGAGTTCGTCTATCAAGGTGCCCGTCAGGCTTGTCTGGTGTCGTGTCCACATCTTTATCATTGTGGTTACATAAATAGCCACTGCTCGGTCGCGTACGTGGACTAGTCCAAAACCTCCACGACTACGAGGAACGGTGAGGGTTTCGTACCCTACCTTAAAAAGCAGACCTGTGCTCACAAAATATCCTAGTGCCGCCAGGATTCGGCGGGCCAACACCACCGGCATAGGAAGAACTTGTGCCAGGTGGGGGATGCGGGAGGCTAGATAAGTGTTGGCAAAGGTGACCCGTTGTATCATATCCAGTGCCCTGTGACTTCGGACACTCGCACGAATTGTTTGCAGAAGATGTCTGTAACTCAGTGACGCCGTGCGTCGAACGTCTGTGGTGAAGATAATTCCTAGGCATTTCATCTTGTTGATCGGCTGTAATGGTGCTACACTTTCTGTTGGGAGTCCTCTCCCGATGTTCATCGCTCCCGACTTTGCCATGTTCAGGCGACTTCCCGTAGCCACACACTACAAATTAATCCAATGCAAGGCCGCTCTTTCCTCGTCGCCTGACCGTGCTAAAAACACTAGGTCATCTGCGTATGTTCGGCATATAAACTTGTTGTGCCTTATCGTCATTTCTTGGAGTCGATTCTGGAGCCCGCGGAGCAGCGGCTCGACAGCGATGGCATTCAATATCGTTGACAGCGGGCACCCTTGTCTGACCGATCGTGAGATGGTGATGGGCCCCACCAAGCGTCCATTGATGAGCACTTTGGATGCGGCTCCGTGGAGTAGTCTCATAACGACGGTGACAAAACTTTCCGGAAACTTCATTTTCGTCATCACGTCCGTGAGATAAGCATGACTCAGCCTGTCAAATGCGCGATCGAAGTCTATCTATACCAATACACCCAGGAGACGACATGTTGATGCCAGTGCGATAACATCGCGGTAGTCACTGAGTGCCGTTTGTATATTGCTGTCTCCTCCTAGCTGGGTTTGGTCTAGTGAAATCACTTGGCGTATTACGCGTTTAAAGCGTGCTGCAAGTATCCTGGCGTCGATCATGTAGTCGCAATTAAGAAGGGTCAGTGGCCGGCAGGCCTGTATCCCTGTGCCGCCAGATGGTTTGTGGATGGGAATGATCATTCCTTCCACGAAGGAGGGTGGAAGAGGCACGTTGGGAGACATCAATTCGCGGTACATGGCAGTCCATCGTGGAATCATGAGATCTTTAAATGTACGATAGAACTCTAACGGAAACCCGTCGGGCTCCGGCGATTTGTGCGACGCTCCCTTATCAATCGCATCCATTACGTCGTCAACTGTGATTTCACCTAAAACGAGGTACTGGCAGAAGTAAAGCTGTGAGTAACGGGCGTGAGTCGTGCTTCGGTAGCTCAGTTGGTAGAGCACTTGCCCGCGAAAGGCAAAGGTCCCGAGTTCGAGTCTCGGTCGGGCACACAGTTTTAATCTGCCAGGAAGTTTCATATCAGCGCACACTCCGCTGCAGAGTGAAAATCTCATTCTGGAAACATCCCTCAGACTGTGGCTAAGCCATGTCTCCTCAATATCCTTTCTTTCAGGAGTGCTAGTTCTGCAAGGTTCGCAGGAGAGCTTCTGTGAAGTTTGGAAGGTAGGAGACGAGGTACTGGCAGAAGTAAAGCTGTGAGTACCGGCCGTGAGTCGTGCTTCGGTAGCTCAGTTGGTAGAGCACTTGCCCGCAAAAGGCAAAGGTCCCGAGTTCGAGTCTCGGTCGGGCACACAGTTTTAATCTGCCAGGAAGTTTCATATCAGCGCACACTCCGCTGCAGAGTGAAAATCTCATTCTGGAAACATCCCTCAGGCTGTGGCTAAGCCATGTCTCCGCAATATCCTTTCTTTCAGGAGTGCTAGTTCTGCAAGGTTCGCAGGAGAGCTTTTGTAAAGTTTGGAAGGTAGGAGACGAGGTACTGGCAGAAGTAAAGCTGTGAGTACCGGGCGTGAGTCGTGCTTCGGTAGCTCAGTTGGTAGAGCACTTGCCCGCGAAAGGCAAAGGTCCCGAGTTCGAGTCTCGGTCGGGCACACAGTTTTAATGTGCCAGGAAGTTTCATATCAGCGCACACTCCGCTGCAGAGTGAAAATCTCATTCTGTGATTTCACCTGTTAACTCCAGGTTGGCCGACTCGCCGAGACACGCGGAGAGCGTTCGTCGGACCTCATGAAGGGCTGCCTGATCGTGTTTCGCTTCTTCATAGAGATGACCGTAGTGTTCCACGAAAGCGTTGGCAATATCTTTTTGCGTTGTCATGCGGCGACCGTCTGTATTAAGGTTCTGCGGCTACGTTGTTTTTCTCTGATAACGTGATACATCGACGGTGATTCTCCATGGACTCGTTCAAAGGCCCTTGCACGGATTGCGACACCCTCCAGACGGCGGCGCGTTATGGAAATTATTTGGGCCTGTGCTCGTTTTATACCGGCACGACGCTCCTGTGAAGGTGCTTGTACAGAAAGTTCGCGGAGCATCGTGAAATAAAATTCCGTCGTGTGTAGCCTCCACATCATCTGCTCTCTTCCGTATGCAATTAACGCTCGGCGCAATGCACGCTTAACGCATTGCAGCCACCACTGCAACGTCGTCGGATATGTCGGGAGGCGTCGTTCACACACGTGCCAATTGTCTTCGACTATGCGCCTGCACTGAGGTTCCCTGAGGTGTGCTCGATTCAGTTTCCAAACACTGCGGCTCCTCCACACTTGTTGACGACTCAGGGAGACCGTGCATATATATGCTATGTGATCTGAAAAGGCGACAGGCCACAATTCCGCATCGAGTATCGCAGGTTCGAGACGACGTGTTACGTAAATGCGATCGAGACGACTTGCAGAGTGACTCGTGACATAGGTGTATCCACGTCTGTCGCCATGTATCTTCTCCCATGTATCAATGACATTCATGTCCTGTATGAGTTGCCGCAGCTCCGGGCATGAAGTATAACGCGGGTGTTGATCTTTTGGTGCGAGCACGCAGTTGAAGTCGCCTCCAAATAAGACATGTTCATACCGACCTAGGAATAGTGTTGCAATCTCCTCTGCGTAAAATCGGGATCGGTCCAGCCGTCTGTCGAACCCCGACGGTGCGTAAATGTTAACGACCCGTACTCCCAGCACTGTGAGCGCCAGTCCTCGCGCTGACGGCAGGTACACCACGTCCTCGGCTACCATGCCGCTACGTAGAAGTATCGCTGTTCCGCTGCCGCCGTCGGTAGTAGGTGTAATGTACGTATCGTACTCATAAAGGTCGGGGAAGCTCTCAACACATACTTCCTGCAGCAGAACGATGTCGACGTCTGACGCATGCAACATGTCTCGTAATAACTGCAATTTGACAGGCGCTCTGATAGTATTAATATCAATAGAGGCTGTTCGATGTGCCTGCCGCTGTTCCTCAGTGCGTAAAGCGCACATGAATGCTTATGTTAATTTGTGTGCTGCTGCCCGGTGACATGTTGTCTGTGCGTCAGTCTGCATCTTCTGCGCGGTTAACATCCGGTGGACGCAGCACTCGCCATTGCGGGTGCGTCGTCGGTGTGTGGATCAGTATCGGATTCGTTGGCCCAGTTCCTGTGCTGGAGGTCCAGCTCCCGTCGTGTCTCTCCGGCCTGGCTGACCGAAGGCGGTGGCGTTGCTGCGGTGGGTGGAGGGTCTCCTTCCGTCGGCTTTCCGTCCGGTGTGTCTGTATTCAACCCCTGTCTAGCATGATTCGCGTCGTACTGCTGTGTGTGTGGGGGGGGGGGGGGGGGGGGGTAGAACCTCCCGTTGCGCATCCGGATGCAACGTATCGACGTTACACCCAAGTCCGTCTGACGTGGACTGCAGTAAGCAGGTATCCGACGGCGCTAGCCGTCGTTTCTTGTGGCGCTTCGGCGATCGTCGTTTGCGCGTGTGCGCCTCCGTATCCTTGTGCAAAAGTGACTCCCGGTGCTCAGGAACGAAAGCAGCTGTCGGCACAACCGCAGGATCAATTTCCATACCTCCTACCGATCCTTTCCGCTCGGTTAAGGGCGTCGGCGGCGGCGGAGCGGCAGAGGTGTGCGTCGTTTCGTCACTGGAGGCGGTCTCTGCTGCAGTCGGTTGCCGTAAGCTGTCAGGATTCTGTAGCTGGTCATTCTTCGGGATGGGATCTGTTCGAAATGCGTCCGCATACGTTAGTGGCAGCGGCGTCACCGTGGACGGAGGTACGGGTTCGCCGTTTGGAACTTGCACTATCCTCCGCTGCATACATTCGGAACGTACGTGGCCCGCTTTCCCGCAGCCTGAGCATGTTTTGGGCTGTCCATCGTAGATGACTATAATAGCTCTGCATTCTCCGATGAACAAGTACGAGGGTACATGTTGTGTCAGTTCTATTCTGATTTGACGCACCCCATTGAGAACGGGGTAAGTCGTGAAGTTGGACCATTTTTCCTCAACGTGGCTAAGCACTCTTCCATATGGGCGTAAGGCGTCAACGACCAAGTCAGAGGGAATCTCGAAGGGAAGTTCGAAAATGCGTATGTTTCGTAAGCCCAGTCCTGCATGATCAATAGTTACTTCTCCAACATGTCCATCAGAGTGACGAAATTTGAGTCCATGTTTAGTATCTCGGATGACTCTGTCACATACTGCATCGTTAATCAGCTTGACGTAAACGACACTGCTCACTATGGAGAGGTGTATTCCGATAAGTTCGTTGTAGTCAAGTTTAACTTCGTCTAGTAGGAACCTTTCTATTTCGTAGGCTTTCGGTCTCGCATATTCATTCGAAAAACTAATCTTGAGAGTCGACTTTCGGTATGCATGTGTCATTCTATGTTGAGTCGTCTAAACGCACGAGTACGCCGAAGAGGTAAACAACTGCGCGAGCGCGAACTTCTCCGGTAGGGACGTAAACAGACGTCCGAGCCGTAGCACCGCCGAAGGCAGACTGTCCTGTCACTCAGCTATCGAGGTGGACGGTGGCCATGAACAAATGAATCGTAGAGGACACTGGTTTTCGACGTTTTGTTACAGGGTTTGATTAAAAATATTCTATACTAAATCGAAAAGTATTGCAGCACATGACTGAAGAGGAAAGAGACAGTAAACCTGGAAGTGAAAGATTCTACCTGCGACCGATATTTGGACCTCGTTGAATTGTGAGTCATACATGGCTGTAACTGGTCATTTCATTAACAGTATTTAGTGCCTGATAGCTTTAGCTCTCGAGACATTCCGTTTCCCAGAAAAGCATTCATCGCTAAATAGTACTGAGGTGTCAGACAACGTGGTTCCAAAATGTAACGTCGAAAACGAAGTTATAAACACCACAACTGATAACGCCAGTAACATGATAGCAGCCGCACAGCTTATTCACAATGGCAGCATAGATATGCAGTATGTGTCTTGTTTAGCAAACACTATCAGTTTAGTTGAAAAGTTCTTTGAACAGCAATAGCGAGCTCTGCATTATGCGGGAAAAGGTCAGAAGAATGATCAGATATTTCAAAACAAGTTGCAGTCCTAATGAAAAACTTCATGACATCCACGATCTAATGAAAAATCCTGTACGTAAATTAATTTAGGTGACTGAAACCCAATGGAACAGTACGTTTTATATAATGCAATGCCTACGTGCGCAAAAGGAATGCACTGCAGCCTGTTTATCATCTTTGTATTCAGGTGTTCAGAACATCGCAGGAGACGAGTGGCGAATTTTAAACGAATGTGTAAGTATACAGGAGCTTTTTCAGTTGGTAACACATGAAATATCAGCTGAAAACTATACCTCTCTTATGAAAGCTATTGCAATAATCACACAAGTAATCCTAACCGTATGCAAAGGAAGCGTAAGAGCTACAGGAAAATCTGCACAACTCTCTAAGAGCTAGGCAAGGGTTAATAGAAACGAGTTTATGCAGCTGCCACCGTGCTGACACACGATTCAAAATGTTGTCATTTACGAATCCCATTCATTCGAACAATGCCGTTGCAAGCCTAATAACAGAGTGCACGTACGTGATATAGACCTCATCCGTTAACGACACTAGCCACGAGTACCATTTCGAACAAAACTGCTGAAGTTTCTAATAGGCTTCTTTCGATGAAGAAGTTTACAATAAAAATATAATGAAAAGCGGCAGTGACAGTGTAGACCTGGAGAATCAACGATATTTGGAGGAACGATACGTACAACGCACAGAGAATCCTATATGTAGCGATATGACAACCGACTATTTCCGACAACCGATTGGTCCGTCGATTGTTTTTTGTTTTTTTGTTTATTCCTTTTTTTTTAATCGAATAAACCAACCAAATGAAACTTGTCTGCGCTCACGTGCACTCTCCAGGTTTGAGTGGTTTCACTTCAAGTGAGACAAGAGACTGACACACTTATCTGTCCGTTACGTCAGTTGTATGAATGGTTTCACTAGGTCTCTGGCACTTAGTGATTTCACATACGTACTTTCGCACCCTTTTCCGTGGGGAGGGGCAACGGACTTCATGTACCCTTAAGAGAACTTCTTTGCTTGCACAACTTTGTACTCCAACGAAACTCTAGTTAACAGCAATCTATTTATCATTTTTGAATGGTGAAAATAAGACTTTGTCTTTAAGTATATAATGAAATGAATATGTATATTGCTTGTTTTAACTTTGCCATACCCACTGAGATGTCTTCGCGTACGTCTGGGGGCGGCGCTACTCTGAGGGTATGTGCACCCCAGTTTTTATTGTATACCACTGAAAGCACTAAAGACAGGTTTCACTGACAAGAATAACTGGATAACTGAGTCAGCTAAACCACTAAACATTGGTTTCAGTTGAAAGAACGAATGAATTCATGCCTCATCTGACAGAAAAGCGGCTGGTATCGGCGGAGGTTCGAGTCCTCCCTCGGACATGGGTGCGTGTGTTTGTCATTAGGATAATTTAAGTTAAGTAGTGTGTAAGCTGAGGGACTGATGACCTTAGCAGTTAAGTCCCGTAAGATTTCACACACATTTGGACATTTGGCAGAAAAAGTAGAGACTAGTTTCACTTCAAAAGTAAAACTGAACAGCTCAGTCAGTACGCAAAACACAGCCGGATTGTGTAGAATGTTTTTCATTCGGTTGCTCCTAGAGACTGGTTTCGTGCAAAAGAAATAAATGAATAATAATCGAACCAGTACATAAAACTACAACCGACTGATTCGATTATTTCCATGTGCTTGCTCCCATAGACTGATTTCACTCAGAAGAATGAATGAATATTTCATCCGATACGTAAAGCTATAACCGAATGAGTTGATGCTTTTCCAATAACCGACTGAATCGATTGTTTCCATTCTGTTGTTTCTATCACTATCTATGCAGTTCTGGAAGGAAAATAAGAACAGTTACCCAGATCTTGCTGTCGTGGCAAAAAAATTATCTCGCAATACCTGCAACTTCTGTTCCCAGTGAGACAGTATTTTCCAAAGCAGAGCTACTTATAAGCAAACAAAGAAACGGACTAAAAGACCAGTTGGTTAATAAAATCATATTTCTAAACAAAAATCGATGGAAGTTGAGTAACTGGAAAAGTAAAAATACATTCTGATGAATAAAAATAGATTTTTTGTTTTCTAGAGTATGTAAACTTATGTAAGCACTTTCTTACTGTAACAGGCTTTTTTTTTCTTTGTTGAATTTCAATTCCCCATCCTGGGCGGGCTGTCAGCAGCATAGGCGCCGCTCTTCAGCCGTGAGACAGAACATAACATGGAGACATTTAAAACAACATAAGGGAGAAAATATGGCGAAACAGAGTTATAAAGAAGGGGGGAATATAATGGAAGATAATATGCAAAAGGGGTGACTGTAAAAAGGGAGATAAAAATCTAAAAGAAAGCAGTGTACAAAAAAAACACACACTGTCACTATTAAAAGAACACAAGGCGGAGTATGATCGGAGCATAAAAGTTGCGGCGGGCGGCATATCACTGAACAATCCCGGACAGCAACACTATGTACAAGTCCAGCACACGATTAAAATCACACCACTTAACGTCACTCTAGAACAGCACCGGACACAACACTGACGTAACACACTGACGAGGAAGAACGAACTGGGAGGATCCGCAAGGAGTAACAGGTTGTAGTATTTTTCATTTATTTAAGCATACACACGTGCAGAATGCGTAAGTGTTGTTTTAGGAATAATTTTTTTTCGTGCGACATATTTTTTTAAAATAACAGTTCTATGATTTTTATCTTATAAATATACTACTACTTCAATAAAAACACCAGTTTCAGATTATTCTTTGTACATACGGAAGACAATTACGACTGCTGCGGCTCACTGCCCGTTATACAGTAGTTTCGCGCTGTCTCTCAGACAGTGCAGCGCCGTCGAGAACTTCTCAAGAGTACTCGAGAAATTCTTGAAAATTTGCCTTAGCATAGCGCGTTTCTCGAGCGCGATCATAGCCCATCAGTACCTAACCTACCATCCTCACACACACAACACACCCAAGATCCGTGGGAGCTGATGATTTTACTCTTGACGAAGACGTTGGTGTTGATGAAATGGTACTTAAAGGTCAGGGTACGTTCCAGAGTCACACCTACATCCTTGGCAATTGTGTGCTCGTATTCCTTCTCCGTTGTTAATAGAAAAATGAACGCGTGTTTCGGTATGGTTCGGCTTTAGCGGTTAGTAGTGCAATAAATACAAGGTTTCTCTTACAGCTATGTGAAGCTCAGGCTTCGAATTACCACTGCTGTATATTCAGTTTTGACATGTGGCATTCACTGGTCATTTGTGTACACACTATTCCGTACTAGTGTGAGGACGCTTTCTGGCGATTTACTCAGTCTTCCAGCTCCTGTCCATATCGCTCTCCTCACAAAAGTTTATGTGGAATGACTAAGAATGACAGGCAGTAATCTGAAATCCCCAAAGATCATTATCAATAGCTTGCTGAGTCTCAAGTACGGCTGTTTAATCGATAAAGGCTACTCAATGGTATTTCGCTTAGAGTTATTCCTTGCATCGGTTTCATGTATTGGCCAGCACATGATTTCCTATTGAGTACTGCATACTGGTTGATGAATTTTTGCTCCAAAATGTTTTTGATTCGATGATGCGTCAGGAGATCCAAATTTGAGCATATTATTGACGCAGGGGGAAACAACACTGAACAAGAAAAGGTTAACGAACATTTGAAACGTACCAATATATGATTGTTGGGATAAGTATGACCTGAATTGTTGATCTCAGGTGTCAGGCTTCTACATTTACAGGTTTATATAAACTTTGTAAAATTCTTATTTCATTTATCTTATCGTTTTAAAGTTCAGTTTATTATACTGTCATTAATTTTATTACATTGCCGCTCTGGTTCGACTGTTACCAATCTATGTTTAAACATAAAACGTAAATAATTCTCATTGTGTAATTCCACAATACGTTTTGGAGAAGTTAGTTCAAATGTTCAAATGTGTGTGTGAAATCTTATGGAACTTAACTGCTAAGGTCTTCAGTCCCTAAGCTTACACATTACTTAACCTAAACTATCCTAAGGACAAACACACACACCCATGCCCGAGGGAGGACTCGAACCTCGGCTTGGACCAGCCGAACAGTCCAGAATTAGTTATTTAGTTAGTTAGTTACATGTTCCTTAGATCATTTGAATGATTCTTTTATCGAAATGGAACAAACTTTTCATTCGTATATATGCAGTGCACATATGCATATGATAGGAACATTTTCTAATTAATAATCTTCATATAGAAACAACTATATAAAAAGTATTGCTATTGATCATATTTAGTTAGTTAGTTACATGTTCCTTAGATCATTTGAATGATTCTTTTATCGAAATGGAACAAACTTTTCATTCGTATATATGCAGTGCACATATGCATATGATAGGAACATTTTCTAATTAATAATCTTCATATAGAAACAACTCTATAAAAAGTATTGCTATTGATCATATTTAGTTAGTTAGTTACATGTTCCTTAGATCATTTGAATGATTCTTTTATCGAAATGGAACAAACTTTTCATTCGTATATATGCAGTGCACATATGCATATGATAGGAACATTTTCTAATTAATAATCTTCATATAGAAACAACTCTATAAAAAGTATTGCTATTGATCATATTTTACGAATTTTAGTACACTTTATGTTGCAATGTGAGAGGCACTAATTAATACGTAATTTCCGATGTCAGTCTGTATACGATTGTATTCGATAAGTTTTCTATTTGTAATAATGGATGACGTCACCAGTGATTTTTAAAACAATATATAAGCAGTGGCAAATCAACCATCGGTGTCTCAGTTTTCCGACAGTTCTTGTGAGCCAGTTTTGTTACAGTTTTGTAATCGTATTACACAATAAACATGTAATTCTGAAAGAGAAACTTCGTGTCAACCTGAAATTCTTGAAATTTCTCTTGGCACTATCAGATCGTTAGCTACACTGTCAAGAACTCAGCAAGCTGCAGCAAATTTTGGTGGAGCAGGTACTCGCAAATTCTTTTACAGCCACTGCAGCATCTGAGATCGTCGAGAAACTGTTACTTGCTGTTACATTTCACATTTTACCAATAGATGCCACTGTAAAAGTCTTAACGTAAATGTGGTTGCCTATAAATGACAGATGAATTCCAGTAAAACGGCTGTAGTGTGACTTTCACATTACATCATCCATACGGTTCAATGTGAATGACTGTTCAAGTTCGGCAGTCAACAGTTGTGGCACTGTTAGTTTAGGTATGTCGATCCACCACGGTAAGGTCGTACCACACTGAATGGAAAAAAATCGATTTTTAATAGTGCTGAGGCGAAAAACTGTTATCCCCCATGCGGATCCTCTATGACCTCATTCCTTTCCCCCATCTGCTCCTCTTGCTCAAACATCTCTGTATACTCTACACCTCCCACCACCTGATCCCCCTCACCCCCTGGTTGCTTCCCTCCTCTCCTGTCTCCGTACCCGCCCCCTGCTACGCCTTGGCTGTTGTGTCCCCCCTACCCTCCATCTCTATACCCTTCATGCCCTTTCCCAATGTGGCTTCCATCAACTCCCCCTCCCAGATGATGCCCTCTCTCCCTCTATTTGTCCCTCCTATCAACTCTGATCCTCACGCCCCCTACTTTCCTCCATCATTTCCCTGGGCTCCCTCTCCCTCCCTTTCCATCCTGTTTTCTCCCTACCTACCCTCTCCCTACCTCCTCTCTCTACCCCCCCCCCCCCCCGAGTTCTTATGTATTCTCCTCCTCTGCCTTTCCCCACTCCCATCAGTTCCTTTCCCCCCTTCGTTTTTCCTATCATCTGTCCAGGTTCCCCCCACCTGCCCTCGGCTATGGTATGTCATATTTGCCAACTTTTTAGTGCAGTGTTCAAGTGAATGTTCAATGTTGTTTCGTCTTTCAGAAGTGCTGCGAACAGAAATCATGCTGTCGCTGGGTGTGCATTTTATGTCTCATGCGAACAGAAACCAGACTGTCGCCATGTTTTTTAATTGTCAGTCTATTATTTTACCTGTCTGCTTCATATGTATTTTATTAGCATCATCATCCCTTTGTTTCTATGTTTTAAGTTTCACTATTTTTTCCGCCATGTTACCATTTAAGTCTCCGATTTTATCGCCTGTTTATATTATTTCTTATATTCATCTTTTTAAAACAAATTCTGTAGGCTGAAGAGCGGCATACTAAGCTGCTGCCAGCCCGCCACATTCTGGGGGGAATCGAAACTCAATAAAGGAAAAAAAAACAAAAAACAAAAACTGTATAAAAATGACATCTGTTCCAGTTGGCGTGAGACTGGCGCAAGACATGTTCAATATGCTGTCCACCGTTTTCTGCCACAAGTTGAAATCGTTCAAATGGTTCAAATGGCTCCGAGCACTATGCGACTTAACTTCTGAGGTCATCAGTCGCCTAGAACTTAGAACTAATTAAACCTAACTAACCTAAGGACATCACACACATCCATGCCCGAGGTAGGATTCGAACCTGCGACCGTAGCAGTCGCTCGGTTCCAGACTGTAGCGCCTAGAACCGCACGGCCACTCCGGCCGGCTTGAAATCGTTAAACGACACGTTGTCGGGGGTCACGTTCAGAATGGGTTG
Organism: Schistocerca gregaria; assembly: GCF_023897955.1. Lineage (NCBI taxonomy): Eukaryota > Metazoa > Arthropoda > Insecta > Orthoptera > Acrididae > Schistocerca > Schistocerca gregaria. The sequence continues at coordinate 441,456,477 of NC_064931.1, read as the reverse complement.
CGCAATGCGTGCTTTCCATTCAGTTACTTTCGTAATTGGAGCACTGAACGTAACATCTTTCATCCTACAGCCGGAAGATCTGGACCGACAGCCTATAGGGAAATAACGGCTGATACCTGCAACATTTCCGAAAGGCCTCTGCAGCAGCCGCTTCACTGGCTGTGCAATGTGCGGAGGAGCGCTATCTTGCAGAAAAATGGTCATATTCACTCATCCACACTGTTGAAGAGTTGGAATAACATTGATAGATTCTCATAGCGTTTGTCAATGTTTCATCTCCTCGAAAAAATACGGCCCTACGCTAAACGACGCCGTCAACCTGCAGTGATCTTTGCAGAATAAACTGGCACCAGTTGATGCTTGTACGGATTTTCCATTGCCCAAATTCTGCAAGTCTCCGCTTTTACATGTTCTTGGGAATAGAAATGGGCTTCGTCTGCCCACAGAATGTTCCGTGGTCATTCATACCATGCGTGCAAATAAGTCCAAAGGGAACGTTTGCTTTTTTGGCGCGTCAGCAGGAGGCAACTCCTGGATATGGGTGATTTAGTATGGATAGTAAAGCAGGATGTTGTTGTGCATGAGGCGGAACTATGGGCCTCATGGAAAAAGGGTGACCCGGCTGAGTCACGCAATTTGACTCTTAGTCTGACCACGAGGTGTGGCCATTAAATGCACGCATTGATCACGTAGGCCGACGTGAGGATCAATGAACTATACTTGACGGGATGTATCTGGAACATCTTAGGTGATTAGAAAGTTAGTAGACAGGAATACAATTAAATACTTAGCCTTAATTCAGCATTAGCGGTGAACGTCGATATTGACTTTGTGCAATACTATTTGCAAGTGCAGTTATAGACTGAACTACGAATACTTCTTCACCATTCTGATTGCTTCACATATATAGCTCAGTTATCAATGCATAAACTGTACGTGGCGCCTGGCTAGGTCGTAGCTACTGGCTTAGCTGAAGGCTATGCTAAGTAGCGTCTCTGCAAATGAGATCTCTGAAGCTATAACAAGTGAACCATTGCTATTAAAGTCGGCTGTAGAACTGGGCAGTGCTCTAGCTTGTCTCGTAAGACCAGCCGAGTGGCGGCGCTCGATCTGCTAGCGTCGACAGTGGTGACTCGCGGGTTCGATGTGTACTGACGGACTGCGGCCGATTTGAAGCCTACAACGTAGCAAGTGTAGTGCCTTGCGGTGACACCACAGATGTTTCGTAAGATTTTATGCACCGTGCTCGCTGGCATGTCCAACGTTCGGGAAATTCCCCAAGCACCGCATGTCTGCACAGCACCGCTCAAACCCTCCTGCAATGCTGTGGGCACATGTTTTGACAGTCGTCGGATCAACCGCTTTCCTTCCTCTGCCACACTGCACTTCAAAAGAACCTATGTTTTCGAATAATCATTTTCTTAAGACCCTTTACAGAAATCGGACCATTGCCATTTTTCACACCCTTGAGTGCCCGGAACTTCTGTAGGGCTGCTGGCGCACAGTCACTGTTCTTGTAAAAGAGGTTTACCAGATGCGCGCGATCCTTGACGGAGACAGTGATGTTGGGCGTCTCTGATGCAAACTAAGGAACAGCCGTGTGCAGCGCGTCTGTTGGTGTGCATATTCTGACACTTACTGCAACAGCTATTGATAAAATTTTCATTTTTTTTGGTGCCACGACGTTTCCTTCTGCGTCAATAATATGCTGTTCAAGTTTGATGTCATTCTGAGAAGTGGTCTCTTTCTACAGCATTTTAAAACTGGAACTTTAATTATGGACACCATATATTTCGTATTCTTATTGAAAAACAAATGCTTACCGAAATAAAATTGCGAGTGGAGTCAGCTATGAAATAAAATGTCACTAGATTCGAAGCAAAGTTACACAGAACAACCTGTAAAGATACCAGGAAGTTCTGGTCCTACTTAAAAGTAGTCTTATCTACAGAGTCATTGAGTATACTGATACCTAACCGGAAGATCATGAAACGAATGCTAAAAATATAAATTTTGCCTTATTAAATTTATTCAACAAAAAATGGTACACGAGTCCTGACCTTGATCCACGAATGGTGTGTAATTCATTTCTAATATCAAAACTATTTCACAGGAGTCTGACAGGTCGATTGTGTGAGTACAGTATCGATCTGTTAGCTCTTCTGCAGATTGATTGTTCTTTGACCACAGCTAGATTTAAAGTATAACCTACTTCAATTCTAAAAAAAATTGAAACTTATTCAGGAAAATTTTATTAAAACTGAATGCTATAAGCATATATTCTGCAGGGTTCTGAACTGTGTGAAACCAAACAGTAGAAACGTCTTTGACAGATAATTTGTAGAACTTATTACATAGAGGTAGGTGTGTAAATGTGGAAACCCAGTTGGTTTTTGCAGTATAAAAGAAATTTTTACTCCTCTTTCAGCTTCAAAATTAGCCAAAGGTAATTCATAAAGTTTTAGCAATGAATCTAATATTATGAAACACAAAAACTAAATATGCTAAAAATTAAAAAAAAACATTTTCTGCTTGCACAACAACTCATTAATACTTCAAAAAGTGCGGGTAATGTGGAAACGCCTTAAAATTTTCGGAAACAGACTACTTCAAACGAAAACTTAAAAATGTTAGAAATTATTTTATCTTATATTAAATTTAAATTACATAAAATATTTTTAAACGCAACTGTAATAGAAAAATGCTTCATAAGCGAACTTCACTTGCAAAAATCGTTCCTCACACACTACACACTTAATCCACAGTTCTCCCCGAACGTCTTTGAAAATGCGCCTCCACAAAAAATACAGATGGCATCTTCTTCAATAGGTTTTTCTTTCCCAACTGGGAGATCCAAATCTGACTCGCCTGAAGAGACAGTTGGTGCATTGGGCTCTTCATCTGAATCCTCAGATAACTTAAGCCGTTTTTTGCATAGCTTTCTAGGAGGTGCTTCACGTTTTTTCTTGCTTTTGGCAGGTGCCTTAGAAAGCTTTTGTTTACCCTTCATTCCTCACACACTACACACTTAATCCACAGTTCTCCCCGAACGTCTTTGAAAATGCGCCTCCACAAAAAATACAGATGGCATCTTCTTCAATAGGTTTTTCTTTCCCAACTGGGAGATCCAAATCTGACTCGCCTGAAGAGACAGTTGGTGCATTGGGCTCTTCATCTGAATCCTCAGATAACTTAAGCCGTTTTATGCATAGCTTTCTAGGAGCAGCTTCACGTTTTTTCTTGCTTTTGGCAGGTGCCTTATAAAGCTTCTGTTTACCCTTCAGTAAGGAGTCTTCAAGGTGTGTTTTATAAGGCGAAGATGTCAAAACAGCTGACGAACCTGGCTTACGACCTCTGTTGGAAACCGTCCTCTTTAGAGGAGGGATTGGCATGGTATCTTGAGGAGACACACGTGTGTTTGATGAGGTATTTGAAAACGATGTTGACCTTCTGCTTTCTCTTTGGCCATCTTCACTTGGGCTGTCAGTTGTCACAAGTCTGAATGCATTCTGAGAGTCTTCTCGTCTGAGGTCATTACTTCCACCTGGAAATGCTGGATTCTTATAAGTTCCTCTCAGACTTCTGGCGTCATCTAAAGCCGATGTGGCAACTATAAAGTCAATTTTTGCAAAAAAAGTCCTGTCACATCGGAAAATTCCAGTCTCCAAAAATCCTTTTGCAGCAATAGAGCCAGTCTGTCCTTTAGGTAGGCTTTCCCAAACAACTCAGATAAGTCATATGGTCCTAAGGGCCTGCTGCTGTGCCGCAACCATTGACGAACATACTCAGGGTAATAGGTTTTTAGAGTGCCCATAAAGGTCTTATCAAATGGCTGAGTTTTATGAGGGGTGTGAGGCGGGATGCTCACGATTGTAACATGGTTCTCCCTTGCACGTTCTATAACTTGAAAGTTTCTGGCATGACTGTCATGCCCATCAAGAATTAACAACACAGGAGATTCTTTTAGGGGATGTGCCTTAGAAATGAAGTGGCCAAACCACGTGGAGAAGAGCTCAGCTTGAATCCAGCCTGAAAGAGGCATTTATCAATTGTTCCAGGTGGTGCTCCTTTCAGTAGAGTATCAGTCCAGTTCTTCCTGGGGAAGATCATCATTGGTGGTATGAAAGTACCGCCAACACTCATACAGCATATGAGTCACCACGGATCCTCGCTCTGCTAATGCGAGGTCACCTTTCAGTCCAATTACATGTGGTATTCTGCTTTGGACGACAGAGAGCCCAGTCTCGTCCAAACTGTACACACGGTCATCACTATAGGAGTATTTACTGTACTCAGCTTCCAAAATGTCAAAAAACTTGTCTACAGCTTCTTTGTTGAAACCGTTTGCTCTCGAAAATGAGGTCCACATAGGTTTGTGGATTGTGAGTTTATTTCTGTGTCGTCTAAGAAAAAGGTCAAACCAAGCTCTACCTGCAGCATTTGAAGTAAAAGGATGATTAATATTATTTCTTTCCGCTAGCTGATATGCCATTCTCTTGACATCTAATCTGGTAAGGCCATAGAAGCGGTTATCCATTTCATTGAGATACTGTACCAACTGTCTGATGGCTGAAAGCAAGGGGAAACTACAGCCGTAATTTTTCCCCAGAGCATGCAGCTTTACTGTATGGGTAAATGATGATGGCGTCCTCTTGGATAAAATATTCCGGGGGTAAAATAGTTCCCCAATCGGATCTCCGGGCGGGGACTACTCAAGAGGACGTCGTTATCAGGAGAAAGAAAACTGACGTTCTACGAATCGGAGCGTGGAATGTCAGATCCCTTAATCGGGCAGGTAGGTTAGAAAATTTAAAAAGAGAAATGGATAGGTTAAAGTTAGATATAGTGGGAATTAGTGAAGTTCGGTGGCAGGAGGAACAAGACTTTTGGTCAGGTGAATACAGGGTTATAAATACAAAATCAAATAGAGGTAATGCAGGAGTAGGTTCAATAATGAATAAAAAAACAGGAGTGCGGGTAAACTACTACAAACAGCATAGTGAACGCATTATTGTGGACAAGATAGACACGAAGCCCACGCCTACTACAGTTATACAAGTTTATATACCAACTAGCTCTGCAGATGATGAAGAAATTGATGAAATGTATGATGAGATAACTGAAATTATTCAGGTAGTGAAGGGAGACGAAAATTTAATAGTCATGGTTAACTGGAATTCGAGAGTAGGAAAAGGGAGAGAAGGAAACATAGTAGGTGAATATGGATTGGGGGTAAGAAATCAAAGAGGAAGCCGTCTGGTAGGATTTTGCACAGAGCATAACTTAATCATAGCTAGCACTTGATTCAAGAATCATACAAGAAGGTTGTATACAAGTAAAAAGCCTGGAGATACTAGAAGGTGTCAGACAGATTATATAATGGTAAGACAGAGATTTAGGAACCGGGTTTAAAATTGTAAGACATTTCCAGGGGCAGTTGTGGACTCTGAACACAATCTACCTGCTATGAACTGTAGATTAAAACTGAAGAAACTGCAAAAAGGTGAGAATTTAAGGAGATGACCAGAGGTTGTACAGAGTTTCAGGGAGAGCATAAGGGAACAATTGACAGGAATGTGGGAAAGAAATACAGTAGAAGAAGAATAGGTAGCTCTGAGGGATGAAGTAGTGAAGGCAGCAGAGGACCAAGTAGGTAAAAAGACGAGGGCTAGTAGAAATCCTTGGGTAAAAGAAGAAATATTGAATTTAATTGATGATAGGAGAAAATATTAAAATGCAGTAAATGAAGAAGGCAAAAAGGAATACAAACGTCTCAAAAATAAGATCGACAGGATGTGCAAAATGGCTAAGCAGGAACGGCTAGAGGACAAATGTAAGGATGTAGAGGCTTATCTCACTAGAGGTAAGGTAGATACTGCCTACAGGAAAATTAAAGAGACGTCTGGAGAAAAGAGAACCACTTGTATGAATATCAAGAGCTCAGGTGGAAACCCAGTTCTAAGCACAGAAGGCAAAGCAGAAAGGTGGAAGGAGTATATAGAGGGTCTATACAAGGGTGATGTACTTGAGGACAATACTATGAAAATGAAAGAGAATGTAGATGAAGATGAAATGGGAATTACTATACTGCGTGAAGAGTTTGACAGAGCACTGAAAGACCTAAGTCGAAACAAGGCCCCGGGAGTAGACAACATTCCATTAGAACTGTTAATGGCCTTGGGTGAGCCAGTCCTGACAAAACTCTACCATCTGGTGAGCAAGATGTATGAGACAGGCGAAATTCCCTCAGACTTCCAGAAGAATATAATAATTCCAATCCCAAAGAATGTAGCTGTTGACAGATGTGAAAATTACGAAACAATCAGTTTAATAAGTCACCGCTGCAAAATACTAACGCGAATTCTTTACAGACGAATGGAAAAACTGGTAGAAGCCGACCTCGGGGAAGGTCAGTTTGGAATCCGTAGAAATGTTGGCACACGTGAGGCAGTACTGACCCTGCGACTTATCTTAGAAGAAAGATTAAGGAAATGAAAACCCACATTTCTAGCATTTGTAGACTTAGAGAAAGCTTTTGACAATGTTGACTGGAATACTCTCTTTCATATTCTAAAGGTGGCAGGGGTAAAATATAGGGAGCGAAAGGCTATTTACAATTTGTACAGAAAGCAGGTGGCAGTTGTAAGAGTCGAGGGATATGAAAGGGAAGCAATGGTTGGGAAGGGAGTGAGACAGGCGTTACAGTCTGGAACCGCGTGGCCGCTACGGTCGCAGTTTCGAATCCTGCCTCGGGCATGGATGTGTGTGATGTCCTTAAGTTAGTTAGGTTTAAGTAGTTCTAAGTTCTAGGGGACTGGTGACCTTAGAAGTTAAGTCCCATAGTGCTCAGAGCGATTTGAACCATCTCTCTACCCTGACAAACAGGAACTATTGTAACAATTTCTGGCTGCCCCGCTAGAGTGCAGCACTCTACAGGTGAGATACTAGACGTTTCCACATTACCCACACGCTTCCACATTACACCCCTATCTCTATCTGTACCATTTACATATTTATTTTTAATAAATCCCGTGCAAAAATTTAAATGAAATATGGCACACCTCAACAGTGCAACGTAGTCTTACGTTCATTATTAAAAGTCTTTAAATACGTAGTTTTTAATTTTGCTGTGGTTCTATCTTATCTCTGCTGCCTCAAAAGTAGCACTGTAATGATTTTTGGTTTTATTATATAGTCCAAATTCAAGTTTCAGGTCCAAAAAATAATTTTTCTCGTCATTTTGAAATCACTACTCAGCAGTGTGGGATCCGTACCAGATAGGGTTGATAGAACAGATAGAGAAGATCCAGCGGAGAGCAGCGCGTTTCGTTACAGGATCATTTAATAATCGCGAAAGCGTTACGGAGATGATAGATAAAACTCCAGTGGAAGAGTCTGCAGGAGAGACGCTCAGTAGCTCGGTACGGGCTTTTGTTAAAGTTTCGAGAACATACCTTCACCGAAGAGTCAAGCAGTATATTGCTCCCTCCTACGTATATCTCGCGAAGACACCATGAGGATAAAATCAGAGAGATTAGAGCCCACACAGAAGCATACCGACAATCCTTCTTTCCACGAACAATACGAGATTGGAATAAAAGGGAGAACCGATAGAGGTACTCAGGGTACCCTCCGCCACACACCGTCAGGTGGCTTGCGGAGTATGGATGTAGGTGTAGATGTAGAAATATAAATTGAAAAAAATACATTTATTTTTAAGAAATTCAGTGGAATATCCTAGATAAGAACATAAACGTGTTGCGCTCTTGGTGCCTGAAGCAGACTGTTTTAAGGCAGTAAAGAATGCCGAAAGCGTGCGCGACTGTGGTTCCACAGTTTAGCAATTTTTTTAAGTTGGTAGCGCAAGGACAGTGTTGGTGCCGAGCAGACTTCAGCCTTTGTTTGATTTTTTGATCGATATTCAGCGAATATATGAAGTATGAATAATGTCCTTCAATTTAACAAATCACGTTATCATGCAGTTTGGACTTTTGAGGTGTGTTCGTCATAAGTGAATGACATTTCCAAACTAAAAAGTAATTAAAGTTTTATGTAATGGAGAGGCCGCTTGAATGTGCGGTATACTTACAAGTAAAGTGGTTCTCTATTTCTTCTGCCTGGCACCAATCAGCAGTCAAACGTGGCACTTGTGGATCTGTAGACTGACACAAGCTCAGGGACACTATATTCCATACGGATTATGCAACTAAACTGCCCTCTCTTTCAGAAATTTCTGACGTGGCAGTATTATTGGTGGAGGGTGGCCGGATTCCCATTCTGTCTCCCGCCACACGTTTCTCCCTGGAACGAGTTTGTGTACCACTCCTGTCTGCATCTAGTCGTTTAGTGTTGTACTATGTCAAAATGTGCGAACGTTTCCTAAATGCGTATAAGTCGTGTAACTGATCCGTGACGTGGGTACCAACCTGGTATTTACTTAGTCGACTGTGGAAAACCGCCTAAAAGCTACATCCAGGGTGCCTAGCATACCAGCCGTCGATGTTAATGCACCGGACGAATTCGATCCGGGGATGGCGCACGTCGTCGAATCCCGAATGTGACAGCTAACACGTCGCTATCCGGACGAATTGCAGGTAAAATGGTTAACAACCTTAATTTCGGTTGGAGCACTAGAGTGCATTTCTTGACTTGGCGCTATAGGAGATTAAATGCCATTGCATACTCAAAGCCTACAATTGATATCCATATTACTTTATTGGGAAGGTGACAGGTTAGCGTGTCACACGAACCATGCTACAAAGAGGCAGTCTTAACATACAGAAAGTGTTGTCGGTGGTGGAAGGGTAGCTGACAAAACATTTTGCCTGACACCGATCAGCAGTCAGACGTGGAACTTGTGGATCTGTAGACTGATACAAGCTCAGGGGCACCATATTACAAACAGATTAATATGCAACTAAACTGCCCTCTCTTCCAGCAGTTGTTAATGGAACGTCGACGGAGCAACGGGGCCTCCGCCGTAACAGCAGAAAGGCAAAAGTAGTTCGAATCTCTAAGAAAGGTCTTAGGACAGACCGCAGCACTACAGTCTTACGTCCTTAAGTCACTTTGCTGTAGAATTATGGAACAAGTTTTGCGCATGTGTGTACTGACTAATTTAGAAACCGAACAACCTGTCTGTAGTGCATCAGCATGGGTTCAGCTAGCTACGATTGTTAGATATTCAGCTTCTTCTATTGGTTCATGAAATACAGAAGAATGAAAATAACAGGAATATTATGTCTGTCAGCTTTTAACGTTCGTAAACTATTTAACATAATTCTACACTGTCTCTTAGTATAAAAGGTAAGAGTACGTGCTTACGGAAATCGCACTACACATTGAACTGCACTGTGAAATTCCCAGTAGGCACAACCTTATCTAACTGTCCTGGGAGACATTATCGGCTGGCAATGTGTTCTTGAGAGGTGGAAGATTTGTTTGCAGTTGTGAGAGGTAGCCTTACCTGTAGCCAATGTGATGGAACTATAACTACAACAGTCGTGGTATATAGGGTGTCCCAGGAGGTATGATCAGTATTCAGAGATGTGACAGAAACGATCATTCGAAGCAAAAAAGGCTACTACACATGGACTCGGAAATGATAGGCCCTACCTTAAGAGCTATGAGCACTTCATCTTCGATACTGTAAAGAAACTCTCTTCTACTTCTTTGTTTTCCATATTTTGGGAAGAGGTATTGTGGACCAAAACAAGAAAGCCACGTAGAGTGGCCGCGTGGTTTGAGGTGTCGTGTTAAGGACTGCGCGGCCCCTCCCGCCGGAGGTTAGAGTCCTCCATTGGGCATGGATGTGTGTGTTGATCTTAGCATAAGTTCGTTTAAAGTTAGTTTAAGTGGTGTGTAACTCTAGGGACCAATGACCTAAGCAGTTTGGTCCCTTAGGAATTCACACACTTTTGAACAAGAAACAATCGTGTGGTAAACAAGGGCTCTAAAATGCTTACCTTAAAAGCTATGAGCACGTGTGCTGCAGAACAGATGTGTTTCACAGTAGATAAGATGAACTAGTGTCCATAGCTCTTAAGGTATGCATTTTAGAACCCATGTTTACTAGATTTATTTGCTTCAGAGGATTGTTTCTGTCATATCCCTGAATATTGGCCATAATTCCTGGCACACCCTGTTCACCGCGACTGTTGTAGTTATGGTTCCCCCTGGGATACCATGTATATGAGCTTTCTGACACAGTTCGTAGACGACCCAGTTGCCTTGGAAGGAGGTAGTATCGGCAGTAATTTGTCTCAAGTGCATGAAGGCCACTTAATTGCAAGCATGGTGCAATAACTTGCAACTGATTCCTATGTTATCCATCGTAATTTAATGAAAGTGACAAACTGAAAACATTTTCCATTTGTTGACTCTACTATATAAAATAGGTTATTAGTCTGTTAAGAGTCAAATATTTAGACGTTGCACGCAAGAGAAAGGTAAGATGGGACGACCCCGTAAAGATAGTTACAGGGCTGACGTTATTGTGCTGAAAGTGATCAGTACTAAACAAGATTTTGCCAGGAAATAGAGAAGGTTTAAAGGAAAACTATGCAATACTTTCTGGATTTATTTAAACGGAGTAAGAGTGTTGAGGATAAGCTCAGAAAACTCTCGAGGATGACGCCACACGAAGATGTTTGTACACTACGGAAAGATTGCTCTTAAATTACTTCCCGAATATATATTAAGTAACCGTCACTATGTAAGAATTAGAAAATTTATAGCTCGTGAGGAAGAGTGCCCTGTGCACCATTTGGTAGTGGAACGGTGAGGCTGGTACACTATGCACGTCACGCTACGCACTGTTAGGTGGATCGAGGAGTATGGCTCTAGGTTTAATTTTAGAATTCCTGAAATGTTAATCAAAATGTATAGAAACAGGAGGAACTTGGAAGAACTCAATGAGGCAGCTGAACTCGGCACACAAGCAAAAGAAAAACTGTGGAATATTTTCGCTGTAAGGACATTGCTCAAATCTGAAAAGCCGCGCGGAGTAGACGCGTGGTTTGAGGCGCCATGTCACGGATTGCTCGGCCCCTCCCGCCGAAGGTTCGAGTCCTTCCTCGGGCATGGGTGTGTGTGTTGTTCTTAGCGTAAGTTAGTTTATGTTGGCTTAAGTAGTATGTAAGTCTAGGGAATTCACACACACACACACACACACACACACACACACACACACACACAAAATCTGAAACAGATCACACAATGGTAAAATCAAATAATTGACTACACGGAACAAATTTAACCTTAGTGAAGGTCACGCTAATTTCGAGACAATAAGGAAAGAGACATTTTGCAATCCCGAAAGAGGGGAGCCACAATACTGCCTCGCAGTGCGGTATATGGCACTCAGATAGCAACTGCCAAGGGCACCCATTGTTCTGCAGCCACGCCCCCTTGTTCCCTCTTGAGTTCAGCGCTATCAGCAGTTCATTGCTCCGACAGCAGTTAGCAACCACTTCCTTATCAGCACTCCTCAACGTGAAATAATGTTTGCTCTGCTCAATCTCATCTTATCTAACTAATACGGTTTAACGCGTGATCCTGTTAATGTCAGCCACACGAGGTCTGCGTTAACAAAGATGTTTTTTTTTTTCAATATAATACCCGGAATCGATAACAGTTTCCTTCGGGAACTACAGAAAGTGAGACATTACATATACATTACATGAAATCATGTACCATGAGTACCTCGGATAGAAGTCTCTGGGACGGGGAAATAACTTAAAGATAAACATGATAGGTAGTTGAAACGTAGTAAAATAACTTATTCGTATGAGCTACGATCTTTAGTGCCACAATGAAATATATATACTATAATACATGGGTTTTAAGAATTGTTGCGAAGATATTCATCAATAAGGCGAAGAAATTGGCAATAAAACCACAGCTTGTCTTGCGAGGAGGTTACATCCCATTAGCAGTCGCATCCATTCCAAGAAGAAAATGATTGCGAATCACTCTTCTGGGGAAACAGGGTCACGTACTCTACATCTACGCCCGTACTCGGCAAGATCAAGATTTAAAAAACACATACACATTCACTTGGTACGTTTTTAGTTAGAAAAATCTGTCTGTAATGCATTACATGAACTCCCAATTACTGAATCCACAATAGCATCATAGACATTGAAAAACCCTACAGTATGCAAAGTTGTACTGTTATTATAAAGATGATTTTTGCGCAGTTTAAGATTTACACCCATAGCTCTACAGAGTATGTTTAAAACTTCGCACAGAATCTAGTGAGCTTATTGTTACTATCAAGGACTGGTTAGATGCCGTTGACAGTCAACAGGACGCTGGACCGCGGCGTGTGTCTAATATTAGATCATCCTTGGCTGGCAGTAGCGTGTAAGTGAATCTGCTTTCAACCTGGGTCTGAGATTGCAGCCAAAACGGCCATGAGACATGTAAGATCCTGAAGCGGAACAGTGATGGCTGCGTTTTAGATTTAGAGCCGCCGAAAATAGGCGTAATTGCTCTCTAATCCTGTTTTATCAGAAATTAATGAAATTTAGCCTCTTTTGGTGCTAATCAGAATAAAATACATTGGTTTACATCGAGACAAAATAAATGCCAAACACTAAATAATAACATACAACAGCAACTGCTTGTACCAGAAATCAGGTGCATAACAGAGGTGCGTGACCATGTTGCAACACAGAGCTGCCTGTTGGTACTGCGTCCTCGAAGTCCACCCGCACATAATCAACCTGTTAACCTTACATGCTGTTACCTGTAGTGCAGTTGTTCGTATGCTGCACTCCAATAAGTGAACTCTGATGACGAATTACTTTAACACAATAGTACTCTGAGTGAGGTTGGTACACCTGCAAACAAACAGCAAAGAAATCTGATAAAATCTTAATTAACTCTTAAGGCTTAGTGTCCTCCAATTTGTTATGTGCACATTCGTTGCAGCCATTATGCAAAGCTACAGGTTTGTTTATCATAATTCGCAGAGATCACACGAAAGCAACTACTTCCGATCAACACGGATCTGCTGCCACAAACGAAACAGTTACTCGTTTATGAATTCACTATTCTAGGCTACCACAACACTGCTATACTGTGTGACATATGATGTAAGCTTTGTGCCACTTGGGATTCAAGACCAGAACACAAGGACTGTTTCGGATCCGCTGGCAATAAGTAATACTATGTTCTCTAAGATATAAAATGATCTGAACACACTGTTACGACCAAGATATCATCAGCAACAAAATAATCACATCAGTGAGACTCTAAACTGCTAGACAGTCCACATCATCCCACTTACCGCCACGCGTTGGAGTTATGGCGGGTTGCACAGCATAAGCTTTGCTCATTATCTACACTGACGGAAAAAAAAATCGCAGCACCAAAAAATTATTAATGTAGAATAAGGAAATGTTGGGACTACATTTGTCTAGATAACATATTTAGGTGGTTAACATAGCAAGATTACAGAGTAATGTAAGCGTGAGATCAGCAATTGCAAATGCGAACTGCTGGTACACCAGACTGACGTAGAGATTTACAGTCAGGGTTCGTGGAATAACCACAAGAGTGCTCTTGTTGTCATATAAAATCGCACTCTAGAGCATACCATCAGTTGTAAGTGTAGTCAGTCTAGCACACAGACAGGTTTGTCGGTGGCCCTCAACTGGTCTCCTTCTAACCAACACAAGGCCATCACTGGCACCCCGGTAGAACCAGATTTCATCAGAAAACATAACAGACGTCCACCCAGCCCTCCAATTAGCTCTCGCTTGACACCGCTGAAGTTCCAAATGGCGGTGTTTGGGGTCAGTGGAATGCATGCTACAGGACGTATGGCTCGGAGCTGTCCTTAAATTAACCGATTTGTAAAGTTCGTTGTGTCACTGTGGCGCCAGTTGCTGCTCAAATAGCTGCGGCAGATGCTGTACGATGCGCCAGAGCCGTACGTCGAACGCGATGGTCTTACCTCTGGGTAGTGCCACGTGGCTATCCCTAGCCCGGTCTTCTTATGACCGTGCGCTCTCGTGACCCCCACTGCCAGCAATCATGTACAGTGGCTACATTCCTGCTAAGTATTTCTGCAGCATCGCTGTAGGAACATCCACCTTCCCGTAGCCTTATTACACAATCTCGTTCAAACTTCAGTGAGGTGCTGATATTGGCGTCTTTGTCGCCTTAAAGGAAGTCTTGACTAAAATCAACTCGTCACTTCCAATCTCAAAGGTAAAGAACGCTCACGACCGTTACGGCGTGTATTTAAAGCAAACCTGATTTGCTTCCTCAAAGGGGTGGCACAAGTGCTACTCTTAATCGACTGTCACGAAATTTGGACATACATCAGCTTTGAAATGTAGAAACACTCCTACCAACTTTCATTTATGTTGCAAATCTCCTTCTTGGTGTTGCGATTTTTTTCAGTCAGTGTATCATCGCCTAGGGCTTGTTGGTACTAGAGTGTCAGAATGAAAATATACTATTTCAACAACAATCAAAATCATTAGCTACACAACTGTATTTGATTATACTTTATTAATTCGACACGAGCAAAGAAAAAGATTATTATGCCATTGAGGTAGAGTTGCCGTCCGACGCATCTCCGAGCTCCTCCAGACCCTGGCGTGTTCTCTCTGAACAGTGACTCATTACCTCTACTGCTAATTTTTCTGGGCTGAAGTGACATCAGACAATAAACTTTAGGAATATTATTCATTCTCACAATATAATGGCCTAATACGACTATTGCTGTGGTGGACCTCTCAGAATGCTCTATGAAAGCATCTCTTCTATCTTCTAACTCTGTGATACGTATTTTACGAGGGGCGTTTGAAAAGTCCGTGCAAAAATAAATACTACTTACGCGTTTGGGGTAAGCCTTTTTTATTTTTCGACATAGTCTCCTTTTAAACTTATACACTTTGTCCAACGCTGTTCAAATTTGTTGATCCCATCCGAATAATAGGAATTGTCCAATACTGTAAAATAGCTATTTGTTGCTGCAATCACCTCCTCATTTGAGTAAAATCTTTGCCCGCCAGCCATTTCTTCAAATTGGGGAACAAATAGTAGTCCAAGGGAGCCAAGTCTGGAGAATAGGGAGGATGTGAAACGAGTTGCAATCCTGTTTCCATTAATTTTGCGACCAAAACTGCTGAGGTGTGTGCTGGTGCATTGTCGTGATGGAAAAGGGCTTTTTTGCGATACAATCGCCGGCGTTTTTCTTGCAGCTCGGTTTTAAAACGGCCCAATAACGATGGAATAATATGCACATGTAATAGTTGTACCCTTTTCCAGATAGTTGATGAGGATTATCCCTTGTGAATTTCAAAAGACAGTCGCCATAACCTTTCCACCCGAAGGAATGGTCTGCGTCTTTTTTGGTGCAGATTCACCCTAGGTAACCCATTGTTTAGATTGTTATTTGGTCTCGTGAGTATAGTAATGTATCCACGTTTCATCCACAGTGACGAAACGACACTTAAAGTCCTGCGGATTCTTCCTGAACAGCTGCAAACCATCCTTGCAACACTTCACACGATTCTGTTTTCGATCAAGCATGAGCAATCGCGGAACCCATCTTGCAGATAGCTTTCTCATGTCCAAATGTTTATGCAAAATATTATGTACCCATTCATTCGAGATGCCCACAGCATTAGCAATCTCACGCACCTTAACTCTTCTATCATCCATCATAATATCATGGATTTTATCAATGATTTCTGCAGTCGTAACGTCCACAGGGCGTCCAGAACGTTCAGCATCACTTGTGCCGATATGGCCACTCCAAAAATTTTGAAACCACTTATAAACTGTTCTAATGGAAGGTGCAGAGTTACCGTAATGTTTATCAAGCTTCTCTTTAGTCTCCTGAGGCGGTTTACCTTTCATAAAGAAATATTTAATCACCACACGAAATTCATTTTCGTCCATTTTTTGACAATCACTCGACTTCCTTGATTCACACGAATGCCAAACACAAAGAAATAGACCAATATGGCTGAAACTTGATGTGCGTTCTTTCCAAAGATGCTACTAACTAAACATGACCTCGATACGCGCTGGTGGTGCCATCTCTCGGACTTTGCACGGACTTTTCAAACACCCCTCGTATGATGGAATACTTTTCCTTTCTGTGCTACACTACCTTGGACTGTTCCACGTGGTTGCAGCCGAGGGGTTGTCTTCCCCTGCAAACTCCGCCGTATTTGTATTTTTGACCCTGCTGATATTTTTACTCCAGCCCTCCAAACTTCCCAATGCCACGCTCGAAACTCCCGCCATGACGACTCCCTTTTCTGTGCGCGCATTCTCCCTACTGCGCGACAACGGCTTCTCGTGGCCGCTACCGGCTACCGTCAATTCTGAATATTACGCTCAATCAAAATACAAATATCTCACGATCCGAACGTCAGATTGCCATACGTTTTCCATCAATATCACTGTAATAAAAATTGACGACTGTCTACACAGTTTTATACCTGCTTGCTTATCTTTATCATTATTGTAATCTGCGAAACTTCGTAACTCTGAAATGGTTTTGTGGCATTGAGAAGACATACCACTGCCTCGTCTCAGAGCACCATTTAATGTACTATTATTGTTGATGAATCTCCGTCATATTGCCACTGTTCTTTCACGATAAATATTTGAAGACGAAAGAAAATGATCTAGCAGTCGTTTCGTAATTACAGCTGATACATGGCTCAATTGTTTAAGAGATTAACACTATTGTATATCGATTTTGATATTATTTTAGAATTTGAAATATGCAACTAATTCATAAATACCAACCTTGGTTCAACAATCGTGGTTTCTTTTGAAGTAAGCATATTAGAGGCAGGGGTATGACACAGGCTACCTTGTGAGATAATTCGCTGTGTTCTGGTTGCAGTGAACAGAGCTGTTGACGACATAAAAAATATGAGTACTTTTGAGAGTGAGAAGGAAGTTTTGTGTGGCCTATGTTGCGACTGTCAGTTACTTGGGTTTAATAAACATAGAATTTACTTCACTGATATAATTTTGACTCTGAGTCTTAATTCTGCTGAAGAAGTACGAAGAAATTCTCAGTTAAATTACATTAGTAAACACATTGTTCGTTTGGGTTTCTACATTTTATTTTTGTAGGAAAATGTTAAAACAGCACATTGAAATAACGTTAGCTGCCCCTATATTCATTGAATATAAATCACTGGACGACTCTTAGGGATTACAATAAAGTCTGTAGTGAATGTTTAGGTACATTTGTATGTTGTGTACGTTCTGGTACTGAGATTGACTTTCAACGTTTATGTTTTGTGCGTTTGTCACGTGATCCTAAACAATCTGTTACGTAATGGCACCTTCTTATAAGCTAACTGTGTAATACTTGAAAGGTTCTCGCACGTTGCGGATGCTGTCGGCTATAACAGCCCTCGACTCCACGCACGATATCCTTTCACGCAGTTATTACGTTCGGAAAACCTCAAGCACCACATTCGTGTAACGATTTTCACAAGGCACGTTGCTTCGTAGCAGCCGAATCCGAACAGCGAGCTGTTCTGTTTATTTTTAAGAGCGTGTGGAGTAGTGACTCTCGGCACTTAAAAACAACTAAGAGCAAAAAAGCCAGCCTCTGCTGAGATGAGTGGTTCGACGAGAAAGAAACTTTCGTAAATATATCTTCACATTCTGTGTAGACGCTATGAATTTTCGTTGAGCTTAAACAGTGGCGAGTGTACAATGATTGGGACAGTCCGAAGTTCTATATATAACAGCCTGGTCAGACACAAATTAAAGAATAATCGCGTCAGAAGCAGTAGTAACGTGGCACAACCGTACAGTGTCCGAAACGAAGTCTGAATTGAGAAGTTAATATTATAGATCCCTACATAAAAGTAGTTCAGTCTCCAGAAAAATCATCATATGCAACCACATTATATGTTTTATAATTTTGCAGGGAATCTAAGCCAATGATATACGTATGTTTGTATGTCTGTAGCTCTGTGCATCTGTCTTATGACACTTCCTGTAGAATGGAAAGATCCTTGCGTTTTCTACACACATAAGTATCACAACAGCTTTTGTCACTTAATGCAGACAGTTGTCATCTGCCGGCGTCGTTGGCCTTCGCCTTTTGACCTATGAAAGAGCGAAGCACCACAATACCACGGAAGGCTATCATATGTTAGGTGAATTTCACATTTTCCCTAAAGCTCTCTCTTTACCTGCCAAGCGACATCCCCCTATATCAACAGGTGGGGCGGCTCTACGTTGAGAGAAATTTCGTCGTTTTAAAAACAAACTTTTCTTTCAGCTTTTCAGTACATCCTATTCCTTGACAAATGGATAAATAAGCATGGGCAGACCAAATGAAATGTAAGTAACAATGAAATTTTTCTTCTGCGTACGAAAAACAATTGCAGCAATATACTTCAGTAGCGATTTGCCCAATGAAAAAGACTCTGCAGAGATCGGGTCACTGTCATAGATTCAGCGAGACTTCTACGTATCCACGAGTATAGAAAAGCTGTAAGTGTATGATGAGTGTCGAGTGTGCCAAGTTAGCAAACGTCGAAGAAGGATGTAGGGACAATATGACTATTAACTAATGGCTACGCGGCTTGAAAACAGTTTTTTAAAATGGTAGTAAAATATCTGTGCCTAATATGTGTTACATCGAGAAGCTAACAAATAACTACACTACTGGCCATTAAAATTGCTACACCATGAAAATGACGTGTTACAGACGCGAAATTTAACAGACAGGAAGAAGATGCTGTGATATGCAAATGATTAGCTTTCCAGAGCATTCACACAAGGTTGGCGCCGGTGGCGACACCTACAACGTGCTGACATGAGCAAAGTTTCCAACCGATTTCTCACACAGAAACAGCAGTTGACCAGCGTTGCCTGCTGAAACGTTGTTGTGATGCCTCGTGTAAGGAGGAGAAATGCGTACCACCACATTTCCGACTTTGATAAAGATCAGTTTGTAGACTATCCCGATTACGCGACATTGCTGCTCGCGTTGGTAGAGATCCAATGACTGTTAGTAGAATATGGAATCGGTGGGTTCAGGAGGGTAATACGGAACGCCGTGCTGGATCCCAACGGCCCCGTATCACTAGCAGTCGAGATGACAGATATCTTATCCGCATGGCTGTAACGGATCGTGCAGCCACGTCACGATCCCTGAGTCAACAGATGGGGACGTTTGCAAGACAACAACCATCTGCACGAAAAGTTCGAACGACGTTTGCAGCAGCATGGACTATCACCTCGGAGACCATGGCTGCGTTTACCCTTGACGCTGCATCACAGACAGGAGCGCCTGCGATGTACTCAACGACAAACCTGGGTGCACGAATGGCAAAACGTATTTTTTTCCGGATGAATCCAGGTTCTGTTTACAGCATCATGATGGTCGCATTCGTGTTGGGCGACATCGCGGTGAACGCACATTGGAAGCGTGTATTGTCATCGCCATACTGGCGTATCACCCGGCGTGATGGTATGAGGTGCCATTGGTTACACGTCTCGGTCACCTCTTGTTCGCATTGACGGCACTTTGAACAGTGGATGTTACATTTCAGATGCGTTACGACCCTTGGCTCTACCCTTAATTCGATCCCTGCGAAACCCTAAATTTCAGCAGGATAATGCACGACCGCATGTTCCAGGTCCTGTGCGGGCCTTTCTGGATACAGAAAATTTTCGACTGCTGCCCTGGCCAGCACATTCTCCAGATCACTCACCAACTGAAAACGTCTGGTCAATGGTGTCCGATCAACTGGCTCGTCACAATACGCCAGTGACTACTCTTGATGAACTGTGGTATCGTGTTGAAGCTGCATGGGCAGCTGTACCTGTACACGCCATCCAAGCTCTGTTTGACTCAGTGCCCAGGCGTATCAAGGCCGTTATTACGGCCAGAGGTGGTTGTTCTGGGTACTGATTTCTCAGGATCTATGCACCCAAATTGCGTGAAAATGTAAACACATGTCAGTTCTAGTATAATATGTTTGTCCAATGAATACTCGTTTATCATCTGCAGTTCATCTTGATGTAGCAATTTTATTGGCCAGTAGTGTATCTTTTGGACTAGAAACATGGAGAATCAATACCATAATTTGATAGTATCCTACAACGCCCATTAGACATTTGTGTGTCAAACGTGATTGAGAAGGATTGATGAAAAACATCTTTAATTGAATATCCATATTAAAAAAGTTACTACTAAAACAGGGAGATCTTCCTCAGTGATTCCAGTGGACAATAAAAAACTGAATGAACACAAAAGAAGCGCAAGGACAGCAAAGCAAGAAGCGTCCATTGAGCTAGATAGTAAAATTTTACGTACCGATCCGATAAAAAATTTTGAGTTTTGGTCTTACGTGAAGACACGATGAAAGTAGATCAATAATATAACTAACACTGAATCGGAAGAGGACAGGGAAAACGCCAAAATATTGAGGAGAGTTTCATAGTTAGTCCTTTCAGTCATCGCGAGTTCTAAGATGACAGATACGATGATAAGTGACCACGTAATAGGAAATCAGTTTAAATCTCTCTATTCAGGAAATACGGCTGGAACTGAGAAGATACCTGTACGAACAGACATAGTTTATGTGAAAAATTTTGCTCTCTTTAGCAGCAGATTATCGGAGGTCGTTGGAGCAATGAAACTTGCAAACCGATTAAAAAACTGCGCACGTAGCTATTTTCGAGAAGGAGTTTCGAACTTATATGCATAACTGCAGGACAATATCTTAGACGACAATCTATTGTATAATTATGGAATATGTTTTATCCACACTTATTATGTCACTTTTCGGATTGCTTGTTTATCCAACGTTTATCGACATTGAATATCATGTGCCGACAAGGTATCGCCGGAAGTATAGCTGTGAGGAAGGGTTGTGAGTCGTGCTTGAGTAGCTCGGCTGGTAGAGCACTTGGCCGCGAAAGGCGAATGGTCCGGGTTCGAATCTCGGTCCGCTACACAGTTTTATCTGCCAGGAAGTTTCATATCAGCGCACGCTCCGCTGCAGAGTGAAAATTTCATTCTGAATCCCAATTAACTTCACCACGAACAAGATATGACCCTCAGACGACGCTTTACGGATTGATAAACATTTACAGCTTTCAAAAACAGTATAACTACATCCAAGTCATATTTGCTCTTTTTTTATCCTCTGTAGCACATTTGGAAGTCAGATGGGCACAATGCCCTATGGAGTTTTTACTGTAAAGAGAACCATATCGCTTGTAGACACGAAAGTTACAGCTTTAAAATGGCTGAAAATTACTCACCTGAGAGTTCGTGGGATTTTAACCACGTTGATACGACTGAAAACAAGACTAAACTTTATTAGTTCCTCTAAAAATGCTCATTTTTGGTCTCTGTTCATCATTATGTCCACTTGTTCTCTCGAACTATTTACAGACTGATAACGAGATACACCAGATGTCTTGTCTCATAGCACCCCTTTACTTATTTATACATCTTGTTTGCCCTTTATCGGTCACCGCGCATACATACACTTACAATGTTGTCCTTTGAGGCACAACACTGAGGAATGACAGTAGTGCCTAAACACTCCAATGCGATAGATGCTCAGCAAGCAAGCTGCTAAATAACCTGAAAGTTCTGTAAATCAGGTTCCACACTCTGACTGCTTGCCTCGAGCCACATTCCACGACAGAGTGGATGTTTACTTTCACGCTGGGGTAAACAGAGTGAGCTAGCAGTGTTTTGAACAGACTGGTCTTGTATTTGGAAGGATGGAACCCTCAGTCTTTACCCGACTATCCTGGTTTAGGTTTTCCGTGGTTTCACTGAATTACTTCAGACAAATGCCAGGATGGTTCTTACTAGAAGACCACGGCCAACTACTTGTCAAAATAGACCCATAAGTAAGTGAATGCCTGCATACATGAATTACGTTGTTTTTGTTGTTCCTAAACTATAATACAAAGACATGCCCAATATCTTTGCAAAAGTAATCTACGGACGAATAAAGCTGCTGCTAATACTACTACTACTACTATTCTTTTTCTTCAACATATTTATAACATTCTGACATAATACTACCAGAGATTTTCTTCGGTAGTAGAGAAAGAAACGTATTAAAGCTGACATCTACGTTATCTTAGAAGTTATAGTAAGAAAGATCAGAGTTTAATACATCGCCCATGTTATGGTTAACACAGAAAAATCAAAAGGCAGTGTTGGAAACGGTAGGGGAAGGAATTCACCTGTGGATTTGTTTAAGAAAGCGTTAAACTGGTCGTCTGTAGTGAAGTGGGATAACCTTAGAAACCCTAACATGGACTGCTAGACGTGGACTGCTTCACCCAATTACCTATAGTTAGAGACAGGAAAAAATAGCTTTATTCTTATGGTAAAATTCGATGTTACTTTTTGCCAAATCCGGTGCTAATTTTTGCCAATTTATGTTTTATTTTTTGTCAATTTCGGTGATATTTTTTTGCGAAATTCTCGTTTTTTGTCAATGGCGCTATTATTTATTCCTGTTCCGAAAGTATATTTTACCTTTTTGATTTCGGTGTTATTTTTGCCACTTTCCGTGTTATTTTTTGCCAAATCCTGTGTCACTTTTTTGCCAGGTTCTTTGTTATTTTTTTGCCACATTCAGTGTTACTTTTTTGCCAGATTCATAGATACTTTTTATCACTTTTTTTCAGATTCGGTGTTACTTTTTGCTTCATTCGGTCTTACTTTTTTTTGCGGGATTCAGCTTTCTTTTATCAAATTCTGTGTAGTTTTTTGTTAAATTCAATCTTTTTCCCAATTTCAGCGCGCGTTTTGCCAAACTGGGTATTTTTGGCAATACTTGTCTTTTGTTTTTTTATACTTTTTTTGACGTAATTTGAGAGTTGATTACGCGCGAAATGAGTTGTCATTTTAAGATTATACGAGTACACGGACCTCAGCCTGAAGGAAAATTGAAAGTAAAATGTAATTACAGCATTCAGTAACTATCACTTACGAACACTGGTAAACTGTCGTCCTTAGATTTATTACATTTTTTATACGGGAAAAACGACAAATTTCGCGTAATTTTTGGTGTTATCGTTTTCGCGATATTTTCCTGTCCCTACATATTGTTTCTCAACCAGTGGGTCTCTTTTTGGGAAGAACCTCCTCTTGTATTCATGTTTCACAGTGAGTCTTTAAAGGCATACGCTATGTGATCAGAAGTACGCGGACACCTCTATGTAATATGGAGTTGATAACTGGAGGTCACGAGAAGCGTATCCCAGGTATAAAAGGAGGTAGGCGGTTTTGTGTTGTCAGTAAAGAAGCAGTTAACAGCGTAGTCAGTCAGGAGAGCTCAGAGACTTCGGAGGTGGACTAGTCACTGGATGCCACCTAAGTAACGAATCCATCATGGATATTTCAACCCTCCTAAAGTTACCCAACTCAGTTGCTGATGATATGATTATGAGGTGGAAACGTAAAGCAACAACCACAATTAAATCAAGATCAGGCAGACCTCATGTACTGAGGACAGGGACCATCGGACATTGACCAGGGTAGTTGTAAAAAATCATGTGAAATCAGTGGAAGAAATCGGACGTGAGTTCCAAAGTGCTACCAGCAGAACAGCTAGCACAATGACTGTGCGTAGGCAGTTAAAACGAGTGGACTACAATGATCGAGCAGCTCTTCATGAGCGACAGTGGATTACTAGAAATGAGTGATCTTGAGTGACGAATCACGGTACACCCTGTGGCAGTCCGATGGAAGGATTTGGGTTTGGCGAATGCTTGGAGAACTTTACCTGTCATCATTTGTGGTTCCAACAGTATATTCCATACAGTGGAGGTGGTGCTGCGTTATGGGGGTGTTTTACGTATTTAATGTGTGGTCTCCTTATTGCACTTTAGAAATCGCAAAATGCGGAAGGATATGAACACACATCATAGCACGGTCTACTACGTACAATAGAGGAACGGTTAAGAGTGGATGACTCTTGTATCAGCATGACAATGGATCCTGTATAAAGCGGCGTCTGTGAAGCAATATTTTGTGGGCAGTAACGTTCTTGCATATACCGGCCTGCACAGAGTCCGGACCTGAATATGGTAGAACACTTTTGGGGTGAGCTAGAACGTCGTGTTACAGCATGGGAGTGGTTTTCGTAGATAGGGTGTAGTCACTTTATTGCACTTTAGAGAACTCTAATGCAGGAGTATATGAACGCATTTCACAGCACAGTGTACTGCGTATAAATACCCTGTCATAATGTAGCATCTGGGAGGCAGTCCTTTGTGTACAATAACATTCGTGAAATGGACTGGCCTGCCCAGAGTCCCGAGCAGAAGACAATGGAACACTTATGTGTTTAGTGACATACAATACTACCTTCTCTAGTTTCCTCTCTTGAGGAATAATGGGCGGCCATTCGTCCACATACATTCAGACACCTCAGTGACAATGTCCCCAGGAGAGTTCAAGACACCATAATGACGAAGGGTGGACACAACTCTAATTAAATTCCACTAGTAGGTTTCTGAATATTTTTGTTTGCGCGCTGTCGGAAAATGTGACCAAATTCCGATACCCTACTATCCGCAATATTTTGATTCTAAAGATTCCTAACAACTCTCTTTTATGGTAATGAGCGTAATTATTACAGCAATGTTACTGGAGTAACAAGAATCTGAATATGGAGAAGATGTTGAGCCGGTCAGAGTGGCCTAGCGGTTCTAGACGTTACAGTCTGGAACCGCGCGACCGCTACGATCGCAGGTTCGAATCCTGCCTGTGGCATGGATGTGTGTGATGTCCTTAGGTTAGTTAGGTTTAAGTAGTTCTAAGTTCTAGGGGACTGATGACCTGAGAAGTTAAGTCCCATAGTGCTCAGAGCTATTTGAACCATTTTTTTTTTGAAGATGTTGACTGATGTGGAGAAGAGTGAGAGCTAACAGGGAAAAGTAATCACTGGGAGAATAAATAATAAAAGAAACAGCAATACAGAGTCCGACAGAAAAATGTATATACTCTTTGTCGGGCTCTATCGAGATATCGATATTGTCGTTCGACTTGAGTTACGAGTGTGTTGTATTATAGTCTTTGGCTCAAGAGATGTTGGTACTTCCATCTCAGTATTGAGAGAACAGCTGGCCGGTGTGGCCGTGCGATTCTAGGCGCTTCAATCTGGAACCGCGTGACCGCTACGGTCGTAGGTTCGAATCCTGCCTCTGGCATGGATGTGTGTGATGTCCTTAGGTTAGTTAGGTTTAAGTAGTTATAAGTTCTAGGGGACTGATGACCACAGATGTTAAGTCCTATAGTTCTCAGAGCCATTTGAACCATTTTGAACCATTGAGAGAACAAGTTGGCTGGAGCACGCTTGCTTGACATTCAAGCAACGAAAATATATTTTGAAGTGGTTTTTCAAGTTTGACAATGCCGTTCAAGTGCATCGTCAGTGGAGCCGGGAGTTTGAAATAGAACCGCCAACCCGCTTAACAATTAAACGCGTCATTGACAAGTTTGAATTTCTTGGAACGATTTGTGATATTCACAAAGGAAGATAGGAAGACAGTGTAAAGTTACAAGTCCTGCTTTGTCGGTCCTCGTGTTGGAAACGTTTCTTAATTCTCCACAGAAGTCTGCTACGTAATGTGTACGTGAAGTGGGGTTAGCAGTGCAAGTGTACGAAGAATTGTGAATGCTGCAAAATGGAAAGTTTACATTCCACGATTACTGGACGCGATTAATGATGACGATCCTGATCGCCAAATGCAATTTTGCGAATGGTATCAGCAAACGGTAACTGATCAGGAACAATTTGTTACGAATGTAGTATGGAGTGACGAGCCACAATTTAAACTTAATGGAACCGTGAATCGGCATAACAGTGGGTACTGGGCATCGGAAAACCGCATGTTTATGTGGATAAGGCGGTCTGTCTACCAGGGCTTCATGTGTGTTGTGGACAATCAACTAGGGGCTTAGCAGGACCCTTTTTCTTTGATGCTACTGTCACTGGAGAAGTGTACCTGGAAATGTTATGCACATCAATTTTGCCAGGTATATGTGCGCTTCATGAAGCTGATGAAGAGGTCTTCTACCGACAGGATGGGGCGCTACCACATTACCACCTAGCCGTACGAGCTTACCTGGATGACTGTTTTCTGGGGCATTGGATTGGACGAAGAGGGCCCATTAAGTTCCCTCCACGGTCGCCAGATCTAACGCCTGTGGACTTTTGTTTGTGGGGAACTGTGAAAGATAACGTCTATTGACGTAAGCTATACACGCTGGAGGAATTTCGCTAGGAGATTACAGCGACATGTGCAGCGATCGCCACTGTAACACTGACTGATGTAGTTGCGGCGACCGCTCGTCGTTCTGTTGTGTATAGCCGCCAACGGTGAACATTTTGAACATTTAAAGTAACCATGTGCTAAACTGAAGATTGTAAAACATGTGTGATCAATTATTAAATGCAAAATAAACGCATAAGTACTGCTTTTCGTTGCTTAAAGTCTGTATACATTTTTCTGACGTACTCTATAGAGCCCAGTGTAAAGTGATTAGAGATAAGGAGAACTGAGAGACTGTTGACAATGTGACAGTGATACTGACACGTTTTTGAAAAAAGAAAAATAGATGGGATACGTCAATAAGGAAGATATGGCGATGATAATAGGAAAAGCTTTTATCTCCGCTTGAATTCAACTTGGTTTCAAATCAGACGCATGTTACTGGGCAGTTAAATGTGTATTTCTGAAACGGAGAATAATTTACTGTTACGCTTAGGTGTAGCCAAGATGATTAGCTATCAAATCTTGTATTGCAGTTTTGGCTTGGTGATAGGTCACTGACGTGAGGGGAAGTATTCAGGAGTCCAGATACTTAGAAACCGATAAATAACAGCTTGTGAAAAATCAAATCTCTCATTTGGACCCGTCTTCCTTAACAGATCATAAAAAGGTTTAACATGATCAAAAATGCAAACGTGACACAGGCGTCTTACGCAAGGATTCATGTCTAGGAAGTCGACTTGGATGTTCAATACTTGTGCCATACTGAACTAGTTTATAACAATAAGAGATAAGGCAGGGCTAATGATTAATACTTTGTTTCATTTTTATTGAAATATTTTTTATGTTTTTAATAGTTTATAAGCAAGTGAGAAACTTTTGTATAAGGTAATTATCTGTTCTGCTCCATTTAGAGGTTGATTAGCGATTATGCAGAGATACTGTAGTGCTTTTGACTGAGTAGTGAGATACCGTCAAACGGCACGGCAGGAAGTGATTTAAGAAAATGTTTACTGATCAGCGTTAGGTTTGATATAAAAATCACCTATGCATTTTTAAGGTTTAGTTTCAGACCTACGTTTTGGTGTCGTCTTAGTATTGAACTAAGGCTGTCACTCATGCTGTATTGATGGAAGCAACATTCTGAGGGCTAACACTACTACACAGCTGGACAGTTATGGAACGTAGCACACATGTAATCTCATTGATATGCAGGGAGAAAAGCAACAGTTTCAGTGCTGTACCTTGAGGCACTTTCTAGGTCGCATTTTAGACTGATGACTTCTTCGACCCACTCGTTGACATCTGTCTCCCACGCTGCTGTCGAAGCACATAAGAGCTTTCTTTGAGAAATTCAAGTGTTTACATTTCAAAGCCAATATCAAAGTCAATGGTAACACGTGTTACGCTAAAATCAAGTGTTAAAGTGGTCATTCGGGCCTATGTATGACTTGTGTCAAATCATCAGTCATTTTTATTAGGACAGTTCCTGTGTTCTAGTGTTCTCGAAAGCCTGATTGATATTTGTCGGTGATGTTATACGTGTTAAGGTAGTTCTTCAGCTGTTCGTGAAAAGTGTACTCCGAGACTTTTTATAATGCGAGTAATATGCAAATTGGTTAGGAATTTCACGATAATTTCCGCTAGCCATGGTTGAGATTAGGTCGAATTACGTTTTATTTCCATTGAGCTGCAGATGTATCGTTAACAAAATAGATATTAAAGAGTTATTGTGGAATCAGAATAATTATTTCGATAATGATTTTAATTATGCCTAGGGTCATTACATCCTAAACTTCTGCCTCAAAAGAGATCCTTCTTATGGCTTTCTGTATTGTAAATGTAGAAATATTTTTAAGAAAGAATTTTCTGTAATTGAGATTGTGATGAATGATTATTCATCGCACTTAAAGAACTGGCAGATATCGAGTAAAAATCGTTTCAAACTTAACACTTCGAATGCCGATAGTGTTCAATTTTTCCCATTAGGGCAAGCAACAGGACAGGCATTGCTGGTTCTGACGTTGCACAGATTTTGATTCACTCTTCCGCAGTTTTCTATATGCTTCATTAAGTTCAGATGTTGGTTTCTGATTGAAATCTCCTTGTGTTGTCACCCTTATTCACCGTCAGCATAACTCATCAGTAAGCCATGGAGCTGGAAATCTCTTTACTTTGACTGAACAGTGAGAAGATGTTTCTTTATTCTACTTTAACCCGACGTTGTAAGTGGCACAGTACTCAAGACTCTGGGTTTGCATTTTGAAGAAGCAATGCGCAACTAGACACCTAGTCACTCCGGTTCAAGTGCTTTGTGATGTCCACTTTCAGTAAACACTGGAATGATCCTTGTAATAATCTGGTGCCTAGTCCTTCCTCACACTTATTCTTGTGTAGGCCTTAGTTTCATTCCACTCTACCAAGAAATCGATGACGTTCGATTTCAGCTTTACAACTACACCTAGTAACCCTGATTCACATGTTTTGAGATTTACCGAAATCTCTTCGGGTGAAAGCTCGGTTCTTCTTTCGGAAACGTCTCAGTCGATTACCTGTCCTCCGTACGAACAAAATTACTTTGTGATTCACAGTTACGAAGGATATAGTGGGGCAGGACTCACCCATGAGTCACAGGAAGCATTCAGCCAGTCTCACGAATCCTGTAGCCACAGAAACCACCTGCGGTTGCCAAATCTCCAGCCCACCACTACAACGCTTCTCGCCTGCACTTTGCTTCAGGTTCAGGCAGCTGGGTGTCTTGTGCGCTTATTCACTATGCCCTTTGATTTTATTTGTTTTCATGTCTAATGTTTCGGTAGTTATCGTTTTATTTATTGTGTTTGGTATGATGCTGAACAACGTCAGAAGCAAATTCGTGTAGTTCACTGACAGAAAAACGTCGCAGAACCAAGAAGGAGTTGTGCAACATATACGTTAGTTGTTAGCCGTGTTTCTACATCTGAAAGATGGAGTCTATTCAAAGTTCGACACAGTCGCATAAGACTGGCGCTAATAGCGCCACTTCAAAGATGCAAATCAGATTTGCTTTAAATACACGCTGTAACGGTCGTGAGCGTTTGTTACCTTTGAGAGTGGACATGGTGAGTTGATTTTAATCAAATCTTCCTTCAAGGCGGCAAAGACGGCAGTATCAGCATCTCACTGAGTTTGAGTGAGGTCGTGTAGTAAAGCTACGAGAAGCTGGATGTTCCTTCTGCGATACTGCAGAAATACGTCGCAGGAATTTAGCCACTGTACATGACTGCGGGCAATGGTGGTCACGAGAATAAGTGGTCACAAGAAGACCGTGCTAGGGATAGCCACGTGGCACTACCGAGAGGCGAGAGGTAAGACCATCGCGTTCGGCGCATGGCTCTGGCGCATCATGCAGCATCAGCAGCGATTTGAGTAGCAGTTAGCACCACAATGACACAACGGACTGTTACAAATCGGTTACTTTAAGAACAGCTTCGAGCCAGGCGCCGTATTCCACTGATCCCAAACACCGCCATTTGCAACTTGATCGGTGTCAAGCGAGAGCTCAGTGCAGGGCAGGGTGGGCGTCTGTTATGTTTTCTGGTGAATTCTGGTTCTACTCTGGTGCCAGTGATGGACGTGTGTTGGTTTTCGAGGAAACCAGTTGAGGGCGAGCAACCAACCTGTCGGCGTGCTATACTCACTTGACCTATAACTGGTGTTCTTGCCTCGAGTGCGATTTCATATGGCAACAGGAGTACTCTTGTGGTTATCCCACGCACCATGACTGCAAATTTATACGTCAATCTTGTGATTCGACCTGTTGTGCTGCCATTCATGAACAGCATTCCAAGCTGCGTTTTCCAACACGGTAACTGTGGCCCACGTAACGCTGTTGTACCCAATATGCTCTACAGAGTGCCGACATATTGACTTGGCCTGCTCGATCACTAGATCTGTGTCCAATCGAGCACATATGGGACATCATCGGACGGCAACTCCAGCGTCATCCAAAAACAGCATTAAGTGCCCCTAAATTGGCCACCCAGTGCAGCAGGCATGGAACTCCATCCCACAAACTGACAACGGTTACCTGTGCAACACAATGCATGCACGTTTACGTTGCTGCATTCAACATTCTGGCGGTTATATCGGTTATTAACGCACCAGCATTTCACATTCACCACAGCTTATCTCTCGCTTTCATCAACCTGTGATCTTGCAGAGTTAATCACTTACGTATGTTACCTAGACAAATGTATTCCCGAAATTTCCTTCCTCTACTTTAAATGAAACAACAAATTCACTGTTACCAGTCACGGTGACTGGTAACAGTGAACTTGTTGTTTCATTTAATGTCAGTAACAGTCACGATAAAGCCTAACCTAAAAATGTTCGCATTTAAAGTCATTCCTTTACATTAATTATTTGTTGGTGTTGCGATTTTGTCCGTTAGTGTATTATGAGCAGAAACCTCGATGTTGTTCTGTTGGTCATGGGACTGCAGCTCGAGGTCAATCGAGAGAAAGGGCTTGTGTGTTGTAAATCGTAAACTGGATGTTCTTGTGAATTGCATTCAGATGTTGCAAGAACCGTGACAGTTATTCTTCACCATGGGGCCACACTATAAAGGTGTCATCTACATATCGCCAGAAAACTTTAGGTTTAAGTTCTGCCGAGTCTAGTGGAAGTAGAGAAGGATGGTTGCTTGCCGTTTTTGGACGTCTTGGTTACTAAGAGAGTGGATGGGTCATTAGGGCATTCTGTCTACCGTAAGCCAACACATACGGACTTTTACGTGCAAGCGTCGAGTTGTCATCATCCTGCAGAAATAACGCCACACTCGCCTTTTGCAGCCCAGTAAGTCGGCCGCAGCTGAGCACTGTACTACTACAGGACACGCTATGGATTTTTCTGCCACGAAAATCTTGGCCCCGGCGAAAATTTTCTGGGGTTCAGTAATTAAAGAATCTGTGGAGATACGCCTAGTGCAAAAATCTTATAAATCGTGATGGCGGTTTTCAACTGGACAAGGCTTGGGATCCGGTGATCTCTCTAATTTCCTCTGAGAGAAGAAATTTTATTGATAATGACACGTCTGGCGACATCTGACGTCTGTTTTTAGGGGCGCGGGCGCGCATTCCGACAGAGTGCGGACATGTAGTTTTCACCTTTACGCATACGCCTGCGCGCCACAAATGGAACAGTAGCTCCAGAGAGCGCGGATTTCGATAGAGGACGCTCCTGTGACGGAGGCCAATGCGCATGCGTTTTCGCGCCAATTTTTTGCTATAAACCTGTCTCCGGGAACTTGCAGTCTCCAGTGACGGACACTCACCTGAAGGTGGCTGGACGATTGCCAGCCGAAATATCGTGGCAAGAAGTCTACATGGTCCGGCTGCAATCCCGAAATCTCATCAATCGGTTTCTGTGTTACTTATTTACTTCGAAATATTTTATGGAAGTCCGTGTACTTTTTAAATTAGGTGATAGAAAGAACTGCTGCAACTTCGAACATGAACGAAAACTATTGTAATGATTGGCAAAGAAATGAACGAGGAAGAGAGGGAGGCTGATCAATCATTGAAGATAAAAGCTCGGGAGGAAAATCCTGTGTGTCTGAGTAGACAACCACAAATAGATCCACTTGCTGGCGATAATTGTCATTTTTATAATTAAACTTCAAAAACGAGCATCCGTTTTTCGGCAAATTTCTGGTTATCTTTAAGGACGCAGTTCTGTTTCAAGAGAGTCGCACTTCTGTATTTATGTATCTGCACAACGTGTGCTATAGCTATGGACATTTTTCTGCCCATCAGCTATTGATGGATAATAACAGCAGAGTAACTCATAATGAAACCCTAGTCATCTGCTTCTCGCAATGTAACCGAACGGATGACCGCTTAGCTCTTGAGGTGCTAGCGAGCGGAGCATTATGCGTCTCATTATCTCAGACTCTGATAGAATTCCGATTTAGAGCACATGAAAATATTATTTATTCTTAAGATTTTGTTTCCATGGGATGTACACCTAACGTCAATAACAAAAAAGTTTACTACTTGTTGAAAATTCGCTAACGTCAATAGGAAACGCATTTTTGTAAACTTTCCGTATTTAATCTTTAAAAAAAATTGCTGCCGTAAATCAACTGATGTCATTTCCATCTTTGTACATGAAATAAACGCATCAAAGAAAGTTTGGCATCACCCCGTTTCCCAGAACTCCTGAAGGTAGACGTTGACTGTGGATATTGTATCACAGACACAATCCCGTTGACTGATCAGAGATGTCACTAAACCCACCCAAAGATGTAAACAACCATGCATGAGCAGCGCCTATTAGACGGAGGGTGCCCGACAGCCAGTCAGTTTCAGTCATTCCACCAGGAAGGAGACACACGGCTCGTGTTGTCTGTAATTCAATCATGCCTACACGGTTAATACTGCGGTTCGATCTCGTCCGTATTGTTATTTTGTGTGAGGAAGGGCTCTGAACAAGGAAAATGTCCAGGCGTCTCGGAGTGAACCAAACCGATGTTGTTCGGACATGGAGGAGATACAGAGAGACAGGAACTGTCGATGACATGCCTTGCTCAGGCGCCCAAGGGCTACTACTGCAGTGGATGACCGCTACCTACGGATTACGGCTCGGAGGAACCCCGACAGCAAAGCCACCATGTTGAATAATGCTTTTCGTGCATCACAGGACGTCGTGTTACGACTCAAACTGTACGCAATAGGCTGCATGATGGGCAACTTCACTCGCGACGTCCATGGCGAGGTCCATCTTTGCAACCACGACAGATGGGCCCAACAACATGCCGAATGGACCGCTTCGGATTGGCATCACGTTCTCTTCACCGATGAGTGTAGCTTATGCCTTGAACGAGACAATCGTCGGAGACGTGTTTGGAGGCAACCCGGTCAGGCTGCACGCCGTAGACACACTGCCCAGCAAGTGCAGCAAGATGGAGGTTCCCTGCTGTTTTGGGGTTTCATTATGTGGGGCCGACGTACGCCGCTGGTGGTCATGGAAGGTGCCGTAACGGCTGTACGATACGTGAATGCCATCCTCCGATCGACAGTGCAACCATATCGGTAGCATATTGGCGAGGCATCGTATTCATGGACGACAATTCACGCCACTGTCATGCACTGTGAAACACTTCCTAAAAGATAACAACATCACTCGACTAGAGTGACCAGCATGTTCTCCAGACATGAACACTATCGAACATGCCTGGGATTGATTGAAAAGGGCTGTTTATGAACGACGTAACCCACCAACCACTTTGAAGGATCTATGCTGAATCGCCGTTGAGGAGTGGGACAATCTGTACCAACAGTGCCTTGATGCACTTGTGGATAGTATGCCACAACGAATATCTCTGAAGGTCTCGCTGCATCGTGGTACAACATGCAATGTCTGGTTTTCATGGGCAATAAAAAGGGCGGAAATGATGTTTATGTTGATCTCTATCCCAAAAAATGATTCAAATGGCTCTGAGCACTATAGGACTTAACATCTGAGGTCATCAGTCCCCTAGACTTAGAACTACTTAAACCTAACTAACCTAAGGATAGCACACACATCCATGCCAGAGGCAGGGTTCGAACTTCCGACCATAGCAGCAGCGCGGTTCCGGACTGAAGCACCTAGAACAGCTCGGCCACAACGACAGGTTATCTCTATTCTAATTTTCTGTACAGGTTCCGGAACTCTCGGAACGGTGATATTGCAAAACTCTTTTTTTATGTGTGTATTTTGCGAGTTTGAGCGAGTTGAATGAAATGTAATCTTACATGTGTGATCTGCGAAGGATGTGGGATCCCTGCTCAGGGATTCCATGTGCGCCTACAGAAGTGTAAATCTTATAGCAGTTTTGAACAGGGTATAGCCATCTCAAACGCAGCTTGTGCACCCTCTCCAGTGACCTAGTGACCTAGATATCGATGAGACCTTAATCAGACAGGCGGTTTTCCTCGACGTTATATCTCGATGTGTTTTTGGCATTACCCCTTAAATATGATGTATCTTCTGTTAGTTGGACAGCAATTTCTTTGCAATCTCATTTTCTGTATGCCCTGACGCCGAAGACGAGTGCTGCAAATGCAGTATTACTTTCAGCATATGAGACGTAATTACCGTATACATCTTGATCTCGCCTCGTCTCGATTTACTTGAAATGGTTTTGTTGTAACATCAGCTCTATTGTTTCATGCGAAGTATATGATGTGATATCTGTACTCACTCGTCACACTGGTATTAGTACACGAAAACACCCATAGTTACTTCGGCATTCCTTAGAAGACAATTGACCTAATTCATAACATTAACTATATTTTCAATGAATGGAAACTCTGAAAACAGTAAACTTCGCAATCTTGACAAGAACCGATTTCATTTCACCACTTCACGCTTGTAACTGATCACTAGACTCGCGATTTTGTTGGAAAGTGTCCGAGACCATAATATTTGATACGCTCTATCGATGGCATGCAGCAAGGTGAACACATTTGATAAGTTGCTCAACAAAATTTGCGCTTAGTTTTAGACACTAATTACATCTCAGTCCGACTCTGGTATAAGTTTCGGACCATTATGTGGTACATCTACTCTTGTTTATGTTTTCTCCAAAGCCAACGGCCACCAAAATCAATCTAAATGGAAGAATAACAGCATTGTCATCTGTCACGGAGGATTTGTATTTATAGACGTCAGTTTAGAAGATTATTTTCATTCCTTTTTTGTCCGGTGGGCCTCCTGTGGTTGGTCGCTATAGTTTCTGTTCGTTCTACATTGTCCGAACAGAGTGGCCACATGTAATGATTGGTTATGTTCAACACTCTGTATGTTGTTAGATCAAAAGTATTCTGGAAGTTCTTTGAAACTGTAACTATACTTTTTTGTGACATGCTTTCTAGTTAACGATAAGAGTTCAGTCGATTTTACGCCGAATTGTTCGTAGCTTGTGAGAATGTCTGGAATATGGTGGAAGGTGTCTAGTCGTACAGACTAGTCTTCTTGAAGAAACTAAGTTGAGGACATTTGAACGATGAAGCGTTTGGCCTGATGTGAAGTTGGCCGTCTAATTTGTCTTGGACCTTATCTATAAGTTTCGGACCATTATGTGGTACATCTGAGAAGCCCGTTTCACCTTTGGAACGTTCTTATCAGTAAATACTTGCCTCACAATATTTGCATCATTCGCACGAGAGATAACATTGTTACCGCTACCAAATGAAGTAATCGTCGAAGTTGTACAGCAGAAATTATACAAATCGTCATAAAGTACTTTCACCTAAAAGTGCTAAACGATGATTGTGATAGGTCCTGTCACAAGAGAGATATATTTTGTTTTGCTTGCACTTATTTCATTTGGGTTCGAGACATATTCTTGCCACAACTTGCTTTTACGTCACTAAGGCCAAATCTGCTAAGTAACTCTTAGCGAGGCTAGGTATTTCCCGAGTTGATATCAGTCTACGTCTACAGGCGGTACGCAAACGACATCGGTTGCTTACACTCGGAGGAGCTTTCGCAAGAGGTTACACCGGATAACCTGAGCTGCAGAAAACGTACCGTGAAAGGTGCGACTCCACGTGCACTAAACGTGTATGATATAATCCGTATTTAGAACTTCGGGAGGAAACATTTCGCAAAGAGCTTTTCCTGGGAACGTCTACAGACTTATTAATGTGACTGATAAATTATTATTTGTATAATAATTGCACGACAATAGTTTCTGCTAGGGTGACTGACTGTGTGTTGTATTAAAATAAGCCGGCCGGAGTGGCTTTGCGGTTCTAGGCTGCAGTATGGAGCCGAGCGACCGCTATGTTCATACAATGAAAGTTTTCACGGCCGGTGTTGTCTGCAAATTATGTTGTTCAAATTTGAAGTCGTTCTGAGCAGTAGTTCTCTTTCTAAAGTTCTGAAACTGGAACTTTTATGGATAACTTGTATATGCTCTTATTGCTTACATTACCATGTGTAGATTACTATTTTTACCATCCAGCTATTATACAGATTCACCATAGGATCCAGAGAGTGTATTTCTTCCAAAACGTCTGTCTCGAGAAATTCTTGTAGACGTGCATTTCTAGCTATCTTAGCTAGCTATTATATATCGGATGTCTCTCCTAAGAGTCGTGAGGCGCGTTTTATCTGGTGTTTCTACAGGTATTTGCATATCGTTTTTGATTTGTGTGGCTGCAGTCAGGCCATAGAGTTACAGCTCGTCACCACTTTCATGCGACGTCCAGTGTCAACAGAAAGTGCCGCTTTGTTCCCATTACAAAAACAAAAACAAAAAAAAATCGGAATATTATGTGCCCATTCGATAGAGCGCTCTCACTTTAGTCTAGTCCGATATTCATTTCATCCACGAGCATTGACAGTAAAACACGAAAACAAACAGCAGTCCAGGAGCGACTCAGCAGCGCTGCATGCATGGGGTAGCAGCAACAGCAGAAAGAGCAGTGCTGTTGCTGCTAGAGTACTGATTATTCTTCGCGTTTCACTGTTCCTGTTAATACACGTCGATAAAACAAATATAGCACTACACTAATCTGGGACGTCCTATCTATTGGGCACACTGAATTCCGTATTTAAAAATCGCTTTGTTTGAAACTGATTCTTTCTGTCGACACTGGATGTCTCGTGAAAGATGTGATAAGGACTGTTTGTTTGGGCTCACTCCATTTACACAATGCAAAAACTGAATTGCAAATACCTGTTGATACACCGCAGTAAATGCACCTGAAGATTCTTAGAAGAGACACACTGTACACTGACCAGCCAGAACATTATGACCACCTACCTACTATCGATATAAACTTGTCCAAGCGACAGCAGCGTCACCTGGCGAGGAATGACTGCTAGTCACACACACGTACGGTGCATGTAGTATCAGTGAGCGTGCTGTTCGAGTTTAGAGCGGGGAAGGCGCTCGAGCTATTTGAGTTTGGCCGATGGAAAAATTGTGATGGCTGCGGAGGCTCAACACGAGCATTTCGGAATCCGTACGACTTGTCGGGTGTTCGAGGAGTGCTGTGGTGAATATCTTCAACATGCTGCGTAGCCAAGGTGAAACTATGTCCAGACGTCATGGGGTTGGGCGGCCACCCCGCCACTGGAGAGGCGGCGAACTGTGGAGGAACTAACATCAAAGTTTAATGATGGGCAGAGTACAGTGTTAACGATGGGCCTCCGCAGCCGACGACGCATGCATGTGCCAATGCTAATACCACGGCGTCGGCAACTGCGACTGAAATGGGCACGTGACCATCGCTAATGGACTTTGGCGCAGTGGTAGAGCGTTGCATGGTCTATTGAATCCCGATATCTTTTTCATCATGACGAGGAGGGGGCGAATCCATCGTGTTCCAGAGGAACAACTTCTTGACACCTGTACTGCGAGACGGAGACAAGCTGGCGGCGGCTCCATTACGCTATGGGGAGCATTCACGTGGGCATTCATGGGTCCAGTGGAACTTGTGCCAGGCACCATGACGGCCAAAGAGTATCTTACACTCGTTGCAGACTACTTACACCCCTTCATAATGATCATGTTTCCCGAAGGCACTGGCATTTTTTAATAAGGTAATGCGCCATATCACATGGCCAGGAGTTTGATGGAATGGTTCGAGGGCCACACTGGCCAGTTCCGATTGATGTGCTAGCCCCCCAGCTCGTCAGCTCTGAACCCGATCGGAAATATCTGGGATGTGATTGAACATGTCGTCAGAGCTCATCGCTACCCTCTCCAGAATGTACAGATTAGGTAATTTGTGTTTGCAGATGTGGTGCAAGCTCCTTCGAGCTACCTACCAAGGCTTCATTGATTCCATGCCATATGCGTCGCCGCTGTTATCCGTGCCAAAGGTGGACATACCGGCTCTTAGGCAGCTGATCAGTGTATATGTACATTCAAACGCATGGATCAGGGTGAATGTGGGCTGTGTTGCAGAGTTAGCACATCTTTGTCAGGTGTGTTGATTTTAGCTATCACAAATGCAGCTTTATGCTTAACAAAATCTAGCTTCATAACTGTCTATTAATGTTAACTCATATACACTTTTCTCATATGTTGATAACATGGAATACTAATCAACTACAGGTATCAAAGCTTAGATGAAGGATGTATGTAAGACATGGAAATAATAGTAATGTTTGAGGAACTGAATTTATCCTATTGTAAACACACATAGACAATTACGCCATTTTGTGTATCGGTTTCTGACAGGAAACTGCCATATTCCCCTGAAATGGATGATGATTTAATTAAAATCACATTACCCCGATCTTTTCCAATAGTGCATTGAGAAAGGAATTTCCACTGCTTCACCACATTTCCATGTTAGGTATCCGAATATCCTACGTAACATTCTCCATTTGAATTCCTTAAGATCTCCGTCTTTAATCCTACATGGTGAGCACCCTAAGCACTCAACATTAATCAGGAATAGGGACATAAGAATTTTATCACTTGGTAGATTTGGTGGGATGGAACCAAACAGCGAGATCATCGGTGCCATCGTGATAGGTAAGGAAGTCAGCTGTGCCCTTTCAAAGAAACCATCCCTGCATTTGTCTAAAGCGATTTAGGGAAATCACAGAAAACCTAAATCAGGATGACTGGATGCAGGTTTGAAACATCGTCTTCCAGTATGCTAACTACTCTGCCACATCTCTCGGTAAGAATTTTGTATGTTGTCTACTTTCTGGATAAACTAAACTTTCCATCTTCCTGTAATTTTCGGGTTTGCAGCTGGATCTCATCAACATTCTACCACGATATTTCGGCCCAGAGACGTCCGGCCATCCTCAGGTGAGTAGACAAAGTACTGAAGATACCTTTTTTTTTTAATTGCATTCTCCCCCCTCCCCCCCCCCCCGCCCCCCCTCCCCACACCCCATTGGGGGGCGGGGGGGTTGGCAGCAGCGTAATAGGCCGCTCTACAGCGTACAGAAAAGTTGAAAACGTAATGAGAATATAAACAAGCAATAAAAACAGGTGATAAAACTGTGACACTGTAAAAAACTGTAAAATAGCGGAAAGTTGTGGAATTAAAAATATAAAAATACTGTGTTGACGATGTGGATGAAGACACACAGTAAGTAGACAGGCACAACTAAAAAAAAAGATGACAGTCTGGTTTCTGTTGGCACGAGATAAAAAATACAACTAGCGACAGTATGGTGGCTGTTCGCAACACTGACAAGGGATGCACAACACTGAACATTCACTTTAAACAGTACTATAGAGGCGACACGGCGGCAGATGGGGGCTGGGGGAGGACCCGGACCGATGAGGGGGAAAAAAGGGGGAGAGGCGAGGAAAACGGGGGGGGGGGGGGGAGTGAGACGATGGAGGGAGAGGACATAGAAAAAAGGGGGGCAGGGCAGATGCAGAAGGATTGGCGAAGGCAGTAGAGGGGAAAGCAAAAGGATTCGGGAGAGAGAAGAGTGTCAGAGAGAAGGTAGGTGGGGAAAAAATAGGGTGGAAGGGGGGGGAGAGGGAGCCTGGGAAAAGGACAGAGGGATAGAGGAGGAAGTGAGGATCAGAGTTGATAGGAGGTATAAATGGGGGGGGGGGGGGGGAGAGGGCATCATCTGGGAATGGGAGAAGAGACCTGTTTTTTTTTCTTCTTCTTTATTTTTATTTTAATACCTTGCAAAAGGTAGGCTGGCAGTGGCCTATCTACGCCGCTCTTCAGCCGCAGAAAAACAGACAGTGAACATGGAGACATAAAAACAGATATACATGAATGGTAAAAACAGTAGATATAAATAAGAAATGACATGAAGGCGTTCGCAGAATGCACTGGTTATACAAATAAGTTCAGCAGTGCACACAAATGTAGACAAACAGTTTCACACGCGAACGAAGGAGCACACTGAAGAACACTGACGCACTGTCGAAGAGAACACTGTGGCACATTGGTGATGATCTTTGGCGCACTGAACACACTGTGGAGATTTTTTTTTTTTTGGGGGGGGGGGGGAGGCTGCCACTGGGTGCAGAATACTGAGAAGAGACCTGATGCAGTCAGGGTATTTATAGCGAATTCCACACCTGCGAATCGTTCTGGCGGTTTACTGCATATTCGTTAGGAGGTGACATGCACGAGGCAGCCAGTTTGTTTGTGCTGCCCTCAGTGGTGAAGTACGAACAAACTAATCGCTGAGTGTCGACAGAGCATGTCGATTCTGTTGTGACCGCATAATTTTAATAATTGGATTCCAATTTTTATCCATCTGAAAGCCGTTGTCACGATTCATTAAATTATCAGGAAGATGTATTTCCACGGATTCTTTAATTACAGAGTCCCAGAAACTGTAAACTGGTGCTAAAATTTTGGTATTATTGTATTCCATTGAATGTCCCGTGGAAATACAATGTTCTGCCACTGCTGATTTTAAAGGTTTGTACTCATGCTGATATGGGCGGTAGCAGAGATCACGCCTTATGTACAGAGATCACTAATAAAAGCTTGCTCACGAAATGTGTGTGTTTCCGATTTAAATTAATTCTGCGGTGAAACTGGCGGGTCTTACTTGTCCACATTATCAAATATACATCCACATGCCTCTCATATGGTGTATGAGTTTAGGTCTTATTAGTAAATAAACAATACTAAATTTTATACGATGGAAGCATGTCTTGATGTGTGGACAATTTCTATTCGTTTTTATGATTTTCAGATTAGTGTATTGTTTCACGGGTTGCCAGCTACCACTCCTGAGGTTCCACCTGTCTGCTGAGTACGCAGTACTGTTTTGTAGCTATGGTCTGTAATGGGGAACATCATTTGCTACCCTTATTTATCGCGTGAATGGACATGTGATTGTTTTTCTTTATGTGTCGACTGTGTATGCTACAACGTCCTTACCCCAAATCTTTATGACATATTACAGTATTATGAACGATCATG
The DNA here is from genome assembly GCF_023897955.1 of Schistocerca gregaria. Lineage (NCBI taxonomy): Eukaryota > Metazoa > Arthropoda > Insecta > Orthoptera > Acrididae > Schistocerca > Schistocerca gregaria. Next base: position 441,415,285 of record NC_064931.1, on the reverse strand, counting down.
AACACGAAGAAAGACGTTACGACCCTGTATTGATGTACAATAGTTCTTTTTACCATGAGTAGGGACCTTTTTATTTGTATACCTATATGTGTATACCTATATGAGGTTCATAAAGGTCAGTTTATATTTTTTAATAAATGTTTTGCGGAAGTTTTAAGAACTCTACACTTTCTAACTTACTAGCTTCCAACAAACCTTATTCATAGTTAAATATTCAATCAACTCTCTACCCTTTGCTGATGAGAAATGTTTATTCAAGTCGTTATCTGTTATTAAAATTTTATTATTAAATACTGATTGATTCGTTAGTTCAGCTCGTAACTTTGCTCCCTCTTTTATGTTTACCTCACGTAGTTAACAGAAGAACTCCTCTTCGGAATATGTTATGTTTTGTTTTGTTTACTTTGTTTTATTTTAGAGTGCAAAAACAACTAGGATCATACATGCCCATGTCAAAACTGTGAAACATGAAGACAAAGAAAGAAGTTAAAAACGACTGCACGTCAATACCAGTCGACGGAAGAGAAGACAGCTAAAAACATTGACGCAGAGAAAGGTCTATAAAATACGCCATAGGAGATCCAGAACTACAATTTTAAAGGCCTTTGCCATATTACTACGACGGATAAAAAGTAAAACGTGGTTGACAGCTAGCGCGTCGTTTGCTAAAACGACCGATAATTCACATGGCAAACCCAAGTGGGAACGTAAACAGTTAAAAAGTGAGCATTCCCAAGTAAAAGCAATGTGTACAAAGTGGTGGGAGAGCGTCACTTAACAAATGACGATATCTAAAAAGGCAGTGCCCAATACGCAACCTAGTTAAAATGACCTCCTCGCGATGGGAAGGCAGAGTGGAGGTCGTCCAAGCAGTTGGGAGAGGCTTCATAACCTGGAGGTTCTTCCCATGATGGAAGGACCAGTGGCGATGCCAGAGTGACACCACCTCCTGACACATGGTAAGAGAGAGATCATCGAAGGGAGTATAAGAACTAGTGGGTTGAGGTACGAGGACTGCAGCCTTGGCAGCAGCTTCGTTTCCTGTCAGACCGATATGACCAGGAACGAGTATAAACAGCACAGTGCCTGCGTCAAGAGTGAACAAGTGACAGTTTTCCTGGACCCATTGCACTAAGGGATGGGCGGTGTACTGCGTACGGAAGCTTGGAAGGGCGTTGAGAGATCCTGAGCAGATAACACAATTGAAAAGCCTGTGTCGACGGATGTACTACATGCCTGATAAAGGGTGAAGAGCTCTGCTGTAAATACTGAGCAGTGTGCTTGAAGCCGATGCCGAGAAACGTCGGCGTCAATGATGAAGGTACACCCAACACCACGGTCAGCCCGAGAGCCATCAGTGTACTCAAAGGTGTAGTCGCGATGTTCCATGCAAAGTTCGTCAAACTTAAGGCGACGGAAAGAGGCTGGAGTAGTGTCCTTAGGAAGCGAATGAAAGCCAAGGTGAACACGGGCCGCGCACGAAGTTAAGGTGGTGAAGGGTTCACACCCACCGGGAAAGTTGCCGGTAGCGTGAAGTTAAACTGCCGGAGCAAGACCCGAAAGCGAACTCCAGGAGGTAACAGAGCAGAGGGACGCGCCCCATACTGGCAGTCAAAGGTGCCATCGAAGAAGGAGGCGTAGGACGGGTGGCCACGCATGCCCGGCAAACAGCATGCATATCTGCTGAGGAGGAAGTCACGGCGGTAGGGCACCAGTAATTAAGTAGCTTCTGCATATAGACTCTGAACCAGGCTAGTGTAAAAACCAATAGTCTAGTTTCGGACGGACAAAGGACCATTACAAGGGGAGGAGGGTGGTTCGATGTGCACCCCAGAAAGTATCATTGAGGACACATAGAACATTGAGGGACTATGTACACCGGACTGCCAGGTAAGACTCGTGGGAGGACCAAGAGAGCTCCTTATCGAGCATGAGGCCCAGGAATTTCGTAGTTTCAGTGAACGGAAGAGCAACAGGCTCGAGATGTGAAGATAGTGGGAGAAACCAATTGCGCCACCAGAAATTTATACAGACGGTTTTGTCAGTGGAAAAACGAAACTCATTGGTGATGCTCCAGGAGTAAAGACGATCGTGACACCGCTGAAGATGCCGCTCAATGAGACAGGTCAGTGGAGAACTGCAATAGATGGCAAAATTGTCAACAAAAAGGAAGCCGGAGATGCCCAGCAGGAGACAAGCCATTATAAGGCTCATGGCGATAGGAATGAGGACGACGCTCAGAACGGAACCCTGAGGCACACCATTTTCCTGAATAAAGGTGTCCGACAAGGCAGAACCCACAGAGACCCTGAGAACTTGGCCTGTTAAAAATTCCCCAAGGAAACGGGCAGATGGCTACATAAGCCCCACGCTTAGAGAGATCGGAGGATACCAGTCCTTCAGCAGGTGCCACAGGCTTTCTCAAAATCGAAAAACACGACCACAGTCTCGGATTTCCGCAGAAAAGCATTCATGACATGGGTGGACAAAGTGAGGAAATGGTCAACTGCAGAAATGCACTCTCCAAATCCACACTGTGCGGTGGTTAGAAAACTGCGTAACTCGAGGCATCATACCAGGCTGGCATGAATCACACATTCCATCGCCTTGCAAACACAGCTGGTCAGAGACATGGGGTGATAGCTAGAAAGAATATGGTTGTCCTTACCCGGATTAGGTATGGGTGTGACAATGGCTTCACGTCAGCATCTGAGAAATGTGCCCTCTGTCCAGATGCGATTGTATGTATTAAGCAGAAAGTGTTTGCCTGCAAGAGAAAAGTGCTGCAATATCTGAAAGTGAACAGCATCTGGCTCTGGGGCGGAGGATCAGGATGAAGTGAGCGCATAATCTAGCTCCCTCATAATAAAGTCGGGGTTGTATCACTAAGGATTCTGAGAAGAGAAGGGTATCGCCCAAGCCTCCTCCGCTCGTTTCCGAGGGAGGGAGGAAGGCAGGGTGATAGTGGGAAGAGCTCGAGATTTCAGCAAAATGGCTGCCCAAGTTGTTGGAGATAGCAATATGGTCCAAGATGACATCGTCTGCTACAGTCAGGCTGGAAATTGGGGAATGGATCTTGGTCCAAGAGAGCCATCGGAGGTTGCGTCGCGGCATGCCTCAGTGCACCAAGGGTCCAGGACACGGCGTGGTAAAGAGGAAGTGCGTGGGATAAAAATTTCTGCAGCGATAAGGATAACGTTTGTAAGATAGCCCAACTGGCCATCACAACTGGGGAAATCGTGTTCGTCGAAGGTCTCCAGGGTGGAGTAAGTCCGCCATTAGGCCTTAGTACGCTGCCATCTGGGATAGGTCCAAATTGGAATAGGTGTGCAAGAAGTCGGAAAGTAATGTGGGTCCTCCTGTATTAAGGCAGAAGAGGTTAAGTTAATTAAGAATATCAGCCAAGAGGGCACCTCTCTGACAGGTTCTTGGTGAGCCCCAAAGGGGATGGTGTGCATTAAAGTCACTGAGCAGCGGAAATGGCTGAGGTAGCTGCCCAGTAAGCTGGAGGAAGTCTGCCCTGGTGACATGGAATGATGGAGGAATATAAATGGCACTAAGGGAAAACGTCAGGTGACGAAGGAAAAGGTGAACTGCAACTGCTTGAAGGCGGGTAGTCAGGGAGGTGGGTTGACTATGAACGTCATCCAGCATTAGCAGCATGACTGCCCTATGAGATGGAATGCTGACCTGAGGAAGAAGGTCAAAACGGACCGGTAAGAATTTCAAAAGCTCAAAGCGGTTGTGAGGACAGGATTTTGTTTCCTGAAGGCAGAGTGGAAGGGGACACTGCGATTCTATAAGCAGCTGTAAATCCTCTTTGTTGGATCGAAGGCAGCAAACGTTCTAGTGGATGAGAGTCATGATGAGGAAAATATGAAGGGGTGTCACCTCAGTGGCTGCCGAGTGGAGCCAGCCGAGGTGGCCGAGCGGTTCTAGGCGCTACAGGCTGAAACCGCGCGACCGCTACAGTCGCAGGTTCGAATCCTGCCTCGGGCATGGATGTGTGTGATGTCTTTAGGTTAGTTAGGTTTAAGTAGTTCTAAGTTCTAGGGGACTGATGACCTCAGAAGTTAAGTCCCATAGTGCTCCGAGCCATTTTTGAGCTGCCGAGTGCCACGCTTCGAAGACTCGCTGCTACAGGACACAGAGGCAGGACGATCCTGCTCCTGTACGCAGAAGCGTCGGCTCTCTTGTGGTGTTGGTCTGCGGAGTCCAACGCAGAAAAACGGTTGGTAGTGTGCACCAGCCACACAGAGGCCAGCCAGGCGAAGGTATCACGTGGCGACAACGTCGAAGAGGATCTTCGAGTAGGCGAAGGAGAAGACCGTTTGCCTTTATTGGACATCTTGGTGCCTTTCTGGCTAGCAGAGGATGACTCAGGTGTTGGTTGGCTGGAGGGATGTGAAAAGTCTTCTTGGGAGTACTCCTTGTGTCCTTTCTGGCGTGCCAGTTGTGTAGCTGGTGACTTCGCCCCTTGAGGCGAGAGTTTGATAGCTTGTTGCACAGCTGGTCGAGGGGGTGGTGATGCTACCCTGACACGGGTGATTTCACAACCTCAGAGCTGAATTTGAGGTTGTGCCCATGTCCTTCATGGAGCGAGATGTAGCAAGAACAGTACTATAAGTGCCAGACGGTAGAAAACATGGTTTGTGACTTGCGAGAGACTGGATAAGGAACTTTTTCTTTTGCCTGGATCTCCTGGACAGCCCTCTCATCGAGTTTGTCCTAATCTCGAGAGGAGGTGGCATGATCGCCATCGCAGTTGATACAGCGGGGAGAAGGAGGCAGGAAATCGCCCTCCTGTGCATCCCTACCACAGGTTACACAATTTCTGGATGTCGACAAGACATTCGAGTATGGATGAAACTATGACACTGGCAGCAGTGCATCAGGCTCGGAGTGTACGGTCCGACTGTGATAACTTCATATCCTGGTTGATCTTGGACGGAAGAATCACTCTATCACAGGTGAGAAAATAGCGTGTGTGGGCACTAAGGAGGAATCTACCTTTTTCATCAACCTATGGATGGCAGTGACACAATGATTAGAGAGGTATGTTTGGATTTCGGCCTCGGTCAGATCGCCGAACAGCCTAGTGTAAATAATACCACGGGAAGAATTCAGAGCTCTGTCGGCCTCGACACGAAGAGCGTAGCTGTGGAGAAGAGAAGCAGCAAGCAGTTTGTTGTTGTGCTTGAGAATCGGACGTAGTCTCCAAAAGCATAGTGTCCTTCCATAAATAAGAGTAGCATTTCACAGGGCCAGCAATTGCACCAACACCTTCTTGAATAATAAACGGATTTACTGTTGTGAAGGACTGACCGTCTCCAGTACGTGGAATCATGAGGAACTATGATGCAGCTGAAAGGGTCTTCGAATCGTCAGCGTCATTCCGTTTACGTTTTGTGGACATTGATTGTGAAGATGATTGGCTCATTGCGAGAAAATCCCTCATGATTGCCAGTGTGTCCGATGGTGCGCTCCTTGCATCTGGGGTCCCCCTTCACAAGAGGGCGCACCGGCCTTAGGTGATTGTTCACACCTCAGATCACACTTCCTGAACATATGACAGAGGGACCAATCGGCAATTTGGAAAGGTAGCAGCTCAGGCAATGACCCCTCCCTCCCTGGGCCTGGCCTGTACCAGGGGGTCCGTGCAAACCCTACCTGCCGACTGGGGGCTGGGAATTATGCGTTACCCAGTCATCTGTAATACGTTAGACGCATGGGTCGGCCTTCGGGAGCGCACGGGGAGGAAGAAGAAAAAGAGGAACCTCAAACGCCGAAGCGGAGGAAGGATAGGAGAAGGTAATCAAAGAAAGGAAAAGGGAACGATAAGCAGTGGTGAGACTTCTTATTTCAGTGATGGACAATGTGGAACATTCCAGATATCACCCCAGACATGTTCCCCAAGGGAGGGGAAAAAGAACAGCAAGAGGACAGACATGCAGCACGGAAGGGAAGAGATGCTGCAATGGCTAGGCCCCTGTGGTAGCCAAGCACTAACCCACCAAAGGGTGGCGCGCCCCTGGGGAGAATATATGTTACATATATGACCATCCCAAGATCATTTCAGAGTTTTCCCCACCCACTTCGTTTTAATACAAAGTTCCAAAAATTAGATGTATGTGGTGACTATAATATTAATTTTATAAGTGGTTGTAGGAGTAAAAGAATGTTGGAGGATCTCCTAAATTCGTTTCATTTGATGCTGACTGTATTTCCTCCAACTAAAGTGCAGAGGAACAGTAGCACAACCATCGGCAAGTTTTTTTGTTCAGTTTTCATTACTACAGCCACAGTTTGGTAGTGAAACAGTAAATAGTCTTTCAGACCATGATGCACAGATTACAACAGTAAATGGAATCTCTGTGCACACACATGTCAAATGTAATTACAAACTATTTAGAAGTATTAGTTCCGTGGCAATGGGGACTGCTTTAAATCTCATTAAAGACTTGATCAAAGAACAAGCAAGAGTGGGACGATGTTTATGGTGCTAACATAGACGATAAATACAATGCTTTCTACAATATGTTTCTCTAGCTCTCAAAAGTTGCTTTTCATTTGAATGATAGAAACAGGGTACTAGCACTAGCATACAAGAATGTCATGTAGAAGAAAGAGAGAGTTATATCAAAATGTTAGAAATAGTCACAATCGAGGTGAGAAAGGTGCTTCAGAGTGTCTTTAGGAAGGCAGAAAGCATGTGGTATACAAATAGAACAGCTAATTCTCAAGATTAAATCAAAGGCTCAGTCGTGAAAGAAGTGTCGGGCCAAGAGTACAAGGCCGAATATGTAAAGTAAATAATTAGTAAAAATATTTTTGCTACTAATAAGTGAGAAAATGTACATGATTTAAAAATTTCTTTCTGAATATAGCAGACGATTTAGAGAAAAATTTAGTTTTTACAGGTAATCATACACTGAAGCGCCAAAGAAACTGGTATAGGCATGCATATTCAAATACAGAGATATGTAAATAGGCAGAATACGGCGCTGCGGTCGACAGCGCTTATATAGGACAACAAGTGTCTGGCTCTGTTGTTAGATCGATTACAGCTGCTACAATGGCAGGTTATCAAGATTTAAGTGAGTTTGAACGTGGTGCTATAGTCGGTGCACGAGCGATGAAGTGGCGATTTTCCCATACGACCATTTCACAAGTATACCGTGAATATCAGGAATCCGGTAAAACATCAAATCTACGAATCGCTGCGGCCGGAAAAAGAGCCTGCAAGAACGAGAGCAACGACGACTGAAGAGAATCGTTCAACGTGGCAGAAGTGGAACCCTACCGCAAATTGTTGCAGATTTCAATGCTGGACCATCAACAAGTTACAGCGTGCGAACCATTCAACTAAACATTATCAATATATCGGAATGTGGTATACAAATAGAACAGCTAATTCTCAAGATTAAAACAACAGGCTCAGTCGTCGTGAAAGAAGTGTCGGGCCAAGAGTACAAGGCCGAATATGTAAAGTAAATAATTAGTAAAAATATTTTTGCTACTAATAAGTGAGAAAATGTACATGATTTAAAAATTTCTTTCTGAATATAGCAGACGATTTAGAGAAAATTTTAGTTTTTACAGGTAAACATACACTGAAGCGCCAAAGAAACTGGTATAGGCATGCATATTCAAATACAGAGATATGTAAACAGGCACAAAGCTTTACGCCTCGTCTGGGCCCGTCAACACTGTCATTGGACTCTTGATGACTGGAAACATGCTTCCTGGACAGATGAGTCCTGCTTCTAATTGTATCGAGCGGATGGACGTATACGGGTATGGAGACAACCTCATAAATCCATGGACCTGTATGTGAGCAGGGGATTGTTCAAGCTGGTGGAGGCTCTGTAATGGTGTGGGGCGTGTGCAGTTGGGGTGGCATGGGACCCCTTATACGTATAGATACTACTCTGATGGGGGACACGTACGTAAGCATCCTGTCTGATCACCTGCATCCATTCATGACCATTGTTCATTCCGACAGACTTGGGCCTTTCCAACAGGACAATGTGACACCCTCGGCATCTGAGACCGAGCGGTTCTAGGCGCTTCAGTCCGAAACCGCGCTCCTGCTACGGTCGCAGGTTCGAATCCTGCCTAGGGCATGGATGTGTGTGCTATCATTAGGTTAGTTAGGTTTAAGTAGTTCTAAGTCTAGGGGAGTTGTAAGTAGGCTGTTTAGGATTTTTTATTGGTAACGCCGCCGCCACGTAGCGCTCTGTATGAAAATCACTGGCTGTGCTGTGCGCAGTCTGTGTTTAGTTTGCATTGTTGTCTGCCATTGTAGTGTTGAGCTGCGGCAGCTGGATGCTAACAGCGCGTAGCTTTGCGCAGTTGGAGGTGAGCCGCCAGCAGTGGTGGACGTGGGTAGAGAGATGGCGGAGTTTTGAAATTTGTAAGAATTGGTGTCACGAACTGATTTATATATTATGAATATTAAGGTAAATACGTTGTCTGTTCTGTATTAAAATCTTTCATTTGCTAACTATGCCTGTCAGTAGTTAGTGCCTTCAGTAGTTTGAATATTTTATTTAGCTGGCAGTTGTGGTGCTCGCTGTATTGCAGTAGCTTGAGTAACGAAGATTTTTGTGAGGTAAGTGATTTGTGAAACGTATAGGTTAATGTTAGTCAGGGCCATTCTTTCGTAGGGATTTTTGAAAGTCAGATTGCGTTGCGCTAAAAACTATTGTGTGTCAGTTTAAGCACAGTCGTGTATAATTGTTCAAAGAGGACGTTTCACATAGACCAGTCTTTTATAAATTTTTCAAAGGGGATGTTTCATATGTCGACCCTTAGCCGAGGATACCTCACTAGAATCTTCTGATTTTTTCTTGTAGTTTGTGTAATTAATGTAGATTTTTTTTATTGCTGGCGCTTAATCATAGAGAGAATTTCCTTTGTAGTTGCAGTCTTTCATTGTTGTACAGTAAAACAGTTGTGGCATGCATGTAGATTTGCACCAAGTATTTCGCAGCTGCGCTTGCAATTAACTAGATATTATTTTCAGTGCTATGTTAATGTGTTCTCTTATTTTTGTTCTTCAAATTGTGTTTTTCTGTGTTGTCGTGTGAAAAATTGTGACAATAATGGTGTGTGAAAAACGTAACACTAGGCTCCAAATTAAACTGAGAAATGACAGTGAAGACGAAAGCAGTGTGTTAGCGTCACCATGTAATGAATTCACTAACGTTCAAAGTAGTAATTTGGTAGTAGCGCATAGGGAAATGGAGCGGGTTGCAAATAATGGTGTAAACAATGAAACAAGTAGTGAACAGGGAACAATTATCGATCGATCAGTCGGCAACAGCTCGCCTCAGGAATCCGAAATGACAGAACACAATATTGCAAATACTGTAGACTTAGGTTATGGGTCCTCACAGTTTTCTGAAATAAGTCAAGACACATTTTCTGCCTGTCAAAATCTAAATGTTGCTGGTGAAAATACACTGCCAAAAAGCATAGAAAAATAGATTCCAGACACTAATACATTATTATTGCAATTAATGCAACAAATGGAACAAAATCAGAAATAAATGGGGCAAAATCTTCAAAAGTTAGACAGAATGGAACAAAATCAGAGACAAACACAGCAAAAGCTTCAAAAGTTAGACACAATGGAACATAATCTTCAAAAGTTAGACACAATGGAAGAAAATCAGAGACAAACACAGCAACAGTTGGACACAATGGAACATAATCTTCGGAAGTTAGACACCACACTTGAACAAACACGTGAAGATTTAACTACTGAGTTACATAACATTGAATCGAAATGTCAAAAAATCTGTAATGACGTAAAAACACAAATTTGTGAGCGTTTTCAACCTATTTTTTCGCGGCATGAAAACTCATTACACAATCACGAAGCAGCCATAAAAGAATTGCAAACTGTTGTTCGTGAAAGTCACGACACCTTGCAAGCTAAAATGGACTCAGTTGCATCCACCGATTCGGTTACGCAACTTGCAAGAACTCAGGAAAACTTAAAGGACACAGTAGATTCGATTTCAACACAAATGGACACTCTGAAACTTGGTTCAGAAAAACGCACTGAGGAAATGTGTTCACTATCGGAGAAAGTATCCGAACTTTCGGATCAGTTCACTAATTTATCTACGAAGGTAGATGATAATCTGAATGACACAAAACCGGTAGTCTTTAATGACACAGAAGAGTTCGAACAAATTAGGAAATTCAAACAAAATCAGAATCAAATTAATACGCAACACCAAAGAGAAATCCGGGAAGTGCAAGATCAGTTGACACAGGTAATACAAGAATTACGTATTTCAGAGGACACTCGCACTCCAATACGGGAAGAGGGACATAAAAATACGGAACTGCCACAAAATAACAACACAGGGCACTTTGGAGATTATGAAAGAAATTGGCAAAGTACACCGAATTTTGAGATTGAACCGCCGAAACGACGTAACAATGACCGATATGCGACCCGCCGACACGATGATTTTGACTATAAGCTGTTCATTACTACACGTAAATTCAAAACATTTAAGAATTCTGGCAACGACATTCATCCACAAGCGTGGCTCCATCAATTCTCTCATTGTTTTCCTCCCAACTGGTCACTAGAGCACAGATTAGAATTTATGTGTGGCTACTTAGAGAATGAACCAGCTGTAAGAATGCGATCGGTCATTCACGATTGCCACAGTGAAGGAGAATTTTACCATGCCTTCCTCTCAGCATATTGGTCCCAAGCCACACAAGACCGAGTAAAACATGGCATCATGATGATGAAACATTTCGAACAATCTGAATTTTCCAGTCTTGTGAAATATTTTGAAGACATGTTGCACAAGAATCAGTACCTGTCAAACCCATACAGCCCGTCAGAACTCATCCGCATTTGCTTAATCAAATTGCCTGAACATTTACGGCATATTGTTTTGGCAGGCCGTTGCAAAGACGACATTGAAGCTTTTCAGGGACTCTTACAAGAATTAGAAATTGACACTGACAATCGCGGAACGCGAAAACAGGAACACAACAATTACAGGTCACATCCGTCGCAATTCCGCGATGAACGAAATAATAACTGGACACGACAAGGCTATTCTTACAACGCAAATCGTGTCCAAAACAGACACCACCCATATGACAACCACTGGCAGAATAATAGTTACAGAGAAAGATCGCATTTCCGTAGCAATGAAGATAACAGAGACAATCATAGAAACAGACAGTATGGCAACCAGAACTATTATTATCACGGGAGACAGAATAATTTCAGACGCAAGGGTCCACCGCGCAGTGATAATTCAGGGAGAAATTCTCCACCACTTAACCGACAATAAAGAATCTACAGGAACTACCGACATGACGACAGACGATATAATCATAACGACAGACCGGAATTTCATCAGAACTGGCGGGATACAAACAGGGCAGGGCCTTTTCGTCAAGGTGAATTTGTAGAAGTTAGGTCTCCTAATCCCAATAACGGCGCGCGCCAACAAAGAGACAGACAATGACTCACACCGCAGGCAGCCGCGTGCGCCGGCTGGCTCAGAGAAAAATAACATAAGCTAACCTTGAGCAAAATTCCAGTGTTCCTTACCGACGTAACCACATGATAATTGCTTTTCAGTTGACAGACTGCATACAAGGAAGAGTAAAGGTTTACCCACTTTACATGTAAAACCGTTTATTAAGAGATAATCTGCTTTTTAAGTTTGTCTTTGCCATAAAACATTTCACTTCACATTTCTAGTATGTTTTGTCACACTGAGAAACTGTTAACATGCAACAATGTTTTGAAGTTAACTATCCAGTCTAGAACCTAGGGAACATTCTTAAACAGAAATTAAGAATGCATTGTTATAGTGAACAGACGACACAGTGTTGTTATTTGTACATTCTTGCTTGTTAGTTGCACGATTACGTAACGACTATAAGGCTCACATACTTAGAACATTTACCAGTATTGCTAATGAGATTTTTATGCAACATTTTGGTTTACTTGAAAATACATTCTGGATTTAAAGTACTTTCTGTGAGATACCAGATGATACAGTGGTTAGTTTATGTGACAGCTACACGATTTTATCACGACGCTACTAATTAGTGACAATTTACAATGTTGCTTTTGCAGTTTATCTGTTTTATATCTGCACAGTTTTTCTGAATTTTTATGGAAAGTAAAACATGTTTTAGTAGTAACGTTTGTGGTATAGCTACAATGAGACAGCCTTTTCTGTAGCACAACAATACGTACAGTACAGTACTTACTTCATCACGGCAATAAGCGTAATAACTAAGATATCTATACGCAAAGCATTTCAATTTCGTTTATCATGAGGTAAGTACATTGACTTCTGCAGAACTTAGCTTTCGGAGGACAATAACTACGACACTTCCACAGAGATTGTCTTACAGCAAGACGCACATTTAGCGCTACAGGACACGCATTAAACTATTTATTTTTCAACAGATTTGAATTACAAAGAAAGTTTTCCGTGATACATTTCATTCCATTGCTGTAATCTGTAACACCTGAGGATATAATTACATTAATCCTCAGGGGGGTACACGCCTACTTTGTGTACCATGTATGTGGCAAGCACAAGGTGCCCTAGCTAATATGGTATTTGCTTATGCAACTTTACACATCGGTACCATATTTCTCTAACACAGAAATACACAGCTATGTGATCATTTAACTGAGAGACAAACATTTTTTTTATTACGTCAGTGACACATGTTTACGCAATTACACAGTTGGATAATTTCACACTTACGAAATCCTATTTTGTCTGTACTTTGTGAAATGTTCATATTTTTTCGGAACCATTGTGATACTATGAGAGGTTTGAATGATGTATTTGGTATGGGATCATGATTTTTAAAGTACGTTTGAGGCAGATGACACTTTTGACATGAGCAGAGAATTTTTTTTAGGTTTTGAAATTATTGGAGGAAGCTACAACGTTTTTGAGAATTGACTGAGATGTTATGATATTATTACGACGACGATGTGTATTATGCTGTTGCGGTATGTTTATGATAAATAAACTGATGCTATTTGATTATGCTACCTATCTGTTATGATGAAAAATTGAAGAAGTGTCTACGAATATGTGTATATGTAATAAAGGTAAGGAATAACGAGTAGTGGTTAGGGACTCTGGTTTGTGAAAAAGGATGTTGGAAACCGAGAATCGTACTTTAAGTGTTACGAAATGTGTGTATATGCGTGAATGTATCACTATGCTGGTGAAAAGTTTTCTACAGATTTCTAACGCAAATTTTCAACCTGTGAAAATATTTTTATATGAGACTGTCACTGTAGCGGAAACTGATGTCGTAAATTTTTCAGTAAGAAAGGTAAGTGACCACCTGCACGTAATGCGTCGTGGGCACCCAGCTGCGCGACAGGCGCCTGGAAAAAAGCCATTAGTGTGTGCCTGTCAAAGGCACAGGTGAAAAAGAAGGAGGCCATTATCCTCGCTATTGACATTCCTTTGTAGAAAGCACCGCAAATACGACACGCTCATTACTGAGAAAGATACTTACATCTGACACCTGATTATAACAAACGTCTTTCTATGAGAGTTGAGAGAGTTCTACTAACTTATGAAATGTCACATGACTATTGAATGATATTTTTATGCTTTGTCCATAGTTGCTTATTTCATTTGATATCTGTTTTCCAGCTGTGTTGCAGCATTGGTTTTATAAAATAAAAGTAAATGCATTTGCTAATGTGAAAACTTTCTGTCAACAGATCTTTTAAACAATAATTTTATGATCCACATTCTTCAAAAAAAAAAAAAAAAAAAAAAAAAAGGAGCACTTGGAAAGGAAAGAACAATAAGAAGGGACTAGTAACAGTAACTGTATATATAATTTTCTTTTCAAGTACTTGGTAATTTGTTGTAGCATTAGTTTTTGTGGTGCACCACTTTAATTGCATAGACATTAAGATGTGAATAGACATTGTCCTTATCTGCATTGCTGTCTTTAGTGTAATATTTTTTCTGCTTGAGCTATGTCATGTTTAGATATAAGTTATTGCATTTTCTGCTGCTGTTTGCTAGGCATAGTCCTACTAAATTTCACTTTGCATCACTCTGTTAAGCCAGTTTTACTACTGATTTATTTTTTCTTGTTTGCTGCGCATTGCCTTATATTAGTTGTAATATTGCTGCCTTTTTTGCCAATTTCCATTTTTTTCATTGCTGTTTGTATTAATTGTTTTGTGCTGCTCTATTGCCTCGTCCCTTAGTTAAGCATCTGAGCTCAGTAGATTTAAGTTAGCTTAAGAGGGGGTAGCCTATATAAGAGAATGATTTGCGATGGATTGGAAGAAATGCATTGAGAAGTTATACGAAAAAAGTACAGAAATCAGGTATAGATAGGACTTTTTGGAAATAATGAAGAACGAAGGGAGATCTCCGAGAAGTAAAGAAAGTTTTGTTTGCAAAATACTGCAGTAAAACAAACACTGTCCTTTCCTTGTGTTATCCCACTATGTGTTTGTGTACCCTTGTGTATTTATGTTCTTCCTGTCTTTATATGTTTATCTGATAAGACTTATGTTGCAGAATTTTTCTAATACTAAGCTACATTCACTATGATGAGGAATACTGTTATCCTCAAATATAATTTGCATTAATAACATGTTATTTACTTTGTAAAGATGTTTACACATTATTTATTCTGTTTTGTTCTAATGCTCATGTGTGAAGTTGATGTTTCAAAAGTTATTCTGATCTTTTATGTATGTACTTATAATTTTTGTAACACTGATGTATTTGCTATTTCGATTCTTTTGTAAAGCCTGTACTACTGCAAATGTTATCTGTATTGTTATGTTCTTTAAAGATTTATTTTGTACCTTTGTTATTGCATTCTTATGTTATAAAATTGTAATTGAAACCAGTTCATCAAATTAAGTAACTTGTAAATTACATTTCACTGCACACATTTCTGTTGGTCATAGTATATGGACAATATGTGAGAAGTAGGGACTGATAGTGTTTCCACATGTGTTAATAACTCAGTAAGGGACTGGATAACAGCATTGCTGGTTCTAAGGACATTTCAAAAACAATTTTTCTGAGTGCACAAGTGGTGGTTATGGACTTGTTATATTATCCGCAAGACTCTTCAATGGTGATTGTGCGCCTGCACAGTCAAACAGATGGCTGCTGGCCATCTCTACAAGGACTACAGTGGGTCTACACCTTTGATGACCCACCAATACCATTATTTCTACAAGGACTGCAGTGGGTCTGCACCTCTGGTGGCCCACCAATACCGTAATCTCTACCAGGACTACAATGGGTCTACTCTGTGACGACCTACCTACCAATATTCTTTAAAACTTCGACTGACTCTGCTGTGGGTTTGCTCTGTTGTGGCCCATTACCTGTCTGCATATCAAGAGTCAGCACTGTCTTTCCGTTGGAAGGACAACACTACTTCTTCAAGACTGCATGGAAATACACTACTTCCATGTGCATTTTCTTTTACTACTCAGACTTTGAGAAAAACACTGCAATTTTACTTTGATGAATGATCAGGACTGTCTTCATGGACTGTGAGAAAATTTTAGCTTTTGACCAACATTGTATCGATAAGTGTGTGCATTTCATTTCTTTGTTATTGTAATTATGAAAAAAAATTTCAAATCTGTATTGGCCACTGCCCAAAACAATTTGTAAATTTTTTTGTGGGGAGCATGGGGGCTATGTAAGTAGGCTGTTTAGGATTTTTTATTGGTAACGCCGCCGCCACGTAGCGCTCTGTATGAAAATCACTGGCTGTGCTGTGCGCAGTCTGTGTTTAGTTTGCATTGTTGTCTGCCATTGTAGTGTTGAGCTGCGGCAGCTGGATGCTAACAGCGCGTAGCTTTGCGCAGTTGGAGGTGAGCCGCCAGCAGTGGTGGACGTGGGTAGAGAGATGGCGGAGTTTTGAAATTTGTAAGAATTGGTGTCACGAACTGATTTATATATTATGAATATTAAGGTAAATACATTGTCTGTTCTGTATTAAAATCTTTCATTTGCTAACTATGCCTGTCAGTAGTTAGTGCCTTCAGTAGTTTGAATATTTTATTTAGCTGGCAGTTGTGGTGCTCGCTGTATTGCAGTAGCTTGAGTAACGAAGATTTTTGTGAGGTAAGTTAATGTTAGTCAGGGCCATTCTTTCGTAGGGATTTTTGAAAGTCAGATTGCGTTGTGCTAAAAACTATTGTGTGTCAGTTTAAGCACAGTCGTGTATAATTGTTCAAAGAGGACGTTTCACATAGACCAGTCTTGTATAAATTTTTCAAAGGGGACGTTTCAGACTGAGGACCTCAGATGTTAAGTCTTTTAGTGCTTGGAGCCATTTGAACCAATGTGACACCCCAACCGTCCAGAATTGCTACAATGTGGCTCCAGGACCACTTTTCTTATTTTAAGCACTCCCGCTAGCCATCAAATGCCCAGACATGAACAGTATTGAGCATATCTGGGGTACGTTGCAACGTGCTGTTCAGAACAGCCCTGCAGGGTTCATGGTGTCATTTCCCTCCAGCACTACTTCTGAGATTAGTCGAGTGCATGCCACGTCGTGTTGCGAGACTTCTGCGTGCTCGAGGGAGCCCTACACGATGTTAGGCATATGTACCAGTTTCTTTGGCTATTAAATGTATAACTCTCTCGGGAAATGGGTTTCCGAGACTATCTGAAATACACCTCCGTTGTGCTGACAAGGGGAAGATTGAGTCAACAATTAAATTGCTGAAGACTGAGGTTTCTCATTGATATAATAGCGTATCTAATAGGATAATAAAGCGCTTTACTGCATATGTTAACCCATTTCAAGTATACTGAGTAATATCACTGAGTAAACACTATTAAATATACTGAACTTCCTTCGATTTATTATACACTTTCTTCAGAGCCCATATAACATTCTATCCTAAGTTCATAACTTGATCAGAATCGATTCCGCCACATTATCCCTTCCCCCCATTTTTGGGAGAGCTGTAGCTCGTCTAACATTATGCATAGTAACATAATGTAAAATGAAAGGTACAAGTTTTAAGGAATCTTTGTAAAACCAGACGCCCCTGGTGCCTCTGAGTACTGACGGACTACATTTCTACCTCAACGGATTTGAATAACATCAGACAGACTTACGTTTGAAGGAGTTTGAAGCACACTATTTCTGTCCTTGAATGTAATGCGAACAATTCCCAAATTAGTATCGCAGTAGATTTGCTTTAAGCGATCAATTGAATGGGCCAGAATAGTGACTGGTTAGGGGTGGTCTGACAGCATCATAACGTAACCAAACATAGTGGCACGTCTTCAAGTCCTTATGTACGAAAACAGGTCTGGCCCCATGTCTAGAAGGGTTTCGCGAGCGAGACTTTGTATAAGCTTTTGCAGTTTGTTTAAAAAATCAACAAATTTCACGGATTGCAAGAGAGGAAGTTTAGGTGACGAAGAAAAGAATCACCAGGCACATTTACAGATTCACCATTAACCAGTAGCTCAGGGGAACATTGCATGTCCTTCTTAACACTAGTACGCAATCCCAATAAAACCTAAGACAGTGCCAAAACCCATTCTGGACGCGATGTCAATGTTTTCCGGTACACGTATTCTACCATCACATACAAATTGGCGTCCACATCTGAAGTACTGACCTGCGGGATACCGACAGCGCCGAAACGCACAGGTACTAAAACGCGAGCAATATATTTCAGAAGTATTCCGAGCACGCACAGCCTTTCGATAACGGGTAGGTCGGTGGGTCATTGTGACCAAAAAACGGCATCCTTCGCAAGGGAGGAAGGGGCCAAGAATGTAGACGTGCCTGTGAGAATATCTCCCGGAAGGCGTGGAAAATCGTGAATATGAACAGCCTTGTGTCTACCAATATGGCTTGTCTAGCATTTAACGCATCCTTCGCCCAGCTGTGTCAAAATTTCCGTATCCCTGGCCTGACAACTTTGTCTGTAATGAAACGCACTTTTACAACCCCCCAAGCTCAGGGATTGTAATATATCAGAAGGACCGAGAGGTATGGTTTGGGAGAGAGGTATGACTCACACCGAAGCGTGCAGAGAAACATCAGCAAGTGTGTCATTGATTTTATTGCGTCGAAGGTACACAGGCAGCCTTTCGCTGATTTCGATGATGACCTTACGCGGCGTTTCTGCGTGGGTCAGTGCCAGTGCCATTGACTGAATCTGCTGCGTCTGCGTCCGGTCGGCCAGCCTTGCAGAGATAGCGCTCCCACTCACGCCACGGCTAAGTGGCCCCTGCGTGTGTTGGCTGCGCCAATAGCCCGAAACACATATGACTGCTCCCTCAAGCGCAACTCCTGGACTCCATACAGAACTGCGATGGGAAACTGCCGTCCGCCGTCGTTGTAGTGAGCCTTAGCAGCTGTGGTTGCCCGCCCAGGGCAGCTCGGTCAGTGACCGCAGACAACTCTGTGCCCGGGAGGCCGGGAGTTCGCGTCCAGGCCTCGCGCTTGAGGACGGCAGCTTGCAGTCCGCCAGACGACGTCACATAGAGAGCACAGGCCAGCAGCCCTTTCGCTCCTCGAGCCGGTGTATATCCAAGTTGCAGCCCGCCCCGCCACAGATGTGTCGTCTCAGTGCAGCAGAGGTTGGTGGTAGTTTCAGCGGGCCGGTTGGCCGCCGATTTCTATCGCCAGAGGTCGTCATGGTTGGCCTGCAGCTTAAACAATTATTATTCTCTTCCGCTCCGGTCGCAGGTTCGAATCCTGCCGCGGGCATGGATGTGTGTGATGTCCTTAGGTTAGTTCGGTTTAAGTAGTTCTAAGTTCTACGGGACTGATGACCTTAGAAGTTAAGTCCCATAGTGCTCAGAGCCATTTGAAGCATTTTTGAACCTGTCGTTGACCCAAAGAGTGAAATGAGATAAAATCATTTCGACGCCGCTTTTAAGGTTAAATCCACGTATTTTTAGTCCAGAAATATCACACCAAATACCATTTGTGGATGCATCCAGGGGTAAGGGTTTCAGATGTAAACCCGTTGATGCTGGATGCTACTGATATCGGAGGAGGAGTGGGCTTGTGTCCTGATCTGCAGCAGCTTTCACCCAATCATTAATAGTAATCGCCACACAGATGAACAGTTTGCCACCACATTGTCCTGCCCATAAACGGGCAGAACATCTGTAGAAAATTGAGCTATGAAGTCAGCCGGACGTAACTGTCGTGCAGAATTTAGCTCTGTGACAGTTTTGAAAATAGAAGTTAATGGTTTTAGTCAGTATACAGGGTGAGTCACCTAACATTACCACTGGAAACACCTCCCAATCCACAACAAACACTGAATCAAAAGTTCCACAGACCGAAAGTGAGGAGAGGGGTTGGTGGAACTGGTTAATACAAATCACTGAAAAACGCACGGAAGTATGATTTTCAACACATACTTACGTTTTTTTTAACGGAAATGTGTTATTATTTTTAGCGCGACTCAAAACAGAAACAGATACTTAATCAATGCCGTTTGTTACATGGTAAAGTCTTAAGTACATCCGGAGTAATTTGTAACGTAAAGTTGTCGCTTGAAACTCAGACTTTCAGTCGCGTGTTGTAACAAACAAGATCTGTAAGGGTATGTTTACGAAGACTACGATGTTTACGAGTTTGGCTGTCTTAGTGTCTGCATGTATCGCTTGCTGAATGAGTCCTTGTACTCAGAATAACTGTAGTACACTGTGTTACCGGATGTACACAAGTAAGAACAGAAGTACGCACAGTAGCAACGTTAGAAGGTCGCAAGTACAACAGTGTGTACAGTGTTTTAAGAACTGTGAAAACGATTTATTCTAACTCTAAAAAGGCAGAGATGATTCTCATCTATGGCGAGTGTAGACATAATGCAGTTGCAGCCTACAGGTTGTATGCAGAAAGATATGCAACATATATGGTCGTAACACGCAAAAGGGTCCGTAACAAACCCATCACAGCAGAAGCAGGGGCAGTTGGTGTGTTAGCAGCTGTTGCGGTGAACGCACACACGAGTTCAGGTGACATTGCTAGAGGCAGTGCAATCAGTAAAAGTAGTATAATGCGCATACTTCATCGTCACAAATTTCACCCGTACAGAACCGACTGCGGACCTTTGGTGCAGAGCCGGGTGGAGGGTCTGAATCAGAGGCTCAGACGGTTTTGCGACCGTATTGGCTGCAGATTCCTTGACTTGCGCCATAGGGTGGTGGGGTTTGGGGTTCCGCTGAATAGGTCAGGAGTTCACTACACTCAGCTGGCGGCTACACGGGTAGCGGAGGCTGTGTGACGTGGACTGGGCGGTTTTTTAGGTCAGAAGGCCTCGGGAAAGTGCGCGATGGGCAAGTCGTATAACCCTAGCTTACTTATTTGTTAGATAGTTTAATTAATTTCTTTGCAAGTCGTATAACCCTAGCTTACTTATTTGTTAGATAGTTTAATTAATTTCTTTGCGTGTTTTTGGGTACTTGCATTGTTTAATTCATATATTTCGGGCGTATTATAGTATTTGACAGTTGTAGCATCGCGCTTTAGTGTTTACTTCGTAGATTCTTATTCAAATTGCGTGTGAGTTTCGTATAGGAGGTGCAATTTCGAGTCTTAGTTACTGTAATCGTAAATTCAGCAGATTGTAGCGCAGTCGTTAGGCATTTGTACAGGTTAGTTGATACATTCTTTGCGTGTTTCGCTTGCGTTATCTAGGCACGGACTCGTGTTTCGGCAACTGTTGTTCAACATCGATTAGAATGGACAGGGACTGCGATTGCTGTGTTCGGATGAGGGCTGACTTGGCATCCCTTCGCTCACAGCTGCAATCGGCGCTGACTTCGGTCGCGCAGCTTGAGGCTGTTGCCAATGGGCACCACTGTGGGGAGCCGGACTTGGGTATCACGGGGATGTCAACCTCGTCCCGTCTGTCCCCAGATCGGTCTGCCGCTGTGGTTGCCCCTGTTGCTGCCCGCAGTGGGGCTGAGACCTCGCCTGTGGTTGATTGGGAGGTCGTTCCAAGGCGTGGCACGCAGCGAAAGGCGTCCCCGGAGGCTGATCAGAAAGCCTCCTCGGTGCGTCTGACAAACCGGTTTCAGGCATTGTCTCTGGCTGAGCCAGATGCAGCTGCCTGCCCTGTTTCAGAGGATCATTCTCAGCCTTCAACGTCCGGGCAATCGCAGAGGGTGGGCTTACTGGTAGTTGGGAGCTCCAATGTTAGGCGCGTAATGGGGCCCCTTAGGGATACGGCGGCTAAGGAGGGGAAGAAATCCAGTGTGCACTCCGTGTGCATTCCGGTAGGAGTCATTCCTGATGTGGAAAGGGTCCTTCCGGATGCCATGAATAGCACAGGGTGCATCCAGCTGCAGGTGGTGGCACATGTCGGCACTAATGACGTGTGTCGCTTTCGATCTGAGGAAATTCTCTCTGGATTCCAGCGGCTATCTGATTTGGTGAAGGCTGCCGGTCTTGCTTACGAGATGAAGGCAGAGCTCACCATCTGCAGCATCGTTGACAGAACCGACTGCGGACCTTTGGTGCAGAGCCGGGTGGAGGGTCTGAATCAGAGGCTCAGACGGTTTTGCGACCGTATTGGCTGCAGATTCCTTGACTTGCGCCATAAGGTGGTGGGGTTTCGGGTTCCGCTGAATAGGTCAGGAGTTCACTACACTCAGCTGGCGGCTACACGGGTAGCGGAAGCTGTGTGGCGTGGACTGGGCGGTTTTTTAGGTTAGAAGGCCTCGGTAAAGTGCGGTATGGGCTGCAATGTCAAAGGGTGCTTGGCAATTACAGGACGTGCTTGGATCAAGGAACAGTCGGAATTATAGTTGTAAATTGTTGTAGTTGCGCTGGAAAAGTCCCTGAGCTTCAAGCGCTAATAGAAAGCACAGAAGCTGATATCGTTATAGGTACAGAAAGCTGGCTAAAGCCTGAAATAAGTTCTGCAGAAATTTTTACGAAGTCTCAGACGGTGTTCAGGAAAGATAGATTAGGCAGAATTGGTGGTGGAGTGTTTGTGTCTGTCAGTAGTGGTTTATCTTGTAGTGAAGTCGAAGTAGATACTCCGTGCGAATTGGTATGGCTGGAGGTTATACTTAACAGCCGAATTAAGTTAATAATTGGCTCCTTCTACCGATCCCCAGTCTCCGATGATACAGTTGCGGAACAGTTCAGAGAAAGTTTGAGTCTCGTAACAAATAAATACCCCACTCATACGGTTATAGTTGGTGGGGACTTCAACCTACCCTCGGTATGTTGGCAAAAATACTTGTTCAAAACCGGTGGTAGGCAGAAAACGTCTTCCGAGATTGTCCTAAATGCTTTCTCCGAAAATTATTTAGAGCAGTTAGTCCACGAACCCACGCGAATTGTAAATGGTTGCGAAAACACACTTGACCTCTTAGCCACAAACAATCCAGAGCTGATAGAGAACATCATGACTGATACAGGGATTAGTGATCACAAGGTCATTGTAGCTAGGCTCAGTACCATTTCTTCCAAATCCATCAGAAACAAACGCAAAATAATTTTATTTAAAAAAGAGGAAAAAGTGCCACTAGAAGCCTTCCTAAAAGACAATTTCCATTCCTTCCGAACTGACTATGCGAATGTTGACGAGATGTGGCTCAAATTCAAAGATATACACTCCTGGAAATTGAAATAAGAACACCGTGAATTCATTGTCCCAGGAAGGGGAAACTTTATTGACACATTCCTGGGGTCAGATACATCACATGATCACACTGACAGAACCACAGGCACATAGACACAGGCAACACAGCATGCACAATATCGGCACTAGTACAGTGTATATCCACCTTACGCAGCAATGCAGGCTGCTATTCTCCCATGGAGACGATGGTAGAGATGCTGGATGTAGTCCTGTGGAACGGCTTGCCATGCCATTTCCACCTGGCGCCTCAGTTGGACCAGCGTTCGAGCTGGACGTGCAGACCGCGTGAGACGACGCTTCATCCAGTCCCAAACATGCTCAATGGGGGACAGATCCGGAGATCTTGCTGGCCAGGGTAGTTGACTTACACCTTCTAGAGCACGTTGGGTGGCACGGGATACATGCGGACGTGCATTGTCCTGTTTGAACAGCAAGTTCCCTTGCCGGTCTAGGAATGGTAGAACATAGGGTTCGATGACGGTTTGGATGTACCGTGCACTATTCAGTGTACCCTCGACGATCACCAGAGGTGTACGGCCAGTGTAGGAGATCGCTCCCCACACCATGATGCCGGGTGTTGGCCCTGTGTGCCTCGGTCGTATGCAGTCCTGATTGTGGCGCTCACCTGCACGGCGCCAAACACGCATAAGAGCATCATTGGCACCAAGGCAGAAGCGACTCTCATCGCTGAAGACGACACGTCTCCATTCGTCCCTCCATTCACGCCTGTCGCGACACCACTGGAGGCGGGCTGCACGATGTTGGGGCGTGAGCGGAAGACGGCCTAACGGTGTGCGGGACCGTAGCCCAGCTTCGTGGAGACGGTTGCGAATGGTCCTCGCCGATACCCCAGGAGCAACAGTGTCCCTAATTTGCTGGGAAGTGGCGGTGCGGTCCCCTACGGCACAGCGTAGGATCCTACGGTCTTGGCGTGCATCCGTGCGTCGCTGCGGTCCGGTCCCAGGTCGACGGGCACGTGCACCTTCCGCCGACCACTGGCGACAACATCGATGTACTGTGGAGACCTCACGCCCCACGTGTTGAGCAATTCGGCGGTACGTCCACCCGGCCTCCCGCATGCCCACTATACGCCCTCGCTCAAAGTCCGTCAACTGCACATACGGTTCGCGTCCACGCTGTCGCGGCATGCTACCAGTGTTAAAGACTGCGATGGAGCTCCGTATGCCACGGCAAACTGGCTGACACTGACGGCGGCGGTGCACAAATGCTGCGCAGCTAGCGCCATTCAACGGCCAACACCGCGGTTCCTGGTGTGTCCGCTGTGCCGTGCGTGTGATCATTGCTTGTACAGCCGTCTCGCAGTGTCCGGAGCAAGTATGGTGGGTCTGACACACCGGTGTCAATGTGTTCTTTTTTCCATTTCCAGGAGTGTAGTAGCAACAGCAATTGAGATATTCATACCTCATAAATTGGTAACAGATGGAACGGATACCCCGTGGTACACAAAAAAGGTCCGAACGCTGTTGCAGAGGCAACGGAAAAAGCATGCGAAGTTCAGAAGAACGCGAAATCCCGAAAATGGGCTAAAATTTACAGACGCGCGAAATTTGGCACGTACTTCGATGCGAGATGCCTTTAATAGGTTCCACAACGAAACATTGTCTCGAAATTTGGTAGAAAATCCGAAGAAATTCTGGTCGTATGTAAAGTACACAAGCGGCAAGACCGATTAGGTTCCTTTCAGATTACGCTGATACTATAGCTCCCTACTTAGCACTCATATACAACCGCTCGCTCACCGATAGATCTGTACCTACAGATTGGAAAATTGCGCAGGTCGCACCAGTGTTCAAGAAGGGTAGTAGGAGTAATCCATTTAACTACAGACCTATATCATTGACGTCGGTTTGCAGTAGGGTTTTGGAGCATATACTGTATTCAAACATTATGAATCACCTCAAAGGGAACGATCTATTGACACGTAATCAGCATGGCTTCAGAAAACATCGCTCTTGTGCAACGCAGCTAGCTCTTTATTCGCACGAAGTAATGGCCGCTATCGACAGGGGATCTCAAGTTGATTCCGTATTTCTAGATTTCCGGAAAGCTTTTGACACCGTTCCTCATAAGCGACTTCTAATCAAGCTGTGGAGCTATGGGGTATCGTCTCAGTTGTGCGACTGGGTTCGTGATTTCCGGTCAGGAACGTCGCAGTTCGTAGTAATAGACGGCAAATCATCGAGTAAAACTGAAGTGATATCAGGTGTTCCCCAGGGAAGCGTCCTGGGACCTCTGCTGTTCATGATCTATATAAATGACTTGGGTGACAATCTGAGCAGTTCTCTTAGATGCTGTAATTTACCGTCTGTTAAGGTCATCCGAAGACCAGTATCAGTTGCAAAGCGATTTAGAAAAGATTGCTGTATGGTGTGTCAGGTGGCAGTCGACGCTAAATAACGAAAAGTGTGAGATGATCCACATGAGTTCCAAAAGAAATCCGTTGGAATTCGATTACTCGAAAAGTAGTACAATTCTCAAGGCTGTCAATTCAACTAAGTACCTGGGTGTTAAAATTACGAACAACTTCAGTTGGAAGGACCACATAGATAATATTGTCGGGAAGCTGAGCCAAAGGTTGCGTTTCATTGGCAGGACACTTAGAAGATGCAACAAGTCCACTAAAGAGACAGCTTACACTACACTCGTTCGTCCTCTGTTAGAATATTGCTGCGCGGTGTGGGATCCTTACCAGGTGGGATTGACGGAAGGCATCGAAAGCGTGCAAAAAAGGGCAGCTCGTTTTGTATTATCACGTTATAGGGAGAGAGTGTGGCAGATATGATACACGAGTTGGGATGGAAGTCATTACAGCATAGACGTTTTTCGTCGCGGCGAGACCTTTTTACGAAATTTCCGTCACCAACTTTCTCTTCCGAATGCGAAAATATTTTTTTGAGCCCAACCTACATAGGTAGGAATGATCATCAAAATAAAATAAGAGAAATCAGAGCTCGAACAGAAAGGTTTAGGTGTTCGTTTTTCCCGCTCGCTGTTCGGGAGTGGAATAGTAGAGAGATAGTATGATTGTGGTTCGATGAACCCTCTGCCAAGCACTTAAATGTGAATTGCAGAGTAGTCATGT
Source organism: Schistocerca gregaria (assembly GCF_023897955.1). NCBI lineage: Eukaryota > Metazoa > Arthropoda > Insecta > Orthoptera > Acrididae > Schistocerca > Schistocerca gregaria. The sequence continues at coordinate 441,389,492 of NC_064931.1, read as the reverse complement.
AGATGTAGATGTAGATGTGTCGCTACATCAGCAATTACATGGAGGTGACTTTAGTAATCGAGTGAGTTTCTGTCAATGGGCATTAACAGAGAATGCGTTGCAGTTCTACCTGTTTACCGATGAAGCTGGTTTTACAAACCACGGTGCAGTGAAAATACGAAAATACATTACTGGCCCGTGGACAATCCTCGCTGGCTTCGACAGGTAGAGTGAGAGCGACCGTGGAATGTAAATGTATGGTGCGGAGTAATTGGCAACCATCTCATTGGTCCTCACTTCATTGAAGGCACCGAAACAGGTGCAAAATACATCGAGTTTCTATAAAATGACCTGCCAATATTGCTAGAAAATGTCTCGCTAGAATCGCTTAGACGTATGTGGTATCAATATGATGGTGCTCCTGCACATTCTGCAATGAATATAAGGCTGACCCTTGACAGAATGTTCGACGGGTGTTTCATAGGACGTGGCGGACGCATAAATTGGCCAGCCCGTTCCCCTGATCGTACAACTTTAGACTTCTTGCAGTGGGGTACGTAAAAGGAGAACGTGTACCGTGATCTGCCTGCAATCCCAGAGGATATGAAACATCGTATTGAGGCAGCCTTTGGCAACGTTACACCAGATGTACTGCGCCGTGTAATACATTCATTAAGCGGTAGATTGCAAATGTGTGCAGCAAATGATGGGCACCTCTTTGAACATTTATTGGCCTGAAATGTCAGGACACACCCTTTTAGATTTTGTAATTGAAAACAAAAGGTTTAACTACTGTTAATATAATTTTTCTTCTAACAAATCAGTGCCGTACAGTATTCTTGAGAGAAAAAAGCTAACAGAAAGGTTAGCATGTGGATGTAACGTGCTGTTACTGTCTCCTCTGTACCTACGTTACATTACTGTTCTTTTTGTACCCCTAATTAATTCGGTTCTCTTCGATACACACGACTGAACTGCTGAGGGTTGGCGGGGGTGGCCGAGCGGTTCTAGGCGCTACAGTCTGGAACCGCGCGACCGCTACGGTTGCAGGTTCGAATCCTGCCTCGGGCATGGATGTGTGTGATGGCCTTAGGTTAGTTAGGTTTAAGTAGTTCTAAGTTCTAAGGGACTGATGACCTCAGACGTTAGGTCCCGTAGAGCTCTGAGTCATTTGAACCATTTTTGAACTGCTGAGAAGTTACTCAAGCGTCAGCTTTATGTTACAAATTACTCTGGATGAAATTAACATTTTACAATGTAAGAAACGGCAATGATTAAGTTTTTTTTCTATTTTCAGTTGTGCTAAAAATAATGACATGTTTCCATTAAAAAAAAAAAAACATAAGTAGTGCTGAAAATTACACTTCCGCGCATTTCTCAGTGGTCTTTATTAACCAATTACACCAGCCCGTCTCCTCACTTTCGGTCTGCAGAATTGATTATTCAATGATTGTTATGGCTTGGGAGGTGTTTCAGTGGTAATGTTAGGTGACTCACCCTGTATATAGTAAAAGTCTGCTCTTCAAGCCAGAAAAATGGCTACCAGCTCTCTATCGAAGGCACTCCCAGACTGGTGCAGTTTTGATACATTTTTAGAGAGGAAAACCAGAGGTTGCCATGCTTGAGAAGTATATAGTTTCAATACAACACCCACAGCGACTTGACTAGCGTCAACAAAAAGAGCAAAATGTTCAAATGGCTCTGAGCACTATGGGACTTAACATCTATGGTCAGCAGTCCCCTAGAACTTAGAACTACTCAAACCTAACTAGCCTAAGGACATTACACAACACCCAGTCATCACGAGGCAGAGAAAATCCCTGACCCCTCCGGGAATCGAACCCGGAAACCGGGGCGTGGGAAGCGAGAACGCTACCGCACGACCACGAGCTGCGGACACAGAAAGAGCAACATGACCGCAAACAGCGGGGTGGGTTAGCAAAGAAGCCTGAACAAGTTTTTAAGAATGTGATTGCGTCTGTAAATAAACAAAAAAAATTACAAGTTTTTAAGTCCTCGAAAGGTTTAACTGCTCTATCATTCCAAGATGTCTTTCTGTTGCCAGAAGTGTTCTTTACATTTAGGAGGCTGTCAAGAGGCTCTTGTACTTCAGCCAGCATGAACAGTGTTTGTGATAATAATTTATCGTGTCTAAGAAACGGCAGAGTCCTTTGAAAGTTTCAGGGACAGTTATGTTTTGAATATCGGAAACTTTATCAGGCATAGGAGAATGCCTTTGTTAGACGCCTTTTAGCCTATGAAAGAAACCTCTCTTTTCATTAAAACACACTTGTCAACATTATTAGTGGTACCATAGTCCCACAACATTCAATGCACTGCACGTAAATGTTTCAAATCGTCATCCTACACAGTGTGTGGAAATTCCCGTTACAAACTTCTAGAGGACAGTGGGCACATAATATTTTGACTAACAACCCATTTCCGGAATCGCCATTCAACGACGTTACAGAGCGCCAAAATTATAAGCGCTGGCGCCTGTAAATGTATGTATGTACAGGGTGATTCCGTGACGTTTCGAACTTTCTGGGATGATGGATAAGGATAAATGTGCCATTTGAGGTGAGGGTCCCCATACCGGAAACAACGAGTCGAAAGTTATAAGCGAAAACCGTTCTGATACCTCCGACAGTGAAATACATGTACTGATGTTAGCACTGTTTTTGCCAAGAAAGTAGGATAGGCAACTTTTAGACGTGGTAGTGTAGACCAAATCAAGAAAAAATGTGCAGTAAACATGGGCTCCTAAATGTGAACCGGAGGATCTACGAGCATTTTTGCATATTTCCTATTATGAAACACATCTCCTCTATTTAGCAAGTGCTCATGGAACTAAAGGTATGCGTTTTAGATCCAATGTTTACTAGACATTTTTCCTTGTTTTAGTTCATACTACCATCTCTGAAAGTTATCCTACAATCTTAGCAACAACAGCATCAACACATGTTCAAAATGGCTCTGGGCACTAACTAAGGACATCACACACATCCATGGCCGAGGCAGGATTCGAGCCTGCGACCGTAGCAGTCACACGGTTCCGGACTGCGCGTCTAGAACCAACAGATGTGTTCCACTGTCAGAGGTCTCAGAACGGTTTTCGCTTATAACTTCCAACACGTTCGTTTCCTCAAATCGATACATTTCTCCTTCTCTACCATCCTAGAAAGTTTGTAAGTCATCGCGGAATCACACTGTATATACATACATTTTCAGGCGCCGGCGCCTGTAACTTTGACGTTCTGTAGCGTCGTTGGATGACGTTTACGGAAATAGGTTGTTAATCAATATATTATGTGCCCACTGTCCTATACAAGTTTTAGAAGTTGTAACGCGAATTTCCGATCACTCTGTCTATAGCAGCTGTGTCATACACAGCAGAAAACATGTGGAAAACCCTGAAGAACTTCATGAATCAGTCGTTGCCATGTTTGGGCTGCTTTACGCAGTTCAGAAGTCATAACATTGTGTCTGAATAACCCAAAAAGTGTAGTAATTGACGTTTTCATTTTGTCTTAAGGGGCCACAGGAATCTCTGCAAAAGCCTAGCCAGTCGCCGGCCGAAGTGGCCGAGCGGTTCTAGATGCTACAGTCTAGAGCCGCGCGACCGCTACGGTCGCAGGTTCGAATCCTGCCTGTTGCGTAAGTCCCACGTGTGCGTTCCGCATGTGGACGATTGTCGCTCCGACAAGCGTTGTTCCGTCGTGGGAGGCGCAGTTGGTTCGTAAATCTTTGCACGGTCCATGGCTCGGACATCAGGCAAATCGCGACCCGACGCGGTAGGGAGTTGAGCACATGGAGGTCCTTTAATAAGACACGTATTCACCAAATCCGCCAGCAGCGGCAAATGACGCCAGAAGTCAACTCCAATATTAGGTCCAGTAACATCGGCAACAACAAAAGTCCAAGTAGACGAAAAATCATCCTCCAAGACCACTGTTGACGTTTGCTTACCAAATGTTTTTATAGGTGAATTATTACCTGCCGTGAAAAGAGGCATTTTAGTAACTTGTTTAAAACCGCTTGCTGTTGGAGAAATAGCGCAAATCTCCAATCCAGTATCAATCAAGAGCACAGCTTGCGATAACTTGTCTTTAATGGATAGTCTTACAGAACCAGCAACATCACTGATTGTGGCATTTCAGCAGTGTCATAGGCGTTGGAAGTGAGATCGGCGAACACGCGCGCCTATTGACCCGCATCGGTTAAGTTTGGGTACGATCAGGGCTTCATACATTGCCTTGCTGCCATCTTAAAACGCTTATGATACTTGTTTCTTTCATGAGCAATAGATTAAGAAGTCTGTTTGCTTAACTGGGCGTTTAGGCGTGCAACCTTGTTCGCCATACTCTCAACAGAAGTCTCTGCTGTGCCTTCTGTAACAGGCTTACATCAACGCAGCCCATAGCGTTCATGTACAGTTTAGAACCCCCATCCATAACCTCTTTAATGGAGGCACAACTACACTACTGGCCATTAAAATTGCTACACCAAGAAGAAATGCAGATGATAAATGGGTATTCATTGGACAAATATATTATACTAGAACAGACATGTCATTACATTTTCAAACAATTTGGGTGCATAGATCCTGAGAAATCAGTACCCAGAACAACCACCTCTGGCCCTAATAACGGCCTTGATACGCCTGGGCATTGAGTCAAACAGAGCTTGGATGGCGTGTACAGGTACAGCTGCCCATACAGCTTCAACGTGATACCACAGTTCATCAAGAGTAGTGACTGGCGTAATATGACGAGCCAGTTGCTCGGCCACCATTGACCAGACGTTTTCAATTGGTGAGAGATCTGCAGAATGTGCTGGCCAGGACAGCAATCGAACATTTTCTGTATCCAGAAAGGCCCGTACAGGACCTGCAACATGCGGTCGTGCATTAAGCTGCTGAAATGTAGAGTTTCACAGGGATCGAATGAATGGTAGAGCCACGGGTCGTTACACATCTGAAATGTAACGTCCGCTGTTCAAAGTGCCGTCAATGCGAACAAGAGGTGACTGAGACGTGTAACCAATGGCACCCTATACCATCACGCAGGGTGATACGCCAGTATGGCGATGACGAATACACGCTTCCAATCTGCGTTCACCGCGATGTCGCCAAACACGGATGCGACCATCATGATGCTGTAAGTAGAACCTGGATTTATCCGAAAAAATGACGTTTTGCTATTCGTGCACCCAGACTCGTCGTTGAGTACACCATCGCAGGCGCTCCTGTCCGTGATGCAGCGTCAAGGGTAACCGCAGCCATGGTCTCCGAGTTGATAGTCCATGCTGCTGCAAACGTCGTCGAACTGTTCGTGCAGATGGTTGTTGTATTGCAAACGTCCCCATCTGTTGAGTCAGGGATACAGACGTGGCTGCAAGATCTGTTACAGCCATGCGGATAAGATACCTGTCATCTCAACTGCTAGTGATACGAGGTCGTTGGTATCCAGCACGGCTTTCCGTATTACCCTCCTGAACAGACCGATTCCATATTCCGTTAACAGTCATTGGATCTCGACCAACGCGAGCAGCAATGTCGCGATACGATAAACCGCAATCGCAATAGGACACAATCCGACCTTTATGTAAGTCGGAAACGTGATGGTACGCATTTCTCCTTCTTACACGAGGCATCACAACAACGTTTTACCAGGCAACGCCGGTCAACTGCTGTTTGTGTATGAGAAATCGGTTGAAAACTTTCCTGATGTCAGCACGTTATAGGTGTCGCCACCAGCGCCAACCTTGTGTGAATGCTGTGAAAAGCTAATCATTTACATATCACAGTATCTTCTTCCTGTCGTTTAAATTTCGCGTCTGTAGCACGTCATCTTCGTGATGTAGCAATTTTAATGGCCAGTAGTGTAGTACTGTCGACAAATGGCATAGCGACTGCGTCAGCTGTCTTAGCCAGTTTGTCATTAGACAGCTCAGTAACAGCCGATAGAACCGCCCAGTCATTTTGTGGGAGCCTGCGCATCCAAAAGATAGTTAACGAAGTGTCAACCAGCAGTTCGTCAGCCTCATTCGCGTGAAATGAGCTAAGAATTTGAGCTGCACACGCGTCATCATCAACGATTTTATGCTAGAGAACCTCTGGCGTGAAAACGAAGCGTTGGAGCACTGTCTCTTTAAACATATGGGAAGGCTGCGGGTGGAGAATATCATCGACCTGTTCAGTTGCCTGCCGGCCGCGGTGGTCTAGCAGTTCTAGGCGCTCAGTCCGGAACCGCGCGACTTCTACGGTCGGTCGCAGGTTCGAATCCTGTCACGGGCATGGATGTGTGTGATGTCCTAAAGTTAGTTAGGTTTAAGTAGTTATAAGTTCTAGGGGACTGATGACCACAGATGTTAAGTCCCATAGTGCTCAGAGCCATTGGAACCATTTTTTTTTTTGTTCAGTTACCGGCCCCCCTCACTGGAGGTGCGAGTCCGCCCTCGGGCATGGGTGTGTGTGTTGTTCTTAGCATACGTTAGTTTAAGTAGTGTTTAAGTCTAGGGACCGGTGACGTCAGAAGTTTGATCCCTTAGGAATTCACACACATTTGAACATTTGTTCAGTTGCATTAAGGTATCAGTTGTGAAATGGCAAAGGTAAATTGGTCAGAGTCCGACATGAAGTCAAGCAACCTAAAAGTTGCTTCATCCTGGGTAAGCCATAATTGTACCCTTGTAGGTCAAAAAGCAGGCAACTTGATATTAAAATTTCCTATTGGAGTCACTAGGAATTCTAGAGTCACTAGGAACTATTGAAACAGTGTTGCTAGGTGTGGCTCCGACTTCACGGGCATGTTTGTGATGGCATCAATTATACCGCTCAGAAGACGTAAAAAACCCAGAAAACTCGCTCAGTAATAGGTCATAATTTTACGTGTACTTCGTAATACCGCTGAATAAACACTATTAAAGACACTGAACTTTCTTCGATGTATTATATTCTTTCTTCAGAACACATACGATGAGCGTACATCATAAAACAGTATCCAGAGATTTCAGTCCTTACTGTGGATGTCACATTTCATCCAAGTTCATAACTTAATCCAGATATATTCCACCACACCACATTTTTAGTTTTTCATTTAGTAATGGTCAGTTTCCTGAACAAATACAGTACTCAGTAGTCAAACCGCTTTATAATATAGGAGAAAGAGATGATGTAGACAATTTCAGAAGTATTTCTGTGCCATCCGTGTTCGTGAATGTTACTGAAAAGGCTATACGTATAATTGATCATTTTAGTTCACATAATTTGCGGTCAAACGTACAGTTTGGTTTTAGAGTGGTTTAACAACTGAAATTGCCATATTTTCTTTCTCTCTCTGAGGAATTGGAAGGATTAAACAAAAATTTGAAAATATTAGGCGTCTTCTTTGATTTAAGAAAAGCGTTTGATTGCGTTGCTCGCAAAATATCACTGCAGAAGTTGGGCAACTGAGGAGTAGCTCACAACTGGGTTCTCCGATACTTTCAGAAAAGGTAGCAAAACAGAAGGTCATTCTCCACAGTAATGAGAACGGCTGTGAGATAGCGTCTGATTGGAGTAGGATTAACTGGAAGTTCCTCACAGGTTAATGCTGGGAACAATTCTGTCCCCTGTATATTTGTATCAGTGGTAGTCAACTGTCTTTACTTACCCCCATTTTTGTATCTGTGTTAGCAGTAAAAATTTTTAGCCGCTCACCGGTCCTCAGTTATAGACATTTATAAAATATGGAAGCCACTTTACGTTACAACATTTATAAAGCAAAAGTTACAGGGAGTTAAAACATATGATAGTAATTACTTACCAACTACTTTGTCAAGATCTTATGAAAACCTAATGAAAATATTTTTAAACACACTACCATCTACCACCCACTATGCCCACCCGGTTGGCCGTGCGGTCTAATGCACGGCTTTCCGGGCGGGAAGGAGCACCTGGTCCCTGGCACGAATCACCCCGGCGGATTTGTGTCGAAGTCCGGTGAACCGGCCAGTCTGTGGATGGTTTTTAGGCGGTTTTCCATCTGCCTCGGCGAATGCGGGCTGGTTCCCCTTTTTCCGCCTCAGCTCCAACATGTCGGCAATTGCTGCGCGAACAAGTTCTGCACGTACGCGTACACCACCATTACTCTGCCACGCAAACAGAGGGGTTACACTCGTTTGGTGTGAGACGTTCTCTGGGGGGTCCACCGAGGCCGAACCACACAATAACCCTGGGTTCGGTGTGGGGCGGGGAAGGGTGAAGTGGACTGCGGTAGTCGTCGTGGGGTTGTGGACCACTGCGGCTGCCGCGCGGACGGAGCGTCTCCGTCGTTTCTATGTCCCCGGTTAACATACAATACAATACGATATATGAAAACTCGAACACCCACTAGTGGGCAGTAGGGACCAATTTGACCGCCATTGTTATATATAGTATGTAAGTGATATGCCTTCTACTAAGACAAGTGATTCTAAAATACTTCTGTTTGCTGATGATACTAGGTTGATAGTGATGGTCGTTGAGTGCAACTTGGGCAACGTATCAATCAGTGCACTTCAAGACATAAGGTCATGACTTATAAAAAATAAGTTAATAGTGTATCACAGTAAGGCTCAGTTTTTAGAATTTCTATCACACAAATATGGAAAACTGACATTTTGAGTACACGGAACGAGCATATGATTAATGAGTCTGAACAATCCAAATCTGTGTGTGTTCTGATAGATGTTAAGATATCGTGGAAAGCCCACGCTCAGGGACAGAGCATCGAGTGACATTATAGTGAGTGCACTATCCGAAAATTACCTCGAGCATTAAACAGAGAACCGATTCGTGGAGATAACATATTGGACCTACTGATAACAAACAGACCCGAACTTTTCGACTCTGTAACCGCAAAACAGGGAATCAGTGATCATAAGGCCGTTGCAGCATCCCTGAATATGGAAGTAAATAGGAATGTAAAAAGGAGGAAGGTTTATCTGTTTAGCAAGAGTAATAGGAGGCAGATTTCAGACTACCTAACAGATCAAAACGAAAATTTCTGTTCCAACACTGACAATGTTGAGTGTTTATGGAAAAAAGTTCAAGACAATCGTAAAATGCGTTTTAGACAGGTACGTGCCGAGTAAAGCTGTGAGGGACGGGAAAAACAAACCGTGGTTCAACAACAAAGTTAAGAAACTACCGCGAAAGCAAAGAGAGGTTCACTGCAAATTTAAACGCAGCTGAAACCTCTCAAACAAACAGAAGCTAAACGATGTCAAAATTAGCGTAAGGAGGGCTATGCTTGAAGCGTTCAGTGAATTTGAAAGTAAAACGCTATGTACCGACTTGACAGAGAGTCCTAGGAAGGTCTGGCCTTACGTTAAATCAGTAAGCGAATCGAAACAGCATATCCAAACACTCTGGGATTAAAATGGCATTGAAACAGAGGATGACACGCATAAAGCTGAAATAGTAAACACCTTTTTCCAAAGCTGTTTCACATGGGAAAACCGCACTTCAGTTCCTTCTCCAAATCCTCACACAAACGAAAAAATGGCTGGCATTGAAACAAGTATCCAAGGAATAGAAAAGTAACTGGAATCACACAACAGAGGAAAGTCCACTGGACCTAACGGGATACCAATTCGATTCTACACAGAGCACGCGAAAGTATTTGCCCCCTTTCTAACAGAAGTGTACCGCAAGTCTCTAGAGGAACGGAAGGTACCAAAAGATTGGAAAAGAGCACAGGTAGTCCCAGTCTTCAAGCAGGGTCGTCGAGCAGATGCGCAAAACTGTAGACCTACACTCCTGGTAATGGAAAAAAGAACACATTGACACCGGTGTGTCCGACCCACCATACTTGCTCCCGACACTGCGAGAGGGCTGTACAAGCAATGATCACACGTACGGCACAGCGGACACACCAGGAACCGCGGTGTTGGCCGTCGAATGGCGCTAGCTGCGCAGCATTTGTGCACCGCCGCCGTCAGTGTCAGCCAGTTTGCCGTGGCATACGGAGCTCCATCGCAGTCTTTAACACTGGTAGCATGCCGCGACAGCGTGGACGTGAACCGTATGTGCAGTTGACGGACTTTGAGCGAGGACGTATAGTGGGCATGCGGGAGGCCGGGTGGACGTACCGCCGAATTGCTCAACACGTGGGGCGTGAGGTCTCCACAGTACATCGATGTTGTCGCCAGTGGTCGGCGAAAGGTGCACGTGCCCGTCGACCTGGGACCGGACCGCAGCGACGCACGGATGCACGCCAAGAACGTAGGATCCTACGCAGTGCCGTAGGGGACCGCACCGCCACTTCCCAGCAAATTAGGGACACTGTTGCTCCTGGGGTATCGGCGAGGACCATTCGAAACCGTCTCCATGAAGCTGGGCTACGGTTCCGCACACCGTTAGGCCGTCTTCCGCTCACGCCCCAACATCGTGCAGCCCGCCTCCAGTGGTGTCGCGACAGGCGTGAATGGAGGGACGAATGGAGACGTGTCGTCTTCAGCGATGAGAGTCGCTTCTGCCTTGGTGCCAATGATGGTCGTATGCGTGTTTGGCGCCTTGCAGGTGAGCACCACAATCAGGACTGCATACGACCGAGGCACACAGGGCCAACACCCGGCATCATGGTGTGGGGAGCGATCTCCTACACTGGCCGTACACCTCTGGTGATCGTCGAGGGTACACTGAATAGTGCACGGTACATCCAAACCGTCATCGAACCCATCGTCCTACCATTCCTAGAGCGGCCAGGGAACTTGCTGTTCCAGCAGGACAATGCACGTCCGCATGTATCCCGTGCCACCCAACGTGCTCTAGAAGGTGTAAGTCAACTACCCTGGCCAGCAAGATCTCCGGATCTGTCCCCCATTGAGCATGTTAGGGACTGGATGAAGCGTCGTCTCACGCGGTCTGCACGTCCAGCACGAACGCTGGTCCAACTGAGGCGCCAGGTGGAAATGGCATGGCAAGCCGTTCCACAGGACTACATCCAGCATCTCTATGATCGTCTCCATGGGAGAATAGCAGCCTGCATTTCTGCGAAAGGTGGATATACACTGTACTAGTGCCGACATTGTGCATGCTCTGTTGCCTGTGTCTATGTGCCTGTGGTTCTGTCAGTGTGATCATGTGATGTATCTGACCCCAGGAATTTGTCAATAAAGTTTCCCCTTCCTGGGACAATGAATTCACTGTGTTCTTATTTCAATTTCCAGGAGTGTATATCTCTGACGTCGATCTGCTGTAGAATTTTAGAACATGTTTTTTGCTCGCGTATCATGTCGTTTCTGGAAACCCAGTATCTACTCTGTAGGAATCAACATGGATTCCGGAAACAGCGATCGTGTGAGACCCAACTCGCTTTATTTGTTCATGAGAACCAGAAAATATTATATACAGGCTTCCAGGTAGATGCTATTTTCCTTGACTTCCGGAAGGCGTTCTATACAGTTCCGCACTCCCGCCTGATAAACAAAGTAAGAGTCTACGGAATATTAGACCAGCTGTGGGGCTGGATTGAAGAGTTTTTAGCAAACAGAGCATAGCATGTTGTTATCAATGGAGAGACGTCTATAGACGTTAAAATAACCTCTGGCGTGCCACAGGGGAGTATTATGGGGCCATTGCTTTTCACAATATATATAAATGACCTAGTAGATAGTATCGGTAGTTCCATGCGGCTTTTCGCGGATGATGCTGCAGTACACAGAGAAGTTGCAGCATTAGAAAATTGTAGCGAAATGCAGGAAGATCTGCAGCGGGTAGGCACTTGGTGCGGGGAGTGGCAACTGACCCTTAACATAGACAAATGTAATGTATTGCGAATACATAGAAAGTAGGATCCCTTATTGTAGATTATATGATAGCGGAACAAACACTGGTAGCAATTACTTCTGTAAAATATCTGGGAGTATACGTGCGGAACGATTTGAAGTGGAATTATCATATAAAATTAATTGTTGGTAAAGCGGGCACCAGGTTGAGATTCATTGGGAGAGTCCTTAGAAAATGTAGTCCATCAACAAAGGAGGTGGCTTACAAAACACTCGTTCGACCTGTACTTGAGTATTTCTCATCAGTGTGGGATCCGTAGCAGGTCGGGTTGACAGAGGAGATAGAGAAGATCCAAAGAAGAGCGGCGCATTTCGTCACAGGGTTATTTGGTAACCATGATAGTGTTACGGAGATGTTTAGCAAACTCAAGTGGCAGACTCTGCAAGGGAGGCGCTCTGCATCGCGGTGTATCTTGCTGTCCAGGTTTAGAGAGGGTGCGTTTCTCCCAAGGAGATCACAGATCACGAATGTAAAATGAGAGAGATTCGAGCGCGCACGGAGGCTTTCCGGCAGTCGTTCTTCCCGCGAACCATGCGCGACTGGAACAGGAAAGGGAGGTAATGACAGTGGCACGTAGGGTGCCCTCCGCCGCACACCGTTGGGTGACTTGCGGAGTATAGATGTAGATGTAGAGATCTTGTTTGAAAACTGAGTGCTAATGTATTTACCATTATAACAAAATCTGCAATAAGTGACTATTCAGCACAATAGTTAGTTTACTTTGCTTATTTCATTCTCTTATGACATACGGGATTGTATTCTGGGGCAACTCTTCCGATTAAATAATGATATTTTTGGCTCAGAAACGAGCACTTAAAACTATACAAGTATGTGGTTTGAGTTTACGAACTACTTCTCGGCTTCTATTCAGGAGTCTGACAGTTCTGATACTGATCTCTCAATATAAATTTGTTTCACGTCTTTTCTTGTTAACAATATGAGCATATTCCGAGAATATTAGCAGCTTTCACTTAGTTATTGCTAGGTTGAAAACCAATCTGCATATGGATCACACCTCCTCGAGTCTTGTGGAGAAACGCGTACAGTATTCTGTTACATCCATTTTCAATAATCTGCCACAAGAATTAGAAAAAAATTACCAGTATTCCTTAAACTTTCAACTCTAAATTGAAGAATTTCCTTATAGTTCGCTGTTCTGTCATGGAGTTCCTGGAAAAAATAAAATAAATTTCTGTGTTATATTGTTGAGTATTACGCACTCAGCAGATTGACGTCTATGTAGGATTGGTGAAAATTTTAGTTTATTTATTATTAACTTTTCTGATGTAGTTTCATGTACTGACTCCTTCCATGATCATGGAAATTGATTTCTCAGTTTGGCACTTCGCAATGAGACATGTAAATAAATAAATTCAGTGCTTTCGATCTTTTCAATAATAAACAGGTACAAACAATTAATACAATTTAGAACGTTATAACACTATCGATGCCTGTATGTTATTACCATTGTAAACCTCATTTACAAAGTGCTCTTCAGTGCACCTACAAATAAGGTAAAGGGAAAAGTCACTCATATCTCAGTGCGTATCAGTGCACAGTTCAAGGTGAGCACTCAGACAATTGAAATACGTAATCTTTCAGATGTATCGCTGATGCATTTATTAGATAATTCATCGTGTGACTCTGTAGATAACAGGCTGGTTTCTGCACGGTGCTGGTTTATGGAACGTAGAATAGGGTCCAAAGCACATCGTAATACTATCGGCATCCTGGTCTGATTTACGGATGGTTTTCACGCCAGTATTGGTAAAGGCTTACATTTACGAAGCAGCTCTCTTTCCTTTGTTTTAATGAACATATTTTATTCAGTGACCGGTTTTACATAGACTTGAAGAAAATTTGGATAACGGTTTTCAGATTTTAGCTGTGACGTAGGTAGCAGGATCTTTGAGAGAAACACAAACTAATCATGCAAAAACATGACATTTAAAATAAATATTTTCTAGGTATATCTCAAACAACGTGTAAAAGCTGCCACAAACATATGAAATATTTATCTTTAAACTCTCGAAACAGCAACCACAAAAAAGGATAATTGATCCTGTTTGATGTAAATTTAAAAATATTTTGTAATAAAGCAGAAAAATTCTGTATAAAACCAGGAAAAAGCTTTTTACATGACTTTTGAAAGGATGCCTCAATGAACGTCGATCGACTTCAAAAGATATTGCAGTCAGCCAGGACGGACCGTTTTACAGTCTCACAAATTATCCTACGTATTCTTCTGTATTTTACATTCTGTAGCTACATAAGATTCTTTTCAGCATTGTCAAATTTTTTGCGAAGCGGTGTCGTTGGATCACGAGAATCATATTTCTGGAAACTTTCACTGTGAAAGACGTGCACTGCTTCTTACATCCACGTATAACATTTGGCTCTTCTGCGTTTTATGCATCAAACGAGATGAGATGTAAACTTTAGAAAAAAAAATAACGCCTGTTCTTGCACAAAAACTACTGATTTATGTATTTGTTTGGCATGGTCAGCGCATGCTCTCTGTACTAACTCGTTGAGTCATTTAATTTAATTTTTTTACTTAGACTACAGGCTATCAAATTCCTTTTTTTATTTTTATATTAACTTGCCTGACTAATTATTTTCTTTATTTATCATATATTTTCTGTATCTTAACCTTAATTTTTGCTTTTTCACTCATATTTCTTTTAAAAATGATATTCTTAAATTCACATTTATTTTATCTATGTATTTCTATCACTGAACTGAAACTAGCAAATTGATTATATGTAATTCTGGAAGTAACGGTTCTTTCACGTTTCGGGTAGAATCATTCCTAGAGATTTGCTAAAGAATTTGTCTTGCTTCTCACTATAGATAAGATGAGATTCTGCTACAACTTGAGCCTTCGTCATCTCCACTTTTATGCCAACAGAAACAGAAATGTCAATCAGTATACTTAGCATTCTGTTTATACAATTTTACTAAAATCTTGTGCGTTCCCCATCACATTCTGAAAGTGAGATTTACTTTTCTACGTGGAGCGCATTGCACCTACGAAATTTAACGATATTTTTTGCGTTTTGCTTTGTGTGGTAGTCTGAAGCTTCGGATGCTTCATGCTGAATAAGAGCCATCTTTTGCTCTACTGTTGTGCTTATCTATGCTAGACAGACCTGCGTTGTATTTTAATGGAGGAGTGTATATTTTGTAACGCTTAAATGATAAAGGAGGATGTTCGTGACATACAATACCAAAGGCAGGCTAAAAAGAGACGCTCTTGCACAGTAACGGCTTCAGATCGCGCCCATAGCTCTGATGTATTGCCGGCAATACGTATTTATTTTTTAAAATGTATTATTTTGCTTCCATATAATATGCGAAGGAACGTCTACTAAAATGTTATTTCATCAGTTGAAACATTCATGTTTATTTTTGAATCATTATCTGAGCAACATATTAAATATTACTCGAGGTATTGAAACTACCCGTCACTGCAACCTTTTATTAACTCCATTAACACAGAAAAGAAAAACCACCGTTTACGAATGTTATGTGTCTGCATCATAAAACTTATGACCCACTAGCTACTTAGGACACTTATACATTGAATTTGCGCCGGCCGCGGTGGTCTAGCGGTTCAGGCGCTCAGTCCGGAACCGCGCGACTGCTACGGGCCGCAGGTTCGAATCCTGCCTCGGGCATGGATGTGTGTGATGCCCTTAGGTTAGTTAGGTTTAAGTAGTTCTAAGTTCTAGGGGACTGATGACCACAGATGTTAAGTCCCAAAGTGCTCAGAGCCATTTGAACCATTTTTTAACACTGAATTTGCCCAAGTTATCCTAGATTTCACTACTCGGAAGAGAACGACAGTCAAAGCTCCAGGTTTTGTAACATCGCTCAAATTACCGGCAAGTAGAGTCGTTAGCTGTTGCAGGCGCTGACTTTGGGAAAGACTAATTTATGTGGTGGTTAGTGGATGAAGCTGGAAACCAGGGGTATACGAATTGGTTAAACACTGAATTATGCATGAAACAAGGTACACAAACATACTGTAAATGAACATCGTGTCTGAAAAAAAAAATGAGAAATGGTCGTAAAACAGAAATGCAAAAACCTAGTGAGATAGATTACGGCTACTCTTAATTAAAATGGATAATTTGGGAGAATTCAGGTTTTCTCACTGTTTCTCTTAGCGGCCTATGACGTTTGAAGTGAAGGTACACAAAAAATATCCTTAGGAGAATGTTTATTACATACAAACCATTTGTCTCTATTGCTCACCGTTCTTGAGAGGGAACAGACGTTGAACATTATTTTTTCCTAAGAAAGAATTTGGTATGAGCTGGCGTTTTTTACGATCACCAACAAAGATTTGTAAAACACATTGCTTCTCAGTTTCGTCTTCTGTGAGAATGTTGATCTAACGTTCAATGAGTTTGACACATTTTTTTGCACACAACTTCCATCTGAGATTTTTACTCCACTATTTTAACAAGAATGATCAATACGTGCTTGAAGATCTTTTCGGGGAAGTTAGTGCTAGTAAAAAAATCTCCCAAAGAATTGTTTTTGTACCAGTAGTTACAAAGATACAAAAAATCACTTTGACGCACATAGTACCTCTTCGGTTGATTTCAACTTCTTCACCCCCTTCCTCATTTTTCCGCTGGCAGCATAACTTGCGTCTTTCGTACCTATCCTTTATTGGTACATAATTATCCAGTAAGATTAGAGCCAAAGTTTCAGGAAATAAATACTAGGCATGCTTGGAAAATTTTATCACAGAAACCTTACCAATTTCCATATCAATATTCTGATAATTTGCTAGTTAACCCACGAGTACGGAACCATTAATTACTTCTGATGACAGAAGCCTAACTCATACGTACTATCATGCTCAGAAATATCCGAATGACCTGATTTGCGTTCCGCCTGATTCACATGCAATCCACGTACCGTAACTGTCTTGCAGATCTTCTAATCGCTTTTCGATGCAGTCGTTTGACAATACAAAATGTATAGCACAACTGACCATTACAGAGAAATGTTCTGTATGACAATAACTCTTGATGCAAACAAATACCACGATCACCCCAAATATCAAGGAACCCCTTATTAGAGATGAGACAGTCTTGAAAGCTTGTAAACTCAAATTTTTACAATAAATGTCCTTTCTAAAATGTTACACTCTCGTTAGTATCTGAGACCACTAATGCCCGTAATAACTCTACCACATAATCATTCCATAATCCATACTCGAAACTAAATTCGTTTGAAATTAAGACGTTTTTCAAGAATGTCTAAATAAAAAAATCGGTACTAATTCGAAGTATTCTTGCTCCCTAAAAGGTTTCCAGAACCTATTAACTGTCAGCGGTTTTCTGTAAGCTGGTTAATGAACTAACCAGTTAGAAGAACCATGATTAACTGCGTCAATGGGCCTATGAACACCGTCAACAGCATATCACTTGTAATTTCACTGTATTCCTAATGGAACGTTGGTCTGTGTGGATTTAGAAAGTCACCTACCGGCCTTGTTACTTACTAAAAAGTGACACTAAAAATCTAAGTTACTCATGAGCACCTAGTTGTGCATGTGTTTGAACTCTAAGAACATGACGAACTGTTTTATACTGGATGTAAATTCAAACCCAGCAGCTGTAGGCAGTGCGACTATTCAGATATATTGTACCCGACCGCGACTGGAACAAAGGACTGATTCGCATTGTTGACTTGCCATAGAGAGACGTGGCATACTTCATTTTATCTAAAATCAGTTTGTATCGATTATGACTGGGCACTGTGAAGTGGACATATCCCACTGCATAAGTCACGGGAGGGTAGCTATAAGTTAATTAACTCTTATATTTTGGAGTCGAAACGTATACAGACGAACAAAAGTAGTAGCGGTACGTGGTGTGGTTGAAAGCGTTTGACATATGGCTGAGAGTGTATGACACTGAACGTGAGAAAAATGGGAGAAATTAGGCTCTGGAAATGAACAGGTTACAGCACAATTGAGAGCGACCCGCTAGGGAATGAATATGTGAGAATGGAGATGGATACGGTCAAACCAGTCACAGATAGCGCTAATGCCTGTCCGACGTATGGAGGGACAACGGTGGCCGCAGTTTTGCTCATCTGGTTTCCGCCAGGCAGAAGGAGCCAAGAGAAGCCGTGGTCTACGTGGAGAGGAACTACAGCCAGAGCCATGCAAAGGGACGTTATATCGGAAGAAGTTTGGCAGGATAGAAATTTATGGTATCTCAGAACAGGCAACTGCTACTAAGTGAAAACGCCTGCCAAAGTAAATTAATTATAAGTTAGTAAATCTGAAATTGAAATTACGTGCTGCAAACCTTTGAACTGGACTAGGACTCCTATCCAGCAACTATTGTCCCTGTTAACTAATCACGACGGATAGTAGCGTGCAGTGATGTTAAGTTTAGAGCTGGACGGGATTCGATCCCAAATGGAGAAAAATAAATGTGCTCAAGAGCTATCTTGAAAGTGTTATTAAGCTTTTACAGCGGAGTGCGGGCTTTCTTACTGATTTTGAATACGGGCTGAGGTCAAGCAATTTTGTTTATGTACCTTCTTTACAGCATATCTTCACCAACGCTACAACGGGGAAATGTATTCACAAAACATCAGTTTGGGTTCAGGATCATAATTTATGAGAAATACGACATGGGATTTTTAAGCGGGGGGGGGGGGGGGCAAATTAGTGGAAATGCGTAGTAATGTAATAACCTGTTAGTCTTATTTGTCATTTCCACAGCGAGTTTGCTGTGGAAGACATTAAATCGTCTAGGGAAAGGTGGAAGCATACGGGAAATTCAGAATGGTTCAAATGGCTCTGAGCACTATTGGACTTAACATCTATGGTCATCAGTCCCCTAGAACTTAGAACTACTTAAACCTAACTAACCTAAGGACATCACAGAACACCCCGCCGTGAATCGAACCCGGGCGTGGGAAGCGAGAACGCTACCACACGACCACGAGCTGCGGACACGGAAAAATTCATGTGGTTTACAAATACAAATATTAATTGCGACAAAGTTTTGCAGGAACCCTACGACCATTATGTTTACCTTGAGCACGTGGTTTATCTCTGCTGTACTTGGTCGCCAATAACAACTGTCGACTTGTTGTCAAGAATCTATTTCTTAACCTGGTTCGTACATAGCCCATCACCAGAAAATAATATAAAAGACCTCAATACATAGTGTCTTGTTACATAATAGTGATCTTAATTTTGGTGCTAAATTAACCCTGTGGCTGATATCGTCCACTACAGTGGACAACTGTTAAAGGTCGCTTCTTTGGAATTTTCAATCAGGCCTGAGGCTGCAATTGCACACAGTTCACTGTAGTGCTCACTCCCTACTGATGTTGTGTCCTGCATGCATTTTCAGCCTCATGACTGATTGAAAACGCCATAGAACTTAGCATTAAAAAGTTGTCCACTACAGTGAAATTCATGCACCACAGGCTTAAGATTGAAATCACGTGACGAGACACTATATCTTCCGAAAAACTGTCTATATCGCTTAATCTATTTCTTTATTTATTACTTGTTTTCTGCTACTGCCAGCGTCAGATCAAAATCAGCGTATGCAGTCTGGCAACTCTGTGGTTCTTGACTGGCACAGAATTCCCTTGCTAAATTCACTTGACATTTTTGCAGTATTTCGATTAAATATTGTGACTGATTTTCATTTTTGTTGTATCATATCACTATAAAATTCATGTTTTTGGCCACGAAACTCGTTTCACGCAGAAACTACAACTAATTTTGTCCTTTCATTGCGAATTATCTGTCTTAGCTATAACTAGGACAATGAGAGGGCACGGAATGTTACAGTTGCTCGTTGGGTCTATGGAAATGTTATTGGGCTGTGAAGCCAAGGATGAATCGGTTCCAGTCTCACAGAAAGTCAGCGTTGTATCTCTTACATGATAGAGCTGAAGCCGTTGGGCTTTCTGAATGTACCGAATAACTCATTTGAAAACGTTCCTACATGAAGCGAAAAAGCTACTTCCTGGCATGATTACTTCGATAGCACTCACACCGTACGTGGCACATATGTTCGAGCTTCCTTCACCTCATTCACCCCTCTATTAAATCCGAGGAGGACAAAATTTCACAAATCTTTAACTTTTTCCGTTTAACGCTTGGTTTTTAATCCATAAAGCCACATATAGCCTTAAAAAATGCAACGTTCAACGTGTCATCACAAGAACAATACAAAATGACGATTGATTAATACACTCGTATCATCCTGCGTACCAACACGCCTAACAAAATCGTCATGGAATCATGCACCGACTTCCTTCTCATTGCCTGCATTGATAGATTACAAACTTGGATTTTGCCACGTAATATGCTATTTGAGTACTGTTTACAACGTTGTGGTCACTGCATGGCGTATACTCAGCTTACAGAATATATTCCACGTTGAAAACCAAGCTGCAGTATTAAATAATCTTATGCTTGCCAATTTGCTTGCAAAAATGTCCCCTGTAGATCGTAGGCTCGAACCGCAAAGTGTCGCGATCGCCTGGGCTAGTGCTGGATGGCCGTAGGTCGGTCGACCAGAAATTGTTCGCATTAGAACGGGCAGCCACGAGCTGTTTCACGATAATGTTTTTGCAAGTTTTAGCTTTTACTGCCTGGTTATAAAATGAAGTAAGTTATCTCTGAGCTACCAACGGATTCATATTGTTAGCAAACAGGCGAGGGGTGATTTATAAAATTACAGAACAATCGGGTTCAGTAACTCAGGTCAGAATTTGCACTGCGCGGCGTTTAACACAAACAGACGGTGCTTTTTAACAAGCACAAACACATCCTGCTCACTTCTGGTTCCACAGAGTGAAGAACGTACGATTGCACTGTGGTTCCCCAAATCCACAGGCGGACGTGGTGACATATAGAAAGTCTGTCTCCAGTAACGTTTCTTAGACTAGTAATTTTATTTCAGTAATGATGCAAATACCGTGAAGTGTCACAGGGCAATTAATTTAATTTTTAATTTGAGCTTGAGACATTGAATACAGTGGTTCTCGACTAGGATTCGAAATCGGATCTTCCCATTCGCGGAATTTTGTGACTTCGTGACGAGGCAATGGAGTCAGTTCGTCGTTTGCTGAATATTTCAAACTTCTCAAGGTCTCCACGCAAGATACGTGTCTCGATTCGAATCCCCGGTGCAGCACAGAAGTTTTCATCGTGGCTTTTCAAGCTCTAGTATGGGCACACCTAACTGCTGGTGGAAAATAATTTTGGTTTATAACGTCTCTCCATTCGTTGGCAACATTGAAGATGTTTCACGGTTTCGACTCCCAGTGAGACACAATAACTTTCGTCACATCATTTCAAGTTCAAAGATATCACTCCTTTGCTAATGATGAAAACAAAATCGATAGTTAACGTCGCTTCGTGTTTAGTCAAAGACGATATGTGAAGTGTTTGATTCCCATCCGAACTGAACCCTTCGTGATATTGTTTCTACTTCAAACATACGCACATCTCGCTAGTGGCGAAAGGAAATTATATTTAATGCCCGTTAGTGGAGAGAAAACAACGGCGATAGGTACTGGGCTCGAATCCCAGTAAGACAGAAATTATTCCTTTTTATCGTCATTTCAGTTTCAAAAATCTCGCAACTGCTGATAAAATTTAATAACTGGCATTTGATTGCGCTTAGTTTACAAATCAGTTAGGTGCTGGGTTCGAATCACTGTCTAGCACAAAACTTTACATCACTGTAGGTTACTTGTGAATGAAGCCGTGTTTACCATCTTTCGTGGTTAGTTATCAGGGACAATAGGTGTGGATAGAAGTCCTATCCCAGTACAGTTATTTTAAGCATGTAATTTGATGTTCAGATTTGCTAACTGATACTAGTTAAAAATGAGACATGTCCCGTTTTATTATGAATAGTCAGCAATGAAACTCAGTCCTATGTTCGAGTCTAAGTCAGGTAAAATAGCTTTGCTTAGTTTCATTGCCTATAGGTGCTGGGTTTTAATCCAGATCCAGTACAAAACAGTTCGTCATGTTTTTAAAAGTTCAACCCCATGCACTACTAACTGCTCATGAATAACTTAGATTACTTACGTCACTTTGCGTTGAATAGCAAGGGTGATAGATGGCTTTCTGACTGCCCATTGAGTACCATGCCATTATGAATGTAGTGCAATTACTAGTGATATGTTGTTGATAGTGATGATTGCTTAAGGCTGTTAATCATTCTTCTAATTGGTTAGTTCATTAATCAGCTTATACGAAACTAATCGAAAGATGGTTGATAGTTTTTTGGAAACCTTTCAGTGCGCAAGAATACTTCGAATGTTCATAGATTTATATTTAAACACTCTTGAAACATATCTTATTCGGAAATGAATTTAATTTTGTGTATTGGTTACGAAATGATTTATACGGTATAATTATGGGCACAAGTTGTCTCAGATACTAATGAGAACAGTAACACTTTAGGGACGTCGCTTATTGAAAAAAAGTTGAGTTTACGTGCGTTAAGGACTGTCTCATCTCTAAGAAGATGTGTCCTTATATTTCCAGTATTATGGTATTTGTTTGAATCAGGAGTTATTCCCATGCAGAGCATTGTTCTGTAGCGGCCATTTTTGGTAACTATTTTGTATAGTAAGGTGACTGTACCGACAAGTGATTAGAGGACTAAAAGACAGTTACCTTATGTGGGATGCGAACGAATCAGACGGTGCGCAATTAAGGTCGTTCGGATACTTTTGAGCATGATCTTATAAGGGACAGTCAAATGGAAACCTAACACTCGCCACAAAGGGGCCATAAAATGGTTCCATTAAAAAGTAACCACCACACGTGTTAAGAAATTTATCCCACTCGGATACGATAGATCGATTCCTGCTTCGTAAAACAACATGGTCGGCCGTTGATGGATCCACAACCGCACCCACAGTGGCACTTCCTCGTCCGATTGAAACCGGCGTCCACGCCTGGCTTTTCTCAGGTCGCCAAAGATGTGAAAATCACACAGTGAAAGATCGGGGTTGTACGGAGGATGCTGCAGTGTTTCCCAACCAAGTCGCTGAGGCGTAGCCTTCGTGGGATTGGCGGCGTGGGGGCGGGTGTTTTCATGCAACAGTATGATTCCATTCGACAGCTTTCCTGGGCGTTTTGACTTATGGCGAATCGCAGTTTCTGCCAAGTGTCTTCATAGCGCTGAGAATAATCGCCATTGTTTTCTAGCCACGAAGGTCCACGCTCGAGGAACTCGACGAGCATAGTGCCCCTACAGTCGAAGAAGAAGGTCTTCATGACTTTGCCAGAACCTGTGTCAGCAAGCTTTTCACTTATCTGTGGGAGCGATGTGGGATGTTTCCACTGTTGGCTTTGCCGTTTGCCCTCTGGCTGTCGGAATGCTCTCGGACGGAACCTTCCTTTTGCCCCCCTCCCTCTCCCCCCCCCCCCCCTTGCCCCGTGCCCAAACGCCAATTGGCCGAAGGTTACGCTTCAGCGATTTGGTTGGGAAATACTTCAGCATCCTCCGTACAGCATAGATCTTTTCACCGTGTAGTTTTCACATCTTCGGTGACCTGAATAAAGACATGTATGGATGTAGGTTTCAGTTGGACGAGGAAGTGTGAGAGTGGGTGCGGTGGTGGATCTGTCAGCGACCGACTGCGTTCTACGAAACGGGAGTTGATCGTCTCTTATCATAGTAGGATAAATGGCTTAACGTGCTTGGTCATTGATTTTGAATGGAACCATTCCATGGTGCCGTTGTGGTGGATGTTTTCATTTGAGTGTCGCTTATTCGTTTGAAGAAGGAGAATAGAAGTTTTCATTTAGGAGCTTTTTCTTCATCAGACAAGTGAAATTAATCTTTAAAGAGGGATATTTTGAATGAGAAAATAGCATTTGTCGTAGACCTAACACGACTTGCGTCTCCTAGTTTATAAATATAGCTTTGAGTTTATGAAATAATATTTGCTCTTTTTTTTTAATTCTACTGGTTAAGTCCAAAAGTTCATCTTAAACAGCTCGCTGTTGTTTTTTTATGGAAAGCTGGTGTTCAGGAATCACACTGATAAGGCAGACATCATCAGGCATCTCAGTGCCGTCACTCGTGTGAACCTTTTTGTAGAGTTTCTTCCAGTTTTTCTATACCTTTTGAACAGTATCACATCGAGACCAATTGGTTCCACCCGACATTACCAATGTTCCGTAAACAGCTATGATTTGCTCTTCTGAAGATATTCGGATTTCAGCGACGCTCGGCGTAACTCATTGCACTGAAACGTTACTGTTATTGCCAGTCCATCTGGTAGACTCTAAGGTTAACAAGTGTGTTATTTCTGTGTGTATCATGTCTCTAAAAAGGTTCGCTGAGGTTTTGCAAAGAAGTTCCATTGATTTCGAGGACTTTCGTATCAGGATTTTGTGCACGAACTCACCTCTCGATTATGCCCCATAAATGTTCGATGGGATTCATGTCGGGCTATCTGGGTGGCCAGATCATTCTCTCGAATTGTTCAGAATGTTCTTCAGACAAATCACAAACAACTGTGGCCAAGTGACATGACATCATTGTTTAGGAACATGAAATCCATGAATGGCTGCAGATGGTATCCAAGTAGCCGAACATAACCACTTCCAGTCAATGATCTGTTCAGATGGACCAGAGGACCCAGTCCATTCCGATATGGCCACGAACTCAGGAGAGGCGCTGCAGGCGGTGTCGTGTTGTTGGCAAAGGCACTCGCGACGTTCGTCTACTATCGTGTCCCATTAACGCCAGATTTCGCAACACTGTACTAATGGATACATTCGTCGTACGTCCCACGTTGATTTCTGTGGTTATTACACGAAGTGTTTCTTGTCTGTTAGCATTGACAATTCTACGCATACGCTGATGCTCACGGTCATTAGGTGAAGGTTGTCGGCCACCGCGTCGTACGCTGTGATTGGTAATGCCTGAAATTTGGTATTCTCGGCTCGCTCTTGACACCGTGGATCTCAGAATACTTAATTCTCTAATGATTTCCGAAATGGTCCAACTATCATGCCCTCTTAAAAGTCTGTTTATTCCTGCCGTCCGGCCATAATCACATCGGAAAAAGAGTGCAAATGACAGCTCCACTAATTCACTGCCCTTTAATACCTTGTGTACGCGATACTGCCACCATTTGTATATGCAGGCCACCTTAACCCACATTCTTTTATTACTATATTTGCAAGTTTATCTCATGTGCTTTCTTATCTTCCGTTGCGTAGGTCGACTTGATGATCTCTCATCGAAACTAATCGTAAATACAAATTTACTGATATACGAATACCAGCTTTTGGTTATTTAAAGACGCGATTATGAAGGCAGAATCACAAAAATAACGACAAAGTGTATTGAATTATTTGATTCGTTGGTAATAGAACGAATAACGCATTCTTGTATTTTGGATTATAAATTAGAAATTGATCCTATGAGTAGAATGCTCAGTGCCATGCAGATCATCGACTGTGTGTATAGTTTGAAGTACGTAGCCTACTGGCGCCGTCGACGTAAAGACGATGAAATGTAAAAGGAAAAAAAATCTGTGACACTAGAATTTACAGGCTAAGAATGGCTGGTGATGGTGATAGAATAAACCAAGAGAAATCTTGAAAATGTGAGGTCAAGAATTCTCAATGCTTCATAGAGGAAACCCTCACATTGCAGAGAAGCAATGAGTGAAATTAAATTATGATCCTGGTCTTCCTTTGTTCACAATATGAAAGAACTTTTGGTCGCAAACTGGAGCACACTAATGGCGATTTCTTTCGTTTCAACGAGGTTGTCTATGAGTACAGAAGTACACTGTACAGATATTCAAATCTTTTTATGGAGTACCTTATGACTTCTGCGAACAGGAAGGTGAAATATTTCACTGATATGCGTCAACGCCGTAAACCAGATGTTAAGGACTGCCTGATGTGAACTTTATGGTGGACTGTTGTAAGGTGCCATGGATGTTTCGGAGTCTTAAAAAGAAAGTAACTTTTCGTTTGTTGATCCAATGAAGTGCTATATCTAAAATCTGCCACTTTTTGGCGTCATACATAAAATATATTATTTAAAGCACTAAAAAATTGACTCGTTTTATGTGTTCTGTGTCTCATAAATTAGAAATGATAGGAGGAAAGGTTTGGCATTTTCAGTACCAGCAAATTAGAACTTGATCCTATGAGTCGAATGCTCATGGGCGTGCTGATCATTGACATAGTGTATGGTTGGACGTGTGTAGCCTATTGATGCCGTGGACGAAAGAAGATTAAATGTCAAAGGAAAAGAGGAAAATACGAAAAAAATTCTGTGCTGTCTCTGTAAACAGCAGTCCAGATTTCGTTATTTGTACTTCCTTCGAGCTGAGAATAGGCACGTTCTTTAAACATACTTAGTTAGTACCTTAATATTTGAGGCACAAAAATGTTTTAGAGCGGTGTAATCCTTAACAGTAATATTACGACAAATGATATCGTAACTGAACTTATTATAAAATGTCTTGTATTAAATATAACAGTAGAATTGCTAATATGTTATGGGTAACTAAAACATCAAAACATATTTCGTTTACTAGACGCATATCGAATATAAAATTCAGAATATTAATAAAAATATCCGAGGTTACTGACCAGCTGCCCACTAAGGCGAAAGTCCGCCTAAAATCCCTGAAAATATTTAGAATGTTAAAAATGTTGAGTCAACTGGAATCTGGAAATAATCTGTTGGCGGTCTTCACTGAAATGTATAATTAAGATTTATCTCAAGCAGTCTGTAAGTGTCACAGATGTACAAGCGTGAAGGGAAAATAGCTGAAACCAATTAATCCCAAATAAATCAAACAGCATTACAAAAATTATTGTTATTGCCAGTCGATTAAATCTGGAGTTGCCTTATCTGCAACTACAGCAAACAACAGGCTGTATCGATCATACGACTTCTCAATAGCTCTGAACAACATTTCAAGGACAGCTGTCTTTTCCACGTGCAGAACAGTGGGCAAAAACTGTTTGCATTATGTGCAACATATGACTACAGGACAGTGTGCACTAGTATCCGAAGTTCAGCATAATCGGGAAAAGAGGTAAACACGAAAAAAAATCTGTGCCGTTACTCTAAACAACTGTCGAGATTTCGTTATCTATAAAGAAGATGATACTTTCAGCTGAGAATAGGTACGTTCTCTACGGGTTAAAAGAAATGGTAAGTTGCACAAGTCACACCAATATTCTAGAAAGGTAATAGGAGTAATCCGCTAAATTACAGGCCCATATCATTCGATTCGATATGCAGGAGGATTTTGGAACATTATGCATTACCTCGAAGAGAACAGTCTATTGACACATAATCAACACGGATTTAGAAAACATCGTTATTGTGTAACACAACTAGCTCTTTACTCACAAGAAATGTTGAGTGCTATTGACAAGGGATTTCAAATTGATTCCATATTTCTAGATTTCCAAAAGGCTTTTGACACCGTACTACACAAGCGGCTTGCAGTGAAATTACGTGCTTATGGAATATCGTCTCAGTTATGTGACTGAATTTGCGATTTTCCGTCATAGAGATCACAGTTCGTAGTAACTGACGGAAAGTTATAGAGTAAAACAGAAGTGATTTCTGGTGTTCCCCAAGGTAGTGTTATAGGCCCTCTGCTGCTCCTTGCGTATATAAATGATTTAGGAGACGACCTGAGCAGTCGTCTTAGGTTGTCTGCAGATGATACTGTCGTTTATCGTGTAGTAAACTTATCAGAAGAGCAAAACAAACTGAAAAATGACTTAGAAAAGATACTTGAATGATGCGATAATTGGCAATTGACCCTAAGTAATGAAAAATGTGAGATCATCCATATGAGTGCTAAAAGGACTCCCTTAAACTTCGGTTACGCGATAAATCAGTCTAAACTAAAGGCCATAAATTCAACTAAATGCCTAGAAATTACAGCTACGAACAGTTTAAATTGGAAAGAACACATAGAAAATTTTGTGGCGGAAGGCAAAGCAAAGACTGAGTTTTATTGGCAGAACATTTAGAAAATGTAACAGATCTACTAAAGAGACTGCGTACATTACGCTTGTCCCTCATCTTTTCGAATACTGCTTCGCGGTCTGGAATCATTACCAGATAGGATTAACGGAGTACATCGGGAAAGTGCAACGAAGAGCAACACGTTCTGTATTATCGCGGAGTAGGGGAGAGTGTGTCAGGGACATGACACGGGATTTGGGACGGACACCATTAAAACAAAGACGTTTTTCGTTGTGGCGGAATCTTCTCACGAACTTTAAATCAACAGTTTTCTTCTCCGAATGTGAATATATTTTGTTGACGCCGGCCTATATAGGGAGGAACGATGATAATAATAAAATAAGGGAAATCTGAGCTCTCACGGAAAGATGCAGGTGTTTGTAGATATAAATGCAAAAATGTAATACGACAAAATGAAACGCACGTCTCCGCGCTTTCGTTGTGAACGAAGTGTATTCTCTTGGTGAAGTTACAATGCGTATCATAACCACAACATTTGGACCTTCTTTTACTGGGGTATCATGTAGATGGTATATGCTCCACAGATAGTTGCAATTTGTCCACATAGTCTTGCATTGGATCGACGTCGGCAGCTGGCAGAGGTTCAGCAGAAGGCAGATGGGAGAAGTAATCAACTGAGCGCTTGGAGAGCAGTGTGAGAAGAGCGCAAGCGGTGTGATGCAGTCAGCGGTATGGTGGCTAACCTACGTGATGTCGATGACTAACGAGGGAACGCTTCAGACACGGCCAACTGATTCGGCTAATGTTTGGCAGGTCGCTTTCGTACCACCTAAAATGAAGCACTCTGAAAAAATCATCCCCGAAGTTCATGACCCGCAACCAATTCCAAACTCACAGGGTCGATATAATTGAAAACTGAGCATTTTTCGTCATCATACAGGGTGTTACAAAAAGGTGCTGCCAAACTTTCAGGAAACATTTCTCACACACAAATAAAGAAAAGATGTTATGTGGACATGTGTCCGGAAACGCTTGATTTCCATGTTGGAGCTCATTTTAGTTTCGTCCACCTACGCTCAATGGAGCACTTTATCATGATTTCATACGGGATCTGCTAGAACATATGCCTTTACAAGTACGACACAACTTGTGGTTCATGTACGATGGAGCTCCTGCACATTTCAGTCGAAGTGTTCGTACACTTCTCAACAACAGATCCGGTGACCGATGGATTGGTAGAGGCGGACCAATGCCATGGCCTCCATGCTCTCCTGACCTCAACCCTCTTGACTTTCATTTATGGGGGCGTTTGAAAGCTCTTGTCTACGCAACCCCGGTACCAAATGTAGACGGCTGTGATACAATACGCCATTCTCCAGGGCTGCATCAGCGCATCAGGGATTCCATGCGACGGAGGGTCGTTGCATGTATCCTCGCTAACGGAGGACATTTTGAACATTTCCTGTAACAAAGTGTTTGAAGTCACGCTGGTACGTTTTGTTGCTGTGTGTTTCCATTCCATGATTAATGTGATTTGAAGAGAAGTAATAAAATGAGCTCTAACATGGAAAGTATGCGTTTCCGGACACATGTCAACATAACATATTTCTTTCTTTGTGTGTGAGGATTGATTGCTGAAAGTTTGGCCGTACCTTTTTGTAACACCCTGTATATGGGGGCCAAAAACACGTTTTCCGAGAAATCGGAAAGAGGACCATTCACGAGTCTTGCTTGTATACCCATCTTGTTAACGTCTTTCAACGATAGCGGTTCTAACCGAGTGACCATCCAATAGGTTGGAAAGCAGAGGACCTGTGTTCAATTCCTACATGCAGTCTACAATTACTTTTTCATTTGTGTTTTTCTCCGTATCTAAATTGATAGGAATATGTGGCTAATAAATTAAATAAATCAATAAGCAGGTGAACAAATATCTCAAACAAACTGGATTACAGAAGAAATAATTTTTACCCTTGGTCGTTTTACAGTCGTTATTATACTCGTTCTGAAACATATCGTCTTACTTCTCAGAACACAGAACAACTAGATGTACAGTACTTATCATATAAAAATTCGAAGGAAATCCAGAGCCTGACAATAAGTGAAACGCGCGGAAGGGCAGTAGGAAACTTCACAAGCATAGAGGGCGTGTGGTGTTATTTCAGTAAATTCAAGAACGAGTCAAATTTACAAAGAACTCAGGAGTATGAGGACACTTATCAGGATGACATTACACCCCATCTGGCCAGGATGTAAGCACTTTTTCTCTTGGGAAGAGTGTCACGGATCCGTTGCATCATCTCCTGAGGCAAGCTGTCCTGCAACTGTCGTAACTGATCCATGATATCTTCGATATTGGCACTGAAAAAGTTGATGACAGAGTTGGTATCGCAGATGTTCTATTTCGCACAGATCTGAGAATCTTACTGTCCAAGGGAGTACTTCGTCATCCACTCAGTTTACAGAGACACATGCCGTGTGTGGACGAGCAGTGTCCTGTTGAAATATTACACCACGATACTGTTGCATGTGGGGTAACACACGAGGACGCAGAATGTCCGTGACGTACTGTTATGCCGGCAGATTTCCCTCAGTAACTGTCACCCGTGACCTGAAGTAACACTCGATGGATACTAAAACCATGAACTAGGCAAGGGACAGTTTAGTTTCCTTCATTGTCATCGGAGCTTTATTAACATACTAGCTGAGTACCTGGCGTTACTCAGATACGTATTTATTCTGTTCTTTCATTAGACCATCTCAACCTTCTCCTCTTTCTGTCCATCTCCCCCTTCACCTCTTCTCTGTCGAACACCACCCCTCTCTCTGTCCGCCAACTTCACCCCCATTCTCTGTCTGTCTTCTCCTGCCACTGTCTCCGTTCATCACCTCCTCCCCTAATTTCTGTCAATGCACTCCTCCCAGCTCTGTTCATCTGCTCTTCTTCCCCTCTGTCTGTCTCCTCCTCCACCTCCACCTCCTCCTCCTCCTCCCTCTAATTCTACCTCCTCCTCCCCCTCTCTCTGTCCATCTCCTCTTCCCCCCTCTCTGTCCTTCTCCTACCACCATCTCTCCCTGTTCATCTCCTCCCCTTTCCTTTCTGTATCCATATCCTCCTCTTCCCTCTCTATGTCCATTTCCT
The DNA here is from genome assembly GCF_023897955.1 of Schistocerca gregaria. Classification (NCBI taxonomy): domain Eukaryota; kingdom Metazoa; phylum Arthropoda; class Insecta; order Orthoptera; family Acrididae; genus Schistocerca; species Schistocerca gregaria. The sequence continues at coordinate 441,358,534 of NC_064931.1, read as the reverse complement.
CCTCTTCCCTTCCTCTGTCCATTTCCTTCTCCTACTCTGTCTGTTCATCTCCTCCTACCCCCTCTCTGTACATATCTGTTCCTCCCCATGTCTCTCTCGATCTCTTCCTCTTCCCTTCCTCTGCCAATCTCCTTCTGTTTCCAATTTTTCCGTCTTCTCCTCTCCTGTCTCTCCGTCCTTTTTCTCTTTCCCTATCTGTCCATCTCCTCCTCCTCCTTCGTTGTCTATCCATCTTCTCCTTCCTCCTTCTCTCTCCACATTATCACGCTTACCTCGATAGGAGGCTGGTGGTTCCTACCCCTATAGTATTTCTTTCCAGCTTGTAACTAAAATGTGTACCAAATTTGACTGAAATCGTTCCAGGAGCTTGAGCATTTTACCCGTGGTTTGCCCACGCACAAACATGTCAAATATATTTCACATATATTTAACATATTTCATACATATTTTATAAGTTCCCTGTTCGGTGCGTTTTTCCTTTCGTGTTAGTGAGTGGTCTGGGGTTCGGCAGTGGTAAGTGCTAGTTGCTTGCCATACTTGCCATCTCCTCACATCGTGGTTAATATTAAGCCTATAACACCATGAAACACACTGGCAATGAAAGATCACTCACTCTACTCTGTGCATTTGCAGGTGACGATAAATTACCCAACATAAAATAATTATTATGTCAAACTCCTCCCACGCGGGAATGTTGCTAATTACGGCATCCGTTTTACAAGGAAAAACATCGCCAAAGTAAGACCTGAGTTGAAATAACAGAAATGTACTGACGTTACTTTTTAGTTACCCGGTCACCTCACCAGTTAGTAGCAAGGGAGAAAAGATGAAACTAAAGCCATTCATATTTAATTAAAATATTTAAGCCCTCAACGCACGTAAGTTGGCTACGAGATAAACATTAATAGACACACATGTATGAAAGAATTGTTGACGCCTGTTAGTAGTATGAGGTTATTCAGGGCTACTGATTATCTTTATGTATTCTGAAGGCACCTGATTTCCATGTGGAAGACTGGTGCAGGATAAATCAAACGAGTAGTGTAAGTCTGAACAGATCACAAATGCTACTAAACGGGGGGAAGATTGATTCCCAATTCCTCTATTAAAATTTCTCTACGATGAATAAGAAAACAACTCCAGTTGCTAAATAATTACGCAATCTGTGATCTGTGCAGAACATAAACCAGCGCAAAGCATAAATGCCACACTTACTCAAAATAACCACACCGAAAGTACTCCAGGCTGCAGCTGAACGCCTCTGGATCTCTGTGTGTTAACTCAGCACAACGTCCTGCAGTGGCGACCACTGAAGCTAAGTGCTAGGCACTGAGTGTGTCGCACACTTAAGTTCAATACCAAAGACAGGCAAATACATACGTCCGTACGCCTCGTACGTCGAATGTCAAAGACACATGTCTCTCTCACTCCGTTCCACTCGTAAACGCTATACCACAGAGGGCAGGACTTGCAAGTTTTGCCTCACTGACAATTAAGAATTTCTCCGTTCCCTTCCAAATACTGGGAAAATAACGCAGAATTTTCTCAATAAGTTTCTGTATTTTATTCGTAAACTCACTAGGGTTTGACACTGTACAAGACTTTAGCCATCACTGGCTAATAATTTTTATGAGATAGGAGGCAGTTACACTGAAGAGCCGAAGAAACCGGCACACCTGCCTAATATCGTGTAGGGCCCCCGCAACCACGCAGAAGCGCCGCAACACGACGTGGCATGGACTAGAAATTGAAATTTGTGGTAAGTTTTTATGGGACAAAACTGCTCAGGTCATCGGTCCCTAGGCTTACACGCTAACTTAAACTAACTTACGCTATGGACAACAAACACACACCCATTCCCGAGGGAGGACTCGAACCTCCGACGGGAGCGAGCCACGCGAACCATGGCGAGGCACCCATAGATGGCGCGACTACCCCGCGTGGCCGCATGGACTCGACTGATGTCTAAACTAGTGCTGGAGGGAATTAACACCGTGAATCCTGCAGGGTGTGCATAAATCCGTAAGAGTACGAGGGGGTGGAGATCTCTTCTCATCAGAACGTTGCAATGTATCCCAGATATGCTCAATAATGGTCATGTCTGGGGAGTTTGGTGGCCAGCGGAAGTGTTTACACTCAGAAGAGTGTTCCTGGAGCCACCCTGTAGCAATTCTGGACCTGTGGGGCTTCGCATCGTCATTCTGGAATTGTCCAAGTCCATCGGAATGCACAATGGACCTGAATCGATGCAGGCAATCAGACAGGATGCTTACGTACGCATTACCTGTCAGATACGTATCTAGACGTGTCAGGGATCCAATATCACCCCAACTACGCACGCCCCATAGCATTACAGAGACTCCACCGGCTTGAACAGTACCCTGCTCACATGCAGGTCCATGGATTCATGAGGCTGTTTCCATACCCGTACTCGTCCATCCTCCCTATAAAATTTGAAACGAGACACGCCCGACCAGGCAACATGTTTTCAGTCATCAACAGTCCAATGTCGGTCTTGACGGGCCCAGGCGAAGCGTAAAGCTTTGTGTCGTGCAGTCACCAAGGGTACACGAGTGGGCCTTCGGCTCCGAAAGCCAATATCGATGATGTTTCGTTGTTGACGGCCCAGCATTAGAATATGCAGCAATTTGCGGAAGGGTTGCGCTTCTGTCACTTTGAACGATTCCCTTTAGTCTTCGTTGGTCCCGTTCTTGCAGGATCTTTCTCTTGACACAGCCATGTCGGAAATTTGGTGTTATACCGGATTCCAGATATTCAAGGTACACTCGTGAAGTGGTCGTACGGGAAAATCCCCATTTCATCTCTACCACGGAGATGCTGTTTCCCATCGCTCGTGCGCCGACTATAACACCACGTTCAAACTCATTTAACTGTTGATAAACTGCCTTTGTTGCTGTAGTAACCGCTCTAACAACTGTGCCAGACACTTGTTGTCTTATATAGGCGTTGTCGACCGCAGCGCCGTGTTCTACCTCTTTAAATATCTCTGTAATTGAACACGCATCCCTATACCAGTTTCTTTGGCGCATCAGTGTATTTTCCCAAGCTGTTTACGGAAAATGGACGGAGTTTCTAATATGCGTGCTCCAGAGGGGAAGTCTGTGGGCTATTCCAGCTTCACTCAGGGCCCCTTCATACCTCATTACTTATGAACGCCGCCACCTGAAAAATGCCCATTCAGGTTTTGCGGCCACGGAAACACGGGTGTCCTTTCTCTTAATCCTTACTGTGTGCGCGCACTGCCCACAGGCCTGCTGCCAGCTATTTCAACGTCGCGCCAAAAGCGGAAAAAATATTCTCTCTCTTCCAAGCTTCACAGACAGTGTGCCTTTCCTCAGGAAAGTTACACATAATACTACAGCACTCAATTTACATGCTGTCACTGTCGCTAAACGCATTCTCTGAAAATTATTTCGATTTCATGAGCCGACTCGAATAGTAAACGGTTGTGAAAAAACACTTGACTTCTTAACAACAAATATTGCTGAGCTAATAACGAGCATGAAAAGCATACAGGTGTTACTGAACACAGGATTGTCGTAGCGAGACTGAATACGGCAGCTCACAAATCCACCAAAAAATAATCGAAATCTATATCTGCTCAAAACAGCAGATCAAAATTCGCTTGATGCCTTCCTGAGAGACAGTTGCCACTCCTTCCACATAAACAATGTACGTGTAGACGAGATGTGGCTTTGAATTCAAAGAAACAGCATCGACAGAAATTGAAAGATTTGTACCAAATAAACTAACAAACGCCAGCAAACAAAAGACGTCCGACCACTGTCGTAGAAACAACGAAAAAAACATGTCAAATTTAAACGAACACATAATCGACAGGATTGGCGAGCTTTTGCAGAAGCTCGAAATTTTGCGTGGACTTCAACGCGTGACGCTTATAATACGCACATCAAAAACAATTTTGCATCACCCTTGTTCCCAGAACTCCTGAAGATAGACGATATCTGCGGATATTGCATCGCAGACACAGTCCTTTTGACTGTTCAGAGATGTCACTAAACACACCCAAAGATGTAAACAACCATACATGAGCAACGCCTATTAGACGGAGGGGGTCTGACAGCTGATCAGTTGCACTCATTCCACCAGGAAGGAGGTACACGGCTCGTGTTGTCTGTAGTTCAACCATGCCTAGACGGACAATACCGCGGTCCGACCGCGTCCGCATTGTAACTTTGTGCCAAGAAGGGCTTTCAACAAGGGAAGTGTCCAGGCGTCTCGGAGTGAACCAAAGCGATGTTGTTCGGACATGGAGATACAGAGAGACAGGAACTATCGATGACATGGCTCGCTCAGGCCGCCCAAGGGCTACTACTGCAGTGGATGACTGCCACCTACGGATTATGACTCAGAGGAACCCTGACAGCAACGCCAACATGTTGAATAATGCTTATCGTGCAGCCACTGGACGCCGTGTTACGACTCAAACTGTGCGCAATAGGCTGCAGGACGCGCAACTTCACTCACGACGTCCATGGCGAGGTCCATCTTTGCAACCACGACCCCTTGCAACGCAGTACATATGGGCCCAACAACATGCCGAATGAACCGCTCAGGATTGGCATCACGTTCTCTTCACCGATGAGTGTCACATATGCCTTCCACCAGACAAGGCAACCCGGTCAGGCTGAACGCCTTACACACACTTTCCAGCGAGTGTAGCAAGGTAGCGGTTCCCTGCTGATTTGGGGTGGCATTATATGGGGCCGACGTACGCTGCTGGTGGTCATGGAAGGCGCCATAACGGCTGTATGATACGTGAACGTCATCCCCCGACCGACAGGGCAACCATATCGACAGCATATTGGCCAGGCATTCGTCTTCATGGAGGACAATTCGCACCCACATCGTGCACATCTTGTAAATGTCTTCCTTAGGATAAACGACATCGCTCGACTAGAGTTGCCAGCATGTTCTCCAGACATGAACGCTATCGAAAATGCCTGGGATAAATTGAAAAGGGCTGTTTATGGACGACATGACCCACCAACCACTCTGAGGGATCTACGCCGAATCGCCATTGAAGAGTGGGACAATTTGGACTAACAGTGCCTTGGTGAACTCGTGGATAGTAGGACACGACGAATACAGGCTTGCATCAATGCAAGAGGACATGCTACTGCGGTATTAGAGGTACCGGTGTGTACAGCAATGTGGAACACCACCTCTGAAGGTCTCGCTGTATGGTGATACAACATGCAATATGTGACTTTCATGAGCAATAAAAAGCGTGGAAATGCTGTTTATGTTGATCTCTATTCCAGTTTTCTGTACAGGTTCCGGAACTCTCGGAAGCGAGATGATGCAAAACTTTTTTTGGTGTGTGTAGTTCCCACATCCAAACTTTGTCTCGAAACCTGGCAGAAAATCCAACGGAATTCTAGTCCTACATACAGTATGCTAGTGGCAAGTCACAATCAATGCCTTATCTGCGCAATGTCTATGGAAATACTATCGATGACCATGCTGCTGAAGCAGAGTTACTAAACATAGCCTTCCGATATTACCTCACCAAAGAAGACGTATTAAATATTCCAGAATTCGATTCAGGAACAGCTGCCAACGTGAGTAACTCAGACGCAGATATCCTAGATGTCGTGAAGCAACCTAAATCACTTAATAGAAGCTATCTTCCAGTACAGATTGTATATCAATTAGGTTCCTTTCAGAATATGCTGATACAATAGCTTCGCTCGCTCGACGAGAGATGTATACCCAACGCCTCGGAAATTGCACAGGTTACACCAATATTCAAGAACGATAGTAGGAATAGTTCACCAACTTACGGACCCATCTCATTAGCGTTGATATGCAGCAGGATTTTGTAACATATATTGTGCTCAAAAATTATTAATTACCTAGAAGAGAACGATCTATTGACACATAGTCGACACGGGTTTAGAAAACGTCGTTCTTGTGAAATACAGCTAGCTCTTTACCTACACGAAGTACTGAGTGCTATCGACAAAGGATTTCAAATTGATGCCGTATTTCTAGATTTCCAGAAGGCTTTTGGCACAATACGTCATACGCGACTTCTAATCAAATTGCGTGCTTATGGAAAATCGTCTCAGTTATTTCACTGGATTTCATGTGAGAAAGGTCACAGTTCGTAGTAATTGCCGGAAAGTCATCGCGTAAATCAGAATTGATTTCTGGCGTTCCTCATGGCGGTGTCAAAGGCTCTGCTGTTCCTTATCTATATAAACGATTTAGGAGTCAATGTGAGCAGCTGTCTTACGTTATTTGCAGATGATCCTGCAGTTTATCGTCTAGTAAAGTCATCAGAAGATCAAAACCGATTGCAAAACGATTTAGATAAGATATCTGTATGCTGCGAAAACTGCCAGCTGACCGTAAATAACGAAAAGTGTGAGGTCATACACATGATTGCTAAAAAGAATCCGTTGAACTTCGGTTACGTTATAAATCAATCAAATCTGAAGGCCGTAGATTCAGCTAAATACCTACAATTACGAGCAACTTAAATTGGAAAGAACACTCAGCAGATGTGGGGAAGGCGAATCAAAGACTGCGTTTTATTGGCAGAACACTTAGAAAATGCAGCATCTACTAAAGAGACTGTCTACGCTACGCTTGTCCGTCCTCTTTTTGAGTACTGCTGCTCGGTGTGGGATGCTTAACAGATAGGATTAACGAAGTAGAGAGAGGTCAAAGAGGGCAGCACGTTTTGTATTATCGAGAAATAGTGGAGAGAGTGTCACGGACGTGATACAGGATTTGGGGTGGACACCATCAAAACATAGACGTTTCTAGTTGCGGCGGTCTCTTCTCACGAAATTTCAATCACAACCTTCCTTCTTCAAATGCGAAAATATTTTGTTGACGCCGACCTACATAGAGAGAAACGATCATCATAATAAAATATGGGAAATCAGAGCTCTCACGGAAAGATATATGTGTTCGTTTTTTGTCGCATGCCGTTCGAGAGTGGAATAATAGAGAATTAGTGTGAAGGCGATTCGATGAACCCTCTGCCAGGCACTTAAGTGTGATTTGCAGAGTAGCCTTGTATATTTAGCTGTAGATGTGACTAAACAGTCATGGCACAATTTCACCTGCATGTCTAGCGAATTTTGCCCTGCAGTTTCATTTTCGCGCTGCAAACGTCGTACATGATGCTATAATTTTTTACGTGGGTCAGTATTTGACCTCATATCTCCTGAACTATGTGTCATGCAATGACGTATTTGTGTCTGTACAATCAGCAACATTTGAAGACACTGTCTGCGAAATGTTTTGCATACATGATGACACAATTTTTCATGCATATCAGTATTTAACCTTAAATCTCCTGAACTATGTGTAGTACAATAATATGTTTTTATAGGTACATTCAGCGGCAGCTGTGGATACTTTCTGCTAAAAGTGTTGTGAACAGAGTTTGTAGCAACGAAGTAATAAATTTAAACGTGTGCCTTGATGCGGTAATTTTGCACGCATCCCAGTGTTTATGACGTATCTCCTGAACTATGTCCTGTACAATACTATAATTTTGCAGGCGAATCCAGTGATATATGCATTTACTGTCTACAAAATGTGTTGTGAATAGAGATTGTAGTAAACAAGTAATAAATTAAAACGTCATGCTTCACACGGCAGTTTTACTGCATAAAGATCGAAAATGTAGTAAGCGATAAACTTTCTCCTTTCATAATTTTGTTGGGGTCGTAGCGATAAGAGCTTTGTTCAAGGTTTAAAGCTATGTGTAAAGTTTGTCGTAAGTCTCTAAGTTTTCTCATTATTAAATACTGACTGAATAAGCTATAGATATTCGCACGTCGTGGGCTACACTTCTTTTTTACCCCCACCCCTTTCACAAGTGGGGTGTCCTCACCTCACAGCGATTCTTTCCAGACAATAAGTGAAATGTGTAACAAGTTTGACAGAAATCGGTCCCGTGATGTAGAAGGAGATATACGTACATACGCATGTACATACATACTTTTTTATAATTTGTATGGATTCTCCAGACGACGATACATTTCGCACTTTTCGTACGTAAGTGAACGTCCGCAGGTCCCTGTGTTCCTGATTTTGTGGCGAGTCCACTGCAGTATCATACATTCTCAAGAGGCCGAATCAACACTGATAGCTACGTCATTCGCGGACTTGGAATGTAATGTTTTTTTTACGATTTAGATCAAATCTGTTTCTCTGCTGATAAGCATTTGTGTCGGACGTGCTTGTAAGTTACTGAAACTGCTTCCAAGCCGAGACTGTTAAGAAAGAGCGAAGTATTCGGCATATGAAATGAAATAATTGTTCCGAACAACTTACATATCATTGTCAGGCACTAGTCAAAGTTTTGTGCTTGACGACCTGCGTTTGCGTCGTTGTCATTAGGCAGTCCGAAAGTGTAATTCTTAATAACAATGGGCTATTAGTGGATAAAGGTTACGAAAACAGGAAGATGTTGGGTATTACTACCTAAAGAGTAACTCTGTATATTCCAAATCGAGCGTTCAGCATCTTTCGAAGTGGTGCATTATCAATTAAAGAACAGTATTAATTTACGAATGACATAACTGAATTATTAAAAGTTCATGAAAATATTGCTTTGTGTGCAAAGCTCTTTGTGCAAAAAACAGATAAATGAATACATGTGACCCCCTTTTATCATTACTTGCATACCAAACGTGAGGATTAGTTGTGATAGTCGAAACTCTACTTAATACACTAACATTTTTCCATATATTATATATCAAGAAAGAATGTCCAAAGAGAATGTAATCCTGTCATATATATATATATATATATATATATATATATATATATATATATACTCCTGGAAATGGAAAAAAAGAACACATTGCCACCGGTGTGTCAGACCCACCATACTCGCTCCGGACACTGCGAGAGGGCTGTACAAGCAATGATCACACGCACGGCACAGCGGTCACACCAGGAACCGCGGTGTTGGCCGTCGAATGGCGCTAGCTGCGCAGCATTTGTGCACCGCCGCCGTCAGTGTCAGCCAGTTTGCCGTGGCATACGGAGCTCCATCGCAGTCTTTAACACTGGTAGCATGCCGCGACAGCGTGGACGTGAACCGTATGTGCAGTTGACGGACTTTGAGCGAGGGCGTATAGTGGGCATGCGGGAGGCCGGGTGGACGTACCGCCGAATTGCTCAACACATGGGGCGTGAGGTCTCCTCAGTACATCTATGTTGTCGCCAGTGGTCGGCGGAAGGTGCACGTGCCCGTCGACCTGGGACCAGACCGCAGCGATGCACGGATGCACGCCAAGACCCATAGGATCCTACGCAGTGCTGTAGGGGACCGCACCGCCACTTCCCAGCAAATTAGGGACGCTGTTGCTCCTGGGGTATCGGCGAGGACCATTCGCAACCGTCTCCATGAAGCTGGGCTACGGTCCCGCTCACCGTTAGGCCGTCTTCCGCTCACGCCCCAACATCGTGCAGCCCGCCTCCAGTGGTGTCGCGACAGGCGTGAATGGAGGGACGAATGGAGACGTGTCGTCTTCAGAGATGAGAGTCGCTTTTGCCTTGGTGCCAATGATGGTCGTATGCGTGTTTGGCGCCGTGCAGGTGAGCGCCACAATCAGGACTGCATACGACCGAGGCACACAGGGCCAACACCCGGCATCATGGTGTGGGGAGCGATCTCCTACACTGGCCGTACACCTCTGGTGATCGTCGAGGGGACACTGAATAGTGCACGGTACATCCAAACCGTCATCGAACCCATCGTTCTACCATTCCTAGACCGGCAAGGGAAGTTGCTGTTCCAACAGGACAATGCACGTCCGCATGTATCCCGTGCCACCCAACGTGCTCTAGAAGGTGTAAGTCAACTACCCTGGCCAGCAAGATCTCCGGATCTGTCCCCCATTGAGCATGTTTGGGACTGGATGAAGCATCGTCTCACGCGGTCTGCACGTCCAGCACGAACGCTGGTCCAACTGATGCGCCAGGTGGAAATGGCATGGCATGACAAGCCGTTCCACAGGACTACGTCCAGCATCTCTACGATCGTCTCCATGGGAGAATAGCAGCCTGCATTGCTGCGAAAGGTGGATATACACTGTACTAGTGCCGACATTGTGCATGCTCTGTTGCCTGTGTCTATGTGCCTGTGGTTCTGTCAGTGTGATCATGTGATGTATCTGACCCCAGGAATTTGTCAATAAAGTTTCCCCTTCCTGGGACAATGAATTCACGGTGTTCTTTTTTCAATTTCCAGGAATATATATATATATATATATATATATATATATATATATATATATATATATATATAACAGTCTACCAATAATTAACATTCCAAGAAACGACGTACATGGAGGTACAGAAATCATCACCGAAAAGATCAGAGTTACGTCTAACACAGCCTGTGAATTGTCGAAGAGGAAACATGAAAGGAAGCGTCGGAATACCTTGTCGACAGGAAGTAACGAACAGCAAAAGAATCTGGAAGGATTTGGTTAAGACGGATAGACGTTTACAGTTAGCCTTCTGCCTCTGATCAGTGTGTCAGCAGTACGCAAGTAGCAGCATTACTGCATTTAATAGGCAAACTTGTATTGTAATAACCGTTTAAATTTTGTGTTGAATTGTTTTTGCTCTCTGTACATTAGTTCAGACGTTCTTTGCATAACAGTATTTAGCATGGATAGGGACTGCGACTACTGTGTTCGGATGAGGACTGAGTTGGCATCCCATCGCTCCCAGCTTCAGGCAGTGTTGGCTGCAGTCACACAGCTTGAGGCTGTTGCCAATAGGCATCACTATGGGGGTCCAGACTGGGGTTTGTTGGGGACGGCCAGCTCTTCCCACGCATCCCCCGATCGGACTACAGCTGTGGCTGCCCGGGATACTGCCCACATTAAGGCTGACCCCTCACCTGTTGTAGAGTGGGAGGTTGTCTCGAGGTGTGGCAGGGGGCGAAAGACATTCCGGAGGGCTGAACGGAAGGCCTCCCCAGTTTAAGTTTGTCTGACGAACCGGTTTCAGGCTCTGTCTCCGGCTGATACTGATCTTCGGCCGGACATGGCTGCTTATCCTGTTCCAGAGGTTATCCCTCAGTCTGCAAGATCCGGGCAGTCGCAGAGCGTCGGCTTACTCGTAGATGGGAGCTTCAACGTCAGGCGCGTAATGGGGTCCCTTAGGGATATGCCTGTAAGGGAGGGTAAGAAAACTAGTGTGCACTACGTATGCATACTGGGGGAGCCATTCTAGATGTGGAAAGGGTCCTTCTGGATGCCATGAAGGGTACAGGGTGCACCCATCTGCAGGTGGTCGCTCATGTCGGCACCAATGATGTGTGTCGCTATGGGTCGGAGGAAATCCTCTCTGACTTCCGGCGGCTATCTCATTAGGTGAAGACTGCCAGTCTCGCTAGCGGAATGGAAGCAGAGCTCACCATTTGCAACGTCGTCGACAGGACCGACTGCGGACCTTTGGTACAGAGCCGAGTGGAGGGTCTGAATCAGAGGCTGAGACGGTTCTGCGACAGTGTGGGCTGCAGATTCCTTGACTTGCGCCATATGGTGGTGGGGTTTCGAGTTTCGCTGGATAGGTCAGGTGTCCACTACACACAGCAGGTGGCTACACGGGTAGCAGGGGTTGTGTGGCGTGGAATGGGCGGTTTTTTTTAGGTTGGATGGCCTCGGATAGGCACAGAAAGGGCAACAGCCTCTAAGCGTGCCGAGCAACGTCAGGACATGCGGGGACCAAGCAGCAATCGGTATTGTAATTGTAAACTGTCGAAGCTGCGTTGGTAAAGTACCGGAACATCAAGCGCTGATAGGAAGCACCAAAGCAGAAATCGTTATAGGTACGGAAAGCTGGCTGAAGCCAGAGATAAATTCTTCCGGAATTTTTGCAAAGGTACAGACGGAGTTTAGAAAGGATAGATTGCATGCAACCGGTGGTGGCGTGTTTGTCGCTGTTAGTAGTAGTTTATCCTGTAGTGAAATAGAAGTGGATAGTTCCTGTGAATTATTATGGGTGGAGGTTATACTCGTCAACCGAGCTAGGTTAATAATTGGCTCCTTTTACCGACCTCCCGACTCAGCAACATTAGTGGCAGAACAACTGAGAGAAAATCTGGAATACATTTCACATAGATTTCCTCAGCATGTTATAGTCCATGTTATAGTCTTAGGTGGAGATTTGAATTCACCAGATGCAGACTGGGACACTCAGATGTTTAGGACAGGTGGTAGGGGCAGAGCATTGAATGACATCTTACTGAGTGCACTATCCGAAAATTACCTCGAGCAATTAAACAGAGAACGGTCTCGTGGAGATAACGTCTTGGACCTACTGATAACAAACAGACTCGAACTTTTCGACTATGTAAGCGCAGAACAGGGAATCAATGATCATAAGGCCGTTGCAGCATCCCTGAATATGAAAGTAAATAGGAATATAAAAAAAGGGAGGAAGGTTTATCTGTTTAACAAGAGTAATAGGAGGCAGATTTCAGACTACCTAACAGCTCAAAACGAAAATTTCTGTTCCGACACTGACAATGTTGAGTGTTTATGGAAAAAGTTGAAGGTAATCGTAAAATGCGTTATAGACAGGTACGTGCCGAGTAAAGCTGTGAGGGACGAGAAAACCCACCGTGGTTCAACAACAAAGTTAGGAAACTACTGCGAAAGTAAAGAGAGCTTCACTGCAAGTTTAAACGCAGCCAAAACCTCTCAGACAGAAGCTAAACGATGTCAATGTTAGCGTAAGGAGGGCTATGCGTGAAGCGCTCAGGGAATTCGAAAGTAAAATTCTATGTACCGACTTGACAGAAAATCCTAGGAAGGTATGGCCTTACGTTAAATCCGTAAGTGGCTCGAAACAGCATATCCAGACACTCCGGGATGATGATGGCATTGAAACAGAAGAAGACACGCTTAAAGCTGAAATACTGAACACCTTTTTCCAAAGCTGTTTCACAGAGGAAGACCGCACTGCAGTTCCTTCTCTAAATCCTCGCACAAACGAAAAAATTGCTCACATCGAAATAAGTGTCCAAGGAATAGAAAAGCAACTGAAATCACTCAACAGAGGAAAGTCCACTGGACCTGACGGAATACCAATTCGATTCTACACAGAGTACGTAAAGAACTTGCCCCCCCTTTTAACAGCCGTGTACCGCAAGTCTCTAGAGGGACGGAAGGTTCCAAATGATTGGAAAAGAGCACAGGTAGTCCCAGTCTTCAAGAAGGGTCGTCGGGCAGATGCGCAAAACTGTAGACCTATATCTCTGATGTCGATCTGTTGTAGAATTTTTTGCTCGCGTATCATGTCATTTTTGGAAACCCAGAATCTACTCTGTAGGAACAACATGGATTCCGGAAACAGCGGTCGTGTGAGACCCAACTCGCTTTATTTGTTCATGAGAACCAGAAAATATTATATACAGGCTCCCAGGTAGATGCCATTTTGCTTGACTTCCGGAAGGCGTTCGATACAGTCCCACACTGTCGCCTGATAAACAAAGTAAGAGCCTACGGAATATCAGACCAGCTGTGTGGCTGGATTGAAGAGTTTTTGGCAAAGAGAACACAGCATGTTGTTCTCAATGGAGAGACATCTACAGACGTTAAAGTGACCTCTGGCGTGCCACAGGGGAGTGTTATGGGACCATTGCTTTTCACAATATATAAAAATGACCTAGCATATAGTGTCGGAAGTTCCGTGCTGCTTTTCGTGGATGATGCTGCGGTATACAGAGAAGTTGCAGCATTAGAAAATTGCAGCGAAATGCAGGAAGGTACAAATGGCTCTGAGCACTATGGGACTGAGGTCATCAGTCCCCTAGAACTTAGATCTACTTAAACCTGTGGACATCACACACATCTATGCCCGAGGCAGGGGTCGATCCTGCGACCGTAGCGGTCGCGCGGTTCCAGACTGAAGCGCCTAGAACCGCTAGGCCACTTCCGCCGGCAATGCAGGAAGGTCTGCAGCGGATAGGCACTTGGTGCACGGAGTGGCAACTAACCCTTAAATAGACAAATGTAATGTGTTGCAAATACATAGAAAGAAGGATCCTTTATTGTATGATCATATGATAGCGGAAAAAAACACTGGCAGCAGTTACTTCTGTAAAATATCTGGGAGCACGCGTACGGAACGATTTGAAGTGGAATGATCATATAAAATTAATTGTTGGTAAAGCGGGTGCCAGGTTGAGATTCATTGGAAGAGTCCTTAGAAAATGTAGTCCAGCAACAAAGGAGGTGGCTTACAAAACCCTCGTTCGACCTATACTTGAGTATTGCTCACCAGTGTGGGATCCGTAGCAGGTCGGGTTGACAGAGGAGATAGAGAAGATCCAAAGAAGAGCTGCCCGTTTCGTCACAGGGTTATTTGGTAAGCATGATAGCGTTACGGAGATGTTTAGCAAACTCAAGTGGCAGACTCTGCAAGAGAGGCTCTCTGCATCGCGGTGTAGCCTGCTGTCCAGGCATCGAGAGGGTGCGTTTTTGGATGAGGTAGCGAATATATTGCTTCCCCCTACTTATACCTCCCGAGGAGATCACGAATGTAAAGTTAGAGAGATTCGAGCACGCACGGAGGCTTTCCGGCAGTCGTTCTTCCCGCGAACCAAACGCGACTGGAACAGGAAAGAGAGGTAATGGCAGTGGCACGTAAAGTGCCCTCCGCACACACCGTTGCGTGGCTTGCGGAGTATAAATGTAGATGTAGATATACTGACTGGAAAAATATCGCAGCACCAAAATATAATTAATGTAGAGAAATGAAATTCCGCGAATACATTGCCCAGATAACATATTTAAATGATTAACATTGCAAGGTCACAGGTTGATGTAAGTGCTAGATAATCCATTGCAAATTTGAAATAATGGTACATTAATTACCGATATTACCGCCAGAATGTTTAATTCAAGCACTCAAAAGTGCTGTACAGCTGCTGGATGTCATTTTAAAGATCTGTTGATTGAGCAGGGCTTGCCAACGTGTCGACAATCTATACAGCATGCTGGGTTAGAACAGCAGTATGTGGATGAGCGTTATCCTGCTAGAAAACGACCCCTGGATTGGTGTTCATGAATGGCAGCACAACACCAGACTGACGTACAGATTTTTAGTCAGTGTGCGTGGAATAACTACGAGAGTGCTCCCACTATCTTACGAAATCGCCCTCTTGACCATAACTCCAGGTATGGGTCCAGCGCATGCAGAAAGGTTGGTTGCTGGCCATCGACTAGCCTCCTCCTAATTAACAAACGGCCATCACCGGTGCCGAGACAGAATCACCGCCGGCAGGTGTGGCCGAGCGGTTCTAGGCGCTTCAGTCTGGAACCGCGCGACCGCTACGGTCGCAGTTTCGAATCCTCCCGTGGGCATGAATGTGTGTGATGTCCTTAGGTTAGTTAGGTTTAAGTAGTTCTAAGTTCTAGGGGACTGATGACCTCAGGTGTTAAGTCCCATTGTGCTCAGAGCCATTTGAACCATTTGAATAGAATCACCTTTCATCAGAAACACAACATAACTCCACCCTGCCGTCCAATGAGCTCACGCTTGACATCAGTGAAGTGGAAATTACAGTGATTGGTATCAGTGGAATTCACGCTACAGGATATCTGGTTCGGAGCTGTCCTTGAAATAACCGATTAGTAACAGTTCATTGTGTCACTGTGATGACAATTTCTGCTCAGACTGCTGCTGCAAATGAAGTACGATTCGCCAGAGCCACACGCCGAACACGATGATCTACCTTCTTTGTACTGCTACGTGTCCATTCGGAGTCCAGTCTTCTTGCGACAGTACGTTCTAGTGACCACCGCTGCCAGCAATCATGCACAGTGACTACATTCCTGCCAATATTTCTGCAGTGTCGCAGAAGGAACATCCAGTTTCTCATAGCCCTCGTACACGACCTCTTTCAAACTCAGTGAGGTGTTGATACTGTCGCCTTTGTCGCCTTAAAGGCATTCTTGACTAACATCAACTCTCCACGACCAATCTCAACAACGCTCTCGACCGTTACAGCACTTATGTAAAGCAAAACACACACAGTGACACTACTAGAGCCATTTTTATGCGACTGGTGCGAAAACTGAATAGACATCGTTTCTTAGATGTTGAAGTACGCCTACTCTTTGTTGGTGTTGCGATTCTTTTTTCCATCAGTGTATATTGAGCGTTTGTACCGCTCCCTGAAACTGATCAATTGCACTAGGCATCCAAAATCGCATTCGACTAATGCAGGTTAACACTACAAAGAGTAGACCTACGATAGGTATTTTTGGAAATAGTCAGGAAGCTGACATTGGACGTGGTATACATACAGGAGCTGCGCATGAGGAATAGAGTAATTTATTACTCCCCTGTAACAGCTACTTTGGTCCATGGGCAAGGTGATATTAAGATCGTGACAGTTGCGCTCAGCAGGAAAATAGTTACTGTAAATGTGACAAACATGTAATTATTATGGAGTAATAAGCACTAATTGTAAGGTGGGCAGTTATATTTATTTATAGGTAATTTTCATTTAGTGTCTTCATATAATTAAATAAACTGAACGGAATCGCCGCAATATTTGGAGTTGGCCATGTAATACATAACTTGAAGGCTATTCTACGGCATAAACGAGTGGCGAAGTTCAAATGTTCAAATGGCTCTGAGCACTATGCGACTTAACCTCCGAGGTTATCAGTCGCCTAGAACTTAGAACTAATGAAACCTAACTAACCTAAGGACATTACACACATCCATGCCCAGGCAGGATTCGAACCTACGACCGTAGCGGTCGCTCGGTTCCAGACTGTAGCGCCTAGAACCGCACGGCCACTCCGGCCGGCGAGTGACGAAGTACATGGCCTGATGTCACAAGATGTGATAGCAGTACTAGGCCACCACTATCGTAACACAGGCAAATATATCGGCCATGGAGAAGGTTCATTGATGAAATGTAAACCAGAATGTCACCGCAAGTGATCACAGTGCTATTACATTTGATGTAGGAATTTGTTACGTTAATAGCACCGAACACACATCAGGGGCAGGTCTTTTTTGTCTGAGATCTGCTTGTTGTTCGCGTAATAAAGGCATTTTTATTGCATTTCGACGAAAACAGTATCTGTTGCAGAGGTTATGCATTATGCGTAAAAAGTAGGAGCACTTATTAAGAGGTATTCAGGTATTTTAGAAAGATCGCTAAAAAAGTAACTATTCTATTTAACAGCGCCGGCCTCTGTGGCCGAGCGGTTCTAGGCGCTTCAGTCCGGAACCGCGCTGCTGCTACGGTCGCAGGTTAGAATCCTGCCTCGTGCATGGATGTGTGTGATGTCCTTAGGTTAGTTAGGTTTAAGTAGTTCTAAGTCAAGGTAATTGATGACCTCAGATGTTAAGTCCCATAGTGCTTAGAGCCATGTGCCATGTTTGACAACGATGCGTTCCGCGCTGAAAATTTGAAGGTGAACATTTGTTAGTGGAGACGTTCGGTTAAGTGAATAACAGTCGCTTAAATGAGGAGTGTGAAGAAGGAATTATCCTTGTCAACAAAGGTTACCACTACAAATTAGCATATGAGGACAGACACAAAGAGTGCTTTTAAAAAAGAATCATAAGAATCATCAGTAGTTATTTCAATTCTACGAAGAGTTGACGGAGACATGAATAGGGGCTCAAGGGGGACAGCGAAGAACATTATCTGTAACATCACTGCTGAAGTTGTCTTAGCCATCTCTGAGTTGAAAAATGGGAGATTTCCATGTCCTGACAATCTTTATCGAAATGTGTTACTGAAGTTCGCTCCGAACTCATTTTAGATAACGTTCTGGAATTCTCGAAAACAGCAAAACCTGTTATTATTAGAGATGGCGACAGAAAGACTTCAGATTCAAAGAGGCAGAGGATCGCATTATCATCAATACTCAGGCCAAAGTACACAAGAGGTTTTCCCTTTGACTGGTGAAATCAGCCATTTATAACGTGTGCGACCATTCGGACTTAGTACGAACGTCTTGACCATTAAGTATTTTATTTACGACTCGTTTCGAGTAATCATCGTCAAATAGCTGTAGGAAAATCTGTACAAAAGACAACTTGGAAAACCTTGTATATAAATATTACAAGGTCAGTGTGACATCAGGAATGAAAGTGTAAATTGAGTACAAATACGAGGGTTGGAACTTAAACAGTGCAACTATTTATTCACAACCGATACACAAGAGTTACATGTTAGCACCTGTTACTGTCCTTCAAGGTAGTCACCAGTGTTGTGTAAAACCTGTTGCCAGCGATGTGGAAGGCGTAGTATACCGTTAGCAGAGCCAGTTCTGTTGATGGTGCAAATGGAGCGGTCTACTACCTCTCGAATCTCTGGAACAGTTCTGAAGCGAATGCCACGAAGTCGTTACCTCAACTTCGGAATCAAGTCAAAGTCACAAGAACTTAAGTACGGGGAGTACGTCGCAGTCCCATCGACCGAACACAGCAGCCACAGCTTGCGCTGTATGCGCCCTCGCATTGTCGTGCAAAATGATGGGTTGGGTTGCGCAGAAACTGTGGCCGCTTCTTTCACAAAGGTGGCTGCAGGTGATGCTCCAAAAACGAACAGTAATACGACTTAAGCTATCACTGAACGTAATGAAAACAAACAGCATGAACTTCTATTTGAAGAGGGGGAATATAATAATGTTACATTAAATGTCGATAATAATTCCATAAATTGTGCTACAAACACTATTTTTCTAGGGATGAATACTAATTGTCAGTTGAAGTGGAATGAGTACACGAATAAACTAGCAAAGTGAATGCCATCACATATTATACCCTGAGAGACCTGTCATCAATGTATCACAGCAAGTGCATTGTAGTTACATATTATGCATATACACACTCAGTCTTTATTGGTGATCAAATGCACAAAAATATAGATACAATATTGAGACGTGGAAGTGATATGGGTGTCCACTGTACCCTCTCATTGTACTCCTCGTCTCATTACTGGCTAAACTACGATAATTGAAGAAGAACTAAGCAAATATAACTGTATCTGGCTGAATAGAGAATTTTATTAGAATAACGGTGTTGAAAACCGCAACGTAATCACAACGTGATCACGAGAGCTGGTCGATCTTCACGAATGGCCGATGCGAGCAGGCTCCGCCATGGCCGCAGAGTGGGGCGGTACTGGTCGGAAAACGGAACTCATCGAGGCGACGGTGAAGGTACGTCTTCTAGAAGTTTCGAAGGCTGGTTGATGGATGCAAAATCTGTTTTAAACAAAAGTACTGCGTAGTTTGCAGCAGCGGACAAGTAACTTATTTTGCGTATCAGTAGTTTCGAATCGAGAGGCAACAGTTACATTTGAGAGTGTACTGTGAATTCTGATCGAAGCACCTGGAAACGTTGTGCCAATGCTGTACTCTGTCGTAAGGAGAAGTGGTTTCACAAACATTTTCTGCTCGTTATCAAATTTAAGTGAACACGTAACTCAGATGTGATTTGTGAGTTTATCAGTGCGATTGAAGTCTATTGGTCTGCACTATGCTTTTGTAGCGAACAGATAACTTGTTCGTGAAGTTATTCGAGCTTAAACAGTGTATACTAGAGATGAAAAAGTGGACTGGATTTTAATTGTGGCGGTTTCCGTCCAACTTTTAGAATAGCACTGCGGGTGCATGCTGAAAGGTATGCTGATCGTACCAAGCCTTTGCATCCAGCTTTTAAAACATAGAGGAATTGGAATTGTGAAGAATAAAATACGTCAGCAGAAAGGAACTGAGAGAAATGCAACTAATATTTTAGGAACGATAACACATAACCCACATGTAAGTACGAAGCAGCTTGTATGTGGGAGTGGAATCAGCCAACGGAGTGTTCTGTGTATGCTACATTCTGAGGAATTTCATTCTTTCCTCATTTAGAGGCATTGACAACTTCATAACAATGACTCACAAAATCAGTTTGCAAGTCACCGAATGATATCTACGAAAACTGCGAAGTAATGGGTTTCTATCCAGATTTTCTTTACGAATGGGGCGTTGTTTACATCGTGGTTAGTTAGAAATACGCGCTTGGTAAGAGAAGCGGATATACAATTTCGTTGGTGAATCGACGAGTGCTGCGAGTTTTTCAAGTATCGCGTCGTTGGTCTCTGGCTTATTGATGGAACCGTAATTTGCCACAAGTATCTAAAGTTTCTAACAGATATCCTTCCACACTACTGGAAGAAATCATACCGGACACATGGCAGTTAATTTAGTGCCAGCATAGTGGATGTCGCACTCATTACACGCAGTTAATTACAGACCATCTTACATAACATTTGGAGATCGATGGACCGGTCGTTCGTGAAACACAGTCTGGGCTGCAGGCTCACAGGGTATTACATCTCTGCATTTTTATCTGTGAGCGAAAATAAAAACAAGACATCTACTACGGAACACCGACGACTCTTGAAGACATGAAACACCGTGTAAAGCGAGTTCGTTCTGCGGTAAGTCCAGATGGAATTCAACGTCCGCTTCGAGTATATGTGCTCAAGGTCAACATATTGAAGACTTGATATGAAAATTATAATAATAAAAACACGAAGCTTATCTGCGATACTTGTTTGCTTACATAAGGTGCAGGAGAGTATATGTTTTCGGGATCTGTTCCACTGACGGCAAGACAGTGTTTTTCGTCGCCGTTATCTTGTTACTAAAGTATTTAAGTAAGTTGTACGTATATTGTGTAATTGAATTCATCTTTGAAGGCTCTTTCCAATGCCACAGAAGAAGTATATAGTTCTGTTAAAAAAAGAAACGATATTGGTTTCATAAGACGCCTATTACAAATTTAATAAGCTACTAGCATTTATCGGAAAATTCGTCGCATGGTCCGCTATAATTTAGAGAAAAACCGCATCACGATATATTTTACTCAGTCTGGACAAAATCTGAGTGGCCCGTCTCCCCTTCTCTCTAAATCGCACTACCACAAATGAAATAGTGAAATTCAGATTTGTTGTAAGGAGTAATTACATTATTAATTAACAAAATTTATGAATTTTAACTTTCTTTACTCACTGCATAATATCAGTTTCATTCAAAAGTTGGCACTTAAAATTCAGCTGGACCACAAATTTTATGATCACTGGCAATTTTTTTTTGTTACAGTACATGAAAATATGTTTGTGTTTGACTTAATATATGAAAATTTATATTACAGGAGATAATGGAAACACATGGAATTATAAGAGCTTATCAGTTAATACTGCAAAATACCACATTATTAGCCTACATAATTTCCATAAAGGAATAGGCATCAAACAACAGAAACCAGAGTTAAACCACTTCCAACGATCTTCATAACCGTTGCACTTATATATCAGTATTACTTATAGTGCTTTTGAGTAATTCAAATTACTTGACACTCGTGTGTTTGTGCGTGTGTGTGTGTGTGTGTGTGTGTGTGAGAGAGAGAGAGAGAGAGAGAGAGAGAGAGAGAGAGAGAGATAGAGAGAGAGAGAGATAGAGAGAGAGAGAGAGGGAGAGAGGGAGAGAGGGAGAGATTTCTCATATAGCGTAGTATAAATCGCCTTAATTAAAAATGAAAGATAGATCTAAAGAAAATCATGAAAATGGTCCAAATGTTACCATATTTTTAGCTGCGAGGGTGTATTGTGTATTACATTTGTAAGCTAACTACAATAAGAGATCGCAATTATGGTCGATGTAACATGCAAATAATCAAAACTAAATTAACGTATAGCATGAGTGTAGCAAACCTATAATTGCTATTAGGCTTACAGACCAGGATGGTGGCTTACTAAAAAAGAGGTGGAAAAAAACTGTAAAGCGTGTTGTGAATTATGCAGTGATGAAACACAAGCAAACTCACCTACCTCATGCTGAGTCAAAACAAAGTTTGTGGATACACACTTTAAATTTGACATGATATACATTTACAAGAACGTCGTTTACTTCATTTCTTCAGATTCGTGGTATTTTTGTACTCTGATTATCACTAAAACTATATGTCACATAACCAAAGACTGAGGTTAGTAAAGTGCTTGCTTTCGCACCATACAGTAGGCTTCTGAGGGATATAATGCTAATTACTGATACACATTACCTCCAGCCGTGTCTCTCCAATATGATGTCCATAATTTGGTCACATTCCCCTACATTCGAACCATCGGCCGCGGTGCAATCTGCGGTACCTTTATGTCAGTTTCCATCTTGACAACGTAGCTTTTCGCGTCGATATTCCTGAATGAATGCTTCACGGATCTCTTGCCACGTCAGATTTGTAAGAATCAAACGGACAACTGAAATCTCCTGACGATGACGAAAGGGTAAGTCGTCGAAAGCTTGAGACTGAATACAAATTTGACCCGGTAATTATTCTGTGAGACATTTATTCTTCAATTTCCATCTTGCCTTTATAGCAACTGTTCTTTATAGATAACGATCATTATGACAACTATTATAGCACTGAGATGTGATCGGACATCTACTAACGTCTATAACGCAGTGCAATTGGCTTATAATATACCGCGATCTTAAGGGATCAGTAGCTTATTTCTTGGATTTCCTGCATACTCTTTATAGGGTTTATTACATCAAAGTTGACAAAATGAAGCTATTTTTACAACATATTCTCATTTTGCATCGTAGGCCTTACTTTGAGCTTGATTTGTAACAAAGAAGTTTTTGTGGTACTTTAAGACATGTTATTTAGTATTATGTATATACTAGCAAAATGTCATTCATCTGCGCTCAGCGCCCGTCATTCAAACACAATTGTATTTCCCTGGGTGACTTTCGAACGTGCGGGATATGGTATGTCGACTCTCGTATTTTCGGCTCAGAAGTGGAGAGCAGTTGAGTTAAACTTCGTATTTGATTTGAACGTTAGTGAAGGCTTATAAATATGCTATAAATAAGTTCTATTTCATAAAATGTATTGTTTTCCTTTACATTTAGCTAGACAACATCATGAAAATAAAGAAAAAACTGGGTACATGATGGTTGGCCATATGAAGCAGCAATGGATGAGAAGGGCCTGAATATAGGGTTTGATGTTATGTGGACGGCTTGTTGTTTGCAAAACTATGAGAATAGGGCATTGGTCAGGTAGAACACAAGAAAACTAAATTGTAATGCTATACTCACTCAGTTCACTCAGCTAGTAATGAGAGACCTGAAAATTTCGTTGACTAGGAATCACGGTGCGATTTTTGAAGAACATGTCTCGTGTCATTGTTTGTGGAAACCAATTTCACTTGTCCTTGCAGCCAGCCATAACATCTGATAAGCTGGATGAAGGCAACAGAGTAAATCTTGATAATTTATGATTGTGTGCGGCATTTAATTACCGTTATCGTGTTTCAAATCACACCATATCATATTATTTCGGTACACTTGACCGTACACCACTTCAGATGAGGACAATGTACGCATGAACCGTGATGGGGTGCATCCTAACAAAACAATGCACATCGAATGACATTTCTAATTAACTAAAAGTAACCACTAATGTGGTATTTCAGTATAATCATTGTCTTAATTTTCCTTCCCCTAATCCCCATAATTTTTGTCGCTTAGTTCCCGTAATTTTTGCCAGGTCTGCGAAGACTTCCACATTGCAGAGACACAGTATCAACTACGGTTATGTTGATATGACCTTGTCTCTTGTACTTTCCGGTCAATCAGTATTTTCTGTTTACATACGCTTGAAGCGTGAACCTGAAGCAGCCGTGGAACATCAACTCAGTTTGACCATTAGTGGTTAAGGGAAACTACTTAAAACGATATTCAATGTGACACACATGACGTGGCGTCGGCCATTACTTCATATTGAATCCCCTACAAATCATAATTTGAACACCTTCATGATGCATCCGCTCCAGTCCAGAAAATACACTCCTGGAAATTGAAATAAGAACACCGTGAATTCATTGTCCCAGGAAGGGGAAACTTTATTGACACATTCCTGGGGTCAGATACATCACATGATCACACTGACAGAACCACAGGCACATAGACACAGGCAACAGAGCATGCACAATGTCGGCACTAGTACAGTGTATATCCACCTTTCGCAGCAATGCAGGCTGCTATTCTCCCATGGAGACGATCGTAGAGATGCTGGATGTAGTCCTGTGGAACGGCTTGCCATGCCATTTCCACATGGCGCCTCAGTTGGACCAGCGTTCGTGCTGGACGTGCAAACCGCGTGAGACGACGCTTCATCCAGTCCCAAACATGCTCAATGGGGGACAGATCCGGAGATCTTGCTGGCCAGGGTAGTTGACTTACACCTTCTAGAGCACGTTGGGTGGCACGGGATACATGCGGACGTGCATTGTCCTGTTGGAACAGCAAGTTCCCTTGCCGGTCTAGGAATAGTAGAACGATGGGTTCGATGACGGTTTGGATGTACCGTGCACTATTCAGTGTCCCCTCGACGATCACCATAGGTGTACGGCCAGTGTAGGAGATCGCTCCCCACACCATGATGCCGGGTGTTGGCCCTGTGTGCCTCGGTCGTATGCAGTCCTGATTGTGGCGCTCACCTGCACGGCGCCAAACACGCGTACGACCATCATTGGCACCAAGGCAGAAGCGACTCTCATCGCTGAAGACGACACGTCTCCATTCGTCCCTCCATTCACGCCTGTCGCGACACCACTGGAGGCGGGCTGCACGATGTTGGGGCGTGAGCGGAAGACGGCCTAACGGTGTGCGGGACCGTAGCCCAGCTTCATGGAGACGGTTGCGAATGGTCCTCGCCGATACCCCACGAGCAACAGTGTCCCTAATTTGCTGGGAAGTGGCGGTGCGGTCCCCTACGGCACTGCGTAGGATCCTATCGTCTTGGTGTGCATCCGTGCGTCGCTGCGGTCCGGTCCCAGGTCGACGGGCACGTGCACCTTCCGCCGACCACTGGCGACAACATCGATGTAATGTGGAGACCTCACGCCCCAAGTGTTGAGCAATTCGGCGGTACGTCCACCCGGCCTCCCGCATGCCCACTATACGCCCTCGCTCAAAGTCCGTCAACTGCACATACGGTTCACGTCCACGCTGTCGCGGCATGCTACCAGTGTTAAAGACTGCGATGGAGCTCCGTATGCCACGGCAAACTGGCTGACACTGACGGCGGCGGTGCACAAATGCTGCTCAGCTAGCGCCATTCGACGGCCAACACCGCGGTTCCTGGTATGTCCGCTGTGCCGTGCGTGTGATCATTGCTTGTACAGCCCTCTCGCAGTGTCCAGAGCAAGTATGGTGGGTCTGACACACCGGTGTCAATGTGTTCTTTTTTCCATTTCCAGGAGTGTACGTGACAAACTTTACTCAAACTTCTCAACCAGCACAGTGAGGGTGCCAGAAAACGGTACCGCAAAACATGATCACAGAGCACTCTTGCCTCTAGCCTCGTGAGAACTGGCCAAGAGGAAACCACAACTATAGATCCCTGCTGATAATGATAATACGTTTGACCGGCCGCATGACTGCTAGGTCCTTAGCGACAGAACATTATTGTTATGAAACGAATGTGACTCAGAGAGATAAACCCATAATATTTTAACAAGAAGTAAAATGTTTTTTGGCCTCTAAAAGCAAATAGCATAAAAAGCACAAAATAAAACATCAACGCATCCGGTTTCATCAGTATGTGAAATGGAAAACTGCTGCCAGACCTTTATGGAGACTGAAGCCAATCCCATAGCTTCCCATATGTCGTATCTCGTAATATTGGTCCGCCCCCGGTAGCTGAGTGGTCAGCGTGACAGACTGTCAATCCTAAGGGCCCGGGTTTGATTCCCGGCTGGGTCGGAGATTTTCTCCCCTCAGAAACTGGATGTTGTGTTGTCCTAATCATCATAATTTCATCCCCATCGACGCACAGGTCGCCGAAGTGGCGTCAAATCGAAAGACCTGCACCACGCGAACGGTCTACCCGACGGGAGGCCCTAGCCACACGACATTTCATTTCATCTCGTTATTTTTAAACTAATAAGCAAATGAATTAGAGACACACATCTCCATTTAGATCTGATGACACGTGGTGGCATACACTCCACAATACGCCGAAAGCACTGGAATCTTCCTGATCAATGACCGTAAAAATGATACGCACAACTCAAGGAGACTAGTTGAAATTTGATCCAAGTTTCGTATATCTTGATTGGTGTCGTCCTAGATGTGCTCAGTGGGATTTGGGGAAGAGGTATAAAAAATTCTCGTGTATGTTGAACATTCTACAAACAAACGGGGTACAATTACGATGCAGTAGGTTGGTACACGGTCATGGTGAAATTACAGTTCACCTGCGGGTGCTGAAGGCGTACGAAGGATCCAGTAGTAGGATTCTCTACCATTAGCTAGTCACAGATGGTAGTAGACGTAAAGGGGCCATTCCATCATATATAAACTCTCCATACACAATGGGAATTATTCTGTTAGCTGACAGAATGTATTATTTCATAGTTATTTCGACGAAAACATACCGTGCCATGAACATATACCAACGTGTATCGTGGATTACCAGTCCACGCTACCTTTCTTATGCCTCGACAGCCTAGTTATGTTGGGAATCCTGCACCCATGTTAACGTAGACTGATGAACCAAAACATTATACCACTGCCCACCACAAGACTGAATGTCGCCAAGTGATGATACTGGCACGTGCCCCGGTAAGTAAAGTATATAAGCGGAACATAGAAGAGTTGAGAAATCATTCTAGCGACGCTGCGGGCCGCTCATGAGGAAATCCACCGACGTAAGTGACTTTGACAAAGGACATATTGTTATAGCACGTCGCTTGGAAGTGGCGCACCTGTTCGTCTGTGAGCATCTGTGGAAAGTGGTTGAAGGACTGTGAAGCAACGAGTAGGAAACAAGCTGTTACACGTCCACGACTCATCACACAATGTGGAGATAAGAGGCTGGCTCATTCTTTAAAGTAGGATAGGCGGAAATCTGTGGCAGATATGAAGACTGTTGGTGCAGGCCCGAGTGTTTTGGACGGTGCCGTTGAGTGCACATTTACATGTCCACGACAATTCTACAATTCACACTTAAGTGCCTAGAGGAGATTTCATGGTGCCACTTTCACTCCATTTCTCAACCGGTCCACTCACGAACAGGCAAACTCTGATTTCTCTTACTTTTTTTACAATGATTACTATTGATAATAGGGTCCTGCAGCAGACGACTTTTACACGTTCTCGTGTTGACCCAACAGGATCATTGAGATTGGGCTGTGTATCAATTGAAATTTGTTACCTCGTCGGATGAATATTTGTTACCTCGTCGGATGAATCACTTTTCTCGTTACAACATATACATGGTCGTGTTCACATACACCATCATCCATGCGATCGACTGCTCGAAACAAGCAGTGCGCTACGGACGCAGGCCTGTGGGGGCAGTTTTATTCTACTGAGGGCAGTGTTATTCTCTTGGGGACATTCATCTGTGCTTCTATGGGTCCTGTGATATAAACGAAAACACGATGGTAGCTGTGGACTACGTCAAAGTTAATGCGGATCACCTGCATTCCTTCATGCTTGACGTCTTTCCAGATGATGACAGCATCATCTATCAAGATAACTGTCCGTGTCAGGAGACCATAATTTTCTGCAGTAGTTTGAGGAGCATGAAAGTAAACTCACGCTGTTGTCTTAGCCACCAAATTCATATGATCTGAAGCCAATACATCTGGGAAGCTGTCGAACAGTAGCTTCAAGCCCAAAAACCACCTACTCTTAATTTAAGAGAATTGCGTGGCCCGCACGCAGACACCTGGCAACACATACCTTAGAGTATTTACCAAGAATCCATGCCATGCAGAATCGCTGCTGTATTGCGTTCTAAAGCAGACTCTTGCGCCATAATACCCATTCCAACGGTAAACTAAATGAATTTGACGGTGGTATCTTACATTTACATGGTTTTCGCAAAAACTGAAATATATATTAACATAATAAAACATTTTCAAAATGGCACATCGTGAGAGCCCTCTTTTCAGTATTTGCATCCATATACTCTTGTAACCAGCGTGACTGGTTGAAGGGGATGGCCTGGGTGACTGTAATAAGTTTCATCCCCAAATTGAGACATTGCTGGAGGATTCTGAAGTGCAGAATGTATCTCTGTTTATTCCCCAGCGTCGTCCTTAGCTTAGGGTTGGAACCATTTCACGAGGCTCCGAACACAGTGACAAGTCACTACGCGCGTCATGGAAATGGGTAGTATATGCCAGATCTGCGTCCGCGATATATCCTACACCAGAATCCGCAGCCACATTTCGGAACTGATCTAGCCTGGTGATTTCCTTGCCGA
Source organism: Schistocerca gregaria (assembly GCF_023897955.1). NCBI lineage: Eukaryota > Metazoa > Arthropoda > Insecta > Orthoptera > Acrididae > Schistocerca > Schistocerca gregaria. The sequence continues at coordinate 441,330,181 of NC_064931.1, read as the reverse complement.
TGAGCCATCGGAACCCTCCAATCGGTAGAGATTGTTGCATGGCCAGTCCGTGTAATTTTTTTTTTTGTATCAAAGTATAGGATGTAACTCAAATCGTCAGATTTTTGTACTCCTCCTCACTCATTTGCGGGTCCTTGGCGTACCCATGCACACGTTGGTAAAGTCCCCTGCTCACCCCATTTCGAAAAAGAGCAGCACGTCAACATCGGCCAACAGTCTGATACTGACATGCGTTCTTTTTAACACTGCACTGCACGAAAGCCATAGCGTGGTGTAATAGAAAACAGAATCCGGTGTGTATGTGCCCATGCATACACTCCAGAATTTCTCAAAAACATCCGTGAGTAGGCGTACAAAAGTGTTCATGTATAATCTAGCATGTTCCCCAAAACTAATGATGTTGAACTCCTAACATACATTCACCTTATGTCCATACGCCTGATCCGTTATGACAGTGCCTCTAAGTTTAATGGTGAGTGTAGGTCTGCTAGGCAGTGTGGTTTTGTTGAGGCTCTCCTTGAAAACCAGGTATTCATGAGGAAAGACCCCCTTCTTTGTCACAAGCTGAATCTTTGCATCATCGGTGTATGCATCTCTGACGTCAGGCTTATCTTCCTGATGCATTGTGTCAGCAAGTTTTTGAAAAGAAGCTTACATGAAATTTGGCGAATGCACGAAGCGGAGCGTTATTCTTATCTTGATTAGTTCGGAAGATGGTGCAATTTTCAACAGTGTCAGGTATGACACTGACCTGATCACCTCCCAAACCGAAATCACTGAAATGTTTCATAAGAAAGTGAGCATCATCCATGCTCAGATTGTGGTAGAAAACGCGTATGTGTCATGGAATTTGTACACTCCTGGAAATGGAAAAAAGAACACATTGACACCGGTGTGTCAGACCCACCATACTTGCTCCGGACACTGCGAGAGGGCTGTACAAGCAATGATCACACGCACGGCACAACGGACACACCAGGAACCGCAGTGTTGGCCGTCGAATGGCGCTAGCTGCGCAGCATTTGTGCACCGCCGCCGTCAGTGTCAGCCAGTTTGCCGTGGCATTCGGAGCTCCATCGCAGTCTTTAACACTGGTAGCATGCCGCGACAGCGTGGACGTGAACCGTATGTGCAGTTGACGGACTTTGAGCGAGGGCGTATAGTGGGCATGCTGGAGGCCAGGTGGACGTACCGCCGAATTGCTCAACAGGTGGAGCGTGAGGTCTCCACAGTACATCGATGTTGTCGCCAGTGGTCGGCGGAAGGTGCACGTGCCCGTCGACCTGGTACTGGACCGCAGCGACGCACGGATGCACACCAAGACCGTAGGATCCTACGCAGTGCCGTAGGGGACCGCACCGCCACTTCCCAGCAAATTAGGGACACTGTTGCTCCTGTGGTATCGGCGAGGACCATTCGCAACCGTCTCCATGAAGCTGGGCTACGGTCCCGCACACCGTTACGCCGTCTTCCGCTCACGCCCCAACATCGTGCAGCCCGCCTCCAATGGTGTCGCGACAGGCGTGAATGGAGGGACGAATGGAGACGTGTCGTCTTCAGCGATGAGAGTCGCTTCTGCCTTGGTGCCAATGATGGTCGTACGCGTGTTTGGCGCCGTGCAGGCGAGCGCCACAATCAGGACTGCATACGACCGAGGCACACAGGGCCAACACCCGGCATCATGGTGTGGGGAGCGATCTCCTACACTGGCCGTACACTTCTGGTGATCGTCGAGGGGACACTGAATAGTGCACGGTACATCCAAACCGTCATCGAACCCATCGTTCTACCATTCCTAGACCGGCAAGGGAAGTTGCTGTTCCAACAGGACAATGCACGTCCGCATGTATCCCGTGCCACCCAACGTGCTCTAGAAGGTGTAAGTCAACTACCCTGGCCAGCAAGATCTCCGGATGTGTCCCCCATTGAGCATGTTTGGGACTGGATGAAGCGTCGTCTCAGGCGGTCTGCACGTCCAGCACGAACGCTGGTCCAACTGAGGCGCCAGGTGGAAATGGCATGGCAAGCCATTCCACAGGACTACATCCAGCATCTCTACGATCGTATCTATGGGAGAATAGCAGCCTGCATTGCTGCGAAAGGTGGATATACACTGTACTAGTGCCGTTATTGTGCATGCTCTGTTGCCTGTGTCTATGTGCCTGTGGTTCTGTCAGTGTGATCATGTGATGTATCTGACCCAAGGAATGTGTCAATAAAGTTTCCCCTTCCTGGGACAATGAATTCACGGTGTTCTTATTTCAATTTCCAGGAGTGTATTTCAGGATTGTGGGCTGCACCGTGGAACTTCTTCATTAGATGACAGGGGACTCTTTCTGGAGTTTTCGCTTTTCTGTCCATTGGTAGACCAGAAATATAACCGTAAACTGCCTGTAAATGTAAGAGATCATTCTCCTGCAAACTGCTCATGGGAAGGTTGTTGTAATAAATGCGATCAACACACAATGCCACTGAAGTTATAATCCTCGCGAACATTCAATGTTTGGTGTTTACTCGCACGCTGTGCATGTTTTAGATAATTTATTCCACATGCTAGAAGCGACCATGCAAAGCAAAGTTCATCTCCCTCACATAGATTCTGGACATTAATACATGCTTCTTTAGCAGCTGTATCCTCTGGAAGAGGGATGAAACTGGACCGGACATATACTGGGTCAAAAATATTCGAGGACACATCGAGGTAGGACACATGGTTGCGTGCCATACTGAACCCCCTCTCCTCAATTTCAGAAAAATGGCCCAGTATGACACGCATGGTAAAAGTTCTGAATCAATCTGCAATTGATATCACACCATTTTTTCCTTAAATGTAAACAATTGCCTTCTGGTTGGAGATGCGAATGATTGCAGTATAGAAATGCACTGCTCTTACTGGCGGGATACTGTAGGTAAGTGACGAGTCTGAGAAGCTCGATTTCCAAAACGGGTAGGCACACATTAAGGAAAGAGGTACAGTCACGGTAGCCCAATTCAGAGTTGTCTATGTGGGTTTTTGAGGTCCAGTCCTCAAAAGCGCCTGCAACCACATAGTATTTCAATGTGGGTGTGCGATTTACTTGGTGTTCATTAAGAGGGGAGGTTTGATGCTGCTGCTAGGTCCAGGCCATTGTCGGGTGTTGGGATGGTCCAGGATGATGCCGAAGTGGTTCAAGGTGTGGTGAACGCATTGGTCATGGGCCGGTGCGCGGTTTTGGTTGGTGTGGCAAATGTATCGTCGACAGGCCAAGCTGAGGAGACAGTATCATCGTCGGGTCGAGTTGTGGTGTTGTTGAGTGCCGCAAATGCGTCGTCAGCGGGTCCAGTCATGGTTTTGTCGACGCAAGCCCGCCTTCGCATGCTTCCATCACTCCTGCAAAGGAAGACAGACGGGATGTGTGTGTGTAAGAGACATATCCTGACGTCTATAATGATAGTAATAATAATGATAATAATAATTTGTGGTACTTATGTATAAAATCGTTGTCGTCTGAAATATTCTATTGGGATCTCATTATTTCTACATCTACATCCATACTCCGCAAGCCACCAGACGGTGCGTGGCGGTGGGTAATTTGAGTACCTCTATCGGTTCTCCCCTCTGTTCCAGTCTCGTATTGTTCTTGGAAAGAAAGATTGTTGGTATGCCTCCGCGTGGGCTCTAATCTCTCTGATTTTATCCTCATGGTCTCTTCGCGAGACATACGTAGGAGGGAGCAATATACTGCTTGACTCCTCGGTGAAGGTATGTTCTCGAAACTTCAACAAAAGCCCGTACCGAGCTACTGAGAGTCTCTCCTGCAAAGTCTTTCAATGGAGTTTATCTATCATCTCTGTAACGCTTCCGCGATTACTAAATGATCCTGTAACGAAGCGCGCTGCTCTCCGCTCGATTTTCTCTCTCTCTTCTATCAACCCTATCTGGTACGGATCCCACACTGGTGAGCAGTATTCAAGCAGTGGGCGAATAAGTGTACTGTAACCTAATCCCTTTGTTTTCGGATTGCATTTACTTAGGATTCTTCCAATGAATCTCAGTCTGGAATCTGCTTTACCGACGATCAATTTTATATGATCATTCCATTTTAAATCACTCCTGATGCCTACACCCAGATAATTTATGGAATTAACTGCTTCCAGTTGCTGACCTGCTATATTGTAGCTAAAAGACAAAGGATCTTTCTTTCTATGTATTCGCAGCACATTACACTTGTCTACATTGAGATACAATTGCTATTCCCTGCACCATGCGTCAATTCGTTGCAGATCCTCCTGCATTTCAGTACAATTTTCCATTGTTACAACAGAATCATCCGCAAAAAGCCTCAGTGAACTTTCGATGTTATCCCCAAGGTCATTTATGTATATTGTGAATAGCAACGGTCCTACGACACTCCCCTGCGGCACACCTGAAATCACTCTTACTTCGGAAGACTTCTCTCCATTGAGAATGACATGCTGCGTTCTGTTATCTAGGAACACTTCCATCCAATCACACAATTGGTCTCATAGTCCATATGCTGTTACTTTGTCCATTAAACAACTGTGGAGAACAGTATCGAAGACCTTGCGGAAGTCAAGAAACACGGCAACATCATAATTTGTTATATTACTTTTTATTGGTTTATCTAGGTCCATGCGGGGATCTACATGCATTTCACACATTGCTATGTTATTATCGAGTATACCTAGAAACAAACAAAAAAATCTCATGATCACTGTATGCAAGTGTGTAAAAATTATCATTATTAATAGTGCAGATGAGAAAGTGAAGTGCTTACGTATTTGTCCCTAGAAAATTAGTGTCATTCCCTCATGAGTTTACGCTGGAGAGTGGCATCATGGAGTGAGATGAACTATTGAATTATATCTTCACAACTGCTGCGTCAACCCATTCCCCCATAGTCATATTTTCGTCGAGTGCAACTAGAAACAAAAAGCCTCGTAAGTAATACATACAAGTGTAAAAACTATTATTTTAGAAGGAAAAGTGAACTGCTACTAGTTATGAATATGCTCCTTGACTATTGGTGTCATTCCCCTGGTGGTGTCATTCCCCATGAGCCCATTTGGTTCGATCTCTGATGCAGATGGACTGGTTGTTGGGTCAACTTCAGTCATAGGTTTCGGCATTGATATACTCAGGGAATAAACAGTCATAGGACTTCATCCATTCCCACTGCTGCAACCTAGTTGCAAAACTCTACAAGAAAGAGAAAATTTATTATGTTAGATAATCATATAATAATAATAATAATAATAATAATAATTATTATTATTTACACACATGGAGAAACAGAGAGAGAGAGAGAGAGGCGAAAAATATAACACAACTTGTACGTGCGGTCATCAAATTCTGCTGTTAAAGCTTCTGGTCCGCATATTTCGAACCATACACCACCTTTTGCAGTGCCAATTAGCCGCATCTGATTCTTAGTGTACCGTCCAGCATTTAGGGTGATGAAATACTCCCACCTGCAACAAAAGAAATTCATTATCAGATTGCAGTTATATACCCAAAGAATATTTAAAAAAAACATATACATACATGGAAAAGCGTCATCTTACACTCGTACTTGTAGTACCACTAGAACCAAAGCGAGGACAGTTATTAGCCTCTGTCGCACCAACATAACCAATCACAGTACGACCCTTCATTTCTGCTGCTATCACTGCTATTGATGCTCCTACTATCAGGTCTCTGACTGAAGTGATTTTTCGCTGCAAAATGTCTTATTTATAGCCTGGAAACAGCTGAAATCCATATTCTGTGAGGGATTTGAACAAACAGGAAACAAGTAGAGTATTTCCTGTCATGTGACCGTCGGCCAGTTCGATCGTGCAGAACCATGACGTGGCGCATATGCGACGCCCGTTGCTACTGTCTAACCACACTTCAGCTGTTGCCGGCGCTGTTGAAATAATACTATATTTTATTTAGCAAAGCATAGGAGCCTGAGCCGACGCATCATGGATCACAGTTTTCGGCATCCTATGATGCTACTGCCACAATAACCATGAGCAAAGCCTGCATCCTGTACGCACTTGCCGGGAGATATCGCATACAGCCGGCGCTGGCCTGTGGCCTGCCTGCGTGTACTGCTGAGTCTAGCTATGACGAAGCAGTGCATCTCCATTAGTGGAAAAAAGGCTGGGACATGCGTGTTAGGCGGTTTTTTGTCGAAAATATGTGCAGTGATGGAGGAGAAGAAGATAGCGTACTTTCCAGATGAGATATGTATCTTAGTTCGCAAATTAAATGGTTGTCGTTTTTATGTATACAGAGCTGCTTGGATAGGGCCTTGGCAACAGAAAGGCGTGAGTCACTGCCATTTTCATTGCTTTATAGAAGAGGCGTCTAAAATTATATCTCCAACCCTTGACGAACTGCATAGGCAGCATGTGATAAACACTTACCTAAAAACCTTTCAGAGGTAGACTGGTGATGTTGAATTAGTTCCAAGTTTTTAAAAAGACAATATCATTTATTATTAACCCACCTTAAAAGTATTCGTGCATTTTCCAAAGCACACATAAAACCATTTCTGTCTTCATCATACATCTGGTTGAGTCGTTGAATAGCTGGACAATTGCATTCTTCAACATTCCAAATAGAAGTGCTCTTGAAGATTTAGTACAGCGACGACACTTTATCACTGCGTTTGATATAAATGACGTTGTCTGTGTGGTCACAGTTTCGAAGGGATGGTATCATATTTTTGTATGCCATCCCAAAAGCACACTAGCATTTTATGTGATGGGAAGGAATTAACCGTGCTACAGTTTTCGAGTCTTGGTTATACTGTTTTAAATGGTTTTGATGAAGTGATGATTGCTCTGTGTCTGCTCTGCAATCTCGTTGTATCGACCAACAAGGGCTCCCACTGTCACCACCACTCCAAAAGAGTTTCCTCAAGCTTCCCAACCGCCTACTGAAGGAAGAGAGTGTTGGGAATAATGTATTAAACCACTGCAATAACATCTGGAAATCATTTACGGTAAAATGTGGTGATGGCACAGCTTAAAACAGTATAAATCTGAAACCACTTAATGCACTCAAATGGTATATGTTGGTACGATCATTAGAACGCAAGGATGAATGGACATACACAATATCTAGTGTTGAAACGCTAAACTAACAGAAAACGCCCTTTAAGCTGGTGACACCTACAAGTAATCTTTGTTTTTGTTGTAGTCTTCAGCCTGAAGGCAGATTTAATGCAGCTCCTCATGCAAGTCTATCCTCTTCAAGCGTTTTCATCTCTGCATAACTACTGCAACGTACTTCCATTTGAATCTGCTTACTGTATTCAAGGTTTGGTCTCACTTTACAGTTTTTACCCCCCCCCCCCCCCCCATACTTCCTTCTATTATCCAATTAACACTTCCTTGATGCCTCTGGATCTGTCCGATCAACCGAACCTTCTTTTAATCAAGTTGTCTCATAAATTTCTTTTCTTCACAGTTTTATTCATTACCTGATTTGTTTTTCTGTCTATCCGTCCAATCTTCAGCGTTCTGACATAACACCACATTTAAAGATCTTCTGTTCTTTTCTTGTCTGAACTGATTATCGTCCACATTTCACTCCATACCGGGTTACACTCCAAACAAATACCTCCAGAAAATACATCATAACACTAAAGTTTATATTCGATGTTAACAAATTCCTCTTTTTCAGAAATGCTTTTCTTGCTACTGCCAGTCTGCATTTTTTAAATATCTTTCCTACTTCAGCCATCGTTAGTTATTTTGCCGCCCAAATAACAAAAGTCATCTATATTTTTTGGTGTCTTATTTTGTAATATAATTCCCTCAGCAACATCTGATTTACTGCAACTACCTTCCATTACCCGTGTTTTACATTTACTGATGTTAATTTTATCTCTTCTCAACACACCATCCATTCCGTTCAACTGCTGTTCCAAGGCCATAATCGTCTCTGAGAGAATTACAATGTCATTGACAAACCGCAAAGTTTTTATTTCGTCTATCTGAACTTTAATCTCTTTCCAAATTTCTCCTTGGTTTCCTTCACAGCTTGCTCAGTGTAGGAACTGAATAACACTGGGGATAGACTACAACTCTGTCTCACTCCCTCCTTAACCAAGACTTCACTTTCAGGTCATGCGACTCTTACAGCGGTAGTGTGGTTTCCGTGCAACCTGCAAATAACCTTTGGCTTCCTATATTTTTTCCCCTCTACCTTCAAAATTTCAAAGAATGTGGTTCATTCCACACTGACAGAAATTTCCTCTAAAACTACAAGTGCTCTGAACGTAGGATTGCCTTTCTTCAACCAATCTTCCAAGATCAGTCGTAGGGTCAGTACTGCCTCATGTGTTCGCACATAACCCCGGAATCCAAACTTATCTTCCCCAAGGTCGGCCTCTGCTAGTTTTTCATTCTTATGTAAATAGTTCGTGTCAATGATTTTTAATCAAGACTTATTAAACTGATGGTTCGGTGGTATTCACACCTGTCAGTGTCACCCTTGTTTGAAACTGCAGTTGTTACATTGTTCTGGATGTCTGATGGTATTTCTCCCGTCTCATGTCTTTCACACCAGGTGGAATCATTTTATCATGGTTGGCTCTCCCAAGGATCTCCATAATTCTCAGAGAATGTAGTCTAGTCCAGGGTCTTAGTTTCTACGTAGATGATTCACTGTTGTGTCAAATTATTTTCGCAGTATCGTATCGCATATCATGTTCACTTATGTCATCTTCTCTTCCTATAATATTGTTCTCAAGTTTTGTTTCGTTTTCATAGCCCCTCTACCTATTCCTTCCACCTTTCAGCTTTGCCTTCTTTATTTAGGACTGTGTCATATGAGCTCTCGATATTCATACAGTTGCTTCTTTTTCCTCCTCAGTTCCCTTTAATCTTCCTATAGGCAGCTTTCTGCAGGTATGCATGCTTCTACAGCTTTTCGTTTCTTATCTACTCTTTCTTGATCGCCATTTTGTACTTTCTGTCAATCTCATTTATCAGAGGCTTGTATTTCCTTTCCCCTACTTCTTTTGCACAATTTTTATATGTTCTCCTTTTGTCAGTTAAATTCAATGTCCCCTTTATTATCAAAGGAATCTTGTTAGACCTGGCCTTTTTACCACTGTGATCCTCTTGCGTTCCCTATTTCATCTCTCAAAGTAATCCATTCAATTTCTTTTCCATTCCTTTCCCCTGTTTCATTCCAGCGCTGCCTAATGATAGCTTGGCAACTCTCAAAAATCTCTGGTTCCTTCAATTTATCCAGGTACCATCTCCTTAATTTCTTACCTTTCCGCAAGTCCTTCAGTGTTAATGTCTACTGCCTCACAGTTTAAAATCTGATTTAGAAATCTCTGCTACACAGTCCAGCCACATTAATGTGATCAACGCCTATGTTCGGAGTCAACGTGCAATAACCATCACAGACGACAGGTGACAGCACACGCTTGATATTCCCATATAAAGGGTATTAGGGGGACGCGGAAAACAGTGCAGTTGTTGTCGTAATGCGGAAATGCAGCGATTTAGCTGACGTCCAAAAGGACATGCTTATTGGCTTTCGAGCCAAGGGTGGAATCACTTCCGAAACGGCTAAGTAAGTAAACTGTTGGCGTGCCGCCGTGGTCAAAGTGTACTGTGCATACTAAAATGACAATATCCATAACTGGCGCTGAAGCAACTGTCGTGCTCCATGGACCACCGACGACAGAGTTGAACGACAGCTGCGGAGACGTGTGCGGGCGAACAGACGTGCAACTGTTGAGCAAGTGACCGCCCGTATGAAACAATGGGCTACCAACAGTGTCTCATCAGAGGTGCAGGGTTCCATCCAGGCACGTTAGTTTTAATAGCTTTAAACAAACGTTCATATGTTTCTTGCTTTTTATTTGGCAGCAAAGCACAAACAACTGAAATTGTGCTTGTTTTCTCCAAAGATCTGTGACGGCACAGAGTAGTACGGGTTCTAAGTTATAAAATTTTTAACGGAGTTCAACCACCTCGACGTAAGATAGACTGGTTACGCCATGATTAGCGGCGGATTAGGAAGCGCGGTGACGCAAGACAGACTTTGCCGCTCAGCAAATGTTGCTGTATATGGTCCTCCGCAGCAGGTGCCTGGCTCATGCACCCATGCTGAATACTGTTCATCAGCGACGAACCCTGGAATTTGCACGCCAATACCGCATACCACAATTGGACGTTACAGGTGGCCTTTTTAGATGAATCACGTTTTATGCTCCATCGAACAGATGGCCGTTTGCGTGGAGTGTGTAACCCTTGCACGGAGTGACACTTGTACGGAGGAGAAATGTGTTGACATGCGTACGGAGCCCAACACACTGGAGGTAATGGACAGGATGTCACAGAAATAGGATACACCTGCTGTTCGGGATTAGCCGAGCGGTCTGAGGCGCTGCAGTCATGGAGTGTGTGGCTGGTCCCGGTGGAGGTTCGAGTCCTCCCTCGGGCATAGGTGTGTGTGTTTGTCCTTAGGATAATTTAGGTTAAGTAGTGTGTACGCTTAGGGACTAATGACCTTAGCTGTTAAGTCCCATAACATTTCACACACATTTGAACAAATAGGATACACCGAACTGTCCGGCGCTGTCTGCGACGTATTCTGGCCAAGGCGAAAGCTTATTTCGTGCACAAAATTCCCTGGCCCCACACCATTTCGTAGTGTACGTGGCTTTCTCCCAGAGTTCAGTTTTGCAGTTGACCTCTGACTCGCAATCGAACTAGAAGTGACTTACTGGCGTTGTGTAAACTTTAAAAAGAAGAGATGCAAAGGAAGGATATCGACAAACTGTAACACATTTAAGAGAAGGTAGATATGTTTTTATTCCGGATGAAGCAGCAGATGGAATTCGAAAACATTTTGTCAGAACAAAGGAGCGGGCGAAAGAAACAGATGGTACAGTTTCATCAGGGCAGCTCTTCAATCGAGGCTACGACTTAATAATCTTGTTACCATCACACAGAAGTGTGGAACAATCGTTACATCCCATTAAGGGAAAATAAATGGGAACTACACACGAAGCCACCGATTCTGGAGGAATATTCTTCCAAGAAAATAGTTTACTGATGAATGATGGTAGCAATATTTTACTTGCAGATGATGACAGGGAATCGAATGACAGAATACTGGTATTTGCCGGTGAAAAGCGTGTTTATCAAACATTGAATCACTCTTTGTGGATGAAACGTTCAAGAGTTTGAGAAAGCAGTTTCGATAGTTATTTGTTCTCCACGCCAACCTTTATAGTTCTACAGAGCGGCTGAGCGGATGACGCCTCTGCACTATGTCAGGAATCGCCTGGAAGCGCCCGTGGCGCTAATAAAACATGATTATTCAGTGAATCGTTTATTGTGACAACTTTACAAAGGGTGGTGCACTGTTGGCCGTAGTTGCCTCCTGTCCTGGTCACGGATAGACTCTCTGTGTCGGACGCTGCGCCAGTCCTTGCACCTGCGTCCTAGGGAGACGTCGTTCCTCTTGCGTCGATACGGATGCTTAGCCCAGCCTGGTATAGCATGGATATCTGCTACCGGCTGAGGGAATGTACTCGATACCACTCCGTGCCTCTTCTTCCTGGGCCACCCCATCCGCGGTGTGGTGTAGGCGGCAGGCGTTGAACCCAGTACTGTCGGCCTGGTCGTCGTCTTCCGTTCCACATTCAGAGAGTACAGTACCTGATACTGCACTGCAGCTGGTAGTTCATCAGTTCTCCCATCACTAGTGGTTGATGAGACACAGCATGAAGTTCATCAGTGGAATTCAGCTCTGCGTCACTACACGGCTTGCTGGTACTGCTCTGGTTGATCTGAGAAAAGACTTACTAAAACAACATGGTCATGGACCGGAATGTCGTCGACACGTGCTCCATCGTTCCCACTGACCTGAACCGTTCTCTCCTACTTGGAGCTTGGGCTCCGTTATTTAAAGTGCTCTCCGCAGTTCTGTGAGGTGCGGTTTACTAGCGATGACCGCATGTGGCCTCGTTATTCAGCTACCGTTGCTTTAATTCTCCCTTAGCAGCTAGTTAAATTGGTCTATGAGAGTTTTCTGTAGCGATGGCTATTGCTTCTTGCGGCATTCCGCCGCGCGAACGAGCGGGCGTGTTATTTTGGTTAGTCGCTGTCCGTCCTCCGTTTTCCCGCTGCGTGTGCTCTCTCTCTCTCAGCTACTGCGGAGCTGCAGACTGTGCTGCAAGTCTGTCTTGCGTCACCGCGCTTCCTGATTCGCCGCTAATCATGGCGTAACAAGTCTATCTTACGTCGAGGTGGTTGAACTTCGTTAAAAATTTTATAACTTAGAACCCGTACTACTCTGTGCCGTCACAGATCTTTGGAGAAAACAAGCACAATTTCAGTTGTTTGTGCTTTGCTGCCAAATAAAAAGCAAGAAACATATGAACGTTTGTTTAAAGTTATTAAAACTAACGTGCCTGGATGGAACACCTGCACCTCTGATGATGGACTTCGAAATTGCCATCTTGTAAGCAGCTAACAGTTTTTTTCCTGGAACAGAGATTACTGGTTCCAATTATAATTTTAATCAATGTTTGTGGAAAAAAGTTCATTGGTGCCGTCTGTTTCCAGGCTATAAGGAAAACTAGAAAACAGGTTGTCCCATAAAAATGTGTTCTGCTGTAGCACACCTTACCATGGAAATGGTGGATGATGGTTGGCTGTGTACAAGACGTAATTCGAATACAGCTAAATCGTTTTGAGATCTAATAGTAAACACTCCAAGATGTGAAATAGCCACTAATTTTCTTTTTGAATTGGAGTTTTAGGGTGGAGTCTCCTCTTAAAATAGTAGCTGTGTTTAAAGGGACGAAAAATAGCATGATGGTTGGGTTAGGGACTTCAAAGCAGTCGGACACATCAGCATCAATGGATCAGTGTTTGATAGCGATAGAAATAAAAAATTGTCTTTGGTATCTTTTAGTGTGCCGCAGCCCCTTATGTAGACAGTATCCGAAACATTTCTTAGACGCACTTGTAATTCGAATACAGCCAAATCGCTTTGGGGTCTAAGAGTAAACACTCCAATATGTGAAATAGCCATTACATTTTTTTAAAATGAAGTTTTAGGGTGGAATCTTCCTTTAAAATAATAGCTGTTTTTAAAGGGATGAAAAGTAGCATGACGCTCAGGTTAGGGACCTCAAACCGGTCAGACACATCAACATCAACGGGTCAGTGCACGATAACTAGACTATACAGGGTGTTTCAAAAGTGATGGTCAGTAATTCACACATGCAAAGTACAGAGAAAAAGTAGCTGAAAAGCTCCAACAAGTATGGGTCCACAAATCAGCCGTTGCCGAGGTATCACATTAATTTGAGTTGGGAACCAACTGCAAACGCCTATGGATACCGCTGTATTTACGTTGGTATCTCAGGGTTTGGGATCGACTCTGTTCACACATGCGAAAGTACTTCCCTTTCCCCCTCCGTGCACTGTGCCGTACCGGCCTCACAACCAGTTACAAACGTGGAGGTACCATGGACAGAGGTTACACCAACAAAGAGTACGCTGACAAGCACTTTATGTATGGCTATGCGAATGGCAGTGCCCTTGAGGCTGCATGATTGTATGAAGAAGCTTTCTCTCTCCGCAGGCGGCCCGACGGGCGTACATTTATCCGGTTACATCAACGCCTTAGAGAAACCGGGCGTTTCGCACACCATTTACCAAAGGTCGACCCGGATCCATAACACCCGAGGTTGAGGAAAGGACGTTACGTATTATACACGAATGTTCGAGTACTTCAACAAGGATGATTGCTACCCATGAGCGCGTCTTGAGTCATAGCAGTGTGTGGCGGATTTTACATCGGCAACTACTCTATCCAGCGAGTGCAAGCCCTCAACAATGCAGACTTTCTGCCAATGGATGCAACAACAGTGTACCCTGAATCCCCTGTTTGTAAGCAGTATTCTGTTCACGGATGAAGCTGAATTTACCCGTGACGGTATTTCTAACTACCATAACTGTCACATTCAGGCCGATGTCAATTGTAATGCAACACACGTATCACGACATCAGCAGTGTTATTCGTTGAACGCCTGGACTGGACTGATCGAAGACCACATAGCAGTGCAGCAATACAGCGGTAACCGGACAGCATTACATGCTGTTTGTGCGGAGTGGTTTTCCAGATGTACATGATATTGTCCCACTCAACCAACGCCTGAACATGTGGTTCATGAATGATGGTGCTGCAGCACATTTTCATTTACGAGTGCGCCGGCTTCTAACTCGGACGTATGGTCAACACTGAATAGGTAGAAGAGGGCTTGTGTCATGGCATCCAAGGTCTCCGGGTTTAAATCCCATGGATTTCGTGTCAAATGCCTGGTCACGTCAAACGCCGGTCTACGCTACCGAGGTCAGCTCTTTTGAGGAATTAACGTTTGCGGTTTGATGCAGGCTTCCAGCATTTACAGAATTCCCCAGGACTTCCTCAGGGGATTCGCAACTCATTTCAGAGGTGAGTTCAATGTTGCATTCAGACGCTTGGACGACACTTCGAACACCTACTTTAACGTTTAGAGGTGCCATGTCTTCCTAGACTATAGCAAATGCTCCGTATCGACAACGATGACCAAAACGCCACTGTAGATAGTAAAGCATGCGATGACAACTGCAGAGGAGTACCTACTGACACAGAAACATATGCCAGTATTTCCCAAATGAAAATTGACTCCTTTGAGAACAGATTTGTGATTTAAGCTCAAGCATTCATTATTATACATGGTCTACTCACATTTAAGTGACCATCGCCCATGTGAATTACCAAAAGAGATTAAAGAAATTGCAAAATACACTTATTTAGAAAGGCAGCTAAAAAGTTATGCAATGCATTTTATACATTGAAGGATTACATAGATGATTTGTGGACCCATATTTGCTGCTTTTTAGCTACTTTTGGCCTGTACTTTCTATCTGGGTATTATTGACCACCCAAAATATTTTTTTTTCCTATTTTGGTGCATGGTGCTTAGAGAATTCTAAAAAAAGGCAAGGTTTACTGGGAGTCACTTGTACTGTCAAAACACTGAGGATTTTAACTGCCCCATGTGAATACATTAAATAGTACGTTGTACACATCAGAAATATCATTGGTAAGTACTGCACAAACAGCTCTGTCTATGACCATGCAACAAGAGATAGACTCAACTTACATTTACCAAGAAAAAATAAACATGAAATTCAAAACGGCATTTTCTACCAAGGAAAACTATACAATAAAGTCACTGAAAACTTGTGACACGTAACTGAAGAAAATTTTAATTTTAGCTTAACGTAGATTTTCTTGCTGCATACCCAAATATGTTAACCAACAGAATACATATAACTAAGGCTCTTAATATTCTCATGCTGCACCTAAATAAAGCAGTACGTTTAGAAATACATACCAACCAGATGTCGCTCTTCATTTAGGTTGCCTGCAGTTTCGCTATGTTTCTTAAGTTGATGGCCAGGATAATTCCTATGAAACGGCTACAGCTGATATCGTTCCCCAGTCCTGTCCATCTGAGTTAACGCACAGTTTGTGATGACCTTCATATCGAACTTGAACCTTGCTTTAAGAAACTTGACTCCTATTCAGGTGGATGACGGTATAAATCCTCGTCCCGTCATCCAGTTTTTGGTTTTTCCGTGATTCACCAAAATCATTGGCTCCTTTGAAAGGGCACGGCAGATTTCTTCTCCCAGTCTGAGCCTGTGAAACGCCTCTAATGACTTCGTCGTCGTCGGAACGGTACATTCTAATATTCCTTCAGTCCTAAAACTGATTCACATTCCACTTAGTTTGGTACGAACTAAATGAAATGCGTTTGTGACACAGGACGAATTTTCATTTCGAATTTTATGTATCGGTGGTGAGCTCAGCAGTCTAATTTCCTTATTAACACTCGGTCTTGGTAGCAGTGACACTCTAGGAGTTATCTGACTACTGAATGTCTCTGCAAAAGCATCTGTTTATAGTATACAATCATATCTAATGACAGTCTACAAATTCAGAGCGTTGTGTGGTTCATTACATGAGAAAATGGTCATGCAATGTGATTTTAGTTAAACAACTTACTTCTATATAGTTATACTCTTAATGTGGCTTCGTTTTCTCGTGGCTTCATTACGCTGGCTGAGCACGTTTTCAGCTTCACTGCCACATAGTCTGAGCAAGTGTTGGGTATCTGTGGTCAACAAGATGCTGTCAACTAGCCTAAGAACTTATGTGCCATTTTGAAATGTGAATCATCTGCTAATATTTGTGACATTTCAATGAACGATGCATTAATACATGATTGATACAGTCCTTTGCTTAGCATGTGATTTATTGTAATGCAGTCTACAGAACTGTGTTTCGATCCGCAGTGCCATCGGTGGCCAGTGAGCGCCACGGCAGTTCCCCTTTGGCCAGCAACCCCGCACTGTCGCTGGAGGATGGACCGAAGCCACCTGCGACGACCATACCACACTTTCGGAAATACGCGGCTGATGACTTCCAGTTCCTCAAAGTTTTGGGCAAAGGCAGCTTTGGCAAGGCGAGACTTAATGTGTTTCAAATCCTCCTGAAGGTGCACACACAGACATACCAAGCCACATAGCGTTGTTTGAAAGACTCGCATCTTGTAGCACAGCCGTTCAGTTATCTGTGTCTTATACACACTAAACTGCTACATCACTGCATCTGATCATCTTTTACGGACAAATTCATCGTCTTTTATGGAATAATTCAAAATGGTTCAAATGGCTCTGAGCACTATGGGACTTAACATCTATGGTCATCAGTCCCCTAGAACTTAGAACTACTTAAACCTAACTAACCTAAGGACATCACACAACACCCAGTCATCACGAGGCAGAGAAAATCCCTGACCCCGCCGGGAATCGAACTCTAGAACCCGGGCGTGGGAAGCGAGAACGCTACCGCACGACCACGAGCTGCGGACTGGAATAATTCATCTTGAGCTTCAAGAATAACTGAAATTATCCGAATATATAACAAAATGCTACATTTCAAAAAAAGGGGCACATTATCAGGAATTATCCTTGTGGGTATAACTTCCATACAGTTGTCTCTAAGAATCAAGACCTAAGTTTCACTAATTTCCATTTTTGTCACTACTTTCTCCAAGTACGTACGTACAAGTTTCCACATGTCATTAACAGAGAAATGCGCTCTCAGTGAAATATTTTGGCTAACAAATAAGAGTTGGCAATTTTTGCCTTAAAAGTGTAGCACATACTCAAAGAGAGAAGAGAGACACATATTAGGTTATTCCATAGATAATCTTTTCCTAACCATTTTTTTGTTTTTTTTGTTTAGCGTTTACAGTGATATAGACTTGTAAAATCAGAGTAGTTTCTTTTTCCATGGTGGATTCGAGACCCTTCTTACAGTCATTGTTCCAGATGGCATCATTTGCATTCACTTCTGCGTAGATTTTGGATGATGCAATGAAAAGGAAAATTTAAATGAGATTGTAAAATCGCAATAGATAAAATGGCTGACTAGAACTTACCATCAGGACACAAAATTCCAAATAGTATTCCGACAGATATGATTAAAAGTAGAAAAAATGTACTCAACTTTTGGAACTAGTTCGTTCCTTCCTAGGAAAGGAAAATGGATATTTTTTGGATGGTTGAAAAGGAGAGGGACGTCACGCAGATCCCAGCTGGAGATTGACCTACTTGTTTCTAGCAAGATTGATGGTACGGATGGAGGGGAAGGCGTTAGAAAGAATTTAAAGACACTACATTGGTAAACACTGCTCTAGATTCAGTCCATAGATGCCATCAGAGGGTGAGAAATAAAGGATGATTAAAAAGGAAGAAAATGGATTGTCAGTGCAACTAACTAGGAGAAATGTAGAAAATGAGAGGAGTATAAGGAAAATACGAGAGATAGAAACGGTGGTAGAGGGCAGGTTAAGGAAGATAAAAAGTTATAAAATTAAAGGATTAAATAATTGAATAAAGAGTAAAATTCTTCCAATGTTGGCAGAAAAGGGGATGTTTTTAACAGACGTTAAATCCGGAAGGTGCGAGACGACGATACGTTGGAGAGCAAGTTTCCAGCACAGGATTTCAGGGACTGAGATCCAAATGGCCTGTGTTTTGTAGCGGGCACTCAGATCCCTTGAGTCACACTGTAACGCATGTTAGTAACAGAGCACTGGATGTCACAGAGGGACAATTATTATGTGACTGCTCACACTCTCAACCACGTTACTGGTGGTAATTCCTAAAAATGCTGCTAAACAACATGTAGAGGAAGGCAACGGCGTACTGTATCCAACAGGGCCATGCCAATTAAAGCACTGTGGTATTCAAAACAGTCTTCGGCGTGATGGCTACTTTTAATCAACATGTATGGTTTGTTTTGTTACTCTGCTCTTGGTGTTGTGGGAATTACCAATGGTTTGGCAGTGGGAGAGCGATAGAAGACAACATTGGGTGGCGTGGGAAGCATATCAGATAAAGATTATCTCGTTTCTGGCTCTGACCTGAGAAAGTCGTAGCCTTGATGAAATAGTATAATGAGTGGGTGATACTGGAAGAGAGTGGCAGGACGATTCTGCGTTTTTTGGAAATGGGAGCTGTATTCATCGAAGGGTGACAGGAGGAGGCTGACCAGACGCTATAGTGGACAAGATCAATGGTCCTTCTAGCTACTCTAGACTGAAGTTGAGGCACGACTTAAATAATGTGCTATCTTTCATCTCCTACTTTCCCTGAAGCCTTGCTCTTTATCTACGTTTCCCCTTGACCTCGCCACAGGTTGGTCCTTCTGAATCTTGCGTTTGAGTGACTTTCTCCTCCATTCCCACCTTCCCCACTCAATATTTCTTTCTTTTCTGAGGAAGAAAAACATAAGTTCCGAAAGCCGCATATAGTTGTTTTCTACTTTTAAGTGTGTCTCTTGACAAGTATTTGGAATTAGCCTCTTGAAAGTAAGTAGTTGCATCCTTCCTGTCTTTAAAAAAATTCTTGATTGTAGCCATTAGATAATTATTTCTGTGTGATTCAAAATATTTTGTTCATTTATTATCAATAAATGGTTCACATGGCTCTGAGTACTATGGAACTTAACTGCTGAGGTCATCAGTGCCCTAGAACTTAGAACTACTTAAACCTAACTAACCTAAGGACATCACACACATCATTATCATTAAAACACAGTGCTGTAATAGTATGTACAGGATGCTGAGTGGGAGAGGTGATCATCGAAGGGAGGCAGTGAAATAAAAGAGTTAATTAAATTAGGATATCTTCTCAGTGACAGAACACAGAAAGGAAACGAGTTAGGGGCAGAGGTACAGGTTGACTGCTAGTCTAGGAGCCTGGTCAAAGAAATGTAGAGAATATGAAATGGGAGAGGTGGAGGTTCACGTTCATATGGATGGTGGCCGGTCCTGTGAACACAGCCACTCTGGCTGAAGTCTGGAGTAAAAGAAAGCTTCTGCTGTGCCAAAAATTTGGAAACCAAGAGAGCGAAGCAACAGCGCCTTTCCCTCTAACACCTTCCATCGACCACACATCTGACTCATCTCTCACGTTCCCATTGGTTAAAATGGTGCCGTGGGTATGTCAGTCTGTTCAGCAGAGATACCGAAAAGTGGCGTGATGTTGAAATCAGCATCTTATACAGGATTGAACTATCTATTTCCTGAAAGGATGGCTGGGATGACACGTAAGCGTTGGTGCACTTATACTGAGACAGTGTTTTAAGGACTCCACAGGAGATTTTTAAACAAAAATTTTTTAAACCAATTCCCTAAAATATTCTTAACTGACTGGTCACCCTGTACATCCTACCTGTTCCGACAGTGTTCACAAAAGAGCGCCAGAAACAACTTTGGCAGACGCGTTGGCTAGATAGGGGACCTACAAGAGGAAGCCTCTCTTACAATTGATTTTCTGTAGTGTTATTAAGAGAAAATTGCAAAAAATTCCCTGTTAAATCAAACATTTAAAAATGGACTAATCTTTACTGTGTTTATGGATAGTAACAGTGCAGCAATTAGACATTAATCTGGTCGATGTTCAAAAACGGCTCTGAGCACTATGGGACTCAACTGCTGTGGTCATTAGTCCCCTAGAACTTAGAACTACTTAAACCTAACTAACCTAAGGACATCACATACATCCATGCCCGAGGCAGGATTCGAACCTGCGACCGTAGCAGTTGCACGGTTTCGGACTGCGCGCCTAGAAACGCGAGACCACCGCGGCGGCAGGTGGATGTTCACACTGGAAATAACCGCTAACTGTAAGTAACTTCAAAGTTACTGATCAACACAAACTCGAAATTCGCTGATACTTGTATTATCATATACAAAATTTATACATCATTTCGACTAATACAGTTCTTGTTATACGCTGAAGCTAGACGCACTTGTGTGCTTCATGTGCTATCACATGTAACTTCTAGGAAAGTATTTAAAATGGACCAATCATTTTATACCTGACAACCTACAATTACCCAAATTAGACAAACAGAACAAGTAAACGGTACTCCCTGCACAGATTCTAAAATGTAAAATTAGTATGGTGGTAAAAATAGAAACTGGCCATGTACAAAAGAAAAACTCACTTCCCAACGGCAGAAAGAAAGAAAAGACTCAGTAGCATAGTAGAGGGTAAGAAGTAGACAGAAGTGGACTCAAAATAGTCATGTAGTACCCAAGGGCATTGTCTCTCGAAATCGGCAGAATAGACAATGGGTAACCTCACTGCCTTGGGAGTGTAAGAAACTGTGCTACTGGAAAGTTGTCAGAACTAGGCGTTATCTACCATGGGCAGGAGTACAAAAACATCTAATACAAGTACTTAACAGTCCTTATAACTAATTCACGGGTTACACAATTGCTAAGGGATAACCACAAAAATTTATCCTAACTCACACCAGCTACACTTTTGAAAATAAAGTTGTTGTTGTGGTCTTCAGTCCAGAAACTGGTTTGATGCAGCTCCCCATGCTACTCTATCCTGTGCATGCTTCTTCATCTCCAAGTAACTACTGCACCCTACATCCTTCTGAATCTGTTTAGAGTATTCATCATGAAGTAGTGCCTTATAACGCATCACATAATCTCAGTGTGTTCATGGTGCTGAAACTTCACCTGAATATAGGGGTTAAAATTCAAAGAACTACCTTAAGAAAGAACTGTATTATATCTCGCTTGGGTACATTCCAGTGTAAAAGAATAATTGCAGCCAGTTTAAACACTAGTGAGAAAATATTTTGATCTATAGACATCCAATGATCCTGATCAATTAAGCTCTGGTAACCCACTTGCTAAAAATAAATTGTCTTATTTCAGCATAAGGTCCATTTAAATAACACAACCTTTGTGTAAGGAAATGGTTGAGTGGATGATTTGGGGGAGGGGAGCAACGAGCGAGGCCATCGGTCCCATCGGATTAGGGAAGGATGGCGGAGAATGTTGTCTGTGCCGTTTCAAGGGAATCATCCCAGAAATTGCCTCAGGCGCTTTAGGGAAATCATGTTGTTGTTGTTGTTGTCTTCAGTCCTGAGACTGGTTTGATGCAGCTCTCCATGCTACTCTATCCTGTGCAAGCTGCTTCATCTCCCAGTACCTACTGCAACCTACATCCTTCTGAATCTGCTTAGTGTACTCATCTCTCGGTCTCCCTCTACGATTTTTACCCTCCACGCTGCCCTCCCATGCTAAATTTGTGATCCCTTGATGCCTCAAAACATGTCCTACCAACCGATCCCTTCTTCTAGTCAAGTTGTGCCACAAACATCACTTCTCCCCAATTTTATTCAATACCTCCTCATTAGTTATGTGATCCATCCTACTTATCTTCAGCATTCTTCTGTAGCACCACATTTCGAAAGCTTCTATTCTCTTCTTGTCTGAACTAGTTATTGTCCATGTTTCACTTCCATACATGGCTACACTCCAAACAAATACTTTCAGAAACGACTTCCCGATACATAAATCTATATTCGATGTTAACAAATTTTTCTTCTTCAGACGCGCTTTCCTTGCCATTGCCAGTCTACATTTTATATCCTCTCTACTTCGACCATCATCAGTTATTTTACTTCCTAAATAGCAAAACTCCTTTACTACTTTAAGTGTCTCATTTCCTAATCTAATTCCCTCAGCATCACCCGATTTAATTTGACTACATTCCATTATCCTCGTTTTGCTTTTGTTGATGTTCATCTCA
Source organism: Schistocerca gregaria (assembly GCF_023897955.1). Classification (NCBI taxonomy): domain Eukaryota; kingdom Metazoa; phylum Arthropoda; class Insecta; order Orthoptera; family Acrididae; genus Schistocerca; species Schistocerca gregaria. The sequence goes on along the minus strand of NC_064931.1, from coordinate 441,307,957 downwards.
TATCCTCCTTTCAAGACACTGTCCATTCCTTTCAACTGCTCTTCCAAGTCCTTTGCCGTCTCTGACAAAATTACAATGTCATCGGCGAACCTCAAAGTTTTTACTTCGTCTCCATAAATTTTAATACCTACTCCAAATTTTTCTTTTGTTTCCTTTACTGCTTGCTCAATATACAGATTGAATAACATCGGGGAGAGGCTACAACCCTGTCTCACTCCTTTCCCAACCACTGCTTCCCTTTCATGCCCCTCGACTCTTATGACTGCCATCTGGTTTCTGTACAAATTATAAATAGCCTTTCGCTCCCTGTATTTTACCCCTGCCACCTTTAGAATTTGAAAAAGAGTATTCCAGTCAACATTGTCAAAAGCTTTCTCTAAGTCTACAAATGCTAGAAACGTAGGTTTGCCTTTTCTTAATCTTTCTTCTAAAATAAGTCGTAAGGTCAGTATTGCCTCACGTGTTCCAACATTTCGACGGAATCCAAACTGATCCTCCCCGAGGTCTGCATCTACCAGTTTTTCCATTCGTCTGTAAAGAATTCGCGTTAGTATTTTGCAGCCGTGGCTTATTAAACTGATAGTTCGGTAATTTCCACATCTGTCAGCACCTGATTTCTTTGGGATTGGAATTATTATATTCTTCTTGAAGTCTGAGGGTATTTCGCCTGTCTCATACATCTTGCTCACCAGCTGGTAGAGTTTTGTCAGGACTGGTTGTCCCAAGGCCGTCAGTAGTTCTAATGGAATGTTGTGTACTCCCGGGGCCTTGTTTCGACTCAGGTCTTTCAGGTCTGTCAAACTCTTCACGCAGTATCGTATCTCCCATTTCATCTTCATCTACATCCTCTTCCATTTCCATAATATTGTCCTCAAGAACATTGCCCCTGTATAGACCCTCTATATACCCCTTCCACCTTTCTGCTTTCCCTTCTTTAGTTATAACTGGATTTACATCTGAGCTCTTGATATTCATGCAAGTGGTTCTCTTTTCTCCAAAGGTCTCTTTAATTTTCCTGTAGGCAGTATCTATCTTACCCCTAGTGAGATAAGCTTCTACATCCTTACATTTGTCCTCTAGCCATCCCTGTTTAGCCATTTTGCACTTCCTGTCGATCTCATTTTTGAGACGTTTGTATTCCTTTTTGCCTGCTTCATTTACTGCATTTTTATATTTTCTCCTTTCATCAATTAAATTCAATATTTCTTCTGTTACCCAAGGATTTCTAACAGCCCTTGTCTTTGTACTTATTTTATCCTCTGCTGCCTTCACTACCACATCCCTCAGAGCTACCCATTCTTCTTCTACTGTATTTCTTTCCCCTATTCCTGTCAATTGTTCCCCTATGCTCTCCCTGAAACTCTATACAACCTCTGGTTCTTTCAGTTTATCCAGGTCCCATCTCCTTAATTTCCCACATTTTTGCAGTTTCTTCAGTTTTAATCTACAGGTCAATACCAATAGATTGTGGTCAGAGTCCCCATCTGCCCCTGGAAATGTCTTACAACTTAAAACCTGGTTCCTAAATCTCTGTCTTACCATTATATAATCTATCTGATACCTTTTAGTATCTCCAGGGTTCTTCCACGTATACAACCTTCCTTCATGGTTCTTAAACCAAGTGTTAGCTATGATTAAGTTGTGCTCTGTGCAAAATTCTACTAGGCGGCTTCCTCTTTCATTTCTTAGCCCCAATCCATATTCACCTACTATGTTTCCTTCTCTCCCTTTTCCTACACTCGAATTCCAGTCACCCATTACTATTAAATTTTCGTCTCCCTTCGCTATCTGAATAATTTCTTTTATTTCATCGTACATTTCTTCAATTTCTTCCTCATCTGCAGAGCTAGTTGGCATATAAACTTGTACTACTGTAGTAGGTGTGGGCTTCGTATCTATCTTGGCCACAATAATGCGTTCACTATGCTGTTTGTAGTAGCTTACCCGCATTCCTATTTTCCTATTCATTATTAAACCTACTCCTGCATTACCCCTATTTGATTTTGTGTTTATAACCCTGTAGTCACCTGACCAGAAGTCTTGTTCCTCCTGCCAGCGAACTTCACTAATTCCCACTATATCTAACTTTAACCTATCCATTTCCCTTTTTAAATTTTCTAACCTATCTGCCCGATTAAGGGATCTGACATTCGACGCTCCGATCCGTAGAACGCCAGTTTTCTTTCTCCTGATAACGACATCCTCCTGAGTAGTCCCCGCCCAGAGATCCGAATGGGGGACTATTTTACCTCCGGAATATTTTACCCAAGAGGATGCCATCATCATTTAATCATACAGTAAAGCTGCATGTCCTCGGGAAAAATTACGGCTGTAGTTTCCCCTTGCTTTCAGCCGTTCGCAGTACCAGCACAGCAAGGCCGTTTTGGTTAATGTTGCAAGGCCAGATCAGTCAATCATCCAGACTGTTGCCCCTGCAACTACTGAAAAGGCTGCTGCCCCTCTTCAGGAACCACACGTTTGTCAGGCCTCTCAACAGATACCCCTCCGTTGTGGTTGCACCTACGGTACGGCCATCTGTATCGCTGAGGCACGCAAGCCTCCCCACCAACGGCAAGGTCCATGGTTCATGGGGGGAGGAGGGAAATCATGGAAAACCTAAATCAGGATGGCTGGACGCGGGATTGAACCGTCGTCCTCCCGAATGCGATTCCGGTGTGCTAACCGCTGCGCCACCTCGCTCGGTGTAAGAAAATGGTTGAACACATCTAATGTAAGAGCTTTCAAGACGTAATTCAATTTTAATTTAAGCTTCTCATCAGTCTGTTGAAAACACCATTCAAGAGGGTATGTAGCAGAATAAAAGAGTTAACTAAAGAAAATTTAGGATTTATTCTCAGTGACAGAGCACAAAGAGAGGTTGCTCTGGGGGCCGCAGAGAGTTCAACGGCCAGTCTAGAAGTTTGGTCGAAGAAATGAATGGAATAGAAAACTGTTGAGGTGGTGGTTCACACTCGTGTGACTGGTGGCTGGTCCTAGTGAACAGATCTAGGGCCACAAAATTATGGATGTAAAAATGAGATAAAAAATCGGGACTGCCAGCAGGCTTTAGCCTACATTATCCTCCTTTTCTAGAAGAAGAATGAAAGGATGACTTCAGCAGCACTCAGAATTATCTTAAGAAAGAACTGTACTGTAACTTGCGTGAGTACATTCGAGTGTAAATGAGTAATCACAGCTGGTGGAAACAGTAGTGCGAAAATGTTTTGATCCATACACATCTAATGATCCTGATGAATTAAGCTCTGTTAAGCCATCTACCCTGGCTGAAGTTTGGAGTGTAAGTGAACTTATGCTCATCCTCAAATCTGGAAACCTAGAGAGCGAAGTAGCTGCGCCCTGCCCTTCAAGAACCTACAGCTGCCAGGTACATGACTCGCCTCCCACGTTGTTTGTTGGTTGAAACGGTGGTGTGGATACGCCAGTCAGTTCAGCAAAGAGTCTGGAAAAGTGGCGTGATGTTGAATTCAACAAGTGCATTCAACTGCCTCTGCCGTGAATGGCAGGCTGTGTTGGCACATAGGCACTGATACAGTTATGCTGGGAGAGAATCTGAAAGATTTAGCTGAAATTTTTGAAATAAAAATTCTTAAACCAATTCCCTGAAATCTCCCAACCACCTAGTCACCTTGGTCAGGTACTTGAATTACAAGTATCCTATTCAAATCCCACAGATACTTGAACTACAAGTGTCCTATTCAAATCCCAGTGACGTTAAGAATTTCCTTGCTGGTATTTTGTTGGTCAATGTACAGTTCCTAATCATTCCCTAATGTGGCAATATCAACGTCTCCACACTGACATTTGGAATTTTTAGATAATTTACTGTATAGTGCATGCTGTAGCTAATTCTGATAGTAGTGATGTATTAGATGTTTTGCAGGTAATACTGACTATGTTCTCATATTTCCTTAGTCAGTCTCAGATGACTTTGTACGTACCTGGTATATCAGACTAGCTGTGATATTTAGATATGGCCCATGCTTCTACTCTGTGCAGTCACGTTAATGTGATCCTCTTTTAACAGCCTGAATAACCACCTTTTCCTGTGTGGACTGCTGAGAGACGTGCAGGAAGAGAAGTAGTGTGGTTCTGGAAGGTAGAGACAGGTATGTGGAGCCAGGTCGACTTCAGTGCCGTGGCCAGATGTGCTAGGTTTCTCGGTTGAGGATACATGGCGCGAACAACCCGATCTAGGTGGTCACACATTTTCTCGATTGGGTTTTAATTCGTGCAGTTTGGTAGGCAAGGAAGTGTGGTAGATACATCCTGGTGCTCTTTGAGCCATGACCATACAAAGCGAGCTGTGTGGCACATAGCACTGTCCTTCTGGTAGATGCCATCAAGCTAAGGGAAAACAAACTGTGTGTGGATGTGGACATGAACATGGTCCCCGAGGATAGATGCATACTTGTGTTGATGCATGCTGCCCTCGAGAATGAAGAGATCACCCAAGGATGTCACGAAAACATTCCCTGGACCATAACGCTCCCTTCTCTGGCTTGGACACTTCCGACGATCCAACGGCCATCTAACCGATAGAGCATAAAAGGTGATTCCCCTGAAAAGGCCACATTTTGCCACTTAGTGGACGTCCAGTGGTATTGGCGTTCAAATTCCAGCCTTCGTCGCCAAAGAACAATATTCAGCATGGGTGCATGGACCAGGTGGCAGATGTGACGGCCAGCACGCAGCAACGTCCGCTGAATGGTCGTTGAGGAGACACAGTTGGTAGCGCCTTTGTTCGTCAAGGCGGTCAGCTGCTCAGCAGGTGGACGTCTACCGCCCGCACACATCACTGCAGCCGTCGTTCACCCCTGTGGTCTATGACCCATTTTGCACCACAGTTGCCTCAGCGGCGGTTTCGGATAGCGCCTTTGTGCCAAGCACGGTATACTTCAACCATGGCAGCAGGCGACAGTTTACAAACTTAGCCGTTTCCGAAATACTTCCACCCTTGCCCCGTAAACCAATGATCATCGCCATTTGATCGTCAGATAAATTGCTCCGTTTCCGCATTGTGACAACGACTGCACAGTTTTCCGCGTCCTCCCGATACGCTTTGTGTAACCTCCACTTCTAGTATTGACACCTGCCATCTGTGAGTGGTTATTGTACTTTGACGTCGAACATGAGCGATGGTCACGTAAATGTGAATATACCACTGTTGTAACCCAACATGCTCTACAACATTTCGACGTGTTGCCTTGGCCTGCTCGATCACCAGATCTGTCATGGAGCACATATAGGAAATCGTCGGACGACAACTCCAGCGTTATCCATAAACAGCATTAACCGTCATTGTATTGACCAACCAAATGCAACAGGTATGAAATTCCATCTCACAAAGTGACGTCCATAATCTGTAAAACAAAATGCATGCATATTTGTATGCTTGTATGTAGTATTTTGGCGGCTACACAGCTTATTAATGTAGCAGAATTTCGCAGTAGCAGTGGCTTATCTCGCGCTTACATTAACCAGTGATCTTGCATTGTTGATCACTTAAATATGTTACCTAGGCAAATGTGATCCCGAAATTTCATTACCCTACATTAATTATTTCTTGGCGTTGCGATTTTTTCCCGTCACTGCAGGTAACTGACACTACGGTGTATTTAATAATGTCAACTCTGTCGGGAGTAGAAGTCTTTCACCATAAATATGAAATAGATAAGAAATTTGAAAGATCAGACCAATATGATATGTATTACTGTATTAAATAAATAGCCTTTATCAATCAAAAGGACACCGAAAATACTTTGAAATGAAATACAATGTAGCAATAACAATATTTTATGAAGAACATGTTATTTGTGTATAATTAAAGAAGAAGAATGTTAGATCGCTGGCAGTGGGAACAAGCACCCCACCTTGTTCGTGCTAGAGTGTTCTTAATGGTGTGTAACTGGATAAACTTTCTGGCATGGGAGAAGTCTTCATTTGGCTATGAAACGGCCTACTACACCTTCTAAGGATTTGCTATATTAGCGCCGTCAGTATTCTGTAAAGGTGTAAAACTGTAAAAGTTTGCAGTTTTGTGTGTTTTTAGCTTGTGTGTGATACATTATAATGTTTGGCCGTGAGAACTACTATTGAACAAATACTGGATTGCGTCTTAAGTGTATGATGGAATGAGTATACTGTTGACTTTATACAGGAAATTGGCTAGCATTATATACGAAACACGCGAGTTTATTGTGCTAGTAATATAAGATGTTGGAGTACTAGAGATAAGTTTGGAAGTACTAACTGCAAGTGAGCAAATTTTCAGTTAGTAAGAAACTCACCATGATGAGAACATTTGAAATGGATAACACTTAATTAAGATACAAGATCGCTAATAGCGTCATTCAGTGTGAAATTCGTTTCCTTATTATGGAGCAGACAAAGTACTTACCAGGCTTCTAATATTACGTTCACAGAGTTATGGAAATAGAGCTGCAAATATTCCGGGATTAGTGCCTTACACTTTCTCTCATGAAGAAGTTATTTGTCTTAGTGTTTTGCTATGTTTTTTAAGAGAAGTTACAGCAAAAGACTTGGAGAAAACACCATTTATGTATTGCTACAGTCTGTGCTATAAATTAGAGTTGCCGCGCGCTGTTGCCGCGTCTCGTCACGGTTCGCGCGGCTCCCCCCTTAGGAGGTTCGAATCCTCCCTCGGGCATGTGTGTGTGTGTGTGTGTGTGTGTGTGTGTGTGTGTTGTCCTTAGTGTAAGTTAGGCTAAGTAGTGGGTAAACTTATGGACTGATGACCTCAGCAGTTTGGGCCCATAAGACATTGCCACAAATTTCCAAAAATTTTCTGAGCAATTTTTTCATTAATAGTGAAAGGAATAATAGTGTTTCTAGAACCAAACGGTATATGGTTACTATAATTTCATTGTATTGTATTGATGACATTTCTCAATAACTGTAATTAATTGTACACTGAACATTTATGCAGTAATGAAATCACGTTTGATTCAGATGTGTTAACTTGGTTGAGTATTTCATGACACGTTCATTTACACGATATATAACTGTGGCACTGGGGTAGCATTTAGGACTACCATGCAGGATGAAGAAAAATTCGCGCACTCGGACTTCGCAGCGCGATTCCTCTCATACTGGCAATACAAAAATGTCTCTCATAACATTTAGTCCTGCGGATATTTCGGGCAGTAAATAGACGTTAAGGACTGGCAGTCTGGCAACACTGTAATTGCTTGTACGGTAAGTACAGTAGTAGTGCTGTCACTTGTTCATCATTTCCAGGGTGCGACTGATTGTTTTTCCTCAATCATTCGCAGAGGTTTCTTCCACGTACCCTGTCTTATATATGTACGTAGTGGAGTAATATTTTGGCAACAGGTGGACTACCATCTGAGAGATATTAGCCAAATAAATAATTCGGAAATAATATGGAGGCGTAAGGGATCGCAGCTGACTCTTTGTTGACAGGATATTTAGGTTTCCTCATGAGACAGTAATGGGTACTGATAATCGGTGACATTATAATACGCCAAGCCAGATGGGATATTTTCTCTCATGGTCCAGATAATATATCCTCCAGTTATTACAACAGCTGACTCCAGCAGAAGACCCTGATTCACCGTCATTTGCAAAAATATGTACTTTGGTAATAGTCTGCTATCGTAAAAATTTGCATAGCATGGCTGTTAGGTTGCGATATCACCAGATGCACAAAAGATTAAATCAGTCCTACACCCTTAAGGGGACTCACAACTCTTTTGTATGTGCATAGAGATCACGGAGCCCCAAGCATTTGTGAGATTTCTCCTCTTCCTATGTAAACAGCTCGTGGTTAGTGTTGCTGACTGGCAGTCACGTGGTCCTGGGTTCGATATCCTGCTGCGTCGCGGATTTTCTCGGCTCGGTACTGAGTGTGTGCGTTTTGTTCATCATCATCAACACGAAAGTCGTCGAAGTGGCGTTAAGTATGTAAAGTTACGCTTATTTACGCGCGCTAATCGGCCGTCCAGTATTGGTATGAGCTGAATTTGTTTGTACTGCTGAGCACTGGTGGACAGCCCCAGAGACGTCAAAGCGCCGCAGCCGCTCCAGAGGCAGCGACCATTGCTGGCTAGCCCAGGTGCGGGCACAGAGAGACTACCGGAAATGGTGCAGATCCCGTTTGGACGATACGTCGATCACTTAGTAGGGCCAGCTATGCTCCGAGCAATGGCGGGCATTGAGACAAGCTGAAAGATGCTTTCTTACAGCTCTTTGAGAGTCTATAATAATTTTCTATGAAATATTACTGCAGATCTTAGTACATCGACGATCCCAGAAAAATGAGGCACAACCAATGGCACAACACAATTTCAATATCTTTAAAACTGCAGAAGTTAATATTTCACAGTGAATAAATAGTTACACAAGGAACCTCTGAATTAACAACTTTTAATCGCTTAATCTGATTTCAACAAACGATATCTTAGGTGATAGCGTTGCATTATAGCTATCACCCCTGAAGGTTACGTATCTGTATCTATTTGATTTATTGATTTATGCTGTATTTTATATTTTTTCACAATGGAAATGTTTGTCAGAATATCTTATTCTCCACATCTACACAGCAAATGAACACAGCATCAGTGTCTCATATTTTGTCACATTTGTGCTTTTATTTAACGAACAGTTAACTGTTTTGCCAGAAACTTTATTTAAATGACGACTGCAAGTGCTATTAAAAACTGTTCTAATTTAAAAGTAGTCAATGGTATTTGTTAGTGGACACCAAGATTGAAAAGAGAACCAAAAGACGCTTCTTACAAGCAGGCCTAAATAATCGTTTAAACAATATTTAACGACAATTTGCGGTCATGTATTGTGAGTCCATTTGTGCAAAGATATTGACTTACTTTTTTATAGACAAACCATTACGTATGTTTATTGTAAATGTTCTGAGTGTAACCGAATGTTTATGACATTTCTTCATTTAAATATTGTTTTAATATATTAGTTTAGTCCGGGAAGTGGTCAACTTGAATCAAATCATGACTTATAGCTTAAGGACGATGTATTTTTGGTGAGGATTGCCTTCAGCCAATGGGAAAGCACTTAGTAGCGAAACACTACACGAATCGAGTGGAGACGGGGACTTCTCGAGTGAAGAGCTCAAGGGAGCGGTTCTGGATACTTTATGTCGAGTACTGGAATGAGGCAGACCTGTTTGCGGTAACGTGCGTGATTCGAACGTATAGCTGAGAGATTCTGGGCGGTGAAGACCCCCTATGAGACTTAGCTTTTGAGGACACTTTTCGGTTAGGTCTTGAAGGACATTTAGTGTCGAATTATCGAAGAAGGCAGACGTGCCTGAGGTAATGTGCGTGATTCGGTCGTAGAGGTGTTTAATACTGAGCGGTGAACGGCCGCTACAATGCTTTAACTTCTGAAGGAACTTCATACTTCGAGAGGTCTGAATGTGCTCCAGAACAGGACTCCAACTTATCTCACTTGTATCACGAAACTGAGGATAGACAGATTACGTGTTAACATTCTCTTCATCGCGTGAGTTACTTTGTGAATCATCATGTTGAACTCTGAACTGTTTTGAGCTGGCGAATCTTTCATCTATTGTGATCACGAAATGGAGTTAGTTTTCGGGAGTCTTTGATGACTATTTAGTTTGGGAATGCTCTCAACATAATTTTACTGCATTTGAATAAACATTATTCAGCATAATTCTTTGTCATATTCGTCAATTACTGACGTTAGAATAGAACCTTTTTTATTAAGTTTTTCGTTTATATTTTATTTTATATTTCTGTGTCTTTTATTAACTCGCTATTCTAGTCAATGTACAGACTATTTGACTGCAGGATCACAACTGTAGTTATTATTTTCTGAGGATTAGCTGCAGGGTATGCAATCCTGAGGTGCGTGGCTCAACCCTATGACTACATCGAGCTATTCTTTTGAAACAGAGCCGTGCATAGCACTAGTACGAGCAATATCAAGCATAGTCGCAACTGGTTTGCTCGTAGGGATGCTGTAAGACAGAGCAAATTCTCCGGAGCAACCCTTAGGACTGCTACAAGTAAAAAGAATTGCACCAGGTGGCCGAACACCCAACCTGGGGTTTCCTGGCTAAAAATGTCATCATACATTTCATTTCCTCTTCCTGTGCCACTGTACTGTTCTGTGACTATTTCATTTTCTTCGACTTAACCTTCAGCGGGCTCCTTATTCGATGTAAACGTGCCGTACTTCCGATTTCTGCTTTCACTTTTCCGTTATTCAACTTCGTCTTTTCTTTACAGTAAATCTTACATCCCTTTCTGTCATTTACAGAGGCTCCTATTACCGGGTTTGACCTCCATACCAGCCTCAAAATTTTGCAGTAGTGCAGAGTGTCCGAGGTATATTGTCCAACACGCAGCGTAGTAGTTAGCCTTTGAGGGAGATGGAAGTAACACTCTGAGTATGCAGGCAGGGAAAGCACTGCTGCTGTATGAGTTTAACCTTCCCATGAACACCGTGGCGTAAGTGCAAATCTTACTTTTCACATGGGGACTCCAGGAAACGGCAAGTGGTTACTGCTTCGGCGAGATGGTGCCCGTGGGAGAGCCCATGCTAGGAGTTGGTGGTCCTATGGGGGATCATTTGCAATTAAGAGATTCAAGCTAAACCACACTGGCCTTATCAGATCGAGCGACTTACTTTAACGCAGAGGGACGTTTCCCACATTTGCTAAGTATGGAGATAAAACCGACCTGTCAAACAAGGAGAGATATATGCCTTAACATCTGATTTGTACTAAGACCGAAGATGAATAATTCATTAATTTTTTTTAGAAATATGTATAGAGGTACAGCGAGGTCACGTCAATAAACAAAATGAGGAGCGGATCAGTAGTGATTAAAACAGTCTCCCCTGATCTGTCACTGGCACTGCTATATTGCGACAGCTAGATGACATTTCTGTCACAATTAATCCCAACAAGAACCCAATTATGGTTGAGGGTGTACACAGGGACCTAGTACATCACATGGAAGAGGAATTATGTGCAAATCTGTCAGGTCCAATGAGGGCCTAAAAATAACAATGTAGACATCGGGGCATTTATCTTGCGCTTTGAGGGTGAGTTCTTACCGGCAAAAGTTAAGATTATGGCTACCGTTGCAATGTAAAATTTGGTCTCATCTCATCTGGCTGTAAAAGTGAACTTCCTGTAGAAATTGACGACGCCGAGTTTGTTCTCTGCGTACAACTGCGTCATTATACAAATTGCGGGGAGGATCACTCCCCCTGTCACCGACGTGCCATGTCGAAAGGGGGATAATAATTTCTAGGATTTCAAGAGCTTTCATTATTTATCACATCAGGAACCCAGTAAGAAGTACAATCGTCCTTACCTTGTTCAAATGACAGTAAGCTGTTCCCATAAAACAGTCCACCCACAATGAGGAAGAATGTTCCTTTTCCTTCCTCATCATAGGGCTCTAGTGGTCATATTAATTCATCCATTGATGTTGTAGAAGCAACTCTTCTTCTTCCCTCTTACCACTAAGTTTATGCTGGGGCCCTCAGCTGATAAAGACTTCTGTCTGATCGACACGCCTAGTGGAGGGTTGCTTTCTCCGGGTCCTACTACGCTAACCACCACAACTTGGCACCCTAGTGACAGCTACCGGCTGCAAGATGTGCGAACAGTGGACTGCAAAAAAGCCCGCTCCTCACCTGTACCAAATTCGTATGTGGATCCTCCTTCTACTGAATCCAAATCATTCAAGGAAAAGAATATGTAGAAAAAGAAGGAAAAAGAAACCAAAGGTGAAGGCTGACCTGGCAGCCCCGATAGCTTTTGATCTCCTCTTCCACCGCTATGAAAATCATGTAAGTATATTTGAAACTTTTTAGTAGACTGAAACTGTGTGCCGGACGGGGACTGAAATCCGGAACATGTGCCTGCATAGCGCACTTGGTAGAGCGTTTGCCCGTGGAAGGCATAGCCTCAAGGTTGGAGTCTCGTCACAGATTCTAATCTTTCAGGAAGTTATAAGCCAGGGCATATATCACTGCAGAGTGAAGAAGAATCCTAATGCAAGTTGATGACAAGCAACAGGTGGTACTAAACATTATTCTACACCTCTCTCTCTCTCTCTCTCTCTCTCTCACACACACACACACACACACACACACACACACACACACACAGAAAATTGCACAGACCTGTGATAATTATTCATTCTTCTGCTACTTAGATGAAATGAAACATATGCTCTTACTTTACTCAGTGGTCTGTATGTCGCTTCAGAGAACACAGTTCCCGACAACATATTCACGGACATTCCGTAACTATTCAGTCAAGTATACGAAATGAACCGACACTAAAAAACCTTGTGGCAGTGTGTTAATGCTGGTCCTTGATACTTTCTCTAGTGACCAAATAACCAATTAATAAGTGGCAGCGGAATGCATAAGAAAGATTATAGAATTTGAAAGAAACGATTGTAGCTCGGTCATAAGTTGCTTTCAGAAGTATTTTTTTTTCTTTTTCTTGATGGTGAACAACAGTTGAGGCACCCTTAGTGCTGCTTTGATCATCACTGCAGGGGCAGTTTACATAGGCTATGGCCTGTATTGGTCACATTTACGGTACGGGTGGTTTGAAATGGACACAGGTGTCCGAAACTAGTCACCTTCAAGAAATTAAAAAAAAAAAGATACTTCTCAGTGCAACTTAGGACAGAGCTACTACCATTTATTTCAATTATAAAACAAGATGCGGACCTATTTTAAACCTGCAGCTTGCTACAAGGTCGTAAATTTAGAGTTTAGCATTTACAACGCCTGTTTTTCTCCTAAGGAAGAGGTGAAACACAGTGGGAACATCTATTTTATCTCACCATTACCTACACCCCCTCCCTAAATGCCCAAAACATTTTATTTAGTAGCTCTAAGAGTATTTCGGTGACAACTTATTAGAGCAGTTGTTCTTAAAACTCGATCCCTATGTACTGAATAAGGAGTCGCCTTTCTCCTTTCCAGCCATCGACTTTCCAGTCTGCAGCGCAATTTTTACCTTCTTATTCAGTGGAAGGTACAAAATCACCTCTGTGAACGTGATCAGTGCCTGATCGTTTTATCCGTCCCAGACTCATACTCAACTGGATGATCTCTAAGTTACGCTATTTTGTCATAAACTGACATTTTGAGCCCGTGGACGTGTACAAAGTATATCTCGACTCTCACGTAGAAGATTACAGCAACCAGCCACTTTTTACAATGCTATTTATTTATTTAAACAGCGCCGTTACCGGTTTCGAACCGACAGGTTCGCCTTCAGGCGGCTAGTTCAAGTTTTACACTTAACTTTCTCCTTTTGTTTCCCCAACTGACGAAATTTCCTTGGGGTGGTGGTGCCCTAAAACGGAAACAAGATGTGAGACAGCGTCTTTTGTAATTGTGCCTCACAACGATTTTAAGTGATGTAGACAAATTATTAAAAGGAAGATCTTTAATAATCCGTGCCATTATGTTCCAGTGTAGACTGCTTATCATCTTGCCAAGTTTCATCACTCGGAGATATGTATATAAAGATAGCGACATTACAACCACAACAATACCAATGACTTCCAGTCTCAGAGATATTTCGTTATGTAGATATATGTGACAGCAGAAATTTACAAATTGCTAATGTTATATTACTTACTACTTACAATGAAAGAGAACTGATTCAAATTAAGATAAACAAATAATGCAGTCAGTGCTGCTGCAGGGTTATTACGTAAATATTACGGTATGCATTGGAACCTAAGTAAATTACAAGGGCCAGATATACGTAAATAAATATTACAGCATACTACATACTACAGCACACATTGAAAGCCCAGTAAATGGTTTGGGATGGATGTGCATATACAAATATTGTCCCATAAGAAGCTCAGTAGCACAGTCACCATGGTGTAGTGGTTGCGATACTAGACTGTTGCATGGAGGGTCGTGAGTTCAAAACTCACCTTAACTGTAAAATATTAATTTCTGTATTCGGTTCGAGTACATTCTAAGAGTATCCATAAATCTCAAGGATAATTGTACTGGAATATTCTGTAACTGTATATATACCGACTCTTCTGGGCGGAGGCAGTTCGCTCTGCGCTCTTGTATGTGCAAGTGCAGAATAAACCTTCGTTAAGTGAAGTTTTTGTTCGTCGTTCATCTAATTATACCATCTTCTACGTGACAACATTACAACTGTGGATAATTCATTGGAGTTTCTTTTTTTATTTTAAAGTGAAAATCAGTTTAATGAAATGTTGAAGAAAGGCTGCATTGGCTAACTCGGTTTGTTCACTGAAGAGATTTTGTGGTGATTTGCTTTTATATACATTTATTTCAATCTCCCAAAGCAAATTCGTGAAGCTACCTTTGTCACCCCCCCCCCCCCCCCCATGAACCATGGACCTTGCCGTTGGTGGGGTGGCTTGCGTGCCTCAGCGATACAGATAGCCGTACCATAGGTACAACCACAACGGAGGGGTATCTGTTGAGAGGCCAGACAAACGTGTGGTTCCTGAAGAGGGGCAGCAGCCTTTTCAGTAGTTGCAAGGGCAACAGTCTGGATGATTGACTGATCTGGCCTTGTAACAATAACCAAAACGGCCTTGGTGTGTTGGTACTGCGAACGGCTGAAAGCAAGGGGAAAGTACGGCCGTAATTTTTCCCGAGGGCATGCAGCTTTACTGTATGATTAAATGATGATGGCGTCCTCTTGGGTAAAATATTCCGGAGGTAAAATTGTCCCCCATTCGGATCTCCGGGCGGGGACTACTCAAGAGGATGTCGTTATCAGGAGAAAGAAAACTGGCTTTCTACGGATCGGAGCGTGGAATGTCAGATCCCTTAATCGGGCAGGTAGGTTAGAAAATTTAAAAAGGGAAATGGATAGGTTAAAGTTAGATATAGTGGGAATTAGTGAAGTTCGGTGGCAGGAGGAACAAGACTTTTGGTCAGGTGAATACAGGGTTATAAACACAAAATCAAATAGGGGTAATGGAGGAGTAGGTTTAATAATGAATAGGAAAATAGGAATGCGGGTAAGCTACTACAAACAGCATAGTGAACGCATTATTGTGGCCAAGATAGATACGAAGCCCACACCTACTACAGTAGTACAAGTTTATATGCCAACTAGCTCTGCAGATGAGGAAGAAATTGAAGAAATGTATGATGAAATAAAAGAAATTATTCAGGTAGTGAAGGGAGACGAAAATTTAATAGTCATGGGCGACTGGAATTCGAGTGTAGGAAAAGGGAGAGAAGGAAACGTAGTAGGTGAATATGGATTGGGGCTAAGAAATGAAAGAGGAAGCCGTCTCGTAGAATTTTGCACAGAGCACAACTTAGTCATAGCTAAACTTGGTTTAAGAACCATAAAAGAAGGTTGTATACATGGAAGAAGCCTGGAGATACTAAAAGGTATCAGATAGATAACTTAATGGTAAGACAGAGATTTAGGAACCAGACTTTAAATTGTAGGACATATCCAGGGGCAGATGTGGACTCTGACCACAATCTATTGGTTATGACCCGTAGATTAAAACTGAAGAAACTGCAAAAAGGTGGGAATTTAAGGAGATGGGATCTGGACAAAGTGAAAGAACCAGTGGTTGTACAGAGTTTCAGGGAGAGCATAAGGGAACAACTGACAGGAATGGGGGAAAGAAATACAGTAGAAGAAGAATGGGTAGCTCTGAAGGATGAAGTAGTGAAGGCAGCAGAGGATCAAGTAGGTAAAAAGACGAGGGCTAGTAGAAATCCTTGGGTAACAGAAGAAATACTGAATTTAATTGATGAAAGGAGAAAATATAAAAATGCAGTAAATGAAGCAGGCAAAAAGGAATACAAACGTCTCAAAAATGAGATCGACAGGAAACGCAAAATGGCTAAGCAGGGATGGCTAGAGGACAAATGTAAGGATGTAGAGGCTTATCTCACTAGGGGTAAGATAGATACTGCCTACAGGAAAATTAAAGAGACCTTTGGAGATAAGAGAACCACTTGTATGAACATTCAGAGCTCATATGGAAACCCAGTTCTAAGCAAAGAAGGGAAAGCAGAAAGGTGGAAGGAGTATATAGAGGGTCTATACAAGGGTGATGTACTTGAGGACAATATTATGGAAATGTATGAGAGAGGCGAAACACCCTCAGACTTCAAGAAGAATATAACAATTCCAATCCCAAAGAAAGCAGGTGTTGACATATGTGAAAATTACCGAACTATCAGTTTAATAAGTCACAGCTGCAAAATACTAACACGAATTCTTTACAGACGAATGGAAAAACTGGTAGAAGCCGACATCGGGGAAGATCAGTTTGGATTCCGTAGAAATATTGGAACACTTGAGGCAATACTGACCTTACGACTTATCTTAGAAGAAAGATTAAGAAAAGGCAAACCTACTTTTGTAGCATTTGTAGACTTAGAGAAAGCTTTTGACAATGTTGACTGGAATACCCTCTTCCAAATTCTAAAGGTGGTAGGGGTAAAATACAGGGAACGAAAGGCTGTTTACAATTTGTACAGGAACCAGATGGCCGTTATAAGAGTCGAGGGGCATGAGTGGGAAGCAGTGGTTGGGAAGGGAGTGAGACAGGGTTGTAGCCTATCCCCGATGTTATTCAATCTTTATATTGAGCAAGCAGTGAAAGAAACAAAAGAAAAATTCGGTGTGGGTATTAAATCCATGGAAAAGAAATAAAAACTTTGAGGTTCGCCGATGACATTGTAATTCTGTCAGAGACAGCAAAAGACTTGGAAGAGCAGTTGAAGGGAATGGACAGTGTCTTGAAAGGAGGATATATGACGAACACCAACAAAAGCAAAACAAGGATAATGGAATGTAGTCGAATTAAGTCGGGTGATGCTGAGGGAATTAGATTAGGAAATGAGACAGTTAAAGTAGTAAAAGAGTTGTGCTATTTGGGGAGCAAAATAACTGATGATAGTCGAAGTAGAGAAGATATAAAATGTAGACTGGCAATGGCAAAGAAAGCGTTTCTGAAGAAGAGAAATTTGTTAACATCGAGTATAGATTTATGTGTCAGGAAGTCGTTTCTGAAAGTATTTGTATGGAGTGTAGCCATGTGTGGAAGTGAAACATGGACGATAAATAGTTCGGACAGGAGGAGAATAGAAGCTTTCGAGATGTGGTGCTACAGAAGAATGCTGAAGATTAGATGGGTAGATCACATAACTAATGAGGAGGTATTGAATAGAATTGGGGAGAAGAGGAGTTTGTGGCACAGCTTGACGAGAGAAGGGACCGGTTGGTAGGACATGTTCTGAGTCATCAAGGGATGACAAATTTAGCATTGGAGGGCAGCGTGGAGGGTAAAAATCGTAGAGGGAGACCATGAAATGAATACACTAAGCAGATTCAGAAGGATGTAGGTTGCAGTAGGTACTGGGAGATGAAGAAACTTGCACAGGATAGGGTTGCATAGAGAGCTGCATCAAATCAGCCTCAGGACTGAAGACCACAACAACACCTGTTGCACAAGGTGATCTGAGTAATGAAAGTATGTGTTACTAAAGTTAGTAATGTCTTCAACAAGTTTTTTAGTCATTGCATAATCTATCCTGGTAGAACTAGAATCTAAGACTCTGGTATCTATGCTGATATATTTCTAAGATTGCATGAAGTTAATACATCTACAAGTTTCATGTTAGTAATGCTGTTGGAGTTAGCATCAGTGTTAAGGTCTCCAAGTAGAGCAAGGTCATTGGGACCAGTTTGCCTAATTATGGTACTGAAGCTGTTGAGAAAATGGATTGCATCTTTTACTTTATGTTTCACTACATTGACCTATCCTCCTTTAGTCGAATTGCAATACATCTACATTTACATCTACATCCATACTCCGCAAGTCACCTGACGGTGTGTGGCGGAGGGTACCTTGAGTACCTCTATCGGTTCTCCATTCTTTTCCAGTCTCGTATTGTTCGTGGAAAGAAGGATTGTCGGTATGCCTCTGTGTGGGCTCTAATCTCTCTGATTTTATCCTCATGGTCTCTTCGCGAGATATACGTAGGAGGGAGCAATATACTGCTTGACTCCTCGGTGAAGGTATGTTCTCGAAACTTCAACAAAAGCCCGTACCGAGCTACTGAGCGTCTCTCCTGCAGAGTCTTCCACTGGAGTTTATCTCTCATCTCCGTAACGCTTTCGCGATTACTAAATGATCCTGTAACGAAGCGCGCTGTTCTCCGTTGGATCTTCTCTCTCTCTTCTATCAACCGTATCTGGTACGGATCCTACACTGGTGAGCAGTATTCAAGCAGTGGGCGAACAAGTGTACTGTAACCTACTTCCTTTGTTTTCGGATGGCATTTCCTTAGGATTCTTCCAATGAACCTCAGTCTGGCATCTGCTTTACCGACGATCAGCTTTACATGATCATTCTATTTTAAATCACTCTTAATGCGTACTCCCAGATAATTTATGGAATTAACTGCTTCCAGCGCTGACGTGCTATATTGTAGCTAAATGATAAAGTATCTTTCTTTCTATGTATTAAGAGCACATTACACTTGTCTACCACTTACTATTAATCCCCTCTGTTATGTTCTTCCCACTAGTCTAATTAGGGTGCCTAGGAAAGCTGCTTTCTCGGATCGCTAGACAAAAATTCAAGCAAATCGTATTAATGGAGTTCATTACAAAAGGAAATGACTGCCATGCTTTGAGAGATATGGACGTGTCGCAAGCAAGGAGTGACATACACGAATAAGAAAGCTCTTTAGTATGTACACTTCGTGAAACAATTGAATCATTACAGTTTCTAGGTCACTGCGATAGTGTTCGTAGGTCGGCTCGACTTCTACTCGTGCTGCGGCCAGGCCGTGCGGCGCTTATATTCTCTTCGTGTAGAGGCCTCTCCTGCCTGTCTCGGTGTCGTTCTAAAGAGGAGTCTGTCGGCGTACTACTGGCTGACGTCGTCTCACAGCCCTCTCTGCTCTAACGTTCCTGGCCGACATGCCGGCGGGCGCTTGACGTTACTCCGGAAAATTCCTCCCCCCCCCTCACCCCAAAGCGAGGTACAGTTGTCGTTTAGGGAGCGCGGCAACGGCGGGGGAGACAGGAGTGTGGACATTGCGCTGGACTGGAAGCTGTGGCTGCAGGGGACGTCAGGCTTCCGGTCATACTCCGCCACCCGGCCTTTGTTCTGGCCGAAACGTCCCCCAGAAAACGACCAGAAGGGTATGCGTCCACCTCCTGCCGCCATGAACCAGACGAAGGCGGTGACTGCTGCGGTGTGGACGGGTCCAGCTTCATCGGTAGCACTAGAGAAGGCGGAGGAGGCGAAGGCTCCGTCTCCATGGGGTCGTCTCGCGGTGTCGTGATGACACCTTCTGGCAGCTGCTGTGGCCACGCTGTCTGCTGGACGCGTGAATCTGTAGGAAGAGGTGAAGTTGATTTTGACGGCGGTGCTGCAAGCCATCTGGACCTGAAAGGAGATACATGCAAGCGCCAAGTCGACGGACGATCTCGTCTCGAGCCCACCATCAGCTGCCGCTAAAAACCATGTAAAAGACAATATCATGCGGCGCGAAGCGATACTTGCGGCCTGAGGCGGGTGGAGCAGTGTGCGATGGCGGCGTCCGTGAAGCAATTCCGCCGGCGATGGCCCATCTCGTGGGTGCGAATGATGGAGCGAAGTTTGGCCATCTGCTGCTTGGATTTTCTGACAAAACGGTACATTCGTCGTTTGACTGTGCATGGAACGGTGCACTAGTTAGATGCTGTATGACATTGCGTTCGCAGTATGTTTCAGATTCATTTGACGTGAACTGAGGCCCGTTGTCCGACACTATGACTTCAGGTAGACCTTCGAGGCAAAAAATAAAGGACAACACCTGATTTGTGTTACGTGACGTCGTCGAGTTCATTGTCACAGCAAAAGGAAACATACTACACGAGTCAACCATACTCAGCCAACGAGTGTTCCAAAAAGGTCCCGCAAAGTCTATGTGCACACGTTGCAATGGCGATTGCGGCTTAGGCCAAGCAAAGAATTTTCGTGGCAGAGCGGAAATGACAATGTGAGGTCATCTGTTCTATTTGGGTGTCCATACCCTGCCAAGTACAGTTTCGAAGCGCATACTGTTCCGTAGGAACAATTCCCCAGTGTTCTTAGTGGAGTACTTGCAACACTTCGTTGTGCAAAGCTTTAGGGATCAATACACGTGATTGTCCACTGTCATTTTGAAGAAGAATCACACCTTTCTGTATAGCGAGGCTATGCCGACGTGAAAGTATCGGCGCGCTGCAGAGTTCATTATGCTGTGCAAGAACGAGGCCAAGATGTGCGAATGTACTGTAGAAAAATGTTCAAATCTGAATCAGCTTCCGCGGTCTGTGCAATTTTCCTATAGTTCAGCGGAAAAGATTCAAACAATTCAGAATCCTGAGCACTGATGTGACAACCAGATGTAGCAGAAGCGTCAAAGTTTATATGAAGGCCAAACGGAAGACGTGAAAGGGCGTCCGCATTACCATTTTAAGCCGTCGGACGATACGCAATCTCGTACTGGTACTGAGACAACAACAAAGCCCATCTTTGCAATTTTGGGCAGTTCGTACAGGAACCACTTGATACACCATCTGTTGGGGTATTGAAGAGACCATCAGGCATATAACTACCAAGATCTTACACTCATAAGGGGCACTTTTGACTTCGAACGCTCGGAGCCGCATGAAATCACGCATAGAATAACATTCGATAGTAAAAACAACAGTTGTCTGTGTCGTTTACACGCATATCTCCGTACTTGTCTGGTAGCGCCATCAGACGGCGGCATGTTGTAGCTGCACTGACAGGAGCTCGAGGTGTGTAATTGATGTAGCTGCAGTGCAAATGTGTCGGCTGGAGTGTTCGCATGCGGGTTACTGTATAAACTGTGTACAGTGTTATGATGAAGTGAATTAATCCTACTAACGTGGTCCAAATATTCCTATAGCAAACTAATAAGGCGCTATGAGTGCATTAAAAATAAATTAAATTGCAGATTAATTCTAAATTTCGTTTCTTGCAAAAGGCGAGCAGGAGCTAATTTCGAGGGACTGTCGCAATTACAAACTATAATTGAAGCCACGATTGTAATAGTCTTCATAAATGTCTTTTTCCAAAGCTGTTCCACAGAGGAAGACTGCACTGTAGTTCCTTCTCTATATTGTCGCACAGATGGTAGATATCGAAATAGACGACAGAGAGATAGAGAAACAATTAAAATCGCTCAAAAGAGGAAAAGCCGCTGGACCTGATGGGATACCAGTTCGATTTTAACAGAGTACGCGAAGGATCTGGCCCCCTTTCTTGCAGCGGGTACCGTAGGTCTCTAGAAGAGCGTAGCGTTCCAAAGATTGGAAAAGGGCACAGATCAAAAAATGGTTCAAATGGCTCTGAGCACGAACTACTTAAACCTAACTAACCTAAGGACATCACACACATCCATGCCCGAGGCAGGATTCGAACCTGCGACCGTAGCAGTCGCGCGGTTCCAGACTGTAGCGCCTAGAACCGCTCGCCCACTTCGGCCGGCGGCACAGGTCATCCCCGTTTTCAAGAAGGTACGTCGAACAGATGTGCAGAACTATAGACCTATATCTCTAACGTCGATCAGTTGTAGAATTTTGGAACACGTATTATGTTCGAGTATAATGACTTTTCTGGAGACTAGAAATCTACTCTGTAGGAATCAGCATGGGTTTCGAAATAGACGATCGTGTGAAACCCAGCTCGCGCTATTCGTCCACGAGACTCAGAGGTCCATAGACACGGGTTCCCAGGTACATGCCGTGTTTCTTGACTTCCGCAAGGCGTTCGATTCAGTTCCCCACAGCCGTTTAATGAACAAAGTAACAGCATATGGACTGTGAGACCAATTGTGTGATTGGATTGAAGAGTTACTAGATAACAGAACGCAGCATGTCATTCTCAATGGAGAGAAGTCTTCCGAAGTAAGAGTGATTTCAGGTGTGCCGCAGGGGAGTGTCGTATGACCGTTGCTATTCACAATATACATAAATGACCTTATGGATGACATCGGGTGATCCTGTGGTATATCGAGAGGTTGTAACAATGGAAAGTTGTACTGAAATACAGGAGGATCTGCAGCGAATTGACGCATGGTGCAGGGAATGGCAATTGAATCTCAGTGTAGACAAGTGTAATGTGCTGCGAATACATAGAAAGATAGATCCCTTATCATTTAGCTACAAAATAGCAGGTCAGCAACTGGAAGCAGTTAATTCCATAAATTATCTGGGAGTACGCATTAGGAGTGATTTAAAATGGAATGATCATATAAAGTTGATCGTCGGTAAAGCAGATGCCAGACTGAGATTCATTGGAAGAATCCCAAGGAAATGCCATCCGAAAACAAAGGAAGTAGGTTACAATACGCTTGTTCGCTCACTGCTTGAATACTGCTCAGCAGTGTGGGATCCGTACCAGATACGGTTGATAGAAGAGAGAGAGAAGATCCAACGGAGAGCAGCGCGCTTCGTTACAGGATCATTTAGTATTCGCGAAAGCGTTACGGGGATGATAGATAAACTCCAGTGGAAGAGACTGCAGGAGAGACGCTCAGTAGCTCGGTACGGGCTTCTGTTGAAGTTTCGAGAACATACCTTCACCGAGGAGTCAAGCAGTATATTGCTCCCTCCTACGTGTATCTAACGAAGAGACCATGAGGATAAAATCAGAGAGATTAGAGCCCACACAAAGGCATACCTACAATCCTCCTTTCCACGAACAATACGAGACTGGAATAGAAGGGAGAACCGATAGAGGTACTCAAGGTACCCTCCGCCACGGGTGGCTTGCAGAGTATGGATGTAGATGTAAATGTAGATGTAGAAAAGAGCCATTGTGGGCATCAGCAAATGTTGTCACTAGAAGCATCTAAAATGGTTGACTTGGACAATTTCAAAGTTTCGATTTCTTTTATCATCAATCTTAAGGCCGAATATGACATTTTATCCAAGCGTATTACTACATTTGTCACACGTAAAGAAAGACACAGAAGGCGATAATAGTAGACTATATATCAGAAGGCACAACAGTTTGAGGAGGAAGTGAGCATTTTTATGAGAGATCAGTGTAAGGAGAAAGGAATGTTTGGAACAGTGACCAGAGTCAATTCCAGTATCAAATTTCTTCATAATCAACACTGTCTCACAGAGTAGAGAAAACTACAGCTAGTGTGTTGCAGTTTGTACGTATCTCCATCCAAGGCAACACAGTTCATGTGGCTTTATCGGTGACAGGCAGATTAGCAAACAAGTTGTACATCTTTGAGAAATAAAACCTGTTCTACAGTCAAATGGAGTTTAGATCTCTAAAAAAATTATGACTGTGGCTCCATACAAAAGTAAAATCATTTATTTGTACATCTGTTTTAAAGAGGCACAATGAACCTTCGGCCCAAATATTTCAAAGGAACTTGAAATAACCTGCCCACAAAACATTTATATGGAGGCAAGAAAAAGTGAAAAAAGTGACTAAAGAACACATGAAACGCTTTATAATTTCAGCTCTTGACGAACATGTAACATGTGAAAAGAGCTTATTGCAGTGTGATTCCAGGTCAGGTCATACAGATCGTACCCTTCTAGATGCATGTTTTCCAAAGAAAAGTGTTACACTGAAAATATTGCCACCGAAAACAACATAATGCCAACCCCTTGATATTTACTTCCTTCGGGGATATATCTGAAGGACTGCTGATTTTGTAAGACTACATTGTACCAAACCACAAGTGAAGATACACTGTCGTTATCTCATCATCAAACTTCACTCTGTGATTCGCAATCTGTTATCTGCACCAAAGTATACTCCTATGTTGCAATATGCTTGGCGGGTTATGACATTGACATACCCATGTTATCATGTGAAAATGTAGTATGCGTGGCTTTTGATATTGGACTCCTTGTGCGAAAATGATTTTGAATGTCAAAACATGGCTTTAGTGAGGTGCATTACGTTGTTCTCTTCTACTTTGTTTTAATTACTTTATCGAAATCCCGCCTCTGCAATATGAGGACTAATATAAACACTATCACGTATATAGGATATGTGTGTTTTACACTGATATATATACTTTAGGCAGAGGTTGGATGGTTGGTTGTTTTGGGGAAGGAGACCAGACAGCGAGGTCATCGGTCTCATTGGAGTAGGGAAGGACGGGGAAGGAAGTCGGCCGTGCCCTTTGAAAGGAACCATCCCGGCATTTGCCTGGAGCGATTTAGGGAAATCACGGAAAACGTAAATCAGGATGGCCGGACGCGGGATTGAACCGTCGTCCTCCCGAATGCGAGTCCAGTGTCTAACCACTGCGACACCTCGCTCGGTTTTTGGCAGAGGGTTTTTGGCACTGTTGATTCAAAATAGAAAGATACACTGACGTCATTGAATTGCATATAATATCCATCTTACGGTATTGGTATCTTGTTACTTTGTTTCTCTCTACTAAAATGGAACTTGAGGTAGAATGCAAATTTTTGCATGGAAATGACACAGGCCACTGTTTTTTAATGATCGAGTGTTATTCTAAGCATAGCTCCGTGCGGTTCCAAACTTTCTAAGTCAAAGATGTCCCTCGTCATGAGAACTAGGGATACCGTTTACTTCTCAATCTTCTGGTTGGAGGTCTGTCCCATGTTGGACGCAGGAGATGGTAGAAGAAAGGCACGACAACAATGTAAGCGCTATCCGTCTAAAGACACTTATCAACTTTAAATACCTCCGAGCCACAACCCACTTTCTTACAAAAACACAAAAGAAAGAACATTGGGAAAGATTCGCGTCCACCTTCAGAACTCATAGCTCTCCTTCATATTATGGTGCATTTTCCGGTCAAAAAAAGCGACTGTTATCCCTGGTGTCTGATTGGGTAGCGTTGTGAAATCTGACCGTACTGTATTCAGGGACTATCTGGTGATGCACTTTTGGCCGAGCATCGGCCTGTGACAACTATCTCCAGAGTTTGATCTTCATAAAAGGGGACCAGAGAGTGTCACCTTGTCTTTCATCACATAACGTATGGATCTCTATGACACCGATTTTTCTGAGGTCGAACTCCTCAGCGTACTGAAAATGCTAGTAGTATATCTGTGCGGCTTCTGGCCCAATATTCGTCTCTCAATAGCAGCCCCATACTTTTCCATCTGTTAGAAACGGAACATTAAATCAGTATGTACTCGACTGAGCCGGCGGTCTTGGTCTGTATACCACACTTGGCTCCCAAACACGACTGTGCTTCGATATTTGCCTCCACTATGATGCATTGCGCAATGTATCTTCAATTTAAGTGCCACAATGTTATTTTAAAGTGTAAATCGTCTGTATTGTTGCTCTATAACAATACTAAAAACATTTGGCTCACTGTATTGACACTACAGTTGTAACTTACAGGATAAGGTACATTCGGTGAGGACTGTGGTTCGATTGCTGCACCCCACCTTGTGCAAGACACAATAGATACTCATATTAAGTGCCACAATGTTATTTCCAGATACAAGACCTTGGTGGCTAAGCATACATAGCCTTCTTAGCGCAGTTCCCCTTGTGTCACATGCTCACCCCTTTCACCTCCTTCTTCACTGTATGTGTGTGAAATTAGTGGACTGTACTAAAATGTGTACGAATGCTAAGCCAGTGAGGTCTCAGGAAAGTCGAGACTTGTTGACGTGTTCAGACTTTCCCGTGTCTTATTTCTCATTTTACAGAGTTGCAGACTGGTTGTTACAAGAGGGAGGCATCTGTGTACCAGTGGACTGTCAAGAATATTTAGAGAATGTTAAAGTAAGAAATGTGTGGTATATTTAACTGTTGTATGATTTCTAAATTCTCTTGGACGAACTGCCTGGGATATTGCAGCAAATTCGTTTAGATGATTATTATCTTATGGACCTGGATATAATGAAACATTTTTTGAGATTTTTACCAAATGAAGATAAATGATTATTTAATATCAAACCATGATTTCTGTATGCAAGAACACTAGCAAGAAAAGGCCAATAGTATTGTGAACAACGATAAAACATTGGGAACAGACAGTTTAATGTGGATGACCTCCTGCTGTAGAATTTTTTAATCGTATGGTTTTACAAGTACACAGAAGTGTCTACATTCAAATGAAAATGTCCAAATGTGACAACCAGACCAGAGTACTTGGATCCACTGAGTGTAGAATCCTCAGGTCACCGTCAAATGTTCACACTGGGCACTCCTCAACAACGTGTTCTATTGTTTGCTCCTCCTCTCTGCAGTCACAGTCAGCTCACGAACGAAAACTCTACTTCTTTAAACTGTAACCACATCTCCCTTGTCCCGTCCTAACGCGCTTCAGCCTCGACCAGGTTTGGCGCAGTTGTTGGGATCTCCCAATCTTCCTTGTTGGATCTGGAACCAGATGAGCGTTGCTGGGTGGATATTCATTCCAGCGTTGTCGTCACGTGGAGGTCACGTCGAAAGAACAGATAATTTATGAGTCAATCCAAGGTGGTTTACGTGATTTCAGACGAGTTGTTGGTGGAACTTGTAGGACGCCGTACAAGGGAGATTTCTTATGAGATTTGATCTTCTTGAGCAAGTTTGTCCTAGCCGCTTTCCTCCTCAAATATTGTGGAACAATATTAGGCACGACAGATAACTACTGAATGGGGTTAGATCTAACAGTCCCAACGATAACTCTCATAGCTTCATGAAGCTACACATCGATCTTCGTTGTGTGAGTGCTGTTTTCCCACACAGGAGTGCAATATTCACCAGCAGAATACACAAGAGCGAGTGCAGCAGATCGTTCAGTATTGGCCTCTGCACCAAACTGCATCTGGCAGTAGATCCACTCTTCAGCAGAGTTTCTTAGCTAAGTTGATGCTCTGTTGTTTGAATGTCAAGGACAGATGCAGAGTGATTCCTAGATATATTGGGTTGTAATTATGCGACACTCTGATTCCATCAGAATTCACGTGGAGGTCACGTCGAAGGAACAGATAATTTATGAATCAATCCAAGGTGGTTTACGAGATTTCAGACGAGTTGTTGGTGGAACTTGTAGGACGTCGTACAAGGGAGATTTCTTTGAGCTTCCTTAATATCCTCAGTTTTATTTGGGTTTGGATGATGTCTCCATTTACGGACGTAATCATGCATTTCGTTAAGATCACTTGTCATCACATTCTCACAGTACGTAAGATCTTCACTCTGGATGACTAATGCTAGATCATCTGCTGGATTCACATGGAGTCCATGTCTGTCGTTTCGTGGATATACAAGTTAAACATAATGGTCGTGAAAACCCATCCGTGAGATAGACCATTGTTTAGAGTCCTCCATCTCCTAGATTTTCCATCCCAGAACACCTCGTAATCATCGAATCATAAAAGATCCCCAGGAAAAAAGAAAAAAACGTTTAAATATTAATATTTGCTGTAAGCCCTGTAACTTAGGGTTCGATCAGAGCAATAGTATCTGGTACATTCGTGGTTCGTGGTCTGTAGTACCAGGCATTAATGCTTATACCCGAATCTTAATTAGGTTACAGGCCGGAATGGCCATTTTTTCTGGCAATTGATTGTAAGACTCATCTGTGTTTTACGCTTCCTGAAGTGCTAAAGTAGTGTCAGTGTTCTTCTGCATGTTCCTTTGCAAGCGAGCCAAGAAGCAATAAAAAGCAGAGCAGCAAGCCAGTCCAGAGCCTCGTGTCCCTGTTGTAACGATATCTACCTCCTTAGCCTAGCATCCCAGCCTTTCTGTATTTTCTCCAACCACAGAGACCTGAAAATCCTCAGGCTGACCCGTCGCCGTTTCTCTCTCGAACGCAGCCGCTCGTGTACCAGGGAGCCGATGGCCAAAAATTTCGCTTCACTTCTGATCTGAACGTGAGTTCCTCAGTAAGAATATCGCGACCTACTTCGTGTTAAGAGATATGAAACTGGTGTCAGATGTTGAATCCAGACTTCAATTCCTGGCTGAGTATATTTACTAAGGACTAGCAACCCTCGTCTTAGGATGAACTGGCAAGAGCTCTCGAGGTAGATCAGGTACAGTGCACAGGCACAGCAGTCCTTTTCACTGCACAACAGGAGAGAAGCAATTAGGAAGAAAGAATTCACCGTCCCTTGTCGAAGAACTACGATACTGCAACGAGTAGCCCGCAGCAGCAAATGCCTTCACAGCAGTTACGAGAATCGTGGTCGGGCCACCGACATCCGAGTCAGCTGCACTAGCATGCTGACCACACTGACTTCCATCCTTATGCCTGCACGAGACGTCAACACAACGCCGGTGCCTGACTGACAAACGTCCTGAGTGATTCACAACGTAGCGTGGAAACGAGGTCTGCAGCTATCCGAAAGGATGAAGAAACATCTAATATTAATCTGGAAGGTAGTGAGGTCCCCGCTCATCATTAAGTCTTGTCTGAAGCATTTAAGTTAATTCCGAGAACTTTTGATGGAAATAAAGAAGAACTTACAGAATTCGTAGACACGTTTGAATTATCATTCTAGCTAGCGCCAGTCCATAGTCATAGTTCGCTATTAGAATTTGTTAACGCTAGTATTGTGGTGCAGCTCGATGTAAAATACTCTTACGCCATTTGACAGCAGCTTGGGAAGATGTGAAGGGAATTTTGTTGGAGAACTACGATTCAACACGGACTCTGGGTTACCATGTGTGTTCTTTATTCTCTAGTAAGCACAACGGGGCCGAAAGTGGCCGAAAGGGTGAATAGTGTAGACACACTGCAGCTCTAATTTCGACAAGCTGTCCAGGGAGTGATGGGAGTCCAGGTAGCCATGCTCTAATTGGAAAATTGGCACGAACAATGTTCATAGAGGGAATGGGGTATGAGGGGATTGAAACAGCTATGAGAGCAAGCGGAGAAGATTTAACGTTAACACGAACAGTATGCGACGGGTCAGGCTCTTATCGCGCAGTTTCCTTTCCCTGAAAGAAAATCCACCTACCTCGTTTCTTAGGTAGTTGCTGCACTCGCCTCTCCTGATAGCAGCTACTGGAAAAATTGCAGAAAAGCAGTGTTGAAGAAACTGCAATTTAATAGCCGCTCACCGGAGGCCGCGATACATGTTTGCTGAAATACAATCTATGAGCAATCTTCCTAAATAAATTGAGTTATTGGAATGGTAGTAATTGTTTACTCAAACGAGAACGCGAAGTTGGTAATTCTATTTAAGCTCTTTATTGTCTTTAAGCCTGATCATCAGCCCGCTAATCTACGTTTGAAGAAAGTTCAGTTCACAATTCTATCCACACTCAAACCCCGCCAGAATTAGCTTTCAAAGTTACGGAATTTACTTAACTGCAACACAGACGATTTTCTAACATACACGTTTGCAGTCGATGTTCAATAATAGTTCGTTTTTTAACGTTAATGCTCGCCATAAGCACTTAGTAAAAGTTTACGAAGTACCGCCACGCTTTTAATTATTAAAGTTACTCGCGTCTTTCGCGGAACGAAAAGTCACAACTCGCTCAAACTCACACTACGCGTTACTGGACTCTTCCAGTCTCAAATCGCACAGTACCGAACCGATGAAGCCGTTTTATGACTTCATTTTACACATTATTCGCGAGGACACATCAAGCATGTCTCTTCTCGATCACAGTTCCTTCGCGACTCCTCATCCACTCGCGACTCACTCTCCTAGTCTGCTAACCGTCCTCGCATCTCATTGGCTCACACATCACACAGCCAATCAGAATTCACTCTTTGGGTGCGCCTCGCGCCAAAATCTAGCACGCACCAGTCATGACTTCTGAATCATTTACGTCATGATTTCTTGTTACACAAAATTTACTGTATAATTTAACAAACCGAAAGGAAAACTAGACTTTACTTTATTTCCAGAAATTATTTAAATACTCGCGAACGTTCTGGCTGCTTGTACAATACCATACACTCTTGGACATCCGACATTCACTAAGATGGGGAACCACTGGCGACTCTGTTCCCACGGTTACATCGTCTGAACACTTGCGAGTTCCAACCTAGATTTTATACACTTGCAAAGAATGGCGAATGTCCCTCTTTCATTCACTCAGGCACACTCATTCACTCTCACCTACTCATATAAAATAACTGTTCACAAAAATTCAAAACATTTATGGTTTTAACAAAGTTATAGGTGAATTTCTAAAAGTAAAATTCTCAAAATAAATACAAAAGCACGGAAGGTGATTTTGTTTCATAGTTGGATGGTCACTGAAGGTGATCTATACATAATGGTATTTATTTAGACTCGAAAATTGTAGAAATTTGCGTTTTCTGTAAGATTTTTCTAATTTCCAAAATATGCAGGTTTCAAAGCTCAAATTTGGATGACTTATTTTTATTCATAACAGAAACTAGTATATTAACTTTTAATTTCCTCAGGTTCCTCAGTTAGAAGTTATTAAAGATGAAAGTTCCACGTTATACACGCGGCTAGTTAGCGCACAGGTCTTACATTCTCACGGTACAGACATGCCATATGGTCGTGACGTCAGACGAACGGACACCGGTAATCTGCCCGCTACAGCACATATGCTAATCTGATGGCTACTTTACAGTCTGTCTACATTTCACAGTAAATATTTGATAGAAAACTGTGCGCTCGCACTAGTTGCGACGCCACAAGTAGATCTAGTATTGTGAGAAGAAGAG
The DNA here is from genome assembly GCF_023897955.1 of Schistocerca gregaria. Lineage (NCBI taxonomy): Eukaryota > Metazoa > Arthropoda > Insecta > Orthoptera > Acrididae > Schistocerca > Schistocerca gregaria. Next base: position 441,277,246 of record NC_064931.1, on the reverse strand, counting down.
ACCATCGCCTCTTGTAAAGAAAAGTTCGGTGAATCCAGTCGACAGAGAGACTGTCGTCTTAGATGTAAGAGAGGAGGCTGTCATGCAGGGAACTGCACTATGGAAAGTGCGCTCTCTGTCCTCTCCTGGCGTCAACTTCAGGCTGCCTGCTACGAATTAATTACTGGATAAGGACTTACATTTCTCGTATAGCTGTTGCTGTGACCGTGTGTCGCCACGCCACAGGTGCATATCGTAGCATACCAGTATTTACGTCAGCTGTAATCTCGGTCACAGATAACACTCACGTTGGTGATACGAATAACATTTGTTGAAATGTCACTCCGATATCAATTGTAACTGACTTTCAAGTCGACAGAAATCCACCAAAGTGAGAATAAGACCGGATAAATGGATAAAGTCTTCAACAACGCCTAACTGCCGTTAATAATTCTACTCGGTCCACTTGGCGTAACTCACGAGCTCTGAATTCACAATCATTGTAATAACGTTCATTACCTTTCCTCTAATCAGTATTGAACTGGTTAAATAAGCTTATTAGAGTTCAGTAAGTGTTGAATACTGAAGTGCAAAACAATCAGGCTTAATCTTCGCAATTGAACTGTCTTAATATATCTTCGCAGAACTTATGACGTACAAATCAATCACAAACGCGTACAGATCTGATGTATCACAACATTTTAATGTGAACAGTCGGACATCAGATACAGAAGTGAATACAATTTTATGTTCATTTATTAGCAAGACATTTTTAATAATTAAATTCAGTGGCGACAGCGTCTTCCACGTAGTCTGCCGTCCGCTGACCGTCGTTTGGACCCCAATGGCGCCCGGTGCACCCGCCTCCGCGTCGTCAGAACAACACTGGAATATCTTTCCGAACTCGATTTTGAGTCATGAAACAAATACAAAACAAATATCTTCAGTACATTAACTCATAAAAAATCTATAACACAAAACTATAAGATATATTTCTACTTGTCTGGCGTCGCTCAGCGGAACCTAGCAGTGTTTCTGTATGTCCATCATTTTAGCGATGATCGTGGGACTTGGCAGTCCGATTGATTATGTCAAATGAAACACCTTTCAGCCCTCAATTTTCAAACTTATTTTATCAGGCAACCAGTTTCGGTGCTTTATTACGCTATATTCAGGCCCCTGACCGATGTGTAGGAATAATCTACCTCGCTTGTGATCGAAGGGGCCAGCAATACTGATGTTAGTAGGTACACTATGTGATCAAAATTATCCGTACACCCCCCCCCCCCCCAAACATACGTTTTTCATATTTGGTGCATTGTGCTGCCACCTACTGGCAGGTACTCCATACCAGCGACCTCATTTGCACATCGTGAGAGAGCAGACTGAGGCGACCCGCGCAACTTACGGACTTCGAACGTGGCCAGGTGACTCGGTGTCACTTGTGTCATACGTCCGTATGCAAGATTTCCACACTCCTAAGCATTCCTAGTCCACTGTTTCCGATGTGATAGTGAAGTGGAAACAAGAAGGGAGACGTACAGCACAAAAGCGTACAGGCCGACCTCGCCTGTTGGCTGACACAGACAGCCGACAGCTGAAGAGGGTCGTAATGTGTAATAGGCAGACATCCTTCCAGACCATCACACTGGAATTCCAAACTGCATCAGGATCCACTGCAAGTACTGTGACAGTTAGGCTGGAGGTGAGAAAATGTGGATTTTATGGTCGAGTGGCTGCTCATTAGCCACAAATCACGCCTGTAAATGCCAAACGACGCCTCGCTTGGTGTAAGGAGCGTAAGCGTTGGACAATTGAACAGTGGAAAACGTTGTGTGAAGAATCACGGTACACAATGTGACGATCCGTTGGCAGGATGTGGGTATGGCGAATGCCCGGTGAACGTCATCTACCAGTGTGTGTAGTGCCAACAGTAAAATTCGGAGGCGGGGGTGTTATGGTGTGGTCGTGTTTTTCATGGAGGGGGCTTGCACCCATTGTTGGTTTGCGTGGCACTATCACAGCACGGGCCTACACTGATGTTTTAAGCACCTTCTTGGTTCCCACTGTTGAAGAACAATTTGCGGATGGCGACTGCATCTTTCAACACTATCGATCATTTTTTCATAATGCACGAGCTGTGGCGGAGTGGTTAATACTACAATAACACCCCTCTAATGCACTGGCCTGCACAGAGTTCTGACCTGAACCCAGTAGAACACTTTTGGGATGTTTTGGAACGCAGACTTCATGCCACGCCTCACAGACCGACATCGATACCTCTCCTCAGTGCAGCACTCCGTGAAGAATGGGCTGCCATTCCTTAAGAAACCTTCCAGCACCTGATTGAACGTATGCCTGCTAGATTGGAAGCTACCACAAAGGCTAAGGGTGGGCCAACACCATATTGAATTGCAGCATTACCGATGGAGGGTGTCCGGATACTTTTGATCACGTAGTGCATCTGCTTGCTACAGTGACCACTTCAGACATCACCCGCTGACTCACTCGTGGTGTTTGAAGTGGTCACAGTAGCAAGTAGATATCTAATAATACCAGTATTGAAAGATTATTCCTACACGTCAGTCAGGGGCCTGAAGACTGCGTAATAAAGCGCCGAAACTGGTTGCCTAGTAAAATAAGGGTGAAAATTGACGGCTGGAAGGTGTTTAATTTGACATGATCGGTCAGTGTTTGCTCGGTAAATCGAGTAGCCCGAGAAACTACTGTTTACGGTGTAAGAGAGGAGGCCATCTAGAAAGAAATCGCACTATGGAAAGACACGTCAGGAAAATAGACGCCATACAACCGAGTTACAGTGCAGCAGAGAAATAGACACACTATCCTCCACCACCATGAAGAAGGATAGAGGAATCTATATGCAGAGATCGTGATAGGGAAATTGGAAACATGAGCCCGACTCTGTGTCACCGGTGCGATTTTCAATGACTTCCAGGTCTGTGTGACAAGGCGACCCCCGTGATTTGTTACGTTTGTAAAGGACCAGAACATTTAGCCCGACAGTGTAGTGCCGATGCTAGGCTAGCAAATACGGAGACTCGGAAACCGGGAAACGAAAGAAAGGCAAAGTTGTACTCAATAGACTGCACAGACGGAAATGATTTCGTATAATTAAAATGCATGGGAACCACTGTATTCATACTAGATAGTGCCGCCCACGTGAGTTTAACAAAAAAATTAGCACTAAAGGACATGGTGGGCAATAATAATGGCGAAACGTAAAGGGATCACTAAAGAAGTAATGGAGACGCGCGAAGCTACGATGTTAACGCTGAGAACAGATGATGTGTGTGTGTGTGTATGGGGGGGGGGGGGACACTCGTTTCATATAGTGGGGAATGTATTAGATGTCCTGTATAAAGAAATTTTAGAGGTATCAGTAGGAATTCATGTAGGATCGGGCATAGAGCCAAGAGAGAATAGAGACCTCCAAAGCGAGGAGCTAGAAGAGATAAAAAGCGATAGGGCGCTGCATCTAAGGAAAACAAGGAACAAAGATAAGCAGCAGACGGAAAGGAAAGAAAATCTGTGTAACGTTATACGATTAGGCCCACGAGAAGAAAAGATTTTGAGGATTAAACTTCAGAGCACAGATCTGATCGAAGGAATAATGGAGAAGCAGCAGTTGCAAACAAGAGTTTATTAACCTGCAGCCTTGGTGACTGCGCAGAGAGGCACTTGTATCACGAGTATTCTGAATACCACGGAAGAGGAAGTTGTAATGGGATGTCCCAAAGTAAAGACAGAAGCGGTACCCTACATGGAAGGATGTACGGGACGCCACATACCTAGTACAGTTTCAGTGGACCTAGAAGGAAGGTCGCGAATTATCAGATTAAAGGGAAAGGTTCGGGTGGATCACTTAAACAAAGAAGAAATGACTTCGATTATTGAACTGTGTTGTACATATTATGATATATTTCATCTGTCCGGAGATAAAGTACACAAAAACGGTGAAGAATGTAATTAAGTTGGAACGAGAGGCTCAAGGTAAAGTGATAAATATCCGGCTTAACTGACTACCAGAGGCTCAAAAGAAAGCTCTCCGATACCAGATAGATGCGATGTTAAGAGAGGATATCATTACGCCATGCACAAGTGGATGGAATTTCCCGTTATTGATGATTCTGAAGAATATAGACGCTTCAGGAAAACAGAAATGGAGAACAGTGGGGGATTATTGGAGATTAAATGACATCTGCATTAGCACTTAATTTCCTTTATCCAATACTGATGAGACTAGATAGCGTAGGAAAAGCTAAGTGCTTCACCACTTTAGACTGTGGAAAGGATTACCATCAGAGACTGTTGAATGGGGACGATAGAGAAAAAACAAGCCTTCTGTGCTCCAGAAGGACACTATGAATACAAAAGATCATCGGTAGAATAATAGATAGTGGAGCCACTTTTCAGAGTGGCGAACATTGTAATAAACGGACTTCATTGGCAAAAGATGTTCCTGTATTTAGATGATGTGGTCGTGTTCGAAGCTACGTTAGAAGAGCATAATGTCAGACTAGGAGAAATGTTTGAGAGGAACCATCGCACAACTTAAAATTGCAGGCTTACAAGTGTGAGTTCGTAACTTACTAAGGGCACACAATAAAAGAGTATCCGAGACTCAGAACCATGAATGAGCTAAAGAGATTTCTAGGGATTGTGTCATTTAATCGTCCTCTTCTTAAGGACTTCATTGGGATAGAAAAACCATTACATGAATTAGTGAAGAAAGGAACAGAGTGGTCCGCACATCAGGAAGCAGCTTTCCAGGAATTGAAAGACAAAACAGTTAGCCCCCAATCTTACAGTATTCTGATTTTACAAAGCAATTCATTGTTAGAACGGAACGCTAGCAAGCAGACGATCTTGGTAAAGTGCACCGAGAGAGGATATAGTATACAATTGAAAGAAAACAGCCCTCGGTCACTATTTATTAACGAATTATCAGGGTTTCAACACTGCTAGGAGTGTGTTCCACAGAATGGTCTATAACATGGTCACAGAATTATGACTAAAAACGTATGTTACAGAGTATAAGTACAGAATCATCGTGAAAGACTGACAGTACTTATATGTCATTTATAAAATAATAAATATGGCAAAAGGGCATTAGTCACAAAGATATTTAAGATAAAAATTGTGATGGCGAGCCACTAAGGGCTGCTCGTTACTTGCGCTGTTACAGGTTGAAAACGGACAGGCATCTATGTATGTACCTGGAGAACCAATGTAAGCTGTATAAGGAAGATGTTTAAAATTAGTGTTTAAGATTTAAGGGCAAATCTTTCCTCGATAAGGAAGGTGTAATGATGGAATCATGAATTACTCCCAGAAAAGAAAAACAAATTATCTAGGTATTAACACGAAAGGCGTCCAATAAGTAATGCAACAGAAAGCAGATTGGCTTTACTCAGAATCCCAGTACACCATATCATTCCCCACTCTTTTAGCCTTTACACCACTTTGCTGGAAGGGCCTGCACGCTCGCATGGTACCACTGTACTGGACGACGTCGGAGCCAACGTCTTGCTTTATCAATCACCTCCGCATCGTCCAGGTACTGCTTCCCGCAGAGTGTATCCTTCACTGCGCCAAACAGGCGGAAAACGGTAGGTTCAGGATGTAGACTGTAGGATGAACGACGAAGAACAGTCGAAGTGAGCTCCTCTCAGGCGGGCAGACTTGTGGGAACCTTGAATTGTCATGGAGAAGGAGAAGATCATTTGCATTTTCGTGGCGATGAACACTCTGACGTCGTTTATTCCAATTCCCTGGGGTAGCACAACAAACTTCAGAGTTGATCGTTCCATCACAAGAGAGGACATCAAACAAAGTAAGCCTTTCAGGGTCCCAGAATGCCGTAGCCATGACCTTACCACCTGAGGGTGCGGGTTTGAACTTTTTCTTCAGATTAGAGGCGGTGTGGTGCTACTACATGGATTGTCGTTTTTTCCCGGTTCGAAGTGACGAACGTCATGATGAGCCTACCCCCTCAGTGCTCAAGTGGATCCGTACAGATGGTCCGTCGTTGCTCTTTCTGGTCTTCTGTTAGGCGGCGAGGAATCTAGCGGGCACCACACCTTTGAGTACACCAACTGGTGGACCAGTGGTTCAGTAGCACGAACAGATACGTCCAGTTGTGCGGCGATGTGTTTGATCGTGATTCGTCGATTACTTCGAATGAGTGTGTCCGACGTTCCAACATTGCAGGAGTCACTGTTGTATGTGGGCGGCCGCCAGGCGGGAGATCGGACAGATTTTGAACGACCTAGTTGCGATGATAACAGACGCCTTGCCCAACGATTCGCCTGCGACGCCTTCGCTGACATTCTTTAAGCGCTTATGAATATCTTCGGTGCTTTGATTTGTTGCAACAAAGAAACTTAATGACAGCCTTCTGCTTCGAACGCACATCCGTTATAGCCGCCACTTTGAAGGATGCCTACTGGAACTTCAGGAAACTACAGGTGCTGAAGCGGGAACATTCCACGATGTCCCACAACAAATTCTGCATTTTTGCAGCCGAAATTGGCCGAGAAAAAAAGTCTGTATTATTTATTGAACGCCCCTTGTATTAGCTGTAAACGTTGTAACTAATGTAGAGGTGCACTGTGAAAGCCGCTTTCGTCGTTTAAGATGTAATAACATTAAGAAACCGCTGATTTCACTCTCACTGATTGTGAATTGGAGGTAAAAAAACGACGTAGTCGCGTTCAATCTATAAGCAAATAGTTTGAAAGGCCGTGCATAGTGTTTCTTTAACGCCAAGCAAGGCAGAGTTTAAGAGTTCGAGCGAAAAGAGGAGTTCCAGCGACTGTAGCGTCGAATCAACAAACCCACAGCAAGACTATGTGAGTGAGCAATAAACTCTTTTAATCTGTTACACTAAGAAGGACTTGCAAAAGCTTGCCTATACGTACCTCTGGACTAGAATTATCAGTTTCTATCGTACATTTGTCTACAATGTACCTGTGTCTGTATCTACTTGCATTGTGACGAGTACTTGAATCTAAGGGTTCGATTAGAGCTATAGAATCTGGCACTTCCTTGGTTCGTGGTCTGCAGTTCAAGGTGCTACTGCATATACCCGAATCATAATAAAGTTATAGACCGGTTCACTGGCTAATCCTCCCAATCGTTGCTGTAACACAGCAAACGTGGTCACTAAAAACTATTGTCTTTGCTCTTCGGCATGCTCATTGCAAATACTCGAAGAAGCAATAAAAAGCAGACTAGTAAACCAAGCCAGAATCTTATTTCCCCTACTTCCATAATCTAACATCCAAGTCTTTCTGTACTGTCTACAACCACAAAGACCTAAATGATTTCAGCTTGACCCTGTCGCGGTTTCACTCCTGTACGAACCGCTCGTGTACCAAGAAACGGATGACCAAAAATCCCGCTTAACTTCTGATTTGAGCGTGAGCTCCTGAGTAAGTATTTCGCGACCTTCGTCGGGTGACGACAACCTTAAAGCGCCTGTCAGAGAGCATCTTTTTACTAGAAACGACAGTTTTTACATGGAGAGATTTCATGGAACCTTCACATCAATCGCTGCCTCCACACAGTGTCACAAGCTGCGTAAAGTCCACAAAAACTGCTACTGTTGTGAGATCTCGTTGAAATCCAGATTCCACTTGAGTAGTCAATGTTAAGACCTTGTCGCAATATATCCGGTGTTTCCTAAAGTGACCTTGTTCGAGAGGATGACTTCATCAATGGCCTCTTGAATACGATCTACAATAACATTTTCTATTAGCCTATAGGCCAAAGTGAGTAGCAATACAGCTCGATAGTGATAAGCATCGGTTCCGTCTTTGCCAGGTTTGAGGATGGCAATTATCTTAACCTGTTTTAAAAGCTTTGGTAATTTTCCAGTTCTCAGTATCTCCTTGAAAAATTCAATGAGGCACAGCTTTAAGAAACTCTGGATATACGCCATCAAAGCCAATACCTTAATTTACCTGTAGTGTATTCAAGGATATTTCAGGTTCCTTAATGTAAAACTCACATAAGGAGTCTGGATATGATTTTAGATGGGACTTTTTCATGTACGAATCATATTTCACAGTTCGTGTGTGTGCCTTGTCTATTTTACATTTAGAATTCTTCATTAGTCTGGCTGCAACAGAACTGGCACTCATATGTGTGACTGCTTGACAACCTTAGATCTGTACAAGATTTTCTAATAAGATTCTAAGCTTTCCGACTAAAATCTGTAAATTTGAGTGCTGCAGTTGTTTTATGTCATTTTCCTCTACTGTACTTATTGAGAAGTCTCAAGAGGACATCAGCTGTTGTTTCCGTATGAAATTATTGATATTTAGCATATAACTTATCGCATTCTTGACACCATGTAGAACCCATGTGGAATATGTTTCCTGACATTAATTTTAATTTCATCCACAAATCATTCTTAATTGGATGGAACTGGGGGATCCAGTGTGCGGCATTATCAAGACCCTTGTGAAACGGTTTCCAGTTTGCAAGTTGAATATTCCATCGAGGTTGAGGAACGGACATGACTGATAGAATTTCAGTTCCGTAATGAATTATGACTGGCCTATGCTGGCTTTGACGGGAAGTCTTGTTGACCTTTTGTTGTTTCATGTTATCTCTAGAGTTAGATATGATGCCCAAATCAACAGAATAATCCTCTAGTCATCAATCGTATCGAAACATTCCTGGATCCTTAGCGTTATACACAAGCTGAAGACTTCATTTAAAATAGCTCCATTGCTGTCTTCTTCCTGATACCCCCAGACATCACTATGGCTGTTGAAAACGCCAACATACACAACTAGGTGATTGAAGGGCCTTATAGATGGATTGGCTAGCTAACTTACAGAGGTTTGTAAATATTTTCAGTAGTGATGCCAGCAATCTCTACAGCCAAACAAAGAAATCTGCTGTTCTGTCTTGATAAGTTACTTTGTAGTTAGCGTGATGGGATCTGACATATGTTTCAATGCCGTGTTGTTCATCATGTATGGCCTCAACCAGAACATCTATATATACTTTGTCTTGTGAGAAGGTCTGTGTCATCCTTGGTGTGGGTCCAAACACAATCGATTCAGTGTTTAGGTGACATATCCGTATGTTGATACAAATGGGTGCTGATGAGTCCTGCATACTTGGCTGGTCCTGAAAAGGACTATTCATAGATAAAAATCTCTTACTCGTTGCTGTATAGCAACACCTTCATGCAAGAATTAACCGGTATTAAGCTGTTGCCCAGGGATTGCCCAATTTCAATAACCACAATCTTCGGGGAGGCTTCTTCCTTGATCCCTACCTGAAGGACTGACTGGAGAGACGTTCTAAGACCACTGAACAAAATACACTCCTGGAAATGGAAAAAAGAACACATTGACACCGGTGTGTCAGACCCACCATACTTGCTCCGGACACTGCGAGAGGGCTGTACAAGCAATGATCACACGCACGGCACAGCGGACACACCAGGAAACGAGGTGTTGGCCGTCGAATGGCGCTAGCTGCGCAGCATTTGTACACCGCCGCCGTCAGTGTCAGCCAGTTTGCCGTGGCATACGGAGCTCCATCGCAGTCTTTAACACTGGTAGCATGCCGCGACAGCGAGGACGTGAACCGTATGTGCAGTTGACGGACTTTGAGCGAGGGCGTATAGTGGGCACGCGGGAGGCCGGGTTGACGTACCGCCGAATTGCTCAACACGTGGGGCGTGAGGTCTCCACAGTCCATCGATGTTGTCGCCAGTGGTCGGCGGAAGGTGCACGTGCCCGTAGACCTGGGACCGGACCGCAGCGACGCACGGATGCACGCCAAGACCGTAGGATCCTACACAGTGCCGAAGGGGACCGCACCGCCACTTCCTAGCAAATTAGGGACACTGTTGCTCCTGGGGTACCGGCGAGGACCATTCGCAACCGTCTCCATGAAGCTGGGCTACGGTCCCGCACACCGTTAGGCCGTATTCCGCTCACGCCCCAACATCGTGCAGCCCGCCTCCAGTGGTGTAGCGACAGGTGTGAATGGAGGGACGAATGCAGACGTGTCGTCTTCAGCGATGAGAGTCGCTTCTGCCTTGGTGCCAATGATGGTCGTATGCGTGTTTGGCGCCGTGCAGGTGAGCGCCACAATCAGGACTGCATACGACCGAGGCACACAGGGACAACACCCGGCATCATGGTGTGGGGAGCGATCTCCTACACTGGCCGTACACCTCTGGTGATCGTCGAGGGGACACTGAATAGTGTACGGTACATCCAAACCGTCATCGAACCCATCGTTCTACCATTCCTAGACCGGCAAGGGAACTTGCTGTTCCAACAGGACAATGCACGTCCGCATGTATCCCTTGGCACCCAACGTGCTCTAGAAGGTGTAAGTCAACTACCCTGGCCAGCAAGATCTCCGGATCTGTCCTGCATTGCTGCGAAAGGTGGATATACACTGTACTAGTGCCGACATTGTGCATGCTCTGTTGCCTGTGTCTATGTGCCTGTGGTTCTGTCAGTGTGATCATGTGATGTATCTGACCCCAAGAATGTGTCAATAAAGTTTCCCCTTCCTGGGACAATGAATTCACGGTGTTCTTATTTCAATTTCCAGGAGTGTATTTGAGGAGAGGCGAAAAAAGTTATAACTGGAGATGGTTTTGCTGTATCAACGTAATTTTTCTCATCACTTATGAATTGTTCACTTTTATATCCCCTGCACGTTTGATACACTTGGAGTGAATAATTTAAGAGAATATGATTACTATATAGTCATGGGCTTGGGTTGTTTTTCAATGCACGTTAAAAAATAGACATTGGTGAAAGAAAAATTATTTTAATTAGATTTTTTCACATCCTAACACGGTTTATGGCAGGCTCGTCCAACCTGCGCCCCTGGGGCGCTAGCGCCCGCGATAGCCCGCGGCCAGCGCCCCGGGCGAATTCGTATGTTGTCACAGTGACCGAGCCGTGCCGCTTAGCTGGCCGTACGGACCTCCCGAACGCCAGCCGATAGATATATTTGTTCGCCCGTTTTCCCTTCGGACAGAGGACGTCTCACAAGTGCTTCGATTGACCTACAGTGCCATATCCGCCTGAAGGACCGCTGTCTTCCACGAGAGAAATATCCTCTTTTGCACAAGCACGCGGCCAAAGTTCTCTCAATGTTTGGTTCCACTTATATTTGTGAGCGCTTTTTCTCTCTTTTAAAGCTTGCTAAAACTAAGAACCCTTCATTCCTTGGTGATAAAAATTTGACCAATTCTTTGAGGTTAGCAGTCTCACTGAATATTGTACCTAGCCTAGACAAAATCGTTTCCTCGAAGAAGAAAAACGTGTAAAATGTTGTCTTCTTTAACAATGTTGACTGTAAGAATTATATAGCTTTATAACCTTAATTCCATTTTAATACGTTTTCTAAGTTGGTCAGTTAAAAATATAACGTACAAAACAGCAAACTGAGGATCCGATTTCTAAACTCTGAATAGGTATACAAAAAATTGTAGCACGAAGTATAACAAAAAATACTTACTTGTAACTACTAACAGTGAGAATGAGACTCTATATCCGTTACATAAGATTAATTCTAAAATAGAATATTTTGTTTAGGTTAGATCTGACCTCGGAACAGTCCAGCGCAGAGCAGCGCTGTTCGCTCTCACACTCGTTGCGCAGCTCTCTCTCTCTCTCTCTCTCTCTCTCTCTCTCTCTCTCTCCTATGGCGACACTAGCGACACACGGTCGCGGACGGGGCGCTGAACTACACTGCCTTGAGCCCGCGGGGCACGGGCGCGCCCGCCGGGCGCAATTCTTGGATGAGCCTGGTTTAGGGCATTGAATATATGAATAAAACATCATAATCTTTCGAAATAAAAAATGTAATGTCTACATTTTTTTCTATAATGAAAAATAATTTATTTTTCTTTCACCGTGTTGTTTCTTCTTTTTCTCCTGATTTCATTGCTGTTACTTTGGGTTGGGAATATCTTGTCAGTGATGAATAAAAGGCTGTACCCTCTGGTGATGAGTATTTTACCAGACGTCTCAGATCCTCTGGCTTTTCTGGTTTGATGGGCAGTGTATTTGCGTACAATGGTAGAGTGCTAAAGTGATCTGCTGGGAACGATCTTTCAAGGAATTATTATGAAGTCTGTTCCTTCCTCTGTTCCTGCAATTACAATTTTCCCGAATATTTGTGTGTGTATTTAACTATTTTATACGTACCAGGAAAGTACTTGGGCTCGAACAAACACAAATACACCAAAATCGTGTGATAAATAAAGTAAATGTCTCTTATTGCACTAGTGATACTCCCGCATCTGCAAAACTCTGCAGTCGTCCGTTAGAGGCCTCTGCGTATGCCATGCCGCATTGCATACTGACCTGCTGGTACGCCAGTCGGGACCAGTAGGGACGGTGCAGTGTGCCTGTGAAGTTGCGTTTTGTGACATTATTTGTGTATTGAAGCGTCAGATTGCTCGGTGATTGGCAATCAATCCTGCTAATGTATTGCGATTGGTTGAGATGAAGTTACGAAGATCCCTTCTTCGTGAAGATGGTATTGGTGTAGAAGACGAATCATTCGCATGTTTTCTGGTATCTATAAATAGTGCAGAAATATGAGGATAAGTTAGAAAAAGATACTGTTGTAACACTAACACATAATTATGATGACAGGGATGATATTGACGAACAAATCATTGCAAACGGTAGTGCTACGGCAAGTGCGGGAAGAGGCGATGGAAGCAGTGACAGTGAATACCAACCGTCTCCCAAGAAGAAGGTTAAAGCTGTAAGTATCATCACGGCTTTTGATGACAACACACTGGAGAACATGTACGATGATTATTACGTAAGAGGTTTCGACACATACGACAAGCTTCAGAAAAGATACACCAAACTGAAGTCTAAAAGCAATATTAAAAAGATATTGGATTACGTGGCAAAGGAAAGAGAAGGAAATACAGTTTTCAAAGGAAATCGTACACTGCTGTTCAAGACCATCAAGGAGCGTGTAATGGCGAAATCCGCCGAAGCGCGAGAATGCGGTTCCGCCGTACATTATTGGCATTTACAACATTGTGCATTGGACGTAGCCAGAAATCTCGGGTGTACAAACTTTACAGCCTCACTAGAATTTATTACTAATTTGAAAAAGGAGTTTAGGATAACATCACGCCGTATCACTATGCTCCAAGCACGAAAAGATAAGGACAACGAAGAGGAGCTGATTGAAAGAGCTCAAACGTTTGTTGCTGACGTATGAGCATATCATGAGAGAAAACATCGATATTAGTTCTGTATGGAACTGTGATCAGAGTCAGTTCAACTATGAACTTTCTTGTGACAGAACACTATCCATGAAAGGGGAGAGAAACAGTGTCGCGATATTGCAATCAGTTAACTGTGCAACACATAGTTACACGATCGATGTTGCTACTTCAATGGACGGACGATTGGCACACAAACACTATATTTACTTCCAAGAATCCGGTGGAAAACTTGGACCGCGTGTGTCAAGGGAAAAAGAAACGCGGTGCCCTCCAAATGTCGTCGTCGATGCAAGTGTGAGTGTGAAGATGACGAAACAACATCTGAAGACGTTTTTTCTGTCAGTTTTGAATCCACATTTGTCGAGAAAGTCAATAGTAATTTGTGACTCCTGCTCTGGGCATAAGGATGAACGAGTACTACTGGAAGCATCTGACGGAAAGCATGTAGATTTAAAAATCATTCCGCCTAAAACTACAAAATATGCAAAACCTCTGGATGTGTATTTCTTCAGGCAATGTAAAATGTATGCCAAGAGAATAACAGACTTCATTAAACTATGTTCCAGTAATATGCAGCCGGTCCGCAGCTCATGGTCGTGCGGTAGCGTTCTCGCTTCCCAAGCTCGAATTCCCGAGTTCGATTCCCGGCGGGGCCAGGGATTTTTCTATGCCTCCTGATGACTGGGTGTTGTGTGCTGTCCTTAGGTTAGTTAGGTTTAAGTAGTCCTAAGTTCTATGGCACTGATGACCATAGATGTTAAGTCCCATAGTGCTCAGAGCCATTTGAACCAATATGCAGCCCAAATTGCATGACAGATTCTTTATCATGAATATGCATTCTGTCATTTACAATCAGTTATCTGCGGGAGTATACAGACCAATGCTTCGTTACGCGTGGCAGAACGCTGGCTACGATATTGGTGAACCAGTGAACAACTTCAAAAGTGTCATTGACGTGGCGTTCAACATTGATATTATAGAATGTGCAAATACGCTACAGTCCGGAACCGCACGACCGCTACGGTCCCAGGTTCGAATCCTGCCTCGGGCATGGATGTGTGTGATGTCCTTAGGTTAGTTAGGTTTAAGTAGTTCCACGTTCTTGGGGACTGATGACCTCAGAAGTTAAGTCCCATAGTGCTCAGAGACATTTGAACCATTTTTTGCAAATACGCCATGCGATCAACTTACATTTCTTGTTTTGCAGTCATTCGCATTGCTCGGAGCATTTTATTGACATTCCGCATTTACATTTATAGTTAAGATAGTTGCATTGCGTATGGCGTCTACAATTACATCTACAGTGATATCTAGAGCATGACTGCAGAGTTCTGCAGAAAAACGACACCCACCAGCACATTCAGAGGTACATAATGGTCCTGTAACCAAACGTTCATACAGATCTGTTTGTTCGAGCCCAAGTACTTTGCTGGTTAGAAACAGAAAGTTCATGACCTCTGCTTCTTACTGACATTTTGTAATACTGACTTAAACGTCGTTTGTATTCCTGGAAGTCACCCTTGTCAACCATACCAATTGAAATTTGCCTCATTCTTTACAATATCTTCCCATCTCTAGGAGTTTCTACCTTTTCTTTCTTTATTTTGATTTTTTCTATTTTTGTAAAGTTGGCGTTACATGGAAGGAAGCTGTGGTGTCTCGTGGGAAATTCATGACTGATTCAACTGAATCTTCCTGAAGCAACTAAAGTTGTTAGATAATAACCATTGCCATAGTTTTGTTCTGGCCAATGCAGCTGTCGGAGAACAAGTAAAGTATGTCAACTTGTTCTGATAATGTACATGTAACGTTGCTGTTTAACACCCTTATGGCCCTAGGTTTCGTCACACATAAACATATTACTTTTTGTTGTTTTACCATTGTGAATACAAAAGTTGAATTCCCAAAGCTGACGAAGGTAGAATATTTCATTTACGGGGAGTAAAAGGCACGGCAGATTCTTTTGGGAGTTAAAACAGAGAATATTCACACTATCCTTTTTCCTGGCAAGAATTGTGATTTTTTTCTTTTTGTCGTAGAAGACAGAAGCTTTTCGTTTGTGAACTGCGAATTTTAATGTCATTTTAATGTCATTTGCTTGAAATTTCAATTTGTTCTCTAACTCAGAACATGAGTTACATACGTCTTTAGCAGGACGATCAAACCCATGATTAAAACTGTCTTTGTAGTATTTATGAACCACTGGTATTTCACTTCTGCATTCACTTTTTCGGGTGAAGTACCACTTTTGATTTTTAAATAATGTTCCGTTTCTTCAGATAGAGAGAGTATATTTTCGTAATACTCAGCTCTGATGACAAATATAGCTTCTTTCATTCATCCCATAGTGCCTCATTTTATAAGGAAAAGATCGTGTGTGTTCATGAACCTGTTGGATTTGATAAAGGAAAAAAATTACTAGATGCAGACCTGCACTAACTATATGATGAAATCATGAAAATTAATAATCCAAAGAAAAAAATACATAATACTTTACTTATGGTTTCTCGAGTTTTTATATGGGTTCTGTTAAAATGTACACCTCTTTTATCAGTAGGAGATTTCCCCACTGCGGTTAGTGTTGTCAGCTGTTTCACTCTCTCTTCTCCGATGCCATGAAGACTGCAAAATTCCATGCGGCAAACAAGATGACTAGTTGTTGAAATGGTTACCTAAAATAATATGTTCTATTACATGCCTAGTAATGATTAATTTTCCAGAAAAAAGTGGCTAAGAATACAGGAAGGAGAGAAAGAAAAGTGTTTCATAAATCTGCATAATATACGGAACTATTTGAGGCAAGGTTATGTGAAGAGGAAGGTGCTTTACGTCAAAGAACTCGTCTAGAGGTTGCACGTGAACCGGCCAGACTATTTTTACTTGCTGCTAAATGCTGCAAGGCTTGAGATCGCGTGGTCTACGTTTACTGATTTCCCACTTTTTTGACAGAGCAGAATTCTTCCATCACTTGTAAAGAAGCCATTGAATGCAGCATCATATTGTTGTTCGCGAGAGCGAAAATGTGGCTGTATTTCCGGCATTATATAGTGAATTACTTCACTTTAGATACCGTGCTGTATAAATGGTTCAAATGGCTCTGAGCACTATGGGACTCAACTTCTGAGGTCATTAGTCCCCTAGAACTTAGAACTAGTTAAACCTAACTAACCTAAGGACATCACACATATCCATGCCCGAGGCACAGTCTGCTTTGCACATTGCGTCGACCGTCCACATCATAAATGAGGGATTCCGCTTTCAGTTAGCGAGGCAGCACATATAGTGAAGGCCACTCACGAATTATCACATCTACTAATGACGTTCATTCAAACTGCGTACTCATAATGTAGTGGCTAGGAAGCCTGCATACTCTGTTCTCTAGACAAACAATCAAACAAGTCGTATTAATGATTTCTAATTACAATAAGAAAATAACAATACTTTGGCAATTACACAGAAGTGTCGCAAGCAAATGGTAACATGCGAAATGCTGATCTCTAATGCTTATGTCCTGTCCACATAGGGGCCGCTGCTCTCGTGTTGTCATCCTAGAAGGGAGGTCGGACAGCTTAGGATTGGCTGACTTCTTCTCACAGTCTTCTCTTCTCTATCGTTCCCGACTGGAGTGCCGGCGCTTGACTTTACGTCGTAACACGTGATATACACTACCGGCCATTAAAATTGCTACACCAAGAAGAAATGCAGATGATAAACGGGTATTCATTGAACAAATACAGGGTGTTTCAAAAATGACCGGTATATCTGAAACGGCAATACAAACTAAACGAGCAGCGATAGAAATACACCGTTTGTTGCAATATGCTTGGGACAACAGTACTTTTTCAGGCAGGCAAACTTTCGAAATTACAGTAGTTACAATTGTCAACAACAGATGGCGCTGCGGTCTGGGAACTCTATAGTACGATATTTTCCACACATCCACCATGCGTAGCAATAATATGGCGTAGTCTCTGAATGAAATTACCCGAAACCTTTGACAACGTGTCTGGCGGAATGGCTTCACATGCAGATAAGATATACTGCTTCAGCTGTTCAATTGTTTCTGGATTCTGGCAGTACACCTGGTCTTTCAAGTGTCCCCACAGAAAGAAGTCACAGGCGTTCATGTCTGGCGAATAGGGAGGCCAATCCACGCCGCCTCCTGTATGTTTCGGATAGCCCAAAGCAATCACACAATCATCGAAATATTCATTCAGGAAATTAAAGACGTCGGCCGTGCGATGTGGCCGGGCACCATCTTGCATAAACCACGAGGTGTTCGCAGTGTCGTCTAAGGCAGTTTGTACCGCCAAAAATTCACGAAGAATGTCCAGATAGCGTGATGCAGTAATCGTTTCGGATCTGAAAAATGGGCCAATGATTCCTTTGGAAGAAATGGCGGCCCAGACCAGTACTTTTTGAGGATGCAGGGACGATGGGACTGCAACATGGGGCTTTTGGGTTCCCCATATGCGCCAGTTCTGTTTATTGACGAAGCCGTCCAGGTAAAAATAAGCTTCGTCAGTAAACCAAATGCTGCCCACATGCATATCGCCGTCATCAATCCTGTGCACTATATCGTTAGCGAATGTCTCTCGTGCAGCTATGGTAGCGGCGCTGAGGAGTTGCTGTGTTTGAATTTTGTATGGATAAAGGTGTAAACTCTGGCGCATGAGACGATACATGGACGTTGGCGTCATTTGGACCGCAGCTGCAACACGGCGAACGGAAACCCGAGGCCACTGTTGGATCACCTGCTGCACTAGCTGCGCGTTGCCCTCTGTGGTTGCCGTACGCGGTCGCCCTACCTTTCCAGCACGTTCATCCGTCACGTTCCCAGTCCGTTGAAATTTTTCAAACAGATCCTTTATTGTATCGCTTTTCGGTCCTTTGGTTACATTAAACCTCCGTTGAAAACTTCGTCTTGTTGCAACAACACTGTGTTCTAGGTGGTGGAATTCCAACACCAAAAAAATCCTCTGTTCTAAGGAATAAACCATGTTGTCCACAGCACACTTGCACGTTGTGAACAGCACACGCTTACAGCAGAAAGACGACGTACAGAATGGCGCACCCACAGACTGCGTTGTCTTCTATATCTTTCACATCATTTGCAGCGCCATCTGTTGTTGAAAATTGTAACTACTGTAATTTCGAAAGTTTGTCCGCCTGAAAATGTACTGTTGTCCCAAGCATATTGCAACAAACGGTGTATTTCTATCGCTGCAGGTTTAGTTTTTATTGCCGTTTCAAATATACCGGTCATTTATGAAACACCCTGTATATTATACTAGAACTGACATGTGATTACATTTTCAAGCAATTTGGGTGCATAGATCCTGAGAAATCAGTACCCACAACAACCACCTCTAGCCGTAATAACGGCCTTGATACGCCTGGGCATTGAGTCAAACAGAGCTTGGTTGGCGTGTACAGGTACATGTGCCCATGCAGCTTCAACACGATTCCACAGTTCATCAAGAGTAGTGACTGGCGTATTGTGACGAGCCAGTTGCTCGGCCACCATTGACCAGACGTTTTCAATTGGTGAGAGATTTGGAGAATGTGCTGACGAGGGCAACAGTCGAATATTGTCTGTATCCAGAAAGGCCCATACAGGACCTGCAACATGCGGTCGTGCATCATCCTGCTGAAATGAAGGGTTTCGCGGGGATCGAATGAAGGGTAGAACCACGGGTCTTAACACATCTGAAATGTAACGTCCACTGTTCAAAGTGCGAACAAGAGGTGACCGAGACGTGTAACCAAAGGCAACCCATACCACGCCGGGTGATACGCCAGTATGGCGATGACGAATACACGCTTCCAATGTGCGTTCACCACGATGTCGCCAAACACGGATGGACGTTTCTCCATTCGTTCACCCAGGTTTGTCGTTGAGTACACCATCGCAGGTGCTCTTGTCTGTGATGTAGCGTCAAGGGTAACCGCAGCCATGGTCTCCGAGTTGATAGTCCATGCTGCTGCAAACGTCGTCGAACTGTTCGTGCAGATGATTGTTGTCTTGCAAACGTCCCCATCTGTTGACTCAGGGATCGAGACGTGGTTGCACGATCCCTTACAGCCATGCGGGTAAGATGCGTCATCTCGACTGCTAGTGATACGAGGCCGTTGGGATCGAGCACGGTGTTCCGTATTACCCTCTTGAACCCACCGATTCCATATTCTGCTTAAAGTCATTGGATCTCGACCAACGCGAGCAGCAATGTCACGATACGATAAACCGCTATCGCGATGGGCTACAATCCGACCTTTATCAAAGTTGGAAACGTGATGGTACGCATTTCTCCTCCTTACACGAGGCATCACAACAACGTTTAACCATGCAACGCCGGTCAACTGCTGTTTGTGTATGAGAAATCGGTTGGAAACTTTCCTAATGTCAGCACGTTGTTGGGGTCGCCACCGGCACCAACCATGTGTGAATGCTCTGAAAAGCTAATCATTTGCAAATCACAGCATCTTCTTCCTGTCGGTTAAATTTAGCGTCTGTAGCACGTTTTCTTCGTGGTGTAGCAATTTGAATGGCCAGTAGTTGTACAATGCACGAGAGTTATTTTTACATTTAAAAATTATAACAACGAAAAGTGAAAAATTAAGTATTTTAGCTAAATTATTTAAAATGTTTATTTACATAAAGTACTAGAAAAATATGTATTTTTATGTGAAACAGAATTTCATATACACTTTAAGTGTGGTGTTTCGGGAATTTCTGTCTTATTTACAGCTTTTTATCCATATAAAAGAATTATATACATAAAAATCCGTTCTTTACTCATCAGTGTTAAACATCTTATATGCATTCATTAAACTGCAACAAGTGGGGCATGGATGCGCAGAATGCGACTGACACATAGCTCTAAAATTACCTAATCTTTCATTAGAAAAAGAGCCCTGATACGGTACAAGCATCTGAACTCTCTCGAGGAGTCGTAAGCAGACTAGCAGCCAGAAGCAACACAGGTGGGTAGATCACGCGGATCATTATATGATGTATCAAAAGGTAATCATAACAACAGTTTTACTGCTGCTGAGACTAACGAGGAGAGCACGGCAAGTGACGTTACCCGATTTCGCGGGAACTTCCCTCAGTGAAAGAGGGGTCAAAATAAGCGAGCACATGTCTTGGCTTATCAGTCGATAACCTTAGTTTCTGAGAAAACGACATTCAAAGTTCTCGAGGGGATTTATATAGTTTCTAGCGGTTCAAATGGCTCTGAGCACTATGGGACTTAACATATCAGGTCATCAGTTCCATTGAAGTTAGAAGTACTTAAACCTAACTAACCTGAGACATCACACACATCCATGCCCGAGGCAGGATTCGAACGTGCAACCGTAGCAGTCACGCGGTTTCGTACTGAAGCGCCTAGAACCGCTCGGCCAAGCGGCCGGCTAGTTTCTAGCGCCTGAGGAGTTTAACCAAAGCTGTGACACAGTGTATAACGTCGCGGCTTCACACTTTTGTGTTCGGTGTTCGAAACCAGTTCATTGGTTTTATTTTTGTTTTTCATTTATTCATTCAATTCCGATGAAGTGTGCTACACGATTGTTTTTCAGTGTATGCTGAAACAACATTGCCCTTATTTGTCTACTAATTGTTTGTGTGGTGAATCAATTAAAAAACAGCAAATGAATGAGAAAATTATTTGAAATTGTTTTCCGTGAAATTTCTGCTGTGTGTCTTGATTCATAATCAACTGCTAGCGTCAGCTTTCAGAAAAGTGATCCATTATGCGTGGTTTTTCGAAAAATTACTGCCAACACGTAAAATATTCAATAATATTGACGACGTTTGTTTCCCGATTGAGAGTCATACGAAGTGGCAATGTCACTGTGGCAGTATTTCCTACGATCGATATATTCCAAGGAAATACACCAGATCTTTCTCGAGCGTGAATATAAGATTAAAATGTAACAATTAATGTGAGAATTGATATAAGGATGAAATATATGAATGTGAGAATTTAAGAGACTGTAACCCCTCAAAATACTGTACACACAGTATATTGTGAAATAAATGTTTGACAGTTATTGTGAAACGCAGTTGTAAGTTTAAAATTTATATAAAGCCATTGTACCTACTAATGCGATAAGCAACGTTCGTGTAGTAATCTATGGACATGGTTAGCCCGCATCAGGTGGTCGTGCGGTAGCGTTCTCGCTTCCCACGCCCGGGTTCCCGGGTTCGATTCCCGGCGGGGTCAGGGATTTTCTCTACCTCGTGATGACTGGGTGTTGTGTGATGTCCTTAGGTTAGTTAGGTTTAAGTAGTTCTAAGTTCTAGGGGACTGATGACCATAGATGTTAAATCCCATAGTGCTCAGAGCCATTTGGACATGGTTAGATAAACAAAAACAATATAAAAAGTGAAAACAATAATCAGGTTTTGAACACGGGGTGCAAAATTTCCGCTGAACTTATCGCGTGCTAGAAGATATATAAATCACGGCGGAAACTATAACCGTCGTTTTCTCATAAACGGTCGAGTATCTACGGATAATCTGAGACAAGGGTTCGCTTATTTTGACCCCTCTTCCACTGGGCAAAGTTTCTGGAAAATCGAGTGATGCCACTTGCTATGTTCCCCTCGTATGCACAAACCAAAATTAGCGCAGCCGCCACAGCGTCAAACGGCAACACCGCTGCCAGACAGGACGCGCCGAAGGCAGCCAGCGATACCTTCTCTCCATGCGGGACATGCAGTTTCTTCCTACATGCAACGTTTCGTTTCGCACATACATAAACGCTGTAACCAGAAAGTAATCTACCAGTGTTTTAGCAGTAAAGGCCGTTTAGCAGTTGTTTGAAGCAGCAAGCCGACGCAGTCACACTCACAAGGAACCCCTTGAGTGCGAGGTCGTAAAAGGCCAATGATGTTTACTGTATTCGATGCCCCACATAATGTCAACCATGAAACCACAATATTGGCTGCTAGTCGCAACACGGGGCGGGACTGGAGGTGTCCAGTGGTGAGCACAACACGAGGCTGCGGAGCGTATTTGAACTGCTTAGTCCGAGTAACTCACAACAGAGCCACAGTGCTAGTGGTGTTGGTACAAAGCAGAGCAATGGCAACAATAAACAAAGCAAACATTACATTACCTCGATAACAACTGTTACTGAAGATAACATTTCGTCAGAAAGGAAGGCAAGGAACTTCACAGATTGAGAAAGTAGTGGCAGGTGAAATATTAACGTTTAAGCAAGATGTGTCACTGAGAATTTATCGTGTCGTATACGCTCGACTGTGCCAGCAATGTACTTGAGGAGTAGAATGATGGCGATATGTGCTTCACAAGTGAAAGTGATAGTGAAACAGGTGTAGAGCCATTTAGTTCATCATTCCTGTCGGATAGGGAGTCGCAAATTCCGTCTCCAGTGAAACGTAGTAGAGGACGATCGTTGTCCAAGGGGCGTGTACTAAACGCAATTACGTACATGGAAGATCATCCGCAGCATAATAATTAAAACAAAAATGAACAGATTTCGAATAAGTCCGCAGCAATATGGCAGTGTAGTACACAAGAAAAACAACGGATATTCAAGGAAGGACAAGGCGCACTTGTTACAAAAACAGGTGTTTGCGCTTTTCAAGGATGATCGATACAATTCACAGGATGAGCAAGACAGTGACCTACTACGTTATGCGCATTAAATCGCGTGCGAGTTATATTTCAGTGACTTTAAGGGAAGCAGTGGATGGTTGCATAACTTCAAACAGTGCTGCAGAACTGGAAGAGCTACGATAACGAAATCTGAAACAAAACATCAACTTGACGATGCACAGGCCGGCCGGTGTGGCCGAGCGGTTCTACGCGCTTCAGTCAGGAACCGCACGACCGCTACGGTCGCAGGTTCGAATCCTGCCTCGGGCATGAATGTGTGTGATGTCCTTAGGTTAGTTAGGTGTAAGTAGTTCTAAGTTCTAGGGGACTGATGGCCGCAGATGTTAAGTCCCATAGTGCTGAGAGCCATTTGAACCATTTTTGAACGATGCACAGCCGGCCGCGGTGGTCTCGCGGTTCTAGGCGCGCAGTCCGGAACCGTGCGACTGCTACGGTCGCAGGTTCGAATCCTGCCTCGGCCATGGGTGTGTGTGATGTCCTTAGGTTAGTTAGGTTTAAGTCGTTCTAAGTTCTAGGGGACTGATGACCACAGCAGTTGAGTCCCATAGTGCTCAGAGCCATTTTTTGAACGATGCACAGAAAACTTCGGAATTGGCCCGAAGAATTTGTAGATGAGATAGTTAAACTTATCTCATCGTTCAGTAACGAACTTGTTTCCAACTCTGATAAATCTGGATTTGAAGAGGAAATGCATATGAAAGAAACCCTGGAAATTAGGGGTTCCAAGAGAGTTGTATCAAGATCAAGTAACATCAATGCCTTAGCACAAGGCCAGCCATTGCGTGCCAAAATTATGCGTGCAACATGTGCGAGTCAAGTCTCGGCCTGTCACTCGGATTTGCTTGGTCATCCTAGGAAGCACCAGCACTGCGATGCGGCACTTTTCGCTCGGCACAACTCTCTGAGTTCAGCAGCAGCGTGATGTCAACGCTGTTTACTCTTCGCTAGTTTTTCGTGCTACGAAGGACGTTCTCAGGTCCAATGGCATTCTAGCGTTCTATCGTCACAATCCTTTAAAATGAATGCTAATTACAGAATAGAGGGACGAGAATCCTCAGTTTGCGTAAGTGACGGGTACTGCATATTTGCTATGAAACGACATTACAATACGGTAAAAAAATATTTAAAGATTTAGTTGACAATGAAAGAGCAAAAAATTACAACGGGATTCATTGCTCTGTATACCGAGAAGCACTTTGCGCTAAATTTGCAATCGTGTAGCACGTGAAGAAGTTGGTGATACGAATGGGAAAACTTCTGAAACCGCACGAATTATTCCACTGTCAGATGCCACAGTTTTCACTGGAACTGAACGAAGAGTATCAGGGCTTCATATTTCCTGCAAAGTACGTCGGTTAAGTCAAGGAGCATACCTAGAACGATTTTTCGATTTCAAAAAATGGTTGAAATGGCTCTGAGCACTATGGAAGTTAACATCTGTGGTCATCAGTCCCCTAGAACGTAGAACTACTTATACCTAACTAACCTAAGGACATCACACACATCCATGCCCGAGGCAGGATTCGAACCTGCGACCGTAGCAGCCCTGCGGTTTCGGACTGAGCGCCTGAACCGCTAGACCAACGCGGACGGCTTTTTCGATTTAAAACTCGCTATTGTTGAGTTTATGAACGAAAAAGGAATGCAGGAACGAAAATAAGAACATCCAGAATGGATTGCAGACTTCGGGATTTAAAATTGGAATCTACTGTACGCTACCCACAGCAAGACATTGGAAGGTATCTTCTTTGTGCTTTGATGAGGATGCATTTAGAAAGAAAATCGCGTTGTAGAAAGAAAACATTCTGACAAAGACAGTCCAGTTCCCTAAGGTCACTGACGTCAAATAAAACGCAAGGTTTGAGGAATTCATGGTGACTTTGAAAGAAATACAAGGACAGTTTTATAAAGATTTTGAGGACACTGTCGCTCTTGCTCACTCTTGCGTCCGTTTTCGAGCTGTTTTCGAGAGCGTTTGTCGGTTTAGTTGACAGCGCCCCTGTGCATGTGCAGATGCAACTGATGACCTCTAAGGTAATTCTAGTTCACATGACAAATAGTTTTACGTTAAACTGTCCAGGACATCTACTTTGTGTTCCACAGGTAGAGTATCCAAAACTCCATAATAAGGTTGCAAAAGAGCTACAACATTTCGATCGACATATTTGTGTGAAAAACCTATTTTTGATTATGAAACTAAATAAGTCAGGATTACGTGGCACATTAAGTGCGAAAATCTGTGAATTATCCGTGTCTGTCTGTATGCCGACGGTTCTTACCAGATACAAATTATATCATATCTTCAGCGGGCCAAAAATAATTAAATAATACTAAAAATTCGTTTTGTTTGTGATCTATGGCGTTGAGAAATGTGAAATACAAAACCAAGTCCTATGCAGTGCGACTGCACTTCCATTCAAATGATCCTCGTTTGAAGCTTTTCCCTCTTCCACCTCCTCACTCTCAGTGGGGAGTGGCGGTGGAGTAAATGTGCAACTAGGCTGAACTCTTTGGTATTCATGCCCGGGCCTGTCCCACAAGCCGAAATCTTGGCCATCTCTGCTGTAACGTATTCGTATACAACTGTGCCGACGTATAATCTGGATGGTAAATTGGCTGGAAAGTTATTTATTGTGCTGCGAGAAGTTGGAGGTGCTCTGCCCCTACGATTCTTTCTCTTGGGCGTGGCCTTGCAAGGGCGATAGGGAATATGTATGGCACAGCAGGCAAGAGTGGGAAAATAAGCGTAAGAGAACTACAACTATGGTATGAGCACTGCTTTTGGCCAATAGCTAGTCAAAACAACTTGCTTTTTGTTGATTCCTGATCTAAGTATAAATATCGTACTCCTTTCGAGCAATCTATCTCTCCTTAAAACTGTGTGATACTGTAGATCGTATCACCTGGAACCAATGGATAAATTCAGCCTCTGGTTGTTTGCTTATTCTGTGCCTATGAAACATTGTCACACTATCTGCAGTTATGTCTTAAAGGATACCCAGTTCCATGATAAGTGCTATGACAGACTGATTTGCATTCGGTTGCATGCCATCAGATTCCATCAGTTATCATCAATTTATTACACCAATACGATTCTATATGCATTCTTCAAGAGTAGATACCTAGCGGAACGTCCTGCATGGTTTGTAACTTCCAAGGTGTTCGTCTTCGATCTTGATGCTGCGACCCTTTGTGATCACTGTGACGCGCCATTTTTCATTCTGTATTCATGGTGCAAGTTAATGGTTTGTTTTGCACATTTCTTGAATGTCGACGATGTCGATTTGGTGAAGTGTAATACGTACATCCCATAGACGTTTGATTTTCTGTCGCCCTCGTGATGCACATTGTGAGTCATTATTAGTTAATATTGTTCCTGTCATAGTTGTTAACACAAACATTTTCAAATCAGCCTTACTAAAGATTGAACTTGTGCTCTCTCACTCAAGAGGTTCCGTGTCAGAAAATTAGTCTGCCAAAAGCGATGTTAGTTTTAAGTAGTTCTAAGGTCTAGGGGACTGATGACCTCAGAAGTTAAGTCCCATAGTGCTCAGAACCATTTTTTTAGTCCAGCTTTTCTGTCTCTTTAGACAAACAGTTCTCCAAAATTTATGAAAATTATAACATCCAGACTGATATACGTGACTTAAACGAAATTCATACCAGAAATCATATGCGCAAGAATACGCAAGCTATGACCTTTACGAAACTGTTTATGATCTCTGACTTTGAAGATGAAGTATGCTATGCTGTAATCGGAGCATCTAATTTCAGTGGCATGGAATCATTGGTGGCCTGGATCTGTTCCTGCGGAACATCCTCCAAGTAGTCTGTCTGCCAGCTCTCAAAGCTTCAACCGTGAGTGCTGAAGGAGAATGGCGGGTAAGTTCCTGACCTACGTATCTGAAATGTTTGGTGGGCGAAACGTAATGAAAAAAACAACGCAATCGCAGCTGATTGGCTTGGAACCGAGCTCGTGCTACCTTTTTCACGATCAAGGTTGATTGATTAAGGACGGAAGAGGATAGCATAACTACACTGAGATGAGAAAAAAAGACATAGCGCCAACAATGATAAATACACTGAGGTGACAAAACTCATGGGATAGCATTATGCTCTTATACAGATGGCAGTAGTATCACGTATACAAGGTACAGAAGAGCAGTGCATGGCGGAACTGT
This sequence comes from Schistocerca gregaria, assembly GCF_023897955.1. NCBI lineage: Eukaryota > Metazoa > Arthropoda > Insecta > Orthoptera > Acrididae > Schistocerca > Schistocerca gregaria. The sequence goes on along the minus strand of NC_064931.1, from coordinate 441,250,163 downwards.
CCTTTGTTCTCAGGTGATTCATGTGAAAACGGTTCCGTCGTCATTATGGCCGCACGTCGGGAATTAACAGACTTCGATCACGGAATGACAGTTGGAGCTAGACGCGTGGGACATTCCATTTCGCAAATAGTTGCAATATTCAATATTCCGAAGTTCACAGTGTCAGGCGTTACCTCTCACCACAGACAAAACAGGGGCCGACGGACTTCACTTAACGATCAAGAGCAGCGGCGTTTGTGTAGAGCTGTCAGTGCTACTACACAAGCTACACTGCGTGAAATAACTGCAGGAGTCAATGTGGGACGTACGACGAACGTATCCGTTAGCACAGGCGTTAATGGGCTGTGTCAGCAGAGGATCGACGCAAGTGCACGAAATCGCCTGCAGCGCCTCTCTTGGGCTCGTGACAATACTGGTTGAACCCTACACGATTGGGAAACCGTAGTCCAGAGTCCCCATTTCAGTCGCTAAAAACTGATGGTAGGGATCGAGTGCGGCGCAGACCCCACGAAGCCATGGACCTCATTTGTCAACAAAGCATTGTGCAAGCTGGTGGTGGCTCCATAATGGTGTAGACAAGTTTACATGCAATAGACTGGGCCGTCTGGTCCAACTGAAACGATCATTGACTGGAAATCGTTACATTTGGCTACTTCATTTTCAGCCATTCATGCACTTCATGTTCCCAAACAAGGATGGGATTTTCATGGATGACAATGCGCCATGTCACCGGATCACCCAGATTAGAATGTTTGAAGAACATTCTGGAGAAACTGAGTGAATGATTTGACATGAATCCCTTGCAACATTTATGTGTCGTAATCGAGAGGTCAGTTCGTACACTGCATCCTTCATCGGCAGCACTTTCGCTATAATGGACAGCTGTAGAGGCATCACAACGCAGTATTTCTTCAGAGGATTTCCAAAGACTTGTTGAGCCCATGCCACAGCGAGTTACTGCACGTCGCCAGGCAAAAAGAGGTCCTGTATGATATTAGCAGGTATTTCATGACTTTTGTCATATCGACGTATTTCAATAAGTGTCGTCGACTGTCTGGAGTTAAATGTATGTGGTACATAAATATCGACAAAAATTCCAACAACGAAGCGCACAATTTGAGCAGGGTACAAAGTTACTGAAATAGGTGGCAAAAGCGCCTCGACACAGGTAAGTTCTTACTAAACCCGTTGAGAACGCTCGATCAATCAAGAGAAACATCTACGTAAGTAATCAGAGGACACAAAATAAAGAAATAAAGCACTTAGCTGTGGGCGAGCAAGAGAAGTGCCGTCTAACGATGGTAAGAGGCAATACAAGGTGGTAGATATCGGCAGCAGCGGCATTGAGGTGTCAGCGGTCGAGATGTGATCATAACTGCGAGTTACCATCATAAATCCGGATAATCTGATTGCCGCAACTAGCAGTCAAGAAGACCATTTACTGTTTCTCCGACTAATCGGCAATCTCTTAACGACCCTTCCGGAGCCTGTACACTCAGCTAAACTGTCTCAACATCGCGCCGAAACGATATAACCATGTGGGCCGGAAACTGAATCGGCCACAAAAAACGCGTCTTGACGGCAGAAGAACTTCAGTCCCAGTGAGGCAGAGCTCTTGCTGTCGGGCTTACGCAACATCTCGGGTTTCGAAGAAAACAGCTGACTACGCAGACGGTACTAGTTTTTCTTAACCAAATGTGCTCATTGGGTAAGTTGCTAAGTCACGCTGTATTGCCAGGCACTGACTTCTTCTAAAGGACAGAACCGTTTCTCGAACGCCTATCTGGTGTATTCATGCTCGAAGGTCCGTTGAAATCTAGCGCAATGCGCTCCCTTAAAACGGAAAATCCCATCTTATCGAAAACAACTAATTTTGACCTGCACAAGTTATGGGTAATACACTTACACCGGGACACAATTACGGCCTATTTGGTATCTTTCGTTCGCCTTCACGTATACAACATGTAAAACCATGAATGAAACTGTACTAAAAATTAATTAATATCACCTTTCGCATGTTGTAGCTTTTCGTATTTTCGTCCTTGCTACGAAAAACTGGAGAGGAATTACTCCTTAAGCTAGACACGGTTTTATAGTTTTGTTTTTACCCAGACATGTTTTAGCACGTGCTAACTTCAAGGGGATTATTTGTTTATTTTGTTCCTGAAAAATTATTGCTACTTAAAAACCTCTTGTATTATTAGGAGTCAGTTATAACAAATAAACAAACCTATTTCAGATCATTACTACACAGATTGAACAGGTCACCCACAGGCAGACATGACTACACAGAAGAACTAAACACAATAAAGCAAACTGCACAAGAGAATGGGCGCGATGCAAAGATAGTAGATAAAATAAACAAAAAATAAGTACAAAAACAGATAACACATGATCAGGAAACACACACACACAAACACACACACACACACACACACACACACACACACACATACATACACACACACACACACACACACACACACACACACACACACAGATTCATTAAAATACACAAAAAATCAGCAGACATTAAGCAACAAATGGCAAATAATGACTCTCAATAACAAAGTTACACATAGGGTAGGGAACACTGAAGAGAGGAGGATTCAACATAGATCATTGAACTAATAACACAACATAGAACAGATTTGGAAGACATACCACCAACAATGATAAATACACTGAGGTGATAAAATTCAAGGGATAACGATATGCACATGGTGACAGTACAGCGTACACAAGGTATAAAAGGGCAGTGCATTGGCGGAAGTCATTTGTACTCAGGTGATTCATGTAAAAAGGTTTCCGACGTGATTATGGCCGCATGACTGGAATTAACAGACTTTGAACACGGAATGGTAGTTGGAGCTGGACGCATGGGACATTCAATTTCGGAAATCGTTCATGAACATTCCGAAGCTCACAGTATTAAGAGAGTGCCGACAATACTACATTTCAAGCATCACTTCTCACCACGGACAACGCAGTGGCCAACGGCCTTCACTCAACGACCGAGAGTAGTGGCGTCTGCGTAGAGTTGTCAGTGCTAACAGACAAGCAACACTGCGTGAAATAACTGCAGAAATCCATGTGAGACGTAATGCGAAAATATCAGTTGGAACAGTGAGGCGGGATTTGGCGTTAATGGGCTATGGCATCTGACGACCGACACGAGTGCCCTTGGTAATGGTACGACATCTCCTGTTGGGCCTCTCCTGGGCTCGTGACAATGTCGATTAGACCCTAGACGACTGGGAAGCAGACGAGTCCCGATTTAGGTTGGTAAGAGCTGATGGTAGTGTTCGAGTGTGGCGCAGACCCCACGAAGCCATGGATCCACGTTGTCAACAAGGCACTGTGCAAGCTGGTGGTGGCTCCATAATGGTGTGGGCTGTATTTACATGGTATGTACTGGTTCGTCTGGTCCAACTGAATCAATCATTGACTGTAAATGGTTATGTTCGGGTCCCTGGATACCGTTTGCAGTTATTCATGGATTTCATTTTCCCAAACATCAAAGCGTCACGTCACTTTGACACAATTGTTCGTGGTTTGTTTGAAGAAAATTCTGGACAATTCGAGCGAATGGTTGAGACATAATCGAGAGGTCAGTTCGTTCACAAAACCCTGCTCCGGCAACACTTTTGCAATTATGAATAGTTATAGAGGCAGCTTGGCTCAGTATTTCTGCAGGGGACTTCCAACGACTTGTTGTCTCCATGCCACGTCGAGTTTCTGCATTACACCAGGCAAAAGGAGGTCCGACGTGATATTAAGAGGCATGCCGTGACTTTGTTCACGTCACTGTGTAGCCAGTCTGGTATACAGTAGTTAACTTGCAATTGCTCTTAGTATGTATAGTGGGCCAGAAAAGTAGAAGTTTTAGAACGAGATATACAGACCATCTCAGAGCATCGAAAATTAATAGGTCCAACTCAACATTTCCTTTTCACCTAGTAGCTCAGAATCAGCACCCAACGAACATAGAAACTGATTTACAAGTTCTAAACACTAGTAACAGCCTGTACCAAAAATTAACAATAGAAGAAAATTATAACATCCAAAAATCAGTAGCGCAAGGAAAGAAAGCATTGGAGGAATACACCTCACTAAGCAAAAAAAAATTCTGTTTGCCACAATGAAAGACCTATATAAATAATCCCTCCTTTCTCAAAACTGCATAAGGGGTCGGCACACACACACACACACACACACACACACACACACACACACACACAAACATACGCTCGGGCGCTTGCACGTACCGACAGACAGACACACAGATAGTCATAAGCTAATCATCTCAAACGTCAACAACAAACGCACACCACACCACAATCAACTACGAAACGAAAGAAATAAATACCACATATCCATAACAACTCATGAAACGATGACAGAAACTCTGTACTATGATGATAACTATACAAAATGCGTGCGTAACAACAACAGCACAAGGAATAATTGTTTTGTTTTAACACGACACAAGCAAGAGAATCAACACGATAACATCGAAAACCGTAAGTAACACGCTAAAAGCGCGATATTTAGCGAATCCTAGTCGGAAACAAGTAATAAACAGAAAACGTTTTGTTGCTTGCAGATGTAGAATGCATGGTAGAGTTAAAAAGCTTCCCTATACGCAAATGATAGCATCATGTGAGGTATGCAAGCAAATCTATACATTCAAATTATTTTCAAATTTGGTATAAAACTAAAATCTTTAAATAAATGGTAAATGAACAACTTATGATGTCTCAACTCAATGACAAACGTCTCAACTTTGTACTGTATGCAAATTAATGTAAAATATTTGACTCCTAATAATTGCCCCTTTTGCAGATGTTAATTGTTCTGAAGCAAACGTTGATACAACTTATACAAGAGTTTAAAAAGTAGCAGTTTTTCAGGAATAAAATAAACGAACAATCCCACTGAAGACAGCACTTAGACTGCTGAAACATGTCTCGGTAAAAGCAAAACTGTAAAACTTTGTCTTGCATAAGGCAGAACTCCTCTCTAGTTTTAATTAATATCATTGCTAGTCAAGTTGTTTGTTAATATCTGCTTAATCTAATTATGATCTGGCAATAATAATTTCCTTCCCTGGAGAGGTTGACAACACAATCTCGAGCAAACGTGCAGGCAAGACAGCAGTGGTACCTCTTGTTCTTCGATAGAAGTGTACTATTTTCTCGACAAATGTCCACTGGCATTATACTGCTGAAATATGGTATGTGTAGTTGCCTTTACGAGGATAGTACCCCGGAATGTGTGGATCCTGGAGACCGTGATCCTCGTTAGATTACAACCGAGGTCATGTGTTGTATCGAATACTATCTCAGATCACCAGCGTTAGCGTTTGTTCCCTACGACTTTGAACTACCAACTTTGCCGGAATGCGGTCACCTTGGTAACGTCAAAGACCAGTACGAGTAGGAAAAACTGAAAAGGGACTCGTATTTAAACACCAGATATTGCCTCTCAGCAAGCGAGCAGCGGCGTAAGCGTACCCGTTGCATTCTGATATATCTGAGGCTTTTGCACATTGGAAGCCGACACCATGGATCCATTGCCGCAGGAGAAGCCGTCGAACAATCGGCGCAGACAGGTCCACATCCGTTTTAGTGACCCAACATCGGAACAGTGCTGTGGATGAAGATGCAAACACGATGGCGAGAAGCTGGTGATAAGGTCTCTTCACAGGAACCAGTACCATCTAGTCGTGCGATCGTCTTGTATCCGCTGGTTTGTTAAATGCATCATTGTCGTCTTTACAAGCTTTGTTCAAACTGAAATGTGACAGTATGACAGCTTCCATTTTTATAGTTTGATTATTGAAATGGCGATATGTACAAAGATTGTTGGTTGATTGATTTCGGGGCGGGGACCAAACAGCGAAGTCATCGGCGCCATAGGATTAGGGAAGGATGGGGATGGAAATAGGTCGTGCCCTATTAAAGGAGCTATCCCGGAATTTGCCTGAAGAGATTTAGGAAAATCACGGAAAATCTAAATCGATATGGCCGGACGCGAGTTTGAACCGATACGTACATAGAAGTTCATGAACTACTCGGCCACTTGCTCTCCAGTTTCCACTTTGCTTGACAGCTCTTCACTACCTGAGATTGACGTTTCCTATCACACAAGGATGAGCACTGCTGGGGATAGGTATACGTCGTATCCCTTTGATCTTCACCATTTATTAATTTTAAAACGTCCTATACATTTTTGAGCTGTTACTCATTGAAGCTATTCATTCTGCGTATTACATTTTTGGTAAGCTTAACACCTCCCGACCGTCCTCTACTGTGAGATAGCGAAGGCTGTGATGCCACCTGTTTCCGCTTACAGCCGTGCTCTTCCTTCCGCGCTTTAACCACTGCTTCCTGGACGACATCCTCTTGTTGATAGTGCAAATCTGATCGTACACTGCGTTTTGACTAGTCACTGTGGACTTTCACCTAGACTCTAATCACATCTACGCTTGCTGCCACTCACACCGGTCACCTCTTCCTCAGCACTTCGCACTACGCGAAGATTTCCTTAGATACAGCCCTGTACTTCCTAATCAACAGATTGTATATGGAGGGTCTTTGGCTATTTCCTGAACGTCACTGGAGTATCTTCTGTAGTGAATACTGTTGCAGTAGGATACAAAACAGGGCATTTTGTCCTTAATTTAGTATGTAACATACCATTGGAGATATAATAATGGTCATTAATTAATCCACAACTATAAATACTGACTTCCTTTGAATAAATTGTGGAGTAGTAACCTTTACGATGGTTTAGTAGGAACGTAACATCCCCCCCCCCCCCTCTTTAGTGTTATAGGTTAAAGATGATTTCCATTATAGTAGCCAACTAAAAGAATGTGTTGAATGTGTAAGTAGTATTATATGTAATAAATCTCGTCACAGAGATCTGTACTGCGGGATTACGTGAAGGGGAACTCGCAAAGGTCGAATGATAGTCACCGAGTATTGCTTCACAGGGCCATGCTCAAGACGGCAATCCGCGTTTTGCTCATTTTCGCCACTGCTCATATACCGAGAGTGAAAACCCTGTTTACCATGACTTTGACAAGAACATCCAGTCACTGTAAAAAGGCAAAACGAAAGTTTGAGGTGATGATTATTCCTTATCTATAATACATAATCGCAAAACATTCGTACTGAAGAAAAATCGTAATAATCGCCAAATTTTAGTAAGTTAAAAGCAATCGGCAACCCACAAAAACTATTCGGAGTCTAATTTTATTTCAATTTTTGTGACTGTCTGTGAATAAATTACTGGGCTAATGTCAACCATGTGTATTCGCACAATTAGGAAGAAACTTAAACACAAAAGTTTTGCCTTAAAGTATTATCAATATTACTGATGGGCAAAATATCCTCCTCCTGCAGGTAAGCGTCGAATCTTATAGTTGGAAAAATTGATCGTGTACTGAACAATCAAACTGATGTTAACATCGCATCAACAACAGGGTCTACCAAAAAGCAATCATTGACCTCAATAACAAACACAAATGTCTTGGGGTGTTACAAGCGGTACACGGGCTTCATTCAGCTATATATGGCGTAACATGTACGAGGGTTGGAATTTTAATAGTGGCAACTATTCATTTACAGCTCGTACAAAATAGATACGTGTTTCAAAATTTTACTGACCTTCAAAGTAGTCGCCAGCATTGTGTATAACCCGTTGCCAGTGATGTGGAAGTCATAGGGTACTCTTAGCAGTGCTAGTTGTGTTGACAGTTCGAGCGGCACGATCTATTCCCCGACGAATTTGTAGCAGGTTCTGAAGCGAATGCCGTTAAGTGTTTCCTTCAGTTTAGAAATCGAGTTGAACTTACGAGGGCTTAAGTCAGGGAGTGAAGTAGGTGGTACAGCACTTAGCAAACCCATCAGTCAGACAAATCAGTAACAGCTTGCACCGTACGTGCTTGAGCATTGTCCTGCAAAATGATGGTCAGATCCTACAGAAAGTGTCATCACTTCTGTCTCTAAGCTGGTCGTAGGTTGTGTTCCAAAAATGAACTGCATAGAGACAGAAGTGATGACACTTTCTGAAGGACCGGACCATCATTTTGCAGGACAATGCTGAAGCACATACAGTGCTAGCTGTTACTGATTTGTTTGACTGATGGGGCTGCTAAGTGCTATACCACCTACTACACTCACCTGACTTCAACTCCATTTCTAAACTGAAGGAAACACTAAACGGCATTCGCTTCAGAACTGCTACAAATTCGTCGGGCAATAGACCGCGCCGCTTGAACTGTCAACACAACTGGAACTGCTAAGAGTATCCTACGACTTCCACATTGCTGGCAACGGGTATACACAATGCTGGTGACTACTTTGAAGGTCAGTAAAGCTTTGATACACATATCTGTTTTGTACGAGCTGTAAATAAACAGTTGCCACTACTAAAGTTCCAACCCTCGTATATCTGGTCAATGCAGGTCATGATATGAGGCGAGACTACAAAACATTCAGAAATAACTGGCGAGGCGGACGACTTTTATGCCTCAGGGATCATGAAAATCCACATATTCTGTTCTACGACAAATAAAAGAGCAGTCATTCAAAAATGTCGATACATTTACTAAGTGGTTTTCTGAACAAGTACTCTTATGTCTAAATATACTTTTAGAATGGTGTAATAATTAATTGGTAGAAAGAAGGAACGTGAAATTTCCAGTGGCTAGGAACAGACATTTCACACTTGGTGTGAGGTACTAAAAGCGCTTCAAAGGCCAATGCACCGAAGATAATTTAACAGCACCGAATTGAGCTGTGTGCGTAAAAAAAAAAAATCGTTGACAATACTACACTCAATTCCAACGCTAACGCGAGGTATTGGTCCAGTAACGGTCAGGCGACGAGTGAGTGTGCCAGGAATCTAAAATCTGTCTTCACTAAAATGAAATTGGATAGAGGAATTACACGTACACACAACAAGAAAACGAGAACTCAAGTGCAGAAAACTATGTTTCAAAAACAATTTTGGTTTCGAACGCCAGAACAGTACAAGTATACACACTCATGGAAACCGAAATGTTATCATACAAAAATCCATGGTATACTGAGAATCATCTACAATATTATGATCGAAACACATATAGAAATTTTTTAATTACGTTGGTATTTCACAAAAGACGTGGCATGACATTTAAGATCAAAAGATCATGGAAGCACATCTAACGAATATCGCCGTTGACGACACAAAAACTCAAATATACAATAACGACTACTGTTAGTGTACATAATCTAGTACCAAGTCACTAAAGAAGAAAAGTATTTATAATTTCAAAATTTTATTTAATTTGCTTCTTTTTAAGTGATCTGTTTGACATTATGTAAGCTTTAAAATGTTTGGTTAGTTCTAACAGCAAACAGTCACTTTAAGTAGCATTTATTCCTATTATTGTCGGTTTTGAGTGTCAAAATTCATTTTTAAATGGTGTACAGGGTTAATTATGCAACTGAATTCGGGGTTAGTCGGGACTGATTGTGAGATGCCAACTAACAATTCAGTGCACATTCAACCATTCCCAGGTACAAAAGGTGCTTCAGACCTTCACTCATTGTTGAAATAGGAAAGTATTACAGAATATGTCTGATACAGATATATGCGTGTAGTGCGTTTTGATTGATTAAGGACGGAATAGGATAGCATAACTACACTGAGTTGAGAAAAAAAGACATAGCGCCAACAATGATAAATACACTGAGGTGACAAAACTCATGGGATAGCATTATGCTCTTATACAGATGGCAGTAGTATCACACATACAAGGTACAGAAGAGCAGTGCACTGGCGGAGCTGTCCTTTGTTCTCAGGTGATTCATGTGGAAACGGTTCCGACATCATTATGGCCGCACGTCGGGAATTAACAGACTTCGATCGCGGAATGACATTTTTTTTTCAATGACACGCATAAATAATATACAACCTGATGGGAGAAAAATCTGAGAAGCGTTAATAACCCTTTGTAAAAATTGTCTGCGGCTTGATGTAATTGTTATGTGTTGTCCCATGGTGTCAGTAAACACAATACAGCAAGAAAATGTCCGAAATTAACGTTCTCACCGTGTTCTGTGGGAAACGTACCTCTTTCCGTTTGTTGTGCAACGTAAGTAGAAATAGTACACATCTATTTACAGAATTTTAATAACTTCGTACTGTTAAACACGTAAATAAAACACGCTCTGTAATATTTTTGTATTTCAACGAAAGATTGTGAGCATACACTGAAATATTTCTTTTCTCGAAACCACAACAAATAAAATTGATTTATGCAGGAATACACGCTGTCTAGTACGTTTTGTTTCAATTGTCTTATGCATTCCCTTCTAAATTAAGGTCGAAGAATGCATAAATATCAATTTCCTTATACATACATATATTTAAAAGCAAATTGTGTGGTTACCAAAGAAAATATTTCGTAGACAAGCTTCCAAGAAAAAAATATAATGGGCCTCAGTGGTTTCTGTAAACATTTGAATGCGTTTGGCGTCCAGCTAATGGGCGGTTATTATGGTTTCGTTTTGTTTGACGCTACTGAATTTGGATTTTTACACGTCACGTAATAAATTAGCGTAAAAATCCGAAATTTGCCATAGCAAAATGATTTGCGCGTAGGTGGATCTTTAAACGAAAAACATGTAAATGTTCGATACATCATCATAATAAAATAAGGGAAATCAGAGGTCGCGCTGAAATATGTAGGTGTTCGTTTTTTCCGCGCGCTGTTCGAGACTGGAGTAATAGGGAATTACTGTGCACGTGGTTTGATGAAACCTCTTCCAGATACTTAAGTGTGATTTACAGTGTAGCCATGTAGATGTAGAAGACTGTAACACCAACTTCGCGGTAATTGTTTCACAATCGTGGTTGTTTATTACAAAGCCATGTGGGAAGACATGAGAACATTAAATGAGTTCGTTTCCAGTTACTAGGCTTTGTTACGGACTGTGAACTGTTATATGATGAAGCACTGGACCTACTATATGTGACTGTGTCACGAAACAGTTTATAGATAAACGTGGAGTCAATACAGTGAAACGCTTAACTGAGCATGAGGATGGTCTGTAAAAAAATAATATATTAGATGTGAACTTTATACAGTTCTAAATCAGCATTCCAAAAGACAGTTTTACTCCACAACGCTATCAGAGTATGTTTTAAGAGTCCGTGTAAACCTTGATGTTCTGTTGATGATTACCTACAAGATACGAAAATATCTAATTTTAAAAAACGGTTTACAGTCAGGCTGATTTGATAGGCAAGAACTAATGTCATCTCCTCATCAGATACGCTTAATGTATTATCTCATCATCACGACCGTAGTTATTAACTTATTTGTGACGCGAAGAGATTGTCAGCTGCAAGATCATGCACTGTCATACTCAAGATAAGACAGTCTGGTTTCTAAGGAATTACCTCCTCTCATAATTCGTTTCAAGAGCCATTGCCCCTCGAAAATTGACGCACGTCAAGTCTTTATTAGCTCAGGAAGTCCCATCCGTATTAGTCGTCATATCTTGTGGAAAACCACTGCTTAGAAGTGTTGGCTGCGGCCTACCAAAGTTAGCAGTACAGCACATTACACAAAGAAACGTTGGTCAGACGTTTGAGAGGTTATAAGATAAATATCAACCAAAGTAAAACGAAGGTAATGGAATGTAGTCGAATTAAATAAGTCAACACTCAGGGAATTAGATTAATAAATGAGACGCTAAACGCAGTGGATGAGTTTTGTTATGTGCGCAGCAAAAAACTGACGGTGGCCGAAGTAGAGAGATATCAAATGCAGATTCGCAATAGCAAAAATATCGTTTCTGAAAAAGAAAATATATTAAATCGAATAACAATATAAGTCTTAGGAACTCTTTTCTGAAGATTCTTGTTTTGTGTGTAGCCTTATACGGAAACGAAGTGCGGGCGACAAACAACAATGGCAAGAAGAGAATAGAAGCCATTGAAATGTGGTGCTACAGAAGAATGTTGAAGATCAGATAGGTAGATCGGATTAGCAATGACGAAGCACTGAAGGAAGCTGAAGAGAAAAGAAATTTATGACAAAACATAAATAAAAGAAGGAATCTGTTGACACAGAACATATGTACAATCATTAAGGAATAGTCACTTTGGCCCTAGTGGGAACTATGGGAAGGGAGGTTGGGGGGGGGGGGGCGGGGGAGGGAAACTGTACATGACTGAATAGAGTAAATAGGTAGAAATGGATGTTGATCGCAGTAGTTTTGCAGAGATGAAGAGGCTTTTACAGTATAGACTAGGCTGAAGAGCTGCATCAGAAAAGACTTTGATTTGACGAGCACAACACTAACAGAAATAAGAGCGTTTATAAATCACAGCTTGTGGTGGAATTGTGCTGCGTAAGCTTTGTATGGCTCTCTTAATACCCTAGTAAATAATGAATGCAAAATTTGTTGAAACAGTGTAACGGCCAAACGATTTCCTGATGTGTCCAACTAGGAACTCAATAAGACTTTCAAATCTGTCGCCTGTTTACCATTGCCAGATGTTACCTTCGGAAGTAGTCATGCACACAAGATACCTAAAAGTAGTGTTCTGTTTTGTTTCCGGCGAGTCTATGGGTCGTTTATTATCGTGATGACAAGGGACTAGTCAGTTCATATGCTACTTAATAAATTTGATATTTAGTCATGGCTGTATGCTGCCCAATGAAATACGTGTTTATAAGTGAATGGTTCAAATGGCTCTGAACACTATGGGACTTAACTTCTGAGGTCATCAGTTCCCTATAGCTTAGAACTACTTAAACCTAACTAACCAACGGACATCATACACATCCATGCCCGAGGTGGGATTCGAACCTGCGACCAGAGTGGTCACGCGGTTCCAAACTGAAGCGCTTAGAACAGCGCGGCCACACCGGCTGGCGTTTATAAGTGGAAACGAAACGTTGCACACTGCAGCCCTTTACTAAACATGGTGCTACTGATTGTGAGAAGTCGTTGCTCTCCTCTGACCTGTGAAATGGCTTTTCCAAAAATGGCTCTGAGCACTATGGGACTTAGCATCTGAGGTCATCAGTTCCCTAGACTTAGAACTACTTAAACCTAACTAACCTACGGACATCACACACATCCATGCCCGAGGCTGGATTCGAACCTGTGACTGTAGCGGTCGCGCGGTTCCAGACTGTAGCGCCTAGAACGGCTAGGCTGGCTTTTCCAACTAGCTGTTTGGCGATATGCGGTCGGATAGCAGTAATACTACTGAATTTAATAACATAAGCAATTAATAACTATTTTTCCGACATAAGTCACGGGTTTTGAATTAAAGTTCGTCTGTGGAATAAGGAACGTGTCAGATATAACGAGGAAACTTAACAGTATCTACTAAAGGAATTCGCGCTTGCAAACATACTGGTCAGCAATCAAGAAGCACAGTTTACCTGAATTTCCACTCAGACGCTAGTTTTGGCATGCAGAAGAAGGCAAGTTGCGCAGTCGAATGGATTACACTTAAATCTGTAGGTCCCTACACAACAGTTAACAGGACGAAGGAAGGCAAGGACTTTGTATCTGAAAAAAGATCATATCTAGTAATTCACTCTGACGAACAAACTAACACTTGGATAACAATGGTCTTACTTACATGAGAAGCAAACAGCTTTAATCAAGTGCAAGGAACACATTAGACGGTAAAATGCCCACCATTTGCATGACCCTACATTTGTTATCTGGAAAGGCTCAGAAATTTGTAGATAAACATATCGGCCTGGTATTTAAATGTCATTGTGAGGGAGTTTTACATCTAAATATATATTATAAGATACAAAATTAGTAAAAGTAAGTAACATAACAAGCATTTCTACAAGCGCTGTCCAAAATTGATGAAATGATGAATGAAGAACGATGATTCGTAAGCAGTGTTCCTGAATCGAAGCAATATATGAAGACTCGACATCAGTCATCGAGTGTAAACTATTAATTCGGCCTGAACCTAGTTCTCCACTTTTTTTCCTCGGATATCCGATTGAATTCATACTTTATTCTGTAAGTGCCCACTATTCATTGCAAACAAATATATACAACGTAATTTGCGTTTCACTAATATTTAGACATTTTTTAACAGATTATAGCACCATATAGAATAACACAATGGAACTGGTCTCTCAGGATGGCACGGTATAAGATAATTATTATGTAGGTACTCCAGCACGTTGTCGGGTGAAAGAACATGTTCCGAGTTTCCTGTACATACAGGTCTGCAGCTGCACCGATGAAAGGTTCATCAAAGTGTGCGAGTGAAACTGGCTGGAAACTGGAAACGTACTCCAAACTAAATGCAATGTCGCATCCACCCGTAGGGAAAGGGTGGCAGCGGTTTGACAAAGGGCGCGCAGATGTGGGGGATGCTGACCGGGAAGGAAGATACCGACTAAAAGACCAGGCAATCGAGGAAGAACATCTGCGGGAAACAGATTGTCCAAAAGTGAGGACATTCACACAGTGGTTCTCAAATTTCTCTGTGACCAAGGATTTCTATCGTCGACGAACTGAACAAGTGGCAGAACGTTCCGACTGTTGTTTACAGAGACTTGGTGGCTATGTAGGAAAACGGTGGCATGTATTTGTGTAACTGTGAAGTGTAGTGCAGCCTTCAGTAAAAGTTAATTGGCCCGCCGTAGTGATATGTAACTTGCTTTTTGAAGTCTCTTCATACATTGCACTTCAGAATTCACGGGTTGGAAAAGGAAGAACTGAACAGTATCTAGGAATAAATGTGAACACATGCAAGCTATACAATAATGTACGCTGAGGAGCTAACGAGCAAATGAATGTCAGTGTTGAACTTTGTGCACGCGCGCTTTCTCGCTCGTGTGTGTGTGTGTTTGTGTGTGTGTGTGAGAGAGAGAGAGAGAGAGAGACAGAGAGAGAGAAGAGAAGAGAAGAGAAGAGAAGAGAAGAGAAGAGAAGAGAAGAGAAGAGAAGAGAAGAGAAGAGAAGAGAGAAGAGAGTTTTTGTGGCTCAGGCGGATCGGATACTTGATTTGGTAGGTGATGATGTTGTCTTTCGAACTGTCGACAGGATATGACATAACTGCTAATCTTATCTCGGCAAGACCATCGAGTGCAGATGCTTGCAATGCTGTGCAGTTGTGACGTTTTCCGGTAACATTACTCGTTTTCTTCATGTCATAGTTTTCATATTTGATCCATCGTACAACTGACGTGAAGGTATCGCGTGTATCTTAGTGTACTCCGTAGCGTTGGCGACCTTTCACAAGGTCGCGAGGTGGTAGGTCTGCCTTCTGGCACATTCACACGAAGATAAGATATGAAAGTAACTTCTGCTACGTGAACAGCTAAACGGGTATAATTCACAGGTCTCGATGTACAACTATTTATGAAGGAGATCCATATACTAACCATATTACTCGTTATGGTAACTGGGGACGATCTCCTGCAAGTACGTTTGGGAAAACACGTTAATTTTCTTTGGTGTATTTTATCAATGATCACAGACTGAGTTTCTGTGATAAGCATCTGTGTGGTTTGGAACTGTCTTCATTAAGCACAGTCTTAGAAGGATAGTCGTTAAGGCTATAGGCAATCGCACAGATGTTGGGAATTGACGGATTACTCTGTCAATAGTCTAATGAGCATCCCGAATTAAATGAAGGATAATTCCAAAATGCATGGCAAAATTAGTCATTTTTTAAATCTGTTTTCCACAGTGGATTCACGGTATAAAGTGCAACAAATCACTCACCATTTCAACAATGAGAACCAGATTCTCAATCTGATGCACATATGTCAGGCACAGATCTCCTATGAAATTTGTGGTAACAACAGGTCGTGTACGCAGAGCCTAGCATCCATGCTTGAAACCGTTATGTTATTGTTCGCTCAAAGTTAGAAGACAGATCGTCTGAACCAATTAGTTTCTTACTGATCTGTCCGTTCGAAATGAGTTGGCAGTTAGCTCAAGGATGTGAAAGCGATTGTCTATTCCCAGAGGTCATCTGTCTTCAGTCCTATATAACTCACCAGGGATAATATACAAAAAGATTTTCGAACACTGGACTTGGTATGATCAATTTTCGTGAGCTGTAGGAGTCTATTGAGTAACCACGAATCAGCGTGGATCCTCAAGGCTCCTGAAATATTGTGGAGTCTATTCGATGCCATTCGTTGCTGTCATATTTTGAAATGAAATGCTACAAGCAACAAAGCAGACGTCTCTGTTTCGTTTCTTCATGAGCGTAAAATAATGAATGTCGAATGTGTTCTGCATGCATTTTGTGTAGCATTTGTCTGTTCTTTGCCAGTGAACATAGTAGAGCATTAAGCATTACAAGACCTCCACTCGAAGTTGCTGTACTCCAGGGACTGCCTTAGGGAGAAATACGCTGCAACAGGCCACCTATGCATAAACCTATCCTCTATAAATACTGTTCACAGATACTTTCATGAACATGTTTCCTGTGCTTGGAAAGCAGTAGTATCTCAGTCAGTAAGTAGTATGACAGAGGGAAGTGTTTACAATGAGCTTCAGTATTCATAAACTGGTCCAACGAGCAGCGGCAAAGAGCCCTCTTCATAGAGATGCAGTGAGTATTCTCAGACGTCTACACAGACGTTACTATCTTGAAAATGCCCCGGATGCAGATGGAAGTGATCTTAGTGGGGGTTGCGACGCAGTCCGGAGGACGTACAGAACTTGGGATCAGCGCTTATATGGATAACATCTTGGATTTTCGTGCTAAGGAAAGAAAGGAAAATGAGGAACACAAGCTTTGATAAGACAAAAGATGGTACGAAATCGCCTATGTATTAAAAAAAAGTTGGAACCCACCTTAATCGATTTCGGGAAACTACGGAAAGCCTAGCATTTACTTACCAGAAGAGATGAATACCAGTCCGTTGGGTAAAACTGTAACAACTGGATATCTATCGATGGAACGTTATCTTAGGACATTCGCGAAAGGGTTAAGAGGAGACATCAATCTCCATGACCGTAATGACCACACACTTAATGGGCATAATATGTGAATTTTGAAGTGGTGACTAAGGTCCCAGATCTTAGTTCCACCGATCTGTTGTGATATGTCTGTCGCCGACCACTGGCTAGCCTTAATATATTTTGCAAGAACTGCCAAGTGCCCAACTAAAATGTAGTAGGCAAATACCAATAAAGGTGATTGCACACTTATTGACGACATTATCGTTATTTGAAGCTAGTATTAATGTTTGGGATGGTTCCGTTCCCTACTAAAATGAGATTTCTTTTTTATGTGTTTAATGCTTTTAGCCATAAGAATTTATCTCTCTGAAATACTTTGATGTTGTTTCCGTATTAACGTTGATTCAGTTTAGTATCAAATCATGTACATTCGAATCACATATTTTTTAAGAATTTTATTACATAATCTTTACTAGGTGGTTTATGGTGCATATAGTAAACATCATTCCTCAAGCTCTGGCTCTGTGCTATTGTAATATGAGTCCTTTGTGACGTGTAGCTGTTTCAGTCATCATGTGTTAATTTTTATTTAGGTTTGGTCCATTAACGGGTGGTTGGTGGATTTGGGGGAGGGGACCAAGCAGCGAGGTCATCGGTCTCATTGGATTAGGGAAGAATGGGAAGGAAGTCGGCGGTGCCCTTTCAAAGGAACCCCCCCCCCTGCATTTGCCACAGGCAATTTAGGGAAAACACGGAAAACCTAAATCAGGATGCCATGACGCGGGTTTGAACCGTCGCCTTCCCAAATGCGAGTCCACTGTGCTAAGCACTGCTCCACCTTGTTCGGTTTAGCGGTTGGTACTTTTCCAGGTAAAGCAAAGTGATTCTAATGCAAAGGTTATGCAAATACGAAATAAAAAATACATTGTTCTAATAAATGTTCAGAACACTAAAAAATTAAAGGAAATTCGAGGGTTATTTGTTAGCTTTCAGGGCCCCGTATTAAAAAATTAATATCAAGAAGACTTCGGTGCCTGTGGCTCAACATTCAGACAGTAATTTTCTTAGTCGACAGAACAGGAATCCTGTCGCAGTAGCGCAAACTTCTTAGTTGCGCGGAGACGTAGGCCAAAAAATTACCTCCACGTGTATAAGCTCTTGGCAGTCATAGTTTTTTCGCGTTAATGGAGACTGAAAATAAAAATTCGTCCTACATTCACTTCAGTTCTTCACACTTCCAATTAAACTAGGAAAAAGCAATTAACATGAAAGATGAATTTTTATAATGTTTCAATCAGTATGTGGCAGACAACGGCAAGTTTGAGTGCCGAATTGGCAGTTTGTGAGTTTGTGCCGTAATAGAGAGAGAGAGTGAGAGAGAGAGAAGGTTGGAGCATACTGTTTGGTTGAATGAGGCCGATGTATCATTTACCGAACGAACAGGTTTAGCATTTAAGAAATTCAGAAAAGAATGGCCAAGTGATATGAGGTGCACCAATGGCGGATCTCTTGAGCACGTGTAGGGACAGAACTGCGACCTTCTCCTGGCTAGGGTCTCAGCCTACGGCTGACACCGGAAGAGTTATATCATCAATTACTGGGCGCAGAAGGCGTCACGAACATGGTGTGGATACAAGATTTCCAGTCGCGTGTGTACCGCTCTGAAGGAGCGTTTGCAATAACCAAGCCAACGTGTACGCAAGACTGAGAACCAATGGAATACTATTCTATTGCTTTTTAAGTCATGCTCTGGTTCACGAGGTAATAACAGTCGTTTCTACATTGCAGAGAAACTGAAGAAAGTTATTGCCCATCATATATATGTGAATACAGTTACTTGTCATTTCAGGTAGGAACGTGAGTGCTCATGTCTGTAGGGACGGAACCTTAATGATCATGTTCTTCCTTATTGATGGAATATGTACCAAATGCGTTATATAAGACAATAATGGTCGACAGCACAGAGCATGTCTTGTGGACGAATATCTTGAAAAATAAACAGTGTATTTCCTTGAGTGGGCAGTTGGCTCTTCCAACCTGAACACTACAGCGCATGCGCTCTGGGAAGGCGTGCTTTGAGTCGTCCTGTTCAGAACCTCTATATTTTCGTAGAAGGATGTCATTCACTTCCTACGGAGTTTATAGGCAATGTCGTCCATACTTGTTATGTGCTCTATTGCTGTTCGGGGCAGTGCACTCGAAATGAATGTGTTTGTACCACATAAGAATGCCACCCATTTTGTTGATTACAAACCGACTGTAAGCTCAAACGCAGTTTTTTTTCTTTTAGGTAAAAATGAAACATGCTAACCAGGTAGAAAGTGCCAAGAGCAACAGAATACTACGTGCTAGTAGATTGTGCAGCGCATTAAAAAAGGAAACATCCGATTTTACAAGGCTATATCTTCCACATAAATGAAGGTAGAAACTTGAGGAAGTTTCAACTTACGCACCGAAGCTAAAAGTTCAGCTCCGATAGCATAGCGCGCTGAGCGCGCTTCTTCCAGGATTCTGGGAGGCGAGCCTGATCCGGGTAGAATCGACGGCTGGTGAGTCGCCCAGTCTGTAGGTGGTTTTTAGACGTTTTTCACATCTCATTGGGTAAATGCCGGGCTGGTACCGAAGTCCCGTCTCACATACACGGTACGCAAACATTTACAAAACGGTCTCACACTTGCACATAGGATGAACTTTAGACGCAGACAGATTGGGTACACGGGTTCCGTCTTGAGGGGTGAATAAGAAAGTGATGACTGTAAATCTTTAGTCTCTTCAAACCCTGCATCAGCAAAAGCAGCAGTTACCTGTAAAGGTCTCCCTGGTGCAATTAACGCATCTGCATTAACTTTCATTACCCACCGGGTTATCCTGGTGCTGTTTGCCAAGATGCACTGATGATATGTTGATGATTTTATACATGTTACTCATAATTTACAATTATGGTTGTTTGGAAATGTTCTTGTTTTATTATGGTTCAATACTTACGATGAAGGCGATGGTTTGATTGTGGATTTCGTGTCCTATACTAGTCACCGCAAACAGTGGGCATTTCTCACTTCCGCGAATTTAAATTTACATTTCTTCTACTAATTTCTCTGCAAATACACCTTCAGTTTATATCAGTATCCAGAGATGAGATGATGCTTCATTTTATTTTTCAAGACTTCCTTAAGTTATATGTCAGCTAAATTTCAAATTATTAGTTCCATAACTGCTTGTGATGTTTCTTTTTTTTCTTCTTGATATATTATATGAGATCTAGAAGTTCATCTGGAGGTTGTTAGTTACTCAGACAAGGGATTGCTGGTAGACCAATTGATAATTGCATTGCCACCTGTTAATAGTTTTATTTTATTTTATTAATTTCACTTTTAAGTAATTATTAATTTCATTTTCATTTTATTCGTTTTATTTTTTATTTTAACATAGTATTAAGCAGTGACATATTCTCTATTAGGAATTTGTAGGTTGCAGGAATTGTTCATAATGTTATGTAAAATATTCAAAATATTCTCCGTTTTACACGAGAGACTTTCTGGTCAAAATCGATTACTCGAAATACGTGCGTCTTTCGTGTCTGTGTGTAAATCAGGAGCAACCCACGTCACGAGTGTATCTATGGCGTCAATAATCTATAGATTGCGCCGAGTGTGGAGTTCTAAATTTCTGAGTATGCTTCGCACTGCGCATGCTCAGAAACAGGGGACTTTAACGAAATCTGCTAATATCGGAAGTTAACCTATTTTCACCGAGGTCACTCCTATTATAGAATCTTTATTGTGTTGCTTGCTTTGTTTTCGTGACACATTGATAAATTTTCATGAGGTCCTAGTATTTTTCCCACTAGAGTAATAATATTTTACACAGAAGTCTACATTTAAACTATGCGCTAATAAAAAAGTAACAGGATAAACGCTTTTAATGAAAATTAGTGCAGTAGCGGTGAGGTCAGAACTCTTTCACGAAAAATAATTTTCATTGGCATCTGCCACTTAACAAGCATACTGGATACAGAAGATAAAGTAAAAATGGGCTATTCAATGTGCTCTAAATATTTTTGACGTGTTTGCACTTATATATTTTCTCGAACAAATGAATGTCTATGTTTTGAAATGTTTGGACGACACTTCCCTATTATTTCAGTTATCAGGAGTGTAGAGAATTTAAAATGCGTCGTCTGAAAAAAAAACATTTACTATGAATTTTACTTTGGACATTAATAAACTATGTTATCCCTGCTTCTTCCAACACTGTGTCACTATATTTCGATTTCTAAGCAAAACGATAGTCCCTCATAACCTCAATTCCGCCACTGTGGTGCCAATCTGCACGGCAGCCATCTCTCACAACACACTCAACTTAGGCACTGATCGTAAATTACCGCTCGAGACAGACGAGACTCTCTACAGGAATGAAGCGCCGGGGGAGCTGCAGTAGACTCACTTGTCTCGAATCGTCAACTGGGACAAAAAAATCGATTGTGTAAAACTAGTTTAATGGAAATGTGTTGATCACTGTAGCACCGGTAGAAGCGAACCTCTTCCGAAAAATTTCCTTTTGCCATTCACCGCCTACAGTGTTAAAGCAAGGAGCTTCACACGCCTATTACAGCTTGATTCGTTTGTGGTTTCTGGAACATATAAGGTGATATGGTGGCATGAAAGCCAGCATTCGAGACTGCAACAGACGACGTCGATCATCGACACATACATGACCATTTCAGTGACCTGGCGCTCTGCCACAATAGTTCATGATGTGTGATCTGCTACGATCATGAGGACAGAAAAGTGAACATTTATTGCTATGGTCTTATGACATGGTACTTTAGCAGCTTGCTGTTGCTTTCAATTCTCTTGTATCCACTAATTCCACAAACGCTTCACAGCTTCTGCAGCACGCCTCAACCCATGTTTTGGGTAAAGATTATTTTACCCCGTTCGAATTGATCTTTATGCGAGTACACATGCTAATATTACGCCCTTTGACTTCGACAAGGCATAATGTTAGTTGCTAAAATTTCCTGTCAGACACTTTTCTGGCCTCTGTACATGTCATGTCTCTGTAATCTTAATCATTCATTGCGAATAGATTGTTCTGCATGTTCACAGACTTTCGATTCACCCTGGCTGTTCTTTCGGCGTGTTAGAGTAACTGAGACACGGATCATTTTGCAACATACCGGTATGTTACCTGAGATCTTTCCTTGCTTTGGCGTGATTTAAAACCCCCGACGTTTGTTCAGGTATAGGGTCGGAAATGGACCGATGAGCTATCCATCCCGATTTATACTTCAGTATTTCCATTCTAGTGAGATCATTTGGTTCAGTTTCATCCTTACGTATGCTTATTTTCATTAAAGGAAAAGGCTACTCCTGCAGTTAAACAATAATGTGAGTACATGGCGACTATAGGATGCCCCTAACGTTAATGTAGCACAATGAGATCACAATATAGCATACCCAGTAGATATTCAAAAATGGTTCAAATGGCTGTAAGCACTATGGGACTTGACAGCTGAGGTCATCAGTCCCCTAGACTTACAACTACACTCCTGGAAATTGAAATAAGAACACCGTGAATTCATTGTCCCAGGAAGGGGAAACTTTATTGACACATTCCTGGGGTCAGATACATCACATGATCACACTGACAGAACCACAGGCACATAGACACAGGCAACAGAGCATGCACAATGTCGGCACTAGTACAGTGTATATCCACCTTTCGCAGCAATGCAGGCTGCTATTCTCCCATGGAGACGATCGTAGAGATGCTGGATGTAGTCCTGTGGAACGGCTTGCCATGCCATTTCCACCTGGCGCCTCAGTTGGACCAGCGTTCGTGCTGGACGTGCAGACCGCTTGAGACGACGCTTCATCCAGTCCCAAACATGCTCAATGGGGGACAGATCCGGAGATCTTGCTGGCCAGGGTAGTTGACTTACACCTTCTAGAGCACGTTGGGTGGCACGGGATACATGCGGACGTGCATTGTCCTGTTGGAACAGCAAGTTCCCTTGCCGGTCTAGGAATGGTAGAACGATGGGTTCGATGACGGTTTGGATGTACCGTACACTATTCAGTGTCCCCTCGACGATCACCAGAGGTGTACGGCCAGTGTAGGAGATCGCTCCCCACACCATGATGCCGGGTGTTGTGCCTGTGTGCCTCGGTCGTATGCAGTCCTGATTGTGGCGCTCACCTGCACGGCGCCAAACACGCATACGACCATCATTGGCACCAAGGCAGAAGCGACTCTCATCGCTGAAGACGACACGTCTGCATTCGTCCCTCCATTCACACCTGTCGCGACACCACTGGAGGCGGGCTGCACAATGTTGGGGCGTGAGCGGAATACGGCCTAACGGTGTGCGGGACCGTAGCCCAGCTTCATGGAGACGGTTGCGAATGGTCCTCGCCGGTACCCCAGGAGCAACAGTGTCCCTAATTTGCTAGGAAGTGGCGGTGCGGTCCCCTTCGGCACTGTGTAGGATCCTACGGTCTTGGCGTGCATCCGTGCGTCGCTGCGGTCCGGTCCCAGGTCTACGGGCACGTGCACCTTCCGCCGACCACTGGCGACAACATCGATGGACTGTGGAGACCTCACGCCCCACGTGTTGAGCAATTCGGCGGTACGTCCACCCGGCCTCCCGCATGCCCACTATACGCCCTCGCTCAAAGTCCGTCAACTGCACATACGGTTCACGTCCACGCTGTCGCGGCATGCTACCAGTGTTAAAGACTGCGATGGAGCTCCGTATGCGACGGAAAACTGGCTGACACTGACGGCGGCGGTGCACAAATGCTGCGCAGCTAGCGCCATTCGACGGCCAACACCGCGGTTCCTGGTGTGTCCGCTGTGCCGTGCGTGTGATCATTGCTTGTACAGTCCTCTCTCAGTGTCCGGAGCAAGTATGGTGGGTCTCACACACCGGTGTCAATGTGTTCTTTTTTCCATTTCCAGGAGTGTACTTAAACCTAACTAACCTAAGGACAGCACACAACACCCAGCCACCACGAGGCAGAGAAAATCCCTGACCCCGCCGGCAAATTGAACCCGGGAACCCGAGCGTGGGAAGCGATAACACTACCACACGATCACGAGATGCGGGCGGTTCATTGTCAGGAGGTACATGGGAGCATCATACCGATATATATATATATATATATATATATATATATATATATATATATATATATATATATATAGGGTGGTTCATTGATCGTGACCGGGCCAAATATCTCACGAAATAAGTGTCAAACAAAAAAACTAAAAAAAAAAGAATCTTGTCAAGCTTGAAGGGGGAAACCAGATGGCTCTATGGTTGGCCCGCTAGATGGCGCTGCCATAGGTCAAACGGATATCAACTGCGTTTTTTTTAAAAAATAGGAACCCCATTTTTATTACATATTCGTGAAGTACGTAAAGAAATATGAAGTTTTAGTTGGACCACTTTCTTTCACTTTGTGATAGATTGCGCTGTAATAGTCATAAACATATGGCTCACAATTTTAGACGAACACCTGGTAACAGGTAGGTTTTTTAAATTAAAATACAGAACGTAGGTACGTTGAAAATTTTATTTTGGTTGTTCCAATGTGATATATGTACGTTTGTGAACTTATCATTTCTGACAACGCATGCTGTTACGGTGTGATTACCTGTAAATAACACATTAATGCAATAAATGCTCAAAATGATGTCCGTTAACCTCAATACATTTGGCAATACGCGTAACGACATTCCTCTCAACAGCGAGTAGTTCGCCTTCCATATTGATCGCACATGCATTAACAATGGGCTGAAGCATGTTGTCGGTGGATCACGATATCAAATGTCCTTCAACTTTCACCACAGAAAGAAATCCGTGGACATCAGATCCGGTGAACGTGCGAGCCATGGTATGGTGCTTCGACGACCAATCCACCTGTCATGAAATATGCTATTCAATACCGCTTCAACCGCAAGCGAGCTATGTGCCGGACATCCATCATATTGGAAGTACATCGCGATTCTGTCATGCAGTGAAACATTTTGTAGTAACATCGGTAGAACTTTACGTATGAAATCAGCATACATTGCACCATTTAGATTGCCATCGATTAAATGGGGGCCAATTATCCTTCCTCCCATAATGCCGCACCATAGATTAACCCGTTAAGGTTACTGATGTTCTATTTGTCGCAGCCTTCGTAGATTTTCCGTTGCCAAATAGTGCATATTATGCCGGTTTACGTTACCGCTGTTGGTAAATGACGCTTCGTCGCTAAATAGAACGCGTACAAAAAATCTGTCATC
This sequence comes from Schistocerca gregaria, assembly GCF_023897955.1. Taxonomy (NCBI): domain Eukaryota; kingdom Metazoa; phylum Arthropoda; class Insecta; order Orthoptera; family Acrididae; genus Schistocerca; species Schistocerca gregaria. The sequence goes on along the minus strand of NC_064931.1, from coordinate 441,224,886 downwards.
GTCCCCTAATTTCTCTTGTGCCCAATAGCAGACTGTACACGACGTTCAAAGTCGTCGCCATGCAATTCCTCGTGCATAGAAATATGGTACGGGTGCAATTGATGTTGATGAAGCATTCTCAACACCGACGTTTTTGAGATTCCAGATTCTCGCGCAGTTTGTCTGCTACTGATGTGCGGATTAGCCGCGACAGCAGCTAAAACACCTACTTGGGCATCATCATTTGTTGCAGGTCGTGGTTGACGTTTCACATGTTCAAATGGCTCTGAGCACTATGGGACTTAACATCTATCAGTCCCCCAGAAATTAGAACTACTTAAACCTAACTAACCTAAGGACATCACACAACACCCAGTCATCACGAGGCAGAGAAAATCCCTGACCCCGCCGGGAATAGAACCCGGGAACCCGGGTGCGGGAAGCGAGAACGCTACCGCACGACCACGAGCTGCGGACGTTTCACATGTGGCTGAACACTTCCAATTTCCTTAAATAACGTAACTATTCGGCGAACGGTCCGGACACTTGGATGATGTCGTCCAGGATACCGAGCAACATATACAGAACACGCCCGTTATGCATTTTGATCACAATAACCATACATCAACACGATATCGACCTTTTCCGCAATTGGTAAACGGTCCATTTTAACACGGGTAATGTTGTTGTTGTTGTCTTCAGTCCTGAGACTGGTTTGATGCAGCTCTCCATGCTACTCTATCCTGTGCAAGCTGCTTCATCTCCCAGTACCTACTGCAACCTACATCCTTCTGAATCTGTTTAGTGTACTCATCTCTCGGTCTCCCTCTACGATTTTTACCCTCCACGCTGCCCTCCAATGCTAAATTTGTGATCCCTTGATGCCTCAAAACATGTCCTACCAACCGATCCCTTCTTCTTGTCAAGTTGTGCCACAAACTTCTCTTCTCCCCAATCCTATTCAATACCTCCTCATTAGTTACGTGATCTATCCACCTTATCTTCAGTATTCTTCTGTAGCACCACATTTCGAAAGCTTCTATTCTCTTCTTGTCCAAACTAGTTATCGTCCATGTTTCACTTCCATACATGGCTACACTCCAAACAAATACTTTCAGAAACGACTTCCTAATACATAAATCTATATTCGATGTTAACAAATTTCTCTTCTTCAGAAACGCTTTCCTTGCCATTGCCAGTCTACATTTTATATCCTCTCTACTTCGACCATCATCAGTTATTTTACTTCCTAAATAGCAAAACTCCTTTACTACTTTAAGTGTCTCATTTCCTAATCTAATTCCCTCAGCATCACCCGATTTAATTTGACTACATTCCATTATCCTCGTTTTGCTTTTGTTAATGTTCATCTTATATCCTCCTTTCAAGACACAGTCCATTCCGTTCAACTGCTCTTCCAAGTCCTTTGCCGTCTCTGACAGAATTACAATGTCATCGGCGAACCTCAAAGTTTTTACTTCGTCTCCATGAATTTTAATACCTACTCCAAATTTTTCTTTTGTTTCCTTTACTGCTTGCTCAATATACAGATTGAATAACATCGGGGAGAGGCTACAACCCTGTCTCACTCCTTTCCCAACCACTGCTTCCCTTTCATGCCCCTCGACTCTTATTACTGCCATCTGGTTTCTGTACAAATTATAAATAGTCTTTCGCTCCCTGTATTTTACCCCTGCCACCTTTAGAATTTGAAAAAGACTATTCCAGTCAACATTGTCAAAAGCTTTCTCTAAGTCTACAAATGCTAGAAACGTAGGTTTGCCTTTTCTTAATCTTTCTTCTAAGATAAGTCGTAAGGTCAGTATTGCCTCACGTGTTCCAACATTTCGACGGAATCCAAACTGATCCTCCCCGAGGTCTGCATCTACCAGTTTTTCCATTCGTCTGTAAAGAATTCGCGTTAGTATTTTGCAGCCGTGGCTTATTAAACTGATAGTAATGTATCACGAAGCAAATACCGTGCGCACTGGCGGAATGTTACGTGATACCACGTACTTACACGTTTGTGACTATTACAGCGCCATCTATCACAAAGCGAAAAAGTGGTCCAACTAAAACATTCATATTTCTTTACTTACTACGCGAATATGTAATAAAAATGGTGGTTCCTATTTTTAAAAAAACGCAGTAGATAACCGTTTGACCTATGGCAGCGCCATCTAGCGGGGCAACTATAGCGCCCTCTTGTTTCCCCCTTCAAGCTAGAAGAGTTTCGTTCTTTTTAGTTTTTTTCGTTTGATGCGTATTTCGTGAGATATTTGGCCCGGTCACTATCAATGGACCATCCTGTATATATGAGGACATAGAATTTGCTGAGCTGTCATTTGTACTCAGGTGATTTAGACTATGTGAAATAGTTTCCGATGAGATTGTGGCCGCACGACGGGGATTAACAGACTTTGAACACGGAATGGTAGTCCATTTAGGAAATCGTTAGGGAATTCAATATTCCGAGATTCACAGTGCCAAAAATGTACCGACATTAGCAAATTTCAGGCATTACCTCTCAGCATGGACAACGCACTGGGCGACGGCCTTCACTTAACGACCAAGAGCAGTTGGTAGAGTTGTCAATGCTAAAAGACAAGCAACGCAGCGTGAAATAACAGCAGAAGTCAATATGGTACGTACGACGTATCCGTTAGGACTATGCGGCAAAATTTGGCGTTAACGGGCTATGGCAGTAATAGACCAACGCTAGTGTCTTTGCCAACAACACGACATCTTCTGCAGCACCTCACCTGTGCTCGTGACCATATCGCTTGGACCCTAGACGACAGGGAAACCGTGACCTGATCAGATGAGTTCCGATTTTAGTCGCTAAAAACTGATGGTAGGGTTCGAGTGCAGCGCAGACCACGCGAGGCCATGGACCCAAGTTGTCAACAAAGCCCTGTGCAAGCCGGTGGTGGCTCCATAATGGTATGGGCTGTGTTTACGTGGAATGGATTGGGTCGTCTGGTTCAACTGAACCCATCATTGACTGGAAAAGGTTATGTTCGGCTACTTGGAGATGATTTGCAGGCATTCATGGACTTCATGTTCCCAAACAACGATGGAATTTTAATGGGTCGCAATGCGCCATGTTACCGGACCACAATTGTTCGCCATCAGTTTGAAGACCATTGTGTATAATTCGAGCAAATGATTTGGCCACCCATCGAACATTTGTGGGACATAATCGAGAGGTCATTTCGTACACAAAATCTTGCACTGTCAACACTTTCAGAATCATGGCCGGCTATAGAGGCAGAATAGCTCAATATATCTGCAGCGCACTTCCAACGACTTGTAGAGGCCATGCCACGTCGAGCTGCTGCACTAATCGGCAAAAAGAGGTCCGACACAAATATCCCATGACATTTGCTACCTTAGTGTACATGTTTGGCGTATAAGTGCAGATATTCTTATTAGTGAGTGAGGACAGTGTACCGAACAATATTTCATCAATATTTACATCACTCTCAGCGTAATAATTATAGGTGTTAGGAGTAGTATGCTTTTAGGTTGGTTAGTACCTCCAGCCAAGAACAAGCCAGTAAAGGTTTATTCCTCTGGGCAGCAGGTCGGTCGTTGAAGTATGGACGCTAAACGGTCGATCTATACTGACAGATAAGTAGTAAGTTCCTATGGGACCAAACTGCTGATGTAATCGGTTCCTAGACTTAAACATTACTTACTCTAACTTAAACTAACTCATGCTTAGGACAACGCCCGCACTTATGCCCGAGGGACTCGAATCTTCAACGGGGGGAGCCGCGCGAACCGTGGCAAGGAGCCCAAGATCGCGCGGTCGCGGCTACCCCGTGCGGCTACTGACAGGTGTAGTCCGCTTATTGGGGCACAATACTGCAGTACAGAAAAAATCGTAACATAAATTATGTGACGCCTCTGTGAGAAGGCTGTTAGATACAAAGAAAAAACAACTAACACGCTGAAGTGGGTACATATTAAGGTACCAATGCTTACAATATCTGCGCTTATCACATAGTTAAAGAAAAAAAAGAAACCATACGAATCAGTATAGGTCAGATAATGAGGTAAGATATACACTATACACACTACAGTCAAACAGCACGCTGAAGATATGAGCCACTGGGAGTCTTATCCAAAGACATTGTGGATGTCTTTAATTGCAGCTCCATTGAAAAATTACACAATTACCTGCAGCTCAACTGGGACATAGACCTGCGTTCTGTGGTGTCCACTGATGAGTCTCAATTCTGTTTGCGGCGGTCAGATAGACGCAATCGTGTCCTTAGCCGACATTGTGAAAGGTAATAGGAAACAGTGATTTTCGAGACTCATACCTTTTCAACGCCTGGAATCGTGATGTGGGGAGCTCCTTAATGAGCCAACAGGACTAATTTAGTAATTGCTGAATTGACTTTGATTCTTCGCCAGTAAGTGGCAACGACGATAAATCTGGTTATCATACCCTTCATGACCAGGGTACCAAATGACATAGTCCAACATGATGATGATCGTATGGCATTGTTGGCTGGGAGGCCCCATGCGAGGAAGTTCGACCGCCGTATCGCAAGTTCTTTTTGGTCGTCACCACAGCGGCGACTTGCGAGTCAACGATGATGATGGACACTCAACACCCAGTCATCACGAGGCAGAGAAAATCCCTAGCCCCGCGGGGAATCGAACCCGGGATCCCGCGCGCAGGAAGCGAGAACGCTACCACAAGACCACGAACTGTGGACATAGTCAAACAGGATAATGCGAGACTGTACATTGCCTTAAGGAAAGTACGGATCCTTTACTGGCGTACCCAGCCCCTTGCCCTGTCACTCGTAGAGTATTTCTGAGATTCGAGAAGCAGATGTATACACTACTGGCCATTAAAATTGCTACACCACGAAGATGACGTGCCACAGACGCGAAATTTAACCGACAGGAAGAAGATGCTGTAATATGCAAATGATTAGCTTTTCAGAGCATTCACACAAGGTTGGCGCCGGTGGCGACACCTACCACATGCTGACATGAGGAAAGTTTTCAACATATTTCTCATACACAAACAGCAGTTGACCGGTGTTGCCTGGTGAAACTTTGTTGTAATGCCTCGTGTAAGGAGGAGAAATGCGTACCATCACGTTTCCGACTTTGATAAGGGTCGGATTGTAGCCTACCGCGATTGCGGTTTATCGTATCGCGACATTGCTGCTCGCGTTGGTCGAGATCCAATGACTGTTAGCAGAATATGGAATCGGTGGGTTCAGGAGGGTAATACGGAAAGCCGTGCTGGATCCCAACGGCCTCGTATCACTAGCAGTGGACATGACAGACATCTTATCCGCATGGCTGTAACGGATCGTGCAGCCACATCTCGATCTCTGAGTCAACAGATGGGGACGTTTTCAAGACAACAACCATCTACACGAACAGTTCGACAACGTTTGCAGCAGCATGGACTATCAGCTCGGAGAACATGGCTGCGACTACCCTTGAAGCTGCATCACAGACAGGAGCGCCTGTGATGGTGTACTCAACGACGAACCTGGGTGAACGAATGGCAAAACGTCCATCCGTGTTTGGCGACATCGTGGTGAATGCACATTGGAAGCGTGTATTCGTCATCGCCATACTGGCGTATCACCCGGCGTGATGGTATGGGGTGCCATTGGTTACACGTCTCGGTCACCTCTTGTTCGCATTGACGTCACTTTGAACAGCGGACGTTACATTTCAGATGTGTTACGACCCGTGGCTCTACCATTCATTCGATTCCTGTGAAACCCTACATTTCAGCAGGATAATGCACGACCGCATGTTGCAGGTCCTGTACGGGCCTTTCTGGATACAGGAAATGTTTGACTGCTGCCCTGGCCAGCTTATTCTCCAAATCTCTCACCAATTGAAAAAGTCTGGTCAATGGTGGCCGAGCAACTGGCTCCTCACGATACGCCAGTCACTACTCTTGCTGAACTGTGGTATCGTGTTGAAGCTGCATTGGCAGCTGTACCTGTACACATCATCCAAGCTCTGTTTGACTCAATCCCAAGGCGTATCAGGGCCGTTATTACGGCCAGAAGTGGTTGTTCTGTGTACTGATTTCGCAGGAGCTATGCACCCAAATTGCGTGAAAATTTAATCACATGTCAGTTGTAGTATAATATATTTGTCCAATGAATACCCGTTTATCATCTACATTTCTTCTTGGTGTAGCAATTTTAATGGCCAGTAGTGTACTTTGATACCTGTTTCCAGCAAGCAATCTTCATGAACTGACTCAGCACGAGATTCAGTCATGGCTGAATATTTGTGAAGATGACATTCGGTGTGTCTGCTTTCACGTCAACAAATTCAAGAGTTGTATTGGTGTCCATAGGATTTGCCCTAACACTGACTTTATTGGTCGACATAAGTTACGAATGGAATGAAAGTTTAATAATTTAATACCCGTTACGGGATGGATGTCTCCGCAGTGGTTGACAATTATCAGATTGGTGCTTCACGTGTAACACTTCCCATTTCCGCCAGTGTGTATGTGATATACTCGTACTCGGAATAACATGAACGGTAATGGACTGCACACACTTACTGAGTACGCGCGGAATCAGTGCAAGCTGCTGCAATGTTTTGTATAGCAGAGCCCTTCAGACTGTCAGCATGATCCGCAGCTGCTACGGCTGTGGGCTGCGCTGTGCTGGCGCGGCGTGACGGTGGCGCGGAGAGCGTATATAAGCTGCGATCCGCCGGCGCTCGCCACTATCGGTCTGCAACCGCGACATGGACAAAGCGCAGCTGGCTCTTCTTATCCTCGCGCTCGTCGCAGTAGCCGGGTGAGTTCTCCGTACAGTCTCTGCAACCCACTACTCTTCTCCGATCCCTTTCCTTTCCACTTGCAATCAGCAATAAAGTAATTAGAGGCGGTCCCGCAAACCAGGGGAGGTGTTCCTTACGTAAAAGTCTTATACTTGACTCACCTAAGTTGAATATAACAAGACACTAATAACATGAAATCAATATGCAGACATTTAGATAGTAAACTGACGTTTTATCTTTTGTCTCGTCTCTGTGGCAAGTTAGTCTGTTCTCTTATTGTTATACGTAAAGAAACATTCAGGGGTTGCCATAATGCTTATTCACTACCCCCCAGATATTCCTGAATGTCTTTAGAGCATGTAAATTATAACAATTGAGTTAAAATATTTTTCATTTCGTAAAGTTTCATTTATTAAATTATCTCCGAGATGGCGGAATTCCCAAGTTATCTTATCAGAAACAGGCGAATACTCAACTAGCTGTCAAATGTAATTATTGAACGCTACTATTCAACACAGTGGCATTCTAATTCTCAGAAGCACTGTAGAAACTCCCCGTGAACAGTAACGTCGCTAGGAGAATGAGATAGAAAGCTGAGAGTTAAACGTTCAGTCGAGGTGGAAGTCATGGGAGACGGAGCACAAGCTACCTTTGAACAAGGACGGACGAAGGAACCAGTCGCGGACTTCCTGAAAAAACCATCCCGGAAATCGATGGAACGAGTTTCGGAAACCGTGAGAAACCTAAATCACGACGGATTGAAAGAGTCACTCCAGAATACGGGTCCAGTATGAATTGGGAGGACCGTTACAAGATTATTTGGTAGCTGGACAACCAGTTTAATTTAGGGGTGCAATAATCATACGAAACAAAGAAATACATTTTACGAGGTTGAAAGAGTCACTCCAGAATACGGGTCCAGTATGAATTGGGAGGACCGTTACAAGATTATTTGGTAGCTGGACAACCAGTTCAATTTAGGGGTGCAATAATCATACGAAACAATGAAATACATTTTACGAGAACTTACTACTGCTTTTTGTGCTTTCATCGCAATCTAATACGCTAAACAAAGTTAACTACATAAGAAATTACTTCTCACTTTCTCTACCTTGTAAAATTAGTCGTCTCCGCTGCATTGATATAACCTTTTATTATCAAAATTCTACCGAAAGTAAGTTTCATAATTTTTATCAGCTGTTGCCCATGTGCTATTCGTAAGTGATCCACAGCTTCATAAACTTGTGAAGTAAGAATAATTTGTATACGCTGATGTGAGGTATCATTTGTAAATTAGGCGACCTGTGAACCTGTAACTTATTCCAGTGTCATTGTAAGTTTAATTATTGAATACGCAAGTTAACTTATTATCACATGTACACTTTATCGATAACGATAGTCTTAAAAGTTAAGCCATAGGTAAATACCGAAGCACGTGGAACTGTAAAGTAGCTATCGAAAAGAATGCATTATATCACCAGACAACAGATTATCACTCAAGTACTCCGTCTAGTCAAGTTTCATATTGACGTATGTTTTATCAGGTAAAATCTCCGACAGCGAAACAAAGTTCCTCTGGCCTAGCTTCCGACAACAACGGCAGATAACTCAGAACCGTAACTCTAAACTAATAAAAACTGGAGAGAAATATAATGCTGATTCGAATTGTGATTTTTATCAAATATACATTCCTACGATAAACCTTTACAGGCAAAAGCTGGAAGATTGCTTACACGAATGTTTCACTTATTATACCCCGATAGTTACCAAATGAAATATGTGTTTGCCTGGTAAGTAACACGTCCACTCGTATATATTCACCTAGTAGACTGGCTTATTGGCGGAGGGTGACAGTCAGGCTATTTACATTTCGTTATGTGTAGGTCATATGAAATGTTACGCCCAGATCACTTTAAAATCAACACTAAGTTTAAAAAATCAATTCTGAATTTGCTATTGACTTTAAATCCATGAAAACAACAAATTAATTTTATAGCCGAGTGCAGTAAATTAAAGAAAATCTTTTTATTCAAACCGAAACAATGCGCTATTGTTTGCTTTAAATGGAAAAATTTTAGCTGAATCTAAAGTGTCAGACGATATTAACAGCAATTCATTTGTCTTCATGTAGCGTATGATCGACGCTGAAGCCATTGGTGCCATGGTAGTAACGTATATCTTCAAAGAAAGAATTTCCAAAGATTTGTTAACAGGCTTTTGCAAATTCAGCTGGAGTGGTAAATTCTTTTTTCCACATTCAAGCGTAGCATCACAGTCGTTATTTAGTTGTTAAATATTTTACAGATTATCTGTGGCATTGTGTTATGGATAGTCGTCAGGCAGTAGTAAGATTTTCCAAGACGAGGTATTTTTCTGTGTGTTATCGCTTTGAGCAACGAATGTGTCGTAAAGAGATAACACTTCCGGATGTATATTAATCGATGATGTGCTAAAACGCTGATATGGATATGTAGCTGTTGAGTTGCTGAGGTAATAAACAGTCACTGTTCGCTGATCGTGTAATTTTTTTTGAATTATGATTTGTTGAGTGGTTCACGTCACTTATGTTCGGAAAATTAACATGTTCTCATCATGTTTCTCAGTGCGTCCCTGGAGAGTAAATATGTGTATCTTGTTCAAGTTCTGAAATAAAGAAAACTGGTGAATATAGTATTGATATGAGTAGAATTTTTGACACACAGTTTGAGATCGGATAACTTTTAAATTTTCGCGATGTAAAATGTGAACTATGCACGAAGACTCATCTAAGGCATACAGGTCTTATAAGTTTCTAATTGACGCCTACTATAATTACGCCTTACGCCAACAACTCTTGGATTAGAACTTTTAATCTAATGCGGCAGTAATATCGATCGAACTCGTAAAATCAATCTATATTACTCGATAATCCTGATGAACTGAATATAGCAGTAACTTGACCAGTTAGGTAGGTGATTGGAAAACTGTAGCGGGATAAATGAACATTTTATGCGATCTCGCCTTTAGTGATGCATTTACCAACACTGTTGTTGGCTATGGAATGTAATTGGGTTTGATATAGTTGGTTTATGAGTCGAGTATCCCAGAGAGTTGGTAGACCAGTTTTTCAATAGTGACGTTTGTAGGCGTCAGTACTGATGTGTTCTTGTGGCGTTTGCCTACATGCACCATGATTTGAAAATATGAGCAAAAAGTCAAAATTTTTGACACAGAGGCGAACATATTTTCAAATTCCATATGGTGTGTTACTTGCGGCTATTTTCCTAAGCGTGATTCGGCAACGGTAGTATTGCAGTATGATCGAACCCTAAAAAGGTGTTACTTAAGTGTTCTCTTATCTAGAAAGGTCTCTATCATGCATAAAATTTAGTTTCATTGTTCGAAAATGAATAATGTATTCTTAAAAAAGCAGAAGTAAAGCCGAAACGTGTCCAAGCAGGAGATACGACAGGTTTCACTGTAATAGATAGTAGATGCACTTATGCTGCTTATGAGACAAAGTGCAGAAATGCGAGAGGTACACTAGTAGTGTAACTATGTCGTTTATGCAGACAAACATTATGAAATCTCTATACAAGTATGTATTTGTTGAACATATGTCGATACGTGATCTCAGCACTGAAAGTTGATTATATCTGAAAGTACGCTCAGTTACTGGCACATCGGAGGTCAAAAAAATAGAGAATCTTCGGGCAGAAACAATACGCGTGAAAAGTGAGTTGCTATTCGTAAATAGGTAAACCTGTCATCAACCAGAAAGTTAATTTTATACAACAGTGCTTTACTTAACACGTATTATATGGGATGTTGTGTGCCTTCACCTTCCTGCAATATGATAATCGGCACACCTACTTAGTTTTGGTGGATTTTATAACTTATCTTCGAACCTGAACCATACTGCAATATGATTTATACGTTAACTGAAAGATTTTCCAGGGACGAAAATCATGTTAGGTGTTTAAAGAAATCCTCAGACCATTCCAAAATAGAACCGGGAACTTCTGGAATCACACTTGGCGCGCAAGTAGGATGCTATTCTTCCTGTTCTCAAACATCTATAAATAATTACGCACTAAACTTGTTCTCACAGAAAGATATGAAGAGAAAAACATAGTGAAACCCTTCTCTGGTATTTTAAGGGAGAGGCTCCTGAATCTCAGTGAACAAACAAAAACAGCAATACCAGTATTTCAATGTGTATCGTACAATCATATTTTAGGTTTTGTCGATTATCATTTCTGCGCAATTATCGCTATTACCCTGGGAGGTATGCTGTCGAGCATCCTGGTTTCTTATTTATTGGAGTCCTTTTATTTCTTTATATTATTGGGATTAAATGTTAGTTCAGTGAAGCGAACATTTAATGTGACTAAAATGTTTTGAGCAAATGAAGTTGTCTTATAAAGCGAAGACACTATTGTGGCGTTCGCGATTGTCGGCTCGTATTGGAGTTGTGAGCTTCTCATTACGAGTTGATTGTTTTCGACATTCACCACATCGCAACGTAATACATTTGCAGAATACCGTAACTGACGACTAGAATATACCGTAGTTATTGACTATAATGATCAAAAAAAATATTTTTTTTCTAAATATGTCCCACGTACCGCCACCACTGTGCGGGATACTATCAAATAATGGCCAAATATGTTGGCGTGCACATGATTGTAGAATTACTATACCTAAGGTTCCTTAGCTCTGGGTCTGTCATCAGAGAAACGTAGCCTCGGAAACGTTTTAACAGGACAACTCCTACATCGCTTCAGACAGAAAATGTAGTTCTCCAAACGTATTTTGAGTGAATGAGTGACCTAATCACTCATTTTTGTTAGTAATTAATTTTGAGCTAAGCCCTTATCACTGATGCCATCATTTGATTGCTTAGGATTGCGAAACAAATGGTAATGACTGGATATTATGCAAAATCATTTACAAAAAAAATGGCTCTGAGCACTATGGGACTTAACATCTGATGTCATCAGTCCACTAGAGCTTAGAACTACCTAAACCTAACTAACCTAAGGACATCACAAACATCCGTAGCGGTCACGCGGTTCCAGACTGAAGCGCCTAGAAGCGCTCGGCCACATCGGCCGGCAAAATCATTTACATTTTTGGCGGTACAGATTACATAGGCATAGTCATCCAGCCTATTGCTTATTCCTGGTTAGGAACGATACTGGTTTTCAAAAAAAGTAATTAAAAAATTGAAAATATTCAGTCTCAAGATCAGCACACGCTGTTTCTGGAAGATAATTCGTCCTTGAAACCAGATCTAACTTCGGAATTTCTGTATCGGCCTCAAGTTCCACGTGATACTAAGTTTTTGTAAATGCTTACGTCAGTCTATGTATTATAGCATTTTATGTGTCTGGCAGAAGGAGAACAAAAAGATCTATGTCAATACACAAATTAATCAAAGAAATGAGCAACATGAGAGTAAAGTAAAGTGAATCAACATACGTAATAATATATTCTTTCTGATTTCCTGTCATACTTTGCCTCAGGAACGTCTTTTCGTAGAGCCCAGTAGTAGTTGGACAACATTGCAGTAAATCAGTATATTGCACAATTTTCTTTGTTTTAGAGGTGATTCTAGGTAATTTTGGTACACGGTAATAACAGTCGCTTGAGTGACCCGTTGGTTCCCGCCAAATCATGGTGACACCAACGGACATGTGATGTGATCCTTTTAACCAGCCTGTCAGGAGCGTGACACATGGGAGACAGCACATGTGGGACCCCATTTTTTCCGTTGGTTGCAAACTTTGCACCCAAAATAAAGATCATAGGATATTTTTACAAGGTGATTAAGTTTTAGTTTTTACGATTTCGGGATTAACTTACCACATTATATATATATATATATATATATATATATATATATATATATATATATATATATATATATAATTTGGGTTATTTATACAGTTTTTATACAGTTAAGATGAATTTCTCCTTCTACATTCAGACAAAACACAGGCTTTCATTATCATAAGGCAATTCACTTCACAAGCTCATAGCTCTCTCACTACTGAGATTGATGCAAACAAACACAATGCGAACCGATTTAACGTGAACAAGACTCATCAGCGTCCTTCGCATCCTGGCGGTGATTGTCGGAACTGAGAATCATGTATGGATTTTCTTGTATATATTTAGACTGTTTAACAACAATTACATCCACAAAAATATATAAAAGTAAATTAATTAAGGCATATCAAATAACCAATACGCAAAATTTTCAAGTTGTTAAATATGGGGTACAGTATCACGAAAACTGAGCACGATATGCGGAAACGGATTTCATTTTCGAATTCAGTAACGACTACTTAGCTAAGGACACCCTTCAAATTCTTTGTGACAAGAATGCTGTTGACTAGCGTTAGTGGACCGCAGTAGTGGAGTACAAAATGTCTGCTAATCGATGAGCCACTTATGTATGGAGATTTTATATAATGTAATCCGGTGCTCCCACTTGACATAGCTCTGCAGTTGGCATCAGGAGGGTTAGTGGACGCTGCCGTCATTATCAAGTTCCCGGAATCGAGCGTAGATATTCCTGGTTGCAGTCGGACATGTAGCCGACTATGCAAAACATACGGACTGTTTTTACGCGAAAAATTATAAATTAAAATTTAATCATTTCATAATTTACAGCAGCACATCTCCGGTCTGCTACAGACGTCTCCAGATGTCCATTGAGGAGCTTGAGTATAATATATAATTCCTGAAAACGCTCGCCAAGCTTTTACATTTTCCGCTTTGCAGTCAGATCCGCAAATAAAACGACTTTTAAAAAGCAACACTTTCGGTTATTCATTTCTCAGAAACTACCTTCATTTTTAAATCTATGTATGGCTTTCCATTAAATTCATTTAAGTGGTTAACACAATAATGCAAAGAACTCTAAAAAGCTTTTAAAATATTATTTATATGCCGCGCTTTATTGCTGGTTATAAATATACGCCGTTCTTCTTCACGTTGACAAAGTCTCTTTCCAAACTGTTTTACAAAAAAATGACTCTGAGCACTATGGGACTTAACATCTATGGTCATCAGTCCCCTAGAACTTAGAACTACTTAAACCTATCTAACCTAAGGACATCACACAACACCCAGCCATCACGAGGCAGAGAAAATCCCTGACCCCGCCGGGAATCGAACCTAGGAACCCGGGCGTGGGAAGCGAGAACGCTACCACACGGCCACGAGATGCGGGCTAAACTGTTTTACAGCCCTTTAATTTCCGGTAAAGCCTAAATTTCTTTGTTACGTTCGTATCCCTTCGAGAGAGACGCTATAGGAGTGCAGCTGACAGTTTCACTGTTGAGCGAAATTTTCCTGTGGGTCATATCGACAGCGAGACAGTTACAGAATAGGGTAATTTTCACAAGGAAAGGGAAAGAAATCGTGCAGATCGTGCTTTTTTTTTTATATATATATATATATATATATATATATATATATATATATATATATATATATCTGCATATGCAAAAAGTACAAACTGAACCATAAATTAGGACTATCTAACCTGGGAATACAACCAGATTCTACTAGGTACAATCCGAACGTGGTAGGTCGCTTCTCTCAAAAATAAATTATTATGTCTAATTAATAAAATTAAGGGCTGGAGGAACGAAAGATGTTACTCAGTATTTGAAACCGTTCACCGTACAAGTAGTGTCGGACTTCAACAGTTGTCAACCAGAATCAAATTATATATGAAACATTATCTGTTTGTGGTCTACAGCTTCAATGGTAGTTTTGTGTTGTCCTCTGCATTCAGTTTTTCATTATGTAGGCGTCAGCCTGATAAGGAATTGTATCTACTCTGTGTCTCACGATGATGATTTAATTGTTCACAGTAAAAAATAAATGAAAGTGCTGAGAGGCTATATTGCTACGTTCTGCGAACGGAATAACAAATCTGCGCCGGCCGATGTGGCCGAGCGGCTCTAGGCGGCCCAGTCTGGAACCGCGTGACCGCTACGGTAGCAGGTTCGAATCCTGCCTCGGGCATGGATGTGTGTGACGTCCTTAGGTTAGTTAGGTTTGAATAGTTCTAACTTCTAGGGGACTGATGACCTCAGATATTAAGTCCCATAGTGCTCAGAGCCATTTGAACAAATCTGTGTGTCCTGGTTCGCTACAGCGAAATTGGAAGTTTTATGTGCGATCTACAGTCGTCGTCAAACTACATTACGAAATGCGGAGCCCTATGTTTTCCTCAGTATGTTAAGCCAGTCGCATCAAATGACGAGCTGTAATCACATGCAATTGCTAAGGCATTTAAAGTGAATGACAAGCTCAGCTCGCAAATACGCATTGCATTATGTGAATACGTGCACTTCAATTTTTAGCTAATAGATGACTCTTAAGTTATTCTAAATCGTGTATCACAAGATCAGTGGAATGAAAAAGATCTGCTACACCGACGTCAGGACCAACGCTAAATATGGGAAGACGACATTTAAAACCCTGTCCGGCCATCCAGATTTAAGTTTTCCTTGATTTTCCTATATCGCCTGAGGGGGTTAGGACGTCAAACGGGCCGACTTGGAGCAGGAGAGGCACCACAGGACATTTTAATTTACACTGTCTATACTAAATTCATAAAACTTTGTCAGCATGACCAGGAAGGATTCAGGATTCACACTCATAGCAGTGGAAGTTCAAAAACATAACAAAATAATTTTTACATAACTAATTTCATCATTTTTTCATTTACTATTGGCTGTGTTTGTTGCTACAGGTACATTTTTCTTCATAAGTAAGAGAGCTTCTTTGATGAATTTTGCACAGCATGCAAAACATACTTACAGGTGTATGAAACTCTGGAATTTATTTAATTTATGCACAAATGAATGAGCTGTTACATTTTAAACTTCATGTTTAGAAAAAAACTCAAATTTTATAGTTAATCATCTCAATTTTTTTACCATAGTTTTTAATAGATTTGGAAAATTCTAGCCGCGCCGAGTGGCTCCATGTCACTGGCTACGCGGCCCCTCCCGCCGGAGGTTGCAGTCCTCCCTTGGGCTTTGGTGTGTGTGTTGTTCTTAGCATAAGTTAGTTTAAGTAGTGTGTAAGTCTAGGGACCGATGACCTCAGCAATTTGGTCCCTTAGAAATTCACACAAATTTGAACATTTGAAATTTCTAGAGTTTCATACACCTGTAGTCCGCCCCTGGTAGCTGATAGGTCAGCGCAACGGAATGTCATACCTAACGGCCCGGGTTCAATTCCTGGCTTGGGCGGAGATTTTCTCCGCTAAGGAACTGGGTGTTGTGTTGTCCTTATCATCATCATTTCATCCCCATAGACACGCAAGTCGTCGAAGTGGCGTCAACTCAAAAGACTTGTACTAGAAGAACGGTCTACCCGACGGGAGGCCCTAGCCACACGGCATTTCCATTTCAGTACGTCGGTAAGTGTGGTTTGTATACTGTGCAAAATTCATCGATGAAGCTCTATTACTTATGAAGAAAAGTGTACGTATAGCATCAAATGCAGCCAATAGTACATGAAAAAAATTAAATTTCACATGTAAAAAAATATTATTTTGTTATGTTTTTGAACTTCCACTGCGATGAGTGTGAATCCTGAATCCTTTCTCGTCATGCTGACAAAGTTTTATGAATTTATTTTTAAAAGTGTAGACAGTAGAAAATTAAAATGTTCTGTTGTGCCTCTCCTGATCCAAGTCGGCATGTTTGAAGTCATACTCTCCGTAATGCAAATGACGGGGTAGTTCACGACCGATTTCCTTTCACGTCCTTCTGTAATTTGAGCTTGTGCTCCGTCTCTAATGACGTCCTTGTCGACAAGACGTTAAATTCTAATCTTCCTTAATTTTTCTGAGAATAACGTCCCTATTAGACATCAGGCAAAAAACATATGCTTATTTCACGGTGCACATACCCCGGACTGGGAAGGGAGAAAGATCACGAATGTTGTGCTCTGTGTTGATAAAGAGGAAAAAGAAGTAAAAGTACATAACAGTGCAAAACGGGAGGTTTTTCTCCACAGTTAGAAGACTGGTTTGTGGTCTGTCATACCCAAAATTTATACTGACTGATATGTAAAACAAACATATTAGCTGACACGTATTGAATCTGATTTCACAACAACCAGAAGGGTATTTAAATACGATATCACTGGGTTCAATCAGTTCGATTGTAGAACTGTTTGAGAATCATAAAGAAAGTTTGTTTACCCTGGCGCGCACGGTTGCTGAGATACAAAACCATAAGTTCGTAAAAAGGTCTTAAGTGTTGCGGGGCTGTTGAAAAGGACAGCAGTTTCAGAGTCCCATTTCCCGTCATAACCAATGTTATCAGTGACTGAGCAGTTGAGTGGGCTGTGATATCTGCTCGACTCGCGTGCGGGGCCACCATAGCATAGCCTTGCTCGCTCCATCAGAAAATTTCAGTAAACGACTGAGACCTTCGAACGACATTCTATCGTAGTCAAACGATGAAATAGTAATTCTACAGTTAGGTAAAAATTTTCAAACTGTCCATAACTTAAGATTACTCGTGAAAGATGAAATACACTCCTGGAAATTGAAATAAGAACACCGTGAATTCATTGTCCCAGGAAGGGGAAACTTTATTGACACATTCCTGGGGTCAGATACATCACATGATCACACTGACAGAACCACAGGCACATAGACACAGGCAACAGAGCATGCACAATGTCGGCACTAGTACAGTGTTTATCCAACTTTCGCAGCAATGCAGGCTGCTATTCTCCCATGGAGACGATCGTAGAGATGCTGGATGTAGTCCTGTGAAACGGCTTGCCATGCCATTTCCACCTGGCGCCTCAGTTGGACCAGCGTTCGTGCTGGACGTGCAGACCGCGTGAGACGACGCTTCATCCAGTCCCAAACATGCTCAATGGGGGACAGATCCGGAGATCTTGCTCGCCAAGGTAGTTGACTTACACCTTCTAGAGCACGTTGGGTGGCACGGGATACATGCGGACGTGCATTGTCCTGTTGGAACAGCAAGTTCCCTTGCCGGTCTAGGAATGGTAGAACGATGGGTTCGATGACGGTTTGGATGTACCGTGCACTATTCAGTGTCCCCTCGACGATCACCAGAGGTGTACGGCCAGTGTAGGAGATCGCTCCCCACACCATGATGCCGGGTGTTGACCGTGTGTGCCTCGGTCGTATGCAGTCCTGATTGTGGCGCTCACCTGCACGGCGCCAAACACGCATACGACCATCATGGGCACCAAGGCAGAAGCGACTCTCATCGCTGAAGACGACACGTCTCCATTCGTCCCTCCATTCACGCCTGTTGCGACACCACTGGAGGCGGGCAGCACGATGTTGGGGCGTGAGCGGAAGACGACCTAACAGTGTGAGGGACTGTAGCTCAGCTTCATGGAGACGGTTGCGAATGGTCCTCGCCGATACCCCAGGAGCAACAGTGTCCCTAATTTGATGGGAAGTGGCGGTGCGGTCCCCTACGGCACTGCATAGGATCCTACGGTCTTGGCGTGCATCCGTGCGTCACTGCGGTCCGGTCCCAAGTCGACGGGCACGTGCACCTTCCACCAACTACTGGCGACAACATCGATGTACTGTGGAGCCCTCACGCCCTACGTGTTGAGCAATGCGGCGGTACGTCCACCCGGCCTCCCGCATGCCCACTATACGCCATCGCTCAAAGTCCGTCAACTGCACATACGGTTCACGTCCACGCTGTCGCGGCATGCTACCAGTGTTCAAGACTGCGATGGAGCTCCGTATGCCACGGCAAACTGGCTGACACTGACGGCGGCGGTGCACAAATGCTGCGCAGCTAGCGCCATTCGACGGCCAACACCGCGGTTCCTGGTGTGTCCACTGTGCCGTGCGTGTGATCATTGCTTGTACAGCCCTCTCGCAGTGTCCGGAGCAAGTATGGTGGGTCTGACACACAGGTGTCAATGTGTTCTTTTTTCCATTTCCAGGAGTGTAGTTCCTCTAAAGAGATAATGGCTGTCACCATTCACATTCGTTTCGAAACGGACCCGAACTCCACGTTCACCGACTTTACTGTCGTCTCGATTATGGTGCTAAAGAAAACAAGAGGTATTAAATTAATCAGCTCGTTGGTCATAATCATTTGTGGGTTTACTTTGCCGAAGGTAGAGAAAGAGTGAGACAAAAAAGGAAAACAAGAGTGGTATTTAAGATATTATTGACAACAAGATCAGCAGAAGCGTAGCACGAGCTCAGTTGGAATATTTTAGGGAAGAAAATTTGTCATTGGGAAACGAAGATAACCTAAAACATAAAGCTAAGACAGGACATTAAATTCACAATTACTGAGCAATTTATTGCGTGCATCACAAAACGAAGAATAATTGAGAACATGTGTAAATTTGTTTTAGAAGATGCATAATAAGTACAACAGAATTTTACTGAAAATTCATTCCGGTTTTCATAGCAGATGATATGACTGTTCATGGGACCGACCCACGTGCTGCTGTTGTTAAGATCGTGGGATCCTGCTCTTGAGAAGCTGGGATCAAATCCCAGTTGTGCTAACTATATAGCTTCCGACAGTACCTTAATGTGAATGCGTGGATGGTTCCTTCTGTCTATTTTTATTTTTGCATCTGTACGCAACAAACCATCGTACGGAATGCTGCAGCTGGCACACTGGGTATGATTCTGAGACTTCCAGTTCAGTTTTACAATCGCATTTGGGAAGGACGACTAACGAAGCGTACTACCGTAAGACAAAATTTTATGAATTTAACGTAATGATCAACAAGCTGAATATTTCCCTGTGAGAGTTTTAATAGTTAACACGTGTGAGCGTTTGTCCTTTAGCTACGTGCGGTAGTTATTGTTGAGCATGTCTGCAACAGTCTTGCTCCAGCCGCATAATCCTACCACGAATCGTGCAGCTCTTCTTTGAATGTCTTTTCTGTTCATCTAACTTTGTAATAGCCTCCGAGTGACGAACATTACTCAAAACCCAGTCATAAGAGATTATTTTAAGCGACCACCTTACCGGAGGAGCTACATTTACTAAGAATTCCTTCACTGAATAGGTTTGGCATCTGTCTACCTACAGGTTGATTTAACAATTAGTTTCACTAGCTGGAATATTTTATAGTTTGAGCCGGCCTCTGTGGCCGAGCGGTTCTAGGCGCTTCAGTCCGGAACCACGTGGCTGCTACGGTCGCAGGTTCGAATCCTGCCTCGGGCATGTATGTGTGTAATGTCCTCATGTTAGTTAGGTTTAAGTAATTCTAAGTCTAGGGGACTGATGACCTTAGATGTTAAGTCTCATAGTGCTTAGAGCCATTTTTTATAGTTTTAACTGATTCTTATTATCGATCGATGGTGATGTAATGAAACAACATCATGATAGTTCCCTAATTATGCACGATTGTTATGTGGGAACTCTGCTGACAGCTCTTACGCCAGGAGTTCATCACCAGGAGGTCTTCCTACGTTTCACAGCAATTCTTCTATACTGTGGTATCACTCTTCCCTTGTGGTTCATACACCACTACCTTCGCTTTTATGTCTGTTCATTGATAGCTATATACCAAGGTCTGTTAGATAATTGAAACACAAACCTAATGTGATGCTCAGTAAGCACATGTTTACAGGGTGGCAGACTGAACTGTTCGAATGATTTCAGGAATTCAAGAAACATGGCATGAACTTGAGCCCTACTGTTTACTGACTTGGATTTTGTGCAGAGTAAGACAGTGAGAGACTCTGTCGGATGTCTTTGTCTAATTGAGATAATCGGACATGTTTAATAAGCTGTTTGTTGACTGGAAGTTAACTCTAATCTTTTTCCCATACGCGACCACAGTAAGCGCACGTGTTCGATATCTTGTTACATGTTCGTGTGGTTTTAGCTGAAGTATCTATGTCGTGTGCATTACGTAGAAGACCCTTTCCGTCTGCTGCAATAATTGTCGTCACTGCAGTGAGTTCCAGGAGAACTGAAGGCTATGCAAACAGATACGTGGAACCAGAGACCTTATTGTTCGTTGTGCATTACAAAATCTGTGTCTTCAGAATTCATTCAGTGTGCGGTAGTAGTTACGTTCTTTACGTGATCGCTATGATGATCATATTGCAGAGAAATTCCTAGGAACTGTGCGGACCATCCCCTGGGCTACCTGGAACACTGGGAATATCGCTGTGGTTACACATACTCTCTACGCTTATCCAGTGATAGTGTTTTGATAGTCTGTTACAAGATGCAACTAGTGGTCAGTGATAAAATGGAACTAGCCATTGTTAACATGCGAGGCACGGAGTAATATTGGCAATGAAAGCGACCACTCCATTTGCAAAGGAACTATCCTGCCTATAGCCTTAATCGATTTAAAAAAAACTGTGTATTATATCAGTGTGGATGGCAGGACAGGATTTGAACCCCTGCCCTTCGTAATTCGAGCCCAGTGTTTTAACCACTGTGCCACCGTGGTCGGTAGCGGCGTTAAAACTACGTTCTGCTATTCTCAATAGATTTTTCGTGGTTTCTCTAAATAGAGGATACCTTCTAAGCCCCACGTGTCATTAATTCTGCGTTGATTCTCTGTACTACATGAGCAGCATCTAACAGGATGTCATTTATACACGGACCAAGGTAAGTGTGCGCACCCGGCCGTTAGAGCAGCACGGCGCTGCGAAGCAAAAATGAAAGTAATGCAGAATTCACACTAAATTAAGTAAAAGTACAACCTATTACTGTGCTTGTTTTTATTATTTGTGGACATATGAAACCGATGAATAAGAAATCTAGACATTGTACACATCTTAAACGTCTAGTAGTTGTAAATTTCAATTTATGAACAACAGCCACACTTAACCACAGTGCGACGAAATGGTTAAGCCATCTGTTTACCATGATCTTACCTTACAGAGGTGAACAATCGACAGCATCAATTACGAAAGATCAAGAACAGATATGTGAGGTAGACCAGGATGAATCTTTTTTTCGCCGGCCGCTGTAACCGAGCGGTTCTAGGCGCTTCAGTCTGGAACCACGCTGCTGCTGCGGTCGCAGGTTCGAATCCTGCCTGGGGCATGGATGTGTGTGATGCCCTTAGGTTAGTTAGGTTTAAGTAATTCTAAATCTAGGGGATTGATGACCTCACATGTTAAGTCCCATAGTGCTTAGAGTCATTTTTTAACCTTTTTTTCCTTCTTCGAACACGAATATGCTTTCAGGTGTAGGTACTGTAGGTACTCTCCCTCCTCCAAACGTTCTAATGTAGGACTAAAGCGTCTCATAATATAGAAGTTGTAAATTGAATTACTTGTGTCAGCGATTTGTTATTCAAAACTGACACAATAAATATTGTTTTTAAATATAGCCCAGATCGCTTTATTTCTTGACAGACGTTACGTGTTACGTCTTGACTTAGCTATTATCAGACGTTTTGTCTGATTAAAACGCAATGTGTCGTTCAAGTTAAAAGAGTAATGAGCGACATTTATGTAAGATATAAAGCAATTCGGAATGTATTTTAACAAAATATTTTGTTAGTAAGAAACGCTATATATTCCTCTAGGCCCATTGTCTAACGTTGTTGTTATTATTGCCTTCAAGCTTAGATTACATGATTAATGAAGGGGACAGTAAAAAAATTTCAACATTATTGGATCAGCTGCTTACCGTTTCAGTCGTCACTAAAAGTGCCTGGGGGATCTAAAAATCATGGAAAAACCAAAAATTAATGATCTCTGAAGTATTGAAAATAGTACGAAATAGTTTTCATATAAACGTGTAGAAACACACAATGGAGCTAATTTTTACACAATTGTTACTTCTTCATCCACTGGTTAGGCTTCAGTTTAATCTTATGCTTATACAGCATTGTATTATAGTTTGTAGTTGCGTGCACTTATACAATAAATAAGAGTTACGTTTCGCTTGATTGCCAAAATAACATTTTACAGCGAGTACTCACTGTTTTCCGTTTGTATCAGATGGGAAACAAGTTTAACGAAGGCAGCCATTCCAGGGCGTCTATTATGGAAGCTGTTGGTGAAAAACGTGGCTATTCTGGCACTGTAGTTCTACCATAATTTTTTTAATGCATGTTTTCTTCCAGTTTTCTCATAAACTACGGGGCACTAGTACCTACACTTTACAAATGATTTATTTTCAGCTTTGGTAGAAGTTTCTTATCTCCCAGTACCTTTGACAACCTCAGGTCCGTGACAGGTCCAGAATAAGATCGAAAGTTTCACTACCATTGCTTTGCGTTTATTTTAATGTGACCTGCGATCATGTTTCATTAGCTTGTAACAGGAAATTAGCATTTTTTGTGTCTGTTATCCTGGAGAAAGCTTATAACCGTGTATGGCACTCCGGTCTTCTCCTTATACTCCAAACATGAGTGCTTCAAACTATGTCTGTCTTACTGCATCCTTGCTAATTTGTCACCTATCTTTTAAAACTTTACCATTACCAGTTTCCTTTCTTTTGTCCCACTGCAGGTGCACCCCAAGATTTTGTTCCCTCTCCTTTACATTCTCTACAGTCTCCACCATTGATATGCTTAAACCATCTCTTTCTGTTAACCTCGTACTGTACTACGAAGACTAATTCTCTAGAGCACGCTACAGAAGACCCTAAGACTACTTCATTTCTGTCTTAACCACCTGCCTCCGGAAGAAGCCGATGGCTCGTCATGGAAAATGCTTCCAGTATCCAAGCAATAACTTTAGGACGAACCAGTACCAGTATCCACCACCATGACTTCTAACTAAACATTTCTGATCGTCGTATCCAGTTAACTAACACACAGAATACATTGGCGTATCTAACTGAACATGAAGATCATCTCCATTCTCCACCTTTCACACCTACAAAGCACGGATATCCCCTTACCCAGTATACAACAGTCCCTCCGACTCATGTAATTCATCGCCGTCCTCATTCACAAGTAACATCACTCTATAGCCCATACGTCCAGCAAATTTGACTCCAACAACGACCGCATCCTCCTCCACCCCACTCCCCTCCCCCCTCCCAGAGTTACCAATTCTGGCGCGCCAAGCTAATATCATTTATATCATTTACTCTGTACCAACCCACACTTTATATCCTCTGCCAAGGCAATTTAGTCAATAGCTCCTCCTCCTTCCCCCAGACAGCGTAATCAGCCCTGACATTTATTGTAGCCATCAGAGCTTACTCATTCTGCATTATGCTTTTCTTCATCAGGATCCCCTCATCTCCCATCCCATCTTCTTCTGTCCTCTCCATATCCATGACATGTCAACCATTCTAGTCATCCCAATTGCAAATATTTGGAAGGATGGTGCAAATCCCCTTCAGTCATCCATATTTAGATTTACCGTGTGTTGTGTAAATCACTGAAGATAATTGACATGGTTAACTTCTTTCTCACGCTTCACCAGTTTCAGCTTGTGCTCCAGATTTAATTCCCTCGTCATCGAGAGAAGACAGTAATCTTTTTATTCTTCCAATCACACGTCTCCCGCCACCAACTCTCACACATCACACATCCTCATATACTAGAGGAATAATTCCATTCCACCCAACTCCATACAAAAGCACTTAAACCACCTATTCCCTATTCGTTCTGCCATGTAAGTCATACAACTTAGTGCAGTGCAGTGAAGTGGTTCGTTTATATTATAAAATTTGTCATCAATATTTGTGGTTTGGAAAACAATTTTGAAATATCTTCAGTGTATAAACTGCATTTGAATAATTTAGAAAGGCATAATTTTCTATCACTTTGATATTTAAAATTATGATTTTAAATTTGATAAAATCCGTAGGATGAAGAACTGCCACTAAACCGTAGCTATGATACCTGTGGGCAAGGGAATGAAATAATAACAGAGTAAACATTAGAAAATATCATCTTCCATTCAGCCAGCCTTAAACAGCTGAAGTTCAATGATTTCTCCGAATAACATTCTACTGTGTTCGTTGGACAGAGTCCATTATGTTCAATTCAAATATGCTCTACGAATTAAATTTTGATGCATTTTAAGTATACGAGCACACACAGAATAACGGCACAAAAGTTGCCAAACTGGAGACAATAGTCGAACCCGCGACCACCGCATTACGAGAGAGTGATCAAACCCCGACATCTCGGAGCTCACAAATTTCCAGTAACGTTCCGTAGTATCTACTGTTTAGACATGGTACCCACTGGTGCAACGTCAATTTCGAGAACATTAGAACCTGTCGTTCTTTTCGTGAGCCAGTGCTAACGAATCATCAGTGTCTATACTATTGAGCTGCAAAAGTAATTTATGACAATTGAGCTACTAGAAACATTTCGGAAGGTAAAAATTTGTTTTCTAATACGAATCGGTTAGTTATTCTAGATGAGGCGATCTGGCATGAACCCAAGGGCTGCGATTTCGCTCTGTCCAGGGAATGAAGGAAAGAAAGCTCTGTAGTAACCACAGGTGTAAATTTTGAAATGTACGTCTACCGTAAGTGATATTTCTTGGTTTGTTTCTGGTGGTTGCCATTTACAATATCGACGCCACTGCCGTTGTAGCCCACAGACGTCGTTGAAATGAAAAAGAGAGAGAGAGAGAGAGAGAGAGAGAGAGAGAGAGAGAGAGAGATTCCCCCGCACAAAATAAGATAAGACGAAGAATAATAATTATGAACTTGGAAGTCGTTGTGTTGTCCACAGTGTGTATGTGAAATCTTATGGGACCTAACTGCTAAGGCCATCAGTCCCTAAGCTTACACACTACTTAACCTAAATTATCGTAAGGACAAACACACACACCCATGCCCGAGGGAGGACTCGAACCTCCGCCGGGATCAGCCGCACTGTCCATGTGACTGCAGCGCCTTACACCGCTCGGCTAATTCCGCGCGGCTGACCACAATGCTGCAGTGAGGCAGTTGTTTCCTGTTGCGGGGATTCACACGGCAGCGGCAATGTTTCAATCACACTCACTGGCTTCCACATGGCGTCGCGGAGTAGCAGGTCCAAGACTGGCTGCAAGACTTTAGCTTTTAATAATGACGTTACCGTGTAAGACGTCTACAGCTGTAATACTTAGGTATATGTTTTGTTTGTATTAGCTGATAATGATATCATCGGAGGCCCTAATTTGTCACACCCGGTTAGCTAAGTACGTGTTATGTGCGTTTTATCCACGGGTTGTGAATACAAAATTGAATGCTAAGTAACCTGTCCTGCCGTCAAGTACCTATTCTCTTTTAGCAACCAAATAAGAATATATACGAATAAATACACTGTTAAGCCAAAACATTATTAACACTGCGCACCGACAGGTTGTATACTGCCTGATGGTACTGAGGGCACGTGACGCGGTAAGAGAAGTATATGAGCGGAGCAGAGACGAATGGGGAATCATTCGAGCGACGATAAGTCGGGCAAAAGCGGAAATCCGCCTACTTAATTCACTCTGACAAAAGTCAGATTGTTGTGGCTCAGTAACGGTGAGCGAGCATCTCGAAAACGGGGAAGTTGCTCGGCTGTTCGCGTGATACTGTCTTCAACATCAATCGAAAGTGATTGAAGAATGATGAAACCACGAGTAGGCGACAAGAAATTGGACGTTCATACCTCATCACAAAACATAGGGATTGAAGGCCTGCTCGCTCTCTAAAGTAGGATAGGCGGTGATCTGTGGCAGATATGACGACAGAGTACAGTGCTGGTGCAGGTACAAGTGTTTTGGAGTGCACCATTCAGTGCACACTATTACACATGGTATTCCACAGCAGAGGACCGCTACGTGAGTAGTAAGGTGAGGGGGGCCATGAGTGCAATTTTGATATAAAATTAATATGCAAATTATTTAAACTGATCAATTAATTTCCCTCCCCCCACCATCACCACCCCCACCCCCACCCCTGTGTGACCTCATGTGTTTTTCTCAGCCTGCACGTGTCTTCGCACCCTCCCCCTCCACGTCACTGTCCCCTCCCTCACCCCTCTATTGGCAGGAGTTTCGAATTTTGGTGGGAGTTTAAAAAATGATGGGAATTTCGAATTTTGGTGGGAATTTCATTGTCCCAGAGCTGTGCTGACTTCCCACCCCACCCACCACCCGGGAATTAGCGGAATGTTAAAATTGGCGGTGCCCTTTCTCAGACTTGAACCCAGAAAAGTGCACCCATCAACATACGTACACAGATCAGATGTAGAAGAGTAGGTTAGGTTAGTATACTTTATTTATTTTGGTTGGGAAACTGAAGTAAAGATCGGTCCTAATTACGTAATCAGTCATACAGATCGGTTCTAATTACACAACAATATGCTCAGCGCTACACAAGGACTGCCTAAAATTGTAATACAGCTCAAAAATTGACAACGCCATACAACAGATGTCATCCTGCTGGGAAAAATTTCACAGCACCACTCGAAACTAGTAGGAGATGCACTCTACCCTTCACCTACGAGCTGGCAGGAAAAAGGCTGGGGTGTAAAGTACTATATTTATTTATTTGGGTGGAAATATATTCAACTAACAAGATGCTAGTGTTGGGCAGAGAGGAGCTGTGGTCCAATGCTCGATCTTAACACCCAGTATTTGTTTTTTGTTCGATGTATCGAAAGAGAGAGACGTGGTAAAATCTTACAGCAGATTCTATTACAAGCAGTGATATAACTGGTTAAAGTTTGGATGCAGATAGTTCTCTCAAAACTATACCGATTTTGCTCATAAAATTAATGAAATCGGAGTATCTATTCTCGTGGAATCATGACCGCTTTTATTGTGATCGTCACGGCTGCATGATTAAAAAATAGGTGTTGAAGCAAGTCCTGTGTTATTTTATACTTCATAACCTCTAATTATAAAGTAGGTTCCGCCATGAATTGTGGAACATAGAAATGATACTTCAACCCTCTCTTGTGATCGATAATTTGTTGGATATGGCCTTCCTCCAGTACAGTCGACAAAACTTTACGCAGATCTGTGCAGCTAACTTTGAGCACTGGCCACGTACTCGAATGGAACAATATGTGTATATGTAATATGTTCGATTCAACATGGAGACGGTATTTGTTTTTCTCGATATATTGGAAGAGAGAGATGCGGTAAATTATTATAGGAGGTTCTCTTATAAGACAGGCTCTCTCAATTTGTTTCGTAAATGCAGGTCTCATACAGCTGCACATTATTAAATCGGGACTTCCCATAGCTTACAGAGCAGCAGTTGCCTCTTGAGTTATAGCTTCTTGTTGTCGAACGTAAAATGGTTGTTTTTCTCACATGTCTGCCAATAGCGTGAAAGATTGTATTCTCTAACGTTATTTTACGTGTCTGAAATGTATGTAATACACACTCGCATCACTGTTTATTTACAGACAGTGTTTTGAACGAAAGACACGCTCTCAGGTCGAGTGATTTATCTATCAAGCTGAAAGAAATTGCTTAAGACAGATGTTTCTTCTTTGGAATTTAAATTTTCCCTCTTTCTTTGCTTCGATTAATTGATCAATTTAATTAATTTGCATATCAATTAGATATCGAAATTGCACTCGTGCCCCCTTACTGTACTATTTACGTGTTCCCATGGTGACTCAACAACATCGTCAGTTATGGTTACAGTGGGTACGAGATCATCGAGATTGGACCGCGGATCAATGGAATTGTGTCGCCTGATCGGATGAATCCCATTTATTGTTAAATGAGGTCGATGGTCATGTCCAGATATACTGTCATCCAGGCGAATGGTTACTCGAAACAGGCAGCGTGTCACGTATGCTCGCCGGTGGAGCACTATTATGTTATGGGGGGCATTCACCTGGGCTTCCATGGGACCTGCAAAGTATTTGAAGGCTGCATGACAGCAGTGGACTACGTGGATATTATTAGGGACCACCTGTAACCCCTTATGCTTGATGCCGTCCCCAACAGCGATGACATTTTCCAGCTAGATAACTGTCCGTGTCACAAAGCCAGAATCGTGCAGCAACGGTTTGAGGAGCATGATAATGAACTCACGTTGATGTCTTGGCCATCAAAGTCCGCTTATCTGAATCCGACGAAACCCATCAGGGACGCCATCGGGCGCGAGTTCCGCACCCACAAAACAACCGCCCGTAAATTATGGGAAATGTGTGACGTGTGCATAGGCATTTGGTACTACAAACCTCTGGAAACCTATCAAGTATTTGTCGAATCCAAGGCACGCAGAATCACTGCTGAACTGCGTTCCAGAGGTGGACCAACATGCTTTTTAGCAGATGCTCACAATGTTTTGGCTCATCAGTGTAAATAAAGTTTATGTACACAGTGATGAGACGAAACATTATGACCACTTGGTTTATAGCGTGTTCGTACGCCACCGAAATGCAAAACAGCAGCAATTACGTGCGGCATTGATTCGAAACGTCATTGGTAGATTTCCGAATGTGTGGCACCAGATATCTACGCACAGATCATACAAATCCTGTAAATTTTGTTCCGGTGGTTCCTGGTGGCCGAAAGCCCACAGATGTGTTCTGATGGGTTCAGGTCACACATTTTTAGTGTCCATGATATCAACGTGAGGTCACTACCATACTCCTGAAGCCACTTAGCACAGTTCTGACCTTGTAAGTTGGCAATTATCCTGCTGAAAGGTCCCGTTACCATCGGGGGAAACATCAAGCATAGTCGGATGCAGGTGGTCCACAATAATTTTCACATGTGTGATTACATTATATAGTCAGTAGAAGTAGGAGGTGGTCTTCTCTGTCTGAGGATCTAGCATCCTTTCAGAACACTTTATTACCGAGATAGTAAGTTCTGTTTCACAGATAACAAGTTTCAGCCAGTTCAATGGCCAGCTTCACATCTGTAAAGGTCTACATCGAAATACAGTACAATACATCCTTATCCAAACCAAAAATGTTGTAACATAATTAAGAAGAGTATATGAACTTTATGGTAATATCAATGCTGTTAAGTAACTAATCTCATGTTTGTGTACAGCACATACAAAATATAACTTACGGGACTTAAACGAAGTCATCATTAGAATCATACCATTGTGCTATATGTACATAACCTATCCATAACCTCAGAACTTGCAACAAATTAGACACTGTATAGAATACTGAGTCCTTTCACATAGTAAAAAGACTTGGCAGAATCCCGTGTGTATGATTGTCTTACACTTTCTGAATTAATAACCTTAAGCAATATTGTCGCAGAAGAGGCTGAGTAGCATCGTCACTGTGGTATAGCGGTTATGATTCTTGACTTTTGCATGGAGTGACGTGAGATCAAAACTCACCTGAACTGTAAAATTTCAATTTCTATATTCGGTTCGAGGATATTCTAGAAGTATCCACAAATATCAAGAATCATTGTACTGGAATGTTCTGTAACTATATGTATACCGTATGTGCTCTGGCCGGAGGCAGTTCACTCCGCGCTCTTATATGTGCAAGTGCTGAATAAACCTTCGTTAAGTGAAGTTAGTGTTCGTCATTCATCTAATTACACCTTCTTCTACGTGACAATATAACACGCCATCCTACATGGCATGGGAACCAGTTGGAGATGTCCGCTGACGGAAAGAGGCAAACTAACTGCCGCTGATCATTTGGATCTTAAGTCGTAGTTAGTATCACCAGGTGGCAGTACAGTATGATAAATACATCCTCTGAAGTTACACTCCATATTCCACCAGTTACCTAATATCTATTAGTAACCATTAAATAATATGTGATACATAAGAGTATATAATAGAATATAATGGAACTTGCTACCTACGTTTAAAAAATATTACCCAATTAGTTACTGTATGTCAGGGTGTTTGAATGTAGTACTTTTACAGTGCTACCATAGTATAACATTTAAACAATGAAAGTATCGCATTGTGTATTATTATTCTCACAATTGCTTATTGTCCATCAAGGACCCCATACGCTTTGCTTTAAACTGAATGGGAAGGCATAGTCTTAAGAGAAGTCGTATTTGTACCTGTTCTGGTTGCGTACTATAATATTGAACGTAGGAATAATATCTATTGCTCTATTGATATAGTATGTTCCGGCGTGTGGTCAGTAGCGAAAGGTGTTTTAGAAAAAAAATTCTAGGATCTTAATACGTCTCACGTACCTGTTCTGTTAATGAATCGTAATGTACTAGTTGTCAAAGGTTCCTACACATTTAGTTAATGGATGTCAGGTTGTTTATATGAACTTATTGCGCTGGTACTACTCTGCCTCATGGCGTTTTCATGTAACAAATTTGATAAAACGAGCTTGAATATCGTACCTTAAAGATCTGTTGCAGCTTGTATGTTTTAAGTATTATAACATATTTTTGGAAGTCAGGTTGTTTATGTACATGTATTACACTCGTGCTATTTTATCCCATGACGTTTTAAAAAAAATTAATAAACGAGCTTGAATCTCGTACCTTCAATATCTGTGCAACTTAAGTTATATGTATTTAAACGTAGGTAAAAGGTTCCATTACGTTTATTTTTATTCTTATGTATGACATGTAATCGAATGACTACTAACAGATTTTAGGTAACTGGGGTATTTTGTTTAATTTATAACGGAATATGCTGTAGAGTAGCTTCACATGTTGGTAGTATTGTACTGTACTGCCACCTTGTGACAATTACTGTGACTTGCGTTCTGAATTATCTGCGGCAGTTAGTTTGCCTGTTTGCGTCAGCAGGGCATCTCCAATTGGTTCCATGTCATTCTTGTTATATTGCTTAAGGTTATTATTTCAGAAAGTATAAGATAATCATAAACATGGGATTCAGCCACATTTTTGTTCTTTTTTAGTACGTGGGAGTGCAATGTTTAATATGTTGCAAGTTCTGGGATTATGGTTAGGCAATGTACATATTGCACAATGATGTAATGTTAATGATGACTTCTGATTAGTTTCGCAAATTATTATAGTCTGTAAGTGATGTACACAAACATGCGATTAGTTATTTAAAAGTATTGATGTTACCGTATAGATTATATACACTACTTAATTGTATTACAACGTTTTTGTTTTGTATAATGATGCGTTGACGTATATTTCGTTGTAAACCATTACAGATACACTATGTGATCAAAAGTATCAGGACACCAGCAAAAATGTACGTTTATGATATTAGGTGCATTGTGCTGCCACCTACTGCCAGGTACTCCATTTCAGCGACCTCGGTAGCCATTGGACATCGTGAGAGAGCAGAATGGGGCGCTCCGCAGAACTCATGGACTTCGAACGTGGTCAAGTGATTGGGTGTCACTTGTCTCATTCGTCTGTACGCGGGATTTCCACTGTCCTAAACACCTCTAGGTCTACTGTTTCCGATGTGATTATGAAGTGGAAACGTGAACAGACACGTACAGCACGAAAGCGTACAGGCCGACCTCGTCTGTTGACTGACATACCGCCGACAGTTGAAGAGGGTCGTATTATGTAATAGGCATACATCTACCCTGAACATCACGCAGGAATTCCAAACAGAGTCAGCACCCACTGCAAGTACTATTACAGTTAGGCGGGAGGTGAGACGACTTGGATTTCATGGTCGAGCGGCTGCTCATAAGCCACAAATCACGCCAGTGAACCCAAACGACGCCTCGCTTGGTGAAAGGAGCGTAAACATTGGACGATTGAACAGTGGAAAAACGTTGTGTGGAGTAAAGAATCACGGTACACAATGTGGCCATCCGATGGTGGGGTGTGGGTACGGTGAATGCCCGGTGAACGTCATCTGGCAACGCATGTAGTGCCAACAGTAAAATTTCAGAGGGGGTGGTGTTATAGTGTAGTCGTGTTTTTCATGTAGGGGTTCAAAAATGGCTCTGAGCGCTATGGGACAAAACTTCTAAGGTCATCAGTCGGCTAGAACTTAGAACTACTTAAACCTAACTAACCTAAGGACATCACACACATCCATGCCCTAGGCGGGATTCGAAACTGCGACCGTAGCGGTCGCGCGGTTCCAGACTGTATCGCCTAGAACCGCTCGGCCACCGCGGCAGTCCATGCAAACCAACACGGGGTGTAAGCCCCTGATGACCTCAGAAGTTAAGTCCCATAGTGCTCAGAGCCATTTGAACTATTTGTTTTGCGTGGCACTATCACAGCACAGGCCTACATTGATGTTTTAAGAACCTTCTTGCCTCCCATTGTGAAGAGCATTTCGGGGATGGCGACTGCATCTTTCAACATGATCGAGCACCTATTCATAATGCACGGCCTGTGGCGGAGTGGTTACACGACGATAACATCCCTGTAATGGACTGGCCTGCATAGAGTCTGACATGAATCCTATAGAACACCTTTGGGATGTTTTGGAACGCCGACTTCGTGCCAGGCGTCACTGACCGACATCGATACCTCTCCTCAGTGCAGCACACCGTGGAAAATGGTCTGCCATTCCCCAAAAAACCTTCCAGCACCTGACTGAACGTATGCCTTTCGAGAGTGGAAGCTGTCATCAGTGCTAAGGGTGGACCAACACCGTATTGAATTCCAGCATTACCGATGGAGGGCGACGCGAACTTATGAATCATTTGCAGCCAGGCGTCCGGATACTTTGATCACATAGTGTATGAAGATTTCCATTGAATTGGCTGAAAATGGTTATCTGTGAAATAAAACTATTGATATAGCCAATTAAATGTTCTAAAAGGATGGTAGGTTCTCAGATTTTCACATAGAATACATCTGTCTTGGTGCCCTCGATTAGAATCGCAGTCCACACGGAAGTCCAGGCCTGCGACCGTTTCGCATGTTTCGACCTGCCATCAGCCTTAATGATGAGATATCACGTCACGACCATCGACTTGGTGTAACAAGTGACGTGATTCATCCCACCAGGTGACACGTTTCCATCGAACAGCGGTTCAGTTTCAGTCTCGATGATCCTATGTCCACTGTAGTCGTAACTAACGATGTCGTTGGGTCTACCTTGGAGCACGCAGCGTCGTCTGCAGTAGAGTCGCATGTTCATCAATGTGCACCAAACAGTGTGCTGCGAAACCAATGTGCCCGAATCTGCACTGTACTCTCCAGTCAGATGTGCGGCAGATTACCGTCTATCCTGCTTTTCAGAGCGGGGAAGCCTCCCATGTCCACGTACTGTGATGAGGTGTGGACGTCCAATACCTTCTCGCCAACTCCTAGTCACCGTTGTTCAACCGCTTTCCATAGATAATCATGACAGTAGCACGCAAACGTCCGAACAGCTTCACAGTCTCGGAGATTCACCTTCCCAGATGTCGGGTCATAAGTATCGAGCAGATATAAAATACAATACAAACTGGTATCGAAAGATACGAAATATGTTACATTTTCACCATTAATTATGGTTCAAATGGCTCTGAGCACTATGGGACTCAACTGCTGTGGTCATTAGTCCCCTGGAACTTAGAACTACTTAAACCTAACTAACCTAAGGACATCACACACGTCCATGCCCGAGGCAGGATTCGAACCTGCGACCGTAGCAGACCATTAATTAGAGACATAGTATAGTGAGTAGAGGATGGGTTTTAGTTAATCAAATACTATGTCCTTATGTGAACCACAGGTAACTGTCAAAAGAATACGGTGTATCTGGTCAACATTCATAAACAAGAGGTAAGTGCAAACTGCTATTAAGGAACAAGATTGAAACCAAGTAGACTAAGCCGCTAGGCGGCGCTAGATACGTGGTGCACGATGTATTTCTTTGTTCCCAAATAAGTACTCAATCTACTATACTATTTATCTAGAAAATGGTGAAAATGTAACATTTTTCATATCTTCTGATGCCAGTTTTGTATTTTATTTCACAGCCTTTGTAAATGACGGAATGTCGAAACACGTAAGGCGATTTTGGAAAAAATAAAAAGTGAGGTGAAGAAACCCGAAAGTAATATCATGTAAATTTTATCTCTAAATTTTAGTCTCTTCCTCTCTCCCTGGATTCAGACATCCTTACTTCACAGTCCAGAATCGTCCTTTCCACCTAACTGAAACAGTAAAATGTCTTGGACTAACACTCGATAAAAAGCAAACTTGGAACCTCCACCTAAAAAGGATCAGCTACTAACCGGCCGAAGATGGGAAGTAACACCACGACTGCCAATCGTACCTGGAAGATCCACATCCATCCCACCCTCGCATATGCAAATTGTGCATAGATCTCTGCCTCACCTAATATTTACACTCCAAATTAAATTCGTGAACTGCACGCACTCCACATCAGCTTACCCTTCTCCCAACCCATATCCTCTATCAGCAGAAGGTAAAATTCTCACATTTCTTCAGACACTCGGAATTCTTTCACCAGTCCTACGACTGTCGCAAAATCTAATCCCATTTGACATTGTATCCCAAACTCTTGATAACCTCGGTCTGCCACTGCACCTATATCACCACATCCTACCCTCTATGTATGTCTATACACTACACGTTCTTCCCCAGATAATTTCAACAGCCTTCCTCTCTCCAACTATGAAATCATTTCTGACGTACTCCCATCCTTACCCGAGCGAGATGGCGCAGTAGTAGGGCATTTGACTCGCAGTCGGGAGAACAGAAGTTAAACTACCCATTAGGTCAGCCAGGTTTCCCTTAGAAATAGCTAGAGGCATATACAGGGATATTTTATTTATTTGAAAAGCACAAGGTTACACGGTTGATTTCCTTTCCATCCTTCTCCGACAAGAGCTTCTGCTGCCTCTCTAGTGACCTCGTCGTCGAAGGAACGTTAATACGTCTTCTTCTTGTCTTTTATCCATCCTGTGAACTATAACCTACCAAACGAATACTCCTTTCTCGGCGTAGAGTAATTAGAGTAATGAAATTTTGCAAATACATTGGTCTGTGTAACATATTTATGTAATAAACATTGCAAGATCGCATATTAATTGAAGAGCGAGGTAAGCCACTGGAAATGTGAAATGCTGGTACAATAATAACCCGTGTAACCGCCAGAATGTTGAGCGCAAGCATACAAACGTGCATGCATTGCGTTGTATAGCTTCCGGGTGTTAGTTTGTGGGATGGAGTTCTATGCCTGTAGTAGCACTTGGTCGGTCAACACACGGTCGGTTAATGCTGTTTGTGGATGACGCTAGAGTTGTCGTCCGATGATGTCCCATATGTACTCGACTAGAGGTACAGTAGATCTGTTAATCGAGCAGGCCAATATAACATATCCTTACTCGGTAGAGCACGTTTGGTTACAACAGCGGGATGTGGGCGAGAATTATCAAGTGGTTCAAATGGCCCTGATCACTATGGGACTCAACTGCTGTGGTCATCAGTCCCCTAGAACTTAGAACTACTTAAACCTAACTAACCTAAGGACATCACACACATCCATGCCCGAGGCAGGATTCGAACCTGCGACCGTAGCAGTCGCACGGTTCCGGACTGCGCGCCTAGAACCGCGAGACCACCGCGGCCGGCCCGAGAATTATCCTCCCGTATAATACCCCATGGAATGTTGTTCATGAATGGCAGCACAATAGATCGAATCATCAGACTGACGTAAAAATGTGCATTCATAGTGCGTGTTGTGATAATCACGAGAATGCTCTTTCTGTCATACGAAATCGTACCCCAGACCATAACTCCAGGTGTATGTACAGTGCATATAGCACGCAGACAGGTTGATTGCAAGTCCCCAACTGTCCTCCTTCTAAGAAACACGCAGCCGTTACTGGCACCAAGATAGAGCCAGCTTACGTCAGAAAAAACAACAGACCTCCACTCTGCCCTCCACTGGGCTCTCGCTTGACACCACTGAAGTCGCAAATGGCTGTCGTTTGGTGTCAGCAGAATGCACGCTACAGGGCACCTGGCTCGGAGCTGTCCTTGAAGTAACCGGTTTGTAACAGTTCACTGGGTTACTGTTGTTACAACTGTTGCTGAAATTGGTGCCGCAGATGCAGTACGATGCGCCAGAGCCATATGCCGAACACAGTGGTCTTCCCTCTCGTGGTCGTTTAGACCTTGATCTTCTTGCAGCCGTACATTCTCGTAACCACGGCTGCCAGCAGTCATGTACAATGACTACATTTCTGTCATATCTATCTGCAGTACCGCAATAGGAACATCGAACTTATCGCAGCCCTATTATACGACCTCGTTCAGACTCACTGAAGTGTTGATAATGGAGTCTTTGTCCCCTTAAAGGCATTACGTGCTTCCACCTCTCGCTTCATGAGGATACGCCCAGAATCAATACTCAGAGTAAAACTCCTATCATCCTCGATGGTCTAGTCTCAGTGTCCTTGACGCCATGGTAAATGGTACTGCCGATGTGCGGTTGTCAACGGAAAACAACGCTCTGGTTGTCGGGCAAAGAGACCACGCCCATGCAGTAGCCGTATCATTGAGAAGAGTGAGGCTGTGTGTCTTGTGGTCCTGTTAAATGTGGTTGCAATTGCACCCGATGTTTGACATGGGTCCCTCCTTGTCCACTGCACAATGTTGCCTTCATTTACTGCAGTTGACCACATCCACTCGTTTGGGCAACAGTGTCTGTGTTTCGGACGTCAAACAACGATCTGAGTAATACCAATTTCCTGAGCTTCTTCCTTCTTCCAGTTTCCCGGTGATTCTTCTCCATGTGAAATTATTCAGATGTTTTCTCTGGGAGATATTTTAATGAAGAACACCACCACAGTGCACCGTAACTGCTCGCTGATGACGCACACTTTCTTTTCCCCTTCCTTCAACTGCCTCGTGTTGTGGGGACAGCCTCATTTGGCGCTATAGGCACGCTGACCTCAAGCCATGTGATGCCCAGTTCTCTATGCATGAATGGGACACCAGTGGCAAAATACCCCACAATTTCATTCATTTCCATCGAGTAGTTAGTATGTTACTGTATCTATCTCGTCTTTATGTTCTGCAGAGCATGTGTTTAGGGACGATGAATACGACGACTGTATGGCCTACAGAATTAATAAACAGAAGAGTAAAAATGGCTGGAGTACATTTATTATATGTAGATGGTATTAGATAATGTGCAGAAGTAACACAGTACGTATAGCTGGAGGCTGCAATGCTTGGAAAAGGAGGCCTTTATTCAATAGTGCGAGTCAAATGCTAATTATACAGCGTAATTAAACATAAAACACAGGGCCGTGTTTGTGTTGTTTATGATGATGGATGATGATAATGATGATGACGAAAATGATGATGAGGAAGCATAGGGTAAAACTCGATGCCGAGTAATAGCCCATTCCCCCCGAATTGCGTTATGAAGAACAAGAGGCCATCCACAGTGCTAAAAGGAATCCGTTAACCTTCGCTTACACGATAAATCAGTCAAATGGTGCACATGGCTCTGAGCACTACGGGACTTAACATCTTAGGTCATCAGTCCCCTATTACTTAGAACTACTTAAACTTAACTAACCTAAGGACACCACAAACATCCATGCCCGAGGCAGGATTCGAACCTGCGACTGTAGCAGTCCCGCGCTTCCGGACTGAAGCGCCTAGAACCGCACGGCCACCGTGGCCGGCAAATCAGTCAAATATAATGATCGAAAATACATAGTAATTAGAATTACGAACTACTTAAATTGGAAAGAGCACGTAGAAAATGTTGTAGGGAAGGCATACCAAAGACTGCGTTTTATTGACAGAACACTTAGAAAATGTAACAGATCTGTCTACACTACACTTGTCGGTCCTCTTTGGGAGCACTGCTGCGTGGTCTGGGGTCCTTACCAGATACATCGAGAAAGTTCAAAGAGGAGCAGCTCGTTATGTATTATCGCGAAATAGGGGAGAGAGTGTCTCTGACATGATACAAGATTTTGGGAGGGCATCATTTTCGTTGCGGTAGAATCTTCTCACGAAATTTCAATCACCAAATTACTCCTCTGAATGCGAAAATATTTTGCTGACGCCGACCTGCATAGGGAGAAACGATCATCATAATAAAATAAGAGAAATCAGAGCTAGCACGGAAAGTTGTAGGTGTTCGTTTCCACTTATCGCTGTTCGAGATTGGAATAATAGAGAATTATTGCGAAGGTGCTTCGATGAACCCTCTTCCAGGCACTTAAGTGTGATTTGTAGAGTATCCACGTTGATGTAGATGTAGATGAACGAGCTTAACAACCTCACTAGACGCAGGAACCACCCTCAAACGTTTTACATGCCATGATTTCACGCAAAACTTATGAGAGGTTTGGAATTTACCCTGAGACACTGGTCCGCAGACAGTACCTCATCCGCTCTCCTAGCGCTCCCGGCCAATAGCAAGATAGACAGTCTCTGAAACGGAAAATCTCTGAGGTGAACACCACAACACTAGCATGTAATTGCTGTCGTTCGGCTGTGCTCACTACTGAAACTTCGTACCAAAAAGAATCCATTTTGTAATTCATAGTAAGATATGGATATTGATAGTTATGCTCTAGGGGCCAAAACATTATGACCACAGCCGATGGCGAGACTGAATTCCGTTTCGGGCTCTCGTGAAACGGTTAAAGAAAGAAAGAAAATAAGCGGAGCACAGACGAAGGGGGAATCATTCTAGCGACGATCTTGTTCCTTAATAGCAGTTTGCACTTACCTCTTGTTTATGAATGTTGACCAGATACACCGTATTCTTTTGACAGTTACCTGTGGTTCACATAAGGACATAGTGTTTGATTAACTAAAACCCATCCTCTACTCACTATACTATGTCTCTAATTAATGGTCTGCTACGGTCGCAGGTTCGAATCCTGCCTCGGGCATGGACGTGTGTGATGTCCTTAGGTTAGTTAGGTTTAAGTAGTTCTAAGTTCCAGGGGACTAATGACCACAGCAGTTGAGTCCCATAGTGCTCAGAGCCATTTGAACCATAATTAATGGTGAAAATGTAACATATTTCGTATCTTTCGATACCAGTTTGTATTATATTTTATAGTCTTTGAAAATGACAGAATGTTGAAACGAGTGGTCGATTTTGGAAATAATAAAAATTGTGGTCAAGGCATCAGGATCCTGTGATCGCTTCGTCTCATAGCCTTTTCATGCACATTGTATCTCCAATTATTAAGTGCACACAACAGAAAAAAATGACGTTGGAGTTCAAAAACTGACCCTCGTTTATACTAACGCAAATATTTTTGACGCAAGGGAAGTCCCGATGCTGCCAATAAGACAGTAGATAACTTTATCGACATCTCGCAATAGCGGGGCGCCACACCTTGTGGTTGTTGTAACATTGACCGCTAGATGGCAGGAAGCTCTCTGCCCTGAGCGCGAACTGGCAAGCACGGATCGTCGTACTATGCATTCCCTATAACGCAACATGGATTTTTGCACTTCAGAGGAAAAATTGCACTCGTGCTTTTATGTATTTACTAGTTTACGAAAGAAGAAAGGAAAAAGTGAACGGAGAAAGTGCCGTTAATTCTTTTTTTTTAATTTTTTTTTATT
This sequence comes from Schistocerca gregaria, assembly GCF_023897955.1. NCBI lineage: Eukaryota > Metazoa > Arthropoda > Insecta > Orthoptera > Acrididae > Schistocerca > Schistocerca gregaria. Next base: position 441,184,724 of record NC_064931.1, on the reverse strand, counting down.
TACCTGTAGTGCGTTATGTACACGTCGTGAAACAGGAGGTAAGGAAAAGATGCAGCACGGCAGCAACAATTTAATTTGCTTTATTACTCTGGTTGCACAAAATACTGTGATGAGGGAGTCTTTCCGATGAACTTTCTTTGTTGTTTCCGGAAAAAAATTAGCTATTCATAAATCTAGAAATTCAGAGCGACAAAATTGTCTATAATGGGATATATGCACATCTGTCCCAAGAACAGCGGACATCGATTAGGATACCGAATTACTGTCTACTACTGATAGCTCAGAACCTATCAGAAGTAGACCCGTAAAGCATATAATTACTATAAGAATCTAAAGAGAGTTGGCAAAATTAATTCTACAAAAATTGTATGGACGTTATCTCTTGAAACTATAACGTTAGGACATCTACATTTCTACACAACGGTGGTTAGTGGCAGGTGGAGTGATCGTGGATAGTCTTGTACATTATTTTAATTTGAAGTGCATGTCCTGTACAGGTGCACGTTAACAAAGGGCATAATGGGAACTTACGCTACTCCTGGGTACAGAAATTTATCGTGCCGTAGTAATAAAAGGTAATCGCACAGGGCAACAAGTTATAATACCGTGTCATCATGGGCTTTAAATGGGAGATTATCATGGTGCAGCTACATGTTAATTACTAAAATACTACAGAAAAATGTAAATAATTATTTATTTCTAAAAAGGAAAGCACAACCCGGTTTCAACTGAGTTTATGCATCCTTTGTGGACTCACATTTTAATGTATGTACAGGTTTTTTTCTAAGAATTTCTGCTGGTTCTGTTTAGCTTTGATTATCTTAATCGTGTGGTCAGGTATTATTATTGATTTATAATTTTCCAGATCCACCTGAAGATGGGATGCATCTGCTGAAACTAAGAAGTTTTATAATCGTAGCAGATTTTGTCATCGATGATGAAATGTAAAAATGTTGACTGTATGTCGCTCACTGTGCATTTACACTCATCGATGGACGTTTACCTAAAGCTATAGAAGATCGGGTGACTTTTAAGCTCGATCCAACATTTAGCTGCAATTTACTATATATTTTAGATGGTTCAGTTCCCAGCAGGGGCAAATGTATGTACAGTACGCAGGTCTATCACACTGAACGGATACAATAAAGAGCAGCGCGTATGGTCGCAGGTTCCAAAATTCTTTCCGGGAAACTTGACGTCTTTCTTCATGTGTATGCTCATTCTGTTCTTTTAGCATATGTATGAAGCTCTTCCGTACATCTAAGAAAGAGTAACTTGCAGAGCTTGAACAAATCAGCCAATGAGTTGCAAAGAAAGGTTTATTTCAACCTTGACCTACGTTTCTACAGTTTTAAAATTGTCTTCTTCAGGAGGTGTAATGGACCTTGCAACATCACATGTTGGATAAGTACACTGAAAAAGCCAAACGGCTTCTGAAGGAGACAGTTTTAAAATTGTCGAAACCTAGGTCAATGGTTACAGTAAAATTTTCTTTGCAACTGGTTGTCTGACTTTTTTCAAGCTCTCCAAGTCATAGCTTTCTCTGATTTACAGAAAAGCTCCATGGAGATGCTAAAAGAAGCAAACTGGCAAAGACGTCAAGATTTTCGCAAAAGTCTACTTACTTATTACCAAGAATTAGTATTAAAAAGGGATCTAGGAACACACTATGCCCCCTACTTTCACTTTCGTTGAGTTCGCAATTATAAGATTAGGCTGATTACAGAGTTTTTTAAGCAATCATGCTTCCCGCGCTTCAGGCGCAAATACAATGCGAAAAAAAACGCTATTATGGGTTACGATGGGAAGTACTCTCCGCCACCTACTTCCCTGTGAGTTGCAGAGTCCGATGTAGACGTAGAATCGAGTTACAGACAGGTACGCAAAACGGAGCGATTCCTGCGCAACACTGATTTCTGCCTTCAATCTAGATGGCTGTCGCGGCTAATGAGATGCTGCGGTCACGAGAAAATCCGCATGGATGATTTTTACCTTGTGTACTAGATGGCTCTGGCAGCAAACGGGAGTCTGCCGTCACGAGATATTGCGCATGAGTGATTTCCACCTTCTGTACCAGATGGCTCTCGCAGCGAACGGGAGGCTGCAACCACGAGGCATTACGGAGGGCGCGTGCGCCACACCTAGTGGGAAAAAAAATGGTTCAAATGGCTCTGAGCACTATGGAACTCAACTGCTGTGGTCATCAGTCCCCTAGAACTTAGAACTACTTAAACCTAACTAACCTAAGGACAACACACACACATCTATGCCCGAGGCAGGATTCGAACCGGCGACCGTAGCAGTTGTACGGTTCCGGACTGCGCGCCTAGAACCGCGAGACCACCGCGGCCGGCACCTAGTGGAAAAGATAGTACCTGTAGCATATGGTTTCCACCTTCTGTACCAGATGGCTCTCACAGCGAACGGGAGGATGCAGTCACGAGGCATTACGGAGGGCGCATGCGCCACACCTAGTGAAAAAGAGAGCACCTGTAGCATATGTTTAACATTAAAATAAGGAGGGAAACCTATCGATATTATTATGGCTCCAGTAATTAGAATTAGTTTTCTTATAATCACGAGGTGGCACAGGCAACAAACACGATACTCGAGACGTCGTGGTTCCCGCACATAACAGTTGTGGGCATTTGTTTCATGTCTTTGTCTCTAATATTTCCAATTTTTGTGTAAGCCACGAACTTACTGTGAAAGTGAGAGAAGGAGTTGCAGTAATACCAGTGTTTTCCAATCCAATTACTCATGAAGGTCGATCATAAATCTGTATTTTGCAACCAAACATAATTTTTAAATAACTAAAACTAGCAAGTTTTTAATAACAGTACATCCATACATATTATAAAAAACGGATGTGTGTGTGTCTGTGTGTGTTTGTGTGTGTTCCACATCTCCTCCTAAACCAAAGGAAGATTTCAGCCAAACTCGGTACACATAGTCCTTACTGTCAGGTAACAATCACTGTAGGGATAAGAACCACCTACATATCGAAGTTCAGGAGATATGATGTCAAAATATGAGATGCATAAGAAACTGCCACGTCACACATGACGTTTAAATGTATTACTTCTGTGCTACCAACTCTAAATTTCGCAGACAGTATTCACATGTGCGGCTACATGCACGTACCTAATTACATCATAGTACCACTCATAGCTCAGGAGATGCGACGTCATAAATACTGAGATGCGTAAAAAGCCACCGCATCATGCGTGATGTTTTAATACATTTATTCTTTACTAATAAGACACTGCTAAAACCTAGTCAACTTAAAGAAATCCGTGACGCCTGGCAGCTCTTTTGACAGCTTTCAACTGCGAACCGTAAATGACTGTAGGCGAAAACTAGCTGTATATTGAGCTATGAATAGGCGTTGTCATAGAGACGTTTACAAAAACGTGTTGTAGCTCCTGGAGATATGACTAGATATTCTGTTTATAATCACGTTCTGAGTTAAATCAGTATTACAGAGAATTTGTTTTTTGCGTAGTATGTTTCTTAATATGGATACTGTAATTATACATTTGTACATAAAGCATATTTCTTTGTGCAATAGTTGCAAAGTGTCAAAGGCGTTTTCACAAATACACGGAAATGAGACTTTTTCCGTGTTACACTAAACAACAGTTCTTTTTTTGTTTGCGTTCCTGACAGGAAATTAGTAAAATGAATAGCCCGGCAGTGCCGGTTTTGTCATCTAGTACGGTAATAACAAATACGTACAGTGATCAGCGAAAACATGACCACCTATTTAACAGCATGTTAAATCAAATTCTGGAAAGCGAAACAGCAACGATTGATGAGCATTCTGTTAGTAAAAGTCTGAATGGCCTTTCAGACCATGATGCACAATTTTTAACACTAAAAGGCTTTTGTACTCAAACAAATGTTACATTTGATTACAAACTATGTAGGAAAGTTAATCCAACAGCAATAGAGAGTTTTTTTAAAGAGTGGCAGGATGTTTATAGTGCTAATAACAAAGATGATAAACATAATGCTTTTCGTAACACGTTTCTCATGCTCTTTGAGACTTGCTTTCCATTAGAACGTTCTAAACGGATTACTAGCAGTATTAGGCAGCCCAGGTGGCTGACTAGTGGGGTCATGTAGAACAAAGTGGGAATTATCTCAAAATGTAGTCACAATCAAGCTACAGAATCTCATTACAAAGAGCATTGTTAGGTGCTAAAAAATGTTATTAGGAAGGCAAAGAGGATGTGGTGTGCAAATGGAATATCTAATTCACAGGATAAAATTAAAATCATATGGTCAGTTGTGAAGGAAGAGTCTGGTCAGCAGCACAAGGTCGACGATATTAAGTCAGTTCGTAGTAAAAGTATTTCTGTTACTGATAAATCAGGTACATGTACAGTATTTAACTATCATTTTCTGGACATTGCTCGTGAATTAAATATAAATTTAGTTTCTACAGGGAATCATATAACTTTCTTGGCAAATGCCTTTCCGAAATCGATGTCTGAAATACTCCTCTATGATACGGGCAAGGGGGAGAATGAGTCAATAATTAAATAATTGAAGACTAAGGACTCTCATAGATATGATGGTGTGCCTAGCAGAATATTAAAGTACTGTGCTGCACATGATAGCTCTGTATTTAGCCATATATGTAATTTTTGCTTTAGGAATGGTCACTTTCCTGCACGATTAAAGTACTCAGTAGTAACGCCGATTTATAAAAAGGGGGAAAAAGATAATGTAGACAATTTTAGGCCTATTTCTATGCCATCAGTGTTTGCTAAAGTTATTGAAAAGGCTGTGCATGTAACGATAATCGATCATTTTATATCACACGATTTGCTATCAAATGTACAGTTCGGCTTTAGAAGTCGTTTAACAACTGAAATTCTGTATTCTCTTTTCTCTGTGAGGTACTGGATGGGTTAAACAAAAGTTTCGAACGCTAGGTATATTTTTTATTTAGCTAAGGCGTTTGATTGTGTGGATCAAAAAATTTTGCTCCAGAAATTGGACCATTGCGGAATATGGGGAGTGCGTCACAATTGGTTCACCTCTTACTTTAGCAACAGACAGCAAAAGGGCATTATTCACAATGTTGAGAATGGCTGTGATGTGGGGTCTGAGTGGGGCACAGTCAAGTGGGGGGTGCCCCAGGGATCAGTGTTGGGGCCACTCCTGTTCCTTATTTATGTAAATGATATGTCCCCTAGTATTATGGGTACTCTAAAATATTTCTTTTTGCTGATGACTCTAGCTTGGTAGTAAAGAAAGTTGTTTGCAACATTGGCCCAGTTTCAAATAATGCAGTTAAAGACCTAAGTTCACGGCTTGTAGAAAATAAACTGACGCTAAATCACAGTAAGAATCAGTTTTTACAGTTTCTAACACAAGTCAACAAAACCTGGCGTTTTAATTTCGCAGAATGTACAAATGATTGGTGAAACTGAACAGTTCACATTTCTAGGTGTTCAGATATATAGTAAACTGTCGTGGTAAGCCCACGTTCAGGACCTTGTTCAAAGACTTAAAGCTGCCATATTTGCTATTCGAACGGTATCTGAAGTGAGTGATTGTTCGACACGAAAATGAGTCTACTTTGCTTATTTTCATTCCCTTATGCCGTATGGGATTATATTTTGGGGTAATTATTCCGATTCTAAAAGGATATTTGTGGCTCAGAATCTGGCGGTTCGGGCAATAAGTGGTGTAAGTTCGCGAGCCTCTTGTCGACCCCGTTTCACGAGTCTGGGTATTTTGACGTTGGCCTCTCATTATATATATTCGTTACTATCATTTCTTGTTAGAAATATTAGCTTATTCGAAAGGATAAGCAGCGTTCACTCAGTTAATACTCGGCAGAAATCCAACCTGCATTTGGATCGGACTTCCTTAACGTTTGTGCAGAAAGATGTGCAGTATACTGCTGCATCCATTTTCAATAAGCTACGACTCGAATTCAAAATTCTTAGCAGTAATTCACGCTTTATCAAATCGAAGCTGAAGAGTTTCCTCACGGGTCACTCCCTCTATTCTATTGAGGAGTTCCTTGAAAAAATAAGCGGATTCTTATGTTATATTGTTGACTGCGCTTACTTAAACTTATGGCTTGACTTTTTTTGGCTTCATAAATACTTCATTTTTATCTGTTATCACTTTTATGTTGTAATATCATGTACTGACACGTTCCATGACCTTGGAAATTTGCTCCTCAGTTTGGTCCTACGGAACTTGAAGTGTAAATAAATAAAATAAATAAATTCATATGTGTCTGAAGGTATGGGTCCCAGATATCTATGCATAACTCACGAAATTCTCGTAAATTACATACTTGTGGTTTGTGGCCGAACAGTAGTGCCACAAATGTATTCCATCACGTCCGTATCAGATGAATTTTGTGGTCAAGACATCAAAGTGAGTTCACTATCATGATCCTCAAACCACTGTAGCGTGAGTGTGGCCTTATGACGTGGACGGTGTTATCCTGTTGGAGGATGCCATCCCCGTCAGAGTAGACATCAAGCATTAAAGGATACAGGTGGCCCGCAATAATTTTCACATAGGCTACAGCTATCACGGTGCCTTCGACTACTACCGCAGGTCACATGGAAGCCCAGATGAAAGTCCGAGGCACAGTACATGTTTTGAGGAACCATTCGCTTGGGAGACGGCGTATGTGCACCAAACACGAATATAGTGGTGTAACAAGAAACAAGGCGATACTTTTCCTTTGATCCAAGGTCAAATTTCGGTGATCCTCTGCCTACAGCGATCGTAATTGAAGATACCGTTGGATCATGTAGAGAGCACCTACCGTGTAGCCACATGCTAAACAATGTGTGCTGAACTGTGTGCCCCGAATCACTTGTATCTCCACCAGCAATGTACTTTGCAGTCACATCTGCCACAGATTGCTGTCTGTCTTGTTTTAAAGGACGGGCAAGCCTCCGACCCGCGTTTCCTGTGATGAGACGTCAACGTCCATCACCTTATTACCGACTAGCGGTCACCATCGTTCAACCACATTCCATAGGTGCTCACGACAGCAGCACCCGAGTAGACAATTAGATCCGCCGTTACCTGGATGCTCGTTCCCAAGTGTCAGCCAGTCACGATCTGCTCTGTGAAAGTCGCTTAAATCAGTGGACTTTCCCATTTGTGGCCCTTATCGTCGGTAGAAGGATTCCCCATTCATCGCTGCTCAGCTTATATACTTTCCTTACCGCGTCACGTGCCCGCAATGTCACCAACGGCAATTAGTCTCGCGATGGAAAGTGCTCAGAATGATTTGGCGCGTCAGTATAAACTGACGAGAAAAGAATTGCCACTCCAAAAAATAATTACTGTAGATTAATAAAATTTCGGGAATACATTTGTCCGGGTAAGTGATCACAGGTTAATACAGGGTGTTACAAAAAGGTACGGCCAAACTTTCAGGAAACATTCCACACACACAAATAAAGAAAAGATGTTATGTGGACATGTGTCCGGAAACGCTTATTTTCCATGTTAGAGCTCATTTTAGTTTCGACAGTATGTACTGCACTTCCGCGATTCACCGCCAGTCGGCCCAATTGAAGGAAGGTAATGTTGACTTCGGTGCTTGTGTTGACATGCGACTCATTGCTTTACAGTACTAGCATCAACAGGTTAGTGTTCTTCACGAACGTGGTTTTGCAGTCAGTGCAGTCAGATGCCCATTTGATGTATGGATTAGCACGGGGCAATAGTCGTGGCGCGGTACGTTTGTATCGAGACAGATTTCCAGAACGAAGGTGTCCCGACAGGAGGCGTTCGAAGCAATTGATCGGCGTCTAAGGGAGCACGGAACATTCCAGCGTATGACTCGCGACTGGGGAAAACCTAGAACGACGAGGACACCTGCAATGCGTCAGCACCACTGCACTCCCTGTAAAAGAATCTTAATACTAACTAAATTTAGTGGAAGAGGTTCAAGGCTTTCCTATTTTTAGTTAGCTGGTAAAATAACGTCGAAAAAGCAGTTAAGTTTACCATTGGAAATTTTATTCTACTCACAAAACATTGTTTATAAATTGCACTGTTGATAAAAGGAAGTGTTTTAATACAGGATGGTAAAAACCAACTGCGTTCAACAAAAATGTGAACGAATATTCCCTGAATGGGTTTCCAAGTTCTGCAATGGATCGAAGGATGACCCATGCCATATCACATCTATAATCTAGGTTTAAATTAAGTTTCACAAAAGAGCAAACTATCAAAATGGTCTACAGTGACCCTCAATTATCTTTAATTACTTATCTAACTTGTCGTAAATTACAGTGGCTGATGTGGCTTCTCCATAACCATATAACAGAAAAATCCTCGCGTTTCAGATTTTTTCTGCAGTTCTGAGTGAAGCCTTAAGCGCTCAAAAATGCAGCATCGCGTGTATTCATTACCTTGTCGGTGTTTAGGCACCGTCAGGGCGGCGGCGGGCAGCACAGCTCCGCTCACCTCGCCATCTCGGAAGCAACTAACTTCTCCTAACTTCTCCTTACTACCATTTACAGAAGTTGGTTTAAAAAAACTATCTGGCTGTGTTTTCATCTGACCAGTCAGGGTCTCAATGTTAACCTTAAGCTCCACCTACAAAAATTCTGTCTATCCAACGAGAAACGTTATACTTTTCGTGGTGGGGCAATGTTTTTAAAGTTTGCAACGTAACAGAGACGCGAAAAAGGCTCATGCTAAAAGCTGCAGCTGGTGTGGTCCTTTTAGCGTTATCGTAAGATCTATACTGTTCTTCTGGAGGGCTCTATCTTTTAACATGGGCTGAGGGGTGGTCCTAACGTAACAGAGACGCGAAAAAGTCTCACGCTAAAACTTGCGGGTGGTGTGGCCGTTTTTGTGTTATCGTATGATCTATACTGTTTTTCTGGAGGCCTCTAGCTTTTAACATGGGCTGGGGGGTGGTCCTTGACGTAACAGAGACGCAAAAAAGTCTCACGCTAAAACTTGCAACTGGCGTTGTCCTAGTGGTTAACTGGCGACGTGGGTGTCCAGTCCGTCCCTTATCGTAGGGCCTTCTAGCTTAACACGGTTCTGCTCTCGGCTTCTGTTCTCGTTTCTCCCCTCGAAACTGCGTCTGCCTCATGGTGGGAAGGTATGACATGCATTCAGGCATTCTTGTGTTAGTCTGTGGTATTCCATTTGCTCACTCGTTACTCGTATTACTTTGGTTAATTTAATGTCACGATTTATTCGGAGCTATGTGACATACTACTGGATTTGCTTATCATGTCAGGGTTTTCATGGAAGGTGTTGGATTTGCCTGACACCTTACAAGGACATCACACACATCCATGCCCAAGGTAGGGTTCGAACCTGCGACAGTAGCGGCCGCGCGCTTACAGACTGTAGCGCCTAGAACAGCTCGGCCACTCCGGCCAGCTAGTGAGTAATAAATAAGTAATAAATTAAAGCGTCACTCTTAATCCGGTAGATTTACCGCAGAACAGCGGAACTGGAGTAAGCGATATACTTTTTCCTTTCATCACTTTGTGGGGGTCTTCAGCGTTGAAGAGTTTCGGGACTCAACTTGATAGGTCGGGGATGTACTACAGAAAGGACGCAGCTTCTCGGGTAGCAGAGTACTTGAGGAGTCTATATGGGTTCTTTTTGCTAAGGGGTAGTTCGAGGTCCTCTGACGTACGTCTGCAAGTCGATAAGCAGCCCGCGTGCAAAGGAAACACACTTCTACGGTCGAAATTTTAACAGCAAATTGTCGAAGTAATGGTAACAATGAGCCTGAATTTACTGCACTCCAGAAAAATTGTCACGCTCAAATTATTCTCAGAACCGATAGCTGGCTGAAACCTGAAGCAAAAATCTCTGAAATATTTAGCGAGGATTGATACTTTTATCGAAAAGACAGAACAGACGGCGTAAGATCGAAATTGAGTCTAACTGTGAGGTCATCTGGCCGCGAGTAACAGGCTTAGGTGAACTCAAGTTAGTTATCGGATCTTTTCACCGGCCAACCGATTTCGCAGTGACAGTTTCAGAATCCTTCAAAGAAAGCCTACGCTGGGTAGTGCGGAAATCCCCTTAGCATGCAATATTAGTTGGAGGCAACGTGAACGTATACTGGGACGTCTATGGACTCGGTGCAGGCGGTACAGACAAACGGTCTTGTGAAGTAGTTTTGAACACGTCTTCCGAAAACTATTTTGAGTAAATACACTCCTGGAAATGGAAAAAAGAACACATTGACACCAGTGTGTCAGACCCACCATACTTGCTCCGGACACTGCGAGAGGGCTGTACAAGCAATGATCACACGCACGGCACAGCGGACACACCAGGAACCGCGGTGTTGGCCGTCGAATGGCGCTAGCTGCGCAGCATTTGTGCACCGCCGCCGTCAGTGTCAGCCAGTTTGCCGTGGCATACGGAGCTCCATCGCAGTCTTTAACACTGGTAGCATGCCGCGACAGCGTGGACGTGAACCGTATGTGCAGTTGACGGACTTTGAGCGAGGGCGTATAGTGGGCATGCGGGAGGCCGGGTGGACGTACCGCCGAATTGCTCAACACGTGGGGCGTGAGGTCTCCACAGTACATCGATGTTGTCGCCAGTGATCGACGGAAGCTGCATGTGCCCGTCGACCTGGGATCGGACCGCAGCGACGCACGGATGCACGCCAAGACCGTAGGATCCTACGCAGTGCCGTAGGGGACCGCACCGCCACTTCCCAGCAAATTAGGGACACGTGTCGTCTTCAGCGATGAGAGTCGCTTCTGCCTTGGTGCCAATGATGGTCGTATGCGTGTTTGGCGCCGTTCAGGTGAGCGCCACAATCAGGACTGCATACGACCGAGGCACACAGGGCCAACACCCGGCATCATGGTGTGGGGAGCGATCTCCTACACTGGCCGTACACCTCTGGTGATCGTCGAGGGGACACTGAATAGTGCACGGTACATCCAAACCGTCGTCGAACCCATCGTTCTACCATTCCTAGACCGGCAAGGGAACTTGCTGTTCCAACAGGACAATGCACGTCCGCATGTATCCCGTGCCACCCAGCGTGCTCCAGAAGGTGTACGTCAAGTACCCTGGCCAGCAAGATCTCCGGATCTGTCCCCCATTGAGCATGTTTGGGACTGGATGAAGCGTCGTCTCACGCGGTCTGCACGTTCAGCACGAACGCTGGTCCAACTGAGGCGCCAGGTGGAAATGGCATGGCATGCCGTTCCACAGGACTACATCCAGCATCTCTACGATCGTCTCCATGGGAGAATAGCAGCCTGCATTGCTGCGAAAGGTGGATATACACTGTACTAGTGCCGACAATGTGCATGCTCTGTTGCCTGTGTCTATGTGCCTGTGGTTCTGTCAGTGTGATCATGTGATGTATCTGACCCCAGGAATGTGTCAATAAAGTTTCCCCTTCCTGGGACAATGAATTCACGGTGTTCTTATTTCAATTTCCAGGAGTGTATTTCGACAGCCTACACACACTGGAAATATTTTCGATCTTCTAGCTACAAATACGACTGATGTTATCAGCCGTGTCAGTATAGAGACAGGGATTGGTGATCATGATGAAATCATAGCGACGGCCGTTGATGACGATAATATAGTCATCAAGTTGGTAAGGGGAGCATTTTCGGTGGAAAGAGCAGGTAAGCAGTTGTTGGCATCCCTCTTAGACAATAAACTGACATAATTCAGTTCCAGTATGATTTACACAGAGGAATTGTGGACAAAGTTCGAACTGATTGTAAATCATACTTTGGAGAAGGATGTACAAGTCATGTGGATTAAGAATGCGAAAGACCCGTCGTGTTTTAATAACAAAATTCGAAACATGCAGAGAAAGTAAAGAATTCTGAACTCTCGGTTCAAAAAAAGAACGCGAAAATGACGACAGGCAAAAGATAATAGAAATTCGAGCGTCAGTAAAAAGATCCGTGCGCGAACTTCCACCGTCACACCTTCTTGCCAAGAAGCCGTGAAAATTCTAATCCTATATAGAATCGCTTATCGGTTCGAACGCTTCTATCTGGTCACTCACTGACTTATCAGGTGAGGCAACAGAAGGGTGCAAAATGAAAGCTCACGTTTTAAATTTCACGTTTAAGAAATCATTCACGCATAAGGACTGTACAAACATATCATCGTTTGACTGTTGCATATACTCCCGTATGGAGGACGTATTAATAGGCAATCTGGAGCAGAGAAGCAGCTGAGAGAGTTCATAGCAAGCATGTCACCAGATCAGGATGGATCCCAGTTCGGTTTTACAGAGGCCTCTTACTGAGGCTGCATTTATCGCGAGTCTTTCGTCCAGTCCGAAGTCGCAAGGCACTGGAAAAAAGCGCGGGTGACTTCCACACATAAGACGGTAAAAGAACGTACACGCATAATTACGTACCTACATCCTCAACATCGGTTTGCTACAGAGTTATTGAACATATGCTGAGTTGGACTATAATAAATTTTCTTGTGGCAGAAGAGCTGCTGCAACAAATCAGCACGGATTTAGGAAGCACCGATCGTGCGAGCCTCAGCTTACCCTTTATTTCCATTAAACCGTGAGAACTATGGATGAAAGACATAAGGCATGTACCATATTCCTAAATTTCCGAAAAGCGTTTGACTTGGTGCCCTACAGCAGGCAGTTAATAAAGGACCTCCTAAGTAATAGCAGTACGTTTGACTCGACTTAGAGTGTTCATCAGAGACTTGGAGTGTTCAAATAACTTACGGGTTTGCTGCCGATATTTCGACGGGAGCACACCCTGCCATTCTCAAGGCACAACTGCAAGGAGGAAGCAAACCCTAAGTTATCTGAACATTCAATTCGCCGGGAAAAGTTAAGGTCTCACAGAGACTACGAGTGTTCCTGGAAAGTGTGATAGGACGCTGTTATACTCTGTATAACCACTTGTGTGCCCTTGATGACTGTACGACACAAATCTTTACGCCTCACCTGGGCCCGTCAACACCCACATTGGACAGTTGATTACTGGAATCATGTTGCCTGGTCGGTCGAGTCTCGTTTCAGATTGTATCGAGCAGATGGATGTGTACGGGTATGGAGACAATCTCTTGATCCCATCGATCCTGCATGTCAGCAGGGGACTGTTCAAACTAGTGGAAGCTCTGTAATGGTGTGGGGCGTGTGCAGTTGGAGTGCTATGGGACCCCTGACAGTCTAGATACGACTCTCACAGGTAACACGTACGTAAGCATCCTGTCTGATCATCTGCATCCATTCATGTCCATTGTGCATTTCGGCGGACTTGGGCAATTCCAGCAGGACAATGAGACATCCCACACGCCCAGGATTGCTACAGAGTATCTCCAGGAACATTCTTCTGAGTTTAAACACTTCCGCTGGCGAGCAAACTCTCCAGTCGTGAACACATTTGAGCACATCTGCGATGCTTTGCAACGTGCTGTTCAGAAGAGATCTCCACTCCCTCGTACTCTTACGGATTTAAGGACAGCCCTGTAGGATTCATGGTGTCAATTCCCTCCAGCACTACTTTAGACATTAGTCGAGTCCATGCCACGTCGTGTTGCGGCACTTCTGCGTGCTCACGGGGGCCCTACACGATATTAGGCAGGTGTACCAGTTTGTTTGGCTCTTCAGTGTATATGTAGACATAAATAGATAAATCAACCACCGGAATGCATTAGTGCTGTTCGTTTTTAATGTTGTTACCAGGTCTGATACAGTATGTAAGGGGCATGAATTCGTCAGATATTGAGTGACCACTGCGAAGGACATAGAAATGTCGCGTACTTGGGATAGACAGCCCTATGATCACCGGAGAGAATTTGAAAGGGGCTTTAGTGTAGGTTTCCATTTCATCGTGTGGTCGAATCGTGCAATATCCAAATTTGAGGGGCATTCGGATGTGGCGGTGGCTCGATATTGGACTGCATAGGAATGTAAGGACATGCATACACATCGTCAAGGTTCTGTCTGGCCATTTCTGACCACAACAAGGGAGGGTCGCCGTCTCAACCCGTGAAGCTTCATTTCGTTTCCTGCTCCCTCTCTGGGTGCTTCAATTTTTTATCAGGTACAGCATATTTCAATTGGAATAAGGGGTTGCTGCTATTGACCTCTTGTTACAGCCATTTTTATTCCTATAGCACATTGTTACCGTTGATAAATGAGACTAAATATAGAACCATACCATTTCTGATCTTCCAGTACGAATGTTCTCCTTTGAGATTAATGTGGCCTGTTTACTCTTTTCTCCGATTGCGGCATATAATTCCTCGTCGAGTCTCTGGAGTGGCTCCTCCAACCTAGGAAAACCAGCAAATATATGCAGGTTGTATCCTACCAGTCTAGTGCTGCTTAAAAGGCAGAGGGAGGAGGAGGAGGATGGGGAAGGAAATCGGCCGTGCCCTTTCAAGGGAACCATCCCGGCATTTGCCTGAAGCGATTTTAGGGAAATCACAAAAGGCAGAGGGAGTGAGCAAGCCAGCCGCAGTGGCCAAGCGGTTCTAGGCGCTACAAAAAAATGGCTCTGAGCACTATGGGACTTAACATCTATGGTCATCAGTCCCCTAGAAGTTAGAACTACGTAAACCTAACTAACTTAAGGACATCACACACATCCATGCCCGAGGCAGGATTCGAACCTGCGACCGTAGCAGTCTCACGGTTCCGGACTGCGCGCCTAGAACCGCGAGACCACCGCGGCCGGCTTAGGCGCTACAGTCTGGAACCACGTGACCGCTACGGTCGCAGGTTCGAATCCTGCCTCGGGCATGGATGTGTGAGATGTCCTTAGTTTAGTTACGTTTAAGTAGTTCTATGTTATAGGGGACTGAAGTTAAGTCCCATAGTGCTCAGAGCCATTTGAACCATTTTTGGAGTGAGCAAACGCTGGTGTGCTTCGCTGAAATGGAACGGCGCAGTATCAGCATGTGAATCACAAAGTGTCAATGTATCGGTGTCCACTAAAACACTTTGTAATTTCATTGGATTTCGGCTCGTGCAGGATATTATCGGTCTCCACTACAACACTTTGCAATTGCATTGGATTTCGGCTCATGCAGGATACTATGTTAAAGTATGTTTTAACAAACTGATTAAATTGACTGTACACAATTACCAAAGGTTACTGGACCACGCAGTATGAAAGCACAACGGTATGATGCCGTTCTGAGTTACTGCTTCCTGCTCTGCTCGATCGCCTAACGTGTCTCATCTCGAACATTTCTCGGATATGTTTGATCGACAACGTTCGAGCCACCGTCATCCAAAAAGCACATTTCATGTATTGTGGAATCGCGTGAAAACCATGGGGATTGAGATGTGTCAGAACTGTATAGAGGCTTTCTTAGATTCCAAGTGATAACATACTGATTCTTTATAGGAGGTAGGTGTTTCCCCATAAATTGGTGTTACCCATAAATTCTAAGGTTAGAAATCACGTTCGACTGTGTAATCCCCATCGTTTAAGTGTAGTTACATACCTAATTGAAGCTATAAAGTTCATTATAGTTGTATGTAGAACAAGTTGTAAAGCAAAAATGTTTTCAGTTTCTTCTTACTAATACATTTATTACTTATGGATACCTTCAGTTCACTTGGCGGATTTTCAACGCTTGTATATTTGCCTAGATTGCCTCTTCTAATGTGACAGTCAGATGAAGCCGTGAATAATGGAGCCAATTTTTATTTTTTCAGTCACAGAGGATTTTACAAAGTTCCTCTCACAAAAATATTGGTATGGATGGCAACATATTCTCCGAAATGAACCGAGCTATGTAATCAAACAAGTGAAATAATATGTTCAGCTCTCGAGCGTCTGTTGGAAGGAAGAGCGTCTGAAATTTACCGTGACTCTAATAATTACTACATATGTAACCACCTAAATAACGTAGTAACAATTACCTTTGCCAGAGTACAAAAGAAACGCATTTTACGAAGCACTGCATGCATTCGACGTTTATTCGTCCATTGATGGTCCTCATAAAGCTGCTCTTCTATAACGTGGTTAACACGTCCTGCAAGGCTGTAAGGACGATTACAAAGCACTATAGTTATGAACGCTAACTTTGTTTTCAAATTGTGACTGGTATTTCGTCCTTCGACTACCCGTTTGTGAGGCACTTACTTGACTGATCGTATGAGTATATGCGTTGTGGTCATACTGGCTAATCAGTGTCCTACGGCAAAGTGCCAGTCAGCTACGTATTTGCGTCTAAGCAGCCTTCGTCTCTGAAACCTTAGTTTAGAAGGGTGCTCAGCTGTAAATTAACTTCGTTCGTAAAATTAATGTTGGTAGGTAATACTCACTTGCGTGAAACGCTTCATTTATTTAATGACGTGAAGTATAAGAGGTCTTATATCAGGAAGCGGTAGCTTTGCAAGTAAGAATTCCGTGGCGGTGATTTGAACGCTTTCGCCTATAATCATCAGCAATTGTTTCCCCGAATTGGCAGGTCAAGGAGGAGCTGAAGCGAGCAGTCTCGATACTTTCTCCACGAATTACTGTTCCTTGTTTTCAAGCCGAAAACGTCCGGCAAACACTTCTAAAGAGCATCTTCAAGGGATTATTGCTGAAGGCTACCGCTGACGTTAATTAAGTTCCCGGAAATCTGGTGTGATATTATTTAGCCTCCCGTCATCCATAAGCTACCTCTTCCGTCCTACGCACATTTCCTTCATGAAATCGCAGACAGTTTTCTGTGATTTATGAGGGACAGCCGTTTGCTTAAGTATGACTAAATATAAAAACCGGACAAGTAAGTGTGAACAGCAGTTATCACATTGAATGGCAGGAGAAATCACGCATACGCAGTCACGTACGAATCCACTTTTAGCGTGCTCAGAGTCCTTTTGCCATGGGACTACGTTATTAACTATAAACAATGGTAGCGTGAATCATTTTGTTAGTCATGGGGGCTGTTTTTTACAACCGATTGTTCGCCGCCGTAGCCTCCACCTACTGCTGTCAGGGCCAGGGGCGCTGCTGGCTCGAGGAGGTGGCTCGGTGGCCGGTGTGTGTGTGTGTGTGTGTGTGTGTGTGTGTGTGTGTGTGTGTGTCTGTGTGTGCAGTACTGTTATTGGTAACTGCCTACCTCCTCGCGACGTCTGCTTCCCTGGCCCTGGCAGCAGCAGCACACTGACGTCGAGGTAGATTAAAATGATATTTAATTAGGTTAAAATGGTTTTTAATTAATGGACATCATTACACCTTTTCACTTAAACGGAATGCAAACAGTCGCAAAAATTTGACATGTATCCTTTCTTCTTCGCGTAGCCCAAAGAGAACTTTTATGCTTGCTCAGTTTTGCAATCCCAACGAAGCTTTATTAGTTACATGTTGTCGATTGTAACTGGAACATGTTAATGCGCAACAGCTTATTTATAAGTTTGAAATGGTGAAAGGAAGAATAAGTCTTTTTTGAACATAATTAATTTAATATCTATGTTGCTTATTTTAACTTTGGCGTATCCACTGCAATGTCTTCACATACACCTGTGTGGTTGGGGTTACCATTCTCGGGGTACTTGCACCGTAGTTTATATTTATTGCTTTGCTGCACCTGATGAAGGTACTACAGAATTGTTTCAGTCAGAAAAATAACTGGATAACATAATTAGCTAAACTAATAAACAGTGGTTTCAGTTGAATGAACGATTGAATGCATGCTTCATGACGGAAAATCTAAATACTCATTTCACTTGAAAAAACAAGAATGAATAATTCATCCAGTACGCAAAATACCATCGGATTGTGTTTTACGTGAAAGAAGTGAATGAATAATAATCCAACCGATACGTGAAGCTACAACCGAATGAGACCATTGTTTTACAACAACCGACTGAATCGATTGTTTTCACTCAGTTGTTTCAATCACTAGTGAACAACCTTAGCACGCCACATGCATCCACCTCCTACTCCGCAGCGAGCGTATGCACCGACGCAGCTTTGCCTGTGCGGTGGCCAAACTCCGATCTCGATAACTTTACTGATCCCATTTCACATGGAAATTAATCGACACTTCACCGAAAGTGCCTGACAGACTGCAGTTGTGTCCGCATATTAGTGCTTTTTTTTAAAAAAAAAAACAGACATTGCTACTACCAATCGAGCTATCAAGCATCGCATCACTGTGTTAATCAATCATACCTTCAATTAGCCGCACAGCATCTTTGTTCATACTTCACTGTCTTCTCAGATACCTGCATGGAGTTAAATCCGAAATTTGCTACATAAGATCCAGTTTTCAACTGCTAATCTACATTTGGATAGATCAACCATTTAATCTCGTAACGTCGTTTAAATTCAACGATTTCTGTAACTCATCGTTAAGATCCTCAGTTCCTCTTCAGCTTTGATGTAATATATGTATGTACGTTTATCTCTTAATTTTTTTAAAAAAATTATTCTTCCTCAGATCAAGAGTCAATGGCTAACGGTTGTTTCATTTTTAATTTACTTGAAAATACTAAAATCTGTTTCTATAAATATACCTGTCTCTAAAGTGAAAGGCTTATTGTGTGAGTATCTCTGTTTGATTTCCATACCATTCTTGGTATGTGTGATTAATAGCATCCCATTTATAGTATCTCAGTTTAATTTTTTCGCCTCCCGTTTAGGAAGTTCATTTTATTAAGGTATAATAGTTGTCCTTTGCGCTCGGTAACAATGCAGCGCCGCAGTTTTTGACACTCTGGTCATTCAATTATCTTACTGCCTACGGAGACGGAGAAATCCCATAGAACAGGTGTGCTCAACCTGTCGATCGCGATCGACTGGTCGATCGTCATGGCTTTATGAGTCGATCTTTCAAAACGTCCGTCCGAGATAAGCTGCTCTGTAAAATAGCAGCTTGTAGATAATGAGTGTTTCGAATGGTATTTGTAGGCGGTAAATCTTCTTCGTCTGCTTCGTCTCCATCTGCATTTCACCGCTTTAACGTTCGTACCAAGCAACAATCGACGGCCGCTTTGGCCGGAACCACGCCACTGCTACGGTCGCAGGTTCGAATCCTGCCTCGGACATGGATGTGTGTGATGTTCTTAGGTTAGTTAGGTTTAAGTAGTTCTAAGTTCTAGGGGACTGACGAACCAGATGTTAAGTCCCATAGTGCTCAGAGCCACTTGAACCATTTTTGAGCAACAATCTTTTTCCCTTCAGAATACAGATTCATCGCAGACAGGGGCGGCTGTGTGCATTTTCTGGCGCACTTGACAGAAGCGACACGGGGCAGTTCTGTCGCACCCCGCTACACTTGCTAGTTCCTAATCAGATTTCGGCCGCTTCCGCACTGTGTCAGCAGTCAGCTGCCAGCGACTCCTGCCTGTGTAATCCGCTTACCACTGAACGCCGCAGCCATTCGCTGTGCCATATGCAGCAACGGCAAGCCACGTTCTGTCTGATCAGGTCTTTATAGTTCGCACATAGTGACGTGTTTGTGAAAAACGAGTGCAACTAAATACAGGAAAACACCACTTCCATGGTGAGTGGGAAGAACGGTATTTTGTTATACAGCAGAGTCCCGCTAATCCGAACCCCGGTAATCCCAATGTTCAGTTAATCCGAGCATGAAAAATGTTAGTCTAAGTATGGAAAACTGCGCGGTAGAGAGCTGTACATAAACACTATTTTAATTTACACAGTACAGTAAACATGTATAAGAAAAATTTTTCAAGAAAACTTTAGGTTTAAACAATGCATAGCAATGAAATAAAAGCTGTCAAACTTACTAAAATACAGGGGACATTTTATCCCTACTTTTTAGATGACAAAAACTCAGTCATTATTTTTTGGCGTAATGAAGACAGTCTGAAAATGTTCAAATGTGTGTGAAATCTTATGGGACTTAACTGCTAAGGCCATCAGTCCCTAAATTATCCTAAGGACAGACACACACACCGATGCCCGAGGGAGGACTCGAACCTCCGCCGGGATCAGTCGCACAGTTCACGACTGCAGCGCCTTAGACTGCTCGAATTTTTTTTTTTGTAATTTCATTTTGTTCGTTTTCGTTCGTTGTATCTGCTCGGGGCGGACGCCGAAAGACACCCATGTCAGTTCGTTGTTGATCCATTAACTCAGTTTTTTTATTAAGAGTGCAGCTAGCCCTCTGACCAAACACGCTGAGCTACCGTGCCGGCTGTCTAAACCTGCGCGGTGAAGACAGTCTGTTATATCACGCATAGTTGCGCCATCGTCTCACAAATATCAAATCAGCAGGTGTAGCAGCGGACCGTTGCTCCAAATAACGTATGTCACTTCCCCTTAAACATCCCAACAACCATCACCACCACCAAATAACGTAGTGCGAAGCCAAGGGCATCTGCTGCGTCACTGTGTGGCACCAGCTCTCCTTTGTCGCTTTCAGGCTCATTGTCATTTACGTCACAGCAGTCCACTTCTTCCTAGTCTTGAGTCACAGCAGCAACTAAATCAGCGTCAGTAAGCATCTCCGCACGCGCCCCATCCGCTGCCATCGTTCATCTACGTCTCCTTCACTATCTTCTTCACATCCAGGGATTGTCTGTGTCATTTGTAGTAGATTTTCCTCTTCATTTTCAACTAGGCTGTCCTGAAATTTAAGAGATGTTCACAGCTTACTCCACGATTTTCTGAAATATTCTGCCATGCCTCAGCGACCCAATAAACAACATCCTTCACATTAGTCTTTTTTATTTTGTCCATTATCATCTTGGATCAGCATTCTTAAAAACTGTTTTCTGTAAATCACTTTTAATGTTTGCAGTACGCCCTGGTCCGTTGGCTGTAGAAGTGGTGTAACATTCGGCGCCAAAAACTTCGCCACAATTTCTCCATCATTCCTCAGTGCTGGGGTGAGATGGCGCGTTATCAGTCAAAAGGATTGCACTGGGAGACAAATGATTTTCCTTAGAAAATCGTCCAACAGAGGGAACAAACCGACCGTAAAACCATTCTTTGCACAGCTTACCATCCATCCGTGCTTTTTTCTGGTTGTCGTAATATAAGGGCAGGGACTTCATGTTGTACTTTTTAAAAGCTCTGGGCCCAACAGATTTGCCGATCAGCATGAAAGACAGCTTGTGATTACCAGCAGCACGCTAATAAAGTCAAATGATATTTGCACATTTTAAAACTAGGAGCATGGTCTTTGCTTTTGATGCCAAGCCTTTTGTTGGCAATGCCCTAAAATTAAGGCCAGTCTCGTGTCAGCGCTATAAATTTGTTGGGGAGAAAACTTTCCCTCTCTTATCACTTTTTCAAACTCACCCAAGTATTCCTTCGCTGCATCACGGTCAGAAGAAAGCTTCTCTCCAGTAATGGTTAGCTGACAGATTCCATGACTTTTTTGAATCTGTCCAACCAGCCCGTACTCGCACTAAAAGACTCATCACCTTCATTAACTTGTTCAGATAAACAGCCTTCTCCTGAACCAGTGTTCCAGTTCCCCTTTTTCTTGCCCGCGTAAACCAAAGGAATAGAGCTTCATCCACGTCATCGTACTGGAACTGTTTAAAAGTCTGCCGAATTTTGATTGTTTTTCTCGAAGACGTTGCACAGGACTGTTCAAGCTTCCCTCGGTTCTTCCTCGAATCACAAATGGTTGCTTTACCAACACTCAGTTCCGTTGCCAGTTTAGATACATTCTCACCATTGTCTGTCAGCTTCAAAGCATTCAGTTTTTCTTTGAGAGTTAACGTTGTATGTTTCCGTTTACTCATGACGAAAATACGTACACCACTACACTTGAACGAATACAATACAACTGTTACGTGTGCCAGCGATTGATAACTAACATAACTAAGCACTTTGCGAGCCAACTGGCAGTGTATCTCAGACACTATAAAGATCTCAACAGTGCAGGCAGGGAGTGTGAGCGAGCCATTGTTCCCACACTTGTTCCCATGTGCTACCATGGTGTAACTACTTATCTGCATGGTATACTTCATCCTAGAAACTCGTCACCGTAATTCCGGCTAATCCCAACAAATCGGTAATACGAACAAGGTCCGGTCCCAATTAGTTCGGATTAACGGGGCTGTACTATAACACGTAAGGGTAATTGTATAATGATGTTTGATGTAACGCTACATTAGCCATGCCTAAAAAGGGAGATATAGAACACCGTTTTAGAACAGTTCATAAAGGCTTCGAATGGGAAGCAGCTGTTGGCATAGAGTTGGGGAGGAAGAAACTTTCAAATCTTGAAAGTAAATTACGGTCACAGCAGCCGTTTTTTGTAAAGCTTTTACAAAACGTATGTCATCAAAGGTAGTGTCATTTCCTGTATCTGAAGTACTGATGAAACATGCAAAACCATTTGACGGTGGCACAGCTGTTAAGGAGCGCTTTCTGGCAGCTAGTGAGTCCTTGTTTTACACATTCAAAAACAAGTCAGAGATTATATCAGCCATCGGAGACATGCGTCTGTCAAGATCTACTACAGGAAGAAAATTTCAATTCATGGCAGAAAATAAAAAAAATACGATATTTCAGTACCTATGTTGTTCGGAATTACGGTGCAATGTTCCTTCAGACATGCATGCATACATGCGTCCATGCTGTACGAGTACAGGCGGTAGGCACATGGCTAACGACGTATGGAAGTTTGGGTGGGGCCGTGATTCGAGCACGGATAGCGGAAAATCTGGGTGTTAGTTCCGATCCGGCACAAATTTTCACTGTCTTTACTCCATTTTACAGCTGATGGTTATCCATATTCGCAATTGCGAATACGTTTAATGTATGGAAATATAAAAGGTCAAATGATAACAGATTTGCAATTCTCTTTGTGTTCCTCACTGCTGTTACACGAGTCAAAGTTACGTTTTTTCTAAGAATGATATTTTCGGATTTCTGTGTAGAAGAAGACTTGCTTACAATTTTGGCTTTGAAAGACACTGCACTAGGCGAAGATATTTGCAATGCATTCAAATCCTTCATTTCTGAGTATGGTGTGCCAATTCAGAAACACGTGTATTACTACTGACTGAGCGCCACGCATCGTAGGAAAATACAAGGGTTTCTTACCTTCTGTGCGAACGATGAATCTTTCCTACTTTATATAAGTATTATTGCATTAGCAAGTGCTCTCTGGACATATTTTGAAGATGGCACATGTTATTAGTGTTATCACAAAAACTGTGAATTCAATTCGCTCACAATCACTACAGAGAAGAATGTTTAGAGTGCTATCAGAAGAACTAGACAGCCAGTAAGGAGATCTGATATTCCATACTGAATTTCGGTGGGTGAGTAAAGGTATGGTCCTCAATAGATTTAGAAACTTTCTGCCAGTGATAAAATCTTTTGTGTCTGAAAACTCGAAACTGCAGTATTTGAGTTGGTGTTGGATCTGGAATTTGTAGCCGACAGTTAAACTAAATGAGTTAAACAAAGAACTCCAAACTGACATGACTCCTATATCTTCTATGACGTGTTGCTTGGAAAAACGCGTTTTAAGGACGTTTTAACAATTTGATACCTGGAACTGAAGTTGACTTAAAGACGTGAATTGCAATGCTATTGTGCTTTCTCGCCACTATATCGTAGCTCAGATTCTACTTTATTTGCGATTTTTTGGAAACGGAATGAAAAGTGACAGCCAACAATATTTTTTTACGTTTTGTGTTGCACTTATTCATAATATCGAATCACTGCTCTAATAACTCACGTGACAATGACACAGTTGACGGCACCGAAGTGTCACGAAGAAACAACGCATTTGGAACTATAAAATTGTTACAGTAAATACCGTAAGGGATTTGCATCACCTGCCTGTTCATTATTGTCTTTAATTATTCTTTATTTACCCTTCTGCTTTTTATAGACAAGTAAAATATCTATAACATTTTTCAGCAATTTTACATAAAAGTAAAACCATATGCTGTACACAAAAAATAAAAAAATAGAAGAGTGACAGTCGTATTCTGGAGTAATAAAGGGAGTGAGAGCCAACAATTGTTTTTCTTTTTCTTTAAGTTTTCTGCTGCACTGACATGTATTATGGAATCTGTTCTAATTAATGAAGTTACAAGGAGACAGTGTAGGAAACTGTCTCATGCAGAAATACTTAGACACACACAAGTGTTTGAGACTGGCAGTTTACCCAAATATAATTGCAAATTTATGTAGCACTTGTCTCGAAAACACATGGCCATAAATTCGCAGAAATTATTTCTACAATACAAGACTTTATAATACAGTGTATTGATATTTTCCAACATGTAAAGCGCTTCATATTAATGTGACATTTACAATTATATGCTTGTTGTACACATCTATGAAAAGTAACTGGTCCTCTTTTTACGTCCATAGCAGCGACAGTACTGCTTCATAGCTGTAACTAATGTTCAAACGTGCAGAAATGAATTTAAAACAAAGCGAATACGTGTAATTTTCAAGTTCCGCTATTACTGCAAATTGCAGGCAAGCAGCGTCGTTCCAAAATCACATTACTTTTTCCGATTTAATGGTGAGAATATACGCAGTGGGCTATGCCCAGACCATAGATATATATGCTTTATGGACAGTACCAGAAGTGATAGTTGTCGTTCATCTGCTAATTGTATTGGACGCATTTACGAGAAACTTCGGCATCTAGGCCATTAGCCAACATCACCATCGGCATCATTATTCGAGTATCATTAATGTACGAGTGCGTGTGTGACCTTGCAGTAACTGAAGGACGCAAATAATAACAGCAAAAAGGAAAATTAAACTCTTCTTTTGTTGATTATTTATCTGAACTAATCACCTAGAATTCTTCTTTATCAGAGCAAACTTATAAGCAGAAACGGAAGTAAAGAGCTATGTTCTAGTGTTTCTGCACATTTAAGAGACTACACGGTAATCGACGAGCAATATAAATTAACTCGCCACATAAACTACAATTATAATAATAGTAAGTATTTCACTGACTCTTGCGAAGGAACATTAGACATTCGACAACTGTTAGTTGAAGTGTCAGCCGTACCAGCCTGTCATCGCTTCCTAACGCTCTTCAGCTTTTTGGTCCCTACATCGAATATGCTGTAGTCATTCATGAACGCCAAGTATTTTCCTTTCCTTACCCGGAAAATCCTCAAAAGCTTATTGCATATGGAGGAGAATGGATCAGCCGTAGCTTATTTGTTCTCTCAAATGGTTCAAATGGCTCTGAGCTCTATGGGACTTAACATCTGAGGTCATCAGTTCCCTAGATCTTAGAACTACTTAAACCTAACTAACCTAAGAACATCACACACATCCATGCCCGAGGCAGGATTCGAACCTGCGACCGTAGCGGCCGCGCGGTTTCAGGCTGAAGCACCTAGAACCGCTCGGCCCCACCGACCGCCTTTGTTGTTTCCATAACGAGTATTTCTTTCTGTACAGACACTACGCTGTTATTAAATTTTTCAACAGATTAAAAACTGTACCGATCCGTCACGCGAACACTAATATTGGAAAAGTTTCAGGTTTGAGTTTCGTTCTGTATGAAGTTTTTTTGTTTTGTTAGAGCGAACTGTCAGTCTTAGTGGGAAGCATTTATTCTTTTACAGGGACCTGGAGCCCTGGAGCCATGTGGGTTGTATCGTACCTCAAGTTTGCTTGTGGCTACATCACCACTGCGCGGCAGATACGCAGATAGGTTAAAATCCTGGGAATGACTGGGACTGGAGAAGTACGATGATATTTTATTCGTTCGCTTGTAGTAATCTTTGATGACACATTAAATTTCTCAAAATTTTGCTCACATGAACCCGGAAAAGTACGTTGCTCGACGTCAACGTGCAACAACCACTCACAGACGGCAGGCGGCAGCACTAGCAGTCGAGGGTGAATAAAATGTGTTGTAGGGGACACGAAACACAGTGCAATCGTTGTCGTAATATGGAAACGGAGCGACTTATCTGATGATCAGAACGGCATGATCATTGGCTTTCGGGCCAAGGGTGGAAGCATTTCCAAAACGGCTAGATTTGTAAAATGTTCGTGCTGTACACAGCAAAACAGCGTTATCCAAAACCAGCGTCGAGGCAACTGTAGTACACCCCGGGCCATAGGTGACTGGGGCGAACAGCGGCTGCGGAGTTGCGTACGGGTGAATAGACGTGCAACTGTTGAGTAAGTGATCGTCCAGATGAACCAAGGGTCTACCAACAGTGCTCCTCAACAACTCTTCAGCGAACATTGCTGCATATATGCCACCGCAACTTACGTGTTGTTCCTGCATCCATATTGTCTGCAGTTCATCGGCGACGAATGTTGGAATTTGCACGCCAGTACAGCAACTGGACGTCCACTGAGTGGCGACAGGTGGGTTTTCAGACGAACGACGTTTTATGCTCTTGAACTATCTGTAAGCAAACACCCTGTAATAATCGTCGAAAGGCTCTAGGCCGGAGGAGGGAGCGTTATGGTCTGCGGCATGTTTTGTGCCATTCCCTGGGTGATATCGTTATTCTGGAAGGCGCAATCGATCAACACAAGTACGCATGTATCTCTGGGGACCATGTTCACTGCTATACGCAACTTGTTTTCTCTCGGGACGATAGCGCCTACCGGGAGGGAACTGGAATGTGTCACAGAAGTCGCAGGGCACGTGCGTGGTTCGAAAAGCACCAGGACGAGTTTATAATACTCCCTGGAATTAAACCCAATCGATAATCTGTGGAACGGCCTCGACCGGGCTGTATGCGTAATGGATTCTCAATCGAGAAACCTAGCGCAGCTGCCCACGGCGTTAGAGTCGGCATGGCGACAAATCCCTGGCGGTACCTCCCAGAACCTCCTTAACTCTCTTTCCGCACGTGCTGCAGCGGTCTGCGCTGCAAAGGCGGTTATTCGTGCTTTAGACATATGGTCACATTAGTGTGACTGGACTTTGTATATGCAGCATTATATTCTATGTGTACACCTTCATGAATTCTGTGCAAAACACTGAAGTGCCTGACAGAGGCACTACCCATTCTACAACCTACTGGCTCCTTCCAGTTCCATTTGCGTATTAACTGCAGGAAGAATGACTATTTAAATACCTCTGTGGAAGCTGTAATTAGTCTGATATTGTCTTGGCGGTCTCTACGGGAGCGATTCGTAGGAGTTCTTAATATACTCCTGGATTCCTTTCTTAATTCTCGACCTTGAACTTATTAGTACACTTTCCCGGGAAAGTTGACTTTTGTCTTAAAATCCCTATCACTTAAGGTTTTTCCCAATTTGATGACGCTCTCTAGTGTGTCGAGCAAACGAGTGACCATTCGTGAAGCTTATCAACCAATTTTCAGTTGAGTCATAAATTTCGTTCGGTATCACACATGACTGTACTTCTATGAATAAGACTAGCTGAGAGTCCGACGTTGCCCGGGATGTACACTACTGGCCATTAAAAATGCTACACCACGAAGATGACGTGCTACAGACACGAAATTTAACCTACACGAAGAAGATGCAGTGATATGCAAATGATTACCTTTTCAGAGCATTCACACAAGGTTGGCGCCGGTGGCGACATTTACAACGTGCTGACATGAGGAAAGTTCCCTCTCATACACAAACAGCAGTTGACTGGCGTTGCCTGGTGAAACGTTGTTGTGATGCCTCGTGTAAGGATAAGGAATGCGTACCATCACGTTTCCAGCTTTGATAAAGATCGGATATTAGCCTATCGCGTTTGCGGTTTATCGTATCGCGACATTGCTGCTCGCGTTGGTCGAGATCCAATGACTGTTAGCAGAACATGGAATCGGTGGGTTCAGGAGGCTAATACGGAACGCCGTGCTGGATCCCAACGGCCTCGTATCACTAGCAGTCGAGATGACAGGCATCTTATCCGCATGGCTGTAACGGATCGTGAAGTCACGTCTCGATCCCTGAGTCAACAGATGGGGACGTTTACAAGACAACATCCATCTGCATGGACAGTTCGACGACGTTTGCAGCAGCACGGACTATCAGCTCGGAGACCATAGCTGCGGTTACCCTTGACGCAGCATCACAGACAGGAGCACCTGTGATGGTGCTCTCAACGACGAACCCGGGTGCACGAAAGGCAGAACGTCATTTTTTCGGATGAATCCAGGTTCTGTTTACAGCATCATGACGGTCGCATCCGTGTTTGGCGACATCGCTGTGAAAGCACATTGGAAGCGTGGTTTCGTCATCGCTATACTGGTGTATCACCAGGTGTGATGGTATGGGGTGCAATTGGCTACACGTCTCGGTCACCTCTTGTTCGCATTTTGAACAGTGGACGTTACATTTCAGATGTGTTACGACCCGTGGCTCTACACTTCATTCGATCCCTGCGAAACCCTACATTTCAGCAGGATAATGCACGATCGCATGTTGCAGGTCCTGTACGGGCCTTTCTGGATACAGAAAATGTTCGACTACTGTCTTGGCCAGCACATTCTCCAGATCTCTCACCAATTGAAAACGTCTTGTCAATGGTGGCCGAGCAACTGGCTCGTCACAATACGCCAGTCACTACTCTTGATGAACTGTGGTATGGTGTTGAAGCTGCATGTGTAGCTGTACCTGTACACACCATCCAATCTCTGTTTGACTCAATGCCCAGGCGTATCAAGGCCGTTATTACGGCCAGAGGTGGTTGTTCTGGGTACTGATTTCTCAGGATCTGTGCACCTAAATTGCGTGAAAATGTAATCACATGTCAGTTCTAGTATAATATATTTCTCCATTTATCATCTGCATTTCTTCTTGGTGTAGGAATTTTAATGGCCAATAGTGTATTTATGCCAGTCTTCTATTAACTCATCTCCCCCTTCCCGTCCCCTCTATATGACCACCTATACCTTGAACCCCTCTCTGCCCATCTCCTCCACCCCGTCTCTCTGTCGAATTCCTCCACATCTTCCACTCTCTCCGCCTCTCCTCCTCTCCCCTCTCCCTATCCATCTCCTCTGCTTTCCTTTCTCTGTCCATTTCCTCCTCTCCCCTTCTCTGCCCATCTCCTTCTCTTCCCTTTCTCTGTACATTTCCTGCTGCCCTTCTGTCTGTTCATCTCCTTCTCCTCCTCTCTTTGCCTGTAATTCCTCCCATTGAGGCTGTCCATCTCCTCTTCATTCCTTTCTCTGTCTATCTTCTCCTCTGCCTCCTCTCTGTCCATCTGTCCATCTCTTTCTGTCTTCACTCTGACTATTCTTTCCTCCCTACATTTTGTGCACATCTCGCCCTTCTCCCTCGCTGTCTGTCCATTTACTCCTCCATCTTCTTTCTCCACGTTATCACTCTCACCCCAATAGGAGGCCCCAATAGGAGGCTGGTGATTTTTACCCCCACAGCATTTTTTTCCAGACTGTAAATAATATGTGTACCAACTTTGGTTGAAGGCGGTCCATTGGTTTAGGAGGTAACGTGGAACATACGGACATACTTACATATATACTCACATCCATTTTTATAATGTGTATGGATTCATAAACAAATTAACCGAAAGTGATGGAAAGTCAATGGAATCCTATATAAAATACTGAAGAATATAACGCCCTTCGCGATTAAGCTTTCAGCCACTGACTGCAGCCTAAGAAGCTGAAGAAAATGGCAGTAAAATTTCTAAAATAAATATAGAAGGATTTTATGAGCACAAGATAATGTAATGTAATGGTTGATACCCATGTGTATTAAGACCGAAACACACTAGGCGTAATTTCATTTTCGGTTGCACAGGTGTTTGGGGCCTTTGTTGTTCATGTTGTATATTAAAGACCTTAGTTACGTGTGAAATACTTTTTTGTGTGACTGAATGACGGGAAAGTGACGATGAGAACCACTTTGTGTACGCAGGGCCCACGGGCGGCGCGTCAAGGGTGGACGCAGAGGGGGAGCGCCGGCTATCCGGCTGACCGCCGTGACACCGCCCGTCATCCACGGTGAAGGACCGCACTACGACGACGAGAGCGCCGCCCTCTACTACGTCGACATCATGGGCAACTACGTCAACAGATTCGACACCACCACCAACGTCACAACGAAAGTACAGCTGCGTAAGTGTCTCATGCTCTGCTGGTAGGTGTAATCCACAGTCCTACGGCTTATACCTGCCAGTGCATATGCAAGCCACCTGCCGCAAGCAGAGTAGCGCGGTATATCAGGTGACACACACGACCGACCTCTGTCCGACAATTCGGAAGTTCCATGAGGATTTTTGCTGATGACGCTGTTCTACGCAGAGAAGTCGAAGGATGGAAAACTATAGCGAAATGCAAGAGGGCCTGCAGAGTATCGACGCTCGATGCACGGAGTGGAAATTGACCTTAACATAAACAAATGCAACGTATTACGAATACATAGACAAAAACACCCTTTATTGCGTGGCAACACGATTGCAGAACAAAAGGGGGAAGTGTCACAGGTACACAAAACACCTTTTCGACGCACCGAAATGTGACTTGCGGAGTGTAGATGCAGACCCGTAGGCTGTTACTAGCACCTCAACAATGACGACTGCGTTTGGAGTGATGCCGTGATCAGTAGGCATGAACTGCTGATGAAATGCGTCGCACTTCCTTCACTCATGAATCGCGGTTCGGCACTACCACGGATTACCATTGTCTGTGAGAACGATGGCGACCTACTAAGAGGTCCTATTATTCCAGTGTTTCGGAGAACCACAGCGGTGTTGTATGTTAACCGGGGACCTAGAAACGACGGAGAGGCTCCGTCCCCGCCGTAGCCGCAGTGGTCCACAACCCCACGACGACTGCCGCAGTCCACTTCACCCCTCCGCCGCCCCATACCGAACACAGGGCTTTTGTGCGGTTCGGCCCCCGGTGAACCCCCCCCCCCCTCCCCCCTCCCCCCCAGGGAACGTCTCACAGCAGACGAGTGTAACCCCTATGTTTGCGTGGTAGAGTAATGGTGGTGTTCGCGTACGTGGGGAACTTGTTTGCGGAGCAATCGCCAACATAGTGTAGCTGATGCGGAATAAGGGGAACCAGCCCGCATTCGCCGAGGCAGATGGAAAACCGCCTAAAAATTATGCACAGACTGGCCGGCTCACCGGACCTCGACCCAAGTCGTGCAGGGGGTCCAAATGCTCCTTCCCGCTCCAGAAAGCCGTGCGTTAGACAGCTCGGCTAACCGGGCGAGCCAGTGGTGTTACTCCTGGCGTCATAATGTTAGAAATCATCGGGTATGACGTCATGTCACGGCTGGTACTGACTGCGGGAACTGTGATCGCACAGTGGTACGTCACAGACATCCTAAATTCTCATCTGTGCGATTTTTCAACAGGACGATGCTCGTCTAAAGACGGCACGTGTCTCCATGAACTGCCTGTGTGATGCTGAGGTACTATCGTGGCCAGTAAGTTCCCCATATCTGTCCCCGTTGAAACATGTGTGGGAGATGCTTGGATGTCAATTCCGTCCTAGTGCCAGCATCCATGCTATCGAGGACAATGTACGAGAGTTGTGGGCCAGTTTGCCCTAGGAGAGGAGGTAACTGCTTTATGACAGCCTTCCCAACCGAATCAGTGCATACATCCAGGGCAAAGGGGGGTGGAACGTCATACTGGTAAGTAGGCTCAATTGCCAGCTCAATTGCAGCGTGGATGCATGCCCGAAATTTAATACAAAAACACCACCTAATCTTTCAACCTGTAAAGTTTTATTTCGCTTCCTTCTCCCCTTCTGGGTGCTTCAACTCTTGTTTGTCAGCCAGTAAGACAGGCAGGTGCCAGGCCCACTTCCTACGTACTTAGAGTATTAGCCGTTAAGTCTGGACGCCTGACAAGGTAGCATTAGTAGATCCAAGGGAGATCTGCGAGGTCAGTTGCTGGATTGTTTAGGTGACGCGAATAATACAGAAATCTTCATTCAGATCGAGCAGCAGCTTTTGGGACAGAGTCGTTGTTCGTCATGTATGATTTATTGTTAAAAGACCGAGTGTGTATGTTCCACAAAAAATAAAGGAACAAATTACTTTTCTAAATTACAGTATGATTTTTACCAATGTGGAAGGCGACCGCCGTGTCAATACCAGGCAGTTGGCCGGCCAATACAGGGTAACCCAGACGACCGTGTGGAACATTCTTCATAACAATTGTTACTACCCTTATCACTTGCAGCGTGTGCAGGGCTTACTAGCGATGGGCTTTCCTCATCGGGAGCAGTTTTGTCACTGGTTCCTTCACTAGACAACCACGGTCCGGGATTTGTGTTATCCATCCTATTCATAGATGAGGCGATCTTTACGTGGAGTAGTATCTGCAACTGTCGAAACAGTCATCTGTGGGACAATATGCAGAAACCCCATGGTATGATGACAGCGAATCATCAGCATCGGAGCAGCCGGAATGTGGGGGCCAGGATAATTGGTGAACATATTTTAGCACCAGACTTCCTTCCACGTCACCTAACAGGCCAGAACTATAGGCGTTTCTTGCTGGTGACTTTGCTGGAAGAAGTGCCATTGATGATTCGAAGGGTTACGTGGCCACTCCATGATGGTGCTCAAGCCCACTACGCCGTTAACATTCGGACGTTTCTTAATCGTGTCTTTTCTGGTCGATGGCTTGGACGAGGGTGTCCAGTTGCATGGCCTGCTCATTCACCGGATATCAACACGTGCGATTTAGAGTTATGGGGCCATCTCACACTGGAGCAGCGTATTCATACTGCCTTTGACACTGCTCGGATGCAGCCTGGCCGATGTGAACGTGTGAGACAAAGCATGCTACGTCGATTACATACATGCGCTGAGACACATGCAAACCATTTTCAACACATGCTGTAACTGTGGCTGCATGGTTCAGCGCGTATTAGAGCGCAGTCTCTGTAACAATGTGTGATTGGATAAACAGTGTCTAGCATGGAAACCATGAATTTCCGGACATATGTTCATTACACCTACATCGGTCAATCCCTAGAGTTTGCACATGGTGGAAAAAATCATCACCCTTATATCTCCTGAAACGACCTTGATGGTAGTATCAGCAAAATTATTCTACAAGGATCTACCAACTGTCGTTCTTCCCGCGCGTCACCTGCAGCTGAGACACTAGAGTAGAAAACTATCCGAGGGAGGTGGCGCAGTGGTTAGCACTCTGGGTCGCATTCGGGAAGACGACTGTTTAAACCCGCGTCCGGCCAGCCTGATTTAGCTTTTACGTGATTTCTGTAAACGGCTTCAGGCAAATGCCGAGAACGTTCCTTTGAAAGGGCGCTGCCGATTTTTCTCCCCATCCTTCCCTAATCCGAGCTTATGCGCCGTCTCTAATGACCTTGTTGTCGATGGGACGTTAAACACTAATCTCCTCCTCCACCAAAACGACATTGATTTTCGATATAGTCTTCACCGAACACCGTATTGTATGCAGTACTGCTTGAAAATGGTTGTCTCCATAAACTAAGCGTGGAGTAAATATAATAAGGAAGGTACAGAACAGACAAAATGCAATAGTTGTGGAATCCTCTCATAACTGTAAAGGGGTCTGAAAAATGTAAATGTAGATACAGTAAGTGCTTTAGAGATTCGTGTGCATTGAGGAATCTCGTAACACAACAACTGAACAGTTCTGTTGGATTTTTTATGCTATTCGATGTCTAATTGAGTTACGAATGATGATATGAAATTTGTTACAGTCTGGGTATGTCAACAACTGAATATTGTTTAATTGTACACAACTACTTGTGCTGTACCTTCCACATTCCTCTGTGTGAAATCTACCTAAGGCAGCTTTATACATCATAGTTACCCAAGGGTAAAGTCTGTACATATTCCGCAGTAAGAGACCTATCAAAAAAAAAAAAATGCGTTGTATATCCTGATGTAGTTTCATCATCACCTCAGATCATGACCTACCAACTTCATAGCTTACTGCTTGCCAATTTTTTTCCCTTTAATAAAATGAATATATTTGCTACCTGTATAAAAATGGAAACGTAAGTGAACGTTGTTGAAAACTATGTACAGACTCCAGATAAGGTGAATTACTTGTGTATAGATAGCTTAGATAAAAGTCATGCTGATTCTGTATGCAAGTTGTCGTAACAAAGATGCATCATTTTCTTGCAGCGACGAACGTGACACTAGTGGTCCCAGTGAAGAACACCAACAATCAATTTGTGGTGGGCATCGGGCGCAATCTGTCGCTACTGACGTGGGACGGTCAGGATGGCACGTACTCCAGTCTGCAAACCATCGTCAGTGTTGAGAGCGACAAGCCAGACAATCGCTTCAATGACGGCAAAGCGGACAGCACTGGTCGCCTGCTTGCCGGTAAGTTCAGCTCCTCACCTGCTTGCCTGTTGTAGTACAGAGTTGCTGCACAAACACAAGACACTTATTTTAGAGGATGTCACCTTATTGGAGTGTCTCTGTAATCACGCCATACGCTGGTTGCGGTGTAGTAAGAGGCCATGTCAGTTACTTTATATTCCCACTAAATGCGAGACCGTGCTCTGTTCTTAATTTTATCGGCATTTTAACTCACATCGTTTGACACAGATAAGACGAAGGGCGGTGTCAAGGCCACAGAAGTACGTAGTATTCAGCTAAGCTCTATAATAAGACAGTCTTAAGATTTCGAACACCGCTGTTCTTCAGCAACTCTGCTGTACCTATTAACAAATATTACAACATTTGTGTGTAGAACAGATACGGTATCATTATGCTAAACGAAATTGCGGGAAATATTTACAATTAATTTTAGTGAAGCATATTTCCTTATATCACATATTATCTGTATCCGATGTGGGAGTAGTTGACTCTGTCTAGTGCATGTTGGTGTCATCCCTTAATCATCTCTTACAATACGCGATTTAAAAGTGATAGCTCTCTACTGTAGAGATTTATCTTAAAACTTTTTAAAATATTTCACATTTGACAATGGATTCAACTACGCGTAGTGTGCCACTTTAAAGACTTGTATGTATATGACATTCAAATATAAAACGTGGCATCGGATCCTACAGAGCGTAGGTATGGAATGTACACAGCTACTGATATGCACCGACTGCCTGACTTGTCTTACGACGCCACTGGTAGGTGGCACTCCTGTGCACCCTGTATGCATGTAGCTGCAATGAGTAGCTTGTGTGATTTCACACATAGTGATTACTAGAATTAACATATTAACAAGAAAGTTGAAAGGGAAGAGGGGGAGGGGTTAACAAATGGGGTATTAATGTCCCATGGCTTATAAAGAGCCCTCAGGCTGAGGTAAACATAGCAAACTCTTTACAGTATCACAAAAAGCACGAAAAACCATTTTGCGTGAGTACGTTGCTGTAACAAGCATGAGTGTCAGAGCAAAAACGCTTCAAGGAAATATTATCAGTGTATAATAGGCCCAATACATGTGTATTAAGTTAACCCATGACATGGAGGAACACTGTAAAAGGACACACTGTGGCGGCGAAACTGCAAATATTGAATGAAAAATGCAAGTTGTAGACAGATAAACGACTCAGAGGGGAAGGGGGAACGTAAATCATCAGTTGTGAAGCATAATGCTCAAAGGGAGGGGTCTTACTGATAAGCATGTTTCGTCATCCATAGTTAAGCGGATGTCCAATGTTTTAGTAATGAACCACTTTAGACCCATACTATCCCTTTGTTATTTTGAATGTGTGTTATTCTGCCTATAAGTGATCCTCACGGTTGAAGGTCGCCTCTCCGGTGAACAAAAAATACGCAGCGTAAACGGCTGCGTGGCGCAACGCTGCAAAACCCACTGCCCGAACTCCATATGCGAACTAAAATCATGGGCCGTCTGCGCCTGTGGCTTTTGAAAATAGAATGGATGCTTTCCCTCCACATACATCACCCTCCTATACTATGTGGTTCCCTTGCAATGCGTGTGCCACAGCGTGAATGCTTGTGAATGGGTGTGCGTCAAATCTCTCTGATACATCCTCTTTAAATCGTGGCGTGAGTACGCTTCGCACGCGACCCCCGCTGTTTTGACGGCCTCTGAAACCAACTGTTTCACCCAAACTCTAATGAATAGCTGCAAACGTAGAATGGCATGGCTGACGCGTATTTGGTTGTCTTTGCCCGTAGAAATGGTTCTGAGCACTATGGGACGTAACATCTAAGGTCATCAGTCCCCTAGAACTTAGAACTACTTAAACCTAACTAACCTAAGGACATCACACACATCCATTTCGGAGGGAGGATTCGAACCTGCGACCGTAGCGGTCGTGCAGTTCCAGACTGAAGCACCTAGAACCGCTCGGCCACCTCGGCCAGCTTGCCCGTAGACGCGTGAAGCTGAGTGCCCATTTCATCTTGTCTCACGATAAACGAAATGCAGATCGCTCTGCTCGGACCAGATGAAGTTCTCCAAGACTCGGCAAAACAGCACGCGACAAACTACGAATGAGCACCGAGTTTGTGCTGTGTATCTTTGTTTTCCCCTTTGCCGCCACTGCCATTAGATGTCTCTTCAGTGTTGTTGTGACAGGCACTATCTAACGCCCAGAATGATTTCAGGCCTATTGCGAGATCTCCCGCCTACAGTTCGTCGGCATACCAAGTCACATTTTCCTGCCGTATGTGTGGCCTAGCGGCAGGCGCCAGCGCCAATAACTTCGACGCTCTGCAGCTTCGTCCGATGACGTTTCCGAACACAGGTTCCTATTCTCAATTTGTTCCTCAAGATTCCCCTTAAAATATCTCGACGTTTGTCAGTATCGTTTCGTAACAACTTATGTATGGCTAACTTAACAATTGTTGAGGAGGAAGATCTATCACCTGCAATGTATCCTGTAACAAAGACACAGAAGTACCATTGTGAACCATTGCGTCGTTCATTCGTGACAACTATTACTTCAGCGCAGCTATCTTCAATGACTCAACAAATATTCTATATAAATTAAGGGAAGCTACATCCAGTTTTGAAATAAGTCTTTCAGAATATCTTTTCCTGTAGGAAAAAATATCAACAGCTGTTCATTTTGGTTGTTTTTCTTTTGGTATGAAACGTTTCTCAGTCGATGTTTCAAAAACTATTCTGTCAAAATGGATGCTTTATGGCACACATCGTAGCTTCAGGGTGAACCGATTACCGCATCATTATTAATCATAGTAATAATGATGTATCCAGATTAATTGACCAATCATACATAACTTTAAGATTTTGAAACGTAAAAAGTTCTTGCTTGATGCTTTAAATTTGCTGCATATGCAATATAGCTGATACTTCGAAATTATTTTTAAACTTGGAAGGGAAGCCGCATCTCCCTACTTACTAGTAAATCGACTTACCAACAGGAAGTACATCACACTCAATAAAACCATTCTTGTTATTTTGTGTCACAGGTCTCACACAAATATGCTTTATAGGATTACATACAGTAACAATGAAAGTTTCAATTACATTGAAAGTCACCTCGTGTTTAGAAGTCAATGTCAAACAGATCTGGTGTCTTATTTACCCACGTGCAAAACATTTTATTTTTGCAGTGCAGTTTTTCATCAATAGAAACCACGTCGTATAAAAATTAAATGCTTTGTTAAATGGCCTGCAGTTATCTCGAGATTATTGTTCTCTCAATATTTCTCTTGATTAATAAGAGAAAATTGTTTGCCGGTGTCCCTGAAATGTTGCGACAGACTTCGAGATGTTGTAGAGGGTATCCTCAGGAAGAAATAGAGGATAGAAACCCGTCTCCGGAAACAAAGTCAAACGATGCTACAGAGCGTCTTAAGTTACAGGCACCGATGCCTGCCACTGGGCCACCTCGTAGGCGGCAAACGTGAATTTGTACGCTGAAGCATTGTAGGCGGAACATCTTGTAATATTATTCTTTATTCAGTGATCACGACTGATTGCCACGATTGCCAGCGGAGAAGACGGTGCTAGATGCTGCGTATATAGGCTTTGTCCCCTATGAATGCGACGCTCTGTTGCCTTGATGGATGACTGTTTCGGACACGGGTTCCCCTTGACAGTTACTTTTTCTCCTGTATATAGAAAACAGTGGAATTTTAGAGGTTTCCAGAGGAAAAATAAACGCGGATGGAAACCCGAGTACGAAACCGTTATCCACCGAGGCATTAGAGTATCGCATTCATAGGAGACAAGACCTTTCTACACAGCAGCTAGTTACATCTTCTCCACTAGCGATCATGCCAGTCAGTCGCTATCACCCAATAACAAGCAACGCTGCTAGACGTTCCGCTTATGGAGACCTACAGTTCCGCGTAGCATCTGAACTAGGGTGCTACCTCGCATGCTTCACGCAAACATAAACGTGTCAGAAGGTATGGCACACCACGCGTCAGAAAAAAAATGGCTACAGAGGGGCCCTATGCCCCTGCACCTGTTGCACTGTTGCTCATAAAAACACTATGAAGGCGCCGTGCCATGAACAACATATTAGCATGATTTGCTTCGATAGGCAAATGATTAGCATTTCAGCGTAACTACATGAAGTAATTAGGAGTGACGTTATCTACATACTGTATACACTGAGGTGTGAGCAGTCATGCGATACCACCTAATGTCGTGTCGCACCTCCTTTGCCGGGAATAGTGCAGCAGCTCGACGTGGCATGCACTCAACAAGTCGTTGGAAGTCTCCTGCAGAAATATTGAGCCATGCTGCCCCTGCAGCCGTCCATCATTGCGGAAGTATTACCGGTGCGGTATTTTGTGCACGAACTGACCTCTTGATTATGTCCCGCAAACGATCGATGGAATAGATGTCGGGCGATCTGGGTCGCCAAATCATTCGCTCGACCTGTCCAGAATGTTCTTCAAACCAATCGCGAACAATTGTGGCCGGTGGTATGGCGCATTGTCATCCATAAAAATTCCATCGTTGTTTGGGAACATGAAGTCCATGAATGGCTACAAATGGTCTCCAAGTAGTCGAATATAACCATTTACAATCAATGATCGGTTTGCTTGGACCAGAATACCCAGTCCATTCCACACCATTAGGGTGCCACCACCAACTTGCACAGTGGCTTGTTGACAACTTGGGTCCATGGTTCGTGGGGTTTGCTCCACACTCGAAACCTACCCTCAGTTCCTGCCAAGTGTAATCGGACTCATCTGACCAGATCACGGTTTTTCAGTTGTCGAAGGTTCAACTGATATGGCCACGAGACCAAAACAGGCGTTGCAGGTGATGTCGTGCTGTTAGCAAAGGCACTCGCGTCTGTCGTCTGCTGCCGTAGCTCAGTGACGCCAAATTTCGACCCACTGCCCTAACGGATACTTTCGTCGTACGTCCCACATTGATTTCTGCTGTTATTTCAAGCATTTTTGCTTGTCTGTCAGCCCTGACAACTCTACGCAAACTGCGCTGTCAGCCACTGCACTGTCCGTGGTGAGAGTTAATGCCTGAAACTCTTGACACTGTGGATCTCGGAATATCGAATTTCCTAACGCTTTCCGAAATGGAATGTCCTATGCGTCTTGCTCCAACTACCATTCCGCGTTCAAAGTCTGTTAATTCCCATCGTGCTGCCATAATCATGTCGGGAACCTTTTCACATGGGTAAAAATGAGAACTCCACCAATGCACTGATCTTTTATCACTTCTTTACGCGGTATTACCGCCATCTGTATATGCGCATATCGCTATCTCATGACTGTTGTCACATCATTATATAAGGAAAGATTATACGGCGGCTTTCTCATTCAGAAATCGTGTTTAAAACAGGTCATTCGCTTGTGTTAGGCCTCGTGTCAGAGGAGAAACGTCTACCAGCACGTCTCAGAATCTGAGAGCAACAAGATCGCGGCTATCGAGAGTGAGCTTTATTGTTCCTCAATATTGCTGCTCGTGTTGGCCGAGATCCCACGACTGGCACTGGAATATGAAATCTATGGGTTCAGGAGGGCCATACATAACACCGTGCAGGATCTCAATGGCCCCACGCACGACAGATATAATGTTCGCAGGGGACGTGCGAGATAATACAGGCATTATTTACCTTGAGTCAGGAAATGAACTTGTTTCCATCAAAACAGCTATCCACAGTACGACAACGTCTGAGGTACTATGGGCTGTCATTACCGCGACCATTGTTACGGCTTCTTTCGACGTCGCAGCGGACACACGAGTACCAAAAACGTTCCACCGAACGACAAAATTTCACACACGAGTGCCACCACAGTGGTTTTTCATGCAGAATTCTGGCTCCTGCGTACAGCATCTCTGTGGAGGCATCCGTGTGTGGAGGCTCCGTGGACGACGAATGTTGCCAGACGGCATCCGTCATCATCATACAGACCCAGCACCTTGCATGGTGCTTGGGTTTTCATTGGGAACACAACAGTATCGTCTCTGTTTCCTAAAGCTGGTAATTTCGACATGTGCTGTTATATTTCTGACGTATTAGGAGCAATGGAAGTACCCGTCTTCGAGGCCCATGTGACGTTATTTTTGCCGGCCTGTGTGGCCGCGTGGTTCTAGGTACTTCAGTCTGGAACCGCGTGACCGCTACGGTCGCAGGTTCGAATCCTGCCTCGGGCATGGATGTGTGTGATGTCCTTAGGTTAGTTAGGTTTAATTTGTTCTAAGTTCTAGGCGACTGATGACCTCAGAAAGTTAAATCGCATAGTGCTCAGAGCCACTTGAACCACTTGACGTTATTTTTCAACAAGATAACGAGAGACAACATGTTGTGCACGGTGTCCTGACATACCTACATGCAAAGGGTGTTCAAATGTTGCTCTAACCAGGACGTTATCTAGATTTCACCCATTGAAAACACGTAGTCAGTGGTTGCCGACCGACTGGCACACCACACGTGCCAGCTATTACGACTGACAAATACTGGAATGGAATGACATACGCGTCTCTGGCATCAAAGGTCACTTCTAATCTGTGACAGGCCGGATTGGAGCCATTGCTACTGCCAGAGGTGGCAGATCTACGTACTAAATTCTGCACTCTGTATACGCAGAAATCACCTAAAAATTAAATGATGTGTTCTTCTTATAATAACGAATAGGTGCTGTAACTAAAAGTTACTAATTTCCATCTTCCCTGGCGTTGCAGTGTTAAAATCCAGCAATGCAGATGCAAGAAGTTGATGAAAGGACGTCTTGACTTCTGCGTCATATAAACGTCAGGGAAAGACAAGCTCGGCTTGGGCAACTGTGAGAGAGGGAAGCGGATGACTTTTTTCCGAAGGGACAATATCGGAAATCGCCTGAAATGATCAAAGAAAACTCTGAAAAATCTAAATTGGGCCAATCGGCTTTTCAAACTTAATTCCGCCAGATTGAGGGTTCAGTGTCTTAAACCCTGTGCCGATTCGTTCGGTAGGTACAAGGAGTAGTAAACTGGCTGTCATGTACAGTGTATAGTGATAGCCTTGTAAAGTGCACTAAATTCTTTCGTGAGGTGATATA
The DNA here is from genome assembly GCF_023897955.1 of Schistocerca gregaria. Taxonomy (NCBI): domain Eukaryota; kingdom Metazoa; phylum Arthropoda; class Insecta; order Orthoptera; family Acrididae; genus Schistocerca; species Schistocerca gregaria. The sequence goes on along the minus strand of NC_064931.1, from coordinate 441,143,436 downwards.
TCCTTTCGTAGCACAGTGAGCCAAGATCAACCCATGACCTCAAGAAGAGACGAAATAAAAATAATAGTTATTGTCCGAACTGTTAGACTTTTGCGGCAGATCCAACAGTCACATGGCTAGTGATAGTGATGCAATGTCCATTTAACTTAGTAATTCCGCAAGGAGTCGCAAGCTATCAATGAGAATTTAGGAAAGGGAAAACTACACTCCTGGATATGGAAAAAAGAACACATTGACACCGGTGAGTCAGACCCACCATACTTGCTCCGGACACTGCGAGAGGGCTGTACAAGCAATGATCACACGCACGGCACAGCGGACACACCAGGAACCGAGGTGTTGGCCGTCGAATGGCGCTAGCTGCGCAGCATTTGTACACCGCCGCCGTCAGTGTCAGCCAGTTTGCCGTGGCATACGGAGCTCCATCGCAGTCTTTAACACTGGTAGCATGCCGCGACAGCGTGGACGTGAACCGTATGTGCAGTTGACGGACTTTGAGCGAGGGCGTATAGTGGGCATGCGGGAGGCCGGGTGGACGTACCGCCGAATTGCTCAACACGTGGGGCGTGAGGTCTCTACAGTACATCGATGTTGTCGCCAGTGGTCGACGGAAGGTGCACGTGCCCGTCGACCTGGGACCGGACCGCAGCGACGCACGGATGCACGCCAAGACCGTAGTATCCTACGCAGTGCCGTAGGGGACCGCACCGCCACTTCCCAGCAAATCAGGGACACTGTTGCTCCTGGGGTATCGGCGAGGACCATTCGCAACCGTCTCCATGAAGCTGGGCTACGGTCCCGCACATCGTTAGGCCGTCTTCCGCTCACGCCCCAACATCGTGCAGCCCGCCTCCAGTGGTGTCGCGACAGGCGTGAATGGAGGGACGAATGGAGACGTGTTGTCTTCAGCGATGAGAGTCGCTTCTGCCTTGGTGTCAATGATGGTCGTATGCGTGTTTGGCGCCGTGCAGGTGAGCGCCACAATCAGGACTGCATACGCCCGAGGCACACAGGGCCAACACCCGGCATCATGGTGTGGGGAGCGATCTCCTACACTGGCCGTACACCTCTGGTGATCGTCGAGGGGACAGTGAATAGTGCACGGTACATCCAAACCGTCATCGAGCCCATCGTTCTACCATTCCTAGACCGGCAAGGGAACTTGCTGTTCCAACAGGACAATGCACGTCCGCATGTATCCCGTGCCACCCAACGTGCTCTAGAAGGTGTAAGTCAACTACCCTGGCCAGCAAGATCTCCGGATCTGTCCCCCATTGAGCATGTTTGGGACTGGATGAAGCGTCGTCTCACGCGGTCTGCACGTCCAACACGAACGCTGCTCCAACTGAGGCGCCAGGTGGAAATAGCATGGCAAGCCGTTCCACAGGACTACATCCAGCATCTCTACGATCGTCTCCATGGGAGAATAGCAGCCTGCATTGCTGCGAAAGGTGGATATACACTGTATTAGTGCCGACATTGTGCATGCTCTGTTGCCTATGTCTATGTGCCTGTGGTTCTGTCAGTGTGATCATGTGATGTATCTGACCCCAGGAATGTGTCAATAAAGTTTCCCCTTCCTGGGACAATGAATTCACGGTGTTCTTATTTCAATTTCCAGGAGTGTATGATCATCATATTAGACTAATGGGGAACCTTACTAATAGGTGGAACAACGTTCACGAACTTTCGTAAATGACAAGATAAAATAAGTTTACGATGGTTGCTTTCAAAACGTGAGATGATTTGCTTCCATACTGGTCATGATCTTTAACCTCCATATGCTGGACAGAGGAAAAACATACGGAAGTTAATGAATGTGATGTTTTTGGAGGCACCAAGTAAATTTCGTGTGCCCAATGTAGACCCAGGTGGCGTCTTTTGGGGTGGTTGGCACTGATAAGCAGAAATGTAAGTAACTGATGGAAACAGGTAAAAGCACATCACATGTATTCGAATTTGCGAATGTGGACAGTCATCCGCTGTACTATGGAATGACGACAATGAAAATTTGTGCCGAACCCGAATTTCTCGCTTATCGCGAGCGGTCGTCTTACCATTAGGCTGATCGAGCACGACTCACAGCCGGACCCAAACCTCCATATGTCGTCAGCCATGTGTCTACAACCTGTACTCGTACATTCATTATGAATATCCCCGTACAGGGGAGACATTTTAATTGAAGATCGGTTGCCCGGTGTCGGCGGTTAAACACGATATTGAAGTGGCTGCGTTGTTCACGAGTACAACGCAACGTTCCTTCGAACATGGATGCTGTCCTGCTCAAATTATCACTATCGTCAATCCATTATACAGCTGATAGTTGTCCATATTCGCAACTGTGAATGCATTTCATGTAAAATGCTCGATGGAGTTCTTGCTAGCGAAAGCCAAAGGTCCCTAGTTCGAGTCTCTGTCCGGATCACAGTTTTAATCTGCCAGGAAGTTTCATATCGGCTGTAATCTTACCCTCCCACACATCACCATTAAAGTTATCATTCTTTGCACAAATTTTGAAAACTTCGAGAGGAGTAAGATTACAAAAGAACAACTTTTTTACTTATCTAGATTATCTTGTTGCTGGCTCAAAATTTTGTTCCTAGGAGTACATTCTTCCTGCTGAGAATTTTGACTTAACGTTGCGGGTTCTTGAAGACTAAGTAGCTGATGAAGAGTCGCCTGTTTCTATGAATACCATTTTATTTTATCCCATTCTTCAAAATCACATCTACTTTATAATCTTCACATTTAGAAAAACCAATAATTACATAGTTGGTGACAAATTTATAAAAACGTTTACTTCCATCTGAGGCATGCCCACTACTACTTACATTCTGCAGTACTCACAATTTCCAAAGAGTTTACAAAGCAAAAGAGTTTCCAAACTTTCTTGAGAGGAGAAGAATATTTACCGAATGATATCATTATTTCATGAATAAATCCGGAAACAGATTTAATAATTAGCATTTGATTGCGCAATTAATAATATGAATTTTAAGTGTTCCAGAAATTTTGTAATTTTAATTATTCTTAAAAGAAGAGTAACTTTAACTGTTAGTACATATCGATGGTAACACATTACTTTCTGTTTTATACATTTTAGCCTGAAATATAAAATATCGTATACAAAATCCTATGAATTCTTTTAGTGAAACAGCTGAGATAATTTTAACCGATGCAAGAATCGATAGTATACATGTATCGATTATCTCTATAAAAAAAAAGGAATTTTAGAGGTGGATGATTCATTATACAGCGCACACTCCGCTGTAGAGTGAAAATTTCATTCTGAACATTTCTTGCCTTTCATAATGGCTATGGTCACTGTAGTGTCTGTACCTTCGGAAATGCAAGCATGTCCGAATGAATATTGCGTACTCTTTCTGAACAACACCGGCACTGCAGAATTGTAAAGTTTGTTTTATTTAAAAAGCTTCAAGAGTTTTCACATTCGGAGGCATTAATTTTTAGCACGCCCTCGTAGATTCAGAAGGTGTCATACTCAACGCTATGCGGGATCTCAGATGCCATATCTGAAGTGACGCGGAATGTCACACGACGACTGTTTTTGCGGCTTCCCTTAACGCAGAGTTTGCCAAACTGTGTTACGTGGAACGTTGGTGGTTCGCGGAAAATGAATAAGTGCTCCGCTGAAAATATTAACGACATGACGTTTTTTCGATGTTTTGACGATGCTAATTAGTCTTTAAAATTTTTATTATGGTTTCCGAGTTATTAATTACGATTTGGAAGTGGAGTGATCACTGAATAAGACAAGTTTTTTTCATTTTAAAATTTTATTAATCCTCAAAATAAAAGACGTGTTCTATCAAAGTACCTTGATTTTCAGAGTGTTCCGTTAGAGGGAAAGTTTGGGAACCTTTGCCTTAACGCAGCAGGAGAGACAAGCTCGCCTGCAGAGGGGCACAAAATTACAACTACGCTAGAAGACAATCATCACGTCGTCTTTTCAGACGAGTCCCGAAATTTCGTAGAGCTTCACGATGTACGTATAAGTCTGTGGAGCATTGCAGGAGAACGAACACCGGCATACTGCATTCGTCATCGTCTCACGAGCGCAGCAGCCCTCCAGTCCTCTGGCTCTCATGACCGGTAACTTGGACAGAAGGCGGTAGATTTCTTCCGTGTCATGGCCGGAAACTGTTGCGTATATTGGAGGACTCTGTGGCGTTATCTTTCAGCAAGATAATAGAAGAGGACATATTGTCAGTGTTGCCCTCACCTATCTCAGAGGTGGTGGTCCAGACTGCTGTACACATCGGTACCTCTAATACCGAGTAGCTCGTCCTCATTCATTTATGCATGCCTGTATTCGTCGTGGCATACTATCCAAAAGTTCATCAGGGCCCTGTTGGCCCAGATTGTCCCACTCCTCAACGGCGATTCGGCGTAGATCCCCCAGAGTGGTTTGTGGGTCACGTCGTCCATAAACAGCCATTTTCAATCTATCCCAGGCTTGTTCGATAGGGTTCAAGTCTGGAAAACATGCTGGCAACTCTAGTCGAGCAATGTCATTATCCTGAAGGAAGTCATTCACAAGATGTGCACCATAGGGGTGCGAATTGTCGTCCATGAAGACGAATGCCTCGCCAGTATGCTGCCGATATGGTTGCACTATCGGCCGGAGGATGGCATTCATGTATCGTACAGCCGTTACGTCGCCTTCCATGACCACCAGCGGCGTACGTCGGCCCCACATAATGCCAACCCAAAACAGCAGGGAACCTCCTTGCTGCATAAGCTGGACAGTGTGCCTAAGGCGTTCAGCTTTGCTTTTGCGCAGATAACAGTCAGTGGTTCAAGTGCCCGAAAGGCCATCCTGACTGATGTTTTCCGTTATCTCATTAAATCGATTAAGACAAAGGCTGCGATATTTCCTTTGAAATGGCACAGTCGAATTCCTTCCCCATTCTTCACAACCCTAGCCTCTGGTTCTATCTAATGTCCTCGTCGTCGGTGGGACGTTTAAAGATATTATTCTTTCTTTCTTTCTTTCTTCCTCGCCATTCTTCTCTGAATGCAAGTTTCACACAAAATTTAAATTGCCCCAGTCCTTCAAATATGCCAACAAAAATCAGTGGACCATAGTGGTGAACCATGAAAACGACGTTCATTAAACCCACATGACCATTTTTTTAAGCACCCCCATTCTCCTCATACATACAGCACCTCAGCAGTTCAAATGGTAAACCATAGTTTATGTTGAAATTTCCGTACCCTACCACTTACCCAGTTCGTACAAACGGCCATTATGTGATTATCAACGTACGCATAGGGTAGCCAAGGCTGTGGGTGGATTGCGATTCAGACGAACAAGGAGATGTACATTTTGAACAGGCTGTAATTCACCTCTGAGGCGTCAGAGTTATAACCCAGTCTGCATCAAAGTTTATTATGATATAACCATACGCTAACCATGTGTGGAGTTCGGTGATTTTTTCGAATGATTCTATCTTCGTACGTTCGAGGTCTGTATTCGATGCGCACTTTCAACAATCATTTGTAACAAGCATCAAGAGAGCTTCTTCACCAATTGAACAACGTAGGTTTGTATCGTTGTTCGAAACCCACATTACACATGAAGTCCTTTGTTGTGGATTGAGTCATGGGAGAGGCGGGAGTCGCAGCTAATACTGTAGATTCTCTGTCACCAGTAAGTTTCCCTATACCAGAAATTTTATTTGATAACGAACCAGACGTAACGTAAAGTCACAGAGCACTTATATCTTATTGTATTTAAACTTGTGATGTACCGTGCGACTGCTACGGTCGCAGGTTCAAATCCTGCCTCGGGCATGGATGTGTGTGATGTCTTTAGGTTAGTTAGGTTTAAGTAGTTCTAAGTTCTAGGGGACTGATGACCACAGCTGTTAAATCCCATAGTGCTCGGAGCCAAACTTGTGATGTTGAACATATTGGTGCTAATTCCGGATGTGAACTCAGATTTCTCCTTTCGGGGATGTGAATCGTTAGAGACGATACATTTCCTGAGTTTAGTTGTGTGCCAAGCTCCTCATGGCTCCACGAAAGTCACCTTTAGAATCCTGGTACGACCCAAAAATTTTCAGTATGTTATTTCAAGCTATAGCACGCACACACCAAACTATAAATGAAAAAAATAGTTATTTGAAGTGACTCCGCGTATTCTGAACAACAACGATTGGTGCCAGTTTCGACTCCCAGTCATTAGAACTTTTCATCATGTCGTTCCGAGTTCAAACATTCCATCGAATGGTGGAAAATAGTTCGTAAGTTAATGTGTCTTCGTGAGTAGTCAATAACGATGATATTTGTGGGTTTGACTCCAAGTCAGGACTATTCGTGACATTATTTCCACCTCAGTAATACGCAAATCTTGCTGCTGATGAAACACAACGATGTTTAACGTTTGTTTGTGGCTAGATAACAGTGTCAGTATGTGCTGGATTCGATACCGGTACGGCAAACTTTATCGTCTTGTCATTTCAGTTTCAGCCATCGCACAACTAGCACAAAATTTCGATGCCTGACGTTTGACTGTGCTTAGTTAAAAATCGATTAGATGTTGATTTCGAACCCTCGTCCAGCTCAAAACTTTAATGCGGGATATTACCTTTCTAAAAGTGTGCAGCCTGCGTTATTTGCATCTGAAACTATATTGGAGATTTTAGTTGATTTTTTAACAGGGACAATAGCTTACAAGCGTGACATGCTGTGTCGTCTCAATTAACGTGTTATCTAATATTTTCATTACCGTAATAATAATTTACGCCTGGACTGATTATTATGCAAAGCAAAGTTCTCTAGTGGAAATGTACATTTTGTTATCTACCTGAGGTGGACGGTAGCATCAATTTCAACTTTCCTTAGCTTTCTGTTGCTCGTAATGAACTCGAGAAAGAGAGTGATGTAGTAAACGGTGGTAACACGGACGAACTTTGTGTCTAATGAAGGATATCCTTGATGTTACAATCGTTGGTTTAATAAAAACTAAAGTTGACCTTCCTTTGGAATGAAGTTCTTGAGTTATGGCTAATGAGAAATATATCAATTTTAGATGTTCTGTATCTTATAAACACACCAAACAAAAAATTGGTCACCAGGAGATATTATGTTAATACCGTGTAACACCGTTTCTTGCCTTCATAATGGTCTCATTTAGGCGTGGAAGAGAGCTCACAATTTTTTTTCAGCTGAAGCCACTGATCGATGATTTTCTAGTGGATAAAAATAAGATGATTTTGCAGGCCAGTCGAAGTGCGACAGGCCGTCTAAATGCTCGTCAAACCAGGAACGTTTGCATGCAGTCTTGCCGACAAGGCTGTTGTCATTTTGGAAGACGGTAGTTTCCACAGCATACGGGTCATGGAGATGTAGAAGAAAGGGCAACTCATGCTCACTGGTTCATGTTCACGGTAACTTGAATGAGTAAGCCGGCTCATGGTATGAAAAACAGACGAAAACGTCACAGAACAACTGAAACCCACCTCACACTGCGAGTTAAGCGTTCCATTTCGCCATCGGTGAACCTGACGTCTTGCATTAGTTGAAAGAGGCAAAACCATAATTTGGTGGAGAACACTACCCGACCCCATTCAGGCGCTGCCTCGTGTCTGTATTGTTTGAGCCACTGAAAACGTGTAGCTTTATTTATCATCGTGAGTAATTGACTTTTGCGTGGTACCTGACTACAATTATCTGTTTCATGTATTTCCCTGCTCACTGTTCGCTCTGAAACTGTTACAGAAGGACTTGCATTCATTGACATCAGCAATTCCTGTCGGATTTAAATCGCTTGTCATTGACAACCCACTAATTGTTCTTATACCCTTTACATGACTGTTTGTAGACCCGTTGGATCCTCTGCTTTGGTATATCAACAAATCAAGCATCTTTATATTCAGCGTGGGTCAGACCATGTCCAGGCGAGATACATGCTTTCTGGCGTTCTGTCACTTCTTCAAGTCGATCCATCTTTCTGATCAGGTTCCATACAGTTGACTGGCATAAAATCACCATTTCGCTGCCATATCTTACTTCAACAGTGTGTTGTCACAGGGCTGTCAGTTACTAGTTCTACACCATCTATTTTATTCCATAGCGACCACTGAGGTCTTTTAAGGAACGTCTAATTTTTATTCCAATGAACGTATTTTCTTTCTTCTCATTTCTGCATGTTGGCAATTCCTTTTTTGGTGCATACGCACTGATGAGCCTTAACGCTATGACCACCTGCTTAAAAGCATGTTGGGCCACCTTTGGAAGCAAATACAACAGCGATTCCACGTGGCATGGACTCGAAAAGTCCTTCGTAGGTTTCTGGAGGTATTTGTCATTAGATGTCTACGCGCGGATTACACTCGTAGATTGCACACCGGTGATTTGTCGCCGGGGCACTGGCGGCCGATAGCGCCCCTGATGTGTTCCATCGGGCTCAGATTAAGGGAATTCGGTGGACAAGACATCAACATGAGTTCACTATCTTGTTCCTCAAACCACTATAGTATGATTCTAGCATTTTTACGTCGACAGTTATCCTGTTGGAAGAAGCCATCCACTTGGGAGATGACATCAAGCAAGAAGTGATGTAAGTGGGCCGCAATAATGTTCACATACTCAACAGCTATCTAATGCTTCCGTTATTGCTCAGATCCCATGGAGCCCCTATGAACGTTCCTGATAGCGTAATAATGCCTCCACCGGCCTGTGTCCCTGGCGCAGTGCGTGTTTCGAGCAGTCATTAGCCTAGATAACGGCCAACTCGGCCACGACCGTCGATCTAGTGTGACATGAAACGTGATTCACCCGTCCAAGCGACACGATTTCATTGCTCCACGATTCAGTCTCGATGATCCAGTGCCCACTGCAATCATAATTCACGATGTCGCTGGGTCAACATGGGAACACGATGTGATCGCTGCTGTAGAGCTCCATTTTTAACAATGTGCGCTGAACGGTGTGCTCTAAAGCATTTGTGCCTGAACGGTCATTTTACTCCGTCGTCTTTCAGCGCATAAATGCTCACGACAGTAGCTTGTGAACAACCGACCAAATTCGCCGTTTCTGAATTGCTCGTTCCCAGGCGTCAAGCCATAATAATCCATCCTTCGTCAACGTCCCTTATGTCAGATGATTTTCCCGATTTGCTACCCATAAAGCAGTTAGCACTTATGTCTGGTCCGCTTACATACTTTCCTTACAGGGTCACGTCCTCGCAGCGCCACCAGGTAGCATTAAATCTTGCGGTGGGAAGTGGTTATAATGTTTTGGCTCGTCAGTTACATCACACGTTAAAAGCTATTTGGTTGCTGCGCAAAGAAATATTCCCCATATATACCTGTCGTGTAGTTGACTGCTGTGTTTTGCACTAATGTTTTTTTCGCTGTCTAAACGGCCAATACATGTGGAAACTTCCAAATATTTGAACTTACTTAACGACTGACTATAAATTTTATGGAAAATTGTGTTTCCATCCTTGACGAAAAGCTCAGCGGAGATAAATATTAGCACTGAGACTGCGGCCTGCTTAGAGCAACTTCCGGTGAAACGGAAAGGCAAAACTATGTTTTCGTAGCTGCGAGAATTTCTTTCAACGTGCTACCTGAAACGCGTGCGAGACCGCACTCCCCACTCACACAATGCAAACATACCAGACCGTTTTCGCAGGGTGCAAATGAAACAGTGCCGCTGCGAAGCCAAAAAACAAATTTGCAACATTATGATGTACTTGGAAAACATAAACTGGAGAGAGCACGGATATGCCAACTACGCGACGTTTCGTTACGAACAAGCAGCTGGAAATCGTCTTCTTGCCTTCCTGCTTCTATATCAATTGCTGACAATGAGAAAGGCCATACATACTACGACAGTAATCTCACTAATGGAGACTTCGCTACCTACAATGACTGAAACACGATTTCTGTTTTATGTTATATAGTATTATTTCGTTTCTTCTGCTGCAATATATTTCGTTCAAATTACATAATCTGTATTTTTGTCCCATTCCCTGTCTCCGAAACATTAAAATTTATATGTGTATACGTTTGATTACTGTGGAAAGAAAGAAACCCAATACAATCCAATAAGGTCAAAACTATTTACAAATGATAAAACACAGCAATAAGTCACCCTTTCTTGCAGGTTTTATTCGGCAAATATAGATTTCGGCTAGTGCCTAGCCATTGTCAAGGGAACAATGCACTTCAGTCTCCTGACGTTCGTGCGTCTGTCACAGTTCTTTCACAGGTATGGGGCGGGACGCACTGAAACGCACGGTGCATTTGATTAAATATACCGTATATTTACATGAAAGACAGACGAAGTTGGGTGAAGACATACCAGTTTTTTAGTTTCTTTGAGGGGTATTCTTTCACATATTTCATTATTTGTGTTTTCTTATTTTACTATAAATAGATTTGATGATTACCATTCGTGATTGGTCAGTATCTCATTTAGAACACCGATCGCCCCAGAACAGAAACTTATTGTTACTTTCATAACAGCTTTTAGTATAGCAAATTGCAGTACCTAAACGAAGTTTACGATAATGATAGTACATTACCTGGTATTTGGTAGTCATTTATCTATAATTGAAAGTGTCTGACAGTTGATCCCCAGTGTTTGCTATGTTAAGATCGTGTATTTTAACCACTCTGTGAGTGTTACCTATTGAAACTACCAATGAAGTAGTATCACAAAACTCAGCTTCATATCTAATCTGCCATTAACATTATCATTATCAAGATGGACGTAACGCTGACACCCACACCACATTGATACAAGTTTACATGCCTACGTTCACCACATATGATGAACAGATTGAAACAATGTAAGGTAAAAGGAATTAGTCACATAGTTAAGCGAGACAAACATTTAAAATGTGATGAGAGAACAGAATTCGGTAGCAGGTATAGGAAGAGAAAATAGTAAGAAAACATAGGCTTGGGGGAAGGGATGAAAGGGGAAACCATCTGATAGAATTTTGCACAGAGCACCATTTAATCTTCGCCAATACCTAGCTTAAGAACAATGAAAGAAGGATACATTTTTGGAACAGAGTTTTCGAACCTAGATTTTGAATTGTAAGACATTTTCCGGTGCAGATGCAGACCGACGATAATTTATTGGTTATGAACTTCAGTTTACAACAAAAGAGATAATAAACGGTAGCAAATTAAGAAGATGGAATCTGAATAAGTTAAGACCCAGAGTTTTTTGATAATCTTAAAAGGACTACGAGGCAAAGACTGGCTGAAAAAGAGGAAGCAATCCACTACAATACGAACGGATATCTTTGAGAGAAGAAGTTGTGAAGGCAGCAGAGAATGCAAATGGGAAAAAGGTACAGCAGACAATAGGGGAAAATATAAAACTGTGTGTGAAATCTTGTGGGACTTAACTGCTAAGGTCATCAGTCCCTAAGCCTACACACTACTTAACCCAAATTATTCTAGGGCAAACACACCCACCCATGCCCGAGGGAAGACTCGAACCTCCACCGGGAAAATATAAAAATGCGGCAAGTAAAGTAGGGAAGAGAGACGCCTAAAAATGACATTGACAGATAGTCCAAAATTGCATCTGCAATTTTGCACTTGGAAAACATAGATGCCTAAATTAAATAAGAAAAAGGGGAAACAAAACTTTGCTCAAAAGAGAAGCGACTGCCAAGAGCTCATTTGCCAAGCCAGAACCAAGCAAAGAAGGTGAAAGGAATACGTAGAGAGGACAGAGGGAGGGGCTATACAAACTAATTTGAGCACAATGTTACATTACTGTGAAATGTCTGAACACGCGAGGTAGTATTGATCCATATAACATAGTAGACAGATTGAAGAAAGGCTAACCATTGTTTATAGCATTTGCATATTTAGCGAAAGGTTTTGACCATCTTAACTGGAAGATATTCTTTGAAGCTCTGGAGGTATTAGCGATAAAACACAGGAACACAAGATTGTCTACAACTTGTACAGAAACCGAACTGCAGTTGTAACAATTCAACGACTTGAAAGCGAAGCAGTAATTGAGACGGCTGAAGTAGAGAGGATATAAATGGAGACTGCCAACATTAAGAAAAGCGTTTCTGGAAAAGAAAATTTGTTGACGTCGAAGATCAATTTAAATGGTTGGGTAGCATTTCATAAAGGTGTTTGTGTGGAGTGTAGCCTTCTATGTAAGTGAAACGTGGATGATAAACAGTTCTCTTTCAAAAGGTGGTGATAAAGAAGAATGATGAATATAAGTATTTAGATCGTATAATTAAAGAAGAGGTAATGAATTAAATTGTGGAGGAAAAGGAAATTATGGCACAATTTGTCTAAAAGAGGTGATTAGTTGACAAGCCATGTTATGAGACATCAATGAATCGTCAGTTTGGCAATGGTGCCTAAATTATAGAGAGAGGCCAAGGCTTGCCAACGGTAAGCAGATTCGAATGGACGTGGTACGCAGTAGTCACGCTGAGATGAAGAGGCCTACACTGGATAGACTACTCTGGAGCACTGTATCGACAAGACCACAGCAAACAAATAGTGAGACGAACTGTATTTATTGTTAATGCAACCCAGCAGCAAAATAGCATCACCATTGATTAGGTAAGTCAGTTACGTATTTATTGCCAGAATATTTGTTTAATATAGCCTCTACCACATAAACATGTGATGTATTGGTGGATGCATTCTGCAAACAGCCTTATGTTAGGGAAAACTTACAACTTCAATGCAGTTTTCTTGTGGCAGCTATCAGTAAATGATAAAGGTTGAATTACTGTTTTTGCCACTATGCCATTTGTGGCATTTTCCATAAGACATGTACTCCTTCATGAACCATAACCAATGACTGGTTACGTATTACCCACGACATTCGAATGCACTGGCAGTTCTGAAACTCTATAGAAGTCATCGATGGCAAACGTATCGTAATGCAGTTCTTCATACGTTTTTTGTGCAGTGGAGGCTTTTCCGCCGACTTCAAATATTATCTGACCATTGTCAGGCATTTTCAAGAATGCAAAAACGTCGTATGAAACGGTTTGCGAGCGGAAAGTAAGTTAATCAAAATACAAATATGGCATTTTGGCGACCAAATATGGAATCGGCAAATGGATGTTAACAGCTGATGTGGTAACTGTGAAACCAATTAGAGTGGCCGGTTCTTCATAACTACTTGCAAGACTGGGATCAGTGAGACTTTATGGATATAGAAGACGATTTGCAGAATATTACATTTGGTACTTTATGCCAACGTGTTTGACACAAAGATTCGATCAGGGATGTGAAATAGTTAGGTAAAAGAAAACGACTTATCCGAGACCGACTGCACTGACTGCAAAGACTATTTTAGTGATGCTGGAAAGAGCAATTGGAAGTCTGGTGTTATTACATCTAATTATAAAGTATTCTAAACGTAGCAAATAAACAAATGTCTGTAGGCAAAACGAAATAATTAATAACAAGTTTGTTTACGTGACCATCACACGATCAGCAAACACAGAAATATTCGTTCTATAAAGAACAAACGACTTTTTCTTGCTGTTAAGTATATTATTTGTTCCAGACGCGTTGCCCGCCGAAGTAGCCGTGCGGTTCTAGGCGCTACAGTCTGGAAACGTGAGACCGCTATGGTCGCAGGTTCGAATCCTGCCTCGGGCAGGATGTCCTTAGGTTAGTTAGGTTTAACTAGTTCTAAGTTCTAGGGGACTAATCACCTCAGAAGTTGAGTCCCATAGTGCTCAGAGCCATTTTGAACCAGACGCGTTTTGCATTTACAGTGGCATCTTTACCATATTTGTAGATTATGAAACAGTTCACGTCTTATTTATCTCCGTGAATAACTGATGACTTGCTGTTAATCGAGTTTTTGGCTGACATCTGCGTTTTCTCTCACCTGGTCGCAGGCTGTAAGTCGCACTGTAATTCATTTCGAGACATAAGCACATTTTCATGGTACAAACTTCTTTCTTCATAATTTTCATGTTCTTTACGCTAATTTACGCGGGGCGCAATTATTCTTCTGCCACTAGCTACAGATATTTTACCAAAAACTGATTTAAAGTCGTAACTAATGCGTGTTTAATTTATATCTTTCCTTATTTGGTTTGTTTATATACATGTTCACAACCGAAGGAAGTATATGCTGAAAACTAAAGTCTGTTCATTTCTGTTCTCTTTATATCTGTTTATATGTGTGTGTGTGTGTGTGTGTGTGTGTGTGTGTAATTAGTTAGAGTGAGTTGTAGAAAGTTGAAAGTGAATCTAATAGTTGATATATAGTAGTTGAAAGTTTTCGTGTTCAGTTGATTCGAGTTTTGGTTTAAATGTTTTATGGAGGAGTTCATGTGAGAGTGAGAACAAAGGGTTGACTGCTAATATTCTGATAATAATCATATAATGAAGCTTTATTATACTATTTTACCTATTAAGGTAAGCAGTGAGTTTACTATTGCATGAAGCCCTACACAAAATGTTTAAAGCAAAACTCAAATCAGCTGAACACCAGAACTTTCAATCGGTCTATGACAGCTATTGCATTCACATTCAACTTTTTATAACTCGCACTGAATAGCCACACAGACACATGCAGATATCAGGAGAACATAAATGAACAGACGTTAGTTTTCATCATATAATTCGTTAGGTTGGCAATATGTACACAAATGAATAAAATAGGAAGAGAAATAAAGTGAACACACTGTAGTTGCGGCTTTAAATCACAGTTTTCAGTAAAATGTCTACAGTAGTGACAGAAAAATAATAGTGCTCCACACCAATTAGTGTAAAGAACACGAAAATTGTGAAGCGAAAAGTGTGTGAGGTAACGGGCGAGTTGTGGCGCTCTGAAAATATTCTGAGTTTGGAGATGGGGAGGCCACACGGGACGCTCGGCAAGCTCGTCAGCAACCGCGTGGTGCCGAACATTAGCCGGAGCAAGAGTGGCAGCCCCAGCGCGTGGTCCACGCCGACCGCGTGGCTGGGAATTCCATGTTGACGCTGTGTCGAGGATTGCGCTTTGTGTCGATGAAGGAGATTTGTATGCCGGGAGTGCCAAAGATGGTGGACTTCGTGAAACCACAATGGCAGGCATTTCACAGTTCATGTAAAAATTAATAATAGCCAGAGGAATCATGATACCTTAAAAAGAAACATGTACCGTACCATTATTTGCACGATGATTCTGATGGTGTAATCAGATTTTCAATATCTTTATTAGTCGAAAGTTTAGTATCTGATTGTAAATTATACAAGTAACACCGAGCAAAGAATTTCCAAAATCTAAACGGTTCATCCGATTTTGTCGATCAACATGTCTTCAGATAGCTATTAGTGTAAAAATAAATTGGTGTGAATTATGGGCATGTAACTTTAATAGTACATGAGTTATAGGAGGTCAAAGTGGCCGATTACTATTGATCGCATCAGGTCATAAGTACTCCACAGTTACAAGAAAAAACGGTAAAACCATGCTTATAAATATATGTATTCGTCTATGTCTTTGTTTATATCCGATATATACTATTCATGAAGAAATTGGTCAAATATTTACTGTGCTTCGAAAGCACAGAGACATTAGGCTACTGGCCTACTTTTGTTTCTATCCTTTGATATATGTTTATTTAATTTGAGCGTGTTTATGGTCCAGCCGCAGGAATATTTATTTAATTTTAAGTTATTTACATGTAAATCCAGTATTTCGTATGTGTTTCAATATGTTTGTGAGTGTGTGTTTGCTTGGAGTCATGGCGGGAGCGCTTTAGCCAATCACAGCGCTCGTTACTACGGTAGGCGACTACTGAAGTCAATGGAGAGACTGAATGGATGTGGGGGAGGAACATAGGGTGGCACAGGACATGTGGGAGTGCTGGACGGGGAGGCGCAACGGGAGGTCGCATGAAATACTTGGAGAGTGTTGGGAAGTTTGCGCGTGGTCACGGGAGATAGAAATATTTTGTAGTGCCGACTTTTGAGACTTCTGTGGCGTCTGCTGTGAAGACGTAATATGCGTTTAGAAGTGAATATCTCGCGATGTTGTTCGTAACTAATTATGTGAAGTAGGAATCTTATTGTTTCCCTGTTACTCATCTTATATTTTATTTAATTACTGGGCCATGGACACCAATAAATGTTTTGCAGAAATAAACGGCATTCTTAAAAGTACTTCTGCTATTGTACTCATCATTTAAAGTCGTTAAAATAGGACCTGCAGATTTTATTTAATTGCAATCTTTCATTTACAAATTTCTATGTTATATTCAAAATTCGCAATTGCCGAGTGATAGGAACCTTCGACCATTCGATTCATGTGCATATTCATATTGTATACTGTAGACTCAGCAGTATTTGGCATGAAATGCGGCAACTACACTCCTGGAAATGGAAAAAAGAACACATTGACACCGATGTGTCAGACCCACCATACTTGCTCCGGACACTGCGAGAGGGCTGTACAAGCAATGATCACACGCACGGCACAGCGGACACACCAGGAACCGCGGGGTTGGCCGTCGAATGGCGCTAGCTGCGCAGCATTTGTGCACCGCCGCCGTCAGTGTCAGCCAGTTTGCCGTGGCATACGGAGCTCCATCGCAGTCTTTAACACTGCTAGCATGACGCGACAGCGTGGACTTGACCCGTATGTACAGTTGACGGACTTTGAGCGAGGGCGTATAGTGGGCATGCGGGAGGCCGGGTGGACGTACCGCCGAATTGCTCAACACGTGGGGCGTGAGGTCTCCACAGTACATCGATGTTGTCGCCAGTGGTCGGCGGAAGGTGCACGTGCCCGTCGACCTGGGACCGGACCGGAGCGACGCACGGATGCACGCCAAGACCGTAGGATCCTACGCAGTGTCGTAGGGGACCGCACCGCCACTTCCCAGCAAATTAGGGACACTGTTGCTCCTGGGGTATCGGCGAGGACCATTCGCAACCGTCTCCATGAAGCTGGGCTACGGTCCCGCACACCGTTAGGCCGTCTTCCGCTCACGCCCCAACATCGTGCAGCCCGCCTCCAGTGGTGTCGCGACAGGCGTGAATGGAGGGACGAATGGAGACGTGTCGTCTTCAGCGATGAGAATCGCTTCTGCCTTGGTGCCAATGATGGTCGTATGCGTGTTTGGCGCCGTGCAGGTGAGCGCCACAATCAGGACTGCATACGACCGAGGCACACAGGGCCAACACCCGGCATCATGGTGTGGGGAGCGATCTCCTACACTGGCCGTACACTTCTGGTGATCGTCGAGGGGACACTGAATAGTGCACGGTACATCCAAACTGTCATCGAACCCATCGTTCTACGATTCCTAGACCGGCAAGGAAAATGCACGTCCGCATGTATCCCGTGCCACCCAACGTGCTCTAGAAAGTGTAAGTCAACTACCCTGGCCAGCAAGATCTCTGGATCTGTCCCCCATTGAGCATGTTTGGGACTGGATGAAGCGTCGTCTCACGCGGTCTGCACGTCCAGCACGAACGATATTCCAACTGAGGCGCCAGGTGGAAATGGCATGGCAAGCCGTTCCACAGGACTACATCCAGCATCTCTACGATCGTCTCCATGGGAGAATAGCAGCCTGCATTGCTGCGAAAGGTGGATATACACTGTACTAGTGCCGATATTGTGCATGCTCTGTTGCCTGTGTCTATGTGCCAGTGGTTCTGTCAGTGTGATCATGTGATGTATCTGACCCCAGGAATGTGTCAATAAAGTTTCCCCTTCCTGGGACAATGAATTCACGGTGTTCTTATTTCAATTTCCAGGAGTGTACATATCCCACCCCCTAGACGACGAAACCAGCCAAAACTTTTCATATTTCAACTCTGAGTCTGAGGGTACTAGTTGAGGGCCACCATTTTTTTTAAAGCCTGGAAGTGCGAACTTGAAAATGTGCTTATGTTACGTTAGTTAAGTTTCAGTGCGAGTTTCAGTATGTGACTAGATGAGAGAAAACGCAGATGTCAGCCAAAAACTCGATTATCTGTAAGTAGTCACTTATTTACGCAAAAAAATAAGATATGAAATGTTTCATACTCCACAAATATCACATATCAACACAAAATTGAATCATTCTAGATTCCACTGAAGATGTCTTAAAGTAAAAAGCGAAACGCGTCTTGAACAAATAAAATACATTGCTGCAAGAAAAACGGGATGTTACTTACAAAACGAAATAATCAATAGCCGTAGATACTTAGCAAATTACATCTTATGACATACCAGTAAATTAGATTTGGTTTAACTTTCGTAGGTCTATATAGAATACCGTAAATATTAATATGTTCCGTGTCACTGTAATTTTCATTTCGCATGCTACGAAATGCCGTTTAAAAAAGTTCGTCGATCCATTGTGAAAAACTGTCGTTACTTTCATATCTCGATAGGTAAACAGATTTTGCATACTTATCACGCGACAAAACACGTGACTCCTTACGTTCTATCATTTGCAAAAAGCAGCGTTTCGATTTCTTTAACCGTTTACGAAACTTGGAGCTGATACAACGTAATGACTTACGACGAGCAGGGCGAAGTATCGTTCGCATCACGAGCTACACGCGTGGTCACCGCTCGGCCCATCCGCAGACATGTCATTCAGTATCCGTGAACGGTGATAGCTATAGTTCTGCTCTCGACTTTAAAACCAATTTCAATATGTTGACTACTCGTAAATTTCATACGCAATAATGTGTTACTTAAAATGAACTATACGCAAAGTCTACGCAATGCGTTTTTACCTCTGCACACTCAATAAAATTTCGCACAGTGTTTTACAAAAAAGTGATACAGCACGTAATCACGATGAAAACCAAAATAAATTCAGTCATTTATCGAATGAAGATATCAGGCTGTAAGATACAGAAGAATCAAATTTTTTCACCAGAAAGTTTCTTTGAAATCGGGTGACAAGAATTTCATAGCTGCCGTGCCTGCGCCAGCGCTGCGGCGAAAGTTCGTCTAGCCGCGGATTGTGTGGCTGACGTGACGCCCAGCGGCGCGGACATTCCAGCGCGGCACGTGGCAGCGGTCGCTGTTCGACAGGGGCAAACCGCGGCACAGAGCCGCGCCGCTGACGGCAAACAAGGCGCTGGCGCGTAGTTTTGCCGCGCGGCAGCCGTAGTGAGAACTAGTTTTAACAAGCAGTCCCTCGCGGCGCCTTGGAACTTGCGTCGCGCTACGGACCACACAATACTGCTCTCGTCGAGGAGAAACTGCAGCACCCACCTACTTCCAACAAACTGTAAAAATATATTCAAAGCTTTCTGAGATTTTTCTCGCTTTCACCTCCTACAAAAAATGTAAAGGGAAAAAAACTGTCGCTTGCTATATTTCAGTTGTTGGTTTGGTGAAAGTTCCGCGTCAGATACGAGAATTTAATTTATTACTTCATTATTACTGATTCAATTGACCAGAACGTTTAAGATGTTATGACGTATACTAATGAAGGTAACTATAAAATTATGTTGTGGTACAACACATAATTTAGGAAATATAGCGTGTGATAAATATTGAGTAGCGTGAAAAATCAATTTTTCTTAAAAACTTAAATATTTCTCTATTCCACTAGCACATAATTTTCTTGAAATAAAAAAAGGTGTCAGAAGGTAATTTCCGTGTCACTCTATTATGTACAGTTTCCACGTTATAATAAATCACTACTTTCATTTTTTGCGTTCTGACGAGCACGGACCAGCACTTGTGAAAAAGTTTCACGCAGCGTGCTGCGTCTCGCATCGGACTGCGGAAAACGCAAGCGTTTTCCCCAGCACGCTGCGATAAATTTCCGTGCCGGCCGAGGAAGCAGAGCGGTTCTAGGCGCTACAGTCTTGGACCACGCGACCGCTATTGGCGCAGGCTCGAATCCTTCCTCGGGCATGGATATGTGTGATGTCCTTAGGTTAGTTAGGTTTAAGTCGTTCTAAGTTCTAGGGGACTGATGACCTCAGAAGTTAAATCCCATAGTGCTCAGAGCCATTTGAACCATGTTTTTGATCAATTTCCGTACGTAGGGAAACTTAGCTTAACCCGTCCTGAAGGCTCACACACACGCTGACTTTCTGAACAGGAGGGACCTGTGAGTCATTGAGAGAAAAACAGTTAGTCCAGCTTCCCGAATAAGACACCGAAAGAATAGACAGGGTGATCAGTCCTTAATGCAAACGCCTGGTGGACATTTTTTCCCTCTTCTTTTTAGCTGCAAGGCCTTTGTTTGTGTAGAATTCTTGCACCGGTAGCACGTGTTTGTTGGGCTACGGAATACAGTGTATTGAGTAAAAGTGTTTCAAGCGAAATAGCGAAATGGTCCCTATTTTTTCCAGGAAACAGTTAACAGCGGAGTGGTTCTAGACGCTTCAGTCTAGAACCACGCGACCGCTACGCTCGCAGGTTCGAATCCTGCCTCGGGCATGGATATGTGTGATGTCCTTAGGTTAGTTAGGTTTCAGTAGTTGTAAGTTCTAGGGGACTGATGACCTCAGATGTTAAGTCCCATAGTGCCCAGAGCCATTTGAACCATTTGAGTTAACAGCGAGAGAGACGTCCAAAACATCTTGTAACCTTTTTTGGCCTACTAACTGAGAGCGAACATGTTTTCGTGACCTTTCAGTAGGACACTGTGATGGCACATACAGGCTATTTCTCTTTATAGGAAATTCATGACGTGTTTCAAGATACAGCTATCACAACGACATGTGGCTTCCTCGTTCCCCTAATTTAGTCCTCTGCGATTTTTATTTCGGGGGGCGGCATTAAAAGGGAAAGTGTACAAATCCGATCCTTACACTTAAGATGAACATAAAATTAACATTCGTCAACAAATTACTCTCATTCCTCTGAAAGAACTGCAGAGAGTAATTAGCAATTTTCTATGGAAGTGGCAGAACTGATTGAACAACGGTGGGAGGCAGTTTCAGCATCTCCTTGCTTTATAAACGTGAGTAGTTTACTTTTCTTTTGAAGTGTTTATGTTATGTATGTTAGAACTGGCTTATGTGACAAACTGTAGTATACTTACTGCGGACCTCTTGCCACCCGCGCCAAGGTCACAGCAGCCGGCCTCCCTATCTGGCCGCGCGATTGATCGCCCTAAGCGTTCTTCCGTGAATTCAATGATCTACAAGTTTTGCCCTCGTTACACAGCTCTTCCAGAGAGAAGTACAGTGATATCAGCATGTCAGTTTTGGAGTGAAATATGGTATCCTCTAATTTGCAAACAGTTATAAGCAAGTTAGCGATCAGACCACTTTATTTTGTCCCGTATCTCTATCACTCGATATACTACTCCGAGACGGTTCAACGTAATGGCATCATTTTCAACGCACGTATGCCTACAGTGTCCCTTTGGTGCTTGTTGAGATCAGTCTTAGCAAATCAGCAGGCTACTACATCCGCCCAACGTCTTTGCTCTACATGTTCTCAAGGAAATTGGTGATTCCGTATCTATTCGAACTGTTTTCCAATATACTGAAGTGTGGGCTTACTGCACCAAACCGTTCGCTGCAGCGAAGATATTCAGTGTGTCCTTCAATCATAACAATAAGCCTCCTGTGCCTGTCATGTTATAATTCATTTGGGTGTGGTAATATATACCTCGTTCGATCTGCACCAGGCAGCTTTCAACAACGGTGCAGGAATGGTCATTACTCTGAACTGGTATCAATGTGCTAAACCATCGAGTTAACTGCCGTTACTCTTCCGTTACTCACAGACACGAAGATCAATACATTATTGCACTGAGACCTAACGGAGGGTATCAATCAGCGGAATGCACAACGAGGGCTTCCTAATGTATATTTCGTCAACGTGCAGTGACCTTAAAATGGTTCCGCAAAATATTCCGCTCTCAAGGCGTGAAGAAAGTTGAAAGAGTAGCGACCCGAATTCTTTTCGCCATTGGATGGCTCTTCTGTGCCTCTTGCATACCTTCAGAAACGTTCAGGAGTGGCATGCACAGCTCTTCCTGTTTGACAACAGATTCCTTCAATCATGCTTCTGGCACCGAATCCTCAATGTGGCTGACACAGACTCGCGTCAAGACAGTCAACTGCCCTTCTACGACCTTAAACAAAGACCTTACATTTTGTAGACATTCTTCAACGCTGTAATTAGGTATTTGCAGCAATGTCACGTAACAGTTCAGTGTTTTCCCTTAAATAGTGTCTTTGGCTTGTTACCTTCCACCAACCTTCAGCAATTTTCTCGCATAAGCCGACTAATATAGCGCTGTTGCATGTCTATTTGGAAAATACCACTTAGAGGACTCTTCTGTCAGCAACTTATTGTCGCTACATCACTGCAAATCTTGTAGAGGTAGACAAATATTCTTCCGAAAATGTCCTCTGTCAATGAAGTCAGGTTCTGTATGCCCAGTAGGCAAAAGCCACACACAAACAATGCTCTACACAGAGGTGAGATAAGTCGTGGGGTACCTCCAAATATAGTGTCGGACCTCCTTTTGCAGAAATATTGAGCCATGCTGTGTCTATAGCTGTCCATAATTACGAAACTGTTGCCGGTGCAGGATGTTGTGCACGAACTGACCTCTCGATTATGTCCCATTAACTTTTTTCGGTATTCTTGTCGGGAGATGTGTGTGGCCAAATCATTCGTTAAAATTTCGCATCATTGTTTGGGAGCATGAAGTCCATGAATGGAGCAAATGGTCTCCAAGTAGTCGGACATAACAATTTGCAATCAATGATAAGTTCAGTTGAACCAGAGGGCCCAGTCCATTCCATGTAAACGCAGCCTACACCATTATAGAGCCACAACCAGATTGCACAGTACCTTGTTGACAACTTGGATCTGTGCCTTCGTGGGGCCTGCACCACACTCGAACCTAAACTTTAGCTCTTACGCACTGAAGTCGGGACTCATCCCACCAGGCCACGGTTTTCCAGTCGTCTGGGGTTCAAACGATATGGTTACCAGCCCAGGAGAGGCGCTGTAGGCGATGTCGTACTGTTGCTATACCCCATTAACGCCAGATTTCGCCGCTACGGTCTCAGGTTCGAATCCTGCCTCTGGCATGGATGTGTGTGATGTCCTTAGGTTAGCTAGGTTTAATTAGTTCTAAGTTCTAGGCAACTGATGACCTCAGAAGTTAAGTCGCATAGTGCTCAGAGCCATTTTTTTAAAAAAACACGCCTTCCAAAAAGTAAAAAAAAAAGGCTCTGAGCACTATGGGACTTATTCCCGGGTTCGATTCCCGGCGGGGTCAGGGATTTTGTCTGCCTCGTGATGGCTGGGTGTTGTGTGATGTCCTTAGGTTAGTTAGGTTTAAGTAGTTCTAAGTTCTAGGGGACTGATGACCACAGCAGTTGAGTCCCATAGTGCGCAGAGCCATTTGAACCATAATTAATGGTGAAAATGTAACGATACACAGCGACTTCATAAGAAATACCAGCACCATGTAACCAGAGGCTATCAGCGATGTGTCGTGTTGTATTCTGCTATTAGTGTGTTCCTTGGCGACAATGTGTCCTGTACTGAATGCTTCTGATTAGGACACGGTGTTGGCTTTCACAGACGACTGCTGTCGGATTCCTTCAATCTAATATAACGAATAGCTACGTCCTTAGCGGGATGTGGGTAAAAAAAAAACTGTGTGAGTTATATTTACGGGAAGCGGGTTTGCCGGCGGGGGGGGGGGGGGGGGGGGGGGGGGGGTCGGCCGCGGTGGTCTAGCGGTTCTAGGCGCGCAGTCAGGAACTTCTACGGTCGCAGGTTCGAATCCTGCCTCAGGCATGGATGTGTGTGGTGTCCTTAGGTTAGTTAGGTTTAATTAGTTCTAAGTTCTAGGCGACTGATGACCTCAGATGTTAAGTCCCATAGTGCTCAGAGCCCTTTGAACCACTATGGTACTTAACTTCTAAGGTCATCAGTCCCCTAGAACATAGAACTACTTAAACTACTTAAACCTAACCAACCTAAGGACATCACACACATCCATGCCCGAGACAGGATTCGAACCTGCGACCGTAGCGGTCGCGCGGCTACAGACTGAAGCGCTTAGAACCGCTCGGTCACACCGGCCGGCATGCCTTCCAGCTTGCGTTTACGTCGCGCAACTCCTTCTCAGCACTGTGATTTTTTTCCGTCAGTGTATATGACCGTCACCAGAATTTACCGCCCCCGAAATTCAAATCCGTTTTAGTAGTTAGCTCCAACACATCGATTTCAGACCTGCAAGCGTCCTCTGTACTCCGTCACCAAGCTGCTACTGTCACTGGACCCCTCCCAGTCCGACAAAGACATGCGCTCTGTTATGGCCCTGTGCGCACCGGCCCACCCGCCACCACCCTCGTATCAGCCCCGCTATCCCTGACAGCCAACCAGCTGGCCACAACCGGCATTCCTCGCACTGACCCCTTCGTCAGGTGCGGGCTCACTTGCTGCCTCTCCCCCCTCCCCCCCCTAACCCCCTTCCCCCCGGCACACCCGCTTCCCGTAAATATAACTCACACAGTTCTTTTTTACCCACATCCCGCTAAGGACGTAGCTATTCGTTATATTAGATTGAAGGAATCCGACAGCAGTCGTCTGTGAAAGCCAACACCGTGTCCTAATCAGAAGCATTCAGTACAGGACACATTGTCGCCAAGGAACACACTAATAGCAGAATACAAAACGACACATCGCTGATAGCCTCTGGTTACATGGTGCTGGTGTTTCTTATGAAGTCGCTGTGTATCGTCAGATATCAGATGAAGGAATAAAGGGTAGGATCAGTGACGATGCATTGATTAATAACAAATACAGCGACCGACGAGTGCAACTGCAGCTGGCCTGAGTGGACAGTTGCCGCCCGTGAGCGCCTGGAGGGCATCGCGCATGCGTTTGCTGTGAGACGCGGAATGCGGTGCGACTGCGGGCCATTCTCGGAGTGCAAGCAAACCGTTCCCTCACACCCTACCCCAACACCACCACGTTGCTGCCTACAGCCTCTGGCAAACCTCGCGTGGCTGTGAGCTCTACGCTAAGCTTTTCCTGCAGAAACTACCAGCCCACTGTCCGAAAGACTTGAAATATCCATCGTTGGAATGCAATACTGACAGCATAACCGATCACCCAGTTATAGCTACAGAGAATTCTCAACTTATATAATCATAATTTACCACCCCCGAAGGTAAAAATCTCCTCTTTAACGATTTTTCTGAGAAGACAGAGACCTGTAGCTCAATGGGTGGAACCCGGAGACGTGTTGATTTATTGCATGCAACCAGACTCCAGCTCCTCTAGCCGTATGGCTATGTATCAGAAGCGAACGAGAGACTCAGATTTCTTTCGAGAACACACTGCAATGTCTACGGTAGGAAAAGACACTGGCGATCGTATTGTGACGGCAGACTGCTTCCTGAAAAGTTCAGCGCCGCGGCAGATGCAGAATTATACTGCACTTTATTGGTCACACAAAATTTCTAATTACATTTATTCCGGCTTTTCCCGGAAAATTACACATGCTTCTCTTGGTATCGTTCTGCGAGTCGTAATGTCATCTTGTACCTAGCTTTAGCGGTCGCACGAAGAGTCTAATTAAAAAAAAAATATTCGAAGGAAGCGAGTATGGAAAATTGGGGTTAAACGTCCCAACGGCAAATGTGTCATTAGAGACGAAATACAAGCTTGGAATGCTTCAAGGATAAGGAAGGAAATCTGCAATGCTCTTTTAATGGAATCACGCTGGCATTTGCCTGTAGAGATTCACAGGAATCTCGGAAAACCTAAATCGGGTGATGGATTTGTGGATAACATTTTTCATATCAGAGATGCAAAAATTACTGGAAGGGATCCAGCAAATATTAAATAATCATTAAACCTCCTGAAATCAGCAATAGAGCCCATGTGACTGTGAGAACTTCTGACAATGCTTACCTGTGTAAAATCTGCTTGCCGGAAGAAGTGAGGCTACTATTCCGTACATGCAAACATACTGCAGCTTGCGTTACACGTGGACCTCCCATTTCCTCAGGTGTTGTGTGTCAGACACCTGTTTTGGTCTCAGTAAGAGCATTTGTGACGAAAATAGCAAATTTGTAGGAAATAATAATGTTTTGTTATATATTCTTTTATACATTCTTGGTATGCCTTGTGGAAAATAAATCACATTATTAAAATATATTCTTTTTTGTTTTTCCCGCATCTCTCACTCTTAGGTCAACTCTTAATATTGTAAATATCATTACTCTGTGATCTGAAAGCATTGAGGAATCGTGATTGAAACGTAGACCTTACAGCCAATACCACCATTATGTCAACACATGGGGTGTTGAAAACATCATTTTCGTTACACAGTTCCAGTAATTTGAGAGGAAGTACCCCTGTGTGGCGTGTGCAGACCAACCAGGTGAAAGGAATCACATCTTAGTGGGTTGGTGGTATGTATGTTGACCAGTCAGGTGAAAGAAGAATTCATCGGCCTTCATTCAAATCAGTAGCGGATCTAACAGGTCCCGACTTATTTCAACTGTATGAGTTGGATTCTGCGATGTTAAGATCACTTGAGATTTCACATGATAGTCAGCACATGTAGGATTCAGGGAACAAGTAGCACGCGATCGCTGCCATTTTCAAAGACACATAGAAGCCATGCCCAACATTATATCACGGTCTATGGAGGCTGTAGTGCTGGTTAGAGTTGTCCGACAT
The DNA here is from genome assembly GCF_023897955.1 of Schistocerca gregaria. NCBI lineage: Eukaryota > Metazoa > Arthropoda > Insecta > Orthoptera > Acrididae > Schistocerca > Schistocerca gregaria. The sequence continues at coordinate 441,116,802 of NC_064931.1, read as the reverse complement.
CGAACTTCGGTTTAATTTGTTATTTCACCATGTAGCATTTCCCTGCCATAGTTTTTGACTTGCTTCCCCATCCTTCCCTAATCCGATGAGACCGAAGACCTTGCAGTTTGGTCTCCTCCCCTCCCGCCCCCCCCCCCCCCACCCCTGCCACAAATTAACCCTGACCCTAATGCCATCAGAGTGTGTCTTTCTCTTTTTCAGGCTCCACCATCAAGGACAAATCAACAAGAATAGTAAGATCTATTCTCTTCCCAATAGGAACCGCAGGAATGACAAATTTTTGTCCAGACTGCACCATCTTGAGCTGAGGATAGGCTCGTCTTTTCAGCGTCAGCGTCAACCCTCTGCCATAGTTATACGTTTGGCCCTTGTAGCTTGAATATTAGTACCCCTCTACTGACAGACTTGAACAAGTGTTGAACTCCTCCTGCGACATGAGGCATATTCCGTATCAAACTTTTTACAGTTCAGCTTTCAGTTGCCTGCAATGTTGTAAACGGAGAGACATTGCACTTGTCACACATTTCTCCAATTTAGAAAAGGGAATTAGCATCCGAAAAAGTGATATGACTTAGGTATGGAGAAATAAAAAAGAGTGTAACATATGCACTAATGAGCCAAAGCAACAGTATAATCGTCTATTAGTCCATTTGTTTTGAGGCGTTAGCAATAAGAAGTTTCACTTCACATGCTATCCAGTTTCAGATGCTGATAAGCTAGGTCTACTGACGCTGTTTCACAGCTTAGTTTGCATGTCAAATCCTGTGATTATGGGGTAACTACTGTAGATCATAGTATGTTTTAGATAATGTGTAAAATTAAAATTGATAGGGTATTGAAATATATTTGGCTCAGGAATGTTTCCGACTAATCAGGAAATTGATCACTAGAAACTACATACATGTTACATAAATAATCATTCTATCAAAATGTTCCCTAACTGTTCCATAATCTGTAACAAAATACCTCTCCACCCCCCCCCACCCCCACCCCCAAACTGCAACAAAATGTCAGCTACATTTAAAACTCATATTTGAAACAAAAATTATTTTGTGGTGAAATATTATTTTGTTATACATCATACATCTGGCAGAGTACATCATCTTTCACTGATACAGTATTTTACAAGTAATTGTTTCTTATACACTATAAAATCGAACTGTATGCCATGACACATATAGGGGCAATAAAAAAACTTAAGTATTTAAACCGTGAATTCAGCATGTAAGCAGTTAATATTTATATGTGAATCATGTACAGATGCATGATCTTATACAGTGCTCTAAATCGTTCACATATACACTGTACTCATGTACATAACACACAGCAGCTTTAATGTAAGCTGTAATGCTATCAGTTTGTGAAACACAACTGATAACGCACCACCTACGTCACATAAGTTCGGAAGACTTGAATGGCACAGATAGATGGATGAGTCTCCAGTATTGCATTCCCATACATCTGTATGGTGGCAACTTTAATGCTAAGTAGGACTCTGTCTGGGGGAGGGAGATGAGATGGATCATACACTGTTACCATCTGAACACTGATGTCCAGCATTGCACGACATACCTCATCCCACTGACCCTCCGTAAACTGCACTTTAAACCTTGTTCAAGCTTCTGGATTTCTATTATTGGTATAATTCACTGTCTGCTTTTATACACGTTTCCACCTGTTGGCAGCCACATTATATGTTGTGGCAAACAGAAGTTAACTACTTAACTGTCATTTGATGTCCTATTGTGTGTCCTGTGCAGACACATCTTGTAGCCTGTATGTGCATTGTTGTGGCTTGACAAGTGATGGTGCTTATGATAGAAGTCTTATCAGTAGCATGTCCTGCTCCGATACCTCAGTGGGGAGTAACACCCTTGAAATAAGAATAAAAGACCATAAATATTTAAAGCAGCACATAGAATATGAGAGGGCAAGTGTAAAGATGTATAAATGTATGACTGTAACAATTATTATGATGTGTGGGTTAGTACTTACATGCAGATTTTTTCTTCTTATTGTGCCTGGGGGCGTTAGATGCCAGAGCTCAAAGCTGGGGTGAGGTTGATCAGATAAATGTGTAGGCTGTCTGTGAACTGCTGTGGCTCTACAAGTGGCTGTTTATCTGACAGATGTGTGTCCTGCTCCAACATGGAAGCTAGTGTCACATCAGAAGGCTGCTACTACTGTGCTGCTGAAAAGAAGAAAAAAACCAATGAAAAGTGAGAGGAGATGGCTAATAATAATTATAATAACACAGTATTAACATTCATTCATATTATTCTTGTTCTTATTCCACTCAGCTGACCTCTGCTCACACTTCATGATCCTTCCATTACAGCAACTGAACACAGGTGATTCAGTTGGCAGGTAACTGCAGCAATTTGTCGAATGGTCGTGGTAAGCAACTGCAGTGCCAGCGACCGTCTGATGTGACAGTCCGCCGTCTTGTCAGCCACGGTCCACCACAGCATGCCACAGTCCATCATCTTGTCTCCCATCTTGTCCACCATCTGGTGTGATGTTATTGTATGCTACCATCTGCTCTTTCTTCCGTGTAATGTTAGTGCCGTAAAAAACTTAAAAAACGGCTTTTGATTGTTTGTAAATAACCATACTTTTCTCTTTTTTAATACCATTTTCAGCAGGATAATACCCGATGTGAAACTTTTTGGTTATTGATGTTTTCTCGTATACAGCCTCAAATTATAGCAATTCAGACATATGTAATCGTTTTTCGATGATGACGTAGTTGAGTTATTTTAAACTTTTATATTTATTACTCTTTCCTGATTAAATTCCTTCTATGGCTTCCTACGACAGCAATTTCAATGTATCTGAATAGTCTTCGAAGATCACGTGATTCACAGTTAACACACGTCACCACCTCCAGCAAAATATCACATGAACTTTTTTTCTGAAACGCAGTCGTAATGTGGGTATCGGAAGTGTAATCATATTGTGCCAACCATTACTGGCTGTTGGGTAACACGGTTCCAGCAGGATAACTTTTTCCGCCATCGTCTTGCGTGGCTATAGCCGACAGCCTTGTTTTAATGCTGCGTATGAGGGTCTATAATTTTTACTGGGCACTATTGTCGTGTAAAATGTTTAGTGCTTCACAGAGTGTGAAGCAGTCTAAAGAAATTCAATGTAAGACGTCATTGTGCAGTAAATCACGCAGCAGAGTAAAACGAATATATCGACGACAACACGAAAGGCAATAGTCCTTGAATTGAAAGCCAATTTTTCAAACGAAATAAGTTATTAATCAACAGTAAGTTTTGTTTGTAATATGGTGGTAGTGGAAAGAATAAGACAAAACTTCTGCGTTTCAACAATTACCATGTAAGTTTTGAGTGCTAGTGCTATTGACATTATTTGATACAAAAAACTTCATAATATTTGCAGGGCATTGACCATGCTGTAAGAGACTCTTCTGTGAGAATTATCTACAGAATTTCTCATTAAATAGCTATGCACTTTAAGCCACTTACTGAAGGCGAATTACGTCTTGTAACGGCAGTAGATGAGCTGTGTCCACAACTGGTTCGGCGGCTACAGTCAGTGTCACTTTCTCGAACCGCTGTAACGCGCCGAATTGAAGACTTAGCAGAACATTTGAAGGCTCAGCTGACACGAGTATTAAAGACAACGTTGCGTTTTCTTTGTCTTTGGTTGACTCTCTTGACTTGTCAGACATAGCACAGCTGGTAATATTTGTTAGGACAGAAAAACGAAATACGGGAAGTTCGCGAGGAGATGTTGGATCTCTCCCCATTGAAGGACACAACAACAGGTCAAGACATGTTAGATGCACTTGAAGTGGTTATGGAGAAGTTTGGTCTGCCGTGGGAATTACTAACTTTTGCAGCTCCCGCAATGGCTGGCGAAACCAGTGGCTTAATAGGGCGTGTGCAGAGAAAAATGAAGAATCATGATCGCCTGATTATCTCTATACACTGCCTGATTCATCAACAACATTTGTGTTCCAAAAGCGTAAAATTAAATGAAAAATGAGCTTAGTTGTGAAAACCTCTCATTCTACTCAACTGGCCATTAAAATTGCTACACCACGAAGATGACGTGCTGCAGACGCGAAATTTAACCGACAGGAAGAAGATGCTGTGATACGCAAATGATTAGCTTTTGAGAGCATTCACACAAGGTTGGCGGCGGTGGCGACACCTATAACGTGCTGACATGAGGAAAGTTTCCAACCGATTTCTCATACACAAACAGCAGTTGACCGGCGTTGCCTGGTGAAATGTTGTTGTGATGCCTCGTTTAAGGAGGAGAAATGCGTACCATCACGTTTCCGACTTTCTACATCTACATCCATACTCCGCAAGCCACCTGACGGTGTGGCGGAGGTCGGACTGTAGCCTATCGCGATTGCGGTTTATCGTATCGCGACATTGCTGCTCGCGTTGGTCGAGATCCAATGGCAGTTATCAGAACATGGAATCGATAGGTAATACGGAACGCCGTGGTGGATCCCAACGGCGTCGTATCACTAGCATTCGAGATGACAGGCATCTTAACCGCATGGCTGTAACGGATCGTGCAGCAACGTCTCGATCCCTGAGTCAACAGATGGGGACGTTTGCAAGACAACAACCATCTGCACGAACAGTTCGACGACGTTTGCAGCAGCGTGGACTATCAGCTCGGAGACCATGGCTGCGGTTACCCTTGACACTGCATCACAGAGAGGAGCGCCTGCGATGGTGTACTCAACGACGAACCTGGGTGCACGAATGGCAAAACGTCATTTTTTCAGACGAATCCAGGTTCTGTTTACAGCATCATAATTGTTGCATCCGTGTTTGGCGAGATCGCGGTGAACGCGCATTGGAAGCGTGTATTCTTCATCGCCGTACCGACGTATCACCCAACGTGATGGTATGGGGTGCCATTGGTTACACCTCTCGGTCACTTCTTGTTCACATTGACGGCACTTTGAACAGTGGACGTTACATTTCAGATGTGTTACTACCAGTGGCTCTACCCTTGATTCGATCCCTCCGAAACCCTACATTTTAGCAGGATAATGCACGACCGCATGTTGCAGGTCCTGTACGGGCCTTTCTGGATTCAGAAAATGTTCGACTACTGCCCTGGCCAGCAGATTCTCCAGATCTTTCACCAATTGAAAACGTCTGGTCAATGTTGGCCGATCAACTGGCTCGTCACAATACGCCAGTCACTACTCTTGAAGAACTGTGATGTCGTGTTGAAGGTGCATGGGTAGCTGTATCTGTATTCGCCATCCAAGCTCTGTTTGACTCAGTGCCCAGGCATATCAAGGCCGTTATTACGGCCAGAGGTGGTTCTTCTGGGTACTGATTTCTCAGGATCTATGCAGCCAAATTGCGTGAAAATGTAATCACATGTCAGTTCTAGTATAACATATTTGTCCAGCGAATATCCGTTTATCATCTGCATTTCTTCTTGGTTTAGCATTTTTAATGGCCAGTAGTGTAATTCTAAGAACAAATTCCGAACATATTATCTTATTATCCATTACACATTGTTATTCTTTTTCTTTCGCAAAGATCTTTCCATAAGTTTGTAGGAATAGTGACTGGACTCTCTTGTAGCTCGGGGGACTAAGACAGACGACAGCTGCTAAAGTCACTGCTGGTAAAACTAGTCTTCTCCTCACCTGCTACCTTAGTAGTTCCGTCGGCCTGGTAATCACTTTTGATACCACACGTTACTTATATTGTCTTCAAGTTTGCAAGCTACAATCACTTCCTCGTTCATTCTCCTTTTATGCTCACTTTTCCGATATTCCTGTATCGCAAACGTTTTTGTTTTCCTCCCCCCTCCCCCTCCCCCTTCCTGTCCAGGGGGCTATATTGTCACAAAACTCGTAACAGATAGCTAACCTTCTTAAGATACGCTCATTTGAAAAACGTAATCACCTGTCGTGTTGAAGCTAATAGGAATTTCAGAGGCATACTTAGGCGTGAAAGAGAACGTAAACGATGGGATATGTGTTATGGTTGGAAACAAGCATTTAAGAGTGTCTGTGGAGATGACAAAACTTAATGCCTATGATTTCAGCGAGAGTGACTGAGGAAACGACGCTTATATGAGGGATTGACAAATGTAACAAAGATCATGCTGCAAAGGGTATTGTCTATTTGCAGACATTGTCGCATGATGTATTACTGGGTATCGCAGCGGTGCCAGAAATCCTGATTTACAAGGAACTGATATTGGAACTGAAGCAGGCCGACGATCAAGACGGAATGGTACCTCTGATGGGCGTCCTAGCTAATGATTAAACATCGCTCCATCACTCAGGAGAGATTAGTAAATGACGTCAACGTTCGTCTTCTCCATTCGTTTCCGGTCGAAACCTCCGGACAGGAATGCGTTTTGAGCAATGAAACATGAACTAGATCTTTGATCACACCAAAGTGAGTGAAGAGAAACGAACAACGGACTGTGCCAGGAAACATTTTACACTGTCACATGAAACACGTTTCTGTCTGTGTGTGAATGCTGTTCATCGCTTTTAGGAATCCCTCCAGAGTCTTGCATGCTAGGAGGCCGTTTTATTGTTTAAATATGTTTTAATCACAATAGAGTGTTTTTTAGGCGAAGACAGCTTTTATCTTGGATCAGGATTAGTGTATTAGTTGCTGTATAACCATGTTTTGCTTTTGTCCATTAGCTTAAGGGGAGTTGGGATGCCATATCCGGACAATGTTTAATTTAGTGACTTGGCTGCCTTGTATTTCAGGAACCAATGTAGCCATTGACATGAAACTTTTACAGGACATTAAGCTGTACGTTCTGAGTCTATTGAACTACAATAATTGCATTTTAGCCACTGCTTTCGGAAATACAATTTTTTAATTACACGGTTAAAATTTTGTGCACTTTTTTGTACTTTATCCTCAATAATTTTAATTATACATAGCATTATGTTCATCTTTTAGTTTAGTAGACTCAGGGTATGTATGTTATTACTCCCTGAAAATTTGAATACTCTACTCGAAGTGGTTTTTAGGGGAAAATGGAACAGAAAATGTAAATTTACAGGAACGGCTTCTAAAGTTTCAAAATACTGTAACTCACTTAATATATGCTCAATTTTTTATTTTTCGTCACTCAGAAGCACCCTGCACTATACTGTATATCATCCTCTTGATATTCTTCTTGCCGGCCGCGGTGGTCTCGCGGTTCTAGGCGCTCAGTCCGGAACCGCGCGACTGTTACGGTCGCAGGTTCGAATCCTGCCTCGGGCATGGATGTGTGATGTCCTTAGGTTAGTTAGGTTTAAGTAGTTCTAAGTTCTAGGGGACTGATGACCACAAATGTTAAGTCCCATAGTGCTCAGAGCCATTTGAACCATTTTTGATATTCTTCCAAGTCTTTTCTTCTTTCTGGACTGCTTAGTGGCCAACTGTGCTGCATCCTCTGATTTATCAATGCGAACCTTGTCCATCCGTTCAAGTTCTCTGATGCAGTTTGCTCCAAGATTAATTCCAATATGCTATAGCGCTTTCAGTCCACCAACGTAGACATCATTAAAAGCAATAACAGCATCACTGTCCCCCCACTTTAGTGTCTTCATTCCAACAAAAACAAGCCCATATAAGATTATTGAACGACACATGGGGATTTTGAGTCTGACCACGCAGACTATTCTTCAGTAATTCAGGATTTACCAGGTCTCTGTAAATAGGTTTTATAATATCCATGACTGCTGCTGGGATGGAATGTTTATGACTGTATGGAGTGTTTGAGTACTGGGCATTGCGGTACTTGCACCACGAATCAGGTCCAGGAGAGCAAAGGTGATGTACCGGTTTTTCATCAGTTAACAGCCTGTGGACGAAGGTAGCCCATACTGCCTGATTCATTTTCAACAAATCCTCAGTATTATTTCTAATGGCCATCCCATAATACTGCTTTAGTTCATCAATCATTTTGTCTGTCAGCCTACCTCTTACGGTTTTACTGTCATAAGGATTATTGTCTCTCAAACTTTGTTTTAACTTCCTCAACCTGGTGCCCATCCTTTTCTGGACATGACCTTTATAACACAGAAATCCATAGCCTACTATATAAAAATTACCGATTTTGTTAAATCTTGAAGTGATGCACGTAAAAATTTTAACATTTTCAACCGATGTAGATTATACTTAAAGAAATAAAATAAGATACTTCCCATGACAGGTTATATATATATATATATATATATATATATATATATATATATATAAAATTTTGTTCGGAAAATTGCAAATACTATAATGAGATAAAAATCCAAAAATGTGAAAAAAATTTCCTTTGTAACTCCCCTGAAACCAGATCATTATATTACTAGTACAGCCTTTCAGGATGACAATTCTCACGTCCATTGTGATTAAACCGAATGGATTAACATTAGCAACATTGAGTAACAATGACACACTTGGAATTACATTCAAAGCCAATGGAATTAAATTTAATTGACAATCCCTTAGGTGGTCTCTAACCACACATGAAAAGTCATGAACAGTTCAAACACATTTTGGCAAATCTGCATGAGTTCTGATAAGGGTGGTTGTAGATTTATGTCTTCGGCGTCGAGACACCTATCCTACTCGTATCACAACTTACTCTAGACTCAAGTCGATTTAAGATTCTATTAGGATAAAAGTGACTGCCTTTTTTTTTGGTGATCTTATCACACATTGTTTCTAGATGGAAAATTGTTTATATTTTGATCGTGATTTCCTAAATCTAGTGTAGTGTCCTAACATGGCAAATTTGTCACATTTTATGAAAATCGGTGCAAGTACATTTGTTATTCTTATAGAAACCCTGTCACGATGCGAACAATAGTATGAATATTGTTGTGAACGATTCATTAGCTACATTTATGACAGGCGTGTTCCTTTTCTTTCAGGCTACATATTTTAATATCACTGTACACTGATTCTTGGCCGTATTCAGAATAATCCCCCCCCCCCCCCCCCCCTCTCTGTCAACGAAAAAGGTTTAAAGACTGGATTAGAGAAAGATTAAGGAAGTTTAAAGAGTGGCATCAGTGCTTCAGGTGTTCTACATAGTCTCTCCATTAACATACTACAGCGCACCGAACGTTCATACAACCATCTGAAACAGTTAGTAGTAAAGTTATTCTTTCGGATGTAGTTCAGCTCGCGCCTCACATTGTCTTGAGTGTCGGTTATGTCGTCAAAGCGTTGACCCTACATGTGAATTTTGTGCACTTTGTCGTTTTGTGGTACGTTTGTACTGATAATACCAAATCTGTTCACCTGTAATGATTTTTTCCAGAAAAGAACTGTCCGCGTTTTGCATTTAAATCAAGTCTTGGCAGACGTCAACACGTCGTTGTTTTTGACCGGGAGTCAAAATGGGCGGAACAAACCCTACACACTATGTCCTTTTCTTAAAAGTATTCTGGAGAATGTTGTGAACACTTGACTCCAGTGCCATTTGTGTCACAGCAACGTTGACACACTGCAGCCTCACGTCCACTAATTAACCCTGCATGCTCACAACTCAATAGACCGAATGCATATCTGTTGTTCACATGTTCGTTAGTTCAAACTGCCACCGTAGTTACTTCTCTGACGTCGCTTATATGCTAGGAATAAAATCAGTCTGGGTAATTTTTTTGACGGACGGTGTAGGCACAGTGTGCCTAGGTACGCAATAAAACAATACGCTCCGCGTATTTAATTAACCCAGTTCACTTGAGGAAAAGGATAATAGCATTGAAATAACGATTCGGGGTCTGTTGGCCTGCCGTTAGATAGGAATTAAAACTTTTTTATGGTAAATCCTACACTATGTCAAAATATGTCGATAATGGGAAAAAACACCAGTGTTCCAAAGTGCTACAAAGTGATTTTTTATGAATTGAGATTAAAAATACGTCATCCAACCTGATGACTCTTTCTAAAAAGTAATTGATTGTTGGGCCAGAAAGCACAGGCTGTACAATCGAACACAAAAAACGCTTTGTGCAATTTTTTTTTGAGCTACGAGAAAAGACAGCGAGACACTTCAGTGTTGAACTTCTCGTTAAAGGCTTCTGGCCAGATTTCTATAATGATACTTCTTTTAGAGACGTCCGGTTGAGCACTTCTACTCAACACGTAGCTATAAATCGTGGTTGTGAACACTGGTGATAATGCAATCACCTAGATACAGATGACAGGCGTACGAGACGTTTCCTGGTGCAGTCTAAGTCTGCCGAATTAGGAAGTAGCAGCCACCGACCGATGTTAACGTTAACGTGCAATGTACATGTTACTGAAGGTGCATGTCGTACGTCACAGAAATTACTGTGGCGTTGCCTCCTAATGAAACGAACCAGCACACTTTACTGGGAGTCTTCATCTCAATATTCCTATTTAGTATCAAAGCTGTAAACACTTAATATTAGAGGAAGCAACTCTAAAATCATAAAAGAACGGGCTATATTTCCATTACAAATTAATTTATTATTATAGTATCCCCAGCAACAGCGGGTATCGATAGCAGCGGCAACTCAGAGATGCGGTAAGTCTTTAGTCGAAAAGCCGCCGTGGCTAGCCACAAAAGTTGGGATCGGTGTGTCATGTTGCTGCGCTGCTAACCTGGATATAAGTCGTCCAGCGGACATCCTGACAATTTTTCCGTGCTGTAGCAAGTACATACATAGTTAATCGTCATATCGCTATGTCTACAACAACCCTCGTTTGCTTTTCGACTGCCTTGGTTTCGCTATCGGTACACATCCGGTGTGCACGTCACTACTCTTGCTCTGTATGCGGTTTGCATTTTTGTATGGGGAGTGAACAGAAAAATGATGAGAATCTCCTGGGGAATAAAAATAACTAAAAGGTATCTGTATCCTATCCCTGCTGCAGGCACGCCTTTCTTTTAGCACGTTAAATTGAAAATTCTTCACTCACGTGCATGTATTTAAGTAAGTATAAAATATCATTTAATTCGAACATCACATGTTTACCTGTGGGGTCATTGAACCTGATCATTACGTGTTGTCGTGGCACAAGCTTTGCTGCCTCGTTAACTAGGCAACAACTGAGAAAGTCTCGTCATAAATGATTTATTTGCTGGTTATGTGTACACTATATAAGATTATAATATGTGCTTCATTACTAATATAGCTATGCGTCTATGAAACGCAAACTGACTCTTTCATGTTCGCAGCATGTCTCCACTAAAGATGTCCTGATTGCTAAATTCATGTAGTTTTCAGTTATAAAAAGGACTGTTAAACAAGTAAATATTTGACGTGAACTGTCGTAATACTTATTTGTGAATCTTAGGATTTCGTTGTTACTTTTTCAGGGACCATGGGCAAAGAGCTGGGCGTCGGTCATGTGGATCCATACCAGGGAACTCTGTACAAACTAGACGCTGGATCTAGTAACGCAGTTTGCGTTGCTTCGCCAGTGAGCATCTCCAATGGTATCGCCTGGACAGATGACGAGAGGACTATGTACTATATTGATTCAGGAGCCTCCAATGTTGTCTCTTTCAACTACAATTTGACTGACGGAACCTTTATGGGTATGTTACGTTCTTCAGAATTCTAGCAAAACTTATTTTCTAAGGAACTCATAGATATTGCGTTTTGTTTTTGAGAACAACTAGTAAATGTTCTACTCCTCACTGTAGTAGAATAAGTTGCCGTTTTACGTGGTTTAATTGCAAATGACAGTCGAGAAAGGGAATGAAAGTAAGTTATTTCTATCTCTGAATACAATGACGATGTTCTCTCTGCAGCTGATGAAATCTACAGTGGGATTTTGTCGACGCACAGTAAGCCATACCTACGCGACGTGCAACACTTACTTGAAAGATAATAACAGCGATATTAATACTAAACGACTGAGCTGAGAATATCTGTGGCAACTTTATGAAGTTCAGATCATGTCCGTTTCATAATTTAATATAAGTTTTTATGATGAAGGTGAAGAGAAGGTTTGAGTTTAATGTCTTGTCATTATCGAGATAATTTGAGTGGGGCTAGTGGTTGGTTGATCAACGTATGAGTAAAGAAATGGACGATGACTGTGTTGGAGTCATCCTGAAATTCGCAAGACGTAGTTTAGGGAAAGGATGAACAATTCTCCTCACGATAACGTGTTAAGTGGTATAATAACAACACTGCAGTGTTTGATCGAAAGCTCAGTATCTCTCCACGTTTGTAGCTGATTGCATGCAATACCATATAGTCAGGAACAATTCTGCCATAGTCTGTCGACACATCAAGTAACTAAAATGTAAGATGTTTGCCGCAGGACCTACCTTCATTCCATCTTCATCTGTGGCGTATTATCTTCGTCATCTTTTACGCAGACAGTCTCAGTTATGCCAAATCTAATATTTGTGACTGTGATTGAAAGTGCATAATTAATGTTGCATGTGCTGCCCCGCGAAAAAGTTCAGCGCGAAATCTGCTAATCAACTAGGCCACTGGGCAGTACTACTGTCTGAGGCTCGAGGTATTCAGTCGCGCAAAAATACTGTCTCCGTCTTGAACCAGAGAGAATGATGGTCTGTTGAATTTCAGAGAAACCACGACTAACATTTTGGATGATGGACTTCTGCAGGCTGCCTGCCTGTTGATCAGCTTGTCAAGTTTTGGCCCGAAGCACGCCATACTCCTTGCGTAGTAGCTGCTGGACTTGGAAACTATATCGATGCTAGAAGCTGCTGTGCAGCCCCAGCCTTCGCCCCATGAGGAACTTCAGCTGATGGACTGCTATCTTTCTACAATCCATCTGGGAAGGCGCGACCTCGCGACAGTCGTAGCTACCTAGATGTGATTGGCCACCATTGTGGTCGAACTCTGGTGGGTGATCCGCTCCACTGGTGCTCGGCATCACCCATCTCGTGTCGGCTATCGAACCCAAGTACATGACATGGGGACCATGTGTAAGTGCTTGGGTACGTAGCTGGGCAAACTCCCAAGGCTCTGAGCGGGCGATGCCCATTTCTTCATTTGCGTACGGGCCACACGCCGTAGCAGTAGCGGCCGCCCATGACCCAGCGCAATGGACGTTATGGGCGACATTGGGACGTCTGTGCATTCCGAAACCGGCTGAGCTTGCACGCATACTGGGCGGCCTGAATATAGCCCTCGCGCTTTCATTGCCGCTCGAAATAAACATTCGTTAATGCTGCCACTACTTCATTATGTGCCCAGGCGTAAATCAGTCCCCCCCCCCCCCCCCACTATATCTTTCACGCATCCTGATATGTAGTCGCCATGAATAGGCTTGGTCGCTTCCGTTGGTGGGAGTCGTCATTACACTTCCCGGCACAGAGTTGTGTTGCGAAGTGTTACTCTCACATCCAAAAGCTACGGTTTGGTGGGAGAAGTGACTGTTGGGTAGCACCTGGCACCCTAATGAATAGTTTAGTGTAGAGTAGTAATCACTGGGTACTCTGGCAATTCCATATGGGCAATGGTACTGAGCATAGCTTATGTTCAAAAGTATCGGATCAGCACAGTGTGGCGCAGTGCATTTCACTTTCTTTATGTTTAGTCTGTTTCTGTTCTCAATCGTTAGATTTAATTTATGTTAGTGTTAGATAGATTACGTTTAAGGCTACATCTGCGGAGCCACATGAACGCGTGGAGTTATTACTATTTAAGGATAATGGTAGACCCGATAATCTAGTACCAGTACGGTGACAGTCTTGCAATCTTACGGGGTACGAGTTTCCGTGCTGTAAGGCTGTAGCAGCCACATGTTTTATGTGTAGTCGTCTTGGTCATTTGGCTCGCAACTTCGGAGTGTAAAAGGGCGATAATTCGAGGAAAAAATTAATTTGTAGTATTTTTTCAGTATTTGGATTCATTAGTTGGTAATGTGTGTCTCTGGGTATTAATCACAGTAGGAGTAAAGTACGCAGAATGGTAGAAACACGTGATGCTACTACTACGAAGTCAGTTGCTGCTCTAACAGAGCAAGTGCGGGTGTTAACAGATGAAAATTGTCACCAAAAGCAGGAGTATGAGGAACTCATTTGCAAATTTGAGGCATTGGAAGCTGTTCAATTCTTCACAGTCTATGTCAGAGGAAACCAATGCAGAGATGAGAGTATCTTCATCTTCTTTTAATCCGGCTGTTGTAGCCGCACTTATCAATCCCTTTTCGGGTAAAACAACGGAAGACGTGTCATTATAGGTACGTTACTGGTATTGCAGCTATTGATGCAACTGGCGGTTGATCAGACGAAGTAATCCTTCGTGTGGCTAACGTGCGTTTTTCAGAGGAAGCTAAAACGTATGTGTTACGTCGTGAGACTCTCTGTAAAGCACAGTCGTCCCAGCAGTTGCTTGCGGGACGATACGAGCGTTACCAAAAACAAAATATGATAAGTTTTTTTTCCTTTATGAGCAGACGTATGTGCCTACCCAGAATGCAGAGAACGATAAGATATTACTGAAGGAAGCAGAAAACAGAGCAGTAGAAGTTTTCTTGTGCAGAATACCCTCAGAAATGTCACAGAAATTTCGTATTGAGCATCCTAGTGTTCTAACAGCAGCTTTTAGAACTCCAGCGCAGTTTGGGGGGGGGGGGAGGAGGAGGAGGGGAGGAGATAGACTTTGGAACGAGGCAACAAATAGATCACCATGTATTCACTTCAGAGGTCAAATGTTGAAAGTGTAGACGTTAGGGCAATATACAGAAACAGCGTCGGCAAACAAAGGGTTACTCGTGTAAGAAAGTGGGCCACCGATCGTTGGATTGTCGGAATAGGAAAAATGGGAAGTTTTGTCAGGATAAGTAGGCATTAAACTAAAACAGATATACTTAAATAACTTACGGGAATGCAGTCGGGCGACATCGTCGTCGACCGCCGATATTTCGATAGGAAATATTTCCTCGGTTTCCAGAGAAACTCCGTAAAGATAACACACCCACACACCCACACCCACCCACCCACACACACACACACACACACACACACACACACACACACACACACACACACCCTGTGAACACTAGCGCAATCACAAGCCAAATATGACAGACGTCAGAAGTTATCGATAGTGAAAGTAATAATCAACGAGTGAGGCAGCATAAACTCTATACTTTTGTTTGACAAGTGAGAGAGCAGAATTCCATGCAGAATTTAAAAAAAAACTTCCATCTCTATTCATATTATTCATAAGGCTACTTGCTAATTTAATTTCAACGGCTTTCTTAATAACACTAACCCAATAGTTAGCTGTAAGTGCATTCCAGAATCTCCATGTTGTTATATTCCATAGGATGACCGATGCCAAGACAATGTTCTTCAATGGCAGACTTGCTCGGCTGTTGCAAGCGTGTGCACCGCTTATACTCAGTGCACCGCTCCTCCACAGTCCTGATAGTCTGACCAATATATACTGAAAGATATCTTTACAATTAAGAGGTATCTTTACAATTAATCTGAATATGGGGGGGGGGGGGGGGTAAAGTATGGTCTCAATAGAACTGTCGCGCAAGCGGAATGCAGTAGAATGTGATGTACATCAGAGCTGGATGAAGCATGGAGTGGAATTTGAGCAGTGAGAGTGTACACAAAAATTCTGGCAAAAGAACATTTATTAGAACTGTGAGTTTAATTTCATACATGAACGTTTATAGTGAGTAAAACTAACCCCAGAACTTTACTTCGGAGTCCCCTGCAAGGTCTATGATCTATGAAAGAGGAATGATCAAAGGATGGTTTGATTACGAATACTTACATTCACACGCACTTCAGAGACTGACAGGAAAGAAAAGAACTAAAAACCTTCACCACAGCACACGTGGGTCGCAAGGGGGCTATTGTACTTATTTCAACATGCGGGATAAATGAACAAAATTTGTATTTGAAGTGAATTGCTATAAAAATGAAGCATAATTGATAATCGTAATTAATCCAGATATTCTACAACGGAAGATTACTATGACCTTGGCACTGTAAACTTTCTCATTAGATCACGATCACGTGGTCATCACAAGCGAAAGTGTGAACGAAGAAAGTTTCCAAGTGAGATGAATTGCACAAAATTGTCATAAAATTACGGAAATCACACGTAATATACATGCTAATTCTAAGCAAAATGAACTGAATCGCAATAAACTCAACACGGCTCGGCGTGTTTGGTTAACACTTGAACTGAACAATAACCTACACCGTCCCTGGATTTTAACGCATTTAACACTCGCGAATTAGCAAGTAAAATTTGTCACACGCGATAATAAACTATGAATGATGAAAGGAATCATTTACTTTGACTAGCTTTGAAAACCTTACATACAACACAACATTAACTTCTCATCGAAAAGGCACACTTACCGCCAGTAGGTCTCACCCACGGAACACGCCGCGAGCATTCGCTCCCCAACCAAAACCGCTCCCCGTACCTACGGAAGTAGCCAGAGGAACCCCTATTGTGGTGCCAACATATACAAAAGATTCGTCCAAGGCAAACACGGACCTCTTTGCTACCTGGTACGTGTTTTCTACAGTTGGCTATTCTGACACAGTGGCAGACTACTACACTCCCACGGATCTACACACTGATATCTTTGCACACTCTCATTCATATATTCAACTGATAGGACAAGAAGAGGAAAGAAAAGATACATTTCAATATGACACTTAAATGTATCAGACATGCGTGTGGGGCTCCGACAAGTACCAATAACCTAATGAAATGTTAAAACGTAATATGGATAGTATACTGTAGCCACCACAAACACACTCAGCTGCTCAGTCTTTTCCCTTTCCTTCTTTACATCTAGGGTACTACACCATTTCCAACAACTATTGATGTGCCAGAGAAACGAATGAAGTTGTGTGGTATGGCAAAATCGTGAAGAGGCTCATGCAGAGATCCCTCAATACAGTATATGATATACTGAGAACTATGGATGGAGGGCAACAGGCAGATTCCATATTTCTAGATTTCCGGAAAGCATTTGAAACGGTACCCCGTTGCAAGCTGTTAACGAAGGTACGAGCATATGGAATAAGTTCGCAGATATGTGAGTGGCTCGAAGACTTCTTAAATAATAGAACCCTGTATGTCGTCCTCGACGAGAGTTCATCAGAGACAAGGGTATCGTCAGGAGTGCCCCAGGGAAGTGTGATAGAACCGCTGTTGTTCTCTACATACATAAATGATTTGGCGGACAGGGTAGGCAGCAATCTGCCGTGGTTTGATGATGATGCCGTGGTGTGCGGTAAGCTGTCGAAGTTGAGTGTCTGTAGGAGGACAAAAGGCGACTTAGATAAAATTTATGGATGGTGTGATGAACGGCAGCTAGCCCTTAATGTGAAAAAAATGTAAGTTAATGCCTATGAGTAGGAATAACAAACATATAATGTTCGCATACAGTATTACTAGTGTCCAGTTTGACACAGTCAAGTCGTCTAAATATCTGGGCGTAATGTTGCACAGAGATATGAGGTGGAACGAGCATGTGAAAACTGTCGTAGGGAAGGCAAATGGTCGACTTCTGTTTATTGGATGAATCCAGGAAAGAGTAGTTCACCTGTAAAGGAGACCGCATACAAGACGCTAGTGCGATCTATTCTTGTGTGCTGCTTGAGTGTTTTGGATCCGTACCAGGTACGATTAAAGGAAGACATCTTAGCAGTTCAGAGGAAGGCTGCTGCATTTGTTACCGGTAGGTTCGAACAAAACGTAAGTGTTACGGAGATGCTTCAGGAACTCAAATGGGAATCCCTGGAGGGAAGGCGGCATTCTTTTCGGGTGACGCTATCAAGAAAATTTAGAGAACCGGAATTTGAAGGTGACTGCTGAACGATTCTACTGCCACCAACATACATTGCGCGTAAGGACCATAAGATAAAATACGAGAATTAGGGTTCATACGGAGGTGTACAGATAGTCGTTTTTCCCTCTCTCTATTTGCGAGTGGAACAGGAAGGGAAATGACAACTAGCGGTACAGTGTACCCTCCGCCAGGCACCTTACAGTGGCCTGCGGAGTATCTATGTAGTTGTAGATGCAGAATATATTACATGTCATAAGTGCAAGGAATACGGTAGACACCAGCCTTACGCAAAACAAGATGGTGGCTGAAAAAAACACCTCACATATTATTTCCGCAAAATGCGACGACTCCTGTTCGAAATTCGCCCTGCTTAAGGCAAAAAGACGGTAGACTTCGGTGCCACCTCGGTATTATCATCACACACCCGATGCACAGAGCGTCGACAGCGCTTCGTCTATCACCGTAGCCATTCTGACAAAAGGTGGCTTCGAGATGGGCCAACTCAGTGGACGAACTCCCAGGGCCCGAGATGACATGAACTAAGGTACGAAGTACCCCTTGACGTTGAACCGGATGGTGAAAACTAACGGCCTGCAAATACAAGTCAGTGTGAGTATGCTCCCTGTAAACGGCATGTCCCAACGTACCATCCACCATCCTCATGACCAGCACATCAAGGCTGGAAAGACTGCCATCTTTTTCCAGCTCCATCGTGAAACGAATATTCGGGTGGATTCAATTCCGGTGTCCTAAAAGGGCGTTAACATTCTCACCTCCATAAAGCCAAACAACAAAATTATCGCCTACATATCAGAAAAAAACACGCAGGTTTCAAAGCCGCAGACTTCAAGGCACGTTCCTTGAAATCTTCCATAAACAGTCATTAACAGGTGACAACGGGATTCCCGTCGCAACTCCATCCGTCTGCTTTTAGTACTGATTCTTGAATAAAAAGTGGAATCAACACATGCCGAAATCGGTTCGTAAATTCAGCACCAAACTTAAACTCAGTCAGCCGTAACGAATCAGACAGAGGAACACAAGTGAAGACAGAGATCACATCAAAACTTGTATCAGAGTCATTCAAAGCTTCCCATGTAATCCACGTAAGAAATCCGCCGAGTTTGATATGGTGCTCACACTGATCTACTAATAGGCTCAGTAGAGTAACAAGATGTTTTGCTACACGAAATGTCGAAGCACCAATCTTACTCACAATCGGACGAAGAGGAACGCCTTCCTTGTGGGCCTTGGGAGTACAATAAGAATTGAGACTCTTGATAGTCTCCTTCGATAAGGAATTTTTCTTCAAGACCCTGTTGATCCCTCTCTCAACACTTTCTGTGGGGTCAGCACAATATGCAATATGCTAAACCTGACAGCAAACACTGCATCTTTGACAAGTAAAATTCTGCTTGTCCACAACACCGGTAACATTACCTTTGTCCGTAGGTAAACTAACAATATCCGGATCAACTCTGAACAGGACTAATGAAATCAACTACGGGCGCCGGCCGTTGTGGCCGAACGGTTCTAGGCGCTTCATTCCGGAACAGCGCTGTTGCTACGGTTGCAGGTTCGAATCCTGGCTCCGGCATGGATGTGTGTGGTGTCCTTAGGCTAGTTAGGTTTAAGTAGTTCTCAGTGTAGGGGACTGATAACCTCAGACGTTAAGTCCCATAGTGCTCAGAGCCATTTCTGAACTACGGGCTTGCAACACCGCCCACGGACGAAGCGCATAGAACAGCTAACGCCACAATACAGTGTGACTAAGAGTGAAGTAACGTCGTATAAGTCGGAGCACATGAGTGCTACCGAAAAGTCACAAGCGGCAAATATGACCGCGCCTAGCCACTCCGCGTTTGGTGTGGATATTCCGTGAGCGAGCCAGGAAGAGCTGACGAGACGTGTAATATGGAACAAATCCACTCGCCACCCCCTTCCTCCCCCACTCCTCCAGTGAGCTGACGTCGGAAGTGTCACAATAATTGTGTAAATAATCGAGCCCGGGGGCTCAAGGTATTCAATTGTGCCGCCATTCTGCCTGCGTCTTGAACCGGAGAGAATGACGGTCTGTTGAGTTTCAGAAAAACCACGACTAACACCTTAGGTGATGAAGATCTGTAAGCTGCGTGGCCACTGATCAGCTTACCAAGTTCCGGCCCAATGCACATAACAACCGTGGCATAACACATACTGGACTTGGAAACTTCACTGATTTGAGAAGCTGGTGTGCGGCCAGCCTCTGCCCTCTGACGGACTTAGGCCGAGGAGTGCAAGCTGTCTTCAATCTGGCTGGGGGAGGTGCGCCCTTGTGGCCTCCTAGCTATCTAGACATCATCAACCACCGTTCTGGTCGACCGATGGTGTGTGACCGGCTCTGTTGTTGCTTGGCATCGAATATCTTTTGTGGCATATCGGTCCCAACTGCACGGCAAGGGAGCACGAGTAAGCGTGTGGGTGTATAGCTGGCCAGACTCAGGAGGCTCTGAGCGAGTCGCGGTAGCAGCAGCCCACGACCCAGGGTAACGGACGTCACAGGCGCCGTCGGGGCACCAGCGCATTCAGCAACAGGCTGCGCTTGAAAGCTCGCTGGACGGCCTACAGAACAGCCGCCGTGCTGTACACTGCTGCTGTAAACAGACACTTGTTAGTACTACCACTGTTTCACTGTATGATTCGGCGTAAGTCTGCCTCCTCCCACACCATTTCTCTCACCCATCCTGATGCGAGGTAGTTCAGGATAGGCCGAGGTGCTACACATGTTCTAACATGTCTTTCAGATTCTGAACATGTTATTTGCCGCAAACATTATTCAGTTTCTCTCTAGCATCAGTGGTAGTATGCCCTCAATACATTTCTTGGTCGGTGGCGCGAATCACAGCTTTCCTCATTTAGCGGGCAGTTGAACAACTGATAACAAGATGTAAGCAAAGAGCTAAACTATTCTAATTCCCGGCCTGGTCGGAGATTTTCTATCTGCTCGGTGGCTGTATGTTGCGTTGTCCTTACGTTTGTATCGTCGTAACTGACAAGGAAACATTCTCCAGTTCACTGTCGTATCGTCTGTTCCTTATTGAGATGGCTGAATGGGCTCGACCCGCAAGACAAAACGTCAAATTAAAAACAAAAAATTATGCGTTCGTATGTGTGTATAAAATAGGACAACCTACCATTAGCCAAGTAAGGGCATTTAAATATCTTGGAAGTACAATAACTGAAGACTTGAGATGCCACCAGGAGGTGAAAAGTCGAATTGCCATAGCGAAGTAGGCATTCAACAGAAAGAGGAGTTGTTATGTGGCAAATTAGATAAATGTCTTAGGAAAAGGCTTGGCAAATGTTTTGTCTGGAGTGTGGCACTATATGGAGCAGCAACATGGACGCTTAGACGAGAGGATGAAGAAAGGTTAGAAGCATTTGAGATGTGGATGTGGAGGACAATGGAGAGAATAAGCTGGATGGAAAGAGTGAGCGATGAAAGAGTATTGGAAAGGGTTGGTGAGAGATGTCTGCTGAAAGTTGTAAGAGAAAGGAAAAAGAATTGGTAGGGACATTCATTGAGAAGGGAGTGCTTGCTAGCGTATGCTTTGGAAGGATTGGTTTGTGGGAGAAGACTGAGAGGAAGAGAGAGATACAAAATGATAGACGACATAAAGGGAAGAGGAAATTATGCAGACCTGAAGAGGATGGCAGAAGACCGGATAGCCTGGAGAACTACCTTGTGAAAACCTGCCTTTTGGCAGAACACTGATGGTGATGATGATGTGTGTATAGCGACACCGTCAGACAGCTGTTTTTAACTCCAGTACAATGATTTTGTCTCAGATATTACTCTTTATACTTCCACTTCATAGCAACATATTTCATGTATGATGTCGACTTTTAATTCAAGAAACGTTAATTTCTGCTTCATTTTCATGCGCCATTGTACACTAGTCTGGCGAGAAAAATTCACAGAAAGAACATTTTACATTGTTATTTATACGCTGATGTATGCTGTCTCAGGAGGCATTCAAAGATCCTAGGCGGATCGTCGTAATTTCATTTGTGATAGAAGATATCTGCTAACCCTTAAGATGAGAAACTCCCCAATTAAAAACAAAAAACTCGTTGATATTAAAGTATTTTAGTAAAGCAATGTACTACAAAACAAGCTACAAGTGAAAACTTGATGTACAGAAATTTATGTCCTTGTTCTTACTGCTGACTTATTATCTCTTTCTTATTTATGTCTTCCAGTAACACTGAAGAGTAAACGGATTTGTTAATGTATACTATGATGCTTACACGTATGTCTCGTAAATGATATTAACATTCAAGTCTTTGGCTTCGACATCAGGTTTGTTGATCTAAAGAAACGTTCAGTTGTTGATTACCGATATAGAATGAATACATCTTTTAACAGAGACACTTAACTACTTTACTCGCTATCGTCAGATTCTTCATAGAGATATTTTCTAATTGAATATGTATTGTAAAAAATTCTTAAGTTTGTATTCCATTTATAGCTTCAGGAACTCAATTTGTGTGCCTGATCATCATTAATCAGGCTGTGAATATTTACCTATAATCAGTATCGCTTCAGCTACATAACCGACTCTCGTAGTATTTAACGTGTTATTTTAGAATGAATGTAGATATGAGTTTAAAGTCCGTTGACAACGTGGTCATCAAAGGAACCGTGACGACATTTGCTAGGCGCCCTTTAGGGAAATCACGGGTAACATAAATATGGATATCCGGAAGGGGTGCGTTACGTGATAATAATGCATTGACTTTCTGTTCTCTTTCCACAGGGGCAAACAAAACTGTTTTCCAGTTGAATTCCACTGGAACAGGTGAGCTTCCTGACGGTATGACAATAGACAACAAAGGAAATCTCTGGATAGCTGTCTTCAAAGGAGGAAGGGTGAGTTCTACCGTTAGAGCGTATATACATTATTTGATCAAAAGTATCCGGACACCACTTTGTAGTACAGAAATGACCACTAAATGTCACCAGAGGTGAACCCATCAGTGTAAAAGGAGGCGGGGAGCTTTGCGTTGTCAGCAGAGAAGCAGCAACAGCAGTAATGACCGGTCAGGAGAGCTGGACGACTTCGAACGTGAAGTAGTCATGGGATGTCAACTGAGTAACAAATCGATCAGGGGCATTTCAACACTTGCAAAGCTGCCCGCGTCCACTGTTCGTGATCCGACTGTGAAGTTGAAACGTGAAGCAGCATTCATAGCTAAACCGAGACCAGGCAGAGCTCATGTAGTGGGGATTAGGCCCGTCGAGAAATGCGGAGGGTGTTTTATCGTATGAAATCAGAGAAAGAAATCACTCTCGAGTTCCAGTGTGCTACCAAACGTCCAGCTGGCACAGTAACTGTTCTTAGGGAGTGGATAAGAATGGGGTACAAAGGTCGAGCTGCCCCACGTAAGCCACACATTTATGTAGTCAGTACTAAGATCGCCCGAGATGGCGTTTAGAGTGATGACTGGAAACAGGTGATTTTAATTTATTAATCACGATATACCCAGTGAAAATATGACGGAGGGGTATGGAGTTAACAGTGAAGTATGGAGGAGGTGGTGTTACTGCAAGCGGGTGTTTTTCGTGGGTAGGATGTGTTGTCCTTATTGTGCTTAAAACGCAAAATGCCAAAGGATATGAACACATTTTACAGCATTGTGTAATGCGTACAGTAGAAGAACAGTTAGCGGACGATGATTGTATCTGCCTGACAGTGCACCCTGTCTATGACGCGCTGGTTTGTGGACAATATATGAGGCAATGGTTTGTGGTCAATATTATTCCCGAAAAGGACTGGCCGCCCAGAGTCCCGATCTGAACGCAATAGAACCCTTTTTGGGATGACATAGAACTTTGACTACGCTCCTGACCCCAGCGTCCAACGTTGCATCGTTCTCTGGTTTCGGTTCTCGAGGGATGACGGGCTACCATTATTCCACACACATTTAGTCACTTCAGTGAAAGCGTCCCCAGCACAGATCAAGCCGTCTGTTTGGTGACCAATGGGGTGCACCCCGTATTAATGTCCATGAATGCGTGTCCGGATACTTTTGTATGTAACAGTCTCCTTACGTGCAAAATTTCCTAAAAGTGGTTGGAAAAGTTAATCACGTAGATTGGTATGAATTTGCTGCTATGGTAGATACAACGAATATGTTTCAGTGTGAAAAAACTGGTAAGTCTGACTTAGTGTTTCCGAAGTCGGACGAATCGTTCACAAACATGTTAACTCTACATGTCATATACTTTTGTAAACCATTCGTAAATACCCACCGTGTGGGCAGAGCAATGGTGTCACAAACGGAAGACACATTTCATTTCATCTAAACATAATACATATTGCAATTCTCCGGTGGAAGTTTATGTGTATCGAGATTGTACGAAATGATATATCATACACAAATGATATATTATACACACAGAGTGTGTATGGTTACTAGATGACAAAAGACTCTTATACACCTCGCTATTTAACAAAACATAGTTTTCTGAAATCTAGTCAGAGTACTGCATGTCTTCTTCTTCAGTTTATGAAACACAACGCTTGTTCCATAAACATTCTACAGAAATTTTCGTCTGATCACTTGTCTTCAGGGTTCTTTGAATCCTCTTCTAAGCGTGAACTTTCTAAAGCTGCTTACGTGACAAATCATAAATAAAGATTTTTGTTATTTAAGTTCTGATTGAAGATCTATATTTTATTGGTGTGATTTTAATTTTTATTTTCTCTTCTACTACGATTTTTAATCAAAGTTTATTCAGTGGTACTTTGTTACAGGTTGCAGAGTTATTATATTACTTGAGTATTAGTTTTGTAGGTAATATAAGAACCCTGCTTTCTCCATTTCATTGTATGGTGTGCAACTGGGCAGTAAAGTGTATATTCGGTTAGATGGAAGTCTAAAGTCATAAGCATTCAGTTTTAGCGTTACCAATACTCAGTGACAAGTTTGCTTTCAACGCTCATGATGAATGCAAAATACAGCCGAAAGTTCCAGCCCATTGTTAGACAGCCATTCGTCAATATGTTCTACAGTAATGAATAATTACATTCTGGCCTAGAGATATGAGTATGCAGTTGAATAAACACATACCTCCTCATCATATTGTAAAATTCTTGTGGGCCGAATGATGGTTCGTTCTAAATCATGAGTGTGAAGAATATACAAGAGAGGGCTTAATTTACATCCTGGGGCAAACACAAGGAGACAAGAAACGGTCTAAGGATGTTTCCTTTGATTCGGACGGAGATTGTTCTTTGAGCGACCAGGTTACTGATACCATTTATCAACCTCGAATGAATTCCAAAATCTGTCAGCTTGTTCAAGAGGATCAGTATGTGCATGTGATCATAAGCCCCCTAACGTAAAAAAAAGACGACCATTTTATTTATTTGAAAGGGTGAGGTGATACACATAGCAAACAAATACAGATTTTCCATAGTTCATTTTTATGCCTAAAGTGCAAGTAATATTAGTAATGTTACAATTATGAATTCCCGGAACACTGTAAGAAACTATGCGTTGCATTAGAATTACGATAAATAAATACTGTTTAGGATTAATCATTTTGTTGTTTTACCGGCGCAGTCACATTGTATAGAGTTAGACGGCAAACAAGTAGTCTGTTGATATGTACTTTGTTTCAAATTAAACATCAAGCTGTGGTGTTCTTTATGAGCCGGCCGCGGTGGTCTAGTGGTTCTAGGCGCGCAGTCCGGAACCGCGGGACTGCTACGGTCGCAGGTTCGAATCCTGCCTCGGGCATGGGTGTGTGTGATGTCCTTAGGTTAGTTAGGTTTAAGTAGTTCTAAGTTCTAGGGGACTGATGACCACAGATGTTAAGTCCCATAGCGCTCAGAGCCATTTGAACCATTTTTTTGTTCTTTATGGGGCTGTATCTTTTTCAGTAAGATCAAAATTCCCAAGGTTCAAGCTTCGATGCCCCTACCAAGCGAGGTGGCGCAGTAGTTAGGGAATGAAGCCGACTTCGGGACAGCTGTCAAGTTCCCGTTCAGCTATCCAGATTTAGATTATCAGTTTTTTAAATCGCATAAGAGAATTTCCAAGAGAGTCCTTTGAAAAGAGTACATACGATTTACTCCCCCATCTTTTCCCAATTGGAGCTTCTGCTCCGTCTCCAGTGATTTCGCCGTCGACGGGTCGTTAAAACTTAATCTTCCTTCCTTTCTTTGCAGTCGTTTCTTGGATCAGTTGACACTTATTTAACCTCTGGCATGATTTTTTAATATGCAAAACAAGGTGTGGCGCTATGGTCTGGAGTCCAGGCTAAACTGTAGCGCATTATAAGTGGCTGGCTAAATCAGCTCAAAAGTCAGGAGAAGGCAAGACCTTACCATATCCAACACGAACGTGCGACGTAAATCACTACGATGCTCAAACAGTCCTTCGGACTGTGGACAGTTTACTATCCCTTTCACATTAGCAGGAGTGTGCGGAGAAGGGAGACCATTACACTGATCACGTATATGAGGAAACCTATTTCGGAAAAGGTCGTATCCTGAAGTACGCGTATTATCATATTGGCACGTAAACGTGATTGCGACTGCGCCTGAAGCTTGTTTATAAGCATTTAGTTGCACTGGTCCGATGCCAAATGGTAAACTGCTTCCGTTGTTTATGTCTCCAGCGGGTAGATGCTGCCTCAATCCCTACCTCGGCACTTGAATTTAGCAAGTAACTGCGTATGTTTGCCAAATTTCACCGCAAACTTTTGCAAATGTTATAGCATTGAAATGACAACGGCCCTGCCGCAGTGCTAACACCAGTTGTCGTCAGATCAGCGAAGTTAAGCGCTGTCGGGCTTGGATAACACTTGGATGGGTGGATAGGTCACCGTTCGCGTCTGCCGAGCGCTGTTGGAATGCGGGGAGCACTCAGCTCTTGTGAGGCCATTTGAGGAGCTACTTGATTGAGGACTTGCGCCTCCGGTCACGCAAACTGTCAACGGCCAGGAGAGCGGTGTGCTGACCACATGACCCTCCATATTCGCATCCAGTGATGCCTATCGTTGGAGGATCACACGGCGGCCGGTCGGTACCATTGGGCCTTCCGAGGCCTTTTCGGACAGAGGTTTCTTTTTTTTTTTCATAGGACTGGAATCTTATTTTCAAAAGGTTTCGAATGCCGTTAAACAAGTAATGCCCTTTTAGACTTTTGCTCTGTGCTTGTTTAATTGTAACTTTGGTATCTGAATCTATGCTGCAGACTGATCTTGCTTGCACGTTCCTACACCTGGTACCCCGTTCTTGCTTGCGCGTTCCTACACCTGATTCCCCGTTACCCTAAGGGTTCTGTACTGATCTGCTCTTTCCATTACGTGAGTGTGTTTGCTCTCCTCCTATGGTCGTACTACGCTCCAGTAATAAACGTGTGTACGGCAAACACAAAAGATCCATTAAAAAGAGCGTAATTGCCTCAATGTATCTGTAGATAATAAAGATACAAGTGTTGCAACTGCGACAAATTGCAACCTATTTGCATACTGTCATTTAGTGTAAATATAATGTGCAGATATAAAAACATTTACAGAAGAAACTAGTTCGCTTAGTCTTCACCTGGTAATCTCTTGTGTACTAGCATTACAAAAATATCTGCAATAGAATTCCGTCCTATGCGTATTTTCGGTAGAAAATGGGCTTGATGAACAATTTGCGAGCACTTTAATCACTGTACTATATCTGGCCTCTAGCTGATGTTCGTCTAACTGATTACACTGGCGATAGCGATAGTGATATGCTCACATACAAATGGCGGCTGTATAAAAGGGCATTGCGTTGGCGGAGCTGTCATTTGTACCCAGCTAATTCACGTGGAAAGGTTTCCAATGTGATTATGGCCGCACAGCAGGAATTAACATACTTTGGAGGTGGATTGACAACTAACGCTGTGTGATATAATCACAGAAATCAATGTGGGACGTACGACGGACGTACCCGTTAGGACAGTGGGGCGAAACCTAGCGGTTATGGGCTTTGGCAGCGAGTGTTTTTGTTAACAGCAAAAAATCGCCTGCAGCGCATCTCCTGGGCTCGTGACCGTATCGATTGGGCACTAGAGGACTGGAAAACCGTGGCTTGGTCTGATGAGTCCCGATTTCACTTCGTAATAGCTGATGGTATGATTCGAGTGGGCGCAGATCTCACGAAGCCATGGACCCAAGTCGTTAACTAGGCGTTGTGCAAGCTGATGGTGGCCTCATAACGGTGTGGACTGTGTTTACATGGAATGGATTGGGTCCTCTGGTCCAACTGAAGCGACGATTGACTGGAAATTGCAGGCCGCTGTGGCCGAGCGGTTCTAGGCGCTTCAGTCTGGAACCGCGATGCAGCTACGGTCGCATGTTCGAATCCTGCCTCGGGCATAGATGTGTGTGAAGTCCTTAGGTTAGTTAGGTTTAAGTAGTTCTAAGTATAGGGGTTTGATGACCTCAGATGTTAAGTCCCATAGTGCTTAGAGCCATTTGAACCATTTTTTGACTGGAAATTGTTATGTTCGGCTACTTGGTGACCCATCGCAGCCACTCATGGACTTCATGTCCCAAACAATGATGGAATTTTTATGGACGACAATGCGCCATGTCACCGGGCCACAATTGTTCGCGATTGGTTTGGAGAACATTCTTGACAATTCGAATGAATGATCTGGCCACGCATATCGCCCGACATGAATCTTATCGAATATTTGTGGGATATGATGGAGAGGTCAGTTCATGCATAAAATCGTACACTGGCAACACTTTGGCAATTATGAACGGCTTTAGAGGCAGCACGGCTCAATATTTCTGCAGGGGACTTCCAACAACTTGCTGAGTCCATGCCACGTTGAGCTGGTGCACTACGTCGGGCAAAAGGTGGGAGGGGGCGACACGATATGAGGAGGTGTCCCACGAGTTCTGTCACCTCAGTGAAAACTAGGTTGCCAGAAAATAGTAATATAGATAGGAACACATACATTTGTTAAATACTTAATACTCATAATTCTTGTGTAAACCAAGTTACTGGATTATATTTTTTAATGGAACGGTATACGTTTGTTAACGGCATTCAAAAACTATTAAAAAGACAAATACTTGTCAATTTTGGCGTTGAAATGTTTCGCAAAAGTCTTTGAGAAATGTGCTACAATTCAGAGGAAAAGCTGCCGGAATCCACTATTGCAGGGCAAACACCACACAGCTACGTTTCATGCAGGAAGAAGACGTTCCAGGGCTACTGAGAAAAATGTAGTTCATTTTGTGTCTTCTTTACACGACGGATCTGCAGGCCAACTAAATTTTTTAAAAACTGTGTGAAATAAATGTAACTCCTCACTTTTAATCTAACAGTTGTTGTGGAAACATTTTCAGCACGAAGTTTTCCATTTAAACCTGTGCCGTGCCGCTGCTTAGTTGTCAGCACTGAAAGAAAAACATCGCCCATCCGTCCTCCGTGAAAATAAACCCTCTGTCTAATGAGAAAAGGAAGGTCTGTTTTTGACCCTGCGTTGTCGAAAAATCATCTGATCACATTTCATAATGTTTTTTAAAGAGTATGGAACTGTTTCTCAAAAAATGGTTCAAATGGCTCTGAGCACTATGGGAATTAACATCTGAGGTCATCAGTTCCCTAGAACTTAGAACTACTTAAACCTAACTAACCTACGGACAGCATACACATCCATGGCCGAGGCAGGATTCGAACCTGCGACCGTAGCGGTCGCGCGGTTCCAGACTGAAGCGCCTACAACCGCTCGGCCACACCGGCAGGTCACGGTTTCTCAGAATACCTCTTGTCGCATAACTGTGATTGCAGATACACTCCTGGAAATGGAAAAAAGAACACATTGACACCGGTGTGTCAGACCCACCATACTTGCTCCGGACACTGCGAGAGGGCTGTACAAGCAATGATCACACGCACGGCACAGCGGACACACCAGGAACCGCGGTGTTGGCCGTCGAATGGCGTTAGCTGCGCAGCATTTGTGCACCGCCGCCGTCAGTGTCAGCCAGTTTGCCGTGGCATACGGAGCTCCATCGCAGTCTTTAACACTGGTAGCATGCCGCGACAGCATGGACGTGAACCGTATGTGCAGTTGACGGACTTTGAGCGAGGGCGTATAGTGGGCATGCGGGAGGCCGGGTGGACGTACCGCCGAATTGCTCAACACGTGGGGCGTGAGGTCTCCACAGTACATCGATGTTGTCGCCAGTGGTCGGCGGAAGGTGCACGTGCCCGTCGACCTGGGACCGGACCGCAGCGACGCACGGATGCACGCCAAGACCGTAGGATCCTACGCAGTGCCGTAGGGGACCGCACCGCCACTTCCCAGCAAATTAGGGACACTGTTGCTCCTGGGGTATCGGCGAGGACCATTCGCAACCGTCTCCATGAAGCTGGGCTACGGTCCCGCACAGCGTTAGGCCGTCTTCCGCTCCCGCCCCAACATCGTGCAGCCCGCCTCCAGTGGTGTCGCGACAGGCGTGAATGGAGGGACGAATGGAGACGTGTCGTCTTCAGCG
Source organism: Schistocerca gregaria (assembly GCF_023897955.1). Lineage (NCBI taxonomy): Eukaryota > Metazoa > Arthropoda > Insecta > Orthoptera > Acrididae > Schistocerca > Schistocerca gregaria. The sequence goes on along the minus strand of NC_064931.1, from coordinate 441,086,478 downwards.
ATGAGAGTCGCTTCTGCCTTGGTGCCAATGATGGTCGTATGCGTGTTTGGCGCCGTGCAGGTGAGCGACACAATCAGGACTGCATACGAAAGAGGCACACAGGGCCAACACCCGGCATCATGGTGTGGTGGAGCGATCTCCTACACTGGCCGTACACCTCTGGTGATCGTCGAGGGGACACTGAATAGTGCACGGTACATCCAAACCGTCATCGAACCCATCGTTCTACCATTCCTAGACCGGCAAGGGAACTTGCTGTTCCAACAGGACAATGCACGTCCGCATGTATCCCGTGCCACCCAATGTGCTCTAGAAGGTGTAAGTCAACTACCCTGGCCAGCAAGATCTCCGGATCTGTCCCCCATTGAGCATGTTTGGGAGTGGATGAAGCGTCGTCTCACGCGGTCTGCACGTCCAGCACGAACGCTGGTCCAACTGAGGCGCCAGGTGGAAATGGCATGGCAAGCCGTTCCACAGGACTGCATCCAGCATCTCTACGATCGTCTCCATGGGAGAATAGCAGCCTGCATTGCTGCGAAAGGTGGATATACACTGTACTAGTGCCGACATTGTGCATGCTCTGTTGCCTGTTTCTATGTGCCTGTGGTTCTGTCAGTGTGATCATGTGATGTATCTGACCCCAGGAATGTGTCAATAAGGTTTCCCCTTCCTGGGACAATGAATTCACGGTGTTCTTATTTCAATTTCCAGGAGTGTACTACTGGAAATTGTAATTAAGTGGCATACGCAAGTCTATGGACAAAACATTTTACTCTTAATGAGCTGGTGACCTACAAAATGAATGATTTCCTTAAAGTAAAGTCGTTTTATGCTTCACCTCAACATATGCTCAAACTATTTCTTATCGATTATTTTCTTGTAATATGAGTTCACAGCTTCTATAAATTTTTAAAGGATTTCATCTTGCCTTGATTTCATCATGCCTTCAGCTGTTAGAATTTTATATGATTACAATCTCGGTATTAAGCCATTTTCAAGAATCTACAAAACAAAATAACATCGTAGTTAGAACAATGTAGAGTGGTACCAACAGTAGGAAAAACCAGTTTTGTAATGTTTTGATATTAACATTAACAAGAGGAGCAGAACAGAAAAAACGAAGTACATACATCTTGTTATGTTGCTATATATGACAGAATAGCCGATAATTTTCGTAAAATTAATGTACTAATCGGATTCCACAGGAAAAACAAAATAGGGACAATAATCAGACACACAACCCACAAAAGAAAATGTTTTACACAGGCAGGATTTTCAAAAATCTGATGTGGTGAATGTGAGTCGGTGTAGGTGGATGATATAGCGGAGTATCCTGCGGCGAAACGTCGGCACATTTCGTTTTGACTAGTTTCGGATTCAGGGGGGAATACATCTTCCAGTGTTCGCCACAAGAAAGAAATCTTTAGGAAGCCGTTTCACGTATAATTTCTTCTAGCAAGTACGGGATTTGTGTTCAGTAAGTCGATGTAAGAGGTCAATGACAGACAGTTTTCTAGATGATACGTGACATACCACTATGCGAACTGATAACTGTCGTAGCCTGACAGGTGGCTCATATGTTATGTCACTTGCAGTTCTCTTCGTTGTCCTCTGACGTTCCAGGTGCCAGCTACCCCATAATGCAGCACTTGCCGGGAGCGTTGGACGGTAGTGATCAGGATCTCGCTCAGTCTAGTTAAGCCCACCTCTGTCAAATTTTGCCCAGAACTGTAGTAAAGCAAGTAGAGATGGACTTCTAACGGTGCCTGCCGTAGGCCGCTGTGTATAATGAAGTTCGTATACACATTTTCTACCATTAATCGTAACAGCTCATGAATTAAAGGACTGTAGATGATATTTTTATAGATACCCCTAGAAACCATATTCTATTTTCTACATAGGCTTTTAAAATTTTTGTTTGTTCAGACATACTGCCTTAAATCTTTCGTAAAGCGTGTTTGTTGTGTTGTAAGCATAAGGCTTCCTTGTAGAGGAACATTATCGTTCAGCCTTCACTCAACATAAAAGTCTTTAAATGTTTGTGATTTTCCTTCTACTGTAGGATATTGTGTTATGTGAGTTTCCTATTATGTGATGAGCAGCAGAGTTCAGTCTATTTTCATTAGTGAAGACACAGTCATTATCCACAGGGAGCTATACGAAATTACATGTGGTGTTTGTGATAAGTTTTATATTGATCCGTCAGGCAGAGATATATTAATTAGGTTGGCTCAAGATGAATGCAGCTGGAGATAGCAGAGTTATGACTTCACATTTTCTGGGCATGTTCAGAATTAGGGCCACAGTCCTGTCTCCTTCACTAAGCAAAGAAAAGCCAAACACTTAATATGTCATAAGCTCTGAAATCATTTTTAATCCTGATTTAACTACTCCAACTCGTCTTAACGTCACTTAATCCTCTTTGTTTTCCAATGCTTCTCAAACTGTGTGCTCTATTCTATTCCTTCAGCTTTGTGCATTTATTTATTTTATTGTGATTGTTTATGTACAGCACGTATTCTGTTGTTTTCTAATATGTACATCTTCCCTACAGTGAGAGAATTCTTCACACAACTGGTAAAAAATTAGCTTATGTATTTTCTGTTGTAATTGTCAATTCTGACTTTTACAGTGTTTGTGTATCACCTTCCATATATACACGGACATGACGCAAGTCATGGGATAGCGATATGCACATATTAAGATGGTGGTAGTGTCGCATACACAAGGTATGCAAGGTCAGTATCTTGGCGGAGCTGTCATTGCTACTCAGGTGATTCATGTGAAAAGGTTTCCGACGTCTTTATGGCCACACGACGGAAATTAACAGACTCTGATCGCCTACTGGTAGTTATAGCTAGACGCATGAGAGATTCTACTTGGGAAATCGTAAGGGAATTCAGTATTCCGAGATCCACAGTCTCAAGAGTGTGCCGAGAATACGAAATTTCCGATATTACCTCTCACCACGGACCACGCAATGGCCGATGGCCTTCACTTAACGACCGAGAGCAATGGCGTTTGCGTAGAGTTGTCAGTGCTAACATACAAGCAACACTGCGTGAAATAACCGCAGAAATCAACGTGCTGCGTACGACGAATTTATTCGTAAGGTCAGAGCGGCGAAATTAGGCGTTAATGGGCTATGGCAGCAAACGACTGACGTGAGGGCTTTTGCTATCACCATATCGCCTGCAGGGCCACTCCACGGCTCGTGAGTATATCGATTGGACCTTAGGCGACTAGGAAAACGTGGCCTGTTCGAGGTTTCAGTTGGTCAGAGCTGATGGTAGATTTTGAGTGTGGCGCAGACCCCACAGTTGTCACTGTGCAAGCTGATGGTGGCTCCAAACTTTTGTGGGCTGTGTTTGTATGGAATATGGGCTGGGTTCTTCGAACGAATGACTTAGCCACCCAGATCGCCAGTCATGAATCCAATCGAACATTCATGGGACATAATCGATAGATCAGTTTGTGGACGAACTCCTGCACCGGTAGCACTTTGGCAATTATGGATGGTTATAGAGGCAGCATGGCTCAATATTTCTGCAGGGGACTTCCAACTACTTGCACAGGGCATGCCATGTCGATTGCCTGCACAACACCGGGCAGGAGGGAGCCCGACACGATATTAGGAGGTATCCCATGACTTTTGTCACCTAAGTGTAATTCTTCTTCACGCTACTAGTCAGTACTCTCTTCTTGTATTAATTTTAGTTATTGTGACTGTTAATTTAATTTACAATGATATATGGCACTGTTTTCTCGAGTTTTTATTTTAACTTAATTTTTTATGTTTTTCCCCTTTATGCTTATTTTCTGTTTGACATTTTTAACTACATAACACTGCACTGTCATAGGTGACAGTCACTCTTGTAATCGTTCCTCATTCTTGGTTTATAACTTATTTTTTAATGCCGTTCACGAATGTTGCGCTCTCTTTGGCGGGAGGTGGTCAGTTAAAAAGTCCGATGGTGGCCTTTTAAGCCTGAAACCGGTTAACGATACAAATTAATATTGTAGAACATACACAGTATTGTGCCTTTCATTTATAATTGTGTAGTTGTTCTACCATGGGGAGGCGGAGAATCAGTTAACATAAAAATAAATTAAGTAAATTTATTTTTTCAAGGTGTTCATTAAAAATTTATCATACCACCGTATATGAATAATTGAGATAATATAAACATACGTAAGTTACCTATGACTCTATTCGTTTCTGCAAAACATAAATTGACTAACAGCACTAAATAGACGCCAGTGTTGTCAATTGTGATATTGATTTGCTTAAATCGTAACCAGCCTTGTTAAGTTTCAACCTCTCTCTAGCGTCCTCGATCCTAGGGGTGTGGCTTTGGAAACTGTTAAACTTCACAAAAATATTCCTCAAAAGGTGGTACTCGTAAGATATCCCCATATGGGACTTGAAGGCTAACGTGAACGTGGAAATTGTCGAGTTTTGTGACGTCACAACCGGAATTCCATGATGTGAAAAATTTGCTAACATGAAAGGAAAAATAAAAACTTGCTTTCTTGCATCGTGGAGGAACGTGGCGAAACAGATCCAAACCGCTTTTGTCCGACGAAAGTAGATGCCATTCTGAATTACATCGCTTGTAGCTTGGGACCTTATTTGTTGGCCCTATGTTACAACTTACGTGATACCTGTACACATTGTTACAAAGCGCCAACACACTGAGGATGTGTCGAAGAGCCTCGATTATATCACGATTAGTAACGATAAAGGTTTGTGAAACGACTCATTGGTGGTTAAAGGCTTCTCGTATTTGTCGTTTCTCGTATTATAAATTGCGTGTCATGGAAGTATGCTATTTCATTGAGCTGGTACACTGAAGATTCATCAACAACTTGGCGTGATTTGTTATAATTGTACAGGGTGATTCAAAAGTAACTGTACACACTTCGCGTGTAATGTATGCATCAAAATAAAGGTAAAATATTCAATAAAGTTTTGTCTGAACTCCTTTATTTCCGAGTTATTATGCATAATGTAATTTGTGGCAGGCATTATATCATGGGCTAGTACAGGCTTTTGGAGTGTCGTGTTCGCCTGCATATCGACTGAAGCTTTGTAGGCGTTACCCCTGCACATTTCAGTCGGGATGCAAGAGAGTATCTCGAAGTTGCTTATGCCGATAAGTAGATAGGTCGTGCAGAACCTGTTGCTTGGCCCGCCACATCTCCTGATCTTACCCCTTGATTCTATCATTAGAGCCGTCTCAAGGAGCTCGTGTATGGTGTTGCAATTAAGAATGTAGCCCAACTACAGCAGCCTGCAACATTCCGAGAGCGGTAAAAAGTCGAGGGTGTCACTATTTTCGTATACATGCACATCGTTTAGAACATGTTCTGGGGTAAACGTAGAATTCTTAGTTGTGCTGAATTTCGGGTCCCTTCGTGTCGTTGCTTTCATAGTGGAATTAATTTCGTGTTGTTTGTGTATCACTTGTGATCCCTACTCTACTGCATAGCTTTGAAATAAAACAGTCTCAGACAAAACTTTATTTAACATTTTACTCTCATTTTGATGCATACATTACACCTACTAAGTGTGTGCAGCTAATTTTTAATCACCCTGTATATCAGTTAATGACACAATGGCGGTTAAAGCGTTCTGGACTTCGTAAGACTAAAGGTACAGACTCAGTTGACATCTGTCAAATGTAGTGTAGTGAGCAGGGTTAATGACTCCAAAGGAACAACAAGGAAAATTTTTAAATTCATGCCGGCCGTGGTGGCCGAGCGGTTCTAGGCACTTCAGTCCGGAACCGCGCGACTGCTATGGTCGCAGGTTCGAATCCTGCCTCGGGCATGGATGTGTGCGATGTCCTTAGGTTAGTTAAGTTTAAGTAGTTCTAAATTCTAGGGGACTGATGACCTCAGAAGTTAAGTCCCATAGTGTTCAGAGCCATTTGAACTATTTTTTTAAATTCGTTGTTCAACCCGTCGACGTATCCACAATCTTCAGCGCGATTTTCGTGCTCATCTTCGAACGAGCGCTAACAGAGCTAATCTAGCTATTTTACGCGCGTCCAATTTCGTAAATAAACTATGTAGTTTGCACGCCAGATATAGCCAACCGCTGTCCACTGCGCGAATTACGTTGAGCAACACGTTCCGTGTGGTGCAACAGCTCGTTTCTGAGTGTACACTAAGCACGTTCTGCGTGCTTGACGATGAGAGACACGTCCCGTGTGAGAGCGAGGTATTTTTGCGTGAAGATTGATGCGTCACGCTTTGTGCACCCAGGTGATCAACGTGGACCCGCGCAGTGGAGCAATTCTGCAGGAGCTAAACATGCCGGCATTGCTGGTGACGTCTGTGGCGTGGGGCGGCCCTGATCTGTCGGACCTGTACGTGACGACTTCGCGCATGGGGCTGACCCAGGAGCAGCTGCAGCAGACGCCTCTAGCCGGCTGCGTCATCCGTGTAACTGGGCTCGGCGTCAGCGGCAAGAAGGCCAACCGCGTTGCCAGCCCTCATCTTCAATAAAACGCTTATAAAACGTTAACATTCTTCTTCTCTTCCTTTACCTCCTTCCTGTTAAAACCAGCTACTATATGTTGAACCCATATCTCATAACATATTCTGTTTGAGCGCCGTCTGATATAAAGAAGATTCATCCAAAAATATTTCACCACAGCTGTGACACCGTAAGGGGGTTCTACTGCGAGAATGGAGCATGAAAAAATAAACACGCTAAATGAATTTTAATTACATATTGTATTGGATGTACTTTCTGTATGTTCATAATGAAAGGACCGTGTTTTGTGAGATCCATTGTCCGGCTTAAAAGATCCTTATTGGTTCTTTATACTTATTCAGACCTGCTGCGCTCTGTTTCAGCAATTAAGTCTCGTTTACGCCCGTGATATTCACTAGGTCTCACTCATGTGTGTAGTCTTCACTACTTTTTTATGCCAGTTGATGGAATTTAAGAAATGCAAATGGCATAAATGGCAAGAAAGATTAATCAGTGAAATGAATTTAGTTCTGTATCGCAACAGATAACGACTTTAGGATTCAATCAAACATATGACAGTCATACAGCATAAAAGGAACATGACGTCATGAGCATTGCAAATTGCGGATAAGAATGTGAAAAGACTAACGTTTCCTTAATGTTTCCGGAGCTCATGTACATATTGTTCTCTTTTCGGGGACTCACAGAAAAGTACTGAGAGAGGGAGACGCTATTGATATGCTGGGTGAGGTTACTAATTCCTAAGATAATTGATTACAAGGTACATCTGTCACATAACGTTACAAAAAGAAACCTTTCTGGTAACTCACCATCGTATGGCACAAGGTTAAGTATAAATCTAATATTTCACACTGGGAAACCCATCCATTAATTCATATAATCCCAGACAAAACAAAGAAACTGGGAGGAATGAGACATAATTAAGTGCAGCCCGTTTTATGCGAATGTGTGGATCAAAACGAGCATCAGCGTCATTCACGCACACGAAACTTCATGTAGGAAACATGTGTCTATTCATGTACAGTGATAGAACTGGCTAGGCGCTCTGTAGGGCCTAGAGGACAGTGGGGAGTACAAGGGAGGTGAGGATAAGTAGGGCCCGAGAATTAATTTCCACCTCACACAGAAGCACGAAATTGTAAAAATTATTGACTGGCAGAATCTTTCCACAAATGTATGTGATAATCTTACTCATCTGAACGACCTCGATATGTCATTGAATCAGGATGCCAAAAGCACAGGGCTGGCCGGGGTGGCCGAGCGGTTCTAGGCGCTACAGTCTGGAACCGCGCGACCGTTACGGACGCAGGTTCGAATCCTGCCTCAGACATGGATGTGTGTGGTGTCCTTAGGTTAGTTAGGTTTAAGTGGTGCTAAGTTCTAGAGGACTGATGACTTCAGGAGTTAAGTCCCATAGTGCTTAGAGCCATTTGAACCAAAAGCACACTTACTCACAATACCACACAGGGCTGATGGACACAAAATCAGTCAGTTAAGTAAGAGTTAACAACCTAGAAATGAACAATTTTGGAACAATTGGATGATTTATTCGAGAAGTAGTGGTTCAAAAATTGAGCAAGTCAGTAACGCGTTGGTTGATGGAGTTGCTGTATGTCCAACAGAGAGATATCGTCCCAAATTATGTTCAGTTGCTGCGTTAGATGATCAAAGTTCCGAGCTGGTTGGAGGGAGCTGCCCATAATGCTCTAAACGTTCTCAATTGGGAGAGATGCGGCGACCGTGTTGGCCAAAGTAGCGTTTGACAAACACGAAGGCAAGCAGTAGAAACTCTCGCCGTGGGCGGCTGTCATTATCTTGCCGAAATGTAAGGTCAGGATGTCTTCGCATGAAAGGCAACAAAACGGGGCGTAGCGGTACGTCGACGTACCGCTGTGCTGTAAGGGTGCCGTAGATGACAACCGAAGGGGTCCTGTAATACTAGGAAACGGTGCGCCAGACAAACACCCATGGCTGTCGGCCCGTACGGCGGGCTATAGTCAGATTGGTAACCCACCGATCTCTGCGTCGTCTCCAAACACGTCTTCGGCCTGGAATCTCATTGACTGGAATAGAACAGTTTTCTGTGATGATTCCTACTTTGAACTGAGCCCCGATGAGCAGTAAAGACCTGTCTGGGGATGCCTTAGACAGAAGTGGGATACCAACCCGACTGTCGCCCGCCTACAATGAGACAGTTTATGAAGCGCTTTCTACTGAATAAATCATCCGTGACACTAAATTTCCATACACATCAAAAACAAGAACAATAAATGGTATGGATGTACAACACCAGAACTAAACGTTTAAGAAAGGTTACATATATGCTTTGAATGTTGATCATCCTGTATAATCCCTCAGTTATGGGTATGTCATTTAATTTAATGGATCTTTTACACACATAACAATAGTAAAAGGAAACACATGACAAGTATGATCAAGGAAAGTGAACATGGAATAACACATAAGTATACTTAGTGAATGGTGAGTACCTTGCGTGCCAGACTCAAAGACGGTCGGTGTTTCATAAATTTGGCAACTAAATTACAAAATAATAATAATGAGACAATGCATCACACTAACTGAACAGTATATATAATATATACATCATGGTAGTAGTGTACACATATGTTTACTGAATAGTAAACATCTCGTAATAAAATTCAGAAATGGACATGCATGTAAGTCGGTATAACGGTTACGTACATAGCAGTAATATAAATAATATTATATTATGCAAATAAGAGAGGATAATATGCCTAATAAACCACATGTATATACCCAGAGTATGGTGAAAAACTTGTACGTATAGTTCGAAAATGTAAAGTGCTCTGCTGTTGCTGTTAATATTCTAACAGCAATAGAATCACTTGCAAAATATCAACGGCTTGAAGAAACATTGCAACACATAGCTGTATATTCCTATGGTGAACAATATCAGCTGCTTGAAACTGTGTGAGAAACTTTATGAAGTGAATGAAGAACGACTGACACGAAAGGTTAAAAAAAAAAAGGGCCCTGGACTAGTCACTGTTTCAATACACCAATAATGATAAAAAACATAGATAAAATAATAAAATATGATAAACAGACATGACGAAGCTCGTACACTCATGAACCTGTGGTTTTTGAGTACATCCAACACACTGGAGATTGCCCGCATCTCGTGGTCGTGCGGTAGCGTTCTCGCTTACCACGCCTGGGTTCCCGGGTTCGATTCCCGGCGGGGTCAGGGATTTTCTCTGCCTCGTGACGGCTGGGTGTTGTGTGATGTCCTTAGGTTAGTTAGGTTTAAGTAGTTCTAAGTTCTAGGGGACTGATGACCTCAGATGTCAAGTCCCATTGTGCCCAGAGCCATTTGAACCACTGGAGATTACCAAAGCAGCGGTAATACGTGTCAGATGGCATTAAGAAAACAAATAAAACAGCAAAAGAAGTCAGAAATGAGTCTTCCACATCAGTCATAACTTCATCAATCTCACGACGTAACAACTCTGCCACGGATCGACCTGCAGCAATAATACCATCAGTCTGTCTACTCCGTTTTTCGCAACGTTCATCAGTTTTCCTATTCTGCTCACAAAAAACTTCCTTGAATCCGTATTAATTTTTGTAAATCCTCAACCTGCTTTCTGTCCTGTTCCTGACTCCAATTTTTATCCCGTTCCTAGTGTTCTAGATTCTTTTTTGGACAATTCTTCAAGAATGCGCAAGTCTGGTGTTAAAGAGACTAGTTTCGGTGTAACGTCAGTTGCCATGCTCGTGACTGTTTCTTGCACGAGATGCTGTTACGATTCTGTTATTACTTCCTCGTTCCAGTAATTAGTGTCGAGGTCGTTGCATACGCCTCTGCATTAATTAATTTCCCACATTGTCTGCTGCTCATTCACCTCGTCTTGCGGTAAACTACTCTCACGTGTATCGAATGTAGTGATCTGACTGTCCTGCATTTCAAGATAACATGCCTCATACCTGATTTCACTCACAGTTCGTCGAACGTTTGACCTGGGCTGTGTGATGATACAAATTCCTGTCAGAATTTTGTCTCCCATGTGGATAAATAATAAGATCTTACTAATATTGCAAAACTACTCCCTGCGTTACTATGTGTATTAAATATCCCAATAAGTAGTAACTCACTCCACATACACACATATTTTACATTGAGAGAAAAATAACGGAAGCCCCCTAAAAGAAATCAGGAACAAAATAACGTACCAAACACTTAGACAACAACATAACGCCGATAAGCAACGCTGATGTCTGGCACATGTGGAAATGTGTGACTTCTGAAAATTAAAAACCAAAATTAATTAACATAGACCTAAAAATGACTGTTTTATGGAAGATCCAAGGAATAGACAAGCGTGTCATGGTCAGCGATATGAAAGGCTCCTGGGGTGTAGCGAGTTCGATTTCCCACTGTAAACTACTCTAATTGAATCTTGATATTTATTCAGACTTGCTGTGCTCTGTTTTAGTAACTAGATCTCGTTCATGTGTGTAGTCTCCACTACTTTTGTCCGCCAGTCGATAAAACTTAAGTAATGAAAAAGGCATAAACAGCTCAAATGAATTTTTACAAAAGTAGATATAATTCTGTTTCTCAACGTATAAAGACATTAGGACTCAAGTAAACATAACAGGTGGTTCTAATTAAACTGACGGTGTTCCGAGTGCTGCAGTCCTGACTGTATACATCGCAGGATGCTGAAACATTCTAGGTATGTTCATCAATGGGTGCGATCGCGGAGTAAGCTGACAAAATGATAGTTCCACTTTCTGGCACCAGGTGAAAATATGGCACTGTTAGCAGTCAGAACGCGATTTTTTTTTTCTGTTTTGACATCAGTGTGCTATTTGTCGGTTGGCGACGAGTGTTCATTTCTTTTGTGAAGTGATTGTTTGTGTTGGGCTACGATGGTTAAAGTTCTCTGTTGAAACGCAACGGCTATTGAGGAAAAAGACCGTGCGCTGCCGGTAAAACTGTTTTATCAGAACGGAGCAATAGCAGCGCTGCATTGCAGGTATATCACCGACAGAGAGGCCTTATGTCAATAAATGGGCGAAAGAATATGATAAAGGAATTTGAGGAAACAGGTGAATTGGTGATCCAGCAGGCAGAGGAAGGCGGCCCATTGCGATTCCAGTTGTTGATGAAGTTAATGTAGCACGTGCCTCAAATTCTGTAGCCAGTGTGCACCAAATGAAACTCCAACGTAGGCTACAACACCGTAACTTTGCCATTCGTTTTTTTGTTAAGCGTGCAAATGGATGACATGTGTCTGGGGAATATTATTTGAATGTATAATGCTCATATGACTTTGTACGGTCCCACGAATGCACATGGGGTTCTACTCCGCCACATTTTTGTGCTGGAACATCCACTGCACTCAGGTTATGTGACTGTGTCGTGTGGTTTCACGAGCTGTTTCATTCTTTGTCCGCTTTTCTTCGAAGAGATGACACCTCGCAGGCCCTAATGTGTTCAGTAACATATGCGCTTATAAGGTGTGCAACAGGTGATTCTAGCTTTGCAAGAATGCAACTGTGTCCACACCGCTACTTTCATGCAGGATGGGGCGACGCCACATATTGCTTTCCAGGTGTCATGTTTCCTCCGAGACACCCAGATGCGCCAACCTAAATCCATGTGACATCTGGTTGTGGGAACATGTAAAAGATCGTGTCTATCATGGATGTATCCGGACTCTTGCTGATCTGAAGGATACCGTACAATGATATATTGCTCTGATTACCCTGCTGGATATTCTGCGAGCAACTCTCAAATATCTCGTGTTACAGATGCAGCATGTTGCTGAGTTAGGATACCATATGGAACACAGGTTGTAACTTGTGACCATATCCTAATAAACGTGCCAAAACCATTGTTTGCATATGTTTGATCGTTACTCCCCTTTTCCTGCACCCACAGCACGTTCTGAATCTTTACAGCGCCATATTTTCACCTGGTGGCAGAAAGTGCAACTACTATTTTTTTAACTTACATCGCGGGCGCACCGATTAATTAACGTACCTGCGACGCAGCATTTACAGCCCTCACTGCAGCACTTGGAATACTGTCTGAGGAGGTTAACCTTCCTTTAATGTTTTCAGAAATCTAGTTCATATTGTTCTCTTTTCGGGACTCCACAGAAATTATTGCGAGAGGGAGACGGTGGTGAGAAGCTGGGTGTGATCACTCATTCCAAAGTCAACTGATTACAAGGTCCCATTATCAGATAACATTACAGAGAAAAATATTTCTGATAACCTACCATCACATGGCACCAAGTTCAATAAAAATTACAATTTACACTGGGAAACATATTAATTATTTAATATTATTCAATTTTCTTCATGCCATATCGAACAGCCAATATATATACTTGAGAAAATTCATCGCACAAAACTGTATTGATCTTTATTATTACTGCCAGTTTCAGTAAAATGCCATCCCCAAGGTATGAAAGGTATTAAAGAAGACAAGTGCTGTACAATGGTTTCACTCATAACTGACGTCTCACCAAAAAGGCGTCATATCCGGCATCACAAAGTCACAATGGAGGCAGACAGTATTAGGTTTCCCCCTAGGGTTTGGTAGTAGGTCTTATGCTGTTTTCATTGTCCGTAAATTATGTGTCATCAGTTTTGTCCTATTGCAAATAAAACATGTACGCACGAGCGTGTGTGTGTGCGTGTGTGTGTTTGGAACATGCGGGCACTCAACGATGAGGTTATCAGCGCCCTTACACACATTAAAGGAAACGAATATGAATAAAGTAGCGAAAATGTTAACGTACGCGGTAAGACAACGAAGAAGTACTAAAATGTGCGATACAGGAGATTAAATCGCAAGTAAAACGACAGAGGAGCTGAAACAAGGGCTTAGGGGAATATGAGTGGTTGACCACTTACAAAAAACATGAGTTAGCCAGTCATCTTGTGAACACATTAAAACTATTCCCCTACAATCTTGGGAAAAATATTGGACAATTCACAAGACTTTCAAACTCGAACTACATTTATTTGAACGTTACTTAAAATAGTGGGCAGGTCCGGCGGCAAAGTAGCCACGGCCCGCTGGTCGGAAAATAAAGCGCAGTCCAGCATGTGGTGCACAGAGATCTGTAGCCCACAAGCACCACACATTGGAGGGTCCTCTCGTCGGAGAAAGAAGCCATGCGGCATAGGGCTCTGACCTATGCAAAGACGAGTAAGGACGATCTCGTCCCGTCGATCTGGCTGGAAGCACACTGCAATAGCTGCGGATCACGACACACCTCCTTGGCCGCTAGATCTGCCCTTTCGTTCCCCACAATACCCATGTGCCCTGTTATGCTGCAGAAAGACATCTCCTTCCGTAGTCGTTGAAGCTGGAGGAGGGCATCCTGGACTACTTTATCTGTTGGATACAAACGTTGTAGAGGGTGAAGGGCACTTAGAGAATCGGAACAGACAAGAATTTAGGACTCTAAGAACGTCTCAGCTGCTCCAATGTCCGCAAGATCGTACATAATTTTGCGTGGAAGACAGTATATTCTTGGGACAATCGGACCTTGAGGACACGATCCGGGAAAACAACAGAGCTAGCAACAGATTCCCCCTGTTTTTCCCCAGCTACATAGTTTTGGTGCTCAGATAAAATGTCGGAAAATATCGCATGGAAAACAGAAGCAGGAGTGCAGTCTCTCCTGTACTGCACCTACTCTAAAATTACATTGTGGCTCGTGGACGGTTAGAGAAAAGGTGTTCCAGTGGCGGATGAGCAACAATATGGTACGCTGGAGAAGCCGGAGCTGCGAGGAACTTAATATGCCTGACACACCATGAAAAGCTGTTGCCGGATGGTAAATGGCAGTTCCCCGGCCTCAGCACTGAGATTGGGTATGGGACTGGTCCTATAAGTACCTGTGGACAGTGTCAATGATCTTCAAATAAGAAGGCCTCGCTGCTCATACACTGGGCACCCGTAGTCCAGCGACGAACGCACGAATGCCCTATGGGGCAGACGCGCCCTGTCCGTTCCCCAAGACCTGTGAATAAAGCACTTTATGATGTTCAGTGTCTTGAGAGATATGGTTTTTAGGTCCCTCAGGTGCGGCAACCGCGACAATATGGAGTAAAAAATGAAACCCAGGAACCTCACCGAGTCGTTAAAATGTAGAAGTGTGTCCTTCATATGCATGGCTGGCAAATTAAAAAAAAAGTACAACGAAAACGATTAAAATGAACACATGCGCACACACACACACACACACACACACACACACACACACACACACACACACACAATTACCTGCAGAAAACTGAAAACTCGTCTTTGCAGCCGATTCTTCTGACCACCGCAATGTAAGCTGCAACTGACGGCTCGCTGTTGCTACACTGGAGGAGGAACAGAAAAAGCAAAATATAGAGCACTGTACGCGACTCCTTACCAAAGAAGTAATACTGTTTATGCCTATGGCAAAGAGGGTAACGCTTAAAACACTGTCCTCAGGGACATCATCTCCTGTTCAGAACGATCGGGCAGCGTGTCATCAACACGTGTTCTAAAAAACCACTGGGACAAGACAAACTATATGAAGATGGGACATAGCCACGAAAGCCCCGACTGATGCAGTCGTGCAAGAATACTGTGTCTCCAAGTAGTATCGCATGCCTTACTGATATCGAATAATATACCGATACAGTAATGTTTGCGTAGGAAAGTCTGCTGACTAGGCGCCTCTAGCACTGTCAGGTTGTTGACAGTGGACCAAAATCTCCGGAATCCACACTGAGAGCGGCTAAGGAATTTCTCGATTTCAAACAACCAGACCAGACGACTGTTAATCATTGGCTCTACGGTCTTTGCTACAAATGTTCTTACGGTAATACTCCGTTAACTACTTTAACTACTGGGACATGTGTGCCCTTTTCCTGGTTTGAGGGGAGGTGTCAGAACTACCTCTCTTTACGAGATGGGGAAGTGATCTGTTTGCCATATAAGATTAAAACATTTGAGAGGGATTTCGTTTGACACTGCTGCAAATGTCGAAGCATGAAGTGCCGTATTAGGTCGGTACCAGGTGCAGAGTCACGAGTCTCAGTCAGGGAGGATTCTAGCTCCCACCGGGAGGAAGGGGAGTTGTAGGCCTCAGAACTGTTGGATCTGAAGTCCAGCTTGTCCCTGCTTACAGCCACACGAAACGCTGGATCCTGGTTGGAATTTGCAAATATTTTTGCAAAATGCTTTTGCCAGCGTCTGATGGATGCCTCTGGGCGTTGTCTGGAGACATCCCTGTTTCAGAATTGCTGCTATTGGTAAACGACTGTGTTTACTAGAAATCCTTCGGATGGCTTCCAATACTTTCATAGAACAAGTGGAGCGGTTTATAGAGTCCAGGAACGCTTGCCATGACGTTTTCTTGCTCTCCTTAATAACGCGTCGAGTCTTGGCTCTCGTGACTCGTAAGGCTATGAGACTGTCTGCTGTAGGGCGGCATTTAAATCGTCGAAGAGCCGCACTCTTGTCCCAGATGACTGAACGCACACATCTGTCCAAAAATGTAGAGGTCGCCTCCTAAGATGACCTGAATACTTTGGGATGGATAAATCAGCGGTATGACGGATCACTCGTGTGATGTGGTCCTCCCATTCCTGGACGATGCTGTAATGTTCAAATACAGCCAGCTGGCTGAACAGCTTCCAGTTAACCCTGCTGACCATCCATGTTGGTAGTTTCTCTTTAGGTAAAGCGGAGTAGAAAGTGGTCACTGGAATGAAGGTCGTCAATTACTTCCCATTGAATAGAGTGTGCGAGGGCCTGAGAACAGCAAGAGAAGTCAATGGCTGTGAATGACCCAGTAGTAGCACTATAGAAGTGAGTGTGAGTACCTGTGTTGAGAATGCACAGCTGAGACGTCATGGGGCTTTTCAAAACCCGACCCCAAGGGCAAGTAGAGATCGAAATTCGCAAAACATGCTGGACACTGAAGTCTCCCTGTAGGAGGAACGGTCGTGGGATTCGTTCCACAAAATCTATGAGAGCCTCAGAATCTATTTCATCTTACGGAGGTAGCAGTGATTCTCCAACACCTATGAATTTCGACAGCAACTATTTGCAGGTCAGTAGCCAGGGGGAGAGCAGAGGAGTGATGCACGTTATTGACAAATACAACACCTCCCTTGGCTCTATCCCCAGTCAGGTCATCCTTTTGGTGAAGGGTATAGCCACGTAGCACATGGGTGTCAGTGGCTTTAAAATGGGTTTCTTTTAAACACAGGCACAAAGGGCGTTCCTGTACTAGCAGTTTCAGTTTCTCAACGTGTGTCCTGAACCCATTAACGTTCCACTGTCATACGGGAGTCATCTATGACAGAGGTTGTAATTTCACTCTTTCCGCCGTGGAGGGGAGCCCGTAATGAGTCTTGAGACGAGATAATAGCCCAGTCCGACATCGAAATCCATTAGTTCTACCGAAAACTCAAGGCAGACGTCCGTTAGTATGACGTCGACATCGTCGAACTGTTTACTTCGCGACTCCGTGGGTAGTGGACGCCTGGCCTTTATTTTTTGCCCTAGGTAGGCTTCAGAATCAAAACAGCGGCAGTGGTGGCGGCACTACTGGGCGGTGGACCAGAGAACCTTCTGAGGAGCAGGGACCTCAGCAACGTTAGCGACAATAGACTTGCCTGGCGATTTTGGAGGAAGTGTACGCTTTGAAGGAATTGCAGCGGCCCAGTTTCACTGGAAAACACAAGTACTTGTGCTGACATTCCGTATGTTTTCCATTTGGGTAGCAGCATCGGTTTTCTGAACTGGTTGTTTAAGAGCAGACACAAAGGAGGTAGCAAACTTCCGGGTACATGGCCTTATAGATCTTGTTGGCCTTCTCATATAAGATAGGTTAAGTATTTTTTATTTCCTTTACCTTTCATTCTTCAGGAAAGACACTGTAGGGCCTACTCCGGAGAGGGTGACCGCCAGAGCAGTTTTCACACTTCGGAGGAGATGAACGACCAACAGCTTGATGGGTAGCCTTACCGCATTTGCCCCAAGTGGCTGATCCCTTACAACCTGAAGTGGCGTGCTCAAAGCACTCGCGTGTAAAACAGCGCAGTGGGTTAGGAAAATAAGGACACACGCTGAGACGGGGCAAACCAGCCTTGTGATCTGGAAGTTTTGAGCTGCTGAAAGTCAGTATAAAAGAGACCGATTTCACGAGATCGCCATTCACCCCTTTCATTACGTTCCGTACTTCAACAATGCCTTCCTGAGACCACTCAGCTTTCAGCTCTTCTTGGGAAATATCAACCAGATCACTGCAAGTTACAGCTCCTTTGCTGTAGTTCAAGTGGTTGTACAGTTCAATTTCTATTGCATACTCCCCGAGGCACTGAGCTCTCTGGATGTTCTTCACTTGTTGGAAATTGGATGATTCTACCAACAGAGTCCCATTTCACAAGCGCTTGACAGATTTTAAACTTGCAGTGATTCCCTCTAAAACTTTTTGTGGGTAAAAAGGTGAAACTTTCTCATAGATCCCCTCTGTCGGTTCAATTATAATAAACATTTTCTGGCCACCTGCATGCATTCTGTTACTCAATACTGACAAAGTCTGTGTAACACCCAGTTATGGAGGACTGATTACACGAGCCGTCTTGTTTGATTCTGTGTTGGTACCTACCAGCGGCCCATCCTTCCCACTGGGAGGAGGAAGAGAAGATTTAGAAGAAGCCAAGCTGGTCTCACGAGCAGCTAGAGAAATAAAAACACACCTAATTAGAGCGCCGTGTGTCTAGGTAAGCGTTATACAACTGAGGTGCGGCAGGTTCCCCAAAGGTTGCCAACTAACGACAGCCATGCATCAAATCAGTGCGCAGCACACTTTGAGATTGATGGTTTTTTATAGGGCTTTTTACCACCCTCGCGATCCGGGCGGTTAAACCAAGGTCCCCGTTCGCTGTGAAAAACAACGTTCCACCGCCACGACGAATGGTGGTCGCTGAAGCATGTCCAGAGTTTATGGTGACAGAGGACTGGCGGCACCTTTCTTTACCCCTGACACGTATGGCCCGTGGGGCATCACAGTTGCCTCGACGACGGTTTTGAGTGGTGTTGTTTTTTCAGGCACGGTTTACTTTAACCACGGCGGCACGTGAGCAGTTCACAACATAGCCTTTTCGGAAATGCTTCTATCCTTGGCAAGAAAGCTAATGATCACGTACTTTTGGACGTTACATTAATCGCTCCGTTTCCACATTACCACAACGAATGTATGTTTTCAGTGTCCTACCGGAACGTATTATATACTGCTAATGCTATTATCTGCCATCTCTGAATGGTTACTGCAGGTTGACGTCGAACATAGGCGATGGTTACATTAATGTGACATGGCCGTGTATAAGCTCAAACAGTAGTAAGTGTTTTAGCATAGAATAAGTAGTAACCCATCTGCTAGTAACTGAAAACAGATCGAATTAGCGAAATCAGTAGTAGTAATAAAGGAAGATTAATACCGCTGTGTCATGCATTTTCTCAAGAATGTAACCATAGGTGAAACAAAGAAGATGGGATGAATGAGACTTAATTAAGTGCAGCCTGTTTTATGAGGATGTATGGATTAAAATGAGCATCAGAATCAGTCATACGCACGAAGCATCATACAGAAAACATGCGCCTATTCATCTACTGTAACGGAACTGGCTACATGTTCTATTGGACCTACAGAACACTGGGTGTACCAGGGAGGTGCGGTTACGTGGGACGCGTGATTTAATCACGACCAGATACAGAGACATGAAAATGTAAAAATAACTAATTGTCAGAAACTGCCCACAAAAATATGTGACGATCTTACTTCTCTGAACGAGCTCGATATGCCTTTCAGTCGGGATTCCAAAAACATGCGTACTCGCAACATCACACAGGTCTGATGGCCAAAAAATCAGTCAGTTACGTAAAATTCAATAACCGTGAAGCAAGTCCGAAAAGGCTGGCGTGCATGTGTTCGTTTGCCTCAGGGGAAGAAGATCTATTTCTTAAGCACAGCTACATGGAGCTAGCCTACAACTAGAGGCACATTCTGGATGCTGCCCACAAAATCTATCAGTAATACAAAGGAAACATTTCTAAAAATTAGGGAAAAAGAATACATAGAACGCACTTCGCAAGTAGAAACAACAGGGAAACTTCATACAAGTAATATCTCTCATCTTTTTACTACAAATACTATAGAAGATCACAAGTTTAACGGTACTCTCCCAGAACAGAGCAAGACCCATAAAATTTTGTAAAACATGTGAATTTACCCCAAAAATATAGAAAAATAAAAGCTCTCGAAGGCTATGTCTAATTGTAATGAAATATGTAAGTTAATTCTGAAACTAAAGCGACATAATTTAGTAGAATGGTTTGTCCATGGACTCTGAGCAGAGTGAGTCAACCGCATGAGACATTTATTAGCCCCCCAACATCGTATGCCTGAAGCTTTGTTCTGAGGACGGGAGACTAACCCATGCGAGTGTAGAAGGAAAAAGAGGACGTGTCGCCAGTCCCTATGTCTGTGTTCCAGAGAGGAGCGTCCGCTTCCTGTTGCTGAGCTACGTCTCCGGTCCTACTCCAAGCGGTTGAAATGTTAATT
Organism: Schistocerca gregaria; assembly: GCF_023897955.1. Lineage (NCBI taxonomy): Eukaryota > Metazoa > Arthropoda > Insecta > Orthoptera > Acrididae > Schistocerca > Schistocerca gregaria. The sequence goes on along the minus strand of NC_064931.1, from coordinate 441,066,348 downwards.
TGGAAATACAAGCGTACAGTTGTGCGGTATCCTCTGATTACTGGGGAGCTTGTTTCAAGCCACTCGGACACTCCCAGTTACACAAACTCTCTCTCTCTCTCTCTCTCTCTCTCTCTCTCTCTCTCACACACACACACACACACACACACACACAGAGAGAGAGAGAGAGAGAGGGGGAGAGAATGGAAAAAATGAGAAGGAAAACGAGCAACGTAAAAGGACAACAAATAAATAAACTCATGCGTACTTTTCTTTACCAGAGGTTATAGAGAGAAGTTGCACCGAGGTGAAAAAAATTATAAGTGGCTGTAAAGTTGAAGCTGTCAAAAATCTGAGGCACAAGCTGCACTCTGATTCAACGATGTGGGTCTTAATAAAACATTTCAATAATCTGTGGGTCATATAACTGTGGACATACGATAAATATTTCAGTGATCGTATAGCCTGCCGCAGCTTCAGTGCATTTCTGTAACAGATCATACAGGTGATCGGTGGAGAACAGACTACTTAAGCGTACAGCAGCAAACTGCTTCTGCTTTACTTTATTGAAAAAGCATGGTAACTAGTTCCAAACTTAAGCATTCATCGTCAGATTTCTTGCCTGTGTTTGTAAAACGCACGGTACCTTGCTTTACGGGTAAGCTGCCGAGAAATAACATTTGTTGCCATCGTCTTTCTCCAGTCAATAACAGTCCTAAACGAGTAAAATTTACGTGATATATCTAGATGTTTTGCGTTCTTTTCCAACGAACGTAAGTAATAATGAAGACCTCTATGAAAATATGTGAAAACACGAAATGTAACCTGAATGTTATTAACTGGAGAAATGTGGTGAAAAAATGTTCCAGGCGGTCTTATAGCATTTCACTTGCAAAGCGACGTATGAAGCGTTTTGGTAAAAGCGTGCAAGCCGTCTCACTAAGAATGTATAAATTCGAAACCTGTAACAGAGCTATTACAATAAACAAAACTAAAACCAAATTGTAGCTGACTGCAATTGCAAGCTATAATATTCTGCATCGCAGTTCTGTAATAACGTCATTATCTGGCAGAATAGCAAGATCACTGGAGTGTCAGATGCCAACCTAAGTAATATATCCTCATCCAGCAGCGACAAAGACGCAGAGATGTTTGATCTAACGCCGGTAAAGGATGTCGACAAGGCCAGTATAGAGCATATTGCTGGGAGGCGGAGCCTGGCAGGAACCGCGCGCAGCGCTAGAGGCCGCCGCAGATGCCAACTGCTCTGGCAAAGCCGATAAAGTCCGCGCGTTGTAAGCGAGACGGATCACTCCGCCGTGCGAAGCTGTTTGCAAAGAGCTGTACTAGCCCAGAGCAGGCAGCCTCACTGTGTAGATGGATTTTGTATTGATTTCTCTTTGGACGAATCGTACTCAGCTGCTGTCGGACTTTGTTATGTGGCCCACAACTTCTCATGTGAAGTCGCACGCCTCTTCTCCGAGCAGATACTAACTCTGATCGTAACCGTGACGTTTTACAGCTTATATATTGGAGTTTAATGACTGTGAACTCGAATACGAGCGCAGTTCTGTGGTACTCAAGTTTTAGTGATTGTGGACACAGCTAGAATGTAGAGTATAATGCTAACTCTACATACTTTCGTAATTATTCAAGAGTAGTTGCAGATAATACAAACCAGACGTGATAAAACCGCCTTACCACCCACACCTCTCCAAGGAGGTACAGGTGATCGCACTGTGCAGCAAAACTGGTGTGTAGCTTCTCGCGTTGCATAATATGATATGAGTAAGCTTGGGGATTGTTCTTCTGGAAAAGCACATCTCCGTGATGTTTTAGAAACGGTAACAGGGTGGCATGGATTACGGCTATGTACTGGGATTATTCTGCACCGTACCCTCAGCAGACTCCAGCGGTTTACGGTTATTGTAAGTTACTGCTCCTCACATTACGTTGCCCAGAGTTGATCGTGCATAACATTTCTTGATACCAGCAATTCTCTCTCTCGTAGTCAATGTGGGACTCACAAATGCCACGGCAGAATCTGCTCTTATTACACTACTGGCCATTAAAATTGCTACACCAAGAAGAAATGCAGGTTATAAACGGGTATTAATTGGACAAATATATTATACTAGAACTAACATGTGATTACATTTTCACGCAATTTGGGTGCATAGATCCTGAGAAATCTGTACCCAGAATAACCACCTCTGGCCGTAATAACGGCCTTGATATGCCTGGGCATTGAGTCAAACAGAACTTGGATGGCGTGTACAGGTACAGCTGCCCACGAAGCTTCAACACGACAGCACAGCTCATCAAGAGTAGTGGCTGGCGTATTGCGACCAGCCAGTTACTCGACCACCATTGACCAGACGTTTTGAATTGGTGAGAGATCTGGAGAATGTGCTACCCAGGGCAGCGGTCGAATATTTTCTGTATCCAGTATGGCGATGACGAATACACGCTTCCAATGTGCGTTCACCGCGTGTCGCCAAACATGGATGCGACCATCATGATGCTGTAAACAGAACCTGAATTCATCTGAAAAAATGACGTTTTGCAATTCGTCCACCAAGGTTCGTCGTTGAGTACACCATCGAAGGCGCTCCTGTCTGTGATGCAGCGTCAAGGGTAACAGCAGCCATGGTCTTCGAGCTGATAGCCCATGCTGCTGCAAACGTCGTCGAACTGTTCGTGCAGATGGTTGTTGTCTTTCAAACGTCCCCATCTGTTGACTCAGGGATTGAGACGTCGTTGCACGATGCGTTACAGCCATGCGGATAAGATGTCTGTCATCTCGACTGCTAGGGATACGAGGCCGTTGAGATCCAGCATGGCGTTCCGTATTACCCTCCTGAACCCACCGATCCCATATTATGCTAACAGTCATTGGATCTCGATCAACGCGAGCAGCAATGTCGCGATACGATAAACCGCAATCTCGATAGGCTACAATCCGACCTTTATCAAAGTTGGAAACGTGATGGTACGCATTTCTCCTCCGTACACGAGGCATCACAGCAACGTTTGACCAGGCAACGTCGGTCAACTGCTGTTGATGTATGAGAAATCGGTTGGAAACTTTCCTCATGTCCGCACGTTGTAGGTGTCGCCACTTTGTGTGAAAGCTCTGAAAAGCTAATCCTTTGCATATCACACGTGCTCATAGCTCACGTGTAGTTACGAGTGTTCGGAAGTTTCATTCCACACTCTCCCAGGACCACAACACAGATGTTATGGGCTCAGCTTTTCCACGTTCAGCACGCATTCCAGATCACTGTGCACTCGGAATTATTTATTTTACTACCCTCTCACTGTGGAGCGCGCTAAGATGTAATTTCTGCACCACGTCTTCAGGGGCTCCATTTTCCACTAAAGCATCTACTCGAAAATTGTTTACCTTTGTCAGTTCTGAAAATAAAATTAAGTAAGACGGAATTGGAAAGTTTTACATAATTAACACGTTGACCGAACGCTTCCGTACTGATGCTCCAGTGTTTTCATTCCTGTGGGATATGCTGATTAAAATTTCACCCTTATGCGAGCTTATTTTATGTACAGAAAAAGCCATTTCTACAAATGAAGAATGGTGTGAGTATTTGATAGTTATTGGGCGTGTCTCCCGTTACTGCAGCTTTTCAGATGGAGACGGCAACATAGTTATCTTAATTAAGGCATGAAATGCGGAGGCTGTTTGCTTTCCTGTCACAAAGAACACAATATTGTATTAGGTCCCTAAGGGGTCAAATCTCATACAGATAAAACAGTTTCTGCGCCAGTCACTTGCCTATTTCGCCATGGCGCGTTTCGATGGTTCACACCATCAACTTCAGATGGAGAACTGCTTATTTACATGACTGATGTTTGGTGCAGAATACAGACGTCTTTTCATAGTCACAGACCAAGGGCCATGTAGGTTATTTTGCGTCTTTTGATAATGATACAAATTGTTCATTTAGAAAATACACTTTATAGATTAAATAACACAAATTTATGACAGGGAAAAGGTCTGCATGCTGCTGCCAGATATATGTCCTCTCTATTGTACATTACATTTACACTATCACATCAAAGATGTTGAACATTTTACGAATATGTTTGTTTGCCTTGGATACAGAGATAAAAGATTAAATGGTGTATATGAAAGTATATTTTTCTTTTTTAAATTTGTGAATGGACTGCATCAGAAGTCTGCCATGTGCACAACTCAGTTATTACATTGGGTAGTCACATACACATGTTATAATTCTTTTTGTAAACATGAATGTGCTACAGCATTGGATACAAAACTAATAATTAAATGATTATGTACATAAATACGTTTTCCATTTATTTTAAAAAATGTGAATGGGCTGTACTTGAATAAGATGTGTATCAGTTCAATTATTATACTAATGCCTTGTAGTAGGGTTGTCCAGAAAGTAACTTCCAATCGGTAGCGAAATGGAAACCACCGGGTAAGTCCGGTAAAGCTTTGTACAGATGTGTTGGTCAGTGTCTGTAGTATGCTCATTGATCGTGTCGCGTCGCTCTTTGCAGTTTTGAGTGAACAGTGAGCATGTACAGATGCCTAGGAATAGCGTCTCCCGCCAAGTATGAGGGCCTGGTTAGAGATTTAGCCTGTTTTTATGCAGCCCACATAACACAACTGTCGAGAAATTCCTTCTTCATGCTAATTCTCGGCCTCACACTGCAGGGGCAATGAAGACGGTACTGTAGCGTTTCTACTTAGAAGTGTTTGATCACCAACAATACAGTCCGTAATTGGCTCCCTCCTGAGTCTAATCTCTGCTCACAAGAACCGCTGGCTATGAAGGCACAATTTTTCCACAGACAACTAGCTGCAGACCAGTGCAGATAACTGGTCGAAAGAACAGTCGGCTGCTTTCTATGACGAGGATGACTGAAAGTTGATACAACACTACGACAAAACTCGAAGTTGGAGCGGTGACTATGTAGAGAAGTAGGTGGAAGGTGTACCTAACTGTTGCAAATAAAACGTTTTTGGTTTTCACTGCGGTTTCCATTTTGCGAACTTTTTTTCTGGACAACCCTCGTATAAAGATTAGCCAACGGCCTTGCCGCAGTGGTAGCTCCGGTTTGTGAGTAAACAGGCATTTCGATATCATTGAAGTATATGGCCGAAAGAGTCAGTCTTCAGGAATTGTGAAACGAACCCTGTCGTCCAGGCCCGCATGCCACAAAGGGTGCAGATTCACCACGAGATGGAGAAACTCGCTATAAAGGCCTAAGCGCTATGGTGTGCGAGCGAGACAGACGAGAACCTACGTCATAGGCAAACCCAAAGTGATGCAGCAGTGTTAAATATGGCGGACCTAAGATCGGCCCTAAGGGGAGATGTTTATGAAAACTATTTAATTCTGCAGTAATGCAGGGAATCAAGCCACAGTAATTTTAATCTGCCAAACTCCATAAATTTTAATGGCGATCCCAATAAAACTTGAATATTGATCATATCTATAATATCTATAATATAAATCCACAAGTGTTGTAACAAAAACCTGAATGTTAAAATCTGAACGCTTTAGTCGATCTTAATGATCGACATTTCATATCGAAGCGCATCATTAAAATGACAAATGTTCTAAATATCAACTCTGTAACTTCATTTGCTTAAAAGATATAGTAAATTTAAATTATGAGTATTTTCAGTTAAGCATCAGTTCATCATTTCCTGTATACGAAACTCATTGAACGATGACAGCATGACACCTTATTGGATCATTAGTTTACAGAATATTTCCTGTAAAGTTTAGTGCATAATATTTACTTTGTTCTTTGAAACTTCATTAAAACTGTGTGCCCGACCGAGACTCGAACTCGAGTAGGAGACGAGGTACTGGCAGTAGTAAAGCTGTGGGGACCGGGCGTGAGTCGTGCTTCGGTAGCTCAGATGGTAGCCGGCACGGTAGCTCAGCGTGTTCGGTCAGAGAGCCGGTTGGCCTCTGTAATAAAAAACTGAGTGGAAGGATCAACCACCGAACTTGAACAGGATGTCTTGCAACGTCCGCAACGACCAAACACATCGATCAATAACGAACAAAACGAAAAAGAAAAAAAAAGATGGTAGAGCACTGCCCGCGAAAGGCAAGGGTCCAGAGTTTGAGTCTCGGTCGGGCACACAGTTGTAATCTGCCCGGAAGTTTCATATCAGCGCACACTCAGCTGCAGAGTGAAAATCTCATTCTGGGTACATTGTTCTTTATTTATTTATCAGAAAGCACATTGGTGCAAGGTTACTGCCCTGACATTCAAAGTTAAGAAGGAAATTGTACTGGTTTTATGTAAAAGAATTTAACGTTTATTATGTAACGGATAGTATTGTTGCTTTATCTAGAACGCGAAAGTGGTCAAGCTTTGACTATTTAAATATGTTAATATGTAAAATAATGTAGAATAAGCTGTAGCCAATCAGATGGACGGCTTCAGGAAAGGGAACCGCCCTAGCCAGCTGAGTTAGGATGTTCGTCGCGAGAAAACGTGGCCGGGGACGGACGGAGGGAGTGCTGATGGAGACACGAAAACGGACATATCGGCTGCAGACACCAAAAGGTACAGTTTGGATGCAGACACGAAAGCGGACGGTCGGTCTTTAAGGAGCTAGGAAGTGAAACGACTTAGAAAATTTCGCATTGTGTGGTATCGCGGGACTTAGCCGCGTGCCTGGTATGAACTCTATCCTTTCGCGCAGAAACTTTTAATTCGCCATGAGATTGTGAATGATCGAGCGGTGTCAAATGCATATGCGCTCGAGTGTAGCAGCAACGCAAAATACGACCACTTTCGCTATTAGTTTGCTTTCTGAATAAACATTATTCTAACCAAATCGCACCTGTGTGGCCTACATCAATTAGGGGTGTTAATTTAGTTGCCGATATTATTATTACTGTTATTATATGTTATGTTAACTTCGTATTTCTCAAACTTGCCATCAGCCAGACAATTTAATCAAAGGGTCACAAGTGTCTAATTTAGGGTGTGTAATGCGACACGTGTTGGAGCCAAGACATTGCGACGAAGAGGAAACGCATGTGAGCCCGAACATCTTTGGGATGTTAGCTCGCCGGTCCCCATCAGATCACCGAAGTGCTGTTGGCAAGCGGGGTGCACTCAACGCTTGTGAGGACAGCTGACGAACTACTTGATTGAGAAGTAGCTTCACCGGTCACGAAACCTGACAGCAGCCGGGAGAAAGGTGTGCTGACCATATGCCCCTCCATATCCGCGCCCGGCGACTCCTCAGGGTTGAGGATGACGCCGCGGCCGGCAGGTTCTGTTGGGCCTTCAAGGCCTCTTCGGACAGTGTTTGTTTCTTATATAAAACATGACATCACATCATGCATGTGTATTGTAGGTTAAACTGATTGAGGGTTGAATTACATTAATTTCTGTGCATTGAAACTGTAAATTATGAGAATACTTTAAGTACTTCGTCAAAATTTTTGAATAACGTAGTTGAGCCTGTTTCACTATTGTCGTTGAGTAGATGTTCCCCAGTATAGGAACATTCTGTGTCCTAGTTCAGTGTATATAGTGCATGAAGGAGTACAAATCTTAATAAATAATTTAATCAGGGGAGATGTTCCTGACTGGGGAGAAATAAGGTATGGTGGTTCCCGAGGGTTAGTCTTAGGACCGCTATTGTTCATATATACCACGTGGTTATAATTAAAGCACAGCTACTTTCACAGGGCCAGTCTCGGCTGTAGTTATCGTATGGCAACGGAACTTGGTAGATATTCTGATGAATTAATGCGGAACCGATTTACGCTAGGAAAAGAAAAATTACTTCCAGTTTTGGCTACCAGGTGCAAATCTGGAGCTGTCAGTGCAAGAAAGACGTATCGAAATGTTTCCGTAAAGTAATATGTTAGGAACGGGACGAGGGTACGAGAAGTCAAACAAGTGAGAAAGGCATAATGTTGAATTTTATTATTAAGCGCCGCGTACACAATTTGTTCAATATGAGCTTCGGAATCGTCGATGAGATTCTGCATCCATAAAGCGACGTTATCAACAGTTGCTCCGTTGCTCGCAGCAGTTCCAGTGAAATCTGAACATTCGTGTTCTTGTAAACTGGCTTTCAGATTAGGTAGAGACCGAACGTGTACCTGGTAAACGCGTCCTTTTAGATGACCCCAGAGCCAAAAGTCACATGGATTCAGATCAGGCGATCTTGCAGGTCTTTCATCTGGAAAACCTCTGGCAATGACACGTTCGTAGAAGGTTGAATCAAGCAGATCTTTTATTAGGCGAGCGACTTGAGATGTTTTCCCATTTTGCATGAAAACAGTGGTTTCCACACAGTTGCGCTCTTCTAAAGCAGGAATCACATGCTGCACAACGAGGTCTCGATACCGAGCAGAGGTCGCAGTACACCTGACGGCCCTCTGGCTGTACTCGCTTCAAAGAAGAACGGACATTGAATAAAGAAGGTTGTGAATCCCTATCACACAATTACACAGGGCGAGTGCAGTAGCTTTTCGTGCACAACAAGCTTTTTAGCGGTGCACCAAATCAGGCCTTTTTTTTGTCTTTACTGCAACCTGTATTGTAAATGTGTCTCGCCACTCCACTGAGTATTGCCCAGCTACATTTCATCAACTTTGATCCGTGGAAGAAACAGAAGAGCTAATTCAGAATGTTTCTGGGTGTAACGAGGTTTCAGTTTCCGCACCGTCTGGATCTTACACGGATACCAGTGTGAAATAGACCGTGAAGCTTTCCATACTGTTGACCATAGGAAGAGCAATTAATTCTCATCACACTGCACGAGCACGAGCACTACCTGCGGCACACGCTGCATGGTCAGCTACAGCAAACTCGTCATTAACTTCCACCATGATAGGACGCCTTCCTCTGCCAGGTGCCCACACTAAGCTCGCTCGTGTTTTCGAATTTCATTATCATCTTCTTTAAACATTTAGAACACTGGGACTCTCCTCAGATCTCTCAGTCGGCGATACTCCTTCAATGCAGCACTGTAATTGCTGCCGTTCTCATAAAAACAGTTTAACTAACTGCTCACGGTCTCTCTTCTCGATAGCCATACTCTCCACTTACATTATGGCTTATCAGATGACAGCGTCGGCGTCATACCGCCATACGAACAGTGTAAAGCGCCAGATTTGCACCTGGTGCCCACAACTGGAACTATTTTTTTCCAGCATAAATCTGTCCCGCATTAACGCATTGGCATATCTACGAAGTTTCGCTGCAATACGAAAATTCCTGCCCAGATTGGACCACCCTGAGTTGCTGCATTTTAATTATTACCTCTCAATATGTTATGAATCTTCCGTCTAATATACAAGAAGCGTAATTAGTTATTTATGCGGATGATAAAAGTATAGCAATCAAACCAAGTATACATACGGTAACGGAGGCAATGGTAAACAACGTACTTAAGAGTATAAATGACTGATTTTCTGAAAAACTGTCTCTCTCTCTCTCAATTTGAAAGACAGGCAACATATTCTGTTATGTCTATCAGGAGGTACTACACCAATGATAACTGTAACATAAGCTGATAAAATAATAAGTAAGCCGTCAACTTCAAAAAATTTAGGTGTCCATGGTCAAGAAAACTTGAAACGTAAAAAACCACATTTTGGCACTCGTAAATCAACTTAGTTAAGTCACATTTGCACTTACAAATATCGAAATTAGCGGCAAATCAATAAGCTTTTGTGCACTACTGGACATTAAAATTGCTACACCACCAAGATGACGTGCTACAGACGCGAAATTTAACCAACAGGAAGAAGGTGCTGTAATATGCAAATGATTAGCTTTTCAGAGCATTCACACAAGGTTGGCGCCGGTGGCGACACCTACAACGTACTGACATGAGTAAAGTTTCCAACCGTTTTCTCATACACGAGCAGCAGTTGGCCGGCGTTGCCTGGTGAAACGTTGTTGTGAAGCCTCGTGTAAGGAGGAGAAATGCGTACCATCACGTTTCCGACTTTGATAAAGATCAGATTGTAGCCTATCGCGATTACGGTTTACCGTATCGCGCCATTGCTTTTCGCGTTGGTCGAGATCCAATGACTGTTATCAGAATATGGAATCGGTGGATTCAGGAGGGTAATACGGAACGGCGTGCTGGATTCCAACGGCCTCGTATCACTAGCAGTCGAGATGACAGACATCTTATCCGCATGGCTGTAACGGATCGTGCAGCAACGTCTCGATCCCTGAGTCAACAGATGGCAACGTTTGCAAGACAACAACCATCTGCACGAACAGTTTGCAGCAGCATGTACTATCAGCTCGGAGACCATGGCTGCGGTTACCCTTGACGGTGCATCACAGACAGGAGCGCCTGCCATGGTGTACTCAACGGCAAACCTGGGTGATCGAATGGCAAAACGCCATTTCTTTCGGATGAATCCAGGTTCTGTTTTCAGCATCGTGATGGTCGCATCCGTGTTTGGTGACATCGCGGTGAACGCACATTGGAAGCTTTTATTCGTCATCGCCATACTGGCGTATTACCGGCGATATGGTATGGGGTGCCATTGGTTACACGTCTCGGTCACCTCTTGTTCGGATTGACGACACTTTGAACAGTTACATTTCAGAAGTGTTACGACCCGTTGCACTACCCTTCATTCGATCCCTGCGAAACCCTACATTTCAGCAGGATAATGCACGACCGCATGTTGCAGGTCCTGTACGGGCCTTTCTGGATACAGAAAATGTTCGATTGCTGCCCTGGCCAACACATTCTCCTGATCTCTCACCAACTGAAAACGTCTGGTCAATGGTGGCCGAGCAACTGGCTCATCACAATACGCCAGTCACTACTCTTGATGAACTGTGGTATGGTGTTGAAGCTGCATGTGCAGTTGTACCTGTACACGCCATCCAGGCTCTGTTTGACTCAATGCCCAGGCGTATCAAGGCCGTTATTACGGCCAGAGGTGGTTCTTCTAGGTGCTGATTTCTCGGGATCCATGCACCCAAATTGGGTGAAAATGTAATCACATGTCAGTTCTAGTATAATATATTTGTCCAGTGAATACCCGTTTATCATCTGCATTTTTTCTTGGTGTAGCAATTGTTATGGCCAGCTGTGTATGTCCATCCTTGTGATAGGAAGTCCGGGGGACTTTGGCCGTTCACTTATGTAAGTAAATGAAACACCCATAGTCATCCTTATGATGTCATTTAATGTACGGATACAAATTTCGGTGCTTCAGTGCACAATCTCCAGACCTTAGCTGATGCTGAATTGGTTAACTCCATCCGTATACACGATGCATTAATCGCCAACATCTACAACTGGTATATGCAGACTAACTGTAACCGCCATGTTTTTCCAGCCATCAACCATCGTTGATGGTTGTAGAGAAGGTGGTGGGTAGGAACTACTAAATCACAAAAGCTTTTATATAGGCTTTTTAGGTAGCCAGCATGTAGTCATACTTAGAGATTAATTTGTTATTTGAATGTAAAATGACTCGTTCCACACCATTTTGATTCGTGCTGCAAATAATCCTTGGAATATGAAACTAATTAACTACCACGTGCTTCTTAGTGTCACACTTTCTATTTCCATATTTGAAGTTGTAACTAATTTTATTAATTAAGATGCAAAGTTAAAACACTTGTAAGTAGGCTGTGTAAGTTCTTGTATTGGTAATGCCACCGCCACGTGATTTACGCTGATTTCCGCTTAGTTCACCTTGTATGTAGGCTGTTTAGGTTTTTACATTGGTAACGCCACGTTGCGCTCTGTATGAAAATCACTGGGTGTGCTGTGTGCAGTCTGTGGCTGGGTGGCATTGTTGGAATTTGCTATTGTATTGTTGGGCAGTTGGCTGTTAACAGCGCGTAGCGTTACGCAGTTGGAGGTGAGCCAGCAGCAGTGGTGGATGTGGGGAGAGAGATGGCGGAGTTTTGAGAGCGGATGATCTGGACGTGTGTCCATCAGAGACAGTAAATGTGTAAGACTGGATGTCATGAACTGATATATATTATGACTTTTGAACACTGTTAAGGTAAATAAATACATTGTTTGTTCTTTATCAAAATCTTTCATTTGCTAACTATACCTATCAGTAGTAAGTGCCATCAGTAGTTAGAAACTTTTATTTAGCTGGCAGTACTGGCGCTCGCTGTATTGCAGTAGTTTGAGTAACGAAGATTTTTGTGAGGTAAGTGATTCATGAAAGGTATAGGTTATTGTTAGTCAGAGTCATTCTTTTGTAGGGATTATTAAAAGTCAGATTGAGTTCGCCAAAAATATTGAGTGTCAGTTTAAGCACAGTCATGTATAATTTTTCTAAGGGGATGTTTCATATCATATGTAATGTGAAATTGACCACTAGATGTCAAGAGAGGCGGCCCCATCGGTATAAAAGGAGACGGGCAGTATTGTATTGCCAGTAAGGAAGAGGTAGCACCAGCATGCGCTGGTCAGGAGCGCTCAGTGACTTCACTGTATCTCACCTAAATAACAACCCATTGGGGAAATTTAAACAAATAAAAGATGTAGAAATCGACTCATTTGTTGTGATTGTGAAGTGGAAACACAAAGGACAAACCACAGCTAAACCAGGATAAGATAGGCGTCACATACTATCGGGCAGAGATTTTTAAGCATTGTGGAGGATGATTATAAAAAATCGCATGAAATCGTCGGAAGGAATCACTCGTAAGCTCCCAATTTCTGCCAGCAGTCCAGTTAGCAAATGACTGTGCGTAGGGAGCATCTCCTCATCAGCGACACCTGTCTCTCGTCAATTCTAAGCGACGCTTGAGGTAGCGTATAGAGCGATGCCACTGAACAGTGGAAGACTGATGCTATATCGTTTTGCAATGCAGTGGAAGGATTTTGGCTTGGGGAATACCAGGAGAACGTTGCCTGCCTTGCATACTGCCATCAGTGAAGTATAGAGGAGGTGGCGTTACGGTATGGGTCGTTTTTCGCGCTGACTGTAAGGTCCCCTGAACTCAAAAGGATATGAACACATTTAACAGTATTGTGCTCTTTTTACGGTGGAGGAACAGTTCGGACGCGACTATTGGATTTGTTGGATTTGCATAACAAAAAGCAGCATCTGTAAGGCATGTTTTGTGGACGGTAACATTCCCGAAATGAACAGACCTGCCAGAGTCCCGACCTGAGCCCAATGGAACACGTTTGGGGTGAGCTAGAAAGTCGACTTCACTCCAGACCCCAGCGTCCAACATTGCTTCCTCCACATACATTCAGACACGTAATTGAAAGTATTCCCTCGAGTATTCGGTCGTTATAAGAGCGAATGGTGGTAACACTCGGCATTAGTTTTGATCAGATAGTGTACGTTAGATCAGGATGCCTGCAGGAAGGGGCGGGGGGGGGGGGCGAGAATTCGTTCAGTTTACGAATATGAAAAAAAGCCTGTAATCCCAGGGACGGTATTTTTATGACCTAAAACACTTGGAAAATTATCACTAGCATGACTTGAAACGTCGAAAATATACGTAAAATGATATAAAACAAATGTAACGTGAGTTATAAAATGAACTTGAGTAATGAAAAACTTTATAGGCTGTTGGAATTGAAGTTAAGAAAGAATAATTTGAAATCGCTATATTTTTCTTTAAGTAGTCTAACTCTTTGAAGATGTCCGAAAATTGTTATAAAGTGATGCTAGAGCTATTGTAGGTACGACAATCAGCATGAATATTTTTCGAAAACTGGGGAATGTCTGTTGACGAGCAACATGTGCTTGTGGTTAGAAAATCTTTCAGCATTTTCTGAGAGAAATGGAGAGTACCTTTGATATTTTCCTTTAGTTTCAAAAACAAATCTAAAATACCGACACACAAATATCGATATTTCAGAAAAGGACATTACATTTGATAGAATATCGATACACAATGTTGTTATTTTTGTATAAGTATTTTTTGTATTTTGGTACAAGTCAACATTAAGTGACGTGAAAATCACATTAAGCAGGTGAAACATCAGTTTATTTTCAGTATGTACGAATACGTTCTTCAGCATTTTCTCTAGAGGAACATTCATTGTTCGTTCTTGCCGACATTAAGATAATGAAGTGTTTTGTCATAAATGAACGTTAAGCACAAAAATTTTAAAAAAATTAAGTAAAATCTTAAAAATGGTTTAATTCTTGAAAAATTAAATGAAGTACCGTAACCATGTGACAAAAAATAAAAAAATTCCATTTCTATAGTCAAGAATATTCGGGATTGTAGTACTTGTGAACAAAGCATGCCCCGTAAGAAAAGAAATATGTCAAGAAACTCCAGTCATTGCTGAAATGAAATATGCATGTAGCTATTGCCTCCCGTTGGGTAGAACGGTCTCCTGGTATAGGTCAAGTATTTTTAGTTGGCGCCACTTTGGTTACTTGCTTGTCGATAAGTATAAAATGGTGATGGAAACAATCAGTCTGTGGGTGGATAAAATGTTCAACCCAGCTAGGAATCGAATCCGCGTGTCTCGCATGGCATTCTTTCCCGCTGACCAGTCAGCTGTGCAGGCGGACCCGTGCATTACTAACCAGTTACAATAAAATTAAATGAAGCTGCCAGTCATATGACTGACGAAACTAGTATATATGTACGCGGTCTACATTTGCATCTGCATTTACCTCCACACGCATTTCCGTATACCTCTCGTATGGGACGATGGGAAAAGACTATCTATATCTCTCTACGAGCGCCAATTTCACTTACCTCATTTTGCGATACTTGCGTGAAGTGTTAGCTGGACGTACGGTTTTCAGTCAGCCACAAATGCCGTTTCTCTAAATTTTCTTTGAAGTTTTTCGCGAACAGAATGCCGTCTTCGCTCTGGGGATTTCCATTTGAGTTCAAGCGATGCGGTCCGCTATCGATATTCCGAGCTACTGAGACCGCGTCGCCTGGCAACGCCTTCCCCGGCGCCCTGTTTCACGGCTGCGGAGTCGTACGATGAGGCTTTAAAGCGATTTACGGTGATTGCCTCGTGGTCTGGTCACTTCCATCTAATGCAATAGCTAATGAGTCTTGTGGAACAGCGGAAGAACTGTTCGCATGTGGAGCTGATGCGGCGGTTTGGCACAGCGTTCGGAGGGAGCATTTATAGCAGATGCCAACTGCAAGGGGAGTTCGAGTTACGTTTGTAGTTTAAACTGAGAAGAAGAGGTCCCAGCGGTGTGATAGACTTTTAGAAATCATATTTATCGTGATGTAGGTTAAGATCTCAGATATCACACCCTGCCGCAATTTGCCCTGGTGGACCCTCGTTTGCAAGTAATTAAAAAAAAAATAGGAATTTTACGTAACAATTACTAGCATTAAAATGTAGACGGGTTGTGTACTGTAATGGATATGTTAATGCATTCACGTACAGAAAGGGTTGGATTCTATTCTCGTTAGGTACATAAATTTTTCAAAATTTTTCCATTTTTATCGAAATGACTTTGATAATTATTTTTATGCAATTAGTTGATTTTTTATTTCTATTCCTCTGTCACATCATTTTAATCACTGAACGAATATTATCATTTGTCCTCATTTTCTTATATCATTCTTTTTTGAGCTTGAAATCTTTGTTCGTGTTTTTTTAATTAATTATATATACTAATTTCTTTTGCTTTGTCATCCTTTTTTTCGCCCATATTATTGCAATCATTAGTTCTGTTCCACATTTTTTCTGGATTACATTTTACTTATAATCCCTTCTTTTGTTTAAATCTTCATGTACATTGTTTTGTCCATAGTGCCATAGGAATTTAGGCTATGTTTTAAATGTTTCTATTGCGATTACCATCCAAAAAACGCATATCTTGTAACGAAAAATACGTTTTTGACACGACTGCACAGTCAATATAAATTGATTATTTGTCTTTTGTTTTTTAACCGACTAATCAGCATTTTCAAATATTTAAATATTAAAATAGATAAATGTAATTAAACTCACATAAACAAAAATTCCGAGCGGAAAAAGAATGATAGAAAAAATGAAAACAAAAATTCATACAATGATTAAAATGATAAGACAACGCAACTGAAGTAAAAAAAACTGCTTTTAAACCAATTAATTGAATAAAAATAATGATCAATGTCCTTTCTATAAAAATTTAAAAATTAAAAGGAAATTAAATGCGTGACGAGATCCGTACTAACGAGCTTCCTAACCGTTATACCACGCAATGAGTGTATAAAGTACTTCTTTTTTTAATACTACTGAGCACCACGCAAAATTCCGATTTTTTTCCGTCAGTTACTCGCAAATGAGGGCTTGCCAGGGAGAATGGCTACAGAGTGTGATACCCGGAAAATTAACCTACAGCACCGTATAGATGGTTTCAAAAAGTCAATCCCACCGCAATACTCACAAGGAGACCCTGTGCGTTTTTGTTATGAAAGTGATATGCTTGCTGGCCCAACTAGTTCTTCGTCGAGATTACATATTATGTACGAGCTCTTTAATGTGTTGTATGTTTTGTCTAAACATTGACAAGTGAAAAAAGTACTGATCGTGTCATTTCATCGTAGGAAGAAAGGGAGAAGGCAAACGAATAAACGGCAAGCCTTACTGTTTGATACGCAAACGCTTGTCAGTTTTGGTATTAATGTACGCCACTGATTAAGATTGTTTAACAGTCTGACGGTGTGTAAGAGCATTGTCTTCAAGTCTGTATTGTATTTTCTTGAGTATTTTGTTTTGATTGAGTACCGTTAAGTTTTGTGTACTCATGTTCATGATTAGTGGTGCAGTGTTTTTATAAATTATTGCGAGCAGGCACCTTAATTCTTGGTAAATTTTTTTTAAATTGCTTTAAAAGCAAATATACAGTACTTTTTATAGCTTTGCTCTTGGGTAAGATTAGTGATCCGTATTCCTTAGAGAGAGAGAGAGAGAGAGAGAGAGAGAGAGAGAGAGAGAGAGAGAGAGAGAGATTGGCTAACATGTCATTCATGTCACGCACCGTTCTTTTGAAATCATGTTGTGAGAAATGCCTCATATTTTGTCTATGTATTGGTAAAACCTTGTTTTTAAGTCATTTCAGTGTAGAATTGCATTCAATGGGGACCTGATTTAAGATCTGTTTTAACTCCGTCACTTGGTTTTCAGATCACATTAGCCAAGGAAGTGTTCCTCCACCTTTTAGACTATGAAGGATACTGTCGCTTATTTCATTTTAAGACGTGTTATAATAGTTTCTTATGTGTGTTTTAGATCACTGAATAATGTGATCCCCTCTGTATCATAATTAATCTCTTTGAGAAGGGAACCTTTTGGAAGTCCGTACCCGGCGGTTATTTTTGAAGGTGTTGTGAGATATTGTACTCCACAAAGGGATTGTATCAGATATAATATTTGAACTGTCTATATCTAAAGGAAGTACTGTTGTTTTCACTGGCGGCGTTTATTGTCATTTTCAAACTTTTAAGGTGGCTCTTTTTATTATAGTTATTTGTTAAAGTACAATAATATAAAACTTGTACTACCTTGTGGTAATTCTGAGATAGCTCACAGGAAGCATCTCTGTAATATTTGCGTGTTGACCGAATCTATAGGTAGCAAATCTAGGAAAAGGAGTCGGAATTTCTTCGGTGTCTTCGTTTAATCCGACCTTGTGGGGATCCGAACCACTCAAGCAGCCCATGGCTGCTACTACAGTGGATGACTGCTACCTACGGATTATGGCTCGGAGGAACCCTGACAGCAATGATACTGTGTTGAACAATGCTTTTCGTGCAGCCACAAGACGTCATGTTACGACTCAAACTGTGCGCAATAGCCTGCATGATGCGCAATTTCGCTCCCGACATCCATGCCGAGATTCATCTTTGCAAACACGACACCATGCAGCGCAGTACAGATTGGCCCAACAACATGCCGAATGGACCGCTCAGGATTGGCATCACGTTCTCATCATCGATGAGTGTCGCATGTGCCTCCAACCAGACATTTGTCGGAGACGTGTTTGGAGGCAACCCGGTCAGGCTGAACCCCTTAGGCACACTGTCCAGCGAGTACAGCAAGAGGGAGATTCCCTGCTGTTTTGGGGTGGCATTACATGGGGCCGACGTACGCCGCTGGTGGTCATGTAAGGCGCCGTAACGGCTGTACGATACGTGAATGCCAACTATGTCGGCAGCATACTGGGGAGGCATTCGTCTTCATGGACGACAATTCGCGCCCCCATCGTGCACACCTTGTGAATGACTTCCTTCAGGATAACGACATCGCTCGACTAGAGTGTCCAGCATGTTATTCAGACATGCCTGGGATAGATTGAAGAGGTCTGTTTATGGACGACGTGACCCTCCAACCACTCTGAGGGATCTACGTCGAAGCGCCGTTGAGGAGTGGGACAGTCTGGACCAACAGTGCCTTGATGAACTTGTGGAAAGTATACCACGACGAATACGGGCATGCATCAATGGAAGAGGACGTGATACTGGGTATTAGAGGTACCGGCGTGTACAGCAGTCTGGACCACCACCTGTGAAGGTCTCGCTGTATGGTGGTTCTCATAAGCAATAAAAAGGGTGGAAATGATGGTTATGTTGATCTCTATTACAATATTCTGTACACAGGTTCCGGAATTCTCAGAACCGAGGTAATACAAAACTGTTTTTTGATATGTCCATATTGTAAACAGCAATGGTCCTATCACACTTCCTCGTGGTACTCCGGATATTACCTTTACGTCTGTCGATTTAGTTTCGTTAAGAGTGACGTGTTGATTTCTATCTGCAAGAAAGTCTTGAATCCAACCGCAAGTCTGCTCCGATACTCCGTAAGCTGGTATTTGTTTCATTAAACGGCATTGCGGGACGGTGTCAAATGCCTTACTGAAATCAAGGATCACGGAATCAACGTGAGCGCCGTTGTACATTGCGCTGTGGATCTCATGGAGGAACAGAGAGAGCTGAAATTAGCATGATCTCTGTTTGCGGAATCCATGGTGATTTTTATAGAGGAGATATTAATTTTTCAAGAACGTCATAAATCTTGAGCACAAAGCATGTCCCATAATTCTACAACAGACTGACGTCAACGATATAGGTCTATAATTGTATAGATCTGTCTTATTGCCTTTCTTAAAAACGTGAATGACCTGCGCTTTTTCCAGTTGTTGGGCACCTATCGTTGCTCAAGCGAACTACGATAAATTACTGCTAGAAGGGGAGCAAGTTCTTTCGCATAATCTTTATAGAATCTAATAAGTATTTCATTTAGTGCTGAAGCCTTTCCACTACTAAGTGATTTTAGCTGCTTTTCAATTCCGCGATCGGTTATCTCAATATCTGCCATTTTGACGTTCGCACGACGATTGATAGGAGGGACAGTGTTACGATCTTCCTCGGTGACACAACTTCGGAAGACCGAATTCCGTATTTCGGCCTTCTCTCTGTTATCTTCCGTTTCAGTGCCGGTGTTGTCACAGAGAGAATGAATATATGATTTTGACCCACCTACTGATTTTACATACGACCAAAATCTCTTAGGGTTTTTACCCAGGTCGGTTGACAACATCTTACTTTCAAAATCATTGAATGCTTCTCTCACTGCTCTCTTTACGCTGATTTTCGCTTAGTTCACCTTGTAAGTAGGCTGTTTAGGTTTTTACATTGGTAACGCCACGTTGCGCTCTGTATTAAAATCACTGGCTGTGCTGTGTGCAGTCTGTGTCTGGTTTGCATTGTTGTTTGCTATTGTAATGTTGGGCAGCTGGATGTGAACAGCGCGTAGCGTTGCGCAGTTGGAGGTGAGCCGCCAGCAGTGGTGGATGTGGGGAGTGAGATGGCGGAATTTTGGGAGCGGATGACCTGGACGTGTGCCCATCAGAGAGAGTAAATTTGTAAGACTGGATGTCATGATCTGATGTATATATTATAACTTTTGAACATTATTAAGGTAAATACATTGTTTGTACTCTATCAAAATCTTTCATTTGCTGACTATGCCTATCAGTAGTTAGTGCCTTCAGTAGTTAGAATCTTTTATTTAGCTTGCAGTAGTGGCGCTCGCTGTATTGCAGTGGTTCGAGTAACGAAGAATTTTGTGAGGTAAGTGATTCATGAAAGGTGTATGTTATTGTTAGTCGGGGCCATTCTTTCGTAGGAATTATTGAAAGTCAGACTGCGTTGCGCTAAAAATATTGTGTGTCAGTTTAGTGTTGATCAGAATAAGTAAAGAGAGTAATGTCTGAGTAAATTCAGTTTTGCTTAGCTGTTTGAAAAGCAAATAACGTAATAGGTTTTCCAGCACAGTAATTCATTAATTTTTCTAAGGGGACGTTTCAGCCTTTTGTTTGACTGTTAGGTTTTTACTTCTCTTGAATCTGAGATGGTCGGCCGTGGTGGCCGACTGGTTCTAGGCGCTTCAGTCTGGAACCGTGTGACCGCTATGGTCGCAGGTTCGAATCCTGCCTCGGGCATGGATATGTGTGATGTCCTTAGGTTAGTTAGGTTTAAGTAGTTCTAAGTTCAAGGCACTGATGACCTTAGAAGTTAAGTCCCATAGTGCTAAGAGCCATTTGAACCATTTTGATTTGAATCTGAGATGAAGTGCTCTTTGTTTACGTAGTTCTTTTCTAACACGGCTATTAAACCATGATGGATCTTTCCCATTCCTTAAAACCTTACTCGGAACTTACTTGTCAAGGGCATATTGAACGATGCCTTTGAATTGTTTCCATTTGTTCTCCACATCTTCGTCCTCATCACTGAATATTTGATGCTGACTGCTGAGATATTTTGAGATTTGTATTCTGGCAGCCTTGATCAGCAAATATATCTTCCTGTCTTTTTTAACATTCCTTGTAGGACCCGTCGTCATAGATACTGGCCTCAGAACCCAAATGGTTGCACCCAGTGGCCTCGATAGCCGCCGGCGGGGCCTCCTCCACATCACGGATGAGACCTCCCGGCAAATATACCGAATGCACAATGGAATTCTTTCCCGCCTTGCCTGCTATCTCCCTGAGGGGCTTCATCACCCGCCTAACGATGGAGCTCCCAGTCACTAGGCTACCCTCGCTGACCCAACAGGAGAGGCATCCCGTGCTGGCTCAGAGTTATCATGAACACTGGGAAGCACCTCGTACGGCCTGCTCCCTCTTTCGCCTTCCGCCCAGTGACACACGAACCCATCACTGGCTGCCACCCGCCCTGGAGTGATGACGGATCTGTCAAATGTTGCGTATTGGAAGCCGCAACCTTACGTGCTCGTTACACTTTATATCGCTTTGCATCGATACGCCTTGATATTTGCTCGTCTTGACTCTGTCAAGCAGCATGCACTAATACTGTATTCGAACACTACAGGATTGTTTTTTCTATTCATCCGCATCAACGTACTTTTTTTACATTTAAAGCAAGCAACCATTCATCATATCAAATAGAATTTCTGTCGAAGTCACCCAGTATTCAGTCACTCAACGATGACACTTTCCCTCACTTTAAAGGGTCATCAGCAAATTGTCGCTGACTGCTACTCACCGCATACGTCAGATAATTTATGTACAATGAAGGAAAAAGATCGCAACACCAAAAATGGTTCAAATGGCTCTGAGCACTATGCGACTTAACTTCTGAGGTCATTAGTCGCCTAGAACTTAGAACTACGTAAACCTAACTAACCTAAGGACATCACACACATCCATGCCCGAGGCAGAATTCGAACCTGCGACAGTAGTAGCCGTTGGTTCCGGACTGAAGCGCCTAGAACCGCTCGGCCACAGCCGCCTGCGGTCACTACAGGGACGGGTGGTGCTGTTTGCGGATGACGCTGGAGTTGTCGTCAGATGATGTCCCATATGTGCTCAACTGGAGACAGATCTGGTGATCGAAAAGGCCAAGGAAATATGTCTACATGGTGTACAGCATGTTGGCTTACAACAGCGGTGTTTGGGCGAGCGTTATCCCGTTAGAAAATACCTCCTGGAATACTGCTCATAAATGGCAGCACAACTGATCTAATCACAAGACTTGACGTACGAATTTGCAGTCAGGATGCGTGGGATAACCACGAGAGTGCTCCTGCCGTCATATGACACCGCGCCCGAGGCCATA
Source organism: Schistocerca gregaria (assembly GCF_023897955.1). Taxonomy (NCBI): domain Eukaryota; kingdom Metazoa; phylum Arthropoda; class Insecta; order Orthoptera; family Acrididae; genus Schistocerca; species Schistocerca gregaria. The sequence continues at coordinate 441,044,304 of NC_064931.1, read as the reverse complement.
ATTACAGGTGTAGGTCCAATGTGTCTAGCACGCACAGGTTAGGCGCCGGTGCTCAACTGGCCACCTCCTAATCAACACACTACCATCACTGGCACCGAGGCAGTGCCATCTTTAGTCAGAAAACTATATAACAGTCCTCAACCCTGACCTACAATGCGCTTAACAGTTCGTTGTGTCACTGTAGTGTCAGCTGCTGCTCAGATTGCTGCTGCAGATGCAGTAAGATGCGCCAGAGCCATACGCCGAACATGATGATTTTCCCTCTTGGTAGTGACTTACCACGTGGACGTCCGGAGCCCGGTCTTCTTGCGACCGCGTCTTCACGTGACCACCGCTGCCAGCAGTCATGTAATTCCCTCCAAGTCTTTCTGTAATGTCGCTGAAGGAACATCCAGCTTCTAGTAGCCATATTACACAACCCTCTCAAACTCAGTGAGATGTTGATAATGATGTCTTTGCGGCCTTAAAGGCATTCTTGACTTACTTCATCTCACCACGTCCAGTCTCAAAGGTAACTAACTCTCACTACCGTTACTACGTGTTCTTAAGGAAAAAAAGGAATAGACATCATCTCTCAGATGGAGAAACACGCCTATCAACTTTCACACAACTCCTTTTGGTGTTGCGATTTTTGTTCCGTCCGTGTATAAGGGTGTTACAAAAAGGTACGGCCAAACTTTCAGGAACATTCCTCACACATAAAGAAAGACAATATGTTATGTGGACATGTGTCCGGAAACGCTTAATTTCCATGTTAGAGCTCATTTTAGTTTCGTCAGTATGTACTGTATTTCCTCGATTCACCACCAGTAGGCCCAATTGAAGGAAGGTAATGTTGTCTTCGGTGCTTGTGTTGACATGCGACTCATTGCTCTACAGTACTAGCATCAAGCACATCAGTATGAAGCATCAACAGGTTAGTGTTCATCACGAACGTGGTTTTGCAGTCAGTGCAATGTTTACAAATGCGGAGTTGGTAGATGCCCATTTGATGTATGGATTAGCACGGGGCAATAGCCGTGGCGCGGTACGTTTCTACATCTACATGACTACTCTGCAATTCACATTTAAGTGCTTGGCAGAGGGTTCATCGAACCACAATCATACTATCTCTCTACCATTCCACTGCCTAACAACGAGCGGGGAAAACGAACACCTAAACCTTTCTGTTCGAGCTCTGATTTCTCTTATTTTATTTTGATGATCATTCCTACCTATGTACGTTGGGCTCAACAAAATATTTTCGCATTCGGAAGAGAAAGCTGGTGACTGAAACTTCGTAAAAATATCTCGCCGCGACGAAAAACGTCTTAGCTGCAATGACTTCCATCCCAATTCGTGTATCATATCTGCCACACTCTCTCCCCTATTACGTGATAATACAAAACGAGTTGCCCTTTTTTGCACCCTTTCGATGTCCTCCGTCAATCCCACCTGGTAAGGATCCCACTCCACGGAGCGATATTCTAAGAGAGGACGAACGAGTGTAGTGTAAGCTGTCTCCTTAGTGGACTTGTTGCATCTTCTAAGTGTCCTGCCAATGAAACGCAACCTTTAGCTCGCCTTCCCCACAATATTATCTATGTGGTCTTTCCAACTGAAGTTGTTCGTAATTTTAACACCCAGGTACTTAGTTGACTTGACAGCCTTGAGAATTGTACTATTTATCGAGTAATCGAATTCCAAAGGATTTCTTTTGGAACTCATGTGGATCACCTCACACTTTTCGTTATTTAGCGTCAACTGCCATCTGCCACACCATACAGCAATCTTTTCTAAATGGCTTTTCAACTGATACTGGTCTTCGGATGACCTTACTAGACGATAAATTACAGCATCATCTGCGAACAACCTAAGAAAACTGCTCAGATTGTCACCCAGGTCATTTATATAGATCAGGAATAGCACAGGTCCCAGGAAGCTTCCCTGGGGAACACCTGATATCACTTCAGTTTTACTCGATGATTTGCCGTCTATTACTACGAACTGCGACCTTCCTGACAGGGAATCACGAATCCAGTCGCACAACTGAGACGATACCCCATAGGCCCGCAGCTTGATTAGGAGTCTCTTGTGAGGAACGGCGTCAAAAGCTTTCCGGAAATCTAGAAATACGGAATCAACTTGAGATCCCCTGTCGATAGCGGCCATGTTTTCTGATACCTTGCTTATTACGTATCAATAGATCGTTCCCTTCGAGGTGATTCATAATGTTTGAATACAATATATGCTCCAAAACCCTACTGCAAACCGACGTCAATGATATGGGTCTGTAGTTAGATGGATTACTCCTACTACCCTTCTTAAACACTGGTGCGACTTGCGCAATTTTCCAACCTGTAGGTACAGATCTATCGGTGAGCGAGCGGTTGTATATGAGTGCTAAGTAGGGAGCTATTGTATCAGCGTAATCTGAAAGGAACCTAATCGGTATACAATCTGGACGTTAAGACTTGCCCGTATGAAGCGATTTGAGTTGCTTCGGAACCCCTAAGGTATCTACTTGTAAGAAACTCATGCTAGCAGATGTTCGTGTTTCAAAATTTCTTCGGATTTTCAACCAAATTTCGAGACAATGTTTCGTTGTGGAACCTATTAAAGGCATCTCGCATTGAAGTTAGTGCCAAATTTCGCGCGTCTGTAAATTTTAGCCAATCTTTTGGATTTCGCGTTTTTCTGAACTTCGCATGCTTTTTCCGTTGCCTCTGCAACAGCGTTCGGACCTGTTTTGTGTACCACGGGGGATCCGTTCCATCTCTTACCAGTTTATGAGGTATGAATCTCTCAATTGCTGTTGCTACTATATCTTTGAATTTGAGCCACATCTCGTCTACATTTGCATAGTCAGTTCGGAAGGAATGGAGATTGTCTCTTAGGAAGGCTTCTAGTGACACTTTATCCGCTTTTTTAAATAAAATTATTTTGCGTTTGTTTCTGGTGGATTTGGAAGAAACGGTATCGATCCTAGCTACAACGACCTTGTGATCACTAATCCCTGTATGAGTCATGATGCTCTCTATCAGCTCTGGATCGTTTGTGGCTAAGAGGTCAAGTGTGTTTTCGCAACCATTTACAATTCGTGTGGGTTCGTGGATTAACTGCTCAAAATAATTTTCGGAGAAAGCATTTAGGACAATCTCGGAAGATGTTTTCTGCCTACCACCGGTTTTGAACAATCGAGACAGATTTCCAGAACGAAGGTGTCCTGACAGGAAGACGTTCGAAGCAATTGATCGGCGTCTTAGGGAGCACGGAACATTCCAGCCTATGACTCGCGACTGGGGAAGACCTAGAACAACGAGGACACCTGCAATGGCCGAGGCAATCCTTCGTGCAGTTGAAGATAATCCTAATGTCAGCGTCAGAGAAGTTGCTGCTGTACAAGGTAACGTTGACCACGTCACTGTTTTGAGAGTGCTACGGGAGAACCAGTAGTTTCCGTACCATGTACAGCGTGTGCAGGCACTATCACCAGCTGATTGGCCTCCACGGGTACACTTCTGTGAATGTTTCATCCAACAATGTGTCAATTCTCATTTCACTGCAAATGTTCTCTTTACGGATCAGGCTTCATTCCAACGTGATCAAATTGTAAATTTTCACAATCAACTTGTGTGAGCTGACGAGAATCCGCACGCAATTGTGCAATCACGTCATCAACACAGATTTTCTGTGAACGTTTGGTCAGGCATTGTTGGTGATGTCTTGATTGGGCCCCATGTTCTTCCATCTACGCTCAATGGAGCACGTTATCATGATTTCATACGGGATACTCTACCTGTGCTGCTAGAACATGTGACTTTACAAGTACGACACAACATGTGGTTCATGCACGATGGAGCTCCTGCACATTTCAGTCGAAGTGTTAGTACGCTTCTCAACAACAGATTCGGTGACCGATGGACTAGTACAAGCGGAGCAATTCCATGGCCTCCAAGCTCTCCTGACCTCAACCCTCTTGACTTTCATTTATGGGGACATTTGAAAGCTCTTGCCTACGCAACACCGGTACCAAATGTAGAGAATCTTCGTGCTCGTATTGTGGATGGCTGTGATACACTACGCCAATCTCCAGGGCTGCATCAGCGCATCAGGGATTCCATGCGAGGTGGATGCATGTATCCTCGCTAACGGAGGACATTTTGAACATTTCCTGTAACAAAGTGTTTGAAGTCACGCTGGTACGTTCTGTTGCTGTGTGTTTCCATTCCATGATTAATGTGATTTAAAGAGAAGTAATGAATTGAGCTCTAACATGGAAAGTAAGCGTTTCCCGACACATGTCCACATAACATATTTTCTTTCTTTGTGTGTGAGGAATGTTTCCAGAAAGTTTGAACGTACCTTTTTGTAACACCCTGTATAGAGAACAAGATCGGCTATATCGCACTTTCAGGGACAGGTGAACGTGCTGGTTTGTATTACTTAAGAAATCTTGGCGCCATTCTCATATGTTTAATGGTATTCCATATGCTCGGACATAAATTAACATTCTGCAGTGGGCACTGTGTCAACGCGTTCCGGAAATGTTGGAATATAGAGTCAGCCTGTTGCCCTTCATCAATGGGTTGCAGGATATCGTGTGAGAAAGGCATGAGTGCTGCTTTCTAAGTACGTGCTGACTTGTGGACAGAAGCTTTTCTGTCTCAAGGAAATTTATTACACTGGAACCCAATACGCTCAAGAATCTTAAGCAAATACGTGGTAAGGATTTCGGTGCGTAACTTTGCGGGTTCGTTCTTTAACCATTTTTATATACAGAATTCCTGCTCTTTAGTCGAGTCTCTTGGGACTTGGCACTGAGCGAGAGATACGCGATAAATGCAAGCTAAGTAAGAGGCCAGTGTCGAAGAGTATGCCCTGTAAAACCGAACTGAGATTCCATCAGGGCCTGGCGACTAATTCGTTTCGAGCTCTTTCAGCTGCTTTTCACCAGGGATGCCTATTTTTATTTCGTCCATATGGGACTCTGTCCGACGCTCAACAATCGGTATGTTCGTACGATCGACCTGCATGAATGACTTTTCAAATACGTAATTTAGAACTTCAGTTTTCCTTCTTCAGTCTTCTTTTGCCTCAAGAGATTGGTCGACGAGCGACGGGATAGAAGCCTTCGGCCCGCTTAATGGTTTTACGTAGGTCTAGAGTTTTCTCTGGTTCTCACAAGATCTTTCGTTAGCATGGTATGAATGATAGTGGAAGTAGTTGTATTCGTCGTGTACTGATTTTTTATGTACACAACATTACTACTAACTTTTCCTGTTGGCATTTGCGCGTTCTTTTTTGTGCACTTGCGGGCACATACTTATACTATTATAGTTATGTTTGGTGAGAGTTCCGCCTCGGAAATGTCGCCTTCGTAGGAAACGAAAGAGTCACCATTCCAGTTTCCTCGTCATTAGGCGTAGGGCCTACATATATTCATAAACTTCAAATGGCTACTGGCTTAACAAAACCGTTTCACGACAAAACACACTCGACATACGCTTACTCCTTCAAAATCCAAATAATGGTTAATAACTGTAGGCAGTAATTTAAACTAGCAAATTGTTTTATATTCCTCTTCATTTGCTGAATTGATAGTCATCTGTACTGTGTGGCCACTGATTGGTAACTGTCGGTAGAAGTAGGAAGGCCTGGTCATTGAAATTACTGTCAACCTATGCGACCTAACAGTTGGTGATTTGGTTATTGTTCTGCAACAGCCTTCAGTTACCTAATTTAATAATCACTACTGCAAAGAGGCTCCTCATTTGAGTATGAATGTCTCTATAATGCGCTCTCACGAAACTGAGCTGATCAGTACGGCCCGAGAGGGTTGTCGGCATTTACTGACGTTGTCTTTCAAGTCTTTCAGAATCGACAATGAGTTGTAAGGTAGCTTTAGTGCATGAATGTGATTTACTTAGAATTTGTGCTAAGGTAGCTGTAAAAGCATACTGAACAGAGTGCAAAAATAAAGCCTTTTGTCTTTCACAATGGAATGAAAACCGAAAATCAAAGTGAGCGATTCGAAAAATATACCACCTGTGATGAAATATCATAAGAGAAGGATTAAGTAAATTCAAATTTCTCTCTAAAAATACCAGTGGTTGTACTGGTAGGGAAAATATAGATCTAGTGAACATCTCTGCTGGCTTGATGTGCTTCGATGAAAGGGGTAGTAGCGCCCTGGTCAGTATTTCTAATGCTGGAAATAGGGTTAAAAATATTGATTATTCCCTAATGTTAACATTTTATTGAATTTATGGCAACCTGACAAGAATTATAATTTAAAGAATGACGTAGATAGCATAAGGAGAACATTTCGATTGGACTGGATGTCATTATATGGTTGGTTCAGTCTACAGCAGTTACAGGTGCGCCTCTTGAGTTGTGCGTGATTCCCTGCCACGTGTAACGCATGGCAATGAGGGCCGGTCCGAGAACATTTTTCCTCACAAATGACTCAATAAATGATTTATCGTTTGGCGTCCTTCCCCTACCTCCTTTTCCCTCGTACAATTCCACCCGCTTCAGTTTTCGCTTCTAATTGTGAACTGCACTGTATAAAAATCTTGCAGTTGGCCACCCCTGGCGCCCCTCGAAGCTTGGCGCCCCAAGTGACCGCTTCTAATTGTAATACGTCCTGTATACAGGGTGTTTCAAATATGACGGGTATATTTCAAACGGCAATAAAAACTAAACGAGCAGCGATAGAAATACACCGTTTGTTGCAATATGCTTGGGACAACAGTACATTTTCAGGCGGACAAACTTTCGAAATTACAGTAGTTACAATTTTCAACAACAGATGGCGCTGCAAGTGATGTGAAAGATATAGAAGACAACGCAGTCTGTGGGTGCGCCATTCTGTACGTCGTCTTTCTGCTGTAAGCGTGTGCTGTTCACAACGTGCAAGTGTGCTGTGGACAACATGGTTTATTCCTTAGAACAGAGGATTTTTCTGGTGTTGGAATTCCACCGCCTAGAACACAGTGTTGTTGCAACAATACGAAGTTTTCAACGGAGGTTTAATGTAACCAAAGGACCGAAAAGCGATACAATAAACGATCTGTTTGAAAAATTTCAGCGGACTGGGAACGTGACAGATGAACGTGCTGGAAAGGTAGGGCGACCGCGTACGGCAACCACAGAGGGCAACGCGCAGATAGTGCAGCAGGTGATCCAACAGCGGCCTCGGGTTTCCGTTCGCCGTGTTGCAGCTGCGGTCCAAATGACGCCAACGTCCACGTATCGTCTCATGCGCCAGAGTTTACACCTCTATCCATACAAAATTCAAACGCGGCAACCCCTCAGCGCCGCTACCATTGCTGCACGAGAGACATTCGCTAACGATATAGTGCACAGGATTGATGACGGCGATATGCATGTGGGCAGCATTTGGTTTACTGACGAAGCTTATTTTTACCTGGACAGCTTCGTCAATAAACAGAACTGGCGCATATGGGGAACCGAAAAGCCCCATGTTGCAGTCCCATCGTCCCTGCATCCTCAAAAAGTACTGGTCTGGGCCGCCATTTGTTCCAAAGGAATCATTGGCCCATTTTTCAGATCCGAAACGATTACTGCATCACGCTATCTGGACATTCTTCGTGAATTTGTGTCGGTACAAACTGTCTTAGACGACACTGCGAACACCTCGTGGTTTATGCAAGATGGTGCCCGGCCACATAGCACGGCCGACGTTTTTAATTTCCTGAATGAATATTTCGATGATCGTGTGATTGCTTTGGGCTATCCGAAACATACAGTAGGCGGCGTGGATTGGCCTCCCTATTCGCCAGACATGAACCCCTGTGACTTCTTTCTGTGGGGACACTTGAAAGACCAGGTGTACCGCCAGAATCCAGAAACAATTGAACAGCTGAAGCAGTACATCTCATGTGCATGTGAAGCCATTCCGCCAGACACGTTGTCAAAGGTTTCGGGTAATTTAATTCATAGACTACGCCATATTATTGCTACGCATGGTGGATATGTGGAAAATATCGTACTATACAGTTTCCCAGACCGCAGCGCCATCTGTTGTTGACAATTGTAACTACTGTAATTTCGAAAGTTTGTCTGCCTGAAAATGTACTGTTGTCCCAAGCATATTGCAACAAACGGTGTATTTCTATCGCTGCTCGTTTAGTTTGTATTGCCGTTTCAAATATACCGGTCATTTTTGAAACACCCTGTATGAATCTTAAGACCGCTTCAGACTAGGGATTTGGTCTGGCGACTTGCGCGTAGGAAGAGTCGCGTTCTTCATGTAACTTGCGGTTCCCGTGAGGGCCTTAAACTCTGGCGATTTGATCGCGCTACCTGCCGTATACCCTGCGTCCCACGCGACTGGTCGCTGCAATACAGCCACGTCTGACCCTTTCACACGTGGCGATGTAGCGGTGTGGTTACAAAGCGCTGGGGTAAACAGCTGCCGCCTCGCGTACTTGTGCTGCATTTGTCATTTGTTAACGATTTGTGACTATTGTACTTCCTGTATTGTTTTAAATAATTCAGTGCCCTTTTATGCTGAAATGGGGACTTGGGACGTGGAACTTTTGATCATTGAAATAGAGCGTTCGTCTGTCATTTGAGACTTAGGAAATAAAGATTACATACAAAAACGTAATGCCTGGAAGGAGACGTGTAAAAGAAATTTTTCCTGGCTTCCAAACAAAACCAATTATGTGGTATCGATAGCTACGATGTCACGGCGTAGGTGTAAGTTCATAGGTTGGCACTACGACATCGACTCCGACGACAGCGCCCTCTAGCAGGTGCTGTTCAGCTCTATGAGCGCCACTGCAGATTCTACCCATTTGATCAAGAGCAGATGGCCGGGACACTTCGCTTCAGCTTTGCTTCATATAGAGACTTTGCTCTACTTACGACGTGTCTAAGGCTTCGCACCTCCGTGTTCATCTGTACAAAGTTATGTATGCCTCTGTATATATTCATGATCAGTAGACCACTTTTACTTACTTGTAGTACCGACGTGTTTAACCTCACCTGCCCCTACTCGCTTCCTTCATTCGGCCAACCTTTCAGTTATCAGTAGCAGACTTACGCGCCGCATCCCAGGCGGGATACAAAAAAAATTATTTCTAAAGTTTCATCTAGTCCGGATCTATCTTTGATGCGGACGAAGCTGTGCAGAGAGCAACGGAAGTGGCCCTTCACATTTAAAGGGCGATGAAATATTCGCCATTTGTTGGCTAGGATCACAAAAGTGCACTATGTAGCGGCGCGCCCTCGATATTCTACAATTATAAATTTTTCTTTTCTCTGTCAATTTTTTTCCACTCTACGGACGTTGCATGTTGTCTTCAAAAGCAAATGCTTCATTGCCCACAAAGCCGGATGGAAGAAACTCAGCTGAACCACAGAACGGTCAGTGCTTTGACAAATTTACCTCTGTGAGATGATAGCCTCAAAATGTGATTTTCCTGCAGAATCAAACAAAAAATATTGATATGCTAAATTTCCTGTCGCCTGTATTTGCTACTAAACCAGCCGAGTTGGAAGAAGCTGTTTCTTACTGACGAGGCAAATGATTCTGATGTTTAGGATGGAGTTGCCTCAAATTCTCGTAAGACACAAAGGATGGCAAAGGAGGAAAATTGTTTTCAGGTACTTGCAGCAAACATCGAGAAAAAAAATGCATCAGAACCTGAAGCAAATGATCCTGACAAGCATTTTCTTCTGTCATTATTAGATGATTTGAAATCTGTGCCATAGCATTTGAAGACAGAGCTCAATTTAAAATAAAGTCAGTTTTGAGGAAGTGGAGCAAGTCTTAAAGTTCACTAAAGAACTTTAATTTTCTGTATATATGAAGATGGTATATTTTCTTTCGGACATGTCCGAATTTTGGTAATGTCGATACATTTTTGGCACTGTGAATCTTGGAATATTGAATTCCCTAACGATTTCCTAAATGGACTACCGTTCTGTGTCCGAAGTCTGTTAATCCCCGCCGTGCGGCCACAGTCACATCGGAAACTTTTTCACATAGTCTAAATCACCCGAGTACAAATGATAGCTCAGCCAATGCAGCGTCCTCATATATATAGGGTGGTCCATTGATAGTGACAGGGCCAAATATCTTACGAAATAAGCACCAAACGAAAAAACTACAAAGAACGAAATTCGTCTAGCTTGAAGGGGGAAACCAGATGGCGCTATGGTTGGCCCGCTAGATGGCGCTGCCATAGGTCAAACGGATATCAACTGCGTTTCTTTTTAAATAGGAACCTCCATTTTTAATTACATATTCGTGTAGTACGTAAAGAAATATGAATGTTTTAGTTGGACCACTTTTTTCGCTTTGTCATAGATGGCGCTGCAATAGTCACAAACTTATAAGTACATGATATCACGTAACATTCCGCCAGTGCGGACGGTATTTGCTTCGTGATACATTACCCGTGTTAAAATGAACCGTTTACCAATTGCGGAAAAGGTCGATATCGTGTTGATGTATGGCTATTGTGATCAAAATGCACAACGGGCGTGTGCTATGTATGCTGCTCGTTATTCTGGACTACATCATCCAAGTGTCCCGACCGTTCGCCGGATAGTTACGTATTTAAGGAAACAGGAAGTGTTCAGCTACATGTGAAACGTCAACCACGACCTGCAACAAATGATGATGCCCAAGTAGGTCTTTTAGCTGCTGTCGCGGGTAATCCGTACATTAGTAGCAGACAAATTGCGCGAGAATCGGGAATCTCTAAAACGTCGGTGTTGAGAATGCTACATCAACATCGATTGCACCCGTACCATATTTTTATGCACCAGGAATTGCATGGCGATGACTTTGAACGTCGTGTACAGTTCTGCCACTGGGCACAAGAGAAATTACGGGACAGATTTTTTGCACGCGTTCTATTTAGCGACGAAGCGTCATTCACCAACAGCGGTAACATAAACCGGCATAATATGCACTATTGGTCAACGGAAAATCCGCGATGGCTGCGACAAGTGTAACAGCAGCGACCTTGTTAATGTATGGTGCGGCATTATGGAAGGAAGGATAATTGACCACCATTTTATCGATGGCAATCTAAATGGTGCAATGTATGCTGATTTCCTACGTAATGTTCTATCGATGTTACTACAAGATGTTTCATTGCATGACAGAATGGCGATGTACTTCCAACATGATGGATGTCCGGCACACAGCTAGCGTGCGGTTGAAGCGGTATTGAATAGCGTATTCCATGACAGGTGGATTGGTCGTCGAAGCACCATACCATGGAACGCACGTTCACCGGACCTGAGGCCCCAGATTTCTTTCTGTGGGGAAAGTTGAAGGATATTTGCTATCGTGATCCACCGACAACGCCTGACAACATGCGTCAGCGCACTGTCAAAGCATGTGCGAACATCAAGGAAGGCGAAGTACTCGCTGTTGAGAGGAATGTCGTTACACGTATTGCCAAATGCATTGAGGTTGACAGACATCATTTTGAGCATTTATTGCATTAATGTCGTACTTACAGGTAATCACGCTTTAACAGCATGCGTTCTCAGAAATGATAAGTTCACAAAGGTACATGTATCACATTGGAACAACCGAAATAAAATCTTCAAACGTACCTACGTTCTGTATGTTAATTTAATGATCCTACCTGTTACCAACTGTTCGTCTAAAATTGTGAGCCATATGTTTGTGATTATTACAGCGCCATCTATCACAAAGCGAAAAAAGTGGTCCAACTAAAACATTCATATTTCTTTACGTACTACGCGAATATGTAATAAAAATGGGGGTTCTATTAAAAAAAACACCAGTTGATATCCGTTTGTCCTATAGCAGCGCCGTCTAGCGGGCCAACCATAGCGCCATCTGGTTTCCGCCTTCAAGCTAGACGAGTTTCGTTCTTTGTAATTTTTTTGTTTGACGCTTATTTCGTGAGATATTTGGCCCGGTCACGATCAATGGACCACCCTGTGTATCACATACGGTAAAAAATAAATTAGTATCGATAAAATATGTACACGTCACTCAAATAGAATACCTGGAAGATTTAAGTACCGCAAGAATGATCGTTTTGTTTTAATTTTTTCCTTAGTTATGCCTACTTTCGTAATGGGAACCAATGTTTAAAGCAAGCAATCACGAACAGTCACTGACATCTTTGACTCACTGGTGATTGTGAAAGAAATGAAGAACAGCGAAAAATTAGAACACCGAATATACCGCGAAACCTGTCTAGAAATTTCCAAGAATTGATAGTTAGGATAGAGTCTTCTAACATTTTCATATTCTTACATACCAAGGGTGTTGTGACCATGATGATAAACGTAGGCTAATAAAATATAGTTTAATTACTGAGGAACCCATCCTGCCAAGCTACAGTCATGAATAGAACGAGAATAAACTGTAATACACTTTCCTATAAAATTATTCACCCTGCCATGTACTTTACGGACGTAGTACGTACAGGTATCAAGTTTTCAGTTTAACGTTTGAGAGCTCACAGTCGACGCTATTAATGTGACGCTAATTAGCGTTATCAGAAGACAAAATAGTTTTTAGACTAAGTTATGGAGAAAGAGACAATTACTTTCCTTCGAGACACAACGGTATGTAACACGATTATAAGTTTCCAGTAAAAAAGGCAGGGAGATATAAACGAATACTATGCTCATAAAGCCTGACAACTCCGACAGCTCGAAACAAAACATTTCGCAGAAATGGACGCCGCCATATGGTCACGAACAAATTACAGATTTCATGATATTTCTTATACGTTAAGCTCCCAAATTTTAGATCATAGATAAAGAGATAAATTATGGGAGATTCTTCCGTATATTCTGGAAAATATTAACTGACTTATGAGAACACGGGTGTCGTTATTGGATTGTCGTCCAGCGACCAATAAGGAACATGAACAGCGTCGTCACAGCATTTATTTTTTTAAAAACAGAATTAATCACTTTCTACAAAGTGTATACGACTGTACACCTAATCATTCTACCGGGTGGTTATAATTAAACTTTCCTAATTTAACACGTTATAACAATGAAACCAATTACCGTACGGCTACCACATGTGGTATCATTAATCTCCAGAATATGGTGTGCATGATTTCCATGCGTCACAGCGCCACCGTCCAGTTCCAGTTGTGGCCACCAGGTGCCTTGGAGAGTCATCGTGATTCAAGTCTCACACACCTGACCAGTCGCAATGCACTTGTTATAGTGTCCACATGAGCTCGGACAAAATGAGCAGGGCATTATTGGTGAAGCTCTATTGTCGAAACCACTGTAATGCTTTAGTTGCACTTCGAGAATATCGTCGGCTGATGGATTACGGCAGGGTTCTCTTTCTCCACCTGATGTGCAGAGCATGATGAAGACGTTCGTATCAATTGGAGAACTGGACATCGCTCCGGGAAGAGGCCGAAGACCGGTTGCGCCAGAGGTATTTAATGAAATCGCTGTTGCTATGGCAGACAACGCTGCGTGCAATTCCCGATCTTCAGGCAGTGGACGTGCTTTGTCACGAGAGTTGAACATCCCGTGGTCCACCGTACGGGAGGTGCTTCGAACCATTCCCAAATGATATCAGCACAAGATCCATATCGTACAGCAGCCTGCACCAAAGGACGCAGAAAGACGTGTTGACTTCGCTCTCCACTTTCTTACAAAGACTGAAGTTGACGAGGGCTGGCCCTGGACCATCCTATGGACAGACGAAGCTCATTTTTTCGTGACGGATGAGGTGAAAACACAGGGTTATCCTGTATGGTGAACGTGTTACCGTATGGTGTGGCTTCACGGCTACGTCCATCATTGGCCCATTCTTATTTGAAAAGGCTAGCGCTCAGGCATCAAAGACGTCCAGTGTGACTGGCCAGCATTACTGCGATACGCTTCGCCAGCATGTCATACCCGCCCAGCAACAGAGAGTGGCATTGAAATACATAGTTACATGTGAGATGGGGCCTCACCGCACATCGTTCGTGAAGTTCACCTGATCCTCCGAAACACACTTGGAAACGATCGAATTATCAGCCGATCATTTCCATATACTTGGCCGGCATGATCTCCTGATTTCACTCCCTGTGATGACTGGTTGTGGGGTTACCTGAAGGACAGGGTTTACCTGGGGAACGTTCACTCCTACGCTGATCTGAAGCGCAGGGTATCAAGAGAGGTAGCCAGCATATCTACGGACATGTTTCGTCCTGCTATTCTGTATGCAATCCTGCTCTTTCAAACTCTTCTGGACACTGATGGGCGCCATACTGAGCCTCTTTTGTAGCAGTAATTGTACCAGTATGTAATGGTATGATGCACCGTAACAGCACATTAAAAGTATTTCAGTTGAATTGATTCTGCATTATTTGCCTTTCCCATGTCCTTGACATTAATACTACAAAACTTACATGTATCCGTAAATATTACTCTTAAATGCAGATTGACCACAAAAATGTAGAACAGGAAGTTCGTTGGCGATGGAATCATTAGAGGTGGATATCAACCTCGGATAAGCCAAAGCTCCCCCTCCTTTTTCTCATAATTCGACAATTAATTTAATTTTATGGCAATCGGATTTTTTGAAGGGAGTCAACTTACAAACAGAAAAATGACCAACCCACGTGCCCACTAACTGTGACGTGCCTGTAATTAACTGACTCATAAAGTTTATAACTAGTGACGACAAGGATCGTCTGCAAAAAAAGATTATTTTCATCGGATTAGTTTATTAATCTTCAAACGACAGAACACACGCGTAAATATATCCTTCTCATTGTCACTAATATAATTCGGAAATCAAAGTCCATTTATACCAGGTATGGCACAGTTCGTTCGTGTTGGTTCATAATCTGAAAATAAATTTCGGAAGATCAGCTGTAAGTTATTCCGCATCCCCGTATCCATACATCCATACTAGCAACTGGCATTCACGATAACTGCATAAGCTGACATGTGGTCCCGTAGCTCAGTGTGAGGGATTATCCAATTCACGTCTTCTAATTAATATTATCACATCAAATAATACACAGTTCGATACCACAGGTTAACCACCTCCCACCTTAGCTTTCGTGCGCCCATTTCCCGTAGCTCTCCGGCCAGTGCCAACGCAGAGGCTTCCAATTTCCATCTCGATACGACAGCTAGCCCATCGGTCTCACTACTAACAGCGACGTCAGCACCACGCGTCAATGTCCAGGCCGCCACAAAAGATGCGCAACAATAATGACAACTTGAAGGTCGAAATCCATATCCTGGTAAATCACTGGACCGATTTCAACCAGATTTTGTACATATATCGCTTATTTTCTAGAAAGAATCACTGTGGGGGGAGGAATCACTCACTTTTCAAAGGGCTGGTTGCGGGGGTGAAAAAGCAACGAGGCTCACGACGCGCAAATGCCTGTACTTTAGTCATCCAGTATTTGAGAGTAAGAGCACTTACAGACTTGCAGTAAACTTTAATTTCAAAACTTTATGAAACTTTTTCTTTCTGACGATCCCCACAAAATGATGAAAGGAAAAATGTTTGTAACTTACTACATACTCGCTGTTGATGGAGTGAAATTATCTCGTGAAGCGTGACGCTTTCATTTATTACTCCTTAACTACTAACTGTATTCGTGATACATTTTGCAGACAGTATTCACATACACCACTGCATGTACCATGAAAATTTTATGATTGTACGACATTTGCTTCAGGAGGTACGACGTCATAAAGACTGAGATATGTGCAAAACTACCGCATCATGTAAGACGACTACATTTATCACTTCTTTGCTGCTAACTCTATTCGCAAGGCATACGTTGTTAAAAAAAGTCAATCACACCATTTTAAGAAATCGAACTTGTTTTACTATCTTATCCGATACAGTGGTTAAGACTCTTTAGCGTGTAACAAAACTACGTGTCTCTTAGCGTACTTCCATTTGGCGAAACCCTCGTTTCGATATCAGGAACCGCTTACGAAATAAAAGGGGTATTACATATTACGTGACTCACCCTATATACAGGGGTGGTCAGAAACAATCTGAAAGGCTTGTGAGGGTTTTGCAGGTAGGTTGTGCAGAGAAATAACTGTTGAGAAAAGAATTCGATACGCTGTGTAATTTCCGAGTTAGCTAGCATCGAAATTAGACAATAAGGTCGTTGCCCGTGCAAATTCAAACGATCCGCCAGAGACGATATGTTCCTCGTTTTGCTTCCTAAAAGCGAACAAGAGAGTGATACAAAACTTGGACATGGAACGATAGTAAGGATGGAACGCGAACCAAGGGTTGAACAGTCTCCTCCGCTATCAACTACGCTATGAGAACAGCTGATACTAATTGTATCTGGCGGACCGCTGGAATTTGCTCACGCAACAGCCTGACTAACTACCTTCAGTGCTGCTTTACTCGGAAACAGCTCAACGTATCGATTTTGTTTTTGCACAACTTTTCCTCCAACACTCTTAAAATCTTTTCACACTGTTCTTGACCGACCTGTATTTATCACTAATTGCTACAGTACACTACTTGAAATTTAACTTGATAGGGAGGTGAAAAGATGTTGAGTTGCGTAAAAATTAGTAATTTTGGTAAGAGGAAATTGTATCTGTAATTTTCATGAGAGTGAAGATACTTTTTTATCTTGCATGACTTGACCAATGTTTATGTAGTAACGGAGGAGAGTAATGAGTTATTTAATATTTTGCAATTGTTAGGCCCAAGATATACGCAGATTTATTTGCTTGTGTATCATGTCTACGAAACACGTATAACGACAGAAGAGTCAACTATATTGTACATCTAAGTACTTTTACGTGTCGGGGTGTATGAATTGGGGAATGTGTGAGAGTGATGATTAACTGTTATCCATATTACTAAACGACTATCGTAGAACACAGAACTGATCGAATATCTGACGGCGTCCAGGAGTAAAAAATATGATTATCAACATTTCCGCTAATTACTCACCAAATTAAAAAAAATTTATTGCTGTCGTAATGTACTCATTAAGAGGTATAATTTTATGTTAAAAGTTTAAAGCAATGAGACAAGTAATACAGTCATAAACTCTCTTGAGGCAGCGTAACT
Source organism: Schistocerca gregaria (assembly GCF_023897955.1). Taxonomy (NCBI): domain Eukaryota; kingdom Metazoa; phylum Arthropoda; class Insecta; order Orthoptera; family Acrididae; genus Schistocerca; species Schistocerca gregaria. Next base: position 441,027,248 of record NC_064931.1, on the reverse strand, counting down.
GGCGGCGAGCGTTTACCCGGGCTTTTTCATCCAGCATATCGAGATGAGAGCACTTCCAACAAACGACTTCCAACAAACTTTACACAATATTTCAAACCTTTGTAAAACTCTTTCTTGCTGACACTCCCCAAAAAACGATGAAAGGAAAAAGGTTGACCGTTTAGCAGTGAATGTACCCGCAAAATTATGTCACTGTACGACACACATTTCAGGCGACATGACGCCGTAGTCATCTAGATGGATGGAAAACTCGCTTACGCTTCAAGTGGAGCGCAGTAAAACTTCAAGTACGGTCATGACGATTTAATTTATTACTTCTATACTACTGAGTCTAATCAAAAACACTTTGCACACAGTATCTAAAGGTATCACTGAATGTACCTGCAAAATCATATCACTTCGTGAGATATGACTTCATAAACATTGACGTGAATGTCTTTTGCTTAAACTGGAGCGCAAAATCCTCAGATTATATTCATACAGTATTTCATAATGAGAGCACTTAGCGACTTCCAACAAATTTTTAGCATTATTCCCTACCTTCTCTAAACTTTTTCTCACTTACGTGTTTAAGGTCAAATATTTAACAGTAAAGTCATAAGACGTTTAAAACTGTTTTGTACATCGGAGTTCTACTCTTTGATGAATTATAGGTTTCCTGGCTTCTGCTAACCTTTGGAGTGTTTAAAGGGGGGGGGGGGGGGAATCACTGATTTGATACCTCCTGAAACAGCAATTTCTTCGTACATGTGGTCCTTTTCTTATTTTTCTGGCTCAGCACTCGTTATTGCCCAGATATGTACTTATTCCGTTTCTCTTTTAGCCCATCTCCTCATTCCACAATTATCTGTTCATTTCCTCTTTCACCGCCTCTCTGCATATCTCCTATACCTCCTCCCTCTGTCCACCTCCTCCAACCCCTCTCACTGTCCATCTCCTACACCCCCATCTCTGTCCATTTCCTCCTACCCATTCTCTCTCAATCTGTTCCTCCAATATCTCTCTCTCAGTCACCTTCTATCCGCGCTAATTCTATCTCCTCGACACCTCTCTCTGTCAGTTCCCCTCTCTGTGTCTGTATCGTCCTACCTTTCTCACCATTCTTTTATGTCAGAGTCGATCTCATCCTCTCTACTCTCTCTGTCCATATCTTCCTCTTCTCTTTCGCTGACCATTTCCTCCTCTTGTCTGTTCATCTCCTCCTCATCCCTCCCTTTGTCGGCATCCTCCTCCCTCTGTCTCTGTCTATCCCCACCTCTTCCCCCTCTCTGCCAATTTACCCCTCCCCAGTGTCTGTCCATCTACTCTTCCTTTTATCTGTGTCTGTCTGCTCCTACCCTCTCGCTGTCTGTCCATCTTCTCTCTTCACGTTATCACACTTACCCCAATAGGACGCTGGTAGTTATTACCCCTGGAGTGTTTCTTTCCAGAATGTAACTAATATGTGTACCAAATTTGATCGAAATCGTTCGAGGGGTTTAGAGTGAACGTTTTATCCATGGTATTGCATAACAAATCTGCGTATATCTTAGGCTTAACAACAGAAAAATATTAAAATCGTGGCGGGCACTAATGAGAGATTGACAGGTTGCTGGAAGGAGCAGGTGCCACATCTGCACACACACAAGTCACATCCTAGATATGTTCGATGAGGTTCAGATCTGGTGAATTGGGGGGCCATCGCATCAACTGAAACAAGCCAATTTCTTCCTCGAACCACTCTGTAGTGCCAACTTCTGCCACTGAATGTATCATGATGACTAAATGTAGCAGGAAGAGGTAGAAGGCACCATATTAAGACTCGCCCGAGCTTTCCAAGTGATTTATTGTTTCAACTACAGTACCCCAGTTCCTCTCGATCTGCGTCACTGGGTCCCGCAATGCTGAGGACGCCGCTTCACTGTCTGCGAAATGGCTTGGCACAGGATGGCTGCCTCAGAGATCTGTGTATGCACTGTGTGTTGGCTTTGTACGCCAGAGTTGGGTCATCGTCAGGATGCCGGCAGTTGACTCAGACCTCTGCATCCCTGCCAACTCAGTTCCGCTCAGTGTGAGCTGCCGCCGGCCAGCTGCGTGCTTCTCGCTGGCGTGGCTGAGATCATGGCGACAACAAGCACCCGTGATCTGGCATCCGAATCTGTGGCTCTCGCCTCGGGATGCCTATGGCGTGTGTTGGAAGCCAGGACGACTACCTGCGGTAGCAAGCCATGGAGTGACCCGCTGCTGGCTGGCTATGGATCCTGCATCACCCTCAGTGGGTCGAACAAGCAACCCGCCGTGGACTGGAACACTGGCACCCCATTTGCTGCTGCGTGTAGCTGGTGGTGTGACACACCCCGCCGTCCAGGGGAGCTGCCACACTTGACTGAATCTCGTTAGAAACCCGCAGCTATTTATATGTGGCTGTGTGCCTCTGTTCTGCCATACGCACCGATTCGCATCATGTACTCATAACATGCTAGATTGTCCAGTGGACCCCTTTTGCCTTTGATTTGTGACATTCAAAATCGCTACATATACTCTTTCAGCAATTTGACGGCCCTGTGGCCTCTATCCTACTTTGCAACCGTTGGTATGCATAACTCACTGCAATCCGGCCCACTGCAATCTGTAACTTGTGCTCAGAATACTGCACAAAACTAACTTTCCCAATCCTAAACGGTGGTGCCGCTACACACTCCATACAATCCTGGTCTTGTGACACGACGCATTATCCTGTTGACGAAGGCCACTGCCACCACGAAACGCGAGCGTCGTGAAGGGCTGTATGTCGTCTGCAACAAGTGTAGGATACTTCTTGGCCTTAGACGAGCTCCACTGAACCCATGGATGCCTGTGTGAATGCTCCACAGAGCATAATGCAGCCTCCGCTAGCTTGTCTCCATCCCTCAGTACAGGTGACAAGTAGCTGTTCCCCTGGAAGACGACAGATTCGTGCTATCCCATCGACAAGATAAAGAATTTATCGGGTTTAATTAGACCATGCAGCGCTCTGCCATTGTACCAACCTCCACTAACGATGGTCACGTGGCCATTTCAGTCATAGTTGCCGATGTCGTCGTGTTAACATTGGCACATGCATGGGTCAATGTCTGAGGAGGCCCATCGTTAGGAGTGTTGGGTGTACTGTGTGTTCATACACACATGTACCCTGCCAAGCATTAAAGCCTTATGTTAGTCTTGCCACAGTTCGCCACCTGTCCTCTTTTACCATTCCGCTCAGTCTACGACGTCCGACGTCTGTAATGAGGGATGGCCGTCCAACCCCACGATGTCAAGGATTGTTTCACCTTGCTTTTGCCACGTGTTGAAGACACTCACTATAGCACGCTTCGAACAACCGACAAGTCATTCAGTTTCCGAACTGCTCCAGCCGAGCCTCTTTGCCATACCAATTTGCCCTCGGTCAAACTCAGATGAATCTGGTGGCTTCCTCATTCTACATGGGCAGCATGCTCACGGATACCACTTGCGCCTTGCGTGTGCCTGACTAGTAGTTATTCCTCGCCAGGTGACGCTGCTGTCGCCTGGATGGGTTTATGTCGATAGCACTTCGGTGGTCATAACGTTCTGGCTGATCAGTGTATATCATTTTACGACACATAGCTTAGGAGATATGACGTCGAACAGTGAGATGCGTGAAAAACTGCCACATCATGCGTAACGTCTTAATTTATCACTTCTTTACTACTCAACTATGCATAACAAATTTCACAGGCAGTAGTCAAATATAACACTGGATGTATCTGCACAATTATATGATTGCACATCACATAGTTCAGGAGGCACTTCTCATAAGCATTGAGCTGCATGAAATTGAAAGTGCAAGGTGGAATCCGCTAAACAGACTGGTCAAATGCAAGTACAAGTACGTGTGAAATACGTTAAATATATGTAAAATATATCTGACGTGTGCATGTGCATGCAACACCATGGGCAAAACGTTCATTCGAAATCCATTCGAACGATTTCGATCAAATTTGATACAAATATTAGTTACAATCTGGAAAGAAATACTGAAGGGGAAATAGGTTAATCCGCCCCCCCCCCTTGGGGTAACCGTCATAATGTGGCGACAGATGTGTGGAGGAGGGGATGGACAGACAGAGAGAGGGAAGGAGCGGAGAGACACAGATCAAAGGAAGAGGAGATGGACAGAGATAGGGGAGGGGCAAATTGACAGACGGAGAAAAGGTGGGGATGGACAGAGACAGGGGCAGGAGGAGGCCGGCAGAGAGAGGGATGAGGAGGAGATGAACAGACAGGAAGAGGAAACGGTCAGCGAAAGGGAAGAGGAAGCAATGGACAGAGAGCGTGGAGTAGAGGGGTTGGACACTGAAATAAACCAGTAAGTTGTAGTCAGACGGACCAAAAAGTACAAATTATCAATAAGCCGTAATATTACATGCAACTGAGGAAGACAGGATTACAAAAGTTGAACGCGTAAATGGAGTTGTTCTGGATACGACGCTTATCAGTTGTGCCACGCTTGGTGCCACGAGACTTATTAGCAAGGAATGGGAATGAGCCACACGTGTGTCCGCATCTTGCACCGACATAAATTCCAATCTTATCTTGCCATACATCATGCACTCACAGAATGTGATTTGGAACGTCGTACATAATTTCGTCGGTTTGTTCTACAGCTTGTGGGAGACGACACTACGTTTTTTCAACGTGTACACTTTAACTACGAAACAACATTTGAGAACCATGATAATGTAAATTTAAGTAACTTGGGCTACTCAGCACTGAAAGTCAGCGCTGGCTTCATCGGATACAACAGCAGCAATTGTGGATGGTAAACGAATCGTAGGCAATTCCATTTTGAACACTTCCTTCAGTCCAGGCATTTTAGATGGAAAAACGTATGCACTATTGCTTACGAACATTCTACATGTTCTTATAGAAGAGCTACCACTGTGTGTCACTGTATGCAGTTCCAACACGATGGCTGCCCAGCTCATTCTTTAACTGAATGAAAAATCTTCCTGCTGTTCGATATGATGGAATGCTACAGCAGAACAGCCGGCCAGGGCTCTTCAATTAATTTCACCTGATTTATTTGTATGGGGGCTCGAAAAGATGCAGTCTATCATGAAGCCCCAACTACTCCAGACGATATGCGCCGTCGAATTGGCACAGAATCCAACGGCATATTATCTAGTGTGCTTTCATCTGTTCATCTATCACTCGAAGGTCTATTGCAGTTGTGTATTGCAGTCGATAGCAAAGAATTTTAGCACATCCTTAAGTAAAATGTAAAACTACGTTTCATTAAGAAGATTATTTATTTTGTGGGTGACATGTCGTCAGTCGTTCTGGATACTCACTTAGTTTATTTAAAGTGTATTCCGTCTAATTACAATGTCTAGTGGTACCTACAGACACAATTGTCTAACAGCGAGTGTTTTACCTTTAAGAAGCAGTCAGGCGTCTCCGGACAAAGACGGGTCACATAGGTTTTTGTCACATCTAAGAAAGCTAATACAATAGTTTCTTTTTTCGTGAAGAGAGCTGTTTATCATTATGAAATATAAATGATACAACGTTTCTGTTTCTACTTTGACAAGTTAGAAGCAGTGGGGAGTGTTTAAATCGAAAACGACCAGACGAAACTGTAGCTGTTGCCACAAAAACCTGGAAATGTATATATGAAGTAGTTTCCGAAGCCCCATCAGATGTACCAGAAGCTAGAGCGTGCAGTAGTTACGTAGACATAAGTCATAGCTGGCCCTGTATCTACGTCGCATAGGAAATAAGCTTTTATCTTACCAGGAGAACACGGCAAATGCTGTACTCCGATTTTCCTGGAACTCTACTCAGTGGGAGAGGGGTCAAAATAAGCGAACACGTGTCTCGGCTTATACGTAGATACCTGACCGTTTCTGTGAAAACGTCGCTCAAAGTTTTCGTGGACATTTGTGTAGTATTCAGCGAACAACTGCTTCAACTGAGGCTGCGAGATGAGTGTCGAAGCTTCTCACTTCTTGCGTCCAGTATTTGAATCTAGATTAAAACTTTATTTTTGTTTTTCATTTTTTTGCACATGTCCATAGAAGATTACGACATGACCGCTTTCCAAAATATGTTAAAATAACGTTGTCCTTGTTCGTCTACTAATTGTATGTCTGGTGAATTAATCATAAAATATTAAATGAGTGATAAAATTACTTGAAATTGTTCTCAGTGAAGTTCCTGTAAAGTATCTCAATATGTTATCAATTTCAGTTACCAGTTTTCGTAAAATGATCCGTTATGCATGGTTTGCTAGGAAATTATTGCCAGTGCGTAAAACATTCAACAGTGTTACGGACGTTGCTTTCCCGCGTGAGATTCATGCAAAGAAATGTCACTGTGGCGAACTTGCCTCGCGCTTTGCTCGTGGTGTTCGGAATATCTGTTTGGAATGTTTCTACCATCGGATTTCCCAAAGGAATATATCAAATATTCCTGAAGAATAAACATAAGAATAAAATGTAAAAATTAATATAAGAATTAATACAGAATTGATGTAAGAGGAAGTATAAAAATATGAGAATTGAAAAAGATTGTAATCCCTGAAAATATCATACACTATCATACACACATATATTACGTTATAAATGTGCGACACTTACTGTGAAAGCCAGTTATGATTTCACAATTAACATAATGCCCTTCCATCGCGTTGATAAAAAACATTTGTTTGGTGTAACCATCTACAGACACGGTTACATAAATGCCAAAAAAATTATATTCAATTCTATAAAAGAATAATATAGGGATTTCGAACACGACGCACAAAAGCAAGAAGCCGCGACGCCACAATGCCAAAGTTCGGCTGACGTTACCGCTCGCTAGTGGCCATCTAAATTACGTCGCAAACTTTGACGGTCCTTTTCTCAGAAAGGGTCAAGTATCTACGTCTAAGCCGAGACACGTGTTCGCTTATACTGACTCGGCTTCCACTGAGCGAAGTTTCTGGAAAATCGGTTTACGGCACTTCTCGTTAGTAGCGTAGGCATGTGTTACTGCATATAACGACGAAGCCTGACTTGAGAACTCTTCATGGCGCTGTTTAATTCACAATAGCCCACTCTCGCCGCATTGCTTGTCTTTCCAAGATCTTCTGATTTTACATAACATTACGTGCCTGTTAGCATATTATCAACAGAGGAAAATTTCGTATCGATATCTGGAACAGTGCACGAAATAAAAGGCGTGTCACGCCATACGGGACTCGTGTAAAAATACCGAGTTCGATAGTAAGTGTTTCTTGTGACTTGTTTTCTCCATTATCTTGCTGATACTCTAGTAGTTACTTAATTTCGTCTTCATTTCTCAACAAGAATACTACATTTTAAGTAAAGTCTTATGGTTCGTTTTGGAACAAATCATAATTTATTACCCTCATATATATATATATATATATATATATATATATATATATATATATATATATATATATATATATTCTCTTCATACATACGAAGAGAAGAAAAAATTTGTGTCTAATGCCATATCTGACTGCACACAAACGAAAATATATACCTCAAGGACAATCTGGTAGGGGGGGGGGGGGCACAGTGCTAATTAATACTTTCAGCCCCTATGGCTACAAATGGTTCAAATGGCTCTGAGCACTATGGGACTTCACTTCTAAGGTCATCAGTCCCCTAGAACTTAGAACTGCTTAAACCTAACTAACCTAAGGACATCATACACACCCATTCCCGAGGCAGGATTCGAACCTGCGACCGTAGCGGTCGCGTGGTTCCGAACTGTAGCGCCTAGAACCGCTCGGCCACCCAGGCCGGCACCTATGCATACAATTGTGTACATAAAATTTTACTATGTCAAAACTGCAACACAAGTATTTTTTCTCGATGAAAACATGAGGGACACATTTGCGAGTGTTCATTCTTTTATCATACGCAAGTGCTGCCAGCTTTTGGGCATCACTTTGAAAATATCAGTATGTCAGTGTAGCAGTGCTGAGCAGCTCGTGACCACCAATATACTCGACTTTGGTTGGTTCGTTACATTCTACTGTAAAACTGAGTTCCCTTGAGAGACGACGATCTTTCTTATCTATTGTCTCAGGTCCATGTGGCCCACCCAACAATGTTTGGAGTGTAAACAAGTATTTTCTCCTTGTGTTTACTAGTGGTTCCTTTCTTTCCCTCTGTTTTGCTCCACGTGCAAATACTTTTTATGTTCATTCCTCACTTGTGTTCTTATGAGAACAAATAAACTTGGCAGTCTGTCCTATTGCGACTTTTCGTAGCTTAGACAATCCCTCCCCCTCTTCTTAATAAATCATAATGCAAGACAAGCATCGATGTTTCATTTGCGAGTGATTTTGCATTATTCATTACGAAACTGTTTATTTTTTAAGCATCTGAACCCATTGGACACATAATGATTTCTGGTGAAGTCCAGACAGGACCAGAAACCATACTCGCTAGCTTAAGCCAAGGCTTCACGACTTGCTTCATGCAGGCTGCTCAGTATTCTGTTGTGCCTGCGTTACCGCTACGTTTAGTGGATCTACATTTTGTGTCACATCTTCTACTTCCAGAACTACTTCTTATTGCCCTTAATAAAACTGTTTGTCCATCTCAGCTAGTCTTTTGGTGTGGTTTTCCATATTAGGGGTCCGTTCGATCTCAGTGACCTTTTCTCTTATGGCTGCGTAAATCATCAGTACGTAAGTAGCAAACCACAAATTTTACCAGAGAGACGAAAAACATGTATTGAATACCTCATACATTTCATAAGGACGCTAAATTTGCATTGTAGCACTGCAGTGTAATTTTTATCATATCAAAAATTGAAACAAAACAAATGTTTAGAAACATTAATAATGGCAGATGTATGGAATTGTCCCGGTATTTATGGCAAGATATGTTACTTATGTCGTATTGGTTTGCCAGAGTCTCGATTTAGCACCTTTGTGTTGTTTTTGGTGCTGAAAAAGCTAGTAACAACACGTTTTGGAGATGTCAAGGTGGAATGGCTAAGAAGTGTAACTACACGTCCTTTAAACTTACTCAATGGAACTGTCAATTGAGTCACATTCCATCTGAAAATGAATTTTCTCCAAAAACAATTAAGTAAAATACTTAAGAAAAGTAATTAGCTGGAGAACATGTTCATTGATACAGTATCTTATTACACTTCAAGTGGTGGTACCAGCATAACGATCGGAGCATGTATAATGGAGATATTTGAGTTTTAATTCAGCGAGCCTATCAGAATTTACTCAGAGGTGGCTGGAATGCGGGTAGGCCTGATAGTGCGTTCAGGGACAGGTCAGCCCGCGGTCTCCAAATATTGTGGCAGTACGGCGCTCGGATCCAGCAGGATCTAGAAGTGGAGAAGCAGGTGCTGGGACACTGAAAAAGAACTTGAAGTAAACGTTGAGACGTAATTTATGGGCGAATATTCCCCTTCACTTTGGTTCCAATGGACAATTCCCTCAATGCACGCAGCCCAAAGGAAAAATAGCCCATCTTACACTTTATTGTAGTGGAGCAAAGTAAGGTTTAGAGATTTTCCCCTTGTCATTAGCCGGCCGGGGTGGTCTCGCGGTTCTAGGCGCGCAGTCCGGAACCGCGCGACTGCTACGGTCGCAGGTTCGAATCCTGCCTCGGGCATGGATGTGTGTGATGTCTTTAGGTTAGTTAGGTTTAAGTAGTTCTAAGTTCTAGGGGACTGATGACCAAAGATGTTAAGTCCCGTAGTGCTCAGAGCCATTTGAAAAATTTGAACCTAGTCTGTAAGTCGTAGAGAATTATATAATTACACCCAAAATTATTTGGTAGACAGGAGTGTCTGACATCAAGGTCAGTAAAAATCGGAAGATTGAGGCGCCACGCCGTTGTGAGAGAGTCGTGTTTCAATTGATTCAAATGGCTCTAAGCACTATAGGACTTTGCTGAGGACATCAGTGCCCTAGACTTAGAACTACCTAAACCAAACTAACCTAAGGACACACATCCATGCCCGAGGCAGGATTCGAATCTGCGACCGTAGAAGCAGCGCGGTTCAGCCGGCCGCAGTGACCGAGCGGTTCTAGGCGCTTCAGTCTGGATCACACACATGCCTCGGGCATGGATGTGTGTGATCTCCTTAGGTTAGTTAGGGTTAAGTAGTGCTAAGTTCTAGGGGACTGATGACCTCAGAAGTGAAGTCCCATAGTGCTCAGAGCCATTTGAACCATTTGCAGCGCGGTTTCGGGCTATAGCGCCTAGAACCTCTCGGCCACAACGGACGGCAGAAACGTGGTTCGGCAGTTGAACCAGATGGACGTCTGCTGAGTGTGGCACTGCCAGGATTGCACAATAAGCTTTGCTTGTGCACAATCTGAGGTAGGAACATTGAGTAAAGTTACACAGGTAGTGAACTTCAAGATTGTATTTCAACTGTATTTCTGCTGGTGACAGACTGCTGAGTTTTAGACGCAAGTAGCTAATGAGCAAAACATATGGTGTGTGGTACACATCACCTTCGTGTGTGAAGGTCGATTGGATGTATACTAGCAAGCTTGAACTGTTCAGGTGTCGCTAATGACTTTCTGGTTAATTATTTCGGTTTTCAGAACTATCCTGGCTAGTGGTGATAAGTCGCACATGGAAAAGGGTGCGTTGTGGCATTTGTAAAAGGTAAAGTCTTACATGAGTGAAGTTTCGTGTGTGGCCTTTTTACCACTAATACACTCACATTTCAGCAAGCTCTGTGAATTCTGATGAGAGAGCTCTGTAAATTCTTATAAGCACAATCTTTGCTTTAGTTTCGATGTAATTACGGATGTACAACCACTTATTGTGAGAAACACAGGACCTCCACAATATAGATAACTTCTACCAGAATTTTTATTGGTAGTTGTATTAAAATTCCACTTAATTGGGGAGAATTAACGTGTCCGATCGCAGCGCAATGGAAACTGCCCTAGAAGTAAGGTCGGGTGATTGTGATAGTTTGGCGATATGTCCAACAGTACGTTGTAAATTATGGGTCAACATTTTAATTGCTCCCGGAGTTTGCTGTTGCATTTAGGTTGTGTTTGTCAGCAACGCAATTGTTAGATTCAGAGTAAAAATTAATCTGACAACGAGAGGATACTGAAAATGTTACAAATAGTGCAGTATCAATTGCTAGCTGTAAATGAGCGTTTGATAATATCACGCTTCTGTTTTGATATGTGCAGCTGTCAGAATACAAAATGACTTGGACTGGATTTTCCTTAATCGTTTTCGACAGGGTGTCCACGATACAAGAGGTACAGCCAATTCACCTTGCATGTCAATGAACCAGTAACATACTGTATTACGACTTTCTAAATTATAGATTTTTAAGTTATGGTCGTCTAATTATGTTTTGTAATGAACTACACGCCCATATTTAAATAAAGTTACTTTCATCACCCCTAAGTCCTTGACGTACATTGAACAAAGCTTCTGCTAAGCATCTTCCTGCAGCGTTGCCTGCTCTTTGCATCTCTGTGCTGCTCCAACATGACTTGTCGAAGTTTCCGAGCCCATAACTACAACACAAGTTGCACTGGTATTTCTTGCGGGAAAATAAGCAAGGTTACACCCTTCGAAAATCAAGTTAAAGGTGGCCCGACTTAAGTGTGGAACCTTCGCTATAATAGATTTTTCCTTGTAGATTCCATACGGATGTTGTTTGCATTGTAGTACAGTCCCAGGGTACATCTAGAAGAGGATTTCTTACAGTAATGCGATGGTAGTTTCAGAAGGTAGTCCAGGAATTCTTTTTGTAGGTTGTATCATTTTTTCCTTCGTTTGATTTATTCGAAAACGTGACGATTCTGACTTTGGGCTCATTCCATGTGTGGAAGTATCTGGCCAACACCGGACAGTCTTTTTTTTAAAAAATCTCAAGAGAACTGAGAAACATCTTTTTGCTTACTCCGAGTTTTTCCATCTCATTTCTCAAATGAGAAATCAGCCTGATTTTGTTCCTGGAAATTCCTGTGATCTTACATGGACGTTTGGTTGTAATTATGTCCGTAAGACTACGCAAATCTTCCTCTGATCCCATGACATCGTTTCACAGATTGTGTTAAATACTCTTTTCCTACAACCAGCAGGAACTTGATGACACTTTGTTTGAACAGGTTTCTGATATATCTTGAAGCAGACGACGAACCTAATTTTCTTTCCTTTCTTGGTGTTTCGTGAGTAATTTTGTCACTTCGACTTTGTTGTATCCAATATACGCTTGTCCATGCCTTCTCAGAATTTTGCTATCGCTTTTCTTCCAATCATTGGGCCAGGCTATAGTCTTCCTCTTCCAGTAACTGCTTGAATGATCATAAAATACTTGGCTCACATTTTCAACATCCTTGCTTCCCTCATCTTCCGATACTTTATCTGAGTTTTCAGATAAACAATGAGCACCGTCGTATAGCAATTAGTGTGAAGAAATATTATCGTCTACAGTAGCAACTGTGAGTGCTCTATCATTTTGAGCATTTTTGGACACAGCTAGCGATAAAAAAAAAATTGTAAATCAACTTGAGAGTTTCAAAGTTGAAGCCCAATTTCATGTATTTAAGGTAAAGACGTTTCAGTGACATTAATAATAATGATAATAATAAAAATGACATGAAAATTTAGCTGTGTCATTAGAAGGTGCAGGAAACTGAGAACACCATATACGAAATTAAATCTTCTGTTGTGCGTGTAACTTCAGTGTTACTACTTTTCTCGCCTGCTCGAGTATTGCATTTAAGAACCTGCAATTTAGTGGTTTTCTAAGAATCGTTGGCAGAAATTGCTAAAGTACGGAATATGTGAAGTGTTGTGGTTCTGCTTTCTATGGCAAGAAGACAGGTGTGATACTAGTAAGTTTCATAGTTTTAATGGATTGTTGTTAATGTGAGGAAAATAATAAAAGTATTTCCTTACCACTGTCAGTCATTCTTAGGAAGTAATCTCTGCTTTCACACTAGTGATGGGACAACCGACTGTTTTCAATAACCGACTGATTGATTGTCCAGTCGATTGTTTTTTCGTTCAGTTGGTGTCTTCAGTCGAATGAAACAACCGAATCAAACTAGTCCACGGTCAAGTCAATCTGCAGGTTTAAGTGGTTTCACTTACACACCTTTTCACCCTTTTCCGTGGGGGAAGGGGGAGGGTCGTTGGGGCGGGAGTGTAGCATCGCCGCAGTAACCTCCTAACCTCCACCTGCTGCTCCCAGTGCCACGGTCACAGCTGGAGCGAGGGGGTGGCGTGGCTGCCAGTGCGAGCTCACTGCTACTAGCGGTAACTGCCTACCTCCTCCCGCAGTCTGCTACCCTGTGCCCGGTAGCAGCAGCACGCTGACGTGGAGGTAGATTAAAATAATTTTTTAATTAACGGTTACAATGGTTTGTATATATGGACATCATCAGACCTTTTCAGTAAAAAGGAATGCGAATAGTCCCATAAATTTGGCATGTGCCCTTTCTTCTTCACGTATCCCTAAGAGAACTTTTATGCTCGCTCTGCTCTGTACTCGCGTTAAATCGCAACTGGAACAATTTAATGCACAGTGATCTGTTTATCAGTTTTAAACATCAAAAGAATGTCCGTCCCCGGTAGCTGAGTGGTTAGCCGGCCAGAGTGGTTCAAAATGGTTCAAATGGCTCTGACCACTATGCGACTTAACTTCTGAGGTCATCAGTCGCCTAGAACTTAGAACTAATTAAACCTGACAAAACTAAGGACATCACACACATCCATGCCCGAGGCAGGATTCGAACCTGCGACCGTAGCGGTCGCTAGGCTCCAGACTGTAGCGCCTAGAACCGCACGGCTTCTCGGGCCGGCTGCCGGAGTGGTCGATCGGTTCTAGGCGCTATAATCTGGAACCGCACGACCGCTACGGTCGCAGGTTCGAATCCTGTTTCGGGCATGGATGTGTGTTTTGTCCTTAGGTTAGTTAGGTTAAAAAAAATAGCGCGGGCCCCCGGGACACACTCCCTGGCGGCCGGTTGCTCAGCTCTATTTGACACATCTAGACGAAGAAGCCAAGATAGACATCGATCACACTTACGGACCCTTAGTTAATTTCGAGGATACGACCCAGTCTTACACCAACGTCTGGAGAACGAGTCGATAGATGGCTCTCTAGCTCTATCGAAAGGTCGTGAGCAGGTTTCGCCCCCGACACGAATTTCATTTCATTGCTACAGGAGCATGTTTCTTTTGTATTTGTACTATCCGCGATGTCTTCATGTCTTTCATTTGGACATTTTCAGTTTTATTCATTTCCATAATTAATTTTCTAATTAGCCACTATTTTTCAACATTTGGACATTGTAGTCGCTATTAGGTAGTAGTACAACAAAATGTATGTCAGCAAAGGTTGTAAGTCTGACATTGAAAAGATAAATAGAAATAAAATAAACAATAAAAAATAAATACAAAAATAAAATAAAAATAAAGAAAAATAATAGAAAAAGAGTAGCGTTGAAGTCTAAGTCTGAGCTTCAAACTACCTTAACCCCATTTAAAAAAAAAAGTGGTCAGCACGACAGACTGTCAGTCCTAAGGGCCCGGGTTCGATTCCCGGCTGGGTCGGAGATTTTCTTCGCTTCGGGACTGGGTGTTATGTTGTCCTGATCATCATCATTTCATCCGCATCGACTCGCAAGTCGCCGAAGTGGCGTCAAATCGAAAGACTTGCACCGGTCTACCTACGGGAGACCCTCGTCGCACGACATTATTATTATCGAAAAGTATGATCAGTCCTTCAGTACATAATTAAATGTATACGTATATTGCTTATCTTAATTTGGTGTACACACTGAAATGTCATCGCATACATCTTCTAACAACCCTACCACAACAAAGGTCAAAATTTAATGATTGTGGTGTTGCTCACGCTGCTAAATACTGTATTTTCGGGCAACAACAAAGTTATTATGTGGCAGGTGTTATTAGAGCACAGTTAATAAATAAAGTCATTTCGTGTAATAATGAATAAACTAGGCACTCATCTTTTGGTGTTTCCCTCGCTGGTCTCGTTGTAAAGTCATGGCTCAATCGTCGAAAATGTAGGTGGTGATGAATCTAAGCTCGGATGCAAAGAGGCCTAGGTTTTTATCTGCTATATTCAAAAGTTTTGTAGATGCGCTTCACAAACCATTCTTGAGGATTAAACCTTTCAAAGTTAGCACAATGGTGATGTAAAAAAATAATCATCACTCCGAATTTAAGTTACACTTCCTTTTTATTGCTTTTATTGCAATATCAGTAACACACAAAACATCACTTCACAATACCAAAAAAATACTTGAAAACATCTTCCTCACTGTTAAAGTTCACATTTTGGAAGCTGACGACAATACGCGTCTTTCCAGCATGATGTCCATAACTAGACTTTCTCAAGGTCCGACTCTAACTACTGCTTACGAGCCCAAAATTCAGAGTTATAAGTGCGTCAAAGATCATAGTGACAAAAGAAAGAATACACATAAGAATAATATCATTGCAATATAAACATATCGATGTATCACAAATGAAATCCAACATGAATGTTGTCTCAGAAATATGTTAAGTAGTTAACAGAAACACAGTAGAATATTACTGGTATCGAGAGGTTCAGGTGAGGTGCCGTAATGATTACGTAATTCAAGTACCATTACAACCTGTAGGTGAGGTTACCCTCTCGGGGTATGTGCACCCTAGTTTCTATTGTATACTATGCTTTACTTCACCTAATGAAAGCAATACAGACTAGTTTCACTCAGAAGAATAACTGGACAACTCAGTCAGCGAAACCACTTAACAGTGCTTTCAGTTTAATGAACGAATGAATACATGCTTCAGCCGACAGAAAAACCAAAGACTGGTTTCACCTGAAAAGAAGGAAAGAGTAACTCAGTCAGTACGCAAAAAAACCACCGGATAGTGTTGACTGTTTTCATTCGATTACTCCTAAAGACTGATTTCACTTCTAAAGAAGTGAATGAATAATTTAATCTACACGTAAAGTTACAAATGAATAAGTCGATTGTTTTCCAACAACGTACTAAATCGATTGGCCGGCCCTAGTGGCCCTGCGGTTCTAGGCGCTACAGTCTGGTGCCGAGCGACCGCTACGGTCGCAGGTTCGAATCCTGCCTCGGGCATGGATGTGTGTGATGCCCTTAGGTTAGTTAGGTTTAATTAGTTCTAAATTCTAGGCGACTGATGACCTCAGAAGTTAAGTCGCATAGTGCTCAGAGCCATTTACTAAATCGATTCTTTTCATTCGGTTATGTGCATCATTATTTCACATGCTAATTTCATTCGAACAACAATTTATTCCTCAGTAAAAAGATCGTCTTCTAAAACGCTGTCCATTTTCATGAACTAAACCTGCAAGCAGGGAACTGTCGAACACACGGAGATACGTAGGAAGCAGCAAGTGCTGTGGCTGCACGCGGTTTTGCAATTACGCCGTAATGTTTGTCCCATTCAAAGCGCTCTAGTCACGCGGTATGTTATTGTTTTGCAATTCCACAGTATTTTCATCTATTATTTCGCCGTATCACATACGCGGTAATTGTTTTAGTTCATTTTCTTTGCTAATGATTAAAAAATCGGCATTCTGGCTATAAGAGCTCATGCGCTGACAGTCAAGGACATCAGCTGATGAAAATTGCAAAATCGTTAGTTTGACAATCACACAATATTGTCTCTTCACCGACGGTTTTGCCGGCCGCGGTGGTCTCGCGGTTCTAGGCGCGCAGTCCGGAACCGTGCGATTGCTACGGTCGCAGGTTCGAATCCTGCCTCGGGCATGGATGTATGTGATGTCCTTAGGTTAGTTAGGTTTAAGTAGTTCTAAGTTCTAGGGGACTGCTGACCACAGCAGTTGAGTCCCATAGTGCTCAGAGCCATTTGAACCAACCGACGGTTTTTTCTCTCTTGACTTTCATTAAACAATATAAATTTTAACGTCGTTTTTTAGCAATCATTCGGTAAGTTCTTCGCAAGTTTCTCTTTACATTCCGTAAATCCTTTCATCGAATTGAGTAGCGCCACTATATTCAACTGAATAATTTCTGGAGACGGCTTATGGTCCGTTTTTCTACTAAGTGGGGTGTGCGGTGCTCTGTGGCTCTTCCCGTTTTTGTATCTACGTGGTTAAGATTTCACGTGCTCCTAATTTCCTCGTTACTTTCCTGTCTACGGATACTTCCTTATTAGCGTCTTCAAAATCGGAATCTTTGGATCCTGCTCTATCGTACTCTCTTTCGTTACCGAGTCGAGCTCCCACAAGACTATCCAACTGTATTTTCTCTTTTACCTCACCTCACACCTTTTTCTTACAACTGAAGATGAATACTCAGAACCCAAGCCTAACCCTAGACAGCTGTGTAAGCTACAAGATCACTGTATGTTGGATCGGCAACTGCTGAGGTCACAAGGTAGGTTGTTCAGTAATTCAAAATTATTGTATGCAATAAAGGTGAAGATATATGTTGGAAGCAATCATCAGAGAAAATGTTACATCTCATGGAAAATGTGTTATGATATGGCTCTACAAGGTACGAATAGTTTGCACTCAAGATGGTCACACAGTGACCGAAATCGATCTGTAAAACAAAGGATTTCAGTCTTTACGACCGACGCTGCCATTTATCCAAAATAAAATGGTCGTGGCGCACATGGTTCCAATTGGGATTAGAAATCAAGTAAATAATTGCAATATTGTAAAAATATAAAAAAGGAAAACTTTTCGATGTATCCAGTTTAATGGTTAAAATCACCTATTCATCTCTAAACACGGAATCAATTACTTAACATTTCACTCATCCACTTAGTACAGAGGTTAGAATCAAAATGAACAAGTTGCATAAAGCATACATACATTAAGTTTTGTCAATATAGAGTATTTTATTAGTTGCAGTTAGTCACTACTTACTACTCTGTACAGCCAGGTTATCGTATTTGAAGTTTCTATAAGTTTGAGGAAAAAACAGAGCAAAGGAGACTCGAAGACTTCACTCCAAGAACTACGTGCCAATATAAGTACCTCACAAGTTAAGGGCTATCAAAGGGCCATCACACGTACAATAATATTGGCAAACCGTCAATATAGTGTCTGTCTGAGGGTGCGTTTTGACGTATTATTAATACAAGAAATACTGACCATCACTATTGATGGTCCTCAAAATATTCTGAGAATTGTCATTACATTTTGAACGAGTGAGATCAAGTATTGACGGTTTGACAATATTCTCCGTTCAGATGTTGGCAGAGGTTCATGAAACAGCCTTTTGGGGTTAGTGCACACTGCTTATGTTTTCAGTTCACCTTC
Organism: Schistocerca gregaria; assembly: GCF_023897955.1. Lineage (NCBI taxonomy): Eukaryota > Metazoa > Arthropoda > Insecta > Orthoptera > Acrididae > Schistocerca > Schistocerca gregaria. Next base: position 441,008,939 of record NC_064931.1, on the reverse strand, counting down.
GTGCATATCATACCACAGATTCAAGTTTTCAAGTAGCCTTTTAACACAAAACAGTATTAATAGGTTGTTTGGTTGATCTGGGGGAGCGGACCAACAGCGTGGTCATAGGTCCCATCGGATTAGGGAAGTAAGTCGGCCGTGCCATTTCAAAGGAACCATCCAGGAACTTCCCTGAAGTGATTTAGGGACATCACGGGAAATCTAAATCAGGAAGGCCTGACGTGGGTTTGAACCGTTGTCCTCCCGAATTCAAGTCCAGTGTGCTAACCATTGCGACACCTCGCTCGGCTTTAATAGGTCTATGCTATGTATATATACACTACTGGTCATTAAAATTGATACACCACGAAGATGACGTGCTACAGAGGCGAAATTTAACCGACAGGAAGAAGATGCTGAGATATGCAAATGATTAACTTTTCAGAGCATTCGCACAAGGTTGGCGCCGGTGGTGACACCTACATCGTGCTGACAAGAGGAAAGTTTCCAACTGATTTCTCATGCACAAACAACAGTTGACCGACGTTACCTGGTCAAACGTTGTTGTGATGCCTCGTGTAAGGAGGAGACATGCTTACCATCACGTTTCCGACTTTGATAATGGCCGGATTGTAGCCTATCGCACTTGCAGTTTATCGTGTCACGTCATTGCTGATCGCGTTGGTCGAGATCCAATGACTGTTAGCAGAATATGGAATCGGTGGGTTCAGGAGGGTAATACGTAACGCCGTGCTGGATCCCAACGGCCTCGCATCACTAGCAGTCGAGATGACAGACATTTTATCCGCATGGCTGTGACAGATCGTGCAGCCAAGTCTCGATCCATGAATCAACAGATGGGGACGTTTGCAAGACAACAACCATCTGCACGTACAGTTCGACGACGTTTTGAGCATCATGGAATATAAGCTCGGAGACCATGGCTGCGGTTACCCTTGACGCTGCATCACAGACAGGAGCGCCTGCCATGGTGTACTCAACGACGAACCTGAGTGCACGAATGGCAAAACGTCATTTTTTCGGATGAATCCAGGTTCTGTTTACAGCATCATGATGGTTGCATCCGTGTTTGGCGACATCTCGGTGAACGCACATTGGAAGCGTATATTCGTCATCGCCATACTGGTGTATCATCCGGCGTGATGGTATCGGATGCCATTGGTTACACATCTCGGTCACCTCTAGTGAGCACTGACGGCACTTTGAACAGTGGACGTTACATTTCATGTGTTACGACCCATGGCTCTACCCTTCATTCGATTCCTGCGAAACCCTACATTTCAGGAGAATAATGCACGACCGCATGTTGCAGGTCCTGGACGGGGCTTTCTAGATACAGAAAATCTTCGACTACTGCCCTGGCCAGCACATTCTCCAGATCTCTCACCAAATGAAAACGTCTGGTCAATTGTGCCCGAGCAACTTTCTCGTCATAGTACGCCAGTCACTACTCTTGATGAACTGTGGTATCGTTTTTAAGCTGCATGGGCAGCTGTACCTGTACATGCCATCCAAGCTCTGTGTGACTCAAGTCCAGGTGTATCAAGGCCGTTATTACCGCCACAGGTGGTTGTTCTGGTTACTGATTTCTCAGGATCTATGCACCCAAATTGCGCGAAAATGTAATCACATGTTAGTTCTAGTATAATATATTTGTCCAATGAGTATCCGTTTATCATCTGCATTTATTCTCGGTGTAGCGGTTTTAACGGCCAGTGGGGTATAGCACTTTAGAGTGGTCAACGGACTGTGTGACGCTTCTTACTTTTTTCATTTGAAAATACAGAGAATTGATAAAATAATTACTGTAGCAGTTTGTAAAAACATTTCTACTACGGAAAATACGCGATGTAGCTGCAGTGAGTAGTAAGAGGTCTGCGAGATGCATGACAATTTCATCAAACTGTCACAAAACGCAAGAAAAAAGTTTTAAGTTAATTTCCTGAACGTATCCTTTCCAGGCAAATACAAGAGTCGATTAAAAAATTTCCGCCTGAGGACGTTGCTGCAGTGTATATGCAACGTAGCACGATTTCGTTGCGGGTATATAAGCGTGGAAATGTAGGAAACGGATTGGTGTGGCATTCGTGTTTCTCCGACGTGCGTGTGGCAAATGTGGAGATATGAACAATGGCAACGATAATAGCGAGTGCCTTCAAATAGGACCAACGTGCAGGTAGCGTTTTGTTGGATCCCTAAGGATAAACCCTCGTAGACAGCCATTGGTTAATGAAAAATGCGTATAGATCAGCATGTCTGACGAAAACCACCGTTGTGGAATGGTGCGCCAAGGTGTGCTACTGCTTCCGGGTAACGCACGTCCTTATATCGCAAAAGTCGTAACGTAGAAGTTACGCCCCCCCCCCCCCAACCCCCCTATAGTCTTGATCTCTTCGCATGCCAATATCACGCCTTCGGTAGCTTAAAAATGCACTGAAGGTCGACGATTACGTTGGATGAGGACATCCAGTAGGCAATAATGGACTTCTTCACGTAGCACTATACGGTGTTTTACCAAACTGGTGTCTTCAACTTGGTATGGCAGCAGCGTGATTGCATCAGCACCCACGGCGATTTTGTCTGATTGGCATATTGATTGTGGACTGCGAGGACTTCGAACGGAAGCTTTTTGATCGCCCCTTATAATAACTGCTTCACGGGTTTCCATCCAATTTTACTAACTGTGTTTGCTGATTTTACAGAACTGAACTTCAAGCAGTTGGATGAGCAGCCTGTCGCCATAAATCTCGTAGTTGGTCTTAATCTCTTGTCGACAGCGACTAATCCCTCGTCAACGTACTTTATTCTCTCTCTCATTATGTTTCGAATTAACAATTTGCCGTACGATGGAGGACTGATCCGAAAATAGTTTATGAAATCTTTGGGAAACTTTGTTCAGGCATTTTCTGACCATTAACGTCTTTTTCGTTGTTTTAGTTAGCTGAACATTTTAATCTTGTAAAACATCGTTTTGGAATCACAGTTCAAATGGTTCTGAGCACTATGGGACTTAACTTCTGAGGTCATCAGTCCCTTAGAAATTAGAACTACTTAAACCTAACTAACCTAAGGACATCACACACATCCATGCCCGAGGCAGGATTCGAACCTGCGACCATAGTGGCCACGCAGTTCCAGACTGTAGCGCCTAGAACCGCTCGGCCACATAGGCCGGCGCCATCAGAGCTCTTTGACTGTTGCCTCTTGGCATTCTAAACATAAATCCATATATCTGCATCTAGTTACCAATATTTCCACTTCTTTCTATTTGTGTTGCTATGAAAAGAGTTAGTGCACGTTAGTGACAAAGCGAAAGATCTGAGAGTTTAACATCAAATGATGGTAGAATTTTTTTGACCTTAACAGTCACCTTTAACAACGCTATGTGACAAACTAAGTGCTTTGTAGTTTAAGACTTGCATATAAATTCCACTGAGAGTTTCAATTCTACGAGGTAGTTCTTACAGTCCACTTAAGTTTCAAAGACGTGTCTTGAATGATTTGGTTGTCATTATCGAATGAAGAACTAAGCCGACGTTGTGAAAAGCACTCGGATTTTCCGGCAGGTGGCAGGGCTGAGATACAGCGGCTTTATGACGAGTGTCACATTGATCTTCTTCAGACGAAGTGTCAAGATACGGCAGGTGTTCCTATATTTACAAGGGAGGGTGCGGGGGCGCTTTTCCTCCACGTGGCTATAGACGACAGGGTCCGTGCGGCGGTGGCTGGCGTGGAGGGCTGCGATCGAATATCTGCGTGGGCGGTCAGCTCGCGTGCTGCCAACTATTGAGTGCACTCTCGGCGTATAGCGACTGACGCGGGGTTCCACCCGCTGATCTTAGTTGATAATCTCTGCGCTTATGAACAAGATGCACGTGTATCCTTTTTTCTATACGCCTTCCGAAGAGCCGCTGATTCTGCATAGCAAGCTGGTGTTTTCAAAATCACACGTATGTTCTTCAATAAGACTGTGCTGTCTGTCTCTGCTGTTTTCTCTGCAGGTCCTAGACGTACATACTTAATGTTTTCCTCGTCGCATTCCCAAATACAGCGCTGCGTTTGTCAGATCTATTTGCGAGAACATTCTCACGGGATTCTCTGTGTCCCTGGTACGAGCAGTTTCATTGAGTCCTTTGCAGAGCCAAGAAATTTTCCAAGTAGCATCTCGAACTTTACTGAGAGTGGCCTCACACAGCTAAACAAACGAGTCAGCTCCGAGGCTTTGTTACAGAAGACGCGGATCCTATGACATGTGTCTAGGAACAAAACAATTCTCTTAGAGAGTCTATTTCAAAACATATGACACCAGCTTAAATAAGTTCAGTGCGCTAAAAAGAATTTTCTTCGTCATTGTTGACGCTTTGACGGGCACTTCATATATTATAGCTGTTGCATACTGAATTTTTAGGCAATCGATACAAGTCCACGGCTGAATAAATTATCTAAACAATAAGTAGTGGCCTGTTTCATAATCGTGGCATGGGTAATATTTTAATTTGATATCACTGTAAGTATCTTAACAGATTTAAAGTGATTCTGTTTCTGCTTCCTTGTGCGTTAATAGCCACGTAGGATGCAACTGAAAATGCATCAAAACGTCTCAAAGAAAGAGAATACTTTCCTAAAACTCACAGAGTTATAGGATTTTCTTCATTTTTTTTCTGTTGGAGTTATTTCAGCGATACGATTAGAGAATGTGTTCTGAAATGAATACACATGCAACGACAAAATTGATTTTTTTAAATGAAGGTAGAGTAATTTTGCGTGAGAATGGTGCAGCTGTTCTGAAGACATCAGCTGAAGTCCTGTCTCTTACCTCTGTGAAACCTCCTTCCCCACTCGTGTCCATCCAGTAACGTGTAGTTTCTCGTAATTACTGCTGGCGGGTGCTGTGTCGGTTCTCTCAGTGGACCACGGCCGATTTCGTTTCCTATCCATTGTAACTTACGTAGTTCTCCGTCTCTAATGACTGAAATTTCTGAGACGTTAAACTGTAACATTATTTCTCCCATTCAGATCGATATTGGTCTCATGGAGAACAGCAGAAATTTTTTCATGGTTGTCTACTACGAGGGCGCGCTGAAAAGCAATGCCTTCGAAATTTTATGTGAAATCTGTTAACAATTTTTAAATAAAATAAACTTTACTAACAGCCTACATCTTTATTCTTCATGTGTACATATTTATTTCTCAACGTAGTCACCCTGGTGACGAACATATTTCTACCAACGAAGACCAGTTTGTTGATACTATCACTACAGAAAGTGTGAGTTTGTTGACGGAGCCAAAACTTCATTTGTGCTTGCAACGCTTTATCACTATCGAGGGGAAGTCCTCGGAGGATTCTTTAAGGTTTTGAAAAAAAGGATGAAAATCGGTCGGGGCCATGCCGGGACTGTATGGAGGATGATTGGTGACAATAAACCCAAGGCGTCGCTTTGTTGCAAATGCCGCAGCGTTTATGTGTGGTCTGCTAGTGTCATGATGAAGAAGAGGATGTTCAATGTGAAGGAGCTTTTCGAATTCGTGCTCTCATTTAGAAACTCGAATTTACCATGCTCTTTCTCTCGCACCAACATAGATACGTTACCAACCGCCATTTAAATCGCTACAAATCAGAACGCTCTAGCGGCAGAGGACTACAATTTGTGTCAGTCGTGAGGGAAAGTCATCCGAATAATATGCATGACATGTAATGTCTAAGCCGATATTGAGAACTGAATAAAAGACTCGGAGGCATTACGTTTCAGCAGGCCTTCGTATAAGGCCAGGTATGGCTGAGAACCTTTGGGGTTTGGTGCGAATTAAGTAGTTCAGTCCTAAATCTGGTTCAAATTAGGTTTCTCAACAAGTAACTCTATAATTTTTGCGGTTTTGTATTGGACAAACTCCTATGAAGTACAAGTAATATGAACTAGAGTTTTATTATCTTGAAAGGCTTATTCCCGATTTGTAGGTCAGTGACCAATCCCCGTAAGACCTTGCAGATATATATGTTTCCTGCGATTTTCCTAAGTCACTTAAGAAGAATGACAGGGACGGTTTTTCGAGGAAAGACAGTTCTTCGAGGGGATAGAGACGACTGTAACTTTATAAGCAGCTGGTTCGGTTGCCGGAAGACGGACTGAAACCGACAGGTCGGCTGTGAGCCGGCACGAATGCTTGTTGGGGCGGCCAGCTGTCAGACGGACTCTTGACAGGCGAGCTGAGCGCAAGTAAAGGCAGCTAGCAAGCTAGCAAGCGATTATCGGTGTTTACCCTGGCAGAAAGAGGGTGTCTGTTCCGGCGACATGGTCCCTGGACTAACTATGGTGGAGGAGTCTGTAGCTTGAAATAGCGCTACTAACATAATTTTGATGAAAATACGTAAAATTCATTAAAGCATGCTAGAGAAAACCCAATGAGCTCATTGAACATAAATAGTTAAATTAATACTTAAAAAGTTGTTTGGATAATTACTATTATTGTTCATAATAAACTGTAACAACTGAACATTTCGTGGAAGGCAAACTTGTGATGCACCAGATAAAAGAGTATAATTCCTGTAATATAATCAACCGATTATTTTTATAATTAAACACATGTAATAAAATGTTATAAACAATTAGTTTATTTACGTCAGTAGTGTCATAACTATGGAATCTTCCACAGAGACACAAATGATCTTATCAGCATGATTTTGCTTATTTGTTTCAGGCTTATTTGAAATTGTTGAAATAGTGTGTAAGTGAGTTTATTAAGAAGCTGCAAAATACTGGAAAGATTTCTACATGTTTTATGATAAGTATTTAAGTTAAAATAGTATCGCCTGTGGTCGTAATTCGACCAGTTGTGCTTATAAGGTAATAAAAGTCAATTTTTCATATAAACATCGTGTATATTGAACTTATACACTCCACATAAAACTCTGCCTGAAATTTTAGCCTCCGAACAGGGCACAGCAAATTCTGCAGTGTAGCTACGAATATTACTGAAATAATCCTTTACCTTCTCTATAATTCTTCAATCTTTTGAAGTGAGTCGTCGACACAATGAGTTGATAAATAAATGTTTTTGCTAAAGGCGGCAAATAAACTTTTCCATCATAACAACAGAGCATGAATGCCGTTTCAGTCTGACCCGTTAACGTTCTTCTTCGAGGCATAGCCTAATACAAATAAATACAGTTTCCATATATTAAGGGAGGTAGTAGCTATTCAAAATGAAGAAACTGGAAATTGGGAACTTACTTCAAATATTGTAGTTACGGTGGCAAGTGAACGCAAAGTTAGTTCCATTTACTCGTAGACAAAAGTAAGCGAAAAAATTTTGCCAATAAACAACGTTATGTACAGTCTCTGTTGTTCCGAAAGCCTTCGTTACTGCAGTGTTGCCGGCCGGAGTGGCCGAGCGGTTCTACGAGCTTCAGTCTGGAACCTCGCGACCGCTACGGTCGCAGGTTCGAATCCTGCCTCGGGCATGGATGTGTGTGATGTCCTTAGATTAGTTAGGTTTACCTAGTTCTAAGTTCTAGGAGACTGATGACCTGCCGCGCAGGATTATCTGTGCGGTCTGGGGCGCTGCAGTGATGCAGTCATGGACTGTGCGGCTGGTCCCAGCGGAGGTTCGAGTCCTCCTTCGGGCATGGGTGTGTGTGCTTGTCGTTTGGATAGTTTAGGTTAAGTAGTGGGTAAGCTTGGGGACTGATGACCTTAGCAGTTAAGTCGCATAAGATTTCACACAAATTTGAACATTTGAACTGATGACCTCCGATATTAAGTCCCGTAGTGCTGAGAGCCATTTGAACCATTTTTGAACTACAGTGTTTTCTTTTTCCACTGCTGACATTAACGACCTAGCAGTTGTGGCATTGTTGTTACCCGAGATGCGTGTGTTACTGCGAACAAACCTTCTGCAGCATTTAAACGTGAACGTCCATAGAAAGCGATTTCACAATTTCTTTTTTTTTACTTTCGTGTGTCATTTCTACTGTTGCACCTGAGCGGTATGTGGGGTAGAAGTTGGTAACAGTGTAAGAGAAAGAGGAAAACTTTTCTTATGTGTTTATATCTACTTCCTTTTACGTCTCTCACTGCCTACGGACACACATGATTTTTATTTTGTGCACATCCACAGCAAAGTATCTTTCATTGCCTTCCTCGTATAATTAATGTTAAAAATAGGCATTTCAAATTTCGATACTCGCGTATTAATATTACGGTAATTGTGAAAATTACGAATGGTGGTCAGAATGAAAGTATCTGCAATCGAGGAGTGGTCACGTGACCAAACGTTTAAATAAGCGTGCAGTGCAGAGCTCGCGGTCTTTTCGTCTTTCGGCTGTCATCTTGTGTCTGGAGTTTTGGTTAGGTATATCCGTTTTGGTTTCGTCTAGAGTCAATGGTGTGTATGCCGCGAAAGTTATTTACGCGTAGCGGCCCTTGTACTTAATTACTTAATGCATACTGCTGGTCACAAAGTAACTACAAATTTTGCACTGCTGACAGATACTGGACCGTTATTAAGTGTGTGGCCTACATTGGCATACGGTGCGCTTTTCTGAAAAATAAAAGGGATTTATATCGAAGTTAAAATTAATCTGTTTTGATCAATATTATTATCCTTCGGGATTTAACAAACAGATCGAACATCAGTACATCTTTTATTAAACTATTTTTAAAGTCTCACTGGTAGTGTAATATTTTGGTATAAACATTATTTTGATGTGTTGTTGGGCTGTAGAGCGCCGCTGTATGGCCACCCTGTATTGATGACAGCGAGCCGGGCTCAAATTTAATAGCCGTACATTGCCCACACTCTGACGCAACTTACTGCTGCGTCGTAATTGTTTGTATCAAAAGGGATACACGGAGTGAGAAGTAGGAGCAGAGATTAACATCACAACTGGATTGGCTCATCCGGGACTGGACTGCATTACCATTCTATTGTGAATTATTTTGGAACTGGTTGTCTCAGTACCCAAGCTGTAGTAGTGAGCAGTTAGCATGGGGGCTCGCCAGTTTCTGTATGGAGCGCCAGTGGTAAAGGCGGGAGCAGTAATGGCGCAGTTAGTGCGGACGTTAGGCGTAATAGCGCGTGTAAGGAACAGCAGCGGCTTACTACGCCTACACGGCACGTCGCCGATAAAGCAGTCCACTTGGGCAGTTACCGGGCAGCAGAGGCGGAGTCTTCACATGGCATCACATTCGGGCTGCATCGCGTGGGCGCCAAGCAGCAGAGACGACGGCTTCACACAGCGTCACATGCAGCAGACGGAGGCCCACGCTGCGGACAATATCGCATCGGCATCGGATCAAATGCACAGCAGTCGAGGCTGCATACACGTATATCTATGGGGAAACGCGAGTGCCGTCAGCGGCTGTACTGTAATAAGATTAATAATTCACAAATTAATATGGGTCAGAGAGTGCAAGGGAGAAATATTAGCGGCAATAGCATGCGAGAGAGAAAGAAAGAAATAGTTTATATGCCACGAAGTGATCTGTATACCTTTTTGAAACATTGAGTATTGAATTAGAAGATATAGATTTACAAATGTGGAGTGTAAAATCTGAGATCGCTGGAGATACAGGTTCAAAAATGGAGGGTAAAGTGGGGCGTATAAAAACTGATACAGCTGAGGATATAGATTGAAAATTACAAGAAATAGATCAAATCTCGATAAGTGCAGTGAGAGGAGAATTTGTTCAGCTAGATATTAAATTCACTGAGATTATAAATACAACTGAAAACACTGTTAAAATGACCGAGGGGTTAATCTCAGAGTTGGCGAGATCGAAACGGAATGGGTAGCTAATGCCTAAACTGTGAAAGTTCACCTTGTGAAAAGAAATGAGGCACAAGGAAAGAAGTATATAAATTTTGAAATATAAACAAATGCAGCGTTTAAATCAGTGAATGCAGGCATTGCTGAATGTTAAAAATGTGTAGGTGAAAAGCTGCAAGAGGAAGTCAGCAAGAGAGAAAAGCCGATAAATGAATTGAAGGAATTAATAAGTAATGTAGCACTTGGGCAAGGGAATTTGATGATGGGGCATCCCATTGGGCAACGATTGTGCACAAAACCATTCAGTGGAGAGGGTAAGCACAGTACCATGCAGTGGACTTCTTGGTTGCATGTAAAAATTATTTTGTTGCTGGCATAAGTGAGATGGCTAAAATTAAATTCGTAAATATGAAATTAGAAGAAAGAGCTCAGACAAGGGATAATCGGCACACAGAGCAATTTTGTTGAATTAAAAACTGTTGAAATGATGTTCTTAGATAAATACTGGGCCAAGCTAAACAGGTAAGATTACAAAACGAATTTTTGAATGGTCCAGGATATATGAGTGGCAAAGAGAACATGAGGGAATTTTGTGCAAGGGAAATAATAAATTAATACATTTGGAAAGGCCGTTAGGGGCTCTAACCAAAATCTCTGCATTAAAGAGGAGACTTCCAGAATCACTACAGTAGAAACTGATCCAAAGCCCTACTAATTCTGCAGAGGAATTTCCGAATTTCGTAGGAAGCATGCGTAGAGCTATGTGTCGCAGACCATAATTTGTTAATCGGTTAATAAAAATCATGACAAGAGTAATTAAAATAATTTCAATGGAAATCATAAGAATAGTGGTGGGCGGTGGGGGAGATGATAAGAATGGACATAATAATCACAATAAGAATTGAAGGGACAGACTGCAAGAAGTTAATGGGAATTATAATAAGGGAAAGGAGAATTCTGAACAGAGGAGAGAGGAATTAAGGGGCAAGAGTCAGGACATTAAAGTGCACACAGTGCAAGCTTTCATGACAGATAGTCGGTCAACTAATGGTAACCTCACTCAAGGGCCACAGGGTGGGGGGGTGGAGGGGGGGGAGGGAGACTAATGGGTACGCAAATAAAAGTGCATACACAGGATTAAAAGAGGGAGGAAGGGTGTAGCGAGAAACAAAAAAGAGATGTAACTATATACAACATGGATGCAATAACAGGTAATGAAAATATGGTGATGGTAATAATAACTACAGTAACTGGAACAGGAGAAACAATATTAATAATATATACAATATGAATAAACTGCTGTTAAGTTGGGAACTTGTTTCCCAGATATAAAATGGTTGAACTGGAAGATAATGAAGAAAATAGTGTGGGTTTGGCTTCAATAAAGAGTACTGATAATTCTGAAAAAGAGGCAGTGGCTCTGCCAGAAGTAAAAGCAGGTGTTAATATGGAAATGAGGAGCAACGTAATTAATAATGAAATTATTGGTAATCAGTTTATTTCTGTGGATTTGGAGATGAGTAATGACAGGAGTTCTTCGAATATTAGTGTATGTGAGTCCGCTCATTCATAATGTAGATATTGTGCCTGTACCAGTGAGCGCACTTGGTGAAGCAGTAGATAATGATGTATGTGTAAATGCTGTGACTGTACCAGTGGGTGGACCTGACAATGTTGTGTGTGGTAATAAAATTGAAGTTCAGGTTGATTCCAGTAATGAAAAGTTGTTGAGTTTTGCCCTGAGGAAAGAGTTGAGACACAAGTTTTTATGTAAGGTAGTCAGATGGCTCTCAATAAGAATGTTGGTACTGTTACTGGATGGAAAAAAAGAAGCTGAGTATGATGTTAATGACTGGGTATCTTGCGTTGCGATCCATGAAGTGTTACTTTTATTTCCGAAGCATTTTTCATCTTGCGCCTGGAGTTTTGGTGAGGTATTCTCGTCTTGGTTTCGTCTGGAGTCTGCGGTATGTATGCTGCGAATGTTATTTACTTGTAGCGGGACTTGTACTTTATTATTTAGCGCATGCTTCTGGGCGTAAATGCTATGTCTGCACAAAGTAATTCCAAATTTTACACTGCTGAGAGATACTGAACAGTTATTATGTGAGTTATTTGTATATGGGCAACATTCACACATTTTGTGCTTTTCTGAAAAAAAAAGTGAGTTATATCAAAGTTAAAATCAATCTGTTTTGTGCAATATTATTATCCTTCGGGATTTAAAGAACAGATCCAACCTCAGTACATGTTTTATTAAATTATTCGCTAATGTCTCACTGCCGGTATAGAGTTTTGGTGTAAATATCATCATGTTGTTTTGTTGGCCACCCCCGATTGATGTCAGCGAGCCACGCTCAAAGTTAATAGCCGTACATTGCCCAGACTCTGGCGGAACCTACTACTACGTCGTAATTAACTGTAAAAAAAGGTATACACTGCGTGAGGAACAGGGACAAGAGCCCCGAGAGCAAGAGTAACGTCGTACGATTTCCTTCCCCATCGCCTTCTAATCCTCTACTCAGGCGACCTCATCGTCGACGGGATGATCATTACTGCACAGTGGCACCGACACGCCGTAAGGTAAACGACTATAATCAGTCAACAGGTGTTATTGTACTATACTGTGGGCACATGAAAACGCTTCATAATCAGGACGAGGTAGCTACTAAGATGTATCAGTGCTATGTGTGACTTATGCCCATCAGCTCGCCCATGGTAATTAAATTTGAACATCTCAAGTGGTATAAGAGAACAACTTCTTCATCTAAATATGAGTATGAAAACCTCTGCAGAATCGTGGCTTAGAGGATATAGCAATATTATTTGCCTCTCAATTTTTGATCTATATGCTAAAAAAGTCTGTAGTCTTTCATCATATGAGCTTCGGTATTTAAGAGGGACATAATCTATCTTGCTATGACAACTATTATAACTCTTATAATCATTTAAATTACCTCGTTTTGCCAAATAGCATGGACTTGCTTAAATACACTGACATCACTTGAATGAGGGGAGAGGTTAGTCATATCTTTTCTTATGACACTCCCTCATTGTATATGCAGTACCGTGCAAGCCACTAACACTTCCTTATCAAGCGCAGATGCTTAGAAAACCTATCTTTTTTAAATGCACAGTGGGTATCGCCATTGGTTCGCTATGACTACACAGTAAAGATCTACACATTGGTATTATTATATTATACGTAACAACAACCTTTCCTATTCTGAAAAGATGTCTGACTAAAGTAAGCTCTTGAAGATTTTGAATTCTTCGATTAATGATGTTTCAGATAATTACAAATGGAGGTAGAACGATGTGGGTTCAGTATTAGATATGAACGGTCGCTTAACATACGTTGACTTTCATGTGCATAAATATCAGTATGGTATCCCCACGAGAGGGTTACGATATGGACAGCACGTATGTCTAAGAGAAGAATAATTCTGTTTCACAATCCACGTATTCAGTCATACGAAAGAAGTTACAGGAAGCTTATACTCAATACTAGGAAACCATTATGTTCTGAAAGTGGGACGCTACAGTGCAGAGTCTTCCAGCAGAAATGCATTAAATTTGATAGATTCCGATTATTATTGGAAATACCACTACACATACAGAGGTTTGTTTCACTCAAGACAATTTGATTTTCTCAATAGAATTACCCTCCAACAAAAAATCACATTTTTTAATATACATGGTGATCGTTCTACACCAACAACCAGTTAATAATATTTGGAAAAGGCTATAAAACCACAAAAAATCAATAACAAACACACAAATACTATTAAATAACTGCTAAGAGTGATAAATCTACTGAAAAGTTAAGGAATTTTCACAGTTCAAACAAAACACTGCTGACAGTCACTAAAGTCTCACTAATCTGCTAATATGACGAAAATTCCATAGAAGTTAGTTGCTCTGATGAATTTAATACTTTGCGTGCTGGAGTATATTAATTACACTGGTCAACAGTGAAAAATCCTTGGGAAATAAAAGTAACAAATTCTTAGAAATTTGAGGGCACTAGTAACGAATATGACATTTGTTTTAGAAGATTGATTCTGGTTTCGAAGAAATACATTATCGCTGGATGTGCCCAAGTGCGCAAAACAAGGGTTCATGGCAACATCAGTTGTCTGCTAATTTAATAAACGTCATTGTTTGGCGGTCGGATCCTTGATATTCTTGTCGGTAGCATTATAACGCCGACAAAGAAAAATCAACGGCCTTACCAGTATTGCCAATTTAGTACTTCTGCCACTAAATCTAGTGGATTTGTGATGTTATTCTTCTGTAAAAATCTTCCAGATTTTTTTCGTTGAAGAAATAAAAGTCAGCAGAGTTTGGTAGTTTCGCTTGAAATTAATTAACAATACTCAATATCATGCCTTAGTTTGCATCAAAAACTTTGCCAGGAAAAACGTGGTTTGTAACGTTCTTGCGTAGTTACAATTTACATTCCCAGAGGTGGTCGTTGTGAGATATTAGGTTACTGTATGGTGTTATATCTCTTATCGCTACTTGAAGTGATTAATTTGACATATATCGCCTAAATGTTTTAACAGTGCACAGGAAATTGATGTTCGCGATAACTTGGCACTTAACCATAAAAAACGTAGTTTTGTGCCTTTAAAAAAGAACGCCTAGCCGAACTTATGTCTTTGTAGTGGTCATAGTGAGAATCTGCACTCTGGAATGTGACGATGGTGACATACTGGGTGAGTATGGGGTGTTTTTCATCTATACTGACCAGAAAAGAGTTCTCGTAAATGTGTAAACATATTATGTGTGCAATGAGGTAACATTTACCAGTCAAAAACGAAATTTCACGCTAATCATAAAGAAAGCCTACTTCTTGTATTTTGGTTGTAAAGTGGGAGAGATGGACAAGAAGTGGGCACCACACATTTTTTGTAAGACGTATTCTACAAACTTGCAGGACTGGCTACATGGAAAAAGACCAAGTACCATTTGCAGTTTCCATGATATGGAGCTGCCATTTCTGCATGATTATTTTAATTAACAGCACATAGAGTGGACTGTCATTTATCCCAATATCCCTTCAGCTATTCGTCCTGTATTCTGAAGAATTACTTGTTCCACAACCTCCCGCATCTTACTCCAATAGTTCACCCGACGAACAGTAAGACGCGGACAAACTCGACGCAGGCATGCCATATTCTGTTGTAGATTCGTCGTCATCCGGTGATCCCGAGTTCACAGCCAACATCTCATCATCTAATTGCCATCTGATCATTCAGAATGAATTAAATGATAGTGTGAGGGATCTGGGGTTTGCAAAATGTGGCGCAAAATTGCTGGCATCTAAGCTCAGGCAATGGAGAGTTCTTGCTGAAAATGTTAAAGTATCTGTTTTTTCGAACACGTCAGAAGACTCCGGAACGGATTTTTCAGTAGGAAGTGATCTACTGCACTGCACAAACGTAACTGGGCTTATGAGTAAACTTGACATGGAACACAGTTCCGATGACTGGCGACTGTTCATAGACGCATCAGAACTTCAGTGTGAAAGCTGTGTTAGTGCATAATGGAAAGGTGTTGTCATCAATTCCAATAGGTTATACAGTGCACTGGAAGAAGAGACATGCCAGAGTGGAACAAATTATAGCGAATACAATTGAAATATTTATGAAGACTTCAAAGTTCTGGCCACACATTTTGGCCTGCAGCTCGGCTACAAAAAATATTGCTGTTATCTGTGCGATAACCGAGATAAGGCTTCCTACTATGCCAGTAATGACTGGCCACTCCGTAAATCTTTCGAATCAGGAATAAACAACGTTCAACACTTTCCTTCGATAGATTACAACAGGGTTTTACTTCCTTCTTTACATATTAAACTAGGTTTAATCAAGAACTGTGTTGAGAGAATGAACCAAGATTAATGAACATTCAAATACATTCTGAGTAAACTTTCACGAATTACTGAAAGTAGAAACCGGGAAGGAATATTTATTGGACCACAGACTCAGAACTACTCAATGATCCTGAATTTGATGCACTGTCACCGTATAAGGTGAAGACCGCATGGTATTCTTTCCGAAACGTGATCACAAATTTCTTGGAAAACTTTGGAGCTCAGAACTATAAAGGCATATAATTGAACCAAGCAATGGCGTGCCATATGTCTAAAAATACGTATATTACACTATCATTAGGATTTTTTCACAGAAAATTGCGGAGCAATCAGTGATGAACAAGGGAACATTTCCACCAAGTGATGTCTACAATGGGAAAAGGATATCAGAGCCATTGGAGCAAGTATACACTTGCTGATTATTACTGGGCGATCGCTCGAGATGGTACACACCCACAATAGAAGCTAAAGGCAAAAAGGCAACTTTTGTAATATCCAGGAAAATTACGTTCTTATCACATCCACTGTGTGCACGCATCTTTATTTTTCATTAACACTAGGTAACAAATGGCTCTAAGCACTATGGGACTTACATCTGAGGTCATCAGTCCCCTAGACGTAGATCCACTTAAAACTAACTAACCTAAGGACATCACACACATCCATGCCCGAAGCAGGATTCGAACCTTTGACCGTAGCGGTTTCACACTGATGCGCCTTGAACTGCTCGGTCGCAACTGCCGGCAACACTAGATAACAGTAACCCTTTACAGTCACGTTAAACTCGAACCAATTCAGCACTTTTGTCGTCATTTTCGTCGTCACCACTCTCGATTTCATAAGAAAATAGTCTTTTGGTTTCCAAAGAATAAAAAAAGTTAGTTTTTTTTGTCCAGTGTTGTTAGGCTCATGAGAAATCGCTAAAGATACAAAGTCGAAGTGCTGAAGGTACGTGGTCAGATTTGGACCAGAAACAAAGCATCATTAGAAGTCAACGCATTTCACTGAAATTTAATCAAATAATACTGCGATATAAACTTTAGATATTTCTGACCACATAGTTTAGATAAAGGAGTGGTTCACTAACGGTAGTGGCCAGTTTTGTAGCATGGTGGCGCTGGTTTCCGTTGCTGGACCTGGCCAGTAGCATAGACTAAACAGTGGGGAAACTCTTAAGCGGCTGCGAGCTACACTTTTTATAAAAGTCGTGGTGTAGGTGGTGCTACACTACACATTAGGAATTATATAATCTGAAGTGAAGACCAAAATATAATTTTATACAAAAAGGAATGTAAAAGCCTATGCTGGTCGGAGTAGCCTTGCTGTTCTAGGCGCTGCAGTCTGGAGCCGCGGGACCGCTACGGTCGCAGGTTCGAATCCTGCCTAGGGCATGGATGTATGTGATGTCCTTAGGTTAGTTAGGTTTAAGTAGTTCTAAGCTGTAGGGAACTGATGTCATCAGAAGTTAAGTCCCATAGTGCTCAGAGCCATTTGATCTTGTAAAAGTCTATACTAGAATTTGATTATATTTTGTGATTACTTTGGTACAATTCCGGGGATTTGTTATTACGAATTTCTAGTAACGGTTAGTCTGTAGCTAATTAAATTCCCCCTTCCCCTTTCCCCTCCCCCTTAACTTCTATCGTTTCCCGTCATTTCACTTTCTCCACCCGTTCCCACCCCTCCTTCCCTTGTTTTTACTTACAAATGATATATTTCTAGCTACTTTATATTAGCCTTAAAACATTGGTTTCTATAAAAAAAATATGGGTGATGGCCAAATAAAACGCCGCATGTTTGTCATTTATTTTAGCATAGGGGTAATAAGCCCCCTTTTTTACATAATTTTTTTCCAATTTAATCGTTTTCCAGCTACTTCTAAGCTATTCTTTCTTGCACTTCTGCGCACTTACTCCGTGCATGCAGCTACTACCCTCTGGCGTCCTAAATTTTCAACCCAACACACATCGGCACGCCATCAGTTCACTACTTGCATTTCCGAAGCACTTTCTAATGCCAGTGAGCACGATATTATGTGGCTTTATTATTATGGAGGTAAATTTGATCTTCATTTGTGCCTTATGGCTACATATTTTAAGTGCCTCCACAAAATCATGTAACCAGTAATTGGATAAATTCTTTGTAAGTCAGTGATTTGTTTTTGCCTTTGCCTTATACCTATGTTCTAAAATGCATATAATGTTAACCAGTTTAGGTGTTAATCATTGGTCCTTCTGAAGAAGATTTTTTAAAAGGAGTCGAAACCTAGGGGTGGGGGGTTAGTAAGCCTTGTACTACTGCTACGGATTTCGCTGGTTGCATTCATGCAAAATTGATAGACATATGGCTACCCATATCCATGATTTTTCCATCCTTTCAGGGAGATTTTATCACTTGCTCGTTGACATTCTTTGCCCCTCCTCTCTTCTGCAGGGTATAGTTTTTTGGTCACAATGATCTACAGATTTACTCGTTACCCAGAGTCTGTACCTGCTCAGGATATTTCTGAAATATCTATTACTCGCTTTTCAGTATCCGTGTGTTTCGGCCGTTTTGGTATCCTGTAGGTCAGTACTTCCGATAGGGGACGCCAATTTGAATAGTTATTCACAGAACTATTGCTTTATTGTGGTTGCAAGCATATCCATACTACGGGCTACCATCCCTCAAGTAATGGTACGGCAGAGCATATGTACCGGACCTTTAAGACAGCGTTGGTATTCCGTCCAGAACCTTGGGTCTTGCCATTGTCTTTGGTTTTCTTGGGATTGTGTATTAGGGAGGACAAGCAATGTTCCCCTGCACATCTAAACTTCCACCCTTTCAATCCGGGGAATTTGTTGATTTTTTAAACAAACTAAAAAAGCTTTTGTAAAGTCTCGTCCCAGAAAATCCTACTAGACGCGGACCGAATTGTTTTCGTTCATAAGGATCTTGAGACGTGCCACTGTGTTTGCTTAAGTCAAGATGCTGTCAGACCTTCCCTTACCACTCACTATTCTGTCCCTTTCGGGGTCCTACAGCGTGACAAGGTATTTGTGATGGATAGAATTGGTAAACCTTATGCGATCTCAGTTGATCGCTTAAAGCCAGCCTATTGCAGTAGCAATTTGGGGACTGTACCCATGTCAAACAAGGATAGCAATAGTGTGTTTGAAACTCCTTCAGACGTAAGTCTGCTTCATGTTATTCAAACTCGTTCAGGTGCAAACGTTGTCTGTCAGTATCCGGAGGTACCAGGGGCTTCAGGTCTTACAAATATTACTTAAAACTTGCAATTTTCATGCTGTTTCTATGTCTATTGTTAGACGAGCTACAGCTCTCCTAGAAATTGGTGGGAGGAGGGGGAGGGGGCTAATGGCGCGGAATCTATTTACATCAAATTATGAACATACGATGGAATGTGATATTTATATACACTCCTGGAAATTGAAATAAGAACACCGTGAATTCATTGTCCCAGGAAGGGGAAACTTTATTGACACATTCCTGGGGTCAGATACATCACATGATCACACAGACAGAACCACAGGCACATAGACACAGGCAACAGAGCATGCACAATGTCGCCAGTAGTACAGTGTATATCCACCTTTCGCAGCAATGCAGGCTGCTATTCTCCCATGGAGACGATCGTAGAGATGCTGGATGTAGTCCTGTGGAACGGCTTGCCATGCCATTTCCACCTGGCGCCTCAGCTGGACCAGCGTTCGTGCTGGACGTACAGACCGCGTGAGACGACGCTTCATCCACTCCCAAACATGCTCAATGGGGGACAGATCCGGAGATCTTGCTGGCCAGGGTAGTTGATTTACACCTTCTAGAGCACGTTGGGTGGCACGGGATAAATGCGGACGTGCATTGTCCTGTTGGAACAGCAAGTTCCCTTGCCGGTCTAGGAATGGTAGAACGATGGGTTCGATGACGGTTTGGATGTACCGTGCACTATTCAGTGTCCCCTCGACGATCACCAGAGGTGTACGGCCAGTGTAGGAGATCGCTCCCCACACCATGATGCCGGGTGTTGGCCCTGTGTGCCTCGGTCGTATGCAGTCCTGATTGTGGCGCTCACCTGCACGGCGCCAAACACGCATACGACCATCATTGGCACCAAGGCAGAAGCGACTCTCATCGCTGAAGACGACACGTCTCCATTCGTCCCTCCATTCACGCCTGTCGCGACACCACTGGAGGCGGGCTGCACGATGTTGGGGCCTGAGCGGAAGACGGCCAAACGGTGTGCGGGACCGTAGCCCAGCTTCATGGAGACGGTTGCGAATGGTCCTCGCCGATACCCCAGGAGCAACAGTGTCCCTAATTTGCTGGGAAGTGGCGGTGCGGTCCCCTACGGCGCTGCGTAGGATCCTACGGTCTTGGCGTGCATCCGTGCGTCGCTGCGGTCCGGTCCCAGGTCGACGGGCACGTGCACCTTCCGCCGACCACTGGTGACAACATCGATGTACTGTGGAGACCTCACGCCCCACGTGTTGAGCAATTCGGCGGTACGTCCACCCGGCCTCCCGCATGCCCACTATACGCCCTCGCTCAAAGTCCGTCAACTGCACATACGGTTCACGTCCACGCTGTCGCGGCATGCTACCAGTGTTAATGACTGCGATGGAGCTCCGTATGCCACGGCAAACTGGCTGACACTGACGGCGGCGGTTCACAAATGCTGCGCAGCTAGCGCCATTCGACGGCCAACACCGCGATTCCTGGTGTGTTCGCTGTGCCGTGCGTGTGATCATTGCTTGTACAGCCCTCTCGCAGTGTCCGGAGCAAGTATGGTGGGTCTGACACACCGGTGTCAATGTGTTCTTTTTTCCATTTCCAGGAGTGTATACGGACTGAGATCTTGGATGTTGTTTGGTGATGTATGACTATTGTATCTGATCTGAAGAAAGTATATAATAAATCGAAGAAAGTTCGATGAATTAAATAGTATTAAATATTCAATGGCATTACGTAGTATACATAAAACATCAAATTCAGTAAGTTCAATGCGCTAAAGAATCTCAACCTTCGTAGTTTCCAATAACGAGTAGTTGGCGTTTTGAACTGAAACTCCATCATTTATCCATTTATCCCACTAATTTTTAGCTACGCGAGAAAAGTTCCCAATTGAATGAATTATTTCAACAATAATCAGTGGCCTGTTATCGTAGGTTTGATACTGTTTTGACTTGAGATCACTGTAAGCATCATAACAGACTGAAAATGATCCTATAGCTGCTGCTATTGTCGATCTGTCAGAAACGCGTCCTAGTGCCTTAATAGGCAAGTGGGAAATAATTGAAAATGCTTCAAAACGCGTCTAAGAAAGAAAACAGGTTGCGCCAGTTCAGATGTTGTTGGCTCTTTTTAAATTTTTGCTCTAGGAGTTATCACAGTGATATGCTTAGACAATGTGTTTTGAAATGAGTGTAAATACAACTGAAAAATTAATAATTTTTCTTAACGAGAGAGTAACTCCTCACGAGAACGTTCTTAAGGCTTCAACTGAAATCGTACGGTGATCATTCGACACTAAGGACCACTTCATAACACGGGGAAAATGGCTTGTGAAACGTAGGTAGCGGTCTAATGACACTCACATTTCCGAGACGTGAAGCCGCAGGATTATTTTTTCACTTCAGATGGATATTGGTCTCGTAGAAAACAGTCGAAAATTTTTCACTTTTGTTTACTGTAAGGCCAGATATTGCTGATAATCTTTAGGGTTTGATGCGAATTCAGTGTTTCAGAATATCTCCTATATTCTGAATTCGGTTCAAATTAAGATTCTGTAGAAGTAAGTCTAAAGTTTTTGTGGTTTTTGTCGGAAAGACGCCTATGAAGTAGAGTTGGTTAATCTTGATAGATATTAATTATTTTCGGGCTGTTTTTCGGTGATAAAGACATCCATTTAACCATCCAGACACATCTTTCCTATAATTTTACTGAATCGCTTAAGGAGAATGGCAGGGATTCGTCCTCTGATCCTCTGTTCTGCTCCATCTCTAACGACCTTGTCGTCGACGGCTCGTTACCCCTGCACGGTGGCGCCGAACCGCCGTATAGTAGAGGATTATTGTCAGCCCACAAGGTGTTATTCCACCACACTGTGGCCACATGGAGACGATTCATAATCAGGACGAGGCAGCGACTAGGATGTGTCAGTACTATGTGTGACTTATGGCCTTCAGCTCGTTCATAGTAATTAAGTTTGAAATTTTCAAAACGAACACTAACAGCATCATGGATTTACGGTCTTAAACTGTGCAGAATAGTAGCTTAGAGAATGTCAAACAGTTGTTGGCAACTCACTTTTATGATCCACATGCTGAAATAGGTGTGTCGGCTTTCTTTTTACATGCTTTGTTACTCAATAGGGACATAATGTACCTCGCTATGATGACTATTCTAATCTTTTAAATTACATCTTTTTGTCTTGTACCGTGGAATTATTTAAATACACTGACCTCTCAACAAGGAGGCGAGGAATGACTTATACCTTACCGTTTGGTTGTCGCACCTGTATCTGCAAACAGGGTGCAACCCGGTAGCAGCCTTCATATCTTGCTCAGAAGATCGGAAAAGATATTTTTGAAAGGCACTGTGGATATTGCCATTGCCTCTTTATGACTACATACTGACAATTTACAGATTAAGATTCTTGTATTGCACTTTTTTAAAAATCTGTGTGACAGAAACAACCACTTTAAATTTTGATTGCTTCGATTGCCGATGTTTTGGAGAATTATAAAGGGAGTTGGATGACATAGAGAGTGAGAACAATCACACAACATATCAACAATTATGTTACATCACAAGCAATCCCTAAATCATATGGTACAATATTTATTACGAACGATCCTTTAACATGAACTAGGATCATTAATCCCCTTCTTATGGGTAAATATCAGCACGAATATCCCGCGATAGGATTAGGACATGGATTCCATAAATTTCTAAGGGAAGAATAATTCTGTTTGACTGTTGAGGTAATCAATCACAGCAGTGAAACTGTAGGAAGCTTCTACTCAGTACCTCATTCCAGGAAACCCTGATGAACTGAAAGGGGAAGCAACAACGCATGGAAGCAAAGTTCAAAGTCTTCCGGCAAAAATGCATTAAATTTGACGCATTCCGATTACTGTAAATGCCTCCACACACATGGCTTAATTTTACTCATGAAAATTTGTTATAATGAGTGAATGGAATCAGTTTCCAACAGAAAAGCACTGCTTTCGTTACACGTGGTGATCGTTCGACACCACGGCCCAGTTCATAATACGGGGAAAATGGCTATAAAAATAAAACCAATGAATGACACACACGAATACTACTAATAAATTTCTGGGAGTGTTTACTCAACTGAATAGTTAATACACTACTGGCCATTAAAATTACTACACCACGAAGATGACGTGCTACAGACGCGAAATTTAACCTACAGGAAGAAGATGCTGTGATATGCAAATGATTAGCTTTTCAGAGCATTCACACAAGGTTGGCACCGGTGGTGGCACCTACAACGTGCTGACATGAGGACAGTTTCCAACCGTTTTCTCATACACAAAAAGCAGTTGACCGGCGTTGCCCGGTGAAACTTTGTTGAGATGCATCGTGTAAGGTCGGATTGTAGCCTATTGCGACTGCGATTTATCGAATCACGACATTGCTGCTCGTATTCGTCGAGATCCAATGACTGTTAGCAGAATATGGAATCGGTGGGTTCAGGAGGGTAATACGGAACGCCGTGCTGAATCCCAACAGCCTCGTACCACTAGCAGTCGAGATGACAGGCATCTTATCCGCATGCCTGTAACGGATCGTGCAGCCACGTCTCGATCCCTGTGTCAACAGATGGGGACGTTTGCAAGACAACAACCATCTGTACGAACAGTTGGACGACATTTGCAACAGAATTGACTATCAGCTCGGAGACCATGGGTGCGGTTACCCTTGACGCTGCATCACGGGCAGGAGCGCCTGCGATGGTGTACTAAACGACAAACATGGGTGCACGAATGCTAAAACGTCATTTTTCGGATGAATCCAGGTTCTGTTTACAGCATCATGATCGTCGCATCCGTGTTTGGCTACATCGCTGTGAACGCACATTGGAAGCGTGTATTCGTCATCGCCATACTGGCGTATCACCCAGCGTGATGGTATGGGGTGCTATTGGTTACACGTCTCGGTCACACCTTGTTCGCACTGACGGCACTTCGAACAGTGGACGTTAAATTTCAGGTGTGTTACGACCCGTGGCTCTACCCTTGATTCGATCCCCGAAATCCTACATTTCAGCAGGATAATGCACAACTGCATGTTGCAGGTCCTTTCTGGAAACAGAAAATGTTCAACTGCTCCCCTGGCCAGCACATTCTCCAGATCTCTCACCAATTGAAAACGTCTGGTCAATGGCAGCCGAGCAACTGGCTCGTCACAATACGCCAGTCACCACTCTTGATGAACTGTGGTATCGTGTTGAAGCTGCATGGGCAGCTGTACCTGTACACGCCATCCAAGCTCTGTTTGACTCAATGCCCAGGATTGTCAAGGCCGTTATTACGGCCAGAGGTGGTTGTTTTGGGTACTGATTTCTCAGGATCAATGCACCCAAATTGCGTGAAAATGTAATCACATGTCAGTTGTACTATAATATATTTGTCCAATGAATATACGTTTATCATCTCCATTTCTTCTTGGTGTAGCAATTTTAATGGCCTGTAGTGTAAATTTTCACAGTTCGAGCAAAGCGTTGCCGACCATTACTTAAGTCTCACGAATCTGATTATATTGCGAAAATTTCATTGAAATGACCTGCTCCGATGAGTTTAATACTTCGTGAACTGGTGCTTACTAATTATAAGGCACAGGGAAAATCACTAAAGCTAGCAAACGGAAGTGATGAAGGTACATGGTCAGATTTGGACCAGAAACAAAGCAGGATTACAAATACACGCATTTCACTTAGATTTATTCAAATAATACTCTGATTTAAACAAAAAAACTAACAAACAGACAAAAAAATGCACTTAACTGAATAGGCGAGAGGTTCCCTAACAGAGTCAACATGTTGCAAAGAACTGTGGTAGTAAAATGTCGGCGGCAGGCACAAGAGTGTGTTAAAAAACGGCCAACGGTCGCCCGTTGGGCATCATGGCCTGTTTTCTCGCGTGGTGCCGGTGGTTGCCTTTGTTGGACATAGCCATGAGCACGAACCAAAAAGGGAAAGCTTTGGAACAATAGCAATCTTTACTACTGGATAGCTATGGAAAGTCGCAGTGAAGTTGTTTCTGCCTTTCTCTAAGGAAGTGAAACTCCTGTGACCACTACTGGCGAATTCAGTTTCACTCACCCACTCAAGATGAAATAAGGAAGACGCTTTGTCATACACTTTTTAAAAGTTCTTTATCAATTAACAGGACAGTATGCATGAGATATTTTAATAAGATAGCGAGACATGATGATTGGAATGAAAGCGAAAGTGGAGCATAGCAAACCTGTTTCAATGCCAGTTGATATCTGTCTCGAGGCCCTTGTATGAGTTCTAATTACTCTTATGTAGCTAATTTGACCTTTACGCAGACACTTTTATGGAGGCAATACAAATGGTCTACAGTCTACTCCAACAGCGATTATCTCTATGTTCACCACAGTTTATTTCACTTTGAAATTTTGCATTTAGGTACGAGGGCTGTTCGGAAAGTAAGGAACGGTCGATCGGGAAATGGGAACCACAGTGAAAATCCGATGAAGCTTTGCACAGATGTGCTTGGAAGTGTCTCTAGTATGCCCCACGATGGCGTCACGTCGTTCTTTTCAATTTTGAACGCACAATGAGATGTAATCGACGCATCAGATTTCTCTGGTATATATCTAACATTGCAACCACATTTAGTGGCACTTTACCACACTTAAGGCAAACTGCTATTCATTACCGTATATGTGCACTGATGAGCCCAAACGTCATGACCACCGGCTTACTTGCTGGTTGGTCCACCTTTAGGGTGCAATAAAGCAGTGATCTCTAATAGCAACGTTTCCAAAGGTCCTCGATAGATTTCCAGGGCTATGTTGCTCACAGACAGTGGCTATGTACATGTCACGCAGGTCCTGTAAATTATAAGCCAGTACATTGTGGGAACGGAGACGGCGCCTGATAGCGTCCCAGATGGGTCCATCAGATCAGACCAGGCGGATTTACTGGCTAAGACGTCAACGTGAGTTCACTATCATGATCCTCAAATTATTACTGTAACACGATTCTAGCCTTTTAATACGTACAGTTACCCTGCTATAAGACGGCACGTGAAAGTACTTCGTAGCGTAATACTTTCCCTACGAATCGGCGGCTGTGGTGCCGTGCATGTTTCAAGCAACCATTCGCTTAAATGACGGCATATCTGGGCATGACCATCGACCTGGTGTAGCAAGAAACGTGATTCATTTGACCATGAGAAAGTTTCCATTGATGTACGGTCCAATCTCGATGATCCCGTACCCACTGCAGTCTTAACTAAAGCTGCCATTGGTTCAAATTGGGAACAACCTAGAGAACATCTGCTGCGGAGATCCTTGTTCAACAATGTTCACTCAACGGTGCCTGCACCAACTTTTCACTCTGTCATCAGAAAAGACTGCGATCGTCACCTGTTCTGCTTTTCCAAGCGGGCAAACCTCCGACCTTCGCGTTCTGTAATGGGGAGTGGCCATCCGATACCTTTTCGCCTACTGTTGGTTTCGCCGTCATGCAGTCACTTTCCGTAGATGCCCACAACGTAAACATGTGAACATCAGACCCGTTTGCCGTTTCTATGATTCTCGCTCTCATGTAAAAATTGGATTTCCGAATTTGCGGACCTTATCGTTGTTAGAATTATTCCCCAATCGCCTCTGCGTCACATGTACTTTTGCTACAGCGTCAGATACCTTCAACGCCACCAGGTCGAATTAAATACCGCGGTGGGCAGTGGTCATAATGTTTCGGCTTATCAATGTATGTACAGAGAAATGCGAAATCTATACTCTAGTCGCTCGATAGTGATATTATTCTATATACAACAGAAAATACAACAAAAGAACTTAAAATGCTGCTGAAAATGGCACTTGGGTTATATATACTGAGAAGAACATGTTATCCTTCCATGGAACATTACGATATTGCGGAGTAGCCTCTTGGTCTAAGGGGTCTTGCCACCGATTTTGAATGTTCAAATGTTCAAATGTGTGTGAAATCTTATGGGACTTAACTCCTAAGGTCATCAGTCCCTAAGTTTACACACTACTTAACCTAAATTATACTAAGGGCAAACAGACACACCCATGCCCGAGGGAGGACTTGAACCTCCGCCGGAATCAGCCGCACAGTGCATGACTGCAGCGCCTGACCGCTCGGTGAATCCCGCGAGGCGGATTTTGAACCTACAGCTTACTGTGTGAGTAGCGTATCTAACTTCACAGCGTGTGTCTCAGAACAAATGAGTAACTAATAGTTTATGCACTCGTTATATGAACGTACCTAAAAGATACGAATAACATGTTAACTATACAGGTAAAAAGAAGGTTTGCCCATTTATGAGAATTATACCTTAGTGCTGACTGAAGGGAGGAAGAAATGAAGATTGCGGTTTAATGTCCCGTCGAAATCTTGGTCATTAGGGACGGAGCACAGGCTGAGATTGATGAGAGAAAGGCGAAGGAAATCGGTCGTCCTCTTTCAAAGGACCCATCCCAGCATTTTCCTGTAGCGTCTTAGGGAAATCACAGAAAACCGGCCGAGATGGCCGAGCGACTATAGGCGCTACAGTCTGGAACCGCGAGACCGCTGCGGTCGCAGGTTCGAATCCTACCTCGGGCATGGGTGTGTGTGATATCCTTAGGTCAGTTTGGTTTGAGTAGTTTTAAGTTCTAGGGGACTGATGACCTCAGACGTTAAGTCCCATAGTGCTCAGAGCCATTTGAACCATTTTTGAAATCACAGAAAACCTAAATCTAGGTCGTCAGATGCGAATTTGAAGCGTCTTCCTCCCGAATGCGTGTCTGTTTTCCTAAACACTCAGAGAAGATTGGCTAGGGTATTACACAAAGTGGCTCTGCATGTATCGAAGTGAGTTGATCAGCTTACCGTGACGTTTTGGCATGTATCTATTTTGTTAGTTCAGCTGCAAAAATTCTCCAACCCGTGGATAAGGGACAGAAAGCCCTGATCGTACCTGAGTTGAATGATCAACTTCCATTGGGTATGCCTTTTGATACAGTGTAATGAAAATCATCCTCTGTCGACCTCCATGTCCACCTGCATATCTGCAATGCCGTGAGTTGTGGAACATGTAAGTAAGGCAATTACCGATGAAAACTATTCATTGCTTCCCTCAAAGGATTCTTTTGAATCTGAGTGCACTGAAAGTGCAAAACTCTGATACCTTTTCCTCCAGTTAGTGAATCTAATGGTCTGGCCTACCTATCATTTCCCTTTGCACTTTTGATATACTTTGTAATGTGCCTGTGTAGTTTCACCGTTCTTGCCACCAGATTGCGCATAATGTGAAAAATCTGCCCCTGTCTTCAGAGCCGATGTTCCAATACCTTACTGTTTTCATTTTGTTCCTAATGATCATATTAAGTCAAGAACAGATGAGGCCCACCGTTACGTTCACGGTGATGATATTGTTCTGGTTATATTAAGCACCGTGGACGTACAACATCATACGTGTCCTATATATTTCCTGACCTGGTTTGACATGGCATACCGTTTGCGTCGTAATTTTAGATCTCTTCAGCTTTTAATCCCTTTGAAAGTGACATGGCCTCCATCCTCCGCTATCAATCTCCCCTGCGTCCCTATGTATCAATTACGTACCGCCATAGCCCCAGTCCTTGGCGCTTTCAGGGCTAATTTTGCTCATTATGTCGACCTTCGTTTTTATTCCGTACCCAACCGTCATAGACCTACACCCCATCAGTTTGTACCTCCGTGAAATTAGGTCTGCCATACATATTTCGATGCATGTACGATCTCGGAGTGCGTAGCTTCTTAGGCTCCTCAATGGCGTTATGGGTTCACTGAATTCCGAGGTACTTCCCTCAAGTGTGTGTTCATGAGATCGCTGCACATGGACTTAATGATCCGTAGCTTGGCGTGGCCCTATTCCACATCTGGCGCCTTTCCTTCGAGATAGGTTGCTAACACCGCAAAACTAGCTACATACTTTTATATCTACCAGACGGCGATTGGTACAGTCCTAGGAAAATTTCCATTTCTGATGATGGTTTGAACCGCAAAACACGAATATGTTGCTAAGATTTTTTAAAATCTTTGCAAGAGGCATCATCTAGTAACCTCACCTGTTAACAGGGTGTCTCTAACGCCTGTTGAACAACCAACCACTTGAAACTATTTGATGTAGATGGCAAACGCATGTCCTAACTGTTTTAAAAAGACTTTCTGCCTCTCACACAAAATATCTGCAAACGTTGGCAAGGGTATATGTCCTTTTCTTTATGTTGAAGTGAGCGGTGCTTAAATTTCAATTTCGTGATGCGTCTTTGAATGCTGAGTGTTACTTCGGGTCTGGTGCTGGTAAAATTAGCGAAGCTGAAAGTTTGTTTTATTTTTGTCCAACCCTTTCTTATCTGTGACCTTCACAGCTGTCTTAGCTAGATTCATCCAGATATCACGATCCTTATTTGCGATTATTTTCCCATCCGTCTCAAACAGAGTCGTGACTTACTCAGGGATCTTCTCCGGAAATTCACTCCCAATGGCGTTCAACTGTTCTACGAGAATTTGGTTACCAGAGCGATGTGCTCCGGATTGCTAGCCCACCGGAGCTCTCCTGTCTCAACAGCTGACCACTCCCTAGCCCGCCTCAGTGTCTGTCAGCCCTTGAATGAACCTGCAAATGAATGCTTCTGCACTCTGTCCCTGATATAGATGTGAACGCTGATCAGTATACTCAACCAACACAATTAGTCGTGTAGGACGAAGGAAACCTTTTTTTTGTGCCAACATAGTGTGGGAAATTACTTTTTTGCTGGTCGATAAATAAGTAAAAGCTAGAAGTAATTTTTTTACCGTTAGGCATGCCAAATTAGAGTTAGATGAGTTTGCTACCGTTTCTGACTTGTGCTAAGCTTCTAAGTGTCGGAAAACCACGAAACGTATGGACTTGTTTCAGAGTTTCGCTTATAGCTCTTTCTCATCAATTTGATATTGTACTTGACATATTTTTCCACTAATAAAACCTGTTTATTATCATTTGTACTGGCATGGTAGTTAATTAATATGAATACATACTGCTAACTAGGTAGGTTGGTAGGTAGGTACGTAATGAAACTACCCTAATTAGAGTACTGTAGTTTATCTGGCGTTCAAAATTAATTTGACGTCACAAATAAGCCTCAGAGGGGATTTAGCGCTATGACTGCTTTCACGTTTTTGTTTATATCTCTGCAAAGATCTGAGTGAATTTAAAAAGTTAGGAGCTCTGTTTTTGCATAATTTGATGCTCTACAACTGTTATGCATGACACTTTTCGTTAGGAGTAGCCATTTTTTAATTACAGTCGTTGGAACACGAGCACAACTCACTTTCCTGCTAAGTTGGTAAAAACGGCCTTTCTCTGACGATAGATTGTGGCTAAACAGCTGAACCGATTTTAAGTTATAAGCATGTCATTCCACGCGAAATTTTATACTCCTTAATTTTGGTGTTTTGATCATTTTCGGTAGGACATATTTTTTTCGCATTATCGGAGAAAAACTGAAAAAATGCAAAAAAATTGGCTGTTTCGGCCCTCAAAAGTTTAGCAAAAGCCAGAAATCGTCGCAAACTCATTTAACTCTTATTTGGGGTGCATAACATCGATAAAAATCATTTCCAGCCAGTGTGGCCTTGTTTAGGGCTAATTTTCCTGGGCTAATAACATATAAGTACTTAAAATAGGGGAACATGCACAACACTTCTGTACACAC
Source organism: Schistocerca gregaria (assembly GCF_023897955.1). Lineage (NCBI taxonomy): Eukaryota > Metazoa > Arthropoda > Insecta > Orthoptera > Acrididae > Schistocerca > Schistocerca gregaria. Next base: position 440,978,325 of record NC_064931.1, on the reverse strand, counting down.
ACATACACACACACACACACACACACACACACACACACACACACACACACACACACACACACACACCTACGTTTTCTTCCTTGTCATTAAATCCATTTCGTACAATGGGCTGTGAGCTAACTATTCTAGAGTTCGATTTCCCTTTAAGTGGCAATTTCATACACATTTGTCAAAATTTATGTATCCTGTACTCGCACAGTAAGCAAATTAGTGTTGGGATAATGGTGTAATTACCGGATGTTGCATGCTGAAGTATGTAGAACACTCTTCATTACTGGAGAGGAAGAAAAAGCGGTTCATGAGGAAGAGGACTTTTTTCTTTATGTACTGCGTACAACCTGTTTCAATGCTTTTAATGGACAACGGCGTTCCATATATTTTGGATATAACACAAGCTAATCGACATTGATGGCCGTTGCCGATGTCTGTTGTTACTACTGTGTTTTGTTACGTTGCAAGTAGCCATGAGTTATTGCAGCTATATTGCCCTTGGGAAGATGATATCGTTCTTCTTGTCTTTCGTGTGTGTAATTAGGAAATGTTGAACGGTCTAAGGAGGGTAACCTTTTTTTTTGTTACACGTAGCCAATTTCGCCATGAAAATTCGTTGCCTGTCGTCGCTTGTTATCTTTTGGCCATTCTAAACATAAATCCATGTATCACATCTAGTTAAAAATATTTCCGTTTTCGCCTATTTTTGTGGTATAAAATGAGTTAGTGTACGCTACTGACAAACCTAAAGGTTTGAGACTCGATCCACAAGTGAGGGAAGAATTTTTATGGCCTATAATATTAAACGCAATCTTATAAGACTTGCATAGAAATTACACTGGTAGTATCCATTACGCTTGGTATGTCGTACAGTCCATTTATGTTTCAAAGACGTGCGTTGAATAATTTTGTTGTCTTTATCGAGTAGAGAACTAAGCTGTCGTGGTGAAAAGCACTCGGGATTCTAGCCATGTGACAGGACTGAGATACTGCGACTGTTCCACGAGTGTCATGTTTATCATCTTGACACGAAATGTCTAGATACTGCGGATATCCCTGTGTTTACAAACTCCGTCCATCTGGCTGTAGGCGTCCGGGTCCTATGCGGCGGGCAGCAGGTGAAGCGGAGGCTGCGATCGAATATCTGCGTGGGCGGTCTTCCATCTTGCGCGCTCACGACCGCCTGGGACACTCTCGGCGTATAGCCGCTAACGCGGGATTCCGTGCCAAATCTAGTTGATAACCTTCACCTATACTTACGAGATTCTCGTGTATCATTATTTCTACGTGTTCTTTTATTCTGTCTTCCCAAGAGGTCGCAGCATCTTGTTCTCAGAGTCACACTATGTTCTTCATTTAGTCTGTACTCTGCCACTATTGCTTTCTCTGCAGTTTCCGTTTCTAAACCCAGCGCTGTTTTTACCCGATATATTTTCGACAATATTATCATGGAATTCCCTATATCCCTGGTATGTGAAGTTTCACCGAGTCCTTCGAAGACCCAAGAATATCTTTCGTGGTAGTTGGGAGACTGTTCTGAGGTCGCATTTTCCAAGAAGTCTGTCGACCTTCAGTAGAGTGGCCTCATAAAGCGAAAAAAAGTCTTTTGTCTCCTTTCACTTCTTCCAGGTTTCCGGCACACTTTATTTTCTTGAACGCCATTGTAATCGAACATGCACTGAACTCGTTTTGAGGGTTCACTTCCTTCAGAATTTGTAGCTGTACTGGGTGGCTTTCTTAGTTATAGGTGATGCGCGTCCTACAACGTGTTTCTGTGAACATGGATACACGATCATTTAAAATTTATTTCAAAAGAAATGGCACCAATTCGAATAAGCTCAATTCGCTAAAAAGAATCTTTATTCGTCGTTATCACTAATAAGTAAAAAAACATGAATTGAAGCTTAATTCTTTATCATTGCTGAGTATTGAATTTCTAGCTAATCGAGAAAAGTCTACGACTGAATAAATTACCGGAACAGTAAGCAGTAGCCTGTTACATAATCATAGCATTGTTACTATTTTGAACCGATATTACTGTAAGCATCTATACAAATTTAATATGATATTATTGTTGCTATTGTTAACGATACTCTATAAATGCAGAAATTCTTCAAAACGTCTCTAAGAAAGATGACACGCTGCTCCAACTCACATAGTGATTGCCTTTTTTAAAATATTTTTTTCTTTTGGAGATATCACAGCGAAATGATTAGAAACTGCGATTTGCAGTGAGTGCACTTACCACGGGGCTCTTCTCCAGCTCACATGGTGATAGCCTTTTATTGATTTTTTTCTCTTGGGTTACTCACTGCGACATGATTAGAGAGTGTGTTCTGAAAAGTGTGCACTCACAACGGAAAAAACTGATATTTTTTTTGAAAGGGAGAGAAATTTTCCACAAGAATGAAGCACCTGTGTTGACAGATTCAACTGAAATTCTGTCTCCTATCTCTGTTACAGCTCCTTCTTCCTCCGGTGCCCATCTGGTAAAGCGTGATTTCTCTTTATTACTTCAAGTACATGCTGTACCGGTTCTCTCAGTGGGCCACGGCCGATTTCGCTTCCCATTCTTGTGTAAATTAGATAGTGCTCTGTCTGTAATGATAATGGCTTTTTCCAGACATGTGACTGGAACATTATTTCTGCAACTCATGGATATTGGTCTCATGGAGAATAGCAGAAAATTTTTCATGATGGCCTACTATAACGCCAGACATTGCTGAGAAACCTTGGGGACTGATTCGAATTCAATCTTTTAGAAAGTCCCTTAAATTCATAATTTGCTTCAAATTAAGTTTCTGTATAAGTTTCTTCATAATTTTTGTGGTTTCGTATTCAACAAACTTTTATGAAAAAAAGGGAGTATGAAGTAGAGTTTTATACTCTTGATAGGAATGGCTTATTCCCAGACTTTTGTCCGTTGATAACGACCCCTGTCCAGCCATCCAGATGCATGTTTTCTGTGATTTTTCTAAATGGCTTAAGGAGAATTGCGGGGATGGTTATTAGAGCGTAGAGCAAATTTCTTTACTCATAGTCTAATCTTCTATTGTGCTCCGTCTTTAACGACACCTTCGTCGACCGGACGGCATCCCAAATATTCCTGTCTTTACTGCACACTGGTACCGACACACCGTAATGTACACAACACAAGGTGTTATTCCACTACGCTGGACAGTTGGAGACGTTTCACAACCAGGACGAGGCAGCGACTAGCGTGTGAGAGTCCCATGTCTGACTTACAGCCATCAGGTCGCTCTTATTAATTAAGTTTGGACATCTCAAGTGGAACAGTAACAGCATCATGAATTCAAGGTATTGAAGTGATTGTATACATTCGATTTCGCCAGGTGCTTTATTTCTTCATCTAAAATTGAATATGAAAACCTCTGCAGAATAGTTGTTTACAGGATGTCAAACTGTTACTTGTAGTTGACTTTTGTGCTCCACATCGTAAAAGAGGTGTGTCGACTTTTTTCTTACGAGCTTTGTTACTCAAGAGGGGCATAATGTACCTCACTATGACGACTATTCTAATCTTTTAAATTACATCTTTTTTCATATAGCCTGGACTTACCTATCAAAGAGGAGGCAAGAAATTACTCATACATTTTCATTGGTTATCCCTCACTGTATGTGCAGTACTGTGTAAGCCAGTAGCAAACTGTTGTATCAAGCCCAGGAGTTTAGAAAAGGTGTTATTTTGAACTTATCAGTCAGTATCGCCATAGCCTTTCTATGACAACACTCTGACGATTCAGTCATTGGGTTTATTGTATTACACATCACAAAATACTTTCGTTTTCCTAAAATATGACTAAAAATTACCTTTTAAGATTTTGAATTCTTTGATGGATGATCTTTTCCTGAATCATAAAGTGAGGGTGGAGGGTGAGATAAATCGCAGAACACATACACTGACGAACCAAAACATTACGACTTTTTGCTGAATAGCTTGCTGGGCTATCTTTGTAACGCATTATCACCGTATCTGCGTATCATCGATTCTACAGTTCGTTAATATATTTTTGTAACTACACTACTTGCCATTAAAATTGCTACACCACGAAATTTAACCTACAGGAAGAAGATGCTATGATATGCAAAAGATTAGCTTCGCAGAGCATTCACACAAGGTTGGCGCCGGTGGCGACACCTACAACGTGCTGACATGAGGAAAGTTTCCAACCGATTTCTCATACACAAACAGCAGTTGATCGGCGTTACCTGGTAAAACGTTGTTATGATGCCACGTGTAAGGAGGGGAAATGCGTACCATCACGTTTCCGACTTTGAGAAAGGTCGGATTGTATCCTATCACGATTGCGGTTTATCGTATCGCGACATTGTGTTTCACTATAGCACGAGTCTGTCTTCGAGAGACGGGCAGTTACTGTGTTGAAAGATAACATCACCGACAGGAAACACATAAAGCAGGTGGTCCACAGCCGAAATGGTGTTTTCGATTACTACCACAGATCCCATGCAGGCTCAAATGGCTCTGAGTACCATGGGACTTAACATCTGTGGTCATCAGTCCCCTAGAACTTAGAACTACTTAAACCTAACTAACCTAAGGACATCACACACATCCATGCCCGAGGCAGGATTCGAACCTGCGCCCGTAGCAGTCACGCGGCAGATCCCATGCAGGTGCAGGACAAATGTCTATCGTAGCTCAACCGTGGCGCGGTGCACGTTTCGAGCAGCCGTCCGTCTGGATGACGACATTTGGACATTTGTGGAGACGACCATCGGCCTGGTGTTACAAAAACGTGGTTCATCCTACGAGCCGACGCATTTCCGGTGATACGCAGTCCCATTTCAATCATCCTGAGCCCACTACAATCATAACTGACGATGCCACTGGGCAACAAGTGAACACGCAGGGGTCGTCTGCTGCGGAGCCTCTTGTTCAACGATGTGCGCTGAATGGTGTGCTCCGAAACACATGTGCGTCCACGGGCATTGTGCTCTTTCGCCAGAGGAGACACAGATCGCCATCTATCCACCAAACCCGACGTTATGTGAAGAGTCGTAGACGCCCAACGACTTAGCGCCTAGTGGTAGTTTCACTGCTCTTCCACCACTTTCCGAAGGGGCTCACGACAGTAACACGTGAGCTTCGGCGTTTTAGAGATACTCGTTCTCAGGCTCTGCCTAATAATAATCTGCTCTTGGACAAAGTCGCTTATATCCGTGGACGTCTACACTTCTTCACTAGCGTAATCCCCCCATCCGTCTCTGTGTGGCTTAGAGACTTCTCTTACTGCGTCACGTGCCCAAAACGCCACAAGGAGGCATTCAAACTTTCAATGGGTACTCGTCAAAACTTTTTGGCTTATAAGTGTACGAATAAATTCGGGTTTACTACAATTAAATTTTCGTTAAGTCACAAGCACTCCTGACAACATATGGGTACAATACTAATCATGAACGGTCTCCTAACATACACTGGACATCCCACGAGAGGATCAGAGTATGGACGCCAGGAATCTCCAAGGTCAGAATAATTCTGTTGTATTATTCAGGTAATCAGTCACAACAATGAAATTATAACAAACTTCTACTCAATAGCCTATCCAATAAATCCCTACGATCTGAAAGGGGTGTACAATACATGGAAGTCAAATTCAGATTCTTCTGAAATAACTAAAGTTGATAGATTCCGATTACTGGAAATACCTGCATACACAAAGGGATTCGTTTTAATCATGGCAGTTTGCTCTATCAAATGGAATTACTCTCCAACAGAAAACCACTAATTTCGTTCCACATTGTCATCGTTTGACATCAATGACCATTTCATAATATGGAGAAAATGGCTATGAATACAAAATCAATGAATAACTCACGCAAATACCACTAATAAACTGCTGAGAGTGTTTACTCAACTCAAGAGTGAAGTAATTTTCACAGTTTGAACATAGTGCTGGCGAACATGATTCAGGCCTACCGAATCTGATAATATGACGAAAATTACAGTAAAACCACATGCTACGATGAGATTAATACTCGCGAACTGGTGCATTTTAATTATTAGGCTCAGGGGAAATCAGTAAAGCTAATAAACGGAAGTGCTGAAGGTACATGGTCAGAAACAAAACAGGCTTACAAGTCCACGCATTTCAATGAGATTGAGTGAAATAATACAGCGATTTAAACAAAAATAAATAAATAAATAAATCTGAGGGCATAAGTGAGATAGGCGAGAGTTCCGTATTCCGTAATAGGATTCAACACTTAATCTTCATAAAACAAAATGAACTTACATCAAATATATGTTTCGAAAAACAGTGATACCTAAGTATCGGTGGCGTGCACAAGACTGTCTTAAGAACAGCTGACGATCGTCCGTTGGGGAGCGTGGCATCTTTTCTAGTATGGTGATGGACATTGAATGTCTTCGATATCCTCTTTTAATATGAAGGAAGATCACAAAAATTTGAGCAACCCTCAAGAATAGATAATCTATAAGTTCACCACAATTCATTTCACTTTGACATTATACAACTAAATAAATAATCGATGTGTGTTTCTTGAAGATTTTCTGTGTAGTGACTTCTCTATAAAATTTTTAAATTGCATTTGGATGACATCGACATCTTGCTACAGTATTTCGGTTGACTACCAGGCAGCCCCGTTGAAGTGAGTTTTTACAGTGGAGATTGCTGGTGCTCGTTTCTAAGAGACCTAAGTTAGCTGAGTGTTAGTCAACTGAAATACCGTGGGAGGATTTCGACGTCCTGTGGTTGCAATACGGAAAACTTATGGAATATATAATCGACGTGTCAGACTTAACTGACATTGCTATCAGCCGGCCGGAGTAGCCGAGTGGTTCTAGACACTACAGTCTGGAACCGCGCAACCGATACGGTCGAATCCTGCCTCGGACGTGGATGTGTGTGATGTCCTTAGGTTAGTTCGGTTCAAGTAGTTCTAAGTTCTAGGGGACTAATGACCTCAGAAGTCCCATAGTGCTCAGTGCCATTTGGACCATTTTTGACATTGCAATCAGATGTTGTGGCACTTCTCCATAACTACGGAGAGTTGCCATTCATATTCTTCTTTGGTCTGAGGCCGAATGGACGGTCTCAATTCAGTTGGCGATCTAGGCTGCAGATTTGTAGACCTGAATTATGTGGTGAAGAGTTTTATGACTCCCCTTGATAGATCGTATGTGCACTAGACAAAGAAAGCAGATACTTGGGTGCCAGTGTACTTGCGGACTGCACATTATGTTTTTTTTTTTTTTTTTAAGCTAGACAGTAGATAGTAGATTAAGGGCCTCTGATGAACACTCGCCAGTTGATAAACAAAGAGTTAAATCAGATCGCGTACAAAGTACAGACACTTCGACTGTGAAAATTTTAACAGAAAATTGTCGAAGTATTCGTAACATAATTCCTGAACTTACTGCTCTTTAGTAAAGCTGTCATCCTCAAATTATTCTTGGAACCAAGAACTGGCTGAGTACCCAAGTAGAAAGCTCCGAAATATGTAGCGAGGCATGGAACGTATGTCAACCAGAGAGATTAGACGCCATAGAGGGGGGGGGGGGGGGGGAGTGCTTCATTGCTGTCGACAACAGTACTGCGTCTATCGAGGCCGAAATTAAATCTGAATGCGCAGTTATTCGGACTCGAGTAACAGTCCAAGATGAACTCAAATTATGTATCGGATTTTTTTTTACCGGCCTCTGGATTCCACCCTAACAATTGTAGAATCATTCAACGAAAGTCTACGCAGATTATGCAGTATTGATTGGACACAGCTTAAACCTACCGAGTATAGACTGGGACATCTATGGATTCATTACAGATGATACGGAAAGACCATCTTGTGAAGAACTTTTGATCACGTTTTTCGAAAACTGCCTTGAACAACTAGTTCGTCAGTCCACACAGTGGAAATATTTTAGACTTTGTAGCTACAAACAGACATGACCAAACTGAAAGAGTTAGAGACAGATGTCATGATAGTGACGATAGTTATTAAAGTTAATAAGTCCATAATGATGGCTAGGAAAGTATTTATGCCAGAAAAAGCCGATAAGCAGTTGTTATCATCCAAATTAGTACTTGGATGTCATTTATTCCAATGCGACAATGCGACGTACGTGGAGGAACTATGGGCAAAGTTTAAACCGATTGTAAATTACACTTTGGGTACGTGTGTTCCAAGTAAGTGGATTAAGGATGGAGAAGACCCTCCATGGTTTAATAATCAGATTCGGAAATCACTGAGAAAACACAGATTGTTGCACTCTCGTTGCAAAAAAGAACGCGCAGATGTCGACAAGTAATAGTTAGTAGAAAATCGTCGTCCGTGAGAAGATCAATGTGCGAAGTATACGACGACTTCCGCCATCATACCTTGGCGAAAGATCTTGCCCAGAACCAGAGAAAATTCTGGCCATGTGAAAATCACTAAACGGGTTTAAAGCTTCTTTCTAGTGACTTGTCGACCAGTCTGGCATGGCAATACAAGACAGCAAAAGGGAAGCTGAAGTTTTAAAGTTCACTTTTAAGAAATCATTCACGCATGAGGATGGTACTAACATGCCGTTGTTTGACTGTCACGAGAATCCCACATGAAGGACATAAAAATAGGCATCCCAGGCGTACAGAAGCAACTGAAAGAGTTGAAAACAAGTAAGTCGCTACGTCAAAATGGAATCGGTGTTCGGTTTTACAGAGATTACTTTGCGGCATTGGCTCATTACTTAGCTTGCGTGTATCGCGAATCCTTTACCGAGGGGAAACGTTCCAAGCAACTGGAAAAAACGCCGGTGACTTGTATATAAGAAAGGTAAAGAACGAACTCGTATAATTACAGACCATTATCCTTAACATCCTTCGCTGCAGAAATCTGGAACACCTTTTAGTATGAATATAATAAAGTTCCTTCAGACAGAAAAGCTTCTGTCCACAAATCTACATGCAGTTTTAAAGTATCACTTGTACGAAATGCATCTTGCCCTTTTCTCACATGATGTCCACAAACCATGGATGGGGGGCAGCATGCAGATTCCATTTTCCAAGATTTCTGGAAAGCGTTTGACACGATACCCTACTGCAGACTGCTTACGAAGATCCGAGAACACTATTATGTTCCCAGATGTGTGAGTGGCTCGAAGAATTTTTAAGTAATGGAACGCAATACGTTGTCATCGAGTACGAGTGTTCATCATAGACAAAGGTATCGTCAGGAGTGCCCCAGGAAACTATGATAGGACCGCTCTTATTCATATACAGTATGTTATAAAATGGATGTATGTGTGATTATGTGTATATGTTCCACATCTCCTCCACTGGACCGATTTCAACCGACCTTGGTACGCATAGCTCTTAGTGCCAGCCAAAAATCGCTGTCGGGGTAAGTACCACCTACCTATCTTAATTCAGGAGATATGACGTCACAATGAGATGCCTGAAAAACTGCCGCATCATGTATGACGTTTCAATTTATTGCTTCTGTGCTATTAACTCTATTCGCAACACATTTTATGGTCAGTATCCACATATGCCGCTGAATGTACCCGCAAAGTGATGTCATTGTATGACTCATATATCAGGAGATATATCATAAACATTCAAATACATGAAAAACTGCCGCATATTGTTTACAGTCAAGTTTGGAGTTAAATAAACAATAGAGAGAATTTATATTTTGCATACTGTTTCTTAATTCGGACACTGTTCTTATAAATCTGTACATTGTGGACATTTCTTTTTGCGTAAGTTGCATAATTTCACAGGTGTTTTCACGAATACATGGAAATGAAAGTTTTTCGATATTACGTTACATACATAGTTAATTTTTTGTTTTTATTACTAATGGAAAACTGGCAAAATGAATACCGGGGCAAGGCAGAGTTTGTCAGCTAGTTCTCTATATACGTGAATGTAAACAGAATTTATGGCTGTTTGCTGATGACGCCATGGTGTACTAGAAGGCGTAGTCTTTGAGTGACTGTATAAGTAGACTTAGAATTTCTAGTTGTTCTGATGAATGGCAGCTTACTCGAAACGTAGAAAAATGGAAGTTAATGCGGATAAGTAAGAAAAACAGTCCTGTAACATTCGAATACCTTCGTCATGGAAGTCAGCAATACGTGTTTTCCGCCACTTCTGTACGCTGATCTGCAGTTCGTTGTCTGTGTCAAAATGTTGTCTTCATCGGCAGCGGTTCCTGTGAATAGAGATGAAAATCAGAGGGAGTCAAGTGAGGGTTGTATGGTGGATGTTCACACACTTCCCATCGAAAACGCTGCAGGAGCGTCCTCATTGCCTCGCAGCGTGAGGCCGGGAAGTGTCATGAAGAAGGAAATGCATGATAGTTATATTATGTGATGGGCACCAATACTTGGCTGGAGACAGGTTGTTCTAGGAATCTTTACGTGATCACTGCGTACTCAGAATTGGATTGAACGACGTACGTAATTGACAGGATACTAGAGACTGACCAACACATCTGTGCAGCGCTTCCTTTTCGCGACCGAACGGTGCTTACATTCCAAATAGCCCTGGTACAAGTTTCCATCAGCAAATCATTTCAGGATGCAATCATATATATACTAAGGGACCATATACGACTTTTTTTTATTATCAGTTGGCAGAGTGGCAGAGTGTTGAACACCTTTCAGAAGTCGAAGACTGTGGAATGGCTGTATGCACCAGTGTGATGTTAGTAAACCAATAAAAGATGTATGTCTGCTTTAACTAAATGAAATGAGAGAAATACTTTGACACAATAATATTTTGGTGTAATTTTGGACACCATATGCGAATATACAACAACTAATTTTTAATCTGCAGCTTGCTCTGAAAGTAGCGTATCTAAATTCACGGGACGTAATCTCAGAGCCAATACACACTCGTTATATGAACTAAATAACATGTTAACTATAAAGTTAAAACAGATGTTTGCCAATTCCTGAGACTTATAACTCAGTGCATATTGAAGAAAGGGAGGAAGATTGGGGTTTAACATCCCATCAAACTCGTGGTATTAGACACGGTGCACAAGCTCAGATTGATTATAGGATAGGGAAGGAAATCGGCCGTCCTCTTTCTAAGGAGCCTTCCCAGCATTTGACTGTTGCGATTTAGGCAAATCACAGGAAATCTAAATCAGAGTGGTCAGACGCGAATTTGAACCGTTGTCCTCCCGAATGAGCATCCATAGTGCTACCTGTTCAGGACAGATAGGCAAGGATGCTAGTTAAAGTGGCTCTTCAAGTAGCGAAGTGAGTTGATTAGCGTACCGTGATGTACAGCGAGTTAACCATCTTGTTTGTTCAGCTACAAAATTTTCCGAAGTGTACTTTAGGGATAACAGCCTCTTATCGTAGCCGAGACGAACGATCAACTTTTGCCAGGTATGCCTTGTGCTGCAGTGTGGTGATAAACACCTGCTGTCCACTTTCAAGCGCACCTCCATATCTGAAAAGTTGTGAGTGGGGAAACAAGTAAGTAAGAGAGTCATCGACACATGACAGTTCTTTGAAAACTTTTCCATTTCTTTTTTAAAAATATTCTTTTGAATCTTTTGGGCAGAGTTTTCTGAAAGGGCGAACCTCTGATATCTTTTGCTTCTATTAGCGAACATTATAGACAGTTGTAACTCTCTTGCAATTGTTATAACATTTGTGCTTCTGCTGCCAACCTTTTCCGAATAGTTTGTAATATCCCTGTGTAGTTTCCTCGTTCATGCTGCCAGATTCCGTATAGTGTGTAGGATCTGGCCCTGTCTCAAGAGTTGGCGTTCAAATACCGTACGACTCTCACTTTATTCCCAGCTACTTAAAATCAGCACCAGAAGAGGTCCTCTGTTACGTTCAAGTAAAGTTGAGTGATGTTGGTATCAACGTTATATCCCAGCACCATCGACTTCCAATATCATACATTTATGACATATTTTCTGGCTTAGTTTGGCATGTCATCTCCATTGCGCTCTAATTGCCCCGCAGTCTTCGTCAAACACGTGTCTTTCTCTTCAGCTTTTAATCGCTTTGAAAGTAACATGGCCTCGATCCTTTGTTGCCAGTCACCTCTGCGTCCCTATATGTCAATTATGTATCTCCAGAGCTCCAGACCTTCGCCCTCTCAGTTCTCATTTTTCTCATTGTGTCGGCCCTGATCTTTATTCCGTATTCAAGTGTCACAGACGTATGCCACATCGCTTAGTCCCCGCGTGAAATTAGGACTGCCATCCACGTTTAGGTACATCTATACTCATGTAATGCGTCGCTTCTTATGCTCCCCAATCACGTTATGCGTTTACAGATTTCCGAGAGAATTTCTGTGGAATGTGTAACGTGTAGTTTGGCGCTGCACTAGCCCATCTCTGGCGCCTTTTGTTTGAGGTAGGTTGCCAAAATCGCAAAATTGACTACATAAATGAAAAGCTACACTCCTGGAAATGGAAAAAAGAACACATTGACACCGGTGTGTCAGACCCACCATACTTGCTCCGGACACTGCGAGAGGGCTGTACAAGCAATGATCACACGCACGGCACAGCGGACACACCAGGAACCGCGGTGTTGGCCGTCGAATGGCGCTAGCTGCGCAGCATTTGTGCACCGACGCCGTCAGTGTCAGCCAGTTTGCCGTGGCATACGGAGCTCCATCGCAGTCTTTAACACTGGTAGCATGCCGCGACAGTGTGGACGTGAGCCGTATGTGCAGTTGACGGACTTTGAGAGAGGGCGTATAGTGGGCATGCGGGAGGCCGGGTGGACGTACCACCGCATTGCTCAACACGTGGGGCGTGAGGTCTCCACAGTACATCGATGTTGTCGCCAGTGGTCGACGGAAGGTGCACGTGCCCGTCGACCTGGGACCGGACCGCAGCGACGCACGGATGCACGCCAAGACCGTAGGATCCTACGCAGTGCCGTAGGGCACCGCACCGCCACTTCCCAGCAAATTAGGGACACTGTTGCTCCTGGGGTATCGGCGAGGACCATTCGCAACCGTCTCCATGAAGCTGGGCTACGGTCCCGCACACCGTTAGGCCGTCTTCCGCTCACGCCCCAACATCGTGCAGCCCGCCTCCAGTGGTGTCGCGACAGGCGTGAATGGAGGGACGAATGGAGACGTGTCGTCTTCAGCGATGAGAGTTGCTTCTGCCTTGGTGCCAATGATGGTGGTATGCGTGTTTGGCGCCGTGCAGGTGAGCGCCACAATCAGGACTGCATACGACCGAGGCACACAGGGCCAACACCCGGCATCATGGTGTGGGGAGCGATCTCCTACACTGGCCGTACACCTCTGGTGATCGTCGAGGGGACACTGAATAGTGCACGGTACATCCAAACCGTCATCGAACCCATCGTTCTACCATTCCTAGACCGGCAAGGGAACTTGCTGTTCCAACAGGACAATGCACGTCCGCATGTATCCCGTGCCACCCAACGTGCTGTAGAAGGTGTAAGTCAACTACCCTGGCCAGCAAGATCTCCGGATCTGTCCCCCATTGAGCATGTTTGGGAGTGGATGAAGCGTCGTCTCACGCGGTCTGTACGTCCAGCACGAACGCTGGTCCAACTGAGGCGCCAGGTGGAAATGGCATGGCAAGCCGTTCCACAGGACTACATCCAGCATCTCTACGATCGTCTCCATGGGAGAATAGCAGCCTGCATTGCTGCGAAAGGTGGATATACACTGTACTAGTGCCGACATTGTGCATGCTCTGTTGCCTGTGTCTATTTGCCTGTGGTTCTGTCAGTGTGATCATGTGATGTATCTGACCCCAGGAATGTGTCAATAAAGTTTCCCCTTCCTGGGACAATGAATTCACGGTGTTCTTATTTCAATTTACAGGAGTGTAATAGGCTGCCGTTATTATTTTAACCGCCACAAGACCCGCAAAACATAGATATGAAGACTCGATTTTTCCAGTGGAATTCACCTGTTCTACGAGCGTTATGTAGCCGCAGCTCGCCATGGGCCAGCTGGCCCGTGTCTTCAGGCTGATCACTCGCTGACCTGCTCAGCCCGCATCAATCTCAGTAGACCCGTCACAGGCCCGGGCTGGATTGTCCACAAGTATCGCGGATCAGAACGGCCACTAAGAAACTCAACATAACATCAACTGATCTTCGGCCTGACATGGCTGCTTGTTCTGTTCCAGAGGTTGCCCCTCAGTCTGCAAGACCCGGGCGGTCGCAGAGGGTGGGCTTACTGGTAGTTGGGAGCTCCAACGTCAGGCGCGTAATGGGGCCCCTTAGGGATATGGCATCAAGAGAGGGGAAGAAAACCAATGTGCATTCCGTGTGCATACCGGGGGAGTCATTCCAGATGTGGAAACGGTCCTTCCGGATGCCATGAAGGGTACAGGGTGCACTCATCTGCAGGTAGTCGCTCATGTCGACACCAATGATGTGTGTCGCTATGGATCGGAGGAAATCCTCTCTGGCTTCCGGCGGCTATCTGATTTGGTGAAGACTGCCAGTCTCGCTAGCGGGATGAAAGCAGAGCTCACCATCTGCAGCATCGTCGACAGGACTGACTGCGGACCTTTGGTACAGAGCCGAGTGGAGGGTCTGAATCAGAGGCTGAGACAGTTCTGCGACCGTGTGGGCTGCAGATTCCTCGACTTGCGCTATAGGGTGGTGGGGTTTCGAGTACCGCTGGATAGGTCAGGAGTCCACTACACGCAACAAGCGGCTACACGGATAGCAGGGGTTGTGTGGCGTGGGCTGGGCGGTTTTTTAGGTTAGATGGCCTTGGGCAAGTACAGAAAGGGAAACAGCCTCAACGGGTGCGGGGCAAAGTAAGGACATGCGGGGACCAAGCAGCAATCGGTATTGTAATTGTGAACTGTCGAAGCTGCGTTGGTAAAGTACCGGAACTTCAAGCGCTGATAGGAAGCACCAAAGCAGAAATCGTTATAGGTACGGAAAGCTGGCTGAAGCCAGAGATAAATTCTGCCGAAATTTTTACAAAGGTACAGACAGTGTTTAGAAAGCATAGAGTGCATGCAACCGATAGTGGAGTGTTCGTCGCTGTTAGTAGTAGTTTATCCTGTAGTGAAGTAGAAGTGGACAGTTCCTGTGAATTATTATGGGTGGAGGTTACACTCAACAACCGAGCTAGGTTAAAAATTGGCTCCTTTTACCGACCTCCCGACTCAGCAGCATTAGTGGCAGAACAACTGAGAGAAAATTTGGAATGCATTTCACATAAATTTTCTCAGCATGTTATAGTCTTAGGCGGAGATTTCAATTTACCAGGTATAGACTGGGACACTCAGATGTTTAGGACGGGTGGTAGGGACAGAGCATCGAGTGACATTATACTGAGTGCACTATCCGAAAATTACCCCGAGCAATTAAACAGAGAACCAACTCGTGGAGATAACATCTTGGACCTACTGATAACAAACAGACCCGAACTTTTCGACTCTGTATGTGCAGAACAGGGAATCAGTGGTCATAAGGCCGTTGCAGCATCCCTGAATATGAAAGTTAATAGGAATATAATGAAAGGGAGGAAGGTTTATCTGTTTAGCAAGAGTAATAGAAGGCAGATTTCAAACTACCTAACAGCTCAAAACGAAAATTTCTGTTCCGACACTGACAATGTTGAGTGTTTACGGAAAAAGTTCAAGTCAATCGTAAAATGCGTTTTGGACAGGTACGTGCCGAGTAAAACTGTGAGGGACGGGAAAAACCCACCGTGGTACAACAACAATGTTAGGAAACTACTGCGAAAGCACAGTTTAAACGCAGCCAAAACCTCTCAGACAAACAGAAGCTAAACGATGTCAAGTTAGCGTACGGAGGGCTATGCGTGAAGCGTTCAGTGAATTCGAAAGTAAAATTCTATGTACCGACTTGACAGAAAATCCTAGGAAGTTCTGGTCTTACGTTAAATCGGTAAGTGGCTAGAAGCAGCATATCCAGACACTCCGGGATGATGATGGCACTGAAACAGAGGATGACACGCGTAAAGCTGAAATACTAAACACCTTCTTCCAAAGCTGTTTCACATAGGAACACCGCACTGCAGTTCCTTCTCTAAATCCTCGCACAAACGAAGAAATGGCTGACATCGAAGTAAGTGTCCAAGGAATAGAAAACCAACTGGAATCACTCAACAGAGGAAAGTTCGCTGGACCTGACGGGATACCAATTCGATTCTACACAGAGTACGCGAAAGAACTTGCCCCCCTTCTAACAGCCGTGTACCGCAAGTCTCTAGAGGAACGGAAGGTTCCAAATGATTGGAAAAGAGCACAGGTAGTCCCAGTCTTCAAGAAGGATCGTCGAGCAGACGCGCAAAACTATAGACCTATATCTCTGACGTCGATCTGTTGTAGAATTTTAGAACATGTTTTTTGCTCGAGTATCATGTCGTTTATGGAAACCCAGAATCTACTCTGTAGGAATCAACATGGACTCCGGAAACAGCGATCGTGTGAGACCCAACTCGCTTTATTTGTTAATGAGACCCAGAAAATATTAGATACAGGCTCCCAGGTAGATGCTATTTTTCTTGGCTTCCGGAAGGCGTTCGATACAGTTCCGCACTATCGCCTGGTAAACAAAGTAAGAGCCTACGGAATATCAGACCAGCTGTGTGGCTGGATTGAAGAGTTTTTAGCAAACAGAACACAGCATGTTGTTATCAACGGAGACACGTCTACAGACGTTAAAGTAACCTCTGGCGTGCCACAGGGGAGTGTTAGGGGACCATTGCTTTTCACAATGTATACAAATGACGTAGTAGATAGTGTCGGAAGTTCCATGCGGCTTTCGCGGATGATGCTGTAGTATACAGAGAAGTTGCAGCATTAGAAAATTGTAGCGAAATGCAGGAAGATCTGCAGCGGATAGGCACTTGGTGCAGGGAGTGGCAACTGACCCTTAACATAGACAAATGTAATGTATTGCGAATACATAGAAAGGAGAATATTTATTGTATCATTATATGATAGCAGCACAAACACTGGTAGCAGTTGCTTCTGTAAAATATCTGGGAGTATGCGTGCGGAACGATTTCAAGTGGAATGATCATATAAAATTAATTGTTGCTAAGACTAGTACCAGGTTGAGATTCATTGGGAGAGTCCTTAGAAAATGTAGTCCATCAACAAAGGAGGTGGCTTACAAAACACTCGTTCGACCTATACTTGAGTATTGCTCATCAGTGTAGGATCTGTACCAGATCGGGTTGACGGAGGAGATAGAGAAGATCCAAAGAAGAGCGGCGCGTTTCGTCACAGGGTTATTTGGTAAGCGTGATAGCGTTACGGAGATGTTTAGCAAACTCAAGTGGCAGACTCTGCAAGAGAGGCGCTCTGCATCGCGGTGTAGCTTGCTCGCCAGGTTTTTGAGAGGGTGCGTTTCTGGATGAGGTAACGAATATATTGCTTCCCCCTACTTATACCTCAAGAGGAGATCAGAAATGTAAAATTAGAGAGATTCGAGCGCTCACGAAGGCTTTCAGACAGTCGTTCTTCCCGCGAACCATACGCGACTGGAACAGGAAAGGGAGATAATGACAGTGGCACGTAAAGTGCCCTCCGCCACAGACCGTTGGGTGGCTTGCGGAGTATAAATGTAGATGTAGTCACCGCCAACCCCATAGCTCTTGAGCCACGACCTGCCTCGAGCCGCAACGTTCACTCCTTGAGATACTTCTGCAGTTTTGCTCCCATCGACATCTTGAACGACTCTAAAGTTCACGTAATCCACCCAAGTCTGTAGTATAAAATGAAGCTTCAAGAACCATTTTGCTACGGCGTGAGCCCTCAAATGTGCTTTACATTTATGAGATGGCAGTGAGCATGTATGGGATGTGGAATGTGCTAAAATCGTTCTGGACAAGTTACACAAAACCAGTTTATAGAAATGAAAGAAAAGCATTGAAAATTTACATCTGACTCAAACAGCCCCTTTTATACATACAAATAACAGAAGTTAACAACTACAGATTTGAATATAAAAAAATTACAGTGCAGTTAATCATAGTCAAAACTCGAGACATGTGTCACCTATACAAAACTGATTCAATACACAATGTGAATGATATGCTTATCAGTTTATACTCAATATTTGTCAGGATATATACATATTTTTACACTTCAATTATTGTGACATGAAGGAAAATAATTTTTCTTAAAACAACATGAATAAAAGGTAAATTTTAATGTGGAATAATGTGCGGCGCCAACAGCAATGTGCTGCTTTCACATAAGAGTTAAGGGCTGTGTGTGGTCACCACCCGTAAATCAAATAACAGGTTAAACATATAGTAACCAACTGATAAAATCGTAATCTTACTTGGCAGCACTCAGAACATGGCAGAACCTGTTATTCTTAGCCAGCCAGACAATCAATGAACTTATACCGAACAAAAATGTAATTAAAAAAAAAAGAGAGATACAATGTGATATTCTGTTCTAGGACGTAGCCTCCTACCACATGTACTGACAAGTATCGCGGTTCAGAACGGCCAATAAGAAACTCAACATAACATCAAAATTTCTTCAGAACAACACCGTTCGAATACTGCTTCAACACATCCAAAAGGAAAACATCTTTAATGGCTTTTACCGAGATTTGGAGTCCACAGACCCGTACACAACACTAAGGGCGTGTTCGTTACCTGCCGGAAGTCTAATTACAAGTGCAACAGATCGCAGCGCCGCTCGCCCAACGCTGTTAGTGGACGACAATAGCTAACACAGATAGAGCAGCGAGCTGGTAGTTTTAGTCAGAACTTTGTGCCAAATTTTATAGTTAAATGATTATTAATTCAGTATTGTTCAAAGTGATAAACGGTTAGTACTCTAAGAATCACCATTTACGCTGATGAGCCAAAAAATTATGACCACCTGCTTAATAACTTCTTTGTACGTCTTTGCAACGAAGTACATAAGTGATTCTGCGTATCAGGGATCCGACAGTCTGTTGGTATGTTTGTGGAGGTATGTGGCATTAGATGTCTGCACATAGGTCATGTAATTCGCGTAAATAACGAGCCGCTGATATGCGTACGCAGTGATAGCGCCCGATAGGGGACCCAGATAGGTTCCATAGGATTTACATCAGGCGAATTTGGTCGCCGAGACCTCAACGTGAGTTCCTATAATGCTCCTCAGACCACTGTAGCACGGTGGCTCCGAGATACGGAAAATTATTCTGCTCAAAGATAACATGCCCGTCGGGGAAGACATCAAGTATGAATGGATGCAGGTGGTTCGCAGCTGTCAACGTGTTTTCGATTACTACCACCGGTCCCATCTAAGAGCAGGAGAATGTTTCCCGTTGCATAATACTGCTCCCACCAGCCTGCGTCCGCACCGCACTGCTCGTTTCGAGCTGCGGTTCACTTCGATGACAGCGTTTGTGGAGATGACCATCGATCTAATGTAGCGAAAATGTGATTCACCCGAAGATCCGATACGTTTCCACTGATCGACAGTCAAACCCCGATGATCCCGTGCCCATTACAATCGTGGGGCAACGTGTGCTCCATCTTCAACAAAGTACAATGAACGGCGTGCTCGGAACCACTTGTACGTGCACCAACATTGTGCTCTATTGGCACATATGCCACAGATCACCATCTATCTTACTTTACTGAACAGACAAGCCCACTAACCCCCGTGAAAAGTCGTGGACTCCCAGCGAGGTGGCGCAGTGGTTCGACACTGGACTCGCATTCGGGAGGACGACGGTTCAATCCCGCGTCCGGCTATCCTGATTTAGTTTTCCGTGACTTCCCTAAATCGCTCCAGGGGGATGGTTCCTTTGAAAGGGCACGGCCGACTTCCTTCCCCATCCTTCCCTAATCCGATGAGACCGATGACCTCGCTGTGTAGTCTCTTCCCTCCAAAGACAACAACAACTCCCAACCACTTAGCGCCTAGTGGTAGTTCCACGGTCCTTCTACCTCTTTCCGTAGATGCTCACGAGAGTGGCACGTAAACATTCTACCAGCTTCGCCGTTTCGAGATCCTCATTCACAGGCTCTGCGTAATAATAATCTGTACTTTGTCAAACTCGCTTATCTCAATGGATTTCCACATTTGCAGGCCATATCTTGGTTAGGGTGATGCCCGTCCGTGTCTGTTCCGCTAAATACTTTTGTTACCGCGTCACCTGCCCGAATCGCCACCAGGTGGCATTCAACTTCGCAATAGTCATAATGTTTTGGCTTATAGTGTGTATTGTCATAAGTGTGGATTGCATTAATGTTAAGTATTCGCTACTAAAGCGTTTTATTCAAGTGAACTAATGTTCTTTATGTGTGCTGTTGTAACTTCTCGCCCATCTCCAAAAGTAACACTATTGTCACGTCATCTAGGCTTGCTACGACAAACAACAAAAAATTATTCATCCTGTACTTACATGAAAGAAAACAATGCATTTTTGCAGTAAACAATTTTGAACACTTATTGTACTCCTTTTCTCTGATATGAGAAGTGTTGCGTGACTAAAATAACGTTCTGCCGATGCACTACATTTACATCTACGCCTACATGATAACCGCGCAATTGCTATTTGAGTGTTTCGCAGACGGTTCATAGAACTATTTTCAGACTAATTCTCGGAAGTTCCGCTCTCGCAAAGCACGTGGGAAAAATATCTCGAGAGCCTCATATCAGAAAGAGTAAATAGACAAAACATTATTGCTGAACAGATCAACAGTAAAAAAAAATAACACATAAAATACAACAAAGTACAAAAAGCGTGAACGCTACCAATGCACGTACCTACTTAAAAATAATGACTTAGCTAGAAATGTTATTGAATTTGTTGAGTCTCACTAAGATCACTGTGCAGTTTGTTGTGTAGGATATTGTCTAATGTGTAATGCTAAGTGCACTCACGAGGATAGACTCGTCATGACAAACCATCATATACTGGAGCAGCACATGAAAGTAGGAGATGTAATATACACAGCGAAAATTAAGCACAAGTTACTCATTTATGTGAAATAAGGAGATAGTGCACCCAGTTGGGCGCAAAACGTCATGCAGTTAAAAGAATATAACTGGCCTGTTAATATTTTGTTACATCAGCAAGTAAATCAACTTGGCGAGTATGATCGTCTATTTGGTTGTGGCTATGGCTACATACACTACTGGCCATTAAAATGGCTACACCACGAAGAAGACGTGCTACAAACGCGAAATTTAGCCGACAGGAAGAAGATGCTGTGATATGCAAATGATTAGCTTTTCAGAGCATTCACACAAGGTTGGCGACGGTGGCGACACCTACAACGTACTGACATGAGGAACGTTTCCAACCGATTTGTCATACACAAACAGCAGTTGACAGGCGTTGCCTGGTGAAACGTTGTTGTGATCCCTCGTGTAAGAAGGAGAAATGCGTACCATCACGTTTCCGACTTTGAGAAATGTCGTATTGTAGCCTATCGCGTTTGCGTTTTATAGTATCACGACATTGCTGCTCGCGTTTTTGATATCCAGTGACTGTTAGCACAATATGGAATCGGTGGGTTCGGGAGGGTAATACGGAACGCCGTGCTGGATCCCAAAGGCCTCGTATCACACTAGCAATCGAGATGAGAGGCATCTTATCCACATGGCCGTAACGGACCGTGCAGCAACGTCTCGATCCCTGAGTCAACAGATGGGGACGTTTGCAAGACAACAACCATCTGCACGAACAGTTCGACGACGTTTGCAGCAGCATGGACTATCAGCTCGGAGACCATAGCTGCGGTTACCCTTGACGCTGCATCACAAACAGGAGCGCCTGCGATTGGGTACTCAACGACGAACCTGGCTGCACGAATGGCAAAACGTCATTTTTTCGGGTGAATCCAGGTTCTGTTTACAGCATCATGATGGTCGCATCCGTGTTTGGCAACATTGCAGTGAACGCACATTGGAAGCGTGTATTCGTCATCTCCATACTGGCGTATCACCCGGCGTGATGGTATGTGGTGCCATTGGTTACACGTCACGGTCACCTATTGTTCGCATTGACGGCACTTTGAACAGTGGACGTTACATTTCAGATGTCTTACGACCCGTGGCTCTACACTTCATTCGATCCCTGCGAAACCCTACATTTCAGCAGAATAATGCACGACCGCATATTGCAGGCCCTGTACGGGCCTTCCTGAATACAGAAAATGTTCGACTGCTGCCCTGACCAGCACATTCTCCAGATCTCTCACCAATTGAAAACGTCTGGTCAATGGTGGCCGAGCAACTGGCTTGCCACAATACGCCAGTCACTACTCTTGGTGAACTGTGGTATCGTGTTGAAGCTACATTGGCAGCTGTACCTGTACACATCATCCAAGCTCTGTTTGACTGAATGCCCAGGCGTATGAAGGCCGTTATTACGGCCAGAGGTGGTGGTTCTGGGTACTGATTCCTCAGGGTCTATGCACTCAAATTGCGTGAAAATGTAATCTCATGTCAGTTCGAGTATAGATATGTGTCCAATGAATACCCGTTTATCATCTGCATTTCTTCTTGATGTAGCAATTTTAATGGCCAGTAGTGTATATAGTGAATATAGCAGTATACAAGGTTACAGCAAATACTAGCTCAGATGGAAACGGATCAGCAACGTATATACGAAACGGGATTGTCAAGTATACGGTAACAGCCAGCAACAGACATCAGGGTGTTCTTTAGAACTACAATGTCAGAAATGTATATCTACCTCTATTCTCCGCAAACCATCTTACGGTGTGTGGCAGAGGGCACTTCGGGTACCTCTATTTTTGTCCTCCTATGTGTTCCGTACAGAAATGGTGCGCCGAAAGAATGATTCTCGATAAAGCTCCTTGCGAACTCTAGTTTCTCTGATTTTCTCTTCATAGTCATATTGCGAGACGTATGTGTGAGGAAGTAATACGTCGCTCGACTCTTCTTGGAATGTAAGCTCTCGAAATTTCATCGACAAACGTCTCCATGATGTACAACGCCTCTCTGGTAGCGTTTACCGATAGTGTTTTTTGATCGCTTCCGTTACAATGTCGCGCTAAGTAAACGACTCTGTAACGAAGCACATCGGTCTTCATTGGATGTTGTCTGTGTCCCCTATTAATCACACATCACGATAAAAAATACTTAAGAATCGGTCGAGCAAGTGTTTTGTAAACCATTTCTTTCGTGAAGGAATTAAATGTCCTTCAGACCCTCCAAATGAATCTCAACCTGATGTCAGCTTCTCCTAATTTATCTTGACCTATACCATCACATCCAAATTTCAATGTTATCTTTATAGTTATCATGTCAACTGGGGATATTCCGATAGTGATGAAAGTAGAGAAATGCTGATGAATTGGATGGAACAGATGGACTTTCATCTGGTGTTGGATGCCATGCGTAGGGAAATATTCCATTGTGTTGGCTGGTAAAATTATACAAATCTTGACCTCTGCATACTCACCACAGATAAAAATCAGATTGCTCGGCCTCATATCAGGGAAGTGCTGTCCGCGTCCCTCACAGCCAACAAAAATCGGTAATGAAATACAAATGCCAATAATCAGAACTATCGAGAAACCACGGTGTACCTTCGAAAAGGCAAATTGGGTATCTTAGTCTAGAGAGGTCGACTCACAGTTACTCTAGAATAAACCTGTGTAAAAACTATAAACGTTTTCTTTGGAATAGTGACTGTGGCAGAAAAATGTAAATTACCCCGTGAGTTCCAGGAGAAGTACATCCCGTGCAGTAATGTCGAGATCAAGCAGCTTTACGCAGAATAATAATAAAAAAAAAAAGATGACCCTTCTGAGAAGTCCTGGAGCAGCGAGCTCCATGCGTTAAACAGCTAACCAAATACTTTATCATCCTAATTAGTACACAGAACTACAAAACATTCAGAGGATATCTCAGCTGAGCAATATGAAAACTGCTAAGCATGAATGCTCACTGAAAATCATATTTTATCAGTAGCTATTATTAAAAGAAGAAATTATCAACAGGAAGGAACCGGACTGCATCGTCTATCCTAGGGTTGCCAGCTTTTTGCGGAGAGGAGGAGTCTACACAAAAATTTAAAATACTGTTTTCTACAAATAACAGTAAGAATATATTTAAAATGTGCATGCATGTTTTATTTTGCATTATTGCTTCTATTTATTTACGGACTTTCCTTCCTTTTACAAAGATTCATTAGATTTTACGCATGTTCAGAATTCTCTACATTTAAATTTAAATTCACTGCTACTTGCAATTCTTCTTTTGGCAGCTTAGTGGTACATTTGTTGCGCACGTCTGTCCATTTATAATTCATTAGGAAAAAAATTCCTTCTGCTTCAGCATTTAAACCAGGAATGATGTGTGCGCTGATATGAAACTTCCTGGCAGATTAAAACTGTGTGCCGGACCGAGACTCGAACTCGGGCCCTTTGCCTTTCGCGGGCAAGTGCTCTACCGAGTTCAAGCCTCGGTCTAGCACACAGTTTTGATTTGCCAGGAAGTTTCTGAACATTCTTGGCTGTCAACCTATTTTCTTGCTTGCATTAACTTCCGTTGTTATTCCTTGCATCAAAATATCCTTTGCACCACAAAATTCATCATACAAACTATCTTCATCGCCATCATCTATGTAAACTGAATTAATTATTTCTTGACAGTGCCTAAATTTTAGTTCAGAAACAAGACAAAGAGGCCTAAAAGACGCTATTGGCATTGGCAATTTATCTTCAGATTCAAAATTCTTGAGTAAATATGTTTTCAATTACACATAACATGCCGTAAGATTAACTTTAGCGCGTTTTCTGGTTACCATCGTTTACCAGTTTGAATAGTGAATTATGATTTCCAAAATGAACGTTGACATTATCAGCACAAAACCAAATTTTGTAGGATTCCAAAGAAGGTTAACAAATTGTGGATAGGCTTTACTGTTCCACTACTCTCTTTTATAAAATCCAGAAGTATACAATGAATTCCCATTTCAGTAACAAAATACCTCAAAAAATCAGAAACATCTTCCTATGTTTATTGTTTGAGGCATCACTTCCTACTTATTGAGATCGTTTAAAATCTCAAACACTTTTGGGAGATAAAATTTGTTTCTCTATTGCTTCAGCGTCTGTGCGCCCATAGTGCATCTTTTCCGTAACACTGGGATCACTATACTCATCCTCCGCGGTTGTACTGCAGCCCAAGCTATTGTATCTAAGGTTATGTTTCACTGTGTGATACGCGAATGTCATTTCTGTTGCAACAGCTCTGCTTAATCCACTTGTGGTTGGGCAGCCTCTAATAGAAAAGAAGCTGGAAATCATAGAAGACTGCTTTACGTCCCTCTCTTTACTAAATTAAATTCATGTTCACGTAATTATAAATTAGACAAAACAAAATAAAAATGTGATACTACGAAATTAAGTTACGGCTTAGCTGTAGTTTCTGCGTGCTGAGAACAGCCATGTTAAAACTAAATTCCCGTATGCAGACAGAACAGAATGCTTTGCAACAATCTGCTATGACAGGAAGAATCCAGGAATATATTTCTTCCTAACATGAACGGTAAATACGCACGCTTTTGGTTTTTTTCCTTGGGGATTATTTCACCCTGTCTTCATTACTTCTCATATTAAAACAAGAAATCACAACCGGGAATATGACCAGAACAATGCTCATGTCTTCTAGTTGCATGTTAGCGTTATGTGGTCTTTCCTACAGTTTTCGAGTAGCCGGCCGGCAGAGCACACTCAAACGTATGCGTTGTTTTGCCAGTTAACTTGTTACTTGTTCAGCACATGACAAGAGATTACATGGAAAGCCGTGGCGCGTCAAGCGAAATAAATTATTTTTAACTACTATTGCAAAAGTTAGAAAAATACGTGATGAATTCGAAATAATACGGGACACGGGATCTGAGAAAAAAATCCAAAGTACGGGATTATAACATCTCCGGCGAAATATGATATGGTTGGTAACTCTTGTGTATCCTGTGCTTATAAAACACTTAGGGATGCTTTTTAATGTTAACGAGTGGATCAGGAAGAGAGCTGGTGACATTTTCCAGTTGTAATGTGTCTCCTACAACTCATAATCCTGATGCATCATAATACAAGTAGGAAATAATTTCAGATAAGCAAACTCGGTGGGAAATTGCGAGAAACTGTGACAAATAACAGGCCGACAACTGTGTAGGATAAGAAAATGCTCTCGACTCTCATGGGGCACTAACGTACTGACTATATGTCGTATAATCCTGCATGCACCCCGCGCAGCTAAGTAACACGAGAAACTAAACATCGACCTGAGGGCAGAGTAACGCAGGTCCAGATTCTGAGGCAAACTGAGTTCGAATCCTGCAGCAGCGCTGGCAGCACCGCACATACAGGCTCACACGCCTCTCCTCCTGCGCTGTCACGCGCTGTCCTCTTGACCTAGAAGATTGTCTGTAACCTGTCACCCAGCCCTCACCATCCTGACAACAAAACCACAGTCTCTAATGCTTCCTAGTGCCCCTACGGACGTTGGGGTACTCCTTCAGGCACACATCTTGTGCAGTGTTATAGCTCTATGTATTGAACTGGGGACCTAGAAACGACGGAGAGGCTTCGTCCCCGCAGTAGCCCTCAGTGGTACAGAACCCCACAACAGGCTACAGCAGTTCACTCACCCCACCGCCGCCCCACACCGAACCTAGGGTTATTGTGCGGTTCGGCCCCCAGTGGACCCCCCAGGGAACGTCTCATTCCAGACGAGTGCACCCTCAATCTTTGCGTGGTAGAGTAACTATGGTGTGCGCGTACGTGGAGACAGTGTTTGCGCAGCAATCGCCTTGTAACTGAGGCGATATAAGGGGAAGCAGCCCGCATTCGTCGAGGCAGATGGAAAACCGCCTTAAAAACTATTCACATCCTAACCGGCACACCGGACCTCGACATTAATCAGCCGGACGGATTCGTGCCGGGGACCGGGACGCCTTCCCGCACTGCTTCCCGATCGGGCTTATAGCTCTAAATACAAACTTTTAAATGCCTCACGCATCTTATTCGTGAAATTTCCATCCTAGAGGGAAAATTTAGTAGTCTCTGTCCTCAGAGACTGCAAATTTTTTTTCTGTCGGTTGAGCTTTTACGTGCCTCGTGAATTTGTTTGTTTATCTATTTACGCTTTTGCCATACGTTTTTCCTCGACATAAGTAATTGTCTTTCTTCGATATACACATTTATTGGTACGCGAATCTAGTTCACTTCTACCAATAATCATAAATATTTTTGCAAGGAGTAACGCCTTTATCATAGCCACCAAAAATAATTTCTTTAATTTCTGTTACAAATTCTTTTAGACAGTAGCACTTTTATTATGATCGCACAAAATAGCTCTTCATCCTGATTTACACAATTTTCTTTATAATAAACACATCTGAATACATCAGTTTATTTTACACTGAGGTGACAAAAGCCATGAGATACTTCCTACTATCGTGTCCGACCTTCTTTTGCCCTCCGTAGTGCAGCAAGTCGACGTGGCATGGATTCAACAAGTTGTTGGTGTTCTCTTACACAAATATTGAGCCATGTTGACTTTATAGCCATCCATAATTGCAAAAGTGTTGCCGATGCAAGAGCTTGTACACGTACTAACCTTTTGGTTATGCCCTGTAAATGTTCGGTGAGATTCACGTCGAGCAATTTGGGTGGCCAAATCATTCGCTTGAATTGTTCAGAACGTTCTTCAAACTAATAGCTAAGAATTGTGGCCCGGTGACATGGCGCGTAGTCATCCACAAAAATTCCATCGTTGTTTGGGAACATAATGTCCATGAATGGCTGCAAATAGTCTCCAAGTAGCCGAACGTTATCATTTCCAGTCAACAATCGGTTGAGTTGGACCAGATGATCTTGTCCATTCCATGTAAATACAGCACACGACTTTAAGGTTCAAATGGCTCTGAGCACTATGGGACTTAACTTCTAAGGTCATCAGTCCCCTAGAACTTAGAACTACACTAACTTAAAGACATCACACGCATCCATGCCCGAGGCAGGATTCCAACCTGCGACCGTAGCGATCGGGCGGTTCCAGACTGTAGCGCCTAGAACCGCTCGGCCACGAAGGCCGGCACACCTTTAAGGAGCCACCACCAGCTTGTAGAGGTAACTTGTTGACAACTTGGGTCCGTGGCTTCGTGGGGTCTGCGCCGCACTCCAACCCTACCATCAGCTCTTACCAACTGAGATCGGGACTCACCTGACCAAGCCACGCCGTGTAGGGTCCCAACGATATGGTCACGAGCCCGGGAGAGGCGCTGCAGAAGATGCCGTGCTGTTAGCAAAGGCACTCGCGCCGGTCGTCTACTGCCATAGCCCCTTAACGTTACATTTCGGCTAAGTGTCCTAACGGATACGTTCGTCACACGTCCCACATTGATTTCTGTGGTTATTTCACGCTGCGTTGCTTGGCTGTTAGCACTGACAACTCTGCCGAAACGCTGTTGCTCTAGGTCGTTCAGTGAACGCCGTCGGGCACTACGTTATCCGTGGTGAGAGTTTACACCTGATATTTCGTATTCTCGGCACACTCTTGACGCTGTGAATCGGAATATTGAATTTCCTAGCGATTTCCGAAACGGTATGTTTTATGGGTCTAGTTCCAACTACCATTCCGTGTTCAAAGTCTGTTCATTCCCGTTGTGCGTCCATAATAGGGTCGTAAATCTTTTCACATGAAACACCTGAGGGCAAATTACAGATCCGCCAATGCACTGCCCTTTTATACCTTGTTTACGCTATACTAATCTGCGTTCGTGTATATCGCTGTCCCATGACTGTTGTCACCTCGGCCCATATTACACACATTTTCTTACATCAAATCCTCCATGGTTGATACCTCTGAGCTTTTCCTTATCAAGGGCATACACAATATTATTATGGCTACACTCTTATCATGATTATAATAAAAAACACTGTCCTTTTACTACTCATTGAAACCTCCTTTGTATATGTTTTCCCTGTTCTTGGCATTTAGAGTAATGGTTGTCTTCTCTCCACATTTTCCAGATGTCTCGTTCACACGCCGCTGTTTTCGTATATTACATTGTCACTACCTGTAGCCCGATATCTAATGAACATTATCTCAAATATAATTTCCACATTCTCTCGTAAATGTTTTCGAGCAGGGTGGTATCTAGCCAATTCTGTACAAGGATATCGATTTACTCTCTCATTCTCCACATATATGTTCCCACAACAATCGTCACTTATGGATTTACAGATGAACGGAAAAAAATCCTGCAACGTTCACAGCATTTACAAATACACAAAATCACAATCATAATTAAAATTCTTGACACCATGTGTACTGCTTAAACCAGTAAAGGAAGCCCTTTGCTAATACGAAATTTTATTCTCAAACACGTCCAGTTTATTCTCACTCCACGGTCTGCAGGCAAATTCAGAGAAAGTTCACTTGTGCACTTTTTCCTTCATTAACAATACGACATTCTGCATGCATATTTAAGTTTCAGGACATATCATTACTCGTTTACTTTGGTCTCGTAATACACTGATCAGCCAGAACATTACGACCACCCACAATACAACCGGTATGTCCACTTCTGGCACGGATAACAGCGGCGACGCGTCGTGGCATAGAAGCAATGAGGCCTTGGTACGACGCTGGAGGAAGTTGGCACTACATCTGCCCACACAACTCACGTAATGCCAGTAAATGCCGGTAGGGGGCGATGAGCTCTGACGCTTCGTTCAGTCATATCCCAGATGTGTTGATAGAGTTCAGATCTGGCGAGTTGGGCGACCAGCACATAAACTGTAATTCTCCACTGTGTACCTCGAACCACTCCATCACACTCCTATCCTTGTGACATGGCGCATTATCTTGCTGAAAAATGCCACTGCCATCTGGAAACATGATCATCATGATGGGATGTAAGTGGTTCGCAACCAATGTTCGATACTCCTTGACCGTCATGGTGCCTTGCACGCGCTCGACTGGACCCATACACTCCCACATGAATGTTGATACGAGCGTAATGCAGCCGTCGCCAGCTTTTTCCCGAGCCGCATTACAGGTGTCAAGGAGCTGTTCCACAGGAAGGCGACGGTTTCACGCCCTCCCATAAGGTACTGGGATTCATCAGATCATGCAACGCTCTGCCAGTGCGCCAACGTCCAGTGCCGATGGTCTCGTGCCCACTTCAGTCGTAGTTGCAGCTGTCGTGGTGTTAACATTGGAAGTCCATCTTTAGGAGTATTCGGTGTCAAGTGTGTTCAGGCACATTTGTACTCTGCCCATCACTGAAATCTAGTGTTAGTTCCGCCACAGTTTTCCGCCTGTCCTGTTTTACCAGTCTGCCCATAGTTCACGTCCAACATCTGTAATGAAGGGTAGCCGCCCATCCCCACGACGTCTGGACGTGGTTTCACCTTGCTTTCGCCAGGTGTGAAGATTCACCACAGCACCGACAAGTCGTGCAGTTTCCGAAATGCTCGTGGCGAGCCTCCGGGTCGTCAGAATCTGCCCTCGGTCAAACTCAGATACATCGTGCGTCTTTCCCATTCTACAAATGGACAGCACGGACTCTGATACTACATGCACCGTGCATGTATCTGAGTAGCAGTTATTCTCCGCCAGGTGACAGCGCTATCGCCTGGACGTGTTTGTATCGATAGTAGGACGGTGGTCATTACCTTCTGAGAGATTAGTGTATATTCTGATTTTCTCAGTATTTGAGCACCGTAT
The DNA here is from genome assembly GCF_023897955.1 of Schistocerca gregaria. Taxonomy (NCBI): domain Eukaryota; kingdom Metazoa; phylum Arthropoda; class Insecta; order Orthoptera; family Acrididae; genus Schistocerca; species Schistocerca gregaria. Next base: position 440,947,641 of record NC_064931.1, on the reverse strand, counting down.
CTTGTACATTTGTCAAGAAATTTTATTTGCCTGCACCATGAGCAACTACAGTTTGTAGTTGCCGCCTGTGACAGACTATCAGAGTTGCAAGTCACCTATTAAGGTATTTCTATGCGTTTCGTAATTCATTTCTTAATTCAATGCGTGTTCTTGTATTTAAGAGTTGAAATCTCGCGTTTTAGTGACTGTAAAGTGTGGATTCACGCAGTCTGTAGAACAGTTTTCATTTCTTTTAAACGGCCTGCTACACAGCTCAGCAAGGCATATGCCTCCGTTGGTAACACGTGAGGAATGTAGCAAGCTACGTATTTAGCTTTCTATGTGTGCTTTTGTAGTTAATCCTTAAGTTAGTAGTACTAGGATGGATAGGATGTATGCCGGCCGGAGTGGCCGTGCGGTTCTAGGCGCTACAGTCTGGTACCGAGCGACCGCTACGGTCGCAGGTTCGAATCCTGCCTCGGACATGGATGTGTGTGATGTCCTTAGGTTAGTTAGGTTTAATTAGTTCTAAGTTCTAGGCGACTGATGACCTCAGAAGTTAAGGCGCATAGTGCTCAGAGCCATTTGAACGATTTTGACAGGATGTATGCATGGTGAGTACGGGTGCAGGGGGATCTGGTTGCAGTTCGCGAACTACTGAAGACGCTTTTTGCCATGGTCAGCCGCTTTCAGGCTGGTGCCTCGGGGTATAGCGGTGGCACAATATCTAGTGCCTCGCTTGGGACACCTTAGGTTTCGCTTGTTTCGCCCACAGCCTCTGCGGCTCAGGCACTTTGTAGTGTATCTGACGCGGTGCATCCGGCTTCACAACAGGAATAGGGCGGGTAGTAGCGCGTTTGCGTTGCTAGAGGCACAGAATTAGTGTGACATGACCGCCGGACTACGGCCATTTATGCTATGAGTGGACAGATGACCGTTTCTTCAGCAGGGCCAGAGAAGGCTCGCGGGTGCAGGTTTGCTAGTAAACGGGAGGTCCAATGTTAGATGTGTTATGGAGCCCGTTAGGGAAATAGCGTCCAGGATCGGAAAGAAATCCTATGTGAACACGTTATGTCTGCCAGGGGGCTCATCTGAGATGTGGATGAGACCCTTCCTGCAGTTATAGAGCTTGCAGGGCGTAGTCGTATGCAAGTTGTGGCTCATGTCAGCAAGAATGACGTCTGACGTCTAGACTTGGGCTCTGAGGGAATCCTCAATTCATTTGGGTGGACGGCACAAGTGGTGAAGACTGCTGGCCTCGTGCGCGGGGTGCAAGCAGAGCCCACAGTTAGCAGCATCGTTCCCAGAACTGGTCGGGGTCCTTTGGGTTGGAGCCGAGTGGAGGGTCTCTAACAAAATCTCCGTCAATTGTGTGGTGGTCTTGATTGCAGATTAATGGACCTATGTTATGGGGTGGAGAATTATAGGACTCCCATCGATAGGTCAGGGGCGCACTGTCCACAGGAAGCAGCTATTATGGTTGAATAGTATTTGTGGAGGAGACTTAGAGGCTTTTTGTGCTAGACCGTAGTACGAGGTCCTCTGATCGACGCTCGTCATTTAATACCCAAGAAGCAAAATCTGGCCACGTATAAAGTAGAGACGTTTCGACAATCTAAATTTTAACAGTAAATTGTCGAAGTATTCATAACAAAGTCCCTGAAGTTACTCTCCCCCCAGGAAAGATATCACACTTAAATTATTCTCGGAACCGAGAGTTGCTAGAAACCCGAAGTAGAAAGCTCTAAAATATTTAGCGAGGCATAGCACGTATACCGTATATCGAAAAGACAGGTTAGACGCCATAGGCAAGGGAGTATTTATAGTACTCTGTCGAGGTCGAAATGGAGTCTGCTGTGAAGTTTCCTGAATGCGTGTGAACGGTCTAGGTGAACTCATGTTAAGTCTCGAATGCTTTTACCAGCCACACGATTCCACCAAGACAGTTTTAGAAATACTGAAAGAAAGTCTAAGCTCTGAAGCGCGAAAGTACTCATATCACTCAATTTTAGTTGGAGCCACAATTAACCTACCGACTAAGGACTTAGTCGTTTATGGATTTATTACAGTTGGTACAGACAGGCAATCTTGTGAAGTACTTTTTAATACGTTTTCCGAAAATTGTCTCGAGGACCTAGTTCGACAGCGCCAACACAATGGAAATATTTTAGACCCTGCAGTTTCAAACTGTCCAGATAAGATCGACGGTGTCTGTGTAAAGACAGGGATGATGGTATCATAGCGACGATGGTTACTTAATTTAATAAATCAGTTGAGGAGGCGAATTGTAAATCGCGCCCTGGCGTAGGATGTGCCGAGTAAAAGTATATTTGGGACGGGAAAGGTCCACCATGTTTTAACAACAAAATTCGGAAATTTTTGAGGAAATAGATCAGAAAGAACGCACAGATATCGACAGGCAAAAGCAACAGAAATTCATGCTTCCATAAATGATCGATGACACAGCAACAACTACCGTCATACAATAGCAATATACACTATGTGATCAAAAGTATCCGGTTACCAAGCTGATAATGACTTTCAAGTTCGTGGCGCCCTCCATCGGTAATACTGGAATTCAGTATGGTGTTGGCTCACCCTTAGCCTTAATGACAGCTTCCACTCTCGTAGGCATACGCTCATTCAGGTGCTGGAAGGTTTCTTGGAGAATGGCAGCCCATTCTCCACGGAGTGCTCGACTGAGAAGAGTTATCGATGACGGTCGGTGAGGCCTGGCACGAAGCCGGCGTTCCAAAATATCTCTATGGTATTCTGTAGGATTCAGGTCAGGACTCTGTGCAGTCCGGTCCATTAACCGGATGTTATTGTCGTGTAACCACTCCGCCACAGGCCGTGCGCTATGAACAAGTCCTCGATCGTGTTAAAAGATGCCATCGCCATCCCCGAATTCAACAGTGGGAAGAAAGTTGGTGTTTAAGACATCAATGTAGGCCTGTGCTGTGATAGTGCCACGCAAAACAACATTTGGTGCAAGCCCTCTCAATGAAGAACACGACCACACCATAACACCTCCGCCTCCGAATTTTACTGTTGGCACTACACACGCTGGCAGATGACGTTCATCGGGCATTCGCCATACCCACACCCTCCCATCGGATCTCCACATTGTGTATCATGATTCGTCACTCCCACACGACGTTTTTCCACTGTTTAATCGTCCAATGTTTACGCTCATTACACCAAGCGAGTCGTCGTTTGGCATTTACCGGTGTAATGTGTGGTTTATGAGCAGCCGCTCGACCATTATATCCAAGTTTTCTCCCCTCCCGCCTAACTCTGTCATAGTACTTGCAGTGGATCCTGATGCAGTGTGGAATTCGTGTTTGATGATGTGGACAGATGTCTGCCTATTACACATTACGACCCTCTTCAACTGTCGGCGGCCTCTGTCAGTAAACAGACGAGGTCGGTCTATGCACTTTTGTGCTGTACGTGTCTCTTCACATTTCCACTTCACGATCACATCGGAAGCAGTGGACATAGGGATGCTTAGGAGTGTGGAAATCTTGCATACTGTCGTATAACACAAGTGACACCCAATCACCTGACCACATTCGAAGTCCGTAAGTTCCATGAAGCGCCCCATTCTGCTGTCTAACGATGTCTAATGACTACTGAGATCGCTTAGAGTACTTGGTAGTAGGTGGCAGCACATTGCAGCTAATATGAAAAACGTATGTTTTTGGGGGATACATTTGATCACATAGTGTACCTTGCCAGGAAGCCGAGAAAATTCTGGTCCTATGTAGAATCAGTAAGCGAATCGAAGGCTTCTCTCCAATCACTCGTTGACCAGTCTGGAGTGGTAATAGAAGACAGCGAAATAGAATCTGTGGTTTTAAATCTCGGGTTTAAGAAATCACTCATGCAGGAGGATCATGTGCACATACCGCCATTAGACCGTCGCACGGACTCCCGTGCAAAGGAGATACTGATAGGTATTCCTGGAGTGGACAGGCAATTGAAAGGCTTGAAAACAAGTAACCGGCCAGGTCCGGATGGAATCCCAATTCCGTTGTAAAGAGAGTGCTTCACGATACTGATGCTTTACTTAGCTTGCATCTATCGTATATCTCGTGCCCAGCGGAAAGTCCCAAAGGCCTGGTAAAAAGCACTTGTGTTTCCTGTATGAAAGGAGCCTAAAGGAACGGAATCGAAAAATTGCAGACCAGTATCCTTAACGTCAGTTTGCTGAAGAAGTCGCGAACAAATTCTGAGTACGAAAATAATAGATTTTCTTGAGACGGAATAGCTTCTGTCCATGTGTCAGAACGGATTTAGAAAGTATCGCTGGTGCGAAACTCAGCTTGCCCTTTATGCACACGATGTTCTGCGAACCATGGATGAGGGGCAACAGGCAGATTCCATAGGCATATTAGCTGAAAGCGTTTGAGACGGTGCTCCACAGTAGATTATTAACAAAGGTACTACCAAATGGAATGGACTGTCAGATGTATGGCTGTCTCGAAGACTTCTGAAGTAACAGAACCCAGTACATTGTCCGCGATGGCGAATGTTCGTTGGAGGCTAGGGTATCGTCAGGAGTGCCCTTAGGAAGTGTGATTCGTCCGCTCTTATCTTCTACGTACATAAATGATCTGACGGACAGGGTGCACAGCAATCTACGGCTGTTTTCTGATGATGTCGTCGCTGAGCGACTTTGCAGAGGATACGAGGTGATTTACAGAAATATTTTGGATTGTGTGATGAATGGCAGCATGTTTTAAATGTACAAAACAGTAGATTAAAGCAACACCAAAATATTCGAATACAGCATTGCTAATGTGCTGCTTGATACATTCACGCCGAGTAAATATCTAGGTGTGACGTTCTAAAGTGATATGACATAGAATTAGAATGTAAGGATTGTAGTAGGGAAGGCAAACGGTCGACTACAGTTTATTGGGAGAATTTTAGGAAAGTGTGATTCATCTGAAAAAGATACCATGTATAGAGCACTAGTGAGACCCATTCTTGAGTACTACTAGAGCTCTTTGTATCCCTACCAGCTCGGATTAAAGGAGGACATCGTAGTAAATTTAGAGACGTGTTGCTAGATTTGTTACCGGTAGCTTCAACCAACACGTGGGTATTGCGGAGGTGCTTCTTGAACTCATAATGGATAGAAGACGAGGTACATTACGCGTAGGGACCACAATGATAAGATAAGAGAAATTGTGGCTTGTACAGAGCTGTGTAGGCAGACGTTTTTCCCTCTTTCTATTTGCGAGTGGAACGGGAAAGGAAGTGATTTGTAGTGCAACAAGGTACCGTCCTCCACGCACCATACCGTGGCGTGCGGAGTATATGTAGATGCCGATATACATCGTTGGGTTTATTACCACTGCATAATACTATAACGCCTTCATCCCTTGAGCTTAAAAATATCCACTAGTTACACCATATTTGTGTCCAAACACTTACTTTCAGTGCAATATATTGTTTAATACAATCCTTAGGTATCTTTGTGACAGGTTGTAACGATCCCGCTTCACATATCTCGTGATCATATGCAGACATAAGGACAAATATCTGCTAACGAACGTATGATTCTGATCTACATTTTTACACAACAGCTGATCATTACTCAGCTTTACACAATGTTGCTTTATTAAGAGTATTTCCTTCTCTGGGGATATACGTGTAAATATTTGTTCCCTAGTACCTAGTTTAATACGAAGTGGCTAAACCCACACATATTATGAACGTTGGTTGGTTGGTTTGTGGGCATATTATGAAAGTGAATGTACATATTTATGTACGTATATGTGTATGCACCACATCCCCTCGTAAACCACCGGACCGATTTTAACCAAACTTGCTGTACGTATCACTTAATATCTGGAAAGGATCGCTGTGGAGGTAAGAACCAACTTCCTATCAAAGGGATGATGGTGGGGGTGGAAAAGCTGTGTAGCGTACGACGCGTGAACACCCATACTTTATTCGTCCAGTATCTGATAATCTGAGCACTTAGTGACTTGCAACAAACTTTATACATAATTTCAGACCTTTAATAAACTTTTTCTATCTGACAACCTCCACAAAATGATGAAAAAAGTTTATCGTTTACTCCATTTTCGCTGTTCACGCAGTAAAACTGTCGCATGAAGCATGATGTTTTAATTTATTACTTATTTAGTACTCATTGTATTCGCGATACACTTTGCAGACAATATTCACATTTACCACAGAATGTACCAGCAAAATTATATTAGCGTAACGACACATAGTTCAGAAGTTATTTCATAAACATTGACATGCATGAAAACTACCGCATCATGCCATAGGTTTTAATTTATTACTTCTTTACCACTAACTCTATTCGCAACACAGTTTACAGACAGTATCCATATATACCGCTGAATATACCTACAAAAATGTATCATTGTACGACACAGAGTTCAGGAGATATGATGTAATACGTACTGAAATGCATGGAAACTGCGGTATCACGCATGACGTTTTAATTTATTATTCCTTACTACTCTCTCTATTCACAAGAGTGGGGGCGGGGGGGGGGGGGGGGGGCGCGAAGGAGCAGATGGACAGGGGGGTTAGGTGGGGGGAGAAACACATGGATATAGAAAGGGGCTGCAGTAGAAGGACGGAAAGGGATACGAGAAGATAGAAAGGGGGCTGTAGTGGAGTAGATGGACAGAGCGAGAGGATGAAGCAGGTGGACAGAAAGAGGGGGAAGGAGCATATGGATTAACAGAAGACTGGAATCCATACATAGCCGGGCAACGCAGGGTACTCACCTAATTTTATGTATAGCAGACACACTGCTGTCTGACAAGGTGGTGTTTAATACATAACTTAAAATATTACCAGCAAAGAACAAATGAACTATTATATTAACTATTGATAACCAGTGTCCCTTGTAAGTGCTATTGAATATTTCTTACCTTTACTGTAATCTTTTATCAGTTACAAATATTTGAATACATCCACAGAATTAGTTACACGAGGTTCAGAAATTCCGTTCTGCACATTTTCAGTTTCTGTAATTAGCAAATCATAATCCCATTGCAGCTCAATAAAGAGAGACATCACCTGAAGTAGCTGTTCATTAATAGTTACCAATGTAACGGTTCTCTGTAGCCTCCTATCAGTGGTATTGTTTGAACTGCATTACATGCTGACTGAGCTTTCTCATTGAGTGTATAATGATCTGTTCATTTCTTGCTATGCAGCCTACTGTCTGGATGAAACTCGTAAACGTGGCTTTTACTGTTGTGACCCATTCTCTAGTGAACCTAAACAGCCGTCTCTGTTCCCCCTCTTGCACATCAATCCTCACCTTGCAATCCGGTGGGTCTCTAAATAATATTTTGCTTATTCCCCCAGCAAAATTAAGTATTCAACATTTTCTAATTCTTCATTCATGTCGAGGTAATTTTCTAATCGGACTTTGTGAAGTTTCTGCTATACCTATGTGCCGCTGTAAGGCTTGTTTTGCACTAGAGCACTCTAAAGCACTCATGTTAAGTAGAGTTCGTCTACTCCGACTAAATTCTACGGCTCTGGTAGCTAGTTCTTCGTTTTTTTCAGTCGTATTCTTCAATTCCGCTAAATTAAAGTGGATTACGATTCTCCGTTTCACACTATAAAGAATGGCTTTTCCATGTCGTCATAGTACAACCCTGGGATTGACTGGGATTTCATAAGATGTAGTGCCGGATGATGTGTCACTGTTTGGACCGAAGTAATCCGAAACTTTGCAACTGATACTACCAGATGTGCTGCTACCATCCTGTTACTAAAACAACTATTTCAGGCTGTTTTCGTGTACTACCAGATATTTATTCCCTCTGAAATTACCACATTTGGTCTTCTACTTTATTTTACAATATATGGGCATCAACGTGATCTTCCCTGTTGTACACTTTGGTCAAACAACAGAACTTCATCTTCTGCTCGGAACTCTTTTAGACGTTGGATTTTATCATAATATTCTTTATTCCTCAATTAAGACTGAGTATTAAGTGTTCTAGCAGACTGACACACAGCTCTCATTCACTATTTTCACTCAAGCACATAATCGTCTTGAGCTTAAATCACATCTACTGGGTTCTTTTGTAAGATTTCTAGTAAATTACACACTCTCCCAACGAACAACTCATGAGGCGCGCCCAGTTGCACAATGCAGTGTTATCTTGAATAGAATATCGTATACAGGATCCAAGTAGCTCAGTCGGACTGTGCACAGTGTATGTAATGTCTGAGCATTTCAGCTAAAGTTATGTTCGTTCTCTCTAACGTTCCATTACTCTGTGGACGGTAAGAAGTTATTGAATTTTCTATATCCACAATAGTCTGCATACTCTTCATATATTTCCATTGATAAAATTACTACGCAGATAAGTCAGTAGTATATTAGAATGTCAGCATCTTGTTTTTCAGTGGGTTCCGTGACTAGAAACTTCGTTACTGAATCCTGAAAAGTAAGGATGTACTTACTGCCCTTATCTATTTGACTAAGTGGACATATCATTCCTATACCGAATCCTTTAGTGACATGGTCAGGAGTTGTTATTTCCATAGGCATCTTCGTTTTGTGTGAATGTGTAATGTCTGTTCTTTCGAACATGTCTGAACGACCAAATACCATACATACATGTAACTGATCCTACAAGAAGGGTAGTAAATCCACCACCTTCAGAGTGGATCGACAAATACATCCGACTTCCTGTGGGAATTTCTAAGTAGCGAGCATGGAAGACATGGATAGGGACTTCGGATAGGTAGCATAAGGTGCGAATGTGGGTCAGCCGGGAAACGTGTACAGCAGTCCGCGCCATTGCAATAAACATTCTGTCTAGGAGGCCCAATAGTTAACGTAACTGCCCAATAAGCAGGAGATTCCAGGTTCATATCCGAGTGCAGCAGACATTTTCATTCTTCGCCGCTGATTCTGCATAACTTACCGAAGCAGGTGACATCAGTAGTTCCTTCCCTTTCCTTTCATTTCCTTTCTCCTCCTCCACCTTCAGATTGTATAATTCTAGTTTTACTCTTTGTAATTTTATTCTTTTTATAGCCTCTGAATCGATGAATACAAAGAATCTGCCGTAGGTGTAACTAAAGTAACTAATTTTCCAGAAATGAACTTTATTAGAAAAAAATAGTGTGCTCGTCTGCTTCGACGAACCAAACACAGTTAACACACAAAAATGACTGACTGGCTTTAGGCCTTTGTTCAACAACTCAAAGTCTCGTACTTGGCCGAGTATTCCACAAAATAATATTTACAAAGTTCTACTGCTGCATACGGGAACCAAGTTCCACAAGGGTTTACTTCTGGTAAGTGCACAGTGATATAGATCTTTGGTAAAACGTAATACAGTCAATGTTCTAGCAGTGTTTATGAACCAGGTTACAATATCCAACCACGGAGACTGGACGGTCGGTGGAGCTGCAGAGGCCAGGCAGTGCCCGTCGAGGAGGCAGCTGGTCGGCTGCAGTGGAGCTGATGTCCATCTGTAGCTCTATCCCGCCGTGAACTGACTCTGCACTTTTCTGTGGTAGGGTGGGATACAGCGTCACCTGTGATGGCGGTCTCACTGTCTTGGTGTAAGGGTACAACTTTTCTATCGTACAATGACATCATTGGAGTGCACGTTGGAGATGTGGTGGTTGCACTTCAAGTTCCATACCACCGTCGAACGGTGGAAGTTCTGACTCTGCACGGCGGTGCATGGACCTAAATACAGTCGCTCGGCAGGAAATCGCAGGAACGACTAGGGCCATTCGGAAAGTAAGGAACGACAGGTCGCGAAATGGAAACCACAATGAAAATCAAAATTGCTTTATTTGCAACAGTTAGCTACAACTTGCAGCTACTTATCTCCACAGTCGTCTATCCGACTTAGACGTTTGTCGTAGCGTTGTACCAACTTTCCAATACCCTCGTTATAGAAGGCAGCCGCCAGTGCTTTCCGCCAGTTCTCTACGCTGGCCTACAGCTCGCAGTCTGTGCCAAAATATTGACTTCATAGACAGTGGTTCGTGTGAAGAGAGATGAAATTCAGAGGGAGACAATTACGGGCTGTATTGTGGGTAATCAAACATTTCCAATTGAAAATGATGCAGGAGCCTCTTCATTGTCCCTGCAGAATGCGGCTGGGAATTTTCTTCAAAAAGAAAAAGCACGACAGTTATGTAATGTTGGCTGCATAGCTTCAGGTGAAATTCCTCACCAGGCCGTCGTAATTAGCGGGAGACACTATTGTTGTAGGTATCTATATGTGCTCCCTGTGTGCTCGGAACTTAAAAGAACGACGTAATGCGATCGACGCGCATACTAGAGACACTGCCCAACACACCTATGGAAAACTTCATCGGATTTTCACTGTGGTTTCCATTTCGCAACCGATCGTTCCTTACTTTCCAAATAACCCTTGTATGTTAGGTCACGTGGGTAAATGACGCAAATCGGCCCTCTCCAGTCTGCTACCCCTGGTGGTTCTGCTAGGCCACCTATGGGAACTGCTGCAAAACTGTTTTCTGATGCACACCGGTTACGTGGCTTGTACGCAGCCCACGACGTTGTTGTGTCGGATGGGTTGCCGGCCGTACAGGCGGAACGCCACACCATGTCAGAATATATCATCCGAAATTGTGCTATACGCATTCTCTGAAAATTATTTCGAGCAGTGTCCGTCCCCCGTAGCTGAGTGGTCAGCGCGACAGAATGTCAATCCTATGAGCCCGAGTTCGATTCCGGGTGGGTCGGAGATTTTCTCCGCTCAGGGACTGGATGGTGTGTTGCCCTAATCATCATCATTTGATCTCCATCGATGTGCAAGTCGCCGGAGTGGCGTCCAATCGAAAGACTTGCACCCGGCGAACGGCCTACCCGACTGGAGGCCCTAGTCACACGACATTTACATTTATTTCGAGAAGTTAGTTCATGAGCCCATGCGAATAGTAAACGGCTGTGAAAACACACTTGACCTATTAGCAACAATCCTGAGTTAATAACGAGCATCAAAACCGAAATAGGGATTAGTGAACACAGTGTTACCGTACCGAGATTGAATATTGTAATTCCCAAATCCTTGAAAATTAACCGAAAAATATATCTGTTCAGAAAAGTAGATAAAAATTCACTTGACGCCTTCCTGAGAGGCGATCTCTACTCATTCCAAATTAATAACATAAGTGTAGACCAGATGTGGTTTGAATTCAAATTTAGCGCTGAAATCAATGTGAGAGGCTTGTAACAGCTACCACAACCAAACTTTGTCCCGAAATCTGGCAGAAAATCCAAAGAGGTTCTGATCGTATGTGTAGATGTTAGCGGCAAGAAACAATCAATGCCTTCTCTGCGCGATAGCAATGGAGATACTATCGAACACAGTACTGCCAAAGAAGAGTTACTAAACACAGCCTTTAGAAATGCCTTCACAAAAGAAGACGAAGTAAATATTCCAGAATCCGAAACGGGAACAAATGCCAACGTTAGTAACGTTGAAGTAAATATCCTCGAAATAGTGAAGCAACTTAACTCACTTAATAAAAGCAAGTCTTCTGGTCCCGACTGTATGCCAATTAGGTTCCTCCGGGCTATGCTGATGCATTAGCTCCATACTTAACAATCACATCCTTACCCAAAGACTGGAAAGTTGCATAGGTCACACTAATATTCAAGAAAGGTAGTAGGAGTAATCCACTAAATTACAGCAGGATATTAGAACATATATTGTGTTCGAGCATTCGGAATTACCTCGAAGAAAACGTTCTATTGACACCCAATCAGCATGGGTTTAGAAAACATCGTTCCTGTGAAACACAACTAGTTCTTTATTCACATGAAGTGTTGAGTTCTATTGACAAGGGATTTCAGATCGATTCCGTATTAACGGATTTCCGGAAGGCTTTTGAGCACGTACTATACCAGCGGCTTATAGTGAAATTGCGTGCTTATGGAATGTTGCTGGATTTGTGGTTTCCTGTCAAAGAGGTCATAGTTCGTAGTAATTGACGGAAAGCCATCGAGTAAAACAGAAGTGATTTCTACCGTTCTTCAAGGTAGTGGGTGTTATAGGCCCTTTGCAGTTCCTTATCTATATAAAAGATTTTGGAGATAATCTGAGCAGTCATCTTAGGTTGTCTCCAGATGACGCTGTCGTTTATCGACTAATAAAGTCATCAGGAGATCAAAACAAATTGCAAAACGATTTAGAAAAGATATCTGAATGGTACGAAAATTAGCAGTTGACCGTAAATAACGAAACGTGTGAGGTCATCCACATGAGCGCTAAAAGGAATTCGTTAAACTTTGGTTGCACGATAAATCAGACTAATCTAAGAGCCGTAAATTAAACTAAATACCTAGATATTACAATTACGAACAACTTAAATTTGAAGGAACACATAGAAAAGGTTGTGGGGAAGGCTAACCAAACATTGCGTTTTATTGGCAGTACATTTAGAAAATGTAACAGATCTACTAAGGAGGCTGCCTACACTATTCTGGTCCCTCCTCTTTTAGAATACTGCTGCGCGGTGTGGGATCCCTACCAGATAGGACTGACGGAGTAAATCGAAAAAGTTCAAAGAAAGGCAGCTCGTTTTGTATTATCGCGTAGTATGGGAGAGAGTTTCACAGAAATGATACAGGATTTGGGTTAGACATAATTAAAAGAAAGGCGATTTTCGTTGCGACGGAATCTTCTCACGAAATTCCAATCATCAACTTTCTCCTCTGATTGCGAAAATATTTTGTTGACACCTACGTACATAGGGAGAAACGAACACCACGATAGAATAAGGGAAGTCAGAGCTCGTACGGAAAGATATAGGTATTCGTTCTTTCCGCGCGCTATACGAGATTGGAATAAGAGAGAATTGTGAAGGTAGTTCTATGAACTCTGTGCCAGTCACTTAAATGTGATTTGCAGACTATCCATGTAGCTGTAGATGTAGATGTAGAATATATTGTTCCATATCGACATTCATGCCTTCCCACGTACAATACAGGGCCCATTAAAAAGAATCATCCGATTTGGCACGTCTATATTTCTGTAACTAATGAACATACAGAATGAATTTAGTTTTTTAATAAACGGGAAACTAAAAAAGTTTTTTTCATACATTTTCATAGATGTTTCATAGTACATATGCATACGTCAATGCGGTATTCAAATTGTTCCCACACTACAACGACTATATCTTGAGTTACAGCTTCCAGCCAGCCGCGGTGGGCGAGCGGTTCTAGGCGCTCAGTCCGCAACTGCACGGCTGCTACGGTCGCAGGTTCGAATCCTGCCTCGGGCATGGATATGGGTGATGTCCTTAGGTTAGTTTGGTTTAAGTAGTTCTAAGTTCTAGGGGACTGATGACCACAGATGTTAAGTCCCATAGCACTCAGAGCCATTTACAGCTTCCACAGGTGCTGTTATGTGATGTCTCAGTTCATTCATTGTTGTAGGAAACTGAGGCGCACAGACAGAGTTTTTTGTAAACCCCCACAACAAATGATCACATACAGTCAGGTCCGGTGACCTTGGAGACCAGCAATGTAAGGCTGAATCGTTTGGTCCAGTGCGACCGATCCGTCGCTCAGTAATCCTTTGATTTAGAAACTCCTGCACTTCCAGATGCCATTGTGGCGGTGCCCCATCCTGTTGGTAAATGAAGTCATTCGAATCAGTCTCCTACTGTGGGAACAGTAAGTTCTCAAGCATATCAAGATATGTGCTTCCTGTAACAGTGCTCTCGCCAATGAAAAATGACCATACACTTTTCCCGTGAAACTGCACAAAACACATAATTTACAGAGACCCTCTCACGTTGTACAACTTCATATTGTTATTCTGTACCCCATAATCTCACATTATGACGGTTTATCTTTCCATTTAAATTGAATGTTGCCTCATCACTCAACACTAAATGTGGAAGAAAACTCCATCTTGCCAAGAACTAAATTACAAAACTCTACACATTGTAGCTGAATTTTATATCTTTCCACGTGTAAATGTCGACGCAACACACGCCAGACGGACATCAGGGGCATACTGAGCTGTCGAGCTGCATAGCGAACAGATTTCTGCGGACTCCTTGTAAAACTAAGGCGGCTGTGTTGGACGTCTGTGTCACACACTCGGGGAAGGCCCGGCGATTTGCCTTTACACAAACAACTTGTTTCTCGGAATTGTTCATGAAATCGTCTAATAGTCCGTTCTGCAAGAGGATCCACACCATACCTAGTACGAAAGCCACGCTGAATAGTTATTACTGACCCGCACTGCGTAAAAAGTAGAACACAAAATGCTTTCAGTTATCCCGACATCATTTTTACTAGAACTGAAGTGGGCGCACACTGCTGCTACCTAGCGTAAACGTGTAAAACTAGAAAGTTTTCTCTTTCCAACAGTACGTTGTTGACGCACATATCTCAAATAACATAACAGTTATGATTTTTTTAAAGTCGGATGATTCTTTTTATATAATCTGTATTTCTTTATATTGGAATATGTTGTCACTGTTTCCTGATGACCACCAACTGATGAATCATACAATAACGTCAAAACCTTATACTTGACTTCAAGACTCAATTTAGCAGGTGGTTCTCGCACAGCTGTGTATCGCTTGCTATCTTCCACATGGCCTGGGTTACTTGCCACGCTGTTCTCCCCTTCTCCAGCTGCTCAATTATGGTCGTCACTTAAGACCACAGGAGCAGATTTTAAACTTCCGGTCCCCAAGCTGTGTCAACTGTTTCAGCTACCTTTCCTGGATCTCTTCCTTTCATGTAAATTTTGTAGTCTTCTGTTTCATTATTAGCTGCCCTCCGGTTTCTTGTTCTAGAGAGGACATCTACGACCTGATCTCGCTAACCACCTTTATATAAATCTTTGTAATCATATTCTTCCGATTTTAATCTGAATTTCAGAAATCTCTACGATGGGTTCAAAATGTTACTTATCCACGTCAGTCGTTTGTTATCTATACATGCAGTGAATTTTCAACTGAACAATGTACAATGTAATGGTCATCTGCTGCCGCAGTTGACAGTGGCATGACGACTGCATGGGGATGGTGTCCTTGTCGGATGACCGGTAAATTGTGTTTGTGAAGTCTAGCTTTCTGCACACTGATGTAACATGTTCCCACAATTTCACTCGACTTCACTGAGTATTTAACACGTTATGGTACTTTATATACCGAGTCCTAAAGTTTCTGAGGCATCAGCCTCATTAGGCCTTCCCTCCACGCTTTAATTCATGATTGATATGAAATAAATTCGAGTCCAGTTAGCTCCTTTATTTTGGGCAAATGGGTGGGAGATTAAAGCTAATTGCAAATTATTTTGATTGGGAGCTGCATCTCATGTTTGGCCAGCGACGGGTTGCGGGTGAAGGAAGGACGCACCCCTCTGAGAATAGGTGGAGAGCCTCAGTTTTGAGGTAGTGTCTATCCCAGGTTAGGTATTGGGAGAGGATGAACTCAGTGTTCGGACCTCCTCATCTGCTCGGTATTTGATGTTAGGAGAGGACAGACTTGCTGTCAAAACCGGTTTTTAAAAAGCAATTGCTCATTTTCTAGAACATAGAATACTTTCGGCAAGCTTTAGCTTCCCTGGATTGGAGTGGATTACTTTCGGAATCGCCTGTTTTGTTCAGCTGTTCTACATGTTACCACCAGTGCCAGTTGCCATAAACAGTGATCTACCTACGTAGAGTAGGATAGAAGAATGGTGAAGAAAACTTTCTCATCGTGCAGCTACTCCAGTGAGGGATGGGTCCCGAGGTTCTGAAGCCGTGGCAGCTGCAACTGCAGCCACAACAACAACAACTGCAGCAACAGAAACAGATAGCAAAACAGAGGGAATTCCACCAGAAACAGCTGTTACAGCTTCTGAAGGCTGTGATTTTCTCTCCTCAGCCTCCTCCAGTCATTTGTTCCTAGGGAAGTCGAATAACTGACTCTAAACGTCAATGTGTGCTTTTATTGTCTTATTGTATTAAACTGTATGTAGTGGTGCAAAAATTGATATTTCTTATTTGCTGGCGAGCTACTGCTCTCACCAACCTCACGTCGCTGCAGCTAGACTCAACTTTCATCTGTGTGACAAACTCTGTAAGCAGTCATATGCAGCATCGGTTACTGACTTACAAGGCTTTGCGCGCAAGTGTTTTTCCTGTAAATAATGTCGTACGTCATATGCGGACTCCTGAAAGCAGGACCGTGCCCTAGCATGAATGCCGTAGCGCTCAGCCTCGTTGCTTATTTCCCCCACTGTCACGTTAGGCTGTCTGAGCGCGAGGATAGGGGAGAGGGGGAAACTGCGAACGTACCGCAATTAAAGGGTAGTGCAAGGTCATCAGTCCTCTAGAACTTAGAACTACTTAAACCTAACTAACCTAAGGACGTCACACACATCCATGCCACAGGCAGGATTCGAACCTGCGACCGTAGCGGTCGCGCGGTTCCAGACTGTAGCGCTCGGCCACTCCGGCTGGCGGAGCACTTTCGCAGAATCATTCGTTGGATCTGTATTAATAACGTGCATCTATGTTCAGCTCCGCCAAACGAGTCTCTCCATGCCAAAGTAAAGTCTGGCCAAGGCGGTGCCTGGAAATCAAGTCTACTCAAGGTGGCGCTTGAGTGAAAAGTAACTTTCTGCAGCCTGCTTCAGAAAAACAAGATTTGGTTCTTTCCGTTTTTCTAGCATCACATAACTTTGTTTGGCTGAATGATAAATATTTGGAGTACTGACCAGTCAGAAGTTGTCCTAAAATATGCAGGTCTCCCTCTTTTGATCCTTCTTCAGGCGGTTAACCAGTTTTATTATATTAGACTCTACAGAACTGTGTACTACTTTGTCCTTTTCTCTGTCAATGTTTGCGTGTCGGCCAATGAGGGTCGACCTCTGTAAGTACAGCCATGTTTTTATTCCCACATCTCAAGTTCAAGTTCAAGTGGCTCTGAGCACTATGGGACTTAACATCTATGGTCATCAGTCCCCTAGAACTTAGAACTACTTAAACCTAACTAACCTAACGACATCACACAACACGCAGCCATCACGAGGCAGAGAAAATCCCTGACCCCGCCGGGAATCGAACCCGGGAACCCGGGCGTGGGAAGCGAGAACGCTACCGCACGACCACAAGATGCGGGCCCCACGTCTCAACTGTTTGGTTTAAACAATGGTAGTTGTTGTTACAGTTGATTAAACACTTATCTTGTATGAATTGAGCGCAGTATCGGTTCTCAAAGTCTTCAAAGCTTTTCTGTGCCCAATCCACTCTCTCAGATGATATCTTAGAAGTGTACGCATTTCGACTGTCTCCATTTCTGTCCACAAAAGGAGTTCTTTTCGGAGTGTGCCAAAACATCATGCCTCCCCAGACCACACACAACTCAGTAAAAAAGTCTCTGTTGCCCCGCACAGCCTAGAGATACAATCTACATTATGACTTTTAGTGCGAAGAGCGTCAAGTCTGCTTTCCGCAAAACACTGCCCAGTGTGATCACCTGGGGGGGTCCTACACATGTGTTCGTATGTCCCAGTAGACCTTTCACGAATTCTGCTGGGGATGTTTTCCGTGCCGGCTTATGGCCCACAGCGTGCCCCCTCACTTACAGCAAAGTACAAGATGCTTACGTAGTGGGTTCTTATTTTACATGTACATGCAATTCAATATAGAAAATTGTTATCTACGTAGTTAAGTACTGGCAGTCGCTTATAGCAACACATATTTCATTTGCACGTAGAGATTAATTTATTCCAATTTAATTTTTATTTTCATTTAGGGTTTTACGTCAGTTATGGGGTAGTTTCAGAAAAACAGTCACGTAACACCTCGCCACCTATCGATTCATCCCTGTGAATTGACATAGCCTGGGCAGTATTTTAGACGGGTGCAGACCCTGTAACCTATTCGATCTGCAGCAGCCAACTTAGCAGAAGCACCACCTACGTTCACAGCCATATTACCACGTCGGCTCCCACGTCTGCTGTCACATTTTTGACCATGACCCCAATGGACCAAAGGCGTCGTCATCAACAACAGAAGGAGGCAGACATCTGAATTTAAGTCCGGCCAGGAACAGCTGGTAAGGCACTGGAACCAGCTCCTCTCGCAACGTGACGTACCATGCTGCTTTCTTCCTGCCCAACGACTGGGTGTGCCATACACAGCCACTCCAGGGACAAGCCAGCCTACAGACCGCCTCTTTCCACTATAACCATCACCTTCGTGTTACGCGTCTACAGGTAGTCGACAGTTAGCAGCGATGGGAGCCGATGGAGGTCGAACCACTTCCTCCTCCTACGTCGCTTCCGACTTCCACCCCCACCACTGGTGGTCCCGCCCCTCACCCCTGACGGAGGTAGAACATTATCGACCTGTGGTGCCCATTGAAATCGACCCGCTGGTCGCAGCTCTGCCACATTCGTCGCCCACTGCCTGCAGGATGGCTCAAGCTGCACTATGGACTCCATCGATAAGCCAGGAATCCCACGGACGGCACCGCTTCCTACCCTAACAGATCACGATGGGGACCTACCGCGGAAACCTTTCGCGGGAACTCCTGCTGCTCTCTCCTGCTGAACAGACTGGTCCATTTTCGACCATATGCGCCGATTAAAATAGTCAAGGGTTTAGTATCCGACTACGATTTCGATTTTCCGCAACCCCAGTGTCGACAGGGAGAACACTCAGAAATATTCGAGCTCCAGGCGACAGCCGCAGTTTTAATACGTGCGGCGCAGCCGCCGTGGCAATCTTATGAGTTAACGAGTGTTTACCGATTAATATCTCAGCCTGGCTATTGCTGATAAGTCTCTCACTAGTTACTGAAGCCTTTTGTTACGCGCCACTGAGTAGTAAAGTTTTACCTTGCCCGATTTACATTTGGGACTCGGGTTGCTCTCTTGATTGTTGTATACGATTAAGACGACTCTGATAAGCCCTTTGCTGTGTCGTCCGAACAAGACACAGCCAGCGCAAAAGCACCACATGTGCAGAGATGCGAGCTGGTGCCAGTGCTATGGAGACTCGCCACTTGCGCGAGTTTCACCAGCGCCACCGGCGGCGCTGTGGATGAAGATGCCGACTTCGCCTCGCACAATTGTCGGCAGAGCACAATCGACCAATTACGGGAAGACAACGCCGCACAGAAGCTTACTCGGAAGGTAGAAAAGCAACTCCCGCCGACTTGGTTATAGATCATCGCCAATGGCTAACTTATACAGGGAACGTCGTTAATGAACTCTTAGAAGTGAACAGACAGTTGTTGTAAATTGCATTTGCTACGTACTGTGAAGTTTACATATGGGTATTTACACTTAGCCATTGAGGGCATTTTTTGTGTTATATTACATGCAGTGTTGCAGACTTAATCACTCAACAAGTCACATAGGTAAGTAAACCTTTTTAACTCATTTGTGTGACTCTGTTACTAATTTGTTGGAGTGTTGTAGAACCTTCGTTCCACTATACTCTTACCTGACCTTGGGGCATAGCTGTGTAATAGTGACAGGGAGAAATTGTCTTAGCGGTATACTGCACCAGAAGCCGTTTCAAGAACCCACAAGCTCGGCCTACCGTAACAGTGGCAATTCGGCCTCCACAGCAGTAGCGACATGGCCTTTACAAATTGGCGACAAGGTTTGACTAGGTTTGGTTATTCGAGCACTTTGTGATCTTCTAAACATTCTCGGTGGTGTCGGTTTGTTCTACACTCCTGGAAACGGAAAAAAGAACTCATTGACACCGGTGTGTCAGACCCACCATACTTGCTCCGGACACAGCGGACACACCAGGAACCGCGGTGTTGGCCGTCGAATGGCGCTAGCTGCGCAGCATTTGTGCACCGCCGCCGTCAGTGTCAGCCAGTTTGCCATGGCATACGGAGCTCCATCGCAGTCTTTAACACTGGTAGCATGCCGCGACAGCGTGGACGTGAACCGTATGTGCAGTTGACGGACTTTGAGCGAGGGCGTATAGTGGGCATGCGGGAGGCCGGGTGGACGTACCGCCGAATTGCTCAACACGTGGGGCGTGAGGTCTCCACAGTACATCGATGTTGTTGCCAGTGGTCGGCGGAAGGTGCACGTGCCCGTCGACCTTGGACCGGACCGCAGCGACGCACGGATGCACGCCAAGACCTTAGGATCCTACGCAGTGCCGTAGGGGACCGCACCGCCACTTCCCAGCAAATTAGGGACACTGTTGCTCCTGGGGTATCGACGAGGACCATTCGCAACCGTCCCCATGAAGCTGGGCTACGGTCCCGCACACCGTTAGGCCGTCTTCCGCCCACGCCCCAACATCGTGCAGCCCGCCTCCTGTGGTGTCGCGACAGGCGTGAATGGAGGGACGAATGGAGACGTGTCGTCTTCAGCGATGAGAGTCGCTTCTGCCTTGGTGCCAATGATGGTCGTATGCGTGTTTGGCGCCGTGCAGGCGAGCGCCACAATCAGGACTGCATACGACCGAGGCACACAGGGCCAACACCCGGTATCATGGTGTGGGGAGCGATCTCCTACACTGGCCGTACACCTCTGGTGATGGTCGAGGGGACACTGAATAGTGCACGGTACATCCAAACCGTCATCGAACCCATCGTTCTACCATTCCTAGACCGGCAAGGGAACTTGCTGTTCCAACAGGACAATGCACGTCCACATGTATCCCGTGCCACCCAACGTGCTCTAGAAGGTGTAATTCAACTACCCTGCCCAGCAAGATCTCCGGATCTGTCCCCCATTGAGCATGTTTGGGACTGGATGAAGCGTCGTCTCACGCGGTCTGCACTTCCACCACGAACGCTGGTCCAACTGAGGCGCCAGGTGGAAATGGCATGGCACAGGACTACATCCAGCATCTCTACGATCGTCTCCATGGGAGAATATCAGCCTGCATTGCTGCGAAAGGTGGATATACACTGTATTAGTGCCGACATTGTGCATGCTCTGTTGCCTGTGTCTATGTGCCTGTGGTTCTGTCAGTGTGATCATGTGATGTATCTGACCCCAGGAATGTGTCAATAAAGTTTCCCCTTCCTGGGACAATGAATTCACGGTGTTCTTATTTCAATTTCCAGGAGTGTAACAATTTTCAAAATTCATAACTTAAGTATGCTATTGCCACTGCTACAGTGTTTCACTGTTTGTTGAATACCTTATTACTATCTATCGCTGCAGCTACTGTTTTCGACTATGTGTAACTTTAGGGAAAGAAATTTTTCTACGAAAATTTTTCAATGGGATATTTTTCTGACCTAGTTAGGCATGTGGTCGACCTTCAATTATGGTATTTTACCATCCTGGCCGGGTCGCCATTTTCTAAACATTCATGGTGGTGTCTGTTTGTTCTATATCGTGTCTCCCTACCACTTTCTCGCAACAACCCTCTGAGCGTGTTTTTTAAGGAATTAACTAGCTTGAACCTGGGACCTGTTGCTGGTAAGGAGACGCCAGACCACACATGACATGTAGAATTCAGAAGAGTTCAGGGATACTAGCGATGATATAACCAAATACTAAATGATCTCAGCGTCAGCTCCACTGCACTCCCTGTAAAAGAATCTTAATACTAACTAAATTTAGTGGAAAGGGTTCAAGGCTTTCCTATTTTTAGTTAGCTGGTAAAATAATGTCGAAAAAGCAGTTAAGTTTACCATTGGAAATTTTATTCTACTCACAAAACATTGTTTATAAATTGCACTATTGATAAAGGAGATGTTTTAATACAGGAAGGTAAAAACCAACTGCGTTCAACAGAAATGTGAACGAATATTCCCTGAATGGGTTTCCAAGTTCTACAATCGATCGAAGGATGACCTATGCCACATCATATCTATAATCTAGGTTTAATTTAAGTTTCACAAAAGAGAGAACTATCAAAATGATCTACAGTGACCCTCAATTATCTTTAATTACTTATCTAACTTGTCGTAAATTACAGTGGCTGATTTGGTTTCTCAATAACTATATAAAAGAAAAATCATCGCGTTTCAGATCTGTTCTTCAAGTGGCAAATGTGAACACCATGAGTTTTAATTAACGATCGACATTAGTATTACGCAAAAAAGGGGGGTAACAGATGAGTCTTCTGCAGTTCTGAGTGAAGCTTTATGCGCTCAAATATGCGGCATCGCGTGCGTTCATTACCTTGTCGGTGTTTAGGCAGCGTCAGTGTGACAGCGACCGGCGCAGCAGCCATCCAGCTCGCCGTCTCGGAACTAACTCTCCTCTAACTTCTCCTTACTACAATTTACCGAAGTTGGTTTAAAAAAAACTATCTGGCTGTGTTTTCATCTGACCAATCAGGGTCTCAATGTTAACCTTAAGCTCCGCCTACAAAAATTCTGTCTATCCAATGAGAAACGTTATACTTTTCATGGTGGGGCAATGTTTATTAAAGTTTGCAACCTAACAGAGACGCTAAAAAGTCTCACGCTGAAACCTGCAGCTGGTGTGGTCCTTTTAGCGTTATCGTAAGATCTATACTGTTCTTCTGGAGGGCTCTATCTTTTAACATGGGCTGGGGGGTGGTCCTTGACGTACCTGAGACGCGAAAAAGTCTCACGCTAAAACTTGCGGGTGGTAGTGGCCCTTTTTGTGTTATCGTAAGATCTATACTGTTTTTCTGGAGGGCTCTAGCTTTTAACATGGGCCGGGGGGTGGTCCTTGACGTAACAGGGACGCGAAAAAGTCTCACAGTAAAACGTGCGGGTGGTAGACTTAGAGGAAGGATGGCGACGTGGGCGTCGTCCGTCCCTTATCGTAGGGCCTTCTAGCTTAACACGGTTCTGCTCTCGGCTTCTGTCCTCGTTTCTCCTCTCGGAACTGCGTCGGTCTCTCGGTGGGAAGGTACGACATGCATTTAGGCATTCTTGTGTTAGTCTGTGGCATTCCATTTGCTCACTCGGTACTTGTATTACTTTGGTTAATTTAATGTCACGATTTATTCGGAGCTATGTGACATACTAGTAGATTTGCTTATTATGTCAGGGTTTTCATGGAAGGTGTTGGATTTACCTGACACCTTACATGATGATGATGATGATGACGACACAACAACACCCATTCACCTCAGGGGAGGTGAAAATCCCTGACTCCGCCCGGAATCGAACCCAGGACCTCGTGCTCGGGAAGCGAGAACGCCACAGCGAGACCACGAGCTACGGACTGTAAATTTGTGTGTTCTGCATAAATGTATTGCATTTCAGTCACATCGGTTGAGCAATGTGTTCAAATGGTTTAAATGGCTCTGAGCACTATGGGACTTAACAGCTGTGGTCATCAGTCCCCTAGAACTTAGAACTACTTAAACCGAACTAACCTAAGGACATCACACACATCCATGCCCGAGGCAGGATTCGAACCTGCGACCGTAGCAGTCGTATGGTTCCGGACTGCGCGCCTAGAACCGCGAGACCACCGCGGCCGGCAGCAATGTGTCCTGTTATGTAGTAGGCATAGGGTCCGCCATCGACTTGGATAACTTTTTCCATGGGTCGACGCGTATAAGTTGCGAATGGCGTCCTGTGGTATAGCCATCCATGCTGCATTCAGTTGGTTCCAAATTCATCGTTGATGTTTGCAATTGGGTCACAGCGCTGCACCCGTCGCTTTACCATATAGGGCCAGAGCAAAGGCTGACATGCTGTGACGCTAAGGAGGCACGCGTTCGGGCAGCAACATGTGTTCGTGCATTGTCTTGCTGAAAAATGGCATGTGTGGTACTGTGCAGAAAGAGAATGGCTGTGTGTCACGTGGGGCCCCATTGGTCATAGTGCCCTGGACACGCACCAGCTGTGATTTGTGGCTATACCCAACAGCACCCCACACCATAAGGCTTTCGATTGGCGCCGTGTGTCTTGTGCGAATGCAGTCACTGTGATGCCGTTCCCCCCTGTGTGCGCCGAAGCAAAATACGGCCATCATTTTTTAGAGAAACAGATTCCATATTTGTCCGAAAACACTGTCTGAAGCCATTCCTGTCCCCAGTGACCTCGTTCCATACGCCATTGCGGTCTAGCGTGTTTCTGCACATTTGACAAAGGTAAGTGGAGAAGTGGGCGAAACCTACGTAATCCATGCCGTAATAAATGGAGGGGACTGTCACCCCTGATAGTGTACGATGTGTTTCACTGTCGCGCCAGAGCCGAGGGGGCGCAGATTCGTTCTGCAATGCCATTCGGGTGGGGTGTCCATCTTCTCGGGGGGAGGGGGGGTCTCTGAGTGGTGTGACCTGACCTATCTTGTGTTCTACGGCCTTTCGTGAACTATTCTGCATACACCCGTTACGCTGACGAAACACTTCGTCCCACACGAGCAGCAGTTTCCCAGTCCACGTTCTATCATGCCAATAATGCACCCTTTTCCAAAATCAGTGATTTGACGGTACTATTCGCGCATACGTCTCCGAGGAATCCTACAAGTCTGCTCAAGTCACACTGATCCATTACCTTTGTTTTATAGTGACAACGAGAGCCGCAGGCTCATTTTACCGGTGGGTGCTGTTGCCCCGCTATATCGCTGTTGATCTTGAACCCACGGGCCGATATGGTACAAATGCTAAAGATTTCTGCAGAACATCCTATTGAACGTGTCATGTGAAGTGAATATGAACGTCCTGTCTCTAGTCATTGAATTTTTTTTTTACATGAGTGTATATAAATGATTTAAGAGACAATCTGAGCAGGCGTCTTAGATTGTTTGCAGATGATGAGATCGTTTATCGCCTAGTAAAGTCGCCAGACGAAAACAAAACTGCAAAAAGGTGTAGAAAAAAGTGCTAAAGAGTATCCGTTAAGATCGGTTATACGAGAAAGCAGTCAAATGTAAAAGCCATAAATTCATCTAAATATCTACGAATTACAATTACGAACAACTTAAATTAGAAAGAACAAGTAGAAAATGTTGTGGGGAAGGCGAACCAAAGACTGCGTTTTATTGGAAGAACACTAAGAAGAAGCAACAGATTTACTAAAGAGACTGCCTACACTACCCTTGTCCGTCCTCATTTAGAGTACTGCTGCGCGGTGTGTGGTCATTCCCAGATACGATTATCGGAGTACATCAAGAAAGTTCAGTGAAGAGCAACACATTTTGTATCATTGAGAAATAAGAGAGAGAATGTCACTGAAGAGATACAAAATTTTGGGTGGACATCATTAAAACAAAGGCGTTTTAGGTTGCGGCGGAATAACCAACCTTCTCCTCCGAATGCAAAAATATTTTGTGCACGCCGACCTAACCAGGGAGAAACCATCATCATAATAAAATAAGGGAAACCAGAGCTCACACAAAAGTATATTCATTTCTTCCGCCCGCTGTTCGAAATTGGAATAACGAAGAATTTTTATTCAGATGGTTCGATGAACCCTCTGCCAGGCATTTAAGTGTGATTTGTAGAGTAGCTATGTAGATATAGACATTTGGAATGTTCAAATTTTCACGAATCTTTTTTGTTGGCTTAAAAAGTTTTATCAATACTGTGCTATTGTGCTGATGCAATCTGTTATTGTTTTTAGAAATGGAAAGAAAACTTTCCCTTTAGTTGATCCTTTCTCATTAGAAACTGTAGACCTTTTAGGATATAGTGCATAAGTCTAGGGACCGATGACCTAAATGTTTGGTCCCTTAGGAATTCACACACATTTGAACATTTTTGATTGACGTTCTGAGTTAAATAGACATTACAGAGAATTTTTATTTATCAATGGATGTTTCTTATTGTGGATACTGTACTTGTACATTAGTACCTAATGCACTTTTCTTTGCATGATTGTTTTATAATTTCCAAATTTTTCTCACGAATACATAGAAATGAAATTTTTTCGTGAATACACTGTTAACACAGTTCATTTTTTGTTTTAGTTTGTGATAGAAAGTTTGCAAAATGAATATCAGGGCATTGTCGAGTTTGGCGGCTAGTTGAGATAAATGACAATGGAATAGGAAAAGGTCCCCACTGGAAGCGCGTAATAAACGAATAATCGATTTCTAATAATTATTGCACCGCCAGTCCCTAGTCCCCGTCAGCTTTCACCAGCCAAAAAGGCAATTCTAACCATAAAATCCCGAGCACTAGTATCAAACGAAAGTCGTGTCCCCTTTCAAATATTTTATCAATTCAGTGCATTCCTCACTACGATAACTTCGAGATGTATTTGAATGCCAGCTGTGTGTTAACAGCATTTAACGACGTCATCCGTTGTCCGACATTATTTTTATCTGTTAAATTTCAGGTTATTTCGGTCCAACATTGTGTTTGCAAGTAACCGTGCGGAATGCAGACTGGTCAAAGAGCTCGCCATGAGCCGGACAGACTACAAAAGCGGTGCACAGCTGGCGGTCATACGAGACAATAGTCGCTGGGATTAATCTCGCACAGGTCTGAGGATCCATAGAGAGCTCGTAATAAGCATAAAGGATAGAAGGGGCAGCTTTCAATATTGGTGAAGAGGAGAGCAGAGCTGAGGCAAATAGTGAATTAGACTTGCGAGAACACGTGTCACGGTATTAAAATACAATTAACTGCACTGGTTCGCTTCATTAAACCAACGTTTACTCCCTTTGTTATGAGTCAGCATCAGTTTGTATTTATTTTCCTTTGTTATTAAGTTTGTATGTTTCCCGTACTGAGGTAGAGATTTTCTTTCAAGCGTATGTTACGCTTCTGGCGACCATAATATTGCATCACTTGATAATTAACAAGTTGTCTGCATCACGGTTTTTTCCATCTAATAAACTTGACGCCATCTACATTATTGTAGCTTTGTTACTGTACATCATAACTTAATTGTTGCGGCAGTTATGAATTAATTATTAATTTGCGTATAACCAACTTGATAATCTTTCCATAGGCACAGCAGTTTAGTGACAGAATTTGAGGAGCGTCGGGCCTTCCCCGGCCTGTTACTTCTGATTTTGAAATGCAGATCCAAGTAATCAGCACATAAAATAATTTTCATATCGGTCGGATCCTTTTCTGATTCAATAAGTGTGTAATAACAATGTTTGTAAGGTCAGATCGAGTCCTTCTTCTCTAAATTCTATTTAACAATTTGGGTTTAAGCAAGAATTGATTTTCGGGTGTCCACGTGCCGCAGTCTCAGAGGGTTGGGGCGTGCAATAAAGGCAGGAGGCGTCGACCTCGTTCGGCAGAGCAGATACGCGTCCTCCAAATCTATTCTGTGTGCGTCATTTTAGCTGACTCCGTTAACTTTCGCAAGCCGGGAGAAATATCAGTGAGAAGGGTCTCGCATTTCATTAGAACGGCGAACCCTGGAGAATCACCCCAGCATAGGAACGACCATCTTTACAGCCAAGCCTTTTCAAAGAAAGCGAAATCTGCCCGGGCAACATCATACTTCTGGCGTCTTCGTGGGAGACTGGAGAAGGGAGTGGAACCGATTTCGACAGATAGCTATCTTTTCTCTGTGCCTGAAGGTAACTAAAATATTCAGAGTGACTTCTTGTGTGCGTTTCACCAGGTCCACGCGCAACCGACCCCAGGGCTTGGTGGTACGTGAGAAACTCTTCACCCACCAATACACAGAAAAGTGCTGCCAATTCTCAGAAAATAAACCGTACCACTGTCTGCACTTTTAGAAGCGAAATGAGCGGGCATTGGCTGACTGAAAAAGCGAATTTATAACATAGGTCCATAGTTCAGAACACCTAGAACCGAACAGAATGATAGCCACCGGACTGCAAACTGAGTTTTGTACAGGCCATACTGGGGGCAAACATCAGTGTAACAAATGTGCTATTCGTCGAGGCTAGCCGAACTTTTGCCATTAGTGGGGAAGATTTTGGCACGCGCTCCACGCAGTGCAGCCGCTGGACACGAAGTGTAAAAGATTTTCTGGTCTCAGTTTTTGGGGTCGCAGCTCATTTCTCGTCTCGGCTGTTGGAGCTATGAAGACGGAGATGGAGGCTTGGACTTAAAAGGAGAGTCATCAAGGCTATACTTGCACTTAGATTTGAAGTAGTCGGAGTGGCAGATGAGTTGTGGAAACACCCATGTATCGTCTGCAGTCGTTTCATCTTCGTTTTACAATTGTTTTGAGACTGTGGAGCAGCATTGGCGGAATGGGACACAGCAGACTTAGGCCTTCTTTGCAAGCCACAAGTCACGGGGGCTTTCCAGGACTAAATGTACAACTATAATGCATGTTTAGTTTTTCTTTCTTTCCATCATACAATCAGTGCATTCACGTGGCTGCATTATGATCAAAGAATTTGTCAGGGAGTTGAGTATCATGTTTCCACTTGACCTCATCAGACAGCATTGCGAGACCTATTACCAATCTTTTTTATTGCTTTCATGTTTCAATTAAATGTTCTTTTCATGTGCTTAATTAAATCTTGTAATATTCTTATCAGACTGTACACAGGATAATTTGCTATAAATTTAGGGCCGGCCGAAGCGCCCGTGCGCTTCTAGGCGCTGCAGTCTGAAACCGCGAGACCGCAACGGTCGCAGGTTCGAATCCTGCCTCGGGCATGAATGTGTGTGATGTCCTTAGGTTAGTTAGGTTTAACTAGTTCTAAGTTGTAGGGGACTAATGACCTCAGAAGTTGAGTCCCATAGTGCTCAGAGCTATTTGAACCATTTATAAATTTAGGGATTTACCTGAGTCCTGTCTGTTACTTCGTAATTAGTAAATCCGTGTAGTGAGCTATTTTAAGGAAAACTATGGGAATGCCGGTACCTGAGATTCAATGCTAGGGCTACCTTATTATATAAATGCGTTAAATCAAATCCGTTGCGTAACTTCAAGCAGAATTTGGAGTCCACTGAGCGAACTGTCAATCAGTAGGCTCAGCTGATCTAGACATAGCTTTAGGCTCACACCGGTGTTTCACACAAATCGGCGTTTACCTGACCAGGACTGATTTAAAATAGGGAGATTTTTTGATGCAGTCAGGAAATTTAAATTTATCAGTGTTTCATTTTGTTTAAGCTTGTGAACGTTTTGAACCGTGGTATTTAGAACAATTTCTGGCTAACATATGTGCTTCAATTTTTGGTTTCATGTTTTCTGGATTGTGGTCCTAACCTTGTTGATTAGCAACGTCGTTACGGGAGGCCTTGAAAATTTTGGCAGGGTTTTATACAGGTCGTAGAGCTGTCCCTACCGATGTTTTATGCGAACTGCAGTGTTACATCCGTCCTTCATAAATCACTTGAGAGATTTTCATATTCTCTCATTTGCTACACGCAAACTATTAGTCCTACAGAAAAAATGAACAGGGCCTTTTTTGAGAAATTTAATGTTGTTAAATTTTGTACTGGAATACGCTTTCGCTAGAGGCCGTAATGTTCGAATTATTCAAGTAAAACGTACAAATATGACCTTTAGCGCACTAGCACTGCAATACACAGCCCCCACTGGTCAGGATTTCTAGTGTCTTGTTCATGACAGTCTCTCCTACAACTGAAAGAGAATTGGCGACTGCACGAATTATTTTCCACATTCGACCTTTTCCGGATTTGGTAACTGGCCTTATTACGCCACCGGCTCAATCAATCATTTAAAAATTGTAAAATTGACGTTTGTGAATTTAAACAATATAAAATAACCAATTACACCGCTGTATTTGCCAGGTCTTATGACTACGAAGCTACTGTGCCTATAAGGGCTACGTTTGGTTCGAATTTCGAACGTAATTTATTTTAGCGTAACGTTTACAAAAGCCGTTTTTCTTTCATTGCCTTCAAGCTTACGTTTAAATTAATAATGTTAACGAAATAGCTGATTAGGCTTGTGACATAATAGCCCAACTGACAGAGACTAGAGAAGGTCGAATATCGGGCACAGTTATCGTAGTCGGAATTTTTTTTACATTGGCAGAAGGGAGTGTGACGAACGACATATTAGAAATCCTGACTGATGAAAGATGAGTGTAAGAGTGGACGTGCGTTTGAAGGTTAATTTTGCACGTTTTTCTTAAATAACTTGAAGTCCGTGCCGTCCAGCTAAAACGTGTTTGAGTACAAAATTTAACACATTAAATTTCCCGCAAAGAAAGTCCTGTTCATTTTCTCTGTAGGACTAATAGTGTGCACGTAACAAGCGACAGAATATGAAAATATCGTCGATGGTTTACGAAAGACAGATAAGAACAGTGCGGGTTGTATAAAACGGCAGCGGTAGTGGCAGCTGAATCACTGTGTATATGTTTAAAAAGTTGTAATTTTGTACTGTATGTGTTAAGTGTAATAGGTTGAACTAAGTTTAGTGTCCAGGTTAAGTAGTCGAACGCGGATACGAAGAGATTAAATGCGAAACCTAGGTTGCGGCAGAGTGACGATGTCTCGGCAAGTAGGACGCGGGGTGGCAATAGAGGATACAAGCGGCATGTTTAAACAATTTGCAGGACATGTTGAGGAGACGGACAGCGATCTGTATGAAATTAGGTGTAAGCAGTGTAAAAAAAGTGACATCGTACTGTATTCTACCAGTCTTTATCAACAGTGTGCTCTTTATGCCTGAGGTATGGACACTTAGCGATCGATTGACGTAAAAGCGCTAGTTGGCCTAGCATCATCGAAATCAGATGTAACGAATGGATTTCGAAAGGAGGCGAACAGATGTGAATGCGTTTTAACAATAAATGTAAACTTCTGTTTCTAGTCGGCCGCTGTGGCCACGCGGTTCGAGGCGCTTCAGTCCGGAACATCGCTGCTGCTACGGTCGCAGATTCGAATCCTTTCTCGGGTATGGGTGTGTGTAATGTCCTTAGGTTAGTTAGGTTTAAGTAGTTCTAAGTTATAGGGGACTGATGACCTTAGAAGTTAAGACCCATAGTTCTCAGAGCCATTTGAACCCTTTTTTTCTCACGTGATACACTTAGGAACGAAGGTGTTTCAACCTGAGATGTAAGATGCCTGATGAATAAAATACTTTAAAGGAATGTTAAGGTTCTGTTTATAGAGATACGTAAGATGCAATTAGGTTTGTCATGGACGTGATTTTTGTGTATGTTTCCTTTCTCGCTTTGTTCCCTGGAATTCTTTTTCTTCTACTATTTTCTTTAGTTATAAAATTTGGAAATTTTTTGGTATGTTCCTATGGGACCAAACTGCTAAAGTCATCGGTCCCTAGGCTTATACACTGCTTAATCTAACTTAAACTAACTTACGCTAAAGACAACCAATGCCCGAGGGAGGACTCGAACCTCCGACGGGGGATGCCGCGCGAACCGTGGCAAGGCGCCAACAGACCGCGCGGCTATCCCGAGCGGCATTTCGTTATAACTTAGGTGTATATTGTGATAATATGTCCATGCGAGGAATTTCTGTTTAAAGCTGATGGGAGGATGGAAATGTGGAATTGTACTTTCACATGTAGGTACCAATCAGGTTTTCCTCCAATGAATAGATTGTGTTAAAGTCATCGCGTGTTCATTGTAAATCCAGTAAGAATAGACGATTTTAGTGCTTTTTGATACTAGACTATATCTACATCTACACTGTACCACTACTAGTCATTTCCTTTCCTTTTCCACTTGCAAACAGAGCGAGGGAAAAACGACTATCTATATGCCTCCCTATGAGCCCCAATTTCTCGTATCTTACTTTCGTGGTCCTTACGCGCTGTATATGTTGGCGGCAGTTGAATCGTGTGGCAGTCAACTTCAAATTCCGGTTCTCTAAATTTTCTCAATAGTGTTTCTCAAAAAGAACGTCGCTTTCCCTCCAGGGATTTCCGTTTGAGTTCGTGGAGTATCTCCGTAACACCTACGTGTTGTTCGAACCTACCGGTAACAAAAATGGTTCAAATGGCTCTGAGCGCTATGGGACTCAACTTCCGAGGTCATTAGTCCCCTAGAACTTAGAGCTACTTAAACCTAACCTAAGGACATCACACACATCCATGCCCGAGGCAAGATTCGAACCTGTGACCGTAGCGGACTCGCGGTTCCAGACTGTAGCGCCTAGAACCGCACGGCCACTCCGGCCGGATACCGGTAACCAATCTAGCAGCCTGCCTTTGAATTGTGTCGACGTCTTCCGTCAATCCCACCTGGTACAGATCCCACATACTCCAATAACAGTTAAGAGTAGGTCGCACGAGCGTCCTACGTTCGGTTTCCTTAACAA
The DNA here is from genome assembly GCF_023897955.1 of Schistocerca gregaria. Classification (NCBI taxonomy): domain Eukaryota; kingdom Metazoa; phylum Arthropoda; class Insecta; order Orthoptera; family Acrididae; genus Schistocerca; species Schistocerca gregaria. The sequence goes on along the minus strand of NC_064931.1, from coordinate 440,915,551 downwards.
GTGAACCACTCTTTCTTGTAAGTCTCCCAATAAACCGAAGTCGGCCATTCGCGTACTCTACCACACTTCTCACGTGCTCGTTTCATTTAATATCGCTTTTCAACGTTACGCCCGGATCTTTGAAGGACTTGACTGTGTCAAACATGACACTAGTAATGCTGTATCGGAACATTACTTACATTTTTCCACATTTAGCGCTAACTGCCTTTCATCAGTCCATCCAGAAATTTTGTCTAAGTCGTCTTGTATCTTCCTACAGTCACTGAATTTCGACCCCTTACCGTACACCACAGCATCATCAACAAGCAATCGCAGAGTGCTGCCCACCCTGTCCGCCAAATCGTTTATGCATGTAGAGAAAAACAGTGGTTCTGTCACACTGCTGAGGATACCCTTATCTCTGATGAACACTCGCCGTCGAGGACAACATACTGGGTCTTCGAGCCACACACATATCTGCGAACTTATTCCAAATGCTCGTATCTTCTATGTCAACCTGCAATGGGGCACCGTGTCAAATGTTTTCCGGAGATCTAGAAATGTGGGATCTGCGAGTTGCCCGTCATCCATAGTTCACAGTCTTATGTGAGAAAAGCGCAAGCTAAGTTTAACACGAGGGACGCTTTCTAAAACCATGCTGATTCGTGGACATAAGTTTTTCAGCGTAAAGAAAGTTTGATATATTCGAACTGAGAATATGTTCAAGGATTCTGCGGAGAACCGAAGTTAGGGGTATATGTCTGTAATTTTGCGGGTCCTTTATTTTACCCTTCTTATATACTGGAGTAACCTGCTCTTTTTTCCAGTCATGTGGGACTTTGTGCTGGACGAGAGATTCACGATAAATATAGGCTTGATAAGGGATCAGTGCCGTAGAATACTTTTTGTATAACCGAACTGGGACTCCTGGTGATTTATTTGCTCTCCGATGGTCAAATGACGGTATGCTTGCATGATTTGAATGGAAGCCTTAGTCCCGCTTAGCGATTTTGCGTATGATCAGAATTTTCTCGGGTTCTCTGCAGATCTTTTGCTAAGGTGTGACGAGCTAGTTGTATGCTTCGCGCATAGATCTTTTCACAGAAGCACGGATCTCCACTAACGTTCGCTTGTCGTCAATTGTTCCATCTCTTTTGAGCCGAGAGTGCAACAGCCTCTGCTTCCTCAACATTTTCAGAATTTCGTTATTAAACCAAGGTGCATCTTTTCCATCCTTTACCCACTTACTAGGCAAGTAACTCTTCAGACCACGATTTACAATCTGCTTAAACTTTGCCCATAATTTCTCTTCATCTATCTTACTGGAACTGAGTGATGTCAGTTCACGGTCCAAGTGAGATGCTAACAACTGCTTATCTGCTCTGTCTAACATTCTTCTAGGCTTCTTGACTGACATATTAACTTTTGTAATCATAGTTGCTATAACGACATCGTGATCTCTAATCCCCATTTTTATGTTGGTTTGTCAATAAGGTCCGCCCTATCCGTGGCTAGAAGGTCTAAGACATTCACATTGTGTGTGGGCTGCCGAGCTAGCTGCTCAAGACAGTTTTCAGAAAAAGCGTTCAAAACTATTTCGCATGATTGTCTCGCTGTTCCCCAGTTTATACTCGGTTGGTTAAAGTCACCTCCAGCTAGCATTGCATGATCTGGGTATTTACGCGGTACCGTCTGTAGACTTCCTTTGAATGACTCTAGAACTGTCACAGCGGAATCGGATGGCCGGTAAAGACATCTCACAATGAATTCGGTTTCACCTTCATCTTTCATACGCGATCAGGTGACTTCATTGTCACAATCAACTTTGACGTCAACAGAGACAAATTGTCAGCTGCAATAAACACTCCCCCTCCTATTGCCTCTAATCTGCGTTTCAGATATACGTTCCGTGACATAATATCTCACAGAGTTGTCCACCTCGTATTTCAGCCAGCCGAGCGGTTTAAGGCGCCCTGTCACGGATTGCGCGCCCCTCCCGCCGGAGGTTCGAGTCCTCCCTCGGGCATGGGTGTGTGTTGTTCTTAGTATAAGTTAGTTGAAGTTAGTTTCAGTAGCATGTAAGTCTAGGAACCGATGACCTCAGCAATTTGGTCCCTTAGGAATTCACACACATTTCAGGCAGCTCTCAGTCCCAAGGATAATGTGAGCGCGAGAACTTTCCTGGAGGTCAGTAAATTCGGGAACTGTATTATGAATACTTCGGTAATTTACTGCAAAATTTAGACAGTTCATTTGCCTTTATTCTGAACATCGTCTAACTTCCCTTGCTGAGTACCAACTGGCGACTGTTCATCAAAGCGCCTCAAACTACCGTCTAGCCTAAAAAAATCCTCATATGTGCTCGATAAGTACTTTGCTAGCCGAGTAGCTGCTTCCTTTGTGCAGTGCACCCCTGATCTATCAAGGGCAGTCCTACAAATTCCCATACCATAACACAGGTCAAGAAATCTGCAGCCAAGACTGTCACAAAGTCAACGAACCCTTTGGCTGCGACCAAGGGACACCGTTCAACTCTGGGAACAATGGTGCAAATTGCCAACTCTTCCTGAACCCAACGCACGAAGCACCTCCGCCAGCTGCCCATATGAACTAAGGATGGCCTCAGAACCCATGCGACAGGCGTCAGTGGTGCCGACGTAAGTCAAAGAGTGCAGACGATTGTACCCTGCACACTCTATAGCCGCAGGCAAGACCGCCTCTACATCTCGAATGAGGACCCCCGGCAGGCATACCGAGCGCAGATTGGCTTTCTTGCCAGCCATGAATGCTATGTGCGAAGGGGCTCCATTGCTAACATTGAAGCTCCCATCTAACCAGCAAACCCCATCGCCCGTGTGCCTTCTCGGACCCTGCTAAAGGAGCGGCCACCTGACCACTCGCAGGTTGAATGGGAGCGGCCAGGCGGCCACTCTCCACATTGACCTTCCGCTTCGAGAGACGCGAACGCTTTACCACCCGGCACTCACCCTGCAAGATCCACTGCGTCGGGTGTACTAGGAAGTGCCTCGGAAGCAGAGCCTGTGGGTAAAACAAGCGACACCTGAGGCGTCCCATGCGACGTGCCAGATTCTCGCCACCGTTATACCGCAAGACAGCACCCTGAAGGTGACTCCTGATCGTAGCCAAAAGTGGATTCAGCTGTTTGCGAACTACGGCCAGCATTTCCTGTATCCACACGCAGCATGCACGCATCCTAACCATCCTAGCAAGACTAACTGAAGAAGTAAACTATAAAAGCCGGATGATGTGGCCGAGCGGTTCTAGGCGCTTCAGCCTGTAGCCGCGCGACCGCTACAGTCGCAGGTTCGAATCCTGCCTCGGGCATGGATGTGTGTGATGTCCGTAGGTTAGTTAGGTTTAAGTAGTTCTAAGTTCTAGGGGACTGGTAACCCCAGATGTTAAGTCCCATAGTGCTCAGAGCCATTTGAACCATTTGAAACTACGATGGCTATCCACAAAGTACATTACGTTTTGGAATTAAAAATAAATAAAGCATTGGAAAATTTTTTCATTATATACAGATGAAAGCCACACTTAAATACTACTTTTCTACATAGTTGCCATTTAAATTAAGGCACTTATCGTAGCGATGGATGAACTTGGAAATTCCTTCGTCGTAAAATTCGGCCGCCTGCGCCTTCAACCACGTGGTTACCTCTTCTTTTGGGACAGAAAAGGTGTGATTTTTGTAGATTTCCTGGAAAGAGGCACTACAATAAACTCTCAAAGCTATTGCCAAACTCTGCACAACCTCAGAAGAGTAATACAAAACTAGCGTAGGGGAAAGTTGGGCTCAAAGATCTTGCTGATTCACGACAACGCCCGGGCCCACACGGCAAATGCCACTCGTGAAGTTCTCGAATCTTTTAAGTGGGAACTGTTTCCTCATCCGCCGTACAGTCCCGACCTGGCACCGAGCGACTTCCACTTATTCCCAGCAATGAAGAAGTGGTTGGCTATGCAGCGTTTTGATGACGACGTGCAGCTTCAAGAAGAGGTAACCATGTGGTTGAAGGCGCAGGCGGCCGAATTTTACGACGAAGGAATTTCCAAGCTCGTCCATCGCTACGATAAGTGCCTTAATTTACAGCAACTGTCGATGACATGCCTTGCTCAGGCCGCCAAGGGCTACTACTGCAGTCGATGATCGCTATCTACGGATGACGGCTTGGAGGAACCCTGACTGCAACGCCACCATGTTGAATAATGCTTTTCGTGTAGCCACAGGACGTCGTGTTACAACTTAAACTGTGCGCAATAGGCTGCATGATGTGCAACTTCACTCCCGACGTCCGTGGCGAGGTCCATCTATCAACCACGACACCATGCAGCGCGATACAGATGGGACCAGCAACATACCGAATGGACCGCTCAGGATTGGCGTCACGTTCTCTTCACCGATGAGTGTCGCATATGCCTTCAACCAGACAATCGTCGGAGACGTGTTTGGAGGCAATCCGGTCAGGCTGAACGCCTTGAACACATTGTCCAGTGAATGCTGCAAGGTGGAGGTTCCCTGATGTTGTGGGGTGGCATTATGTGGGGCCGACGTACGCCGCTGGTGGTCATGAAAGGCGCCGTAACGGCTGTACGATAAGTGAATACCATCCTCCGACCGGTAGTGCAACCATATCGGCACCATATTGGCGAGGCATTCATCTTCATGGACGACAATTCGCGCACCCATCGTGCAAATCTTGTGAATGACTTTCTTCAGGATAATGACATCGTTCGACTAGAGTAGACAGCACGTTCTCTAGACATGAACCCTACCGAACATGTCTGGGATAGACTGAAAAGGCCTGTTGATGGACGACGTGACCCCACTAACCACTCTTAGGGATCTACGCCGAACCGCCGTTGAGGAGTGGGACAATCTGCACCAACAGCGCCTTGATTAACTTGCAAACAGTATATCTAGACGAATAGAAGCATGCATCAATGCAAGAGGACGTGCTACCGGGTATTAGAGATACCGGTGTGTACAACAATCTCGACCACCACCTCTGAAGGTCTCGTTGTATGGTGGTACAACATGCTGTCTGTGGTTTTCATGAGCAATAAGAAGGGCAGAAATGATATTTATGGCCGGCCGCTGTGGCCGAGTGGTTCCTGGCGCTTCAGTCTGGAACCGCGCTCCTGTTAAGGTCGCATGTTCGAATCCTGCCTCGGCTATGAATTTGTGTGAAGTCTTTAGGTTAGTTAGGTTTAAGTAGTTCTAAGTCTAGGGGACTGATGACCTCAGATGTTAAATACCATAGTGCCTAGAGCCATTTGAACCATTTTTGATGTTTATGTTGACCTCTATTCCAATTTTCTGTGTAGGTTCCGGAACTCTCGGAACCGAGGTGATGCAAAACTTTTTTTGATTTGTGCACATCTATATGGACTCTTTGCGAATCACTTTTAATAGCCTCGGAGGGGTTTCGTCGAACCAGCTTCACAATTCTCTATTGTTCCAATCTCTTACAGGGCGCGGAAAGAATAAACACCTATATCTTCCCGTACGAGGTCTGATTTCCCTTTTATTATCATGTTGATCGTTTCTGCCTATGTAGGTTGCTGTCAACAAAATATTTTCGCATTCAGAGGAGAATGTTGGTGATTGGAATTTCGAGAGAAGATCCCGCCGCAACGAAAAACGCCTTTCTTTTAATGATGTCCACCGCAAATCCTTTATCATTCCAGTAACACTCTCTCCCTTATTTCACGATAATACGAAACGTGCTTCCCTTCTTTGAACTTTTTTGATGTACGCTCTCAGTACTGTCTGGTAAGGATCAAACACAGTGCAGTAGTATTCTAAAAGTAGGCGGACAAGCGAAGTGTAGGCAGTCTCCTTAGTGGATCTGTTACATTTACTGAGTGTCCTGCCCATAAAACGCTGTTTTGGTTAGCTTTCTCCACAACACTTTCTTCGTGTTCCTTCCTATTGAAGGTGTTCGTAATTGTAATTCTTTGGTATTTAATTAAATTAATGGCCATTAGATTTGACTAATTTATCGTGTAACCAAAGTTTAACGGATTCCTTTTACTACTCATGTGGATGACCTCACACTTTTTGTTATTTATGGTCAATTGCGAACTTTCACACCATACAGATGTCTTTTCTAAATCGATTTTCAATTTGATGTGATCTTCTGATGACTATTAGTCGATAAACGACAGCGTCATTTGGAAACAACCTAAGACGGCTGCCTAGATGGCCTCCCAAGTCTTTTAATAGATTAGGAACAGCAAAGGCCGAATACACTACCTTGGGGGAACGCCAGAAATCACTTCTGTTTTACTAGGTGAGTTTCCGTCTGTTACTATGAACTGTGACTTCTCTAGAAGGAAATCAAGTCATATAACAGACGATATTACATAAACACGCTATTTCACTACAAGGCGCTTGTGTGGTACAGTGTCAAAAGCCTTCCGGAAATCCAAAAATACGGAATCGATCTGAAATAGCACTCAACACTTCATGTGAATAAAGAGCTAGTTGTGTTTCACAGGAACGAAGTTTTCTAAGCCCATGCTGACTGTGTGTCAATAGAACGTTTTCTTCGAGGTAATTCTTAATGGTCGAACACAATATATGTACCACAATCCTGCTGCATATCGACGTTAGCGATATGGGCCTGTAATTTCCTGGATTACTCCTACTATCTTTTTTGAATATTTGTGTGACCTGTGCAATTTTCCAGTTTCTGGGTACGGATCTTTCGTCGAGCGAACGCTTGTATGGGATTGTTAAGTATGGGGCTAATGCATCAGCATACTCCGAAGGAACCTAATTGGTATACAGTCTGGACCAGAAGACTTGCTTTTATTAAGTGATTTAAGTTTCTTCATTACTCCGAGGATATTTACTTCTACGTTATTCACGTTGGCAGCTGTTCTCGATTCGAATTCTGGAATATTTTGTGAAGGCATTTCGGAAGACTGTATTTAGTAACTCTACCTTGGAAGCACTGTCTTCAATAGTATGTCGATTGCTGTTGCGCAGAGAAGGCATTGATTTTGTCTTGCCATTAGCATACTTCACATACGACCAGAATCTCTTTGGATTTTCTGCGATGTTTTGAGACAAAGTTTTGTCGTGGAAACTGTTTTAGCATCTCACGTTGATGTCCGCGCTAAATTTCGAGCTTCTGTAGAAGATCGCCAATCTTGGGGATTTCGCGTCTGTTTAAATTTGGCAAGTTTGTTTCGTTGTTTCTGCAACAGTGTTCTAATCCCTTTTGTGTACCAAAGAGAATCATCTCCGCCGTTTGCTAATTTATTTGGTATAAATCTCTCAATTGCTGCCGATACTATTTCTTTGAATTCAAGCCACAACTGGTCTACACTTACAGCAGTAATCTGGAATGAGGAGGTTGTCTCAAAGGAAGGCGTCAAGTGAATTTTTATCTGATTTTTTGATCAGGTATATTTGTCGTTTATTTTTGGAGGATTTGGGGGTTACAATATTTAGTCTCACTACGACAACCTTGTGTTCACTAATCCCTGTATCTGTTTTGATGTTCGCTATTAACTCAGGATTATTTTTTGCTAAGGGTTCAAGTGTGTTTTCACAACCGTTTACTATTCACGTGGACTCATGGAAAAACTGCTGGAAATAATTTTCAGAGATTGTGTTTAGCACAATTTCGGATGATGTTTTACGCGCACCCCGGAATTAAACATGAATTTTCGCCCATATATCGAGGGTAAATTAAAGTCACTACTAACTATAATTTTATGATTCGGGTACGTGTTTGAAATCAAACTCAAGGTTTCTTTGAATCTTTCATCAACTGTATCATCTGAAGTGGGAGGTCGGTAAAAGGATCCTATTGTTATTTTATTCCGGTTGCCAACAATGGCCTATGCCCATACTAACACCGTTTGATTGCAGATGACGAGCTACTTGTAATAAGTAATGCACAAGTGGTCTGAAAAATCATGCACAACCAGTGTAAAGGTATTAACAAAAAGAAACGAATTATTGTTTGAACTAAATATCCATATACTTTTGTAATCATTTACTAAAAATGTGCACATGACAGATTGAATAAAACGGAATCCCACTGATGATGGCACAGTGGTGCTGAAACATGTTTGAGAACTTGGAAAAAAACCGTGTTTTGCATAGCTGGTGAGCCTCACCACCTACAATTTTAACTGCAAACACGGTAAACATAAGGAGCTGCAAAGCCAAATGATGCATGACTGAATCACAGGAACTATCTACTTCACTTTCGCGACAAGATAAACTACTTTTAACAGCAACAAACACGCCACCGCCAACCGTGTTTAGCCTACCCCTTCAGAACACCGTTAAGTTCTTATCAAAATTTTCGGCTGAGCCTATATCCGGTTTTAGCCAGCTTTCAGCGCCTATAACGATTTGGGCATTGCCCGACGGTTTCCCATATTAAGAGTAGATTCGCGTAACAAATACTCAAAATGAAATACTAATAGGACCCTATGCACTCATCACATGAAGCTCGATTATAAAGAACAGCCTAACTGCTTAATAACACCTCCAGGTTTCAAGTAAACTTGCGACCCGAACTAGCGCACGTCCCTCACTCGCCACTATCGTGCCTGCTCAAGTCTGGCAGCTCCTACTGTCCGTGCTTGGACAAACTTGAGTAAAACACCGTGCTGGTTTGGGGCCACTAACTTAAATACGCTATCGCAGTTATCCAAACTTGATTTAGCTGTCTCTTATTGCCATCAAAAGTTTGTGGCATTAACTTTAATTCATCACTTGATCTGATATATTGGATGATTGGTGACGATTGTGCAAAATTACTGTCACTTGCTTCTACCTGCTCCTGTCACGGCATGCTGCACCAGTAACTTCCCTCTACTCAACTTAATGTCTCTGGAGTCTGAGCTGCCTTCCAGCGCGATCTCTTTCAGCTGGCGTCATCTTCCCAGCCACGAGGCCCACGCTGCCAGCTCAACCCGGCAGCCACACGCTTTCGATTACAGTATCTGCTTCCTCGCAGCTGGCGGACCTCTCTAGCCCGTCCATTAACTGATGTCATCGTCTCCATGCCGGGAACGGTGAGCTTATTTTCCAACTCGCCTCTCGCGAAGCCACACCTGCAGCGAAGGCGGACCTCCATGGACAGTCAGAAGACCTTGCACCACTTCCTCTTTGAATCGGCGTGCTATCACGTCTCTTCGTCGACCCACGGTATGACAGACTTTCTCGGCCCGTCAAAGTCTTCTTCTCTCTTCCCCTGAATACGCCTATCGCACTCCGTCTCAGTCTTAGCTCTCAATGCCGTCAGTCCTTCAGTGACTTTGGGATGAGTACTGTTAGAAGTGTGGTGCAACACCCAACACTTATGACTTATCTATTAAATTAGCTATTGAGCTCCGTGACTGTAGATTATACACTACTGGCAATTAAAATTGCTACACCAAGAAGAAATGCAGATGATAAACGGATATTCATTGGGCAAATATATTATAGTAGAACTGACATGTGATTACATTTTCACGCAATTTGGGTGCATTGATCCTGAGAAATCAGTACCCAAAACAACCACCTCTGGCCGTAATAACGGCCTTGATACGTCTGCTCATTGAGTCAAACAGAGCTTGGATGGCGTCTACAGGTACAACTGCCCATGCTACTTCAACACGATACCACAGTTCATCAAGAGTAGTGTCTGGCGTATTGTCGCGAGCCAGTTGCTCGGCCACCATTGACCAGACGTTTTCAGTTGGTGAGAGATCTGGAGAATGTGCTGGCCAGGGCAGCAGTCAAACATTTTATGTATCCAGAAAGGCCCGTACAGGACCTGCAACATGCAGTCGTGCATTATCCTGCTGAAATGTATGGTTTTGCAGAGATCGAATGAAGGTAGAGCCACGGGTCGTAACACATCTGAAATGTAACGTCCACTGTTCAAAGTGCGTCAATGTAAACAAGAGGTGACCGAGATGTGTAACCAGTGGCACCCCATATCATCACGCCGGGTGATACGCCAGTATGGCGATGACGAATACACATTTCCAATGTGCGTTCACAGTGATGTCGCCAAACATGCAGATACGATGCCTGTAATCTCGACTGCTAGTGATACGAGGCCGTTGGGATCCAGCCTGCCGTTCCGTATTACCCTCCTGAACCCACCGATTCCATATTCTGCTAACAGTGATTGGATCTCGACCAACGCGAGCAGCAATGTCGCTATACGATAAACCGCAATCGCTGTAGGCTACAATCCGACCTTTATCACAGTCGGAAACGTGATTGTACGCATTTCTCGAGGCATCACGACAACGTTTCACCAGGCAACGCCGGCGAACTGTTGTTTGTGTATGAGAACTCGGTTGGAAACTTTCCTCATGTCAGCACGTTGTAGGTGTCGCCACCGGCGCCAAGCTTGTGTGTATTCTCTGAAAAGCTTATCATTTGCATATCATAGCATCTTCGTCCTGTCTGTTAAATTTCGCGTCTGTAGCACGTCATCTTCGTGGTGTAGCAGTTTTAATGGCCAGTAGTGCATTATTTTAAAGAATACAGTAACCAGCCAGTCTTTTGTGCATTTTTATTTGTGCCAGTAAGCGTTACGGATTTTCACCAATGTTCAGATTGAATCTTCATTAACTAAACATCGACAGCAATTTAGATGTTGCAGCTGTACTGTGCAAAACTGACAATTTTATTTAGCTACTGCACTTATCGAGTTTTATACTTACAATGTATTACTGGTTAGGCGTACTTAATTTCTATTCTGATGATTATCATTCCCATTATCACGTGTATGTATGTGCCAAAGCCCATTTTCACTTGTATCTTGCACAAAAACACAGCAGTATCCATGTTGCCGACTGACATCTTTGTGTACATTGCATAAAGATATCTAAGGTCAACATTATATTTTATTTACAAATTCTGAAAGTAGTTTGTAGTTTAAGCTTCTGCATGACTGAAAGAAAGAAATTGAAATTCTTTAGCATGGATGTGCTGAGTGATCCCTTTGATTGTTAAGTAAGTGCAGAATTAACTGTTTGACTACAATATGCTGAACGTTATAAAAATAATATACACTATGTGATGAAAAGTATCCGGACACCTGGCTGAAAATGACTTACAAATTCGTGGCGCTCTCCATCGTTAATGCTGGAATTCAATATGGTGTTGGCCCACCCTTAGCCTTGATGACAGCTTCCACTCTCGCAGGCATACGTTCAATCAGGTGCTGGAAGGTTAGCGAATGGCAGTCCATTCTTCACACAGTGCTGCACTGAGGTGAGGTATCGATGTCGGTCAGTGAGGCTTGGCACGAAGTCGGCATTCCAAAACATCGCAAAGGTTTTCTATAAAATTAATGTCAGGACTGTGTGCATTACAGGGATTTTATTGTCGTGTAACCACTCCGTCACAGGCCGTGTATTATGAATAGGTGTTCGATCGTGTTGAAAGATGCAATCGCCATCACCGAATTGCTCTTCAACAGTAGGACGCAAGAAGGTGCTTAAAACTTCGTTATAGGCCGGTGCTGTGATAGTGCCACGCAAAACAACAAGGGGTGCAAGACCACACCACAACACCATCGCCTCCAAATTTTGCGGTTGGCACTACACACGCTGGCAGATGACGTTCACCGGGCATTCGCCATACCCACACCCTGCCATCGGCTGGCCACATTGTGTACCGTGATTCGTCACACCACAGAACCTTTTTCCACTGTTCAATTGTCCAATGTTTACGCTCCTTACACCAAGCATTTGACATTTACCGGCGTATTGTGTGGCTTATGAGCAGTCGCTCGACCATGAAATCCAAGATCTCTCACCTCCCGCCTAACTGTCATAGTACTTGCAGTGGATTCTGATGCAGTATGGGATTCCTGTGTAATGGTGTGGTTAGATGTCTGCCTATTACACATTACGACCTCTTCAACTGTCGGCGGTCTACGTCAGTCAACAGACCAGGTCGGCCTGTACGCTTTTGTGCTGTACGTGGTCCCTTCACGTTTCCATTTCACTATCACATCGGAAACAGTGGAGCTGGGGATGTTTATGAGTGTGGAAATCTCGTGTGCAGACGTAGGATGTAAGTGACACCCAGTCAACTGACCACGTTCGATCTCCGTGAGCTCTGCAGAGCGCCCCATTCTTCTCTCTCACGATGTCTAATGACTACTGAAGTCGCTGATATGAAGTACCTGGCAGCAGGTGGCATCACAATGCACCTAATATGAAATAAGTTTGTTTTTTGGAGTATCCGGATACTTTTGATTACATAGTGTAGTACCTTTTATATACAAAATAAAAATTACATACACTGATCAGCCAGAACATTATGACCACCGAGCTACTATTGATATAAACCCGTCCACGCGATAGCAGCGTCGCATGGCGAAGAATAACAGCTAGTCAGACACATGTACGGTGCATGTAGTAGCACTGATTGTGCTGCCCATGTGTACAATGGCGAAGGCGTGCGATCTGTCCGAGTTAGCCTGCGAACAGGTTGTGAGGGCTCAGTGACCTGGCACGAGCATTTCGGAGACTGCACGACTATTCGGGTGTTCGAGGAGTGCTGTGGTGATTGTTTCAATACATGGCTGGCGGTTTGTGCCGGTTTTAATACCACGACATCAGCAACTACGAATGAAATGGGCACGTGATCATCGGCACTGGACGTTGGCGCAGTGGCAGAGATGTGCATTGCCTGACGAATCCGTCGTCTTCCAGGGGAACAGCTGCTTGTCACCGTTTATGCGGGACGGAGATAAGCTAGCGGGGGCTCCATTGTGCTCGGGGAACATTCATGTGGGCATCTGTGTGTCCAGTGGAGCTGTTTGAAGGCACGATGGCGGCCAACGTGTATCGTTCACTGGTTGCAGACCACGTACGATGATCATGTTTTCAGGCGGCAGTGGCATTTCTCAGTAAGATAATGCGCCATGCCACATGCCCGGGAGTGCCATGGAGTGTTTAGAGGAACACAGTGGCGAGTTCCAGTTGATGTGCCCGCCCCCAGCTCGCCAGATCTGAACCCGATGAAAGACATCGGAGATGTGAGCCTCGCTCACCGGGATTTACTAAAATTAGGTGACCTGTGTGTGCAGGTGTGGCGCCAACTCCCTCCAAACATCTACCAAGGCCTCAGTACTTCCATTCCATGATGCTTCGCCGCTGTTATCCGTACCAAAGGTGGACATAATGGCTAATAGGTAGGTGGTGATTATGTTCCGTCTGATTAGTGTTATTTTACTTCCAGTTGGAGTGACATTTACAAACAAAGGCAGAACAACACACTTATATGGTGCCGAATTGCTATGTCCACTGAATGTGCTGACAATGGATTATGATTGTTCATGACTGCAGTGACTGTACGTACTGTGTGGTTGTATGAAAAAATAACTGAAATTCCTTAGAAAAATTTTGCTCAGTTGCTCTGTCTAATAATTTAAGACGTCATTTATCCGTACTTATTTATGAGGATAAATTTCAGGTTCTTTAAGAAAGTTCATTCTTTTTCGCTTGTTGGCAAGATGGAGTATTTGTATGTTTCGAGTTACGTCTGTCACTTGATGATACTTTTCAGCTACATGTAGGTCGAATGTGGATTCGCTTAAGTTTTTTAAACAAATAGCGTGTGTTTACGGAAACGTATATTAAAATGCGTTCCTGTTTGGCCGGTGTTTGTCTTCGAACATGAATTGGAGTAAGTTTGTATATTCCTGATCTGTTGTACGGCTTGCTGTTGTTTTTAACACTGCGGCTGTCTTTGTCCTTTATTTTGCTATTCGTGTACAAACTGACCTTACATTTGTTCCTCGGAAAGGGTTTGCTACTATAATGACAGTTTTCCTAAAAATAGCATGTTTACACATTTTTCTGTTAGCTATGTTGTGGTGTTATTTAGAATAAATACCTCACTCATACGGTTATAGTTGGTGGGGACTTCAACCTACCCTCGGTATGTTGGCAAAAATACTTGTTCAAAACCGGTGGTAGGCAGAAAACGTCTTCCGAGATTGTCCTAAATGCATTCTCCGAAAATTATTTCGAGCAGTTAGTCCACGAACTCACGCGAATTGTAAATGGTTGCGAAAACACACTTGACCTCTTAGCCACAAACAATCCAGAGCTGATAGAGAGCATCATGACTGATACAGGGATTAGTGATCACAAGGTCATTGTAGTTAGGCTCAATACCATTTCTTCCAAATCCATCAGAAACAAACGCAAAATAATTTTATTTAAAAAAGCGGATGAAGTCCCACTAGAAGCCTTCCTAAAAGACAATTTCCATTCCTTCCGAGCTGACTATGCGAATGTAGACGAGATGTGGCTCAAATTCAAAGATATAGTAGCAACAGCAATTGAGATATTCATACCTCATAAATTGGTAAGAGATGGAACGGATCCCCCGTGGTACACAAAAAAGGTCCGAACGCTGTTGCAGAGGCAACGGAAAAAGCATGCGAAGTTCAGAAGAACGCGAAATCCCGAAGATGGGATAAAATTTACAGACGCGCGAAATTTGGCACGTACTTCGATGCGAGATGCCTTTAATAGGTTCCACAACGAAACATTGTCTCGAAATTTGGTAGAAAATCCGAAGAAATTCTTGTCGTATGTAAAGTACACAAGCGGCAAGACGCAGTCAATACCTTCGCTGCGCAGTGCCGATGGTACTGTTATCGACGACTGTGCCGCTAAAGCGGAGTTACTGAACGCAGTTTTCCGAAATTCCTTCACCAGGGAAGACGAATGGAATATTCCAGAATTTGAAACACGAACATCTGCTAGCATGAGTTTCTTAGAAGTAGATACCTTAGAGGTTGCGAAGCAACTCAAATCGCTTGATACGGGCAAGTCTTCAGGTCCAGATTGTATACCGATTAGGTTCCTTTCGGATTACGCTGATACTATAGCTCCCTACTTAGCACTCATATACAACCGCTCGCTCACCGATAGATCTGTACCTACAGATTGGAAAATTGCGCAGGTCGCACCAGTGTTCAAGAAGGGTAGTAGGAGTAATCCATTTAACTACAGACCTATATCATTGACGTCGGTTTGCAGTAGGGTTTTGGAGCATATACTGTATTCAAACATTATGAATCATCTCGAAGGGAACGATCTATTGACACGTAATCAGCATGGCTTCAGAAAACATCGCTCTTGTGCAACGCAGCTAGCTCTTTATTCGCACGAAGTAATGGCCGCTATCGACAGGGGATCTCAAGTTGATTCCGTATTTCTAGATTTCCGGAAGGCTTTTGACACCGTTCCTCACAAGCGACTTCTAATCAAGCTGCGGAGCTATGGGGTATCGTCTCAGTTGTGCGATTGGATTCGTGATTTCCTGTCAGGAAGGTCGCAGTTCGTAGTAATAGACGGCAAATCATCGAGTAAAACTGAAGTGATATCAGGTGTTCCCCAGGGAAGCGTCCTGGGACCTCTACTGTTCCTGATCTATATAAATGACCTGGGTGACAATCTGAGCAGTTCTCTTAGACTGTTCGCAGATGATGCTGTAATTTACCGTCTAGTAAGGTCATCCGAAGACCAGTATCAGCTGCAAAGCGATTTAGAAAAGATTGCTGTATGGTGTGTCAGGTGGCAGCTGACGCTAAATAACGAAAAGTGTGAGATGATCCACATGAGTTCCAAAAGAAATCCGTTGGAATTCGATTACTCGATAAATAGTACAATTCTCAAGGCTGTCAATTCAACTAAGTACCTAGGTGTTAAAATTATGAACAACTTCAGATAACATTGTCGGGAAGGCGAGCCAAAGGTTGCGTTTCATTGGCAGGACACTTAGAAGATGCAACAAGTCCACTAAAGAGACAGCTTACACTACACTCGTTCGTCCTCTCTTAGAATATCGCTCCGTGGTGTGGGATCCTTACCAGGTGGGATTGACGGAGGACATCGAAAGGGTGCAAAAAAGGGCAGCTCGTTTTGTATTATCACGTAATAGGGGAGAGAGTGTGGCAGATATGATACACGAATTGGGATGGAAGTCATTACAGCTAAGACGATTTTCGTCGCGGCGAGATATTTTTACGAAATTCCAGTCACCAACTTTCTCTTCCGAATGCGAAAATATTTTGTTGAGCCCAACCTACATAGGTAGGAATGATCATCAAAATAAAATAAGAGAAATCAGAGCTCGAACAGAAAGGTTTAGGTGTTCGTTTTTCCCGCTCGCTGTTCGGGAGTGGAATAGTAGAGAGATAGTATGATTGTGGTTCGATGAACCCTCTGCCAAGCACTTAAATGTGAATTGCAGAGTAGTCATGTAGATGTAGATGTCTTCGTTGTAAGTTGTGTAGGAAATATTTTACTGTTTAGCTCAAACATTAATTTTGGACTGTAGAATTGTTTGGAAGCAACTAGTTTCATGATGTTTATTTCATCAATTTGCTCAGATTTTCCTAATGGAATTTTGTGCATTCAATTGATTTTACACAGGCCAGCTGCAAGAGCCATACTGCTTCTCTTTGGATATTGGCCAGCCAACACCTGACAAATAGGATGCCTGATTTGTGCCAACGCCACACTTGGTTCCAAAATTAGCATCTATAGTGACCTGTGAGTGGATCAGAATGGGAGCCGAGGCTAATTTCCAGCTGTGAAGTGGCTCGTCCAACACGTAGTCATGATGCCTGAGAATACACATTGGTAAAATTTTTGCAGATAAGGTAACTCAATATGAAAAGGACGAGAAACTGTGCCAAATAACTGAGACCGAATACATATGTAGAATACGAAACTACTCTCGAATCTCACGAGACACTAATATACGGACCATATCCTGTTCAGTCCTACATATAACCTGTGCAGCCAAGTGTGACGAGAAGCTAAGTCCCACCCTGAGGGCAGAGCCTCGCAGGTCTGGCGCCTGAGGCGAACCCGAGTTCGGTATCTCCAGCAGCACCGGCGGTACCGTTTATAAGGCCTCGCATTGAGCGCCTCTCCCGGGGTCACACGCTGCCCCCGCGATTTCGGCACTTTCTAAAGCTTTTCTGCTACTGTTCACCTACCCACCCCATCCTGACCGCAAAACACAGTCTCTCCTGCTTTCTACTGTCCCTGCTGATGTTCTAAGTCACTCCTTCAGGCACACACACTAGGCAGTGTTAAAGCTCTAGTTACTCACTTTTAATACACCACTGGCCTTTACAATTGCTACATCAAGAAGAAATCTAGATGATAAACGGGTATTCATTGGACAAATATATTATACTAGAACTGACATGTGATTACATTTTCACGAAATTTGGGTGCATAGATCCTGAGAAATCAGTACCCAGAACACCCACTTCTGGCCGTAATAACGGCCTTGAAACGCCTGGGCATTGAGTAAAACAGAGCTTGGATGGCGTGTACAAGTACAGCTGCCCATGCAGATTCAACACGATAACACAGTTCATCAAGAGTAGTGACTGGCGTATTGTGAAGAGCCAGTTGCTCTGCCACCATTGACCAGACGTTTTCAATTGGTGAGAGATCTGGTGAATGTGCTGGCCAGGGCAGCAGTCAAACATTTTATGCATCCAGAAAGGCCCGTACAGGACCTGCAACATGCTGTCGTGCATTATATTGCTGAAATTTAGGGTTTCGCAGGGATCGAATGAAGGTAGAGCCACGGGTCGTAACACATCCGAACTGTAACGTCCACTGTTCAAAGTGCCGTCAATGCGAACAAGAGGTCACCGAGACGTGTAACCAATGGCACCCCATACCATCACGCCGGGTGATACGCCAGTATGGCGATGACAAATACCCGCTTCCAATGTGCGTTCACTGTGATGTCGCCAAACACGAATGCGACCATCATGATGCTATAAACAGAACCTGGATTCATCCGAAAAATGACGTTTTGCCATTCGTGCACCCAGGCTCGTCGTTGAGTACACCATCGCAGGCACTCCTGTCTGTGATGCAGCGTCAAGGTCTCCGAGCTGATAGTCCATGCTGCTGCAAACGTCGTCGAACTGTTCGTGCAGATGGTTGTTGTCTTGCAAACGTCCCCATCTGTTGACACAGGGATCGAGACATGGCTGCACGATCCGTTACAGCCATGCGGATAAGATGCTTGTCAGCTCGATTGCTAGTGATACGAGGCCGTTGGGATCCAGCACGGCGTTCGGTATTACCCTTCTGAAGCCACCGATTCTATATTCTGCCCGCTATTGCGATAGGCTACAATCCGACCTTTATCGAAGTCGGAAACGTGATGGTACGCATTTCTCCTCCTTACACGAGGCATCGCAACAACGTTTCACCAGGCAATGCCGGTCAACTGTGTGAATGCTCTGAAAAACTAATCATTTGCATATCACAGCATCTTCTTCCCGTAGGTTAAATTTCGCTTCTGTAGCACGTCATCTTCGTGGTGTAGCAATATTAATGGCCAGTAGTGTACCTCATCCGACACATTCGCGACGTATTGCTCGATACCGCCTTAAATGTTTCTACACTGACACTGCCAGGTCAGAATAGATACCAATCCAAAACTATTTTTATATTGAAATCAGGAAAACCGTTGACGCTCTCATCTAAGTGTTGTGAACCCCTCGAAAATCTTATATATTATACAACAAAAATTGTGGCAGCGCTATTCCTCATGTGAAGGATGGCTTTAGAGCTAGCCGCAGTTTCTGCAAACAGGTTTTGGCTTTGACAACACGCAATTCTGAATTCCAGGAAGGTGTTCAAACAGTAGTTGTCTTCTTCAACGTCACTGTGTCACTTGTGACACAATGTGGCCTTAGCTGAAACTAAAGAAAACTTACGCGACTTATGAAGAATGTGCTAAGAAATTATATCAGTAGAACAAAAAACTATTAAGTTGCTCTCTAGGAAAAAATGGACTACCACTAGGATCAGTAATTGCTCCTCAAAAATAATGGTTCACATGGCTCTGAGCACTAAGGGACTTAACATCTGAGGTCATCAGTCCCCTAGAACTTAGAACTACTTATACCTAACTAACCTAAGGACATCACACACATCCATGCTCTAGGCAGGATTCGAACCTGCAACCGGAGCGGTCGCACGGTTCCATACTGAAGCGCCTAGAACTCCTGGGCCACACTGGCTGGCTCAAGACCCGTCTTCACAGGTTTTCTTCCGCCAGTGCCTGTCTCCTACCTTCCAGACTACACAGTTCTCCTGCGCAACTACCAAGACTAGCACTCCTGGAGAAAGGATACTGCGGAGACGTGGTTTGGCCACAGCCTGTGAGTTGCACAGTGAAACATTCATTCTGGAAACATCCCCGAGTCTGTGGCTAAGTCATGTTTCCACAGTAGCCTACCTACCAGGAGAGCTTGTCCTTCAAGATACGCAGGAGAACTTCTGTGAAGTTTGGAAGGTAGGAGACTAGGTACTGGCAGAAGCAAAGTTGTGAAGTCGTGTCATGAGCTGTGCTCGGCAAGCTCAGTTGGTAGAGCACTTACCCGCGAAAGGCAAAGGTACTGGATTCGATTCGCTGTCCGGCACACAGTTGTAATCTGCCTGGAAGTTTCAAACTTACAGAAGGTGGAAAAAATAAGTCCAACTCAAGCATATATAAATGAAGTGCTAAACAGCGGACGTGATATTGAATATATTATACATTATGACAGATCTGACAAACTGGTTAACAAAGAAAAAACCCTTTTATTATATGCAGGAAGGAATACTTATATACTCCATCCATAATGTGGATAAACATTTATATACGGGTTATAGCAATGGTCCGTTCTGATGGAAATGTTTGTCTCTGGCAGCAACAACATGCATTGGGATTTACATGGTTAAAAACCAGAACTCACAATGTTTTCACTATTTCCAGCATATTCGTAATGAGAGATTACGAAAATTCGTTGCCATTTAAATTTATCCTTTATTTCACCGTCTCAGACATTTATTTTTATGATAACTAGATCCTATCAATATTTGGTCATCTTCGAAAAAAAAAAAACTAGACTCCGTCCGAACGGGCCGTGAAGACCCAACGCTACCGACCGGCCACTGTGTCGTTCTCAGCCCGCCGGCGTCACTGGATGCGGATATGGAGGGGCTTGTGGTCAGCACACCGCTCTCCCTGCCGTATGTCAGTTCACGAGAGCGGAGCCGCTACTTCTCAATCAAGTAGCTCCTCAGTTTACATTACAGGGGCTGAGTGCACCCCGATTAACCAACAGCGCACGGCAGACCGGATGATCACCCAACCAAATGGTAGCCCTGTTCGACAGCGTTTAACTTCGGTGATATGACGGGAACCCGTATTATCACTGCAGCAAGAACGTTGGCCTTCAGGTCTAAGACTAAAATTAAAAACAAGGTATCTACTATCCATTACATTAACTTTTTAATATCTTTTATGTTTAGATCTGAAAATGATGAAATATTGTTCGGAACTAGTCATCACATTAACAGATATGCGACAGAAACGGTGAAGTAAAGGGTGAATTTAAATCAGAATGGTTTCCTGGTTGATGTCACTTTTGTGATGCATGAAAATTCTATAAGAAACGTACACTGACGTAACAAATGTCATGGAGCACCTTCCAATATCTCGTCGGACTTTCTTTTGGCTGGCGTATTGCAGCAACTCGATGTGGCATGGACTAAAGTCGTCGGAAGTCCTGTGCAGAAATACTAAGCCGTGCTGCCTCTACAGCCAACCATAATTGCGAAAGTGTTGCCGGTTCATGATTTTGCGCACGAACCAATCTATCGATTACGTCCCATAAATGTTCGGTGGGATAGATGTTAGACAATCTGGGTGGCCAAATCATTCGCTTGAACTGTACAGAATAATGTTCAAACCAATAGGAAACAATTTTGGCCCCTGTGTCATCTATAAAAATTCGGTCGTCGTCTGGGAACATGAAGTCCATGAATGGCTGCAAATGGTTAATGATCGATTCGGTTGGACGAAAGGACCTAGTCCATCCCATGTAGCCACAGCATACACCATTATGGAGCCATGACTAGCTGGCACAGCACCTTGTTCACAATTTGTGTCAATTGCTCTGTGAGATCTGCACCACACTCGAACCCAAACATCAGCTCTTACCAGCTGAAATCAGGACTCATCAGACCTAGCCACGGTTTTTCACGCATCTAGGATCCAATCGATATGTTCACGTGCAAGGAGAGGCGCTGCAGGCGATGTCGTCCTGTTAGCAAACGCACTCCCGATGATCGTCTGCTGCCATAGTCCACTAACGCCAGATTTCACTGCACTGTTCGAGCGGATACGTTCGTAGTATGTCAAACATTGATTTCTGCGGTTATTTCACGCAGTGGTGCTTGTCTGTTAGCACTGTCAATTCTACGCAAACGCTGCTGCTCTCTGTCATTAAGTGAAGGCTGTCTGCTACTGCGTTATCCGTGGTGAGAGGTAATGCATAAGCGAGACTGAGATTCATTGGAAGAATCCTCAGGAAAGTGTAGACCACCCATAAAGAAAGTAGCTTATAAAGTCTCTTGTTCGACCAATAGTTCATTACTACTCGTCTGTCTGCAATCCATATCAGATAGTATTATTAAAAGGAACAGAGAACGTCCAAAGCAGAGCAATACGTTTCATTACAGGTTCATTTAACAAGCGCGAAAGCGTCACGGAGTTGCTCCGCCAACTCCAGTAGCAGACACTATAACAGAGGCATTTACTGTTAAAACTCCGAGACCGTACATTGTTAGCAGAGGAATTTATTGCTTCAGCTAACGTGTATCTCGTGAAATTACCATGAAGACAAATTAGAGAGATTCAAGCTAACAAGGGACTAACCAACAATCGTTTTTCCTGCTGTCCATTAGAAACTGGAACAAGAAAGGGAGGAAATGACAATGCTTCACAACGTACCACATACTTCAGGTGGCTTACGGAGCATAGATGTAGATGTAAATGGCATCTTCCAGCAGGATAACTGCCCGTAACACAAAGCCGGGATCGTGATATGGTGGTTTAAGGAGCATGATAGTGAACTCACGTTGTGTTCTGGCCACCAAATTTTCCTGTTATGAACTTGATGAAACACGTCTCGGACGCTACTTGCTGGCACCTCCGTGCTCATAAAGTACCGGGACCGATGACCAAGCGGTTTGGTTCCTTCCCCCCCCCCCCCCCCTCTCCTCCTCCCCCACTCCCCCCCTCTTAAACCAATTAACAAAGTCGGTCGACAATATAGCAAAACTGTGTATACATGTAGATACTGAACACGATAGCTCGGGGATGCGAGCGTGGTATAGACTGATGAAAACTAAGGTCACTATCCGGTTCGTTTTCATCGAACCCGCAGTGGCTTCATCACATATGTAGATTACATTGTGCCACAAATATCACCGTCGTCATTCCTTAATAGCTCTATACCCTTCTACAGACGTTTGTATTGTGAACTCCTTTCTGCACGAGATCCTTTCTCATAGCTAGAATGGGACAGACAACTTCGTCACTAGGATCGTCGAACTTTACCCGCTCTGGTCGGAGCACGCGGCAGTAGCGGTCATATGTGCATGACATGTTCTTACTTGTGTGAATGTGTGTGTATTTTCTTTGCTGAAGAAGGCTTTGACCGAAAGTTATAATGTGTAAAAGTCTTTCGTTGTACCTGTCTGCAACTCAGAGGGTTATCTTTACGATGAGTAGCAATGTATTATTTCTTAATATTGTTAAAGAAATGACATAATTGCGCAAAGATAGCGTTAATTAGCTGTTGTTGATACTGCAAGTATACATGCTTCGAATATTTATAGGGCAAATGCCATCCATCTAATTGTTCGGAACAGTTGGAGCACGTGTAACAGAGTGAGTGAAAGAGCTGTTGTAAAGCGATCATGTTTACATTTTTAATTCATTACAAATCCAAGTCTTTTCAGAAATATGTGTGTCAATCTTTTTATTAATCCTTATTGGTTTATTTGCGTTATTAACCCTCCTATCACTATCAATTTCTAAACGGAAAAAATGCAAATAAAAAAGTACGTTACGTGTGAACTGCACACAGGTTCTCTGCGCTCCAGCGACATGCATTGGTCGCTACGTCAGCGGCGCTGTCGTTGAACAGCCTTTACCTCACAAGAAGTAGTCAAAGAAGTTTCTTTCCTCTATTTCGAAGAAAATGTGCTTCTGAGTTCCCATACATGATAACGAAAAATGCTCAGTTTTCAATTGTCTATCGATCCTGTGAATTTAGAGCCGATTCAGAGTAATGAATTTTAGGTGTCGTTTCCTGCAATATGGGGGGGGGGGGCTGAAATATGGGGGGAGCCAAAATATCTTGTTTTATTTAGGTTGTACACAAGTGACCTGCCAAATATAAACCGAATCGGTTGGCCGTGTCGGAGACCTTCCCTTGTAAGCGTGGTGGTGGACAAAAGCCAAGTAAGATGATTAAGGACACCACTCAATATAACATGTCATCTTTTGTCTTACAAAACTTGAATAATCTAAACTGAAATCTCTACTTCAAGAAGGTCTTAGAGCTTGAGCTGCTCCCATTTCTGTAGTTATTTCCAGATTCCGTATTTCAGCAATTCTATATCCTGTCACATTTGGTGAGTAATACGCAAACAGTCTTACAGCAACAGATGCCATTTACCTCAGGGCCTGCGTGTTCATTGATACGCGTATACTGTCATTTTAAAACATCTTGCGTGTGGCCACAAAAATTGTACGCTGAGATTCCAGTGACCAACCCAAAAATGTGTGTACTAATATGTACCTAATCTATAGAATAAAATTAATTTGAGTCACAACTGTCGTTCTCCATGTAGTACTGTGCATAAAAGTTAATGTAGGCTTGTTTCTACTACACTAGTTCCTGAGCAACAAAAATCATAGTTCTGTTTTAAAAAAAAGTCTTTATGAATTTAGATTGGAACCTACTACTGTTCAGGTATTTTATAGTTCCTTCATGTCATTATAACAGTGCGGTACTGTCACACACCCACTAGTTTCAACCATAGATAAGTCATATTTTCCCAAAGATGTACGGTTCTTGAATGTAGTGGGACACGAAAGGATGTGTGGTATCCTTCTGCAGTACTTCGTATCTCAGTCTGTGCCAGTCATGAAATGTGTGCAGCCATTTCAAATTTTGATAAGAAAGCGAATAATAAATTATAATTGTCTCCAAAACTTCTTCCGTCGACATCGAGGTTGTTAGAGACCGATCACAAGCTGGGGTTGTTTTAACGATAGGGAAGGAAATCGACTGTGCTCTCTTCTGGCATTTTCCTGGAGAATTTTGGTAAAATCAGCAAAAACCTGAATCCAGATACGAGGATTTGAACCGACGTCCTCCTGAATGCTATTCTAGTGTGCTGCCACTGCTCCATCTCGCTTGGTCTGGGTTTAGAGACACCCTCTGAAAACAGAGGGAAACATACACAACAATCATTAACTGAAAAGACAGTTACAATAATTATAATATTATACCAAGCCTCAAAAACTGCTTTATATAATGTTTTTAAGTAGTGAAGTTATTTTTTGTTTATTTTTGTGTTTTATACAACAACACAGCTTCTGCGTTTCACCAGTATTGAGTACTGCTATAAAGATAGACCTACACAGCTCAGAAAAACGTTGTAGACTCCTGATGCTCTACCATTGTTACTCGAGTGTCTGTAAGTTACTTGCCTAGGTTGTGCTAATTCGTATATCATAACATACGAACTTCTATGATTTGTTGGTTGATTGATTTGGAGGAGGGGACCAAACAGCGAGGTCATCGGTCCCATCGGATTAGAGGAAGATGGGGAAGGAAGTCGGCTGTGCCCTTTCAAAGGAACCATCCCAGCATTTGCTTGAAGCGATTTGGGGAAATCACGGAAAACCAAAACCAGAATGGCCGAACGCGGGTTTGAATCGTCATTCTTCCGAATCAGTGTTCAGTGTGATAACCACTGCTCCACCTCGTTCGGTTCGATAATCAGCCTCAACTTCTTAAAATCAAATACAAATACAGAATTAATATTACTGTCGCAATGAGAAAACCACAGCTTTTCCTTATCCCAATTATCTATAAATTTATGTCCACCATCTTCCGTTGACTCATTTACTACTGCATTTATATTTAAACAAATGTATACAAGTAGGACTGGGGTGGACATTACAACTTGCACTGAACATTCACAAAAAGTTGTGTTATTTTCACATTTGGTTGTGTTCGTTACTGCCTCCCTTACATTGAATTCTTTCTACTGTTTATTCTCTGCCACTAAGAATGCTTTTACATTATTATATTCCTCTGTCATCTTTGTGGTTGACATTTCGTTGCTCTCGAATATATGAAAGCAAAGGAATTCTCAAGTGCAGATGACAAGTGGTATGAAAAATACGCATACGTCATCTAGTCTTCAGTGTATTCCTAAATCGGATAATTTAAAAAATAAAGTGGAACCGAGGAATATAGTTTTCTTCTGAACTGCTGATGTAACACATAATTTGGTACTATTATGCGGATGTACGAATTTTCTAGGAACGTGATGAAGGAAGAGAAGTTTGAGTTAAATGTCCCATATACTGTACGAATGGTCTTGAGATACAGAACAGCAGAACTAATAATAGTGGCAGCGTTCCAGAATATGCTTCTGTAGCACAAATTGCTAACCAAAGGGGCTTGAGTTCGATTCCCGGGAAGGTCGGAGACTTCCTCCGCTCGAGGGTTGTGTCCTGTGTTGTTCTTATCCGTCACACCTGACACGAAAAGCGCCTACATGCTTCAAATCATGTGTCTAATCCTACTTCGTGCCAAGTTACCTCTTGGCCGTAATGATTGTTGTGAATCGTCGACACACACTGTCGTATCTTCCACTGTAGAGGTGGCTATATGGACACGTCCTGAAAGCAATTTAAAAAAAAATAACTTAAGTAGGAAAGTTAAAGTTAACTGTCCATCTAAAAAGAGGCCACAAGGAACTGAACCTACTAAGTTGGACGGAAGTATGCGAGCGGGCAGTCGACCGTAAATTGGTATGATTTGGTGAAATCACAGGAATTTTGAATT
This sequence comes from Schistocerca gregaria, assembly GCF_023897955.1. Taxonomy (NCBI): domain Eukaryota; kingdom Metazoa; phylum Arthropoda; class Insecta; order Orthoptera; family Acrididae; genus Schistocerca; species Schistocerca gregaria. The sequence continues at coordinate 440,889,575 of NC_064931.1, read as the reverse complement.
GCGTACAGTTAACCGTTTTAACACACACCTATAGACTCCTACGCGAATGGGACTGACTATTTTTCTCATCAGTGAGGAAACTAACAGGGGTAAAAGTAAATGGAAATTTATGGTAAATTCTATGGGACCAAACTGTTGAGCTCATCGGCTCCTAAGCTTACACACTACTTAACCCAACTAAAACTAACTTACGCTAAGGACAACACACACACCCATGCCCGAGGCAGGACTTGAACCTCTGACGGGGGGCAACTGGGCGAACTGTGACAAGACGCCCCATAGACCACACGGCTACCCCTAGCGGCCATGAAAGTAATTCTGAATAATAAATCGTCAGTAGTACGTTCTGGCACATAATCCTATTGGCTCAACCGACTATAAGTAATCACCTCAGAATTTAAATGTGTAGCTCAAGGGAGCCTCTCGATCACCGAATCCCAGCTTCGGTTCCCGGCCGGATAGAGGATTTTCCCCGCCCAGGGACTGGGTTTTGTGTTCTCATTATCTCATTATCATTCGCCAAGTAGCGAGACTGGAAATGGAGAGATGTGGAACTAGTACGGGCGCTGATGACTACGAGGTTGAGCGGCCCGCAAACCAACATCGTAATTATCATCATCTAGGGAACCTATATAAATATCTTTGCCTCCTATTATTTTCTTTTATTCATCATGTTAGACTAGCTCCGTAACCAATATAGCTACCGAACACATGTGCGGTGGCGCTCGATTCAAACATAAGTCTAATCGAATCCTGGTGGTAGATGAAATCTTCACTGCCAGTGTTTGGTCTGCGGGAGCAGTGGTGATGACGTAACGTTCATGATCGCCTGTCTTTGCGCCAGTACCCTGAAGAAATTCCCAACATCTCTGTAGTGTTTCATTAAGCGAGAGCACGTCACAATTTTGATGGTGACCCTCTGTCAGTTAGGGACATTAAGCTTGTCAGTTTCGCTTAGCACTATTGAAGTAGTCTATGTGCCGGCACCAGGTTTCACCCCGTCCATTCTCTCTCATCACACGTATATAACATTACACTCTAAACTCAGCCATTACACTCCCCTCCACTCTAAAAAAGCACATACGACACATCTCTGACATGTCACAGGTGGCTGAAATCACCCATGGGGTGTCGCAGCCAACAATGTCATACGACACTTATATCTACATTCATTATGGTTAGTAATAAATAGCAGTACATTCAAAACTTACAAATACATCAGTATAGCCGACCGGAGTGGCCGTGCGGTTCTAGGCGCTACAGTCTGGACCACAACGGTCGCAGGTTCGAATCCTGCATCGGGCATGAATGTGTGTGATGTCCTTAGGTTAGTTAGGTTTAAGTAGTTCTAAGTTCTAGGGGACTGATGAACTGAGATGTTATGTCCCATAGGGCTGAGAGCCATTTGAACCATTTAAAACTTTTCATTACGAAATGCTACAAATAATTTGATGGAAAAAAGAAACACGAGAAATAATTATGTAAGATAAAATTAAACGGCCTAAATTGTACAGGCTGCTCTTAATAAGTGTAAGACTGTGATCCCAGTGTCTCCAAGATCGGAATTTTATGAAAAGAAATCACCGAAGGGTATGTGTAAGGTACCGCTTATTCTCGAACCACGTTTCATTTCCCTTGTTTTCTAAATTTACGTTTTAAGTAGTGTCTGGCAGATATCAGTAGCATTCAGAGAGCTCAAGCAGCACTGCAGGACGCACAGTAGGGCTTAAGATTTCAGTTCTCACGCTATCTGAGGTAACCGCTGGACCATCTGGCGCTGCCAGTGGATGCTGTTGTGAGGCACAGTGGGTAGCCGTAAGTAAAACGTAGGGAAACTGGCATTCTAGCGCGAAGCAAGTGATTTTGTTTAACAGATATTTACTAATAAAAGTCCCTTTGTCCACTACATTTGATATGAATAAGCTTTGAACAGTATCGTGTCACTCACTGAACTAAAACTTTTTCGAGCGTGTCACTGAGTAGGACATCGTATGACGAAATACATTATAAGACAAAAAAGAGGCACCACGAAGGAATCATCCAAATGGGTCGGAAATCGGTTTATGTGATTTACATGTACAGAAAAACAAATGGTTACAATTTCTAAGAAAACTGATGATTTATTGAAGAGGAATAGCTTCACAAAAAATGGTTCCAATGGCTTTGAGCACTATGGGACTCAACATCTGAGGTCATCTGTCCCCTAGAACTTAGAACTACTTAAACCTAACTAACCTAAGGACATCACATACATCCATGCCCGAGGCAGGATTCGAACCTGCGACCATAGCGGTCGCGCGGTTCCAGACTGAAGCGCCTACAACCGCTCGGCCACACTGGCCGGCAAAGAGCTTCACAAATTGAGCAAGTGAATACCGCGTTGGTCCACTTCTGCCGCTTATGCTAGCAGTTATTCACCTTGGCATTGATTGATAGAGCCGGCCGAAGTGGCCGAGCGGTTCTAGGCGCTACAGTCTGGACCGCGCGACCGCTACTGTCGCATGTTCGAATCCTGCCTCGGGCATAGATGTGTGTCATGTCCTTAGGTTAGTTAGGTTTAAGTAGTTCTAAGTTCTTGGCGACTGATGACGTTAGAAGTTAAGTCACATGGTGCTCAGAGCCATTTGAACCATTTTCTTTTGATTGATAGAGTTGGATGCCCTCCTGAGGGATATCCTGAGAAATTTTGTGAAAGTGGCACGTTAGATCGTCAAAATCCCAAGCTGGTTACAGGTCCCTTCTCATGATGCTCGAAACGATCCGGTGACGTTGCTGGCCTAGGGAGGCTTTGGCGAGATCGAAGACAAGTAGTAGAAAGTGCGACGGGCTGGCATCTTCTTGCTGAACTGTAAGCTCAGGACGGCTTGCTATGAACGACGACAAAAGGGTGCGTAGAGTATCGTCGACGTACGGCTGTGCTTTAAGAGTGCTGCTGATGACAACCAAAAGGGTCCTGCTATGAGATAAGTTGGGCCGTATGGCAGGCAACAGTCAGGTTGGTATCCCAACACTGTTCGTGGCTTCTCCAGACACGTCCTCGCTGGTCATCAGGACTCAGTTCGAAGCGAGACTCATCACTGAAGACAATTCTTTACAGGCTTACTCACATCACTGAAAACTGGCTCGTTGGTGTACAGAGGTCAATGGTAGTCGGCGCAAAGGGCGTGATAAGCTTACCTCTAGTCCTTGTGGTCACTGAAGCACCAGTTGCACGTCGAATAGATGATAATGACGATCACCGGGCTCTGAGTGTCTCTCTGACGACTGCTTCATCATCACGTTCTGTCGCCTCTCTAAGTTGACCGCTTCTTTCTTGGCCCTGTGTTCGGCCATGGTTCATCCATTTCTCCCAACATTGTCGAATAGTGGCATCGCTCCTATTCAAATACCGAGATATCCGCCGATTACTCAAGGCGGCGTCTTTGAGTCCAACTAAACGTCTTCTCTAGAATGCTGACATCGGCGTATATTGTTCACGCGTCTGTCTGCGAGGAGTAGTTACTGTCCAACTGAGTACACGGAATGAAATTCGAAAAGACTGCCCCGGTTTCGATATGTCCCATGTTTACTATTCTTGCAAACTGCGCCGAGAAATTGCACAGCAGCGTCACACATTCATTTTCTGTCGATACGTGTATGAACATCTATTTGTGATTAATTTGCATAGCTACTTCGTGGTGAGTCTTCTTTTTTCTGGAGTGTATATTCCAAAAGTACGTCCGTGCCACATATTCCAAATTGTGCACTTTCTGGAGCTGCAATCACTCAATATTAAGCTACCGACGACAGTACGGGAGGCGTATAGTTACCTAGAAAAGATATATAAGCGATCTGGGGACATTATTTTCAACGCAGATTAGTCAAATAGCAGCATCGAGCGTCAGTCGTTGGTACATAATGTCGGAATCCTGCAACAAGGTGAGCCAAAGAGGAAATTTTGTAAACTGGCTGCTAGATAGTATCAGGCACACACTTGCAGAAGCTCTGAAGTGTTTTCTCTTTAAAACAAAATGGTGCTCCACTTGTAACATCGTGTTAGATCGGCAGTAATGTCTCCAACTGTCGCTTTGTAGATACTGGAGTTTTTATCACTTGGACATAACTGAGTGTTGGAGTGATCGTGGCTGTCATCAGGTCAGGGATTAAAAAAATGAAGGATGACTTAACACATTTTCCGTATCAGACGATGAGAGAGTCACTGACCTCACAAATTTCTGTCCCTACGCCGCCTAGACTTCAGTGTTTTTCATCTACTTGCAGGGCTTTGTTGGTGAGTTGGTGATACAGTTACCAAAAATAATGGTGAGGCGAAGGTAACAGTAATTTAAATTGAACGTGAAAGTATATTTTAAACCAAAAGGAACACAAATTGAGGTACCCCTGTCACAAAATTATATTTTTCTTCTCACAATTTAATTCAAATTACTTGGTGAGCTACCTTCCTGCTGTAGGTTAGGTATTACAAATGACAAACACATCAAAAAGTTCAAAAAAAGCAACTGAATCGAAAAGCAGTGCCTAGAGAGAGAGAGAGAGAGAGTGAGAGCTAAATGCGAGAGTTGAATTTAAAAAATGAGAAATGCAAGCCATGACAATCGAAAGACGTTTGCGGAAACAGGGGCGGCACGTCCAAGTTTTCTGCGTTACTGCTGACGGACTCGCGGTGCTGAATGCTGAAGTATTCGCTGTGGCTGCCCAGTAGCAGTTACTGGAGTGCCCCAGGCTCCCGACCACCTATTATGTTACTCTGCTATCTGCTCGGTATATGTTGCTGCTTCCAAGGTGATGGAGAGATAGCAGTGGTATAAGATGGTGTAACTTGCACCTTGCGGATTCTCACGAAATAAAACGTCTAAATTCTCCAAGAATTGTGTACTGATGAGACCCGGAGATCGGTTCTCCATGCCCTTGTGAACTTGGGCGCTACCTCACAGTATGCTGCTACTGGCGCCGAAGGGGTGCCTGTAGCCGGGAAAAAAGGTGCTTAGGGTTCCTGTGCCCCCGAATGACGATGTGGCTCACCCATTTGAAGTTTACGTTATAGGGCCTGATTGGATGCCAGTTCTTCGAAAGTGCGGGCAGTTGGTGACCCTACACGCTGTCGTGCTCTCTGATCAAGTTTTAAAGAAACGTCTCCAATTAGTAAAAAACTCGCTCGGCTTCAATATTAATTGAATGGTGAACGGGAACATTGTTTAGCCCCCTCCAACGGATAGTCCGCCATGCAATTTTAACATCGGAGATGTTTTCTGCCTGGAGAAAATTAGTTTTCATACTCAAATTGACTTATTTCATTCAGAAGCTTTTTAGTTACACATCTGATAGGTTCGTGTTTGGCATCCGTAATCTCGTGAGCATCATGAATCCATAATCGTATTTTCTCGATTAATTTTATTTCAATCTCTTTCTCTCTTTGTCTTCAGGTGCTATGAATGGCAGTCTGCGTGTCTTCGTTACGTGCCGTGTCTGCCCGCGAAAATAATATGGCTTACAGCAGCAGCAATACTAACAGAAGGTGTAGTGTTTGCTCCAAATCCCTCACTACAACTGTTCTACTAATGGGTAAAATAACTACAACTACAACTGCTCTATTAATTGGTTAAATAGTAGTCACAAATGCTCCCATTCATCCATTGCAATTGCTATGTTCCGCTGATCCTGATTTGTCGTCTGATAAATAATTTAAACTGTATAGTGTGCAGATTTGTAAACCGCCATTGTACGGCATGCGTGTGTACCTACAATAAATGTGCTTTGTTCTGATTGGTCCAGAACCGTGGCCGCCACTGTATTCAAATTTAACAGTCGGTGTACACGTGCATGCGGCTGGTTTGCCTATAGTATTCTGCGAGTTGCATGGGATGGGCACGTCAGTGTATTTAGAATGAATGAGTGCACTTATAGGTGCTTGCATACTTATTACTCTACGGAACTGGCACTACATACTTGTGAGAACTAAGTTAAATATCAGAGAACGTAATTTACTGGACCTGCAGTTTGCATAGTACGGAAAAGCTGCAGGACTAGTATATGAGTGCAGCTTTATTGATTCTGAGTTGGACTGTCAATTTAATTTCATTGTTTTATACCTCAGAATCCGCCGTGGAGGATTAATCAATATTGAGAACACCATTAACGGCAAAAATTGTTCAAATGGCTCTGAGCGCAATGGGACTTAATATCTGAGGTCATCAGTCCCCTAGAACTTAGAATACTTAAACCTAACTAACCTAAGGACATCACACACATCCATGCCCGAGGCAGAATTCGAACCTGCGACCGTAGCGGTCGCGCGGTTCCAGACCGAAGCGCCTAGAACCTCTCGGCCACCCCGGCCGGCATCATTCATCTACATCAACATCCATACTCCGCGAGCCACCTGACGGTGTGTGGCGGAGGGTACCCTGAGTACCTCTATCGGTTCTCCCTTCTATTCCAGTCTCGTATTGTTCGTGGAAAGAAGGATTGTCGGTATACTTCTGTGTGGGCTCTAATCTCTCTGATTTTATCCTCATGGTCTCTTCGCGAGATATATAGGTAGGAGGGAGCAATATACTGCTTGACTCTTCGGTGAAGGTATGTTCTCGAAACTTTAACAAAAGCCCGTACCGAGCTACTGAGCGTCTCTCCTGCAGAGTCTTCCACTGGAGTTTATCTATCATCTCCGTAACGCTTTCGCGATTACTAAATGATCATGTAAAGAAGCGCGCTGCTCTCCGTTGGATCTTCTCTATCTCTTTTATCAACCCTATCTGGTACGGATCCCACACCACTGAGCAGTATTCAAGCAGTGGGCGAACAAGCGTACTGTAACCTACTTCCTTTGTTTTCGGATTGCATTTCCTTAGGATTCTTCCAATGAATCTCAGTCTGGCATCCGTTTTACCAACGATCATCTTTATGTGATCATTCCATTTTAAATCACTCCTAATGCGTACTCCCAGATAATTTATGGAATTAACTGCTCCCAGTTGCTGACCTGCTATTTTGTAGCTAAATGATAATGGATCTATCTGTCTATGTCTTCGCATCACATTACACTTGCCTACATTGAGATTCAATTGCCATTCCCTGCACCACGCGTCCATTCGCCGCAGATACTCCTGCATTTCAGTACAATTTTCCATTGTTACAACCTCTCGATACACCACAGCATCATCTGCAAAAAGCCTCAGTGAACTTCCGATGTCATCCATAAGGTCATTTATGTATATTGTGAATAGCAACGGTCCTACGACACTCCCCTGCGGCACACCTGAAATCACTCTTACTTCGGAAGACTTCTGTCCATTGACAATGACATGCTGCGTTCTGTTATGTAGGAACTCCTCAATCCAATCACACAATTGGTCTGATAGTCCATATGCCCTTACTTTTTTCATTAAACGACTGTGGGGAACTGTATCGAAGGCCTTGCGAAAGTCAAGAAACACGGCATCTACCTGTGAACCCGTGTCTATGGTCCTCTGAGTCTCGTGGACAAATAGCGCGAGCTGGGTTTCACACGACCGTCTTTTTCGAAACCCATGCTGATTCCTACAGACTAGATTTCTAGTCTCCAGAAAAGTCATTATACTCTAATATAATACGTGTTCCAAAATTCTACAACTGATCGACGTTAGAGATATAGGTCTATAGCTGTGCACATCTGTTCGACGTCCCTTCTTGAAAACGGGGATGACCTGTGTCCTTTTCCAATCCTTTGGAACGCTGCGCTCTTCTAGAGATCTACGGTACACCGCTGCAAGAAGGGGGGCAAGTTCCTTCGCGTACTCTGTGTAAAATCGAACTGGTATCCCATCAGGTCCAGCGGCCTTTCCTCTTTTGAGCGATTTTAATTGTTTCTCTATCCCTCTGTCATCTATTTCGATATCTACCATTTTGTCATCTGTGCGACAATCTAGAGAAGGAACTACAGTGCAGTCTTCCTCTGTGAAACAGCTTTCGAAAAAGACATTTAGTATTTCGGCCTTTAGTCTGTCATCGTCTGTTTCAGTACCATTTTGGTCACAGAGTGTCTGGACATTTTGTTTTGATCCACCTACCGCTTTGACATAAGACCAAAATTTCTTAGGATCTTCTGCCAAGTCAGTACATAGAACTTTACTTTCGAATTCATTGAACGCCTCTCGCATAGCCCTCCTCACACTACATTTCGCTTCGCGTAATTTTTGTTTGTCTGCAAGGCTTTGCTATGTTTATGTTTGCTGTGAAATTCCCTTTGCTTCCGCAGCTGTTTTCTAACTCGGTTTTTGTACCACGGTGGCTCTTTTCCATCTCATACTCATCTAACGCAAATTGTACGATGGTTTTGAACTTTGTCCACTGATCATCAACACTATCTGTACTTGAGACGAAACTTTTGTGTTGAGCCGTCAGGTACTCTAAAATCTGCTTTTTGTTACTTTTGCTAAACAGAAAAATCCTCCTACCTTTTTTAATATTTCTGTTTACGGCTGAAATCATCGATGCAGTAACCGCTTTATGATCGCTGATTCTCTGTTCTGCATTAACTGTTTCAAATAGTTTGGGTCTGTTTGTCACCAGAAGGTCTAATAAGTTATCGCCACGAGTCGGTTCTCTGTTAAACTGCTCAAGGTAGTTTTCAGATAAAGCACTTAAAAAAATTTCACTGGAATCTTTGTCCCTGCCACCCGTTATGAACGTTTGAGTCTCCCAGTCTATATCCGGCAAATTAAAATCTCCACCCAGAACTATAACATGGTGGGGAAATCTACTCGAAATATTTTCCAAATTATTCTTCAGGTGCTGCGCCACAACAGCTGCTGAGACCGGGGGCCTATAGAGACATCCAATTACCATGTCTGAGCCTGCTTTAACCGTGACCTTCACCCAAATCATTTCACAATTCGAATCTCCGTCAATTTCCTTCGGTACTAATGCACTTCTTATCGCTATAAACACGTCTCCCCCTTCACTATCCAGCCTGTCTCTGCGGTATACATTCCAATCTGAGTTTAGGATTTCATTACTGTTTATGTCTGGTTTCAGCCAACTTTCTGTACTATGTGGGCGTTGTGACCGTTTATTAATGAGAGCAGTTCTGAGACCTTTCTATAGACGCTCCTGCAATTTACTATTAGCACATTAATATTGTTATTCCCTGTTGCATTTTGCCTACTCCTACCTTGCCGCGTCTCAGGAGGCGTCTTTTCGGGCCTAGGGAGGGAATACTCTAACCTAAAAAAAAACCATGTGCACTCCACACGTACTCCGCTACCCTTGTAGCCACTTCCGGCGTGTAGTGCACGCCTGACCTATTCAAGGGGTACCCCACATTTCTCCACCCGATAGCGGAGGTCGAGAAATTTGCACCCCAGATCTCCGCAGAATCGTCTGAGCCTCTGGTTTAAGCCTTCCACTCGGCTCCAAACCAGAGGACCGCGATCGGTTCTGGGAACAATACTACAAATAGTTAGCTCTGTTTACACGCCGCGAGCGAGGCTTTCCGCTTCACCAATTCCGCCAACCGCCTGTACGAACTGAGGATGACCTCTGAACACAGACGGCAGGAGTCATTGGTGCCGACATGAGCAACAATTTGCAGTCGGGTGTACCCAGTGCTCTCTATCGCCGCCGGTAGGGCCTCCTCGACATCTCGGATGAGATCCCCCGGCAAGCAGACAGAGTAGACACTGGCCTTCTTCCCCGACCTTTCCGCTATTTCCCTAAGGGGCTCCATCACCCGCCTAACGTTAGAGCTCCCAATAACTAATAAACCCCTCCCCCCGTGTGCCTCCTCGGACCTTGCTAGCATTCACTGTAACATAATGTGATTAGGCCAGGTATAGTCAGGTTCCTGCTGTCGTCTGTGACATGCCATCAGAGCAGCAATTTATACATTCAGCTTTTCTTAACCTCGCAATACTAGAATGGACAGGATGTGTGCAGACGAAGGAGGAGTTGGCCGCAGTTCACGAACACCTTAGGACGCTTTTGGCCACGGTCAGCCGTCTTCAGGCTATTGTTTTGGGGTGCTGGCGTATTTGGCGCGTTGCGTGGGACGCTTCACGCAAGGTCTTCGCTGCCGAAGCACGTAGCAGTGAGTCCGATGTGGGGGATTCTCCCTTCGTCCTCACCGCAGGCTGAACGGCGGGCGGTAAAGCGTTCACGTCGCTCGTGGCGGTTAAATTGATATGGAGACTGACCGTTACTTTTGGCTCCAGCCAGTAAGGTTAGGAACTGCGCCGGCTGCCCTCGGGTTGTCTTGGGAGCCCTCGGCTGAGCGGCATTTCGAGAGCTTCACGCAGCTCGGGGAGGCTGAGTAAGAAAAGCCGCATACACTCTGCCAGCGCCTTGCCGATTTTATTACCAAATGGTGAGTGTCGTCTCTATGCAAACGTAGTTCTCAATATTCGTCCTTCAAGCTTATTATAAGTACGTAACCACGGAGGACATTACAAAATTCTACATGCTGCCTTACATACTCAGCAAGAAAGTTTTATTATTTTCTTCGCTGAGTATTAATATTTGCATGTAAGATTTTATAATGTCCACACATCTACACGTAAAGTCAGCAAGCCCTTAATGATGTGGGGCGAAGGATGTTTCTGATGCAACTATACTTTCCCCCCTCCCACCTTTCCTGTTCGATTCATGAGTGATGCGCGGGGAAAATGACTGGCGGTTAAGCTCCGTATGACGTCTTTGTAATTTACTTGTATTTTTAACTGAATCTTACGTCGGTTCTTGGCACAACATTATTATAATAAAAGTGCTAGTTTGCTTTTCATTCCTCGTGATAATTACACAAAGGATCTGTGGGAGAAAGTACAGCGTTGTCCGACTCTTCTTGGAATGTAAGTTCTCGAAATTTCGGCAGTGAACCTCCCCGTAATGCACAACGCCCTCTTTTGTAGAGTTTGCCACGTTGTGGGTCATTTCGTGATGTTCTCGCGCTAAGTAAACAATCCCATGACGAAATTCACCGCTCATCTTTGGATTTTATATTCTATTAATCATACTTGGTAGGTGTCCTACAAGGATAAACAATATTCAAGAATCGGTTAAACGAGTGGGTTGTATGTCACGTCTTTCCTGAATGAACTACACTTCCTTACGATTCTTCCACCACATCTCAGTGTAGCTTTTGCTTTCTGTGGTTATTCCACTTGAAATCGCTAATAGATGTTTTATGGAACAGGACTGGATTTCTTCGCCTATTTGCACTGAAGCACCAAAGAAACTGATGTAGGCATGAATATTCAAATAGAGATATGTACACTACTGGCCATTAAAATTGCTACACCAAGGAGAAATGCAGATGATAAACGGTTATTCACTGGACAAATATATTATACTAGAACTGACGTGTGATTACATTTTCACGCAATTTGGGTGCACAGATCCTGAGAAATCCGTACCCAGAACAACCACCTCTGGTCGTAATAACGGCCTTAATACGCCTAAGCATTGAGTCAAATGGAGCTTGGATGGCGTGTACAGGAACAGCAGCCAATGCAGCTTCAGCACGATACCACAGTTCATCAAGAGTAGTGTCTGGCGTATTGCGACGAACCAGTTGCTCGGCCACCATTGACCACACGTTTTCAATTGGTGAGACATGTGGAAAATGTGCTGGCCAGGGCACCAGTCGAACATTTTCTGTATCCAGAAAGGCCCGTACAGGACCTGCAACATGCGGTCGTGCATTATCCTGCTGAAATGTGAGGTTTCGCAGGGATCGAATGAAGGGTAGAGCCACGGGTCGTAACACATCTCAAATGTAACGTCCACTGTTCAAAGTGCCGTCAATGCGAACAAGAGGTGACCGAGACGTGTAACCAGTGGCACCCCATATCATCACGCCGGGTGATACGCCAGTATGGCGATGACGAATACACACTTCCAATGTGCGTTCACTGTGATGTCGCCAAACACGGATGCGACCATCATTATGCTCTAAACACAACCTGGATTCATCCGAAAAATGACGTTTTGTATGCGTGCACCTAGGTTCGTCGTTGAGTACACCATCGCAGGCGCTCCTGCCCGTGATGCAGCGTCAAGGGTAACCGCAGCCATGGTCTCCGAGCTGACAGTCCATGCTGCTGCAAACGTCGTCGGACTGTTCGTGCAGATGGTTGTTGTGTTGCAAACGTCCCCATGTGTCGACTCAGGGATCGAGACGTGGCTGCACGGTTCGTTACAGCCATGCGGATAATATGCCTGTCATCTCGACTGCTAGTGATACGAGGCCGTTGGGATCCAGCATGGCGTTCCGTATTACCCTCCTGAACCCACCGATTCCATATTCTGCTAACAGTGATTGGATCTCGACCAGCGCGAGCAGCAATGTCGCGATACGATAAACCGCAATCGTGATAGGCTACTATCCTACCTTTATCAAAGTCGGAAACGTGACGGTACGCATTTCTCCTCCTTACACGAGGCATCACAACAACAGTTCACCAGGTAGCGCCGGTCAACTGCAGTTTGTGTATAAGAAATCGGTTGGAAACTTTCCTCATGTCAGCACGTTCTAAGTGTCGCCACCGGTGGCAGACTTGTGTAAATGTCCTGAAAAGCTAATCATTAGCATATCACAGCATCTTCTTTCTGTCTGTCAAATTTCGCGTCTGTAGTACGTCATCTTCGTGGTGTAGCAATTTTAATGGCCAGTAGTGTAGGTAGGTCTCTTATTGACATTACCATATGCAGGGCGTCTAGTTTATCTGAAAACATTGAAATATTTCTTAAACTACGCATCGTATCCAAACAAAATATAGCTAAAATATGTTCGTTTCTGAGGTGGACATCCAGTGATTTCAAACTCGCCCGCTTACCCCACCCCGTATGCCTGGGCGGAGCGCAATTTTGAAATCTTAAATGGAAAACGTCATTTTCTACTGTAGATTTGCACTCTACGATAAGATATTACGTAAGTTTTGACTAAAGCATTCTTTTCGCTTCGCGACAAATGGCTCTGTAATCGGCAAAATCAAAATGGTAGAAAATTGTCTGTTTCAAAATGCTGTAAGTAGGCTGTTTAGGTTTTTATGTTGGTAATGCCAAGTAGCGCTCTGTATGAAAATCACTGGCTGTGCTGTGTGAAGTCTGTGGCTGGTTTGAATTGTTGTAATTTGCTATTGTAGTGTTGGTCAGTTAGCTCTTAACAGCGCGTAGCGTTGCGCAGTTGGAGGTGAGCCGCCAGCAGTGGTGGATGTGGGGAGAGAGATGGAGGAGTTTTGAGAGCGGGTGATCTGGACGTGTGTCCATCAGAGATAGTAAATTTGTTAGATTAGATTAGATTAGATTAATACTTGTTCCATAGATCATGAATACGACACTTCGTAATGATGTGGAACGTGTCAGGTTAATAAAAGATGTCTGTACAAGAAATTACATTACACAAAATGTTGCATGACACTAATGATTAAGTTTTTTTTTTTTTACTTAGTTTATATCTAAAAATTCAGCCAATGAGTAGAAGGAGTTGTCATCTAGAAATTCTTTTAATTTATTTTTAAATGTTGTAAGACTTAATGTAATGTAATGTAATGTAATGTAATGTAGAAGGAGTTGTCATCTAGAAATTCTTTTAATTTATTTTTAAATGTTGTAAGACTTAATGTCATGAACTGATATATATTATGACTTTTGAACACTAATAAGGTAAATACATTGTTTCTTTCGAAATATTTCATTTGCTAACTATGCTTATCAGTAGTTAGTGCCTTCAGTAGTTAGAATCTTTTATTTAGCTAGCAGTACTGGCGCTTGCTGTATTGTAGTAGTTCGAGTAACGAAGATTTTTGTGAGGTAAGTGATTCATGAAAGGTATAGGTTATTGTAAGTCAGAGCCATTCTTTTGTAGAGATTATTGAAAGTTAGATTGCGTTGCGCTAAAAATATTGTGTGTCAGTTTAGTGTTGATCAGACTAAGTAAAGATAGAAATGTATGAGGACGTTCAGTTCTGCCCAGCTGTTTGAAGCTCAAATAATGTAAGAAGTTTATCAGCACAAAAATTCATAAATGTTCTAAGGGGGCGTTTCAATGCTATCCAATGACACTCGAATTAACGCCCTACTTCCATGCTGCGAGGGTAGGACAGGCAATAATTTCATAACTTTTAATGGGTAGTCCATTCTCTACGTTGTATTCCACAGACAAAAGGGGACTACTCGACGCGCCGCTGTGACTGTGTAACGAACTACGACTCATCATAACAGGCAATGCAGTCCCATTAAAGACTATGAAATAACTGCCTGTTCCACTCTCGCAGCGTCGAGGTGCAAGGTTAATTCAAGTGTCTTGGGATACCATTTTTAAACATATGTCTTTCTACCCATTTTAATTTTTCCGATTACTGCGTCATCTGTCGCGTAAAGGAGAAAAACTGATGTACTACTTAAAACTGTAATAAACTTTTTTGATTTAAGGTTACCGGTTTCGGTCTGTTTTAGACCATCTTCGGACCCACACCATGATGGCAGATGTAGGCAGTGAACGGAGGAGGCGCTACACCTCCATGAATGCTAACTGCGTTAGTGTTTTTGACAGTGTAGCGTCTGCTCCGTTCGCAGATACCATCATGGTGTGAGTCTGAAGATGGTCTAAAAGAGACCGAAACCGGTAACCTTATATAGGAATATGTTTATTGCGGTTGTGACTGTTCGTATTCATATTTAAATTATAAATGAACCGCTGTACTCCAGAGTAACATATTCTCGTAAATTATGTATTTTTTTCAATAGAATCCGAATCTGTAATAAAAAATATTGATTCCCATTTAGGATTTCGGAATTCCCTCGCCACTTCGCGTTCCCATAGATGGGGTGGGATGGGGGTTGAGTTTGGTGGCACTGCACGTCCTTCCCCGAGACGAACAAATTTCAATTATAAATATCTTGGATCCAATGTGTTGTGTTCGAGATATTTCGATGCCTTGAGTTAAACTGAACACCCTGTATTTTTCTTCTAGTTTGCAATGAAATGTCCATTTCGTAATGTTCGAAGTCTTTTTGAAAACACCATGCACTTGATTGTGTATCTATTGCTATTCCACATAACTCACATTCCACAAAGTACGACTTCCTGTGGCAGTTTCACTTGATAAATAACCTAAACAGATCACAAAACTATCAGAAAATAATTTTGTCGAACGCAGTACGTTTCACTTTTCGTTGCTGAACTGTCTTAGATACTTAGTGACGTCACATCGCCCTGAACGGGGCGAACAAATACTTCCTGTGGGGCTCGTAGTTAGACGTGACGGGGGTCTGGGAAAACAAGACAAACCGGACGACACGCTGTCTTAGCTTACGGTCACTAGCTCACTACACTACGTGAACTCGAGTGCTTAAATGTTTGTGATTTTGTGCCGATGTAGTGCTCTGTACCTTGATTCTCGCTGAGTGTGGTTTCCCGGTTGCTCAGTGCTGTTGCATGTTCGTGGTATCTGTGTGCTTAGGCCAATTTAGGTGCTAAACGTTCGCTGAATCACTGCTGGGATTGTACCGTGTTCGAAATGGATCAGTGCCATTCTCAGGTTATTGAAATATGAATGAATATACTTTAGTGTTTTGTAGTGCAACGTTCAGTGTCGACAGTAACTTAAAAAAGCATATTAACACAAAACGCTCGAATAATGAGGGTCAATAATTTAAATGCAATATTTTTGATTATAAAGCTTCTAGACATGAAAATTTTAGGAGACAATCTCAAACACCAAAACGTACGTGGAGATAACGTTTAAGGTCCACTAAATACAAAGTGTACAGAACGATGTCAGATGCGTCACCATTATTCTGTTCACCACGAGATTTCAATAGCTCACGAAACTCTCGAATTTTTTAATGAAAGCGAATTTTAACGTACAGTTCGAAGAGAAACAATGAGTCAGTTCTGGCGAATCACGAGTCAGCACGTTGGAGTTACAGATAACAATTTCAAATTACTCTTTCTCTGTCACCGTAACGGTGTTTACAAACCCAGAGGAGCAAACAGTTACTGTTTCTTTTTGCAAGACACACGCGGCCGTCATTCATAGATAGGCTGCTTAAAGCTTACAAAAGAAGACAGAGAGGAAGTCGCTAGAAAAATTTCAGTGAAAATTCCTTTCGTTGACATCCTCGAGTCCGTGAGGGACTATGTTACAAACGACTGGCTGCCACGTCGTCACTTTCTGCCGAGAAAAGATCTCTACACTATAACAAGAGACTATAATCTCAAATCTGAAGTCGTGAGACATGCAAAGGACAGTACTAATGTGGAATCATGGGTACGAGATACGTTAGAAACAGTTTCTGTATGGTAGTCTAAAAACCCCAGAGTTATCCACCGCTGAACATTGAAGATTTCGTTCTGAATGTTTTGAATGAGGCTCAGGCTGTGCCAATACGTTCCTAACTTCATATTTATGGACAGTAGACGTGGATTAAAGGCCCACACTGTTGATTAAGGAACATAATGAGGAAGAGACAAATGTGCATGATTATTAGTGTTCTCTTGCCGACGCAGACATATACTTTCGGGAGGGCTGTAAGTGGAAAGCTGTTCTTCATGCAATAAGTATACATGATTCTCGAAAACTTGGCTACTATTAATAAATATAGTTCAGCCTTGTGTTTGTGGCTGATGGCGCATACCGCCACATGCGTTATGTCACACTTTTTTGCAGTCTGATTGCCTTGCGTTACTCTTGCAAGTTACTTAACTTTCATGAGGTCGTTTCTCTGAGCAGTGGTGACGGAATGTGTTACTAGAATGTTGTGTTAGCTGACAGACTATAATAAAGAAATCTGAGTTATTTCTTAATTGATTCGAAACGCAGATAGTTATACCCTGACCCATACTCGACGCTGACTATATAGCTATTAATATTCATCAGTTTTGCAGACATGAAATTGGGAAAGATAGGTGGCTTACGATGTGTTCATGTTATTTGTGAATAAATATTTCCAACGATATATACTACATTATGATCTTATCTGGAATATCAGAAGTTCATAAATTAGTTACTGGTAAGCGTGCTACAGTAAATTTATTAGTAATACAAATAATATTTACGATTTATTTGTGATTTGATTCAATTATCCACTGCAGAACCGCTCGGCAAGATGTTCATTTGTTTACTGGCTTCTCCTGGTTCAGACAACGCTGGAAAAATATTTTACTGGGACAAAAAGATATTCAGACACGACAGAAGAATTGACTCACGACGAACTTATGAAGTTAAGCCTGTGATCTTTTTTCATTGTATAGCGTCTCATAGTACCATCCAATAAATTTCCGAATTCCTACTCTATGTCTAACACAAGCACATGATTAAACTTTTTTGGCATTTCAGAAGTAGTTAAATAGCAAACTTGTAACTTTCATTCAAGGCAGTTTCGCTTACCTAATTCTACACAGGCAGATAACTATACAAAGAATCAGAGTATAAAATCATTTGGAAATGATGACATAATGTAGTTTCGAAACGTGTGCTTTTTGTAGGCATTAACAGCTCGACGATGAGCTCAGAATCATTGCATCTCAACAACGTCTACTATAAAACGACCCTTCTTTTCTCTCTCTTCGGTCTTATCACTTGGAACGAGTCACTCAGAATTTAAAATCGTTAGCAGAATTCTAATTGTGTGTTACATAAAATCGTTCAAGCGTATCAGGTTTACAGCTGAAAACTCGATGACAGCCAGAGTGGAGCGCTGCCGAGCAGAGTACTTCCGTCCTGCCGGTGATTTGAGTGCACCACCACGTGCCGCTCAGTCGAGTGCTCCCGAGAGAATCCGAGGACGGCCGAAGCTACTCTTCTCTTTACTGCCCCCAGACGCAAGTCTGGTCGTCTGGCCTTGCTCGTTCGCCCTGCGAGTAGACAGGTGGCCTATACTTCACAGCAGCGTCTGAGCGGGCTCGTAGGGGGAAGGATTTGCTCGTTGTCGGCGGCCACAGTGTCAAGAATGTGACGGAGCCATATAGGAAAATAGCGTCCAGGGCTGTAAATAAATCCAATGTGCCTTCGGTATGCCTGGCACGGGATCACATCCGCATTGTGGAGGACACCCTACCTGTGGCTATCAAGCGTGCAGGGTGCAGTCGTCAGCAAATCGTGGCTCCCGTTGGGTCAAATGACATCCGTCGCTTGGGTTCAGAGGCCATTGTCAGCTAGTACGGGTGATTGGCGGAGGTGGTTAAGACAGCTGGAACCGTTCGCAGGGTGCAAGCAGAGTTCATAATTTGCAACATAATTCCCAGAATTGAAAGGGGTCCTTTGGTTTGGAGTCGAGTGGAAGATTTTAACCAAAGGTGCCGTTGATTCTGTGACGGTCTTGGCTGCAGATTTCTGGACCTGCATTATGTGGTGGAGAATTGTAGGGCTTCCCACGACAGGTCAAGGATGCATTATGCAAAGCAAAGCTACTCGGGGAGTGGCGTACTTGTGGAGTGCACCTGCTGTTTTTTTTTTAGGCTAGGCAGCAGTTTGAGGCCCTCTGATGAGTACTCGCCATTCGATACACAGAGAGCGAAGTAAGACTGCGTACATCGTCTGTCAAAATTTTATCAGTCAATTGTCGAAGTATTCGCAACGAACTACCTGAATTTACTGCCCTCTAGGAAAGCTGGCGTGCTGAAATTATTCTTGGAACTAAGAGATGGCGGAAACTTGAGTTCTGCCCACTCGCCTAATATAGGGTGCCTAGGAAAGCTGCTTTCTCGGATCGCTAGATAACAATTGTAATTATGTAATAGGCGTATTTAAACTGTTTTAGCATGTAATTATCTGAACTGTTTCTTATTTAAATTGTTTTGTTAATTAAATTGCATTGTGTATTATTGAAAAAGAGCGGGAAACCGCGCATAGATACATTTTGAGAAAGAGCGGGAAACAGCGCGCAGTAATACATCTGTAATGGTAGCAGGGATTGTCTGCACCAAAAACCATTGTTGGCGGCGAGACCGCACTTTTGTAGCATTGAGCGTTGGAAGCGAGCAGTTGCGAGTAAGATGTGAGACGAGGCAGTCGTAGCTAGCGAGACATGAGAGGAGATCGCTGTAAGCGAGGTATGAATTAACACTTTGAAAGAAGCGGTGTGCTCGCCAGCCACTCGCTATATGTAGCGCAATGCTAGTTTTTAAGAATTTTTGTAAAGAACTATGCCCCTTGTAATTGTTTGTCAAGATCGTTCTCAGAATATAGTTATGTAATTTTGATGGAAAATTAGGTATGTAGCGCAACGCTACTTTTTAAGAATTTTTGTAAAGAACTATACCCCTTGTAATTGTTTGTCAAGATCGTTCTCAGAATATAGTTAACTTCTACCAGATTAAATGCATTAAGAATTTTCTATCCCAAAATCATTCACGTAAATGCTTTACGGAATTTGTTGTTATCTTAAAAGAAAAGTCTAAACTGAGCTTCAGCTTTTATCAAATCTAAATTAACTTCAACTTAAAGAATTCCAGTCACAAAGTATTATGAAACTCCACCAGCAGCTTATAATTATGTTAAAGAGAAGTAAGTATATTCATTCCACAGTTTGCTGTAGCAGTCAGATGGCGATCCAGTATAAATAATTAAAGGTAAGAATCAGTCTTAATAATTTCAGGTAACGACTGAGGGCCACGGCGACAACACATTTTATGTTTCGTCGTAATAATCAGCAGGTAGTCTTGACAGAGCAGCAGTTAAAAGATTTCAAGAGACGCAGCGTTCAGTCAGCAAGCAAACGTTCATCCAATATTAGACGGGAAGGTTTCACTTGGCGATATCCATTCAGTACGACATTTTAGTGAATCTACTGTGGATATGAATATACTGACTTTGATAATAGTGTGAATAAGTTACTGTTAAGTGGCGCAACGCATATACTAAAGTGTATAACTTTTATTCACAGGTCATCGGCAATTCTGTTTGCTTTATTGATTCGGCGTTGAAAAGTGTTTGTTCAGTGTTGAATCCGCTTTGAACAGTGATATATTTTGTTGCGTGTGATGATTATAGACAATGTCCCGCAGAATAATTACTCGTTCTCAAACTGATAAAACTTTTTGTTGCGTGTGATGATTATAGACAATGTCCCGCAGAATAATTACTCGTTCTCAAACTGATAAAACTGTACAAAATACTGACGAGAGATTCTTTTCTGGAATAGGCAGTAATAATACCTGTGAAAACCCTGATTCTGAAACGTTAGGTGAACAGACATTTAATAACTGTAACAATATGGAAGCGTTTAACGAACAAGTAACTTCAGAAATGCCCACAGACAATGAAACGGTAGTGCAAAATAATTTGGCATTAAATGCAACAGACGGTACACAGTCACAAATTCCGCATAGTAGACATAACAGTTTCAGTAACGAAACCACTACAATGCAGTCAGACAGAGAGACTCCATTAAGCACTGATTTAGATTCAAACGGTACACAGCTACACAACCTGCGTAGCAGATCCAACAGTTCTCATGACCAAAATTCCGAAATTACGGAAAACGTGACGCAGTCACAATCATCTGAGGATGTTCAAATGAACACAGATCTACAGCCTTTAACAACGAATACAAATACACACAGAAGTCAATCCGAAACGGATCCAATAATGGCATTTTTGCTACAAATGAGACAAGACATGAATCAAAACTTTAACAGAGGGTCACAAGAATTAAAAAAAAGGTCACAAGATCTAAAAAACGAAATTAAGGCAGAAGACGCACACACAGATCAGAAATTAAACAACATGTACCAAAATCTAAAACACGAAATCAAAGTAGAAATTCAAACAGTCGCTGAAAAATGTTCACAATCAACACAAGAATTACGCGACAAAATTCAAGAAATATCCGATAACCAAGCAACATTTGCAGTTAGTATACGGGAAACAATGACAGAAAACTTTGCTAAACAAAACGCTCAGATTGATGAACGTTTTAACAATCACACAGAAAACTGTTTGATACGTCACCGTAAACTGGTGCGATCGCAGGATAAAGAACGAAAAGAATTACTACAAACAATCACTAAACAGCGTCAGGACGACAAAAAGAAAGTGTTTGCCCAGGGCAAAACATATGTAGACAATCACATACAGTCGATCTCGGAAGAAATCGAAACGGTCAAAGAAACAAATAATCAAATACAAGACAGGCTTACAGAAATCCAAACACAGACAATCGATGTGAAAACTTCTACAGACACTGAAATCCAGAATGTTAAAGATAAATTAACAGAGGACGTTCAGACACTAACTGACAAAATAGAACACATAGAAATTAACCATGACACAGAAAAT
Organism: Schistocerca gregaria; assembly: GCF_023897955.1. Classification (NCBI taxonomy): domain Eukaryota; kingdom Metazoa; phylum Arthropoda; class Insecta; order Orthoptera; family Acrididae; genus Schistocerca; species Schistocerca gregaria. The sequence continues at coordinate 440,868,321 of NC_064931.1, read as the reverse complement.
TTAAAGGCAGATTTTGAGAAAGTCACCAAAAGCAACCGTAAATTACGAAACGAACTGACAGAAAAGATCAATGAACTCACTACAAGAATAGATCTTTTAGATACTAACAATGACGAGAGATCAGACGACACTGCACCAGTCCCAGTGCAACAGAACTCTAATAGTAATAACACGCCATTGACAAATATACAACAAACTATCACAGATCTAAAATCGCGTAATGATTCATTGCATCAGCAAATAAATTCTCTACAACAAGAGATAGCGGACGCACAAGAAACCGCCGCACATAATCATTTTCAACAGAACACACACCGTTACGAAATGCCTCAGATCCATAATACATATAATGTTGGTAGACTTCAGAGAGTAAGAGATTTTACCCAGGAAGAAAGACACCCGAATCCATATTCAAGACAATACGACAACACTTACACACACAGACATGACAGTTTTGATCACAAACATTTTCTTTCAGTTAGAAAGTTTAAAACATTTAAAAACGACAGGGCGCAAATACATCCGTTGGATTTTATCCAACAGTTCAGGGGAGCACTTCCACCATCATGGCCAGTACAACATAAGTTAGAATTTATTGTCAGTTTTCTTGAAGGAGAACCAGCACGACGAATGCGACCAATTGCTAGACAATGTTTTTCCGTAGAAGCATTTGAGGAAGCATTTTTATCAGCATATTGGTCTGACACTACACAAAACAGCATCAAAGATCGGCTACTTAGTTTGCCAAACTTTGAAAATTCTACCTTTCCAACAATCACACAATTTTTCGAGTACATGGTGGAACAGAACCAGTACCTCAACGAGCCATACAGTCAATCGGCATTAATACAGCTTTGCATTTCAAAACTGCCCAGAGCTTTGAAAGTGTCATTACTGACAGGGCAACAAAAGGACAATGTATCCGCTTTTAGAGACATCTTACAACTATTAGAAGCACACCAGGCAGACTACGCAATTGTTAACAAAAATTTTTCACGACAGAACGGAAAACAAACAAACTCAGCTACTTTTTTTTTGCCGTACAGTCACAGTTATAACGACAGGAGAAAAGAAAACGAACACAGACCGCCGAGGACGTTCCACAATGACAATTTTAACGGAAACTACAACAGGGCCCAACAGCTGCGTTACCGTATGAATGTACCAGACACCAGATTTCATCCACCAGACACTGCTAATAATCAAAACGGCAGAACTGTACAGTTGATAGAACACATACCAAACTCCCAAGCTGAAAATCACATATCGGAAGAATTATGACTAGAGAAAACCTGCAATGAATCTCTTAATGTCGATACTATGAAATCACACAGAGAAAACATAACGACCGAAAATGCCATTACATTTGACGACGTGAGAGACACATTGTTACAGGAAAAACCAATCCTACAGAAAACAATATATCACCCAATAATAGAGATAAATTTACAGTCGCACAATATTTTAGCGATAATTGATTCAGGTTCACCTATGTTCGTAATTAACGAAGACACATTTAACAGATGCAATAGCAATAATGATTACCCAGTATTTCCTTTAAACAGAACGAAGGTCAAGGGAGCTTTTGCAGGAAAAGGCATTGAAGTTAAAAGACAGACACAATTAACATTTGTTTTTGCAGGGGAAACGTTCCACAGTGATTGTTGGATAGTTCCGAATTTAACAACAGACATGATATTAGGAATAAATTTTCTTGTTCAGTACGATGCGAAGATTGACTTCAAATCGTCATACCTCACACTACAAAAGGAAAACAGGGAAGTGATCGTAAGATTTCAAAACACAGTATCCTCCGAAGAACAAAATATGCACAGGATCGAGATTATTACTGATTCTCAAGATAACGATTGTTATATCGCACTATACACGAACACACTTAATAATGACTTGGTAGAGGAACAGGAGTACAATATGTTCGAGACAATTACACGCAAGGTAGACAATAGTGTAGCAAAATGCGACGCAGAACGCACAGAACTTGAAAATATTCTGGTACAACACAAAGCAGTTTTTGCCAATGTTCCAGAAACAATGACAGGATTTATGTACGAATTTCAGGTGAAACCACACGAGACTTTCAAAGCAAAGCATTATCCAATCCCACACATACACACAGAAGCAGTTAAGAAAGAATTACGAGCAATGATCGATCAAGGAATAATAGAACGAGCAGCCAGCCAATATATAAATCCACTACACATTGTTGAAAAGAAGGATTGATCACTACGTTTAGTTTTAGATTCACGTCAAGTTAATAAAATAATCATTACAGAAACCGACCGACCACAGACGTTAGAAGAGTTACTGCAAAAATTTCATGGCACCTCCATTTATACTACACTCGACCTCAAATCAGGGTTTTGGCAAATCCAACTACACCCAAATTGCCGAAAATATACGGCATTCCTTTGCTTTGGGGAATGCTATCAATTTTGTAAACTTCCGTTTGGACTAACGATTTCGTCTGCCGCCTTTATACGAGGCATGAATACTATTCTACCACAAGATCTGAAAAACAAAATTACTACATATGTCGATGACATTTTAATTGCAGCAGAAAACTGGGAACAACACAATCATACTCTTCAACAATTACTGAATACATTCGAGCAGAATGGTATAACTATAAACTTGCGTAAATCTGAATTTGGTAAAGCGTCAATAAAATTTCTAGGGCACATTATCTCACAAACAGGTATTGCACCAGACCCTGACAAATTGCAAGCACTGAAAGACATCGACGTGCCAACAGACAAAAAGGAACTTCGGAGCTTTTTAGGTCTTATCAATTATTTTAGAAAATTTATCCACTACAAAGCATTAGACACGCCCTTGCTATACCAGCTTACAAGTAAAAACACACTTTGGTCATGGAATGAAGACGTTGAAGCTGAATTCGAGAACTTGAAAGAAGCATTATTAAAAGCACCTTTGTTATCACACCCTGACCCAACACAAAACTTTTCCGTTGCAACAGATAGTTCAACCACAGCACTAGGAGCACATATTTTCCAAGAAATAAAGGAAGAAGATAAGACAGTCGTGAAACACATTGCTTTTGCAAGCAGGATACTTTCTCCAGCAGAGCGCAATTATTCTGTAACAGAATTAGAGACACTATGTGTAATTTACGCTTTTAAGCGATTCCGTCAGTTTCTATATGGCCGACATACAACAATATATACCGATCACCGAGCAATCCAGTTTTTATTGTCAGCAAAACTTACGCACGATAGATTAAGCCGCTGGAAATTATACTTACAAGAGTTTGATTTTACCATTATACACATTCCAGGCACGCAGAATACTGTTGCCGACGCATTGTCGAGGTCCATTCACAATAAACGCATGGAGAAAGAAAATACCTTTTGCTACAACAGCCATAGAATTATGTATATTAAACAAGTAGCTTTCGAAAACTTTATATCAGCAGCATTACAGGATATAGAGAGAGAACAGCAGAAAGATGAAACACTGAAAGAGATTGTAACGCTTTTGAAAGACATAAGTAACGCTAAAGTCAGACTTCATTACACTGTACATCAAAATATACTCTTTATTCGATCATACCGAGATGGTAATAATTGGCTTTTATGCATTCCGGAAGGGATCGTAAATAAACTGATATGGTATACACATCTAAGTTATGGACACTACGGAGCGAGGAAATGCTTTCTGATTCTGCGACAAAATTGCCACTTTAATAACATGGAAAAACACATAAGAAAAGTAATAGCATCATGCAAGATATGTCAAAAAGCTAAATCATCAACAGTGTCACACATTCCACCATTGTATCCCATCATACCGGTTAAGTTAAGACACATGGCAGCAGTGGATCTTTTCGGTCCAATCCCCAGAACAAATAATGGTTATAGTTATATTTTTGTAGCTGTAGAACTAACATCCAAATTTGTAACATTTTCTCCACTAAGGAAAGCAACAGCAAGAACAGTATCAAGAGCGTTTGTAAGAGATTTTCTATCAGTAGTAGGACGTGTACAGAAGGTTATTTCGGATAACGGTCCGCAGTTTAGGTCAGACGTATGGAAGAAAATGTTAGAAAGTAAGAACATAACACCTATTTACATATCAAGATATCACAGTTCTTCCAACCCATCAGAAAGAATAATGAAAGAGATCGGGAAGTTATGCAGAATTTATTGTCATAAAAGACATACAACATGGGATAAATATATTTTACAGTTTCAAGAAGTGATAAATGCAATACCCAATGAATCTACGATGCTATCACCAACCGTAATACTGACAAATAAAGACCCACCGAACAAAATTACCGAACTAATTACTTTTCCTAAGACGCGTAGGCTTCGACATTGTGAAATAATAGACACAGCATTAGCAAACACTAAAAGAGCTGCAGATCGGCGGAAGAAACAACAGAAGCAGGTAAGTCGACTACAGAAGTACGAGATTGGCGACAAAGTACTGATTCGCACTCATTTTCTTTCCAACAAAGGTAAGCACAGATGCCGTAAATTCGAACTTCTGTATGCAGGCCCTTACAGAGTTCGTAATATTCCACACGCTAATGTAGTGCATGTGGAAACGCTACGTAAGAAGAAATCATTAGGGAATCATCATGTATCCAACGTGAAACATTTCTTGACTTAAATTTTTGCATTTCAGCTGACGAAAGGACGGCGTGACACGTAAGTATGCAACAATGGTAGTTTCAGCGCGCTTCAGTAACAAACAAAGCCGCGACACGCAGCGGGCCGCTAATATTTCACCGTACCTTAAAGAACACAGCAGTACTTAATGATGCTACGCCAGCCAAGACAAATAAAAACACGAGAAACATTTCCTAACTTAAAGAGAACATGCAGACAACGACACGACGTATGAATTTGTGCACTGAGAGCTCATAAATGAAAGAAATTTTTTTTATAACGTGACATAATTACTTAAGAAAATGTCGATTTTTGCAATAGCTAAACTGATAATATAGATCGTTCATTAATCAATTATTTTAGTGGTAACATTAACATGTACTCTTTATTCCAGAATGCAGCATTGTTGTCACACGTCATCAAAATGAAACGTAGTTTTAGTTAGAATAAGGATGTGAATCTTTAGGTCACGCAGATAGCTGACGCTAATTGTCATTACAGAAATTTTATAGGTCATGCCGGGAGCTGACGTGATTTTGCAGCAGTTAATATTATGATAAAGTGTTTTATAGGTCATGCCAGGAGCGGACGAGAAGTACCAGAAGATGTTTATTGAAGTCATGCCGTGCACTGACGATAATTAATACTGAATGTTTTATAATAAGTCATGCCGTGCGCTGACGTTAATTAATGCTGAATGTTTATAACAGGTTATGCAGAGAGTTGACACAGATGCAGAAGAAGAATGTGTATGTTATGTTAGTATATAAGAAATGTATAATGTTAAGAAATAATTTTGCTAGCATGTGACACATTGCAACACTATGGATGGGGACCACACATTACAATGTCTAACCAGAATAATGTTTACCTTAATTTTCAGCTGCAAAAGAATACTTTAAATAATTTTATGACAGTAATTTTATTGTATATTATGACCTGACATTTGACGACTCATAACTGACGACTACACCCCTGAATGGAAGATAAAATTTTAGGACAGTAAGTCAAGAAATGCATTGTCAACAAAATTTATAATTAATGATGTAAGAAACTAAGATATGTAAATACAGAATAAGTAATAATGTACTTGTCTATAACAAATCTGTATACTATCAAATACTGAATAAGTAGGAACTTTTATGTCTTTTATATATGGGAATAATTTTCTGGAAGAATTCTTAAATTGAAACTACATATTGTTACAAATTACGACACAACATATTTTGTCATAGGGAAAATTATTTGGTAGTGAAATTATGGTACCAACAATGTCCGTGAACCCATTGCCAAAACAATTTTACCCGTACCTTAATTCCTGTGCATCCCCATGGTTATTGAGCACAGAATCAGTGAATTGTGAAACACGTGACTTCAACCAATGATGTTCTCGACGAGGTGTTTGCATACCTAGATGCACACCACAGCCCGATGTATGTCAATTGGTGCCTGCATACCTAGATACACACCACAGTATGATGTACGACAATAGGTGTTTGCATACCAAGATGCACACCACCAACCTTAATGGACCATTGGAGATGGAACTTAATCCTGATGTGGCTGCGGCAACTCAGGCTATTCGACGACGTACTTAGTGTTTGGGTACACTAAAACTATGGAGCAAGGCGATGATGGAACCACATGGCGAAACCTGGTGTTGTGCTATGTGAGGGAAAGGAACAGACTTTTGAGTGCATTCACAGACAGTTGCCAGTGCTTTGACCATGCTATCCAATTCCTTTTGTACCTTCCTTAATTGTGGTACTAAGAGATGCCAATTTGAATTAAATGTTTCATAATGTAAACTTTCAATTGCTTCATATGATCTGTATATTGATTTTCACATTTACTCTTATTCTTGTTGTTAAATTTAAGGGAACCAAATTTTACTTGATGTACAATTCCTACTAAAACCCTTTCTATTTACATATTCTCTTTATTAGAGATAGACAAATCATTTCGTATGACAGCATTTGTGTATACACTTTGTTCAAACTATTTTCTATAATCAAATTTTATACTTATGTTGAGTCCATATGACTCAACAACGTAGTAAAATTTTAAGAAAGCCGAGTAGCGGCATATGTAATTATGTAATAGGTGTATTTAAACTGTTTTAGCATGTAATTATCTGAACTGTTTCTTATTTAAATTGTTTTGTTAATTAAATTGCATTGTGTATTATTGAAAAAGAGCGGGAAACCGCGCATAGATACATTTTGAGAAAGAGAGGGAAACAGCGCGCAGTAATACATCTGTAATGGTAGCAGGGATTGTCTGCACCAAAAACCATTGTTGGCGGCGAGACCGCACTTTTGTAGCATTGAGCGTTGGAAGCGAGCAGTTGCGAGTAAGATGTGAGACGAGGCAGTCGTAGCTAGCGAGACATGAGAGGAGGTCGCTGTAAGCGAGGTATGAATTAACACTTTGAAAGAAGCGGTGTGCTCGCCAGCCACTCGCTATATGTAGCGCAATGCTAGTTTTTAAGAATTTTTGTAAAGAACTATGCCCCTTGTAATTGTTTGTCAAGATCGTTCTCAGAATATAGTTATGTAATTTTGATGGAAAATTAGGTATGTAGCGCAACGCTACTTTTTAAGAATTTTTGTAAAGAACTATATCCCTTGTAATTGTTTGTCAAGATCGTTCTCAGAATATAGTTAACTTCTACCAGATTAAATGCATTAAGAATTTTCTATCCCAAAATCATTCACGTAAATGCTTTACGGAATTTATTGTTATCTTAAAAGAAAAGTCTAAACTGAGCTTCAGCTTTTATCAAATCTAAATTAACTTCAACTTAAAGAATTCCAGTCACAAAGTATTATGAAACTCCACCAGCAGCTTATAATTATGTTAAAGAGAAGTAAGTATATTCATTCCACAGTTTGCTGTAGCAGTCAGATGGCGATCCAGTATAAATAATTAAAGGTAAGAATCAGTCTTAATAATTTCAGGTAACGACCGAGGGCCACGGCGACAACACATTTTATGTTTCGTCGTAATAATCAGCAGGTAGTCTTGACAGAGCAGCAGTTAAAAGATTTTAAGAGACGCAGCGTTCAGTCAGCAAGCAAACGTTCATCCAATATTAGACGGAATTCAAGCAATTCGGGTTAATAAAGTTTATTGCAGTAACGATAAATGACAATACTTAACTTTGCGTATTCACAAAGGTATGTCACAAGCAAATGGCGACATGCAAATAATCAACGCCCTTCGGTACATACAATTTGTAACACTTATATCGATTAGAAGTAAGTTTATGTTATGTAACTGTGTATCTGTAATTACGAAGCGTGTATTCTTTGTTGATTAAGGTTATTTATTTGTGACAGGAAATTTAAAGTATTGTATGGAATATGGAAAAAGCTAAATGATTTTTAAAATAATGAAATTTTATAATATGTGTATGTTTAGAATAAAAACATTAGATTTTGGAAGCTGGTTCATGCTTAGGGCACTTGTATTTTAAAATTCAAAAGATGTAGGGAAGTCCCTCCGCAACGGAAGTGGCTCTGCACGATGTAAAAGGTGGTTTTTGCGGTCAAACTGGGCGGCTACTTGGTGGGACGGTATGCAGTCAGTGGCTAGTCGTTGCACGGTACACATCGATGGCGCCAAGGGAGACAATTGGAAGCCGCTTTCAAGGAATTTTGCCTCGAGTGTGTATTTGGCTGTTGCATGGTACTCTCAGCGATAAGGAATGGCTCTAACACATTAAAAATCCCTCGCCAAGAAAAAAAATTATATAGAACATTCAAACATCAAGAGCCGTGAGTACAGTTAGCTGCCACGTCGCTTGCCACCACTACTTCGCCACTGTTCCACCGACTAGGTGCATACAGATGTGTATCAGAGCATGGACCAATTAATTGGTGTGAGTGATTTTAATAATAATCCAAGTGCTATAAACCTGTGTTTACAACGATAACTTTTGTCCTCATCATGAACCTCCAAAGTGTTTATGAAATCGAGTATCCTGTTTCAAATGCACTATTATTGTTTATTTATGTTTGTCAAATATGCAAGGATTATTAAAAGTGAAGCTAGTTAGAATTTTATTAAAATGCTCTCAGATTATTGCAAAGTATTGTTTTGCAAAAATTCCGTTCCAGACTGTGTAAATGCAACTGTCTAAAATACCTACTTCACAGTTGATGAAAAAAGGCAAATAAGTTATACTCATTTGAAACTTAATTTAGCTTTTATTACTACCATGAACGAATTTTTGAAGTTAATTAAGCTCAGTATTAAATAATTTGCTTTGAAAAGTAAAAATATAAATTATTCCAAGTGAAGTTAAGAGCTAATTTTGTTTCAATTAGTCTTTGCTACTGAACTGATCTTAGAGCTTGACTAGTAACACCATACTAATTTATGGATCCCCATTATATTCTTCACATATTATAAAGATAAATGGACTATTATTACTACTACGGAAATCTGATATATTTCTATAAATGGGAGAATAAAAAGTGTGATTGTGGTATTATTTAGTTTAATTGTGGCATTTATATGTCAGTTATGTCAGAAGCCCCTCCTGGCCAATTTTAGTTCTGCACTTCTTTCAGGAACATATCAGTACCGATCCAAGTAACAATACTGAGTGTAGCTCTTATTAGTGTGAGTTTGGTAAGATTTTGCTTTCTAAGATTACTAGTATGTGCATAATTGATGACTACTGCTATCCACAGCTCGGAGTGCCCTGTGTCCATTTGTATCCTGTGTGCTATTTAAAGGACATAGCAATGCAGGTAACTTCAATAAGTGATATTCAATTCTCTTAAACTTATATTTTCCATTTAATGTGCCTAATTGGACTGGCGACCGTTTGTTTTTCATTCGTATATGAATTTTACTAATTTCATTAACCCCAAAATTAAAGTCAGTTTAGTTTTTCTGTTAATTGAACTCTATTCAAAATTATAGTCCGATACCCTCATCCATTAGACACACGCGCGGTCGAATCTCAAAATCCTCCCAGGGGGTAACATCAGCCTATGTACAGAAGACTAGTGTTATATGTGGCTTTTCCCGTGACAGTATTAATGTTCGGTGGTTAGGGAAGAGTAACGTATAGCAAGCTAGTGTTATAAATTCCAATGCAAGCAAAACAATACAGTTTATGCCACTACTGTAACGGTCGGAGGACGGCTGGTTTTCAATTTGCCCCGCGAGCGGTGCTTATATTCTTTTCGTGTAGAGGCCGCTCCTGCCTCGGTGTCGTCGTCGTCCTAAAGAGGGGTCCATCAGCGCAGTATTGCCTGACGTCGTCTCATAGCCCTCTCTGTTGTAACGTTCCTGGCCGACGTGATGGCGCTTGACGTTACGTCGGAACAGAAACCCTACTTAGAAAGCAGTGAAATATTTAGAGGGGCATTAAAAGTGAAAAAAAGAACAGATTAGACGCCATTGAAGGGGGAGTGTTTATTGAAGTCGACAAAAATAGTGTGTGTATCGATATCAAAGCTGAGCGAGCTATAGGTTTAAATGAACTCAGGTTAGTTGTCGCATGTTTTTACTGGCCACTCGATTCCGCCTTGGCAGTTTTATATTCCTTAAAAGAAATTCTAAGCTCAGTTGTGAGGAAATACCCAGATCATGAAATATTAGTTGGAGGCTACTTTAACATACCGAGTATAAGCTGGGACGTCTATATATTCGTGACAGGACGAAAAGTGGCAATCTTGTGAAATGGCTTCGAACACATTTTTCGAAAACTAGTCTTGATCAGCTACATCGACAGTACACACATAATGGAAATATTTTAGACCTTGTCGATACGAACAGGTCTAACCTCATCGTCGGTGTCAGTATAGAGACATGATATCGTCACAGGGACAATTGTTTTTAAAGCAAGAAGACTAAGAGAGTCTTCTTGTTAGCATGAGCGGATAAACAGTTCTTAGCATACCACTTGACTATGAATGGACACCATTTATTTCCAGTATGGTGGATATAGAGGAATTTTCGGCAAAGTTTAAAAGGATTGTGAGTCGCAGTTTGGAGAAGTATGTGGAGAGTAAGTCGATTAAGGCCGGAAAATACCCAATGTTGTGTAATAAGAAACAGTGGCTGTTGTACTCTTGGTTAAAATATGAAAACGCAAATGATAGGCAAATTCCGTAAAAAGATCGATGGGTGAAGCATACAAGTACAACCGTCATACCTTAGGAAAAATCTTACCGAGAACCTGAGAAAATTCTAGTCCTGTCTAAAATCTCTAAGCGGGTGGAATTATTCATCTAGTCACTCGTTGACCAGTCTGGGGCGGCAAACTGAAGAGAGTAAAAGGAAAGTCGAAGTTTTAAATTTCTTGTTTAAGAAATCATTCACGCCGGAGGATCGTACAAATATAGGTACCTTCGTTTGACCGTCACACAGACTGCTGTACGGAGGAGATAGTGATAGTTATTCAGGCGTAGAGAAGCAATGAAAGAGTTCAAAATAAGTATGTCGTCATGTCCGTATCGAAACCAAAGAGTACTTCCTGGAATTGGCTCATATCGGAAATCTCTCGCCAAGCACAAAGCCCCAAACGACTGGTGACCCCTGTATGTAAATAGGTAAAAGAAGGGACCCGCAAAATTGCAGACCAATATCTTTAACATCGGTCTGCTACAGAAGGTTTGAACATATTCTTAGTTCGAAAATAATAAATTTTCTTGAGACCGAAAAGCTTCTGTCCCCAAAACATTACGGATTTAATAAGCATCACTCGTACGAATCTCAGCTTTCTTTTTCTCACACTATATTCTGTGAACCATGGATGAAGGGCAACGGGTAGATTTCGTACTCCTAGATTTCTGGAAAGCGTTTAAAACGGTCTCCCACAGGAGACTTAACAAAGGTCTGACCATACTGAATGGGTTCCAAGATTCGTGAATGGCTGTAAGACTTCTAAAGTAATTGTACCAGTGAACCTCGAGAGCACGTGTTCATCAGAAACAAAGGTTTCGTCAGGAGTACTAAAGAAGTGTGATAGGACCGCTCTTGTTTTCTTTATACCTAGAACGCCCAAGGTGAGCAGCAATCTTTGGCTGTTTGCTAATTATGCTGTGGAGAACGGAAACGTATCGTTTTTGAGTGTCTGTAGAACGAAACAAGATGATTTAGACAGAACTTCTAGTTGGTGTGATGGTGAAGTTCAAAAATGGCTCTGAACACTATGGGACTTAACATCTGTGGTCATCAGTCCCCTAGAACTTAGAACTACTTAAACCTAACTAACCTAAGGACATCACACACATCCGTGCCCGGGGCAGGATTCGTACCTGCGACCTTAGCAGTCGCGCGGTTCCGGACTGAAGCGCCTAGAGCTTCTCGGCCATCCCGGCTGGCTGTTCATTGCAGTTGACAAAAATATTGTCTCTAATGAGGTCTAAATTCAACGTGACAGTAAAGTCAACTGGTCACGTATAACAGGTGTGGGTTAATACAACTTCATTGTTGGATGTTTGTACCGGCCACCCGATTCTGCTGTAGCAGTTCTAGAGTCATTCAAAGAAAGTGTACGATCAATAGAGCGTAAATATCCAGATCATGCAATACTGGCTGGAGGCGACTTTAACCTGCCGAGTATAGACTGGGATGCCCATGGACTAATTACGGAGGGTACAGACAGACAGTCATGCGAAATACTTTTGAAGACGTTCCCAGAAAATTGTCTTAAGCAACACACACTATGGGAATATCATAGCCCTTGTAGCTACAAATAGGTCGGACCTTATCTACAATCTCAGTATAGAAATGGGGATTAGCGATCATGATGTCATTATACCGACTGTGATTACGAAAGATAATAAATCAGTCGAGAAGGCTAGGAGAGTGTTTCTGCTAGACAGAGTAGATAAGCAGTTATTAACATGTCGCTAAGAGAGTGAACTGAGGTCACTTAGTTCCAGTAAGATGAATGTAGAGCAGTTATGGTCAGAGTTTAAGCAGACTATAAATCTTGGTCTGGAGACATAAGTGCCTGGTAAGTGGATAAAGAACGGAAAAGACCCACTGTGGTTTAATAACGAAATTCGGTGACTGCTGAGGAAGCAGGGGCTGCTGCAGTCTCCATTCAAAAGGGAACAGACAAAAGACGACAGACGAACGTTAATAGAGATTCGCGCGACTGTGAAAAGATCTATGTGCGAAGCATAAAACTGCCACCGTCACACCCTAGCAAAAGATCTGGCAGAGAACCAGAGAAAATTCTGTTCGTATGTAAAATCGCTAAGCGGGTCTAAGGTTTCCATTCAGTCCCTTGCTGACCAGTCCGGGGTGGCAGTTGAATGTAGCAAAACGAAAGCTGAAGTTTTACATTTCAAGTTCAAGGAATCGTTCACACAGGAGAATTGTACAAACATGTACAGTCATGGACAAAACGAGCGAGACCCCTCGCCTTTTCGTTATGCTGATCAGCACAGCTATAAAGTCTGCTACACAGTATAACAGGCAAGGCGACGAAGTTCTACCAACATACTATGCACAGGCGTGAAATTGACGAACAATCCAAACTTTGTCAGACTGTTTTCAATCATATGTAAGACTATTTGAGTGTTGGAACTTAAAGAGTGGCAACTATTTATTGACAACCGATGCAAAAGAGTTACATGTTTGCACTTGTTACTTTCCTTCAAAGTAGTCATCGGCGTTGTGTGGAACCCGTTGTCACTCGATAATAACAGTATTTTGTTATTTCGATAAACATCCCGAATGATTGTCACATAAGCGATGACAAAGGTAGAAAATTCACATTTTAGCGTCCAGAAAGCTCTATGCAACAGGAACTGCAGATCATTTTGCCATTTTCATTGCGAAATTGGCCGGCCGCGGTGGTCTCGCGGTTCTAGGCGCGCAGTCCGGACCCGTGCGACTGCTACGGTCGCAGGTTCGAATCCTGCCTCGGGCATGGATGTGTGTGATGTCCTTAGGTTAGTTAGGTTTAAGTAGTTCTAAGTTCTAGGGGACTAATGACCACAGCAGTTGAGTCCCATAGTGCTCAGAGCCATTTGAACCATTTTGAACCATTGCGAAATTGCCAGCTTATGCATATGAGTAATAACAGAGGGCTGTTTGCCTGGGTTGTCCACTAGTGTAGTGAAAGGTGTTTGCTACTGCAAGGGAGGTCTGGTTTGTTTTCGGTTATAACCTCAATAGAGGCAGATAGACTATCAGTAAAGCAATTTTAAGAAATTCTCGCGCCTCCTTATTTATTCTGTACCGGCGCCCTGTGGATGTCAATTTGAAACTCTTATAGAATTTCATACTTGGTACTGGCTTCTACTCAACGTGAATGTTGATCTTAGGCGTCTCTGTGCTACTTTTCTTTCACGCCCACCAGTAAACAAAACATATGGACAATTAAAACAGACAAATAAAAGAAAACAACAAAATACGCCTACAGGCAGTATGCACGAGTTTACTTACGATCTTAGTTTCTACTGGTGGTATGGAGATATAAGGCATGCGGCCACAAAAATAAAATAGTTCTAAATGATGAAAAAAATGCAGCCTCCACCTTTGGAGGGCTAAAGCCTAAGGCTACAACTGCAGTATTTACACCGTTTGTGAGACCCGAACCAGGAAATTAACAAGTACCATTTTCGCGTTTAAGCCACCCTCTTAATAACTGATTTCAAGAATCAAATTATGGAAAAAACAAATGGGATGATTTAGCTGCCCCTACCTATGGTTTTATGCAACACGCAAAGACTTCAAAAGCCTCACGTGAGATTTTTATGTTCCCTAGCTCGTTACGCGAAAACTATTAGTACTACTGAAAAATGACAGCACCTATTTGTAGGAAATTTAATGAAGTTAAATTTTGAACTGGAATACGTTGCTGCTGGAGGCCACGGTTTTGGAGTTATTCAAGAAATACTCGTTCAAAGGTCGCTTTTGTAAGTGTTTCATCAATAATTCGAAAATTGCGGGGAAAACGTATCCAAGTACAAAATGTAAGCGCATTACATTTCCAACAAAAAAGGTCTGTTCATTTCTCTTTTTTAGTAGCACCAATAGTTTGCGCGTAGCGAGCGAGGGAACATGAAAATTTTGACGTGGTATCTGAAGGCGTTGCGGGTTGGGTGAAACTTATAGGTAGTGGCAGCTGAATCGCCCTGTATATAGTGCTGTTCTGAATCAGAAAGGGTCCAGCAGCATATCACCCACTTACTTACAGGTGAACAGTAATATAAATCCTTTCGCTATATTTTACTGTTGAAGCTTGTAGGAACGTACCAAACTTAGTACTCCTGTAGGCCATTCATCATATCTATAGGCATTACTAATTGCTCCATGCAGCGTTAAGCTTCCGCAGTAACAAGAAAGCCAAATTATTATGTTCACCTGCTGAATAGTATGTTGGTCCACCATTGGGAAGCAATACAACAGCGATTCCGCGCAGCGTGAAGTCTACAAGTGCTTGACCGAGAGAGGTGGCACAGTGGTTAGCACACTGGACTCGCATTCGGGAGGACGACCTTTCCTGCGTCCGGCCATCCTGATTTAGGTTTTCCGTGATTTCCCTAAATCGCTTCAGCCAAATTCCGGGATGGTTCCTTGGACAGGACACGGCCGACTTACTTTCCCGTCCTTCCCTAAAAGATGAGACCGATGACCTCGCTGTCTGGTCTCCTTCCCCAAACAACCCAACCTCTACAAATGCTTAGTAAGTTTCCGGAGGAATTTGGCACGATGTGCCTATGCACAGGTCGCACAGTTATCTTAAACTGCAGGTCGGTGCTTTGTAGGGGTGTCACTGGCGGACGATAGAACGGCTGATGTGTCACATCGTGTCAGTATGTTGATATGCGACATAAAGCGTGGATCACACTATTATGATCGTGCAGTTTCCTCGAAATTTAAATTGACGAGGGCTGACAGGGGATCTATGTACCGTAAATCGACGCTGTGCAGCAGGATCGAAATTTCATCGATACCAGCCATTGCCCTCTAATGGCTGGATCTATGAAAATGTTGGCTACATTTCTCGTCAGGACGTTTTATTTTCTTTTGATCAGAAAACTGGTCACCAGACGTCGCGAGGCGCTGAGATTCACCTGGTGAACAATAGAGGCTGTCACCTGGTGAACAATAGAAGCTCAGCCCATTGTTTTGTGTGGTAAATACGCCTTTCATTGGCGTCCAATTTTGCCAGGGGGGGGGGCATATCTCTAAGATTTCCACCATTTTGATATCAATGAACTGGTCAGTTTTGGGACACATCCAGCCTAAGAACTAAATTTTATAGGAAACAAAAAAACTTATTATATCCCAGGGAACAAGTAGTTTTCCAATTAATATACTATATGAATAAAAGCTCTGTACTCTGGATTCCAAGGAGACGCCTATGACCTCTTGCAGTATTTTGTTGCCTACGACAATACTGTACGCATCCATGCCTTTTTACAAGAATATAAATGACGCTTGGTAACTGATGGAAACCACATAGCCTGGTTTTTTAGAAGTACAATTAAAATCTGTCTCACAAAGACAAAATCGTTAAGAATTAGGAGGAAGTTAGACACTTCAACGGTTAGCGTTAACCTTTTGCGGAAAATGAGACTGCTTTTGACTAGTGACACAAAATATCAGAACAAGGTGGACTGAATGACTGAAATGGGCTGCAGCATAAAACATAGCATTTTACTTTTTCGCTATAACACAGTTATCCGAATGATCTACCTGCATTTACAACTATCGATTGATTTACATGGCGTCAGCTGACTTGCTTGTATGATCCACAAAAGGGTAGTTTTTTTGATGGATGAATCGACAGATGGTGTGATTGCTGCAGAAGCCTTACGTTACGGCCACAAATGACTTCAAACAGCCTGACGTACAACGATGATATCTCAAACAGCTCAATTACTCTAAAACATTCTTAATCGCATTTATTATTATTATACCACCAACCGGTTTCAACCCGACGTAGGGGGTCATCTTCTGGGCGTTCACACTGTGAAATTACAAATATCCGTCAGAAAGACTCCATTGTACAACAGCTAAAATTACGTAAATTTTAAATATGTTTCCCATTGGTCGACTGCTGGTGGTGTCACTCCTGTCTACATAACGGCAGGAAACTATGCAAGACTAACCCTTCTTATGGGCTTGAATAGCATGCTCAGATCACGTGAATAGACGGCAACACCCGTAGTGGCGATCAACGGCATTTAATACAGTTTATTATATGTAGTTACTAGTCACCTCGGTTTAACATAAATTTAAGTGACAGTAAATAACAGAAAACGGAACCATTCTATTTAAAAAGAGTTTCATTATAGTGTTAAATATAAAATAGTAACAAATATTCCGTAGTCAACTCGGAAAATTCGTGAAAGTATATTACATTATGTGCCATAATATAAAGTAAAACAATTTGTGACACACAAAAACTGGGGTCTTCTTGCATTATAATATATCTATACGTACATTTAGGTAGAAAACATTTGAGTCAATTTACTAAAATGGCTAGTATGGAAGGACTACAAAGCCCTCTACTCCTTGTGGTGAGAGGCCGTTGCCATGGGTTATAAAGCGTGTATCAGGTGCCCTCTAACACACTCTCTCCGGCGGTATTCCGCAAGGTTACCGCCCTTCGCTTGTGCCATTCCAGCACTAATCGAAGCGCTAGTTTTGCCGGTGCCAGCCAGCCAGCCAGCGAGCCAGCGGTACAGCCGAGCAGCAGCAGCAGCAGCAGCAGTAGCAGCGGTCCCGACCAGCATCAGCGGTCCAGCCTGTAGCGGCCAGCCACCCCTCCAGCAGCAGCGGTCTAGCCAGCCAGCCCGCCCTCCAGCAGCGGCAGCAGCAGCAGCTGCAGCAGCAGCAGCCCCGGTCCCGTCCGCGGCAGCGGCGCCAGCTGCGGCATTCCTGCCAGTCGGCGTCAGCTTCAGCTTCCGCGCCAGCAGTGTGGGACTCTGGTCGTCGTCCGTCTTCGTCGTCCGTCTTCGTCTGTCCCCAGTTTTCTTCTTCTTCTTCCCCATTCCTTTTTGTTCTGTGTACTTTTCTATATCCTTGTCATCATGTCAGCCCCCACCACCATTACGACCACTACTACCACAGCCATAGTCTACACGTCCCCCTCTGCCGCCACCACCACCATTACATGGTGTGCCCAGTCACACCCCCCTCTTTCCATCCCTCCTCTTCTCAATCTCCCTTCGCCTTCGCTCTTTGTCGCCCCCTCTCCAGCTTCTTCCTCCCGCTCCTCTCCCTCTGATCCTTTCTCCCCACTCCCCCAGCCTGTTACTGCAGCTCCGGCTAGGGTGGTGGCCCCATCGCCTTCACCGTCACCATCTCCGGCGAAGTCTGCTGCGTCCACGCCGGGACCTGCCCGTTCCCGCCACCTCCCTATAGCTTCCATCCCTCATGTCACCACCCACCCTTCTGCCGCCGTTAAACGCCCTAGTGACACCGCCACCTCCTCTGCTCCCAAAAAGGCACTGCGCCGTCCTCCTTCCCCCTCCCAGGATGCCATGGATGTCTCCCCACCTGCCCCTGCTCCTTCCGCTTCCTCCTCCTCCTCCACCCCTTCTTTATACAAATACCTCCTCTCCCGTCTGGATCCTTCCCTTCTCGAGGCCCGGAATCTCTCCCTCCTCCTCCGTCAACACGTCCCTGGTGCCCCCATCTCTCTCCTCACTCCCAGACAGGATTCTGTTCTCATCTCCTCCCCCAGCCCTACCCTCCATACTGACATCCTCTCCCGCCTCCCCATTACCTGTTTTGGTCCCAACGCTTCCCTCACCCCTGCTCCCTCTCCATCTCCAACTCGCCAACCCCAACCCCCGCTTCGCCCGCCAACCCTCACCGCTGTGATCACTCAGCTCAGTCCGACGATCATGGAGGAAGAGGTGTTGGCGGAGTTCAAGGCGCATCCCACACTGAAGGTGTGGGCGGTCCGCCTCTTTTTCAACTCATCCGGCCCCACCCGACTTATGCGGGTTTTCTCCGAGGACGCCCCCTCCATTGACCATCTATTGAAGGAGGGTGCCCTCCTCTTCCACCAGCGCTATAAGGTCGGCCCCTCCTGTTCCCCTCCTCAATCCCTGCACTGCCAGAGGTGTCTGTGCTATAACACACACCCAACAGCTGAGTGCCGCGAGGCCGCCACCTGCCTGCATTGTAAACAAATGCACTTCCTCCGGCAGTGCCCTAACCTACAATCCCCTCCCTCCTGCAATACCTGCAATTTCCCCCATCCCACCTACTCCCAAAAGGGTAAAGCCCGACCCCCTCCAACCACTCCTGAACTCACTGTACCTGTCCGTCCTCTGGACGCTCCCACCCCTCCTGGCAATTCCCTTTGTCCCCCCCCCCCAACCGCTGAGGACCTCATCAGGTTCCTCACCATTGTCTTACAAAATGTCCACCCTTTCCAGCGCCCTCACACCCTTCAACAGGTCTCCCTCGCCGCACGTTCCATTTTCCTCTTGA
This sequence comes from Schistocerca gregaria, assembly GCF_023897955.1. NCBI lineage: Eukaryota > Metazoa > Arthropoda > Insecta > Orthoptera > Acrididae > Schistocerca > Schistocerca gregaria. The sequence goes on along the minus strand of NC_064931.1, from coordinate 440,849,227 downwards.
AAATGTATGCCACCTATTCCAACAACCAGGCCCATTTCACCTTCTCCCGTCTTGACACCCTTGTCTAAATCCCTGTCATGGCGCGACAGCACCGTATCCTTTTCAACAACATCCACTCCCTTCCCGCCAACAAGAACCTCTTCCTGCACACCCTTGCCACCCACCGCGTGGATGCCTTCCTCCTCAATGAAACTTTCCTACAAACCCACCACACCGTCCACACGTCGCCCTACCTCCTTCACCGCTGCGATAATCCCCTCCCGATTGCGCGTGGCGGAGTTGCCATTGGTCACCACCGCCAGATCCCAGTACGGCTCCAACCTCTCCTTCCCGACCCCACCGAACACCTGATCCTTAGTCTCTACTTCCCTGGCCTTACCGTCACCTGCGCCACCATCTATGTCCTCTCTAACGTCCCTATTCCCTTCGACATTCTCTCCCACATTGACCGTACCTTCTCCTCCTACATGATCGCCGCCGACCTCAACATCCATAGTCGTTCCGCCGCCCAGTTACGGCGCTGGCATCGGTTCCTCTCCTCCCTTCAAGGGGACCTCATCCCCATCCCCCAGCACACCCGTCCTGAATCCAACTCCACTCCCAATGTTATCCTTTCCTCCCCTAACCTCCTTGGCTGCATAACGGTGGATGTCCTGGAGCCTATTGGTAGCGACCATCTCCCTGTCCTCCTCACCGTTTCCGACGGTCGTCGCCCCGGCCCGACCCTCGAAATGACCCTCCCCCAAAGTATATCCATGACTATTCCCGCGCCAACTGGAATGCCTACCGGGATACCCTCTCCACTCAGGTCGATAGCCTCCCCTTCACCTACCGCCACCCTGACGATGTAACCCATGCCGCCTCCTTTCTCCAGCAGACCTTGTCTGAGGCCGTGGAGGCCCTCATCCCTACTGTCGCCATCCACCCCCACCGTCCTACCTTACCCCCACAGGCCATCGTCCTCCTCCGTGAATCCCGTCGTCTCTACCATGCCTTCCTCCACACGCGTGACCCGGACACACTACGACGCCACCGGCAACTCCAGCGACACATTCGCAATTTGCTCGCTGCCAAGAAACGCCGGGACTGTCGAAAGACATGCGCCCATTTGAATGCTACCCTACCTATCAACTCGTCCAAGTTCTGGTCAGCCTTCCATCGCCTTACCGGAACTAAACCCTCCCCCTACTATCCTCTCCTACATAATGATCACCCATTCCCTGACACCCTTAGTAAGGCCAATCACTTTGCCTCTTACCTCTCCGATGTATTTTCCATCCCCGACGATCACCAGTTCGATTACTCTTCCTGGATGTCAGCGATCGAACTGACACCTCTGTCCCTCCCCTAGCGCCTGGTTTCCAGTACTTGGACAACATTGCACACACATAACTCAATGCCCCTATCACTACACAGGATCTCATTGCTACACTCCGCACCAAACGCAACATCGCTCCTGGTCACGATCGTGTCACCTACTGTCACCTTCGTGAAGCTCCTGTCTCTTTCCTCTCCACCCTGGCCAGGCTCTACAATGTAGTCCTGTCCACCGGTTACTACTCCGACCTGTGGAAAACCTCACGTATCCTGATGTTCCTTAAACCTGGTAAACCGCCATCCGCCGTCTCCTCCTACCGTCGCATCAGCCTTACCTTGGTCTTCAGCAAGGTCCTGGAATCTATCCTCACCCGCCGCATCCACCAGCATCTCCGCCAGCACCGCCTCCTTCCCATCACCCAGTGTGGCTTTCGGCCATCCTTCTCTTCCGACGACCTTCTCCTTCACCTCACTCATCTCCTTTCTGAACAGCTTAATTCCCGTCACAATGCAATCTTCCTCTCCCTGGATCTCGAACGTGCTTATGACCGCGTATGGCATTCCAGTCTCCTCTTCAAGCTCCAAACCTTCGCCCTTCCTATTAATTACGTCCTTCTGATCGGTTCCTTTCTCTCCCGCCGTCCTTCTTACGTCACCATCCATAACAAAGATTCCTACACCTTTTTTCCCTCCGCCAGTGTTCCCCAAGGCTCCGTCCTCTCCCCCCTTCTGTACCTTTTGTATACGGCGGACTTGCCGCCGCCGTCACCCCCCGTCCACCTTCTCCAGTTTGCCGATAACACCGCCTTCCTTGCCCTTGCCCCTACCCTGCAGCGCTCCCAACACCTTCTCCAATCCCATCTTGACCGGTTCACCGCTTGGTGCAACCAGTGGTTGTTCAAGGTCAATCCCTCCTAAACCCAGTCGATCATTGTAGGCAAAACCACCCCTTCCTTCCGCCTCCTTGATTTCTATCTCACCGTCTATGGTCGTCCTATCGCCCTCACCCCCACCCTCAAGTACCTTGGCGTCACCCTCGACCACCGACTCTCCTGCATCCCACATCTCTGGATAATCCAAGCCAAGGTACGCTCCCGTCTCCATCTCCTCAAGCTCCTTTCCGGTCGTACGTGGGGTCTGGACCCCACCACCATACTCCACACCTATAAATCCCTCATCCGCCCTATCCTTTGTTAGGCCCAGCCAGCCTGGATCTCCGCCCCCGCTACCTTTTACAAATCCCTCCAAATCCTTGAACACCATGCTCTCCGCCTCGCCTATCGCATCCGTCTCCCCTCCCCCACACGGATCCTGTACGATCTCATTCCATTCCCCCACCTACTCCTTTTCCTTGAGAGGATACGAATGCAGTACACCTCCCGCAAACTCGATCCTCCTCACCCGCTTGTCTTGCCCATCCTCTCCCGCCCCCGCCCACTGCCGCGCCTGTATTCCCACCTCCCACCCGGTCTCCATCTCTCTACCCTCCTTACCCTCTCCCATGGTGGCTTCCGCCAGCTCCCCATCCCTGATGATGTCCTCCTTCCCTCCACATACCCCTCCTACCAACTTTGATCCTCCTTCCCTCTTCCTGTCTCTGTTCCTTTGGGCACCCTCCCTCCCTCATCCCTTTCTCCCCACTCCTCCCCCGGGCTTCCCCTCCCCTGTCCCGCTACTCCTCCTCCCATCTCCTCAGCCATTGACGTCTTTGTTCTCCCGTCTCCACCCCTCCCCCCGCCCTTCTTCCCCTCTTGGCAGGTCCACGGACTGGCACACGCTACGTGGACTTTCGCGCGCCGGAGATCATCGCCATCAGTGTCTCTTGTGTGCCGTCGTGTTTAGTGTTCAGTGTTCATCGTCGCACCCCATCGTTCACCTGTGCCATTGCCGTCTTCCGTGTTTGTGCGTCGTGTCAGCAGTTTCAAGTGTGGACTATCGTCGAGTGTGAACGGCTCCGTGTTTGCCTTTCTGTGTCAACTGTTTTCTTGCTCACCGTTCTGTAACCTATGTGTAATCTTTCTGTTTTTTTCTCATTTTGTATCCTATGGCTGAAGAGCAGCATAGAACGCTGCTGACAGCCTGCCTGTTGTACAGGTTTTAAAATTACAATAAATAAAAAAAAAGCGCCCTCTAATCTGTGTAGCGAGGACGCCGTCGTCATGGTAGCAGCTAGTGTGTTCGTATGGTGTTATCTTTGCCCTGGCCACGTCATCCGTTGCCGTGGTAGCGGTATGTCATGGCTCTTCATCCACAGAGAAGCTGTCACTTATTTGAGGTTATGGAAATATCGATAATTAAGGACAACCTAAAAAATGTAAAGATAGGATAAAAGTTTACGACACGTTTGTAGTACCCATTAAAGGAATTAAAGTATTAAAATAATAAAAATAAAAGTAGCATCATTGTGTACAAACAAATTTTTCTATAGCTCGAATTTTTTTTTTTTTTTGTCGTGACTCTCTATTTGTTAATTCAGCATCGCTGCCGGATTCCGTTTATTATGTATAAAAATCTCTACAATATCCATCACAGGTCCTTTTTGGCTTACATGCAGTATCTTCAGATTTTCCATTATATTGATTTCTGCATGTTTTTCCATATCTAAATCCTGTCCGAAGAGTGATTTATTACGTGCTGTTCCAGTAGTATGTTCTTTAAATCTGGTATTAAAACTTCTCCCCGTTTACCCGATGTAAATTTTGCTACAATCTTTACAAGTCAATTTATAAATTCATGATTTAGCAAGCATCTTGATTTTAACATCTCCTATACTATGCCTAAGACTATTTGCTATGGTATTTGTATAGAAAGCAGTCTTCTCAAAAGTTCTGTTTTCGGGTATTCTCGCCTGTCTGACGTGTATTTTCTGTTGTATAGTCTCTACTATATTTGCGTTATATCCATTAGATATCGCAATTTACTTTAATGTGTTAATGTCTTTCTGTCTCGGTTCCGGTATTAGTGGTATTCTATTCAACCTATTATCATTGTGAAGAAGAAAGCTTTTTTATATCTATTTGGATAGCATGACTTTTCAGGGATAATGGTATCTGTAGTGGTAGGTTTCCGAGACATGCCAAAGTTGTGGTGTCCATTATCGTTAAAAATAGTTAGGTCTAAATAATTTATAGATTTATGTTGTTCATGTTCAACCGTGAGTAAGTTTTCGGTGTATGCTGTTCAACATTTCCGTCAAATTATTTCTCTCTTCTATTGTGCCGTCAAATAATATTAGAATGTCATCAACATATCGTTTATAGTATATAATTTCCTGGCGTATGCACGGATGATATTTCAAAAACATAACTTCTTTATTATTGACGAAAATGTCGGCTATAGTTCCTGCCAGTGAATTGCCCATAGCTAGGCCGTCTTTCTGCTGATATATCTGATCATTAAACGAAAAATAGTTAAAACTTAAGGTTTTCTCAAGAAATTGTACGAGTTGACTACGGAACATTTGTTATTATTTTATAATGGTTCAAATGGCTCTGAGCACTATGGGACTTAACTTCTGAGGTCATCAGCCGCCTAGAACTTATAACTACTTAAACCTAACTAGCCTAAGGACATCACACACATCTATGCCCGAGGCAGGTTTCGAACCTGCGACCGTAGCAGTCGCGCGGGTCCAGACTGTTGCGCTTAGAACCGCTCGGCCACCCCGGCCGGCTTATTTTATAATTAACACTATAATTGTAACTCTTTTTAAATGGAATGGTTCCGTTTTCTGTTATTTACTGTCACTTAAATTTATGTTAAACCAAGGTGACTAGTAACTACATATAATAAACTGTATTAAATGCCGTTGATCGCCGCTAGGGGTGTTGCCGTCTATTCACGTGATATCAGCACGCTATTCAAGCCCATAAGAAGGGTTAGTCTCGCATAGTTTCTTGCCGTTATGTAGACAGGAGTGACACCACCAGCAGTCGACCAATGGGTAACATATTTTAAATTTACGTAATTTTAACTGTTGTATGATGGAGTCTTTCTGATATCTGTAATTTCACAGTGTAAACGACCAGAAGATGACCCCTACGTCGGGTTGAAACCGGTTGGCGGTATAATAATAATAAATGCGATTAAGACTGTTTATGAATAATTGATTAATCATAGTAATCGGTGCTTCATCTCCACAATCATGCTGTCCAAAAATCTCAAACAGCTATTGGCAGAACCTCTCGGCACTGTGTACGTTAATATGCAGCCCTGTATGCCACATTTATGGCCATGGGCCTTCGACGTCAGCCTCATCTAATGCACTGAAGCCAAAATAATAACTGGGCGTAAAATAGGGCATCACTCTCCCTTTTCATGGGCTAGAGGTGACATGAGCATGCCGCTGATTGGCGAGAAACTTTTATAAAGTAAACATCGCCACTCGCAACTTCATTCAAAGGCCCATATGGAATAGCTAATGCACAATTAATCTTATACCCAGGTCAGGTATTCTAAGATATACCGTGTACTAGTTTAACATCTTTGGTTGAATAAACACAAACATTAATAACAAGTTTGATAGTTTTAACGTATACGATTCCCTGGTAGACACTTTCATTCATATTACCTGTATCTAATGCTATAAATATGGCCGCTGATAATTTTCTTAGAGTGGTCTGGTGTCCAATCATTAAGAACGGCTGATAGGAGAGGAAGACTACTACATCTAATCACAGTATCATCACCAGTCACCATATCTTTCTCTTTGCTCTTCCAGTCAGCGGTGTTCTGTTCAGATAAACTTTGTTTTTTTCATCCTTTTTAGAAATTTATTGTGTCGATGTTTCCCATGTTTCGGATTTCGGCATAGTGCCATTCAGTCGAATTAGTCTCGTTTGTAATTTGGTATGTGACCATTTTTTGTTGTCATTTGCAGTTGTTTCCCCGTGATGCTCAGAATTATGCGCTCTGAGATGTAATGTGGCTCAATCGCAGTTAGTAGCATCCGCTCAATTTCCCAGCGATGACTTAAAAACTATATGAAGGAGCGTGTGCTGTTCCATCCAAGAAACGTATTTACTAGGGCCTTGTCGATCTATATTTCGAACAAGAGCTAGGGAATTCAAGATTTATGAGCTTATCCTGTAATTCTATGTTGGCAGCCATTATGCGGAAAGTGAAAGAATGCTTTCTGCCATCAGAAAAGCTGAGGTATGAGTTAAGTGTCCCTTTTGATACTTCTTACTTTAATGCGTGCATGTAGGGTGGTTTGAAATATTAAAAACTGTTTTTTCTGGCATCCATTTTGAAAGGAACTTTTTCGACTAGGGTTATGTGAACGGATTCTACAGATTTAATATAGGAGCACAAGAGTTAATTAAGATAACCGAAATGGGAAACAGCAATTTGCTTTAGCGCCGGACAAAACTACTTTCAGACAGTTTTGTGAAGTGGCCTTTGTTTGTATCATTGAAGAATTACTGCTGCAGTGAGTGACAATATTAAAAATACTAATGCATGTGGTAACCCAGAGAAACTCTGTTCCAGTTTTGAAACCACACTGCAGTCTTTTTAAAATTGTTTACAGAAAATCTACCTTCACACTCGTTTCATAATAGCACCACTTACTGGTGTCCTATCTCACACTGTAATCAGGTTTTTCGCTCTACTTGAATATAAGGAATGTTTCGCGTGACCTATATCAGGTGACGGTTCGTTACTGAGCTATGCGCGTTTTGTCTCATAATTAGTAATGCTATCTGGAAGGCTTGACGTGAGCGCCAGTCGTTAGTTGAAGGGTTGCGTTAGCGTTATCGCGAGTGACGTAGTTTTCAAACTTCAACTCTAGTTCTACATTGAGCTTCCCAACAATCCTCGGGTTGTCCATGATAGAAACCGATGATGAACCAAGATTAACAACCATTCGATAGAAAACTATTAGTCTATTGTATTTGGAAAATATTCTGATGGTAATATGATATACGGCACAGTATACTCTAAATGTTAATCAAAATCATAGCATTACAAGGGTACACATAATGAATTTGTACTGCGCTGCATGACTCGTCAAGAAAAATTCTTGCAAAGAGTGTTAGTAACCATCAGAGGTTTGTCTCTGACGGATATTATCTGTGTGGAAATGTTATTTGGTATAAAATTTAGGAATAACAGTAAAAAAATACATGTGCCATTAGGCCTAATATCAGAATTAGAATCTACCTTATAGTATACATAGTTTTTTCGTTTCCGGTACGTAAGGTAATTATACATTACCGATTGATGCAAGTAGTGTTGAGCCGAGAAGCATCTTCAAGCGTGTACGAAAAGGTTAAAACGAAAGTACACAGAAATGTTGCTTGACCCACATGAATGTTAAACAGAGGTACATCAAAATGTGAACTGCCAGGCATTTTAAGAAAACATCAAATATACTGCGAAAACGTACTAATGGATTTCCAAAAATACTAAAATATTATAGTCCATTGCGGAAGCGATAACTATCCCCATGTGTGTTAGGGGAAGAACACTCACACGTATGTTGTGCAAAGAACACGTTTTACTCGATACAATGAAAGTACCAAAGTACCATCTATCTTGCAATTAACCTTAGTTTGCAGAGTATAGATGTAGACTAAAATAGAAAGGGATATTGAGGACTGGAGTGACTGCTGAATCATATGACGCTGACTTTATAACTTTATATGTAATACAGTTACTGCATATTAAGAAACTAAAATTGCCGGCCGAAGTGGCCGAGCGGTTCTAGGCGCTACAGTCTGACAGTCTGGAACCGCGCTACCGCTACGGTCGCAGGTTCGAATCCTGTCTCGGGCGTGGACGTGTGTGATGCTCTTAGGTTAGTTAGGTTTAAGTAGTTCTAAGTTATAGGGGACTGGTGACCACAGTAGTTAAGTCCCATAGTGCTCAGAGCCATTTGAACCAAACTAAAATTATGTGATGGGGTGAACATTTGTCTTGAGAAACGGACCGAATAAATCTACAGATCGCATCAATGTGTAGGAACCCTGTGCTTCCTTCCGCAGTTATGCCTCAAAACTACATTCCTCATACTTGTACAACAAAAAATAAAGATCCACAGAGACTGATAAAGGAGACGGTGTCCCTCATAAACATAAGATATGAGTTTCGACTGCATCTCGTAGAGCGTAGAATTGGATAGTGATAAATGAGGAAAAAGAAAATTTCTTATATGAAATGCGCTGATATGAAACTTCCTGGCAGATTAAACCTGTGCGCTGGACCGACACTCGAACTCGGGACCTGCTTGCGCAAGTAAAGCTGTGAGTACGTGCCCTTAGTCGTGCTTGGATATCTCATTTGGTACTCGTCGGCTGCTGCACTCCATTCCTCTGACGGATGACCCCTTGTGTCTGAGATGCTCAGTCGTCGATTGGGATGCGCGCAGCATGACTTGCGACGTGACTGGCGACTGCTGGCGGCTCACACAACGCATGCTGACATTATTGTTCCGGCAGTTGACGGAGTTTATCTCCCCTCACGATGTATTGCACCCAACAGCCACGACGAATGCCGTTGATTGGCTAAAAGGCATCGCTCTTTACTACATGTTTTGTGATCCACACTAAAGCACACTGAACTTTTGGTCTGTACTGATGACGACACAGCCCTCAACCGAAGTCCAGGACCCGCTTAGCTAATTGTTTAGGTTCATCATTTGTGGACACTCATACTCACTGGGGCATTCCGTGGAGATCATTCCTGGAGCATATTGATCTCCTACACACAGAATATGGAAATACCCCTACCAACAGACGAAAAGGTGGCTCGGACTCTCGTTATGGCGGTATTAGGATCTTAAAATAATAATATAATAATAATAATAATAATAATAATAATAATAATAATAATACCTGCTTAATTCCCTCCATGCTTCTAAAGCCGTTTCCGCAACAACGAAAAGAGAAAGAGAGAGAGAGAGAGAGAGAGAGAGAGAGCTCTTGCACGCGAAAGGGAAAGGTCCCGGGTTGACGTCATGTCCGACACATACTTTTAATCTGCCAGGAAGTTTCAAAAAACATTAATTGTAAATCCATGATAAGAAATAAAAGAGCTGCTAAAACGAGCACAAGAATTGTTACCATGTGTTTAGGTGCATCTGGGTTCCAATTTTGACTCCCTCTCTTGATATAGGTTTGAATCGACAACTTTAAGGAAATGCTTATGTGTTACCAGTAAATGGTTACGGTAGACACTTTCCACTATCTTCGTAAAATGAGATAATGTTCGATGCTTAAAGATATGGTCAAGATAGATATTGTAATGATTAATAGACTAGACTGGCGTACTAAAGGAGCATGATTCAAAATTACGTTTAGTCACTTGTACTTTAGGATTTCTGGCATCTCGGAAAACCAAAATAGTTCAAATGGCTCTGAGAACTATGGGACTTAAAAGCTGAGGTCATCAGTCCCCTACAACTTAGAACTACTTAAACTTAACTAACCTAAGGACATCACACGCATCCATGCCCGAGGCAGGATTCGAACCTGCGACCGTAGCGGTCGCACGGTTCCAGACTGAAGCGCCTAGAACCGCTCGGCCAAACCGGCCGGCCGCGGAAAACCACGTGAATTCGAAACTGGTATAGTTCCCTGGATTAGAGATGGAACAACCGACTGCTTTAACAGTTGGCCAATCGATTATTTTTTTCCTTTCGTTTAGTTTTTTCAGTCGAATGAAACAACCGAATGAAACTAGTCCCCGTGGCCACGTCAACTATATGAGTATCTTTCAGTCATTCTTCGAGTTTGAGTGGTTTCTCGCTTAATATGAGACAACTGACTGACTGAAGTCTCTGACGATTACATCAGTTATATGAATATTTTCACTCAGTCTCTGTGTTTGAGGGATTCCTCTTACATACCTTTTCAGCCTTTACAATTGTTATTTATAAAAAAATGTTCCAATGTGTGTGAAATCTTATGGGACTTAACTGCTAAGGTTATCAGTCCCTAAGCTTACACACTACGTAAGCTAAACTATCCTAAGGACAAACACGCACACCCATGCCCGAGGGAGGACTCGAACCTCCGCCGCGACCTGTTATTTATACACCATGATTAGTATTGCCTACGTTTTTAGGGACAAATCGCAAGGAGAAGTGAATGAAAACTACATTTCTGAAAATATTAATTAGTTTGTTGCGGGAAAACTTCATTCTACGTGTTTCACATCAAGGAACTCTCAGCAGACCCTTGCCGCCGTTGTGGCCTAGCGGTTCTAGGCGCTTCAGTCTGGAACCAAGTGACTGCTACGGTCACAGGTTCGAATCCTGCCTCGGGAATGGGTGTGTGTGATGTCCTTAGGTAGTTAGGTTTAAGTAGTTGTAAGTTTTACAGGGCTGATGACCTCAGATGTTAAGTCCCATAGTGCTCAGAGCCAGTTTAGCCAATCAGCAGACCCTTACTGGACACTAGTGGAACTATGATGGTCGACAGGTGTGCTGAGTGCTGCTTGATATGAGCGGAAGCTTGCTTACCACACCAGACCTTGACTAAACCACCCTTCCTCACACTCAGTCCATCCAAAAATTTACGTGCTTGCAGCACAGAACGGAGGGCAGCCAATCTTCTAATCGGTCAAGAGAGCAGCCGAACGTGGCAATGTACGTCGCTGCTGTAATAACAGACGGTTGCAGCCATCGGGTGATTCGCGTCACATCTCCGCTGCTTCTGCTGCCCTGGACGGCACGCAAATTGAGACACGCATAGCGGATGTGGCGAGGCGCAGGACAGAGCGCATTTTTGTAATTTAACGGGTTCAAGTGGGACAGCGCAAATTGGGGCCCGACGCTATGGTGCGCCACGTCGCGTGGCATAGTGGTTGTGGCACAGTTCCTCGCGCCGCGTGTCACACTAGCTAGTAGCTCTGTGGGCAACATGAGGCGGGGAGTGGGAAACCAGTCATCCCATATGCTCCCTTCGGCACTATGCATGTGGACACTGGTAGTGTTGGCCGTCCTAAAAATACTCCCTTGCAACTGAACTTTATTGCCATTGTAGTGTTTTGTTTTTCTCCATATAAGATTCAAATGGCTCTGTGCACTATGAGACTCAACTGCTGAGGTCATCAGTCCCCTAGAACTTAGAACTACTTAAACCTAACTAATTTAAGGACATCACACACATCCATGCCCGAGGCAGGAATCGAACCCGCGACCGTAGCGGTCTCGCGGTTCCAGACTGTAGCGCCTAGAACCGCACGGCCACTTCGGCAGGCCCCCATTTAAGTTCTCGCTCTTTTTTTTGTTTGTTCACTATATTTTTTAGTTATCTCTATGTGTATAGTCTTGCGTTTTTGCTTCGTTATTGTTTTTCTTTTGTAAAGAACAGTGCATATGTCAGTGACTGGTGAGCCATTAGCCAGTGGGATTACATCTTCTGCCTCCACAACGTCTTCAAATCGCAAGAAGGGGCAGACGATTCATCGTGAGGAAAATGAAATAGGAAGTGATATTATAAAATTACGTGATCAAGAAGCAAGGCAGGAAATTTTAAGTATTATATAATGAAACAAAGTTGTTTACGTACTGCCTATGGTGACATTTTTGTACGATCCGTTACAAAAATTAGAAAAGTGGGAATTTCTATAGATGTATCCCCTTTGTGTTCCTGCTAAAAAGAGTCCAAGATCTGAAGTATATGAGTTTCACTATGATTAATGAAATATGGATGTAATAAGAGACTTTATACTACGTGCATGCAGACATCACATTTTCAATGTAAGCTAGAAACAGCCAAGAAACCACCCTGAATGGCAATGCTTGAATCAGTGCGTAGTGACGAGAAAAGCATTTCAGCGGTTGCATACGCATCGTCAGCACCGATAGATTAATTACATAACAGGCTACACAAATCAATCATGCGGTCATCTTTATTCCGAAAGTATGAGAATCTTGAGAGAGTCTAGTGATACAATATGTCTAATTTGCTGAAATGTATTGCTGACAAAGGCAGGCCTACATTCATGACAATGTTTTTTCAAACGACGTGAACTCTTCCCCACCCAAGGCACACCTGGCTAATTTCGGCATTCCCGTCGCTTCTCAGCTGCTGGCAGTAGACTGGCCTCCTTATTGTGCAATGGATCAATTCTTTACTTTTCTCAATCACGATTATTATATTCGAATCACACATTATCGTTTTTTCGAGCCGTAGGTGAGTAACCAGCGTCTGGCATGCGCGCGTCACTCCTCGTGAAGGACATACTCATCATTATTTTAGTATGGCTCAGATGAAGGCCAGGAATAAAATCCTTTGGTACGCTTCCATTCCAGTCGTTCGGTGTTAAAAATACGATGGATTACATGGATTCCACCAAAATTGCAACAGAATTGGCGATCTATTTTTGTGTGAATTGTTAACGTTTTCTCATTCGAAGAAGCATCAACATTTACTAGTAAGGCTACATTTTTCTTGTTGACAGGTTTAATTGTGCTTCTTTTGCAAGAAAACAGTATAATTTGCACAAACCCACCTTCTGAAACAGAATGTCTCATTAAACAAGCAACTGGCGACCAGAGAGGTCAATATCTTACGGGAAACCTCATTGTGTGGTTTGCAGTAACTTAAGAGAAGAAATTTCATGTTTATTTTCATACCATGAAACTATCGTTCCACAAACTGGCGATGACTTAAATGTTTCAGTATTATAGTGAAAAAATAAAATAAAGCTATAGCTTCTGATATATCACCATAGATAAGAAAGTTCCTTGTGTTAACGATTTGGCAAAAACTCTCTTCTTGTGTGGTATATTTGGCAAAATACTCTCCTCCTTATGAGCTATCATTTGCCAAAATCTCGTTTCGATGTCTTAGGCTTAGGAGATATGTGGGACTTTTTACATATTATTTATTCAACATGCTGCATTACAATACTACATACTACATACCAAGATACATAAAGAAGTCCAATTATAATTAGTCACAATAGTATGGACGAAAGGTAATCACAACAGAAAACTTCTATTTGATCCATGTAAGGTTTCCAGGTAGAACATGATAAAAGTGTACCAATAATTATTTCCAGAACAGTAAACTTCTGTATGATCGATATAAGGCTTTCAGACAGAACACCATTTTTTTTAACTTTTAGGAACGTAAATATTCATATGCTGGAACACGTTACTATGTTGCAAAATCTGTGAAATTTCTTCATGTATAGTTTTACTAAAACTGGTTTATCAACGGGCCAGCTGCCTCCCTTTCCTGCAATAGTCTTCCTTAGGGCATCTCTCTTTCTATTAATTTAGCGACACGTCTATAACAGGTGATCTACTGTTTGATTAGCTTGTCCGCCCGTACAATCAGCACCTGGGGCTGGCCTGGGACAGTGGTAGTAAGACATTAATTTTCCATGTCTGGTTAGCATTGGTGTAAGATTAGATGACTGCGGTAACTTTATGGAAAGAAGAAATGTTGAATAGCAAAAAGTCTTTTGTGATAGCACCTTTTGTAGTTTCAGCCCATTGTCTTTCCCATTTCTCTTTCAAAGTGCATTTTAACTTTCTTGTGATCACAGACGAAGTGATGCTGTTGTAGCTTTCTGTTGCGTTTTCTCGAGCTGTTCGTTGAGACGATTCAGTCGTCGAAGTTTCAATAGCGCGCTGGAGGTTCGAGTCCTCCCTCGGGCGTGTGTGTGTGTGTGTGAGTGTGTGTGTCAGTAGTGTGTAAGTTCAATAGCTCGCTCATTTCCACTCACGGTCGTAGTTTCGGTGTTGACAACTGACTTTAGCGCCGTTCTGTAACCCTTTAAGGAGCTCACCATGCTGACGAACTGTAACAGTTGCTTTAAATCACTATCTGAACGAATTTTGAGACATAAAACGGACACACGTGTCAACTTTCGTTGCTAGTCAAAGATCGTGAGTAGAGGGATGTTATGAATATTTCATTTCGCGGGTGACCGATTGGGAGTGAACCCGCTACATGCAATCCATTATCTCGAGACCGGAGACAGATGGAGACCTCCTCCCAAGTCAAAAGACAAATTCAGTATGTTAGCTAAATTTTAGACCAAGCAACATATGGTGTAATATGCACCACATGCATAATCATAGCGACCACTAAACTTCAGTACAAGCTATTCGAATTTTGCGCAGTGTGTCACTTAGATATGTGTATCACAATAAGCATAACCATTTGCGAGATTAAGGTAATTGCGCCACGATGGTGACATATAACGCTACAAGTAACGCAAAAATCGAATGTTTTTACCGAGTAGTTCCTGTAAAATCGCTTTAGAAAGATAACAGGGCAAGCCCTTCGGTTCTGTCAGTGCGGTGCGACGCAAGCTGGCGCGGGCAAAGAATCTGTACGCGTCTCAACATACCAAGGACCTGCGCGGCACGTGCGGTACGAGAGTGTCGCGCTGCATTGTCGGGTCGCTTAACACGTGAAATACACACCTCAATTTGTGCTTAGCTTTAACACGTCACTCCCGGCAGTCTGGACGTGTGCCAACGTGGGTAGTGTTAGACGGTTTACCTTGGTGGCTACAGATAAGCTTAACTGTGAAACTGAAGTACCTATTATATATGAACGTTAATAGTGCCTCTTCATGACCCTCCGCAACGGAACTGGCTAGGCAGTTATAGAAAAGTTGGAATTGACGGTCGAATTGCTAGGGACCAGTGTTACATGAGTTGGTCGGTGACTAGCGGGCAATGGATGTGCATTTTGTGAAGTGAAAGAGACGAGAAGAAATATACACCTCAATTTGTGCTTAGCTTTAACACGTCACTCCCGGCAGTCTGGACGTGTGCCAGCGTGGGTAGTGTTAGACGGTTTACCTTGGTGCCTACAGATAAGCTTAACTGTGAAACTGAAGTACTTATTATATATGAACGTTAATAGTGCCTCTTCATGACCCTCCGCAACGGAACTGGCTAGGCAGTTATAGAAAAGTTGGAATTGACGGTCGAATTGCTAGGTTCCAGTGTTACATGAGTTGGTCGGTGACTAGCGGGCAATGGATGTGCATTTTGTGAAGTGAAAGAGACGAGAAGAAATGCAAGATCATATAATACAGCCTCGCAAGCGGAAGTAATGCGTCTTATTATTCACGGAATGCCTTTGTTAGCTCTGTACTATGGAAATCCGACGCTAAGAAGATAATTTTCAGGGCTCCTCACACAGGAAGAGCAATGGATAATTTTGGCGCCCTTTTTTGAACAGCACAAGAGACCGACAGTGCCACCACCTTTATCTCACATTAGCAATTGAGAGCCGTATGATTGCATGGACCAGTATGCGGCTTCATTTTCATTAATAATTTTGTATTCTGTTAGCTTTGTGTTGATCAACAGTATTTGATCCTTAGTGATTTACCTACACAGGGTGCTGTCCCAAGTGCTACGACGAATCCGAGTACCCTGTTTTATTTAACTGAAAAGCACCTATTTTCCTTAACAAAAATTTACAAACCTTGTGGGGTTGTAAAGTACACAATTACTTAGTGACCGTAAGTTTTGGAATACTTCACACAGTTTCCATGAATGGACAGTTAAATAATTCATTTTAACATTCTTTTAAGTGAAATAGTAGTGTTTACAGTTAAAGAATTAATTTCAAGATTCTTTTAATTGAAATAATAGTGTTTACAGTTTTTTGTGTAATGAACAATGTTTCCCATTTCGTGTTGTGACTAAAGTATTCAACCACTATCTGAATCTATTGGTAAATTAGGTTCTAGGTCCCCTGGTCGATGAGCCAAGTTTAAATGTCATATTACAATACCAACAATCAAAAATAAGCAATTGACTACAGTTATTCAAACTATACTAGATGCAGATGCCACATATTCCCTTTGAGCTAATTAATACAAGGCAGTGATGTTCCTTGCAAAACGCAAGTAATAATCAGTACAGAAGATACTATTAATTCGTAACTGTTTCAATAGTAATGATTTCCTACTATCATTAACCGCACTAAAAGCAGTAAACCGATCGAAAAGGTAGATGAAAAAGTAGGCGACTTCAGTACTGCAGTCAGACATGAAACTTGAAAGAAATACCAATGTGGCAACTATGTGGGAGCAGGTCAATGATATCAACGAAAGGTTCGATGTAGAAATCATAAAGATGCAAGAAACGATAGAATCTTTAGAACTAACGAAAGTGGGTGAAAAACTTTTCGGTCTGAAAATCGAAATTGTTGTAGAATGTAGCAATGAAATATCTCAATTGAGAGAGACTGTGGTTGATTCTGTAAAATAAATAAGCAAGGAAGCAAGATGTTTGTGCCTGTACCACTTTAGGATGCTCAATGGAGGATTCACTGACACTGCTTACTTTATTAATTTGAAAATATATCATAGATCGGTGAATTACATAGCAGTTTGGAGAAACGCTTCTACTTCGAAAAATTAATCGTATATCTACAGTGACTAGAAAGAGATCCGCGAATGCATGTCAATTTCACACAATCATTACAGAACGTAAAAAAAATGATATACGTTAATTGCCTGAACATATACTTGCCAGGAAGATATCATTGCTTCACAGGTTTTCATAAAGTTTACTAATTGTGTTTGCAAATATTACATAACAGAAGTTCGAGCATTAGAATGATCTGCCTGTCGGCCAAAAACTCAGTTACTTCTATCTCTTATCGACCGCAATTGCCTCTCACTTTCACGTATTTTATTTCACTATTTTATCTCGTATAAACATTAATAACTTGTCATTCGATACAGGACTCGTCGGAAAATAATTTATGATTTTTTTCGGGTTCCTGGTTCTAATTTAATAGTAAATTAACATGTGACCAGGCGCTCCTTTCTTTTCTACCATTCCCGAGTCCATTTCCTCTTTTTCGCTGCTTACTGTTGTTTACAATTTTTAGGTAATATAATTGCAGCAAACGCTAACTCTTGGATGTTCAACACGTTGACTTTGTAAAACCACGTTGTTAACAGACAGTTTTTGTCAATATTATCGATGGTGTCAGGTCGCTTTAGTATACTGAAGGTGTGACAGAACTAGTATCGTCAATAAATATTGAACCTTTACAGGACCGTTAATATTTCTGCCTTCATTCTAAAGATATCACTGACTGCAAGATGAACAGAATGGAAAAGAATGTAAGAAGAAGAAAACAATAAGCCACTAACAAAATGTGCTGCGCTTTCCTGGTGAGGCTCTGTAGTATTCATATAAATTTTGAGGTTCATGAATTCTTTACAATCATGTTTTGTGTATGAAGTAATGACTACTGCCCGCCCCATCTTCACCCCCATGAACCATGGACCCGGCCGAATGTGGTTAGCTTGCGGATCTCAACTGTACAGATAGTTGTACCGTGGGTGTCATTCAACGGAGGGCTTATCTCTGGGGAAGCCAGACCAGCCTATGACTCCTAAAGAGGACAGCAGTCTTTTCAGGACTTGCTACAGTCTAGATGATTGATTGATTGTACCCTTGTAACGCTAACGAACATGAACTTGCTGTGTTGGTACTGCGAACGGTTGAAACAAGTGGAAGAAGTTATTTTTCCCGATGGCATACAGCTCTGCTGTATGGTTAAACGATGACGACGTACTCTTGGGTCAAGTATTCCGAATATAAAATAGTTCCCTATTCAAATCTCCCGACGGTGATTACTCAGAAGGATGTCGTCAACAGGATAAACAAAACTGGCATTCTATTGGTCATGACATGAAATGTCATATCCCTTGATAGGGTAAAAATAGGTTAGACGGTTTAAAAAGGAAAATATGTTGGTGTCGGATGTAGTAGGAGATAGGGAAATGCGACAGCAAGCAGAACGCGACTGCTGGTCAAGTCAGTACATGGTTATAAATAAAAAATCAAATAGAGGTAACGCAAGAGTATCTTCAATAGTGAATAAGAAAGTAGGAAAACGGTTAAGGCACAATAGTGAACTCATTACTGTGCCAAGACCGACACGAAGCCCACACCCACCACAGTAGTACAAATTTACATGTCAGCCAACTCCGAAACGAGGCAGAAATTGAAATACTGTTTGATGACATAAAAGAAAGTATTCAGACAGTCAAGGAAGACGAAAATTTAATTACGATGGGGGATAGAATTCGATTTTAGGACAGGGAAGAGAAAGAGTAACAGTAGGAGAACATTGAATCGGGGGCATTTTGCACAGAGTAACGGTATAATTCAAAGTTAACATTTGGCTTAAGAATCATGTATCTGAAAGAGACCAGAAGACATTGAAAGTTTTCAGGTTGATTATATAATGATTAGACAGTGATTTCGTAATCAAATTTTAAACTTTAAGATAATTTCAGGGCCAGATATGGGCGCTGACCGTAATTTGTCAGTTATAAACTGCAGACTGAAACTGAAGAAGGTGCAAAAGGATCGGAAATTAGGGAGATGGTAAGTGAATGAACTGAAAGCACAAGACATTGTTGAAGGTTTCAGCAGGAGCATTAAGGAAAGAGTGACTGAAATATGAGAAAGGAATCCAATGGAAGACGATTGTGTAAATACGAGAGCTGTAATAGCGAAGGCAGCAATGGGCCAAATAGGTGAAAAGACAAGGTGTGTTAGAAATCTAAGGGTAGCACATTAAGTTAAAATGGTTCAAATGGCTCTGAGCACTATGGGACTTAACTTCTGAGGTCATCAGTCCCCTAGAACTTAGAACTACTTAAACCTAACTAACCTAAGGACATCACAAACATCCATGCCCGAGGCAGGATTCGAACCTGCGACCTTAGCGGTCGCGCGGCTCCAGACTGTAGCGCCTAGAACCGCTCGGCCACTCCGGCCGGCAGCACATTAAGTGTTGAATTTAATTGATGAATGGGGAAAATATGAAAATGCAGCAAAGAAAGCAAGCGAAACAGAATATAGACGTATAAATGAAAATGCAGCAAAAAAAGCAAGCGAAACAGAATATAGATGTCTAAAAAATAGGATTGAGGCAAAGTGCAAAATTACTGAACAGGAATGGCTAATGGACAAATGCAAGGCTCTAGAAGCATGCATGACTAGGAGAAGGCTAGGTGCCGCCTATTGGAGAGTTAAAGTGATCTTTGCAGGAATGAGAAGCAGCTGCATGAAAAAAAAAAAGGTTCAGATGTGTGTGAAATCTTACGGGACTTAACTGCTAAGGTCATCAGTCCCTAAGCTTACCCAATACTTGACCTAAATTATCCTAAGGTCAAACACACACACCCATGCCCGAGGGAGGACTCGAACCTCCACCGGAACCAGCCGCACAATGCATGAATATCGAGAGATCGGATGTTACGCCAGTACTAATCAAAGAAGGGAGCGCTGAAAGGGAGAAGGTTTAACGAAAGTGTCTCGTATTCTTACAATAGATACTATTGGCCAAAACTAGAAGATAAATTCCTTTAATGATACATCTTAGACCTAATATCTGTTGAGATATGGATGATGATGATGATGTTTGGTTTGTGGGGCGCTTAACTGCGTGGTCATCAGCGCCCGTACAAAGTCCCAATTTTTACACAGTCTAATTTTTTACTCAGTCCAATCTAGCCACTGTCACGAATGATGATGATGATGATGAAATGAAGAGGACAACTTAAACACTCATTCCCCGGGCAGAGAAAATCCCCAACTCAGCCGGGAATCAAAAAATGGTTCAAATGGTTCTGAACACTATGGGACTTAACATCTGTGGTCATCAGTCCCCTAGAACTTAGAACTACTTAAACCTAACTAACCTAAGGACATCACACACATCCATGCCCGAGGCAGGATTCGAACCTGCGACCGTAGCAGTCGCACGGTTCTGGACTGCGCGGCTAGAACCGCGAGACCACCGCGGCCGGCATTGAAGATCCGCAGACAACATTATGCATGTTATTTACAGACGAGGCAGGACTCGCAGGAGGTGACAAAGGAAATTACGGTCTCGTACAAACGTGTTGGTAGATGCAAATCATCGACCAATCTTAGATCTGAGGCATCAGGAACACTTCAGTATCAATGTATAGGCAGGAATTGTCGGTACCGACTGATACGACCCTACACTTCTATTAAACAGATTAGCTGGTGCTGAGTATCACCTATCTGTGGACGACAGATTAGCAGGACTATTGGAGAACTTTACCCTTGCATAAAGACGACTGTACTGTATGATCACCACCCCATTTTCTATTACTCTTGCGACAGTACCTCAGTGCAACGTTCCGTGAGCGATGGATTGCACAAGGAGGTCGACAGCATGACCACCCTTTTACTGGACCGGAATCCGTTGGAGTTCTGGCTATGGAGACAAAGTAATTGGTGTACGCCTAACACACATATCGACAACGTGCTGTCGTTACAAGACCTTTTGACCAAAACAATTCGAAATAAGCTAGGGATGTTTAAAAACGTGTGTAATTCACTGCGAAGAAGGCCTGAAGGATGTGTCAAGATACATACCTATAGCGTCTACTTCTACGCAAGAGACAGATGTAGTGAAAGGACAGACTGACCCATATCTCAAAAGGTATTATTTCCTGGACATATCATTATCGGATCTTTCTTCTAGTTTTGACCAAATGTACCTCCTGTTGGTGTAGATGAAACATCCTGTATATAGTGGGGTATACAGTAGAAATGCTCTTAAAGGCAACATTATAGAAAGGGAAGAGGACATAGATGAATATGAAATAGGACTTATGATACCCCGAGAACAATTCGACAGTGCGCTAAAAGCCCTAAATCGAAACAAGGCCCCTGGAACAGATAACATCCCCTAAGAAGTATCGGTACTCTCGGGAGAGCCAACCATTACAAAACTATTTCACTATGTGAGCAAAAATATGAAATATTTCAGATATCAAGAAGACTGTAATAATTCCAGTTCCAATTAAGTCTGATGTTGACAGGTGTGAATATTACAGAACGATCAGATTAACTGATCATGACTCCAAAGTAATGATGCGAACTGAATGCAGAAGAATGGAAAATCTGGTAGAAGACGATCTCAAGGGAGATCAGTTTAGGTTCCAGAGAAACGTAGGAAAACGGGAGGCAGTACTTCGCGTACGACTTAACTTAGAAGGCAGGTTAAAAAAAGAGAAACCTACAAAAGAAACGGAAACCTACTTTTTAGGATTTGTGGATTTGGAGAAACCTTCGAAAATATTGTTTGGAATACACTCTTCAAAAAGCTGAAGGTAGCAGAGATAAAATAAAAGGAGTAAAATATTATTTACTGTTTTACGGAAAGGACACTGCAATTGAGAGTCGAAGGACATGAATGGAAAGTATTGGTTGAGAAAGAAATGCGACAGGATTGTAGCCTATACCCAATGTTGGTCACTCTGTGTAGTGAGCAGGCAGTGAAAGAAACGAAGAAAAATGGGGAAAAGGAATTGAAGTTCTTTGGGAAAAAATAAAAGTTTTAAGGTCATAGTAATTCGGTCAGATACAGCAAAGGACTTGAATGAACAGCTTCAAAATGGATAATAAATTATTATTTTTCTTTCCGCCTTGTGCTTACTGAAATTAAAGCGTTTTGCATCAGGCGTATTTCACTTTTTAAATAAGTGTTTCCGGTGATCATTCTGGAAAGAAGGTACACATATATGTTTATTCGTCTTGGTATTAACAGATTAAAAACAACTTTTCTTTGCAAATTTGGCGCAGAATTTACTTCTTTTGAGCCGGCTACTGTGGCCGAGCGGTTCTAGGAGCTTCAGTCATGACCCGCACTGCTACTACGGTCGCAGGTTCGAATCCTGCCTCGGGTATTGATGAGTGCGATGCCCTTAGGTTAGTTAGGTTTAAGTAGTCCTAAGTCTAGGGGACTGATGACCACAGATGTTAAGTCGCATAGTGCTTAGTCATTTTACTTCTGTTGTTTACATGTTCTGAAGTACACTGCCTTTTCCTTTGTTGTTGCCGCAGGTTGAGATCGCTTGTTGCTCATTCACTTCCATTATTTTTCAGCTTTTATGAAACCTCATATTCTTACGCCGTATTTGCGTTTATCTCAAAACTTCTGTTTCGTATATTTCACAATATACAGGGTGTTACAAAAAGGTACGGCCAAATTTTCAGGAAACATTTCTCACACACAAATAAAGAAAAGATGTTATGTGTACATGTGTCCGGAAACGCTTAATTTCCATGTTAGAACTCATTTTATTTTGTTCTTCCACCTACGCACAATGGAGCACGTTATGATGATTTCATACGGGATTCTCTACCTGTGCTGCTAGAACATGTGTCTTTACAAGTACGACACAACATGTCGTTCATGCTCAATGGAGCTCCTGCACATTGCAGTCGAAGTGTTCGTACGCTTCTCAACAACGGATTCGGTGACCCGCTGTATTGGTAGAGGCGGACCAATTCCGTGACCCCCACGCTCTCCTGACCTCAACCCTCTTGACATTCATTTATAGGGGCATTTGAAAGCTCTTGTCTACGCAACCCCGGTACCAAATGTAGAGACTCTTCGTGCTCGTATTGTGGACGGCTGTGATACAATACGCCATTCTCCAGGGCTGCATCAGCCCATCAGGGATTCCATGCGACGGAGGGTGGATGCATGTATCCTCGCTAACGGAGGTCATCTTGAACATTTCCTGTAACAAAGTATTTGAAGTCACGCTGCTACGTTCTGTTGCTGTGTGTTTCCATTCCATGATTAATGTGATCTGAAGACAAGTAATAAAATGAGCTCTAACATGGAAAGTAAGCGTTTCCGGACACATGTCCACATAACATATTTTCTTTCTTTGTGTGTCAGGAATGTTTCCTGAAAGTTTGGCCATACCTTTTTGTTACACCCTGTAAATAGTACTGTGATTTCACCTGTTCACTACTCGGCACAGTGTTTTTGTTTATTCATTTGTTTTCAGTGTTAGTTGTGAGAATTTCCAAGTTGGTGTACGCAATGTTTTTTATACCATCGTACTTGGGTGTGTGAGTGTGTGTGTGTGTGTGTGCATTGTGTGTGTGTGTGTGTGTGTGTGTGTGTGTGCGAGAGAGGGGGAGAGAAAGAGAGAGGGAGAGCACAAGTAGACGTCTGGCCACACGTCCACCTATGTTGGTTTCCCTATGACCATTGCGCCACCATTCCCCTGAACTTTAGTAAGGGATGGAGGTAGTGAGAGGTCGAGATTTTTCATTGCCTACCGTCTTCCAAGGCATGTGTAAATGCCTCTGCATGAAGGGCAGTTTATTGACTTAAAAATGGTGGGAAAATCAACGACGACTAAAAGTGACATTTTTCAAGTTCACATGTAGGGGTAGAGGTACTGCATGGCTCAAAACTAGGGGGGGAAATGAAACTGCCATGTGTCAAGGTCACGCCCATACTTCTGAGGCAATTGTATGATATAAAACTGGCGGTAAAATGAACATGGCACTGTCAAGATCACTTCCATGCCTCGGAGGCAATTTAATGATGTAAAATTGGCGGTAAAATGAAAATGGCATGTGCCGTGGTGGCTCGCGCGCCTCTGGGACAATTATATGATTTAAAATTGTCGAAAAGAAAAGAAAACAAATGGGCGAGGCAGAGTCCTCTTGGTTGTGGAGGGGGAGGAGCAGGAGGAGGAGGGTAGTTGATCGTAACTAATGTAATTCATAACTCAAAAATAACGTCAGGCACTTAAAAACCACAGTTCATGTGATATTTGCAATACAGATTTGGCACTTTACAGCAGAATATTTTGACTCATGGAACCTTCTGTGACACGTGACCAGCTACCATAGCTATTTACAGTTTTGGATCTATTTGCTACAAATTTACCGATTCCCCCCTCCCCTCTCCCCCCCCCCTCCGTATTCCAAAAATACACATCTTTCAGGATCATCAGAAGATAACATGAAGCCTAGGAATTTAAATTTTTAAGAAATATATATACAGTGCTATATTTAAACAAATACACCGATGTCTCAACAGGTTAAGTTTAGTAATAGCACAGTGCAGTATTTAAAGAAATAATACTACCACCTCTGCATGTCATTGAAAGGAACTCACCCGTTTCACTGTTAACGCGTTAAAGAATAAAATCTTTGTCAGGGCGCCTAGTCTAGTCAGACATCCCGTTTCCTAGAGAAAAGTATGTACACAGCCGCCGAATAACACTGTAACCAATTCCACACACTTTTCCTGTTATCACCACCACAGGCATAGGACGGTAGCAATAACTGCGTACTTGTTATTAAAAAGAAAAGAAAATTATCATAGCGACTACCGAATGTCGACGCCACCGCGCCACGTGTCATGAGATGTCTGGGAGGTGGTTAACTTCACGCCGGGCTAGACCGCAGCTGCCACGTGCGGCTGACCTCCCGCGCACTCCAGCAGCTTCTGCTCATGTCTGCGACCGCAGCGCTTCTTGGGTGCCACGTGTCACGCGCCCACGTGGCTGTAACCCACATACAGTATGTCTTACTACTCCCTCCCGTTGACAGAGGCAGCAACTCGTTTATAGGCAGGTTGCGGCAGGTACATTTTGAACCCTCACATTACTAAACCTCCTGCAGTGTCTCAATCGAGCTAGCGAGTCCGTAAAAGATGGAATAAGAGGTGTACAGTATGATTGGCATGTTTTTCCATCCAGGAATAGCAGAGTTTAAGACAATCCGTACTTGAAATATCTTACTGAGTCGTCGCTTAGGATTAAGGCTCTTGGGGTTGATATCCTTCGTATAAGCTGTAGGAAGGCCATCAAGTTCTCTGGAAAGTGCAATTTTAAACTCTGTTATTCTAAGTGACGGTGTGGGTAGGTATATTACTTGCAATACGTCTGTGGATGCCATTATGATATGTTTATTTGCGAAAACATAGTAAACTGATAATAATGGAACAATATATCATTTATTAACTCAAAACTAGGACTTTTTGAGGCTATGGTCTTACCACAGAACTCTCTGGGAATCCATCCTTTCCGCAGTTGGTGGGTATGGCACCAGGCGATATCTCATACTTATAATTGTAAAACATTGTAGCTGTTTGTACAATTACTTTACCTTAAATTTTATTTATTTGCTTTTTGAAACAACTTGGTTCCTTGCATATTAATATTGGAGTAAGAAAGTGTTTATGACCGTAAGGCTTCTCCTAATAAATGTAGTGGACAAAGGGTCTATCATTAGTAATCAACTGTTAAACAAAATCACTTGCTTCGCGCTAGAATGCCTGTTTCCCTACGTTTTTCTTATGGCTACCCACTGCGCGTCATAACAGCATCCTCTGGCAGGGCCAGATGGTCCAGCAGTTACCTCAGGTAGTGTGAGAACTGAAATATTACATCCTACTATGCGTTTTGCAGTATCTGCCAGACACTAATTAAAACGTAAATATAGGAAACATGGAAAATGAAACGCGGTTCAAGAATAAGCGGTACCTTACACATATCCTTCGGTGATTTCTTTTCATAAAATTCCAGTTATGGAGACACTAGGTTCGCAGTCTTACAATTCTTTGGAGCTGCCTGTACAATTTAGGCTATTTCATTTTTTTACACAATTATTTTTTGTGTTCCTTTTTTGCATCAAATTATTTGTAGCATTTCGTAATGAAAAGTTTTAAACACAAAATAAGATTGCTCAAGACATATCGTTAACTACGTAGCTAATAAACAGATTTCCTAATATTTCCGGCTAATTGTATAAATAGAGCCTTTGAATGTTATCTCCCATACTATTGTAAAATTAAAGACCATTACTACTTCAAGTTGAGAAGCTCTGAACACAGAAAAATAACATAGACAACATAACAGCTCAAATGAAGTACCAAAGACAATAAAAATAAGTTTCTGAATGTTAATTATGTATGTAAAATCTGCTAAGATCATCAGCAAAATGTTACTGGTTTTTACAAAATACTGTTAACCACAAATAACTATCCCCTTCATGAAAACAAGTATACCAGGGGCGTGTGATAAGTTTTTTCCTCAACCAATTCCGATTGAAAAAATGCGGAATTTATTGTGGGACATCGTGGAATTTTCCCGCTTCAGCCTCTATAGTTTCATGCAGTTCGGCGCCATATGCAGCCTTCGAAATGGCGTCTGTGACATATGTGCTTTCCGAGCAGAGCTGTCACTGAGTCTGATTTGGCGGAAAACCAGATCGTGGCAGATGTTCATAGGTATTCGCAGAATGTCTACGAAGACGTGGCACTGAACAAAAGCTTAGTGAGTCGTTGAGCGAGGCGTCTGTCGTCATCGCAACAAGGTCGCGCAAACCTGTCCAGTCTTTCGCGTACGGGCCAGACGCACAAAGCTGTGACTCCTGAAATACTGGAATGTGAGGATACTTTCATTCGAGGTGATCGATGGATCGCAATCAAACACCTCGCTGCTCAACTGGACGTCTCTGTTGGTAGTGCTGACACACTTGTGCACAAGTTGGTGTACTCAAAGCTGTATGCCCACTGGGTTCCTCGCTGCCAAACACAAGATCATAAACAGCAACGAAGGAACATCTGTGCGCAATTTTTTGTGCATTAAGAGGCTGATCGTGGCAGGTGATGTGGAAGTTTCTGATGCAGCAAGACGTCGCCTCTGACGTCGACGAGTAGAATGGTGCCTTGCGGACATATAGTAAGGTGGGTAAGACAATCGCATTGAACGGAAATTATGTCGAAACAAAGGGTTTTGGAGCAAAAAGAGTGGGGAATGATATGGTGTATTGGAATCCTTAATAAAACCAACCTGCTTTGAGAAAAAAAAATGTATTGCATTACGTATTGAACGCCTCTCGTATGTACAAAAATCGTTTATCCACATTCTTTGACGTCAGTAGTAATCACCTGGTTTGTTTACTTGGGAGGTTCCTACCCAATTCTGTGGCATCTAGTAATCAGGCCTACTAGATGAGTGGCTTGCCAAGCGAGTGCAATTATTATTCGTACATCAGAAATATTTTCATGATTTATCATACCCACTGCTACTATGCTTCAAATATGAACCCAGTGCCTATCAGTTAAGCTATAATTTATTCTTGTCCTTACTTCTTAACGCAACGGAATGGATAACTCATCTGACTAATAGTTTGTGCACATTTCTGATGGTCTCGCTCCATCCTGCCAAGACCACATTTCCTTCCTGTGGTATATATTTTATTCACAGCTTGATCATCTCAGAAAGAAAAATGGAGGCTATGGTAAAATACCTCAACAAAATGGATACCCACAAGTCAATAATCAAACCCACTATTTATTTCATATATCTCCTCTTTTATTACAATAAATTCTTTCAAGCTGGTGTTGCGAAATTACTTGCATTACACTTAAACAAAATATTTAAACGAGGGATTCTCCACTCAATGGGCATGACATAACATAAGCATTTTACTATCATATGGTCTCGTAATGTTTCTGTTTATAGCTATTGTGGATTGGTAAGGAATCTTTCCTACTCATTCTCTCCCACACTCTCTGAACCTCATTCATTAGCAACATAACGAATTTACTGACTTTCGTGCTGTACAAGGAAAAATCATGCTTGACCCACCGTATTTGAAACTAATTTGCTACTGTCTCACGCAAATCACATAGATTAAATACACAAAATAAATCACACTGGCAGTATAAAACACATCTCAAAAACAAAATGTTTGGTTATCTACTCGTTCCGCTTTCCCTCATCAAACAGTAGTCATCCCAGACTCACACGTCGCTGACCCACATAATAATTTCCCTTCCACAAACTCTGGAGGATTTATGTACAGCTCCCTGTGCTTTGCAACCCACGTGGTGACTCACCTTAATTCACTCTCAGAGTATCTGAATATCAAGCTGGCGTCAGACGAATGTATCTTATAATGGAAGTTTTGGTATCTTATTTTCTCACACACGGATCCTCAACTGAATGCTAGCACAAGCACTTCTAAGTCTTTCTATTGTCTCATAGTCCGGTTGAGACTCACACTGTACTCACCACGTGAAAGTGCTTGTCTCTAATTCAAGTTCTGCACACGGAAATCTTAATTATTTTCAACTTGGATTTACGCACTCAAGTACTTCAGCTTAATACTACCACATGCTAGTATTACATCTTACAATTACAACACGTGGTTTCTTTGTCACTTCCGAAGAATCATATGTTCCCCATGAATTTTTCACCTGCCTATCTTTTTCTGAACAATTTAGATGAGCCTCCCAACAAACGTTTCTGAAAAGAGGAATTATTAGTTTTTCTACTCTTAAATATTCCACATGCATACCATTTTCATTTAAATTTGTCTTTCTGGAGCACACATAAAGCACATGTTCACTCCTCAGGAACCAGCGAAACATGGCCTTTCGTTCAGTCATTCCGCGCCTCCGCAGAAGTGGGGGAGGACTTTGCCACCGTATTGGCCAGCCACATTCCAGGCCCTCTAGTACTCTCTCTTTGGTTCAGCCAAAGGTGACCAGAGAACTGTCTCAATTTGATTACATAATCTACCTTCACTGTCTGTGGTCAGCAGACGACCAGCCATTCATTCAGCTCACAAACATTACCAAACTGGATTCAGGGATCTACTTTAAGGAAGTGCACATCTGAATAATTAAACATAGAAATTGCTCCTCTTTCCTACATTGGCATCCGGCTTCGGTGTATTAAATAAATGGTGCTGTTATACAAAAAAAACGCTGTTCTGACAAGGACAACGAAGTATATTGTTGGACATCTTTTCAATGTCTACCAGTAATGTACCATTTCACCATAGGCTGTCCATGTAGAAAAAAAATATTACTGTAATATCCTTGCAATGAGAGGGTAGTACCGAATATTTTTTTTTTTGAAATGTGTGTTTGGTTATACCTAGTATGTGATCATAGCCAAGGGCAGACGCTAGCCCCTGGTGACCCCAAACAGATGATTAAATTCCATTACTCATTAGTTCTACCAAATTATGACACAGCTATTGAATTATTGTAGTCTCCAGAATCCGGAGTAATGTACACATGCAAACTTCCACAAATTCCAATGACTAATAAAATATCACATCACACAAATTATAAGAACAATCAGATAAACTATGATAAGTTACCGGGATCTCCACTAGTTTGTGGAATAATTCAAACTTAACTAATCCCATAACAAATAATAAAAAAACCATTTACAGTCATGAAATTCTAAATAGCGTACAGTCTAAACACAAAGGAAGTAATCTGACCTACATGAAATACTATGTACTAATCTTTTCACAGTTACCCTTACAGCAATGTCCAGTTACAAACCAAAAACAACGAAAGAAAGAAAAAAAAGTACAATATTTACCTGTAAAGTACTAATCTCCACACACTTTACACTAAAAGCAATGACTAAATACAAAAATTGAACTAAAAAAATGAAATATACTACTAGTTGCATCCTGCTTAAATAATGTAGACCAGCTAAGCCAAGTCATACGTCATACAATTATAAATCCATGTACAAAACCTAACCATATCAGACACAAATTAAGTTTTCTAGGTTTGTCAGTAACGTTCATCGTTTGTGCAACTGCAACCACTACTTGACTGTGAGCTCAACCTTTTCCTAGTTTACAAGTTGAAATATAAACCATTAAAAGAAAGAAAAAAATAGCAATACCTACTGCTGAGCTAGTCAGTCCATCAACTTCGATAAATACATGTAGCTAATAATCAGCGATAAGTGCTTGACTTCACTAGTAAGTCTCGTATACTATCCTACTGCTTTTTGTTCTGTTGTCAATAATAACGATGACAATCCTACCAATCAACCTAACAAGAGGTGTTAGTTGAAGTTGCCACACTGTCCAACAATTATAGCAAAATTCGTACCAAACATTCTAATAAACAAGATACATGAATTTGGTTCAAATGGCTCTGAGCCCTATGGGACTTAACATCTGAGGTCATCAGTCCCCTAGAACTTAGAACTACTTAACCCAAACTAAACTAAGGACATCACACACATCCATGCCCGAGGCAGGATTCGAACCTGCGACCTTAGCGGTCGCGTGGTTCCAGACTTCAGTGCCTAGAATCGCTCGGCCACACCGCCCGGCCATGAAATTGGTAATCCACATCAGAAAAATATACTGACTACCTTAAACACATTTGTTAGTGAAGTACAAATAAACTTGTAGTCTCTTCATGAAAGAAAAAAACAAAATTCACACTATACCAGTACAAATACATCACTTCCTATCTTGTGAGTCACACGGAATTATTTCACTCTGTGATAATCTAAGGGTCTAAAAGTTGCTGAAGGTTTTCCTAAAAACACTGTCTTGGTGTCAAAGATCTCCCATTGTTACCCGAACGAAGGTCTTTAGGTCACTCAAATCGGCATTTAATCACGCACTAACCAGTGAACGGCACCTCACATTAAATGCAAATGTCAAAGTCATCTGTAGACTACATTCCCCAAGAATCTGGTTGTCCAGAAATGGCACTAAAACTGCCACTATCCACTGTTCTGTCCTTTTAGTTCATGGTATAATTAAAAGCCTTTAGTTCCATCAGATCGGCACTAATTCATGCACCAATTAGGGAAATGTCTCCTACAACAAGTGCAAATGTCACTGTCATTTTTATATCACATTCCACAAAAACCTGGGTACCCACACATGATTCCTTTCTCAACGATTCAACGCGACAGCTCCTACAACCTGAGGTACTGTACTTTCAGTCGATTGTATAATTGTTATTCCACTTTCAATCTGCTTGTCGACAACCGACACCGTTGTCTACATAAACCCATAGTCATTGTGGAGCGTCAACTCTAGTTCCTTCCATCTGTAATGTTCTTTAATCAGATAATAATTGATAACCAAAGGACACCTGTCGTCTATAGCTCTATAGCTATACAAAGTGACACACCTGCCTTCGACAAGGTACAATTAACACGTCACTTTCAAGAGAATATGAATCACATAGTCAGTGGTCGAGTGAAAACAAAACAATTGCCCTGTTTGCTAAAAGACAAAACGTTTTCTGCCTCTCATAGCGTGGAATCACGTATTTAAATTCTCTGACTTGCTGAGACCTATGACCAGTCGTGTTGTCTACGGCTCCTCTATCGAAGTACTAGTTTATAGTTGCTCTTGGTGAGCGCCGCCAGATGGTGCCTTCGGTCGTTCGTTCATTCAGCTCTCTTGCCGCCGCTGCGCTGGCCATTGAGTAGAACGGCCGCCTCCTGCTGCTTTCAGGGGATTCTCTCCCCAGCTGTAAGGGTGGCGCGGCTCATGAATGGACCAGTGACAGGTGGGTGTTGCCCCTGGCCGATGACCTGGTGTAGCGAGCGCGTGGGACTTTCCCCGACCATTAGAGGAGTGGGGTGAAGTCGCTCCCGCTCGCCTCTGCCTTGCCGACGTGACCTTGGCCTGGTGCAGCCTCCGTGGCTACCGGCCCGTGCCACTTGCATCCTTCAGCGCTGCGGCACCCAACCGTTTCATCTCGTCCGTGCACCTCGCAACATTACCGACAAAAAATTCTTACAGTAGTTCAATACACATTATACAAACATTGATTACATGCAGAAACCAACAGATAATTACCTAACAAATTTTCCAAAATTGAATATTTCTAAAATGAAATGACACATCGTTTTAAATTAATTTTCTGTGCTTATGAATGTATTACCAACTTCCATCTCTTGTTTGACCTTAGCTCTTAATTATTTAAACACAAAATTCTGTACAACTGCAACATGAACACACAGTACTTTAGCGGACCACTTTCCTTTCTTATCTTTCATAACAGCAGTACTTTTACTCCTTAACTATGTACAGTCCACTCTTGTTCTAATGACAGTACATATCGTACATCGTCACAAATCTAGAAAGTGTTCTCAGAAAAAAAAAGAAATATTTCTGTAGCTCATAAGCGCCTAACGCATAATGTCAAGTTGTAAACTGTTACAAAATCCTGTCACAATAAGAATTTTGAAACGAATGGTACTAAGTCTATAATCAACAGTACACTTTTCTGCCTGTGACAGAAGGAAGTGCTACTTCTTTACATATTATACATTTCATTCTAAAAAAAATACCTCTATAACACGTTTGTGCCAGACACATAAAATCATGTACTAAACTACGATCAAGGTTCATCCCAAAAATATTTGCAAAGCACAATTATGCCTAACACATGTGACAATAGTCAAATACTCTCTCAAAAAAATACAACATCTAATGCTATCATTAATCAAATTTTTTCAAAAACAGAAACATATTCCCAAAGCGCGATTATGCCTAACATATAATAATATTATAGGGTAGTTAGGTTGCATTTTCTTTGTAGGAGTGCGTGTCTTGGAAGTGTTCGGCTCATAGATCACACTAGTCTACAGCACACATTCAGCTAATACCACACCGTCTTCCTCATTCAGCCCACCAACATACCAACATAATAGGTCTAGCATTATGCTAACTTTAACACAGTCACACTCACATTAATATACCATAACTTCACTTCATCATACTCAACCATATAATCCATGGAGTTGTCTTGGTGATCGCATTTCAGCATCCAATTACATCCTTTCACTCTGATATAATTCTGGGTCGTTTACATCTGCAGCCACTTTACCAATTATTTATTCTGCTAAACAACAGCTCAGATTAGCGACATTTTATCAAAGAACAAAAACACACCAATTATTCATCCTGCAAAGTAACGGCACACATTCTTTACCTTTAATTTGAGAACAACAAAAAAAGTAGCAGTTATTCATTCTGCAAAGTAACGGCACACATTCTTTGTATTGTTTTGATAGTTCTACTGGTATCAGGCTTCAACATAAAAAAATACTACCTTACTAGTTTGCGAACGTCATGATATAACTAGATTATCACTTATGTAGTAGGTAAGTTTCCTCTATAGTCTCTATCTTACGTCAGTATTCCACAATATTTATGATTTAGGTCTTATATTCCCTTTATGTTCTTCACGTTGTGCAGCTATCCTCATCTCTTAATTCTCATCTCGGTCTTCCGTCCAGCCGGCCCGAGTGACCGAGCGGTTCTAGGCGCTACAGTCTGGAACCGCGAGACCGCTACGGTCGCAGGTTCGACTCCTGCCTTGGGCATGGATGTATGTGATGTCCTTAGGTTAGTTAGGTTTAAGTACTTCTAAGTTCTAGGGGACTGATGACCTCAGAAGTTAAGTCCCATAGTGCTCAGAGCCATTTGAACCACCGTATTTGAAACTAATTTGCTACTGTTTCACGCAAATCACACAGATTAAATACCCAAAAAAATCACAGTGGCCCTATAAAACACATCTCAAAAACAAAATGTTTGGTTATCTACTCGTTCTGCTTTCCCCCCATCAAACAATAGTCATCCCAGATTCACATGTCACTAACTCACATAATAATATTCCTACCACAAACTCTTGAGGATTTAAGCACATCTCCCTGTGTAATGCATCCCACATGGTGTTGCCAGGTAGATGGCTGACTCACCTTCTCTCAGAGTATCTGAATATCAAGCTGGCATCACGAGAATATATCTCATAATGGAAGTTTTGGTATCTTATTTATCCCACACACGGATCCTCAACTGAATGCAAGGACATGCACTTCTAATTCATTCTATTGTCTCAAGGTCAGGTTGAGACTCACACTGTACTCATCACGTGGAATTGTTTGTCTCTAATTCATGTTCTGCACACGGAAATCTTAATTATTTTCAACTTAGATTTACACACACAAGTATTTCATCTTAATACTACCACACGCTAATATTTCGTCTCATAATTACAACATGTGGTTTGTTTGTCACTTCCGAAGAATCCTATGATCCCCATGAGTTTTGTACCTGCCTATACTATATAGATGAGCCTCCCACCAACAGTTTCTGAAAAGAGAAGTTATTAGTTTATCTACTCTTAAATATTCCACATGCATACCATTTTCATTTAAATTTGTTTTTCTGGAGCACACATAACGCTCATATTCACTCCTCAGGAACCAGCGACAGACTGCCGGAACATGGCCTTTCATCCAGTCATTCCACGCTTTCTCAGAAGTGGGGGAGGACCTTGCCACCGTATTGGCCAGCCACACTTCAAGCCCTTAGTTCTCTGGTATGCTTCCTATCTTTGGTTCAGCCGAAGGTGACCAGAGGTTCGTTTGAGCAGTTGTCAGTGGGCTCGTTCTCATGCGCAGAGCTGAATTCGCGTATGAGCAGTGCCTTCTCCCGCTTCTGGCTACTTGAAGTATGGCTGTTTGTGCCGTATGAGCAGTAGCAACAAGTAGCCAGATGACACCCGGAAAAATGTTTCCAGCGCGCCCAAGCTGCCAGATTCGCGCATGTGCAGAGCAAGCTGAGTTATGGTGTGTGTGTGTGGGGGGGGGGGGGGGGGGGGGGGAGGGGGGGTTCTTCTCCAAGTGACCCGTGTATATGTTTCGTCATATTGCCGTTCTGTCTACGTTTATAGCACCCATGTCGAGTGAAAACAAAACACATTTCTGTTGCCAGGAGCCATCAAGTGAATTAATATACATTCTCATAATTATGAAAGACCAAAATAAGCTAGTAGTTTAAATTTTCTGTTTTTAAATCATTTCCACGTTATTAGCAATCAACCATTAATGTCTTAATGAAGCTATTTTTGTCAGTTTTGTAGAGAAATTTGCTTCTATTAATTTTTTCCGCTGAGGCAGTTAGTTTATTTGAAACAAAGTGTTTCAGTCCGCATTATTAGCTACTTTCAATTTTTTTCAATTTCAAGTGCAAACTTTCATTTTCTGGGATGAATAACATTATACCATAATAAAGAAACAAACATGAGAATACAGTCCTGGACCTCCAAGAAAATTAGTGTTCCGAAAACCACATACAATAGCTGAATATCAGGTACTTCAGAGTGCATCTGGACATAGAAATGTGCAATTAGAGCGAAATGAAGCATCTTAGTATGGTTTATGAAACTCCGACGGTGCTGGAGTAATCTCTGATGAGTTCTTTTTATGACACTGTAAGATCTCTTAATGCTATATACGTACGAACATATGTAAACATTGACTTCAAGCTGACTAAGCAGGCAAATTTGTTCAGCAGTTTTGAACTAAATATTTTGTTTCAAACATGTTGGCAGCTGTAGCAGAATTTTACAACAGTGTTTGTACTTCCTCTAGGCCTGAAGTTATTTCTTATTTGCGTTTACATCTTAAATTTATTGAATGCCATTCTGTAATTGTAGACTGGTTGCATACCGTTTTTTATCGTTTTAACTCCCCACATGGCTTTATATTTATTCCTAGAGTAGAATATAAACTGTCAGTTGTACAGTTTCCTTGCCTCACAGACAACCTTGTTAATTTTTTACACATTTTGATATAGTTATGAAAGTTATTGTCCTTTATTCTGGTGTAAGCTACACAAGAAACAGTTTTTTTCCAAGAAATTTGTATTCCATCTTACTAGCTTTTTGCAGTGCTGTATAGATGTAAACCTGATTGGAAATGCTACATAACAATGTTTCAGAGTACGAATTAAAAAAGAAAATCTTCCAAAATCACCACACAGCAAAATGTTATGGTACTTTGAGCTGTGGAGTCTAGTTTTGAAATGAATAATACGCCAAGAACTGCTTCCTTAATTGCGTTCCTTATCTGGGTAGAATTGATAAAACAATTGCTCCAGGTACAACTCCCTAGGTCTTCTCAACAACATGCCGCAGGGCTTGACATGGTCACGTGATGCCCCAACACGCACGGAATTCCACACACAAATGCGACGAAAAACATATGAGCAGTTCAGGCACCAAGCACGGGCTGCCACGTCATCGTAGCTGCGCATGCTCAGTACAGCCTGTTGTCTGGCAACTGCTCAAACGAACCTCAGAGAACTGTCTCAAAGATGATTATATAATCTACCTTCACTATCTGTGATCAGCAGACGACCAGCCATTCATGCAATTCACAAACATTACCAAACTGGATTGAGGGATCTATTTT
The DNA here is from genome assembly GCF_023897955.1 of Schistocerca gregaria. NCBI lineage: Eukaryota > Metazoa > Arthropoda > Insecta > Orthoptera > Acrididae > Schistocerca > Schistocerca gregaria. Next base: position 440,813,086 of record NC_064931.1, on the reverse strand, counting down.
AAGGTAGTGCACATCTGAATAATTAAACATACTAACTGCCATTCTTTCCTACATTGGTATCCGGCTTCGGTGTATTAAATAAAATGGTGTTATTATATAAAAATCGTTGTTCTGGAAAGAACAACGAAGTATGTTGTTGTACATCTTTTCAATGTTGGGCATACTAACAGGCATATAGAAACCTGTCCTTGATTACGTTACGTCGGCATAAATTAATTCCACACACTGGTCGCTCCAGCTGCCGGCCGCGCGCTTCGTATGCTATTAACACCGCCCAACCTCTGTGGACTGCTGAGCTGACACCACAACACGTTTGATCTTGGGCTCTCGTGAATTTCACTGAGATCCGGCTACTTACTGTTTATAAACAAGGAACTAAGCGCACGCTATCTCAAAATTCGTAAGAATATTCTTTGTCTTATATTGTGTATGAAACCGGGGACCTAGAAACGAAGGAAAGGCTTCGTCCCGCCGTAGCACTCAATGGTTCACAACCGCAACATTTGCGACTGTACCAAACTGTTACCACTGAGTAGCTGCTCTTCTAAACAGCAACCTATACGAGCAAATAAGATGCGTCTTTACCTGTGGTGATTCGTATTTTATGTATTTGGGCTACACAGGTTCTGTTTTAAAAGAATATATCTATGTAGTCCGCGCGCGGCCAGACGAGTGTAACCCCAAATGTTTGCGTGGTAGAGTAATTATGGTGTTCCCGTACGTGGAGACAGTGTTTGCTCAGCAATCGCCGACGTAGTGTAACTGAGGCGGAATAAGAGGAACCAGCTCGCATTCGCCGAGGTAGATGGAAAACCGCCTTCAAAATCATCCACAGGCTGGCTGGCACAACGGAGATTTCCCGTCGGTAGCTCGAATTCAAATTTGTCAGAACCAGCACGGTTCCCCTTAACTATATCTTTATCTATAGCCCTCTTTTTTTGTGGTATTACCTGTGGTCTCAATTTAAATGGTTGATGTGACGTTACTTTCAACTCGTAAGATTATTTCTTCATTCTTAATCCACCTTCACTGAAAGCACTCATGCATTATTTTCACATAGTTTTATCCTGTATCTGCTCTTTAGGACTAACGGAATTACTAAATTTAATGTCACATTACGTACCATTTACTGTCAGGATTATGCTGCCTTTCCTTAAATCCATAACAGCTGCATGGTCCAACAATACATCAGATCCTATTATCAGTCCAATGCAAAGGTTTGGAACCACCATGACACTGACCTCCAACATTACTCCCTGTACCCTTACTTCCAACAATGCTTGATTCTTTATCATTTTACTCTTACCACCTACTGCACCGATAACTTTATATCCTTGTAATGGTAATATTGGTATCTCATCTTTATTTACTACTAACTGAGTACCCAGCATTGCCCAGAAATTTATTTATTCCAATCTTCTATAAGCCCATCTCCTTCCCCCTCTCTCTGCCCATCTCTACCACCCCCACTCTCTATGCATCTCCTTGGCCCCCCTCTCTGTCTATCTCCCCCTGTCCCTCTCTCTGTTCCTCTCCTCCTCCACCTTCTCTCTGTCAATCTGCTCCTCCCCTTCCCGCTGTCCATCTGCTCCTTTTCCCTCTGTCCACGTCCTTGTACCCCCTCTAATTCTATCTCATCCTCCCCCTCTCTTTGTCAGTCGCCCTGTCCCCCTCTCTTGGTCAGTCGCCCCCTCCTCTTTGTCTGTCCACCTTCTCCTTCCCCGCTCTCTGTCCATCTCCTCCTCTCCCCTCTCCCTGATTATATATTGTCGATTCCTTTCTGTGTGTATCTCCTCGTCTACTCTCTCTATGTCCAGTCCTCCTCTTCCCTTTCTCTGACCATTTCCTCTTTCCCTATGTTTGTTCATCTCCTCCTCCCCCATCTCTCTGCCTATCTCTACCTCCCTGTGTCTCTATTGATCTACTCTCATTTCTCTGTCTGTACCCTCCTCTCTTCTCGACATGTCCCCCCTCCCCTATCTTTGTCCATCTCCTCCTCCCCATATCCATGTCTATCTCCTCGATCTCCCTCACAAGTCTGTCCATCTCCTCGTCCACTCTTCTCTCCCAGTATTATCACACCCACCCCAACAAATGGCTGGTATTTCTTACCCTAAAGCATTTCTTTCCACATTGTAATTAATATGTATACTTACCAAATTTGAATTAATCGTTCCAGGGGCTTAAGATGAGTTTTTGCTTGTGGATTTGCCAACATACGCAGGTGTCCTATATATTTCATACAAATTTAACATATTTCTGCGCGTATTTGTTCTCATATTTCACTCTATGCTTAGCGAATTTCGCACTGCGGTTTCAATTTCACTAAGTTCACTGTTTCTGTTGTCGTATCTCCTGAACTATGTGTTCTACACTGATGTACTTGTGGAGGAACATCTAGCGGTATCTGTGCCTACTGTATGGGAAATGTGCTGTGAACAGAATTATGACACACATCAAAAAAAGTTTTGTATCACCCCAGTTCCCAGAACTTCTGAAGATAGACGTTGACTGTGGATATTGTTTTACATACACAGTCCCTTTAACTGCTCAGAGATGTCACTAAACCCTCCAAAAGATGTGAAAAACCATGCATGAGCAGCGCTTATTAGACAGAGGGGGTCCGAGAGCCGATCAGTTCCTGTCATTCCACCAGGAAGGAGATACACAGGTCGTGTTGTCTGTAGTTCAACCATTCCTAGACGGCAAATATCGCGGTTCGATCGTGCCCGCATTTTTACTTTGTGCCAGTAAGAGCTTTCAACAAGGGAAGTGTCCAGGAGCTCGGAGTGAACCAAAGCGATGTTGCTCGGACATGGAGGAGATACAGAGAGACAGGAACTATCGATGACATGCCTCGCTCAGGCCGCCCAAGGGCTACTACTGCAGTAGATTACCGCTACCTACGGATGATTGCTCGGAGGAATCCTGACAGCAACGCCACCATGTTGAATAATGCTTATCGTGCAGCCACAGGACGTTGTGTTACAACTCAAACTGTGCGCAACATGCTTCACTCCCGACGTCCATGGCGAGGTCCATCTTTACAACCACGACACCATGCAGCGCGGTACAAATGGGATCATCAACATGCCGAATGGACCGCTCAGGACTGGCATCACGTTCTCATGAGTATCGCATATGCCTTCAACCAGACAATCGTCGGAAACGCGTTTGGAGGCAACCAGCTCAGGCTGAATGCCTTAGACACACAGTCCAGCGAGTGCAACAAGATGGAGGTTCCCTGCTGTTTTGGTGTGGCATTCTGTGGGGCCGACGTACGCCGCTGGTGCTCATGGAAGACGCCGTATCAGCTGTACGATACGTGTATGCCGTCCTCCGACCGATAGTGCAACCATATCGGCGAGGCATTCGTCCTCATGGACAACAATTCGGGCCCCCATCGTGCACATCTTGTGAATGACTTCCTTCAGGATAACGACATCGCTCGACTAGAATGGCTTAAATGTTTTCCAGACATGACCCCTATCGAACATGTCTGGAATCGATTGAAAAGGGCTGTTTATGGACAACGTAACCCACCAACCACTCTGAGGGATCTACGCCGAATCGCCGTTGAGTGGGACAATCTGGATCAACAGTGTCTTGATGAACTTGTGGATAGCATGCCACGACGAATATAGGCATTCATCAATGCAAGAGGACGTGCTACTGGGTATTAGAGCTACCGGTGTGTACAGAAATCTGGACCACCACCTGTGAAGATCTCACTGTATGGTGGTACAAAATGCAATGTGTGGTTTTCGTGAGAAATAAAAAGGGCAGAAATGATGTTTATGTTGATCTTTATTCCAATTTTCTGTACAGGTTCCGAAAGTCTCGGAACCGAGGTGATGCAAAACTTTCTTTGATGTGTGTAGTACAGAAGCAACAAATTGAAACTTCGTTCATGATGCGGCAGTATCTCACATATCAGAGTGTTCGTGGTGCCATGTCTCCTGAACTATGTGTCGTACAATGATTTATCTTTCTAGGTTGAAATGGTTCAAATGGCTCTGATCACTATGGGACTTAACATCTTAGGTCATCAGTCCCCTAGAACTTATAACTACTTAAACCTAACTAACCTAAGGACATGACACAACACCCAGCCATCACGAGGCAGAGAAAATCCCTGACCCTGCCGGGAATCGAACCCGGGAACCCGGGCGTGGGAAGCGAGAACGCTACCGCACGACCACGAGATGCGGGCCCTTTTTAGGTACATATAGTGGAATATGCGGATACCGTCTGTGAAGTGCGTTGTGAATAGGTTAGTGGTAAAGCAGTAATTAATTAAAACATCATACATGATACTACAGTTTTTTGTCGCATCTCAGAATTTGTCGTCATATCTCCTGAACTATGTTTGGTACAAAGATATATTTCTTTAACTAAAGTCTGCGGTAAATGTGAATACTGACTGCGAAAAGTGCTGCGAACAAAGTTAATTGCAACTAAGTAAGAAATTTTAACGTGTTGCATGATACGGCAGTTTTTCACGCGTATCAGTGTTTGTGATGTCATGTCTACTGAACTAAGTGTCGTACAATAATATATTTTTTCTGGTACATTCAATTGTTTATGTGAAAATGTTCTGCAAAACGTCACGAATACAGTTAATAGTAAAGAAGTAACAAATTCAGACGTCATGCTTCATGTGGCAGTTTTACTTTATGAACAGCAAAAATATAAACAGTAAACTGTTTTCCTTTCGGCATTTTGTGCGGATAGTCAGCGAGAAAATGTTTCGTAAATGTGCGAAATTATTTGTAAAATATGATGGAATTTTTTAAGTGCTCTCATTCTCAAATACTGAGTGGCTAAAGTAGTGGGTTTTTTCGCGTCGTGGGCTAGCCTGCTTTTCCATCACCCCCTCCCCCCCCCCCCCCCCCCCCCCCACTCCTTGGACAGGTGAGTCGTTCTTATCGCCACGACGATTCTTTCCAGACGGTACGGGTCGGAGTGGCCGAGCGGTTCTAGGCGCTTCAGGTTGGAACCGCGAGACCGCTACGGTCGCATGTTCGAATCCTACCTCGGGCATGGATGTGTGTGATGTCCTTAGGTTAGTTAGGTTTCAGTAGTTCTACGTTCTTGGGGACTGATGACCTTACATGTTAGGTCCCATAGTACTCAGACCCATTTGAACCATTTTTCCAGACGGTAAACCATATGTCTAACAAGGCTGGTTGAAATCAGTCCAGTAGTTGAGGAGGATATGTGGAACATACATACGTATAGCTTATAAATATATACGTATGTACATTCAATTTTATAATTTGTATGGTTTAATCGTAAAGTCCCTCTGCCACAGCACACAATTCACTACCTGTATCAATAACCGTAACGGTCTTAATACCATTAAATTTCTACATCTACTATAGATTAGTATTCCTCTTTACTTGTAACTTCTTCTTCCTCAAAGAGAGGTATCCTAGTATCCTCAAAATCTCCTATTATCAAGCGTTTCATTGCCACTGTTGTCTCCGTCACCAGAGTTCGTGATAGGAATCCACGTCCACCTCATCTAGTTTTTGCCAGTTCTGTCATGTCCTCTCTCTATCCTGTCACCATTGTTTATCTCATGCAGGCACCTCACACCGCCTGTTGCAGTAATCATTCGTACCTCCTCGTCTCCAACCTCCTCTTCCACGCTTCTTAAAACCATTACTGTGCCTCTCTTTCCCACTTGCCTCATTGTGATCTACATTGCGATCCCACCAGCTTCCACGATCACTTGACCGCCTATTCACACGTCTCCATACGTTATTGGTTATCTCTTCTCCCGATAACCTGTCTAACGCTTGTAAAATATGTTCAGTTTTCTTGTTAGAAATTCCTACTAATTTGTCCTCTAAACTCACTGGCAGTTAGAACAATACTACCGCAATGAAGTTATCTAGATACAAACACTTTTCACAGAAACTTTGGAAGTAATCTTTGTCATTGTAGCATCCACTGCCCTTGAAATTTCGCCCCTGGAAACTACAATTTCTTAAGTTCCATTGTGCACTGTTAGATCAATGCATGTCTAAGATTTTTAACAAATTCCTTGTAAACTCACTTGATCCCGCTGTTCTCATTCCTCATGCCAGAGATATCCGTTCCATTCTAATGGTGACACGTCCTATCTATTTCCTGTCATACAATTTCTATGCCAGTACGTCGTGAATCGGCCTCTTCGGATGTTGTATTTCTTCTGGTGCAAAACTAAACCTTTAAATAGTGGTGCTATTTGCTACAGGTTCCACTATTATTATTTATGAAATAATATTTCTTAATTATCAACCTAGTTTATCTCTACCCTTTTAGAGAAGACATCAGTGCCTTCGGCAGTAACATCACTGACGCCCTCCTGAATGCCACCTACACTGCCAAAAATCTCTTTATTGTTAGTTTTTGCAAAATCCTGAATCTATTCTGTTTGGCACTGCTGAACCAGTTTTATAGAGTCATTCATTCAAATTGGTATTTGAAACATCATGTTTTTCGATCTCATTACTGAAATTTTTATATAAATTTTTTTTATGCTGCTGAAATTCATGAATACATCTACTATGATTTACTACCATGGTCTTCCAGTAGTTATTCTTCCTGCCAAATCCTTAGCTACTTTTCTCTGTGCCTTTATTACATTCCCTAATCTCTTATCTACTTCTTTTTGTCTTTTTTCAGTTTCCCTGATATATTTCTCTAATTTGTCACTGTTTTTGTTGTTAGTTTCCTGAACGATTTTGATTTGCTGTTGATTAGTATCCCTTAGCTGCTTGTTAGTATTCCTAGCAGTTTCTTCTATTTTATTGTTAGCCACATCTAGTTTATTCATCAGAAGTGAAATCATTTCCTGCATGTTAAATTATGTGCCATTCTTCTTGTTAGTTCCATCTACTGTGGCCATACACTCACTAACAACTGCCTGAGTGTATGACTCAACCCAAACTTCAAAATGGCATTTCCTGCTCCTCGTTTCCTACTCTGTCACTTATTCTAATTATCGGTACTTCCTTAGATTTTGCAAGCCGAAACATATAGCATTATCTGATAAAACTACGTTTTCTTGAGCCATATTTGGCTCTACACTTCCACTTAGGTTGCTCATTCTAATGTGTAACTTACTCTTTTTTTTCGTTTGAGCAATATTACGTTATCATTTATACTATTTAATACGCTCGAAATGAATTTTAAGTTACTCTAGGTAAGTTTCAGTACTCTAGGGGCAACACAATCGTAAAAAAAGGCCCACTCTCTCATACGTGCATACAACTCTGGATCGCTGCGCACTCATTCATCTCTGCCGCTGCGCTGAGCCGAGACGCTTCCCGCGCGATCCTGGTGGGCTGCGATGCTTCCCCTGTTAAGCGACTGTCTTTGCTACTCTCGATGCCGTTATCTTCTTTCTTCTCCATCACGATGTCTTCTCGACGGTCTTTCGTTAAGTTTCGCTCGAAAAGTGTTAGTTGTCAATGGACGCGATTTGTGTTTTCCACTCTGCGGACTTATTACGGTTCACGACACATTTTCCGCACTCCACGACACGCGCAGTTTTAATGTTGCTACCATCAAATCACAAATTCCTGTTACTTTTTAAACTTAATGTTCTTTTCCGTCGTAATTGCTGTCGAACTGCGCTTCCTATTCTTAACAAAAATTTGCAATTAATAGTTCCTTCCGCTGACAGTTATCCAAACGCGATAGGATTATCCCACAGAAGCTATGCCAAATGTAACAGCACCTCAGTTTACCAAACATTCTTAAGTGTTTCAGTCTAGCTAGCGAGTCCATATAAGATGGTATAAGAGGCACGCAGTACGACTGGCATGCCTTTTCATCCGGATTTGCAGAGATTAAGACAATCCGTCCTAAAATTATCCTACTGAGTCGTCGTGTACGATTTCCTCCTACCTGTTCTGCTATAAAGCTCTAGTGGCTCTTGTCCTATGTAGAAGGTGCAGAGTCCGCTACCGATTTCTCTGGAAAGTGCAGTTCTACACCCTGTAATTCTAACAAGGAACCCCTTGAGTACGAGGACGCAAGTTCATTATTTAGTAAGTCTCATTTGATTATGACAGGCAAAATATTAGCTGCTAATGACTCACCATGTGCATCAGGAGGGCGACAGAAAATGAGTGTCTGGAAGGTGCAGAGCTCAACCTTTTTTGGATATATGTACAACAATTCACAAAATGGATATTGTCGACATTCAAGAAATGTTCAAAACAAACCATTAACTTGCACCATGAACACCGAATGAAAAATGGCGTGCCACAGTTATTATGAAGTTTCTCACCATCAAGATCGAAGGCGAACTCATAGGGAATTACAAGCCTTGCAGGACATTCAGCTAGGTATCCACTCTTAAAGAATGCATATAGAGTCAAAGTAGTGCAACGGTCAGATGAGAACTGATGGAATGCGATGGCATGAAAGCGAATGCGAAACTGTCTGTCGGGGAGCTCATCGTGAAACTGGCTATCCCTTAAGGCATAGCTGCAAATAGTTCGATAATATGTTAATGTCACACACTTCAGGAGGAATAGTTTGCTCTAAAGGAGTATAATTTTTATACGCAGATCAGGAATCAAGCAAAAGCTATTGGCCAAAAGCAGTGCTCATGCAATAGTTTTAGTTCTCTTACACCCATTTTCCTTCTCTCGCTTGCTGCGAGGTAACTACAGTGGAACCTAGCATAGCGAGCATAATTAGTTCCTGAATCTTACTCGTAGTACGAAACACTCTTTAAGTGAAACAATATATCCCATATTAATTAATGTAAAATACGATAATGCGTTTCATACAGAAAGAGTACTAAAAGTTGTACCTTATCATGCCAATTATTACAAAAATATACATACAGTATTATGTACTTTATTATTCACGATACTAATTCTTTTTTACTAGGAAGGTATCTATAGTCATTTGTTTCTGCCGACGCTTCAACACTTACCGAAAATGCTATACAACATTATCGTCAAGTAAACTTGTAGCTCGCGTAGCCACTGTTTTACTGGGGTGATGACTTTCTATGTTCGACGAAACCGGTTCCTATGCTTTCAGCATTTCTGTCATTGCGCTACAAGACTGCTGCTTTGCTGTTACCGCCTCCTCCTCCTCTCCTCCTCCTCCTCTGAAGAACTCCTCTCCACAACTTCCTACTGTGAAACGCACTGCAACTCCATAAGCTCGTCGGTGGTCATTTCTTGGCTGAGATCTTCCACAAGTTCATTGATATTATTGTTATCCACTTCTCGTCCCATGCTCTTGGGCGAAGACACAATCTCGTTGACTATAGACTCCATAGGTACTAGATCAAATGCTTCAGAGTCACATTCTACAAAGCACTCCGGCCAAAGCTCCTTCCAAGTAGAAGTGAGAGTTCTCTTGGTAATCCCTTTCCACGCCATTTTGTTCATCTTGACGCAGGGGACGATGTTGAAGTGATATTTCCAAACCTCTCTGAGAGAGAGAGAGTGGTAGCTCGAAGAGTGCTTTAGAGTAGGGCTTTTTAAAGTTAGAAATAATCTGCTAGTCCATAGACTGGAGTAACGGATTGGTATTGGGAGGCAGAAATTGGATCTTGATGAATTGGAGTTCTTTAAGGACGTGGTCTTATAGGCTTGGAGAGTGGGCAGATTCACCTCAAGCAAATATTTTTTCACCGAAGGGCCAAACACTTAATTGATCCCATTGTTGGACATCCACATCACATTTTACCTGCTCTTATGGACTTTACTCTTCTTGAAGGCTCGTGGAATTTCTGAATGTTAAATAAACAGCGGTTTAATTATCAAATCGCTGCTTATATTGACACAGAATAGCAGTGTAAGACGGTCTTTCATTGGCTTGTGACCGGGCAATGCATTCTTCTATGGAGTTATAAAGGTATTCTTGGGCATCTTTCTCCAGAATAGACCCGTCTCGTCACAATTAAAAACCCGAATCTACAAGCATCTTGAAGTTGCTGATGAAGTTCTCTGCTGCCTTTGAGTCGGAGCTGACTGCTTCGCTGTGCCTCACAACGCTGTGGTGCCGGTTCTTCTCTTAAACTTCTCGAAACACTCACGGATTCCCTTAAACACTTCTTCGGCCACTGATGAACCTGGCGTTTTATTAATGAAGTCGGCGAAAATCATTCTCGTTAATAGCACCGCCTTGCAATTGATTTTCATTTATCCATATAAGGAGCAACCTTTTGACATTATCCAGAATACGAAACCGTTGTTTAGATACTCTTGTCACTTCCTTTGAAGCATCTATGTCCTTAATATTGTCCTTGTCCTTAGGACAGTGCAAATAGTTGATGTAGGCCGATTGTATGTGCGTACTAAACCAGCAACAGTCACACCATGTTCGCGTTTCTCAGTGATTTTACGTTTCATTTCTAATGTAATTTTCTTTCTCTTATGGTCGTCTTCTTGCGGCTTTACCTTCGGGGACATTAATACGAAGATGATTAAAGTTTGCAGAAAAAAAACACTGTGTGAACACAAGTTTAGAAAAAAAAGTGTGATCTGCTAAGATGGTAGCAGAAAGAGCTCAAGTTGTGGTAGGTACTAGAGACATCTTTCATATGCCACTGCCGACAGTGAAAGGCGTTCATATTGTTGAACGTTTCCCCTGCCGCGTTCGAACGGCTGGGACGTCACACTCAATTGTCGTCCGTCGTTATGCAGAACATCGACCGTTAAGCGAGTCATTTTTTTAAAAATTTGTTTTGCTTGTTGCGCGTTATGGGAGGTGCTCATTAAGCAGGCTTCCACTGTATCCCCTCCTGCTCTTGCAAAATCTTGCACACGAAAAAGAATCGTTGGGGGCAGAGCACACCCAGCTTCTCGCTGCACAATAAAGAACTTTCCAGCCAATTTACCATCCAGATTAACAATCTGCATAATTGTATACAAATGCGTTAAGTCATTGGTGTTAGTTGATCTTGATACAAGTCCCTTGGTACTCCCAATTTCCAGCATTCCGTTCATATGCATTTCCTTCTCAAATCCCACTTGTTCGGAGTTGAAAACAAATTTCTTATTGAAAGATGGGATATGTTTGTTTGTCTCATCTACAAATTTTCCAGTAGATTTCGCAGTTTGCTGTGCTTCGTATAGTTGATGCTTTGCTAGAAATTTCGTTATCTTGTATCTTCCAATTCTGTAGCACTGTTTGAATTTACGCAGACATCCACTACTTCCCCTGAAACCACTGTAATCTATGTCGCGCGTAATTTTATGTGCATAACGTACTCCGTCATCATTATGCACATCCTGTAAATTGTATCGACCATACTAGTAAAACGCACACACTAATTTTTATAACAAGTGCGCCTGGCCCTTCCTTGAATATCCGAAAGTTTTCTTACACACTACACGGACTTATTCGAAATCTGTTCATAATTGTTTTTTTTTCTACTATGCTGCGGATGACCTTCCATATACGTAATTGTGTTTAGTACCCGCTCCTTGGGTAACGATGGTCCTTCACCACATTTCACTGGAGACGGGGTTTGTGACTCCCTGTCCGACAAGGATGATGAACTACGTGGCTCGACACACGTTGCAATATCGCTTTTGCTTGTTAAGCATGTATCGTCATCATTGAAGTCCTCGTGTACAATGTCCGCACAGTCGAGTGTGTGAATCAATGCCAAATATGTTTTCACAATCACGTGATTGTTGCACAGTGAAAGTCACAGTTCGCGTATGTGTGCGATACATGGCAGGCAAAGCACATTTTCCGAGAACGGTAATGTCTTGACCATTATCAGCAGTCAGATGCGTGCTAGATTTAGACAGGCGTGGGGAGTGTAACAGTTCATATGTGTTACGATTCAGCAGTGTAACAGAGGCACCCACGTCCAACTGAAACTTCACACATTTTCCACTAATATGCAAATTAACCAAAAGTTTGTTGGACTGGCGTGGCACTGAAGAAACTGTTTGCTACCTAGGTGTGCTAATGCCTGCAGCAGGCTTTTAATACACTGCATTGATTACATGGGCCTTGTGCATAGATTTTTGTGAGTAGGCATAATTATTATGTTTATTCCATTACGAAAATACTGGATTGCACGTGACCTTTCTTGCCACAAGCGTAATGCTGTGCTTGTCTGGAGGGGCAGTGTTGGTGGTTGTGCCGTTAACAGCACCAAGGGCATGACGTAATTCTGTTCGCCTGTTTAGAGAACTGTTTATGCGGTGCGGCACACATGGGCTGTAGCTGCCTAATGGGCGTGCAAGGGACGACTCAACCCGACAAATTGGTGGTTGCTCAAATTTATCGGCCGTTACGGCACTTGAATCATACTGATCTAGAATTTGCACTACGTGCTAGAATGAAGGAGTGATCTGTTCTCTAAGTTTGACATCAGTTACATCGTAAGCGATCACATAGTGCAACATAACATCTGAATATAAAGCAACACAAGCACATTTGAATTTTGTTTTTCCTCATCATACCCTGCAAATCTGTTACCCACTTGTTATAAGTTTGTTCTGACCGCTTCTTACAACGAAAGAATTGGTACCTATCTGCCACCACATTCACTTATTCGTCATATTCGTTAGTTAGCGAGTCTAAAACCTGATCATAGGGAAGTTCACTCGGAATTGCGTTAGGGAACAGTTTGTGAATGAGGTGAAAAACTGCACTTCCTACCATTGAAAAAAAGTAGTGTAGTTTCACAGCATCAGATACTTTGTGAGCAATGGTGTGGGCTTCATACAGCTGCAACCACTCGAGCCATTCCTCTTCTTTTTTTATTAAACTGACGTAAAGGTCCTATGGCACTCGGAGCTACAGTTGTTTCTTGTGGCGCTGCATTTGTGGCTTGATTCGCCAGGATTTTTTTACTGTGTTTAGTAATGTGAATATTTGCTGCATCTGAAACTGAAACATCTGTGTTGGCGGCGTTCCATCTATTGCTTGCAGCTGAGGTGCCTGAGCGGGGGGCGGGAGAGGTGGGTTGCTCATTGTGGAATAGGGAAATGCATTAAAACAGACAATGTAACACAATAAAAATAAGCCCAAAGCGAAGATAATTTCTGCAACGCCCACCTGAAAACTCTAAATAGAAAAAAACACTATAAGAGGCACTGTTAAAACAAGTGAACACACCCATGCAAGAAAAGACAATGTAGAATTAAGGCGCCAGAAGAATGGAAAAGCTCACGACAAAAAACAGAGACTCTATGGTGGCTGGTTAACAGCAATATTGGTGTAAGAAAGTGTTTGTGACTGGTAGGCCTTTGCTAATACTTGTTGTGAATCACAGTAGTAAGCAGCGATTTGTAGTCTTAACAGAACACGTCACAGATCCTACATATAACAAAGAGTTTATAACATGTTACGTCATACAAAGAGTAACATTAATCAGAGACATAAATGTCCCGACAACTTCAATTCCTAACATCCTGCTCACCCTGGTCAACCTCCAGGGGGCAGGGGATGACCAGGTGAACCGGATGTACTATATGCTGTCCTTCTGGCGTGCGCAGTATTACCGTCCTTATTTTATTTTCTCTTCCCTTTACACATCTTTCTATTTTCCCTTTTTTCCACTTGTGTCTTGGTGGTCCATCCTCTTGAATCAAACCCAGATCACCAGGTCGGCCGGCCGGAATGGCCGTGCGATTCTAGGCGCTACAGTCTGGAGCCAAGCGACCGCTACGATCGCAGGTTCGAATACTGCCTCGGGCATGGATGTGTGTGATGTCCTTAGGTTAGTTAGGTTTAATTAGTTCTACGTTCTAGGCGACTGATGACCTCAGAAGTTAAGTCGCATAGTGCTCAGAGCCATTTGAACCATTCACCAGGTCGAAAGTCAATGCATCTTGCAGATGTGCCTCTAACTTCGTGGAAGCTCCTAAGTTCCATGAGATACCCCTTGGTCCAGCTTTTCCGAAAGTTGTTTGTTAGTTTTTGCTGTAGATTAAATTCCTTGGTGAGATTGTGTGTGACGGTAAGATCCAGTCCATTGGGGCACATTTAACAGGCCTTCAATTACCAGAAGGTGTGCTTGTGTCAGGAGTTCTTCATCATCTCCTGGAGAGTTTGGCCTGGAGTTTACTGCAGCTTCGATGCTGACCAAGATGGTCTAGCGTTGTTCTGCAGTTAGACGTGATGTCCCAACATCTTCCTTATGCATCGCTTGACGATGCCCACCATTCTCACCACCAATAAGCCAGTGGCGCAATGAAATTCCAAGTGATTCCACTTTGGCGAGGAAGCTATGGGTCTCTGAGGTGATTAATGAGTTTCATAATGTCGATAATTCTTGGTTAGCGGTGTGAAAGGCCTTTGCATTGTCGGTGTAGAGGGCGCGCGGCAATCAACATCTACTAACAGTGTTGGTATTCATACTGGAGCTCTAAATGTACTGCACGCGTTGTTGCGCAAGTGAGGAGCGTTATATTTTCCATGGTCAAGCCTGTCTTGACGTAAAGAGGACCAGCGAAGTTTACGCCAGTGACAGTAAAAGGCTTAAACGGTCTCATTCTATATGTGAGTAGGCATGCTTCAACTTGTTTTCCAGTTAAGTCTTCATGATCTAGCATAATAAACATGTATGAAGAACTCTTTTAAAGGTTTGATGACCTTTAAGTATATAAATTCTTCCCGAAGTTTGGATAACACAATTTTGACACCAAGATAATGAAAATCAGTATGTGTTTGAAGTACGAGGAGTCTCGTGAAGTGATGTGAAGCATCTAGAAGCGGTATACGTGCATTTATTTCACCACAGTTCTGTGTCTACGTGAAAGGGTTGGATATAGTCAAGCTGATTAGACTAGTCGGCCATATCATGTGCGCGATATTGGGGAGAGAGGCATGCATTACTTCCTGAATTCCAATCACAAATGAGTGTCGAAAAACACGGAGCAGTGACTGGAGAGTTAAATGTGAAATAGTTGGAACAGTGATGGTGTGAATGTCACTTGTGAGATTACCCATACGATGCCAGCGAGTGGAATGGACCTTGTTGTTCAACAGTGATCGTTGATATGAAACAGTGTAAATATACAGAGTGATTACGATTAAAGTTAAACTTTCAAGCCGCTGTAGAAATAATACCACTGGCCAGAATGACGTCAAACTGCAACGGAATATTATCAGAGAAGGGGGAAAATGCATGGCAGAAGAAAAATAAATAGTTACAAAAGTAGCGATAAATGGCGCTGAAAGTATCATAATTTAGTAGTGGTCGACTACAAATGACAAATGAATGATACAACAATGCCTATGGTGTACGTATGACACTAAACAAACTATACTACTTAATGGGTTCAAAAATGGTTCAAATGGCTCTGAGCACTATGGGACTTAACATCTGTGGTCATCAGTCCCCTAGAACTTAGAACTACTTAAACCTAACTAACCTAAGGACATCACACACATCCATGCCCGAAGCAGGATTCGAACCTGAGACCATAGCAGTCGCGCGGCCTACTTAATGGGCATGGGTGTATAGGTGTGATACTATTAGTTACTTAAGCCTATCCACTACGGGAAGGTCATATCACATTGGATGGGAAAAATCGGTTTTTCATTGTCCTGAGGCCAGAAACCGCATAAAAACAACAATCAAAATGAAATCGGATTATTAATTTTCGTGTGAGTGACACAAAATATGTTAAATTTCCTGTCCAATGTTATCTGCAACAAGTTACACAACTGATCGAAGTGTTTCCCGGGTCACGTTCAGAATGTGTTCCGCAATACGTTCCTTCAATGGAGGTAAGTTTGCAAACGGAACACTGAACACAACATCTTTCAAATAGC
This sequence comes from Schistocerca gregaria, assembly GCF_023897955.1. NCBI lineage: Eukaryota > Metazoa > Arthropoda > Insecta > Orthoptera > Acrididae > Schistocerca > Schistocerca gregaria. The sequence goes on along the minus strand of NC_064931.1, from coordinate 440,797,315 downwards.
CCCACAGCCAGAAGCCATACAGACTAAGATCGAGTGATCGGGACGGCCAGGCTATAGGGAAATGGCGGCTGATAATTCTAGCATTTCCGAAATGGAGCTGCAGCACCTGTTTAACTGGATTTGGAATCCAGAATGAGATTTTCACTCTGCAGCGGAGTGTGCGCTGATATGAAACTTCCTGGCAGATTAAAACTGTGCACCGGAATTTGCAACGTGCGAAGGTGCGCCGTCCTACATAAAAATGATGACATCCACACATCCACGCTGTTGGAGAGCTGGAATGACGTGGTTGCGCAAAAGATACTCATTGCGCTTACCAGTGACGGTACAGGTAACAGGGCCGGAAGCACCTTTCTCTTCGAAAAAATATGGCCTCATAATAAATGATGCCGTAAACCGTCACCACTCAGTGCCCTTTTGAGGATGAAGTGGTGCTGGTTGATTTGCGTGTGGCTTTTGCGTTGCACATATTCGACAATTTTGTGTATTGACATATCTTGTCAGATGGAAGTGGGCTTCGTCTGTCCACAAGATCTTCCGCGGCTAATCATTGTCCACTTCCATGCGAGCAAGAAATTCTAAAGCAAAGGTCTTGCTGGAAGGTCAACAGGAAGAAAGTTGTTCACATGGGTAAATCTGAATGGATAGAAAAGGATGTTTCGTAGGATTTTACGCACCGTGCTCACGGGTATGTCTAATTGTTGTGGTTGGCAGGAGAGCCAACACCGTGTTACTAGAGGAGGCCGAAAGGCACGCGATTTTGCTCACGCAGGCTGGCGTGAGGTCTGGAACAGGACAACGAAATTAGAATTTAGAAACAACGGACGTAGCTGGTGGAATACTTAACTTTAATCCAATAATGACGAACCTCGGTTTTGACGGTACATAGTTCACAATATCAATAGCAACTGATAATGGCGCCTTGCTAGGTCGTAGCAGATGACGTAGCTGAAGGCTATGCTAAACTATCTTCTCGGCAAATGAGAACGTAAGTAGGCAGTGAACCATCGCTAGCAAAGTCGGCTGTACAACTGGGGCGAGTGCTAGGAAGTCTCTCTAGACCTGCCGTGTGGCGGCGCTCGGTCTGCAATCACTGATAGTGGCGACACGCGGGTCCGACGTATACTAACGGACCGCAGCCGATTTAAAGGCTACCACCTAGCAAGTGTGGTGTCTGGCGGTGACACCACACTAATGTTCGGCAATTCTCCGTGCACTACACGTTTGCGCACAACTACTCGTCTCCTCCAGCAGTGCTGTGGCCACTGCTTCCACTACCAGGTTGTACACCAGAAGAACCCATCTTTCCGAATTACCGAATCATTTTCTCCAGATCCACGGCAGTCATCGGACCAATGCCTTTCTTCAAACCCTTCAGTGTCAGGAGCGACTACAGAGCGACGTGTGCACAGTCATCGTTCTTGTAATACAGCTTTACAAGCAGAGCGCGATCCTGCATTGAGACGGTCATGACGATGCGAAATGAGGAAAAGCCGTGTACATGGCATGTTTATACCAACTTCAATGGGCTGTGCGCATGACAGGTGTTGTCATGTACGTATTCTGACACATACAGCGCCACCTATTGATCAGTTTTCACATTTTTTTTTTCTGCCATGCGTTTCCCCTTTGTCCGATAATATTTTGCGTTGCGTTGCACATAATATTCCATTGCAATTTAACGTCATTCTGACTAGTGGTGTTATTTATAAAGCGTTTTGAAAGTTTAACTTTAATTATAATCACCTTGTATATAAATAACTCATAATAATTTGCTTCTACAGAATTGTTATTGTTTCATCCTTTCGTTAAAATTTTGATGTAGCCGCAGCTCACTGGACAGAGGGATAAGTGGAAAGAGCATGTAGTCATAGACAGGCGATCATCGTAGGCCGCACCACCCGCTCTTTCCGTCTCTATGATTTCTACCTCACCATTTATGACCGTCCAATCCACCTCACTCCTACCTTGACCTCACACTCGACCGCCACCTCACCTGGACTCCCTATCTCCTTACCATCCAACACAAAGCTCACAACAGACTCTGCCTCCTGAAACTCCTGTTTAGCTAGAGATGGGGTCCGCATCCTTGCACCATCCTTCACATCTAGAAATCCTTGATCCAGCCCATCCTCTGTTATGCCAGCGTTGCTTGGATTTCTGCCCCTCCCAGATTCTATAAATCCCTCCAAATGCTCGAACGCCATGCGCACCACCTCTCCTTTCCCCACCTTCCCCTTTTCCTTGAACACATCTGCACACTATATACTGTCCGCCGCCTTGATCCCCCTCACCCCCTGATGTCTCCCTTCCTCTCCATCCCCAGCCCATTGTCGCGCCTTTAACGTTGTGTCCTACCCTCTCTCCATCTCCACACCCTCCGCATCCTTTCCCAATGCATCTTCCACCATCTACACCTCCCAGATGATGAGCTTCGCCCTAACATCTACCCTTTCTACCAACTCTAACCCCATCTTCCTCCTGTCCCATCCTCAGGGTTCCCTCTCCTCCCCCTCCCTTCTCCTGAGTGGCTTTCCCCTCCTACTCCCCCTCCCTCTCTTGTGCTCCCCTTCAGTGTCTCTGTGCTTCCTCCTGCCTTGTCTTCCCTCTTCATCTCCTGCCCCACCTGTCTCCTGCATCTTGATGCACCCACTGTTGCAATTACTCTTTCCCTCCAGCCCCCTCTCCTGCCTCTCCCTTGGCAGGTCCTACCTGACAGTTTTATGCTTCATTATGTGTGCTCCAAGTGGGTTGAAAGTGTGTTGTTCTGGAGTGACTTTAATTCTGTGGCCAACTTTTAACCTGTGTGTGTGTGACTTCAGTGTCTTTTTTGTGTTCTACGAATCGCCAACTGTGTTTTTTAACTTCATGTCGACTTTTTTAATTGCCCCCCCCCCCCCAAGAACGTCTCCTTGTCAGTGTATTTTTACCTCCATTATCTCCCTTACTCTGTTTTATGTCCCCCTTTTTTATCACCTTATATGTAACATTTTATTCTTGTATTAGTTGACATGTCAGTCGGCTGAAGAGCGGCGGATTGTGCCGCTGCCCATATGGGGCAGGGGAATGACATCACAATAAAGAAAAAAAAAAGTAGTGGTAGAAATCGAGAATGCTAAACATTGTGTTGAAGTTCAATATACACAGTTTGAGTGGGACTGTTTACGTGGCATGATGACTGGATACAATCCACCTTATACTCCTATGAACATCTGATTTTTTGGCAGGAGGGTATCCATCAGAAATAGAATTGTGCACAGATGCAGCGCTCAAGGGAACATCTGGAGAGCCGTCCGTTTACTTAGATCATTCAAGTATCACCAAGATACGTTGTTGTGGTCTTCAGTCCTGAGACTGGTTTGATGCAGCTCTCCATGCTACTCTATCTTGTGCAGGCTTCTTCATCTCCCAGTACCTACTGCAACCTACATCCTTCTGAATCTGCTTAGTGTAGTCATCTCTACGATTTTTACCCTCCACGCTACCCTCTGATACTAAATTGGTGATCCCTTGGTGCCTCAGAACATGTCCTACCAACCGATCCCTTCTTCTGGTCAAGTTGTGCCACAAACTTCTCTTCTCTCCAATCCTATTCAATACTTCCTCATTAGTTATGTGATCTACCCATCTAATCTTCACCATTCTTCTGTAGCACCACATTTCGAAAGCTTCTATTCTCTTCTTGTCCAAACTAGTTATCGTCCATGTTTCACTTCCATACGTGGCTACACTCCATACAAATACTTTCAGAAATGACTTCCTGACACTTAAATCTATACTCGATGTTAACAAATTTCTCTTCTTCAGAAACGCTTTCCTTGCCATTGCCAGTCTACATTTTATGTGCTCTCTACTTCGACCATCATCAGTTATTTTGCTCCCCAAATAGCAAAACTCCTTTACTACTTTAATTGTCTCATTTCCTAATCTAATACCCTCAGCCTCACCCGACTTTATTCGACTACATTCCATTATCCTCGTTTTGCTTTTGTTGATGTTCATCTTATATCCTCGTTTCAAGACACTATCCATTCCGTTCAACTGCTCTTCCAAGTCCTTTGCTGTCTCTGACAGAATCACAATGTCATCGGCGAACCTCAACATTTTTATTTCTTCTCCATGTATTTTAATACCTACTCCGAATTTTTCTTTTGTTTCCTTTACTGCCTGCTCAATATACAGATTGAATAACACCGGGGAGAGGCTACAACCCTGTCTCACTCCTTTCCCAACCACTGTTTCCCTTTCATGCCCCTCGACTCTTATGACTGCCATCTGGTTTCTGTACAAATTGTAAATAGCCTTTCGCTCCCTGTATTTTACCCCTGCCACCTTTAGAATTTGAAAGAGAGTATTCCAGTCAACATTGTCAAAAGCTTTCTCTAAGTCTACAAATGCTAGAAACGTAGGTTTGCCCTTCCTGAATCTAGCTTCTAAGATAAGTCGTAGGGACAGTATTGCCTCACGTGTTCCAACATTTCTACGGAATCCAAACTGATCTTCCCCGAGGTCGGCTTCTGCTAGTTTTTCCATTCGTCTGTAAAGAATTCGCATTAGTATTTTGCAACTGTGACTTATTAAATTGATAGTTCGGTAATTTTCACATCTGTCAACACCTGCTTTCTTTGGGATTGGAATTACTTTATTCTTCTTGAAGTCTGAGGATATTTCGCCTGTCTCATACATCTTGCTCACCAGATGGTAGAGTTTTGTCAGGACTGGCTCTCCCAAGGCCGTCAGTAGTTCCAATGGAATGTTGTCTACTCCCGGGGCCTTGTTTCGTTTCAGGTCTTTCAGTGCTCTGTCAAACTCTTCACACAGTATCGCATCTCCCATTTCATCTTCATCTACATTCTCTTCCATTTCCATAATACTGTCCTCAAGTACATCGCCCTTGTATAGACCCTCTATATACTACTTCCACCTTTCTGCTTTCCCTTCTTTGCTTAGAACACTATGGGACTTAACATCTGTGGTCATCAGTCCCCTAGAGCTTAGAACTACTTAAACCTAACTAACCTAAGGACATCACACACATCCATGCCCGAGGCAGGATTCGAACCTGCGACCGTAGCAGCCGCGCGGTTCCGGGCTGAGCGCCTTAACCGCGAGACCTCCGCGGCTGGCCTGGGTTTCCATCTGCTCTCTTGATATTCATACAAGTGGTTCTCTTTTCTCCAAAGGTCTCTTTAATTTACCTGTAGGCAGTATTTATCTTACCCCTAGTGAGATAAGCCTCTACATCCTTACATTTGTCCTCTAGCCATCCCTGCTTAGCCATTTTGCACTTCCTGTCGATCTCATTTTTGAGACGTCTGTATTCCTTTTTGCCTGCTTCATTTACTGCATTTTTATATTTTCTCCTTTCATCAATTAAATTCAATATTTCTTCTGTTACCCAAGGATTTCTACTAGCCTTCATCTTTTTTACCTATTTGATCCTGTGCTGCCTTCACTACTTCATCCCTCAAAGCTACCCATTCTTCTTCTACCGTATTTCTTTACCCCATTCCTGTCAATTGCTCCCTTATGCTCTCCCTGAAACTCTGTACAATCTCTGGTTCTTTTAGTTTATCCAGGTCCCATCTCCTGAAATTCTCACCTTTTTGCAGTTTCTTTAGTTTTAATCTACAGGTCATAACCAATAGATTGTGGTCAGAGTCCACATCTGCCCCTGGAAATGTCTTACAATTTAAAACCTGGTTCCTAAATCTCTGTCTTACCATTATATAATCTATCTGAAACCTGTCAGTATCTCCAGGCTTCTTCCATGTATACAGATTTCTTTTATGGTTCTTGAACCAAGTGTTAGCAATGATTAAGTTGTGCTCTGTGCAAAATTCTACCAGGCGGCTTCCTCTTTCATTTCTTTGTCCCAGTCCATATTCACCTACTACGTTTCCTTCTCTCCCTTTTCCTACTACCGAATTCCAGTCACCCATGACTATTAAATTTTCGTCACCCTTCACTATCTGAATAATTTCTTTTATTTGATCATACATTTCTTCAATTTCTTTGTCATCTGCAGAGCTAGCTGGCATATAAACTTGTACTACAGTAGTAGGTGTGGGCTTCGTATCTAACTTGGCCACAATAATGCGTTCACTATGCTGTTTGTAGTAGCTTACCCGCATTCCTACTTTCCTATTCATTATTAAACCTACTCCTGCATTACCCCTATTTGATTTTGTGTTTATAACCCTGTATTCACCTGACCAAAAGTCTTGTTCCTCCTGCCACCGAACTTCACTAATTCCCACTATATCTAACTTTAACCTATCCATTTCCCTTTTTAAATTTTCTAACCTACCTGCCCGATTAAGAGATCTGACATTCCACGCTCCGATCCGTAGAACGCCAGTTTTCTTTCTCCTGATAACGACATCCTCTTGAGTAGTCCCCGCCCGGAGATCCGACTGGGGGACTATTTTACCTCCGGAATATTTTACCCAAGAGGACGCCATCATCATTTAATCATACAGTAAAGCTGCATGCCCTCGGGAAAGATTACGGCTGTAGTTTCCCCTTGCTTTCAGCCGTTCGCAGTACCAGCACAGCAAGGCGGTTTTGGTTATTCTTACAAGGCCAGATCAGTCAATCATCCAGACTGTTGCCCCTGCAACTACTGAAAAGGCTGCTGCCCCTCTTCAGGAACCACACGTTTGTCTGGACTCTCAACAGATACCCCTCCGTTGTGGTTGCACCTACGGTACGGCTATCTGTATCGCTGAGGCACGCAAGCCTCCCCACCAACGGCAAGGTCCATGGTTCATGGGGGGAGGCCCCAAGATACATGGAACAGAAAGTCCTTTACTTATTGTGGCAGACAGAGTCAGAGGCAACCATCTATCTTTGCCCTGTTCTGTGATTTTGTAAGCTAAGACAGCACAATGCGCGTGTGAATGATTTACGACACAATGTAACTTCTTGCAACCATACAGTGCACACGTCCCCTACGATCCACCCCATTAAATATACAAAAGCTGAATGTATGAAATGGGTGCGTAGACATGTTACCGAGTCCATAGCTTTGAATGTGTTAGAAGGCGAATTTTTCGTAACATGCTGCAACTGCTGATGTGGTAAAAAACTGTAACATTTAATGATATTAAAGATGATGTTTTACTACACTCAATGTACAATTGCTGATGTAAAGTAATATTTTCTTTGAAAAAATGATTTATAATTTTTTTATAGACCTCTTATCATTCAAATGTGAAATAGGACTTTGCAGAAACATGCATTAACCCTAGCTCAGTGAGTAAAGGATTTGTTTTTTAGAACAGAAATACAGTCATTACCATCCTCCCACCAACTGCTATAGTGACTGGACGTCTTTTTAGCGTTCTGAGGACGTATGTGCAGCTAATTTCGATGTGTGCTGTGCTTTGTATGCAGTATATATGATGCAGCATTATTACTGTCTGATATTGCGAAAAGAAAATACGAGGATATTTGTACTTCTTCATACATCCTCCAATGGTAGCTGAACCTAAGATTAGTAATAAATGAATGTATTTTTGTCTGCCTCACTCCCAGGGGCTGGCAGAGGTACGCTTATCCCACCCAGCTCGCTGGAGATGCTGAGCCTTGCCGACAGCTACTGAAGAGAGTAGTGGGGTCAAACGTGCGTCATCTATCAAGGTCCCCAAAGCCGAAAACGAACGCCTGTCGGCTGCCAGGAGGCAATGTACAACACTCACCACAGTATGTAAGTACAGTCTGTTATATATACCAATAACATTATTCAATATACATACAAACCTAGAAGTGAAGTAATCTGAGATGGAATCAACAATTCGTTTGTTTCCTAGCATTTATATTTTTGAACCTGACCAGTTAACTATGGGAAATTTGTTTCACAACGTTGTTAAATCCAAAGAGGGTCTGGTCGTATGTGAAGTATGCTAGCGGCAAGGAACAATCAATGCCTTCTCTGGGCGATAGCAATGGATATACTGTCGAAGATAGTGCTGCCAAAGCAGAGTTACTGAACACATCCTTCCGAAATGCCTTCACAAAAAAAAGACGAAGTAAATAGTCCACAATTCGAATCAAGATCAGCTGCCAACATGAGTAGCGTAGAAGTAAATATCCTCTTAGCAGTGAATCAAAATGGAAACAGACTGCCCCACATAATCAGCGCCCTCTGTTAGCGCTAATGCTATAACGCCCCATAGGCGAGAAGTGGTTAGAGGAACACGACCGCCAGACGGCCCCTCGTACCCTGCGGCAGGCCGTTCCAAGAAAAGAATGATAAAACACCGGACCAGTGCGTGAGGAAGATTGTCTAGTTAATGAAGTATATTATAGAAATAGAGGAGGAACAAGAAAACTCTAGAGTTATGCGCACAACGTTAGGAAACGAAGTAAATACGTAAGGCAATCTATACTAGGTGAAACTATCAGCAAGATATATAAAACAGCGTACTGGGCGTTGGGTACAAAGTGACCATCTCCCTGTCCTCCTTACCATATCTGACGGTCGTCGCCCCCGTCCCGACCCTCGCCTTGACCCACCCCCCAGGTATGTCCATGATTACTCCCGTGCCGACTGGAATGCCTACCGGGATAGCCTTACTGCCCGAGTCGACAGCCACCCCCTCACCTACCACCAACCTGATGACGGCACCCATGCCGCGTCCTTTCTCCAGCAGACCTTGTCTGAGGCCGTGGAGGCCCACATCCCTACCATCGCTATCCACCCGCACTGTCCCACTTTACCCCCACAGGCCGTTCTCCTCCTTCGAGAATCCCGTCGTCTTTACCGTGCCTTTCTTCACACGCGTGACCGGGACACACTACGACGCCACCGGCAACTCCAGAGACACATCCGGAACTTGCTCGTGGCTAAGAAACGCCGGGACTGGCGACAGACATGCACCCGTCTTAATGCTACCCTACCTCTTAACTCGTCCAAGTACTGGTCTGCCTTCCGCCGCCTTACCGGATCTAAACCCCCCCCCCCCCCCTTACTATCCTCTCCTCCATAATGACCGTCCCTTTCCTGACAACCTTAGTAAGGCCAACCATTTTGCCTCTTACCTCACGGATATCTTTACCGTCCCTGACGATCCCCAGTTCGATTATTCCCTCTTCCCCGATGTCCGCGATCGAACTGACACCTCTGTCCCTCCACTCGCTCCTGGCTTCCAATACTTGGACAACATTACACACACCGAACTCAATACCCCTATCACTACTCAAGACATCCTAGCTATACTCCGCACCAAACGCAACACCGCTCCTGGTCACGACCGTGTTACCTACCGTCACCTCTGTGAAGCTCCCGCCTCCTTCCTCTCCACCCTGACCAGACTGTACAATGTGGTCTTGTCCACCGGCTTCTACCCCGACCTGTGGAAAACCTCCCGGATCCTGATGTTCCTCAAACCTGATAAACCACCTTCCGCTGTCTCCTCCTACCATCCTATAAGCCTTACCTCGGTCTTCAGCAAGGTCCTGGAATCCATTCTTACCCGCCGCATCCACCAGCACCTCCACCAGCACCGCTTCCTTCCCTCCACCCAATGTGGCTTTCGGCCATCCTTCTCTGCCGATGACCTTCTCCTTCACCTCACTCACCTCCTCTCAGAACAACTCAACTCCCGTCGCTCTGCCATCTTCCTCTCCCTCGACCTTGAACGCACATATGACCGTGTATGGCATTCTGGTCTCCTCTTCAAGCTCCAAACCTTTGCCCTTCCCATCAACTACGTCCGTCTGGTCGCTCCTTCATTTCCCACCGTCCTTCCTATGTCACCATCCACAACACGGATTCCTACACCTTCTACCCCTCCGCTGGTGTGCCCCAAGGCTCCGTCCTTTCCCCTCTTCTTTACCTTCTTTATACGGCGGACATGCCTACGCCTGCACCCCCCCCCCCCCCTACACCTTCTCCAGTACGCCGATGACACCGCCTTCCTTGCCCTCGCCCCCACCCTGCAACGCTCCCAGCACCTTCTCCAATCCCATCTTGACCGGTTCACCTCTTGGTGTAACCAGTGGTTGCTCAAGGTCAATCCTTCCAAGACCCAGGCAATCATCGTAGGCAAAACCACCCCTTCCTTCCGTCTCCTTGATTTCTATCTTACCATTCATGGCCGTCTTATTAACCTCACCCCCACCCTCAAGTACCTTGGTGTCACCCTTGATCGTCGCCTCTCCTGGACCCCTCATCTCCGGACAATCCAGGCCAAGACACGCTCCCGACTCCACCTCCTCAAGCTCCTCTCTGGCCGCACATGGGGTCTGGACCCGTCCACCGTCCTTCACACCTATAAATCCCTCATCCGTCCAATCCTTTGTTATGCCCATCCTGCCTGGATCTCCGCCCCTCTTACCTTTTACCAATCCCTTCAAATCCTTGAACGCCATGCACTCCGCCTCGCCTATCGCATTCGCCTCCCTTCCCCCACGCGGATCCTCTATGACCTCATCCCCTTCCCACACCTCCTCCTTTTCCTCGAACGGATACGGATCATCTACACCTCCCGCAAGCTTGATCCTCCCCAGCCGCTTGTCTCTCCCATCCTCTCCCACCCCAACCCGCTGCCGCGCCTGTACTCTTGTATCCCACCTGCTCTCCATCTTCACACTCTCCACACCCTCTCCCAAGGTGGCTTCCGCCAACTCCCCCTCCCGGATGATGCCCTCCACCCCTCCATCTACTCCTCCTACCACCTTTGAGCCTTGCCTTCCCTCTCCTCTCCTTATCCTGTGGGCACCCTCTCTCCCTTCTCTCCCTCCCTCCTTCCCTCCCCTCCCTCTCCCTGGGCTTCCACACACCACCCCTCCCTCTCCCATCTTCTCCCCATTGGCATCAACCCCTCCCCCATTCCCTCCTACCCTCGCCCCTTCCCTCTGGCAGGTCCCCGGCCTTACTCGTGTGACAAGTGCATCACCAACCGCCGGAGATTGTCGCCGCAATGCTTATGTGTTTTGTCGTCCTGTTAGTGCATCCGTGTCTCTTGTTCCGTGCTCCATCGTTCACGTGTGCTACTTTGTATCTCTCCGTTATGTGCTGGGTGAATCGCTTTTAACTTGACTGCTCCACAGTGAACGGCTTCTGTTATTTTACTCTGTTTGTGTACTGTTTTTTAACCTCCATGTCTCTTTGTATCTCTTACTGCTTGTACTATGTTCATGTCTGTGGCCGAAGACCGGCTTAGTTACGCCGCTGCTGGCCTACCTATGTATAGGTATAAAATAACAATAAAGAAAAAAAAGTTGGGTACAAAAGCGGGATGTTAGTGAAACACATTAGTCGGCTCTTTCTTTCTCGCTTTGTAAATTTCACCCCCTTCCAACTGAGAAAGAGCAGCGCCTTTTTTCCACACTATGGAAAGTATGAACTGTATTGTCAGTGTTCCTTATACAGTGACTAGTTTGAGGTAAAGGCTTTCCCAAGGCAGTTATGTTCCGTGGCTGTAAATGTTCTTTAAACCTTACGTTAAAAGCGCGACATGTTTGAGCGATATATTGTGTTACAGTTATTGTAATCAGTCCTGTATATTCCAGAGCCAAAGCCACATCTGACATCACATTTCCTAAAACATTTTTCTATTTACAGGGACATTTTGCAGTTAAATTTCATAGGAATGGTTTTCGTTCTTTCTTTACTGGTTCTATTTTCTGTGTGTGTGTGTTTGTGTGTGTGTGTGTGTGTGTGTGTGTGTGTGTGTGTGTGTGTGTGCGCCTGATGTTTCTGTTATACGTTTCTTTAGCCTACTGTAAGGGCGCGTAACGTCGTTTGCAGAAAAGCCGTTAGATACCGCGATCTGCTTTAAAATGCTAAATTATTCACTTATTACGCTTTCGTCCAAAGGTAGACGAAGGACTGGTGAATCATGGAGGTGAAGAAGGACTTTTTGTGTTGGGGAGGATGGTGTGAATTGGCGTTGATGATACTGTAGGCAAAAGTAGGTTTTCTGAAAATCGAAAACTTATGTTTGTTGTCGACTTTCCTAATAGTAAGGTCAAGGTAGTTAATGGAGCTCCCTTTTTCAACTTATGTAGTAAAAGTTATTTTTGCGTGCAGTTGTGTAGACCTCACATGTGTCGCCTTCTATCAGTAATAAAATGTCGTCAAAATACCGTTTATAATAAATCTTTTTCTCTTTTATCTGTGGAAACTTGGCATGAAGTTTACATTCTAAATAGTTCACAAAAATATCTGCTAGAGTGCCAGCTAGGCTATTACCCATCCCAAGCCCATCTTTTCGATAATATATTTTGTCATTGAACGTGAAAGAAATTGTAAACTTAAACAGAGTCTAGAAATTCAGTTAGTTTTGCGCTCTGTGAAGTACTGATCTTGTCAATAGTTTCTTTTACTGGGACATTACTGTAGGGGTTTTTTACATCAAAGGATGCTAATGTCGAAATATTTGGTATGTGCAAATCCTTGATTGCATTAGATAGATCAAAACTGTTTTTCGTTATGGTCTCTTTTATTGTCATAAGCTATAGACCATCTGCTAGTGTATCTGTGTTTTTCCCAGAATTTACTGCAGATCTGAAGATGGTCATTATAGACCGAAACAGGTAGTCTGATGACGAAAAAAAAAAAATCCTGACCATAGGCGTGAAGTAAAGGAAATTTATTTTAAACACTTGATGCGATTTCAACATATATTGCATTGCAGTATAGCTATCATCTATCAAAGCTACTTATACAGGGTGTGGTAGATAAGTAATGAGACTGGCCGCCGCACGGCGCCCCAGTCGCTCGCAGGGCGGTCTCCACCTCTGGTGCAGTGAGGGTCGAGCTTCGCGTATTACGTTGTTTGTGTGCCCGTGACACTTGTGAAAACGCTGAAGATGGATCGCTCAATAGAACAGCGGTATGCAATCAAATTTTGCTATCGCTTGGGCAAAACTGCTTCGGAAACTTTTGCTATGATTACGGAGGCCTACAAAGAAGACTCCCTATCAAGAGCTCAAACGGACTACAGTGGGGCCTATGAAGCTTGGAAGACGCGCTGGCAACGTTGTGTCGACGCCCAAGGCGAGTACTTTGAAGAATATTAACGTTTTGTACAAATTGGATCAAAAAATTTGTTTTTCTAGACTGAGTCTCATTACTTATCTACCACACCCTGTATGCATCTATTTAATTTCTTGAATGATTACGTTTTGTATATCTTTTCATTATGAAAATATTTCTCAGAACATCACATTCTCCACACTTGGACAGCAAATAAACACGGCATCAATACCTCGTACTTTGTGATGCTTGAGTTTTATTTAACGAACGGGTTACCACTTCGCCAGTAACTTTATTTAAATACTGACTGCAAGTGCTATTAAGAAGCAGTGGTAATTTAAAAGTCGTCAATCGCTTAGCAGAGATCAGGATTGAAAAGAGAATCAAAAGACGCTTCTGTCAAGAAGTCATAAGCAAATGTTTAAACACTATTTAAGGACACTCTGTTGTCATTTATCGTGAGCACACTTGCCCAAGAATGCTGGCTTATTTATTTATGAACTATTACTTATCTTTATTGTAAATGATCTGAGTGTAACCGAATGTTTATCGTTTCTTTACTTAAATGTTATTGTAGGATACTAGTAAAAAATAGTTCATCATTTCTGTAGAGCTTAGGGATGATGTATTTTTGGTGGGGACGGCCGCCAGCTAATGGAAAAGCAGATAGTAGCGGAACACTATGACTTCAAGTGGAGATTGGGACTTCTCGAGGGAAGAGCTCAAGGAACCGATTCTGGACACTTTTATGTTTGTGTGGAATAGCTCAGACCAACCTGTGGTAACATGTGGGATTTGGACGTATATAGGTGATAGATCTGGGCAGTGAACAGCCACTATGACACTTTAACTCTTGAGGTCACTTTGTGACGAGCGCTGAAAGAAGGATGACCTGCCTGTGATAAGGTGCGTGATTCGGTCGTGGAAGTGACTGATTCTGTGCGGTGAACAGCCGCTACCATACTTTAACTCCTGAAGGGACTTGTATTTCGAAAGGTTTGAATGCGCCTCAGTGTATTACGCTACCTTTTTCCGCTTGATTTACGGAACTGAGGTACTATTCTTCGTATCGTGTGAGTTAATTTGTGACTCATCATGTGAACGCTGAACTGTTTTGATCTGGTGAATCTTTCGTGTACTATGATCACGAAATGGAATTAATTTTCGCGAGGAGAGGTTTTTTATGACTATTTGGTTTGGGTATTTTGCTACTGTTCTCGTAACACTCTCTACGTAACTTAACCGCATTTGATAATGATATTTTCTGTTTGTTGTATAACTGAATATCGTAGGACCACTTCCCTTTTATTTGAGATGTCGTTTCTTGAGTAAACGTTATTCGCCATAATTCTTTGCCGTCTGTATTAATAACGGATGTCAGAAGAGAACCTTTTTTTATTAAATTATTCGTTTATTTTTCAATTAATAATTGTGTGTATTTTATTCACTCGCAATTCTAGCCAATGCACAGACTATTTGACTCCATGATTAGAGCTTCAGTTTATCATTTCCAGCGATTCAGCTGTGGGGCATGAAAGCAAACGCGTGTGGCTCGACCCTATGAGTGCATCGAGGCATTCGTTTTTAAACAGAGCTGCGTATAGCCGCAGTATCTGAAGTACGAGTAACCACAGGTAAAGACACAACTAGACTGCTCGTATAGACTGCTGTTTAGAAGAGCATCGACTGAGCAGTAACCGCTAGGTACCATTGCAACCGGTGCGTCTGATAGCATTGGTCCCCAGTCCCCAGTGGCAAGAGGATCGGGAGCCATCAATCCATACTTCAGACAATGTGCTGGTGTCAGTATCCTCGGCAGACGACCTTAAAGTTAGACTGTCTACCAGCAGTCATTGTTTCACAGCCTGGACGCGTTAGGAGAGCATCGGTGACCCAGCGGTGGAGACCAATACATGGCAGATATCGATGCATAGCGCTGTCATGCTGATCATCTCCTCGGCTACAGCCTAACTGCGTCGGCTAAAGTAGAAGACAAGTACTCTTGTGCATTTCACTGTCGTCGAAACTTCCTGAATGCTAGTCACTGCCCAAAGAACTGTATCGACGTTGCGAGTGCTGCTGGTATAGCAAAATGCCGTATTGGCTGTTTGCAACTCATGCCCTGGTTACAGCATTGGGGATCTGCATTGTGTAATTACATTTCCCTTTTCCTAGATAAAATCTGGCACACTAGATTCCAGCTGTAGAAACTTGCTGTAACAGAAGCATCAATACATTTACAGTTGAATATAATTTTCATTGCCCTTGTTGAGTACACACACTTAAATAGGCTACACGTTTTGTTGCCATTACAAGTCTGGACCAGAAGATTAAAAAATGGTAAGGGTGGAATCTGGGTAACTCCACGATTGAGGTGACAGTAGAGAATACCTGTCATTAAGAAAAAAACGCGAGCAGCTGATGTGGTAGTTCCTATGGTGGCGAGTCAGAAACAGTCTTCGGTACAATATTTTTTCATATGGCCGAGCAAGTGTTCTGTTATCACACGGCCAGTTTGTGCAACTATCATCTGATACAGGGACGGGAGAAGGGTCAGATCTACGGTGTCTTTTAGGTAGGTCGGGTTTTATGAATAGGGTCTCATAAGGTAAGTCTGGTAGGTGGAACAACAAGTAAACCTACATCATCTACATCTACATGGATTCTGTGCAAATCACATTTAAGTGGCTGGCAGAGGGTTCATCGAACCACCTTTACAATAATTCTCAATTATTCCACTCTCGAAGAGCCCCCGGGAGAAACGAAAACCTATACCTTTCCATGAGAGCTCTGATTTCCCGTATTTTATAGCGATGATCGTTTTTCCCTATATAGATCGGAGTCAAAAAAATATTTTCGCATTCGAAGAGCAAAGTTGGTGAGCGAAATTTCGTGAGAAGATACCGCCACAACGAGAAACGTCTTTGTTTTAATGATCACCAACCCAAATCCTGTATCATGTCCGTGTCACTCTCTCCCCCATTTCTCGATTATATAAAACGTGCTGTTCTTCTTTGAACTTTCTCAGTGTACTCCGTTAATCCTGGGATAGGATCCCACACAGCGTAGCATTACTCCAAAAAAAGGACGGACAAACATACTGTAGGCAGTCTATTTAGACGATCTGTTCCATCTCGTAAGTGTGCTGCCAATAAACTGCAGTCTTTAGTTCGCCTTCCCCACAACATTTTCTATGTGTTCTTTCCAAATTAAACTGTTCGTAATCATAATTCCTTGATATTATTTGAATTTACGGCGTTTAGAATTGATTGATTGAACGTGTAACTGAAGTTTACGAATTCCTTTTATCAGTCATGTGGATGACCTCACACTTTTCATGATTTACGGTCAATTGCCAATTTTCGCAACATACAGATATCTTTTATAAATCGTTTTACAATTTGTTTTGACCATCTGATGGCCTTACTGGACAATAAACGACAGCATTATTGACAAATAACCTCAGACGGCTGTTCAGATTGTCTCTTAAATCGTTTATGTAGATAAGAAACAGCAAAGGGCCTATAACACTCAGTTGGGGAAGTCCAGAAAGCACTTCTCTTTCACTCAATGACTTTACGGCAATTGCTACGAACTGTGACCTCTGTGAAGGGGAATTGACGAATCCCGTCACATAACTAAGACGATATTCCACAAGCACTGAGCGGCTGGTCCCGGCTGAGGTTCGAGTCCTCCCTCGGGCATGGGTGTGTGTGTTTGTCCTTAGGATATTTAGGTTAAGTAGTGTGTAAGCTTTCGGACAGATGACCTTAGCAGTTAAGTCCCACAGGATTTGACACACATTTGAACATTTTTTTCCACAAGCACGCAATTTGACTAGAAACCGTTCCTGACGTACAATATCAGAAGTCTTCTGGAAACCTAGTTATACGTAATCAATTTGAAATCCATTGTCAATATCACTCATAACTTCATGTGAGTAAAGAGCTAGTTGTGTTTCACAAGAACCATGTTTTCTAAATCTGTGTTGACTGTGTGCCAGTGGTTAGACACAGGAATCGCATTCGGGAGGACGACGGTTCAATCTCGCGTCCGGCCATCCTGATTTAGGTTTTCCGTGATTTTCCTAAATCGCTCCAGGCAAATGCCGGGATGGTTCCTTTCAAAGGGCACGGCCGACTTCCTTTCCCGTCCTTACCTAATCCGATGAGACCGATGACCTCGCTGTCTGGTCTCATTCCCCAAAACAACCAATCAACCAACTGTGTGCCACTAGACCGTTCTCTTCAAGTTACTCATAATTTTCGAACCCTGTATATGTTTCAAAAGCCTGCTGCATGTCGACGTTAATGATATGGGCTCGTAATTTAGTGGATTACTCCTATTGCATTTCTTGAATATTGGTGTGACCTGTGCAACCTTCCAGTGTTTGGGTACGGATCTTCCTTCAAGCGAGTGGTTGTATATGATTGTAAAGTATGGAGCTATTGCATCAGGATACACTGAAAGGAACCTAGTTAGTATACAGTCTGGACCGGAAGACTTGCTTTTATTAAGTGATTTAAGTTGCTTCACTACTTCGAGGGTACCTGCTCATGTTGGCAGCTTTCCTTGATTCGAATTCTGGAAATTTACTTCGTCTTCTTTGGTTAAGGAATTTCGGAAGGCTATCTTTAGTAACTAAACTCTGCAGCGAATGCATTGATTGTGTCTTGCCGCTAGTGAACTTTGCATACGACCAGAATGTCTTTGGATTTTCTGCCAGGTTTCGAGACAAAGTTTCGTTGTGGAAACTATTATAAGGATCTTGCATTGAAGTCCGCGATAAATTTCGAGCTTCTGTAAAAGATCGCCAATCTGTTCATTTTAACTTCGGCATGTAGGTGAGGTTAGGTTTGAGTTTCCAATGATGGTGACAGGAAATCGGAAGATAGGCCCTGAAATGTCGCATCGTCTTCAGTAATCGACAGCCCTTGCCTCAGCAGCTCTACTTACTTTACCAGCACCGAAACGACCTTGTTTGGAACAGGTGCAAATGACGACTAGTATATTTGCACTTGAGAATTGCCAATGTGACCCAAAGTTTTGAAAGAATTCAGTTCTGTTTGTAATTGCTTCAAAGGGAACTAGTCGCAGGCATTTCAGAACGAAACAAGGTGAGCCCGCATGACCTAGGGAATGCGTATATTCATTTTGACGGGCAGATGGTGACATGCTCAGTTCAGCACTGCAGTTATTTCGTGTGGCAGGCTGTTTATGGGGCTTTCTATCAGGTGCTGCCAATTGTAGTTCGTGTGGGTTTAGATGCACAAATATCTTCGGAGCTTCCCGTGCTGCTAAGTAGGTGCGCATGGCGAAATACTTAAACTGACAATCCTTTAACCTTAGAAGTATCTGCAGCCAAATGCTCATCGTTATTGTCCTCTTGCGTACTGGCGACTTTGACCATGTGGTAGTGCAGTGATAAGGATTAGTCCTCTGCTGCTGCTACTAAGTCCAGCGGTGCCAGTAATTCGGCCAGAATGCTATGTATTCCATCAAAGAACTGTCACAGGACCACGTGTATCAAAATCAGACCATCATGGACAAGATGGAGGAGTTCTTTCTGCAGTTTATATGCACATGTTAATGATACAGTGGTGGATAGTGTGATGGAGACACACGACAGTCAGCTGAGTGTAAAGAGCATCCAGGTGGTCTCTGAGAACACGCGAGTCATAGTGTACTGTGAGTGCCGATTTCAGAATCTGGGTCATCAGCATGGTAGCCATGGTATGCACAATCCAGGCATTATTCAGCACGTCCTTTTTGAGACTTGCAAGCTACGTGGTATGGAATTCAACGATCCCCTGATTATCTTCTATTTCCGCCCGCACTTGTTGCACCACCGAGTATACAGGGTGGTCCATTGATAGTGACTGGGCCAAATATCTCACGAAATAAACATCAAACGAAAAAACTACAAAGAACGAAACTCGTCTAGGTTGAAGGGGGAGACCAGATAGCGCTATGGTTGGCCCGCTAGATGGCGCTGCCATAGGTCAAACGGATATCAACTGCGTTTTTTAAAAATAGGAATTCCATTTTTTATTACATATTCGTGCGCTACGTAAAGAAATATGAATGTTTTAGTTGGACCACTTTATTCACTTTCTGATAGATGGCGCAGTAATAGTCACAAACGTATAAGCACGTGGTATCACGTAACATTCCACCAGTGCGGATGGTATTTGCTTCGTGATACATTGGACGGTTTATCAATTGCGGAAAAGGTCGATATCGTGTTGATGTATGGCTATTGTGATCAAAATGCCCAACGGGCGTGTGCTATGTATGCTGCTCGGTATCCTCGACGACATCATCCAAGTGTCCGGACCGTTCGCCGGATAGTTACATTATTTAAGGGAACAGGAAGTGTTAAGCCACATGTGAAACGTCAACCACCACCTACAACAAACGATGATGTCCAAGTAGGTGTTTTAGCTGCTGTCACGGCTAATCCGCACATCAGTAGCACACAAATTGCGCGAGAATCGGGAATCTCAAAAACATCGATTGCACCGGTACCATATTTCTATGCACCAGGAATTGCATAGCGACGACTTTGAACGTCGTGTACAGTTCTGCCACTGGGCACAAGAGAAATTATGGGACGATGACATATTTTTTGCACGTGTTCTATTTAGCGACGAAGCGTCATTCACCAACAGCGGTAACGTAAACCGGCATAATATGCACTATTGGGCAACGGAAAATCCACGATGGCTGCGACAATTTTATCGATGGCAATCTAAATGGTGCAATGTATGCTGATTTCCTACGTAATGTTCTACCGATGTTACTATAAGATGTTTCACTGCATGACAGAATGGCGATGTACTTCCAACATGATGGATGTCCTGCACATACCTCGCGTGCGGTTGAAGCGGTATTGAATAGCATATTTCATGAGAGGTGGATTGTTCGTCGAAGCACCATACCATGGCCAGCACGTTCACCGGCTCTGACGTCCCCGGATATCTTTTTGTGGGGAAAGTTGAAGGATATTTGCCATCGTGATCCACCGACAACGCCTGACAACATG
Source organism: Schistocerca gregaria (assembly GCF_023897955.1). Classification (NCBI taxonomy): domain Eukaryota; kingdom Metazoa; phylum Arthropoda; class Insecta; order Orthoptera; family Acrididae; genus Schistocerca; species Schistocerca gregaria. The sequence continues at coordinate 440,777,282 of NC_064931.1, read as the reverse complement.
CGTCAGCGCATTGTCACTGCATGTGCAAACATTACGGAAGGCGAACTAAGCGCTGTTGAGAGGAATGCCCTTACACTTATTGCCAAATGCATTGAGGTTGATGGATATCATTTTGAGGATTTATTGCATTAATGTGGTATTTACAGGTAATCATGCTGTAAGAGCATGCGTTCTCAGAAATGATAAGTTCACAAACGTACATGTATCACATTGGAACAACCGAAATAAATTGTTCAAACGTACCTACGTCCTGTATGTTAATTTAATGATCCTATCTGTTACCAACTGTTCGTCTAAAATTGTGAGCCATATGTTTGTGACTATTACAGTGCCATCTATCACAAAGCGAAAAAAAGTGGTCCAACTAAAACATTCATATTTCTTTACGTACTACACGAATACGTAATAAAAATTGAGGGTTCCTATTTTAAAAAACACAGTTGATTTCCGTTTGACCTATGGCAGCGCCATCTAGCGGGCCTACCATAGCGCCATCTTGTCTCCCTCTTCTAGCTAGACAAGTTTCGTTCTTTGTAGTTTTTCCGTTTGACTCTTATTTCGTGATATATCTTGCCCGGCCACTATCAATAGAGCACCCTGTATACACTGACGGAAACAAATCGCAACACGAAATACTAATTATTGTCGAGTAATGAAATTTCGGGAATATATTTGTCTAGAAAACATATTTAACTGATTAACATTGCAACATTACAGCTTATAAGCGTGGGATGAGCCATTGCAAATGTGAAATGCTGGCATGTTAATAACCTCCAAAATTTTGCATGCAAGCATACAAACGTGCTTGTGTCGTACATGTGCCTGATGCCAGTCATCCCGCTTGTCGCACTGGGTCAGTCAGTACAGGGACGATTAATGATGTTTGTGGATGACGCTGGAGTTGTCGTCCGATGATATCCCGTATGTGCTCGAATGGAGATAGATCTGGTGGTCGAGCAGGCCAAGGCAACATATCGACAGTCTGTGAGCATGTTAGGATGCAACAACGGTATGTGTGCGGGCGTTATCCTGTTGGAAAACACTCTTTGGAATGCGGTTAATGAATGGTAGCACAACATGTCGAATCGCCAGATTGACGTACTGATCTGCAGTCAGGGTGCGTGGGATAACCACGATAGTTCTCCTGCTGTCATACGAAATAGCTCCCCAGGCTATAACTCCAGGTGTAGTTCCAATGTGTCTAGTCCGTTGCGAAGTTGGTTGAAGGCACTCACCTGGCCTCTTCCTAACCAAAACTCAACCATCACTGGCACCGAGGCAGAACCAGTTTTCATCAGAAAACACAACAATGAGACACCACTGAAGTTGCTAACGGCGTGGTTTGGGGGCAGTGGAATGCATACAGGGCGTAACGCTCGTAGCTGTCCTTTAAGTAAGCAGTTTGTAACAGTTGTCTGTGTCACTGTAGTGCCAACTGCTGTTCAAACTGCTGCTTCAGATGCAGCTCAACGTGCCAAAGCCATATGCCAAACACGAGGTCTTTCATCTTAGTAGTGCCTCGTGGGCGTCCGGAGCCCGATCTACTTGTGACCGTATATTCTCGTGACCAGCGCTGCCAGCAATCATACACAGTGGCTACATTCCTGCGTAGTCTTTCTGCGGTACTGCAGAAGGAACATCCACTTGCTCGTAGCCCTATCGCGCGATCTCTTTCAAACTCAGTGAGATGTTGATAACGGCGTCTTCGTCACCGGAAAAGCATTCTTGGCTAACATCAACTCACCACGTCCAATCTCTAAAGTAACCAACGTTCACGAACGTTAAAGCGTGTATTTAAAGCAAACCTGATTTGTACACTCATAGTGGCGCTACCAGTACAAATTTATGCGACTGGCGTGAAATAGACTAGATGTCATCTTTCAGACGTAAAAACACGCGACAAACTTTCGTCTATGTCGCACAACTCCTTCTTGGTACTGCGACTTTTTTTCATCAACCTATTTCCTAAGTCTTCTGCGGTAGTCTAAGTTTTGGTGGTAGTGAATACGTTTTTAGGATTCGATCTTCTTCTTCTGACATACTGCTCTTCTGTTGGACGCGCGGGAGTATTACTGGAGTCTGGCACAGCTGCTCTGCAAATGCATAAAAGCTGACCGCAGTAATAGATATTCGCCTCGAGTGACATTCAGACCTATAAGACCTTGCATCTTGACTCACGTAATTTCGTTATCTGTTGAACATGTCCACTAAAGTTCTAACATCTCAATGCCCAATTGCTGTGTTAGTATTACTCAACTTCTCAAAAGACATACCTTGAGACCGTATGCAACTTCACACCTGCATAGCGGGCTGGAGGCCACCTCCACAATGAAGCTTCGTATTTAATTTTCTGCAGTCTGGTGCTCTGTGTCTCACTGGCGACTGTGTGCTGGAATCATGAACCTGCCCAAATACTCTGTTCTGTAAGCTTGTTGGCACAACAGTTCGCCTACCACATGTTGTTTGTTTGTTTCTTCGTTACTCCAGCATAAGGGTTGAATTTAACTGCTGATAATCTGGGTCAACAGCTTGAGCTCTACACCATTCTTCTAAAAGTACACCAACATAGTCTATGGCACATGTATTGTGGCTTAGTATGTCCTCAATATCATGTGGTTTCCCTGATCGATGTGCAACCTCTGAATCAAATTCACTTATCTATAAAGCCCGCAGAGTCAAGTGACTAGTTCGATCTTTGAAGCCTATAAGCCATTTCAGAGCTGAATGATCTGTTACTACCTCAAAATGTCGATTGTACAAGTAGCAATGAAAATAGGTGATGCCATAGATTAATCCAAGAACTCCCTTGTTTTAGCTTTATAACTTTTCTCGCCGTTATTGAGCTGTATAGAAGCATAAGCTTTCTAATTCCTTATCCTTCTTTCTTGGATCAATACACACCCAAAGGTATAACTGCTGGCATCATACGAGGGGATAAACTTCTTTTGGAAGTTTGAAAAAGTAAGGTCAGGAACAGTGTTCATCAAATCCTTTAAACACGTAAAAGATGCATCACAATCCGAGTCCGGTGATATTGCGCTCACTTCTAAAGTAGATGTGTAAGGGTTCCTATTATTTCTGCGATTATTGGAATGCATTTTCTATGATAATTAGTGAGGCCTACGAGTTACTGTAATTTTTCTCTTTCACCGGTGTTTGGAACTCCCTCACGGTTTACACAGATCATGGATTGGTTAATGCACCATCCAGGGATATAGTATGGCCTAAGTGGTGAACTTCCTTAAATTTGAAGTGGCACTTTTCTGAGCTAATTGTCAGTCACACCACATGTAACTGATCCAAGACAACTCGTAAGCTTTCAACGTGCTCTTGGATGATTTGGGAAAATGCAGTAACGTAATAAAGGTATACAATGTCTTGTTTTGGTTTCAAGTCCATTAGTGTCCCAGCTAATACTCTATGTGGTCAAAGTATCAGGACACCAAGCTGAAAATGACTTACAAGTTCGTGGCGCCTTCCATCGGTAATGCTGGAATTCAATATGGTGTTGGCCCACCCTTAGCCTCGATGACAGCTTCTACTTTCGCTGGCACACGGTCAGTCAGGTGATGGAAGGCTTCTTGGGGATTGGCATCCCATTCTTCACGGAGTGCTGCACTGAGGACAGGTATCGACGTCGGTCGGTGAGGCCTGGCACGAAGTCTGCGTTCCAAATCATCCCAAAGGTGTTCTATAGGATTCAGGTCAGGACTCTATGCAGGTCAGTCCAATACAGGGATGTTACTGTAGTGTAACCACTCCATCACAGGCCGTGCATTATGAACAGGTACTCGATCGTGTTGAAAGACGCAATCGCCATCCCCGAATTGCTCTTCAACAGTGGGAAGCAAGAACGTGCTTCAAAACATAAATGTAGGCCTGTGCTGTGACAATGCACGAAAAACCACAGGGGTGCAAGCCCCATCCATGAAAAACACGACCACACCATAACACCACCGCCTCCGAATTTTACTGTTGGCACTACACACGCTGGCAGATGACGTTCACCGGGCATTCGCCATACCCACACCCTGCCATCGGATAGCCACATTGTGCACTCTGATTCATAACTCCACACAACTTTTTTCCACTATTCAATCGGCTAATGTTTACGCTCCTTACACCAAGCGAGGTGTTGTTCGGCATTTACGGGCGTGATGTGTGACTTATGAGCAGCCGCTCGACCACGAAATCCTTCTGCCTAATTGTCATAGTACTTGCAGTGGATCTTGAAGCAGTTTGCAATTCCTGTGTGATGGTCTGGATAGATGTCTACCTATTATACATTACGACGCTCTTCAACTGTCGGCGGTCTCTGTCAATCAACAGGCTAGGTCGGCCTGTACGATTTTGTGCTGTACGTGTCCCTTCACGTTTCCATTACTCTATCACATCGGAAACAGTGGACCTAGGCATGTTTACTAGTGTGGAAATCTCGCTTACATACCTGTAACACAGGTGACACCCAGTCACCTGACCACGTAGTCCGTGATTTCCGTTGAGCGCCCCTTTCTGCTCTGTCACTATGTCTAATGACTACCGAAGCAGTTGATGTGGAGTACCTGGCAGTAGGCGGCAGCAAAATGCACCTAATATGAAAAACGTATGTTTTTGGTGGTGTCCAGATAATTTTGACCACATAGTGTAGGTGTTGGATAGTTGCTGGTGCATTTTTCGATCCGAATGGAGTCTGACGTTATTGATAATGATGAAATGGAACCATCAACACCGTCTTGGGTCGATTCCCTTGTGCTGCCTCTAACAGGTAGTAACGAATTCGCAAATCCATGGTGGTTAAATAACGTCATTTCCCAAGATTTTCGAAAGCCTATGTAGTGTTAAGAATTGCAAGACTGTAACTGTCAGTTGATTTAAATGTCTCCAGACACATCTTCACATGTAATCGGGCCTCAGCTCGAAGTATGACTCACCACTGAATACATTTCTACTCCAGCCAATGAGATCCCAGGTCGAAAACGTCTCTGGAGGCACTCCGCTCAGCAATAGGATACCAACCTGACCGTTGCCCGCCATACATTCTGACAGCTAAGAGTGATGATGTGGTGTGCCATTTCTTTTAATACCAGAACCCTTTTGGTTGTCACTCGCAGCAGCATCATAGTACAGCGATACGGTGACCGAATTCTACATCCCTTTTTGTTCCCCTCATGGCAAACCATCCTGGGATTACATTTCAGCAATATAATACCTCCCTGCAGGTGGCCAGAGTTTCTAATGCTTTTCTTCATGCTTACCAAACCTTACCTTGGCCAGTAAGGTCGCTGTATTGCTCTCCAATTGAGGAAATTTGGAGCTAATTGTCAGTCACACCACATGTAACTGATGCAAGACACCTTGTGACCGTTTCATGTGCTCTTTGATGTTCTTGGAAAATGCGATAATGTAATCCTGGCATACTTTGCCTTGTTTTGATTTCAAACCCAGTAGTACTCCAGCTAATAGAAATTGGATAGTTCCTGGTGCTTTTTTCGGTCTGAATGGACCCTCCAACCCTCTGGGGATTTTGAGGATCGAACGCGCCAGTTCTACAGAATATGTCACTATATCACTCAGAACGACAACCAACAACTCTATCAATCAGTATCAAGCAGCATAACTGCTTGCATAGTGGCCAGAGGTAGACAAACACGTTATTTACTCTCTCATTTTGTGAAACCCTTTCTCTTGAATAAATTATCCAGTTTTTTCATTTATTTATCTGTACACGTATATCACACTTTCTGATGCCTGTCCCATTCAGATAATTCCTTTGTGGTGCATAGATTTCATATATGTATGTATTGGATTTGTGTACGTGTGTCTGCCTGTATGTCCAACATTTCGTCCTAAGACAAATTGTGTACAGGTATTACCTGCTGTGGTGTCTAGAACCCCCTATCTCCCAAAGGAGGAGAGAAAGGGATGAGAAAGGGGTTTTTCAACCCCTGACTGCATGACAGATGTATTGTGTGGGTAACACGCCGTGCATTGTGGGGGTACATGAACAGATGTGTACAGCCAAGCATAGAAGGGAGGGAGGAGGAGGTAGATAGTGAGAGGGGGAAGATGAGATGCACAGAGAAGGGGCGGGATGCAGAGTCGGAGGGGGAGGGGAGGATAAGATGAACTGAGATGGGTGAGGATGAGATGGTCATAGTGCTGATGAGATGGACAAAGATAGGGATGATGAACAGAGAGAAGTAGGAAGGAGGACACAGACATAGTGGCATTGGAGGGTGCGATGGGCAGGAGACTGGTATGGAGAAGTTAGATAGAAAAGTGGTACACTCGTTAGATGGACCATGGATACATACACCATGGCGACGGCACACCCAAGTAGTCGATACAGCATAAGGAAAATACTCGCATTTGGGAATGTTTTAAACTGATTTTAACTGAAACGCGCTGTCGACTACAGAATCAAAACGATGTCCGTCAACATACCACCAGCGAAAGTGAGGTGTTTCCAGAGAAACGTCAACATAAAACCAGCAGTACTGAGGTACAGCCATAGAAACATTAACAAATTCGCGTCACCTGATGTGTGGCAGGCGCACCAAGTAGCGTTGCCCTGCACATTGCCTCTGTCTCTACTCATCTCATGCTGCCGTAGCAATAGCAAAGGTAGTAACAAACGGATAACTTTCGTTTATGTGTTTCGACATAGCTTTCCACTACCAGTATAAACTTTGTCCATTCCTCACAGCTATGCACGTTGAACACCTCACTGTACTACTACATACAAGCAACAACATACACAAACCATTGATTGTCGAGGTAATTCCAGCAATATCAAGGCGTTGCGAGTGCGATGTACACAAATTCTCATCACTTAATTGGCACGAGTAGAAACAGCGCAACAACCACTCCAACAACCAGTTCTACAGAATATGTCACTATATCACTCAGGACGACAACCAACAACTCTATCAATCTCATGCTGCCTGCCACACATCAGGTGACGCGAATTTGTTAATGTTTCTATGGCTGTACCTCAGTACTGCTAGTTTTATGTTGACGTTTCTCTGGAAACACCTCACTTTCGCTGGTGGTATGTTGACGGACATCGTTTTGATTATGTAGTCGACAGCGCGTTGCAGTTAAAATCAGTTTAAAACATTCCCAAATGCGAGTATTTTCCTTATGCTGTATCGACTACTTGGGTGCCTTACGCTTATTATTATAACATAGCGTATCTTGGAGCATTACAGGATTTACTACAGTCAAAATGCCTGTGAGGAAACGTACAGCAATCGCCAAGTGTGCCTCTCAGTCCAAGAAAATTAAACAAAACAAACCACAGACGAAAAAGTATTCAAGAAATGAAGACAACACTTGCAACACTTCACCTTAGCTGCTACACGTAGAACTGCGCAGAAGGACCAACAGCGTCACAAGGAGTTCCAGACTTCGTTTGATCCTGACGGTCTGCCGCCCCATCATCTTTTACTTGAAGTAGGAGCACCAATAATCGTACTTCGGAGCACTGATGCACTCAGACTCTGCAGCGGAATGTGTCTGTGTTTTAAGAAGACGCTGTCCAATGTGACTGATGGAGAGGAAGAGGCAGTGCACATCCCATGAATACCTCTTATACCAACAAACCTCTCCATCATCTGCCGGAGACTGCAATTCCCCGCGCTACTTGTGTTTTAGATTACGATGAAAAAAGGCACAGGGAGAGTCTGTTACATCATTTGTTATCTCCTTGCTTCTGTCACAGACTTCTGTATGTTGCTTGCTCTAGTGTGTGATCACCCCAGAATTTATAAAGCCTAGCACGGGGATGTGTAACGAAAACATTATCTACAAACACCTCTTGAGTTACGTAAGAATTACAGCAGTTGTGTATAGTGTTACTAGTTTCCTACAGTTGCGGACTAGAATAAATAAAAGCTCAATATCTCCAGCACAGAGAGATGGTGGAAGGAAGAGGTGGACATACGCAGGAGGGGAAGAGGAGATGTGTGTGATATGTGTGTCAAACGTTTATCCAGGCGAAGCTGCAGGGAAAAGGCTATTATTAAATGGAGACATATGACCATGCTTGGTATACGTATAATAACTGAGCCGACTCCTCTCCTCCCCAAAATTCTAAACACCACCTCCGAATTCACTCCCTACCAGCCTCATCTCCACTCAATTCACACTTCTACTGAACATCTGACACACCACTTCTGATTTTCTCAGACACACACACACACACACACACACACACACACACACACAATGTTGACAATACTCACCACTTACATGGAAACCAATATCTGAGTTCAGAAGAGATGAAATTACAATGATATATCTCCTGTAAAATTTACAAAAGTGGAGTGAGAAAAAGCGTCAGTGCAGCTTGAAAAAAACGCAGGTTTACAGACGCCCAACAATTGTGACAAATGAATGTACAACCAGGAGTTTTCGACTTCAACCTCCGCTAATAACGCTGGAAAAAGCAGTGGACTTCAGAATGTGTAAACAAGAGGTACAAACACTGTAAGTAGATTGTACCCCAAATTCATGAAAAAACTGGTTTTCATCAATAAATACCAAAATGTAGAAGCGTAGTATGTTTATCAGAACTCCAGATTGACCACTGAAGATGTTTAGTAAATAAAAGAGAAACATACCTGATTCTTAAATTGCAGGAAGCCTAAGACGGTAAAAACAATTATAGCTTACATTGTCATTTCGTAATCACACTCAAGTACAAATCCGAAAGCAGGGTCGTCCATGAAATACAACAGTTAGCATTGAAACCACGGTTGGTGCAAATACCAATGTACAGTAAGAACAGAACTGACCTCCTGGAGTGAGACTGCAGCTAATTGTAGGAACATCGATTATTCCATAATGTTATTTATACAAACAACCAATATTCCACAATATATAGACATTAAAAAATTAACATGTTTCAAGAACCTGCAAGAAAAAGTAAATTCTAAATAAGAAATAACTGCTGCTGGTGGGTGAGTGAACTGTTGACCCGCCACCCTCCGGCTAGCGGCGCTAACCTCTACCTACATTTGTTGCAAACTTTGCAGGTCACCGCAGTATGTAACTGCTGCAGAAGATGGCAGAGCACACATCTGGAATGAATAGTATGTTGAAAAGAGGATATAAAATGAACATCAGCAGAAGTAAACCACGTGCGATGGGTGTAATCGAATTAAATTTGGAGATGCTGAGTAAATTAGATTGGGAAATGAAAGACTAGCTCCTTTTGTTATTTTGACAGCAAACACGAGGGTATTTTTGTGACTGATAATTCGCAATTTTTCACAAACCCAACTTTTATTGATGTAAGTTCACAAGGTTGATGGGTGAACAACAAACGAAAGGTAACAATAACGATGCCAGTAAAAGTCTCATATTTGAGGCAAACAAAAGTTCACTTCTGATTTTCCATAAAGGTTCGTGCTAACACACACACACACACACACTAGTAACAGTCCAATACAGAGACGAAGACGTAATCTTCAACGCTCGCAGTACAAGAGGTCGGCATCCGGCGTGAACTGAACTTCGGAGCTCGTTCTAGCCCCTAAATAGCTGTCTCCAGCCAGTCGGGTTTTGGCGTTGTGATACTTCCTGCAGGCCGTGGCTCGAGCTCCCCCTACAGGAAGTAGTGCTCGGCATGTCTGTTTCCATTATCTTGTATGCAAATAGCCGGTGTTTACCGTGGTGCTTTTGGGTTCGCCTTGGATATAGACAACCTCGTCCTCTGTGGTCTTATACGGGTTGCCAGCCCTCAGGCGCTACCTTGGCTCCAGTATAACAGATATCAAATGCAAATTGGCAAACCAAAGAAAGCATTTCTGAGAAAGAGAAATTTGTTAAGTCTTTTCTGAGAGTATTTGTTTGGGCTGTAGGCTTGTACGGGAGTGAAACGTGGAAGACAAGCAGTTCAGACAAGAAAAAGATAGAAACTTTTAACATGTGTGAATGCTGAAGATTACGTGAGCAGATCGAGTAACCATGAGAAGGCGCTGAATTGAGTTAGAGAGAAAATAAATTTGCGGCGCAACTTGAATAGAACGTGGCAACGATTGAGAGGACACGTCCTGAGGCAATTTTAATAATGGAGGGAAGCTGGGATTATATTGTAAAGGAAGGCAAATGGATGAATAAACTTCAAACTTCCAGGAGGTATTTGGAGAATAAGGGGCTTGCAGATGATAGATCTGCATCAAACCACTTCGAGCTGAAGACCACTACAGCAGAATTAAATTTTTTGTGTCTTAATTTTAAAGCAGAAGCGAGAAACACATACATGAGTGATGCATTTCCTTTATGCCTTTTCAACAGGCCTAAAAGTATTATTAATGGGAAAAACGATTTACAGGAAGCTATATCTTTGGTACAAAAAGAAATGTAAGTTACTGTTCTTATGTATTGGATGAAACGTTGTAAATCCTCGAAGTGTCAGCATCAGTGACTGAAATGAGTTATTGTCACTGAACTACTGAGCGAAATGAGATTGTCAGTTTGTCTGGTGTGATGCTTGTAGACGAAGATTCAATACTTCAGTACAGGACTTTCAGTGCAGCTAGCCGTTACGATAAACTTCATCTTGCCGAATGCCCCAAAGTTAAAAATCGATAGGCCTTATGTCTGGGGACCAAGTTGAGTGCTCAGTAGCACATCTTCAACCAAACCATCGTTTACTTTTTGTGATAGCAGACCGCGTCATGTACACCGTTAAACGTGAACTCTCTGACTACATTGAGGGAGACCTAAATCCGGATGGTCGGGCTTAGATTTGAACAGCCATCCCCCCGAATACTAATCTCTTGTCGACACCAATGCGACATCTCCTTCAGTGAAATAAAATGTTCTGGTAGTTCAAGTGTCCTCTGCCACACATTTCTCGGTGGTCCTGCGCTCTTCAGAGGTAGATAAAAGAACATAATGACTGGCAAAGGAGAGTATAGTATCTCACATCCATGTACGCAGATATATTAACAGCCTGGAAACAGACAAACGTAGACATTAAAAACTGAATTAAAGATAGCTGCTGTGTTAGCGATACAGCGCATCAATCGTGACGGACTTTGAATAGTTTACTGTGCCACGTAGATGGGGTGTCATAAGACGTTGGACTGGGCGTCGACGTGAGAGTTAAGCGAAGGATGTCAAAGACGTACGATATCAGCGTATCTGATGGCTTCTACCTCGTGAGTGCACCACACATGGGACACTCCATCTCTGGGATTTCGCAGGTTTTTAACATGTCATGAGGGCATCGGGTGAGTACCCCGATTCGAGGAAAAGCACTGAATCAGTGTCAACAGCCGTGAGTAATAACGTTCCGATGAGAGTGCAGGTTTTCGTGGCCATTATCATTGATGGAAATATTCTGAGCTGCTACGCTAGTCATATTCCTCTTCAAACATCTTGAATACTCGACATTTCAACCTCACTATTTCGATATTCCTTAGGAATTCCTTTGAGTCTATGGGTCACCGGAAGACTCCTGAAGATGTCAGCGGAGTGGTTGAAACGTCTAATAACTCAGAAAATACCTACGGCACAATTTTTGTGTGTTGTAAATATTTAAAAATTTTAAGGTGCCTGTGAAAACAATAATGTGTTTGTTTTACTTCAAGAAACCATCCTCTTCATAATATTATTAAGTGTGTGGTGCACACCAATTTACAATACTAATGAGACAACACGCTACCACCACTGAAAACGATGAGACACGTGCTTCTTCGTGGGGTTGCGAACACATGAAGCAATAAGGGAAGTATGTAATTGCAGCACAGGCAAATGGCGAATCATTCCTGCTACGTAACAGACAACAAAAGAATGGCTCTGAGCACTATGGGACTTAACTGCTGAGGTCATCAGTCCCCTAGAACTTAGAACAACTTAAACCTAACTAACCTAAGGACAGCACACACATTCATGTCCGAGGCAGGATTCGAACCTGCGACCGTAGCGGTGGCGCGGTTCCTGACTGAAGCGCCTAGAACCGCTCGGCCACACTGGCCAGCGAAACAGAAAGCACATTGGGAAATCCGCTGACATAAGCGACTCTGACTAAGAATATCAATAAATCGGAAAAAATAAAGGTGACCAATAATGCTGCTATAATAGTATTTATTTTTTGGCCATGAGCTCATTTCGACACCATAGTAATTTTCAAAATATCTGTAAAACATGTAAGATGTTAGTACACAATTTTTGTACGTTTCCTTTACTTATAAATTAGGTTACAATTTTTGCATTACAATTTGGAATACTTGTGCCCTGAGCACATTGCTATAGCTGGTGCTTTCGAGATTTATTATATGTCATTAAGTTGATGAACTTTAATTAATCTGAAGTTTCTGAGCAGTATTTTTGAGATATTTTGAGATATTTGATTCGATTTTAAAATTGACAGCTTCTGTTGACATATTTGTTGTGACTGTGCCCTCTTTTAATGTTTTGTGGGCGCTGACTGAATGAGGAGAGGGTGGTATGATAGGTGGATGGCCGGTTTTCTCTCACTACAACACAAAATGCACATGGGGTTAAAACACACGTTATTACAAGAACCTATTGAGTACTTAACTTTACAGGAAACAGTTGAGTACCTAACTTCAATCATGTCCAATCTGAAGTTCTGTGGTTAATGATAATCAAATAACATGTACTAACTCTTGAATCTTGTCCGTGTCCATAACACAACTATATACAATGACTATCGCTCCCTCACATACAGCTAAGGTGCTAGGCGAAGAGTATCATTGTGGGAGACTAGAGCACAATGCGACGTACTGAGGTGCTCTGCGAACTGAGTCCCGATGCGACGTACTGACATGAGAGATCGAGCTGTGGAGAGATTGAGACAGCTCGGTTGGCGACGGCGGCCTATACACACTCTGCCAGGGGGCATAATCGGCGGGTAGCCTGGTGGTGTGTCTTGGGCATCCCTTGTCATAGGCGCGCCTAACTCAGCGCCTGCTATACAGTGTTTCCTAGTGCCGACCGGCTGGCGAAGACGTCCGTCAGCACAATATTGATAACCATGTACTATGGTTACATTTCTCGTTTGTTATTTTGTAGATCTATGTGATATTAACATCTTTGTATTGTTTACTGGTCATATTACCTTTGCCTAAATTATTTATCCATGACAGTTTACGATGATTTCATTGAAATTGTCGATGTAATATTTATGTTTTAATTCAGTTTGTTCATTTAAGATTTTGTTCTGGTATTTGATCGTATTTGTGTAAATTCCTTTTTCTTCCAAAAATTCACAACATGAACCAGAGAGAACACGCTATACAGATCTTGCACGTAACACCACAGGGCCCGAAACCAAATTTTCTGGAAGAAATAGAAATTTACACTCATACACGCAAATCCGAACAAAATCTTAAATGAACAAGCAATTAAAGTATAAAAATAACAGCGACAACTTTATTGAAATCATCGAAAATGACCATGGAAAAGTAATTTAGGCAAAGGTAATACCACTAGTAAACAATACAAAAATAATATCACATGGATTCATAAATTAACAAACCAGAGAAGCAACCACAGTATATAGGTGAAGATAATAAAACTTGGGACAAATAAAAGTGGCCGGACGAGTGGACACGATTGGACTTGAATTTGTGGAAGCATTAACGGAGAAGGAAAGGACCTATACTTACTTCCAACGGGATAGACCAGCTGCCCATACAGCTGGCCGGACCCTGGATCGCATTTACACAATCATAACGCCTTTCTGGGTTGTTAGCAGAGGTTAGTCTGGTGGCAGCCCTAGCTGACCACCCGAGTTACCTGATCTGTCAGTGTGCGATTACCTTGTGTGTGGAGTCCTCAAATGTAAAGCGTATCGCAACAACTTTCATAGTCTTCAAGAACTGCAGCAGAACATTTCTGATGATGCTGCAGCAATTCCAGAAGTCCAGCCTCGGTCCGCCTTTATCAACTTTTGACCAGGGCCAAAAACTGCCAAGAGATGAATAGTGTTCGCTTTCAACATCTGCTACAGTCAAGTTAGTACTGTATTTCCAATTTCTCTGGTGAGTTTCTGTGTACGCTGGAACTCCGTTTTCTGGGGCATTTTTATTTCCCCACCCTATTCCACCAGTAACCAATACAAAACTAACAATATCACACAAATCCATAGATTAATAAACCAGAGACGCAACCACAGTACATCGTTACCAAGCTGTCAGTTTTAAAAACGAATCAAAGATCGAAAAAACAGTGCTCAGAAACTCGAAATTAATAAAGTCACGTCGGCTTATTAAGTTGAAATAAATTTCGACAGCACCAGCGATAAAGATGTGCTAAGGACGTAAGTATTTCCAAATTATAAAGTAAAAATTATAGCGTAATTTATAACTAATGAAAACGTTAAAAATCGTGTATCGACATCTTATATGTTTTGCAGGTAGCTTCGGCTGTTGCAATGAGCTCATGGCCACGAGAATACCTGAATAAAATACTGTTATAGCAGCGTTATTGGTTCAAAGCGCTTAACGTCTTTTCAAGGGATTTACAACGCTGCAGGTCCTTGAGATAGAATAAGGAGAGGCTGTTACGACACCGTGTCTGTGAAGAGACATTTCAGATGCGGCATAGCTGGTCGGCTGGTCGGATGCTATTGTTGTGAGCATCTATATAATCTGGTTGAAGGACGTTGAAACCCGAGTAGGCGACAAAATGTAGGATGTGTACAGCTTATACCACAACGTGGAGGTCGGAGGCTTGGTAGCTCTGTAAAGTAGGATAGGCAGCAATATGTGGAGGACGCGACGACAGAGTACAATCCTAGGCCAGGCACAAGTGTTTCAGAGCTCAATGTTCAGCACTCATTGTTGATCATTCGGCTGAATAGCAGATGACCCCTACTCGTTCCCATGTTCACAACGTCGTCAGTTAAAGCTGCAGTGGCCACGGGATGTCCGCGACTGGACCGTGAATCACTATAAACGTGTTTCCTGGGTGGATGAAACACATTTCTTTTTAAAACAGTTCGATAGTTGTGACACACTGTCATCTAGGCGAAGTGTAGCTCGATACATGCGCCGCGCCACAGATGCCGGCCGGTGGGTGCAGTATTATAGTGGGAAGGACATTAATTAACCTTGGCTTCCATGGGACCACCACAGGCACCACGACATCTGATGACTACGTGAACATTATTGCGAGCCGTCTGCATCCCCTCGCACTTGATGTCTTCCCCGACGACAATGGAATCTTCCAGCAGGATATCTGTCAGTGACATAAGGCCAAACCACCAGCCCGTAATTTAGGAATTGCGTGAGCTGTTTGTAGCTCTGTGATGCTTAATACCCCTGAAGACATTACTGCTTTATTGCTTTCGAGGGTTGCACCGACACGCTGTTATGTAGGTGCTCATATTGTTTTGGCTCATCAGTGTACATAAAATAAGAACCAGTGTACAATGAGTTTCTCCACGTGACACACATTGGGATTTCTCCATACAGAACTCGCACCTTTTCTACTTTATTTCATTTTTGCAGAGTTCGCAATAAAGTGACTTCAGTGCAACGCGTAAAGATTTATTCACATGGAACGGCACGTGTCGTTTTAAAGGCATCGCCTCTTTTGTTCGTAAGAGCTTTTCGTATGGCGTAGCTTAGCTCAGCAAGCTGTAAAGTTCAAAGTGGAGTGAGATCCCCGCTGAAACTTTTTGACTGTTGTTGCTATAAGCCGAAAGAGTCTACTAATTTCAGCGACTAACCACCGATACATTTTGATAATAATTATTAATCAAGCCAACATAATGAAAGGCGAAGATACCAAGAGACTATCTCCTAATTAACTGTACCACTGATCTACGCAAACGTTATTATTTCACTATCGACCCCCACGGTGAAATGATTATTTCCGAACGTTCACTAAGGTGGAAGTACTATTATTCACAGTTCGGAGCAGGTACGGTGCTAAAAGAAGCTAAGCACTTATTTCTACACATGAGGTATGTTAAGACGTGTGTTTTGGATCGTGATTTTTCAGTAATGTGTACGAAAATTTGCAATACTAAGTGGGTAGACTTGTATCAAGTTACGCCACAGTGCTAGGCCTCACAGCATTTTTAGCTTTAATGTCATTATAAAAGATATATTTTCAAAAGAGAAGTGTTGCTACTAGCGTTTGGACTAATCTCGGAAACATGCACCGTATGCATCTCAGCAAACCAGAGACAGAGCCACTGCACCAATTACTTTTAGATACTTTAAACAGCTGCTTTTAAAAGTAACTGGGCTATCTCAATCAAAGAAGGAGAAAAAATTATTTCGATTCGGGTACCTAGTTTTTCACACAAGACATGCTGTATGTTTCAATTAATAAAAATTTATTAAAAATTCGACGTCGCATCACTGATTACTTTTCACACAAACTGACTAGATAACGTATGATTTGAAATTCACTCTCGTGAATTCAAATGCCATCGAGTTATGTATATAGCGATGGCATTCCATGTTTTTTTTTATTTTACTGAACTCATATCTTGTTTTTTTATGTGCCTGGCAAAACCATTATAATGTCAACCACGTCAGTGAATATGTTACATATACGTTTTTCAAGCGTATAGCTGCGTCACTCCGAGAGGGAAACGTTTTTCTATAATGACTTACAGAATTATACAGTAAATGAAACTGTAGCTTAACAATGACGAGTCATGCCACCATTACGACATATAACTTGCACGATGCTCAACCACTGACATCGCGAGCCACAGGTATGAAGCAATTTTCGTCAGATGCTGTTTTGGGGCGGTGGGAGTTGAAGGTTGGACGATGGTGTGCCACATGCGTTGTATGTGAAGTTGGCAATAGAGTCAGTGACAGAGATTGTATGTTGGGAATACTTATTTCAGATTTATTTAATTTCCAGGCAGTGCCGCGCCATTTCATTTTCTGTTTTGAAATGGTAAACAAATAAATGTACATTAGTACGCAATGATTTTTTTTTTGGCACTGTATGAGACAAGACTCAAAATCTGAAGAAAACCTATGGCGATACATCTGTAGACGAGAAAATGAGATGAAAATGTATAATAAAAGTGTATTTTCCATGAAATTCGTGGATCTATCGACTTGCTCCTTTACGTTCACGAGGACAAACGGATTGATGAATAATAAGCTTTAGATATACTGGAAGATATATGGACACTGTTAATGAGGTATGAGGTTTTTGTAAAGAGAAAGGGTAGTTCTCTCTGTGACACCGAGCGAGATGAACTCACATTCGAGTGGACGACGGTTGAAATTCTCATCGGATCATTTCAGTTCAAATTTTCCATGATTTCCCTGTATTGCTCAATGCCAAGGCTGCGATTGTTTATTTGAAAGAGTGTGCCCGATTTCTTTCCTCATACTCGTTACATTCCGAGCTTGTGCTCTATCTCTAATGAACCTAATCTTCCTTTCCTCTGAGAGACAAATGTGGATAAACATGTTAACAAATTACAATATTCTCCCTTTACGATTTTCTTAGTTAGTCGTCTGACACCTGAGATCTTGCAGACGCTATGTACTACTTAAAATCACTGATGACTCTTTATAACATATTTTAAGTTCCTAATAACACCCTGTTTTCCATCAAGTACTATGCTGATAGATTAGAAGTTCTTAACTTTCATTGGTTGCTCAGAGACAAATTTATTCGACGACTTTCCATGAGTTAACTAATTTAAAACTTTTCTCCTATAAACCATAAAAATGTCGTTTACATAATCTTTTAATTAGAAACATAATAATCGCTTAGTTTACCTAATGATATGCGTGGAGTTTGTCTAAATTTTTGTGTACACATTCTATACTGACAAAAAATACTTTTCTGTATGTACACTATCTGATCAAAAGTACCCGGACACCCCTGTGTAAAGTAGAATCAACATAAAGCTGTCACGACATGCGCACCCACCAGTATAAATGGAGGCGAGGAGTCTTGTGTTGTCAGTAGGGAAGCAGTAACAGCAGAGCTCAGGAGAGCTTACTGACTTCGAACGTGGACTACTCACTGGATGTCACCTGGTTAAAAAACCTATCAGGGACATTTCAACCTTCTAAAGCTGCCCAACCCGACTACTGATGATGTGATTGTGAAGTGGAAACTCGAAGAAACAACCACGGATAAACCAAGACCAGCGGATTTTCTTGTACCTACAGACTGGGACCGTAGGACATTGCGAAGGATGGTTCTAAGAAACCGCATCGAATCTGTGAGTTCTAAATTGCTATTGTCAGTCCAACACTGCGTAAGGAGTGCGTAGGGACTAAATAACAAAGGAGTACAATGGCAGAGCAGCTCATCGTAAGACACATTCCCGTAGTCACTGTTAAGCGACGCGAGAGGTGGTGTAAAGAGAGGCGCCACTTAACAGTGGATGGATAGAAACGACTGATTTGGACTGATAAATCGCGCTGTACTCTGTGGTAATCCGCTGGAAGGGTTCGGGTTCGGCGAGTGCCTGGAGAAAGCTACCTGCCATCATGTCAAGTGACAATAGTGAAGTACAGAGGAGGTGGTGCTACGGTATAGTGGCGTTTTTCGGGGGTATGGTGGAGTCCCTTACTGTACTTAAGGAAACACTGAACGTGGAAGGATATGAAGACATTTTACAGTGTTGTGTACTGCGTATAGTAGAGGAACAGCTCGGAGAGACTGAGTGTGTCAGTTGTGAGACTTCGGCTGAGCATTCACTATAACCCTGAGAAGCTAACAAGATCTGAACCCGGTGACCTACACGGTAAACAGACCGCTCCCCATATGATCATGTGAAATATTAAGAAAAATGTCGCGTAGTGCAAACTAGTGACCATCTGAATGTAAACTGGGGCTGCCCAATCATATATGAAATATGGGTACCGTAGCTCACATAGATGTAACGCACACCTACGTAAAATATTCGCGTTCCTAGTTAAGGTACAACATATACACCCATAATTCCAGTATTTACTATTCTCACTCGTCTTCCCAGTTGAAGCTTTATACTTTTATCCTATTGCCTGTTTCTACATATATCTCAGGGTAATTGAAACTAACTTTATCCTATTGCTCTCCTAGTAGAGTCTTCCTGAGATGCTGGAGATCGACATGCGGCATTCTTTTGTACCTCGTATGTTGGAGATTGCTTTTCGATGCGGTAGTTACCAGTCAGTTACGCCTCTTGATACTGCATTCAGCATCTTTCCCCTGGTTTGTCCGTGGATCTCGACACCAGATTTCAGCAATTCCCACGCATTTCTGAAGCTGATCATTGCGTCTTCTGTTATTACGTCTGTCACCTAGACGGTACGGTTATTCTGTTCCACTTACCCCAGTTTTTGCGGGACGGGTGTCTCGCATGCCAGTTCGAATCATATGAGCCATTTTCTTTCGGACTGAAGTGAGTTTGTACGAAATGTAGCCTGTCCCTACTCTGCCTATGCTATCGAACGCATGACAAATGTTGGAATACTCTGATGGCATTCCTGCCGCGATCCGCGATCGCGATCTCATGAATCACATCGGTAACTTCGTTTGGCAGATATTTATTAATTCTTCCTGCTCGTACAGCGCGTGCACAAAGTGGTTTCGTGTCACCATCTCACTGAAGTACTGAGTCGAATCTGGATACTGTGATTCAGTTTACGATTCCATTATTAAAATTCTTAATTTTACGCGCTCTTGTTTCTCGTCGTCTAACTCTTTCTCGTCCTCGTCCATTGAATGCCCTTGTCCGCTTTCTGACGGCATTTTTTCTTCACCAGTGAGCAAAATCCCTAGTATGTCAAAACTACCGTCAGACAAGCTATCTAAATTGTTCCTGAATTTTGATTTAATTTTTTCCTCCTGCAAAATTTCATGGGTTTTTGGTAAATCGTCCCTTGGTTTGCGCTATCAACTCGGCACTTTTCCGATCCATTTCAATGAAAAATTCATCAGTTAGTGTGTGCCTCATTCAGCGTCATCAGTTCTAACAAGAGTTCTTCACTTCTCTGCGACTAGCTCTTAGTTAACTTTGGCACTTTTTGCTAATAGGGTCTGAGTGATGGCGTTGGTTATCGGGGCGTTGAGCAAATCAGGACTCGTGATCCTCCATACTGACTCGTCACTCGTTTGCGCCGTTGGCGAAACTTGGATTATCTCTGTCTGGTTATGATTTTATTTTTACGGCGGTCGCAATTTCCTCTGCCTATCATTTTCATTTTAGTTAATTGCCACACACATATTCGCCGTACTCATCAGTTAATTTTTAATGTCTCACTTAATCGTCTCTTGATTGTCTTTTCGAGTTGTCTCATGGTTCTCATCTTTCTGTTCTTTCGTTTTCCCAAGCTTTAGGAAAGTCAGCATCTTCCAGCCGTTCGTCTGTTGTGAATTTCGATTCTTGTCAAAACACACCTAACTTAATGTCGCAGTCATGCATTTGCTCATTAGTTTCTTGAGTGACCTTGCCTTCGAACTGTTTTATGTCCTCTTTGATCTTCATATTTACTTTGGCGATCGCATCATCGCTCTCCATTGGCTGATCTGCTAACTTATGCTGTAGCTTCTCGAAATTTTCCTTATGCTCATTAAAATATATATAACTCTTTTTGCACCATTCATCGTTTTTCTTGTTTTATTGTTTATTTTCCAACGCTATTCTTGTGGAATTTTTCTATCTCTTTGTACTGCTTTTTATCTACTTCCCCTATCACTGTGAGCTTGTTTTCTGTCTTTATGGAACGCTCACCATAGCACACCCCACTGACCATTTCTTTTATTTTTACTGGGATTCCATTCATAAACCGCAATTTGTAGATCCTGAATGAGCGTATACTTCTCTTTGAACCTCATTAATCCTCGCTAAATTGCGTTCACGAGCACAGGTTAACGTCGGCATACCCTAGTACTGATACAACCAACAAACTCTTCTCGCCCACCACGAAATCTCTAACCCCATATACACAATAAAACACCATAAATTCTTGCAAAAGCACAAACACAAATATGCAAATTCCTCAACATTTCAGCGTTGAGACTCAGGGAAACTGTCCAACTGACTATACTTACGTCCTTCTTCTTGCTTCAAGAAAAACAAAAATTAGCACAGTGCTGGCAGTGTAATATTATTTTAGTTGCATGAAGTTTTATTATTAATATCGTGCGCTCATGTTCTTTCTGGTCTGGTAATTAGTGAGTTGGCGACCTATAAATCGACTGTGTATACCAGTAGATAGCGGGTATTCGAAAATAATGCTGGACCGGGGTCGTCAAATTATTATGTGAGGCTGTAGTTGAGCATTTAGCATACCCCTGAAATTCTAACCAAAGTCTGAACCCAGTGACCAATACAATGTACAGACCACTCCTCATACTATCATGTGCAATATTAAGAAAAAATGTAGTGCCGTGAAAACTAATAAGCATTTGGATTTAAACAAGGGTGGCTCAATCAAACATGAAGTGTGGGTAAGATAGCTCACATAGATATAATAATAATACGATTACCAAGGGGTTCCATCTAAATACTATATATCTTGTTTGTTTTTAAAATGCATTAATTATATTCAAATAAATAAAACAATTAAGAACACAGTGCACAGAATTTCAAAGATCGTGGCACAGATGGGTGGAGCTGGAAATGAAATGATACATTAGCTATGTCCATGTAAATCTCCAGTAACTGCGGAATTATTGAACAGACTCAATAAAAGAAACCAGAAAAGTACATATAAGCACCTGTAAGCGCATTTTGAATTTCACTAGCAGATTGTGTGAATTAATTTTAGAAAACCGTTACTCTAACTTCCAACAACCAACTTCACAGTCTCCACACCGTGACTCACGCAAGTGAGCTTTGTTCTTACCATCACTCTAAGACCCAAGTTGGAGGATGGCTGCAGTGATACCTGACACTTATAAGTTCAGCCCCTTCACCTATAATCAGCTTCGGGATGACGTCCTCCCTCTCTACACTTCTAAGGTGGAAGTGTCTCTCCCTCTGATGGCCCAAGACGACTTATTGCTTCTCTGCAGCTCTAAGACAAAGTGTCTATCTGCTATTCTACTCCACAATCTTGCTAATTTTACCAACACGAGATTCTCTTCAGCCAATTGCTGGAGACCTTGCGAGTTCCAACCACTGAAAAGCTTATAACAATAAAAACAATCTCCCTTCTCCTCAAGAATCTGCCCTGATTAACCAGTAGTGTATGTCTCTGTATCAGAAGGGGGAGAACAGCAGAACTTTTGTCCCACCAGGAGAGTAGTTTCATGTTTCTGGCAAAGGCAAATGCTCCACATATGCACTCATGTGTCTTCCTCCCCAATATGATAATAGTTTTGCTGAGCTAAGCTGGGACTGTCTATCAAAATTTAAACAACCATTCCTGCTGATCTATTGTGAGTCAAGCAGATTATTCTCAGCCTGAGTGCATCCAGTTTTCCACCCCTTTCCAGATTTGTATAATTCCCGAAAGAGTTTTTTCCTCACTTCTCACAGTGTCAGTTTATGACCTTGTGAAACTCGCCTACATGTCTTTTTAAAACTTTTATCTGCACATGACGCATTGTCTCCGACAATTACCATTCATATCTGCCTTAGGACCTGACCTTTCAGCTAGGAACATTTCTATCCATGCTGGTCGTAAGACACCTGCACCCCTCACGTTCCCGCAGTCTACCAGGGTGCCCAACCTACAAAGAATCATTACATGTATATTTCACAGAAGAGAAACGAAACTGTGCATTATTCATTAGTTTTGCGATCCTTGATGTTTGTTTCATTAAAATTCACATTTTTATGTATCAGTAGTGACTTAAATTTAATTGTTGTAATTTAATTTTGATAGATGGCTATTACTTAGGTTACAGAACAGTTTTGTAAAAACTGTCCTGTCACTCGTTGCACTCTCCCAAAAGGCAGCATCTGCAAGGCGCCGGTTTGTGGAGAATAACGTCTCTGAAAGCGAGTGCCTGGCTAGAGTCTTTACCTAAACCGAATAGAACTCCTTTAGGATGAATTGGAACATGGAGATCGCTCCAGATTCCAGCTTCCAACCAGCACCTTCTCTGGTTTCAGCAGTTGAGGCAAAATGGGCTGCCATTTTTCCACAGACATTCAGACACCTCACTGAAATTACCCCAGCAAAGTTCAAGCGGTCATAAAGGCCAAGAGTGGGCACACCCATATTAATGTCCACTGACATGTGTCCAGATACTTTTAAGAAATAGTGTATGATCAATTAATCTGGCTGCAGACCATTCCAGGGTTCTGGCCCCAGAGTTCACTTGTGCTGTGTGTCATATAAATATTGTCGAAACATCTCTCTATATCAGAATATTTATTACGTAAACTCAAGTCGAGTAAGAGTTTCACTGTAACCACGGATATTGACCATTTTTTCATTCTGTTGCGAACCTATGTTTGGATTACATTTATAGGAACAGAAGTGTTATAGGTCTACACGACCTGCCAAAACATCGAATCACTCTCATCGACATTTGGCGTCTCTCCAAAATCTGTTTATAGATATATCTCTCCCCACCAGTTAAAGGATTTAAGATCACAACAGCGAAGTAAAAATATGTAGTTTATAGTGAAAAAACCTGCCTGCTTGCTATTTTAGTTGCTGTTAGTCTAAACTCAAAGAGTTTTTTCTTTGCATATTAAATTAGTTGGAATAAATATTAATATGGTAGCAACTGCACTTGAGTCCACTACTCTTTCTACAACCTATTCTGCCTTCTTAGCAGAATAAAATAAATATAGCACACCACATATAATCTGTACCCGCCAGGGTACCCGAGAGCGCTAATGCGCTGCTTCCTGGACTCAGTCACGCCGGCCCCGAATCGAATCCGCCCAGCGGATTAACGACGTGGGTCGGTATGCTGGCCAGCCTGTATGTGGTTATTAGACGGTTTTCCACATTCTACTAGGTGAATACCAGGATGATCCCCATGTTCCGCCTCAGTTACACGACACACAAACATCTGAAACACATTCACACTATTGCATGGCTTACACTAGACACAGACAGCTGGGGTACACTACTTACATTCCAGGGGGTTCGGAATGGCGGCAGGAAGGGCATCTGGCCACCATCTGCAACTATCACTGCCAAATCCGTAATAACACGGCCGACCCTGCATTGAAGTGGGACGAAGGCCCAAAGAAAGAAAGAAACATGTAAACTGTCATGAATATGAATCATGTCACGAGAGTGAAAGGAGCCTGTGACTACTGGAGGTAATCTATATTACTTGTTTATTCTCACCTTTCGGTATAAATTTAGTTTTTAGTCATAAACCTTCCCAAAACCATATTCTGAAACAGAGTTTTTGTTTCTCCACTAGAAAGTGCCACACGTTACCCAATAATCGTAACAGAACGCACACATATGTCATACTAACACATGTAAATCCACCTGATGATGGAGAATTAATCCTTCGAAACGCGTTGTGGATATAAATAAACAATGACTGGTAACAGTAAACGTGTTGTTTCACTCGATATCAATAAAAGTCAAACAGCCATGGTAAAGCCTGCAACCTAAAATATTCGCATTTATAATGATTAATATTAATTCAGACGATGCGTTTGTAAAACATGATCTTTCATCCTCCAGCGTCAGTTGAATGAACGTTACTTTTTAGAACCGTTTTTTTAATTGAATTTTAATATTACACCACAGCTTTCTACGTTAATACGTGATACAGTGACGAATTTACCAAATGGGTAGGTCTCCTGTCAAACTTATTATCCTGTTATGGCCTTTAGTATTTATAAGTCATTACTTCAGGGTTAGCAAATTATGAGGTGATGAATTTAGTGGTTTCAACATTAGAAATATAAATCTATTACAAAATGGTAAAATACAGTTTCAAACGGATTGTATGGCATCTATCAAATCAACATGCCATCAGTAATGATGTGTTTTTTTTTAACATGTCTTACGTATTACAATTGGAATTTCCATGATATAAATGTAGGCTAAGGCCAAAGAGTGTGTTGCTAGTTATCACAATCAACTTGGCGTCAATAATTGGTAGCCGATGATGAAACTGTTTCTCATGCTACGTTTGAATCCATATCCAGAACAAATCAGTTCATAATTTCATTTATTGTTCAAATATGTGCCCAATTAACTGCTTATGAATAACTTAGATTTTTAGTGTCACGCTTTGTTAGATACCAAGGACAATCGGTGTCTTCGAACTGCATAAATGCCAAGTGCCGTTATGAGTACAGTAAAATTACCAGAGATACGCTGTTGAAAAATGGTTCAAATGGCCCTGAGCATTATGAGACTTAACATCTGAGGTCATCAGTCCCCTAGAACTTAGAACTACTTAAACCTTACTAACCTAAGGACAACACACACATGATAGTTTGTAGTAACCTCAAGCACTGTCACAAGAGCCGGCCGGAGTGGCCGTGCGGTTCTAGGCGCTACAGTTTGGAACCGCGCCACCGCTACGGTCGCACGTTCGTATCTTGCCTTGGGCATGGATGTGTTAGATGTCCTTAGGTTAGTTAGGTTTAAATAGTTCTAAGTTCTAGGGCACTGATGACCTCCAGCCATTTGAACCATTTTCGCACCGAGGCTGAAAAACATGATGAAGTTTGGCGAATTGGGAATTGCTCCAGAAGTTTTTGAAGAGGTTACTGTTTCCTTGCCTGAGAATACTGGACGCAATGTGAGCGAGGTTCAAGCAATTCTCGAAATTTGTTATTACTTCTCAACGTGCTATGGTCCACCGTTCCAAAAAATGAATCAAACAATATGTGAAATAGTATCTCTAGTGCGCTTCCAGGATGTCGTGGATGCATATGGTCGTTACATCGATCAACGTTTGTAACATGGAATGTATACATGATATGCAGTTAACAAATGTTACCCTCTCAGGTGGATATTAAAATTTGTTTCTTTCAATGATTAATTCGTTATTGCTCTTCCTCATGTCCTCCTAATGTTTGTACGATGTTTCATTGTCCTATGATCACTAGTTTTTCATGGGGACCCTCGACCAGCTTGTAAATAATTATTAAAAGACAACATTGTGTTATGCATTTTGTTATTGCGTTGTGTTATTATTTGTCCTATCTGCCTCTTGTAGGAGTACTACATCATTCACAAGAAAGATCCACTTGTGATAGCTGTAGCGAAACAGGCTGATTAGACTTACGATGGATCCACGTGTCCAGCCATCTGTACCTACAGTTTTTGACGTCAGGACACAGCTGTGTAAATGTTCGCGCAGCGGGTAGCGGAATTGTTTTACCGAAATATGGGCAGTATTGCACAACTCAGGTAACCATCTGCCACGTGTGAACAGTATTTTCGAGGAAGTGGGTATGTTTTCCTTTTATATGACGTTAATGGCTTACCGAAGAATGAAGGCACGTCCACATGTTGCCAAGGTTGTTTTGAGTACGCTGCAAAAATCTCGCTGGGAATTCTTTCTATATCTTCCATACAGTCCTGATCTCTACATATGCGATTTTCATAGTTTTGGAGCCCCGAAGGAAGACATTCGTGGCCTTCGATTTGCACGGACGAATCGTTGTATGCCTTAGTACAACTATGGTTACGTTGATAACAGCAAACATTTATGCATGAAGGCAGCTTGTCTGACAGTGGAATGAATATACTAGCAGTTACGGCGATGATTTTTGAAAAAATAACCAGTTTACTTCCTTTTTTCCATCTGGCGCATATTAGTTTATTGTCTCTTATAGTTTGTTGTGACTCATACAGGCAGTACCCTTCGATTTACAGGTGCTCATACGTAGTTATTAGATTGCTCAGAGTCATACAAGCTCCTTTAAGACTCAGTGTTTCCACTGGGTATAGCTGCCACATTAGGTGTTGAAATCTGCCTTGGTTTACTGAAATATGTCATTCAGAAACATTGTGTTTGGAAGGAGTGTGTACTATAGAAACAACTTGATCCCTTAATTTGGCACCATGCTATTGAAATACTCCATGCCAAACTATTATTGAGAATAAATAAGCGTCTCAAGCAGAAAAACGAGTGAAGTGTGATGAACTACACTCCTGGAAATGGAAAAAAAGAACACATTGACACCGGTGTGTCAGACCCACCATACTTGCTCCGGACACTGCGAGAGGGCTGTACAAGCAATGATCACACGCACGGCACAGCGGACACACCAGGAACCGCGGTGTTGGCCGTCGAATGGCGCTAGCTGCGCAGCATTTGTGCACCGCTGCCGTCAGTGTCAGCCAGTTTGCCGTGCATACGGAGCTCCATCGCAGTCTTTAACACTGGTAGCGTGCCGCGACAGCGTGGACGTGAAACGTATGTGCAGTTGACGGACTTTGAGCGAGGGCGTATAGTGGGCATGCAGGAGGCCGGGTGGACGTACCGCCGAATTGCTCAATACGTGGGGTCTCCACAGTACATCGATGTTGTCGCTAGTGGTCGGCGGAAGGTGCACGTGCCCGTCGACCAGGGACCGGACCGCAGCGACGCACGGATGCACGCCAAGACCGTAGGATCCTATGCAGTGCCGTAGGGGACTGCACCGCCACTTCCCAGCAAATTAGGGACACTGTTGCTTCTGGGGTATCGTCAAGGACCATTCGCAACCGTCTCCATGAAGCTGGGCTACAGTCCCGCACACCGTTAGGCCGTCTTCCGCTCACGCCCCAACATCGTGCAGCCCGCCTCCAGTGGTGTCCCGACAGGCGTGAATGGAGGGACGAATGGAGACGTGTCGTCTTCAGCGATGAGAGTCGCTTCTGCCTTGGTGCCAATGATGGTCGTATGCGTGTTTGGCGCCGTGCAGGTGAGCGCCACAATCAGGACTGCATACGACCGAGGCACACAGGGCCAACACCCGGCATCATGGTGTGGGGAGCGATCTCCTACACTGGCCGTACACCTCTGGTGATCGTCAAGGGGACACTGAATAGTACACGGTACATCCAAACCGTCATCGAACCCATCGTTCTACCATTCCTAGACCGGCAAGGGAACTTACTATTCCAACAGGACAATGCACGTCCGCATGTATCCCGTGCCACCCAACGTGCTCTAGAAGGTGTAAGTCAACTACCCTGGCCAGCAAGATCTCCGGATCTGTCCCCCATTGAGCATGTTTGGGACTGGATGAAGCGTCGCCTCACGCGGTCTGCACGTCCAGCACGAACGCTGGTCCAACTGAGGCGCCAGGTGGAAATGACATTGCAAGCCGTTCCACAGGACTACATCCAGCATCTCTACGATCGTCTCCATGGGTGAATAGCAGCCTGCATTGCTGCGAAAGGTAGATATACGCTGTACTAGTACCGACATTGTGCATGCTCTGTTGCCTGTGTCTATGTGCCTGTGGTTCTGTCAGTGTGATCATGTGATGTATCTGACCCCAGGAATGTGTCAATAAAGTTTCCCCTTCCCGGGACAATGAATTCACGGTGTTCTTATTTCAATTTCCAGGAGTGTACATAAGATTTGCATGGTAGTGAGATTCGTAATATCCGATCCTATGTAGTAGCCTAGATTTTTCGAGTGAATCGAAGTAATTACCAGGATCAAGACCGAATTCCAAGTTAAGTCGTTCAGATTATCTCCTGCTGAAAAGCGTCTTTTCTTTTCAGAAAAAAATGTCCTAACCATATAACCATTATGCTTATAGACGTTTTAAAGGAAGACCTTTATCACTACATACGTCATCATATCCACACGGCATATGTTGGTTCTTACTATTCATTACAATTTAACTTCAGAAAATATTAAGAGGCAGTTTTTTAATAAAAATGAAATTATAGACGTTACGTTGCACCAGTAAGACAGTGGCACCAAAAGAGTTCTGATACATCACTGCATGATGAGTTTATCGATGTAGACATTAATACTACCCTGTGGTTGGCCGATAATTCAAAAATCCTTATTACGAAGAAGGCAGTGGTTGTCTATGAGTCCGTAAGTGCTCAAAATTATATGTAAATATCATGGAGCGGACCACAGAGATATTCGGTAAGATGCGGTGTCTCTGGAAATGTACTACGGCAGAGCTCTCAACGCCTGTTACTGGACATATTGTTCAAGTTATGATGATGTTTTGGTTATTATGTGTAAGGCACACAATAGCTGTGTCATCTACTGTTAGTATCAAATGTGGATGGTTAAAACATGGAGTACAGTGATAATACTGAAATAGACAATTAATGTCCTCACATTGAAATCTCTATGTCTGTACCTAAAATTAGATAGCTTGTTAGTTTCGTAAACCATGGATCATTTGTACCATTAATAGTAGTGATGTTGAACGAGTCATTTTAGATTCAAATTTCACATTCATATGTAAATTTGGTTATACGCTAACCAATTACAATTTTTTTTAAAAAATGCGGTAACACGACAGTAATACCCTATCCACCATCTTTTGCACAATACGAAACAGAAATTCCTCTACAGGATAGAATGAGTTGTTAAGTAGACACTTTTTCAGTTTGTCTTCCAGTGTAACTGTCTGGTGTGACCGATGTTTTATTTTATTAGGTAAGTGATGAACAATTGTTGCTGTCAACATTTTGCACATTTTGCATTTAATGAATGTCATTTTTCCTTCTGATATTGTAATTACTGACATCTTTGTTCTTTCTGAACTGCAATGGATTATTTACAACTAACTTCATGAGGATATAAATACACAGTAAGGCAGTTTTCAAAATGCCTAACTCCATAAACAGATATCTGCAGGATTATCATGGGTGAACACCAGAAATTATTCGTACAACACGTTTTCGAGCAAGGAAATTTCCTACTTAAGGATGAGTTACCCTAGAACACTATTCCACGTGACATTATTGAATGAAAATATAAAACATGTCATATTACTAATTTGTCTCTCCCCAAGAGCTGCAATGATTTTTAGTGCAGATTTGGCCGTACTAAGTTGTTTTATGAGTTTCAAAATGCGTCCAGTGTAAACTCTCACCAGTCTTGACCCCTAAAAGTTTTGAAGCTTCAACCCAAGTTATTATTTCCTCACCATGTGTTACACTTATCATTGTCGTAGTACCTCTGTATGTTCAGAACTGAATATGTCATGCGTTTTTGATGTTGAGAGTGAGCCTTTTCGAAGAAAACGACTCAGTAATACGTATATAGCACTTCTTCCGTTGGTCCCTATATGTTCTATTGTATTTAAGAAATAATTATCAAACATACATACTATGTGATTCGTCATTTATAGCCCTCCCGTTTAATTCAACAGTCATGCTATTCTCTTGCTGTCCTGTCACTCGTTTTGTTGCACTACTTGCATCCTTAAGTCTTTTGTCAGAGTGACTACTTTTTGACGTAATTTGCTTGTTACTTTATGTTTTAATAACTTTTCTTAGTAACTATGAGCAGTTTTTGTAGTTTGTAACAATTGCAGAATATTTACTTGTTCTTGGCTTCAGATACCTTTCCCTTTTTTTTCCAACATATTTTAATTCTTCTAGTGATCAATGGTTTTTTACATGGCTGTTTAATGTCATTTCCGATTAGCTTATGCAGAAATCTACTTTTGAATAATCTCATGAATTTATGACAGAATAGATAAAAGTTTTTGTCAGAATTTGGTTCATTATATATTTCATCCCTGGTCATCTCCTGTAAACTATTCTTAGAAATGTTTGTCCTGGTGTCGTTAGTTATTCTAAGTGATTCCAAGGAGGAGTATCTGTACTGTTAGGCACTGTTTGATTTACCCTAACTAACTTTAGGCCATGATCAGTGGGTATATAGGTATTTTCTTCCTCTAAACTTCACAAAGAAAGGATTAATAATTAGGGTCGTATTGTGATGATCCACCTTTGTAGGAATCTAATTACTGTGTCAAATCGTAGGATTCAAATAAGGTTTCCAAATCAGTTTTCCTAGCGCAATCAGGAGATCTACATTTATATCACTTCAGACTGCTTGTTGTTTCCTGACAGACAGCACAGTGTGGAACTAATAAGCCTCATAAACAGTTTAAAATTTCCCAGTAGAGATCTACACTAGTACGTCCACACGTATTACAATACACACTGCAAGCTAAAATATTATGACTACTGCACACTGCGACGTTGGATGCAGCCCGGCGGTGTTGCGGACACGTTACGCTATAGCAAAAGTTTGTAAGAGGAGCAGACACGGACGGGGGATGACCTTAGCGAAAATATAGGCTGCAAACGGGGAAATACATTGAGATAATCGACTTTGAGAAAGGGCAGATTATTACTATGCAGAGCCTGTGAACGAATACGTCCTGAGCTCCTACAGAAAAAGGTAGAAGGACAGTGAAATTCCCACTAGGCGCTAAACGGTTGGACGTCCACGACTCTTCACAGAACGTGGGTTCAAATGGCTCTGAGCACTATGGAGCTAAACATCTGAGGGCATCAGTCCCCTAGAACTTAGAACTACTTAAACCAAACTAACCTAAGGACATTACACGCATCCATGCCCGAGGCAGGATTCGAACCTGCGGCCGTAGCAGTCGCGCGGTTCCGGACTGAAGCGCCTAGAACCGCTCGGGCACTCTGGCCGGCCAGAACGTGGGGTTCGGAGGCCTGTCTACTCTGTAAAGCAGATTAGATGGTGATCTGTGGCATCTCTGCCGAAAGAGCACAATGCTGGTGCACGCACAAGTGTTTCAGAGCACACTGTTCATCGCACATCGTTGAACATGGAGCTCCGCAGCAGACGACCCGTTCGTGTTCACACGTTGACCAAATGACATCGTCAATCACGGTTGCAGTAGGCACGGGACCATCGGTATTCGACCATCGATCAATTGAAACGTGTCGGCTCTACGGGTGTTTCACATTTTTGATACACTATTTGCTGATGGTCTCCACAAACGCAGCCATAGCGATGAACGGCGGCTCTAAATCTGCAGCGATCCATGGATGCAGGCTATGTTATGGGAGATATTCTTCTGCGCTTGCATGGATCCTGTGGTAGTAATTGAAAACACGCTGACAGCTTCGAACCATTTGCATCCCTTCATGCATGATGTCTTCCCAGACTGTGATGTCATCTTTCAGCAATATAATTGTCCGTTTCCCACTCCCGTGTGGAATTGCTAGTCTCCCATCGGGCGCCTGACGAGGTGGAGGATTGGAGAATGATCACCAGGTATGGTGGACACCGGGGATATAAAATACCCGGGGCAGACCAAAACTAGCAAAACAATAACTGCTGCCTTGCAGTTGGGAGTTGGGTCTCCAAAGGCTAAGGGAAGAAAACTCTCATTAAAAATCACCCGTTCCCCGCTAGGGGTTGGACGGAGGGTTGATAGCCCGCTCTGTAAAAATCATTTGTTACGAAACTTCTACAAAGTAAAGTCGGATGGATGAAGGAAGACGGACCTGGCATGGAAAATGACAAAGAGGATGGAATACAAGTAAATGAAGGACGGAAAGTAAGAAACAAGAGAAATATAAGACGTAGATCAGATCTATCTGTTGGTACTTGAAATGTGAGATCCCTATATCGACCACGAGCACTGAAAGTAATGCTGGATAAAATAATGAATCTGAAGCAAAGTATAATAGCACTACAAGAAATTAGATTGTCAGGAAGTGGAGTTCGAGAAAAGAAACAGGCGAATATAAACTATAGCTGCAGTGAAAGAAATAATGAGCTGGGGACAGGATTTGTTGTACAACATCAATTTAAGCATTTGGTAATATAGTTTACACCCATTAGTCCAAGATTATCAACACTCAGGATAAAGGGGAAATTCTTTAACTACTCCATAATTAATGCCCATGCACCAACAGAAGAATCCGACAAAGAAGAGAAAGAAGTATTCTATGAATCTTTGGAAAGAGTATATTATGAGTGCCCAGGGCATGCTATTAGAATAATAGCTGGAGACATAAACGTTGCGGTGGGGAAAGAACAGATTTATAAACCGGTAACTGGCCCCCACAGCAAACACGCTACAAATAATAAGAACGGAACAAGACTTATACTGTTTGCAGCATCTAGAAATACGGTAATAGGGTCAACACTGTTCCCACATAAAGAAATACATAGGGGAACATGGAACTCACCTGATGGAAACACAGTAAACCGGATCGACCATGTGTTGATACATTTGAGACACAAATCGGACCTATTGTACGTGAGGAGTCTCAGAAGCCCAAACAAAGATACAGAACATTTCCTGGTTTTGGCACGGTTGAGGACAAGGATATCTAACGCGGCGAAACGAGACCGACCCAGGGCACACAAATATAATATAACAACTTTAGAATCAGTGGAAGTTAGAGAACAGTATCAGGAGAAGATAACTCGTATTCAGGAAAACGCTGGAGAATATAACAATATCGAAAATCAGTAGGAAGCGATAAAAAGACGGTGGAGACATCGGCAAGAGAGATACTTGGAATTGGGACAAGACAAGTTAGACCATCATGGTTTGATACTGAATACGAAATAGTAACTGAAGAAAAGAACAAAGAATATAGAAGGACACTGCGATCACACTGGACGAGGAGGATAGTAGAAGAATACAAAGAAAAACGGAGGATTGAAAAGAGGACTCACCAGAGAAAAAAGAGAGAATGGATAAAAGCAAGTTCCAAAGAAAGGGAGCTCATGAGAAACAAAAATGAAATAGGAAAATTATATAGAGAGATGAATGTGGCACGGAAGCCTTTTGGTAGTAAAACAAGCTTAATAAAATATGAGACAGGGAATATAATAAGTGAAGGGAATATGCGAAAGACGGCACAGGTGTTTTGGTAGTCTCCTCAACCCTAGAATAACTATACCAGAGAATCCAACAGACACGAATGGGGAAGAGGATCTGCCTCGTGATGGCTGGGTGTTGTGTGCTGTCCTTAGGTTAGTTAGGTTTAAGTAGTTCTAAGTTCTACGGGACTGATGACCATAGATGTTAAGTCCCATAGTGCTCAGAGCCATTTGAACCATATGGGAAGAGGATCAAGACAACAACACTATCCCACCAAATATAGAAGACGTGAAAACTGCCATGAAGAAATTGAAAAACAACAAGGCAGCGGGGGCGGATTGTATTCCAGCAGAACTGTTTAAGCAAGGAGGCAAAGAGCTGGAACGAAGCCTTCTGAAAATGGTCACCAGAATATGAGAAGAGGAGAAAGTGCCCCGAGAATGGAAAGAGGGTATCATATGTCCCATATATAAAAAAAGGACATAAGATGGAGTGTGGCAATTACAGAGGGATCACACTTCTTAATTTGGGATATAAAATACTTTCCAATATACTATTCGACAGAATACTCCCGATCATGCACAGGGAGACGGGGCTGTACCAATGCGGATTCCTTCCCGGGAAGTCAACTATAGATAAGACAAGTACTGGAAAAAACAGACGAATACGGGATTGGCACGCATCACCTCTTTATAGATTTCAAAGCAGCTTATGATAGCCTAAATAGAGAGCAGTTATATCAGGCTCTAGATGAACTGGGTATCTCGAGAAGGTTGGTAAGGCTGGTGAGAATGACAATGAGCGAAACACAAGGTAGTGTAAGAATAGGAGCAATGATGTCCAATACACTGAGTATTAAAAACGGAGTTCGACAAGGGGATGTATTGACATGTCTTCTCTTTAATGCCGCCCTGGAGAAGGTGATGAGAAACGCAAACCTTCTGAATAGGGAACGATCTTCTATAAATCACTGCAGATACTGGCCTACGCAGATGACACAGATATAATAGCAAGAACCCAAAAAGCAATGGAAGAGATATTTACAGCTCTTGAACAGGCTAGTAGGAATATGGGGCTAATTATTATTGAACAAAAAACAAAATATATGGCAACTGGAAAAGCCCACATAGAAAATATGCCAAATGCAATAAAATAGGCAATTATACGATTGAAAGAGTTGAACATCTCAAGTACCTGGGCTCGACAGTTACACATCTAAATTATACCTCATTCGAAATTAAGCAGAAATACTAGCCAATAGAACCTATTTTGCCCTAACAAGACTTCTAACCTCAAATCTCTCTGGCTCATATCACGAAATTAACTATGAATAAATCACTTATACGACCAGTGCTTACATATGCCTCTGAAGTCTGGACATTAGCAACTAAAGATATTGAAACACTGGATGCATTTGAAAGATAGGTACTTAGACAAATTATCACTCCAATCTGTGAAAGAGGAAGATGGAGGAGGAGATACAACCATGAGTTGTATATAGTTGTATATCATATACAAAGACCAACCCATAAGAAGGACTGTGAAATCATCCAGACTGAGGTGGGCGGGACATGTGGCTAGCGTAAATGATACCGAAGTACCAAAACTACAGGGAAAGCCAGGAGGGCAGAGAGGACGTGGTCGAACAAGAGCCAGATGGGAAGATGGAGTAATCGAAGACCTTAGGAAGATGGGTTATAGAAACTGGAGAGTATTGGCAAAGGACCGAGAGAAATGGAAGAAAATTGTAGAAGAGGCTAAGGCTCATCATCAGCTGTAGAGCCTAGAAAGAAGAAAAAGAAGAAATGGGGAGATCCATTGAGATAATCGACTGTGAGAAAGGGCACATTATTATTACGCAGAGCCTGTGAACGAATACCTCGAGAACGGCAAAACTGGTCGAATCTTCACGTGCTATTGTCCTGAGCACCTACGGAAAAAGGTAGAAGGACAGTGAAACTCCCACTAGGCGCTAAACAGTTGGACGTCTACGACTCTTCACAGGACGTGGGGTTCAAAGGCTTGTCTGCTCTGTAAAGCAGGGTAGATGGTGGTCTGTGCCATCTCTACCGAAAGAGCACAATGCTGGTGCAGGCACAGGCGTTTCAGAGCACACTCTTCCTCGTACGTCGTTGAGCATGGAGCTCTGCAGCAGATCACCCGTTCGTGTTCACACGTTGGCCCAATGAAATCGTCGATCACGGTTGCAGTGGGCACGGGACCATCGGGATTCGACCATCGATCAATTGAAACGTGTCGGCTCCTCGGGTGTATCATATTTTTGCTACATTAGTCGCTGATCGTCTCCAAAAATGCCGTCATGGCGATGAACGGCGGCTCTAAATCAGATCCACGGACGCAGGCTATGTTATGGGAGATATTCTCTTGCGCTTGCATTGATACTGTGGCAATAATTGAAAACACGCTGACAGCTTCGAACCACTTGCATCCCTTCATGCATGATGTCTTCCCAGACTGTGATGTCATCTTTCAGCAATATAATTGTCCGTTTCCCACTCCCGTGTGGAATTGCTAGTCTCCCATCCGGCGCCTGACGAGATGGCGGATTGGAGAATACATAGGAGCGATACGTTCAGCAATCACTTCTCATCACTGACTGACCAGGGGATCGGCTTGTGATTTTTCTAGGATTTAAAAATACCGTTTGTGCGCACCAGTCGCCAAAACACAAGTCTCTCAAAGCCATCATTAAGTACATTGCCACTGAAATCGCAGAGGAGGAGAGAGCACAATCTCTGTACAACAATGGTTTCCAATTAGCTTCGGTCCATCAGTTTAAATCGAGAGACGAGAAAATCAACAAGTTACTACCGCAGCCAGTCTACTGTGTGACCCTGCTGGACGACTCAGCCAGTGAGTCATTATATGACGTCAAACATTTCTCGACACCGAAGTGGTAACTGAAACACATCGATCAAAAAAGGGGCTCCACAATGCCGAAGACGTCAACGCTTCTTCCATACCGCGTATTATTGCAACCTGCCACTATGGCTTGTGAAGTGCATAAATCACCACCCATCCAAGACTGGCCAAAAATCTCCGAATCAAAAGGCAAAGTCTGTAAACTATAAAGGTGAACATTCTAGTATATGGAGAGGACGCCCCAAATTCGAGGAAGCACTGCGGATTTACACAGTGGGCAGACAAGCAGCACAGACCAGATAACAACCAGTTTTCACCTCAGGAGTAGCGCCCCAGTGACACTGACAACAGTGACGCCTTAATGAAGTGGACACGTCAGAGTATAACTTCCAGTCTTTTTACCCTTTCAACGTATCTAGTCCAGATTTCGCCTGATCTAATTTAGCCTGAAGGGCACAAATCTTTGCTTCACCCATTCAGTGATTCTCTTGTCTTTGAGAGAACCATGTTGACTTCCCCATTCAGTTCTCCACAACAATCACTCTAGTGGAATTTCAGAACCCGATCTACGGATACCACTCCCTGTGTGAGTATCCAAGGTCAACATCCATACTTACCATTCACTACAAGACACAGTAAACATTTAAAAATACAACTAAATTACTTAACATAACTTATACTACACATTTTATACTACACATTTATATTTTCGTTTGCATATTGTGGGAAGCTACTTGTGTGTGTGTGCCGGCCGCGGTGGTCTCGCGGTTCTAGGCGCGCAGTCTGGAACCGTGCGACTGCTACGGTCACAGGTTCGAATCCTGCCTCGGGCATGGATGTGTGTGATGTCCTTAGGTTAGTTAGGTTTAAGTAGTTCTAAGTTCTAGGGGATTGATGACCACAGCAGTTGAGTCCCATAGTGCTCAGAGCCATACTTGTGTGTGTGTGTGTGTGTGTGTGTGTGTGTGTGTGTGTGTGTGTGTGTGTGTGTGTGTGTGCTCAATAAATGATAAATAATTTTATCAACGTGTCTGATTGTCTTCTAGCACCGGGTACTTTTGAATTATTTAAATTCTGTCATCGCCTTTGGTTGTGATATGTGTCTAATCATAAAAGTTCTCGTTGTGTGCTACATCGGTAAAAATCGTTAAATCACCTTTTTCCCTCCTTCCTAACTTGATATTTACTCAGTTTGTTTCTCTTTTGACTATGTTGTGCCTGTGTGACTGTGTCTTTTCAAAATACATATTTTGTTAGATATTGGTATAATTTAATATCTGGGTATAGGAAATGTAGTCTACAAACGTTCTGAACCCCTTCACAATACATTTCCAGTCGGTAAATACTGAATATTTTGTCGAACGATTTTATTGTATCTATTCTCTTGTAGGCCTTTGTTATTTGTGCCCCTTAGTATAATCAGTCAATTTTTCTAGTCTATAATATGATGCATTATCTTTGCCTCACATAAAATGATTCTTGAGAACAATTCCAATGTGGAATTATATTTTATTATTGATTTACGCCGAGAGTGGACGTTAGTAACACAATTAATAACACTCTTACACTAGTTGACAGTAAATCAGACTGCTTATTTTTTGTTAATTCGCCTGCTTAGGGTAATACTTTAGCTAACATGTATTTTGTGCAGTTATAAACCTAGTCAGATTAGTTTTGTGATATCTATCTTGTAGGTTTCACATGTAATGTCAACCATTGGTTTAAAATGTCTTTTTAACTCTTTGGGATTGGGATTGGAAGTAGCACTTCCTTTACGGCTGAAAATCATATGTTGGTCATTTACATAAACATGTGTGTATGTGATAAAGAACATTGCGATACCTAATGTAAACAATGGACTGTTTTGCATTGATTATGCATTCTTGCAGACATTTTAGACTGGGAAAGAATAGTGTGACACTTGGCAAGCATGATATACAAGGGTACCGTTTATCTAGATCACCCTAAACAGCTGTTTGTACAAATGCAAATTACAAAATGTTTCAAGAAAATGTTCTTTAGCCGTTAGGGGGACATCAATAAACATGATTGCCTTCGTTGTATCTTTGTTTTTTACAAAGATATGAACAGCGGTATGACTTTTTTTAAATGGCACCCTGTATTTTTATTCGGTAATTCATTTCCTCTCCTAAAGACCTATTCAAAAATGTATCAAAGTGTACCATTCACTGAAACACAATGTTATTACTTAAATAACACAACACTCACCTCGAGTCCGGGACCGTAAATTCATCCACTTGCTGGAGTTGTCAGAAAACAAACGAAAGCCACGTAAAAACATAATACAAAATTGATTTTGACTCTCCTGTACCATTGCCCAGGAACAGAAGATTCAAAGGTGTTCAAAGTGGTGACTCTTGACACCGATACACTGGTGCACTCGTTGAATGAAAGAATCATTTACTGCTTCCAGTGTCGCCCGCTGCAGAGAATTACAAGCAAGCATGACACGTTCCTGCATGTCCTCTGGAGTTGGAATATCGCGATAAACAACGCCTTTAATGCATCCCCAAAGAGAAAAGTCCAGAGGATTCAAATCAGGAGACCCAGCAGGCCAAGTAACTGTTCTTCCTCGACCAATCTATCTGGCAGGATACCTTCGGTTCAGACCAAGACGTGCTTGAAAGGCGTAATGTGCTGGACATCCATCGTGTTGATACCACATAAGCATTCTGGTTCCTAGCGACACTTAATCCAGAAGAGGAGGAAGAATTAGTCTGAGGAAGTTGGCATACGCTGTGCCGTTTAGACTACCATTGATGAAATGAGGGCCAATAATTGTAGTACCAAGCATCCAAGCATCCCACACCAGACGTTAACTCTCCATTGATGCTGATGTTCCACCTGTCTGAGCCATCGTGGGTTATCGCTGGACCAATAATGCATGTCCCTTGTATTTACCTGTCCTTTGTTTGAGAAGGAACATTCATCGGTAAATAGAACATTGGAGAAGAAGTTCGGGTTGGCGAGGATTTGCTGCTGTGCCCACTGACAGAACTGTACACGATTCTGGAAAACATTCGTATGCAATTCTTGATGTAGGTGTACATGGTAAGGATGTACACTGGTTTTAGGAATGCCAATCTCGTGTTCAACCTCTCGTGTGCTCACATTTATATTCATAGCAACGGAAGTGAGGACAGTAACTGTGGTGTCACCGCCAGACACCACACTTGCTAGGTGGTAGCCTTTAAATCGGCCGCGGTCCGTTAGTATACGTCGGACCCGCGTGTCGCCACTATCAGTGATTGCAGACCGAGCGCCGCCACACGGCAAGTCTAGTCTAGAGAGACTCCCTAGCACTGGCCCCAGTTGTACAGCCGACTTTGCTAGCAATGGTTCACTGTCTACATACGCTCTCATTTACAGATACGACAGTTTAGCATAGCCTTCAGCTACGTTATTTGCTACGATCTAGCAAGGCGCCATATTCAGTTACTATAATTACTTCAAGAATGTATTCTGAACAGATAATATTGTGAATCATGTACCGTCAAGAGCGACGTTCATCATTAATGGATTAAAGTTAAGTATCAAACTAATTACGTCCACTTTCTGAATTATCATTCCTTGTCATGTTTCAGACCTCACATTTCGGCCTCCACTCGTAACACGGTGTTGGCTCTTCTGCTAACACAAAAGTAACTACGGTAGCTTCATCTGTGCGAGTGCTACGGCCATTGCGTTGTAGTGGGTTGAAACTTCCCGTTTCCTGAAGCATCGCAACAACACGAGAAAACATCCGTCAGGAACGTGGTGTCTTGTCAGGATATCGCTCTCTGTATCGTTCCGTTGCCTGCATTCCGCCTACATTCAACAACAACAATAAAAGAAACATTGTGTCGATGCAGTTTGTTGGAAAGACAGCCTTCATTGTATGCTTACACTACTCAACAGTATTTAAAAGGGATAAACTACTGTACTAAATTTAACCTTACATAAGAAAACAATATTGCAATTACTGTTCTGCTAACTTACATTCCCCATAGATGAGTAACATTTCTACATTCTCTTCGTTCGTGTACTTTGTACTCACACAGCTCTTCAATTGACAATGGTTGACGGAATGAGGGGTGTGTATTCTACTTATGTTTACATTTGTCCTCTGTCAACGTCAGCACGTGGATGTGTTCTACTACCCTGAATACCTGCACTAAGCGCTGGAAGCGTCAATGTCAATGTTGTGTTATGTAATTAATAACGTTGTGTTCCAGTGAATGGAACAGTTTGATACATTTTTGGATAGGTCTTTAGGGGAGGAAATGAATTAGCGAATAAAAAATACGGGGTAACATTTAAAAAAGTTACACCACTGTGGAATGTCGGATCCCTTAATCGGGCAGGTAGGTTAGAAAATTTAAAAAGGAGAATGGATAGTTTAAAGTTAGATATAGTGGGAATTAGTGAAGTTCGGTGGCAGGACGAACAAGACTTTTGGTAAGGCGAATACAGTGTTATAAATTCAAAGTCAAATAGGGGTAATGCAGGAGTAGGTTTAATAATGAATAAAAAATAGGATTGCGGGTAAGCTACTACAAACAGCATAGTGAACGCATCATTGTGGCCAAGATAGACACGAAGCCCACGCCTACTACGGTAGTACAAGTTTATATGCCAACTAGCTCTGCAGATGACGAAGAAATTGAAGAAATGTATGATGAAATAAAACAAATTATTCAGATAGTGAAGGGAGACGAAAATGTAATAGTCATGGGTGACTGGAATTCGGTAGTAGGAAAAGGGAGAGAAGGAAACGTAGTAGGTGAATATGGAGTGGGGGTATGAAATGAAAGAGGAAGCCGCTTGGTAGAATTTTGCACAGAGCACAACTTAATTATAGCTAACACTTGGTTCAAGAATCATAAAAGAAGGTTGTACACATGGAAAAACCATGGAGATACGAAAAGGTTTCAGATAGATTATATAATGATAAGACAGAGATTTAGGAACCTGGTTTTAAATTGTAGGACATTTCCAGAGGCAGATGTGAACTCTGGCCACAATCTATTGGTTATGAGCTGTAGATTAAAACTGAAGAAAAAGCAAAAAGGTGGGAATTTAAGGAGATGGGACTTGGATAAACTGACTAAACCAGAGGTTGTACAGAGTTTCACGGAAAGCATAAGGGAACAATTGACAGGAATGGGGGAAAGAAATACAGTAGAAGTAGAATGGGTAGGTTTGAGGGATGAAGTAGTGAAGGCAGTAGAGGATCAAGTAGGTAAAAAGACGAGGGCTAGTAGAAATCCTTGGGTAGCAGAAGACATATTGAATTTAATTGATGAAAGGAGAAAATATAAAAATGTAGTAAATGAAGCAGACAGAAAGGAATACAAACGTCTCAAAAATGAGATCGACAGGAAGTGCGAAATGGATAAGCAGGGATGGCTAGAGGACAAATGTAAGGATGTAGAGGCTTATCTCACTAGGGGTAAGATAGATACTGCCTACAGGAAAATGAAAGAGACCTTTGGAGGTAAGAGAACCACTTGTATGAACATCAAGATCTCAGATGGAAACCCAGTTCTAAGCAAAGAAGGGAAAGCAGAAACGTGGAAGGAGTATATAGAGGGTCTATACAAGGGCGATGTATTTGAGGAAATATTATGGAACTGGAAGTGGATGTAGATGAAGATGAAATGGGAGATAAGATACTGCGTGAAGAGTTTGACTGAGCACTGAAAGACCTGAGTCGAAACAAGGCCCTGGGAGTAGATAACATTCCATTAGATCTACTGACAGCCTTGGGAGAGCCAGTCCTGATAAAATTTTACCACCTGGTGAGCAAAATGTTTGAGGCAGGCGAAATACCCTCAGACTTCAAGAAGAATATAATAATTCCAATCCCAAAGAAAGCAGGTGTTGATAGATGTGAAAATTACCGAACTATCAGTTTAATAAGTCACGGCTGCAAAATACTAACGCGAGTTCTTTACAGACGAATGGAAAAACAAGTAGAAGCCGACCTCGGGGAAGATCAGTTTGGATTCCTTAGAAATACTGGAACACGTGAGGTAATACTGACCTTA
Source organism: Schistocerca gregaria (assembly GCF_023897955.1). Classification (NCBI taxonomy): domain Eukaryota; kingdom Metazoa; phylum Arthropoda; class Insecta; order Orthoptera; family Acrididae; genus Schistocerca; species Schistocerca gregaria. The sequence goes on along the minus strand of NC_064931.1, from coordinate 440,734,688 downwards.
CAACTTATCTTGGAAGAAAGATTAAGGAAAGGCAAACCTACGTTTCTAGCATTTGTAAACTTAGAGAAAGCTTTTGACAATGTTGACTGGAATACTCTCTTTCAGATTCTGAAGGTGGGAGGGGTAAAATACCGGGAACGAAAGGTTATTTACAATTTTTACAGAACCCAAATGGCAGTTATAAGTTGAGGGGCATGAAAGGGAAGCAGTGGTTGGGAAGGGAATGAAACAGGGTTGTAGCCTCTCCCAATGTTATTCAATCTTTATATTGAGCAAGCAGTGAAGGAAAGAAAAGAAAAATTCGGAGTAGGTATTAAAATCCATGGAGAAGAAATAAAAACCTTGAGGTTCGCAAATGACATTGGAATTCTGTCAGAGACAGCAAAGGACTTGGAACAGCAGTTGAACGGAATGAATAGCGTCTTGAAAGGAGGATATAAGATGAACATCAACAAAAGCAAAACGAGGATCATGGAATGTAGTCGAATTAAGTCGGGAGATGCTGAGGGTATTAGATTAGGAAATGAGACACTTAAAGTAGTAAACGAGATTTGCTATTTGGGGAGCAAAATAACTGATCATGGTCGAAGTAGAGAGGATATAAAATGTAAACTGGCAATGGCAAGGAAAGCGTTTCTGAAGAAGAGAAATTTGTTAACATCGAGTATAGATTTAAGTGTCAGGAAGTCATTTCTGAAAGTATTTGTTTTGAGTGTAGCCATTTATGGAAGTGAAATAGGGACGATAAATATTTTGGACGAGAAGAGAATAGAAGCTTTCGAAATGTGGTGCTACAGAAGAATGCTGAAGATAAGGTGGGTAGATCACATAACTAATGAGGAGATATTGAATGGGATTGGGGAGAAGTTTATGACACAACTTGACTAGAAGAAGGGATCGATTGCTAGGACATGTTGTGGGGCATCAAGGGATCACGAATTTAGCATTGGAGGGTAGCGTGGAGGGTAAAAATCGTAGAGGGAGACCAATATATGAATACACCAAGCAGATTCAGAAGGATGTAGGCTTCAGTAGGTACTGGGAGATGAAGAAGCTTGCACAGGATAGAGTAGCGTGGAAAGCTGCATCAAACCAGTCTCAGGACTGAAGATCACAACAACAACATACCACAGTTCATATATTTGTAAAAAATAAAGCTACAACTAAGGCAATCATGCTGATTGATGCCACCCTGACGGCTAAAGAACATTTTCTTGATACATTTTGTAATTTGCACCTGGACAAACAGTTGTTTAGGGTCGTCAAGATAAATGGGACACCCTGTAGGAGAAAATAATTAAATTGTGTCTCTGTCGTGTCTTAAGCCTAGCTGACGGTGAATTACGAACATCTCCACCTCTTTGTAATGACAGGTTTAAACCAGGAGTTTATTTTATTTCCCAATGTTGAAGTTTGTCGGATCAGAAATTTAAAGTAAAGTTCATCTTCAAAAACTACACATTATTAATTTTTTAATTTTATTACATAAGCAATTGTTGATTTTTACATATTTATGGATAGTGTGTTTTATACTCGTTAGCAGATTAAATTGTTTAAGCAAACTTTGGCTTTTAACTATTTCTTGAGAGCATTTTTCTTATTACATAAGATTTCTATGTGCCTGTTTGACAGGTCACATGTGTTTAGGCATGCTTTACACTTTCAAATAATGTTCGCAACATTAACTTGATATAAACATTGTACTATTGTGCATTGTTGATGCACTTTTGCAGACTTGGAAAGAATATTGTGACATTTTAAAAGTATCACAGAAGTAGTAAGTAACTGATATATTGTACACCCATTGAACTTTGACCATTTTACTTGTGCAGTCGTCTCTTAATGAAGACATGCAGCATGAGTATAAAAGCAGCATTTAATTTTATTTCATGATTTTGTAGTTTTGTGGAATAGTATTTAAAGTAAAACTCATGTTCAACAACTACGTATTACTAAATCTTTAATTACAATGGATAAGCAAATGTTGGTTTATAACTACGTTACTGGCCATTAAAATTGCTACACCACGAAGATATCGTGCTACAGACGCGAAATTTAACCGACGGGAAGAAAATTCTGTGATATGCAAATGATTAGCTTTTCAGAGCATTCACACAAGGTTGGCGGCGGTGGCGCTACCTACAACGTGCTTGCATGAGGAAAGTTTCCAACCGATTTCTCATACACAAACAGCAGTTGACCGGCGTTGCCTGGTGAAACGTTGTTGTGATGCCTTGTGTAAGGAGGGGAAATGCGTACCATCACGTTTCCGACTTTGATAAAGGTCGGATGATAGCCTATCGCGATTGCGGTTTATAGTATCGCGACATTGCTGCTCGCGTTGGTCGAGATCCAATGACTGTTAGCAGAATATGGAATCGGTGGGTTCAGGAAGGTAATACTGAACGCCGTGCTGGATCCCAACGGCCTCTTATCCGCATGGCTTTAACGGATCGTGCAGCCACGTCTCGATCCCTGAGTCAACAGATGGGGACGTTTGCAAGACAACAACCATATGCACGTACAGTTCTACGACGTTTGCATCTGCATGGACTACTGTATCAGCTCGGAGACCATGGCTGCGGTTAACCTTAACGCTGCATCACAAACACGAGCGCCTGCGATGGTGTACTCAACGACGAACCTGGTTGCACGAATGGCAAACTGCCATTTTTTCGGATGAATCCATGTTCTGTTTACAGTATCATGATGGTCACATCCGTGTTTGGCGACATCGCGGTGAACTCACCTTGGAAGCGTGTATTCGTCATCGCCATACTGGCGTATCACCCGGCGTGATAGTATGGGCTGCCACTGGTTACACGTCTCGGTCACCTCTTGTTGGCATTGACGGCACTTTGAAGAGTGGGCGTTACATTTCAGATGTGTTACGACTCTTCATTCGACCCCTGCGAAAACCTACATTTCAGCAGGATAATGCACGACCGCATATTGCAGGTCCTGTACGGGCTTTTCTGGATACAGCAAATGTTCGACTGCTGCCCTGGCCAGCACATTCTCCAGATGTCTCACCAATTGAAAACGTCTGGTCAATGGTAGCCGAGCAACTGGCTCGTCGCAATACACCAGTCACTACTGCTGATGAACTGTGGTATCATGTTGAAGTTGCATGGGCAGCTGTACCTGTACACACCATCCAAGCTCTGTTTTGACTCAATGGCCATGTGTATCAACGCCGTTATTACGGCCAAAGGTGGTTGTTCTGGGTACTGATTTCTCAGGATCTATGCACCGAAATTGCGTGAAAATGTAATCATATTTCAGTTCTAGTATAATATATTTGTCCAATGAATACCCCTTCATCATCTGCATTTCGTCTTGGTGTAGCAATTTTAATGTAGTACATTCATCTTGAGTATGTGAATACTCGCTCTATTATTCAATAGCCATTAATACTCACCTTCCTATGAAATTTACTGATATGGCTTGTGAGCCACTCGGAACATAATTCACAATAGTTTCGTCATTTTATGGCATTCGAAGTCTTCTTAAAATGTGTGACATATTTTTCGCTCAATAGCCCAGGTAGTTGAGATAGTTTTAAGCACAGCTCCATCATTATTGGCTCTTTCATTCTATTAGTGGCTAAAATAATAGCATATAATTGGAGCAGGAGAGAGGGAGGTGGCACATAATGCGGTGTGTGTGTGTGTGTGTGTGTAGGCTGAATGTGACTGGTTGAAAAATGTATGAATTTTTTTTTTTTAAAATTGACCACTGGGATGGAGGGGAGGAGGATGGGGGACGGGTACATAGCAAAGCTGAGCTTTTTCCTTCATCCTGGATTTTTAATTTTTTGTTAAATGTCGCATAACCTTGCGTTTTATAACATCAGCCAGCGCCACCTTGCATCGTACTATTTGGATGGCGTCATTGCCCTGCACGTATTGGTTCCCGTCAGGTCACTGAAGTCAAACGCTTAAAAACCATTCAACAGAAAAGATCGCATAAAATATTCTTTCTTTAAGACAACCGGTTTCAACAGACTATGACGTCATCCTCAGGTCTTTAAATCTTTTGTTATAAAACATGTTCATTTAATGCTGATCTCACGCACAAGACATCAAGTGGATAAAAATAGCATATTATAAAAGGGCTGTGGCTAACGCCAGAAAATGTAAAGAGTTGTGCTACTGGTTTTATCAGTTAAGCAGATCACCCTTCAGTTTTCTAGAATGAGAAAATTCAATCGAAGTTAAACCCTGTCGGGCATGGCTAGCTATTGAATGGTTGACCGTCTGGCGCTGTTGGGGAGCTGGGTTCACTCAGCTCTTGTGAGGCCAATTGAGCAGCCACTTGACTGAGAAGTACTAGCTCCGATCACGAAATATGAGAGTGGTGTGCTGCCTACATGCCCTTCGATAGCGCCGTCCAGTGACACCTATCAGCTGAGGATGACATGGCGGTCGCTCGTTACAGTTGCGCCTTCCAACGCCGGTTGGAGTATATATATATATATATATATATATATATATATATATATATATATATATATAGGGTGTTTCAAAAATGACCGGAATATATGAAACGGCAATACAAACTAAACGAGCAGCGATAGAAATACACCGTTTGTTGCAATATGCTTGGAACAACAGTACATTTTCAGGCAGACAAACTTTCGAAATTACAGTAGTTACAATTGTCAACAACAGATGGCGCTGCGGTCTGGGAAACTCTATAGTACGATATTTTCCACACATCCACCATGCGTAGCAATAATATGGCGTAGTCTCTGAATGAAATTACCCGAAACCTTTGACAACGTGTCTGGCGGAATGGCTTCACATGCAGATGAGATGTACTGCTTCAGCTGTTCAATTGTTTCTGGATTCTGGCGGTACACCTGGTCTTTCACGTGTCCCCACAGAAAGAAGTCACAGGGGTTCATGTCTGGCGAATAGGGAGGCCAATCGACGCCGCCTCCTGTATGTTTCGGATAGCCCAAAGCAATCACACGATCATCGAAATATTCATTCAGGAAATTAAAGACGTCGGCCGTGCGATGTGGCCGGGCACCATCTTGCATAAACCACGAGGTGTTCGCATTGTCGTCTAAAGCAGTTTGTACCGCTACAAATTCACGAAGAATGTCCAGATAGCGTGATGCAGTAATCGTTTCGGATCTGAAAAATGGGCCAATGATTCCTTTGGAAGAAATGGTGGCCCAGACCAGTACTTTTTGAGGATACAGGGACGATGGGACTGCAACATGGGGCTTTTCGGTTCCCCATATGCGTCAGTTCTGTTTATTGACGAAGCCGTCCAGGTAAAAATAAGCTTCGTCAGTAAACCAAATGCTGCCCACATGCATATCGCCGTCATCAATCCTGTGCACTATATCGTTAGCGAATGTCTCTCGTGCAGCAATGGTAGCGGCGCTGAGGGGTTGCCGCGTTTGAATTTTGTATGGATAGAGGTGTAAACTCTGGCGCATGAGACGATACGTGGACGTTGGCGTCATTTGGACCGCAGCTGCAACACGGCGAACGGAAACCCGAGGCCGCTGTTGGATCACCTGCTGCACTAGCTGCGCGTTGCCCTCTGTGGTTGCCGTACGCGGTCGCCCTACCTTTCCAGCACGTTCATCCGTCACGTTCCCAGTCCGTTGAAATTTTTCAAACAGATCCTTTATTGTATCGCTTTTCGGTCCTTTGGTTACATTAAACCTCCGTTGAAAATTTCGTCTTGTTGCAACAACACTGTGTTCTAGGCAGTGGAATTCCAACACCAGAAAAATCCTCTGTTGTAAGGAATAAACCATGTTGTCCACAGCACACTTGCACGTTGTGAACAGCACACGCTTACAGCAGAAAGACGACGTACAGAATGGCGCACCCACAGACTGCGTTGTCTTCTATATCTTTCACATCATTTGCAGCGCCATCTGTTTTTGAAAATTGTAACTACTGTAATTTCGAATGTTTGTCCGCCTGAAAATGTACTGTGGTCCCAAGCATATTGCAACAAACGGTGTATTTCTATCGATGCTCGTTTGCTCGTTTAGTTTTTATTGCCGTTTCAAATATACCGGTCATTTTTGAAACACGAGAGAGATGTAGGCAACCGCTTGCTTCGGTCTGTAGGCAATCTAACGGGCATAGATCAAAGTGATCCAAAATGCCCATGGATCTTCTAGTGTTCGTTGCACTGCACAGAATGGTATTTCAAATTTAACGAACATGTAGCGCTAGTTTAAACTCATGAACTCATGATATACCTAGAAAATCTATCACATAATACACAACACTAGAAAAGCCAAAGTACGATGTTTAAGCAACACTCAGAAGGAACTTAATGTAAGTCACTGTTGGCACATTCAAAATTACACTGAAGCGCCAAAGGAACTGGTATAGGCATGCGTATTCAAATACAGAGATATGTAGACAGGCAGAATACGGCGTTGCGGTCGGCATCGCCTACATAAAACAACAAATGTCTGGCGCAGTTTTTAGATGGGTTACTGCTGCTACAATGGGAGGGATATCAAGATTTAAGTGAGTATGAACGTGGTGTTATCGCACGAGCCATTGGACGCAGCATCTCCGACGTAGCGATGAAGAGGTGATTCTCCCGTACGACCAATTCACGAGTGTACTGTGACCATCAGGAATCCGGTAAAACATGAAATCTCCGACATCTCTGCGGCCGGAAAAAGATCCTTCAACGACCACTGACGACTGAAAAGAAACGTTCAGCGTGACAGAAGTTCAACCTTTCGGCAAATTGCTGCAGATTTCAATGCTGGGCCATCAATAAGTGTCATCGTGCGAACCATTCAACAAAACATCATCGATATGGGCTTTCGGAGCCGAAGACCCACTCGTGTACCCTTCATGACTGCACGACACAAAGCTTTACGCCTCGCCTGGACTCGTCAACACCGACATTGGACTGTTGAGGACTGGAAACTTGTTGCCTCGCCGGACGAGTCTCGTTTCAAATTGTATCGAGCGGATGGACGTGTACGGGTATGGAGACAACCTCATGAATCCATGGACCCTGCATGTCATCAGCTGGTGGAGGCTCTGTAATGGTGTGGGGCGTGAACAATTGGAGTGATATGGGACCATTGATACGTCTAGATACGACTCTGACTTGTGACACATACGTTAGAATCCTCTCTGATCACCTGGACCCATTCATGTCCATTGTGCATTTCGACGGACTTGCACAATTTCAGCAGGATAATGCGACACTCCACAAGTCCAGAATTGCTCTTCTGAGTTTAAACACTTTCGCTGGCCACCAAACTCCCAAGATATGAAAATTATTGAGTCTCTCTGGGATGCATTGCAACGTGCTGTCAGAAGAAACCTCAACCCTCTCGAATCCTACGGATTTATGGACAGCCCTGCAGGATTCATGGTGTCAGTTCCCTCCAGCACTACTTGTGTTGCGGTACTTCTGCGGGCTCACGGAGGCCCTATGTGATATTAGGAAGGTGTACCAGTTTCTTTGGCTCTTCAGTGTATAAGGATTGCATACACATAGAAGATCGATTCTGTAAAGCCATTACAGCCTAGAGAAGGAATCCATGGAAACTAAAATGAAGGAAGTCTCATACTGGAAAACCGAAGAAGAGTCTTGATAACAAGAAGAAGAGTAAATATAAATAATGGTTCTATACTCTATACAAATGTGAAAACGCAATAACAACAATAATATGGCTTTCGAGAAAATTGTTAGGAACTGAAAGGAGAGGATACAAGATCTGTTATGGATAGGGCAAGGAAGATGCCTTCGAGAAATCTCAGAGTTCCTTAACGGTGAGATTATTGTTCGGGAATGTTGGTATCTCGTGCCAGAAGGGTAAAATATCTTCCGTTTGACGTCAGACTACAGATACAAAGAAGGAACGGAAAGGTGTAAGGTTGTTGCAACAACCTTATGCCTTCATAGTTACTTACAGAAGACAGTCGGTCAGAGATTTCTGTCTCAACGTGTTTGTATTATATAAGGTTTTCCGAAACTATTCGTTCAAATTAATACACGAAGGAGAGAACACTAAAAAAAAAAAAAAAAACATTCAGGTATAGTACATCTGAACCCTGCCGGCAATTTCTGATGCTAGGGACGATTTACACAGCAGTTAGTACAGCATGCTAACTGCAGCAGTGACATTCACAGAAACTGCTCGCATGCGCGACCATTGGCCTGTACTCAGGCACTATATAGTCAGACCATTGACTGTCGCTTCCGCTCGAAGATTCCTGGCATGTCCGAAGTGGTAGCAGTAGCGACGGTGACTCTAGAGACGAGGTCTTCTTCGTTTCCACAACGGTTTCATACAATAGCTGCCTCATATACCGCCAGAGGAAGAAATCCAGACTCATGAAGTGGCCACAGGGCCACCTTGGCCGACCCATCGATTCTTGAAGGTGGATTTCAGATGATTCCTCATAGCTATGCTGAAGCAGACTGCAAGTACATCCTCTGTTTATTGTTCAGAGGTACATCTTCCATCAGTTCTGGCAACACATGTTCCACAGTTTTGAATGTCAGTACACATTCCCAATCAGCGACACGGACACAGAAGCTTACGTAAGCACCACTAACAAAATGTTCACTAAGAAGTTGACGTTAGAGATCATACGTACCTGGTCGAAATATGTTTGTTTCGATGTTCTTTACCTCCTGTATTAATTTGAACGAATATTTTCGGGACACCTGTATTCGTATGCACTTGTGAGGGTTGACCTTGTAAGTGAGGTAAGCGAAATACATAAATCCATTAGTTACTTATTTGTTTCGTAGAAAAGAAGAACACTTTATAGTCTGTATCTCTACACAGTTGGTATCGTTCTATATTCTTTTGAAATTACCACCACAACAGCTGAGGTGAGTTACACACCTGTGGTGGCACAACGCTAAACACGCTTAAAATTACTTCTATATTCCACGTTTTCAGTTCCTATCAAGCGTAATTCGAGTAATTTTTCAGCAGACATTATCCCTGCCACATCGTTACTCAAGGAGAGCTACTGTAGGATACGGCCTTCGTTTCCTAAAATGATTACCTTTTCGCTTACTGGACGAAACCTCATCGCTGTATTACCTAACACTCGCAAACCCGAAAACAACGCCTGTGGAATTCGTGTCTCCCTCACCCTTCCTCGCTCCCCTGTACCCAGTCCCCTGTCCCCTGTCCGCTTCTTCCCGTTCCCTCCTCACCGCTCCCCCCCCCCCCCCCCCCTTGACCACACCTTCTCAGTTGCGGCTGACTCGTGACCGGCCACTAGAAAACTAATTCACTTTACATTAGCGTCACGCTAGCTTATTGTCTACAGTTATGCAAGCTGACTCCCGTAACAGCTGACTTCCTGGTACTGTGCAGATCTTTGTAGATACGAATTTACGCTAGACCACGCAAACTCCTCATTCAAATTCACTGGACTGGCTTGTTAAATTAAGTTTATTGTGGTTTTATTTCTCTCAGTTTACTTAAAATATATGTCATAGTAGACGCAATTATGTATAATAAGAGGTTTCCAATTTTTATGGCAATTAGTCGACCCTCAGCCGAGCTATTAAATTTCACTCTTCTTAAAATCTTTCCTAATGTTCAGTGCTGCTCCAAGTAGACGTAAGTTTTGGTATTATTTCACTGTCAGCTGTCAATATTAATTTTTTCGTGGAGGAGATACTAGGAGTTCAAAGGATGTTTTCTGCAGTTTCTTTCCTATAGTATCCGTTTCAGTAAGAATAATATTTTACCACTGTCAGTCCTTCATTTATTATTGAGATCAGCAATCATTATAAAATACCCGTTGAGGCAGAAGTCTCTGACGACTGTCTTCTGTGAGACACTATTAAGGCTTAAGGTTGTTGCAACAACCTTACACCTTACCGTTCCTTCATTGTATCTTTCCCTTGTGGCACAAGGTGCTGACGTTCAAAACATGGCATTAACGGTGATAGGAATTATAAATGTATCGGGCGCACACAAGAAAAGATAAACTATTATACAAAAATTTCAAATTTACTGTACGTTCATCAAGTGGACTTCATTAGTGTATTTCTAACAGTGGTGAATAGAAGTGAAAATAACATCGATAACGTGTGTAGTTTATTTCAGTGCCTCCACATATTTACGTGTATTTAAATGTTGAAAAGAGTTTGAGCCTACGTTGCCAGGAACCGCAAATTTTTATGTTTTGTTCACGATACTCGTTATTAATGCGTATTTTAAATGATTGAGGGAGACACGAAAAAGTAATTCGGCCACGAATACATCACTGTGGCCAAACACACTGGCAAATCTATGCCTCAAGTCGAACTGGGTCAATTACGGAAATACTACAACGGGACATCCTCCTCTAGCATCACCTTTCCTCAACAGTGGTTGTCAATACGAGCAATATTTTTCGAATTTTGGACGGATCAGTATTACCTCAGCTGCTTTTCTGAAAACTTTCATGTAATTTTATACACAGTATGTTATATATCAAGCTAAACTTTATAAAAAAGAATTACTTCATAAAATATTTTATTTTCGATGTTATAATCGGTAAGTAATAGTTCTGGATGTAGAGTTAAAAATATTTTTTTTAGAAACACTTGAAAATACGAATTATTTGCATACATAAAATTGCTATTATTAATTACACAATCCTTTACTGTTTACTACCTTTATTTCTGGATTCATTTATGAAATACTAATCGAAATTAATAATTTAATGAAAAGTAGTAGGAATTCATTTGTTAAGAAAAATTGTAAACCCTTTGGAATATTGTTCTTTTTGCAGAGTGTGAGAGTAATAAGCTTGCCTCTGATGTGATCGAACGTATTTTTGTATAATAGGCACGAACAATGTAATTTCGGCTTTATTAATGTGAAAATCAAAACACTGTGTGATATACTAAAATATGAGACAATCAGTAGAAATCATATTTACGTAAAAAAAATCTGCAACGACAATATTCAACCTAACCGTGAAGACCTTATGTTAGTTTTGCAGCTTCAAGAATCAGATCCCTAGAAAAGAAGAACTGGAACCATTTCAACATGACAAGGTAAGTGAACTTGGGAGTTTATTGTAATCTTCGCTCCTCTCAAGTCTTTATAAAAGACTTTGCTTAATAATTGCTTGGACTGGGCATTGTTTAATGTGGAAAATAGATGGAAGAAGGAGGGAGGGGGGAGATTACACGCCAAAGATTTGGATAAAACAATTTCGACGAGAGTCAGTCTGCCAGCGTAGGTCACGGGGAATGTCTGGAGGTTATGAACACACGTTTGTGTCCACTATTACAATCGTGTTGAGCATGTTCTTTAAGACCTGTGCGCATGACCTAGTCACTTCTGAACTGGGCAAGAGTCTTTCAGGAACAATCCACGAAGATGCAGTTACTGGATTCATTCTTAAGGTGATGCGTCTGGAGATCCAGTTGGTACGACCAAGGAAATCAACGTTCTTGTTTTGGACCTAGCTCAAATATTCAGTAATAATTCCAGATACCACTACTAGAATGGTTTCCATGCTCTATTGAAAAAGTATTTCTTCTTCTTTAAAATCAATTGGTTTGATGGGACGTCTCACGTCGAAAAATGGGGGTCCCTGTGGAGCCTACATAGATCCACACGATTCTGTCGTCCACTCATGCTTCACACCAACGCAACTCCAGATATATGGGGAAAATTGTGGTTTTTCATAGTAATTTAAAAGAATATTCTAATTTGTTTGATGAATGTAATTGTCGTCCAGTCTACGAACCAACGAATGTGCAGTGGCTCGAAGGAAAGCTTAATAGAAGTAAAAGGTTAATATTCGTATTCCAAAATTGCTGATCGAGTCACACAATGTTCCATCGTAGGCTGAATCCCACCTGCAACACGTTGCTGTCGCTACATAATGATTATTGTAACGCACGTGGTGCATTTATATATTTCTCACAAGAGAATAAATAAAAATCTGGACTGAAATTCACTGCGGAACATATCGCCTCCGTCTAAATCGCACATTTTTCGATCAAAGAGAAAACGCAAATTTAGCCCGGATTCTCCGAAGAACCCACGCCAGAGCAAAATATTCGCTTAGCGATTTACCATTCAACGATAAAAACAAATTGCATGGAAGATTAAGGTTTAAAAATGTTTCGTCGGCGACGAAGTCATTAGAGATGGAGCAGGAGCTCGGATCGATGAACGGAGCAAGCGGTCACCTTTTCATAGGAACCATTACATAATTTGCCTTAATCGAAAAGCACGGAAAACCAACAATATATGGATGGTCGGACGATGATTTGAACCACAAAGTTCCAGAATGCGAGTGCAGTATCTTACTACAGCGCTACCATGTTTCGTACAAGTAGAGAAGGGGCACACTGGAAAAGTTCCTTAATATTCAAGTCTATCAAGAGCAGGTTACTTTGGAAAAAAATGTCTTTCACAAACCAAAAGAAATTAGATACTTTTTTTCTACACGGAGAACGACGAAAAAATATCTTTCATAAACCAAAGAAATTATTTTTTCTTCTGTAAGGATAATACCTATATTTCCTTACATCATTTGAGAGGCGCCACACTACCAACTGTTAACGGAAGTACAAGCATACGGAAGAGGTTCCCAGGTATGTGAGTGACTCGAAGACTTCTTAAGTAATAAGACCCAGTTTGTTGCTCTTGACGGCGAGTGTTCATCACTTGAATTCATCATTACTGAGTACCGTTCGAGTGTTTGGGACCCGCATCAGGTTGGATTAAAGGAAGACATCGAAGCAATTCAGAGGCGGGCTACCATGTTTGTTACCAGTAGGTTCGAACAACATGTAAGTGTTACGGAGAGGCTTCGGGAACTTAAATGGGAATCCCTGGGGGGAAGGCGAAGTTGTTTTCGTGGAACACTACTGGGAAAATTTAGAGCACTGGCATTTGAAGGTGATTGAGGAACGATTCTACTGCCACTAACGTACACTTCGCAGAAGACCATGAAGATAATATTAGAGAGGATATGGCTCGTACGGAGGCATATAGTCAGTCTTTTTCCCCTCTCTCTATTTGCGAGTGGAACAGAAAAGAAATTGAGTATTAGTCGTACAGAGTAACCTCCGCCTCGCACTCTACAGTGGCTTGCGGACGGAGTATATATGTAGATGTAGATGAAACAGGAGGGAAAATTTGAGAAGTATGAAGAAAGGTTTCATGACCGATGGTGACCAACAAGAGTGACAATTTACCAACTGCGCAAAAAACTGTAGTTAGATATGCAGCATAAAGCCTGCAACAAGCGAAGCGAACTAAAGTTATATTCTGGCAGCAGTTGGTCATAAACTGGCTGTTGCCTGCAAAGAAATTAAGAATGCTTATGGAATAAATAATTATATTGCTGTTTGTATCGGGAAAATCAACACGTTAACCAGCGGTATTGTAGAAAACATTTTGTCGCTCTGTAGTGGTGTAACATCAAGTACTTTTCATGGAAACGGGAACGTAAGAACTATGTTACGTCAGTCCACTGTGACTCTACACTGGCTGGGGCAGGTTGTTCATCGGAAGCAGTGGAGTGAGGGCTTTGCTTTCAGTATTATTACAGACCATGGAATTGTTCTTATTTTATTGCGTAAACGTTGGCGGGTACCGCATAGATGCTATTTATTCCCGAATTTGTGGCGGCTCTCCTCGCGGAAGTACCAACTGAAATACCTAAAGTATTCGACAATAACGTGATCAATGCCCGCCTCATTACTGTATTACGTGTAGGAAAGAGTTCACCAAGTTCTTTCCTGGTCGTTAAAAAAGTCATGAAGACGTTATTACTTAGCGTAGAATTCCTTTGGTTTTACGCGTATGGACCTTTATCTTTGCGATTAGCTGAAAGATGAAGTTCACATACAAGTGGTTACAATATTTACAACATTGTTGCATCATTGTACCTCTTCTGTCTGTCCAGATGCTCATGCAGCAACGACTAAAAATGCATGTAGCAGTAGACATTTGACATTTAGAACACTTGATAAAGTAAACAGAATTTTAAGATTGTATTTATGACCATCTCTTTAGTGGTTTTCTCTTTGTTACTGTTACTGATGTATTTTTACAATGCAGGCCTCAGTGTTTATCTCAAAATTAAACCAATGTCAACATTTTTCAGGCAACGTTGTTGTTTTCTAATCCTTATACCTCAACTTACAGTTTTACAGATCCATTCAGTTTCTAGTATCCATCTTAATCTCTAGGCTGTGGTACTAAAAGAGTAGAAGTGTTACCGTAATTAATTACTCAATCATACTTAAATACCACGTGGGTTTCCTTCCAGTTGCTGTGTCGGTCCAATCACATGTGCCCAAGTAAGTCTGATTGGTATCAGTTCTAGATTAAAATTTTCTCATATTTTACCAACTGATAATTAGACAGTCTTATATGCGTCAAACTGGAACTCCCTATCAGCCGAACGCGACATTTCCGTATGATGTCACCAACGTCAGTATAAATGAATGCTAAGTTCTAAAAATTATCGTATTTCGAAGAGTGAAAGGTGATTAATTTGCATTCGTCAGCTCAGCAATAATAACAGCAGAAATCACTACTGTTTTTCTGAATCTTTGAAGTTGATATACATATCTCTATAACTAATACATCTATGGCAAGAGAACATGCATGCGTCGTTTTGTGCGGACTTTCTTGCAATTCATCTGCATGAAAGCAGAACTGTGATATCTTAAATAGTTCCGGAAATTATTGAGATGAATAGCCTTGCCGAATCATCCTGCATAAGTGCTTCAAATGTGTCTGAGCACTATGGGACTTAACTTCGGAGGTCATCAGTCTCCTAGAACTTAGAACTACTAGAACCTAAGTAACCTAAGAACATCAAACACATCTATGCCCGAGGCAGGATTCGAACCTGCGACCGTAGCGGTCGCGCGGTTCCACACTGTAACTCCTAGAACCGATCGGCCACACCAGCCGGGTCACTCTGCATAACATTCATGTCGGAGTGTGCTGTCTCAAGAGAGAAGGTTGAGACATAATTTAGTCTAGCGTATCTATGGATAGTTTAATTTTGATCACTATAATTGACGACAGAATCGAGATGATCAAAAACAGTGAATTATTGTTCCGGAATTCAGATCTGTCCCTCTGATAGTACTAGTAGCTAATAATTCACTGTGGAACAGTTTAAACTTTAGACCCTGACCATCTGCTACTGACAATAAATTTTGGACCCCTGAGAAAAATAAAAACTGGTTTTTGAAGATGGCGATCTTTCTCTAACAGAATGTTCACTAAATATTTTCACAGATACAGAAAACGTCCTGCTGTATTGTAGGCAAAACGTGCATTGGACGACTACCAAAGAAGAAAGAAATTATCGAATGTCATATGCTAAATGCGAGTCCACTAAGCATTGGACGTAAATGCAGAATATTTGGTTGAGCAGTGAGTGGCTGGTAAATTTCCATGGTATGAATGGACAAGGTATGTCAGAATTGCCAATGGGAAGAGCACCCAGGCTATTCCAGCAAATGTACATGAACAACAATAATGATAAATGTATCGAATACTGATCAGTATTGTAACAATTTTGGGACGGACTGTCTTGTTGCCTGAATTACACCTACGACAAATTCTTGTATTTTGCTGGAAATGGAAGACAAGAGCACGGAGCTAATTCCGGATTAGGACCAAAGTAACAGTGGGGGCACTGCCAAGTCATATTTATGTACAAATCATTTAAATACTTAGGTGATGCCGGAGTCAGTCAACCGCAACGAGGGCAGTTCCAACCTAACCCAGTCTACGACTGCTGCAGTCAATTCACTTATTCAAGATGTTTCAGTTCGTTTCTCACCAAACGGCCAGGTTTACAGTAAAGGGTGTTTCAAAACACAACAGATATATAGTTGCACCCCGTGTCAGGAAATCTGTGCGAAATACGGATGTGAAGGGCAGCTCACCATTGTGTGCAAGACCAGACGTTCCCGTTTATGATTGTGATGTCCATATTTCGAACACATGGATATAAAAAGTAATAGGACTCAGAAATCAGAACCGGTTACAGCACTGTTATGATTGTTTTCAGACCTGCCCATAAACAGCAATATTGTATATTTTCCGGTTAAGGAAAATGTATCAGGGACGATAGTAAATAGAGGTATCGTCCAGCGTCTGAATTTCTCAGTATTCTTTCAGCATACAGGAAACTAGTGTGATATTCTACCTAGCAAATTTCTCTTAAAGAGCATTTTTAGCGAACGTCTCTCAACGTCTGGAACAGATATTAGTACATGATTTGCAGGTAACGAATATTAGACTGGAGAGCGTCCACTAGGTTGAGTATTATACAGAAATCTTAGTGTCAGACCCGATCTTATTTCAGTCGCTACAGACAAGCTCAAAATAATTTCATGCCATATTTTCGGGAGGACTGGGTACGCAACAAATCACACAGTCCATATCACCGTGAGATCGTTAGCTATTTACTGTTTACTTTCACCGCAGCCCATTTCCCTCACACTGAAAAAGGTGTGCAAAATTGAATTACACTGATTGGAACACCAGGTCGCTTAAAAAATCGCTTCATGTCAGTGGACAACGCCAATAGTGATCGTCTACATATTTATGGAGATTACAGAATAACATTTATCTCTGTACCTGTTATCGATGTTTGTCATAACGCACGCCCAAAACAGCGCGAAGTCAAACTTTCCGATTATGACAATTTCTGTGAGATTGTTCCTGAAAATGCAAACCTGTATATTGTCTTGGATGAAGGACGACGAACGTGGCTGGACACACACTAGTATACATTAAATGTATTCTGAATTGCGAATATGGACGACCATTAGCTATGGAATGAAATGACGAATCTGAAAACTTGTGCCGGACCGGGAATCCAACCCGGATTTTCCGTTTATCGCAAGCGATCGCCGTACCATTTATACATATTTTTTTATAATTATGTTGAATAGAAATACCTCTCGAGCTACGCTTCAAATTTCAATGAATATCTTTCACAAATTAAAGAAAATCCTGGTTTAGTGAAGTTAAATTTTGGTAACAACTACTGCATTGTCATACCACAAATAATATTTCTGTATTGCTTGTACTGCTTGAAAGCTAGTAAACTGAACATTATTCTTGCATTACATAAAGAAAGAAACACATATTACAATAGATAAAAAATGGTTCAAATGGCTCTGAGCACTATGGGACTTAACATCTAAGGTCATTAGTCCACTAGAACTTAGAACCACTTAAACCTAACTAACCTAAGGACATCACACAACACCCAGCCATCACGAGGCAGAGAAAATCCCTGACCCCTCCGGGAATCGAACCCGGGAACCCGGGCGTGGTAAGCGAGAACGCTACAGCACGACCAGGAGATGCGGGCTACAATGGATAATCTGGTATGGTTTCCGGCAGAGCCGCCTGAATGTAGCTGTACACTATAAAAATATGTGCGTATATGCTGGAGTGACTGAGAAGTGTGCTGAACCGCCACTGGTGCCATTCGAGAAACTGGTGCTAGTTCTTCTATTAAGATTCCTGTCAGACAAGCCTGATGTCGTCTCCACAGTTTTAACATTATGCTGCCAAATAATGCCACTGCTCGATCACTAACATGCGTAAGACCATGTCCACCCCTAATAAGACGAAGGGTAAGGACGTCGTATCTTACTTTAAACAGTAGACCTACACTCACAAAGGAACCGAACGCCACCAGTATTCGTCTTGCTATCGTCACTGCCAGACCACCAGAGGGAGTACTTGAGCAAAATGCGGAATTCGTGGCGCCAGGTAAGTGTTAACGTACGTGACCCGCTGGATCATGTCTAATGCCCGTGTGATGTTCGCTCTAATGCCCGTCCGGACTGACTGTAGTAGTCTCTTATAGTTGCGCGCTGTTTTGCGACATATGTCGTTGAAAAAACAATACCTAGGCATTTCAAGGTATCCATGGGCCGTAACGGTGCTACACATTCTTCTGTTAGTCCAACACCAATATTTATCGCTACAGACTTGTCCATGTTTATAAGGCTACCAGAGGCCGTTCCATATTTGCGCATCCAATCTAAAGCCACACTCATATCGTTTTCATTCCGTACTACCAGCACCAGGTCATCCGCATATGACTTGCACGTGAATGTGTATCCTAGCAAAGTCAGTCCTGTCAAGCGGTTTCGTAGACCGCAAAGTAACGGGTCGGGAGCCAGTGCATATAATGTCGTTGATAAGGCACATCCTTGTCCAGCCGATCTCGCGACGACTAGAGACTTTGTCGTGCGTTCATTGACGAGCACTTTGGAGGAGACATTGCAGAGTAGCCGCATCACGACAGCGATAAACAGTCGTGGAAATCGTATGTGTGTCAGGACTTCTGCAAGATGGTAATGGGTGACTCTATCAAAGTCTTGAACAAAATCTATTGACGCTAGTGGTGCACGGAGGCGACACGTCTTTGCTAGTGCGATCAAATCGCGATATTTAACAAGCGCCGTCTGAATGTTCTTATCCCCGTGGAACGAAGTTTGGTGATGTGGGAGTACCTGGCGCAATATTCTTTGGACGCGTGCTGCTAATAATCTGGTGAATATTTTAAAGTCGCAATTAAGGAGCGTCAGCAGTGGTCGGTAGCCCCGTATCCGTGTACCACCCGAAGGTGTGTGTATCGAGATGATCAGCCCCTCCACAAAAGCCGGTGATAAAGGCACATCGGGAGACAGTAATCGCGGCAGATCGTAGTCCATCGTTGTGCGATCACATAGCTAAAGGTCCTGTGGAATTCCAGAGGGAGGTCATCTGGTCCCCGCGATTTGTTCACCGCTGCCCTACCAATGGCCTCCATCACTTCCTCCTCAGTAATCTCCTCCATCAGTTGTACTTCCACCTCTGGATTGATGGTGCCGAAAATCATATGCGTGACTTCGTTAATGGCCACCATATCGATATCCACTGATGTATAAAGTTGAGTGAGTTGAGTGTAATGTTGTACAAAGGCATTGCCTATTTGTTGTTGCGATATTAGGTGTCTGACATCTTCCATATCCACAGCATGTTCTAAGGCTCTTCGTCTTATTTTGTTTTCGTTGATGATGTGATACATCAGTGGGCGTTCTCCAGCAACCCGATCTAGTGTCCGTGTCCTGACCACCACACCTTCGAGGTGGCGTCAAATAATGGATATAATTTTGGCCTTTGCTCGTTGTACCGTCTCGTGCCGCTCCGGAGAAGGCATTTATTCGGCGGATTACTGTAGCACCGTGAAATAGAAATCCATCGTCTGACGTCGCCACACTGCTTGCTCAGTACCATGTGTCATCATTCCGCGGCGCAGCGCCGGTTTGGCGCAACTTATCCACCAACTTAGGGTCATGTGATACGACCGAAGGCGTCGTTCGCAAGATCTCCCAACATCTCCAACGACGTCTCGAAAAGCTGGGTCCCGCAGGTGGACGACGTTCATTTTCCAAGGACCGCGGCTACGCCACACTTGCTGCCGCCGGAGGGAGATTGTACATATTAATGCTGTATGGTCGGTATAGGCTGTAGGCCACAGCTCTGCTTCCAGGACGTCAGCGTTAAGATGGCGTGTGACATATATTCGGTCGAGACGGCTAGTGGAGTGTCTCGTTGTATGGTTGCATCCACGACGCAGGCCATGGACATGCTCCAAGACGACAACCAGATGCATACTCTGCACCAAAATTCGTAATTCTGGGCACGGGGTAAATCGAGGAAACTGCTCTTTCGCTGCAAGTACACAATTAAAAGCGTCGCCCAGGATTAATCGGTCCTGTTGACCTTGGAAGGGCGGGGCAATTTCGTCCGCGAAGAAGCGGGAACGCTCCCGCCTCCTGACTGTACCTGACGGTGCGTAGAAGCTGATGAGTCGAACGTCAAGTACTGCCGTTGCTAATCCCCATGCCGACGGTAGGTACAGTACGTTCTCTGCCGTGGTACCTTTTTTAAGAAGTATTGCTATGCCGCTGCCAGTTTCGGAGTTGTGTGATATGTAGGTTACGTATCCGTACTTGACAGGAAATTCATCGGCGCCTAGCCATGTGGCCTGTTGCTACTGTCGGTGGGTCCCCTTCACAGTCACCAGCGCATCTAATTGGGACAAATTTCTCGTCAGCCGGGACTCGACAGCCCCGTATCTCCGTGGCTCCTCTTCTACTACCTGGGAGTGGCAGTGGACTGCTGGTTTCCGTGCGTTGTCAAGTTTTTCAGGTCGCTCCTGACGTATGCTGTTGTCGAGAGGGTGATGTTCTGGATGAGGAGAGTCTTGAGATCCTCTGTGAGGTGGACGTCTTCCTCGGTCGTTTCTAGATCGTCGCCCTGCATACGTGGAGTCATACGACGGGGTTACACGTCGTTTCTTGCGTCGTTTTGGAGACCGTTGCTTTTGCGTGTGCGTTTCCGGGTCCGAATGTGGGCGAGTTTCATCACTGCAGTGGTCCACCCCGAGTGGTTAGCGTGACGGATTTCCGTCCAACGCGACCGGGTACGATTCCCGGTTGGGTCGGGGATTTTCTCCGTTCAGGGACTGGGTGTTGTGTTGTCTTCATCATCATCCATCGCCATCCAGCGCGCAGGTCGCCCAATGTGGCGTCGAATGTAATGAGACCTGCACCAAGGCTGCCGGACCTGTCCCGTAAGGGGCCTCCCGGCCAATGACGCCAAACGCTCATTTCCATTTACCACTGTAGTCGGACACGAACGCAGCCGTTGGCACTATTCCACTGTCGGTGACCATTTACTCATCGGGTCTCTGTGCTGGTGCTGCTCGGTGGTGGGCGTCGCCACCGTCACCATGCTCGTGTAGTCATCCGGCTTTTCGACTGGCCCGCCCAGCTGTTGGGCGCTGTCGCTGTTCGAAACATTTGCATACGTGATAGGAAGAGACGTCGCCTCAGGTGTTGCTACAGAGTCATCTGTCGGTATTTGTTGAATTCTACTTTGGAGACACGCTGAACGGACGTGGCCTTCCTGACCACAACCTGAGTAAATTTTAGGCTGACCGTCGTAAATAACTATCGCTCTGCAGCCTCCAATTGTGAGATAACACGCCACATGTTTTGATAGCTCGATCCGTGATTGTCACACACCATTAAGTACCGGGTACGTGGTAAAGGTTGGCTATTTTTCTGCTATGTGACTAAGTACCCGACCATAGGGTTGAAGCTGGTACGGTTCGTAATAGAAGTCCCGCATGATCAATAGCTACCGTTCCGACACGGCCGTCTGAATATTTAAATTTACGTCCATTTTTATGGCCGAGTACGATCTTGTCACACGCCGTGTCGTTGATCAGTCTGACGTAGACTTGTGATAGAATAGTGGATGCCAATCCCATCTTGTTCAATTTTATCTTCTTCACGTATAAATCGTTCTACTTCAAATGCCTTCGGTCGTTCTAATTTACACTACTGGCCATTAAAATTTCTACACCAAGAAGAAATGCAGATGATAAACGTGCTGATAGTCCATGTTGCTGCAAACGTCATCGAACTGATCGTGCAGATGGTTATTGTCTTGCAAACGTCCCCGTCTGTTGACTCAGAGATCGTGACGTGACTGCACGATCCGTTACAGCCATGCGGATAAGATGCCTGTCATCTCGACTGCTACAGAAACGAGGCCGTTGGGATCCAGCAAGGCGTTCAGTATTATCCTCCTGATCCCACCGATTCCATATTCTGCTAACAGTCATTGGATCTCGACCAACGCGAGCAGCAATGTCGCGATACGATAAACCGCAACCATGATAGGCTACAATTCGACCTTTATCAAAGTCGGAAACGTGATGGTACGCATTTCCCCTCCTTACACAAGGCATCACAACAACGTTTCACCAGGCAAAGCCGGTCAACTGCTGTTTGTGTGTGAGAAATCGGTTGGAAACTTTCCTCATGTCAGCATGTTGTAGGTGGCGCCACCGCCGCCAACCTTATGTGAATGCTCTGAAATGCTAATCATTTGCATATCACAGCATCTTCTTTCTGTCGGTTAAATTTCGCGTCTGCTGAACTTCATCTTCGTGGTGTAACTAATTTAATGGCCAGTAGTGTATTATTAAGTTGATCGCCGCGCGGAGTGGCAGCGCGGTAACAGGTGCCATGTCACGGATTGCGCGGCCACCCCGCCGGTGGTTCAAGTCCTCCCTCGGAGATGGGTGTGTGTGTTTTTCTTAGCATAAGTTAGTTTAAATAGCATATAACTATAGGGACCGATGACCTCAGCAGTTTGGTCCCTTAGGAATTCACACACACTTTTAAGCTGACCTTGATAGTAGATTGTCTTTACGAGTGAGCCATTTTAGTTCGAAAGCGCAAGCACTAGCGAAGGCTAATATGAAGTAAACCACCGCGGACTTGCGAAGCTACGAGGCAGATACGTAAACAGAAGTCCGAGCAGCATCACTGCGGAAAGCAGGCTGCCGTTTGGCTATTCGTACATGGCTCATGGCCAGCCTCAAACTTCCATATGTCGTTAATCATGCGTCTACAACCTGTACTCGTATATTTTTTACTTGAAAATCCTATGCCCGGTGTTTTTCCGCCGACACTGGACAAGCGACTTTCTATAAAAATGTCTCACCTGCACGGGAATATTCATAATCGACCTACGAGTACAGGTTATTTAGCCATGGTTGACGACATACGGAAGTTTGGATCTGGTGGATAGTCGTTCACGGGTAATCAAACGATAAGGCAACCGCTTGCTTTAAGCGGGAAATCCGGATTAGAGCCCCAGTCTGGCACAAATTTTCATGTCGTCATTTCATTCTACAGCTGATGGTTGTGCATATTCACAATTGCTAATACATTTAATGTGTTTCATAACGGCTGTCGACGCCGCAGTACTGTTTCTTTGTACATGCATGCATGTCCAAAGAAACTTCGCATCATAATTCGGAATAACACAGACACCGCAATATTGTATCGTATGAACGAGTATAAGCGACCGCCCTCCGGGCACCGTGAGTGCTCGAGGGTTGTTGCGACTATATTTGAAAGCTTCAAGTGTAAACTGTTTATACACAATTTATACACAATGGGCTATGTTGCAACTTGTGCATAAGCTAATTTTTCCATACAGAAGTATTTTGGTAGCACGGCCATCGAAGACGGTATCCATCCCACAGAACATCATAATTATACACTGAAGATTCAAAGGAACTGGTACACCTGCCTGATATGGTGTGGGGCCTACGCGAGCAAGTGGAGGTGCTGCAAAACGACGTGGCATGGATTCGACTTATGATTAAAGTAGTGCTGGAGGGAGCTGACACCATGAGTCCGGCAGGGCTGTCTATAAATCCGTGACAGTATGAGGGGGTGGAGATCTCTTCTGAACAGCACGTTGTACGCATCCAAAATATGCTCAATAATGTTTATGTATGGCGAATTGGGTGGCCAGCGGAAATGTTGAAACTCAGAAGAATGTTTCTGGAGTCACCCTGTAGCAATTCTGGACGTGTGGGGTGTGGCATTGTCCTGCTGGAATTGCCAAAGTCCATCGGAATGCACAATGGACATGAATGGATGTAGGTGATCAGAAGGATGCATACGTAAGTGTCACTTATCAGAGTCGTATCTAGGCGTATCAGGGTCCCATATCACTCCAACTGCAAACACGCCACACCATTACAGAGCTCCCTGCATGTCATCGAGTGAGGTTGAGCTGACATGCAGGTCCACGGATACATGACTTGCTCTCGATACCCGTGCACGTCCATCCGCTCGATACAATGTGAAACGAGATTCGCCCTATCAGGGCGTAATAGCTTTTGCACTTGAATCTGAAGAAACCAAACAATGCAAATAGTCTACGAGTAACTGAACATAATTTAGATTTCAGTACAGTACTTATTTTGCGTTTGATAGTTTCACCAGTCCTGTACAATACCGATCTTGTGCAGTATCACAGTTCTTATTCATCACCAAAGTCTCATCTAATATTTAATAGTGAGAAGTCGTATGAATCCAGCTATAGTAGACCTGAACTCCAATTTCAATGAAACATTTCTGATACATCGCTCACCTTACTGGCAGACATTCCACAAACATGATATCTAGGTTTTAGACGACACTGGCTCCTATGTATGTCTTAACGAAAAGGTAGAATACTGTTAAAATAATTGGGGAAGAGAACGCATTTTAAATTCGCTGCTTGCTTATGTCAGGGTGGCCGAAAAGCAGTTCCACGTGGAGTCGTCGGAAGATCGAGATCCCATGTCCAGGTTGGTACCTTATGGCGGAACAACAAGTAAACACAGTCACTCCCTGAAGCAGCACAGCAACGAGTGAGTGACGTCGGCGGGGGGAGGGGGGGGGGGAGAACTACGTCACAGCGCAGTGTCACTCAACCTCACTCGATAATCATCGCTAACGACGACAGCGTCAGATCCAGCAGCGCCAGCTACAGTAGAATTGAGAACTGTTTCTAAGTTTACAGTCAACTGTACTCATACACTGACATGGGGCTATCATTCTGCATTGTGTCAAGTGATAAATTATAGAGTACAGCGGCAGAAACAAATTCACTTCTGACATTTCGGTGGACAATGATTGTTTGCAAGTTCAAGTTTTAATAAAGTGATCTAATGTCATGGGGCCTATGGAAAGAAACAGGGTAGACAATTTTTATGAAAGCCGAGAAAATGTTTGAACCGGTATTACATCAATATTTAAGCACATTCATAACTTTTACTTTATAAATTAAACATTCTGAGTGTATCGAATGTGAAAGTAGCGTTATTGGTATCCTGTGTGTTCCCAGAGTGAAACAGATCCCCAGAATGCAGTAAAACGTCTCAGGGGAAAGGAATAGAGCGAAACAGACGCAGTAATTACATAATAATGCTGACTGAATGAATTTCTGGTTGTGATAATACAGCTATAGTACTCCCATCACCTGTGTTTACATATGGGGCAGCTGACTGAAGGAGTCACAGCACCAGCAAAGCAAAACTTCAACATGTTTTGCAAATCTTTATATCTTAATCTGATAAATGGAAGTAGATGTAGAACAAAGAACGAAATTATTCGAGGTAGATAACAGAGACCAAAGACAACCGCAAAACTATTGTGACTAGACTAGTCAGGAATTCTGAAGCTAAACCAAGCATTATAAGCAGGTATGGTCTATTAAAATAGTCTGTCCATTGTTTGATATTGTGGTGTCCTTATGATGACAGTGATAATTCGTTTGATATTGCAGCATAGGGCAATGGATGGATTCAAATGATATTATCTTAACAGGCTGCATTCTAAAATGGCGAAACGGAATTTTTCAGCGTACTTTGGGTACAATTGTGTTTTGCAGTCTAACACCATTTCATTATTAACACTGACCACAATGAAAGTGAATGGTTTACGTCTGGTGCCTCGATTACCTCCTTGAAATCTTGAGATGTTTCCATTAGTGCCTTAGCGTTCCATAGTCCAAAATATTTATTGCCCTATATGTACGACTGACCACTCTCAGGGAATGTGATTTTCATCTTACTCAGGAGACTAATTTGACGAGAGTTACATAATGAATGAAGCGGCAAATAGTGAAGCTTTTATTTTGACCATCAAAGAATTACAAAATATATAGAGCTCTTCAGGGTCCTTATCCAAGACATGATTGATGAAGTGAAACAAGACTGACGTGAATTCATTTGCGCCGTTTTGACAATGTATACATGATAAATATACAAAACGATACACCTGTGGAAATAACATGTATACTGAACGAGTACATCGAAAGTTGAGGCTGATAGTAAACGACATTAGTTGCTGTATTTGGCAGGGATACAGATTTTTTTGCAGAGTCTATGCAAACAGACGCCTTCTTTTGGTTTGTCCTTGTCTCCAGTTTGGCGCTTCTATTTAAATCGAACCTCTGGAACCTTTTTCTTGTGATGAATGTTCATTGCCGTAAACTCATCAGTCTGCGTCTTATCTTCCTCCACGGTTAACGTTTTTATTTTTGTGTGAATACATTGCACTCTGCGCCAGCGTCGGCACGCAGATACCCAGTCGAAATATTGAATTTTGTGTTGACAGTCATTCAGTACGTGTTGAAAAACGTGGATGTGTTAGACTGAATTTCATGAAAAAGATTCTGATAGGGTATTTTGATAATCAGGCAAGTTGGTTTTCATAAAGTCTCTGAGACTGTAAGGGCTCTGACGATTCCTGATACTTCTTGTGTGGTTCTCTATCACAGCCGTGCTTCTGACATCCATGCAGCCGCCTTCGGTTTTTTCTCTTTGCTATGAACACTGTCACAAGCATTTACTCTTGAAGCCAAAACTGTTGATGTCACTCGTGGCATACAACTCATAGTACGACAAAAACGTGTGGATCAACATAACAATACATTATTGTTGGGAGGGACTGCAAGAACCCCCCCCCCTCGTACTAAACCTCCGGAATTGTCTCAGTTTAGCCAATGAGTCCGTAGATAGTGGTATAAGGGGCGTACTGGATAAATGTCACGCTTTCCCATCTGAGTGGGAATAATTAAGCCAGTCCGTCTTTGAACTGACATAGTGATCCGCCGCGTAGGAATTCTTCCTACCTGTTGGGAGATGCACTCGAAGTTCTATGTCGCCTTGCAGATCCGTATCAGCGACGTCGGATTCTGAAAGTGCAATACTGCTCTCTATGTTTTATGTTATTAAACGGGAATAAGTTTTTGGCCAAATATTTTTATATGGGATGCCATTATGGTGCGTTTATTCAAGAAACACAATAAAATGAACTTATTCACACTGATTATAAACTAACTATTTACTGTCGGAGAACATGGCCTGCCGCATGACAAGACTAAAAGGCGTCCTATCGACGACTGCCGAATATGGCTCACAGTCCGTAACTTGAGTGAACAATCGGTATACTTAGTGTAGATCGTATATCTTCGGTTATGACAAAGTTATCCATTTATTTATTAACTTAAACGTTTCCTGACATTGTAAAATTACTGAAAGATAATATTGATGACCTGTAGACCTTCTAATGTGTGAGTGGCAAAAGGCAACTTATGTTAACAAATATTTGGTAATAACAATTACCTGATTCGTGCCGGAACAAATACAGTTTCCCTACGTATCTCTTTGCTGAAGTCAAGAGCGATTTCTGCCTCGTCACCTCATCTCTACAAGCGCCAGATGGCCAACTGACTGTTCTGGCCAGCGTGGGAACCTACCGCTCTCTCCTTACTCGGTTTGTACTGCAGTGCTGATACATTCACTTCAAGTATTGTTAACAGAAAAACTGGAAATAAAGTGAAGTGCGCTTTTATCTGCAAATAAGAGGTACCTTACAAGATCGCACCTGAATCTGATTCTGTCTGCTTTGCCCTCTCGTTGCCACATGAGTCACCACGAACTTGCCTGCTTCTTTCCCTCGAAAAATTGACTTACGTGGCCCGTTTCCTTACAGCAAAACTGAATGCTAGTATCTCTGGGGTCGCTTCTTTTTTTTCTAGTTTTAGTCTCTCAACAGAAGCATATGATCAGTCTGAATCGAGCTGCAGCAATGTCTCATTCGTCGAAGGAAAAGTGACTTATCTGATTTTTATCCCCTGACTCCTCATATATCTCATGAATTGTAGAATCTACTCGGCCACCTCCAGAAGTAAACATAGTGCTGTTAGGACTCACAACAGTGCTGTTGGTAGTGTCTCAGGTGGTCTTCAGTCCAGCACCACAATCATTACAACTGTCGGTGCTGTGCATCTTTTCAATGGTGACGACAAAACATACATCATCAATGAGACGCAAATATGCTTTTTAAAAGGGTGATCGCTGGAGACATTTCTCAGAAGTAAATATGGTGAGGTAGAATTTTAATCAGCACTTTTTATTTGACTTATAAGGGTACCAGGTCGAACTAATAGAGGAATTAAATTAACTATAAATGAAAGCATATCATCCTTGTGTCAAAGTTATAATGTTCATGCTTTACCAGTAAACGTAAGCACAGTTGAAATTCCGACGAAACGTGAAGACTAGGAAGAGTACAGCATATCCCACCCGCACCACGAGAGTGAGATATGGCTCAGCCGGAAGCATCTATTTCTCTTATAGTACTATTTATTAAGGCAACATGTACTGAGTAAGTACACGTTTCAAATCATGGAAGTAATTAATCTCACAGGCTTTGACAAAGTTACTGATATCAAAATTTTAATAGAACTGTCACCAACATTAAAGTGGACGCTCCTCATCGGTAGAATGGGTAAGGGCTATTATCTACATCTACATCTGCATCTACGTGACTACTCTCCTATTCGCAATAAAGTGCCGGGAAGAGGGTTGAATGAACCACCTTCAAGCTGTCTCTCTACTGTTCCACTCTCGAACGGTGCACGGGAAAAACGAGTGCATACATTTTTCTGTAGGAGACCTGATTTCTCTTATTTCATTTTTTTCCCTATGTAGGTAGGTGACAACAGAATGTTTTCGCAATCGGACGAGAAAACTGGTGATTGAAATTTCATGAGAAGATGCCGTCGCAATGAAAAACGCCTTTGTTTTAATTATTACCACTCCAATTCACCTATCATGTCTGTGGCACTGTCCCCCCTATTCTGCGATAATACAAAACGAGCTGTCCTTCTTTGTACTTTTTCGATGTACCTACCAGTCCCACCTGACGCGGATCCCACACCGCACAGCAAAACTCCAGGATAGGGCGGACAAGTGTGGCATAAGCAGTCTCTTTAGTACACCTGTTGAACATTTTAAGTATTCTGCCAATAAATCGCAGTCTTTAGTTTGTTCTACCCACAAAACTATCTATGTGATCGTTCCAATTTAGGTTATTTGTAATTGTAATAAATAAGTATTTAGTTGAATTTACAGTCTTCAGATTTGTGTGACTTACAGCGTAATCGAAATTTAGCTGATTTCTGTTAGTACTCATGTGAAAAACTTCACACTTTTCTTTATTCGGGATCAATTTCCACTTTTCACGACATACAGATATCTTATCTAAGTCATTTTCCAATTCATTTTGGCCATCTGATGACTTTATAAGGCGGAGAATGACAGCGTCATCTGAAAACAATCTAAGACGGCTACTCAGATTGTCTCCTACGTCGTTAATATAGATCAGGAACAGTAGAGGGTCTATAACACATCCTTGGGGAACTTTGTATATTATTTTTATTTGTACTCGATTTCTTTCTGTCTGTTACTACGAACTGTGACCTTTCTGACAGGAAATCATGAATACAGTCGCACAACTGAGGCAATATTCCATTGGCACGCAGTTTGGTTAGAAGACGCCTGTGAGGAACGGTGTGGAAATACTTTTGGAAATCTAAAAGTATGGCCTCAATTTGACATCGCCTGTCGACAGCACTCATTATTTCATGAGTATAAAGAGCTAGTTGTGTTTCAAAAGAACGATATTTTCCGAATCCATGGTGTTTACGGGTCAGTAAATCATTTCCTTCGAGGTAATTCAAACAGAAGATTGTTCTTAGAATCTGCAACAAACCACATGCTTTTAGGAAATGGTGTTGGGTGCAAATAACAACCATTATGAATAATCTACACTTTTATTTACATCTCTGTTCCACAGCAAATACTCAAACAGTCATGGTCCGAAAATATTGACGAAGACGCTATACACGCTTTTCCACAGCATCAGATTCCTTCAAAAATATTTAAGAATAATAACAGTTATTTGAAAACACCATACAACTAGCTTTTCGAAACCAATTGGCTACGTAGGTGTAGACATAAAGCCGCCAGTAAGTAAGTAAGTAAATCAGCAGAACTGCCATCACACGCCGTTGACTATTCACAATTATTTACCTCGGAAGAGGAAACCCCCTTCCACCTGTCTCCCCGCAAATACACCCAGACGTCTGACACAGAGAGAGATGGCTGATATGCTAATTGCGGCTGGCGCTGTATCGATCTGTGCGATAAACCTGTTTTGCAGTGAACTACCCTCCCTTAATTCACATATTACGACTGTCAGACATTTTCTAGGGTTGAAAAAGTCATCCTGAAACTAGAAATATTCCATCGCTGTTTTCGTCACGTAATTCTTTATTCAACGAATATCTCTGTGCTGTGCGAGGGGTGTAAGCTCACTTTACGTGCCAAGCTGGAACATTCCTATCATAAGAGGTAAGAGTCCTTGAGGTCTATATTGGTAAGTGGCATTTTTTGTACAGCTATTAACACGTGGTCGACTGGAGTTCACCTCTTTCATCGACCAAATAACTTCCTTCGGGTGTAGACAGACTTCTAACGAAGCGGTATACACTTAAATCTGCGTCGCTCGATTCAGCAATGGTTCAAATGGCTCTGAGCACTATGTGACTTAACATCTGTGGTCATCAGTCCCCTAGAACTTAGAACTACATAAACCCAACTAACCTAAGGACATCACACACATCCATGCCCGAGGCAGGATTCGAACCTGCGACCGTAGCAGTTGCGCTGCTCCGGACTGAGCGCCTAGAACCGCGAGACCACCGCGGCCGGCTCGATTCAGCATAACACATATTCTATCATAATTCTGAATTACGCTCGCCAGCTTCATATGACAATGTTCAACGAGGAAAACACGTATTACTAATTGTTAAGTGCTCTTGACTATCTCAGTCGTTTTGTTGGACGAATTTTTACAGCATCACGGAAAAATACTCTATAGAGGACTAACTGTTAAGGGCTAAATCACGTATTTAAATTTACAGGAGAATTACTTTTCATCAGAGTTCAACACTACAGTATATGTAAATATATTTTCTTATTTACGTTTATTACTGGGTTACCTAAACTCTGATGGACTACATTACGTACACCCTACGGTGAGCAGTCGACATTAATTTGACGGCGGTATTCAACTCATTTATTCCTACAGACTCTCATGTTGAAATTCAAAGTCTTATATCTCATCTCTGTTCTGGCACTATATATCCGCTTGTTTCGGCGTAGTTTTATACAACATGCAGGTTACAGTAAAATTCTGACGAAGAGTTCAGAAGGATATAACGAAATGAGTGGGTTTCCATGGATTCAAGAGAGGAGAAATAACTAGTCCCATTCTTGTTTCAGTATTGGAAACAGAATGACATAATGAAAGGCCGTAAATGTGAATGACACATAAACGACAACAGGAAGTGCACGCAAAAGCTAGAAAAATGTATTGCATTACCAGGACCTGCTCACTGGAAGCCGATATTCGCAGCCGCTGATTTGGAGGGAAAGTGGCTGAAGATACACTAGTGGACAAAGCCAGAGCGCAAGGGGCTTCGAAAGGATGGGAGAAATATTGGGGCTTAACGTTTCGTCCACGGCTGTCAGCACAGATGCAGCAGGAGTTGGGAGTAGGGAAGGATAGGCTAGAACATCGACCGTTCCCTGTCATAGAGCCGGCCGCGGTGGCCGTGCGGTTCTAGGCTCTCCAGTCCGGAGCCGCGCTGCTGCTACGTTCGCAGGTTCGAATCCTGCCTCTGGCATGGGTGTGTGTGATGTCCTGGGTTAGGTTTAAGTAGTTCTAAGTTCTAGGGGACTGATGACCACAGCAGTTGAGTCCCATAGTGCTCAGAGCCATTTGAACCATTTGAGCCTGTCATAGGAAGCATCATGGCATTCGCCTAAAGGAATTTCGGGAAAAATCCTGCAACAGGATTGTCGGACGGGGTTTTGAACCATTTGTTTTCCGAATAATAGGCTAATATTTGAACACTGTATAACCTCGCTCGATGTAAGTAGGTTCAACTCTCCCTTTGGTATAGACTCTTTTTCTAATGTTGATATTATTCTTATCTCCTATCACTATGGATACTGCAGAGTCACTTGTTCGTTTTGAAATAGATCTTTCGTTACTTAGCCCGCAAAAAGGGGAGTTTGAGTTATGCTATAGATTATCGAGATGCCCTGGATAAGGTGGATAATACTACTTCGATACAATACACGACGTTCCATTCGCTTCGTCTGTTACTGCAGCACTTGCGGAAATAATGACCTCCGTATTCCACAAGAAATACAAAGAGGTGGTGATGAGTTGTCAAGGCATCTTTTTTTCACCGAATCCTGTGAGAAAGCCATATGTTTAACAATGTCCCTCTGGAAAAAGTTCTTAGACGTACGATCGACCGCTATGATGGGTCCTTGGGGACAAGTCCCCTCCTACTTGCTCCGTTACCAGGATTCATGAAGAGAAGATGATCCCAGCTGATCACTGTCTAGTATGGTGGAGCCGCTTGATGTTGAAATTAAATGCTGCAGCTCTTCATCTTTTCCAATAGAAGTGGGTCTTGATGCTGCAGAAACTGTGGGCAGGTGCCTCACTAAACGGCACATCTAGGGTCGAGGTCTATGTGTCTCAGCCAAAGCTCATAACACTCTCATCCTTTTCCAGCCCGCCTGTATATCTATGCTAGAATAAAAAGGAAAAATATACAGTGTAATCTACTGAGAAAGTATACAACCTTACTACCTTAAATGTAACACACTGTTCGGTCACATTAATGTCACAACATGTTGAAAGCCTGAATAACACGCTTTTGCAGCGCAGGCTGCCGAGAGACGTGCAGGAATAGAGTCAGTGAGGTTCTGGAAGCTACCGAAAGGCTTGTGGAACAATGCCTACCCCAGTGCCGTGGCCAGCTGCGCTAAATTCCTCGGTTAAGTTTCCATGGCCCGCTCGGCCCGATTGAGGTGGTCACACAGATTCTCAAGTGGGTCTAAATCAGTGGACTTTGGAGGCCGAGGTAATACAGCAAACTCATCCTGGTGCTCTCCGAACCACTTACGTACCCTGCGAGCTGTGTGACACGCTGCATTATCCTGCTGCTAGACGCCATCATTCCGAGGAAAAATGAACTGCATTTAGGAGTGGACAGGGTCTCCAAGGATAGATGCATTCTTCTGTTGGTGCATTGTGCCTACCAGAATGACGAGATCACCAAGGGAATGCCATAAAAACATCCTCCAGGCCATAACGCTCTCTCCTTGTTTGCTTTCAGAAATTTCACGCCATACACGCCAACGGCCTTCTGTTCGATGGAACATAAACCGTCATTTATCTGATCAGGCCACCTGTCGCCACTCAGTGGACATCCTGTTGCGGTACTGGCGTGGAAATTTTAGCCTTCATCGCCAATAGCACTCCAGTCAGCATGGGTGCATGAACAAGGCGGCTGTTGTGGCGCACATACGCACCAACGATCATTGAACGGTCATTAAGAAGATCAGTTGGTAGCCCGTTAGTTCATCTGGGGGGTCAGTTTGTAACAAATGGTTCAAATGGCTCTGAGCACTATGCGACTTAACTTCTGAGGTCATCAGTCGCCTAGAACTTAGAACTAATTAAACCTAACTAACCTAAGGACATCACACACATCCATGCCCGAGGCAGGATTCGAACCTGCGACGTAGCGGTCGCTCGGCTCCAGACTGTAGCGCCCAGAACCGCACGGCCACTCCGGCAGGCAGTTTGTAACACTTACATCGAAAAGAAATAGGTTTACATTATGTAACTGTGTATTTGCAGTTTATGAAGTGTTTATTCTGTGTTATTTAAACTCCTTGATCTGTGGCAATAAAATTATAGTGTTGTAATGTATATATCAAAGAAGCAAAATAATATGTTGAAATGATAAATTATTATGAGTATGTTCATAAAAAGAAAATTCAGAACCAGAACATGTTTGGGGAAGAGGTAGAAGATGCCTATATGGAACTGGGACCGAAGATAAATGTTGGTTTGAAATAGCCTTTTTTTAATTCTAAAATTTAAACGTGTTTTTCTCGATATAACATTTTTCAATACGCGATTCGCTCTAGAGCCTCGACAGACTGAAACATTTGATTTACTTTAAACGAAAGGTAACTAAATTTAGGAGACCTTAGCGAGAGCTTTCTTGAAATTTGATTTGTAATGTTTATTTTAAACATTTGAACTTAGAAAATCATGTGAAGAAACTGACATGTTTTTGAAATAGCTACTATTTTTGATGTATTTTTCGAAACCCCATCGTGCTGGTCTGCCAAATTCATTCTAATGCAAGAATTGCCTATTTTTATGGATTTCAGAACTAGCCACGACCGTTTGTAACACTTCACGCAAAACAGGACGCGCTGTGAGGCGCATACTTTGTCAAGAGCTGCAGCGGCCATTTTTAATGTCTTATGAGAAAAGAATGTTTTTAATACACGAATGTATGTATAATAGAGTGGCGAAACACCCTTTTTCAAAACAGTTGTCGTATAAAAAAATTTGAACTTCACTCACTTTTCGTGCCTCACCTTAATGTCTGGCGTTACAAGCCCTCAGTGATCACATATGTTGTCAATGTTACTTAGAACACGAATGTTTATGCAGTGTAAAAATATCATCATTAAGATTTGTGTGGGAGACATGTTTTCAGAGCAGTCGAGCAGCCGATTGCACAAACTGGCAGATGCGGGCCGCAGCACCCAGTCAAAAGAACTGACAATAATAATCAACTTCCATTTGTGTAGTCTGTACAAAGGAGCCAATCGAACGCTCTGCCACCTGGAGCAGATGCGCCCCCGAAACTCACTCCTCCAGCCGTGCAGGTGTCGAGTGGCTCCCCCAAAGGAATGCGAGCCAAAAGACAAACATGTAATGTTAAGCGCTTGATGCCCTCACGAATCTCTGGAGAAGATGTCATCTGTCCTGAAATGCCCTGCTACTGCATTCCTCTTGATCATGACTTTCAACGAGTTCAGTCCTCTGATGTTGCATCTGCCAGCTGAATGCCGTGGTGGCCGAGCGGTTGTAGGCGCTTCAGTCTGGAACCGCGCGACCGCTACGGTCGTAGGTTCGAATCCTGCCTTAGGCATGGATGTGTGTGATGTCCTTAAGTTAGTTAGGTTTAAGTAGTTCTAAGTTCTAGGGGATTGATGACCTCAGACGATAAGTCCCATAGCGCTCAGAGCCATTTTTTTGAGCGCCAGTAAAGTCTCAGTTTTATTATCCAGATGGCCTTTCGGCATTGTGTATTTTCAGCTTCTAAAGGGGTGACGTTGTCGAGAGAGACAGTAGAACAAGGGCTGTGCGACAGCCCCACCGTTTTCAGGCCCCAACTTGGTGCCACCGCGCCCCAGCAAGTGTTGGGACTAGCCGACACCCTCAGTGCAGCAGTTTGCCAAACAGGAAGACCGTTGAAAATTCATCCCTCCCTTCCTCCGCGCGAGACACTGAACCTTAGGCGAATGCCTCTCATTGTACAATATGTACCGATGTTACGCTAAATGCAATAAGAATGTAAGAAGTTGAAATCAAACTGAAGAACCCACTACCTTTAATAAAGACACTTTCGCACCCTTTCCAATACTCTATATGTTGTTCCTTCACGTTAGTTTTTTGAGAGACTTATCTCGTTTTTGTATCAGACTGACCTCACCATGAACTTGTTTGCCTTACGGATAATCCAAAAGCGTAATCGCAAGGACACATGACATATTTTCTCTTTGGTACTATACTAAATTATAATTCACTCTTAGACAAATT
The DNA here is from genome assembly GCF_023897955.1 of Schistocerca gregaria. Classification (NCBI taxonomy): domain Eukaryota; kingdom Metazoa; phylum Arthropoda; class Insecta; order Orthoptera; family Acrididae; genus Schistocerca; species Schistocerca gregaria. The sequence continues at coordinate 440,699,216 of NC_064931.1, read as the reverse complement.
TTGACTGTGTGTTTACCTCATTAAAATTAAGTTCGGCTGTTAACTCGTCTGATGTGTTTAGTAGAAAAAATAATGGGTCGTTGTATTTAGCAAGATGGAATTTGAAGCACGTCACTACTCAGCTTGATTTCTATTTTCCTCTAAACACTGTGACTGCGGCCACCACTGGAACGGCTACTGTGACTGAACTCACTTTAACAAGTTTCTCCTGAAATTTAAAGTTTCTGTTTGCTATATACGGTTGCCACATACCGAAGGAACGAATTTTGAAAGCTAAATCTGTTCATTTATCTTGGAGAAGTTATTCAAATTAGTTGAGAACCACAACAAAACTGACAACGTTCAGTACTTTAAGCCTTTTAAAAAAATCACTTAAAGTTAATATTTGCCATTGGAATGAAGACAATATCCTCTTGAAATTTTAAGAAAATGCCTTTATACAAACAAACTTTACTTAAGTAGGGTAGCAAAGTGACTCATCACAAATGCAAAATATTCTGTTTAAACATAAGGAAACATGGGAAGTATTATTGTTGCTGTTAGTATCATCATTTCCACATTTCATCTTAAGTTTCAGAAAAATTAAATGAATTTTGAAATCGAACTGGACAGTCTGTCGTTATAAATGCTAATATAGTGAAGAAAAACCCTTTATCACAGAATGAGTTATGTCTGATGTCCTGTATCATAATGCCAGTTAAGTGGTACGTATCTTGTCTTGTTATGAACAGTACTGTTTATGGTATGGAGCCAAAAAATACTTCTGAAAATGCTTCACTTTTCTGGTTAAAATTATTTGCCAATGGCATCACCATATCCGCACATATTCAGCAAAGTTGTTCAGCGACTGAAAACCCATAATTGACCGTGGTAAGTCTCAAAATCAGAGACGATATCTTAATACAAGAAGTACTCACAAACGTCCTCCTACAATAGTTTAGACAGATATTAGCACAAAGAGAAAAATCTCTCAGAGTGCAAAACACTTTCCTCTGTCGTTGCTGTCTATTGTACTAATGCCCTGGTCAGTCTTCCATTTCAAAACTTTCTTTCATCGTAAAAGGTTTTGTCAAAATGGAGTGTAAAAGGAGAGCAACAATGATAAATGTATTGAATAGCGATATTAAATTATCGGTATAGTGTGAATTCAGGGACAGACTGTTCAGTTGCCACAATTCCACATATGCTACATTCTTGTCTGTTACTAGGAAATCGAAGATACCAGCATGAAACTATTTCTGGATTAGGACCACTAAAGCCGTGGGGGCACTGCCGAGTAATATTTAGGTGCAGATCACGTAAATACTTAACTGATACTGTAATGAGACATCCACAATGAAGGCAGTTCCAATTTAACTCTAGTAACAGTACCAAGAGATCTGGGTAAAGAGAATGCAACGGAGACTAGTATTGCTGCCTACAGTTAACTCATTCAGAATATTTCAGTTCGTTTCGCAACAAACGACCAGGTTTAAAGTAAAGAATGCTCCAAAACTTAGCAAAACTGTAATTGCATCCACCGTCAGGAAATCTGTAAAGTTCGGATGTGAAGGGAAACTCACCACAGTGTGTAACAGTTGACCTTTCTGTTTAAGACTGTATTATCCATGTTTCGAACACAAGGATGGGAACTATAATAGACCTCATAAATCAGAATCTGTTAACTGTTATGTTTGTTTTTAGAGCTAACCGTAAACGGTTATATAGTATAATTTCAGGTTAATGAAGATGCATCTAAAACGACTGTTTATGTTTATATTGTCCAGTGTCTGGATTTCCCAGCATGATTACAACCTACTGCGTAACTAGTGTGACATTCTACCAACTAAATTCCTCTAAAACACCATTTAAGCGAAAATTGGCCACAAGAATGTCTCTCAACGTCCTGACAAAATTGTAGTTAATGGTTTGAAGGTAGAGAATATTTTTTGGTACAGAATTTATATTGCATTCTGGTTTCAGTATTGCACAGTAATCGCTACTCTCTACATCAAAAGAATTTCGTGCCATATTTTTGGGCATGTCTGGGGTAGGCTCAAAGCCACCCAGTCAGTATCACCGTGAAATCATTATCTATTTACTATTTATTTTCACCGCAGCCCATTACTTTCTCATTTAAAACGGTGTGAAAAGGTGAATTAGACTGAATGAAACATTAGGTCGCTTAAAAATATCTCTTTATGTCAATGGACAACGCCAATAGCGATCGTGTACGTATTTGTAGAAACTTCAAACTAATGTTTAACTGTGTTACTGTTATCGACCTTTACCTTAACTCACCCCTAAAAATAGCTCTTAGACAAACTTTTCGTTTCCTACAGTTCATCAGAGGTCGATCTTTCAAATCCCTACCGGCAAAATTTCATAGATGAGAATCCTCGATCGTAACATGACATACGTCAATAGATGCAACTGCCGTTTGGGAAACGTGAGTGCACTAGTGATATTTCAACGATACTTGAATGGTGCAGGTGTAAAATATTTGCACATGATCGTTACCGAAGGCAGCTAAGCTACGTTGCCATCTTCCAGTTAGCGTTAAAGTATTTTGGTAACTCGGCCATACAAGATGCTACTCGTCCTACGCAATATCATATAGAAGCGATCAAAAGTTAGCAGTACCCATGAAAACGAGAGGGATGCAAGCTCTTATGTGTAAAAGACATTGTTAAATGAAATTTTCCCACATCTAAGTACAGTTATCCACCTGTAACACATTTTACTTTAGCTACAAATGAGGGTAAATCGGTGTCCGACCATCCAGTTTTAGATTTTTCGTGATTTCCCTAAATCGCTCTAGACAAATTCCGTGATGTTTCCTTGAAAAGGGCATGGTCGATTTTCTTCCTCATTCTTGAAACAATCCGAACTAGTGCTCCATCTCTAATGATACCGTTGTCGGTGAGATGTTAAACGTTAATCTACATTCCATTTTTACTAATGAAGGTGTTACAGTTAGAGTGGGCAAAATCCGCAGACTAAAAGAACGTCTTCATGCGACTCAATGCTTCCATCAGCTACACCTGGCTGGCCCTTAATCATGACAATCCATGCACACGCAACGGCTGTGGCAGGTCTTGTCCCAGAAGAATATCGAAGGCATATCATAACCTGTTACAAACACTTCAAAGGCGCTGAAACTTGGACAAGGGATCTACGAGGGCGTGCTGAAAAGCAATGCCTCCGAATTTTTTATGAGACAACTCTTAAGGCTTTTCAGATAAAACAAACGTTAGTAACATCGTACAGCTTTAGTCTTCATTTCTACACATTTGCAGCTCTCTGCCACCAGCGGCCTCCGGATTTTAGCGTGTAACAGGACAGTGTAAAAGATACTATTAAATGAAATTTTCACACATGTAGCTACAATTATCCACGTATTACACATTTTGATTTAGCTGCAAATGATAGTACATCGGCGTCCGACCATCAAGTTTTAGATTTTGCGTGCTGTCCCAAAATCGATCCAGGCAAATTCCTTGATGTTTCTTTGAAACTAGACTTTAGTTTGAGGTACTGTCATGAGCATTCGCTGGTCGATATGCATATAGGGAAATCAGACGGCGATCAGAGTAACGACAGTTCGACTGTAAACATTTTATCAGTAAATTGTCGAAGTACTCGTAACAAAGTTCCCGAAGGCATTCAATGACAGTCTATCGCCAGTTGTGCATAAATACCCCGATCATGCAATACTAGCTGGTGGCGACTTTAACCTACCGAGTATAGACTGGAACGTGTGTGAATTCATGGAAGGAGGTACAGACAGACAGCCCTGTGAAGTACTTTTGAACACGTTTTTCCGAAAACTTGAGCAGCTAGTTCTGCAGCCCACATACAATGGAAATATCTTGGACCTCGTAGGTACAAACTGGCCGTACCTTATCAGTGGTGTCAGGATAGAGATGGACACTACTGATCATGGTGTCATCATAGCGACTGTGGTTACAAAAATTAATGAATCGGTCAGGAGGGCTAGGTAATGCTTTTGATAGAAAGGACAGATAAGCAGTATTAGCATCTTACTTAGACAATGAAGTTCAATCATTTACTTCCAGAATGATGGGCGTAGAGGTATTATGAGCAAAGCTTAAACAGATAGTAAATATTGCTCTGAACAAATATGTACCTAGTAAGTGGAATAAGGACGGAAAAGACCTTCCGTGGTTTAATAACGAAATTCGGAATATGCTAAGGGAGCAATGGCTGTTGCACTCTCGATTCAAAAGAGGACGCACAAATGGCGACAGTCAAAGATTAGTAGAGATTCATGCGTTTGTGAAAAGATTTTTGCGTGAGACATACAACAGCTAAAACCGTCGTACTTTGGCTAAAGACCTGGCGGGGAACCAAAAAATTCTGACCCTGTGTAAAATCGCTAAACGGGTCTAAGGCCTCCATCCAGTCACTCATTGACCAGTCTGCTTTGGCAGTAGAAGACAGCAAAAGAAAGTCCGAAGTTTAAAATTCCACGTTCAAGGAATCGTTCACGCAGGAGAATAGTGCAAACGTACTGTCTGACCATCGCACAGAGTCCCGTATCGATGACACAGTAGTAAGCATCCCTGGCGTAGTGAAACAACTGAAAGAGTTGAAAAGAAACTAGTCACCAGGTTCGGATGGATATACCAATGCGGGTTTACAAAGAGTAGTAGTATTGGCCCCATACTAAGTTTGCATTTATCGCGAACCTTTCGACCATCTCTAAGTGCGAAGCTACTTGAAAAAGAGCACAGGTGACTCCTGTATTTAAGAAGGGTGAAAGAGCGGCCCGCAAAATTACAGACCAATATCCTTAACATCGGTTTGCTGCAGAATTGCCGAGCATATTCTAAATTTGAATATAATAAATTTCTTAGAGACCAAAAAGCTCGTGTCCAAGAATCAGCTCGGCTTTAGAAAGCATCGTTCGTGCTCTTTTCTCACATGATATACTACGAACTATGGATGAAGGGCAACAGGTAAATTCTATATTTCTAAATTTTGGAAAAGCAGGCTGTTAACGAAGGTACGTGCATACGGAATAGCCTCCCAGATATGTGGCTGGCTCAAAGAGCTCTTAAATAATGGAACGCAGTTTGATGTCCTCGACGGTGAGTGTTCATCGGAGGCTGCGGTAACATCAGGAGTGCCTCAGGGAAGTGTGATAGGACAGTTGCTATTTTCTAAACACGTAAATGATCTGGCAGACAAGGTGCTCGCTGATGAGGCTGTGGTGTACAGAAAGATGTCAAAAATAAGTGAGTGTGGGTTGAAACAAGATGACCTAGACAAAATTTCTAGTTGTTGTCATGAATGGCAGCTGGCTCTTCATGTTGAAAAATGTAAGTTAATGCGAATGAGTAGGAAAAACAAACCCATAATAATCGGATACAGCATTAGTAGTATCCTGTTTGACACAGTCAGGTCTTTTAAATACAGGGACGTAACGTTGCGAAGCAATATGAAATGGAACCAGCATGTGAGAACTGTGGTATGGAAGACGACTGCTCCACTTCAGTTTATTGGGAGAATTTTAGGAAAGTGTAATTCATCTTCACTCACTTTTCGTGCCTCACCTTAATGTCTGGCGTTACAAGCCCTCAGTGATCACATATGTTGTCAATGTTACTTAGAACACGAATGTTTATGCAGTGTAAAAATATCATCATTAAGATTTGTGTGGGAGACATGTTTTCAGAGCAGTCGAGCAGCCGATTGCACAAACTGGCAGATGCGGGCCGCAGCACCCAGTCAAAAGAACTGACAATAATAATCAACTTCCATTTGTGTAGTCTGTACAAAGGAGCCAATCGAACGCTCTGCCACCTGGAGCAGATGCGCCCCCGAAACTCACTCCTCCAGCCGTGCAGGTGTCGAGTGGCTCCCCCAAAGGAATGCGAGCCAAAAGACAAACATGTAATGTTAAGCGCTTGATGCCCTCACGAATCTCTGGAGAAGATGTCATCTGTCCTGAAATGCCCTGCTACTGCATTCCTCTTGATCATGACTTTCAACGAGTTCAGTCCTCTGATGTTGCATCTGCCAGCTGAATGCCGTGGTGGCCGAGCGGTTGTAGGCGCTTCAGTCTGGAACCGCGCGACCGCTACGGTCGTAGGTTCGAATCCTGCCTTAGGCATGGATGTGTGTGATGTCCTTAAGTTAGTTAGGTTTAAGTAGTTCTAAGTTCTAGGGGATTGATGACCTCAGACGATAAGTCCCATAGCGCTCAGAGCCATTTTTTTGAGCGCCAGTAAAGTCTCAGTTTTATTATCCAGATGGCCTTTCGGCATTGTGTATTTTCAGCTTCTAAAGGGGTGACGTTGTCGAGAGAGACAGTAGAACAAGGGCTGTGCGACAGCCCCACCGTTTTCAGGCCCCAACTTGGTGCCACCGCGCCCCAGCAAGTGTTGGGACTAGCCGACACCCTCAGTGCAGCAGTTTGCCAAACAGGAAGACCGTTGAAAATTCATCCCTCCCTTCCTCCGCGCGAGACACTGAACCTTAGGCGAATGCCTCTCATTGTACAATATGTACCGATGTTACGCTAAATGCAATAAGAATGTAAGAAGTTGAAATCAAACTGAAGAACCCACTACCTTTAATAAAGACACTTTCGCACCCTTTCCAATACTCTATATGTTGTTCCTTCACGTTAGTTTTTTGAGAGACTTATCTCGTTTTTGTATCAGACTGACCTCACCATGAACTTGTTTGCCTTACGGATAATCCAAAAGCGTAATCGCAAGGACACATGACATATTTTCTCTTTGGTACTATACTAAATTATAATTCACTCTTAGACAAATTTTGACTGTGTGTTTACCTCATTAAAATTAAGTTCGGCTGTTAACTCGTCTGATGTGTTTAGTAGAAAAAATAATGGGTCGTTGTATTTAGCAAGATGGAATTTGAAGCACGTCACTACTCAGCTTGATTTCTATTTTCCTCTAAACACTGTGACTGCGGCCACCACTGGAACGGCTACTGTGACTGAACTCACTTTAACAAGTTTCTCCTGAAATTTAAAGTTTCTGTTTGCTATATACGGTTGCCACATACCGAAGGAACGAATTTTGAAAGCTAAATCTGTTCATTTATCTTGGAGAAGTTATTCAAATTAGTTGAGAACCACAACAAAACTGACAACGTTCAGTACTTTAAGCCTTTTAAAAAAATCACTTAAAGTTAATATTTGCCATTGGAATGAAGACAATATCCTCTTGAAATTTTAAGAAAATGCCTTTATACAAACAAACTTTACTTAAGTAGGGTAGCAAAGTGACTCATCACAAATGCAAAATATTCTGTTTAAACATAAGGAAACATGGGAAGTATTATTGTTGCTGTTAGTATCATCATTTCCACATTTCATCTTAAGTTTCAGAAAAATTAAATGAATTTTGAAATCGAACTGGACAGTCTGTCGTTATAAATGCTAATATAGTGAAGAAAAACCCTTTATCACAGAATGAGTTATGTCTGATGTCCTGTATCATAATGCCAGTTAAGTGGTACGTATCTTGTCTTGTTATGAACAGTACTGTTTATGGTATGGAGCCAAAAAATACTTCTGAAAATGCTTCACTTTTCTGGTTAAAATTATTTGCCAATGGCATCACCATATCCGCACATATTCAGCAAAGTTGTTCAGCGACTGAAAACCCATAATTGACCGTGGTAAGTCTCAAAATCAGAGACGATATCTTAATACAAGAAGTACTCACAAACGTCCTCCTACAATAGTTTAGACAGATATTAGCACAAAGAGAAAAATCTCTCAGAGTGCAAAACACTTTCCTCTGTCGTTGCTGTCTATTGTACTAATGCCCTGGTCAGTCTTCCATTTCAAAACTTTCTTTCATCGTAAAAGGTTTTGTCAAAATGGAGTGTAAAAGGAGAGCAACAATGATAAATGTATTGAATAGCGATATTAAATTATCGGTATAGTGTGAATTCAGGGACAGACTGTTCAGTTGCCACAATTCCACATATGCTACATTCTTGTCTGTTACTAGGAAATCGAAGATACCAGCATGAAACTATTTCTGGATTAGGACCACTAAAGCCGTGGGGGCACTGCCGAGTAATATTTAGGTGCAGATCACGTAAATACTTAACTGATACTGTAATGAGACATCCACAATGAAGGCAGTTCCAATTTAACTCTAGTAACAGTACCAAGAGATCTGGGTAAAGAGAATGCAACGGAGACTAGTATTGCTGCCTACAGTTAACTCATTCAGAATATTTCAGTTCGTTTCGCAACAAACGACCAGGTTTAAAGTAAAGAATGCTCCAAAACTTAGCAAAACTGTAATTGCATCCACCGTCAGGAAATCTGTAAAGTTCGGATGTGAAGGGAAACTCACCACAGTGTGTAACAGTTGACCTTTCTGTTTAAGACTGTATTATCCATGTTTCGAACACAAGGATGGGAACTATAATAGACCTCATAAATCAGAATCTGTTAACTGTTATGTTTGTTTTTAGAGCTAACCGTAAACGGTTATATAGTATAATTTCAGGTTAATGAAGATGCATCTAAAACGACTGTTTATGTTTATATTGTCCAGTGTCTGGATTTCCCAGCATGATTACAACCTACTGCGTAACTAGTGTGACATTCTACCAACTAAATTCCTCTAAAACACCATTTAAGCGAAAATTGGCCACAAGAATGTCTCTCAACGTCCTGACAAAATTGTAGTTAATGGTTTGAAGGTAGAGAATATTTTTTGGTACAGAATTTATATTGCATTCTGGTTTCAGTATTGCACAGTAATCGCTACTCTCTACATCAAAAGAATTTCGTGCCATATTTTTGGGCATGTCTGGGGTAGGCTCAAAGCCACCCAGTCAGTATCACCGTGAAATCATTATCTATTTACTATTTATTTTCACCGCAGCCCATTACTTTCTCATTTAAAACGGTGTGAAAAGGTGAATTAGACTGAATGAAACATTAGGTCGCTTAAAAATATCTCTTTATGTCAATGGACAACGCCAATAGCGATCGTGTACGTATTTGTAGAAACTTCAAACTAATGTTTAACTGTGTTACTGTTATCGACCTTTACCTTAACTCACCCCTAAAAATAGCTCTTAGACAAACTTTTCGTTTCCTACAGTTCATCAGAGGTCGATCTTTCAAATCCCTACCGGCAAAATTTCATAGATGAGAATCCTCGATCGTAACATGACATACGTCAATAGATGCAACTGCCGTTTGGGAAACGTGAGTGCACTAGTGATATTTCAACGATACTTGAATGGTGCAGGTGTAAAATATTTGCACATGATCGTTACCGAAGGCAGCTAAGCTACGTTGCCATCTTCCAGTTAGCGTTAAAGTATTTTGGTAACTCGGCCATACAAGATGCTACTCGTCCTACGCAATATCATATAGAAGCGATCAAAAGTTAGCAGTACCCATGAAAACGAGAGGGATGCAAGCTCTTATGTGTAAAAGACATTGTTAAATGAAATTTTCCCACATCTAAGTACAGTTATCCACCTGTAACACATTTTACTTTAGCTACAAATGAGGGTAAATCGGTGTCCGACCATCCAGTTTTAGATTTTTCGTGATTTCCCTAAATCGCTCTAGACAAATTCCGTGATGTTTCCTTGAAAAGGGCATGGTCGATTTTCTTCCTCATTCTTGAAACAATCCGAACTAGTGCTCCATCTCTAATGATACCGTTGTCGGTGAGATGTTAAACGTTAATCTACATTCCATTTTTACTAATGAAGGTGTTACAGTTAGAGTGGGCAAAATCCGCAGACTAAAAGAACGTCTTCATGCGACTCAATGCTTCCATCAGCTACACCTGGCTGGCCCTTAATCATGACAATCCATGCACACGCAACGGCTGTGGCAGGTCTTGTCCCAGAAGAATATCGAAGGCATATCATAACCTGTTACAAACACTTCAAAGGCGCTGAAACTTGGACAAGGGATCTACGAGGGCGTGCTGAAAAGCAATGCCTCCGAATTTTTTATGAGACAACTCTTAAGGCTTTTCAGATAAAACAAACGTTAGTAACATCGTACAGCTTTAGTCTTCATTTCTACACATTTGCAGCTCTCTGCCACCAGCGGCCTCCGGATTTTAGCGTGTAACAGGACAGTGTAAAAGATACTATTAAATGAAATTTTCACACATGTAGCTACAATTATCCACGTATTACACATTTTGATTTAGCTGCAAATGATAGTACATCGGCGTCCGACCATCAAGTTTTAGATTTTGCGTGCTGTCCCAAAATCGATCCAGGCAAATTCCTTGATGTTTCTTTGAAACTAGACTTTAGTTTGAGGTACTGTCATGAGCATTCGCTGGTCGATATGCATATAGGGAAATCAGACGGCGATCAGAGTAACGACAGTTCGACTGTAAACATTTTATCAGTAAATTGTCGAAGTACTCGTAACAAAGTTCCCGAAGGCATTCAATGACAGTCTATCGCCAGTTGTGCATAAATACCCCGATCATGCAATACTAGCTGGTGGCGACTTTAACCTACCGAGTATAGACTGGAACGTGTGTGAATTCATGGAAGGAGGTACAGACAGACAGCCCTGTGAAGTACTTTTGAACACGTTTTTCCGAAAACTTGAGCAGCTAGTTCTGCAGCCCACATACAATGGAAATATCTTGGACCTCGTAGGTACAAACTGGCCGTACCTTATCAGTGGTGTCAGGATAGAGATGGACACTACTGATCATGGTGTCATCATAGCGACTGTGGTTACAAAAATTAATGAATCGGTCAGGAGGGCTAGGTAATGCTTTTGATAGAAAGGACAGATAAGCAGTATTAGCATCTTACTTAGACAATGAAGTTCAATCATTTACTTCCAGAATGATGGGCGTAGAGGTATTATGAGCAAAGCTTAAACAGATAGTAAATATTGCTCTGAACAAATATGTACCTAGTAAGTGGAATAAGGACGGAAAAGACCTTCCGTGGTTTAATAACGAAATTCGGAATATGCTAAGGGAGCAATGGCTGTTGCACTCTCGATTCAAAAGAGGACGCACAAATGGCGACAGTCAAAGATTAGTAGAGATTCATGCGTTTGTGAAAAGATTTTTGCGTGAGACATACAACAGCTAAAACCGTCGTACTTTGGCTAAAGACCTGGCGGGGAACCAAAAAATTCTGACCCTGTGTAAAATCGCTAAACGGGTCTAAGGCCTCCATCCAGTCACTCATTGACCAGTCTGCTTTGGCAGTAGAAGACAGCAAAAGAAAGTCCGAAGTTTAAAATTCCACGTTCAAGGAATCGTTCACGCAGGAGAATAGTGCAAACGTACTGTCTGACCATCGCACAGAGTCCCGTATCGATGACACAGTAGTAAGCATCCCTGGCGTAGTGAAACAACTGAAAGAGTTGAAAAGAAACTAGTCACCAGGTTCGGATGGATATACCAATGCGGGTTTACAAAGAGTAGTAGTATTGGCCCCATACTAAGTTTGCATTTATCGCGAACCTTTCGACCATCTCTAAGTGCGAAGCTACTTGAAAAAGAGCACAGGTGACTCCTGTATTTAAGAAGGGTGAAAGAGCGGCCCGCAAAATTACAGACCAATATCCTTAACATCGGTTTGCTGCAGAATTGCCGAGCATATTCTAAATTTGAATATAATAAATTTCTTAGAGACCAAAAAGCTCGTGTCCAAGAATCAGCTCGGCTTTAGAAAGCATCGTTCGTGCTCTTTTCTCACATGATATACTACGAACTATGGATGAAGGGCAACAGGTAAATTCTATATTTCTAAATTTTGGAAAAGCAGGCTGTTAACGAAGGTACGTGCATACGGAATAGCCTCCCAGATATGTGGCTGGCTCAAAGAGCTCTTAAATAATGGAACGCAGTTTGATGTCCTCGACGGTGAGTGTTCATCGGAGGCTGCGGTAACATCAGGAGTGCCTCAGGGAAGTGTGATAGGACAGTTGCTATTTTCTAAACACGTAAATGATCTGGCAGACAAGGTGCTCGCTGATGAGGCTGTGGTGTACAGAAAGATGTCAAAAATAAGTGAGTGTGGGTTGAAACAAGATGACCTAGACAAAATTTCTAGTTGTTGTCATGAATGGCAGCTGGCTCTTCATGTTGAAAAATGTAAGTTAATGCGAATGAGTAGGAAAAACAAACCCATAATAATCGGATACAGCATTAGTAGTATCCTGTTTGACACAGTCAGGTCTTTTAAATACAGGGACGTAACGTTGCGAAGCAATATGAAATGGAACCAGCATGTGAGAACTGTGGTATGGAAGACGACTGCTCCACTTCAGTTTATTGGGAGAATTTTAGGAAAGTGTAATTCATCTGTAACGGAGACCGCATATAGGACGCTAGTGCCATCTACTCTCGAGTATTTGTTAATCGAGTGTTCGGAATCCGCATCAGGAGGAATTGAAAGAAGACATCGAAACAATTAAATGGTGAGCTGCAAGATTTGTTACCGGTAGGTTCGATCGGCATGCATGTGTTTAGGATAAACTTAAGAACTCAAGTCATAATTCCTGGAGGGAAGAAGACACTCATTTCGAAGAACATTACTGAGAAAGTTTGCAGAAACGGCATTTGACGCTGACTGCAGGACGATCATACATTTCGCGTAGGGACCAAGAAGATAAGATACGAGGAAACAGAGCACATACGGAGGCATATAGACTGTCGCTTTTCCCTCACTGAATCTGCAAGTGGAACAGGAAAGGAAACAACTAAGAGTGGTAGAGAGTATCCTCCACCACCCCCCATACAATGACTTCAAAAATATGTATGTAAATATAGATATAGGTGTAGGTGTGTATAGTAATTATGACGGTGCTTGAATAAACGTTGTGCTGCAATCGAGTTTCGAATTCAAAAAGTTAATCCAAGATGAAGCACCGTCTCCTTCAACATTACAATGGCAGACCTCACACGAACTCTGCGAAATGTGTAAACATCCATTGCCTTGGTTTCACTGACATCAATCATCCTTCACACAGTCACAACTTCGCCCATCCGAATTTCATCTGCTTCACTTCCATATTGATAAAGCAGTGGTAACACAGATGAGCTGAAGGTCTTCGCTACATAGTATGTGGAAACAGACTTCCACATATCTGTCTACATATGAGGCTTCCATCTAATCTCTGATTATGAGCCATCCAACCAATAATCAATCCATGCGCTAGGGTGCCAGATCAGCTGGTATAGCTCCTGAAACGCTGTGTTTTACTGCTTAGTAACTTCAGTTATGAAAGCCCCTATACTTTCAACAGTAAAAATAACTATTACGAATTTTTTTTCCCTCTCAGTCCTGGTGTATCTTTGACAGAAGCGCAGAAGTCCTTTTTCCAGATCGACACAGCAGTCCAGGACACCATTAAACACTTTCACAAACAACCTTTACATTCTAGTAAGTTCTAAGTTGACACAGTCAAGGATATCGCCAAAGGTGTCCGCCTCCATAGTCTAGAGGTCAGGGTGACTAACTGCTATTGTCGTGTAGTAACGCAGGGTGGAGAGAAGACAGGGGCTTACCTCTCAGTCTGCAATTTCTGAGCGGTAAGGAACAATTGCAGAAAGACAAACATTCAAACAAGCGAGATTGATTGTTTGTAGTAACCTCAAGCACTGTCACAAGAGCCAGCCGGAGTGGCGGTACAGTCTGGAACCGCGCGACCGCCACGGTCGCAGGTTCGAATCCTGCCTCGGGCATGGATGTGTGTGATGTCCTTAGGTTAGTTAGGTTTAAGTAGTTCTAAGTTCTAGGGGACTGATGACCTCCGATATTAAGTCCCATAGTGCTCAGAGACATTTGAACCATTTTGATCTGTCACAAGATTCCTACGAGAGGCGTGCAATTTAAGACCATATAAGATGCTTTCAGCAGGAGAGTCAAGGATACTCTGGGTCTCATGAACACTGTTTATTTGCAATTAGACTAACTACTATACTGAAGGATAATTCTAAACATTAGAAAAAACAGAGGATGCTTCCAGTTGCACAACAGAAGTCAGTTTCTGAGCCCGTGGAGTGAACGCTAACTGGAGAATCAAACACTAGCATCATTTTAAGTACAGACTTCGAGAGCAGCACTTCAAGTGAGAGATACAGGCTAATCGGAGTTTGCCGAGGCAACGAGCGACCCGGAGTTGGCGATCCAATGATCTGGCTGAGAAATCTCTTTGAACACAAAAACATAGTTTTTAGAGGATTGTGGCGAGCCCTGATCCTCCTGTCATATAGTCGGCACAGTTCATCGGCTCTTCACAGGCCTCAGCCAGTCCTGCGCTTCCAGGACGCCTCTGGCCAACCATAATCAGAATCCTCCCCTTCTCCTGCTCGTTACGTAGGGATGTATGTGGACTTCACATTAACAGATTCCAAATTTGTTAGTAACAGCGTTCAGATGGAACCTAAATGATACTGTCCTCCCCCTTACAGCAAACAACAACACTATTTTACGTCATTTTGCCCCACTAAGAGGGGTTTTTCCGTGAGAACCGAAGTAGTAGCACTCTAAACATTGTAAACCCAATGACGTTGCGGTTCTCAGGGCCAAGTACGTTGCGGTTCTCAGGGGCAAGTATCAAGCTTGCTGCGGTTGCTAAGATGTGCATTTCTGCGACCATTTCGTCTATGAAGCCTTAAAACAGCGTGTAGGTGGTGGATGGAGTTACCAGTTCATTCTATAAAGTGAAGGTCCTTCGCTGGGCAGCTGTATAGAGCGTTACAATTCACGTTGTCCTAGCGTCACTGATGACCTCCTGTAACCTAAACGCTACCACTTTTGCCTGCACTCTGCATTGTCTCTCTGAATTCCTATCTTGGAGAGGCCTTGCTGACTTCCAAAGTCTTAAGCTTAACATTGTACAAGTCTTTACGTTGTCAACAGATGACACGATGCAGGCAACTCGGGTTTGATTCCCGGTACTCCCATGGATTTTTTCGCAGTCGGTGGACTGGTACGGTGTGCACTCAGTCTCGTGAGGCCAATTGAGGACCTAAGCGACCGATTAGTAGCACATTAGTCAAGAAACCCGACAACGACCAGAAGGGCCGTGCTCTGACGTCATACTCCTCCAGACATTACACGGCAGTGCCGTTGCCGGAGGATGTAACGGCTGTCTGTCGATCACGATTGGTCCGTCTCGAGCCAGAACCGGGAACTTTATCTTTACCTACCCTCAAAGGTACCGGACCACACACAAACTCCCAGTTGTGGACACTCTTCAATCTTTAAAAAGTTCTTGCTGCCTTTGATGAGATCAGGTTGCTGGCCACAAATACCACCGACTTCTATATGGTCATTTCCAAATCACATACGTTCCAGAAATGGCATTTCACTCATCATTCAACATCAGAACTGGTGGAACCGTGTAAATATTCAAGTAAAAAATCATGTAGGGGAGGTCAATGGAGGTGGGGTACCTACATTCTAATTTAACAGTATTTAGAAATATGTTTGTGTGTTCACTTTTAAAATGCCTGTACATATGCATTGCATATCTGTCTGTGACTATATATGAAAGAAGATAGCTGTTACGCGAGTTTTACGGTTCCTCAGCAGTATGTAAAATAGGTAATGAGATGACAAGACATTGGAATGAATTTAAAAATAGTAGTTCCTCCTCTGCATCTCAAACATCATGAAATAAGGGCTACAAATATATGTCTGTCTCATGTGTAAAATAAGAAAATAAAATTAAGACAGTGAAAAAAAGTTGTGTAACCGGTGTTACCTAACCCCAACCTAAACTACTAGACTGGAAGGCTAGTAGGCAGAAGTATTACGATACTCGCAGAATTCGTGAAAATTGAGAAATAGTACAAAAAATATGATAATGTAAGTGAAATTCATACAAAATTACCGATTCTGGAATTTAAATAACCTACATAAGAGTAATGAGTCATATGTGAATTGCATTGAAATGCCATAAAAGTGTGCAAATTATGAATAAGGAAAATTTGAGAAAAAATTATGTTTAAGAGGATCGAATCCAAGACCCCTCAACTGGCATTCTTTGTGCAAGGGTTGGTTGCTCAAGCAGGACTGGAAGGGGAAGCGAATGAATCTCGGACAACAACCACATCAGTGTCAGTATTCTAGCAATCTAGAGTATAGCATACACGATAGGACTAAAACATGTTCAAACAGAATTGGGAATGACAAAACTCACCAGAATTGTTGTGTCATTTGAACAAGGGGATACGGAATCGCCTATCCACACAGAGTTAAATTATGCCTACTATAGGGAACATTTTGTACTACAGCTAGAGAGACAAAATTTTTACTGTATGTGCATTGACAGATTGTAACAATACCAAAACAGCAGTTTGTTGTCAGAGTAATTACTTACAGAGAAACTATATCACTTTTCACTACATTATCACCTCTAAATGTATTATAAATCAAGTAATTTAAAAATTAATGTTTCAGTACGTACAGTAAACCCATGTGACCGTGTCATAAAAATTTCAGACTTCTAGGTTCAACAGTAGCTGAAGTAAACTTTCGGGAAACGGAGAAAGAAGATTAGAACATTCATGACCCATAGTTAATATCCCCTCCACAGCCTTCATAATCATCTTCAGATATTCTTGTGGAACCCCTTCGACCTACCTTACTTTATTCACTAATGTCTTGACCACATTGTCTGCATGCCATAGTATGTGCCGATCTAAAGTCATTGCGGAAACCAACACATAAGCCCAACTTTTCAAGAACCTGACATTTAGTGATGTTCCCAAGAATGAAGGTTGTCGCAGCATCGTACACTTCAAACTGCAGTGTATTAATTCCAACAAACACTGTTAAAGCACTCATTGTAGTTCTGCGCTCTTCCATGATGACATTTCATCACAAGACTCCTGTCAGCCATATCTCTGAATATGGACTTTATTTCTTCCAAGATGCCTGCTGATAGACTGTCTTGATGACTGTATTTGTCCCTAGTTATTAGGCCACTATTATGTTTACATCAGCTTATTTCATCTTACAGCCACAAAACTGTGTTCTAGCCGCACATCTGCTCAACCCATAGACTAACCAAATACACTCCTGGAAATGGAAAAAAGAACACATTGACACCGGTGTGTCAGACCCACCATACTTGCTCCGGACACTGCGAGAGGGCTGTACAAGCAATGAACACACGCACGGCACAGCGGACACACCAGGAACCGCGGTGTTGGCCGTCGAATGGCGCTAGCTGCGCAGCATTTGTGCACCGCCGCCGTCAGTGTCAGCCAGTTTGCCGTGGCATACGGAGCTCCATCGCAGTCTTTAACACTGGTAGCATGCCGCGACAGCGTGGACGTGAACCGTATGTGCACTTGACGGACTTTGAGCGAGGGCGTATAGTGGGCATGCGGGAGGCTGGGTGGACGTACCGCCGAATTGCTCAACACGTGGGGCGTGAGGTCTCCACAGTACATCGATGTTGTCGCCAGTGGTCGGCGGAAGGTGCACGTGCCCGTCGACCTGGGACCGGACCGCAGCGACGCACGGATGCACGCCAAGACCGTAGGATCCTACGAAGTGCCGTAGGGGACCGCACTGCCACTTCCCAGGAAATTAGGGACACTGTTGCTCCTGGGGTATCGGCGAGGACCATTCGCAACCGTCTCCATGAAGCTGGGCTACGGTCCCGCACACCGTTAGGCCGTCTTCCGCTCACGCCCCAACATCGTGCAGCACGCCTCCAGTGGTGTCGCGACAGGCGTGAATGGAGGGACGAATGGAGACGTGTCGTCTTCAGCGATGAGAGTCGCTTGTGCCTTGGTGCCAATGATGGTCGTATGCGTGTTTGGCGCCGTGCAGGTTAGCGCCACAATCAGGACTGCATACGACCGAGGCACACAGGGCCAACACCTGGCATCATGGTGTGGGGAGCGATCTCCTACACTGGCCCCGTGTTTGTAAACATAGATGTAAGTTTCCAAGCTCTGTTTCAGTAACTGTAAATAACGGATACAAGAAAACTGAACTTTATATTGTAAATACACTCCTGGAAATTGAAATAAGAACACTGTGAATTCATTGTCCCAGGAAGGGGAAACTTTATTGACACATTCCTGGGGTCAGATACATCACATGATCACACTGACAGAACCACAGGCACATAGACACAGGCAACAGAGCATGCACAATGTCGGCACTAGTACAGTGTATATCCACCTTTCGCAGCAATGCAGGCTGCTATTCTCCCATGGAGACGATCGTAGAGATGCTGGATGTAGTCCTGTGGAACAGCTTGCCATGCCATTTACACCTGGCGCCTCAGTTGGACCAGCGTTCGTGCTGGACGTGCAGACCGCGTGAGATGACGCTTCATCCAGTCCCAAACATGCTCAATGGGTGACAGATCCGGAGATCTTGCTGGTTAGGGTAGTTGACTTACACCTTCTACAGCACGTTGGGTGGCTCGGGATACATGCGGACGTGCATTGTCCTGTTGGAATAGCAAGTTCCCTTGCCGGTCTAGGAATGGTAGAACGATGGGTTCGATGACGGTTTGGATGTACCGTGCACTATTCAGTGTCCCCTCGACGATCACCAGAGGTGTACTGCCAGTGTAGGAGATCGCTCCCCACACCATGATGCCAGGTGTTGGCCCTGTGTGCCTCGGTCGTATGCTGTCCTGATTGTGGCGCTCAACTGCACTGCGCCAAACACGCATACGACCATCATTGGCACCAAGGCAGAAGCGACTCTCATCGCTGAAGACGACACGTCTCCATTCGTCCCTCCATTCACGCCTGTCGCGACACCACTGGAGGCGGGCTGCACGATGTTGGGGCGTGAGCGGAAGACGGCCTAACGGTGTGCGGGACCGTAGCCCAGCTTCATGGAGACGGTTGCGAATGGTCCTTGACGATACCCCAGGAGCAACAGTGTCCCTAATTTGCTGGGAAGTGGCGGTGCGGTCCCCTACGGCACTGCGTAGGATCCTACGGTCTTGGCGTGCATCCGTGCGTCGCTGCGGTCCGGTCCCAGGTCGACGGGCACGTGCACCTTCCGCCGACCACTGGCGACAACATCGATGTACTGTGGAGACCTCACGCCCCACGTGTTGAGCAATTCGGCGGTACGTCCACCCGGCCTCCCGCATTCCCACTATACGCCCTCGCTCAAAGTCCGTCAACTGCACATACAGTACACGTCCACGCTGTCGCGGCATGCTACCAGTGTTAAAGACTGCGATGGAGCTCCGTATGCCACGGCAAACTGGCTGACACTGACGGCGGCGGTGCACAAATGCTGCGCAGCTAGCGCCATTCGACGGCCAACACCGCGGTTCCTGGTGTGTCCGCTGTGCCGTGCGGGTGATCATTGCTTGTACAGACTTCTCGCTGTGTCCGGAGCAAGTATTGTGGGTCTGACACACCGGTGTCAATGTGTTCTTTTTTCCATTTCCAGGAGTGTAGTATTTTAAAGAGGAAACTTGGAGGACGATTCTTTCGCCCAAAATCCGATTCCGTATCCATTTAACAAAGTGAATGTGTATTGTTTTCATACACTTTTGTTTCCAATGAAAAATATAACTATTTCACAATTTCTCACTGTTTTATCCTGGAACAGCGAGTTTATTCAAATTTATTGTCATTCTCTTCTCTTTGTCTCCCGGTAGAACCGATGTCCTTTTAGTTTCACGTTGAACAAATGTCCTACTTCAGACAACAAGGATTTTTAAATTGATCAAGCCATCAAACTTCACCATCTACATTTTTCCTGCTAGAAATTTGGCCATGTTTCACAGAGGCGAGAATTAGAGAGAGAGGTGACAACTAGTAATAGCGCAGATATGTTTGTACAGAATTTCAGTACCAGTTCAATCAGATACTTTCCTACAGCTGCAGTCGCTCTGTATCTTCATCTTGTTTAGGTTTAATATGCTGGACAAGAAAACTGATTTAGACTGTTCCAGACGTCTCACTAAACAACTATTCTTTTGATGTATGACTTATAATTTCAAGTTGAGGACCAATGACAAGATAATTTTAACTCATGTTGTGAACTAACTAAGCACAAAACTAAAACTCTGTGGTTCATTACGCAGAATAATTGTTGAAGAACTAACATTCACTCAATGTTTCACATTTATGAACCGATGAAGAATACTAAATTTAAATTTAGGGTGGCACACGAAATGTGTTACCACTTTGTTTTTGAATATAAACTTTATTGTCAATACAATCTGAAAGGAACATATACTACAATGAAGAGCCGTTCATGGAGAATTGTTCTAACTCAGCACATGCTCAATATGTCCACCTTTTCGTCTCCTAACTTCATTCAAACGAACACTGAAGTTAGTGATTACTCTACGGCACATGTCTTCCGTAATTTCACTGCAAGCTTGAAGAATGAGCATTTGACGCTTCATAAAAGGTTGTAGGAAGGCAATATCAAGCCAACTCCACAATGACTTTGTTCAGGTGATGCAGTATTCCTGTATCTGTTCCCCTACGCTCTGTTACTGAGTTATAGATTACTTTGCGTATGGGACTACTCTCATTTGAAAAATAAACCCATGTTGACCATGTTCCAGGTTTAAGACAAATTCTCAATTGGAGAAATCATAATAAAAACTGAGGTAGAACTGTTACATTTATTAAAATACATCTTCTTACATAGACGTTGACCGATAATACAAACGATAAGTTCCACTTTTGTACCTATAACGCCAAAGCGGACTGGCATCTACACTCCTGGAAATGGAAAAAAGAACACATTGACACCGGTGTGTCAGACCCACCATACTTGCTCCGGACACTGCGAGAGGGCTGTACAAGCAATGATCACACGCATGGCACAGCGGACACACCAGGAACCGCGGTGTTGGCCGTCGAATGGCGCTAGCTGCGCAGCATTTGTGCACCGCCGCCGTCAGTGTCAGCCAGTTTGCCGTGGCATACAGAGCTCCATCGCAGTCTTTAACACTGGTAGCATGCCGCGACAGCGTGGACCTGAACCGTATGTGCAGTTGACGGACTTTGAGCGAGGGCGTATAGTGGGCATGCGGGAGGCCGGGTGGACGTACCGCCGAATTGCTCAACACGTGGGGCGTGAGGTCTCCACAGTACATCGATGTTGTCGCCAGTGGTCGGCGGAAGGTGCACGTGCCCGTCGACCTGGGACCGGACCGCAGCGACCCACGGATGCACGCCAAGACCGTAGGATCCTACGCAGTGCCGTAGGGGACCGCACCGCAACTTCCCAGCAAATTAGGGACACTGCTGCTCCTGGGGTATCGGCGAGGACCATTCGCAACCGTCTCCATGAGACTGGGTTACGGTCCCGCACACCGTTAGGCCGTCTTCTGCTCACGCCCCAACATCGTGCAGCCCGCCTCCAGTGGTGTCGCGACAGGCGTGAATGGAGGGACGAATGGAGACGTGTCGTCTTCAGCGATGAGAGTCGCTTCTGCCTTGGTGCCAATGATGGTCGTATGCGTGTTTGGCGCCGTGCAGGTGAGCGCCACAATCAGGACTGCATACGACCGAGGCACACAGGGCCACCACCGGCATCATGGTGTGGGGAGCGATCTCCTACACTGGCCGTACACCTCTGGTGATCGTCAAGGGGACACTGAATAGTGCACGGTACATCCAAACCGTCATCGAACCCATCGTTCTACCATTCCTAGACCGGCAAGGGAACTTGCTATTCCAACAGGACAATGCACGTCCGCATGTATCCCGTGCCACCCAACGTGCTCTAGAAGGTGTAAGTCAACTACCCTGGCCAGCAAGATCTCCGTATCTGTCCCCCATTGAGCATGTTTGGGACTGGATGAAGCGTCGTCTCACGCGGTCTGCACGTCCAGCACGAACGCTGGTCCAACTGAGGCGCCACGTGGAAATGGCATGGCAAGCCGTTCCACAGGACTACATCCAGCATCTCTACGATCGTCTCCATGTGAGAATAGCAGCCTGCATTGCTGCGAAAGGTGGATATACACTGTACTAGTGCCGACATTGTGCATGCTCTGTTGCCTGTGTCCATGTGCCTGTGGTTCTGTCAGTGTGATCATGTGATGTATCGGACCCCAGGAATGTGTCAATAAAGTTTCCCCTTCCTGGGACAATGAATTCACGGTGTTCTTATTTTAATTTCCAGGAGTGTAGTAATAAGTGGTGAGCGTGAGCAGACAGAGAGGAATGAGTAGGTGAAGACCATTATACAGTATAGGCACAGGAAGCTTTAATCATCCGTAATCACGGAAAAAACTTATTCACGTCGAAATTAGTGTAGCATCTATAGCTCTCTTTTCCTCTTTCTCTCTCTTTAAATATTAGAAAAGATTAAAAAGTGTTCCTGGAACTGTGAAGGCTTTCATTGGGTAGTATCTTCTCTTCCCCTAGTCCAATGATCCGACCATCCGTAAATCTCTTTTATCTCATAGTGTCATTGGGATGCGAATGCAGATAGCCTTATGCCCACTGGAAAGTTTTCTTTTTTCCTTTCGACTATTCGAGCAATTTGTCACATTGCATCAAAGTGCTTTGTACTGTAGTGTGAAGCAAATACGTGTTTAGTGAATGAGAGGTAGTGAATAAATGTATCATAAATAGTAATAAGACTCTTTTCGCTAAACTATACATGGAGATTTATTACAAGTTTTGAAGCACATATGGCACGGATCAAACAGGGTACAAAAAGGCGCAAAACGAACAATATAATTTTTTGAAAAAGGAAAGCTTGCAGAAGAAAGAATTCTCTAATTATGAAACGCCTACACAGAGCGAGAACGAAGTGACGTTCGAGCCAACCTACTAATCATGGGATATATTAAAGTGTTAGAAAAAAGGGAAGTACGCAAGACAAAGTTTATGTACTAAAGTAAACGGTAGTTGTAAAACAGGAGCAAGACTACAACGAAATTCTGCAAATCAATCATAAATAGTCCTTTCTGAAGGTGACTGATTACCAATAATTAGACGAAGAGACTCGAGGAATTATTGTTAAATTAGCCATCTACGAAACTCTAATAAGTCAACATTCGCAAACTTTCATGATAAATAACAAGAAATTTTCAATCTATGGCCATATCACATCTCAAAAGCGTCATCTAATAGGCGCTTGTAGAACTTAAACATGCATGCCTCGTGTTCGGAAAATCGCGTTCCTCATGTATGAGGACGTGTACTTTCGAACTATTCCCTCGTGTTGGCGGCTCCACAGACACTGCCTGCAGAGAGGACATAGGAGATATATACTCAGGGCATATCAGTGTACTATAAACTCAACATATTAAGGAGACATTCTGGCAGAGACCGAAAAATCGATTTTCTTTTACGTAGTTTGCATCCCTGAAGTAGATACACTGTACAGTCCCACTAACGTGGCCACCTGTCAGAAGTCCGAACAACCTCCTTCTTCACCGCGAACTGCTAGTACACATACAGGAAGAGAGTCAATGAGATTCTGGAAGGTACTGACAGGTACGTAGAGCCCTGCCGACTCCAGGCCATAGCCAGCTGCTCTAGGTTTCTCGTTGAGAATACACACTGCGAACATCCCGATCGAGCTGGTCCCACAGATTCTCGACTGAGTTTCAGTCTGGAGGGTATGGTGGCCACAGGGTTTTCCTGGCCAGGAGAGTATGGTGAAATCATCATGGTGCTATTCGAAACACGCATGCACACTGTGTGACACTTTGCATTGTCCTGCTCGTAGATGCCATCGTGCTGAGGAATAACGGAGTGTATGTTGGGCTGGACATCGTCCCTAAAGATGGAGGCATCCTTGTGTTCAGCCACTGTGCCTCCCAGCACGACGAGATCACCCAGGGAATGCCACGAAAGATTTCCCAGATCATAACACTTCCTTCTCTTTCTGTATGCTTTCGACGATCTATGAGCCACCTATCCAATGGAGCATAACACGTGATTTATCTCAAAAGACCACCTGTCGCCACTCAGTGGACGTCCAGTTGCAGTATTGGCCTGACACTTCCAGCCTTCATCACTGATGTACAGCATTCAACATGTGGGCATGAACCAGACACCTGCTGTGGAAGCCTATAGTAGCAATGTCCGTTGAATGTTCATTGTACAGTACTGTTGGTAGCACCTTGGCTCATATGACCCATGGTGCACCACAGATGCCCCGGTGCTGGTTTTGGATAGTGCTAGTTTGCCATGCACTGTATACTTTAACCGTGGTGGCACGCGAACAATTCAGAAACTTTGGCGTTTCAGAAATACGTTCACAGTTGGCCTGAAAGCCAATGATCATGCCTTTCTGGACGCCAAATAATAGCTCCGTTTTGCATTATGACAACGACTGCACTGTTTTCTGCTTCTCTCCGACACGCTTTGTTTACCATTCACTGCTAGTGCTATCGCCATTCTGTGAGAGGTTATTCAAATGGTTCAAATGGCTCTATGCACTACGGGACTTAACATCTGAGGTCATCAGTCCCCTAGACTTAGAACTACTTAAACCTAACTAACCTAAGCACATCACACACATCCATGCCCGAGACAGGATTCGAACCTGCCTCCGTAGCAGCAGCGCGGTTCCGGACTGAAGGGCCTAGAACCGCTCGGACACAGCGGCCGGCGAGAGATTATTGCATGTTGACGTCGAGCATAGGAGTTGGTCATGTTAATTTGATTGGACCGTGTAGATTATGTATCTAAAAGTTTCTTTTAGCGTGAAAGTTACAGTGTGTAACGAAATATAGACAATTGCAAGCGCTCCGCGAATTAATTCAAGGAAAGGTTCAACTAGTATACGAATTTCTCTCCAATGAAGAATCGTTTAAAAGAAGCTCCGGTGCTAACAAGCAAAATGACAACGAGAGCTTCAGTACGTTTGGTGGAAACTGGAAGAGAAACACCTTCTTCTGAGTCAAAACCTGTTAAAATAGCATAATACATACCTATAGCTATGAGCAGCGAAGGTTATACATCTATTCTCAAACCAATCAACAACTTAGGAATGGTCATAGGGACAAACAGCAGAAACTTCGCGGGGTTATCTGACAGGAGCCGTGTTCCAGCCACAGATCTATGAATGTCACACTGTCTTAAATGATACCGCACTGAAAAATAGCTGCGATTTTTGACGTATTTTTTGCATCGCCATCGTGTTGGTCCTCCCAAACTCACTATAATTCAAGATATGTCTGATTTATGGGTTTCAGAAGTAGCCACCAACCTTTACAATACATCACTCAAAACAGGAAACATTGTGAAGGGTCGCAGCCGCCATTTTTAATATCTATTGAGAAAATATTTTTAATTCCCGAATGTATGTGTAATAAAGAAGCAAAATACCCATTTTCAAAACTATTCTACGCGATACAGTTGTTCAGGCGCAGTTTGCTGCTGATCGGGATTTCGACCCTGATGTCCATGACGAGGGCCTGGCTGTTGTGATTGAGCCGTGGTCCGGGAACGAACAAGGTGACTATTATTATAGATTTAATACTCATTTTATCATTCATACTTCCATATCAGTGTATTTAAACATGCTCTATAACTAGATGCTTATTATTATTATTATTCACAGAGGTGAAGCCTCAGATGGCCGTAGCGCCTGTCAGGGCGTGGCGCACTGTCATTAAAACCCAAGCACGACGATCTGAGCCGTGCATCGCTCCCTCCACAATGAAGCTATCGGCCGCCCGGACCTGCGCGTCTCGGAGCCAGCCATTGCGAGGCCCCAAGCCCCCCTTCCGGCCCGTCCTTGGTCGCCCGTGGAGTTGGGGGCGGCGGCGGCGGGCAGCGGCACCGGGCGACCGCCGACGCCTCGGCCATTGGTGGCGGCGCCGTACTGGCTAATCCGCAGTACCGAGCCAGCATTATACACTACGCTCCGCCCGCTGGTAGACCCGGATGTTCCCACTGGCCTGACACCGCCGCCTCACCCCTGGCTCCGCCCACCGACCAGGTACAGCAGACCGCATCGCCTTCTCAATATCGTGTTAGTAGTAATCATAGTCAACCCATGGTTAGTGGCAGTTCTCTCTCCCGTCCTTTTAGTATAGGGCATCAGGTCAGTGATTCCATACTACAGTTAGAGTCTCGGTGATTGCAGACGCTTTTGAGGAACGAATCTCGTTCACCAGGATCGAGAACCCGGCAGGAGGGTGCTGCTACCCTGTTGATTTTCTAAGGGCGTGCCTTCCTTTCATCGAAACGGAGCTCCTCAAGGTTGTCAACTATCCGCGGTATCCCGCCATTGAATGCAGTACGGTGCTTTGCATTCAATTATCGCACCCTCCCAAAGTTGAGGCAGCTCTTGGAGAGACGAGTCCTCACTATATTTGGGGAGGGAATGGGGGATGGCGTGATAATTCAGACCACATCAATCGCCGACTGGTTTCGTAAATCCACCTTGAGTGCTATACTGGACCGTTTTTCCGAGATGGAAGTGAGAGACTGAGCCAAAGCACTTAGCCAAATACTACATCTGGACATCAAAAATGGCTCTGAGCACAATGGGACTTAACTTCTGAGGTCATCAGTCCCCTAGAACTTAGAACTACTTAAGACTAACTAACCTAAGGACATCACACACATCCAACATCCATGCCCGAGGGAGGTTTCGAACCTGCGACCATAGTGGTCGCGCGGTTCCAGACTGTAGCGCCTAGAACAGCTAGGCCACTTCGGCTGGCCATCTGGACATCCATACACATGTCTAAGATACAGTAAATGGACGGTGCAGCTATATCAAGTTCCCTAAAGATATAGCTAACAAGAGGGCATGCATTAATGTCGGAAATAGAAATGATCAGGCTTGTTTTGGACGGTCAGTCTTGGCTTGCGAAAGAAAGTACAATTACAGAGATCACCCTGAGTGTCCGAGTACATACCATGCAGGTGATAATATTTGTAGGTGTTAAAACTTTGATGGTATAGAGTTACCCGTCAAGACCTAGGACATACCTAAATTTGAGGCACAGAATACCGGCATATCTGTTAATGTTTATGGTCTGGAGAAGAAAAACAAGCCAGCTGAGCAAGAGAAGCATATTGTCGTCGGCCCCCTCCATTTTTCAAAATTTGCCGGTGAGCGTGAGCTGCACGTAAACATGCTGCTGTTCTCTGAAGGTGATAATTATCGCTATGTTTGGTTCAAAGGCATGTCCTGACTCCTTTATGCCCAGATGAATAAACATGAACATAAGCAACATATTAAGTTGTCCGAAGTATTTCTCCTCAGACAAGTTATTAGGAGCACATCTAGTAGACTGTGCTTCCAAGGACCTGGTACGTATTATTATGCCTGCAGAAGAAAACAAATTCATTAAGTTGAAGAATGCTCACCACTAGGAGCGATGCCCGTTTGTAGTGAACACTGACTTTGAACGCCTCCTCGCCCCGGTGACCCGCTGTGAAGGTGACCCTACAGTCTC
Source organism: Schistocerca gregaria (assembly GCF_023897955.1). Taxonomy (NCBI): domain Eukaryota; kingdom Metazoa; phylum Arthropoda; class Insecta; order Orthoptera; family Acrididae; genus Schistocerca; species Schistocerca gregaria. Next base: position 440,671,846 of record NC_064931.1, on the reverse strand, counting down.
ACACACCACCTTTACAGAGAAACACATATCATATGCGGTAGAGTACCAAATTGTGCCGTCATATGATTCCACTCTTAACCACAACAAATCCTTTGCAGGGGATCTTCCTGCAGTTTGGATGCTCACTGAGCTCGAATAATTTTCACGGGAGGTTGATAAGCTTTACAGGAGCAACGTACCCATGACGAGATTGAAGGAGAATGAAGATTTGTATAATAATGCGACTGATTGTCATATTTGGGGGCTACCATTAGACAGAAAAGTGGAAACTCCTCATAGGGACCACTGTAACATTACGGGAAAGTTCCGTGGCACAGCTCACAATGCGTGCAATTTGAAGTACCAGCTACCAAGACACATACCCGTTTTCTTCCACAATTTAAGTGGGTATGACACTCATCAAGTTGAGCATTTGGCTGATTTCGACTTGGAGAAAGATCAGGTCAGTGTCCTATCTGAAAGCCTGGAGAGATACACTTCATTCACCAAATGAATGAATGACACCAAGAATTAACACTCTGCTTCCTTGATACACTACATTTTATGCAGACGCCACTCCAGAAACTCGTTGAAACTCTACCTTGGGGGGATACGCATATCACAAATGGCTCTGAGCACTATGGGACTTAACATCTGTGGTCATCAGTCCCCTAGAACTTAGAACTACTTAAACCTAACTAACCTAAGGACATCACACACATCCATGCCCGAGGCAGGATTCGAACCTGCGACCGTAGCAGTCGCGCGATTCCGGACTGAGCACCTTAACCGCGAGACCACCGTGGCCGGCTATGCATATCACAGGAGCTGCATTTTCTGATGAGGAAAAGTTTCAATTTGTCACTAGGAAGGAGGTTTTCCCATATGAGTATGAGGATAATACAGCGAAACTCGACGAAACCAGGCTACATGACATGCTTCTTTTCTTTGGGTGAGGGATCCACAGGGGACTTTGCCAGTGTGTCCATAGGCACACGAAGACGAGTAATCCATAGATGGGTGACAGGTTCAACGCATCCCTTGATTCGAGTTGTATAATGTACCTCGACGTAAATAACTTATACGGTCACGCCATGCAGCAATCACTGCCGATTGGTAAGTTTCGATGGGTGCCCAAAGATGCACGCAAGGGGTTAGGTGGGAAAATCATGGGGGTATGTCAGCTGATTCTGATATAGGGTATGCGGTAAAGGCAGAACTCACATACCCTATTAGCTTGCATGATATGCACGCCGGTTTGCCACTGTGTCCAGAGCAACTAATTTCGCAAAGAGGCTCCATGTCAAAACTGATCACAAAGCTGGGGGATAAGCAGAGATACATTATTCATTATTGTAACCTCCAGCAGTGCCTCAGCTTTGGTATGTGGCTGGTTAGAATCACCCGGGCTGCCTCCTTCAAGCAGTCCCGCTTACTGAAGGAGTATATTGATTTGAATATGAAACAGAGAGCTTCTGCAACGTGTGACTTTAACAAAGATTTTTATAAATTAATGAATAATTCAATTTTCGGTAAAATAATGGCGAATTTTATGGAACGACTTGAAATTTTCATTAAAACTGAGTGGGATGGGCATTATGGCGTAAGAAAATGCATTGCCGGACCAAATTTTAAGCGGGTGACCATAGTCAATAAGAACTTTGTTGCTGTGGAGACGGCGAAGACTGCAGTGGAGTTTAAGATACCTCTATATGTGGGGATGTGCATACTAGACCTATCCAAACGCCACATGTGCCGCTTTCTTTATGAGTTTGCGAAAACTCATTTTGCCTATCCTGAATTACTTTACATGGATACAGATAGCTTCATCGATTGGGTGAAGAACTGCGATCCATATCAAGTGATAAGGTGCCACAGTAATGAATTCGACACGTCCTCATACATGGCCGATAATACTTATGGTATTATTCCACAGAACAATAAGGTTATCGGTCTTATGAAAGACAAGGCGAATGGATTACCGATGGTGGAGTTTGTAGGTCTACGCTCAAAAATGTATGCATATCGCACTTCAGAAGGTGTCACCCAGAGGCGGAGTAAGAGTGAGCGTCTTATGGCATCGAGAGCCCTCTCATCAAAGACAATGCGATACTACTACTCTGCAGACACACACAGTCTCTTTACACCGCAGCCACCGCCATGTGGTACGGCAGACCAGTATGAGGTGTACACTGTGCTGCAGTCTAAAATCGGTCTGTCGCCTCATGACGATAAAAGGGACATTTGTGATGACGGGGTTGAAACTCTCACGCGCTCACACCACGATGGGGGACCCTGAGTGAGTGTGTGTGAGAGAGAGAGAGATAGAGAGAGAGAGAGTCTGCAGAGTAGTAGTATGACCCGTTTTGTAAGTAATTTTCTGTGTGTGTCGTGTAAATATTTCTGTGCACTATGTTCACGGGTATATGCAGAGGGAGGATATTTGGTAAAAAGATCAAAATTTACATTTATATTTGCACGCCATGTGTGTGTGAAAGAAAGAAAAAAATTAAGAAATAAAAAATAAAAAGAAAGAAACTTATATATTGATTTAGTTTGTTCACAGGCAGCGTATGCGTAGTGTGTGTGTTGTAAATAGAATAGCTTTCCACCTGCCGCTAGCCATCCAAGTCAGAATAGCTTTTTAAGTATACATATAGCTCACAGTCCTTCAGAATTGTTATTATAAAAACGTTTGCTACTGTGGACTGTTGACATATTCTAAGCGTGCACAGTCCATCAGAACTATGCTACTTGGACTGTGGAATTTAGTTGTAGTAGTAAAGAAAAAATCTCCACATTATTTTTTAACGTGGATTTATATTAAAAAATCCTACCAGTCTTACTGTTGTAGTGTTTAAATTGAATGTATTTCTCCATTGGAAAAGCAGAGTCAATTTATACCCCACAATACTATATTATACCTCAAAAAACTATATTGTACTCAAGAATTATATTGTATTTGTCTGAACTGAAAAAATTCATAAAAAATAAGTCTTCGTTGTTCTTATTTAAAATTATTCCTGTTTTTTAAAAAATTATATATATAAAGGCTGAGCATCTCTCAAATGATATTAGTTTTGCTGTAGATGAGTGCTATTAAGGATGTGAAGCTCAAGATGGAAGATAAAATATACTTAATCATTCCCTATCGTGATGTGCGTATAGGTTTTTGGGAACAGGCGGCGCGTGATCGTGGCAGTTTCCAAAGACATGGCTGAAATGATCTCTCATGTGATTGAACAATGCCACAAAAAAAGGATCTGGGCAAAGCTATGTGCTATCTAAGTAGGAGCTAGATAGAAATAAAAACACAGAATTTGAGTTCATTTGTTTTCATTAATCAAACTTGAAAGTAATTTTACATTTTTAAGCAGATGCAAGACTATTTTAATATATCATTCATTGTAACAGAACCCTTGAACGTCAGCTACGACCCATAAACCCTAGGGTAACATCTTGAACTCTACCGGAACTAGCAGAGCACGTATTAATTTATACAACTCGCTGTACAACACCTGTGAGTGGACGGTAGTTAACAACACAATCATGCAGAACTAGAGCATATGCTGCCGTGTGATCTGGAAAGTTTATTGAATTGTTGAAGATTCAAATTCAATCCATACATATACCGGACCTGATTTAATTATCTCATTCTGTTTTGAGCAGTAAATCACGATAATTGGTGCCAAATTATTGAAATTCTGTGGATTGAGCTGGACAACTCTCATTTTCAAGTACTTCATAGTAAGATGCACGGAATGTTGCATACATGTCAAATGCTAGACTGTGTACATTGCTGTCCCAATGTAGATGTAAATTCTCGTATGGGTAGTATTTCGAATTAAAGTAGACTTTGGCGTTAGTTAACTTGCAGTGGGCAAATTCACTTGAGTCTTTTAATACACTCCCCCGCCTTTGAGTTTGAAATGCAAGTATGATGAATCAAGGTGCTTCCAACTGAACTGATGTTTTAACAGTCCATGTATGTGTTGATGCTTTAGGTGAGACAGGTATCCAAAAAGCTCCCATGACTGGAAAGTTTGCAGCAGATAAGTGCCTGCATTTAGAACTTTTAAAAATTTCAAGTGGTCAGCCGAGCGGTCTAAGGCGCTGCAGTCATGGACTGTGCGGCTGGTCCCGGCGGACGTTCGAATCCCCCCTCGGGCATGGGTGTGTGTGTGTGTCCTTAGGATAATGTAGGTTAAGTAGTGTGTAATCTTAGGGACTGATGACCTTAGTAGTTAAGTCCCATAAGATTTCACACACATTTGAACATTTATTTTGCAAAAGTTATCAACAGTCGGATGCTGCATGTAAATACTCCGACCCTCAGCACTTTTAACTCTTAGTGTGGCATCATCATACATTGATAATATACTCACTGTTAGGCCTCCACAGTAGATGTCGTGATAGGATTGCCCGCATCTCGTGGTCGTGCGGTAGCGTTCTCGCTTCCCACGCACGGGTTCCCGGGTTCGATTCCCGGCGGGGTCAGGGATTTTCTCTGCCTCGTGATGGCTGGGTGTTGTGTGATGTCCTTAGGTTAGTTAGGTTTAAGTAGTTCTAAGTTCTAGGGGACTGATGACCATAGATGTTAAGTCCCATAGTGCTCAGAGCCACTTGAACAATTTTTTGGTAGGATTGGGCAGGAACATGTTCCGTAATTATGTGCTTCTTGACGTATGTTTATTCGCGGCTTGTCCCGGCGGACGTTCGAGTCCTCCGTCAGGCATGGGTGTCTGTGTTTATCCTTAGGACAATGTAGGTTAAGTAGTGTGTAAGCTCAGGGACTGATGACCTTAGCAGTTAAGTCTCATAAGATGTCACACATATTTGATTTTTCAAGCGATCCTCGTCAGCAACACTGATGTGGAGCATTTTCCATACTATGCAATGAATCTTGATTTCGACGTTCCCTGCCGCTGTTTGAGTGTATGAATTGGTGTCACTTGCACTCCGCACCAAAATGTACTCCTGTTTGGCGTTCATAATAATTCGTTGCATGTCCTCAAAGTAACCCATAAGCATTTTTAGAGGCACGCACGCAGTGAATCGGCTGTATCCGACGTCTGGTGCGTCTATGAACCAGCCCGCATTTTAGAAGCTGTTGGAATCGGAGTTTGAGGATGAACCATACGTCTTAAGGGTTGACGATAGCCCGGCATTACGTGTACGGTCGATTTATATTTCATTAAATTCATAACGGATCTCCTGAAAGAGGAATGCTAGAGCATCACGTGTCAGTTATGAGAGTGTTATCGCAGTGCCATGAGTTTTCTTAAATGTACAGTCCAGATGTAAGAAGCTCTTGCAAGGTAGTGGTAAGGGATCTGGTGTTGAATAACAATCTTAATTTCATCATTTTTGTTAAATGTGCTTGAAGTGTAGGGCTTATGTGAGTGGAATTCATGACGCATAATTAGATCATCGTACTCCACTGACTGCGTTACGTTGAGTGACGTCACCGCGCGGATTGAGACCAACTGAAATAAGGAACTTGTTATTAAAGCGTGTTATCACCTTGCGCTTCTGTGGCAAACTGACTGACTGTGAGCTCTGCGTGCTAGCTTTATATCTTATACCTATCTTGTCTTAGATGCAGACGTGCAACGATTTCTTCACTCCGAAAGTCGAGAAGTCGATTATTGTGATCCATAATACGTAGCTCCAGGCAGTTCAATGTTGGAACTGTCACAGGGAGGTATATCGTGTTTGTAGGGGTCTGAACTATCTTACACCTGGTTCCATCTGTAGGGAAGAATCCGTGAATAGGGTGAATCAACTTATCGTTGAGATATGAGTTCGTAGCTACGAGTATATTACACTCAACGTGGATTGTGCTGACTGGTAGTATGTCCACAGCCTGATCTGGTGCGTAGAATTTACTGGTATCCTTCACCAAAACACGATCTTTCAAAAAACATAGCTGTGAACCTATTCAATCTTTATGCCTAAAGTCAATGGTGTCATTCTCTGTTCCTATTTCAGATTAAAGCGCATTGATGTTTTCGCGTAGTTCAATTCCCTTTCCCGAGTGTTTTAAGACTTCGTTTAAATCATCAGTGTCGTACGCACCAGGTTGTATGTCTAGAATTTCCTTTTTACCGTCAATTTCCAGACGCAGTTTATTGTTGGCCTTTACGATATATGGGGCGCTGTTACACGTCTCGAGAGCAATCAACTCAATACTAAAATCACCAGAACTTAAATCAGTCGGTGGAAAGTAATTTGCTCATAATACAGACTCTCGTTCTTTCAACGTCAGAGTGTACGACATCGCATCTAAACCTCAACTGATGGGGGCGACATTCAATGATAGTTCTCATATACATTAACCATCCTGGATGTTGAGCGTGCACTTATCTTTGGTGTGGTTTTAGATGCTGTTTCATCAAGGATGTGAGGAGGAACATGATGCACAGATGTCCACACAAGTATGTGTTAAAGCCATAATATCGCTGAAAATTCTACAAGACTCGTCTTTTGCTGTGAAGTATCGTTGCAATTGTTCAGGTGGTTGTAAATCGCCAAATGAATCAAAATAATATACTTTATTTGCACCTTTCTTGACATATGAGGCCTAATGGGTTCCTGGGACGCTTGCAACATCTAAATTCACAATTCCACATTCATTATTTCGCCACATTGTCTTCGGTAATGTATCTCGCATATAGATACCACGGACTTCTGGAATGTAGTGTTCTTCTATAACGACCTTAAGGAGATCTTTATTCGTGAGCGCTCGATCAGGTAGAATAGCCAACGGGCTTTTTTTATTTATTTATGAAGAGCCCAAGTCCTTTCTTGTACGGTATCGAGTATAGACCCTTTCCAATGGCTGGAGCTTCTATGACACGATTATGCCTTCTTGTCTCCTCCAGCTGCGCTTGGGCATTTTGAGCATTCTTGACTGTTTTCGCTACAGCCGCAGTCCCTCCTGTGAGTAAGCCTTCTGCTGATAGAGCCGCAAGGGCTGGAACGAGGACGCTTGATGTATTGGGTAAATGTAGAACGCGAGGTGGTTTAATTGTACCCTTCTCCTTGTTCTTCTTCTTACTCATCACTGAGTGCTTAGCTGCACACATCGATTTGAGAATGTTGCTTTTCAGGCAGCCTGACTTCTTCTTCTTCTCCCCCAAAGCGGACCGCGCTGCTTTCATAATTCGCCTGAAATTCATCACTGCTAAGCCTATCTTAATTTTACCATGCATTATTTTATCAACAACGAATGCAGCCACACGTTGAACTGTGCCGATACCTTTTCTTCGTCTTATTTCCTTGGGTCCATCAGCTAAAATTCTGTCTGCGACGTGACGTGCTGGGAGATCTTTATTTGCGCCGTAGGCTAGGTCGTGGTCGAGGCAAGCTTTGTCGAGTAGGTTAATACCTCTGTCACCACGTGCCAAGCGTTTCTGAAGCTTTGTTCCTGGTCCACAGAAGTTGTATCCAGGAATGTGTAATTCAACTGGTAATTTGTCGAGAATACAACCTCCTCCACTCATCATGGTGTGCCCCCTATCATGCATTGTACACTACTGAGGTGATTGAGGTCTACGCATCCTATTATATACTAATTCGTCAGCATCAATCCAGCTGTTTCCTGACGAAGTAAATCCCAGCCATTTGACTAGTGCTCTATTCCCACGACGTCTCATTACACGTTCGATGAGGACTACATCTGGTACAGAGCTCTTCTGCGATTCCTCTGTGTAAAAGCACCCTCAAATTTCTGCACCCTTGCTATCCTTTAAGATACATTTTCGAGGGTTCGCTCTCAGCACTTTGGAGACTTTTAATATCTCAGATGACCAGTTTGGTTAGTACGATGTCTCAAATGCAGTCTTGTGCTTTGAAATACGTACTAACTCACTTACATTAAACCTTTTTTTTTTTTTTCGTGGATCCAGCATTTTAATGCGGAAATATACTGACTCCATGAGTGAATTTTCACGAACATCAATCGGTCTACGTGACTGCTACGGTCGCAGGTTGGAATCCTGCCTCGGGCATGGATGTGTGATGTCCTTAGGTTAGTTAGGTTTAAGTAGTTCTAAGTTCTAGGAGACTGATGACCACAGATGTTAAGTCCCATAGTGCTCAAAGCCATTTGAATCATTTTTGAATCAATGGGTCTTATTTTTATTGTACTATGTTTGATTCGATTATAGCGTCCTATTATCCGCGGAAGGATACCCGTCCACTTGTACGACCTGCGAAGATTAAATCGCTTCCACATTTGAGCGCTCACTCTTCTGTTCAGACGCTCGACAATGCCCGCTTTCAGGAGGGTAAACGTTGGGTAGTGGTGTATTCCGTACCACTCCATCTCAGTCTTGAAATGTTCATTGTGAAACTCTCCACCGTGATCGGTTTGAAGGTTTTCTGGACATCGATTCGTTCCTGTTTGCAGCAAACGCTCAAACACCGCAGCAACATCTCTCCCTGTCCTTGTTTTCACAGGTAATGCCAATTCGAATTTAGAGTATATATCAATGCCTATATAAAATATACTTGAAACCTCTATTCTCACGGCTGTCGATCACATCCGTTAATCATGACATGTCTGCGAGGGTATTTCTGTGTGCTGGTTTGTGCAGCTCATGAACTACTGTTTTCCTACTTGCTATTCTTATTATTCGATGATTCCTCTTTCTCTAAGTTCTGAAATTATTGAGACAACCTCATTCGAGTGTTCTGTATTACCCGCTGCAGCTGAAGCCGTCTACAGCCGAAGTCTATCTATTAGTTAATCTGCCCTATCGCAATATAAATACTGGGTGGGTTGACTGCTCACTTGTTTATGTCGAATGTCAAGACTTTCACCAATGCTTTTTGGTTGTTCATTCAGTAAAGATTGTAGAATGCTAGTGTATTTAGAGTTTTGTAGGATTTTCAGTGTTCCGTCAGCATTCTTATATACTTCAATCAACTGTAGTATTTCTCCACTTGCTTTGCGATCACTGGCAAAGTATTTTAAGTTTTTTGACGCTCTTAGGATGATGAGTTTCATTAAGCCAGGTGTTCTTTTAAACTCTTTATCCCAAATCCGTATTGTGCTATCGGTTAAACTTACAGACTGAGAACCGAGCATGTACGGTCTCTCCTTGCTGACACCGAATGTTCTATCTATCCTTGTCGTGTACTTGCTAGTGAACTCAGCAACTGAATCATTCTCAAGATTGTCATCACCTCGTGATAGATTTCTGATAGATTCGCTAACAGGTTTAAATGTCTCTCTTTGTGTTAGCTCCCGCTTCATATGTCCCATCCTCAAAAATCGTAATTTCTCTCGAACAGCTTTACGCGCTTGAATGACTTTATGCTTAGTCGACATCTTGATGCATACTAATCTAGACTGTGTATATCACAAGGCTTTATATATGCTTTGTGCTTCTTCTTCTTTCCCAGTTTGTCCTCCCTCTCCTCCTCAACAATAAGAGCCACAGTTTCTATTTTCGCCTCAATTGCGCTAATTCTTTTCTCTAGCCGGTAGTGGTCAACTGCAAAAACTTTCTGATTGTTCTTTAATTCCATTAGAGCTTTACGGAGTATGTTAAGTCTTCCCTCAAGAGTTTGAAATTTCATATCAGTATAGATGCAAGCACTTTGTGTATGTAAACCTAACCTCTCAGACTGAGCACTCGACATGCGTGCGAACTTATCCATGGTGTAGAGTACGCTGATACAGTCACCTATTTTGTATGATTATATATGGAGAAACTCCAGGAAGTTCCGACTGTACCTACTATCATTCAGTTTTCAAGTTTTATCAGTAACGAGAAACCCGTAATGGGAGTGATTCCAGCAAAATCCACATATCTTTACAAATTCATTGTACGACATATCCGTCCCCACATCAGCCTGCTAAATGTGTTTTAAATTGAGATTGACTTGTTTGAATGTTATAATGAGGTTGGCGTTATCCCTGAACAACTGTTTTGTGATCCTGGAAAATGTTTCACTCAGATAAAATACGTCAACAACCATATGACGACCAAAGCAGAAACATCTACGGATCTGGTCCTGCTTTTCAACAGCTTGAAACGCCCCTTAGAAAAATTATACAAGACTGTGCTTAAACTGACACACAATATTTTTTAGCCCAACGCAATCTGACTTTCAAAAATCCCTACAAAAGAATGGCCCTGACTAACATTAACCTATACCTTTCACAAATCACTTACCTCACAAAAATCTTTGTTACTCGAACTACTGCAATACAGCGAGCGCCACTACTGCCAGCTAAATAAAAGATTCAAACTACGGAAGGCACTAACTACTGATAGGTATAGTCAGCAAATGAAAGATTTTAATAGAGAACAAACAGTGTATTTACCTTAATAGTCAAAATATATATGGTAGTTCATGACATCCAGTCTTACAAATTACAAAACTCCGCCATCTCTCTCCCCACGTCCACCTCTGCTGGCGGCTCACCTCCAACTGCGCAACGCTATGCGCTGTTAGCATCCAGCTGCCGCTGCCCAACACTACAATGGCGAGTATTACAACAATGCCAACCAGCCACAGACTGCACACGGCACAGCCAGTGATTTTCATACAGAGCGCTACGTGGCGGCGGCGTTACCAATAAAAAACCTAAACAGCCTACTTACAAGCTACATCATCAGATATGAAGACCGTGTTTGGCATTACATCTTCAGGTGGAGGGATGTCTTCGCTTTTACTGAATGCCCTGTTTGGGTTGAAATAGTGTTTTAGTGAATATGTAGACACGCTCGAACCCCATCAATGTCTGTTAGCAGAGCCATGAGAAGATTTGTTTTGCCACAGTTGCAGGAACCCAGAATTATAGCTTGTATGCTGTCGGGGAGGAGCACTCCATTCTTCTTAGCCTTCTGCTCCGTATCTTCATCGTCGCAGGTCCAGTCACCTACAACGAGGTCCTTGTTGCAAGGGTGATTCACCCAGCCTGCCATGGTACCTACTGTGTTAGGTCCTGGCATGCAATAGGCTTTTATATAAAAAAAAGAAAATGTGAGTAATCACATGTGACATTATAGGCAGGATCATTTTGTCTAGGAAATAACACAAATACAAATTTGAGATGATAAATATATTTGTTTATTCACGAATGACAATTATACGTACCACTATCAAAAAAATCACTTGCTTCTTTTTTAATTGTTACAGCAACAGTACAGTATTCAAAAAATAGTTCCTCCTTATATCCCTCAAATTCTGCACGTGTATCTCGCAAAGTTATCTGGCTTTGGAATCTGCTATTCTATCAGTAAATTTAAGTTCAAAATTTCCCACACCTATTCGCGGATTAGCACAAGTCATAGGCACTGCACTTATACAGGTACTAAAACAGTGATCTATATCTTCTATGTGAATACTGCATGTGCAAAGCCAGTTAATGATATCACTGTATACGGCTTGAACATAGGGGAGCCATGTATTTAGTCTCTCCATCGTAATAGTTACTACCGATTCTAGACTGCAAAGGTTATGCCGCGTTGGATTAGCCGATCGGTCCAAGGCGGTGCAGTCATGGACTGTGCGGCTGGTCCCGGCGGAGGTTCGAGTCCTCCCTCGGACATGGGTGTGTGTGTTTGTCCTTAGGATAATTTAGGTTAAGTAGTGTGTAAGCTTAGGGACTGATCACCTTAGCAGTTATGTCCCATAAGATTTCACACACGTTTGAACATTTAGTTTGCAAAAGTTATCAACAGTCGTGTGCTGCATGTAAATACTCTTACCCTCAGCACTTTTAACTCTTAGTATGACATCAACATACATTGATAATATACTGACTGTTAGGCCTCCACAGTAGATGTCGTTGTTAGGAATGGGCAGGAACATATTCCGTAATTATGTACTTCTTGATGTATGTTTATGTGCGACAGAGGTCATCCCAATCGTAGTCTGAAAATTGCACTTTAATATTTTTTGGCACATTTTCGAGCACTAACACGGATAACACGCTAACGTCTTGTGAAACTTAAATTCCTACATGAAGATGTTTTGAACCTCCCACCGTTAACACATGACGTGAATAGTAAAGGTAGCGGTGCACTGGTGGATGGTATTTACTCATCCACATCATCCACACGAGCACAGTTAACCATCTGTTCTTGCTCTGATGCTGGAATGTCTCTTGCGCTTGGCCCAGTGTCTCTTGCGCTTGGCCCAGTGGACAGTGCATACGATGGAGCCCAGTACGATGTTGTACGCTCGACAGTATCGAGCGGCACAGACAATAGAGACTCATTATCCTGATGCATCATGCTGAGCAGCTGGTTAGAGGATCCGCTGATGGCACAGCTGTGGATCCCTGCAGGTTGGAACCTACTGCTGCCGCCACGGTTGTTGATCCCGACGGGGTTGGGGGGTAACTCTATGGATACATATGGTGGAGAGAGAGAGAGAGAGAGAGAGAGAGAGAGAGAGAGAGAGAGAGAGAGAGAGAAAAAGAAGAAGAATAATCATCAACATCATATGTTGATACTAGAGAAATAATAATAATAATAATAATAGTAATGATAATAGAGCACTGTAGATACTTTTCTGCTGCTTTCTCCTCCTGTCCTGCTGCGCTAACTGGTTCTTCATCATCCTGACTGACGTCGGTAGATTTTGAGCAGCTGCTGGGCTCTCCTTATACACCCCATGCCTACGTCATCATGATGCTGTGCTCCTATTGGTTGAACTACATGATGATGTGACCTATTACAGTGCTCTGTAGCTGTGAACACACAAACTAGCTCAGTTCTCTGGTCAGCAGGGTTGGTGGCAGTTATCTCATGTGGGGGGGGGGGCTTATATGTAGGTTTTATTAAGGATTGACAGTTGCAGCAGAGACAGATGTTTGCATGCCCACTGTAATGCATCTTTAATGCATCTTGATGCAAAGCATTTATTTGCAGGACCATATTCTTCCTCTCCATATGTTGAAGCATTAATGCTCGCTTCCATTCCACATGTGGGAGAGTACGGGGGCAGTCCTCAGCTGAATGCTTACAGGCAACATGGCTGTTAAACTGCTCCTGGCTAGACGCCAATACTCCTCCACAGAACACATTCCGCACAGCCAGGAGGATGGGGATGAGCAGCTGCTCTTCAGTGGTATATATGGAGTATACGAATATGCTTCCACTGAAGTAAATTGACATCAACTGCCCACCTCTTCCATTTTGGGAGAGTGAATGGTTCATGTTGAATATCTCGGCAGTTAGTGCATGCGCATGAGCATGTGCTGGTTATGACATGCATCTTGGGTCCATCCCTCTGCAGTGTAATCTGCAGAACTGAATTCTTCTAGGTCTTACTTATTTCTCCTATAATCCTCCATTATCATACTCTTCCATACCACATGTAGTGAACTGTGGCTACAGTCCTCCTTCGAATTTATACATGTAAAGCAGCTATTGAAAGCTGCGCTATCCTTCACATTCATCTTGATGATCGGACACATAATGATGGTTCCACAACAACAGCTCAGCAAACACTGAATGTGTGCCAGTAATTCTTTTCAAGCGAGTGGAGAAAAAAAAATCCCTCGAAAATTCAAAATTCCTGCCAAAAGCCGCCATTTTGGATAGCGGTGCTTGCATCATCATCTGACTTCACGGCCGCCATCTTGGATAACGGTACTTTGCGGTGACGGTGGCCTAGCCCCACTACTAACGTATTTTCTGATATAGTCCTTAACATCCTTCTTTATACCAGACGACATTTGGTATTTCTCAATCCGCTCATATGTTCCATATATCCCTTGATGAGCACCTGTGGGTGTTCGTCTTCCATTACTACCAGCCCTTCCTCAGTTTCATTTCTCCCAGATTCGGTATTAGCTGGCTGTACTTCCTTATTCTCAAAAATGCATCTGCTGGACAGTTGTTCTGTCTTTTTTTGCATACAATTTCATGATCTCTGATTTCAATCAGAACTTCATTAAACGTGAGGACGTCAATGGTTTATCATCAGTACAAGTGGTAAACTTACAACCAAACACACATGATTTGAAACGGTTGACCACTCAAACTATAGCCAATAACTCAGTCTCAATGGTGCTATAATTTCGCTCTGTCTTGTTTAGAGTTCTGGACACATATGCAATTGGAAGGTCTTGACCTACCTCGCCTTCTAAGAACTGAGCCAGTAGCGTCCTGGCTCGCGTTACTCATGATTATGAACTTTTTTTTGAAACACCTGGGTACTGCAATGTAGGGGGGATTGGTACCTTCACTTTAAGCACTTTGAACGCATCTTCAACAACTCATGTAGTGGTTTTGACAGAATTAAAGTCACTTAGGAGACGCCTATAGTACCTGACGAAACCGAGGAAACTTTTTAATACTTTTACCGTATTGCGCTGGGGATATTCCGCCACTGCTTTTAACTTATTTGGATCCGGCCTTAACTTATCGTCGGTTAAGATATGTCCTAGATATGTGTCCTCTTCCCTTAAAAATTCTCATTTTCCCATCTGTAATTTTAAATCATGTTGCCGTAGCCTCTTGAAAACCTCGCCCAAGTTGGCGAAGAAATGACATTTTGCCATTCGTGCACTCACGTTCGTCGTTGAGTACACCATCGTAGGCTCTCTTGTCTGTGATGCAGCGTCAAAGGTAACCGCAGCCATGGTCTCCGAGCTGATAGTGCATGCTGCTGCAAACGTCGTAAAACTGTTCGTGCAGATGGTTGTTGTCTTGCAAACGTCCCCATCTGTTGACTCAGGGATCGAGACGTGGCTGCACGATCCGTTGCAGCCATGCGGATAAGATGCCTGTCATGTCGACTGCTAGTGATACGAGGCCGTTGGGATCTAGCACGGCGATCCGTATTACCCTCCTGTAACCACCAATTCCATATTCTGCTAACAGTCACTGGATCTCGACCAACGCGAGCAACAATGTCGCGATACGATAAACCCCAATCGCGATAGGCTACAATCCGACCTTTATCAAAGTCGGAAACGTGATGATACGCAATTCTCCTCCTTACACGAGGCATCACAACAACGTTTCACCAGACAACGCCGGTCAACTGCTATTTGTGTATGAGAAATCGGTTGGAAACTTACCTCATGTCAGCACGTTGTAGGTGTCACCACCGGCGCCAACCTTGTGTGAATGCTCTGAAAAGCTTATCATTTGCATATCACAGCACCTTCTTCCTGTCGGTTAAATTTCGCGCTGTAGCATGTCATCTTCGTGGTGCAGCAATTTTAATGGCCAGTAGTCTAGGTGATGCCATGACTTACTTTGGTTACTGATGAGCTGTACCGAGGGGAGACGAGATAGCACAGCCGCTGAAAGCGGTGCGCTGCGCTAAGGTGAGATCAACAGGACGTTACCGCACGACGCCCGCGTTGTCTTCAGCTGTGCTGTGCCGGTCCGTTTCCCGCTACCGGCTGCTCGCTAGCAGCTGCCGCTATTACTGAAGCTCGAGAGGACTCAGCGCCCCCTCAGTTGCTCGACCGCGGTGCAGCCGCGTGTCGATTCTCTCCTATTAGGACCGCCATCACCGCTCCTTTTTTTTGTCACCCGGTCTTTCCCGCTATCACCACGTTGTCGTGAAGTCGTGTAGAAAGGGCTACCCTGGTAACGCCTTCCCTCGTCCGGCGTCGATTTCCGGATCTCTGCTTCTTTCTTCTCCTCATCTCACTCCGTCTGTTTTCCCTGCAGTGCAAAGCTGCCAGCCCAGTCTTGACGTCGGGCTGAGTATGGCTCTAATGGCTCTAAGCACTATGGGACTTAACATATGAGGTTATCGATTCCCTACAACTTAGAACTACTTAAACCTAACTAACCTAAGGACAGTACACACATCCATGCCCGAGGCAGGATTCGAACCTGTGACAGTAGCGGTTGCGCGGTTCCAGACTGAAGCGCCTAGAACCGCTCGGCCACACCGGCCTGTGGCTGAGTATGTGCAAAGTCCTATCTATCTTAAAAATCAATAAGAATGCCCCACATTTTTACGTGTATCGTGTACTAATGCAGGATGGAGGTAAGACATGGGGTTACATCGCAATCTAGAATTTCCGAGCGTTTAGGAACAATTGCACCACAGACAAACTTCCAGTGAAGACACATTGATTGTTTTCAGCAGAGCCACATACGAGAGGCACAGGTTAAAAGACCCGATGCGAAGCTTGCTCGAGGAGACTCAAGGATACCTAGTGTCTGATGAAGACCGTTTATTGGCAGCCAGACGAACTTCTACACTGAAGGCTAATTCTATACATTAGAAAAAGGAAGGGTGCTACTGGTTGCATAATTGATCACTGTGTCTGAGGCAGTGTAATGAGCGCTAACAGGAGCACCGAATACTAACAGGATTTTAAGTACCACGGAGTTGGCGTCCCAATGGTCTGACTGAGAGTTCTCTCTGAATATAAAAACATAGTTCTTAAAGGATTGTGACGGCGCACTATTTCTGCCTTCCTACAGCCGTCCCACCACTCCACCGGCGCTTTACAGGCTTCAGCCAAACCTGTGAGTGGCTCTGCACTTCCAGGCCCGCATCCCGTGGTCGTGCGGCAGCGTTCTCGCTTTCCACGCCCGGGTTGTCGGGTTCGATTCCCGGCGGGGTCAGGGATTTTCTCTGCCTCGTGATAGCTGGGTGTTGTGTGATGTCCTAGTTAGGTTTAAGTAGTTCTAAGTTCTAGGGGACTGATGACCATAGATGTTAAGTCCCATAGTGCTCAGAGACATTTGAACTTTTTTTTTTTTTTGCACTTACAGGGCGCCTTTGGCCAACCACATTAAGATTTCTCCCCTTCTCCCACTTCTGGGTAGGTATGTGGCCTTTACATTAACAAACTCAAAGTTTGATTGCAACAGCGTTCAGATGAAAGCTTAACGACACTGCCCTTCATCTTAACACCAACATCAATAGTCTTTTACATCATTTGACTCCTCCCAGAGGCCTTTCGCCCATGGAGACCGCTGTTGTAGCACTAACCTGTGTAAGACCGCGGACGTTATGTTCTCAGGGGAAACTATAAAGCCTGCTGCGTCTGCTAAGACGTGCCCATTTGTGACCACCTTGTACTATGACGCCTTATAACAGCGTCTAGGTGGTGGATGGAGTTAGCAGTTAATTCTGTGACGTGAAACTCTTCCCCTGGAACAGCTGACCAAAGCGTCTGCAATTCACAATGCCCTAGCATTACTGATGACCTCTGGTAACAGAAACTCTACCACTTTAGTCTGCTCTCTGCATTGCGTCTCTGATTTCCTATCTTGGAATGACCTTGATGACTTCCATCATCCTTAAGCTTATCAATGTATAAGTCATTACATCTTCAATGTATCACATTGCTTTTCTCGCCTCTTGCGATACCTGGGGAACGCTTCAGAATTTTACTCAACTATGCAAAACATCTTACTCCGTGGTGCTTCTCCCCATTCCTTTAACAAATGCACCTGGTGGTCCTGGGGATTTTTCCTAGTAGGAGGGTTCAAACTAGTGTCTAGCCATCCTGATTTAGGTTTTCTGTGATTTCCCTAAATCTCTTCAGAGATATTCTGGGGTGAAAATGAAACGTCATGTGGCTAGGGCATCCCGTTGGTTAGGCCAGTCACCTGGTGCAAGTCTTTTGCGTTGACGTCACTTCGGTGACTTGCGTGACGATGGGGATGAGATGATGATGACCAGGACAACACAACACCTAGTCCCTGAGTGGAGAAAATCTCCGACCCAGCCAGGAATCAAACGCAAGCCCCATGGCATGACAGTTCATCACGATGACCATTCAGCTATCGGGGTGGACGGCTTGGTTACTTTTAAAGGGCACGACCGATTTACTTCCCCATCCTTCTGTACCCCGAGCTTGTGCTCCGTTTCTAATGACCTCGTTGTCGACGGAACATTAAACACTAATCTCCACCTCCTCCTTCGTGATAGGACTGGTACGGGGTGCACTCAGTCTCGCTAAGCGATCGATAAGTAGCGATACCAAGTTCAAGAAACCCGACATCGACCGGTCGGGCCGTCTGCTGACCGCATGTCCCTCCATACTCTCCATACTGAATGCGTCAACGCCACTGGAGTAGGATGAAACAATGGTCGGTCGAACCCAATTGGCCCGTCTGGGACCAGAACCTGGAACTTAATCTTTACCTACCCCCAAAGGTACCATCCCGTGAACAGACCTCAAGTTGTGGACACTCTTCAATTTGTAAAAAGCATTTTGCATTTGTTGATGAGACCATGTTGCTGGCCAGAAATATCAACGACTTCCATATGGTCATTAGCAAATAACATTCGTTCCAGAAATGGTATTGAACACATCATTCAACATGAAAAGAGAAAGGGTATAAATCTTCAAGCAGCAAATCACCAAGGTCATGTAGGGGAGGTCCCATTTAACAGTGTTTACAAACATGTTTGTGTGATTGCCTGCACATTGTGGGTGCATATGGATATGTACGTATGTATGTATGTGTGTGTGTGAGAGAGAGACTATGTGTGAAAGTAGGTAGATGTTACTCGAGTTTTATGGTTCTCTAGTAGTTCGTATAAAAGGTCCTGAGGTGACGAAACAGTGGAATATATGTAAAAAATTTGTAGTTTCTCCTCTGCATCACCGTGAAATAAATGCTACAAATACATGTGTTAAGTTTGTGAAAAATAAGACAGTAAAATTAAGAAATTGAAAAAAAAAAAGGTGTAACTGGTGGAACCTAACCTTAAACCTAAACTACGAGACTGGAACACTACCAGGTAGAAGTATCCGATACTCTTAAAACTCATTTGCATTACGAAATATTGCAAAAAAACATGATAAAATATATGAAATTCATAAAAAATAACCGGTCCTGAAATTTAATAGTCCTCGATGAGGGTAATCATAAATATGTGAATTGCACTGAAACATCAAGAAACTGCGCAAATTATCAATAGGAAAAATTAGAGAAAAAGTTACGTTTAAGGTGATCAAATCCAAAGACTCTTAAGCATAATTCTTTGCACGAGTGTTCATTGCTGGATCAGGGCAGGAACGGGAAGAAATGAAACGTGGACGACAACGACTGCTGTGCTAGCGATATAGTAATCTAGCGTACAGAATACACGCTGGGATTAAAATATTTTGAAACAGAATAGGGAAGGATATCAACCCAGCACAGCTGCTGTGTCATTTTAACTTAACAACGTGTATGCATATTGTTTTCACATCGTTTTGTTTACAATGAAAAGTGTGAGTATTCCTGACATATTTCACTATTTCTCATCGTTTTATCTTGGAACAGGTTTATTCAAATTTCTTGTCATTCTCTCCCATTTCTCGGCAATACTGGTATTTCCTTTCAGTTTCACAACTAACAAGTGTCCTAGTCCGACGGCAAGTCGTCTGTTTTCACCATCTGGACTTTTTCCGCTAGAAATTTGCCAATGCTTCACAGAGGAGAGAAGAGAGAGAGGGGGGACAGCTAGTAAGAGTACAGTCTATTTTGTATAGACTTTCAGTACCAATTCACTCAGCTCATTCCCTACAGTTGGGGATGCTCTGTGTCTTCAAGTCGTTTATGGTTAACATGCTGGACAAGAAAATTAATACTGACGGTTCAACACATCTCACTGAAAAAGTATTCTTCTGAAGGATGACTTATAGTCTCAAGTTGAAGACCAACGGCGATGTAATTTCAACACGTCGTGAACTAACTAAGCATAAAATTAGAACTGTGTGGTTAATTATACAGAGATAATTACTGAGGAAGTAATATTCACTCAGTGTTTCACATGAATGAACAGATGAAAGCCTTAAATTTATATATTTATTTCGTTCTACTGTAATTTAGTGCCGTCTGACGGAGCACAAAGTAAATGTGCTGTTTCACACATCAAGCAAGATCATTCTATAATAGCTTCTGCTCTTGAATATAAAGCAAGCAAATAACGTATTTAGTCTGTGAATATTGAAAAATAGCTTTGTCTCTAATACTGTAGTTAATTTGCGTTTTGATTTGAAGCACATGTCACATTTACGTATATGTATATGAATACCTGCAATATTTTTGACATTGTGTCACCAGCCCCGTACAGTACCAACTTGTGCATTATCACTGATGTTAGTCATCACTAAGGTCTTGACTAACATTTCATACAGTGGGACGTCATGTACAATCTCCTATAGAACTGAACCGCAGCTTGAATGAAACATTTATGATAAATCGCTCACCGTACTTTGAAACATTCCATAAATAGCATGCGTAAGTTTCCGCTATACTAACGGTCCTGTTTTTGATGAGGAACAGGTAGAATACTGTACAACTAATTGGGGAATGTAATGCATTTTAAATTCGCTGGCCGCTTCTGTGAGGATGGGGGACAAGCAGCTCCTTGTGGTGTCGTCTGTTCGGTGAGGTCTTATGTCAAGGTTGGTACCCCACGACGGAACCAAAAGTAAGAATATTCGCTGCCTGACTCAGCAACGAATGAATGACATCAGCGTAGACACGCCCTCAAGAGGTTCTGTACGACGCCGCTTCTGGGAGAATACTTATGTCAGAGCGCGTAGCCGTTCACCCCATTCTGTAGTCATCGCTTACGACGACAGACTAGTCTTAGTCACATCCAGCAGCGTAAGATGTATCAGATGTCAGGATTGTATAGAAGTTTATAGTCAGTGGCACTTATGCAGTGACATGTGACTATCATTCTGTTCTATATTGTATCAAATGATAAGTTGCGGAGTACTGTAACAAATTCATAATTGACATTCCTTCGGACAATGGCAGCTTGCAAGTTAAGTATTTTATCTTGTTTAAGTTCAACCCACTCGGTTTCCTCCAGAAGTGACCCTAGTGGAGCTAGGAACCACTACTGTGGCACTGCAAATTTCTCAAGTGGTTTTTGGCCCAGCACTACAGCCCTTGTCACTGTGGATGGATTTTTTCAACAGCCACCGACAAAACATACATCAAATATGAGACACAAATGTGGTTTTTAAAAGGGTAATCAACGGAAACATGATCCTGGAAGTAAATATGGTGAGTTAGACTTGTAACAAATACGTTTTATTTGTGTTATAAGAGTATCAGGTCGAACCTATTCGGAAATGAAATTAAATTTAAATTGAACAACATCAACTTGATATCAAACTTTATATTCACGCTAATGTGAACATGAATTCCGTGAAAAGTTGAATCTGATTCGGGAAAGCAAATTGAATCAATCATTCAGATTCTGCATCTGAAAACACCTCCGTTCACCCTTCACCATAGTTCTGGAGATCTGCCAGTAAACGTAGGCACAGCTGAAGCTATGACCAAACGTGAGATCTGGGTAGAGTATAGCATATGTCACCTGAACGAAGACAATGAGATATGGCTCAGCTAATAGACAGTCTCTATTTCTCTTATGGTAATATTTATTAACGTAACAAGTAGCGAGTAAATACGATTTTTACATCATGGAACGAATAACATTAACCGAATAATTCATATCACAGACTTTGACAATATTGTTTGTATCGCTATTTCAATAGAACTCTCAAGAGCACGCTCCGGATCGGCAAGTCGAGTAAAGGCTGTTATCAAACTGAAGATTGTTCTTAGAATCTGCAACCAGCCACACATTTTTAGCAAATGATGTTGTGTTTAACGTACATTTTTATTTACATCTCTCTTCCGCTGTAAACACGCAAGCCGTCGTGGTCACAAATTCCTGACGATGAAGCTACTCACACACTTCCAAAGCAACATTTACTGGTTGCAGATATCTTCGAAAATGTTTAAGTATAATAGCAATTATTTGAAAACACCTTGCTCCTAGCTCTTCGAAACCGACAGGCTGCGTTTTCACAGAAATAAAGACTCCAGTGAGAGAGTGAAACCAGCAGAACTGCCGTCAGACTCCCTAGACCATTCTCAACACTTTATCTCGAAGAGGTTACCCCCATCCATCCCCCGCCCAACCTCACACAAACAGACGTCAGGCACGGGGAGCGTCGGCTCGTGAGCTGATTCTGTCTGACGCTGCATCGATCCGTGCAATGTGCACCTCTTGCAGGTAACTGCCCGCCCTCAGAGTTTCCTATAGCGTTTCCAGAAGTGCTCCAAATGTATTTTGTGCTATGTGTGACTGCATGAGGTTATTGATACTCTAATTTATGTTTTTAGGCCAGCTTGAAGCACTATCAATCGTTCGAATTGTACGGTCTCGTGAGGATCTTGCAGGGATTTTAGGTTTTCATTTCTTTTAAAGAGAATTGGACACCCGTACATTAATGCAATTAGCTCGAAAGTGAACAGGAATTCACATATTTCGACTTCCCGACATCTTAGAGGGTTGAAAAAGTCATTTTGAAACTTGAAACATCCCATTTTTGTCTTCGCCATGTAATTCTGTATTGGACTTGTACCAGCTACTAGTGTCTTGACAGTTCACTGTGAGTAGCGTAAGCTTATTTTACATGCCGAGATTTCTGTCGGTGTATAGCATTTTTCATGTGGTTGTCACGACGTACGTGGTCAAGCAGCGTTCACAGTTCTGATAGACGAAGTGACTTGCTTTTGGTGCAGACGTCTGACAAGGCCTCATAGCCTTTTACTTGCGTCACTCGTTTCGGCTTGTCACATATCCTAACACGACTATGAATAACAGCCACCAAACTCATATGATAGTGTGAAAGGAAGAAAACACGTATCATTAATAGCTAACTTCTCTTGACTTTCTCAAAAATAACATTCTCTCTAGTCGGTCTGTTGGACGGATTAATACAGCACTACGGAAAACTACTGTACACAGTACTAGCGCTTGAAGTCTAAGTCACACATTTAAAATTATAGGGGATTAATTTTCATCAAATTACAACACTACAATATACACAAACAGATTTACCTATTAACATATCTTACTGTGTCACCAAATCGTAGATACACTATTTTACTTACATCCGCCGGCCGTTGTGGCCGAGCGGTTCTAGGCGCTTCAGTCTAGAACCGCACGACCGCACCGGTCGCAGGTTCGAATCCTGCCTCGGGCATAGATGTATGTGGTCCTTAGATTAGTTAGGTTTAAGTAGTTCTAAGTTCTAGGGGACTGATGACCTCAGATGTTAAGTCCCATAGTGCTCAGAGCCATTTGAACCAATTTTTTTACTTTCATCCTACCGTAAAAACTCGACACTAATTCGATGTTAGTATTCAACTAATTTCTTCCTACAGATTCTCGTGTTGAAACTCGAACTCTAAGGCTCAACTCTCTCCTGACACTATATATCTACTTCTTTCATTGTAGTTTTATCCAGCTTCCAAATTACGTACAGTCCTCCAGAAGAGTTCACAGATTAGGTCGATGTGAATATTTTTCCATGGTTCCGTGGATTCAGGGGAGGTGAAGTGACTGTAAGGTGTGAGGCAAATCAAACACCTTCCATGAAAACCGTGACATGATAAGCAAATCCAGTAGTATGTCACATGTCTCCGAATAAATCGTGACATTAAATTAACGAAAGTAATACGAGTAATGAGTGAGCAAATGGAATACCACAGACTAACACAAGAATGCCTAAATGCATGTCGTACCTTCCCACCGTGAGACAGACGCAGTTCCGAGGGGAAAAAACGAGAACAGAAGCCGAGAGCAGAACCGTGTTAAGCTAGAAGGCCCTACGATAAGGGACGGACTGGACACCCACGTCGGCAGTCTACCGCTAAGACTACCACCCGCACGTATTATCGTGAGACTTTTTTGCGTCTTTGTTACGTCAAGGACCACCACCCCCCCCCCCCCCCAGCCCATGTTAAAAGCTAGAGCCCTCCAGAAAAACAGTATAGATCTTACGATAACACAAAAAGGGCCACTACCACCGGCAAGTTTTAGCGTGAGACTTTTTCGCGTGTCTGTTACATTAGGGACACCCCCCAGCCCATGTTAAAAGATAGAGCCCTCCAGAAGAACAGTATAGATCTTACGATAACGCTAAAAGGACCACACCAGCTGCAGGTTTTTAGCGTGAGACTTTTTCGCGTCTCTGCTACGTTGCAAACTTTAAAAACATTGCCCCACCACAGAAAGTATAACGTTTCTCATTGGATAGACAGAATTTTTGTAAGCGGAGCTTAAAGTTAACATTGAGACCCTGATTGGTCAGATGAAAACACAGTCAAATAGTTTTTTTTCAAACCAACTTCGGTAAATTGTAGTAATCAGAAGTTAGAAAAGGGTTGCTTCCGAGATGGCGAGGTGAGCGGAGCTGTGCTGCCCGCCGCTGCCCTCACGCTGCCTAAACACCGACAAGGTAATGAACGCACGCGATGCCGCATTTTTGAACGCATAAAGCTTCACTCAGAACTGAAGAAGTCTCATCTGTTACACCTCCTTTTTGCGTAATACTAGTGTCGATCGTTAATTAAAGCTCATGGTGTTCACATTTGCCACTTGAACTAAAAATCTGAAACGCGGTGATTTTCTGTTATGTAGTTATTGAGAAGCCACATCAGCCACTGTAATTTACGACGAGTTAGATAAGTAATTAAAGATAATTGAGGGTCACTGTAGACCATTTTGATAGTTTTCTCTTTTGTGAAACTTAAATTAAACCTAGATTATAGATGTGTTATGGCATAGGTCATCCTTCGATCGATTGTAGAACTTGGAAACCCATTCATGGAATATTCGTTCACATTTTTGTTGAACGCAGTTGGTTTTTATCATCCTGTATTAAAATATTTCCTTTTATCAATAGTGCAACTTATAAACGATGTTTTGTGAGTAGAATAAAATTTCCAATGGTAAACGTAACTGCTTCTTCGACGCTATTTTACCAGCTAACTAAAAATAGGAAAGCCTTGAACCCCTTCCACTAAATTTAGTTAGTATTAAGATTCTTTTACAGGGAGTGCAGTGGAGCTGACGCTGAGATCATTAAGTATTTGGTTATATCATCGGTAGTCTCACTGAACTCTTCTGAATTCTACATGTCATGTGTTGTCTGGCGTCTCCTTACCAGCAACAGGTCCTAGGTTCAAACTAGTTAATTCCCTAAAAATCACGCTCAGAGCGTCGTTGCGCTAAAGTGGTAGGGAGACACGATATAGAACAAACCGACACCACCATGAATGTTTAGATGATTACTCCCAATCTTGTTTCAGTATAGAAAAAAGAATGACCTAATAAAATGTCGCAACCGTGAATAATACATAAATGACAATAATAACTGCACGTAAATATAACTAAAAAGTAAGCCATTAACAGGACTCTCAGCAGCTACTCAGCTGGTGATTTGCCATGAGAGTGCATGAAGATTCCCTTTTCGATAAAGGTAGAGCGCAACGGGCTTGGAAAAGAAATGGGAGAAGATTAGAGACGAAGCAGAAGCCTGAATGACCCCTCTTGGAGTGCGGGCCGCTGAGAGACGTACAAAAAGAGAATAACTGAGGTTCTGGAACACATCAACAGGGCTGTCGAGACATGCCGACTCCACTGCCGTGGCAAGGTGCCTTAGCTTTCTTGGTTAAGGTCCAATGACCCGATCGGGATGGTTCCACAGTTTCTAGGTTGGGTTTAAATCCGGGGTACTTGGTGACCAGTGTAGTACCCAAACTCGTCCTGGTGTCCTTCGACCCACGCACGTACACTGCGAGCTGTGTGTCGCGTTGTATTGTCCTGCTGGTAGGTACTATTGAGACAAGGAAAAGCAAACTGCATGTAGGAGTGGACATAGTCCCCAAGGATAGAAACATGCTTGTGTTGAACCACAGTGCCCTCCATAATGACGAGATCTTCCAGGGAATACCACAAAACAATCCCCAGATCGTAACACAACACTTCTTCGGCAAGGATCTTTCCGACGATTTAACAGCCATCTCTCCTATGTAGCATAAAACATAATTCATCTCAATAGGTCTCCAGACACCACTAACACAGGTCTATCATTCTACGGGCTGGAATGGAAATTCGTTTAAGTCGTCAGCTGCCGAAGCTTCAGCGTCCTGGTGTATTAGTGTTCTCCGCAAGCCGCTCCTTCCTGACATACTGAGCTCAAGCACTACATGCTCTCGTGTTTCCTTAGGCCAGCATCAGTCACAGTAAGCGATTCAGTGTAATTATGTTCCAAATATTTATCTTCGTCATCGCTACGGACTCTCGAAGTGGCAAAGTCGCTTATGTAACCTCCTTTTAATCCATTTGCGGCGGCGAGGTTCCTCAACCCACCGCCCACCCTCCCCCAAGAATGACTCATTCCGGACGAGTCGCGCTGACCACTCAGCTACCAGGGGCGGACAACCTCCGTTAAATGTACAGATTTTTATGTAGCTCGTTTCGTCTGTTGTTACTACATTCTTCTGCTCCTCACTCATAATCCCTGCTTGTTTAGCGGTGACACGTACAAAGGGTTTTCCTGGTGGGTTCAACTTACTACTTTCCATCTTGTAAACGCTAGTCCTTTCACAGAGGGCATTCATTTTAAAAGAGTCTGGGATTCTATACCACTTCTTAGGTTTAGCGCGACGTCATCCTCTCGCACCGAAGAATATGACCCATAATTGTGCATTTGCTCCCCATTATTTCTCCTATCATTTGCTGGATAGGACCACCTCCCGGCACCTCTGCTCCTGCTGCTTCCACGGTACACACGAATTCTGTTAACTTTTACATTCTGCCGCGGTTCTGCATTATTTGGTGGTCTGACATTACGATTTGCATGCTCCTCCTCATGCAAAAACTTCTCAACTCTCTCCAAATAACTAATGAATTTGTGCACGTCATCCATAAGAGCTGCAATAATATTGTTTCGCCAGTTCATGGGCAGCTCACCTTTCAGGCCCATAATAATTTGTTCTGGCTCGAGTGTATTGTTTAAATATGACAGTTTTCTCATACACTTTAACGCAAACTTTCTTACGTTTTCCTTTCTGGGATTAATCTCTTTCCTAGCCCAGAAGCTATTTAGGAAATCTATTTGGTTTTGCTTGCTCCAATATTATTTAAAAACGAATCTTTAAATTTATTTAGAGTACCGATTTGCTAAGTAGCGATAATCCTCCAAATTCTAGCCTCTCCCAAGAATTTAGTCTTTATAAATCCTATTTTTGTCTGTCTGAAAACAAAATAGGTAGAACATCTTCAAAGCCATTCTAATATTATTTAGGATGTACATTTGCTTTTGGATTAAAACGTAAAAACTGCCTCTTAGAGATATATGATATTTCAGACGATTGTGCTACAAAACTACACCCACTACTGTTAGTTCTATGTCTTAGGATAGTTTCAACACGGCATAATGTACTGCTATACTCATCAAATTTATTTTCGACCTCTTCTACCTGGTTAGTTAGCTGAAGACCATTTTCCTCACACACACCCACTTGGCCAGACATAGTTTTTTACTTAATTCATACGTTTGGCATATCCAGAACTGATTTTAGTGTCTAACAATTTGTGATCATTTACACTATAGACTCTACCGCTGATATTTTGACCTGTACTTTCTGCACACTTTCTTTATCAAAACTACCCTTTGTTTTTGTCCAGTAGCAATTTTTTTCAAGCCATCTGTTAATTCATTTTTTACAGTTTTAATGGATTGTTGGAAGTTATTCTCAACTTGAAAAATTTTGCCATCCACTTTACTTTCTAACAACTTCAAATCATTTTTCCACATTTCTTTAAAACCGCAGTCTGATTTTCCAGTTTTTCATTGAAATCTCTAGTTTTCTTTTCAATTTTTTGATTGAAATCACTAGTTTTTTTCAATTTTCTGACCAATTGTTTCAGCCATATTAGAATATTGTTTGTTTCCGTCTTTTATAAATCCTATTAATGCTGCAATACATTTCTTGCATACTTTCTGGTTCTAATTTCTGCATTATTGTTTCCTGTTTGCCTCGCTCCACCGGTACTATACCAAATTTGGTATCCACATTTGACACATTTGGTTCAGTAACACTGCCAACATTGCCATCATACAATTGGATGTTACCGATTGCATGCTTAATGTCACTTTCAGGATCTACATTATCTCCACTAGTTACATTAACTGACATACTTGAAGCAGATTCTATTCCACTGCCCGTAAAGAACAAATAAATATCGTCAAGAACCTCCTCTTTTACTTTAATATCTACTCCTTCTCTCTGTTCAAGCGTGCTAGTTTGTGAAGCAACTTATCACTGAATGAATTTATTAGTATTTACAAAATCTTTATCAATTTCCATGTTACTCAGTCTTTCAGCACACACACACATACAAACACACTATCACACACACACACACACACACACGCAACAAATACAACAAATGTAACAAACTTATCTTTCGTTGAAAGGTGCAGCCTCGGCGTGCTGAAACTGTGAGTACTCGTCGTTTAAGTTGGCAGCGCTGCCCTGCCGTACTGCTGCTCGTTGATACTGCTATGACGTCGTCTGCTGGTTACATGCGCCTTCTTTCTTATTGTGACAGTTTAACATCTTCTTTCTTGTAAGTCTCTCCGGTGACTCCAAACGGGTTCCGTTCAAAATACCTCGTGTACCGAGTTACTAAATTTTTCATTATCGATCACTATACAGTCTTTCACAAAATTTCTCTCAACCATGGATTCAATGTACTACGGCTTTTTAACTGTTTTCCCGGCCCAGATGCACCATGTACGGCTGCGCCGTTACTTTTTTACTTACCTGCACCTACCTGTGTATTCGGCGGAGCAAATCGCTGGCAGGAAAGTTGAGCAGAAACCTACCGTACTGCTACTCGCACCAGGCTGCATACAACGTAGCTATTCCAAAAATCAGGAATATGTCTCAATTTTGAATGAAAGGTGGAAATACTGTCAAAACTTCGGTATGTTCTGAAGTCGAGAATTACACGGTCACTGCCAAGCCTAATCCTAACATTCACGTTAGCAAGTTTATGCTAACGCATTTCCCACAAATCTGAACAGCTACTAAACACGGATTGTTCTTATATGAAAAAGCTCGCCACATTATTAAGTTTTCTAATGCACTCAGGTTTTTGGTCACCGATCTGCTCAGTATGCCACGCGGAATTACTGCCTTTGCTTATACACAAAATTACTTAAAAATCCGTACTTTCTAAAAGACACACCGGAATAAATATGCCTTTACTTTAAAGCACTTTCGAAGCATTTAGCATAACTAAAACCAGCAAACTATAACTTCCTTCGGAGCTCATACTACACACGATCGTACCATTGAAAGGCTGAGCTCCGACTACTGAGACAGCTGTAAGCATTTTCTATCTCCAAGAGAAAAGACGCGCAAAGAGTACTCCATTCGGATTGGTCAGTTTCCTTTAAGGCCAATAGATAAACATTATTCTCCCCCGTTAGTCCGCGCTTTTCATGGCTAACCAATCAACATATAACACACTTTCGAACTGTACTTTTTTCCGAAATAAATATTTAACACTCTGATATTCTGTTTATATTTTACGCTATTAACTATTTTAATTTGAATTCGAATTAGCTTTCCTTTTACCATAAACTTACTTAACATATTATGATACAAAATTTCTATTTCTCCTGCATTCACACTATCTTAAAACTGTCTCACACTACAGCGTTCATTAGTAGAACAATGATCTACATATTTACTTTACTCCACATTCACGCATCATTCACAGTACTAAAAGCATATACAAAACTGCACACACATAAATAAAAAGTAAACATAAAAATTCTCAAAAACATTCTCTTGAGCTGTTTCTTGAATGTCTCTGTCCGCTACTGTACTCTGGCCGATGATAATTAAAACTATGTACTCGACTGAACCCGTTTCAGACCATCTGTCACTGTGCACGCATGTGTCGGTCTCCCGATTCACAAGATCTAGACAAGAGCGATATAAGGCCCCACGCCTCACACCCCAATGAAAAATCATTCCTTCTTTCACAAACTTGATGCAAATTTTCAAAACAAATTTACAACAGTTTAATAACTTTTTCAACATTTTTAAATTCATGTTTTATGAAAGTCGTTTGAAGTTACTTCTTTTCGCTTTTTTATTTAAAGGCACTGCGTTTGGTGTCCTTCCATTTAATAATGGTATTTTGTCCTACCTTAGCATGAGCACATCACTTTAGTCGTCACATACATTCCCTGGTTTTTGATTATGGCACCTTTGCATTGTAACGTTCATAACATTCCTCCGTTCTCCACAAACACTATGTGATGAAAAGTATCCGGTCACCCCCAAAAACATACGTTTTTCATATTAAGTGCATTGTGCTGCCAGCTACTCCATATCAGCGACCTCAGTAGTCATTAGACATCGCGAGAGAGCAGAGTGGGGCGCTCTGTGGAACTCACTGACTTCGAATCATTCTCCCTGATGCGCAGGTTCTAGACAGACCGATATAACGCGCTACGCCTATTATTCAATCACATTTCCTGTTTAAATTACTGTTAAATCAATAGAATTTTCTTTTCTTGAAACCTGTCTTCTTTTAATTAATGTTTCTGCCCATGTCTCATTAAGAAGACTGTTACGCGTAGCTGCCTATTGACCACAGAAAGCGCTCACAGTATTACTGCAGTTAAACTCCTTCCCATCACCCAGTGTGGCTTTCGGCCGTCCTTCTCTTCCGACGACCTTCTCCTTCATCTCACTCATCTCCTTTCTGAACAGCTTAATTCCCGTCGCTCTGCAATCTTCCTCTCCCTGGACCTCGAACGTGCTTATGACCGCGTATGGCATTCCGGTCTCCTCTTCAAGCTCCAAACCTTCGCCCTTCCCATTAATTACATCCGTCTGATCGGCTCCTTTCTCTCCCGCCGTCCTTCCTAAGTCACCATCCATAACACAGATTCCTACACCTGCCCCAAGGCTCCGTCCTCTCCCCCCTTCTGTATCTTTTGTATACGGCGGACATGCCGCCGCCGTCGACCCCCGTCCACCTTCTCCAGTTTGCCGATGACACCGCCTTCCTCGCCCTTGCCCACACCCTGCAGCGCTCCCAACACCTTCTCCAATCCCATCTTGACCGGTTCACCGCTTGGTGCAACCAGTGGTTGCTCAAGGTCAATCCATCCAAAACCCAGGCGATCATTGTAGGCAAAACCACCCCTTCCTTCCGCCTCCTTGATTTCTCTCTCACCGTCTATGGCCGTCCTATCGCCCTCACCCCCACCCTCAAGTACCTTGGCGTCACCCTCGGCCGTCGCCTCTCCTGGACCCCCCATCTCCGGATAATCGAATCCAAGACACACTCCCAACTCCACCTCCTCAAGCTCCTTTCAGGCCGTACGTGGGGTCTGGACCCCTCCACCATCCTCCACACCTATAAATCCCTCATCGGCCCTATCCTCTGCTACGCCCATCCGGCGTGGATCTCCGCCGCCCCCCCCCCCCCTACCTTTTATAAATCGCTTCAAATCCTTGAACGCCATGCTCTCCGCCTCACCTATCGCATCCGTCTCCCCTCCCCCACGCGGATCCTGTATGATCTCATTCCTTTCCCCCACCTCCTCCTTTTCCTTGAAAGGATATGGATCCAGTACACCTCCCGCAAACTCGACCCTCCTCACCCTCTTGTCTCGCCCATCCTCTCCCACCCCTGCCCGCTACAGCGCCTGTATTCCCACGTCCCACCCGGTCTCCATCTCTCCACCCTCCTTACCCTCTCCCAAGGTGGCTTCCGGTAGCTCCCCCTCCCTGATGAAGTCCTCCTCCCCTCCATCTACCCCTCCTATCAACTTTGATCCTACCCGCCCCCACTTCCTGTGGCCTCTCCACTTGGCACCCTCCCTCCCTTCTATCTCCTTTTCCCCCGTCCCCTTCCGCCACCCCTCTTCCCCTGGGCTCCCCCCTTTTTTCCTTCCCTCCCCCTGTCTCCCTTGCCCATGGCATTTGCCCTCCCCTCTCCCTGTCCCACTCCCCTTCCTCCTCCCCCTCCCTTGGCAGGTCCCTGGACTCGGACAAGCTCAGTGAACATTCGCGCGCAGGAGATCATCGCCATCAGTGTCTCGTGTGTGTGCCTTCGTTTTGTGTTCAGTGTCCTTTCACCGTCACGCCACCACCGTTCACGTGTGCCGTCGCAGTCATCCGTGTTATGTGCGCTGTGTCACCAAGTGTTAGTGTTTTTCTCATCCAGCGTGAACGGCTTCATGTTTACTGTTTTTTTGTATCTACATTTTTTGCCCGCCGTTTTTATTGTATTGTCTGTGCCACCTATATGTTATGTTATTGTACCACTCAAGGCTGAAGAGCAGGGTAATATGCTGCTGCCAGCCCACCTTGTATTGAGGTGATTAAAATTACAATAAAGAAAGAAAAAAATACTGCAGTTAACAGAATGAAAAGCCATTTATCAGGGGCGGTCAAAAAGTTTTTGTTTGAGGACATTTCTGTAGCGTATGTGCAACGTAGTGCGACTCCAATGCAACACTGACATGTAGGACCGGAATCAGTGTGGCATTCGTGTATTTTCGACGTGCGTGAGGTAAAAGTGGAAACGTGAATTATGGCGGCGTTATTATCAAATGCGTCCCATCAACGTGCGTACGTAATAGGTTCCAGAATGCCTTGCATAAAATCTGGATTTTGCAGTCGTCACTCTTCGGGTTGCATTGGCGCTAGAAAGGTAAGAAGGAATACTAGTGTGAGAGAATGAGAGGGGCATAGTGACAGTGGGACATAGTTGGAAATGACAGAAAAGTGGTATCGAAAGAGAGAAGGAGACAGTGCCAGCAAGCGTAGAGAGATAAATTAACAGAAGGAGAAAGTGGAAGTGGGTGAAAAACAGTGATAATGAGACACAGCGTATATGACAATGACAACGAGGAAGAGAGAGATAATGACAATGAGAAGGGGCAGCGTAGTGTTGGCAGAAGAGCCAACACCGTGTTACTAGAGGAGGCCGAAATGCACGCGTTTTAGCTCACGCAGGCTGGCGTGAGGAGGGAAGAACTATACTGACGTGAGGTCTGGAACATGACAAGGAATTATAATTAAGAAAGCGGATGTAATTAGTTTCATACTTAACTTTAATCCATTAATGATGAACGACGCCCTCGACGGTACATGAGTCACAATATTATCTGTTCAGAATAGTAACTGAATATGGCGCCTCGGTAGGTCGTAGCTAATGACGTAGCCGAAGGCTATGCTAAACTGTCGTCTCTGCAATTGAGAGCGTCTGTATACAGTGAACCATCGCTAGCAAAGTCGCCTGTACAACTGGAGCGAGTGCTAGGGAGTCTAGACCAGACCTGCCGTGGTGCGGCGCTAGGTCTGAAATCACTGACAGTGACGACACGCGGGTCCAACATATACTAACGGACCGCGGCCGATTTAAAGGCTACCACCTAGCAAGTGTGGTGTCTGGCGGTGACACCACAGGCAGCAGCAGTAGGAAGGAAGGAACGAGATATTAGCAGTAAGAGAGAGCAAGTGAGAAACAGTGATGGTGAGAGGAGACTGAAGTAGTAAGACAGAACGAAGGGGACAGTGGAGACAATGACACAGATACACAAAGGGAAAATGACAATGAGTTCGGCTGAATTAATGAGTGAGAAAGGGGAAATGGGAGTGGATGTGTATGAGCGCCTTTCAGTAATGAACTAGTGAGTGTGAGTGAATTATACTTAGGGGGGCCGTGAGAGTTTGAGGTGAGTTGCATGATAAAAAAATGTTCACGTGCCATACGTCTTGGGAAAAGTTTTTAGATACATGATATAATGAGGCATCTGGTACCGCAATTTTCAGTAAAAGTCTTTTAAATAAACCAGGAGATATTGGCATCTTTTGTGCTCAGGAGCAGGCTTGCACTGGTTGTTTCCTTGGCCACCGAAGGACAAACATCGGTGACATCCATTGGGTGGTAAAGAATCTGTATGGGGCAGCAATTAAGGTGAAACGTGCAGGAAAATTGCGACACAGGGCGGTGCTTCTTCATCATAACCCACGTCCATACATCGTAAATATCCGGACACAGAAGTTACGACGACTTAAGTGGGAGACACCTGTGCAGCCGCCCTACAGTCATAATCTCTCCCCATGCGTTCATTACACCTTTGGTCCGTTTAAAAAAAAGCCTTAAAGGGTCGACGATTTCTGTCGTGCAAGGATGAGCAGCAGGCAGTTACGGACTCTTCACGCAGCAGGACACGGTGTTTTACCAAACGGGGAACTTCAATCTGGTGCGTCGGTGGTATGATTGCCGCAATGCTCACGCCGATTTTGCCTCATCGGCGCACGGATGCTGAATTGTGCAGCCTTAGAACGGAAACATTTTGATCGCCGTAATAGAAAGGTTTTGTACAGTGATATACTATGTACGTATCATCTGAAAGACTTGGGGTTCGAGTAACACCTGGTGAATGGGAAGTACCACAGATTAGGTATTTACGATGAGACAGATTTGGACAAAGTCCAAATAATCAACCTCTGTTGCCGAAAGAGCGGAAGTGGTTGAGGCTTAAAGTCCTGATCAGCAGTCTTTGCGCTAATGTCCTGAATTATGTTCTAAACCCATCCGTAGTGTTTCATGGAATGGGGACATGTAAGACTGTTGATGTGATCCGACCGTCGAATCGGTAGGTTACGCTCCATGGCCTCTTGATGCTATTCGAGAGGAGTTGGCTATATGCCGTCAGCAGAATTCATTCTTTCCCATCCTTTCAACCATAACAACAAACCCAAGAGTACACAGTACAGGCACTCATCACAGTAATCCACAGGACACAGACACACACCTGACAGTTCATAACAGATTGGAGAAAACATTTTCTACCACTTCCACCAGGAACTGTACTACGCGATGCAGGACTCCTGCATTTGCTCACCTACGCTTTTTTCCTGAGTATGAGACTAGTTTGATTTGAAAAATAAACGCTTTGTTCAAGGCGTAAGACAAATTCTGACGTCAACAAATCATAATCAAAACTGCAGAAGAAAAATAACATTTATTAAACGGAAGTTAACAGCTGATACGATCAGTAAGCTCCCCTTTTGCACCTACAGTGCCCAAGCAGATTTGTATCTAGTAATGGGTATCGGTAGCGTGGCTAAGGCGCTGCAGTCATTGACGGTGCGGCTGGTCCAGGCGGAGGTTCGAGTCATCCCTCGGGCATGGGTGTGTGTGTTTGTCATTAAGATAAATTAGGTTAAGTAGTGTGTAAGCTTAGGTACTGATGACCTTAGCAGTTAAGTCCCATAAGATTTCACACAAATTTGAATATTTGAGAGTGTGACTGCAGACAGAGAGGAACAAGTGCGTGTAGGAAATTATATCAGCACCAGAACTGTTAACCATTCTGAATCTTGGAAAAGCATATTCATGTCTAACATTTCTCGCTCTGTCTCTCTATCTCTGTGTATGTTAGAGGAAATTAAAGATTGTTCCTGGCAGTGATTCAAGCAATTCGTTGGGTGGAATCTTCTCTCCTTTTAGTCCATTTATCTGACCATCCGGAAACCTCTTTTATCTCATAGTGCCATTGGGATGCGAACACAGATTGCGTTATGCCCTCTAGAAAGTCGGTTTTCTTTCTCCAGACTATTCGAGTAACTTTTTGAGCAGTAGTGTTGTACTACTGGTTGAAGCAAGAACACGTCTGGTGAAAGACGGGTAGTGAATAAATATGCGACAAGAATTGCTAAGAACTCCTTTGCTAAACAATACAGGCTGTGCTGTGAAGCGTTCGAACACACTTCGTAATCGGCGGTCACAGTGCACACACTTCTATTGCTCCAAGATGACCAGTTTCAACTCTCTTATGCTGCCATTATCTGATCTTATGCAACTGAGTATAAAATTGTGATGTCACGTTACATTAAGACAAACCATAAAAGGCACTGTGCATATTTGCTTCCCATGATAGAAATCCATCTTATAAAATACACACAACTGGTAAAATGCACACTAATGATAAAAAGCACACAGTTAAGATCCTCGTATCGTCCTTGCATGCTGGTGGTTGCAACCAGGAACCAATACAACGAGGTTCCAACTGAAGCAGATACGCCCCCGAAACTCACCCCTCCAGCTTCCCATGCAGGTGTCGAGTGGCTCCACCAAAGGAACGCGAGTCAAAGGACAAACATGTAATGTAAAACACTCTGTGTTCTCACAAGTCTCTGGTGAAGATGTCATCTGTCCTGAAATACCCCACCGCCGCATTGCTCTTGATCATAGCTTCTAACGGGCAGAGTCTTTTGATGTTTCATCTGCCAGTTGAGTGCCAGTGAAGGCTCAATTTTATCATCCGGATGGCCTTTCAGCATTGCGCATTCCTGGTTTTCTAAGGACGTGGCGTTCTCGGGTGAGACTGCAGAACAAGGGCTGTGCGAAACCCCACCGTTTTCAGATACATAGTTGGTGTCAATGTGCCCCTGCCAATTCCCCTACTAGCCAAAGCCCTCAGTACAGTAGTTCGCCAAACAGGAAGACCACTGTAAATTTCTCCCTCTGCCTCCCAGTGTGGGACACTGAACTTTAGACGAAAGCCACTCATTGACACACGATCACCTATTTTACGCTGAATACAATGAAAATGGAATGAGATGATATCAGCTTATGAACCCACTAAATATTATAAAGATCGTATCATTCCCTTTCTTGTACTCTACGCGGTGTTCTCTTTACGTTAGCTTTTCGACAGACTTGTCTCGTCTGTGAATCAGACTGACCTTACCTAGAGCTTATCTGCCGTATGTAGCATCTAAAAGCGTAACTGCAAATCCGCATAACAATACTTGCAGTTTGAACAGTACATTAAAGTATAATGCAATATTTGACTAATTTGACCTTCTGTTTACCTCAATAAAACTTACTTATGCTATCGAACTTTGTCTGATGTGTTTACTAGAGAATACGCTCGGACGTTTTATTTAGCAAGAAACTATTCAAAGCACTTCACTTCTCACGTTGACTTCTGTTTTCCACTACACATAGTGACTGTGTCCGCAACTTGAACAGGAAGAGTGAGTAAACTCACCTTGGTAAGTTCCTCCTGACATTAATAGCTTCTGTGTGCTATATGTGATTGCCACATCCCCAAGGAACGAATTTTCAGTACTAACTCTGTTCATTCAACTTGGAACAGTTATTCAAGTTTTTTGAGAATTGCAATGAAATTGACAAGATATCAGTTTAATTAAGTTTAGTACTTTAAGTGTTTTTCAAAAATCATTTAAAGTTAATATTTGTCATTGGAATGAAGACAACATCCTCATAAAACTTTAAGAAAATGCCTTTGTAACAAATTTTATTCAGACGGCGTAGCAAATTGGCCCATCAAAAATGCATACTGTTCAGTTTGAACTTAGAAAACACTAGAACTACTTTTGCTACTGTTCGTATCATTATCAATACATTTGAACTTAAGGTTTATAAGAATTAAATGGGTTTTGAAATCAAACAGCAACAATCTGTAGTTATAAATGATAATATACTGAACAAAACATAACTGACCACAGAATGAGTTGAATTAAATCTGACTCTCCTCTACAATAATGTTAAATAGTTCGTTGTTTGTCTTCTAACGACTAGTGCTATTGAGGATATGGTTCCAAAAAACACTTCTGAAAATTCCACACCTTTCGAGTTAAAACTATATGATGGTGGCATCACCACGGCTGCACATATTCCGCAGACTTGAAGCAAAGTTGTGTAATGACTGAAAACCCATAAAGGATCCTGGTAAGTCTTGCAGACATGGCTAATAATTACCAGAGATGACGTTTTAAAACAGAAGTACTACGTCTTTCTACATTATTTTGGGCAGATATTAGCACAAAGTGTCATGACTTTCACTGTCGCTGCTGCCTGTTTACTTTTGCCCTGCTCAGTCTGTCCGTTGTAAATTTTTTTTCAACAAAAGAGGTGATTCCAAAATTGAATGTGACAAAGCCAGAGTTTATCCCTATCTCAACTCCCTCTGCCGGGGCCACCTACTTCGCATTTTCCTTTCTAGAAAAGGCGTTTACCAAATGAAAATGACAAGGTGAAACGCTAACCCTTCTTCAGGTCTCACTACTTCCTACTTTCTTATGCATGTTTTGATATTTTTATAAAATATAGGTAATACTAAAATAAGGTGGAGCTCAGGCTACACAAAAATCACATGTTTTATATTCTTAGTTGAAGAACAGTAACCAAACTGTACGTTTATAGTTGTAATTAAACCAGTAAAACATTCACTAAATAAGCATGCCAAATTTTGAAAACACACTGTATTCATCGACAGTAACACAGTAGTTTTATAAAATGACCGTAGTAATCAATCATCCATTTGTAAATTAGTCTGATAACAAACTAAGAACAAGTTCACGTGAACGCCATCTTAATTTAGTGAACTTTTGAACTAACTACGAGAGGAGAAGATTCAGACAGGGCTCAGGTTTACAGTGAACAGTTATCGTTAACTTTAACTTTAATTAGATAGTTTACTTGTTAAATGCTTTCATCATATTATCAATATTATTATTATTATTATGAATTAACGTCAATCTGTTGCTCCTGAAAAGTATAGACAATTTTTATTTTTTCTTTCATTTCATTTTTGCTTACCTGTTGTACAGCAACTGTATGACTAAAAATTTTGCTACTCATTTTATTCGTATGATAATTCTGAGTGTTAATTGTCGCAATATGAATCAATGCCTCCAACAAACTATAATAAATAATTATGTATGCAATCAAAGATAATTTAAGTTGAACGGCGTAGTGAAGGCATTCTCTGGTAACTGGCGGACGTGACATCGGGCAAGGGGTGCAGAAAGGGATACTCTGTCTGATGGCCAAGAGATCAATATCTCTTGTAAACGACTGTAACCTATGAGTTGAATAGATATATTCAATGAAAGTGAAATTTGTATTTCAATCAGTCGCTGCTATTATTCAAATCATAAGCGTTCTTATTTTTAAAACAATATGAAAACATCATAATTTCATTATGCTTAGCATATTCCAAAACTAAGTTTGTGATTAATGCAAAAGGGGACCAACAATGGTAAATATATTGAATACTGATATTAACTTATCAGTATAGTGTGAATTCTGGGACAGATTGTTTTGTTGCCACAATTCCACAAGTGTCAAGTTCTTGTATGCTGCCTGGAGATCAAAGACATCAGCATGGGTCTAATTCTGGGTTAGGACCACTACAGCAATGGAGGCACTGACTTGTCATATTTATGTGCAAATCACATAAACACTTAGCTGATGTTGCAGTCAGCTAACCACAACGAGGGCAATTCCAACCTGACACTAGCACCAGTACCAGAAGATCTTTTTAAAGAGAATGAAAGGGTGCTTAGTATTTCTGCATACAGTTCACTTATTCAGGATGTTTCAGTTGTTTACAACGAGGTGTAAAGTAAAGACTGCTTCAAAATTCATCTATAATATAATTGCACCCACCGTCAGGCAATCCGTGAAATTCGGATGACACGGGCAACTCACCACTATGTGCAAGAGCAGACCTTCCTGTTTAGGACTGTATTGTTCATGTTCCGAACACAAGGATGGAAATAGTAATAAACATCAGAAATCGGAATCGGTTAGAGCAATAATACGATTGTTCTTAGAGCTACACATATACAGTAATATTGTATTATATCAGGTTAGTGAAGATGGATCGGAAAGGATAGTATGTTTTTGTATTGCCCAGTGCCTGGCTTCCCCAGTGTTCTTACGATCTACTAGGAAACTAGTGTGATATGGTAACTACTAAATTCCTCTCAACGTCTGGACGAAATAGTAGTACATGGTTTGGGCGTAGAGAACATTTTTTGGAATGGAATTGATATTGCCTCCTGGTTTCAGTGTTACACAGTAATCTTAGCGTCGGACCCGATACCAATGCAATCGCTAACAAAACATGAAAAGATTTTCGTGTCATATTTTCGGCAGCGTTGGGGTATGCAACAAAGCACACAGTCCAAAGCACCGTGAGATCATTAGGTATTTACTATTTATTTCCACCGCAGCCCATTCATATCTGATTGAAAATGGTGTGCAAAGGTGAATTAGACTGACTAAGACATCGGGTCGCTTAGAAATATCTCTACATGTCAATGGGCAACGCCAATAGCGATCGTCTACATATTTGTGGAAACTTGAAAGTAACATTCAACTCTGTTGCTGTTGTCGATGTTTATCTTAACTCACCCCCTCCAAAAAAAAAATATCTCTTACTAAAATATTCAGTTTTCGAGTTTCTCAGAGATCGATCTGGCAAATGTGTACCTGCAAAATTCCTTGGTTGAAAAGTCACGATCAAGGCACGACATACACAACCATAAGCGACTCACCTTTGGGCACCGAGATGCACTTGTTTTGTTTCAGCGGTGCTTTAACGATTCATGTGTAAACTATTTACACATAACGTTACCACAGGCAACTGAGCTATGTTGCAACGTGTGCAAGATCTAATTCTTCCATACAGAAGTAAAGTAAGGGGGCTATTAAAAATGGTATCCAGCCCACCAGTACATACACAAGCCATCAAAAGCTGTCACTACCCAAGTAAATGTGAGGGACTCAAGCTCCTATGTGTAAAAGACATTATTAAAAGAAATTTTTCCACATGTAGTTACAATTATCCACCTGTTACAAATTTTAATTTAGCTACAAATGAAGGAAAATCGTCGTCCGACCATCCAGTTTTCGATTTTCCGTGATTTCCCTGAATCGCACCAGGCAAATTCTGTGATGTTTCGTTTAAAATGGGACAGCCGAATTTCATCCCCGTCCTTAAAACAATCCCAACTTGTGCTACACCTCTAATCATATCGTTGTTGATGGGACATTTAACGCTAATCTTCATTCCTTTTTTACTAATGAAGGTGTTACAATTAGATTGTGCAAAAGTATGCTATAGCACTTACAACAGACTAAACGAACGTCTTCATGCGACCCCATGGTTCTATCAGCTAAACCCGTCATGACAACCCATGGCCAAGGGCATGGCCGTGATTGGTCTTGTCCCAAATGAACATCGGGGGAATAACATAACCTGTTACTAACATTTCAAAGGCGCTTACACTTGCACAAGTAACTACGAGATCGTGCTGAATACTAATGCCTCCGAATTTTTTGTGAGAGAACTCATAAAGCTTTTCAAGTAAAACTAACTGTATTAATATCCTGGACCTTTATTCTTCATTTGTAGCCCTCTGCCGCTAGTGGGTTCGTAATTGTAGCACTTGGCGGTGTGTAACGGAACTACGTATGTGCGTGAGAAAACAGTGTGCTGTAATCGAGTTTCAAATTTGAAGGGTTGTTCAACACATGGAGCACCCTCTCCTACAGCATTACAATCGCAGACCACACACGAGTTCCTGCGACATCTGCAAGCATCCGCAGGCCGCGGTGCTAGGCGCTTCAGTCCGGAACCGCGCGACTGCTACGGTCGCAGGTTCGAATCCTGCCTCGGGCATGGATACGTGTGATGTACTTAGATTAGTTAGGTTTAGGTAGTTCTAAGTTCTAGGGGACTGATAACCTCAGATGTTAAGTCCCATAGCGCTCAGAGCCATTTGAACCATTTTTGCAAGCATCCGATGCCTTGGGTTCACTATCATCGATCATCCTCCTCTCAGTCCCGACTTGACCTCATGCGGTATTCATCTACTTCACTTAGATACTGATGAAGCAGTGACAGCAGAGGCGAGCTGGAGGTTTTAGGTATCTTGTATGTTGAAATGGAATCCCAAAAATCTCCCTACATATGCTGCTTCTCTCTAATGTCTGATTATGAGCCCTCCTGCCGATAATCAATTCATTCCTTGGGCTGCCAGAGCAGACGCTGTAGCTCCTGCAACGATTAGTTTCACTACTCAATAACTCCAGTTACGAAAACCGCTAAACTTCAAACACTAAAAATACTATTACGAATTCTTTCTTCATCTCAGTCGTAATGTATGATTTTACAGAAACGGCAGAAGTCTTTTTCCAGAGCGACACAGCAGGCCGTGACAGCAATAAACACTTTCACTAATGAAATGGTCGTACGGGAAAATTCCCACTTCATCGCTGCCTCGGGCATGCTGTGTTCTATCGCTCGTGCACCAACTGTAACATCACGTTCAAATTCCCTTAAATCTTGATAACGTGTCACTGTAGCAGCAGTAACCGATTTAACAACTGCGGCAAACACTTGTTTTCTTATATAGGGGTTGCCGATCGCCGTATTCTGCCCGTTTACATATATCTGTATTTGAATACGAATGCTTATACGAGTTTCTTTGACGCTTCAGTGTGTGACACGATGCAGGGAACCTGCATTCGACTCCCCCAGTAGTCCCAGAGATTTTTCCTCAGTGGGAATACTAGTACGGGGTACAGTCAGCCTCGTGATGCCAAGTGAGGAGCGAATCGACTGATCAGTAGCTCTTACAATGTCAAGAAACGCGACAACGAGCGGGGTGCGGTTGTGGGGAGGGCGGTCGTGGGCTGACCGCATGCCCTCCAGACAGCGTGCGATAACGCCACTGGCGGAGGATGAAACGGGGTCTGTCGGACCCGATTTGCCCGTCCCAGGCCAGAACGCGGAATTTTATCTTTTCGTGCCCTCAAAGGTACCAGACTGCCCACAAGCTCCCCAATTGTGTTCAGTCTTCAGTTTGTAAAACATTCCCTGCTGTTGTAGATGAGATAATGTTGGTGGTCACAAATAGCAACCTCTTCCATATGGTTATTTTCAAAGCACATTCGTTTCAGAAATTCCACTACATCGTTCAACGTCAGAAAAGAAGGAATATTGCAAGTATTCAAGTAAAAAATCTCAAAGGCCATGTAGGGGCGGTCAATGGAGGTGAGTCTACATATATTCTAATTTAACAGTATTCAGAAACATGTTTGTGTGTTCAGCTTCAAATTGTGTGTACATATTGTAACGCAACAATTCATTCCCTCTACGAGTCTAAATAATCCATATTAGTTATTATCCGATTTTGTTCAAATTTGGTACACACCCTTTTATTATTAATGGAATGATGCTGTCAAAATTTCAGATTTTTATTTATTATAGTTCTAGAGATAAAGAGAATTACCTAAAACTCCTAAAACCCATGCTTGTTGATTAAAACCGAGTTAGTAACAATAACAGATTGACTTTCATAATCATTTGAAGCCATTCCGAAGTTATCAGTGCATAAAAATCAGTTAATTAGAATTTTCTTTTTGAAACTTTAGTCAATGTGCATTACATAATACAGAAATCGGTCAAAGTTATTATTTGATTATATTTTGCCGTGTGAGTCGGTGGGAATGATTGAGAGAATTTATGTGGGATGTACGTTAAAATGTAATATTTCATTTTACGTAAAACCATGTACAAACGAATTGTGGGAAGGGTATGTTGCAACCACGATTCAGGTGCTTGTTTTTGTATAAAAGTAGCCAGAATGGAAGTTAGAGGCGGAATAAGTTTATTTATCAAGTTGAAGAATATTTCGCACTTCACTTATTTTGATAAAAAAAATACAAGAAATTGAAGTTCTGCTGACATTAATGACTATCAAATTAGTGACTGGATGAGGCAAGATTAGCCTTGAGAATGATATGGAAAGAACGTTCTGATTGGTCGTTTAGATCAACAGCCAATCAGAACTAAGTTGTTCCCTCCAGAAAAGAGGAGTGGGCATATAGGAGAGTACCTCGATGGGAGTCACTTGCTAGCCGGTCAACGGCTAACATGTTAGATCGCACCTTAAAAATACTCTGTTGTTATTGTTGTGGTCTTCAGTCCTGAGACTGGTTTGATGCAGCTCTCCATGCTAATCTATCCTGTGCAAGCTCCTTCATCTCCCAGTACCTACTGCAACCTACATCCTTCTGAATCTGCTTAGCGTATTAATCTCTTGGTCTCCCTCTACGATTTTTACCCTCCACGCTGCCCTCCAATGCTAAATTTGTGATCCCCTGATGCCTCAGGTCATGTCCTACCAACCGATCCCTTCTAGTCAAGTTGTGCCACAAACTTCTCGTCTCCCCAATTCTATTCAATACCTGTAGCACCACATTTCGAAAGCTTCTATTATCTTCTTGTCCAAACTATTTATTGTCCATGTTTCACTTCCATACTTAGCTACACTCCATACAAATACTTTCAGAAACGACTTCCTGACACTTAAATCTATACTCTGTAAGATGAGGAAATAGTGAGCTAATTTCGGTTCGAACATATCGTGACAGAAGCAGCTGGCGTTACGAACATTTTAATGAAAGTTTGGGGTTTCTAAATTAAATAGATTGAGAGATATGAGCGTGTGAACTTTCTGGTCGTAGTAACAACTCCGTGTGGCTCTGTACGGAATATTTTGAGCGAGCACTTCTTAAGAAGAAGACCACTGGAACGACCGAATCTTTAACTCGCGAATAGTTGTGGTACTGTGACTGGTAGAACGTAAAAGTTAGACGGGTCGGACTTACTAAAATTCTGGCTGCTTTTCGATTGAATATTTGTTATACACACAGTGAACGTTGAATGATAATGTTTTACCATAGTAAATACGGACTTGATAGTCATTTCATGTGTTTCAATATGAATAAAAAGCAGCGATAATGTAATTTTAAACGCTTTTCTGCAAGTAGACCGAAGGTCCCGAAAGCGAACTTTCAGGAACTGACTTTCAACTAGAGTTACACGGCCTCTGTGTAGGTGGTGGTTTCATGAATGCCGCTTTACACTGCCTAACACATATCTGATACCACAGAGTGATGGGACGTCGGCAAGGTGGGTGAACTCAATTACAGCGTTAACAAAAACGCAGGCGCCGACCCCGCACCGCTGCAATATGCATTTGCATATTTGTGTTTGTGACTATGTGTGAAAGAAGATAGACGTTTCTCTAGCAGAATGTAAAACAGATGGTGAGGTGACGAAACGCTGGAATGCATGTGAAAAATGTAATTCCTCCTCTGCATCTAAAACATCATGAAATGAGAACTACAAATACACTCCTGGAAATTGAAATAAGAACACCGTGAATACATTGTCCCAGGAAGGGGAAACTTTATTGACACGTTCCTGGGGTCAGATACATCACATGATCACACTGACAGAACCACAGGCACATAGACACAGGC
The DNA here is from genome assembly GCF_023897955.1 of Schistocerca gregaria. Lineage (NCBI taxonomy): Eukaryota > Metazoa > Arthropoda > Insecta > Orthoptera > Acrididae > Schistocerca > Schistocerca gregaria. Next base: position 440,626,885 of record NC_064931.1, on the reverse strand, counting down.
AACACAGCATGCACAACGTCGGCACTAGTACAGTGTATATCCACCTTTCGCAGCAATGCAGGCTGCTATTCTCCCATGGAGACGATCGTAGAGATGCTGGATGTAGTCCTATGGAACGGCTTGCCATGCCATTTCCACCTGGCGCCTCAGTTGGACCAGCGTTCGTGCTGGACGTGCAGACCGCGTGAGACACCGCTTCATCCAGTCCCAAACATGCTCAATGGGGGACAGATCCGGAGATCTTGCTGGCCAGGGTAGTTGACTTACACCTTCTAGAGCACGTTGGGTGGCACGGGATACATGCGGACGTGCATTGTCCTGTTGGAACAGCAAGTTCCCTTGCCGGTCTAGGAATGGTAGAACGATGGGTTCGATGACGGTTTGGATGTACCGTGCACTATTCAGTGTCCCCTCGACGATCACCAGAGGTGTACGGCCAGTGTAGGAGATCGCTCAACACACCATGATGCCGGGTGTTGGCCCTGTGTGCCTCGGTCGTATGCAGTCCTGATTGTGGCGCTCACCTGCACGGCGCCAAACACGCATACGACCATCATTGGCACCAAGGCAGAAGCGACTCTCATCGCTGAAGACGACACGTCTCCATTCGTCCCTCCATTCACGCCTGTCGCGACACCACTGGAGGCGGGCTGCACGATGTTGGGGCGTGAGCGGAAGACGGCCTAACGGTGTGCGGGACTGTAGCCCAGCTTCATGGCGACGGTTGCGAATGGCCCTCGCCGATACCCCAGGAGCAACAGTGTCCCTAATTTGCTGGGAAGTGGCGGTGCGGTCCCCTACGGCACTGCGTAGGATCCTACGGTCTTGGCGTGCATCCGTGCGTCGCTGCTGTCCGGTGCCAGGTCGACGGGCACGTGCACCTTCCGGCGACCACTGGCGACAACATCGATGTACTGTGGAGACCTCACGCCCCACGTGTTGAGCAATTCGGCGGTACGTCCACCCGGTCTCCCGCATGCCCACTATACGCCCTCGCTCAAAGTCCGTCAACTGCACATACGGTTCACGTCCACGCTGTCGCGGCATGCTACCAGTGTTAAAGACTGCGATGGAGCTCCGTATGCCACGGCAAACTGGCTGACACTGACGGCGGCGGTGCACAAATGCTGCGCAGCTAGCGCCATTCGACGGCCAACACCGCGGTTCCTGGTGTGTCCGCTGTGCCGTGTGTGTGATCATTGCTTGTACAGCCCTCTCGCAGTGTCCGGAGCAAGTATGGTGGGCCTGACACACCCGTGTCAATGTGTTTTTTTTTCCATTTCCAGGAGTGTACGTGTGTGGGGCTTGTGAAAAATAAGAAAAAAAATCAGAAAGTGAATAAAGTTTAATTGGTGGAATCCAACCTCAAACCTAAACTAGTAGAGTGGAAGACTAACAGGTAGAAGTACTGCGATTATTGCAAAAGCTCATTAAGGAAGGGATATAACGGAAAATGCAAAAATTACAGCCATATTTAGTAATGCACAAATGTAAAATTTTGCATGTGTAAAGCAAAAGAGCTGCGTTTTAACAGAAAAATATAATAAAAATGCAGGATTAATATTTTGCCCGTTTTTTTTTTTCGCTCGGTCATAGGTGCTGCAGTCATGGACTGTGCGGCTGGTCCCGGCGGAGGTTCGAATTCTCCCATAAGATTTCACACATATTTTTTTAAAAAAATTTATTGACTTTTAAAAATCCATTCCTCAAATTCCAATTATGTAAGGAATCTGAAAATTTCATTGCAGTGTCCTGAGGAGGTTATAAGACTACTGAACTACAGTTATTAATTTATGGTACAAACCGTATCATTAACAGTGTTTTTAATTTTGCACATCCAAAATTAACTATTTTCTACATATAGGAATACGTTGCGAACAGTTCCTGAAAATTTCATAGCACTAGCGCATATACTTTGTGAGAAAAGGCTTCTAATAAAGAAAAAAATGTAAAAGAGAGGAAATGAGGTTCAAAGATTTTCTTCTAACACTTCTACATGTAATAAGCTTACCTCAATTTTAAAATCCTCCATAATGATACTCTTTATCCTGCAGATTTCTCTTCTCTCCTCTTCGAATCTGCCTTGTCTGTATTTGCACGTAAGGCACTGGTCTGTTAGCTTTCTTGACCCTGCTATCGTCGATGGTGTAAAGTACTTTTCTGGTAAACACGCTAGTATCTATACCAACTCTCCTCAACACTTCAGTTCTGCCATTACTTCGGTGATTCTAACATAAAACAGCATCACAGACATTTATCTGGAGTACTTAAAGTCCACATAATGTCTTTTATGAGCATCTAATCCAAATTAAATTATTGAGGCTTTCATTTGCATTTTGTGTCTTTCCGTGAAGACACTTCCTCAATAAATCAGGCTTTGCAAGAAGCAGAATGTTGGATTAATTGCATTTATAACAGGTTCTGGCAATGAGTGTTTATTGAATGCGTATCATTTCTGTTACTGAACTTACACCAGTCGTCTTTCGAACACAGATTGTGCATTAGTGTTTGGTCAGTGGATAGTTTGTGGCAAAAAATTGCCCACACAGCGCGCCCCATTACCTCTAAATCATATGTTCTTTTCATGACAGCTCTCCCATAAAGTAACTGATGAAAATTAGTTTCTTTCATAGCAAGCTTGCCTTTTCCTCCTTGTGGTTTTCCAATCTCAAGTGCTTCACCTTTCTTTTCTTTCAGCAAGCGACGAAGCCTACCACCAAGCCTCTTTTGGATGTGACCAACATATTCCAACTTTTCTATTGTTGTATTGTACGGAGTTTTATCTGTTACAGCTTTGAACGAAGAGGAGTCCCCATCACCAAGGTATTTAGTATATCTAACACCTTACTGGTCCTCAGATCTGGAGAACGTCCTCACAACTGCAGCAGCCTCCATGCTCCACTTGCGCCATTATAATTTTTAGAGTATGCTACTGCATGCTTTTATTGCCACAGTTTCTCACTGTCCTCATTGTTGGACATTTTTCTTTTTGCAACTGGTGGCAGTATTTAGACTTCATTTCTACATCTAAAACTTAACCTGAGTCAATACCAATAACAGACGCAGCTCCATACAGAGATGTGTGACCCCTTTTCATCCAGGTTCCGTCTATAGACACACAGAGGTCAGCAACATTTATAGGACATTCGCTGTCATGAATATCTACCCCAGGATCTATTTCTTCTTGGTTTATTTCCACCAGTTCCTCCACTGCTTTCTTCATAGAAACATTGGCAGTATCGCATACAGCATCAGACATTTATTTATTTATTTTTTCAAACCTTGCACAAGGTGGAGGTATGTTCACAAAACCACACAATAAATTACCTCCTTCCCTGCCCTGTCCAAGGCATCTCAGAGCATATGCTAACCTAAAATTGCTTTCGTAGGTACCAGTGTCAGTTTTCTTGGAGGAGGAAAATGAAAATTCATAGCAACACGAACTACAAATTAATTTAAAATCACAAGCTTTTCCCACTCGTCTTTCTTCAACAACTATCATGCATTCCGTATTTTTACAGCTAACACATGAACATGAAAACTTTATAGACTGGAAGAGAAGTTCTGAATCAATAAGTCTGAATCCAGTGGAATCCATATCAATCTGATTCACGCACCTGCAAAATTCTCCTGTCCCAAGTTTCGATGCTGAAGCTGAGAGCTTCTGTTCTTAATTTCGAGCAGTTTCCTCCTTTTTGTTGGTAAACCAATTTCCTCGAAACCTCCGTTTCATCAACACAGTTTTCCCACTACCCATAATGCGTAGATCTTGACTTCCACGTAAAGGTTTGCGAATTCAAGCTTCCATCTACTAATATTTGTTATATTGTCAAAATGTAAATAAACCACATACAAGAAAGTTTTCAGGTAATGATAGAGATGTCAGCCAGAGATATAGGTGTCAGCCAAAGATATCGAAAGAACGTAGCCTCCACACTGACGAAAATTCCGCTAAAGCAACTAGTTTCTCAAATGTCGGAAAAGGTGAGAGTCTCCGCCAATGTAGAATTAATCATTTTAACAATTTAAAGGCATTTTTAAAACTGCTGTCACGTTAAAATTCAAACACCACATAGATTAAACTGTGTAGATCAAGGAAATAATATTTCTGAAAAATCAATTTTTTGGACCAAAATCCACTACATTCTCCTTAAAATTAGCTAGTAGTACAAGAAATATTATAAGTAAAAGTCATACAAAGGTAACGCTCCTAAAATTCAAATTTCCTAAATGAAAGTCATGTGCAACATATGAATTGCGCAGAAATATCAAAAAACTGTGCGAATTATGTTAAGGAATATTTGAGAAAAATTTCTGTTTAAGAGCATCAAATCGAAGACCCCTCAAGTGGAATTGCTTGCGCAAGTGTTGTTTACTCAAACAGAGCAGGAAGGGGAAGGAAATGAATCTTGCACAACAACGTTTTCAGTGCCAGTGTCCTAGCAATCCAGCTCATAGAATACACCAGGGAAGTAAAACATGTCAAAACAGAATGGGGATGGACATCTACTCAGCAGAATTGCTGTGTCATTTGAACTTAGCAAGGTGAAATTGTATTGTTTTCATACCATTTTGTTTACTATAAAAAATCTGAGAATTTGTATCATATTCTGCAATTTATCACTGTTTTATCTTTGGAACAATCCGTTTATTCAAAATTCTTTTTTGTTTCCCAGCAGAACTGGGATTTATTTTTGGTTTCACACTGAAAAAATATTCTTCGTTCGACAACATGGATTTTTAAATTAATCAAGTCATCTGTTTTCACCATCAGGATTTTTCCTGCTAGAAATTTGGCCATGTTTCACAGAGGCGAGAATCACAGAACGAGGTGACAACTCCTAGTATGAATACAGACTGTTTTGAATAGTATTTCAGTACCAGTTCACTCAGTTCATTCCCTGCAGTTGCGGAAGCTCTGTGTGATGTCTGTGTTTAACATGCCGGACAAGAAAATTTATACTGACTGTTCCAGACGTCTCACTAAACAACTACTCCTCTTAAGCATACCTTATAGTTGCACGTTAAAGACCAATGGCGAGATAATTTTAGTACATGTTGTGAAGTAAATAAGCAAAAAATGTAATCTCTGTGGTTAATTATTCAGAGTTAATTAGTCAAGAAGTAACATCACTCAGTGTCTCACATTAATGAACAGATGATGAGTATTAAATTTAAACATTTATTTTGTTCTGCTGCAATGTAGTGCAGTCTGGCGGAGCTAACAGTAAGATCATTCTCTAATAGCTGCTGCACTTGGGCCATAAGCAACTAAATAACGTATGTAGTCTATGAGCAATGAAACGTAAATTTTTCTCTAATACAGTACTAAAGTTGCGTTTAATTTGAAGCACATGTCGTATTTCTGTATATGTATATGAAAATGCACACTATTTTTGACACTATTCCACCAGATTTTTACAGTACCGACCTTGTACATTATCAGTGTTGTTATTATCCGAGTCTCGAATTATTTCATAGAGCGATAAGTAGTATTGAATCACCTACAGAACTGAACTGCAATTTTTGTTTTGTAAATAAAAAGCGCTTCCCCTTGCTGCACTGTATTTTATTTTCAGGCAGTAATTTTAACATGTATCACGTGAGCTTGTAAATGGGGGATTTTCTGAAATACCAATAATGGTTTTCTGAAATACCAATACTGGTTTTCAGAAAATTACAAGCTTGCAGGATACGTGTTGAAATTACTATCTGAAAATTTCGAAGTACAAAAGACAGAACCATTAAAAACACTACACAGCTAATACAAAAAATAAAACGTATAAAAATCCCAGACACAGTAACACGCATCTCATTTGATGTAGAAAACATGTTTTCCAACATACCAGTGCCAGAATGGAAGAAAATCATAGGTAAGTACCTGAAATCACATAATTAACTCCCCAACTACTAGATTAATGAAATACATTAATGAAGCTCATAACAGAACAAAATTTCTTCCAGTTCAACAATGAATTTTATTTACCAGGTTACCAATGTGGTCCGTAGTGCCAGGAGCAGTGCCAGGAGCCTCAGCAAATATTTTTGTAAACCACACTAAGCATATCATTTTCACAAAAATTGTAGCAAACAGGAAGAGTAATCGATGTCCGATGCACAGACTACATGAGAGCCTTGAAGTATGGGTAAAACCACTCCACATTTGCAGAACACCTAAGAGAACACAAACACAAATCAACCAATAGAGAAGAGGACATGAAAGTAATTAGAATCAACAATAAAAAACACCTCCTAAACCTGCAGGGAAATAACACACAGGAAACCAAAACATAAAAATTCCCGGCGGGGTCAGGTATTTTTCTCTGCCTCGTGATGACTGGGTGTTGTGTGATGTCCTTAGGTTAGTTAGGTTTAAGTAGTTCTAAGTTTTAGGGGACTGATGACCGTAGATGTTAAGTACCATAGTGCTCAGAGCCATTTAAAACCAAAACATAAAAGGAAATCCTGTTGAATGATGAAGGACTCATGACAAACAACTCATTGTTTACGCTAATAGACAAAATAATAGAGTAACACAACAAGAGAGTAGCCACCAGCATTGTGTATAACCTGTTGGCAGCGATGTGGAAGTCGTAGGACACACTTAGCAGTGCCAGTTGTGTTGACAGTTCGAGCGGCGCGGCCTATTGCCCGGCGAATTTGTAGCAGTTCTGAAGCGAATGCAGTGAAGTGTTTCCTTCAGTTTAGAAATCGAGTTGAACTTACAAGTGCTTAAGTCAGGGGAGTGCAGTTGGTGGTATAACACTTGGCAGCCCCATCAGTCAAACAAATCAGTAACAACTTGTACTGTACATGCTTGAGCATTGTCCTGCAAAATGATGGTCAGGTCCTGCAGAAAGTATCATCATTTCTGTGTCTAAGCTGGACGTAGGTTGCTCTAAAAATTAACAGCATAGAGACAGAAGTTATGACACTTTCTGCAGGACCTGACAATCATTTTGCAGGACATCGCTCAAACACATACAGTGCAAGCTGTTACTAATTTGTTCGATTGATGAGGCTGCTAAGTGCTATACCACCTACTAAACTCCCCTGACTTACAGTCGATTTCTAAACTGAAGAAAACACTTCACGGCATTCACTTGAGAACTGCTACAAATTCGTCGGGCAATAGACCGCGCCACTCGAACTGTCAACACAACTGGCACGGCAATGCTAAGAGTATCCTACGACTTCCATATCGCTGGCAACGGATTATATACAATGCTGGTGACTACTCTGAAGGTCAGTAAAACTTTGAACCACGTATCTATTTTGTACGAGCTGTAAATAAATAGTTGCCACTTTAAAGTTCCAACCCACTTATGATATATATGTGAACAGACGTTAGTTTTCAGCATTTACTTCGTAAGGTTGACAACTTGTACGTAACCAAACTAAACACGATGAGGCACATAGCGAACTCAAAGTATTTACGTCTTGAAATCACAGTTTTCGATCAAATATCTAGGACTAATGACAGAAGACTGACAGTGCATCACACCAAGTAGACCAAACACGATGAAGAGTGGGAAGAAAAAAGTTCGGATCATAAAAACATGCTTATGTTTCATAAATAGAGCTGTCATGCGACCTCCATGATGTGATAAGGTGAGAGGAAAAGCAGATGACAACTCAAAACGCGAAGAACTGTGAGTAATAATTTATTTTGATAGAAAGGCGCTTCAGCTGTTTTATAATCTACAAATAACACAAGTCAAAACAAAACTGTGTCATTGTAAATCCCCCTGTGATGGTTCCTTACAGAAAAAAGGCAGAATAAAATACAGTGCAGCATGAGAAGGTGTTTTCCATTTTTTTAAAGAAAGTTTCTGTGCTTGCTGCGGTGGATAGCCATGCAAACAAACTCGTTAACTGAAGTGTAATTTGAATGAAACATTTCTGATAACTTACTGGCAAACATTTGACAAAGAGGAAATGTAAGATTTAAAGAGACTAGTGATGCTGTATTTCTTAAGCAAAAGGCAGAATACTGAGAAACTAATTATGGAAGGTAATGTATTTTAAATTCGCTGCTCGCTTCTTTGAAGGTAGTCAACAAGCAGCTCCTTGTGGTGTCCTCCGAAGAACGAGCTCCCATGCCAAGGTTCGTACCTCACGCAGGAACCACATGCAAGGTTAGTCAGTGCCTAATCCAGTAACGAATGAGAGACGTCGGCGTAAACACAGCCTCAAGACGTTCTGCGCGCCGCCGCTGCTGGGAGGATACTTACGTCAGACCACATTGCCGTTCATCCTAGTCTGCCATCACTACTTACAACGACAGAATCATCTTAGTCACATCCAGCAGCGCTAGTTGTATCAGAAATCAGAATTGTAAAGACGTTTATAGTCAGTTGCATTCATACACGGACATGAGACTGTCGTTCTCTATTGTAGCAAATGCAAATTTGCAGAGTACAGCTACAGTAACAAATTTATAACTGACGTTCTTGTGAACGTGAATAGTTTGCAAGTTAAGTATTCCATCTCATTCAAGTTGTAATAAAAAGACCTAATATTTTAATGTGTTGTAGAATCCACTCGACTTCCACCAGAGGTGCCTCTAGTGCTGCTAGGACCCACTAAAGCGTCAATGTGAATATCTCAAATGTTTTTTCGTCGAGTGCCACAATTCTTATCACAGTCGATGGTGTTCAATTTTTCAGCGGCCGCCGGCGAAACATACATCATCAATGAAACACAAAATGCTTTTTAAAAGGACACCACCGGATGCGTATTTCGGAAGTAAATACGGAGAGGTAGAATTTTAAGCAGTAACTTTTATGTGTCTCATAAGAGTACCAGGGTGAACCTATACGGAAATGAAAGTAAATTTGAATTTTAAGCGTTCCATCCTCATGTCTAATGTTATATTCACGCTAATGAGAACGTCAGTCTCGTAAATAATGCCACCTGATTCCGTAAGGAAAATTGAGTCAATCACTCAGATTATACATATGAAAATACCTCTATACACTCTTTATCATACCTGTAGTTCGCTATATCTGCATAGTTGAAACGTCGACCAACGGTTACGTCTACGTAGACTATAGTTTATCCACCCTGAACCAAAACAATGAGATATCGATCTGGCAACAGATAGCCACCATTTTTCTTACGGTGCTATTTATTAATATACGCGTTCTTTTTAATCTTGGAAGGAATTATGTTCGAGTATAATGTCTTTTCAGGAGACTAGAAATCTACTCTGTAGGAATCAGCATGGGTTTCGAAAAAGACGGTCGTGTGAAACCCAGCTCGCGCTATTCGTCCGCGAGACTCAGAGGGCCATAGACACGGGTTCACAGGTAGATGCCGTGTTTCTTGACTTCCGCAAGGCGTTTGACGCAGTTCCCCACAGTCGTTTAATGAAAAAAGTAAGAGCATACGGACTATCTGACCTATTGTGTGATTGGATTGAGGAGTTCCTAGATAACAGAACGCAGCATTTCATTCTCAATGGAGAGAAGTCTTCCGAAGTAAGAGTGATTTCAGGTGTGCCGCAGGGGAGTGTCATAGGAGCGTTGCTATTCACAATATACATAAATGACCTGGTGGATGACATCGGAAGTTCACTGAGGCTTTTTGAAGATGATGCTGTGGTGTATCGAGAGATTGCAACAATAGAAAATTGTACTGAAATGCAGGAGAATCTGCAGCGAATTGACGCATGGTGCACGGAATGGCAATTGAATCTCAATGTAGACAAGTGTAATGTACTGCGAATACATTGAAAGATAGATCCCTTATCATTTAGCTACAAAATAGCAGGTCAGCAACTGGAAGCAGTTAATTCCATAAATTATCTGGGAGTACGCATTAGGAGTGATTTAAAATGGAATGATCATATAAAGTTGATCGTCAGTAAAGCAGATGCCAGACTGAGATTCATTGGAAGAATCCTAAGGAAATGCAATCCGAAAACAAAGGAAGTAGGTTACAGTACGCTTGTTCGCCCACTGCTTGACTACTGTTCAGCAGTGTGGGATCTGCACCAGATAGGGTTGATAGAAGAGATAGAGTAGATCCAACGGAGAGCAGCGCGTTTCGTTACAGGATCATTTAGTAATCGTGAAATCGTTACGGAGATGATAGATAAACTCCAGTGGAAGACTTTGCAGGAGAGACGCTCAGAGAGATTAGAGCCCACACGGAAGCATACCGACAATCCTTCTTTCCACGAACAATACGAGACTGGAATAGAAGGGAGAACCGATAGAGGTACTCAGGGTACCCTCCGCCACACACCGTCAGGTGGCTTGCGGAGTATGGATGTAGATGTAGATGTAGAATACCTTTCACAGAGTAATTAATATCATAGTCTTTGTCGATGTTACTGATATCACTATTTCAATAGAGTCAACATCCCAACATCAACACTCAAGAGCACGGTCCTGCTCGGCAAGTCGAGAAAGGGCAGTTATTAAACTGATGATTATTCTTAGAATCTGCAACCAGCCACATATTTTTAGGAAAAGGTGATGTGTGCAAACAACTGCCATTATGAGTAAGCAACGTTTTTATTTTCATCTATCTCCCACTTTAAGTACTCAAACCGTCATGGCCCGATAATACTGACGATGAAGCAACACACGGTCATTCAAAACATCAGTGCCTGATTGCCGAGCCCTTCAACAGTATTTAAGAATAATAGCAGTTATTTGAGAACACGTTCCACCTAGCTCTTCGAAACTGATTATCAGTGTTGTCATAGAAATAAAGATACCAGAGAGAAAGTAAAAGTCCGTAGACTATTCACAACGCTTTATCTCGGAAGAGGCTACCGCTGCCTTCCTCAACCCCCTCCTAGCGCACACACAGTGACATCCCACACGGCATGTGTCGGCTGGCGAGCTGATTCTGTCAGGCGCTGCATCGATCCGTGCAACATACACCTGTTGCAGCTAACTGCCCTCCCTCAGAGCTTCCTGCAGCGTTGCTGGAAGAGATCCAAATGTATTTTGTGCTACGAGTGACTGCATGAGATAATTAATACTCTGATACAGATTTTTGTGCTAAGAAGAAGCCCTATGAATCATTCGAACTGTAGGCAGGGATTTTAGCTCCCTATCTTTTACAGAGAACCTGATACTGGTACTTATACGCAATTGGCTCAAAAGTGAACGGGGATTGACATATGTCGACTTCCAGAGATCTTAGAGGGTTAAAAAGTCGTTCTCAAACTTGAAACAGCCCATTGCTGTCTTCGCCATGTAATTCTTTATTGGAGACGTATTAATTACTTGTCTTGTGACTGTTCACTGCGACGGGCATTAGCTTATTTTACATGGCGATGACTCAATCGGCGTGTAGTATTTTTTATGCGGTTATCACTACGTGGTCTACCTGAGCTCACCTGTTTCGTAGACCAAATGACTTCCTTATGGTGTAGACGTCTGACAAAGGCTCATAGCCATTTACTTGCGCCACATACTCTAACGTAACTATGAATAACGGCCAATAACTTCATATGACAATGTGAAAGGAAGGGAACACGTATTATTAATGGTTAAATGGTCTTGACTTTCTCACAAACAACATTCCCTCTAGTCGATCGGTTGGGCAGAAAACTACTATATAGATCACTACTGATTAAGGTCTAAATCAAACATGTAAATTTATAGAAACATTAATTTTCATCCAAGTACGACACTACAATATACGAAAACATATTTACTTATTTACATTCGTTATTGTGTCACCAAGTGTTAGACAGAATATTTTACTTTCATTCTACGGCGACCACTCGACACTAATCCTACAGATTCTCGTGTTAAAACTTGAATTCTAGCTGTCGTCTGTTTCCGGCACTTATATAGCCACTTATTTCGGTGTAGTTTTATGAAACTTGCTGCTTACAATACAATTCTGACAAAGAGTTCAGCAGAATATGTCGAAGTGAATAGGTTTTCATGGAGTCAAGAAAGGGGAAGTGATTACTCCCAATGGTGTTTCAATATTGGAAACTGAATGATCTAATAAGAAGTCGTAACTGTGAATAACACATAAATGACAACTGTATGTGCATGAAAATAAAAGAAAAAGATATTACATTACCAGGACATACTCACTGAAAGTCGAGATTCGCAACTGGTGATTTGCGATGAGAGAGATTGAGGAACCTCTTGTGGACAAAGCTAGAGCACAAAGGGATTCGAAAAGAATTGGAATAAGATTAGGGTTTAATGTTCCGTCGACGACTAGATCGTCAAAGCAAAGCAGAAGCCTGAATAACACCCTCTTGCAGCACGGATCGCTGAGAGACATGAAACGATAGATTCAATGGAATATATCGATAAGGATGTGGACCCATGTGGCAAGGTGCACCAACTTTCTTGGTTAAGATTCCATGACCCAATTGGGGTAGTCCCACAGTTCCTGGATTGGGTTTAAATCCGAGGAATTTCGTGGCCACGTTAATACGGCAAACTCACCGTGGCGCTCTTCGAACCACACACGTACATTGCCAGCTGTGGGACACCTTGTATTGTCCTACACTGTATGTCAGGGTGAGCATGGTCCCAAAGGATAGAGGCATACGTGTGCTGATGCATTCTTCATCCTATTAATTTAAAAGACTGTAACTGAAAAGTGTGTATCAGCTGCCACATTCTACTTTCCTCAGCACCTCTAAAAATATTCCCAAAACTTTTGGCGTGCGAACATATTCGCGCTCTTTTATGCTGAGACATAAGAAAACAGTGGCAGTGGCAAAAAGACCTAAAAGTAATGAATATCGGAATGTAGTACACAGTGCCTGAAGGGGGTGGGGGGTTAAAGTAAGAAAAGGAGAAAGTTGAAGGGAATGAGTGCCAGTGATAATCGGGTACAGAGTATATGGCAATGACGACGATAACGAGAAAGGTAATGGCAGCGAGAAGGGACAGCAGCAGTAGGAAGGAAGGAACGAGATATTAGCAGTACGAGAGAGCAAGAGGGAAACTCTGACGATGAGAGGAGACTGAAGTAGTAAGACAGAACGATGGGGACTGTGGCTGCGATACGGGAGACAATGACAGAGACGCAAAGGGATAATGACAATGAGTGCGGCTGAATGAGTTGGTGACGAAGTGCAAATGAGAGTGGATGGATGTACGCGACTTACAGCTATTGACTAGTGGGTATGAGCGAATTACAGTTAGGGGAGCTCGCATGTTAAAAAACAGCGCTAATATGGCCGGATGCAAAAGTTTTTGGGAAATTTTCTGAAGTTTTTGAGGAGATTATTCCAACGGCCTTGCCACAGTGGAAACACCGGTTCCAGTCATATCATCGATGTTAAGCTCTGTCGTGTTTGGCTAGCATTTGGATGGGTGACCGTCCGAGTCTGCAGAGTGTTGCTGGCAAGCGAAATTAAGTCAGCCCTTGTGAGTTACTCGATTGAGAAACTGATAACGGCCAGGAGAGTGCTGTGCTGGTGTGCTGACCGGACATGTTTGATCGGTGTTTTTTTTTTTCTTTTACTTTTGCAGAGGAACGTTATTAAAGCATCTGCGACCGCATTTTTCAGTCAGGGTCTTTTAAATAAAGAGGCACATATTGACATTTTTTGTGTTCCGACAGGATCACTCGTCAGGTGTTTCTTTTCTTGGATAACGAAGGACAAACACCGGTATACATCCATCGGGGAATAAAGAATGTGTATGTGGCAGCAATGAAGGTGAGACGCCCAGGAAAACTGCGATAAGGGGCATTGCTTCTTCATGATAATCCGTGTGCGCATACCGCAAATGTCGTAACGCGGAAGTTACACTGACTCAAGAAGGGAGGCACTCGAGCAGTCGCCCTATAGTCCTTATCTCTCCTCATGCGATTATTGCGCCTATGGTCCCTTAAAAAAGGCCTGGCCTTGAAGGGTCGACGATTTCCATTGTACCAGAAGCAGGCAGTTGCGGACTTCTTTACAAATCGGATATCTTCAACCTGGTGCGTCGGTGGGATATTTGCCTCAATACTCGCGGCCATTTTGCCTTGTTGGCATACCGATTTTCAAATCTACGGCCTTCGAACGGAAAAATTTGCTCGCTCCTAATAGACAGGTTTTGTTCAGTGATATACTATGTGCATATCGTGTTAAAGACTTGGGTTTCAAGATACGCCTGGTGAATAGGAAGTACCACAGATTAGTTATTTACCATGCAACAGATTGGGACAAAGTACAAGTAATCAGCCTCAGTAGCGGACAGGGGAGAAGTGGTTGTGTCGTAAAGTTCTTGATTAGCAGTCTTTGCACTAATATCCTGAATTAAGTTCTAAGCCCCTCCGCAGTGTCTCATGGAATAAGGATATGGATCACTGTTGACGGTGATGCGACCATGGAATCGCTTGGTGCTATTCAACAGGAACAGGTTATGTGCCATCAGCAGGTTCCATCCTTTCCCTTCCTTTCAGTCTTAACGACACAGACCCAGCACCACGCTGTACAGACAGTCATTGTTTTCCGTCTCACAGGAGAAACAGGGAGACCTGTCAGCTTACGAGTAGCAGAACACGAACGCTATGTACGATTACTACAACATAATAAGTCGGGGATAGCGGAACACCACTGTGACTGTGGACAACCTATCAGGTTCCAGGAAGCCCGAGTACTGGCGAAAGAATCGTGGATGCGAGAACGTGAAATACGGGAGGCGAAAGAAATTATTAAGCAGCCTGACAACAACAGAGAAGATGGCTACAAACTCCCGGCGTCCTGGCTGCCGGCCATCCCAGTCCAACGGGCCACTGGCGGTCACGAGCCAGAAGCTACACGGGACACGGACGTATCTGCTCAAACAGCTGTAGAGCAACTGTCAGTCCACTTCCGCGCACACCAGGAGGAAAACTTGCCGGCCAGAAGCCGAACGCTGATTGGCGGACAGCTACCAATCGTTGACGACGTGGACATCCACGAATAGCCTCTTTCCTTCCATCTTCCCTTACGCCATGACTAGCCAATGATATTAGAGTGCCAATTAAAAGTCTTACAACAGTGACGTCAGACATCGATAGTCTGTAATAAATAGAAGCACCTATCCCCATTCAAAAGCACTCGTGCCCTGAGGAAGGCCGTTGCAATTCGGCCGAAACGTCTGTTTTAGGTTATTATTGTTGTTAGTTTTTAGCAATGACGCGGCATAATACCCAGAAGAATTTTAATCACTATGACACCGGCCGCGGAAGCCTACTTTCGTATTTCATTTTGGCTTTCTTCAATCCTGACGTCGAGAAATCATAACCAGAACTGTAGAAGAAGTGTTGCAATTATTAGAATACATGTTCTTATACGGAAATTTTTAAATAATACAATCTGCAAGCCCCACTTTTGTACCTATAATGCCAAAACAAGTTAGTATCTAGTAACGGGTGGCTGCAGACACCGAGGAATGACTAGGTGAAGACCGTTAAACATAGGTGACAGAATGTTTAACGATCCTTAATCGTGGAAAAATTTATTCACGCCCAAATGAGTGCAGAACCTCTCTTTCTCTCTCATCTACATCTACATCTACATCTACATGACTACTCTGCAATTCACATTTAAGTGCTCGGCAGAGGGTTCATCGAACGACAATCATACTATCTCTCTACTATTCCACTCCCGAATAGCGAGCGGGAAAAACGAACACCGAAACCTTTCTGTTCGAGCTCTGATTTCTCTTATTTTATTTTGATGATCATTCCTACCTATGTAAGTTGGGCTCAACAAAATATTTTCGCATTCGGAAGAGAAAGTTGGTGACTGAAATTTCGTAAAAAGGTCTCGCCGCGACGAAAAACGTCTATGCTGTAATGACTTCCATCCCAACTCGTGTATCATATCTGCCACACTCTCTCCCCTATAACGTGATAATACAAAACGAGCTGCCCTTTTTTGCACCCTTTCGATGTCCTCCGTCAATCCCACCTGGTAAGGATCCCACACCGCGCTGCAATATTCTAACAGAGGACGAACGAGTGTAGTGTAAGCTGTCTCTTTAGTGGACTTGTTGCATCTTCTAAGTGTCCTGCCAATGAAACGCAACCTTTGGCTCGCCTTCCCGACAATATTATCAATGTGGTCCTTCAAACTGCAGTTGTTCGTAATTTTAACACCCAGGTACTTAGTTGAATTGACAGCCTTGAGAATTGTACTATCTATCGAGTAATCGAATTCCAACGGATTTCTTTTGGAACTCATGTGGATCATCTCACACTTTTCGTTATTTAGCGTCAACTGCCACCTGACACACCATACAGCAATCATTTCTAAATCGCTTTGCAACTGATACTGGTCTTCGGATGACCTTACTAGACGGTAAATTACAGCATCATCTGCGAACAGTCTAAGAGAACTGCTCAGATTGTCACCCAGGTCATTTATATAGATCAGGAACAGTAGAGGTCCCAGGACGCTTCCCTGGGGAACACCTGATATCACTTCAGTTTTACTCGATGAATTGGCGTCTATTACTACGAACTGCGACCTTCCTGACAGGAAATCACGAATCCAGTCGCACAACTGAGACGATACCCCATAGGCCTGCAGCTTGATTAGAAGTCGCTTGTGAGGAACGGTGTCAAAAGCTTTCCGGAAATCTAGAAATACGGAATCAACTTGAGATCCCCTGTCGATAGCGGCCATTACTTCGTGCGAATAAAGAGCTAGCTGCGTTGCACAAGAGCGATGTTTTCTGAAGCCATGCTGATTACGTGTCAATAGATCGTTCCCTTCGAGGTGATTCATAATGTTTGAATACAGTATATGCTCCAAAACCCTACTGCAAACCGACGTCAATGATATAGGTCTGTAGTTAAATGGATTACTCCTACTACCCTTCCTGAACACTGGTGCGACCTGCGCAATTTTCCAATCTGTAGGTACAGATCTATCGGTGAGCGAGCGGTTGTACACTCCTGGAAATCGAAAAAAGAACACATTGACACCGGTGTGTCAGACCCACCATACTTGCTCCGGACACAGCGAGAGGGCTGTACAAGCAATGATCACACGCACGGCACAACGGACACACCAGGAACCGCGGTGTTGGCCGTCGAATGGCGCTAGCTGCGCAGCATTTGTGCACCGCCGCCGTCAGTGTCAGCCAGTTTGCCGTGGCATACGGAGCTGCATCGCAGTCTTTAACACTGGTAGCATGCCGCGACAGCGTGGACGTGAACCGTATGTGCAGTTGACGGACTTTGAGCGAGGGCGTATAGTGGGCATGCCGGAGGCCGGGTGGACGTACCGGCGAATTGCTCAACACGTGGGGCGTGAGGTGTCCACAGTACATCGATGTTGTCGCCAGTGGTCGCCGGAAGGTGCACGTGCCCGTCGACCTGGCACCGGACAGCAGCGACGCACGGATGCACGCCAAGACCATAGGATCCTACGCAGTGCCGTAGTGGACCGCACCGCCACTTCCCAGCAAATTAGGGACACTGTTGCTCCTGGGGTATCTGCGAGGACCATTCGCAACCGTCTCCATGAGGCTGGGCTACGGTCCCGCACACCGTTAGGCCGTCTTCCGCTCACGCACCCAAAATCGTGCAGCCCGCCTCCAGTGGTGTCGCGACAGGCGTGAATGGAGGGACGAATGGAGACGTGTCGTCTTCAGCGACGAGAGTCGCTTCTGCCTTGGTGCCAATGATGGTCGTATGCGTGTTTGGCGCCGTGCAGGTGAGCGCCACAATCAGGGCTGCATACGACCGAGGCACACAGGGCCAACACCCGGCATCATGGTGTGGGGAGCGAACTCTTACGCTGGCCGTACACCTCTGGTGATCGTCGAGGGGACACTCAATAGTGCACGGTACATCCAAACCGTCATCGAACCCATCGTCCTACCATTCCTAGACCGGCAAGGGAACTTGCTGTTCCAAAGGGACAATGCACTTCCGCATGTATCCTGTGCCACCCAACGAGCTCTAGATGGTGTAAGTCAACTACCCTGGCCAGCATGATCTCCGGATCTGTCCTCCATTGAGGATGTTTGGTACTGGATAAAGCGTCGTCTCACGCGGTCTGCACGTCCAGCACGAACGCTGGTCCAACTGAGGCGCCAGGTGGAAATGGCATGGCAAGCCGTTCCACAGGACTACATCCAGCATCTCTACGATCGTCTCCATGGGAGAATAGCAGCCTGCATTGCTGCGAAAGGTGGATATACACTGTACTAGTGCCGACATTGTGCATGCTCTGTTGCCTGTGTCTATGTGCCTGTGGTTCTGTCAGTGTGATCATGTGATGTATCTGACCCCAGGAATGTGTCAATAAAGTTTCCCCTTCCTGGGACAATGAATTCACGGTGTTCTTATTTCAATTTCCAGGAGTGTATATGAGTGCTAAGTAGAGAGCTATAGTATCAGCGTAATCTGAAAGGAACCTAATCGGTATACAATCTGGACCTGAAGACTTGCCCGTATCAAGCGATTTGAGTTGCTTCGCAACCCCTAAGGTATCTACTTCTAAGAGACTCATGCTAGCAGATGTTCGTGTTTCAAATTCTGGAATATTCCATTCGTCTTCCCTGGTGAAGGAATTTCGGAAAACTGCGTTCAATAACTCGGCTTTAGCGGTACAGTCGTCGATAACAGTACCATCGGCACTGCGCAGCGAATGTATTGACTGCGTCTTGCCGCTTGTGTACTTTACATACGACCAGAATTTCTTCGGATTTTCTACCAAATTTCGAGACAATGTTTCGTTGTGGAACCTATTAAAGGCATCTCTATGTTAGAGAGATTCAAAAGTAATCCTCGCAGTGTTTGAAGGCTTTTATTGGGTACCATCTTCTCTTTTCGTAGTCTATTGATCCGACCGTCTGTAAATCTCTTATCTCATAATGCCATTGGGATTCGAACACGCACAGCGTTATGCCTACTGGAAAGTCATGTTTTTCCTTTCGACTATTCGAGCAACTTGTTGCATGGCAGTAATATTCTTTGTACTACAGTGTGAACAAATACATGTTTTGCGAAAGAATGGTGATGAATAAATACATCATAAGTAAAGAACCTCTCCGCTAAACTGTACAGGGAGGTTTATTACAAGTCTTTTGAGGCACGTAATGCATGAAAGTGTCACGCGTTTTGGCATGTGTCAAGTAGGGTGTAAAATTGCATAAAACCAGGAATATGATTTTTTTAAAGAAAGCCTTCAGAAGTAATTGCCTAATTAACGAAACACCTCTCGAGAGCTAGAATGTAGTGACGTTCGAACCGTACTGCTAATCATGTAGTATTATAAGGTACTGAGAAAAGGAAAATACTGAAGACAAAATTTCTGTACTAAAGTAAACGGTAGTTGTAAAACAGGAGCAAGGCTTCAACGAAAACCTGCAAACCAATCATGAACAGTCCTTTCTGAAGCTGATTGATTACCAGTAATTGAACGAATCGATTCGAGGAATTACTGTTAACCTAGCCATTTACAAAAGCATAAAAAATCAACCAACGAAAACTTTCATGGTAATAAATAACACATTTTAAGTGTATTGTAATGTAACATCTCAATAACGCCATGTAGTGGGCGTTTGTAGAACCTAAACAGGCATACTTCGTACTCTGAAAAAACGCGCTTCTCGCATATGTGTACGTGTTCTACCGAGCTATTCCCTCGCATTGGCGGTCCGACGCATATTGCCTGGCAGAGGAGATAGAAGGTACGGACTGAGGCCATATCAGTGTACTACAAACAGGACAAAATAAGGGGAAACTCTGGTCGAGGCCGAAAAATATTGACGTTTTTGCATAATTTGCATCCCTGAAGTAGATACATTGTCCAGCCACATTAGTGTGACCAACTATCGAAAGCCCGAATATCCTCCTCCTTCATCGCGAACTGCTGTGACACTTATAGGCAGAGAGGCAGTCAGATTATGGAGGTTACTGACAGGGATCTGGAGACGTGGCGACTCCAGTGCTGTGACTAGCTGCTCTAGGTTTGTCGTTAGGAATCTACGTATCTCGTGAACCTCACGATCCTAGTGGTCCCATATATTCCCGACTAATTTTCAGTCTGGTGGATATGATGGCCAGGAGAGTTTGCTGGCTAGGGGAGTATGATTAAATCATTGTGGTGTTATTCGAAACATCCATGCGCCCTGCGAGCTATGTGACACATTGCATTGTCCTGCTTGTAGATGCCATCGTGCCAAGGAAAAACAAACTACATGTAGGGGTGTATAAGGTCACCATGGATAGAGGCATACATGTGTTGATCCATTGTGCCTTCTAGAATGACGAGACCACCCAGAGCATGTCACGAAAGATTCCCCGGATCGTAATATTCCCTTCTGCGACCTAGATGCTTCCGACGATAAATATAAATGCCATCTGTCCAATGCAGTGTAACACGTGATTAAGCTTGAAAGACCAACTGTCGCCGGGGCCAGTGGCCGCTCGGTTTGAGGAGCCATGTCACGGACCGCGCGACCCCTTCCTCCGGAGGTTCGAGTCTTCCCTTGGGCATTGGTGTGTGTGTTGTTCTTAGCACAAGTTAGTTTAAGTAGTGCGTAAGTCTAGGGACCGATGACCTCAGCTGTTTGGTTCCTTAAGAATTCACACACATACACACACACACACACACACACACACACACACACACACACACACACACACATCACCTGTCACCACGCAATGGGTGCCAAGGTATGGCACTGGTGTGAAGTTCCAGCCTTTATGCTTTTTGACGTTATGACAACGTTTGCACTATTTCCTGTGTCTCTCCGACACTCTTTATATACCCTGCACTGTCAGCGCTGACACCTTTTTTTCCGACCGGAGTGGCCGTGCTGTTCTAGAAGCTACAGTCTGGAGCCGAGCGACTGCTACGGTCGCAGGTTCGAATCCTGCCTCGGGCGTGGATGTATGTGATGTCCTTAGGTTAGTTATGTTTAATTACTTCTAAGTTCTAGGCGACTGATGACCTCAGAAGTTAAGTCGCATAGTGCTCAGAGCCATTTGAAGCATTTTGAACATCTTCTTACTGAGAGGTTATTGCATGTTGACGTCGAGCATTGGTGGTGGTCATATTAATGTTACTGAACCGTGTAAATTATGCATGCAGAAAGATTTTTTTAATGTGAAACTATTTAAAAGTTACAGTGTGTTGAATTGAACCACGTGCCGAATGAAATATAGACAGCTGTAAGCGTTCAATGAGTTAGTTCAAGGAATGTTTCGACCAGTATACGAATTTCTGTCCAATAAAGATTTATTTTTAAAGATTCAGTACTCAAAATGACAACGAGAGGTTCAACATGTTTGTGTGGAAACTGGTACCGAAACGTCCTCATTATGGGCAGAAGCTGTTGAAATAACAGCAGATATATTTAACAAACTTTTTTCACGTATTCGGAGCAGCATGAACGTGTTATGAATAGTCATAGGAACGAAGAGCAAAATATTAGTAGAGTTTTCTGACAGGAAATGTGTGACTGCCGTAGAGCAAGAAATGTCGCAATTTATTAAAAATAGCCCGGACTGAAAAAGTGCAGCCCCAGATTCAGGACCAGAGAATCTCCGAGGAAGAGAAAAGGATGCCTCTATTCAAGGGATTCAGATCCACAGGCATGAATTAACCTTTGCCTTTTTACACGAGAATTTAAACACATATTTCTCGAAATACATTTTTCGTCTATTTCCTATACTCTCTCTACACTGTTCTCTTTAAGTTAGTTTATTCGAGAGAGAGCCACGAATCTGTTCAAAGCTTAGCACAAAACAGGACGCACTGTAAGGTACATACTTTGACAAGAGCTTCGGCAGCAATTCTTAATTTCTTATCAGAAAAAAGGGATTTTCATACTTTATGTGGATGTGTAATAATTTTATAAAACCTTCTTTTTTTTAAAAAAAAAAAAAAAAAGAAAGGTAGTCCTTGTATGAAAATTTTTCTCATCTTTCGTTCCTATCAACCAGAACGTCCCCTTAATATCTACCGTTGCAAACCCTCACTGCACACTGATGTTACTTTGAACACGAAAAAAATTTCATCGTTGTGGTTACTATGTCATACGTTTTCAGAAGAGTCAAGCAGTCGTCTACACATCTGGAAAATGTGAGCCGCAGCTCCCATTCAAAAGAACTAGCAATGACAATCAACTCTCATCAGTGTAGTCAGTACAGAGGAGCCAATCGAATGCAACCCGCAGCTGATACACCCTCCCCCTCCAAACTCCCCACTCCAGCTTTCCATACAGACGTCGAGTGCCTTCCCCACATGAATGCAAATCAAAACACAAATATGTAATATTAAGTGCCCTATGGTCGTACGAGGCTCTGGAGAAGATGTCAACTGTCCTGAAATATTAATTATCATGATTTTTATCGAACAGAGTCTTCTGACGTTCCTTCAGCCAGTGGAGTGACACTGAAGGCTCAGTTTTATTACTCAGGTGGTCTTTCAGCACTGTGCATTCCCAGTTTCTAAAGAGAGGCAGTCTCGGACGAGACTGCAGAACAAGGTCTGTGCGACATCCCCATCGCTCTCATGCCCCAAGTATGTGCCACAGTGACCCAGAGAGCCCGACTAGACGACGCCAGCCTTCTCATCCCACGCCCTCAATCTAGCAGTTTTCCAGACACGAAAGCTACTTTAAATTCCCCACTCTCTCCTCCAGCGTGCGACGCAGAACGTAAGGCGAAATCCACTCTCCTACACATTATACCACATGAACAATTGCGACGGTATATGTAGTAAGAATGTAAGGAGATTTAATCGACCGAAGAAACCACTATCCATTTGTAAAGACCCTATGGCTTCCTTTCCTGTGCTCTACGTAGTGTTCTACTTACGAAGGTTTGTTTGAGAGACTTGTCGCATCTATAAAGCATACTGGCCTTTCCATGACCTTTTCTGTTTTACACCCCATCTAATATGTAATCACAAACACACACAACAAATGCTTTCGCTCTGAACGCTTTGTTATACTATAATGGACTATATCATTAATTTTTTCGTGTGTGTACTTCATAAAAATTTAATTTGAATGTAGAAGATCGGGTGAAGTGTTTAGTGAAAAAAACATTGTATCGTTGTATCCAGAAACAAACCTGTGAGTTGAGTAAATGTCTTCAGCGAAAGTGGAACAGTAGAAAAATTAGGCAGGCTCTAGCTCACATGGCTCAGTTCTGGCTAACTGTCAGAACTGTCACAAGTTAGCCAGAACCTAATAATAATTCTAGTTTTCTTCCACTTTTCAGGCATAATTCTTTTACTTTCATTTAACAAACTTTTTTCTCACAAAAGATGTATGTAAGAAAAGAAAATAAATGAAATGACGAAATAAGATTATTCATCTTTCCTCATGCTTTCTTCATGAGCAGCGATAAGATTTTTATGAACTTTTGCCTTTTCATATTTTTGGAGATGTCCCCTTACATTTGCATGTAACTTAAATTTTCTGATATTCTTTACTATATTCTTTAAATATATTATGATATCCATCTCATCTTTAAGAAATTCTTCAATATTTTTTATCCATACAGTTACTGAATTGCTTTAGCTGTTTGGTATTGTTCGTTTGAAGATTATAAAATAAAAATAAAATTCTAAAAAATTTCACTGCGTGAATTGTACATCATGAAATTCATTACGTTCATTTTCAAGTTTTTCGGTCGTTATCTGCAATAACCCAAAACTGTTCCATACCTTTTTTGCTGTTACTGGGTCGCCATCTGAGTGCTACATCTAACTGCAGCATGAATATACTTACTCTGTTTTACTATACTCTATTAGCTGCTGGTGGGCTTTCATAATAAGTGGCTGTATTTATTACCAAAGCTGACGTTATTCTTTAATAGCGAGGCTGACGTTATTCTTTAATTAATTTGACTGAAGTTACGTAATTCATAGTTACACTTTTTCTGGACAACAATAATTTTTTTGTAAAGTTTTACATTGATGGATTTTGGGATGGATTATAATCAGTAATGTAACATTGCTGGCAAAAATTAATTATATTCTGAAAACGCTTCAAATATTTACTGTTGGTAAGGATATCATTTTACAAACGTTCAAATGGGACTTACGTTTCACAATAATCTTACAACTACCAATGCGCAAACATAACTTCAGTAGTCTTGAGTTACTCAAAAAATTTAATTCAATAATATTAGTTCCTCTTATTATAATAGTTAGCTGATGTCTCTGTACATGCGTTTATAATCTCTTGTAAATCATAGCCAGTGGCTGGCAGGTACACCGCTCCTCTCAACCTCTTGCTTCAG
The DNA here is from genome assembly GCF_023897955.1 of Schistocerca gregaria. Lineage (NCBI taxonomy): Eukaryota > Metazoa > Arthropoda > Insecta > Orthoptera > Acrididae > Schistocerca > Schistocerca gregaria. Next base: position 440,602,690 of record NC_064931.1, on the reverse strand, counting down.
ACCTGCTTCACATCTCGCTTACTACTGACTGCCTACGAACGCTAAAGTGCGGTCTCTCCTGCCAACAATGCTTTCTGATACACATAATCCCTGCTACCATTACAAAATGTATCAATGCGCGGTCTTTCCCGCTCTTTTCTTAAAATGTATCCATACGTGGTCTCTCCCGCCCTTTTAAAATTATATCAGTTTGCGGTCTCTCTTGTCAACAATACTTTGGTGCAGGCATCCCCTGCTACCACAATTATCTCCAACATGACAAATATTAATTATTCCTACTTAATCCTATTAATAAAATATAAATATCTTACATAAATTGTGGTTTGACAATAGAAATATACACGTCTTACAACATATTTGACAATCATTCAGTTTATTGTAAAATTCTTCTTTTGCTAGTATTTGTGTCTCTCAAATTGCTTTTATGAATACATGTAATCATATGGATATCCAAGTTTTCTGATTGATAGACTGAATAACTCTTCTGAGAAAAATTTTATGATGTTTGTCAGTTGATTCTTTTCCATATCTGATTAAAAGTTTGTCAAGTGAAGAAGCCATAAATTTAAATGTGTCGATAAATCTCATCTTCAACTGTTCTCTCGAGTTACCGAAACTAACATTTCTGTCTTCGTTACTTGGTATTAAATCTACTTCTTTTTATCAGAACCAAGTTCTTTTGCAAACAGTTGTGAATTATATGCTGCCAAACTATGTAAATAAACTGTTACAAAACTCGGATGTGCCAGTTTCAGATTACAATTGTTACATAACTGATTTATAAATTTTCCAGTTAAATTGTCATGATTATGAACCTTTTCATTTTTTTATCAAGTAATGACACACACTGTGCAGTTTTTAGATCGCATATTTTTATTGTTCTACAGTAGTTAGTATGTTTCATTTCTTCAGTTTCAGAATGAATCCTTCCAGTATCTTCTATTTTTTGTTTTATATATTCAATAAATTTTTTATGGCAACTGGATTCTCTAAACACACCATTATCTTTATAATGTCCATTGATGTACTTTTTCTAATATCCAAATCACTTGGTTCATGTTTTTTATATTGCATTGTCTATGAATTTTCTGGATCTAGTTGACAGTTGTCCAATTCCAAAGTTATGTTTCAAAATCGGCATCAACAAAAAATGGAACTTCTTTTGTATGTTGATATATCTTAGAACACATATATGAACCCTTTTCTGTCATTTCTACTTTTAGTAATTTGGTAGCTGAACTGCTAAAGGTGTGGTTATCTAATTATCCTTTTCTAGTGAAATGGATTTAACACATGTAATGAATAAATTTTACTTCTTCATATTTATTAATTTGACTCAAAATCACACTGGAAAATTTTTTTACAACAATAGTGTGACGTATTTCCCACATTGAAATGAAGAAGATTTATATGTTTCTCTTTCTTTTCGTAATTTTTAATGGATAAATTTGATATTTTTTATCAAATGGCTGAAGGTTGATAGATATATTAATTTTACTCTCAATTTTTGGAATATGATGAACCACTAGAGGAAATTGAAAATTTTCGAAAATATATTCAAGATCAAGGCAGTTTTTTATTTTTTGTTCCTCTCTCAGAATTTTTGTTTACAGAATGTATTGCAGATTTTATAGCTCACAGAAAACAGTTATGATAATTATTTTCTAAATTAACGAAACTTTTTAATTTTTAGGTAATTCGATGTATGAAGATCCTCTCAGTACAATATATCTAATAATTGCTCGTTGTAAGCCAATAATTCTATTTAATTACCACCCTGATCCATGTGCTTAAAATTTACCTATTCTTGATAAAATATTTTTTACCAATCTTAAATTTTTTCAATACATCTTTTTCATTTGTGACCCTGTAGTTTTCTGTTTGGAAATTAAATTCCATAATATTTCTGTTTTTCTGAAATTGGTACTGACAAAAATGTTTTAAAGTTATTTTCAAGCTGTGATGTATTTTTAGATTGTCTTCTACAATTTTCATAATTTTCGGTTTTACTACAGTTAAGAAATTGTTAGGTTCTATTGAGGTTATAATATTTTCAAAATTTATTGTTTTTAATCTGTTTGCAAATGTATTATTAACTACATAGTCTCTTTATGTTCTTCTGTCTCTTGGATGCTAAAATAAACTATTGTAAATAGGAAATGATTTTTCTTCATTAGCTTTAGGTGTTTGTTTCACAAACATATCAGTAGAAATTGGAAATATTTCTTTCAATGGCCTAGTTTCACTATCTTGACAAATTTCACCATTGCTTTCAATGTTCTAATTAGGTAATTTTTTCGACACACTTCCACCCAGTGTTAGATGATGTCTATTAATAAATGTAATTACAACAGCTTTGCTATAATCTCCTTAATTTTTTCTTTTACAATAATCATGAAGCTGGAAAACCACGAACGACTGTGTCTTCTCCACATGACCTTCATATTTCTACAAAATTAAATTCATTACATTTGTAAGAAGTAACTTTCAAAATTCGCCAAGAATTTTGTATATATTCTAAAATACATTTTTTATATTTATTATTATATTTCTCTTTATGTGAAAACAACGTTGGTGACTACTTTGAACAGTAACAGGTGCAAACATGTAATTCTTTTTTATCGGTTGTGAATAAATAGTTGCCACTATTTGAGCTACAACTCTTATAGTATGTAGATACGAAGCCCAAGTCCGGAGGCACTACTTTCCAGCACGCCTTGTACTTCTACATAAAGTAGGAGATTTTAGCTGTCTAATACGCAGAAACGAAATTCGACAGATCTCTCTTATGATGACCCCTGATGCCAACAATCGATCCGTGTATTCGGCTACCAATGGGAAAATCGGAATATAGCTAGGACCAATACAGATAGGATAGCTCCTGCAACGATAAGTTTTACTGCTCAGTAACCACACTCATACTCATAAATTAAGGATAATTGCAGAATGTGGTGCCACACACTACACAAAACTGGCACTAATAGCATAGGCACATAGGGAACACACACGCCACAGATCTGTAAGTCCACGATATTGGTGATAAGTTGAGAAACCCGTCCCGAAACACACGTGCTACAAAACGCCACTGTTTCCTGTGCATGTACCCCGACATTAATATGGGATATGATCACCATGCACACGTACACAGGCCGCACAACGGGTTGGCATACTCTGGATCAGGTGGTCGAGCAGCTGCTGGGGTATAACTTCCCATTCTTGCACCAGTGCCTGTCAGAGCTCGTGAAGTGACCTAGGGGTTTGAAGACGTGCAGCGATACGTCGACCTAGAGTATCCCAAACGTACTCGATGGGGTTTAGGTCTGGAGAATAGGCAGGCCACTGCATTCGCCTGATATCTTCCGTTTCAAGGTACTCATCCACGATGGCAGCTCGGTGGGGACGTGCATTATCATCCATCAGCATGAAGGTGGGACCCACTGCACCCCTGAAAAGGCGGACATACTGGTGCAAAATGACATCCCGATACACCTGACCTGTTGCAGTTCCTCTGTCAGGGACATGCAGGGGGCTACGTGCACCAGTCATAACCCCATCCCACACAATGAATCCACGACCTCCATACAGGTCCCTTCCAAGGACATTAAGGAGTTGGTATCGGGTTCCTGGTTCACGCCAGATGAAAACCCGGCAAGAATAACTGTTCAGAGTATACCTGGGCTCGTCCATGAACATAACCTGGGACCACTGTTCCAATGACCATCTACTGTGTTCTTGACACCAGGTTTCACGGGCTCTCCTGTGACCAGGGGTCAGTGGAATGCAACTTGCAGGTCTTTGGGCGAATAAAGAACGTCTGCGCGGTTCCAGACTGAAGTGCCTAGAACCACTCGGCCATTCCGGCCGGCTAAACGTTATTATCAGCGATCCTTGCAAAGAAGGGTAGCTTCTATAATCTGAGGTTGTATGCGTGGAAGAGACCTTGAAACTTCGGAGAGTATCGGATTGATTGTATAACGGTAAGACAGAAATTCGGCAGCCAAATTTAAAATTTTAAGATATTTCCATTGGCAGATGTGAACTCTGAGCTCAGTTTATTGATTATGAAGCGCAGATTAAAACTGAAGAAATAGCAAAACGTAGAAAATTAAGGAGACGGGACATTCATAAGTTGAATGAACTAGAAGTTGTTGATAGTTTCAGAGAGGGCATCAGGCAACGATTGATTAGAACAGGGGACAGAAATACGGAAGAAGACGAATGGTTATCTTTGAGAGATGAAAGAGTGAAGACAGCAAAAGTTCAAATAGGTAAAAAAAATAAGGCCTAGTACAAATCTTTGCATAAGATAGGAGATACGGAATTTATGTGGTGAAAAGGGAAATTATAAAAATATAGCAAATGAAGCAGGCAAAAGGGAATACAAACATCTAAAAAAGGAGATTCAACAGAAAGCGCAAAATGGCTAAGCATGGATGGCAGGACACGTGTAAGGATTTAGAGACATATTTCACTACGGGGAAGAAGATAGGTACTGCCTACAGAAAAATTAAAGATTCCTTTGAGAAAAGAGTACCAGCTGCATGAAAATCAAGAGCTTAGAGGGAAAACCAGTCCTAAGCAAAGAAGGGAAAGCTGAAGGTTGGAAACAGTATTTAGAGGGTCTATACAAGGGAAATGAATCTGAAGTGAATATTATAGGAATGAAAGAAGACGTGGAGGAAGATGAGATAGGAAAGATGATAGTGTGAGAATAATTTGGCAGAGCACTGACGAGTCGAAACAAGGCCGAGGGCATAGACAACAATCAGGCACAACTATTCTATCATTCATGGTGGTCTCTGTTTGTTCTATATCGTGTCTCCGTACCACTTTCGCGCAACGACGCTCTGAGCGTGTTTTTTAGGGAATTGACTAGTTTGAACCTGGGACCTGTTGCTGGTAAGGAGACGCCAGACCACACATGACATGTAGAATTCAGAAGAGTTTAGTGGGACTAGCGATGATATAACCAAATACTAAATGATTTCAGCGTCAGCTCCACTGCACTCCCTGTAAAAGAATCTTAATACTAACTAAATTTAGTGGAAGGGGTTCAAGGCTTTCCTATCAGCTAAGTTTACCAGTGGAAATTTTATTCTACTCACAAAACATTGTTTATAAATTGTACTATTGATAAAAGGAAATGTTTCAATACAGGATGGTAAAAACCAACTGCGTTCAATAAAAATGTGAACGAATATTCCCTGAATGGGTTTCCCGGTTCTACAATGGATCGAAGGATGACCTATGCCATATCACATCTACAATCTAGGTTTAAATTAAGTTTCACAAAAGAGAAAACTATCAAAATGGTCTACAGTGACCCTCAATTATCTTTAATTACTTATCTAACTTGTCGTAAATTACAGTGGCTTCTCAATAATTATATAACAGAGAAATCATCGCGTTTCAGATTATTACTTCAAGTGGCAAATGTGAACACCATGAGCTTTAATTTACGATCGACACTAGTATTACGCAAGAAGGGGGTGTAACAGATGAGACTTCTGCAGTTCTGAGTGAAGCTTTATGCGCTGTTATGCGGCATCGCGTGCGTTCATTACCTTGTCGTTGGTTAGGCAGCTTCAGGGGGGGCAGCGGCTCGCCGTCTCGGAACTAACTAACCACTCCTAACTTCTCCTTACTACAATTACCGAAGTTGGCTTAAAAAAAAACTATCTGGCTGTGTTTTCATCTGACCAATCAGGGTCTCAATGTTAACCTTAAGCTCCGCCTAAAAAAATTCTGTCTATCCAATGAGAAACGTTATACTTTTCGTGGTGGGGCAATGTTTTTAAAGTTTGCAACGTAACAGAGACGCGAAAAAGTCTCACGCTAAAACTTGCAGTTGGTGTGGTCTTTTAGGGTTATCGTAAGATCTATACTGTTCTTCTGGAGGGCTCTAGCTTTTAACATGGGCTGGGGGGTGGTCCTTGACGTAACAGAGACGCGAAATGTCTCACGCTAAAACTTGCAGCTGGCGTTGTCCTAGTGGTTAACTGGCGACGTGGGGCCTTCTAGATTAACACGGTTCTGCTCTCGGCTTCTGTTCTCGTTTCTCCCCTCGAAACTGCGTCGTCCTCACTGTGGGAAGGTATGACATGCATTTAGACATTCTTGTGTTAGTCTGTGGTATTCCATTTGCTCACTCGTTACTCGTATTAATTTGGTTAATTTAATGTCACGATTTATTCGGAGATATGAGACATACTACTGGATTTGCTTATCATGTTAGGGTTTTCATGGAAGGTGTTGGATTTGCCTGACACCTTACACTATCAGTAAGTGGACCCAGACGTCATGAAGGCCAAAAATTTTTTTTTTTTATTTCATGATTCTCTATAAGTCTTCCTGATTTAAAGAAAAAGTAATGTCTGAATAGTATCTCACCTTTTCCGTGCTTAATGCTTTTCTTAAAGCAGATGCAGCACGTGAATGCCTAGGTGTGAAACTATTGACACACAGAAAACATACCTGCAATGTCTTGTTATTCAATTTTGGTGCCACTGTTTCCATAGTAACTCATTTGTGTAATATCATTGAAGAACACATCTACCGTACTATGAGTAGATGAGGAGGAGTTTATTGCAATCGATCTTTCTGCCGATGCAAGTGGGTTACTTCGAGTTTGCTTATGTAAACTTCGTGTTGCAAACTTTTCGTTGTGACTGTGTATTTCGATCATTTGTGAAAAGCCGAAAACGAATAATTTTAATTGCAGTCGTAAATTTTATGGTGATCAACATAAGTACTCTATGTGACCAAAAGTATCCGGACACCCCCAAAAATATACGTTTTTCATATTAGGTGCATTGTGCCGCCACCTACTGCCAGGTTCTCCGTATCAGTGACCTCAGTAGTCATTAGACATCGTGAGAGGGCAGCATGGGCGCTCCGCGAACACACGGATTTGAACGTAGTCAGTTGACTGGGTGTCACTTGTGTCATTTGTGTGTACGAATGATTTCCACATTCCTAAACATCATTAGGTTCACTGTTTCCGATGTGATAGTGAAATGGAAACGTGAAGGGACACGTATACCACAAAAGCGTACAGGCCGTCCTCGTCTGTTGACTGACAGAGACCGCCGGCCATTGAAGAGGGTCGTAATGTGTAATAGGCAGACATCTATTCTGACCATCTCACAGGAACTCCAAACTGCATCAGGATCCACTGTAAGTACTATGACAGTTAGGCGGGAGGTGTGAAAACTTAGATATCATGGTCTAGCGGCTGCCCATAAGCCACACATCGTGAGTGTAAATAAATGCCAAACGACGCCTCGGTTGGTGTAAGGAGCTTAAACATTGGACGACTGAACAATGGAAAAAAGTGTGGAGTGACGAATCACGGTGCACAATGTGGAAATCCGATGTGTGTGTGTGTGTGTGCTACAAATGCCCGGTGAACGTCATCTGCCAATGTGTGTAATGCAGCGGTGAACCGTAGGTCTCTAGAAGAGCGTAGCGTTCCAAAGAATTGGAAAAGGGCACAGGTCATCCCCGTTTTCAAGAAGGAAAGTCGAACAGATATGCAGAGCTATAGACCTACACTCCTGGAAATTGAAATAAGAACACCGTGAATTCATTGTCCCAGGAAGGGGAAACTTTATTGACACATTCCTGGGGTCAGATACATCACATGATCACACTGACAGAACCACAGGCACATAGACACAGGCAACAGAGCATGCACAATGTCGGCACTAGTACAGTGTATATCCACCTTTCGCAGCAATGCAGGCTGCTATTCTCCCATGGAGACGATCGTAGAGACGCTGGATGTAGTCCTGTGGAACGGCTTGCCATGCCATTTCCACCTGGCGCCTCAGTTGGACCAGCGTTCGTGCTGGACGTGCAGACCGCGTGAGACGACGCTTCATCCAGTCATAAACATGCTCAATGGGGGACAGATCCGGAGATCTAGCTGGCCAGGGTAGTTGACTTACATCTTCTAGAGCACGTTGGGTGGCACGGGATACATGCGGACGTGCATTGTCCTGTTGGAACAGCAAGTTCCCTTGCCAGTCTAGGAATGGTAGAACGATGGGTTCGATGACGGTTTGGATGTACCGTGCACTATTCAGTGTCCCCTCGACGATCACCAGAGGTGTACGGCCAGTGTAGGAGATCGCTCCCCACACCATGATGCCGGGTGTTGGCCCTGTGTGCCTCGGTCGTATGCAGTCCTGATTGTGGCGCTCACCTGCACGGCGCCAAACACGCATACGACCATCATTGGCACCAAGGCAGAAGCGACTCTCATCGCTGAAGACGACACCTCTCCATTCGTCCCTCCATTCACGCCTGTCGCGACACCACTGGAGGCGGGCTGCACGATGTTGGGGCGTGAGCGGAAGACGGCCTAACGGTGTGCGGGACCGTAGTCTAGCTTCATGGAGACGGTTGCGAATGGTCCTCGCCGATACCCCAGGAGCCACAGTGTCCCTAATTTGCTGGGAAGTGGTGGTGCGGTCCCCTACGGCACTGCGTAGGATCCTACGGTCTTGGCGTGCATCCGTGCGTCGCTGCGGTCCGGTCCCAGGTCGACGGGCACGTGCACCTTCCGCCGACCACTGGCGACAACATCGATGTACTGTGGAGACCTCACGCCCCACGTGTTGAGCAATTCGGTGGTACGTCCACCCGGCGTCCCGCATGCCCACTATACGCCCTCGCTCAAAGTCCGTCAACTGCACATACGGTTCACGTCCACGCTGTCGCGGCATGCTACCAGTGTAAAAGACTGCGATGGAGCTCCGTATGCCACGGCAAACTGGCTGACACTGACGGCGGCGGTGCACAAATGCTGCGCAGCTAGCGCCATTCGACGGCCAACACCGCGGTACCTGGTGTATCCGCTGTGCCGTGTGTGTGATCATTGCTTGTACAGCCCTCTCGCAGTGTCCGGAGCAAGTATGGTGGGTCTGACACACCGGTGTCAATGTGTTCTTTTTTCCATTTCCAGGAGTGTATATTTCTAACGTCGATCAGTTGTAGAATTTTGGAACACGTATTATGTTCGAGTATAATGACTTTTCTGGAGACTAGAAATCTATTCTATAGGAATCAGCATGAGTTTCGAAAAAGACGGTCGTGTGAAACTCTGCTTACGCTATTCGTCCACGAGACTCAGAGGGCCATAGACACGGGTTCACAGGTAGATGCCGTGTTTCTTGACTTCCGCAAGACGTTCGATACAGTTCCTCACAGTCGTTTAATGAACAAAGTAAGAGCATATGGACTATCAGACCAATTGTGTGATTGGACTGAGGAGTTCTTAGATAACAGAACGCAGCATGTCATTATCAATGGAGAGAAGTCTTCCGAAGAAAGAGTGATTGCAGGTCTGCCGCAGGGCAATGTCATAGGACCGTTGCTATTCAAAATATACATAAATGACCTGGTGGATGACATAGGAAGTTCACTGAGGTTTTTGGCAGATGATGCTGTGGTGTATCGAGAGGTTGTAACAATGGAAAATTGTACTGAAATGCAGGAGGATCTGCAGCGATTTGACGCATGGTACACGGAATGGCAATTGAATCTCAATGTAGACAAGTGTAATGTGCTCCGAATACACTGAAAGATAGATCCCTTATCATTTAGCTACAAAATAGCAGGTCAGCATCTGGAAGCAGTTAATTCCATAAATTATCTGGGAGTACGCATTAGGAGTGATTTAAAATGGAATGATCATATAAAGTTGATCGTCGGTAAAGCAGATGCCAGACTGAGATTCATTGGAAGAACCTAAGGAAATGCAATTCGAAAACAAAGGAAGTAGGTTACAGTACGCTTGTTCGCCCACTGCTTGACTACTGCTCAGCAGTGTGGCATCTGCACCAGATAGGGTTGATAGAAGAGATAGAGAAGATCCAACGGAGAGCAGAGCGCTTCGTTACAGGATGATTTAGTAATCGCGAAAGCGTTACGGAGATGATAGATAAACTCCAGTGGAAGACTCTGCAGGAGAGTCGCTCAGTAGCTCGGTACGGGCTTTTGTTAAAGTTTCAAGAACATACCTTCACCGAAGAGTCAAGCAGTATATTGCTCCCTCCTACGTATATCTCGCGAAGAGACCACGAGGATAAAATCAGAGAGATTAGAGCCCACACAGAAGCATACCGACAATCCTTCTTTCCACGAACAATACGAGACTGGAATAGAAGGGAGAACCTATAGAGGTACTCAGGGTACCCTCCGCCACACACCGTCAGGTGGCTTGTGGAGTATGGATGTAGATGTAGATGTAGATGAACAGTAAAATTCGGAGGCGGTGGTGCTATGGTGTGGTCTCGCACCCCTTGTTGTTTTGCGTGGCACTATCACAGCACAGGCCCAGTTTTAAGCACCTTCTTGCTTCCCGTTTTCGAAGAGGAATCGGGGATGGCGATTGCATCTTTCAACACGGTCGAGCACCTGTTCATAATGCACGACCTGTTGCGGAGTGGTTACACGATATAACATCCCTGTGATGGACTGGTATGGACAGAGTCCTGGCCTGAATCCTATAGAACACCTTTGGAATGTTTTGGAACGCCGACTTCGTGCCAGGTCTCACCGACCGATATCAATACTTCTCCTGAAGAATGGGCTGACATTCGTCAAGAAACCTTCCAGCAACTTATGGAACGTCTGCCTGCGAGAGTGGAAGCTGTCATCAAGGCTAAGGGTGGGCCAACACCATACTGAATTCCAGCATTACCTATGGAGGGTGCCACAAACTTGTGAGTCATTTTCGGCCAGGTGGCCGGATACTTTTGATCACTTAGTGTATGTTGCTGGAAATCGTGAAAATAAAAATGTTCTTACGCCACAACGAAGTGAGCTAAGGCCAGAAGATCGCCAGGCAGTGCATCAAAATGCCAGTTGAAACGTCTTACCGAAAATGAACAAAATGTTGGAATTTTAAATAGTGAAAATAACTGTTTTTTTTAATTAGTAAGGGCAAGCTTTCAGAATTGCTTTTGTCACTTGCTAAATGTAAGTACCGTAATAGTGAAAAATTGCTTGCTTTTACTGAGGCCACAAGGAAGAGAAGAGGCCTATCCAGGAAAATTGTAGTGGGATGTCAAGTGTGTAATCTATAGAAATGTACAGTGACATCTCCTATTACGTGCACAAAATGTAGTAAAGTGAGTATTCACCTCTCTTATGCCACGAGGTTTATCGTAAAAGGAAGAAAAACAGCTCAGATATTCTGTGCCATGATGGATCTCCGACCGCCACTGTCAGATTTGAGAGGTCTTCTAAAAGTTTGCATAACGCCATAACATCTATGCAAATGGCAGCGAAAGAAAGTGTAGATATTTGTCAGTACTGATATCGTAGCTCCATTGGTCGGTTCCTGGCTGAAGTGAGGAAATACATAGCTGAATGGAGTTGCCACAGTTACCTCTATTGATATACGCAAGCTGCTGGACTATGAAGGTCTGATACAACACTGCCAAGGTTGTGCGAGTGAGTTACGTGAACACAAGTGTGACATGAACTTTGATTTCAGTGGTGGTATCGAAAGCAAGGGGGCAGACTATTTTAGTAGCTCTGCTGCCAGACGAGATGTGCGATATATTTACTACCTTGCTAGTTTTTAACTTTTTAAGCACTATATCAGCTATTGAGGCCTTTAGAGCAGGACCGGCCACGGCATGCCAAACTTCACTCGTGCAGCATGTGCGGGCCGCCGTAGGCCAAGGCTCCTCCTGTCACTTGGCTTTGCTCGATCCTCCTTGGAAGTAACCCGGTAAGGCGCGACGTTATATTTAGCATTGCGATGCGGCATTTTTCGGTCGGTACAAGTGTCTGAATTCGGCAGAATTGTGCTGTCAGTGCCTTCGTTATTCGTTTGTGGTGAGCGGGACGTTCCGAAGTCAGTGGCTGTTTGCACAAAAAGAGGCAGTCTAGAGATGTATTGAAGCAGTCCTTTAAAAAGAGGGTGTTGAGAATGATCAGTTGGCATAAGCGACATCTGCTTCATATTTGCTATGAAACGACATTACAATACCATGCAGAAAGAATTTTAAGATTTTGTTGACAATGAAAGAGCAAAAAATTACAATGATCGACAGATGGGATTCATTGTTCTGCATATCAAGAAACACTTTGTGCTAAATTTGCAGGCCTGTACCACGTGAAGAAATTGATGGTACGAACAGTAGAATTTTTTAACTCCGTCGAATCAATTATTCCATTGTTAGTTGCAACCGTTTTCAGTGGAACTGAACAAAGAGTTTGAGACTTCATATATTACTGCAAAGTACATTATTTAAGTCAGTGGGCATGACGAGAACGATTTTTCGATTTGAAACTCGCAATTGATGAATTTATGAAGGAAAACGGAGTACATAATCGAAAATTAGAAAATCTGGGATGGATTTCAGACTTCGCATTTTAAGTGTACTTGACTGCACACTTCCCACAGTAAGACAATGCAAGGTAACTTCTTTCGGATTGGATAGGTCTGTATTCAGAAAGAAAATCGCGTTGTAGAAGGGACACATTGTGACAACAATAGTACTCGTGGCCTTGAAAGAATTATAAGAATAGTTTTATAAAAATCTTGAGGACACTATCAGTCTTAAATGTGTTTCCAAAATGTTTTATAGACTGTCTGCCATTTCAGCTGGAAGTGTCCCTGTGCATGTGCCGACGTAACTGATCAACGTGCAAGGTACTTCCATCTCTAATGAGAAACCATTTTACGTTAAAATTGTCCTGGACGCCAACATTGCTTTCCTCAGGTAGAGTTTCGGAGTATCCCTAATGGGGTTGCAAAAGTGTTGCAATATTTCGATCGACATATTTGAGGGAAAGACCTTTTTTTTATTATGAAACTATATTGAGTCACGATTATGTTGCAATGTGAGAGCGAAACTCTATGGAATTGTCTGCGTCTATCCGTGTGCCGACAGTTTGTACCAGTGCTCCTTAGATAATTAAATAGTACTGAAAGTTTGTTGTATCTGTGACCAATGTTGATGAGAAATGTGAAATACAAAGCCATACAGTATACAGTGACATTTCACTGCCATTTAAATGCGGAGCATTCGCCATTTACCCCTGTTCTCCTCATGATGCTCAAACAGCGTGTCCTGGCGGTGGGGGAAATGCGAAGTTTCTGAGTGCTTTGGGCGAAATCTTGCCTGACCTTACGTTAGCTCCACCGTCACCAAGGTAGTAAGTATATTGCACACCACGTCTGACAGTAGACCTACTAAAAATAGACTGCTCCCTTGCTTTCGATACCACCACTGAAATCAAAGTTTTTGTCACATTTGTGTTTATGTACCTCACTGGCACAACCTTGGCAATGTTGTATCAGACATTCATAGTCCAGCATCTTGCCTATATCTACAGAGGTAACTGTGGCAACTCCATTCAGCGATGTCGATAGCTGAATTTGGGAACGTCTGCCAAAAATTGTCTTTGTTGGCATGTCAGCTTTTCAGGTTGGTGTGATGGACGCAACTCTGTTTCGTAGAATATCCACTGGTGACCATCCACAGCATGGCCTCTGCCCTAAAGGAAATAGTTTATCGTCCAAGTATAATAGGTATGAAGCAAATGGATCAAACATAGACAGGCACATATCATGCCAAAAACTATTATTGTAGAACTAAAGACAATATATAGATATCTTTCAGGTTCTAAACTCCTAGAAAAATGTTTATATGTAAAAACACAGAATCATATGACCTCTCTTATGCCAGGAACCGTCCAATGGAGCAACGATATCAATAGACTGACAAATATCTACACTTTCACTTGCTCCTGTTACGGCGTTATGCAAACTTTTAGAGTACCTCTCAAATATGACACTGGCTAAGATGCATCACCGAACGCCATAATATGTTTTAATCATGGAGTAACAAGTAGATTAAAAACCATGAGCAGATTAGGACAAGATGAAAAGTGTGCTGCTACGAGTCAACAGGTAACGTTTTACTGAAGCTGGAAAAGCAGCTGAAAGTATGACAAAAGAGGCCAGAATAACAAAGAAAAGAAACAAAATTGAAGTAGATGAAAAGGACACTCGGGACCAACAAGACTATGGAGCTGGAATGTTTTGATATGTTACCATTGAGAAGAAAATTATGATCAAATCTTTAGTTTAAATTTCCCATAATCAACGTTATCGCATTCTTAGGCATTGTTATCTCACCCAGTATTAGAGATACAAGAAGAAAATTTTGTATGAATAATAATATAGTGCTTTCCTACAGTTGGAACCACATTATTCGAGACTGTATTAAATATTTTAAGCTGATGGAAGTCAAATGTTCTTAAATTGGTAGGAGAAAAATTTGACTTCAACAGAACATTTTTTTAAAATACACAAAACAACAAATTGGTAAATATTCCTGATATACGGTTAAAAAGGTTAATAACTAAAACAATAAACTGTGTTTTGGCCTTTTATTTTAAATAGTGTGGATTTTACGTAATTCAGTATGCAAGATAAAAATCAGAATTCCCTCTACTAGGTATTCCACCATTTTTAATTAATTTCTGCATAAAGGTGACAATATACTAATTATTTGAATAACATTTCGTTCCAATATCTATTAAAGTTATAGAGTTATTAAATTTAAAAGTCTAGTGAAAGGTATAGGCCATGACGTAACCAAATTCCCTTAACAAGACATGGTTGCAGAAAATTAACAGGAATTCTTTACAGAAGAATGGAAAACTGGTAGAAGTCGACCTCGGGGAAGATCTGTTTGGATTCTGGAGCAATGTAAGGACACAGTATTTAATATTGACCCTACGACTTCTCTTGGGAGCGAGGTTAAGGAGAGGCAAACCTACGTTTATAGCATTTGTAGACTCAGAAAAGCTTTTGATATTGTTGACTGAAATACTTTATCTGAGATTCTGAAGGTTTCAGGGACAAAGTACAGGGAGCGAAAGGCTATTTACAACTTTTACAAGCCGTGGCCGTGCGGTTCTAGGCGCTACAGTCTGCAACCGAGCGACCGCTGCGGTGGCAGGTTCGAATCCTTCCTCGGGCATGGATGTGTGTGATGTCCTTAGGTTAGTTAGGTTTAATTAGTTCTACGTTCTAGGCTACTGATGACCTCAGAAGTTAAGTCGTATAGTGCTCAGAGCCATTTGAACCATTTGAACCAACTTGTACAGAAACCAGACGGCAGTTATAAGAGTCGAGGGGCATGAAACGGAAGCAGTGGTTGAGACGTGAGTGAATCATGGATGTAGCTTATCACTGGGGTTGTAGCTTATCACCGCTGTTACTCAGTCTGTACATTTAGCAAGTAATAAAAGAAATAAAAGAAAAAATGGAGCAGGAATTAAATTTTAGGGAAAAGAAATAAAGGTTTGACGGTTGCCGGTGATATTGTACTTTTAACAGAGATAGCAAAGAGTTTGGAAGAGCAGTTGAACGGAATGGACAGTACCATGAAAGGCGGATATAAGATGAACATCCACAAAAGGAAAACAACGATACAGAAATGTGGTAAATCAGGTGATTCTGGTGGAATTATATTAGAAAACGAGAAAACGAGACACTGAAGATAGTAGATGAGTTTAGTTATCTGGGCAGCAAAATAAATGATGGAGGCCGAAGCAGGTATAACATACTAGATACAAAATGTAGGCTTACAATGGCAAGGAAAGCGTCTCTGAAAAAGAAAAATATGTTAACTTCGAATATAGATTTAAATGTTAGGACGTCTTTTTTGAAAGTATTTGCACTGAGCGTAATCCTGTATGGGAGTGAAACATGGACGATAAACAGTTTATACAAGAGCTGAACAGAAACTTCTGAAATGTGGTGCTACAGAAGACTGCTAAAGATTAGATGTGTAAATGGCACAATTAATCGTGAGGTACTTAATAGAATAAAGCAAATGGTTCAAATGGCTCTGAGCACTATGGGACTTAACTTCTGAGGTCATCAGTTCCCTAGAACTTAGAACTACTTAAAGCTAACTAACCTAAGGACATCACACACATCCATGCCCGACGCAGGATTCGAAACTTCGACCGTAGCGGTCGCGTGGTTCCAGACTGTAGCGCGCAGCGCCCAGAACCGCTGGGTCACCTTGGCCGGCAGAATAGGGCAGAAAAGACAGTTGTGACGCAACCTAACTAGAAGAAGTGATCAGTTGATAGGACGCATTCTGAGACATCAAAGGGGTCACCAGTTTCGTATTCGAGAAAATAGTGTAGAGGGAGACGAGGAGATGAATACAGCAAGCACATTCAGAAGACTGTAAGTCGTAATAGTTGCTGGGGGATGGACAGTAATGCACAGAATAAGGTAGCGTAGAGAGCTCCATGAATTCAATCTTAGCATTGAAGACCACAAAAACATAACATTTCATTATTTATCAATGTGTTACCTTAGAATAATAGGTTTATTTAAATTTATTGCCACTCTCACTTATATTTCTCATCAGAATTAGAATTCCCTTTCAGTATTACACTGAACAAGTGCTCTACGTCTGACAGCATGGATTTTTAAGAACTTCTTGTCGTCTATTTCGACCATCTTGATTTTCCCCGCTATAAATCTGGCTATGTACTTCACAGATGGTACAATTATAGAAAGGGGGTAAAACTAGTAAGACTGCAGAACGTTTTCTACATAATTTCAGCACAAATTCTTTCAGATCGTTCGGTACAGTTGAGGATGCTCTACCTCTTCATATCGTTTAACATGCTGGACAATAAAATTAATACAGACTCTTTCAGACCTCTCACACAAAGATTGTTCTTATCTATTACTTTCAAGCTTAAGACCTATTGAGAGATCATTTTAACATATATGCAAATATTGTAGACTAACTAAGCATAAAGTTCCAATTCTGTGGTTAAATATTAAAGAAGTGACATTCCTTGAGTGTTTCACATTAATGAACAGATAAAGGGTATTTAATTTAATTATGTATTTTGTTCTTCTGTAATTTAGCGCAATCCGATAGAGCTTAAAGTACGCAATGTGTTTAATAAGTAGTGCAACACATTTTCTTTCTGAAGGCATGTTACTTTTATTCAAGATTCCAATACATCTATTTTTCCCCACACTTCTGGTTACAAAATCCTGCTTTCGACTATAATCTCCTTTCAGTGCTACGATCTTACACTACCATACTTGCAGGGCCTGTATACCGCATGGTACCACTCTACTAGTCGACTGCAAGACGGATGGTTTTCGAAAGGTGGGACATCCGGGGTCTAGATTGGATGAGGAAGAGCAGTCCAAAGACGATTTGTGAGCTCCTCTTGGGTGTGCACTCTTGTGTGAGATCTTGCGTTGCCGTTTAGAAGAAGTTCGTTAGCATTTTTGTGGCGACGAACACGCTGAAGTCGTTTCTTCAATTAGCTGAGGGTAGCACAATTCACAGTAGATCGTTGCACCATGATGGAGCACATAAAAAGAATAATCTCTTCTAAGTCCCAGAAGACCGTCGCCATGAATTTATAAGCTGAGGGTGCGGGTTTCAACTTTTTCTTCGTAGAGAGGTCGTGTAACGCCGTTCCGTGTGTGTGTGAAATCTTATGGGACTTGACTGCTAAGGTCATCAGTCCCTAAGCTTACACACTAGTTAACCTAAATTATCCTAAGGAAAAAGACACACACCCATGCCCGAGGGTGGACTCGATCCTCCGGCGGGACCAGCCGCACAGTCTATGACTGCAGCGCCTTAGACCGCTCGGCTAATCCCTCGCGTCGCCGTTCCGTGGATTGACGTTTTGTTTCCGGTTCTAAATCATGAACCCATTTTTCATGGCCTGTACAATGTTCGTCAATAACTGTTACTGTCAAGCCTGTAATGCGCAAGCAATTCTGCATAGATGTTCCTTCGTCGCCCTTTATGGTCTTGTGTTAGGCGGCGAGGAACCAAGCAGAACACACCTCTGAGCATCCCAACTAGTGTAAGAGTGTCAGTACTACCAGCAGATACTTCCACTTGAGCAGAGAGGTGTTTGATTATGATCCGTCGATCATCTCGAATGAGAGAGTCTGCACGATCCAAAACAGCAGGAGTAACATTTGTGTGCGACCTGTCGGCACACGGGATCTCGGACAGGACTGCGCGATCCTGTTTCCATTGCGAGAAACCCCTCACCCAACGGCTCACCACGCTATTGTTCATTGTCATGTCTCCGTAGACATTCTGCAAGCACCTATGAATAGTTCCAGTGCTCTGGTTTTCCGCCAAAACAAACTCAATGACAGCCCTCTGCTCGGAAAGCACTTGCGTTACAGACTCAATTTTGAAGGTTGCGAATGGCGCCGCTACCTGTTGGAACTTAATGAAAATATACGGGCTGAAGCAGCAACATCCACGATGTTCCACAAAAAATTCCTCCCTCTTTGCAACCTAAATTGGCCGAGAAGAAAAGTGTTGCGTCACTTATTCTGCGCCCCTCGTAAATTTGTTGTTTCACACTCCAACTCGATCGTTCTGTGGTAGCTCTTGCACTTGACCAAAAGCAACCAAATACTGTATGTACTCTATGAGTAATCGAACATAGCTACGTTTGATTTGTAGCACCTGTCATATATATGTATATGAATGTATACAGTATTTTTTAGAGTGTTTCACCGTGCCTGTACAATACTGACCTTGTGCTTTAGCACTGATGTTAGACAACACTAACTTCTCAGCTAATTTTCGTACAGTGAGAAATAATATTAAATCAGGTATAGATCTAAATTGCAATTTGAATGAA
This sequence comes from Schistocerca gregaria, assembly GCF_023897955.1. NCBI lineage: Eukaryota > Metazoa > Arthropoda > Insecta > Orthoptera > Acrididae > Schistocerca > Schistocerca gregaria. The sequence continues at coordinate 440,583,985 of NC_064931.1, read as the reverse complement.
ACATTTATAACAAATCACTCACCTTACTGACAAACATTCCACAAATAGCATATGTAAGTTTGAAACGATACTGGCGGTGCTTTATTTCTTAGGCAAAAGGTAGTATACTGTAAAACTAATTGGGGAAGGTAACGCACTTAAATTTCGTTGCTCGCTGCTGTGAAGCTAGTCGACAAGCAGCTCCTTGTGGTGTTGTCCGAAAAACGAGGTCACATGTCAAGGTTGGTACCTGACGACGGAATCACCAGTATGGACAGTCGGTGCAACGAATGAGAGACGTGGGAGTAGACACGCCCTCAAGAGGTTTTGTACGCCACCGCTGCTGGGAGGATATCTAGTCAGAGCGCATTGCCGCTCATCCCAGTCTGCAGTCACCGCTTACGAACACAGAATCGTCTTAATCAGATCCAGCAGCGCTAGTTGTATCAGAAGCCAGAACTGTACACAAGTTTATATCAGTTGGACACATACGATGACTTCAGACTGCCATTCTGTATTGTGCCAAATGATAAGTTACATAGTACAGCTTCAGTAGCAAATTCATAATTGACATTCTTGTGGACATGGATAGTTTGCAAGCTAAGTATTCTATCTTGTTACAATTCACTCGGCCCCCTCCACCGGTGGCCCTAGTGATGGTAGGATCCACAGCAGTGTCTGCAAATGTCTCAAGTATTTTCTCGTCCAGCACTACAATCCTTACCACAGTCGATGCTGTGCATTTTTTCAGCGACCACCGACAAAACATACATCATCAACGAAACAAAAACTGCTTTTTAAAAGAGACACCACCAGAAATGTGTTCCGGAAGAAGATATGGCGAGGTACGGTTTTAATCAGTACGTTTCTGAAACTTCGACCAAACGTTAGATCTAGAGAGACTGTAGTATATCCGACCTGCACGACGACAATAATATAAGACCCTGGCAATAGAGAACCACTGTTTCTGATATGGTACTATTTATTAATATAACAAGTAATGAGTAAATGCGCGTTTTATATAATGGAAGCCATACTTTTCATATGGTATTTAATATCACAGATTGTGATGATGTTATTGATATCAGTATTACAATAGAAAATGGCTCTGAGCACTATGGGACTTAACTTCTGAGGTCATCAGTCCCCTAGAACTTAGAACTAATTAAACCTAACTAACCTAAGGACATCACACACATTCATGGCCGAGGCAGGATTCGAACTTGCGACCGTAGCGGTCGCTCGGTATTACAATAGAACTATCACCAACACTCAAGCGCACGCTAACGATTGGCAGGTCGTGTAAGGACTGACTGTTGTTAGAATCTGCAGCCTGGTATGTATTCTAGGAAATTTTGTAGCAAAGGTGTTATGTGTAAGCAATAACCATTATGAGTATGCTACACATTTATTTACATCTCTTTCAACTCAAGCCATGATGATCCGATAATGCTTACAATGAAGCAATACACGTTTTTTCAAAGTATCAGTATCCGGTTGTAGATTATCTCAAAACTAGTTACGAATAATACCAGTTATTTCAAAACGCCGTGCAGCTAGCTCTTCGAAGCGTATTGGCTACGTAGTAGTGCGAGCAAAATCCGTAGAATAGCTGTCACACAACGTTGACCATTCACAACGTGTTACCTCGGAAGAGACTACGCCCCCTCCAGCCCCCTCCATATCCCAGCACACACCCACATCCGACGCGGGGTGTGTCGCTGGTGAGATAATTCTGGCTGGCTGCATCGATCCGTGCGGTGAACACCTGTACCAGCCAACTACCCGCCCTCTAAACTGTCTGCGGCGTTTCCGGAAGTGATCCAGACGCATTTTATGTCACTGTATGAGGTAACTAAAGGTCTAGTTCAGATTATTCATGCTATCTTGAAGCACTATGAATCATTCGAAATGTTAAACTGTACGCGTTCATTTAGATCTCGCAGGGATTTTAGGTTCCTATTGTTTTAGTGTACTAGATACTCGTACTGGAATACAAATAGCCCTTAAGTGAACAGGAATTCACATATTTCGACTCCCAGAGATCTTTGAAGGTTGAAAAAGTCCTTCTGGAATAGTAAACTTCTTATCGCTGTCCTCGCCACGTAATTCATTACTTAATGAGTATCTATTACTACTGCAAGGGGGTAAGCTTACTTTCCATGCCGAGTTCGAACATTCAGATCCTAAGGGGTAAGACGCCTAGAGGACACTGTTGCTAAGTCGCATTTTTTATTTGTTTGTCACCACGTGGTCGGCCGTAGCTCACCTGCCTCATCGACCAAATGACTTCATTGTGGTGTAGGCGTCTGACAAAGCCGTATTCCTTTTTACTTCTTCGTCTGATTCAGCATAACGCGTACATTTAATCATAAACATGAATAATGATCGCCAGCATCATATTACAATGGGAAACCGCATTACTAATTGTTAAGTGATCTCGACTTTCTCACAAATAACATTCTCTTTAGTCAGCTTGTGCAGGAATTCACGTAACACCACGGAAAACTATTCTATTAGGACTGTATCTTCAGGTCTAGATAACACATCTAAATCTACAGGAGAATTAATTTTTGTCAAAGCACAACACTACAATATATGCAAACATATTTACCTATTTACGTTTTTACTGGGTCACTAAGTCTCAGATAGACTATTTTACTTCCATCATACGTTGAGCACTCAATGCTTATCTGATAATAGTATTCAACTAATTTGTTCCTAAAAGATTCTTGTCTCAAAACTCGAACTGTAACTCTCAGCTGTGTCCTGGCACTGTATATACACTTCTTTCGGTGTTGTTCTAAGTAGCTTTCAGGTTCCAGTACAATGCTGACGAAAAGTTCAATAGAATATAGTGATATGAGTCGGTTTCTATGAATTCAGCAGCGGAGAAATGAGCAGTCCCGTTTTTCATTCAATATTGGAAATAGAGTGATCTTATAACAGGTCGTAAATGAGGATAACACATAAATTACAAGATTAAGAGCACAAAAATGCCACAAGTTACCAGGATCTGCGCACTAGAAGCCGAGATTCGCAACCAGCGATTTGGCATGACAGAGTGCTGTTGTTGTTATCGCCTATCACTATGGATTTGCAGGGTCGCATATTCGTTTCCAAAGACTGCTTTGCTTATTTGGCACTGAAGAGGGGAAGTTTTAGTTGCGCCATAGGTTATCGAGCTGCAGAGGTTCAGGTGCTGAGAGCATTCATTGGTGGGGAGAGGGGTGTTTGAAATTTAGACCTCTTAGAACATTATTTTGATATTTTTCTAAGTATTTTAAAAGTTTGAATACAACATATAAAAAAGTTATATGTGCCCAACATTCTTTTATTACATCTGTTATTAATGAAGTTAGCCGCGCGGGATTGGCCGAGCGGTCTTAGGTGCTGCAGTCATGGACAGTGCGGCTGGTCCCGGCGGAGGTTCGAGTCCTCCCTCGGGCATGGGTGTGTGTGTTCGTCCATAAGATGATTTAGGTAGTGTGTAAGCTTAATGAATGATGACCTTAGCAGTTAATTCCCATAAGACTTCACACACATAAAATAACATAACATAACATTAATTAAGTTAAATATTGGTTCTCAGTTAACGATTTGTTACAAAGAAGACCACAGTAAGGTGAACACACGTAAATCTGAACTGTAAGATACTGAAAGACGGAGAAATTTAAACTGTTTTAACTTAGAGCTCATAAAACTGTACCAGCAAAACAGATGAAGATGAGGTTGGAGATACGATACTGGGAGAAGAATTCGACAGAGCATTGAAAGATTTAAGCCGAAAAAAGGCCCCTGGAGAAGAAGACTTTCCCTCAGAACTGCGGATATCTTTAGGAGAGCCAACCATGACTAAACCATTTCACATGATGTGAGAAATATACGAACCAAGGGAAATAACCACGTACTTCAAGGAGACTGTAGTAATACCAATTCGAAAGCTGGTGCTGGTAGGTGTAAATATTACCGCGCTATCAGTTTAATAAGTCACGGCTGCATGTTACTGACATCAATTATTTATAGAAGAATGAAAAAACTGGTAGAAGCGTACCTCGGGGAAGATCAGTTTGGGTTCCGGAAAAACACAGGAATACGTGAGGCAGTGCTGACCCTACGGCCCATCTTGTGAGATAGTTTAAGAAAAAACAAACCTACGTTTGTAGTATTTGTAGATTTGGAAAATGTTTTTGACAAAATTGACTGAAATACAATCTTTAAACTTCTGAAAGTGTCAGAGGTAAAGTAAAGAGAGCGAAAGATTATTTACAACTTGTACAAAAGTTATACAACAGTTGTAAGAGTTGAAGGGCTTGAAAGGGAAGCATTGGTTGAGAATGAACTGAGACAGGATTGTACCATAGCCTCAATATTATTCAATCTATATACTGAGCAAGATGTAAAGGAAAGCAAGGAGAATTCAGGAAAGGGAATTAAAGTTCAGGGACAAGAAACAAGAACTTTGCGGTTTGTCGACGACATTTTAATTCTGTCAGAGACAGCAGAGGGATCTGGAAATGCAGTTGAACGTGATAGACAGTGTCTTGAAGAGATGATATAATATAAACATTAACAGAAACAAAGCAAGGGTAATGGAATGTAGTCGAATTAAATCAGGTGCTGCTGAAAGAATTAGATTACAGTACGAGACACTAAAAGTAGTAGATAAATTTCCTACTTGTGCATTACAACAACTTACGATGACCGAAGTAGAGAGTATATAAATTGTAGACCGGCAATGACAAGAAAAATGGTTTTGAAGAAAAGAAAATTGTCAACATTGAATATAAATTTAAATGTTAGAAAATTTTTGAAGGCATTCGTCTGTAGAGTAGTCTAGCGCAGATGTGAAATGTGGACGATAAGCAGTGGAGGGAAGTGTGGGCGGTCAAAATTGCAGTGGGAGACCAAGAGGCTAGTACTGTAAGCAGGCTCGAATTGATGTGAGTTGCAGTAGTTATTCGGAGATGAAAGATAGAATAGCATGGAGACCTACATGAAACCAGTCTTCCAACTGAAGACTACAACAAGAACAATATGACATTCCATAGTAAAACGTTACAGTCATTGATAACGGATATAAGGCGTTCAGTAAACATTAGTTATAGCCTGGTTGCAAGTCTGAAAACATATTACACGCATAATAAGTATCGCGTTGTTTCTTAAATTGTTACAGGGATACTGCAATAACCTCTTTACAAACCATGATATATTATGTTTTGAGAGTGTAAAATGGCACAAGGCTGACCACACTACAATGAGGGGATACACGTCATGGGATACCTTATAATATCGTGTTGGACCTCCTTTTGCCCGGCGTAGTGCAGCAATACGACGTGGCATGGACTCGACGAGTCGATGAAAGTTCCGGTAGAAATACTGAGCCATGATGTCCCTATAGCCGTCCATAATTTCGAAAGTGCAGCTGGTGCAGGATTTTGTGTACGAACTGACCTCACGATTATTTCCAATTAATGTTCCATAGGATTCATGTCGGGCATTCTGGGTGGCCAAATCATTCGCCTGAACTGTCCAGAAGGTTCTTCAAACTAATCGCGAACCAGTGTGGCCTGATGACATGGCACATTGTCACCCGTAAAAATTCCATCGTTGTTTGAGAACATGGCGTAAATGAATATCTGCAAATGGTCTCCAAGTAGCCTAGCATAATAATTTCCAGTCAATGATCGGTTTAATTGAACCAGAGGACCCAGCCCATTCCGCTGAAACACAGCTTACACCATTATGAAGCCACCATTGGCTTGCACAGCGCCTTGTTGACAACTGCCGGCCGTTGTGACCGAGCGGTTCTAGGCGCCTCAGTCTGGAACAGCGTGACCGCTACGGTCGCAGGTTCGAATCCTGCCTCGGGCATGGCTGTGTGTGATTAAGTAGTTCCAAGTTCTAGGGGACCATAGATGTTAAGTCCCATAGTGCTCAGAGCCATTTTAACCATTTTTTGTTGACAACTTAGGTCTATGGCTTCGTGAGATCTGCTCCACACGCGAACCCTACCATCAGCTCTTATCAACTGAAATCTTGAATCATCTCACCAGGTCACGGTTTTCCAGTCGTCTAAGGTCCAACCGATTTGGTCACACGCCCAGAAGAGCAGCGGCAGGCGCTGTCGTGCTGTTAACAAAGACACTCTTGTCGATCATCTGCTGCCATAGTCCATTAACCCCAGCTTTCATCTGACTGTCCTAATGGGTACGTTCGTCGTACGTCTCAGATTGATTTTTGCGGTTATTTCACACAATGTTCCTTGTCTGTTAGCAATGACAACTCTACGCATACACCGCTGTTCTCAATCGTTAAGTGAAGGCCGTAGGTCACTGCGTTGTCTGTGGTGAGAGGTAATGCCTGAAATGTGGTATTCTCGGCACACTCTTGACACTGTGGATCTCGGAATATTGAATTTATTAACGATTTTCCGAAATGGAATGTCCCATTCGTCTAGCTCCAACTACCATTCCGCGTTCAAAGTCAGTTAGTTCACGTCGTGCGGCCATAATTACACCAGCAACCTTTTCACATGAATCAACTAGTACAAATGTCAGCTCCGCCAAAGCACTGCCTTTAATACCTTGTGTACGCGATACTACCAACATCTATATATGTGCATATCGCTATCCCATGACTTTTCCACCTCAGTGTAAGGGGAATTATAACAATTTTCTTCCATCATTCAGGTAGCTGTTGTTGTACAGTTTCAAATGTGTTATATACCACAAATTTCTGGAATAAACTATTAGGCTGTCTGATAAAATATCAACAGGTAATTTGCACTATAAGGTCGCGATTAGGGGATCTCGTCAAAAACCCATTTTCATGCTATAAAACTTCCACCGCCTACCACCGTGCTTACTAAGCAAAGACTGAATGTGAAAAATTTGTTTACTAGAAATATGTGTCGTCCCTTTCATCTACCTTTAGTATAAAACTTAATATTCTGTCATTTAGTAAGTTGCTTTGTTTCCTCAAATAATGGACGCATACACAATCATTTTTGCAGGTGTAGTGACTGTATAATTCAAAACCTTAACAAATGAGGGACTCTCTTCAACTTTCTCAGCCTCATCATCTCGGAACCGTTGGTTTACCATAACGAATTAAATATTTAACAGTACTTCAAATAAATATATTAAATATTATCTAATACTATCTCCCAGTATTGTTTGGGACGGCCACAGACAATTGTTAGTATCGAGGCTGCCTCTCCTGACCACCGAAAGAGTACAGGTAAACTGCATAGAGAGGCTTTTAAGATCATTTGCGGAGGTTTTCTTTTTCGCACCTGTTTGCTCTTTCGCGTGTCCCAGCTGGATGTCGAACAGAAAACGAAATAACAGAAAGCAAATGAATTTGATTTGCATCCGGGGAGTTTGCTGTGCAAGTGGCTGGACGTGTGAGTATGTCTGTCTATTCGAAATGTGGACTTATCTCGAAATTCCACCCACGCTCAATTGCACTTAAGTGTAGGATAAAATATTTATTTAGTGAAATTAAATAATTCAAATCAACTATTGACATTTTTGTGGTGACTGTTCATCATTATTAATAAACAGCTTTACGTAGACACTACCACTCTTTAGTTGCTGAACATTTCACCAATTTTTTTTAATCGCATGGTTTAAAGTATAGGTTTCACCATCAAGCGTTCATATGCAAAATTTTTTAATACAGATATATTCTGTTTGACTTCCCTAATAATACTAAGGGCGTTTGTGGTGACTTCCCAGTATTTTCCAAAAACATTAAGTAATGATATTGATTCTTGGAAAACCGGATTGTATACACTTTTGAAAAATGCGTTTCGTATGCTAAAGGATGCCTGACGATTAGGCATATCTCTTGTAGCACTGAAAAATAAAGAAAAAATGAAAGAATTGTAACTAGTAGCAGCAGCAAAACAGGACAGGAATGACTACTCCACAATGGGCGTTACGAAAATTAGATACATTTTTCATGTGGTAATACTATACAGAATCATCAGCATTGGTGTCCTTCTGAAGAAGCTCCGAATGATCTCCAAAGAGAAGCGTATGTTATTAGGATGGATAGTAATAAACTAGCTTCGTTTATTGATGCAATCTTCCAAAAAAGTCATGCCAAATTATTGGATAGCATTGCAGTTAAGAATCGTATTACTAAAAGACTAGTGCACTCACAATAGCCCTATAACATTTCTTTTGTGCAGGCGTTTAAATAATTGTGATCAACCTACTAAAAACTGGCACAAACTTATACTCAATATTTATTTGAAATTATCTACACTAGCCCTTCTAGGATATTTATTGGTCTTCGTGAAATAACGTACGTAGTAGGAACAATTTATCTGTAAATCACAACGAATGGCGCTGTAGCTGTTGTCCTAGAGTTAGAGACTAGAACTGATGACTTGCTGAATGTGAATATAATTTATTGGTTTCGCCTGCATTAGCCTGGAGTGAAAACAGGTAGATTTCCAAACTCCGCAAAATGTTAACTGTTATCAAAAAATGTCAACAACGATTTAAATTTAACGGATGAAACACAGTGTTGGTCCATTGCGAGACTGAAAGTAGATGGAGGTGACCACGTAGTTTTACACTTACAAACAACTGAATTAGAGAGATCGCCCTAGTAGCGTGCAATAAACTCTACTTTGATATCTCAATCTCATACTATTCACATACCTAGAAACTAGACAGCAGTTATAGCTTTCTCAGTTCATCATTTAATACCTCGTCGCCTGACGGTCAGGACAAAAGCGTTCCACTTCGCCTGTACCTGGTTATAGTGATACTTTCCTGAAAGGTGCTGAAGATGGAGGGGTACAGTTTAAGAGAAGTGTTTGCTTCGTTCTGGACGGGATGTTACAATTAGGAGCTGACAGCTGAAAGACGTAAAGGCAGCACTGCTGCAAAAAACCGGTTTGTAGTTAGACTGCAGCTTTCTCGACGGTACAGGAGTACAGAGAAACACTTGAAGGAATTCGTAGCGGTATTCAGAAGAAAATTCGGCATGTTAGCCACTAGGAAACCAGTGGCCAACAGTGGAAGACGCCGTAGCGAGACATAACGTGAGAACGACACTGGTGTTCCTACGTTACACAGTAGCTGCCGCCCTGGAACTTTTCCAAGCAAGGTCGTAAGGTTTGGCACCCTGGATGAAGAATGAGGTGGGTGGTTACCTGGCGTCGATCGTTCATTGAATGACTTTTCAAATTGAGCCCATCAATAACGAAGAAAATACAGAGGGAAATTCAGTGCACTAAAGGGTGCTGTGGGGAAAATGAACGAAACTGCTGCCGAATGGCATTGCTTTATACGACAACCAGAGAATTTTTAACGATTCTTAATAAACAAAGCACTCTAAACGCAGCCTCATAAGACTTGGACAAGTATGACAGCTTTACGTTGGTGGGATCCACCTGGCTGCTCAACTGTTCTCTCTGGCCATGTCTTCGAGACCCACAGATGGAACGCGTTCGACGGCGTCATTTGCTAGTAATCTCCGATTCCTTCTTTACCCTTCCAGTGACTCAAAGATGTACTTTTACTATCTTTACCATCCCGCTACACAGTTGAGAGTGCAATCTCTCTTTGCGGCAGCAAAGCTATGTTCAGTTGTAGTTCCCAGACGGCACTGTATAAAAGTAGTAAGCAACTTCACTCTCCAAGTGTCTATCCCAATTAAGCCTGAAGTCACAAATTAAAGTTTTCTTGTGTTAAATACGCTGCTGGGAAAAAACTTACTACACTTGGAAAGACGACGATGATTTTGACCTGATGATCATACATGCCACGTGTGAGATAGTAGATATACTGATGATGGTTTCAATGTCGTTCGCCAACAGATAGCATTGTGACACAGTTAACAAAGTGCCATCTGTGCCTACCCTTTAATAGGGAATGCTAACAGCTAGAAGGCTCAGCGTGGTCCAAAAGTGTGAAGCATGCAGGCAACCATGACACCATGCTTCTTACAGCAAACTAAGCGAATTTGAAAGGAGTCAAATTGTGGCCTTCCAAGTGGCGGAATGGTTCTTTCGGAGAACTGACACACAAATTGGACGTGCTGCGTCATTTGGGCAACGATGCTGGTATCAGTGCTAACGTGAACACTCTTACAGTCGTAGACGAGGCTCTGAACGGCCATGGAACACAGATGTCCCCCAGGATCGTAGTATTATAAGGTTAGCTATGGCTTATCGTATAGCTACTGCAGTACAGATAAGACTTGTCAACACATAATGTTGCGAACTGATTATTAGTAGCGAGACTACGGGCACGCATGCCTCAAGCCCGTCTTCCACTCACACCATAACGTGGACTCGCACGGCTCGACTGGTGCCATCAGAGGATCACTTGATAAATGGAATGGCGTGCCATGGTCTTCAGCGATGAGAGCAGATTCTGCTTGCATGCAAGTGATGGTCGTTTGCGAGAATGAAATAGACCTGATGAGTGCTGTCTCGTAGAGTGCCTTCATCCAAGACATACTGGCCCCATCCCAGGCCTTATGGTCTGGGTTGGGATAAGCAACAACTCTCACTCATATTTGGTCTGTTTGGAGGGGACGCTAATCAGCACTGGTCATATGGAGAATGATTTTAGACCCGTACTTTTGCCTTTCTTGTAAGAAGACAATGATGCTTTGTTTCAACAGGAAGACGTGCAGCAACTTCCCTGGGCAGCACGATCTCTGGACGTGTCTCCAATCGAGCACGTGAGGGATATGATGAGACGAGAAGTGACTCGTGCGACTCGTCGACCAACAACTCTTACAGAACTACATGAACGGGTCGAGCAGGCGTGGAATAACACATCCAAGGACAGTATTCACCATCTGTACGATCGACTGGATGCCAGATTCAGCACCTGAACAGCTGTCCGTGGAGGCTACACAATTTTTTTCGCGCAGTGTATAATCAGTACAAAACGTTCTCGCAGATACAGTGGTCCACCCTGTATACGAATTCCTTCTCATGTTACAAAATCGAGTAGAGGAAGGTGTACACTGAGAAGTATCAGGCCAAATCCGAATCTACAGTATGGATGAATCTGACATAGTAACTAATAAAACTTTTCGGGGCACAAGGGGGGAAATTACGCCGTCCACTACGACAATTTTCTTCGTTTTTGATCCCGGAGTATACTGGCAGAAGCGAACAAGAATAGTAAGATGCAGTCGGCTTAATCAATACTCTGGCTAAGTCGATGATCCTACTAGGAATAAAGATGGGAGGTGCCGTCTATCATCGGTCTCTGTAAGGGCAGTTTCCCTGACCTATGGGTAATGGCAACAGAGTCGTAACCCAACTGTTTATGGTCTCTTTGGGGGTAGAAATTTCAGTCTGTCACATTCTAATGCATGGAACTTTAAATATTAACAAGAGGAGATCAGTGTATTTAAGTGGGGGCCTATCGAGGATTTCACATTGCAAAATTGGTTCTAAAATAAGTCTCTGTTACATTATATTGTACACAGTGACGAAAGTGGCATACTTAATTAAAAATTCAGAGTACGGTGAGTTGCATTTAAAATGACGAAGGCAGTTGAGTGGAATAGCAATAAACTATTAAACTGAACAGGCAGCGAAATTCAATCTCTTTTAGCGAAGAATACTATGAGAAACAACAATGAGCAATACTTACGAGGATGATGGTGGAGGAGTATGAGTGGAGAGCCGCGAAGGCGATGAAGAGACGGCGAGAGCGAAATAATAGTACAGATTCCAAAACAGAAATCCTAAGATTAACCCTGGAGAGATGAACATAAAGGGTTGTAGAGTGTTTTGCAGTCACTTTGATATTGGTCATATTTTGTCTTTTACTTAGTATGGGTGGACAAAATATCCATTCGATACTTGTGTAACTTGTAAATTTTACATCGATGCATTTGTAGTCGTTAAAATTACTTCGTCATAAATGGAATCCGTGAATTTCATATTGTGTGTGTTATATGTGATTGTCCGTATACGTGAGATAGGAAAAAAGTCAGGACATCTAAAATTTTTAAGTTTGTTACATTATTATGAGACATTACACAGCTTTCGTTGCTAACCGATCCCCAAATATTTCTTGTATGTTTGAGAACTCTATTAGAAATAACTTGTATATGGGAATACAGTGTTAACGCCTGTGGCTACGACTGCGTGCTGAAAAGTAATGCCTCTGAATTTTGTATTCCGTTCTCAATAACGGTTGAGGTATTAATGCGATGCATATTACTTGGTCGACTTCCTGCCTTCGTGAGGAAACTTCCAGCCACTGGAGGGCTCCGAATTGTGGGGTGAAACGTAAATATGTCGGTGCGCGAGAAACAGTGTGCTGTAATAGAGTTTCGAATTCGAAGCGTTCGTCTACACATGGAGCACCCATTCCTACAGCATTACAGTGCTAGACCACACACGAGCACCACGAATTCGATGTCTTGAATTCACTGCTATCGACCATCCTCCATGCAGTTCCAACTTGGCCGCATTCGATTTTCACCTTATTGCAGAACTTAAAGAACACCTTCAAGGACTTCACTTTTAAAAATGGTTCAAATGGCTCTGAGCACTATGGGACTTAATATCGGAGGTCATCAGTCCCGTAGAACTTAGAGCTACTTAAACCTAACTAACCTAAGGACATCACACGCATCCATGCCAGAGGCAGGATCCGAACCAGCGACCGTAGTAGTCGCGCGGTTCCGGACTGAAGCGCCTAACACCGCGCGGCCACCAGAGCCCGGTGACTTCACTTTGTTAAAGATTAATTGGTGCAAGCAGAAGTTAGGTCGACGCTACAACAAAAATGTCAAACACACTACAGTAAAAGTGTCAACAAACAGATCTCTCGTTGGGAAAAATTTGTTCATCGTCAGGGTGGCTTTGTTGAGAATGAGTATATAGACATAAGGAATAAAGATGTAGAGTGTTAAGAACGTTTGTTGTATTTAAAAAGCTCAAAGAGTTTTCACATAAAATCTTCGGATGCATTACTTTTCAGCACGCCTCATATATTTTACAAGGAACATTCAATAACTAAAGAGACAAACAGATGTGGAAAATAACTAAATATTTTTACAAAATGAAACATTTACTATTTATCAATAGAATCAACATAAATATTAATGCAGTTGTCCGGACGATGAACTAGTTTTCTTCCACCTGACGCAAAGACGTCTTGTCTGGTTGTTAGAGCCACTTGCCACTTTCTTACAAATTCTTTTACCTCCTCGTCGTTCCTGAACTTTTTTTCATGTAGTGCCTCCTTGCGAGGACACAACAAACGAGAATCCGAGGGAGCCAAATCTTAACGGTAGGGAGGATTAGATGGTATCTCTCAAATTGTTTTTTCAATGGTTTCTTGGGTGAGCTGGGTGGTGTGAGGGTGACCATTGTAGTGTAGCAGATTCTATTACAACCAGACACACATTGAGCGAGACTCTAGAAAGTTAACGGCCTGCGCAGACGTTGATGGAGCATGGTAGGGCGCTAAAAGCATGAGGTATTTATATGGTTCTTAGCTTATAGAAACGGCATGTTGCGAGTTGAAAGCAATTGGCGGCGAGCCCATCCCTCGATAAATCTTGCCGGACAGGCCGTACAGGGCAGACAGGGCAGCCCCTCCTCGAGAAAGGTTTCCAGCATAACAATGCCGAGCAACCAGCAGTGGCGCCAGAGGAAGGCTGATCTGGGGTCGACGGCCTGAAGGAACGTGTCTACACAGTGGAGTTATAAACTGGGCGTTGTGTGCAGAGCCACGCGTAATAAAAATTCACAAGTTTTCGTGTTCACTGATACTACAAATAGTCCTGTGAACCACTTCATCGGCCACCTCGGTTGTATAAGGAACTCCGGCGTCTGAGAAATATTTGGAGATAGAATGTTTATTACACCTCATAGCTAAGACTTACAAGCTCCAAGGCACAGGCGATTTAGATAAAGATCTTTAAGATCGTATCTGTTTGCTTGTTGGCGTGGGAAGCGACAGGATTTCAGAGAAAATCATCTTCCCCCTCTGTGAAAATTATAATAGCCAGTAATTGGGGGGTTTCTTTTTTTCCACAGACGCATGTTTCTTAACTCTTGCCCTGGTTTGACATGAGTTTGTGCTGTCGTGTGGGAGGGGAGTTTTAGCGCCTCTAGGGTCCTGTGATTGGCTCAAGACAGGATGAAAATGGAATTTTTTTCTGAAGAGGTGCAAACCACTCGGGTGCTGGACTTTGGTCTGGTAAGAGCATTTCTGGTAAATGCTCTCGCATGTGTGGTTGGTCCTACTTCCCCTGAGACTGACTTCACTTGCGAGTAGTTTCGACTGGGGAGCCTGTGGTGAAGTTCTTACTGTACCAACAGTGTGACTTCAATCGTCTCGGGCTACTCGTTTGCCAAGGGCAATCTTATTCGTTTTTGGCTTACCAAAAGAAAATTGTTCAAATGGCTCCGAGCACTATGGGACTTAACATCAGAGGTCATCAGTCCCCTAGACTCAGAACTACTTAAACCTAACGACATCACACACATCCATGCCCGAGGCAGGATTCGAACCTGCGACCGTAGCAGCAGCGCGGTTCGGGACGTAAGCGCCTAGAACCGCTCGGCCGCAACGGCCGGATTGGTTTACCAGTCTTGACATTAGGTATCCTTGTGCGCTCTGTCGTATAAGTGAGCGAAATTGGTCTTGGTGCGGCCAACGAACGGGCGTGTCACAAACCGAAATCTACCTTGATTTCAGGGCACTGATCGCTAGACCGTGAGATTTTAGCATTTCTTCCGTGGCCACGATCGATTCACAGGTGCCGCCTTACTCTCAACTCCGCCGCACCCATCTCGCCAGCTGCAAGTTAAATCGCCGCACGAAACAACGTTGATTACGGCCGCTCCGGCATTGCCAGGGCATACAGATCTCAGTCGCCACTTGCTCTCAGCTGCACCTATGTAGTGAAACTACAGTAGATGTGACCAATCAAAGTCTGCTCAGCATCAGATCAATTCAGTTTGCGTTATCCACGTTTTTAGGGCCAGAATATTTGAACTTCTGCCACCCAGGATCCTTGTCCATTGTCGTCTTAAACCACCTGTTAGTTGTTTATGTTATTAAATCCAAACTTGTTTATCATAATTTATGTCTGTTTTTCCTTTTAAAAATAAGTGTTGTAAGTAAATTTTTCTTCATTCTTAGTCATTTCTATAGTCCCCACAGGGTTAACTTTCAGCACTCTTTATTATACGCTGACCTTCCAAATAATCACAAAAGACGACATTTTGGGCAAGAGAGGGTCGACACCACATTTCCCGTTGATGCTTGCGTTCTGAATTTCTTTCGGCTAGGTGAGCTGATATTCTTCCATTAAACACCTTGTCTTTTGGACTCTGATTTAACATGGTGAAACCAGTTCTCATCCCACGTTAAATTTCTGTCTAGAGAAGGGTCACCTTCCCTTTCACTGCGGTCTTTCAAATCTGTACAGCCTTTAAGTGTTGTTTACTTCCCAGTCTGAGCCAGTCAGAGCCCAGTTTTCTATAGGCCATTACAACGAAACAGGCTATCGTAGCTGGCATCTTGGCTATGCAGAAAAGTATTTGAACTGAATTTAGCATCATGTTAAAAAATTTCCGAATGACCTGCTAAATCCAATAAAAATACGTAAGATATTGACAATACTGTTGTAACGTAAAATATATTCATTTGTTTATTATGTATCAAACACACACATTTAGATCTCCGAATCGTTGCACAGTATTTTCCTGGCCAATGAAACGATGCAGCCAATCAAAAAACTTCCTAGGGATAGTACTATTGGTTGGGGTGATGATGGTTAATTGACAGGGTGACTGCCATCATCCCATGTGGTATTGCGTGGGACAATGATGATCAGATCAGTTGACTGAGGGGCGGGGGGTTATACCATTAATACACATGATATTGGATAAGGCAGTGATGGTCAGCTGACGGCGTGACTGCCATTACCCCAGACACAACTAGGTTGGGTAACGTAGGTCAGTTTACAGATTGACCTCAACTACCCTGCAAAGATGGTGACTACCAATACTACAGATGCTATAGAGCCAGTACTTAGCTTAGTGAAATACGCAGATTACTCGCCTTGAATGCCTGCTCGAAGTCTCTTAAAACTCGACAAGGGCAACTACCTACTGAGGTTTCATGTATTTTAAACGTGACTTCCCGTATACTTAACAACTCAACAACAGCTTATTTCAGTAAGTTGTTCGAGAGAATTCTGTGGTGATTATTGGTGTCCTTGACGGACAAGATCAGTTACTGGCTGCTGAATACTTTCGGCTATTATATAAAATTTATTATTTTTTTAGTGGTACTAAGCAATGTTCTTAAAATATTAACTGCGGCGTTTGCCTGCTAAGACATCCGCAGCCTATATGTAACACCTGTTGTGCCAGTAAGTTGGCTTTAATATTTTCATTGATAGTCCAAAATTTTACTAAATCGGGCTCATGCAAGTTTTAAGAAAAGTTTGCATTTCCCTTGTAGGTCAGTCTGAAGATGCCTTGAGCAAGGCGAAACGCGTTATTGTCAAAATATAAAAGTTAATAAAGCCAGGTTTGCAGCCAAGACTGCTTATCTCTTTAAAACAATTCATTCGGGTTATTTTTAGGAAATATAGTACGTACAAGCTGACGATTTATTGGATACTCTCTTACAATCTTGGCTGTCATTGCATTTTATTTCTCTGTATTCCTGTACAATATGCTTAGCATCAGATGTCAACAATGACCCACTACTTCTATCGAGTGCAAGCTTAATGATGTTGGTATATTTATAATCTTTGTTGAAATTTACCGGTCTATAGGACAGATAGTTTTGGGAACATTGATAGCCCTGAGAATTTTAGTGTAATTTTGAAGATCTTGTGTTGTGTTACTTTTTATTGGGTTAAATTACAGTATAACATTGCCTCTCATTCTAATATTTGCTGCTTTATCATTGCTTGGAGGATAAGCAAGGGCACAGCAGGGATTGATAAGGCTGTTACTGATGCAACTGCTGCTCACAAACAGTTATCTGGAATACAAAGGACTAATCGTAGAATGGAAGCAATAGTACCTCGTGAAGTGAAAGGACTGTGTTTGGGACCGGAAAGAAAAAATGGATTTGGTCTGTATTGGACAAAGAAAGTTTTCCTTCACCAGTCTTCCAACAAGAACGCTAACTAATTGTAGCGCCACAACCATTTTAAAAGAAAATCTGCAAGAAGGTGTGGTGGAATGTTGCATCAGCCGACGGTAGCTAGTGAGCACGGCGTGTCGTCCTATTGGCTAAGGTAAAAAAAAAAGTTGATTTAGTGCAATAAGGACTAGGATCGTTCGGTGTAACCTACTAGCACAGCGGTAATGCGTAGCATAGACAAGGGGATTTCTCTGTCATCGGGGTTTTGGTGGTGTTTCCGAGTACGTGATCAGAAGTGGTGCAATGCCATAACGGGCGCTCTGTTATCTGGAATAAACAGCTGTCGATTTTGTAGCAGAATCATTCGCAGCTCATTCATCTAACTGGATGAAGGGGCTCCGCCACACGAGGAGGTGACATGGAACCGCAAGCAGCAGCCTCAGGTTCGAGTCTCTGTCGCAGTACCAGATTCCTGCATAAGTCTGGCCTTAAGACTTGTGCCACAGTGCAGCGGGGCTTCCCAGCTCACTCCACCAGCAGCCGGATTCTTAATAGGGGGCAGCGGATCGCATCCCAGGCACAGCAGCTGAATCTGTCAACACTGTGGAAGCGTTTCCTCGCTGCACACTTGGACTACCAGCGTGCACTCATTAGGGGAGATCGGAGGCTATCCCTGCAAGACTGCTGCCCGTCTCCATGCGCCACTAGTGCCGATACTGTGGCTCGCCCAACACGGAAACATGATTGGCACTGAGTGCAGGTATCAGCAAAGCAGAGCGCGAACACCTGTTGCAGCCATCTGGCAGGTCGCTAGCAGCCGCCTGGCTGGCTACTGGCCCTGTTTCCTTGGTGTAGGCTAGGCGCGCACAGGCGATTTTTCAGTCGGCGTGACTGAACAATCGCTGTCGCGGAAATACATTGTGGTGCGCACACAGCGGCGGGAAAATCGCAACTGCTCTCAGTACCAGCATGGATTTCATCGAAACAGCTTGTTTGGTGGCGCTTTTACTACGAAGAAGAGCGAGAAAACAGCGCAAATGTCGTTACTGGGTTCATCCGATTGTAAGTCAAAGACTAATGAAAGGGCAGTTTTACAAATTACACGAAGAGTTACAAAATCACTCAAATTGATTCTTTCAATACTATCGAATGAGTAAGAATAGTTTTGATAGATTGCTTCAGACAATAGGACTGAATATAACAAAACAAGATACGACATGGAGGAAATGTATACCACCTGAGGAGCGCTTATCAGTGACTTTGAGGTGAGCACACATTATTTTATTCAACAGTTTTTAATGCCCTTTTACATGATTGATTAGATACATCTAGAGAATCGTTGCATTCAACAATTGTTGTTGCCATTATACATTACTGATCAGATACATCAAGAAAATCACTACTGCAAGTCGAAACTCGCTAACTTGTTTCATGAGAGAACTGCAAAACCATGTTGCGCATAGAGGTTTCTGTGGTCTTGTTGCGGTTTCCAGGAGAGGGACACACGAACAAATTTTGTGGAGGTTCCGTTTCATTTAGGACATTTGAAGAATACGGTTGAACGAATGAAGATGCTGGAGAATAAGTTTCTTGAGTGGTGTTATCAGTCGCTTGAGTTGTGTTATAACACATGTTCGGATGCTGTGGAGAAATCGGTGAAAGCTGATAATATCTGGCATTCCTCATCACATTCAGTATTTCTATTTTCGCGTAATGTTTCTGTTCTTCGTTTAACTTCGCCAGCATGGGGACAAGCATTAATGCAAAATTCTTATCCTCGTTAACTTCTTCTTTTTGTCTGTCTTTTAATATATTTAATAGAGATTCCTCGCAGGACGTAGCCTTCATGGCCTCTCTTTTCGTAGGATGTCGTACTTTTGTGCTCTGTGCAGTATCGTTGCTGTTTTGTGAAGACAAACTGGGGGGAGAGACTACTTCCTTGTTTCCTGTGCTACTGGGCATGATTTCGATGTTGCTGGTGGTCGGTCTGTCTTCCATCTGAGGGAGCAGAAATAACATTACATTGAAGTATAGATATTTCCTCCGTTTTCTTGCAGCCTCGCCAGACGAAGATTTTTTTCTGTGATGCCAGTTCTCTCGCGAAGTAGTCCTTCAGATTTTTCCACTTCCTTTGAATTTCTTTACCTGTCATTAATGAAATTATCACTGTATATAATTTATTGTAAGTATTTACCTTAATACTTCTATGAGTAAATATTAATGCTGTAACTGAATATTATTTCTTCCAGATACCTTGCAACTGGAAATAGCTTTGGCTCATTACACTACGAATATCTACTGGGGGCCACTACAATCAGAGAAATTGTGAAGGATACATGCGAGCAGTTGTGGCAATGTCTACAGCCTATTCATATGGCAGAAAAAACTGAAGATGATTGGAAGATTATTGCCAAACAGTTTTTAGACAGAACTGACTTTCCAAGTTGCATTGGTGCTGTGGACGGGAAACATGTGAGACTGAAGAATCCTGCTGACAGTGGCTCAGAGTTTTATACTTACAAGAATTATTTTTCGACAATACTTTTGGCCGTAGTGGCCGCTGACTATTGTTTCACTGTGATAGACGTGGGCTCGTACTGAGCCAATGGGGATTCTAATGTGTTCAAGAAATCCAGCTTCTATCAAAAACTGAAATCTAATCAGTTAAACATTCCAAATCCTCAAAAATTACCACACGATGAGGAAGGAGACTCAACCTTCTAATTTTGTAGGAGATGAAACATTTGCACTGTCTAGACATGTTCTGCGGCCGTACTCGAAGAAAAACCTGACAATGAAACAGCGTGTTTTTAATTACAGACATTGTCGTGCTCGTAGAATGGTGGAATGTACTTTGGGGATTTTGGCTGACAAATGGAGAATATTTCATCGACCTGTGGATGTGGATGTTGGTTTTTCAGACATAATCATAAAAGCATGTTGTATTCTGCATAATTTCGTAAGACGAAATGACGGTGTGCAAACTGAGGACGAGTCGTACGAATGCCTTCTGAAAGGCTGTGAGCCTGTAGGAATAAGAGCTGATGTGTTTGGTATGCAGATACGGGATTATTTTGCAAACTACTTTTTGACTCCACAAGTATCAGTACCTTGGCAATATGAAAAAAATTAAATTGTTGTAACTGTGATGTCTACATGAATGAATAAAATAAGTGAACCATGAAATACCTTTGTTAGTCTTTTCTGGTCCAGGCAGTTCAGTCCAGTTCCGAATTAGGCTGCAGCATACTTCTCCCCATAGTTTCTCTTTCAAATTGCGATCACTGTATTCTTTTAATTTCCTGTTGTAGAGAGCTGGTCGCTTTCCTACTTCTGCAATTAGTCTTTCTGAATCGACAACACAACCTACAATGTCATCCGTAGCTCAACTCCCGTTATCAGACATGCTGCTGGCGCACTGAACTTGTGTGTATGCAACACAGAGCGAGAGCGACTGACTGAGAAACCGCGTCGCTGGTGCGCGCGGGCCTATGCCAGTGCCTGTGAATCAATCCATACTTGCGACAATCGCGTCGCGGATGAAATAGGGCCGGTTGCGTCTTTTAAATCGCCACGACTTTTTTGTCGCACGTGCGCGCACTCCTCTTCGATTCACTGTGTTTCGTTCTTGCGACAAATAAATCGCGCGACGGAAAATGGCCAGTGCGCGCCTAGCCTAAGGGCACGGCCGCGTCCCACATCGACGCAGTGCTAACGTTGAAGTTGGAATTAAATTGTTGATTTTGGCAGTAACTTCTCTCAGCCTTCATCGGCCTGCCGTCCAGCCTCAACTCTCAGCCGTTGGAAACCCTGACACAGTAGCCATATTACCACCCTCGGGGTCAGCTATATAATAATGGTTTAGAACATTACACAAAAAAACTGAAAATACAATTTTTCTGGTGTGTTTATGAGAAATGCTGTACCCAAAAAACCTAAAAGATATGAAAGCGTTTTTGCTAACCTCCAGACAGAAAATTAACTTGTTTCACATCTAGTATCTTACAAGAAGAAGGGTAATGTTGTGTTTTACTTCGACAGTTTCGGCAGTTTACCATCTTCTCCGAAAATAGTGAGGTATTTCAAAAACTATACAATAAAGTATAACTACATTACAGTTGAGTCACCTATAAGTCAGAGGTGTGGCTACGTATGTTTGAAGTTTCTAAACTCCGTGTATTAGCAAGACTTTTAGCACATCGCGACAGTGTAACATTACGAGTAGTGTCTCTGTTACGTATTAGTTAATCAGAGAACGTAAGGTCTGGGTGAGTACCATATAAATGGCAAGTTGCCGCAATGCTATTAGATCAGGTAGGTATGCGTACACAGGGGAGAGCTCCAAGTGGCTGCAGCAGTCATCAGGGGATGTGGATTGGCGAGCAACAGGCCACTGGTTGGGTTGAACTCAGCCTGGAATTGCCACGGCGGCAAGAGCCGACTGTCTCACCGGGTGTTGTGGACACTAAGCAGTATCTCGCGATTCTGTCCTAAAGCTAAAGTATCAAATATTCACCAAAATACTAAAATCTCTTACAGACAAGTTGCAGGAAATCTGATGACAGCACTGGATTCGCAAAAAGGGACGAATTCATTATTGTTGTTGTTGTTGTGGTCTTCAGTCCTGAGACTGGTTTGATGAAGCTCTCCATGCTACTCTATCTTGTGCAAGATTCTTCACCTCCCAGTACCTACTGAAACCTACATCCTTCTGAATCTGCTTAGTGTATTCATCTCTTGGTCTCCCTCTACGATTTTTACCATCCACGCTGCCATCCAATACTAAGATGGTGATCCCTTGATGCTTCACAACATGTCCTACCAACCGATCCCTTCTTCTGGTCAAGTTGTGCCACAAACCTCTCTTCTCCCCAATCCTATTCAATACTTCCTCATTAGTAATGTGATCTACCGATCTAATCTTCAGCATTCTTCTGTAGCACCACATTTCGAAAGCTTCTATTCTCTACTTGTCCAAATTATTTATCTTCCATGTTTCACTTCCATACATGGCTACACTCCATACAAATACTTTCAGAAATGACTTCCTGACACTTAAATATATACTCGATTTTATCAAATTTCTCTTCTTCAGAAACGCTTTCCTTGCCATTGCCAGTCTACATTTTATACCCTCTCTACTTCGACCATCATCAGTTATTTTGCTCCCCAAATAGCAAAACTCCTTTACTACTTTAAGTGTCTCATTTCCTAACCTAATTCCCTCAGCATTCGACTACATTCCATGATCTTCGTTTTGCTTTTGTTGATGTTCATCTTATACACCCCTTTCAAGACACTCTCCATTCCGTTCAACTACTCTTCCAAATCCTTTGCTGTCTCTGACAGAATAATAACGTCATCGGCGAACCTCAAAGTTTTTATTTGATCTCCATGGATTTGAATACCTACTGCTTGCTCAATATACAGATTGCATGACATCGGGGAGAGACTACAACCATGTCTCACTCACTTCCCAACCACTGCTTCCCTTTCGTGCCCCTCGACTCTTATATCTGCCATCTGGTTTCTGTACAAATTGTAAATAGCCTTTCGCTCCCTGTATTTTACTCCTGCCACCTTCAGAATTTGAAAGAGAGTACTCCACTCAACATTGTTAAAAGCTTTCTCTAAGTCTACAAATACTATAAACGTAGGTTTGCCCTTCCTTAATCTAGCTTCTAAGATAAGTAGTAGGGTCAGTATTGCCTCACGTGTTCCAACATTTCTACGGAATCCAAACTGATCTTCCCCGAGGTCGGCTTCTACTAGTTTTTCCATTCGTCTGTAAAGAATACGCGTTAGTATTTTGCAGCGGTGACTTATTAAACTGATAGTTCGGTAATTGTCACATCTGTCAACACCTGCTTTCTTTGGGATTGGAATTTTTATATTCTTCTTGAAGTCTGAGGGTATTTCGCCTGTTTCATACATCTTGCTCACCAGATGGTAGAGTTTTGTCAGGACTGGCTCTCCCAAGCCTGTCAGTAGTTCCAATGGAAAGTTGTCTACTCCGAGGGCCTTGTTTCGACTCAGGTCTTTCAGTGATCTGTCAAACTCTTCACGCAGTATCATATCTCCCCTATCATCTTCATCTACACCCTCTTCCACTTCCATAATATTGTCCTCAAGTACATAGCCCTTGTATAGACCCTCTATATACTTCTTCCATCTTTCTGCTTTCCCTTCTTTGCTTAGAACTGGGTTTCCATCTGAGATCTTGATGTTCATACAAGTGGTTCTCTTACCTCCAAAGGTCTCTTTCATTTTCCTGTAGGCAGTATCTGTCTTACCCCTAGTGAGATAAGCCTCTACATCCTTACATTTGTCCTCTAGCCATCCCTGCTTATCCATTTTGCACTTCCTGTCGATCTCATTTTTGAGACGTTTGTATTCCTTTTTGCCTGCTTCATTTACTGTATTTTTATATTTTCTCCTTTCATCAATTAAATTCAATATTTCTTCTGTTACCCAAGGATTTCTACTAGCCCTCGTATTTTTACCTACTTGATCCACTGTCGCCTTCACTACTTCATCCCTCAAAGCTACCCATTCTTCTTCTACTGTATTTCTTTTCCCCATTCCTGTCAATTGTTCCCTTGTGCTCTCCCTGAAACTCTGTGCAACCTCTGGTTCTTTCAGTTTATCCAGGTCCCATCTCCTTAAATTCCCACCTTTTTGCAGTATCTTCAGTTTTAATCTACAGGTCATAACCAATAGATTGTGGTCAGAGTCCACATCTGCCCCTTGAAATGTCTTACAATTTAAAACCTGGCTCCTAAATCTCTGTCTTACCATTATATAATCTATCTGAAACCTGTCAGTGTCTCCAGGCTTCTTCCATGTATACAACCTTCTTTTATGATTCTTGAACCTAGTGTTAGCTATGATTAAGTTGTGCTATGTGCAAAATTCTACCAGGCGGCTTCCTCTTTCATTTCTTAGTCCCAATCCATATTCACCTACTACGTTTCCTTTTCTCCCTTTTCCTACTACCGAATTCCAGTCACCCATGACTATTAAATTTTCGTCACCCTTCACTATCTGAATAATTTCTTTTATTTCATCATACATTTCTTCAATTTCTTCATCATCTGCAGAGCTAGTTGGCCTATAAACTTGTACTACTGTAGTAGGCGTGGGCTTCGTATCTATCTTGGCCACAATAATGCGTTCACTATGCTGTTTGTAGTAGCTTACCCGCATTCCTAATTTCCTGTTCATTATTATACCTACTCCTGCATTACCCCTATTTGATTTTGTGTTTATAACCCTGTAGTCACCTAACCAGAAGTCTTGTTCCTCCTGCCACCGAACTTCACTAATTGCTACTATATCTAACTTTAACCTATCCATTTCCCTTTTTAAATTTTGTAACCTACCTGCCCGATTAAGGGACCTGACGTTCCACGCTCCGATCCGTAGAACGCCAGTTTTCTTTCTCCTGATAACGACATCCTCTTGAGTAGTCCCCGCCCGGAGATCCGAATGGGGGACTATTTTACATCTGGAATATTTTACCCAAGAGGACGCCATCATCATTTAATCATACAGTAAATCTGCATGCCCTCGGGAAAAATTACGGCCGTAGTTTCCCCTTGCTTTCAGCCGTTCGTAGTACCAGCACAGCAAGGCCGTTTTGGTTATTGTTACAAGGCCAGATCAGGCAATCATCCAGACTGTTGCCCTTGCAACTACTGAAAAGGCTGCTGCCCCTCTTCAGGAACCACACCTATGTCTGGCCTCTCAACAGATACCCCTCCGTTGTGGTTGCACCTACGGTACGGCTATCTGTATCACTGAGGCACGCAAGCCTCCTCACCAACTGCAAGGTCCATGGGTCATTGGGGGAGGGGGGAGGGAAATGGGGGAAAAATTCATAATTATCATTACCATATTGACATAACAAATATTAACAAACTTACTAACAATTATATGTAAAATTAAAAATTTTGGCAAGGACTTTGTCAACAACCTTGGTGAAGTTACTGAAAGTTCTCATTCCGCTTAGGGTGAACCAAAAACCTTTATTGTTTATATATAGCCATTGCAATTTCGACTTTTCTCATCATGCGGTGGTCTGAAAGCAATCAGTCTCTCCTTCCCTCCGCTTTAAAACGTTACACAAAGTTCACAATTTGACCATACAGAAAAGAACGTACAATTACTTACGTGGGGCAACGGTACCTACTTAACAACATGAAGTTGTCGTATATGTCAGCATGGCCCGAACATTATAAAACATACGGCGTTATAAATGCTTGTAACTTTGTATAAATTTTTGGGAAGGTGATTAATTTCTTCCAGACCACCTGATGCTGACAACCTGTCGAAATTACAATCGCTTTGTGTAAACAATAAAGATTTTTGCTACAACGTAAGTGGAATGACAACGTCCAGTACATGTAGAATTGTTCATAACAACAGCAAGAAAAAGCTACACATATGCAACATATGCATGAGACACACCATCTGATATGTCTCGAAGTCTGCTATAAATGAGCATATTTATGTTGATACTGAACAGACAAACTAATTGTTCGAATGATGCGTGAGACACACCATCTGATATGTCTCGAAGTTTTCTATAAATGCGCATATTTATCTTGATAATGAACAGACAAAGTAATTGTTGGAGTGATGTAGTGAGGAAGTGGCAGCTGAATGAAACTGTGTATCTGACTATCTCCTGTCGTTCTGTTTTGTGCATCGTATAAAATGTAACTTAACGTTTTTATCCTATAATGTTTAATGTGTAATACACCGACATCTGTTTGCTGACTGTCTCAACATGCATATTATATATACAGGGTGGACACTATGTCAGTTGTCAATACAGTGCTCTAAACACCGACTTCATTCTCTACGAGCTCTCATTTGAGACTATAGTGAGTGAAGAAGAAGATTATGATGACGATGCTGAGCTACATACTGAAAGTGTGAGAGCATTTTCGTTGACGACTCTATTACTCTCTTCGAATATCATACGTCATCCGGCGTAAAGTCAAGTGCGGGCATGCCGGTCGGGAACGTTAGAGCAGAGAGGTCTATGAAGAAGACGTCAGCCAAATGCACACGGACCGACCTTATTCTAGGACGACAACCTGACGGCAGCGCCCTCCACACGAACAAGACATAAGCTCCGCGCGTCCTGGCCGCGGCCCAGTTGAAGACTAGTAGTTCTACGACTTCCACAGCGCCATCAAGAATAGGCACTTGTATAGCAGCGACTTAGGAACTGTATTACTTCTCTTACATTACGAATTGTCTATACTGAAGAGAATTCCTATTTGGTGTGTCGTTTTTTGCTTGCGACTCAGCACTGTAAATTCTCAAAGTTTAGTACTGTCATTTATTTTCTGTAATAAAACTCTATAATACGATTTGCTTCAGTTGTCTAGCGACCCGAGAAAGCAGGTTTCCTAAGCACCCCATATTTGACGAGTAGGCAAGATACAGCAATACGCATAATCCTGTTGGTCAACCAGTTTTTTCTCACGAGTCCATGTCGATTATGACATAAAATGAAATGAGTAACCTACTGCCTTGTGAGAGTTGTCTGTACGTTAAAGGCAAACTTTTAAAACAGGGATGCGGAAAGTTGTTGACATTGACTTAAATAAAAATTATGCACCTCACTTGCTTGCAGAAACTCAGTTTCGTCTGAATAACAAAAGTGCTAATCATGTGCGCAATCTGAAAATAGCACCGCTAGTGTAAGGCTAAGCATCTTTTACGCAGATTGATGCCGTAACAGTGCAGGATGCTGTTAGGAAGCGAGAGATTAACTAACAGAATTTTTGAAAATAACGAGCATTTCAGTTTCTGCTTCCCGCTCAGTAAGCTACTTGAATTCGCAGAGGATTATATGAGGATTATTTTAGACGTTCGCCATGAACTTGCAGTGACTCGCAGCAAACAAAACACTAACGAGCTCAGGTAAAGCAAAAACCATGTCGAAACTTTTACCTGGAAAAGTGTGCAAAGAAATGCCAAAAATATGAACAGTAGAGAAGGAGCAAATACCATTATGGAACATATTAAAAAATTATCTAAGCCTGACTCTAGCTTTCCGTCATTGGGAGTTAAATGAATGCGCTGCACCAGAAATTAGTACTTAAATTCAATACTGCTCTCGAAACAACAAAATACTTAATTTTAGATTTTCAGCCAAAAAGGAATTTCATTTCCAGTTATTGGAGAGTGTTAGAAGCAAGAAACGTAACAGGGTTGGGAGGAATATCTAAATTCGTCTAAATATCCCGAAGAGATCTACTCGGTCGATCTTGACACAAGGAAGACTGTTCAGCTGTAAAGAATGTGCCGCAATTATCAGTCGCTGTGTAGTGAGGAGAGAGGACTAAGGTGAAATCCACTCATGATTTGTACAGAGTTCCAGAAATTTCCCATACATTTTATCGTCAGGATGATGGAACACTGAAATCGACTGCTATTGATATGCGAATTGAATTGCAAACAAAAATATTGTTCCCAACCAATACGATGGCACAATGTTTGGTTATTCACAATTATGTTTTAGAAATGACGACTGTAGCCAACCGCGTGACAAGGACAAGGCGTACATATATATCGGAGATTTAATGCTGTAAGAAACACTGCTGGTCGGTTAAAGGGAGAGCATTATAGAAAAATACGTGTCATAGCAGTAGAAACTGTGTAACGTCTGTCTCAAGATCTTAAGGGGAAGGCTGCGATAGACATGTATGCTAATAGCCAATTTGTCACACTTCCTCGACCGCGGGCACATCTTCAAGCTGTGTACAGAGTGATTCAGGGATGACGGAGAAGGGTAAATATATCAATGTGTGGTAAGAGACCCTGGTCCGGAAACGAACGAGTCCAAAGATATAGGCAAAAATCATTCTGATAAAAGTACCTAGTAAACAAGTGCTCTAAAATTCATACCTTAACAGCTATGGGAACCTGTGTCAATAGAATAGATGTGTTTCACAGTATCGAAGATGAACAAGAGCTCATGCAATTTAGACCCATGTTTACAAGACTTTTTTCTTGTTTTGGTCCATCTACCACCTCTGAAAGTTGTCTACGCTACAATATTGTCTCTGTTCTCTTCTCACCTCAATCCTATTCACATTGTGGAAGGCAGATACCTTACAAATGTCTCATGCTTTGGAAGGGTAGCGTACTCCGCCACACACCGTCAGGTGGCTTGCGGAGTACGGATGTAGATGTAGATGTAGATTGATCATTGCTATGATTTCTATTCCAGAAATGTATACCGTCCTATTTTGCCGGCTGAAGTGGCCGTGCGGTTCTAGGCGCTGCAGTCTGGACAAGAGAAAACACCTCCGCTCCAAATTATCTGCTGCAAGTCAAAAAGTTCTGAAACTGTCAGCAATTTTGCATCCAATTATAAGAGAAAATGTAAAAATATAAACTACGGGAACATTTGTCCCTGAATCAGTGAAAAATTAATACACTTGGATAATTAGTTTGGACTTACAATGGCAGGATTGTAAAGATATACAATACGAGTTAATAATATTATCTACCTATATCTACCAAAACAGAGGTTCAGAATCACTTGGACATGTGAACGTTCCAGTCTGGAACCGCGCGACCGCTACGGTCGCAGGTTCGAATCCTGCCTCGGGCATGAATATGCGTGATGTCCATAGGTTAGTTAGGTTTAAGTAGTTCTAATTTCTAGGGGACTGATGACCTGAGATGTTAAGTCCCATAGTGCTCACAGCCATTTGTACCATGTGAACGTTCTTAAAAATGTAGTAATATTAATTATCTACATAGCTGTTAATTCAGCAAGCTTGTAGCGGTTGCCGTATTGGCCCAGACACATTCATAAAGTCAAAAAAGAAATAAAATTTAAGTGTTTAGTTACTTGAGATGACAAGCAGAAATATTGTTGGCTGGTTCCTTACTTACTTTTCAAATGCCACAATGTGTATTGATATCCATGTCCAGTGGTTAATTAAACAATAAAAACATGCATTTATGTATAAGCGTTTGTGTGAGCCCAAGGTGAGAATGCCGGAAGTGAAACCAGACGGCGTGAAGGCCGTGTTAACAAAATGTTGTCCAACCGAGGCACGCCGAGACAGTAGGCAGGCGACCTACCGGCACCCGAATCCGGCAACTCACCTAAATCCGTTCGCGAACGGAAGACACGAATTCGGTATCTTCTACCTGCTGCCATTATTGGCAAGGTTTTCCAAACAACGTTGAAAACAGCGGTACAATGAAAGAGATATAAATAGAAACAACATATACTTAAAAACAAAGACTTTATTTAACATTACACTCGCTAAAATATTTCATGAAAATTTTATATGCTCGCGCTCAACCTGCGGCTGCTTTTTATGACACGCACTCTACAAAATTTACTTTGCTAATTCACCAGTTTTTAATAACTAATTTTTATTGTATGAAAGCTTGCCTTTATTTAGTGTTTTTTTCAAGATTTTTGTGAGGTGACCCCACAGAGTACTGAATAGAGAATGAAAACTCTCACTGGCGTTAGTAGTCCTCCACAAGGAGACAGAATTCGCTGCCGAAATGTATGGAGGAAACAATGCCTGTTCTTCCTCGTCGATATAATTTTCGACAATGTAACCTGCAAACTTCGTGAGTCTTTTGTCTTTTGGTTGTATACTGACCAGGTCGCCAAAACATCTGGAATATCTTGGGGCCTTAAGTCACTGCCCCATTTCACCGTTCTGCTCTTTGTACAATGACGACAAACCAAGTTGTTGTATTTTTCGCCACCTGAAACGTATAGAATAAAATATTATTTTTGAACATTTAAAAGATAAAAATTCTTTATTAAGGGTAAAGTCTATGACATAAGCAATGTTCGTTATCACTGGTAGCGCTGAGCAGAAAGGGCGCTGAAGTCGTGTTGTTGTAAGTAATTTTAGGAATAAAAAGAAAAAATTGTTCAAAATTTTTAAAAAAAGACTACAAGAACTACCTGGAGTATAATGGTGACACCAACTTTAAGTGCAATTTTATGTGCTGGAGGAACATTTGCGATGAGTGGAGTAAGAACCGGGTATACGAACAATAGTCGTACTCTGCAATCATTTGTCCATTTTATATAGTTCGTTTTCTTATTTCACAGATATATTCTCCTGCTAGGTATTGATAGATGGGTAATTTCTCAATTTCGCATAATTAGGAATATGTAAGGTGATAACCGTGAATCACGTCGGGAATTTTGTCGCCAGTGTTCTCTTTTGAAGTTGTTTCCTAAATTAGAAGTGTAACATCAGATTACATACCACCAGATTGTGGCGCTTGGAAAGATCTACACCAAAGTTACCGATATTGACGTTGACCCACAATGACCATTTTCGTCTCCTAAAGTTCAAAACAGAAAAATGATGACAGTAACTCAACCATATGAGTTACATATATGCATTTCCTTTCTTTTATACTCTAATAACATCCTTTCTCCTTACTTTTATGAAGACAGTGTTCAGATGTACAATTAAACATAACACAGTTTGGTGAAACTCTCTTATTTAGGTAGGTTACTGCAAGAGAGCGTGCTGTCAGCACACTTTTTTACTTTAAGTAGCAGATAATCATTAACCGGGGGAACAGATTGTCAAAGCTAAGAGCCATCCTGACTGCATCCAAACTGCACTAAAATCGCTCCAATGGTTTGCGAGCTCTGATGCCGGGCAGACACACAGACGCGTCAAATTTGCAACACAGCTTGTTTTTACGTCAGGAGAAAAGGGCGAATAAAATTCTATATTATGAATTGAAACAAATGATATTAATGGTTTAAAAATATCAGTGTTGTGCATTTCAATTCATATTATGTCTCTGTTCTTCCAAGTACCGACGGAAGCTTTATTGTTCAACAAAAGGGTATCTTTCATCAGACAAATATAATTGTATTTAGTAACCTTGAGCTACATGAAACTGACAACCAACATTCTTGAATGATAGGAAAGCAATCTTCACGCTCTAATCGATGGATTGTTCGAAGCCAATGACCAAAATTTTTGATTTAAAACAAAGTTGTATCCTCCAGCATTCATCATGAATACACTTCAGAATCTTCAGAAAGGTTTCCTTCTTATCTTTCATAAAGCTGAATACTAGTGGTATGTAAGAACATCCAAAGTAGCAGTGTATTGTAAATAGCTGAATAAAATATTTTCCTCCGTATTGAAAAGTATCATTCATCAATAAAATTTCCTGCTGACATACAAATTCGAGATTTGAGTCGGTAGAAAAAATAACGTGGTCATTTTCCGTGTCATTACTGACGATAAAATTTTCGTCTTTTATAGTTGTTACCTTTATCTAGGCTAAGGCAATCTGAACTTCCGCTGCAGATTTTGTCAGTTTCGGCAAACTCTTCAAACAAGCGTGAGTAATGTTGTTCGTATATACTCTACGTCCTTTCGAGGAAAAATGTTTACTGTTGATGGATTGCCACCTATTTCTTCAGGAATGAGCTTTGGTAGTCTTTCATCCAAAGCTGCGTCTTTTCTTTTAACAGAATTTGATAACATTCTTCTGTTCATTAAGTGTTCTGGAACTGGTGTATCATCATGTTGATCTTTCAAACGCGAGCATAAGTTTTCGCAGCCTATAGTGAACAATTTCATAGAGCATTTTCATTTGTTACCGCAGCATCGCTAGCTACGTTTTTGACGTCCTAAAACGCTTCAATAAGGACTGAATTTAAAAGCATCGCAAACCAAATGTACACTACTGAATGTACTATAACGGGTCGCGAAGTATGTCTATTTGCCATACTTTTCCCTACGATAAAGAGAACCTGAAGAACACAACGAAGCAGTATGTAAGCCTGCATAGATGCTAGCCAGTTGATGACAGCCACGGAACTGAAGAGGTATGTTCACGACCAGAAATTCCATCCCATGTTGCTCAGAGGGCCCGGCCGTTCTGCTACTTGAGTTCACAGTTGCCTAATTCTAGTAAGGGATTATCTTACCCTTTTCCAACACCCTTTTTATGCTCATTAAAAGTTACCGAATTCGAGTGTTTGTCTGAAACATTGGAAGACTCTTGCGACTCTAAGAAATCTTGTTCTTGTTTTTCTTTTTCTTTACAACCCCATCAGTTGATCCTAACATTTGATCTTAAGTGAAATCGGAACCGTGGTTTTGCTTTTACTACTTGAATGATCTCGATTCAGAAAACAAACAAGCACGGTTTCCGTTGGCAAACACCAAGTGCAGAAAGAAGAAGTTAAATTACTTTTAGAAATTAAAGAAAGGATAATAACTAACCACACCGCCAAAAAAACGTGTTTCTTTACATGCAGTTGGTACTCTTATTCTAAATCAGTCTTCGTAACAGGAAAATGTAAAGTTGTAAATTCTACATAGTTGGTTTGAAAAGGGTAACTAAATCCATTTGCTGCATTTACGAAACAATCCGTTAGGGTGACGGTACGAGGTAAGACATACATTATCTCAGAATATAACAGTCTGTCTATCTCGCTCAGCGCTCTCATAGCGTACTAGGTTGGCTCTGAACACTATGGGACTTAACTTCTGAGATCATCAGTCCCATAGAACTTAGAACTACTTAAAACTAACTAACCTAAGGACATCACATACATCCATGCCCGAGGCAAGATTAGAACGTGCGACCGTAGCAGTCGCGTGGTTCCAGACTGTAGCGCCTAGAACCGCTCGGCCACTACGGCCGGCTAGGGTACCGGGGGCCGACAAGAAACTTCATTTAGAAACACAGAAGGCTATTTCACCGCGGCGTGCACTTGCAACTGGCGAAAGCCCGAATGTATAGTTCAAGACATCATGTCCAAGAGCTCTTCCGTGTCAATAAATACGTAAAGGTCACACCCATCCGAGCTCGATCAGTGGCAGGGATCAACAGTCTTCCACAAATAGAATACTTTGGAACTATCATAATGCTAAAACATTTCTTTTAATACCTGGAACAGACAGTTAAAAAAAAAGAAAGAGACACTCTGGCACTGTGCAAGATAGAAGTGAGAATGTAAGAAAGCGATGGAGCGATACCCTAAATTTTATTACCTCTCGCATTTGAAGCTTCTGAGACAAATTACATGTGACATATCAGTAAGGATTGCCGACGGTTCTCGAAGCTCACTGCTGCATTACCTCATCTACAACAGCGAAAAACATGAATTAGTTTTCTGACAATGAAAGGCTCTACAGCAAACAGAAGTAAGAATTAAAATAACAATGCGTGTGTACACAGACATTCACAAACTTTCCTAAGCCTCAAGCGATGCGCGCAAAATATACTACCAGCAAAGCAACTAAACGCGTATCTTACTCTATCAAAGACAAAAACACTACATACAGAACATATAAAAAGAGAAATGACGTACAGGAAAAAACTGATATATAATAATCACTTATTACAGGATGTATACAAAACTAAATCTACTGTACAAAATGTTTCAGGTTGGAAAAGTGGAGTGCTGAGTGCCTTTCACCTTCTTCGACCGCAGAGTCTGTCATGGTAGCAACAGCGAAGACCACACGTTAGATATGGTAAGTCCCAACGTATAGGTAGAAAAACTTTTGTGTCTTGTTCTTCGATTTGCAGAAGAGGCGATGATTTCTCAACCTTGCCTTCTGTCCTGGGAAAACGAACCGCTGTTTTCTCACATCTCCTCTGCTGTTGCAACGCCACCTTCCTGATATTGGCAACGACCTCTTCAGTTACGAGGGACATTTAATAAGCAATGCAACACTTTTTTTTTGAAAGCAGGTTGATTTTAATCACGATACCAATATACCACATTATTTCCCACTCCTTTGGCTATAAAACCTTATTTTTCAACATAGTCTGCGTTCAATGTGACGGCCGCAATTCCACCTTACTGGGAGGGCCTGTATGACTGCGTGGTACAATTCTACCGGTCGACGTCAGAGCCACCGTCATGTTGCATCAGTAACCTCCCCATAATCCACGTACTGCTTCCCGCAGAGTGCGTCCTTCATTGTGCCAAACGCGGAAGGAGCGAGATTCGGGCTGGAGGGTGAATGATGAAGAAAAACCTAACGAAGTTTTTCGAGTTCCCATCGGGCGCGCAGACCGAGGCTCTGGGTTTGCACAAAAGAACCTCGATAACAGCTCTCTGCTTGGAATGCACCACTGTTGCAGACGTCGCTTTAAAGGCTACCTATAGCGCTGCTACCTACTGGAAATTCTGAAAATATAAGGGCTGAAGAGGGGATATTACACAATGTCCCACAATAAATTCCGCATTTTTTCAACCGAAATTGATCGATAAAAGGTGTGTCCCATTACTTAAAAAACGTCCCTCGTTTTTGCCTATGCTGCGCTGACTATTGCGATAGAAACGGAATCAATTCCATAATTCTGTCCTCTGGATCCAAGTTCGTCAACACCACCGTCGGCGACCTTTTGGTTGATCTGTGAGGGAAGTTATTCCTGGTAAATTCAAAATCCTTGACGTAAACGTCCCATGTATCATGCCTCATATTAAAATACCCGCGGGATTGTCGTCCCATTTCTTACTTCACCCTTTCGGCTCCACTCGCTTGTGGGTGGTACATTGTGGTATGTCTGCTATTCGTAAAATCGTTTTCAACGAAACAGACTGTTTGCTGTTGACAGAGAGAACATTTCTACACCTAGGACGCTCTTGGGTACAGAGCTTCCTGCACCCGTTTCCAGAGGTATGAGGGTAACATATTTCGAGAGTAACTCGACGGCTATGAGTACGTATCTGTCTTAAGACGATTTGGCTCAGAAGTCGACGGCCGCATAGTCCCGCAATTTTCTAGGATGCGTCGCGGAGAACGGAACAGGAAGCCTGGCGAAAGACGGATTTGCCATATGGCCATACATGCAGACGCCCGGCACCTTCTCGACGCATCTGTTCGTCCTGTTAAAGTAAACAGTTTCCTTCGGTTTGCTGGCATATTTTTCCATAATGTACAGAACTTAGGTGGATGTATCAAATTAACTTATTTATCTTGTGTTACGGCACACATGCCACCCAAGTCGAATCATTTTGATTCCTTCGGCGAAATAGTATTTTGATTCCCAACAGGTAAAACTGCCTTAGCGCCGGGAAATCCCTGTTTCCGTTTTCCTTAATGTCCCCCAATATTTCATCCTTGTCTTGTTCTTCGTCGCTGTTCTACAGAGCATCCTGAATGTAGTTGTCGAAAGGCACCCCATGAGATGTACGATATCAAATTTATTGTTACTGAGTTCG
Source organism: Schistocerca gregaria (assembly GCF_023897955.1). Taxonomy (NCBI): domain Eukaryota; kingdom Metazoa; phylum Arthropoda; class Insecta; order Orthoptera; family Acrididae; genus Schistocerca; species Schistocerca gregaria. The sequence goes on along the minus strand of NC_064931.1, from coordinate 440,548,648 downwards.
TCCTCTATACGTTCCGTAAGTCCTATTGCGAGCGCGATAGTGCATCAGCTACGATGTTCTTTTTACCGAGTATATGCCTAATCTCAAACGAAAATTCTTCGAAATAAAGTACCCAGCGATACAGGCGTCCATGCGTGAGTTATGCAGTCAGCAGGAACTCGAGAGCCGTGTGATCAGTGTATACTATCGTGGTTCTTCCATACAAATTGTACCTACATTTATTAAAAGCGAATATCATCGCCAAGGCCTCAAGTTCCGTGACGGAATAGTTGTGTTCGCTTTTGCTGAGTACTCGTCTGCCGAATGCAACAGTCTCGTGATCGATTACTCTATCTACCTCTACCTCCTGAAATATTTCTACTGTAACTCCTGCACTGCTGCAGTTCATAGCAACGCAGTATGGCAGACTCATATCAGGGTTGGCTAGTATGGGTGTATTCGCAAGTGCCAAGAAAAGTTCTTCATTTGCTTCGCCATTCCACTTACAGGTCATATTTTTACCCCGGATGGCACAGTCTCGGTGATGCTAATTTCTAATTTCCTAAAAATCTTCTGTAGAAATTTTTGACTTCTAACAGATTTCTCATTTTTTTCTTCGTGGTGGATGTAGGTAATGCATGTATTGCCGTCATCTTCTCTTTATTTGGATTTATTGCGTTCCCAGAACTTGATATCACAAGAAAGAAATTTCTGATTTACCGAAGCTCGTCTTCTTTAAGTTTACAGCGAGTCCGGCTTTTGCAATACCTCCAACAGCTTCCTCGCATATGATTATGTTTGTCCTACGTCGCGGAGGCAAAGAACATGTCAGCTATCTATTTTGTGACGAAATTCTCTACTTTCTTGTTAAGTGCTGTGTCTAGGGCGAGTATAAATACGCTGGGAGATGTCGATATCCAAACGGTAATTTTTTGATGGTAGCACCTACTGCAGCACAGATTCTCTGTTAAACTTACCAGAAACTAGCCAGCAAACTGACCGCTGAAAGCATGCTTTTTCAGTGGAATCGTTGAAGTGAAATGAAATGAAATGCCGTGTGGCTATGGCCTCCCGTCACGTAGACCGTTCGCCTGGTGCAAGTCTTTTGAATTGACGCCACTTCGGCGACTTGCTTGTCAATGGGGATGAAATGATGATGATAAGGACACAACAACACCCAGTCCCTCAGCGGAGAAAATCTCCGACCCAGCCGGGAATCGAACCCGGGCCGTTAGGTATGACATTCCGTCGTGCTGATCACTCAGCTACCAGGGGCGGACAGTCTTTGAAGTAATTAATCCAGACTGCCAGGACGGTGCATCTCTGTCAGACTAATTTAATCAATTTACAGGAGCCGAGAACTACTATAATCGTTCCGTCCTTCTTTTGTACGACGTGCAAGGGACTGCTGTAACTGCTAGTAGCACGTTCTATTACTCCCTGTTCCAACATCTGTGTTGCTGCACTTGCTTCTTATACACCAGTGGTGTACTGTATGTCTGACTGAAAAATCTGCCGTGTTCCTTAACCCTAAACTTTTACCTAAAATTTTAAAGCTACCTGTTTTTATACTGAACACATCGAAATGCTGGATCAAAATCTGAGTTCCTTCCGGCTTCATTCCGGGATATCCCTGATTGCGGACACTTTACCATCGATAAGGTGAAGGATTTCCTCGCACACTAGTGGATCCATGGCATTCTGTCCATCATGGCATTCTGTCCATCATTATCACGGTGGGAACTGTCACTTCGTTTTGTTCATCCTTCGTGGCGACGAGCTAATCGTCAAGCAGCGTGTAACTATATTCTGCTCCTTTCTCTTCGCTTCAAATGGACCGTAGTTATGTGTCCATTGTTACAACGGAAATTTCGGACATGCACGTACCAATTATCGTGGCATACAGAAGCATGAAGCCCACGCCGATTATAATCTGTGTGCTCCGCCCTCCGGTTCCTCGGCACGGGTAAGGCGTCTGTACTTACCTCTACGCTCTGTGGCGACCAGGAGCCTCTCTGTTTTGATATGACCTTTCGGCCATCACACCGACTCCGCGACTGATTAATGTTCCTCTCCGCTGCAAGAAAACTACGGCTTGGACGGGAGGATTTAAACTTTTGCCACAAATTCCTGTCAACACATTGAAATGCAGAGAAAGCCTGTCAAAACTTCTCCAGTGTCGCCTGCATTATGCCCATTAATTGTCAATGGTCGAAGTAGAGAGGATATAAAATGTAGACTGGCAATTGCATGGAAAGCGTTTCTGAAGAAGAGAAATTTGTTAACATCGAGTATAGATTTAAGTGTCAGGAAGTCATTTCTGAAAGTATTTGTATGGAGTGTAGCCATGTATGGAAGTGAAACATGGACGATAAATAGTTTGGGCAAGAAGAGAATAAAAGCTTTCGGAATGTGGTGCTACAGAAGAATTCTGAAGATTAGATGGGTAGATCACATAACTAATGAGGAGGCTTCAAGGGATCACCAATTTAGTATTGGAGGGCAACGTGGAGGGTAAAAATCGTAGAGGGAGACCAAGAGATGAATACACTAAGCAGATTCAGAAGGATGTAGGTTGCAGTAGGTACTGGGAGATGAAGAAGCTTGCACAGGATAGAGTAGCATGGAGAGCTGCATCAAACCAGTCTCAGGACTGAAGACCGCAACAACAACAAGAACAACAATTGTCAATAGGTTGGCACACTGTATGCTGTGTCACCACTCATTAGTTCAGACATTTACGCTAAAGCGCATAGACCGGCGGCCCTTCTGATTAGCTGACATCGACCGGACATTTAGATTCTAGTATTTATCCACAGTGAACACAGCGCAATTTAGGTGTCACGTATTTGCAACCGCCGACGGGAGGTGCAGATTCGTCACAACAGAAAAGCTGAGAGGATCTGTGGTCGCTTCGTTATCTTCCAAGACTGTGCCTCGTGGACACAGAAAAGGTCGGCGTGTGGCCACAACATTCCTGCAAACCAGCAGAGATGTCTCGTATTCATTGCACTGTGACCACCCAGGTCAATTACAGTACCGTATCAGACCTGCTTCAACGAAGGGACGCATCTCGTGATCGTGCGGTAGCGTTCTCGCTTCCCACGCCCGGGTTCCCGGGTTCGATTCCCGGCGTGGTCAGGTATTTTCTCTGCCTCGTGATGGCTGGGTGATGTGTGATGTCCTTAGGTTAGTTAGGTTTAAGTAGTTCTAAGTTCTAGGGGAGTGATGACCATAGATGTTAAGTCCCATAGTGCTCAGAGCCATTGAACCATTTGATTCAACGAGGGGAAATTCACGAATCTTACACCAGAAGCCAATAACGATGTATGCCCTCCAGCACAGTTAAGAAAATTAAGCTGCTAGTTTCACTTAATATCGCAAAGCCATATGATGGTACTGTCACAGGAACTAACGACAATGCGTAGGTCATAAAGTAAGCCACGTCGGAGCGCTTGCAACTGGTGTTGAAGCTATGTTGACGTGCAATAGAGAACGCGCCAAATCGCGAAGTTAAGTTTAACCATGCCTCTTCGACACAATGAAGCTAGTTTTGTTAAATAAGACTAAATGAGTGCCGTAAGTAAAACTTTACGAGTTCAGTAAACAGATAAATAAAAAATGAAGTAAAAGAAAAGAATCTTGCCCTCACTCACTATGTCATTAGCTTCCCATCACTCCAAATGAGCGAGATAGCGCAACGGTAAGACATTGGATTCGTATTCGAGTGAAGTCGTTGACATCTATATCCAGCCTCTTAGCTTTATTTATCTGGTTTCGCTAAATAGTATAATGAATATGGTGGGAAAATGAACTGTCCGATTTCGTTCCAAATTATTTTCCAGTCAGGGCATCTGCTCCATCTCCGACGAGTTCGTCGTCGGTGGAACGTCAAACATTAGTCTTCCTTCCCTTCTCCGGTCACAGAGTCAACCCATTAGGCAACATGCACTCGAATTTTGTCTCCCGTCTGACCCTTGAGCTTATATGAGCAAAGGAGCTAGTAGAAATCATACCTGCTTCCAGCCTGAACGCACAGTTTTTCAAATTGCAAATGATAAAGTAATGGCAACGATTGGGTTAATGGGACACCGAAATGTTTAACCGCTAGGTCTGATTTGTTCGAAGATTTTCGAAGTAACAGTTTCTAAATTTTGCAGCTAAAGAAATATTAGTACTCAAAATGGTTTGTAATTGTTAAAATACTAGAACGCAACATTTTCAAAATCTTCTGTTACTTTCTCGTAGTACTCATTTTTCTGTATCCAACGATGTTTACAAGAAAACGTTAGTTAATAACATATCTAAAGTATAATATTTTCTTTTGCATAAACTTCTTGGGAGGCTTTATTACAAATTCACTTCTAAAAATAGAACCTCGTAATAATACTATTTTAAGAATGTACAATATGTGAAATACCTTAATCGCCAAATATATAAGGTATTGCTTACAATTTTTGTCTTATAATGTTTATGTGGAATATCTAATTGCCATGTATTTTAATCTTTTGTAAAAACCTTAAGCCGGTATAGTAGACAATGCCATAATCAGTCACAGCCGAGTGACAGTAAAGTACAGTTAACTGTATAAGGTCTCCGTTTATCTTTCAATGAGTAATAATCAGTTGGCTGTATGCAAATCATAGCAGTGCTTACATACTGACGATCGTATCAGTAGGTAAAATACTCCTTGCTTTATCTAGAGGTTTCAGACCTATAATCAGGAAGATGATCATCATAAATGTTTTCTATTTTAGAAGGGACGCCATTTTCCTGTGTGTTGATATTAGATTTCTCTATTCACCAAGATGAGAATTTCGGTTTATTATGCCATTTCCAACTGATAGGTTGGAAGCGCCCTATTGTGTTGAGAACTGACCTACTCAGATAAGTAGTTAGAATAAGCCCTGATTTATCGAAGATATACTTCGTTATATTTATGTTCATGAACCAATAATCAATTTTGTAACGAAATCTGACTTTGGAAAGAAGAAAAAAAGTTATTCACATAGAACTCACTTTAAATAAACAGGCCAAATTGAAACTGGCATGCATAGTTTGTGTAACTGAACATCAAACAGCGTGAAAACACTCTTAAAGTCCCATCAAAACTAAAGAATGTGGACGTAGTCAACTTATAGCCAAACACAGTGCAGTGAGATGGTTCCCCTGGGGTGTAATCAAAATACCTCAATCAAAAAATTGTTAATTGCTGTTAATATCTCACCAAAACAATTTAATAACGATTTAGTTCAAAAAACTAACTCTGAATGTACTAATTGATTTGAAGGTTGATGGCACACAAATGCAGGATGCTTTTCGATCGGTACCCCTGGGATATGCAGTGGGATGATAGAGGCTAGCACGAGTGGGGTGGTTGTAGGAATCTGGAACATTCTATAATAATTAGTACTGGAATACTTTAGTAAATAACTTTTACTTAAGTTTGTCCTGCTATTGCACTCCAGGAAAATAACTTTTAACAACTACCTTTCTGGAGTACAAATGACTCATTAACAAACATTAACTGGATTACACAACAAGCAAGATAACACAGTTCTGGTATTACGTGTGTAATACATGCGCGAACTAGAGGCTGCGAACCTAGTGGGCTGATGGCTATTCTAATCTGACTTCGCTCACGACCTGTAGCTGACTCGGCCGGTGCGATTTGCAAGTCTCTGTCCTTGCCATACGGCGGCGCTGCAAGCGCCAGCTAGTCAAGAGAGGTTGCAACTGCTGGAGCGATATCGATTATCGCAACCTGTAAGCGTGGCGTCTAACGTTAACACCACACTAACAAGGGCTACTGATAGCATTAACACCATGCTTCGTGCAAGTTATTTCGTGGAGACGTGAAAGGCAGTGCAGAAAATCTGCAACAGCACGACTTCACTTCTGGAAGCAGCGACAAAACCTACTTTTCAGAACCTGAAAATTGTGACGGCAAGAGAATGAGATATTTAACACTATTCATGTTAACATACTGCATATGAGCTGAGCTATTTCAATGCTAATTTAGCAGTTATTGGCTAGACAAAGAAATTGCTCAGTACTGGTATAGACAATGCGGTGTCGCAGAAAGTATGCACAATAGTTACATTCGTAAAGTTTAAGAAATGGTTAAGAAATGCAGAAACTAATAGCGAGTTTGAACTGATGGTCTATACTGGCTTTGAATTAATCAATGATTGAACGTAATTCAGTTCAGCTTCACAATACACATGAAACACGAGACGAAATTCTTGGAATCTCAGAAATATAGATCTTCTATACACGACTTCAAGCAACGCATCAATAATCTGAAGTTCTGGAAAAAATGACAGAACTGTGTACTTAATACTGTGCATTCGGTGACAATGACACGGTTTCTGTAATCAGCGTCCAACTTACCGTCTGCAATATTTCACCTCTAAATACACTACTGGAAATTGAAATAAGAACACCGTGAATTCATTGTCCCAGGAAGGGGAAACTTTATTAACACATTCCTGGGGTCAGATACACCACATGATCACACTGACAGAACCACAGGCACATAGACACAGGCAACAGAGCATGCACAATGTCGGCACTAGTACAGTGTATATCCACCTTTCGCAGCAATGCAGGCTGCCATTCTCCCATGGAGACGATCGTAGAGATGCTGGATGTAGTCCTGTGGAACGGCTTGCCATGCCATTTCCACCTGGCGCCTCAGTTGGACCAGCGTTCGTGCTGGACGTGCAGACCGCGTGAGACGACGCTTCATCCAGTCCCAAACATGCTCAATGGGGGACAGATCCGGAGATCTTGCTGGCCAGGGTAGTTGACTTACACCTTCTAGAGCACGTTGGGTGGCACGGGATACATGCGGACGTGCATTGTCCTGTTGAACAGCAAGTTCCCTTTGCCGGTATAGGAATGGTAGAACGATGGGTTCGATGACGGTTTGGATGTACCGTGCACTATTCAGTGTCCCCTCGACGATCACCAGAGGTGTACGGCCAGTGTAGGAGATCGCTCCCCACACCATGATGCCGGGTGTTGGCCCTGTGTGCTTCGGTCGTATGCAGTCCTGATTGTGGCGCTCACCTGCACGGCGCCAAACACGCATACGGCCATCATCGGCACCAAGGCAGAAGCGACTCTCATCGCTACAGACGACACGTCTCCATTCGTCCCTCCATTCACGCCTGTCGCGACACCACTGGAGGCGGGCTGCACGATGTTGGGGCGTGAGCGGAAGACGGCCTAACGGTGTGCGGGACCGTAGCCCAGCTTCATGGAGACGGTTGCGAATGGTCCTCGCCGATACCCCAGGAGCAACAGTGTCCCTAATTTGCTGGGAAGTGGCGGTGCGGTCCCCTACGGCACTGCGTAGGATCCTACGGTCTTGGCGTGCATCCGTGGGTCGCTGCGGTCCGTTCGCAGGTCGACGGGCACGTGCACCTTCCGCCGACCACTTGCGACAACATCGATGTACTGTGGAGACCTCATGCCCCACGTGTTGAGCAATTCGGCGATACGTCCACCCGGCCTCCCGCATGCACACTATACGCCCTCGCTCAAAGTCCGTCAACTGCACATACGGTTCACGTCCACGCTGTCGCGGCATGCTACCAGTGTTAAAGACTGCGATGGAGCTCCGTATGCCACGGCAAACTGGCTGACACTGACGGCGGCGGTGCCCAAATGCTGCGCAGCTAGCGCCATTCGACGGCCAACAGCGCGGTTCCTGGTGTGTCCACTGTTCCGTGCGTGTGATCATTGCTTGTACAGCACTCTCGCAGAGCAAGTATGGTGGGTCTGACACACCGGTGTCAATGTGTTCTTTTTTCCATTTCCAGGAGTGTACCAATGGCTCTGAGCACTATGGGACTCAACTGCTGTGGTCATTAGTCCCCTAGAACTTAGAACTACTTAAACCTAACTAACCTAAGGACATCACACACATCCATGCCCGAGGCAGGATTCGAACCTGCGACCGTAGCAGTCGCATGGTTCCGGACTGCGCTCCTAGAACCGCGAGACCACCGCGGCCGGCTCTAAATACCAGGTCACCTTTGCAATTCATCACAAGTTCTGTACGCAAATGACTGCAAAACACTGTAAGAACTGTAAGAACACGACACACAAAGGAAATAACTGAAAACGTGACCGATTAACAATAAATGGAAATAACTGAAACAATCTTACCCAGTCCCAGGCTGCAGCCGATACCTCCCAACTCCTGCAAAGCCTTGCCTCGACGGCCCAGAACAAAGTGTACGTTTAAGTCACTCGAAAGCATGGCCAGTTTAACTGCCTAGCTCTCTCATTGGCTGCATGCGTACGGAACTCGTCAGAGGCATACACGCTAACACAGCAGTGTTTCAAAGACATATAGCTCAAAGAGTTTTCACTACATGTCGATACTGAGAGCAGAATGTTTTTGCGAAAACTTTGCAAAGAGCAGCTCACAAGTTCAAGAAACAAAATGGTAGCAAATCTGAAAGTGCCTTTTAACTCATAACGTTCGAGGTGCAACTACAGAAATTTCTTGAAGACTACTTAAATTGGGAATACGTTTTTTCTAAATATTTCATGAAAATAAAAAAGACTTTTTAAAAATTGTGGCACTTCCTACATCTTTATGAAGTGAGCATCACTCACAACGGTTCTTTTAAGAGAACACTAGCCTCGTGTAATTCATGTTTAAAATATTCCACGCGAATAATAAGAGAGGATTTTATTCTTTATTCTTATTTAATCCTTCCGCTCCAGATGGGCGAAGGTGAGTTGGCAGTGAAACAGAACTCCGTTCTTCAGATAAAAGAGTTTAAAAGAACAAAAATGGAACAAAAGTTTTTGAAAAGGATGAATTATATACAGATGGCTTAAAATACATAAAAGACTCTTTTCATGGATGCTATTTAAAACAACTCATAGAAAATGTTGGACATTTAATGGCAATGAGTCTCCTGTGCATTTTAAAGACAAACACTACAGTGTATTACACGACGCTACCACTTGATGGGAGGGAGCTGCACTTACGAGGAGAGGATGGGGAGGGAGTGAAGCCCTGAAGTCGGAGAGGGATATGGAGAAGTGGGTTAAAGCTGATAGGAGCGATAGACGTCGAGATATAGAACATCGTCAGCGACTGGTAGTCTGTTTAAACTGCCCTGGGAGAAGATACGAAGAGCGTGCAAGAGTAGGATGGGTGGCATGTGTTGATATACATGGGGTGGTGCAACAAAATCTTCGATTAGATGACAGACAATGGGCTTGTTGTCTTCGATATTATAGGAAGTATATGTGGACGATGAGACCTGAAAAAGAGATAATTTGTTAAATAATTGTTGTAGTGAAGAGTAAGCAGATTAGGAAAGCATTGCGAAGAGCGTGGCGTTCAAGGATTTGGAGGGATTGATAGACTGTTGTTGGGGCAGATATCCGCTTTGTATACGAGAGGGTAGATCAGATCAGTGCTTTGTAGTGTGGAAAATGGTTAAATGTTTAAGTCTACTGTGGTGTTTCAGTTGGGTGGTTAGTAGGTGGGGCACGTATATAAACACGAACACATACTTTTCAAGCCTGATGCTCAAGGTGAACCTATCACACATCCCCTACCACTAAGTATAATACTTTATCAATAACTGATTGCTGACGATACGAAATAATACTGACCGAAAATCAACGGTGGATGGACATGTCTCATAAGTTTTCTTGTGAATGGTGCCATTGGACGACATTCGACTAAATGTTCTGAGACCGATTTTATTCCTGGCGTATAAGCGACATTTGCACAGTAACTATGGTGGTAACCTCAACTAACTGCTGTGGACATGTAGAAACATGCTAAGCTGAGTTACTGCGACAGGACTGTGTTTTGACCATTCGATGGAAATACGAACCTGCAGAAGGACGATGAGTTTGCTACTGCACTGTGGTGCATCCCCAAACTGCACACAAGTACTACAGATCCGCGTCCCTCAGAGCCCATTCACATATATCACCCCAATGTGCTATCTTCGTTATTCTCTACAATCCAACAAAGAAAAATTACGAATCATAAAACCTCCACTAACTTCATCTGATAGAGAACTGGAGAAGATTTTTACCGCATCTCTCTCCTCCCATATATCGAAAATTAATACCGTCTGCTTTCTGGCATAGACAGCATATGGCGATCCTATTAAATATATTGCTATTGATCTATTGCATGGACCAATGTAAAGGTGTATCGCCTGTACTCTAGGAGGATGACCGTATCCCACAAACTATACTATAAGTCGAAGAGACCCTCCCTGTGACCTGTGTCGTTTGAAACGTTGTTTCTTTTCTTCTGCTGTAACACGCTTTCTATACTGCCATACATTTTGTTTTTTCCACCACGATTTTGAGGTCTGTGTCATGTTCTAAACTGACATTAATACGTTCTGATCCATTGCTTCTACATCTACATGACTACTCTGCAATTCACATTTAAGTGCTTGGCAGAGGGTTCATCGAACCACAATCATACTATCTCTCTACTATTCCACTCCCGAATAGCGAGCGGGAAAAACGAACACCTAAACCTTTCTGTTTGAGCTCTGATTTCTCTTATTTTATTTTGATGATCATTCCTACCTATGTAGGTTGGGCTCAACAAAATATTTTCGCATTCGGAAGAGAAAGTTGGTGACTGAAATTTCGTAAAAAGGTCTCGCCGCGACGAAAAACGTCTATGCTGTAATGACTTTCATCCCAACTCGTGTATCATATCTGCCACACTCTCTCCCCTATAACGCGATAATACAAAACGAGCTGCCCTTTTTTGCACCCTTTCGATGTCCTCCGTCAATCCCACCTGGTAAGCATCCCACACCGCGCAGCAATATTCTAACAGAGGAGGAACGAGTGTAGTGTAAGCTGTCTCTTTAGTGGACTTGTTGCATCTTCTAAGTGTCCTGCCAATGAAACGCATCCTTTGGCTCGCCTTCCCGACAATATTATCTATGTGGTCCTTCCAACTGAATTTGTTCGTAATTTTAACACCCAGGTACTTAGTTGAATTGACAGCCATGAGAATTGTACTATTTATCGAGTAATCGAATTCCAACGGATTTCTTTTGCAACTCATGTGGATCATCTCACACTTTTCGTTATTTAGCGTCAACTGCCACCTGACACACCATACAGCAACCTTTTCTAAATCGCTTTGCAGCTGATACTGGTCTTCGGATGACCTTACTAGACGGTAAATTACAGCATCATCTGCGAACAGTCTTAGAGAACTGCTCAGATTGTCACCCAGGTCATTTATATAGATCAGGAACAGTAGAGGTCCCAGGACGCTTCCCTGGGGAACACCTGATATCACTTCAGTTTTACTCGATGATTTGCCGTCTATTACTACGAACTGCGACCTTCCTGACAGGAAATCACGAATCCAGTCGCACAACTGAGACGATACCCCATAGCTCCACAGCTTGATTAGAAGTCGCTTATGAGGAACGGTGTCAAAAGCTTTCCGGAAATCTAGAAATACGGAATCAACTTGAGATCCCCTGTCGATAGCGGCCATTACTTCGCGCGAATAAAGAGCTAGCTGCGTTGCACAAGAGCGATGTTTTCTGAAACCATGCTGATTACGTGTCAATAGATCGTTCCCTTCGAGGTGATTCATAATGTTTGAATACAGTATATGCTCCAAAACCCTACTGCAAACCGACGTCAATGATATAGGTCTGTAGTTAAACGGATTACTCCTACTACCCTTCTTGAACACTGGTGCGACCTGCGCAATTTTCCAATCTGTAGGTACAGATCTATCGGTGAGCGAGCGGTTATGACTGATAAGTAGGGAGCTATAGTATCAGCGTAATCTGAAAGGAACCTAATCGGTATACAATCTGGACCTGAAGACTTGCCCGTATCAAGCGATTTGAGTTGCTTCGCAACCTCTAAGGTATCTACTTCTAAGAAACTCATGCTAGCAGATGTTCGTGTTTCAAATTCTGGAATATTCCATTCGTCTTCCCTGGTGAAGGAATTTCGGAAAACTGCGTTCAATAACTCCGCTTTAGCGGCACAGTCGTCGATAACAGTACCATCGGCACTGCGCAGCGATGGTATTGACTGCGTCTTGCCGCTTGTGTACTTTACATACGACCAGAATTTCTTCGGATTTTCTACCAAATTTCGAGACAATGTTTCGTTGTGGAACCTATTAAAGGCATCTCGCATCGAAGTACGTGCCAAATTTCGCGCGTCTGTAAATTTTAGCCCATCTTCGGGATTTCGCGTTCTTCTGAACTTCGCATGCTTTTTCCGTTGCCTCTGCAACAGCGTTCGGACCTTTTTTGTGTACCACGGGGGATCCGTTCCATCTCTTACCAATTTATGAGGTATGAATATCTCAATTGCTGTTGCTACTATATCTTTGAATTTGAGCCACATCTCGTCTACATTCGCATAGGCAGTTCGGAAGGAATGGAAATTGTCTTTTAGGAAGGCTTCTAGTGGGACTTTATCCGCTTTTTTAAATAAAATTATTTTGCGTTTGTTTCTGATGGATTTGGAAGAAATGGTATTGAGCCTAGCTACAATGACCTTGTGATCACTAATCCCTGTATCAGTCATGATGCTCTCTATCAGCTCTCGATTGTTTGTGGCCAAGAGGTCAAGTGTGTTTTCGCAACCATTTACAATTCGCGTGGGTTCGTGGACTAACTGCTCGAAATAATTTTCGGAGAATGCATTTAGGACAATCTCGGAAGACGTTTTCTGCCTACCACCGGTTTTGAACAAGTATTTTTGCCAACATACCGAGGGTAGGTTGAAGTCCCCACCAACTCTAACCGTATGAGTGGGGTATTTATTTGTTACGAGACTCAAACTTTCTCTGAACTGTTCCGCAACTGTATCATCGGAGTCTGGGGGTCGGTAGAAGGAGCCAATTATTAACTTAATTCGGCTGTTAAGTATCACCTCCACCCATACTAATTCGCACGGAGTATCTACTTCGACTTCACTACAAGATAAACCACTACTGACAGACACAAACACTCCACCACCAATTCTGCCTAATCTATCTTTCCTGAACACCGTCTGAGACTTCGTAAAAATTTCTGCAGAACTTACTTCAGGCTTTAGCCAGCTTTCTGTACCTATAACGATATCAGCTTCTGTGCTTTCTATTAGCGCTTGAAGCTCAGGGACTTTTCCAGCACAACTACAACAATTTACAACTATAATTCCGACTGTTCCTTGATCCAAGCACGTCCTGTAATTGCCAAGCACCCTTTGACATTGCAGCCCATCCCAGACTTTCCCGAGGCATTCTAACCTAAAAAACCGCCCAGTCCACGCCACACAGCCTCCGCTACCCGTGTAGCCTTCTCACAGAAAATTAAATGTCACATGGTATGTTATGTTGCTACTGTTGCTGCCGCAACACACCACACACACTGGATGATTTTAAATAAAAGACAGTTACCACATAAGGAAACTGGAAGAGTTTGGCGGCATTGTGGGTGGAGTTTCCAAATTGCTGCCGAAAGGTGATTGACGACCTCTACATTTAAACTCATCTGTCACACTGATGGAATAGCTGATGGCTTTGCGTTCCATTTCGAGTGATTCCTCATATTGCAGTCCTGTACGCGATCACTGTTTCGGTGCTAGCCATCCCCATAAGCTGTTGCCTCTCCACCAAAACTCTTTCTCCAAATCAAACAAGCGATGTCAGTCAATCATTGTGTGGTAACCAACAGCGTACCAGTGAACAGATTAGACGGAAAAGGCATTGTCGATGTACTGTACTAATAAGCATCACAGCTGAAAGTGCGAACAATTTTAGCAATTTTACAGTAATTTCAACACCGCCAAATGGTGCGGGAGCATGTTTCCCGATTTCAGTATCATAGCTAAACCGCCCCTTCCCTACTTTGTATTCGATTCCCGGCGGGGCCAGGGATTTTCTCTGCCTCGTGATGGCTGGGTGTTGTGTGATGTCCTTAGGGTAGTTAGGTTTAAGTAGTTCTAAGTTCTAGGGGACTGATGACCATAGATGTTAAGTCCCATAGTGCTCGGAGCTATTTGAACCCTACTTTGTATCCCTGCGAATATAGATAGATGACTGTGCAGTACGTCCATTCATTGTTATTCCTAGAACATATACATCATCAAAGTACACCAGACAGAACTCTACATATTTCTAACACCTCGAGCCTAGTGCTTAATATACCATCTATCTCTTAGTGGATGGGAGTCATAGAGATTCTCGCAGTCTTAGGATAAAAGTAAAGACTGAAAGACCCTCTTTGTTTGACCAACACCCTCTGCATCACCGCTACTGATTTAATCTGCAACTGACCAGAAGTAGACCACTACCTTCCGCATCTTGACAATGAATGGAGCATGCCGGGTCCTCGCCCATCTAAGTGCATAAGATTTCCCCAGATGCGCCGATGTCGAGGGGGTTAGCACCCCTTATCGGTGTATAGTAGTAGATCTAAAAGTGGTATGATGTAATAACAGACCGTTAAGAAGAACAAGAAGCGGGTGATTTTTATGCATGATGGAGCTCCAGACGGACGGAGTTCGAAGCATTTTACGTAAATCAATCATGCTATCCATTTTAAAGTATTGTTCTAGTGTCTGGGATCAGTACTAGGAGGGTAACGGTAAGAGGGAAGATAAACACACACATTGTTAAGGCTACACGGTTCTACACTTAAAACAGGCTATAATGTTATATCGCTTCAGTTTCCGACCTATCAGTCATGTGGAATGCAGCGCTGTTAACATTCCAATGTAAGAAATATATTTCCAGCGCATGACATACATCCTTCCTGCAGGCTTCTCTACGATAAACTATGGTAACAAACTGTAAACCGAAAAAACTACATCCTTAATATATCGATTCTGTGTGATATGTACACAATGTAGCTTTCCAGAGATGTGTAGCATCCGCTGTCCACATTCGATCACGGTTCAGAAATTATACTACGCTCTCATCAGTCCTACATAAAATGATCGTTAGTAACGGAGAATACCTCTTACAAGGAAACAGATAAACGCATAGCAGCAGCGTCCAACATGTGAAATGTCACTTCTACCAACGTTATCAAGACATAACTTCTCGTTCCATGTCCTAAAACTACTTGTAAAAGTAGTACAGCGACTAACACCTAGTGCAAATTCACTATTTTTCTGATTGGGAGGCGTAGTATAGCAATGTACTCGACTGCATCCAGTCGCCTCCACCCACTTATTTCACATTTGCAGCGCGTTTTCCCTGTTTTCTGTATGTATGTGTACGTGCTTGCTTTGCGGATTTTTATGTGGAAAAATATTTGTGCGCTACAGATACTGAGATTCGTTATAGAACCACAGCTGTCAAGAGGAAACATTACCTGTACTTCGGTTGGTGTCAGACTACAGCAGCCATAATAATATTTAACTGTAGTTATCTAAACATTCATGGTGGTGTCTGTTTGTTCTACATCGCGTCTCCCTACCACTTTCGCGCAACGACGCTCTGAGCGTGTTTTTTTGGGGAATTAACTAGTTTGAACCTGGGACCTGTTGCTGGTAAGAAGACGCCAGACCACACATGACATGTAGAATTCAGATGCGTTCAGTGAGACTAGCGATGATATAACCAAATACTAAATGATCTCAGCGTCAGCTCCACTGCACTCCCTGTAAAAGAATCTTAATACTAACTAAATTTAGTGGAAAGGGTTCAAGGCTTTCCTATTTTTAGTTAGCTGGTAAAATAACGACGAAAAAGCAGTTAAGTTTACCATTGGAAATTTTATTCTACTCACAAAACATCGTTTATAAATTACACTATTGATAAAAGGAAATGTTTTAATACAGGATGGTAAAAACGAACTGCGTTCAACAAAAATGTGGACGAATATTCCCTGAATGGGTTTCCAAGTTCTACAATCGATAGAAGGATGACCTATGCCATATCACATCTATAATCTAGGTTTAATTTAAGTTTCACAAAAGAGAAAACTATCAAAATGGTCTACAGTGACCATCAATTATCTTTAGTTACTTATCTAACTTGTCGTAAATTACAGTGGCTGATGTGGCTTCTCAATAACTATATAAAAGAAAAATCATCGCGTTTCAGATCTGGTCTTCAAGTGGCAAATGTGAACACCATGAGTTTTAATTAACGATCGACACTAGTATTACGCAAAAAGGGGTGTAACTGATGAGACTTCTGCAGTTCTGAGTGAAGCCTTATGCGCTCAAAAATGCGGCATCGCGTGCATTCATTACCTTGTCGGTGTTTAAGCAGCGTCAGGGCGGCAGCGGCCGGCGCAGCAGCCATTCAGCTCGCCGTCTCGGAACCAACTCCCCTAACTTCTCCTTACTACAATTTACCAAAGTTAGTTTAAAAAAAACTATCTGGCTATGTTTTCATCTGACCAATCAGGGTCTCAATGTTAACCTTAAGCTCCGCCTACAAAAATTCTGTCTAGCCAATGAGAAACGTTATACTTTTCGTGGTGGGGCAATGTTTTTAAAGTTTGCAACGTAACAGAGATACTAAAAAGTCTCACGCTAAAACCTGCAGCTGGTGTGGTCCTTTTAGCGTTATCGTAAGATCTATACTGTTCTTCTGGAGGGCTCTAGCTTTTAACATGGGCCGGGGGGTGGTCCTTGACGTACCTGAGACGCGAAACAGTCTCACGCTGAAACGTGCGGGTGGTATTCTTACAGGTAGTCCGGCCCATCTCTTATCGTAGGGCCTTCTAGCTTAACACGGTTCTGCTCTCGGCTTCTGCCCTCGTTTCTCCCCTCGGAACTGCATCTGCCTCACGGTGGGAAGGTACAACATGCGTTTAGGCATTCTTGTGTTAGTCTGTGGTATTCCATTTGCTCACTCGTTACTCGTATTACTTTGGTTAATTTAATGTCATGATTTATTCGGAGCTATGTGACATACTACTGGAATTGCTTATCACGTCAGGGTTTTCATGGAAGGTGTTGGATTTGCCTGACACCTTACAGTTACAGTGGTAAATATGTTCCTGGTTCCCAATATTCTTGTAAGTCTTGAATGTATTTGATGATGTGTAGACAACTATTGCAGGGTTTATCTTCAGAAAATTCTGAGTGTAAGGTGAGATATTATTTGTTTGTGTATTCAAAAACAAGTTCAAGCAGACCATCCAACTCTGGCGAGATGTTTCCCTCATCCGACATTATGGTATTAGGACATCTCCACACCAGTAGCTATAGGACAATGGAAATTCCAGCCACACAATGCACACATCTCGTGGCGATGTGTCTGCCTCACTGGCCAGGGATACACATGCGCGCGGCCGATGCGTCTCACGTGTCCCATTAGGTTTGGTAGGAAAAATGCACCCTGAGCTGTTCTGAAAAGCATTGTAACAGATTACTATAGCACTGAACCCACAGCTCTGTATCATAGCGCCAGCAATGATGCCTAGGTGAGCATCTATTTCGACAGGAATTTCTCAGGAGTCAAGTATGAAAGGGATCCACTGCCTCACACTTGCAGGACCCAAACGTACACCTGTGCATGGCTCGGCAGCTGACGGGTGCTTCGTTACTTTGCAGGAGCCGCCAGTGCACCCCAACTCCTTGGTGCGCATGTGGAGGTGGCAGCGTCGGCGTCCAGTGTTGGGTGGTGGGATGTATTTTTTATTAGTGAACTTTTGTTTAAACAATATTCCATCGATTTCATCGACCAATAGGATGCTGCGAATGAAAAAAAAACTACGCTATACATGAGAAGAATATTGATTTAATTAATTTGCTTTCATTTTTATATCAACATGGTGTTAGCAGTACAGTAGTTAAGGGGAGGGTGTGCGTGCGTGGGTGACATGGAGCATAACAGCAGGTCAATTGTAGTACACTAGGTTAATTTGCATAATTTTTGTGTAAAATGCAGTACAATAGTTTAAGGGAGTGAGTGAAAAAGAAGAATGCGCCAGAATTGGCGTTAAAAGGCATGTGAAATTCCAGAAGTGTACCAGAAAATGGTGGGAGGACACAACTAATTACGTAATTTGGTAACAGAGGTGGTACAATAGTTTTTAGCAAATGGGTGTGACAGAGAAAACCACTTAACAGTACAATACGTTAGGTGCCGACAAAGGACCAAATATTAGGTTAAGACACCCAGAGTACAGTGCTGAACATTATGTTATGCAACCTTTTTGCCCCATGTATTTGCTTCTTACAAGACCTACATGTTTCCAAACACCATAGAATGATGAGCAAGAGAAATCCAATCCCTACAAACCGAACCTTTGATAAATAAACAATATAGCCTTGAATTTGGCTGGCTCTGAGCACTATGGGACTTAACATCTGAGGTCATCATCTGAGGTCATCAGTCCCCTAGAACTTAGAACTACTTAAACCTAACTAATCTAAGGACATCACACACATCCATGTCCGAGGCACGATTCGAACCTGCGACCGTAGTGGTCACATCATTCCAGACTGTAACACCTAGAGCCACTCGGCCACACCGTCCAGCATACCCTTGAATTTCCTTTTATGAGATCCTTCCTCTCCACCAAAGAGCCACCAATTTTCATATTCTCCATATACTGCCATGAATCCCTAAATTGTTTAAATCAACAGAATTCCACACATTGTCTAAATTGTTTAAATAATATTCCATACACAGCAATCGATTTCCAGACAAATTCTTTAACTAAACAAATAAAATATATTCCATACATGTCATACATAATTAAATAATATTGTGTACATTTTCTAAGTTTAAACAATATTCCACACACTGCAACCAAATTCCCTCCAAATGACTGATCAACTAAGTCTTTGTCCTACCAGTTTCCAGGAGGGAGGGTGTTAGAGGAGGGGGTTTACCAGACAGGGAGAGGTTAATTAATTGATCAATTTAATTAAGTAGTCAATGAAATTGATAAGAGTGAGAGGGGATATTTCTTAACTCAGACCTGAAGGTGCACCCGTAGCAGTGAAAAAATGGTTCAAATTGCTCTGAGTACTATGGGACTTAACTTCTGAGGTCATCAGTCCCCTAGAACTCAGAACTACTTAAACCTAATTAACCTAAGGACATCACACACATCCATGCCCGAGGCAGGATTCGAACCTGCGACCATAGCGGTTGTGTAGTTCCAGACAGTAGTGACTAAAACCACTAGGCCACCTCGGCTGGACATAGCAGCGAGGGGGGAAGGTCCCTGAGTGCTGTGAGCTGTGGTGGTGGAAGGAAGGCGTGGGGGAACAACAGGTTAAATACCTGTCAATCAAAAGGGAAGATCCTTGTAGCAGAAAAATAGGTTAAGGATGTGTCAATCAAAGGGGAAGAATAGGTTAATGACCTGTTAATCAAAGGAGAACAATAGGTTTGCTCCTGAGTGCATACCTGCCCCTGATGTACGCAACCCGCACTAACGAAATGCACAAGTACCCCTGTTGCCCCCCTACTGACAGCCCTACCTTTATACAAAAAAATTAGCTAGAAAAATATGCGCAAAGAGAGCTGCTACATGAACTTTCGTGTTATGCGCCCTCATAGAATATTTCTCCATCCATAGCTTGCAGACCATGTGTAATGAGAGACTACATAGTCAAAATTAAAATGTCAGACCGTTTCCCACGCCCTATTAAGTTGAAAGACGCCATAACGATTAATAAGAGCCAGTGTTAAAGGTATCTCCACCGATTCCTTAATAATTGAATATCAGAAGGATCTGGTCGAGGTCAAGATTTTCGTGGCAGAATAATCCATGGAATGTGATGTAGAGATACAGTGCTCAAGTGCTCAGCCATGGCTGACTTACTGTGCTACGAAAGGCGAGTATGGCGATCATGTTCCACGCATCTTTCACGCACTGTGCTCATTGTTGCACCAATATAGGCTTTGCCACACTGGCAAGGTATTCTGTAGATTCCAACCTCTCGCAATCACAGATCGACCTTAGCCTAACCGAGAAGGGCACACCCCTGAAATTGAAACGTTCCTTCTACTCTTGATCGAGTGGGTGGTCGCGTTTCTTCTTCCTTAAAGCTGTGCTGATATGATAACGAGAATATATGTTATCTTTGAACAGTGATTTTAAGTGTTCCAGTCCTTTTGAAAGACTGTCTTCATCAGTCACAACATGTACCCGGTGAAGCAACGTTCGAAGGATGCCAATAGTTTGTGATGGGTAGTGACAGCTTGTCACCTGCAAATACAGTTCTGTATGTGTGGGCTGACCATGTTGTCCACAGCACAGCAAAAAGGGGTGTAACTGATGAGACTTCTGCAGTTCTGAGTGAAGCCTTATGCGCTGAAAAATGCACTTTCCGTCTGACCAAGACGTCTATAAACGGCAGACCGAACCCCATCTCCACTCCCATCGTAAATTTGATATTCTCGGTGACAGAATTCAGATGCTGCAAAAAGCATGAGATCTTTTGTGGGGAATTGTTCACATCGTATTCGCAACTCCGATGACTTTATTAACAGACTGGAGTCACTTCTAATCAATGAGTAAGCGTTGATGTCGTCTCACTCTTCACGAGGTCCCTTTCATGCCTTCATTGTCACTCATCAGATATAAGTTCAAAGCTGATATAACAGCACTGTTTCATCGTGCCCGTTCCTCAACCTAATTTTTATTCAAAAGTGAATATTTTGAGCAAATCGACGGTGTTAGCATGGGTACTCCTCTCTCCCCTCTGGTAGAAAACTCTTTTTATGGAAGACTTGGCTGTGAGGACACTTTATTAGGCAGAACTTAAACCATAAGTCTTCTGGCAATATGTGGATAATACTTTTGTAGTGACGTTCAACGATGAAGAAGAACTGCCACGCTTTTTTCAGCATCTGAATTCTATCACCGAGAGTACCAAATTTACGATGGAAGCAAAGAAGGGTGACGGTGTGCATTTCTGGACGTCTTGGTTAGACGGAAAGTGGATGGATCACTAGGATATTCTGTATACCATAAGCCCACACACACAGACAGACCTGTATTTGCAGGCGTCTAGCTGCCACCACCCATCACAAACTATGGGCGACCTTCGAACGTTGGTTCACCGGCCACGTGTTGTGTCTGATGAAGACAGCCTTGCAAAGGAGCTGGAACACCTAAATTCAGTGCTCAAATGTAACAGAAATTTTTCATATCAGATCAGCACACCTTTAAGGAAGAAGGCACGCGACCACCCAAGAGGAGAAGGAGCAGTTCAAATGCGGGGCGTTCCTCCCGTACGTCGCTAATATTTCGTCGAAATTTGGCAGACTCTTGAGTAAATATGAAATCAAAGTCATCGTCCTCCCTCCTACAAAAACGTGTACTCTTCTCGGTTCGGCAAAGAACGACCGGGACATCTTGGCCACGATGAAATCCCTCTGGGATTCAATTACTAAGGAATCGATGGAAATATCTTTAGCGCAAGATCTTATGAATCGTGATGGCGGCTTTCAACTGTATAAGGAGTGGAATCCAACGATATTTTTAATTTCTTCAGAACGAAAACATTTTATGAACAATGACACGTCTAGCGACATTTAATTTTATTAATTTTGGCACCTGGATTTTAACTCTGTAAGTGCACATTCCGGCAGAAAGCGCTCATGTAGGCTCTCATTACACATGTGCCTGCACGCCATGGGTGGAGCAATATTCGAAGAGGGCGGGTAATTCGACAGATGTCCCTCATGTAGCGGCTGTCTTCGCCCATGCGTCTTCGCGCTATTTTTTTGTGTAAGGGTAGGGATGTGAACTACCTATCTCCAGTGCAAAACACTCACCTGAATGGTTGTCAGCCGAAATATCGTGGCAAGAAGTCGACGTTATCCGGCTTCAATCCAGGAACATCATGATTTACGGTTATTAATCTGATAGAATAGGATATGGGTTAAGTGCAGGAGTTAGTCAGCAGAAGAAACCTTTGGACTGAAGTCACAACCACATTGGTATTTAGGTAGGACTGGTTAGGATAGTCATGGATGCGTTGAGAGACGATGGATGCAAAGAATGAGGTAAGGCTGATGGGGTAGTAGGAGAAGCCTCCACAACGGAGCTTATAAGGCTTTAGCAAAAGTTGCGTTTTGGATGTGTTTCTAGCCTGTGCAGAGGGTAGTGTTATAAAGAGTCTGAAAGGTTGCTAGGAAGGAAGAAGGACATTATTTTAGATGTCTAGACTTATGCTGTCGTGTTGGGAAGAGTATTGCGTATTTTGTGAAGTACTTATTTAATGTCGAGCTTGTTGAATGGTGTGTTCAGTTCTGTATGTGCTTTGTTTTCCTACTGCTGTGTTCATAGACAATGGTGGGATTGTTGTACCGAAATACTGAGAAACCCCACATGGTCAAGGAGCTCAACTTTTCAGGATGTACAAAGAACATTCTAGGTCTCAAAGTTATTTTTCAAAAGAAAATTCGGTACTGGCTGTATCAGTGATTTATATTAAATGTGCTACCGGTTTCGCACCACTTATCGGTGCATCCTCAGGCAATCTGTACAAAAAAATATATAATAAGAGCTCATATAAACTATTCGATACCCCAATTCTGAGGTGTAAGCTGAACTTTTAAACAACCAGTTTTCTGAAACAGAAAAGGAAGTGCTCACATACGCTATTTATAACAACGTAACATTGAACATTGCCCTGTAGCCAATCCCCACCATTCACGTCCAATATACTGTCATCTGGTGAAAGCGGTAGTTAAAATTTAGAAATATTTTTTTAAAAAAAAGTTAGAAATGGTGGGAGGGGCAATGACCTAGAAAATAAAAAGAAAATACTATGCTGATAAAACTCCCCTAAACACGAACGTCGAAGAGCGCAAACATTAGCATGAACAAACAGAAGAATTAGGGCCCTAATTCCGCTGTTGGGAGCGGGACGGAGCGCGTGAGACGCGCGTCTTTACGTCAGACGAGCGAGGTACAGGGTGTTTCAAAAATGACTGGTATATTTGAAACGGCAATAAAAACTAAACAAGCAGCGATAGAAATACACCGTTTATTGCAATATGCTTGGGACAACAGTACATTTTCAGGCGGACAAACTTTCGAAATTACAGTAGTTACAATTTTCAACAACAGATGGCGCTGCAAGTGATGTGAAAGATGTAGAAGACAACGCAGTCTGTGGGTGCGCCATTCTGTACCTCGTCTTTCTGCTGTAAGCGTGTGCGGTTCACAACGTGCAAGTGTGCTGTGGACAACATGGTTTATTCCTTAGAACAGAGGATTTTTCTGGTGTTGGAATTACAGCGCCTAGAACACAGTGTTGTTGCAACAAGACGAAGTTTTCTACGGAGGTTTAATGTAACCAAAGGACCGAAAAGCGATACAATAAAGGATCTGTTTGAAAAATTTCAACGGACTGGGAACATGACGGATGAACGTGCTAGAAAGGTAGGGCGACCGCGTACGGCAACCACAGAGGGCAACGCGCAGCTACTGCAGCAGGTGATCCAACAGCGGCCTCGGGTTTCCGTTCGCCGTGTTGCAGCTGCGGTCCAAATGACGCCAACGTCCACGTATCGTCTCATGCGCCAGAGTTTACACCTCTATCCATACAAAATTCAAACGCTGCTACCCCTCAGCGCCGCTACCATTGCTGCACGAGAGACATTCACTAACGATATAGTGCACAGGATTGATGACGGCGATATGCATGTGGGCAGCATTTGGTTTACTGGCGAAGCTTATTTTTACCTGGACGGCTTCGTCAATAAACAGAACTGGCGCATATGGGGAACCGAAAAGCCCCATTTTGCAGTCCCATCGTCCCTGCATCCTCAAAAAGTACTGGTCTGGGCCACCATTTCTTCCAAAGGAATCATTGGCCCATTTTTCAGATCCGAAACGACTACTGCATCACGCTATCTGGACATTCTTCGTGAATTTGTGGCGGTACAAACTGCCTTAGACGATACTGCGAACACCTCGTGGTTTATGCAAGATGGTGCCCGGCCACATCGCACGGCCGACGTCTTTAATTTCCTGAATGAATATTTCGATGATCGTGTGATTGCTTTGGGCTATCCGAAACATACAGGAGGCGGCATGGATTGGCCTCCCTATTCGCCAGACATGAACCCCTGTGACTTCTTTCTGTGGGGACACTTGAAAGACCAGGTGTACCTCCAGAATCCAGAAACAATTGAACAGCTGAAGCAGTACATCTCATCTGTATGTGAAACCATTCCGCCAGACACGTTGTCAAAGGTTTCGGGTAATTTCATTCAGAGACTACGCCATATTATTGCTACGCATGGTGGATATGTGGAAAATATGGTACTATAGAGTTTCCCAGACCGCAGCGCCATCTGTTGTTGACAAATGTAACTACTGTAATTTCGAAAGTTTGTCTGCCTGAAAATGTACTGTTGTCCCAAGCATATTGCAACAAACGGTGTATTTCTATCGCTGCTCGTTTAGTTTTTATTGCCGTTTCAAATATACCGGTCATTTTTGAAACACCCTGTATATGGACGTATGTATTAGCCTCTCTTCGGTATTAACTTGGTCTTCGACACACTCGGTGTCTAACACCTAGCTTTCGATATTTGAGACTGAGGGGTGATGTGCTAAACGCACACACAGAGATCGAGAAGCGTCCAGCTGCAGCTTGGCGTTGTTCCGGTGCGGTTATTTTCAGCCGGCCGCTGTGGACGAGCGGTTCTAGGCGCTTCAGTCTCGGAACCGCGCTGCTGCTGCGGTCACAGGTTCAAATCCTGCCTCGGTCATGGATTTGTGTGATGTCCTTAGGTTAGTTGCTTTTAAGTAGTTCTAAGTCTAGGGGACTGATGACCTCAGATGTTAAATGCTTAGAGCCATTTGTACCATTTTTGGTTATTCTGAATAAGTGTCACATTTAGCCTTTGCGCTGCTTTCTACGCTGCTCAGCTCCCAATTTGCGTAATTATTCAGCAACAGAAGTTGTTTTCTTATTTATATTAGAGAGATTTCACTACTGGAATTGTGAATCAATCCTCCACAGTTTAGTAGCATTTGCGATCTGCTCAGACTTAGATTATTAGTTTGATTTATTCTGCACCAGTCTTCCCCATGAAACTCAGGTGCCTTCAACACATATGAAGATAACCAGTAGCCCCAAGTAATTTCATACTGCTAACTGATGTCAATACATTTTGTGTAATTGTACACCCATAAATTTCGAATTGCATTGAGCACTTAAATATTTTAATTGAGTTTGAAATGCTTTAGTGTTATCTCTTCCTCCTTGCAACTAACTGACGTGGAGACTCGATAATTAGCATATATCGTCAGTACATTTCTACATTTCTAAACTGTGGTCCTGCTGTGACGGTGTTTTCACTTGTAAATTAGCAATACTCACTTGTAAATTAGCAATACCCCTAAGTGGAATTAGATTGATATAATGATTTCATTTTGGATAACTGATCGTTACTTGAGGTGCACAGAGGAACTGAAGCGATCCTTCATTGCCAGTGTGTTTTATGGTGTTATTTTGCAGCTTGACACTTGCCACTGACAAACCCAGACCACTCACCCACACGACACGTATAAAGTACCGAACAGGGAACTTAGCCTCGCTCAGGGACTCTCCAGGGTCCTCCTGTCTTTTTGGAAACACTGTTCGTATTTCCGACTTAGAGAAGCCACCACTTGACGTGACCCTATTCAAGTCTTCCGGCTACGGGAACATGGCTGTCCTTTTCCGTAATCCTTACTTTGTGAGTGCACTGTCCACAGGCCTGCCGCGAGCTACTTCCGCGTCACACCAACAGAGGAGAAATTCTGCCCTCACGTTCCATACTTAACAGACCTTGTGCGTTTTCCCAGGAAAGTTACACATAATACTACAACAATCAATTATGAGTTTATGCACTAGACGAGAAAAGAAAACGTCCTTCAAGGCATTTAAGGTCAGAAATCTTACGAGGGTTGCGGCCAGTTCCCAGTGTTATAAAATTTCTATACAAAGTAAGCATCGAGGGAAACCAAGAAGAAATTTGGAAAAAGGAATTAAATTTTATCGAGAACAAATGATAACCTTAAGGTTTGATGATGCTATTGTAACTCTGCAAGAGATGGCAAGGAACTCGTTAAGATTAATTGAATGGTGTGCATGGTGCCTTGAAAAAGAGATTTATAGCACGAACATACGAAAAAGTAGAACAAGGGTAACTGTGTATAATCGAATTGAATCTGGCAATGCTGAAAGAATTAATTTAGTAAGTGATACTCTATTTGGTTAGCGAAACTGCTGAAGATGGCTTATGTAAGGATACTTATTGGCAGTAGAAAGAAAACCGTTATCGAAAAAGGGAAATCATAAATGTTGCCTTGTATGAGATAGAAAACATGTACTACACACAGCACACACAATAAAAAAAACAGAAGTTTTGGAACTGCTGAAGGTTATATGAATACATAGAGTAAATAGTAAAGAATACTGTATCGTATTGGGGAGCTTTATAAGGTAACTTGATAAAATAAGAGGTACTTTGATGCAGCACATCCTGAAGCACCAAGAAATATTGTAGTTAATTTCGTAATGGAGGGAAGCATGGGGATAAACACTATAGATGTCCGCCCCCGGTAGCTGCGTACTGTAAGACTTTCAGTACAAACACCATCAGATTATTTGAATTATCGCTCTAACGAAGTAGGCGAATGTCAGCAATATGTCTCGTGGGCTTAACGTGGCGTGTTTATCTTCTGCTGTTAGGTCAGATGACAGAAATGCCACTTGCACCTTGACGGTAACCAACTTTAAACAAAACCTCATTAATTTTCACACACATTTATTAATATAATAACAAGCATAAAAGTTACTTAACTTGGTTCAGGATGCTATTTACAATTGATCGTCTGAAGTTCCTTTGGTATTGGTACGTTAATCTCATTCTCACATATATCTCTGATACTTGACAAAAGTGTCTATACATTTATCTTCATGGCTATGTACAGGAGTATGGTAATCTTATTGGGTGGAGACTGAAACTTGACTATAGACTCGTACAGACAAATGCAGACTTGTACAGACTGGTGCAGACTGACAAATCGGAGGCCTGTACACTTGTTATAATACCTCGCGCGTTCATGTATCACTGCGCGAGTGTGATCCGCGAGGAGAAAAGGTTCTACGTTAGCAGCAACCTCATTGGCTGCGTTACGTATTAATACATGGATCGGCGGCAGCAGAATTTGCGCTGCGCCTGCGCTGTTGTGCTTAGGTGGGCCGCGCTCTAGTGGGAAAGTTGTGTATGCGCTGACTACGTGGTACTATGTACACAACAGATGGCAATTACACATAATTGTTTTACACCTGGAGGGCGTACTATATGATCTTAACAAATATATAAAAATAAATAAATTAGTATAATACATGATCTGAAAACGAAAAAAAGTGGTCAGACTGACAGACTGTCAATCCTAAGGGCCCGGGTTCACTTCCCGGCTGGGTCGGAGATTTTCTCGGCTCAGGGACTGGGTGTTGTGTAGTCCTAATCATCATCATTTCATCCCCATCGACGCGCAAGTCGCCGAAGTGGCGTCAAAGCGGAAGACTTGCAGCCGGCGAAGTCTACCCGACGGGAAACCCTAGTCACATATTTACATTTAACACTATAGGTCGAGACCAAGGCTTGGCTGCAGTTGGTAGGTTCAAGTGAACGTAGATTGCAGTAGTAATGCAGGGACTAAAATTCTTGTACTGAATTTGATAGCATGGTGAATTGCATCAAACTGGTTCTTGTATTTATTTTCGTTTGATTATTTATTTCTGTACTAGCTCAGTACCCAGCATTGCCTGGGCAAGTATTTACTAGTCAATCTCCACCTGTCAATCTCCTCATCCACCTATCTTTCTATCTTCACTTTCCCCCTATCTCTGTCCATCTTACGCTCCTTGTCTCTATGTCCATCTCCTCCTCTTCCCCTTTCTCTGTCCATTTTCTCGTCGCCCTCTCTCTGTCCATCTCCTCCTGCCCGCTCTCTGTCCATCTTCTCCTGTTTCCTTTCTGTGTCCACCTCCTCCTTTTCCTTACCTCTGCCCATTTCCTCCTTCCCTCTCTCTGACCTTTTCTTCCTCCTCCCTCTCTCTGTCCATCTCATCCGTTTACCTTTCTGTGCACATCTCCGCCTCTTCTCTTTTGTCCATTTCCCTCTCTGCCTCTCTCTGTCCATCTCCTCTTCCCCCATATCTATGTCCATGTCTTCCTTCCCCCTCTCTGTCTGCCTGACTCCTCCTACCCCCTTCTTTCTTCACCTTGTCTCATCTACTCCACTAAGAGTTTGCTGGTTCTTACCTGTACAGTTATTATTTCCATATAGTAAGTAGTATGAATACCAAATTTGGCCGAAATCGGTGCAAGGAATTAGAAGGAGCCTTCTACCCACACCTGTGCCACCATGAGCACTTGTCACATATATCTCACAGATGTTTAACATATTCCACACGTATTTATATACACTGTTCACCTGTACCTCTACGAGTTTTGCCTTGCAGTTTCGTTTTCATGCAGCTCAATGCTTGTGACGTCATATCTCCTGACCTATGTGTCGTACAATGATATCACTTTGTAGGCACATTCAGCCGCATATTGAAATACAATGAGAAATATATTGTGAGTAGAGTTTATAGCAAAGAATAAATTTAAACGTCAAGCATGATGGAGCAGTCTATCTCAGTGTGTGGGAAATCATATCTCCTGAAGTAAGAGTTTTACAGTGGTAAAATTCTGCAGGTACATTCATTCACTGGTATATGTGAATACTGTCCGCAAAATGTGTCGCGAATAAAGATAGTAGTGAAAAAGTGCGACAGTTTGCGAACGGCAAAAATGTAGTGAGCGATATACTTCTCTCTTTCACCATTTTGTGTGGGTTGTCAGCGAGAAAATGTTTCGTAAAAGTTTGACATTATGCTTGAAATTTATTGTAAGTCACTAATTGCTCTCATTCTCAAATACTGGATGGATAGACTCTGATTATTCGCTTGTTATGGGCTACACGTCTCTCTCCACCGTCCCCACCCCTTTTGATAGGTAGGTGGTTCCCACCGCCACAGAGATTCTTTCCAGGCAGTAAGCGATAAGCGTACCCAGTTTAATTGATGTCGATCCTGTGGTTTAGGATATGTGGAACATACATACATAAATACGTACATACATTTTTATAATATGTATAGATTTATTAAAAGCATTGCCTTGTTATCTGAAACTGGTTGCATTTTACAGTGTGCATTCAGAAAATTAGCGTCTTAGATGCAGTTTCGTTACTCAATCAGTTTACGGTTAGCGGTACTTAAGAAAGAAAGAAAGGAGGAAATTAAAATACAAAGGAATGAAAAAAAAATTATCTGAAGCCAAACTCTAAGAATCGAACTAGGTAATATAAAATGAGCTACGAAGGTCAGTTCATACCCAAGCAGGGAAGTGATCATACTGCTAGTACGAAATACTGCATGCTCTTCTTCTACACCTTCCTGCGACCACACCTAAAATCATGATCTTCGGACCACAACAGCAACAGCAGCTACGCTTCTGACTACAGCTAACAACGCATGTGAAGAAACCAAGACTGCAAAGGAAATGATAATCTGCATAGTCCTTTTCGCCCTTAGCCGTTGATATTTCCCTTTGTTCAACAACCAGCAAACGACATCGCTACTACATGCAGCATATACGATCTACTAATGCAGCCTCGCCCACAAAATGTTTGTGAAAGATTGAGTAATAGACTATAAACTTAATATGTATGCTGTAACATTAAATTTTCGATTATATATATTATCAGAAAATTTTATGGTTTTTTTATAAACTTTATCTTCGTATTGCTGAAAATAGAAAAGGAATTTTACTCACATTCTCCTTTATATCCACAACGACAAGACTTTAAAATAATATCTATGGAATTTGATTAAAAATCAGGTGTAATAACTCCGAAGCATTAGAATAGAAACACAGGAGTATGTGGCTGTCTGGCCATTCACAAAAAATGTTAGTGATCTTACCTACTAAGGCATTTCATAACAATTCAGAGCTGGAAAAGGATAATGCTTAAAATCCTACATTCTTACGACATATGTGTCATCGCCTACTGAGGCAATGATTAGTGTAGCTGTTACACTGAGCCGGCCGGAGTGGCCGTGCGGTTCTAGGCGCTCCAGTCTGGAACCGCGTGACCGCACTGGTCGCAGGTTCGAATCCTGCCTCAGGCATGGATGTGTGTTTTGTCCTTAGGTTAGTTAGGTTTAAGCAGTTCTAAGTTCTAGGGGACTTATGACCTCAGCAGTTAAGTCCCATAGTGCTCAGAGCCATTTGAACCACTGAACGTTGAACAGTGTTTCAAACATGTTGTAAGGAGTTTATTCGAAAGAGCGGATTTCTTTGATTGGTGGATTGGGTGTTCTTCATTTTTTAGATAAATTTAAGTAATGAAGCACGAATTAGAATCTCTATACTCGGAGAGCCAGACTATTGTCATGGCACTACTTTTCGTCGGCTTGTGGAAACCAAATTATAGGCTGAAATACAAGTTGCAGTCCATTTTTTGGTAAAGTTTTTCAGTTCAGTGGAAGAATTACTGAAGGGTATTTCCCTGTGATTACAATTATTCTAACAGTAAACATAAAATTAGAACATATTGTCATTGCAATGTGGACACAATATCATTAATCGCCCGAGCAATGAATATCTTAATTTTCTTCTGGTTTCCCAAACGATTCCATATGAAAATTGAGATACTTCTTAACTACAATTTAGGACCACCGTCGGAATTTCCTAATCATCTCAATTAAATAAAATTAACTTCTAATACACGCAAATTAAATTATGATGCCATATAATGCAACGTTCATGTTGGCCATTGAAAGGCATTAAGGTATCCAATACAAGTAATGTCACACACGAACAGGTAAATGGCACTCATCTTGTTATCTTTTGCATTCATAGAAGTCACGCCTGCCTTACCGTGAAGACGCCTGCTGTAATAGAAGCCGTTCTATTCGCCGTGGCGCTTGCAGCCGAAACAAAGAAGTGTAATCGACATTATCTTATTATCGGCCTGAGTAAATAAGCACCTGTTGTTACGAAACCGACGGCCAACACTTCCTTCGTCTGTCATAACTTCTACGTTCTCTTCGTTAACATCTTTTAACTTCGAAGGAAATTCAACGGTTATTCAAACTTGTAATGCGTCCATTTCAGTTAACTATATTCCCTCGTGTTTAACCCAAGTAGTGTACATCTCTGAATCTGTCACACGAACTCTGCACTAGGGTCACAGTGACCCTGAATTGTTTGCTGGAGAAATTGCCAGAATATAGAGTATTTTATAATGAAATTGGACTCTCATAAAGTAAATTAAATTTATGTCACCTCTGACACGTACTTTCTCAATCAATATTAGTATTAATACATCCAAAATTTGAGGCTAAAAAATCTGCCATGGAAGACTTTCAGTAATGAAACTTGGAAAGTGATCTTGATCTAATGACTTTGTTTACAGTTTAATTAGGTGTAGATGCTAATCACATAATAAAATGCAAATGGCTCTGAGCACTATGGGACTTAACATTTGAGGTCATCAGTCCTCTAGAACTTAGAACTACTTAAACATAACTAACCTAAGGACATCACACACATCCATGCCCGATGCAGGATTCGAACCTGCGACCGTAGCAGTCGCGCGGTTCCGGACTGAAGCGCCTAGAACCGCTCGGCCACCGCGGCCGGCTAATAAAAGGCACATATTACACAAATATTTAGAGATGTTCAAAGGTATTCGAAAATGGATTCATTCATTATTTCAACACTCCTTGAATATGGATTACAGTGTTACAGGCTACTGGCAGGCCTCTTCTATTAGGGACAGCTGTGTTACAACAATGATCATTCTTAACTTGCTCAACTGTATTTCGTTCCTCGCTATCAGAAATTCGGCAGACTAATCTGTTTTACCATTGTCCATAACTGCTGCAGGAACATCAGCTTCAGAATCGTTTTTCATCACGGTAATCACTGACGTCACATTCGTGACTGTGTTCTAACAATGCTTCCCGTATAACATGTTCCGTTAGTAAAATGTCATTCCTACGTGCCTTTTTCACAGAAATGTGCTTTACATTCGGCGACAAAATAGTTACACGGCGTGCCCTCAAGGGTCACAATAACCGTTCAAAAATATTTCCGTCAAATTAATGAAACAACAGCGTCTCACAACTTCGAACGTCCATCATCTACCAGGTCTCACTCAATACTGAATTTACATCAGTGTCAGCGCTCTACCCGTGTGTAGGTGCGCATCCACATTAACAAACAAAAATCT
This sequence comes from Schistocerca gregaria, assembly GCF_023897955.1. Classification (NCBI taxonomy): domain Eukaryota; kingdom Metazoa; phylum Arthropoda; class Insecta; order Orthoptera; family Acrididae; genus Schistocerca; species Schistocerca gregaria. Next base: position 440,516,390 of record NC_064931.1, on the reverse strand, counting down.
CCATGGTGACAGTGACCCTGGTGTAAGCTTTTAGGGTTAAGTAATTGGTCTCTAGACGACCAGCTTTTCTCTAAAATCAGGCTGTCACATTCTGTCCCTTTCACTTCATTCACCTTCGTTCACCATAGCGACGCAATTTGATAGTTCAACCGCTCTCGCGAGACACAAAACATAGATGATCTGATTCTTAGAGGTCAGTTACACCAGATCATGACTGACACATACAAATTATAGTTCTTAATTACTCCGAATAGATTTTAGTAACTAGGCGTCCATAACGAATGACATTACATAACCAGAAGCACTTAGATTCACAAAGCAAGGAAACACCTAGAGTGGAATCTGGATCAGAGCGATCGGGTTCTCAAAGAGTGTCTGATTTTTCCGGTCCGCTACGATCGTCACAGAAATGTGTGGAAGCATACAAGTACAAATGTACGTCTCAGACATACGGTTGCGCGGTTACAGCAAGGAAGTGGCCGACACGTGTTCTTGTCTGGTAATCGGAGGTCACTTATCGCCATCGAGGGCGAATTGTGGATTGTATAGCAGCGGGACAGGTTCCTCCAGCTTTCCGTTCAGCCCTACAGACAACATTTCGGGGACGGTTCTGCCCTCCAAGACGACAACTACACGAGTGCTAGGTTCTTACTTCGTGGAAACCTTTCTCCAGTAGGCGGAACTATCTGAATGGACTTGTCTGCAGTTTCTGCTGACATGAATCCTATGAAGCACGTTTGCGACCAGTTGAAAGTGGTAGTACTTCGTTATAGGAATCCTCCTCACACACTGAATTACCTCAGGACGGCCATTGTCATAGAAAAGACCAAGATACAGTAGACTGGCAAAGTCAGCACGACCTTCCGGCCAGCGTGTCAACGAGGATCCAAGCATTTTGCAAAGAAATGGGTGGAGTATCATAGTACTTAATATTACCCATCATCACATTCCTGTCAAACAGAGTGCTTTTATTGATTTTACTGATTTAGTTTTATTTCAGAGTGAAGCAATTTTTTAGTCTTCCTAGGCTTATTCGCTAACGCAAGAAAGAGTGGTCGCGATGAAAGCAGAGGTACCTGGTCAAAACCTTTGAGTTGGAAGTAATTTTCATCCCTATATCAGGCTTTGCACCAATGTCCAACGTTAAATCTAAACTTCTCTTTAATACACTCCATAGTGACTTTTGTCCAGCTTACACACAAAAAATAAATGTTTTATTTAAACTACATATTTCAGATGTTTGTTAAAGCCTCTGCGTAAAATGTGTTTGAAGGAAGGCATTTAACAGTATTAAATACGATCCGTCTCTCTTTGGAACACTAATACCAGCTGCTCATCTGGTGCTTCTACATTCATATCTACACAATAAATCTATAATTCGCACTGTAGCACAAGGCAGAGGGATCTTCGAACAATCTTCATACTATTTAGGAAATAACAGTGCCTGTGTTATTAAGAAGTACGATGCAGTGTTCCGTCGGACATGCATTCCTGTGCGAAAGAACATTGCATCTTACTTCTTAATAAAACAGGCGGTGCTATTTTGCATTTATTAGCCAATAGCAGGCCCTTGACTTTCAATAAATATGTCCTTCCTGAACGGCAATACACATAACATACGTGACATGTGGACGAAGACATACAGGAGTTCGGCTGTGGTCATGATTCGTGCTCGAATGGCCGAAACGGTTAAGGCCACGATTCGCGAAAAGCAGAAAATCTGGAATCGAGTCCCGGTCCGGCATATTTTCATTGTCCTCATTCCAATATACAGCAGCAACCCCGAATACATTTCCTGTGTTCATACTATTTCTCTACCGTTTCACTCTCGAACAGGGCGTCGAAAAAATGAACACTTAAATCTTTCCGTATGAGCTCTGATTTCTCTTCTATTACAGTGATAATTTATCCGTATGTAGGATGGCGACAATAAATTACATACTTTCGCATTCACAGGAGAAAGTTGGTGATCGAAATCTCGTGAAAATATCTCGTAATAACGAAAAATGACTTTGCTTTGATGACTGCCTCCCCAACTCACTTATCATATCCGTGACACATTCTCCCTTCTTCACGATAATACACAACTAGCTGCCCATTTTTTGATTTTTTCAATATCCTCAGTCAGTCCTGTCTGGTAAGGATTCTGTACCACACAGCAGGGAACGGATAACTGTAGTGTAGGCAGTCGTCTCCTTAGTAGACCTGTTGTATCTTCTAAGTGTTCTGCCAATGAAACGCAATCTTTGGTTTGCCTTCCTCGCAACGTTATATACGTGATCTCTCCAATTTCAGTTGTCCATAATCGTAATTTCTAGATATTTCGCTGAATCGATAGCCTTTAGATTCGTGTAATTTATCGTGTAAACGAAATTTAACGGATTTCTTTTCATACTCATATGGAGAACCTCACGCTTTACCTTATTCACAGAAAATTGCCAGTTTCTGTACTCACAGATACCGTGTCTAAGTAATTTTCCAGTTGGTTTTCATCATCTGATGACTTTACTGGACGGTAAATGACAGCATCATCTGTAAACAATCTAAGAGGGCTGCTCAGAGTGTCTCCTAAATCGTTTATATAGATCAAGAATGGCAGAGGGACTATAGCAATTACTTGGTGAACGCCAGACATCAATTATGTTTTTTCAATGATTTTTCGTCGGTTATTATGTACTGTTACCTTTCTGGCATGAAATCACCAATTCAATCGCACAACTGAATCGATACTCAACAGGCACGATGTTTGATTGGAAGTCGGTTGTGAGGAACGGTGTCAAAAATCTTCTGGAAATCAAGAAGTGTGGAATCATTTGGAGATACCCTCTCCACATCACTCATTACTTCGTGTGAATAAAGAGCTAGTTGCGCATGGCAAGAACGATATTGCTCAACTGGTACTATTGAAATGCCATGTACCAGCATCGTTTTACATTCCTCCTCCCATGCAGTGCTGATTTACAACAACGTAACCATTGAACTGTAAAGCCTTCTCATCAGTGGAGACAGCAGGACGACAATGGTAAAACACATCCACGACAAACTTTTTCCAGGTCAGAGATGAAGGTTTCTAACATTGTCCCAAAGGCTTACTACCTGAGAAACTGACTTCCAAACGTGTAGTTAAAGCTACACTTGTCGTAGAATAGGATTAAATACACAGACGGAAAAAATCGTAGCACCAAGAAGGAGTTGTGGGACTAAATGAAAGTTGGCAACCGCGTTTCTACATAGTAGTGCCACTATGAGAATGCAAATCGGGTTTGCTTTAAATACACGCTATAACGGTCGTGAGCGTCAATTACGTTTGACATTGGACGTAGTAAGATGATGTTAGTCAAGAATGCCTTTAAGGCGATAAAGACGGCATTAACGAGGTCGTGTAATGGGGCTACGAGAAACTGGTTGTTCCTTCTGCGGTTATGCAGAAAGAATTGGCAAGAACGTAGCCATTGTAGATCATTGCAGGCAGCGGTGGTCACAAGAATGCACGGTCGTAAGAAGGCGGCGGACTGCCACTCGGCGCTACCGAGGGGGAAAACCATCGTGTTCGGCATATGGGTATAGCGCATTGTACTCTGTCTACAACAGCAATTTGAGCAGCAGTTGGTACCACAGTGACACATCGAAATGTTACAAATCAGTTACTTCAAGGAAAGCCCCGAGCCAGACACCCTGTAACATGTATTCCGCAGAACTCAAACCACCACCATTCGCTACTCCAGTTGTGTCAAGCGAGAGCTCATTGGAGGGCAGGGTGGAACTCAGCTGTGTTTTTTGATAAAAGCTGGTTCCGTCTCGCTGCCATTGGTGGTCGTGTGTTGGTTAGGAGGCCACGTGACTACAAAATTATACGTCACTCTGGTGGTTTGAGTTGTTGTGCTGTCATTCACGAACGGCATTCCAGGGGCTGCAGTCCAGCACTATAACGCTCGCCCACATGCCACTGCTGTAACCGAATATGCTCTACAGAGTGTCGACATATTGCCTTGTCCTTCTCATCACCTGATCTGCCCCAGCCGAGCACTTACGTGACATCATCGAACGACAATTCCAGCGACATCCACAAACAGCATTAACCGTCCCTGTACTGGCCTGCCAAGTGCAACAGGCATGGATCTACATCCCACAAACTGACATTCGGCACCTGGCAATACAATACATGCACACATAAGTATGTTACCTAGACAAACGTACTCTTCAAAATTTCATGACTCTACATTAACTATTTTTTGCTGTTCCGATTTTCTTTCCGTCGGTATATACCTCAGAGATAAAACAATAAAGATACGAGATTCACTGTCACAACACTAATAAGCTCATAGTCATTGAGTCGAAGCAGAACACAAGCACAGACTGCTGAAAATCTGTTTGGTGGAAGATCAAGGTGCAAGTTGGAAATCACAAGCGAAATCTACATGACAAACAGAAGATCTTATACTAAGAACAAAGTTCTATGAAGTACTGTTGTGGTGGCGACACAGTCTGGTGATTTCTCCGGTTATATCGTGTTATGCTTATCTGAAAACGTAATAGTGATACGTACGCAAGAAGACATGAGTTTTAACTAGCTAAAAAGCCACTGATTTCACGAAAAAGTAGAAGAAACTGATGTTTCCCTTTAAAAAAATGTGGTAAGTGTATTGGAACGTATCAGCGTACACTTTGTTCCTCAATATATAAAATGTTGTTTGTGACACTTGAGTCACAGTACGGAACTTAGTTTTAACGTGTTGAAAATTTTCAACTCATTGAATGCTTCGCGATGAACAGTCGCATGTTGTACCGAGCTTGTGTAATGCTTGACCATTGACAGCTGACTGAAGGGGAAGTACTTCGAGTGCTAATCAGATGGGAAATTGGAAGATAACGTACATGTGACCCTCCTCTTCGAAACTGTTGCAAAATCTGGGGAAACATTGCTCTTGTAATAGATATCCTCACCGTAGATATTCACAAGTGGTTTTTATCACAGCGTTCGAATCTTCTGTTTTCAGAGAAAATGTGAGATTTTCCCACATGGAACTCAGCAAAGACTGTTAGAAAGGAGTCTGATTATCAATGACTCACTGGGCAACGTGGTACCCAGCACAGACGTAAGTTTTGTACCAGAGGCAGCAGGGTTTCTCAAGCAATACCGTTTATGAACTGTTCAATCGCTGATTTGATCAAAGTGATTTGTAAATAAGCAAACGACACTACCAGAAATTAGAAACACCAGGCAATTATGAGTCACAGAGGTGTTAGGCTAAATTAGTTCAAGAAGTTATATGGCATTCTGCTGCGGACGAAGAAAGTAATTTCAGTAGGCTGTTTACAGTTTATTGTCCTGCCTACATCAGCGTCATTACAGAGGAAAACCAGCTCCGTTGGAAAAAAAATTGGAAAACAGTAGGTAAAAGCTTTGTTAGCGGAAATAATTCATAAGTAGAGTTATGTGTTGTTGTTGTGGATTTCAGTCCTGAGACTGGTTTGATGCAGCTCTCCATGCTACTCTATCCTGTGCAAGCTTCTTCATCTCCCAGTACCTACTGCAACGTACGTCCTTCTGAATCTGCTTACTGTATTCATCTCTTGGTCTCCCTCTACGATTTTTACCCTACACGCTGCCATCCAATACTAAATTGGTGATCCCTTGATGCCTCAGAACATGTCCTACCAACCGATCCCTTCTTCTGGTCACGTTGTGCCACAAACGTCTCTTCTCCAGAATCCTATTCAATACTACCTTATTAGTTATGTGCTCTACCCATTTAATCTACAGCATTCTTCTGTAGCACCACATTTCGAAAGCTTCTATTCTCTTCTTGTCCATACTATTTATCGTCCATGTTTCAATTCCATACATGGCTACACTCCATACAAATACTTTCAGAAATGGCTTCCTGACAGTTAAATCTATACTCGATGTTAACAAATTTCTCTTTTTCAGAAACGCTTTCCTTGCCATTGGCAGTCTACATTTTATACCCTCTCTACTTCGACCATCATCAGTTATTTTGCTCCCCAAATAGCCAAACCTCTTTACTACTTTAAGTGTCTCATTTCCTAATCTAATTCCTTCAGCATCACCCGACTTAATTCGACTACATTCCATTATCCTCGTTTTGCTTTTGTTGATGTTCATTTTATATCCTCCTTTCAAGACACTATCCATTCCGTTCAACTGCTCTTCCAAGTCCTTTGCTGTCTCTGACAGAATTACGATGTCATCGGCGAACCTCAAAGTTTTTATTTCTTCTCCATGGATTTTAATAACTACTCCAAGTTTTTCTTTTGTTTCCTTTACTGCTTGCTCAATATACAGATTGAATAACATAGGGGAGAGGCTACAACCCTGTCTCACTCACTTCCCAACCACTGCTTCCCTTTCATGCCCCTCGACTCTTATAACTGCTATCTGGTTTCCCTACAAATTGTAAATAGCCTTTCGCTCCCTGTATTTTACCCCTGCCACCTTCAGAATTTGAAGGAGAGTATTCCAGTCAACATTGTCAAAAGCTTTCTCTAAGTCTACAAATGCTAGAAACGTAGGTTTGCCTTTCCTTAATCTTTCTTCTAAGATAAGTAGTAGGGTCAGTATTGCCTCACGTGTTCCAACATTTCTACGGAAGCCAAACTGATCTTCCCCGAGGTCGGCTTCTACTACTTTTTCTATTCGTCTGTAAAGAATTCGCGTTAGTATTTTGCAGCTGTGACTTATTAAACTGATGGTTCGGTAATTTTCACATCTGTCAACACCTGCTTTCTTTGGGATTGGAATTATTATATTCTTCTTGACGTCTGAGGGTATTTCGCCTGTCTCATACATCTTGCTCACCTGATGGTAGAGTTTTGTAAGGACTGGCTCTCCCGAGGCCGTCAGTAGTTCCAATGGAATGTTGTCTACTCCCAGGGCCTTGTTTCGACTCAGGTCTTTCAGTGCTCTGTCAAACTCTACACGCAGTATCGTATCTCCCATCTCATCTTCATCTACATCCTCTTCTAATTCCATAATATTGTCCTCAAGTACATCGCCCTTGTAAGACCCTCTATATACTCCTTCCACCTTTCTGCTTTATCTTCTTTGCTTAGAACTGGGTTTCCATCTGAGCTCTTGATGTTCATACAAGTGGTTCTCTTATCTCCAAAGGTCTCCTTAATTTTCCTGTAGGCATTATCTATCTTACCCCTAGTGAGATAAGCCTCTACTTCCTTACATTTGTCCTCTAGCCATCCCTGCTTAGCCATTTTGCACTTCCTGTCGATCTCATTTTTGAGACGTTAGTATTCCTTTTTGCCTGCTTCATTTACTGCATTTTTATATTTTCTCCTTTCATCAATATTTCTTCTGTCACCCAAGGATTTCTACTAGCCCTCGTCTTTGTACCTACTTGATCCTCTGCTGCCTTCACTACTTCATCCCTCAAAGCTACCCATTCTTCTTCTACTGTATTTCTTTCCCCCATTCCTGTCAATTGTTCCCTTATGCTCTCCCTGAAACTCTGTACAACCTCTGGTTCTTTCAGTTTATCCAGGTCCCATCTCCTTAAATTCCCACCTTTTTGCAGTTTCTTCAGTTTTAATCTACAGGTCATAACCAATAGATTGTGGTCAGAGTCCACATCTGCCCCTGGAAATGTCTTACAATTTAAAACATTGTTCCTAAATCTCTGTCTTACCATTACATAATCTAGAGTTATGTAAATCATGGAAAAATCAGTTATGTGAATCATGGAAAAACTGTTAATGGCGGGTTGGGCGAAAGTGTGAACCACTCTATGCTCCTGGATTGGAGACCGCTGACCGGAGTTGCCGAGCGGTTCTAGGCGCTACAGTCTGGAACATCGCGACCGCTACGGTCGCAGGTTCGAATCCTCCCTCGGGCATGGATGTTTGTGATGTCCTTAGGTTAGTTAGGTGTAAGTAGTTCTAAGTTCTAGGGGACTAATGACCACAGCAGTTGAGTCCCATAGCGCTCAGAGCCATTTTTTTTTGTAAGTAGTTCTAAGTTCTAGGGGACTGATGAGCACAACAGTTAAGTTCCATAGCGCTCAGAGCCATTTGAACCATTTGATTGGACACCAGTGTTTTAACTATCCCACTCTGTGCTACAATAACGTAGGTCATCTTCATAACTACTTGAGTATTGCTCATCAGTGTGGAATCCGTATCAGATCGGGTTGACTGAGGAGATAGAGAAGATCCAAAGAAGAGCGGCGCGTTTTGTCACAGGGTTATTTGGTAACCGTGATAGCGTTACGGAAATGTTTAGCAAACCCAAGTGGCAGACTCTGTAAGAGAGGCGCTCTGCATCGCGGTGTAACTTGCTCACCAGGTTTCGAGAGGGTGCGTTTCTGGATGAGGTGTCGAATATATTGCTTCCCCCAATTTATACCTCCCGAGGAGATCACGAATGTAAAATTAGAGAGATTCGAGCGCGCACGGAGGCTTTCCGGCAGTCGTTCTTCCCGCAAACCATACGCGACTGGAACAGAAAAGGGAGGTAATGACAGTGGCACGTAAAATGACCTCCGCCACACACCGTTGGGTGGCTTGCGGAGTATAAATGTAGATGTAGATGTAGATGAACTACCCGAGGTTCCATTAAGCGTCTGTTCGAGATATTGCAGGCTATACCCAACACCGTCCAAGTCCTGTGAGTTCCATAAACCTTTTGAGCGATCACGGATCTGGAAATTTCGTAGACGCTTTTGATATACTCCGTATGATTTATACAGGCCTATTACAATCGTGGAGGCATCTCTGTTAATTATTTTGACAAATGCTGTCAAGCCTAACTGATAAGGACTTGGAATACTACAATTTATAATTGATAGCACTAGTGGCTTGAGACCTGTTTCCCGCCAGATACTTTTAATGTTCCCAAAATTCTTCCAACATAGTTACCGATTTCATTTGTTCGTTCCAGTTCATATCGGCTGGTGTTATTATTACTATTAGGTATTTTAACGACATGGCAGGCTTCAAATGTTACCATGAATGATATAAATGGGATATTGCCGGCTCCTTTCTATTGTTTTTGTTGCGTATAATCAACAATGAAAGATAGCTGTCATTTAGCATCCGTTGCGCAAATACAGTTTAGCTGTAATTATTTACTATAATTTCGTATAGACAACAGAAACCATCAACGGATAATATAACAGTGCTGCTAACGCTATATGATAAATCATTATAGATACTGAGAACATTAACGGCACTATTACCCTTTTTTGGTTACACATGATATGATTTTCTTTTCTGTTACACCAGTTCATTCTATTACTCAACAATTCTTTGAGCGAATCACGTATCTGAGAATGTTCCCAGCGAACTGCGATATCAGTCGACACTGTGACACGGTCACGAACTGTTTCGGAAACCTAGATGACGAAATCTTCGTATTTGTCATTACCTATTATTTTCAATACATCGTGTATGAAACAAGCGGACTGATTTGCCACGTCGCACCGAGGTTTATTAACGGTTGAACGCTACACTACTAAGGTCACTAAAAACTCAACCCAACAACAGGCAATCAGCCTGCATAGCTGAATTTAGAAAGAAATCGTGTACGTATTTACAGTGTGATCGCAATACAGTACATGAAATGTTTTAATGTGTTTTTATTTGTCTCTGCCATACTGGTGCGACAGTTAGAAAGTTAACAAAGCAGACCTACAATTGCGAAGGAATTAAATGTTATAAGTTACTCTAAATTTGACTTACTTCAAAACTGGTATGCGGTGCGGCTGAGGCGATTCGCAGTAGTTCACACAGATTATGGTTCACGTTAGTGGATAAAATGTTGCTCTAGTGGTTACATTACATTGGGTAATGCATTGAAGTGTCCCGCTACAGACTTCCTTGAATACTGACACGGATTGCCAGAAGGATCTAGACATACAGAGGGACTCCCTGTGTAACCGCCACACAATTAAATATAGCGCGTTCAGTTTGTACTGACTGGAAAATGTTTATTTGTGCAAATTTATTCTACATCTAAAACTAAGCGAAATAGATATTTTCGTTATACAAGTTGATCAAAATAAAACTGGCCTCTGAAACTACACAGTAGGACCGACACAGCATTGTCTCTTGTTAATGAACATCGCGGAAAGTGCTGGAAGCGGTCCCCGTTGTCTTCGATGCAGAGCTGTGCTCGATTTATCAAACTGTGAGGCACGCGCGGAAACTCTGCCATAGAAATGACGAATTCCAGCATTTTTGTGTTTATTGACAAGGGACAATTCCGCGTCAGTCTTATAAATATTTTCCGGCTTAATTTTATTTTGCTCAACCATTATTATTATGGCATACATTCGGAATGTGTTACACACTTAAGAGAATATTGATACGCACGCTGATTTCACATATATTATTTTTGCTTTTATTGATTGTCTTCGCTCATGGGTCTAAACAGGGGGATTCCTTTGGTTGCTCTGTTGTTTTCGCGGATCGTGTTCTCTAAGTCCGACTGCCTCAAGTCTTCACTGTCTTCAACGCAGAATTATATGCGATCTTGCGAGCACTAGAGCAGATGAGACGTTCTTGCAGTGCTAAATTTATTGTCTCTTTCGTTTTCCTGAGTGCCTTTCACTGTCTGCAACGTTTGTGCCTAGCAGATAAAGTAGTCCACAATAGCCAGGATTCCCTCCTCCAACTACGACTGGGGAAGGAGGTGTCTTTTCTGGGTACCAGGGCACGTGGGTAGGGTGGATCTGGCAGCCAAGGTGGCTTGTCGTGATCCTCATTTATTTCAGTGTGTCATCCACCTGCATGCACATCCTTGCTGCTGAGATCCGGTTAAAAAATGGCTCTGAGCACTATGGGACTTAACTGCTGTGGTCATCAGTCCCCTAAAACTTAGAACTAATTAAACCTAACTAACCTAAGGACATCACACACATCCATGCCTGAGGCAGGATTCGAACCTGCGACCGTAGCGACCACGCGGTTCCAGACTGTAGCGCCTTTAACAGCACGGCCACTCCGGCCGGCTGCTGAGATCCGGAGTCTTGCTTACATTGGTGGGAGGATGAGTGGCTGGAAATGACAGACAATAAGCTCCTTCTAGTATTGCCCACAACGCAGTCGTTGCTTCCCTCCTTCTAGCCATGACGACGGGAGGAGGTCGTCCTTACTGGTCTTCGCGTAGGCCACAGCCCTACCATGTACCGACTGTATTTTGTTTTACGACCAGTTGGCGACAGATGATTTGCCGACGGATCTGCCCTCTATTTTAAGTAACGTTCAAACGAAAATGGTTCGAGTTTTAAACTTTTGTGCACTGTCCAGCATTTTTCATAAGATTTTAGGGAGATGGTTTTAGTGTATTAAAACGGTGCCTGGTTCACCCACGTTTTTTGAAAGTGGTCAGCCAGTGACATTTCCCTGCGCCATTATTTTAGCTCCTTGGCCATTTTACTTGTCTGCATGAACATCTTAATCAACGGGAATGAGATGGAAGTGACAAAAGAACAACAAACCCAACTGCTGCCAGTAATATGAAAATCTCAGGTACTTTGTGAATGATTTGCGTTTTGGTTTCCTGCATTCTATGCCTTACTCGGTATAAATTTTCTAATATTGGCTGAAAATCGATATAAAAAATTGTTGACAGTACGTGGCGCATTTGTGTCTGGCCATTACATCTGAATCGAATGTTATGAGCAATTTCCATATATCTTTTTGGGAAACACTGAAACAATGGAGTACTAAGGCTTATTACGTTTGTTTCTGTGTCGTCTGCATAATAATAAAAGGTGCTTGTGGATTGAAGTGTTTGCGTTACTGTGGATAATTATGGAAATGAAAGGAATAAGAGTTGGTGAAACATCATGCCGGTGCATAGCCTCCTTCTCTGTAATAGATCTACATGTACCGAAGACCATAAAATTCCCTCCGATGCGCGAATCATCGTAAGTGGTATCATATGTCCAGTATATCAAATACAGCGGAAAGTTTGCGATTTAACTCAGGATATTTGCAATTACACTGGTGATTAGCATCTTACTTCCTCAGTGTGCCTACTGTTGGGCAAGTATCCTCCACTATCATTAGATGTGGTTGCTCTATCGTCTAGTGTCACTGTATTAGCGTGTGTTAGCGAAATGAGGTTTACAGGAGACGGTGGAAAGACGGCTATACTATTTCTGGTGCAGTTCATCATCTGAGTTATGGTATTGAAATTAACCACACGTTACGTCTAAAACATGCTAAAGTCGCTCACAAATAAAATTAAATACATTTATTCACCTCTGCCGTAAATATTCGGAACATCACTGACGAAAAATTTACAAATTTCTTAGAACCAGATGACGCAGCTCTCCAGTTTGATCTCTCAGTCGCTCAGTAGCGTATGTTGGAAACATTAACTGCCACGAGTTGATTTGAGGAAGGAGACCATAATGCTACTTCCTTCAGAAACTGGACGGTCATGAATGACGTTCATTATTTCCACAATGCTACGGACGCAGGCGCATTTCAAAATGGTGGGTGGCTAAAGCATTTACGGTTGAACTTCTTGGAGTACCTGCATTTTCTACTACCATCAATAAAACAGCGCAAAGGAAAGCCTTGAAGAGTTTCTCTCGCTGGCGATATAAATCAGTTATAGTTCAATATTGCATCAAAATTATTGTAGCTTCGTCACTTCTACAACCTCGAGGGATTGCGTAACATTCAGATTGGGATCAGTTGAAGAAGGCGACGATACACTCAACTATATTCCTCCTAGGGCAGCTAACTACATGTAGATGTGAGTACGATCGATTTGTCGGTACTCTGAAAGGTAGTGTCGGAAATTTCATCGACCTTGGCCTTTAACGAGAGTATCTACCAAGCAGCTTTCATGGATGTGAGGGTTTAAATGTCCCATTTCAAGACAACCACAGCGACGTAACAGCTTACAAACTTTTGTGGGCTCGTCGTGAAAACAGAAGATGAAAAATACTGTAACGAGTGTAGCAGCAAGTTAGGAATCTGATGTGTCGGACTGTGGAAATCAACTACTTCAGAAGAGTATCAGCTGAAAGTGTGGACTGAATTATGTCTTAAAGGAGCTCCACTCAGAGATGAGCAGAATAAAGTGAAGTAAAGTTGTTTCTTTGATGGGGAATTCCCTGAGTTCGTTATCCCATTGGCTGTGTGATCAATGAATAACTTTTATGACGTAGTTTCTATTGTTGAAATTTGTACACCTCAAATCATCGTTATGTTTCACTAACTGATGACCAGATTGCTTCTGTTGCTGGGCCCTTGTGTCAAATCAAACTGAATGCTACTGCGTAGTGCTGAGCAATGGCTGCTACTAGCATATGTAGTCAGGTGTTACACATTGATATCGTATGAGGTTACTACACAATTGTCTAAATATTGACCACTAAACCATGGAAGCTGTAGAAGCAAATGTTACGCTCTTAAATTGGTACGCTACCGTCGGCAGCCTAGATTCGAGAGTGAAACAGTTTCGACCGTAGGTTTCCTAGAATCTGCACATCTTTTCTTCGGTGCGGAACACATCAGTTCCAGGCTGACCTTTCTGCTCGTACAATGTGCCCCCGTGTGCACGTGCTTGTTCCTCAGCAACTGGATTGCCAGTGCCGTTGTAGCGTCAGCACATTTTTATAAAATGCAGTTAGCATTTCATGTTTTTTTATGATCCCTCTGTGATACTACCATACTTGGAAATACTTGTTTAATTTTAGGATTACGTCTTCCAGGAACCTCATAGCCTAGCTTTCTCGAAGAAAATAATTGATGCTTACCTATAGTTTAAGTATTTAACGCGAAGGTCTTAGCCCGTTCATTCATAGTAACAAACTTGAAAACTGGTTTTCTACATTTTCTTAGACAACCACTTCACTTGATGGACAACGGGCGTTAATGAGGTACTTAGATTGTTAGGCTGCACGCAAATATTTTTGTTACCTGGAGAAGCTAATTAACTTAATTGCAGTTCGCTGGTGACGCGTTTCAGCGAATGCTGAAGTTCTCTTGTCTTCCTTCTTCCTTTTTTCTCTTGTCTTTCTTCTTCCTCAGCAAAGGATAAGAGACCGGTTTAGGACCGTATCATGGGCAGGACACAAATGCTTGTCCACTTCAAATGTCTATACATACACGATGTCCATAAATAAAGTTCCAGTTTAAAACGCTGTAGAAAGAGAACCACTGCTCATAATTATATCAAATTTGAAACGCATATTATGGACACAGGGGGAACGTCATGAAAAAAGGACGAACATTTTATCAGTAGATGGCGCTCGAAGATGGCCGGCTGTCAGTGCCACATTAAACGAAATACGACGGCTATGGTTTGAGTTGCACATTATACCATCCGCACTGTTGAATGTGCGTGATTGCACAAGTTCGTCAGCCAACAGCAGTGGCACTGTTAGTTAGGAAGCCCGCCCACCACGGCAAGGTCGTAAAACATACGTTGGGAAAATCGGTTTTTATATTTTCCAGAGGCCAAAAACAGCATAAAAATTAAAATAACATCGGTTTCTAGCTATCACGGTGCCACAAACCGCAGAACAAGCAAAATGACATCGGTTGCTAATTGTGAGACTGGCCCAACATCTGTACAGTATGTGTCACTATTTTCTGAAATCGAGAAACAGTATGTTCCCCAACAGATCAGAATCTCGGGGGTCACATTAAGGATGTGTTGAGCATTGCGTGCCTTCAGTTCGGCTACGTTCATAATTGGAGCACTGCATACAACATCTTTCAGATAACTCCACAGCCAGAAGTCACAGGGTTGAAGATTGGTTGACCTGGACGGCCAGGCTGTAGGAAAATGAAGGCTGATAATTATACCATTGCCGAAATACCTCTGCAGCAGCCCATTCATTGGCCGTGAAATGGACAGAGGAACGCCCTCTGGCATAAATCTGGCAGTACCCACACATTCATGCACATGAAAGGTTGGAATGATGTTGGTAGGCAAAAGACTGTCATAGTGTTTACCAGTGACGATACAAGTAACAGGACCCGCAAGACTCATCTCCTCAAAAAAATATGTCTCTGCGATAAACGACTCTGTCAACCTGTACTGCGCAGTCACCTGTGCAGAACGAAGTGATACCGGATGATGTGCGTGAGGATTTTCCGTTTTCCATATTCTGTTATTTCTGTGCACTGACATGTCGTGGAAATTGGAAATGGACTTGTTCTATCCACAGACTCTTCCATGGGCATTCTTTGTCTACTTTTACGCGAACAAGAAATTCCACAGAAAAAGTTTGTGTTGATGGCACGTCAGCGGGAAGTAACTCCTGAACATGGGTGTTTTGTGTGGATAGTAGTGCAGTATGTTTCGTAGGATATTATGCACCGTGTACGCAGGAAGGGCCAATGTTTGAGCAGTTCCCCGTGCACTGCCTGTTTGCAGACCACTGCTCGACAATCCTGCAATGCTCTGGCCATATCTTTGACAGACGCCGGATCAACTGCACTACCGAAGAACCTTTATTTCCGAATTTTGTAACCATTTTCTCCAGACTCTTATTGGACATCAGACCAGTGCCATTTTTTCACACCTTAGAGTGTCCGGAACTTCAGCAGGACAGCTGGCGCGCAGTCACATTTGTTGTAAACGAGCGCACGATCCTTCGTGAAGACAGTAATGTTGGCGGCCTCGAAGGCTAACTGACCAAAAGCCGTGTGCCACACGTCTGTTGGTGCACGTATTCTGACGCTTACATGGCCATCTACTGGTCAATTGTTTTATTTTACTTTTTAATTTTTTTATTGTCCGTGGCATTCCGTTCTACGTTAATAATTTACTGTCCAAATTTGACGACATCCTGGGCTGTGGTTCTCTTTCTACAGACTTCTGAAGCCAGAACTTTAGTTATGGACAACCTTTACACGATCCAGTCACTGTCATGTCGGAGATCAATGTGCAATAACCATTCATGCACGGCACTTGACAGCACTAGCAGCGGAGGATATATAAAGCACTTAGTGGGGGACACAGAAGATAGGGCAGTCATTGTCGCAATGCGGAAACGGCGTAATTCATCTGACGTCCAAAAGGGCATGATCATTGTCTTTAGGGCCAAGGGTAGAAGCACTTCCGTAACGGCTAATTCTGTTAAATACCGTTTAAATACCGTACATGGCAAAAGGACGCCATCGAAAACTAGCACCGAAGCAACTGTGGTGCACCACATGTCATAGTTGACAGGTCTGAACGGCGGTAACGAAAAGGCGTTCATCTGTTGAGCGACTGACATCCCAGATGCACCAAGGTGCTACCAACAGTGTCCCCGCAACGACCGTTAAGTGAACGTTGGTGCGCCTGGGACTTCAAAATAGGCGCGTGGTTCTGCCCCCTTGCTGAGTGCAGTTCTTCAACGACGAAGGCTGGAATTCATACGCCAGTACCGCAATTGAACGTCCACTGAGTGGCGACAGATGGCTGTTGCCTTGTGCTACGTGAGACGCCTGAATACCAACAGGGTCCAGCCTTAAGGAGAGAGCCCTATGCTCTGGGGGATGCTTTCGTTGCATTTCCTGTGTGATCCCGTCATTCAGGAATGCAAAATGGAACAACACAAGTATGCATCTATCCTTGTGGAACATAAGATCCCTACATGGAGTTTGTTTTTCCTCGGCACGATGACATCTACCAGCAGTACAACGCAAACGTGTCACTCAAAAATGGTTCAAATGGCTCTGAGCACTATGTGACCTAACTTCTCAGGTCATCAGTCACCTAGAACTTAGAACTAATTAAACCTAACTAACCTAAGGACATCACACACATCCATGCCCGAGGCAGGATTCGAACGTGCGACCGTAGCGGTCGCTCGGCTCCAGACTGTAGCGCCTAGAACCGCACGCCAGTCCGGCCGGCCAACGTGTCACTCAGCTCACAGTAAACGTGGGCGGTTCGGAGAGCACCAAAATGACCAGAACGACTTTACTGCTCTCCTCCGGCGAACAATTTCCCCCGACGTAAGCCCAGTGGAGAATCTTCCTCAACCCAGAATTCTAGTGCAGCCGACCCCGGCATTGGAATCGACATGGCTTCACACCCATGTCCGTAACTTCCAGGACCTCACTATCTTCCTGCAAGTCTCGCAGCGGTTCGCGCTGCACATGTGGTTATTCAGGCTTTTGGCATGTGGTCACATCGATGTGACTGGACATTGTAGAATAAACGCCTCCAGTGTACAGGTATGCAAGGTTTTTATTTTTACACGGACTGAGTGTGGCAGCTTGCTTTCCATCGAGTAACCTCAATGTCTTGAAAGTAAGTCTTTTCTCATCCATTTTAACCGAATACTTTCTTACTAAATTATAACTTACGAATTTTATTTTTGTGAAAATTGTACACTTACAACCAATATAGATTAACTGTCATTCATTTATTCATCCAGAAGAAATAGTACAAGGGATTACGCGAGAGTGGACCATTTACTTTCGAAGTAAGTAATAATGGATATTACCAATATGGGAGTCCGGGGGTGGAAAAGAGCAGCAAATAACCGGGAAGTGTGGAGGAAGATTGTTGAAGAAGCCAAGGCTCACCAAGGGCTGTAGCGTTACTGAAGAAGAAGTATTATGATAAGCTGTGACTCTTAGGACACTGCTTTCATCCTCTCGTAAACACACGTTTTGATTCAGCACTTCCGAACACACGAGATGTGAACACTCCGCCAGTCTTAGTGTAACTTTCAGAGAACATGTACGCTACAATCCACATATTACCGCGAAAACACGGAGAGAGAAATAGCTAACACAAAGGAACTAATACACAATTTCATTATGTTGTCACTGACGAAAGTACCACATTAAAAGCAGCATCGCGGTAATCTGTATATGTCAACTGGATCCAGTAAACTGCAAGTTTGACAGTAGAACAGTCGCTGGCTTTGTAAGACTAAGAAAAGTGGGCTCGATTCCATATAAGTCAGTGGGACAAGGACCTCGCAGGACACCGTTAATAAAGACAGGCTATGAGTCGTCCTCAAAATTTAATAAAACGCCAGTGTTCTCCTTCCATATTCCGACAAAAACGATATTCCAGACCTTTAAAGCTATTCTCTTTTGTATGTGACTTCAAATGACATCAACCACCTTTCCACTGATAGACATTAAATAAAATTTCATTATCGTGATCATTTATCGCAATAACGTTCTGACGTAGTTGAAAAATTGTGGTGTGAGGAAGGACACCCAATCACCTTTGAAACTAACATTATCACAGCCTGTATAATAACGCCGAAACCGCAGAGGAACGGAAAAAGGCAAGAAGGAAGAAGAACAAGACCGTGGAAAATAGAATTATATTGGCTGTTGACGGGTGTGTTAATAGCGCACTCAAATTTCTTGTAAGAAGGCGGTTTCACTAAATGTTGTAGCCACGCCTTGTTTTTCCTTGTTGTGACTGCGTTACTTATTTCAATTATGTCTCATTAGGAAACATTACATAAATTTTAGGAAAATATGTAGACATTTTTAACAAATGCAATTGAAGTAAATACATCGAGTTAACCTGTGTGAGAGATGTTACTTCAGTTATCAAATCAAGCCACACATGTGCACTTGCGTTGTTACCTTGTTTCAGTAGGTATTTGTGTTCTGGTTTCAGGAATGTATGTAACAGGAAAAAAACACTCCTACGTACTGAAGCCACCAATGACCTTCAGCACAACATTGAAAAATAATACTAATCGCTTCAGTAATTCGTTTTATACATCTCTGCTCCTTCTTGTTCAGCGTATAGGTGATTTATGCTCTCATGTGTATGGTGTGCAGCTGATCTAGTGACCAAAATCCACACATTTGTAGCAGCAATCTAATCATGCAAGTCTGTAATGCAAACGTCGTTAGACATTCCACATTTATATGTTCATATTACGTTACAATATAATTCTAAAATTTTCATCTCGTCTTACATCATGCCTCTATGAATAAATAAAGTAAAAATAGTGTGCTTGATTGAAATATATCTCTAAGCTCTATTCAGAATGCCTATTACAAGTAATTTGTCTCCTTTGCACGATCTTGTCATATTAATCACCAAACATGATGAACAATTTTCCGCATGGAGAATAATCAATCAGTTAACTATACACTTGACAAGTTTAATTTTGCACTTTCTCTTGACAAAACTTTCATCTAGTCTTATGAAATCTTCCCATCTCGGCCGTGGTGTGAGGTACAAAGTCCATTTTGCTGTTATAGAGTTAAAAACCGTACTCTGAACTTGTTGACACTGAAGGTTTACGGCGAATGATTAAGCGGTAATGTATTGGGGCTCTCCAACTGCCTTATCGATCCGAGAATCATCTGAAGAAGAACTAAAAAGATAAAACGCCTATCGAATGTAATCCATTTTACGCACGCTCGTGCGCGTCCGCACACACACACACACACACAACACACACACACACACACACACACACACACGAATACAGTTGTCGAGCCATATTAGAAGATCATTTAGGTGACGCAATATCTCACCATATATTGTACTTTTCTTAATTTCAGATTGTGAACTAAGAAATGTGACCAACCTGTCCAAGACTGTGCAGATGAGCACAGTTAGGATGGTTGAGGAAGGCAGAACCCCCACAACAAGACCTCTGCCTTACTAAAAGGACACTTTTCCATATCTGGTACAGTCAGTCTTCAGACCACATGGTGCTACCATTAACACGACATGTTTAGACAGTTTAACGGTGTGATACAGCCGGCCGTGGTGGCCGAGCGGTTCTAGGCGCTTCAATCCGGAACCGCGTGACAGCTACGGTCGCAGGTTTGAATCCTACCTCGGGCATCGATGTGTGTGATGCCCTTAGATTAGTTGGGTTTAAGCAGTTCTAAGTTCTAGGGGACTGATGACCTCTGATGTTAAATCCCATAGTGCTCAGAGCCATCTGAACTATACAAGCACCAGAGGGTCGACAAAGCCAATACCTTCATATCAACCATAAGGTAATCAGCAATCTTCTACTGCCACGTTCCATCATTACACAGTATCTCTCTCTGTCTCGCCCTCAATTACATGTTTTAGTACTTCATTTTGTAATGTCCTCACATTACTTATGTGTGGGATCTTTCTTGACTGACAGAGCGCTGTCTTCATGTCCAGTAATAACTATTTCGCATAGAGGTACTTTTGCATGTATTTAAGTGCTTCTTTTCTCCCATTCAATTGTGTGAGCTTCACTATTAACGTACTCCCGGGTCTTTTATCAAAATACAGAGGGGTCCAAAAAAATGTATCCATAGCTTGCAAACTAACTGACGGAGTTGCCTCATTTTTGGTGAAAGTGTAGCTTAAAGTCCAACTTAAACATATCATTGCAGGTGTTCGAAATGGTCACCATTAACATCCACACACAAACGATGCCACCGAACTGCAGCACGAACTACTGACTCAAAACGTGTTCAGCTGGATATTTGCACATGAATGTACGATGGATTCTCGAAGTTCATTCAATGTGCGTGGCTTTTGTCGATAAACGACGTCCTTCAGTGTTCCCCACAAGTAAAAGTCCAGAGGAGTTAGGTCTGGGGAACGTTGTGGATACTCCACAGGACCTCTACGCCCTATCCATCTTCCCAGTATATTTTCGTCGAGATACGCCGTAACACGATTTTGGCAGTGGGTTGGGGCACCATCTTGTTGAAAGTAAACTCTTCCGTCTCCATACAAGTCTCGGATGGCAGGTAAGATGGATGTCTGGATCTTCTGAAAGTATACCACACCAGTAACTGTGCCGTCAAAGAAGAACTGTCCAATCAAGCCCCGGTAAGACAACCCACACCACACATTTATTCCTGGCAAATTCACGGCTTTGTCTACATGGACATTCGGATTTTAGGTGGCCCAGTAGATGCAATTGTGGCGATTTACTGTACCACTGAGTTTGAACTGTGCCTCATCAGACCACACAATCATCTCTGCAAACTCTTCATCGTTGGTCGCCATGTTAATAAACCACTCGCAGTACTCCATTCTACGACCTGGGGATGTAGCACTTCCACTTTGCTGTCTTCAAAATTCGCCGAACACTTGAGCAACTCACTCCAGATTTACGGGGCAAACTGTCTCACAGGCTTCTGTGGTGAGCGAGTGACTTGTTGTAACACACGACGGGAGTTAACTGGACTTGTTACTGTTATAGGTCGTCCAGATAGTTGTTTGTGTACATCTTTAACAGAGCCTTCGGCTTCAAATTTGTCTCGAATGAGACGAATAGTTAAACGTGTCGGTCGCTCTGTTTGATACTCATTTCGCCATTGCCGTTGAACTGCATTAATTTTGTCGTACCTAAAATACCACTTGAAAACTGACTTCCTTTCATCGAATGTAAGCCTTGCGCCAGCTATGTTTACTTGAGTAACTAGGTGCAACTAAGAACAAAACACTGACTTTCTGGCGACTGTCATCTGACAAAACAAAACAACGCAATACAACGCTTTTGTGGCGATTGCCGGAACTACAAACTATTACACTACCAAAGATGAGACAACTCCGTCAATTAGTTTGCCAGTTGTGGACTTTTAAACAATGGACACCTTATTTGAACCCCTCTCTATACATATTTAATTGAGTTTAGTCAACTCTTAGTTAAGTAGAATTTTGCTATCCCCTTCTATGTTCAATATGTCATCACACCTGATGTACTCCACTGTAATGTGAAGATAGTGGCGAATCGTCCTTGTAGTAGGAGATGAATTATATATTCAAGTCATGCTCAGGACAGGAAGTAAGGTAGTGGGTTATCGTTTCAAAGCCACACATCTCGGAAGGTGGTGTCACCTTTTCACACAAGCATTGTTCGTAGATAGTAATTGTGCCTTCGGGGATGTTAATAGCACCACTCCCAAGGCTAAGAATTCCAATGGTGGTTTGATAAACATGAGGATGAAGTAACATCTGTTGAGCATGTCTCCTTATTGCTATCTTAGTTCGTTCTAGTACTGCCAGGCACAATCTCAAGATTAGAATTTCTTTCAGTTCCTCAGTTACAGAGTCGTCTAGGTAATCATTCATGCACCAGTAGTAGTTTATAATAAATTCCATCAGTGTGCCTAAAAATGTTTTACCACGTACACCTTCACGAGTTGTAACGTTACGGCCAGTTATCGGTTTATTACGGAATTCTGTTTGAAGAAAAACTTTATCGAATTTCTAGTAGGTTTCTGGAAATAGTGAAGGCGTTTGATTCGTAATGCCAGTACTTATTGTAAAGGCAGTTAACGTTTGATCCCACACTGTTTTACAATCGCAGCTAGATGAATGCTGTCTGGTGAAATGTTGATCAGTCACTTGCTCAAATAATTCTCCTACCTAATAATGGTGTAATTTCTCCTCTGCACTTGTTTACAAATATGGCATAACCACGTGCCATCCGTAGCAGTTACTTCATTCCCTCTATAGTTTGCGATAATGTTTGTGTGCTGTGCTCCACTGGTCAAAACATTTAAATTTGGCCTGATATTTCCCCGCAGTCAGCTTGTCGTCTAAGCTGCGTAAACAAATGTCTGGAGCGTCTTTACTTCGTTTAAAGAAATTCTACAGGCCCTCTGATGAAGGTCACTTCGAACTTTCTAGATGTTTTTCTGTGGATATTTTCCCAGCGCGTTTCTCTTGTTTACTCTGCACAAACATATTTTGCATCACTTTGTGTTTTTAGGGTTCCGTAGCTCAATCGGTGGAAACGTAATCCTTTCAATAGCACTTTGTTTTCCGTCTGTCTGTTCGTCTGTTAAGACCCCTCTTTCTCAGGAATGGTAAAGGTATCAAGATAAAAATTACGTCAGGTACCAAAGTGTACATTTCCTTGGCAGTGCAAAAAAATTTGACCTAAGACGTCAATACAGTCAACAGAAACGGCTATTTGTCATATATTTTGATACTCGCAAACTCAGTCATAAGAAATTATAGGGTACTTCCCGTTGACCTAGAATTATGAAATTTGCCAAGAAGCAAGTTTTCACAATACAAAAAAAGAAAAAATCGGAAAATTGTTAATTTCTAATTATATCTTACGAAGAAATTCTTTTTAGCGTTTGTTGTCAGTCTGTCTATGCGTGTGTTAAGATCTCCTTTTCTCAGGGACGGGTAGAGGTATCAAGACTAAATTTATATCAAATACAAAGGCTTACAGGTTGAGACTAGACACTGATACGTTACGATTTCGACGAGCTGCGGCTTACTAGTCGGGGGCTATATGAAAGCAGCTCTTGCGAAAGAACACAGTGCAGTCATTGTCGTAATGCAGAAACGGAGTGATTTATCTGACGTCCTTACGGCTAAGGGTGGAAGCATTATCGAAACCGCTGTATCTGTAAACTGTTTGCTTGCCGCCGTTGTTCAAATACACCTTGCATGGTAAAATAGCGCCATCCAAAACGAGCGCCGAAGCAACTGTGTTGCACCACGGGCCATAGATGACAGGTGTGAACGTCGGTTACGAAGATGTGTAGAGGTGGAATGATTAGTAACTGTTGAGTAACTGACCGCTCAGATGCACCAAGGAGCTATCAACACTGTCTCTTCAACGACTGTTCAGTAAACGTTGCTGCACCTGATCCCCCGCAGCAGGCGCCTGGGTCATGTGCCCATGCTGACTGCTGTTCATCTGCGACGAAGGCTGGAATTTGTACGACAGTACCGCAACTAGACGTCCACTGAGTGACGACAGGTGGCTTTTTCGGATTAATCACCTTTTATGCTCCATCGGGCAGATGGCTGTTGGCGTGTGCGACGTTTGAAAGCAACTGTGTCCACCCCGGTGCAGAGAACCTTGTGGTCTGGGAAATGTTTTAGTGCCATTCTCTGGGTGATCTCGTCATGCTGGAATGCACAATGGACCAATATAAATATGCAGCTATCCTTGGGGACCATGTAGACCTCTGCACGCAGTTGCTTTTTTATTTCCTCTTCATGATGACATCTACCAGTAGGACAATGCAGGTGTGCCGCAGGGGAGTGTCGTAGGGCCGTTGCTATTCACAATATACATAAATGACCTTGTGGATGACATCGGAAGTTCACTGAGGCTTTTTGCGGATGTTGCTGTGGTATATCGAGAGGTTGTAACAATGGAAAATAGTAATGGAATGCAGGAGGATCTGCAGCGAATTGACGCATGGTGCAGGGAATGGCATTTCAATCTCAATGTAGACAAGTGTAATGTGCTGCGAATACATAGAAAGAATGATCCCTTATCATTTAGCTACAATATAGCAGACCAGCAACTGGAAGCAGTTAATTCCATAAATTATCTGGGAGTACGCATTAGGAGTTATTTAAAAGTTGAACGTCGGTAAAGCAGATGCCAGACTGAGATTCATTGGAAGAATCCTAAGGAAATGCAATCCGAAAACAAAGGAGGTAGGATACATTACGCTTGTTCTCCCACTGCATGAATACTGCTCAGCAGTGTGGGATTCGTACCAGATAGGGTTGATAGAAGAGATAGAGAAGATCCAATGGAGAGCAGCACGCTTCGTTACAGGATCATTTAGTAATCGTGAAAGCGTTGAGGAGATAATAGATAAACTCCAGTGGAAGACTCTGCAGGAGAGATGCTCAGTAGCTCGGTACGGGCTTTTGTTAAAGTTTCGAGAACATACCTTCACCGAGGAGTCAAGCAGTATATTGCTCCCTCCTACGTATATCTCGCGAAGAAACCATGAGGATAAAATCAGAGAGATTAGAGCCCACACAGAGGCATACCGACAATCCTTTGCACGAAAAATAAGAGACTGGAATAGAAGGGAGAACCGGTGGGTGGTTCTAAGAGCACCAGGATGAGTCTACCGTACTCCTGTGGCCAACAAACTTCCCGGACTTTAACCCACTGGAGAATCTGTGGGACACTCTCGATCTGGCTGTTCGTACCATGGATGCTCAACCAAGTAACCTAGCGCAGCTGCCCACGGCACTGGAGTGAGCATGGCTCTGCATCACTGCCCGTACCTTCCAGAACTTCATTCACGCACTTCCTGTGCATGTTGCAACGGTCCGCGCTGGAAGCGTGGTCACAACAATGTGACTATACACTGTAGTTTCCGAGAAATCGAAGGGTGGCTGATTTAGATCCATAGCTGATATACGTAAGCGTTTGCTGTCTGAACTGGAAGTGGCCTGCCGAGTTATTGCACAACACTGTTACATCATTCGAACATTCAATTGGTATTTTTGAAACAAAATACTTTATCAACAACACCAGCGGATAGCCGCTACACACAAGTTACGGTTCCTAGTTACCTTGATACAACGGAATTGCCCGCTGACATTTTGAAGGTACTAGGAGCGCTATGCCGAACCAGGCAGTACGTAAGCACCTCTTCACGAACAATTTGAATCTCTGAGATGGTAGGTCCCCTTCCTGTCTCCACAGTTGTCGGTTGACGTAAGGGAGGGAAGTCGTCTGCGCCATATGATTGAAAATTATGAAAATTTTATTCTCTACGTTAACTGGTTGCGTGTTACATTTTCTGAGGTAGAGATTAGGGACCATTCCAACATCTGCCTGAATATACGTAAAAACGGCCTAAAACTACACTCTAGCTGCGCAGTGCACATTGCGCGAATACAATATGTGTGTGTCTCACTTCGAACTATAAGTGCGAAATGGGAGGGGGGGGGGGGGGGAGACTGGGGTGCGCGTTAAGCTATGTGTGCATGTCAGTGTTACTTTGTAGCACTATCAATCGGTAATCGGTTTGTACTGTCCCTATACAGCGAGAAGAAACAACATTCGCAAATTTACAAATTACTATTTACTGTGTCTGCATTTCATAAAAATGAAGCAATAATGTAGCATCATTTGTGAAGAGGTGTGACAACGCTTTGCTTTCCTACGCAGGCATCATCCACCTGCCAAATTCTACCACGCTATTATATAGCCGTAACATGGTAACCTTCAGGGTGTTGATATCGATGCACTGTCGGTGAGAGCCGACCGTAAAGTGACTGCTACTCATTGAAGTGAAGTTTATGTAGCTTGTGAAAGCGAAGGAAGATTTGTAATTAACGTCCCGTTGACGACCACGTTATTAGAGACGGAACACTAAATTGAGGAAGGAACTAGCAGAGGTTACACGTTAGTCAATTGTGGGGAGTTTAGAAAAACTGTCTGGATGGCCGGTTGGCGTGGAATTTGATATCAGAGTCACTTCACGTTCTATGCTTTAGCAACACCGATTTTATTCCAGAACGATGGCGACGTTCAGACATTGAATGTCGTCATCGTTTGACAGCTCCAGTGTGCTGGGTGCTGTATTGGGGAATGCATCATATTTTCTTATCGAGAAAAATGAAGGAAGCTTTAGAAAATTATTGAAAGTGATTCTAACGACGTTTGTCAACAAGCTCTGCCATTTAACAGACAGAAGTGCAGACTAGAATGTAAGTGATCGGCACATGCGCCTACCGCGTCCTGCTAGCCTCCACAGACGGTGCACCAGCGTTCCAGGTATTAGTTGACCAATTTCTCAGAACGCATTTAATAAGGGCGTATTTACAGAGATCTTACAAAGTCGCCAAGCGAGGTAAGAGGTAATTACTGCTTGAATTTTTTTTTTTTTTTTTTTACTTTCTGCCCGATGGTCAGAGATTTTTGTGATGGAATAGTTTTCTGGTTTCTCTACAAAAATGAGAACTAGCGAAGAGCAGGAAAGATATATAATTTGCACGAAGTTGCGTTATTTGAATTGTACTACGCATCATATACAGGGTGAAAAGTATTAAAGCCGACAAACTCTGGGAGGTTGTAGGGGACATCAAAACAAATATTTTTCCCTAACGTCATTTAAGTATTTAAACCGGTAGAGGAAGATTTCTCTTGCGGCAAATTAATTAAACCAACAAACACTTTTCCATTTTTTTATGACCTAGAGACAACACTTTAACACAACCCAATTTCAATTACAGCAGATTTTCAGAAATTCCTCCATTGACACGTAAACAAAGGTTACACCGTCGGATCATGTTCTGCCTCACACGGGCAAAAACCCCAGGAGTATCCTGAATTATTCCTGCTGCTGCTACTATCCGGGCAATCTGATCCTCTTCTGATGCAACAGGAATTGCGTGAACAAGGTTGCGCATCTCTCCCCACACAAAAAAAGTCCAGAGGGGACATATCTGGTATCGAGCTGGCCATGGTACAGGACCAACTCTGCCAGTCCACGTTTCTGGGAACCGTCGCTCTAGGAATCGACGCACACGTGAATGAGATGTACCGGCACCCCGTCATGTTGGAACCACATGCGTTGTCTTGTAGGGAGATTGAGGTCTTCCAGCAATTCTGACAATGCTCTGGCGAGAAAATTGTAATAGTGCCTGCCATTTAATGACCTAGGTAGCAGATACAGCCCAATTAAACAGTCCCCAACGACACCGACCCACACATTAACGAAGAACCGCACTTGATGAGCGCTAGTAACTGTGGCACGTGGGCTGTCCTCACTCCAAACACGCGAATTGTGCATTTTGAAGACTCCATCACGCCCGAACGTTGCTTCATCGGTAAACAACACAGAGGATGGAAATGTATGATGCATTTCACACTGTTCCAGGTACCACTGCGAAAACTGTGCTCTGGGTGAATAATCAACGGGTTCCAGGTTGTTTGCCGGCCGGTGTGGTCAAGCGGTTAAAGGCGCTACGGTCTGGAACCGCGCGACCGCTACGGTCGCAGGTTCGAATCCTGCCTCGGGCATGGATGTTTGTGATGTCCTTAGGTTAGTTAGAGCCATTTGCACCTTTTTTTTTTTGTTCCAGGTTGTGGACACGCTGTAAGTTCAAATGGTTCAAATGGCTCTGAGCACTATGGGACTCAACTGCTGTGATCATCAGTCCCCTACAACTTAGAACTACTTAAACCTAACTAACCGAAAGACATCACACACATCCATGCCCGAGGCAGGATTCGAACCTGCGTCCGTAGCAGTCTCACGGTTCCGGACTGCGCGCCTAGAACCGCGAGACCACCGCGGTCGGCTACACGCTGTAAGTGAAATGGACGTAACAATTAACCTCGAAGGACTATTCTTACATTCGTCTGATTCGTCCCCACGTTACGTGCAATTGCGCGAGTGCTGATTGAAGGATCGTGCACTACATGCTGCAAGACAGCTTCCTCAAATTGCAGCGTTCTTACCGTGCGACGGCGTCCCTAGCCAGGTAATCTGCTAAATGGCCCGGTCTCACGCAGACGTTGGTACACAGCAGAAAAGATCGTGTGATGCAGGATACGGCAATTAGCATATTGTTGTTGATGAACCCGCTCTACAGCTCGTCCGTTGTGGAGCGCTACGTAGTGCGCACCAACCATTTAAGTGCACTCACTCCAGGTGTATCGCTCCGTTAGTAAACAGAGCCAATGCACTACTACATTGGTGGACAGCAGTTGCCTATAACTGAAGAGCGTAATACGCCCTCTAACAATTGAAGATCGTAATACGGCCTCTAACAACTGAAGAGCGTAATACAGCCTCCACCGGTTTAAATAATCCTCATAGGAAAAATGACATTCGAGAAAAATATTTGTTTTGATGTCCCCTACAACCTCCCACAGTTTGTTGGTTTAAATACTTTTCACCCTGTATTATTAGGGATGTTCTTGTAGCATTATAATATGTATCACATAGTTTTATTTTTGACGTGTGTGGTGGCTTGGCAACGCACTGTCTTACAGCTCTTCTGAGTGAAGTACCTCTAAATATACGACTTATTACGGGGTGTTTACACGATGGAGCTCCACCTCCATCCAGCAGTAATCTTCGATCTGTTAGGTTGAATATCCCAGGTGGACGCACCTCTCCCATGCCCTTCACGGTCGCCAGACACCAACTCAATAGCTTTACGTAATTGAAGATGCTTGAAATCCTCAATAGCTTTCCATAATTGTAGACACTTGACTTCTTTGTTTACGCAAGTACGACTAACAATGAACAGATATTCCAGGAAATCGTTTTGGAGATGGAAAAACCATCCGCAGCAGGAATAGGGAGGTAGTGCATTGTCAAAAGCTTCATCGATGCAGGAGGAATTTGTGAGCGTTCGCAGTTGTTCACAGTACAGTTTAGCAGGTGTAGCATAACGATGGCCGGAGATGTTTAAGTACATTGTAAATTTTATAGCTTTTGTTACTGCATGTTTGTATATCTGGCTAATGAACCACGATTACGAACATATACTTATATAACTTTCCTTGGATACTTTGAAGTGAGTAACCTATCCTTAAAGCTTGTACACGTATTTTAGACTGACTCCACAAACAGTTACAGTGATTTCTATACAGAATGGTCAGGAATAGTCTGAACAGCTTGTAACGTGATGCACGGTGGGTTGCGCTGAGGAATGATTGCTAATAAAAATGTTCCATACGTTCCGCCGATTCGCCGTTGCGCGCACAAATTCAAGAGCTTCGCCAGATGCAATGAGTGTCTGTTGTTCTCATAGTAAAGATGATACTACACGAGACTTTTCAGGCTTTGGCTGGGGTTCGATCCTTACTGCCGTCCCATGTCCAATTTTTGTATCACTCTCTTGCTCGGTTTCAGAAAACCAATGGAAGAAAACAGTTGGCGACACCGTGTCTGCTGGCCGCTTGAATTTGTGCTCGCAACGGCCTAATTGGCTAACTTCAGTGCTAATTAACTCAGTTTGTCGATTTTTTTCGTAACAATTATTTATCAGCATAACCTACCCTGCAACACATTTCTAAGCCTTTTGGACTGTCTCTGAATACGCTGTAAATAGGTATTTGAAAGACATAATCAATAACAGTTCGCAAGCACTGGACGTAAAGCAGTAAATATCTGAGGTAATCATTTGAAATGAAAACCTGTCACAAAAACACGGATATTATCAACAAACAGAGTTAATTTTAGTGACACTGCATTTTGAAGTATATCCTGTCAGCTGACAAAAGTAGTAGTGCTGCTAGAGAACAATACAGGAGATATCGTGTCGTAACTGATGTTAAAATGGCAACACATGCAAGCAGATATCTCTAGCACGTGTAAGCCAGCAGAGTAACGGTGGTAACAAATTAGCAAGAAGGTCATAGTTACAACATAAAAAAATAAAAAAGACTGCTCTGGAGATCCACAGATGTCAGCTGTGTCAAAGTTTTAAATGTCAGAAAATATTTTGTTTGAATCCCGCGTAATATTTATCATTATAGAAATTAAAACATTTATACGGCAAGTAGACTGAAAGAATCTGAACGAAATAACACCAAAGACGGACGCTATGGATCAATGCCGATAGCTTCAAAGCCACGATTATCGATATGTCTAGTGGAATAACTTAACAATGCTTTTTACGTACAATACACTGGACGTGAAGGACGAAGGAAAAGGCTTGAAAGCAACATCTTTCAGACAGTGAGTCACTATGTGAGTTGCGAATTACTTACATTGTCCATGCTTACGTCTGCTTGTGCAGCCTCGGTATCAGTTAAGCAGCATATCTTCATGGAGTACTTCAAAGTCAGAACCTTGTCAACCATCAGATCACTAGACAGCTAGATCCGAGTTCGCTTGGCACTCGTGTATACGGTCGAAGCACACTTATTATTCCTTCCTTCCTCTTTGTACTCGGAGCTGAAGATGCTGTGTACATCGCAATGTACGCCGACGAATTAGTTTAAGTTCAGACATGTTGTCTTGTGAATGACTTGAGATGGGCATTACTCAGCTGAAGCCTTCAGAAATTTTGGTGACAGTGTTGCGTGCCTGCCCAGCATTGGTGTGGCTACATTTTACAGTGTTTCTCAGGTTTAGTTGTTTAACCAGGTACGTAAGGCTAGATTTCTTTCTTGCAATCGAGTCATTGTCCTAATATGCAAAGGATAAGTATCAGCTATTCATTAATTCATTAGTGAAAATATTTGACTTTCACGTTACTTCACACTTATTTACACTGAGGTGACATAAGTCTTGGTAAAGCAGTATGACATGTACAAATGGCGGTAGTATCGCGTACACAAGGTATAAAAGGGCAGTGCTTTGGCGGAGCTGTCATTTGTACTCAGGTGAATCATGTGAAAAAGTTTCCGACGTGATTATGGCCGCGTGACTGGAATTAACAGACTCAGAACGCGGAATGGTAGTCGGCGCAAGATGCATGGGGCATTCCATTTCGGATATCATTAGGGAATTCGATGTCCCTAGATCCAAACTGTCAACAGTGTGCCGAAAATACCGAATTACAAGCATTACCTCTCACCACGGACAATGCAGTGGTCTACGGCCTTCACTTAACGACCGAGAGCAGCTGCATTCGCGTAGAGTTGTCAGTGCTAACAGACAAGCAGTACTTCTTGAAGTAAACGCAGGAATCAATGTGGGACGTACGAGGAACGTAATTCTTATGGCAGTGCGGAGAAATCTGGAGTTAATGGGCTATGGTAGCAGACGACCGACGCGAGTGCCTTTGTTAACAGCACGGTATCACCTGCAGCGCTTCTCCTGGGCACGTGACCGTATCGGTTGGACCTCTAGGCTAATGAAAAACCGTGGCCTTGTCAAATGAGTCCAGATTTCAGTTGGTAAGAACTCATGATAGAGTTTGAGTATTGCGCAGACTCCACGAAGCCATGGACCCAGGTAGTCAACGAGGTACCGTGCAAACAGGTGCTGGCTCCATAATGGTGTGAGTTGTGTTTGCATGGAATGGACTGAGTCCTCTATTCCAACTGAATTGATCATTGACTGGAAAGGATATTAACACATTTGAAAATGAACAACAACAGCTACCTGAATGATAGAAGAAAATTGCTGTAATTCCCCTTACACTGAGGTGGCAAAAGTCATGGGATAGCGATATGCACATATATAGATGTTGATAGTATCGCGTACACAAGGTATTAAAGGCAGTGCTTTGGCGGTGCTGACATTTGTACTAGTTGATTTATGTGAAAAGGTTGCTGATGTAATTATGGCCGCACGACGGGAACTAACTGACTTTCAACGCGGAATGATAGTTGGAGCTAGACGCATGGAACATTTGATTTCGGAAACCGTTAAGAAATTCAATATGCCGAGATCCACAGTGTCAAGAGTGTGCCGAAAATACCAGATTTCAGACATTACCCCTCACCACAGTCAACGCAGTGACCTACGGCCTTCACGTAACGACTGAGAACAGCGGCGTTTGCGTAGGGTTGTCATTGGTAAGAGACAAGAAACATTGCGTGAAATAACCGCAAAAATCAATATGGGACGTACGACGAACGTATCCATTAGGACAGTCAGATGAAAGCTGGGTTTAATGGACTATGGCAGCAGATGATCGAAAAGAGTGTCTTTGTTAACAGCACGACATCGCCTGCACCTGCTCTTCTGTGCATGTGACCATATCGATTGGACCCTAGACGACTGGAAAACCTGGTGAGATGAGTCCCGATTTCAATTGATAAGAGCTGTTGGTAGGGTTAGAGTGTGGTGCAGATCTTACGAATCCATAGACCGAAGTTGTCAACAATGCGCTGTGCAAGCTAGTGGTGGCTTCATATAGGTGCAGGCTGTGTTTAAGCGGAATGGACTGGGTCTTCTGGTTCAATTGAACCGTTCACTGACTGGAAATTACTACGGTCTGCTACTTGGAGACCACTAGCAGCAATTCATGGACTTCATGTTCTCGAACATGTAACCGTGTTACAATTATTCGTGATTGGTTTGAAGAACATTCTGGACAGTTCGAATGAATGTTTTGGCCACCTACATCGCCCGACATGAATCCTATCGAGCATTTGTGGAACGTAACTGAGAGGTCAGTTTGTGCACAAAATTCTGCATCGGCAACACATTCGCAATTATGGGTGGCAACAAAGGCAGTATGGCTGAATATTTGTGTAGAGGACTTACAACAACTTGTTGATTCCATGCCAGATCGAGCTGCTCCTCTACGCCGGGCCAAAGGAAGTCCGATACGATATTAGGAGGTATTTCACGACTTTTCGTCACCTCAGTATAATAGCATTACGCGAATGTGAATGTAGGTTAAAGTTGCATTACCCCACTAATAACTGATCCCATGTTTACAAAATGTGACATCAGGTGGTGTAAAATTGAATTCAATAGTCGTGCGGCGAAGGACACCAAGTGAGCGGACCGCTGGCTGTCGTGACAGAAAAATACGAGGGTCGTTCCGAAAGCAATGCTTCCTATTTTTATTCATGGAAACTACAGGAGATACATAAATCACAACAGTACAGCTAAACAGAGCAATATTTCAGCTACAGGCTCTCATTTTTACACACAGTCACCATAATTCGTTGCGCACTTTTGCCAACGATGAACCAGAGACTGCACGCCGCGCTTGTAAAAACCGGAACCAGCTGAGGATAACCACTTTCTTACATCTTTGACAACAGCATTCAAGTCTTGAAGATGTTCACCATGTAGTCCATCTTTCAGAGGCCAAAAGAGATGGAAGTCTGAAGGTGCTAAATCGGATAGTACGGTAGACGTGGTAAGACAGTCCAGTCGAATTTAGCAATGAGTTGAGTTGTCGCAAAATTGGTGTGGGGGCCTGGCGTTAACATGTTGCAAGTGAAAGTTCGTCTCCTTCTCTGGTCTTACCCCGGAATTTTGGGCCTTTGACATAGTCAGTGTCGTCTTGTAGCGTGCTGAATTGACAGTTTCTACAAGTGTCGTCCAAAAGAACCACACCCTGGCTATCCCACAAGACCGCGCACATCACTTTGCCTGCAGAGGGCTGGGTCTTGAATTTCTTCTTTGTCGGAGAATTTACGTGTCTGCATTCTATGGACTGTATTTTGGATTCTGGCTCGTAGTGGTGACAACACATCTAATCTCCGGTGACGATGCTACTTAGAAAATTGTCACCTTCAGCTTTATATTGGTCCAGCAGGTCCCGACAGATTTCCATCCAATGAGTTTTTTGTTCTGCTGTAAGAAATTGCGGGATCTATCTCGCAATGGCTTTGCGATAACCAATATGTTCCAACATTGTTTCCAAAGCATTACAGCTGACGTTCAGCTTAGTCCACAGTTCTGTGGCCGTTATCTGCCGATCCGCACGGATGAGTTGATCAAGACGCTCTTCATTGCGGGGATGACAGATCTGCAGTGTCGACCGAGTCGTGGCTTGTCATGCACACAACTTGAAAATGCCCTAGCCGACGCCTCACGTTGCTCACGTCTATGTTATCGGCTCCATACACCTTTAGCAAGCGTCGACGCATTTCAGTCGGTGCAATTTTTTGTAGCGGTGAGGAATTCAATCACACATCGCTATTTTATAGGTGCGTCCATATCAGACTCCATTTTGGAACACTCCTCTGGTGGCACTAACTACCGCGGAACTACGGAACCACCAGTAAATGAAAGAGGAAGGTTCGAGAATTAGCACTACATCAGCGACATCTGGTGCGGACATCCAAAGTCACCACGAGAAAATAGGAAGCATTACTTTCGGAGCGACCCTCGTACTTACAAATAGTTTTGCTTCGCTCTTTTTATTGCATTCACTCCCCCATTTGTAAGTAATACCAGAGAAGACGATGATTGATAAATTAATTGTATTTTATAACTTCTATTTTCGTGGTACTCTGATATTCATTTAAGCATAATCAAACGATAGAACGCTTTGAGGTTATGGCTGTAGATCTAGTTTCGAACGGTTGATTTCTCGCTGCCTAAGTCGTACCTGTAAGGAACTCTTTAATCGTACAGGTATGACTCAGGCGTTGATGTAAATTAAGTACCAAAATTGTTTGTTTCAGCTAATCAATATGACGAAGAGACCTTACAATAAGTGGAAGCAAGAGGATATGGACAAAGCATTGCTGGAACATTGGAACGGTGAAACTCGATTTAATGAAGCATGTAGAAGATATAAAATGTCAAATCGTCCATTGCGTCTTCATTTGGTGGATTTAAATAAAACATCAAAATTTGGAAGACCTAATGATATGACAGGAGAGATGGAACGTTTATTAGCCCAGCCTATAATTTGCTTAGAGTCTAGTTTCTTCGGAGTAACTATTACATTAAGGAAACTTTGCAACAAACTTGCAGAGAAATATCATCCACCGCATTGCTTCAATAAAGAAAAAATGGTAGCCGGTAAAAAATGGTATTACGGGTTTATATCAATCATCCCATTTTTCCTTGTGAGTTTCCGAAGCAATATCGATGGCACAAAGGAAGGGGTTTAACAAAGAGCGTGTTAATGAGTTTTTGACAAATTTGAGAAAGTACTAGATGAAATAACTTTATTGCTGACCAGATATATAACATGGAAGAAACTGCAGTATCCACAGTTCACAAACCGTCTACAGTAATTGCCCGAAAAGCTGAAAAGGCAAACATCAAGTGGGAGTAATCACGAGTGCAGAAAGGGGTCTTACAACGACACGTGTATGTCCAATGGATGCAGTAGGCGATGTATAAATATATAAATATTTAAGCACAGCAGAACGAGTGATGTATTAAAAAGGGAAGTTCCTCCAGACACAGGATTTGGGTACTTGACAAATCAGAATTGTTTGTCATATGGCTAGAACAGTTCACAGAATTTACAAACGTAGGAAATAGAAACAGAATCAAATTTTGCTCTTTAGGGTGGACATAACCCACGCAGCAAAAACTTATAAGCAATTGAGATGGTTAGTGACTATGGTATAACCGTGTTATAATTTCCTGCTCACACGTCTCATCGTCTAGAGCCATTAGATATAGCGTTCTTTAAAACACAGCTACAACGAAGCTGCGTTTTCGTGGCTACGTTCAAGTCCTGGCGGTGTCATAAGACGTGGGTAATGCATAACCCAGATAGTTTTGTGTGGTCATAGCACTAAACGGTTTTAAGGTAACGGGCTTGTAGCCATGTAATAGGAACTTCGTCAAAGAAGGGGACTTCATAGCTATTATTGTACATATTGTTGATCAATCAGACCAAGAATGGGCTGATAGAATGGAAGCAACTACTCTAATATCTGGGAAGCTGCCTAACGTTGCAACACCACTCAGTGATAAGTTTGGACTTTCTACTACGTCAAAAAAGTGGATCCGAAAACAACATTGCAACAGTTGCTAAAATTAACAGTCAACAGATAAAGTATTACTTAAACACTTTATCTCCTATCTCGTGTATAACAGCAGGAAAGTACGAAACAACCAACCAACAATAGAATTAACATATAGTCCTTAAAGAGAGGAAATAGAGGCCAAAGTGAAGGAAAGTAAAAAGAGGAAACCTGTGCATAAGCCTACAGGGTGGTCCATTGATCGTGACCGGGCCAAATATCACACGAAATAAGCATCAAACGAAAAAACTGCAAAGAAAGAAACTCGTCTAACTTCAAGGGGGAAACCAGATGGCTCTATGGTTGGCCCGCTAGATGGTGCTGCCATAGGTCAATCAGATATCAATGGACCACCGTGTATAAAAAGCGACAGATTTATGACCATTTTAATAAGAATAAAAAAGTGAAGGACAGTATGAACTGGTTATGTCATCTGCATAAGGAACGCCGAGAAGAAGATATGATTCAGTGTATGAAATGAAAAGGTTGGGTACATGACCTATGCACTGGTGTGGAAAGCAAAATTGAAATGTATTTCCGTGATATCTGCTTTCAGATCAATAGATTTTCGATATGCCAGTTTGAGGAATTTAAGTTGTTAAGAATTTTTATTCTGTTTCCTACGCATAAATTCATTATTTTCAAGTTTGGAATTAACGTTATGTTTATGGTTTGTAATTGTGATGTTTTGTTACATTTTTCGATGGATTTATTATGTCGTCGCTGACATCCTATTCTAAGTGCGAATAAGGCTATAGGGGGTACGGATTAGGAAACCAGGTGCCTTAACCGTATAGGTTTGAAGAAGGTTTGAAAAAACATTTTGAGGAAAGATGATTGTATTCGTGTGGAAGCTGGTTGATAGCTTAACAAATAAAGCTTCAGTGTACGCAAAACAAATGGTGTTATTTAAATTATCCTCTCAAATACAGTAATTATACCTTAAGGCGTACGATTTGAGCAATCTTATTCTATATTGGGCTCTCTTCTACTTTTACGAATGTGTGGTAATTGCAAAAGCCACGTTTTCCGATTGTGAACATATAACTCTATGGTATATGAATTTCATGTTTACTTTGGGTAATATCTGAAATTAAATTGAAATCTCTAATGCATCATTTTCTCCTGAAATCATACTTTAAGTTTAGTATCTATTATTTGTCACTGACACATGTGATCGATTAACTTTTAATCTGAGTGGGGACAGATGGAGTACAGCTTACTGTAAACGGTCTGCCCTCAGCACATTTCATGCCACTGTCAACTACGTTCAACAGATGTAATAATTACTACTTTTCTAGACAATTTTCAGCCCAATTAAAGTAAGTCACGAGTGGCAGAGAACTGTGAGACACTTGTTACAACCATGAAGATTTAGAGATATCACATTTCAGCAATTCATTGCTTTGTTATTAGGCATTAAGCCACACAACAAGAAGTCCTATCTGCATTGCAGATATCTTTCCTACAAGAAAAGACGCAGCCACACTTGTAGGTTTTATTAGGATGGTTGAAGAATTTGGATACAATTTATATTAAACACGTATTGACGGCCTCTTTAAACATTCTGTTGCGCTATCAAAGTTCGCTCACTAACAGCCATTTTATTAACAGTGATCTGATCGCGCTGGTTGTTCATTCAGTCGTTGAATGTTATAAAATAAGGGGAATAGTTTCAGGCCATTAACCATCTTAAGATTGCAATAGGGTATAAAACAGGATATTTAGTACTTAATTTGCCATGTAATATTACAGATCTAATAATTGTAATTAACTAACGCATAGCCTATAAATTATGACTTCCTTTCAAAAAATTTGGATTAGTACGCTTTACGAAGGTTTAGTAGCAATGCAACATTTCCCCCCTTTATTGTTATGGGGTCAAAGCTGGAGTCATAATTTATATGAAATATTAGATACCTAAAAATCGGTAGTAGCAAAGACGTTCAGGTTTAGTCTTCAAGTATTAGGATTAATGTATATGATATATAGAGCAGGTTACCTACCGTATGGAGATATAGGAGGATTTAAACATTATGTAGTAGGATGACCTAACCAATTACTGCATGGTGTAGGGTGAATCTAGATAGGGCGGTTTACAAGAAGGGTTTGATGAACAATTCGAACTTGCAGCTGAAATAATCAAATATTAATAATTGTGGTGTACTAGGACCTGCCCTCTTTCAAGAAGGAATCAAATTCTGCTGATGATATTTTCAACAAATGTCCAGAGATTATGAGAAACGATATACACCATATTTGTCGCAATTCAAAAGTGAATTAAAATACGCTGTAAAGGTCTGAGAATAATATGTATCCAACCATTTGTTTTGATCAGTATACTTAGAACAGTTGTTCTGGTATGGCTCCTTTAGAAATAACTGCAAGACTATCGAACGAATGAATAGTATGTAATGGCGGTTTCCGTGAGTGAAAATCTTAAGTATGAAGACTAAAAAAAGTGAAAACAGACTGAGGATTGATGAAGCTATGCGCAGAAGGTTATGTTTCATAACACTTTTAGAGTTACTATTATGTATACGATTACATGTTCATTAATTCTGTTTCAATCGCTTATGAGAGAGTCAGATTTTTTAGAAATTAAATCTTCAATTGAAGCAATCACTGAGAATTGCTTCTTGAAATACTGAAATCACTTTCCCACACGTATTAGTAGAGGGACAGATTTTTCATCCTGTAGTTTACCATTCGATCGTTCGAATGACACATTGGCTGTGACTGAGGCACAATATTTTCAGAGATTTTCCAAAACTGTGTATAATTTACCAATTTGAATAGACTCTACTTTAAGTTTGCTATATGTTTAATATAATTTCAGTTTACAATCAACATGGAACCAAGACAATGAAAATCTGTTCGCGATTTGTGATCAATGAAACCCGCCCTGTCTCTGAGCGGAGAAAATCCCCGGGCCCGTAGGACGGCAATCCGTCACGCTGACCACTTTTTAATTATTTTTTATTTTCTTTTTTGTTTTTTATTTTCTTTGTATAAATTAACTTCTTCCACTTCAGGCGTTGGCCCCTATCACTTATACTACTCCCAGAAACCTTTATAACCAAAAAACAAAAACAAAGCTAGTGCCACTGCCACTTTCATCCTAAAGCTATCTAGGACGGTGGTGCGCCACCACTTCAGTTTCCGCCCACGAACAAAAATGAAATATGCCTCTGAATATTATATTAAAAAAAGAAGAAAGGGAAGGGTTCAATACTTTATTATATTTTATTTGTTGCTGATTTTGTTCTTATGTATTTATTTGTAATTTTTTTATTCTATTTTTCTTTTTTCTCGGGGGGTGTCCAGAGCACCCAGACGGCGGGATGTCTTCTCGTTCAGCGACGGTGAAACAACCTATAATTACCGTTGATGTCTCTCATCAGTTCATCATGTGCAATCTCTCTGTCTCTTCTCACATCTGGTACACCCCAATGGTCTGGAGGGCGTGTAAACAACGACCCCAGGTAATTCGCAAAGAGCGTACCATACGACGCATTACGCCGTGAAATCGTGTAGTTACTTGTTAAATAAAGCCAGAAATCTAACAAACCTACAACGCTCTCATTTAAATTATTGTCATGATGTATCTCTGATGTGTGAAATGCTGCATGCGTGGAACACTGGACCGATTTAAAAGAAGGCCTTATGGCCCTAATCTGATCAGGTTCAATAAATAAATAAATAAATATCCTTAACCCACACCGTGGCGTTATGACGAGTAGCAGGGAAGTAAGTGACATCTGGATGAATCAGCTCGGTGGGCTCTACGGACTGAAGTGTCCGTCGCAGGAGCAATGCCAACATGCGCCGTGTGAGGAGCCAGCAGTCGGT
The DNA here is from genome assembly GCF_023897955.1 of Schistocerca gregaria. Lineage (NCBI taxonomy): Eukaryota > Metazoa > Arthropoda > Insecta > Orthoptera > Acrididae > Schistocerca > Schistocerca gregaria. The sequence continues at coordinate 440,476,503 of NC_064931.1, read as the reverse complement.
AGCCGTACCACAAATGAAACGGTGCATGTCGGTGTCGACAGCGGTGCATCTGGGGCAGAGAGGATCTTCGGTAAGATGGATCATGTGTAAACGTTGTCGGGTGGGAAATTTTTCAGTCTTTATCACATACCACAAAGGAATACAAGCGTCTCATAAATGAGATCGACTGGAAGTTCAAAATGGCTGAGCAGAGATGGCTAGAGGACAAATGTGAGGATGTAGAGGCTTAACTCACTAGGGGTAAGATAGATACTGCATACAGGAAAATTAAAGATATCGTTGGAGAAAAGAGAACCATTTGTATGAATATCAAGAGCTCAGATGGAAACCCAGTTCTAAACAAAGAAGGGAAAGCAGAAAGGTGGAATGAGTATATAGAGGGTCTATACAAGGGCTATGTACGTGAGGACAATATTATGGAAGTGGAAGAGGATGTAGATGAAGATGATAGGGGAGTTATGATACTGCGTGAAGAGTTTGACAGAGCCCTGAAAGACCTCAGTCGAAACAAGGACCCGGGAGTAGACATCATTCCTTTAGAACTACTGACAGCCTTGGGAGAGCCAGTCCTGACAAAACTCTACCATCTGCTGAGCAAGGTGTATGAGACAGGCGAAATACTCTCAGACTTCGAGAAGAATATAATAATTCCAATCCCAAGAAAAGGAGGTGTTGACAGATGTGAAAATTACCGAACTATCAGTTTAAAAAGCCACAGCTGCAAAATACTAACGCGAATTCTTTACAGACGAATGGAAAAACTAGTAGAAGCCGACCTCAGGGAAGATCAGTTTCGATTCCGTATAAATGTTGGAACACATGAGGCAATACTGACCCTACGACTTATACTAGTAGCTAGATTAAGGAATGGCAAACCTACCTTTCTAGCACTTGTAGACTTAGAGAAAGCTTTTGACAATGTTGACTGGAATACTGTTTTTCAAATTCTGAAGGTGGCAGTGGTAAAATACAGGGAGCGAAAAGCTATTTACAATTTGTACAGAAACCAGATGGCAGTTATAAGAGTCGAGGGACATCAAAGGGAAGCAGTGGTTGGGAAGGGAGGGAGCCTCTCCCCGATGTTATTCAATCTGTATATTGAGCAAGCAGTCAAGGAAACAAAAGAAAAATTTGGAGTAGGTACTAAAATCCATGGAGAAGGAATAAAAAATTTGAGGTTCGCCGACGACATTGTAAATCCGCAGACACAGTAAAGGTCTTGGAAGAGCAGTTGAACGGAATGGATAGTATCTTGAAAGGAGGATATAGGATGAACAACAACTAAAGCAAAACTAGGGTAATGGAATGTAGTCGATTTAAGTCGGGTGAGGGAATTAGATTAGAAAATGAGACACTTAAAGTAGTAAAGGAGTTTTGCTATTTAGGGAGCAAAATAACTGATGATGGTCGAAGTAGAGAGGATATAAAATGTAGAGTGGCAATGGCAAGAAAAGCATTTCTGAAGAAGAGAAATTTGTTAACATCGAGTATAGATTTAAGTGTCAGGAAGTCGTTACTAAAAGTATTTGTATGGAGTGTAGCCATGTATGGAAGTGAAACATGGACGATAAATAGTTTGGACAAGAAGAGAGTAGAAGCTTTCGAAATGTGGTGCTACAGAAGAATGCTGAAGATTAGATGGGTAGATCACATAACTAATGAGGAAGTATTGAATAGGATGGGGAAGAAGAGAAGTTTGTGGCACAACTTGACTAGAAGAAGGGATCGGTTGGCAGAACATGTTCTGAGGCATCAAGGGATCACCAATTTAATATTGGAGGGCAGCGTGAAGGGTAAAAATCGTAGAGGGACACCAAGAGATGAATACACTAAGCAGATTCAGAAGGATGTAGGTGTCAGTAGGTACTGGGAGGTGATGAAACTTGCACAGGATAGCGTAGCTTGGAGAGCTGCACCAAACCAGTCTCAAGACTGAAGACGAAAACAACAACATCACATACCACAGCTCCCTGACCGTGGTGGGAAGGAACGGTGAATGTATGTTACTCTTACCCGTTTCCAGCCAACCGCCGGATGTCGACGTTCAACCACATTAGTAGGCAGCATCCGTTGAAAGTAGCGGTAGAAGTCCTTGGTGCTAGGATCCCGCGTGGTCTGCAAGACATCCAACAGCTAACTCATATCGACCAGACAGGTGCTAATGTGACACAGTGCTGGCGTGATATGTCCAACAGGAATCGGCGGACGGAGGTCTAGAAGCGCCAGCTCTTGAATCAGTGCACCAGGGAGGGTTGCCTTGTCCTAAGTACGTAGGAAGAGAGCGCGCGCCTTGTTGTGCACGTTTATCAATCCAATGCCGCCTGCGTGTGTGGGCAACGTTAACGTGTCGTAACGGTTCTTGAACACCCTACCCTCGCTGACGAAATGACCAAAGGTCTCCTGGAACTTGTTAGCGACGATAGCGGCCATCGGGAGAACGCGTGTGTAATGATTGAGTTTCGGAGCGAGGTAGACGTTGACAAAATGTACCCACATGACCATGTCAAGTGTTAGAAAGTTACGGAGGCGAACTTGCTTGCGGATCACATTAAGTAGTCTGTGAGACGTGTATGCTGCTGTACGCTGCACGTTCCTGTGGAATGTCACTCCCAAACGCCTCATCGCCGGGGCTTTGGTAATGAGCACTGGGGTACTCGTTTGCAGTCCTCTGCCCGCATCCATGTAATGCGACTTTTGCATGTTGATGCGGCTCCAGCCCACCTCTCCGTATTGCTGAAGCCACGCGATCACCATACGTATATCTTCTGCTGACATCGCCAAGAACACTACATCTTCCGCATATGCACAACATTTAAAATGCACATCGTGGAGGCGAATGCCCTCCAAACGCTGTCGTAGACCACGAAGTGCAGACTCGAGGGCGACGGCGAAGAGAAAGGCTGACAAGGCACATCCTTATCGCCCTGAGCGCTCAATAGTGAACGGTGGCGAGCGGTAGCCATTTACCAGAACTGTGGAAGGGGCTCCGTGAATGAGACGGAGAACCACACCTATCGATATTGAAGACAGTCCCGTTTTCTCGAAGACAGCCTGCAAGAAATGGTGTTTAACTCGGTGAAATGCGTGGTCTAGGTCAACCGCAACGAGGGCGCCATCTAAGCGGCATGCAGACATGAGCGCCACCATATCTGTTTACTAGATTAACGCCGTGTGTATAGTACTGCCACCTACCAGACATCTTTGGACTGCATGAATGGTATCTTTGACAATAGTGAGGAGGCGAGCACGAAGAATTCGGGCAAACAGCTTCTAATCCGAATTCAATAACGTCAACTGCAGTCCGCACCCCCCGTTTGGTTTTGGAACAGCGATGATCATGCCCTCCAAAAATTAATGGGGGTGGGGGGGGGGGGAGAGGTGGGAAGGACGCGGAAGTCCATTTCCAGGAGTTCGCAGCACATCTGCCGCCAAACTTCCCCCATCAGGTCAGAAAGGTGCTATAAAATACTAGCGGAAGACCATCAGGTCCAGGTGATTTGTTTCTCGCGCCCCTCGAGAGGTTCAAAATGCTTCAAATGGCTCTGAGCACTGTGCGACTTAACATCTGAGGCCATCAGTCGCCTAGAACTTAGAACTAATTAAACCTAACTAACTTAAGGACATCACACACATCCATGACCGAGGCAGGAATCTAACCTGCGACCGTAGCAGTCGGTCGGATCCAGACTGTAGCGCCTAGAACCGCACAGCCCCCTTCAGAGGCCGTGAACATTTTTTCCCACGTGACGGCCTCCAAGAATGTGGCGTCGCCTTGCTCTCTACCCGGACGTGGCAGGTCGTGCAGGACGTCCTCAATGTCGTTGGCACGCCGTTGATCTGGTAGATAGAGAGTGCGGTAATAATTTGTGAGGGCACGGGATATGGTGGTGTGTGTCTCTGCGCGTTGCCCATCCACAGAAATAACTGCTGTAATGAGTCGTCTCTTACGGTGTCTCCGCTCTCTGACGATGTGATAAAGGAAGGCACGTTCCTCTGGGATGGAAGCTTGCCGTCTCGATCGAACACGGGTGCCGTCCAATGTGTCAACCGTGATATGCAGAGGCCGTGCGTGTGTCCGGTGGACGGCCATTTGGCGCTCTGGCGAAGGTGTTTGGACGCTAGTTCCCGCAAGACCGTGTAGTAAAACTCAGAGATGGATCAGAGCCAAAGCGCCCTGTCTTGTCCATATGCCATGAGCGTGCATCAAAGAGCTGGTTTGAAGCAATATGTCCACCCTGTCCACAGCAGAGCACCGACAGTTGGTGCCCGAAGACCTCGGGAGACATAAATCCTGTTCAACCTGCTGGCCGAGTTGCTGGTGAAGTGTGTATATCCGCGTCGGTCACCTTGGATTAGCGTCAATGTATCATGCAAAGCGATATCTCTGACTGTATAATGTAGGGCTGAACATAGGACATGGTGAGGGATCTGATCCTCAGGTTGGAAGACGCTGTTAAGGTCCCCGCCCACCACCAGGTGGTCTATAGCGCCTTGAAACAATGCAGCTGCCTCAGTGGACTAATAGAGTGTTTGCTCTCGACGCTTCGCAGTACGAAACGGGTCATACAGATTCACAAGACGGACTGCGACGAGGGTGAGTGCAGTGTCTCTCGCTGATGGCAAAAACTGAATATCCGTTGGTTCGATGCCATCGCATAGTAGTATGGCCGTACCACCACCACCGTCGGAAGTTGGGTTGACGTGAGACGCGTAACCAACAAACACCCATGAGCAGATCAGGCCGTACCTCTTGAAGAAACACGATATCAATGTACGGCCCTCGAATCATGTCCTTTAACAACTGAATTTTGATCGTCGAGTTACTGCCGTTGACATTGACTGTACCTATCCGATACACCTGGGTCATTTGATAGTACGATGACGTATCCTGCAGTCCATTAAGCCTGAATGCGCCACATCGTCCGTCCGACATTCCCTGTCACCCGCATCGGCTGCAGATTCCTTCACTTGCGCCATCGGCTGGTGGGTTTCCGGGTTTCCCTTAAGAGGTCAGGAGTCCACTACAAACAGGAGGCGGCTACACGGGTAGATTGGGCTGCGTGGAAGGGACTGGGTAATTTTTTTAGGTTACAGGGTCTCAGGGAACCACAGAATGGGCGTCCGTCTAACAGTTGGCAGGTAAAACGCAGTAAGGTAGTTGTAGAAACGATTGGTATTGTAGTAGTAAATTGTCGTAGCTGTGTTGGGAAAGAACCAAAGCTCCAAGCCCTAATAGAAAACACTGAAGCTCAAATAGCTATAGATACAGAGAACTGGCTAAAGCCGGAAGTAAGTTCAGCCGAATTTTTTTCAAACGATCTAACAGTGTTCAGAAAGGATAGATTAAATACTGTTGTTAGTGGAGTGTATATTGCTGTCAGAGGTAGTTTGCCTTGTAGCGAAATTGAAGTAGATAGTTCGTGTGAAGTAGTATGGGTAGAGGTTATACATGACAATCGGACTACACAATTAACTGGATCGTTTTACCGACCCTCCGACTCAGAAAAAATAGTTGCTGAACAGTTCAAAGAAAACTTGAGTCTCATTTCAAATATGTATCCCGCTCATTCAATTATAGTCGGTGGTGACTTTAATCTACCCACGATATACTGAAAAACTATACGTTCAAAGTCGGAGGCAGACATAAAGCGTCATCCGAAATTGTACTGAATATTTTCTCAGAAAATTATTTTGAACAATTAGTTCATGAGCCCACTCGAAGCCTAAATGTTTGCGAAAGCATACTTGACCTTTTAGCAACAAATAATCCTGGACAAATAGTGAGTATTGTGACGAATACAAGGATTAGCGAACAGAAGGCAGTTGCTGCTAGGTTGAATACCGTAACACCTACAATCATCAAAAAGAAACGCTAAGTATACGTATTCAAAAAAGCTGATGAAAATGCTCTTAACGCCTCTTTAAGAGATAGTTTTCACTCCTTCCGATCTGATCATGTAAGTATAGAAAAGTTGTGGAATGTTTTCAAAGAGATAGTATTGACAGCAGTCGAGAGATATATGCCATATAAATTAATAAGTGATGGTACCGATCCCCCACAGTACGCGAAACGAGTCAGATCGTTGTTGCAGAAGCCACGAAAAAAGCATCCCGAATTTAAAAGAACGCAAAATCCCCAAGATTGGTAAAGATTTACAGAAGTTCGAAATATGGTGCATACTTCAATGCGAGATGCTTTTAATAATTTCCACAACGAAATTCTGTCTCAAAATCTGGCAGAAAATCCAAAGAGATTCTGGTCATGCATAAAGCACACCAGTGGCGAGACACAATCAATACCTTCACTGCTCGATACCAACGGCGAAGTCACTGATGACAGTGCCACTAAAGCTGAGATATTAAACACGGTTTTGCGAAACTCCTTCACCAAAGAAGACGAAGTAAATATTTCTGAATTCCAATCAAGAATAACTACCAAGATGAGAAACATAGAAGTAGATATCCTCGGAGTAACAAAGAAGCTTAAATCACTTAATAGAGGCAAGGACTACGGTCCAGATTGTATACCAGTCAGGTTCCTCTCAGAGATTTCTGATAAAATAGCTCCATATTTAGCAATTATATACAACCACTCTCTCACAGAAAGATCCGTACCTAAAGACTGGAAAATTGCTCAAGTCACACCAATACCCAAAAAGGAAGTAGGAGTAATGCGCTGAATTACAGACCTATATCACTAACGTCGATTTGCAATAGGGTTTTGAAACATATACTGTATCCGAACATTATGAAGTACCTCGAAGAGAACGATTTATTGACACATAGTGAGCACGGTTTCAGAAGATATCTTTCTTGTGAAACACAACTAGCACTTTAAACTCTTGAAGTAATAAGTGCTATCGACAGGGGATGTCAAATTGATTCCATATTTTTAAATTTCCAGGACGCTTTCGACACCGTTCCTCAAAAGCGTCTTCTAACCAAACTGCATGCCTACGGAGTATCGCCTCAGTTGTGCGACTGGATTCGTGATTTCCGGTCGTAAAGGTCACAGTTCGTAGTAATAGACGGAAAGTCATCGAGTGTAACAGAAGTAATATCCGGCGTTCCACAAGGAAGTGTTATAGGCCCTCTATTGTTCCTGATCTATATTAACGACATAGGAGACAATCTGAGAAGCCGTGTTAGAGTGTCTGCAGATGATGCTGTCATTTACCGTCTTGTAAAGTCATCAGATGATCAAAACGCACACGACGACTGAGATGTGCGGGCACCCCGTCATGTTGGAACCACAGCTTCGGACTCATAAATAAACTGCCGTAACATCGCGAATTTTAAATGTGTCCTAATTCTATTAATGTTCAGGGACAAAAACTTATAAGCTTGACTCATGATCGTCAGAGTCGTGTGGGTGTTGGGAAGCGTAGGAAGCCCAGCCCATCTCACCGTCGGACTTCGAACCTACATCCACAGCTTTTGTACCAGTTTTTGCGCTGACTTTACTTTTTGACTTACTTCCAGCCACGGAGTCATATGGTTTAACTTTATTTTGCCATCGCACAGTCGTCCGAAGTGTCATAGAAGACGGCGGAGTCACCGGGTCATGGGGGTAAGCAGTATGTGAAAGTCATTGTTTCGGAACGGGTGACGGCAAGTCCGAAGACGTGGCTTCAGTAGGCTCACTGTGTTTGTTTGGAGCCGCACTGGCTGTTTGTTTGCAGCTTTCCGGTTCCTCCCGTTGTTTGGAAGCAGTTCCGAGGTGGCGGGTGTTTATGTTATGCTCTGCACCGCGTGGATCATCCTCTGTGTCTACGATTTGCAGTTGACTGACAGTCGCCTCTTGTGTGTTGACCACCTGTGGCGAGTCGAGAAGCGGCATCGGAACGGATTGCTGTAAACACTCGACTGCACTCGTATTGACAGTTTAAGCATCGGGAGTTTCAGTGTGAATGTGGCGGCTCGTAACGGAGCCATCCGACATATGCGTGTCCTGTGTGGAGGCCCGTGACTCCTCGTCATCGGTTTGATTTTTTACGACCTGGTCACCGGAGCCACTACCGTCACTAGTACTGCGTCGTTTGTTACCGACAGATAATGCAACGCCGGCGGCTTAGGGGTGACTGGCCGCGGGGTTCTGAGGTAAGGGTGGGGAGGTGCCGTTACCGAGGTCGTTGTCCTCTGACACAGATGCACTCGGTTGGGAGTCAATCACAGAAGGCGTCTGATTTAGGACATCAGCAAATGTTAATCTCTGTAGTTGTAGCAGATTGTTTCGAAGTACGACAATGCGCCGTGGGCAATCATCTCGTAAATGGCCACTCGTGTTACAGATAAAACAAGTGCCTACTTGTCCATCATAAATGACATGAGCCTTATGACCACAAACCATTATATAGGATGGGATATTGACTTTAACGGCCATGTCAACTGAGCGAACCCCACTATAACGTTGGAGTTTGTGACGGCTCGACCACTTTTCGTTTATAATCTGTCGGATGTCACCGTATTTAGCAAGGACGTCTGTAAGAAAACAATTCTAACCTCAGGTGGCAAATTGAACACTCGCACTTGTTTATAGTCAATGTCAGCGTTAGTGATTGAAACTGTACTCACCGACTGATCACGATGTCGGAACTCTGCTTTCCCACCAGTATTCACCAAAATCTTCTCCAGTTCTATCTGGTCTAAAAACTTCACAAAGAAACAGTATTCCGCCATGTCATAATATTCTGTGTGGACCTGATCGGATGTGATGCCAATAATATCTTCTATCCAGTCATGGATTTCTAGAGAACTCGGTTGCACATTCCCGGAGGATTTCTCAAATGCAAAACACAGGGTATTCTTACGAGGTACACTGGGAGCCATAACTGCACTTGATGAGCGGTCGGGACCGCTGTGAGTAAATTAAGAAGCTTGTGTACGACGGTAGTGAAGAAGCACTGAGAATATCACAGGTCACAATCGAAGAATTATTATAATCACGGCTTGCGGCGCTACGACTACGCGGAAGTACCGACAAGTCCGACCGCTGTCGCGTCCCAAGCCGAACTGTCGCCTGAGAGCCGACTTGCCACTCAGCTATGGGGGCGGACAATCTATGGGGTCAGTTAGTTTGACACCCCAGTTCATGGAACGTCGTCCGCTCCACATTTTAAAGTGCGAGTATACTTGAGAATAAATCCTTCGCTGAAGTGTACGCTGTAACGAAACACCTTGATGTGGTCCGTAGTAATACTCAGATCAAGACCACTACCAAATGCCATCACATTTGCTATCGACCAAGTTACTAGGCAAGCCGCTCCACCCATTTTAAATATTTAAGTTATACCTTGTTCCTGAGGTGATAGAATTTCTGACAGATTGAAACAAATGTGCAGTAATCTGAATGATGCCGGGTTTTGTCAAGCATGATCGTCATAGTCATTGCTCCTTTTCTCACCACAAACTCGCCCTCGCACAAATGGAAGTGAGAAGCGCTTCAAGGAAATTTTGAATTTCGAGGAAGCTTTTTATTTCAACTAGGGAAAAATATGCAGTAGCAGACTATGTTAACAATGATTCAGGAGACCAAATTCCTGTGAAATACAGCTAGTTCACACACACAAAAATCTCGCTATGTATGGGCGCAGACGATTATGTAAATAGCGTGTCCTTAAATTTACAGAAGAAGTTAGACGTCGTATCGCAGTCTCAACTAGTAGCTAGATGTCTACACTGAGGGCGAGGGGGAGGCGTGCTCGAGAGCTGTGTTGATACGACCAAGGTCAGCCCCAGTGGGCAATATTTATGGACTGTTCCCAGATGACTCTGTTGTCTGAAAGAATGTATAATCCCTACATAATTATAAGAAAATCCAGAACGCATTAGACAAGATGACAGTTCAGGGCGCATAAAAGCCAGGTAAGGGATATGACAAACTCCCGTCATTACGGCGACAGGAATAAGGATCTTGATACCGTATGTTGAAGAAATAATGCCAAAGTTATGAAGCGATATAACATATGTTAAGTCAACAGTAAGAGCGACGAACAGAAGGATCCTATTTGTTTTTAAATGCCGGAAAACACTACATATTTTCTCCGTGGAAATTTGGTGCGGCCTGTTTTTCTATTACACACAAGTGCTGCAATTCACCCAAAAAAGTTTTCAGTTAAGCTGTTCATCGTAGTCTTATCCATAATGTGATGTACAGTACCTTCTGAGGGAAGTTAGTCGGAATTTTTGGAAGAGAGTGACGTTCTTCACGGGAAATGTTCTTAGATAAATTTAGAGAAATGGTATCTCAGATAGGCATTGAAACGACTGTACTAAATCCATGGCGTTTCTCATGGAATAACAATAAGGGCGAGATACCAAATGGTCGGCTATACACAAATGCATGAGGAGAGTCGATTATTTACCTCTTTTTACATACGAAGGCTAGTGAAAGCTAGTGAAAACGTTATGATGTAAATCCGACATGAACTGCTCATGGACTGAGTAATTACTGATTAAATTTAATAGTCCACCTGCCTGTATGTTCCACTAAGTGACAGTCTTTCAGCTGCTCCTTCACTGATTTTACTTACTGCATATGCCAAGGATGTTAAATTTCGAAGCTTAGTTTTTCATTATTACGAGAAAATTGCCACTGCTTTGCATATGGCGTTATTTGGGAGACACCTTAACCATTATTATGCAAACAAAGTATTAGAGCTATCTGTTATTGCTTAACTGTGATTGTGCGGTAATATCTTTCTCTTTCTCCTTTCGTAATGACTTAAAAGATGCACCTACCTATGGTTCTGTGTATACACAATAATAATATTTATAGACGGAGAATATAAGATCATAAAATGCTTTTCGCTGAAACAGTAGTGCACAGTGGGTGTAGTTTAGACAGAATGTAGTCGAGGTCAAAACAGATTTTGGAGTCAGTGTATAGGCTGGTGTATACTTCATGCGATGTTTTGATATTACTGTTGATGTTTGCATTTTTGAATTTTCCTCTTTAATGCGTATAATTCGGCTCCTTGGACTTTCGGACCGTGGCGTTTCCGACCCTTTTTGTAGGAGCGACAGGTACCGTGGATCTTCCGACCAACCAGTATTGCACAGTTGTATTTCGTATCAGAGCCTCCCCACTGTTGTGTCTCTCTTTGAAAGTCGAAAAAGGTACGATTGAAGTATCTGTGGTCGGAAACGCCATGCTGACGTCGAGGGTTGCAAAGGCCTTGGTCAGTTCGCTCTGGGACACGGAAATGTGAAGATCGGTGCATTCAGCCTGTGTAAACACTTGTTAACCGGCTCGTGTTAGCGCAGTGTAAACAGTGATCATTCGTTCCGGTATTCGATAAACTTTCGTAGGCTTTGCGAAATCGTTAAAACTTTTTCTACACTGCGATCACTACCATGGGCGGTGGCGATTGCAGCCCCCTGCTCCTCACAAAAGCAGCCACACAATGTCGCAGTGGATACTGGTGCACTTCATGCACGCATCAGAGAAGTGATTATCGACGCAGTCATTGCGTTGCACAACGCAGACACATACCAACATGTTACAACTGTCGATGCAGCTGCAGCAACAGACGTGTAACCCTCGCTGAAACACCAGTGGGACCGCACGGAGGAGGAAGCAGACGACCAACGAGACAAAGTGGAGAGAGAGCTACGTGTCGAGGCCACTCAAGAAGGTACTATCTCCCACCAACGTGTAAGTTGTGTTGCTAACATATACGGAACTACCGACAAAGGGCATTTCATCTTATTTGTTGAAAGCAGAAACAGAAACACAGGCAGGCTCCAGCCTGTGGCACGAGAAAAAAAATGGGCAGATAGGAATGTGAGTTATTGAAACGTATAGTCAATATTACGGTGACAGAGAAAACCCGTGTGAAAGTTGAGACTGTGTCAGGATTACCTGCCAGTTACTTGGCTCAAAACTCTTTGACAGACGAGGCAAATTTGGAGGACTATATTTGGAAGGTCTTCACTACTAAACAAGACATGATCAATAATGTCGAAACCTCCGAACGAATTACTACCGGAAATGATGTGTTTCTGCAAAGCTATTGCCATCAGCAGATTTATCAAAATTTTAATCCTGAATGGAAAAAAGGTAACAACGTCTTCAGTTTGTGTTGCGACATTTAAATCATAGACGTTTTCACAGTTTGTTTATGTTCATGGAGCTCGCTGTCCAGTCGACCTGTCTGTACCCTCCGTCTTACAATACAGTAACTTTTTTGCGATTTGGACATGGCTGCAAACAGTGCAAAAGTAATACAAGAAGTGCGTACTGTGCAGACCTACACAGTAGTGATGCCTGTGTGAGGCAGTCAACCAACATATATTCACTGTACCGGTGGGCCCAGTGCCTTATGTCGAACCTGCCCAGTGTGTCTCAAACACGAGGAACTAACAAAATTAATTCTCTCGATAATATCACCTTACGATAAGTGATTTAAAACAGACCTTAGACTAATGCAGTTTCTTCTCCCCAAAAAACTACGAAACAAGGTGCAGAATTCCCACCCCTTCCAGTTCAACAGCATCTCAATGCAAATATCAACCTACGATCTACAAGAAGCAACCGATGCCATGACGACAATGCCGCAGACGTCAGGAGCGGTGGTTCCAGTCCTTTTACCCCCGATACCGCCGCCCCCTCTTCTCATACAGCATGCCAAACTACACACCGTTATCAACGTGTAAATTCTATGGAAAACAGAGGACACACCAAAGCATGGTTCCCCGTGACCAGCTGTACCCACCAGAACTCTGCTTCCCTCTCTCTCCAATGGCCCTAATCCCCACCCACCACAATTTCACAGACTCAACCATAAGAGTGATGTTGGGAACTACCTTGTCAACAATATTTTAAGTATAATTATGGCTTTTATCAACGATGTATCTTACCAGCAGGGTAGTAATTAGCCCACTCCAGCATTACAAACAGATTCGATCCAGGTGTCTATCTAAAATATGTTGAGCCCACTCCTTATACCCAAAAATGGCCTATAAAATATTTCAGTGGAACGCAAGGTCGTTCAGCGCAAACGTAGAAAGCCTTCGATATTTTCCTCTCGAAACTAATGTAGACATTTGTGCCATCGCCGAAACATGGTTGAACCCGAACGAACTGTTCGCACTCGCGGGCTACTCTGTCATTAGAGAAGGTAGAGATAATGGCTACAGTCGTACAGCGCTACTGATCAAACAAAATGTCCAAATTTTCGCTGTCGATACTGGCACTGAGCATGACACATTACAAGTAGTTGATATCTGCCTGCAGATCAAGCCTACTTGGTCTCAGTATACAAAAACACATAACGACAGATGTTCCAAACAACAATTAACAACAATCCTTGCCTCTATCGGGGAACCCCTCATGCCACGAGGCGACTAGTGGTGACCATACAACATGGCGCTGCAAATTTGCCAACGCAATCGGAAAAATACTATTCGCTCTACTATAATCGCAAAACATTATAGTACTGAATGATGGCACACTCACACGAGTAGTCCAACCAAATGAAGTTCCTACGGCAGCGGACTTGAGCTTAGCATCTCCGGCACTGTCCATCGGAACAGCTTGGGAAGTGATACCGGATACTTTAGGCTTGGATCACTTGCCTGCTGAAGGGCGTCTGGCTCGGAACTACAATTGAAGTAAGCGAATTGTGATAGTTCGTTGTGTAAGTGTGTTGCAAGCTGCTGCTCAAATTGCTGCTGCAGATCCAGTAGGATGCGCAGAGCCATACATCGAACACGATGGTCTTACCACTCGGCAGTGCCACATGGCCGTCCGAAGCCCAGTCATTTTGTAACCGAACTTCCTCGTTACCACCGCTGCCATGGAACATGTACAGTGGCTACCTTCCTGGAAAGTGTTTCTGCAATACTGCGGAAGGAACATCCATCTTCTCGTAGCCCTATTACACGACATCCTTCAATCCCAGTGAGGTGTTGAATCAAAATGGTTCAAATGGCTCTTAGCACTATGGGACTCAACTTCTGAGGTCATTAGTCCCATAGAACTTAGAACTAGTTAAACCTAACTAACCTAAGGACATCACACACATCCATGCCCGAGGCAGGATTCGAACCTGCGACCGTAGCGGTCTCGCGGTTCCAGACTGCAGCTCCTAGGACCGCACGGCCACTTCGGTCGGCGAGGAGTTGGTACCGGCGTCTTTGTCGCATTAATGCATTTTTGACTAACATCAGTTCACCACGTCCAATCTGAAAGGTAACTAACGCTCACGACCATTACAACGCGTATTTAAAGCAAACATGATTTGGATTCTCGTAGTAGCGCTACTAGCCCCAGTCGTATGGGACTGGCGCGAAATTTAAATAGTCATTTTTCAAATGTAGAAACACACACACCAACTTTCGTTTATGCCGTAAAACTCCTTGGCGTTATGATATTTTTCCTTTAGTGTATAAGTTTCGTGGCACCATAATCGATTTCTAGGTATGAAGGTATAAAAACACTGAGAGTTAATTCAAAGCCTAATGAACAAAAATAGAAAAAGAAACAATGGCAAGATTTCGTGCCTCGTTGGTTACTTTGGTCCACATCCACAAAAGTTTCGGACTTGACTCCTTAATTGTGAACATCGCTCTCAAAATTTCCCAGTGAGACAAATAACTACGCTGGCAGACTAGTATATGTCTTTATGATCTGACGGACTCGGCCAGAATATCTTGCTATCTCTGGAACGACGTGATGGTTCAGACCGATATGGTGAGGGAACTGTAAACCTCAGTAAGGTGTTTATTCTGAGGCGATTTGAGTTCCGTTGTATCAGAACTGGCACAACAAACAGGCTTGACTAACCAGTCAGATTAGTCATCTGTTGTTTAGTTTGCGCCATATATCTCTTTTATCGGCACAGAGCACACCACTTCCTCTCGCGGAGTCAGATATCGTTGTTTGCTCAACGGTAACGTGCTGTGAGATCCAGTTAGAGAGGTTCACTCTCTCAAACAAGTAAGGTACTCAAGCTAGAGCGCGAGTGGATTAACTGTGTCATGTGCTGTAAATATAATGAATTCAAAATATTCAGACACTTCAAGGTTTCAGCTTAGGAACTTGTTTCGGAGACGACTCATTGTGTTGATCAGAAAGTAGTCGATAAATCTAGGATGCTCTAGAATTTTTTCTATTTGGACTAAAGAAAAAAGTAGGAGTTTATTATATTGCTGAAAATAAGATAAAGCTTTTATGTTTTTGTCCAATTTTCGCGCGCCGTTAATTCTGAAACACATGTTCGTTTGCTTTCAAATGTAACTGTAAACATATTATTACGCTAAAATGACTCATATACGTCTGAGATCGTACAAAATAAGATCCTTAAACCTATCTGCACACATAACAAACTGTTTCATATGTTAGTACACAAGGACGAGAAAACAGTATCGCTGTTAGCTGCTTACTAACTGTGTACTATTGGGGTTACCTGGTCCTGCAGTGCTCATTCTGCTGTTGAGTAACGTAAAGCTCATATACCAACGTGAATTAATTCAGAGACAAGAGAATACGAGTGAATATTCATTATTCGTGTCTCACATTTATGGCACTGTTTTAACGAATACGGTTCGTCTAGATCGCAAATGGTGTTTCCTGTTCTGGAAACAGTTTTCAGTCATATAAAGACAATCATCAGACCAGTATCTAATTCTGAAATTAACTAGTCAGGCCAGGAATAATGCAGCTATTCGCCTTACATAGCATTAAGTAAGCAACTTAGTTAAAATATATATATATATATATATATATATATATATATATATATATATTCCTGGAAATTGAAATAAGAACACCGTGAATTCATTGTCCCAGGAAGGGGAAACTTTATTGACACATTCCTGGGGTCAGATACATCACATGATCACACTGACAGAACCCAGAACCACAGGCACATAGACACAGACAACAGAGCATGCACAATGTCGGCACTAGTACAGTGTATATCCACCTTTCGCTGCAATGCAGGCTGCTATTCTCCCATGGAGACGATCGTAGAGATGGTGGATGTAGTCCTGTGGAACGGCTTGCCATGCCATTTCCACCTGGCGCCTCAGTTGGACCAGCGTTCGTGCTGGACGTGCAGACCGCGTGAGACGACGCTTCATCCAGTCCCAAACATGCTCAATGGGGGACAGATCCGGAGATCTTGCTGGCCAGGGTAGTTGACTTACACCTTCTAGAGCACGTTGGCTGGCACGGTATACATGCGGACGTGCATTGTCCTGTTGGAGCAGCAAGTTCCCTTGTCGGTATAGGAATGGTAGAACGATGGGTTCGATGACGGTTTGGATGTACCGTGCACTATTCAGTGCCCCTCGACGATCACCAGAGGTGTACGGCCAGTGTAGGAGATCGCTCCCCACACCATGATGCCGGGTGTTGGCCCTGTGTGCCTCGGTCGTATGCAGTCTTGATTGTGGCGCTCACCTGCACGGCGCCATACACGCATACGACCATCATTGGCACCAAGGCAGAAGCGACTCTCATCGCTGAAGACGACACGTCTCCATTCGTCCCTCCATTCACGCCTGTCTTGACACCACTGGAGGCGGGCTGCACGATGTTGGGGTGTGAGCGGAAGACGGCCTAACGGTGTGCGGGACCGTAGCCCAGCTTCATGGAGACGGTTGCGAATGGTCCTCGCCTATACCCCAGGAGCAACAGTGTCCCTAATTTGCTGGGAAGCGGCGGTGCGGTCCCCTACGGCCCTGCGTAGGATCCTACGGTCTTGGCGTGCATCCGTGCGTCGCTGTGGTCCGGTCCCAAGTCGACGGGCACGTGCACCTTCCGCCGACCACTGGCGACAACATCGATGTACTGTGGAGACCTCACGCCCCACGTGTTGAGCAATTCGGCGGTACGTCCGCCCGGCCTCCAACATGCCCACTATACGCCCTCGCTCAAAGTCCGTCAACTGCACATACGGTTCACGTCCACGCTGTCGCGGCATGCTACCAGTGTTAAAGACTGCGATGGAGCTCCGTATGCCACGGCAAACTGGCTGACACTGACGGCGGCGGTGTACAAATTCTGCGCAGCTAGCGCCATTCGACGGCCAACACCGCGGTTTCTGGTGTGTCCGCTGCGCCGTGCGTGTGATCATTGCTTGTACAGCCCTCTCGCAGTGTCCGGAGCAAGTATGGTGGGTCTGACACACCGGTGTCAATGTGTTCTTTTTGTGTGTGTGTGTGTGTGTGTGTGTGTGTGTGTGTGTGTGTGCCGGCCGCTGTGGCCGAGCGGTTCTAGGCGCTTCAGTCCGGAACTGCGTGACTGCTACGGTCGCAGGTGGGAATCCGGCCTCGGGCATGGATGTGTGTGATACCCTTAGGTTAGCTAGGTTTAAGTAGTTCCAAGTTATAGGGGACTGATGATCTTAAATGTTAAGTCCCATAATGCTCAGAGCCATTTAAACCAAAAATACGTGTATTCAGGGTATCCCATGAGGGGTGGCCAGTATTCAGAGATATGAGGGGAACGATCATTCGGAACAAAATGGTCTAGTAAACATTATCTCTAAAATGCGTACCTTAATAGCTGTGAGTACGTATTCAGAAGAAGAGATCTGTGGAAGAGAGTGTTTTACAGTATCGACGATGAATAAGTGCTCATAACTCATAAGGTAACATTTTAGAGCCCATGTTTACTACACTTCATTGCTCTGAGTGATCGTTCCTGTATATCCGTCATTGTACATCATGCGTACCCACTGATGACGTGCGAAGCCCAGGCGCAGAGCCATCGAACTCGATAAGAGATACCTGTTGTCAGCTGCAGGCTAAGTCCAAATCTTGCCATTCATATAAATATAAATAAGCAATTTCACTTCTACGATTCGCGGAGTGTTAAAGCTACCGCTAGAGCCTAATGAAACTCAAAAACAAATTTCTGTCTTGAAACAAATAGCAAGCATAAAAGATTACAGTGCTGACGAGGTTTACGCACCATTGAATAAGATGAAACGATAACCTCCAACTATATCATCCACAACAAGGCTCAGTTTTGTCAGTATGATGTACACGAGCCATGTATCAGACAAAATACTTTGATTATTTAGGAATAAGGACATTATCAGTTACGTAATTATAGATTCTCTTCAGAAAAAAAAACTGAAACATAGAGTAGGCAACCACCGTAACAGATTTTATTGCCTGTTTTTTTACAAACCTATGTGTAGTGACTGTGATAAGCAATACAAAGGGCAGGCAGGCCGTTACTTCTATATTCACCTTAAGGAACATACTACTCGAGTTGTATGCAAGAAGTCCCTGTTTGGGCACTACCGTTTACGAAGTATCTGGCCGGAGTGGCCGAGCGGTTCTAGGCGCTACAGTCTGGAACCGCGCGACCGCTACGGTCGCAGGTTCGAATCCTGCCTCGGACATGGGTGTGTGTGATGTCCTTAGGTTAGTTAGGTTTAAGTAGTTCTAAGTTCTAGGGGACTTATGACCGCAGCAGTTGAGTCCCATAGTGCTCAGAGCCATTTGATCCATTTTTTACGAAGTAAACGTTCAGTGGGGGCAATCAAAGGCAATTTAAATATAGCGTTTCTAGAGCTCCTTCATTAAGGCCTTTAAGGAAATTGAGATTTACAATCAATACAAAAGTCGGCCACAAAGACTACTGAATGGATGAATCGACTCTAAAGAAAAACATTCTTCTTTCTGATTACTTTGAGATTTCACGACTTAGTTCAACATAGCTTTAACGTAACAATTGTGTTCACATTTAGCATGTTTTTGCTTGTACACCAATACATAGTAATATATATATTTACAAAAAAGACATTCTTCTATACTGTAAAACAAATAGCAGTGCTATACTCATTTCTTCGCATCTAGTTCTGATGTATTATTTTGTGAGCTACTAATACCTTTAAATTATTACCAGTCATCTAAAGGAACTTCTTGACTGACGTTAGTTGCACCCTCTTTAAATAAACTTGGAGAGGCTGGATACATCAACGAACAAGTTGCAAATAAAAGTTTATTGCAACCCTTGAGCAAGGTATCGATAGTTATAAAATTAATCTTCTTCAGAAGGTGTAATGAACCCTATAACTTACATTAGTGGTTACAAAAAATATTTTAAACAAAACAAAGTAGCAGCTGTAGACAAAAAATTGTAATATAAGCGTACTCAATTGTTACGTCACATGCCGATATATTACACTGAATTAAGCCAAATGGCTCTTGTCACATGAGACATTCATCTGTAGCACAAAAAATCTGAACGTGTAGTTTAAGACTAGCAAAATACCGTTTCAGATGTTAAGTTTAGATCCCAAGTGTGGTACAGCATTAGCGTAAGGCTCCTGTCGAAGTTAAAGATGACATATACAGGATGGTCCATTGGTCGTGACCGGGCCAAATATCTAACGAAATAAGGGTGAAACGAAAAAACTACAAAGAACGAAACTTGTCTAGCTTGAAGGGGGAAACCAGATGGCGCTATGGTTGGCCCGCTAGATAGCGCTGCCATAGGACAAACGGATATCAACTGCGTTTTTTAAAATAGGAAACCCCATTTCTTATTACATATTCGTGTAGTACGTAAAGAAATATGCATGCTTTAGTTGGAGCCGGCAGGAGTGGCCGTGCGGTTCTAAGCGCTAGTCTGGAACCGAGCGACCGCTACGGTCGCTAGTTCGAATCCTGCCTCGGGCATGGACGTGTGTGATGTCTTTAGGTTAGTTAGGTTTAATTTGTTCTAAGTTCTATTCGACTGATGACCTCAGAAGTTAAGTCTCATAGTGCTCAGAGCCATTTAACCTGGCGAGTTGTGCAAAAAATCTGTCACCGTCTCATAATTTCTTTTGTGCCCAGTGGCAGATCTGTACACGACGTTGAAAGTCGTCGCCGTGCAATTCCTGGTGCATAGAAATGTGGTACGGATGCAATCGATGTTGATGTAGCATTCTCAACACCGACGTTTTTGAGATACCCGAATCTCGCGATATTTGTCTGCTATTGATGTGCTGGTTAGCCGCGACAGCAGCTAAAACACCTAATTAGGCATCATCATTTGTTGCAGATCGTGGTTAGAGCCATTTGAACCATTTTTTAGTTGGACCACTTTTTTCGTTTTTTGATAGATGGCGCTGTAACAGTCACAAGCATAAGGCTCACAATTTTAGACGAACAGTTGCTAAAAGGCAGGTTTTTTCAATTAAAATACAGAACGTAGGTACGTTTGAACATTTTATTTCGGTTGTTCCAATGTGATACATGTACCTTTGTGAACTTATCGTTTCTGAGAACGCTTGCAGTCATTACCTGTAAATTCCACATTAATTCAATAAATGATCAAAATGATGTCCGTCAACCTCAGTGCATTTGGCAATACGTGTAACAACATTCCTCTCAACAGCGAGTAGTTCGCCTTCCGTAATGTTCGCACATGTATTGACAATGCGCTGAAGCATGTTGTCAGGCGTTGTCGGTGGATGACGATAGCAAATATCCCTCAAGTTTCCCCCAGAAAGAAATCCGATGACGCCAGATCCGGTGAACGTGCGGGCCATGGTATGGTGCTTCGACGACCAATCCACCTGTCATGAGATATGCTATTCAGTACCGCTTCAACCACACGCGAGCTATGTGGCGGATATCCATCATGTTGGAAGTACATCGCCATTCTGCCATGCAGTGAAATATCTTGTAGTAACCTCGCTTGAACATTACGTAGGAAATCAGCATACATTGCACGATTTAGATTGCCATCGCTAAAATGGGGGCCAATTATCCTTCCTCCCATAATGCCGCACCATACATTAACCCGTCGAGGTCGCTGATGTATCACTTTTCGCAGCCATCACCCAATAGTTCATATTATGCCGGTTTAGACGGCCGGTGTGGCCGAGCAGTTCTAGGCGCTTCAGTCTGGAACCGCGCGACCGCTTCGGTCGCTGGTTCGAATCCTGCCTTGGGCATGGATGTGTGTAATGTCCTTAGGTTAGGTAGGTTTCAGTAGTTCTAAGTTCTGGGGGACTGATGACCTCAGATGTTAAGTCCCATAGTACTCAGCGCCATTTGAACCATTTATGCCGGTTTACGTTACCACTGTTGGTGAATGACGCTTCGCCGCTAAATAGAAAGCGTGCAAAACATCTGTCTATCTATCGCTTGCGCCTTTGTCCCGCATTTTGCGCGGGGTTGGTGTGGTTAAATCGGAATTGGCTCGTTAATTTGAAGGGGTGGCCGGATGCCCTTCCTGCCTCCACCCCAAACCCCCCAGGACGGAATCAGAGAACCCCATCTGTCTGGGTCTAATGTAAAACATGGAAAAGTGCAGATGTGTTTTAAATATGAGGCGCGTAACTGAGGCAGGACGTGGGGACCAGCCGGGTATTCACCTAGAGGGATGTGGATAACCGCCTAACAACCACATCCAGGCTGGCCAGCATATCGGTCCTCGTCGTTAATCCGGCGGGCGGCCGGCACGCCTACCCGATTCCAGGAAGAAGCGCATTAGCGCTCTCGGCTAACCTGGCGGCGCTACAGTCTGGAGCCGAGCGACCGCTACGGTCGCAGGTTCGAATCCTGCCTCGGGCATGGATGTGTGTGATGTCCTTAGGTTAGTTTGATTTAATTGGTTCTAAGTTCTAGGCGACTGATGACCTCAGAAGTTAAGTCTCATAGTGCTCAGAGCCATTTAACCTGGCGAGTTGTGCAAAAAATCTGTCACCGTCTCATACTTTCTTTTGTGCCCAGTGGCAGAACTGTACACGACGTTGAAAGTTGTCGCCGTGCAATTCCTGGTGCATAGAAATGTGGTACGGATGCAATCAATGTTGATGTAGCATTCTCAACACCAAAATTTTTGAGATTCCCGAATCTCGCGATATTTGTCTGCTATTGACGTGCTGGTTAGCAGCGACAGCAGCTAAAACACCTACTTGGGCATCATCATTTGATGCAGATCGTGGTTAACGTTTCACATGTGGCTGAACACTTCCTGTTTCCTTAAATAACGTAACTATCCGGCGAACGGTCCGGACACTTGGATGATGTAGCCCAGGATACCGAGCTGCATACATAGCACACGCCCGTTGGGCATTTTGGTCACAATAGCCATACGTCAACATGATATCGACCTTTTCCGCAATTGGTAAACGTTCCATTTTAACACGGGTAATGTGTCACGAAGCAAATACCGTCCGCACTGTTGGAATGTTACGTGATACCACGTACGTATACGTTTGTGACTATTACAGCGCCATCTATCACATTGCGAAAAAAGTGGTCCAACTAAAACATTCATATTTCTTTATTTAGTACACGAATATGTAATAAAAATGGGCGTTCCTATTTTTAAAAAAATGCAGTTGATATCCGTTTGCACTATGGCAACCCCATCTAGCTGGCCACCCATAGCGCCATGTGGTTTCCCCCTTCAAGCTAGACAAGTTTTGTTCTTTGTAGTTTTATCGTTTGACGCCAATTTCGTGAGATATTTGGCCCGGTCACGATCAATGGACCACCCTGTATACAATAAAACACAATGATGGCATTGTATTGTAGCAGTATGCATATGAAAAAAGAAATCAACTGTCCAAACTTATGAGTATAGCGTTAAGAAAAGTTACATGCAGAGAACCGCTGAATAATGGTTGAAATGGCTAAGAGCACTATGGGAGTTAACTTCTAAGGTCATCAATCCCCTAGAACTTAGAACTGCTTAAACCTAACTAACCTAAGGACATCACACACATCCATGCTCGAGGCAAGATTCGAACCTGCGCGGTTCCAGACTGTAGAGCCTAGAACCGCTCGGCCAACCCGGCCGGCGCTGAATTAAGCGCACAAGGAATGTGCTCGGACTCAACTGGATGGCTTTTGTACGTCCAAACAGAAAACGGAAATCACGCCTTTCATGCCTTATGTAACGCCACAACCAATTTAAAGCGATACAAAAATTATACAGGTATAAAAGTGCCTGTAAAAATGGAATCTGAGAATAATCTTATAACAGAGTCACAATGCGAAGAGATTTCTCGATGCCTGTAGTAAAAAGTGCTATTAAAAGTTAAAAAAAAAAACAGAATTGAAACGCGGGCAACATGAATTGAAATTTATGAAAGCCTTATTGTTGAACTGTACAAAACTGCCTGTTAGCAATGAAGAAGCTGACAATCAGTAGATGAAGCAGAGCAGCCAACAAACCCCAGATTCAAATAGGGCCGGCCGTTGTGGCCGTGCGGTTCTAGGCGCTTCAGTCTGGAACCGCATGACCGCTTCGGTCGCAGGTTCGAATCCTGCCTTTCGCATGGATGTGATGTCTTTAGGTTAGTTAGGTTTAAGTAGTTCTAAGTTCTAGGGGACTGATGACCACATATGTTAAGTCGCATAGTGCTCAGAGCCATTTGAACCATTCAAATAGGTTCAGAAACATTAGAAGCAGCATGTGTCGAAAAGGCTAAGAATAAAGGTATATTGATGCCAATATTGGCCTACAAATGAGAAACAGTACTAACTCATTCGCTTATACAGCAGGATCACAGCCGGCCGCAGATTTCATGTCCGTTATTTCATTACCGGCTGTGACACCTTATTCAGTATTGTGTCAACCACGCCAGCACTGTAATCGTTTATTCTTGCTATTTGTTTCAATAAAGAAATTTCTTTATGAGCCTCATTTGGTTTACTGTCGAACCGTTGCTGAATTATAGCCATGTTTAAGACTTTTAAATCAGTTTTTTTAATTTATTTTTAAAACTTTTGAAATATTAATCTTCATCTGGGAGTAATTCACTGTCCTCATGTGCGTACAAATGTTTCATAACAAGACCACGTGTATGCAGTGGAACCCACTTCATTCCACGTGCTGCCAGCTGCCTCGTGTTACCGCGTGGGCGGCGGCTGTATCGATCGTCCGTCCCCATGGTAACCAGCAGCGTCCTGCCCAACTCAGCTTCGGTGTCCGTATTACTTACCCTACAATCTTTGGCGAGACTTGCACTACATATCAGTGTCATCTATGGCGCACAGAGGGCAGCTCATCATGTTTCAGCCTCTAATTACGATTCTCTAACATTTAATCTCTTTTTCAATTATTTTAAATGTAATTAACTGTAACTGTCTATTATAACTATCATCATATTTGCACACCTGTACTGTATGACGTTTCTGTACTCAATCACCCGCTATTTTTTGTGTCGTAATGTTCAATCGTTTTTCAACCAAACACGCACGGAACGATGGCCTGAGCTGTGTCTTTATAACTCGCAGTATTCCTGTGCTACCCAGCAATTGAGGTGTCGCCAATGGGTACACACAGCAATGTTGCTTACTTAATGCTATGTAGAGTGAATAGCTGGTTATTCCTGCCATACTTTATTATAACCAGAGCTGCAAACTGGTCTGAAGATGGTCTTCCTGCTATTGAAACCGGTTATCGGAAATATGAACACAATTCACGATAAAGACTAATTGTTTTTGTTAAATTACGGAAAATGATCAGTTTTGTTCCAGTTATAATTCAAAAACTCTTGGATCACAGATTGTTGGTATACGTCACTTGTGAACGATGTAATAGATAACTATTTAGCGATAAAACCACGGAAAAATAAGACAATTAGTTGAAAGTCGTCTACTCTTACGGACGTATTCAAACGATTTATGCTGGAAATCATCAACAAGTTGGCAAAAATCAATGTCCTAAATTCCTCGAAGAGGAGTAAAACGCTATTAATACCTGAAGTGGAAAATTTTTGCATTTAACGAGGCTGTCACGGGTGACGATTATGAATAATCATCAATTAGTGACACAAATACATGGAAATAAATTTGAAGCTTTATGAAAAAGTTTCATTTTTAGAGATGAAAGAAATTACTACATATTCAAATCTTATGAGTGATATCAAGTCTGGTGTAACAAAAAAATACGCTAATCCAACAATTTCATGCTTCACATTTAGTTTACTTTGAAGGTTCGCAGAAATAAACGTCGTTTATCTCAAACAAGCAGACCACGATATAGGTCGATTCTGATACAGTAATTCATCATTACTAACAAGAAATCCCTTGATTGCGAGGTCGCAGAAAGCCAATGATGGCCATCCGTGGTGGCCGTGCGGTTCTAGGCGCTGCAGTCCGGAACCGCGGGACTGCTACGGTCGCAGGTTCGAATCCTGCCTCGGGCATAGATGTGTGTGATGTCCTTAGGTTAGTTAGGTTTAAGTAGTTCTCAGTTCTAGGGGACTGATGACCTAGGATGTTACGTCTCATAGTGCTCAGAGCCATTTGAACCAAAGCGAATGATGCTTACGACATTCGATGCCCCATATACTGCGTACCACGAAACCTTTATATTGGGTGCTAACGGCGACAACGGGCAGGACTTAGTCGACGAGAAACTCACGATAGTGATATAGTGCTAGTAGTGTTGATACAAAGCAGAGCAATGGAACAATAAGCAAAGCAAACATTACATTATATCTACAACAAAAGTTGCTGAAGTTGACAATTCGTCAGAAAAGAACCCAAAGAATTCCGCAGAATGAGATAGAAGTGGCAGATAAAGTAATAGCGTTTCAACAAGATGAGTCAGTGCAATGTGTGGTGTCGTATACGCTTGACTGCGCGGACAAATTACATGAAGAGTACACTGATGACGATACGTCCTTAACAAGGAGATGTGATATTGATGAAGTTCACCATCCTTAACGGACCGGGAGCCACAAATACCGGTTCCAGGAAAACGTAGCAAATGACAATCGTGGTCCAAGGAGCGGGTACTAAACATAATTATGCACATGGAAGATCATCCCCACCATAGTAAATAAAGCAATTATGAACAGGTTTCGAATACGTTCGCAGCCGTATGATCGTGTAATGGATAGGAAGAACTACGGATGTTCAAGTTAGGACAAGGCGCTCTTGTTACAAAAACGGGCATTTTTGCGTTTCAAGGATGCTCGGTACATTTTACAGGATGTTCATGATAGTGACCTACTACGTTACGTTATACACATCAAATTGTGGGCGAGGTAGGTAAGAGTGATTTCAAGGAAGCAGTGGATGGTTGTGTAACTTTAAACAGTGCTACGGTATTGGAAGTCAGATAACGAAATTTCAAACAAAGCGTCAACTTAATGATGCACAGCAAGCTGTGGAATCGGCCCGGATATTTGTAGATGAGATAGAAAAACTTATCCCATCGTCCAGCAAGTAATTTGTTTTCAACTCCGACCCATCGCGATTTGAAGAGGAAATGCATACGAAAGGAACCATGGGAATTAGAAGCACCATGAGGGTTGTATGAAGAACAACTAACATCAATGTTTTAAAGCACTCATATACTGCTGTTAATCTGGATGATAAATTAGTTGGAAAGTTATTAACTGTGCTGCGAGAAGTTGGAGGAGCTCTGCCCTGTATGATTATTTCGCGCGGGTCTAGGGCAGCAGAGAATATTAGCGTCACAACAGGCAAGAGTGGGAAAATGGGTGCAAGAGAATTTCAACTATAATATGAGCACTGCTATTGGTCAGTAGCTTTTGTCTGATTCCTGATCTACGTATAAAAATCATATTGCTCTAGAGCCAACTATTTGTCCTGAAAAGTGCTTGAAATTGCAGTTAATAACACCTGAAACCACTGGACAAGTTCAACCTTTGGATATTTGTTTTTTACATGCCTGTAAATCATATTATTCCACTATGTGCAGCTACGCCTTAAAGGATGGCCAGTTTTACGATAAGTTCCACAACAGATTGTTTCGCATTCGTTTGCATGTCATCACATTCCATCAGTTCTCATCACCTCGTTACACCAATATGAGTCTATATGCATTCTTAAACAGTGGATACCTAGCTGTACGTCCTGTACGGTTTGTAACTCCCGAGGAGTTCGCCTGCGATTTTGATGGTGCGAACCTTTGTGATCACTGTGGCCGATCATTTTTCATTCGGTGTTCATGGTGCAAGTTTATCGTTTGTTTGAACATTTCTAGAATGTCTACTACGTCCATATTTTGTAGTATAATAGAGAGATCCCATAGAAGGTTGATCTCTCCACTTCCAGGACATTCGATTTCTGTCGTCCTACTGATGCACATAGCGAGTCATGAGCAGCTAATATTTTTCCTTTCATATCTGTTAACACAAAACTTTCCAATAAGCCGTGCTAAAGAATAAACTTGCCAACTGACACTCACGGGTCTACTTGTACGTGAACTACAGCAGTCGTAAATTCGAAGATAGCGTTAAATACAACAGTGCTCTACTAGGCATTGTCCTATTGGAGGTGATATTCCGTTACTTTTCTTCTACCGAAGAACGGGCTTACCGAAGCAGTTACAGGGGGCCTACAACTCAACATGGATTCCGAAACACGGTGATACTCGGCATTATTCACATCAACAAACATTGCTGGAGATGACAGAAGTGATAAGTTACAGATAAAAATCCTTGAATTAACCATAAATCGAACCAATGGCCATTCGATCCACAGTGTTGTACTTTACCTATGAACAACCCAACAGCTTTCATCATTACGTATATGAATCATGAGCTGTTTGGAAGCTTCATGTTAACAAAATTTTATGCTTATTACTACAGTTAAAAGCTCGTTCTTAAGATTTTAATACTTGTTGCGCGTCTGAAATGGACGACTGCCTGGAGTTTTATTCAGTATGACAGAATCATTTGCTGAGTCGCAACTAATTTACTTTGATCCGCTGAATAAAATAAAGACGTCATCTTGAGTAATGCAAGGGACTCGTTTACAACATAGTCTGGCCCCGCAAAAGAACCAGACTTGTAATATCGTCGACACAGCTCTGTTGTGAATCACTTGATGGGAATCGATGGCTTGGCAAAACGGACAACCAGCAGCTCCCGGGGCGGGGGAGTGCACGCAGTTTCACAAGTATGCATGGATCAATTAACTGAGATTAACTGCCACACCTGGCCTTTGCTGCTGTTAGCTGCGGCCCCGCTATTCGTAGCGAGTCTGATGCTGCTGAATTAGCAGAAGTGGTCTCCTACAGTGGTAGTCTAACAGTTCGAGGCTGGGTCCATACAGCTGTTCAGCTGCCATCGCCTGTGAAGTCAAACTCCTTGCCTCCCCCTCCCCCTCCACTTGCTTTGGCAAGCACTGCTGCTGAGAGCTTCCTCCTCCATGCTGGGTGTTTCTCCATACCCCGGTGCGCCCCTCCTCAATTTGCGTAGCTGGTTCTAGAATGTGTGGCCGTCATCATGGGCTGCTGCTGCCCACTGCTACTTTCTGGGTCCTTGCCGAATTACTGCTGTCATCATTTCACTGGCCGATCGACTTTGCAGCCAGCTCACTGACTGCATCACCTTCTCGCTGATATGTACAGCAGGGGCGGCCGATCTTTCGGTTTTCAAGCATTGCCCTGGCTCTCGTGCCATACCGCTCAAACTGGTTGCACACTTCTCCCACCGACACGCCACCCTGTATGAGCGTAAGGAGGGGAAAGATACGAAAACCGGAATCACACCATATTTAGATGGTAATACAATCCTATTGCATTCGACTTGGTTTCAGGTTCATATTTCTCAACAACATAGATCAAAAATGAACTTAATTTTCAGTATTACTCAATTATTTTTGGCGCACTGAAGACATAATATAGTTTATATCTGGTAAAAACTGTTGGCGTACGGACAGATGCGGAAAATATCGCAGCTTTTCGCACTCATGTTGCTACATAATTGTGATTCATTTTGTTCCATAATCGAAGAAAGGCCATTCACACACATATGTTGAGTGAAACATTTTATCACCTTTGTGTACTCGTTATTGAGACGTGGACACTATTCCTGAGGAAAACAATATGGACCTACTGTATAGTTGTAACGTAAAACAATTTGTCTTTAAAACCAGAACTACATTGCAGGTCAGTCAGTTCCATCTGCACATGCACAGGTGCGCCTTCAACTATAACATCGAAAGGTCTTGAAAATAGGTGCAAAATTGGCAGTGTCCTCAAAGCGTTTAGAAAACATCCTTGTAATTTCTTCAAGGTCACAATGAATTCTTAGAAACCGGCATATTCTTTGTTTCCAATGAGCTTAGGCAACTGCACTGAGTTTTCTGCAAAATTTATCGCCTTTACTATGCAATTTTCTTTTTAAATGTATCCCCATTAAATCAGAAGTAAGTTCCCAGAATGAGATTTTCACTCTGCAGCAGAGTGTGCGCTGATATGAAACTTCCTGGCAGATTAAAACTGTGAGCCGGACCTTTGCCTTTCGCGGGCAAGTGCTCTACCAACTGAGCTACCCAAGCACGATGCACGCCCTCTTCTCACAGCTTTACTTCAGCCAGTACCTCGCCTTCTACCTTCCAAACTTTTACAGGAGCTCTCCTGCGAACCTGCAGAACTAGCACTCCTGAAAGAAAGGATATTGCGGAGACATGGCTTAGCCACAGCCTGGGGGATGTTTCCAGATTGGAAGGTAGGAGGCGAGGTACTGGCGGAAGTACAGCTGTGAGGAGGGGGCGTGAGTCGTGCTTGGGTAGCTCAGTTGGTAGAGCATTTGCCCGCGAAAGGCAAAGGTCCTGAGTTCGATTCTCGGTCCGGCACACAGTTTTAATCTGCCAGGAAGTTTCAGAAATAAGTTGTTTCTCACCTTGCAGTATTTTTCTGTGGGAGCTGTGCAGTCAAGTCCACTTAAAATGGGATGTCTGTAATCCATCCTGGATGTTCAAATTTTTGTTCTCGCTCTCCAATTTCCTTCATAAACTCAACAGTAGCTAGCTTCAAACCGAAAAATCGTTCCAGGCACGTCCATTGAATTAACTAACTTACTTTGCACTACTATATAAAGTCCACATGCTTTTCGTCCAATTAAATCGAAAACTCTTGCATCTGACAGTGGATTAATGAGTACGGCTTCAGAAAATTTACTATTCGCATCACCAATTTGTTCACAAGCCCCATGACTGAAAATTTAACACAGATGTACAGAGTCACGAATCCCTTCTGTCGATCATCATAATGTTTTGAACTTTTATTGTTAACCACATATTTAAATTTTTCTGCGAGGTGTTGTAAGAGGTTTCATAGCATATTTGCAATGTCCATCGATTATATGACTGCATAATCGACCTTGGGAATTTTCATCCCTCTCTCCTGCCATTCCCATTCACTTTTAAAGGCTTCTCAGGACAGGTCGCTAGATTGCCTCTTTTTGTGCACATGAACCTGTGAACTTCCTTTATACCACCCACAAATAGTGAAAAGTAAACAGCGCTATCACCATGATTCTGCTCGACTGAAGAGAGTCGCGTCGACCGAAAAATGCCGCACCGCAATATTAAATACAAGGTCCAATCACATTAATGTGACAACCGCCAATGTACATCTACATCTACATCTGCATCGATACCCTGCAAATCACACTTCAGTGCCTGGAAGAGGGTTCACAACAGTTGTCTATTATTCCACTCTCGAACAGCAAGCGGAAAAAAACTAACTCCTATTTCTTTCTTTGAGTGCGAGCTCTGATTTCCCTTATTTTATTATGATGATCGTTTCTTTCTAAGTAGATCAGCGTCCAAAAAATATTTTCGCATTCGGAGGAGAAAGTTTGTGATGGAAATTTCGTGAGATGATTCCGACGCAAAGAAAAACGCCTTTGTTTTAATGATGTCCACACTAAACCCTGTCTCACGTCAGTGACACTCTCTCTCCTATTTCGCGGTAATACAAAACGTGCTGTTTTTCTTTGAACTTTCTCGATGTACTCCGTTAATTCTATCTTGTAAGGATCCCAGACCGCGAAGCAGTACTCCAAAAGAGGACGCACAAGCGTAGTATAACCAGTCCCTTTAATAGATCTGCTACATTTTCTAATTGTTCTACCAATAAAATTCAGTCTTTGGTTTGCCTTCTCAAAACATTTTCTATGTGTTATTTCTAATTTCAGTTGCTCGTTATTGTAATTAGAATGTATTTAGTTGAATTTACGGCTATTAGATTTAACTGATTTATCGAGTAAATGAAGCTTAATGGATTCCTTTTAACACTTATATGGATGATCTCACGCTTCATTATTTAGGGTCAATTACTAATTGTCGCACCATGCAGATATATTTTGTAAATCGTTTTGCTATTTATTTTGATCTTCTGATGACTTTACTAAATTGTAAACGACAGCATCATCTGCGAGCAATCTGAGACGGCTACTCAGATTGCCTTCTAAATCCTTTATGTAGATTAAGAGGCAGCACAGTGCCTAAAACACTACCTCGCGGAACGCCAGAAATCACTTCTGTTTTACCCATGACTCTGTCAATAGCTACGAGCTGTAACCTCTCTGACAGGAAGTTACGAATCTTGTCACATAACTAACGCGATATTCCATGAACACGAAATTTCACAAAAAGCCGCTTGTGTAGCACAGTGTCAAAAGTCTTCAGGAAATCTAGAAATACGGAATCAATTTGAAATTCCTTGTCAGTAGGACTCAACGCTTATTGTGTGTAAAGAGATAGCTGTGTTTCACAAGAATTTTGTTTTCTTAATCCTCGTTGACTGTGTGGTAATAGACCGTTCTCTTTGAGGTAATTCATAATGCTCGAAAACAAAATATGTTCCAAAATGCTGCTGGATATCGATGTTAATGATATGGGCCTGTAATTTAGTGGATTACTCCTACTACCTTTCTTGAATATTCGTGTGGTCTGTGCAACTTTCCAGCCTTTGCGTATGGATCTTCCGTCGAGCGAGCGATTGTAGAAGGGCTGTTCAGAAAGTAGGGAACGTTATGGCACTAAAAAACAAAAAACTATGTACAAGAAATACATTTTATTATAAACATCTGAAAGAGCGACTGACATACTATTTTTCCACATAGTCACCAAACACATTGAGGCACTTATCATAGCGGTGGACAAGCTTTGAAAGACCTTCGTCGTAAATTTCTGCCGCCTGAGACTTCAGCCAGTGAGTCACGCCCGCCTGGAGTTCCGCGTCGTCATCAAAGCGCTGCGTTGCAAGCCAGTTCTTCATCTAGGGAAACAAGTGGAAGTCACTTGGTGCAAGAACGGGGCTGTAGAGCGGATGAGGGAAAATTTCCCTTTTGAATGAATTAGGGAGTTCTTTAGTGCGGTTTGCAGTGTGCGGTCGGGCATTGTCGTGCAAAAACAAAATTTAGGACGTCAGCTTTCAAAAAATGGTTCAAATGGCTGTGAGCGCTATGGGACATAACATATGAGGTCATCGGTCCCCTAGAACTTAGAACTACTTAAACCGAACTAACCTAAGGACATCACACACATCCATGCCCGAGGCAGGATTCGAACCTGCGACCGTAGCAGTCAAGGGGGTTCCGGACTTAAGATCCTAGAACCGCTTGGCCACCGCGGCCGGCGGACGTCAGCTTTCCTCGGCGTTTGTTTCGAACTGAAATTCTGTTCAAATGTTCAAATGTGTGTGAAATCTTATGGGACTTAACTGCTAAGGTCATCAGTCCCTAAGCTTACACACTATTTAACCTAAATTATCCTAAGGACAAGCACACACATCCATGCCCGAGGAAGGACTCGAACCTCCACTGGGACCAGCCGCACAGTCCATGACTGCAGTGCCTTAGACGAACTGCTAGTCTAAGGCTGTGCAAAGTTTGACAGTACCGAGCACAATTTATAGTTGCTCCACGTTCGATAAAATCAATAATAAGCACACCTTGCCTATCCCAAAACACTGTCGCCATCAACTTCCTTGCTGACAAGGTTTGCAAACATCTTCTTGGTTTTTGGAAAGACCTTGTGTAGCCCTACTTCATGGACTGTAATTTTGTCTCACAATTGACGTGTTTCACGCAAGTCTCGTCACCGGATACGATTCGATCCAGTAATGAATCACCATGTTTGTGGTAGGCCTCCAGAAATGTCAACATTGCCCCATTCGCTGTTCTTTATGGTGCTCTGCAAGCACTTTGGGCACCCATCGTGCACAAAATTTGTGATAGCCTAGCTTTTGAGTAAAAATTTGAAACAACAAAGCCCGTGAAACTTGTAACAAAAAAACCGAAAGCTCCGTTATTGGGAAGCGACGGTTTTCACGAAGCGTTTCATCAACTTTAGCGACAAGATTGGCAGTAACAATGCTCGGGCGTCCACACTTCTCTTCATCATGAACGTTGGTTCGCCCATTTTTAAACCGAATGCACCATTTCCGAATGAAACATTCACTCATTACGTTGTTTCCGTACACTTCGCACAGTTCACGATAAATTTCTATTGGTTTTAGGTTTTTTGCCAAAACAAAAACTGTGTCATAGACCGTGCGAGGTGCCGGGGTGGAGAAGAGTTTGTACCTCTTTAATTCAGACGAATTTTGCATGAGGGTGGGCTTATTGGTAGTTGGGAGCTCCAATGTTAGGCGCGTAATGGGTCACCTTAGGGATATGGCGGCTAAGGAGGGGAAGAAATGCAGTGTGCACTCCGTGTGCATTCCGGGTGGAGTCATTCCTGATGTAGAAAGGGTCCTTCCGGATGCCATGAAGAGCACAGGGTGCAGCCAGCTGCAGGTGGTGGCACATGTCGGCACTAATGACGTGTGTCGCTTAGGATCTGAGGAAATTCTCTCTGGTTTCCAGCGGCTATCTGATTTGGTAAAGGCTGCCGGTCTTGCTTACGAGATAAAGGCAGAGCTCACCATCTGCATCAACGTTGATGGAACCGACTGCGGACCTTTGGTGCAGAGCCAGGTGGAGGGTCTGAATCAGAGGCTGAGACGGTTTTGCGACCGTGTTGGCTGCAGATTCCTTGACTTGCGCTATAGAGTGGTGGGGTTTCGGGTTCCGCTGAATAGGTCAGGAGTTCACTACAATCAGCTGGCGGCTACACAGGTAGCGGAGGCTGTGTGGCGTGGACTGGGCGGCTTTTTAGGTTAGAAGGCCTCGGGAAAGTACAGGGTGGGCTGTTAATCTCAAAGGGTGCATGGCAAATGTAGGACGTGCTTGGATCAAGGAACCGTCGGAATTGTATTTGTAGATTGTTGTATTTGTGCTGGGAAAGTCCCTGAGCTTCAAGCGCTAATAGAAAGCACAGAAGCTGAAATCGTTATAGGTACAGAAAGCTGGCTAAAGCCTGAAATAAGTTCTGCAGAAATTTTTACGAAGTCTCAGACGGTGTTCAGGAAAGATAAATTAGGCAGAATTGGTGGTGGAGTGTTTGTGTCTGCCAGTAGTGATTTATCTTGTAGTGAAGTCGAAGTAGATACTCCGTGCGAATTGGTATGGGTGGAGGCTATATTTAACAGCCGAACTAAGTTAATAAATGGCTACTTCTACCGACCCCCAGACTCCGATGATATAGTTGCTGAACAGTTCAGAGAAAATTTGAGTCTCGTAACAAATAAATACCCCACTGACACGGTTATATTTGGTGGGGACTTCAACCTTCGCTCGATATGTTGGCAAAAATACTTGTTCAAAACCGGTGGTAGGCAGAAAACATCTTCCGAGATTGTTCTAAATGCTTTCTCCGAAAATTATTTCGAGCAGTTAGTCCACGAACTCACGCCAATTGTAAATGGTTGCGAAAACACACTTGACCTCTTAGCCACAAACAATCCTGAGCTGATAGAGAGCATCATGACTGATACAGGGATTAGTGATCACAAGGTCGTTGTAGCTAGGCTCAATACCGTTTCTTCCAAATCTACCAGAAACAAACGCAAAATAAGTGTATTTAAAAAAGCGGATAAAGTGTCACTAGAAACCATACTAAAAGACAATCTCCATTCCTTCCGAACTGACTATGCAAATATAGACGAGATGTGGCTCAAATTCAAAGATATAGTAGCAACAGAAATTGAGAGATTCATACCTCATAAATTGGTAAGAGATGGAACTGATCCACCATGATACAGAAAACAGGTCCGAACGCTGTTGCAGAGGCAACGGAAAAAGCATGCGAAGTTCAGAAGAACGCGAAGTCCCGAAGATTGGCTGAAATTTAAAGACGCGAGAAATTTGGCACGAACTTCAATGCGAGATGCCTTTAACAGGTTCCAACAACGAAACATTGTCTCGAAATTTGGTTGAAAATCCGAAGAAATTCTCGTCGTATGTTAAGTACATGAGCGGCAAGACGTAGTCAATACCTTCTCTGCGCAGTGCCGATGGTACTGTTACCGACGACTGTGCCGCTAAAGCGAAGTTATTGAACGCAGTTTTCCGAAATTCCTTCACGAGGGAAGACGAATGGAATATTCCAGAATTTGAAACACGAATAGATGCTAGCATGAGTTTCTTAGAAGTAGATACCTTAGGGGTTGCGAAGCAACTTAAATCGCTTGATACGGGCAAGTCTTCAGGTCCAGATTCTATACCGATTAGGTTCCTTTCAGATTACGCTGATACAATAGCTCCCTACTTAGCAATCATATATAACCGCTCGCTCATCGATAGATCTGTACCTACATATTGGAAAATTGCGCAGGTCGCACCAGTGTTTAAAAAGAGTAGTAGGAGTAATCCATCGAACTATAGACCTATATCAATGACGTCGGTTTGCAGTAGGGTTTTGTAGCATATACTGTATTCAAACATTATGAATCACCTCGAAGGGAACGATCTATTGATACTTAATCAGCATTGTTTCAGAAAACATCGTTCTTGTGCAACGCAGCTAGCTCTTTATTCGCGCGAAGTAATGGCCGCTATCGACAGGAGATCTCAAGTTGATTCCGTATTTCTAGATTTCCGGAAAGCTTTTGACACCGTTCCTCACAAGCGACTTCTAATCAAGCTGCAGGCCTATGGGGTATCGTCTCAGTTGTGCGACTGGATTCGTGATTTCCTGTCAGGAAGGTCGCAGTTCGTAGTAATAGACGGCAAATCATCGAGTAAAACTGAAGTGATATCAGGCGATCCCCAGGAAAGCGTCCTGGGACCTCTGCTGTTCCTGGTCTATGCAAATGACCTGGGTGACAATCTGAGCAGTTCTCTTAGGTTGTTCGCAGGTGATGCTGTAATTCACCGTCTAGAAATGTCATTCGAAGACCAGTATCAGTTGAAAAGTGATTGCAAAGTGATTTAGAAAAGATTGCTGTATGGTGTGTCAGGTGGCAGTTGACGCTAAATAACGAAAAGTGTGAGATGATCCACATGAGTTGCAAAAGAAATCCGTTGGAATTCGATTACTCGATAAATAGTACAATTATCAAGGCTGTCAATTCAACTAAGTACCTGGGTGTAAAAATTACAAACAACTTCAGTTGGAAAGACCACATAGATAATATTGTGGGGAAGGCGAGTCAAAGATTGCGTTTCATTGGCAGGACACTTAGAAGATGCAACAAGTCTACTAAAGAGACAGCTTACACCACACTCGTTCTTCCTCTGTTAGAATATTGCTGCGAGGTGTGGGATCCTTACCAGGTGGGATTGACGGAGGACATCGAAAGGGTGCAAAAAAGGGCATCTCGTTTTTTATTATCACGTAATAGGGGAGAGAGTGTGGCAGATATGATACACGAGTTGGGATGGAAGTCATTAAAGCAAAGACGTTTTTCGTCGCGGCGAGATCTTTTTACGAAATTTCAGTCACCAACTTTCTCTTCCGAATGCGAAGATATTTTGTTGAGCCCAACCTACATAGGTAGGAATGATCATCAAAATAAAATAAGAGAAATCATAGCTCGAACAGAAAGGTTTAGGTGTTCGTTTTTCCCGCGCGCTGTTCGGGAGTGGAATGGTAGAGAGATAGTGTGATTGTGGTTCGATGAACCCTCTGCCAAGCACTTGAATGTGAATTGCAGAGTAATTATGTAGATGTAGAACGAGCCATGCGCCCGACCCCTCCTTATCTACCACATAATTAATTATGGGCACAACGGTAACGGAAGAAAATGATGGTGGACCTTGCTAGTTGTTAAAATATGGAGTGCACACTCACAATAATTTAATAGAAATCGTAGTCTACTCAGAAAAAAGGAGAACTTTATCATAATAAACAACAGGAAATAGGATTCTGCATATATCTACGAAATGTTATGCGGATTAAGTATTACAATGAGATTTATTATACATCAGAACATAAATGCACATGATTATCGGCACAAACAGTAGGTTAAAGGATAGAGTGTACTGAAATATTATGAGAATAAGAGTTGGCTCGAGAACAAGGGCTCCTACTGTCTGTGATGCAATAGACCGACGATAATGACTGGAGGTCCTAATAAATCAAATATTAATCTTCTGACTATATAGCAGTATGGAAATTGGTAGTGAGAGCTAAAATAGGATCACATGGAGAAACAAGCAAGGTGGAGTTGTAGCAATCCGAGCTTGCGTGCTGCTGAGAGATTCAGTATAAAATTGATAAGGTCCTACAATGCCGTATCGGGAAAATAATATACCAGTACTGAAATCTGCAGCACGTCGTCGGTAGGCAGCGTCCTGATGATGTAGGCGCCGACTTCTGCTATGCAGCAACTCTGTTTCAACCCCTGGCCCTCTAAGGCTATCCGAGAATTCTAAGTTCTTCCGAAAAAGAGCGACAAAGTCGCAAGTCTGTGACTTCAACGAAGATCAGATCCTGAATCCCTCTCTGTGATGCGATGCAACAGCGAAGCAACTCCCTACTCTCCACCAAAAACCGATTTCAAAAATCCCTCACACTGCCTCTGAAAATCATTCACGTCAATAAGGACGTCAACTAGCCTCAGTTTAAGTTGACCAATCACGCCTCTGCTATTCAGGTGAGAGAACTGAACTTGCCGTATGACCGGCTACGAAAACAACCTGCCTAGACCACCGGCCGTCCGGCGCCAGACATTCGCACCCAGCAGGGCACAGACCACAAGTATTCTCAGAATCAAGAGGACAATGCAGTCAGTCGGTGCCAGGAATCTTCATTCCGGACGCGTCGGAACGGTAAACACATAAACTGCGGCGACACTGACGTCTCGCAGGTCATTTCACTCTGTATACAATAGGCGAAACTCGACCGACATCAATCGTTCTGCCAGGTGATTAAGCCTATTGTACAAACCCCTCAGAATTCAGGGAGGTGCAGCCCCCAACCGGAAATGCCGTGTGCCGTGTCCTCCGATGCTTGCCTCGCACAAGCCACCCAGGGAAGTAACCCAACATGTTTAAGAATCAAGTGAAAAGTATTTTTTGAGCTCTCAGTACAAATACTCTCATTACAATAATCTTAATTGGTCTGTCACTACCGTGTAATGACATACAGTTATTTGCAGTGTTCATAGATTTTATGTAAGACCAAAATTTTTTGGGGTTATTTTTAGAACCTGTAGAAAAAATATTGCTTTAAAATTCGTTAAAAGAATCTCTCATTGACCTTTTGACAGCTGCTTTCAGGTCGCATAATTTCTGTTTGTCAGCGGGGTAGTGACTATGCTTAAAACGACCGTGTAAAATTTTCTGCTTCGTCAGCAACTTCCTATTATGTTTGTTGTGCCAAGTTGGATCCTCTCCCTCCCCTATATTTTTGCTAGGCACATACTTCTCTAGCACGTAGTGGGCAATACCTTTAAATTCCGACCAAAGATGCTCATTATTTTTGTGTCTCGTGGTGAATGCTTGGAGCTAACTATGAAGATATTCATTAATGACACTTTTATTTACTTTCGGCAAACCAGAAAACTACACTGTTTCTCTGGTTTCTTTGCAAATTCCACTGACATAGAAGCCACAACGACATTATGGTCGCTAATATCTTCTTCTAGATTAACTTCCCCAAAAGATCAGGTCTGTTTGTGGCCAAGATATTAGGTATGTTCCCATCTCGAGTTGGTTTTCTAACCAACTGCTCAAGGTTGTATGTTCAGAGCGCTCCTAGAATAGCTTCACACGAGTCTTTGCTTGTGCCCCTGTGATAAACATGTAATTTTCCGAGTCAATGGATGCCAGATTAACGTCTACACCTATAACTAATGGATAATATGGATATTTACTTCCTATGTACTCAAGACTTTCCTTATACATTCTGCGACGTTTGTTGCGAATGCTGGTGGTCTATAAAAACTTCCTAATACAATGGTCAATCCTAGTATGATTGACAGCTTTATCCAGACTATTTCACAGTCTGACCTATTATCGATCTCAATTGCGTTTAAACAGTTTTTAACTGCAATGAACACACCACCTCCCATAGCAACAGTCCTACCCTTCTTAAACATTGTCCAATCCGAGTTCAAGATTTCACTGCTATTTATGTCTGGTTTTAAACAGCTTTCGGTACCTAATACAATATTTGCATTTCTACTGTTTATTTCGGAGAGTAACTCGAGGGTCTTCCTACAGGCACTTCGACAATTTACTAACATGAGATTTAGTATATTTAAATCCTTTGGAATGACCTGTTTAGACGAACTAACAATTTTTACAGTTCACACACCGACATCAGTGTCATGAGCTTGTAATTTTTCAGGCCAACTGTTTGTTTCCGTAGGGAGGAACCTAATCTTAAAAACCCCCATGTGCACGCCGCAAGTACTGTGCAACCCATGTAGCTGCTTCCTGTGTGTAGTGCACCCCTGATCTATCGAGGGGCGTCCTACAACCTACAACTCCATAGCGTAGGTCGAGGAATCTGCAGCCACTTTCGTCACAGAGTCGACGTAGCCTCTGGTTTAGATTCTCCACTCGACTGCAAACCAGAGGACCCCGGTTCACCCTGCGTACGATGCTGCAGATCGTCAGCTTGGCTTCCACTCCTCGAGAGATGGAGGCCGCCTTCGCCAATTTAGCCAGACGTCGAAAGGACCCAAGGATTTCCTCGAAACCCCAACGACAAGCATCGTTGGTGCCGACATGTGCTACAACCTGCAGATGGCTGCACCCTGCACGCTCGATAGCCGCGGGAAGAGCCTCTTCCATATTCTGGAGGAGGCCCCCCGGCAAGCGCACTGAGTGAACGTTGGACTTCTTCCCCGCCCTAGCCACTATGTTCCCGAGGGGCTCCATGACCCGCCCAACATTGACGCTCCCAATAACTAACAAACCTCTACCCCCACGTGCCTGCCCGGACCTTGCTGAAGGAGCGGCCACTATACTGGCAGAAGGCGCATTTTGATCTGGCTCCCCCTGCCCCCCCCCCCCACCCCCCACCCGGCATCAAAGAGCACACTGACTCTATTAGCAAAGTGCATTGGATTTGGCAGGAGCCTGCGTTCCCCATGTAGCCTTCGCCTTGAGGCTAGAGACCTTGACACAGTTTGCCACCGACACTGAGGTGAGAGTAGGCTGGTCGGCTCAGACGCATCTGAGGTCGGCTCGGTGACAGAGAGCTGTGACATTCCCCTCCTCCCCCACTCCCCCTCCACATCTAGTACAGCAGAGGCTGCCCCAGGCACCCTATCTCCACCGCACCTCAAGGTGGCACTCTGGAGCTTGTTGACTGGGGCCAACAAAGCTTCCAGCTGCGTTTGATTTGCGGTCAACTCTTCCTGTATCCACACACAACAGACACAGTCCCTATCCATCTAGTTAATAACAGATTTACTATAAGAAACTTAAGGAACCTACTGCCACACAAGGTTAACAGCTACACTCTGGTTGGCAGAAAGACACTCAACAATGAAAAACAATAAAAATGTATGGTAGAAGCTAGATCTGGTGCTTATTTTTCAGCTAGGGGCTATCTAGTGAATACTAAAGAATACGACAGTGGCCTACAGTAAACTTCTAGGGACTATCTAGTAAATATTAGTAACGAATTAAACAGTAACCTACGGTAAGCTACACCTACTGACTATCCCTCGTATTTATAATATAAACAAGCGTATACGCACACGCAGAAATGGCCTAATAAAACTCTAAAAACTGGTACCTTAAATGTGCCGAGTGTAAATGACACTAATAAACGTAAATACTCAGTATTGTACACTGATAGATGGCAGGTAAAAACAAAACCTTTAGCTAGCAATTAGAGTTCATAATGTAAAGCACAAATACGAACTCTGCTTTATAGGAACCGATGGGCTTACAGTACACGATCACTAAAGCTCACAGCAAACTAAGGTTGGCTCTGAGCACTATGGGACTCAACTGCTGTGGTCATTCGTCCCCTAGAACTTAGAACTACTTAAACCTAACGAACCTAAGGACATCACACACATCCATGCCCGAGGCAGGATTCGAACCTGCGACCGTAGCAGTCGCACGGTTCCGGACTGCGCGCCGAGAACCGCGAGACCATCGCGGCCGGCTCAAACTATGGAATTAAAGCAGCGGCCAGGTAAGTTTTAGCTTTCTGCTAACTAAACCGCATGTAAGAATGGCTCAGAAGTTATATTATAACACTGATTTACTCAGATATTGTAGTGTAACACTAATTTACCACGTATTTTACGTCTGCTTAAGTGTAACGGTCGCAGATTACTCTAGTCAGACGTATACAAGTGAGGTTAGAATTCACTATCAGTATCACTTTTCCCAATAAAACGTATAAAAAATGCTACCTTCAATATATCGAGTCTAAATGACACTAACAAACGTAAAAACTGAGTATTTTGCACTGACTTAATTGATAATCCCGCGTATTTAACGCCAGTTAAGAATTTAAACAATCGTTTGCGTACACGCGAAACTGTGCTAAACAGATACTTCTCTTATCTTATTCAGACGCAAGTAAAAACTGAAACCTTCAATGTATCACGTCTATCTGGCACTAATGCACGTAGATAAAATAGAATTTACAGCAAAAACGATTAACTACTGGCTAAATTACTCATCTCGTAACACAGCAAGCGCAAGGCGCTTGTAGTCGGCATCAGGGCTGCCAATACCGATGTAACAACAGACATCATAGTGCCCGTGAAAATTACTATGATTACTGTGCTTTATTAGGAGGTCAGATTTATTTCGTGCTATTGTCAGTAACGCATTTGGCTTGGGATTAAATAATTCGTGATTCTTTTTTTAAATTAGAGCCATGTTGTCACGCAGCTGTGTCTCACCATTTCAGGGATTCTGAATATTATTTCAAATACTTTATCCTTGTTACTAATGTATCACTTTTATTAACGAGGTTCCCATAACACAGAACAGAAGGTAACTATATCTGATCAATGATTTTTAAAATCTGTGTTTATGTTTGTCATGCAAAGTGAATAATAATCGACCTCACGTTGACGGTGAGGAGTATGATGTACAGTGTACGAAACAAAACTGTTTGCCAGGGAAGTGGATAGCAAGGGGACCGCACTTATTCGTCATCACCTACTTCGTCCAAATATATGGCATACGCAGGTCTTGGCCAGAAATGAACGTGACGGAAGTGGAAGCTGCAGATAGCCAAGCTTCTAAAGTAGCGTTCTGGTTCGTGTCGGGCAAGGCATGAGCCATTCATGATGGTGTAATTTCGACGCAGCGGTTGCCTCAGCGGAAAGACTCGTGTTGTCGAGTCCCTACGTGGAATCGTTTTTATTAGTTTTCAATTTTTACGTAAGCAAACAGAACCCTTACGTAAATAAACCGAAATAATGCTCAGTAAAGTGCATAGAAAGGAAGGGCAAAGGAAAATTTGAGATTTCAAATAAATTTCCAGGAAGGTATTATAAGGCGTTACGAGAACATCAGATATAAGACTAGACATATATTTTACAGCTGGTGTGCGATGGTCATCGTAAACACAGGAGAATTTTGTCGGCATTTTGCACACGTTATAAACGTTGCATATTTGCAGTTACGTCGCACATTAGTAGTTTAAAGTTTCTATAAAAAAACAAACTTAATTTATATTCATGGAAGTTTCTCTCTCATCGCATGGTTTTGCAGCAAACCAACCGCAACGCGTGATGTAGAACTGTAGAACTGAATGTATTTTGAAGCAGTTTTCTCAGGATGCGATTTGTTTTTCTATCTCTCAATGAAATAAGAACAGTTCAAAGCTTTTTGATCAAATTCTTTATCCGGCAGCATAAATAAACGTCGCTGTTGGGGAGAATCAGTATAATACCGTACGACAGCAACCCCTTTTCATCCTAAAAAATATCGTCGAATAATTGTGGAATTGTTTGTCCCCCTTCCCGTCACGAATCAATTAAAAGAAGAAATTTTTTCTCCTGCGCATAAGGATTCATCACATGTCAAACATTTCCGGATGTTAAGTTTATCAGATTTTGATGAAGTAATGACGTCATTCCTATGTTTTGTCCTTTACTCACGCATTTCGCTTTATTTGCGGTTCAAGTGACATAAAAACAAAAAATAAAAAAAAGCTTTCCCACACAGGGACTCGACCCCACGACCCCGGACTACAGATCTGTACACTTTCCACTGCGCCAAGAGCCGTGTGGAAGCTACGCTAACTTACATGACTTTTGCCTCACTCGACCCGCGCCAAAATTATAATTGTCTCTGAACGCTTGACCATTTGGAGCTCCCACTCCCGTCACCTTGACTTCTAACTAAGCCCTGGGTATACCATAAATTTTGACGAAATCGGTAATGACGAGTATCCGTGGTCCCCACCTAAAGTTCCACACTGAACATTCTAGGTGTGTACAGACACGTTACAAATTGTGGCAACACTTTCGCCCACGTTTGGTTATAGCGGTAACATATTATCATAACAGCGAGACGTACTAGACACAACAATTGAAATTAACGCCAATTAAACGTTGTACATTGGAGTATAGGAAGTCGACAGCGGTCGCGAGATATTCATTAGTGATTTGATCGGCAGCGCTAGGTGCGGTCCGAATAAGGTGTTAGCGTCACTGTATACGTAGTTCGCGGTCTTGAATCT
This sequence comes from Schistocerca gregaria, assembly GCF_023897955.1. Classification (NCBI taxonomy): domain Eukaryota; kingdom Metazoa; phylum Arthropoda; class Insecta; order Orthoptera; family Acrididae; genus Schistocerca; species Schistocerca gregaria. The sequence goes on along the minus strand of NC_064931.1, from coordinate 440,432,817 downwards.
GTTCTTGCGTGGTTCATATGAAGAGGGCGTATCCTTATTGTTGAAACCCAACCATGACCCTACTTAAACAAAAGGTGATTTTGGACTCACCAACGTTAGAAACAAACGCAGAGCTCTAACATCAAGACACGGAAATCTCACAGCGTGCGTTGTAAATGCAGTGAAACCTACAGAAAACCGGGCGCCAGGTATGGTCAGCCATAAAGTTGTCACAAATTAAAACATGTATGATTAAGAACAGCTACATGCGAAGGGTGAGGAGCTTCACAATAAAGGATGTCTGTAATGTGCTGGCAGATGATAAATGTACATGAAAATTAGAGAAATACATCCACACAACCGCTTGGAATAGGGTTTGATAAAATACCGATGTCAAAACCTTACCTTAAAACATAAAAACTATGTGGTATTGAACTTTATACACCATCATAACTACAAACGTACGTCTATTCAGGATCTGCTTGTCAAATACTGACAAATGCTTGAACTGTCAACAGACTGATTCTATACTTCCTTGTTTTACTAGCTACGCAGCAAACGTGATATGGCAATGGACATAGAATAAGCTTCACATCATGAACCACATCAAGCAAAAATAAAGTTTTGGAGGAACTTTTAGTTCCGACGAGATGGCTTACCCAACTCAAAACATAACGGTCACCGTATTGGTTAATGAGCAAATTCCGTGAATTCTGTTTGGGAAGAATGAGCAAGTCACTACAGGAATTTCAGTACGACATCATGCAAGAGTATGGGAAAATCTCTTAACATAAAAGATGGTAAAAGGCGGGTTCGTAACGAAAAGTGACACTAAAATGAGCGCCGTTTATGTATATAGTTCTATCTTATTTTCCTCTAGCATAATAGAAGAAATTTTATACTGAAACAGGTCAATCTTAAAAGAAAGCCCTTACTATGTGACTAGAATATAGATTTTGACGTCGATACTGACATCACAATATTTTTATAATCTGAAGACGGCAATGGGCGAAAACAGTAATTCTGAAATGTATAATTTATGTGATCAAGATGGACTTTTACAGATAAAGTGCCATAACATGATCGCGGACTCATTTAGAGACTTTATGTCGTCAGTTGATCCTTAAAAACGGTTTATAACCTCAATATTATTTTATGTTTGCGTTAGAACTGTGTTGAAATTATCAGAAAGCCTTTTTATCTACGGGTGCATACCACATTTTAGTACCTTGCGGGCCTGTGTGGCCGAGCGGTTCTAGGCGCTACAGTCTGGAACCGCGCGACCGCTACGGTCGCAGGTTCGAATCCTGCCTCGGGCATGGATGTTTGTGCTGTCCTTAGGTTAGTTAGGTTTAAGTAGTTCTAAGTTCTAGGGGACTGATGACCTCAGAAGTTAAGTCCCATAGTGCTCAGAGCCATTTAGTACCTTAAAAACATGGTATATTTTCTCAGGAATGTATGGAAAAATTTCATTTCTATGGCAACAGGAACCCTGAATTAATATCTTTTTAATTAATGTAGCAACATTTGAGCTCCAGTCAGTATTCAAGACAAAATTTGTTACGAAGTACTAAACAGTATCGCAGGAGAGTCCCTTCCTCGTCATCTGGAGCAACCAGGATGGAAGTGCTGAGAATGGGGCAAGTGGCTCACCCACAGATGCGAGAAGCTCAACTGGAAAAAACAGAGAGCGGAAAAGCACAGGCCAAAGCAGGAAATGACTGTGAAGTAAACCGGAAACTAAACCTTCGACAAGACAAACTTGAAGCCAGCGCCGAGCTGCGACTGTCCCCGTGCAGCGAAGGTCATATCATAAAAAAACCTACACACATGGACTAAACCTGGACACAAATGGCATTGAAACCAGCCCTCGAAGATCAGAATGGCGAGTCAAAGAGCCCGGTCTTCACACATAGGATCAAAGTTTGGTCCCGCCATATGACCAATAACTTTTATGTCCCGGCAGTGGTAGCACCGAAGAGCCTTTCTGTGATAGCTTTTCTTGCCTTGATGAGTACAACACTGGATTATATTTTTGTAGTTTTGTGAAATTTATTGTGGTACGAGCTTGCAAAAATTGTATTAGAAAAATAAAAATAATAATACAAAATGCACCCAAGTTATTTTAGGGGCATTCGTCTTATAGCAGTGGGTGATTTCAGACCGATCACATTTCTAGCAAAACTTCATCATTTAAGAAATCCGTATTACAAATTCAGGAGAAAGTAATTAATCGGTACGCATGCGGCAACATGCTTTTCCTAGTATGTCCCGAAACGTCACGCACAAAAACGGGTTCATTGGTTATAGAAAGATAGGGTCAAATGTTTTGGTGAACTTTGAACTAGGAATTATTTGTTTAGCTAACAGGAGGAACGTTTTACTGTAACTATCATGAAGTATAATGACGAATTTGAAAAGTTACATGCTTTCATCATCGTAGCCCAATGGAGCAAATCAGTTGGTTCCTTCAAAATACATAAAACTGCAGCCAGTAACTTTTTTGAAATAGTTATTTATTCATTCCATGAACAAGATTTCAAACCTTTTCAGGGTACGAGAAGTAACATGTCTATTTAAAGCATAATGCTGGTAGCTGTCTCTGTAACAAGAAGCTGCAACATACTTTAATTCATCGCCATGAGTATTGTTTATCTGCCGATTTGAATCCAAAATTTACTTTTTAACTTACTGTGACAGCATGGGCGGCTTCTGTTGTTGATATCCTTCTGTCTGCTTCCAATGTGATGGCCATTTGGTACCACATCTCTCACTTATACAGGATATGTATGCATATACATTGTGATTACGAAACTTTGCAGCTTCCAGCATGTACTACACAACTGGTACTTGTTACAAAGAACTTAACACAAAGATATGACATAGGCCGACTTTCTTCGGAAACATTATTTATTTTTGCATTAGATGTGGTCTATAGTTCGCCGTAAGGGGCTTATGGAGATACCATAGAGTCATGGGCTGTTTCTGAGAAAACCCGAAGAACATGATTTTTGGGTACCAAAACCAAAATGCGGATTCCAAGACGGCTATTCACAGAACACAGATTAAATTTTTACTGTACATTCCTATGATCCCGATCTCGAATAACCTTAGAAATGTTCTTTATATCTTTTTCGTTTTCCGAGCTTCAAAGTTATCCAACTTGTACACGTAAAATACGCATACAATATCCGGAGTGAGGTAGGAGAAATAGGCTATAAACTATTTCCATTGTTATTAGAAGGGTTCCGGGAACCTCATACTATAGGAATGAAGCATAAGCAAAATTTTTGTGCACATAAACTCCAATCTGAGGTATAAAATTAGTTCCGAGCTATTTCTGTTCACAAAAGTAAACTATGAAAACTTTACTGACCATAAAGTTCTTTTCATACCAGTGACATGACCTGAGCACACAGAAGGTTAATATGCTCCTATTTTAAAAGACCCTGACCAGAAAGTGGAGTACCAGCTGCCTCATTCCACCTCCTTCCTGAGCATGTTTAAAGGATTTTCGAAATATTGTGGCATGCGAACATATTTGCCCTTTTTTTATACTGAGGGGGAAGAAGACAATGACAGTGGGAAAGAGACGTAAATGTAATAAATACCGGAAGACAAACAGTGGTTGTGGTATTTAAAGAGCTAAGGAGTCAGTGACAGTGTGAGAGAAAGAGAGGGACACAGTGGCAGTGGAACATAACTGACAGTGACAGAACAGTGTTAGGAAGGCAGTGCCAGTTGGACAGGAATAAAGAGAAGGAGAAAGTGGAAGTGGGTGAGAGTCAGTGATAATGAGAGACAGAGTCTAAGACAGTGACAAAGAGGAAGAGAGAGAAAGCGACAATGAGGAGACACAGCAGCAGTGGGAAGGAATGACCGTGGTAGTCGCACTAAGAGAGAGCAATAGGAAGACAGTGGCTGAGGCGGTGAGACAGGGGACAGTGACAGATAGAGAGACACAAAGGGATGGTGGCAATAAATTGGGCTTAATGAGGAAGTGAAAATGAGAAATTGGGGGAGTGGATGGATATGAGCGACTTACAACGATGGGCTAGTGGGTGTGAGAGAGTTACAGTTAGGGAAGCTTGTTGAAGTGAGAATTGGGTTGCATGTTAAGAAGAGCGCGAATATGTGCGCATCCCAAATTTTTGTGAAAATTCTTAAAGATGCTGAGGAAGGTAGAATGAGGCAGATGGTATCCTACTTTTCAATCAGAGTGTTTTAAAACAGGAGCATATTAACCTTTCTTTTGATCCGACGAGGGCATTTTTCCACTGGTCGAATTATTATTCAGTTCTTTGGCATTAATAACACCGGTAATTATGCAAATTATTTTCAAAGTAGGCCCTCAGATGTAAGCGCGAAGCTCAACAACAATACCTTTCCTCTTTTAGTCTGGAACACTTCACTAGCACACAGTTTCGATAACAGTCAGGGACAAGTTAACTAAACGAAGAGAAAGTTTTTTCTGTACGCATAAAACTATTCACAGAAGCAATAGACACAACGGGAAACAGATATAGTAGAAAAAAATCATTAAGATGAAATTTACTAAGAGAGAATAAATGTTAAACGATGGTCTCATAAATTGTGGTCTCGAAATAAAGCTACAAAAATGCCGAGAAAAATAAGTTCAACTGTTCGGCGTAATGGGTCTAAATAAGACATCTAATTTCAGTCAGACAATATTTAATAAAATTAGGGTGGACGTGTAGTAATGATACGAAAGAGATAAGCAGCTACTAAAATTCAAGGACGTTTCAGCTGACAGGATTAATGCGGAATATGGTTTTCCAACTGAAATTATGGTTCGTTATTCCTTAATTCTCGAGGAAAAAAGAACTCAGTAATATTGGTGGTCTAAGGATATCAGACTTGAGGCGCCAGACGACCGAATGCACCTCGCTTTACCTTACTGCAATTAGAATTTAATTTGAGAAAATTACTATCTGTATTCTCATTTGAAATTGTTTTTAATATACCCAAATGATGCTATTATAACTGAAAATTATTTTGAATATAGAGGAAGTTGCCTATTATGGGAGATCTCAACAACGCGTGAGAGTTAGTTTATGACTAAAGTAAGTGCTCAGATCTGTTGGTATCAGAACGTATTACTCACAGTGAATGAGGCATAGAGCAGTGACAAAACGACATTACAGATCTAGACATTGTCCAGAATTTTTGATTTTAGAAGTGTTGAATTTCAGTTTTTTTAGTTCAAAATGGCTCTAAGCAGTATGGGATTTAACATCTGAGGTCATCAGACCCCTAGACTTAGAACTGCTTAAACCTAACTAACCTAAGGACATCACACACCACACACATACTGCGACTGTAGCAGCCGCGTGGTTCTGAAGCGCCTAGAACCACTCTGTCACGGCGGCGGTTTTATTTATTTATTTACTTATTTTAGTGTACGTTCTTGTACGGCTTTAATAACCAAAGTTGAACAGCTATTGCGACAATACGTATATGATTATATTATTGAAATATTCCTTTTCAATCGCTATAATGAATTGTTCTTGAAACCGAACAGCTTAACTATGAGGCTATGTTTAATAGTGCAAGATGGCTTATCCCTAATATGCAATACCATGAGTATTTCATGCAGATATCCAATTAACAAAAAAACAGTTGCATCAAATTTTCTAATATAAAGTGTGGTAATGTGAGACGAGGAAAGTTTCACTTTGGGAATGGGACTAGTGTGACGTCCATTCATCATAGACATCCATAACCTGCCTCATACGACAGGCAAGGAGGCGGTCCGCCTCTGAAAACACGTCACATCATCTGCGAGACTCTCGGTTGTGCCCAGCACCTCGTTCCACAGCTGGTCAGGACTAAAAAAAATGGCTCTGAGCACTATGGGACTCAACTGCTGTGGTCATTAGTCCCCTAGAACTTAGAACTACTTAAACCTAACTAACCTAAGGACATCACACACATCCATGCCCGAGGCAGGATTCGAACCTGCGACCGTAGCAGTCGCACTGGTCAGGACTCGTTTTGGTCCACATATTTTCAATGGGGTTGAAGTCACGTACTCGATCAAATGAGTCGATCAGGTCGACGCCAGCGTGTTGTGAAAACCGTTGCTGAGGAATTCATCTCGAGTAACCTGGTGAGTGGTCCAGCTGCAATTGGATCACTCTACTGAGAAAGCGCATCCTCAAATCCCTTGCCATAGTATGTCTCATGATGTGCACATACTGATCCGCTGCTAGATGACAATAAATTTGATTATTATCGCTGTCCCATCTGATCACATCCACCCCCAGCACGAGACTGCGAGGCGGCCAACACCACGTGAGTATTGTGTAATATGCTGTGGCTCACATCATGCTCACCGTGGCATGTAGACCATCACCAGACCCTCATTCACTGAGCTAAATATCGACTAGTCTTCAAAGATGACGTAGCAAGGGTGCCCATAACCGGTAACAAGTTGTTGGGGCGCGGAGGGGGGGGGGGGGGTTGGAGGGAGAGCTCGTGCGCCCCCTCCCCTAGGTCTCAGAGAAAGGAAAAAATATAATGTAGTCAGAATTTTTTTTTTTTCAAGAAAATGTGTTAAATTCTGAATTATTCAGGTTTCTAACAGAGTCGGAAATGGAACTCTTTTATTGCTACTTCCAAGTCGTCGTTTGTCTTCCAAAATATTAAAAATACATCACATCCCCTGGTCTAGCTCCCACCCTACCTCTTAAAAATATCATATGTGCGCCTTTATGATGAGGTGCCAGTCACGGTCTACATTACATTCAACGAAGACAAGTCTATAAAGTCTCTGGTCTTTAGAAAGGGCCACTTAATTAGTAATCTTCGAAGGGCAGCATCCCGTAAGCGGTAGAGAACTGTTCCAGAGAAATTGATCTCATTCTTGAGTTGGACGGAATTTAAAAACGGACGTTCCATAAAAGCGTCAACTAACACGTTGTCTTGCTGAGACATCGACCCGTTTCGTCAGGCCGGTCCTCGAAGCGGTCCAATTATCCCTTTCTCGCGCCAATACTTTCGACTTCCGGGCACAGCGGGATTGACCGCCGGACCTCACTGCCGCTTCACGTGCACTGAAATCATCGCACTGGACGAGAGACAGGACGCTGCCTCTCGTGACCTGTGTATGCTGAGACATCCTGGCATCATGGCTGGCGTATTTCGACTATATTTGTGTTACGCTTGCAATACATCAACCAGCAATATAGTTACGTATATTATGGAGGAAAAGCGAACCCTACCTAATTACTTCAGTCGATTCCACAGCCTCAAACCCTCCCAACCGGCTTCCACATAACTACACAGATCTTCTCTAAATTATTTATTCATGGCAGAAGCATCTAGACGTTTCAGACAGATATAGGTGTCATAATGCATATTAAAATAATATGCGGTAGTCATACGCTATCATGGATCATTAAAAAGGCCTATGTGTAAAATCGTTACAGTAAGAAGGGAAAATATTCACTGCTAAAAGTGTGTTACAATTGGTGCTAGGGACCGATGACCTCAACAGTTTGGTCCCATGAGACCTTACCACACGTAAAGAGTAGATACCATCGGTGATCATGCAGCTCTCTTAGAATGAAATGATAATTAAATCAAGACCCTACGCTGCTGACAGGCGTTGATATACATCAACGGGGACAGCTGAAAATGTGTGCGCCGACTGGGAATCGAACCCCGTATCTCCTCTTTACATGACAGACGCTCTATCCATCTGAGCCACGAGGGACACACAGGACAGTGCGACTGCAGGGATGTATCCCTTGCACACTCCCCATGAGGCCTACATTTCTACATAAAGCACACACATTGCCCTAACTCTTCCGGGACTCGGTAAGATTTTCTGTCGCGAGTAATGAGTTAAATGGGCAGGGGCACTACGAATGTAGTGTGTAGACATTAAGTTGTGAATGTGGGTCTCGCGGGGAGCGTGCAAGGGATAAATCCCTGCAGCCGCACTATCCTCTGTGCACTCGGTGGCTCGGCCATCTGTTGTTGACAATTGTAACTACTGTAATTTCGAAAGTTTGTCTGTCTGAAAATGTACTGTTGTCCCAAGCATGTTGCAACAAACGGTGTATTTCTATCGCTGCTCGTTTAGTTTGTATTGCCGTTTCAAATATACCGGTCATTTTTGAAACGCCCTGTATATATAAACTGATTCAGTTGATATGGAAGAATGGGACAGTGCCAGAAGAATGGCCGTAATATGGCCGATACCATCTGCAAAAATATATGGAGTATCAAGGACAGTATGGGAAACAATGCCTTTCACCTTCACTTTATTTTTCCCTTTGGCCCCAGCAATGAATTAAGTATTATGAATGGGGTAGTAAACAGTAGTGCGCAAGCCCCGAACACGCCTAAAACGACGCATCCGGGAGTCGATCAAAGCCTCTTCATAATAAGCCCTAGATACAAGGAGGAAGGAAAACGGAATGTGACAACTACAGATGTATCAGCGTGTTTAATGTAACCTAAAAGGTGCTGTCGTAATCCTGAGAAAATTACAATCATTCACAGAGAACGTTATACAGGAATACCAAGCTGGCTTTTGATCAAACCGCAGATCACATTTTCATCATAAGACTTTTGTTTGAAAAACACTGGGAATATAATAAAGGCGTCTATAGTCTGTTCGTCGATCTTCAGTGTAAATACGACAGCATCCACAGGAATAGCCTATGCAATGCAATGCGTGACTTCAAAATCCCTGAGAAGCTAGTTAGAATGGTGCAGACTTGTATGGATCGATAAACGCCAGCAGTGCGTTTCCGAGGGATCACGTCATAAAGGTTCGAGATTGAGACAGGTCTCAGAAAAGGGGATGCTCTGTCATGTGTTTTGTTCAGTGTAATCTATGAGAAAGTTATAAGCGAATGTAGGTAACAGGAATTGGCTGGAGTGTAGATGAATGGTAGTTTCAATTGTCTCGAATGTGCAGATGATATAGTACAGCTAAGTGAATCAATCCATATGTTGAATGAAATGTACCAGGAAATAGACAACTACGCGCAGAAGGTGGGACTGAAGGGGAATCAAGACAAAGCGGAGTTCAAGCAATTAGGAGGAATACAAGAGCAGCAAGAATTTCTTGAGACAGATAGCATGACGTTCAAGAGAGTGCACCAGTTCTAGCACTTGGGATCTCGGTTTACCAGCAACAACAACATAGAAATGGACATCAAGGAAAAAATACCAGTGAGAATGAAATGCATGTATTCCCTGAAGGAGACTCTCAGCGCAAAATCAATATCAGCGAATACTAAGATGAGAATATATAACACAGTAATATGCCCGGCCGTCATGTACAGTTCAGAAACCTGAAGCATGACAAAATGCGAAAGGAAACACTATTACTATTTGACAGAAGAGTAATGAGGAAGGTGTTGGGACTAATCTTAGATAAAGAATGGAGAAGGAGGAATGAGGAAATCTATCTCTTGCTGCAACAACCACAATAGTGCAGAAGCTGAGAAGCAAAAGAATCCACTGGACAGGCCATGTAGCCTGTATGTCAGGAGAAAGGCAGGTGAAGAAAGCATTTGAGGAGAAACTAAGCATCACAAGCCCCATGGGACGACCAAGGCAGCACTGAATGGACAACCGGGCGGAGGACTTGACAGCCCTGGAAACTAAAGGCGTATGGAGGAACCGAGCAGAACAGAAAGGAATGTAGACAGTTTGTGGATGCAGCGCGCGATCTGCAGGGCCTGTGACCGCTGGATATGTATGCGTGTATGTACTTTCAGGACTCGAACTACGTACGCCTCGCTGCAGCACTACCGCCCGTTTGTGGTTTTCTGGCCTCGAGCACGGACGCAAATAAGACATGTGTACAGGGGAAGGACGTGCGGGCGTGTTATTCGTCGGAGGTTAGCAGCACGTCGTCGGCGATAGCCGGCAGGTGGGGGAACCCGCTGCCGCTTTTATGCAGCGCGAGGCTCGGCGCTGCCCGCATTCTCCAGTCGCCCGCCGCAGCTCCAACATGCTGGTCGGCTACCTCCTGCTCCTCTGCACCTTGTGGTAAGCTGGCACGGCCGACTTCGCTGCACCACTGCGTGCTATTGCTGATCATAGCCCCTGCAGATGTCAAGTTAATTAGATTCCTCCTAATCAGGTCGTAGAAAGTATTATACTGGTAAGTCATTTAGATCGTAATATCTTGTTTTTTGAACAGCATTCAGCCATTCGACCACGTTCTAATGTGTTACTTCGTTGGAAATATTGTATTAGGGAATGTAATTTATTATTTATTTACCGCTTACGTAAAATGACAGTTACGTTTTAGAGACGTTCTTGCGAACTACTAATTGTTACAACAAATATTTTCTCGAACTCAGAGTGTATCCAGTCCTGTACTCAGAGGTCGGATCAGGATTAAAAATAAATAAATAATTAAAGAACTCTGGAAATCACCAGTAAAAATTGAGACACACTTACATCAAGAAAGTTAGAAATGAATTTTATCCAAACGCATCCGGTTTAAATGTCCAGTAAATTTTTCGTTTGTTGTTTGACCATGGTGTTGCGTCGTAAAATGTGTATAATCCTAAAGTAAGGATTTTTCCCGATAAGTTTATTTATACTTAACGAACTTCAATTTCGAAGGAAGTTTTTCATCGGTTTACTCTGGATTACAGCGTAAAAAGAAGCTAACAACATAATGAAGCTTATGAAGACAAAAAGAATGTGCGGAATGTTTTCGTTGCTTAAAATATTGCGTTACTTGTAGTGTATTAGTTGGCATTAAGGAAAGAGACATCTACACACACACACACACACACACACATAAATATATATATATATATATATATATATATATATATATATATGTGTGTGTGTGTGTGTATTTGTACTGACTGTGAAAACTGTGTCTGTTCACAGTACAGATATCAAAATGTATCCTCGCTTGTGTCAGAGTGCTCCGTCTGTTCTAACATACTCTTGTGATTATGTGTGTAATTATAAATGCCGAATAGAATTTGTGTGTCAGTTGTCAATGGTCCTGCTACTCCACGGTTTCAAATTTTTCTCTGATTAGGTGATTATAATATACTGCCAGTAACACTAAATCGGAAAATTGAAACTAAAAACTCATGACCGGTGTAGATGCGGTTGGCACCACTGCCGCAAGCTGTATCTTCTGGATATAGTAGAATAAAATACGTGGTCCCAGATCGAAAAGATATTAAGTTCCTTATTTTCCAGACATGATCTGTACGTAAACTAATTTCAGATATCTAATACGATTTAAAATAGACTCAGTTTTTCATTCATAACCACTAATATTGTTATAGTCATTTATACCATCTAAGCACATAATAATATACATTTTATGACAAGAAACCTCGAAAATGTAGTGACATTTAACTATGATATAATAATGACCATTCTTCGATTTTGCGGCAATTATCAACGTTGATATAAATCCAAATACGTCGTAAGACGTATTAGATAATAATCATGAAAGGAACATCCTAGCACACAGTTTTAATTTGCTGCGTGGTTTCAAAACAGCGCATACTCCGCTGTATGCTGAAGATTGATACTGGATTAATGATTGTTTCACAACTTTCCGGTGCTCGCTGTAAGTCAGTCCAGTGCCTGATAAATAATCTCTATCATGATTCACCGTCGGGAGTTTTTAGTTGTGTATACCGTACCAACCACATCTACGTCTGTACCACAATGAATATAAGACGAGCATACGCACTACAGCCTTGGTATCGCCCATTGAAGAGATCTTTGGTTACAGAATAGCCTTCTTGACGGGCATGGCTATCTGTTTTAATTTATCCAAAAGATAAAAAACGTTTTGCGTTCGTTGGCTCATGATTCAAGCGATCGTACTGTACGTCATGTCTATACATGTGGTAGTAGAACTAGAATGTAAAGAAGTATAATCATGCATCTGTAGAATCTGCACTAACACTTGTAAAAGATTTTCCCACCAAGCAGGATACATGTGACTGAAATCACTTTTATACCAGACATCAAGTAGATGACAATGCAGAATTTATTCAGATTACGGAAGTTTACATAACCTCTGACTATAATTCAGTATGACGTGAAATCCCTAAAATCTACCCAGAGTTTGAATACATTATGGCTCTTCCCACTAGGTGTTGGAATTTCCACTAACATGCTGTTGTTTCTTAATACGCTATTCAACGCACTTCTTCACGAAATAAGCGTTGAGAGATCTCTCTTTTTCCTGTGGCACGATACATTCCATCTCGATAACATCTGATAAGAAACAATTGAAATATTAATCACCCTTAAGATAAGAGTCGATGGAACTTCCGATATGAACGACTGCACATTCAGAAAAGCGATTTTCCTGCTCTCCGAACGCAGCTTGGTAAACACCTTACTAACAACGTCGTTAGCTTATCGTTCTGTGGAAAGAATGTTAAGTCGTGATATTTCTTTGCTGAGTTTCCCTGTGTTCAGAACATTTGTTCATTTAAGACAGTTCAAGGATCTCTGCTAACAGTTTATCAGCAAACATGTAGTGCATCCAGAAGTGTTAAGCAATACTTGTACAAACAGTAGTCGTTGTTTCAGTGCACTGTGAATGGCAATATTTTCAGACTCGTTTGGAGATCAAAGTAACAGCAAGCATGCAGAAACTATCTGTTGTTCTGTTCTTTGCTGCCTGTGGAATACGAATGTTTCTTCCTAGGCTTTAATTTAAAAGAACTTCGCAAACTGTATCTGCGAGAAAGTACACTACTTGTAATTGTTGGGAACGCGCGAGGCGCCCCGAAGGTCAGACCTGACAAGGCTAACTACCAGGAATTCGAGTTGCTGCGACGGCACACTGGAAGTAGTACAAAGGAATAAAGCCTCCACCAAGAGACAACTGTACTGAGATTGAGGAGTTCTTATGTCCGCTCCAGGGTCAGTGGCAGCGAAAGAGTCCTATTCACGTTGCTATGTTAATAGGCAGCTCGGCAGACTGTCAGAAACATAACGTCTATCGCACACTCTGCGGCGGGAATGAGGAAGCAAGCTTAGTGATTAACGTCCCGTAGACGTTAAGGCTATAAGTGGCTGGGGTCTAGGGTAGAGAGACGATGCTGAATGAAACATGTCTGCATTCGAATGTAGTCATTTAGGGTAATCGCGGAACACTATCTCACTTCCGGCAATTGCAAGCATCTTTCCTTTTCTTCCCCTTATTCCTTGTCATTTTTTTCTGCTGAAGCCACTCCTCCACATGCCTACATGCTGACCATTTGAACGTTTTACGTCGCCATCGCCAATCGGTATGAGATTGGTAAGAGACAGGTACTAACGAGGTCGCGACTAGGAAAGAGTGATAACTATTGGAAACGAGACGGCAAATCATAAGGGAAAAGTGACACAACATTCACTGCGGGAACTCTGAATAATTCAGCAAGAAGAGAACGGAGCTATCATGCCTTAGAGCTTATGGCCGTTAGGCATAGAGCTCTCGTGCTGGGAAGCTTTGAGATCCCTCTGGTCTATTTGGCGCAGGGACAAATGAATGCTGATAAATTATTTTCATATTAATGCAAGCCAGCTCCGAGGTCCAGTATCTAGAAAAGCAATGGGTGGACGTTATATTTTATTGAGAGATCTTTCCTTGACTTCTCGCACTGCCGCAAACGGGACGGGAAACAGAACAACCAGTTACAAATTGTTACGTTATTTTACTGCAGAATCCATCGGCAGGAGGACCAATGATAACGTATAAGCGTGTTCTTACATTTTATCTAGGTCTTATATTGTCTTTTCACGTCGCAGAGTATTCTTGAAAGATATATCTAACGCATATGTATGTTTCTGTGACGCGAGGCTACAAGTTGATATTTCAACGATCTCACCGTCCACAAAGTAATTTGTTATATACTTAGCAGAAGATATAAGTTTTTGCAAGTACAGAAGGACTGTTACTCGGCGATTATGGTTGTAACTCTCCAAAGGAATATCTTACCTGATATCTCCAATAGTCTTCGATAGCATGTATGGCTATTTTAACCCGTGTGAAGGACCCTTTGTTTTCGTCTGATAATTATGTAAAACGCCCTAAGTGTATTCAGCGAATGATGTTCGTAGAAGAAATGGAAAGTAAGCCCATTTTTAGTCTACGGAAACGTGAGAAACAGCCGAACCACGCTACATCAATATCTACATGATTAATCTGAAATTTAAAATTAGGTACCTCTAACGTTACACTTTCGAACAGCACGTGGGAAAAAGAAACACTCAGAGCAAGCTCTGATTTCCCTTATTTTATTATGATGATGATGTTTCCCTATGTAGGTTGGGGCTAACAAAATATTTTCACACTCTGAAGAGAAGGTAGTTGACTGAAATTTCATGAGAAGGTCCTGCTGCAGCGAAAAATGCAGTTTTTATGACTGCCATCCTAATACGTGTGTCATATCCGTGGCATCCTCTCCCCTATTTCACGATTATAAAAAACGAGCTGTCCTTTTGTGTACTGTTTCGACGTCCTCCGTCAATCTTATCTGATGCGGATCCAACATCGCACAGCAGTACTCCAGATGTGGTTTGACAAGAGTATTATAAGCAGTCTTTTCGGTAGACGTGTTGCATTTTCTAAGTATCTCAGTGTTTGGTTGGCTTTCCCCTACGCATTATCTATGTGATTGTCCCAGATTAAGTTATTCGTAATTGTAATCCCTAAGTATTTACTTGAATTTACAGTCTCTAGATGTCTGTTATTAATTGTGTAACAGACGTTTACCAGATTCCTTGTAGCACACATGTGGATGATTTCACAATTTTCATTATTTAGAGTCAATTGCCACGTTTCTTACCATTCGGAGAAGTTTACCAGATTCCTTGTAGTACACATGTGGATGACTTCACAACTTTCATTATTTAGAGTCAATTGCCACGTTTCTTACCATTCGGATATCTTATCTAAATCATTTTGCAATTGGTTTTGATCATCTGATGACATTACATGGTAAATGACAGCATTATCGGCAAACAATTTAAAATGAGTCTCTCCTAAATCGTTTTTGTAGATAATGGAGATCAGAGGGCCTGTAACACTTCCTTGACAAACGCCAGCTATTGCTTCTGTTTTATTCGATGACCTCCGTCAGTTACTACGAAATGTGACCTTCTTGATGGGAAGTCATGTATCCAGCAGCACAGTTGATACGATATTCCATAGACTCGTAGTTTGATCAGAAGCCGTTTTTGAGGAACGATGCCAAAAACCTTCTGGAAATCTAAAAATAGGGAATCAATTTGAGATACCCTCTATGCAGCACTCATTGACTTGTGATAATAAAGAACTAGTTGTGTTTGGCATGAACGATATTTTCTGAAACCACGCTGGATGTTTGTCAATAAATCGTTTTCTTCGAAGTAAATGCAAGCCAATTGGGACGCCTTGTCATTCATCGTCGTTCCCGATATCCGACAGGACCAGTATCAGTCTCATCTTTGTGAAGAAATCGATTATCTGTTACGTAGGGGAGATATCTCCGTCAACTCTGATTTCCTTCACTACTGAGCGTGATACTGAATGACACGTCTTCTTCACGCATTTGTTATACGTAGTAAGTTTAAGGGTCTCGGTAACTTCCTTGTGTTCTCTGAAAGTCTGTGAACATAGGTATTACAGTGATTTCTGTTCTAGCATCGTGTTCAATAAATTTCTCAGGAAAAATGGTGCTGGCGAAAAAAGGTATTGATATACTTATGAAAATATTGGCAGCTCAACAGAAAGATCAAGTCTATACAAGAAGTTAACTGGTGTGGTGACGGTGAGAAATACTGATTCACTGATGGATAGAAAAAAAGACAGCCTGATAAACCGAGAGCGAAATTGCACCAGAAAATGTAGATTTGTTTTGGACCAGACGCAGATTTCTAGACAGCCTGGTCCAGGAACGTATACCTGAAGTGCAAACGCACCTGGAGAAAAAATTAAACTTTATATGCTGTGCACGCACAGAAAACTTAATGCAGCTATTTCGTAAATGATCCCACAGCCACCTCTAGAAAATAGATACTACATCCTCATAGGTGCACTAGTATCGAACGTAAAAATGTAGTTGGGAACAAAAAGTGTAATATACCGGAAATACCTGATTCACGTTGGACTCTCTGAAGCGTTGCCTTCGCTTTCACTGCTGCCAGTGCAAATCTGTTCCTCCTGACTGGGCTCCCACAATACAGCCCATGATCCCGCGCTTTCTAACACTAACGCAGCAAACGTCTGAAGAAACGCTAACACATCGTATTCTATCAGATATAATATATCTAAGGTTGTTATGTTAATTACATCTTTCTACTAAAACGTCACAGACGATAAATATCCTTGTTATTAACCTGACAACCATGGACGAAATTGCACTTTTTCACAGTTCTCACGAGAAAATAGCGTTAACACATATGAACGAGAGCCTATTGGCACGTCTACTATCTGCCTATGGAGTCAAATTGCGTAACTGCCCTCCATAACATTAAAATTTTGTGACTTCCTACGCTATGAAACAAACAACCAAAACAGTGTTCGATGATATCAGATGTCTTGCGACTGCCGCGAATTCACTACATCTTTTAGTGCTGTAATTATGGATTTATCTTACAGGAAAATTATTCGATTAACAAAAAATGGGAACGAATATCAGTGAAATATGATTGAAATCTTAAGCTGTTATAATATAAATGACAAAAACTGAATATACAGCCTCTTCCTCGGATGCAACCATGGCTTAAGTAGTATAGTTCGATGTAAGCAGAGTTCTGAAAGGAGGAGGCTGTGAGGGACTGTAGGCACACAAATTTGTTACCTCGTCTGTTTTCTCGCACCGAGGGCATTACAACCGGCCTGGATATGTGGCGTGATTGTGCAGCGGACGGATCTCTACACCAGATCGAGGTCAGCTGAAAACAGCCTCAGCTGTGTTCTCGAACTGGTAACTGACGTGGTCCTCGGTTCGATCTCAGATAAAGAATTCGAAATTTTTCGACACGGACACGGGCTTCTCTAAGCGTTGCTAAGGAAAATGAAATCTCCTTGACCGAATAAGCAAACAAACTGACACACACACAAACCGATGAAATAACTTTAGATGATAATATTTGTATAGGGCCCGCGAGCCGTACAACAATTCCTTATTTAACGTGAATTTGGTGGAGATATGAATGAGTCCGATCAAACGTCTTGTTTGAGGAGAAAGACCTAAGGATGGTAGGTGTAGTGAAATACTGGAACTTCTCGATTGTTCGTGTCAGTTTCCAGCTGTTCAAATATGATAATGCGTCGCCATTTTGGGCTTGGTTCTGTTTAGTATTTTCAGTATTCTTCAGTGAGACTGGTCCATAGGATTTATTTTATATTTGTGAATGGGACGCGGGTGGCGAGGGGGGGGGGGGGGAAGAGAAGTGGGGGAGGAAGGTAAGTGGCTCCTTTTCATTAACTGGTCTTGCTTTTGCCCAGTTTCCATATCCATCTATTTGTTATATCACACTATGTTGTTTCTTGTGTGAAATGTATACAGGGTAAATCATAATTCTACCTCCATCTTCTTAAATGTTCATCAGCTGTAAGCTATGTGCTGGGCTGGAACTCATACCATCATCTCTGCGATTCGTGGTCATTGCTCTTCCTTTCACAGCCATTCAGGTGCGAAATACGACCTTGTTCTCAGCTTCAGTTATGCCAGGATATTTCAGTAGGTAAGAGCATTCCCTGCGCGACGGCAATGGACCAGGTACGAGTGATGATCTGGCACTCGAGACTTAACGTGTCAAGAAGTGTTTAAAAAGTGTACACTCTGGTGCATAGTGAAATATTTACCCTGGTTGATTAAGCTTGCTTGCCGATTGTAGTTCATTATGTCTCTTAACCTAACAATTTTTGTGACTGTACTGTACGCAAATTATCTGCACGTCAGTGCTAATGTGTATAATACGTGCTGTATAACATATCTATAAAGAAAACGTTTCCAAAGACTTGTCTGACGTATGGCTTTCTTTGTCTCCCGTCCGAGGTTATTACGTATTTGTGTAAGGCATGGGAAGCTCTATAGCTATCGTATTCTGTCCTGAGGCAAGGTGGCCCATAACTGTCGCAACTGATACACCACTGGCCATTAAAATTACTACACCAAGAAGAAAAGCAGATGATAAATGGGTATTCATTGGACAAATATATTATAGTGGAACTAACATGTGATTACATTTTCACACAATTTGGGTGCATAGATCCTAAGAAATCAGTACCCAGAACAACCACCTCTGGCCATAATAACGGCCTTGATACGCTTGGGCAATGCGCCAAACAGAGCTTGGACGGCGTGCACAGGTACAGCTGACCATGCAGCTTCAACACGATACCACAGTTCATCAACAGTAGTGACTGGCGTATTGTGACGAGCCAGTTGCTCAGCCACCACTGACCAGACGTTTTCAATTGGTGATAGATCTCGAGAATGTGCTGGCCGGGGTAGCAGCACAACATTTCCTGTATCCAGAAAGGCCCGTACAGGACCTGAAACAAGCGGTCGAGCATTATCTTGCTGAAATGCAGGATTTCGCAGGGATCGAATGAAGGGTAGAGCCACTGGTCGTAACACATCTGAAATGTAACGTCCACTGTTCAAAGTGCCGTCAAAGCGAACAAGAGGTGACCGAGACGTGTAACCAATGGCACCCCATACCATCATGCAGGGTGATACGCCAGTATGGAGATGAGAAATACACGCTTCTAATGTGCATTCACCGCGTGGTCGCCAAACACGAATGCGACCATCATGATCCTGTAAACAGAACCTGGACCATTCGAAAAAATGACGTTTTGCCACTCGTGCACCCAGATTCGTCATGAAGTACACCACTGCAGGCTCTCCTCTCTGTGATGCAGCATCAAGAGTAACCACAGCCATGGTCTCCGAGCTGATAGTCCATGCTGCTGCAAACGTCGTCAAACTGTTCGTGCAGCTGGTTGTTGCCTTGCAAACGTCCCCATCTATTCACTCAGGGATCGAGACGTGGCTGCATCATCCGTTACAAAATGGTTCAAATGGCTCTGAGCACTATGGGACTTAACATCTTAGGTCATCAGTCCCCTAGAACTTAGAAGTACTTATACCTAACTAACCTAAGGACATCACACTCATTCATGCCCGAGGCAGGATTCGAACCTGCGACCGTAGCAGTCCCGCGGTTCCGGACTGAAGCGCCTAGAACCGCACGGCAACCAGGGCCGGCGATCCTTTACCGCCATGGAGATAAGATGCCTATCAAGTCGACTGCTAGTGATACTAGGCCATTGGGACCCAGCACGGTGTTCCATATTACCCTCCTGAACCCACCGATTCCATATTCTGCTAACAGTGATTGGAGGTCGACCAACGCGAGCAGCAATGTCGCGATACGATAAACCGCAATCGCGATAGGCTACAATCCGATCTTAATCGAAGTCTGAAACGTGATGATACGCATTTCTCCTCCTTGCACGAGGCATCAGAACAACGTTTCACCAGGCAACGCCGGTCAACTGCAGTTTGTGTATGAGAAATCAGTTGGAAACTTTCCTCATGTCAGCACGTTGTAGGTGTCGTCACCGGCGCCAACCTTGTGTGAATGCTCTGAAAAGCTTATCATTTGCATATCACAGCATCTTCTTCCTGTCGATTAAATTTTGCGTCTGTAGCACGTCATCTTCGTATTGTAGCAGTTTTAATGGCCACTAGTGTACTTAATATCCTAGATACTCCGACTGGCATTGAGGTGACGTTCAAGATTTTGGGAGAGATCCTGGGATCTTACTGATCACAGGAATGCCTCAACATCACGCAGACAGTTCAGAGACGTACTTTGTGTGGGCGATCACTGTCCTATTGAAAAATGGCATAAAGATACAGTTACATGAGAGGTAACACGTGAGGTTACAGGACGCCTGTGACGTGTCTTTTTACCTGTACAGTACCCTCAATCATCACCATTTGTGACCTGAAGTCATAACCAACGGCACCCCATACCTTGACGCAGGAATAACAGCGTTGTATCTTTCCAAAACATTGAAAGAAAGAGACCTCTGCCATGGTCGCTTTGATGGTCATCGATCATGGTCATCCAAGGTAGTGAAGAACCACTATTCATCGCTGAACATAGTGCGCCGCCACACATAAGCTGTCATGTTTCCCTGTCACGGCTCCGCTCCAAGAGCAGCCGCGTGTGTTCCGGTGTTAAAGACAGCTTACTCATGGGATAGTTATTCCCTAGTGTTGCTGCTGCTAATCTCCGACCAATAGTATGGGATGACAAAATGGGTGTAAGGAGTCCATTACTTGTTTTAAGGCGGTCGTCGAAGATGTGAGGGGCTGCGATGTGCTTGGACGCATTACGACCCCCCCTCATGCGTAGTCAGTCGTGGTCGACTGAACCTTGACGAGGAATATGCCTGGCCTCATGATCACATGCAGGCCAACACTGGGCCAGTGTCACAGTCGAATGCCACACAGATATGGATATTGCACGATTCGATCAGTGACCCAAATGGAGACACACAATGAGGCGCTTTTGGAACTGTGTCAAGTGCTGATAACGCAACCTCATGTGAGTACGCGATCTCGGTGTCCTTCAGCGGTCACTCAGTCCGACACTATCCACACGCCTTATTTGCACTAGTAGGCCTGGTAACAACATAAAACGCTAACAACACTCTGCGTTCTGGAGGCCGTTTTACCTGTCACAGAGAACTGCGTTTGGTAATACCGTCGCCTTAGTTCACATATCCACATTTACCGCACGCATGCTGGAAAGACACGAGTGCCACACTAATCCCTTGCCTGTATGTCGGTGCTTGTATACCAGCAGTGGAGTCTCTCTCCGTTGATTCTACGGTGCAACAGACCCGCAGACGGAAACTTTTTGATCGCCCCTTATATGTGCATACTGAGAGATAGTAGTTTGCCACGGTCATCGGCAATCAGATGGCGCTCAGGAGGCTTGGATGCACACCTTATGTTGTGACTGTGTAGGCTGAGATTAGAGGTGAGCAACGTCTGCAATAATCATCGCAGGGTATAATCATGTAGCACCTCAGAGTGAAAGGACTTCAGCCATATGAAAGGGATCGCTGGATGGACGTATCGACGGATTGTTCCACTTTTTGGGCACAACGTATCGGTGGTGTGTCGCTGCTTTCAGAGAACTGTGGAAGATTTCCACACCCGTACACCAGGTGCTGGACTACGGTGTAGTACAGACACAAGTTAAGAGCCGTCCGGTGTGGCCGAGCGGTTCTAGGCACTTCAGTCCGTGACCGCGCGACCGCTACGGTCGCAGGTTCGAATCCTGCCTCAGGCATGGATGTATATGATGTCCTTAGGTTAGTTAGGCTTAAGTAGTTCTAAGTTCTAGGGGACTGATGACCTCAGATACCGACGATCATGCCTACTCTGGTGTCGTGGAAGAGTTGATGGAGAGTGAAATGACTCGCTGTTGTTTTCAGTGATGACAGTAGGTTCTATCTATAAGCGAGTGATGGACGTACACGTGTACGGTGTCGAACTGTTGAGCCCCCTATTCCATTAACCCACGACACACAGACCCCGTCCCAGGCTTCATGTCGGATGGCCACCAGTTACCACTAGCGGTCACATTTGCTGTTGCTCCTTACGCTGCAGTAACGAGTGCTCACTACATTGTATAAGCTATTAGCCCCATATACTGCCATGTCTTCGACATGATGATGATGTGCTTTTGCAACAGGACAGTTCACGTCCACATACAGTTGCTGCGACTCAACGTGTTCTTCGCGGAGTACAACTACCGCCATCGCCAGTAGAATCACCACATTTCCCGCCAATTGAACACTTGTGGTATATGATAAATGGGGAACTTATTTGTTCTCCAGAGCCTGTATCGAAGGATACCATTCGGCATTTTTACGATGGTTAGCATGCGAGAGTATACGCCTGTGTTACCCCAGAGGGGCGTACACTGTGTATTGATGAAACACTTATAGTTAGAGGTAACTCCTCCCCAAGCAAGAATATTTAATAACATTTCACGGCATTTATCTCGGGTGGCGTGACCTAGTTCGCTTGCTATTTCGGAGACACCGTATTTGATTTCATCGTATTCTGCTGGTTCTGTACTAAAACTTGCGTGTTATAGCAGTATGTGGACTGGTGCATCGAACATTTATCACGAACGTCACTCTTGTTGCGATTTATTGCAATTAAATGGCAGTCAACGACACATCGGCCATAAGGAGCATCTAAGAAATCCAAACATAAACAGTGTCTAGGAAAAAAATTGGTTGCGAACGGCGTGGTCTTGTGGCTAGAGTAATGTGGTTATGGTCTCAGAGAAAGTACGTCCACTTTTTCGCCTTTTTAACGGGTTTGGCTCATTCTTATTCATGTAATAGAAGTATGCTCGTTAATTACTCACAAGGGCGTCGTCCGTCAGGAACGAGTTTCTTCGATTTTGTCACTTCAGTCAGATTAAAAAACGAAGGATGAAACTTCTGCAAATGAAACGACTAGCAATGGTATTTGTATTCTAGCTTGTTACGAATACTTTGCTGTTTATTACGAATACGTCGTGATGAAACGACCAGCAAGTTGTTTGTATACTAGCTTGTTAGAAATACTTATTGAGATATGTCACGATGTACTAGGGTGTGGTCAGGCGGGAACCTAAGAGCACAATTTAAATTGCTGCCACGAAAGCGAGCAGGAATGATATTCATGTTCTTGCCTGTCACAAATATTTAGCTTTGATCTAATGGTTAACAACACTTTCGCCAATTCAGCGATCAAGATTAATATCGCACCACACAAAGAGCGCTAATGAACTTTGTGCAAAATGGAGAATGGGCATTTATGTTTTAGTGTCCGACTGTGATTTGTACTATAATTTCCATACTTCGTTTTACGTCTCGCTGAGTAGTCAGTTCAAGCATCCAACACTATTTCCCAAGATTACTATTCAATACAAATTGTGCTACAAGTTACAAAAAAGTTTTTGGTGAATTTTGCAATGCATCAATGTTCCCGAAGCAGAAACAAGCAACAGGAAAACTCACGCGTTCGAAATATGGACGAAGAGTTATTTCCTCGCCCTTTCCTCAAAAATAGCTGAAGTGTAAAAATACACTATTCCGTTATTCATTTGCAGAAAAATTGTTCCCACAATGATTCACAGGCAAACATGCAGCTTTCGTTATGTTTTCCATAGTGCCCACAGAACCCCAAAGATACAAAATTGTTATGCTTATGCGAAACGAAGCAATCCTATTGACTCTTGCTACCCTGAAATGTTATTCGTTAGCCTCGTTTCGGACCGAGCTGTCTCTAATGATGGGCGATGAAACTGTTTGGGCACCCTTTACTCCGACATGTTTGTTTGATTTGGTTTGGATTTATTATATACTCCTACAATGATCAACGACATGTCACCGCACTTGTCAATAATACGGCCTTGTCCTTGAGCGTGCTGAATTTGTTTTTCGACAGTGAATTACACATGTTCATAATAGTGCGAAGAAATTACCTTTTATCAACAGACTTATCGGTTCCTTGCATCATGTTTTCATTTCACTGTAATCGGTTCTAGCGAACATACCACAGTATTTGACTGACTGGGCCGAGTTGAGTAGTTGGTTGCTAGCGAAAACAAACGTTATGTATATTGCTATTATTTCGCGTTACATCCAACGTTCTGAAAAAGTCTGATAAATATCGGTGCTCGGTAGGAGACGACGAATTTAATAACTAACCACAGGTCAAAAATTCACTATTGTGGAGCTACAGCTATAAAAGAGCGGGTAGTCAGCGTCTTAATGTTACCTTATTACGATTTTTTATGCATTTTGTACTTACAGAAGCCGGCCGAGGTGGCCGAGCGGTTCTAAGGCGCTACATTCTGGAACCGTGTGATGACCTCAAAAGATAAGTCCCATAGTGCTCAGAGCCATTTGAACCATACTTACAGGAATTTGTTCTACATCTCTATAATACCGAGACTCTGCACTGGTATTCCTTATGATGGCAGTTAAAATTCTCGTCCCGGTGTCCCCGTTAAGGTTTTCTGTGATTTCCCTCACTCGCTTAAGCAACTGCTGATATGGTTACTACGAAAGGGCATGGCCAGTTTCCTTCCACATCCTTCCAGTGGGAGCTTTTGCTACGTCTTTCATGACTTCGTCGATGGGACATTAAAGTCTCATTTTCCTTCCTTTCTTCCTTCCTTTGCATTCGGAAGGGTGCCAGTTCAAATCCCCATCTCACCATCCAGATTTAAGTTCTTAGAACGCTTGAGGAAAAAACTGAAACGGACATTGCTGCCAGGCTGCGTACCACCACTGCGGAAAGAGGTAGTTCGCTCACTAATACGAGGTTGTTGGTCGGAGATGTCCAATACCACAAAAAATAATCAACTATTTCTGCAACTGTGTGCGTTTATTAAAAACTGTCATAGTGTCTTTCGTGTTTTTATACTTGTTCCATTAGTTGAATTCACTGCTGAAGTGATTTAATAGTAAACAGGAAGATTGGAATATTGTTTCAGCGTACTGAATTATAAGTTTTGTTATGGTACGTAGAAGTTGTTGCTAAATCCTCCAAGGTCTTGTGCATAACGGTTGGTAGGCATTAGTTTGATTAGGAAACCATACGTGGAAATTTAAAATGGTTCAGATAGGTGTTCCGCTCTCCTGCGACTGATCAGTCCAATAGCGACATTAATTTACTCTACTACACTTTGACATTAACTATTGAATATTGCAACAATTTCCAATCATATCCACCGCTGTTGACAGAGAGGAATAGAAGAATCCTATACGTTTTGTGTACAGTTATCAAACATCAGTTGGTTTCCACTGCAGCTAATTATGATGTGCTAGATCATCATAGTGCATTAAACAGATATTTCATAGCAACTCGACTTACTCTCTTAATCTCTGTTTCATCTCACGCATCCTTGCGCCTATTTGGTATCTCAACAACTGTACGCCACAAACAGCGGAAGGATTTCTTCTCTGTTCAAGGAGCAATTGTCCGCCTTAGGCCTAATACACACATCAAAAAAAGTTTTGTACCAACCCGGTTCCCAGAACTCCTGAAGATGGACGTTGACTGTCGATATTCTATCACAGACACAGTCCCTTTGACTATTCAGAGATGTCACTAAACCCGCCCAAAGATGTGAACAACCATGCATGAGCAGCGCCTATTAGACGGAGGGGGTCCGATAGCCGACCAGCTCCAGTCATTCCACCAGGAAGGAGGTACATGGCTCGTGTTGTCTGTAGTTCAACCATGCCCAAACGGTTAATACGGCGCTTCGATCCCGTCCGTACTGTTACTTTGTGCCAGGAAGGGCTCTCAACAAGTGAAGTGTCCAGGCGTCTCGGAGTGAACCAAAGTGATGTTGTTCGAACATGGAGGGCATACAGAGAGACAGAAACTGTCGATGACATGAATCGCTCAGGCCACCCAAGGTCTACTACTGCAGTCGATGACCGCTACCTACGGATTATGGATCGGAGGAACCCTGACAGCAACGCCACTATGTTGAACAATGCTTTTCGTGCAGCCACAGGATGTCGTGTTACGATTCAAACTGTGCGCAATAGGCTGCATGATGTGGAACTTCACTCCCGACGTCCATGGCGAGGTCCATCTTTGCAACCACGACACCATGCAACGCGGTACAGATGGGCCACTCGATCAGGCTGAACGTCTTAGACACACTATCCAGCGAGTTTAGCAAGGTGGAGGTCCCCTGCTGCTTTGGGATTGCTGTGTGTGGGACTGCCGTACGCCGCTGGTGGTCATGGAAGGCGCCGTAACGGCTGTACCATACGTGAATGCCATCCTCCGACCGATAGTGCAACCATATTGGCAGCATACTGGAGAGGCATTCGTCTTCATGGACGACAATTTGCACCCCCACCGTGCACATCTTGTGAATGACTTCCTTCAGGATAACGGCATCGCTCGACTAGAATGGCCAGCATGTTCTCCAGACATGATCTCTATCGTACATGCCAGGGATAGACTAAAAAGGGCTGTTTATGAAGGATGTGATCCCCCAACCACTCTGAGGGATCTACGCTGAATTACCGTTGAGGAGTGGGACAGTCTAGACCAACAGTGCTTTGCTGAACTTGTGGATATTATGCCACGTCGAATACAGGCATGCATCAATGCAAGAGGACGTGCTTCTGGGTATTAGAGGTACCTGTGTGTTCAGCAGCCTGGACCACCACCTCTGAAGGTCTCGCTGTGTGCTGGTACAACATACAATGTGTGGTTTTCATGAGCAATAAACAGGGCGGAAATGATGTTTATGTTGACCTCTATTTCAATTTTCTATACAGGTTCCGGAACTTTCGGAACAGAGGTGATGCACAACTTTTTTTGATGTGTGTGTATATTTCTGATTTCGGTACCTCCTGAGATTGTTTCTGATGCTGGAGGTCTGGAATGGGGTCCAGTCAGCTCAGCGAGACTAAATGATGAACTGCCTGAATAAAGAATGAGCGACACCAACACTATTCATCTATTGGCAGTGACTGCTGAAAAAGTTGCGACATGCTCATTACATGTCCCACGATCATGGGCTGCTCCTCGTATGGCATTAAAGGCAGCATTCCGCCATTCGTAACAGGTGTAAGGCCTAATCCGTGAGTGGTGTTTACGTTCTGAATGAAGATCTTCTGTATGGCTGAAATGTACGTATATAAACTTCTTAGATGAACAGCTCAGTAAATCAGTGCACACCATCCACTTGACAGACGTTGAAATAATGGTCTTTTGGTAAAATAACCTAAGATTTTGGAGCTTCGAAGTTCATCAAGACATTTCTCTCAACAAACCAAATACGAAGAAAGAAACTGTATTCTTAAAGGCGCTTGGAACTACTGATGGATGCCTCCCTCTTCCGTTAATTACAAGCAAACGCCATGTATCGCCAAGATTAACTGTCTTCGTCCATAATGAGTACTGTTCCATTTTTATAGAACAGAAACCACACATATGATATATGAGGATTCTAATATCGACAAATGGCGAATGTGGTATTGAGAACCAGATGGGAAACATATTAGTGTCTTGTAAGTCTGTATGTTAGTGTGCTTGCAAATTTCTTCCTGTCAAATGAGGTATGCTTATTACAGTTTAAAATGAGATCCAACGAATAGTATTTTCTTTTATATCTGTCTTGCGCATTTTTTGATTTTTTTGTACTTTCAGTAGACAAATACATTGACGTGACAAAAGTAATGGGACAACGATTGCACACATACTGATGGCGGTAGTATCACTTACACAAAGTATAAAAGGCCACTGCTTTGGCTGAGCTGTGTCATTTGTACCCAGGTGATTCACGTGAAAAAGTTTCCTACGTGATTATGGCCGCACGAAGGGAATCGACAGACTTTGAACGCGGAATGATAGTCGGATCTAGACGCATGTGACATTCAGTTTAGGAAATCGTCAGAGAATTAAGTATTCCGAGAATACCAAATTTCTAGCTTTACCTCTCAGCACGGACAACGCAGTGGCCGACGGCCTCCACTTAACGACCAACTACAGCAGTGGCGTTTACGTAGAAATGTCAGTGCTAACGTACAAACAACACTGCTCGAAATAACTACAGAAATCAATGTGGGACGTAAGACATACACATCCTTTAGTACAGTGCTGCGAAATTTGGCGTTAATGGCCTACGGCAGCAGATGACAGACGCGAGTGCCCTTGATAACATCACGAAATAGAACGCAGAGCCTTTTTAGTCTTGTGACAATGTCACATTGGTTGGACGCTACGCGACTGGAAAACCGTCGCCTGGTATGATGAGTCCCCATTTCAGTTGGCAAGAGCTGCTTTATCAAAAAGGCACCGTGTAAGGTGATGGTGGTTCCATAATAGTGTAGGCTGGAATGAACTGGGTCCTCTGGATTTTCGGCTGCTTGGAGACCATTTGCAGCCACTCGTGGACTTCACGTTCCCAAACAATGGTGAAATTTTTATGGATGACAATGTGCTATGTCACCGGACCACAGTTGTTCGTGACTAGTTTGAAAAACGTTCTCGACAGTTCGAGCGAATGATTTGGCCACCCAGATCGCCCGGCACGAATCCCATCGAACATTTATGGGACATAATCGAGAGGTCAGTTCGTGCACAAAATCCTAAACCGGCAACACTTTCGCAATTATGGACGGCTGTAGAGGCAGAATGGCTCAGTATTTCTGCAGAGAACTTCCAACGACTTGCTAAGTCCATGCCCGCCAAGTGGAGTTTCTGCACTACGCCGGACAAAAGGAGATGCTACACGAAATTAGAGATATCCCATGACTTCTGCCACCTAAGTGTGTAAATCAGTCGTAATAAATTAGAGAAATTGGTCGTTAATGACTTTGGAATTGATTACACGTGAAATGACGGGCAGACACTGTGAGAAGCGTGTGATGGCTGTTTTTAGTGGCGCGGCTCACCTCCCGCGGCCGCAGCACGTTCGCCGGTCGCAGCATCAGAGAGGCCACCATCACGGGCCCACGAAGGAGGGCGTCGCCGCCACGACGGTCACCAGCCCCACCACACACGGCGAGGGTCCGCACTGGAACGTCGAAAATAAGCAGCTCTACTTCGTCGATATCGTCGGGAAATACGTCCACCGCTACGATCCAGAATCCGGCAAGGACTACAAAGTCGAGCTTCGTGAGTACCCTTCTCGTGATAAGTTAGCTAATTTTATATAAATTTAATGACATTTACATCAACAGATACACTCTATAAGACACCGCACAGCGAAAGGTGAACGCTACTTTGTACCAGGATGCTATTTGTGTTTGGAGAGAAGAGAGACTGTCCACACACTATGTGGTCAAAAGTATCCTGGCATCTATTACCGGGGATTAACGATTTTAAAAAATCGGTTTTTACGAAATATGCCTATTTAGTGGCGCACATCTTACCGAATAGTTGGATGTATAGAACATACATAATTGAGAGATTATAAGGCACGTTATTTGGTCTTAAGTGTATCAAGATGCAGCGCCACACCCCTTTGCATAGCATTCTTCTGTCATACGTAAGTGTATTTCGCTCTGTAGAATTCGAATATTTATATTTGCACCAGAGACTGTCATACGTGAAATAAAGGACTATTGAAATCGATACTTTCTCTGCTGCTATCGACGTGCGTTGTTTAAATCGCCGATTCTGTTTGTTCTCTGTTTGGAAAGGCTTGCAGTTTGGTGTTGTGAATTTAGAAACGATTTTCATTTGGCTGTGTTGTTTTGTGTTAGTTTGTGCAATATTATCGCACAATATGCGTAGAATTCGGTGCTTCAACCGTAAAAAACGTCACCAGGGCAACAGACACACAGTAAAGGATACTACGACAAATGTTACACCAGCGGCTCAAGACTGCAGCCTCTCAGAGCCGGTAAACAAACCACCGCCGAGTTCTTCAAGAAGGAGGCTTGTTTTAGGTGCTAATGAAAATGGAGGCTGTGAATCTGAAGCTTCATCTAATATTATTGTTGATGTTAACGTACTGTCTCAGTTAATATTGGAAATGTTATGGTACCCAAAACCCAGATGAAAGTTTTAAACAATGTGTGTGGGAAAGACTGCCAGAAACCATTTTTGTGGGACGAAATGCATTTGCTATTGGTGTAGCATTTTCGAGAAAATGGGAACTAAGCCCAGAGTGAACTGCACCAAAGCGTTGTATGCGATAGACAGAGAGCGTGTAGCGCAAGCAGATAAATCATTTTTGGAGGTGATAAAATCAAGAAGAGCGCATCATATGACCGTAAAAAGTAAGAAAACTGATTTAGAAAATGAAAAAGAACTTGCTTATGGTGCTGGACAGTTCTAAATTAATGCCAACAGCAGAAACTTTAATGGCCATTTTCCGCAAAACACAAATTTCTGTACTTAGGTGTATGTATCATCCAAAATAAATATCCTATTGCATGTATATATTAAAGCGTGGACCTAGAAACGACGGAGAGGCTTCGTCCCACCGTAACCCTCAGTGATTCACAGCCCCGCAACAGGCCACATCAGTCCACCCGCCCCACCGCCCCCACCGGACCCAGGGATATTGTGCGGTTCGGCCCCCAGTGGACCCCTCGGGGAACGTCTCATACCAGACTAGTGTAGCCCAAAATATTTGTGCAGTAAAATAATTATAGTGTACGCGTACGTGGAAACGGTGTTTGCACAGCAATCGCCGACACAGTGTAGCTGAGGTGGAATGAGGGGAACCAGCCCGCATTCACCGAGGTAGATGGGAAACCGCCTTAAAAGCCATCCACAGGCTGGCCGGCACACCGGACCTCGACACTAACCCGCCGGGCGGATTCGTACCGGGGACCGGCACGCCTTCGCTCTCCGGAAGCAGCGCATTAGACCGAGCGGCTAGCAGGGCGGGTTGATATCCTCTTACTTTCAAACTTGGTATGCTTATTAAACACAAACTCCTTAATGTAAAACTCTAGAATTTTCCAAATCTAATAAAAACTGTGGTAAAAATTGAGATAATTGATTATAAAATTTGAGTTTTTTTGTAAACATGAAGTTTAAAATGTAACATCTTAGGCATTTTTTCATAACTTAATTAATTCTAGAGTTTCACACACGTGTAAGTATGGTTTGTATGATGTGCAAAATTAATCGAAAAATATCTCTTACTATTGAAGAAAAGTGTACCTATAGCAACATATGCAGCCAATAGTTAGTGAAAAAATGATGAAATTTCGCATGTAAAAAAAAATATTTTGCTATTTTTTTGAACTTCCGTTGCTATGAATGTGAATCCTAAATTCTTACAGGTCATTCTGACAACGTTTTATGAATTTATTTGTAAACGTGTAGCCAGTGGAAACTAAAATGTCATTTGGTGCCTCCCCTGCTCCAAGTCGGCCCGTTTAACGCCCTACTCCTCTCAATATGGGATGTGTACAGTCTATGACGGATTGAACTTCGCTGAAGACACTTCCAGTGATATGTCTTTGTGTTTGTGGAGGAATAGAAGTCCATTCCTCCTCAAGCGCTGAAACCAGAGAACATAGTGATGGTGGATGTTGGGGAATGGATAGAATTTCATACTCCAACTCAACCCAAAGGTGTCCCGTAGGATTCAAGGTGGGACTCTGTGTAGGCCAGTCCATTTCATGAATGTTATTGTTGACGACCATTGGGCAGGTTGCGTTATCATGCCGATATAATGATTGTTTCCGAATTATTCTTCTACTGTACGCAGTACAAAATACTGTAAAATGTGTCCATATCCTTCCGCATTGAGAGTATTCTGAGGTGCGGTACGGGAAAAGAAGAGCAGAACCACTGTCTGCAATAACTTTCAGTGTACAGATATCGCGTGCTAGCAGCAAAAAAATGGTTCAAATGGCTCTGATCACTATGGGACTTAACAGCTGTGTTCATCAGTCCCCTAGAACGTAGAACTACTTAAACCTAACTAACCTAAGGACATCACACACATCCATGTCCGAGGCAGGATTCGAACCTGCGATCGTAGCAGTCGCGCGGTTCCGGACTGCGCGCCTAGAACCGCGAGACTACCGCGGCCGACTGCTAGCAGCAGCTGATATAAAGTTACAGGCGTTTTGTGGGTAGGGGCATGCGTGAGCAGTTATCAGGTAGATACGAATCGCTATCAAAATACACTCAACTGCTACCATCCAGTTCATTTACGCTGTAGTAACAACACAACCCTTAATACGTAAAACAGACTCATTCTGCTTAACTAAAAATTCAGATCATGGAGGCAATCCTTTAGTCACATTCCACGTCTCCGGATCTGAAGCCCTCCAGCATCCTTGGCTTCCAAAACCGCGTACGCTTTCCATACAGAAAATTTCCACATCGGTTTTTAGCTTAACTGGTACTTGGGACGTAAGGCACCATACGCCTGATGTGGTTCTCCTGTGGCGTCTAGCAGAAGTAACCTATTTCTAATATGTGTTTCTTCGCGCTTGGTTATTTCATCGCTGCAACTGAAAGCTACGCATAACGTAGCCTTCTGTCAGTCCGTTATCGTTCGGTCAATTGTCAGGTTTTTGATTTGAGGGGGAGTTTAGTCCCGGTTACACCATGCTCTGAGCCAGTCCGTTTGGAACCCACGTTACTCATACTACAGTGCACTTGTTGGCAAGATTCCTCAACCTGCGTTTGACGTATTGACCACTGAGTACACTTGCACATTACTTTTGCTAAACGTTAGTACTGCCGATGTACGCCAATTTCCTTCATTCAAGAACAGGGCAACGCACATCAAACTTTAGAGATTCATTATATGCCGTCTGCCTAAGGACTTCATTGTGATCCAAAAGGATCTTCAATACTAGGGACTCCCACAAAACATATGGTTCAGTACCTCAAAAGACTGTACCCGCGCGCATTACAGACTCCTGACCGAAGGCAAAAATTGTGAGGGACTTAAATTTCGAGCCGGAAACTCGTTTTGCTTTATAGTTTATAATTCTCACTAGTGACCTTCACCTGGACAGTAAAATTTCCTCTCCTAATTTAAGAATCCCATTACAATCTCTCTCTCGCTCAGTTCAGCAGACGAAATGTGTTTCTAAACATTTTACCTCGCAGCTGGACTTGTACGTACTAACAATAATTGCACGTTCTTCTGGAACCTGCGGTTATGGAGTCTTTCTGACTAACGGTAATACAACAAAAGACTCGATATAAATGGTATAATGGCTTGTTTACAGCATTTAGTCTCTTCTGCTTAACAGTTCAAAATGGTTCAAATGGCTCTGAGCACTATGGGACTTAACTTCTGAGGTCATCAGTCCCCTAGAACTTAGAACTACTTAAACGTAACTAACCGAAGGACATCACACACATCCATGCCCGAGGCAGGATTCGAACATGCGACCGTAGCGGTCGCGCGGATTCAGACTGTAGCGCCACACCGGCCGGTGCTTTACAGTCCTCATTTCATACAAGAGCTGGTGCCTTATGCAACTAACAATCATTTTGGCATGATTTTAATTTTATCGCGCTCCCGTTTAGCCGTAACAAATTATAAGTAGGCCTATGGACTTCCGATCATTGTAGGACTAATGACAGTAAGACTCCGTATTAGCAGATTACAGTAGAAGATGCAATTATCGTTTGTACGTACACACCTAGTTACGAGTTAACAAGTGTAGAAACGTAGTTTCTCTGCTGAGATGAGCAAGCAAGCGATCTCAGGCCTACCTTCGTGTCGTACGCGCCGCGGTCTGTCTTTCTCGTACGTGTCGGAGAAGTGACACATGACGTGTATTGAAATTTTTTGCCCGCAAAGAGCGAACAACGTTGCGCTACCTCATTGCACAGGCACTAGCAATTTCTCGAAAGCGAACAGGTGCATTATGAGCAGCAGCTCGAGTTTAAAACAGATAAATTCTAAGCTGTAAATATTCCGAAACTAGTAAACGGATTGTAAAGAGTGAAACGCCGTTGAATTCTACGATACTAGTATCAGAAATCATTAGAGTACAGATATTTCTGTAATTACAATAGCTATGAACAGACTCTATACCTTGTTTGATTAGGACTTCCTCAGAATTCATGTGGCTGGAAAAAAACTAAGATATCATAAACTGTACCGGGAATATTTGAGATGAACTGCTTAGCTGAGTCCCTCTCTGTAACACTTATGGACTCGACGAAATCGCAGTTTTCACAAAGAGATCACGGCCACTTCATTAGCGTTTAGCCAACAACTTAGTACTATGGAAAATGAGATCGTCCTCCATACAATAATTCTTCCATTGAGTGTCACGTGGTGATGCCTCAATCATTATCGAGTTCATCTCTCAAGAAACCCAGCTAAACATCGTGATCACAAATTTGGTTCCAGCTGTTGTCATGCCGCAGATAAATGGTCTGGTAGGCTTAAGTTCTATCACGGGTAATATTTGCATATATCTTTAAAAAAACATAGTGTAGGGAGTGCATCTACACTCGACTTGGCCGGCCGCTGTGACCGAGCGGTTCTTGGCGCTTCAGTCCGGAACCGCGCTGCTACCACGGTCGAAGGTTCGAACCCTGCTTCGGGCATGGATGTGTGTGATGTCCTTAGATTAGTTAGGATTAAGTAGGTCTAAGTCTAGGGGACTGATGACCTCAGATGTTATGTCCCATAGTGCTTCGAGCCATTTGAACTACTCGACTTGACGATTAAAGAAACAGCTGCAAGGCGTGGAGACTTTAAGCGACGAGTGCTGAGCGCTGAATTCAGAACGATTCTGAAACAATAACGTCCTCTGGGGATAAAAAATGTCACAGGTAAAGCATAAAATAGTATGACATTTGCCCCGTTATATAGCGCTACAAATTAACCTACCATAAGAAAACGTATGCCACTGACGGCCCGGGTAGTATAGTGGATAGTGTTATCGAACGACAACAATTAGGTATCATGTATTATTCCACAGATATCAAAGAAGTATAAGATCCAGCTGTACATGACACTAGTACGATTCTGCGGAGAGCTGGGGTGCAAATTTCTCGACCTCCGCTATCGGGTGGAGAAATGTAGGGTCCCCCTGAATAGGTCAGGCGTGCACTACACGCCGGAAGCGGCTACGAGGGTAGCGGAGTACGTGTGGAGTGCACATGGGGTTTTTTTAGGTTAGAGAATTCCCTCCCTAGGCCCGACAAGACGCCTCCTGAGACGCGGCAAGGCAGGAGTAGGCAAAATGCAACAAGGAATAACAATATTAATGTGCTAATAGTAAACTGCAGAAGCGTCTATAGAAAGGTCCCAGAACTGCTCTCATTAATAAACGGTCACAACGCCCATATAGTACTAGGAACAGAAAGTTGGCTGAAACCAGACGTAAACAGTAATGAAATCCTAAACTCTGATTGGAATGTATACCGCAGAGATAGGCTGGACAGTGAAGGGGGAGGCGTGTTTATAGCGATAAGAAGTGCAATAGTATCGAAGGAAATTGACGGAGATTCGAATTGTGAAATGATTTGGGTGAAGGTCACGGTTAAAGCAGGCTCAGACATGGTAATTGGATGTCTCTATAGGCCCCCGGACTCAGCAGCTGTTGTGGCTCAGCACCTGAAGAATAATTTGGAAAATATTTCGAGTAGATTTCCCCACCATGTTATAGTTCTGGGTGGAGATTTTAATTTGCCGGATATAGACTGGGAGACTCAAACGTTCATAACGGGTGGCAGGGACAAAGAATCCAGTGAAATATTTTTAAGTGCTTTATCTGAAAACTACCTTGAGCAGTTAAACAGAAAACCGACTCGTGGCGATAATATATTAGACCTTCTGGTGACAAACAGACCCGAACTATTTGAATCAGTTAATGCAGAACAGGGAATCAGCGATCATAAAGCGGTTACTGCGTCGATGATTTCAGCCGTAAATAGAAATATTAAAAAAGGTAGGAAGATTTTTCTGTTTAGCAAAAGTGACAAAAAGCAGATTACAGAGTACCTGACGGCTCAACACAAAAGTTTTGTCTCAAGTGCAGATAGTGTTGAGGATCAGTGGACAAAGTTCAAAACCATGGTACAATATGCGTTAGATGAGTATGTGCCAAGCAAGATCGTAAGAGATGGAAAAGAGCCACCGTGGTACAACAACAGAGTTAGAAAACTGCTGCGGAAGCAAAGGGAACTTCACAGCAAACATAAACATAGCCAAAGCCTTGCAGACAAACAAAAATTACGCGAAGCGAAATGTAGTGTGAGGAGGGCTATGCGAGAGGCTTTCAATGAATTCGAAAGTAACGTTCTATGTACTGACTTGGCAGAAAATCCTAAGAAATTTTGGTCCTATGTCAAAGCGGTAGGTGGATCAAAACAAAATGTCCAGACACTCTGTGACCAAAATGGTACTGAAGCAGAGGATGACAGACTAAAGGCCGAATTACTAAATGTCTTCTTCCAAAGCTGTTTCACAGAGGAAGACTGCACTGTGCTTCCTTCTCTAGATTGTCGCACAGTTGACAAAATGGTAGATATCGAAGTAGACGACAGAGGGATAGAGAAACAATTAAAATCGCTCAAAAGAGGAAAGGCCGCTGGTCCTGATGGGATACCAGTTCGATTTTACACAGAGTACGCGAAGGAACTTGCCCCCCTTCTTGCAGCGGTGTACCGTAGGTCTCTAGAAGAGCGAAGCGTTCCAAAGGATTGGAAAAGGGCACAGGTCATCCCCGTTCTCAAGAAGGGACGTCGAACAGATGTGCAGAACTATAGACCTATATCTCTAACGTCGATCAGTTGTAGAATTTTGGAACACGTATTATGTTCGAGTATAATGTCTTTTCTGGAGACTAGAAATCTACTCTGTAGGAATCAGCATGGGTTTCGAAAAAGACGATCGTGTGAAACCCAGCTCGCGCTATTCGTCCACGAGACTCAGAGGGCCTTAGACACGGGTTCACAGGTAGATGCCGTGTTTCTTGACTTCCGCAAGGCGTTTGACACAGTTCCCCATAGTCGTTTAATGAACAAAGTAAGAGCATACGGACTATCAGATCAATTGTGTGATTGGATTGAGGAGTTCCTAGATAACAGAACGCAGCACGTCATTCTCAATGGAGAGAAGTCTTCCGAAGTAAGAGTGATTTCAGGTGTGCCGCAGGGGAGTGTCATAGGACCGTTGCTATTCACAATATACATAAATGACCTGGTGGATGACATCGGAAGTTCACTGAGGCTTTTTGCAGATGATGCTGTGGTGTATCGAGAGGTTGCAACAATGGAAAATTGTACTGAAATGCAGGAGGATCTGCAGCGAATTGACGCATGGTGCACGGAATGGCAATTGAATCTCAATGTAGCGAAGTGTAATGTGATGCGAATACATAGAAAGATAGGTCCCTTATCATTTAGCTACAAAATAGCAGGTCAGCAACTGGAAGCAGTTAATTCCATAAATTATCTGGGAGTACGCATTAGGAGTGATTTAAAATGGAATGATCATATAAAGTTGATCGTCGGTAAAGCAGATGCCAGACTGAGATTCATTGGAAGAATCCTAAGGAAATGCAATCCGACAACAAAGGAAGTAGGTTACAGTACGCTTGTTCGCCCAATGCTTGAATACTGCTCAGCAGTGTGGGATCCGCACCAGGTAGGGTCGATAGAAGAGATAGAGAAGATCCAACGGAGAGCAGCGCGCTTCGTTACAGGATCATTCAGTAATTGCGAAAGCGTTACGGAGATGATAGATAAACTCCAGTGGAAGACTCTGCAGGAGAGACGCTCAGTAGCTCGGTACGGGCTTTTGTTGAAGTTTCGAGAACATACCTTCACCGAAGAGTCAAGCAGTATATTGCTCCCTCCTACGTATATCTCGCGAAGAGACCATGAGGATAAAATCAGAGAGATTAGAGCCCACACAGAAGCATACCGACAATCCTTCTTTCCACGTACAATACGAGACTGGAATAGAAGGGAGAACCGATA
Source organism: Schistocerca gregaria (assembly GCF_023897955.1). Taxonomy (NCBI): domain Eukaryota; kingdom Metazoa; phylum Arthropoda; class Insecta; order Orthoptera; family Acrididae; genus Schistocerca; species Schistocerca gregaria. The sequence goes on along the minus strand of NC_064931.1, from coordinate 440,395,360 downwards.
GAGGTACTCAGGGTACCCTCCGCCACACACCGTCAGGTGGCTTGCGGAGTGTGGATGTAGATGTAGATGTAGATGTAGTATTTTGTATAGTTATGAAACCTGGGCGATACAGTATCATGGAGGTAAATGGGAATCGAGAACGAAAGAAGACCTATACCAACGGTTTGGAAAGTGACACATTGGCCGACTATTAGGGCAAATGAGGCTACAGTGATTTGAGTATATCCGTCGAGCTGATAGAGCTCTCCCATGGCGAGTTCTCTCTTCTCAGCCTGCAAGAAAACGCCCAAGAGGACGTCCAAGGCCGCGATGGAAGGATTGACAATCATTAAAGAAGTGAGGCCGGCAACAGAGGAAGATGAAGCTGGAGACTGGCAAAGATGGGTTATCATCTGCAGTAGGTATTTCCTCTGTTGTGATTGACAGGCCTCCTTTTTACTGTAATATGTCCTGTGGTTATTTCTTTTGTTTCCTGCTGTAGATCTTAAAGATCCGTTAATGCAATAAATAATGACGATGATGATGACCAGAAATGTGTAGGCCTCTATGTATCCATTTTATGTAGCGAGAATTAAGAAGACGTAGTGCTATGAATTCCTTGACAAATTGTCCGTCTTCTTTCCCGGTTTTCAGCACTGTCATAGGGAATGATAGCAGACGAAACGACTCTTCATCTGTTAAGCGCCTGCCAGTCAGTAAGATAATTTAAAATCAAACTTCCTAACACTTTACTTCTACCACTGACTAGGAGAACAAGGCAAATGCTACAACCTGATTTCCCAGAAACTTCGCTAGATGGAAGAGGGCTTAAAATAAGGAACACGTGCCTCGAGTTATTCGTAGTCAATCTACCATTTCTGAGAAAACGATGTTCGAAGTGTTCGAGGTGCTTTATCTACCTTTTAGCGAGTACATAGTTCAACAAACCGTTGTCACAGTGGCTAGCGTTGCGGCTTCACAGTTTTGCGACCCGTCTTCGAAAGCCTATTTTTATTTTCTTTCATTTATCTACCAATGTTCATAGAAGATTACTACACACGTATTTCCGATGTATATTGGAGTAACGCTCTCGTTACTCATCTGCTAATTGTACGTCTGGTGACTGAATTTAAAAAATAAATAAATATACGAATAAGAAAATTATTAGAAATTGTTTTAGGTGACATTCCTGCAGTATATCTTGAGTCATAATCAACTGAATGCGCCAATTTTCGGTAAAGTGACCTATTATGCGTGGTTTGCTGAGGAATTGTTGTCAGCGCTTAAAATCATCAGTAACCTTAGTGGCATTCGTACGCTGAAATGTCACTTTGGCAAATCTGCCTTCGTGCGATGCTTGTGGTGTTTCGAATTCCTGTGTTTCCAAGGTTTCTACAATCGGTAGCACCCAAGAGAATACACCAAATCTTCCTGAAGAATAAAATATAAGAACTAATATAAGAATTTATATAAGAATGAAACATATGGGCATAAAAAATTTCAACAGATTGTAGCCCCCGCAAATACTCATATAATGACACTTATTGTGAAACTCAGTTGTAATTTTTCACTTAATGTAACTACCTTGCATCCCCTAACTTGATAAGAAACATTCTTGTAGTAATCTTCTGCAGACGTGAGCAGATAAATGAAGTTAATAAATAAAAGAAAATAAATAAATGCAATAATCGGTTTTCGAACACGGAGCGCAAAACTGCGCAGCCGCAACGCTAACCACTGTCCCACGATTTCGGCCGCTTCTATCGCCAGCTGAAAGGCACATAAAGTACCTTGAAAACTTTGTCCTTCGTCCTCTCAGAAGCGGTCGAGTATCTGCGGATATGCCGAGAGACATTTCCGTTTGATCTCACTCCTCTTTCACTGAGCGAAGTTACTGGGAAATCGGGTTATGGCACTTGCCGTGTTCTCCTCGTCAGTTATCTCCAAAGATTCTACTTAGAAAGTCTGTAACATGTGACAACATTAATGTGAAAACTAATATTATTTTAGTTGAGTAGTTTAACACCACAGTTCTCAGGCACAGTTTGATCAACGATCTTTTGTAGCTACCCTATTCCATAGCCAACTTCTATGTCAGATAAGAATCATATTTGTACTTCATACTGAGATATAACGACAAACTCTATGTGTAGATACCTGCTTCATTTCACACTTATCGAACGTGAGCACAAATATCCTGAAATGATGCCTTACACACGTAGCCTTCATGGTCAACGTTAGGAACACCTGTTTCCCAAAAACGGTAAGTGCACAAACCCGTAAGAGTACTCGACTAAAGCTGTCTCATTGCTCATATGCTTGTTGAAAGCAGAATAGGAAGAACGTAGTAGACAGTCAGTGGAAACACACAAAAAGAAAAAAAAATTGAAATAAGCGTATCGTTTCTTTGGCCTGGATGCCGCTATTCAGGGAAGTTCGACCGCCAAGTGCAAGTCTTAATTCGACGTCACATTGGGCGACTTGCGCGCCGGTGATGACAACACAACACCCAGTTCATGAGAAAATCTCCGGCTGGGAATCGAACCCGAGCCCGCCCGCATAGAAGGCGAGCACGTTACCATCCAGCTAAGCAGGCGGACAGTGGAAACTTATCTAGTAACATGTGCAGTTTGTGCAGCCTGCACACAAGAATATACGAGACGTGCTGAAAAGTAATGCCTCAGAATGTTGTATGTGAGAAGTCTTAAGAATTTAAATAAAACATACGTTATCCACATTCTACATCTTTATTCTTCATGTCTACATATTTGCAACCCTCTACCGTTAGAGGGCTCCGAATTCTAGCGCGGTGTGTAATCCCTCAGTGTGTGAGAAACAGCGTGCTGTAATCGAGTTTCGAATTCAAATAACTCATCCACACATGGAGCACCCTCTCCTTCAACATGACAACACCAGAAAACCCCACAAGCGCTGCGGCCCCTGAAAGAGTTCACCGCCTTGGATTCTCTGTCATTGATCAACCTCCATACAGTCCCGACTTGGACCCATTCGAGTTTCATCTGTATCCGAAACGTAGAGAAAACATTCGAGGACTTAGCTTTGATAGTGATGAAGCGGTACAAGAAGAGATGAGGTTGTGGCTCCGTCAAAAAGTCAAACAATCTACAGTGAAGATATCAACAAACTGGACTCACAGTGGGAAATCTTGTTCGTCGCCAGCGTGACTATGTTGAGAAATAAATTTGTAGACATGAAGCATAAATATGCATAATGTTAACAAAGTTTGTTTTGTTGAAAAGCCTTTGAGAGTTTTGACGTAAAAAATCCCTAGACATCACTTTTCAGCTCGCCGTCGTATAAATTACTATGTGGCGTGTGTAAGCAGACAGAGTTTCACTCGGTGGGTCTTCACACACTGTTTATTAAGATTTTTTCGGGAAGTTAGTTAACCAAATAGTAGCGTCCTGCCCCGCAGTAAGTATCACAATGAAGATGTTATGATCGATGCTTAAATTACACTTGTCTGCGGCACGTGATGTCGGTTCGCCCACAAGTATCACTCATGTTGTTCTTTCCAGTTACCCTGGGTGTACATTTCAATGTAACTGGCACATGGGCGCTAGGACTGCCTGTAGACATGACGCACAGTTACGTGCCGAATTTAAAGGAAAACTAATTCACTGTTCAAATAAACGCAGTTAATATGGCCCTCTGTTGATACTTTAACAGACAATTACTATTATTAAATCTCAGTATGAGACAGTCTGAGCGAAACACTTCACTGCATTATCCACACTTTTTGTAACTTGGAAAATGTTCCGGAGCACCAGATCTTTACCAAAGTGAACTAGCCATTGGATTAACACTATTGAAAGTCACTTTCCAGTAAATGTACAGTATATTCTTGTGTTAATTCTGTTATTTCAGTCCACATTCACGGCTCTGTTGATGATTACATGCCGGTTGGAGTGGCCGAGCGGTTCTAGGCGCAACAGTTTGGAACAGCGCGACCGCTACGGTCGCAGGTTCGACTCCTGCCTCGGGCATGGATGTGTGTGATGTCCTTAGGTTAGTTCGGTTTAAGTAGTTCTAAGTTCTAGGGGACTGGTGACTTCAGAAATTAAGTCCCATAGTGCTCAGAGCCATTTGAACCATTTTTGATGATTACATGACGTTGGGTACGTCCTGTTTCTTTCTGCGCTAAATTACACCAACCCACATTATTTACGTAGCATCTCACATCCACAAACAGGAGAATGACTCTAATCTTTGTTTCTACGTATCACTCATGACCATCTCTGCCAGGGAAAGACAAGATTTTGCGTTTATACCACTTCAGTGAGCAACGCGGATAATCTGATACATGTGGTTAGTCAAGCGTTTCGTAGAATTCGAACAGTGTTTAGAATATTAGTAAAAATAAGGTAATCAAATGATAGCCGTAGCGAAATAATACAGAAATGATTTATACGTGTCGAATAGATATTTTAAGTTGTGCGTATGGAATAAATCTCGAAAGACTAGATCCGAAACATGGCTATATCTCTTACCTAGAATAGGAGATAGTCCGTAGAGTTTCTTTTTCACTTTATCGCATGAAAATCGTCCTACTCTTATGCTATTACTTATGTGATGCCGTAATTGTTATATGAACCAGTGGATTTGGCTCAATAGCCTCATGGAAACCGAAAAATCTTAAAAGATATAAAGTAAAAATTAAAAATGTCCTCAGGCACGTTGCTACAATTTCGTTTGTTTTAGGAGCATTTACGTTCTTAACTCAGTAACAATTTCCCTGAAATGAACTCTCGTTATTGATGTAGCGCATCATTAAATGTCTGATCGTATGTATTACAGCAAACAGCGTGACGCTGGTTATACCACTGCGTGACTCGACTGACAAGTTCCTGGTTGCTGTGTCGCACACGCTGGCAGTGATGACTTGGGATGGAGTCAGCGAGACGCCCTCTAGCCTGGAGGAGATAGACACCGTAGAAGAGGACAAGCCGGGCAACCGCTTCAACGACGGCAAGGCTGACATCCGCGGGCGCGTCTGGGCAGGTGAGTACAATTCCATGGGCGGCCGACAGCGGAAACCTCGCTAGCTGCCTGTTCTATTATGGCAGGTTACACAGTAGCAACGACACTCAGCTTGGGGAAACTCTGCTGAGGTCGTATTGACAGCCCGCAATCGTCTTTAGAAGTCTTGCAAACTTCTATGAAATATAAGTAGTCAAGAAGTGTCTGGATATACTTCCAAAATAAAAATCAGTCTTTTTAGGAAGTACTACGATAGTCTTCCTCCATTAGAGGATATAAATATAACAGATATTCCAATGACTTATGTTTCCTGTAACTGGCAGCAAGTACCGGGTAATCAAAAAGTCAGTACAAATTTGAAAACTGAATCAATCACGGAATAATGTAGATAGAGGGATACAAATTGACACACATGCTTGGAATGACATGGGGTTTTATTAGAACCCAAAAAATACAAAAGTTAAAAAATGTCCAACAAATGGCGCTTCATCTGATGAGAATAGCAATAATTAGCATAACAAAGTAAGACAAAGCAAAGATGATGTTCTTTTTGCAGGCAATGCTCAATATGTCCACCATTATTCCTCAAAAATAGCTATAGTCGAGGTATAATGTTGTGAACAGCATTGTAAAGCATGCCCGGAGTTATGGTGAGGCATTGGCGTCGAATGTTATCTTTCAGCATCCGTAGAGATGTCGGTCGATCACGATACACTTGAGACTTCAGGTAACCCAATGATCATACTAGCAGTGTAGGGTGTATAAAGCGTGTCGGCGGGACGCGAAGAACAGAGCAGTCGGTGTCGTAATGCGGAGACGAAGCGAGTTATCTGACGCCCCGAAGGGGTGATCATTGACTTTCGGGCCAAGGGTGCAAACATTTCCGAAACGGCTAAGTTCGTAAACTGTTTGCGTGCCGCTGTGGTTAAAGTATATTGCGCATGGCGAAATGGTGCTATTCAAAACATGCGCCAAGGCTACTTGTGGCGCACCACGGTGCATAGATGACAGGGGTGAACGAAAGCTGCGGAGACGAGTACCGGCGAACAGACGAGCAGCTGTTGAGACTGACCGTCTAGATGAACCAGGCAGCTACCAACAGTGTCACCTCAACAACTGTTCAGGAACATTGCGGCGAATGGGCCTCCACATCAGGCGCCTGATCAAGGAACCATGCAGACTGCTGTCTGCTGTTCACTGGAACGAACGTAACTGGACGTCCACTGAGTGGCGACAGGTGGACTTTTCACTCAATCACTTTTTCTGCTCCGTCAGACAAATGGTCGTTGGCGTGTACGGCGTGAAACGTTTGAAAGCATACCTGGCCGGAGTAGAGAGCGTTGTTGTCTGCGGAATGTTTTCGCGACATTCCCTCAGTGATGTCACTCTGGAGGGCACAAGTGAACAACGCAAGCATGGATCTATCGTAGGTGACCACGCCCACCCCTACATGCAGTTCGTTTCTTCCCAGCGCGATGACATCTACCAGCTGGGCAATGCAACCGAGGAATCTAGCGCAGATGGCCACGGGCCTGGAGTCGGCGGGGCTCCACATCGCTGTCGGTACCTTCCATAACGCTTCTTAGCGGTAAGCGCTGCAAAAGGTTGTTATTCAGGCTTTTGATAAGAGGTCACATTAATGTGACTGGACAGTGTAATTCTGTAGGGGTTTTGGGGTACACAGCGTGATAAACTTACTACACACAGCTGTGATCTCTGGAAACGACTATGACTCAAGCCCGGCTTGCCATCAAGTCGTTCTGAGCTTGAATGACAGATAGGAGTACGTCATTTTATGTTGTTTCAACTTTATAGCGGATTTAATCAACTGTAGCCGCTGGCGAATAGTGGCGTGGCAGTTTTTCGGCAACCTATGATAAAATGTTTTCAGTGGGTGACAGATCTGGCAAACGTGCTGGTCAGGGCAGCAGTAGAACACCCTTTGTATCGTGGTGCGGAGTTCTTTCATGGGCGAAACGTGGTTTTGCGTTATTTTGCTAAGAGATAACGTCACGGAGACGTCGTAGATAGGCCAAAGCCACCGGTCTCAACACGTAAGGAAAGTAGCGGTGCTGTCTAAATTACCAACTATGCCAACTGAGGTGATCGTGTTGTGTACCCATTAGCCGTCAATTCTACCACAGTAGGTATGTGTGAACTGTGAATAGAGGGCTCCAGGGCTGCACTTCAATAATACGACTGTTGTTAGAATCTAGTAAACATATCTTCAGCTGATTCTTTTTTGCAACTCTGAAATCGTCTAGATTCGACGAAACTATCAGAATGCTATGGAATTCGCCACTCAGTTATGAAAATGATAGACTGATCCAAGGTACTTAACGCTTTCGAAAAATGTATAATTAAATCTGCAGCAATGTTTCCGTCCAGATGGTAACAGACTTTAATTCTTTTAATTCTTTCTATTGTGTGTCAAATTTATGCTGTAATGAAACTAGTGGTTGAAACTTTCCTTTAACATATTAGCGCATAGGACTTTTTTTTGCAAGTGTTCAACCCGAAAACTGTACTGTGTGTTATATTACAGATAGCGTTGGTAATCTTTGCTCGCACTGCGATGATGATTTTCTTACCACAGGCACGATGGGCCCAGAGCCGGTTGTGGGCGAAGTGACGCCGGATCAGGCTACCCTGTACCTGCTGGACACAGACTCCCGCACAGCTGTCCCAAAGGTGTCGCCCGTCTCTGTGTCCAACGGGATTGCCTGGGACGGCAACGTCATGTACTACTCCGACACTGCCAGCTACGTCATTGCTGCGTACGACTACGACGTCGACACTGGCAACATCAGTAAGTGATACTTAATTAGAGGTCCTTCGTAATTTAGTAATTCTGCGATGCATAAGTGGACAATAATCAGAATTTTTCTCAAGTCGCAGACATGTGGGGCATTCTCGAATCACAGTAATGACGGTGAACAGCTGTAGACTATTACTGTACATAGGATCCTATGACCAAGAACCGTTGTTTCCCGGCTTTACACTGATTATTCACGGATTCCTCGCTTCATCAAGAACCGGACATATGCGAGTAGTACTCGGGCTCTGAGGGTTCTATACAAACTTAATTATGTATATATTTAGTTCAACTGTAGGTTTTGATGAGTGAGTTTTCGAGTATCAAAATTTGAGACATATATGGCCATATTCTTTGATTGCACTGATACAGGTTAAATTTTTTATGCTGCCAAGGAACCGTATACCATAGTGTTAGACATGAATTTCAGCTTAATACCTCTGCTCGTTCCTGAGAAAAAGGGGCCTTAACAGACGGCCTTCTTTTTTGTTTCCATTTACTTAGGAGCTTGAATCTTTTATACCTCCAAGGGACCGTAGACCTTTCTATTTGACATAAATTTCAACTTGATAACTCTGACGGTTTCTGACATAAATAGATCTTAACAGACGGACGGACAGACACACAGATGGACAGATAGATAGAGAGACGGACGGATAGCAAAGTGATAATACAGAGAAGAGCCAAAGAAATTGGTACACCTGCCTAATACCGTGTAGGTCCCCCGCTAGCACGCAGAAGTGCCGCAACACGACGCGCTATGGACTCGACTAATGTCCGAAGTAGTTCTGGAGGGAATTGATACCATTTATCCTTCTGGGATGTCCATAAATCTGTAAGAGTACGAGGGATTGAGAGCTCTTCTGAACAGCACCTTGCAAGGCATGCCAGATACGCTCAATAATGTTCATCTCTGGGGAGTTTGGTGGGCAGCACTAGTGTTTAAACTCAGAAGAGTGTTCCTGGAGTCACTCTGTAGCAATTCTGGACCTGTGGGGTGTCGAATTGTCCTGCTGGAATTGCCCAAGTCCTTCGGAATGCACAATAGACGTATCAGAGGTCCCATATCACTCCAACTGCACACGTCCGCCGGCCAGTGTGGCCGAGCGGTTCTAGGCGCTACAGTCTGGAACCACGGGACCGATACGGTCGCAGGTTCGAATCCTGCCTCGAGCATGGATGTGTGTGATGCCCGTAGGTTAGTTGGGTTTAAGTAGTTCTAAGTTCTAGGGGACTGATGACCTCAGAAGTTAAGTCCCATAGTGCTCAGAGCGATTTGAACCATTTGCACACGCACCACACCATAACAGAGTCTCCACCTGCTTGAACAGTCGCCTGCAGACATGCATGGTCCATGGATTCATTAAGTTGTCTCCATAACCGCACACGACCATCCGCTCGATAGATGTTGAAACGAGACTCGCCCGACCAGGCAACATGTTTCCAGTCATCAAGAGTCCAATGTCGGTATTGATGGACCCAGGCGAGGCGTAGAGCTTTGCAGTCACCAATGGTATACGAGTGGGCATTGGGCTCCGAAAGCCCATATCGATGAAGTTTCGTTGAACAGTTCGCACGCTGACCCAGCATTGAAATCTGCAGCGATTTGCGGAATGCTTGCACTTCTGCCACGTTGAACGATTCATTGGTTCCGATCTTGCAGGATCTTTCCCGGCCGCAGCAATGTTGGAGATTTGATGATGTACCTGACTCCTGATACATAAGGTACACTCGTGAAGTGATCGTACAGAAAAGTCCCCACTTCATCGGTGTCTCGGACATGCTGTGTCCCATCGCTCGTACATCGACTATAACACCACCTTCAAACTCACTTGAATCTTGATAACCTGCCATTGCAGCAGCAGTAACAGATCTAATAACTGTGCCGGACACTTGTACTATATAGACGGTGCCGACCACAGCGCCGTATTCTGCCTGTTTAGATAGCTCTTTATTTTAATCCGCATGCCTATACCAATTTCTTTGGCGCTTCAGTGTATAAGGGTTACGATTTCGTCGAATTATGTATGGAACCCTAGAAAAGAAAAATTCTCTGAAATGTGTGAAATCGACGTCGAAAAGTAATAAATCTCGTGCGTATTTTGTTGCGTATCGCCTTCCAAAGACGTGTTGTGTTTTGTGTGTGTGTGTGTGTGTGTGTGTGTGTGTGTGTGTGTGTGTGTGTAAGCAGTCATTATTGTACTCCTCATGTATATTGTCCGCACAGTCCAGCGTATATGACACCACACATTCCACTGACTCATCTTACAGAAACCCTAATATTTCATCTGCCACTTCTTTCTAACTCTGCGAAATTCCTCGAATTCCATTCTGACGAAATCTCAACTTTGGAAGCTTTTGTTATAGATATAATGCGATGTTTGCTTTTTTTATCGTTGCCGTTGCTCTGATTTGTATTAACACCACTACCACTGTAACACTGTTGTGAGCTACTATTCGATTAAGCAAAACGACTACGCTCCACATCCTCGTGTTGTGCTCACATTTGAGTATCTCCAGTCCCGTGCCTTGTTGCCATTAGCAGCCAATGTTGCCATAAACATCATTTGCCTTTTGCGGCTTCACACTCAAGGAGTCCCTTGTTAGCGGCGGTCAGTAAAATAAATGTATTAATAATTTTAGCTATATTGCTCCACGCTGGAAATGTGTGCATTTCACGTTTGAGAAGTTTCTGTGCCGTTACGTGTGTCTTCGTAAGTTTCAAATATTTTACGCAAAATTTACATAAATCATATTAATGATTTTAAAACAACTTCAGACAAACCTAGAGTTTATCTTTTCCATCAAGGGTTACAATAAACTGAAGACGGAAAAACCTTAAATGTCTTCAGTTCTTTCCCTAAATTTTCTGTTCCTTTTTTGTAGGCGGTATGTAATGTTATTTTTACTCCAATTGTTTCATTCGTTCATATGCCGAATACGTTGAGATGAATAATAAATTTATTTTTCATTAACGTTGCAGGTAACAGAAGGATTGTTTTCAACATAACCGAAGCCGGAATTGAGGGTGTAATGGACGGCATGACCATTGATAGTGAAGGAAAACTGTGGATCGCACTCTTCAATGGCTGGCGCGTGAGTACCTTAATTGAATGAAAATGTTTCGTAGGACCACATTCTGTCTCTCGTATGACCCTCTCCTTCTTCAGGGAGAGTATATTTATATTCAACAGTTGGTAAGAGCAGCAGCTGGGTACATTTTTTAATTTGGAGTCAATACTGTATTGATTTTGAAATGCATGCATGCTAAGATAAAATTTTATCTTTACTTCAGATAAATTTCGTAAAATGCTTTGGCACGAATATTATCCAAGTACGTTCTTGTGAATATCCGTAGAAATTTCTAAGCATGGATATTCCACTGGTTTATAGATGTATTAGTTTTATCAATTCGTATCACAGAATATCAACCACTGACCATGAGACACTGATTTTTGTCGCAAAACTTTTGTCAACGCATGTCTTGGCGGCTTTCTCAGGGGCATAGTACTTAGAAAAATAATTTCTTACAACTCTATCCCTATCCTTCGAATAGAGAAGAGTTGAAGGGATACTGATAATATAGCACTGATTATTTTACTGCACTTTTTTTGGGGGGGGGGGGGGCTAAGTTTTAAGGTCGAAGAAATCATATTAACGGCAGGTGCTTGGCGTATTGTTTAAATGTAGGTTACCAAACTCAGCTTTTGTTCGCCTCGTTAGCAAATTGGAAAGAAAGTTTAAATCCTGTCGGTGTTGGGATCATTAGCGACTGAACTCTCGAGCAGATGATCAGGTATGGAAAATGAAAACTACTAGGGCCTCATTGAAGGAACTATTTAAGACACTAGAAAAAAAAAATGAAGTCCCGGGGCTTGGATTTGTGCTCTGTACCTCATAAGTAATTGTGTGATCATACTGTACCACTTTGTCCACTCTGGAGTCATAAATCACACGCGATTGCAGTTAAAGACAATAGACCAATCTGATTAGAGGTGCAAGTGAAGGCCGGCCGAAGTGGCCGTGCGGTTCTAGGCGCTGCAGTCTGGAACCACAAGACCGTACGGTCGTAGGTTCGAATCCTGCCTCGGGCGTGGATGTGTGTGATGTCCTTAGGTTAGTTAGGTTTAATTAGTTCCATGTTCGAGGGGACTAATGATCTTAGAACTTGAGGCCCATAGTGCTCAGAGCCATTTTAACCGTGTGAAGTACAAAGTTCAACTGTAGAATCACCGCACAATTTTCGCTGTGAAATTTGAAGTTCAGAAACAGTGATAAGGATAGGCATCGTGGGAGAGAAATGTGTGATAGTAAACAAAATCGTAAAATAACGCGTTTTCAGCTGTCAATGTATAAAGTGTACAGCTTACGTTCGTTGCTAAGGTACTAGCAACCTGCTTCATTGCACAATACGACAACTTGCAGCACAGCTCAGTGATAGATACTGGAAAATTGTTTTTATATATGCAATGTGTGTAAACGGACATCGAAGGACGTAAGGAAGGACGTTTTTAAAAGGATCAGGTTTTTTAGACTGCAATGAGAGTGTCACAGAAACTGAACCTAACACATAAAGAAAGATCTCAGCATCTCTAAAAATCATACACTGACAGTTATAACTACTTGTTTTCAGAAAGCGATATGCATTTATTCTTTAGGTCCCTAGCTGCTGCAAACTGTTTCCAAACTCCATAGGTCATGGGAAATGTGAGGTGAAGAGAATATGTATGACACACTGTAAGTTATTGATTTAGTCCATTATAAATGTTTTTTTGAAAGCTTCCCACAGTGAAAACATGTGTTTTGTTTATAAATATTTTTTCTGCTACCTTTCACGATTTTCCTTTCTTCATATTTTACACAACGTATTTGAGAAAATGGTTCTCATTTTCAGGGTTTTTTTCTCTTTGTACCACGCGATTTTTACGTAATGCATATATCGAACACGTTATGTAAAAACGGCATGGTACAAAAAGAAAACAAACTTGAAAATGGGAATCAGTTCCCGAAAGGCTTCGTTACAAGAAAATCTTACGGTACCCACTTCTAGCCTACACAGACATCCTTCGTACGTGTACAATGAATAGTTCTCTTCCTGGTGGCTTAAAGACGGTGGCTACAGCCATATATTGATTGCACATACACATGGATGAAATTAGTTTGGATATTACATCAAGAACATTTCCAGTTGGACTCTTACGTGCCACAGAAATTATTACAAGTAGATGTTGAAGCTTGGTCTGCAAGAACTACCTGTCATGGCAGTAGTCAAATGCCTTGGATATAAGTAACTCCCGTCGAATTTCTATATTACATAAGGTATCATAAAGAAATTCAAATCCATTAATATATGACATTTTATCATAGGTGTGAGCTATAGACTGGAGCATATACTGCACCAAGTCTCACCTCACGCAACCCTTTGTGCTACTTTGATTACTTGTAGGGCGTCAGTTATTAAACAGAAAAAATAAAGAATCGTTATAACTTTTAGTTGTACATACCTGTTTACCTTACCATTATTTGCATGAAACAGTAAGTTCCTTAAGAAAAGTAGAAATGGTCGAGATCTGTGGTAGAAGTTAGACAAATCGAAAGCGAGTTCCACAGCTCAGCCTAAAGTCATAATGTTCTGAAGGTCCGAAATTTACTCCCCTACGCGTCCCCATTCTTGCAGTTAATATGTGGTTATGTAGTACACAAAATTCAATGTGCTGAACTCCCAAAATATGGCTATGGAATGCTACGACACTGCCTCATTCCCTTCTGTACCACTCCAAACAACGTGAGGTACGGAGACTTGTCTGCTCTGTAAAGTAGTATGAATGGTGATCTGTGGCATCTCTGCCGAAGGACCATTGTACTGGTGTGCATGCACAAGTGTTTCGGATCACACCGTTCATCGTACATCGTTGAACAAGACCCAAGGACATCGTAAATCACTATTGCAGTGGGCACAGGACCATCAGGATTCGTCTGTCGGTCAATGGAAACGTGTCGGCTCTTCGGGTGTGTCGTTCATTGTTGAACACGTAGGTCCGCGGCAGACCACCCGTACGTATTCACATGTTGACCCAAGGACATCGTAAATCACTATTGCAGTGGGCACAGGATCATCAGGATTCGTCTGTCGGTCAATGGAAACGTGTCGTCTCTTCGGGTGTGTCGTTCATTGTTGAACACGTAGGTCCGCGGCAGACCACCCCTACGTATTCACATGTTGACACAACGACATCGCCAGTTACGACTGCAGTGGGCACACACTGGACTCGCTTTCGGGAGGACGACGGTTCAATCCCGCGTCCGGCCATCCTGATTTAGGTTTTCCGTAATTTCCCTAGATCACTTCAGGCAAATGCCGGGATGGTTCCTTTGAAAGGGCACGGCCGATTTCCTTCCCCATCCTTCTCTAATGACTTCGTTGTCGACGGGACGTTAAACACTGATCCCCTCCTCCCTGCAGTGGGCACAGGACCATCGGATTTCTACCGTCGAACAATGGGAACGCGCCGGCTCTTCGGGTGAATCAAATTTTTGTTACACTAGGTCGATGGTCGCCTCCACATACACAGTCTTCGATGTGAATGGCGGCTCGAGGCGTGCAGCGCGCCGCGGACGCAGGATGGTGGGAGCAGTGTTATGTTGTGGGGAACAATCTCCTCCGCTTGCATGGGACCTGCATCCTTTCATGCTTGACGTCTTCCCCAACGGCGATGACATTTTTCAGCAGTATAATTGTCCGTGTCTTGGAGCCAGAACCGTGCTACAGTGGTTTGAGGAGCATTATAGTGAACTCACGTTGATGTGTTGCAGACCGAATTTGCCTGATGCAAATTCTCCGGATCCCATCTGCGTCTCCATCGGGCGCCATCACCACATACGCAAGTGAGCGTCCCGTTATTTACTGAATTACATGACCTGAGTCTAGACATGTAATGCCACATGCCTCCACAAACAATCTGGCGGAGTCCTGATACGCAGAATCAGTGATGTATTTCGTTCGAAAGACGGACAAACAAGCTATTAAGCAGGTAGTCATAATGTATTGTGTCATCATCGTAACTGCAGCCAGGTTTCTTTGCCCACCTTCAACCTAACTTCTGATGTAAGTTGTAGTGCCAGTATTGTCTTCTTACACATTATTCACACCTGTCAATACCTGTCTTCCTTGGAATTTGAGTTCTTGTATTCTTCCTGAAGTGTGAAGCTGTTTCGCCTGTCTCATGAATCTTGCACACTAGGTGGAATAATCTTCTCATGATCTTAATAATTCTGAGAGGATGTCGTTTACTCATAGGGCCTTGTTTCCAGTTAGGCATTTCAGTGTCCTATCAGTCTTCTCGCAGCATTGTATCTCCCATCAATGTAAACCTGCTTAGACTTCTCTTTTTCAGCATTGTCCTCAGGTCTGTTCCCCAATGCGTAAACCATATATACAGGCTAGTCAGAACAGTCTGAAAACCTTGTAAGGATGTTGCAGGGGAGGTAGTGCTGGGACATAATTGCTAAGAAAAAAAATTCGATACTTCGCTCCGTTTCCGAATTATTTAGTATTGAAGTTAACCAATCAGATCGTCGCGCGGGCGAATTCAAGCAACCTGCCAGACAGTGCTGCCAAACTTGTACTTCGTTTGATTTCCTCAAACCTAACTTAATTTATCACTTCCGAAAATGGAAGCTTTTAATTGGTAATGAGCATTTGAATAATTGGTGACTCATGGACCAAAGATTTCTGCGCATTGCCGCATTTTAGTTCGTGCAACTGCTTGAATTTGCGCGCGCAGCGACTTCATTGGCTAACTTCAATGCTATATAACTCGGAAACGGGGCAACGTATCGAATTTTTTTTTAACGGTTACTTCTTAGCACAACCTCCCGTGAAACAACCTAAGGTTTTCAGACTGTTTCTGACAACCATTGCATATTCCTTCTACCTTTCACATCTCCCATCTTTGCTTAGTACTGGCTTTGCATCTGAGCTGTCGATATTCATGCGGTTGCTTCTCTTTTCTCCGCCGGCCGCGGTGGTCTCGCGGTTCTAGGCGCGCAGTCCGGAACCGTGCGACTGCTACGGTCGCAGGTTCGAATCCTGCCTCGGGCATGGATGTGTGTGATGTCCTTAGGTTAGTTAGGTTCAAGTAGTTCTAAGATCAAGGGGACTAATGACTACAGCAGTTGAGTCCCATAGTGCTCAGAGCCATTTGAACCATTTTTTCTCTTTTCTCCAAAGGTATCTTTTAATTTTGTGTGTACTTTCTGTTAACCTCATATTTTAGACATCTGTATTCCCTTCCGCTTGACTCATTTACTGCATTTTATAACTTATCCTTTCTTAAATTGAATTCAATATCTCCTTTGTTATCAAAGGATTTCTACTAGATCTAGTTTCTTTTTGCCAATGTGATCCTCTGCTGCCTTTCCTATTTCATCTCTCGAAGTTACTCATTTGATTCCTATTAAGTTCTTGTTCCCAATTTGTCAGTCATTGCCTAACGCTCCTACTGAAACCTTCAACAACCTCTTGTTCTTCAGATTATCCATTTACCATCTCCTTAATTTCCAATCTTTTTGCAATTTCAATTTCAGTCTACAGTTTATAAAGAACAAATTATGGTCAGAGTTCACATTTCCCCTAGATCTGTCTTACGGTTGAAAATTTGGTTTCAATACATCTCTCGCCATTTAATAATCAATCTGTAACCCTGCAGTATTTGCAGGTCTCTTCCATCATGTACACAACCCTACATCTTGATACTTGAACCAAGTGTTAGCGATGATTTAATTATGCCTTGTACAAAATTCTACCATGTGGTTTCCTCTTTCACTCGTTTTACCCTGTCCGTATTCTCCTATTTTTCCTTGTTCTCCTGTTCTTTCTTCTCATAATATCGAGTTCTCGTTACCCTTCACAATGAATTTATCATCTTCTTTAACTTCCTCAGTAATTTCTTGTATCTCATAATCAATTCTTTCCATCTCTTAATCATCTGCGGACATTGCTGGCATATACAATTGTACTACTGTGTTGCTTGTTGGCTTCGTGTCTGTCTTGACTAAGATAGTGAATTCATTGTGCTGTTCATTGTAGCTTACATTCCTATTTTCTTATTCATTATTAGGCCTACTGTTTCATTGCCAGAAAATCTATTCTTCTTGCCACCCTTTTTCACTAATTCCCAGTGTATTTAACTTCAACCTATCTATTCCCCTTTTCAGATTATGTAAGCCATCTATCCAATTAACAGATCTAGCATTCTACGCTCCGACCCATAGAATGCCAGTTTTGTTTTTTACCCAAGAGTATGCCTTTGTCATTTAATGATACAGTAGAGCTGCATGCCATCATGAAAAAAAGAAAGCTGTCATTTTCTCCCTGCTTTCAGCTGTTTGCTGTACAAGCACAGTAAAGCCATACTGGCTGAAGAGACCTATGCGTACGACACTACAGTGCCTGTGTTATTAAGAATGAGTCAATTTTCCTCGTGGCAACACAGGATTTGCAACATCGTATTTATTCGCTGACAGGGCGCAGAGACTTCAAAGGGAAATGTCCTCCCCTGTACGGGTATTACATAGTGTGTACAGAGAAATGACGACGTATAGAAGTTTAGTTGTGGCCATGAGGTGTGCACGGTAGCGAAAGCAGTCTGCCGTTGGCAGTGCAGCAGCTCAGACGTACTGTTTACGTCCTGACTGAGCACGGTCGAGATCGAGGTTGCGTTGACTGCATGTAGCTTCACGTGCGTAAATTCCTGTAGCCGAGCACTATGGCACTCACTTCCCGAAAAGCCACGCTCAAGTTCATGTTATCTGATGATTATGAGAGACCTAAAGCCCGTGAAATCGCACGTTTTTGGTGAAACGAAGTGCGCATTATCTACAACGACGTCATTGGCATCCATTTATCGCTCGTAAGCAGTGTCGTCTGCAGATGCGGTATGTCACAACATACTGAACGATGTCAAACGTGGATTAAGATTGCGACACTCACACGTCCATATAGGAGATATGTCAGTGGATCATACAGGTTTAGGGATATGCACCATATGTATCTTTGAACTGCCCTTCGAGGTACCGGAAATGATGGTGACAGACGCGTTACGAAAATTTGGTACGATGGTCAGCTACACCGCCAAAAACTGGATAAGTTTCACAACAGGACGCATTCTCGCTTCCCAGGCCCGGGTTCCCGGGTTCGATTCCCGGCGGGGTCAGGGATCTTCTCTGCCTCGTGATGACTGGCTGTTGTGTGATGTCCTTAGGTTAGTTAGGTTTAAGTAGTTCTACGTTCTAGGGGACTGATGACCACAGATGTTAAGTCCCGTAGTGCTCAGAGCCATTTCAACCACTTTGAACAGGACGCATTGAGTTGACAAAACATGTGCCCTCATATTTGTACATCGGAGGATGCAGAAGCATAGTGATATACGATCGACAGCCAAGGAGCTTTTCTGCATACAGTAGTGAGGGCCATGTTCGCTCAGAATGCCTACAGGGTAGATAACGCAGTTGTTTCGGAACGACGAACAAGGTAAAGATGCGACCATGCTCCTTCCGCTGACATACGTGGCGGCACTTCGCGGTACGCCAACACTGTCGCCGAAGCTTTCTATCGATCTGCCTCCTCGGGGGGTGGCGGCCAGACCGTTGCACACTGTCGAGGAGACACCGATTGCAATTACTCCCTATACGCTACCGCCAGTGACAGCTGCGATCGAAGGAATACTGGAGCAGAATGTGGATGCAGAGATGCATGATGTGATTCACAACGAGGTGGAGGATGCACACCAGGATGATGCCCACACTAAGGACGTAGACATACGTACGGGTAAGCAGCGTTCGCCGAAACGACTTGAAAAGCGCCGACTCAATCAAGACGACATCCATTCCCTACTATCTGAGATCAGTGATGGTTTTAACTCCTTGGAGCGTTCATCACAAGAACTGCAACACATTAACGACGCCCACCGTGCGGTTTCAGGTGATGAGAGCATATCAAGCTTTTGTGATGACTCCTCTTATATAGATCCTGTGTACTCTTCCAGATTCAAAGAGGATGCAACAGAGGCGTTGCGGACACTACCCAACAACACGGATCAGGAAGAGGTTGTGGCTCCTGACACTCATAGACACCGAAACACTAACATACGGAGTGTCAGGGACGTGACGATGGCGCCCTCTCACTTAGATGACTGATGATGTTGGACTACTGTAGGATGGTAGTTCCGCCATGAAAACCGTGGAAGTCCACATTGCGGATGCATACATTACTCCACTCCAAGCTTACATGACAGACACAAAACGGCATATCTATATAAGTTGGTTCGAATGTGAAGTTGAAACATTTTCATAATATTTTATACGCATGTGACGTTGATGTCCTGTTGGTGCAAGAAGCACCTCCCTATGCTGATATATCTAGTTACTTCATGCAAAAATCCCCTTGCTCAGCCAAGAACAGTGGCACGGCAATTTTGATACCCGAGGAGATAACAGCTACGAATCCGTCTTTTCTAGCATCTGCACGGGGTCTGGCGGTTACAGTTCATGGGACCCGCGGTATCAATGTCAATGCTCCCTTTGGCACAGACCAGCGAGAGGGAAGGGTACAGTTTTACTCTTCAGATTTTATATATTTTTCGTCAGCAGGTACGACCAGTTTCTTCTCGGCGGTGGAACCGTGCGACCGCTACGGTCGCAGATTCCAATCCTGCCTCGGGCATGAATGTGTGTCATGTCCTAAGGTTAGTTAGGTTTAAGTAGTTCTAAATTCTAGGGGAGTGATGACCTCAGAAGTTAAGTCCAATAGCGCTCAGAGCCATTTCTCGGCGGTGACTTGAACTGCGTCCTAGTTCTAAAGAATCAAACTTCAAATTTCAATAACTGCAAGGAACTATATGTGATGTCCCGGGACATGAACTTGTGTGAGACATGGTAACGGATCCCTGGGAATAGACAAGGCTTCACGTTTTTCATGGGACAGTCTGCGAGCCATATTGACCTTACATGTTTGTCACCGACTACAGGAAGCGACGATTGCTGCTGGAATATAGCCCACAGCTTTTGCTGGTAGTCTACCATACTTGTGCTCCACCAATCTACCACGACAGAGAGTGTGACGCAGTCGAGGAACTTGGAAATTAAACGTTTAGGTCTTGTCAGATCGAGAGTCTCATGAACGAATTGAGAACCTGTGGGTCGCATCTGAACAGACTCCCAGCATTCGCAAAGCTAAGACAATTGTGGCTGGGATGACCCTAGGTCATGGGGTGTATCGAAAGACAACACACACTGATCTGTATTTGCACGCAGACAGCGGCCACCACCCTTCACAGAGGAATGGGGTACTTAAAACTCTTGTACATAGGGCGTGCACTATCTCTGACACAGACGGTCTACCCCAGGAATTGGAACATCTGAGAGCTGTATTTCGAAAAAATGGGTACTCAGAGTGGCAGATCCAACGTGCTCTCCGCCCAACCACTGCATCACAACCTGTTGAGATGGATGAAGTCACGAGGGAGGAGGTAGGCACTGCATTTATTCCATACACAGGCGCACTCTCGGGGAAAATCGCCCGCACCGGGTCGGAACTGTGTTTTGTCCTCCGAATAAAACTCGTGCACTGGTTGGGAGCGCCAAAGATGACTTCGGTTTGAGGAAGGCCGGCGTGTACCAGATTCCGTGTCAATGTGGCAAGTCGTATATTGGTCAGACGATGCGTACCGTCGAGGATCGATGCCGTGAACACCAGAGGCACACTCGACTGATGTATGCGAGCAAGTCGGCTGTCGCTGAACATTGTTTGTCGGAAAATCACGCTATGGAGTATGACCGCACGAGGATTCTGGTACAGACGTCGAGATACTGGGACAGCGTTGTTAGAGAGGCCATCGAAATTCGCACCAATGACGACCTCATAAACCGTGACTGTGGCTATAATCTTAGCAAGGCTTGGGAACCAGCGATTGGGTTAATTAAGAGTAAATCGAGCAAACGCATAGTTGTGACGACCACGGCGGACAGAGCCATCACACCGACGTCATATCAGACGCCGTCGCAATCTGTTCCACCGCGCTACCGTGGTGCGGGGCGCGGACGGCGGAGGGAGCGCGCCGCGGGCGGGGGGTATTTAAATCGGCCGCCGCCGCGACCGAACGCAGTTCCCCCTGAGCAGCCACAGCGTACGGATCTCCGTGCCGGCGCGTTCACAGGAGCTCAGTCCGTCAGTTCACCTGATGATGGCGACGTGTTTGATAGCCGAAATATTGTGCCCGTTGGACACTATAGACCGGCAGTACAGCCGAGGATATTTTGATTATTATGAAGTATTATTACATGGTGATTCGTTATTTGTCATTGCAAGCCCTTCTCTTCACCATCAGGCTCAAGTTAACCGTGTATTATCACGCTCACGTTACGCACGTTGGAGGAGCTACCTATAAGGGCCCAATGTTTGGACGGTGTAGCATCAACGCATCATACGATACGCGGAAAACGATGATTTCGTCGTACGTCTATCGACACACCCCATACTGCGGATGGTCGGTATCTGAAGTCACAAAGGGATTTGGCTTCAGCATGTTTCGACAGATTTCGTGGCCTTGTTAACTAGCACAGTGGTGGTTGCGTCTCTGACTGCCTTTTCTGAGGTCTGTGGCAATGGTGATACAACGTGTTCTCATAACGACTGATACACCAGCCCAGAGCTAATTTACTCTGTTCCTACTTCGCCGGTTAGAGATCTGAACAGAGCCTGTCCCCACAAGACGTTCATGTATTATTTGAAAGGTCTTTAAGGTCTTTTTTTATTTTGTAAATGTCTGTTACGGACACTTTCAACATACAAAAGGCGGGCTTCAAATGCACTGGTACACAGAGTACCATTCACCACACACAGTAAGATGACTTGCGGAGTCCAGATGTAGATGTATATTCTAATTTGCAAGTGTATATGTCATGTGCATGTCTTGTGCTGATAAAAATACATTTTAGCGATAAATGTACAATACACACTAGTGAAATAAGAATATGGACGAGCAGGCGCCATGCCCATGATTGTGAGTCAGACACAACACGTCGCTCTCCAGCTGAGGTCGCTAAGGCATGCTTGTTGTGTGGCGCCCATTCAAAAATAGCCAATTCGATTCCTAGTGGGGGAAGAATGGTCAGTACACATTAAACAGTGCCGGCCTGTGTGGCCGTGCAGTTCTAGGCGCTTCAGTTTGGAACCGCGTGACCGCGACGGCCGCAGGTTCGAATCCTGCCTCGGGCATGGATGTGTGTGATGTCCTTAGGTTAGTTAGGTTTAAGTAGTTCTCAGTTCTAGGGGACTGATGACCATAGATATTAAGTCCCGTAGTGCTCAGAGCCATTTGAACCATTTTGAACTGATTCTATTCTCGATACTAATAGGATCTGTTTATTTCCGAATACCATTGTAACTAAGATAAACACAAACAAAACTTGACACTTCCCGAAACCAACAACATTTGATAGAAAAATAATATCCATGCTCTAAATTTGAAAACAAAAGACAGAAACGAAGCAAACACGCACGAGGAGCGTTCAATAAGTAAAGCAACATATTTTTTTCTGAAAGGATTGCAATACACCATAATATTCCCCACTCTTCTGGCGACAATACCCTATTTTCAACACAACCTCCGTTCAATGCGACAGCCTTACGCCATTTTACTGGGAGGGCGTGTATGCCCGCATAGTACCATTGTATTAGTCGATATCGGAGCCAACGTCTTTCTACATCAATTACCTCACCATCATCCACGTACTACTTCCCCGAAAGTGCGTTCATCATTGGGTCCAATAGATGGAATTCGAAAGGTGTGAGACCCGGACTGTAGCGCGGATGAGTAAGAACATTCCAGTGAAGTTTTGTGAGTTCCTCTCGGGTTCACAGACTTGTGTGGGGCCTGGCGTTGTCATGGATAAGGAGAAGTTCGTTTTAATTTTTGTGGCAACGAACACGCTGAAGTTGTTTCTTCAATTTCCTGAGGGTAACGCAATACATTTCAGAATCGATCGTTGCACAATGAGAATAACCCCTTAAGAGTCCCAGAAGACACTCGCCATGAATTTACCGGCTGAGGGTGCGGCTTCGAACTTTGAGTTGGAAGGAGAGGTGGTGAGGGGCCGCTCTATGGATTGCTGTTTTGTTTGCTGTTAGAATTGATGAACCCACGTTTCACCGAATGTGACGGTGTTCGGCAAAGAACCGTCACAATCTGCCTCATAATGCGCAATCAATTCCGCACAGATGGTCCTTCGTTGCTCTTTACCGTCTTCTGTTAGGCAGCGAGGAACCCCAGATGGCGAACACCCACGAGTACCCCAACTGGTTGGCGTGTGTCAGCGCTGCCGACAGAGACGTTCAATTGAGCAGCGAAGTGTCTGATTGTGGTAACCTCGAATGGGCGTGTCCGTGCTTTCCAACACTGCAGGAATTACAGTTGTGTGAGGCCGGCCGGTTCGCTGGAGATCGGACAAGTTTCCGCGACATTGTTGCAATGATGATAGACGCCTCGCCCAGCGGCTCACAGTATTTTGTTGAGTGAAAGGCGTCCATAGATATTCTGCAAGCACTTATGAACGTCTGCGATGGTCTGGTTTTCTGACAGAAGAAGCTCAATCACAGCTCTCTGCTTGGAAAACGCCTCTGTTACGGACTCAGTTTTGAAGACTACGCATAGGGGCGTCACTTATCGCAACTTCATGAAACTATAGGGGCAGAAGCGCGAATATTCCACGATGTCTCAGCACAAATTCCGCGTTTTTTCAATCGAAACTGGGCTGGAAAAACTGTGTTGCATTACTTATGGAACGCCCCTCGTAATAACAAAAATGTGTCCGTAACTAAGAAAATAAATCGGATTAACTATATGTCTACGTGAACTATTTTGCATATTTCTAAGCTCTCTCTCCATTCTCCAGAGGTTTTCCACATATTACTTAACGTATTACTTAACACACTGTATTTTTTTCTATGGTATTCCAAAGAGACTTCGAAGTGGCCATCAACAACATAACATCTGTGCAAGTTGATGAAATAGTAAATAGATAACAGAGCCGCAAACAACTGTTCGCTTGTCAAGAGGAGTTGCCACAAATGCCTGCTCTAATGTATGAGATGTAGGCAACATCTAACTCGTGTACGATTTGTGCATTTACGTGAGCGCTTATAGCCCATCAGTCTGTTCTCTGCTGTTGTAGAGATCAGAAGACTTGCTCTGAAGAAAACTAGAAGTTGGAGAATAAAATACACTACCGAAAATCAACAGAAAATTATGAAAGAAATGCAGCTAACACTTTATCAGCGGAATCACGCTATTCCCATATCATACTGAGAAAGCTTGAACGTGTTTGCGGTATCAGCCAAAGGAGTGTATTACAAGTAATACGTTCTAAAACATTTAATCCTTTACACACTTCGCTCCGTGGTTAGCTTCACAACAGTGAGCCTGGAAATGTTACGGTTCTCGGAAAGCGGTATGTGTAATCTGGAAAGTGATACGGCATTTCTGTTCGAAGTTTGCCTACGTATGAATCATAACTTACGAAACTTGGGCAAATCAATTTTCGCAATCTGCACTAGTGGTCAGTTGAAAATTTGCGCTGGATAAGAGTTTATAAATAACGACCTTAGTCTATCAACATGTGATGTGGATTTCCCAAGAATCGCATCATTGGTCCCTGCTTTACTGATGGAACTTCAAATAACCGTAATTATCTATGGTTCCTAAGATATATCCACTGGACATAAGTCAATACATGTAATTCCAACATGACGAATGTTCCGCCAATTCCGCACAGATATTGGAAATCTTGTCAACAAAATACTGAGATGTTGTCAGAATGGTTATCAGAGAAACGCAAATACGGCCTGAACGTTCACTGGATTTTTGTCTCTGGAAAACATTAAAACCAGAAGTTCACAAAGAGCCGCAGACAACTCCCGAAGACATGGAGAGCAGTATGACACGATCATGTGTTGTTCTAGATCCAGATGAAATTCGAGGTGCCGTTTTGTATGTCTAGAATCGCTTTATGCCATATGTTAATGATCAGTGTGCAACATTTTGAGCAATTTATATGACACATTGGATGCTCTGTATGGATACTGCGACCATTCAGTTTATAATCCCTTATGGAGACACGTTCATTCTTCCAGTAGCTAGCTTTTGAGCCACACCTTTAGACGGTGGGTATTTACAAACATTTTATTCAACACTGTGGGGACAAAAGTCATAGGATAGAGATATGCACAATACGGTTGGCAGAAGTATCGCGAACACAAGGCATAAAAGGCCAGTGCATCGGCAGAGCTGTAATTTGTACTCAGCTGATTTATGTGAAAAAGGTTTCCGACGAAATTATGGACGCACGACTGGAATTAAGACTTTTGAACGCAGAATTGTAATTGGAATTAGATGGCTGGAACATTCCAATTCGAAAATCGTTAGGGAATTCAATATTCCGAGATCCACAGTGTCAAAAGTGTGCCA
Source organism: Schistocerca gregaria (assembly GCF_023897955.1). Lineage (NCBI taxonomy): Eukaryota > Metazoa > Arthropoda > Insecta > Orthoptera > Acrididae > Schistocerca > Schistocerca gregaria. The sequence goes on along the minus strand of NC_064931.1, from coordinate 440,370,043 downwards.
GGAATACCAAATTTCATGCTTCACCTCTCACCACGGATAACACAGAGGCCGAGAGCATTAACTTCACGACCGAGAGCAGTGGCGTTTGCGTAGAGTTGTCAGTGAGAACAGACAAGCAACACTGCGCGAAATAACCGCAAATATCTATGTGGGGTGTACAACGAACGCATCCCTTAGACGGTGCGGTGAAATCTGGCGTTAATGGGTCATTGCAGCAGACGACTGTAGCGAGTGCCGTTGCTAATAGCACGACGTCGCCTGCAGCACCTCTCCTGGGCTCGTGACCATATCAGTTGGATTTTAGATGACTGGGAAGCCGTGACCTAGTCAGGTGAGTCCCGACTTCAGTTGGTAGGAGTTGACGGTAAAGTTCGATCGTGGTGCAGGCTCCACGAAGCCATGAATCCAAGCTGTCAATAAGGCACTGTGCAAGCTAGTGGTGGCTCCATAGTGGCATGGGTTATGTGAACATGGAATGGACTGGGTTCTCTGGTCCAACAGAACCTATCATTGACTGGAAATGGATATGTTCGGCTACCTCGAGACCATTTGCAGCCATTCATGGACTTAATGTCCGCAAACATGTAACTGGGCCACAATTGTTCACGACTGGTTTGAAGAAAATTCTAGACAATTCGAACGAATGTTTTGCCAAGTACATTGCCCAACAAGAATCCCATGGAACGTTTGTGGGATATATGTTGTAGAGGGATGTATTCCGACCCCGACTACCCGTCTAGCGGTTTTTCTTGCGATGGGCTCTAGTTTCCGAGAAAATCGATGTTGACGTTTTATGCGTACCTCCAATATTCATAACGTTACTCAGGTTTCGACAAGCGAGCGTAACGCAGCGGCTAAGGTTCAGCGCGAACACGGCGGTCCGTGTTTAAATTCTGCCCGCGTACATTTTTTTTTTTCATTTTCATCGTACAGAATATCATTAGATGGTATATGTCATGCAAAATCATTCAAAAATAATCTTTTTTTGCATTAGTAATTTCGTTGATGAAGAATGGATTATGCTTATTAAATCACCCACAACCATGATTCGTCTTTCGGCCAACAGATGGTGTATTGCATTGGATATAGCATTTCCAGTTGCAGTGGAATTAGTGGAAATCGTATCAGAGGTGTATTTATAAGAAGGTTCAAACTGCGAAGGAATTTTTCGGCGTTTCTGAGGGCGTTGGTGACTTCGCATTTTGATTGCTCATCAGACTCCCGTATTTCTGATGTATCTTCTTGTGGTTGTCCTTCTGTAGAAAAGCTTTCTTCTTTTATTTCACTGTACTCTGTTGAGACACACTGCAGTGATGTCACGTTGTGAACAACTGATGCTGGCGATACCTGCCAGCTGACTGCTTCAGTTCCTGGGGATCCCATAACGGTCCACGAAGAATGCGGGAAAACAAGAGGCGAAGTCGTATCTAGGAAACATATGAAGAGAACGTAGTCCAAATATTTGGAAGTTTGACTGTAACTATAAACGGAATAAACATTTGAAGAAAGTCTGCCGTAATGACTGATTTGATAATGAAATGACTACGGCGAAAATTACTATTTTTGAGTAACTTTGCTACGCTATTTAATGATATTCTGTACAATGGAATCGGAAAAAAAAATTACACGGGCAGGGTCTGTGTGGTACCATGCGTTTATACCAATGTATGGGCGTCTTAAATTTGACAACGGAACTGCAAGTTTCCGTCAGACGCCGATAACGGTCGTGCGGGATCCGGCGGACGTAATGGTGCAAGCCCGCTGCACCGGCCCTGGACTGCGAGTTTCCTCTGTCACCACGACATATGAGGTGGCATCTACACAACCCACTCGTAGACGTAACACTATCCGCAACTCCGACACCATCGTTCGTACTTTAGATTAGAGAGCCTTATCCTTGTTGCTATGGTATCAGGTGGACTCTGTTTCTTGCTGCATTATTTGTAATACGTCTTCGTACACTTGGAGAAATACAAGTTACGTAAATCTTCTGTTAACTGTGTTAGCTTGTTCGCTAATCATTTCTCTTCATGTCCAGCTCCCCCACCTCTCCTTCCCGTTGTGTACGAAGTCGTACACAACAGTCTGAACCTGGATCACTGCGGTAGTCGTGAACCTTATTCGCAGCACTACGCTCGCTGGCGTGACTAATGTTACAGGTAAAGGAGATACGCATAAAACTTCAAATCGATTCTGGTGGAAACTCGGGTGAGTCGCACGAAGAAGCTGTTGGCCAGGTACTCAGGACAGGTCCCTCTGCACCATACCTGAGACTCGCCTAAATCGCCGGCCGTTGTGGCCGAGCGGTTCTAGGCGCTTCAGTCAGGAACCGAGCTGCTGCTACGGTCGCAGGTTCGAATCCTGCCTCGGGCATGGATGTGTGCGATGTCCTTAGGTTAGTTAGGTTTAAGTAGTTCTAAGTCTAGGGGACTGATGACCTCAGATATTAAGTCCCATAGTGCAGAGAGCTATTTGAATCATTTTCATCTAAATCCATGATTAACATGTCTGATGGACCTCTTGTTAGGTGCACCTGGTTTAACAACATTTATGTGTTACTTTTTCCGCGCTGGTGTGTATTGGAGAGCTTTTAAGTGCCGTACTTACAACTATACTAACTGCCCAGTATATCTGCGCTCCCAGCGACTAGCTGCACATTGTATAAAACGTATTGTACCTCATCGTCTGAGGATGAACCTGCTGTGTCTCGAAAGATAGCTTTGAGGTAACAAGACAGGTATTCTCGTAGTTAGTGGTTGAAATGTAGACAATAATCTGTCGCCAGAAATTGGTTCTGGCACTGTCTTACCCTCGTGTTTGTCACCCTGCTTTAAACGAGGAAGGAAATTTGTCGGACCCATGATATGTATCCCATTGGTTAGTGTGACTTTACAAGTTCATCGCTACCGTCATTTGCTTTTATTCATTCTTCATCGTAAAACAACGCAGTTGCAAAGACGTTGATATTGCTGGTAGAAAGATTTATCAGTATGTCAAAATACTGAAGGCATGGAACAGTTTCCATAGGACATAATTCAGCAAAGATCTGCGTATGCTTGAATGATGGTGTAAAGAAAATGTTTGATAATAATTCATCTCGTAACAGGAGGTATTTTTTAAGGTATGCTTATTTATACTGTAAATGTCTGGGTGGCATGTATCAGGTGTAACGTTTAAGATTTCTCCACACGAATATAACAAGCGCACAAACATGATAAAGAATTCGGTTGGTATTTGTTGTTAGTTCTAACACTGTTGTCTATTACCAGTATGGATCCATATACTAATCCCTGACGTTAATTTTCGCTCTTGCAGACAGTTGTAAAAATACTTTTTGCAAAGCTGACGGGTGGCTAGTACGGTGCACAACAAGTTATCAGAGAGAATTTCAGCATTTGTGTTATTGTTGCTGGGAATGCTCTATGGACTTGGTCCTTTCATGCCCCACATCCTTGAGACCCGCTTGCAACATACCAATATCATGCATCACAGCCACTAACCTTCATAGTGGCTTCATTCTTGCGAAGTTACAATCACAAGTGACTTCATGTATTTGTAATGTGCTAGTTAATGTAAGTGCAATCCTACAAAAGGGTGTATTAAGGGATGAATGAGATGTGCCGTTCCCGTACGGCTTATCTATAGCCCTCTCCACTGGAGAAATTCCATTTTCGCAGCAACATAGCCAGACGCGAGACTGCTATTAGAACTGATTTAGTTTTCTGTAGTTTCCCTAAGTATCAGGATATATGAGTTGTGGCATTGTGGAAATGAGGAAAAACAGCGAATCCGGTGACGTAAGCTGTAATTCTATTCAATACCAGCACTTTATCGCAAACTCAGTCAATTTATTATCAATTTCGGTGTGTGATCATCATCTTCAGATCTGAAAGTCAATATGATAAAAATCCATGGTATAAAAATATCTACGACAACAATATGATGTCACTTAAAGTGAATTGCGGAATGCACCCAGAATATCAGCAGTTAAAAACCATAACATGATGTCCAGCATGTACGGTGCAGTAAGACGTCAACTACGCTATCAGTCAGTAGTTTGTGGATGATATCCCAACATTCTGCCTCTACGTTTGGGACAATCACTGCGATTAAATAGGGTTAAAAATAATACCAGGATAGTTCGCTCTGACGCGTCATGCCTGAAATAGGGGAGCGGTCAGTCTAAAATTACTTCCTTCGGGCCGGCCGGTGTGGCCGAGCGGTTCTAGGAGCTTCAGTCTGGACCCGCGGGACGGCTACGGTCGCAAGTTAGAATTCTGCCTCAGACAAAAATGTGTGTTATGTCCTTAGGTTAGTTAGGTTTAAGTAGTTCTAAGTTCTAGGGGACTGATGACCCCAGATGTTAAGTCCCATGGTGCTCAGAGCCATTTGAACGTCCTTCGGTCGTATTTATTTTTAATAACACCGCTAAACGGTTGCTAGCGAATTCAATATACATAGTGCAGTAGGAGTGCCCTCTGTGGCCATCCCTCGCATTGACTAATCCTCTGGGCGCTTGTGTAGGTGATCCGAATGGACCCGCGGACTGGGAAAGTGGAGTTCAAGCTGGACCTGCCGGTGCAGCGGCCCACGTCCGTGTCGTGGGGCGGCCCCGACCTCGACCAGCTGTACGTGACGTCATCCCGCTCTGGCCTCAGCGACGAGGAAGTGGCGCAGCAACCGCTGGCCGGCTGCACCTGGCGAGTCACCGGGCTCGGCGTGAAGGGCCGTGCGCAGTACAACGCTGTGCGCGACGTCTAACTCTCTGTGTAGCGTACTGTACAAATAATAAACTTCTTCCCTACAACATTAACGCAGCCTGATCGTATTTTCTTACCTGCCTGTACCACCCTTTCCTTGTTAATACTGAATTAATTTCAGTTTTGCCATAATATGTAACCGGGTGTCACACGAGATTTCACACACTGTGGAAAGATAAGCGTAATTTCATTGCAGTATAAAACGTCGGAGAAGAAATGCAAGTCTGTAGAAGCATGTATGACAAAGTGAAAGATACAGCATATAGGAAACTAAAGACGACCTTCGGAAAGCAGAGCAGCGAATGTAAAAATATCAAGAGCTCAGTTTGACAGGAAAGGAGGGGGGCTGAAAAGTGGAAGAATAGGGGTGGTTATAATTAAACTTTCGCTACTTGATAGGAGCCCCATGAAAAACCGAGTGATCGTACGACAATGAAACATTGTGGAAACATTTTTATGGACAAGCAGAAGAGAATAACCAATAAATCACTGAAAGAAACACATTTTAACATTCTTTAATTGCGTACCATGTTTACGTTCCAGGTTACAAACGTTACTCAGTGTGACAACCACCTGCATTCGTGACAACCTTGAGCTTCAGATTGCTCTTGTGCAGCCCGACACAACGGTGGGTCATGAAATGTTCAACTGTCGTGACGCAGCTCGTGCACTGCTTGAAGATCGCACATTGTGTCCAGCATTCTCAGTTACAGCAATAATAACTTCAACAGCCTGCCGGCCGGGGTGGCCGAGCGGTTTTAGGCGCTACAGTCTAGAACCGCGCGACCGCTACGGTCGCAGGTTCGAATCCTGCCTCGGGCATGGATGTGTGTGTTGTCCTTAGGTCAGTTAGGTTTTATGTAGTTCTAAGTTCTAGGGGACTGATGACCTTGGAAGTTAAGTCCGATAGTGCTCAGAGCCGTTTGAACTCTTTTCAACAGCCTATGGCTTAATTCGACGTCGGCTTTTCCCAGGAGTAATCCGAAAACCGCCAGTTAATGCGAACTTCCGAATCAGGTTCTTCAACGCCGGTGCAGAAGAGGATCTGTCTGTATTTCTTTCGTGCGTCGCTACTCGCGAAGAACTTTACGAGTAGAGACTAGCTCACCTTGTCCAGATCCTTGTTGGCTGCCAGCAACGGTAAGGCACATTGATGCTTGTGTTTCAACCCCACATCGCCATAACAGTACCGACGCCTAACGGCAAGTCATGACACTACCACCACTAACAATGCAAATACTGAAGCGCACAGTCTGAACCAGAGATGTGCTGTGATCGCACTCTAGAAACGCGTGACGCTAAGGTAAATTCTCGCGAATTTCTCGGGCACTCTCGAGAAGTTAACGACGTTGCTACACACTGACAGACTGCACGAACTTCTGAACAACGAAACGTTGACCCAGAGTAGTCGTAATCGTTATCTTGCGTAAGTGCAAGGAAGAATTTGAAAATGCAATTCCTGCATTGGCTCAAAGTGTATTACCTTTATTAATTTTTTCTGAACTAGAAGTATGTATCCCAGAAAACAAAAATCATACAATTTTTACTTCAAAACATTCACGCATCCTGCACGTATCTACACTTTCTAAAAAGAAAGAAATGCTGTAACGCAGCGGTTTCCAAATTTTTTAGGTCTGCGGACCACCTATTTTGTAAAAACGGTTAGACCCCAGTAACTATGAATATACATGGTGCCCCATTTATCTTGATCACCCAGATGCAAATTACAAAATGTTTTAAGCAAATATTCTTTAGCCGTCAGGGACACATCAATCAGCACGATTCCCCTCGTTGTAGCTTTGTTTTTACAAAGATACGAACAACGATATGACTTTTTTAAATGTCGCCCTGTATTCTTTATTCGGTAATTCATTTTCTCTCCTGAAGACCTATTCAAAAATATATCACAGTGTACAATTCACTGAAACTCCACGTTATTTATTACATAACACAAGACTGACTTTGAGCCTGGGATCCCAAACTCTTCCACTTGCTGGAGTTTCAGAAAACAAATGAAAACCAAGTAAAAACATAACACAAATTTGACTTTCACTCATCTGTAGCATTGCCAAGGAGTAGAACATTCAAAGGTACTCAAAGTGGTGAACTTTGACACCGATACACTGGTGCACTCGTTGAATGAAAGGATTAATTACTGCTTCCAGTGTTGCCTACTGAAGAGAATTACAAGCAAGCACGATATGATCCTGCATGTCCTCTGGACTTGTTGGAATATCACGATAGACAGCGTCTTTAATGCAGCCAGAGGATTTAAATCAGGAAACCTAGCAGGCCAAGTAACTGTTCCTCCTCGACCAATCCATCTGGCAGGATACCTTCGGTTCAGAACACGACGTGCACTCAAGGCATTATGTGCTGGACATCCATCGCGTTGATATCACATAAGCGTTCTGGTTCATCCAGAAGATGTCCACCCCAGTAGCTGAGTGGTCAGCGTGCAGAATGTCAATCATAAGAGGCCAGGGATCGATTCCCGTTTGGGTCGGAGATTTTCTCCGCTCAAAGACTGGGTATTGTGTTGTCCTAATCATCATCGTTTCATCCCCATCGACATGCAAATCGCCGAAGTGGCGTCAAATCGAAAGACTTGCACCCGGCGAATGGTCTACCCGACGGGAGGCCCCAGTCACAATACTTTTTTTTTTTTATCCGGAAGAGGAGGAAGAATTTGCCTGAGGAAGTTGGCATACGCTGTGCCGACTACCACAGATGAAACAAGTGCCAATAATTGTAGTACCAAGCATCCCACACCAGACTTTAACTCTCTATTGACGCTGATGTTCCATCTGTCTAAGTCATCATGGGTTGTCGCTGGACCAATAATGCATGTTCCTTGTATTTACCTGTCCTTTGTTTGAGAAGGAACAATCATCGCTAAGTAGAACATTGGAGAAGAAGTTTGAGTTGGCGAGGATTTGCCGCCGTGCCCACTGACAGCACTGTACACGATTCTGGAAATCATTCCGATGCAATTCTTGATGTAGGTGTACATGATAAGGATGGAACCAGCGATTTATAAGAATATGATGTACACTGGTTTTAGGAATGATAATCTCGTGTTCAAGTCGTCGTGTGCTTACTTGTGGATTCATAGCAACGGAACCGAGAACAGTAACTTCTGCGCGAGTGCTACGATTGCATTTGTCGTGGGTTGAAACTTCCTGTTCCCTGAAGCGTCGCAACAAGACGAGAAACCATCCATCGGGAAGGTGGGTTCTTGTCAGGATATCGCTTTCTGTACAGTTCCGCTGCCTGTGCAGCATTTCGCTTACCTTCAACAATAAACATTATGTCGATGCAGTTTGCAGGTTCAAATGGTTCAAATGGCTCTGAGCACTATGGGACTTAACAGCTGTGGTCATCAGTCCCCTAGAACTTAGAACTATTTAAACCTAACTAACCTAAGGACATCACACACATCCATGCCCGAGGCAGGATTCGAACCTGCGACCGTAGCAGTCGCACGGTTCCGGAATGAGCGCCTAGAACAGCGAGACCACAGCGGCCGGCCAGTTTGCAGTAAGGACAGCCTTTACTGTATGCCTACTCTACACAAGAGTATTTAAAAGGACTAAACTATTGTACTAAATGTACCTGTACATAAGAAAACGATGTAGCAATTACTGTGCTGCCAACTTACATTCCCTATAGATGAGTAGCATTTCTACCTTCTCTTCGTTGGTGTACATTCTGCTCTCACAATTCTGAAACTGATGATGGTTGACAGAGTGATGGGTGTGCATTCTACTTATGTTTACATTTGTTCTCTGTCAACATCAGTACATGGATGTGTTCCGTTACCCCGAGTACCTGCAGTAAAGCATTGGGAGTGTCAAGATCGATGTTGTGTTATATAATTAATAACATTGTGTTTCAGTGAATGGTACACTGCGATACAGTTTTGAATATGTCTTTAGGAGAGTTAACGAATTACCGAATAAAAAATACAAGGTGCCATTTAAAAAAAAATTTATACCGCTTTTCATACTTTTGTAAAAATCAAAGCTACAACGAAGGCAATGATACTGATTGATGTCCCCCTGCGGCTAAAGAACATTTGCTTGAAACATTTTGCAATTTGCATCTGGACAAACAGTTATTTAAGTTGGTCAAGATAAATGGGAAACCATAAATAATCACAATGGTTCCATATTCGAATCTCTGGGGGCCACATATTTTGTACGAAAAAGCTTAGACCCAGTAACAATGGTTCCCTATTCGAATCGGGAGCTTGCCGACATAGTGTTTACTTAAGCTACGATTTCCTAGATGTGGGAATTTCCAGCAGAATGCTGCGTAAAATGCGTGTGAAACCCCGCTGCTCACTCGCACAGTGCTGTAGCAACACCACCGTTTATGATGGGAGAAGGTTAGCTTCGGTGCAATATTTCGGAGTGCACAAGCGCGGAGGGCCAGGCGCGGGTCTGTTGACAGTAAGTTACGCTTCCAGCGGTTGCGAAGTAGAATGGAAGTCACAGGGACGTAGACCTGCTGAAAACAGTAAATGCACAGGTTTGCATGGCTCAAGTTACAGGCAGAAGGGGCACAGTGGCCCAACCTAGGTGTTATGAGTACGTGACTTGGAGCGGCGCGTTAGCAAAACAGAGACGCACAGCCATGTAAAAATATGCGCCAGTTCACTAATAAGGCATTCAAGTGTGAAAGGTCTCCTGGACGGCGGGGCGTGTCACACCACCGGCTACACGCTGCAGCAGATGGGGCACCAGCATTCCAGTCCACGGCACGTCTCTGGTTCGACCCTCTCTGGCCAATGCGGGGTCTGCAGCCAGCCAGCGGCAGACCACGCCATGGCTCGGTAGTGCGGGCAGTCGGTTTGGCTCCCAACACACGCTGGAGGCATCCCGAGGCGAGGGCCGCAGATTCGGACTCCGGATCGCAGGCGCTTGTTGTCACCGTGATCTTAGCCACGCTGGCAAGGATTCACGCCGTGGGCCGCCTTGCCGCTTCTCAGCAGGTCGTTTTGGCGGTAGGGGCGAAGACCACTGAGTCGACTGCAGACGCATCCTGACGTCGACACAACTGCGCAGCCATACAAGGCTGACATACTGCAGGGCAGTGCACAGGTCGCAGAGGCAGCCATTCCTCACCAAGCCATTTCGCAGACAGCAAAGTGGTGTCCTCAGTATTGCGGGATCCGGTGACGCAGACCGAGAGGAACAGGGGCACTGTAACTAGAAATAATAAATCACTTGGGAAACTCGAACGAGTTTTAATACGGCGCATCCTGACAGTTTCCATCCTCGTCCAACACGCCCTCTACAATGCAAACATATGAGACCGTTTTCCTACGGTGCGGACAATGTGGAGGGGCAGCGGGCTCCACCTGAGACAAACGTTTGCGTGCTTCGGGAGGAGTCTGTCCCGCACGTCTCATCGGTTTACTAGGCCAGAGGAACGGGTGTAGTTGAATTGGGCAGCAGCGAAACGACAGCTCCACTGTTTTATTCGAACGCACAACCAGCAACAGACAAATTTTAACAGAGTTGTTATAGAAACAATCACCAGAAATGTCAGCTGACCGCTTCTCTGCCTCAGAAGATGAACAACTTATGAAGTGGTTTTCGAAAAGCAAATTTTGTGGAATATGGCCGACGTCGAGTGGGAAAAAGACTTAATTTGGTCAGAAATCGGAAGAAAAATTAATTAAACTATTCGCGAATGCAACAGGGTTGGAGGGATAAGATGGTTGTAGAGAAAGAACCCTCCGCCACACGCCATTAGGTGGCTTGTGGAGTATGATGTAGATGTAAATGTTTTTTATTATGTCCAATGTAATACTTTTGCCACTCTGTTACAGGAATTACTTCTCAGTTTGTCTTCAGTTAAAGAAAGAAAATAATGAAACTGGTTGAGTGTGAATCTGAAAAATGCCATAAACTTCTCCGCATCATCGAACAAATGTTTTGTAACTCAAATTTTATATGCTTCTTCTTCAACATGCAAGAACATTCGTCTCACTACATTGTGCTTGCTGAGTACTCTTTCCAATAACATACAGTCCTCCTCCTCTTCCATAACTTCCATGTACTTTCGGAATGCCAAAATTAAGTTTTAGCGCGAGCAGTGCGCTGCATGTTAGTCCTTTACTGTCGCCGCTGCTATTGTCGTGCTGCACTGCCCAGGGCCTAGCAGAAAGCTCCTCGCAGTGAGCTGGAAATAGCGTCGCGCCAGCGAACCGCACGAAACTGCTCTCGTCTAAACTATTTTCAACCTTTCTGAAACTTTTTCTCGCTTTCACCCCCCATAAAAAATGTAACGGGAAACAGTTGGTTACTTACTACATTTTGGACGTTGGTTTGGCAAAAGTTCCGCGTCAGACGTTACATTTTAATTTATTACTTTACTATTTCCGACTTTATTGACGAGAACTTTTTCAGATGTTATCGACATATGTTACTAAAGGCAACTATAAAAATTGTGTTGTTGTACGACACTTAGTTTAGGAGATATGACGTGATAAATATCGAGTAGCGCGGAAAATAAACTTGTCTTAAAATCATAAATATGTATCTATTTCAATAGCACAAAATTTTCATTGAGTTAAAAAAAGTTATCAGGAGGTATTTCTCGTATCACTCTATCAGGTGAAGTTGCCAATGTCTAAAAAAAGTTTCATTTTTTTAGGTTCTGACGCGCACCACGCCGCGCTTAGGAAAATCTTTCACGCAGAACCATGTGACTCGCATCCCACAGCGGAAGACACGAGCGTATTCCGCAGCACGCTGCGACAGATTCCTGCAGCTAGGAAAACGTAGCTTTACGGAAAGGCAAATAGCAACGGGCGGCGGGCAGGAGACCTATCCCCGCCGACAACAACCACAGCATTCAGTGTTTGCAACAGTGTTTCGCCATTTGTCTGAGATAGCATCGTGAAGAACGTACCCGAGATATTCGGACATCAGACTTGGAGGAAAATGTGATTAACACTGAGGAAGGCGACAGATGTATCAGTACCAGGCAGCTTGCCCGCTAGTACAGGATAACCCAGATGACCGTTTGGAACATTCTCCATGACAATTATTACTACCTTTATCACTTATAGCTTGTGCAGGGCTTACTAGCGACAGACGTTCCACATCGGGAGCAGTTTTGCCACTGGTTTCTTCACCAGACAACCACGGTTCAGGGATTTGTGTCATCCATCCTATTCACAAATGTGGCCCCCTTTACGCTGAGTGAATCTTCAGCTTTCATTAGAGTCATCTGTGGGATAGTATGCAGCAACCCCATGGTATGGCGACAGAGAATCATCAGCATCGGTGCAGCCGGAATGTGTGGGCCGGGATAATTGGCGACTGTATTTAGGAACCAGCCTTCCTTCGGCGTCGCTTAACAGGCCGGAACTATCGGCGTTCCTTGCGGGTGACTTTGCCTCCCCTGCTGGTAGATGTGCCATTAATGATCCGAAGGCTTATGTGGCTGCTACATGATGGTGCTCCAGCTCACTTCGCCGTTAACGTTCAGACGCATCTCAATCGTATCTTCCCTGGCTGATGGATCGGACGAGGGGTCCAGTTGCATGGTCTGCTCGTTCACCAGATCTCTCAACCCGTGCGATTTCTGGATATGGGGCAGTGTCAAAAGTATCGTGGATGCAGAGCCCATTCCAGATATGCAACACTGGAGCAGCGTATTCATGCTGCCTTTGACACTGGCCGATGTGAACGTTTCAGACAGACCATTCTACGGCGCGTACACGCATGCGTTGAGGCATATGAAAACCATTATCAATACATACTCTAACTGTGGCTACATGGTACAGCACGTATTAGACCGCAGTCTCTGTAACACTGTACGATTGAATAAATGGTCTCTGGCATGAAAATCATGCATCTCCGGGCATAAGTTGATTAGAGGTTTTTTCTACTTATCCTCTGATCGAGCAAACGCTAGAGTTTGCACGCGGTGGAAAAAAATCACCCTGTATATGTAATATGCGTGTATGCGCGAGCCTGTATCAGTAGGCTTCATTAGTAAAACATACTGTGCCAGAAAAATTGAAAAATTAATATCTACATTTAATCTAGTCCTGTACTCATATTCCAAAAGAAGTAAAGATGAAAAGACTCGTTCATATAGTTACTTTCTCGAAAAGTCAACCAAGTGACTCAATGAATATTAATTCAGTAATCACCACGGGGACTGGGAGAAGTGGTGTAGTGCATTCGAGAGACTTGGGTTCAATTATCGGGTCGGTCATCCACATATCGGTTTTATACGGTCGCGCAGGACACTCCAATGCAAATTCTGAGACGATTGCTCGAAATGTCCGTGGTCGCTTCCTTCCCCTCCAGCAGTAATAAATCCGAGCAAAGGTCCATCTATCATAATCTTAGCCGTGGTCAAACACCAACCGTCCTTCCTTCTTCTTGCGTGAGGATATTAAAAGAGCAATATTAAAGAGAGTCGTTCTTGTGGACGCTTGTGTCCGAGAAAATACCAACTCGACAATTTACGATCGGATTGTGGCGTGTTACGAATTTACGCCACGAGCAGCCAGCCAAGGCCAAGGCCGTCGCGCAGTCTGCAGGAAGGTACACTCCTGGTGGCACACGTCATTGGTAATTTTCAACATTAATAAATAAAATACTGGCAGTCCTTCTTAGCAGCTTCTTTTAATCCAAGAAAACTGCGTAGGTTCGACATGACAGAATGGACCATACCCTTGCGAGAGATGTAAAGTAATGGAGGGCGTATCAGCTCTTTTTTCATTCTGTACGCTCTGACCTAGACGACTGATGAGTGAAACACCTGAAGCTCCCGATAATTAAAGTTAAAGCAATTACATACCTCAGTCACAAAATTTAAGACTTAAATTCTTTGACCTGTGGCTGTAACTGCTTTAGCATTAATTTGTAAACGGTCAGTGAACTAAGCAGCCAAGTTAAAGAAGAAAAAAAGCTCCCGATAACTTTTATCTTGTCTTCGGTTTCGGTCAGCGCTCACAGCCCGGTGAACAAATGGCCCACAAGTGCGCTGCGGTCCATGGGTTGGGAACCGTTGCTGTAAGCTGCTATACCCAGAAACTGCTGGCAAACATTTACTTATTGCAGAAACAAAAACAAAAAAGTATAGTTCATCATAACGCGTTTTACTTCCCGTTACTGCCATCGATTTTTGTTTATAAATATAGTTCTATGAACCAATTGGCCTTTTAGACTGCTTCTTTGTTTGTTTATAAGTAGTCCTGTTTTGCAGAATATTCTCTCACTGGGAACAGAAGTTGCTGGTATTGCAAAATATTTCTTTGCCACAACAGCTAGACCCGGGTAACTATTTTCATTTTCCTTCCAAAACTGTATAAGATGTTTTTGCGTTGTAGTTGCGGTTCTTCCAAATATCGCTAGACCTACAGGTCTACATTATCACAGCCGCTTCTTTTTAGATTTTTAATGGTAAGTGCTTCATCGTCAGAAGTCTATAAGGAATTACTGGCGTTTCGCTCCAAATGACACTCGTTGCTGATGTCGCTAACGGGCGATTCAGTAGATCTTGAGGTCATCGTCACGTGCGTGCACTCTGGAATTAGGTGTGCAACGGCTTTGTTTTAATGAATCGGATTCGTAAATGCCAACGGTTTGAATCAGCCGGCCGTGTTGGCCGAGCGGTTCTAGGCGCTACAGTCTGTAACTGTTCGACCGCTACGGTAGCAGGTTCGAATCCTGCCTAGGGCATGGATGTGTGCTTAGGTTAGTTAGGTTTAAGTAGTTCTAAGTTCTAGGGGACTGATGACCTCAGCAGTTAAGTACCATAGTGTTCAAAGCCATTTGAACCATTTTTTGCAGTGACACACAGAAGTCCAGTGTGTGCTGTAATTATAGAATGGGACCGAAACTTGGTAGATATTATAATGCGTTAATGTGGAATCGAGTTATCTTGAAGAAAATAGTTTCATTTTTGTCTACCAAGCGTAAATCTGGTGCTGTGAATGCAAGAAAGACATACAGAAATGTTTCCATATGTAATGGGTTAGGAACGAGACGTGAGCTGGAAACGTAAAACAAGTGAGAGACTCTTAATGTTGGATTATCATAAACCATCGCCCATACAATTTATTCAGTATGAGCCAGGAGACATCGACGAGATGCTGCATCCGTAAAACGACGTGATATACAGCGGCTCTGGTGGAATTTGAGCAATGTGTACCTTTATACTGGCCTTCAGATCCGGTAGAGGCCGAACATTTTCCTGGTAAACGCGTCTATCTCCAGAGTAAAAATTCACATGGACTCACATCAGGTGATCCTGCAGCCCATGCGTTTGGAAACGTCTGGAGATAACAGGTTCGTGGAGGATTGCGTTAAGCAGATCTTTCGCTGGGCGAGCCCCAAATTGCATGAAACAACAGTGGTTTCCACACAGTTGCGCTCTTCCAAAGTAGGAACCATATGCTGTACAAGGAGGTGTCGATAACCTGCAGACGGCGCGGTACACCTGACAGGCCTCTGGGTATATTCTCCTCAAAAATAACGAACCGAGAAGACAGGAGCTTACGAATCCACATTACACAGTCACATATGGCGAGTGGAACACGCGGTTTTTAACAGTACCCCAGATTAGGCACATTTGTGTATTTACTGCACTTTGTCGTGTAAAATGTGTCTCGTCACTTCAAAGAATGTTACCAGACCACATGTCATAAGCTTCCATGCCAGAAACCGAAGAGCAAATTCAGAGCACTGCTGCCGATCAAGAGTTTTCAGTTGCTGCACCGTCTTAATCTTGTACGATCACCACTGTAG
The DNA here is from genome assembly GCF_023897955.1 of Schistocerca gregaria. NCBI lineage: Eukaryota > Metazoa > Arthropoda > Insecta > Orthoptera > Acrididae > Schistocerca > Schistocerca gregaria. Next base: position 440,354,499 of record NC_064931.1, on the reverse strand, counting down.
AACAGACCGCAAAACTTTACATGGACAACTCTCGTGATACTGCACCAGCTCCAGCACTGGCACTCCCCAAGGCACGTGCTACATGGTCTGTTAAAGCAACAGCAACATCGTCAGTAACTTCCACAAGGATAGGGCACCATCCTCTTCCAGGTGCCACAGCAAGCTCTCTAACGTTTATTAATTTCACTACCATCAATAAGCGTTTAATGACATCGGGCGTCTCCTCAGACCTTTCAGTCTGCGATACTCTCTCAATGCTGCAATGTAATTGCTGCCGTTCACATAAAACAGTTTCACTAACAAAACACAATCTCTCTTCTCGATAGCCATACTGTTCACACACGTTATAGCTCGTCAAATGTCAGCGTGGATGGCATACCATCATGCAAGCACTTTACAGGGCCAGATTTGCACCTGGTGGCTACAACTGAAACTCATATTTTTCCGGCCGTAAATCGGTTCAGCATTAACGCATTAGCATATCTACCAAGTGTCACTGCCATACGATAATTACAGTTCACACTGGACTCCGTGGGTAGCTGCACTCCAATTATAACTACTCGGTATATAGCGCTGTATGCTTTTCTGGGGAACAGACTGTCTACAGGACTAAAGTTTTCAGGGCCCAATTACCGTTAACGAAATGACAAGTTATAGCCATATGTGCCTCACAATTCAGTGAGGTCCAGATATCGATCGTTAAAGAAACAGGTTAGTCTCTCACTTTCAAGTTTACAGTCTCTTTCTGATAATTTTCTTCAGTCATGTGGTATAATTTTTTTCGATTTTGTAGGGAAAATTTTGGGTCCAGCAGTGTAACAAAACGTGAAAACCAGTCCCCTCTACCGTTAAGAGTGTTTGATAATAGTGCTTTACTATGGCCAATATTGATACATCTAGTTCTTGTTGCCGTTTACTTCCCTCTATGAAGCGAAACGTAAGATTTAGATCAGTGTTCATGGAAGGATCTAAGTTTTTCTCGAAAATTAGTCCAGTAATATAACCTACCGTGTAAAAGCTTGGATGCCTTTGATTTTGGGGTATTTTGTATGTTATCGGACTCCGATATAAAAAGTCCGATTTTGGCGGACTGCTTGGCGCACTATCCGACCTTTTTGACGGAATTAATTTTTGTGCGAGTTAAATGTATAACATAGATACCCGGGTATTTTGTCTGACTCGCATTTCTAGAATAACGAGCCTCTATATCCATGGACGTCGGTGTTTTATTGCTCGATAAATTGGGTAATTTAAGCTCTCTAATCATGCCTGTTATATTTTTTGAAACATTACGGAGCTTTTTAAAAGAGATGTTGCAACAAACGTTACCTCCGTTCTCCGTAAAGTATTGCCAGTTCCGTGACGTTCGTTTTCGTGTTTGCATGTTGATTTGAATCACAACTTCATTCGAATGAAACCGGAGACATGTGAGTTACGAGCACAGCCAGCCGCGAGCGTGTTTGTGTAGTGTCAGCATTCACTTCAGCTAACAACCCCGGCGCATGTAGTCGACACGTGTCGCGGCGCGGCTTCTTGTGAACTTCTGGATAATAGCTTGAGAACTGGAAACTTGAAGAATTCCCAGTGCAGTCGAGTCACCGTGCCTCGCCGTCCCGTCCCTAGTCTGAACAACATTCCTTGTCGGAGATTTCCTTCGCTATGGGACTGGGTATTGTGTTGTCCTTACGTTCGTATCGTCATAATTGACATTCCAATATTGAGATGGCTGAGCGTGAGTAAAAACAAAAACTTTCCTGTAAAGCTGGGTACATGTACGGTAAATAGTTTCCCGTCTACATTGGCTCTGGTAGCGGAAGTTTAATTATAACCACCCCATACACAGGGGAGCTGTACAAGAGAAGCGAACTTGTAGACAATATTATGGATAGGAAAGCCAAATTAGATGAAGATGAGATGGGGATATAATACTGCGAGAATAATTTGACAGCACTGAACCGCCAAAGCCGAAATAGGTCCCCTGGAGTGGAGAACGTTCCCTCACAGCTACTGATACTCACACCAGAGCCAGCCACTACAGAATTATTCCACCTGGTGTGCAAGAGTTATGAACAGGCAAAATATCCCCATACTTTGAGATACATGTAATAATTCGAACTTCAAAATAGTGAGTTGCTGAAAGATGTGAATATTACCGTACTATCTGTTTAGTAACTTATGATTGCGATGTAGAATTTTCACCAAAAAAATGAGTAATTTCTTAATAAAAATTGTTTAAATTAAGTAATTGAAAATCCGTAAGTGGTTCTTTAAAATGTTATTTCAAAGTTTTGGTTAAATTGTCATTAAAAAGTCTGAAAATCGTTGGAGTCGTGCTGCATGCCGATTTGAAAGATCATATTACAAGAAAAATGCGCCTGAAGTTTTGAAATGTGTTATAGACATGAACAGATGAAAAAAAATCTACTTCTAGAAAACTCTTACCATGACTGATCTGTCGTATTCTTGCCGTTGCGATCGAAATCATATTCAATAGTTTATCACAGAACGATTGAAATATCGGTCGTGGCAATTCCATGAACGCACATAGCTTAGTAATTCCATCTAGCCCTATTCCAAGCAGGCACACTGCTAGTACGATTCGACTGTTGATTTAATATGCGCTCCGTACAAACTTACTACTTGGTATACCAACTTCTGGACACTGGACTGTATGGACAAGCAGCAGTTACTATAAAGCCTAAGCCTTGGGGATATCCTTCTTGCAATGTGATGTCCGCATTGCACGTTTTACATTTCAGGTGTTGTGAAATAACAGAGTGAACGGCAAGAAAATGTATAGTCCTTTAGCTCAACTCATAATTCATATCAAAATTTTGGTCACTGTCTTTCAGTTTCTTAGCAGAGGCAACTGACTCCTTCTGAACTGCACACAGCCTCGTATCTATTCTCTGCATGCTGCGTCGGCCTGCTTTGCTGATTGGATTAGCTCTGTAATAAAAAAAACACTGAGGGAACGGATCAACGAAAAACCTGAACGGGTGTCATCGGACGTCCGCCCCGGACAAATTCAACTAACAATATAGAACAAAAAAAAAAGTGGTAACGTGCTTTCCTCCCATGCAGCGGTCCCGTGTTCGATTTTCGGCCGGGTTGGAGATTTTCTCCGCCTGTGGACTGGGTGTTGTGTTGGCTACGATTACTTCATTTGTTTCTTTGTATGCTGTGATGACTTCCTGCATCGACTCCGTGTGTTCGTACCTTTTCTGCCCGAGTATATTTTCCCACTACTCGTTATTACTTGACAGACAAAACGGTAAGCTCTAAAATCACAAAAATTCGGTCCAAAATCAATGCTGCACACAAAAATCAAGATTAGAAGCGAAAGAATTGTCTTTTTCGTACGGGTACTGATGCCTGCTGACGCCAAGCTAACTAATTATTGTTTGAAATGATTCTAACTATAAATGGGTTCAAATGGCTCTGAGCACTATGGGACTTAACTGCTGTGGTCATCAGTCCCCGAGAACTTAGAACTACTTAAACGTAACTAACTTAAGGACATCACGCACAGCCATGCCCGAGGCAGGATTCGAACCTGCGACCGTAGCGGTCACGCGGTTCCAGACTGAAGCGCCTAGAACTACACGCTTCTAACTATACCCAGACACTACAGGGGTATAGAGATGGTACAAGAAGGCCGTTTCGGGTCATGTAAGGCACTAGAGGAGGACCTCGGAATTCCATAGAACAAATTTTTCAGGGATTAAACCTGTTGCCTCATGTTTTGGAAGGTCCCAAGCACGTTTTAAGTCAATAAAAATGATTTTTAGAAAAATCTCCAGTGGTGTTACCCCTTAAGACGAAAATGACGACGACGACGACGATGACGACAGCAGCAACAGCAACAACAACCGAGAATCCGCACAGAACGAAACATGATCGTAGGATCTACACATGCCATCTTCCCATCAAAGTGGTTTCTCGGCAGTTAAATTTATTTATCCTGGGAAGCTTATGGACATCTCTTCCATTTAACCACTCACTGGACCTTATTTATATTTATCATACACGATATAATAGGTCGTACATCAATCCAACACTTATAAATAACTATGTTACACACTGAGGAGCCGAAACGTAATAATCACCTGCTTCATACCAAGTTGGTCTACCTTGGGAAAGAAATATAGCTGCGATTCTGCGTGTCATGATTACTTGCTAGGAATCCAGAGGGATGTGGAACAAGATGTCTACTCATAGGACAGGCAGCTGCTGTAAATCACTGGCCGGGTGCTTGTGGACGCGGAGCAGGCTCCCGACAGCGTCTCAGATATGTTCCATCGACTGCACATCAGGCGAATTCGGTGGCCAAGTCACCAACGTAAAATCATTATCAAGCTCCTCAAACCACTGATCACAGTTCTGCTCTTGTATAATTGACTGTTATCCTGCTGTAACATGGTACTGCTGATGGAGAAGATATCATGTACAAACGGATGCACGTCTTCCGCAACATTGTTCTCACAGGCCACAGTTGTTATGGTGGCTTCGATTACAGTCACAGGTCTCGTGGAATACTAGGTGAATGTCCACTACATCTGCCACCACCTGCTTCCATCCGTGGTGTGGGTGGCGAACAGCCATCCACATGAATGATGGTATATCCAGATACGACCATTGACCTAGTGTAGTGAGAAATGTCATTCATCCGAACAGGGGGCACGTTGACATTGCTCCACACTCCAATCTCGATCACCCCATGCCCACTACAGTCGAAAATGACGGTGACATTGGATCCACTTGGAACAAGTAGGGGTCGTCTGCTACGGAGCCCCATGTTCAACATTGTATGCTGAACGGCGAGCTCCGAAACCCTACACCAGCATTGGTCTCTGTCAACAGAGCTGCCGATTATTCTGCTTTACAGGGCGAGCAACCCTCTGACCTCCATGTTCTCTAATGAGACGTGGGCGTCCAACATGTTATCGCGTACTAGTGGTTTTCCTGTATCTCATTTACTTTTGGTGCATGCTTACGACAGTAGTATGCAAACAGCTGCCCAGGTTCACCGATTCCGAGATGTACGTTTCCAGTCGGCGGTCCATAACAATCTGCTCTTCTTCAAAGTCATTTATGCCAATGGATTTCCCCACATTCGACCTGTATCGTCGCTACAGTGATTCTCCATTCATCTCTACTCTCCTTATATGCACTGTCTGATCAAAAGTATCCCGACTCCTAGCTAAAACTGACTTACAAGTTCGTGGCGCCCTCCATCGGTAATGTTGGAATTCAATATGGTGTTGGCCAACCCTTAGCCTTGATGACAGCTCCCACTCTCGCAGGCATACGTTCTTTTCTTCATGGAGTTCTGCACTGAGGAGAGGTATTGATGTCGGTCGGTGAGGCTTGGCACGGAGTTCCAAAAATCCCAAAGGCGTTCTATAGGATTCAGGTCAGGACTGTGTGCAGGCCAGTCCATTACAGGGATGTTACTATCGTGTAACCACTCCGCCACTGGTGGTGTATTATGAAGAGGGGCTCTATCGTGTTGAAAGATGCAATCGCCATCGCCGAATTGCTCTTCAACAGTGGGAAACAAGAAGGTGCTTAAAATATCAATGTAGGCCCGTGCTGAGATAGTGCCATCCAAAATAAAAGGGATGCAAGCCCCCTCCATGGAAAACACGACTACACCATAACAACACCGCCTCCGAATTTTGCCGTTGGCACTACAGACCTCATCGGTTAAGTCCCATAGTGCTTAGAGCCATTTGAACCATTTGAACCACGTTCGCAGGGTGCCCCATTCTGCTCTCTCACGATGTCTAATGACTGCTGAAGTCGCTGATATGGGGTACCTGGCAGTAGGTGGCAGCACAACGCACCTAATATGAAAAACGTATGTTTTGGGGATGTCCGAATACTTTTGATCACATAGTGTTCATTGAAGGGCGGTCCTCTTAAATTTAACTCAATATACAGGGTGGAGAAGAACTCTTTCTCGAAATTGTAAGCCTGGATTGTCGAAGCCATTAGGAACGAAAATTATTGATGTTTTGTTTGTCGACAACTGACCATTTTTAAACTACCGAAACTTGGCGCCACGCCGTGGGATTGTCCTGTTGCCGTTCGTCGGTTGACGGGCAGCGCTGTATTTGTCGGTTCAGACAAACAAACGTCCCTCGCCCCGTCACTGTCCCAAAGTGATACGCACACGTGTCGAGTAGGTCTTACTGTTTGTCTCCACCTCACGTAAGACGCACTCACACGTAAGCTTCGCTTCGGAGCACACACACTTCACTTGGGATTTAGTCATACAGTATGCATGGCGGCAAAGTATTCGTTTTAAGGACGAAATATTTTTTTTTAATGGACTAGCCGACGGTAATGCGCATGAAGCTCGGCGGTTGTATGAGGAATGGTACCCAGCAAGACGTTTCCCACCCCCGCAAACGTTTAAAGCACTTCACCGGCAACTTGGTGAAACAGGCTCGTTATTGGGATATCATGGTGATGCTGGAAGACCTCGAACATTTGAAGAGACTGTACTCGACGCATCAAAGAAGCTCCTACGACAAGTACTCGAGCGGTTAGAGACGACATGGGGGTCACTCATCGGTTAGTCTGGAGGGTTTTGAAGGATGACGGCAACCATCTATTTAGTTTCCACCCTGTCCAAGACCTAAATCTCGTGGTGGACTATGAACACAGGCTAGGGTTTTTCTGATGGTTTTTGCGACATGTTGCACGAGATCCCGACTTCCCCTGCCATTGTGTTGTTTACCGACGAGTGCACCTTCCATCGGGATGTCCATTAAAACACTCTAAACGTTCATTACTGGGCAAGGGGAAATCCTCACGTCACGTGCGTCTACAGACACGAGGAACGATTTTCTCTCGACATTTCGGCGGGCATTATGGGTGACCATCTGATTGGGCCGGCCCTTCTATCTCCTCGACTTACCGGGGCAAATTACCTTCACTTTTTGCAAGAAACTCCATCCGCCCTGCTGGAAGAGGTTCCCCTCGACATACGGCTACACATGTGGTTGCAGCGTGATGGGGCGTGAGCACATAACAATAGTGCTGTCCGCGGATATTTAAATGAACCCTTCGACAGCCGGGTAATTGGTAGAGGTGCTCGATGGACATGGCCCCCGCGATCGCCAGACCTCACGCCACCGGACTTTCTTCTATGAGGATTCTTTAAGGTTCTAGTTCACCAACCCGGACGCGAACCACCTAAAAGCGGGGAGATATTAATGGAGTGCATTAAGCATGCCGCCAGGCCCATTAGGGTAATGCCAAGAATCTTTGAGAGAGTTCGGCAAAACACCGTTCGACGTTACCAAGCTTGTGTCGCGTCAGAGGGTCGCCAGTTCGAGCAACTGCTTTAAGTAAACGATGACCTAGCTACAAAAAAGGCCCTTTTCAGGGACGACACGATTTGTAAAAGACTTTCTGTACGCGAACTAACAGCTGTTTATGGGTTTGTTCCCGGTACGTCTTATCATGAAACTACAATGGATTTGTCGGGGCCCCGCGGATTCGCCCTAGGCCCTCGGAGTGGAAGGCTGGCGCGCTACCACTGAGCGTGCAGGCCGTCTTGGATACGTTGCGATCTCCGGCAGGCAAAGCATTCGCGGTTATGCGTTGTCCGGAGCATCCGGCCACAGGGCAATTCCGCGGCCAGTCGGAGACCGTGGCGCCAAGTTTCCGTAGTTCAAAAATTGTGCGTTGTCGACCTATACAACATTAGTAATTTTGGTTCCTACTAGCATCAGCTATGCAGGGTTAAAATTCAGTGTCACAATTTTTCTCCACCCTGTACATGGTAGAGCGTGTGCGCTCAAGGTGCTTTTACTGTAGTACGCAAAGCATAACACGGGCACGACATAGCGCAACTTGATGGTATACCAGGATTTCTCTGTACTACCTAACCAGGAAAGCCATAGGACAGCTTGAGGGTCCTGTATTGTCGGTCAAGTCTACTTTCAAAAAATTTTTATTTATACTTAAGTTGAACAAGGTGGGTCAAAAGGTATTTGCCCTTCACAGAATTTTAATTTTACTTTTAAATGAAACAAAATTTGGTTCCAAGTAATATGCTTTTAGTAGTATCTCAGTTACTCTTAAATGAAGCAAATGTTAAACAGAAGTTAATAGTAAAGTAAAATAAATCAAACCTCGAATTCGGCTAACAGAAAACTGCGGGATGAGCCCTATGGAAGGAAGGTTTCATGGATGCCATAGCAGCAAGATATCCTTATCCGCCCAGTTCGCTGATGCAAAGTTAAAGAACCCAAATTCAAACTGAAGTTAAGTCAGAATTTCTGACAGCACATCCAATACGTATGAGAATTGCTCAGATCACGGATCGTGCCACCACGGACTGCGAAAACTCACATATGCTCCAATTCGTGACAGTGTTGCACACATCCACGGATTGCCTTCATTTCCCGTCTCTCTCGATCAACGAGCGCATCCGTCGAAACTCCGCCCTTACTCTACGAAAAATTCCTCTTTCCCAACTCCCACCCTCTCAAAAATCCTAGGTTTAGCGGCTGACTATGTACTGTTGCCAACGTGATGGTCGAGAAATGCAATAAAATTTTCAAAAAATCGGAGAAAAAAGCAGACTTCGCCCTTTGTGCATACACGATGCACATTTTCCCTCCACGAAGTTCTTACTGGACTTAAACCGTGTAATTTTCGACTGGGCGGTTCGCCCGTGGCCAGCACTAGGCGTAATCTCATTGGGTGGCCCAAGGTTCTGGAGCAAAAACGGAGACGTTTCTCCCTTGCCAGCTTGCTTGCGCCAGCTGTTGGGCATTAAGAAGTGAGCACAGAACAGCCATGTGGTCGTATTTGATTTACATGCGGAAGGAGGTGAGGCAGGCGTGACGTCACGGCCCATCTTGACTCCGCTCCCCAACACACAAGGTCGATATTGTGGGGTGTTCCGATTTATGCGAAGGTTAGCCCACCCATAACAGCGACATGGTTGACACAATGAGAATTACCAAAGGGCTGTGTATCGCCAGAAAAGGCTACCTAGTCTACCCTGGAATCACGAGTAGGGTGCGATTGTTTCCCTTCCGGCACACAGCCCAATAGACCGTCAAAGGAATAGCAGAAAGGTTGCTCTGAAATGAACCGCTGTCGTCACTCACATCACCACATGGTCCCTCTCATAAACAAAATGACAAAAAATTCCTAAGTGTTAATCCTCATTCATGACGGGCTTGGCATCCCAGAAAATTTTCCAACCCATCCAGTCATTAAACTTATAAAAAGGTCTTCTACAGCCTTCCTTTACAATAACGGGCATGGAAAAAAATAGTCTTACCTAACTGACTCTTCATCACTACAAACAACGTGAGGATATACACAGCATGTAACTTGTATGTTAAAAAAAAAGGTGAGTTTACCACTCATAGCAGAAATCTGCGTACTATCACTTAAAAAAATTAATTCTTTGAAAATATGTGATTAAGACGAGAAGAACTGAAGAGAAATTACGTGTCCACTACTTTTGTTCTTCGTACTGAAAACGTAACCCCTTAACTGCTCTGGATGTATTAGCGCGTGCGCCTTTGTCCGTCTGCTCTAAACGTGTTCACGCGCGCCACCAGTCCTCTATCTGGTACTCTGAACGTGTCTACGTGTAGTTGTGTACCGACGTAACTTTTAGAGCAAATGTAATTTGGGGCAACTAGACAGTTTAGCATGGGGGCATGAGAGCTTGTTAATTACCAGTCAGAATCTGAAATTAACTCTTACTGTGCAGACCATGTTTGTTTGAAATCATGCGAAAAATAAAGAAACTTAAAGTAAGTATAGCATTGTCGCACAATTCATATCTAATTTCATGAGAGGGATATCGTGCACTGTATTAAATACGTTGCACAGACACAAAACTCAGTGACGCTTTCACCTGTTACAGAAAGACAGGTCAAGGACTACGGCGGGAGTGCCAGCTGTGCAGGTGTCGTGACACAGCCCGAGTCCCACCCGGGGCGAAATGGAGGTAGGGGTACACGGGCTGAGTTGAGCAGTACTCCGGCGTACCGCAGACTGTTCTGCGGCAAAGCAGAAGATGGGCACAAGGCAAAGCAAATCTACGCGTAGACACGTTCAGTCCGATTAAAACCAGCTTAAAAGCCTCCTGGTCAGTCTTCTCAGTGCAAAGCAAGTCCTCAGTTGTCATTGTGCTGGCGAAAAGTTGCGTGAGTATTCCAGGTCTGTATGGATGGTAGAGGTGCTGATTATTCTTCAAGATCCTGTCAAAATACTGAGAATAGAATTGGAAGTACGTTGCTGCCAGTGGTGGGGATTTTATTGAACTTAATCACACCCTTTTATTCTGTAGCCGCCCAATATACTTTCATTATTTATGCTTTGAATTCTGCGTATGTTGTGAATTGTTTCCTTTCACTATAATCTCTCCATTCACGTGATTCGTCATGAAATCTTAATTTTCTCTGGGCTGCCCAAGAATTCAGCAGACTGCCTTTAAATTGTCAACCCAGGTTTTGATGTACAGTCTCCACCTGCATAATACTCGTGCGTGAGCAATTTCCTCAGCGAGAATAAAAGTTTGTTATCAAAGTCTTGCCCGACAGGGATGTCAGTGACTGACACGATTCTCTCGTGATTGTCCTATCCTTTGTCACTGACGGCACACCACATGATTCTGAATTCGCACAATTATGCTGCTCATTATACACGGCTATCTTATCCTCTGTTAGGAGCAGCAATGGCTATTCAGGTTGCGGTCGCAATATTTATTGTAGCGACACAAGCTACTCTGTTTCAGTGAATTGCACAGGCTCCATAATCTCGGACTCATTCCACTGCTCCAAAGATTGCACCCTCTCAGAAAGTGAGTTGTTGGCCTCTTCTCCCATTTTTTAAATTTTTATGAGCCTGCATCAGCCTGGTCACAATGCTTTCTACTGTCTTTGAAATCTCATCTAGATTTTCATCAACAGAGTTATCTCTTTCATAACTTCCCCATGCAGCGGCGTCGAGGTCTTTTCTAAATATTTATCTGTCTACTTCGGCATTTTTCCTTCTTGCTTTCGCTATCCTGTCTCTCTCTTCTGTCATTTCTCTGTCCTCTTCTGTCTTTTTGTGTCTTTCTTCCTTCTTTTTGTCTCTTTCTTCTGTCCTTTCTGGCATTAGCTTTCAGATATATTCGAAAGAAGACATCACCTATTCGTATAACTGATTCGCCTCGTTGGGCCATGAATCCACAACCTTCAGCGTGGATACAAAATATCGATCGACGTCCGGCGTGAATCTAAAATTAGCGAGCACGGAGGAAATAAATGGTTCAAATGGCTCTGAGCACCATGGGACTGAACATCTTAGCTCATTAGTCCCCTAGAACTTAGGACTACGTAAACCTAACTAACCTAAGGACAGCACACACATCCATGCCAGACGCAGGATTCGAACCTGCGACCGTAGCGGTCGCGCGGTTCCAGATTGAAGCGCCTAGAACCGCTCGGCCACCCCGGCCGGCGGGCACAAATGTTTAGCAGCTCACCGTTCAGAGCACATTGTTGAACAGGGGACTCAGCAACAGATAATCCCTAAGTGTTCCCACGTTGATCCAACGACACTGCCTGTCACGATTGCAGTGGACACGTGATGATCGAGAATGGACTATGAATCAATGGAAATGTATCGCCCTGTCAGGTGAATCACGTTTCTGTTACACAGGTCGATGGTCGTACCCTGGTACGCAGTATTCCAGACGAGCATGGAGGACATGGACAGGGACTGCAGATAGATGGTGCTAGGTGGGACTGTGGGTCGACCGGGCACAATGCTGAGACAGTCCGTGCATTTGCGATAAACACTGTATTTGGGTGCAACGCAGATGTCTATCAATCAGGACAACCGTGTTCAATTTCCGGACAAGCATACATTTTTCACTCATCGCCTCCAATTTCGTATAAAGTCCCCTTAAAGCTGATATCATCATTTCCTTTCTTATACTTTCCTTTCTTCCCCCTCCACCATTAGTTTACATAATGTGAATAGGGGAGCAAGGACAGCTCTACCCCAAAGTAACGTTATCCAAGATGGGCCGTGACACCAGCTGATGACTCAAGTACGCGACGTCACGTGACTTCAGCTAATGACGAGATTGACGTCATTGAAGATGACTGCCGTGACGTCACCTGATGACGCGAGTACCGTTATCCAAGATGGTGGCTTTTGGCGGGAAAGTGCCACATTACACTGCCACGCCTCTCTGGCGGGAAGTTTGAATTTGAGAGGGAAGATAGGTCTATTTGGCTACCTCTACAAACCAAAGAAAATGGCGGGAAAGAAAGAGAACTTGTGTTACCTCTACTAACCTAAGAAAATTTGGGCTACCTCCACTAACCTGGACATAAGTCTTTATTTTCAGCCTTTATTTAAACAATTAGAGGCAGTACCACCATCAAACCATTGGGTCCTGGTGCGTCATCGTCTTGGAAAATGGGCGAAAATTTCGAATTTTGCTACAAGAGCTTACTCCTGCAGCTGAGAGGAGTTAGTATGGTGCTGTCTACACTAGAGGCTGCTCACGATGTCATTCACTTCGAATATAATTTTTTTACTTGTTTAAATTTGTTAAGGTTTTGTATAATTTTTTTAAAATTTATTATCTACCTACAGCAGCAGTGGCCTAGTTCGGAGTTACCACCACAAGAGGCTGAGATATCAGTGCTTGTTGAGCTGTTGGGGTTCAATTAGCTAGATGTTGGTGCCAGACAGGGTGGGTTTTAATAGCTGTATTACATGCACTTATGCAGCTGAGGAGTGCATCCACCGATCACTGCATGTAGAATCGAAGCGAACACTATTGCTTGAACATATGAAGAGGAAGAATACGGTCCTGCAAATAAATGCTTGCATTAAAAATGCTTTACACAACGCATGCAAATATCTGCCTCTACTGAAACTTTCTCTCATTTCTAAAACCTACATATAAGCTTCCACTCCTCAAGAGACAACTGCCTTCGATCCAGCATGCTGAGAAGCTGCGCTAGAGGGTCCTGCATAGTACTGGCCTCCATCGTACGCACCTTCCTTTGGGCAACGCAGAAGAGAGATTCCACCATCAGTGCAAGAAAAGATGGCTAACTGCGCTGGTGTCGATGTTTACTATTAACCTCATGCTACGTCTTAACGGTTAACGGTTCGAAACGTCTTCATGTAGGGATTGAAATTTCAGAAGACAGTTGCTTGTCAATTGTCATAGCGCTCGAAAATGTGCCTAAAAATATTAAATTTCGGTTTTCAGACTACGAATGAGATGAACTTTCTAGCGCAAAAACATAAATCAAGAAACATGTGACTACAGAATATGCTCCGTCCCACTCCTACCAGGACATCTACTGCAACGGTCTAACAGTGAGTATATTATCAGTGTATGATGATGCTACACTAAGAGTTAAAAGAACCGAGGGTCATAATATTTACATGAAGTACTCAACTGTTGATAACTTTTTCAATCTAGACTCGGCGATAACAGCTACGAATCGGACATATGTCCAAGCCGTATACAGTGATATCATGAACTGGCTTCACACATGCAGCGTTCACAAAAATAACATATAGATCATGGTTTTAGTATCTGTATAAGTGCACTGTCAAAGTCTTGTACTATTCGCCAAATAGGTGTGGAAAATGTTGAACTCAAATTTACTGATGTAATTCCATACTCCTGCAATGCGCCGATAACATTGCGAGATATAAGTGCAGAATTTGAGGGATATAAGAATCAGATATTTTCCAAATACTCTGCTCCAGTTGCAACGGTAAAAAAAAGGCAATTGATTTTTTTCGAACTTGATGATAATGGTATGTATCACTGTAGATCATGAATAAGTAAATATATTCATAATCTCACATTTGTGTTGTTTCTATCCTACAAATAAATGTCACTCACGTTTAAGCACGTAAATGCACATTTACGCCCGCAAATGCAGGTTTACGCTCGCATTTTGTGACAAAATGGTCCTACATAAAGGCCTATTGCACGCCAGTACTTAACACAGAAGGTATTACTTATGGCAGGCTGGATGAAAGACCCTCGTCACAAGGACTTTGTTGTAGGTGACTGGTCTTGCGATGATGATGAAGATCCTGCTTGAAAAAAAATCGCAATACCACTCCAAACCTACACATATATCGATACTAATTATGTAATTAATCACAAAGATCGGACCTAATTACACAACTATATGCATATCGCTTCACAATGGCGGTAATACTCAGCAGGAACTGACGATACCGTACAACTGGTGTTATCCTGCTGCGGAAAAAATTACACCTCTCGAAATAAGCGACAGGAACACTCAAACTCTACCCTACACCTACAAGTTATGGGGGAAAAGGCTAGGGTGTAAGGTGCAATATTTGTTCTTTTTGGTGGTAAATTCGATCAACTGACTTGATGCTGGTGTTTGACAGAGATGAGTTTAAAAAAAATTGTATTACCTGCAAGCATATAGCATCTATGCCTGTTTGATGTCAGAGTTCACTACACACGCCTACTAAAAATCACCCTACAGCCCAGCTAACCGAAGCCAATACACGCTATCACAGCTCAGCCGAAATGCCTCGTGGTGCCCAGCCGACATGCCGTGCTGGCGGGCGCCAAGGTGAAAGCCTTGCGGGCTGTGCCGCCACCTGCATGGATACGATCACGCTTCGCCAATACAACAGCAGTTATAGAGATAAAGGGACATATTTTCCCCGAAAGCATCTTGTTCGTCTAAAACTAGAGTGTCGCAGCCCGCCCTAATGGCTTCAAGGTGCCGCTGTCACAGCCCCCCAAACGCCTCTGAGATGGAAAACACTTACACTCCTGGAAATGGAAAAAGAACACATTGACACCGGTGTGTCAGACCCACCATACTTGCTCCGGACACTGCGAGAGGGCTGTACAAGCAATGATCACACGCATGGCACAGCGGACACACCAGGAACCGCGGTGTTGGCCGTCGAATGGCGCTAGCTGCGCAGCATTTGTGCACCGCCGCCGTCAGTGTCAGCCAGTTTGCCGTGGCATACGGAGCTCCATCGCAGTCTTTAACACTGGTAGCATGCCGCGACAGCGTGGACGTGAACCGTATGTGCAGTTGACGGACTTTGAGCGAGGGCGTATAGTGGGCATGCGGGAGGCCGGGTGGACGTACCGCCGAATTGCGCTCAACACGTGGGGCGTGAGGCCTCCACAGTACATCGATGTTGTCGCCAGTAGCCGGCGGAAGGTGCACGTGCCCGTCGACCTAGGACCGGACCGCAGCGACGCACGGATGCACGCCAAGACCGTAGGATCCTACGCAGTGCCGTAGGGGACCGCACCGCCACTTCCCAGCAAATTAGGGACACTGTTGCTCCTGGGGTATCGGCGAGGACCATTCGCAACCGTCTCCATGAAGCTGGGCTACGGTCCCGCACATCGTTAGGCCGTCTTCCGCTCACGCCCCAACATCGTGCAGCCCGCCTCCAGTGGTGTCGCGACAGGCGTGAATGGAGGGACGAATGGAGACGTGTCGTCTTCAGCGATGAGAGTCACTTCTGCCTTGGTGCCAATGATGGTCGTATGCGTGTTTGGCGTCGTGCAGGTGAGCGCCACAATCAGGACTGCATACGACCGAGGCACACAGGGCCAACACCCGGCATCATGGTGTGGGGAGCGATGTCCTACACTGGCCGTACACCTCTGGTGATCGTCGAGGGGACACTGAATAGTGCACGGTACATCCAAACCGTCATCGAACCCATCATTCTACCATTCCTGGACCGGCAAGGGAACTTGCTGTTCCAACAGGACAATGCACGTCCGCATGTATCCCGTGCCACCCAACGTGCTCTAGAAGGTGTAAGTCAACTACCCTGGCCAGCAAGATCTCCGGATCTGTCCCCCATTGAGCATGTATGGGACTGGATGAAGCGTCGTCTCACGTGGTCTGCACGTCCAGCACGAACGTTGGTCCAGCTGAGGCGCCAGGTGGAAATGGCATGGCAAGCCGTTCCACAGGACTACATCCAGCATCTCTACGATCGTCTCCATGGGAGAATAGCAGCCTGCATTGCTGCGAAAGGTGGATATACAGTGTACTAGTGCCGACATTGTGCATGCTCTGTTGCCTGTGTCTATGTGCCTGTGTTTCTGTCAGTGTGATCATGTGATGTATCTGACCCCAGGAATGTGTCAATAAAGTTTCCCCTTCCTGGGACAATGAATTCACGGTGTTCTTATTTCAATTTCCAGGAGTGTATTTGACGTCGCGTAGGACGCTCGAGTAGGGACCGGACGAGAGCCACAGTATAGTAGACAACTCATCCGCCGCACTGCGCTCGATTATTTATTTTCCCGCTCGCGACGTTTTTTGGGTTCTCGGCATCTTTCTCCTTTCCCACTTTGTCTCGCTGATGGGCAAGTCGGTGGTGCTCTCCTGTTTATCATTTGGTGCATATTAGACAGAATTGCCTTCATGTACATTCCATGTGTGGGGTATACCGCGAAGTGGGTCATTCAGCGCGGGTTTGTGAAAATTCGGCGAGCCGCAGGGCGGTCGTCGTAGGTTCCACAGTTTTCCCTGTACTCACAGGCTGTCTCAGACGCCTCGCAAGCATCCCTCCATTCCACTCTGCTCGCGATGGTCATGGATGGGCTATCCGCTGAGTTTCAGATAGACACGGGGACAAGGGTCAGCTTAATTCAATTAGAACCATACAAGTTGTTGGGCTACCCTGTGTTACAACGGTCGCTATATCAGGCTGCATATCATTGTTAACAGTGTATTCCATTTTTTTGGACCGAGCGAAGTGGCGCAGTGGGTAAACACTGGACTCGCACTCGAGAGGACGACGGTTCAATCCCGCGTCCGGCCATCCTCATTTAGGTTTTCCGTGATTTCCCTAAATCGCTCCAGGCAAATGCCGGGATGGTTCCTTACAAAGGGCACGGCCGACTTCCTTCCCCGTCCTTCCCTAATCCGATGAGACCGATGACCTCGCTGTCTGGTCTCCTTCCCCAAAAACAATCCCCAGCCCATTTTTTGGCAGTTCTCGGCCTCATCGTGTTACAAGAACGTGGAATGGCAACTTTCGTTACTAGAGGTTTGTTCACAGTTGCTGCAGACCAGTTTTCTGCTAGAGGCATTTCCTGTTTTTTGGCTTCCAGATCGTAAACCAAGTCCATTTCGTGGCCCAATCGGTCCCCATTCAAGATTTAGCCTCTTTACTATGGTTATATGGCCAGCTGTTTGAGAATAATTTGGGTCGGGCAGAAGATTTCGAGATTCATATCTCCCATAAATCTTCAGTAATATCCAAATTTTGTCGCCCAACCCCATTCCCTTAGCCATGTGCGACGACATCGAGGCCGAGTTGCAGCGTTGACAAGAATTCGGTGTCGCTTTTCATATTTCGTCCAGTCAGTGGACCATCCTTTTGGTGGTGACTCAGAAGCCAAATCACGCTGTGCGCTTCTTTGGTGACTTTAAACACAATCTATGCCCAACGAATAGCGGATTCATGTCCCCTTCTGCAATCAGAGAAGCTCTTTGCAAAGTTGTCACCGGAGGTCAGTATTTTTCCTGCACTGACTTTGCATAACGCATACCTTTAGTTGTTATTGTAAGCAGTTTCTCAGTGTTTCTTAGTGCTAAACATTCCCATTTTGGTGCTACTAGTTTCATTACTTGTCTGTTGGATTTTATTATGCCCCAGCAATTTATCAAAGATATCTACAGAATTTCATTAAGGACATTCACTGTTATGCCAGTTATGTCTATGAATCTGGATCATGAGGTTCACATGAGAGGTGCATTTGTGGAATCTGCAGATGGTTTTCAAGTGTCTTCTGGATGCAGTTCTTTTCCCCAAAGTTACATTTATTATTTTGGTTATGTACTTAGCAAAGGTGGCCTGGTCCCTACGGATGAGCACATCTAAGCCATCGTCAACCTGCCAGCCCCCAAAACCTGAAGGTGAACCAATATTTTTGGGCAAGATTTCTTATTACGCTAAGTTCATTCCCCAGGCTGCACACATCTGCCGTCCTCCTAACCAGCTTCTCCAAAACAATGTCAAATTCGTACTGTCTGCAGACTGTCAATGGGCTTTTCAGTCCCTCGAGCTGTACACGTATATGAAACATTAAACCTGGCCGCCGACTCGTCCCTATATAGCGTAGGTGCAGTCCAGTGGTACCACAACCCAGGTAGAACGGAGGGCTTCACGCTTAGGCATCGAAAGTACTTTCAGTGGCGCAACATAATTTTCACAGGTGGAATAGGAGCAGCTGACAATAATTTTCGACATTAAAAAGTATCATGTTTTCCTGTACGGAATTAAGTTCCTAATAGTCACCGACCACAAGCCACAGATTTCACTATTCTGCATTCGTTCTTAGCTATCAAATATGATTGTACAATGACTGTAGAGGTGGCCAATACTTCTCAGTAATTATTACTATGACATTCGTTACTGGTGCACAGCCCCGTATGCTAATGTATATGCACTACCGCGGTGGTCAGTGGTACCTTATCCAGTTTTCGATTGATAGGAGGGTACAGTTTTCACATTGGTCGATACCATGCAGCAGACATTTCTGAATTTTCCTTTTAGGACGCAGGACAAAGTGACCGCCATGGCCACTGACCAACCTTTCTGGAAAATCGTTTCAGCAGCCCAGATTGAATGACGAAAGCGCCCCTTTGGGAATGGATTTAGGGTCGCATACCATTTTCTTACTATGTGCCGGACTGAACTTTATTGAGCGAGTCCTCACGCTTGCCAAAGAGAAATAAAGCTGTCAGTTGGTCATTCCTCTGGCATTGCATCCTCGCATACACCAGTTGATACATGTGTCGGACTGGGTTATGCTTCATATGGAGGCTTTGGCACAATATCACTTATAATGACCAGCTATCGATTGCGATAGTGAACATCTTGTGTGGACTTCGCGGTCTGTGCACAAAACCGAGCACTGCCATAGCGTAATTTTTCGCCTTGGTCAGTCCAGAAGTACCTTGTGGAACACTTTTTCTGAAGAATGTGCTGCTTGATTGTGGATTTGTTATCAAATTTCTCATATGTTCTGTGATGTCTACATCAACTATTCGTTCACTGTCAGTCATGTTTCGCTATTGAGGGTTCCCTCTGGACCCTCGTATCTAATAGCGCTCGGCAATTTGTGACGTGAGAGAGAGTATTTTTGCATTTAGAACGGTACACAGCATCTGACTATTACCCAGATTAACCGGCCTTCTAACTCGGAGGTGAAGACCCAAATGAAGAACACTGTGCCTGCCTCATCCAGCGACGAAGCACTGTCTAGTTTCTGGCCACGCATTGGGCGACGTCGGTTAACGGTGCAGTCCAGCTGAACGTTAGATGGGTATTAGCCGCTAAGTCTCTTGGATTTCTTGCACCGCAAGTCGTATGCCCCGGACTGTCGTGGCCCACCGCGATTCCCTCGGGGGTCTGCTGTTTGGACCTGGTCTTTCAGCCGGTATCAGGGATGGCTGCCAAGTGTAGTGGGGCCACAAATTTCGACATCTACTGGTGGTAAATGTCGGTCAGGAGTAGATGATCCATCATTCTTATCAGTTGCCTCTGTGACATGTTGGGCCCATGATGCCACCTTCTCTGCATCAGCCAGGCGACGGGCTCAGTCAGGCGTTTTCCCGGTACTAGGCTCCCAGTTGTGGATGCGTGCACACCTGTTGCTGCCCCCATCACTCCCTACATCCTACTATCTCTGAAGGTGATTGCTCCTATGACTCCCGATGCAGTGTCCTCCCATCCCTGCCAGACCTTGGATGAGTCCTCGCCCCCACCTATGTAGGCGCACTAGCGATTATGTCAGCCTCCACAATGTTTCGCCATTCCGGTGGAATAATAGGGCGCTCTCCCTGGTTTAGCCACTGAGAACGCGCCATATACCTGGCCATAATCGATGGCCTTACCGGAAGGTGGGTTTTAGTATATCCAACAGTGGACATCGGTATGGACGCAGATGAACTTGCGTGCGTCCCACGACACAGTTAGGCAAGTTGTCATGGAAGGCATGCATCAAGTGACGTATGGGCAAAACTGCTGATCTAGGTAGTGACTTGCCGGCGGCTCTAGGCGGGCTAGCCGTTTCTTACACTGATATAGACCTGTTCGGATCTGGCTTTCGCACTGCGCCGTGCTGTTGGTTTCGGGTGCTAATTGTTCAATCATTGGCGCTGGTCGCGCATGTGCTTTTCAACATGCCCGTCTCTACGCGGTGTTCAGGCTCTCCATTTCCCCATTGATTGATCTGCACGTCGAGTTCGTCTTCCTTTTCCGTGGTCCAGATCCCTGTTTCCCTAGTCGAGCAACCACCAGCTAGAGTAGTTACAGTTTAGCCGTCTGGACGGTTTCGCAGTGTTGTCGTACAGAGCAGATCAAAAATATGTTTTGAGAAAAAAGTGCATGAACAGTATGTATGCGTATAGCTGGAGAGAATTAAGTACATAAAAGTTTATCGGAGGCCTTTATACTGCAGTAGAGGCTGTTGCTGTTGTTGATAGAGGTGGTGATGATAAAGTTTTAACGTTACAAGCTCGACTGGTAGTTCATGTTGTAATATACCCGTTACTTGATGATTTCTACCGAACGAGGTTTTCGCTCCGTCCTTACATGAACGAATTTAAGAATGAAGATCATTGGAGGTGGAGCCCAGACTTGGATTGCTTAAGAATTGGAGAGGGATGTTGTCATTTAGGAAAATCGCAGAAAACTTAGATCTGTATGACAGGACAAGAACATGAGCTGCAATACTTCTGAATTCGAGCTGAGGATCTCAACAGAATTACCTTGCTCACGTTGCATTATCAAAGATCGCTTTGGTGAGATTCAGTCTGTTGCGTACTTTCTGTGCTTTTCAGCTATTCGTTATGAGGACACTAGAGGGCCTATAGATTTAGGGTCAAGGGAAACGATTTGAAAGAATTATATGTTAGAAAGCAGTATATGTAACAATGGAATTACTTCATTCAGTAATGCACAAATCAGTATTATCTTAGATACATTACAATATCGTTTAAGGAGAGTCACTAACCGCTTGTTGCAGCCGTTTGATTCCTTTTTTCATTTCATAATTCTAGTCAGTAAATTAAAAGGCTGACGGAACTGCTAAATCCTGCGACTTTTGTAATATCCGATGTCACGGCGAGCTTTACGAGGGTATCATAAAGTAAAGCGCAGGAGTTTGGCGGCACACCAATTACGGGTTAGGGAACGTTATCATGCAGCGTTAACTGCCCTTTTTTGCATGTGCTAGTGGCCATAATTTCGTATCTCCCTGCTCTAGTTCGTAACTGGTCTTAGAAATGTACGATAAGTGCGAAGGCCGAAATATATCGACCGTTCTCAACTGTCATTGATAAGCAAGTTTAGTTCGTCGAGACGTTACTCGATATTACTGCAGAATGCGCTAAGTGCAAGAATCGTTTCCAAGAGCAGGGTGAATAACAGAAAAATATGAACATTTGCTACGATCAGCGTGCACACAGATTCTCCGTGCGTCAGTACTGAATGTTTCTCCTGCTATGGATGTTTTCTCTATGTTCGGGAATTTAGAATGACTGTAAAATATAACAATGTCGCAACGCATGAATACAACGACTAATTCGAGTTGTAAATAAAAAGGGCGTAATTTCGTTGTTTTTTTAGCTAAATTTGTGGACCATCAGTCGTACGGAAATTAATTTACATAATGCGGAAAAAAGTGATCGCCCTACCAGTCTAGTAAAACATCTTGTTGAGCATGTGAACAAAAATGTGCTGAGAAATTGTCGCTTGACACTCAATAACTTAACCAGCATTGAACAAAACGATTAGCAAGAAACGGAGCGAAGTGGCGCAGTGGCTATCACACTGGACTCGCATTCGGGAGGAAGAAGCCTCAAACTGTAAGGTGTCAGGCAAATCCAACACCTTCCATGAAAACCCTGACATGATAAGCAAATCCAGTAGTATTTCACATAGCTCCGAATAAATCGAGACATTAAATTAACCAAAGTAATACGAGTAACAAGTGAGCAAATGGAATACCACAGACTAACACAAGAATGCGTAAATGCATGCCATACCTTCCCACCGTGAGACAAACGCAGTTCCAAAGGGAGAAACGAGAACAGAAGCCGAGAGCAGAACCGTATTAAGCTAGAAGGCCCTACGATAAGGGACGGACTGGACACCCACGTCGCCAGCCTACCGCTAAGACCACACCACCCGCACGTTTTAGTGGGAGACTTTTTCGCGTTTCTGTTACGTCAAGGACCACCCCCCAGCCCATGTTAAAAGCTAGAGCCCTCCAGAAAAACAGTATATATCTTACGATAACACAAAAAGGGCCACACCACCCGCAAGGTTTAGCGTGAGACTTTTTCGCGTCTCTGCTACGTTGCAAACTTTAAAAACATTGCCCCACCACGAAAAGTATAACGTTTCTCATTGGATACACAGAATTTTTGTAGGCAGAGCTTAAGGTTAACATTGAGACCCTGATTGGTCAGATGAAAACACAGCCAGATAGTTTTTTTTTAAACCAACTTCGATAAATTGTAGTAAGGAGAAGTTAGGAGAAGAGTTGCTTCCGAGATGGCGAGGTGAGTTGAGCTGTGCTGCCCGCTGCCGCCCTGAAGCTGCCTAAAAACCGACAAGGTAATGAACGCACGCGATGCCGCATTTTTGAGCGCATAAGGCTTCACTCAGAACTGCAGAAGTCTCATCTGTTACACCCCCTTTTTGCGTAATATTAGTGTCGATCGTTAATTAAAACTGATGGTGTTCACATTTGCCACTTGAAGTAAAGATCTGAAACGCGATGATTTTTATGATATATAGCTATTGAGAAGCCACATCAGCCACTGTAATTTACAAGTTAGATAAGTTGTTAAATATAACTGAGGGTCACTGTAGACCATTTTGATAGTTTCTCTCTTTTGTGAAACTTAATTTAAACCTATATTATAGATGTGATATGGCATGGGTCATCCTTCGACCCATTGTAGAACTTGGAAACCCATTCATGGAATATTCGTTCACATTTTTGTTGAACGCAGTTGATTTTTACCACCCTGTATTAAAACATTTCCTTTTATCAATAGTGCAATTTATAAACGATGTTTTGTGAGTAGAATAAAATTATCAATGGTAAACTTAACTGCTTTTTCGACGTTATTTTACTAGCTAACTGAAAATAGGAAAGCTTTGAACCCCTTCCACTAAATTTAGTTAGTATTAAGATTCTTTTACAGGGAGTGCAGTGGAGCTGACGCTGAAATCATTAAGTATTCGGTTATATCATCGCTAGTCTCACTGAACTCTTCTGAATTCAACATGTCATGTGTGGTCTGAATATCCTTACCAGCAACAGGTCCCAGGTTCAAACTAGTCAATTCCCTAAAAAACACGCTCAGAGCGTCGTTGCGCGAAAGTGGTAGGGAGACACGATATAGAACAAACAGACACCACCATGAATTTTTAGAAAACCTGCGTCCAGCCATCAATATTTAGGTTTCCCGTGATTTCCCTGAATCGTTAGGCAAATGTCGGGATGGTTCCTTTGAAAGTGCACGGCCGATTTCCTTCCTATCCTCGACTCAATCTGAGCTTGTTCTCCCTCTCTAATGACGTCGACTGGACGTTAAAAGCGATGTTCCTTCCTTCCTTTTTGTTAGCTAGAATCAGGATGATTATAAACTATGTAGACGGTAAGTGAAAAATTTGTATACATAGTAAAAAAATAAACTTTACTTGCGCAGTTTTGCACCAATACTAGAAGGAATGAAATCAGTTTCCTTCGCACTTTACTGCTGGTAATAAAACAATACCCCATCCAATGGTACCATTCAGTATCAGTAAATCAAAACTTGGTCAAACAAGTATCATTTCCGCTGAAAACTCTGGAAACTACAATTCTGCAGCGCGAAGGTGGAATGTGATGCAGGCGAAAGCCATGCAGCTAATTGCATAAGAACACATGAGCTTAACGTCGAATACTTCAGTGAGAGCTCATGACGTACAAAGTTAAAATATAGAAGTGCCGTATATTCACGACTATTCACGTCCATATATTTCAGCGATCACTGTCCAGGATTATTCGGAATTATGGTTGGAATTGTCTGGAACGTTGTTTCTACAGCTCTAATATTACGTCTACATTTAGTGCGTTATGAAAGACTGAAGAACTGAAACGTATGTTTGGGACTGTCACCAAACCCAGGCGGTGCAAGTCTATGAAACGCTTAGAATACTAAATAAGCCGTGGTATTCCTTCTAACTATATCCTTATATGCAGCTCTGGAATCCTGTATTAAACATGATGCACACTCAGTAGACCACATGTGCTGCAAAGAGTGCCATGGTTTAACAACTCTCTATAGCTAAATGAACCGAACTAATTTTTTTAGCTTCTTTCTTGCAAGCTGTCTCTTCCTTTTCCTTTCGTGTGTGATGTTATTAGACTATTTTACATATTTTTTCTTGTTGTTAATTTACGAGGATCATTTCAAAAGTTCTGCACACTGCAAGAGAGAATTGAATAAAATAATTTATTTTACAAAATACCTTTACGGGCCTTCTGTATAATCTACATTCTTGTCTATGACAGCTAAAATGGTTCAAATGGCTCTGAGCACTATGGGACTCAACTGCTGTGGTCATCAGTCCCCTAGAACTTAGAACTACTTAAACCTAACCAACCTAAGGACACCACACACATTCATGTCCAAGGCAGGATTCGAACGTGCGACCGTAGCTGTGGCGCGGTTCCAGACTGAAACGCCTAGAACCGCTCGGCCACTAGGGCCAAATGTTTAGAAGCTCACCGGTTCAGAGCACATTGTTGAACAGGGGACTCAGCAACAACCTTACGTGTTCCCACGTTGATCCAATGACATTGCCTGTCACGATTGCAGTGGACACGGGATTATCGACACTGGACTATGGATTAATGGAAACGTGTCGGCCGGTCAGATGAATCACGTTTCTGTTGCACAGGCCGATGGTCATACCCTGGTACGCAGTAATCCAGACGAACGGCTGCTCGAAATATGCACGGGTGGGGGCGTTATTATGGATTCACCTGCGCTTCCGTGGGACTTATGATAGCAGTCGAAGGAACCATCAGAGCTGTGGACAGCGTGAACATTTTGTGAACCACGTGCGTATAATCATGCTTAATCTCTTCCCTGATTGCGATGGCAACTTCCAGCACGACCGTTACTCAAGGCCAGAAACGTGCTACAGTGGTTTCAGGAGCCTGGTATCGAACTCATGTCGATGCCTGATGTCGATTTCTGAATCAGAACCTAAAAACTACTACCTATCCAACGTTTCCATAACTTATGTGCAGTTGACGATTCGTCCACATCCGCCCATCGTCTGTCGCTGGCTTTAGTGTCTACTGCTACTCTTGGGTACCAAATTGTTCACTATAGTGGTTGTGCAATGGTAGCTGTTGTGGTTGTGGGAATATCTTTGATGATCACCATCATTGAGAGGGTGCTTTAATGTTCTTGGATTGTTACGAATATTCTCAATTGTTAACGAATGGTTTCGAAATTTCTAGAACATTCTTGAACGGTTTAGAATATAGATTTTAATTGGCACACGTCCAACTGATCCGCGCTCTCTCAAAATCATCTTAACGGATGGGTAGTGCAAAGCAGTACAGACTCGCCAAAAAACTGTAACCACTTACAGAGAGCAACTACGTAAATAAGACTGGTTATGTGAGCGAACAATTTTAGCTAAAAATGACCTAGTTCGACAAGAAATTCTCAGAATACAGAATATGACACCAGGAGAAGCAAAAATATTTAAATCCACTGATACAACGCATCAAGAAGAAAACGTAAACTCGTCAAGAGAATTACTAAATTTGGTCGTCAAGAGAATTACTAAATTTGGTGATTGTTGCCGGTCCGTCTTCCCAAATAAATGTTTTAAACAACATAAATGTGAACCAGAAAAGAAAGTCAAGCCGGTATTTATACCAAAACTTCCATTCATTTCAGCAAAGTTACCATTCCCTTGTAAATGGTACCAATTTCAGGTAAGATTAAGGTCCAATATAACTTTCAATAAAGCGTAAAGACAAAAGAAAGAATTATATTTTAGAAAGAATTATATTTTTTCCATGGCTAACTACAAGTTGTGTGTTCGCGTGTTGGACATCATAAAACTTCTTTGCACCCAAAAGCAAAATATCAGATGCAGTTTACGGCAGTACAATATAAGTTGTATGCTTTGCAGAGGAAATGATTAACAACCCATTTTATTCCAGTCCATTTTGTTCCAATCAAAGAAAACAACAAGCGAAATGGTTCCTTTGCAGCTGTTATAAGCTTAAATACAAATTACAAATATTATTTATTTGAATTTGGATCGTATTAGAATCACTTGATCACTCTTCAGTCAGAAACAGAGCAACGCACGATGCCTACTGGCCGACGTGTCATCCTCTGCCATATGACGTCATTCGGATGCAGTATCTGTGTCGTCAAGGGGTCGGCACACTTCTCTCCTGCCGTTGTCGGCTTTTCCAGACCTTGGACGCGCTACTTCTCATTCAAGTAGCTCCTCAGTTGCCATCACGTTGCTGGATGGATACCGTTCCAGTTATCCCGCCATGGAAAATTCCCAGGCTAGTACCGTAAATTGCACTCAGTTCCTTCGTACGGCAATCGACGTTCTGGCTGCTCAAATGTGGAGGTGGACCACATCTGAGTATACGAACCCTTAATATTAGTAATATGAATTTCTTATAATTCGTAAAATTTCCAACATGCTACCACTCTGAACAAGACTGGCAGAAGTATCTGGGAAAACTGATATTTGTAATTCTGCCACGTAATTCGTCCGTAAACTCAATTAAACCTAAAATAATATGTGAATAAGAAATTTTGCAAGTTAGGTCACTTTAAATTTTCTAATCTGCTACGATGCTTCATAAAAAGTTAGCCAAACCTGCGCTTATCGCTACACGAAGTAAATGCTCGTTCACATAAATATTGTGGTGCGCATGTTCTGTGGTGCTGCTTTATGTGGTAGTATTGCGGATATTAGTTCTCTTAGATACTACAGTAGTTGTATTCAGAATGGTAGAATGTTAGAAACGTCACTCGCGTAAGGAATTCCTGTTACTAACAGGAAGAGTTCGCATTAGGCGAGGTGACTCGACAGAGATAGAAATTCTAAACGTGACGCTGGAATTGTGTGAGAGTGCTCATCCGATTCTACTCTGATCCGAATGCAAGTCTATTGATTTTGTACGTATCATTGTGACTCGTGACCATTCTTACCAAAACTTTTGATTTATAAATCAATGTCAGTGAAATTCCAAATTTTCTGAGACGATTAGAATGCAAAAAAAACTACGGCATTTCTTATTGCAATATCTTTCTAGAAAGCGCTTGGATGCAATATTAATGTCACGTTACAGTAAAAAGTCTTTTTAAATCATGCTGTTTCTTGATACCTAGTAAGTGCTGAGAAAGAACTAGAAGACAGCAAAAGAATCGTAGGAGTTTCGGTGTTAGAGTCATGTGTGGTTTTTGTGGCGAGATCATTTTCGAATTGTAGTCACAGGGTAGAAGTCTTCCGCACGAAGAATTTCCTTACTCCACAGAATAAAAACGATGATACTTAAGCTGTGCTGAAAGACGCCATATCTTGTCAAAAGCAAGAATACTTCGAATTTTTGCAGCCCTTAGGGTGCACAGATATTCTGGCTAAATCTATAAATTACAAAAAAAAAAGTTTTCACTAAGCGTGCTGAACTAATTGTGTAACATAGTTTCGGGCATCACGTATTTCAGTGACTTCAGACGATACTAATCAAGGAGGTTAAATGTTTAAAATGTCACTAGTTGTAAGAAAAGCGAGTTGACAAACGTTTCATATCTAATGGCCCGTTTCCTAATAACTGAAAATCTTGTGGTATTAATTTACATGTGCGTTGATTACCATAGGGGCCAATATTTCCAGGAGTTATATGGTGGTATCAGTCTAACACAGTCACATAATTGTACCTCCTAAATGATTAGGAAACCCGCGTGGAGTCTCCGTTATGTGGATTGCATGGAAATTCAGATCGTTCAGAAATCTTAGAATTTTACGGTATCTTGCATGTAACAAAATAAGGTTAGTGGTTTAAACATCTAAGATCTAAATGTATACAACTGGGTTTTGGAATGCATCTGGAAGGCAGCAATGAACGTAACATCGCATTAAGCGTACGTTATTAGAAGGTAGCATGTGGTAAAGGTAAAACACGCATCCCATGACAAAATGAACTGCTAGAATGATATAGCAGCACGTTGCCTCAGTATAAAACATTAAAGAATCAAATATTTTAATTTAAAATAAAAGTTGACCCAGATAACACCCACCTTACATAAGAGGGGCGTGGTGCTAACGACAAACACATGATAGGCAGGAAGGGTAACACGCATGCATGACATACCATGGTCACGTTAAAAAGAATTAAGTAAAACTGCCGAAAGCAAATATAAGTTACAAAGGGGAACATAGCCAAAAACATAACTCCAATACCCACTCAGGTCAGAACTGTGCTAAGGCGTCTAAGCTGCTGTAACATCTTGTATATTGCGTCGTCTGGAGAACGCTTATGCTCGTCTGAAGTTCGGAAGATCAGCTGTATTTTCAAGGAATGCTATTTCCTTATCTGACCATTTATATACAGCCATTCCATGGTATATTTTGAGTTGTTTGGAAACAACGAATGGTGTAAATTTTTTGTATTACATTAAAAATAATATCTGAGAGCTGCAAGCGAGAATTAGGTTGTATAATGAGGAAGAGGAACTACTGAATCGGGGAGAAAATAATTTTGTGGCATAACCTGGCAAAATAAAACGGTCAGGTTGATATGATAGATGCAGAATCATCAAATAAAAATAGTTCATGTATCAGTGTAAGGAAGTGTAAAGGCTAAAAACTATAGAGGAAGACAAAATACTTGCATATAGTTAGCAGGTTCAAATGGGTGTGGATTGTAGAACTCATAGTGAGATGCAGAGACTTAAAAATCCTTGAAATGCAGTCTACAACAGCAATAACATTTCTATGGCGACGGAGGTTCACAAAGAAGCAAGTGGACACCCTTGAGTGTTTTCTCCAAAGCACCGACGTGAAACTTTTCGAAAGGCGTGTTGTGCTGCATCAACGCTAGTGTACTGGATAAATCTGTGTCTGCACCCAGTAACATGGTTTCCACAATTTTGGGTGGTATGGAAGGAAACTTCATCTTCAGTATATAAAAAATTGTAAGAAAACTGTGCTCAAAGACTGTTAGTAACGACAGGAGGTCCTACACGGTAATTAAATAGTCGAAACCTTTTTTTTCTGCGCCATGCGACGTCTCTCGCATCCAAGTTTGCATTTCCTTCTATCTTGCCATCCCTCTTCTTGCTTGGTCCTGTCCTGCATCGCACGCCTCACTCCAACGTTCCAATGAAGACTGGATCTTTCTCGTTCTCTATGTCGTGGAGGTCTACAGTGCCATATTTTAGAGGGCCATCTTTCCTATGGCATTCTTCTAAGGTGTCCATACCATGATAACCATTTATTTTCAATTGCGTCTATAATATCTTTTGTTGCTCCCATCAGCTCTCGTAGAACTTGATTTTTTACTTTGTCTCTTCTTGTTTCTTCACTACTTTGTCTCCTAAACTCCATTTCCTTTTATTTCTTCTCATTGGCCTTGGAGTTCCCACTGTTCAGCACCATACAGAGCAATGCTGCAAACTACAGTTTCGTGTATCTCCTTTTCATATTTTTTGATGTCGTTTTATTCCAAATAAGAAGTGTAACTGCTTAACTGCCACCTGTTCCTCATTTATTTTAGGTTTTATTTCCTAGTTGCTTCCACCTTTATCAGAAACGATTATCCCTAAATACATATATGAACGGCTACACTATGCTATAGAATCATTATCCATAACAAGATTCCTTCCCATACCTCCGACAACCAATTATTTAGTCTTTGTAAAGTTAATTTTCAAGCCCACTACTCATAAGCCTCTTTACGCGTTCCTAACATATAAGACACATCCTCTTCGTCCTCGGCGAGGGTGACCTGTTCGTCGACAAAAATTAGGGAGAACAAGATGTCATGTCAATTCCCATATTTTTTCCCTTCAGTCCGTAGAAAATCCAAGAGTAAAGCATCGGTTAATGTCTTATGAACAAAAATAGATTGAGGTCCGGAAACCTTGGCATCATGTTGTATATCTTCTTCAGAAGAATTCCTGTCAAGCGCACCAGTTTGTATTCTTCTTATTGAAATGGATGGGAACCAAATGCAAATTCACTTTAAGCGCCGACTGTAAGAGGAGTTCTCGAGACGGAAAGCTGCCGCGATCTGGGAATTACTATGATTTTCCAAATGAAGCCTGAAGCTTGATTTGAGTATTTTGATTTGAGGGACACGTAATCTCTAGTGGCTCGTTACATAGTACGGTAACTGCATTTGGTTTCATTTCTTTTTCCATCCCCTTTTATCTTTGTATCTGTATTTGTCTGTAAATAGCTGCACAACTGTGCAAATGCCTCGTTAACAAAGAACTCATGGTACATGCTGTTGACAACAACTTTATTCGTCGTCTTCAAGTTCGCGTTACTGTTCCGCTCTGTCTGTGTTTCGCTTTTTCACCAATGTTAGTCGTACGTTAACAGTGATACACAGCGATATGCTTAGATTTACACATGAAGAGTTGGCATACAAGCACCAAGTGCATGGTTCACTGAATACAAGGGAGAAACGGCAAAACGCACTGCGCTGATCTGTTCACATTGCGACGGTAACCACATTACTCTGTTGCATTACTCTCCGTGTTGTGTTGACCGTTTTGCTGATTGCATATTACGGGCTTTTCCATTGTTGTAATGGTGTTTTACAGACACAAAGGTAATTGGGCTACCAAACCGTATAAAACTTTATTTCATTATTGTTCTGTAAAGAGCCACCGGTAACTTCGGATCCGCCATACCAAAATACCTCTAATGGCCTCTGAAATTTTGTCGATCGAGTTTGGGTTCAGCCTGCATATTATTAACCTGGAAGCAATGTACCTTTAATCAAGACGTAAATTCCGTCAGCTGTCAATCACAGGAATGGAACGCTAAGTACAATCACATTTGGTATCGCAAACACGCTCTCTACCTCTGAGATGTTATTTCTGCTGCGGTGTAAGTAGATTATGGCAGAAGTGTGCCCTCTATTCCACTTCCATGGGAACGTCGCTTTGAACTGAGGAAAAAAAGGAACGGCAAAAGAAAAGTGGAAATTGGAGGACGAAGGGAGACTAAAGAGGGAAGGAATACAGGACATTGAAATGCGAGAGAGATATGGATGTATAAAAGGACATAATAAGGAGATTCGGATTGGACTATGGTTGGCAGCAATTCCGTAAGACCAACATTTCCTTGCTACGGAGACGTTTGTTCCTTGTTTTCGGCTACTAGCTGAAGCCACATTCGTTATGCCAAGTAAGAAGAGGAGGAGATTACTGTTTAACGTCCCGTCGACAACGAGGTCATTAGAGACGGAGCGCAAGCTCGGGTGAGGGAAGGATGGGGAAGGAAATCGGCCGTACCCTTTCAAAGGAACCATCCCGGCATTTGCCTGAAGCGATTTAGGGAAATCACGGAAAACCTAAATCAGGATGGCCGGAGACGAGATTGAACCATCGTCCTCCCGAATGCGAGTCCAGTGTGCTAACCAAAGCGCCACCTCGCTCGGTGCCCAAGTAAGCCAAAGTATTCTTTGCACTGGTAAGCAAGTAATTAATGGAAAAGGAAACACATTACTGTTGTAAGCAATTCGAATTAATACTATGACTTTTCCATGTTTTAAATTTATCGTACAAAATTAGCGAATTACGACTGTGCTTTTTCCATGTTTTGAATAATAATCCAAAAACGGTTACTGAAAAGTTTACTTTTGTACAATTTTTAAAAATGATTTAAATAACGGGTCACTGCATTTTCCTAACAACTTGGAAGCTTACCCGGTTTCGGTGATTTGGACGTGGAAGATTGGTAACTTCTTGTTGAATGGATAACTAAAGGATTCTAGACTTGTCGTTTCGCATTACTGATATAATTAAATATAGCAGAGTAACAAGGGCGGATGCATGCAGTGTTACAGCGAAGAATAAACGCCGGCCGGGGTGGCCGAGCGGTTCTAGGCCCTACAGTCTGGTACCGCACGACCGCTACGGTCGCAGTTTCGAATCCTGTCTCGGGCATGGATGTGTGTGATGTTCTTAGGTTAATTAGGTTTAAGTAGTTCTATGTTCTAGGGGATTGATGGCCTCAGAAGTTATGTCCGATAGTGCTCAGAGCCACTTGAACCATTTGCAGAATAAACAAGGTAGCGGCGACGTCTGCGGAGGAGAGCTAAACTGAAGGTTGGGTCGGATGCCATTCATCTAAGTAAAGCCGCAGAAATATTGCATGTGCCCAAAGCGGATAAGCATCCTGTTCTCAATGGTGTTTAAATCTAAATTGAAAGTTTAGCCTCAAGTTAATCGCAATGTTTTTTCACACTTGATGAATCCATAATCTGACCTTTGCAGTTTTAAGATTGTCAAATTAATCTATTTCCGCCACATAGGTTCAGCCTCTTCTACACAGGGAGGTTCGTGTGTTTGAGTGAAAATACCGAAATTTTGGGTCCTTCCACGGCATCTGTTGTCGCCTCCACGCAGTGAATTATCTGTTCCTAGGGTGGCCTCATTTTCTAACTAAAAATATTGGGGTTTTGGAAATTATGGCGAAAATAATCCCATCGTGGTATTATCGGCATGTTTCACCTTTAGGAGACCCTTATATACAACTGTAAAAAAAAATCGTACATAAATAATGAGTGATCCTTGCCTTAACATTCTGTACCAATTGTTAAATAGATGTACTAAATAAAATACAAATTGCACAATGACCTGAGACAGAGCGCCGGCCAGTGTGGCCGTTCGGTTCTAGGCGCTTCAGTCTGGAAGCGCGTGACCGCTACGGTCGCAGGTTCGAATCCTGCCTCGGGCATGGATGTGTGTATTGTCCTTAGGTTAGTTAGGTTTAAGTAGTCCTACGTTCTAGGGGACTGATGACCACATATGTTAAGTCCCATAGTGCTCAGAGCCATTTGAACCATTTTTTGAAGCAGAGCTGAAAGTCTACGCACTACCGAAGGACAAGACGAAAGTTTCCTCACGAAAGCTTCAAGCTTGCCAACATGAAAAAGGGAGAATTCAAAGATGATAAACCGGAAATATCTATTGTTGATTTGGGAACGATAATCTTTGAATAGTAAGGAAATATTAGTATATATATGAAATACGAGGAAAAAATGATTAAGTACGTCAGATTCGTTATACGGGTGAAATGCGGTTACACCTGTAAAATACGGGAGATTATGTCAAAAATACTGGAGATGGCAGACCTGGAAACAGCAGCTGTTTCTGAAGTCAGTACTGGTAAAGCTTATGTCGAATGTAGATCACGGTCACGTGTTCGTTCCTCTAACATCTGTTGTTTGCGGCTTATTTCGGAATATTTACATAATGTGTTTCCGTCTCTAATGATAGAATGATATTGGCACCCTCTAGAATATGTCTAAACCCCAGGAGGAAGTTTTAAGTCCAACGTGCGCTGTTCTATGTGTGTAAATTCCTAAGGGACCAAACAGCTGAGGTCATCGGTCCCTAGAATTGCACACTACTTAAAGTAACTGAAACTGACTTACGCTAAGGACAACACACACATCCATGCCCGAGGGAAGACTCGAACCTCAGGCGGGTGGGATTGCGCAATC
This sequence comes from Schistocerca gregaria, assembly GCF_023897955.1. Taxonomy (NCBI): domain Eukaryota; kingdom Metazoa; phylum Arthropoda; class Insecta; order Orthoptera; family Acrididae; genus Schistocerca; species Schistocerca gregaria. The sequence continues at coordinate 440,320,634 of NC_064931.1, read as the reverse complement.
TGTGGCATGGCGCCTCAAACCACGCGGCCAGTCCGCGCGGCTGCAGTGTCCTATGAGCCTTAAGTTCCTTCCACCTACCCAGTTATGTCGTTCCCCGACCTGATAAGTCGCGCTGAATGTAAATGACTGCTATTGATAGCAGCAGTGATTGTCGACGGCATGTTCGCAAGCGCTGCTGTCAGCCTGCGCAGCTGTTGTGAGTTTGCTCACGCCATTTACTGACAGTGGGTGCGGCGTTGTGACGGCTTGCCTCTCATTACGTAACACGACGCGGCGTTGGCGCTGCAGGTTCGACGACCTGTGCAGCTGGAGATGGCACTCTTTGTTTACGTTAGGCGGTTGGAGGAAGGGAGTGGCTTTACCCCAGCTCTTCCACATTCTTTGCTTTCTAGTCTTCTGCATGAAGAGTGCAGTACATGCTATTTCAGAATAAACAACCTATAATTGACTTTTATATTTACAGGGGCGTTCAATAAGTAATGCAACGTGTTGAATCCTCGTTAGCCGGTTTTATGTCGTATCGTTGTCTCTGTAGAGCTGTACCATGGGAAGCAAGGATACGATGCTGGTTGGTGGCCGATGTCCTCGTTCTATAAACAAACTGCACGCAATTATTAACTGGGTTCTTTATTCATAAAAAAGAGTTACTTAACTTAAACTTCCATGTGCTGTGGTGCAAGCTTTCCTATACAGTCCACTTTCCCCTCACTATTGTTGAAGTACAAAGTCCGCTATGAACACTTAAAGGTTGCTATACAGGGTGTGCCATTCATCTGGTCCACGCTAATTAACTATTTGTCTGAATCCAAATTACAAAATATTTCAAGCAAATGTTCTTTAGCCGTCAGGGGGACATTAATCAGCGTGATTGCCTTCGTTGTAGCCTTGTCTCTCACAAAGATATGAACAGTGGAATGACTTTCAAATGGCACCCTGTGTTTCTTATTTGGTAATTCATTTCCTATGCTAAAGACCTACTCAGAAGTGTATCACAGGGTACCATTCACTGAAACACAACGTTATTAACTACATAACACAACAATGACGTTGACGCTCCGAGAGCTTAGTGCAGATACTCTGGGTAATGGAACACATTTACGTACTCACGCCGACAGAGGACAAATGTAAACATAAGTAGAATGCACACCCGTCATTCCGTCAACCATCGTCAGCTGAAGAGTTGTGTGAGTATAATGTACACTAACGAAGAGAAGGCAGAAATGTCGCCACTCATCTGTGGGGAATATAAGTTAGCAGAACAGTAACTGCAATACTGTTTTCCTATGTACAGGTACGTTTAGTACAATAGTTTAATCCTTTTAAATACTGTTGTGTAGAGTAAGCATACAGTAAAGGTTGTCCTTCCTGTAAACTGCATCGACATAACGTTCCTTAAATTGTTGTAGTTGTTGAAGGTAGGCGAAACGCTACACAGGCAGCGGAACTGTTCAGAGAGTGATATCCTGACAAGAGCCCATCTTCCCGATGGATGTTTTCTCGTCTTGCTGCTACACTTCAGGAAACGAGAAGTTTCAACCCACGACAACTCAATCGTCGTAGCACTCGCACAGACGAAGCTGCCGAGGTTATTGTTCTCGCTTCCGTTGCTATGAATCCACATGTCAGCACACGACAACTTGAACACGATATTGGCATTCCCAAAACCAGTGTACATCGTATTCTTACACATCTCTGGTTCCATCGTTACCATGTACAGCAACATCAAGACTTGCATGGGAATGGTTTCCAGAATCGTGTACAGTTCTGTCAGTGCACACGGCAGCAAATCCTCGCCATCTCGAACTTCTTCTCCAATATTCTTTTTACCGATGGATGTTCCTTCTCAAACAAAAGACGGGTAAATACAAGGAACATGCATTATTGGTCCGCGAAAATCCACAATGGCTTAGACAGGTGGAACATCAGCGTCAATGGAGAGTTAACGTCTGGTGTGGGATGTTTGGTATTACAATTATTGGCCCTTATTTGATCTGTGGTAGTCTAAACGGCACAGCATATGCCAAATGCCTCAAACGAATTCTTTCTCTTCTTCTGGATGAAGTGCCGCTAACAACCAGAATGCTAATGTGGTATCAACACGATGGATGTCCAGCACATAATGCCTTGCGTGCACATCATGTTCTGAACCGAAACTATCCAGCAAGATAGATTGGTTAAGGAGGAACAGTTATTTGGCCTGCTAGGTCACCTAGATTTTTTTGCATTGTGGATGCATTAAAGACGTTGTCTATCGCGATATTCCAACATCTTCAGAGGACATGCAGGAACGTATCGTGCTTGCTTGTAATTCTCTGCAGTAGACAACACTGGAAGCAGTAAAAAATTCTTTCATTGAACGACTGCACCAGTGTATCGGTATCGAGGGTCACCACTCGGAGCACCTCTGAATATTATACCCCTGGGCAATGGTGCAGGAGAGTCAAAGTAAATTTTGTGTTATGTTTTTACTTGGTTTTCAATTATTTCTGACAACTCCGGGAAGTGGACGAGTTTGTGATCCTGGCCTTAAAGTCATTGTTGTGTTACGTAATTAATTAAGTTGTGGTTTAGTGAATAGTACACTGTGATACATTTTTGAATAGATTTTTAGGAGAGGAAATGAATTACCGAATAAGAAATACAGGGTGCCATTTATAAAAGTGAGAGCGCTGTTAATATTTTTGTAAAAAACAAAGCTATAATGAAGGCAGTCATGCTGATTGATGTCCCGCTGACAGTTAAAGAACATTTGCTTGATACATTTTGTTATTTGCCTCTGGACAAACAGTTGTTAAGGGTGGTCAAGATAAATGGGACTGCATGTCGCTGTGCTAGAGGCTAAGTCTGCGGACCCAACTTTATGACACGCTGGAACTCGTAAGGCGTACAGCCCCGAACTAACTGGCGTAACAGGCTCAAACTAACGGAACTAACTCGGACCAACTGACTCTCCGGTGCGCGGCGGCGATCCTAAATACTGGCGGCCGAGAGGGCGTTGGCGGGCCGTTACCAGTGAGTCTGCTTTTGGCCTCTGCCGATCTTCTTGTAACCTGGCACACACGCTTTTTCCTTTTCGGCCAATTTCGGTTACAAAAATGCGTAATTTGTTGTGCAACATTGTGGCATATACCCGCTTCAGCACCTCTAATTCCATTATGTTCCGATAGGTGGCGGCGCTTACGTAGCCTTCAAAATGACGTCTTAACCGAGGTGTGTTCCAAACAGAATGATGTCATTGTGTTTCTTTTGGCAGAAAATTTTGCATTGCAGATATTCATAGGGTCCTGCTGAAATTCTATGGAGACCTGCCAGTGACAAAAAGCACGGTGAATAGTGCGTGAGGCGTCATTCATCATTGCAAAAATGTCGCACAAACCTGTCTGAAACTCACACGTACCAGCCGGTCGCACACAGCTGTGATATTTAAAAAACGTCTTCAGTGCCTTTGTCGCCACAAAAATGTAAACGAACTTTTCCCATCACAACGAAAGTCTGTGCACCGGAGAAGAGCTCACAAAACGTTATGAGACTCTTCTTCCATATCCACCCTACAGCCCTTATGTCGCACCTTTCCACTTCTATCTCCTTGGCCTAATGAGGGATGCACTCGCGGAAAGCAGTACGTGGACGATGGGACGGTTCTTGAAGCAGCAAGACGCTGTCTCCGACATCCACCAGTAGAGTGACGCCATGAGACCATACAGGCCCTCCCGGTAAGGTGGCGTAAGGTGACCGCATTGAACGTAGATTATGTTGGAAAAAATGGTTTTGTATCCAAAAAGTAGGGAATAATATGGTGTATTGGAATCCTATAAAAAACCAACCTGCTTTCAGGGAAAAATATATGTTGCATTACCTACTGAACGCTTCTCGTACTTTTATTTATTTATTCTCAGGCGTGCCTGGAAGACCCATGCCTGTACTTTAGTATGGGAGGTTAGAGAATTTACATCTGTTGTTTTTCCTTCCAATGTTCTACATTTTGCTAGTTTCAACCATGACAATAACACGTAGTGAAAATGTCTAAGTTCCTTGTTTCATCGTCGATCAGTTGTAGAATTTTGGAACACGTATTATGTTCGAGTATAATGACTTTTCTGGAGGCTAGAAATCTACTCTGTAGGAATCAGCATGGGTTGCGAAAAAGGTGATCGTGTGAAACCCAGCTCACGCTATTCGTCCACGAGAGTCAGAGGGCCATAGACACGGGTTCCCAGGTCGATGCCGTGTTTCTTGATTTCCGCAAGGCGTTCGATACAGTTCCCCACAGTCGTTTAATGAACAAAGTAAGAGCATACGGACTATCAGACCAATTGTGTGATTGGATTGAAGAGTTCCTAGATAACAGAACGCAGCATGTCATTCTCAATGGAGATAAGTCTTCCGAAGTGAGAATGATTTCAGGTGTTTTGCAGGGGAGTGTCGTAGGGCGGTTTTTTAGGTTAGAAGGCCTCGGGAAAGTGCGGGATGGGCTGCAATGTCAAAGGGTGCTTGGCAATTACAGGACGTGCTTGGATCAAGGAACAGTCGGAATTATAGTTGTAAATTGTTGTAGTTGCGCTGGAAAAGTCCCTGAGCTTCAAGCGCTAATAGAAAGCACAGAAGCTGATATCGTTATAGGTACAGAAAGCTGGCTAAAGCCTGAAATAAGTTCTGCAGAAATTTTTACGAAGTCTCAGACGGTGTTCAGGAAAGATAGATTAGGCAGAATTGGTGGTGGAGTGTTTGTGTCTGTCAGTAGTGGTTTATCTTGTAGTGAAGTCGAAGTAGATACTCCGTGCGAATTGGTATGGGTGGAGGTTATACTTAACAGCCGAATTAAGTTAATAATTGGCTCCTTCTACCGACCCCCAGACTCCGATGATACAGTTGCGGAACAGTTCAGAGAAAATTTATGTCTCGTAACAAATAAATACCCACTCATACGGTTATAGTTGGTGGGGACTTCAACCTACCCTCGGTATGTTGGCAAAAATACTTGTTCAAAACCGGTGGTAGACAGAAAACGTCTTCCGAGATTGTCCTAAATGCATTCTCCGAAAATTATTTCGAGCAGTTAGTCCACGAACCCACGCGAATTGTAAATGGTTGCGAAAACACACTTGACCTCTTAGCCACAAACAATCCAGAGCTGATAGAGAGCATCATGACTGATACAGGGATTAGTGATCACAAGGTCATTGTAGCTAGGCTCAATGCCATTTCTTCCAAATCCATCAGAAACAGACGCAAAATAATTTTATTTAAAAAAGCGGATAAAGTGCCACTAGAAGCCTTCCTAAAAGACAATCTCCATCCCTTCCGAACTGACTATGCGAATGTAGACGAGATGTGGCTCAAATTCAAAGATATAGTAGCAACAGCAATTGAGATATTCATACCTCATAAATTGGTAAGAGATGGAACGGATCCCCCGTGGTACACAAAAAAGCTCCTAACGCTGTTGCAGAGGCAGCGGAAAAAGCATGCGAGGTTCAGAAGAACGCGAAATCCCGAAGATGGGCTAAAATTTACAGACGCGCGAAATTTGGCACGTACTTCGATGCGAGATGCCTTTAATAGGTTCCACAACGAAACATTGTCTCGAAATTTGGTAGAAAATCCGAAGAAATTCTGGTCGTATGTAAAGTACATGAGCGGCAAGACTCAGTCAATACCTTCGCTGCGCAGTGCCGATGGTACTGTTATCGACGACTGTGCCGCTAAAGCGGAGTTATTGAACGCAGTTTTCCGAAATTCCTTCACCAGGGAAGACGAATGGAATATTCCAGAATTTGAAACACGAACAGCTGCTAGCATGAGTTTCTTAGAAGTAGATACCTTAGGGGTTACGAAGCAACTCAAATCGCTTGATACAGGCAAGTCTTCAGGTCCAGATTGTATACCGATTAGGTTCCTTTCAGATTACGCTGATACTATAGCTCCCTACTTAGCACTCATATACAACCGCTCGCTCACCGATAGATCTGTACCTACAGATTGGAAAATTGCGCAGGTCGCACCAGTGTTCAAGAAGGGTAGTAGGAGTAATCCATTTAACTACAGACCTATATCATTGACGTCGGGTTGCAGTAGGGTTTTGGAGCATATACTGTATTCAAACATTATGAATCACCTCGAAGGGAACGATCTATTGACACGTAATCAGCATGGCTTCAGAAAACATCGCTCTTGTGCAACGCAGCTAGCTCTTTATTCGCACGAAGTAATGGCCGCTATCTACAGGGGATCTCAAGTTGATTCCGTATTTCTAGATTTCCGGAAAGCTTTTGACACCGTTCCTCACAAGCGACTTCTAATCAAGCTGCGGAGCTATGGGGTATCGTCTCAGTTGTGCGACTGGATTCGTGATTTCCTGTCAGGAAGGTCGCAGTTCGTAGTAATAGACGGCAAATCATCGAGTAAAACTGAAGTGATATCAAGTGTTCCCCAGGGAAACGTCCTGGGACCTCTACTGTTCCTGATCTATATAAATGACCTGGGTGACAATCTGAGCAGTTCTCTTAGACTGTTCGCAGATGATGCTGTAATTTACCGTCTAGTAAGGTCATCCGAAGACCAGTGTCAGTTGCAAAGCGATTTAGAAAAGATTGCTGTATGGTGTGTCAGGTGGCAGTTGACGCTAAATAACGAAAAGTGTGAGATGATCCACATGAGTTGCAAAAGAAATCCGTTGGAATTCGATTACTCGATAAATAGTACAATTCTCAAGGCTGTCAATTCAACTAAGTACCTGGGTGTTAAAATTACGAAAAACTTCAGTTGGAAGGACCACATAGATAATATTGTCGGGAAGGCGAGCCAAAGGTTGCGTTTCATTGGCAGGACACGTAGAAGATGCAACAAGTCCACTAAAGAGACAGCTTACACTACACTCGTTCGTCCTCTGTTAGAATATTGCTGCGCGGTGTGGGATCCTTACTAGGTGGGATTGACGGAGGACGTCGAAAGGGTGCAAAAAAGGGCAGCTCGTTTTGTATTATCACGTTATAGGGGAGAGAGTGTGGCAGATATGATACACGAGTTGGGATGGAAGTCATTACAGCATAGACGTTTTTCGTCGCGGCGAGACCTTTTTACGAAATTTCAGTCACCAACTTTCTCTTCCGAATGCGAAAATATTTTGTTGAGCCCAACCTACATAGGTAGGAATGATCATCAAAATAAAATAAGAGAAATCAGAGCTCGAACAGAAAGGTTTAGGTGTTCGTTTTTCCCGCTCGCTGTTCGGGAGTGGAATAGTAGAGAGATAGTATGATTGTGGTTCGATGAACCCTCTGCCAAGCACTTAAATGTGAATTGCTGAGTAGTCATGTAGATTTAGATGTAGACCGTTGCTATTCACAATATACATAAATGACCGTGTGGATGACATCGGAAGTTCACTGAGGCTTTTTGCAGATGATGCTGTGGTGTATCGAGAGGTCGCAACAATTGAAAATTGTACTGAAATGCAGGAGGATCTGCAGCGAATTGACGCATGGTGCACGAAATGGCAATTGAATCTCAATGTGACAAGTGTAATGTGCTGCGAATACATTGAAAGATATCATTTAGCTACAATAGAGCAGGTCAGCAATTGGAATCAGTTAATTCCATAAATTATCTGGGAGTAGGCAATAGGTGTGATTTAAAATGGAATGATCATATAAAGTTGATCGTCGGTAAAGCAGATGCCAGACTGAGACTCATTGGAAGAATCCTAAGGAAATGCAATCCAAAAACAAAGGAAGTAGGTTACAGTACGCTTGTTCGCCCACTGCTTGAATACTGCCCAGCAGTGTGGGATACATACCAGATAGTGTTGATAGAAGAGATAGAGAAGATCCAACGGAGAGCAGCGCGCTGCGCTACAGGATCATTTAGTAATCGCGAAAGCGTTACGGAGATTATAGATAAACTCCAGTGAAAGACTCTGCAGGAGAGACGCACAGTAGCTCGGTACGGGCTTTCGTTGAAGTTTCGAGAACATACCTTCACCGAGGAGTCAAGCAGTATATTGCTCCCTCCTACGTATATCTCGCGAAGAGACCATGAGGATATAACCAGAGAGATTACAGCCCACACAGAGGCATACCGACAATCCTTTCCAAGATCAATACGAGGCTGGAATAGAAGGGAGAACCGATAGAAGTATTCAAGGTACCCTCCGCCACACACCGTCTGGTGGCTTGCGGAGTATGGATGTAGGTGTAGATGTAGAAGTAATGAGAAACATTGGCGCATTTTTAATTCTATGAATTTGCTTACGTTTTTCACCAATATACAGGGTGCAGCGCTTAAATCCGGACAATTTTGAATTTGGATTTCCCGCCATTTCCTAGTTCCGCCGGAGGTCGCGACTGTCGTTCTTGAAAGCCAAAGGTATCTAATGAACAGGCAGAACCTCAAAATGGCCGAGATGTTACGGACAAGCGCGGAGTACGACCGGAGAGCTGCGATTATCGATGGTTTTGGCCCTGGGCGTTCGCCCACTGAAATAGTTCGATTTTTCGTGTATCCGAGATCAGCTGTTTACGATATTATGGACAAGTATAATGCGTCGGAGAAGTCTGGAGTTCACGTACTAGGTGTTGTGTCCAGTGAGGGTGATGTCGTCACATTTCTTTGTAAAGGGACAAACTGACACGAAAGATGTTTATCTGCAGGTTTTGACGAATGTCGTGAAACCGTGGATGGTATGTTTGGTCTCGTGGAAAGAATATGTCTTTCAACAGGACGGTGCACCAGCTCATACGAGCCATTCAGTCCAAAACTGGTTCTCGGATAACGTTGACATGTTGTGGGCAGATGAGTTCTGGCCTGTGAATTGCCCGGATTTGAACGCCGTTGACTGCTATGTTTGGAGCTTAGTCGAAAGAGTTACCAGTAAGACGACGAACCCTAAGTCGTATCTGTACGCACCGCTATCGAAGCAGCATTCACGAATACGGACAGCGCTGTTATAAAGAGTGCGTGCGATCGCTTCAGGACAAGGTTTGAGGCGGTAATTGCGGTTGAAGGAGCTATATCAAGTAATGTTACTCTTGAAAGATACCACTACTTATATGTAAAATGATTTCGATTTTCATTTGAATTTCGTTTTAATAAATTTGCTTTAAAGAAAAGTTTCATTTGTTCGGATTTAAGCGCCGCACCCTGCAGTCTTCAAATAGTGCTCACATCTGTTTGTTGCACTTTTTTCAACGTTCATGCAGATCAAGGTACTTGAATACTCAACACATGATTTGTATTCTTTTGTAAAGAGGTCTTAAATTCTGACAAAGCTACAGTCACTTTAATCTGCTTATTTTTAGGAGTAGATCGAAAATTTATTTTTACTTTAGTCGTATGTATTTACTAATTTTTCAGAAGTTTCTGAAAATTTACATTAATCGTTTTTCATTTACTTATTTGTACATACTTTTAATAATACACGCTTTTGCAAGGCTGCATATCTTATGCTGTAAACGACTATAGGAGATTTACCATATGGTCCCTTGAATTTCATCTGCGTTTATCCCATGCAACGTACAGAACACTGAGAATATGTGATTTATAGCATCACAAATCGTGTGAAACTATTTTTCCTTCTAAATTATCCTTCGATTTCTCTAACAGTTATAACTCACCCAGAAAAAAATCAGTTTTCCATTGTGTCGTTTTTATAGCAATACCGCAAATACACAGACGAAAAAAAATTCGCAAAACCAAGAAGAAGACATGCGACAAAAACGAAAGTTGATTGGCATATCACTACATCTGAACGATGATGTCTATTCCAACTTCGCGTCAATCGTGTAAGAGTAGCGCTAGTAGCCCTGCTATGAGGATACTAATCAGATTTTCTTTAAATAAACGCTGTAACGGAAGAATTGGAAATTTGTGGAAGGACTATGGGACCAAACTGCTGAGGTCATCGGTCCCTAGGCTTGCGCACTACTTCATCTAACTTAAACTAACTTACGCTAAGGACAACACACACACACCCATGCCCGAGGGAGGACTCGAAACTCCGACGGGGGCAGCAGCGCGGACGATGACAAGACGCCTCAGACTGCACGGCTACCCCGCGCGGCTATACGCTGTAAAGGTCGTGAGCATTAGTTAGTTTGAGACTGGACACGACGGGTTCATGTTAGTCAAGTATGCCTGTAAGGCGAAAAAGACGACGTTATCAACACGTCACTGAGTTTGAACGAGGTCGTATAATATGGCTACGAGAGGCTGGATATATCTTCCGCGATACTACAGATAGACTTGGCAGGAATGTAGCCACTTTACATGATTGTTGGCAGCGGTGCTCACGAGAAGGTACGGTCACAAGAACACCGGCTCTAGACGGCCACGTGGCACTACCGAGACCACCGACATATGGCTGTGGTGCACCACACTGCATTTGCAGTAGCAATTTGAGCAGCAGTTGGCATCACAGTGACACAACGAACTGCTGGAGATAGGTTACTTCAAGGACAAATCCTAGACAGACGCTTTGTACCGTGCATTCCATTGACTACAATCCTACGCCAATTGCGACTTCGTTGGTGTCAAGCGAGAGCACATTGGAGGACAGAGTGGAGGTCTGTTGTGTTTTCGGATAAAAGCTGGTTCTGCCTCGGTGACATTTATGGCCGTCTGTTGGTTAGGTAGAGGCCAATTGAGGACCTGCACTCAACCTGTTAGTGTACTAGATCCACAGTTATGGCCTGGGGTGCGATTTTGTATGACAGCAGAAGGACTCTCGTGGTTATCCCACGCACCCTGACTGGGAATTAGGACGTCGGTGTGATAATTCGATCTGTCCTGCTGTCATTTGAGAACAGCACTCCAGAGGGTGCTTTCCAACAGGATAACGCTCGTTGAAATAGCGCTGTTGTAACCCAACATGCTCCACAGAGTGTCAGCATGTTGCCTTGGCCTGCTCGATCACCAGACCTGTCTCCAATCAAGCACATATGGGACACCATCGGACGACAACTTCAACATTAACCGTCCCTGTGTTGACCGGCCAAGTGCCACAGGCATGGACTTGCATCCCAAAAACTGACATACTCCATATTTACAACACGATACTGGCACGTTTGCATGATTGCGTTCGACATTCTTGTGGTTACATCGCTTATTAATGTATCAGCATTTCACATTTGCAATGACTTACCTCGTGCTTATATTAACCTGTGACCTTATGATGTTAATCACGTAAATATGTTACCTAGAAATAAAGTTTTCTCGAAATTTCATTATTCTTTTTTAGTTATTTTTTGTGATGCGATTTTTTCCATTGGCGTATACCCACTAAAAAAATGTTATTAATGCGCATCCTTCTGTAGTGGTTTTTTACCATTCCCAAGGAAAGGTTTGAAACGTCCCCTTAGAACAATTTATACAGGACTGTGCTTAAGCTGACACACAATATTTTTTAGCGCAACGCAATCTGACTTCCAAAAATCCCTACGAAAGAATGGCCCTGACTAACAATAACCTATGCGTTTCGCAAATCACTTACCTCACAAAAATCTTCGTTACTCAAGTTACTGTAATACAGCGAGCGCCACTACTGCCAGCTAAATAAAAGATTCAAACTACTGAAGGCACTAACTACTGATAGGCATAGTTAGCAAATGAAAGATTTTAATAGAGAACAAACAATGTATTTACCTCACTAGTCATAATATATACAGCAGTTCATGACACCAATTCTTACAAATTTCAAAACTCCGCCATCTCTCTCCCCACGTCCACCACTGCTGGCGGCTCACCTCCAACTGCGCAACGCTACGCGCTGCTAGCATCCAGCTGCCGCTGCCCAACACTACAATGGCAGACAACAATGCAAACTAAACACAGACTGCGCACAGCACACCCAGTGATTTTTCATACCGAGCGCTAAGCGGCGTTACCAATAAGAAAACCTAAACAGCCTACTTACAGGTTTCGCAAGTAATAGAGAAGTATCTCTTACTTCGATGTTATTCAGTGGACGTATAATGATTCTGGAGGAAATATGCGTCTTCGAATGTCGGCTCCAAATGTATAGCCGGCCGCGTTGGCAGAGCGGCTCTAGGTGCTTCAGTCTGTAACCGCGCTACTGCTACGGTCGCAGGTTCGAATCCTGCCTCGAGCTTGGATGTGTGTGACGTCCTTAGGTTAGTTAGGGTTAAGTAGTTCTAAGCTATAGGGGGCTGATAACCACAGATGTTAAGTCTCATAGTGCTCAGGGCCATCTGAACCATTTTTCCAAATGTATAACTTGACTATTCTGCTACAGTCAGGTCACAAAAAAAGTTGTGTAATTTGCAGTAAAGTAACGTCAGTTACACTAACCCATAGAACAACATTAACAGAATAGTAGAAAATTTGTGTTCTTTGAAAATCTTCACGGTAAGAACCAACAGGAGTTTCGTAACCACAGGTGATTATAAATTCATGTACATCATTAACGATTAGTTCGAGGACTGCAGTAGATCCTCAAGATAATGGAATGTACTGTAGTGTACTGTAAATAAATACGGTATAATTGCAGCGAGTAAGCCCTGTATTGTGTAAGGGAATGTAAGGCCTTGGTTCACAGAGAAATGCCAGAAAGATAACAAACACACACACACAGACACACACACACACACTGTAAACACTAGCGCAAACCAAAGACGACAGACGTCAAAAGTTATCAATAGTGAAGTTAGCAATCAATGGGTCTCCCTGTTTTGTGACCAGAGAGAGAGCAGGATTTCATGCAGAATTTCAACAAAAACATATCTATATTTATAAGGTTACTTGCTAATATAGATTCAATTCTTCTGTGAAAACACTATCCCAATAGCTGGAACTGCATGCCAGAATTTCTGTGTTGTTATATTCCATAGGATGACCTGTGCCAGGACAATGTTCTGCAATAGCGAATTTGATTGGCTCATGTAAATGTGTCCGCCACAGCCTTGATAGTCTCATCAAAATATGTCATACCAGAACTACATAGAATGTGTGCGCCTCCTTAGCTGCGTGGTAATGTGCTTGTCTCTCATTCCCTGGGCCTGGGCTCGATTCCCGGCGTGGTTGGAGATTTTTCTCCGCTCGGGGACCGGTACGCGAGTCGCCCTATGTGGCGTCGACTACAATAAGATTCGGACTCGGCGACCGAATTTCCTTGGATGAGGCCTTCTGGCCAGCAACGCCATACGATCATTTCATTTCATTTTTGCAGGAAATACAGTAGACAACCGCTCTATCCAAACAAAGATCATCCTTTATTGAACCTAAAAGAATCCTGATTTTAGATGGTTGTGGAAAAACATATTTGATGTTATGTTTCCATAAAAGACTACAAATACTGGTCGAAATCAGCAAAGAAGGCGACATCAGGTTGAAATCATCCAATTAAGATGATCTCAAGGTCCAGTCAACCAAGGAGAACAACTTCAAGGTCAAACCAGTCAACAGTATGACCCCAGCTGTTCCAATCACTCAACGATGGCGATCGTACGGACGAATCACACATTAGGACAACCTCAGAATCGATTCACCCAACCAGGGCGACCTCAGCCTTGTATCACTAATCGAGAGTGACCTCAGCACCAACATGATCGACCTCAGGGTCAGACACCCATTGAGTGTGGTCTAGAGGTCCAATTACCCAACGATGGCTACTTCAATGCCGAATCATACATGAGGTCGATCTCTTCAGTCGACTGACACAAAGAGGTCGACATCAATTGCATCACCCAACCAAAGCCACCTCAGAGTCATGTAACACATTGAGGACGACTTCAGTGTTCACTCACACAACAACGTCGACTTCATCGTCGAATCACCCAATAGAGACGACCTCACACAATGAGGGTGTCTCAGCATTGAATAATTCAACGAAAGTGACCTCATAGTTCAATCAGCCAACAAGAGGACCTCACTACATAATCACACAATGAATGTGGCCTCTGTGAAAATCACCCAATTGGGGGGGGACTCAGAGTTGAATCATACAATGAGAGCAACCTCTGTTTCTTATAATCTAATGAAAGTGGTCTCTTGGTTTAATCAGACAAGGAGCATGACCTCTGGTTCGAGTAACCCAATGAGGGCAACCTCAGGATGCAATCACTCAATGGAGATGACCTGAGGCTTGAATGAATGAATAAATGAGGTTGTGCCAAGTTTCTAGTCCCCAACAAGGGTAATTTAACGGTCCAGTCACCCAATGACAATAAACTCTGAGTCAAATGACCTCAGATCGAATCACTGAATGAAGGTGACCACAGTGTGCAGTCACCCACTGAACGCTACCTCATTGCATAATAATCCGATGCAGGTGCCCCCTGGGTGCTGTCACACAATGAGGATGACCTCAGAGACTAATCCGTCAATGACTGGAACCTGAAGGCTGTATACAAAATCTGGACCACCGTAGGCACAAATAATGCAATGAGGTTGATCTCAGGGTCGAATCACCCTAAATGGTGAATGATCCAATGAGCGCGACATCTGGCTCGAATCGCTCAATGAGGAGGCATCAAGGTCGAATCGCCAATGAGAGCATTGATTTACCGAACAGGAGTGACCTCAAGGTCTAATCACACAGTTAATGTGACCTAAAGATCGAACCACCCATTGACGCCGATCTAGTGTCGATTTGCGCAATGAAGGCAACCTCAGGATCGAATTAGTTAAGGAGGGTGATCCCAGATTCAAAGACCCAATTAGGGGCACCAGGCTCACAATACCCAGCAAAGGTGACCTCATGTATTAATCATCAATGTGGGTGACCTCAGGATCGAATAACCCAATGACGGCGACCTCAGTGTTCAGTTACCCAGCGAAGTTGGGATCAGAGTCCGATCATCCAACAAGATGGGGTTCAGGGCCAAAGCACCCTACATGGGCGACGTCAGAGTTGAATTAGCCAATGATGGCGACCTCAGGGACGAGACACTCAATTAGAGTGACCTCATGGTCGAATCATCAATGAGAGAGGCCTCTGTGTGGAATCACCCAACGAGGGCATTGCAGTGCTGACAATGATTAAGCAGCCACTTACACTATATGAAAATAACACATTTATAATGGTGCAAAAGGGGATAAGAGGTGGCATATGAGGTTACAGCAAATAATAAATATTTGTGAGATTATGATCCTAGGAAAGAATGATATTATCTTATGTATTTTGATGCAAATAATTTATATGGGTGGGCATTGCTACAGCATGTATCATAATGTGATCTTAGATGGGAAGGAAATATAAATTTATTGGTTAAAAATAATCTAAAGCCTAATACAGAATCAGAAGCTTCAGTACTGCCACACGACGCTGTGGCGCATTATGCTTACTACCTGAGCTCCCATTTTACTGTTACTCGCTCCTGTGAACGGGAACGCAGATCTTGGTGCCTCTCGCGTCCATGTAGAAAAGGTAACGATTTTACCATTTTATATTTCTAGTTTTTACTGAGTTTAACGAAGGCGATGTTGGCCTGATATATTCGACGATGCCCTTTGGCTACACTGACTAGAGGATGCTTAAGAAATACCAAATTAAGGTATTTGCTCTTTCAATAGATGATCTGTTTATATTTTAATAGGTCATCTGTTTATACATGCTTATAGGTTATCCAAGTCTGCACAACGCGATTGCGATTCTTAAATAAATGTATTTGTTTTCTGTTTTCTATTTATATAACCCGAATATACCTAAATAAGGCGAAACACGTCGTTGAAAAAAAAAACTAAAATTGCAACCAAGACTGTTTTTAACTAATACTATTAAGCACTGATTTGCTTTTATGCCACATATGGACTGGAAGGAAATATAAATGTTAATGGGAAAAAGGTACCAGATGGTTCAAATGTTGTATATATACTTGAAGTTAATTTGGAATTTCGAAAGGAGCCACTTGATAACCAAAGAGTCTACCTCTAGCACCTGAGAATAAGTATAGACTATTAACTACATGAAATAATACATATCAATAAGTGATGCATTATGGAAATTTAAAACAATATATGAAATTAGGATTAATTTTATATAGAATACATAGAGTATGAAAATTCATTGAATCTATTTGGTTACAATAATAAACTGATTCACATTGCTATCTGTATAATGGGTATGTCAAAGATGTTTATGTTTAACTGCCATTACAATGTAATGAAGTCTACATATGACCGAAATACTGAGCTGTGTTGTCAAGTTAGTGATAATTATATATTCAATATAACATATGGTGATGTATATGCAGGTATGTAGGATAATATGCGGGAACACTTTCATACATGTGATACTCATATGTTATTTAGTTCTAGACTCACATAATTCTTTTCCTTTCAGCATAATTTACATTAGAGAAGTTAGTTAAGGTTCCCTAATTTTGATGAATGGAAGGAGGAGAGTGGCTTACGACATGTTGCCTTGTTATATCGTCACATGTTGCTCGTGTTATATCGTATTATACTTTCTGTTAAGAGCTAATCTATACCCGACAGTCAAATACAAAGCAAGTAAATATTTTTTTATTTCAAAAGTAATCACCTTATCTGTTAATAAACGTACCCCGCTGTGAGACAAGATGGTCAGTGCCTTCATAAAAAAAACTTGCGATTTTCTATGGAACTTTGGTTGTACCCAGGTGTGCAGCTCTTCAGCCAAAGCAAATCGACGACCACGAATGTCTTCTATCAGGAGTCCAAAAATGGGGAAATCTCATGGAGACAGATCGGGAATCTATGGAGGATGTGTAAGGGCTTTCTATAGAAGCTTCTGTGCCATACCCAAAACAACCATAGCAACATGTGGGCCACAGAGTCTCATGTAGCACTTCATAAAGACTGCGAGTCACGTTGTCAAACTATTGTGCATGGGCCACACAGATATCCAGCAGCACACCAACACTTCAAGATATCAGCAGATCGCTGGGAAAGTCCGACTAATTACATCATTAGGCTTTACACAGAGGAGCTGTACTGCTATATCAAGAATCTGAAGAAGCTTCGACAAAGAAAGCGGAAGTTGCTGAGTTTTCTGAGCTATCTGTTGGGATGTCAAGAGGAATACGTATTACTGGTTTTAGCCAGGATCAAACTTCACATCAATTCCAAAGCGTGTACAGGATAAATTGTCCCGCGAGCATCACACTTGTGAAGGAAAGGATTCGAGAAATGCTCTACAGTCTGGATGTGGTGGCCAGGTGGCTTTTTCATCTTCACCTGTACGTGTCAGCCTCCCTGCAAAGTAAAGACTGCGACTGAGTAGACAGAGTCTCTTGGTCCATAGCAGTGTGTGCCATGAAGAATGCCATAATTTACCACTCTGCGAAGTTTGACCATATTAGTAAAAAATCACAGCAGATGGAAGATACTCTCTCTGTGATTGACCTAAGTGGCAAGCAGATTGTGACACCACCGCCAAGGTGCTTAGCAGGGGCTTTAACTTCGCAACTGCTCCTAGTACTGTCTCTATTTCACGTTTCATCAGTGCATTTGTGCAAGGTAACAAAGCACGTGTCAGAGCAAATCGCTTTGGAGACGTGCAAGGCGATTACCAAGACGAAACCTCCAAATTAGAACATTCCCAGTGATGAGAGGCTGACATTCAAGAAATTGCGGGAAGACAGCAGCATAGTGGTTTTTCCAGCAAACAGAGGAAATTCCATAGTCCTTATGCAGCATACTGATTATGATCAGGAATTTCGTCAACTCCTGATGGAGTCAAATACAGATACACTACGTGATCAAAAGTATCCGGACAGCTGGCTAAAAATGACCTACAAGTCTGTGGCGCCCTCTACCGGTAAAGCTGGAATTCAATATGGTGTTAGGCTTGATTACAGCTTCCACTCTCGCAGGCATACGTTCAATTAGGTGCTGAAAGGTTTCTTGAGAAATTGCAGCCCATTCTTCAATGAGTGCTGCACTGAGTAGAGGTATCGATGTCGGTCGGTGAGGCCTGGCACGAAGTCGGAGTTCCAAAACGTTCCAAAGGTGCTCTACGGGATTCATGTCAGGGCTCTATGCAGGCCAGTCCATTACATGTTATTGTAGTGTAACCACTCCGCCTGAGGCCCTTCATTATGAACAGGTGCTCGATCGTGTTGAAAGGAGCAAACACCATCCCCGAGTTGCTCTTCAACAGTGGAAACCAAAAAGGTGCTCAAAACATCAATGTAGGCCTGTGCTGTGATAGTGCCACGCAAACCAACAAAGGGTGCAAGCCGTCTCCATGAAAAACACGACCACACCGTAACACCACCGCCTCGGAATTTTACACACGTTGGCAGATGTTGTTCATTCGCCATACCCACACCCTGCCATCGGATCGACACATTGTGTTCTGTGATTCGTCACTCCACACAACGTTTTTCCATTATTCGATCGTCCAATGTTTACGCTCCTTGCATCAAGCATGGCGTCGTTTGGCATTTATCTGCGTTATGTGTGGCTTATCAGCAGCCGCTCGACCATGAAATCCAAGTTTCCTCATTTCCCATCTAACTGTCATAGTACTAGCAGTGGATCCTGATGCAGTTTGGAATTTCTGTGTAATGTTCTATATAGATGTCTGCCCATTACACATTACGAACGTTTTCAACTGTCGGCAGTCTCTGTCAGTCAACAGACGAGGGCAGCCTGTCCGCTTTTGTGCTGTACGTGTTCCTACACGTTTCCACTTCTCTATCACATCGGAAACAGTGGACCTAGGGATGTTTAGGAGTGTGGAAATCTCGCGTACAGACGTATGGCGCAACTGACACCCAGTCACCGGACCACGTTTGAAATCCGTGAATTCCACGGAGGCCACATTCTGCTCTCTCACGATTTCTGATGACTACTGAGGTCGCTGATATGGAGTACTTGTGCAGTTGGTGGAAGTGCAATGCACCTAAGATGAGAAACATATTTTTCTGAGGGTGTCCGGATACTTTTGATCACATAGTGTATGTAAAATGTAACCCTCCGGACATAGTTTACAGGTAGACTCGGGCTCTCTTGGAGCGAAATCGCATGCCAGGAAAGGTCATCAAACAATTAAAATCAAGAGTGCCAGTTCACCTTACTCTACATGAACGGCCTAAATTACATAAAGTGGGTGTGCCACTAAGCCTAATTTTCAGCAACATTGATGCACCAGCGTACTAAGCAGCCGAGAATTTGAAGAGGCTGCTGTGACCATACAGGGAGAAGTGTATTCACCACTTTCACAACTTGTAGGACTTCACCCAATGTTTCAAGCAACTACATAACACACAATCTGATATAACTGTCAATTTTGATAGTACTCATGTTTGCCAGGATACTACTGAAAGACGCACTGAAACTCAATACAGACAAATTTGACGATGCTCTTGTGGACATGTTCCGGCATACACCGACTTCAACGTATCTTCTTTGTGGTGGCCAATATTGTGAGCAGACAGTAGGAATAACAACAGGCATCCCCTGGTGGTAATTGGTTGCCAATGTGTTCATGGAGAAATTTGAGGAGGAAGCATTAGAAATTACTAGATACTAATCCACATGTTTTTTGAGGTATGTGGCTAACACTTTTGTGACCTGGCCTCGTGGTAGGCACAGTCTCAGTGAGTTTTTGGAAACTCAGCTCACATAACCCAAATATAAAGTTCACCATGGAACTGCAGAGGGATGGTCAGCTTACATTTCTGGATGTTCTAGTCAAAAGGAAACAGAGAGGCTGTTTAGCCACAGTGTGTATCGCAAATTAACACACATTGATTTATATCTGCAAGCTGTCAGCTGCCATCACCCAGTGGAGAAGAATAAGTTCTAACAACACTGTTCCACAAGTCACAAACCTTGTCAGACCAAGATAATTTTACATCTGAAATCGTGCATCTACGCTACGTCTTCTACAAAAATGGACAGATGGTCAAAGAGATTCGTTGGCTATTCATACAGCCACTAAGCTACATGATAGAGAAGAAGAAGAGCAAGATGAAGCAAAGAATCTGGTTACTTGATCTACGTAGGAGCTATTTCTGCCAAGATCAACAAGATTCTCAAGAAGCATAATTTCAAATGTGAGTCCTGACCCTCTACCATAATAAGACTGCTATTGAGCAATGTGAAAGACGACCTTTGTTTACGAAAACCAGAAATTTATAACATACCTTGCAAATCTTGAAGCTTGACATTGTCCAAACAACTGGGACAGTGGGCATCAGATCTCAAGAACATTAGAGGCACACTTCACTGAGAAAGGCAACCAAATCAGCCATTGCCGAGCAGGGCCTGGAACTTAATCATCTATAATCTCTTAAAAAAAAAAACTGGGGTTCTCTCGCAGACTCCAAAGTACTGGGGAGGTAAGGTGTCACTAATTGTGTTACTGTGTACCAACTCAGCAAAGCCTTGGATCCTTCTCTGAAACTGGTATAAATTGAATGGTTGCTGCATCAGTACTCAACAAAAAAAAGAAACGACAATGTAGACATGAGAAACGAACCCGGAGAGAGCATCAGGTTCACCGTACCGAAAACAGAGAACAGAGCGCCAGATAGCTGCCAGGCGCATCGACCAAAAACAGAAAGTCTCAGGATTATTCTAAAGTCCGTATTACACGATGAACGTAAACTGTACACCTGTGCATCAGCGCCCCTAACGTGCATACCTCTAATTACAGACTGGTTCACTTCCGACCTATTACACTGTCCACGCCGGATTTACCTAGCGCGAGCATCAAGCAGTTCGCGCGAAAAGAAAATGGAACTGTCTGATGTCTTGTAAGTCATTCGTTCTACAGCGCGCAACTCAAGGGCGACTGTATGATATACTGGAACGTCATACGTTCAAATGATTTCTGTGAGCTCTAGGTTCCTATTTAATAAGAAATTGTTTTTTACCATTATTTATTAAGTAACTGTTTTTCTCTCATGTAGGTTAATACTGTTCTGAATTGCAGACTGAACAGTTTTATATTACGACACTTGGTTACACAGGCATATGTATATCGAAATTTACATTTATACAAGATATTGCACATGGAGGATCGACTTGTTTTTGGAGCTATTGCCCTGGCAGTGACAGTAAATCTTTGGACTAGGGCAGAACGGCGAAGAAAACGAAAAGTCAGACGTTGTTAGGTTCGACTGGGGCTGAAAAGAAGGGACGAAGCAGGGGAATATATTGCCTGTTAATAGAAGAACTGAGGCCCGAAGATCCGCAAGAATTTCGTAACTTCGTAAGGTTGGACATGGCCTGTTTCGAGAACCTGCTGTCTTTGTTAGAAGATGGAATCAGAAAGTGTGACACAGTCATGAGGGATGCTATCTCACCTTCTCAAAAGTAAGAATTATATGTTTATACGTTTGGTGAACGCCCTGTAATGTTGCAGGCTGGTTGTAACATTACGTTTGCTGCCAAATGGGGACTCTTAAGAGTCTGTCTTTTAGCCACAGAGTAGCACAGCCAACCATTTCAAACGTTGTTGTGGATGTATGCACTGCAAGTTGCAGCACTTGAAAAGACCAATACTTAAAGGTGTATTGTGTTATTTTTCCAAGTTTTGAATATACGGTATGTAAGTGCTACTCAGAGATTTTTAGTCCTCGTCTATCGCACTGGGTGAAACTGCACGGACTTTGTCGCCAATCACTGTCAGTTTCTCTTTTCTGGCATCCTGAAATAACCAAGAGATGCAATTTCAACAAATATGAACTTTCGTAAGCTAAGGCATTACGATACAAATCGAAAATCACCGTGTGGTGTTATATGCACAAAACTCAGAAAGAAACGATTGCCGACGTGTCGTATCATGATACAGCGAGTCACATGTACACCTTTCCTCGCTGTGTGCCCAAATTAAGACGCTTAACCCATCATTGCTCCATTTCATTTCACAAACAACTAGTATAAAATAGTCTACTACAAAGAAAAGTTTCTTTTCAGCATTTATGAAACCTGGTTACTGAAAAAAAAGAGGAAGATAACCCAACGCGAAAAATTCCTTACACTAAAATCTGAAATTAGCCACTGGTTATGTAAGGTTATGGTTAGGTTACGTTAAAGGCCAAATAACAAGCAGGAAGCACTATTGTACACCCTTCTGCACATGCGTGGATTGACGGCAGTTTAGAACTGCTCTCTATTCTGACACACGGATAATTTGTCTGCTAATATTCGTAGTTTCACCCGTTTTACCGCTAGATGGCTGTCGCGCTTGACCAGTACCGATCGCGGTTGATTGTCGTGTAATACCCTCTTAACGGAAACGAATCGCAGACGGAACACGTAGAACGGACTATAAAGGGGGGAGTTAGCAGACACATACTGATCAGCTACAACTATATGACCACCTACCTAATAATCGGTATTCCATTTATGGCGCACGTAACAGCAGTGACGCAGTGACGCGTCGTAAAATGGAATCAGTGAGGTCTTGGCAGGTCGCTGGAAGGAGCTGGCTCCACATTTGGACACACAAGTCATCTAACTCTTGTAAATTCTCATGAGCACTGATGCCACGTTCAGTCATATCCGAGATATGTTCGCTTGGGTTCA
Organism: Schistocerca gregaria; assembly: GCF_023897955.1. NCBI lineage: Eukaryota > Metazoa > Arthropoda > Insecta > Orthoptera > Acrididae > Schistocerca > Schistocerca gregaria. The sequence continues at coordinate 440,298,158 of NC_064931.1, read as the reverse complement.
GTTCTGGCCAGTTGAGAGCCAGCACATCAACTGGAACTCTCCAAGGTGTTCCTCAAACCACTCCATCATACTCCTGGCCTTGTGTCATGGCGCGTTATCTTACAGAAAAATGCCACTGCTGTCAGGAAACATGATCCTCATGAAGGGGTGTGTGTGGTCTACAACCAGTGTACAATACTCCGTAGCCGTCACGGTGCCTTGCACGAGTTCCTCTGGACCCACGGATGCCAACGTGAATGTTCCCCAGAGCATAATGGAGCCGCCGCCAGCTTGTCTCCATGCTGCAGTGCAGGTGTCAAGGAACTGTTCAACTGGAAGACGATGGATTCACTCCTCCCCCACCCCATCGCCAAGATGATGAAGAAGGTATCAGAATTCATCAGACCATGCTATAATCTGCCGCTGCGCCAACATTCAATGCTGATGGTCATGTGCATATTTCAGTTGTAGTTGCATGATGCCATGGTGTTAACATTGGCACCTGCATGGGTCATCAGCTGCCGAGACACATCGTTAGAAGTGTTCGGTGCACTGTGTGTTCAGACAGATTTGTTCCCTGTCCTGAATTAAATTCTGATGTTATTTCCGCCACATTTCGCCACCTGTCCTGATTTACCAGTCTGCCCAGCTTACGACGTCCGACATCTGTAATGAGGGGTGGCCGAGAAACCTCAGGGCTTATGGGAGTGGTTTCACCTTGATTTTGCCACTTTTTGAATCCACTTCGAACACTCAACAGGTGGTGCAGGTTCCCTCCGCCACACACCGTCAGGTGTTTTGCCGAGTATGGATGTAGATGTAGATGTAGAAATACTCGTGCCGAGCCTCAGGGCCCTCACAAGCTGTCCTCGGTGAAACAAATTCTACACACGAACAGCACGCTCACTGACGGTACATGAACCGTGCGTATGTCTGACTAGCAGTCATTCTTCCGCAGGTGAGGATGCTGTAGCCATGGACTGGCTAATATCGGTATTAGGTCGGTGGTCGTAATGTTCTGGCCGGTCATTGTAAACATTCCATCCGTTCCATTTGACTAGCAGTCCCAGGTAGCACTTGATCACGGCAACGAGTCACGTTGTCGAAACACTGTGCATAGACGACACTGGTTCAAATGGCTCTGAGCACTATGGGACTCAACATCTGAGGTCATCAGTCATCTAGAACTTAGAACTACTTAAACCTAACTAACCTAAGGACATCACACACATCCATGCCCGAGGCAGGATTCGAACCTGCGCCGAAGAGGTCGCGCGGTTCCAGACTGAAGCGCCTAGAACCGCTCGGCCACACCGGCCGGCAGACGGCACTGGTATCCAGCAGAACAAGCGACACCTCTAGATGTCAAAAGATTGCTAGGACACCCTGAAAATTACTCACATAAAACTTATTTAATATTGTGCTTTCAAGTCTCTGTCTAATACAGATTAGCGGTACGCTGTCTAAACATTTCTCCTTGAAGTTCACCACAGATCGTTGCGATGTTATCTATTCTGGCGGTAGCTGCACGATCATATTTTGACATCTGTTTAGCCGTTCAATATAATTATAGAATAACAATTACTGTGCAATTTCATTGTAAACTGTTCCAAACTTGTCATAAGACGAACTTGATCACGTGGTAAGACGTCAGTGCTGCTTAAGGTGAGTAAATTTTACACCATCTAAACATACTGCGAATACAAAATATAAGAGTGTTTAGAGAGGATAAAGGTACATTATTTATTGGACAAAAATGTCACAGGTGCACCGTTTTCCCGTTAGGGGCCAATGACAATTTTGATACTAGTGATAATTTAATGATGTTTCTAAGAATGTCGTCAGCTTACTTTAATGCAAAACTAGTCTCTGCGTGCTAATGATTTTCTAAGACGCTCAAAACAAGGAAAGTGCGAGTATTAGTTGAGGACCAATTGGATGAAAATCAGTGTGGGTTTAGGCCTCTTAGAGGTTGTCTGGACCAGATCTTTAGCTTACAGCAAATAATGGAGAAGTGTTATGAGTGGAACAGAGAACTGTATCTATGCTTTATAGATCTAGAAAAGGCATATGACCGGGTTCCTAGGAGGAAGTTATTGTCTGTTCTACGAGATTATGGAATAGGAGGCAAACTTTTGCAAGCAATTAAAGGTCTTTACATGGATAGTCAGGCAGCAGTTAGAGTTGACGGTAAATTGAGTTCATGGTTCAGAGCAGTTTCAGGGGTAAGAGAAGGCTGCAACCTGTCTCCACTGTTGTTCATATTATTTATGGATCATATGTTGAAAACAATAGATTGGCTGGGTGAGATCAAGATATGTGAACACAAAATAAGCAGTCTTGCATATGCGGATGACTTAGTTGTGATGGCAACATAGTGAAAGAACTGGAAGCGAGGTGTAACAAAGCTAATGCAGTGAGCGCTCAGCTACGATCTACTCTCTTCTGCAAGAAGGAAGTCAGTACCAAGACTAAGTTATCTGTGCACCGTTCAATCTTTCGACCAACTTTGTTGTATGGGAGCGAAAGCTGGGTGGATTCAGGTTACCTTATCAACAAGGTTGAGGTTACGGATATGAAAGTAGCTAGGATGATTGCAGGTACTAGTAGATGGGAACGATGGCAGGAGGGTGTTCACAATGAGGAAATCAAAGAAAAACTGGGAATGAACTCTATAAATGTAGCAGTCGGGATGAACAGGCTTAGATGATGGGGATATGTTACACGCATGGGAGAAGCAAGGTTACCGAAGAGACTCATGTGTTCAGCAGTAGAGGGTAGGAGGAGTCGGGGCAGACCAAAGAGAAGTTACCTGGATTCGGTTAAGAATGATTTTGAAGTAATAGGTTTAACATCAGAAGAGGCACCAATGTTAGCACTGAATAGGGGATCATGGAGGAATTTTATAAGGGGGCTATGCTCCAGACTGAACGCTGAAAGGCATAATTAGTCTTAAATGATGATGATGACGATGATGACTCAAAACAAACAGGTGTTTAATGAAAAATGGCTGCAGCTTCAGCCAAGTGGGCAGTCAGCTCTTCTGAAGTTTATGTCAGGTCCTCGCACGCTAAACGCAAACGCTAGTTGTGCATTTATGTAAACGTGCGTCATTTTCAACAACGTCTCTAAAACAATATTCACTACACGGCAGTATGAACACTGTCCCTAAGATCAATAGCGTCAAAACAACCATAGACCCCTAGCGGTGCAACGGTGCACCTGTGACACAAAAATGTGTTTTTCTCCTCATATCCTCTAAAAACTCTAAAAAAATTTACATCCTGTATGTAATGAAAGGATTATTGTGTCGAAAATTACTGTAACTTACAGTATATGTTATTATTAAACATCACACACAACTTTTCCTCTTCAGTTAGAACAGATCGCACACTATTACGTGTGACTTTCAGAACACTCTATCCAGTCTACTTGTTGAAGAGTCAACGTTGATCTCATTATATGGAAGATATCGCATTATACTTTCTTTGCAAGTCTTTCTTTGTTGCTGTGAAACGTTTCTCTTCTACCAAGTGCCCTTCCTTATTAACAAACATGCATTTTACAAATTAGATTGTCAAATCACTGTTAATTTTCCGTTTTGTCACACATGGATCCTCTTTAGGCAGTTAGCCAACTCAATGCATACCAAAAAAGGTCGATTAGGAGAAAAATCGAATAGTCCCAAATTTTTGCACAGTGCTAAGAGAAATTGCTATGAACAACATACTAAAACTCGTGACCCGGGGGAGGGGTGGGAGGTGTGTGTGTTGCGGGGGCGGGGGGGGGGGGGGGGCAGGGGGGGAGGATTTAAACGTCACCTTTTCACGTTTTTATCGAATAACTCCCAGCGATAATGATTTCGTGTATGAAATTAAACTACATTAAACCTACTACAAAAGAAGTCCTACTCATTGTTTCTCTAGGACTAATAGTTCCAATGTTGTAGGGGATAGAAAAACCTCCCATTAAAAACAACTGTTTTAAAGCGATAAAATTGATATTTATCGTTAAGTGAAGCGGTTTAAGAACAAATATATTTTTGCACCACATTTAACTGCAGTAAAACGTGTTACGGGTGGTGGTCGAGGTTAGAAGTGTGAGAGAAGGAAGCTCTCCCGATTTTTGTCGCGCTTTTCCCTCCTTTGTAGGTCTGCAGAATGAAAAGCGAGCAGGCGGTTCCTCATTCTCTCTACTGTATTACTTCACAAAAAGCAATACAGCGTATTTCATAAAGTTGTACCGCCCCTTCCGCAGCTCGCCTTATGAAGCAGTGGCGACGCATTGGACCGTCCCTCCCGGGAAAAGGAAACAGCGTGTTAATTATTACGTTTAATACAATTATGAGTTGCTAATAATACAAACACAAGACAAGCGTATGGACAGATTCTTCATAAATCTCTGAACTATTTTCTACACTGCTAGAGGGGAAATTGATTCTTAGTCGTCCTGTACGGCAGTTGTAGCGTTCTTCCTGGAAAGACAATTTCCCCACCAACAGTGCTGCTCGCATTCGAATTTACAAGCAGACACACCATCCTCAAATATACTGTCCAGTTGTTGCTTGTAAGTAGACAAAATAACTTAACCGAGCTCGTGTTTATACAATGGAGATATCTTTAGTTTATTAAATGGACACTTATTTGCAGTTGTTATGTCGGCGTTTTATGTAAAATATCTCAACAGCTGGTGCTGTAAACTGTCTAGCACACTGAAGAACTTCCTCAAAGTGTAACATGCTGTCAATATGTATTCGACAATGTCGATTCCATTGTCTACACTATCAATGGCTGGAATTCTTTTCTCCCCTTCAGGTTCAAAAATGGCTCTGAGCACTATAGGACTTAACAGCTGTGGTCATCAGTCCCCTAGAACTTAGAACTACTTAAACCTAACTAACCTAAGGACATCACACACATCCATGCCCGAGGCAGGATTCGAACCTGCGACCGTAGCAGTCGCACGGTTCCGGACTGCGCGCCTAGAACCGCGAGACCACCGCGGCCGGCTCGCCTTGAGGGTATCATATGCATCACCACAGCCTCAGTTCCGTGAAGAGGCACAGAGATTGAAACTGGCTTCTTCGGTAACAGAGTTATGTCAGCTAGGCGTTAAGAAACACCAGATATTTCAAGACAAGTCAAGCAATGCATTAAAGCAGATTAATGTTCCAGATTTAAGCATCATAAGTCTTATGTTTCCAGACATACTGAGATCCACCTCGCAAGAGGTACTGTAGTTGTGTGGTAAGTGGCTTCACTCAGTTTGGCCCACTAAGTGAAAGCACCTTCTGAATGGAAGCGATTTACGCAATCTATCGGCAACGCAATTAATGCTGATAAAAGTACAGTACCGTTCTGTCAATCACTAATTCATCACCAAGTGATTAGAACACGGTTACATAGCTTTCAACGACAGTCAGCTGCAGATGTTACTTTCAACAATACACTCTCTTTCGTACCAACAGTACGTGGGTCACTGACTACATCACACTTACAAATTAAGCACTACTCAGCCTTTGCTTATAGGAATATATTTTTTAAAAACTCTCACTTAGCACCTGCAAGTAATTACTCACTTAAAAACCTGAAAATAGATTCCCAGTATAAACACAAACTCAGTGAAGTTATTTTATCTACTAACATGAGAGAAATGGACAGGAAATTCCGATGAGGTATGGCCTGTTTGTAAACTCAAGAGCGAGCAGCACTCGTGGTGGAGAAGTTACCTTTCGCAGAATAACGCTGCAATTGCTGTACAGCACGACTAACAATCAATTTCCCCTGTAGCAGTGTGAAACAGTGTGCAGAGGCTTACGTCGAGACTGTCCATATGCTTTTCTTGTGTTTATATCATTAGCAAATCATATCTATATTCAATGTGGTGTTAACACTAAACTGAATATAGTATTAACACACTTTTGGGAAAATAAACACACACACCTCTTACCAGGAGTATCTATGCACTATGTCGCCAGTGATTCATATGCGAGATGCGGAAGGATCAGTATAACTTTGTGAAATACGCTGTGCTTCGTTTTTGTGGCGTAATGCGTGAGAGAGAACTGGGAATTGCTAGCTTGCTCTTCATTTTGCACACCTATGAAGGAGGGAAGTGGATGATCACAACCTCGTGAGCTGTCTTCCCTCACGCTTCTAACCTCCACATCGCCTTTCCATCCTGTTACACACCCAGAACACAATTTAGCCCTTAATACGGTTCTAGTGCAGTTAGCTGTGGTAAAAAAATATAATTGTTCGCAATCTACTGCATTTAACAATAAATATCAATTTTTATACCATCAAGATAGCTTTTGTAACCGGCAGGCTTTCTGTCCCTTGGAATGAGGAAGCTATTACACTTAGAAAGGAAAAAGAGTAGAACCTTTTATGTAGTAAAGTTAATATATTTTAATTTCGTACTGGAAAATATTTTCGCTAGGTGCCGTGGTTTTCGAGTTATTCGACAAAAACATGAAAAGTGACCCTTGAACGCCTCCTCCCCAACGCAACGGTCACACCTCTACAGTCATGAATTTCACTATGTTGCTCATGGCACTCCCTTCCAGCACTGTGGAAAATTTTGCGGCTACACGATTTTTCCCCCTAATTTTCCTTCGTTGGCTAAAAAAAATAAACATTTGGCACTGTGACGGCTTAATGGGTTGTTGTAGATCTTGGATGTTGATTTTGCTCTATCTGATGTTCATAAAGAAATTCAATAGGGGTTTCTGGCAATTGGGCTTTAGCTATTGCAATCTGAGCTCATTCGTTTTCAGCTTCGGTATAGTCCATAACAAGAACACGATTTGCGGTTTCCGCGGCAGCTAAATTGTACTCACAAATCACAAGGGCACCGTGACGTTTGATCACACGTTCTCTAAACCGACTATAATTAGACTGCGCAGCACAATTAAAGAACCACATTTTCAAAAACGCGTAATTGTGTCCCACTGCATCGTGTAAGTTTGAAATTTGGCACGAAGGTACCTATAACTTCCTCTGTAACCGTACAAAAGCATGGGGCGCTGCGACGTCACCCTCGAGGTCAACAACACATCACAGAGCAAGGTATCGACACATGAGAAAAAAAGGCACAATCTCAGAAATTTATGTGACGTGTAAGATGGGTACCAAATTTCACCATAATTCTGCCCAGCGCCACCGTGGATTTGTCACATGGTGGTAAGGTCGTCACACCCACACTTATCCACATTTCACGACTTCTTTTAACCCCTATGCTTTGTAAGTCATAACGGCGACTCCCAGCATTGAAATCACGTGTTTATCTTACATATGGTCGAGAAAAAGGTTTCAGGGACATCACAGTTCAGAATCGACAGGAAACGGCCTCAGGGGGTAGCATAAAAGCCGTCAATAAATCCACTACTCTCATTGGGGCATTGATTCCCGCACATCTCTCGGTCAAAACGGTAGTTATCAGCGTGGCAAGTAACAGACGACGTTCTCGACAACCTTTGATGCTGCTGACACCCCTGGATGTTTCAGTCCCTCTCTAAGGACACTGTGAGGCTTCGTTAAAACTGAATATGATGTCATTCCTTTGGAGTGCCGTGCGACCGCAATTTTTGCTCTCTCCTGTAGGATGAAAGCACAAGGGACCGTTGAAAATCACTGGACGAAACTCGAACGTGGTGCGAAACAGCAGCATTGACACATGTGTGAATACAGTGGCAAAGGGTCCCTCACCACTCCCAACCCTCCTAGTTCCACTGCATCCTCCGTCACACCCTCCACATTTATTGAAAATTTTAAAAATGCGCCTGCAAAATAACCCTAAGCGCCTGCAGTCAGGCAGCCACTTGACACCCTCTGATATCATATGCCTGCCTCGAGGCGTCTAGGACTACATTCCAGGTTTCCACTGTAAAGCCACAGTTCTAAAATTCTCAGTAAATGTGGGCACGTGTCTTTGAAGGTGTTGCTGAGCTGGGAGGTCTTGTAGGGACTGTCATATCCTCCTATGATCAAGCAACAGGAGAGTGTGAAACAGGAGGCCTGAAAAAACATAAGCAGTCTTTGCTGCTTTGGATCACATTCAGATTTCGTCGAATGATTTAGATCAGTCCCTAATGGTTCCAACTTGGACGAGAGAGCAAAAATGAAGGTCTTACTGCACCCCAAAGGCGTGCAATCACATTCAATGGGGATGTAGCTCCACATTATCCATAGCGAAAGGCTGAAACATCAGAAGGTGTCAGTAGAATCAAAGACTGTCAAGAATGTCTTTCTGTTGCTCATCACACTGAAAACTGTTGTTTTAGACCAGGGGTCTACAAATGTTTCAGTCCGCGCGCCACATTGACTCCTCCACGAAGTCACAAGGGCCAAGATCTACCTAGTGGGATTAAAGCACCCTAGCACTCCATGATCACCGTAATGTAAGGCTAAAGGAGAGATGAAATCGCAAAAACCTAAGGTTGTGCGAACTGAAACGAACTACGGTTTGAGGAAAGCGACTTGCCATATTATACTGCAGTGCGCTGGCTTAGCAGCGGTAAAGTTCTGAACCGTTTTTTTTAACTCCCAACAGTAATTGAAATTTTTTTGAATGGAAGGAATCGCCCTTTGGCTGAGTTACGGAACGGTGAGTGGTTATGGAAGCTAGCATTTTATACAGACTTTACTAAACATGTGAATGACCTTAATTTAAAATTGCAAGGTGAAAACCAGCTTCTGACTGATTTATACAGGCATGTTAAGTCCTTTCGACAAAAGATTGCTTTGTTTCAATCTCAGTTGAACATAGTATGCTTCACGCATTTTAATACATGCCAAACATTCAGTCAGCAAACTAAGATTTCCTGTAACTTTCGCAATTGAAGCTTTGGGTGCTTTAAAAATTAATTTTGAAGCACGTTTTTCAGTTATCAATGCAAATTCAAACGATATCAAGATATTTCAAATCCCTTTGACGTCGATACAGAAGCGTTACCCGCAGAACGTCACTTTGAAATTATTGATTTGCTATGTAGCGACTTTTTTAAAGAAAAATATTCAAAGTCAACATTACTGGAATTTTATAAGTGTCTTCCATCCACACAGTTTCCAAATTTACATAAATTTGTCCGTGGCTTTTTTCCGCTTTTGGCACTACTTATTTGTGTGAAAAAACTTTCTCTAAAATGAAACATGCAAAAAGTATTTACAGATCAAAATTAAGTGATGTGCACTTGAAGTCGCTGATGATTATCTCTACCAGTAAACTTGATGCACAACTGGAGGTAATTATGAAAGGAAAGTTACAGCTACATAAAAGTCACTAATTATCACTAAGAAGTTAAATTTCTCTACGTGAAAGCTGAGTTTTCAAGGTATAAATTAATTACAGTTATTTTATACATCAGTTACAACTGAAATATCCATTATCATTATATGCACCAGGTATTGTATTTTCTTTAAATTGCCTTTAAATAAAAATATTTTTACGGTTTACTTGCTATGTGTATTTTACAACGTAATCAAAAGAAAGTGAAACCTCGCTTAAGAAGCATCTTCCATAATGATTGATTACTAAGGCTAGTCGCCGAAGTGGCGTCCGTTTGAAAGACTTGCACCAGACTTGTGAGTGGAATAAAAGGCAAAGAAATTTTTACTTAAAATGTTTTCGCCAAACTAGTCTGTTAACCGTTCTTTTTTTTCGCTATCGCACGGAGAATGGTCTGTCTGTTTATTGTGGACAGCCACAAGTTTAACCATGACCTTCCGCTTTGTAAAGATAGAGCTGCGACAGTGTCGCAGTGTATTAGTCGCGACAGGCCTCGAAACCCAATTGTTGGTAGTATAGGTACCACCTCAAATATTTGGCGGGCCGGATGTCCGGCTAACTAACGCGGGCCGGTTTGCCGGCCATCGCTGGTCGGTTTCGGCCCTCGGGCCGCAGTTTGGAGACCCCTGTTTTAGACCGGTAAATGTGCAGGAATTTTGCTTGCACGTCCGAAGGAACTTTGCATTGTACTTCTCGACTTACAGTTAAAATGTCTCCCCTGTACATGAATATACATAATGAATACACGAGTGCAAATTGTAGACAGACGGCTGACAACATATGGAAGTTTAGAAGTGGCTGTGAGTATGATCAGGTAGCCTAATGATAAAGATACAGTTTGCGATAAGTAGGAAATACGTGTTCCAGTCCCGGTATGGCACAAATTTTCATTGTCGTCATTCCACTATACAGCTGATGGTTGTCCATATTCGCAGATGCGAATATATTTCATGTATAATTTCTTCTGATGGAACTGAAATGGTGACTCGTCCGTGATTTGGTCTGGAGTATAAGCAGTACTGAAGACAGGAAATTAATGAAGTGTGAGTTCTGGAACAGACACAGGTGTTACAGGCGATACTGTACATCGGAATTCTCGGGGAGGGAATGTGGGGAGGAGGCAGCCACCGCAATTCAGCAGGCAGCAGTGGAGCAGCAAGGTAGCATGATCTCAGTTCATTTCGGCATTACAGCGGATAGAGAAAGAGAAGCACGGCGGTATGATTTCAGCATATGTCTTCTGCAATTCAGCAGTCGGGAGGGGAGCAGGCACGCATCACCACGCCAGCACACATTTTTGACACGGCCCCGGGCAGCGAAAAAACAGCAAGGCGACACGTTTTCAACACACGTCTTCGGCAGTTCAGAGGACTGCGGAGGAGCATCAGGACGGCACAACTTTTTCAGCAGATGACTTCCGCAGTTCAGTGGTCAGCACCAGAGCAGCAAAGTGGCACAAGTTCAGAACGTGTCTTCTGCGATTCAGTGGACAGCAACAGGTCAGAAAGGCTGCACAACATCTGCACACGTCTCCAGCAGATCAGTGGGCAGTGACGAGGATACAAGGTGACACGATCTCAGCGTTCGTTGCCGGCGGTTCAGCGGGCATCAACAGGTAGCAAGGCGGAGTGATTTTAGCACACGTCTTCGGCAGTTAAAAGGCACGATAGAGCAGAGAAGTGGCAAGATTTCTGCACAAGTCATTGGTATTGCAGTGGACATCGACAAAGCAGCAAGGCGATAGCAACACACGTCTTCGACAGTTCAAGTGGACAGCGACGAAGCAAATAGGCAGCAGGACTTAACGCATCCTTCAGGAGGACAGGCCAGCAACAGTCACGCAAGGAACGGTGGACGCAGCTTAAAAGATAACTATAAGCTGCATTGCGACCATTTACTTATACACTACTGGCCATTAAAATTGCTACACCAAGAAGAAATGCAGATAATAAACAGGTATTCACTGGACAAATACATTATACTAGAACTGAAATGTGATTACATTTTCACGCAATTTGGGTGCATAAATCCTGAGAAATCAGTACCCAGAACAACCACCTCTGGCCGTAATAAAGGTCTTGATACGCCTGGGCATTGAGTGAAACAGATCTTGGATGGCGTGTACAGTTACAGCTGCCCATGCAGCTTCAACGCGATACCACAGATGATCAGGAGTAGCGACTGGCGTATTGTGACGAGCCAGTTGCTCGGCCATCATTGACCAGACGTTTTCAATTGGTGAGAGAACTAGAGAATGTGCTGGCCGTGGTAGCAGTCGAACATTTTCTATATCCAGAAAGGCCCGTACAGGACCTGCAACATGCGGTCGTGCATTATCCTGCTGATATGTAGGGTTTCGCAGGATCGAATGAAAGGTAGACCCACGGGTCGTAACACATCTGAAATGTAACGTCCACTGTTCAAAGTGCGGTCAATGCGAACAAGAGGTGACCGAGACTTGTAACCAATGGCATCCCATACCATCACGTCAGGTGATACGCCAGTATGGGATGACGAATACACGCTTCCAATGTGCATTCACCGCGATGTCGCCAAATACGGATGCGACCATCATGATGCTGTAAACAGAACCTAGATTCATCCGAAAAAATGACGTTTTGCTATTCGTGCACCCTGGTTCGTCGTTGAGTACATCATCGCAGGCTCTCCTGTCTGTGATTCAGGGTCGAGGGTAACCGCAGCCATGGTCTCCGAGCTGATACACTAGTCCATGCTGCTGCAAATGCCGTAGAACTATTCGTCCAGATGGTTGTTGTCTTGCAAACGTCCCCATCTTTTGACTCAGGCATCGAGACGTGCCTGCACGATCCGTTACAGCCATGCGGATAAGATTCCCGTCATTTGGACTGCTAGTGATATGAGGCCGTTGGGATCCAGCATGGCGTTCCGTATTACCCTCCTGAACCCACCGATTCCATTTTCTGCTAACAGTCATTGGATATCGACCAACGCGAGCATCAATGTCGCGATACGAAACCCGCAATCGCGATAGGCAACAATCTGACCTTTATCAAAGTCGAAAACGTGATGGTACGCATTTCTCCTCCTTACACGAGGCATCACAACAACGTTTCACGAGGCAACGCCGGTCAACTGCTGTTTGTGTATAAGAAATCGTTTGGAAACTTTTCTTATGTGAGCACGTTGTAGGTGTCGACACCGGCGCCAGCCTTGTGTGAATGCTCTGAAAAGCTGATCATTTGCATATCGCAATATCTTCTTCCTGTCGGTTAAATTTAGCGTCTGTAGCACGTCATCTTCGTGGTGTAGGAATTTTAATGGCCAATAGTGTTGATTCGTATGTCCGTGGCAGACGAAATGAAGTTTAACAAATCTCAATTGTAGTTGTGAACAAATACACTTCTTTATGCCTTCTGCGCACGAATAAAAATTTCATTTGCAGCATGCAAAAATGGGCGTTTTCCTGCTAATAATTACAATTTATATATTGCTGTTGAGGAAATGGCCACCGTGAGAAACTTGTTTGGGGAAATTGAGCGTGAGTGAGATATAGAGCGTGAGTGGGATATAGACGTTATGGGTACTCCAAGGTCAGCGAGGTATATGAGACCTGAAAATCAGTGCACAACGATAACGAATTCTCTGACCAATTTATCAAGCAGTCTTATGTAATCCAAAATTGTAACGCATTGTTCAACGTCAGGATAAAAAAGTTATGAAAATGAGTTGATAAAATGGAAACCGTCCAGAATAAAGAAATTTTGAGTATAAATGACATATTTAAAGAATTTGTTTCTCACTAAAATGGACTTATACTGGGCTAACCGGATTTAAGTATAATGTAGGTGAACTGTTTTAGAATTTAACAGAAATCTCTTAAAAGGAATAAACTTAATATTGCCAGAGACAACGGATTGATTAATTAGGGATGTTTAAGCGATAGAAAAGTATTTGGAAGGACGCATTAATGCAAAATTTTGCGCGTGCTCAGAATGAGAAAAGGGATTTAAATCCGTTATTGGAACGCTGGCTGAATCAATTAATTTTAAGAAATTTCACTTTGTAAGATCATATAGTGAGAGAGAAATATTCTCGGGAAAATGAAATACGGAACTGAAGAAAGTAATAAATAGTGTTGCAGTTGGGTGGGCTGGTGCAATGATGAGTTATAATGGGACCAAAAATCCAATTACAGCCCATATTTCAGTTGAAAGCAGATGACATGTGGTTGATATTTTTGTTGCATGCAAAGATAACTGCAGTGTAAATACTAGTGACAAACCAAAAACAAAATGTGTAAATCGAAATCTGCATGGATCTGCTCAAATATGAGCAAACCATATTTCAGACAATTTTAAAGACTGTAGCACATTTCAAGCAATGCACTTGTGAAAGCAGCGTGGACAACGAAAGTAAATTCAGTGACGCAACGAATGTTTTAATGTATTTCAATATCAAAGGGGTGCGGAAGTATGCGAGAATTTTTCCAAAACAAACTATATAAGTTAGCTCACTTTAAGTAAACTAGAAGAGCTAATTGGAATATTAACTTCAGGAAGGCCTCCACTCGACAATATGTGGTGGTAATTGATACTTAGTCACATGGATTTAGCGGAACCATTCATTGATTTCGCTTGTATGATGGATTAGGTGCTTAGTCATAGATCAGTTTTAACAATAATCAAAATAGAAATGGGAGAGAAGACAGTGGGCATGGAAACTGACGTAAAATGATATCCAACCAATTCTTCTCGCGAAACTGTACGGTTAAGTCAAGGATACTATAGTGATCAGCCAGAACATTATGACTACCGACCTACTACCGATATAAATTTGTTCAGGTGATACCAGTGTCACCTGGCAAGGAAAGACTGATAGTCAGACACACGCAATGTGCATGTACAGGGTGTTTCAAAAATGACCGGTATATTTGAAACGGCAATAAAAACTAAACGAGTAGCGATAGAAATACACCGTTTGTTGCAATATGCTTGGGACAACAGTACATTTTCAGGCACACAAACTTTCGAAATTTCAGTAGTTACAATTGTCAACAACAGATGGCACTGCGGTGTGGGAAACTCTATAGTACGATATTTTCCACATATCCACCATGCGTAGCAATAATATGGCGTAGTCTCTGAATGAAATTACCCGAAACCTTTGACAAAGTGTCGGGTGGAATGGCTTCACATGCAGATGAGATGTACTGCTTCAGCTGTTCAATTGTTTCTGGATTCTGGCGGTATACCTAGTCTTTCAAGTGTCCCCACAGAAAGAAGTCACAGGGGTTCATGTCTGGCGAATAGGGAGGCCAATCCACGCCGCCTCCTGTATGTTTCGGATAGCCCAAAGCAATCACACGATCATCGAAATATTCATTCAGGAAATTAAAGACGTCGGCCGTGCGATGTGGCCGGGCACCATCTTGCATAAACCACGAGGTGTTCGCAGTGTCGTCTAAGGCAGTTTGTACCGCCACAAATTCACGAAGAATGTCCAGATAGCGTGATGCAGTAATCGTTTCGGATCTGAAAAATGGGCCAATGATTCCTTTGGAAGAAATGGCGGCCCAGACCAGTACTTTTTGAGGATGCAGGGACGATGGGACTGCAACATGGGGCTTTTCGGTTCCCCATATGCGCCAGTTCTGTTTATTGACGAAGCCGTCCTGGTAAAAATAAGCTTCGTCAGTAAACCAAATGCTGCCCACATGCATATCGCCGTCATCAATACTGTACACTATATCGTTAGCGAATGTCTCTCGTGCAGCAATGGTAGCGGCGCTGAGGGGTTGCCGCGTTTGAATTTTGTATGGATAGAGGTGTAAACTCTGGCGCATGAGACGATACGTGGACGTTGGCGTCATTTGGACCGCAGCTGCAACACGGCGAACGGAAACCCGAGGCCGCTGTTGGATCACCTGCTGCACTAGCTGCGCGTTGCCCTCTGTGGTTGCCGTACGCGGTCGCCCTACCTTTCCAGCACGTTCATCCGTCACGTTCCCAGTCCGTTGAAATTTTTCAAACAGATCCTTTATTGTATCGCTTTTCGGTCCTTTGGTTACATTAAACCTCCGTTGAAAACTTCGTCTTATTGCAAAAACACTGTGTTCTAGGCGGTGGAATTCCAACACCAGAAAAATCTAAGGAATAAACGATGTTGTCCACAGCACACTTGCACGTTGTGAACAGCACACGCTTACAGCAGAAAGACGACGTACAGAATGGCGCACCCACAGACTGCGTTGTCTTCTATATCTTTCACATCACTTGCAGCGCCATCTGTTGTTGAAAATTGTAACTACAGTAATTTCGAAAGTTTGTCCGCCTGTAAATGTACTGTTGTCCCAAGCATATTGCAACAAACGGTGTATTTCTATCGCTGATCGTTTAGTTTTTATTGCCGTTTCAAATATACCGGTAATTTTTGAAACACCCTGTAGTATCAGTGAGCGTGCTGTCCGTGTGTAGATTTGGGAAGGCGCGCGATCTAAGTTTCACCGAGGACAGGTTGTGTTGGCCCGGAGGCCCAGCACGAGCATTTCGGAAACTGCACAACTTGTCGGGTGTTCGAGGAGTGTTGTGGTGAGTGTATTCAACACGTGGTGAAACCACGTCCAGACACTGAAGGTTGGGTGGCGCCCGCTCGTTACAGATGTCGGACGTCGTAGGCAGGGCACATTGGTAAAGTAGGATAGGGGGCGAACTGTGGCAGAACTTTAATGCTAGGCAGACTACAAGCTCATGGACCCCTCCTCGGAATTCACAGGGGTTAAGTGACTTGTGTGGGCATATATAGTGCCAACTTCTTCCAGCGACTTGGCAAGGTCTCATTACTTCCATGCCACGACGCGTCTCTGATGTTATCCGTGACAATAGTGAACATATCGACTGTTAGGTAGGTGATCATAATGTTCTGTCTGATCAGTGCACATAACCTGATACATACCATGTGTCAAGGTAAGGCTTCTCGCCTCCACTGCCCCCACCTCTAGACGAATTCTATCACATAAAATTGGTGGGAAAATGAAGGTATCCATTCATTGTGCCGGTACGAGTGCCGGAATCAAGATCACTCACTGCTATTGATCTAGATCAATTGAGTGACTTAAAATGGCAGGAAAACCAGTGCCCCCTGGCCCCTTCTCCATCTCTGTCTAGGCCAATAGGATGACTTAAATACTGTAGGAAGACAAGTTCCCCTCTCCCACTCCTTCTCTCTCTAGGCCAGTTGCGAGAATCATCAGATAGATCAGCTGCAGCTGCAGCTGATAGGGTTTGATGGGGATCAGGATTTGAGTTTATTCATAAATAATTCAATATATGTATATGACAACATACTAATTTCAACCTTATTAAGAATATGTACATATAATATAGTTCCTTGCTAAACACATCTGGCTTATAATCAATATGTACACAAACATTTTTCGTTGCTAACAAAGATTTGTGAAACAAGTAGGAATTTTTGCTAACAAATTTTTGTATATAACTTCTTAGTAATTAACAGAAAGTTATACAAATGTAACAAGACACTAATACTAGCAATTTTTTTGAAGAGAAATGCGTTAATAATGACTGGAAACAATCACACATATATTTACAAAGATACATTTTTACTCTACTACTAGTAGAAAAGAATCTATGTTCTATATTTCCTACGCTTCCCACGACCGGGTTCCCGGGTTCGATTCCCGGCGGGGTCAGGTATTTTCTCTGCCTCGTGATGACTGGGTGTTGTGTGATGTCCTTAGGTTAGTTAGGTTTAAGTAGTTCAAAATTCTAGGGGACTGATGACCATAGCTGTTAAGTCCCATAGTGCTCAGAGACATTATATTTCCTACGCCAGTCTTGAAAACCGTCATTTGCAGCATTCATTTCTCTTCTGGTGTAGTTATTAAATAATAGAGACTTTTTGTTATACAGTTCTTAACCTGTTATATCACTGTTCCAGCATAGAGGCTTTTGATACTCGTATTTACATGGGAAGCGAGACATATATTTACTAACAATACTGGCTGGGACGATTAGCACCTGGTGAAAAATTACACGATATATACAAGTACAATAAACTCAGACGTGTACATAGTACGTACATACATACATACACACACACACACACACACACACACACACACACACACACACACACACACACACACACACACACACACACATACACACATACAAGCATAATGGGCAATCAACTAGCGCAGACACACACATAAAGGTACACTTATTTACACGAAAGCAAGTGGTACATACCATTCTCCATACTGTCGCACTTACACATTATTTACAAGTAAATACCAAAGAACTCTCTTTCTCTCCGTTACCTGAGAGAACAGTGTGAGTACGAGAGAGTTTTCATCTCATACTTTCAAATGAGCCGTTTTTCATTAAAGAATGACAGACTGACTTTCAGTTGCCATACACTATGTACCACATGGTCTCGTGTTCGAATCCCTACTTGACGCACAACATACGACGGTTGAGGCAGAGTACCGCCAACACTACTGACAAGGCACACCTTGGAGTCATTAATTCTGAGAGCCATTGACGCTACGCGACCCAGACCCTCATTCTGCCTTTGATTGGCACCTTTGTCTGTACGGTAGACATACAATTTTGATTGGAATTTTACCATGCCTTTGTGTCCATGAACCATGGACCTTGCCGTTTGCGGGGAGGCTTGCGTATCTCAGCGATACAGATAGCCGTAGCGTAGGTGCAAACCACAGCGGAGGGGTATCTGTCGAGAGGCCAGACAAACGTGTGGTTCCTGAAGAGGGGCAGCAGCCTTTTCAGTAGTTGCAAGGGCAACACACTGGATGATTGACTGATATGGCCTTGTAACACTAACCAAAACGGCCTTGCTGTGCTGTTACGGCGGACGGCTGAAAACAAGGGGAAACTAAAGCCGTAATTTTTCCAGAAGGCATGCAGCTTTACTGTATGGTTAAATGATGATGGTGTCCTCTTGGGTAAAATATTTCGGAGGTACAATAGTCCTCCATTCGGATCTCAGGGCGGGGACTACTCAATAGGACGTCGTTATCAGGAGAAAGAAAACTGGCGTTCTACGGATCATTGAATCGGGCAGGTAGGTTAGAAAATTTAAAAAGGGAAATGGGTAGGGTAATGTTAGATATAGCGGGAATTAGTGACGTTCGGTGACAGGAAGAATAAGATTTTCTGCCAGGTGAATACAGGGCTATAAATACAAATACAAATAGCGGTAATGCAGGAGTAGGTTTAATAATGAATAAAAAAAATGGGAGTGCGGGTAAGCTACTACGAAAAGCATAGTGAAAGCATTATTGTACATGAAGCCCACGCCTACCACAGCAGTACAAGTTTATATGTCAACTAGCTCCGGAGAAGTCGAAAAGATTGAAGAAATGTAAGATGAGACAAAAGAAATCATTCAGATAGTGAGGGGAGATAAAAATGTAATATTCATGGGGGACTTGAATTCGACAGTAGGAAAAGGAAAAGAAGGAAAAGTAATAGGTGAATATGAAATGGGAGTAAGGAATGAAAGAGGAAGCCGCCTGGTAGAATTTCGCACAGAGCATAACTTAATCATAGCTAACTCTTGGCTGAAGAAACATGAAAAAACGTTATATTCGTGGAAGAGGCCTGGAGACACCGGTAGGTTTCGGATAGATTATATTATGGTAAGACAAAGATTTAGGAACCAGGTTTTAAATTGTAAGAGAGTTTCAAGGGCAGATGTGGATTCTGACCACAATCTATTGGTTATGAACTGCAGACTAAAACTGAAGAAAGTACAAAAAGGTAGAAATTTAAGGAGATGTGACCTGGATAAACTGAAAGAATCAGAGGTTGTAGAGAGTTGCAAAGACAGCAAGAATGGGTAGTTTTGAGAGACGAAATAGTGAAGGCAGCAGAAGATCAAGTAGGTAAACAGACGAGGGCTAGTAGAAATCCTTGAGTAACAGTATAGATTTTCAACTTAATTGATGAAAGGAGAAAATATAAAGACGTGCAGTAAATGAGGTAGGCAAAAAGGAGTACAAACGACTCAGAAATGAGATCGACAGGAAGTGCAATATGGCCAAGCAGGGATGGCTAGAGGACAAATGTAAGGATGTAGAGGCACACCTCACTAGGGGTAAGATAGACACTGCCTACAGGAAAATTAAAGAGACCTTTGGAGAAAAGAAAACCACTTGCATCAATATCAATAGCTCAGATGGAAACCCAGGTCTATGCAAAGAATGGAAAGCAGAAAGGTGGAAGGAGTACACAGAGGGTCTATACAAGGGCGATGTACTGGAGGACAATATTCTGGAAATGGAAGAGGAGGTAGATGAAGATGAAATGGGAGGAGTTGGACAGAGCACTGTAAGACCTGAGTCGAAACAAGGCCCCAGGAGTAGGCAACATTACATTAGAGCTACTGATAGCCCTGGGAGAGCCAGCCCTGACAAAACTATACCATCTGGTGAGCAAGATGAATGCGACAGGCGAAATACCCTCAGACTTCAAGGAGAACATTATAATTCCAATCCCGAAGAAAACAGCTGTTGACAGGTGTGAAAATTATCGAACTATCAGTTTAATAAATCACGGCTGCAAAATAATAACGCGAATTCTTCAGACAAATGGAAAAACTGGTAGATGCCGACCTTGGGGAAGATCTGTTTGGATTCCGTAGAAATATTGGAACACGTGAGGCAATACTGATCCTACGATATATCTTAGAAGATAGATTAAGGAGAGCCAAACCTACGTTTCTAGCATTTGTAGACTTAGAGAAAGCTTTTGAATGTTGACTGGAATACTCTCTTTCAAATTCTGAAAGTGGCAGCGTTCTAATACAGGGAACGAAAGGCTATTTACAAAGTAGTAGATGAGTTTTGCTATTTGAGGAACAAAATAACTGATGATGGTCGAAGTAGAGAGCACATTAAATGTAGACTGGCAATGGCAGAGAAAGCGTTTCTGAAGAAGCCAAATTTGTTAACATCGAGTATAGATTTAAGTGTCAGAAAGTCTTTTCTGAAAGTATTTGTATGGAGTGTAGCCACGCATGGAAGTAAAACATGGACGATGAATAGTTTAGACAAGAAGGGAACAGCGGCTTTCGAAATGCTACAGAAAACTGCTGAAGATTAGATGGATAGATCACGTAACTAATGAGGAGGTACTGAATAGAATTGGGGAGAAGAAGAATTTGTGGGACATATTGACTAGAAGAAGGGATCGGTTGGTAGGACATGTTCTGAGTCATCAAGGGATCACCAATTTAGTGTTGGGGAGCAGCGTGGAGAGTAAAAATCGTAGAGGGAGGCCAAGAGATGAATACACTAAGCAGATTCAGAAGGATGTAGGTACATCGAGATGATGAAGCTTGCACAGGATAGGGTAGCATGGAGAGCTGCATTTAACTGGTCTCTTGACTGAATACCACAACAACAACAGCTACAATGAAAGTGGTACATGTGGAATTTAGATAGGGCTAATATACACTCACCGACGTAACCTGCTTTTGTGAACTATAGAAAAACGTTAGCCATCTTCATAGCGACTAATTCTTCATTTAAAATATTGCTCCAATAAAGACTGGATTTGGTCATATAATCCATTGCGCCAAAACGCCTCTCCAATCTCTTTAATATATGAATTTCGCGGTGGTTTTGTCGAAAATCGAGTTAGTCATTAATGTACACAAGTCTTTGTCAAAATCTCATGTTGTGAGAGCCAGCTCATGAATGTTAACGCCACTATACTCCTTCAGCCTACTTGACTGACTGAAGGAGACAGAACAGGTACTTTAATAAGTTCCCTCCGTAACCCAGACACTGCTGGAGGTTTCTGAATTGAATTATGTATTTTTGTTTGTTCCCCAGCGTTGTCATCAATTATAGCATGGAACTAGTCACCCCTAACATAGCTACAAACTACTGTACGTCATAAAGGCTATTAGGATGTCGCAGTTTTGCGTTCGTGGCATCTCCTACACTAGAATAACAGCCACATTTTCGAACATACCCGGTCTGGCAATTTCATCTTCGGACATCCTTCAAAACCCTTCAGTTGGCAGAGACTGTTGCAGTGTGCGTGGCCATATGAGTTGGTTACATCCAAGTATAAGAGGTAAATGAATCGTTTCATGCTGTGTGCTCTTCCCCACTTATTCGTAGATTACTTACCTTTGCATTTATAGGAACAAACAGACGAAGTCCCTTTCGAATCTCACATTCAAAAACGAAGAGCATATCAATATCAGTCAATAGTTTGATGTTGAATCGTGTGTTTTTCAACAGGGTGTTCTATGAAAACACTGGCTCATTGTAATAGAATGTAAGGTCTAGAATGTATGTGTCCACGCATACATTCCAGAATTTTCCAGAAATATCTGCAAGCAAGAGTACGTTTGTGATCGTGTAAAATTTTTAACACTCTTCAAATTAGGGATGTTGAATTTCTGCCCAACATTCACGACACGCCCATTTTCCACATCTACTATATCACTGCCTATATAAGAATACTGCTGAATACAGTTACATAAAGTTTTGTTGACACTAGTTGCATATCTCCATCGGTGCCAGATTTTTGTATGGGAAGACCCCCTTCATCGTCACAAGCTGAAACTTTCCAACACCAGGAGGTGCCGCTCGAGTGAAGTGCATGTCCTTCTGATGCACTGTCTCAGAAACTTTCTGGAGCACTGTCTTTACAAATCGAAGCGACTCCACGAAATGACGCCTAATTCTCGTCATGATTCGCTTGGAGAGTGTCATGTGCTCGTAGTTTTCAACGCTCTCACGCAGGAAACCAGTCGAATCGTTTCTCAAGACGAAGTCATCCAAGTGCGTGAAATGAGCATTATACCCGCTCAAATTGTGGAAGAAAACAGTTATATGTGGTGGCAATGAGACATGGGTGCGTGCTTTCATAGCAACCTACACGCTCAAGCTGTTAATTAATAATTTCTAGAATTAGGAACAAGAATTCAGGAACATAATTAATTGGAAAACCTGTTACATGATGCAGGATTTTATCACAATAAGAATGGTAAAAAAAGCTTAACGACTGCAGTACGTAGAGAGCCTATCAGGAGTAAATCAGACATGGCTGGAGCTCGGATAGGCCAGATTATCACCTTCGGTGGCAGGCACAACCGGCAGCCCCTAATGTCGCAAACTGCAATAGCAGGCGGAGACAGCAGGGCCCGGAAGGGGTAGGAGTAGGTGGAAGGATACAGAGAAAGGACCCGACGTCAAAGTTCCTGGCGCTACAGTCTGGAACCGCGCGACTGCAACGGTCGCAGGTTCGAATCCTGCCTCGGGCATGGATGTGTATGATGTCCTTATGTTAATTAGGTTTAAGTAGTTCTAAGTTCTAGGGGACTGATGACCTCAGAAGTTAAGTCCCATAGTGGTCAGAGCGATTTGAATTTTGAACATTTTATTGTGGCAGACCACATTGCCGCCCCCCCCCCCCCCCCCCCCATGAACGATGGACCTTGCCGTTGGTGGGGAGGCTTGCGTGCCTCAGCGATACAGATGGCCGTACCGTAGGTGCAACCACAACGGAGGGGTATCTGTTGAGAGGCCAGACAAACGTGTGGTTCCTGAAGAGGGGCAGCAGCCTTTTCAGTAGTTGCAGGGGCAACAGTCTGGATGATTGACTGATCTGGCCTTGCAACATTAACCAAAACGGCCTTGCTGTGCTGGTACTGCGAACGGCTGAAAGCAAGGGGAAACTACAGCCGTAATTTTTCCCGAGGACATGCAGCTTTACTGTATGATTAAATGATGATGGCATCCTCTTGGGTAAAATATTCCGGAGGTAAAATAGTCCCCCATTCGGATCTCCGGGCGGGGACTACTCAGGAGGATGTCGTTATCAGGAGAAAGAAAACTGGCGTTCTACGGATCGGAGCGTGGAATGTCAGATCCCTTAATCGGGCAGGTAGGTTGGAAAATTTAAAAAGGGAAATGGATAGGTTCAAGTTAGATATAGTGGGAATTAGTGAAGTTCGGTGGCAGGAGGAACACGACTTCTGGTCAGGTGACTACAGGGTTATAAACACAAAATCAAATAGCGGTAATGCAGGAGTAGGTTTAATAATGAATAGGAAAATAGGAATGCGGGTAAGCTACTACAAACAGCATAGTGAACGCATTATTGTGGCCAAGATAGATACGAAGCCCACACCTACTACAGTAGTACAAGTTTATATGCCAACTAGCTCTGCAGATGACGAAGAAATTGAAGAAATGTACGATGAAATAAAAGAAATTATTCAGATAGTGAAGGGAGACGAAAATTTAATAGTAATGGGTGACTGGAATTCGAGTGTAGGAAAAGGGAGAGAAGGAAACATAGTAGGTGAATATGGATTGGGACTAAGAAATGAAAGAGGAAGCCGCCTAGTAGAATTCTGCACAGAGCACAACTTAATCATAGCTAACACTTGGTTTAAGAATCATGAAAGAAGGTTGTATACGTGGAAGAACCCTGGAGATACTAAAAGGTATCAGATAGATTATATAATGGTAAAACAGAGATTTAGGAACCAGGTTTTAAGTTGTAAGACATTTCCAGGGGCAGATGTGGACTCTGACCACAATCTATTGGTTATGAACTGTAGATTAAAACTGAAGAAACTGCAAAAATGTGGGAAATTAAGGAGATGGGACCTGGATAAACTGAAAGAACCAGAGGTTGTACAGAGTTTCAGGGAGAGCATAAGGGAACAATTGACAGGAATAGGGGAAAGAAATACAGTAGAAGAGGAATGGGTAGCTCTGAGGGATGAAGTAGTGAAGGCAGCAGAGGATAAAGTAGGTAAAAAGACGAGGGCTGCTAGAAATCCTTGGGTAACAGAAGAAATATTAAATTTAATTGATGAAAGGAGAAAATATAAAAATGCAGTAAATGAAGCAGGCAATAAGGAATACAAACGTCTCAAAAAAGAGATTGACAGGAAGTGCAAAATGGCTAAACAGGGATGGCTAGAGGACAAATGTAAGGATGTAGAAGCTTATCTCACTAGGGGTAAGATAGATACTGCCTACAGGAAAATTAAAGAGACCTTTGGAGAGAAGAGGACCACGTGTATGAATATCAAGAGCTCAGATGGCAACCCAGTTCTAAGCAAAGAAGGGAAGGCAGAAAGGTGGAAGGAGTATATGGAAGGTTTATACAAGGGCGATGTACTTGAGGACAATATTATGGAAATGGAAGAGGATGTAGATGAAGACGAAATGGGAGATACGATACTGCGTGAAGAGTTTGACAGAGCACTCAAAGACCTGAGTCGAAACAAGGCCCCCGGAGTAGACAACATTCCATTAGAACTACTGACGGCCTTGGGAGAGCCAGTCATGACAAAACTCTACCAGCTGGTGAGCAAGATGTATGAGACAGGCGAAATACCCTCAGACTTCAAGAAGAATATAATAATTCCAATCCCAAAGAAAGCAAGTGCTGACAGATGTGAAAATTACCGAACTATCAGTTTAATAAGTCACAGCTGCAAAATACTAACGCGAATTCTTTACAGACGAATGGAAAAACTGGTAGATGCGGACCTCGGGGAGGATCAGTTTGGATTCCGTCGAAATGTTGGAACACGAGAGGCAACACTGACCTTACGACTTATCTTAGAAGAAAGATTAAGAAAAGGCAAACCTACGTTTCTAGCATTTGTAGACTTAGAGAAAGCTTTTGACAATGTTGACTGGAATACTCTTTTTCAAATTCTAAAGGTGGCAGGGGTAAAATACAGGGAGCGAAAGGCTATTTACAATTTGTACAGAAACCAGATGGTAGTCATAGAAGTCGAGGGACATAAAAGGGAAGCAGTGGCTGAGAAGGGAGTGAGACAGAGTTGTAGCCTCTCCCGGATGTTATTCAATATGTATACTGAGCAAGCAGTAAAGAAAACAAAAGAAAAATTCGGAGTAGGTATTAAAATTCATGGAGCAGAAATAAAAACTTTTAGGTTAGCTGATGACATTGTAATTCTGTCAGACAGAGCAAATGACTTGGAAGAGCAGGTGAACGGAATGGACAGTGTCTTGAAGGGAGGATATAAGATGAACATCAACAAAAGCAAAACGAGGATAATTGAATGTAGTCAAATTAAATCGGGTGATGCTGAGGGAATTAGATTAGGAAATGAGACACTTAAAGTAGTAAAGGAGTTTTGCTATTTAGGAAGTAAAATAACTGATGATGGTCGATGTAGAGAGGATATAAAATGTAGACTGGCAATGGCAAAGAAAGCGTTTCTGAAGAAGAGACATTTGTTAACATCGAATATAGATTTATGTATCAGGAAGTCGTTTCTGAAAGTATTTGTTTGGAGTGTAGCCATGTATGGAAGTGAAACATGGACGATAACTATTTTGGACAAGAAGAGAGTAGAAGCTTTCGAAATGTGGTGCTACAGAAGAATACTGAAGATAAGGTGGATAGATCACGTAACTAATGAGGAGGTATTGAATAGGATTGGGGAGAAGAGAAGTTTGTGGCACAACTTGACTAGAAGAAGGGATTGGTTGGTAGGACATGTTTTGAGGCATCAAGGGATCACAAATTTAGGATTGGAGGGCAGCGTGGAGGGTAAAAATCGTAGAGGGAGACCGAGAGATGAGTACACTAAGCAGATTCAGAAGGATGTAGGTTGCAGTAGGTACTGGGAGATGAAGCAACTTGCACAGGATAGAGTAGCATGGAGAGCTGCATCAAACCAGTCTCAGGTCTGAAGACGACAACAACAACAGACCATATTGAATTCGTCATCTTTATTAAAGCATTGTTCAGAGGCCATCTCCATGCATGTAAATCGTAGAGTATGATGTAATTGTAGGCAGAGGTAATATCTGGCAACTGTGGTGTCTGACGTCACCGCCATCAAGGAACAAGAGCAGGGGGCAGACTCTCCATTGTAAGAGAATACATAGCCTGCCGGCTGAGTGGAGATTTGGCGAGTGTCATTCCATCTTGTTGGCAGAATAAGCTTCGTTTGGGAACGTACCCAAGTCGTGCAGGCATTGAACTTGAAGAATGTGTTGGGGTACATTTCTGCTGGTGACAAACTGCTGAGAATTAGACATTAATAGTTCATGAGCAAAGCTTACGGTATGTGCGAACAGTGATTCCATGTTTGAAGGTAGGTGAATGTCGCGTACTGGTGAACTGTTAATTACTCAAGTGTTGTGGTATTATCGCCGTCTATGATCCTTTGGTCGTGGCACATAATATATAATATTTGTTGAGTTGTAGAACATCAGGTTAACTACTTACTGCTTTCATAACTATCATGGCACGGTGCAAGAAGTCCTACGTGGCCAAGGGCACTAACATAGATTAGCTGTGTTGTGGTATTTATAAAACATCAATTCTTACGTGACTGCCGTTTTGTATGTGGCCTTGGCACTACTGGTAACGGGACACTTTATGAATTCTGATAGGCGCCATCTATCAGTTTGTTTCGATCTAATGACAAATGAACAACCTCTTATTTTGAAAACACTGGGTCTTTAAGTATAGATCATTCCTACAAGAATTAGTTTCACTTTATTGGTAGGTATATTCATACTTCCCGAGCGTTGTGTTAAAAACTAAGTCACGCAGAATTCACATGTTGGAGTGAAGCATACTGGTAACTGCATTGTTGCTGTTGTTGTGGACTTCAGTCCTGAGACTGGTTTGATGCAGCTCTCCATGTTACTCTATCCTGTGCAAGCTTCTTCATCTCCCAGTACGTACTGCAGCCTACATCCTTCTGAATCTGCTTAGTGTATTCATCTCTTGGTCTCCCTATACGATTTTTGCCCTCCACGCTACCCTCCAATACTAAATTCGTGATCCCTTGATGCCTGAGAACATGTCATACCAACCGATCCCTCCTTCCAGTCAAGTTGTACCACAAACTCCTCCCCAATCATATTCAATACCTCCTTATTAGTTACGTTATCTACCCATCTAATCTTCAGTATTCTTCTGTAGTACCATATTTCGACGCGTCTATTCTCTTCTTGTCCAAACTACTCTCCTGGAAATGGAAAAAAGAACACATTGACACCGGTGTGTCAGACCCACCATACTTGCTCCGGACACTGCGAGAGAGCTGTACAAGCAATGATCACACACACGGCATAGCAGACACACCATGAACCGCGGTGTTGGCCGTCGAATGGCGCTAGCTGCGCAGCATTTGTGCACCGCCGCCGTCAGTGTCAGCCAGTTTACCGTGGCATACACAGCTCCATCGCAGTCTTTAACACTGGTAGCATGCCGCGACAGCGTGGACGTGAACCGTATGTGCAGTTGACGGACTTTGAGCGAGGGCGTATAGTGGGCATGTGGGAGGCCGGGTGGACGTACCGCCGAATTGCTCAACACGTGGGGCATGAGGTCTCCACAGTACATCGATGTTGTCGCCAGTGGTCGGCGGAAGGTGCACGTGCCCGTCGACCTGGGACCGGACCGCAACGACGCACGGATGCACGCCAAGACCGTAGGATCCTACGCAGTGCCGTAGGGGACCGCACCGCCACTTCCCAGCAAATTAGGGACACTGTTGCTCCTGGGGTATCGGCGAGGACCATTCGCAACCGTCTCCATGAAGCTGGGCTACGGTCCCGCACACCGTTAGGCCGTCTTCCGCTCACGCCCCAACATCGTGCAGCCCACCTCCAGTGGTGTCGCGACAGGCGTGAATGGAGGGACGAATGGAGACGTGTCGTCTTCAGCGATGAGAGTCGCTTCTGCCTTGGTGCCAATGATGGTCGTATGCGTGTTTGGCGCCGTGCACGTGAGCGCCACAATCAGGACTGCATACGACCGAGGCACACAGGGCCAACATCCGGCATCATGGTGTTTGGAGCGATCTCCTACACTGGCAGTACACCTCTGGTGATCGTCGAGGGGACACTGAATAGTGCACGGTACATCCAAACCGTCATCGAACCCATCGTTCTACCATTCCTAGACCGGCAAGGGAACTTGCTGTTCCAACAGGACAATGCACGTCCGCATGTATCCCGTGCCACCCAACGTGCTCTAGAAGGTGTAAGTCAACTACCCTGGCCAGCAAGATCTCCGGATCTGTCCCCCATTGAGCATGTTTGGGATTGGATAAAGCTGGTCCAACTGAGGCGCCAGGAGGAAATGGCATGGCAAGCCGTTCCACAGGACTATATCCAGCATCTCTACGATCGTCTCCATGAAAGAACAGCAGCCTGCATTGCTGCGAAAGGTGGATATACACTGTACTAGTGCCGACATTGTGCATGCTTTGTTGCCTGTGTCTATGTGCCTGTGGTTCTGTCAGTGTGATCATGTGATGTATCTGACCCCAGGAATGTATCAATAAAGTTTCCCCTACCTGGGACAATGAATTCACGGTGTTCTTATTTCAATTTCCAGGAGTGTATTTATCGTCTATGTTTCACTTCCATACATGGCTACACTCCATACAAATACTTTCAGAAATGACTTCCTGACACTTAAATCTATACTCGATGTTAGCAAATTTCTCTTCTTCAGAAACGCTTCCCTTGCCATTGCCAGTCTACATTTTATATCATATCTACTTCGACCATCATCAGTTATTTTGCTCCCCAAAATAGCAAAACACCTTTACTACTTTAAGTGTCTCAATTCCTAATCTAATTCTCTCAGCATAATCCGAATTAAGTCGCCTACATTCCATTATCCTCGTTTTGCTTTTGTTGATGTTCATCTTATATCCTCCCTTCAAGACACTGTCCATTCCGTTCACCTGCTCTTCCAAGTCATTTGCTCTGTCTGACAGAATTACAATGTCATCAGCTAACCTAAAAGTTTTTATTTCTGCTCCATGAATTTTAATACCTACTCCGAATTTTTCTTTTGTTTTCTTTACTGCTTGCTCAGTATACATATTGAATAACATCCGGGAGAGGCTACAACTCTGTCTCACTCCCTTCTCAGCCACTGCTTCCCTTTTATGTCCCTCGACTTCTATGACTACCATCTGGTTTCTGTACAAATTGTAAGTAGCCTTTCGCTCCCTGTGTTTTACCCCTGTCACCTTCAGAATTTGAAAGAGAGTATTCCAGTCAACATTGTCAAAGGCTTTCTTCAAGTGTACAAATGCTAGAAACGTAGGTTTGCCTTTACTTAATCTAGCTTCTAACATAAGTCGTAGTGTCACTATTGCCTCACGTGTTCCCATATTTCTACGGAATCCAAACTGATCTTCCCCGAGGTCGGCTTCTACCAGTTTTTCCATTCGTCTGTAAAGAATTGGTGTTAGTATTTTGCAGCCGTGAATTATTAAACTGATAGTTTGGTAATTTTCACGTCTGTCAACGCCTGCTTTCTTTGGGATTGGAATTGTTATACTCTTCTTTAAGTGTGAGGGTATTTCGCCTATCTCATACCTTTTTTCTCACCAGATGGTAGAGTTTTGTCAGGACTGGCACTCCCAAGGCTGTCAGAAGTTCTAATGGAATGTTGTCTACTCCAAGGGCCTTGTTTCGACTTTCAGTGCTCTATCAAACTCTTCACTCAGTATCGTATCTCCCATTTCATCTTCATCTACATCCACTTCCCTTTGTATAACGTTGCCCTCAAATGCATCGACCTTGTATAGTCCCTCTATATACTCCTTCCACCTTTCTGCTTTCCATTCTTTGCTTAGAACTGGGATTCCATCTGAGTTCTTGATATTCATACAAGTTGTTCTCTTTTCTTCAAAGGTCTCTTTAATTTTCTTGTAGGCAGTATCTATCTTACCCCTAGTGAGATAAGCCTCAACATCCTTACATTTGTCCTCTAGCCATGCCTGCTTAGCCATTTTGCACTTCCTGTCGATCTCATTTATAGACGTTTGTATTCCTTTTTGCCTGCTTCATATACTGCATTTTTATATTTTGTCCTTTCATCAATTAAATTCAGTACTTCTTCTGTCACCCAAGGATTTCTTCTAGCCCTCGTCTGTTTACCTACTTGATCCTCTGCTGCCTTCACTACTTCATCCCTCAAAACTACCCATTCCTCTTCTACTGTATTTCTTTCCCCCATTCTTGTCAATTGTTCCCTTATGCTCTCCCTGAAACTCTGTACAACCTCTGGTTTAGACAGTTTATCCAGATCCCATCTCCTTAAATTCCCACCTTTTTGCTGTTTCGTCACTTTTAATCTACAGTTCATAACCAATAGATTGTGGTCAGAGTCTACATCAGCCCCTGGAAATATCTTACAATTTAAAACCTGGTTCCTAAATCTCTGTCTTACCATTACATAATCTACCTGAAACCTGTCAGTATCCCTAGGCTTCTTCCATGTATACAACATACTTTTATGATTCTTGAACCAAGTGTTATCTATAATTTAAGTTGTATTCTGTGCAAAATTCTACCAGGTGGCTTCCTCTTTCATGTCTTACCCCCAATCCATATTCACTTACTAGGTTTCCTTCTTTTCCATTTCTTACTATCGAATTCCAGTCACCCATGACTATTAAACTTTCGTCTCCCTTCATTATCTGAATAATTTCTTTTATCTCATCATACATTTCTTCAATTTCTTCGTCATCTGCAGAGCTAGTTGGTATATGGACTTGTACTACTGTCGTAGGCGTGGGCTTCATGTCTATCTTGGCTACAATATTGCGTCCACTATGTTGTTTGTAGTAGCTTACCCGAACTCCTATTCTTTTATTCATTATTAAACCTACTCCTGCATTACCGCTATTTGATTTTGTATTTATAATCCTGTTTTCATTCGACCGAAAGTCTTATTCCTCCTGCCACCGAACTTCGCTAATTCCCACTATATCTAACTTTAACCTATCCATTTCCCTTTTTAAATTTTCTAATCTACCTGCCCGATTAAGTGATCTGACATTCCACGCTCCGATCCGTAGAACGCCAGTTTTCTTTCTCCTGCTAACGACGTCCTCTTGATTAGTCCCCGCACGGAGATCCGAATGGAGGACTATTGTACCTCCGGAATATTTTACCCAAGAGGACGCCATCATCATTTATCCATACAGTAAAGCTGCTTGCCCGCGGGAAAAATTACGGCCGTAGTTTCCCCTTGCTTGCAACCGTTCGCAGTATCAGCACAGCAAGGCCGTTTTGGTTAGTGTTACAAGGTCAGATCAGTCAATCATCCAGACTGTTGCCCCTGAAACTATTGAAAAGACTGCTGCCCCTCTTCAGGAACTATACTTTTGTCTGGCCTCTCAACAGATACCCCTCCGTTGTGGTTGCACCTACGGTACGGCTATCTGTATCGCTGAGGCACGCAAACCTCTCCACCAACGGCAAGGTCTACGGCTCATGGGGGGGGGGGGGGGGGGTAATTGCATTAGACGCAAGGTAAAGTGAGTTTCCTTCACAGGTTGGAGCAGAGTGGGTGGCCTTCAAGGAGTCAGGACTGTCAGGCAGGACAGTATTAGTGTAGTGTCATGCTCCCTGTAAACTGCTGCCTACTGTAACAGTGAATCATGTCGCACACTATGTTATCATGTGGGGTTAGTCACTCCAGATTCTCTCATCGTCAGCCGATGTAGATCTGTGGTGTTTGGCACCAACACAGCTGTTAGACTCACAGTGAAAATTAATCTTATTGCGTGAGGATATTAGAAAAGTTACAGAATTGTGCATGAGCAGCCAGGAATCGCTTTGAAATAACGCCGATTATACTGCGAAATTCTGTTTCAAAATGGTGTATACAGGAGCCAAAATTCTGTATGGAATGTTGTGAAACATTTAATAACAGGGTACTTAGGAAGTTTTGTCAGATTTTCTCGTAGAAGCAACACTAGCAGCTGTGATGAAGACGCACCTTGCTTTCGTCACACTGGCGTTAAGTAGTGGCGCCCGAAGCGAAGTAGCAGGCACAGATAAGAGTGGCACTCGGTCGTAAAGCAGGGCGGCGTATGGCTACGCGAGCACCGGGAAGCAGACGAAGAGCGTGGTGGGGGTCAAGGCAGCCGTGCAGCAGGTTCAGTGCACCATGGCTCAACAGCAGGCAGCGAGGCAGTTCTCATTTTCTTTGCCGACTGTTGGCCACATTAATGACTCTTGAACGTAAAATGTCAGATGAAATAAAAGACTCAGTAGATACGCAGTTATAAGGTGATGAGCTAATTACAGTGTATAGTAATATGAGAGACACGGGTAGTACAGAATTTTTTTTTAATCCCAGGTATGTTTTCAACACAAGTATTGTTTGACGAGGAGATGCCAGTAGAATCTCCCAGTGTGGTAGAGTTAGCAGGAGTAAAAGCAGAACTTGACATTAATTTGAGCAATTGACTGATGGAGTTGATGAACTCAAATAATGACAGATGAAGGGGAAAAATAACTGCCTGCAGAAGTAAACCATGATTGGCAAAATGTCTTTCATTTGTCACTAACTGGAACGTTATTTAATCTCCAAACGGAATCAATTACCGAAATAGGTATAAATTCTAATATGCAAACTGAAATCAACGAATTAAATGCCAATTTGCAGACCCAAATAAATAAGGGTAATGAAGCAGTAAATTCTCATGTGTCCTCTAAAATGATGCGATTAGAAACTGAAGTACAGCGCGATACAGGCGAAGAATTTTCAAAATATAATTTGCAATTAGAACGCCAAGTGGAGATACAATTAAAAATACGAGATCCATGTGCCTGTGTTACTCTGAATTACGATCCAATGTTCCTTTGAAAATGCATGAATGTCCAAAGAAGCTTTGCATCGTAATTCAGAGTAACACTTGTACTTCAACATCGTATTTGTCCACCGACACCAGGAAAACGACTGGCAAGTAAAATGACTTACCTGTACGGAAATACACATAATGTATGTGCGAGTACAGGTTTTAGGCGCATGGTTAACGACGTATGGAAGTTTGGGCGTAGCCGTGAGTCGTGCACCATCAGCCTAACTAGTCAGCTTTCAGCGGCGCAACGGTTCAGACGGTGTTTACGTCCCTGCCGCACGTGTACGATAGAGGTGTTTACGTGAAGTTTGTAGCGGTCTGCCGCTGTAATACATATAGCGAAACATGGTTCAAATGGCTCAAAGCGCTGTAGGACGTAACATCTGATGTTAACAGACCCTATCCTATAAGATTGTTACATGGCTGTCAACGTAGATAGAGCACCTTACGATCACTAACTCTTCCGTACATAGGTTACTTTCTTTCTAATGCCCCCCGCTATCCCCTCATATGGTCTGCCGTTATTCCGTGCACTCTTCCGGTCTTACGCTGGGAGAGTGTGTGGAAGCAGTTCCTCCAGCATCATCTGTTCCCCACGGGGGTGGGTCTTCTGACCAGTCCCTTAATGTCCCAACGTTGTCTTGCGTTGTAGGCGCCGTAGTCTCCTCAGTAGCCTGTCGCCGTCTATTGAGCTCCTCTCCTGTTTCTGGAGCATCGTCATCGTAATGTCATGCCGCCATCCCGCTGGCCACCCTTGCATCCACGATAGGCAGTTCTTCTGTATCCATGGCAGTCTGTTGTGTACCCAAAAACGCCTTAGAATTGCCTACTGGATCAGATTGGTCGTTCTCCATCGTGAGGCGGTGCTTCTTCCGGCTTTTTGGTGATCGCTGTTTTCGCTGCCGAACCTCGGAATCAGAGGTCAGCATGGCCTCTGGTTGTTCGTGGGGGACGTCGGAACCGTGGGCCCTCGAATTATCGGCGTCTGTAAGTGCCTTATCTGGAGGGGCCGCAAGCGGCACCGAAGAGCGCGCGTCCTGTGTCTGCTCCAGGCGGTCCAGCGTAACGTCGTCCTTCCTTGACTCGCAACGATCTGGCTGCGTCTGTGCTTTCCGATACGTTTCTGTCTCACGGCCAACGTCATTGCGTAATGCGGCAATGCGGTCATGGGGAGCACAGTCGGATGCGGTGTGGGTCGTGGATCATCCCGTGACAGCTGTAACAACCTTCGTTAAGTAAACTCAGAACGCACGTGTCCCTCCTTCCCACACCCAGGATACGTCCTTGGTTGTCCGTCGTGGACGATAAATGCCCTACAATCAGCGATGTACAAATATGACGGAACATGTTTTCGGAGTTCGATCCGTATTCGTCTGACGCCACTGGGACAAGATACGTTTGGAAACTCGCCCATTTTTCAGCCAGATGGGATAGGTCCGTTCCGTAAGGACGCAAGAGTTTATGTCACCAATTCTGAGGAGACTACGGCGCCTACAACGCAAGACAACGGTGGGACATTAAGGGACTGGTCAGAAGACCCACCCCCGTGGGGAACAGATGATGCTGGAGGAACTGCTTCCACACACTCTCCCAGCGTAAGACCGGAAGAGTGCACGGAATAACGGCAGACCATATGAGGGGATAGCGGGGGGCATTAGAAAGAAAGTAACCTATGTACGGAAGAGTTAGTGATCGTAAGGTGCCCTATCTACGTTAACAGCCATGTAACAATCTTATAGGATAGGGTCTGTTAACATCAATAGTATTGGGACGAACGTAAGAATCAAGATGATAAAGGCTGCAGATTTACACACAGCGCTATTACAGGAAGTTCGGGTGCTTCCCCCTTGGATTTTTACAGTTACGATATTTACTGTTGCCCTTGTGACGAGAGAGACGTTGGCACTGCGATACTATTCAAGGAAGGGATACATACAGACGAAGTAGAGTATTTGCCTTCTGCCCGTGGTACGGCCGTGACCATAGGTGGAATACGTTTGATTAATATACAGGGTGTTACAAAAAGGTACGGCCAAACTTTCAGGAAACATTCCTCACACACAAGCAAAGGAAATATGTTATGTGGACATGTGTCCGGAAACGCTTACTTTCCATTTTGGAGTTCATTTTATTACTTCTTTTCAAATCACATAAATCATGGAATGGAAACACACAGTAACAGAACTTACCAGTGTGACTTCAAACAGTTTGTCACAGGAAATGTTTAAAATGTCCTTCGTTAGCGAGGATACATGCATCCACCCTCCGTCGCATGGAATCCCTGATGCGCTGATGCAGCCCTGGAGAATGGCGTATTGTATCACAACCGTCCACAAGACGAGCCCGAAGAGTCTCTACATTTGGTACCGGGGTTGCGTAGACAAGAGATTTCACATGCCCCCATAAATGAAAGTCAAGAGGGTTGAGTTCAGGAGAGCGTGGAGGCCATGGAACTGGTCCGCCTCTACCAATCCATCGGTCACCGAATCTGTTGTTGAGAAGGGTACGATCACTTCGACTGAAATGTGCAGGAGCTCCATCGTGCATGAACCACATGTTGTGTCGTACTTGTAAAGGCACATGTTCTAGCAGCACAGGGAGAGTATCCCGTATAAAATCATGATAACGTGCTCCAATGAGCGTTGGTGGAAGAACATGGGGCCCAATCAAGACATCACCAACAATGTCTGCCCAAAAGTTCACAGAAAATCTGTGTTGATGACTTGATTGCACAATTGAGTGCGGATTCTCGTCAGCCTACACATGTTGATTGTGAAAATTTACAATTTGGTCACGTTGGAATAACGAAACTAAAATGAGCTCTAACATGGAAATTAAGCGTTTCCGGACACATGTCCACGTAACATCTTTTCTTTATTTGTGTGTGAGGAATGTTTCCTGAAAGTTTGGCCGTACCTTTTTGTAACACCCTGTATACGCACAGTCAGCCTCGGATAACAGAAGGGACAGAGCAGCTTTTTACGCCTATTAGGTCACACCGTTGTTCCGGGGACGGTACGATGCTTGCATACTCGGCGGAGATTTTAATTGTGTGCTCGACAGGAAGGACCTAACTATACTCCTAGCCAAGAACTTCGGAAGCTGGTCAACGGGATGAAATTAGTCGATACATTTTTACGAGCCACGCCGCGAGCCGTTTGGATCGGATCTACGTTTCAAGGGCGTTAGTGATGTCGACGGTGGAAACAGAAATCTGGCCGACCTCGTTTACAGACCATGGTGCACATATTCGTTGGTTAACCTTGTTAACAGCAGGTATGGAGATGAAGGGGTAACTGGAAGATAAACGTCTCCCACCTGCGTGATGTATAATGCCAACGTATGGTGGATGACGCGTGGCGTGGCTGCCTCCTCCGACAAAATTCTTGCTGTTCGGTCCTATAGTGGTGTGTCGAGTGCACATAGCCAGCTTTACGGAGGACATTAATAGGTTATGGGAAGGAGGTTTCTCAATGGTAGCGCACGACCACTGACTTTTACTTTACAGCCCTCCGGGAACTGTTCGCTCAACCACCTACACCAGAACGCCAGACGGCCGTCCACTGAGCCAAGACGATGCTGGTACAACCTGCGACGCCAAGGAGGAGGGTACGATGATACACTCTAGGTCGGATTGCCTGCCCAACGAGGTTCCCTCCATGCATTATGTTATAAAGGGAAGAAGAAAAAGACGAATGACGTTAATTCATGAGATCGATTTCGGCGATGGCCGGCGTTTTTCAGCACAAAGGAGCATAGCACAGGCCTTCACGAATCATCTTAGTAGATTTTCTACGAGCGACGGGGAGGGCCAGAGGGAGCTGGGGAACGTCCTGAAAGAGATCCGAGACGCAACGCGTGTGAACGGAGAAGCGGACGAGTTATCTGAAATTACGTGTGAGGAGTTGGAGGAAGCAATTACACGAGGGGCCTCCAACAAGTCCCCAGGTCCAGATGGATTCCTGTTGGAATTTTACCGTGCTCTTGTGACTGTTACGACCCCATGGTGGTTACGGTTCCCATTAAATTTACGGAAGAGCTCATGATCCCGATACCCAAGCCCAGTGGTGGCAAATGACCTTGTGATTATCGCCCCTTGACACTCCTTAACAGTGACTACAGTATCTTCATGCGCATACTGGGCAGCCGTACGAAAACCTCGCTGTCGGATCGAATACATGCCTATCACACTTGTCTTGGCGGCATCAGTAATATTCACACAGTCTTGGAAGACTATCGTGACGTCGTCGCTCTCGAGGCTGCATGCCGCATCCGGGGGGCACTGGTTGTTGTAGATTTCGATAATGCTTTTGATCGAGTGGATCATGTGTACCCCGCAGCAGTGATGAACAGGATGGATGTTTCTCCATTATTGACCACTGCAGTGGTGCGGCTGTTGGACGGCGCCAGATCAGCGATGGTTATCAACGGAGGGAGAATAGAGTATTTTAAGATCTTAAGACTAATCAGGAAGATTTGCCCATTGTCGATCCTCCTAAATGCGATCGCCTTAGAACCGTGCCTCGCAGGCCTTCGCCGCCGTCTTACTGGGAGCTCCCTGTGGCATCTATCATTCAGATGTAGAGCATACGCATATGACATTGTGTTCCTCGTCCGGAATGAGGGGGAGACTCAATCAGTACTGAATTGGCTACAGACGTATGGGATGGCAGCTGGCAGCGAGGTCAACTTCCGAAAATCACAATTCATGCATGCGGGGCGTGGACCAGAACCAGGAACGGAAGGACCCTTACCTGTGGTGCAAACACTCCGATGTTTGGGTATCACTTTTCATAAGGAGATGGTGGGAACGGCTGCTGACAACTACAGAAGGCTGTTGCTCAGAGTTCGCACGTGAATACGACTAAACGCCCTACTGTCGATGTGTATACGGCAGCGAGTGTCACTCGTCAATCTTTATCTCGCTCCCGTGATGTGCCACCTGACACACCTTCTCCCCTTGATGCGCATGATGGCTATGAGGATTCAGGCGGCTTTTGGGTTATATGTAAGCCTGAGACAGCTCTTTAAGGTACAGTACAACAGGCTTACCATCCCAACGCGAGAAGGGGTCGTTGGTTTAGTGAACGTGCACGTGAAGGCGTGTGCCATGTATATTAATACTATGCTAAAACGGTGGCGCTACAGGAATCATTGGCTTACGGGGACGATCATCGAAGAACTAGTACCAGAATCGCATCTACCCCCGGTCAGTGTCGGCCATATATAGCCCCCGTTAACGCATGTGCACACGTTCATAGTTGAATACAGTTACGTTCGAGAGCGTTTACCGACGTCCCGACAGTCGACATCGAAGGACGTGTACCATTTACTTCTTCGACAGATCGCCCGGAACAGGGTGAAACGGAAACATCCAGCAGATAATTGGCACGTGGCTTGGCGCAGGGTACACCACCCCCACCTACTTACAACAATCAGGTCAACATAGTACATTGTAGTGAACCGGAAATAGCCAACGAATGAAAAAAAGTACGCAATACATTTGGCGGATTCGCCCAAGTGTCAGCAATGCGTCATGCTGGATACGGACGACCACCGGCTAGTCTGCGGCGAGGCGTTGGCTGTATGGACTCTATCAAGGAAGATAATAACGCTCATGCGGCTCACTATATATACAGCAATAGCTTCCGATATAGTATTTTTTCCAGAGGAAATGTATTTTCCATGTCATAAGACGAACACAATGGCGTGGACCACAGGTATGATGGTCCATAACATGGTATAGAGACACTCGTCTGAACGTACTGAACGTATTCGGTTACTGGCAATACTTGCAAGGTGGACACACAAAACTGTTGCGCCTACGAAAGTGTAAGGACTGGTATGCCAATTTCGTAGGCACGGTTTATGAGGACCCGCCATATACTTGGGGCGTGCCGGGTGCGCAAATATGAGGAGCGGTGTTGTCGTTGTGAAACAGACAACGTAAAGTGATCAGCTAAGGAAAACTACGCAAGTATGCGACTCAGGAAGAACTAACACTTGCGCAGTTAGCAATGGAATGTTTCTTCGAATTTTATTTTAATATTATAAATGCTTTTTTTAAGGGTGGCGGAGGTGGCCCCACTTTGATGTTTTTGTTATTTCATGTGCATGGTAGGATGGCAGCGAGGTTCGTTCCAGGACAGTTATAATTTATAAGAACGTACTATGGTTTTGTGAATAATAAAGATTTCTGTTTCTCATACCTTCCCTAAATAAAAACGTGGTCAGCGTGACGGTAAAAAAAAGAAAAACGATAAATAGAGAAAAGCGGGAAATCCGCATTCCAATTCCGGTCCGACACAAATTTTCATGAATGAAATTACAATGAAATATATACAAATTTTCATTGTCGCCGTTCTGTTCTACAGATGGTGGTTGTCCATATTCACAACTCCAAATACATATAATGTATACCAATTGAAATTGTTTTTACTGAAATAGATTCTGATATTAAACTTCCTGGCAGATTAAAACTGTGTGCCCGACCGAAACTCGAACTCGGGACCTTTGCCTTTCGCGGGCAAGTGCTCTACCAACTGAGCTACCGAAGCACGACTCACGCCCGGTACTCACAGCTTTACTTCTTCCAGTATCCGTCTCCTACCTTCCAAACTTTACAGAAGCTCTCCTGCGAACCTTGCAGAACTAGCACTCCTGAAAGAAAGGATATTGCGGAGACAAGGCTTAGCAACAGCCTGGGGGATGTTTCCAGAATGAGATTTTCACTCTGCAGCGGAGTGTGCGCTGATATGAAACT
Source organism: Schistocerca gregaria (assembly GCF_023897955.1). Lineage (NCBI taxonomy): Eukaryota > Metazoa > Arthropoda > Insecta > Orthoptera > Acrididae > Schistocerca > Schistocerca gregaria. The sequence goes on along the minus strand of NC_064931.1, from coordinate 440,258,446 downwards.
TCCTGGCAGATTAAAACTGTGTGCCCGACCGAGACTCGAACTCGGGACCTTTGCCTTTCGCAGGCAAGTGCTCTACCAACTTTTTTTTTTTGTTTACTGTTTGCTATACGGCCACGACGCGCAACTGATTTCCAAAATTCATCTTTCTCCTGTGAGGATGGAACTTACGACCCCTGGTGTATTATACCAGTGCTCAACCACTTTTTTTTTTTTTTTTATTATCAGATTGACTTGGTATATTTCACGAGAATTCAGACAACCATAGTCAAATCATCATTTAATATTAGCTGCAAAAAGAAAATCAACAAATTAGGTGAAACACAAATAAAACATTTCTTCTGAAGGGGAAGACCAACCCGTTACCCCACCCGTATGAATTTTGGGTGTATATATATACATGCAAAAGAGAGAGAGAAAAAAAAAATTACGAATAAATACAACAAGGGAGGGGACTCGAGCTCAGGGAAGAAACAGGAATCACAGGGGAACTTAACCAACCCCTTGACGGTTAAACACAAGAAAAAGCATATTCGCAAAAAGCGTTCGGTATTGTGGTAACCGCTGCCATTTCCAATGCGCAGTTGACAAATAATGGTGAAAAACGCGGGGATCTGGGTCATTACCGCCTTCAATGACGTAATGGACATAGTAACCCAAGAGCCAGACAATCGTGTTCGTTTTCGTCTGAGGAAAATAAGAGATGTCCGGATGTAAGAAGATGTCGTCTGGGAATGCGGTTTCAGGCCCTCTAGTAAGAAAAGCTAATTGACGGCGGACCCAGAGCCAATGATCCCGTCCGCAAGCAACTAGCCTGTGAAGTAAGGTGTCAGTTTGATGACATTCCTCACACTGATCAGTCGGACGAAGGCCAATACGAAAAAGACGATCACCAGTAGGTATCAGACGGTAAATGACCTTATACCACGTTGAAACAATCTCCATCGGCAAAATGGGAACACTAAGATGAGACCAGACCGTTTTCCATGACGTTGACGGGGAAGCAAGTTCAACAGAAGAAGGGAAACATGCTGTACCCCAACGGATTTGTAGCATGTTGGTAGTAATATGCGTCATAGAAAGTATATCAGCACCCAGAATACCGACAAGTACAAAGTATTCACGAATGTGCCGCAATTTAGGATTAATCCGTCCAACATCAACAGGAGGGGTCAGACTGGCCGGCCGGAGGCGGGAAAGTAAACGAGAGGTGACTGAATGCGGAGCCCGCGTACAGGTTAAAACATTGCGGCGGGCAAATAAGATGGACGTCTTCACTTTGATATCTGAAAGACCCAATCCTCCAAGCTTCCGAGGCCTGGCCACAACTTCATACCGGACACGGAAGACATGGCGGCGCCACAGAAATCGACTAGACAGCTGTTTCAGCCTGCGGGCCATCATCGCGGGAAGCGGGAAGACCTGCGCAACGTAGTATATTTTACTGAAGACATAGGTCTCTAAAACCCGTGCCTTGTGAAGGAGGCTAAGGGAACGGCGGTCATGTTCAAGGATCGCCCCGTGAACACGACTCGTAACCTCACGCCAATTTAGTGCCGCCATTTTGATCGGATTACGATCCACTATGATCCCCAAGGTCTTATGGCGATCGACAACCGTCGCCCAAGGAATGACGACATGATCAAAGCCTCTCAACGGCAGGAACGTGCATTTGCGATCATTAATGCGAGCACCAGCAAGACCACAAAATGAATCCAAGGTATCCTTAAGCCGCGGTATATCCTCGGCATGTCGTACTAAAACCATGACGTCATCGGCGTACGCACGGACTGCAAAAATTTCCCCCAATATATTCCAGCCACGTAAGTGCATGGTGAGATGGCGAAGTAAGGGCTCTAAGGATAGAACAAAAAGTGACATGGATAAGGGGCTTCCCTGGGGTAACCCCCGTCTGATCGATATCCGGGGGGTAGGGTGACCGTTCACAATCACCGAGACACTGATACCGGTAAAAAGATTAGTTAAGACTTGTCGAGCATTATTATTAAAGCCGACAGCGGTGAGCACTCTCGATAAAAAATCATGGCTGACGCGATCGAATGCTTTTTGGAAATAAAGAAAAAGCAAAGCCCCTGGGATATTAGCGGCAGCCGCCACCGAGATTACATCGCGACATTCGAGAACGGAAGTCAGTATCGTGCGTCCAGGCACACAGCTTTGGTGGGCGGCAATAATGGTATCGAGCAGCTTAGAGAGACGGATATTAATTGCTCGAGCGACAAGTTTATAATCAAAGTTAAGGAGAGTAATAGGACGGAGGGAATCAATTGCAGGTCGACCTGTGGATTTCGGGAGGAGGACCATTCTGCCTTCCTGAAAAGGAGCAGGAAGTGAGACTCCCCGCATCACTTCATTTACCATTGACGTTAAGGTGTCACCAATGAGCGGCCAAAATTGAACATAGAACTCCTTAGGAATACCATCTAATCCAGGCGACTTGCGGGACTGCGATCCTGCAACAACATCATATATGTCATCCTTCTGAAAGGGACGCAGAAAGGCGTCGTTTAATTGAGGAGTGACGACGCGAGGCAGCAAGGAGGTAAAGTCGTCAAGAGAGGTTTCCGCCGGGACATGAGTATCGTACAGATCAGTAAAATAGGTGTAAACGAAGTCAGAAATGTCACGGTGAGAGGTGAACACGCGGCCGTCAGCGGTTGTGAGGGAGGCAAGGCACCCACGTTTCCGGCGCGACCGTGAACGGACTAGATGGTAGAGTGACGTCAGTTCCTCTTGTAGAAGGGAACGTGGTTGAGACCTCGTCCGCAGGCCCTCCATTTGAATGCGTTTGAGCTGCAGCAATTTGGCTTTGATGCGCTGTATATCAGTATCCCGGAGGGGAGCATGCGTAGCACTATCGTACAGTTGACGTAAGACAGAATAGTAAAATTCTTGCGTTCGTCGATCTTCTGCCACCTTCGCAGCCCCAAAACGCATGAGAGCCCTACGGATGTGTGGTTTTGCATACAGTGTCCACCATGCCACGATAGACGGGTACCGGTCCATAGTACGAGAACAACGGGTCCAAATGTCCTCCAGGACGATACCAAGGGAGGTATCTTGCAAATACGCGATATTGAGCATCCAAGGAGGACGAAACAATTTTACCGGTTGTCGCTCGTAATTAAACGTAACGGCTACAGCGCAATGATCAGTAAAACAGGCTGGTATCACATCAACAGCCAGAAGTTGCCCACACAAGGAATCGGAAAGGTAAAAGCGATCGAGGCGACTGCTAGACGTGGGAGTAAAGTAGGTATGTCGCACAAGTGTAGGATAGCGAGAAACCCACACGTCACGCAGGTGCAAGGAGCGCACAAGGTCGTCGAGTTCTTTACTGAAATTAAAATTAGGAGACTGATCTACCGGCCGTAGAACACAATTGAAGTCCCCACCTAAAATTATCTTTGTCGGGGATTTACGAAGCAGGTAAATGACTTCTTCTTTATAGAAACTCGAGCGTGCGGTAGTACAACCCGAACCAGAAGGGGCATAAAGAAGGAGTAAACTGAGATCATAAAACGTGCACCCGATCCCCCTTCCACTGTCGAGTACTTCGAAATTCGTCAACGGAATGCCTTCTCTATAAAACAAGGCAGTGCCCGTAGAAAGTTCGGAAGCGACATTAAAAAACGTCGAGAACCCAGGAATGGAAAACTGTTCGAATAGGACTTCCTGTAAAAAAACAACATCTGCCCCAGACTGATAGATAAACTGTCGCAAAGCGGCGAGCCGAAGCTCAGAACATATTCTGTTAATATTCAGAGTAAGAAATGTATATGCTTGCATGGAACTTCAACCTAGAAAGAAAAACAAAGATCGGTAGAGAGCCGTCAGCTGACGGAGCAGCATACAAGTAATCATACCAGAAACAAGCGCTGAACCACAGAGAGAAAAACTACGAAACAGAACCCTCATCTTCCCACTGCTTTTTCTTCGGCCGTGACGCGGCTCTCCGTGGCTGTTTACGGATTCGACTGCGGCTCCGCGGTGCCGACGCTGCAGCGTTCGGCTGCGTAGGAGCATCATGTAGACATTCCGTGTCAGATTGCGAGAGAGAGGCCTCTACATCCCACTCGTCCGCAGACATGGGTTCACGGTGGGACAGTTGGTGAATAACAACGGGATCCACTGGCTCTGGAGAATCAATCAGTTGTTTGATGGAAGGAGGCTGTGACCCAGAGGGGGCGACAGAAATTTCAGAAGGGGGATGCGAAACAGAGTCAATAGGAGAAGTGTCAGAGAGCACCGGAGAAGACACGTGGCAACCAGAAGCAAGTTCCGTCACGGGCGTCTCCGAAGAGGCTGCCGCGGTAGCAGGAACAACGTCAGATAAGGTGTCAGGGAGCTTCTGCAAAGGCGTGATAGCACCTGTGGCTTCCTCATCCACGATTTCCGACTGAGAAAGAGAGTCCTTTACCGGAGGCCCATCGGAAGGGCGAGCCAATAAGGAAGATTCATCAGCCGCATCATCCTGTGTTCGCCGACGCTTGTTGTGAGAAATCAGCGCGGGAACATCGGAATTAAGGGCAGCAACATCCCTACTCAAGGACAACGGGGGAAAATCACGGCCGTTGTCGGGCAACGGATCACTGCGTCCCTCAGTAACAGTGAGCGATTCAGTCCGAGATCCTTGCGGGAGAAGATCAGCTAAAGTCAATTTTTTACGCTGTTCGTATGTAGGTTTTAATACCACCACACGCCGCGGACAATTAGTACGGAAATGACCAGTTTCATTACAATAATAACATGTTCCTTCCTGGCCACTGTACGTGATATGGACCCTATAACCACATACCTGTAGGTGAGAAGGAATAGGTTTTTTGACCACCATTTCCACCGACCGAATACCACTATATACCTGTAAGCGGTGCTGAGCAGACCAGCGTTCCTTTCGAATATGGCGTACGTCCCCATAAGGAAGCAAAACGGACTTCAGAAAGGAGTCGTCAACCTCGGGCGGAAGGTTAAATACCCGAACGTTCGTATATATCACTTCTGCATTTGCCAAGAGAACCATACTAGTGGAACCATCACGGTGCGTAAAGGGTACCTGAGAACCATGACGAGAAAGTAGCCTATCAACCTGGAGCGGGTCAAGAAACTTAACAAAAAACACATATAATTCGCTGTCGAAATATGCGGTATGCACCTGATCAGTAGTGACCTTAACTGTATCGACTAACCAGTCATGTATCTCCAAAGAACCGGGCTGGACGTGACGCGTGGATTTGTCAAAGGTAAAACTGACTGTACCTGTACGCGGAACTTTCGTGGGAACCATGGTGGACATCACGGCGAGAGACGACGCCGCGACAGGAAGGGCCGCACGAACACCAAACACCAGCCGACAACCAGCGATGCGACGCGCACGGAGACCAACACGGCACTAAACTGACAGGAGGAAAACACGCTGCGCTACGGTAGAGGCGGAACTAAGAGCACGACCTAGTCGCCCGACGCGCGAAGCGAGAATACCAACTGAGCTACCGAAGCACGACTCACGCCCGGTACTCACAGCTTTACTTCTTCCAGTATCCGTCTCCTACCTTCCAAACTTTACAGAAGCTCTCCTGCGAACCTTGCAGAACTAGCACTCCTGAAAGAAAGGATATTGCGGAGTCATGGCTTAGCCACAGCCTGGGGGATGTTTCCAGAATGAGATTTTCACTCTGCAGCGGAGTGTGCGCTGATATGAAACTTCCTGGCAGATTAAAACTGTGTGCCCGCTGCAGAGTGAAAATCTCATTCTAGATTCTGATATTGTTGTGGTACGGAACAGCTGTGGCGATCAACACAAGCAATCAGTCTCGAATATGTCTAAAACGTTGGGAGGGAATGAGACTGGTTACCATACCTTTGCAGAAGTGACAGAGTTAACGGAAACAGTGTATGGAACTAAGCTGAATGACGAACTGGTTACAGTAATTATAACATAAGTTCGGAACAGAGTTGTAACTTCAAGGGACATTTGACAGAGACGACGCAGAGTGAACAGACAACAGGTTGTGCAAGTCATACAGTGGATGCGCAACCGATTATAAATGAACGGTCAATCTCGAAGGTGTCACAAAGGGGTGTGCAAGCTTCACCTAGTATTATAGCAGAAGCAGCGTTCATTTGCTTTACGAAATTTAATTACTTCGATCCACACGGAAATGTACACTAAGAATTGTTCGTAGAGGAATTTCGGGATGTATTACCTGCGTCCTGGTCACAGCAATAACAAATTTCTTTTATGGTACGACATTTACGATTGGGCGCCGTTACGAGGGCTAACAAGGTGTCTAGTACTTGTACAGATCTAGTAGCATTTAAGGAGAAGTTTTTAAAAGAATATTGGTCAAATTCAGAGGAAGTTGCTAGTGGATTTCTGGAGTGATAGAAAAAGTCAAGCAGATCGTGGGACTATAAAGGAATTTTGTAGATTTTATGAAAGCGAATAAAATAGCTATATTGACTCTGGTTGGTTATCGAATTGTTTTCTGCGGTCATAGAACGAATGCTGCCTTTCTATATCCGTCATGAATTGATAGGGCGCCCATGGACAGTTACAAGAGGTATGTTAGAGGTTCCTGGAACGGGTGGAACGTTTGCATGTCAGAGACGGCAGGCATCAAAACATGCCACCACGACGAGAAGATGCACAGCCCGTACGGATTGTACATGGCAGCAGGTGCTCGAGTAAACGCACGCAACAGCCGACAGAATACGACACACTGTGATGACGGTTCATAATATGGTCATTACGTTATTCTTGCTGATCAGATATACTAAAGGCTTTGTCACACAGGACGAGGTCTGTTCCGGTGGGCAACCATCTCTGCCCGCCGCGATCTAGCAATACATTTCTTTGACGCAACACTGCATTAGCCCTGTCACAGGCGAGGTGGTCTATTGCTGCGAAACAGTTTTGACCGCGGCGGCAGGCTATACGTTTGTACAAAATCATAAAAGTATCGCGCGGTCCAGTCGATCTACAACCGTTCGTCGAGATGTTTTTACAAGATGAGAGACGAAACTGAACGGTTGATAGAAAATGTCAGAAAGGATACGTATTTGTGCAACACTTCACATTAGGTCTACAAAAATGTGGCGAAAAAAGCAGAAACATGGGCCACAAATGCAGAAGAGCTGAATTTTACTAGTAAGTACGAATATATTTTTATTTCACATCATTATTTTATTACGAAGTTATTATTTATTATCAAGTACCCCACACAAGTAATACAAACAATGTCTACTAAAGTTATGTCCTACCGACAAAGTAATCAGCAGAAGTTTCGCGGACTTGAACTGTCCAGTTGGTAGCACATACCTTGGGAACAGCTCTTGCATAGGCCATATGACTTCTTCACTTTGATTATCAGCTGAACATTCACTGTCATTCTTCATTACACTGAAGTTATACAAACAGCAAGCTGCTTTAACTATACAATATGCAGTTTACTCATCTGTATCTGTGGCTCTCAGAAATATACGCCATAACTATTATACCGAACGTGTTTTCAATGGCACGACGTGCTCGACACAGTTGTGCACTGATACATTTTTTTGGGATCGGAGATCATTCTGGCTTCTGGATACGGTCTCATTAGCTAAGTCGGAAGTGCAAAGCTTCGGAGGTGGAATTGTTTCTCCAGCAATATATTGTCGGTCGAACACTGAATTCTCAAAGACAGTATGGCCATAACCTTGTAGAGTGGGTCTGTTGTGTCTAGGAATACTGCATACTCGGTTCGCTAAACAAACAAACAGCTCGTATTAATGAGTTTTATTACAACAAGACAAATAAAAATACTTACCTTTGATCTGATAATTCTTCTAGTCCTTTATACATGATCATCCCACAAGTGCAATTACACAGATGTGTCGCAAGCAAAGAGCGACATACAAAAGAATCACTCTGCTTCAGAACACATAAACACAAGTAACGATTCTGGTCCTAGCGACCGCTACTAACAACAGTCTGTCAACTGAACTGCAGTGACAACTGATCTGTAACTGTGACACGTAGAGACTGCTAATGAAGAGGCTACGATGCGTCGGCTAACGAAGTGGCTAACGTTGAAGCTGCTATCTAAGTGGGTTGCCACGATTTTTTAGATTTTTTAAATGTGGAGGTGGCAATACAACGTCACTAGTGGATAAGAGCCTTACTGTCTTGGTGGATGGTAAAACTGTTCCATCCGACAATGATTTCATTCCAGAGACATCACTGGAGTGCACATTGAAGATGTGTCAGAGGGACTTTAAGTCCCATATCTAATGGGAAACCTTCTCTAGCATTGCCTTTTTATGTAAATGACCGATACCATGTATCATACTGATTCTTGTGTAGGTGAACATTCTCTGCTGTTTCACTGAAATAATTTCATTTGATTTTGTATACGATGTATTATATTTCAGGCCATCTTGTTGGAACGACACCAGGTCACTATCACGCTCACCTGCCTCTGGAGGCGAGCAACGAACTGGTCTGTGTTGCGCCCGGTGGTAGAGAGCGCAGTATCATTGACGTATTGCGCAAAGTGGCAGTGTGGGAGGACTGGCATACCGTTTACATAAATGTTAGAGAGGATGGGAGACAACACAGAGCCTTGAGGGGTACCCATCGACATGTGACGTAAGCTGGTGCGGTGAGCATGCTAAGTAACCAAGAAGGTCCTATTGTGGAGGAAGATGTTGACATGGATATTGGGGATAGTCGTCTGAGTCAACATTTTGTACACAAGATTGTCTTGCCAAATCTTGTCACTCACGTTTCACAGAACCAAGAAAACCGCTGGCGTCGACATGGTGGAGTTAAAGCCCTTGCTGACATGTTCTGTGACCCTAAGGACTTGGAGTTCAGCAGACAGGTGGGAAGTGAATCCAAACTGTTCTGGACGGATTGTCCCAGTTGCCGACAGAGGAAGGTCAAGACAACTTGATCGCGAAACTGGCGGGAGTATCGTATCATCGTAACATAACGGTAGGCTACAAATTTTCACGGGACTAAACTGGAAATAAGCAGTTACGGAACCTGGCCAGTAACGGTCATTGTGCGATGATTGCCATTACAAAAAATGTGTTGAACAAACTTTCTGATGAAATGTACATTTTGTTAAATAAAGTGGTAGTTCCAGTTGAGAGATCTGTAACTTCAAAATTAGAGACGTGATAGTATTTGGTTAGTCCAATCGCTTCGTTAATGTAACATTTTTTAATAAATTGACTTGTTTTCTGCGTCTGTTAACTACGGACAATATTATTTTCGCGAAACATACTTAGACGTGTTTGTTACGACTGTTTCATGTGATTCTTGAAAGAGATACATACCTAGAAATTGGTTACGGTTAGTGTCAAAATGAAAATTGTGGAGCAGTGTCTGTTAGTAAGGGAAACACAACTGGAATGAACAAAGAGAAATAAAAGGATGACCAACACTTGTCAAGCGTTGCAGCTGCTAGTGCTGGTAAACTATCCATTGAGAACAAATGAGTTTTAATGTGTGCAACAGACCTCCGACCTTTCAACATTCTAAGTGGTGTGAGGGATTCTTAAGTGTAGCTCAAGAGCAGATAAATACATGAGCAAAATACGAACAGATCACTGCCCAAGAAGTACTGCCTCCCCCAAGGACTGTAGCAAAACTTTCTAAGGATTTAGGTGATCAAATCAGGAATGAACTTATTCCAGAAGTGAAAGACGCAATTCTTAAAAACCTTTGTTCAATGACGTGCGGTCTGTGGACAGACAACTATTGTGAGACCCGTTTCTTAACTGTCCCGTCCAGCTGTATCGATTAATCGACGGACAAATGGAAACTAAAAAACAGTGTACTTTTGACTACAAGGTTTCCTGATATTGCCAGGACTGGTGAGCATATCATTACGGAAATATATTTGAACAAACAGCAGAGCTACAGATAACGTCTTCGGAACTAAGACAGTTACTTTCGATACAGATTAGCGGGCTAACAGCAAGAAAGCTCTAGAAGCACCCACACGTCTTCCACGCGTAATGAACTGTATTAATACAGTACGATGAGTTCACAGATCTTCCATCATAGTAGAAAAGAAATACTTGTACCCTTTCGAAGTTCAGCAACTCAGCATACAAGTTTCTGTATAAGTGCCATTCGTGTCTCTGTGGAAGCAATTTCAGTAAAGAGGGGATGGTATTGACTCAGAGAAGAAGCTGTGTAGATTCCAAAAGCGTTAATGGCATTCTCGTCATCCATAACAATAACAGAACTAAATCAAGCTAAATTTGAAGCGTGCAGGAGCAAAGACAACAACAAATGATTTCCAGAGACGTTGTGTATATAATCAAATACAGTGTTGAGAAATGAAAAGTACTGAATGCACACATACGCTGTGGGTATCGCATAGTTCATATTAGGTCATCTTCATGTGGAAAATGACTTTCAGTCTCCATTTCCCGCTTTATTACAAGTTTGACACAGTTCCCCACAGTCGTTTAATGAACAAAGTAAGAGCATACGGACTATCAGATCAATTGTGTGATTGGATTGAGGAGTTCCTAGATAACAGAACGCAGCATGTCATTCTCAATGGAGAGAAGTCTTCCGAAGTAAGAGTGATTTCAGGTGTGCCGCAGGGGAGTGTCATAGGACATTGCTATTCACAATATACATAAATGACCTGCTGGATGACATCGGAAGTTCACTGAGGCTTTTTGCTGATGATGCCGTGGTGTATCGAGAGGTTGCAACAATGGAAAATTGTACTGAAATGCAGGAGGATCTGCAGCGAATTGACGCATGGTGCACGGAATGGCAATTGAATCTCAATGTAGACAAGTGTAATGTGATGCGAATACATAGAAAGATAGGTCCCTTATCATTTAGCTACAAAATAGCAGGTCAGCAACTGGAAGCAGTTAATTCCATAAATTATCTGGGAGTACTCATTAGGAGTGATTTAAAATGGAATGATCATATAAAGCTGATCGTCGGTAAAGCAAAATGCCAGACTGAGATTCATTGGAAGAATCCTAAGGAAATGAAATCCGAAACAAAGGAAGTAGGTTACAGTACGCTTGTTCGCCCAATGATTGAATACTGCTCAGCAGTGTGGGATCCGCACCAGGTAGGGTTGATAGAAGAGATAGAGAAAATCCAACGGAGAGCAGCGCGCTTCGTTACAGGATCATTTAGTAATTGCGAAAGCGTTACGGCGATGATAGATAAACTCCAGTGGAAGACTCTGCAGGAGAGACGCTCAGTAGCTCGGTACTGGCTTTTGTTAAAGTATCGAGAACATACCTTCACCGAAGAGTCAAGCAGTATATTGCTCCCTCATACGTATATGTCGCGAAGAGACCATGAGGATAAAATCAGAGAGATTAGAGCCCACACAGAAGCATACCGACAATCCTTCTTTCCACGTACAATACGAGAATGGAATAGAAGGGAGAACCGATAGAGGTACTCAGGGTACCCTCCGCCACACACCGTCAGGTGGCTTGCGGAGTATGGATGTAGATGTAGATGTAGATGTTTCAAGATCTCTCTCATCACTGTTACGTAAGAGTTTCTGAGTAATCCCAATGCCGCCATTGATAATTCAACAGATAGCACTGGTACAGGAGACCTTTGGCAGATTTACACTTACAGTTACCTGGTCTGGATTTATTCGAATGTCTCGATTCTGATTCGTTCGGTCGAAATCAGCCTTAAGTCTTCCAAAACGCATTCATTCGTACTAGCACAACACTACGACATGCCATACGTACGTGTACCGTACTCTAGCGGCCATCACGAATGCAAGCATCTTGTGGCCATCTCACAGTCTCACAACATTGCCAATTAGCGACAGTGGCAAACTTAGTAAAAATTCCGAAAAAAATATTAGACATCTCTATTAGGAGTCTACAATATGATGCAAATGGTTCAAATAGCTCTGAGCGCTATGGGACATAACTGCTGTGGTCATGAGTCCCCTAGAACTTAGAACTACTTAAACCTAACTAACCTAAGGATATTACACACATCCATGCCCGAAGCAGGATTCGAACCTGCGATCGTAGCGGTCGCTCGGTTCTAGACTGTAGCGCCTAGAGCCGCTCGGCCACTTCTGCCACACAATATGATGCAGTATTTTCTAAAAGATAATTCTTGCCAGTTACTACGAAAAAAACTAACTCTACAAGAAATTTTGAAGAAAAATAATTTTTTATTTAAACCTGTTGATAAAACAGAATCTCTGACATATTTTGACTGAAATTTTGTCGTGATAACGTAATAACACTCCGAGATAAAATATACGATTCCGTAACAGGTGTGAAGCTGTAGGCCTATGTAACGAAAAATGTCGACGCTGATGAATTTGCATTCTGTTGGATATTACAGAAACTTCCAGCGAGAAAGTTGTTAAGAAGGTTATAAAATTAATTTTGGTAACATCTGAGACATCATTACTGTATCGTGTAACCTATAAACACATTTTATTTGCGAGAAACATCGTGCGCAGTAGTGCGCGAGTACCTGTGTGCCGCCGCCAGGATTTTAATTGCGACGGTTCGCCTCAGTGCGACCAAGAATATTCCTTACCTGCCGAATTTTTTTTTTTTTTTTGCAGCGCTTAATGACCCTCCGTTACTGCGCCCATTGCTCATATCGCCGATATACCGTACAGAAAAATAAGTGTAGGTATTTTGAAGCCACTACTTCCGTTGAAGACTAGCGACATACATTTTGGCCTATGGTTTCGTGCAAGACAAGTTTTATCGAAGTAAGCAATAAGTGCATTGTACACAAAACTTCGTTCTTACAGCTGCAATGTCTCTGCATTCCACTAGAAATTTTCCTCCACCATTAAACGTTATGAATCAAAAACCAAGTGAGCAGAGAGGACAAACAACGGAGTTCTCTGAGCCAGAATAATTATTTTCACCGAGATCACCCTATATATTTCTGGCAGTCGGATACTGTCATCGGTCTTGGTATATAAATATGGTTCTACCCACTAACTTTTTTGTCAGAGTCGTCAGATTCCATAGATTTCCGTATCATTTATATGCCTTTCTTCGAGTGTCAAAAGACATGCTCGCTTCTAGAGATTCCACCGACGATACTGCATTGTCAAATACAATGGATTCAGATAAACCACAAGGTTCTTTGTCATTTTACGAAATTACGCAGAGTATATATTATTACTGGTTTCTTCATTTTTAGTCAGATCAGTAAAAAAAAACTGAAGTACATTCGATACGACAATTTTAGATTGCTTTCTAATGTCTTTTCGCCCTCGGTGCAGGCCCTTGCGTTTACATTTCGTTCACTACCAAAAACACGCCAGTACATTGTTCCGCAGAAGATTGAAATCACGCATGAACATACGACATCGTGCCGAAACACAGAAGTTTTAGCGGGCGCTGGCCTACTGCACTGTTGAGTTTATGTGCGCCAAAAAAGCTTTGAGACGGACGAATTACAGCGCTTAGGGGTTGGGGCACTGTAGACAGTGAGAGTGACCTTGAGGTGCCTGCTGTCTTGAAGAATATTTGTTAGTGGGCAAGCGGTACGCAGTACGGCTGCGTGAGGGCGATGCGCCAGGAGAGAATATCGAGTCGCCTCGTTATCGAGACCGCATTCTCGGAAGACAATAATCTCTCAGGCAGCGTCCTCGCTGGGCAGTCTCGCTTACGACAACGAGCGGGAACACAGCGACAACTGACGCCCTCTAATGCTGGCAAGCATTGATGACACTCTGATAAAGACGGTTGCAAAGGGAAAGTGATTGGTTGCAGAAGTAAACTCTGATGGGCAAAAGGTATCGCTGTTGGCAGCAATTGTAACGCTAGGTAATGTCCAAAGGAAATTAACCACTGAAATAAGTAAGCAAATTCTAAAATGAAAACTAAAATCAACAAAGTAAATACCAATATGTAAACCCAAATAAATAAGGGTACTGAAGCAGTAAATGCTCATTGTTTCCTCTGAAATAACGAGATTAAAATCTGAAGTAAAGCGCGACAGTGGTGAATAGCTTACAAAATGAGACACAACTGAAAATGATTGTTGCTGAGGTAGATTCTGATACTGTTGCGGTACGTGATAATTGTGAGGAATGCCACAAGTAATATCAGCAATCCCGGAAACGTTGCAAGGGAGTCAGCATGGTTTTCTCACTTCCACAGATCACAATTATCACGTACCGCAACAGTATCAGAATCCACCTCAGCCACTGAAATCAACAAAGTAAATACCAATATGTAAACCCAACGAAATAAGGGTACTGTAGCAGTACATGCTCATTGTTTCCTCTGAAATGACGAGATTAAAAACTGAAGTAAGGCGCAACAGTGGCTATGTGACAGAGATAGCTCAGGTGCTGGATGCAAAGCGATCAGAACGAGAATCATTTCAAAGACAAAAGGTTGTGTATAATCTGACAGTGGATGTACAAGTTATTAAAATGTAGAAGCATTCTAGATGTTGTCACAAAAGAGTTCGTTCGCTGTTGGGAAATTAACTATGAGGACTATTCTGAAAGTAAGGTGCGATGGGGTGCGAAATGGAAACCACAGTGAAAATCCGATGAAGCTTTGCACAGATGCACTGGGCAGTGCCTGTAGTATGCCCATAGATCGCGTCACGTCACCCTTTTCAGTTCTGATGAGCACACAGTGAGCATGTAAAGAAGCTTAGAACCATAGTGTCTCCCACACAGTATGAGGGTCTGGTGTGAGATTCCGCCTGATGTCATGCAGCCCACACAACATATCTCCCAAGCGTTTCCTTCTGCATGACAATTCTCTGTCGCCCTCTGCTGGGACAAAAAAGATACTCCTCCAGCGTTTTCGATGGGAAGTGTTTGATCACACACAATAGAGACCGTAATTGACTCTTCCTGAGTTTCATCTCCGCTCACATGAACCGCTGGCTATGAAGACAATGATCTCGTACAGACAACGAGTGGTAGACCAGCTTAGAGAATTGGCTGGAAACGCAGGCGGCTGCCTTCTATGACGAGAGTATTGTAAAGTTGGTACACGCTACAACTGCCTAAATCGGAGCGGCGACTATGCTGAGAAGTAGCTGGAAGGTGTAGGTAGCTGTTGCAAATAAAACATTGGTTTCCATTTTCCGATCGATCTCACCTTACTTTCCGAATAGGCTTCGTAGCTGGATCTGAACAAAAATGGATATTTTGCATGTATCGTGGAAAGAGCAAGAACAAAATCCTTTTGTGGTATGGCATGTACGACAGGTCACCAATAGATGTGTTAAAGTGATTTCTAGTACTTGTACATGTCTAGCAGAATTTGAGGGCAAGAATATTGGTCAGCAAAAATTCAGAGGGACTTGCTAATGTGTTTCTGGTGCAGTAGACAATGTCAAGCTGGTCGCGGTACTACGAAGGAAATCTGCGAATTTTGGTGGAACCGAATAAAATATGTTGATCCTGGTATAGATATCGAATTACACTCCTGGTAATGGAAAAAAGAACACATTGACACCGGTGTGTCAGACCCACCATACTTGCTCCGGACACTGCGAGAGGGCTGTACAAGCAGTGATCACACGCACGGCACAGCGGACACACCAGGAACCGCGGTGTTGGCCGTCGAATGGCGCTAGCTGCGCAGCATTTGTGCACCGCCGCCGTCAGTGTCAGCCAGTTTGCCGTGGCATACGGAGCTCTATCGCAGTCTTTAACACTGGTAGCATGCCGCGACAGCGTGGACGTGAACCGTATGTGCAGTTGACGGACTTTGAGCGAGGGCGTATAGTGGGCATGCTGGAGGCCGGGTGGACGTACCGCCGAATTGCTCAACATGTGGGGCGTGAGGTCTCCACAGTACATCGATGTTGTCGCCAGTGGTCGGCGGAAGGTGCACGTGCCCGTCGACCTGGGACCGGACCGCAGCGACGCAGGGATGCACGCCAAGACCGTAGGATCCTACGCAGTGCCGTAGGGGACCGCACCACCACTTCCCAGCAAATTAGGGACACTGTTGCTCCTGGGGTATCGGCGAGGACCATTCGCAACCGTCTCCATGAAGCTGGGCTACGGTCCCGCACACCGTTAGGCCGTCTTCCGCTCACGCCCCAACATCGTGCAGCCCGCCTCCAGTGGTGTCGCGACAGGCGTGAATGGAGGGACGAATGGAGACGTGTCGTCTTCAGCGACGAGAGTCGCTTCTGCCTTGGTGCCAATGATGGTCGTATGCGTGTTTGGCGCCGTGCAGGTGAGCGCCACAATCAGGACTGCATACGACCGAGGCACACAGGGCCAACACCCGGCATCATGGTGTGGGGAGCGATGTCCTACTCTGGCCGTACACCTCTGGTGACCGTCGAGGGGACACTGAATAGTGCACGGTACATTCAAACCGTCATCGAACCCATCGTTCTACAATTCCTAGACCGGCAACGGAACTTGCTGTTCCAACAGGACAATGCACGTCCGCATGTATCCCGTGCCACCCAACGTGCTCTAGAAGGTGTAAGTCAACTACCCTGGTCAGCAAGATCTCCGGATCTGTCCCCCATTGAGCATGTTTGGGACTGGATGAAGCGTCGTCTCACGCGGTCTGCACGTCCAGCACGAACGCTCGTCCAACTGAGGCGCCAGGTGGAAATGGCATGGCAAGCCGTTCCACAGGACTACATCCAGCATCTCTACGATCGTCTCCATGGGAGAATAGCAGCCTGCATTGCTGCGAAAGGTGGATAGTGCCGACATTGTGCATGCTCTGTTGTTTATGTCTATGTGCCTGTGGTTCTGTCAGTGTGATCATGTGATGTATCTGACCCCAGGAATGTGTCAATAAAGTTTCCCCTTCCTGTGACAATGAATTCACGGTGTTCTTATTTCAATTTCCAGGTGTGTATTTGCTGCTGCCATAGAACGAATATTGCCATCCTAAATCCGTCGGAATTTTGTAATGGCACCTAGGGACAGTCACGAGAGGTATGTGAAGTTCCTGGTACGGATGCAATGTCTAGATGTCAGAGAGAGTAGGCAGCAAAACTTGCCACCACGACAAGGAGTCGCGTGGCCGGTATCACTTGTGCACGGCATAATGCCATCGCCTAATGCACATAACAGGAGACAAATGCTGTGCAGTGAGCAGAAGGGATGCAGTATGCTAATCAGCCTATTCATGCTCACCAGTTAAACTAAGCACATTTATTGTGTGATTCGTTACTCACTTGGGAATTAGTTATGGGAATGTTGATGAAAGCAATATCATCAACGTGTCGTGCAAGTATTTCAATATGAGAGAGCAACTGTCTCCAAGGATTTATCATGACGTACGAAACGAAATGATTGATATTTGAGTCATATGAGCGTACAACGAGATACGTTGCTATTTATCGTACATATTATTCTGTGAGGGTACTGTGGGACGCAGTGGGATCACCCTCACACTTTGCCATAGCATCAAGGACGCACTAAAAATCTGCGTTAACTACTGGCCACACTGCACGTTGTCGGTGTCATAAAATTTTAAAAATTGTTTGCCTCTTCTTTTTTACTCATTTGGGAGGAATGAAGGCAGCA
The DNA here is from genome assembly GCF_023897955.1 of Schistocerca gregaria. NCBI lineage: Eukaryota > Metazoa > Arthropoda > Insecta > Orthoptera > Acrididae > Schistocerca > Schistocerca gregaria. The sequence continues at coordinate 440,240,906 of NC_064931.1, read as the reverse complement.
CATGTTTTGAATCCATGCGAGGTGTTGTTTCTGTCCTTCAGAGAATAACCACAAATCTATATATTAGGTTACTGACTGGCTAGTTTTCAAAATTGACGGGGTCCAATCAATTTATCATTAACTTTATTATCCTGCATTTTATGTTCTTTTTCTACATTGCTTTCTTCTTTATTCAGGCCATAAACATGAAGTGATATAAGGAGATTCTTCCTCTCAAATTTCGGTATGTCTTGAACTTCAGTCTAGAATTTGATGCTATTGAAGCTATAGTGCTCTCAAACATTAGATGTATTATATTTTCTTGTACGCTCTCCTTCTTCTTATAACTTATGTCGCAAGCCAAAAGCGACCATTCAAAGCAAAATTCGACAACCTCATTTAAATTTTTGACATGCATACAGGCCTATGTCGAAGCAGTACTCTCTTGCAGAGGAATAAAACTGGACCTCACATTTAAGGGATAAGAATACTCGAATGTATGTCTAGATGGAGTATATGACTCAGTGCTTTATCAGACCCGCTTTCTGCATTTTGCAAAATTGGGCCAGTGTGTCACTTGAGATTAAAGTTTTAAACCTCTCGGCAATTGATGCGCCCATAATATCACACCAATACCCCTCCCCAACCTAATATCTCTTCAACACTACTTCCCCCCTTCTTTTGAGTGGGAGCCGGTACAGGAGATCACAGAATAGAGCTTCACTACACTTACTGGAGGGATAGCACATATCTGTCATGATTTTGAGGAGTTCCCTTCTTAAAATATTTAGGAAAGCGATAGGGTTTCACTAACCTACAGTAGGACATCTGAGATCTTTTCCCCAAAAGTGCTGAAACCACAGAATAGTTTAATGAAAAAAAAGCACTCCGTCTTCAGGCCACAGGTGGCCCAATGGGACCATCCGACCGCAGTGTCATCCTCAATGACGAAGCGGTAGGAGGGGCGTGTGGTCAGCACCGCTCTCCCGGTCGTTACGAAGGTTTTCTTTGACCGGAGCCGCTACTATTAGGTCGAGTAGCTCCTCAGTTGCCATCACGAGGCTGAGTGCACCCCGTAAAATGTCAACAGCACATGGCGGCCCGGATGGTCACCCATCCATGTACCGGCCACGCCCGACAGCGCTGAACTTCGGTGATCTGACGGGAATCGGCGTATCCACTGTGGCAAGGCCGTTTCCACAGAATAGTTTAATAGATGACATGCAAATAACGTGTTACTCGTTAACAGGGCAGTCGAGAGAACTACTGTTAGCTGTAGGATTACTGGGACGATGTCTAGGACGAGGTGAGTGTGGTGGTCAGTGTGAGGTGACCATGCGATCAAAGGTCCATGGTACCGTGAACGCGTCGTCAGCAGCCCCAAGCATAGGGCACGTAACTTGTAAGGGCTGGGGTCGGTGTTGATGGAGAAGGTGCAAGCATCATCGATGGGTCAGGGCATGGTGTTGTTGCTACAGGACCACCTCTGGACGGTTCCTAAACTCCTGCAAAGAAGATGAAGAAACAGAACGACATTGGTGAGCATTTTGTCTGTATAACGATCTCGAAAGAATAGCGATATCCAAGTGTCAACAATTATAATAATTTCGGCTAGTTCCATAGAAATTCGTCAGTGTTCGTATCATTAGATATGGGTCTTATCTCATTGTCTACTGGCGTACTGCCTCTTAGCATTGCATTCAGATCAAAGTCCTGCTCATTCGTCATGACGTTGTTACCGAGTGGACAAAAAAAAAAAAAAAAACACTCATATACAATGCATGCAAGTGAGAATTATAGTAGAAGAAATATTAGTTACTACTATTTACATATCTGCCCATCTATAACAGGTGTTAATCCATGTGAACTCGTACCAGGGAAAGGAGCGATGACCTGGGATGGGAGGAAGAAGTACGTGTCATTCTGTTTGATCTCCACAGCGTTGGTGTCAATCCATTCCGCCATGGCTACATTGTCCAAAAATGGTTCAAATGGCTCTGAGCCCTATGGGACTTAACATCTGAGGACATCATTCCTCTAGACGTAGAGCTACTTATACCTTCTAAGGACATCACATACACCCATGCCCGAGGCAGGATTCGAACCTGCGACCGCAGCAGCAGCGCGGTTCCAGACTGAAGCTCCTAGAGCGGCTCGGCTACTGGCTAAACTGTTATCAATAGCGACTAGGAACAAGAACATCTTATAAGCAATGCATGCAACCGCAAATTGTTATTTTAGAAGAATTTTCAGTTACTACATGCGTTTGCCCTCATTTACAGGGTGAGGAAGCTAAGTCTCAACGCCCCTTGTATCTCCCCAATCGTAATAGCTCCGAAGATGCCGTTTGGACAGTAAATTACATGGACAGGGGCTACCTGAATACATCAATTTCATGTTTCTGCTATTTTTTATTACAGAGATATGAGGCCATCTTTGTTTGGTTTTTTTAAACGGAACCCAATGTTAAAATTAGTGTAACAGGATAGGCTTAAAAAGACGGTTTCAAATATGTGTATATCATAATATTTAAGCGAATAGTTTTTGAGACACAGATATGTTCTTGTATCGTGTTCGTTCTTCGAAGCGGCGTTGTCCAATGCGACCTTTCCTGTTGTGTAGAGCACATGGTAAACGTCGCGGGTTCGTCCAAACACATACACGCCCATTTACCCGTCAATAGCAACACGTACAGCGATATTTTGCGCAAAAAGTAACTGAGGATGTCGCGCAAATATTATCCAGTTATTTGACAACTCTGATACCAAAGTAGTAGACAACATACAGTATCAAAATACGACAAGCTGTTAATACATTTTACGTAACAGAAATACAAATGTAAATGACTAGGCCCGTATTGGCCACAATTATTTCGTACGTATTTGTTTTTTATTTGAAAATATTTACTATCGATCACAATACGAAGCAAATACACGCCAAGATGCAAAATACGTACTTTACGTGATACAAAACTTTTCTGAAGCATGTGCTCAAAATGCTTCCCCTCTTCTGCAATGCACATTTGTAGTCGCCGTTCGAATGGTTTGTGAACGGCTGCGAGGGTGTCACATGATATATCAGCGCACGCTTCGATGATACGTTGCTTCATATCGGCGGCGTAGTTGGTATTTGAGCATACACTTGATGTTCGATTGTTCCCCACAGAAAAAAAATCAAGAGGGGTCAAATCAGGAGACCGGCTGACCACTCAGTTCAACACGTCGTCCTATCCAACAATCCGGGAACTTTTCATTTAACAGCTCTGTAGCTACGCGGGAACAGTGAGCAGGACAGCCGTCATGTTGGAGCCCCATGCACTGACGCGCCGGCCGTTGTGGCCGAGCGGTTCTAGGCACTTCAGTCTGGAACCGCGCGTCCGCTACAGTCGCAGGTTCGAATCCTGCCTCGGGTATGGATGTGTGTAATGTCCTTAGGTTAGTTAGGTTTAAGTAGTTCTACGTTCTAGGGGACTGGTGACCTAAGATGTTAAGTCCCATAGTACTCAGAGCCATTTGAACCATTTGCACTGACTGCTGGTACCTCTTCCAGCAAAATGGTTCAAATGGCTCTGAGCACTATGGGACTTAACATCTGAGGTCATCAGTCCCCTAGAACTTAGAACTACTTAAACCTAACTAACCTAAGGACATCACACACATCCATGCCCGAGGCAGGATTCGAGCCTGCGACGGTAGCGGTCGCGCGGTTCCAGACTGAAGCGTCGAGAACCGCTCGGCCACACCGGCCGGCGTACAGCAAAATGGGCAGAAAGTCTCGCAGGAACTGTGCAACTTAACGCATGCTACCCTGCTCGATGTTAAGGCAAATTTATGCACTACCGTATATATAGTAAGTCTGCCAACTGATGTAGGGAGTGAGTTACTCGTAAAATTCAATAAACGAAACCTTCAATGAAAACAATAGTATGCCATCATCGTCAGTTTAGTTACGATCGTACATTCCTAAATAGAATTACGATTTGCAGACAACTGCAGGCAGCTTAGGACTGAACACCTGGGAATTAATACGGAAGTGTGTGGTCGCCTCTAGAGCTCATTGAGTCATGTAAATGAGGTACCTGCAGATTTTATCACTATCCAGCTAGTAAATTGCCTAATACACAGATCGACCAGGACAGATTCTCACATTGACCAAATTCGAATAATAATCTCCAGTGGTACCGTCGTAACGTCTTTTAGAACTCTGTCAGATTTTTCTGGCAAGGTCGCATTCCCCATATCGTCTTTATCCACTTTTTCATCGTTGTCTGTAATATTGTCTTGAAATGTGATTCCTTTACGTAGCGCATATAAATTCATCAGTACTCTCAGTCTCTTCCTTTGCACTTATTGTCGGCCTCCGCAGTCTTGATTTTTGTATAGGCACGTCTCTTTTTTTATCTAGGTTTCTTGTATTTCCCTTCTAATGAGCATCTATCCTTCCTACAGTCTGCACACTTCTACAATTTTCCGTTGCATCTCTAGAAATTCCTGCTTTACTACTTTTTACTTCTGTCACTGTCTTTTTAAATTCTATATTCCCTTCTACCTGATTCAGCCTAGTTGCTTCCCAGCTGTTTTAAGTGGAATGTGCGTACGGCATAATTTACTGGGAGTCCTCTTCTGGGGATTTCAGACGCTTAATTCAAGTCTTTTTATTTGACACCACTTCGGCGACTAGCACCTCGTTGATGATGAAATAATGGTGAAGACAACACTCCCGAGCGCAGGAAGTCCCTGACCCGGCCGGGAAAGGAACCAAGGGCTCCGCCTTCGAGACTCAGCAACGCTAACCATGAGCAGCTACCTCTACTGTTTCATCTATCAAAGCTGCCCTCTCATTTTTCATTGTATTTTTTTCCACCATTTTTTGTCAGTTGTTTCCTACTGCTCCAGCTGAAAATCTCAACATTGTCTGTTTGTTTTAACAAAGCCTATACCATTGCCTCAATGTACGACATTTTTGCATTTTGTTCAACTTTAATCTGCATTCCATAACTACTAAATTATATTCAGTGTTCATATCTAGTGCTGGAAATATTTTGCAATTTAAAATCTCGTTTCTAAATCTCTGTCTTGCTATACGTAATCCACGTGAACTTTTCATTATTCTCAAGTCTCTTCTATGTATACTTTCTTGTTTCATGATTCTGAAACCAAGTGTCTGCAGTGTACGATACCTACCAGGCGGCTTTTCATTCGTTCTTTTCATCTAGTCCCTGTTTTCGGTTTTCCATTCTTTCCCTACTATCAAATCCCAGTCACCCATCACTATTAAATTTTCATCTACCGTGACGTACTTGATAATTTGTTTTATCTCATTGTACCTCTTTCTCAAGTCCCTGACGTACTGTATAATTTATTTTATCTCATTGTATCTCTCTCTGAATCCCTTTGTTATATTCGGCGCCACTAGGTATATATACTTCTTCTGCTGCGATGCGTCCTGCCTTTCTGCCTTGACCATCACATTCCTTCACCATGTTTTATATGGTGGTTAACTCGCATTCGTATTTCCTTGTTCATTATTAGACCTACTCGTGCATATCCTTGCTTGGTTTTGTGTTAATAAACGTTTAGTCACATTACCGGTACTTCTGTTTATCCTGCCACTATACTTCACTGAGTCCCTCTACGTCTTGCTTCAACCCATACAGTTTCTTTCCAAATTCTCAGATCTACGATCATCGTTAAAGGGTGTAGCATTCGACTCTCCGACTCTCACAACGCTAGATATGATTTTTTTTATGACATCTCCTTGAGCAGTCCTCTCCTGGAAACGGGACACTATTTTATCTCTGGAATATTTTATCCAAAAATAAGCCATCGTTAGTGAACCATGTGGTAGAGCTTCAAGTCCTCAAAGAATATAACGAAACCAGTTTCCCATGAGTTTCATGCGTTCCTCAGTTCCAACGAAAATAGCGCATCTTAGATTATATTGGCTAGGCCATCTTGTAAGCCGTTGTCATTTATCTGAATTTACCTTGTAATGTTTTCGTGAGGAATGCATGGTTTTCGAGATATTTTGTGGTCTCAGATTAAATGATTGATACTGTATACGTAAGAGCGATAGGAGCTTTGCAAATGACGGTGACAGTGACTAATGTTAATAACTGCTTTAAGAATTTGCATACATGCTTCTATAGCTGACCAAATTCGCTGATGAAATGAAATTCTTATCAACGTTTCTGCAGATGAAACATACGTCTTGAAGAGCGTTGGTGAAAATACGATATTATTTTTTCCTTAATTTCAGTAGTCACGTGTCGTCATGTCATGTCGCTAGGGTTTTATGGTAGAGAATGGCCTCCAGTTGCTAGTATTTATGAGACTGCTGTCCATGGCACGCTTGTAACACTCCTCGAATCTAAACACTGACGTTCTAAGAGTTTCTTTGCGTGATCTATCTGCCTGAGCAAGATCTCACGCCAACAGCTGGAAAATCCTACATAGCAGCTGAATAACGCTTATCCTGATACGGCACGGATGACTCTCAGTTAGCTTAGTATCGTTTAAACACTACTTCGGCTGCCATAATTTCTAGACTATTTCAGTTCGTTAGCACCAGATGATAAAGGAGCTTCCCCTAGCGTTTAGGGTTCTGTAATGGTACTATATACCTTCCGACACAGTGTGAAAAAGGCACAAAGCGATACTTAAGAAAGGTTTGGGGGTTCGTTGAGACGTTTCAAGGACTTGGGGATATAATTTAACATTAAGCTTCAGTTCAATGCGAGTATAAATTGTGACAGTAGTCGTATACAAAAAAGGCCTCAATAGAAAAAAGTGTAGCGAAACTTCTCAGCACACACATATTTTCGCCCTGGCGACTACTTTGTGATCGAAGTATTGAAGGAAATTTACGGAGATCCAAAATGTGAAATAATTTGGGTGAATCTCACGGTTAAAGCAGGCTCAGACATGGTAATTGGATGTCTCTATAGGCTCCCTGGCTCAGCAGCTGTTGTGGCTGAGCACCTGAAGGATAATTCGGAAAATATTTCGAGTAGATTTCCCCACCATGTTATAGTTCTGGGTGGAGATTTTAATTTGCCGGATATAGACTGGGAGAGTGAAACGTTCATAACGGGTGGCAGGGACAAAGAATCCAGTGAAATTTTTTAAAAGTGCTTTGTCTGAAAACTACCTTGAGCAGTTAAACAGAGAACCGACTCTTGGCAATAACATATTAGACCTTCTGGTGACAAACAGACCCGAATTATTTGAAACAGTTAACGCAGAATAAGGAATCAGCGATCATAAAGCGGTTACTGCATCGATGATTTCAGCCGTAAATAGAAATATTAAAAAAGGTAGAAGATTTTTCTGTTTAGCAAAAGTGACAAAAAGCAGATTACAGAGTACCTGACGGCTCAACACAAAAGTTTTGTCTCAGGTACAGATTAGTGGACAAAGTTCAAAACCATCGTACAATATGCGTTAGATGAGTATGTGCCAAGCAAGACCGTAAGTGATGTAAAAGAGCCACCGTGGTACAACAACCGAGTTAGAAAACTGCTGCGGAAGCAAAGGGAACTTCACAGCAAACATAAACATAGCCCAAGACTTACAGAGAAACAAAAATTACGCGAAGCGAAATATAGTGTGAGGAGGGCTATGCGAGAGGCGTTCAATGAATTCGAAAGTAAAGTTCTATGTACTGACTTGGCTGAAAATCCTAAGAAATTTTGGTCTTATGTCAAAGCGGTAGGTGGATCAAAACAAAATGTCCAGACAGTCTGTGACCAGGCTGAAGTACTAAATGTCTTTTTCCAAAGCTGTTTCACAGAGGAAGACTGCACTGTAGTTCCTTCTATAGATTGTCTCACAGATAACAAAATGGTAGATATCGAAATAGACGACAGAGGGATAGAGAAACAATTAAAATCGCTCAAACGAGGAAAGGCCGCTGGACCTGATGGGATAACAGTTCGATTTTACACAGAGTACGCGAAGGAAGTTGCCCCCCTTCTTCCAGCGGTGTACCGTAAGTCTCTAGAAGAGCGTAGCGTTCCAAAGGATAGGAAAAAGGCACAGGTCGTCCCCGTTTTCAAGAAGGGACGTCGAACAGATGTGCAGAACTACAGACCTATATCACTAACGTCGATCAGTTGTAGAATTTTGGAAAACATATTATGTTGGAGTATAATGACTTTTCTGCAGACTAGAAATCCACTCAGTAGGAATCAGCATGGGTTTCGATAAAGACGATCGTGTGAAACCCAGCTCGCGCTATTCATCTACGAGACTCAGAGGGCCATAGACACGTGTTGACAGGTAAATGCCGTGTTTCTTGACTTCCGCAAGGCGTTCGATACAGTTCCCCACAGTCGTTTAATGAACAAAGTAAGAGCATATGGACTCTCAGACCAATTGTGTGATTGGATTGAATAGTTCCTAGATAACAGAACGCACCATGTAATTCTCAATGGAGAGAAGTCGTCCAAAGTAAGAGTGATTTCAGGTGTGCCGCAGGGGAGTGTCATAGGACCGTTGCTATTCACAATATACATAAATGACCTTGTGGATGACATAGGAAGTTCACTGAGGCTTTTTGCAGATGATGCTGTGGTGTATCGAGAAGTTGTAACAATGGAAAATTGTACCGATATGCAGGAGGATCTGCAGCGAATTGACGCATGGTGCAGGGAATGGCAATTGAATCTCAATGTAGACAAGTGTAATGTGATGCGAATACATAGAAAGATAGGTCCCTTATCATTTAGCTACAAAATAGCAGGTCAGCAACTGGAAGCAGTTAATTCCATAAATTATCTGGGAGTACTCATTAGGAGTGATTTAAAATGGAATGATCATATAAAGCTGATCGTCGGTAAAGCAAGATGCCAGACTGAGATTCATTGGAAGAATCCTAAGGAAATGCAATCCGAAACAAAGGAAGTAGGTTACAGTACGCTTGTTCGCCCACTGGTTGGATACTGCTCAGCAGTGTGGGATCCGTACCAGACAGGATTGATAGAAGAGACAGAGAAGATCCAACGGGAAGCAGCACGCTTCGTTACAGGATCATTTAGTAATCGCGAAAGCGTTACGGAGATGACAGATGAACTCCAGTGGAAGACTCTGCAGGAGAGACGCTCAGTAGCTCGGTACGGGTTTTTGTTAAAGTTTCGAGAACATACCTTCACCGAAGAGTCAAGCAGTATATTGCTCCATCCTACGTATATCTCGCGAAGAGACCATAAGGATAAAATCAGAGAGATTAGTGCCCACACAGAAGCATACCGACAATCCTTGTTTCCACGAGCAATACGAGACTGGAATAGGAGGGAGAACCGATAGAGGTACTCAGGCTACCCACCACCACACACCGTCAGGTGGCTTGCTGAATATGGATGTAGATGTAGATGCGTGAATCGCATGCAGCTCTTGCCACAGTCTGGTGCGGCTGTTGTCAGCTTGGCAGTGTTATACACGAACAAACTTCTTATCGACTTTATACACTATACTCGACGTACACTGATAAGTCAAAACCTTATGACTGCCTGATTAATGGCGTGTCGGTCATTCTCTGTAACCCAGTACTGCATCCACCCCATGTGACATGGGTTTGGCAAGTCCTTGGTAGTTTTCCAGAGACACGTGACACCAGATATCTAAGCACAGGTCACGAAATTACCGTAAGTTACAGGTCGTTGGTTTGTGGACGCAGGTTCTATCCTAGTGACACAGAAAGTTATCCTGCTGGAAGACGACATTGTCCACCTAAGGGGCGTCGAAGGGGCTGCCTGCCCTCAGGCGCAAGAGGAAACACGAGTCACCGCTCAGCAGAATGGGCGTCAAAGTCTCTGACAGGTACGTTTCTAATGTGCTCAGCAGAGGTGTGTGGGTGGCACTGAGGAAGTTGCCAAACTGGAGATCTTAGAGAGAGCGTTTTCCGTTGTATTCAAGCACATGTCAGTGTTGCACGCCTCTGCTATCACTCCACATGAGGGCGCGAAACAGTTGGGCTGGAAAAGCGTAAACACTCTTTTCTGCTTCGGATGACGTTCATATTTCGTCGAATGCTTTTGAATGGTCCCTAGTGGTTCTGCCCTACCAGAGCAAAAGGAGGCATGTCACGTTCAATGGGCATGCAACCCCCGATGATCTTAGAGTAGGTCTGAATCGTCCGGGGATGTCAGAAGTGTCGAATGTTGTCAAGAATGGTGTTCCATTACTGATCGCACTGTGAAATTTCGTTTTCGATGGCGAAATATCTGGGAATCAAAGGCCCAAGGAAAGTGGTGGTTTCATTGACGCAGTTGATGCCGCCTCCTGAGGGCTTTTCGTGTCCGTTCTGAGCGACGTCTGAAATATTTTCCTCGGCAACCCACAAGGAAACCTCGTGACTTCGACGCTGAGTGTCGCGATTATGATATCCATCGCAGAGGCTTTAAAAGAAGGGGTGAAATGTCGACAAGAGGGGGTGTGACGGCGTTTCCATCTAGTGACACGTGCATGATCGCATCGAGCAGATTTTTGGCTGAATTTGGTATCATTATGACATCAGTAGCCCACCTTATGCGTCACATCAACTTCTGAGTTGTGGTCTTTTTTCAGCATACTTTGTCACCTTACTCTCTGAATCGTCGCCGAGTTCGAGTATGACGTCGCAGGGCGCCAAGCTGTTGCACCATTACAGAGGTAGGTTGTAGGTACCTTAGAGGAAAATTTCAAACTTACACGCGGCAGCGGAAGTCAATTACGGGGTTTCGAAAAAATGTTAGTTTTTCATTTTATTAATTTATTTATTGTACGTTGTGTATCGGAAATGTAGGAGGGCCGTTCAATAAATAATGGCCGCAATTGTTTTTCTCAGAAAATATTTATTTATATTTAGAGTTTGGCTACTATCAATCTACATTTGTTGCGTATCTTACTTTTTTTACATAGTCTCCGTCATGTTCTGCGATCTTACGCCAGCGCATTGTAACAGCATGCATTCCCTGTCAGTAAACACTAGTTTAGTGTGCTAATAGCAATGTTTACTTTACATGTATTACGCTCTCTTCTCTTGTCCCATGAAGACAATCATTAAGCTGTCCAAACAGATGGATACCTGAACTAGAGGACGTATTGGCTGTAGGGTAAATGAGGCATTAATGTCCAACCTGGTATGGCGACGTGTTTCCAGTTTCTGTGACTTCTGCGTAGTCGGACATTGCCGTGTTGGAACAAGATTTCCTTGAATTTTCGTCAGACCGGTATTGACACATCACTCTGAATGAATGGTTGAAGCGTTTAGCAACACATATACGAGAATGACACCGTCACTATCTGTTTTTTTCACATATTACAAAAACGAAATGAAAAATATCTCCGAAAGCACTAGAGAACACGCAAAAATATTAATTTCTGTAGCTGTCTACTCCTGCAGTAATCTTTTTAAGATAGCATATGTTTGCTAAGGATGTGAGTATTTTTAAACTGGAATTAGCATTACTTTTGATCTCTAATGATATGGCATGATGAAGTACAACAATCTAGCTACCGAAGAAAGATTACGATGTTGAACACCCTGAAAATAATAACGTGTTTACGGGGATAAGTAAACTACCATAGAAGCAATTCAAGGATCATAAGACCAAGATAGCTGGCGCCGAATGAGACTCTGCCAAGCAGAGACACCTAATGCTTAACAGACTTATACTGTATCATACCACCACGTGACTTCTATATATATCTAAATAAGTTATAATGAGCTTTGATCGATATTCATATGTAGTGTTGTTTCCAGTACCCAATACCTTACGCTTCACATTCTGTAGTTGCGGTCTTCATTCCGAAGACTGTTTTGATGCAGCTGTGCTATACAAGTCTCTTCATTTCTGAATCTTCTGCTCACACGTGAATTAAAAGTAACGCTCAAAAACATCAAATTCGTCAAATGAGGAGAGAGCGACTTTGCAAGTTTCTGGATGATTCATGCTGTCAGTGTGCAACGCCGCTGGCTCTCTCACCTCCATAACATGTCGGTACATTGCTGTTGCTTGCTGCTCTAAGTTACTATGTGCCTGCCTCACATTTTATAGTCCTGATATTTGGTTAGTACTGTTATTGGGGGCAGTACAAGACTTTGGACTAGGCATTCTCGTTCACGCTCAAGTGATGTATGGAAGATTGTCAAGTGTAAAGATGTGTTGTATCACATGTGTGCTGGATACATACTAACTCCCTACAGACAGTAATGAATTTTTATTTGCAAGATAATATGATGTTTTCTAACTGTGAAAGGAATCTCAACAGAAGTTGGAAATAATTAAGGAAAGAAAGTTGTTTTGTTACTCATGCATTGCGTGTATTCATAAGTGAAGATTGAGACAATGTATAGCACTCACATCCAATGATTTTGTAAAGCTAATTGTTAATGTATAATCAGTTTATTGAGTGTGTTAACTGTGAGCATTATTAACTTTCAAAGAGTCAAAATACAAATTTTAAAGTTAGTGCCGTATTTTTACTTACCCCAAGTCAATACCAGTACCGGAACCATGTCATTCCTGATTAATTATTTTTCTCAAGAATCTGTTGTATCAGTCATATCCGATTTAATTAAATGCATGCTAAGCTACAGCTTTGCACAATCGTTGTTTGCCAGCTATACAATTTAAAGTAGTAACAGAGAGCAGTGCGAAGAGCTTTACCATTGCGATAAAGGTAGGAAATTTTATTTTTTCAGGGATAACATTGATTTAGAACAGGAACCGTAATTTTCAAATTGATCATATTTCGTTTTATTACCAGGGGCAATTTCAAATCAATAGCATTGCAACAGATTCTGTTTTTTTGTTATGCAAATTCATGCAGTTTTGGCTTGTTTTAAAGTTATTTACAGTTTAAATTCTCGCAGCTAAATTAAATTTACATTCTCGTAGTCAGAAAAGTTCAGTTCACGGAAAGCGCATAAGCGACGAGATAAAATCTACATTCGTATGTCATTCCCTTTCTAGCAGTTTTCACACTGCTGTCAGTTACATAATTTCAGTCATATTTCAAACGTACATGTTTCAATCGTATTTCAATCGTACATGATTCAAATTGTAGTATGATATCAGTCTCTACGTAAGTATGTATCCTTCTGCTCTGTGCGCAACACAGTTAAGGGATCACTTTTTCGAACTGAGGTAATTGTCGCTCATTGCGACATAGAAGTTTGAAACTTTTTTCAAAGGTTGAAACGTAGGTAACCCTTTGGACTCGCTTTCTTTAGTCTTTGGTAATTAAATAACCAATATAGAGGCATTGTAGCCATCTCAGTTACGTAATAACCAATCAGGGCAATTAAATAAATGTATAACATGGAATGTCAGAGTTTGTTTGCCGCTAAGATTGATAGATAGATATAGCTGGCAATTAGTGTTGTACCTTTTTTCGTATGAGCGAGATGCCTAGGAGATGCGTCGATCGTGAAGGGCGATGAAACCCACGGCCGATGTCAAAGCCGAGCTGCGACTAACGGTTCTCGGAAAGCACGCAGACCCACCCGGGCTGTCACAAAAGCGGCGGCCGAACCGCATTGTGGAGACTGTAAACATCCCTCACCTTTGATGTTTTCAGATCTCTGGAAGGCCGGTTGCGTGCACGTCGGAGGTTATTGACAAGCGAGAGCCTTTCGTTCTGCTACAGGACGTAGTGGCAGGCTCAGGCAGCACTGAAGCATTTACGAGTTGAAGATGCCGCTTGCGACATTCTGGCGCAAACTTAAAATATTACTCTGGGGAGAAGAGCATTGTCTGCGGCGGAAAAAAAAATCTTGTACTTTTCTCTGGCGTTAGGTAGCGAGGAAGCCAAATGCCCTACGATATCCGTGCGCGCGGGATGATATCGCGGGGTGGTTGGAGGACCAACTTTGACGTCAGAACTCGTTGTGGTGTTATGAATAGGTTTTGACGGTAAGCTTTCCCCTAGGGAGAATATTTTATGCCGCGTCTAAGACAGAGATCTGGTGCGGTGTCATAATTACGCCATTGGTGCGAACTGCTCGAGTCGCTTGACGACTGGCGATACTCCACGTGGAGGGACGGTGTTGTGAAGGGTACTAAGGGAAGGTTTTTCGTGGCATTTGGCGGATGTCCGCTGGAGAATACAGTCTTGGTTCCTCGATGGGCGCCAGTCGTGACTCTCCACTCAAGTTGGTGGCAGGGTGCACTGGTTGCGGCCTTTGCAGTTTCGCTCTTCGAACAGACTCCACGTCACTCGCTGAACAGTACTTTGCTGAGTATATCTGCAAGCTGTGCATATTAGGTATCTTTCTTTGAAGAGCGTAGTCTTCACTGCAGCGTGTCTTTCTAGCCTACAGCACTTGTATTTCAGACCCAATATGTCGTATCGAACGTCCAGCTAGAGGTTCACAATCTCTGTCAATTCAACATATATAGCTCAGATAGCGTTTGTTGCCATTATTTTCTGGGAGGTGTCATGTTAACGTGACCACTCTGTTTCCCATAGTAACATTGCAATTACTTTCGGGTCTGTTTTCTATTTTGATCAATGGTCTATTTCTATTTATTCACATGTTTTATACTATAAGCAACTAAGACTGAGGAATAGAATATTTAATTTCGATAGCATTTTCCCTCTGATCATTTATGACACTATTAATTTTCTTGTGAGTAGACGATAGGTTAGGAGGGCAGGGTTCTTCTACTAAAATAGCCAACTTAAGGACACTGCTGGGTGCCACAGTTTGATTGTTAACGGTGTTTAGTCCTTTGTGTGAATATTATCACTGCCGAGCATTAAGGGTGGTTGTGACGTGGACAGGAGATTCCACATCAGGTATTCCGTAATGTAAATTCTATTTTATCTCTCACTAGTTGCAAACCACCGTGGGAGTTTTAGATAAATTGTAGACGGAGTCACAATATTGTTACACAGTCAGGTACATAGTGTTTGCTTTCGTGTTTCATTTCAGAAAGTGATGGTGAACAAATTAGACTCGCAGTAATCTTCAATCGCTAGTACACATTTACTAACTTTCCAGGTGTTTATGTTATTGAATATTTGTGTCCTGTGGTTTCTGCACCACATATTGTGTTTGATTATTAGAATTGAGAACACCGGTGTGAATTTTTGGAGGTTTAGTTCTTTTATGTACGGGTGTGTTTCGATAGTGAAAGCATATGGAGATGGATGAATTATGTTCGCTGTTGGTTCCGTCGTGTTTTGAGATACTTGTTTGACGTCCAAATGTTAACTAGAAGCAGGTCGAGAGTCGTGACGGTAAAGCATGAAATAGTGGGTTCTGTTAACATGGAGAACAGAGTATAGATAGGATCAGATATGGAGACGAGGCGGTTGTTTTCTGCAGTGGAACAATCAAACTCAGATGTAATTAATGGACACGGTTCAACGTCGCATTTAGAGGACACTTAAGTCAACAGTGATTTGAGTGAGGGTGGAGATATGGAAGACCTGTGTCACGTCGATGCAGTAGTTCACATTAGAAACCCATTAGTGGCACACAAAAACAGGACCATCCAGTCTCTGAGAGCAAATGCGACAGGCAGCAACACCAAGCAGAGTATCTTCGAGCTTTACAGAAGATCCGGAGAGAACAGGCGTGAAGAAGCTAAGACTCTAGAAACACGATTAGTGAAAGACAAGAATACATTTAGAAAGAAGGAACTTCACTAAATGAAAATGTTAGGAAGGGAGAAGCTTGAGGAAGTGGAAATGACGAAGAAAGTGGAAGCAGAAGAGAGAAAAAGAGCGGCCTCGGAATTCGAAAATAGGTTACCGCAAAGTATCAAGAGTGTGTTAGGAGAGTTAGGTAGGAGCAAGGAGCCAGCATGCGAAGCGAAGCAGGCGCTATAAAAAGAAGACGCTCGTCTTGCAAGAACAGTGGCACTTGGTGCCCGGAAGGTTGCACTCATGGTCAAGAAGTATCCAAACGTGGCACTCAAAAAACCCGGAAAGCTTGTGTCATAATTCAAGATCATGGAGCCGAAATAATACAGGAGACTCAAGAACAGATTTGACAATTCTCTAAGAAAATTAAGACATTGAAAGAACGGCCGGCCAGAGTGGCCGAGCGGTTCTAGGCGCTACAGTCTGGAACCGCGCGACCGCTGCGGTCGCAGGTTCGAATCCTGCCTGGGGCATGGATGTGTGTGACGTCCTTAGGTCAGTTAGGTTTACGTAGTTCTACGTTCTAGGGGACTGATGACCACAGCCGTTAAGTCCCATAGTGCTCAGAGCCATTTGAACCATTGAAAGAACAGCAGACAAAATTATTAAAGCTGGAGCAAGACGATGAGCGGGTCTCCGAGGAACAAGTCGAGATTGCGAAGGAAGTTAAGGACACCCGTGGGCGTGTAAAACACTTGGAGGTTTAGTGTGCTAATAGAAAGGAGGAGGACGAGCAGCGACAATAAAGAAATCGAACAGTAAACGAGCAGGAATAGCACTTGCTCTGATAATACTGAACCAGTAAATGTTGCTGAATCCCCACAGCACAGACCCATTTACGTTTGTCCACCACGAGCGTATGCAATGGAAGCAGTGGGCCGCTTTTCTGTACCACAATAGTCGGCTAACTGCATACTAATTAGAAGATTGGACGCCCAAATCTATGACGGGAGCAGTGCTGAGCCAGCTATAATAGTCGACGGGACGACGTTCCACGGGTTATCCAACGCTTTAGGGTCACTGAGACAAGAGTGAGCGCACATGAAACTGGAGCCTTTGGTTTCGCCGACAACATTTTACTTCCGCGCAAAATATAGAACTGACATCAAAGTATATTACATTTTCTCCTCTGAGAAAGGCAACGAGACCATCAGTGGCAAAGGCCTTAAGGAAGTATTTCTTGTAAGAAGTGGGACATATCGACAAAATTATTTCAGACAGTGGGCCACAGTGTCGATCCAAAAGGGGCAGATGACACTTAATAGACATCAGATCGACCCGATATTATCATTGCATCAACTGAAATCGGATCTGGTGAAATGTGTGATGAAGCAATTGGGATACCTGTGTCGGATATATTGTGCAAAGCGGCACACGACATGGAACAACTTCCTGAATGTTTTTCAGAACATAATGGACGAAGTACCTCATGGAATTACAATGATGAGCCCTGTCACAATACTTAAGAATTATCAGCCTAAGATTCGGGAGGACGACGGTTCAATCCTGTGTCCGGACATCCTGATTTAGGTTTTCAGTG
Organism: Schistocerca gregaria; assembly: GCF_023897955.1. NCBI lineage: Eukaryota > Metazoa > Arthropoda > Insecta > Orthoptera > Acrididae > Schistocerca > Schistocerca gregaria. Next base: position 440,223,752 of record NC_064931.1, on the reverse strand, counting down.
ATTTCCCTAAATCGCTCAAGGCAAATGCCGGGATGGTTTCTTTGAAAGGGCACGTCCGACTTCCTTCCCTGTCCATCCCTAATCCGATGAGACCGATGACCACGCTGTCTGGTCTCCTCCACGAAACAACCCAACCCCATCAGCCTAAGGATCTGATACGAAAAGTCATCAACTAGCCCCCCCTCCCACCTCCTCACTTCCATAACAGTACAAAAAGCTAATAAAGGACGCACTGGGCAAGAAAGAGATTTCAGAAGGTTCAAATGGCTCTGAGCACTATGGGACTTAACATCTGTGGTCATCAGTCCCCTAGAACTTAGAACTACCTAAACCTAACTAACCTAAGGACATCACACACATCCATGCCCGAGGCAGGATTCCAACCTGCGACCGTAGCAGTCATGCGGTTCCGGACTAAGCGCCTAGAACCGCTAGACCACCGCGGAGGTCATTTCAGAAGGAAATAATGTTGTGATAAGAAAGCCAGCAAGCGAGAATTACTCATGGGACAAAAAGCTTCGATCAAGTCGTTTCTCCTCTTCAACAAACAGAAGCAGGTGTGTCTCAGAACAGCACAAACTCTAATAAAGAAGATACAGGCAAGATACAGACAAGATACAGACTTCAGGGAAGAGAAGGACAGAACACTCAGATGGGAAAGTCCGAGAACGAGATTTCTTCGTGGGACAAAAAGTACTGTTCAAATCTAGCACCTCTCTAACAAAGAGCAGCAGCTGTGTCACCAATTTGTTACTGTTTACAGTCGACCAGTACACATAAAAAATTGCTCACTCCAGTGTACTTAAGATATTAAAGTCAAGAAAGTCGATCGGCGTCTACCATATCAGTCAGCTACATCAAATATTTAGTAGAGTGAGTGAGAAATTGGAAGATGGGATATTTATTAAGTTAGATTGAATAGTTGTAGGTATCTTGTATTGAAGATTATTGTGCAGCAAGTTCTGTGTGAGAAGATACATGAGGTTTCTGTTTAGAGCATTATGGGTAGGTACATGCGTATTGTGTCGTTAGTAAATCTTGTATTTGTCCAGAGCACCAGTTTCAGCATGGTAGTTACAAGTTATGGTTAACTAGGCTCTCCATGATATACAGAGGAAATAGTTACGTTGCAGTTACCAGGATCAGAAGTCACTCTTGTTACTTATCGAGAGGTATGATACAGGAAGATGTGCTCACCCATTACACCCTACACACATTGGGTATTACGTGAGAGAATTTGCTGCCCTGATCTACACTCTGTGTACCAAATTGTTTAGGTTCCAAGACTTGATCGTCATGTTGGTCATCATTGTTGGTTTCCGATTTGTGTGGTTACGTCTGACCACACCACGCATGCGTTGTGCCTTTGTTTTACGTGGGTGTCTTGGATTGTGTATTATTCGAAGTGAGCCGAAAGGGATTGGTCCACGGGCGCATAGCGGTCAGACCCCTTGTGCTCATACGCGAAACGCGTGGACTCCCCACGTCTCCTTACACGTCCGAGGCGATCGTCTCTCTCTCTCTCTCTCTCTCTCTCTCTCTCTCTCTCTCTCTCTCTCTCTCTCTCTATGTGTGTGTGTGTGTCTCCACCAAGCGAAGAGCCGGAACAAGATTGACCAAAACAAGGAATGCAAGGAGTTGTTTCATACAAAAGGAACACTATTTACTTTATGGCACAAATTAACACCGCTGAGCGTGTGGTGTCTGATCGCTGTATTTATCTTACTGAGTTCGAAATCTGAAGTACTCCAGCAATCTAGTACTGTGAGGTTCAGAAGCAAACAAAAAAAGTGGGAAGAAAAAATCCTTGGAAATGGAACAGAGAGATCTTAGGTTACAAATGGACACCTCAATGACGTAAACACAGGACAGTGAAACCACAGAACATGATATGTTCACCTTATTTGATAAGTGACGAAGAGTTCAGTGATGACTGGGAATAGAGCCCCATACATATCGTTGTTGACTACACGCAAAGAGACGTGGGCTACCGAATTGCAGTATAAAAGGCAGATGCAGAGTGTTGAGTATAGAAGGCATTCCTGTGTATTCCCATATTTTATAATATAATGAACTAAGTCTGAGGGAAAGATTATTACATTTCAGTCGCATTTTCTTCATGATCAGTTAAGAATTTATTAATTTTCTTCTGAAATTTGGAAATTTGTGGTAAGTTCCTATGGGACCAACTGCAGGTGTCAAAGGTTCCTAGGCTGACACACTACTTAACTGACACACAAGACACACACCCATGACGAAGGGAGGACTCGACCTCCGACGGGAGGAGCAGCGCGAATCGTGGCAAGGTGTCATAGACCGCGCGGCTACCCCGCGCGCAGTTTTCTTCTGAGTTAACGATACATTAGGACGGCAGGATTCTTATGAGCGCCACAGTCTGATTGTAAGCGTTGTTTAGTCCGTTGTGGGTCCTCTGTGACGTCACTCTCGATTTCGGCGACACTTCGAAAAGCTATTTGTCGACATATGAGGTAAAATGGTCTTAGCACAGAAGTACAGTCGTGCACAAAATTGTCCGAACGACCTGAATTACATTTCGCCTGATTAGCATGGAACCCACATAACGCAGCTGTCTAGCAGGTCCTCTAATCGCTCCTTGGTACAGTCGTTTGACTATTGAAAATGGTTCCAACAAGTCACCACTAGAAAACACTGCTCTGTATCGCAATAACTCAAGATGTCAAGTAATACTACGATACTAAAAATATCAGGGAACACCTTATCACAGGTAAGACTGTCCTTAAGGCTTGTAAGCTCACATTTATTACAATAAATGACATACTTGCAATGTCACCACTCTCATTATTACGTCAGATAGGTAATGCACGTAGTAAGTTCGTCGTATTCGTGATTTCCTCTTCAAAGTAACATACCTTACTTATTATTTAACACAGAATGACATTAAAAATTTAAGTTATTCACGAGCAGCTGGTTGAGAATGTGTATGAACTTCAAATGACACGACGAACCGTCTCGTTCTGCATAACGATTCAGACCCAGCTCATGCAGACTAAGCAAAGATTTCGTGACTGACGGAAACTAACAGTCATTCCTGATCTGGCATACAGAGAGTGATATACCTCGATTTTAGACACTATCAGTTAGCAAATATCAACTTTAAATTACATAACGCAAACATTTTTAACGGACGCGAATTCCTACCCAGCACCTATTGTCCCTGTTAACGAACTACGAGAGATGTTAAACATTGCTTCTTAACAAGTAACTTACTTGAACTGCCGTGAGGTAAAGCTTTGTGTTGGACAGGGATTCGAACCCGGAACCTAATAAGATAGATATCGAAGCACAATCAACTGTGACATATCGCATTTTCTCGGCAGTAGCTAGATGTTTTAACTGAAATGACGAGACGAAACACTAATTTTTTCCTTCGCAGGACTCCAACCCGGCACCTATCGCTGTTATATTCTAGAGAAAACGAACGTTTAATATGGGTTTGTTGCACCAGCAGCAACATGTGAGCATGTTTGAACTAGAAATAATATGACGAAGAGTTCAGTGATGACTGGGAATAGAGCCCCATACATATTGTTGTTGATTACACGCAAAGAGACGTGGGCTACCGAATGTTTCTCCACCAGCAGGTAGGAATAACATCTTGATCTTACAATGATCTCGCAAATAGTTCTGTGTCTCACTGGGAGTCAAAAACGTCAAATACCGCTAGTGTTGACAACGAATGAAAATACATTAAAAATCGAAATTATTATCCACCAGCGCATAGGTGTTCTCATGCTAGATCTTGATAATACATAAGGAAATATTTAGTGCCGGGCCAGGATTCGAACCCATTCACGCGCAATATGTGGAGATGTTGAGGAATCTGAAGTTTTGAACAAACAACAAATTGTACCCGCGCTGTATTGTCACGAAGGGAACAAATTCCGCTTTAAGCGCGGGCTGAGTTGCAATCACAGTTCAGAACCAATTTTATCGACATACAGAAGCTCAGGTAAAAGATGGAATAAGTGTCCTGTGAGTCTACGTAGCGTTTGTTTCGTCACTAGACATAAATAACTAGTATAAGAAAGGTTACTGGTGATAGAGTTTCTACATGTCGCCACTCCAGAATTTATTGTGGCTCAGCCTAACGTCTACTTGGTAAAGAAGGAATCTTATTTTTAATGTGAATTTCAGACAACAGTGCCATTTTATCTTCTTCACTGAGTGTAGCCAGAAGAGAATGGAACCTGTCTCTCCCTATCTAAAATCACTGATCGAAGTTGGAATCGAACACAGACCATAGATATATGAACGTCTCTTCTGCCCAATAGACCACCAAATCATATTCTCAGTGGCTCATTTTTCTATCACAACGCCGTTGTGCCACACTGGCTGAGAACTCTGACACACAGGCTGCCTGTATCAATTTGCAGCATGTTCGATAAATTTATTTACTTGGTTGACCGAATCACCATGAACTAGCTGCCTCGGCTACACGGTGCATACGTTCAACTTTATTTTGTAATCACCAAAATAAAATCACGTAACTGCCACCAACACAGAACTGCCAGCAGTGTAGGATGCAGAAATTTAAATAGGAAGTGTTCCTTTCCCCTTGAGCTACTCTATTGCGCTATCTGTTTGTTGAAAACATCGTGCAGTGCAAAAGAAAAGGCATAACTGTTTGTCTCTCATAAGTATTGACCTGTCCATATGCATTATCCCACAGCGCTATGGAATCCAGAAGTCCTGGAGGAAGTGTTTTCCACTTCTGGAGCTGCTACAGCTACGTGTCGGCTAGTAGCGTAATGGTAAGTGTCATGCACGGTAGATAAGATGTCGCGAGTTCGAGTACATTCATTGCTACATTTTTTAAAACGCAATTCTGCTGTTTGCTAAAGTTATCAATCTGATGGAACTTGTAACATAATTCCCTTCACTTCTCAACCCAAAATAGTCGTATGTTGAAAAAGGGCTAACTTCTGCGATATTTTGTTCATTTCAGGTTTAACAGACAGCCAGACAGTAGGTGCATCTCGAAACTTTTGTATTATGGATGGGTAGAGCGCATCGTGCCAAAATACGTCGGAAAAGTATTTTCTACATTAGCTGCCGTCTGGTAGTGGCATTTTATTCTTCTTCAAACCTTATTTGAGAGCTTTAACTCAGAACGGTTTTCTACATGCATGTAATCAATAAATCTCATGTGCATTTTCAGACTGTTATAGATAACATCAGAGGATTCGCACATATCGTTGATAATTAGTTTCTCTCTCCTGTTTTCTATTGTTTTAACAACATTAAAGGAAACCTTACGAAAATTGTGAACTGTACTATAAAAAATGAATTAAATTTACCCACGATACCCTTACGACGAAAGTCGGTTTTAATAAAACTGAGTTGTTGTTGTCCTCAGTCCTGAGACTGGTTTGATGCAGCTCTCCATGCTACTCTATCCTGTGCAAGCTTCTTCATCTCCCAGTACCTACTGCAACCTACATCCTTCTGAATCTGCTTAGTGTACTCATCTCTCGGTCTCCCTCTACGATTTTCACCCTCCACGCTGGCCTCCAATGCTAAATTTGTGATCCCTTGATGCCTCAAAACATGTCCTACCAACTGATCCCTTCTTCTAGTCAAGTTATGCCACAAACTTCTCTTCTCCCCAATCCTATTCAATACCTCCTCATTAGTTACGTGATCTATCCACCTTATCTTCAGTATTCTTCTGTAGCACCACATTTCGAAAGCTTCTATTCTCTTCTTGTCCAAACTAGTTATCGTCCATGTTTCACTTCCATACATGACTACACTCCAAACAAATACTTTCAGAAACGACTTCCTGATACATAAATCTATATTCGATGTTAACAAATTTCTCTTCTTCAGAAACGCTTTCCTTGCCATTGCCAGTCTGCATTTTATATCCTCTCTACTTCGACCATCATCAGTTATTTTGCTCCCCAAATAGCAAAACTCCTTTACTACTTTAAGTATCTCATTTCCTAATCTAATTCCCCCAGCATCACCCGATTTAATTTGACTACATTCCATTATTCTCGTTTTGCTTTTGTTGATGTTCATCTTATATCCTCCTTTCAAGACACTGTCCATTCCGTTCAACTGCTCTTCCAAGTCATTTGCCGTCTCTGACAGAATTACAATGTCATCGGCGAACCTCAAAGTTGTTACTCCTTCTCCATGAATTTTAATACCTACTCCAATTTTTTCTTTTGTTTCCTTTACTGCTTGCTCAATATACAGATTGAATAACATCGGGGAGGCTACAACCATGTCTCACTCCTTTCCCAACCACTGCTTCCCTTTCATGCCCCTCGACTCTTATGACTGCCATCTGGTTTCTGTACAAATTGTAAATAGCCTTTCGCTCCCTGTATTTTACCCCTGCTACCTTCAGAATTCGAAAAAGAGTATTCCACTCAACATTGTCAAAAGCTTTCTCTAAGTCTACAAATGCTAGAAACGTAGGTTTGCCTTTCCTTAATCTTTCTTCTAAGATAAGTCGTAAGGTCAGTATTGCCTCACATGTTCCAACATTTCTACGGAACCCAAACTGATCCTCCCCGAGGTCCGCATCTACCAGTTTTTCCATTCGTCTGTAAAGAATTCGCGTTAGTATTTTGCAGCGGTGACTTATTAAACTGATAGTTCGGTAATTTTCACATCTGTCAGCACCTGCTTTCTTTGGGATTGAAATTATTATATTCTTCTTGAAGTCTGAGGTTATTTCGCCTGTCTCATATATCTTGCTCACCAGCTGGTAGAGTTTCGTCATGACTGGCTCACCCAAGGCCGTCAGTAGTTGTAATGGAATGTTGTCTACTCATACACGTGGTTCGCTTCTCTCCAAGGTCTCTTTAATTTTCCTGTAGGCAGTATCTATCTTACCCCTAGTGAGATAAGCTTCTACATCCTTACATTTGTCCTCGAGCCATCCCTGCTTAGCCATTATGCACTTCCTGTCGATCTCATTTTTGAGACGTTTGTATTCCTTTTTGCCTGCTTCATTTACTGCATTTTTATATTTTCTCCTTTCATCAATTAAATTCAGTATTTGTTCTGTTACCCAAGGATTTCTAGCAGCCCTCGTCCTTTTACCTACTTTATCCTCTGCTGCCTTCACTACTTCATCCCTCAGAGCTACCCATTCTTCTTCTACTGTATTTCTTTCCCCTATTCCTGTCAATTGTTCCTTTATTCTCTCCCTGAAACTCTGTACGACCTCTGGTTCTTTCAGTTTATCCAGGTCCCATCTCCTTAATTTCCCACCTTTTTGCAGTTTCTTCAGTTTTAATCTACAGGTCATAACCAATAGATTGTGGTCAGAGTCCACATCTGCCCTTGGAAATGTCTTACAATTTAAAACCTGGTTCCTAAATCTCTGTCTTACCATTATATAATCTATCTGATACCTTTTAGTATCCCCAGGGTTTTTCCATGTATACAACCTTCTTTCATGATTCGTAAACCAAGTGTTAGCTATGATTAAGTTGTGCTCTGTGCAAAATTCTACTAGGCGGCTTCCTCTTTCATTTCTTAGGCCCAATCCATATTCACCTACTATGTTTCCTTCTCTCCCCTTTCCTACACTCGAATTCCAGTCACCCATTACTATTAAATTTTCGTCTCCCTTCACTATCTGAATAATTTCTTTTATTTGATCGTACATTTCTTCAACTTCTTCGTCATCAGCAGATCTAGTTGGCATATAAACTTGTACTACTGTAGTAGGTGTGGGCTTCGTATCTATCTTGGCCACAATAATGCGTTCACTATGCTGTTCGTAGTAGCTTACCCGCATTCCTATTTTCCTATTCATTATTAAACCTACTCCTGCATTACCCCTATTTGATTTTGTGTTTATAACCCTGTAGTCACCTGACCAGAAGTCTTGTTCCTCCTGCCACCGAACTTCACTAATTCCCACTATATCTAACTTTAACCTATCCATTTCCCTTTTTAAATTTTCTAACCTACCTGCCCGATTAAGGGATCTGACATTCCGCGCTCCGATCCGTAGAACGCCAGTTTTCTTTCTCCTGATAACGACATCCTCTTGAGTAGTCCCCGCCCGGAGATCCGAATGGGGGACTATTTCACCTCCGTAATATTTTACCCAAGAGGACGCCATCGTCATTTAATCATACAGTAAAGCTGCATGTCCACGGGAAAAATTACGGCTGTAGTTTCCCCTTGCTTTCAGCCGTTCGCAGTACCAGCACAGCAAGGCCGTTTTGGTTAATGTTGCAAGGCCAGATCAGTCAATCATCCAGACTGTTGCCCCTGCAACTACTGAAAAGGCTGCTGCCCCTCTTCAGGAACCACACGTTTGTCTGGCCTCTCAACAGATACCCCTCTGTTGTGGTTGCACCTACGGTACGGCCATCTGTATCGCTGAGGCACGCAAGCCTCCCTACCAACTGCAAGGTCCATGGTTCATGGGTGGGAGGGGGGGTATCTGTACAAAAGCGTACCTCTATCGTCACGAATGGGTAAAATACTATTCACTTAGATTTTGATTGGTTCTGTGTTTAATTGGTATGCTGTGTTATACTCAAGATGTATGGAAATGAGGCATTTCATAAATAAAGTTATGCATTCCTAGAAACCCAAAATTTGCTTGTCAGCAGCGTAAAGAGGCGTTACCTGTTGTGCAGGATTGTAAGTTTTTCACCATTGCACTATTATCCGAAAGTATTTTCTTGCGATTTCCTTATCGATGTTTGATCTGACTGTTTGTAGCTCTTTCACAGAAGGGATAAAAACGCTAGACTCAGTGAGACTGGAACTGCGAACCCTAACAGACAGTGTTTCACAGGTCACCACGTAGCCACAGAACTGGCGAAGAAGCATGTGTCTTTGCTTCCTCTTTCGAGACTAATAGTCGCTAGAACTCGTAAACCGCTATTTGAAGGACGGGAGTAGGTGCGATTTCCACGTGCAACGACTTTCCTGGGCTGAAAACCATAAATTTACAATCTTTTGTTACACCTCAAGCGATAATAACTCAGATTATTCAATGGAAATGACAGGTAAAATCAAGTGAACTTTGAGGCTTAATTCCGTGCACACCAGGAAGTAACTCGTTGATCACAGAGTTGCCAAACATACATTGCCTTGTTGCCAAATCTCAGTTACAATACCAGCAGGAAGAAGACGAACCGATGTGATCTTACAGCGGGCTGGGAAGTGACCATAGCTGGTGCCTCTAAGTCGCGGCTTCTACTGCCTGGAATACGTAATGCGTCTGATTTTCATTTCTGTAACTACGTTTAGAGACTGGAGCGTAGTTACTAATAATACTCAGAACCGACTGCAAACTAAGCATCATGAATCAGTAACTCTCAAAGTTGTTTTTATATTTCTTTCGTAAGTGTACTCAAGACTAAGAAACTCACTCACAGACGCTTTCGTGCCTCGCCGATAGTCGACCACAATAAACAAATTTTAAAAAAAGAATATATATATATATATATATATATATATATATATATATATATATATATATATATATATGTGTGTGTGTGTGTGTGTGTGTGTGTGTGTGTGACAGAGAGAGAGAGATAAAAATCAAAAAGAATGAGAGAGAGTAAAAAATTGTAAAGAAATTGAATCATGGTATGTAAAGAAATCATTCATTAAAATGACACGTTCCACATCATTACGAAATATCGTATTCATGATCTATGGAACAAGAATTAATCTAATTTAATCATATCATATTGATGACTAGCCATGAAGAATCATGAATTACCGAAATTTTTGCTAATGCCAGTAACCAAATCTAAACTTGAAAATAAAAGACGAAATTTTTTGTAATAAACCGGGACTTCTATCAAGACCCTTTCGTCCTTGTTAACTAACCACGATGTGAAAGTTTTGTGACAGAGATACGAACCCAACATGGTTCTTTCCCTGTCTACGGAATCCTTTTCATGTTAATATCAAACATCAGTAATAGCCGTAGATTACATTAAAACCAAAGTAATTGATGAAGACGTTACGTGATAACAAAAACGCGCTGCCTTTCTTCATTTACTTGCGCCTAGAAATGGCTATCGAGTACCTCCAAACCCAAAGGCTAGAGATCTTACTGCCTTCCAATATACGTCGCTGTCAGTTCTTCCATATGATTCGGTCGACATGACCTGTTTCAAGTTGTGTATGACAGACAATGTTTTAGAAAATCAATTGTTTGCCTTTGCAATAAACAGAAAGATTTTCATTCTAAGTATCCAAGTAAAAATTTTCGCAATATTAGTTCAAATTTGATATTCACTTCTGTAATGTTAGAAAGTATTTCGCAATTGCAAAACTCGCATCAGACACATTGACCTTGCACTTAGTCGCTGTCCATAAATTCTAGCTCAAAAGTGACACCAGGTTAAGTAACCTAATGTAGCGAAGACTGTTTGCCAGTGCTCTTTCTCACCGGAAATTACGCAGTTCACTCATTGGGCTCCATAAGCACACAGTAACACTAATTTCTGTGTGTATGCAATGCATACGAATTCGAATTTAGTGGTGCTCTCTCTTCCACTTCTGTATACAATATGCCTGACCTAAACGGGCACTTTATCATTACAGGCCCTGGGCAGTGCAACATCATACTGACAAGAGTAATGTGCTTACACTGACAACCTCTCTGTTCGCGTTACGTGATTTTGTAATCATTTAAATAAATCATCATGACCTTCATGTGGGAGACATTACGTCCCCCGTTTCCTTCTGTGAAATTTGTAAGTAAGCTTTTTGCCTTCCAACCAGTCAAATACGACAGAGTACAGCCGGTAAATGATTCACAAACCACGATTTAGTGCCGTTAAGACGATTTATTTGAGTTAAAAAATCTAGCTACTGCCAAGAAAATGCGATATGTCACAATTGATTATGCTTCGATATCTATCTTATTAGGTTCCGGGTTCGAATCCCTGTCCAACACAAAGCTTTACCTCACGGAAATTCAAGTAAGTTACTTGTTAAGAAGCAATATTTAACATCTCTCGTAGTTCGTTAACAGGGACAATAGATGCTGAGTAGGAATTCGCGTCCGTTAAAAATGTTTGCGTTATGTAATTTAAAGTTGATATTTGCTAACTGATAGTGTCTAAAATCGAGGTATATCACTCTCTGCATGCCAAATCCGGAATGACTGTTAGTTTCCGTCAGTCACGAAATCTTTGCTTAGTCTGCATGACCTGGGTTTGAATCCTTATGCAGAACGAGACAGTTCGTCGTGTCATTTGAAGTTCATACATAACGTAAATTCTTAATGTCATTCTGTGTTAAATAATAAGTACGGTATTTTACTTTGAAGAGGAAATCATGAATACGACGAACTTACTACGTGCATTACCTATCTGACGTAATAATGAGAGTGGTGACATTGCAGGTATGTCATTTATTGTAATAAATGTGAGCTTACAAGCCTTAAGGACAGTCTTACCTGTGATAAGGTGTTCCCTGATATTTTTAGTATCGTAGTAATACTTTACATCTTGAGTTATTGCGATATAGAGCAGTGTTTTCTAGTGGTGACTTGTTGGAACCATTTTCAATAGTCAAACGACTGTACCAAGGAGCGATTAGAGGACCTGCTAGACAGCTGCGTTATGTGGGTTGCATACGAATCAGGCGAAATGCAATTCAGGTCGTTCGTATACTTTTGATTATGACTGTACATGCGAGGCGTGAGGTGGGTTAATGATGTCACATTAGCACCAAATTTCAGCTCAGTTCCACCTCAACGCCACCATGGACGTGCCACATGATGGGAACGTTGTCACACCCTCTCTCACCCACATTTCACTTCTTCTTTTGACATCTCTGCAATGGAGACCAGAATCGCGACGCCCATCGTTGAAATCACGAGGCTTTCTTATAGGTGGCCGAGGAGTATATTTAAGATAGCCGCTCTGGATCGAAACGAAAATGCCTCAAGCGGTGGCATAAAGGGGGTCAAGGAACCCACCCCTTTTCTTGGTGCGTTTATCCACCACATTTCGAGGTCAAAAATGACATTTAGTGCTGCAATGATCAACAGAACGACCTTCTTGGCAATGTTTGACACTGCTGACATACCCTCGGACGACTCAGCCATTCTCTAAGTACACCGTGGGCCATGAACCCCACAGAATATGATCACTCCTCTTTGGAGTACAGTGCGATCCCAAATCTGCTCTGGTGCATAGAACGGAGTCACTAGGGACCATTTGAAACCATCATAAGCAACAAAGGGTGATTACGCTTTTTCAGTTCTACTGTTTTGCGCCCTCCCGTGCTGTGATCACGCAGGGGTACGACAATGAAACATGTGTGTATAAAACAGGATAGGTCTTCTCTAAGACCACCCAGTTCGGCAACGCTCTCGGTGCCACCCGCCCGCCATTGTTGAGCACTTTAAAAATGTTCCTGTAGTGAGACAAATTGTTTTAGCAAGTTCTCCCCACTTCTTTGTTGCATGTAGAAATCCGTATTTTCTGTCACTACGTGTTCTAATGAAGAACTTTGTCAGCATAGAAAACGAAGAGCTTCAGCTGGATCAAGTTAAGGACACGAAAGACAGAAAAGGTTACGCCTTGGCCCTGAACATTTCAAGGAAATCCCCACGACAGTTACTGTACGTTCACCATTTCCAAATAGCAAAACATTAGATTTAAATTGTTGCTTTGAATATTTATCTAAAAATTCGTGCTACGGTCTCATTTATGGTTGCAATAGTAGGGACTATAACAGCACTATATTTGGAAAAGACATAAATTCATGTTTAAAAGGAACAAAAATATGGAGATTTCCTTAGACTCCCCACAAATTGTTTGTTCTGAGACGCTAAAAGTGACAACATGTCTACGTATGTAACTTTTTTTAATAATTTGTGTAAAAAACCGGTAAACAGAGTTGCATTCTCAAGAAAACTCTCTGAGTGCGACGAAGTGTAGGCTGTAAAATAACATTCCTTTCTCTTTTTCCAGAAGAACTATACGCGTGTGAAGTTCTCGTAGTATTTGTAGAGAACAGCTTCTTTAATTCATATATTTTCGGTGAATTATGTTCGGAAGGAATTGTGAACAAGTGATTTTCGACGTTGCTCTTCATAAGGACGAGAAAAGTCCCGTCTACAACCATAATTTCCAGTATTTCCTGCTTCACTGGCAGACTGTCCGCTTTCATTAGCGCACGCACTTTGATTCCCTTCGTTTCTATACTTCCTGCTATTGTTTTCTTTATGTATCAGATTCATTGTTGTTGTTGTTGTGGTCTTCAGTCCTGAGACTGGTTTGATGCAGCTCTCCATGCTACTTTATCCTGTGCAAGCTTCTTCATCTCCCAGCACTTACTGCAATCTACATCCTTCTGAATCTGTTTAGTGAATTCATCTCTTGGTCTCCCTCTACTATTTTTATCCTCCACGCTGCCCTCCAATACTAAACTGGTGATCCCTTGATGCCTCACAACATGTCCTACCAACCGATCCCTTCTTCTGGTCAAGTTGTGCCACAAACTTCTCAGATTCATTATCGAGAGAAAAAAGTTGCTAAATACGTCTTCTAATAAGACTAATTAACAAGAGTCTTACACTTTCGGCTCTGAGCACTATGGGACTTAACATCTGAGGTCATCAGTCCCCAAGACTTGGAGCTACTTAAACCTAACAAACCTAAGGACATCACACACACCCATGGCCGAGGCAAGATTGGAACCTGCGAACGGAGCAGCAGTGCGGTTCCGGACTGAAGCACCTGCAAATGCTCTGCCACAACGGACGGCCTTTTCATATTCGATACTGCGAATCAAATCTCTTTTACTGAAAGCACTTTCATTTCCATATTTTGGGTAGCGGCAGTATAAACCAAAGCAAGAAAAAATGTCCAGTAAACATGTGCTCTAAAATGTGTACCTTAAAATTTATGAACATTTATTCATTAGAAGAGTTATGTTTCAAAGTAGCAAAGATGAGACAGTGCTCATAGCTCTTAACGTATGCGTTTTATAGCACATGTTTTATTGGAAATTTTTTTCTTGTTTTGGCCCCTACTGCCACTTCCCAAAATATGGAAAGCAAAGAGCTTGCAGAAAATGAGATAGGTTTCACAGTATCAAAGATGAAAAATTGCTCGTAGCTCTTAAGATATGCATTTTCGACCCTATGTTTACTGAGACTTTTTTGCTTCTAGTATCGTGTACTTTCAACTGTATGCGTTCACGGTATTTGTTATGATACACCCTGTATAAACCGTCCTTGGAATCTATATTATAGGTGTGTGGTAAGTGTCGCCACTCAAAGCAGAAGACTATGCAAGTGCCAGTAGTTCCTGAATGCAAGAGCTTTATAGAGTCTACTAGTAAAACAATTAATAGGGAGACGAGTGCAGCATCTTGGTAGTCAATGTTAAATTCACCACCGAGTGACTACAACAAGTTACATGGATTTACAATATACTGTCAATGATAGACAGCAGTAAGGTGCTACATTTACCAACCCAGTCCCTTTCCCACGTACACTGAAAAAGTTACTGACTACATGACATAAATTATACAGTTCTCAACCACTGTTTACGGGGAACGTAGTATATATAAAATTTCACTTTTCAACCACAAGTCGCCGGCCGCGGTGGCCGAGCGGTTCTAGGCGCTTCAGTTAGGAACCGCGCGACTGCTGCGGTCGCAGGTTCGAATCCTGCCTCAGGCATGGATGTGTGTGATGTCCTTAGGTTAGTTAGGTTTAAGTAGCTCTAAGTTCTAGGGGAGTGATGACCTCAGATGTTAAGTCCCATAGTGCTCAGAGCAATTTGAGCCTACAAGTAAGTACTCATTTAATAAACTGAAAATAACTCCACTATATAAGCATGAGCTCAGTGAAATTATTTTGTCTATTCACAGAAGAGAACTGGACAGAAAATGCTGGGGAGGTAGAGTCTGTCCCCAAAATGAAAAGTGAGCAGATCTACTGGAGGGAGGAAGTCGCCTTTCCCGGAAGAACGCTACAGTTGCCGTCCAGGATGACTCTGAATCGATTTCCCATCTAGCAGTACAAACACTCTGCAAGAGGTACGAAGATTCTGTCCATCTCCATTTCTTTTTATAGTGTTATTAGTAACTCATATGTTAATTCCATTTAGTGTTACAGCATTTTGTGGAAAATAAACATCTCCGGGCTTTTCTCCGCACTGCATCAACAGTGATTCATTAGGTGCGCTGTGGAGGGCCGGTATAACTTTGTGAAACACGCTGTAGTTGCTTCTTCCGATGTTCTAGATAGATAAACTTGGGAATTTTGTACTCTCTCTTCCGTTTTTATACGTATGAAGGAGATCAGTGCATGACCAGAATTCCGTAGGAGGGCAACCAACAACTCCGTCAATCAGTGCCTATTTCCGTAAGGGCCGGTGGTGGACCAAATGAATCCTTTCTGACGTATGAAAGCGATGGAAGCGTCGTACATCAAAATGATTTCAAAAATATAAGTGTACGTCAAGTTGATATAGATCAACCAATAAAATATTTGCTTTACGCCTATTGCGTAATTACATTGTTTAGCACATTAGAATGTGTCGCAAATTATCCAGACGACGTGATTGAAGGCAGAGGACGTTCTTTCGGTGGAAGAGGAGTAACGTTTGACATTCGCCCTTCATATATCCTCACTAGTCGTTGTGGGTTACTAGAAAGGCGTAAGGTCAGTCCATGCGTCCTAATTTTACATGATTTTATATTTTTCTTTCATCACCCATGTGAGCATATCATGATTGGTCCTTCACGAGAAATGCCACACATTTTTACAAGTTGCTTACGTCGCCCTGTTTCATTCACTCAAAAATCGTTAAAAAGACTACAAAGACGAAATGTGAAGGAATTTCCACTGTAAGAAAAGGAATATCTCATGTCGCCGGCATCAGTGTAGTCTTGAGTGTAATATATCCTTGTTGCCAATTCTCTTCGTCGCGGCTAGTTATTGATGCGCGGCAGGGTTGGCCGCAGTTGCTCCTATAGAAGTTGTGTCGCCATGGCAACGCGAGCGTCAATAGTGAACACGAATGAGGACCGCCTTAACAGCCGACCGCATCTTGCTTCTCTATGCACGTCAAAAGCCTTACATGTTTACTTGTCAAAAAGTTTAGGGATCTGTTCGTAACACCATATCTGCGAAGTCCTATTCAAAACAGTAACGACGTCTGTAGATATTTCCAGACCAAAGAAGCAGATCATAAATTTGTTACTTTTATGCCAAATCACTATTGTTAGAATTTCTCGTAACTTATTTCTTGTCAGTTCCATACATATGTAATATACTCAGCTCACCCATGATAACTGTCCTCTAATTTATGTTTAATCTTAATTACCATAATTTATGACCCAAAAAATGGCGACTTCCCCTCCCTAACGGTCTAGTGTGTTCCTATTAGTCCCCCACTTTAACACAGAAACTTTCTACAGACATTTAGAGCTCGTGTTGAAGTCTCTGCAGCAGTCTAGGCCAGTCCCTACACAAAACTTGGTGGTGGGAGGGGGGGGGGGGGGGATAAAATTACAACTGGTATTCCAATCACAGATTTGAGTTGATTATGCAGTTAACAGTTCATTCGCAGAATCACGTTGCTGAACACCCATTTTTTGATGAGACGAAGAATTTCACTCTATTGATCATGCATTAAATGTAATTCTCTCAAGCCATTTGTAGCTACGGTTGTGTGGAGGGACATTGGCCTTTCCGACAACCAGGCGCCTGGCGATATCCCAGTAGCGACAAGCTGCGTGCGGGTGGGCCGAACTGCCCCTCCGCTTAAAGTCTAAACGACCGTCGGCATGCCCGCCCCCGTTCATGTTTGCAGCAAGAACCTTTTTCTCTCGAAGGAAGCACACGATGTGCGAGGACAGAGTTTTCAAAACTTGCCCTCTCGTACTCGGTTCGTTACAGTGCTTGGTAGTTTATGGCAGTACATTATAAGCTTCCATCCGTGGCCAGTAGTAGCAATGTAGTATCCTTATTATGCGCTTTATGTGTTCGTTTACACGCCATGGAGGCATCGAGGCACAGTTGCACTCAGTTTCTATCAATTCATTCATGGTAGAACGCTTAAACACTATTGGCCATTAAAACTGCTGCACCGAGAAGAAATGCAGATGATAAACGGGTATTCATTGGACAAATATATTATACTAGAACTGACATGTGATTACATTTTCATGCAGTTTGAGTGCATAGATCCTGAAAAATCAGTACCTATAACAACCACCTGTGGCCATAATAACGGCCTTGATATGCCTGGACATTGAGTCAAACAGAGCTTGGAAGGCGTGTACAGGTACAGCTGCCCATGTAGGTTCAACACGATACCACAGTTCATCAAGAGTAGTGACTGGCGTATTGTGACGATCCAGTTGCTCGGCCACCATTGACCAGACGTTTTCAATTGGTGAGAGATCTGGAGAATGTGCTGGCCAGGGCAGCAGTCGAACATTTTCTGTATCCAGAAAGGCCCGTACAGGACCTGCAACATGCGGTCGTGCATTATACTGCTGAAATGTAGGGTTTCGCAGGGATAGAATGAAGGGAAGAGACACGGTTCGTAACACATCTGAAATGTAACGTCCACTGTTCAAAGTGCCGTCAATGCGAACAAGAGGTGACCGAGACGTGTAACCAATGGTACCCCATGCAATCACGCCGGGTGATACGCCAGTATGACGAATACACGCTTCCAATGTGAGTTCACCGCTATGTCGCCAAACACGGATGTGACCATCATGATACTGTAAACAGAACCTGGATTCATCCGAAAAAATGACATTTTCCCCATTCGTGCAACCAGGTTCGTCGTTTGTGATGCAGCGTTAAGGGTAACCGCAGCCATAGTCTCCGAGCTGATACAGTAGCCCATGCAGATGCAAACGTCGTAGAACTGTTCGTGCAGATGGTTGTTGTCTTGCAAACGCCCCATCTGTTGACTCAGGGATCGAGACGTGGCTCCACGATCCGTTACAGCCATAAGGATAAGATGCCTGTCATCTCGACTGCTAGTGATATGAGGCCGTTGGGATCCAGCACGGCGTTCCGTATTACACTCCTGAACTCACCGATTCCATATTCTGCTATCAGTCATTGGATCTCGACCAACGCGAGCAGCAATGTCGCGATACGATAAACCGCAATCGTGATAGACTACAATCCGACCTTTGTCAAAGTTGGAAACGTGATGGTACGCATTCCTCCTTCTTACACGAGGCGTCAAAACAACGTTTCATCAGGCAACGCCGGTCAACTGCTGTTTGTGTAAGAGAAATCGGTTGGAAACTTTCCTCATGTCACCACGTTGCAGGTGTCGCCACCGGCGCCAACCTTGTGTGAATGCTCTGAAAAGCTGATCATTTGCATATCACAATATCTGCTTCCTGTAGGTTAAATTTCGCGTCTGTAGCACATCATCTTCGTGGTGTACCATTGGGGACCGTGTGTAAAACGCAAGTATTCGGTTTGCACAGCGAGAGATGAGCCTTAGGGTCTTATCAGTTTCGGTTCAGTAGTATTTTTCGTGCTGCCCCTGTCAAATTGCTCGCAACATTTTTCACTCATGCCTGTTTACCATAGCTTGCTATTCGAATCGTGCAGTTCATCTTCGTTAAGCAGCACCAAAACTCTCTATAGGGACTGAAATAACTATTGTTATTTTTGCTTGTATCTTGTGTCATTGCATGTACGTGTGGCTTGGATCACAGCAACCTGCGGATAGCCTGTATAGTCCAAAATCGTTGATTGGCTAGTTACCATCTATTTTTATCGAGATTGCCTCCCTTTTCAGTGTGTTTACGAAAATATACCCGCTTTCCTTTTAGTTGTCTGTTACTGGTCTGCATTTTCCCCCTGTTCTCTTCATTAATCAATTAATTCCAATTAGCAAACGAAATCCTTGCAACACGTCAGGAAGAATCTGACGCCCTCGACGTTTGGAGAGAAGCAGATAATGAGGCGAGATTATACTAATCTGATACTAGAAAAGACAATGCTACGCAGATCTCATTTATTTCTTTCATTTCGATCCCTCCGAAGCCAAAAGAAACGAACAAGATAAATCACTACCGACACCCAAACCATCACCACTCTGGGGATACCCAGCATCCTGATTCAGGTATCGGCATTTTTGCTCCCTACCTCTGTCGATCAACAACAGCGGCATCAGCTGCAGAAGTAAATTAATGCGATACTCGGACATTTCCAGTCGAGTATCGCCCCTAATGGTATTTAGAGTTTTGGGGTTTCAGTTTCACAATTTCCAGCAGATTATCGCACCTGAGTGTGTTTTCTTCAACATTGGAATTATTTTCACCATTTCTAGCACCCCATGACGCCCAAAAGTATTTTCTGCAACGTATAGCGCTATTTACAGTTTAGATACAATTTTACCGATTTTCTCCCACTTTCCAAGAAGACAATAGTAATTAGGGGACTTATAATGATTAATAAATATTACCACCATGCCTATCATGCAACCACATCAGCGTATTAGCTACTTACGATTTGCGGTAATTAGGTGCTATTTTACAGATTTAATGCCAGTATTTCAGAAATACCTACTTTTCAAGAAGATACAGATAAGTGTGGAACTGCAGAGTCAAAAAATCACAACATTCCGATAATTTAACAAACTATACAGATATCTCACATCAAACAATTTCTTCAATGCATTATTTGAAAATGGCCGGTGTGGCAGTGCGGTTCTAGGCGCTACAGTCTGGAACCGCGTGACCGCTACGGTCGCAGGTTCGAATCCTGCCTCTGGCATTGATGTGTGTGATGTCCTTAGGTTACTTAGGTTTAAGTAGGGATTGATGACCACAGCAGTTAAGTCCCATAGTGCTCAGAGCCATTTGAACCATTAGAACCATTATTTGAAAATAAATATGAGCTAGCTACGTGCCAAGTCTACGTTTTATTGTAAGGAACTTATACATTTAATATTAGTGCGCTGAAACTCAATGATGTCACTGCCAGGTCGTCTAAGAGAGTTTTAACACCATAGCAATATTGTGGACTTCCAGGCGATGAGGGGAACGTTTCTGTTGAAAGGTGTATACATCGCTAATTTCCACTAAAATCCAACAATTTCAGGATGTTTTTGATCACATAGTGTACGTAATGTTGTGAGGAAAGCAAACCAAAGACTGTGATTTATTGGCGGGACAGTTAGACAATGTAACACGTCTACTAAAGAGACTGCATACACTATGCATGTCCGCCCACTTATGGTATATTGCTTTACTGTGTGAGATCCATATCAAATAGGATTGACAGAGGACGTAGAAAAAGTTCAAAGAAGGTCATCTTGTTTTGTACTATCGCGAAACAGGAGAGGGAGAGCCACAGATATGATACACGAATTGCAGTGGCAGCCGTTAAAACAAAGGTATTTTTCGCAGTCACAGGACCTTCTTATGAAATTTCAAGCGCCCCGCGGAGTGGCCGTGCGGTTAAGGCCGCCATGACACTGATGGCGCGGCCCCTCCCGCCAGAGGTTCGAGTCCTCCCTCAGGCATGGGTGTATGTGTAGTTCTTACCATAAGTTAGTTTAAGTAGGGTGTAAGTCTAGGGACCGATGACTTAAGCAGTTTGGTCCCACAGAAATTCACACATATTTGAACATTTTGAAATTTCAAGCACCAACTTTCTCCTAAGAATCTGCAAATATTTCGTTGGCGCCCGTCTCCATAGAAATGATTATCACAATAATAAAAAGAGAAATGAGAACTAGCATGCAAAGATTTAAGTGTTCATTACACCCGTGCGCTGCTCGAGAGTGGAACGGTAGAGAAGTTGCTTCAAGGTAGCGCTATGAATAGCCAGCCTACTCTGCCAGACACTTAATTGTGAATTACAGAATAATCATATATGATGTAGATATAGATCCTACTTTAGATCACTCCAGGTGCATACTGCTAGATATTTCACTGTTATCAGTGTTCCCTGCAATAGTGCAGAGTCCTATTTATATTCAATAGTTAGATTTATTTACGTTCCGGTCAACTGTTAGTCCGTGCACCATGAATAAGCGGTTCCTCACAGCTTCTCCTGCAATTTGCTACTGCCGTCTTACAGAGAACGACAACACCTGCTAAAAACTTCAACTAAACAAATGCTCCGAAAGCTGTAGTACAATGCATCGCAGTGGAACATCCTACCAGTATTATCGATTTCCCTTCCGATACGATATCACACACTAGTTGAGTAAAAAATGGATTATGTAAATACTTCTGTACTTACCGTAATCTCCCTGATGTGTCGTGAGAAACACGTCATCATCCCTGTTACTTATTCAAAAGGAGTGTACTGACCTATGATCTTAGCAGTCACTGCTTCACAGGTCACTGCAGTCATAGACTGTGCGGTGGGTCCAGGCGGAGGTTCGAGTCCTGCCTGGGGCATGGGTGTGTGTTTATCCTTAGGATAATTTAGGTTAAGTAGTGTGTAAGCTTAGGGACTGATGACCTTAGCTGTTAATTCCCGTAAGATTTCACACACATTTGAACATTTACAACCAATCACATAGCGCGACATTATCAGTAGTGGGGTTTTGGGAAACTACATTCTTCGTGGATGATTGACATTTTTCTCAGCCTTTCATCTTATTCCACCTTAGGGCGGTTACTCCTTGGCGTTTTACCAGGACATGAACCATTTTTCTGTACAGCGCCATGAAAAGCGCTCACTCTTCGAAGAAAACAATCCGACAATAACTCTGAATTTTCCGTGATGCAATGTGTTGCATCTTTTAAAGAAACAGAATATTTTCCTATCGTGCTTTACACTTCGATACAGCTTAGCGGAGTGTAAAAGTGGCATCTGACGTGGTGCTGTTCCCAACATCGCAAAGCATATACGTTAATGGGCGATACACAACTGTGTTTAGAACAGGCTAGGTATTTCTGAAGGAAGTATTAAGATCGTGGTGTAATAGTATTACGATTTCACCTAGCTGAGTACATCTTGTCTGAGTATAGAATGCTGAGTTACCACTTTAACAGAGAAACAGTTAAATCCGTTGGACATATATTAGTTTGGTGTATAAGTTCGGGACGTTCTTTTTTTTTGTCTTGCGTGTTGGTATTTCGGTTGCTATGGGTTCATTTATCAATTATCATTTTTTATTTGTATTCACTGTTTACTATTTGAGTTCACGAATTGGAATTTTATCATTTGGATATAGTGAGTGGAGCTCGGGACGCAAGAAAATGTGAGTGTCAAGTGGGGAAATCGGGACATTGCCGACACATTATTCCGTTTGAATTCAGTAGTGGGGTGTAAGCAGCGGACGCAGCCAGAAACATTTGCGCCGTGTATGGGAATAATGTCATTGGACAGAGTACTGCAAGGAAATGAGGTTTGATGAAGATCTTTAAATGCATTAATGCACAATTATCTACGTCATTGCAGTCTTGAACTGGAAAATGTGATGAACTGTGATCATTTCAACATCGTGCGACATTTCATTTTCATGCAGTGGAGAAGGTTCAAATATCGAGTGTATGGCTACCGCATGCTCTAACCCAAAATCACAAAAATCAGGTGGTTGCCATATGTGCATCTCTGCTTGCTCGTTATCAATTGGCTCGTGAACAACACCGACCAGTCCTATTCTGTATTGTTACAGATGACAAGAAATGGTATTTTTATACTAACATAAGGAAAATGAAGGAACGGCTGAGCCCAAACAAAGCAGCAACTCCCAGTAGAAAGACATACTCCCACCCACAAAAGATGTTGTTATACATCTTGTGAAGCAGCGACGGTGTAATGTACCACGAATTGCTTCCTCGAGGTGTAGCCAACACTACTAGCATTTATTGCCAACTGCGACGTCTTGTAGATGCCAAGACCAACGCTCATGAAGACTGCGTGAAGTGATGCTATTCCACGATAACGGACGTCCGCGTTTCGCTAGACTGACAACAAACACTATACAGGAGTTGGGTTGGGAAGTCATTCCATATCCACCTTATTCACCTGACCTTATGCCCTCAGATTTTCATCTTTTCCTCAGTCTGTCAAGCAACCTTCAAGGAACTTCCCTTCCGGACGAAAATGCGCTCTGAACATGACTCGATGAATTCTTCGGCTCAAAACCACGTGTTTACTACAGTCGTGGAATCAAAAAGTTACCCGAGAGTTGTCAGACTGTTGCAGATAATGAAGGAGAATATATTACTGATGACTGAAGTCTCTTTTATGTATACCTCTTGTGTTTATTAATCTTATGGAAAAACGCTACGAATTTATGCTCCAATCTAGTATTTGGTTTCCTTATATAACTCTACATCATTTCCTGCTAACTCTACCATAGTATTTGTGACTGTGCGTCTCTAATGTAGAATACTCAAAATGTCTCCCTACATTCCAAGTCCAAAATATAACGTAGACTAGCGTTTGTGTACCGCCATATGTCACAATAATAGTAGTACCATGTTTTATTTTCACAACACTTAGAAGATGTGACAAAGAGAGACGGCATTTCCTACACTTGCCATTCTATGCATACTGTCACTTGCCACACCGTTAGGGACATACGTATTTGTCAACTTCTACAGAATAATAAAAATGCAACTGTAGTGCTACAATATGTTTTTATACTCGAAATTTTTAATAGTGAGCAGTTTATGTCTGTTCTATACACTTCTTCTTTTTCTTAAAGACTCACTGAATAACACCAACTATAGGAGTCAATAATAATTCGGTAATATCTATGTTTGACTGTATTATGGCGAGAAATATGTTTCTCCTGCTACTTTAATATAACACTTATGTGTTGATAAGATCGAATGCACTTAAACAGCCCTCCACAGGCCTAATCTCGAACAATCCATTCCATTGGTGTCAATCACAGCTTAAAACCACGTTCCTTAGCGGAGGAAGAGTAAGTTATTGTACTAGACACCTAGCAATGCAAATTACAAAATGGCTAGTGATAACTTTGTTTTCTCCTAGTTATGCAATATGACATATAACATTTGTTATGTATCTTTACAGTTGGTGATCGCCAATCTTAAACAGCCCGATCGTCATTTAAAATAACATCACTGCACCTCTAGTAGTCTTCTTCTTCTTCTTCTTCTTCTTCCGCAACCAAAACGTCAAACAGTTTCGCTTTAAGTGGATTTCTCATATATCCTCGAAATGGTTTCCCCTGCGTCCGTAGCATGTTCTCTTAATGTGTTACTAATTCTGCAGTATTGCTCCCACGTATGTGATAAGGTCTTTTCATTATATCACATTGTCTATAACCTCTGCATATCTTTATAGCCCTTATGGATGCGTTTTATCCGAGAGATCGTCTATAGCATGTCTGTCAAATGGTGCAAATGGCTCTGAGCACTATGGGACTTAACTTCTGAGGTCATCAGTCCCCTAGAACTTAGAACTACTTAAACCTAACTAACCTAAGGACATCACACACATCCATACCAGAGGCAGGATTCGAACCTGCGACCGTAGCGAACGCGCGGTTCCACACTGTAGCGCCTAGAACCGCTCGGCCACTCTAGCCGGCTAGCATGTCTGTCAGTCCGTTTGTTCATTACACTACTGTTGTGTGGAACTGCTTCCTGCCATTAACGGTTATTTGATTCAGACTAGTCTTCCATGGCATATACGCCTCTAACTTCCATCCCTATGGTTCTGAAATGTAATTGTAATGGAATACGATGTACTTCACACCATGATATGTACAGTCGCGTCCGGGGTATGTGAATAGATATAATCTGTTATCTATAGCAGGGCTGCAGCAGTGGCAGGATGTAGCAAATAGCTGCGAATGACAATTGGAGCTTAATGTAAGTAAATGTAACTATTGCGCCTAAACAGGCAAAGAGAACCATTACTGTTCTATCGAGCTATTGTCTACAAATCACTAGAAACAATAACATTTGTAAAATATGAAATAAGTATCCCTAGCGATCTAAACTGCAGAGACTACATATAGCAGCTGGTAGGAAAAGCAAACGCCGCGCTGAGGGGAATCTTATCCAAAAAGAAAGCAGTTGTTTACAGCAGACGTAATGTTAAAGAAATGGCGGATATCCGTGTTATGCATACGATCTCATTTGATTCTTCGTAGTATAATTCATCTCTTAATACAGCACGTATTGATAAAACGAATACCACGATAGACTAATTGGAGGCCGGCGTATTTGAAGAATTGTGGCGATAAAACATCGCCTTTGCCTCACCTTTCCAAGTGATGTAAACGCTGCTTAAATTACATTAATTCGTCCCGTTTCTGTGTATGTTGAAGAAAAAGTCGAAACGTTACTGTGTATCGCTAAATACAATGAAATGTTACCGAATCCTAAGTCCAACGACAAAATATTTTTCGCAATTGGTGTATCACTTTCAAGGTTGAAGTAATTAAATAATGTGTAACCATAACGCTTACAGTATAATGTTACAATATAAGTGGAGGGAGACATTAACAGAGACTTCCTAGATTTAAAATAGTGGACATGTAGATAATGCATTTGTTTATAAAATAACTTTTTTCGATGGTTAGGGATGGGATTATTAAAATTATTTTTAATCAGAGAGGGTAAGTCCAGCTAGCATGTCTCATAGACATGAGGACATACATGACCCTGGCTGCATGCAGTGGTAACGCAATCACATTGGCTAGTCATCATTGCTCTTTCAAAGTATAGTACAGGCAGTGTAAAAAAGCTTACTGTACATACCATGCTACAGTAAACAAGTGAGGGTGACACGATATTAATAAGATTTCATTTCCGGAACTATCCCCAATGACTAAGAGACGAGTACATTAAAAATTGTTAGAATGTGTGTGCAAAGGCACTGTTAGCTGTGACTGGACCTACAGCTACGAGCCATTAGCTCCATGACGACTCAAGACAAAGACGGGAGGGCATATAATTGTGCTGTGGGAAGAGATCATATGCCTGAGCAGGCACTGACACGCCCTTTCACTGGAGAGGCAGTTGCAGGGCGCACAACACAGCATGGCAGGGCGTTCAGATATTTTATATCACACTACAATCAACCTGGGGGGATGAAAATTCACGCATATACTCTGCTAGAATACTTTTTGTAATTAGAGGTGATCTTGTTACATTTGCACAATTTTCACACCTGATAGAGTTGTCAGAGGACGTCAGTCTGCTCGCAGCCCTAGCCGGGCATTAATTTTTTACCATTAAAACACTATTTTTATAAGATATGATTTTTTTTCCTTGTAGCGCCGAAACTACGCTACTGGCCATTAAAATTGCTACACCACGAAGATGACGTGCTACAGGCGCGAAATTTAACCGACAGAAAGAAGATGCTGTGATATGCAAATGATTAGCTTGTCAGAGCATTCACACAAGGTTGGTGCAGGTGGCGACACCTACAACGTGCTGACAAGAGGAAAGTTTCCTACCGACTTCTAATACACAAACACCAGTTGACCAGCACTGCCTGGTGAAACATTATTGTGATGCCCCGTGTAAGGAAGAGAAAGGCGTACCGTCAAGTTTCCCACTTTGATAAAGGTCAGATTGTAGCCTATCGCGATTGCGGTTTATCGTATCGCGGCATAGCTGTTCGCGTTGGTCGAGATGCAATGACTGTTAGCAGAATATGGGATCGGTAGGTTCAGGAGTGTAATACGGAACGCCGTGCTTCATCCCAACGGCCTCGTATCAATAGCAGTCGAGATGACAGGCATCTTATCCTTATGGCTGTAACGGATCGTGCAGCCACGTCTCGATCTCTGAGTCAACAGATGGGGACGTTTGCAAGACAACAACCATCTGCACGAACAGTTCGACGGCGTTTGCAGCAGCAAGGACTATCAGCTCGGAGACCATGGCTGCGGTTAACCTTGACGGTGCATCACAGACAGGAGTGCCTGCGACGGTGTACTCAACGACGAACCTGGGTGCACGAATGGCAAAACGTCATTTTTTCAGATGAGTCCAGGTTGTGTTTACAGCATCATGATGGTCACATCCGTGTCTGGCGACATCGCGGTGAACGCACATTGGAAGCGTGTATTCGTCAATGCCATACGGGCGTATCACCCTGCGTGATGGTATGTGGTGCCATTGGTTAGATGTCTCGGTCACCTATTGTACACATTGAGGGCACTTTGAACAGTGGAAGTTACATTTCAGATGTGTTACGAACCGTGGCTCTACCCTTCATTTGATCCCTGCGAAACCCTACATTTCAGCAGGATAATGCACGACCGCATGTTGCAGGTCCTATACGGGCCTTTCTGGATACAGAAAATGTTCGACTGCTGCCTTGGCCAGCACATTCTCCAGATCTCTCACCAATTGAAAACGTCTGGTCAATGGTGGCCGAGCAACTGGATCGTCACAATACGCCAGTCAATACTCTCGATGAACTGTAGTATCGTGTTGAATCTGCATGGGCAACTGTACCTGTACACGCCATCCAAGCTCTGTTTGGCTCAATTCCCAGGCGTGTCAATGCCGTTATTACGCCCACAGGTGGTTGTTCTGGGTACTGATTTCTCAGGATCTATGCACCCAAATTGTGTGAAAATGTAATCACATGTCAGTTCTAGTATAATATATTTGTCCAATGAGTACCCGTTTATCATCTGCATTTCTTCTTGGTGTAGCAATTTTAATGGTCAGTAGTGTATTAGCCCTAAAGGAAAACATAGTCGGATCCATTTTGTGGGAAATTTAATGGAGTTTAATTTGGTACGGGGAAATATTTTCGCTAGAGGCCGGGATTGTCGAGATATTCGAGAAAACATAAGAAAATGACTTTTAAACGCCTTCCCACCTCCACCCTCACAACTCACCGGGCAGTATTCTTAGCCTGTTGTTCATGATATTCCGTCCTATCACTGCGTAAAAATTTGCAACTACAGGTTATTTTCCCCTCTTCGATCTTTTTTGGTCTTCGTTCACTCGGATATTACACCATGTGATCAGAACCATCCGAACACCCCCAAAAACATACTTTTCATATTAGGTGCATTTTGCTGCCACCTACTGCTAGATACTCCATATCAGCTACCTCAGTTGTCATTAGACATAGTGAGAGACCAGAATGGGGCGCTCCGGGGAACCCACGGACTTCGAACGTGGTCAGGTGATTGGGTGTCGCTTGCGTCATACGTCTGTACGCGAGGTTTCCACACTCCTCAACATCCTTAGGTCCACTGTTTCCGATGTCATAGTGAAGTCGAAACGTGAAGGAACACGTACAGTACAAAAGCGTACAGGCCGACATCGTCTGTTGACTGACAGACACTGCCGACAGTCGAAGAGGGTCGTAATGTGTAATAGGCAGACATCTATCCAGACCATCGCACAGGAATTCCAAACTGCATCAGGATCCACTGCACGTACTATGACAGTTAGGCGCGAGGTGAGAAAACTTGGAGTTCATGGTCGAGCGGCTGCTCATAAGCCACGCATCACGCCGGTAAACTCCAAACGACTTCTCGCTTGGTGTAAGAAGCATAAACATTGGACGATTTAACAGTGGGAAAACGTTGTATGGAGTGATGAATCACGTGACACAACGTGGCGATCAGATGTCTTTGTGTGGGTATGGCGAATGCCCGGTGAGCGTCATCTGCCTGCGTGTGTAGTGCCAACAGTAAAATTCGGAGGCGGTGGTGTTATGTTGTGGTCATAATTTTCATGGAGGTTGTCGTTTTGCGTGGCACTATCACAGCACAGGCCTACATTGATGTTTAAGCACCTTCTTGCTTTCCACTGTTGAAGAGCAATTCGGGGCTGGCGATTCCATCTTTCGACAGGATCGAGCATTTGTCTATAATACACGGCCTGTGGCAGAGAGGTTACACGACAATAATATCCCTGTAATGGACTGGCCTGCACAGAGTCCTGACATGAATCCTATAGAACACCCATGGGTTGTTTTGGAACACCGACTTCGTGCCAGGTCTCACTTACCGACATTGATACCTCTCCTCTGTGCAGCGCTCCGTAAAGAATGGCCAGCCATTCCCCAAGGAACCTTCCAACACCTGATTGAACTTATGCCTGAGGGATTGGAAGCGTCATCAAGGCTATGTGTGCGCCAGCACCATGTTGAATTGCAGCATTACCGATAGAGGGTGTCTCGAACGTGAAAATCAGTTTCAGCAGGGTGTCCAGGTACTTTTGATCACGTTGTGTGCTCTTCCATATCTCCTGCTGCCTGACAGTAGGACGTCGCATTATTACAATTTAAATCTGAGCACCCAAGAAAGTTTTCATTTAAGTTACAACAAATTTTCTGACATTTCGGCCATATTGGAAATAATTGCAAGAGATTTGTGTGAATAGTGAAGGTCTCTCCCCACAATCGAATGTAATGGTCATCTGGAAATCTGTGTATGTACTGAGGAGATATTCACAAAGGAAAGGTCCATTGCCTGATTACCTGAGAGGGTTTCCTGTCCTAATTCTGTTAGTTCTACGATACATAATAGGCGGGGGATTTCGCTAATTTCATCAACCACAGGCAAATCATTTTCATCTCCGATGAAATAAGTTATACGTTATACTTATATCTGTTTGTAGATCGTATCTCATCTGCTAAGAGATTATTGAAAATAATATGCAAATTTCGCTAGTGCACAAATTAACGTAAGTGCACTGACCAGCTGCCTTCGTTATAATGTCTTCGGCGATTATCTCGATCGGTGGATGCATATCTACAATACCAAAATTTATTAGTTCAAGCGATAGTTCATAGAGTAAACGTTCTCGGTTCACTTTCGATACTATAATGTGCTATGTTGTACAGTTATAAATAGAAAGTCCCATTATATATATTTTTCTTCATAAAATAAAATATTATTTTGATTTTTGTGTAACAGAATATTTCTGATGTACGATGAATGTTCTAGACCGCCTATTGTAAGCAGAGTCAACAGTGCAAACGACGAATGCAATTGCAGTTCCTGATTGGAAGTTAAATAAGGTATTCTTGCTGTAACATCTAGCATTATATTCTTCTGAAAGTACTTTGAATCTTAAATGCAATGATACTATATGTAAAGACACCAAACGCTGCTCAACGACAAATTGGTATTTATTTAAAAGCTGTAAACCCAAAAAATCATAGTGAGGTTCCCAATAACGTAAATGTGAATCTTCCTAGCTGTAAAGCAACCATACGTTGATCTATATAACGTTGACAAAGGTCGTTGGTGCTGCAATAATAAATAATTTGACATTAAACTAGCGTGTTTCTATTTACATAGCTTTATTTCTTTCCAGAACATTAACATAAAGCTATGTGTATTGGGCTGTCTGGTATTTTTTGTCAGAGATTAACTAATTTATTACCAACGACTAACCATTTCGTACGTCAATTTATAGATTGCATGATATTATGGTTAAGTTTCAGGAAACTGTTTTGGCCATCTTACAGTTCGTCTATTGTTGAACAATGACTGGGACATCATTTCTGAGATATATTTATAACATCGAGTGGTGAATCGAAACATATGCCAAGAAGCAATCGGTAATCAAGAACAATTACAATGGTTCTGTATTAGATGTGAACGCTCAGTAACTGTGCCTTCAAGTGTTCTCTGTGGTCCCTAAAGCTAACTGCACATAAGCCGAAGCCGGCAAATGCTTAAAGGTGTGCAATTTCAGTGAAGCGGATCAATGTTCACTCTCTGTCGAAAACCGCACTATGGTGTCTAGAATCAAAGAAATGTCGCATGACTGCTAATATGGAGCACCGGCATATTTACTTCACAATGCCGACACAAGCATTTGAAATCTGCTTCACAGTCGTGATTTAACTGTGGCTGGGTCTTGCGACTTTCCAGTAATTAGAGCGTGCTGGTAACTACGTGCACACGTTTTCCATATGGTAATTAACAAGTGTCTCCTTGACTTAAGACACAGCTCGATAGTTCTAAAACGGATGCAGTTTTACTAGCACTCGACATCTCAGGGGACGACAACGATAAATAGAGGTAGCTATGCTAACTGAGCGATGTCATCTCAGTTGCCGAAAAGTAATACTGGAGGCAGCGCAGTTCAACTTGACAGTCGCTCCGATTGTCAGCAAGTATTCCAAATGTTGGAATTCTCAGTGAGTGCTATGACCAACCAGCGTGATGTAGAACTGCCCAGATACTATGACTGTGGTTTTCTTCAAGTATAGGAGGTGTAATTTTAGACACGTGTTGTACGTATATCTGTCTGGAAGCGGACACAGTCAAGAGCCTCCTGCTCTCATAATCCAATTCGTGCTGCACGGTAGGCGTAATCCCATGCAACCATTCTATATATTTTGTTACCTTCCATCTTAAACTTCACCTCCTTAACAGCACTCACCTTCAGGAAAACTAATGTCATATGTCATGCACATCCTTTATATACACGATGCAATAGAGGGTAGACTTTTTTGTAAATAACAACAAAAAAGACGTATAATAACGAATTTTATTCATCTATTCAATTCACACACATAAAATTTGATTTCTGAGATAGAGTTCAGTTCTTGAGATACAATTCAATTCCTGAGGTACAGTTCAATTCTTGAAATACAATGTGACTCTCATTTTTTAGTGCAGAGGTACTTTTAGCTTACACGCTACAAGAGTAACACTGGTTGAGAATATTTCTTACAATTTTTTTCCAGTAGGATGAGAATGTTTACAATTCTTTTTATAAATCTACGCTAAAAATTGATGCTAAGATACTTTTTCTTACTACAACAAAACTCCACAGTCCCAACAGCATAGATTGAACAGTAATTCTGATTTACTGTATACATTTGGAAACTAATTAGTCTTGGACAGCTAGCAGCAGTTGAAACTTAAAAAAATATGCTATTTACATGATGCAAATAGTGCTTGGATATATTTATTTACACAATACACATACGCATTGTATAAGTAAATAAATATACAAATATTTTTTGTTTATGCTTTTCATCATATATTTTAGCTTTTCTTTTAATAACTTTTTCTCATACATGGTGTGCGTCTATATTTACTTATAAATATACGTATTTTTTCTTATTTTATGCTTTCTTATCACACATGGTATCCACATATACACAGGTACATAGTACATATAAATAAATATTTACACGACACACACGCGCACACACACACACACACACACACACACACACACACACACAGTCATTTTCCCCCTCTCACTCATCCAAAGCCCCCCGCTCCTTCTCTCGCCACAAGTGAGTAGTGTGACTGTGGGAGAATTTCATTCTCATTATCACAGATGACCCTTTTATCGCCATGAGGTGACTAGCCAATTTTAAACTGCAGCACAGTGTACACCTCGCGTCCTCTCCATCGGATACTAGTTTGCCGTACCATACGTAGTGGCTGTGGTGCAGCGTCACGAAAACCGGTGTACAGGCACCGCAAATAGTCTTCGATAGAGAGGGCTCTCGATGCCATACGACGCATACTCTTTGCCCATCTCTGGGTGGTACCTTGCACTGTGCAACGCATACATTTTGGATCTTAGACCCACAAACTCCAAAATCGGCAGTCCATTCGTCTCGTCTTTCATAAGGCTGATAAACTTCTTGTTCTGTTGAACAATACCACGAGGATTATCGGAAGCAGATGAGGACGTGTCGAAGTATTTACCATGGTACCTCATTAGTTAATATGGATCGCAGTTCTTCACCCAATAGACGAAGCTATCTGTATCCATTCAAAGTAATTTAGGATCTTATAAATGAGTTTTCCCAAAACTGATAATGAATGTGGTGTATGTGGAGTCTGGATAGCTCTAGTATGCACATCCCAATATAAATAGGTTTCGTAAACTGTACTGCATTCACCACCGTATGCACAGCAACGAATCTCTTAATGAATATTGTGACCCGCTTAAAATTTGGCCTGGCGATGCAATTTCTCACGCCCCAGTGTCCATCCCATTCGGTCTAATAGATATTTCACCTCGTTTCCTCAAATTCTCCATTATTTTGCCGAAAAAAAATCTTTATCAATGTTGCACGTTTCCGAAGTTTTCTATCTCATATTCAAATCAATATACTCTTTCAACCAGGGCGCCTGCTTGGAGGAGATATCCTGGGTGATTCTAACCAGCTCCAGCAGACACTGCTGGAGATTAAGAGAGTGAATAATATATCTCCGCTTATTCCCCAATGTTGTCATCAGTTTTGGGGTGGAGCCTCCTTACGGAACTAGTTGTTCTGTACACAGTGGAAAATCTGCGTGCACATCATGCATACTAATAGGGCATGTGAGTTCTGCCTCCACCCCATATCCCACATCACAATCAACTGCCATACACTTGATTTTACCATCTAATGCCTTGCATTCGTCTTCAGGCACCCATCTAAACTCACCAATCGGCAGTGATTGTTGCATAGCATGCCTGTATAAATTATTCACATCCTAATACGTGATATAACTCGAATCAAGGAATGCACTGAATCTGTCACCCATTCGTGGGTTATTTCCCTTGGCGTGTATATGGACACATAGGCAAATTCCCACACGGATCCCTCACTCAAAGAAAAGAAGCATGTCAGCATTGGTCAATAAGTCAATACTGCCCTTCATTTTCTTGAGAATTGCGTTCCAAGACAACCAAGTGCCATGCAATGAAGGGATGGATTCAGAGAACAAGTGGCCATACATGCGTTGTTGTTGTCTTCAGTCCAGAGGCTGGTTTGATACAGCTCTCCATGCTACTCCATCCTGTGCAAACTTCTTCATCTCCCAGTATCTGCTGCAACCTACATCCTTCTCAATCTGCTTAGTGTATTCATCTCTTGGTCTCCCTCTACGATTTTTACCCTGGACGCTGCCCCCCAATACCAAATTGGTGATCCCTTGGTGCTTCAGAACGTGTTCTACCAACCGACCCCTTCTTCTAGTCAAGTTGTGCCACAAATTTCTCTTCTGCCCAATTCTATTCAGTACCTCCTCATTAGTTATGTGATCTACACATCTAATCTTCAGCACTCGTCTGTAGCACCACATTTCGAAAGCTTCTGGTCTCTTCTTGTCTAAACTCCAGAATTTCTCGAAAACCTCCGCTACTAAGCGCATGTCTATGTCCATGAAAAGCCGTGTCTACTTTCCTAAAGTGGTGATGTTGAATTACCGCCAGACATTCACGGCATGCTCATAAAAAAAATGGTTCAAATGGCTCTGAGCACTATGGGACTTAACAGCTATGGTCATCAGTCCGCTAGAACTTAAAACTACTTAAACCTAACTAACCTAAGGACATCACACAACACCCAGTCATCACGAGGAAGAGAAAATCCCTGACCCCGCCGGAAATCGAACCCGGGAACCCGGGCGTGGGAAGCAAGAACGCTACCGCACGACCACGAGATGCGGACGGCATGCTCATACCCAGCATCAGTTATGGCATCGCCTGTTAGGTTTCTGGAGAACGCAGCTATGTAGGGTAGTCTGGTTTCGGTGAGCTTTGCCAAACTATCTAGACACTCGTATGGGAATACCCCCTTCCTAGTCACAAGTTGAAACTTTTCCTCGTCGGGAAATGCAGCTCGAATAATATTAATATCCACCCGACGTAGAGTGTTAACGTGTTTCTGGAGTGGCGCCTGCATAAAACCTAGTGTGTCAAGGAAGCGGAGCGTAATTTTCGGCATCATTCGTTTGCTGCATGAAATATATTTTCTCTGCACTGTCAGTCAGGACACTGACCTGATTTTTCTCACAGCCCAAATCAGGCAAGTGTTCAACAAGAAAGTGAGCGTCAAACCCACTTAAAAAGTGGAAGAAAACTTTTATGTGCCTTGGAATCTGGTACTTCAAATTGCACATATTGTGAGCGGCGTCATGGAAGTTCCCTGTAAGATGACAGTGGTCCATACGAGGATTTCCGCTTTTCTATCTAACGGCAGCCCACAAGTACGAGAGTCAACCGAGTTATTGTACAAATCTTTCTTCTCCTTCGATTTTGTCATGGGAACATTTTCGCTGTAAAGCTTACCAACTTCCATGAAAGTTTTTCTAGCTCAGTGAGCAGCAAAACTGCAGCATTATCCTCGACATAAGATTTGTAGTTGTTAAGACCCGAATCATAGGACGACACAATTCAGTATGCTGCTGCATTTGGTACGTGGTATTCTGCAAAGGTAGTATGTGAGACCTTAGGGTCACCTTCACAGCTGGTCACAGGATCGAGGAGGTTT
The DNA here is from genome assembly GCF_023897955.1 of Schistocerca gregaria. Lineage (NCBI taxonomy): Eukaryota > Metazoa > Arthropoda > Insecta > Orthoptera > Acrididae > Schistocerca > Schistocerca gregaria. The sequence continues at coordinate 440,188,570 of NC_064931.1, read as the reverse complement.
TCAAAGTCGGCATATACTGCAAACGGGCATCGCTCCTGATGGTGAGTATTCTTAAACTTTATGAAATTGTGTACCTCAGTGGGCATAATAATACGTACCAGGTCCTTGGAAGCGCAATCTGCTTGATGATTTGTTAACAACTAGTCTGAGGACAGGCACTGAGGCGCCTTAAGCAAATTATCTTTTTATTCTTATGTTTACTCATCTGAGAGGGGGGGGGGGGAGTGGAGGCGGGAGATGCATTGAATCCAAAGACGATGATAATTGCTTTTCTCTCTATTTCTCTCATCGGTGGATGAGGACATGTTTACATGTATCTCATCGGAAAATTTAGAGAAATGGTGGGGCCGCCAACTATATGCTTGTCGTCCTCATCTGGCCTGCTTTTCTGCTTTTCCAGGACTTAAACATGAACCGATATTCCGGTATTCTGCACCTTAAATTTAGGTATATCCTGTATCTTGACGGAGAACTCGACCCAATCAAAGTTATAACACTTATGAAGTCAAAGGTATCTACTGTATCGATATGTGCGCTCTAGATTCTCTTTAATATTTCTTCACAAGCCAGGATTGACCATGACAAACTTGCCTAATACTTTCCTTTTTTGATATTAATACATACCCTCGTGTTAGCTATATCTTTAGGTAGCTTGGTACAGCTAGACCCTCCCTTTACCATATCACAGCCATGTGTATGGATCTCTTGCTGGTACTTTAGCTGACTCCCCAACTTCCATCGCGGAAAGCAGGCCCATATGGCTCTCAAGGTGCACTCAAGAACCCACTCATTAATTGATGTGCTCCATGTTATCACGCTCCAACGATAATGAAGACTTGTCTCTGCATTGCCAGAAGCAGCTTTGGAGGGGTGCGAAAGTTCAGTGCACAACACTGCAACGTATTTCATGGTGGGATACTACGGATCATTGACTACCTTGAGGGGCTCCATTTCCACGACAGTAAAGCATGCCCTTAGACACTTAACAGGGTCGCGGTACCCACCTGCCAGATTCTTGATTCTCGAGAACAAGAGTCTCTTCTCAAGGGGCATTCGCAATCACCGAGTATTCTAACTGCAGTATGGTATCACTGATTTGATGACCTTCACTAAAAGGACGGGATAGAGAACTGATCCTAGCCACAGGATAATCCCTGTTACTAATACTTCTACTACACGATGACTCTGTCTACCTCGTTGGCGAGGGTGGTAGCGGTGAGGGGTTGAGGGATGTGCGCCATGTTGTACAACATTTCGTTCATGGCGATGACGAGATGGTTCAGGAGGAGACACTGCAGTATGGGACCAATGCAAGCAGCCCGGTTGTCACTGTGGCTGCAGCCCTGACCCAGTTGCTACAGGAAGTGTCGTCTGTGGACGTCAGAATGGTGCTATGGTGACACGGGGGACGGCGGCGGGCAGTTGCAGAGGAGGCAGCAGCGGCTGGTACGACGGCTTCCCGCGCAGGATCTAGTGGCGCCCTTGCTAGTAAGGCATGCTTTCCCAGACCCCACTTTCGCGAAGTGGGCTTCGCTGCACGTGGTACCCGCACCACTCCATATTTCGAGAATTGTTACACTAGAAGAGAGAGAAAGAATAACGAGGAATACCACTACTGCCACACTTGAACATATACTCTAAAACAAAAGATCACACCACACTTGTGAAACCATCCCTGAGCATTTTTGTGAGATATACCCTTTCTTTCAGGAGTGCTAGTTCTGCAAGGTTTCGCAGGAGAGCTTCTGTAAAGTTTGGAAGGTAGGAGACGGATACTGGCAGAAGTAAAGCTGTGAGTACCGGGCGTGAGTCGTGCTTCGGTAGCTGGCACCAGCACGGTAGCTCAGCGTGTTCGGTCAGAGGGTTAGCTGTCCTCTGTAATAAAAAAACTGAGTGACTGGATCAGTAACGAACTTCAATGGGCGTCAGGTGACGTCCGCCACGAACAATTGAAACGAACAATAACGAACAAAATGAGTTTACAAAAAAAAAAAAAAAAAAAGCAAGATGGTAGAGCACTTGCCCGCGAAAGGCAAAGGTCCCGAGTTGTAGTCTCGGTCGGGCACACAGTTTTAATCTGCCAGGAAGTTTCATATCAGCGCACACTCCGCTGCAGAGTGAAAATCTCATTCTGAATACCCTTGTTTTTCAGTACGAGCTGCTTTAGGAGTTACTAAATCAAACTAAATATGTCTCTAAACACACTTTGAAAAAGTTCTTTACCTAAATTTTACGATGTATATCACCAACGACTCTAAAAAGAAGACCGCGGCACACTTGTGAAATCTCTCTCATCCTCCACTTCTCCGGAATATTTGCGTACATAAACAAACTAGGTAAAGTCTTTAAAGCCTCAACACATTTGCAAATTTTGCTACATGGAATTCAAATCAAAGTCAATAATATATTGATACATATTCTTTATTTAATTCGTTTGTCGGAGACGGCGCTCCTCCACATGGGTTAAATCATAACTGCACCCCCACTCTCCCCCCCCCTCTCCCGAGCCTCCCCCATAATATAATAACTGTAATCACAAGGAAATGGAATGAAGTGAAATTCAGGAGCCGCCGTTTGTGGTATCCCGCGTGTGTGTCTATGGTCAGGGCACCAACGCAAAGGTAAAAACAATTCACTGTCATAATTACAGACTGAACTACTAAATACCAACGACAACGGACCAGATATTGGCCTCCTTTCTTCTTGCGCCCCCAAACAAAGCATCAAGCGGCGGCATTCAGTTGATCAGCAAATTCCAGACTCGCTTCCTGTCTATTTCGCTCTCAGGAGGACACTCCGTGCTTGTCTGTGTGAACCAACGTCTCCAATCACGAAGATGGAGGTTTTCATCTCTCCTCATAATCCTGCAGTCATATTGGCTAACGGAGGAGACGTCCGCCCGCGGTAGCTTAGTGGTAGCCGGCATGGTAGCGTGTTCGGTCAGAGGGACAGCTGCCCTCTGTAATAAAAAAAAAACTGAGTTAATGGATCAACAACGAACTTAAAAGGGGGTCTTGCGACGTCCGCCCCGACCAGATGCAATGAACAAAAAAACGAACAAAATGAAAAAAGCCGGCACGGTAGTTCTGCGTGTTCGGTCAGAGAGTAACGTGCCCTCTATAATAAAACAACTGAGTTAACAGATCAACCACGAACTTAAATGGATGTCTTACGGCGTCCGCCCCGAGCAGGTGCAGCGAACTAAAGCGAACAAAAATGAGAAAAAAAAGTGGTCAGCGCCACAGAATGCCAATCCTAATGGCGCGGGTTCGATTCCCGACTGGGTCTGAGATTTTCTCAACTCAGGGATTGGATGTTGTGTTGTCCTAATCACCATCATTTCATCCTCATCGACGCGCAAGTCGCCCAAGTGGCGTCAAATTGGAAGACTTGCTCCCGGTGAACGGCCTACTCGACGAGAGGCTCTAGTCACACGACATCTACATTTTATGGAGGAGACGAAAGGAAAACTGACGCAATTTTGATATCAAGAGTAAAGCGAAATAATCCATTAGCACTACCCTGTTTAATTAATTGCTGAACAATTTGAGGTGACAAATAGGTCACTTAAAACACTCACTTCCACCTAACGACGATCCTTCTTTATAATAAAATATATTTTCAACCTTTGAGTATCACACGCGAACATTATGCAAATCAAAGAATGAAATTTCCGTCACAGATGGATCGTAGCGCTAAATAGAACCGCAGTCTTGTACGCATCCTCCTCCACCCCAAGTTTCCTCTAAATATACCTGATGAAAACAATTCCTGAGAATTACACAAACTCGCGATCACGTAACGCGTCGTCCATCGACTACAAGGGGATCCGGGAACGATCAGAGAGATAGGAATGCGAAACATGACAATACGTCCAGAGCAGATATCCATCATTTTGAATCTTCTCTCCCGCAACACACACAAGCCCGCTTCTGTGCGCTCACCCAGCACACAGGTCACTTCATCAGCCCTCGCTGCCGTGGGCAACATCAGACAGGTAAACGCATTCCATGTACACATCAAACGCTGACCTAATCCGTTACTTCCGGTTGCGACTCCTCGTGACCACCCTCGCAAGCAGCGGCGGTGCACTGCGAAACAAGTAGCTGCAGCTAGGACGTATACAGAAGTTCTAGGCTACTCCAACCTGACATGGACAAACCCGTTTAAAAAATCTAATTTACGCAGTCCGAGACAACAATGTTGGTGACCATACACCTCGAATTTCTCACGAGAAATGTAGATTCCTCCCATTTATAGGAGTTACTTCCGAGGGTAGAAGAAATCGGATAATACACGCGTTTTGAAGTACCTAAAATATTTTTAATTGTTGTGAAAATCGTCTACAGGACGATGGCATAGGCAATATTCTCCCCAAGTATTCTTCCATCGGCTAGAAATATATCTTTCCTCATCTTTCGCGTCGTGTTTCACAGGACCAGAATACACTCCTGGATATGGAAAACAGAACACATTGACACCGGTGTGTCAGACCCACCATACTTGCTCCGGACACTGCGAGGGGGCTGTACAAGCAGTGATCACTCGCACGGCACAGCGGACACACCAGGAACCGCGGTGTTGGCCGTCGAATGGCGCTAGCTGCGCAGCATTTGTGCACCGCCGCCGTCAGTGTCAGCCAGTGTCAGCGGATCTCCATCGCAGTCTTTAACACTGGTAGCATGCCGCGACACCGTGGACGTGAACCGTATGTGCAGTTGACGGACTTTGAGCGAGGGCATATAGTGGGCATGCAGGAGGCCGGGTGGACGTAACGCCGAATTGCTCAACACGTGGGGCGTGAGGTCTCCACAGTACATCGATGTTGTCGCCAGTGGTCGGCGGCAGGTGCACGTGCCCGTCGACCTGGGACCGGACCGCAGCGACGCACAGATTCACGCCAAGACCGTAGGATCCTACGCAGTGCCGTAGGGGACCGCACCGCCACTTCCCAGCAAATTAGGGACACTTTTGCTCCTGGGGTATCGGCGAGGACCATTCGCAACCCTCTCCATGAAGCTGGGCTACGGTCCCGCACACCGTTAGGCCGTCTTCCGCTCACGCCCCAACATCGTGCAGCTCGCCTCCAGTGGTGTCGCGACAGGCGTGAATGGAGGGACGAATGGAGACGTGTCGTCTTCAGCGATAAGAGTCGCTTCTGCCTTGGTGCCAATGATGGTCGTATGCGTGTTTGGCGCCGTGCAGGTGAGCGCCACAATCAGGACTGCATACGACCGAGGCACACAGGGCCAACACCCGGCATCATGGTGTGGGGAGCGATCTCCTACACTGGCCGTACACCTCTGGTGATCGTCGAGGGGACACTGAATAGTGCACGGTACATCCAAACCGTCATCGAACCCATCGTTCTACCATTCCTGGACCGGCAAGGGAACTTGCTGTTCCAACAGGACAATGCACGTCTTCATGTATCCCGTGCCACCCAACGTGCTCTAGAAGGTGTAAGTCAACTACCCTGGCCAGCAAGATCTCCGGATCTGTCCCCCATTGAGCATGTATGGGACTGGATGAAGCGTCGTCTCACGCGGTCTGCACGTCCAGCACGAACGTTGGTCCAGCTGAGGCGCCAGGTGGAAATGGCATGGCAAGCCGTTCCACAGGACTACATCCAGCATCTCTACGATCGTCTCCATGGGAGAATAGCAGCCTGCATTGCTGCGAAAGGTGGATATACACTGTACTAGTGCCGACATTGTGCATGCTCTGTTGCCTGTGTCTATGTGCCTGTGGTTCTGTCAGTGTGATCATGTGATGTATCTGACCCCAGGAATGTGTCAATAAAGTTTCCCCTTCCTGGGACAATGAATTCAAGGTGTTCTTTTTTCAATTTCCAGGAGTGTATTAAACTCATTTTTGGCTCATGAAGGAGTGCTAAGATCTACCACTGTCACAGGACGCCTCCTCACTTTCAAACTCTCTCCTAAGGTAACACAGTGCCTCGACACATACAAAGTCTCGTAAGTACTATACTGTGTATCACTCTATAGATTCAGTAACACATCTGATTTTATTACGGTGATGGTCTCCCCCTGTATATGTGGACGATTGAAATATATTTAAAAGATATCGCTCCAACGAAATAACCGCCAAGTGAAGAGTTATATATGTGGTGCCCTAAGTCATCGCCTATACCGTCAGGCGGGATGCCACTGAGATCAGATTGATAGAGTAACTAATCAAATTGATCGTGAGAGTCACTTTGCATGGCGAGTAATTTTTCTTCTTCAGTAGCCGGATTACACAGACCAGGTGGTTCAAATGGGAATCCCTGGACAGAAGTCGATGTTCGTTTTGAGGAACACTATTGAGAATCGACATTTGAAGATGGCCACAGAAGAATTCTACCGCCGACAAAATACATTATGCGTAAAAATACGATCATAACGACTATGTTGCCATCACCTTGCATAAAAAGCAGTCTTGGTTCTATAGGTTTCACAATAGTCACTGATAGTATTACACTCTCTGGTAGAAATACTGTATGCAGTTTGGATGGAATCAAGTCTATCCATTCAACCATATACCTGCGCTGGATCCTATTGAGATGTCTTTTAATTACAGCCACTAATGAATCATATTCGTGGCACTCTCATAACACGAAACGAGTCACCTTTTTCGAATCTATCTGCTACAGTAAAAGCTAAGGTGAGCTGGGTTAATGCGACTGGGCCCTGTTTTGACCACTCGATAGATATGGGAACATGTTGTAGCTCCGTCAAAAGCGTAGACGTGGAATGTCAGCGCCAGAACGAAGCTTTCTGCTGCAACACGAGGTAGTATGAAATACTGTACGAACAGTTATTATGTGGTTTCTTATCGGGAAAATTAGGAAGACTCCATATAATACAGGAAGTGGAAGAAGGACGAGGATTTTGCTACTGCATTCTGATGCATTTCTAAACTACATACATGTACTACAGTCCGAAGGATATCTGCATCCCTCGGGGTGCATTCACGTCTGTCACCCAAACATTCTATCATTGTTATTTTGTACCATCCAACAGAGAAAAACTACCAACTATTAAAGCTTGGATAACTTCATCTGACAGAGAATTTGACATGATTTTTATTGCATTGCCGTCTTCCTATGTATCGAATATAAATACCGTCTGTGTGATGGTATCGAGCATTTACGATGATCCTATTTTATGTCCATTGATCCCATGGAGCAGGTGGCCAGCGATTGAAGACGCTTGCACAGACTAGTGTAAGGTTTCATTGCCTATACTGTAGGGGGACCATATCCCAAGACCAGTCGCAAGAGAGCCTCCCTGTTTTGTTCTTTGATCTATTGTTTTTTATGCACTAACGCGTTGCGTACACCGCCATACTTTTTATCCGCTAAAACTTCGATGTTTGTGTCAGATTTCAAACTGACATTAATCCATTGGCAGTCACAGAAAACCGTACATCACTCAGTGTAAGTCAAGTTGCTGCTGCTTCCACAACACACACAATGGATGATTGAAATAGAAGACAGTCACAAGATAAGGAAATTGGAAGAGTTTTGCGGCATTGTAGAGCGTTTCCAAACTGCTGTCCGAAGTTGACTGACGACCTTTACATTTAAACTCATCTTTCACAGTGACGGGATAGCTGATGGCTCGGTGTTCAGTTTCGATTAAGCCCTCATGTTATAGACATGTGCACGATCACTGTTGCGGTGCTGGCCATCCCAAGAAGGATTTGGTCCTCCACCAAGACTCTTTCTCCATGTCAAACAAGCGATGTCACTCAGTCATTATGTGTTAATCAATGGCGTACCAGTGGACAGATGGGATGGAAAAGATACCACCGATGTACTTTAATAAGCATCACAGTTGATAGTGTGATCATCACTAAACCATCCCTCCTCTACTTTGCAAGTGCTGTTGCAAGTGTACGTACATTCATTGTTAGTTCTCGAACATATACACCAAAGTATACCAGACAGCGATCTACATATTTCTAGCACTTCGATTAGAGCGCGTAATTTACATTTACGATTGCCCTCCTTTCCCTGTATGGATGGGAGTCACAGAGCACACTCGCATTCTTAGAATAAAGTTAGAGATTGAAAGATCTCCTTGTACCGTCTTTGACCAACGCCCCCTGCAACAATGTCGCCGTTTTAATCTGCAGCTGATCAGAAGTAGACCGCTATATTGAACCTTCCGTGAAGGAACAGAGCGAATCAGCTCTGTAACTGCTGTGCCGCACCCATCCAAGAGCTCAAGATTACTCCACGTGCATGAATGTCGAGGAGGTTAGCACTCCTTATCGGTGGATAGTTGATACGTAAGTGTTGTGATGATGTAATGGATGGTTAAGAACAAGAAATGGGTGATTTTTATGCGTGATGGAACTACAGGTGGACGGAGTTTGAAGCATTTTACGTAAAGAAACTGCGCTGTCAATTATAAATTATTGTTCTACTGGCTGGGGTCAGTACCAAAAACGTAGTGTTAAGAAAAGACATAAAAACATGCACTCCTAATGCTACACGGCTCTGCATTTAAACCACGCTATAATGTTAGATAGTTGCGGTTTCCGACCTATTAGTAATTTGGAATGCAACGCTATCACTATTGAAATGTAAGAAATATACACAAATAGAAAAAAAAATTTGCATCACCTTGGTGCCGAGAGTTTCGGAATCTGTACAGAAAATTTGGAATAGAGATCAACATAAACATCGTTTCTGCCATTTTTATTGCTCGTGAAAACCACACATTGCATGTTGTACCACCATTCAGTGAGACCTTCAGAGGTAGTGGTCTAGATAGCCATACAGACCGGTACCTCTAATACACAGTAGCGCGTCCTCTTGCATTGATGCATGCCTGTATTCGTCGTGGGATACTATCCACAAGTTCATCAATGCACTGATGGTCCAGCTTGTCCCAGTCCTCAACGGAGATTCGACGTCCAAGTGGTTGGTGGGTCACGTCGTCCAAAAATAGCCATTTTCAATCTATCCTAGGCATGATCGATAGGGTTCAAGTCTGAAGAATATGCTGGCCATCGAGCGATGTCGTTATCCTGAGGGAAGTCATTTACAAGATGTGCACAACGGGGGCGCGAATTTTCGTCCATGAAGACGAATGCCTCACCAATATGCTGTCGATATGGTTGCACTATAGGTCAGAGGATGGCATTCACATATCGTGCAGCCGGTGCTGCGCCTTCCATGACCACCAGTGGCGTACAACGGCCCCACATAATGCCACCCCAAAACAGCAAGGAACATCCACCTTACTGCACTCCCTGGACAGTGTGTCTCAGGCGTTCAGCCAGACTGGGTTGCCTCCAAACACTTGTCCGATGATTGTCTGATTCAAGGGATTTGCGACACTCATCGCTGAAAAGAACATGATGCCAGTCCTGTGCGGATCATTCGGCATGTTGTTCGGCCCATCGGTACCGCGCTGCATGGTGTCGTGGTTGCAAAGATGGACCTCGCCATGCACGTCGGAAGTGAAATTGCGCATCATGCAGCCTGTTGCACACGGTTTAAGTCGTAACACGACGTCCTGTGGCTGCACGAAAAGCATTATTCAACATGGTGACGTTACTGTCAGGGTTCCTCCGAGCCGTAATCCGTATGTAGCGGTCATCGACTGCAGTAGTAGCTCTTGGGCGGCCTGAGCGAGGCATGTCAAAGACAGTTCCTGTCTCTCTGTATTTCTTCCATGTCCGAACAACATCGCTTTAGTTCACTCCGAGACAACTGGACACTTCCGTTGTTGAGAGCCCTTCCTGGCACAAAGTAACATTGCGGACGCGATCGAATGGCGGTATTGACCGACTAGGCATAGTTGAACTACAGACATCACGAGCCTGAACAGTCGAAGGGACTGTGTTGTTATACAATATCCACAGCGAACGTAATTTTCAGGAGCCCTGGGAACTCCTGAAGATAGACGTTGGCTGTGGACATTGATGCAAAACTTTTTTTTATATATGTGTTTTTCCAGTATATGCCATACACTCTCCTTGATGGTTTCTCTACGATAAACTATGGTGACAAATTGTTAAATGAAAAAACTACACCGTTAAAACATGGATTCCTTGTATTACATGCACAATATAGCTTTCCAGACGTTTGTAGCTCCCACAGTTCACATCCGATCACTGTTCAGAAAGTATACTGTTCTCACATCATTCTTATACAAAATGAACGCTAGTACGGAGAATGCCTCTTACAAAGAAACAGATAAACGCATAGGAGCGGTGTTCGATATCTGAAATTACATGTCATGCAGCCGCCAACTCTGTAAACAGCACATCTGTCAAGTAGATGTATACACTAGGATTGCAGTACGTCATAAACACCTATCGCTGGTCATGAAACTGAAGACTCGATTTAAATGCCCAAGATGAAGCAGGGGAACGGAGTACATCACATAAATCTTCACTCGTTTAGAGAAATGTGTAGAAACAGGATAGACATCTTTCACCATTATCACACACGAGATGGAAGTCCTCTAATGACTGAGAGGTATGCTGATAACGATCGCAAGTCGATTGTGGTCTAAGTCTCACACAGAACACGCATCGAATGCAGGTTATGTCACACAACTGATGCATGGAAAAAATGGTCAAATGACCTGCAGCAACATCTACATATCTCTCTAGAATGCATCATCAGTCTACCATTAAACCAGACCTCGTTACAACTCCATCGACGGCCGGTGTGGCCAAGCGGTGCTAGGTGCTTCAGTGTGGAACCGCGCTGCTGCTACGGTCGCAGGTTCAAATCCTGCCTCGGGCATGGATGTGTGTGATGTCCTTAGGTTAGTTAGGCTTAAGTAGTTCTAAGTTTAGGGGACTGATGACCTCAGATGTTGAGCCCCATAGTGCTCAGAGCCATTTGAACCATTTTGAAAAACTCCGTCTCAACCGATCACCCCATCCACACTCTGTCATCCTTTAACGGAGATACAAGTAAGTTTAGATTCAGATGGTCCATTTTTTACAGGAAACCATCAAAGACAGCAATCAACTAGCGTGTATCACCCACACCTCGATAGGCATACAGTAAAATTTTGCTCGACGAAAAATGACTGTTTCCCTGGTTCCCAGTGCTTCCATGTCAACATTTTCTTGTATTCCTGTTGCAGTCGCATACTTGCTCCCATGTACAAGAATTTTTCTACGCCAACCACCAGACAAGCAAGTACTGCTTCTACTTCCTCGCATTTCGATGTATTTCCCCTCAATTTACACGTGTTTTCCGTCATTTTCTGTAATATTATCGTCACTGTGTAAGATGAGTTTAAATGTAGAGGTCGTCAGTCACCTTCGGACAGCTCTACAATGCCGCAAAACTCTTCCAGTTTCCTTATTTTGTGACTGTTTTTCATTTCAGTCATCCACTGTGTGTGTTGTGGAAGCAGCGGGAACTTCATTTATACCGTGCGATGTCCAATTTTCTGTGAGAGCCAATAGATCTAAACGTGTTAATGTCAGTTCAAATGGTTCAACTGGCTCTGAGCACTATGGGACTCAACTGCTGTGGTCATTAGTCCCCTAGAACTTAGAACTACTTAAACCTAACTAACCTAAGGACATCACACACATCCATTCCCGAGGCAGGATTCGAACCTGCGACCGTAGCAGTCGCACGGTTCCGGACTGCGCGCCTAGAACCACGAGACCACCGCGGCCGGCGTTAATGTCAGTGTAGAATCTGACACAGACCTCTAAGTGGTGGAGGAAGAAAAAAAGTGCAGGGCAGCGTACAAAAACCATGTTACAGCAGAAAGAAACAATATATCAAACAGGAAAATCAGGGACCCTCTCTTGCGACTGATAGTTTGTGGGATATGGTCCTCCTACAGTACAGGTGATGAAACCTTACACTGGTCTGAGCAAGTGACTTCGATCACTGGCCACTTGCTCTATTGGATCAATACCTAAATATTTCATAGGATTACCAAATATTTTCGATATATTGGAACAAAGAGATGAGGTAAAAATCTTATTCAGTTCTCCGTCAGATGTAGTTAGCGAAGATTTTATATTTGATAGTTTTTCTTTGTTGGATGGTGCAGAATAACGATGATAGAATGTTTGGGCGACAGACGTGAATTCAATCTTTGGACTGTAGTACATATATGTAGTTTGGAAATGCATCACAATGCAGTAGCAAAATCCTTGTCTTTCTTCCAGTCCCTGCATGATGAGGAGTCTTCCTAATTTTCCCGAAAAGAAACATCATAACAACTGTTCGTATCGTATTTCATACTACTTCGTGTTGCAGCAGAAAGCTTCGTTTTGGCGCTGACCTTACACATTGTGCTCCATTGACGGAGCTAGGAACACTTGATCCCATTTCCATCGAGTGGTCAAACCCCCGTATTTACTCAGTCGACCTTATCTTTTACTGTAGGAGATAGATTCGAAAAAGGTGACTCTCTTCGTGTTATGAGAGTGCCACGAATATGATTCACTAGTGGCTGTAATCATTAAAAGACATTAACATACGATCCAGCGTAGGTATATAGTTGAATAGAAAGACTTGATTCCAAATCACATTCAGCATATCTACCAGAGAGTGTATTACTATCAGTGACTGTTGTGTGTACCCGTAGAACCAAGACTGCTTTTTATACAAGTTGATGGCAACATAGCCGTTATGATCGTGCTTTTACGCATAATGTGTTTTGCCGGCGGTAGAATGCTTCTGTGGTCAGCTTCAAATGTCGATTCTCAATAGCTTTAATCGAAAAGAACATCGTCTTCACTTCAGGGATACCCATTTGAACTACATGGTGAGTGTAATCCGGTTCGTAAAAAAGAAAATTTACTCGCCCTGCAAAGCGACTCTCTTGATGAATTTAATTAATTACCCTATCAATTTGAAATCAGTGACATGCTCGCGTGGTGGGTGTAGGCGGTGACTAGGACACCAAATACATAACTCTTCAATTGGCGGTTTTTTTCTTTTACATATGTTTCAATCGTCCACATACAGAGGGGGAGTTAATCACCGTAATAAAATAAGATGCGCTACTGAATTTATGAAGTGATACACAGTACAGAACTTATATTTACAACTTCTCTGTGCTGTTACCTTAAGAAACTTTGTATGTGGCGAGGCATTGAGTTACCGTAAGAGAGAGTTTGAAAGGGAGGAGGTGTCCTGCGACAGTGGTAGATCTTAGCACTCCGACATGAGCCTAAAATGAGTGATGCACGACGCGACAGAGAAGGAAAGATATTTTTCTACCTGATGAAAGAATACTTGGAGGGAATATTCCATAGTCCTGTAGACGATTTTCACAAATAACGATACTTTAGCGACTTAAAAACGCGTGTATTGTCCGATTTCTTCTACCTCCGAAAATAATACGTATAAATGGGAGGAGTATACATTTCGCATGAGAAATTCGAGGTGTATGGTCAGCAAAATCGTTTCCTCGGATTGGGTAAATTACTGCTTTGTCTATGACGGGTTGGAGTAGCTTAGAACTACTGTATACGTCCAGGTGGCAGCTACTTGTTTCGCAGTGCACCGCGGCTGCCTGCAAGGGCGGTTACGTACAGTGTTCTGTGTGAGAAAGACAGAAGTAGATGTGTGTTTGTTGCGTGCGAGAAGATTCAAAATGATGGACATTTGCACTGGACGTATTTGTAAAATTGGAATTGCTATTACTGCAGTCATCCCTGGATGCCCTCCATAGCCTGGGGCGGTGCGCTCTGGTACTCACGCCTATCCACGAGTGCAGCTGCTGACGCGGTGGAAATTTTCGCTGAGCACTTTACGTAGGCACTGGCGGTGGACGAGAGGCACGGGCGTACAGCATGTGAACGTCAGGGAAGTGAGTGAGTGGGGTTTGTGTTTTCGGCTGTCTGGATCGTGGTTTAAGTGTGTTTAGTTTAGTGCTTCACAATGCATCGCAGTGGACTCTGTCTGCAGTGGTATTTGTTGTTGTCTCTATTCTATCACGCAGTATTACCTTCCTCCCTGCTCCCGAAAGTAGCTGACAGAACCAATTTAGGAACTATGCAGTACTTTTAAAAACACAATCGTGACGTGAAATTCCAGATTGATCAATTTGTTGTTTCCAATAGCTGTATTGCATGCACGCATTCGTTCGGTACGGACGGGGATGGCCAGCATGGGTGTGGGTCTCTTTCTCTCCCAGTTGGCGTGGACAGGACTACCCTGTAGTCGGCGCACGACGCTCTTCCTGATGGCGCGTTTGTATCATCGTCACCATTTTTTTCACTAGATATATTTAGTGGAAACATTCTGGTGGAGGAGGGGGCGTACAAGACCTCGGATATATTTAGCGCTACGGTCTGTTTGTAACGGAAATTTCATTAGTTGATTTGCATAATGTTTGTGTTTGATACTCAAATGTTGAAAAGATGTTTTATTATAAAGGAGGATCATCGTAACATAGAAGTGAGTGTTTTAAGCGTTCTATCTGACACCTGTAAATTGTAAAACAATTAATCTGAAAGAGTAGGGCAAATCGATTATTTCGCTTTATTTTCGATGTCGAAATTGCTTCAGTTTTCCCTTCGTCTCCTCCATTAGCCAATAGATCTAAACTATTCAGAATATCTTCATTTTCGTGATTGGAGACGTTGGTTCACACAGACAAGCAGAGAGAGTCCTCTTGACAGCGACAGAGACAGGAAGCCAGTTTGGAATTTGCTGATAAACAGGATGTCGTCATTTGATGCTTTCTTTGGGGGCCGCAAGATCATATGGAGGGGGGGGGGATATCTGATCCGCTGTCGTTGGTATTTAATAATGCAATCTGTAATTACGAGGACTGTTTTGACCTTCGTGTTGGTGCCCTGACGACAGAAACACACGCAGGATACCCCAAACGATGGCTACTATGTTGCACTTCATTCCATTTCCTTGTGATTACAGTTATTATCTCATGGGGGAAAAGAGTGGGGGTGCAGTCATGACGTCTACTCATGTGGAGGAACGCCGTCTCCCACAAACTACACTCCTGGAAATTGATATAAGAACACCTTGAATTCATTGTCCCAGGAAGGGGAAACTTTATTGACACACTCCTGGTGTCAGATACATCACATGATCACACTGACAGAACCACAGGCACATAGACACAGGCAACAGAGCATGCACAATGTCGGCACTAGTACAGTGTATATCCACCTTTCGCAGCAATGCAGGCTGCTATTCTCTCATGGAGACGATCGTAGTGATGCTGGATGTAGTCCTGTGGAACGGCTTGCTATGCCATTTCCACCTGGCGCCACAGTTGGACCAGCGTTCGTGCTGGACGTGCAAACCGCGTGAGACGACGCTTCATCCAGTCCCAAACATGCTCAATGGGGGACAGATCCGGAGATCTTGCTGGCCAGGGTAGTTGACTTACACCTTCTAGAGCACGTTGGGTGGCACAGGATACATGCGGACGTGCATTGTCCTGTTGGAACAGCAAGTTCCCTTGCCGGTCTAGGAATGGTAGAACAATGGGTTCGATGACGGTTTGGATGTACCGTGCACTATTCAGTGTCCCCTCGACGATCACCAGAGGTGTACGGCCAGTGTAGGAGATCACTCCCCACACCATGATGCCGGGTGTTGGCCCTGTGTGCCTCGGTCGTATGCAGTCCTGATTGTGGCGCTCACCTGCACGACGCCAAACACGCATACGACCATCATTGGCACCAAGGCAGAAGCGACTCTCATCGCTGAAGACGACACGTCTCCATTCGTCCCTCCATTCACGCCTGTCGCGACACCACTGCAGGCGGGCTGTAAGATGTTGGGGCGTGAGCGGAAGACGGCCTAACGGTGTGCGGGACCGTAGCCTAGCTTCATGGAGACGGTTGCGAATGGTCCTCGCCGATACCCCAGGAGCAACAGTGTCCCTAATTTGCTGGGAAGTGGCGGTGCGGTCCCCTACGGCACTGCGTAGGATCCTACGGTCTTGGCGTGAATCTGTGCGTCGCTGCGGTCCGGTCCCAGGTCGACGGGCACGTGCACCTTCCGCCGACCACTGGCGACAACATCGATGTACTGTGGAGACCTCACGCCCCACGTGTTGAGCAATTCGGCGTTACGTCCACCCGGCCTCTTGCATGCCCACTATATGCCCTCGCTCAAAGTCCGTCAACTGCACATACGGTTCACGTCCACGCTGTCGCGGCATGCTACCAGTGTTAAAGACTGCGATGGAGCTCCGTATGCCACGGCAAACTGGCTGACACTGACAGCGGCGGTGCACAAATGCTGCGCAGCTAGCGCCATTCGACTGCCAACACCGCGGTTCCTGGTGTGTCCGCTGTGCCGTGCGTGTGATCATTGCTTGTACAGCCCTCTCGCGGTGTCCGGAGCAAGTATGGTGGGTCTGACACACCGGTGTCAATGTGTTCTTTTTTCCATTTGCAGGAGTGTAATTAAATAAAGAATAGTATCAATATATTATTGACTTTGGTTTGAATTTCACGTAGCAACATTTTTAAATGTATTGAAGCGTTAAACACTTTATCTAATTTGTTTATGTACGCAAATATTCTGGTGTAGTGGAGGAAGATAGAGGTTTCACAAGTGCGCAGCGATCTTTTTTCAAACAGTTGTGGTATACATCGCTTAATTGAGGTAAACTACTGTCCTGTGATTTATTAATAGGGGTTCCGAGACATATTCAATAGGAAATAGGAACTTCTGAAGCAGCTCGTGTTAAAATCATGGTTATTTCCCACATAATCGCGCGAAGTGTCTCAGAGATGGCTCCACAATGGCTCCACAATTGGGTCACGATCTTTTGTGTTAGGGTATGTGTTCAAGTGTGGCAGTGGTGATATTTCTCAGAATTGTTTAAATATTCTCTCTTCATCTGCAAAGTTCTCTTTGTGCAGTGGTGCATTCAGTTCCTACGACATCTTCAAGTTACGTTTGTGAAAATGTTCTGTAACGTCATGTGTAATAATTGCTTCCTAAAGCAGTTAGCGAAATGCAACACACGAAAGCGAACCAAGAAGGATGCAGCAGTTCAGAGTCCATAGCAGAATCTATTTTCAGACAGGCATTTGCCTTCGAAGATGTTCTCATGTGCATCGGTATTCCACAGGGGATTACTGGGTAAAAGCTGCTTTATTTGTGGTTCGGTCCAACCATGACCGATGGCGTGTGCAGGTCCAGGAGGCCAGGAGGAGAAAAGATGGTAGCACATGCTTTACATGGATTTCTTGGATGCTTTTGTTCTGGGATTAGCGTGACATCTGGTCTGTCAGTCATGGGTCCCAAGAGGCCACCTCTGGTGCATAGCGTGGCCGCTGATGCACACGTTGCTTCGTGGGGCCGCCCAGGCAGGTGGCGTTCTGTGCAGACCAGTGGGCAGAGCATGCTTCGCGATGGAGAGATTTTTAACAGAATAATTATGTGTGATGCGTGTTTAGTAACGGTATTTCTTGTACGAGCGGAATAAAATAATCAGTCGATGTAATAACTTCTGTTTGATGTATTTTACAAGATCTGAATCTTCTCAAATAGAAAAGAATGATGATTAAGAGAGATCTAACCTCTGCAAAACGAATTTTTTATAAATAAACAATATACCCACCATTATGTAATTGAATTTCCTGTCATGAGGTCCTTCATTTGCAGAAGAGAGCCACCAATTTCTGGGTAGTGGAGGGGGAGATGGGAGGTTAGGGTTGGGGGGGGGGGTTTACAAGAGGAGGAGGGTTTAATTAATTTACCAGTTTAATTAAGTAGTGAGCCAAACTGATAGATTAAGAAGAGGCTTCTCGAATAACTCAGACTGGAAGTGTACCTGTATCATCGAGGGGAGAAGGGGGTTGGAAGTTTCCTGAGGGGTTAGGAGGAGAAAGGGGAGGGGAGAGGTGGCGGATCAGTAGGTTAAACACCTGTCAATTAAAATTAAGGTTTATCCACAGGTGGTCATAATCGTCTTAGCCGAACAGTATGTTAAGAACCTGTCAAAGAAAAGAGAGCAATAGGTTTATATATATGAAAATGGTATCTGTTCTTTCGGCCATGTCCGAAAGAACAGATACCATCTTTATATAAATATAGTTAAGGCTCACAGGCCATTTGACCATGTTCTTCTGTGCGGATGCACAAACAGTGCCCGAACTCTTACGGGAATCGGCAAAAAGCCGCGAGTAATGAGTATAACGGGCAGTGGCGCTATGAATATAGTGCGGAACAATAAGTTGTGGATGTGGGTCTCACGGGAGGCGTGCCAGAGGTACGTCCCTGCAGTTGCTCTACCATCCTTGTTCTCGGTGGCTCAGATGGCTAGAGTGTCTGCCATGTAAGCAGGAGATCCCGAGTTCGAGTCCCAGTCCGGGCACACATTTTCAACTGTTCCCGTTGACTTATATCAATGCCTGTTTGCAGCTAGGGGTATTCATTTCATTGTAAGCAGTAGGTTTGTCCCTGCATGTATACTTGCTCCTAATAGGCAATGTGCATTAACAAATTGTCCTGATGTTCGTGTTGCCCTACTGCTCTCCTCACAACAATGAAGGTCTCTCTTAATTCCTCCACCCACTCAGGAATTTCATCCTCTTCTGAATTGGGGAAGAGTCGTCCATCCAGCTCCCCTCCGACATAATGATCTAATAATAATAACATATACACAAAATAACTGAGGAAAAAATACACTTATAGGAGATGTGCAATGGGTCAAGGTTATCCCTAACGCGTACCCCTCCCTAGTCATATTCCTCTGCTACGAAATAATCAACAACAAAGAATACGTGACATATTTCATGTATCTCATGAAATTTTTATCAAACAGGAACACAGTATGTATACACAATACTATGAAGAAAATGAAAAATATATTTATTAGTTACAATAATTTTGCTGGTGGTGGCTTTCAGCACCCAGGTCGTCAGTTATCTGCTGGATGTGTACTTATTGAAAAGAAAAGAAGTAACGTTTTATCGATTTTGATCCTCGAAATCAGCTACTTCAACAACAAGGTGTTATGCATACAATGAAATTTTTAGAAAGAAATTACGTATACACAGTACTATGATGAGAAGAAACGGAAATATACGAAAAAAGAAGTAACGTTTATCGATTATGATGCTTGAAATAATCTACAACAACAACATATTACGTAAAAGTTGATTTTTACACAGAAATTACTTATGCAGGATACTATGATAAAAAATTAATAG
This sequence comes from Schistocerca gregaria, assembly GCF_023897955.1. Classification (NCBI taxonomy): domain Eukaryota; kingdom Metazoa; phylum Arthropoda; class Insecta; order Orthoptera; family Acrididae; genus Schistocerca; species Schistocerca gregaria. The sequence goes on along the minus strand of NC_064931.1, from coordinate 440,169,409 downwards.
TCATGTATGAAATTCTCTGTGAAAAAATAACTTTTAATAATTTTTATGCACGAAAACATGTACAAAAGCAAAGACTCACTGACTGACTGTTAAATAATTGCAACATACTACATATGTGAACAAAGAAATATATCTATACTACTTATGACGATATTACCACTGTTGTTGCCACTGTTGGACCTCTGGCTTCACCTCTTCCACTATTAGGTGCACTGAAACTATAATACGAAATATATTCAGCACTATGAAATTCTTAGGCTATATGGATGAGGTTACAGTTGGCGGTTTGAATTTGTACTTACAAGGAAATTTCGATTGCCTTGAGCATTTCCTGCCACTGGCAGTACAGCTGCTGTTGCCTGATGCTGCTGCAGAACGCTTCACATTCCTATAGACATGACGCAACAAACAGACTAATAATGCACACAAGTAAGGAGCAAGCTGACCTGACTGTGAATGACAGCAGACTGAGAACAGGAGCGGAGGGGGTAGGTTTTATATAGATGAACAAATATGGTGGGAACCAATTAGAGTATACTATTTGAGGATACCTTGGTAGACAGGTGTGGAGAGGTTGGTCCACACAAACAGGAAGCTTTCACTTGAGGTTTCTCATGACTGGAAACATGCTTTTGTTCAGAGCGATTAGCGTGACTTCTGCTCTGCACAGTACACAAGTTGCTGTCTGTGCAGAGTCAACACCTGTTGCAGGAATATGTGTAGCAGCGAGAGCATGAGCATGCAATGCCCTGCGGTTGGTGTGAAATATTTTTGACAATTTAGTTACATACAGTGAGTTATGTTGATTATATTCCTTGCACAATCAGAATAAAAAAGACGAGCGATTTAATTAGATGCTTTTTACAAGACCTTCATCTTCCTAAACAGAACAGAACGATGAGCAAGAGAGAGCCAACCTCTGAAAATTGAATTTTATAAATAAACAGTTTACCCTCTGCTATGTAATTGAATTTCCTTTTGTGAGATCCTTTCTCTCTAGCACAGAGACACCAATTTCCGGGTGGGGGATGGGAGGGGAGGGCAGGAGGTTTCCCAGAGGGGAGGGGTTAATTAATTGATCATTTTAATTAATTAGTCAATCAGATTGATAGAGTGGGAGGGGGCTGTTTTAAAAACTCAGGACTGAAAATGTACTTGCATGGGTGTGGGGAAAGAGGCGGCTGGAGATTTCCAGAGGGATTGGGGAGGATGAGCGGGAGAGGGAGGGGTTGGGGGGAGGTTTTTCAGAATGACAGACTATCCCCGGGGCGTCATAAATCAACCCTAGGGGCTTATAACCCACTCAGAAGAACAATAGGATAAGGTCATAAATGAATCAGCTGTCACAATTTAGTTAATTTACATATCAATTTAATATCAAATGTAATGTATAAGTATAGATTATGGAGCTGTCAGTCAAATGAGAACAATAGGTTAAGGGCTGACATGGAGCAGAACATTAGGTCTGCCCCTGAATTTATGGTTGCCTTTTATGTAGACAACCCACATTAAAAAAACGCCCTCATGCCCACTTTACCCTTTCTACTGAGATGACCTGGTATGGCCAGCCACACCGTGACACTAAGACCATGGAGGGACCTAGTGTGCAGAACTGCTGCCCTGCCGTAACCTCAAACCTCTGCTGGCAGGTTCATGTGGCGTCCTCATCTGGCACAGCCACGTTTTCATGATTAGGATGGAAGAGTCAGTTACTTTTCTTACAAAAATGAACAGTAGTTGCAGTGGGGAGCAGCATGCTTGTTATACACATGCACCATTATTACTAGTCAGTTATCTCAAAACACTACTGCCAATTTCATTTCCTATATGTGTCCTCATTTCACACCTACAAATAAATTTTATGCTTCATTGTGTATATGTAGTTAAAGTTTTTCTACCATATGTAAACTGCATTGTCTCAGAGCCTAATTCAATATCCGTGTTAAGATTGATGCTATGTTTCACGATACCTTTTGTATCACTTCTGAACAGATATTCTCTTGAGTCCATGCTATGCTACTTCGTCCTTAGCAAACGGAAGTAGCTTATCATTTTAAGTGTGCTCTAAACTCGTCTAGTCAATTCCTTATTTAGGATACGCTCCGTCTCAGTTTCTCGAATCTTTGTTCCAAATGCTTGTTTAAGATTCTGGTATATTATTACCTTTCTTATTTTGTGACACCCCTTAACGGACGTCAAACGGGCCGACTTGGAGCAGGAGAGGCACCACAGGACATTTTATTTTCTATTGTGTGTACTTTTACAAATAAATTCATAAAACTTTGTCAGCATGACCAGGAAGGATTCCGGATTCACACTCATAGCAGTGGAAGTGCAAAAACATAACAAAATAAACTTTTTTTTAGATATGAAATTACATCATTTTTTCACTCTCTGTTGGCTGCATTTGTTGCTATAGGCACATTTTTCATCACATGTAAGAGAGATTCTTCTATGAATTTTGCACAGCATACAAACCGTACTTACAGGTGTATGAAACTCTAGAATTTTCCAATTCTATTAAAAACTGTGGTAAAAATTGAGATAATTGACTACAAAATTTGATTTTTTTCTAAACATAAAGTTTAAAACGTAACAGCCCATTCATTTTTTCATAAATGTAATAGATTATAGAGTTTCAGACATCTGTAAGTATGGTTTGTATGCTGTGCAAAATTCATCTAACAGTCTCTCTTACTTATGAAGAAAAGTGTACCTATAGCAACAAATGCACCCAATAGTAAGTGAAAAAATGATGAAATTTCACATGTAAAAAAAATATTTTGTTATGTTTTTGAACTTCCGTTGCTACGAGTGTGAATCCTGAATCCTTCCAGGTCATCCTGACAAAGTTTTATTAATTTACTTGTAAAATTATAGATAGTGGAAATTAAAATGTCCTGTGGTGCCCCTCTTGCTCCAAGTCGGCCCGTTTGACGTCCTACCCCCCTTAAGGAGCTCTGGTAATTTCGCCATATATTATATGCATTTGCACGTAACACTATCAACTTCGTATTCTCAGGAACCTTAAGAAGGGGTCTCTCCGATGTGTTAAGGGTATAACTTGTCAGCACACTCTGAAGGAAGGGGGTTAGGTTATCGGGTCTGGTGACTAGGTTTTCAGGTAAGCAGTCTACGTTGAAAACTGTTTCAACAATAAGTGCCTTTCAGTTTTCTCTCTTCAAAGCAAAGCCTTCCAGTTCTCTATACCCGTAACTGTTTTGATAGTTATTCTTGTTCTTCTGACGTCAATGATTGTCCACTGTGCTGTTTAACCTCCCACGATGTAACATTATTAGCCACTACCCGATTTGTTATATTAACATCTGTATTGGTCTCTGCACAAGCACGACTTGCAACTGTAGCACGTTGCCCCAGTTAATAGCTCACAATTAGGTCCAACTCTTGCAGTATTATATCCTTGTCTGTCTACGGTTTTGCTAAGCCCAAGTACCAACGTCTCATTCTCATCAGTCCTTATTGGATGATATACAGAAGGACAGTACATTGTCAAACCTCCTAATTTGCGAAGGTATGAGTGAGTGATATAAGAGTACTGCAAATACAGGGTGTCTGGAAAAACACCGACAAGCCTTACGGACAGGTTCCTTACAGCAAAAAGAGAAAAAAACGACTAGTCAGCATGGGCTCTAAAATGTATACCTCAAGAGCAAAAAAGGAGTTGTTGATCTTCGATACTATGAAACAGATATTTTCTACTGCAAGGACTTTAAATATTTCGGGAGGAGATAGTATGCACCAAACCTAGAATAAAAGTCCTTTGAACATGGCATCTACAATGCATACTTTTATAGCTATGAGCAGTTGTTCATCTTCGCTAGTGTGAAACAATCTCTTCTACTGATGAGCTTATACAGTATGTACTTTCGAGCCCATGTCTCTAGATATTTTGTTGTTATTTTGGTGTAAGAATCCTGGCCCTGAAGCTTGTCGGTCTTTTTGTTTTGGACACCCTGTATATGCAGGTGATAGTCCACTGGCATGGTGGCTAGAAATCTATGTCGTAACAGCGTGTCTGTCAGATAGTTATCTGACTTTGGTAACGTGATAAATATGGTTGCTAATGATGGTTGCTGTCTCGTGAGCCTGATGCCAAAGTATTGTGGTCACATGTGTCGAGAAATGTGCAAGTTTGCCATTCTTTCAATATGATGAGATATGAACATTAATGTAGAGTTGTTTTTTCACCTGAGTGGCTCTGACAGATTCCGAGCTACAAATGGTGACACTTTCAGATCGATGGGTGTTACTACAAGCAGGTAGACGATGCTACTGTGAGGTCTTCCGATTATTAAGAATAGCCAACGTATACCCGAATCACTTACGAAGAAGTTGCTGCTGAGTACATACTCTTTAAATGCAAGCACTTTTACAGTTACTCTTTCTGATCAGAAGTAACCAGCACGCCTTTGTAATGCGACATTGACCATCAGATGTCACGAAAAGCAGACCTGCAGATGTGAAAGGAGGCGATTGATATTGTGTCGCCAACAAAGAACCAGTAACAACAGAACAGTCCGGTTAGGAGAACTCGCAGACTGCGAACATGGTCTATTCATTAGATATCCCCTGAGTAACAAATGCATCCTGAACATTTCAATCATAACACTGCTGCTCAGTTCGACTTTTGGTGATGTGTCTGTGAAGTGGAAATGCGAAGTAACAACCACAGCTTAACCAAGGCAGGGCAAACTACATGTACTGACGGACAGGAGCCGCCTTGCATTGTGGAGGGTGACTGTAAAAAAATCACAGAGAAACAGCGCATGGAATCGGTACTGTATTCCAGTGTGCTAACAAGAGTTAGTGCCATGACTGTACCTAGGGAGTTAAAAGAAATCGGGTGCAATGATCAAGCAGCACCTCATAACCCAAACACTTTTGTAGTCAGTACTGAGCGATGTTTAAGGTGGTGTAACCAGCCATACCACAGGATAGTGGACGAGTGGAAACAAGTAATTTGGAGAAATGAATCGCGCTGTAGCTCGTGGCTATCAGATGAATGTATTTGCTTTTGGCGAATGCCTGGAGAAGGTCTGGGTAGTGTCAACTGTGAAGTAGGAATAGGTGGTGTTACGGAATGGTGGAGTTTTTCGTCGTTAAGTTGTCGCCCCATGTTCCACTTCATAACACTAAATGCGGGAGGATATGAACCCATTGTACAGCACTGTGTACTGCATACAGTAGAGGAACTGTTCGGAGACGATGATGAATTGTGTCAGCATGATGATGCACCCCGTCATAAGGCAGCATCTTTGAGGCAGTGATTTGTAGATAATAACATTCCTGAAATATACTGGCCTGTCCAGAGTCCCGACATGAAACATATGGAAGACCTTCAGAACGAGTTCGTTCCTGACCCCAGACTACCTTCTCTGGCTTCGGGACGTGGGCAATAATGGACTACCGTTCCTATGCAGACAGTGAAACATCTCACTGAAAGTCCCTACGCACTGTCATTGTACTGGATAGACTGCTGATAACACTCTGGAAGCCACGAGTGATCCCCCTGCTGATATCACACGACTTTTTCCAACTACCCTCCGCAATGCTCGACGGCCACCGTCCGTCAGTACACTGATATGATTGGCATTGGTTTAGCACTGGTTGATGATCCTTTGCGTTTGCACTTTACAGGCACACCAACACCAGTCGCCTTGGACAGCTTTAGAAGGGCTGAAGGGCTGACAGATTTCATAGTCAGATGTCATCCAATGGCTAGTCTCCTGACCGACCCCCTGTGCTGTTACAGCTTCTGTTCTGATGACACAATACGTCCCGTTCCTTTTGTACCAGCGGGTCTCCCTTTCGTGAGATATAGTGGTCAATTCCGCAACATGTAGGGGGTTCAAATGGCTCTGAGCACTGTGGGACTTAACATCTTAGGTCATCAGTCCCCTAGAGCTTAGAACTACTTAAACATAACTTACCTAAGGACATCACACATATACATGCCCGAGGCAGGATTCGAACCTGCGATCGTAGCAGTCCCGTGGTTCCGGACTGAAGCGCCTAGAACCGCACGGCCACCGCGGCGAGCTCAACATGTAGGGGTTTCAGGATATCTTTGATCAGAGAGTGTAGATCGCGACGCTGTAACAGCTGACTGCACAGAAACCTCATGGCATCAGATAATTAGAGGCCTACAACTGATGTCAAAATCCACGAACTTACCAATAATCTCACTGCTCTCTACGACAAACACGCCCATATTCGTATGATGTGAGTAAGAAAATCTCCTACTCCTTGTCTGACAATTGAATTTCGTCAGATGATGAACAATAGGGATGCTGCACATTGACGATTAACAGCAAATCGGAAATCCGAACTTCACGGAAAATATAAAAAGCCGTGAAACAAGGTAAAGCAGAGCGTACGCAAAGCCAAAGTTCGGCTCGCAAGTTCATCTGAGATTTGTAATTGTTGTTAAGCAGTTATGCTGTTCTGTGTTCAAGTGTCACATTAACAATTCACTTTGAGTGTACGTTAAGTGAATCTTCTCTTGAAATGGAAAACCGTCTGGGACGAGCAGAACAGCCAACGGCTGGGGTCGAACTGACACCTGGAGTTGCCGCCGCATCGCCCAGGAACGCTGATGTCGCCACACTTGTCAAGGCTGAGACATGTGCCGCGCCAGACCCACGGGTCGCGCCTGGGCTCGTTGTACGGACCATCGCTGACGCTGTCACTGCAGCAGTGTCGGAGTACATACAACAATACCTGTTAGACGAATGCGAGCGAGATACTTGCTCTGAACAGATACTTAAAACAAACTGAGGATAGGGCACAACTGCTCAAACAGAAACTGGTCAAGGAGTCTGACAACCTTGAAAAATATCACAGATACAATAATCTCAGACTGTTGAGACTTCCAGATAATAGTAGAGAGAATACAAACGAATTTTTTATGAATCTTGTCCACGCGATGCTAGGCCTGCAGTGGCACTGCATGACATTGACAGAAGTCGGACGAGTAGAGCGGGACGTAGGACGGCATGATCTACTATATCTAGACCAACAGGAACGAAGTTCGTGTCGTACAGGAAAAGAAGTGAAATCCTCACAGCGAAGAGAAAACTCCCAAGTCAGGTCTGACAATACTAGAGAATCTCACCTCTGATAGGTTAAACATTTTCAACAACGCAGTTTTGAGATTTGGGCTATAAACATTGGGAGAGTTCAAATGGCTCTAAGCACTATGTGACTTAACATCTGAGGTCATCAGTCCATTAGACTTAGAACTACTTAAACCTAACTAACCTAAGGACATCATAAACATCCATGCCCGAGGCAGGATTCGAATCTGCGACCGTAGCAACTGCGCGGTTCCGGACTGAAGCGAATAGAACCGCTCGGGCACAGCGGCCGGCTTTGGACAGTTGATGGCAGGATTATGGTGAAGACCGAAAATGGAAAAACATGAGTTTGCAATGAAAATGAACTAGAAATCTGGTGCTTTACGAGCTAATAACACTACTTCGTGTGTTCATATATCTATTGTAGGTTATTATGAACCACAATTCAAGTAATGTGTTAACTGCTTTGCTTTACTTCATTACTAATTCCTGTCTTTCCCTTGTTTCTTATTTATTTGGTCCATACGATACTAGCTTAGCCTTACTTCTATTATTAATTAACAATTTATTATCATATTGTTGCTATTATTCATCGTTAGTGCCACTAACAGCACACCGTGTTTTAGTCGGTTTATCTCGCTTTCAGTGCTGTGGCACACAGATTATTCTAGCTCTGTTTAGCGAGTTTCTTTTTCTGTCACCAGTTATCTGTTTAAAGACAGCTGTAAATTCAGCTAACCTTGGCCACAAAACCACCCTCCTTCCTGAAGAAACCTGCCCTTTCACTCCCTGGAAAAAGCTCTCCTCCACCTTAGCGCGTTTCCTTATACTTAGTTCCCTCGCCAGCACTGACCCGGAGTCGCACGTGTTCAGCAGCGCCATCCTCGCATGTTCTGCATCTGAACGCACCAAGCTCCATGTTGTACATGCAAATGTCCAATTTCTGCCAGTTTATCTTGACGATTTCCGTCATACGTTTCAAGAAACTACCGGCCGCGGTAGTCTCGCGGTTCTAGGCGCGCAGTCCGGAACCGTGCGACTGCTACGGTCGCAGATTCGAATCCTGCCTCGGACATGGATGTGTGTGATGTCCTTAGGTTAGTTAGGTTTAAGTAGTTCTAAGTTCTAGGGCACTGAAGACCACAGCAGTTGAGTCCCATAGTGCTCAGAGCCATTTGAACCATTTTTTCAAGAAACTGACATCCATGTAATACTTTTGTCAGAAACCTCGCTCCAACCAAATATTCCCACTAGTTCGGTAAATATATATAGACGGCTACATATTTCTAAACCACAATGAAAATAATAGAGGAGGAGGTGGAGTACCTTATAATTACCGACCAGTCAGCGTATTTCCCACTGAATTCAAAAATGGTGAATATACTGTTCACAACCAAATCACTGAATACTTATACGAATTCAATTTATACGACAAATATCAGTCCGGGTTTTGCAATTTAAAACAGAAATCCGTCCGAACAGGTCACAGAAGAGCCAATGGATTTTGTAAACACCATAGCACGAGCACTGAGCTAATTACGGTAATGATGACCTGAAATATGCCACGAACAAATGTGGGGTCCCAATATAGACACTACTAGACTTCAGGAAAGATTTTGATACTTATACGTTTGACACACAGAGAAATGCGATAAATAAATTTTTCATGTAGCGCTGTAGGCATCAGGACCTGGGTATGTTGGCTGAACGCCAGGCAGCACAAGGGAATTAGCATGAAATTGCTTAATGCTCTTTATCAATGCTGCTTTCCACAGCCCTGTACAGGATGGCGGCGACTTGGCCGAGGAATTCTACTGGTGGTGGTCGCGGCAGTTACCCCGGGCCCTCGTGGCCCTCTGTGGCGGTGCTCCGAGATCGAAGAGCTTCAGGGCAGGCTGCCCCGATGTAGATGGGAACTGCGGTCATCAACCAGCATCTCATATGTTGGCCAGGCGACACTGCCCCATGGAGGTAGAGCTTTGATACTGACAGAAGAGATTTTAGTAGGGATGGCTTGGTTATATACACTGATAAGCCAAATCATTCTGCACACCGCCCAACGCGAAGTTGGATGTCAGCTGATCGCGTTGCGGGCAAGTGACGCGGTAACAGAAATATGTAAGCGGAGCAGACACGGACGGGGGATTACCCTCGCGAAGATATGAGCCCCAAACCGGGAAATCCATCGAAATAAGCGACTTTGACAAAGGGCAGAGTATAATTACGCAGATCCTATGAACGAGTATCTCGAAGAAGGCGAAGATGGTCGGGTGTTCACTTGTTCTGTCGTGAGCACCTGCAGTAAGAGGTAGAAGTACAGTGAAACTACCAATAGGCGCTTAATGGCTGGACGAGCACGACTTTTCACAACACGTGGGGTCTGGGTACTTGTTTGCTCTGTAAAGTAGGATAGTTAACGATCTGTTGCCTCTCTGCCGAAAGAGCACAATTATGGTGCGAACACAAGTGTTTCGGAGCACACTGTTAATCGTGCGCTATTGAACATTGGTCTCAGCAGAATACCACCCCTACTTGTTCATATGTTGGCCCAAAAACATCGTCAATTACGACTGCAGCAGGCACAGGACCATTAGGATTCGATAGTCCATCAATGGAAACGTGTCGGATTTTCGGGTGAATCACGTTTTTGCTACACTAGGTCGACGGTCACCTTCTCAGACACCTTCATCCAGGTGAACGTCGGCTTGAAACGTGCAGTGGGCCACGGACCCAGGTTGGTGGGAGCAGTAGTCTGCTATGGGAGATATTCTCCTGCAATTGCGTGGGACCTGTGGTTGTAATCGAAGACACACTTACAGCTGCGAACCACGTGCATCCCTTCATGCTTGATGTCTTCCCTGAAGGCGATGTCATTTTCGGTAGTATAACTGTTCACGTCTCGGAGCTACAATCGTGCTACAGTGGTTTGAGGAGCTTATAGTGACCTCACGTTGATATCTTTGCGACTATATTCGCCTGATGTAAATCCTATGGAACCCATCTGGGTCGCTATTGGGCGCCATCACCACATACGCAAATCAGCGACCTGTTATTTATGCGATTTACATGACCTCTGCGTTCGCATTTAATGACTCATGCCTCCACAAACCTATTAACAAATTGTCGGATCCATGATACACAAAACAAGTGATGCATTCCATACCAAAGACGTACAAGCAAGATATTAAGCAGGTCGTAATAATGTTTTGGCTCATCAGTGTATACTGTTCCTCTCTGCCAGTGTTTGGCCCCAGCTATGCCTTTCGGCGTGTACACACAACACTTCGCCGGCCGCTGGTGTTGAAAGGCTTGCGACACCTTGCTGCTTGAGAACTGCTGCATCAACTATTTCCACACAGTACCAGGTTGGCCAGCTTTGCAATATTGCGATGGCTATGGCTTTCGTAAAGCACGACACCCGCGCTCGCTGCTGTAATACTCTTTCTAACTTAGCGCACTTATGGCCAAATACGGTTACTACCCTACATTACCCTCCCTCGTAGCAAGACCCAGTCTCCGGTCACCTTAAAACTAGCTTACATTTGTACAGTCTACAGTGACTATTTCTCTGTTGGCTGGTCCAGTTGACTCTATCCCACTTTCAGTTCGGTGCTACTATTATTATCGTATGTACTACTTATCCTAAGTTCCGACAGTTTCTTCCCGGTCTCCTCTGGTTCATCCGCACTTCTGCTTGACCTGTACTCTGTTACCTCTGTTGCCTTGTAGTCTCTGGGAATCCAGTTCATCGTGATTTGAACAGTAGCTGGTTCTGTCCGTCTGTTCGTGTTCCATTTCTTGTAAATGAAATCAAAGACTATGAATAGCTGAGTAAGTGTCGCTGGGGACTTGATAGAACAGTAGTCAACGTGGTACTGGTCCTCCTTCTGTCGCTCTACGTGCTGTATTAGTTTCTCCACAGATACTCGCCCCTCCTGTTCGTTAATGAGTATATGTGGAATGTACTAACTCTGGCCAATACAACCGAGGCTGAGCAATGCTCAGTTGTGTCATTCCTAAGGTTGTGGCTGGTAGGCGCAAGGTAGGTCCCTCTACTTCGCATAACGTCCCACTTATCAACAATCCACTCCCGTCTAGTTCTACCATTTTTGCTGTGGTATGCTTCTCCTGCTCGTAGCAACTGGTTACTGCTATGACTTTCTCTTAGGAGGAGTTCAAGTGCACCTCAACAACTCGGGCCTGATTATTTCTTTCGTGCAGGTTTTTGCTCCTTTCTGCCCTAACTATAATTTCACTGGGCATGACTTGTGGCCTTCCCTCACTATCCTGTTTGGACGCACTGTGACCTTCCCCCTATGGCACTTCACAACTGTGCTTCCTACATTTCTGCATGCCTGCTGTTATCCTCCGAAATCAACAAGAACCATTTCACCTTTACCCAGAAAAGCGACTTCAACATTGCCCACTCGACTGGATATGCATCAACTAGAGCACAGGGATTCCTATTATCCTTTCCTTCTTCTCAGAACCACTGCTGCCCTGCAGCAGTCCATCTCCCTTGCACTTCGACAACACACTACATTTATACCTAATAAACAAAATGATAAACAAAGTAAATATTTTCTTATGCCCTAGGTTTGTACGTATAAGAGCCTCAGCTCGTCGGCTAATCTACATTTTACTGTCTCTCCTCTGAACCTATCTTTTCTCCTTCTTCTTTTGTCCCAGTTCCACGCCTCCTGGGATAACCTTCGGACTCTCCCTAAAATGTTTCAAACATCCAACATTTACAATCGTCGTCCTAGTAGGAAATTGTATCTTGACGTTTGTATGTATGTATATTATCGTATGTTAACCAGGGACCTTGAAACGACGGAGAGGCTCCATCCCCGCCGCAACCGCAGTGGTCCACAACCCCACGACGACTTATGCAGTCCACTTCACCCCTCCGCTGCCCCACACCGAACCCAGGGTTATTGTGTGGTTCGGCCCCCGGTGGACCGCCCCCCCCCCCCTCCAGGAAAAGTCTCAAACCAGACCAGTGTAACCCCAATGTTTGCGTGGTAGTGTAATGGTGGTGTACGCGTACGTGGAGAACTTGTTTGCGTAGCAATCGCGGACATAGTGTAACTGAGGCGGAATAAGGGGAACCAGCCCGCATTCGCCGAGGCAGATGGAAAACCGCCTAAAAACCATCCACAGGCTGGCCGGTTCACCGGACGTCGACACAAATCCGCCGGGCGGATTCGTGCCGGGGACCAGGCGCTCCTTCCATGTCAACTCGTACATGTAGGATGTTATTCCTCGGCACGATAGCATCTACGGGCAGGAGAATCGAACGTGTTACAAAACTCACAGTGTAGGTGCGTAATTCGAAGAGCACCACGATTAGTTTACCATACTTCCTAGCCATGAAACTCCCTGGATTAAAACCCAATCGATAATCCGTGTGACCACTTACACCTGTCTGTTAGCACCATGGATCCTCGATCGAGGATCTGCAGTCGGCATCGCACCATATCCTTGTCGATACCTTCCACGTCCTTTTTGATCCTCTTCCTACACATGGTGTATTAGTCTGCGCTGCAAAAGGTGGTTATTCAAGCTTCAGACTGATGGTCTCACAACTGTGACTTGTAGTGTATTAGGCTGAACGGTGACAGCCATACAGTACCTCATAGGGAACAACCCAGTATTTGTATGCTGTTTTCAGTTATATGTTGCGACAACAAATTTTAAATAGAAGTCCCAGTTGTATGGTATGCGACCACATAGTATCCAAACATATTCCCTATTATTCTTCCTTTAGCTTGCGTATGTTGCGAGCTAGTGCTCAGTTTCTCTACCCAAAACAGCTGACATAATTCTTACAACAAATTCGACATAAAGTTGGTTCCGCGATCGGTCACTATCGTCTCGGGTACTCCAAAGTTCAGTATCCAATTGTTAACTTACACTTGTGCTACTGTTACTGTGTGTTGGTTTGCAATAGCAACCATTTTTACATATCACGAGAAAGATCTATAATTTTGAGCAGATAGATGTTTCCTGCTGGTGTCTGATTGGAAGGACCTAAGATACGGATGTCAATCCCAACTAACTGAAACTGTGCCAATGCTTCAGGTAATCTCTGCAATTGAACTCCCTTCTAACTCAAATCCGCCCTCCCTATCCACACACAATATACAATTCCATGCGTATTGATCCACATCTGCCTTTCTATTCCTCCACCAGTACCTCCCTGCTACTCTTCCGTTTGTAGATTTGCAGCTCCCAGGAACCGCTAACATGTGATCATGTGTCTCCTACAATACATTGTCTCTCAAATTTGCGGGAACCACTACCCGTGGCTTTAGCTAGTTTCTCTGTACAACAGTCCATCATGTACACAAAACCGAGATTGCCTATGAAGCTCTTTACATTTGGCATCTGTCGCCCGCGCTCGCTGCTTGCCACTCCTTAAGTTCATTATCTGTTATTTGTTATACCACCACTTTTCTGCTTAACCCATCATTTCCATGCTTTTTCCTGGGTCAGTGTTATCACCTCATAACGGAACTCACTCAACCCTACGGCTTATGGCGTCAGTCTTAAGATGGACATTTCAATCCCCTTCCTATGGCTGGCGCTGCTGTAATCCTCTTTCCGACTTTCGGAATTTACGACCAAATATGGTTACTGTGCTACAGTGTAATGAACTGGTTTGCAAACAATGTGTTGTTAGAATGTTACTGTTATCATCCTCTATTTATTCTGAGCTCGGTCGCCATATAAAAGATTACTACTGTGAATTATTTATATTAGTTCTGGGAAGGGGGGCATATAAAGTGTCCCTGAATTCTAATAATTTAGGCAGACGTTATAAAAAGAAACGTATCTAGCTTGCAGTCTCGCCAGAAATGAAATTGTTGCTTTAACTCTATTAATTAGTTCTTTTATTTCCTATTCAATTTACTGGTCCATATACTGAGATTTAATTCTGAATCACCATTCATAAAAAGTGCAATGGATAACTTTATTTAATTTAACTCATTCAAAAACAGGGTCAGAATGCCACACCTAATTTTATTCATGAGAAATTTATCTTATTAGGTCGTAAATGCATTAACGGTTTGCATGTGATTGTCATATGTAAGTCTTGGGTTCTTTTTAAACATTCATTTATCAAGCTTATTTCATTCGCATATATACAAAGAAACTACACTTATCAAAATAATGCAAAGGATTCGTCGCCATTGTACATAAAATTAAATTTATCTGCACATCTACATTTAATAGTAATAGGGAAGAATGGGATGTCTTAAAAAAAGGGGAAAATAAGACAAGGAAGGCGTGACGAAGGATAGGAGTCTCGTGATCATACGCTTGTTCATTCATCAAAGGAAAAAGAAAATACATCTTTGCTGCCAATAACCACTATGAGGCCCACATCCTGCTTGACAGACAAGTCTTAGCTCAACTAAGAGTAAGAGCTAAAATGGGAGAACTCAATTAAATTACACAACTCCAAAATGGAAAAATTGATCCTTGCACTTAGATGTTCATTCTATTTTCCAATTTTAAATCCATCCAGTGATTAGCAAAGAAATGAATTTCGATGCCGTCAAACTGCCGTCTCTAAGGAAAATCAAATCCAATTTGGAAATTTGTACATATAGTGCATATGCACTGACGGTGCAAGCGTTTATTGATAAATTCATTTCAACTAGTAATACTGCAACACCTGCCAGAAACTGCTTCATTAATTACTCAATCATAACTAGTTTCATGACCACTAAGCCACATCTTCAAGTTTGACGGTATCAAAGTGCTGCAGTGTCAATTACCAAGTGACGACTACGGACCTTTCGTTGTGATTAGCTCTCCATGAAGGTAAATAATAGACGTCCCTTATCTTCTTCCTTGAAACTGACGCATAAAAACACACCAGTCATCCATAAAATGACAGAAGACACGAGGCAAGACGAAACCCTAAAGAGAAAATTATGGGAAGACCCAAATCCGAAGAAATGGACAAGAGTCCCCCATTAACTCCAACTTCGCAGGAAGTTGAGTGAGCAACCACACGTGATGCGGCCAGGACGCCGGCACAACGCATACTGAGTGCATGGGTCGTGTCCACGAGAGACAAGCCAGACATGCATGCACGGAATTGGAGGACGACCATCGGAACCCTCATGGAGAGCTAATCACAATTTAAGGGACAGAATCCTGACCTGGTGATGAACACTGCCGCACTTTGATACACTCAAGCTGTCGTTAGATCTAACTGTAGACTGTGTATCTTCTTTATGTTGCCTGTTTTCGTTTGAAGCTTTGACTTTATGGTCACGAAACTACTTGTGTTTTCTGGCAGCTTTTCCGGTTTTATTTGTTAAAAAGGGGTTACTACACCTGTGGTTGCCCCATATGCCAAGTAATGTTTGTATCGATAAGTAACGGGAAAAAAATTGACTTCTGCACCTAGTCGTATGGCGTCCTAGATATATAAGGCCGCCAGTTTGCAAGTATCCTAAATTCAAGGAAAACATGAAATTCATTTCCGCATTTCACACAGTTCTGTTTTGCCAATTACCTTGACACATTGAAAGCAATTCCACTTTGGTAACTGTATCAGAGAACAAAGTTTTCTTCTACTGAACATCATGTGAAAGCCCACTCACTCAGAGGGAAAGTAACTGCTCTAAAAAACACAAGAATAACTGTAAATCCACAGCCGAAATTACCCCTACCGCAGTTAGAATGATTTCCCCGTAATATTAGCTTGCCGAAATAAAGATTATTAAAAAGGAACCCGCATGCTAAGTAAAAACGGTTCAAATGTCTCTAAGGACTATGGGACTAAACATCTCAGGTCATCAGTCTCCTAGACTTAGAACTACTTAAACCTGACTAACCTAAGGACATCACACACATCCATGCTCTAGGCAGGATTCGAACCTGCGACCGTAGCAGCTACGCGGTTCCGACTGAAGCTCCTAGAACCGCTTGGTCACAACGGCCGGCCATGCTAAGTAATTTCAGACACCTCCACCTACAGACTGTCTGAAGATATGTCCGATGTTACTCATTCTCAGCAGCAAAGTGTCATTGTACCGGACGAGCTGTAAACGTTCTCCGCTATCCCCAAAGCGGAGACGGCCACCAGAGATAACCAGATCACACCCTAGCCAACCTAATCTTAACTACTTGCTCAGACACCTGCCGTGATTATTCAGTTAAATATCTCAGCCTTTTCACCTAAACTGACGCCATTGGTAAAACTGCATTAGCAGACAACAGGGACCGGCCACCCTTATTAAGTTCATATTTGCTCATGTAATTTACCAATATTGGATTAAGTAATAGGAAATGATCACAGGAAGGGTACAGCTGTTCAAATATCAATATAAATATCGAAATTAAATCGATTCACATTCTCCCGAGAGGCATACTATCTCTGTACATGGGTAACGTGTGTTAATGGAACAGGAACTATCTACAGTAGTAGAAATACTTATGAAACTGATCTGATGCATCCGTCTCATTGCCTGCGGGAATGAAAAATCGTCTTTGAATCATGTTCTCTCAGGGCTCAGTCATAGGCCCACTTCTGTTTTCCCTTTCATTTCATCGGTTCTGTTCTTCTGCAAATATCATTTCTATGCCAATAACCTCCAGCATTATTTCAGTGCTGGAGCTGAAGATATAAATACTGCGATTGTTGACATGAATGATGATCGGTCTTCAGTGGTAACATGGGCGCACTACCGAGGACTAAAAGTAATTGCAAAAATGTTGCAAGGAATCTTAGTATCTCATCAGAAATTAATAAGTTCATAATATCAGCGAACAACTGCCTTGTATTTTGCTCGACAGTATTTCAATATCATATCAGAAAACAATGAAATACAGTTGTATAACTTAGGATGAGCATCCCAGCCGGGTCAAGAATACTGTCGCTATGTGCCGAAATACTTCCACTTGCCTTAATGCCCTCAATGTTTCAGCACGTATTTCCTCTGAATGTGAATCCACTATTGTGATGTAATTCGGCATGGCACGAGTTGTGAAAACACTAGAATATTTGAACTAATCATAAATGCTTGTGTGCCCTACATCTCAGATTCTTCAATATGGCCATGTCGGCCCTTCATACGCCCAGTTAGAGTGGTTGTGGCCAGACAAGGTACGTGACTACCACACACTATATCTACTTCATCGGCTCCTCAATGCGCAAGCACTCAAGTTCAAAATGGTTCAAATGGCTCAGAGCACTATGGCACTTAACTTCTGAGGTCATCAGCCCCCTAGAACTTAGGACTACTTAAACCTAACTAACCTAAGGACATCACACACATCCATGCCCGAGGCTATGGAGACAGCATGGCTCAATATTTCTGCAGGAGAACACTACCGACTTGTTGAGTTCATGTCATGTCGAGTTGCTGCACTACGCCGGGTAAAAAGCGGTCCGATACGATATTAGGAGGTATCTCATGACGTATGTCACCTCAAAGTAGGTTTCCTTCCCTTGACAAAGACACGGCCGATTTCCTTCCCCATCCTTTCGTAATTTGAGCTTCTGCTCTGTCTCTAATGACCATGCTGTCGACGAGACGTTAAACTCCAATCTTCCTTCCATCTCCCACGCGTCTTTCTTATACTCATTTTTGATGGCGCTCATAATAGAAACTTACTTTCGCGTAACTTCCAATTATTGTTGTATTTATCATATGCCAACATAATTTGTGTGTGTGTGTGTGTGTGTGTGTGTGTGTGTGTGTGTGTGTGCGTGTGTGTGTGTGCGTGTGTGCGCGCGCGCGCTTTTACCTTTCCCACTGTAATTTTTAATTTCTAAATATAATCTAACATCGCAATATACGCTGAAGCGACTAAGAAACTGGTATAGGCGTGCATATTTAAATACAGATATATGTAAACAGGCAGGACACGGCGCTGCAATCGCCAACGCCTATATAAGACAAGTGTCTGGCGCAGTTTTTAGATTTGGTACTGCTGCTACAATGGCAGGTTATGAAGTATTGACTTTGAACGTGGTGTTTTAGTCGGCACACGAGCGATGAGACACAGCATCTACGAGGTAGCGATGAAGTGGGGATTTTCCAGTACGACCATTTCCCGATTGTACCGCGAATATCAGGAATTCAGTAAAACATCAAATCTCCGACATCGCGGCGGCCAGAAAAAGATCATGCAAGAACGGGACCAACGACGACAGAAGAGCATCGTTTAACGTGACAGAAGTGCAACCCTTCCGCAAATTGCTGCAGATTTCAATGTTGGGTCATCAACCAGAGTCAGCGTGCGAACCATTCAACGAAACATCATCGATATCGACTTTAGAAAGCCAAAGGCCCACTCATATACCCTTGATGGTTGCACGACACAAAGCCTTACGCCTCGCCTGGGCTCGCCAATATCTACATTGGGCTTTCGATTACTGGAAACATGTTGCCTGGTCGGACGAGTCTCGTTTCAAATTGTATCGTGCGGATGGACGTGTATGGGTATGAATACAAGCCCATGCACCCTCGGACCCTGCACGTCGGCAGGGGACTGTTCAAGCTGGTGGAGCCTCTTTAATGGTTCAAATGGCTCTGAGCACTGTGGGACTTAACTTCTAAGGTCATCAGTCGCCTACTTAAACCTAAGTAACCTAAGGACATCACTCACATCCATGCCCGAGGCAGGTTTCGAATCTGCAGAGCCTCTGTAAAGGTGTAGGGTATGTTCAATTGGAGTAATATGGGATCCCTGATACGTCTAGATACGACTCTAAGAGGTGGCACGTACTTAAGCATTCTGTCTGATCACCTGCAGCCATTCACACCCATTGTGCATTCCGACGGACTTGGGCAATTCCAGCAGGACAATGCGACAACACACACGTCCAGAATTGCTACAGAGTGGCTCCAGGAAAACTCTTCTCAGGTTAAACACTTCCGCTGGCCACCAAACTCCCCAGACAGGAACATTATTCTAGCATATCTGGGCTGCTTTGCAACGTGGTTATCACCTCCTCGCATTCTCGTGGATTTAAGGACAGCAGTGCAGCACTACTTCAGACATTAGTCGAGTCCACGCCAGGTCGTGTTGCGGCACTTCTGGGTGCTCGCGGAGTACTTACACTATATTAGGTAGGTGTACCAGTTTCTTTGGCTCTTTGGTGTATGTAATATAATGTAATGTAAAATATGTAGAACGTCTGGTTTGATGTAGAACCAGATGGCCCTTATCTTTCCAGGTAAAATAAACAAATCGATAAAAAATAAACAGTGAGGGTCCGTATACTGGTAATATGATAGTGTACGTACATAACACTCGTTTTTATTTTCACATGGCAAGGCGGTTCTGGATGAATTTCTTGTACATTTCAGCACCATCCACAAGGATGCGGAATTTGCCAAGGAGGTAACATCAATGACAATACTGAATTCACCAAGGGAAGTTCATTCAGGTACAGAAGAGGCAAGAGAGCTCGGTAGTTACGGTATACTGTTGCACAGACTTGTATTTGCTTGTATGTAGCTGCAACTAACCAACCCTACGTCGCACTGTTTTGAGAATTACTGTCCACAGGGCTCGGATTATAAGTGGTTATGAATGTCTGCTTGTGAACTTCTGTATGTGTTGCAGGTCTTCTTGAGGAATGACTACAGTGGAACACAAATTATGAGATCAATACGAATAACCTGCAGCACCTAAATAAAACAACAAATCAAGTGACTGGCGTTTATGTCATACGTGGGATGATCGGCATCATAGATCACAAGGATTCGGAAGAAAAATGAGATTAAAACGACCTTCCGGTCTCCTCAGAAGTTTGGAAATCTGGTAGGTTCGATCACGGATTCAGTGTGGCTACACGCCTGGCATCTAAGCATTCACTGCGAATGCAAGCTGCGGAACGTTGAGCAGACTATTCTGTACTCTCCAACTCTTCCTAGAACAGGTCTGGTATATTCGCCTTGGGAGGAAAAATAAACTGGCGGTTACTGAACACTGTTTGGAGGAGAGCCATATGTCCGTTTTGATCTGACGCGATACTCTTCAGAGCCATGGGATTTGGGGGCAGCATTATAAAGGAAGTCATTGAAACTAGAACTAATGAAGGTATCGTAAACAGACGTGTGGCTAACATGCGAGCATTGCTGGAGGCCTATTACTCGCAAAATACGCTGCGCGCGCGCACCGCACAGAGAGACATCCAGACTGGTCCTTGGGAGGAGACAGACTGACCACACAGGGAGTCTATCGCGGCCAGTCTGCCAGCTTCTCTAGCCCCTTTCGACACCTCGATGACAGGTGATGGGACTGAAAGTCATCGAAACGTCGCTAGATTGAAACGAAGGTACCAGACTGGAAACGGCAGAAACTTTTTTGCGAGAGTCAGTACATCCCAAGGCCTACTGATTACTTATGCCTTGCTCCTTAGTTAATCGTTACACACTCTCCCTTGTGATGCTCCGTTAGTGTCTCAGCTGGGACACCCAACAATTTTTTGAGCGACAAGGTGTGCCCGAACACCTGCTTTAGTTCGCAGAGACTACCGACCACTCGGCTGTTCACGTTCGGGCACTTACGGTAGAATACCTGCAGTAATTCGATGACTACAAAACTCGTCTGCGTGACCGCGTACCATATAAGAGTGTGGTCCCGCATGTGTATTGTAAGTAGATTTCAACGATAATCGTAGCCAAAAATGAAACTTATGAGGAGTCTGGATAGCCACGAATTTCTTTTCCCACGTCGTTGAAGCCTGGTTGATGTAGCGGAATATTTTGGTCATTTTTTTGTATTATCCCTTTACCTACCATCGAGCGTCAGAGGTCCATCCTTAATGTTTAATATCTTCTCTGTTAGTAACTATACATTTTAATTTAATGAATTTTTATGAATTTTCCTAATTTGTCAAGTTATTCATAATTTTGGAAAAATTATAAAATTTTACCTATAGTTTTTTGTTAAAGTTTTGGTGCACGTTAACTCTCGTACCTGCCTCGCAGGCGCCTGCTGTTAGAAGCAGTTTTCACAAACAAATGTCTGTCTGCGCAACGTCTGTTACGTCATTTGCCATTGATGACTCGCGGTATTCTTCGTTCAGGGGTCAACAGTCCCCCTTGTGATAAGCACATGTTTGTTTTGGCGCATTATTTCATTTCATTTGTCTGTTCTACAAACTGAAAATGATAAGGAGAAGAGGATTATCAGATGAGGAAATACGGAAATTGTTGGAGCACTCTTCTGATTCTGAAAACGTACCTAGTGAATGTAAATCTTCCAGTGATAATGATAATGAGGTAGGTGTCGCTGAATACTCGAAACTACACGAAGATGATAGTAATTAAGAATCCCTTTACGAAGATAAAGAAGAACACTTTAGTGTAAATTCTGTTGAGTGTGACTTATTATTTTCTCGTAATGGGAATGAAATATGGGCTACAGTTCCTCAAGCTGGAATTTCTGGTAGGTGGAGCAAAAAGGATGTACTGAAAGGAGACCAGGGGCCCATAAATATTTCGATTAGGAACTGTGATAATGAAGAACCTTGTTTTACGTTGTTCTTTCGTGTACCCCTGACTGACAAAGTGTGTTTGTGGAGCAACAGGGAAGGTGGAATCGTTTGCGAGGACTGAGTGGCTATAAATATGCATGAAACGAAAAATTTTCTTGGTGTTCTGATCCTGAGTGGAGTTTAAAAGTCAAGAAGTGAAGATATCAGCCAGCTTTCGAGAGCTGAGAATGGCCGATGACTGTTCAATGAGATTATGTCGCGCAACCGCTTCCATGCTATTCTAAGGATGTTGCGCTTTGACAATGCAGCTGCCCGACGTGAACATAGGTCAAATGACAGAATGGAACCAGTCAGAGAAGTCTTTGAGATGTAGGAAATTACCATTAGGGATTCCTACATTCCAGGATGGTACATGACCGTGGATAAACAACTGGTCACATTTCGAGGCAGCTGTCCATTTCGACAATACATCCCATCAAAACCTGGTAGATACGGAATAAAATTGTGGGCATTTTGCGGCAGTGCAACAAGATACGATTAGAAGATGAAAGTGGGTTTATGGAGGAGGAAGAAACCAGAGCCGTGCCACTTGGAGAGAATGTTGTGTAAACCCTGGTGACTGAATTTGAAAAGTCTGGGCGTAATATCACCTGTGATAATGTTTTTACATCTCTCGATTTATGTAATTATTTGCTGTCAAAAGATGTAGCACTGGTCGGTACTGTCCAAGAAAACAAAGGTGAACTGCCTGCCGATTTTCTTACATCTAAAGGACGTGAAATATAATCCATATGATTTGGTTTTCAACGAGATGTGTTGATAGCCTCTTATGTTATTTAGAAAAACAAATTTGTTACCGTCCTTAGCTCTCTTGATTGCCAACTAAAAGTGTCATCATCATAAGTGAAGAAAGTTCAAGTGAAAATGATATACAATGCCACAAAGGGTGGCGTTGACATCATGGAACACAACGCGCGATGCTATAGTGTGAAGACAGAAACAAGGGGCTGGCCATTGGCGGGTTTCTTTAACATGATCTATGTAAGTGTAATGAATACATAGATAACTTAGATGATGCCGGCTACCATAAGAAATGAGACGTCGGACTTCCATCATCAATTTGGGAAAGCAACTAGTAGGGATAGAGAAGTCAATGAATTCATTAGTAGCACCGAAACCAGGAAGGGCAGTAAAATCACCAGCTAAGGAAAGGAGAAGATGTGCATGTTGTGTGGAGAATACGGGTAGAAAAAGTCAGATTACATGTTATAAGTACACCAAATCTGTGAGCTCGGAATATTTTGCTATTTTCTGTAGACATCGTGAAAATTTGCAATAAAAATAAAAGCCACAAGTAAAAATGAAAAAAAGGGTTTCTTAAATGTAAACTTCCAATAAATAAAATTATTTTAAAAGTATTTATTCTTGAAGTGTCTTTCACTTCATAATTAGTCAAAATAGTGACAATTTAAACAACAAGGGCCTGACAGGCGTGACTTGTAGGCTAAACTATAAAGATTTTCTGGTAAGTAGAGAGTTAATCGTAACAAGATGCTTACACGGAAACCTCCCCATCGCACCCCCCTCAGATTTAGTTATAAGTTGGCACAGTGGATAGGCCTTGAAAAACTGAACACAGATCAGTCGAGAAAACAGGAAGAAGTTGTGTGGAACTATGAAAAAATAAGTAAAATATACAAACTGTGTAGTCCATGCGAAGATATGCAACATCAAGGAGAATGGGCGTTAAGAAGCGCAATGGTCCCGTGACGCCAGCACGGTAGCTCAGCGTGTTCGGTCAGAGGGTTAGCTGCCCTCTGTAATAAAAAAAGAAAAAAAAAAAAAAACCTGAGTGAATGGATCAATAACGAACTTCAATGGTCGTCAGAGGACGTCCGCCACGAACAATTACAACGAACTATAACGAACAAAATTAGATTAAAAAAAGAAAAAAGGGGTTAGTGAGAGCAGCTACGGAACAGGAGGTCCTAGGTTCAAGTCTTCCCTCGAATAAAAAGTTTAATTTTTTATTTTCAGTTTGTGTGACGAACTCTTATGTTTTCATCACTATTTTGGGAGTGATTATCACATCCGCATGAAAACCTAAATCGGACAAGGTAGAAGAATCTTTTTATCCATTCGCTAAGTGTACAAGTTAGGTGGGTCGACAACATATTCCTGTCATGTGACGCACATGCCATCACCAGTGTCGTATAGAATATATCAGACGTGTACTCCTGTGGAGGAATCGGTTGACCTATGACCTTGCTATCAAATGTTTTTGGTTCCCATTGGAGAGGCACGTCCTTTCGTCTACTAATCGCACGGTTTTTCGGTGCGGTCGCAAAACACAGACACTAAACTTATTACAGTGAACAGAGACGTCAATCAACGAACGGACAGTTCATAACTTTTCGAAAATAAAGAAAGTAAAATTTTCAGTCGAGTGAAGAATTGAACCAAGGACCGCTCGTTCTGTAGCTCCTTTTTTTAAAATCTTTTGTGGGAATCATTATTTATTTATTTATTTTTTTTATTTACTGTTTTTTAATACTTTATTTACTTTATACCACAACAAAAATAAATGTATCTAGCACCGCATCGTGCCCTGAGTAAAAAAAAAAAAAATCTCGGCACGTTCCTACACCGAGGTAATGTATATGGGGAAAACGAAAAAAAAATAGTGCTTCATACAGGATGTAGAAGGGTGTGTCGCTACTCTCCTTACGCTTCATCATCCAGGTACGTCTTCACGTATATCATGTTATTCCACCGAGAATCGAACTTAGTCTTGTCAGCTCACTCAATGGGTGTCTTCTCCTACCTGTTGATGATCCAGCTGCGTGGAGGGTCGCGTAGGGCACTCCCTAAGTAATTAGAAAAATACTGTCTGTATTTTGGGTTCCGTACGATCTTGCAATGACGTTCTTGTAGGTAGTTCCAAAAGTCGAATACATCTTTAGGTCCATCGTGAAATAAGTAGTGTACCGCATGCGCACTGATCCACGTAACAGCGTTGGTCTTGGCGTGCGGGAAATACTGTTGATCCGGAAATAGTAGAAACTGAGGTGTAATGTGTTCCGGAGTCACTCGTAGAAAATAAGACAAAATTTGTCGCACCAAGCGCCATACGTCTTCTGCCGCGCCACATGTGAGACGGTGTTCGTCCGTGTCTGGTATCCCGCAGTCTACGCAGAGAGGCGATTCCGCCATGTTTATCTTGTGGAGGCGTGATCGGGTGATCTGTTTACCATTGACTGTGATATACCATGTGGATCGGACGGCTGTGTTCAGTGTAACCGCGTGAATCGTCTTCCACACCACCTTCCAATTAATCTGAAGGCTTTTGGTCTCCACGATGTTTGGTGGGCGCCTCTGCTGTAGGACATGATATATATCCCGCGCCGACGCCTGTTTCGTCGGTGCTACTGCGATACGGACATAGCTGTGTTCAATGTAAAAGTTCCCGAAGTAATAGAAGGGTGGGGATATGTCTTGAGTCGTCAGTGGGGGCATAAGGGAGGGCGGAGCTAAGGACTCCAACAGCAAAACTGTCAAACTTTCCGGGTGGTGGCGCCACAGCTTGATGTGTGAGCTGACATACAGGGCCACAGCTCTGTCGTGGACATGGACTAGACCAAGACCTCCCCTTTCTGGGGGAAGGGTCAGTGACTCATAACTGACTTTGAAGAGCATGCCTGTACTGACGTAGGCTCCGAATGCCGCTAATAGACGTCGAGCATTCAGTAACGGTATTGGAAGAACACGCGCTATGTGTGGAAGGCGCGATGCGAGGTAAACATTGACGAAGTGTGTCCTTTGGAGAATGTCCAGGGTCTGCAGAAGAAGGTTGAAGATCTGGAACTCTATTCCGAGACATTTGATAGTGCCACGAAGCTGTAGGGGTTCGACACACGCTGGGGTCAACCCGTCTCCTATGGCCATGGCGACGGATTTGACGACGTTGAGACAGCTGCTGGAAGCCACACCGTACGTGGTAATCCATTCTAGTGCTCTGTTGACATCGTCACGATTGCGGAACACGAGGACCAGGTCGTCTGCATATGCTGTACAGCGAAATGTGACGTCACGTAGGGTAAGACCGGTGAGGCGTTGACGGAGGCCACAGAGGAGCGGTTCCAGTACCAGAGCATGTAGTAACGTCGACAAGGGGCAGCCTTGACGCACGGAGCGGTAAATCGCGAGGGACTGCGAGAGACGCCCGTTAACGAGCACTTTGGAAGTCGCCCCTCGGAGAAGGCGCATCACGACGTCTGTGAATTGCTGTGGGTACTGCATATGCTGGAGAACGGACGTTAGGTACGCGTGATCCACTGGATCAAAAGCTTGGCTAAAATCTAGTGATGCCAGCGCTCCCGGGATGCGGCGTGCCCTGGCTAGGGCTATTAAGTCACGGTATCGACACAGTGCTGTGTGGATGTTGTTGATACCCCCTAGGGAAGTCTGATCTGGCGAGATGACGTAAGGTAGGGTCGGTCTTAGACGGTTTGCTAACTGTCTGGTGAATATCTTCATGTCGCAGTTGACGAGTGTTAGCGGGCGGTAATCTTGTATTCGAGCCCCACCTTAAGGTTTGTGAACCGGTATAATTATTCCTTCTACGAAGGTCGCAGGGAGCGGCACCGCGGGGGACATAAGTTCCCGACAGATGTCTGTTAACTTGGGAGCCAGTAAATAATGGAAAGTTCTATAAAACTCCACAGGGAGCTCGTCCGGGCCAGGAGATTTATTCGCCGCTCCTTCGTCTTCCGTAATGTCGTTCAATAATTCAGTTTGTAAATCCTGTGGGACAACGCCGTAAACCAGTTGTGAGATTGCTGTCACCGTCGTTGGGTCGGAACATTGAACAGAATAAAGTCGTGCGTAATGGTCGAAGAAGGCTGCAGCAATATCGCGTTGTGTGGTGTGACGACGGCCGTCCTCAGTGGTGACGGCATGTATCAGCGCCCGTCTTCGCAATGTACGTTCTCGGATGACGTGGTACATGGTGGGTCGTTCCGTTGCGAGTCTGTCTTGTGTTCGCGCTCGGACGATCGTCCCTTCGAGGTGGCGGCGCATATGGGCTACGATCTGTGCTTTCGCACGCTGAACTGTAAACTGTCGTTCCGGTGTGGGTGGCAAGGAGGCGCATTCGCGAAGGACGGTGAAATAAAAATCAAGGGTCTGCCGCCTCCAAGCAGCAGTCTCACGACCATACCTAATAAATGTTCGCCGTAGGGCCGGCTTGGCGCAGGTTAACCACCAACTAATCGACGTAGGATACGTTGGGAGGCGGCGGACGCACAAACTCCATGTGTCTTCGATGGCGCGTCGACAATCCGGAGAAGCGAGATGAGCAAGGTTTAATTTCCAGGGATGTCGGCTACGCCACACCCGTTGGCGACGAAGAGTGATCAGAAAAGGCTACTGGCCACACCTCCGCGTCACTCACCGTTGCCGCGAGAGAACGGGAGACGTAAATCCTATCGATGCGACTAGAAGAGTGACTCGTGAAATGGGTGTATCCAGGTCCATTTCCTCGAACATGTTCCCATATATCTACCAGCTGGAGATCGTCGATGAGTGTCCCAAGTTCGGGGCACGGTGAATGGCGTGGCAGCTGATCTTTAGGTTCTTGGGTGCAATTGAAATCGCCCCCTAATATCAAGTCATCGTGCCTGCCCTGAAAAAGGGGTGCTATTCCTTCTGCGAAGAAGAGCGATCGGTCACGACGGTGATTCGTTCCAGAAGGGGCGTACACATTGATAAAGCGGACGCCTTGCACAGTTACGGCCATTCCTCTAGCGTCGGGGAGATATCGGACTTCGTCCGCCTCGAGGCCGTCTCTGAGGAGAATTGCGACTCCACTGTTAGTTGGCGAGGCGTGGGACACATGAGCCGTATAACCATACATTCCCGGGAAATCGGCGACGAAGACTTCTTGGAGAAAGACAATGTCAACGTCTGCTGCATTGAGCATGTCTTGGAGCAGCGACAACTTCGTACGTGTTCGAATGGTGTTAATATTGATGGTCGTTTAGCGATAGTTCTGTAGTTCTTCTCCTGCGGTGGGGGCCGCCGTCAGTGTCGCCGTAAAAGGTGGGAACTGTGATCTGCTGGCCGCGTCCGCGCCGTCATCTGTTGCTACTCGGGAGGGGCCGAGTTGTGGGAGGAGAGACCCCTCACCTCATCCACTACAGAGGCCGTAGAATCGTCTTCAGTGTCATCCGCCCAAGGTCCGTAAGTTAACGGTGGCTTCGGTAGAACACTTGTGGTCTGAGTGACTAAGAGTGAATCCGCAGTTTTTTCCGGTTGTGTACCAACGGCGGGTAATGTGTTCGCCATCCGTTTGCCCGAGAGAGCGGAATCGGGTTTGTCAAAATCAGACAAAGTGACCGGTGAGGGCGACCTCGTGTCGTCCATTTTCCTCGTCGTTTCATCGTCCGTCCGGTCGTCAACTGGAGAAGACGTCCGCTGGAGGCAATCGTCTGAGGGTGTACGACGTCGCTTTTTATGTTTTCTCGGTGACCTTTGTTTGCGGACGTGGGTTTCTGTGTCCGAAAGAGCTTGTGGCTCCCGTATAGCATCCCCCTCAGGTAGAAAGGCAGAGGTTGGTACAACCCTAGCGTCAAGTTCCATTCTCTCGTCCGAATCTTCATGTGGAGTCGATGGGCGGCGTTCTGCAACCGTAATGGTGTTGGTCAATCCAGGACCGGCGACAGGCGCGCATTCTGACGCTTCCTGTCTTCTTGGGGGGTTGTCGTCTGTAATGACAGCCGATCGTGTCACCTCTGCGTAATTGAGGGGGAGGGCCGTGAGCGTAGGAGGTGGTGTCGTGTCATGCAATGGAAGTTGTGTAACCCGACGTTGAATACACGCCGAGCGCACATGACCCTCCTGGCCGCAACCAGAACAAGTACGAGGTTGTCCGTCGTACATTACTATTGCTCGACAGCCACCTATGACTAAGTAGGACGGCACATGTTACTTTAATTCATTTTTCACTTGACGGACGCCGTTGAGGACCTGGTACGTTTCGAAGATGTTCCATTTTTCGGCCACGTGACTAATTACCGTCCCATAAGGGCGGAAAGCTGAGGTAACGACGTCTGGTAGTACTTCGAAAGGGAGTTCGAAGACTCTTAGTGTGCGTAATCCTAGTCCAGCATAGTCAACAGTAACATCTCCGATGGGACCATCGGAGTGTTTGAACTTGAGAGTATTCGCGCATCTGTTCACAACTGCGTGACATAACTCGTCATCGACCATCTTGACGTAAACGACGCTACTTGTGATGGATAGGTGGATACCGATGATGTGCTGTGTTGACATTTCAACCTCGTCACGGATGAGTCGTTCGACTTCAAAGGCTCGTGGTCGTGCGTAGTCGGGCTGGAAGGTGATCTTGATGGTAGCTTTTCTGTACGAATGAGCCATGGCGACTCAGTGTTAACGGACGCGAGTATTAGCTGCGGCGAGGAAGTAAACAAACTACGTGCGCTCGCGACTCTGCGGACGGGACGTAAACAAGACGTCCTCGCCGCTCACCGGTCGAAAGCAGACTGCTACTCACGCTTACCACATGACCACCGCGCTCCTGAGCTGACACTATCCATGATGTGACCTATGTCCCCCATGGACTACTCAGTTTGTATATTTCGCTTATTTTTTTCATAGTTCCACACAACTTCTTCCTGTTTTCTCGCTTGATCTGTGTTCAGTTTTTCAAGGCCTATCCACTGTGCCAACTTATAAGTAAATCTGAGGGGGATGCGATGGGGAGGTTGCGTTGTTAGACGCTGCGGTCCGATTGTCATTACTCAAGAGCGGCGTTCTCGCGGGGAAGGCTGCAACGGCAGCTGAGGCGAAAACGGTTTACTGGGTCACCGGGACACCATCGATCGGCGGGGCGCAGTGCGCGTGCGCGGCGCGCCCGGTCATACCCTCTGAGGCTGTGCGTAGCGCAAAGCGCTCACGTTTTCTCTGCAGAGTGGTTCTACGTGAACGGTAAGTCAACAGACCTTCGTCGTTCATTTCAAGCTGCTCCTTCAGTTTTCTATTACCACAGTACATTGCTTTGCAGAGTGTAAGTAACAAAGGTTAAAAGCAAACGTCTCATCAACTCTAACATCAATGGGCAGTGACGAAGTGGGACGTTGGTCGTGGAATTGTCGCAAGAGCCATTCCATCAGTCTCCTTGAAACATTCGATAATGTTTGGGATATTTATTATGCACAAAGTGATAGTTATCGCAGAAACTGCCTTTTCCATCAGGTCGCAATAATTTTTCTGGAGTCGGACTTCATTTCAGTTACGGTATTTAATTAGTTTCAATATAGTAACATCTATATGTTCAAAGCAAAAGTTATTGACGGCAAACAAGAGCGTTTTGTGTAGCCAGCTGGCACCCTTTGTTCTGCATGTACACACATACTGAGGTAGCCACCATACGATGCAGGCCAAAAAGTACCTTGTACCATTACTGATTAGGCCCATTCCTGTTCCTTTCGCAAACAGAATGAGGGAAAAACGATGTCTGTTAACCTCTGTCCGAGTCCTAACTTCTCTTACCTTGTCTTTGATGGTCCTTACGTGTAAAGTCTGTGGGCGGCAGTAGAATTGTTCTGCGGGAGCTTCAATCAATGATTCTCTAAATTTTCTCAGTAGTGCTTAGCGAAATTCCCAATAGAGTTTACGAAGCATTTCTATAATACTCGCATGTTGATCGAACCTGCCAGTAACAAACGTCTCTCAATGTCTTTGATGTCTTCCTTAAATCTGATCTTGTGGGGATCCCAAATACTCCAGCAGTACTCAAGAATGGGCTCTGATATTGTTCCTTGCTAAATTTTCAGGAAGAAACCTGTAATGGGCAGAGTCAGGAATTTACGATGACTTAGGGAGATAAAACGTTGATTCAAATACCTTTTGTCACTGATGTATTCCGAGGAAACTTGTTAGCTTACGCAAATGCAATTCTGAACCTTCGATACAGTATTAATATCAGTTAATAAGATGTCCTTCCAGAAAGTCTCTCAAGCTACAGGGGTCGGTTAACAAGATAGTGGTGATCTCTACCTTTACGTCGCGCATCAAATAGCTGCCACCTATACTTTCGAGATTAGTACCCGTGTGATCTACGGAGTATAGACGTTACGAGCCGAATGAGCCGTAATTCCGGATAGAGTCTCCAAAATGGCAGCGGATGCGACGCTCATGATGACAGCGTCAGCTGAAGCCGGGGACCGGTCTTCCTTGGACGGACCGCGTCGAAAAATCGCTTCTAGTTGTTTCTGCGTACTGCGTCTAGCTCAGAAACACAGTATCGAGCCTCCACATCTGGCAACCTTCTGCCTCCCTCTTGCTGCCACAGGACCCACTCTCGTGTCTCTAACAGCACTTTCTATGTTCACCATGAAACGCTTCTATTCGTTGTCTTTCACCCCCATTTATTTACGTTAATGGTTCACATCCTTGCGTTGTTTAGAGTAGTACAAAATTTAGTATTTACATTCGTTATGTAAAATGAAATATGCAACCTTGTTTAGCCAGCCGGTGTGGCCGAGCGGCTCTAGGCGCAACAGTTTGGAACCGCGCGACCGCTACGGTCGCAGGTTCGAATCCTGCCTCGGGCATGGATGTGTGTGATGTCCTTATGTTAGTTAGGTATAAGTAGTTCTAAGTTCTAGGAGACTGATGACCTCAGAAGTTAAATCCCATAGTACTCAGAGCCTTTTGAACCATTTTTTTGCAACCTTATTTAGTAATGAATACGAGGGATATTCGGTAAGAAAAGCCCGATTGGTCGCTAAATGGAAATCGCAGTCAAAATAAAAAATGTTTTATTTTTAACAGTCCGTCACACCTTCCAGCTAATCCTCTACAGAGTAGCTGCTCTAAGACATTTTTATAGCATTCTACCAACTTTCCAACACCCTCGTCATAGAAATTCGATGCCTGTGCATTCTGTCAATTCTCCACGCTGATGTTGTCCTCATACCCAGCGGTTCAGAGGAAGTCAAATCCGGGCAGTTTGGTGGGTCGTCGTGTGACTAGGGCCTCCCGTCCGATAGACCTTTCGCCGGATGCAAGTCTTTCCATTTGACGCCACTTCGACGATTTGCGTGTCGATGGGGATGAAATGATGATGATTAGGACAACACAACACACAGTCCCTGAGCGGAGGAAATCTCCGACCCAGGCGGGCATCGAACCCGGGCCATTAGGATTAAGAGTCTGTCGCGCTAACCCCTCAGCTACCGGGGGCGGACAGTATGGTGTGTAATCAAACACTTCCCATCGAAAACGCTGTAGAAGCGTCCTCATTGCCTCTGATGTGTGTGGCCGCGAACCTTCGCGGTGTGTGGGGTGCATGAAATCAGGCGAAATCTTTCACAGGATTTTTCCTGGAGCGAGACACTATTTTCCAGACACCTTTACGCGCTCACTGTGCGCTCAGAACTGAAAAAAGTGACGTGCCACATCGGCGGTCATACTAGAGACACTGTCCAACGCATTTATGCGAAACATCATCAGATTTACACTGTGGGTTCCATTTCGCGGTCGATGGGACCTTACTTTCCGAATAGCTCTCGTACAGCATTAAAAGAGTTAATAATTTATATAATACCATAAAATATTTCTGTTTGAATCTGCCGGTCAGGTTTTTCGGCCAACGGTAGGTTTCTTGTCTGATGTTAGTAATGACAGCCCTACTTCGTGTTCATTTGTTGCGTACAAGACTCGAGGTCGTCCATCTTTGTACTCTTCAGCAGTATTGTACCGTATTTGACAACTCTGTGGATAAAAATATATCAGCACCTTTACAGCCTCCTGCACACAAACTTGCTTGCAGCCACTATAGTTACCTTTCTATGACTCGAGTGACAGAGGCCCAGCCACCAGCCGCTAATTCTTCTCTCTAGAGCGCCATTTAATCGCTGTGTGGCGTTTCTTTTTTGGCACGTGCATAGCCTTGTCAAGCAGGACTGATTGTAAGTGGGCTAACTGCCTTTCCCCATCTATTCAGTATGTCAGTCACAAAAATACTTTATTCTAGCTATAGGTAAACAGTTACATGACGTTGGCTATCTCCTGATAAGACAAAAGGCCTGAAACGGGGCTGCAGTGGTTTGAGGAGAATGGCAATGAGCCTACGTTGATGTCTTAGCCACCAGATTGACCTGATCTAAAAGCAGCGGAACACATCTGGAACGCGACCATCACTAACTACAGACCCACAAACAACCGGTCCATAATTTACAGGTATTGGGTGACCTTTGTGGTGCGGTATATTGGCATATACTTCCGAAAATCTACCAAGGACTTGGCGAATCCACATCACACCGAATCGCTGCAGTATTGCGTTCCGAATGTGGACCAGCACACTACTAAACTGGTGGTCGTAATGATTTGGCGTATCAGTGTTTTCTCATGATTCATTGTAATAGTTAGTTTCAATGCAGCGTAAGAAACATCACACACACACACACACACACACACACAAAGGAATCATTAATGTTAAGCTGTTTTTGTACAAATTTTTTCTGGCTGACACACTGATATTATGGCACCAAAAGGTGGAAATTTGTCTGCTGTGACGACAGAACGAGGGGACAGTTACAAATGACGTTAAAAGTGCCTTTCAGTTGGCAATGATTTGAAAAGCAGGAAGATCTGAAAATTACAGGTAATTCGAATAAATGTATTGTACCCCATCCTGATGTAAATTTGGAGGCTAGCAGGTCAGCTGTCTTCAAGTGTACCAATAGGTAATCAGTGTTGACAAATGAGAGCGCGTAAGTAGAATACAGCAGCATGCTGATGATTATGAGAGTTGTGGGAGAGGGTGAAACCTGGTGCAGCCACATTGGCTGTTTCTCTAGAGTATCACAAAGAAGGTCATCAGTCTTAACACACCCAAATGAAGAACGTCTCATCATCGACAGTCTGCCTTCACTCTGAAGACAATGTGGAGAGATTTAACATTAATATTCATTGAGTTTTGTGAATCCTGGATCCAAATCAGTGTGACAGATTGTATAAAAGTAAAAGAACCAAAGTTTCTGTCTGGAAGTAGAATCACGTGGGCTGATGAGTGTGTATTACAGGATTATATTAAAATAGTTATTTCTTAGGTAACTATGATATAATAGATACTGTATGCGTGAAACCCTGCGTCTATGTAAGAGAGGGCCTGATGGCCGTAATTTAATCAGGTTAAATAAATAAAATAAATAAATATATTGCATTAACTAATAAGGTGCTATTATTGTAGAGATTACAGTATAATGCTGCAGTATAATTTTACGTAAACTAAAGTGATATACAGAATCATGTCATGTATATGAATCCATGAATCCTTAGGTGAAAATTATACAGCTGATACAGGCTCCCAAAATGAATAGCTACGAACACGGAACTAATGGTCAAAAATAAATATTGAGTTCTTTCATTGATATAAATAACTTACACTGTTGTTCCCCATGCCGTCAGCCTTGCCGGATAGACCTCCCGTCCATCGTAGCGGCGTTCGGCATAGCATACATCACGGCGAGGCCAGCAGCAGCTTGAGCTTCAGTAGTTGTTTGCAGAGGCCGCCCGTCGCCACGACCATCAGGGGCGTGTGGCAGATGCAACGATGACATCATTCTGATTTGAGAGCCAACAGGCGAGGAGCTCGTGATCTTCAGTCAATCACGCGGATTCGGTGAAGCAATCCGCATGGCGATATAACGTGTGACCCGGATGTCTGCAACACAGTCTTTGGCGAGCAGTCTTCAGTCTTTTGTCTATGGTGAACTGTCAGTTGTCTTTGGCACAATCCCTTCGCAGACTAGGTTTGGAGCTAGCAACCAACATGCTGGAATACTCTGTTACTGTAAACAGCACACAAGTATTGACACTGCCACAGCCCATGATGCATCTTAATGGTTTCAGAGTTAGTCTTTGGACAGGTGTTTACTACTGGAAGTGACTATCAGTTAGCCTGTAAGCATTAAAAGGGAAGCCTGTACGCATTAAAAGTGACAGGAAGTGGGTTCCTATCGCAACATAGCTAGCCATGTCGACTATAAATACACGACACTCGGCCATTAGCAGCACTTCGCCTGTTTCATGGACTTCCTACCTCTGCCGTCGCCGTGGCAGTCTCCATGCCTGCCGTCTGTCCAGTGTGGGGTAGAGCAGCTTCGCCATCGCTAAGTAGCGTCGGTAGGTACCCACTGGTCTACGAACTGTTAGGTAGACATGTCCTTGAAAAGGTGCTGCTAAGTGGAGGCCACCTCTTTAGTGTCATCATCTGACACGCCGATCGATTTTGTGAGTCCTGGGTTCAATGCTGGGCGCCTGTGTACCTGCCAGCAGTCCAACGAAGTATCCTGACCAATCCTCGCGTCAGTATCGCTATTTCACCTGCCCCTGCTACTCCGTTGTGGAAAACATTGCCGCGGGGCCACGCACGCCGCAAGCAGTTTATGCTGAGGTAGCACGCCGCTGCCTCGATAACCACACACGCCGGCAGCGACCTCCTGTACGGAAATAATGCTAAACAAAGAATGTTTACTGACTCGGCACTTCCTGTGTTTCTGGTAGAAAGCAACTCACAGTTCCCGCACACGCCCTTCTGGAGCTGAAGTGTCCTCCCTGGCTAGCATGACGCCATTACAGATTGGAAGTCAGTAATTGTCATATGATGAAGATGTATGCTGAAGAACAAAGTTATTCAAACCAGAACCCTATATTTTCAGCATCTGTTGGTATAGAATGGAAAGAGAAACACCTCAATTTAAACATAATCGTCAGTGTTTGGTGCAATTGCGAAGGTACAACATGAAACTAACTGATACCGACAATTTCAAACGTTCGCAGCAGCTCCAAGTGCAAATATTATGCCAACAACTCCATTTTAAATATTCTTTTCTTAAACGTTACTAACGTGCATCACTTCTGTGATTGTTTGTTAATAATATCTATCGATACGATTTCTCATACTAGTTGTCACGGGTCTCCGTCTTTCATTCCCAGTAACTCCTGTCGGTATTTGAGACTGATTTAATGGTACTACAGATGAAACACAGTAGTCATTGAATATTTAATGTCTGGGCACCTTCTTCTAACCGTTAAATTTCGTCTTTGTTGTTTTAACAATTTTTTTATACTCTAACGTGATGTGATACGGTACTCTGCTACGGAATCCGGTGAGGGTCCCCATATATTTTGAAAACCATACATATTTGAGATATAGTTACGTAAAGTTGCTAGATGATTTTCTTAGCTTAGACACGACTGTGGAAAACCCTACCATATTTTTACGCTATAAAAATAAGAATTTTATGTTTATGGTTCCTATTCAAAGAAACGTCTTTGTGCAAAACAGGGTATTTCGTGTTAACGTTCACATATTAAGTTTAAAATTCTTGTAACTGAACATCAAATTTCCACGTTCCCTGCAGGTGTCCTGGCTTTAGGGCAAGTGTGACAGAGAAAACTTGTTTCTGTAATTCGATACTTTGGTTGTGTCTACATCGGTAATCTGTAGAATTCCAATAGTGTTTTATTTAATTTGGTCTCTTACAATTACAGGAAAAAATGTTATTGTTCATTTACAGCTTCATCAGCAACTACGTATATAAACCACTCTGAGGAGGATGGAATACCTTTCATTGTACCGTAATGAGTGTTATAGCTCCAATCATTCAATCTTATTTCCACTATGCAGCATGGAGTATGAGATGGGAATATACTTTTAAATTACTCTTTGAAAAGCAGCTCATGGAATTTACAAAAGTAAACTTCAGTGTGATAAGTGACTTGTTTCTCGAAGGAAGTGCGACTATAATTTTGAAAAAAAAATAGATCGCAATTGAGCAAACTCGTCATCATGCGAAATCGCACATTGCTCAAAGGAGACACAGATCACCACAAAGAGGCAATAGTCTAGTATGCACGTGACTTTTATTAAGCCATGTTCTTCGTTGGTAACATGTATTCCATTATGAAACCAAAGCTTGCCTAGCTTCTTGATGCAAAATTTTTAATTTTTTACTCCACGTTTTAATGCCTCTACACATGTTAGGCACAGTTTTCTTGTGCCAAAATACTACTACTGTGTTCAGTGTAAAACAGGACTTCACAGTTACTATCCCAAAAAGTATATTCCATTTTCTGTATGTTGCTTCAATTTGCTGAATGTCTCCCATGACAACACAGCTCAAGGGGTTGATTAGAAATATAATGAAGTGATATGATGTCCGCTCATCAAAATACTGACTACGGTGTAACATTTGTCATGGAACTAAAAAAAATGGTTCAAATGGCTCTAAGCACAATGGGACTTAACGTCTGAGGTCATCAGTCCCCTACACTTAGAACTACTTAAACCTAACTACCGAAGGACATCACACACATCCATGCCCGAGGCAAGATTCGAACCTGCGACTGTAGCAGCAGCGGGATCCGGACTGAAGCGCTTAGAACCGCTCGGCCAGAGCGGCCGGCATGAAACTAATGTAAGACGAATTTTTTCATCATACTTTCCCTCCCTGCTAATCAACGGCGTTGTCTTCTAGGACATTAGGCCCACAGTTTAGCGAGCCAACATGCTGTTGGCATCTAGACTGCATGAGAAGCTATATATGAACTGCGCTGTATATGTTTGTCACTTTATGAAAATTGCCTGTTTGTCGAAAGTCGTTAAGATAAATATACTGTTCAGCTGGCAAAACTGTGAATGGTTGCAATGTTTTACTCATTGGTTTTTGGTCTCATTCTTGATAGGATTTTTGAAATACCATCTGTACAGTCTGTTAAGTAAGAGGGTGGTCGGCATTACAGACATATGGTGAATGATATCGCCTTAGTTCTTTCAAAGCCCAAGAGAGGCAACTTTGACCGTCATTCAGTGTCCATATAGCATTAGTTTATCTTGAATTCATGACTGAGACACACAGGAGGGACACGAGTGCACCGCGTTGTCAAATTCATCCCCGTTTATAACCAGTTTATATCGTGTTACAAACTTTTGTACAAATGAATTCGATATCCCTATATACTTAGACGCCGCGGCATAACTCATTTTCGAATCTGTGGGGTGGACAGAGAGAAACACAGCCTGAAAACGCGACGTTCTCTTCTCGTGTACCTTAGTCAAGAATTCAATGTAAACTAATGCTTTATTGACATGACATGAAGGACAAAGGTTCCCCCTATTGAGCTGTGAAATAACTATACATATATTTAACCATCTGTGTGTAATGTCGACCATACTCTTACTTCACAGACTGTAAATGAATGAATGAGTGTAACATAATGAAAAGTACGTGCATTTTTGGCGGCAAAGAGGGATTTTCGGCATTTGTGAACGTAGTAAAGACAGGGGCAAGAGGAAAGGGAGGACGTGAGAGAGTTTCGGAAAGCGTGCCAAGACCGATGAGCACGTGGGGAGGGATGGAGGGCGCAAGCGCACGCCACGCCGACGGTGCAGCCGTTGGTTGGCCCCGTGCGCGTAGCTGCTGTCCGGTATCTCCGCCCCATTTACCCGCCCACGCAGATTGCAGAATGCAAAGAGGTGGCCAACGGGGAGTCTAACTAACTCTCGACTAACGTTCCCTTAAAGTTCGTCCTTGACCTTTCAATGTTCCTTTAATAATTTTCCAGTAAAATGCTTACCAAGTGCATCATTGATAGCCGCAAACATTAAGCACCACAGGCGGAAAACGAGATGTTCGTATCTTTCCAAATATACATAAATGTTTGTGAAGAATGTATCGCGCGAGAAGCAGTTACGCAAATGATATTAAACGTACAGACATTCAAAAAAGGCTACGGCAGAATTATAGAGCGTTTATTATGAGTGCGTTGGCTGAGTAGGTTGTGTTACACGTATACCCTCAGTCTAGGAGAGGAGTACTGGATAATGCTTATCGTTGATCGCCCGCGCTAATCGTTGCATTACACAGAGTGATTCAGCTCAGCTGTTCAAACAGTTCCGGAACCGCTTAATATATCGTAATTCCGTTTTCCTACAGATGGCTTGTGACAAACTCCTCACTAAACGACGTATAGACTTTTTTCATAGCTCCGTTGATTACAGCGATCTCGGTTTCATCTTCGATTTTTCAAATATAACTGTAGCAATTTCTGGTGCTGGTATGAAAGTTGTTAAAGAGACGAATTCAGAATCATATTACTAGTTCCAGAATGATTACCCTATTTAGAAATTAGGTCGCTGTATGGCATGTGAACGCGGTATCAATAGGCCTGCATGTTGGACTCATTTGCCGCTGCCGCACTTGTTTCTCTGGAGGAACTTCAAGGGGAGAAGTCTACGCAAAGGTTACGACTATCCAGGATGATTTAAGGCATTGTATTGTTGCAGCATGTTCGTTTTAACCAGAGCCTGCAAACGTGTGTTTTAGAAGACGCAGGGCATTTCCAGTACTTGATGACATAAATGGAATTATAAGAAAGTGTTTATCATGTAATTCCTTTGTAATTTCCTTTTTGTGCTATTGCTGATGTAATTTTGCAATGGAAGTAAGTATCTCGATATTAAACTCATGAAAATTTTTTGTTATTTAACAATTTGTGGTTCCCAATTCCCTGTTTTATAGATCACATCAATTTTTGACGTGCACCTTCCTTTCAGTGCTCTGGCAGAAACAAGAGCAAAACTGTTACTGTATTAGTGAATCATCCTTCGATGTTACGTCCCTTGCCTTGCAGTTGGTATGTAGGTCCATCCATTTCTAGCAAAGTGTGATTAGTTCCAGGTTTAAATTAAACTTTTATACACATTTCTGCTTTCGTAATCAGGCTCTTAGTTGCGTAGTGAAATACCCCATCATCCTGGCGAGACAGTTCTGTGTAACAACACGAACTTGAACTTAAGAAAACTGTAAGTTTCATGTTCAGAACACATAAATTCAAAGTTAAAAAAAGTTTAATTTCTCCGAAACTATTAAACGTATATTGAACAGTGAAACGGCCTCGGACTCGTCAAGAGAACATACATCATTTAGTGAATATATTTTCAGAATTCGTTTGGGTGAAAACATAATTACGAAATAATGAACGGGTCAGGAACAGCTTAGATGAATCACCCGGCATAACCCAATTTCTCCCCAGCACTAAAGAAACACCATGTACAGCATGTAATGAAATTACGGACTATGTGTAAAGACGAATGATATATATATATTGAGTCACCTAACGTTACCGCTGGATATATTTCGTAAACCACATCAAATACTGACGAACCGATTCCACAGACCGAACGTGAGGAGAGGGACTAGTGTAATTATTTAATACAGACCATACAAAATTGCACGGAAGTAAGATTTTTAACAAAAACTTACGTTTTTTTAAATGGAACCACGATAGTTTTGTTATCACATCTGAATATATTAACAAATACATGATCAGTGCCGTTTGTTGCATTGTAAAATGTTAATTACATCTGGGGATATTGTAACCTAAAGTTGACGCTTGAAACCTCCGACGTTCAGTTGCGTCTTGTAACAAACACTTTATTGCAGGGGCCCAAACAGCTTCAACATACATCGCGTTTCTACAGAATGATGTGGCAACGTTGCTCGAAAATGTCCCACTGGAAACGCGTCGACGTATGTGGTATCAGCATGATGGTGCACCTGCACATTCCGCAATTAACACTAGGCTGACCCTTGACAGGATTTTCGACGGGCGTTTCATAGGACGTGGAGGACGCATAAATTAGCCAGCCCGTTCTACTGATCTTACACCTCTGGACTTCTTTCTGTGGGGTACGTTATAGGAGAATGTGTACCGTGATGTGCCCACAACCCCAGAGGATATGAAACAACGTATTGTGGAGCCTGCGGCGACATTACACCAGATGTACTGCGGCGTGTAAGACATTCAATACATTGCAATTGTGTGCAGCAAATGATGGCCACCACATTGAACATCTACTGGCCTGACATGTCGGGACACACTCTATTCCACTCCGTAATTGAAAACGGAAACCATGTAATGTACATGTGCGTCAGTGAAAAAGACCAATAAAAAGGTGTTAGCATGTGGACGTAATGCGCTGTTCCAGTCTCTTCTGTACCTAAGGTCCATCACCGTTTCCTTTGGATCCCTACGTAATTCGGTGCTTTCCGATACACACGATCGAACAGCTTAGGAGTAGTACTCAAGCGTCAACTTTAGGTTACAATATCTCCGGATGTAATTAACATTTTACAATGCAACAAACGGCACTGATTACGTATTTGTTTGTATGTTTAGATGTGCTAACAAAACTAACGGGGTTACATTTTTAAAAAAAACGTAGGTTTGTGTTAAAAAACATACTTCCGTGCATTTTTTTTTATGGTTTGTATTAACCAATTACACTAGCCCCTCTCCTCACGTTCGGTCTGTGGAATCGATTCGTCAGTATTTTATGTGGTTTACGAAATATATCCAGCGGTAATGTTAGGTGACTCACCCTATATATATATATATATATATATATATATATATATATATATATATATATACAAGCTTTCCTGAACTGAGACGCACATAAGAGAAACAGCAAAGTCAAAATCTCAGCAACGAGCCTCTTCTAGATTGTTATCATAACTGCGTAACCCAGACGCTAGGTATGAGTGCCACTGCCGACTGCAGTCTGCAGTCTGCCGAAGTCTCCTGCGGCAAATAATGTATGCAATTGTGCATTTACGCACAATTCATCAGAACGCTAATCAGACCCACATCAGTGTTCAAATAGGACTTCAGCAGCGTAGTTAAACTACCGTAGACCACTGTATACTTTCACAAGAAAGCCAGTCGTAATTTCATTTCCTCAGGTGGTGAGTGGATTGCTGCTAAAAATGTTTCGTCTTGTACCTGGTGGGAGAACTGTTGAGCACTCAGCCGTTGAGCTATCTGGCCCGCCAACTTCTCAGTGTAGCACCATCAACAGCTGAAAGCGAGCGCAGTTGATCTGCAAGTGGAGTAATCTGCAGTATAATCGGAAACAGGCTTTCTACTGCACCACTGGAAAATTTTGTTTCTGTGTAGTGGAACTTAAGCCGTTTGGAAGACAATGTATCCATGTCTTCAAAATCTTTAGGAAGGTCCACTGACTGCACACCCTAACACACAAAAAAAGAAAACACCACGTAAGAATTGCCGAATGAGACGGAAATCAATAGGTATGATAAACATGTACAGACAAACAAATAACTACAGTTTCAGAAATACAGGCTGATTTATTCAAAAGAAAGAGCTTCACAAATTGAACTAGTCAGTAAGGGATTAGTTCACCTCTGGCCCTAATCGAAACGGTTATTCGGCTTGGCATTGATTGACAGAATTGTTGGATGCTCTCTTGAGAGATAAACACTGAAGAAGCAAAGAAACTGGTATACCTGCCTAATATAGCGTAGGACCCCCGCGAGCACGGAGAAGTGCCGCAACACGCCTTGGCATGGACTCGAATAATGTCTGAAGTAACGAAATAGAATTATATTAATACCTTCAGCTGCTGATGGGCGTTGATATATATCAACGGGGACAGGTGAAAATGTGTGCCCCAACCGGGACTCGAACCCGG
Organism: Schistocerca gregaria; assembly: GCF_023897955.1. Lineage (NCBI taxonomy): Eukaryota > Metazoa > Arthropoda > Insecta > Orthoptera > Acrididae > Schistocerca > Schistocerca gregaria. The sequence goes on along the minus strand of NC_064931.1, from coordinate 440,127,246 downwards.
GATCTCTTGCTTACATGGCACACACTCTATTCATCCTTTTCCTATTTTTTATATGTATTTCCGCCACACCCTTTTTTCAGAGCGTTCGCTCTCTTTTTTTACTAACTTTTTTTGTTAGATAATGACAAAGCAAATAAAAATCTCTGGTGTTCTAAAATAAATGACGGCCTTCTGCATAAAACAAAAAAATCTTGAAAATGTAAATAGGTATACTTTTTCGATATCAGTTTTTTTTGAGATCATATATCATTCTAATTTATTTATCTGTTATATATATAGTTGTTGAAATCACATAGGACGCTCTCCAGGCGGAAAACAATTATGTGTAATTACCATCATCAATAACAAACAAAATAAAAAGGGAATGATTGAACGTAAAGAAAAAGCCCTCCTGGCAGAGCAGACAAAATGGCATCCGCGTCCCACCAACTTGTGAGTAGACACACACTGAATCCCAAGGCACTCAGGCATGATCCAGGCACGTCTTCACTAAGAACATTGTATTTTGCCAGTACATTGGACCGAATCCTGGTATTACACAATCTCACTCAAATTACCTTCTCATATCGAAGAAGGCATAACCTAAAAAGTTGGCATAGTACTGACGGAATCGTAAAGCGATCTTGCAGGAGCGTCCAAAAATCAAGAACACTTTTATCATCTTCACGGAACAAACAAGAGACCAAGAGGCCTTTTATCCAGATCACAGCGTTGGTCTTCATACGTGAGAAATATGTCTCATCTGGGAACGGAGGAGATTTCGGTGTAATGGCATGGGGAGCCGCACGTAGAAGAAAGCCAAGCATCTTCTGAATCACCTGCCACACCTCTGCAGAGGTTCCACACATCAGTCGGTGTTCGTCCGTATCAAGAGTGTGACAACGAGGAAACAGCGGCGAATCTGTCATTTTTATGGCATGTAGACGAAGTTGTGTCATGTATTTTCCATTAACGGCCATATACCAGGTCGCACGAGCGCTCGTGTCGAAGAGTATATGGTGCACAGAACGCCAAACCACGGGCCATTCGATCGTAGGATATCGGCTTTCCACAACATTCCGAGTATGATTCCTCATCATTAGGCGGTAAACATCACGTGCAGTGGGGTTTCTAGTACTAGGCAAGTCGACATGGACACAACTGTTATCGATGAAAAAGGTCCTGACATGTGAGAGCGAGGAAGAAACATGGGCTACTGCAACAGGTGCCACTCGAGAAGGAGGGACCAGTTCGTCAATCAGGCTTCCCGATAATCCGGTTCGCCGGCGGTGGGTCCACGATTTAACCATCGTACTTAATATAAGGACAGCCGCTCTCACTTGGACGTTGACAAGGCCAAGGCCGCCATCTCGAGGAGGAAGTGTCAGCGTGTCGTAGCGGACTTTGAAGGTAAGACTCGCGCATACAAAGTAGCCGAACGCCCCCTGAAGTCTGTGAGCCATTGCCTTTGGCATCGGTAAAATCTGTGCTAAATGGGGTAGTCGCGTGACTAGATCAGTGTTAACAAAACTGACCTATTGTAACACGTCCAGTGCTCTCAGGTGGTTGCCACGAACGTTCGTGCGGATAGCTTGAAGCAGGCGTTGGTAGTTAAATGACATCATGCGCTGTATATCACGCATGAAGGTGATCCTCAAACATCTGAGCTTGACCACTAATGGCAATGGAGCCACACTCTCTGCTGGAAGGCCTCTACCGACGGACATAGCACTAGGCTTCGTCAGGTTCACACGGCTGCCCACAGCTGTCCCATACTAGTTGATCCATGTCAGTGCCTCTCGTACTTCATCCTCCGATATAACAAAGACCACCACGTCATCTGCATGGACGCGGCAGATGAAAGCATTTCCCGATAATTATTATCCCTGTGAGCCAGCTCCTCAGCCCGTGTAACAGTGGCTCAAGGCGATGGAGAAAAGCAGCATCGACAGCGGACATCCTTGACGGACCGACCGCATGACATTAATAGGGCCTGCCACAAGGCCATTGTTCAGCACATGCAACGTGGCACATCGGAGGAGACGCAAGGCGTTATGTTTAAACGTGCTAGGAAAGGCCATCAAGCCGGCCGGTGTGACCGAGCGGTTCTAGGCGCTTTAATCTGGAACCACGCGACCGCTATGGTCGCATGTTCGAGTTCTGCCTCGAACATGGATGTGTGTGATGTCCTTAGGTTAGTTAGGTTTAAGTAGTTCTAAGTTCTAAGGGACTGATGACCTCAGATGTTAAGGCCCGTAGTGCTCAGAGCCATTTTTTGAAAGGCCATCCGTCTGAGTTCAAAAATGGTTCAAATGGCTGTGAGTACTATGGGACTTAACATCTGAGGCCATCAGTCCCTTAGACTTTGAACCACTTAAACGTCACTAACGTAAGGACATCACACACATTAATGCCCGAAGCTGGATTCGAACCTGCACCGTAGCAGCAGCTCGGTTCCGGACTGAAGCGCCTAGAACCGCTAGGCCACAACGGCCGGCCATCCGTCGAAGTACGTTTTCTCGAAAGTCATGAATCACTCTATCAAAGGCGTGGTTGAATTCCACTGTCACTAAGGCACCGTGACTGCCGCAGGTCGTGGCCAGGGCTATGACGTCACGGTAATCGCTGAGTGCCGTCTGAATGTTATTGTCACCTCCAAAGCACGTTTGATAGAGAGAGATGACTTGAGGGATGACCCGCCGAAGGGTCAACGGCCGATAATGTCCAGCTCCCCGATGACTTGGGCATCGGGATAAGTTAACCTTCTACGAATTCGGGTAGGAGTGGAAGGTCGGGGTTCATCAGTTCTTCATACATCGCAGTGCAACGTGAGCCCATGATGTCATGGAACGTGCGGTAAAACTCCAATTGATTCAAATGGCTCTAATTACTGTGGGACTTAACATCGGAGGTCATCAGTGCCCTAGACTTAGAACTACTTAAACCTAACTAACCTAAGGACATCACACACATCCACGCAGGAGGGAGGATTCGAACCTGCGACCGTAGCAGCCGCGTGGTTCCGGAATGAAGCGCCTAGAACAGTTCGGTCATAGCGGCAGGCTGGTAAAACTCCAGCGGGAACCCGTCTGGACCTGGGGCTTTGTTCGCCGCACCCTTATGAAGAACGTTGGCGACGTCATCTGCCGGAATTGTCGCCGTGAGAATCTCCGCAGCAGATCTCCAGGGTACCTGTTAAGGAACGGAGGACATCAGTCGTTACCGCCATGCTCTGGTCCTCTGCTGCATAGATATGGTTCTAGTCATCCACAAAGGCTTTTACGATGTCATTCTGGGACGTCAATAGACGACCATCTGGAATGTCGAGGGCGATGACCAGCTTTCTCCGACACCGCTACTCTCCTAGTACACTATCGTGACATCTTGCGCGTGCTATTGTGCCTTTAAGGCGGTGATGTATAAGAGAAATTATCTTCGCCTTAATACGTTGCAGCCTATGGTAGGTAAATCACGTCACCTACCTCAGTGCCTTCCTTTAAAGGATTAACTGTCCCACTGCCACCGTCAGCACACACCGTGAGGTAGGGAACGTAGCCACAGATATTAGGAGACGTCACCAGGCGAATTTCCTGCAAAAAGGCAACATCGAGGTCCGACGCCCTCAACATTTCACGGAGCAATTGTAATTTGACAGGGGTGCCAATGGTGTTGATGTTGATGGAGCCAATCCCGTAAGCTTGTCGTGGAATTGGGACTACTGGGACCCTCATGGAGACACAAAGAGCAGCAGCGAAGAGGAATGAATGTTGTCCCAGTAGGCTGCACATCCCCATCCGGTAACCCTATCGATTTACCATCTTGGGTTGGAGCAGCAGATTTCGCTGCTGTCTCAACGGTGGGTGTTTCGTCGTCTACATCGTCAGACCACACAAAGGTGGATTGTGTGCGTCCAGTGGAGTACCTGTGGAGCCCGAAAGCGGCGTCACGTCGGCGGTGGAAGAGTGGTGCTGGCTCAGCTGCTGTTCAACGTTCATAGGTACAGCGTCTGGTGTATGCAAGGATCGTTGTACCTCCGACGGGGTGCAGACTGGTGCTTCCACCTCGGAATCGTCATTCAGGGGAACATCTTGATAGTTGTGATGCTCATCGTCTTGAGACTGCGTCCTGCAGGTGTCATACGGGGCGACCGCCGTTTCCGACGTCTCTTCGGCGACTGTTGCTTGCGCATGTGATCTTCAGTGTCCCAAGACGGCTAGGAATCCGGATGTTCAGGCAAAAAAGCATCGGTAGGCACAACGATGGCGTCAAGGGCCATCTCCTGTCCTTGAGATTGCTCACCATTGCACATGTCGGGAGGAGGAGGCATGGGTGTCGGTACGTCCGCAACAGCCTGAGGCAGACGACGATGTGGCAGTAATAGGAGCCTGTGGTAATCACGGTCGGGAGTCGTTATGGAGAACTTCGACAAACGTCAGTCGTAGCGTCGTCGGAGCGGTCGTAGTCGGCAGGTCCCCAGGCGGTAGCTCTGTGATTATGCGTTGCAGACAGCTGGAACGGAGGTGTCCTTCGTTGACACATCCTGAGCATGTCTTCGGCTGTCCATCATAAATAATAATTGCACGGCAGCCACCAATATATAAGTTTGACGGCACATGTTTGGTTAGCTCTATGCGGATCTGTCGTACTCCATTGAGAACCGGGTATGTAGTGAATTGAGCCCACATTTCAGCTGTATGACTTATCACCTTTCCATAAGGGCGGAATACAGATACCACTACCTCTGGAGCCACCTCGAAAGGGAGTTCAAATACACGTATCGTCAGCAGTCCAAGGCCCGCCCACACGTTCCACAGTTACGTCACCGATGTGTCCACCAGAGTGACGCAATTTAAGACCACTTCAAGTTGCAGTAGAATTTTTCACATATGTCTTCGTTAACCAATTTCACGTATACCACACTGCTCACTATAGACACGGGGATGCCAACAAGATCGTTGCAATCAATCTTGACTTAATCTCTGATAAAGTGTTCGACTTCCAGTGCTTTTGGTCGGGCTTATTCAGGTACAAAGCTAAACTTCAGTGTCGATTTTCTGTGTGCGTAAGCCATTCTGTGTCCAAAGAAATATACCGCGCTAAGACAGCAGAATCACGTAAACAACTGCGCGAGCGAGCTGATCGGCGAGGACGCAAACAGGACGTCCACGCCGCTAGCGTGCCATAAGGCGACTTAATATTTTTTTTTTTTTTGATGAGGACAACACAGCACCCAGTTCCTGAGCGGAGAAAATCTCCGATCCAGCCGGGAATCGACCCCGGGCCCCTTGCAGTGGCACACCACAGTTTTAAAATGATTCAAATGGCTCTAAGCACTATGGGACTTAACATCTGAGGTCATCAGTCCCCTAGACTTAGAACTACTTAAACCTAACTAACCTAAGGACATCACACACATCCATGCCTGAGGCAGGATTCGAACTTGCGACTGTAGCAGCAGTGCGGTTCCGGACTGAAGCGCCTAGAACCTCTCGACCGCAGCGGTCAGCACATCAATCTGAGCCACCGAGGGCACAGAGGATAGTGCGACTGAAGGGACTGTCCCGCACACACCTCCCGCGAGACCCACATTCTTACCTTTTATGTCCACACACTACATTCGTTGTGTCCCTACCCAACACATTCATTACTCGTCGAAGACATTCTTACCAAGTCCCGTAACAGTTCGGGTAATATGTGTACATCCGTACAGAAGAAGAAGGTCATGGCCAGTATTGCCAGAACTATACACTTATATGGGTATCGTGTCTGTTCTTTCGGATTCCTGATATTCACGGTAGACTCGTGAAATGGTCGTACAGGAAAATCCCCACTTCATCGCTTCCTCGTAGATGTTGTGTCTCATCGCTCGTGCGCCGACCATAATACCACGTTCAAACTCACTTAAATCTGGATAATATGCCATTCTTGCAGCAGTAACCGATCTAACAACTGCACCTGTCACTTGTCTTATATAGGGGTTTCTGACCACAGCGCAGTATTTTTCCTGTTTACATATCTCTGTATCTGAATACGCATGTCTATACCAGTTTCTTTGGCGCTTCATTGTAGTACCAAATTCTGTCCATTTGGCGTGTTAGACCTCGGTTGGTTGTACGACCCTACCAATGATGCTCCAAGCACGCTGAATTGGAGAGAGATCCGGCGGACTTGCTGTCCAAGGTGGGTTTGGCAAGCACGAACGCAATCATTAGAAATCCTCACCGTTCCCGCCGTGTGGGGGCGCGCACTATCTTACTGAAATGTAGGCCCAGGATGGCTTGCCGTGAAAGCCAACAAAATGTTTGTTAGATTATTGTCGACATATCCCTGGGTGTAAGGGTGCCGCGGATGACAACCAAAGGGCACATTTCGTTTCGTAGAGGATCCCTTTGGTTGTCATTCACGGCATCTTTTACAGCACATCTGTACGTCGACGATTTTCTGCGCCTCGTTTTGTTGCCTTCATGACAAACCATCCTGGGCGTACGTTTCAACAAGATAATGCCTGTCTGCACACTTCGAGAGCCTCTAATGATTGTTTTCGTGCTTGCCAAACCGTATCTTGACCAACAAGGTTGCCGGATCACTCCCGAATTGAGAACGTTTGGGCATTACGGGCAAGGACATCCAGTCATCTCGTGATTTTAACGGTCTGACGCACCAGTTGGAAAATTTGACACGATATCCCTCAGGAGGATCTCCAACATTTCTGTTAATCAATGTCAAGCCGAATAACTGTTTCCATTAGGGCCAGAAGTGACCAACGCCTTATTGACTTCGTCAATTATGAAGTTCTTTCTCTAGAATAAATTATAGAATTTTTCTGTAAATGTAATCATTTGTTTCTCTGTACATGTAAATCACACCTACTGCTTTCCGTCTCATGTGGATAGTTCCTTCCTGATGTACCTTCTCTTCCTGTCTTAAAGTGTATACTCAGTGGACCGACTTACGTTTTTGAAAACACAGATACATTGTCTTCCATACGACGTAAATCCACTACATGGAAACTAAATTTTCGGTTGTTGCAGGAGGAAACCGGTTTCTGTTTTACTGTGGATTCTTCCATGCGCAGACCATTTGCACTCGCTAGCGACTGTTGATGGTGCTCTACTGAGAAGTTCACTGGCGAAACAGATCAGCGGCTGACTGCTACACAATCCTTCCACCAGGTACAAGGTGAAACACTTTTAGCAGCAGCCCATCCACCATCTGGGGCAAATAAATCATGACAGGCTCTAAATTCAGTCACGTTTGCCTGCCTACATCCTCTTTCATATTCCAGCGATTGCCACATCGACCTGGTGAACTGTAATGCTTGGCTTTCATATTCAGCATTCATACGTGGATGTGGTTGTTGCAGTTTTAGCAAAGTGATGATGCACATCTGACAACAGGACATTGACTGTCTCAAGTTGTCTGACGGCAGTAGACAAGCAGCCTGCTTGTTCAAGTTTGTCCGATGTGTCCTCCTTTAACGCAGCACTTTATACTGTGCTATCGAAATGAACTGAAAGGAAAAAAAACGGCTTTTAGAATAGCCTCGCTTTTGGAATAGCCTCTCTGTTCTTTATCAGGCTCCCAAAACTTATTAAAGCTCCAGCCCAACGAGTTGGTGGTGGTAGCTTCTACGTTACAGCCGAATTACCGTACTTTTCTTTCTGCTTCGATTCCAACAGAGCATTAGTTACATGACTGATTTTGAATGCTTTAATTTTTTTCTCAGCTGTAATAAGCTCCTGGAGTACAGCTACTGCCATGGTGTCTGTGATGAGGAAATTGATGCTTATGAGCTGCACATCCTAACAATGTTACATGCATGTATTTTTCTTACAATTTTCTTCAGGGAGTCTGCATATTTATTGGATTGTCGGTAATTGGCGTTATATACTTTTAGTCCCCTATCTCTTCAGTTGCTGTGATCAGGCTTGAGGCGATAAACTGTGCTGTTTTTCTGTACTCACCAGAACGAATACTCCTGTAGAAAATTGATCAGGGTGGCGTGAAAATGGCATTAATCGCTTGGAAACCGTGCACATCTTTCTGTCCATCAGAAATTAAAGCGGGAGTATTTGATTGTTTATTGTAATCTGTGACAACAGCGTGAACACTTTGGTAATCAACGTTGAGCAACGTTGTACCTGTTACTTATAGCATGATGATAAGGTGGCTCGTAGCCAGGACGGATTAAGTGAAAAGCTTTCCTCCAGTATTGGGTATCTAGCATTAATTACTAGCCTCCTGGAGCACAATCAGCTCTAGTGACGACTTTGCCTACAGCTCTGCCAGAGATTGATTTAGGAGTGGTCAACGTAACAGATGATGTCGCGGTCGAGAGACTAGTTTGCTTATCAGGTGGGGTCGCAGACATAGTGTATAGACAGCTGTGAAATCGACAATATCGTTAGTGCCTACACAAATAGCACCCATTGCCAAAAATTCACTTCATTCTGTATTACTGTGTAACGTTTCTTCTCCTATCAGATAAATTAAGGGGAATAACGTTCCTGCTGTGACGCATTGCTAAGTCAGACACACTAACCACGCCAGTTGTAGTTTATAAAAGAATCCATGTGAAGGGTTACATTGGGTAAAACGCGAAGATGGGTTCTAGCAAATTAAACCTGATTCTTCTTTACAGCATCAGAAGTCCTTGTAAGCGTTTATGGAAACGCTTTCCCAGACAGAGGTAGACTTTAAATCACTCTTAATTAAATGAAACAAATGCTCGTGAGGCACGCATGTTGCCTATAAGAACAATGGTAATTGACTCGCTCTAGCCTATCCTAACTCTCTCTCGCATACCTGTACATTGCACTTTCCTGTTTAGTCGGTTAAGTTTACCAACCACCTGCAACATTAAATGAATTCTTCAATTAGTCTTTCCTAGTTTATTTGTGTAAACAGATATATTAGTTATATACGTATCAGTATGGATAAAGTCTTCAGTACTGTCACAATAGTTTGTTGATCATTTTACTATACACCGATCAGGCAGAACATTATGACCACCGACCTAATGTCGATATAAACCCGTCCAGGTGATAGCAGCGTCAGCTGGCGGGGAATGACTGCTAGTCAGACATACAAACGATGCATGCAGTATCCGTGAGCATGCTGTCCGTATGTAGAATGGGGAAGTGGAGTGACATGTCTGAATTTGACCGAGGGCATATTGTGATGGCCCGGAGGCTCGGCATGAGCATTTCGCGAACTGCACGACTTGACTGGTGTTCGAGATGTAGAGTGGTTAGTGTCTTTAAGAAGTGGTGAAACCAGCGTCGTGGGTTTGGGCGGCCACCCCTCACTACAAATGTCGGACGTCTAAGTCTGGGCGGACTAGTAAAACAGGACAGGCGACGAACTGTGGCGGAACTAACATCAGGTCCTAATGCTAGGCTGAGTACAAGTGTGTCTGAACTCACAGTCTGGGCGTCCACATCCGGCGACCCATACATGTGCTAATGTTAACACCACAACATCGACAACTACGACTGAAATGGGCACGTGATCATAGCGTTGCATGGTCTGATGAATCCCGATATCGTCTTCATCATGCCGATGAGAGAGCTCGAATCCGTCATCTTCCAGGAAAACAATTGCTTGATACCTAATCTGCGGGACGGAGACAAGCTGACGGCAGCTCTATTATGCTGTGGGGAAGATTCACGAGGTCATCCATGGATCCATTGGAGCTCGTGCAAGGTACCATGACGGCCAAAGGCTAGCGATAACTGATTTCAGACAATCTCATCGCCCCTTGCACGGAATTTGCAAAAAATTAGGTGACTTGTGTGTGCACATATGGTGCCAACCCCCTCCAGCGATCTATCAAGGCTTCATTTCTTCCATGAAACAACGCGTCGCCGCTGCTTTTCGTGTTAAAGGTGGACATACCGGGTATTAGGTAGATGGTCATTATGTTATGGCTGATCAGTGTATATTCGTATTAATACACGACTGTTCTTGGCGCCAGGTATAAAACGGGGTTACCTGCTATCTGTCAACGCTTCAGGGCAATGCCGGATACCCTTATAACTTTCCCACAGTTTTTGTCCTTATGGCATGACCACCTGGTGGCCACATAGTCACATAGTTACAGCAGTGTAATCAGTAAGACAGGATATAATAAATCATGGCTGCAATCGGTCAGCCTATTTATTAACACACTTTCGCCAAATTGCAACTTTCACATTACCTTCACTGATCTGTGAGGAGTGTTCTAGCGATGAATGTAAATGTCGTGTGACTAGCGCCTCCCATCGGGTAGACTGTTCGCCAGATGCAAGTCTTTCGATTTGACGCCACTTCGGCCACTTACTCGTCGATGGGGATGAAATGATGATGGTGGTGACGGCACAGCACCCAGTCCCTGAGAAGAGAATATCTCCGACCCAGCCGGGAATCGAACTCGGGCCCTTAGGATTGGCATTTGTTGCACTGACCACTCAGCTATCGATAGCGGACAGCGATCAGTATTTTGTTAATGAATATAAGGATTACTGTCGCCGACCGCTGTGACCGTGCGGTTCTAGGCGCTTCAGTCTGGAACCGCGTGACTGCTACTGTCGCTGGTTCGAATCCTGCCTCGGGCATGGATGTGTGTGATGTCCTTAGGTTAGCTAGTGTTAAGTAGTTCTAAGTTCTAGAGGACTGATGACCACAGATGTTAAGTCCCACAGTACTCAGAGCCCTTTGAACCATTTGATTACTGTCGTATTGACATTTGATATTGTTCAAAGCCACTGTTCGTTTAATCACGCCGATAAACTTATTTGCACAAATGGATCAAATGGCTCTGAGCACTATGGGACTTAACATCTAAGGTCATCAGCCCCCTAGACTTAGAACTACTTAAACCTAACTAACCTAAAGGATATCATAGACATCCATGCCCGAGGCAGGATTCGAACGTGCGACCCAAGCAGCAACGCGGTTCCGGACTGAAGCGCATAGAACCGCTATGCCACAATGGCCGGTTTTATTTGTAAATCTTTAGATCTGTTACACTCCTTTGTCAGTTAGTGTTTAAACTGCTCCTTTGACAATTATTACTGGCGACATCCGTTACAGTCAGAAACACCCGAAGTCATCCCTGAAAGGGATGCAATACGTGACAAATCCACTTGAAATTACTGCCAAAGCCGTGACAATGTAAACTGTTTGTAACAGCGAGACATGTCACGTGGTTATTTCAGTTGGGCACGTTCACTTCAGGCACTCATCAGGAATGCTCAGTCTACTTAAATTTTGTCTTCTATAGGTCTGTATTTTACTCATTACTTATTAAATTTTTTATTAATTTCCAGTTTACAATGGTTAGCATACTTCATTACAAGCAGTATTAAAAAAGTGACAGATAACTGAAATTGTATAAAACATGCTCTCCATGCACATTCACTCCGAAACTGACGCCACCTCTCCATATCAGGCCTTTCTGGAGTCTCCGTCTTTACGCGGATGACCTGCGCTCCGCGTTCCGCTCTCAGTTGAGAAACCCGCGTCGATGGTTTACAGAGACGGGCGGATGCGCGCGATTCGGTACAGTCTGCTTCAGCGGACTTCTGTAAACTATGATCTGTGGTCTGTGCTCTATCACATCTTTCTGTTTGATCGCGTGTATAGAGACAAGTTCGCTACAATTAAAAGTCTTTTCACCCTATCTGACATGCAAATAGGGAAATTCCACACGCGAGAGAAGGTTTATGGGTGCTCCTATGATGGAACAAAGATATACGAAAGAACGTTTTTCACATTGGATTCCAATTATCGCAACGACGAAGATAAATTTTATACATGTTTTCGTATGTCTATTCGTTCCTTTGATGAGCTTGTCGGTAGAATACAAGACAGCCTGACACTGTAAATTCTCAAAAGGATACCAATTACACCGACAGATCGAGTAGCAGTAACTTTAAGGTAAGGATACGATTAAGTGTACGCAAGACGATTAATTTAAATAACATATCTAAAGCTTTACAACTACTATGGCAGTACATAATTTTATAATTGTATTGCATGACAATTGAATTTCTGTAACTATTACAATGAAGCTCCAAAGAAAGTGATATGGGCATGCGCATTCAGATACAGGGATATGTAAACAGGAATAACATGGCCCTGCTGTCGGCAACGCCTAAATAAGGCCAAAAGTGTCTGGCGCAGTTGTTAGATTTGTTACTGCAACTACAATAGCAGGTTATTAACATTTAAGTGAGTTTGAACGTAGTGTTATGGTCGGCGCACGAGCCATGGGACACAACATCTACGAGGTAGCGAAGTAGGGATTTTCCCGTTCGACCGTTTCACGATTGTACCGTGAATATCAGGAATCCGGTAAAACATCAAATCTCCGACAACTCTGCGACCGAAAAAAAGGTCCTGCAAAAGCCGGACCAACAACGGCTGAAGAGAATCGTTCAACGTGAAAGAAGTGCAACCCTTCCGCAAATTGCTGCAGATTTCAATGCTGGGCCATCAACAAGTTGGTTGGTTGGTTGGTTGCTTGGGGAAGGAGACCAAACAGCGTGGTCATCGGTCTCATCGGATTAGGGAAGGATGGGGAAGGAAGTCGGCCGTGCCCTTTCAGAGGAACCATCGCGGCATTTGCCTGGAGTGATTTAGGGAAATTACGGAAAACCTAAATCAGGATGGCCGGACGCGGGATTGAACCGTCGTCCTCCCGAATGTGAGTCCAGTGTCTAACCACTGCGCCACCTCGCTCGGTCCATCAACAAGTGTCAGCGTGCGAATCATTCAACAAGGCCCTTTCGAGTACCCTTTAATGGCTGCACAGCACAAAACTTTGCGCCTCGCCTGGGCCCGTCAACACCGACGTTGGACCGTTGATGACTGGAAACCTGTTGCCTGGCCAGGCGAGTCTCATCTCCAATTGTTTCGAGCGGATGGACGTGTACGGGCATGGAGACAGCCTCTTGAATCCATGGACCCGGCACGTCAGCAGGGGACTGTTCAAGCTGGTGGAGGCTTGCGTGTGCAATTGGAGTGATCTGGAACACTGATTCGTCTATATACGACTCTGACAGTTGACACGTACGTAAGCATAGTGTCTCATCACCTGCATGCATTCATGTCCATTGTGCCTTCCGACAGACTTGGGCAATTATAGCAGGACGGTGGGACACCCCACACGTCCATAATTGGTACAGAGTGGCTCCAGGAAAACACTTCTGAGTTTAAACACTTCTGCTGGCCACCAAACGCATCAGACATGATCTTTATTGAGCATATCTAGGATACCTAGTAACGTGCTGCTCTGAAGAAATCTGCACCCCGTCGTACTCTTACGATTTATGCACAACCCTGCAAGATTTATAGTGTCAGTTCCCTCGAGCACTACTTCAGACATTAGCCGATCCATGCCACGTCGTGTTGTGGCACTTTTACGTACTCGCGGGTCCCGACAGAATATTACGCAGGTGTACCAGTTTCTTTGGCTCTTCGGTGTATAACGTCTCCCAAGATGATGTCGATGTGATTTTGTTGTAGACGGATCCTCGTGATACGGTAAAGATTGGTTAGGATACTGTTGGTATATTGAAGGTGGAGCGTAGGTGAAAGAGATCAATGAACAGAGTGAATAGTGGAAAAAGCTGGATGGAACGAGGGGTGGTGGTTATTGGTTTGCTTGATCAACATAACAAGTTGAAGTACTTGATTACAAAATAATAGCTTCTGATCTAGATTTAAAGTCTTCAAAGGGAACAACAGCAGCACAAAGAATGCTGGCTCGTCGACTTCCTTCTTTTCCTTACTATCTTTTAATAATGTGAGCAAATTATCCTCAAATGCTGTCCTCTTGGGAGGCCTCTTTTTGTCGATGGACTGCTTATCGGTGTTCACATTCGGCCGGGTATCACAGATTTGTTCTTCAGAAGTTTCGTCTCGACTGTTTTCTGCGAGTACATCGTTATACTAATCTTTATCTTGCACGTCCGATTGTGAGTCAAAGTTAGTCTTTGTTGGTGCTTCACGTAGTCGCGTAAGAGAGAGTAGTTGATCATGGTAGATGTAGTTTAGTCTCTTAATTGCTGCTGATAGGGACCGCGTTTGATTTATTATACTGTGGCTATTAACATAGGCGTCCCTCGCAGTTTTCAAACTCGTCTGGACTTTGGAAACTCAAATAACAACTACAAAGCCGGTAAGTCGTTTATTACTAAGGGCAAATACCTCTGTTATTTTAAAGAATATTAGATCTAACGTTTTATCTCTGTTTAGCCGACTTAACATCTAATGTTAAGTATACTTACCTCTGTGAACTTACATAAGTATCAAATATATGCTTTACACGTTACAGGCATCTTGGAAGTGGAAACACATTTACAGATCAGCATTACTCCTGTTTGGCCGTGCGGTTCTAGGCGCTGCAGTCTGGAACCGCGAGACCGCTACGGTCGCAGGTTCGAATCCTGCCTCGGGCATGGATGTGTGTGATGTCCTTAGGTTAGTTAGGTTTAACTAGTTCTAAGTTCTAGGGGACTAATGACCTCAGAAGTTGAGTCTCATAGTGCTCAGAGCCATTTGAACCATTACTCCTGTTTAATGGGTACATCAACAACTGGACACATTACGAGGCAAGTGTGGTACTATTTGGACTGTGTTACGAGAGGAATGCATACCAGAGCCCTCAGCAGACAAATGGAACGAAATTAACGATGGTTTCGTAAATGTCGCCAATTTTCCTCATTGCTGCGCAGCCCTTGACGGAAAACGTATCCGTCTAGTAAAATGTATCAAAAGTAGGTACTCTTCTTCAATTACAAGAATTATTTCCTCATTGTTCTCATGGCCCTCTGTGGCTCCAGTTATCGGTTCACGTTAATTGATGTCGAAGGGTATGGAAGGAACTGAGATTGAAATATATTTAAAAACAGCGTGTTTTGGAGAAAATGGAACAATGTACATTAGCTTCATTCCCACCAAAGTCTCTGCCATGTATACACGACTCCCCAGTGTCATTTGTTCTTGTGGCAGATGAAAGCTTCGCATTAACACATGTGTTAAGGCCGTATGTGCGGAAAAACATGACTTATAAAAATAAGGTTTTTAATTACCGACTTACCGGAGCCTAGAAGTTTATTGAGTGTACGAGTGTACTTTCGGAAAGCTAAATCACAAGTGGAGGGATTTTGCGGACTCCTGAATGTCAGTCTTGATCTGTAGTATTTATTGTCAGAAATGTTGCGTTTTGCATTTTTTTTCGAGTAAGAGACGGATACGACTATGAAGACATCCTACATGTTGCCAGTTTCGAAGCTGGTGTAGGAAACTCACTTGAGTGTAGATCGGGTAATATTGTAAGAGAAAAGTTTGCGGAATATTTTGTTGGTACAGGGGCTGTGCCCTGACAGGAATCAAAAATTCACTGAACACATGCCACGTATCTCAAAGATTTTTCTACGTAATTGTCCATTGTTCTGTGCAGAAATTGAACTTGTAAATGTTATTCTTTAATTGTAATCCTTTGTATTTCTTATACATAGACAGTAAAAATACGAGGTAAATAGGAGTCTACTTACCACGTTTCTCGTGATATGCCTCGTTCAAATCTTCAAAGATGCCGATTCGCTGCATATGCATGTCCTCTCAGCATGCTACGCAACGATCTCCACCTGAAAAGTTCGAGTAACGTTAGACACACTCTACGCACATCATGTAGTCACGCCATTCTCCATCTGTACTGTAATTAACTTTGAATAAGCATGGAAATACTGTAGTATCAATTTAGTAGCGTCCGTTCGAAATGTTGATGCTGCAAGATTTGCCAGTTTTCCTAATTGTATTACTGAGGAGGCAAATGAATAACCAGATATAGAGCTTCATGAGTTTGATCAAATTTCACTGGAAAAACGTTGTAGTAAATCCATACTCAGCTCTCATTGTAATGAAAATATCAAAGATTTTCACGAAAGTTCTGTAATTTGTGCCCTGGTCTTGTTTATCTATTATATATTTTAAGCCTTCGTATGGGTAAATACGTTTATGACGTAACACGATGAGGAAAATAGAAATGAGCGTTTGGCGTCATTGGCCGGGAGGCGCCTTGCGGGGCAGGTGCGGCCGCCTTGGTGCAGGTCTTATTACATTCGACGCCACAGCGGGCGGCCTGTGCGCCGGATGGGGATGAAATGATATTGACGACAGCACAACACCAAGTCCCTGAACGGTGAAAATCCCCGACCCAGCCGGGAATCTAACCCGGGCACGTAGGACGGCAATCCGTCACGCTGACCACTCAGCTATTAGGGCGGACGTAACACGTTGTAATATGACATTACGTTCAGGTGTACGTCCCATTCTGCCCCTTTTTATTTTACTATATCGACTGGCACGATAATATAACTGTTGTTGTGGTCTTCAGTCCTGAGACTGGTTTGATGCAGCTCTCCATGCTACTCTATCCTGTGCAAGCTTCTTCATCTCCCAGTACCTACTGCAACCTACATCCTTCTGAATCTGCTTAGTGTACTCATCTCTCGGTCTCCCTCTACGATTTTTACCCTCCACACTGCCCTCCAATGCTAAATTTGTGATCCCTTGATGCCTCAAAACATGTCCTACCAACCGATCCCTTCTTCTAGTCAAGTTGTGCCACAAACTTCTCTTCTCCCCAATCCTATTCAATACCTCCTCATTAGTTACGTGATCTATCCACCTTATCTTCAGTATTCTTCTGTAGCACCACATTTCGAAAGCTTCTATTCTCTTCTTGTCCAAACTAGTTATCGTCCATGTTTCACTTCCATACATGGCTACACTCCAAACAAATATTTTCAGAAATGACTTCCTGACACTTAAATCTATATTCGATGTTAACAAATTTCTCTTCTTCAGAAACGCTTTCCTTGCCATTGCCAGTCTACATTTTATATCCTCTCTGCTTCGACCATCATCAGTTATTGTACTTCCTAAATAGCAAAACTCCTTTACTACTTTAAGTGTCTCATTTCCTAATCTAATTCCCTCAGCATCACCCGATTTAATTGGACTGCATTCCATTATCCTCGTTTTGCTTTTGTTGATGTTCATCTTATATCCTCCTTTCAAGACACTGTCCATTCCGTTCAACTGTTCTTCCAAGTCCTTTGCTGTCTGTGACAGAATTACAATGTCATCGGCGAACCTCAAAGTTTTTACTTCGTCTCCATGAATTTTAATACCTACTCCAAATTTTTCTTTCGTTTCCTTTACTGCTTGCTCAATATACAGATTGAATAACATCGGGGAGAGGCTACAACCCTGTCTCACTCCTTTCCCAACCACTGCTTCCCTTTCATGCCCCTCGACTCTTATGACTGCCATCTGGTTTCTGTACAAATTGTAAATAGCCTTTCGCTCCCTGTATTTTACCCCTGCCACCTTTAGAATTTGAAAAAGAGTGTTCCAGTCAACATTGTCAAAAGCTTTCTCTAAGTCTACAAATGCTTGAAACGTAAATTTGCCTTTTCTTAATCTTTCTTCTAAGATAAGTCGTAAGGTCAGTATTGCCTCACGTGTTCCAACATTTCGACGGAATCCAAACTGATCCTCCCCGAGGTCCGCATCTATCAGTTTTTCCATTCGTCTGTAAAGAATTCGCGTTAGTATTTTGCAGCTGTGACTTATTAAACTGATAGTTCGGTAATTTTCACATCTGTCAGCACCTGCTTTCTTTGGGATTGGAATTATTATATTCTTCTTGAAGTCTGAGGGTATTTGGCCTGTCTCATACATCTTGCTCACCAGCTGGTAGAGTTTTGTCATGACTGGCTCTCCCAAGGCCGTCAGTAGTTCTAATGGAATGTTGTCTACTCCGGGGGCCTTGTTCCGACTCAGGTCTTTCAGTGCTCTGTCAAACTCTTCACGCAATATCGTATCACCCTTTTCGTCTTCATCTACATCCTCTTCCATTTCCATAATATTGTCCTCAAGTACATCACCCTTGTATAAACCTTCTATATACTCCTTCCACCTTTCTGCCTTCCCTTCTTTGCTTAGAACTGGGTTGCCATCTGAGATCTTGATATTCATACACGTGGTTCGCTTCTCTCCAAAGGTCTCTTTAATTTTCCTGTAGGCAGTATCTATCTTACCCCTAGTGAGATAAGCCTCTACATCCTTACATTTATCCTCTAGCCATCCCTGTTTAGCCATTTTGCACTTCCTCTCGATCTCATTTTTGAGACGTTTGTATTCCTTTTTGCCTGCTTCATTTACTGCATTTTTATATTTTCTCCTTTCATCAATTACATTCAATATTTCTTCTGTTACCCAAGGATTTCTAGCAGCCCTCGTCTTTTTACCTACTTTATCCTCTGCTGCCTTCACTACTTCATCCCTCAGAGCTACCCATTCTTCTTCTACTGTATTTCTTTCCCCTATTCCTGTCAATTGTTCCCTTATGCTCTCCCTGAAACTCTGTACAACCTCTGGTTCTTTCAGTTTATCCAGGTCCCATCTCCTTAATTTCCCACATTTTTGCAGTTTCTTCAGTTTTAATCTACAGGTCATAACCAATAGATTGTGGTCAGAGTCCACATCTGCCCCTGGAAATGTCTTACAACTTAAAACCTGGTTCCTAAATCTCTGTCTTACCATTATATAATCTATCTGATACCTTTTAGTATCTCCAGGGTTCTTCCACGTATACAACCTTCTTTCATGATTCTTAAACCAAGTGTTACCTATGACTAAGTTGTGCTCTGTACAAAATTCTACTAGGCGGCTTCCTCTTTCATTTCTTAGCCCCAATCCATATTCACCTACTATGTTTCCTTCTCTCCCTTTTCCTACACTCGAATTCCAGTCACCCATCACTATTAAATTTTCGTCTCCCTTCACTATCTGAATAATTTCTTTTATTTCATCGTACATTTCTTCAATTTCTTCGTCATCTGCAGAGCTAGTTGGCATATAAACTTGTACTACTGTAGTAGGTGTGGGCTTCGTATCTATCTTGGCCACAATAATGCGTTCACTATGCTGTTTGTAGTAGCTTACCCGCATTCCTATTTTCCTATTCATTATTAAACCTACTCCTGCATTACCCCTATTTGATTTTGTGTTTATAACCCTGTAATCACCTGACCAGAAGTCTTGTTCCTCCTGCCACCGAACTTCACTAATTCCCACTATATCTAACTTTAACCTATCCATTTCCCTTTTTAAATTTTCTAACCTACCTGCCCGATTAAGGGATCTGCCATTCCACGCTCCGATCCGTAGAACGCCAGTTTTCTTTCTCCTGATAACGACATCCTCCTGAGTAGTCCCCGCCCGGAGATCCGAATGGGGGACTATTTTACCTCTGGAATATTTTACCCAAGAGGATGCCATCATCATTTAATCATACAGTAAAGCTGCATGTCCTCGGGAAAAATTACGGCTGTAGTTTCCCCTTGCTTTCAGCCGTTCGCAGTACCAGCACAGCAACGCCGTTTTGGTTAATGTTGCAAGGCCAGATCAGTCAATCATCCAGACTGTTGCCCCTGCAACTACTGAAAAGGCTGCTGCCCCTCTTCAGGAACCACACGTTTGTCTGGCCTCTCAACAGATACCCCTCCGTTGTGGTTGCACCTACGGTACGGCCATCTGTATCGCTGAGGCACGCAAGCCTCCCCACCAACGGCAAGGTCCATGGTTCATGGGGGGGATAATATAACTAAAAATGATAAATGTATGTTGTGTTAATACTAAGAATCTTCTGCCTTTGCTTATTTTTCTGTAATTAGATTTACTAGCTGTACTGAGCGCAAGCTACGCACAATGGCTGCCACAACGTGCCAAATCACGTAGAGGAAACATGACCGTCGTTACGGTGCTTCTCGTTGGAGAAGTGTACAGGAAAACAAGAAACGTAGCACGTAGATGTTTGATGTTTGAGTGTTCTATTCACAGACAGTAAACGGAATATATGGTAAAGATTTGGACGAACTTTCTCAAGTTCTAGTGTAATTTTCTGAAATAAAAGCCACTGACAAGAGGTGTTAGTCACGGCTGACGACAACCTGTCGGAAGGAAGAAATAGGGGTACCAATTAAATTTCGCTTCAAAAGATGTTATAAGCGGCCTGCTGTGCTATGACCACTACGGAGTGATAAAACAACCGCTCACCGTGTTTCACAGGATGGCATTCTATTCTCCTGCCTGGGCGTTGTGAGTTCAGTGGGTTGGCGAGGGTCACAGGAGTTTGTAGTAGGTAAAAAGTAGGTAAAAAGTACCTGCAGTACGGCCAAGGACCTATTTCGCAACCGCGGTCAGCAATAATGCTCGCAACTGATGGGTTACGCGTTGGGATCATATCAACCAGTACCGAATCAAAGACCGCCTGAAGATGACAAAACCTGGAAGCGACAAAACAAATTAAAATCATAAGGACGGCTGTATGTGTTGTTATGGCAATCTACGCGGCAACTATGAACTAAAACGACAAAATCAGTGCAGGAATTGCCGCATTCTAAACACCTCTCCTCTAATAGGTGTTCAGCTAAACGTTTCATCAGTGACAATTCAGACACAGACGTCTGCAAGATAGTCCAGATAATCAAATCCAGCATCCGCAAACTGTTCATCACCCTGCAGATCCGCAATCAATCTGAACCATTTCGCCGGCCGTGGGGGGGGGGGGGGGGGGGGGGGGCGAGCGGTTCTAGGCGCTACAGTCTGGAACCGCGCGAACGCTACGTTCGCAGGTTCGAGTCCTGCCTCGGTCATAGATGTGTGTGATGTCCTTAGGTTAGTTAGGTTTAAGTAGTTCTAAGTTCTAGGGGACTGATGACCTCAGAAGTTAAGTCCCATAGTGCTCAGAGGTATTTGAACCATTTTAACTAAGTGAATTAAATACTGGTGCTTCAGTCATACTGATCATTCACAAGACATAGAGCAATTGAGAAGTATTCACTTACAAACATTACCCCTACTACTCATGGTCTAGAATGGTGAAAGTATAATTGTTCTTGTGACATGCACTTTACAGGAAAAATATAGAAACAGAATTTCAAATATCACCCCTCCCCCCTTCCCCATGAACCATGGACCTTGCCGTTGGTGGGAGGCTTGGGTTCCTCAGCGATACAGATGGCCGTACCGTAGGTGCAGCCACAACGGAGGAGTATCTGTTGAGTGGCCAGACAAACGTGTGGTTCCTGAAGAGGGGCAGCAGCCTTTTCAGTAGTTGCAGGGGCAACAGTCTGGATGATTGACTGATCTGGCCTTGTAACACTAACCAAAACGGCCTTGCTGTGCTGGTACTGCGAACGGCTGAAAGCTAGGGGAAACTACGGCCGTAATTTTTCTCGAGGGAATGCAGCTTTACTGTATGGTTTAATGATGATGGCGTCCTCTTGGCTAAAATATTCCGGAGGTAAAATAGTCCCCCATTCGGGTCTCCGGGCGGGGACTACTCAAGAGGACGTCGTTATCAGGAGAAATAAACAGGCGTTCTGCGGACCGGAGCGTGGAAGGTCAGATCCCTTAATCGGGCAGGTAGGTTAGAAAACTTAAAAAGGGAAATGGATAGGTTAAAGTTAGATATTGTGGGGATTAGCGAAGTTCGGTGGTACGAGGAACAAGACTTTTGGTCAGGTGAATACAGGGTTATAAATACAAAATCAAATAGGGTTAATGCAGGAGTAGGTTTAATAATGAATAAAAAATAGGAATGCGGGTAACCTACTACAGATAACATAGTGAACGCATTATTGTGGCCGAGATAGACACGAAGCCCACACCTACTACAGCAGTACAATTTTATATGCCAACTTGCTCTGCAGATGATGAAGAAGTCGACGAAATGTATGATGAGATAAACGAAATTATTCAGGTAGTGAAGGGAGACGAAAATTTAATAGTCATGGGTAACTGGAGTTCGAGAGTAGGAAAAGGGGGAGAAGCAAACATAGTAGGTGAATATGGTTTGGGGGAAAGAAATGAAAGAGGAAGCCGTCTGGTAGAATTTTGCACACAGCATAACTTGATCATAGCTAACACTTGGTTCAGGAATCATAGAAGAAGGTTGTACACATGGAAGATTCCTAGAAATACTAGAAGGTATCAGATAGATTATATAATGGTAAGACAGAGATTTAGGAACCAGGTTAATACCTGGTTCCTAAATCTCTGTTATACCATTATATAATCTATCTGATACCTTCTAGTATTTCCAGTATTGTAAGACATTTCCAGGGGCAGATGTGGACTCGGACCACAATCTATTGGTTATGAGCTGTAGATTAAAACTGAAGAAACTGTAAAAAGGTTGGAATTTAAGGAGATGAGACCTGGACAAACTGATAAAACCAGAGGTTTTACAGAGTTCCAAGGAGAGCATAAGGGAACAATTGAGAGAAAGGGGGGGGGGGGGGGAAATACAGTCGAAGAAGTATGGGTAGCTCTGAGGTATGAAGTAGTGAAGGCAGCAGAGGATCAAGTAGGTAAAAAGAGGAGGGCTAGTAGAAATCCTTGGGTAACAGAAGAAATATTGAATTTAATTGATGAACGGAGAAAATATAAAAATGCAGTAAATGAAGCAGGCAAAAAGGAATACAAACGTCTCAAAAATGAGATCGACAGGAAGTGCAAAATGGCTAAACAGGGATGGCTAGACGACAAATGTAAGGATGTAGAGGGTTATCTTACTAGGGGTAAGATAGATACTGCCTACATGAAAATTAAAGAGATCTTCGGAGAAAAGAGAACCACTTGTATGAATATCAAGAGCTCAGATGGTAACCCAGTTCGAAACAAAGAAGGGAAAGCAGGAAGGTGGAAGGAGTATACAGAGAGTCTATACAAGGGCGACGTACTTGAGGATAATATTCTGGGAATGGAAGAGGATGTAGATGAAGACGAAATGGGAGATTCAATAGTGCGTGAAGAGTTTGACAGAGCACTGAAAGACCTGAGTCGAGTAGACAACATTCCTTTCGAACTACTGACGGCCTTGGGAGAAGCAGTCCTGACAAAACTCTACCATCTGGTGAGCAAGATGTATGAGGCAGACGAAATACCCTCAGACTTCAAGAAGAATATAATAATTCCAATCCCAAAAAAGCAGGTGTTGACAGATGTGAAAATTACCGAACTATCAGTTTAATAAGTCACAGCTGCAAAATACTAACGCAAATCCTTTACAGACGAATGGAAAAACTGGTAGAAACTGACCTCTGGGAAGATCAGTTTGGATTCCGTAGAAATATTGGAACACGTGAGGCAATACTGACCCTACGACTTATCTTAGAAGAGAGATTAAGTAAAGGGAAACCTACGTTTCTAGCATTTGTAGACTCAGAGAAAGCTTTCGACAATGTTTACTGGAATACTCTCTTTCAAATTCTAAAGGTGGCAGGGGTAAATACAGGAAGCGAAAGGCTATTTATAATTTGTACAGAAACCAGATGGCAGTTATAAGAGTCGAGGGACATGAAAGGTAAGCAGCGGTTGGGAAGGAAGTGAGACAGGGTTGCAGCCTCTCCCCGATGTTATTCAATCTGTATATTGAGCAAACAGTAAAGGAAACAAAAGAAAAATTCGGAGTAGGTATTAAAATCCATTGAGAAGAAATAAAAACTTTGAGGTTGTAAGTAGGCTGTTTAGGTTTTTTTATTGGCAACGCCGCCGCCACGTAGCGCTCAATATGAAAATCACTGGCTGTGCTGTGTGCAGTCTGTGGCTGGTTTGCATTATTGTCTGCCATTGTAGTGTTGGGCAGCGGCAGCTGGATGCTAACAGCGCGTAGCGTTGCGCAGTTGGAGGTGAGCCTCCAGCAGTTGTGGACGTGGGGAGAGAGATAGCGGAGTTTTGAAATTTGTAAGAATGGATGTCATGAACTGATATATATATTATGACTATTAAGATAAATACATTGTTTGTTCTTTGTTAAAATCTTTCATGCGCTAACTATGCCTTTCAGTAGTTAGTGCCTTCCGTAGTTTGAATCTTTCATTTAGCTGGCAGTAGTGGCGCTCGCTGTATTGCAGTAGTTCGAGTAACGAAGATTTTTGGTGAGGTAAGTGATTTGTGAAAGGTATAGGTTAATGTTAGCCATGGCCATTCTTTTGTAGGGATTATTGAAATTCAGATTGCGTTGCGCTAAAAATATTGTGTGTCAGTTTAAGCACAGTCATGTATAATTGTTCAAAGGGGACGTTTCAAGGTTCGCCGATGACAATGTAATTCTGTCAGAGACAGCAAAGGACTTGGAAGAGCAGATGAACGCAATGGACAGTGTCTTGAAAGGAGGGTATAAGATGAACATCAACAAAAACAAAACAAGGACAATGGAATGTAGTCGAATTAAGGCGGGTGATGCTGAGGGAATTAGATTAGGAAATGAGACACTCAAAATAGTGAAGGAGTTTTGCTATTTGGGGACCAACATAACTGATGATGATAGAAGTAGAGAGTATATAAAATGTCGACTGGCAATGGCAAGGAAAGCGTTTCTGAAGAAGATAAATTTGTTAACATCGAGTATAGATTTAACTGTCAGGAAGTCGTTTCTGAAAGTATTTGTATGGAGTGTAGCCATGTATGGAAGTGAAACGTGGACGATAAATGGTTTGCGCAAGAAGAGAATAGAAGCTTTCAAAATGTGGTGCTACAGAAGAATGCTGAAGATTAGATGGGTAGATCACATAACTAATGAGGAAGTATTGAATAGGATTGGGGAGAAGAGAAGTTTGTGGCACAACTTGACCAGAAGAAGGGATCGGTTGGTAGGACATGTCCTAATATGGACATTTATTAGGTGACACACTGCGACATGTTTAACTGCGCGTATGCGAATACCTCACTGCATTCACGTAGATACTGCTTCTGAACTCAATAGACTGGAGTTTTGAAACCTGTTTCAGCAAGCAGTGGACACCTCCCTTTGTTATCAAAAGGAGAAGATAACAAGAAAATTACACTTCGCGGCAACTTTAAAGCTGCCGCTAACTCACGGATAGTGGTTGATTCCATCCCACTTCCACGATATTACTAGCTCATGGATCGCCTAGCAGGTGGGCGTTTCTTTCAAAAAACTGATTCAGCCCTTGGTTATTTTCGACTTCCCCTGGATGAGTAACCAAAGAATTGCGTACTGTTATATGAATGCGTGGCATCTGTTGTTTCGAACATCACAGAGAACACACAGCTGTGATACATTATACGGGAATTGAAAGTGGAGGGGGAGAAAGTGAATGAAAGGGAAGGGACTGTTGATGTCAGCTGCATTGGGATCTTACGCGGAATCAGCCACGCCGAGTGAAAATTAGTTCCGGATTGAGATTCGAAACCGACATCGTTTGGTTACCAGGCAGTTGGGTTAAGAACTACGCCACCTGGACACATTGTTCGTCGTAGCTGTGCGGACTAACTCGGCATGCCTCTCGGTCGATCCACTCTCCCATTCAGCGCCACCAATCCGCCGTCGCTTTCCATGTCCTCCATTTGATATTACCGCGTCCAAATTGGAGAACGTGGATTCGTTGTCCACCAGGGTGAATCAATTACATGAATGCGTGTCTGAAAGATAAGACACCACGTGGATATGTGGCGCTGGGTGGGAATGTGAGTCGGCCGAGAGGCGTGCTGAGATAGTCTTTGCAGTTGCGATGAACACTGTCCGGTAGGCGCAGTGGTTAACAGAACTGCATACTAAGATGGAGATCCCGCATTCTCAGTCTGCCTTCGGCAGGGGTAAGGCGAGTACGCCTTGTTTGCGTCCCGCCTGTTGTATTGCTTGCGTTTGTTTAGTTCCGCATAGTGCCTTGTCTTAGAGTCCGACTTCATCGACCATCAAGGCGTTTTCTTACCGCCAAGCCTTTGGATCATGAACTACCGAAGTCGTATGAGGTATAACTGTTTATACGCGACTAACTACTTCTCCTGCCATAAGATATTCTCGGAATTCATTGTTCGATCCTCAGTACTACTGGGCTCATAAAGCAGGTGAATGGAAGAGATGTGCGCCGACGTTGTGCGGTGCCATGCTAACGGTCTCAAGTTCCGATACTCTGACAGACATATAGGGACTGTCGTCGTTGATCACGCTGGTTGAGGGTTTTCGAACTCCCTTTTGAGGTACCGTCGGAAGTTGTGGTGACCGTCCTCAATAGTGTCCGTCAGACTAAAACTACTGTGAAAACATGTACCTTCCTAAATGGCCCTTGCCGGCTGTCATCATGCAGGATGGCCAGGTATGCCGTGTCCGTTCTGAATGTCTCCGACGTAGACTGGTTCGGACGCCGATCGGGTAAATCGCTCTCGCTGCGGTGTTCTCTGTGATACCTCTATCTCACGCGTCCGAGACGGGGTTGTCTGCTGCGGCTCCTCTGCATCAGTCGGTACCGGCGCCGCCTCCTCTCCACGATGACGATGGACGTTTGCCATACAGTGCTACCAGAAGCAGTACCAACGAAACATGTTTTGTAAACCCTTGTCGCCAGTCTTGTAAAGGCCTCGTCGCTATTTCTGTGAGGACCAAGTTGCTACTGTTGTTATGGTACGGGGAGTCAGTGAGTTCGTGAAGCGGCTGCTGATGCAGTACACCGCTAAAACAATTTCTCCCTGCCAATATTACACAGCAAGGCCCCAGGGTCATGTAACAAGATAGGAGAAAAAACTGTTCAAATGTGTGTGAATTCCGAAGGGACGAAACTGGTGAGGCCATCGGTCCCTAGACTAACACACTACTTAAACTAACTTGTGCTAACATCACCACATACCCATGCCCGAGGGAGGACTCGAACTTCCGGCGGGAGGGGCCACGCAATCCATGACATGGCGCCTCTAACTGCGCGGCCATTCCACGCGGCAAGATAGGAGAACGAGTGTGCTACAACACTCCAACAAATTGGTAACAAAATCACACAAATGAGTTAGAAAGGTTTATTTATCTTTGTGACTTGTCGAATAGGGAAGTCTGCAGCACTGCATGTAATATGACACAAAAGAGGCCCTCAAAGGCTAAGCGCAAATAATCGTAGGTAAACTTCACACAACAAAGCAAATGCAATTATAACAACGGCCTCTTCAATTATATGAGTTCACGAAACAACGTCCCGTGTGTAAGTAAAAGAAAATGGTTCAAATGGCTCTGTGCACTGTGGGACCTAACTGCTGAGGTCTTGAGTCCCATAGAACTTAGAAATACTTAAACCTAATTAACCTAAGGATATCACACTCCATGTCAGAAGCTGGATTCGAACCTGCGACCGTAGCGGTCGCGCGGTTCCAAACTGTAGCGCCTAAAACCGCTCCGCCACTCCGGCCGGCTGTGTGAGTCAGCCCTGGTCATTGATCAATAACCAAGTGGGTGAGAGATGCTCTTTTGTCTTCCGAGTTGGATTCTGTCCGTTGTCGTACAGTCATTGGTGGATTGCACTCGGGCGCCAATTGGCAGGGGCGAAGTCGATATCTTCATCCACAGCGCCGCCCGTGGCGCTGTTGGAACTCGTGTAAGTGGCGAATCTATATGACACTGGCACCAGCTTGCCTCTTTGGGCCTGTAGTGATTTTGCCCTTTGCGCCATGACCGTCAGCAAACGCAAGCCGTCTGTACTGAGAACATGGTTGTTGATTTCGGAGCTGTACCGACCTCTGCTTTTCTGTCGTCTGGTCATATATGGGACGACAACCACCCACTAACTGAACGGAACAGCGTATTAGGAAACAACAGTTGCCTAGGAAACGGAGGAGACAACAACATACCTCTTCTGATGATTGCCTCCATCGGATGTGTGCACAGGATTAGGACTCTCCTAGTGATGATGCCCTGAGCTCCGACGCCCTGGCATCATACGACGCAACTTCCTTCCCCTCCTCCGTCTCTCGTCACCATCCACCTTCCCCATCTGCGCATGATGCCGTTGCCTCCGTTTTGTGTCTCACGTTACCTGTGTGTGCACCACTGATATTGTTCTACTGAACCGGCCTGTGAGAAATCTGTTTCCTGAGCGGATGACGTTGATGCTGCGGATGGAAGTTCTGGAGGTATACAGAACGATGGAACCTCCTTTGTGGTGTTCGCTCCCTTACAATCACAGTCATGTGCTCTTCCAGGAGGTCCAACAGGGAGATTCCTGTGCTTCCCCTGTGTTTGCATCACCAGACATCCCAGCGATGGCAGCTTTTCTAAATCACCGCATAGCCATGGTCGATGTGAACACCATTCGTTCACGTTGACCTCCTTCAGGAGAGATGTGTTGCCACCTTTTGTGCTCCCCATGGATTAATGGCACACGTCTCCCATGCTTCGACTACAGGTAGCGGCGTGGCGATCGTCCAACATGACGGTATCTGTGCTGATACAGTTGCCCATCTCACTGATGCCAGAAGTATGCCTTTCACGTTTAGTGGCGTCATGATCATCAACATCTATGTGCCATCAGGTTCAGGTCGCTGCCGCGAATGTTTCATTTTCTCTGAGGCAGTTACGCCTCTCTTCCTGGGTCACCAGGATGCAATGATCGTGAGAGGAGACGTCAACCCCACCCAGGAGCCCCACGAAAAACTGTCGCCTCTCTCTCCGTGCGCGGCGCTAGCGGAAATTCTCCAGCATCTCAGCATTGTGGACTCTTGGGAGCATGTACATAGTAATCGTCCAGTGCTTATGCATTTCACTAGTCACTCTTCTAGTCGTCTCGACCGTGTTTATATCTCCCGCGATACTGTCGGTGGTATTCAGACTGCTCGAATCCAGCCCATTGCGTTCTCTGACCATGACGCACATATCTGTGACATTAATTTCTGCCGCCAGAGCGTGGAAACTGAACGAGAATCGTATTACTTCACCCAACTGCCGGCAGCTCATCGAGACCATGCACGCAGCTTGTCGTCGATACCGTGATGCATATTAGCCTACCCTGTCATGGTGCGTCCTCTGGGCAAAGCCTGCCCTCAGGATTTCTACTTCACCATTCTCCGGGAATGTACTATGATGGTGTATTCGCCAGAGCGTCAGGCGATGGTGCATCGTGCCAAGGCACAGCTTGCGTCCCTCTTTCTACGTCATTTTGATGGAGCTATGTTCAGGGCCTGCTCACACGATGGATTAGCGCAGGAGCGTCTGTCTATGTACCATGCCATAGTGGAACGGTGTCATCATCAGAGCACTTCAATTAATTTTCTTATGACTGATGGTGGGTAGCGCTTAGATACCCCACTCGATATATGGTCTACCCTCCATGGACATTATCTTATACTGTACTCAGCACGACATGACCACCCTGCCAAAACTACGGCGGTTCAAAATGGTTCAAATGGCTCTGAGCACTATGAGACTTCTGTGGTCATCAGTCCCCTTGAACGTAGAACTACTTAAACCTAACTAACCTAAGGACATGACACACATTCATGCCCGAGGCAGGATTCGAACCTGCGACCGTAGCGGTCACGTGGTTTCAGACTGAAGCGCCTAGAACCGCACGGCCACAGCGGCCGGCAAACTACGGTGGTCTCCAAACTCTCATTTGGCTCAGTTCCTGGTGGTACATTGATGGATCTGCTTGCCGACATCATGCTATCCAGGAGGCTTCTACAAACAAGACGCCTTACCCAACGTCCGCCCCGATAGCTGAGTGGTCAGCGTAACGGATTGTCGTCTTACGGGCCCGGGTTCGATTCCCGGCCGGGTCGGGGATTTTCGCCGTCTTCATCATCTTTGTCTTCATCATCATTTCATCCCCATCCGGCGCGCAGGTCGTCCAATGTGGTGTCGAATGTAATAAGACCTGCACCAAAGCGGCCGGACCTGCCCCTCAAGGGGTCTCCCGGCCAATGACGCCAAACGCTCATTTCCATTTACCTGACCTGAGGACCTCCCACTAGAGTTTTACCGACATTTCGTCCCCTAATGGCATTGATATGGACAGAAATTTTGCCGGGGTCTTATGTCGCCTCTCGTGCAGATCCCACACGGCTTCTTTGACGGTCTCCTCATTTCGACCCACAAGCCTCAGGGTACATCACGGATATGCGATTACCGCACCCTGACGTTACTCAACAGCGACACGAAAATATTTTCGTGGCTGTTGGCTGCATGGCTTAAACTGACGGCCCAGTATGTGCTTTCCCCTCATCAGACTTCTTTGAAAGGTGCCAATAACATCCTCATTGCCCTCTGTCACCATTGAAACGTATTCGTTCTTGCTGACTTTCATCAGGTGCCTGGAATTTTGGCAGCTCTTGACGTCAGACAGGCATTCGGTCGGGTCGATCACAACTACCTGATAGTGGTGCACCGCCATACTGGGATGTCACTCGGTGCCCATGTATCCAGCTGCACTCATTATGCAGGTGATGTCATCATCGATCTTCGTAGCGATGCTGAGATCTGGGAATCATCTAAAAATTCATGGTGGTGTCTGATTGTACTATATCGTGTCTCCCTACCACTTTCGCGCAACGACGCTCTGAGTGTGTTTTTTAGGGAATTAACTAGTTTGAACCTGGGACCTGTTGCTGGTAAGGAGACGCCAGACCACACATGACATGTAGAATTCAGAAGAGTTCAGTGAGACTAGCGATGATATAACCAAATACTAAATGATCTCAGCGTCAGCTCCACTGCACTCCCTGTAAAAGAATCTTAATTCTAACTAAATATAGTGGAAAGGGTTCAAGGCTTTCCTATTTTTAGTTAGCTGGTAAAATAACGTCGAAAAAGCAGTTAAGTTTACCATTGGAAATTTATTCTAATCACAAAACATCGCTTATAAATTGCACTATTGATAAAAGGAAATGTTTTAATACAGGATGGTAAAAACCAACTGCGTTCAACAAAAATGTGAACGAATATTCCCTGAGTGGTTTTCCAAGTTCTACAATCGATCGAAGGATGACCTATGCCATATCACATCTATAATCTAGGTTTAAATTAAGTTTCACAAAAGAGAAAACTATCAAAATGGTCTACAGTGACCCTCAATTATCTTTAACAACTTATCTAACTTGTCGTAAATTACAGTGGCTGATGTGGCTTCTCAATAACTATATAAAATTAAAATCATCGCGTTTCAGATCTGTTCTTCAAGTGGCAAATGTGAACACCATGAGTTTTAATTAACGATCACCATTAGTTTTACGGAAAAAAGGTGTGTAACAGATGAGACTTCTGCAGTTCTGAGTGAAGCCTTATGCGCTCAAAAATGCGGCATCGCGTGCGTTCATTACCTTGTCGGTGTTTAGGCAGCGTCAGGGCGGCAGCGGCCGGCGCAGCAGCCATCCAGCTCGCCGTCTCGGAACCAACTCTCGAACTTCTCCTTACTACAATTTACCGAAGTTAGTTTAAAAAAGCTATCTGGCTGTGTTTTCATCTGACCAATCTGGGTCTCAATGTTAACCTTACGCTCCGCCTACAAAAATTTTGTCTATCCAATAAGAAACGTTATACTTTTCGTGGTGGGGCAATGTTTTTTAAAGTTTGCAACGTAACAGAGACGCTAAAAAGTCTCACGCTAAAACGTGCGGGTGGTGTGGTCCTTTTAGCGTTATCGTAAGATCTATACTGCTCTTCTGGAGGGCTCTATCTTTTAACATGGGCTGGAGGATTGTCCTAATGTAACAGACACGCGAAAAAGTCTCACGCTAAAACTTGCGGGTGGTAGTGGCCCTTTTTGTGTTATCGTAAGATCTATACTGCTTTTCTGGAGGGCTCTAGCTTTTAACATGGGCTGGGGGTTGTCCTTGACATACCTGAGACGCGAAAAAGCCTCACGGTAAAACGTGCGGGTTGTATAGTTGTACAGGTAGGCTCGCCGCGTGGGTGCCCAGCCCCTCTCTTTTCTAGCTTAACACGGTTCTGCTCTCGGCTTCTGTCCTCGTTTCTCCCCTCGGAACTGCGTCTGCCTCACGGTGGGAAGGTACGACATGCATTTAGGCATTCTTGTGTTAGTCTGTGGTACTCCATTTGCTCACTCGTTACTCGTATTACTTTGGTTAATTTAATGTCACGATTTATTCCGAGCTATGTGACATACTAGTAGATTTGCTTATTATGTCAGGGTTTTCATGTAAGGTGTTGGATTTGCCTGACAGCTTACATATCACCACCCTTCGAACTTAATTTTTGCACTGAATTTGGCAATGATTGAATCGTTGTGTAAGTCAGTCAACAATTTTCTAATTTATCTAAATTTTGTTGCATATTGTTCAGCCACGTTATTCTGTTCTATGCTAGTTTGTATTACTAATTTATTTTTTATATTCTTCCACATTATAATTAAAAATGACAAGAGAAGAATATTTTTATACTATTATTAGTTTTTAATAATTTTCTTTCTTTATTTAAGTGTGAAGTTTTTTTTTTAAGAAGTTTGTTTTCGAAAGTGAGGAGTCTTTCACATCGATTTTCTTAGAAATATTTTTTTTTATAAATGTAGTAATTGAGTAAAATCTATTCCTAACACATTTTCTAAATATCATGTACAATTAAAGTGCTTTTGTTTCTTGACACTCATTTCAACATTGTTAAACTAACTAATAAGAATTATTTCCAAAAAATTGCTTTGACAAAGAAATATACATACACAAGTATTGAGATATTATCCTAACAAATTTTACAAATGCTAAAAAAAAATTGCTTTGACAAAGAAATATACATACACACGTATTGAGGTATTATCCTAATAAATGGTACAAATGTAAAAAAAAAGGAAAACATCCAACAAGAAAATTTTTTATTCTTTGTTTTTATAAGGAGAAACTAAGTAAAATATAGTTATTCTTTCATTTTTATGAGGAGAAAATAAGTGGCATATTGTTTCTTTATATACTGTCCATTTCAGAACTAATGACTATTTTTATCGATAGTCTATTTTTTTACATCAGTCCATAGTCAATGACTTATTTTTTAGTTTATTAGCTGTCTGGTGTGCTTAACTTATTTAGTTTTTCACACGTTTCTTTTGCACAATTCCTACATCACATAATTTGATTTCACACACTCACACAATCCTATGAATGTTCAAGCATGAGGTTGGCGAATGTTTTTGCATGAACATGATGGACTTGAGCGAGATGGATGTGGGCAAGTATTTGATGTACAGCTTCGTTCGTCGTTCCTTGATGGCTTTGGAAGTGTATGCGTGAAAGTCATCGTTAAGTGTCGCTGAATGCGGTCGTTTTTCGTTGTAATACTTCGCAGACAACTAGTTTACAATAGGATAGGGATTTGGGAAGGTATCTCGTCTATTCTTCACCCATCTTCTTTCTTGGTCTCAATCTTGCGAATCTTCAACTTCTGTTCTTCCCGCTTTTTCTCTGCTTCTTACTTGCTTCTTGGTTCTTCTCTGGGCAGGATATGGAAATATTTATTGATAACTAGTCGCTTTGAAGTTCTTCTCCTAGTAACAGTTTGATAAATTGTTTGGGCGCGTCATTTTTACTTTGTGGAAGTTCTTCAGTTTCGTGCATCAGCGTGCTGTTAAATAGCAGTAGTGTGACTTTTACGCATATTTTTTGCCAGCGGTGGCTTGCCCAAGCGGTCTTCTCGTCGGGCCGTTTTTTGCTCGCTCCGCTGAGTGGGGGGCGCCCCGGGGTTTACGAGCGGTGAAAATCCGGTGTCTGCTTGTCTGTCCCTACAGCCATCCCCTACTGACGCTAGGCGCGTCTCTGTAGGGCTCTGTCACTGTCCATCCCAGCAGGGTTCCACCTAGCGGGCACATTTATTGCCCACTTTCGCTACAAGGGCCGTCAGTTAGTTTCGCCTTTCCCTTCTCTCGACGCTCCTGCTATGTAGGAATCGAGTCTTGCTGATTACGTCCTTTTCTTTCTTGATACTTCTCGCGTTGCAACTTGCGGGTCGTTGCATCTCTTCCTTGTTGGAGTTTTTACAATGGTTGTTACAAAAAGTTTTACTTATAATCATCTAACATATGTCTACTAACTATTTGTTTTTGCGCCTACTTAAAAAGCTTTACAAATTTCGGCGCCCTTTCCATGTTACAATTCTAAGATATTTGCAGTCTTAACGTCTACTCAAGAATCCTCAAATTCGTTTTTTACTTTTGTGTAGTGTCGTGGTGCATAGTATTTTAGTATTTCATGCTGTTAGACTATCTACGCTTTATCGCTTCACCTTAATCTATCGTACTATGGGTGTTGTTATTGAAATTACTTTCTTTTTCCCACCTTCCTCTCTCTTCATTCTTCTTTCTCCTGACGATCTTATCTGCAACATAATCTTGAAATATTGTGCTGATTATTTACCAGTACTAAAATTAATCTTCAAACTTTTACTGAAAGTGTTTAATACTGCCAGCCTTAGGCAAATGTACCTCTGCTTTATCTCGTAAAATATCCTCTAATTCTCTTTTACTGTGTTCCGAAATACCTTGAACTTCTTGCAATTTTGCGTCGATTTCTTTATGGACTTCTAACATGAAATGAGGCGATTCCCCCTTTTGTGCATACCATTCTAATTCTTCGTCCTCCTTATCTCGCATCATTCTTAATTGTTTGTTTATAGCTGGTATTTCTTCTAATTTTAGCTTTTGCTCAAAGAGAAGTGTGACATTCCCGAATGTTACGCTACCTTTCCCCATATCTATTATCGCTAGTCTCTCATTTAAAAAATCTGCACCTATAATCAAATCTACAGGTAGTTTAGGTATAATCACGAAGTTGGCTTCGATCTTTTGACCTTGGCACGAAAGAGTTAACCTTGTTTGTCTCGTAACTTCCACAGCATTGTTTCTAATAGGACCTCTTACTTTAATCTTACGTGTTTTCAGAACTGGCAATTCCTCATTGGCATTACACTGCATGAACAAATTTTCTGAGATCGCAGTCAGTTCACTTCCACTATCAATTACAATATTGACTGGGATATTCTTTACCATGGACTTCACAATTGGTTGAATTCGAAAGGGTTGGTTCTGTTCTTCTTCTTCTAGCATCAACGAATCCTCCACTGAATCATACATGAGCCTTTTTAGGAATTTCCCTTGTGAATTCGAACTTTCTATAGGATAAGCTTCGACTGCTACTTCTCTTTCTTTTATTTCGTCTTCTCTATTTCTTCCTTCATTTACGCTTTCTTCTGCATCCTCTACTTTTTCCTCATCCTCGTCTATCTTCTTCTTCGTCGCTACTTCCACATAATCGCATCTAAATGCTCTAATTATCGCTTCATAATTTTCTTCATTATATACGTTGGGTTGTGTGCCCACTCGTAACTTATTTTCAACTTCTGTCGACTGCGCATTATCCTCATTGAATTCGCTTTCCCTGGTTTCCATCTCAAATAGCTCTGCAATACTCATTACTTCATCCTTTCTTCCTACATTCGTTGTGCATGCCTCTGGTAATTCATCCTCCTCGTCAGTATTCTCCCAATTAATTTCGTCCCAACACGATATTGTTATTTTCTTGTCTTCGTTTTCATCTGGTCCCTGCGGATTTGTTTCTTCCTTCTTCTCTTCTCGTGATAAGATTTATACTTCTCTGTTCAAGGTGCTGCAATTGTCCTGGGTCGGTGCGTCATTCTCTTTGGCATGGGCGCTTAGTTGTCAATTCGAACGTTTTTCGGGTTTTGGTGGTCTTACCTCAACCTCTTCTGTCTGCATTCGCTTTTCTTGTTCAGCTTGTTGATAGTGGTTTCTTTGTTGATAATTTGTCGGTCTATTTGTTCTCCAGTACCCATTCCGGTTGTCGTTATTCCCTCTGTAATAGTTGTTGCCGTTCCTGGGTGAATTATAGTTATTGCCATATTCTCTTCTAAATCTATAACCGGTTCTTTGTTGAAATCTATCGTCGTTTCTTGGTGCGAAGTTATCACGTGGTTCGTAATTATTGTTTCTTCGTACTGTGTCTTGTGGACTCCACTGCTTTTTGCTTTCGTTTTCACGTCCGCTTCGTCTTTTTCTTGCGTCATCTTCCGAAAATATGAACTCTAGTTCCCTTAGAATACCTTTAAATGCTTCGACGTCATTCCCTCCGCGACCTACTAATGATTGCTGGTATTTCAATGGTAGCTTCATCGTGCATAATTTAATCAACTCTCCGTCACTGTATGGTACATCTAAGAATTGATTTTTGTTTGCCATTGCTTCGAAAAATTTCACGGGACTCTTCTCTCCAGAATTTTCAAAATATGGGTTCTGTAATAATCCGTACTTCACTCTGTTCTGTGCTTCGCTGGACCAATATCGTGAGAGAAACGTCTCTCTGAAATCTTCGTATGATCGGCATGTCGCTGCAACATTCTGCATGGTTTCTGCGACTGTTCCTGACATGTGTGCACATATAAAGTCTAATTTGTGTGCTAGCGTCCAGTGTTCTGGTAATCCTACTCGGAATTGATAAATAAAAGTTCGTGGATGTAATGAGTTTTCTTCTCGAAAGTGCTGAAATTTTCTGACTGTGAGGAAATGATCGTTGTCGTACTTCGTCATAGTTCCATATGAAATTCGCGATTCTTCGCCACTTTCGTTTCTGATCATTTCTCCCGTCGTTCTTTCCTGTTGTGGTAGATCCATTGGATATTGTCCACTGTAACTTACGCGTACCCGCGGTGCAGGCTGTCTGATTTCATGTATGTTACTTTCCGCTTGTGATTGGAATCGCAAATGCATAATGTCTTCGTTAATTGGTTGTTTTTCCGGTGCTGTTACAGATACGGACGTGGTTGCAGACTCTGTGCTTGTTCGATCCTGTTCACTACGCTCTTCAATGGTTTGCAACAACTCTGTTCGTAATTTCTGAAATTGTCGCTTCGTTTGCGCTTCTATTTTGACTTTGCGGTTATCATATCTTTTCAGCGCTGCTCTTGTGATATGTTTGTGCAACACACTTTTTTCAACAATTTCACGCACTGTACCTGCTGCTTTTCTAGTAATTTCGTTTATCTGTTTCTCTACTTTCTTGACTTCTCCCTGGGTGTTGTTACGTAATGTTTTGATGTCGTCCTGAGTGTCATTACGCAATGTTTGTACGTCCACTTGTATCTTGTCAATGTCTGTTCTCAATTGATTGTGACCTGTTATTAAGTTTCCTATCATTGCTCGAGATTCTTTTGCATCGTCTTCAATATGACTTAGCTGTAACTGAATTTTTTTGTTTTGTTCTTTAATCTCACGCATTTGTCTCGTGGTTTCTGCATTCTGAATTTGAATTTGGTTCACTATGTCCTTATTTTGCCTTGTCATGGTATTTGTAATTTGTTGTAATAATTCTGCCAGATTGGTGGGTCCTATTGCGTTTTCTTCCGACGTCCTACGCTCTGTGTTTTTGCCCAAGTGTTGGTTCGCAACCGACTGCATTGAACTGTGCTGTGACACGTTTCTGCTCGCATCCCTTGTACTCTGTGGTGAGGGAGCTCTGATTACTTGTACTATGGGTTCTACGTATTCAAGACGCAAGTTAGAATCCTCATCGACTGTCTCTCTACTTTCCTGCTCCTCTGTCGTATGCTGACCTAGGTTTTCTGTGCCTTGGCGTACATTATCCTCGTTATGGTGCGTTATCTGTCCTATTTCTCGCCATACTGCATCGTCTCTTGTACTGCCTATTCTCTGTCCATTTTCATACTGGGTCTCTACCTCAATTCGGTTAAGTTCTCGATCTGCCATTGCTAATCTTTCCTAATCCCTTATTTTCTGTTTTAAAAGCAATTCACGCGCCCTACTTCGCGTCAAAATGCGCTCATACGATCTCACGCGTTTCATAAATTTTTGTTCACACGGCGCTCATACGATCTCACGAATTTCATAAATTTTTTGTTCACACGACTTGACATTATCAAGACTGACAATCCATTCACTTACTTGTTGGGTCAGAACCAACTTGTCAACGACGTATCCGCCACCTGTGCGCTTGCATTGGAGAGAAAACTTAATTCTAACAATTTTCAAAATTCATAACTTAATTATGCTATTGTCTCTGCCAGACTCATTTCTATTTAATACTTTTACTATCTATCGCTGCAGCTACTTTTTTCGACTATACATAACTTTAAAATTTTTTTTTCTTTTTACAAAAAAATTTTTCACAAGATATTTTTCTGACCTAGTTAGGCATGTGGTCGACCTTCAATCATGGTATTTTACCATCCTGGCAGGGTCGCCATTTTCTAAACATTCATGGTGGTGTCTGATTGTACTATATCGTGTCTCCCTACCACTTTCGCGCAACGACGCTCTGAGTGTGTTTTTTAGGGAATTAACTAGTTTGAACCTGGGACCTGTTGCTGGTAAGGAGACGCCAGACCACACATGACATGTAGAATTCAGAAGAGTTCAGTGAGACTAGCGATGATATAACCAAATACTAAATGATCTCAGCGTCAGCTCCACTGCACTCCCTGTAAAAGAATCTTAATTCTAACTAAATATAGTGGAAAGGGTTCAAGGCTTTCCTATTTTTAGTTAGCTGGTAAAATAACGTCGAAAAAGCAGTTAAGTTTACCATTGGAAATTTATTCTAATCACAAAACATCGCTTATAAATTGCACTATTGATAAAAGGAAATGTTTTAATACAGGATGGTAAAAACCAACTGCGTTCAACAAAAATGTGAACGAATATTCCCTGAGTGGTTTTCCAAGTTCTACAATCGATCGAAGGATGACCTATGCCATATCACATCTATAATCTAGGTTTAAATTAAGTTTCACAAAAGAGAAAACTATCAAAATGGTCTACAGTGACCCTCAATTATCTTTAACAACTTATCTAACTTGTCGTAAATTACAGTGGCTGATGTGGCTTCTCAATAACTATATAAAATTAAAATCATCGCGTTTCAGATCTGTTCTTCAAGTGGCAAATGTGAACACCATGAGTTTTAATTAACGATCACCATTAGTTTTACGGAAAAAAGGTGTGTAACAGATGAGACTTCTGCAGTTCTGAGTGAAGCCTTATGCGCTCAAAAATGCGGCATCGCGTGCGTTCATTACCTTGTCGGTGTTTAGGCAGCGTCAGGGCGGCAGCGGCCGGCGCAGCAGCCATCCAGCTCGCCGTCTCGGAACCAACTCTCGAACTTCTCCTTACTACAATTTACCGAAGTTAGTTTAAAAAAGCTATCTGGCTGTGTTTTCATCTGACCAATCTGGGTCTCAATGTTAACCTTACGCTCCGCCTACAAAAATTTTGTCTATCCAATAAGAAACGTTATACTTTTCGTGGTGGGGCAATGTTTTTTAAAGTTTGCAACGTAACAGAGACGCTAAAAAGTCTCACGCTAAAACGTGCGGGTGGT
Organism: Schistocerca gregaria; assembly: GCF_023897955.1. Taxonomy (NCBI): domain Eukaryota; kingdom Metazoa; phylum Arthropoda; class Insecta; order Orthoptera; family Acrididae; genus Schistocerca; species Schistocerca gregaria. Next base: position 440,088,081 of record NC_064931.1, on the reverse strand, counting down.
GTGGTCCTTTTAGCGTTATCGTAAGATCTATACTGCTCTTCTGGAGGGCTCTATCTTTTAACATGGGCTGGAGGATTGTCCTAATGTAACAGACACGCGAAAAAGTCTCACGCTAAAACTTGCGGGTGGTAGTGGCCCTTTTTGTGTTATCGTAAGATCTATACTGCTTTTCTGGAGGGCTCTAGCTTTTAACATGGGCTGGGGGTTGTCCTTGACATACCTGAGACGCGAAAAAGCCTCACGCTAAAACGTGCGGGTTGTATAGTTGTACAGGTAGGCTCGCCGCGTGGGTGCCCAGCCCCTCTCTTTTCTAGCTTAACACGGTTCTGCTCTCGACTTCTGTCCTCGTTTCTCCCCTCGGAACTGCGTCTGCCTCACGGTGGGAAGGTACGACATGCATTTAGGCATTCTTGTGTTAGTCTGTGGTACTCCATTTGCTCACTCGTTACTCGTATTACTTTGGTTAATTTAATGTCACGATTTATTCCGAGCTATGTGACATACTAGTAGATTTGCTTATTATGTCAGGGTTTTCATGTAAGGTGTTGGATTTGCCTGACACCTTACAATCATTAGCATGGGCTACCACCTAAGGCGAAGCTTCTGGTAGCTGCCTTAACGTCCGAAAACCAAGCGCCATGGCTGTAGGTGCGGGACTTCCTGCGGACAGCACTGGCCTACTGCGTGTAGCTGCTAGTATCAGGAGCTTAAGACTTGGTTTCAGAAGTGATCCGCGGCGCGCGAATGCTCCCAACTGCCAGCGCCTACTGTCCCAACTACGAGATGGGCTCCTAGATCACCGATTACGAGCACTCGATCTTCTACAGCGGACACAATACGTAAATGTGTATTTGGCGTCACGGGTCCACCACGTGACACAATCACTTCCTATTCCGTCGTCCATGGCCCGCCGCATGCTAGCGGCACTGGGTTCATATATACAAATAAAAAAAAACGTACTGCATCACCCCGGTTTCCAGAACTCCTGAAGATAGACGTTGACTGTGGATACTCTATCACAGACACAGTCACTTCGACTGTTGAGAGATGTCACTAAACCCGCCCAAAGATGTAAACAACCATGCATGAGCAGCGCCTATTAGGCGGAGGTGGCCTGACAGGTCCGCATTGTTACTTTGTCCCAGGAAGGGCTCTCAACAAGGGAAGCGTCCGGGCGCCTTGGAGTGCACCTGAGCGATGTTGTTCGGACATGGAGGAGATACAGAGAGACAGGAACTGTCGGTGACATGCCTCGCTCAGGCCGCCCAAGAACTACAACTGCAATGGATAACTGCTACCTACGGATTATGGCTCGGAAAAACCCTTACAGAAACGCCACCATGTCGAATAATGCTTTTCGTGCAGCCACAGGACGTCGTGTTACGACTCAAACTGTGCGCAATAGGCTGCATGATGGGCAACTTCACTCCCGACTTTCATGGGGAGGATCATCTTTGCAACCACGACACCATGCGGCGCCGTACAGATGCGCTCAACGACATGCCGAATGGACCACTCAGGACTGGCATCACCTTCTCTTCACCTATAAGTGTCGCATATGCCTTCGATCAGACAACCATAGGACACGGACGGCCGGTGTGGCCGTGCGGTTCTAGGTACTACAGTCCTTAACCGCGTGACCGCTTCGCTCGCAGGATGAATCCTGCCTCGGGCATGGATGTGTCTGATGTCCTTAGGTTAGTTAGGTTTAAGTAGTTCTAAGTTTTACGGGACTGATGACCTCAGGTTTTAAGTCCCACAGTGCTCATAGTGCCATTTGAACCATTTTGAACCTACGTACCTTATCAGCCTGTTGCTGGAGGCCCTTGCACCAGGCTCTCTCCCTTATACAGCTTTCGGACGTCCCGCCATTCTTATTTTACTTCCGCAGTTTTTTCCTCGAACTTAGCTGCGTCATTACTGCGATGTTGCGAAACCGCTTGACATCCACGAAAGCGATCTATGGCTTTCTTAAGCAGCACAGGTCACCGAAAGTGGTTGAGGTGTAGCATCCCCACGTCGACTGGCTTGCCGTCCGGCAATCGGTGTGTGTCCCTTATCTCTCCACTGAAGTCCATTCTGCGGGTACCTTACGATCAATGGGAAGTAAGTACGCCAGTCACGCCTTCAGGGGATTCACCTTGCAGAAACCATGTTGTGTATTGCCTGTGATGTTCTGGACACGGATAAACACCGTCTAGTCGGCCGTGTGGCCGAACGGTTCTAGGCCTTTCAGTCTGGAACCGAGCTGCTGCTACGGTCGCAGGTTCGAATCTTGCCTCGGGCATCAATATGTGTGATGTCCTTAGGTTAGTTAGGTCTAAGTAGTTCTACGTCTAGAGGACTGACGACCTCAGATGTTAAGTCCTATAGTGCTTAGAGGAATTTGAACCATATTTTGAACATCGTCTGGTGACCGGATCGGCGATAGGTGTCTGGTTCTTGGTGCGACAGATGCTGGCCCTAATTACATATAGGACACCTCATCAGATACCTTCTCACCTGGTCACGCGGTTCTAGGCGCGCAGTCCGGGACCGTGCGACTGCTACCGTCGCAGATTCGAATCCTGCCTCGGGCATAGATGTGTGTGATGTCCTTAGGTTAGTTAAGTTTAAGTAGTTCTAAGTTCTAGGGGACTGATGACCACAGCTGTTAAGTCCCATAGTGCTCAGAGCCATTTGAACCTTCTCACCTGTTCCTCTTTTTGGATTCTGGATACTTCTGACAAACGAAGACAAACTCCGTAAGGTGGATTCGTGCGCTACTTGTTTGTTGGCAGTGAGAAAAGTGTCCTTGATTTTTGGCCCTCCCTTAATGTATGACATTGTGCAGTTGTCCTTAATCAGAAATTCTGACAATTGTTCTCCAGTTTCATTTTTAGTGTCTTGCTTAGCCCACTCCAGAGCTGGGATGTACCTGTTATAGGGCGTTGATTCACGCCTTTTCCGGTCTTAGAACCGGTGCATTCCCTAGTCATCTGAATGTTGTTCTTCGAAAAAATTCTCGTCGATAGTCTCACTGAGACTGGCGACTTCCCGCGCGTTCCTCCTTGCGATGTCGGTTTCCTGCTATTGTCGGTGTTCTTAATAAACATTTTCAAAAGGAAAAAATAAATAAATAAATCAGTGGTGTTCTTTGTACCCTTATTCCAAATTCCCTACGCTTGCCTTATTACCTGCGGATGGGAACGGAATATGGTGGCGAGCCTTCGGGTTGTTACCCTTGCCCGCTTTGCCACCACCCCTCCCTTTGGGCACCACGAAGGTTACTTCAAAAAAAGTGTTTAACGAAAAAAATTCCGTGTCGGCACACGTTTCCATGTCGCCTCTGAGTCCGTGTAAGATCCTGATGCAGCTGACATCAATAGTCCCTTCCCATTTCTTTCCTTTCTCCCCCGTCCACGTTCAATTTGCAAAAAGTGTATGGTGCTTAACATGCACATCGGCTTGCATGAATACCAGCGCCTTCCTTTTTAAAGCGCCTCTGCTCCTGCGTTATTTCAACACTGTATTAAACAACCCATGTCGAAAGATCTGCCTGTTCAAATAATTTAGAATCCAGAGAAATATTTTTAAGTGCTTTATCTGAAAAGTACCTTGAGCGGTTAAACAGAGAACCGTCTCGTGGCGATAGCATATTATACCTTCTGGTGACAAACAGACCCGAACTATTTGAAACAGTTAATGCAGAACAGGGAATCAGCGATCATAAAGCAGTTACTGCATCGATGATTTCAGCCTTAAATAGAAAAATTAAAAAGGTAGGAAGATTTTTCTGTTTAGCAAAAGTGACAAAAAGCAGATGACAGAGTACCTGACGGCTCAACACAAAAGCTTTGTCTCAAGTACAGATAGTGTTGAGGATCAGTGACAAAGTTCAAAACCATCGTACAATATGCGTTAGATGAGTATGTGCAAAGCAATCTCGTAAGAGATGGAAAAGAGCCACCATGGTACAACAACCGAGTTAGAAAACTACTGCGGAAGTAAAGGGAACTTTACAGCAAACATAAACATAGCCAAAGCCTTGCAGACAAACAAAAATTACGCGAAGCGAAATGTAGTGTGAGGAGGGCTATGCAAGAGGCGTTCAATGAATTCGAAAGTAAAGTTCTATGTACTGACTTGGCAGAAAATCCTAAGAAATTTTGGTCTTATGTCAAAGCGGTAGGTGGATCAAAACAAAATGTCCAGACACTCTGTGACCAAAATGGTACTGAAACACAGGATGACAGACTAAAGGCCGAAATACTAAACGTCTTCTTCCAAAGCTGTTTCACAGAGGAAGACTGCACTGTGCTTCCTTCTCTAGATTGTCGCACAGTTGACAAAATGGTATATATCAAAATAGATGACAAGGGATAGAGAAACAATTAAAATCGCTCAAAAGAGGAAAGGCCGCTGGTCCTGATGGGATACCAGTTCGATTTTACACAGAGTACGCGAAGGAACTTGCCCCTCTTTTTGCAGCGTTGTACCGTAGGTCTCTAGAAGAGCGTAGCGTTCCAAAGGACTGGAAAAGGGCACAGGTCATCCCCGTTTTCAAGGGACGTCGAAGAGATGTGCAGAACTATAGACCTATATCTCTAACGTCGACCAGTTGTAGAATTTTGGAACACGTATTGTGTTAAAGTATAATGACTTTTCTGGACACTATAAATCTACTCTGTAGGAATCAGCATGTGTTTCGAAAAAGACGGTCGTGTGAAACCCAGCTCGCGCTATTCGTCCACGAGACTCAGAGGGTCGTAGACACGGGTTTATAAGTAGATACCGTGTTTCTTGACTTCCGCAAGGCGTTCGATACAGTTCCCCACAGTCGTTTAATGAATAAAGTAAGATAATATAGACTATCAGACCAATTGTGTGATAGGATTGAGGAGTTCCTAGGTAACAGAACGCAGCATGTCATTCTCAATGGAGAGAAGTCTTCCGAAGTAAGAGTGATTTCAGGTGTGCCACAGGGGAGTGTCACAGGACCGTGGCTATTCACAATATACATAAATGACCTTGTGGATGACATCGGAAGTTCACTGAGGCTTTTTGCAGATGATGCTGTGGTGTATCGAGAGGTTGTAACAATGGTAAATTGTACTGAAATGCTGGAGGATCTGCAGCTAATTGACGCATGGTGCAGGGAATGGCAATTGAATCTCAATGTAGACAAGTGTAATGTGCCGCGAATACATAGAAAGATAGATCCCTTATCAATTAGCTACAAAATAGCAAGTCAGCAACTGGAAGCAGTTAATTCCATAAATTATCTGGGAGTAAGCGTTAGGAGTGATTTAAAATGGAATGATCATATAAAGTTGATCGTCGGTAAAGCAGATGCCAGACTGAGATTCATTGGAAGAATCCTAAGGAAATGCAATCCGAAAACAAAGGAAGTAGGTTACAGTACGCTTGTTCGCCCACTGCTTGAATACTGCTCAGCAGTGTGGGACCCGTACCAGACAGGGTTGATAGAAGAGACAGAGAAGATCCAACGGAAAGCAGCGTGCTTCGTTACAGGATCATTTAGTAATCGGGAAAGCGTTACGGAGATGACAGATAAACTCCAGTGGAAGACTCCGCTGAAGAGACGCTCAGTAGCTCGGTACGGGCTTTTGTTAAAGTTTCGAGAACATACCTTCACCGAAGAGTCAAGCAGTATATTGCTCCATCCTACGTATATCTCGCGAAGAGACCATGAGGATAAAATCAGAGAGATTAGGGCCCACACAGAAGCATACCGACAATCCGTGTTTCCACGAGCAATACCAGACTGGAATAGAAGGGAAAACCGATAGAGGTACTCAGGGTACCCTCCGCCACACACCGTCAGGTGGCTTGCGGAGTATGGATGTAGATGTAGATGTAGATTTAGATGACATCATTGTATATGGAAGAACAGAGGAATAGCATCTCAAAAAAGTGTAATCCCTTTCTCAAGTTTTACTTACGCAGGAGTCAAGTTTGATTTACAAAAATTTTTCATTATTCAATACTGAAATTGAGTATTTGGAACATTTCAGTGACGCCCACGACACTCGCCCCTGGTTTAAGCATTTAGAGGCCATACAGAGATTACTGTGCGCAAGTTTTTTTGGAGGGGGGGAGGGGGAGGAGATATGTAGTATCGACGGCATGCTCACTGACCAACACATGCGCATACACGAACACAAATGATGAATGATTCATCCCCCTTTTCGTCACACGAAACCACTTTTTTTCAAATCAATATGCATCCACACACATAAGCACTCCAGCGAACGGTGGGAGAACGGTCGGACTCCGATCCTGTGCTCACAGATGAAGTACATATTGTCATGTCACAACAGACCTACAATCAGCTGCAGAGCAGGTGTACCTCATGACCTCATGATCGAAGAACTACCTGGTGCACCAGATGTGGAGAAGCGCCTATACCACGTGTAGGCATCCTTTGTTATCTTCAGAGCCTCTGAGGGTGCATGATGCGACCCCTACCCTGCCTTTGGGTGGTACCTGCATCTACAAGGCACACATATTTTTTAAATCTGAGCACCATAAACTCGAGAATCTGTAATCAATTCACCTCGTCTTTTAGCAGGCCGGTAGCCTATTTGTTTTGAGTTGTTATGCCATAAGGATTATCGGACACATCTCTAGATGTGATAAATGAATCAAGGTTGTAACTAATTACTTCAAATAAATTGTAGCCTTTCACCCAGTATATGAAACTGTCTGTATCTGTATAAAGGAATTTGTGGTTAACGAAGTTTGTCTTCATAAACTTATAGAGGAATCTGTACATGTGGAGTTGGGCAGGCCCAGTGTAACATACCGATGTAAAAAACCTTCATGAACTGCACTGAAATCTTAGCCATCTCCACAATGACTAGTCCTTTATTGAAGACACTGGTGCGGTTAAAATTTGGCCTGTTAGTGTAATCTCTTGCGCCATATCGCCATTCCCAACTATAATGTAAATGAATTTCGCAGTTTTTTCTAATAATTTTCACTTTTTGTCAAAAATATAATTATACATTAATAAGAAAAATCCTTTTAAAGTCACACGTCGCGAGAGCCGTCTTTTCGGTATATACATCCATGTATTCCTTATACCAGCAAAACTGCTGGACGGAGGTAGTGCAATTGATTCTGATAAATTTCATCACCAAACTGAGGCCTCTATAGTGCAGATCATGGTAATTTCTTATTCCCCAGTGTTGTCATCAGCTTGGGGACAGAACAATTCCATGGGATTAGGCGCTCTGGAAATAATGGGAAATCATTGTGTGAATCATGAAAATTGGCAGGATATACCATAAAACCATCAGATGGCCTGCTCTCCTCCTCACTCACATGTGGGTAGTTTGCCATGGTGTACTGGAACACACATAGGCAAGGTCCCCAGTGAATACCCCTTTCGAAAAACAGCTACATGTCAACATCAGTCAACATTTTGATGCTGAAACGTGTTCTTTTTAACATTGTGTCCCACAAATGCCCTGATGTCATATAATAGAAGCAGCGACCAGAGTGTGCATGTCCATGAATAGACTTTGGAATTTCTCAGAATTGTCTGTGTGCAGGCGTATGTCAACGTACTTATAAAATCTAGCATATTCCCTTAAATTAAGGATGTTGAACTGCCAAATATTCACTGCATGTTCCTAATCTATGTCCGTGATGAGGGTGCATGTGAGTTTACAGACGAATTTAGTTTTCTGGAGTCTCTCCTTTGAATACAGGTATTTTTAAAGAAAGACCCCCTTCGTTGTCACAAGCTAAAACTTTGCACCACCGGAATATGCAGCTCTGGTGGTAAGAATATCCTTTTGGTGCACTGTCTCAGCAAGTTTCCGAAGACTTGCTTGCATTCAACATTATGAATCCTAGAAGTGGAGAGTTATTCGTGGCGTGATTCACTTGGAAAATGAGACATTGTTTTCAACATCGTTGGGTATGACACTGACCTTATCATTTTTCTAGCCAAAATCAACCAAGTGCTTAACAAGTAAGTCCGCTTCATACCGACTCAAATTGTGTAAGAAGTTCGCATTTCAACTTGCATGCATTGTGAGCCGCACCACGGATCTGTCTATTAGATGAAAATGGTCTCTACCTGGATTGCGCCTTTTCTATCCAGCGACAACCCACAAATGTGGTAGTGAACTGCCATCTTGTATAAGACATTGTTCTCCCACGAGTTGGTTATGGGAATATTTTTGCAATAAATTATTTCAACATCCTGTGTGAGACTTTTGACCTCAGAGAGCACCTACGATGCAAATTGACTGAGATTAGAGTCATATGACCATACAACTTAATACACTGCCCTCATATGGCACTTGCTCTGTAAAGGAGATGTGAAGGGCAGTGGACTACCTTCACAATACACCACAGGAGCAAGTAAGCAATCAAAGTCAGCATACACGATGAAAGGGCATCACTGCTTGTGATGGGCTTCTTAAACTGTGAGAACTTGTCTGCCTCGACGGGCATTCCCACTCACACCGGTTCCCAGCTAGAGAAATTAGTCAGATGCGTTTATGAGCGCTGTTGGTAAAAGAGTTGAGGCTTCTATAGCAAAAATGCCTTGCACTTATTTTTACTCAATTGGGCCGGAAGTAGGCAGTATGTGTTTTTTATCCAGACATAATGTTGCTTCTCACCCTCGGTGAACACCAAGAAATATTTTTGTTTGGATTGCTGACTGGCTACTTTGGAGAAGCAGAGAAGTCCGACTGCTTTAACTTTACCCTTTCCTGCAGTGTGTGCTACTTTTCTGGCGTCCTTTTATCTATATCCAGCCCATACACATGAACTGAATAATCGGGGTTCTGCCTCTTTAACGGTAGTACACCTTGCGTTATAATGAGGAATGAGATGCTGTTGAAGACACAGTGCCCACAGTCATTAGATGCTCTTTATGTATGCTTTTAAGTGCATGTTTCAGGTCATTTCTGCCACAAGCCAGAAGTGAAGATGCAAAGCAATATTCATCACCCTCATCTAGATTCTGGACATGAATATATACATAATTTTTTAGCATTAGTATCTTGTGGAAGAGGGATGGAATTGGACACCCCACTAACTGGGTAAAAGCACGCAGCACACATCGAGGTGGAATACGCTGCTGAGTTCTTACTAGAACCTCTTTCCTGGATTTGAAGAAACGGCAGAGTATGAAATTCTTGGTTTCAGATCTGAACTACTCTGCAATTTAGTCACTCCACAGTATCACATCATTTTTAATCAAAAACTTTGATTATGTTCATTTCCTCAGTATAACTGCTTTCTTAGTGGGATACATTATCTCACAGCACATATCTGCCTTGCACATAATGGCGGGATACTGTGGGTCACTGATGATTTTGGGGAGCTCCCTTTCCAAGGCAGCTAGACATATCTTGAGGAAAGTGGTAGGGCCTCCGTAGCTTACATAAGTGTGGTAAATACCAGCTTGTAAGATCATGTACCCAAAATCTCTGACAACTGCAGAGTATTCTAGTGTGGCTGCACAAATTACCTATCAATCTGTAACGGAGCAGGCCATTTGGCTGCTGCTAGGTAATGATTGATGACAGTGGAGATATGGTCCAGCACATGACAGACCACTCTGTGGTGAAAACATCACTGTAAACGGATCTGCTCATGGCGAATGTGTCGCTGTCGATAGACGTTGCAGGGCTGATGAATGCCTCAAAGATGGGTCCAATCATGATGTCAGAGGAGCTCTGCAAGCTGTCAGTGGACATGCTCGTTGCATAATAGACAGATGGGCTGGGGTGACGAATGCATCATAGTTGATAGTTGGGTGTCGTCGTAGTGTTGCTGCTGTTAGTGTAAGCCTGGCTCTGCAAGGTTCCAATACTCTAGAAAGGAAGAAGTGAGATTGATATGTATTCTGTAACACACATAATAGAGATATGCATTCGTTAATAATAATTATTGTACTTACAGTAAGGTCGATTGATACTGATATAACCAACGAAGGAGTTTAGCCATATAGTTTCATCATCATTGGGTATGTTATTCATGTATTCTAATAGTTTCCTATTCACTTTAGCATGATCATATTTCACTATATTGTAATCAAGAGCATCTAGAAAAAACAAGATGAACACAAGTCATAAGTATAAGAAGAAAGTGTACACTGTCTGTGTAGATGAAGTCAATATCCTTACATGTCTGATCCTCCACAATCAGGCAATACCCTCATAAACTTAGGTGGTGAATTGCAATAGAGTAATTTTGTCCCCCTTATGTACTAACCATATCACCTAAAAAAAGAAAGCATTCTGTAAGTATTGTTTACAAATGTAAATCATTAATTATAAAGAAACACATAGATGTGAATATAAATGTGTATACCTCCATTCAGCATTGTGTAAATCATTCATGAGAGAACATGTAGTTTAATTATCAAACAATGGTGATGGAGTCCTTGTGACTTCGTCATCATCATCAGACAAACGAGGGGGTTTACTCACCCCATCACCATCAGGAGAGTCAAACTGGCACTTCACATTCATTCAGTAGCTATCAGTGATAACTGGACTGAAGTGAACAGGAACTTGTCAGTGCATCTTATTTTCAGCCAGTGCCTTCATGCCAACTCCAACTATCAGTTAGAATGATGCTGATGCAATTGTATTTCACCACCATCATTTGGATTTGTGTTTGATTCGAAGTCACTAAGACACCATGTGGCCTTGATGTACACGTATCGCAAGTCACATTACTTTGATATCCAACTATGCACACATGTCACGATGCACTGATTTTGTAGATCACACGTTTTTACCTGGGACAGTAAGCTACTGTCCTTGGCACATCAGCATGTGCTGCACACAACCTAGTAATCTGAGAAACACTGGAAACACACTCTTGCCGAGAGGCTGTATATACTCGAGTGATCACTTTGTTAAATGATAAAGCCAACCAGAGTGTGTGGTCCACAACTTACAAGGCAGAGTCTGATGAATACTTAACCTGTAAGAGATATAGGAGGAACTGAATAAATAAATTAATATACAGTTTTAAAGGCCAATTTATGAAAGCTGTGGCAAAGTTAAAATAAAAATAGGATGTGGAGGAGACGAGGAACGAAGTTCATGTTTCGAATGAGAAATGTTTACATGTCAAATAATCTGAACTTTTCACATGGGCTCCTGGCTACAGGCAGCTGCCGTCTGCTGCCACTTCTAACATCGTACAGACGAGGCATCTAAACTTATATATTACATCCTTGATGAATAGCATAGGCCATGTACAATATAAAGAGGTATAGGAGAAATTGAATAAACAAATATAAAAAAATTACAAGACAGTATAATTTTTTGGTAACCAAACTTAGAAGTATTTGTACATTATCTGAAACACTAACATAATCAATATTGTTATCATCATAAATTTATTTGAGTCTTCGAACTGACAGGCAGCTGTACTCTTAGAGCTTTCGAAGTGACGCACTCTTGAAGGTGTCATACAGTCACAACACCTTCCCACAGCCTTTGAAACTACGCTGTGTATATCCTCATAGTTTCATAGATTCATGATCATAGATTTTCCTATGAAATTCCCTCAGCATCTCGGCCTTTGCCATGATGGAATTGCATCAACCATTCAGTGCTCTGTAAAGTTTTGGCACTCTGTACTGTACTAAATTGTTTGGGCAAAGCGACTGCTGTGGAAAACCTCGTTAATACTCATTCAGTGTGGGAGAATGCGCAAGTGTAACATACTTTAACACAAATTGTCCACGCTTGTCATACAACTTCTGTGCACCTGTAATAGTGTTTGCAATCTGAGGTGTCATTGTTAATTATTTTGCAGTGTGACACAATACCTCTACATTTATATTACAGACTGTCTGATACCTGTGATAGGTGAGTAGCTTACGAGACAGCCATGTAGCAATAATGTGTATGGTGCAGGGCCTTAGGGATACACTTCATACAGTAGACTGAATGTCAAGCTGTAAGTTATTTATGGAACAAAACTCAGAATTTAAATAAATTATAGCACTGGTTTGTTTACAGTTGCCAAACACGCTTGAATCCTTTCTCAGATTCCACTTTCTGTCCCTTTTGAGGGCCAGACTAATAAATCAAGGCGTTTCTAGTTGAACTGATGTCTTAGCTATCCAAATGTATTAGGAAATCTCTGGAAGAACTGGGTAAATGTTAAGTTCCCATGAATAGAAAGTTAATGGCAGCTGAACACCTACATTCAACACATGTAAAAGTTTCAGACTCAATTTGTCTGACACAGGTATAATGGGTTCTTTCCACACCAACCTACCCAACAAAATTTTATTTTCGTCTACATCTACATCTACATCCATACTCCGCAAGCCACCTGACGGTGTGTGGTGGAGGGTACCCTGAGTACCTCTATCGGTTCTCCCTTCTATTCCAGTCCCGTATTGTTCGTGGAAAGAAGGATTGTCGGTATGTTTCTGTGTGGGCTCCAATCTCTCTGATTTTATCCTCATGGTCTCTTCGCGAGATATACGTAGGAGGGAGCAATGTATTGCTTGACTCTTCGGTGAAGATATGTTCTCGAAACTTTAACAAAAGCCCGTACCGAGCTACTGAGCGTCTCTTCTGCAGAGTCTTCCACTGGAGTTTATCTGTCATCTCCGTAACGCTTTCCCGATTACTAAATGATCCTGTAACGAAGCGCTATGCTCTCCGTTGGATCTTCTCTGTGTCTTCTATCAAACCTATCTGATACGGATCCCATACTGCTGAGCATTATTCAAGCAATGGGCGAACAATCGTACTGTAACCTACTTCCTGTCTTTTCGGATTGCATTTCCTTAGGATTCTTCCAATGAATCTCAGTCTGGCATTTGCTTTACCGACGATCACCTTTAAATGACCATCCCATTTTAAATCACTCCTAATGCGTACTCCCAGATAATTTATGGAATTAACTACTTCCAGTTGCTGACGTGCTATTTTGTAGCTAAATGATAAGGGATCTATCTTTCTATGTATTCGCAGCACATTACACTTGTCTACATTGAGATCCAATTGCCATTCTCTGCACCATGCGTCAATTCGCTGCAGATCTTCCTGCATTTCAGTACAATTTTCCATTGTTACAACCTCTCGATACACCACAGCATCATCTGCAAAAAGCCTCAGTGAACTTCCGATGTCATCCACAAGGTCATTTATGTATATTGTGAATAGCCACGGTCCTGTGACACTCCCCTGTGGCACACCTGAAATCACTCTTACTTCTGAAGACTTCTCTCCATTGGGAATGACATGCTGCGTTCTGTTATCTAGGAACTATTCAATCCAATCACACAATTGTTCTGATAGTCCTTATGCTGTTACTTTGTTCATTAAACGACTGTGGGGAACTGTATCGAAGGCCTTGCGGATTTCAAGAAACACGGTATCTACCTCTAAACCCGTGTCTATGGCCCTCTGAGTCTCGTGGACGAATAGCGCGAGCTGGGTTTCACACGACCGTCTTTTTCGAAACCAATGCTGATTCCTACAGAGTAGATTTATAGTGTCCAGAAAAGTCATTATACTTTAACATAATACGTGTTCCAAAATTCTACAACTGGTCGACGTTAGAGATATAGGTCTATAGTTCTGCACATCTGTTCGACGTCCCTTCTTGAAAACGGAGATGACCTGTGCCCTTTTCCAATCCTTTGGAACGCTACGCTCTTCTAGAAACCTATGGTACACCGCTGCAAGATGGGGGTCAAGTTCCTTCGCGTACTTTGTGTAAAATCGAACTGTTATCCCATCAAGACCAGCGGCCTTTCTTCTTTTGAGCTATTTTAATTGTTTCTCTATCCCTCTGTCGTCTATTTCGATATATACCATTTTGTCATGTGTACGACAATGTAGAGAAGGAACTACAGTGCAGTCTTCCTCTGTCAAACAGCTTTGGAAAAAGACATTTACTATTTCGGCCTTTAGTCTGTCATCCTATGTTTCAGTGCACTTGCCAAATACTCTCGAATCCTTTTTTAGATTCCACTTTCTGAAATTTTTATCTCGCTTGTCCATAGAACTTCGAAACAATATCAGTTCCTGTTTCGCTTATTATCCTCAAAGATCCACATTACAATTTTGAGCAGAACACATGCACTAAAGTGGCTGCTTCTCGATCCGTCTATGAACATTTTGTAAAGCATTCAGGTCCTAAGCTGATGCAGAAACGAAAGTTTTGAGTGTTGGCTTCATTCCAACACTTCTTGTGTGATCAATCTTAGTATCCTTACCCATCAAATTACCAAGGGGGGAGGGGGGGGGGGGAGGTTCTTTGTGTCCAGATTTTGAAAATATGTAATGTAACCAATTACTTTATATTTAAATTTCTGAAGACATATTAACTCTTTTAATGTATTTTTCTACGTCATTCCGTAAGTGTTTCAGCTTTTTCCGTTAATCTTAGTCCAAGAATTCAAGCGTTAGTGGTAGATGTCACTTTCTCCAATACACGTCATATACAGTATTTTCTGGTTCAGGATCTTACTTACACACCAATACCTCTTTAAAAAACATGTTGTGAGTAAAAGTGAACAACAGTTAACGAAATAACGATTTTTAATTTTTTTTAGGGTGGACATCAAGTATCCTGCCGCCCTTGGTGGTACACGTTATTGAAAGTGTGTTGATGCTGGTAAGAATGTGGTAAAAGATATTTTCATGTTCTTGACCCCACTAACACATCAGTACCTTTTTAAATATTATGTTGTTAACATAATTGGAGAATAGTTAACGCATTTAGCTTTTTTTAATTTTTTAGGGTTGGAATAACATACTCGCTAAGCCCCCCATGTGTAATGCATACTATGGAAAATGCTTTGGTATTGTTGGCGTTACGTTTGTACCTCATTTCTTCAAACAAGAAGGCAAACACATTACATGTAAGTGTTAAATCACCTAGATGTTGAATTAAGATTCTTATCTCATCATTATTATTAACAGTTGCTGCAGCAAAGTCTTTGTGAATGAAATATTGCTGGTGAACGATCCAATCGTCATACTGAACTGAAGTTGTTATATCGAGTTCCAGCATTGCGATGTTTCAATCCTATTGGTGCAAGGGAATCATAATTCTTACATGTTAGCGCTACTTCCACTGTGAAGTGCTGTTGCGACTGGTGTATGCGTCTGTTTTATACTTTATATCAATGCTGCTTCAAGTGTAGTTTTACTAAGACTTCCTTACTGTAAAACTTGGCTGGATCACTGTTCTGATATAGCATTAAGGTATGAATTCGTTGTGGTATTACACCCAACATGAATTTTGCTGTCTGGCGATATATCAATTTGCTGAGTTGACTTGTCAACTTTATCAGTATTTTTCTCCAACACTTGACTATTGGAGAAACATAGTAGTGATTTTATTGAACCTTCATGAATGAAGTCTACTGTCTCTTCCATTGTTTTTACCTCTGTCATAAATGTATTAATTTTGCTCGTTACTGAAAGCCTTGTATGAGTCGTTTGATAAACGCATTCAAATCATCAATATAGTATGAGCAAATGGTTACCTTGACAACTTTGTCACTTCCTACATGCAGCTTATTGTTCACTTGCTGATATTGCGAATGCTTTTGTTTGTTTCCAGACCGAACACTGCAATACTCCACTTGTTGATTGGTCTCGTAGCTTCTTCAGAAACATAGTAATGATACGACTGAATTGTGGTGGCTAAAGTCTATTTTCTCTTCCATTGTTTTTATTTGTTTTACGTATATTAATGTTGGCAAAAATCTCAAAACCTGTACAAATCGTTTCATTTACCCATTCAAAACCTCAGTATCGTATGAGTGAAGGGGTACTTCCACAGCTTGGTCACTTCCTAGATGCTGTTTATTGTTCGCCTTGGTGATTTTAGGAAAGCTATTGTATGTTTCCAGACTGATCAATGCAAGACTATACTCCCACTTCTTCGGATCGATTCGGGGAAAATAGTTCCCTGTTAATACCGATGAATATTCTTTCAAATTTAGAGTGTACAACATCATGTCTGTACCTCAAGTGACGCAGTGATGTGCATGCTGCTTGTGTTTATGCAACCGTCAGAAGAAACGTTAGACAGGAATATCTGCGGAGATATGAATCGAGGCCTTGGTAGCATCGAAAATTGTAAAGCACCTGGTTTTTGTTTCTAAAGTAAAGGCACAGTTTTCCAGTTATATGAAGTCCCCTAATGAATCGAACAAGTAACTAAAACTTCCGGGCTAATGAACTGTAGTCGTTGCGTGCAATTTTCACCTAACGTTTCCTCTCCGACTGTAGGAGACAACCTCAGAGGTAAAGAGGCGAATTGCAACCAGAACTTGAGGGAGCCCTGGATATAAGGGGCAGTGTAGTTGTGTGCTCTACACTGGCCATATATTCAGCGCTCCCTCGAGTTCTGGTTGCAGTTTGCCACTTTACCTTGTATACTCTGAACTGCCCATATATTCGGCGCTCCCTCGAGTTCTGGTTGCAGTTTGCCACTTTACCTTGTATACTCTGCACTGCCCATATATTCGGCGCTCCCTCGAGTTCTGGTTGCTGATTGCCACTTTACCTTGTATACTCTGCACTGCCCATATATTCGGCGCTCCCTTGAGTTCTGGTTGCTGTTTGCCACTTTACCTTGTATACTCTGCACTGCCCATGTATTCGGCGCTCCCTCGAGTTCTGGTTGCAGTTTGCCACTTTACCTTGTATACTCTGCACTGCCCATATATTCGGCGCTCCCTCTAGTTCTGGTTGCTGTTTGCCACTTTACCTTGTATACTCTGCACTGCCCATATATTCGGCGCTCCCTCGAGTTCTGGTTGCAGTTTGCCACTTTATCTTGTATACTCTGCACTGCCCATATATTCGGCGCTCCCTCGAGTTCTGGTTGCAGTTTGCCACTTTACCTTGTATACTCTGCACTGCCCATATATTCGGCGCTCCCTCGAGTTCTGGTTGCAGTTTGCCGCTTTACCTTGTATACTCTGCACTGCCCATATATTCGGCGCTCCCTCGAGTTCTGGTTGCTGTTTGCCACTTGACCTTGTATACTCTGCACTGCCCATATATTCGGCGCTCCCTCGAGTTCTGGTTGCTGTTTGCCACTTTACATTGTATACTCTGCACTGCCCATATATTCGGCGCTCCCTCGAGTTCTGGTTGCTGCTTGCCACTTT
The DNA here is from genome assembly GCF_023897955.1 of Schistocerca gregaria. Classification (NCBI taxonomy): domain Eukaryota; kingdom Metazoa; phylum Arthropoda; class Insecta; order Orthoptera; family Acrididae; genus Schistocerca; species Schistocerca gregaria. The sequence goes on along the minus strand of NC_064931.1, from coordinate 440,070,932 downwards.
ACATTGTATACTCTGCACTGCCCATATATTCGGCGCTCCCTCGAGTTCTGGTTGCAGTTTGCCACTTTACCTTGTATACTCTGCACTGCCCATATATTCGGCGCTCCCTCGGGTTCTGGTTACAGCTCGCCACTTCACCTCTGAAGATGTGTTCCACAGTCGGAGAGGACACGTTAGGAGAAAGTTTTATACATCATCCATGGCCTATTACCCCAGACGTTTTAAGTGATGTCTGTACCAGCTGTGAAAGCTTAGATTGTATAATCGAATCGAACAGGTGGTTAAGAAGTTTCGATGCAACCAAGACTTATGTTCATTTCTCTGTGGATATTTCTGCTAATTTTTCCGCTGATGTGTGCTTATACAAGCAACATGCACATCATTGTATAAGTTTTTACCAACAGTGATGGTCTCCATCATGCTATTATGCGTTTTAGCCTCCTGTAGTTGCCCCTCTGTGTTTCGTGCATTCTACATTGTTCGAGCTAAGCCAACTGCCCTTCCTACTAAGACGGTGCTTCGAGAGCTTCAGTGCAGGCTGCATACTTGCAGGTACTGAAACATCATGGGTATGTTCATTAATCGGGGCACTCATGGAGTATGCTGAAAAAATAATAGTGCCATTCTCTGAAACTAGCTGAAAGTATGATGCTGTGAGAAGTTAGAATGTGAAATGTTTCCTATTTTATCATCAATATGCTGTTTGTCGTTTGGCGATGCATGTTGGTTTCTTTAGTGAGGTGAGTGTCTGTGTACGGGGTTACAAAGGTTCAAGTTTGCGACACGAAATGCAATGGCTATTGAGAAGAAAGACCGTGCACTATTGCGAAGTTGTTTTATGAGAACGGTGGCGATAGCACCGCTTTATTGCAAAAATTTCGTCGACAGAAACAGTTGCAGAGAATCCCCATGTCAACAAATGAATTAAGGAATGTGATCAAGAATTCTGAAGATACAGGTGAATTAGGTGGTACAGCAGGGACAGGGATCCGACCAATTTCTGTAGTAGCTGTTGACGAAGTTGTGGTAGTTGTAGCAGACCGAGTAATACATGCCTGAAAGTCTGTAATCAGTGCTCAAATTGTGTCACAATAATTATCTCTCCTGATCATCAGTTCAAAAGATTTTGCGGCGCATTTTACACTGTTATCCCAACAAGATTCAGAATGTGCGGCAAATGAATTTCTGAGGTAGGCTATTACACCCTGACTTTGCTTTTAGTTTTTTGGCACACGTGGAAATGGATGACATGTGGCCAGGGAAAATTACTTCGACAGGCCATAGCAAACTTTACTCTGAATGGTGCCGTGAATTCCCAGAACTGTCTACTAGGGGTTCTACTCCACCATATGTTGTGCAAGAAGATGTAGTGCACTCAGCTTATGTGACTGTGTGGTGTGGTTTCACAAGCTCCTTCACTCACGGTCTGTTTTTTCGAGGAGATGACAACTCATGCGCCTGTAAGGTGTACAGTAACATATGCACACTATAAGGACATCCTTGTGCAACATGTGATTCGAGATTTGCAAGAACTCTACTGTGTCCACACCACTATTTTCATGCAAGATGGGTGACACTACATGTCTCATATAGCTTACTAGGTGACAGCATGTACTGAGTAGGGAGATCATATTGAACATATGTTGTAACTTGTGATCCTCTCCTTCTGCTGCACCCACACCACATTGTGACTGCTTACAGCGCCATATTCTGGTGGAAGGAAATTTAAATGTTATTTGTTTTAGCATACTCCACGAGCCCACCTATTAATGAAAATACCTACTATTTTTCAGCGTCCTGTGATGTATACGGCGCACACTGCAGGACTCGGAACACCTTCATATTAATTATAGCTTCTAAGTAGGTTCGAAATAGTGGCAGCAACAGTTTGCACAAGGGATTAGAAGTCACAAAAGTCACTCATCCACATGACGAACACGTCAGAGTCGTAGAAGTGATCACTGTAGATACCAGCTGGTTTATTCTCAGCATGTAATTTCAGTAATCTGAGGAACTATCTATACACATTGAAATATTAAACACATTTGTCAGAATCTCTATGGTAAACTTGTTGCAATTGTAGCTGACTTAATGCTAAAGCTATACAATTATACAGTGAAACACTAGAAGATATAGTGAATGAAATGGAAGAGGCGATTCTAGAGCTATAGTTTTGTGTGTATGATCAACCTGATAACCCATCTGCTTACCAAAACAAGGTAGCTTTGAGATCCAACACAGATGTTACCCTTGCAACCATATGAGCTTGTAAGTCCAGTCTGTTGTGGAATTCTCGAGACCCCTCACCTTATCGTTTTTTGAACCGCATGGCATTACTGTCTCTGATATAGCTTAATCTGCAATGAGACCAATTGCTACAAACATATTGTCCACAGATGTATAGTCGAAAAACTATCGAGCATTGTCAGACGGTTTTAGATATGTGAGAAACTATATTTATGCTGATTAATTTATATCTTTTGTTTATCTGTTGTGATCATAAACTAACGAAAAAATGCTATTTTGTTTGCGCTGTACAAATTCAAATAAATTACAACTTATCATAATAACGTTACAAAGAAACGCACGTTCTCTAAAACTAAGTATTCCGAGCTGTCACGAATTAGTAGGATAATAAGCGCTCTCGCATTCGGAACAGGCTGTGTCTACAGTTATACCACAATCATAGTGAAGTATCGTTTCAGGTACCACGAAAATGCAGCAGTAGGGATAGATACACAACGACATCGGTTTAAAAAAACATTCAGTATCGCAGTTCAGCCAATACAACTGAGAGAAGCTGAAGAAGCAAGCATTAGCAAGTGTCAGTTCTGCAAGTTTTTCACATTTAGATGCACAGGTTACAGAATAAGAATATAGTGACAAAATATATTTCGGGAGATTCAAATGGTTCAAATGTCTCTAATCATTATGGGACTTTACGTCTGAGGTCATCAGTTCCCTAGACTTAGAACTACTTAAACCTAACTAACCTAAGGACATCACACACATCCATGCCCGAGGCAGGATTCGAACCTGCGACCGCAGCAGCAGCGCGGTTCCGGACTGAAGATATTGAGGAAGACGTTGCCTTAAGATTTATTTACTGTTTGTCGATCTACAGCTAGATTAGAACCGAAAACTAAGCCAATCTTCCACTAGAAAGGCGAACACTTCAGCGCTAAGCATTTTATTATTTTTTTAACACTACCCCTTTTTTTCACCAAAGAGGAGCAATTGAGAAACGTATTTATAGTATAAGTCTCTTTATAAGGGAAGGGAGGGGAGAGTGGAAACAATAGGAGCTGCATTTGTCCATCAGTGGAGTCGTAATTGCGGACTGGCCATGGAGCCCTCGGACCCCTCTGCAGTCGGATGCATAGTAGGGGCGTGAATGTGGTAGTTAGGGTGTGGTGTAGGAGATATCCTTTTTTATGTTTATCTAATCCCAGTTAAAGTGACATGGGAGGAGAGGGTAAAGTGTCGTGATGCTGCCTTACGTGGGCTGCCTTTCGTAGCGAAAGATGCACTCGCTCTTGTGGTGTCCTCAGAAGGAGGGGAAGAAAGATGTAGATGCAGCGAGAAGGGCGACAGGAGAAGTCATAGGTAGGGGGGGGAGGGAGGGGGGAGGAGTGGAGATGACACCCGTTACGCCCCGACTGGGCGGAGGCGACATGAATACACCACGCAGGTAGTCGGCAAACAGGGTCTGGTAATTGGGTCTTCACCCCAAGTCAGCATGTGCGTTCTGTAACATGCAAAGCCGAGGCCTGATTTGTCCCCGTCGCCGTAGATGTAACTTACCGTCCTACCTCTTACCGAGAGTATGACATTGGTTTTGGCATCTGGAAAATATACATCGTCAGAAAAAAATGTATGTCTTAGGTTCCACCATGGTCGGAGGAATGCAGACATAGCAGGTGACTATCTTGCGGCTTAGCTACCAGAAGTCAAGGGCTGATGGGCATCTGAGGCAGTGGATGTCCTCATCAAGGTGTTGGCAGCCATTACACAATGAGTTGTCAGCTAATCCAACTGCATCTAACTTCTAATCGTGTCACAATTTTGCCATTGGTAACCAGGTATCATGTTGCTCTAAAGTATGTAAACTCTGTGGATAACTCCGTGGACATGGTGCCATACACACTGAAGAGCTAAAGAAACTGGTACACGTGCCTAATACCCTATAGGGCCTCGCAAACACGCAGACGTGCCGCAACACGACGTGTAACGGACTCGACTAAAGTCAGAACTAACGCTGGTGGGAATTGACACCATTAATCCTGCAGATCTGTCCATCAGAGTATTAGACTACCAGGGGGTGGAGATCTTACGTCAACAGCACGTCGCAAGGCATCCCACCTCTGCTCAATAATGTTGATGTCTGGGGAGTTTGGTTGCCAGCGGATGTGTTTAATTCATAAGAGTGTTCCTGGAGCCATTCTATAGTAATTCTAGATGCGTGAGTTGTCACATTGTCCTGATGGAACTGCACAGGTCCGTCGGAATGTACAATGGACATGAATGGATGCAGGTGATGAGACAGAATGCTTAGGTATGTGTCACCTGTCAGAGTTGTATCTACAGATATCAGGGGTCCAATATCACTCCCACTGTACACACCCCACACCATTACAGAGCCACCACCAGCTGACATGTAGGGTCCATGGATTCATGAGGTTGTCTCCATACCCGTACATGTCCGTCCCCTCGATACAATTTGAAACGAGACTCGTCTGACGAGGCAACATGTTTCCAGTCATCAACAGTTCAATGTCGGTTCTGACTGACCCAGGTGAGACGTAAAGTTTTGTGTCACGCTATCATCAAGAGTACACGAATGGGCTTTGGGCTCTGAAAGCCCATATCGATGATGTTTCGTTGAATGGTTCGCACTCTGACACTTGTTGATGGCCCAGCATTGATATCTGCTGCAATTTGTGGATGGGTATCACTTCAGTAACGTTGAGCGATTCTATTCAGTCGTCGTAGGTCCAGTTCTTGCAGGATCTTTTCGGCCCACAGCGATGTCAGAGATTTGGTTTTTTACCGTACTTCTGATATTCACGGCATACTCGTGAAATCGTCGTACGGGAAAATCCCCACTTCATCGGTACCTCAGATAAACTGTGTCCCATCGCTCGTGCGCCGACTGTAACACCACGTTCAAATTCACTTAAATCTTGATAACCTGCTATTGTAGCAGAAGTAACTAATGTAACAAAAGCACCAGACACTTGTTGCCTTGTATACGTGTTGCCGTCTGCAGCGCTGCATTGTGCCTGTTTACATATCCGTGTTCTTGAATACGCATGCCTATACCAGTTTCTTTGGCACTTCGTTGTATTTGACCACAGATCGCAGGGTATTTCTGTATGACAATGAAGGGTAAGATGGATGTCTTCGGGCTTAGGGAAACGTGTGATTAGGAGTGTGGGATGTAGATAACTACAGGCCACAATAAAGGTTGCAAAATGTGCCAGTGACGTATGAATGTGACTAACCAGCACTGGTGGAAGAATGGACGCAGGCATGAGAATGTCCTAAAAGAAAAAAAAATGGTTCAAATGGCACTGAGAACTATGGGACTCAACTGCTGTGGTCATCAGTCCCCTAGGACTTAGAACTACTTTAGCCTAACTAACCTAAGGACATCACACACATCCATGCCCGAGGCAGGATTCGAACCTGCGACCGTAGCAGTCGCACGGTTCCGGACTGCGCGCCTAGAACCGCGAGACCACCGCGGCCGGCAGGTTGTCCTCCAGACTGCGTATAATAGATGCTCCCAGTCCAGTCCAGTCCACCGTTCCTGCATCATTCACATATGCAGAGGATCAGCCCTGTGCTGTACAGTGAGTAGACCAAGTCGTCTCTCATGTAGGGGGAGGTTAAGTTTCCGCCATCAGATAGTAGCCGAAGGCCGTTTGCAAGCGAAGTCCGATCACGTGCAGTAAGGTGTGTAACAAGCACGAGTTTCGAAGCAACATGGCCACTGAAATAGATCGCCCACTGGCGAAGGTTCAGACGGTGGGATAGATTGTTTTGGACCTCCGTGTGAACACTCTGTAATGTGCGCCCAAAATTGCTGGGCATCATACGGAATGTATTTCGGCTGAACACATTGCCCAGGTACTTCATGGCGTGCACCTGTCGAAAGGCCGGTAGTGCAGCATTGGGCTGACTACAGCTTTATTCACGTTCTTCAAGCTACGTGCTGCTCCACTGTATGTCATAATTGCTTCGGTGGTCTGTAGTGTTTCGCTCCTGAGCGAACCAAGTAGAGTAAACCATCGTCGTGTGTTCGACAATGGAAAGTATGCTATCATAGCATGAGTCCTGCGAGAACAGATTTGAGTTTACCAACGAGGGGTTCCAGTGTAAAGGCGTAAAGCAGAGTCAATAGGGAACAGCTTCGTTGGAAAAATCGTCATATCGGAATTGGACCCATTAAGCAACCATTGACTTGAATGTGCGAGCTAGCGCTGTCATAAATACCATCCATGAAGTTGAGGAAGAGGGGTGGGATTCCCATTCAAGCCATCATTGAGAACAGGGAACCATGATGTACTTTGTTAATAGCACCATCGAAGTCGATTGTGACCATAGCTGCTCAGAGTCGACACGTTTCGACCAGTGCTATCATTTGCTAGTTGGTGTCTGCATATTCACCTGTCCACGTGCAATCATCAGTAGCAGGGAGATGGGGGTATCAACCCAGTTTTTATATCAAATTGATATGTAAATAATTAAACTGATCAATTAATTACCCCTATGACCACTCCCAACCCTACTTCCGACCACGCCCGCCCCACCTGTAGATGATATCGTGTGTTTTTCTCAGCCTGCACGTGGCTCCCCTCATCCCTTTCCCCTTCCCAACCCCCCCCCCCTTCCTACCATATTGGCGGGAATTTCGAATTTTGGAGGGATTTTCGGATTTCGGTGGCAATTCCGAATTTTCGCTGTAAAGTCAATTGCCAATTCAAAGGACTTAATATTACGGAAACACAATTGGTATTTCGTAAAACAGGGATACTCTTTTTTAACTTCCAATCGCTACTCGGTTTATATAGTGCGATCGCAAAGTCGTTAACATGCTCCATGGTTCGCTGCCAGGCGCAAGTGCAATACTGGTGTGGCTGGCCCTGCGCCGCCAACCCCTCTCTCCTCCATGCCCTCTCGCATGACTTTGCCTGCTTGATCCGTCCCCAGCCGGGCCACATTTACGACGGCCACCTCGTAGCACACTGCTGGACCTACACCCCCGCCTCCTGACCTGCTGCAGCAGTTTGAGATGGAAGTGTGTCACGGCATGCACGCTCGTAACTCTCAGGTGGCTTTAGTTGATACAATCGGGCCAAGTGCGCCGCTTGGCTAGGTGTCCGACGGTCTACCGGTGACCACTTGTGTGCCTCCCTAACAGTCCCCCGGCCCTCGACTGCCACGCCATAGGGGACAGCAGCCAGCAGTTGTAAATCAGCAGAAGATTGTAATATACAATGCCTCTCTCACTGTGCGCTTTGTTGGGTATCTACCATGTTTTCGAAGGTTAGCGTCTTCCGCCACAGCTCCACCCTTACGGAAACAGCAACATATATTTCGAGGGATGCAGCTGGCGTTGAGCATCCCAGACAATCAATCTGTCTCAGAACGAGCAAAGGGCACCTTTCTAAAGATAGAAGATGTGTCCAATTTTCCATCTAGTGGCCGACAAACACAGGATGCTTTCAGAAGGGGCCTCTTCTTGTTCCACACCAGCAAACAAAGGATGTTTGTCTCAGAATCTTTTTTGACCCCAGCAGATGAGATATTTTCCTCAAACACCTGGTCCAAGTGTGCTTGAAGAGAAAAGAAAGCAAGCTATATGCTTGCTGGTATGGCCTTCTGAGTTCCAATTACTCCTCTGCCAAATAAAGGGTGGAGTCTGAAGATATATAAAGCCCAGTCACGACCACAATCATCATCAGTCTTTGACAGTCCTTGGCAATATGAAACGACAAGCCAGCAGTTATGCCAGCGCCGGTCGGGGTGGCCCAGCGGTTTTAGGCGCTACAGTCTGGAACCGCGCGACCGCTACGGTCGCAGGTTCGAATCCTGACTCGAGCATGGATATGTCTGATGTCCTTAGGTTAGTTCTAAGTTCTAGGGGAATGATGACCTCCGATGTTAAGTCCCATAGTGCTCAGAGCCATTTGAACCAAGTTATGCCAGCGGTAGTGGTAGTGAGAAACGGCAAAACTAAGGGCATTTGCCATGTAAGTGTTCATAAAAAGGTATTATGAGTTCAAATTGAGACAGTCTTAAAATTTCATAACGAAGTACTCAAACGTTTCGAGACTGCGATACATTTTCGTAAAAAGTTGTTATAAAAGTTCTTTTTTCTTGCTATTACAGCATTAATTCCTGAAATGCTGGCAGAACTAGAACGCGAGTTGAAAGCTGAAAGTCGCCAGCAAGTGGAAGAGCTTGTGTTGCCATCATGTAAGTACATATGAAAAATCCGTATGATAGTTTACACGCTCAGAAAACAGATCTTGATGTATTCAGATCATAACAAGTGTTAATAAAATTTTTCATCCTGCTGTTCCAGCATTGGAACAGCAACTCATGGACACTGAACTGCTGCTGCAGGATGCATCAAAAACGTAAGTACAGGTGTAATGAAATGACCGTATGGCATTTATTGGCCGGGATATCCCCTTCGGGGTATGGCCGCAGTATTGCAAGTCTTTTTTAGTTGACGCTGTGTAATATATTGCCGTTAGACTTTTTTTTCATCGAATTCAGTTGTGAAAGCCATGTATTATCCAAAGAGATTCAGGTCGTATATGAAGCATGTTAGCGGCAAGAAACAATCAATGCCTACTCTGCGCGATAGCAATACAGATCCTATCGAAGACAGTGCTGCCAAAGCAGAGTTACTAAACACAGCCTTCCGAAATACATTCACAAAAGAAGACGAAGTAAATATTCCAGAATTCGAATCGAGAAGAGCTGCCAACATGAGTAACGTAGAAGTAAATATCGTCGGAGTAGTGAAGCGGCCGGCCGCGTTGGCCGAGCGGTTCTAGGTGCTTCATTCCGGAACCGCGCGACTGCTACGGTCGCAGGTTAGAATCCTGCCTCGGGCATGGATGTGTGTGATGTCCATAGGTTAGTTCGGTTTAAGTAGCTCTAAGTTCTAGGGGACTGATGACCACAGACGTTAAGTCCCACAGTGCTCAGAGCCACTTGAAACCTGTAGTCAAGTAACTTAAATCACTTAATAAAAGTAAGTCTTCTGATCCAGACTGTATACCAGTTAGGTTCCTTTCGGAGTATACTGATGCATTAGCTCCATACTTAAGATTCACATATAACCGTAGCTAGACGAAAGATCCGTACCCAAAGGCTGGAAAGTTGCACAGGTCACACCAATATTCAAGAAAGGCAGTAGGAGTAATCCACTAAATTACAGGTCCATATCGTTAACGTCGATATGCAGCAGGATTTTGGAACATATGTTGTGTTCGAATATTATGAATTGCCGCGAAGGGAAAGGTCTATTGACACAGTCAACACGGATTTAGAAAACATCGTTCTTGTGAATCACAACTAGCTCTTTATTCACATGAAGTGTTGAGTGCTATTGACAAGGGATTTCAGATCGATTCCGTATTTCTGGATTTCCGGAAGGCTTTTGACACTGCAGACATAGGCAGTGATCATAACCTGGTCAAGATGAAAAGTTCACTGAGATTCAAACGTTTGAAGAAGAAGCCAGTAAAACTTAAATGGGAACTAGAAAAACTGAAAACTGAGGGACTGGCAAAGCACTATGCTCATGAAACAGACAACCTAATTAAAATTTTTCAACATGGTGGAGTAAATGAAGACTGGAATCAGATTAAATCTGGTATATACAAAGCAGCAGAAAAGATAGTTGGAAGAACTGAACCCAAAAACATGAGGAAATGGATTACAGCAGATATTATTGAGCTTATAGAAAACAGAAGATTATACAAAAATGCAACTGAGGAACAAGGAAAAGCTGAATACAGAAGACTAAGGAATTTAGTTAATAGAGAAGCTAGGAAAGCAAAAGAAAATTTTCTTGGAGAAATGTGCAGGAAAGAAGAAGAAAATATGCAAAACGGAAGAACTGATTTAGCCTACAGAACAGCAAATCAATTTTTTTTTAACAAACGTAAAACAGTACTCTCAGGCACAATAGAAAATAAAGAGGGGAAAATGCTGTTTGGTGAAGACATGCTGAAGAGATGGAAAGAATACATAGAGGAGTTGTATGCTGGAACACCTCTTTCGGAGGAAGTAATAGGAAGAGAAGAGGAAGTAGACGAAGATGACAAGGGAGATGACATTCTGCAAGAAGAATTTGACAGAGCTCTAAAAGAACTACAGGACAACAAAGCAACGGGTATTGATGACATCCCTGCAGAACTAATAAAGAATGCTGGTGACGGCATGAAAATGATGCTGCTTAAACTTATTAGGTCCATCTATAACACAGGAGAGATACCGACAGACTTCCAGAAATGTATCATTGTTCCTATACCAAAGAAGGCAGCAGCTACAAAATGTGAACAGCACCGAACTCTTAGCCTAATATCACATGCATCAAAAATTCTCATAAAAATAGTTCTGAAGAGAATTGAAGAGAAGGTGGAGGATATGCTGAGTGAAGATCAGTTTGGTTTCAGAAGGGGATTGGGAACAAGAGAGGCGATTCTGGCACTAAGACTCATTATCGAAAAGCAATTACAGAAAAATAAACCAACTTATATTGCCTTTATAGACATGGAAAAGGCATTTGATAACGTTATCTGGCAAGAGATGTTCAGAGTGCTGAGGAAAATTGGAATAAAGTACAAAGACATCCGCGTGATACTCAGTTTCTATAAGAATGAGGTGGCAGTGATTAGGAACTGTCACCAGGAACAACAAGCAAATATTAGAAAAGGGGTAAGACAAGGATGTGCTCTCTCTCCTCTTATATTCAATGCTTACATCCAGGAAGCTATAGACCAAGTTCGAGAAACTACTGAGGTGGGGATCAAAATTAATGGGCAGAAGATAGACATGGTACGTTATGCAGATGATATTGCTATAGTCACGGAGACAGAAGAAGATCTAGAGGAAGTCCTCAGAACAACGGAAAAAATTCTATACAATCAGTATGGAATGAGAATAAACAAGAAAAAGACTAAAGTGATGGTATGCAGTACAGGAGCAGAATATGAACCTCCGAGAATTAGAATTGGAAGAGAGGAGCTGGAAGTGATACAGGAATTTACTTACCTGGGAAGCAAAATCACAAGGGATGGTAGAAGCCGGAAAGAAATTGCGACCAGAATACAAAAGGCCAAAACTGCATTTAATCGGAGAAGGAACTTACTCACCAACAACAACATCAGTCTGAAAATAAGGAAACGCATCATGAAAGGTTTCGTTTGGAGTGTGGCCCTATATGGATGTGAAACTTGGACAGTTGGAAGAGCAGAGAGAAGACGGCTAGAGGCCCTGGAGATGTGGTGCTATAGAAGGATGATGAAGATCAGCTGGACAGACAAAGTAACAAATGAAGAGGTGCTTAGAAGAGTACAGGAAACCAGATCTCTGTGGAGGCACATCCAAACAAGAAGAGACAAACTTGTAGGGCACATCCTACGACACAACAATATCATTGGAACAATAGCAGAAGGAGTTATTGAGGGAAGGAATCGGCGGGGGCGACCAAGGATATCATACATGCAACAGATCATGAATGACGTTGGATGTAACACATATGTGGAAATGAAGAGGAAAGCAGACAGAAGAGAGGAATGGCGCTCTGCTGCAAACCAACCTCAGGGTTGAACACTAAAAGAAGACCACACAAGCCACACGTAGGGAAATTGCGTGCTTATGAAATATCGTCTTAGTTATGTGGCTGGATTTGTGTTTCGTATCAGAGAGATCACAGTTCGTTGTAATTGACGGAAAGTCATCGAGTAAAACAGAAGTGATTTCTGGCGTTCCCCAAGTTAGTACTGTAGGCCCTTTGCTGTTCCTTATCTATATAAACGATTTAGGAGACAATCTGTGCAGCCGTGTTCGGTTGTTTCTAGATGACGCTGACGTTTATCGACTAATAAAGTCATCAGGAGATCAAAAGAAACTGCAAAACGATTTAGAAAAAATATCTGAATGGTGCGAAAAGTGGCAGTTGACTCTAAATAAAGTAAAGTGTGAGGTCATACACATGAGTGCTAAAAAGAACTCGTTAAACGTCGGTTACCCGATAAATCAGCCTACTCTAAAAGCCATAAATTCAACTAAATGCATAGGTATTACAATTATGAACAACTTAAATTGGAAGGAACACATAGAAAGTGTTGTGGGGAAGTCTAACCAAAGACTGCGTTTTATTGGCAGGACACTTAGAAAATTCAACAGATCTACTAACAAGACTGCCTACACTACGCTTGTCCGTCCTCTTTTAGAATACTGCCGCACGGTGTGGGGTCCTTACCAGATAGGACTGACGGAGTACATCGAAAAAGTTCAAAGAAAGGCAGCACGTTATTTATTATGGCGAAATATGGGAGAGAGTGTCACAGAAATGATACACGATTTGGCTGGACATCATCAAAAGAAAGGCGTTTTTCGTTGTGGCGGAATCTTCTCACAGAATTCCAGTCACCAACTTCCTCCTCCGAATGCGAAAATATTTTGTTATTATCGACCTACATAGGGAGCAACGAGAACCACGATGAAATAAGGGGAATCAGAGCTCATACGGAAAGATATAAGTGTTCATTCTTTCCGCGCGCTGTACGACATTGGAATAATAGAGAATTGTGAAGGTGGTTCGATGAACCCTCTGCCAGGCACTTAAATGTGTATCCATGTAGATGTAGATGAACACCTCAGTGTAGATCCATGGGGTATAATTTATAAGATTAGTATCTAGGAGAAAATATCCTCCCCTGTTTTCTTCACGATCCAGGCAAAAGGCAAGATGGCAACTAACTGAAGGAGTCCGCTGATGTTCTCCTTTATGTTCTTGTTCCAGATGACAAGGATAAGGGCGAAAATGAACATCACAGAAAATGAAGATACGAGCTCGAAGAACCTTAGGGCATTACAGGCACGATTTACCTGTGTATGTACACTCCTGGAAATGGAAAAAAGAACACATTGACACCGGTGTATCAGACACACCATACTTGCTCCGGACACTGCGAGAGGGCTGTACAAGCAATGATCACACACACGGCACAGCGGACACACCAGGAACCGCGGTGTTGGCCGTCGAATGGCGCTAGCTGCGCAGCATTTGTGCACCGCCGCTGTCAGTGACAGCCAGTTTGCCGTGGCATACGGAGCTCCATCGCAATCTTTAACACTGGTAGCATGCCGCGACAGCGTGGACGTGAACCGTATATGCAGTTGACGGACTTTGAGCGAGGGCGTATAGTGGGCATGCGGGAGGCCGGGTGGACGTACCGCCGAATTGCTCAACACGTGGGGCGTGAGGTCTCCACAGTACATCGATGTTGTCGCCAGTGGTCGGCGGAAGGTGCACGTGCCCGTCGACCTGGGACCGAACCGCAGCGACGCACGGATGCACGCCAAGACCGTAGGATCCTACGCAGTGCCGTAGGGGACCGCACCGCCACATCCCAGCAAATTAGGGACTTGCTGTTCCAACAGGACAGTGCACGTCCGCATGTATCCCGTGCCACCCAACGTGCTCTAGAAGGTGTAAGTCAACTACCCTGGCCAGCAAGATCTCCGGATCTGACCCCCATTGAGCATGTTTGGGACTGGATGAAGCGTCGTCTCACGCGGTCTGCACGTCCAGCACGAACGCTGGTCCAACTGATTCGCCAGGTGGAAATGGCATGGCAAGCCGTTCCACAGGACTACATCCAGCATCTCTACGATCGTCTCCATGGGAGAATAGCAGCCTGCATTGCTGCGAAAGGTGTATATACACTGTACTAGTGTTGACATTGTGTATGCTCTGTTGCCTGTGTGTATGTGCCTGTGGTTCCGTCAGTGTGATCATGTGATGTATCTGACCCCAGGAATGTGTCAATAAAGTTTCCCCTTCCTGGGGCAATGAATTCACGGTGTTCTTATTTCAATTTCCAGGAGTATATTTAGAGATGGCTCAAATCGTAGACGACATGAAAAACGTCGGACTTCCAGGTACGGATGGCATACCAGAGGAGGTGGTGAACAATTAAGTCCCTATGTAGTTCCTTGCATATGATCCAAAGATGTTCCCCAAAATGTGGAAAATTGCAGCAAATTCCTTAAAATTTTCCTTTACTAGTTGTCGTAGGTAGGACACAAGGTAGCATTACAACATCCAACATTTGTGTCTCTTAAAGGAAGAATTATTACACACTCATTTATTAAGATAAGTCAGGTGATAATTCGAAGGCATGTGGTCAACAGTTTCTCAGATGTGTACCTGGATGGTCACTGAACTTTCCAGGACCACATAGCGAATGCATCAAAGAAAGGACGCTGAATAATAAGTGAAACTATTATCTGCTACTAAGATGGTTTTGTTTGCCCCTGAATGTAATTAAACTTTATCACGAGTCTATATTAACTGCAAATGCAGATAATTATGCCATTGATTTAGCGCACAAATTACGACTAATCGAACTTGTTGCTGCGGTGAGAAAAGTACAATGAAGAACTCTGTTACACTAGCTGTGGGGCTTCCAGCAACACGTTTACACACATTCTAACTATATTCATGGGCGTATATCCTCTCGACCAAAAAATTAGAAATAAGGATACCATCTTTTTATCGAAGGAGAAACAATACGAAAATTACACGACATTATTGGGGAACCAGCAAAAAATCTGTTAGTAATGAAGAATTTAACGTTTACAGAACGGCGATGGAGATGGAGTTCCTCATGCATAATTTCTTGCTAATGGAAACGAAATGCTAAAAATAACACATTTTGAGCCACACAGAGTACTAATCTGCTATATTTCTGGATATGAGGCGTATACCACACATCTTAATAGAATTGGTACGATGGCAAAGACCAGCTGGGACCGTGGTGGAATCTGTCCTATGGAAATGACCCGCAAGTTGAAGATATAGCAGGGACAGCTATATTTTCATTGATTCACTAGAAAATAAACTACTGGGCTATAAAAAGTGCTGTGATGCAGAAATTATATCATAGTTCAGGTATGTATGTGACACATTATTTATATTTAATAGCTCCACGAAAAACAGAAGACTTTACGTGCTATATTTAACATCTTGCGCACCAACGTTAATTTCAAAATGGAAAGTGAAGATAACTAAGTTATAAGTTATCTGCACATAACAATACATGTAACAAGAGACATATGCATCAGTAAAGTCCACAGAAACCCAGTTGAACTGTAAACATCCATACTAATATAAAGATGCTGGCATCAAATTATTTATCCACAGAGCCTATAAATTACTTTTAAATCAAGACAATTACTACCCCCCCCCCCACCAAAAAAATCCTGATAGTAAATGAAATAGCTATAAATAATGGATACCGCCAAACACAAAGTATCTCTATCAAAAATAAGATGACGCACAATGCACGGAAAAGTAACAGAATAAATGTGCAAAAATAGCATGCTTGGGAAACATTTCAGATAAAACTGGAAAACTTTTTAAGGAACTGGCAACACAATAGCCTTGCAGATTAACAGTAGCCTCGAGGAAAGAATAGAGACAAATAACACATAATCAGCCTCAAGTGTTCAAAATTACTGGCTGGCAGTACCAATGTCCTTACATGGGAAAAACTTGCAAAAATTTCATAAAGTAGTTCCATTTTGACTAACTTCATATATGCTATTTCATCAAAAGTATCCCGACACCTGGCTGGAAATGACGTACAAGTTCGTGGCGCCCCCCATCGGCAATGCTGGAATTGAATATGGTGTTGGCCCACCCTTAGCTTTGATGACAGCTTCCACTCTCGCAGACATACGTTCAGTTAGGGGCTCGAAGGTTTCTTGGGGAATGGCAGCCCATTCTTCACGGAATGCTGCAGGGAGAAGAGGTATCGATGTCGGTCGATGTTGCCTGGCACGATGTCGGCGTTCCAAAACATCCCAAAGGTGTTCTATACGATTCAGGTCATGACTGTGCAGGTCAGTGCACTATAGGGATGTTACAGTCCTGTAACCACTCCGACACAGGCCGTGCATTATGAACAGGTGCTCAACTGTGTTGAAAGATGCAATCGCCATCCTCTAATTGCTCAGCAACAGTGGGAAGTAAGAAGGTGTTTAAAACATCAGTGCACTCCTGTGCTGTGATAGTGTCACGCAAGACAACAAGGCGTGCAAGCCTCCTCCATGAAAAACACGACCACACCATAACACAACCGCCTCCGAATTTTACTGTTGGCACTACACACTGTGGCAGAAGACGTTCACCGGGCATTCGATACACCTACACCCTGCCATCGGATCGCCACATTGTGTACCGTGATTCTTTACTCCACACAACGTTTGTCCACCATTCAATCGTCGAATGTTTACGCTTCTTACACCAAGCGAAGCATCGTTTGTTATTTACCAGCGTGATGTGTTGTTTATCAGCAGCCGTCCGATCATGAAGTCCAAGTTTTCTCACCTCCTACCTACATTTCATAGTATTTGCAGTGGATCCTGATGCAGTCTGGAATTCCTGTGTGATGGTCTCGATACATGTATGCCTACTACACATTACGACCTTCTTTAACTGTCGGCTGCCTCTGTTAGTCAACAGACGAGGTCGGCCTGTACACTTTCGTGCTGTACGTGTCCCTCCACGTTTCCACTTCACTATCACATCGGAAAAAGTGAACATAGGAATGTTTAGGAGTGTGGAAATCTCGCGTACACTTATGACACAAGTGACACCCAGTCGCCTGACCATGTTCGAAGTCCGTGAGTTCGGTGGAGCGCCCCATTCTGTTCTCTCACGATGTCTAAAGACTACTAAGGTCGCTGATATGGACTACCTGGTAGTAGGTGGCAGCACAATGCACCTAATATGAAAAACTTATGTTTTTGGGGGTGTCGGGATACTTTTGATCACATGGTGTATGATAAACCACACAAGTCTGCAGTAGACGCCTACATATAAAACACAAGTCACCCAGTTTCGATAAAGTACTTCCAGCCACTTCACATTATTCAAAAAGTTATAAACTAAACCTGATGTAATAGCTAGAAATGCATATGCGTAATAATACTTATAAATATAAAATAATAGTTGTTTTTTGTAACAGTAATTTCGTAAGTAATTTTAATGGCGTTATAATTTAAAAATAAACCTTCACCAGTTTTAGTCCACTGTAGAAATCCTGATTAGAAATATTTTTAAATCAAGTTGTATGCATAGAATTCTGTATTTCAATTTTTAAGAGAACAAAAACGAAAAAGAATCAAGTTACACTTTCCGAAGACACTTCTTTGATTAAGAAAGTTTAGAAATGTATGTATCACTGGATCCAAACATATAGAATGTCGCCTGAAAAGTGTGGACATGTGAAGATAAGAAGTTGTATTACATGTGAACTGCACTATATACGCCTACTAAAACAGTAGAAGTGATACAAACAGGAGTGTGTTGTGTACATCATGCCCAATGCCATAAACAATGTGTCCATATAACACGAGGTGCTACGTCTTCAACGTCTGATGGCGAGTAGCTATTTTTCTGGTGACATTTAAGAACATTTATGTAAATTATGACTTAAGTGGCGCTACACAAAATTGTAGAATCAGCTGAATCACCGAATCACTGTTAAACAAAGAACTGTCATGAGCAACAGCAAACAGACTGCTACGATATGATATCTTACAACACGTTTTTTAGCATAAATATGTGTTTTCTTTTGATGTTTAGGAAATATAGCCCCATGTGATCGAGACACTTGGAAACGCGTAGTTCCAATTCCACACAAGCAATAGAAAAATCCAGATTAATAGTATGAAATTGCTCTTTTCCTGATGACATTTAAGAACATTTATGTGCAATATGACTTCAGTAGCGTAATACCGAATTGACAGCATCACTTGAATCACCCAATCACTCTCAAACAAATAACTGATATCAACAATAGCAACCAGATTGCAGCAATTTAATATATTACAATACTTTTTAATTAGGATTAATATGTGTTTTGTGTTGAACTTTAGGAAATAAAGCACCATGTGATGGACGACAATCAGAAACACATAGTTCTAAGTCAATTCAAGTATTAGAAGCACCCAAATTCATAGTATTATATGATTGGTTGTTGCCATATACATACTGTAAAAATTGTTAGTCCATAATCGTTTTTGAAACTGAGAGAACCCGTTGTGTGCGACTTTCGCAGCTAGAAATAAGCGGTAGGTGTCGCAGAACTTCACCCCACCAGACTGTGAGACGATATAGGGTACGGAGGTAGCAACACCGTTGGGCCCCTGTCGTACCAAGTATCGGCACTAGTCTTGCACGTTCTATCTCTGTATACTTACATTGAAAACATCGTGGTGCAGCTTGCCATTACTACTAACCTGAATAGTGTGGATTGTTATTCCACGGTCTTCTAAAAGTGACGAATTTGGGCAAGAGAAATGAAAATATGTGCGATGGACAAGTGACATTAGTGTATGTAAGCTGGTTCCAGAAAAGTTTTTAGTTGATCTACGTAAGTGTCATGTAGGTTTCAAGAGCTCTGAAATTATTGAAATGATACTGTCTGTATTCCCAACACTTACTGAAGCCATCAATAGTCGTAAACAACCACAGTATCATTTGGGTGGCTGCAATATTTATATTTTCATATGGTGAATATTGGTGCTGGTATACCTATCATGTCCAACACTAGACACATATGGATTAGGATTATCAAAAGTTTTCATTTTTCGGCAGAATCGTTGTAGTGTCAGGAAAATTATTTCATATTTATTAGCGAACTTCCTCAGTGAAGAAGCATCTAATACCTCTTTTGATACTTCAGTATATGTTTCTTTCGGTGTTCTGCATTTGTATGTCTTCTTTTTATAATTCCTCATATTATCTTCACAGGGAAGAGTAACCTTCATGTGATACTGGCTAACTGTAACAAACCATGAAATACATCAACATTTTATACCCTTCAAAACAGTAACAACTTACCCCAAACTTTGTCAAAACTATAACGAGATATCTATCCTCAGACTGTTATAATGTAAGCACACCCACCACCTCATCCAACAACTTTAACTTAGTGCTAGTTCAAGGTGTCATCAGCTTGTCTGGCCTGTCATGTGGAGCAGAAGGAGGCGATCTTTGCTCGGGGGGGGGGGGGGGGGGGGGGAGGGGGGGGGGGGTTGTGTGAAAGCATGCAATGTAGAAATGCCTCCAGACGCCGACCAAGATTCGTGTACGTAAAGGTAAGCTTCTGGGTAATCATTTGGAAGAAGACGTGCTCTGCAGACAATTTGCAGGTAAGTGAAAATATTGAGGTTTCACTGCGTAGTCAATGGAATTAGAAATATTCATTGACATATTTTCTTTTCGGAATGAAGACAACATTCACAGACCTGGAAGGATTTAAACATGTTGTACATAATTTTGCGTTAAAACAAGCAGCTGCTATACTCGTAGATCGCAAGCAAGTTGTCAGTGAGGTTTCACTCACAATAGCTCAGAATACAGAATTTAACAGTCTGCTAGAAAAAACGCAGGAGATGAACTCTTGGTTGTCACATTATTACCATCATCATCAGTGGGAGAAGGACGGAGTGTAGCTAGTTACTGGGAGACGCACGCTGTGACAGTTGTGCAAATTTCTAAATTACATTATGCTAATGGATAATGGAGAAGCAAAATAGTTATATTCTCTGTTAGATGTACACTGGGGTAACAACAGTGTGATAGCGATATGCGCATGTACTTACGGCGACGGTATCGCGTTCACCAGGTATAAGAGGCCACTGGATTGGTGGAGCTGTCATTTGCACTCTGATGATTCATGTAAATCGATTTCCGACGTGATTATGACCGCACGACTAAAATTAACAGACTTTGAACGCGGAATAGTAGTTAAAGCTAGACGCATGGGACATTTCATGTCGGAAATCGCTAGGGTATACAATTTTCCGAGATCCACGCTGCCAAGAGTGAACCAAGAATACGAAATTTCAGGTATTATCTCTCACCATGGACAATGTAGTAGCTGGCGGCCTTCACTAAACAACCGAGAGCAGCTATCTTTGCGTAGAGTTGTCAATACTAACAGACAAGCAACACTGCGCGAAATGACCGCAGAAAACAGTGTGGGACGGAGGACCAATGTGGCTCTTAGCTCAGTGCGGCGAAATTTGGCGTTGGCTGCAGAAGACCAATTCAAATGCTTTTGCTACCAGCACGAAATCTTCCGCAGCGCCTCTCCTGGGCTCGTGACCATATCAGTTCAGCTCTAGAGTCCGCAACTCGTGGTCGTGCGGTAGCGTTCTCGCTTCCCGCGCCCGGGTTCCCGGGTGCGATTCCCGGCGGGGTCAGGGATTTTTTCTGCCTCGTGATGACTGGGTGTTGTGTGTTGTCCTTAGGTTAGTTAGCTTTAAGTAGTTCTAAGTTCTAGGGGACTGATGACCATAGATGTTAAGTCCCATAGTGCTCAGAGCCATTTTTTTTTAGCTCTAGACGGCTGGTAAAACGTGGCCTGGTCAGACGAGTACCGATTGCAGTAGCTGAGAGCAGACGGTAGGGTTCGAGTGTGGCGTAGACCCAAAGAAGCCATGGACCCACGTTGTCAACAAGACACTGTACAAGCTGGTGGGCCGGCCGGTGTGGTCGAGCGGTTCTAGGCGCTTCAGCCTGGAACCGCGCGACCACTACGGTCGCAGGTTCGAATCCTGCCTCGGGCATGGATGTGTGTGATGTCCTCAGGTTAGTTAGATCTAAGTAGTTCTAAGTTCTAGGGGACTGATGACCTCAGTGCTCAGAGACATTTGAACCAACCAAGCTGGTGGTGTTTCCATAATAGTATTGGCTGTCCTCTGGTCCAAGTTAACCTATCAGTGACTCAAAATGGTTATGTTCGGCTACTTGTAGGCCAATTTGCGCCATTCATGGTCTTCACATTCCAATTCAAGGATGGAATCTTTATGGATGACAATGCGCCATGTCATAGGGCCAAAATCGTTTGCGATAGGATTTAAGTACATTCTGGACAGTTCGAGCGAATGATTTGGCCACCCACATCGCCCGAGGTGAATGCCATCGAACTTTTGTGGGACATAAAGGGGGTCAGTTGGTGCACAAAATACTACACCGGCAACACCTTCGCCATTATGGATGGCTATAGAAGCAGCATGGATCATTATTTCTGTAGGGAACTTCTAACAATTTTTTGAGATCATGCCGGGCAAAAGGAGGTCCGACACGATGTTAGGACGAATTTCATGATTTTCGTTTCCTCTGTGTAATTCCTATTAAAATAGATAACATAGAGTGTCACGATTGCCCATCACTCAAGAAACTGAAGGAAACTTTTGAAACTACTGAAGATCTATGTTTGTCAATTATTAGAGTAATGATGGAATAGCACTTGGAAATAAATACATGTAATGAAGTATCATCCAACTCATTCAATCTATGACTGCGGAACTGAACTGCTATTCTAGTTTGCAGTTACTGTTTGTTGTGAGTTATCATCTTTGTGAGATGCTATAATTCAGCTACTTTTCACTCAAGCCAGCTGCGTAGTAGCTGTGATTACGTCATCTCGTGTAAAGATAATATACACTGAAGAGCTGCAGAAACTGGTACATCTTCCTAATATCATGTAGGGTTCCCGCGAGCACGCAGAAGTGCCGCAACACTACGTAGAATGGACTCGGTTAATGCCTGAAGCAGCGCTGACTGGAACTGATACCACAAATACTGCAGGGCTGTCCATAGGTCCGTAAGTGTGCAGAGTGGTGGAGGTCTCTTCTCAACAGTACGTTGCAAGGCATCCCAGATATTCTTAATAATGTTCGTGTCCGGGGAGTTTGGTAGCTAGCTGAAGTGTTTAAACTCAGGAGAGTGTTCCTGGAGCCACCCTGTAGTGTTTATGGACGTGTGAGGTGTCGAATTATTCCGCTGGAATTGCCCAAATCCGCCGGAATGCATAATGGACGTATATGGATACAGGTGATCGGACAGGATGCTTACGTACGTGTCACCTGTCAGAGTCGTATACACACGTATCAGAGGTCCCACATCAATCAAACAGCACACGCCCCACACCATTACAGAGCCTCCAACAGCTTCAATAGTCCCCTCCTTACATGCAGGGTCCGTGGATTCCTAAGGTTGTCTCCATACCCGTACACTCCCAACCACTCGGTACAATTTGAAACGAACCAGACAACATGTTTCCAGTCATCAACAGTCCAACGTCGGTGTTGACGGGCCCAAACTAGTGATAAATCTTTGTGTTGTTCAGTCATCAAGGGTGCATGAGTGGGCCTTCGGCTCTGAAATCCCAATATAGATGATGTTCCGTTGCATGGTTCGCACGCTGACACTTATTGATGGTTCAGTATTGAAATCTGCAGCAATTTGCGGAAGAGTTGCACTTCAGTCAAGTTGAACGACTCCCTGGTGCCGTTCTTGCAGCATCTTTTTCCGACCGCAGCGATGTCGAAGATATCATGTTTTACCGGATTCCTGATATTCAAGGTACACTCGTGAAATGGTCGGACAGGAAAATCCCTACTTCATCACTACCTCGGAGATGTTGTGTCCCATCGCTCGTGCGCAAACTATAACACCACTATCAAATCTTGATAACCTGCCATTGTACCAGCAGTAACCGATCTAACAACTGCGCACACAATTGTTGTCTTATATAGGCGTTACCGATGGCAGATCCGTATTCAGCCTGTTAACCTATCTGTATTTGAAAACGCGTGCCTATACCAGTTTCTTTGGCGCTTTAGTGAATATGTTCAGTTCTTTGTGCTCGATATGACATCAATAAACACTTCATAAAT
This sequence comes from Schistocerca gregaria, assembly GCF_023897955.1. Lineage (NCBI taxonomy): Eukaryota > Metazoa > Arthropoda > Insecta > Orthoptera > Acrididae > Schistocerca > Schistocerca gregaria. Next base: position 440,047,913 of record NC_064931.1, on the reverse strand, counting down.
TATAAACAATATTTATGTTATATTTTGAAACAATAAAGAACTACATAGTGTGAAATCGTAGCTAGTCCATAAATACACTCCTGGAAATGGAAAAAAGAACACATTGACACCGGTGTGTCAGACCCACCATACTTGCTCCGGACTCTGCGAGAGGGCTGTACAAGCAATGATCACACGCACGGCACAGCGGACACACCAGGAACCGCGGTGTTGGCCGTCGAATGGCGCTAGCTGCGCAGCATTTGTGCACCGCCGCCGTCAGTCTCAGCCAGTTTGCCGTGGCATACGGAGCTCCATCGCAGTCTTTAACACTGGTAGCATGCCGCGACAGCGTGGACGCGAACCGTATGTGCAGTTGACGGACTTTGAGCGAGGGCGTATAGTGGGCATGCGGGAGGCAGGGTGGACGTACCGCCAAATTGCTCAACACGTGGGGCGTGAGGTCTCCACAGTACATCGATGTTGTCGCCAGTGGTCGGCGGAAGGTGCACGTGCCCGTCGACGTGGGACCGGACCGCAGCGACGCACGGATGCACGCCAAGACCGTAGGATCCTACGCAGTGCCGTAGGGCACCGCACAGCCACTTCCCAGCAAATTAGGGACACTGTTGCTCCTGGGGTATCGGCGAGGACCATTAGCAACCGTCTACACGAAGCTGGGCTAAGGTCCCGCACACCGTTAGGCCGTCTTCCGCTCACGCCCCAACATCGTGCAGCCCGCCTCCAGTGGTGTCGCGACAGGCGTGAATGGAGGGACGAATGGAGACGTGTCGTCTTTAGCGATGAGAGTCGCTTCTGCCTTGGTGCCAATGATGGTCGTATGCGTGTTTGGCGCCGTGCAGGTGAGCGCCACAATCAGGACTGCATACGACCGAGGCACACAGGGCCAACACCCGGCATCATGGTGTGGGGAGCGATCTCCTACACTGGCCGTACACCTCTGGTGATCGTCGAGGGTACACTGAATAGTGCACGGTACATCCAAACCGTCATCGAACCCATTTTTCTACCATTCCTAGACCGGCAAGGGAACTTGCTGTTCCAACAGGACAATGCACGTCCGCATGTATCCCGTGCCACTCAACGTGCTCTAGAAGGTGTAAGTCAACTACCCTGGCCAACAAGATCTCCGGATCTGTCCCCCATTGAGCATGTTTGGGACTGGATGAAGCGTCGTCTTACGCGGTCTGCACGTCCAGTACGAACGCTGGTCCAACTGAGGCGCCAGGTGGAAATGGCATGGGAAGCCGTTCCACAGGACTACATCCAGCATCTCTACGATCGTCTCCATGGGAGAATAGCAGCCTGTATTGCTACGAAAGGTGGATATACACTGTACTAGTGCCGACATTGTGCATGCTCTGTTGCCTGTGTCTATGTTCCTGTGGTATGTCAGTGTAATCATGTGATGTATCTGACCCCAGGAATGTGTTAATAAAGTTTCCCCTTCCTGGGACAACGAATTCACGGTGTTCTTATTTCAATTTCCAGGAGTGTATGAACACATTTGCACGCTAGAAGTGCTTTATTATTAGATGAAAGTGCTTTTTATGTGATTAAAGGCTTGAATAATGTAGCGTCTGAAGAGCGGAAATACGAATGTACCCGATCGTGCAACATAAGACATCAAGTCTAAGAAGACGGTAGAACTAACAGTGTATATACAGATACTTCAGAATCCCTAATGAAAAACGAGTCACACATGCTACCAAGGTCAAGTAACGTAAGATTGTTATTAAGTATAGCTAGAGAAGAGTACACCCAAACATTGGTGTGACGAAACACATTGCACAGTAACGCTTAGGTGCAAACACCCCGTACATCCTTCACAGGTACTTCTGTTTCACATGGAGGTACCAGCTTGCCAGATTGAGTTACGCTGTCACTATAACAAACGAAAGCAAAACCGTATACATAAGTATTATATTTACAGCTGTTCCACATATAACACCTAAAGTGGTATTTATTTTGAAACTATGACTGCAATAGAATAGGCAAACATTGAGATACCATTGCTCTCGTCTGTAATGGCGTTAACAGCCTCTAACAACCAGGCTGGGGAAGATGTCGACTTGTCAGTCCATCGTGAACACCTTGGCTGCGGCCACCCTGAGAACAAACACATTTACGTAAGTATAAGTTATATTATAAAGTTGCAAGGAGTATTATCTTACGTTGGTGGCTCTATTAAGGTTTGTACAGGTGAAGGTGTTTGTACAGTCTCTGTACTCCACTTAAATACGCATGAAAATTTTTTCCCTATGAATCATCTACATTGAACAATGAATACCTAACCTCTTCAGCTTTACTCTGCTGTTGCTGTTCTAAAGCAGTATCAGCTTCCTTCTGGGGCAATTGCATATATTTTCCCAGTTCCACTGATAAACTGAATCTATAACAAAACAATGATATATAAGTAACGTTAACACTCACAAAAGTTGTTCTTTCGGTATAAGGTAAATACTTAATTCGTAAACTAAGTGTCGAACATTCGCGAGTTATCAGGAGCCCATTCAGAAATTTCTATCTCCTCTACAGGTACAGAATCAGCTGTAAAAACATAAATATATGTGTTAGAATTTAGTTTTATATTTAAATATTATGTTAACAAACGTATAGAGTAAATGTGCTACTTACAGAAAAAATTTCAAACGCATCGAAACTGCTGTCACCTGTCGCTTGTATCTCGAATATACACTGATCAGCAAGAACATTAACGATTGGCCTCCGCAGCCGATGACCCATGCATGTGACAATGTTAGCACCACTGCATCGGCAACTTCGACTGAAATGGGCACGTGACACTCGGCACTGGACGTTGGCGCAGTGGGAAAGCGATGCGTGGTCTGACGGATCAAGATATCTTCTTCATCATGCCGATGGGAGGACATGAATGCAGGCGAACAGCTCCTTGACACCTGTACTGCGGGACGGAGACAAGCCGGCGGTGGCTCTGGGAAACATCCACGTGGATATCCATGGGTCCAGTGGAGAACGTGCAAGGTACCATGATAGCCAAGGATATCGTACAATGTTTGCACACCGCGTACATCCCTTCATAACGATCATGTTTCCGAACAGCAGTGTCATTTTTTCAACAGGATAACACGTCATGCCACAAGGCCAGGAGTGTGACGTAGTGGTCCGAGGAAAACAGTGGTGAGTTCCAATTTAGGTGGTTCCTCCCTCTCCCCCACCTTGCCAGATCTGAACCCGATCGATCACGTCTGGGATATGACTGAACTTGGCGTCAGAGCTCATCGCCCCCCTCACCAGAATTTACGAGAATTAAGAGACCTGTGTGCTCAGATGTGGTGCCAGCTCTCTCTAGCAACCTACCAAGGCCTCATTGCTTTAATGCCGCGACTCGTCGCCTCTGTTATTCGTGCCAGAGGTGGACATACCGGCTATTAGGTAGGTGGTCATAATGTTCCGGTTGATCAGTGTCGAATACGCTTCTTGGTTTTTATGTGTCTATAAAACAAGAGTGTAAATAAAGAAATAGTACTTACCAATACATACACTTTGAGAGTCTCTAGCGTTCTGAGATACGTCTGCACTGTAACATTTCATAACAGTAAAAGATACATTCACTGCATCCACCGGTTTTATACTGGAAGCCGTATAACAGTTTCAGCTTTGCTGGAGGGGATAACTGTTTCGTCAACCACTTCTGTCTGTAATTTTTCTAAAGGGTTCGTCACTACTGCTGTGGAGGCCGAGTTCGTGAGCTCGTGAAACGGCTTCTGGTGCAGTACACCAGTAAGACCCTTTCACTCTGCCACTATTGCACATCTATGTTCCAGCGACAGGCAACAGAATAAGACAACGAAGATTCTACCACACTCCCACAGATCAGTAACAAAGTCACACAAATGAGTTAAAAAGGTATACCTATCTCTCTGACTAGTTGAATAAGGAAGTGTGCAACACTGCTTTTAATCTAACACAAGAAAGGCCCTCAAGGGCTAAGTGCAAATAATCGAAGGTAAATTTAACAGTACAAAGCAAATGCAATTTACAACAACTGTGTGTTCGGTTGTAAGAGTTCAGTAAATGACATTCCCTGCCCAACTCAGCCCTGGACGATCATCCATAACCAAGTGGGCGAGAGTTTCTCTTCTATCTTCCGAGTTTGCTTTTGTCCGGTCATCGTGCGGATTGTACTCGGCCGGCAATTGTTCGAAGCGAAGTCGAAATCTTCATCCTCAGCGCTGCCCTTGGCAATGGTGGAACTCGCGCAAGTGGCGAGTCTCTATGGCACTGACACCAGCTCGCAACTTTGAGTCTGTGGTGCTTTTGCCCTGGCTATGTCTTGTTCGGACGACACAGCAGTAACACAAATCACGCTTCTTATCTGAATATCTCTGTGAAGCGAGAGTGAGAATAAGTAAATAATACACACCAATACGATGACATTGAGAGTCCTGCACTGTGACGCTCCATGGCAGGGTAACACAGTTTCACTGCCCCTCATTTCTTCGGTTAATATATACTTAATACTTTAGAAAAACAACTTCAGCTCAGTACAAAGGCATGAGCAAGTTGATTTGCAATAGTGATCGAAACAACAGACAATTTTACATATTGACAATTCGGTCTGCAGCCCAGAAGAATTTTATTGACAGTGACAACGGCCGCGGAAGACTATGCTTACATTTAACTTCAAACATGCTGGAGCAAGGTAAGCTGCGCTGTGAAGAGAAACGAAAAACATTGTTACTAACTAAATGCAGTATACAGATATTTGTGTACGTATACATATAGTTCAGAAAAACAGTCTAATACGAAACATATCTGACAACACGTGACAGTCATAATTATTCGACATCGTCCTCCTCCTCATCGGCTTTCCGCCGATTTACGTGTGGAACCGAACGGTGGTATATTGACACACAACGCACACAGATGTTTAGGTTACTGCACAAGATTTGATGCAGAACACCCTGCATGCAGGTAATTTCTGTTGTACTAATATTTTGTAGCCAAGTGTCTGCTTCCTACCAAGAACTTTTTCATTTCATAGTTCTGCACAACTTTTGTTACGCACATTTGGTAAAAAGTGTATTTCCTACAACAGATGCTACTTTATTCACCTCTTTCTCCACATAATACGCATTATCCTCCAATCTGAGGTAAACTGTTGACTGAATACATATTATTTACATCACGTCATTCTCTCTCTAAGTTTCAACTAAGCGCCGTATTGTTGCCATCGTTTGATAATAGAATCAACGTTCGACAAGTGTTAATTATACATGAAAAAATATCCCTCACTTGTTGAACAGTATCCCATGCGTGACATTAATTGGGCGGTGAGATTACACCTTCAACGAATTCATGATGTTCTACTGCTACTACTACTAAGATATGCATTTCATATGGCAAAGGGAACTGACAGTTAGTGTCTGTAGGTAATAGAAAGTACCGCTGTAATATTTCCACAGCGTAATGCTTACACAAAGATAGAGGATGGAAAGAAATGAAACCGATGTAATTAAGAGTGTTGTAGATAGGATACGTTATTAAACTGATTAAAATGTGATGAACTGGCAACAGAATTAGAACTGATACAGAAGAAAGCTGATTAAACGACCAAGTATTGTTGTAATTCCTTTCCACCAGTCAGCGAAATATCTACAACGTAAGTAACCATCTTTATACTTGTTCCTAACAGACATCTTCGAAGGTCTACAAAAAGCGCTGTAATACACAGCCACATCCTCTTCACCACTTACGCAATCTCTTGGCTGTAGCGTTTCGATCTATCACAAACGCCGTCTACTTTAGAAATATTGCCTGGCCTGTACCCTAACACTAGCAACATTACGACACTTATATCTGCGTGCCAAGATGTCGTATGCGGAATATATTATAAAACAGGTACCTGACAAGGATTTTATAGTGCTTCACTGCAGCAAATACCCTTAAAAATGTTGAAAGGTATGAATAAAAAGACTTTTTTCCTATTACGTAGCAGAAAATCGTTTACCGGCACAAATCTGGGCAGGTGTGAAGGTGGAGAACGAGTCATGAGTACCATTTTTCAAGTATACCGAGGAGAGAGGATGAGAGACAGAAATAAGAGTTTAAAATCACCTTTTTAAACGAAAATGCAGTGTTATATTGCAATAAACGTTATACAGAGTGAGGAGGTGGAGAACGAGTTATGAGTATCTTGTTTCAAGTATGCTGAGGACAGAGGATGAGAGAGAGAAAAAAGAGGAGGAGGAGATTACTGTTTAACCTCCCGTCGACAACGAGGTCATTAGAGACGGAGCACAAGCTCGGATTAGGGAAGGATGGGGAAGGAAATCGGCCGTTCCCTTTCTAAGGAACCACCCCGGAATTTGTCTGAAGCGATTTAGGGAAATCACGGAAAACCTAAATCAGGATGGCCGGACGCGAGGTTGAACCGTCGTCCTCCCGATTGCGAGTCCAGTGTGCTAGTGAGAGAAAAAAGAGTTGAAAATCAGTTTTTTAAACAAAAATGCAGTGTTATATTGCAATAAACGGTGTACAGGGGTGAATCACCTAAAACTTTAACCGCAAAAGTTGCGGAAATGGAAAGTGCTGTTGATGTGCACTTCTCACAGAATTGATTGGTAGTCAGGGACTCGTATTCTTAGCCAATCAAAAGATTATAATAATTCATAGAAAGTATAAAGATACACTATTTTAAATGGAGCAAAGCCAACTGAATTAACAAACTAAAAGTATGGTAAATTAGGATGCAGTGGTGTTTCTTTCGGGGTTCTAGTGCGGGTCGTTTACTAGGTTTTTACTATTTTGCAAAGTTTCCACACAGACACTTGTACTCTACCTGTGGTAGCCAATATTGAAGAACAACACAAGTGCATAAACTAGTTATATGTTTTCTGACCAGTAACGAGACAATTGACCATCACTGCCTGCAGCGGCAATACACGCTTCCAGTCAGGTATGCAGTAATATGTTGTTGCACATCATTGGAAGCAGTTGGTATGTCCTCGTAGACAGCGTCTTTCAGCTTTCCCCAGAGGAAAATAGTCAACAGTCGTCAAATCCGGGTAACGGGCCGGCCAAGGTGCAAGTCCTCTGCGTCCAGTCCAACGATCAGGAAACAATTCGTGAGGTCATGTTGTAGTACTTCATGCCCTATGTGATGGGCAGTCACCGTGTTGGTATCACAGATACGACAGGTACCTAGTCTGTAGAGGAACGTTTTCTATCATCCGTAGAAGATGGCCTGTTAGGAGGCTGCGATACTTGTCTGTGTTCAGCGTTACGTCTATGATGAACGGGACTATGAGCTATGGTTCACTATGCCACACCATACGTTTACACACAATGGACGCCGAAGTTCCACCTGACGTAGCCAACAGAGATTGTCAACAGAGCAGCAGTGCATATTTCGGCGGTTTACCTGGCTATGATTGGTAAATGTGCCCTCATCACTAAGCAACATACATGGTACGTCTGGGGTATCCTGTCTTAATGCCCATGACGGAAGTTAACGCGATTTTCATAATCGCCTCAACGCAGCTCTTGATGAGGAGAGGTGTGACAGGGATTGAACCTATATCGATGGAGAATGTGTAGGACACTTGCCTGACTCATGCCACTTACTCGTGCGAGTGCGCGGGAGCTAACGTGCGGATCCACCACAACAGCAGCAACAACGTTGTGTATTCACGACCTATCGGTAGGACTGTGATACCCTGAGTAGCAGGCCTCAGTGCACTCAAGAAAAACAGAGGCACTCTGCAAGCAAACACAGCACTATCGTGCCAAGCAACTACGCCAGTTGAATGGCACAAACAAGAGGTGTCGTGGAAACTTTTCAAAGTACGGTACCTCGTAAATGAGTCGCACTACAATCCTGAACAAACACCCTAATTCACCCTACTTTTAGTTTGTTGATATCAATAGGCAGCGCTCCATTTAAAAAAGTGTATGTTTACACAAAAAATACATTTTGTAAGTATAATCAGTATCTAATTATTGGCTAACAATACGAGCCCCTGACTACCAATCCATTCTGAGAAAACCGCACATCAACAGCACTTTCCATTTTCGCAATAATTGCGTTGCAAGTTTTAGAGGATTGGTTCAAATGGTTCAAATGGCTCTGAGAACTATGGGACTTAACTTCTGAGGTCATCAGTCCCCTAGAACTTAGAACTACTTAAACCTAACTAACCTAAAGACATCACACACATCCATGCCCGAGGCAGGATTCGAACCTGTGACCGTAACGGTCGCGCGGTTCCAGACTCTATAGTCTAGAACCGCTCGGCCACCCGGGCCGACTTTAGATGATTCACCGTGTATACACTTCTTTCTGTAAATGTTGTAGTATCAGTCCTATTAACTCCTCCCCTGTATGACGTTGATACATAATTACTACTTAAATAGTCTACATCGTTGTCATTCAAACCGGAAAAGCGATGCGGTAAAAACGCTTTAAACGAAACCAATTCTCACAATACAGCTGAACAGTATTCTGTATTCAAACGTTTTGCTTTTAAATAAGAACTTTTCACCCACAGGTAACGAAGACAACCGTTTCGCCGGCTTCTACGGAGCGCTACTCCAATAAAATTCAATTTTTGTAGAGTTGAATTCCTGTAGAAAAGAATATATCATTTATATTCTCTCTTCTTTCTCTCTGCATAGAAACTGTTTCAAATTGCTGTTTATACCAAATTTTGAGCTTGCTCTCCCGATCACTTCGACGGAGACGTGAATGTGTAATCTTTACTGTGGCGGTGCAGGTTCTATAGTAACAAAAAGTCTCATTAGTTGTAGAGGTTAGAGAACGTGTTTTGCGACCTCGAGAGTGGAGAGTGGAAAACGAGTCGTGGAACCTCACGTTTCTAGCTATTCGCTTAAGGATGAGGCAGGGTGCGGATGGGCACATGCAGATTTTTTGTATTTTTTTAAGCTAAATTCACAATAATAGCTTAGAGGTAAAGGTAGGTTTCCGCAAGTTGTATGCAAAAGCACTGGTGACAATATTCATGCTGCGTTCCGCAATTTCTGATCTGTAATAGAAGAAAATTTCGTAAATAAAATATTTCACTACATATTCTAGAAATTCAAGTTGCTGCTGCGGTTAATAAATCCTCCCAGGAACTTGAATGATATAATGACAATAGACCTGCTGACGTATTGTGAGAAGTGTACGTGTAGACTTGAAAAAGCATATACCTTCGTATGTTGCCATTGGCGGCTGTTGTGCACAGGTAACTTACATTGGTCAACGCCCTACCTGTTCGATCTGCCATTCAACTGAACATCTCCGGATGAACTGTACACGTCGACGTCCATTTCAACTTCCACGGGAACGTCATGCAGACGGTAGTGAAAAGCTTGTTCCACTATTGAGTGAGGTGGTCGCATTGACTGTACCACCACCCCGGCAGCCGGAACATGTTGGCGAGGCGGAGATGCCAAGTCAGGTGGAATGCAGTGCCAAAGACATTCGCGGTAGGACGGACGTCGATTCGGCACCGTCATCCTCACCGGGGCAGTTACCGCTGGATACCAACGATGCGCCAACCACCTCTGAAACCAAGCCGTGTGAGATACAGGAGCGGGTGCAGATCAGTTTGCCTGAACCACCCCTATCGGTAGAGACTGTAGCAGACACGAAGGCCGCCGAAGGAGAAGCAAAGGGAATAGTAGCAAAGAGGAAAAGTCGAATGATTTGAGACCCGTACACATGTTAGAAAGTGGCAGCGAGACTCAACCTCAATCTTCTTGCTCCGTGCGCTGCGAGGACACCGCGAGGCTAGAACGCATTCGTGAACAAACCAAACACCTGAAGCCACTACTGAGCGCTGAAAGGGATCAGAGCACCGTAACGGCTAAGAGGAAGAGCGAGCAGAGCAGCGAGCAGCTGCAGCAGCGCTCCCGCAGGAACTCGCTGACGTCAGTCGCAGCCCCGCGTGGTGGCCAGGCGGATGCGACCACGTTGACAGACTCAACCGGCGGTGGCGGGCGGGGGCGGCGCGCGCACCGCGCAGCACCCCGACAGCAATGAACCGTGGTGGCAGCAGAACGAGGAGATGCAGCAGTAGCTGCTCTCGCGTATGACTATCGCGCTGCGACCTTCCCCTCCCTGACCCGTTATTGGTTTTAACATTTCGTTTCGTACTCCAAACGTTACCAACTAGTTTGGTTCAAAGCCGGAGAGAAGGACGATGCAAAACTCAGAGCTCATTGTCCTCTGAACCATCATGGGTGACAGCCAAACCTACAACATTACCACACTTAACGTCAATAGAATTCAAAGTGCGGTGAAACTCCGTTCGCTTACTGATTTCTTGTATGGTACCAGCGTTGACATTGCCCTCCTACAGGAGGTAGTCACAGTCTTAGAAGTGCCCGGTTACGTTCTTATTGATAACATCAATCTTCAGGATGCTGTAGGCACTGCCATCCTTCTGCGCGACGGTATACCCTTCACGGATGTGCAGCAGCTGCCCAGTGGTCGTGGCATTTCTCTTCGAGTGAATGGTGTGCAGATTGTTAACGTGTACGCCCCCTCAGGTAGCACTCATAAGAGAGATCGTTCAAAATTTTATAAAACCGAGGTTCCCATTCTTCTTAGCGCTTATCGTGAAAATCTCATCCTTGGTGGTGACTTCAATTGTGTGCTCAACGACAGAGACCAAACTCCTAACACGAACAGATGTATCGAACTTGAACATTTAATTCATGGCATGCGTCTTCACGATACATGGGAACAACTGCACGGTGAACGGGTAGCGTACACCTTCGTAACCAGTCATTCTGCCAGTCGGCTGGATAGGATCTATGTATCCGATGCCCTCCAGCGACAAACTGTGAACTGTGACATAGCTCCTGTCAACATCTCCGACCATTGTGCATATCAGTGTTACCTCAACCTACAACGATAGCCAATTTACCGCGGGAAGGGCTACTGGAAATTGAATGTCAGCCTTCTGCAGGATGCCCAACTTGAAGAGGAGGTGAACTTAACGTGGCAACAGCTCCAGCGGCACCGACGTCGTTACGCTAGCGTTCTACAGTGGTGGATTCAGTGTGCTAAGCCTAAATGACGCCTGACCCTCATGAGCTACGCCCGACAAAAAATTCTTTTGGCAGAAACAGACTATTGAATTTTATTATCGCTGTTTGAGAGAACTGTACAGTCGCACTAACAATCCTTCTCGAGACATCGACGTAAAGATCAAACGATATAAAGCGAAAATCACGGCGATACAACGCCAACGAATGCATGGCATCATCGTGCGAGCCCACTCCAAGGACGTTGCCGCCGAAGAACGGGCCTCTCTGTACCACATCCTGAGAACGACGAAACGGTGTAAGGCCATGTTGATTGAAGCCGTCGTTGATGACGCTGAGAATGCCATCACGAAGCAACGTGACATCATCTCGCACGTCTACGACTATTATAGTCAACTTTACAAGAAGCAACTTGTTGATGAACACTCGTGCGAGGATTTTCTTAGGACCTTGAGCTGTCGCTTGTCACAACAGGATCATGCAAAGCTGGAATCTGTTTTCACAGAGGACGAAATCCGACTGGCGGTCCACAGTGCAAAGAAAGGGAAATCACCAGGACCTGATGGTCTCAGCGCAGAGTTTTACCAGCGATACTGGAACGTCCTCGGTCCGACACTCCTCGAGATAGCGAATGAACTCTGGCACCTGGAAGTCATAACCAAGGCATTTACGGAAGGTATCATCCTGCCCTTACCGAAAAAAGGGAACAGCAGGAAGGTCGAAAACATGCGACCCATCACACTCCTTAATGCCGACTTCAAAATCATCACCAGATCGATTAAGCTAAGGATGCAAACCGTTATGTACATGGTTTTAGGCAGTTACCAGTACAGTGCAGTGCAAGGTCGAAGTGCAATCTCAGCTGCCTGCGATTTGAGGGACATCATCTGTTCATATGCTGAAACTAAAGGACAGGGCGCTCTGATCTTTCTAGATTTTGAGAAGGCTTATGACCGAGTACGTCATGATTTCCTCTTTCAAAGCATGAAGAAACTAGGATTTGGACCTCATCTCATAGAATTAATTCGCAAACTTACTACAAATGCCTCTTCACGGATTCTCATTAATGGCAATTTTACCAAAGAAGTTTCCATCGAGCAATCCATCCGCCAAGCATGTCCTCTGTCAATGATTTTGTACGCCATTGCAGTAGAGCCGCTCCTGAACAACTTAGTGCATAGCGGGATCGAGCTTAGCGTCGAGTCTGTCACTATCCCATGCATTGCGTATGCTGACGATATATGCGTAACTGTGTCATCATCGCAACAACTTCTGTCAGCAGCAACTCTTCTACAAACATTCACGTTTCTTTCAGGAGCAATACTCAATAGAACTAAAACCACAGTTTCGCAAATCGGTGGCGGTATCGGAGACATATCCCATGTTACCTGGTGCAAGGTAAAGGATTCTCACACAACCCTCGGTGTTACTTTTGAAGCCAAACCAGACAAATTCCTGACGAAGAACTGGTCACACATGCTTCATAAATTACTTGCTGCTTTGATGCTTCACTCCGACCGTGACTTGAACATACTACAGAAAGTTAAGACCATCGAGATCGTCATTACGAGCAAGATGAATTATTTGGCGCAAATTCTTCCAATCTCCGACCACCTAGCCAAGAGTATACAACAAGCGTTATGTTGGTTTATTTTTAGGGGGCATATTTTCAAAGTTCAATTCGATATCTTAACCTTACCTTCGTCCAAAGGTGGCCTTAACCTCATTAAAGCACACAAAAAATGTGTCACCCTGCTCCTAAACCGCATCAGGAAGGAGTTTCGTACCCGGAGGACCAGTCTCATCAGAAACCTCATTCAGCGGTGGAAACCTCATAGCTTGGACCCACCCGTTAATATCGCCGGCATTCCACTTTCTTACCGACATGTGCGACTGTACTACATGGAAATGAGCTACATTCGACACAACATCGTCGATACCGGAAGCCTGACGAACAGGAAGCTTTATGACCTTCTCATGACAACAAACCACAGGAATCGTCTCGAAGAAAAATATCAACATACACATTGGAGTATAATATGGTGGAATGTGCACAACGACATGTTACCATCACGCGTCATAGCCGTCTGGTATCTCACAGTCAACGATAAAGTAGCAACGAATGAAAAGCTACATAAAATAGGCCTTCATCCAACGCCCAACTGTGACGCATGCGGAAGAGTCGATACGCTCCTTCATAGGTTCACTTGTGGACATGCAGAAGAAATTACAACATTTCTTCGTCAACGATTGTCAGTGATAGACCGTACGACGCCCAGTGGTGTAGAACTTTTAGAGATCACTCAGCCACAAAAACTGAGGTATCCACGAGCAAAAAACAACGCTACAACGTGGATCATGGGCCACACAGCATCGTTTATTATGCAGAATAGGCATGCTACTTTCCTAGACTATTATTCTTACATAGAAATTGAACACTTTAAAATAAGCCAACAGTGTGACTACAGGAGGATATTTGGAAATATGCTGAAAATCATAATTAACGGTTAAATGCTTCAAATACAATATTTGGATAGTAGAGGTTGCCAGTTGCCTGTATGTATGAATCCTATTTGCTTCCTGGGACTTTATTTCTTGCCGGAGTTTTAAAATACTATTCAGATGCTCACCAATGCAGAAGGCATTTTTTTTTCTTTCCCATTTTCCTCTCAACATTTTCCTTCTCTCGCAGAGCAGCGGAGCAACTTTCCTTTCGACAATGATGTGATAGTCTTTTGTGCACCTCAAGAAGACATTTCCTTTCTTTTCTTATATTGCGCAACGGCAGCCTAGAACTCATATATACTATGTTCATTCTATTCTCATTACAAATCGGAGCACATGTTTATTTTCCCTTCCTAAAAAACAAAAAACAATTCTTTTTAAATAAAAAAAATTAAATAAAAAATAAATAAAAAAGGCTCTAGTTTAAGGCCCCACACACAAAAAAAGATGGTAGAGCACTTGAGGGAAAAAAATGGGGAAAAAAGGATGGATAGAGCGTCTGCCATGTAAGCAGGAGATCCAGTGTTCAAGTCGCGGTCGGGGCACACATTTTCAGCTATCCACATTGAGGTACATCAACAGCACCTGTCGGCAGCTGAGGGTTTCAGTTAGTCTTCATTATGAATCACCTTGAAGAAAATGACTTATTGATACATAAACAACACGGATTAAGAAAATATCATTCTTGTGCAACAAAGCTAGCTCTTAATTCACATGAAGTAATGAGTGCTGTCCACAAGGGATCTCAGATCGATTCAATATTCATAGATTTCCAGAAGGTTTTTGACACCACATAAGCGACTATTAATCACATTGCGTGCATATGGAGTACCGTCTCAGTTGTGTGACTGGATTCGTGATTTCCTCTCAGAGGTCACAGATCGTAGTGATAGACGGTAAATCATCGTGTAGAACAGGAGTGATATCTGGCGTTCCGCAAGGTAGTGTCATAGGCCTTTTGCGGTTCCTGATTTACATAAATGATCTAGGTGATAATCTGAGCAGCCCCCTTAGATTGTTTGCTGATCATGCTGTAATTTACCGTCTAGTAAAATCATCAGACGATCAGTTCCTATTACAAAATGATCTAGAGAGAATTTCTGTATGGTGCGAAAAGTGGCAACTGGCACTAAACAAAGAAAAGTGCGAAGTCATCCACGTGGGTACTAAAAGAAATCCGATAAATTTTAGGTATACGATAAATTGCAGAAACCAAAGGGCTGCCAATTTGACCAAATACCTAGGAATTACAATTACGAGCAACTTAAATTGGAAAGACCACATAGATAGTATTCTGGGGAAATCGAGACAAAGACTGCGCTTTGTTGGCAGAACATGTAGGAGATGCGAAAAACCCACTAAAGAGACAGCCTACATTACACTTGTCCGTCGTCTGCTGGTATATTGCTGCACGGTGTGGTATCCTTTCCAGGTAGGATTGATGGAGGACATCTAAAAAGTGCAAAGAAGGGCAGCCCGTTTCGTGTTATTGCGCAATAGGGGTGAGAGTGTCACTGATATCATACGCGAGTTGGGGTGCCAGTCACTGAAACGAAGGTGGTTTTCTTTGCAGCGATATCTATTTACGAAATTTCAATCACCCACTTTCTCTTCCGAATGCGAAAATATTTTGTTGACACCCGCCTACGTAGGGAGAAATGATCACAATAATAAAATAAGAGAAATCAGAGCTCGAACGGAAAGATTTAGGTGTTCCTTTTTCCCACGCGCCATTAGAGAGTGGAATGGCAGAGAAGTAGTATGAAAATGGTTCGATAAACCCTATGCGAGGCACTTAAGTGTGAATTGCAGAGTAACCATGTAGATGTAGATGTTACAACTTGAACTGGACGGTAACATCGGAGAGTTATTTTCAGCAAACGTAATTAACGCTACGTGTGCAGAAATTCTTATAATCGCTTCTGTATTGGTTGCTTGTTGAATCTCCATTAGACAAAGTGCTTTGTATTTTACTGCAATGAGCATGTAATTTTAATTCAACACTTGTCTTCTAAGCACGTTATACATGTAGCAAACGTTACAAATGTTTATTTTATTGGTTCCCCATTGCAATCTCCGCAATGATGAGGTGCTATTATCGTTGTATATGATCGTTAACGATCATAGACATTCCATTAGATTTTAATATATATATATATATATATATATATATATATATATATATATATATATATATATATATATATATATATTTAACACACACATTCATGTATCATGTACGTGCGACTTTTTTATGACGTGATAGTTTCTTCTAAGCGTGCTGTTTCTTTACTTTTTTAACTATTTTTTAATGAGGTGATATTTTCCACTAAGCGTCGGAAAGTAACTGTGTTCCGAATCAAGTATTGTTTTCGTCTCTCACTCTCTCTCTCTCTGTCTCTCTCTCTCTCTCTCTCTCTCTCTCTGTCTCTCTGTGGGAGACTTTTAGATTTCAAATGTCCAAGGAAATCGTTACGACACGCGCACGGGATCTGGGACTCGTAGGTGATTAGGGTCGTATAGTTTGAGGTTAAATCTGTGAAAGACTTGTCACTCGCTGAGTATTTACGAGTGACGGCGGGTACACTTGTGGTAAATACAATAGAAAATGTATAGTCTCATGTTTCAGCTTGTCATGGGAACGTTTAATTTTTACACTATCTGTGCACCTTAGTGGTGGAAGCAATCGAATGGAAACAATTGATTTTGTCGATTGTTGGAAAACAATAGACTAATTCAGTTGAATTTATTTCGCGTGAAACCAGTCTCTGGGTGCAACCGAATGAAAACAGTCGATAGAGTCAGGTGCTGTTTTGCGTACTGACTGAGTTATTCATTCTTTCCTTTCAATTGAAACCAGTCTTCTTAATTTTCCTGTATATTCGAGCATGTATTCATTCGTTCATTCAACTGAAGCCACCGTATGTTGGTTTAGATTTCTACATTATCCAGTTATTCTTCCGAGTGAGACAAGTCGGTAGTACTTCCATTACTTGAAGTGAAGCAGTGCTATACAATACACGTGTCCCCAGAGGGTAGCCCCACCCCCAGGTCTACGCGAAGACATCTCAATGGGTACGCCAAAGTTAAAGTAAGCATGATAAACCTTTACCTCATTATGTACTGAAAGACTAATTCTTCTTTTCGCCGTTAAAGCTGATATATAGATTTCTGGGCATTAAACTGTTTCAGGTGCCATTACGACGCAGCTAATAAAGCTTTGTTAGGATACAAATTTCGCCAACCGAAAAAGTTCTCTTAAGCGTAAGTGGAGAGAAAGGAACATTTCCAAAGTTTTGCTACTATTTGCATTGCGTTTCACTGAAAAGATGTGATGATGTCCGTTAATTAAAAGATATTTAAATCTCCACGTCAGCGTCCTGATACCGCCAGGTACAGGGCGGCAGTAGGTGGCAGGAGGTAGCCACTCACCCCTAGCGTAGATCCTGGCTCGCACTCTTAATCGCGCAACCTCCTCGCTCCGGCTGCGACCTTGGCCCTGATAGCTGCAGGAGGTGGCCACGGCGGCGGTGCCATGCACCCCGCTAATAAACGAAAGTAAGTGAATTAAAACATTCAAACACACTGATGAGCCAAAACATTATGGTGTTGGTCCACTTTTCAATTGGATCCTACAAGTCCTTGATAGGTATGTGGCACTAAATTCCCTCAACTTACGGGACGGTGGTTTGTGGGCACACAGCTGTAGCCGGATATGTGTTGCAATGGGTACAGATCAGGGGCATTTATTTGTTGGCTAAGACATCAATATCAGTTCACTATCACACTCCTCAAACCACTTCTGATTTTCAAAAAGACAAGAAAGATCTAAGAGTGTTTGAGATCGGCAAAGGAGAAAAGGGACCCACTTGCAACGTTGGGAGTATACCGCATACCATTCACATGCGGAAAAGTTTATGTCGGAATGACTGGACGATCAATCAAAAAAGAAAAAAAATGTTCAAATGGCTCTGAGCACTGCGGGACTTAACATCTGTGGTCATCAGTCCCTCAGTCGCGCGGCTCCAGACTGAAGCGCCTCCGAGAAACGCTCGGCCACACCACCCAGCGATCAATCAACACCAGGATCAATGAATATAACGCACATTGCAGGTTGGAGCAGGTGGAGAAATCGGCCGTGGCAGAGCTCGCACTGAGTGAGACCGACCACGTAATAAAGTTCGCTGACACGGAAATTCTGGCTGTAGAGAAGCACTATCACACCCACTTGTTCAGAGAAGCTGTAGAAATACAAAAACACGCGAATAGCTTCAACAAGAAAGAGGAAAAAAGCTTTAAGGTAAACGGATCCTGGCTTCCTGTACTGCAGCGAACGACCGTCGCACCGGAAATGACCGCGGAGAAGCCCTGGGATGTTGTCGCGCCAGGTACATGTAGTCTGTGGCCGCGAGCTCGGCTCCAGTTCGCCACCGGCAAGGAGGGTGAAGCTTTGACAATGCCAGCCACTCTTGCTGGCGGAACGTCAGTAAAATCATCAGATGAATGACGGCCAAAGAACCCGAGACAGAAGCCAATAGGCAGTTTGTCAACAAGTGGCCACGAAAGACTTAACAATTTTGTATCATTCAACCGCTTTCCATAGGTGCTCACGACAGTAATACGCAATCAGCCGACCTTATTCGCTGTTTCAGAGATTCTCGTTTCCAGCCGCAGCGCTACAACGACGTGCCATTTGTCAAAACCGCTTATATCGGTGGATGTCTGGATTTGCGGCTAGTATCTTCGCTATAATGACTGCCCCCATTCTTCTCTCTTCCTCTTACATCCTTTCCTTACTGCGTCACGTGCCCACAACACCACCAGGAGGCATTCATCCTCGAGGTGGGCAGTGGTCAGAATGTTTTGGCTCGTTGGTGTAACTGACTAACCGACATATTCACTCCTGGAAATGGAAATAAGAATACATTGACACCGGTGTGTCATACCCACCATACTTGCTCCGGACTCTGCGAGAGGGCTGTACAAGAAATGATCACACGCACGGCACAGCGGACACACCAAGAATCGCGGTGTTGGCCGTCGAATGGCGCTAGCTGCGCAGCATTTGTGCACCGCCGCCGTCAGTGTCAGCCAGTTTGCCGTGGCATACGGAGCTCCATGGCAGTCTTTAACACTGGTAGCATGCCGCGACAGCGTGGACGTGAACCGTATGTGCAGTTGACGGACTTTGAGCGAGGGTGTATAGTGGGCATGCGGGAGGCCGGGTGGACGTACCGCCGAATTGCTCAACACGTGGGGCGTGAGGTCTCCACAGTACATCGATGTTGTCGCCAGTGGTCGGCGGAAGGTGCACGTGCCCGTCGACCTGGGACCGGACCGCAGCGACGCACGGATGCACGCCAAGACCGTAGGATCGTACGCAGTGCCGTAGGGGACCGCACCGCTACTTCCCAGCAAATTAGGGACACTGTTGCTCCTGGGGTACCGGCGAGGACCATTCGCAACCGTCTACGGTCCCGCACACCGTTAGGTCGTCTTCCGCTCACGCCCCAACATCGTGCAGCCCGCCTCCAGTGGTGTCGCGACAGGCGTGAATGGAGGGACGAATGGAGACGTGTCGTCTTCAGCGATGAGAGTCGCTTCTGCCTTGGTGCCAATGATGGTCGTATGCGTGTTTGGCGCCGTGCAGGTGAGCGCCACAATCAGGACTGCATACGAACGAGGCACACCGGGCCAACACCCGGCATCATGGTGTGGGGAGCGATCTCCTACACTGGCCGTACACCTCTGGTGATCGTCGAGGGGACACTGAATAGTGCACGCTACATCCAAACCGTCATCGAACCCATCGTTCTACCATTCCTAGACCGGCAAGGGAACTTGCTGTTCCAACAGGACAATGCACGTCCTCATGTATCCCGTGCCACCCAACGTGCTCTAGAAGGTGTAAGTCAACTACCCTGGCCAGCAAGATCTCCGGATCTGTCTCCCTTTGAGCATGTTTGGGACTGGATGAAGCGTCGTCTCACGCGGTTTGCACGTCCAGCACGAACGCTGGTCCAACTGAGGCGCCAGGTGGAAATGGCATGGCAAGCCGTTCCACAGGACTACATCCAGCATCTCTACGATCGTCTCCATGGGAGAATAGCAGCCTGCATTGCTGCGAAAGGTGGATATACACTGTACTAGTGCCGACATTGTGCATGCTCTGTTGCCTGTGTCTATGTGCCTGTGGTTCTGTCAGTGTGATCATGTAATGTATCTGACTCCAGGAATGTGCCAATAAAGTTTCCCCTTTCTGGGACAATGAATTCACGGTGTTCTTATTTCAATTTCGAGGAGTGTACTTGTATCAGTCACTGTCTCACATTAAGTGAAACCGTTCAAACCTGGAGAGAGACGGCTCGGCAGACTAGTTCCATTCGGTTGTTTCATTCGCCTGAAAAAACCGACTGAACGAGAAAACAATCGTCTGGCCCGTCACTAGTATACATCATATAAAAATAATGAGAAAAAACCCTCATTTTGTGACTGTGAAATTCTCTTCCACAGACTGGGTGGAATTCAAATAACTTCGGTTTGCAATAGATTCCGTGCAGTTATCGTTAAAATATATTTGATACTGCCGTCCTTTTTTTTCCACAGTTCGTTAATTACAGTTTTCCATACTTACTCCATAATGTTCCATTCTCATAATGCTGAAGCTATATAGGTAAAGTGTTCAATGTCGTATGCTGAATGTTGATAACTGAACCACACTACCATCCAAGTTCAATAATTATCATATTTATTACCACACATGCATTTTTCTTAACTGTTACATTCTCTTCTATGATGTATGCCAATTTTTTATACCCTCTACACTGTGACAAATATAAACACTACAGATCATTTTATGGTGAGTTAGACGTGCTGCTTTAAATAAGATCTCAATTCAGTTCCAGTGCGTTGTATTTACGGCTCATGTATTGTGTCGTATATGAACGTTGATTGTTTCAGTGATTTTAAAAGATTCAAAAGTGCCGGATAAAAGTTCTGACGGAGGAAGAAGAATCTACATAGCTGATAAGACTAGGAAACTTATATCATGGTGGACAAAAGTAAGTATTGGTGACGGCAGACCGTGATATTGCTATAAATTTATAGACTGCAGGCTCGAGAGAATAGCACACTATCTTCGCATCACCTCCGACTAAAATAAACTCATTGCTACCAAGTAAGAACACTAATTGTATTAAATGAATTATTGTTCACCAGCCACAAGGCTCACTACAGAGTGCAGTGGACAGTTACGTCGTTTTGAAATTAGATGCAAATTAAGGTATTTACACACAGTAAATTCAGATAATTTGTGACGATATCTACAGTCGGCCGTATAGTCTGAAGGGGTAGAGGGCTTTGGGAGTGAGGGGTTCTGGGAGCTCAGACCTAACGCTTGAGGACTGTAAAGCATCGCACAACTGTTCATATTAAAAGTTGTTGATAATTATCGATTACATTACATGAATATTGACGGGGGATAGGAGCCTGGGGGTAGAGATGTTTGAGCCGAGGACCTTAACGATACAGACCAGGGCCACGCTGCTGTGAAGTTTTGTGCAACTGCCTGAATTATTCGTCTTGCGAAATTTCCATGAAATTAGATGAAAATAAAGATATTTCCACATGTTGGGGGTTGAGTCCAGAATCTTTAGGCTCAAGAGCTTACATGTTTTAGCGAAGTAGCACTTATCATTCCTAGCTCACTTGTGCTATCAGATTTCATAGCACATGTTTTGAGAGTGGAGGACAACTGCTTAAAAGTGGAAATATATCAAAATAACTAGCAAGTGGCCTCGGGGAGTGGCGGACTGCCCAGGTTCCCGCTGCTCAGGGCTGGCTGGTAACTTGGTGAAATGCCTGTAGAAAAGGAAGTTCCCCCATGCGTTTCCTGCAATCCACGGCTGGCTGTAACTCGGTGAATCACCTTGAGAATGAAGTTAGCCTGACTAGACAAATTTTAACAAAGGTCGTCGAAGCCTCTGATTCTGTTACTCTATTACAGTCATAGGGGAAACACGTTAAACTTCTTTCTGTCATCGATTTGGATCTAACTCAAAGATTGGCACTTAAAAATTAGCTTTTCAGCTTGTCATGGATAATATCTTACTTGTATGTTTGTGAAAATCATCTATAAGTTATTGTTAGTTATGACATTTTTTTGTATACGGCTTATCAAATGGTTCAAATGGCTCTGAGCACTATGGGACTCAACTGCTGTGGTCATTAGTCCCCTAGAACTTAGAACTACTTAAACGTAACTAACCTAAGGACATCACACACATCCATGCCCGAGGCAGGATTCGAACCTGCGACCGTAGCAGTCGCACGGTTCCGGACTGCGCGCCTAGAACCGTGGGACCACCGCGGCCGGCACGGCTTATCTTCCTCTGGGTCGTTTGTTAATGGTTGAGTACTGCGTTTAACATTTTTTCCTTAAATTATTGTGATAATTTAGGGAGTGTCAAATTAGAATATAGTCTTAGCGGCACTTAATCAGAATTACCTTTTATTCATATTCTGTTGCAACTGTTGTAATGTTTTTGGAGTATATCTGGCGTATCAAGTCTCGTGTTGTTTGAACCATGTACTAATGGTAGTTCCCATATTTTTGTTTGCGCATATTAAAATTTGACTAAATTGGAATTTCAACAATTTAAATGTGCTTTTTAATTGATTTATTTCTCTGTAATAATTATGTATCAGTTGTTATCCTGACATGTAATTAATGTTATTGCAAGGCTCCAGTTGATTTCTTAAGAAGCAACATTTTAGCATGGATGTAAGTAACAGCTGTGAACCTATTTATTTCAGAGATCTGTCTGCTTTACTCTTAGTATTAACAGAACCATATACATTCAATTGTACTGAATATTGGAGTTATTTCATTAATTCAGCTAGTGATTTGAAGCCCTTCATTGTTAATTGATTTAATAAATATTGTGTAATCAATAAATTGAGTAAATGTTGTTTTCATTCATTTAGTAAACAATAACATTATTTTAACAAATTGTATGTTGAGATGTTTTGTTACTTTACAGAAGGCCAAGCAAATTTTGGGTAGATAAAATGGTTTATGTAAATATCCTGATTAAGAATTGTGATTATTAAGGATCTGGTATCTCCTACTCCAAACTACCTGCTTCTGAAATCAGTAATATTTGTCAAAATACATAAAGATCTGCTTTATACCAGTTTAAAACACACAAGGCTCAGTTAGTGGCATTCGTGGTGTAACTTACAAGTTATAGTCATATTCATGTCAAAATCCATCTAAGGTTCTATCTTTGTACCATTTTTTTTTGTAACTTTTCGGTGTACTGCACGATGGACTTGCCAATTAAGTTCCAGAGTATATTTCCATCTGTTACACACAAACACACCATCACTCACAATCTTCAAGAGAGGAAAGATCTTTAATCAGGTACATCACTTAAACTCCATATTTTCGTAATATGCAATTATATTCACCAAAACAGTAATTCTTCAACAAACACCATTTTAGTGAGAAAGAAGTCAGTTCATTATATTCTATAATAGAAAAATATAATTGACGTTATTGACTGCCTAATAGACGTTTCCATTATTTTCAATTTTATGTGTACTTGTGGTTATGTTGTTGGTGCTGCAGAGATCGAACTTTTATCACCTGATGTTTCTAGAATTTTGAAGCAGATATTTGTTGCAAGCAAGATTAATGCACGTGCGTTTTTATTGGCTGTACAAACCCCTCTTTATGTTGAAAGTTCAAGTAGGAAACCGCCTTATACAGGTAAGAAACGAGGTTTACTAAGCTTTTAACTATCCAGTATAAACTACGTTTTAAAAACAAGGGTTACTGTGCTTTCTAGTACCCACTTTCAACTACTGTTTAACTTCACCATCCAAAAGACACATATAGATCATCGTAAATATGAGAATTTTTCAGGATTTTTAACACAGCGTCAAAAAAGAACACAAACATTCTTGTACAACATTATTAATTTTTGCATATCCATTACAAGCTGAAAACAACACTTTCTTCTTTGTTCAGTGTAGTTTTAATAGCATCCAGTTTAATTTTCAGCTTATAATTTAAATCTTCATCCTAATTATCTAATCCTTTCCCCAACGAGCAATTAGATAAATACAAGGTATCTATGCTATCAAATTCTAATTTCATTCCTTGGTACTGCCTGTCATATCGATTTAAAAATGAGATACGTTCCTTCTTGCAGTTCCTTTATATGACAGAAGTTATAAAAGACAGTTTTGCCTTTTATTTCCTGCATAGTAATATTGTTAAGACATTCTACGTCCTCTTGCGTGCAAGGTGGTAACTTTTCCACTTATTTTAGCGGAATTTATGCATCGTACTTTAAGTTAGCGCTTTAGTAAACTAATCATCATTAATTGTAGTTATTCCCTTCATTTTCAGTCCTGCGTACAGCTTTTCTGTTGCTAGACGTACAATCCTGTGGCAAGAAAATTTAGATACATTGTAACAATCCCTTTCCAGTAGGTCTAAATGGGAATGTAGATTTATAATCAGATTTTTCATACGTCTTTCAAAGTAGTAAATAACCTTAGATCCAAGGTTTTCTATGCGCATTCGAACATATGGCTGCTTTCCAATGGTATTTACAGAATATGCTGACACCTGGTTTACTCCATTCGTATTCAGATTTTCTCTTTTCGAAGAGCAGTTTAATCTCTAAATTTCTAGGTAAATGTTTGTTCAAAATGCTTCAGCTTGCGTTTTGTGACTTCGACCTGTTCCATTCCCAGTTTTCTTTTGACGGCACAGGACACATTAACTGCACATGAGGGAGTAATTTTTGTACTAGGGGATGGGTGATGTCTGTTGAAGACATTACTTCTTTTTCGTAAGACCTGTACTATAACATTATTTGTGGGAAACAATCTTACTTTGCAGTATCTGTGTCTGACAATATTGTGGAGAACACTGTCCTGGATTGATAAAAATATGTTTTTCCTGCATTACTGTAAGACTTATATAGAGTACTTGTATTAACTTTGCAGAAGTATGTGTTATCTCTGAACACATAGTTTACAGGTAAATAGCCGGTCGCTGTGGCCGAGCAGTTCTAGGCGCTTCAGTACGGAACCACGCTGCTGCAACGGTCGCAGGTTCGAATCCTGTCTCGGGCACGGATGTGTGTGTAGTGTCCTTAGGTTAGTTACGTTTAAGTAGTTGTAAGTCTAGGGGACTGATGACCTCCGATGTAAAGTCCCACGGTGCTTAGAGACATTTGACATTTTACAGGTAAATAATTGAAATTGTAGGCAGACAGAACTTAGTTCGCAATATTTTTTCGTCTTGATTGTCTACAAGGTTTACTTGTACACCCATTAACATTCGTGTATTCTTTGTTCGGTCCTTGGCTTGCAATTCGACGTATAAGCTTGTTACATAAATTTATTAGTAAATTTTTGTGGTAAGTTCCTATGGGACTAAATTGCACAGGTCATCAGTCCCTATGCTTGTATTGCATTGTATTGTATGTTAACCGGGGGCCTAGAAACGATGGAGAGGCTCCGTCCCCGCCGCAGCCGCAGTGGCCCACAACCCCACGACGACTACCGCAGTCCACTTCACCTCTCCGCCGCCCCACGCTGAACCCAGGGTTATTGTGCTGCTCGGCTCCCGGTGGACCCCCTCAGGGAACGTCTCACACCAGACGAGTGTAGCCACTATGTTTGCGTGGCAGAGAAATGGTAGTGTACGCGTACGTGGAGAACTTGTTTCCGCAGCAATCGCCGACATGGTGTAGCTGAGGCGGAATAAGGGGAACCACCCCGCATTCGCCCTGGCAGATGGAAAACCCGCCTAAAACCATCCACACACTGACCGGCGGGTGGATTCGTGCCGGGGACCTGGCGCTCCTTCCCGCCCAGAAATTCGTGCGTTAGACCGCACGGCTAACCGGGCGGGCCGGTCCCGAAGCTTACTCAGTACTTAATCTAACCTAAACTAACTTACGCTAAGGACAACACACAAATCCATTCCCGAGGGAGGACTCGAACCACCAACGGGGGGAGCCGCGCGAACCGTGGCGAGGGGCCCTAGTGCGCTCAGCTATCCCACGCGGCTAAATTTATTGCACAGTTGCAGCTCTTCCGAGTTAAGCTGTCTATTGCAATTATCTTATCGTTGTTCACAATCATACTGTTGTTTCCTTCGTAGTTTTCGTGGAAGCAGAAACCGTGATGTGATGTTAGGTAATCACACATCTCTCTTTTCTTAAAAATTGCAGGATAATCTCGTGTTACATTTAGGTCCATCAGGTATTGTTGTCTACATCAAACTGCTGCAATATATTGTAGTTCCTGAGTAGGAGATACGTTAGCTTTGTAGATTACTGCCATATCTTGCAGTGATAAACTTGGATACATAACCACGTAGGTAGTTCTTAAATGCATCAGACATATCATTCCTCAACATTACATACCATCCCTTCTCTAATTGTTCTTGACAGACTACATGTTCAGAGATCTCATCCAGTATAATGTTGTCACAAAACGGTTCTGTAATGGATGTCAGCTGAGAAGAAACATCTTTGTAAGAATTTTCTCAAGCCGTAGACGGCAGACGAGCTGTGAGAGTGCATCTTGCGGCAGAAAATGGTAGCGACTGGGCTGGATGGCATGTTTTGATAGCTGAAGGAGGTATAGAGGCCACGTTGGGGGCTGAGTTAAGAGAGGAGCATGAATGTCGCGGTGTCATCAATAGCTGGTGCTACCTTTCAACAACAGTGATTGGTGGACACTACGAGTATGAGAATTACAGCGTCTGCAGAGCACAGAGGTCAGGTAAACGTATGCTCTGACAGGTGATCGGAAAAACGCAGGCTGCCCAGCCGTTGACAAGGAACATGGAGACGAAAACCGAAATGGTTAAACTGAGTACCCAGCATAAATTATAAATAAGACTAAATCCAATAATAACTAAATCTAATTAGTTACTTACAAGGGAACCTCCCGATAGCACCCCCCTCAGATTTAGTTATAAGTTGGCACAGTGGATAGGCCTCGAAAAACTGAACACATATCAATCGAGAAAACAGGAAGAAGTTGTGTGGAACTATGAAAAAAATAAGCAAAATATACAAACTGAGTAGTCCATGCGTAAGATAAACAATATCAAGGCGAGAACGCACTTCGGAGCGCCGTGGTCCCGTGGTTAGCGTCAGTAGTTGCGAAACGAGAAATCCCGGATTCAAGTCTTCTCGCGAGTGAAAATTTAAGTTTTTTATTTTCAAACGATAATAAAAGTTCAACCACTCACACATAATTAACTTCGCTCTCCAAAATTCGAGGACATGTTCAAATTTGCTTGGACATACGCAGGATTTGACGGTGTACACACGGAAAATTTTGATAACGTTAAAAACATATTTTGACAGAGCACAGGGAAAACTGTGCGACTGTGAAACTGTTGCATTCATTTGTTGCAGTATATGTTTACATCACTTTCTTAGGAGTGATTACCACATCCACAAGAAGACCTAAATCGGGCAAGGTAGAAGAATCTTTCAACCCATTCGCCAAGTGTACAAGTTAGGTGGGCCGACAACATATTCTTGTCATGTGACGCACGTGCCGTCACCAGTGTCGTATGGAATATATCAGACCTGTTTTCCTGTGGAGGAATCGTTTGACTTATGACCTTACGATCAAATGTTTTCGGTTCCCATTGGAGAGGCACGTCCTTTCGTCTACTAATCGCACGGTTTTGCGGTGCGGTCGCAAAACACAGACACTGAACTTATTACAGTGAACAGAGACGTCAATGAACGAACGAACCGATCATAACTTTGCGAAAGTAAAAAAAGTGAACATTTCGACTTGATCCAGGAACCTCTCGTTTTGCAATTTCTCACGCTACCCACGGGACCACGACGCTCTCGAGCTCATCCTATTATTGCTATTGCTTATCTTACGCATGGACTACTCAGTTTGTATATTTTGCTTATTTTTTTTCATAGTTCCACACAACTTCTTCCTGTTTTCTCGATAATTTATAAAGTTTTAAAAGCGTTGAAACAGGGACTTGTGATATTCCTGTGTGACGATAGCGAATAATTTAGAAATATTTGTGTTTGTGAAGTAACCTGAACTCTGAAACCTTACAGTGATTATCTGCGAGTGATTTGACTATTTTCCAGTTGAGGAATTTTAAATTAAAACATATGCCGACCGATCTTTGTTTTACGTTTCGTGATTATTTCGGAGGTTAATGGCTATGCTTCATGTGATATATTTCTCTGGTGTGGTTTAAGCTCCCAAGCTGTCATTTGTTTTTATTTATTGATTTAACCTGATCTGATTTGGACCATGAGCATTTTTTACGTCAGACCAGTGTTTCGCATAAACAGTGCCTTTTTTACACCATTGTTACTTAAGAAATAACAATTTTGATATGACAGATAGTATTAAAATGATTTTAGTGTCTATAGTGACATTGTGAGTAAGTAATTACTGACAATGAAATAATATAGTTAATACTGGCAGTACTTGAGCTGCTGCTGCCACTAGTAGTGTTGATAGTATTAGTAATAATAATAATAATAATAATAAGAGGACTACAAATATAGTACGAAAAAACGGAATATATGACATGTAACAAACAAGCACCAAAGTTTTTGAACGCTGAATATGGAAAAATAAAAAGTGTTTCTCAATTTAAATACTTGGGGAAATCATACAAGAAAACGGTCTGGAAAAAGCTGGAAACCAATTTCGCCGTCAAAAAAGGCAACTGCATTTAGATTAACACAAAACATTTGTAATAAGAAATCAATTTCTAAATTCAATGAACTTAGGTATTACAGCACTGTAATCAAACCAGAATATCTTCATGGGGTAGAAACTTTAGTTGCAGATAGAAAGACGGATTTTAAAGAAACTTAAAGGAAAGAAAGAAAGATGATTAGGAAAATATTAGGCCCCAAAATTACTGATGGAGAACGTTACAGGTGGAGAAGTAACAAGGAGGCAGAAGAAGACACAGGCATGCATGGTGACATGAGAAAACGAAGACTTAAATTTTATGAGCCCATTAAGAAAATGGTCCCACTAGATTGACAAAACAAACAGTATAATTCTACGAAAACAGAAGTAAGGCCAAAACTGAGCCAATTAAATGGACCTCTGGGATTAAGTAGGAATAACAGTAGCAGTTATAGCTCAGGCAGACATTACAGATATAAAAACATTTAGACCAAAGGTATTTGACTGAAAAGTTGGTCAGAGGGAAATTAGAAAACGGACTGGAATACCATGGTCGCATGAAAGAAAGTGATCTCATTCTGAAAGGATGAAACAAATTTGGACTCAAAGGAAGGCAAACCATCAAAAGCGATATTGATTGATTGTACTTCGCTTGGTCCTATTGGGCCAAAAGGTGAATAATAATAATAATAATAATAGTAACAATAATAATAATAACGACAGTAATAACAATAATGACAATGGAGGACTAAAATGAATTTAAATGTGTGCTAAATAGATGTTTCTGATATAGCGTGTTCTGGGGAAAGGAAATTTAAGAACACAGCACCAGCTAAAAGTACTGGAATATGAGGACGATCTGATCGGAAAAATGGATATAGAAGGGTAACCGGTGGGTACGGGGAAAATGGTAATCATTATTTATACTTCAGTAGATTTGACATTAACTGTCCTCTGAAGCTTGAGATGCTATTCAGTTCTATAATATATTGCGGGAGGTTCGGAGTCAGATTTCTGCTGCTGAGGAAGTCGTCGAAAAAGTGGCTAGACGACGGTGTGGGAGGGAAAAGATTTTTTTACTGAAGGAACGGGTGTTCCTGCCATGTTGTTCTGACAACAGTGTTAAGTCGACCAGAGATATGGGGGACGGTGTAATCCGATAAGACAATAAAGAAGAAAGAGAGTGTGGAAATCACTGCACTTGTATGAAAGCAGACGAGATAGCCCTTCATATGATGATAAAAAATGATCAAAGAGTCGAACATTCGCAAACAGTTCCTGGCGTTGTGAGTTTTCCAGAGAAAGGCCTTTCAGAATAACTTTGCTGCAATCAGTAATTGGAATTATAAGTTTCTTTTTCAGGTCAAGAGGGAAGAGGTTTTTATATATTTGTAGGGTGTGGGGAGATGCAGTTGTCCTCTTGCACAGTGCAGTTACGTGCTCAGTCCAATATAGTTTTTCATTTCTTATTATTCCTAGACTCTTTGCTGACAGAAAGAAGTTGAAATTTGTCCCAGTTCGGGTTAAAGTTGGTAGGGATTCACGATATTTCGGGATAAGGAGCCTAGAATGACCAACCACCACTGCTTCGGTGTTGGAAGGGATCCCTATATCTTACAAACATTTTGATAGTGCACACAGGTCGTTATTGGGATTTTCAATAATTGTCTTCAGTTTTCTTGGTTTTGCACTTAAATACAACTGGAGGTCATCAGCATACGTGGGGTTTTTGCAGTAGGACAAAGCTGATAACACATGATTTACGTACAAAGAAAAAGAGTATAGGACCTAATACCGAATGCAGGGGGACACCTTATGCTACCTGTTTCCATTGTGGCATTATGGTGCAGGAGATGACGCATTGCTGGCGAGACGTCACGTATGGGCGAAGCCATTGCACTGCACTTGGCGAGAAATTTAGGCTGCTAAGTATGACAAGTAAAATGCCAGAGTTGAAGAGTCAAAGGCTTTGCTTAAGTCTAAGAAGCACATGACGGCCGCCTCTTCAGCGTCCATGACAAGCTTCAGGTCATCCGTTGCCTTTATTAAGGCATAAGTTGTGCTGCCATGTTTACAGAAATCTGATTGGTATTCATCTAGCAGGTTGTTTATGCTTGCGTACTTTGTTAGTTGGTCGTAGACTAAATGTTCTAAGGCCTTGCACAGTGTAGAAAGAATGCAAAGAGATCGGTATTCAGAGAGTGCTGTGGCAATGTAGCTTAACAAGTCCCAGTTTCCATGCCTCAGGGAAAACATTTATGGTTAAGCATTGCTTGAAGATGCTTGTTATAATAGGCAGTAGAGGGTCAATAGTATGTTACATTATTTGCGCTGTGATGCCACAGCGTTCAGTAGATTCTGAACTGATAGGTATGATGGATTTTTTGAGGGTACTACAAATAACATACCCCGTGAAGTAATCAGTGAGTCTCTGTTACGTTTGTCATTCAATTGTGGTTAAAAGTGAAGTACCTGTTCCGCTATACACCCGTGACAGTTTAATCAGCTGCAGGTTTTATTTTGCTTGTACCAAGACCACGGTTTTTTTCCACGGGATAGCTGGTCTTTTTCTGTTGTTGGTTAATGTGTGGACACGCCTGAGCTTTGCATTTCTCACAGATTGACTGACTCTGTTCCGCTTCTGCCTGTAAACAACACGATTTTCAGGGGTAGGGCGCAGTTTATACGTCTGATATGCAGCGTCTATGAGATTCATGACCTGTTTTAGTTCTTCAGTCAGCCAAGGTGCAGGTTTCCTTCTTACTTTTCCTGTCTTTAGCGGAACATGTTCGTCGTAGGACTGAGTAAGTTTGTAATAAATCCGTGAATGTTTTCGTTTATGTCCTAGAAGGAAATGGAAGATGTCCGCCAAACTATTTCTTCTGCCTCAACTGCAAGTTCAGATAAATTAATGAATTTGAAGTATGTAGTCAGTTGTGGTTTCTTTCTGGAACATTCTAGTGAGTACGTCATCAGAAATTAGTTATAATAAAAAGCAAAACAGTTAACTTTTTAGTTAAGTTATGGCTATCTATAATCTGTAGTAACAGTATAAATACACAGACTAGCGGCAGCAAGAGGTGACATGTTCTTAGCTCATAAAGAACAGACTTTCGAGCTCATTTGCATTGCAAACTGATCTTTTTCGAATTTCGGTCTTCATCATTATCTGCCATCATGTTCCATCCGTTGTGTGTAGCCCAAGTCTCAAAATCTCGTTGTACAAAATCTTTAGGCTTTCAGAGGTGAGATCCTCTCGTTTTGTCAGACCTGACTTTGCAAGTTCCTTATTCGCTCTGACGACTTCACGTATTTTCCTGTACGACATGAATTTCGCTATTATTAGCTCAGGTTCTGCACATCTTGACGTCCTACGCCCCATACTATGACTTCTGTCAATGTTTTTCAGTGTCACCTGCAAGCCTAGCGCCTTGCGGACGAGATTCGTCACTATCTCGTCTGTATTCTATGTTATTTTTTCTGGGATCACGAACAGTCTGAGATTATTGAGTCTCCGATATTGTTATAGGTCGTCAGACTTCTCGCCCAGTTTCTATTCGACAAATCGTGCGCTATCCTCGTTTTCTCTTAAAGATTGGTTGAGAATAGAGCTCTCTCGCATCTGTCTCCAGAGTTTGCTGTACATCCTTGATCACTGGAGCAGTGAAAGCGTCAGTGATTGTCTGGACAACAAGCCCTAGTGTGTCCTGTGCTCACAGAGCATCACTAAAGTCAGCCTTGACAAGTGCGACGACGTCAGCGATGCCTGGCGATGCGGCCGCAAAACTGTTGTCCCTGCAACCCCAGCATTCTCAGCAGTCTGTAATTTCAGTAACATCGATATGTGCATAAAGTAATCTTTCTGCGTGTACAATCATCCTTCTAAATAATTCAGTTTCCACTACCAGATCTATAGTAAAAGATGTGATACAAAGGGGATAACTTTCAAGTCATACTAGTCTCACATATGAATCAGGATAAAAACGTTAGTGAAAATGAATAGTAAGAGGATAAAACATTAAGTAAGAAAAATGAGGTGCAAAACTCATCAACATAGTATAATAATAATATAACTGTGTGAGACAGTTATTACTGTTACCCCAGGAACAGATATGCATGTCATCACAAGCACAAGATAAGTAAAAGGCACAAGTCCTAATCACTGGCAGCATAAAATAAGTAAACAACACCCTAATGTTCAGATTATAAAATAGGAAACTATGATAACACAGTTAACATCAGCAATCACATTTAGGAAGCAAGAAACTCGACAAGAAGTAATACTGAGTGTACGACTTATTAATCTTACTAGGCACACGCATGAATAACTATAAAAATGTGAGTGAAATTGAATGGTATGAAAGGATATCAAATCAAATAACTTACAGGAATGCAGTCGGGTGACGTCATCGACTACCACCGATATTTCGACAGCACCACACCCAGGCATTTTCAAGGCAGACAAAGGCGGTTTTGCGATGAAATTGGCAGGGCGTGCTCCTGCCGAAATATCGGCGTCACCTCGTTGCATTTCTGTGAGCTATTGGAACATTGTACGTGGCGGGAGAAACTCATTTTTTACAGGATACAAAATGTTAAGTAAAAAAATGAGCTGTGAAACTCATTAACATATGTATTGACAATAATACAAAAATTTAGTGACACAGTTGTAACTGTTTAATAATGGATAAATGCGGCCATATAATAAGTGAAAAAAAGTAAGCTGACACTCTTAACATCAGCAATTACATTCAGGAACAACAACTGCAGCATAAATATGACGCCGGGCGGTGTGGCCGAGCGGTTCTAGGTGCTTCAGTCTGGAACCGCGCGACCGCTACGGTCGTAGGTTCGAATCCTGCCTCGGGCATGGATATGTGTGATGTCCTTAGGTTAGTTGGGTTTAAGTAGTTCTTATAAGTTCTAGGGGACTCATGAACTCAGATGTTAAGTCTCATAGTGCTCAGAGCCATTTGAACCATTTGTTTTAACAATAACACCAAAATTTTGTGACAAGCTGTATCTAATACACCTATAACAGAGAAACGTGTCGTCAAGAGCAGAAGATAAGAAAGGAACACAAGCCCTAACTTTCAGAGTATAAAATAGGAAAACCTCCTAACACAGTTAACATTATGCAGTACATTTGGGAACCAACAACAGTAACTAGAAGAAATACAAATTGTTACAGCTACAACTGTGTCACACTGTTTTCGTATTGCAGTTAAAACACATGTTCGTGAGTTTCACAGCTCATTTTTCTTGTTTAACATTTCATCTTCGTATACCATTCACTTTCACTTTATGAATATTCATATGCGAGGCTACTTAAGACTGGAAAGTTGTACCATTTGTGCTACACCTTTCACTATAGATGTGCTGGTGGAAACTGAATATTGTGAAATGATAACGTGTCCTGAACAGCTCGACCACCTGTATATCGTCGTCATAAGTGGGATGCAAGGACCTCCTTATCTCTCCGCACATTTACATTGGTGTCAGAATCGTGTTTAGTTCCCAGCATTCGGTTCGCAGGGCGTGCGTATACTTTTGGTTCGCCTTCGATGTTATGTGACCAGACAGTATTCGCCGCTATTTATTCCGCTGCTGGACAAGGGTGGATGCCGCAGCGCGTCGGCTTGCTGTCTTGGCACAGTCCAAGCCGCCAGCGGAGACTGCGCCACCACGCAGCCTGCCGTCAGCCTCACACGGATAACAGTGCGCAGAACCGAGGCGTGCGCGTTGAGTACACGGAAATGCGCCTCGCAGCGCACGTGCGTGCTGTGTGCTCGCCAGCCCCATGACGGTCACATCATGCGTAGCTTCGCTGTTGCCGCGCCTGAAAGGCCGCCGAGGCGTGAAAACCCGCGCGATGCACGCGTGCCGCTTCCGTGGCTACAACAAGTGCACTGGCTCATCACCCATAGTTGCGCTGCTCCCTGCCACTGTCGTTGCCCAAGGTCGCCAGTCCGCTGAGTGCAGTGTGACTAGGCACGTTGCCATTCCGCCACGCCACTTACCGGCCGAGATGTCTGTCCATCTGCCGCCACGCCGCCCACAAGGGCCTCCCACGTTCGCCACCCTGCTGCCGTCTCCGTTAAGGGTGGATTTACACCTGTGCACCTTGCGGTTAGTCTCCGCACGGCTGTAGATTGCCCCACGCGGATGTTAAATCGCCCATTGTCAGCCGGCCGCGGTGGTCTAGCGGTTCTAGGTGCTCAGTCCAGAGCCGCGCGACTGCTACGGTCGCAGGTTCGAATCCTGCCTCGGGCATGGATGTGTGTGATGTCTCTAGGTTAGTTAGGTTTAAGTAGTTCTAAGTTCTAGGGGACTGATGACCATAGATGTTAAGTCCCATAGTGCTCAGAGCCATTTGAACCATTTGAACCAGCCTATTGTCAATACAGGTGTAAAGGGAATCACTCGCACGCACATGTTGAGGAAGAGGCATCACCCGTGCATCTGCTTGCGTGTGGGGCAACCACAGTCGCACGGTGACTAGGAGCAAGGCACACAGGTGTAAACGTACGTTTGGGGTCCTGGCCTCAAAGCCCGCGGCACCTCCTCTCGCCATTTGCAGCCAGCCGAGCCGCTGCCCATGCCGCAGCCACGAGCACAGATCTCATCAGACTCGCCCCCCCCCCCCCCCTCCCCTGCCGTCGCCATCGTCGCCGCATTCCGTGCGCCACGACGCTATGAGTGCTCTCTAAGTGTTGCTACGTACTAAGGCACTGCAGCCGCTCGTTCAAAGCAGAGCGTAGAGAGCGAGTTTGGATTCTCAGATCAGTAAATTATGGTTTTAAATGGACAACTACTGTGATTCTTAGAGCTCAGTTTTTTAAGCACAAGCTCTTATTTTCATTCTTCTTGCCTGTAGTGTAATAGTGTCACGAGTCAGAACCATTTTTCTAGAAGGTCGCAGCAAATCTTATGATAGGCTGAAATGTGTTTAGAAAGAAATTTTTCTGAACATTGTAATATTAGGCTGTGGTTTTATGCCATATTAGCGTTGTAGCTTGTACAGGTTTCATCCTCTCAGTGCGTAGAAGTACACTCTATAGAGTTAAATTTCACATCTTATGCACTTATTGCTTTTGTTTAGAGGTGTCTGTGGTTGGAAGTACGATTTGAACTTCAATATTTTGTGAGTACACTTACTGTGATTTATGTTAAATGTTTAACAGTTCTTGGATAAGAAATTCAGGTGTATGTTTGTTGGACAGTTAATGCCTGTGTAATTTAGACACATACTTCCTTTGGAACTGTGTAGTACAGAGGATTTCATATCCTTGTTTTAAACTCTTTCGTCGTTGAAGTACCTCATGCTTAGTTGATGTGACGAGGGGAAGTTTCTATAGGTATACTTTTGAGAGCTATTAATCTCCAGAGATTCGTAGCTGGCGAAATATGTCTGGCAACCGCAGAGTCTCCCAGCCGTTCATGGCATTTTTTGTGTTTCGCTTTCGTGTCATGATCCATTCCATTTTCTTTCACCTTATCTACAAATACTATTCCTACGCCCAGATGAGCGTGGACTCTTACGGTTTGCTCCACAGAAGTGACAGCATTAAGGACCACACAAACTTATTCTGTTCTAAAACCACGTTTGCGAAGTCGGTGAAGAAATCGGTGTACTAAATCATTTTCACCGTGATGGGAATTTATTTTTATTGAAAGACCAGGCACAGGCGCGAGATTTGAGTCTGGGCCGTGTAAGAAAAGTGGCGAAGCTTTAGATTCTGGCCATCCTGGTATTATTTATCAGACTACTAGTGGAACTAGGCGACTTGAGCCCCAAGCACGTACAAAATCGTAGCTACACGATTAACACTTCTCTTGCCGAAACCGCTAGGACGCTGTGTGGTATACCAAGTTGCGCAACAAAAGAACTGAACTTTCTCCGTCTTAGCTTTCTGTTCTTTCCGCGTCCCTCTCTATTTTCTCTCCCCAACTCGTATTCTTTCTCCCCCCCCCCCCCCCATGCTTTATGGTTTTCGTAACTGGTAGTTGCTTGTAACTGGTTAACCCATTGTACGAAGCTACTGTATAGTAAGTAATGTACGGTAATATAAATTATAATGAATGATGGAGAAGTGATCTGTTGTACCCCTGCAAGATCGTAAGGAAGGTTATGGCGACTTTCGGCTATTATCCCTCAGAGAACAGTGAAGTTTTCTTGGTATGAAGATGTGCGTAAGGTTATTTTTATTGAGGTTATTTGTGAGGAGGAAAGATCTCCTGTGGTTAACGTGGTTAAAGCAACTATGTGCCGGCAAGGGTTCCTGTGTCAGTTGTTTTACGTTAGAATGTTTCCGTTGTATTGGTAATGTTTTGTAGCGAAAGGTGAGGAGGATACATTGAATGCCAATGAAGCGAAATCGCGTTGCTAATTGTATTAGAGAAGATGATTGAGTCATGTTAAACGGTGTATTTTATGCTGTCACCTTCAGATGCCAGAGTAGAACCGTTAACTGTATTTCATTTTACGGTGCAGCGAGTTTCCAGCTGAGACAACAATGGGTCTTTGGAGTCGTTTAAATCGCTGTCTTTGTCACCTGTGAACACTTACTACGAGCAGAAACCGCATGCTACAAACATGTGAACCGGCACAACTGTCGCCTTCCGATGAGTCAGCCACGTTACCACTTCTCTTCTCTACCGTACTTAAATCTAATTTTCATAGATTATAGGTTTGCAGTGAGAATGAACTGTAATGAACTTTGTGGGTAACCATTTCATCATCTGTTGAGAGATCATTTGTCTGCTGCTTGTGTTTGAAGACGTAATTTTTTCTGTAAGGAAAAAATTATTTCCGGCAAGATGACCGAGCGGTTCTAGGCGCTACAGTCTGAAACCGCGCGACCGCTAGGGTCGCAGGTTCGAATCCGGCCTCGGGCATGGATGTGTGTGATGTCCTTAAGTTAGTTCTAGGGGACTGATGACCTCAGAAGTTAAGTCCCATAGTGCTCAGAGCCCTTTGAAAAATTTATTTGGGAGATTGTACTAGCTCAGTAGTACGTAATGTACGTGCGAGATAGCCATTTCAAAGTGTGAAATGCTTGTACATTAATTACTGATATAACCCCCAGAAGGACTGCAAACGTGCACGCATTGTGTTGCACAGTTGCTAGATGTCAGTTTTTGGGATGGAGTTCCATACCTGTCGCACTTGGTGGGCCATTACAGGAATTGTTAATACTGTTTGTGGATGACGCTGGAGTTGTCCGATGATGTCCCACATAAGCTCGATTGGAGACAGATCTAGTGATCGATCAGGCCAATGCTACATGTCGACACTGTGTAGAGAATTTCGAGTTACAACACCGCTTTGTGAGGAAGCTTTATCCTGTTGGAAAACACCCCTTGGAATGCTGTTCATGAATCGCATCACATCAGGTCGAATCAGCAAAATGACGTACAAATTTGCAGTCAGGACGTGTGGGTTAACCACGAAAGTGCTCCTGCTGTCATACAAAATTGCATCCTATATCATACCCGCAAGGTGCATGTCCAGTGTGTCTGGAACGCAACATGTTGGTTGCAGGCCCTAAACTGGCTTCCTTCTAACTACCACATGACCATCACTGGCACTGAGGCAGAACCAGATTTCATCAGAAAACACAACAGACTCCACCCTGCCCTCTACTGAGCTCTCGCCTGACACCACTGAAGTCACAAATGGCCGTGGTTTGGTGTCAGCGGAACGCACGCTGTAGGCGTCAGGCTCGGATCTTTCATCTGGCGTCTGTACATTCTTATGACCATTTCTAACAGCAGACATGTGCAGTGGTTACATTCCCACCAAGCCTTTCAGCAATATCGCAGTAATATCCAGCTTCTTGTAGCCCTATTACACGACCACGTTCAAACACAGTGAGGTATTGCTACTGACTTCTTTGTCGGTTCAAAGGCATTATTGACTAACATCAGCTCAACACGTCCAGTCTCAGAGGTAACTAACGTTAACGACCCTTGCAGGGTGTATATGAAGCAAACATGATTTGCATCCTCATAATGGCACTACGTGCGCCATCTTTTGGAGCTGCGATTTTTTTTTTTTTTTGCATCAGTGCGTTACGTAGTGTATTAGTTTTATATGGCTTTAAGTAATTGTTATTAGTTTTGTGAAAAGGATGACCCCGGGTCATATCTGTTCATATTTTCTGGATAATTTAAGTATTTCTGAAGATTTTCAGGTTTTTAAAGACACCCTCTTTCATTTACTGTATAGGTCTTTGTCATATGATGATGGTAGGCAGTTTGCATTTTCAGCTTGTAGAATTTTGATGTATTGTATTTCCCTTGAGGACCACTTTCGTTAACAAGAATTTGGTTTTTTCTTTCGAAAGAATGCATCTTACTAAAGTTTTTCTACAATACTATTTTTTGCAGTTCTGCTTTGATGAGTATTTCGTTTTGTTGTCAAACATGGAACTTGTAGCCTTTTTGTTTTCTATGTCTATTCTGTTGGTCTGATGTTGTTTAATGGACTGTTGTACTTCGAATTTTGTAACTAATGTTCAACTACTCTGCAGACGAGCCGATTCCATTGTCGGTTTGGATGTACTTATTTCCGCCTATCAGTGTGCCTCGCACAAGGGATACAAACAACTGCACATCTTTCATTCTTATAGCCAGTGAAATGACCGTTTCCTTTCAGTCTCCCTATGAAATTTTCTTCATCTGTGTTCAATGAAATAAATATTCACTTTCTTCGCACCACGTCAGACTCCGACCCATCTGTATCGAAATTTTCGTCGTCTTGAAGCGACTCTGTTGTGTTTTTTTATGCCGACAACAAATTCCTATAATGATTCTTCGGCGATTCCTGAATTCTGTATTTACTGAAAGTGAACGCAGAGGTGCACTCTGTCGTCCTATTTCTGTTTCGAAATTAAAACAAGTACTGTACTAATGATGCAAGCTAAGCCTTCTTAACCTTCATTTACTGTGCTGTCCTGCATTTTGTTTTGTCGCACGAAAGTAAAGGCCCTTTCGTGTAAAAATTAGGTGTCGCTTTGTGCTGATTGTTACCGACGTTTATCCTGCTGTCAGATAGCATTGTCTTACCCTGTTTTTTGCGCGTAGTGGGCACCATAACGCTGGGACATTACCCAGCTGAGCTTTGAAAACGACCGCTCGATGCACGCTTCCTCTTTACCCCCTGCACGCCTCTACAGTAGTTCTCACCTCCCGCTCTCCTACCCCGCCGCTTCACTTCTTCTCTTCTGCTATTTCCACGTCTTTACTCCTCTCTCTCCTGCACCTTGCCACGCCTTCCCCTCCGTTTCCCATTCACACCTTTAGTAACGGGAAGCCGTACCGCCGCTCCGACAAGTACGACGCGACAGCTATTATCTTTTGAGTAACATCACGTCGCAACCGGATATCTCTCCTTCCCGTGTGCAATCCACCT
Source organism: Schistocerca gregaria (assembly GCF_023897955.1). Classification (NCBI taxonomy): domain Eukaryota; kingdom Metazoa; phylum Arthropoda; class Insecta; order Orthoptera; family Acrididae; genus Schistocerca; species Schistocerca gregaria. Next base: position 440,008,222 of record NC_064931.1, on the reverse strand, counting down.
GCTGTTTTCCTGTCAGACGTCTGTTTACAAACACGCGGTTCTGTCGCGCTGAACCACATTCAATCTGTGAATCCTTTTAGTATTTTAAGGACTGATTACAAACTCAATGCATTCTTACCTTTCCTTTATGTGAGTCTGGCGAGTTGTTTTGGTGCTGTGGACACTTATATTTAATTTACTACTTCTAGAGTTTTCCTCTGTATTTCTCGATGCCAGTAACTTTGTATTTTGTAGTTTCTTGATGTATTTTTCACATTTTGCCTGTTTAGATTAATTGGAATTAATAATTTTCCACGTGTTTTCCTGCCAAAGGGCCTGGTAGCAAAGGGAGTGGTTATCCCATATGTTGACTGATGACGAATGATACTTGATGAAGTAATTTATTGCGTTTTAAAGTAAGTAGGTAGAATTTTAATATTAGAAATTCGTGGTTATTTAGTGTAGCTTTTGCTATCTCGTAAGTTATTCACAATTTCAACACTTCATCGGTATGAGAAAATGTTTTGTACTTCAACATTTTAAGACTGGTTAACATAGATAAGATTTTTATGAGTTTTATCTCCTGCATTTGTTAAATGAATTCTGTATTTTATTGAAACTGTGCTAATACGTTGTAGTCTGTGAAACGTTGTGCAACTATTACCTGTAGCTAATACACAGAGGCTGTAGCAAGATTTTAGCTTTGTTACTGTCAGTTTTCAAATGTACTTAATTTAGTTCTTATCCAAGTCTGGTTTTAACATTTGCATCAAGTTGATTTACTATGTTTGTCACCGAAATTTATTTATTTTATAGAATTAAGTCTTTTGCTCTGTTGACGATAGGTTTTATGTTCTGGTGTTGGTTCCACTATGTAACAATGAGATTAATAACTGTCAGACAACACAAACAACAACACATTTCTTGGGGCCTCTGTAAACCTTTCAAACATAGGTGATAATTAAATTTGGCCAGTATTTACTGGTTGACTACATCGAGTTTTGCACTAACCGCAAACTATCGAAAGAAATTGATGTGATTCCTCAACATTCATTCCATTATTGTACTGTAATCATTCTCATACAGTTCTGATTTACTAAGAATATTACATCCTTGCTCAAAATTTTAACATTTAATTTTTTATTGTTTACTAATCTTAGAAAACATGATAAATTTGACAACATGTAAGTCTCCTCCCACATACACTAAATGAAATATTGTAACAGATTCTTTCTATTACAGCGTAAAGTCGAGCATCGGTACGCCAGTCGGCAACGATAGAGCAAAGATGGCAGTGAGAAGAAGTCAGACAATCACACGCCGACTGGTCCTCCCTTCAGGACGATAAGGCGACAGCAGCAGCCTCTGTGTGAAAAGGACAAGCGCTGTGCCCGACTGGTAACGACCCAAACGAAGAGAAGTTTCAAGACTAGCGATCTAAATAGAAGTTCAAAGCTCATTACTTCGCTTGAACCCTCTATGTATCAGACTTTGGAATTGATATACTGAAGAAACTTATTATTTTGTATGTCAGCCTTTGCTTGCGACACATCTGTGTAATATTCAAAATTAAATGTTGTCATTCACTTTTTTGTAATAAAACTCATTAATATGATTTGCTTGAATGTTGTCTGGCGATGCGAGAATACAGGTTTCCTGGACACCCCATAGTTGACGACTAGGCAGGACTTAACATTTGGCAACGAGAGATCAACGGATACCATATTGGCAGCCATTTGCCTGGCTGCCACAGTTTTTTGTGGACGTTGCAGAAATTTTCTTTGCTTGTAAGCTTCTTTATCTTGCTTGCATTGCCTGTTTATTGCATTTGCATAGTCCAAAATGAGTAACACACCTCTCCCACCCCCTTCGCAGGCGCCTAAGCTGCAAGCGATAGATACAACGCAGCTAACACAGATGTTTCAGTTTCAGACTTATCTGTCTCCACGCTACTAAACGCAGTACAGCAGCTCCTGGTGAACCAAACACCTAATGCTGCGCCACAGACAACAACTGTAGCTCTGAATGCCATACCACCTTTTCGCCAGTTTAACAAAACCAAAAGGGATGGCTTGAGTGGTTGCAACAGTACGAAGGCCACATAATTGCTCACAACTTACCACGTACTGTGAAGCTACATTACTTTTTGTCCTCTGTACGAAGCGAATTTTTTTTCTCTTTCAGAAATTGTTCCCTAACGCAACTCAAAGTGAACTCTTCTGTGATCGGGTTATAGATTCGCTCACTAATTATTATGATCAACAAGTGAATGTGGTGGCAGCTAGCTGCCAATTCTTTAATTGCAAGAAAAGATCGGATCTAACTCATCGCAAGTGGGTAACAGATTTGCAGGTATGACGAGGAAATGCAAATTCATATGTGCTTGTGGTGCGTTATATTCAGACGTTATGTTGCCTGATGCGATCGTGTACAATGTAACTTATGTCCAACTTACGGAACAGATTCTGAAACATCCTTCCAGCACATGGTACAAATCCTAGAGCAGTACGATTCTGGTGCTCTAGCGGCCGACAAATTTAAGTAGCTACCAGTTTGTTGGGTTGAGTCATCCCTTGCATGCGACCGGCCCGTTAGGCAGCTACATCCTGCGTGCGCCATGCCACGTAAACAGAACCCTACACAGGCGGACAGAATGCAATCATTCCCTCAGTGTTATTCACGTACACAAACGCCAAGACTTCCTATTCCCAACAAGCAAACTGTTATGATTGTGGCAAGAAAGGTCAGGTACAGTCCGTATGTTTGCAACGCAGCAAACATAAGAATTCGGCCCACTCACAAAAATCTAGTCACAAGGCCCATGTAATCAATGCAGTGTATTCAAAGCCTGCTGCAGGTATTAGCAAACTAGCAAGTAAATAGTTTCTTCAGTGCAACGCCAGTCCTACAAACTTCCTGTACATTTGTATATAGTCAGAAAAGTGTGAAACGTCAGTCGGACATGGGTGCCTCTGTTACGCTGCTGAATCGTAACACATATGAACTGTTAGGCTCCCCACGCTTGTCTAAATCTAGCACGAACCTGGCGGCTTATAATGTACAAGACATTACCATTCTCGGAAAATGCACTTTGCGTGCCATATATTGCTCGCATACGCGAACTGTGACTTTCACTGTACTACAACTACGCAAGTGTGAGAACATATTTGGCCTTGATTCGTTTGATTTGCTTGACTTTAAAATTCAGGACAGTGTGTTGACAGTGACTGCATTCAGTGACAAAGACAGTGCTGCTGAACGAATTGCCTGAACTTTTCTGAAGGTTTAGGCATGGCTAACAATTTTATTGCTCATATCACTATGAAGGACAATGCTCAGCCGAACTGTTCCCATTGCATTACGGGACAAAGTCGCTGCTGAACTTAAAGAATTGAAAGATAGCGGAGCTATTGCGCCCATGCAAGTTAGTCACTGGGTCAGTCCACTGGTTTTGCTCCCCAAACCTTCAGGTCGCATTCGTCGCTGTGTTGATTTTAAGTCTACAGTCAACCCACAAACTATTATTGATACTTATCCATAGCCACGCCCAGAGGATCTCTTGGACAGATTAGGCGCTGGTCGATACTTTTAAAAAATTGATTTGGGTTACGCATATCTTCAAATACCACTAGATGAAGAATCTCAACACGTGTGTGTTGCGAACACTCATTTGTGGTTGTTTAAATATTTGCGTTTGCTTTTTGGAAGTGATTCCACACAAGCCATTTCCAACGGAATTTGGAACAGCTGACTGTTCAAGCACCAAACTGTTTGTATGTTACTGTCGTAGCATGTCGTACACCTGAAGAACACACTGCAAATTTACAGTGCTTTGTTTCGTGTGTTATCTGATGCAGGACTAAATTGTATTCTGGACAAGTGTGATTTTTTAAAACCTGAGATGCAGTATCTTGGTCATGTCATAAATAGTCAAGGTTTACACCCTCTTCAATCACATTTTCTACCCATATGTGGCCTGCCAGTTCCTCGCAATGTCACAGAATTGCAATCAGTCTTAGGATCAATGAACTGTTACATTCGGTTCTTAACGAATGATGCACAAATCGCGGCTCCCTTGCATCACTTGTGTTGCAAATACATTCCCTTTATTTGGACAGATGAGTGCCAAGAAGCTTTTCAAAAACTTAAAAATGCATTGCTCAGTGATAGATGCTTAGTTCACTTTGATCCTGACAAACCAGTTGTGTTGCAAGTGTGCGCTTCTTCTTACGGAACCGGTGCAGTGCTTTCGCACAGATTCAGTGATAAAGACAGGCCCATTGCTTTCGCATCAAAAGTGTTGTCCAAAGCTCAGTGTAACTATTCACAAATAGTGAAAGAGGCAATGGCTATTGTGTAGGGCGTCACAAAATTCCACCACTATTCGTATGGCAGAAAATTCTACTTAGTAACGGATCACAAGCCACATTAGTCCGTGTTTCATCCGATGAATCCGGTTGCTGCACGGACTGCCTAACAACTGCAGAGATTGGCTTTGTCTCAATACCACTACGGGATTGTGTATCGTCCGACAGCTCGACATCGTAATGCGGACGCACTTCAATGTCTCCAGATTGGCCCTGATACAGACTTTGAAGCTTCTGCTGCATCTTATTGTCACGTCGAAGCTCAGGACCCTGAATTGCTTCAGTCCTTTCCTCTGTACTACAGGAAAATTGTGCAGGCAACGGAATCTGATTCAGATTTGAACATTTTGCTAAAAAAAATCGTACATCTTGGCCTCACTCATTATGTAGCATAAAGAGTTCTGTAGTACGCCGATACTTTTCACGTCGGCATAGCCTCAGTATACAGAAAGGTGTGATTCTTGTTCAAAATGACTGTGGACCGTCACGTGTGTTGATTCCTAAGGCTTAGCAAAAAGACGTGTTGCAATAATTCACCAAGGACACTGGAGGTTTTTTCGTTCGATACAGTTAGCGATTCGACGCTGTACTGGGCAGGCTATGGGTGCCCAAATAGAACAGATGACGTCACAGTGTCACGCATTTGCGGAAAATCAGTCCGCTCCACCTCAGAAATCTTTTGCTTGCCCTAAGTCGCAGTGACCATGGCAACGTGTGCACATAGATTTTGCAGGACCTTTTTGCAACATTCGTCGGTTGATTGTGGTAGAATTTTACAGCAAGTTTTCTTTTGCTGTACCAATGAACTCGACAACGTCACGTAGCACAACTCAGGTGTTGCCCTCTATTTTTTGCTTCGAAGGTTTGCCTGAAGTCATAGTGTCGGGCAACGGCCCTCAGTTCAAGTCAAATCAATCTGAAACATTCTCTGAACGTAATGGCATACAGCATCTAACTAGTGCACTGTTGTACCCACAGGCAAACGGCGAAGCGGAACGTTTTGTCAGAACCTTCAAGCAGCAGATGGCCAAACTTCGCGCAGCACACACCATGGATCAAGAATTGCAACTGTTACTTGCCTCCTATCGCTCACATCCACGACATGGACCATCAACGGCGGAATTAATGCACAGCCGCTGCCATCGGACACTGCTCTTCCTGCTCCACCCTCCCCAGCATCCGGCACCGAAGGGAGGCCGCAATTATCGCTTCGCGCCGCATGATGTTATGTTTCTCAGGCTTTTTAGCGGTAGGCACGAGGCGAGATCGTTCGTCGACTTTTTGCATGCATGTATCTCGTTTCAGGCCCAGACGGATTGCAGTGCCGACATCACAATCAAATGCGCGACTGTCATGGGCTCGGTGATCCATCTGTATCTCTTCTCCCACATTAACGGATCCCGAGGACAGAGCGGTCACAGCAGCAGCCAGGGAGTGTCATCACGACACTGCGGAATGACCGCATGGAGACGGAGCCTTCACCTCCTCTGGATCCTCTCTTCCTACCGATGGAGCTCGACCAGCCCATGCGGCAGCAGCTGACGCCTTCTACATCTGGTTATGGGCCTCAAGAGGTGGACTCGTACACTTCTGGGCGTTTTCCGGCATACGTTTCCACCAGAAGTCTGACGTCCCCTGCAGCCACAGCTTCCAGTCCATCGCAGCGTCCACCCGCCTTTCTCCCCTCCCGTTGTCGTGCTCCTTATACGACTACGGTCCGTCGCTTTGGGAGAGAGGAATGTCACGGCGTAAAGTCAAGCACTGGCACACCAGTCGCGAATGGTAGAGGAGAGATTCTGTGAGAAGAGGTCAGCGAATCGCACGCTGACCGGATCTCCATCCAGGACGACAACGCGACAGCAGCGGCCTCTATGTGAAGAGGACATAAGCGCCTGGGGGCGGCCCAGTTGAAGAGAAGCTTCGAGACTAGCGACCCGAACAGAAGGGCCAAAGCTCATAACTTAACTTGAACTCTCTATGTAACAGACAATGGAGTTGTTATACTGAAGAAACTTATTATTACGTATTTCCCCCTTTGCTTGGGACACATCTGTTTAATAGTCAAAATTAAGTATCGTTATTTACTTTTTTGTAATAAAAACTCCATAGTAAGATTTACTTGGATGTTTTCTAGCAGTAAGAAAAAGCAGGTTTCCTGGACACCCCATATTCGGCGACTAGTCAGGATTTAGCATCTTCCATAGCATTAAGACCCCTGCTAGGGTAAACCATTTTGCCACGGAGTGGTTGAAACCTTTATGTAAACAATGTGCGGCCGTGCGGTTCCAGGCGCTTCAGTCTGGAACCGCACGACCGTTACGGTCGCAGGTTCGAATCCTGCCTCGATCATGGATGTGTGTGATGTCCTTACGTTAGTTAGGTTTAAGTAGTTCTAAGATCTAGGGGACTGATGACCTCAGAAGTTAAGTCCCATAGTGCTCAGAGCCATTTAGCAATGTGGGAAGGGGAAGGCTGTACAAAGTGGTAGCCTGTTGAGAAATGGTTAGGGAATTTGTTTAAAAAAATATTTCAAAACCCACAGTCATATATTTCCAAATTTTCTCCTAGAGTAATTTCAGCTGTGCCTACGTGACGGCCGGCCGCGGTGGCCGTGTGGTTCTGGCGCTGCAGTCCGGAACCGCGGGAGTGCTACGGTAGCAGGTTCGAATCCTGCCTAGGGCATGGGTGTGTGTGATGTCCTTAGGTTAGTTAGGTTTAAGTAGTTCTAAGTTCTAGGGGACTTATTACCTAAGATGTTGAGTCCCATAGTGCTCAGAGCCATTTGAACCATTTTTGAGCCTACGTGACACAAGTAGCCTCCCTTTCACATCCGAACCAGTTCTGTCCGGTTATAACTGCTGACAAGAGACGCCTTCAGCACTCTGATGAAGTTACTAGTAGATTCACGCTATCGGTTTAGCCAACAGAATGCGTGGGAGAATGGTTACGTGTGTGGACTATGGAGGGTTCTGCAGAGAGGAACACAGTTGTTTCTCTCTCTAGTGACCAGATCTCGAGTGGAAAACACGTCTTTCTTGGGAGGGAGAGTCTCTGGCTCTGCACTTCTTGACCGTCATCAACAGGTCTTAACATAAACCGACACCTCTCCCATTGTCCCCTTAATTTAATTTGTTCGATATTTCTAACTTTCCTATAGCTGGTAACCTCCTACCGTAGGTGCGCCCGTGTATCCTGTACACGTAAATACACTGCAGCCCTAAAGAAACTGGTGTAGGCATGCGTATTCACATACAGGTAGAATATTGGGCTGTGGTCAACAACCCGTATATATGACAACTCTCTGGCACAGTTGTTAGATCGGTTACTGGTGCTACAATGTCAGGTTATTAAGATTTAAGTGAGTTTGAACTTGGTTTTATAGTCGACGAGCGAGCAATGGGACACAGCATCTCCGAGGTAGCAGTAAAGTGAGGACTTTCCCGTACGATTATTTCACGAGTGTACCGCGAATATCAGGAATCCGGTAAAACATCAAATCTCCGACATCGCTGTGGCCGGAAAAAGATCCTGCAAGAACGGGACCAACAACGACTGAATAGAATTGTTCAACGTTACAGAAATCCGGAAATAGCTGCAGATTTCAGTGCTTGATCATCAATAAATGTCGGAATGCGAACAATTTAACGAAACATCATCGATATTGGTTTTCAGAGCCGAAGGCCCACTCTTATGTCCTTGATAACTGTACGGCACAAAGCTTTACTCCTCGCCTGCGTCTGTCAACATCGACATAGCGAAGTTGATGACTGGAAACATGTTGCCTGGTTGGACAAATCTCATTTCAAATCTTATTGAGTGGATGGACGTGTCAAAAATTGGTTCAAATGGCTCTGAGCATTATGGGACTTAACATCTATGGTCATCAGTCCCCTAGAACTTAGAACTACTTAAACCTAACTAACCTAAGGACATCACACAACACCCAGTCATCACGAGGCAGAGAAAGTCCCTGACCCTGCCGGGAATCGAACCTGGGAACCAGGGCGTGGGAAGCGAGAACCCTACCGCACGACCACGAGCTCCGGACATGGACGTGTCAGTAAGGGACTGTTCAAGCTGGTGGGCGCTCTGTAATGGTGTGGAACGTGTGCCCTTGGAGTGATATGGTAACACTGATACGTCTAGATACGACTCTGATGGATGATACACACAAAAGTATTGTAGCGGCACCACTGTTTAGGATAGGGAAAGCAATTTCTGTACGATATTCGGAGCACGAGTTACAGCCAGGTGCAGGCCGGATTGCAGTAAGTTACACATACCAGCAGTTGCGAAGACAAATAGTGGCCACAGGGGCGTAGAACTGCCAGAGAGGGCACACACAGCAGTTTCCATGGGGCAAGTCACAGGCAGAAGAGTGTCACTGGCCAACCTAAGTGTTACGCATACATGCTGTGAATCAGCACGCTTGCCAAAACAGAGGCGCACAGCCAAGTATAAATAGGTGCCGTTTTCTAACGAGATTCGTTCAAGTGTGGCAGCTCTCCTGGACGGTGAGGCATGTCATACCACCGGGCTACACGCAGCAACAGATGGGGCGACAGCATCCCAGTCCACGGCGGGTCATTGGTTCGACCCTCTGAGGCTGACGCGAGGTTTGGAGCCAGCCAGTGGCGGGCCACTCTTCAGCTTGCTACCGCGGGCAGTCGTCTCGGCTCCCAACACACGCCGGAGACTTCCGAGGTGAGGCCCCCATTTCGGACACCGGATCACGGGCGGTCGTTCTTATCGCGTTCTCAGCAACGCCAGTGAGGAAGAAGCAGCAGCGGAGCCGGCCTATGGCTCCCGGCGGAGCAGCACGGAGTCAACGAAGGATGGTGGCTGCTGAGCCGACTGAAGGCACAGCCACCCTGACGTAATCCGAACTCTGCAGCGGCGTACAAGGCCGGCACGACACAGCGTTGCGTTGTACAGGCCGCTGGGGTGCTTCCTGAGCATTGCGGGGCCCTGTGACGTAGACTGAGATGAATGGAGCGCTGTAGTGGAAACAAATAAATCATTTGGAAAGTTCTCGCCGAGTTTCAATACGCCACATTTGGCGTCTGATACCAGAACAGTATCCTGTCTGATCACCTGCATCCAGTCACATCCATTGCGCATTCCTACGGACTTGGGCAATTCCAGCAGGACATTGGAACACACCACATGTCCAGAATTGCTACAGAGTGGCTCCAGGAACACTCTTGTGAATTTAAACACTTCCGCTGACCACCAAATCCCCAAGATATTAACATTATTGGGGTTATCTGGGATGCTTTGCGATGTGCTGTTCAGAAGAGACCTCCACCCTCTCGTAGTCTTACGGATTTACGCACAGCCTTGCAGGATTCATGGTGTCAATTCCCTCCAGCACTATTTCAGGCATTAGTTGAGTCAATTCCACGTCGTGTTGCGGCGCTTCTGCATGCTCTCGGTAATCCTACACGATATTAGAAAGGTTTACCCTTTTCTTTGGCTCTTCGGTGTAAATTAACTTTGTTTGACTAATTTCCAGTTTTATCGTTTAACGTTTACCCTGGTCACCCACTTGATAGGCCGTGACCGCCCTATCTCCTTCACATTGTCGTCATACGCAGGATGCGACAAGTTCCTTCTGTCTCTGTTCGTGTATAATGACGAGACAGTATAGTAATATCTGGCTACCATTATCCTCCATACTGCTGCATGGAACAATGACAGTCTGTGGAAAATGACACTCTATCTATGGGTTGGTGAATGTTGGTCAATTTTCTGGTTAGGGAGGATTGTCAGTTTTCAGTGTGGAGAATGATTGCCAACTTTTAGGATGGAGAATCATGAACAGTAGATGACGACGGTCAGTTGGGAATGATTGTCTATAGAGAATGATGGTCAGTGAGAAAAGGCTGTTGTAGACAATAATAGTCAATGTACGCAATATTTTGATGCTGTGTGCGCACATGAGAGATGAAATTTAATGACAAGGCAACAGAGTGGATGAGGCACATGTGGAAATATATATTCATCATCACCCTTCGTGCTTCTGGGTGGAGAATTATGGCCAGTGGAGAATGATGATTAGTTTACTGGGTGATAGATTACAGTTTAAATATTCAGTAGTTGCCACCCCCGGGCTGCCGATATGGCCTGGCGGTTCTAGGCGCTTCAGTCTGCAACCGCGCGACCTCTTAGGGGACTGATGACACCAGATGTTAAGTCCCATAGTGCTCAGAGCCATTTGAACCATTTGACACCCCTCACAGCTGACATCCAGCAGTAGCTGACATCTCCTGTATCCGCCATCTCTCCAACAGATGACATCACACAGCACCTGACATCTCGCCAGTAAATGACATAACCTCTCTGATTCATACACCACAGTAAATTTCCAGGCCACGATATTACAACAAATTGCACAGGTAATGTACAGAATACAATTTTCCCAGTAGCTGATATAATGTGTCTGACCTACAAACTATAATTTATTTACAGGTCATAATATAATGCATAAGGGGCGATCAAAATGATTTGAAGGCCGTATAGTCCAGAATCGATATGTCAATCAAGCGTAATCGTGGTGAGCATAGAGGCAATTATCTCACCGACAAACCAGATTGAAGATACCCGTACAATAAAATACTGTGTCCTTCTGTGTGAAGAAGTCCATAACTGTCTCCTGCACATCCTTCTACGACAGGCCTTCTTTAAGAGACCTAAGGCGTGATAATCGTATTGGAAGAAATCAGGACAACATGTTAGGTGCTCGAGTGTCTCCTACTTGAGTTGGCGTAACTTCTGCGTTATGACATTTGCGATATGGATTCGTGCATTATTATGAAACAGCAGCACCCATTGTTTCGCAATATTCCGTACGGTGGTTTTCGGCTGACATGCTGTTCCATACACATTCTTCACTCTCCGAAAGATGCCTTCGGTGTTTGTCCTTTGGCAGCCAAGAAAAGAATAACAGCACATTGGTCCATATTGGAAGCGTTTGGTAATAGCGTCTTGCAAGGTGTGAGGCAAATCCAACACCTTCCATGGAAACCCTGACATGATAAGCAAATCCAGTAGTATGTTACATGGCTCCGAATAAATCGTGACATTAAATTAACTAAAGTAATACGAGTAACGAGTGAGCAAATGGAATACCACAGACTAACACAAGAATGCCTAAATGCATGTCATACCTTCCCACCGTGAGACAGACGCAGTTCCGAGGGGAGAAACGAGAACAGAAGCCGAGATCAGAACCGTGTTAAGTTAGAAGACCCTACGATAAGGGACGGACACCCACGTCGCCAGCTAACCGCTAGGTCCACCCCCAGTACATGTTAAAAGATAGAGCCCTCCAGAAGAACAGTATAGATCTTACGATAACACAAAAAGGGCCACACTACCCGCAAGTTTTAGCGTGAGACTTTTTCGCGTCTCTGTTACGTTAGGGCCACGCCCCCCCCCCCCCCCCAGCCCATGTTAAAAGATAGAGCCCTCCAGAAGAACAGTATAGATCTTACGATAACGCTAAAAGGACCACACCAGATGCAAGTTTCAGCGTGAGACTTTTTCGCGTCTCTGTTATGTTTCAAACTTTAGAAACATTGCCCCACGACGAAAAGTATAACGTTTCTCATTGGATAGACAGAATTTTTGTAGGCGGAGCTTAAGGTTAACATTGAGACCCTGATTGGTCAGATGAAAACAGAGCCAGATAGTTTTTTAAACCAACTTCAGTAAATTGTAGTAAGGAGAAGTTACGACACGAGTTACTTCCGAGACGGCGAAGTGACCGGAGCTGTGCTGCCCACCGCCCCCTGACGAACACTGACAAGGCAATGAACGCACGCAATGCCGTATAACAGCGCATGAAGCTTCACTCAGAATTGCAGAAGCCTCATCTATTACACCCCCTTTTTGCGTAATAGTAGTGTTGTCGTCAATTAAAGCTCATGGTGTTCACATTTGCCAAATGAAGTAAAAATATGAAACACGGTGATTTTTCTGTTACATAGTTATTGAGAAGCCACATCACCCACTGTGAATTACGACAAGTTAGATAAGTAATTAAAGATAATTGAGGGCCACTGTAGACCATTTTGATAGTTTTCTCTCTTTGTTTATGTCATCTACATCTACATCTACATCCATACTCCGCATGCCACCTGACGGTGTGTGGCGGAGGGTACCCCGAGTACCTCTATCGGTTCTCCCTTCTATTCCAGTCTCGTATTGTACGTGGAAAGAAGGATTGTCGGTATGCTTCTGTGTGGGCTCTAATCTCTCTGATTTTATCCTCATGGTCTCTTCTCGAGATATACGTAGGAGGGAGCAATATACTGCTTGACTCTTCGGTGAAGGTATGTTCTCGAAACTTTAACAAAAGCCCGTACCGAGCTATTGGGCGTCTCTCCTGCAGAGTCTTCCACTGGAGTTTATCTATCATCTCCGTAACGCTTTCGCAATTACTAAATGATCCTGTAACGAAGCGCGCTGCTCTCCGTTGGATCTTCTCAATCTCTTCTATCTACCCTACCTGGTGCGGATCCCACACTGCTGAGCAGTATCCAAGCATTGGGCGAACAAGCGTACTGTAACCTACTTCCTTTGTTGTCGGATTGCAATTCCTTAGGATTCTTCCAATGAATCTCAGTCTGGCATCTGCTTTACCGATGATCAACTTTATATGATCATTCCATTTTAAATCACTCCTAATGCGCACTCCCAGATAATTTATGGAATTAACTGCTTCCAGTTGCTGACCTGCTATTTTGTAGCTAAATGATAAGGGTCCTATCTTTCTATGTATTCGCATCACATTACACTTGTCTACATTGAGATTCAATTGCTATTCCGTGCACCATGCGTCAATTCGCTGCAGATCCTCCTGCATTTCAGTACAATTTTCCATTGTTGCAACCTCTCGATACACCACAGCATCATCTGCAAAAAGCCTCAGTGAACTCCCGATGTCATCCACCAGGTCATTTATGTATATTGTGAACAGCAACGGTCCTATGACACTCCCCTGCGGCACACCTAAAATCACTCTTACTTCGGAAGACTTCTCTCCATTGAGAATGACATGCTGCGTTCTGTTATCTAGGAACTCCTCAATCCAATCACACAATTGATCTGATAGTCCGTATGCTCTTACTTTGTTCATTAAACGACTGTGGGGAACTGTGTCAAACGCCATGCGGAAGTCAAGAAACACGGCATCTACCTGTGAACCCGTGTCTAAGGCCCTCTGAGTCTCGTGGACGAATAGAGCGAGCTGGGTTTCACACGATCGTCTTTTTCGAAACCCATGCTGATTCCTACAGAGTAGATTTCTAGTCTCCAGAAAAGACATTATACTCGAACATAATACGTGTTCCAAAATTCTACAACTGATCGACGTTAGAGATATAGGTCTATAGTTCTGCACATCTGTTCGACGTCCCTTCTTGAAAACGGGGATGACCTGTGCTCTTTTCCAATCCTTTGGAACCCTTCGCTCTTCTAGAGACCTACGGTACACCGCTGCAAGAAGGGGGGCAAGTTCCTTCGCGTACTCTGTGTAAAATGGAACTGGTATTCCATCAGGACCAGCGGCCTTTCCTCTTTTGAGCGATTTTAATTGCCTCTGTCGTCTACTTCGAGATCTACCATTTCGTCAACTGTGCGACAATCTAGAGAAGGAAGCACAGTGCAGTCTTCCTCTGTGAAACAGCTTTGGATGAAGACATTTAGTAATTCGGCCTTTAGTCTGCATCCTCTGCTTCACTACCATTTTGGTCACAGAGTGTCTGGACATTTTGTTTTGATCCACCTACCGCTTTGACATAGGACCAAAATTTCTTAGGATTTTCTGCCAAGTCAGTACATAGAACTTCACTTTCGAATTCATTGAAAACCTCTCGCATAGCCCTCCTCACACTGCATTTCGCTTCGCGTAATTTTTGTTTGTCTGCAAGGCTTTGGCTATGTTTATGTTTGCTGTGAAGTTCCCTTTGCTTCCGCAGCAGTTTTCTAACTCGGTTGTCGTACCACGGTGGCTCTTTCCCATCTCTTACGATCTTGCTTGGCACATACTCATCTAACGCATATTGTACCATGGTTTTGAACTTTGTCCACTGATCCTCAACACTATCTGTACTTGAGACAAAACTTTTGTGTTGAGACATCAAGTACTCTGAAACCTGCTTTTTGTCACTTTTGCTAAACAGAAAAATCTTACTACCTTTTTTAATATTTCTATTTACGGCTGAAATCATCGATGCAGTAAACGCTTTATGAACGCTGATTCCCTGTTCTGCATTAACTGATTCAAATAGTTCGGGTCTGTTTGTCACCAGAAGGTCTAATATGTTATCGCCACGAGTCGGTTTTCTGTTTTACTGCTCAAGGTAGTTTTCAGATAAAGCACTTAAAAATATTGCACTGGATTCTTTGTCCCTGCCACCCGTTATGAACGTTTGAGTCTCCCAGTCTATATCCGGCAAATTAAAATCTCCACCCAGAACTATAACATGGTGGGGAAATCTACTCGAAATATTTTCCAAATTATTCTTCAGGTGCTGAGCCACAACAGCTGCTGAGCCCGTGGGCCTATAGAGACATCCAATTACCATGTCTGAGCCTGCTTTAACCGTGACCTTCACCCAAATCTTTTCACAATTCGAATCTCCGTCAATTTCCTCCGATACTATTGCACTTCTTATCGCTATAAACACGCCTCCCCCTTCACTGTCCAGCCTATCTCTGCGGTATACATTCCAATCCGAGTTTAGGATTTCATTACTGTTTACGTCTGGTTTCAGCCAACTTTCTGTTCCTAGTACTATATGGGCGTTGTGACCGTTTATTAATGAGAGCAGTTCTGGGACCTTTCTATAGACGCCCCTGCAGTTTACTATTAGCACATTAATAGTGTTATTCCTTGTTGCATTTTGCCTACTCCTGCCTTGCCGCGTCTCAGGAGGCGTCTTGTCGGGCCTAGGGAGGGAATTCTCTAACCTAAAAAAAAACCATGTGCACTCCACACGTACTCCGCTACCCTCGTAGCCGCTTCCGGCGTGTAGTGCACGCCTGACCTATTCAGGGGGACCCTACATTCCGCAGCAGTTTTCTAACTCGGTTGTCGTACCACGGTGGCTCTTTCCCATCTCTTACGATCTTGCTTGGCACATACTCATCTAACGCATATTGTACCATGGTTTTGAACTTTGTCCACTGATCCTCAACACTATCTGTACTTGAGACAAAACTTTTGTGTTGAGACATCAAGTACTCTGAAACCTGCTTTTTGTCACTTTTGCTAAACAGAAAAATCTTACTACCTTTTTTAATATTTCTATTTACGGCTGAAATCATCGATGCAGTAAACGCTTTATGAACGCTGATTCCCTGTTCTGCATTAACTGATTCAAATAGTTCGGGTCTGTTTGTCACCAGAAGGTCTAATATGTTATCGCCACGAGTCGGTTTTCTGTTTTACTGCTCAAGGTAGTTTTCAGATAAAGCACTTAAAAATATTTCACTGGATTCTTTGTCCCTGCCACCCGTTATGAACGTTTGAGTCTCCCAGTCTATATCCGGCAAATTAAAATCTCCACCCAGAACTATAACATGGTGGGGAAATCTACTCGAAATATTTTCCAAATTATTCTTCAGGTGCTGAGCCACAACAGCTGCTGAGCCCGTGGGCCTATAGAGACATCCAATTACCATGTCTGAGCCTGCTTTAACCGTGACCTTCACCCAAATCTTTTCACAATTCGAATCTCCGTCAATTTCCTCCGATACTATTGCACTTCTTATCGCTATAAACACGCCTCCCCCTTCACTGTCCAGCCTATCTCTGCGGTATACATTCCAATCCGAGTTTAGGATTTCATTACTGTTTACGTCTGGTTTCAGCCAACTTTCTGTTCCTAGTACTATATGGGCGTTGTGACCGTTTATTAATGAGAGCAGTTCTGGGACCTTTCTATAGACGCCCCTGCAGTTTACTATTAGCACATTAATAGTGTTATTCCTTGTTGCATTTTGCCTACTCCTGCCTTGCCGCGTCTCAGGAGGCGTCTTGTCGGGCCTAGGGAGGGAATTCTCTAACCTAAAAAAAAACCATGTGCACTCCACACGTACTCCGCTACCCTCGTAGCCGCTTCCGGCGTGTAGTGCACGCCTGACCTATTCAGGGGGACCCTACATTCCGCAGCAGTTTTCTAACTCGGTTGTCGTACCACGGTGGCTCTTTCCCATCTCTTACGATCTTGCTTGGCACATACTCATCTAACGCATATTGTACCATGGTTTTGAACTTTGTCCACTGATCCTCAACACTATCTGTACTTGAGACAAAACTTTTGTGTTGAGACATCAAGTACTCTGAAACCTGCTTTTTGTCACTTTTGCTAAACAGAAAAATCTTACTACCTTTTTTAATATTTCTATTTACGGCTGAAATCATCGATGCAGTAAACGCTTTATGAACGCTGATTCCCTGTTCTGCATTAACTGATTCAAATAGTTCGGGTCTGTTTGTCACCAGAAGGTCTAATATGTTATCGCCACGAGTCGGTTTTCTGTTTTACTGCTCAAGGTAGTTTTCAGATAAAGCACTTAAAAATATTTCACTGGATTCTTTGTCCCTGCCACCCGTTATGAACGTTTGAGTCTCCCAGTCTATATCCGGCAAATTAAAATCTCCACCCAGAACTATAACATGGTGGGGAAATCTACTCGAAATATTTTCCAAATTATTCTTCAGGTGCTGAGCCACAACAGCTGCTGAGCCCGTGGGCCTATAGAGACATCCAATTACCATGTCTGAGCCTGCTTTAACCGTGACCTTCACCCAAATCTTTTCACAATTCGAATCTCCGTCAATTTCCTCCGATACTATTGCACTTCTTATCGCTATAAACACGCCTCCCCCTTCACTGTCCAGCCTATCTCTGCGGTATACATTCCAATCCGAGTTTAGGATTTCATTACTGTTTACGTCTGGTTTCAGCCAACTTTCTGTTCCTAGTACTATATGGGCGTTGTGACCGTTTATTAATGAGAGCAGTTCTGGGACCTTTCTATAGACGCCCCTGCAGTTTACTATTAGCACATTAATAGTGTTATTCCTTGTTGCATTTTGCCTACTCCTGCCTTGCCGCGTCTCAGGAGGCGTCTTGTCGGGCCTAGGGAGGGAATTCTCTAACCTAAAAAAAAACCATGTGCACTCCACACGTACTCCGCTACCCTCGTAGCCGCTTCCGGCGTGTAGTGCACGCCTGACCTATTCAGGGGGACCCTACATTTCTCCACCCGATAGCGGAGGTCGAGAAATTTGCACCCCAGCTCTCCGCAGAATCGTCTGAGCCTCTGGTTTAAGCCTTCCACTCGGCTCCAAACCAGAGGACCGCGATCGGTTCTGGGAACGATACTACAAATAGTCATCGATAGTCACACTGAACTCTTCTGAATTCTACATGTCATGTGTGGTCTGGCGTCTCCTTACCAGCAACAGGTCCCAGGTTCAAACTAGTCAATTCCCTAAGAAACACGCTCCGAACGTCGTTGCGCGAAAGTTTTAGGGAGACACGATACAGAACAAACAGACACCACGCAGAATGTTTAGAAAATGGAGACCCTGCCAGGATTGTAAAATTCCATGATTGAAAGTCGACCACATGCCTAACTAGGTCACAAAAATAACCTGTTAAAAATTTTCGTAGTAAATTTTTTTTCTAAAGTTATACATAGTCGATAACAGTAGCTGCAGCGATACATAGTAAGAAAGTATTCAATAGAGACATTCTAGCAGAGACAGTAGCATAACTAAGTTATGGATTTTAATATTGTTAGAATTAAGTTTTCTCTCCAATGCAAGCGCACAGGTGGCGGATACGTCGTCGACAAGTTGGTTCTGACCCAACAAGTAAGTGAATTGATTGTCAAGTGGTGTGTGCAAAAAGTTTATGAAACGCGTGAGATCGTATGAGCTCATGTTGACGCGAAGTTGGTCGCGTGAATTGCTTTTAAAACAGAAAATAAGGGATTCGGAAAGATTAGCAATGGCAGATCGAGACTTGACCGAATTTAGGTAGAGACCCAGCATGGACAGAAAATAGGGGACAGTACAACAGACGATGCAGTATCGCGAGAAATGGGACATATAAAGCACCATAACGAGGATAATGTACGTCAAGGCATAGAAAACATAAGTCAGCAGACGACAGAGGAGCAGGAAAGTAGAGAGACAGTTGATAAGGATTCTAAATTGCGTCTTGAATACGTAGAACCCATTGTACAAGTAATCAGAGCTCCCTCACCACAGAGTACATGGAATTCGAGCAGAAATTGGTGGCGAACCAACACTTGGGCGAAAACACAGAGCGTAGGACGTCGGAAGAAAACGCAATAGAACCCACCAATCTGGCAGAATTATTACAATTAATGACGGAAACTATGACAAGACAAAATAAAGAAATTGCGAACCCAATTAAAATTCGGAACGCAGAAATGACAAAACAAAATGCAGAAACCACGAGACAAATGCGTGCGATTAAAGAACAGAACAAAAAAATTCAGTTACACCTAAGTCATATTGAAGACGAGGCAAAAGAATCTCGAGAAATGATAGGAAACTTAATAATAGGTTACAATCAATTGAGAACAGACATTGACAAGGTACAAGTGGACGTACAAACATTACGTAACAACACCCTGGGATAAGGCAAGAAACTAGAGAAACAGATAAACATAATTACTAGACAAGCAGCAGGTACAGCGCGTTAATTTGTTGAAAACAGTGTGTTACACAAACGTATCACAAAAGCAGCGCTGAAAAGATATGACAACCGCATAGTCAAAATAGAAGCGCAAACGAAGCGACAATTTCAGGAATTGCGAACAGAGCTGTTGCAAACCATTGAAGAGCGTAGTGAACCGGATCGAACAAGCACAGAATCTGCAACCACATCCGTATCTGTAACAGCACCGGAAAACAAGCAATTAACGAAGATATTACGCATTTGGGATTCCAATCACAAGCGGAAAGTACCATACGTGAAATCAGAGAGCCTGCACAGCAACAAACACGTTTCGAAATTCTTGATGAACAAACGTCATCACAAACACATGCGGAACCACAAATGTAGGTTTCAAAACAGTTTGGATCGTGCAATGAGGCGGCACGCTTAGCCAGACAAGATACCGAACCAGTACGTGACAATGGAAAGCCGGGTCGCGAAGAGTACAGTGCAATGCATTCAGCTACACGTTCACAACCGATGGAAGAAAATTATTGCGTACCACTTCAACGATACTACGCAAGGGAAGGCGAAAGTTACAATGGACAATATTTAATGGATCTATCACAACCGGAAAGAACGAAGGGAGAAATGATCAGAAACAAAAGTGGCGAAGAATTACGAATTTCATATGGAACTATAACGAAGTACGACAACGATCATTTCCTCACAGTCAGAAAATTTCTACACTTTCAAGAAGGAAACTTTTCTTGATCAGTTCCGAGTAGGGTTACCAGAACACTGGACGCTAGCTCACAAATTAGACTTTATATGTGCACACATGTCAGAAACAATCGCAGAAACCATACAGAATGTTCCAGTGACATGCCAATCGTACGAAGATTTCAGAGAGAAATTTCTCTCACGATATTGGTCCAGCGAAGCACAGAACAGAGTGAAGTACGAATTATTACAGAACCCATATTTTGAAAATTCAGGAGAGAAGACTCCCGTGAAATTTTTCGAATTGATGTCAAAGAAAAATCAATGTTTAGATGTACCATACAGTGACGGAGCGTTGATTAAATTATGCGCGATGAATCTACCATTGAAATACCAGCAATCATTATTAGGTCGCGGAGGCAATGACGACGAAGCATTTAAAGGTATTCTAAGGGAACTAGAGTTCATATTTTCGTAAAATGACGCAAGAAAAAGACGAAGCGCAGGTGAAAACGGAAGCAAAATGCAGTGGAATCCACAAGACACAGTACGAAGGAACATTAATTACGAACCACATGATAACTTCGCACCAAGAAAAGACAATAGATTACAACAAAGAACCGGTTATAGATTTAGAAGAGAATATGGCAATAACTATAATTCACCCAGGTACGGCAACAACTATTACAGAGGGAACAACGACAACCGGAACGGGTACTGGAGAACCAATAGACCGACAAATTATCAACAAAGAAACCACTATCAACAAGCTGAACAAGGAAAGCGAATACAGATAGAAGAGGTTGAGGTAAGACCACCAAAACCCGATAAACGTTCGAGTTGACAGCTAAGCGCCGATGCCAAAGAGAATGACGCACCGACCCAGGACAATTGCAGCACCTTGAAGAGAGAAATCAAAATCTTATCACGAGAAGAGAAGAAGGAAGAAACAAATCCGCAGGGACCAGATGAAAACGAAGACAAGAAAATAAGAATATCGTGTTGGGACGAAATTAATTGGGAGAATACTGACGAGGAAGATGAATTACCAGAGGCATGCACAACGAATGTAGGAGGAAAGGACGAAGTAACGAGTATTGCAGAGCTATTTGAGATGAAAACCAGGGAAAGCGAATTCAATGAGGATAATGCGCAGTCGACAGAAGTTGAAAATAAGTTACAAGTGGGCACACAACCCAACGTATATAATGAAGGAAGTTATGAAGCGATAATTAGAGCATTTAGATGCGATTATGTGGAAGGAGCGACGAAAAAGGAGAAGATAGACGAGGATGAGGAAAAAGTAGAAGATGTTGAAGAAAGCGTAAATAATGGAAGAAATAGAGAAGAGGAAATAAAAGAGACAGAAGTAGCAGTCGAAGCTTATCCTACAGAAAGTTCCATTTCACAAGGGAAATTCCTAAAAAGACTCATGTATGATTCAGTGGAGGATTCGTTGATGCAAGAAGAAGAAGAAGAAGAGAACCAGCCCTTTCAAATTCAACCAATTGTGAAGGCCATGGTAAAGCATATACCAGTCAATATTGTAATTGATAGCGGAAGTGAACTGACTGCGATCTCAGAAAATTTATTCATGCAGTGTAATGACAATGAGGAATTGCCAGTTCTGAAAACACGTAAGATTAAAGTAAGAGGTCCTATTAGAAACAATGCTGCGGAAGTTACGAGACAAACAAGGTTAACTCTTTCGTGCCAAGGTCAAAAGATCGAAGCCAACTTCGTGATTATACCTAAACTAACTGTAGATTTGATTATAGGTGCAGGTTTTTTTAAATGAGAGACGAGCGATAATAGATATGGGGAAGGGTAGCGTAACATTCGGGAATGTCACACTTCTCTTTGAGCAAAAGCTAAAGTTAGAAGAAATACCAGTTATAATTAAGAATGATGCGAGATAAAGAGGATGAAGAATTAGAATGGTATACACAAAAGGGGGAATCGCCTCAACTCATGTTAGAAGTCCATAAAGAAATCAACGAAAAATTGCAAGAAGTTCAAGGTATTTCGGAACACAGTAAAATAGAACTAGAGGGTATTTTACGAGTTAAGCAGAGGTATTTTTACCTATGACTGGCAGTATTAAACACTTTCAGTACAAGTTTTAATATTAATTTTATTACTGGTAAATAATCAGCACAATATTTCAAGATCATGTTGCGGATAAGATCGTCAGGAGAAAGAAGAATGAAGAGAGAGGAACGTGGGAAAAAGAAAGTAGTTTCAATAAAAACAAAAACAAAAATAACACCAATAGTACCATAGTACCATAGATTAAGGTGAAGGGATAAAGGGTAGATAGTCTAACAGCATGAAATGCTAAAATTCTATACACCACGACACTACACAAAAATAAAAAACGAATTTGAGGATTTTGTAGAAGTTAAGACTCAAAATATCTTAGAAGTGTAACATGGAGAGGACGCCGAAATTTGTAAAGCTTTTTAAAAAGGCGTTAAACAATGTAGGTACTAGACACATGTTAGATAATTATAAGTAAAACTTTTTGTAAGAACCATTGCAAAAATTCCAGCAAGGACGAAATGTAACAACCCACAAGTCGCAACGAGAGATGTATGAAGAAAGAAAAGGACGTAATTAGCAACACACGATTCCTACAGGGCAAAAGCGTCGAGAGAAGGGGAAGAACAGTGTCACCAACAAAGGGCGCTTGTAAATCTACTGATGAAGGGTCCGGTGCAGGGACTGACAAGCAAACACCGGACTTTCACCGCACATAAACCCTGGGGCGCCCCGAATGAACGGACCGAGCAATAAAACGGCTTCAGCAAGCCACCACTGGCAAAATAATATGTGTAAAAGTCACGCTACCGCTATTAAACAGCACGCTCATGCACGAAACTGAAGAAAACGTCCACAAAGTAGAAATGAGATGCCCAAACCATTTATAAAACTGTTACTAAGAGGAGAACTTCAAAGCGACTAGTTATCAATAAATATTTCCATATCCTGCCCAGAGAAGAACCAAGAAGCAAGTAAGAAGCAGAGAAAAAGCAGGAAGAAAAGAAGTTGGAGATACGCAAGATTGAGACCAAGAAAGAAGATGGATGAAGAATTGACGACATACCTTCCCAAATCCCTATCCTATTGTAAACTAATCGTCTGCGAAGTACACTCCTGGAAATTGAAATAAGAACACCGTGAATTCATTGTCCCAGGAAGGGGAAACTTTATTGACACATTCCTGGGGTCAGATACATTACATGATCACACTGACAGAACCACAGGCACATAGACACAGGCAACAGAGTATGCACAATGTCGGCACTAGTACAGTGTATATCCACCTTTTGCAGCAATGCTGGCTGCTATTCTCCCATGGAGACGATCGTACAGATGCTGGATGTAGTCCTGTGGAACGGCTTGCCATGCCATTTCCACCTGGCGCCTCAGTTGGACCAGCGTTCGTGCTGGACGTGCAGACCGCGTGAGACGACGCTTCATCCAATCCCAAACATGTTCAATGGGGGACAGATCCGGAGATCTTGCTGGCCATGGTAGTTGACTTACACCTTCTAGAGCACGTTGGGTGGCACGGGATACATGCGGACGTGCATTGTCCTGTTGGAACAGCAAGTTCCCTTGCTGGTCTAGGAATGGTAGAACGATGGGTTCGATGACGGTTTGGATGTACCGTGCACTATTCAGTGTCCCCTCGACGATCACCAGAGGTGTACGGCAAGTATAGGAGATCGCTCCCCACACCATGATGCCGGGTGTTGGCCCTGTGTGCATCGGTCGTATGCAGTCCTGATTGTGGCGCTCACCTGCACGGCGCCAAACACGCATACGACCATCATTGGCACCAAGGCAGAAGCGACTCTCATCGCTGAAGACGACACGTCTCCATTCGTCCCTCCATTCACGCCTGTCGCGACACCACTGGAGGCGGGCTGCACGATGTTGGGGCGTGAGCGGAAGACGGCCTAACGGTGTGCGGGACCGTTGCTCAGCTTCATGGAGACGGTTGCGAATGGTCCTCGCCGATACCCCAGGAGCACCAGTGTCCCTGATTTGCTGGGAAGTGGCGGTGCGGTCCCCTACGGCACTGCGTACGATCCTACGGTCTTGGCGTGCATCCGTGCGTCGCTGCGGTCCGGTCCCAGGTCGACGGGCACGTGCACCTTCCGCCGACCACTGGCGACGACATCGATGTACTGTGGAGACCTCACGTCCCACGTGTTGAGCTATTCGGCGGTACGTCCACCCGGCCTCCCGCATGCCCACTATACGCCCTCGCTCAAAGTCCGTCAACTGCACATACGGTTCACGTCCACTCTGTCGCGGCATGCTACCAGTGTTAAAGACTGCGATGGAGCTCCGTATGCCACGGCAAACTGGCTGACACTGACGGCGGCGGTGCACAAATGCTGCGCAGCTAGCGCCATTCGACGGCCAACACCGCGGTTCCTGGTGTGTCCGCTGTGCCGTGCGTGTGATCATTGCTTGTACAGCCCTCTCGCAGTGTCCGGAGCAAGTATGGTGGATCTGACACACCGGTGTCAATGTGTTCTTTTTTCCATTTCCAGGAGTGTATTACAACAAAAAACGACCGCTTTCAGCGACACATAACGATGACTTTCACGCATACAAAGCCAGTAAACCACGAGATTCTGCACTCACAGCTCCATTCCATAATGGGTCCTCCACAACAGCAACACACACTTCCAAAGCCAACAAGGAACGACGAACGAAGCTGTACATCAAATACTTGCCCACATCCATCTCACTCAAGTCCATCACCTTCGTGCAAAAACATTTGCCAACCTCATACTTAAACATTCATAGGATTGTATGACAGTGTGATATCAAATTATGTGATGTAGGAACTGTGCAAAAGAAATGTGTAAAAAACTAAATAAGTTAAGCACACCAGACAGCTAATAAACTACAAAATAACAGTCATTGACTATGGACTTAAGTAAAAAATAAACTATCGATAAAAATAAGTCATTAGTTTTGAAATGGACAGTATATAAAGAACAAAAGTAAGGCATAATAAACACTAAAACAATATGCCACTTATTTTCTCCTCATAAAAATAAAAGAATAACTATATTTTACTTATTTTCTCCTCATACAAACAAAGAATAAAATATTACCTTGTTGGATGTTTTCCCTTTTTTTTAACATTTGTACCATTTATGAGGATTATATCTCAATACTTGTGTATGTATATTTATTTGTCAAAGCAATTCTTGGAAATAATTCTTATTTGTTAGTGTAACAATGTTGAAATGAGTGTCTAGAAACAAAAACATTTTACTTGTACATGATATTTAGAAAATGTGTTAGGAATAGTTTTTACTTAATTACTACATTTATAAAAACAATGTTTGTAAGTAAATCGATGTGAAAGACTCCTCACTTTCGATAACAAACTTCTTAAAAAACAAACTTCACACTTAAATAAAGAAAGAAAATAATTAAAAATTAACAATAGCATAAAAATATTCTTCTCTTATCATTTTTAACTATAATGTGGAAGAATATAAAAATACAAATTAGCATTGAACAGAATCACGTGGCTGAACAGTAGGCAACAAAATTTAGACAACTGAATAATTTTTCACTGACTTAGACAACGATTCAATCATTGCCTAACTTCAGTGCAAAAATTAAGTTCGAAGGGTGGTGATGTGTAAGGTGTCAGGGAAATCCAACACCTTCCATGAAAATCCTGACATGATAAGCAAATCCAGTAGTATGTCACATAGCTCCGAATAAATCGTGACATTAAATTAACCAAAGTAATACGAGTAACGAGTGAGCAAATGGAATACTACAGACTAACACAAGAATGTCTAAATGCATGTGAAACGTCCCCTTTGAAAAATTATATATGACTGTGCTTAAACTGACACACAATATTTTTTAACGCAGCGCAATCTGACTTTCAATAATCCCTACAAAAGAATGGCCCTGACTAACATTAACCTATACCTTTCACAAATCACTTACCTCACAAAAATCTTCGTTACTCGAGCTACTGCAATACAGCGAGCGCCACTACTGCCGGCTAAATAAAAGATTCAAACTACGGAAGGCACTAACTACTTATAGGCATAGTTAGCAAATGAAAGATGTGGATAGAGAACAAACAATTTATTTACCTCAATAGTGTTCAAAAGTCATAATGTATATAGCAGTTTCTGACATCCAGTCTTACAAATTTCAAAACTCCACCTTCTCTCTCCCCACCACCACCACTGCTAGTGGCTCACCTCCAACTGCGCAATGCTGCGCGCTATTCACATCCATCTGCCCAACACTACAATGGCAGGCAACAATGCAAACTAGCCACAGACTGCGCACAGCACAGCCAGAGATTTTTCATACAGAGCGCTACGTGGCGTTACCAATAAGAAAACCTAAACAGCCTACTTACATATCCCCCATGGTCCCCAAAAAAAATTTACAAATTGTTTTGGGCAGTGGCCAATAATGATTACATAAAATTTTTCATAACTACAATAACAAAGATATCAAATGCACACACTTATTGATACAATTTTGGTCAAAAGCTAAAATTTTCTCACAGTCCATAAAGACAATCCTGATCACTCATCACAGTAAAACTGCCGTTTATTTTCTCAAAGTCTGAGCAGCAAAAGACAATGCACACGGAAGTAGTGGATTTCCATCCAGTCTTGAAGAAGTAGTGTTGTCCTTCCAACGGAAAGACAGTGCTCACTCTTGACATGCTGACAGGTAATGGTCTACAACAGAGAAAACCCACAGCAGAGTCAGTCGAAGTTTTGAGGAATATTGGTAGAATAAGAAATAAGCAGGATAATCAAATTCCTCATATACGGTAGCATCATCTTATTGATCATAAACATATCTCAACAGCATAATACACATCGTCATCGTAATAATATCATAACATCTCAGTCAATTCTCAAAATTGTCGTAGCTTCCTCCAACAATTTCAAAACCTAAAAAAAAATTCTCTGCTCTTTTCAATAGAGTCATCTACCTCAAACGTACTTTAAAAATCATGATCCCATACCAAATACATCATTCAATGCTCTCATAGTATCACAATGGTTCCTAAAAATATGAAGGTTTCACACAGTACAAACAAAATACAATTTCATAAGTGTGAAGTTGCGTAAACATCCGTCACTGACGTAGTAAAAAAATGTTTGTTTCTCTCAGTTAAATGATCAGATAGCTGTGTCATGTATGTGTTAGAGAAATATGGTACGGATGTGTTGTATAAGCAAATACCATATTAGCTAGGGCTCCTTGTGTTTGCCAGACATATGGTACACAATGTAAGCGTGTACCCCCCTGAGGATTAATGTAATTATATCCTCAGATGTTACAGATTACAGCAATGGAATGATATGTATCACGGAAAACCTTTGTATCGTTGTACTTCAAATATCTTTAAAAATAAATGTTTTAAGTACAAAATTAATCACTCAGATACGTGTACTGTAGTGCTAAACTGTGCGTCTTGTTGTAAGGTAATCTCTGTGGAAGTGTCGTAGTTTTCGTCCTCCGAAAGCTAAGTTATGCAGAAGCCAATGTACTTACCTCATGATAAACAAAAGTGAAATGCTTTGCGTATAGATATATTAGTTGTTACGCTTATTGCCGTGAAGAAAGTACTGTGCTGTAACGTATTGTTGTGCTACGGAAAAGGCTGTCTCATTGTAGCTCTACATCAAAAGTTACTACTAAAACATGTTTTTATTTCCCGAATAATTCAGAAAAACTGTGCAGATATAAAACAGATACACAGCAAAAGCAAAAATGTAAATTGTGTCACATATTAGTATCGTCATGATATAATCTTGTAGCTGTCAAAGAAACCAAATACTAAGTCATCTTTAATCTCACAGAAAGTACTTCAAATAAAGAATGTATTTTCAAGTAAACAAAAACGTTACATTAATATCTCATTAGCAGTATATGATCTATGTATGTGAGCCTTATAGTCGTTACGTAATCGTGCAACTAACAAGCAAGAATGTACACACACAATAACACTGTGTCGTCTGTTCACAATAACAATGCATTCGTAATTTCTGTTTAAAAATGTTCCCTAGGTTCTAGGCTGGATAGTTGACTTTAGTACATAGCTGCATGTTTACAGTTTCTAAATGTGACAAAGAGTACTAGTAACGTGAAGTGAAAAATTTTATACCAAAGACTAAATTAAAAAACAGATTATCTCTCAATAAATGGTTTTACATGTGAAACGTAGTGTAATCCTTTACTCTTCCTAGTGTGCAGAGTTTCAACTTCAAAGCAATTATCATGTTGTATACGTCGGTAAGGAATGCTAAAATTTTTCTTAAGGTTAGTGTCTATGTCACTTTTCTCTGAGCCAGCCGGCGCACGTGGCTGCCTGCGGTGCGAGTCATTGTCTGCTGTCTCTTTGTTGGCGCGCGTCGTTATTGGGATATGGAGACCTAACTTCTACAAATTCACCTTGTCGAGAGGGCCCTGCCTTGTTTGAATCCCGCCAGTTCTGATGCAATTCAGGTCTGTCGTTACGATCATATCGTCTGTCGTCATGTCGGTAGATTCCGTAGTTTCTTTCTTGTCGGTCACGTAGTGGAGAATTTCTCCCTGAATCGTAACTGCGTGCTGAACTGTTGCGCCTGAAGTTATTCTGTCTGCCTTGATAATAAATGTTTTGGTTCACATATTGTCTGTTTCTATGAATGTCTCTGTTATATTCATTACTACGGAAATGCGATCTTTCTCTGTAACTCTTACTACTGTGCCAACGATTTTCATACGGGTGGTGTCTGTTTTGGTCACGATTTACATTGTAAGAATAACCTTGTTGTGTCCAGTTATTATTTTTTGCATCGCAGAATTGTGATGGATGTGACCTGTAATTGTTGTGTTCCTGTTTCGGCGTTCCGCGATTGTCAGTATCAATTTCCAGTTCTTGTAACAGTCCCTGAAAAGCTTCAATGTCGTCTTTGCAACGTCCTGCCAAAATAATATGTCGTATATGTTCAGGTAATTTGATTAAGCAAATGCGGATGAGTTCTGAGGGGCTGCATGGGTTTGACAGGTACTGATTCTTGTGCAACATGTCTTCAAAATATTTCACAAGACTGGAAAATTCAGATTGTTTCATCATTATGATGCTATGTTTTACTCGGTCTTGTGTAGCTTGAGACCAATATACTGAGAGGAAGGCATGATAAAATTCTCCTTCACTGTGACAATCGTGAATGACAGATCGCATTCTTTCAACTGGTTCATTCTCTAAGTAGCCACACATAAATTCTAACCTGTGCTCCAATGACCAGTTGGGAGGAAAACAATGAGAGAATTGATGAAGCCATGCCTGTGGATGAATGTCGTTGTCAGAATTCTTAAATGTTTTGAATTTACTTGTAGTAATGAACAGCATGTAGTCAAAATCATCATGTCGGCGAGTCGCATATCGGTCACTGTTACATCGTTTCGGCGGTTCCATCTCAAAATTCAGTGTACCTTGCTAATTTCATTCATGATTTCCGAAATGTCCTGTTTTATTATTTTGTGGTTGTTCTGTATTTCTATGTTCCTCTTCCCGTACTGGAGTGCGAGTGTCCTCTGAAATATGTAATTCTTGTATCACTTGGGCCAACTGATCTTGTACTTCCCGCATTTCTCTTTAGTACTGTGTGTTGATTTGATTTTGATTCTGTTTGAATTTTCTAATTTGTTTATACTCTTCAGTGTCAGTGAAGGCTACAGGTTTTGTGTCATTCAGATCATCATCTACCTTTGCAGATAAGTTAGTGAACTGATCCGAAAGTTCGGCTACTTTCTCTGATAGTGTGCGAGGTGCATTCAAGTTCTAAGTTCTCCGATTTTTTTTCTAATTAACTACTCCCCCGAAATCGATGAAACTGCCGTTACTTCTCCACGTAATCGCCCTGCAGACGTACACATTTTTCACAACGCTGACGCCATGATTCCATGGCAGCGGCGAAGGGTTCTTTAGGAGTCTGTTTTGACCACTGGAAAATCGCTGAGGCAATAGCAGCACGGCTGGTGAATGTGCGGCTGCGGAGAGTGTCTTTCATTGTTGGAAAAAGCCAAAAGTCACCAGGAGCCAGGTCAGGTGAGTCGGGAGCATGAGGAATCACTTCAAAGTTGTTATCACGAAGAAACTGTTGCGTAACGTTAGCTCGATGTGCGGGTGCGTTGTCTTGGTGAAACAGCACACGCACAGCACTTCCCGGACGTTTTTGTTGCAGTGCAGGAAGGAATTTGTTCTTCAAAACATTTTCGTAGGATGCACCTGTTACCGTAGTGCCCTTTGGAACGCAATGGTTAAGGATTAGGCCCTCGCTGTCCCAGAACATGGACACTACCATTTTTTCAGCACTGGCGGTTACCCGAAATTTTTTTGGTGGCGGTGAATCTGTGTGCTTCCATTGACCTGACTGGCGCTATGTTTCTGGATTGAAAAATGGCATCCACGTCTCATCCATTGTCACAACCGACGAAAAGAAAGTCCCATTCATGCTGTCGTTGCGCGTCAACATTGCTTGGCAACATGCCACACGGGCAGCCATGTGGTCGTCCGTCAGCATTCGTGGCATCCACCTGGATGACACTTTTTGCATTTTCAGGTCGTCATGCAGGATTGTGAGCACAGAACCCACAGAAATGCCAACTCTGGAGGCGATGTGTTCAACAGTCATTCGGCAATCACCCAAAACAATTCTCTCCACTTTCTCGATCATGTCGTCAGACGGGCTTGTGCGAGCCCGAGGTTGTTTCGGTTTGTTGTCACACGATGTTCTGCATTCATTAAAATGTCTCTCACACGAACGCACTTTCGACACATCCATAACTCCATCACCACTTGTCTCCTTTAACTGTCGATGATTTCAGTTGGTTCCACACCACGCAAATTCAGAAAACGAATAACTGCACGCTGTTCAAGTAAGGAAAACGTCGCCATTTTAAGTACTTAAAACAGTTCTCATTCTCGCCGCTGGCGGTAAAATTCCATCTGCCGTACGGTGCTGCCATCTCTGGTACGTATTGACAATGAAAGCGGCCTCATTTTAAAACAATGCGCATGTTTCTATTACTTTCCAGTCTGGAGAAAAAAAATCGGAGGCCTTAGAACTTGCATGCACCTCGTACTTATTTCCTCAGTGTGTTTTTCTGAACCAAGTTTCAGAGTGTCCATTTGTGTTGAAATCGTATCTACTGTGTACTTTAAGTTTTCCTGAGTTTTTGCAAGTAGCGTAACCGAATCGGTAGATGTAACTGAGACAAATTTAGCCCACAAGGTCTCATGATTTTCATGAATAATGGTTTGCAGTTCTTTCATGGCTGCTTCGTGATTCTGTAATGCACTTTCATGCCGCGAGAAAATAGGTTGAAAATGCTCACAAATTTGTGTTTTTACGTCATTACAGACTTTTTGACATTTCGATTCAATGTTATGTAACTCAGTAGTTAAATCTAACCAAAGTAATATGAGTAACGAGTGAGCAAATGGAATAACACAGACTGACACAAGAATGTCTAAATGCATGTCATACCTTCCCACCGTGAGACAGACGCAGTTCCGAGGGGAGAAACGAGAACAGAAGCCGAGAGCAGAACCGTGTTAAGTTAGAAGACCCTATGATAAGAGACAGACACCTACGTCGGCAGCTAACCGCTAGGTCCACTCCCCAGGTCATGTTAAAAGATAGAGGCCTCCAGAAGAACAGTATAGATCTTACGATAACACAAAAAGGGCCACACTACCCGCAAGTTTTAGCGTGAGACTTTTTCGCGTCTCTGTTACGTTAGGACCACCCCGCAGCACATGTTAAGAGATAGAGCCCTCCAGAAGAACAGTATAGAACTTACTATAACACAAAAAGGACCACACCAGATGCAAGTTTCAGCGTGAGACTTTTTCGCGTCTCTGTTATGTTAGGACCGCACCCCAGCCCATGTTAAAAGATAGAGCTCTCCAGAAGAACAGTATAGATCTTACGACAACGCTAAAAGGACCACACAAGATGCAAGTTTTAGTGTGAGACTTTTTCGCGTCTCTGTTACGTTGCAAACTTTAAAAGTATAACGTTTCTCATTGGATAGACAGAATTTTTGTAGGCAGACGTTAAGGTTAACATTGAGACCCTGATTGGTCAGATGGAAACACAGCCAGATACTTTTTTAAACCAACTTCGGTAAATTGTAGTAAGAAGAAGTTTGGGCAAGAGTTACTTCCGAGACGGCGAGGTGAGCGGAGCTTGCTGACAGCCGCCCCCTGACGAACACCGACAAGGTAATGAACGCACGCAATGCCGCATAACAGCGTAAAAAGCTTCACTCAGAACTGCAGAAGTCTCATCTGTTACACACCCCCTTTTTGCGTAATATTAGTGTCGATCGTCAATTAAAGCTGATGGCGTTCACATTTGCCACTTGAAGTAAAAATCTGAAACACGATGAGTTTTCTGTTATATAGTTATTGAGAAGCCACATTAGCCACTGTAATTTAGGACAAGTTAGATAAGTAATTAAAGATAATTGAGGGTCACTGTAGACCATTTCGATAGTTTTCTGTCTTGTGAAACTTAATTTATACGTAGATTATAGATGTCATATGGCATAGGTCATCCTTCGATCCATTGTAGAACTTGGAAACCCATTCAGGGAATATTTGTTCACATTTTTGTTGAACGCAGTTGGTTTTTATCATCCTGTATTAAAACATTACCTTTTATCAATAGTGCAATTTATAAACAATGTTTTGTGAGTAGAATAAAATTTCCATTGGTAAACTTAACTGCTTTTTCGTCGTTATTTTACCAGCTAACTAAAAATAGTAAAGCCTTGAACCCTTTCCACTAAATTTAGTTAGTATTAAGATTCTTTTACAGGGAGTGCAGTGGAGCTGACGCTGAAATCATTAAGTATTTGGTTATATCATCGCTAGTCTCACTGAACTCTTCTGAATTATACATGTCATGTGTGGTCTGGCGTCTCCTTACCAGCAACAGGTCCCAGGTTGAAACTAGTCAATTCCCTAAAAAACATGCTCCGAGCGTCGTTGCGCGAAAGTGGTAGGGAGACACGATACAGAACAAACAGACACCACGCAGAATGTTAGAGTCTCCACAGTTCACGTTTCTGCATATACTGACTACAGGTCGGAAAGACATAAACGTCACACAAATCTCTTTTCGGTATGCCGCTGTTTATCTGCTGGCAACGGAGTCGCACTATGTTGCATACACACAAGCAGCAACGTCCTCAAACGGAAACTTTTTAGTGGTCGGTATAACCCCCAAGGGATAAAAAGAATACAGCTTCGCCATTAAGTACATCATGTGTTACAGCAGGAGATGACAACTCTTTAAACTACGAAAGGGATACCCTACCATGTGGTCTTGATAATACCGTGCAGCATACATAGCACACGCCCGTTGGGCATTTTGAACACAACAGCCATACATAAACATGATATCGACCTTTTCCGCAATTGGAAAAGGTCCATTTTAACACGGGTAATGTATCACGAAGCAAATACTGTCCGCACTGGCGGAATGTTACGTGATGCCACATACTTATACGTTTGTGACTATCACAGCACCATCTATCACAAAGCGAAAAAAGTAGTCCAACTACAACGTTCATATTTCTTTACGTACTACACGAACATGTATTAAAAATGGGGGTTCCTATTTAAAAAAACGCTGTTGATAGCTGTTTGACCTATGGAAGAGCCATCTAGCGGGCCAACCATAGCGCCATCTGGTTTCCCCCTTCAAGCTAGACGAGTTTCGTTCTTTGTAGTTTTTTCGTTTGACGCTTATTTCGTGAGATATTTGACCCGGTCACGATCAATAGACCACCCTGTATAGATACCATTGTATCTATACAGTAATGTAGATATTGAAATATTAAATTTTTTGTGTGCATTGCGTCTTACACAAGGAGCAGGCTACACATTTATATTCTTCCAGTAATTCAGACCGCTTGTTCGTTCGTATATTTGCTTGCTTTGCGAAGGACTTTACCTATAATGAGTTTCCTGTATGGTCAGGTTAGTTTTGATCCTTTAAGCCGAATGAAAAAACGACAAACGTCAACTACCTGTTTCACAATGTTATTTGTAAGTATTGAGGAATGTAAATAGTATTGTTGTTCAAAATCATATTTTATGCACCAAAACGTGTGTGTGTGTGTGTGTGTTTGTGTGTGTGTGTGTGTGTGTGTGTGTGTGTGTGTGGTGGAAAATAACATCGTGATACTTGACATAAGTATTGTACTTTTTTACGCTGCTGGCGTATTTTTGCAGACATTTTAAACATTGATTTAACACTGCGACCATTACGAAGCACTATGCTATAATGTAGATGTGGGAAATAGTTAATTTGTGTCTTCGTTGTGCCTTACATGACTACGCAGACGGTAGTATGAATGCTGCCATCTGTTGGTGACGTCAAGCAACATTTGCACAGTTCAGCAGTTGATTTTATTTCACATTTTGAGCTTTTAAGGAGTTGTGTTCAAAGCAAAGCACATCTGCAGCAAAAATGGATTTCTAATTTGTTAACTACATTGCATAAACAAAGATTGGTTTCTAAGTATTCATGGACAGAATGGTTTGTACTCGTTCTGATGTTCTGTAGGAAGTTTACTAGCGTGTTTAGCATGTTATTTTTCAACTTTTCAGCCATATGCATTTATGCATGAAAATAGGATTGGGCCATATATATTTCGTTCAGAGATATGTTTCGGACACCAGTTTGGCGGGTGTGTGTGCGTGTTTCAGTATGAGTGTGTATGTTTTCTACTGATGAGTTTTAGATGTGCCGCGCGGGATTAGCCGAGCGGTATGCCGGCACGGCAGCTCAGCGTGTTCGATCAGAGAGCCGGTTGGCCTCTGTAATAAAAAACTGAGTGGAGGGATCAAGCAACGAACGGATGTCTCGTGACGTCCGCAACGACCAATCTCAACGATCCAAAGAAAAAAAGAAAAAAAGCTGTCTAAGGCGCTGCTGTCATGGACTGTGCGGCTGGTCCCGGCGGAGGTTCGAGTCCTCCCTCGGGCATGGGTGTGTGTGTTTGTCCTTAGGATTATTTAGGTTTAGTAGTCTGTAAGCGTAGGGACTGATGACCTTAGCAGTTAAGTCCCGTAAGATTTCACACACGTTTGAACATTTTTGTTTTAGATGTGGCCGTATTAGAAGTCCCACCCTTTGCGTAATTTTTTTACAGTAAAATCAGGTAGATTAAATGCTGTTGAACCCATTGCAAATTACACATCATTCAATCATGTTTCAGCACACCGAAGATTGTGGCTCTGGGGCTACATTATGGTTGGTTGTCACATCTGAATGGAGTGTAAAGTACTCTGATGGAGGAGAACGGATGGGAATGTGGTGAAGATGCGGCAGGTCGGACGGTTACAAATCATAACTGGGCTAGATAGACAGTATTGTAATTTTAAATTTCTCACTATCTCGCATTTTTTTTTAATTTTCTGTCACCTTCATCATACATTTTTCATATTTTCAGCCATCCGCATCTTGCATTTTCAAAATTTCCAACCACCTCAATCTTGTATTTTTTGAATTTCCTGCCTCCGCCAGCAACTACTGATAAATCCTCATAGATATATTACTCATCATCAATCCTTCACAGTGAGTTGATGCTGACTGTCATCAGTTCACCTCATACTGACAGAAACTTAATGTAATTATCAACAGCAGTTTTTTGTAAGGTAGCAATAAAACATAACCAGTTGAACAATTTTTTTTGTATTGTAAAGAAGAAGAATACAATTCAGAAGAAGAAGAATACAATCAAGTAACATTACATGTGACCGTATTCTCAGGTAAAGTCAGTCATATCTTTCCGAGCATATTTCCCACACAGCTCACACCAAACGTCGAAATTCTTAACCATAGTGGCTTCCACGGAAGACGAATTAACTGTCCGGGAGGAATTTCTCAACAAGGTTACGAACATAATTCTTGTAATACCTGTTTACATTCATCTGCTACTCTTGCAGAATCAGTGCGAGATGGCGGCCTGGTCGGTCGCAAAGTGATGTGAGCTCGGGAATTTAGTTAATTCTTGGAAGTGTATCAAGTACCTACCACACTGAATGACCCGGACTTTCTAGAAAAGCTCTATGAAATAAATATTAGTGAACACATAACCAAGGACGAATTCGAGGAAGTAAATAATAAATATAAAACGGGACCGAGAGGAAAGCTACTGTTAAAAATATTCCGGAAGTCACCCCGAGGGTCGGTCTTCGGTCGGTTGCAGTTTTTCTAGGTTAAAGTTGTTTCACAAGATAAGCTGGAACAACAAACCGAAGAGCTAAGGAAAGCAAATGGGCGCTTGCGCAGAGAACTGGCTGCTGCCCATGCCCCGAACGCACAGGGCAGGATTCTACGCCTTGAAGCGGAAATTCCCAGTCTCAGAACGGAGAATCAAAAGTTAACATACGAAAGCAGGTCCTTCCTGCTGCCTTTTGCACCAGTGCCAACTGCCGGCTCAGCTGTAAAGCCGAAAAACAAGTTTCAGGAACGCACAGTCCAAACAAAAGCAAAGCGGACCAGTGTTTTATTTTTCAAATCAGAGAGCAACCAGGATGCAAGGACTGTGAATGATAGCATAACCATAGAGTTTGGAGTGAGCATTGGGGGGCGCAGAGCGAGAAACCTCTCCGCAACGTCTCCTGCTGATCAAGTCACGTGGTATTGGAACGGCGCATGTTAATCCATATAGCGCTTAACGTATTTTGAGTGTTATTACTTCGCTAGAACAGATAGACCATCTTCAGAAGTATCCTGAAACATTGTATATGCGTTTTATAGGCATCTTAACAATTGTATACCTGGAACTGAAATACTTTTGAAGTTGTAAAGAGCAAGGTTGAAAAAGCTCATCAGTCCCCTAGAACTTAGAACTACGTAAACCTAATTAACCTAAGTACATCACACACATCCATGCCCGAGGCAGGATTCGAACCTGCGACCGTAGTGGTCGCGCGGTTCCAGACTGAAGTTCCTAGAACAGCTCGGCCACTCCGGCCGGCAAAGAGCAAGGGTATTGTGCTTCTTTGCCACAGTATCATAGCTCATTTCTACTTAACTAACGTTTTCTAGGGTGCGGGAAAAGAAGTTACAGCCACTTATTCATATTGTCGAATCTTTGATCCAATTAATTACGTTACAATCACACTGTACTGGGCGCCGATGCTTCACAGAAAGGGGGAAAAACGCATTTGTAGCAATGAAATTGCTACAGTAAATAAGCAATTTACATCACCTGCTTGTCCATTATCTTCAATTATACAATGTAGGAAATTGTATCATGCAGAAGTACTTAGATACACACATGGGTTTGAGGACCTGAGTAAAATGGAAGAAATTAATCACACTGTCTTATATAAATTTTATTTGCAGATGAACATAGCACGAATACGTAAACACTGACTGGCAGCTTCAACACAGTTGCAACTTTATGTAGCATGTCTCTCGTAATCACATGGGCAAAAACAAAAAATCGTAGAAATTTGCTCCACAGTACAAGACATTATAATACAGCGTCTCTATATTTTTAAACGTATAAAGCGCCTCACATCAGAATGATAATCACTATTAGAGATTTGTTGTACGTACCTATGGAAAGTAACTAGTCCTCCTTTCTCTTTACATCCGTAGCAACAACAATACTGCACCGTGGCTGTTCTTACTACTAAAACGTGTAGAAACGTATGTAAAAACAGGTGAATACGTGTAATATTAAAGGTCCACAGTTACCACAAGTTGGAGACAAGCAGCGACGTCCCAATACCACGTGACTAGCTGGGTTTGGTGTTGAGAACAAGCGCAGTAGGCGATGCCCACTCTACATCTACATCTACATCTACATCCGTACTCCGCAAGCCACCTGACGGTGTGTGGCGGAGGGTACCCTGAGTACCTCTATCGGTTCTCCCTTCTATTCCAGTCTCGTATTGTACGTGGAAAGAAGGACTGTCGGTATGCTTCTGTGTGGGCTCTAATCTCTCTGATTTTATCCTCATGGTCTCTTCGCGAGATATACGTAGGAGGGAGCAATATACTGCTCGACTCCTCGGTGAAGGCATGTTCTCGAAACTTCAACAAAAGCCCGTACCGAGCTACTGAGCGTCTCTCCTGCAGAGTCTTCCACTGGAGTTTATCTATCATCTCCGTAACGCTTTCGCAATCACCAAACGATCCCGTAACGAAGCGCGCTGCTCTCCGTTGGATCTTCTCTATCTCCTCTATCAACCCCACCTGGTGCGGATCCCACACTGCTGAGCAGTATTCAAGCATTGGGCGAACAAGCGTACTGTAACCTACTTCCTTTGTTGTCGGATTGCATTTCCTTAGGATTCTTCCAATGAATCTCAGTCTGGCATCTGCTTTACCGACGATCAACTTTATATGATCATTCCATTTTAAATCACTCCTAATGCGTACTCCCAGATAATTTATGGAATTAACTGCTTCCAGTTGCTGACCTGCTATTTTGTAGCTAAATGATAAGGGACCTATCTTTCTATGTATTCGCATCACATTACACTTCGCTACATTGAGATTCAATTGCCATTCCGTGCACCATGCGTCAATTCGCTGCAGATCCTCCTGCATTTCAGTACAATTTTCCATTGTTGCAACCTCTCGATACACCACAGCATCATCTGCAAAAAGCCTCAGTGAACTTCCGATGTCATCCACCAGGTCATTTATGTATATTGTGAATAGCAACGGTCCTATGACACTCCCCTGCGGCACACCTGAAATCACTCTTACTTCGGAAGACTTCTCTCCATTGAGAATGACGTGCTGTGTTCTGTTATCTAGGAACTCCTCAATCCAATCACACAATTGATCTGATAGTCCGTATGCTCTTACTTTGTTCATTAAACGACTATGGGGAACTGTGTCAAACGCCTTGCGGAAGTCAAGAAACACGGCATCTACCTGTGAACCCGTGTCTAAGGCCCTCTGAGTCTCGTGGACGAATAGCGCGAGCTGGGTTTCACACGATCGTCTTTTTCGAAACCCATGCTGATTCCTACAGAGTAGATTTCTAGTCTCCAGAAAAGACATTATACTCGAACATAATACGTGTTCCAAAATTCTACAACTGATCGACGTTAGAGATATAGGTCTATAGTTCTGCACATCTGTTCGACGTCCCTTCTTGAAAACGGGGATGACCTGTGCTCTTTTCCAATCCTTTGGAACCCTTCGCTCTTCTAGAGACCTACGGTACACCGCTGCAAGAAGGGGGGCTTGTTCCTTCGCGTACTCTGTGTAAAATGGAACTGGTATTCCATCAGGACCAGCGGCCTTTCCTCTTTTGAGCGATTTTAATTGCCTCTGTCGTCTACTTCGAGATCTACCATTTCGTCAACTGTGCGACAATCTAGAGAAGGAAGCACAGTGCAGTCTTCCTCTGTGAAACAGCTTTGGATGAAGACATTTAGTAATTCGGCCTTTAGTCTGCATCCTCTGCTTCACTACCATTTTGGTCACAGAGTGTCTGGACATTTTGTTTTGATCCACCTACCGCTTTGACATAGGACCAAAATTTCTTAGGATTTTCTGCCAAGTCAGTACATAGAACTTCACTTTCGAATTCATTGAAAACCTCTCGCATAGCCCTCCTCACACTGCATTTCGCTTCGCGTAATTTTTGTTTGTCTGCAAGGCTTTGGCTATGTTTATGTTTGCTGTGAAGTTCCCTTTGCTTCCGCAGCAGTTTTCTAACTCGGTTGTCGTACCACGGTGGCTCTTTCCCATCTCTTACGATCTTGCTTGGCACATACTCATCTAACGCATATTGTACCATGGTTTTGAACTTTGTCCACTGATCCTCAACACTATCTGTACTTGAGACAAAACTTTTGTGTTGAGACATCAAGTACTCTGAAACCTGCTTTTTGTCACTTTTGCTAAACAGAAAAATCTTACTACCTTTTTTAATATTTCTATTTACGGCTGTACTGACACCTCAAAATACTTTTCACT
The DNA here is from genome assembly GCF_023897955.1 of Schistocerca gregaria. NCBI lineage: Eukaryota > Metazoa > Arthropoda > Insecta > Orthoptera > Acrididae > Schistocerca > Schistocerca gregaria. Next base: position 439,968,391 of record NC_064931.1, on the reverse strand, counting down.
TGATTACTATGCATATTGGGTTACTTCCCTGGGTGGCCTGGGCGAGGCGAGCATCGGAGGACGCGGCACACTGCGTTTCCAGTTGGGGACTGCACTTCTCTGAATACTGAGAGGGTCGTACATCAATAGGCTTAAGCGCCTGGTGGAACGACTGACGTCGGTCGAGTTTCGCCTATTGTATGCACGTCGAAACGAGCTGCGAGATGCCTGAGTGTCGCCACAGTTTATGTGTTTACCGTTCCGGCGCGTCCGGAACGAAAATTCCTCGCACCGACTGACTGCATTGTCCTCTTGATTCTGAGAATACTTGTGGACCGTGCCCCGCTGGGCGCGACTGCCTGGCGCCAGATGGCCGGTGGTCTGGGCATGTTGTTTTCTTAGCTGGTCAAATGGCAAGTTCAGTGCCCTCAGCTGAATAGCAGAGGTAACTTAAACTGAGGATAGTTGACGTCATAAAGCCCTGCTCGAAATTGTAGGGAACGATTGCTATTGACGCGAATGATGTTCTGAGACAGTGTGGGGGAATTTTGGAATCAGCACTGAACGCTGATTCGCGGTTTTCGAGGGCAGCAGGGATTTGAGCAATGTTGGCTTCGCTCTTGCGTTGCACGGGCGCAGGCATACGGGACCTGATCTTCGTCGGAGTCGGACGGTCTTGCAAGTTAGTCGCACATTTTCGGCAGAACTTAGAATTTTCGGACAGCCTTCGAGGCCAGGGGTTGCCACAGAGTTGTTGCACAGCAGAAGTTGACGCCTACATCATAAGAATCCTGCCTTCCGACGACCTGCTACAGATTTCAGGAGTGGTAAAGTATTTTGTGGCTCCGGCATTGTAAGACCTATTAATATTGAAGTCCTCAACAGCACGAGCGCTCGCTTTGCCACAAGTCCACCTTGCTTGTTTCTCCATGCGATCCCATTTGAGCTACCACTATTAATCACGATACTGCAATATAGTCGGGAGAGTAATATTTGATTTATTAGGACCTCCAGCCATTATCATCAAGCTATCGCATCACAGAGAGTAGGAGCCCCTTGTTCTCGAGCCAACTCTTATTCTCATAACAGTTCAGTATGCCCTATCCATTAACCTACTGTTTGTGTCGATAATCACGTTCCTTTATGTTCTGATGTATATTAAATTTCATTGTAATATTTAATCTGCATATCCTTTCGTGGCAGGGGTAAAACACAGGGAACGAAAGGCTATTTACAATTTCTACAGAAACCAGATGGCAGTTATAAGAGTCGAGAGACATGAAAGGGAAGCAGTGGTTGGGAAGGGAGTGAGGCAGGGTTGTAGCTTCTCCCCGATGTTATTCAATCTGTATATTGAGCAAGCAGTAAAGGAAACAAAAGAAAAATTCGGAGTACGTATTAAAATCCATGAAGAAGAAATAAAAACTTTGAGGTTCGCCGATAACATTGTAATTCTGTCAGAGACAGCAAAGGACTTGGAAGAGCAGTTGAATGGAATGGACAGTGTCTTGAAAGGAGGATATAAGGTGAACATCAACAAAAGCAAAACGAGGATAATGGAATGTAGTCGAATTAAGTCGGGTGATGCTGAGGGAATTAGATTAGGAAATGAGACACTTAGAGTATTAAAGCAAATTTTGCTACTTGGAGAACAAAATAACTGATGATGGTCGAAGTAGAGAGGATATAAAAGGTAGACTGGCAATGGCAAGGAAAGCGCTTCTGAAGAAGAGAAATTTGTTAACATCGAGTGGAGATTTAAGTGTCAGGAAGACATTTCTGAAAGTATTTGTATGGATTGTAGCCATGTATGAAAGTGAAACATGGTCGATAAATAGTTTGGACAAGAAGAGAATAGAAGCTTTCGAAATGTGGTGCTACAGAAGAATACTGAAGATTAGATGGGTAGATCAAATAACTAATGAGGAAGTATTGAATAGGATTGGGGGGAAGAGAAGGTTGTGGCACAACTTGACGAGAAGAAGGGATCGGTTGGTAGGACATGTTCTGAGGCATCAAGGGATCACCAATTTAGTACTGGAGGGCAGAGTGGACGGTAAAAATCGTAGGGGGAGACCAAGAGATGAATACACTAAGCAGATTCAGAAGGACGTAGGTTGCAGTAGGTACTGGGAGATGAAGAAGCTTGCGCAGGATAGAGTAGCATGGAGAGATGCATCAAACCAGTCTCAGGACTGAAGACCACAACAACAACAATCCTTTCGTAGATATATGCAGAATCCCATTTCCTGTTGTTTATTACAATAAAAATGTCTTTCTTGTTTCTCTGAGTAGATTACAATTTTTATTAAATTATTGTGAGTGTACAATCCTTATTTTAGTAACTAGCAGCGTCCACCGTCATTTCCTTTCATTACAGTTGTGCCGTATTTAATTAGGTTGTAGGTAACGAGGGCGCCGAGTTCATGTCTCGTTCTCATGCAAAATTCGTCAGAATTAAAGAGGTACAAACTCTTCTCCCCCCCCCCCCCCACACACACACACTTGGCAGCATTATTTCTATTACTACAGACGCGTCATCTGAAGGGTGTCGGATGGTTCTATCTCGGCCATGTTAAATTATATGACTTTAGGAACATTTTTGTCCCTAACCAATTGACATACACTCGTGGAAATGGAAAAAAGAACACATTGACACCGGTGTGTCAGACCCACCATACTTGCTCCGGACACTGCGAGAGGGCTGTACAAGCAATGATCACATGCACGGCACAACGGACACACCAGGAACCGCGGCGTTGGCCGTCGACTGGCGCTAGCTGCGCAGCATTTGTGCACCGCCGCCGTCAGTCTCAGCCAGTTTGCCGTGGCATACGGAAGTCCATCGCAGTCTTTAACAATGGTAGCATGCCGCGACAGCGTGGATGTGGACCGTATGTGCAGTTGACGGACTTTGAGCGAGGGCGTATAGTGGGCATGCGGGAGGCCGGGTGGACGTACCGCCGAATTGCTCAACACATGGGGCGTGAGGTCTCCACAGTACATCGATGTTGTCGCCAGTGGTCGGCGGAAGGTGCACGTGCCCGTCGACCTGGGACCGGACCGCAGCGACGCACGGATGCACGCCAAGACCGTAGGATCGTACGCAGTGCCGTAGGGGACCGCACCGCGACTTCCCAGCAAATTAGGGACACTGTTGCTCCTGGGGTATCGGCGAGGACCATTCGCAACCGTCTCCATGAAGCTGGGCTACGTTCCCGCACACCGTTAGGCCGTCTTCCGCTCACGCCCCAACATCGTGCAGTGGTGTCGCGACAGGCGTGAATGGACGGACGAATGGAGACGTGTCGTCTTCAGCGATGAGAGTCGCTTCTGCCTTGGTGCCAATGATGGTTGTATGCGTGTTTGGCGCCGTGCAGGTGAGCGCCACAATCTGGACTGCATACGACCGAGGCACACAGGGCCAACACCCGGCATCATGGTGTGGGGAGCGATCTCCTACACTGGCCGTACACCTCTGGTGATCTTCGAGGGGACACTGAATAGTACACGGTACATCCAAACCGTCATCGAACCCATCGTTCTACCATTCCTAGACCGGCAAGGGAACTTGCTGTTCCAACAGGACAATGCACGTCCGTATGTATCCCGTGCCACCCAACGTGCTCTAGAAGGTGTAAGTCAACTACCCTGGCCAGCAATATCTCCGGATCTGTCCCCCATTGAGCATGTTTGGGACTGGATGAAGCGTCGTCTCACGCGGTCTGCACGTCCAGCACGAACGCTGGTCCAACTGAGGCGCCAGGTGGAAATGGCATGGCAAGCCGATCCACAGGACTACATCCAGCATCTCTACGATCGTCTCCATGGGAGGATAGCAGCCTGCATTGCAGCGAAAGGTGGATATACACTGTACTAGTGCCGACATTGTGCATGCACTGTTGCCTGTGTCTATGTGCCTGTGGTTCTGTCAGTGTGATCATGTGATGTATCTGACCCCAGGAATGTGTCAATAAAGTTTCCCCTTCCTGGGACAATGAATTCACGGTGTCCTTATTTCAATTTCCAGGAGTGTATTTTCGCATCTGCAATACTTGGATAAAATTTTAACATCAATTACCTTGCATGTGTTTTATGCTATTGCAGTTTCAATTCCATTGAGTGAAGTGTGGCCCTACTTTGCCACGATCCGTCAAATATGGCTGTCAAGTCTCTATTACCATCATTTTCACCGACACTTTCTTCAATAGCAGCCTCTCTTCACAAACCTCTTTTGCAGCATCTCAAAGCATCTTAGTGTAACATTTGAAAGCTGGCCAAGTCGGCCAGTTCAATACACCGCAGAAAATTTTCACAGCTACTTCACCTTTACCAATGCACCGGCATACGTAGACTAATCGAACATTCACTTCTGATTGTTTAGAGTCTGGTAAGCATGGAGAATTAGTAGAGGACACTTCAAAAGAAGAGTCACTGCACTTTATTACTATCGGTACTTGTAACCTTAGCCTGGTTCCAGTAGAGACAGTAATGGATCCTTTACATTTTACACACACTGCAATTTGGCTAACTAGGCTACCTAACCTGTTGATATTAACAATATCGTAGCAACCTTCTTCTTTTCCATATGTTGTTGTTTGTTGTTGTGCTCTTCAGTTCTGAGACTGGTTTGATGCATCTCTCCATGCTACTCTATCCTGTGCAAGCTGCTTCATCTCCCAGTACCTACTGCAGCCTACATCCTTCTGAATCTGCTTAGTGTATTCATCTCTTGGTCTCCCTCTACGATTTTTACCTTCCACTCTGCCCTCCAATACTAAATTGGTGATCCCTCGATGTCTCGGAACATGTCCTACCAACCGATCCCTTCTTCTCGTCAAGTTGTGCCACAACCTTCTCTTCCCCCCAATCCTATTCAATATTTCCTCATTAGTTATGTGATCTACCCATCTAATCTTCAGCATTCTTCTGTAGCACCACATTTCAAAAGTTTCTATTCTCTTCTTGTCCAAACTATTTATCGTCCATGTTTCACTTCCATACATGGCTACACTCCATACAAATATTTTCAGAAATGACTTCCTGCCACTTAAATCTATACTCGATGTTAACAAATTTCTCTTCTTCAGAAGCGCTTTCCTTGCCATTGCCAGTCTACATTTTATATCCTCTCTACTTCGACCATCATCAGTTATTTTGCTCCTCAAACAGCAAAACTGCTTTACTACTCTAAGTGTCTCATTTCCTAATCTAATTCCCTCAGCATCACCCGACTTAATTCGACTACATTCCATTATCCTCGTTTTGCTTTTGTTGATGTTCATCTAATACCCTCCTTTCAAGACACTGTCCATTCCATTCAACTGCTCTTCCAAGTCCTTTGCTGTCTCTGACAGAATTGCAATGTCATCGGCGAACCTCAAAGTTTTTATTTCTTCTCCATGGATTTTAATACCTACTCCGAATTTTTCTTTTGTTTCCTTTACTGCTTGCTCAATATACAGATTGAATAACATCGGGGAGAAGCTACAACCCTGCCTCACTCCATTCCCAACCACTGCTTCCCTTTCATGTCCCTCGACTCTTATAACTGCCGTCTGGTTTCTGTACAATATGTAAATAGCTTTTCACTCCCTGTATTTCACCCCTGCCACCTTCAGAATTTGATGGAGAGCATTCCAGTCAACATTGTCAAAAGCTTTCTCTAAGTCTACAAATGATAGAAACGTAGGTTTGCCTATCCTTAATATTTCTTGCAAGATAAGTCCTAGGGTCAGTATTGCCTCACGTGTTCCAACATTTTTACGGAATCCAAACTGATCTTCCCCGAGGTCAGCTTTTACCAGTTTTTCCATTCGCCTGTAAAGAATTCGCGTTAGTAATTTTCATAATACCACATTTCAGTCATTATATATCACCACGGACAACACAGTGGCCGACTGCCTTCTCTTAACGGCCGAGAGGAGCGGCGTTTGCGTAGAGTTGTCAGTACTAACAGAGGAGCAACACTGCGGGAAATAACGGGAGAAATCGATGTGGGGCGTACGACGGACGTATCTGTTAGGTCAGTACAGCGAAATTTGGCTTTAATGGGCTATGGTAGCAGAGGACCGACGCTCGTGCCTTTGCTAACACCGCGACATCGTCTGCAGTGCATCCTGTGGGCTCGTGACCATATCGGCTGGACCCTAGACGACTGGAGAACGGTGGCCTAGTCATACGAGTTCAGATTTTTGTTGGTAAGAGTTGATGGTAGTGTTCGAGTGTGGCGCTGACCCCACGAAGCCATGGACCCCAGTTGTGAACAAGGCACTGGCCAAGTTGGTGAAGTCTCAATAATGGTGTGGGCTGCGTTTGTATGGAATGGACTGTGTCCTCTGGTCTAACTGAACCGTTCAATGACTGGACATGCTGAAGTTCGGCTACTTGGAGATCATTTGCAACAATTCATGGACTTTACGTTGTTAGACAACAATGGATTTATTGTTTTCACCTTTTTTTAAATGTCACCGGGCCATAATTTCCGCGATTCGTTTGTAGAGCATTCTGGATAATTCGATCGAATAATTTGGCAACCAAGAGCGCCCGAAGCTAATCCGCTGGAACATTTATGGAACACAATTGGGAGGTCAGTTCGCGCACAAAATCGTACATCGGCCACACTTTCGCAGTTATGGATGACTATAGAAGCTTCATGACTAAATATTTCTACGACTTGTTGAGTCCATGTCACATCGAGTTGCTACACTACACCTGGAAAAAGATAGTCCGACACGATATTACTAGGTATCCCATGACTTTTGTCACCTCGGTATATGGTGCACTGCAATATCGTTGTAATTTTCAAGTAAATTTACGTAATATTCTGCTTGCGTTATTACAAATCTCTAACTTATTAATCGTTGTTTCAGGAATCAGTTCATCCAGGCGGTCGTTATATCGTTACGAGATGAGGAATGTTTGTTTTTTTCGTTGAAACAAGAAAGTTTTCAATAAAGTTCGTTGATCTTTCTTTCTCGTCTGCAGTTTGTGTTCGTTCATTATTTTACCTTTAATTTTGAGAAATACATTTTCACCCAATAGTTAATTCAGTGGCTACATTGTAGACCTGTGGTATCATGTAGATGATTTTGGAGATACATAGGAACATTTGTTCCCAAACATTTTCGAGCTGTGATCTTCTGTCACAAAAATGTGATACATCTGAACCCCTGTAAAAAAAGTACTTACTTCAACATGGAAGTAATTGAATTCAATGCAAGTGGATTACTAGCCATAACGCTATTACATGATTTACATTTTAGCTGTTGTATCACTTCAAAGGGATGATGAAAGCTTTGCACAATGGGTAGGTCTAGTATGTATTATTAAAGTATTTGACACTTCTTTGTTTACCTACAAGTTTTTCATTATGTAATTAACTGGCTAAACCCTCGCTTGGAGTTCAGTTACAACGATCCGATTGCTTCGAACGGCCCATCACTTTGAAGTCAGAAACCACAGAAGCTAAAGACAGTCTCAAATTACTTTCGATGAGAAGTTCTTTTTCATGTATTAATTTTTTATGTGAGTGTAAGGGGGAATAACTTTTTCGCCCAAAATGTCGAAGAGGAAGAGCAGTTGAACGGAATGGACAGTGTCTTGAAAGGAGGGTATAAGATGAACATCAACAAAAGCAAAACGAGGATAATGGAATGTAGTCGAATTAAGTCGGGTGATGCTGAGGGAATTAGATTAGGAAATGAGACACTTAGAGTAGTAAAGCAATTTTGCTATTTGGGGAGCAAAATAACTGATGATGGTCGAAGTAGAGAGGATATAAAATGTAGACTGGCAATGGCAACTAAAGCGCTTCTGAAGAAGCGAAATATTTGTTAACATCGAGTATAGATTTAAGTGTCAGGAAGTCGTTTCTGAAAGTATTTGTATGGAGTGTAGCCATGTATGGAAGTGAAACATGGACGATAAATAGTTTGGACAAGAAGAGAATAGAAGCTTTTGAAATGTGGTGCTACAGAAGAATGCTGAAGATTAGATGGGTAGATCACATAACTAATGAGGAGGTGCTGAATAGATTGGGGAGAAGAGAAAATTGTGGCACAACTTGACTAGAAGAAGGGATCGGTTGGTAGCACATGTTCTGAGGCATCGAGGGATCACCAATTTAGTATTGGAGGGCAGCGTAGAGGGTAAAAATCGTAGAGGGAGAGCAAGAGATGAATACACTAAGCAGATTCAGAAGGATGTAGGCTGCAGTAGGTATTGGGAGATGAAGCAGCTTGCACAGGATAGAGTAGCAAGGAGAGCTGCACAAACCAGTCTCAGGAGTGAAGATCACAACAACAACATGTCGAAGAGACAGATAATACATCTGCTACTGCTTTATTTGATAGCATTTAGAACTCTGTCTTTAAGCTTAACCGGAAACGTAACTGTGACAAAGCTTTATAAAGTTTCTGTAACTTAAAGTCACTGGAATTTTCGAGAAGCTGCTCGTTTTAATTTATACCTCACGTCGATTTCATAAAATTGTCTCCTTCCATGAGATTGTAGTTTCAAATGTTACTACTAGGCAGAGCAGGAAATAGTCGTCGAAAGTTTTTTCAAGCCCCTACAAATGTTCTTTAATTATGTTCTTAAGATTGTTGTGTGAAATAAGATGTATTTCTACTAGCAAATCTTAAAGAATATCGAAGCTTTCATTTTGATAGGAATTTAAACAGATTTCCCGAACTGCAAGAGTTTTAATGAACGAATAAATATGGTCTTTCACAGTACAAGGGTTTATGTTTGGTCCCTGAAGTAATAAATTTAAAGTGTTAATCTTTAAGAAAAATCTGCGAAATACACTCTGAAGCCAGGCTTTGCCTTGGGGAATGTGCAGCTAGGGAGAAAAACATAAACTTCATACAATATAAGAAACTTTTTGGCGCGAGATAACCATCTAACTCCACTGTGTGTTCCCAAAAACTTTTAAATACTTGCCATTCCCTCACACATATTACAAAAATTTGATTGTTAATAGTACGATCTTTAATAAAATTAACTATTTTCACTGAATCGTAGGGTACAGATTTTTCTTCACACGCTCATAACATTACCTTCATTTAACAATTACAAACAACGGAGGAGATTTAAGGAATTACCTTATTCCTGATGTTACACTCACACTTTATTTTATGTAAGACCAGAGGGGAAATTCGGGCCACAGAGATATCGTTTCGCACCCGCGACTGTGTGGTGAATGTGGGCCCGAAACTTGTCGAGAAACCGAGCGCCCAGCTCGGGCAGACTCAAGCTAAGGCACGATCTAGCGAGGTGGCGCTGCTGTTTTCACACTGGACTGGTAGTCGGAAGGACGACGGTTCAAACCCGCGTCCGGCCATCCAGAACTAGGTTCTCCATGATTTCACTAACTCGTTTGAGGCAAATGTCGGAATGGTTTCTTGGAAAGGGTACGACCGATTTCCTTCCTCACCATTGCCACAAACCATCTCTGATTTGCACCGTATCGACAGGACGTTAACCCCCATCTTTCTTCCTTCCTTCTTGACGGGGAACCGTGTAACCGAGTGGACCTCCGGACTGCCCCACCAGCTAATAGGGTAGGACGAGTCAAGGCTTGCCCGGCAGTCGTGACTACGGCCCCGGGTAGGCCGCACAGACCCCTTGCACGCCTTCAAGGAAAAGTAAGTAATGAACTATTATGCCACCGGAAGTCTGTAGATCCACTGGGAAAAGATCGAACTGAAGCCAGAGAAAGAGTGTGAGCTCCGTACAGGTGTATTGGCAGGCGCGTAGAGAATTGGAAGACGGTGTCACAGGTTGAGCTCCGGAAAGTACATCCAAAGGAAAGAGACGGTGCTTTCGATAAAGACTAAAACGCAAAAGGCGAGAGTGAGTAGCGACAGAAGCCAAACTGTTGACCCACATTAGAGGCAGGCTACAGGGATTCCCGGAGAGAAGCAAAAAGGGCGCTGTCAAAATGAAACAAGGCTCATATAGAACCCCAAGAAGAATGGGTGTGCTGATTAGAGACAGGGGGAACGGAATGAGAGACGGTATCATTTCGAAACAGGAGATCACTAGGGCTTGTATCTACCTGAGGCATTAGTAAAAGTAGGAACTGTTGAATGCAGAACAGTCAGTGTGCTGATCACCACAGATGAAACTATGTCAGTAGAATGCCCACGGTTGGTAGTAGAATCAGTAACAGAGAAGATATTGTTGCAAGAACATTCAGAGTGAACTGTATCAGCTAAAACAAGACACAGTTGAAAGCGAGAATAAGTATACTAAAACATATAGAAGCAAGTGAGTCATCTGAATGCAGAAGAGAAAGCAGCAATTTTAGAGCTATGCACCATGTTCAGCGATGATTTCCGTTTGCCAGGAGACAAATCACCTTACACAGATAGCATTGTGTCAGAAATTAAACTGATACCGGAGGCAGAAGCTAGCATGATACTTACACCTTCCCGACCCTTCAGAATAAAACAAGCCCAAAAAGAGGAGCTCCAGCAATAAATTGAAAAGATGTTAGAAGGTGACACCATGGCACCAAGCAAAAGTGGTTGGAACGTTTCATTAATTTTGATTTTGAAGAAGGTGGACGCCAGAAGGAAACAAAAACGGCGAATAGTCATGGGCTATAAGTGACTGAATGAAATCTCCCTAAATTCACTATTTCCGAAGGGCAAGAACAGACGAAATTCTTGACTGTCTAGAAAAGGCAAAGTACTTCTAGGCCCTCGATTTAGCGAAGGGCCATTATCAGCTCTTATTAGACGAAAAGGACAAGAAAAGAGAGATTTCAGTACGCCGTATGAGTGAGTATTTGACTACAAACGAATACCCTTCGGTCTCAAAACAGCACGAGATACATTTCAGAACTGGATGTATTCCATCTTGACAGGATTACAAGGTGACAAGTTGTTCGTGTACTTGGGTGACGGGTTGATATTTGGCTCCTAGTTAGAACAACACACTGTGCAGCCGACGGAAGTCAAAATTAACAAGGAATACCTTGAGCGCAAGGTCGTAAGAGGCCACTGACGTTTCCGGCATTCGACGTTCCACGTATTACATCCACGCAACCACACTATTGGCTGCTAACAGCAACAGGGGGCGGCATGAAGCTACGAAGCGTAGTTGAACTGCATAATCGACAAATAACTCAGAGCAGTGCTACAGTGTTAGTGGTGTTGATACAAAGCAGAGCAGTGGCAACAATAAACAAAGCAAGCATTTCGTCATATCAGAAAAGAACTCAAGGAATTTCAGAGAGTGAGAAGAAAGTGGCAGTTGAACTATTAGAGTTTCTCCAAGAATATGTGGTGTTGTATATTCTGCCGGCCGGGGTGGTGGAGCGGTACTAGGCGTTACAGCCTGGAACCGCGCGACCGCTACGGTCGCAGGTTCGAATCCTGCCTCGGGCATGGATGTGTGTGATGTCCTTAGGTTAGTTAGGTTTAATTAGTTCTACGTTTTAGGGGACTGATGACCTCAATGACCTCAGAAGTTAAGTCCCATAGTGCTCAGAGCCATTTGAACCAATCGTATATTCTCCACTGTGTGGACATTGTACGTGAGGAGTACAATGATGGTAATAAGTGCTTAACAAGTGAAAGTGATATTAAAACAGGTGTAGGGCCATGTAGTTAATCATCCTTGTCAGACAGGGAACAGATTTTGAGTAAATCCGCAACAATGTGACCGTGCAGTGCATAAGCAAATGTACGGATATTCAAGTGAGGATAAGACAATAAGACAAGCTTATTATAAAAGCTTGTGTTTGCACGTTCAAAGACGCTCGACAGAATTTACAGGATATGCATGATACAGACCTACTGCATGCACTGCTAAGCACATCAAACTGCGCACCACGTACATTACAGTGATTTCAGTGGAAGAAGTGGATGGTTGAGTAACTTAAAACAGTGTTACAGAATTGGAAGACGTAAGACAACCAAATTTCAAATAGATCGTCAACTTAACGAAAGTTTGCAGATGAGATAAACAAACTTATCCTGTCGTTCAGTAAGAAATTTGTTTTCAGCTCCTAGAAATTTTAAATAGACAATGCATATGAAAGGAACCCTAGAAATTAAAGATACAAAGAGAGTTGTACCAAGATCAAGTAACATCAGTGTCTCAAAAGAGTCGTATGCAGTTATGCTGACTGTTAATCTGGATGGCAAATTGGCTGGAAAGTTATTTATTGTGCTGCGAGAAGTCGGAGGTGCTTTGCCCCCCTACGAGATACTTTCTCGTGTGTGTGATCTTGCAAGGGCAGTAGGGGATATTTACATCACAGCAAGTAAGAGTGCTAAAATGGGCATAAGAGAACTACAACTTTGACACGAGGACTTATTTTGGCCAGTAGCTCTTGCTTTATTCCTGATGTGCATATAAAAATCTCACTCCTATCATACTCCTATCCCTCCACAAAAGTGTGTGACATTGCAATTCCTACCGCCTGTAACCACTGGACAAATTCTGCCTCTAGGTCCTTGCCTTTTACCTGCCTATAAAACATATTATCGCACTATTTGCAGGTAGGCCTTAAAGGTTAGCGAGTTTCGTGATAAGCTCCACGACACGGTTTCATGTCATCACATTCGATTAGTGCTCATCTCCTCGGTACACCAATATGACTCTTCACGCATCATTTAAGAGTGAACACCTTGCTGAACGTCCTGCATCGTTTGTAACTCCCAAGGAGTTCGGCCTCGATGTTGATGGTGCGAACCTTTGTGATCATGTAAGGTGTCAGGCAAATCTAACACCTTGCATGAAAAGCCTGACATGATAGCAAATCCATCAATATGTCACATAGCTCCGAATAAATCCTGACATTAAATTAACCAAAGTAATACGATCAACGAGTGAGCAAATGGAACACCACAGACTAACACAAGTACGCGTAAATGCATGTCATAGCTTCCCACTGTGAAACAGACGCAGTTCCGAGGGCAGAAACGAGAACAGAAGCCGAGAGCAGAGCTGTGTAGGCTAGAAGACCCTACAATAAGGGACACCCACATCCCCCGCCGACCGTCAAGAGCACCCCCCAGCCCATGTTAAAAGATAGAGCCCTCCAGAAGAACAGTGTAGATCTTACGATAACACTAAAAGGGCCACACCAGCTGCAAGTTCTAGCGTGAGACTATACGCATCTCTATTACATAGCAAACATTAAAAACATTGCCCCACCATGAAAAGTATCAAGTTTCTCATTGGATAGACAGAATTTTTGTAGCTTAACATTGAGACCCTGATTGGTCCATATCATGCATTTGCGATTCCAATCACAGGCGGACAGTAACATACGTGAAATCAGGCAGGCTACACCGCAACAAACACGTTTCGAAACTCTTGATGAACAAACGGCACCACAAACACATGCGGAACCACAAATGTAGGTTTCAAAACAGTTTGGATCGTGCAATGAGGCGGCACGCTTAGCCAGACAAGATACCGAACCAGTACGTGACAATGGAAAGCCGGGTCGCGAAGAGTACAGTGAAATGCATTCAGCTACACGTTCACAACCGATGGAAGAAATTATTGCGTACCACTTCAACGATATCAAGCAAGGGTAGGCGAAAGTTACAGTGAACAATATCCAATGGATCCACCACAACCGGAAAGAACGACGAGAGAAATGATCAGAAACAAAAGTGGCGAAGAATCGTGAATTTCATATGGAACCATGACAAAGTAAGACAACAATCATTTCCTCATAGTAAGAAAATTTCATCACTTTCGAGAAGGAAACTCATGACATCCACGAACTTTTATTATTCAGTTCCGAGTAGGATTACCAGAACACTGGACGCTAGCACACAAATAAGACTTTATATGTTCACACATGTCATGAACAATCGCAGAAACCATGCAGAATGTTGCAGCGACTTGCCGATCGTACGAATATTTCAGAGAGAAGTTTCTCTCACGATATTGGTCCAGGGAAGCACAGAACAGAGCGAAGTACGAATTACTACAGAACCCATATTTTGAAAATTCAGTAGAGAAGAGTCCTATGAAATTTTTCGAAGTAATGGCAAAGAAAAATCAGTGCTTAGATGTACCATACAGTGACGGAGGGTTGATTAAATTATGCGCGATGAAGTTACCATTGAAATACCAGCAGTCATTAGTAGTTCGTGGAGGCATTGACGTCGAAGCATTTAAACCAAGAAAAAGACGAAGCACACGTGAAAACGAAAGCAAAAATCAGTGCAATCTACAGGACACAGTACGAAGAAACAATAATTATGAACCACGTGATACCTTCGCACCAAGAAACGACCACGTATTTCAACGAAGCAACGGTTATGTATTTAGAAGAGAATATGGCAATATAATTCACCCAGGAACAGCAACAACTATTACAGAGGGAATAATGACAACCAGAACGGGTATTGGAGAACCAATAGACCGACAAATTATCAACAAAGAAACCAATAGCAACAAGCTTAACATAGAAAAAAAATATAGAAAAGAGAATACAGATAGAAGAGGTGGAGGTAAGACCACCAAACTCCGAAAAACGTTCGAATGACAGCTAAGCGCCCAAGCCAAAGAGAATGACCCACTGACCCAGGATAATTACAGCAACTTGAACAGAGAAGTAAATACCTTATCACCAGAAGAGAAGAAGGAAGAAACAAAACCACAGGGACCAAATGAAAAGAAGACAGGAAAATAACAATATCGTGTTGGGACGAAATTAATTGGTAGAATACTGACGGGGAAGATGAATTACCAGAGGCATGCACAACGAATACAGGAGGAAAGAATGAAGTAATGTGTATTACAGAGCTTTTTGAGATGGAAACCAGGGAAAGCGAATTCAATGAGGATAATGCGCTGTCGACAGAAGTTACTAGTGGGCACACAACCCAACGTATATAATGAAGGAAGTTATGAAGCGATAATTAGAACATTTAGTTGCGATTATGTGGAAGTAGCGACGAAGTAGGAGGAGGTAGACGAAGATGATGGAAAAGCAAAGGATGTTGAAGAAAACGTAAATGAAGGAAGAAATAGAGAAGAGGAAATAAAAGAGAGAAAAGTAGCAATCGAAGCTTATCCTACAGAAAGTTCGAATTCACAGGGGAAAGTCCTGAAAAGACTCATGTATGATTCAGTGGAGGATTCGTTGATGCTAGAAGAAGAAGAACAGACCCATCCCCTTTCAAATTCAACCATTTGTGAAGGCCATGATAAAACAGATCCCAGTCAATATTGTAATTGATAGCTGAAGTGAACTGACCGCGATCTCAGAAAATTTATTCATGCAGTGTAATTCCAATGAGGAATTTCCAGTTCTGAAAACATGGAAGATTAAACTAAGAAGTCCTATTAGAAGCAATGCTGCGGAAGTTGCGAGACAAACAAGGTTAACTCTTTCGTGCCAAGGTCTAAAGATCGAAGCCAACTTCGTGATTATACAGAATTGTTAAGGCTTTCGTGGTCACTTGTTGACAAACTTCGTGATCATACGTAAACTAACTGTAGATTTGATTATAGGTGCAGATTTTTTAAATGAGAGACGAGCGATAACAGGTATGGGGAAAGGTAGCGTAACATTCGGGAATGTCACATTTCTCTTTTAGAAAAAGCTAAAATTAGAAAAAATATCAGTTATAAGCAAACAATTAAGAATGATGCGAGATAAAGAGGATGAAAAATTAGAATGATATACACAAAAGGGGGAATCGCCTCAACTCATGTTAGAAGTCCATAAAGAAATCGACGAAAATTGCAAGACGTTCAAGGCATTTCGGAACACAGTGAAAGAGAATTAGAGGGTATTTTACGAGATAAAGCACAGCTATTCTTACCTAAGACTGGCAGTATTAAACACTTTCAGTACAAGTTTGAAGTGAAACAGCAGAAACCATTTAGAGTGCCACCATATTCAATCCCATTAAGCTATAGGAATAAAGTATTCCAAAAGACATCTAAAATGGTAGATGATGATATTATTGAACCAGCTACTTCCACATATAACAGCCCGCTCCATATTGCACAAAAACGAGATGGGAGCATCCGGTTAGTGCTTGATTCCAGACAGATCAACATAATCATAAACACTGAGACAGATCGCCCAGAAAAATTAGAGGAATTGATACAAAACTTCCACGGTGCTAAGATATTTTCACCAACTGATTTACAGAGTAGTTTCTGGCAAATAGAATTGGCCCCAGAATGTAGAAAATTTACAGCATTTATCATATTCGGTAAGTGTTACGAATTTAAACGATTGCCATTTGGTTTAAACATATCATCAGCAGCGTTTATTAGGGGATTTAGTACTATACTCAGTCCTGAAATTTTCCAAAAAATTACATGTTATGTTCATAATGTGATTATAGCAAAACCATCTTGGGAACATCACAACGACACATTAAATCAGTTTTTACAGATCATGAAAGAGCATGGGGTTAAAGTAAATATAACAAAATCCAAATTTGGATGGCGAGAGGTCAAATTTCTAGGACACACAATTTCAGAGAAAGGGGTAATGCCCGACCCGGAAAAACTAACGGCCATCAAAGAACTCTGTACTTCATATAATAAGAAAACTCTCAGAGGATTTCTAGGTCTCACCGGATTCTATAAAAAATTTATTTGGACCGACTCTCTCGCAACACCATGCCTATGTGCATTGACTGGAAAAACACGCCATGGCTATGGTATCAGCAAGCCAATGAAGAATTTTTAAAAGTGAAAAACGCACTAACAACAGCTCCGATTTTAGCACATCCTTATCTAACACAAAATTTTTGTATGGCCACTGATAGCGCGAAAACAGTTTTAGCAGTTGTTTTATTCCAAGAATACGAACAGGCAAGGCTAAGATCATACACAACAATTGCATTTTCCTGTCATGTACTCACAAAAAGCAAGAAAAATTATTCAGTCACGGAGCTGGAAGCATTGGCCATTGTATGGGGCTTCCAACGTTTTCGATACTTCCTATTCGGAAGAAAAACAAATCTATACACTGACGACGAAGCATTAGAATTTCTGTTATCCGTCAAACTAACTCATGGGAGGTTAGCCAGATGGATGCTAATACTACAAGAATTTGACTTCACTATTACACACATACCAGGACCAGCGAATGTATTAGCATATGCTTTATCACGATGTCCACAGGGTGCATCCAATAACATTGGTTTGGAAGCAACAGAAGACCAGTTTAGAACGTATTATATGAAACAAGTACCTTTTGGAAAACTACATTACGACAGAATTCAAAAACATAGGCAAAGAACAGGACAAGGATCTTGAAATACTAGGAATCAAACATAAGTGAAGAAGTAAGGATTTTCCGGACATTCGACAGCACTACTAAAAAATAATGTTTTATTTTTTAGACGGAATATTGCAACGAATGAATGGTTAATTTATATCCCAGATGAACTAATTAATAAGTACATATGGTACACACATTTAAGTAATGGCCACTTTGGAGCAAAGAAATGCTTTTTAAAAATAAAACAAACAGGACATTTTCCTAATATGGAAAGACGAATTAGAACAATATTAGTCAAATGCAAAAAAATGTATGAGGGCTCAACACGTCACTTTCCAAACCAAACCACCTATGGTTCCGATAATCCCTAAAAATTAAAACAAGTAGCTGCAACGGATTTGATGGGGCCCCACCCACGCACGAAAAGTTGATATATTTTCATATTTGTCATTTTGTAACTTACTTCTAAATATGTTGCTTTTACGCCATTAAAATGGGCATCAGGTCTTACTATAAGTAAAGCATTTAGAAAAAAATTCTCATACAAGTAGGTCGAGTGGAACGAATAATTTCGGATAATGACCCACAATACAAATCAATGCAATGGCAGAACACATTAAAACAACACAAAATAAAACCCTTCTACATATCTAAGTACAAACCTAGTGCAAATCCAGCAGCATGATCTATGATGGACATAGGCACTTTATGCCGATTATATGCAGACAAAAGACACAACACTTGGGATATATACCTTAAAGATTTTCAAGAAGTAATAAATGAAATGCCACAGAGCACTACACTACTACCTCCAGTAAAGTAGTAAAGAGCAGAAACAAGTCATAGCAACAGCACTCTCCAACATCAGAAAGGCAGCTATTAAAAGAGAAGAAAGAGGAGATAGAACAGCAATTAAACGACCATTCTCAGTAGGCTATAAAGTATTTGTAAGAACACACCATCTCTCCAGCAAACAGAAACACAAAATACATAAGTTTTATGCTGCATACAAAGGACCAGCTGCAAGTTTTAGCGTGGGTTTATACGTGTCTCTGTTACGTATCAAACATTAAAAACATTGCCCCAACATGAAAAGTATTACGTTTCCCATTGGATAGACAGAATTTTTGTAGGCGAAGCTTAAGGTTAACATTGAGACCCTGATTAGTAAATTGAAAACACAGCCCGATACTTTTCTTAAATTAACTTTGGTAAATTGTAGTAAGGAGAAGTTCGACAGAGTTGCTACCAAGACGGCGAGGTGTATGGAGCTGCGCCGCCGGCCACCCCCTAATGCTGACTAACCACCGACAAGGTAATGAACGCACACAATGCCGCATAAGAGCGCTTAAGGCTTCACTCAGAACTGCAGAAATCTCATCTGTTACATCCCCTTTTTACATAATACTAGTGTCGATCGTCAATTAAACTTCGTGGTATTCACATTTGCTACTTGAAGTTAAAATCTGAAACGCGATGATTTATCTGTTATATAATTATTGAGAAGCCACATCAGCCACTGTAATTTACGACAAGTTAAATAAGTAATTAAAGATAATTGACAGTCACTGTAGACTATTTTTGATAGTTCTCCATTTATGAAACTTAATTTAAACCTAGATTATAGATGTGATATGGCATAGATCATCCTTCGATCCATTATAGAACTTGGAAATCCATTCAGGGAATATTCGTTCACATTTTTGTTGAACGTAGTTAGTTTTTATCATCCTGTATTAAAATATTTCCTTTTATCAATTGTGCAATTTATAAACAATGTTTTGTGAGTAGAATAAAAATTCCAATGGTGAACTTCACCGATTTTTCGACGTTATTTCACCAGCTAACTAAAAATAGGAAAGCCTTGAACCCCTTCCACTAAATTAAATTAGTATTAAGATTCTTTTACAGGGAGTGCAGTGGAGCTGACGCTGAAAGTATCAAGTATTTGATTATATCATCGCTAGTCTCATTGAACTCTTCTGAACTATACATGTCATGTGTGGTCTGACGTCTCCTTACCAGCAACAGGTCCCAGGTTCAAACTAGTCAATTCCCAAAAAAACACGCTCAGAGCGTCGTTGCGCGAAAGTGGTAGGGAGACACGACTTAGAACAAACAGACACCACTCAGAATGTTAGAATCACTGTGATGTGCAATTTATCATTTAGTGTTCATAGTGCAAGTTAATGGTTTGTTCAGAACATTTCTTGAACGTCGGCGATGTTCATTTTTTGAAGTGTAATACATACATCCCACAGGAGGTTGATCTCTGCATCTCCAGGACACTCATTTCCTGTCACCCTCCTGATACAAATCGTGAGACATTATCAGCTAATATTTTTATTAGCATAATTATCAACATAACACTTTCAGGTCAACCTTACTACAGATTGTCTTTAGTACGAAGATCAGACGTACTTTTCTCATTCTTACTCCCACAAAAAATAATGACATACACATAACTGGAAAGCTAGGATTGGTATTTATTTAAGTAAAAACGTTTTTTCAAAAGTAATACTTCCTCATGAATTTGGCCCACACATACACTAGGTAACGACGACTTAACTGCACACACACACACACACACACACACACACACACACACACACACACAGAATGACATAGAAAAGTGGTAATAAGATACTAAGATCGCCATATACTGCAAGAAGTGCTATCACCTCCTATATCAGTAGTGTTTGAGCCATTTGGGAGAGCAGACCAACGACTGAGAAACATTTAGAAGACATATCAAACTACTATTATTATCTTCTCTTGTCTATGGTATTTCTGTGCTGTATGGTAGTCTTACCAGGTAGATTTTCTCGAAAAAGCGCACAATCAATTCAAATCCTACCCACCCCCTCTCTGTCTGAGAATACATGTATGAGTACACCAAGTGACTGATTCTGTGTAATCTATGTTCATATTAAATAATTATTACTATCCACAGACCGATAATAGTTTACAACTTTTATCGGTCTTGGTTGTCAACAAAGTGTACTTCTACACCCGTCAACTTTCTTACATTTTAATTACCCCATTGTAATACAGCACTTATGTATAATAACTATATCATCTGTGTTAACAAAGACCGTCTGCAATATCCAGTCAGTTCGCCTTGTTAGTAGAGTAACCTACAAATAGTATTATGTACACATGTTAGCTGCCTTTTTTAGTGGATTTCCTTCAACGTACATTATGTATGGCTGTCTTCTCCCCCTTACTACATTCAGTAGCGTACTGCTGCATGGAAGACGCGATTTGAAATTAAAGTCAAACATCTCCATTTTCTTAAATATCCTTACCACAATATAGCATTATATCCAAATCGCTAACGTAACTGACTATGCAAAGTTTCGGCAATAGCAAGTATTAGCATAGACCAGCTCCACTTGACATGACATAACTACTGGTTTCTACATTTGCTCGAAATGGGAACCATCCTTTCCTTGCTTGTTTTTTCTAATAGATGCCTCTTGATGTCACACTATTGTCGAATATGGCAGTTTTTTCTTCACACTGTGTCCCTAGACTATCTCATCTTTCCACCATTAACTCACATGCATGTGGAGTCATCCTACATCTAGTCCATATATACTATGAAACGTCCCCTTAGAAAAATTTCACTGTAATTTCTCAGTTTACTTTGGAGCCTAGTATTACGTTTTTCACTGCCATTATTGTCACAATATTTCACACGACAACACAGAAATACACAATTTGAAGAGGAAAACAAGAAAATACATTAACATAACATTGAAAATAATGTCTCGTTAATTGCAAGCGCAGCTGCGAAATACTTGGTGCAAATCTACATGCATGTCACAACTGTAATACTGTACAAGAATGAAAAACTACAACTACAAAAGAAATTCTCTCTACAATTACATGCTAGCAATAAACAAAGGCTGCACTAATTGCACAAACTAGAAAAAAAATCAGAAGATTCCAGTGAGGTATCCTCGGCTAAGGGTCGACATATGAAACGTCCCCTTAGAAAAATTATACATGACTGTGTTTAAACTGACACACAATATTTTTAGCGCAACGCAATCTGACTTTCAAAAATCCGTGCAAAAGAATGGCCCTGGCTAACATTAACCTATACCTTTCACAAATCACTTACCTCACCAAAAATCTTCCTTACTCGAACTACTGCAATACAGCGAGCGCCACTACTGCCAGCTAAATAAAAGATTCAAACTACGGAAGGCACTAACTACTGATAGGTATAGTTAGCAAATGAAAGATTTTAATAGAGAACAAACAATGTATTTACCTTAATAGTCATAATATATATATCAGTTCGTGACACCATATCTTACAAATCTCAAAACTCCGCCATCTCTCTACCCACGTCCACCACTGCTGGCGGCTCACCTCCAACTGCGCAACGCTACGCGCTGTTAGCATCCAGCTGCCGCTGCTCAACACTACAATGGCAGACAACAATGCAAACTAAACACAGACTGCGCACAGCACAGCCAGTGATTTTTCATACCGAGCGCTAAGCGGCGTTACCAATAAGAAAACCTAAACAGCCTACTTACAATACATCCCATATACCTATATCTAGCTCATTTGCTGAAGTCCTACAGCTTATTGTGCTAATGGTAGCCGCTCCCCTTGTAGAAAATCTTTCTAAGCATATTAAAAATCATTTGTTTTACTGTGCAATACACCCTGATACAACATAGAGTTATGGATTCTACCTGATCCCTGTGGACTGCTATCCCCACATCCCATACATTTGTTACCAGATGATACTCTGGAAGGAGTAAAATGGTTTCTTTTTAAGCCTACAGAAGACCATACGGTTTGGTAAACATGGTAAAGTCTTCCAAGTCCATGTTTAAGAAACAAATTAATGATTTTTTAACTTGATCATTTTCCTTGAAGGAAGTGTTAAGATCTCAGTGGCATCATATTAACAGTTGACCTGTCTAGTAATTTACCAACTGAGCTATCAATCCCACATATCTTTATAGGCTTTGTAAATACAATTCGTCTTTCCATACGAAGCTAGTGATCTATGAGGAAAACGACTACAATACAATTATCAGCATCAAATTTCGTTATTTGCTCATCAACCAGATTTTCTATTTTTTACGTATTTTCCGTATTTTTTACATATTTTCCATAGTATACATGTAGTTTTCAAGAACATTTGTGTTCTTATTTCCTATCATACCAGTTTTCTTTAAAAATTGTCTGCAACAACACATGTTCCTCAATCTAGAATGTATGTAAACATGTAAAAGACGGAAATAGTAATTACGTTCAAGGTACCTTTTGGAAATACACACAGTTCAAATGTACTATATTTTGTGTGTGTGTGTGTGTGTGTGTGTGTGTGTGTGTGTGTGTGCTGGAGTCTTGTGGGGGTCCCAAACCATTCCCACCCACACCCTGAACACTATGCGAGCGTAATACTGGCGCATTCACCTTGTGAAACAGTCAATCGACATAGAGATGCTACTGTGAATGCAGTGAATCCACCTCTAGATACTATGCCGAATTTAATGATGGTGGATCCACTCCTGAACCCTCTCCCAAACACACAGTGAAGGCCGCTACAAGAATCCAATAAAACACACACACACCAAATAGTGGAGTTGATCTGTGTATATTTACAGTAGCATAAAGCCAGTTCCATGAAAATTATAACTATTTCCACTTGTTAGGGTACTGGTGTGTAGTAACTGTAAGTGGTTGTTCTTTGGAGGGCGACAATGCCCGGTGGCTCAGGTAGTCGCAAGCAGAAGCAGTTGTTGAGATGCTGCGGAAGGTGTAGGCTGTGTGAGCCAAAGGCGGTTGCGTAGCGAAGGATTTATCTCTATGTTTAATAGTAGTGGTACACAGTTTGTATAATAGTGTGTTTATGTTTGTGCAGTGTGGTAAAGTAAATAAATTAAAGTTTATCAGTTCTTAATGCGTCTCCATCAGTTAGTACCACACCATTGCATTTAACAATGAACGAAGTCTCGATATACACAGTCAACTACAACAAGAGGATTGTATCATAATAATCATTAATTGACCCATATAATCCCCAAGGAATAGGGAGCTTATATTTCGCGACGCGTGTGTAGGGCGTCGATTCCCTCGCAATCATCGGATCGTCGGGAAGACGTCACAACAAACGGTGAGTGAAGCAGCTAATTGCGACCGCGGCGATTCGTTTCTAATTGTTTTCCACGTTGCACAGGAGAAATTAGGAAAGGACCTCTGAACTATGTTAGAGACTGTGATATTTATAATATGATCTTTTAAATTAAATGTTGCAACTTATTATTAACGGACAGTGATTTATGTGAACATTGTTAACATTGCGGACACAACGCAAAACAACAGTGCAGTTATTAATGAGGAGCGACAAGTTAATTCTGTAGTCAATGTAGAATGCGAGTTTGGACTTGAGAATACCACACTTTTACGTAATGGAAGATAGTGGTGCAGTTAGCTTCGATTCAACGACGCTTAGGTCAACACCAGTAAGTAGTCAACAAACGGGAACGAGTATTAGAAATAACGATTTGATAGTGTAGATGTTGAGAGAAATCAAACAGGAAAGCAGGAAGCCAATGAAGAAAGAAAGAATTTATCAAATGCAATGGTTAACTTGCGAACTGAGCTCACTAATTCACATGATCAGAAACATAAGGAGCTCCAAAAGAAATGTGATACCAAAGATGAAGAACTTGAAAATAAAATGCAAGATCTTAACACAAAAGCTAATGAAGAAGGTAAACAATCGAACACGTTAGTTAAGAAAGTTCAAGAAACAGTTAAGGCTCAAAACGATGAAATTTTTAAAATTAAGAGTACATGTAAAGGCAACAAAGAAACAATTGTTAAGTTAGTTCAAGGCGTACAGACACAATGTACTGAAGTGAGTACCGAAGTAGGCGAAATTCGCCAAAAAGCAATGTCATCCGAAAATGGTTTGAACAATGTCAATAAAGACCTTATACGTCAGGAAATGAATGCAGCGTTAGGCTAAGTTGATAACAGTATGGTTAACGTACTTCAAGTTATTGTAGATAATGGATTTAGCGTACGAAACTTTCAAGATGTTGTTGTTGTTGTTGTTGTTGTTGTGGTGGTGTTCAGTCCTGAGACTGGTTTGATGCAGTTCCCCATGCTACCCTATCCTGTGCAAGCTGCTTCATGTCCCAATACCTACTGCAGCCTACATCCTTCTGAATCTGCTTAGTGTATTCATCTCTTGGTCTCCCTCTACGATTTTTACCTTCCACTCTGCCCTCCAATACTAAATTGGTGATCCCTCGATGTCTCGGAACATGTCCTACCAACCGATCCCTTCTTCTCGTCAAGTTGTGCCACAAACACAGCTACTTCACCTTTACCAATGCACCGGCATACGTAGACTAATCGAACATTCACTTCTGATTGTTTAGAGTCTGGTAAGCATGGAGAATTAGTAGAGGACACTTCAAAAGAAGAGTCACTGCACTTTATTACTATCGGTACTTGTAACCTTAGCCTGGTTCCAGTAGAGACAGTAATGGATCCTTTACATTTTACACACACTGCAATTTGGCTAACTAGGCTACCTAACCTGTTGATATTAACAATATCGTAGCAACCTTCTTCTTTTCCATATGTTGTTGTTTGTTGTTGTGCTCTTCAGTCCTGAGACTGGTTTGATGCATCTCTCCATGCTACTCTATCCTGTGCAAGCTGCTTCATCTCCCAGTACCTACTGCAGCCTACATCCTTCTGAATCTGCTTAGTGTATTCATCTCTTGGTCTCCCTCTACGATTTTTACCTTCCACTCTGCCCTCCAATACTAAATTGGTGATCCCTCGATGTCTCGGAACATGTCCTACCAACCGATCCCTTCTTCTCGTCAAGTTGTGCCACAACCTTCTCTTCCCCCCAATCCTATTCAATATTTCCTCATTAGTTATGTGATCTACCCATCTAATCTTCAGCATTCTTCTGTAGCACCACATTTCAAAAGTTTCTATTCTCTTCTTGTCCAAACTATTTATCGTCCATGTTTCACTTCCATACATGGCTACACTCCATACAAATATTTTCAGAAATGACTTCCTGCCACTTAAATCTATACTCGATGTTAACAAATTTCTCTTCTTCAGAAGCGCTTTCCTTGCCATTGCCAGTCTACATTTTATATCCTCTCTACTTCGACCATCATCAGTTATTTTGCTCCTCAAACAGCAAAACTGCTTTACTACTCTAAGTGTCTCATTTCCTAATCTAATTCCCTCAGCATCACCCGACTTAATTCGACTACATTCCATTATCCTCGTTTTGCTTTTGTTGATGTTCATCTAATACCCTCCTTTCAAGACACTGTCCATTCCATTCAACTGCTCTTCCAAGTCCTTTGCTGTCTCTGACAGAATTACAATGTCATTTCAAGATTACGATCCGAAACAAGGTATTCATGCAGTTGTCTTTATTAAGCAATTTAAACACGCGTTTCCAAGACATTATACGGAACGTGCGAAAATTGATACGTGCATTAGCCACATGAAAGGCAAAACACATATCTGGGGCATCAGTATTCCAGAAAATTATTCACCGTTCAAAGAATTTGAATTTGCATTCTTGAGTAAATTTTGGTCGCGAGAAAAACAATGGGATGCAGAATCAAAGATTCTTACACCGCCAAACTACGCAAGACATTATGGAACAATGCTTGAATATACGCAGAAATTTTGGAACGACAATGCCTATCTTGATGCTCCGGTCAAGGAAGAGGAATTGATGTTAATTTTGATACAGAGGCTACCTTTCGCGGTACGTGAAAAGTTAACACTCACTCCAAAATTGAACATGGAGCAGACCTGCCTAATGATCGATAGAATTGATGTACTTAACCATGAACGCGAACAGTGAGAGAGAAATAATGACGATCGTCATTCGCGTGGTAATGGCCCACCGCGACAAGAATTTATGACTAATGGAAGACCAAGCAGATTTGATAGAAGAGGGGACGGAAAACAAAGAAGAAATGAGTATGACGCACGGAACAGATTCAATTACTATCAGTACTCAGATCTATCAAAGTATGAAGAAAACAGGTGACAACAACGATCGCCGGAACAAGAAAAGAGCCCAGAGCGTAATCCACAGGAACGTGAACCGTCAAGTTTTCAAAACCGCTCCTAAACTCAAGTTAAAAGAAATGGGTCGGATATAGCGATTAACGTAATCAAGTGTGAACGAGTAGATGATTTTAAAGACGATTTGTATCGAGAGCATGAAAATAATGATCAAGAAACCTTAATGCCTTTTGTAGACGTGGACGATTGAGGAATTATTGGGGGCGCACTACTGGACACAGCGAGCGAAGCGAGTGCAATTTCAGAAAATCTGTTTTCACAATGAAATAATCTGGTGGCATTTCCAACATTCCCCGTGGACGGCGTACGTATTGTCAGTGCTATAGGTAATAGAAGCAAACCCATTAAAGGTCAAGCTCTATTGAAGTTTAGAATTAATGAAGACGAGTGTGAGCAGAGCGTATTAATTGTTGGATCTCTTAATGTTGGATTAGTTCTTGGAATCGACTAGTTGACTGAAATTAAGTGCAGAATTGAATTTGTGAAGGGTTGTCTGTGGACGATAATAAATAATGTTGAGAAGAAGATAATGTTTAAAGGACTTATTAATGAAGAAAATAAGGGCGCTGCTTGGGTGAAGATGAGGAAAATGCGTTGCTAAGGAGAAGAGGAACTGGCGACTTATGATGATTCTGAGAAAGATCCTGCTCTTCGAGAGAAGAATAATGATGAAGATGCACTGACTGGTATTCGAATCAAGATTCAGACGTCAGTGAACTTGACGGAAGCAAAAAGAGAGGAGTTAATGGAAGTGCTGAGACCCGAAGTTGGCCTGTTTTCAAAATTACCTGGATTAATTAAAGATATTTAGAACATTAAGTTGTATAAGTGTCTTGAACGATCACATGGAAGTGTCAATTTGTGAACCGTGGTTTGTTAAATATGCTACGTTAATGATGGACAAACCTTTGGACAATAGTCGGTAGCTATTGTGAGATGTTGAAGACTGTAGCCGGTAGCTGCAGTGAGTGCATCTTATTCTCTGTTTTTGATATCGTGTGACTTTCTCTTATGTCCTGTGACAGGCGCAGCAGTGGACAACGGAGCGACGCTTGTGGCGTGTGTTTTGGTTTTAAGAAAGCAGGCAACAGTGTACAGCTGAGAGCGCAGCGCGTTAGTCTTTTGTTACCTCACGCTGCCGTAATGTTATTTTATTGTTTTCATGTCTGCCTGCCAATGACCATCTACGCACGGTGCGCAACGGTTTGGGGGAGGAGGAGGTGGCTGACGTCACGAACAGTTGACTGGCATCCGGCACTTGTCAACATAACGGGAACGTGCCGCCGACGAACCGTACGGCGGAATGCGGCGATTCTTCGTGGGCGTAACAACAGCTCCTAGATCTTCCTGTCTCCGGCGGCGTCGATGTCACTCTTCCCTTTCATCAAACGTCGTAACTGCGTGTGACGACCAACTCATCACATAGGACAGAGATAAAAGCAGAGTAACAAGTGCTGTGTTACGTATAGTGTTTGTGAGTCCTCAGCGGCGACGATGCCACTCCACCTAGTGAAATCGTGTGTTCTGCTCAGCTTATAGGTAGGGTCCCAAAGCGGAGTACCCAATATTTCCTAATGGTGCGAAAAGTGCTCAAGTCAACAAAAGTCTTTTTTTTAATAAATAATTCATTCAATGTGACTTGGTTGTAAATGGAAATATTTCTTTAAAGGTATGTACTAATTTCTGTATAAGTAGTCTGTGTGCTGTGAGCCAATTTACAAATTTCAATAGTTAATTGATAAAATGTTTTATGCCCGTAACTGTAGTTTTGACAGATGCATAGTGTCAATGCTTTTGTGTATATAGGTTTTACATTTGTATTAGGTTATTTAAAATTAGGCTCATTTATTCAGATTCCATTCCTTAGTGTCAATTATGTTCTTTACTGTGATTCGTGTGTGTAATTAAGAGTAACCTTTACTAATGTGCTTGATATCTCCAACAAAAGGGAAGCTGTGTCAGTCAAATGATCTTATATCTTTTTACATTTTTCTTGCTGATTAACAGACAGTTAGCAAATTATGTGTACAGTTCTTGCTGTCATTAAATAATTTTCACATTTGCTACATTCATTGATCATGTTTTATGTGCGTGGAGATAAGGTTAATTAACATTAGTTTTATTTCGAAAATTATTTGTTCTCAGGGTCAGGTACTTATTGAAACTACTTTGACATGAAATACTAATTAGTGTAATTTTCAAATTTTGACTTTTTATTGTATAACTTTCGCTAGGCCTTCTGAGTCCCTTCAAAAGGTAAGCTAGCTCTAGTTTTGTTTTGGTGGGGATGTGAGGGTACTAGTGTGTAGTATCTGTAAGTGGTTGTTCTTTGGAGGGTGACAATGCCAGGTGGCGCAGATAGTCGCAAGCAGAAGCAGATGTTGAGAGCCTGGGAAGGTGCAGGCTGCGTGAGCCAAAGGCGGTTGCGTAGCGAAGGATTTATCTCTATGTTCAATAGCAGTGGCACACAGTTTGAATAATAGTGTGTTTACGTTTGTGCAGTGTGGTAAGGGAAATAAATTAAATTTTATCAGTTCTTAATGCGTCTCCATCAGTTAGTACCGCACCATTGCATTTCCAACCATTCAGGACGTAGTACTAAATGGCGTGGCGGATATTCAATAAAACAAAAGTTAGGTAACTGTTCAAAGTTAAGTATCCTTCCATTATTTCCGTGAAAATCATATACTTCCTGCTTAATATTAAAATGAAGCCAGGTTCAAATTTACGCACATGCATACTTCTGACGTAATATTACATGGTCGAAGGTATGTATTGTTGTTGTTGTTGTTGTGGTCTTCAGTCCTGAGACTGGTTTGATGCAGCTTTCCATGCTACTCTATCATGTGCAAGCTACTTAATCTCCCAGTGCCTACTGCAACCTACATGCTTCTGAATCTGCTTAGTGTAGTAATTTTTGTCTCCCTCTACGATTTTTACCCTCCATGCTGCCCTCCAATACTAAATTGGTGATCCCTTGATGTCTCAGAACATGTCCTACCAACCGATCCCTTTTTCTATTCAAGTTGTGCCACAAACTTCTCTTCTCCCCAATCCTGTTCAATACTCCCTCATTAGTTATGTGATCTACCCATCTAATCTTCAGCATTCTTCTGTAGCACCACATTTCGAAAGCTTCTATTCTCTTCTTGTCCAAACTATTTATCGTCCATGTTTCACTTCCATACATGGCTACACTCCATACAAATACTTTCAGAAATGACTTCCTGACACTTAAATCTATACTCGATGTTAACAAGTTTCTCTTCTTCAGAAAGGCTTTCCTTTCCATTGCCAGTCTACATTTTATATCCTCTCTACTTCGACCATCATCAGTTATTTTGCTCCCCAAATAGCAAAACTCCTTTACTACTTTAAGTGTCTCATTCCCTAATGTAATTCCCTCAGCATCACCGGACTTAATTCGACTACATTCCATTGCTTTTGTTGATGTTCATCTTATATCCTCCTTTCAAGACACTATCCACTCCGTTCAACTGCTCTTCCAAGTCCTTTGCTGTCTCTGACAGAATTACAATGTCATCGGCGAACCTCAACATTATGATTTCTTCTCCATCGATTTTAATACCTACTCCGAATTTTTCTTTTGTTTCCTTCACTGCTTGCTCAGTATACAGATTGATTAACATCGGGGAGAGACTACAATCCTGTCTCACTCTCTTCCCAACCACTGCTTCCCATTCATGTCCCTCGACTCTTATAACTGCCATCTGGTTTCTGTACAAATTGTAAATAGCCATTCGCTCCCTGTATTTTACCCCTGCTACCTTCAGAATTTGAATGAGAGTATTCAAATCAACATCTTCAAAAGCTTTCTCTAAGTCTACAAATCTACAAATGCTAGAAACGTAGGTTTGCCCTTCCTTAATCTAGCTTCTAAGATAAGTCGTAGGGTCAGTATTGCCTCACGTGTTCCAACATTTCTACGGAATCCAAACTGATCTTCCCAGATGTCGACTTCTACTTGTTTATCCATTCGTCTGTAAAGAATTCGCGTTAGTATTTTGCAGCTGTGACTTATTAAACTGATAGTTCGTTAATTTTCACATCTGTCAACACCTGCTTTCTTTGGGATTGGAATTGTTATATTCTTCTTGACATCTGAGGGTATTTCGCCTGTCTCATACATCTTGCTCACCAGATGGTAGAGTTTTGTCAGGACTGGCTCTCCCAAGGCCGTCAGTAGTTCCAATGGAATGTTATCTACTCCGGGGGCCTTGTTTCGACTCAGGTCTTTCAGTGCTCTGTCAAACTCTTCACGCAGTATCGTATCTCCCATTTCATCTTCATCTACATCCTCTTCCATTTCCATACTATTGTCCTCAAGTACATCGGCCTTGTATAGACCCTCTATATACTCCTTCCACCTTTCTGCTTTCCCTTCTTTGCTTAGAACTGGGTTTCCATGTGAGCTCTTGATGTTCATAGAAGTGGTTCTCTTATCTCCAACAGTCTCTTTAATTTTCCTGTAGGCAGTATCTACCTTACCCCTAGTGAGATAAGACTCTATATCCTCACATTTGTCCTCTAGCCATCCCTGCTTAGCCATTTTGCACTTCCTGTCGATCTCGTTTTTGAGACGTCTGTATTCCTTTTTGCCTGCTTCATTTACTGCATTTTTATATTTTTTCCTTTCATCAATTAAATTCAATATTTCTTCTGATACCGAAGGATTTCTACTAGCCCTCGTCTTTTTACCTACTTGATTCTCTGCTGCCTTCACTACTTCATCCCTCAAAGCTACCCATTCTTCTTCCACCGTATTTCTTTCCCACATTCCTGTCAATTGCTCCCTTATGCTCTCCCTGAAACTCTGTACAACCTCTGGTTCTTTTAGTTTATCCAACTCCCATCTCCTTAAATTCCCACCTTTTTGCAGTTTCTTTAATTTTAATCTACAGGTCATAACCATTAGATTGTGGTCAGAGTCCACATCTGCCCCTGGAAATGTCTTACAATTTAAAACCTGCTTCCTAAATCTCTGTCTTACCATTATATAATCTATCTGAAACCTGTCGGTAACTCCAGGCTTCTTCCCTGTATACTGCCTTCTTTTGTGATTCTTGAACCAAGTGTTAACTATGATTAAGTTGTGCTCTGTGCAAAATTCTACCAGGCGGCTTCCTCTTTCATTTCTTTGCCCCAGTCCATATTCACCTACTACGTTTCCTTCTCTCCCTTTTCCTACTACCGAATTCCAGTCACCCATGACTATTAAATTTTCGTCACGCTTCACTATCTGAATAATTTCTTTTATTTGATCACACATTTCTTCAATTTCTTCGTCATCTGCAGAGCTAGTTGGCATATAAACTTGTACCACTGTAGTAGGTGTGGGCTTCGTATCTATCTTGGCCACAATAATGCGTTCACTATGCTGTTTGTAGTAGCTTACCCGCATTCCTATTTTCCTATTCATTATTAAACCTACTCCTGCATTACCCCTATTTGATTTTGTGTTTATAACCCTGTCGTCACCTGACCAAAAGTCTTGTTCCTCCTGCCACCAAACTTCACTAATTCCCACTATATCTAACCTTAACCTATCCATTTCCCTTTTTAAATTTTCTAACCTACCTGCCCGATTAAGGGATCTGACATTACACGCTCCGATTCGTAGAACGCCATTTTTCTTTCTCCTGATAACGACATCCTCTTGAGTAATCCCCGCCCGGAGATCCGAATGGGGGCTATTTTACCTCCAGAATATTTTACCCAAGAGGACGCCATCATCATTTAATCATACATTAAAGCTGCATGCCCTCGGGAAAAATTACGGCCGTAGTTTCCCCTTGCTTTCAGCCGTTCGCAGTATTAGCACAGCAAGGCCGTTTTGGTTATTGTTACAAGGCCTGATCAGACAATCATCCAGGCTGTTGCCCCTGCAACTACTGTAAAGGCTGCTGCCCCTCTTCAGGAACCACACGTTGGTCTGGCCTCTCAACAGATACCCCTCCGTTGTGGTTGCACCTACGGTACGGCTATCTGTATCGCTGAGGCACGCAAGCCTCCCCACCAACGGCAAGGTCCATGGTTCATGGGGGGAGGTATGCATTACATCAATAAAAATGGCGTCTGTGTATGTCGAAAAATTACACTGAGGTGGCAAACGTCATAGGATACCTCTTTTGCCCGGCGTAGTGCAGCAAAACGACGTGGCATGCACAACACATCAGTGGAAGTTCCCTGCAGAAATACTGAGCCACGCTGCCTCTGTAGCCGTCCATAAATGCGAAAGTTTTCCTGTTGAAAGATTTTGTGGCCGAAATGACCTCTCGATTATGTCCTATAAAAGTTCCATGGGATTAACGACAGGAGACCTGGGTGGCCTAATCATTCACTGGAATTGTCCAGAACGTTTTTCAACCTGGTCGCGAATACTTGTGGCCCGGTGACATAGCGCACTGTGTAAGATCTCGGTTCAGTTTACAGAGATAAAAGTTATAGAAAGAATAATTTAAAATTAAGAATATAATTTTTAGAGGGAAAAATAGTGTAGAATCAGAGTTCGGTAATTGGAGATCAAAATTATAGTGTATGAACAAGTAGTTTAACGTCTAAGTACAGCAAAGCAACGGAAGCTCCGTCATGGATAAGGCAGTGACGTTAAACTCTTGTGATAAAAAACCTATAAAAAGGCTTGATCGTCATTATTGCCGCCTTTTTTTCTTTGATTGTTTCGTTAAAGGGTGGATAACCCGTGTCAGTCAGCGAGACATTAATTACATTGGACTTTATCGTGTTAAGATTAACGATAAATTGTTAGAATATTACGGAGATTGAAAGTGATGTAGTGTACGATCTTTGACTTTGGTAGCAGCGGAGTATTAAGGGGATTTTAGGACTTGAGTGCTAGATTGGAACTTTACGGACATATAGACGACAGAAACTCAAATTATTTGATGATACGAGTGAATTCAGAGGTACCGGTATTCAGATATTAACGTGTGGACTTCTGAAAATGTCGTGTGCCGTTAGTTGCGAATCTGGACGTAGAGCGCGTGCATATCGGCATTTGCGGACTATTTAGATTCCTCCAGGCTAGGAAACTTTTAAATATACCATCATCCATCACTATCTTAATCCTTGAATACAGAGTGAAAGTGAAGTAGCAGAGTGTTGTACTTATTTCATTTACCTAGTACGGAACCAAAGCTATTCAGCAGTAAGTCAGCACCATGTAGCGGAAAACGTAGGCGTTAACTAACACGCTAACTGAAGTGAATGTTTACGTTTTTTACGGACTGCTTAATACGAACTTTTTTTACTCTTTGACGTCTCCACTCCCTCCGAAAGGTGGCACAGGCTCTCTTAATCATAAAAGGGGAGAGTTTTAGCCGGGCAAATTACTAAATAAGCTATATTTACAAGACTTGCAGTAATGGCAAAACACAAGGCCCGCACCTCATCGGAGAGTCGTCGCTGTCACATCGGGAAGTAAAGCCGGAAAACGTACCAACGATACGTATCTACGAGCAGACGTCGACGTGGAGTAGCTAAAAAGGGAACCGTAAGAGATTTGGGGATGCTTCAACTGCCATCCATAAAAATTCCCTCGTTGTTTGAGAACATTGAATCCATGGATGACTGCAAATGTCCTCCAAGTTGCCGAACTCAAACTTTTTCAGTTAACGGTCCGTTCAGCTGGACCAGATGTCCCAGTCCATTCCATGTAAACACACCCCTCATCATTATGGAGCCAGCACCATCTTCCACAGTGCCTTGTTGGCAACTTGGATCCATGGCCTCGTGGGATCTGTGCCGCACTAGAATCTTAGAATCAGCTCTTACCAACTGAAGTCGGAACCCATCTGAACAAGCCATGCTTTTCCAGTTGTCGAGGGTCCACAGTGCCTTGTTGGCAATTTGGGTCCATGGCCTCGTGGGATCTGTGCCCACTAGAATCTTAGAATCAGCTCTTACCAACTGAAGTCGGAACCCATCTGAACAAGCCTTGCTTTTCCAGTTGTCGAGGGTCCACAGTGCCTTGTTGGCAATTTGGGTCCATGGCCTCGTGGGATCTGTGCCCACTAGAATCTTAGAATCAGCTCTTACCAACTGAAGTCGGAACCCACCTGACCAAGCCATGCTTTTCCAGTTGTCGAGGGTCCACAGTGCCTTGTTGGCAATTTGGGTCCATGGCCTCGTGGGATCTGTGCCCACTAGAATCTTAGAATCAGCTCTTACCAACTGAAGTCGGAACCCACCTGACCAAGCCATGCTTTTCCAGTTGTCGAGGGTCCACAGTGCCTTGTTGGCAATTTGGGTCCATGGCCTCGTGGGATCTGTGCCCACTAGAATCTTAGAATCAGCTCTTACCAACTGAAGTCGGAACCCATCTGAACAAGCCTTGCTTTTCCAGTTGTCGAGGGTCCACAGTGCCTTGTTGGCAATTTGGGTCCATGGCCTCGTGGGATCTGTGCCCACTAGAATCTTAGAATCAGCTCTTACCAACTGAAGTCGGAACCCATCTGACCAAGCCATGCTTTTCCAGTTGTCGAGGGTCCACAGTGCCTTGTTGGCAATTTGGGTCCATGGCCTCGTGGGATCTGTGCCCACTAGAATCTTAGAATCAGCTCTTACCAACTGAAGTCGGAACCCATCTGACCAAGCCATGCTTTTCCAGTTGTCGAGGGTCCACAGTGCCTTGTTGGCAATTTGGGTCCATGGCCTCGTGGGATCTGTGCCCACTAGAATCTTAGAATCAGCTCTTACCAACTGAAGTCGGAACCCATCTGACCAAGCCATGCTTTTCCAGTTGTCGAGGGTCCAACTGATATAGTCACGAATCCAGAAGATCCCCTGCAGACGACGTTGTGCTGTTAGCAAAGGCACTCGAGTCGGTCGTCTGCTGCCATAACCAATTAACTCCAAATTTTGCCATACTATGCTAACGGATACGTTCGTCGTACGCCGCACATTGATGTCTGCGGTTATTTCACGTAGCGTTGCTTGTTTGTTATCACTGACAACTCTAAGCAAAAGAAAAGCCGCTGCTCTCAGTTGTTAAGTGAAGACCACCGGCCACTGCGTTGTCCTTGGTGAGAGGTAATGCCTCACATTTGGAAATTTCGGTACACTATTGACACTGTGGATCTCTGAATATTGAATTCTCACACGATTTCGGACATGGAATGTCCCATGCGTCTAGCTCCAACTATTATTTGGCGTTCAAAGTCCGATAAATCCTGTCGTGCGACCGTAATTATGTGGGAAACCTTTTCACATGAATCACCTGAGTGCAAATGAGAGCTCCGCCAATGCACTGCACTTTTATACCCCATGTAGGTTGGTTGGGTGAATTGGGGAGGGGGATCAAACAGCGAGGTCAACTGTCTCATCGGACTAGGGAAGGATGGGGAATGAAGTCGACTGTACCCTTTCAAAGGAACCATCCCAACATTTGCATGAAGCGTTTTAATTAAATCACGGAAAACCTAAATCAGGATGACCAGACGCAGCTTTGAACTGTCGTCTTCCCGAATGCGAGTCCAGTATGGTAACCACTGCGCCAACTCGCTCGGTATACAGGGTGGTCCATTGATCGTGACCGGGCCAAATATCTCACTAAATAAACGCCAAACGAAAAAACTACAAGGAACGAAACTTGTCTAGCTTGAAGGGCGAAATCAGATGGCGCTGTGGTTGCTCCGCTAGATGGCTCTGTCATAGGTAAAACGGATATCAACTGCGTTTTTTTAAAAATAGGAACCCCCATTTTTATCACATATTCGTGCAGTACGTAAAGAAATATGAATGTTTTAGTTGGACCACTTTTTTCCCTTTGTAGTAGATGGAGCTGTAATGGTCACAAACATATGACTCACAATTTTAGATGAACAGTTGGTAACACGTAGGTTTTTTAAGTTAAAATACTGAAAGTAGGTACGTTTGAACATTTTATTCCAGTTGTTCCAATTTGACGCAGGTGTCTTTGTGAACTTCTCATTTCTGAGAACGCATGCTGTTACAACGTGATTACCTGTAAATACCACATTAATGCAATAAATGCTCAAAATAATGTCCGTCAACCTCAATGCATTTGGCAATACGTGTAACGACATTCCTCTAAACAGCGAGTAGTTCGCCTTCCGTGATGTTCGCACATGCATTGACAGTGCGCTGGCCCATGTTGTCAGGCGTTGTCGGTGAATCACGATAGCAAATATCTTTCAACTTTCCCCACAGGAAGAAATCCGGGGACGTCAGATTCGGCGAACGTGCTTCGACAACCAATCCACCTGTCATGAAATGTGCTATTCAATACCGCTTCAACCGCACGCGAGCTATGTGCCGGACATCCATAATGTTGGAAGTACATCACCTTTCTGTCATGCAGTGAAACATCTTGTAGTAACATTGCTAGAACATTGCACCATTTAGATTGCCATCGATAAAATGGGGGCCAATTACCCTTCCTCCCATAATGCCGCACCATAAATTAACCCGCCAAGGTCGCTGATGTTCCACTTATCGTAGCCATCGTGGATTTCCCGTTGACCAATAGCGCTTATTATGCCGGTTTACATTACTGCTGTTGGTGTTAGGTTTAAGTAGTTCTAAGTTCTAGGGGACTGATGACCTCAGATGTTAAGTCCCATAGTGCTCAGAGCCATTTGAACCATTTTTTTGCTCCTTACACACATGTGTGGTAAAGTATTCATTACTCTCCGTCTCATCTTTTCACCAAATCGGAGCACAGTATTAGAAAATAGCCCTACTGTGTTAATGAAAAACTGAAAACCCTCCCCGTACCTCGAGTCCGTTCTAGCACAGTATTAAAAATTCAAGATGATACGAACGAAACGATAGAGTGCTTTATATCCTATCCTCTCCTTTTGTTTATAGCCCTTCAGAACATAATATTAGAAAATAGCCTGAAAAATTAAAAAACTCTCTTGTTCTGTCCACACCCTTATGCCCTCACTATGAAACAATCCAATATGACGGTGACAAACCAATTGTGCTTTATACTCCCTTCCCCCTGTTACCTATCTTCAAGCAATGAACAGAAGTATTAAAAATAATACACCAGATATGCAGTGGAAAGTATATAACCATCAGTTTAAAAATCAAAGATATTCACTATTTCCGTGAAAGTCAATTTCCTCTGACCTAATATAAAAGTGAAGCCATAGTCAAAGTTATACATTACTTCTGTAAACATACACACCTTTGGCGTTATATTCAAGTGAGTCCAGGGTCAAAACAATACATTATGTATCATTATGTATGTATACACACACACAGACACACACACACACACACACACACACACACACACACACATGTGTCTGAGTTTAATACTTGAAATGCTGTGATCTCTAGTAGTCATTTCTCTCTCTCTCTCTCTCTCTCTCTCTCTCTCTCTCTCTCTCTCTCTCTCTTCTCGAACACACGCACACACACAGCTCTGTATTCCATTCGTCAAATACACTATACGCTTTAAACACATATCTTCTTAAAAATGAGTTCTTGGCAACTTTTTCAGGCGTTGTTGTTGTGGTCTTCAGTCCAAAGACGCAGCTTCCAAAAAATGGCTCTGAGCACTGTGGGACTTAACATCTGTGGTCATCAGTCCCCTAGAACTTAGAACTACTTAAACCTAACTAACCTAAGGACATCACACATCCATGCCCGAGGCAGGATTCGAACCTGCGACCGTAGCAGTCGCGCGGTTCCGGACTGAGCGCCTGAACCGCTAGACCACCGCGGCCGGCGATGCAGCTTTCCATGCTACTCTATCCTGTGCAAGTCTCTTCATCTCCGAGTAACCACAGCAAGCTTCGTCCATCTAATCTGCTTAGTGTATTCATCTCTCGGTCTTTCTCTACAATTTTTACCTCCACGCTTCCCTCCAATATCAAATTGGTGATCCCTTGATACTTGTGAACTTGTCCTACCAACCGATCCCTTCCTCTAGTCAAGTTGTGCCACACATTCCTCTTCTCCCTAGTTCTGTTCAGTACTTCCTCATTAGTTACGTGATCTACCCATGTAATCTTCAGCATTCTTCTGTAGCACCACATTTCAAAACCATCTATTCTCTTCTTGTCTAAACTGTTTATCGTCCATGTTTCACATTCATTCCTGGCTGCGCTCCATACAAATACTTACAGAAAAAACTTCCGGAGACTTAAATATATGCTCTATGGTAACGAACGTCTCTTCTTCAGAAACGCTATCCTTGCCATCGCCAATCTACTTTTTGTATCCTCTCTACTTCGAGCAACTTCAGTTATGTTGCTGCCCAAATAGCAAAACTCATCTACTACTTTAAGTGTCTCATTTTGTGATCTAATTCCCCCACCGTCACCTGATTTAATTTGACTACATTCCATTATCTTCGTTTTGCTTTTGTTGATGAACTGTTCAAGAAGCTGTAACAAGTTTCTAATAAGTTTACCTTCAGCACTGTCTCGTCCTTTAAATTCCTCATTAAATTCATCTCATAGATGTATTTGTGTATCAAGTTTCATACCTCCGTCTTATTACATGTAATCTCTCATAAAATTTTGCGACGACTGCAAATAATAGAGATCTCAAACTTTTTTTCAGCACTAACTCACATTACACATGTAATTTAGCGCCAGTTTAGTTACTCTCCTGCCACTGCCAAATAGACATAGCAGTCTAGTTCAGAGGGCGTTATCTTTGCACGTCTCAGCTGCCGTGATAAGACGCAGCGCAGGGGCAGAGAGACACTCGCTAACATTGTGTCTAAACAGACTATAGGATGAAAAGGAAGGAAAGCTAAAACACAAAAACGATAGACACAAAATGTTTTTTAAATTTTTTTCATATAATGTTTCAACGTACAATATGTTCAGATTAAAGGCCTTTTTTACATTAAGGTAGTTGTGACCTCCAGACAAAATATAAAATTTACTTTTTTTCACATACATTTTCCTCAATAAAGTGTGCATCTAAATTTCTCTTGCATTAAAAATAACACAGGCATCGATCACATATTACGATATACTGCTGCCAACTTTTTATGTAGCAGAAATTACATATATCAGCAGTGTCACAGCTCTGCAATGTTAACAGATTCATACGTCTTCACGATGGTATTTTGTAAAATGCATCAGTACAATGCTAATATCTTTGTCTTTCCTCTTAACTTCTATAGTCATCCATTCATAATCTGAACTGAATGCCATAGAAATTTATAGACACGTCTCCATTCCATTTTCTGCATGTTTATCTGCTATTTTCATAGAAATTTTCAAGTGTACTCGTGCGTAAAAATCCTTATTTTCATTAACACTAATGTGCAATTTAAGAGGGTTGGAACTTTAATAGTGGCAACTAATTATTTACAAAATAGATACGTGTTTCAAAGTTTTACTGACCTTCAGTGTAGTCACCAGCATTGTGTATAACCCGTTGCCAGCGATGTGGAGGTCGTAGGATACTCTTAGCAGTTCCAGTTGTGTTGACAATGCGAGCGGCACGATCTATTGCCCGACGAATTTGTAGCAGTTCTGAAGCGAATGCCGTGAAGTGCTTTCTTCAGTTTAGAAACCGAGTTGAACTTACGAGGGCTTAAGTCAGGAGAGTGCAGTAGGTGGTAAAGCACATAGCAGCCCCATCAGTCAAACAAATCAGTAACAACTTGCACTGCACATGCTTGAGCATTGTCCTGCAAAATAATGATCAGGTCCTGCAGTAAATGTCATCACTTTTGTCTCTATGCTGGTCTTAGGTTGTGCGCCAAAAATTAACAATATAGAGACAGTAGTGATGACGCTTCATGCAGGACCTCTCCATCATCTTGCAGGACAATACTCAAGCACGCGCAGTGCAAGCTGTTACTGATATGTTTGACTGATAGTAATGTCATACTCTTGAAGACGTAGTCCCAACTGGCGAGTCGACCTGTTGGATCCTTAAGACCTATCAACCAACAAAGTGAA
The DNA here is from genome assembly GCF_023897955.1 of Schistocerca gregaria. Classification (NCBI taxonomy): domain Eukaryota; kingdom Metazoa; phylum Arthropoda; class Insecta; order Orthoptera; family Acrididae; genus Schistocerca; species Schistocerca gregaria. The sequence goes on along the minus strand of NC_064931.1, from coordinate 439,928,116 downwards.
TGATGTTCTGTAACAACTGTGAATGGCCTTCCATTGAGGTACTGTCGAAACTTGCACAGGGCACAGATCACAGCAAGACATTCTCTCTCTTTAGTTGAGTCCTAGAAGTATAGGTTACAACCTTCTCTTTTCCATCCGAAATTTGCACCAGAACAGCACCAATCCCATACCGGCTGGCAGCTGTGTGTAGTTCTGTAGGTGCTCTCTCTTTATACAAACCAAGTACACGGTCAGTCGTCGGAGCTTTTCGTAGCACATAGAAAGAATCTTGTTGAGCACCACCCCAGATAAATTTAATATCAGCTTTTAACAACTCTTGGAGTGGCTTGTCTTTGATAAAACGACGGCAGTAAGAACATAATCCGAGGAAGCTTCTCACATCTATAATACTTTTAGTAATAGGAAATTCCATTATAGATCTCACGTTTTCTGGGTCTGGCCGAACACCTTCGTTTGACACAAGGTGTCTAAGTAATTGGAGACACTTAAGAACGGCCCTCAGTCTTTTTATTCGTTCATCAAATGTCTCTGAGAACACTATAATGTCATCTAAACAACGAAGACATACCGTCCACTTCACGTGCCTTAGAAGATTATCCTTCATCCGTTCATAAGTTGCTGATGCATTACACAAACCAAATGGCATTACCTGAAACTCATACAGGTCCTCAGGGCTGATGAATGCAGTTTTCTCACGATCAGCCCCATTTACTTCGATTTACCAGTATTCCGAGTACACTTCCATGGTTGAGAAAAACTTAGCCCCCTTCAGACAATCTAGTGTATCGTCAATTCGTGCAAGAGGGTAAAGCCGGCCGCGGTGGTCTCGCGGTTCTAGGCGCGCAGTCTGGAACCGTGCGACTGCTACGGTCGCAGGTTCGAATCCTGCCTCGGGCATGGATGTTTGTGATGTCCTTAGGTTAGTTAGGTTTAAGTAGTTCTAAGTTCTAGGGGACTGATAACCATAGCAGTTGAGTCCCATAGTGCTCAGAGCCATTTGAACATTTTGCAAGAGGGTAAACGCCTTTTTAATTATCTTATTAAGCTTCTCGTAATCAACACAAAAGCGATAACTGCCATCCTTCTTCCTGACGAGGACCACTGGTGTCGGCCATGGGCTCTGCGAAGGCTGGATGATGTCATCCTTCATCATTTTCTCTATCTCGTCGCGAATTATTCGACGTTTCATTGCAAACACGTGGTATGATCTCTGGATTATTGATTGATGTCGCCAGTGCTAATCCAGTGCTTCACCGTCGATTTGTCTAATTTGCTCCCACCTGTGGATTGAAGCATTCAGAGAACTCTTGAAGAATGGCAAGTAGCTTCTTCTGTTGTTGCTTAGTGAGATCTGGTGATAGTCGAGATAGAAGATCTTGTCTCGTAGTGGTAGCGCTAATTTCTCACACAGACTCGGCATGGGAGGTTTCTATGACGCTTAGCTGTTCTCCAATTAACGGCTCAGCGTTTGCTACGCAGGTGCGTCTTGGAAGTATCTGCGATTCTCAGCGGCAGTTAACTATCCACATTTCACCCAATCCGTTCTTAAACGAGACGACAGAGGCTGGGATGACGAAGTTATTTTTCACTGGTATGCTTCTCTTACATTCCAGTAAAAGATCCACGGGTTGATGCATGGCATGACACGTGACAGTTTCCTTTCTAGCGCTGACTGTAGCAATGATCACTTCATCCAGCACACATAGTCTCCACTCCCTCGGATGCGCATCTTCCTGTCCACAGTACCGCATCTCGTCTAGCATAATCTTCGAGAAACCACAATCTATAATTGCCTGAGAAGCTTTCAAAAGTCCCATCCGAGCATGACGTCCTGACTACACTTTTGTAAGACTATGAATTGTAAGGGCTGTGGCCACTTACAACCACACGAATGACACCTCTTCCTGTAGGTTTTACATATTTCCCATTACCCACCTTCAGCAGAATGTTATGCATGTGACGAATACGGTTTTCTGCAACAGGTGATGGTACTTCTCCGAAATGACTGAATATGATGCTCCGAAGTCCACAGGAGCTTGGGCTGGTAGGTCATCCATGAGGATATCGACATAGTTTCCTATCATTTTTGTAGTGATCGACGGCGGAAGATTTTTCTTTTCAGCAGCCTGACCTCCAAGGAAGGTCGCACCCTTTAGTCTTCCAGGTAGCGGCGGCTAGGTGATCGGCTGGAGCTTCTAAACGGTGATGGAGACCTTGTTGGGGAGCGTCCTCTCCAGCGGCTAGCTTGCGGCGGTTGTGACCTACGTCGTCCCGCTCCCACTTCTTCTTGTTCATCTTCGACGTTGGCGACGGCTAAGATCGGTCTGCTGTCTTCTGGCGCGGGCATCATCAAATATCTGCCACCTTATTGAGAACAGCGCACCATATGTCCCGGTCGTCCGCAGTGGAAACATACTGGCTCAAATGGCTCTGAGCACTATGGGACTTAACAGCCGTGGTCATCAGTCCCCTAGAACTTAGAACTACTTAAACCTAACTAACCTAAGGACATCACACACATCCATGCCCGAGGCAGGATTCGAACCTGCGACCGTAGCAGTCGCACGGTTCCGGACTGCGCGCCTAGAACCGCGAGACCACCGCGGCCGGCGGAAACATACTGGTTGGTTATCCTGGGTCCTCCAGATGTCAGTCTTCCTTGGTGCTCAAACAGGTTTCTCACGCGGCATTGTAGGAACGTAACTCAGCCTGCTTCTCGACTTTTTCACCGTTTTAAAGGAAAATAAAGGACGAGAGGTTGGCTACAGTGTTTGATCAACTTTCTCCCTTATGACCTCTGGAAATGTCTCTGTTTTTTGCTCGCCGTGCAATCTGAACTTCCTCTCTCACTATCTGACGAAGAACACTTGTGAAATCAGTTGCTTCCTCTATCGCAGACAGCGATATGACGTTTGGAAGCCGTTCAAACTTCTTGCGTGTAATTGTTTTTTGATGCATTGTCTCGATATACTGGCACCATTTTATGAAGTCGTCTGCTGTCGAAACCTCCTTCAGGAGGAGGATTGATACATGTCCTCAGCAAAATCCTTCATGAGATGTGCAACCGGCCGCTGGCCAGAACACATACAGTATATATGCAGTGACAGTACATTCCATTACAATGATTCTTGACATTTGTGGATACTTCTAGAATGTACTCGAACCGAATATAGAAATTAAAATTGTACAGAGCAGGTGAGATTTGAATTCACGAACCTTAATGTAACAGAGTGGTGTCATAACCACTACACCACTACAATGCTACTCGGCATCTCCTGCGATAACATACCGGTGAATCATCAGTCAACCACACACTTGCTATTGATTCATATCTAATCCTGAATATAATATCATGCATTTCGTCAATCCCTTCAACAAAAATAGATGCTGCCAGTTGACCATTTGTCTGTTCTTCACCTCCATCTTCATCGTAATCCTCTTCTTTTCTGTTTTCGTAAATACATTGTTTTCTTTGGCTTTATCTTGTTCTGTACACTTTCGGAGTAAACGTCCCAAGTTTAAATCCACTTTTCTAGTACAAAGTCAGGAGCTTCAGCTTGTCTTTTTTGAACAATGCTAGTTTACTGAGGATATTTTCTCGATCTTTCAACACCTGGGTATAAACAGTATTCCAGTACCAGATGGATGTCAGTTACAAGAGGGGCAACACTTGTCCCTCCGTATTATAATATTACTGATTGGAGGCATTATGAATTAGCCAATAAGTATAGGCGTTTACCATCTGTCATTAGGTTTAGGCTCTCACAACCTTTCGTAGTTCGTGATTGGAAGGTGTACTTGTAAACCAAACCAAATTTTGTGTGTCCTTAATAGTGCTGAATGACAGCAGTATTACATAAGGACAGTTTTCAATGATAGTCAGTGATCAGTACTGGTATAGTACCACAGTGATGAACAGTGATCAGTGGCGGTCAGTGATTAATGATAGTCAGTGATTAATGATGGTCAGGTATCAGTGATGATCAGTGACAAAAGATGGTCATTGATTAACAGGCATTATGCATTAGGCGTTAGCAGTTATCCGTCAGAATTTAACCACTAGGAGTTAGCTGTTAGGCATTAGCTATTGGCACTTAGGCGTTAGCGACTAGGCATTAGCCGTTAGGTTTTGGGCGTTAGCCTTTAAGTGCAACTGGGAGGAAAACAAAGGAGAATTATAGCCACCTAGGGGGAGTGGCGACCATCGAAGGGGGAAATGGTGTCCAGCCTAAGGGGGGAATGGTAACCAGCCTGTGTGAGAGAGAGGGTTATTGCTTTGTATGAGAGAGTTCACTACACAGGAAATTTTTTGTACGGAGTACAGAATTTGGCGCCCCATGAACCATAGACCTTGCCGTTGATGGGGTGCCTTGTGTGCCTCAGCGATAAAGATACATGTACTGTAGGTACAACCACATCAAAGTGGTATCTGCTGAGTGGCCAGAAAAACGTATGGTTCCTGAAGAGGCGCAGCAGTCTTTTCAGTAGCTGCAGTTGCAACAGTGTGAATGACTGAGTGCTGTGGCCGGCTGGAGTGGCAGAGAGGTTCTAGGCGCTATAGTCTGGAACCGCGAGACCGCTACGGTCGCAGGTTCGAATCCTGCCTCGGGCATGGATGCGTGTGGTGTCCTTAGGTTAGTTAGGTTTAAGTAGTTCTAAGTTCTAGGGGACTGATGACCTCCGAAGTTTAGTCACATAGTGCTCAGAGCCATTTGAATAATTTTTTTGAGTGCTGTGACCTTATAACATCAACCAAAACGGTCTCGCTGGGCTGTTACGGAAAAAGGCTGAAATCAAGGGGAAGCTGTAGCCGCAATTTTTCCCGAGGGCATGCAGCTCAACTGAATGATAATAGAGTCATCTTAGGTGAAATGTTCTGGAGGTAAAATAGTCCTCTATCCGGATGTGCTGGAGGGGACTACTCATCAGGGAAAACAAAGCTGGCGTTCAACGTATCGGAGCTTGGAATGTTAGCTCATGGGGCAGGTAGGTTAGAAAATTTAAAAAGGGAAATGTGTAGGTTTGATGTTATAGTGGGAATTAGTGAAGTTCGGTAGAAGCAGGTACAGGACTTCCGGTCAGGTGAATTCAGGGTTATATATATATAAAATAAAATATGGTTCATGCAGAAGTATGTTTACTCATGATTAAGAAAATAGGAATGGTGGTAAGCTACTATGAATAGTATAGTGAACGGATTATGGTACCCAAGACAGTCACGAAGCCCACAGCCACCACAGTAGTTTTATGCTAACTAGCTCTGCAGATGACGAAGAGATTGGAGAAATGTACGATGCTATATAAAAAATAATTATTCATAGATGAGAGAGATGAAAATTATATTGTGGTGGAGGACTGGATTTCGACAGTAAGGACATTCCAATTGCAGATACTATCCGTTTATTAAGTTAAGCTTCCAAAATATTAACACCAATTCCTTACAGTCTAATGGAAAAACTCGTTGAAGACGACCTCAAGGAAGATCACTTCGGATTCCGGAGAAATGTTGGCACATGGGAGGCATTACTTTACCTATGACTTATCTTAGAATATAGCTTAAGGAAAGGCATACCTACCTTTATAGTATTTGTAGACTTAGAGAAATCTTTTCACAATATTGGCTGTAATACTCACTTTCAAATTCTGAAGGTAATGGGGGTACAGAAAACAGATGGCAATTACAAGTGTCGAGGAGCATGAAAAGAATGCAGTGATTGAAAAGAGAGTGAGACTACTTGTAGCCTATCCCCAGTGTTATTCAATCTGTACATTGAACAAGCAGTAACGGAAACCAAAGAAAAGTTTGGAGTGAGACTGGGACATCAGTGAAAAGAAATAAAAATTTTGAGGTTTGACGATGGCATTATAATTCTCTTAGAGACAGTAAAGGACATGAAAGAATAGTTGAACGGAAAAGACAGTGTCTTGAAAGGTGGCTATAAGATGAACATCAACAAAAGGAAAACAAGTATAATGCAATGTAGTCGAATCAAACCAGATGGTGCTGAGGAAATTAGAATACTAAGTGAGACACTGAAACTGAAGATGAGTTTTGCCATATGGGCAGTAAAATAACTGACGGCACCTGAAATAGAGAGGACATAAAAGGTAGGCTGGCAATGGCGAGAAAATAGTGTCTGAAGAAAACAAATTTGGTAACATCGAATAAATTTTTAGTGTTAGGAATTCTTTTCTGGAAGTATATGTATGGAGTGTAACCATGCACGAAAGTGAAACATGGCCAACAAACATTTTAGACAAGAAGAGAACAGAAGCTTTCGAAATGTGTTGCTACAGAAGAATGCTGAAAACTAGATGGGTAGATGACCTAAGTAACGGGACAGTACCGAATAGAATTGGGAACAAAAGGAATTTGTGGCACAACCTAACTAGAAGAGGAGGTCGGTTGATAGGACTTATTCTGTGATATCAAGAGACCACCAATTCAGTGTTGGAGGGAAGTGTGGTGGATAGAAATCGTAGACCAAGACATAATATACTGAGCATATTCACAAAGATGTAAGATGCAGTAGGTATTCGGAGATAAAGATGTTTGCACAGGATAGAGCAGCATAGAGAGCTGCATCGGAATCGTCCTCAGACTGAAGACCACAACAACAATAACAGAATTAGACATATGAATTACAGAGATATGTGTGAGTATAAAATGCATATCTTTTGACACTGAATTCACTTTAGTGTTATGCCAGAGGTATATATGTGTAGGTAAACAACGTATTACTTTGGCCTTGGACCTTAATTTGAAGCCAGAGGTAACAGAGTGAGAAAATGATTACTCCACCGCAGATATGTTGAAGGAGTACATGATTTTTTTTGTAGTATGAAATACAGAGAGAACAAGGCTGTACAGACGTTTTTGGAACACAGAAATACTATCTTTTACATATATAATGCACATCTTAACCTTGGAGTAATTGTAATATTATGCCAGAGGTATGCATATTTGTAACTTCGGCCTTAGCTTCACTTTAATGTTAAACTAGTGGCGTGTAACTTTCGCGGAAATAATGAATATATCTTTAACTTGAAACAGAGTTTTACCTTTCTTTTTTTTCTTTTTACTGCATATCTGTCACATAATTTTAATTCTACGGTTTGAATGGTTGGGAAGGGGAGAGCGATGGGTATAAATAACGAAGTTTGTCTGTACGTAAATGACGCATATCTTTGACTTTCAAGTTGACTTTACTTTTTTTTATTGCATTTGTGAGGAGGGAGATGTGTACTTCAGAAACAATATAATGTGATACCATTTTTACGCCTCATCTTAATACCATGCTCTGACTGGGTCGGAAACGATGTAATTTGACACCATTTTTATGCAGCGTTTTAATACTACATTCTGACTTGTTGAAGATATGGTGGAGGGGAGGATAATGTGTAAGTCAGAAACAATGTAATTTGACACTATGTTTATGCATTGTTTGAATACCATACTTTCGTCGGAAAGAGGAGTGATAGGAAGTATACATGACACCAAACTGATCTGTTTTCATCATCTTTGATTCTTTGATCTGTTGGATGTATACTGTGACTGGTTGGATACAGGAAGATAGGTAGAGGCGTTTTCCTTTTCTTTTTTTAAGTGCTCCACTAACGAAAGTGGACTATTTACTCCACGTTGGATTTCAGAATAATGTGCAATGATTGGCTGGAGACAAGGAGAGGGCTAGCCTTCATACTGATAAGAATAATGACGTCACTCATGATATCACTTTTTAAGATCGGAGGAGAGGGATTGTACGCCAAATGCGCTCAGTAATTGGTAGACATACTACTCTAGTACTTGCACTTTAACCTAGTCCTGCTTGGTCTGAACATGCCTGGCTTAATCCAATGTGCTCTAAACCTGAGTCATCGAGTACTACAGTTTCTGATGTTGCCTGATGTAATCCTATTTCATCCTTCTCCACTGCCTCCTGTTCAATATCTTCTAATAACAATTGTAAGTAAGCCATGTCCAAGTATTTGACGAACACTATTTGAAAAAATTACGACATAACTGCTTACAGTTGAGAACACTGTGCCATAAATTCAAAAAGCAAAACACAAACGTAAAATATTGTTGGCAGTGTAGTTAATTTGTGTCACTCGAAACAGCTGTCCAGAATTCAGTCGTCCATTTCATATTAAACACTGTTTAAAGATGACCATTCCACTTGTTATCTATGCCATTTATTTGTGTTATTCATGTCCACTTGTATTTATGTTGGTAAACATCCGTATTTTTCATGATAAAATTTTTCAAAAATTAGCTATTCTGCAAGAAAAATAGATTATCTTAATATCTACATATTTAAATCGCGTGGTACGGCACTGGTTTATTTATTTACACGTCAAGCTCCGGAGGTCCAAATTGAGGACCAAAACTCCTAGTTCATGGAACGCGTCAGTAAATACACTCCTGGAAATTGAAATAAGAACACCGTGAATTCATTGTCCCAGGAAGGGGAAACTTTATTGACACATTCCTGGGGTCAGATACATCACATGATCACACTGACAGAACCACAGGCACATAGACACAGGCAACAGAGCATGCACAATGTCGGCACTAGTACAGTGTATATCCACCTTTCGCAGCAATGCAGGCTGCTATTCTCCCATGGAGACGATCGTAGAGATGCTGGATGTAGTCCTGTGGAACGGCTTGCCATGCCATTTCCACCTGGCGCCTCAGTTGGACCAGCGTTCGTGCTGGACGTGCAGACCGCGTGAGACGACGCTTCATCCAGTCCCAAACATGCTCAATGGGGGACAGATCCGGAGATCTTGCTGGCCAGCGTAGTTGACTTACACCTTCTAGAGCACGTTGGGTGGCACGGGATACATGCGGACGTGCATTGTCCTGTTGGAACAGCAAGTTCCCTTGCCGGTCTAGGAATGGTAGAACGATGGGTTCGATGACGGTTTGGATGTACCGTGCACTATTCAGTGTCCCCTCGACGATCACCAGAGGTGTACGGCCAGTGTAGGAGATCGCTCCCCACACCATTATGCCGGGTGTTGGCCCTGTGTGTCTTGGTCGTATGCAGTCCTGATTGTGGCGCTCACCTGCATGGCGCCAAACACGCATACGACCATAATTGGTACCAAGGCAGAAGCGACTCTCATCGCTGAAGACGACACGTCTCCATTCGTCCCTCCATTCACGCCTATCGCGACACCAGTGGAGGCGGGCTGCACGATGTTGGGGCGTGAGCGGAAGACGGCCTAACGGTGTGCGGGACCGTAGCCCAGCTTCATGGAGACGGTTGCGAATGGTCCTCGCCGATACCCCAGTAGCAACAGTGTCCCTAATTTGCTGGGAAGTGGCGGTGCGGTCCCCTACGGCACTGCGTAGGATCCTACGGTCTTGGCGTGCATCCGTGCGTCGCTGCGGTCCGGTCCCAGGTCGACGGGCACGTGCACCTTCCGCCGACCACTGGCGACAACATCGATGTACTGTGGAGACCTCACGCCCCACGTGTTGAGCAATTTGGCGGTACGTCCACCCGGCCTCCCGCATGCCCACTATACGCCCTCGCTCAAAGTCCGTCAACTGCACATACGGTTCACGTTCACGCTGTCGCAGCATGCTACCAGTGTTAAAGACTGCGATGGAGCTCCGTATGCCATGGCAAACTGGCTGACACTGACGGCGGCGGTGTACAAATGCTGCGCAGCTAGCGCCATTCGACGGCCAACACCGCGGTTCCTGGTGTGTCCGCTGCGCCGTGCGTGTGATCATTGCTTGTACAGCCCTCTCGCAGTGTCCGGAGCAAGTATGGTGGGTCTGACACACCGGTGTCAATGTGTTCTTTTTTCCATTTCCAGGAGTGTAAAATTACAACATACAAGTAATAACAGATAAAAATATATGTTTATGAACTCGAAAAAAGTCAGTCCATAAGTTTAAGTAAACGCAATCAACAATACAACCAGAATCAGCATAATTTTATAAGAAACACCTCGACGAAATAGAAGGAGTGATCCATGAGGAAACTCTTCAGTTTTAATTTGAAAGAGTGTGAGTTACTCCTAACATTTTTAAATTCGAGTGATAGCTTATTCAAAATGGATGCATCAGTATCTATATCTACATCTACATCCAATCTCCGCAAGTCACCTGACGGTGTGTGGCGGAGGGTACGTTGAGTACCTCTATCGGTTCTCCCTTCTATTCCAGTCTCGTATTGTTCGTGGAAAGAAGGATTGTCGGTATGCTTCTGTGTGGACTCTAATCTCTCTGATTTTATCCTCATGGTCTCTTCGCGAGATATACTTAGGAGGGAGCAATATACTGCTTGACTCTTCGGTGAAGGTGTTCTCGAAACTTTAACAAAAACCCGTACCGAGCTACTGAGCGTCTCTCCTGCAGAGTCTTCCACTGGAGTTTATCTATCATCTCCGTAACGCTTACGCAATTACTAAATGACCCTGTAACGAAGCGCGCTCCTCTCCGTTGGATCTTCTCTATCTCTTTTATCAATCCTACCTTGTACGGATCCCACACTGCCGAGCAGTATTCAAGCAGCGGACGAACAAGCGTACTGTAATCTACTTCCTTTGTTTTCGGACTGGATTTCCTTAGGATTCTTCCAATGAATCTTAGTCTGGCATCTGCTTTACCAACGATCAACTTTATATGATCATTCGATTTTAAATCACTTCTAATGCGTACTTCCAGATAATTTATGAAATTAACTGCTTCCAGTTGCTCACCTGCTATTTTGTAGATAAATGGTAAAGGATCTATCTTTCTATGTATTCGCAGCACATTACACTTGTCTACATTGAGATTCAATTGCTATTCCCTGTAGCATGCGTCAATTTGCTGCAGATCCTCCTGCATTTCAGTACAATTTTCCATTGTTACAACCTCTCGGTACACCACTGCATCATCTACAAAAAGCCTCAGTGAACTTCTGATGTCATCCACAAGGTCATTTATGTATACTGTGAATAGCAACGGTCCTATGACACTCCCCTGCGGCACACCTGAAATCACTCTTACTTCGAAAGACTTCTCTCCATTGAGAATGACATGCTGCGTTCTGTTATCTAGGAACTCTTCAATCCAATCACACAATTGGTCTGATAGTCCATATGCTCTTACTTTGTTCATTAAACGACTGTAGGGAACTGTATCGAACGCCTTGCGGAAGTCAAGAAACACGGCATCTACCTGTGAACCCGTGTCTATGGCCCTCTGAGTCTCGTGGACGAATAGCGCGAGCTGGGTTTCACACGACCGTCTTTTTCGAAACACATGCTGATTCCTACAGACCAGATTTCTAGTCTCCAGAAAAGTCATTATACTCGAACATAATACGTGTTCCAAAATTCTACAACTGATCGACGTTAGACATATAGGTCTATAGTTATGCGCATCTGTTCGACGTCCCTTCTTGAAAACGGGGATGACCTGTGCCCTTTTCCAATCCTTTGGAACGCTACGCTCTTCTAGAGACCTACGGTATACCGCTGCAAGAAGGGGGGCTTGTTCCTTCGCGTACTCTGTGTAAAATCGAACTCGTATCCCATCAGGTCCAGGGGCCTTTCTCTTTTGAGCGATTTTAATTGTTTCTCTATCCCTCTGTCGTCTATTTCGATATCTACCATTTTCTCATCTGTGCGACAATCTAGAGAAGGAACTACAGTGCAGTCTTCCTCAGTGAAACAGCTTTGGAAACAGACATTTAGTATTTAGGCCTTTAGTCTGTCATCCTCTGTTTCAGTACCATTTTGGTGACAGAGCGTCTGGACATTTTGTTTTGATCCACCATCCGCTTAGACATAAGACCAAAATTTCTTAGGATTTTCTGCCAAGTCAGTACATAGAACTTTACTTTCGAATTCATTGAACGCCTCTCGCATTGCCCGCCTCACACTACATTTCGCTTCGGGTAATTTTTGTTTGTCTGCAAGGCTATGGCTATGTTTCTGTTTGCTGTAAAGTTCCCTTTGCTTCCGCAGTAGTTTTCTAACTCGGTTGTTGTACTATGGTGGCTCTTTTCCATCTCTTACGATCTTGCTTGGCACACACTCATCTAACGCAAATTGTACGATGGTTTTGAACTTTGTCCACTGATCCTCAACACTATTTGTACTTGAGACAAAACTTTTGTGTTGAGCCGTCAGGTTCTCTGAAATCTGCTTTTTCTCACTTTTGCTAAACAGAAAAATCTTCCTACCTTTTTTAATATTTCTATTTACGGCTGAAATCATCGATGCAGTAACCGCTTTATGATCGCTGATTCCCTTTTCTGCGTTAACTGTTTCAAATATTTCCGGTCTGTTTGTCACCAGAAGGTCTAATATATTATCGCCACGAGTCTGTTCTCTGTTTAACTGCTGAAGGTAGTTTTCAGATAAAGCACTTTAAAAAATTTCACTGTATTCTTTGTCCGTGCCACCCGTTATGAACGTTTGAGTCTCCCAATCTACACTCCTGGAAATGGAAAAAAGAACACATTGACACCGGTGCGTCAGACCTACCATACTTGCTCCAGACACAGCGAGAGGGCTGTACAAGCAATGATCACACGCACTGAACAGCGGACAACCCAGGAACCGCGGTGTTGGCCGTCGAATGGCGCTAGCTGCGCAGCATTTGTGCACCGCCGCCGTCAGTGTCAGCCAGTTTGCCGTGGCATACGGAGCTCCATCGCAGTCTTTAACACTGGTAGCATGCCGCGACAGCGTGGACGTGAACCGTATGTGCAGTTGACGGACTTTGAGCGAGGGCGTATAGTGGGCACGCGGGAGGCCGGGTGGACGTACCGCCGAATTACTCAACACGTGGGGCGTGAGGTCTCCACAGTACATCGATGTTGTCGCCAGTGGTCGGCGGAAGGTGCACGTGCCCGTCGACCTGGGACCGGACCGCAGCGACGCACGGATGCACACCAAGACCGTAGGATCCTACGCAGTGCCGTAGGGGACCGCACCGCCACTTCCCAGCAAATTAGGGACACTGTTGCTCCTGGGGTATCGGCGAGGACCATTCGCAACCGTCTCCATGAAGCTGGGCTACGGTCCCGCACACCGTTAGGCCGTCTTCCGCTCACGCCCCAACATCGTGCAGCCCGCCTCCAGTGGTGTCGCGACAGGCGTGAATGGAGGGACGAATGGAGACGTGTCGTCTTCAGCGATGAGAGTCGCTTCTGCCTTGGTGCCAATGATGGTCGTATGCGTGTTTGGCGCCGTGCAGGTGAGCGCCACAATCAGGACTGCATACGACCGAGACACACAGGGCCAACACCCGGCATCATGGTGTGGGGAGCGATCTCCTACACTGGCTGTACACCTCTGTTTATCGTCGAGGGGACACTGAATAGTGCACGGTACATCCAAACCGTCATCGAACCCATCGTTCTACCATTCCTAGACCGGCAAGGGAACTTGCTGTTCCAACAGGACAATGCACGTCCGCATGTATCCCGTGCCACCCAACGTGCTCTAGAAGGTGTAAGTCAACTACCCTGGCCAGCAAGATCTCCGGATCTGTCCCCCATTGAGCATGTTTGGGACTGGATGAATCATCGTCTCACGCGGTCTGCACGTCCAGCACGAACGCTGGTCCAACTGAGGCGCCAGGTGGAAATGGCATGGCAAGCCGTTCCACAGGACTACATCCAGCATCTCTACGATCGTCTCCATGGGAGAATAGCAGCCTGCATTGCTGCGAAAGGTGGATATACACTGTACTAGTGCCGATATTGTGCATGCTCTGTTGCCTGTGTCTATGTGTCTGTGGTTCTGTCAGTGTGATCATGTGATTTATCTGACCCCAGGAATATGTCCATAAAGATTCCCCTTCCTGGGACAATTAATTCACGGTGTTCTTATTTCAATTTCCGGGAGTGTATATCCGGCAAATTAAAATCTCCACCCAGAACTATAACATGGTGAGCAAATCTAATCTAAATATTTTCCAAATTATCCTTCAGGTGGTCAGCAACAACAGCTGCTGAGCCCGGGGGCATATAGAGACATCCAATTACCATGTATGAGCCTGCTTTAACCGTGACCTTCACCCAAATTATTTCACATTTCGGATCTCCGTCAATTTGCTTCGATACTGTTGCACTTCTAACCGCTGTAAACACGCCTCCCCCTTCACTGTCCAGCCTATCTCTGCGGTATACATTCCAATCTGAGTTCAGGATTTCATTACTGTTTACGTCTGGTTTCAGTCAACTTTCTTTCCCTAGTAGTATATGGGCATTGTGACAGTTTATTAATGGGAGCAGTTCTGGCACCTTTCTATAGACGCTACTGCAGTTTACTATTAGCACATTAATATTGTTATTCCCTGTTGCCTTTTGCCTACTCCTAGCTTGCCGCGTCTCAGGAGGCGTCTTGTCGGGCCTAGGGAGGGAATTCTCTAACCTAAAAAAACCCCATGTGCACTCCACACGTACTCCGCTGCCCTTGTATCCGCTTCCGGTGCGTAGTGCACGCCTGAACCATTCAGGGGGACCCTACATTTCTCCACCCGATAGCGGAGGTCAAGAAATTTGCACACCAGATCTCCGCAGAATCGTCTGAGACTCTGGTTTAAGCCTTCTACTCGGTTCCAAACCAGAGAACCGCGATCGGTTCTGGGAACGATACTACAAATAGTTAGCTCAGATTCCACCCCGCGAGTGAGGCTTTCCGCCTTCACCAATTCCGCCAACCGCCTGTACGAACTGAGGATGACCTCTGAACACAGACGGCAGGAGTCATTGGTGCCGACATGAGCAACAATTTGCAGTAGGGTGCACCCAGTGCTCTCTATCGCCGCCGGTAGGGCCTCCTCCACATCTCGAATGAGACCCCCCGGCAAGCAGACAGACTGAACACTGGCCTTCTTCCCTGACCTTTCCGCTATTTCCGTAAGGGGCTCCATCACCCGCCTAACGTTAGAGCTCCCAATAACTGATAAACCCCTCCCCCCGTATGCCTGCTCGGACCTGCACACCTTTCTGCACATGAGTTAAGGAAGTCCGATCCAAATTCAGGTTCGATTTCTGCCGAGTACTATCTGATTGAAAGTTGCTTATTCTTGGGAATAAGCTAATATTTTTGACAAGAAATGACAGTTCGTGAACTTATACCACTTACTGCCCAAACCGCCCTCTTCTGAGCCAAAAACATCGTTTTAGAATGGGAATAGTTACCCCAAAATATAATACCATACAACATAAGCGAATGAAAATAAGCAAAGCAAACTAATTTTCTTGTCGAACCATCACTTACTTCTGATACCGTTCGAATAGTAAAAATGGCAGTATTAAGTCTTTGAACGAGATCCTGAACGTGGCCTTTCCACGACAGCTTACTGTCTACCTGCACACCTAGAAATTTGAACTGTTCAGTTTCACTAATCATATGCCCATTATGTGAAACTGAAACGTCAGGTTTTGTTGAATTGTGAGTTAGAAACTGTAAAAACTGTGTCTTACTGTGATTTAGCGTTAGATTCTTTCCTACAATACATGAACTTAGGTCATGAACTGCCCTATTTGAAACCGAGCCAATGTTACACACAACATCCTTTACTACCAACCCAATGTCATCACCAAACATAAAAATTTTAGAGTTACCCATAATACTAGGGGGCATATCCTTTACATAAATAAGGAAAAGGAGTGGCCCCAACACTAATTCCTGGGGCACCTCCACTTGACGCTACCCCACTCAGATCCCACATTACAGCCATACTTAACATTGCGAATTGCTGTCTAATAATGACATTTTGCTGTCTGTTGCTAAAGTAAGAGGTGAACCAATTGTCTGCTACTTTCTGTATTCCGTAATGGTCCAACTTCTGGAGCAATATTTTGTGATCAACACAATCAAATGCCTTAGTAAATTAAAAAATATGCCTAGCGTTCGAAATCTTTTATTTAACCCTTCCAGTACCCAACAGAGAAAAGAGAACATAGCATTTTCAGTTATTAAACGACTTCTAAAGCCGAACTGTACATTTGAGAGCAAATCGTGTGATATAAAATAATCATTTATTCTTGCATACACAGCCTTTTCAATAACTTTAGCAAACGCTGATGGCGGCTTTACTACTGAGTACTTTAACCGCTCGGGAAACTAACCTTTCCTAAAGGACAAATTACAAATATGGCTCAATACAGGGCTAACATGAGCAGTACAGTACTTTAATATTCTGCTACGCACTCCATCATAACCATGAGAGTTCTTAGTCTTCAGTGATTTATTTATTGTCTTAATCTTCCTCTTGTCCGTATCACAAAGAAGCATTTCAGACATCAATCTCGGAAAGGCATTTGCCAAGAAAGTTATATGATTCAGTGTGGAAACTAAACTGTTATTTCATTCACCAGCAATTCTCAGAAAGTGATTGTTAAATAGTGTACATATATCTGATTTATCAATAACAGAAATATTTTTACTAACAACTTACTTTATATCGTCTACCTTGTGTTGCTGACCAGACATTTCCTTCACAACTGACCATAAGGTTTTAATTTTTTTCCTGTCAGTTAGCTATTCTATTTGCATACCACATACTCTTGGCCCTCCTAATAACATTTTAAGCACCTTACAATACTGTTTGTAAAGGGCTACTGTAGCTTGATAGCGATTACATCTAACATTTTGATATAATTCCTGCTTTGTTCTACATAATATCCTTATCCCACTAGTCAGTTACCAGGCCTGTTTATTACTGCTAGTACCCCGTTTTGAACGTTCTAATGGAAAGCATCTCTTAAAAAGTATGAGAAATGTGTTAAGGAAAGAATTATATTTATCATCTATGTTATCGGCACTATAAATACCCTGCCACTCTTGTTCCTTGACAAGGTTTAAAAAACGCTGTATTGCTGTTGGATTAACTTTCCTACGTAGTTTGTAATTAAATATGACATTTGTTTGACTAATAAAGCCTTTTATTGTTAAAGTTTGTGCACCATGGTCTGAAAGGCCATTCACCTTTTTCTAACAGAATGTCCATCTAGTAATGAAGAATGAATAAAAATATTGTCTATCTCTGTGCTACTGTTCCCCTGCACCCTAGTTGTAAGCGACTCTCACTTGTCCCATATGGCATGAGAGATGCACAGCAAAATCCGTTGCTGCAAGGTTGGCTGAATGCGAACAAATTGAAAACTTTGTACTTGTCTTTCGTTGCGTCGTTGTTGTTTTTTGTAGATCTGCGTTCTGTATTTCCAGATTCTACGTACCACGTCGACTATATATTAATGTCCTATGTTGTCTCTTAAATAAATAGATAGGCCGTTGACGTTGACCGAGATCTTCATTTACTCTGAGGTGGGTTAATATCTACACGGTATATATAGCGCATCACTTTCGTCAGTAGTGCGCAATAAGTCTGTTTATAAAGCATGCTATAAATACCTCTGGACTCTAGTATGTACATATTAAAAATACGTTTTTGTTTTTTCTTCAGAAAAGTTCAGGTCTTCGACAAACTGGCAGTGTCAACAGAGTTCCTACAAAGGTATTTTCTTACACAGCTATTTATCAACAAACAATATTAGCGCTAGTAATAGGACAGATCTTAAATATATTTAATATTGTTATATAGGTGCTTAATTATGGCCACATGTTTTTATGGATTTGGTTGTTAACAGTGCTATGATTTGAATAGAGAGCATATCTTTGTACTTTCTCGGCGAGATTACAATTTAGAGTTATGGTTCTTAAAACTGTGACTGTTTAGCGTTGTACAGTTAATTTAACAGTGTCAAATTGTAGATGGAATTTTTCTACCAGCATCGATACTGATCTGTTTTATTTACAACGCAGTTTAACTCTTATTTAATTCAGTAAATGCTCAGTCCAGCAAAGTCACTAAATGTGGAAGGTTTTACGGGTCCTCTGTCATCTGATCTATCCATTGAGATACAAACTAAAGAAAAGGTAAATACTTTTTAAATTCGGAATATTGTAAATTATGGTTTTACGAATTTGTGGGTGGCTTCCATGTTGCGGCACATTACATTTGCTTCCTGCCATTACGTAATTTCAGTCATGGTCGGAATTCTGGCTTGTCAACAAACATACCTAATCGGAAGAAATTTACCCTGTTTCTTATGTCCAGTTAAGTACAGTTCCCCATCTCTGACAGCATATAGGGGGTTGTTATTGGCATTGCAAGTGCTACTCACCAAACTATAACGTAAATATATCAACCGAATCGCTCGATATACAGCCTTCCAGGTGTGATTGATTCGTAATTGATCCTTCTACTAAGTGAATGTATCCATACCATGATAAAAATGTTACACACTCCAGAGGTACCATGTAATCTCCCCAACGCTATTAGGGAGTTGATGCTGTATTGAGATGTATTTCATGGCAAAATGTATGATTCTCTTGTATACCAATTACAATTCCTTGCCTACACTGGCTTACTGATAAGCGTAGGTACGCATTATACTCGGGGAATATTAGGAATTTGTGCCGTAAACTGTAATACGTTTATGGAAGCACTAGATATAGGAGGATGATACCACGTGTGTCTGCTTTAACAGTGGAAAAGTGATACAGTCTAGAGGCATGGTGTCAAGACGAAACTGAAAATTCCTCTACATATTAGCAATGCTATGCTATCAAGACGTATATAGGGAAAAATAAGCATGGAACCGCTGAGTCCATTTCGAGAAAATATAACAACCGATGCTCATGTTGTATAAACTGGAGCTGACTGACGTTAAAGTGGAATGTTGCCATAGCTTTGCGTAGACGACGATTATACACTGTTGCGCCAGAGAAACTAGTATGGGCATGCGCATTAAAGTAAAGAGACATGTAAACAGGCAGAATACGGTGCTGCGGTCGACAACGCCTATATAAGACAACAAGTATCTGGCGCAGTTGTTAGATCGGTTACTGCTGCTACACTGGCAGGAAATTAACACTGAAGTGAGCTTGAACGTGGTGTTATAGTCGGTGCACGAGCGATGGGGCACAGCATCTCCGAGGTAGCACTGAAGTGGAGATTTTCCCATACGACAATTCCACGAGTGTTCCGTGCCGACCAGTGGGGCCAAGCGCTTCTAGGCGCTACAGTCTGGAACCGCGCAACCGCTATAGTCGCAGGTTTGAATCCTGCCTCGGGCATGGATGTGCGTGATGTCCTTAGGTTAGTTAGGTTTAAGTAGTTCTAAGTTCTAGGGGACTGATGACCTCAGAAGTTAAGTCCCATACTGGTCAGAGCCATTTGACCCAATCAGTGTACCGCGAATATCAGGAATCCGCAAAAACATCAAATCTCCGACATCGCTGCGGCCGGAAAAAGATCCTGCAAGAACAGGACCAAAGACGACTTAAGAGAATGATTCAACATGACAGAAGTGCAACGCTTCCGCAAATTGCTGCAGATTTCAATGCTGGACCATCAACAAGTATCAGCGCGCGAACCATTCAACGAAACATCATCGATATGGGCTTTCGGAGGTGAAGGCCCACGCGTGTACCCTTGTTGACTGCACAACTCAAAGCTTTACGCCTTGCCTGGGTCCGTCAACATCCACATTGTACTGTTGCCTAGTCGACCGAGTCTCGTTTCAAATTATATCGAGCGGATGGACGTATATGGTTATGGAGACAATCTCAGAATGCATGGACCCTGCATGTCAGCAGGGGACTGTTCAAGCTTCAAGCTGGTGTTGGGCGTGTGCTCTAGGAGTGATACAAGACCTCAAATACGTCTAGATACGACTCTGACAGGTGACATATACCTAAGCATCCTGTCTGATTACCTGCTTCCATTCATGTCCATTGTGCATCCCGACGGACTTGGGCCTTTCCAGCAGGACAATGCGACACCCCACACGTCTACATTGCTACAGAGTGGCTCCAGGAACGCTCTTCTGAGTTAAAACACTTCCGCTGACCACCAAACTCCCCAGACATGAACATTATTGAGCATATCTTGGGTGCCTTGCAACGTTCTATTCAGAAGAGATCTCCAACCCCTCGTACTCTTACGGATTTATGGACAGAGCTGCATGATTCATGGTGACAATTCCCTCCAGCAATACGTCAAACATTAGTCGAGTCCATGCCAAGTCGTGTAGCGGGACGTCTGCATACTCTCGGGTGCTGTGACTGATATTAGGCAGGTGTACCAGTCTCTTTTGCTCTTCACTGTATCAGGGAAATGGAGAAAAACATGAAGCTGAACTGGCAGCCGTACATAATGCATCTTGTACAAAGCTGTACTGAGAAAGGGAGCTAACAGGTGTACATGATGTAAGTTGTAGGACAATCTACTAAAAAGGAAGATTGACGGGAATGGTATAAATGATATCCGTTAACATGGATGATATCGAAATTATACGTAAGTGCTACATTAGACTGGAATGACAAGTATTTAAGAAATTTCGCTGGTGTATCACGTGACATAACAGTGTTTATTTCCGTGGTTGAATGTTCGCACAACTAAAGCACAAAAGCAAAAGTCTCTCCTACGCGTTGCCTGAGATACGTCTACATGACGAAGCCCACGAGTCGTGATAGGCGGCAGAGCAGTAGGGGCCGAGGATGATCGACTTCAGGATCCAGCCTAGCACTAGGAGTATATCCTTGAGAAGACAGTACTTCTGTGATGTGGGCCGTCGGCAGATATAGGAGGCGGTGATTCGGGTGACGATAGCTGCCTCTGGGACGACGGGCGGTGGTGTGTGCCGCCTGGGAGCGGCAGACGGCGGCCATTTGTGGCGTCAGCAACAGGTGCTCACAGCGAGGGCAGTTAATCCGTACAGTGAACTGCTAAAGCGGCCAGCGTTGAGACTTGAAATGTAACTGCTCCAGCATGAGTTAGTGGCGGAAGGATGCTTACGTGGCACTGCGGTGGCACGTAACGTAGCGTAGATAAGCAGAGCACCACTTACAGCTCTCTCTGTCGCGACAGGCACATTGCCTGTCGGCGAAGTTGGTGCGTGTACACTGTGGCAGATGCTAGCAGCTTGACTGTGCGCAGTACCGTGAATGTCTATTTACAAACAACTTTCGAAGTGGAAGAGGGACCGTATATGTCTCGTGAAGCATGCTCGTTAGTACGATGACCGAACTATGCCTGTGGTAGCACTGTCTACATCACATTCGTCCATCCTAAAGAAGAGATGGTGCGACCATCTCACAGAAACGCTACACCCAAGAGGAGAGGCACAGCACAGCCGCCAATGCTGACTCTCCGAACAACTGGCACGAAACAATAGTACAGTCAACCAATGCGTAAACATGTGCGTGAGAATAGATAAGCAAGATGCTGAATACTACAGCAGAAGATGCATTCTACAAGCACTGAATAGAACAAAAACACTATGCAGAAAAAGAACGCCAGACATGGCAAGAGCATCTAATGTTGTTGTTGTTGTGGTCTTCAGTCCTGAGACTGGTTTGATGCAGCTCTCCATACTACTCTATCCTGTGCAATCCTCTTCATTTCCCAGTACCTACCGCAACCTACATCCTGCTGAATCTGCTTAATGTATTCATCTCTTGGTCTCCCTCCACGATTTTTACCCTCCATGCTGCCCTCCAATACTAAATTGGTGATCCCTTGATGCCTCAGAACATGTCCTACCAACCGATCCCTTCTTCTAGTCAAGTTGTGCCACAAATTTCTCTTCTCCCCAATCTATTCAGCACCTCCTCATTAGTTATGTGATCTACCCATCTAATCTTCAGCATTCTTTTGTAGCACCACATTTCAAAAGCTTCTATTCTCTTCTTGTCCAAACTATTTATCGTCCATGTTTCACTTCCATACATGGCTACACTCCATACAAATACTTTGAGAAATGACTTCCTGACATACCTGTACTCGATGTTAACAAATTTTTCTTCTTCAGAAACGCTTTCCTTGCCATTGCCAGTCTACATTTTATATCCTCTCTACTTCGACCATCATCAGTTATTTTGCTCCCCAAATAGCAAAACTCCTTTACTACTTTAAGTGTCTCATTTCCTAATCTAATTCCCTCAGCATCACCAGACTTAATTCGACTACATTCCATTATCCTGTTTTGCTTTTGTTGATGTTCATCTTATATCTTCCTTTCAAGACACTATCCTTTCCGTTCAGCTGCACTTCCAAGTCCTTTGCTGTCTCTGACAGAATTACAATGTCGTCGGCGAACCTCAAAGGTTTTATTTCTTCTCCATGGATGTTAATACCTACTCCGAAATTTTCTTTTGTCTCCTTTACTGCTTGCTCAATATAGAGATTGAATAACATCGGGGATAGGCTACAGGCTAGAGCATCTAAAAACGAATGCAATATACAGTGAACAAGACTGCTGAGCTTAGCGCGTTAGACGTATTGACACCTGATACATAAGTGTAGAGGAAGAACATAAACATTGCACGACAATTTCCAAAAACTCAGCTCAAGGCACATGAACATACTCAACCAAACTACTATACAAGACCAGAAATTGATGCGAAAAAAACAGACAAACCGTGACCTTGTATGGGAAAGGTAACTGGTCTGTACATGCGACGGTGACGCCGGACTGGCGTAGATGGAGCTTGCGGCGAAATTTTCGTGAAAGCGCAACCCGAGGCTTGGAAGAACACACGACGAGACCGGCGGCCCTAACGGGAACGTTGTGACTGACGCCTAGACTAGCAGGAACAACAGGAGCAGCTCCTGGGGCGGCCAGCGGAACGATGGGGCCAGCCGCAAGTACGGCGGTGGTGCAGGAGCGGCGGCGAGAGGGCTGCTGGGGCATGGCACGCGACGGGCACACTAGAAGACAGTTGTAATCGGCGTCGTCTGGACTAATGACGACAGTAAGGCTCGCCGTAACAGGGCTAGCCGCAACAGGACTGGCGGCGTCGTTGACAAGGCTGTTGAGGTAGGACAGATCATAACACGGCCGGTAACGACATGACTGACTGGAAGGCTTGCTGCATCGTCGACAGGACGCCCGATGTCAGGAGGATCGGTCACGACAGGGCAAATATCCCACGGACAGACGATAGGTTGGGCATCGTCGCCAACAGGCTGAGCAATGACAGGTGGCCGGGCTGAGCCAGGACCGGCGATACCTGGACTGACGAACGGACTGATAGGCTTGACGAAGACGAGGGAGCCGGCGTTAATGAGGTCGGAGACGTCCGGACCTATAATAGGGCTGACGTCGTTTTCGACAGTCTTGGTGATGACAGAATATCCACCTGTGACAGGGCCGTCACCGACAAAAGTTGCGCCGAAAAGAGGGCTGGCCAGCGTCGACGGTATTAACGCCAACGGGCAGAGGATCAGTGTCCGATGGTGTCACAGGTAAGGGCTGGACCGATATCAGCGGAACTACCGACACAGAACTCGATGAACAGAACACTAAGCGCCGCACCATATAACTACAATGCAAACAACCTGACTGAAGATTGCCCGTCTTGCCACACACAAAACTTTTGGACGGCCCAGTTCAGATACTGTTAATGAACAAGCTCACTCGAACGCTATAGGGAATACCATCCAGCATCAATCAAGAGCTTAAAAGTGGTGGCTCGTTTGTTTCAAGCTACTATTCCTTGCTGTATGGGCTGTGATTTTTGATATTTTTTGTCTAAACCAGCTACGCAAAACAGGGGCCACAACTTCCACCACATCAAGCGGATTTAGTGCTCACGTACTCACACTGAGCCGTGAACACTTCCCAGTTTATCAGAGGGGAATAGTTGAACATACCTGTAGTTACTACTGTTATCGGTGTCATGCGTGCAATGGTCATGCCAGACGTGCGATATTGAATCTTTATACTATCGTTAGTGGCGCGAGACCTGCACGAGCTTATAGCAACAGTTGTAGTTCCGCATTATTCTGTTACACCAGGGGTGAGTTCACGTAAGGAAAGAGACAGAATGTAAGATTAACGGACTCATTTATTAAACAGTTGAGAATCGAACAATAATACAACAAAATGGGGGTGGAGGGGAGAAGATTCGAGTTCAGCAGCCTGCCACAGCGTACGTTCATAACCAGCCACGATAGCAGGAGGAGAGGAATTTTAGTAACGATCGCCGCATTATCAAATAGAATCCCAGGTAATAAAGGAAGGGGTTGCAGGCGTGCAACGACCACCACCATGAATCAGCCAAAGACCAAGAAAGATGCTATTGTGCGTGAATCGCTAAGTAGCCTCCCGTACTGTAGGAATAAAACCCTTAAGCCGCGAAACTATTCACGATGACCTATCAGGTTCCCTCAGGGCCGCAGGGCACGAGTCTACAGTGCACGTCGGGGCTCATGCTTACCGAACTTCATCTCCTGGAAGCGGCACCTCCAGTCTCCGGCACGGTCACACTAGAACTACCGTACTGCACCTTTGTCCACCACCCATCCACGGAGGGTGGTTGGCGCCCGCCCGCGAAAAATGGGCGCGCACATGTACTGGCCAATCATAGGGACGGAATTTCACAGGGAGGCGACCTCGCGACGTTAAAATGGAGCAGAAATAGCGTTTTCAAGGTTGGTAAGGCAGGTTGGGGACCTGGGAAGAGGAGGAACTTAGGCCACTACTGAATGTTCAAACGACACCACGTGCTACCAAGGCGGTCGGAAAAGGGATGGATAACGGGAGCCATCATGGCTGCTGGGAAGGCTGCTGCCCTTGCCCACAAATAAAGAAAATTTCTAGCGCCAAGCTCAGCTCACAAGCGTTGTAACGTAACAGCTACACTTGACGCCAAAAGGTAATAATATTAAGTTGTTTTCATAAACGTTTTCGATATTGGGCGGTCGATAGAAAAATTTCGATACGTACCTGTTAGTAAATGGAAAGCAGAAATCTTTGTAGGTTAGTAAAATAACAAGCTTATGAATATTTAATTTTTAATAGCGAGAAACAGTTACAATTATTAATTTTGTAAATATAATTTATTGCACTACACTAGGGGTTCATAAAATAACTGCTTGAATTTGAAAGTCATTATAACGAGAGCCATGAGTTGTGATTGGCTGCACTGGTGGGGCGATGGTTTAAATGGCTCTGAGCACTATGGGACTCAACTGCTGTGGTCATTAGTCCCCTAGAACTTAGAACTACTTAAACCTAACTAACCTAAGGACATCACACACATCCATGCCCGAGGCAGGATTCGAACCTGCGACCGTAGCAGTCCCACGGCTCCGGACTGCGCGCCTAGAACCGCGAGACCACCGCGGCCTGGTGGGGCGAGCTGTGGTGTCATGCGCAATAGCAAGGAGACACAGAAGAGCGACGTTTCGAACTGAGCAGTCGTGTTGTCTGTGGCTGGTGATGTAAAAATTTCTTTTGTGGTAAAAAGTGCGTTTTAACAACTGTAAGGTGGTGTGGCGTTAATACACACGCTTTTAAGTCGTCTCTGGCACCTGTAAACCGCGGATGCAAGAATTTCCCCGTTTTTGATGCTGTAAAGTTTTGGAGCTATGGATGCCGAAGTAATTATGGCTCTAAATGGTGTCATATTGGTCGATGAGTAATTAATGGACCAAAGATGTGAAGAAGCAGTACAATCTTGGTTTTCCCATCGCACATCTAACGACGCTTGCAACAACGAACATCGTGACACGACAAGTCAGGGCTCTCTATTAATTTTCTTAAAGAATAGGACTGTGTGAGAACTTAGTGCACTTTTCTATTAGGTGCAGTTCTTTTTACTGTATGTTAATGGTTGTTATAGACAGTGTAAAATTCAGTCAAAACCATTTCATACTCTCGAATCCAAGTCCCTTTTATAACTAATTGAAATGTTTTCATAACCATAGTGTTTCGTATTGTAAAAGACTTGAAAACAATAAAATTAAGACTACTCAAGGAATTGTGACAATCCCCGCAGAGAGAACGGAAGTTTTAATTGTGTGCATTGGTCGCTTGGAGAATCAATTCTTTTTAACATATTCATTTTGCTGTATTAACTTCAAAGTATTACTGAAAGCTAAGTTCTTGCTAAAGAAAACAGTTTCCGTAAAGTAATACCTAAAATTAAAGGTGGCTGCTTACAGCATATGAATGAATCAGAACTGCATTAAAAAGAAATTAAGACCACCTGTTATTACAAAACAGCAACCATCCAGAATTCAGTTCAAAACTAAAGCAAATCAAATTAGTTACATCAGAGCCTGACAGCAGAAAAGAAGACAGGAGAATACGTAGTAACGGTATTTATTACAAGATGATGATACAAGGTGAGCCAAAGACTATTCTTACCTGATCTTGTATCTTTGCCTGTGGATTGTCGGAAATAACACGATATGTAAACGATATCGAAGGTAGGCAGTGTTAACATTAAGACAGTGCTTTGTATGCTCTAGTGAGTGTAGTTGAGGATCAAACCCCTATATCCACCAGTCGCTATGTTTCAAGTAGTCGGTCACCTTTCTCATGTGTGAAACAGTCCAGGCAGGGAACACGCGGTTCAATCGAAATGCAGCAAAGTTAATATCGTTATTTGCTACATATTAACAGCGTCAGTAGGCCGCTGAGTGAAAGTGAAGTTCTTGCTTGCAGCGGGGTTACGCGTAACAGTTAATGGCTGCAGAGCAAACGAGGCCAAGTTTGCCCGTCATCTCAGTTTCAGCTAACGGTAGTAGAGACAAGGAACAGAGTGCTGCGACCAGGTGGTGGAGAATATGCCTTGTCATTACACAAAACAGAAGCTCTTACCCGACCTGTTTAACCAGACGATACTAATTTTAACAATAGACAAGATATAAGACCTCTTGGTCGACAATCAACAGTCATTGCGGAATTGCTAAGATGTACTAAATTTGATGCAATTTCTATGCAATTTGTCGATAGTTAAAAAGCGCGGATTGAATTACAGTAAAAGGATCGTGAGTGTTCGGTCGCAACGCAGCACGTGCAGTGCTCGGCCAGAAACGACTGGCACAACAGAAATGCAGAACTAACTGTCCCGGACGGTCCATGTCCTCCAAACAAGAGCCTGGAATAAACTGACAACACAAACGACAGATGTCTGCATCCTACTGGCACTGAATTACGTACTTTGAATGCCACAGGCCATAAAGTGCAACTCCGGCTGTTGACAGTACCGGGTCCAGTCCTCTTTCTGCCCGTCAAACACCCGATGCGGAAGCGGCGTGCAGAAACCCGACTGTGGTAGCCAATACCTCAGTGAACTGAGTTACACCCTGAAGCAATTTCTGAATTTGGTGCCACTGAACTGAACGACCTGAAACAAAGACGGCTCAGACTGTGGCACAGGCATAATAAAACAAAATGAGACTCAAACCTTTCGCGAAAATGCACCACGAGCAAACGGAAATCTGAACACTGAAGCACTCAAAACAACTCAGACCAACAGTATGAACTGAGAGGATTCACACTCGCACAATACATAGACGGACCACCTGCAATGTACTCAAAGGAAGACAACGACGGAGGCAAGTATTTCACCAACTTGCCTAGATTGAAGAACTTGGCCCGTAATAAGAATCACGAAATCTGACGAATACCATAGCCTTCAGACTGCGACAACATAATAATCATGAAACCACTGCCACACCAACGCGAATTAGTAGAGTAGTAAGAATTCTCTAGGTTTAAAACCATATGAACAAACTTAAAAAAGAAACGTACTCCGTCAAAATTAAACCAATTTTTATTTAGCGTATGGTATATCTACATAATGATATGGTACATGTAAATTAATTTTTAAGATGGAAAGATATCGCATATAAAATTCAGTAAATTTTGTTACTAACAGATATTAATACAAGTAATTACAATTATGTAAAATCACATTGTAAATTACACATAGACGGAAAATTATAGAACACTGAAAAGATCAGACAGACCAGGTCGGATATTAGCAAACATCACCTTATTATCACAGTTGTGTATCTAGTGAGCGTAACCATCAGATTTCCGTGGGCATAGTTTCGATGAAATCCTTCATAGTTCCTCTGAACTTCCTCCTTGGACATTCTATCATGTGGGTTAGTGATTGTTCTTTGTCTCCACAGTCGCACTGGGGCTTGTAGACCATTTTCCAGCCACACAGAGTTCCGAGGTGTCCAGTCCCGATGCGATTAATTGCACTCCATACGTTTCTTGGATCTTTATTCCTGGGAGGGGCAGAGTGGGCTCCATTTTCATGATTCGCTCGTGCGTGTGATAGAAGTTCCATTGTTTTTTACACTCAGTTTTAGGCTGAAGGCTGCCGACTGTACTCTTGTTGTGCCCACTCACACTGGCTTCCGAGACTTAAATCAAGTTCGTGTAAAGTTAGTAAGTATTTCTGAAATTGGTAAGTTTTTTCGGGAAGTTTTGTTGTTTAATTTCTTTAGTATATGAAATGGATCCTGTTGGCGTCGGAGAGGTGGAGGTGCTGCATTAGTGAGAACTGGAAGCCAGGGTAAGGGTGTTGATTTTATACTTCCAGATACCAGTCTCGCTGTATCGTTTAAGTGACCATCGATCCTATTGACGTGACTGCTTCTACCGCACACAGGACAGCAATATTCAGCAACCGGGTAAACGAATGACTGTGCGACCATTCTTAGGATGTCGGCGCTGGATCCTTACGATGCGCCGGATAATTTCCTGATTACCTTATTCCTGCTTTTTAATATTTGTCCTGTGACCTCCAGATGTTTCTTATACGTCAGGGACCTATCTAAGGCTATTCCTAGGTATTTGGGGAAGCGAATGTGGTTCATTCTCCTGCCGTAAAGCTCAACATTCAACTTCGCGTTTGTTTGGCATGTGTTGAGGTGGAAAACGCTGACCTCGGTTTTGCAGTGGTTCAGACACAGTCACCACTTTCTGTAATATTCCTCTAATTTCTTTAGTTCATTGGTAAATGTTTGTTCTCCTTCTTCAAACGTCTTGTCATATGTTGCTATCACTAGATCGTCACCGTAACAAAACTTTTGAGCTTTCGTGTCAAGTACGTCATAGACGCAGAAATTAAATAGACAGTGACCTAAGATTGATCCCTGAGGTAGGTCTTTCTTGGTCTTAAATGACTAGCTTCTGTAATCCCCCACTGAGACGCTGATACACAGGCTTCTCAGCGCAGTTTCCGTTACTGCTACAGGACCTGTCGATGGGATTGTTTTTCTCAATTTTAGCATAAGTCCGTCAAGCAAAACGGTCGATGAAGTGTACCGACGTCTACATTTTCTTCTGGAAACCTGTTCCAATGAATGACGTAAGGACCAAGACATACTCGCAGCAGTTTCGTTTCGATCTGAAGCCTGATTGGTGTTTGGGAGTTACGTCACTAGATGAGATGGTATATTCTGTTCTTTAGGAATCTTCCCAGTAATTTGTAGCGTATGCTCAGCTAGGCTGTGTGGTGTGTAGCTAGCTGGATCGTCCGCAAGCTTCCTTGGTTTAAGGATGGCAATAGTTTGCGCTTTTGCGCTATTTTGAGTTATTTAGCGATGCCATGCTTGGTCCATGATGTTTTATGATCCCAGGAAACACATCATTTAATTCCACCGCATTCCTGTTCTACAGTGGTTTTATAGATTTAGTTAGTTCATTTGTTGTAAATGGCAAGAATAAGTTTGGCTCCTCTGTGACATCTCCGCTGGCATCTTTCAACCACCGCTTAAGGCCTTTTTCGAATGCTCGATCGACTGGCACATTACCTGTGCGCGCTTTTATGTGCACAGCTATTCGAAACGGTGTTATTTCACGCATGAAATGTATTGGAAATTGCGAATATGGACAAATATCGACTGTATAATAGAATGACTCGAAATCTGATTTCTCACTTATCATGAGCGGTCGCCTTACCAATAGGCTATCCAAGCACGACTCACGGTCAGACCTAAAATTCCAGACGTCATCAGCCATGTGTCCCGTACAACCACTATGTATATTCCCGTGCTGGAGAGACGTTTTACTTGAAAGTCTCTTGCCCGATGTCAGCGGATCAATAAGATGTTGCAGTGGCTGTGTTATGCCGAATAACGATGCAGAATTCCTTTAGACATGCATGCAAATCCAAAAGTACATTGATGCATGTCCAAAGCAACATTGTTTCGTAATTCGGAATAACATCCGCACTGCAGTATCGGTGTTATTGGAAGTCTTCCGCTTAGGGAGGGGAAGCATCAGGCCTTTCTACTGTTTTTGGTGAAGTCCTGATTTTCAGTGATTTCAGACCATCTTTCTTTATGCGATTAGTCTATACCTTGCAAAATTTGATCCGCTGTCTGGGTTTCCTGTTCTTTCGAAGGCTCTGTTCCAGGTAGGAGTATATTCTTTTCTGTGTCCCCGAGGGCTGACACCTTGCTGGTGCTGTTCTTAATCCGACGAATCTGCCATAGTTTCCTGCGTTGAGTGGTGCGCAGTGCACATTGTTATCCATGTCATTCTTATTTAGCTCCCAGTTTACCTTGCGAAAGTTCCATCGTGTTTTCGGGGTAGTCTCAAGTAAGGGGACTTGTATGCCGAGACAGAGTGATACTGGTCGGTGTTGGGAATTGGGGAACCCAGAAAGGACCCTTCTTGTATATGGCATGGGCACCTTTACGGCGTTAGTTGTCACCATACAGACCTCTGGGTTCGTTTCGCTTTGCCATCTCGCTGATCTAAGCGTTTTGAGGTCTTTGGCATGGTAGATTAGACGTAGATCGTTTTCATCCTTCCAGTCTCTCAGTATTTCACCGCTGAAATCATTTGACAAGTATCTCCAATCAGTGCGGTGACAGTTGAAATCTCCTATATAGATCGTCATGACTGGGAGTAGCGATGGGCTTGGCCAGTTTACACTTGGTGGTTTATACATAGTCATGGCGATGAGGTCTTATAGTTCAAGAGAAATTATCTCGCTATCATTTTGTCTGTTGATGTTTATCAGATGGTTCAAATGGTTCTGAGCACTATGTGACTCAACTGCTGTGGTCATCAGTCCCCTAGAACTTAGAACTACGTAAACCTAACTAACCTAATGACATCACACACATCCATGCCCGAGGCAGGATTCGAACCTGCGACCGTAGCAGTCGCACGGTTCCGGACTGCGCGCCTAGGATGTTTATCACATTATCTCGATTGATGTCATGAGAAACAGACTTGTTGCCAATGAAGTACGGCGGACTAGAGAAGAGCACTGGAGAACCTCACAAAACATTTGACCCAGTCACCACTGACGTGTCCCCACAGTGAGGAGTGATGAAAGACTTTTTGTAATAACACCCTTTATTATTTATATAGAAAACAAACACAATTACAATGTCCGCAAATGAATGTCAACACAGATAAATTACAAAGAGAAAAGTTACCTGAGATACGCCTGCACGACGAAGCCCACAAGTCGTGGTAGGCAGCGGAGCCAGAAGAGCCGAGGATGTTCGATGTTAGGATCCAATGCGGCACTCGGAGTATGTTCTTGAGACGATGGTACTTCTGAGATGATGGCGCTGGCAGTTGTCGGAGACGATAGTTCGGACGGCGATAGCAGCTAAATGGACGACAGTATTACGAGGACGTCGGGCGTCGGCGGATGTCGGAGGTGATGTTTCGAACGACGATAGCTTGCGGTGGGACGACGTGCGGCTTCGCGTGGGAAGTGGGAGTGGCGGACGGCGGCTCTTGAGCAACAGGTGCTCACAGCGTGGCCAATTACTCCGTAGTCAGCTGCTGGCGCCACCGGCGTGAAACGCTGGAACGCAACTGCGCCAGTATGGCACGGCAGCAGCCTATACAGGGTGTTACAAAAAGGTACGGCCAAACTTTCAGGAAACATTCCTCACACACAAAGAAAGAAAATGTGTTATGTGGACATGTGTCCGGAAACGCTTACTTTCCATGTTATAGTTCATTTTATTGCTTCTCTTCAAATCAAATTAATCATGGAATGGAAACACACAGCAACAAAACGTACCAGCGTGACTTCAAACACTTTGTTACAGGAAATGTTCCAAATGTCCTCCGTTAGCGAGGATACATGCATTCACCCTCCGTTGCATGGAATCCCTGATGCGCCGATGCAGCCCTAGAGAATGGCGTATTGTATCACAGCCGTCCACAATACGAGCACGAAGAGTCTCTACATTTGGTACGGGGGTTGCGCAGACAAGAGCTTTCAAATGCCCCCATGAATGAAAGTCACGAGGTTTGAGGTCAAGCGAGCGCGGAGGCCATGGAATTGGTCCGCCTCTACCAATCCATCGGTCAACGAATCTGTTGTTGAGAAGCGTACGAACACTTCGACTGAAATGTGCAGGAGCTCCATCGTGCATGAACCACATGTTGTGTCGTACTTGTAAAGGCACATGTTCTAGCAGCACAGGTAGAGTATCCCGTATGAAATCATGATAACGTGCTCCATTGAGCGTAGCTGGAAGAACATGGGGCCCAATCAAGACATCACTAACAATGCCTGCCCAAACGTTCACAGAAAATCTGTGTTCATGACGTGACTGAACAACTGCGTGCGGATTCTCGTCAGCCCATACATGTTGATTGTGAAAATGTACAATTTGATCACGTTGGAATGAAGCCTCATCCGTAAAGAGAACATTTGCACTGAAATGAGGATTGACACATTGTTGGATGAACCATTCGCAGAAGTGTACCCGTGGAGGCCAATCAGCTGCTGATAGTGACTTCACACGCTGTACATGGTACGGAAACAACTGGTTCTCCCGTAGCACTCTCCATACAGTGACATGGTCAACGATACCTTGTACAGCAGCAACTTCTCTGACGCTGACATTAGGGTTATCGTCAACTGCACGAAGAATTACCATGTCCATTGCAGGTTCTAGGTCTTCCCCAGTCGCAAGTCATAGGCTGGAATTTTCCGTGCTCACTAAGACGCCGATCAATTGCTTCGAACGTCTTTCTGTCGGGACACATTCGTTCTGGAAATCTGTCTCGATACAAACGTACCGCGCCACGGCTATTGCCCCGTGCTAATCCATACATCAAATGGGCATCTGCCAATTCCGCATTTGTAAACATTGCACTGACTGGAAAACCACGTTCGTGTTGAACGCTAATCTGTTGATGCTTCGTACTGATGTGCTTGATGCTAGTACTGTAGAGCAATGAGTCACATGTCAACACAAGCACCGAAGTCAACATTACCTTCCTTCAATTGGGCCAACTGGCGGTGAATCGAGGAAGTACAGTACATACTGACGAAACTAAAATGAGCTCTAACATGGAAATTAAGCGTTTCCGGCACATTTCCACATAACATATTTTCTTTCTTTGTATGTGAGGAATGTTTCCTGAAAGTTTGGCCGTACCTTTTTGTAACACCCTGTATAATCTCTTGTGGAAAGTTGCCTGCATGGCTATGCTAGTGCTCATGGTGTAGCGTAGGGAAGGAGTCCCCAGGCTACAGCGCGCTCTACACTGACAGGCACGCTGCCTATCGGTGAGGTTGGCGTTCCTGGACGCTACTGGCGACTTGTTTGTAAAAGTTGCCATTGCTTTCCTTTTACAAACAACCTATGGGTTGAGACATGGTCTGTACCTGGCCAGCAAAGCAGACACGTTAGTGTGGTGGCCGAACTATCCAGGGGCATCCTGCATACAACACAGAGCAGAAGTACACCTTGCTGACAACCGGGACCCAGGGAAGCTCTAAATTATTATGTCTTTCTATAATTTTTATTATTTAACTTGGATATCAGTTACGAAAAATCGATCAGGAGGTGTACTTATAAAATAATTTGTCCTGAAATCCTTAGTATAGTGGATGCATAAGCGTGTATTAGTAAGGATGAGGGAGCGTGGGTGTAAATCGGCTGTATCCTTCACCAAGAAACCTATCTGGTAGGGCTACAATATTTCATAAGAATACGTTACACAAGGACGGAAAACATTAGTTGTCTGAAATGTCTTCTGTTTCACAGTCTTTGGTCTACTCTTCCACATGGATGAGACACTGTTGTATTGTAGAAGGTAGCACTTCTTATAGCATACGGTTGTTCTTATTACAATATTTTGTGTGTGCCTGTGTTGTGCTGTCCCCTGTTTCTATGCAGATAAATCGTCATTAATCATCATTACACAGTGAACGTGCAAGCAAATAACGGAAAAGCAATAAATTTTAAAAATATATCTGTTACAATAAGGACAGTTGCCTAACCTTTCCATTAATGACCTTATTTCTTTTTTAGGGGTGGGGATGGAATAAAAATATAGCTTCTCTTTTTATCAAAGCCTGAGTTGTCCGTATTATTTTATCAAAATAGTCATCTTAGTTCTACTTACAATGATATCAAAGTTGTCCATACATTATATCGATCCTCTACACTAGGGTAACATACAACGTTATCAGTCGGCCGCCATCACTCTAGTTTTACATCGCTTCTTCTACACAGACGCCAGGGAGGGATGTACTGTTCGCTTGGAAGCAGTATTTCGCATTTTAAAAGATATCAGTACTGATTCTTTGTTAATTATAAATACCACTAGATTTCCTGCCTAATTATGCATTTTTGCGTATAACATAACTATTTGCTCAAAAAAATCTGATGCAAGTTTCTTGTCGTTACTGGTGGATACTCTCCTGCACACTACCCACAGTGCTGGGGTAACCACGATGCATCACACACAAAATAGTGTAACTGGGCTAGGTGTTTAGACTTATGACTTGACATCACGTGCCCGGAAGTGCTGCCATCTTGCGTCTTTACAGTGGAAAGCGCATATGTGTCAGTCTGCCTCTAGATTTTAGCTGTATACCTAGAAACTAGTAAGAGGAAGCTGTTGACAAAGACAGTATACAGGTTGTCCCTCCTAAAAGCCGTCAAGCACATTTTCTCTGGTGTTTAGGAAAATGTATTCAATTTTGTTTCTGTATGTGTAGCTGGAATCAGCCCAAACAAAAACTGTTCATCACTTCTTTCATGTGACGCCCAATGTCAATGTTAAGATTCAGTTTGTTTCCCATTACAAGCAAAATATTTTTTAAGTAGAATTTTACCTGCTCATTCGACACAGAGCTCCCGAATTATTCTAATGCGATGTGCTTTTGCCGATACGTATTACGAGCTACAGTAAAACACTAAGAATAATCATTACTCCAGCGGTGCCCTGGCCACTATTGGCTGCTGCTGGCATGCGGCAGCGCTGCTCAGTCGTTGCTGGAATACTTGTTCTTTTACATTATTCTTTCCCTGTAAATACTTATCGATAAAACGAATAGTGCACAACAATTTGTGGCCGGTCTATGGAGTGGGCCTGCAAAACCCCATTTTTAAAATCATTTTGTTTGTAACTGGAAAGAAACCGACTGTAGAAGACCGGAGATAGCTGCGGAGAAACCATAGTGAAATATTAACAGTTCTTGCTTGTTTGGATAGATTAGTCTTCCTCTGGGTTTGTTAAGGTCCGTACATGGTTTGGGAAACAGATGAGAAGTGTGAGGAAGCTGCTGAAAAACCATCAATGGACATACACATTGTCCTTTCTTTAATCATTCAACATGGTTCCTCTATGAGCATCAACAAGTTTTTAATTATTCCATCCATCAAGTACAGTTACCAAGTGCATTTTCGTCTTCACGTAATACTCCGCTCTGAGCGACAGGCGTAGTAACGGTCAGAGGCGCAGTGGCGCGAGCTGCTTACGCAGAGGAATGCGGACACAGCGCACTGAGTCGACGGCGACGCCATGGAAACCGCACGTGGCCCGACTGCGGCGCGCAGCAGGCAGTGGGTGACGTCGGCCCGCGTAGCGGAAGGTCGTGGAAGAGATTACAAGATCATAGACTGCTACATGGGATGTGTCCTCGCCAGTACGAGTTTAGGAGAGGCACGGTAACTGAAGACGCAATTAATAAGGCGATTTCGCTAGCATAAATACTCATTCCACGTTCGTTCTAGCAGTAATGACCGATATTTCTGGTGCTTTCGATAACCTATTGTGGCTGTCTTTCTTTGGTCGCATTAGCGACTTGGAGTGTTCAGAACAGCTGCACAATTGTCTGAGAGATAAATGCCACGAGCGACACACTTCTTCAACACAAAGAAAATAATGAAGACAATAACAAAAGGCTATCCGCAGGGAACAGTGTATAGCCCAGAATTTTGGGGTGTAGCACTAGAGTCCATATTACAGAAGTTACAGGCCAACCGTAACATAAACTGGCTCGTAGCATTTGCAGATGACGTGCTGTTCGTAGTCAGTGGCGATTCGCGCAGAATTCTAGAAGACAAATGTATTGCGACGCTCCAAGAACTTGAGGGCTACTGTCGAAGTTTTAAATTATCACTAGAACCTCTACATATACATCTACATCGATACTCTGCAAATCACATTTAAGTGCCTGGCAGAGGGTTCATCGAACCACCTTCACAATTCTCTTTTATTCCAGTCTCGTATAGCGCGTGGAAAGAACGAACACCTTTCCGTACGAGCTCTGATTTTCGTTATTTTATCGTGGTGATCGTTCCTCCCTATGTAGGTCAGTGTCAACAAAATATTTTCGCCTTCGGAGGAGAAAGTTGGTGACTGGAATTTAGTGAGAAGTTTCCGTCGCAACGAGAAACGACTTTCTTTTAATGATTTCCAGCCCAAATCCTGTATCATCTCTGTGACACTCTCTCCCATATTTCGCGATAATACAAAACGTGCTGCTTTTATTTGAACTTTTTCGGTGTACTCCGTCAGTCCTATCTGGTAAGGATCCCACACTGCGCAGCAGTATTCTAAAAGAGGACGGACAGTTTCCTTAGTAGCTTTGTTACCAATAAAACGCAGTCTTTGGTTAGCCTTCCCCACAACATTTTGTGTGTGCTCCTTCCAATTTAAGTTGTTCGTAATTGTAATACCTCACAAAACAACGTACCGCCTGCTGAAAGGACACTTGGAACTGAGGCCAATTCGGAAAAGTTAATAAAAATCCGCGTTTTAAAACTGTGGCAAAATGAATGGGACATTTTAGGCACAGGCAGGAGAACATATGAATTTCTCCCTAACGTCAGGGAGGGGCTAAAAATAGGAGTTCTTAACACATTGAGAGGATTGATCCATTACCTGACTGACCATGGCCCGTATGCTATGTGTCTATACAAAATCAAAAGACAGACGCATTATAGATGTGCCTATGGCAGTGTGGGCACACCGGAACATACAATGTCGGACTGCGCGCTCTACGATGAGACTGCCTGTAGTGACCGTCAGACATTAAGGGTGTTGGATCCCAAAGGAGCACTAACGAACGAGTCGACGTGACGCATCTTGGACGATACTGCAGCCGCAGTATCCAGGAAGTCCACGGGCGACTTCAAGAGGCATTCAACCGCACGTCCGCGTGCCGTCATCCCGGCTAGGCAATATACTCAGCAGATAGAGAAAAACAGCTGAGTCGGCGACCACCGAATGAAATAATTTCTCAAAAATCTTGTTGCAAGTGATCATGGAAGGGTGAACTTTAAGACGAAACAGTTAATGGTGGAGTTGTTTGTTATAGTGGAATCGCTGCTGACGAGCTGCCCAACGGCCAAAGAATCCAGCAGATAACGGCTAT
The DNA here is from genome assembly GCF_023897955.1 of Schistocerca gregaria. NCBI lineage: Eukaryota > Metazoa > Arthropoda > Insecta > Orthoptera > Acrididae > Schistocerca > Schistocerca gregaria. Next base: position 439,890,655 of record NC_064931.1, on the reverse strand, counting down.
TGAGTTGGATACTATGAGGGCGTATCCAAAAGCGGGAACAGCCATCTACAGATTGAATTAATCAAAATAAATGAAAAAAAAGAGAACAGATTCTGTAGTGCATATAATAGTATTAGTAGTTGGGTAACTGGTTATGGGTTTTATTGCAGTTTTCTTGTAGTAGAAGTGGCTGTAGTATTAAGTATCAGAAATAAATAGTTATTATATAAATTTGTTATCCAAGAATGCGTGTCTTGTATGGCCTGTTTTAGCTTTTCAGATAATAGATGTAACTATGAAGAATAAATAAATAAATAAACAGATTCCGGGGAAGCGGAGGCTAGAGCGGTGTTGGCTGGGCAGACAGGCAGACGTATGCCCTTCGCGGCCCGGTGGCGGCAGTGTTACGCCGTCGGCGCAGGCGAACACGGACTGGGCGTCACTTACTGCCCGGCTGCTCGAACGATGAGGAGCTGGCACGGTCGTCGTTAAATACTGTTTCCACGCGCTGACAGTTGCAGAAGGCGCGACTTTAGTGTTCAAATGATTCAAATGGCTCTAAGCACTATGGGACTTAATCTGTCATCAGCCCCCTAGACTTGGAACTACTTAAACCTAACTAACTTAAGAACATCACACACATCCATGCCCGAGGCAGGATTCGAACCTGAGACCGTAGCACCAGCGCCTACAACCGCTCGGCCACATCGGCCGGCGACTTTAGTGTCTCACGTCAAATTATCTGCAGTGGAGCCAGTTATGGTCTGTCGTGGTTGACAGTGGATCGAGCTGCAGATCTTCCTGGCTACGGCCTGGTTTCGTCACATGGATAGCAGTGGCGCGGAAGATGTAGTCGCCCACTCACCTCTAGGGTCGCTGGGCAGCGCCTGACTGACTCCAGTATGTGACCTCGTTCCATTTCTGGGCCCTGACTTCAGCTCAATTTTAGCCTATAGCGGCTCAAGTTGGTCTCTTCTCTTCTGTGAAGAAAATTTGCCCTGTTACTTTACTGGAACGGGGTCACCGTCCTCACTATCCCTGAGTCAGTAAGAATAAAGCACTTCGCACTCCTCTACCCTCTCCACTCTTTTCTCTCTAAAGCATCGCCATATGCGCTCTGTACTCCGTAATGAGCGGAGGCAGTAGAGTTATCTTGCTTTTAAGAAATGGTGGGAAATATCCATTAGTCGGAGAGATAGCTTGTCCCTCTTAATATGTATTCGCAATTTGTAACTAGATAGCTCAAAAAAATACTGCTCATCACTGCTATTATGTGACAGGAGGTGCTGTACAGTTTCACGTTACAAACAAAATCGCTTTACGTGGCCATCGACAGGGTAGATCCGGATAGTGGGATAGTCGTTCAGTCTATTTGTTAACTGGTACATTAAAACACGAAGTGCAGTTGTTACCCCAACAGACAAGGCCCACGCTTTCAAATTAGCACATCATACCACCAATAAATACCTGTCAGCTGAGAACCAGACGAGATCGAAACCGTAACATAGATTTCCGCCATTCCATCGACTATATGTCCTCCATATGATCAAAGGTATCTAGACGTATGTTAGTGGACATTAATATTGGGTTTGTCTTCCAGTGAAATGACATACCATATTTAAAGAAAAAAAACAGTTAATTTAGAAACGGACCCATTACTCAGACGACCAGAAGATGGAACTTCTACTGCTACTGTCACTGACAATCCTTGACTGCAGAACTCGCTGATGGGGAGAGGGAACATGACTGTCGACATGCTATTGTGTGAGCGCTGATTTTTACCATTTTGCCTTCGCGGTCTTGGTGCGACATGTATGTTGGTGGCAATAGTATCATTCTGCAAACTGCCGGAAAAGCCGGTTCTCTAAACTGCCTAAATAGTGCTTTCGAAAAACACAGTCTTCTTCCCTCCAGTAATTCCCATCTGAGTTCATGAAGCATTTCTGTAAAACTCACGGGTTGATCCAAACTACTGGCAACATAACTAGAAGCACACCTCTGAATTGATTCGGTTTTTCCTTTAAACCGACCTTGTGGGGTCTTAAAACATTCGAGCAGTACTCAAGCCATATAAGAGTTCTGTACGTGATCTCCTTTATGCATAATCCACACGTTACTAGAACTCTCTCAACAAACTGAAGTGTACCTAACGCACTCGTTCCAGAGAAGCAATATAGAAGTCTCTTTCTGGTACGAAAGCTTGTAGGTCATATAGGAGGTGTCCCTTCTAAGAGCCATCAGGTGCATTTTCTCTGGCGCTTTGGTAGATTTTTGCAAATTCCATTTTTCAGTGTTTAACTGAAGTCGGACCAAACAAATGCTGCTCATCACGACTTTCATCCGACGACAAATGTCGATGGAAACCGTCCGTTGTTTCCCATTGAAAACAAACATGTGGACGTCAACCTACAAGCAGTAAGCGTTCTTACAAGTATTTGCACTGTAATATTTAGGGCACGTATATTTGAGGTAGGCTGCACGATAATTCTACATCAACCACTGTATATCTCGCGTTGAGGCCATAGGAATAAGCTGAGAAAGAGATATATGAAAAGGAGACTTAACAGCGAAATGTGTAATCATTTAGTGCAGGGTTCATTTTTCTAAAGTGCTATTCGAGATCCATTGACTTCGATTTTGGATTTACGAGGAGAGGAACATACGTCTCTTCCATATGCTGCGGCAACCTCAAATCAGGCAGACCAAATATAGTGTATATCTCGATGAAAACAGTTTATTTTAACGGATAAATTAGAGTTGATATATTTGAAGGTAAATTTATAATTCTCCAGAGGTATGAACAAGGAAACCTGTAATTTTAATCATACTATGGTTAATATGATACCAGGATTCGACTAGAGCAAAGTACATCCCAAAATACAACCATGGATACGGCACAAGGTCGTCCCCTTGTGCAAAATACATATGTTTCTTAGGAATCAACTGACTAGCAAGTCACAATGCACTCAAGAAAAACACAAGCACACTGGAAGTAAACACATTAAAATTCTACCTAGCAACTGCGCAGGCTGAATGGCACAAACAAGTGTCGGTGTGGAAATTGTTCAACATACGATATCTCTTAAACGACTCACACTAGAACCCTGCAACGAACACCACTGACGCTCTAATTTACCCCACATTTAGTTTAGTAATCTCAATAGGTATTGTTTAATTGAAAAACGTACGATGGTTATTCGGAATTTAAGGAACGATCGGTCTCGAAATGGAAACCACAGTGAAAATCCGATGACGTTTTGCACAGGTGTGTTGGAAATTGTCTCTAGTATGACCGTACATCGCATTACGTCGTTCTTTTTAGTCCTAAGCACACACAGAGCACATAAAAATACCTAGAACAATAGTGGCTCCCGCCAAGTACGAGGGCCTGGTGAGAAATTTAGCCTAAAGCTATGCAGCCACATTACATAACTGTCGTGTGTTGTCTTCTTCAAGACAATTCTCAGCCGCATTCTGCAGGGACAACGAAGATGCTCCTGCATCGCTTTCAATTGGAAATGTTTGATTACCCACAATAAAGTCCGTAATTGTCTCCCTCTGAATTTCATCTCTACTGACATGAACTGCTGGCTATGCAGAAAACATATTGGCACAGACAACGAGCTGTAGGTCAGCGTAGAGAATTGCGGAAAGCACTGGCGACCTCCTTCTATAATGAGGGTGTTGGAACGTTGGTACAACTCTACGACAAGCGTCTAAGTCAGATCGGCGACTGGAGATAAGTAGCTGGAAGTTGTAACTAACTGTTGCAAATAAAACAGTTTTGATTTTCACTGTGGTTTCCATTTCGCGACCTATCGTTCCTTACTTTCCGAATAGCCCTCGTATATATATCTGCACGAATAATTCTCCTCCTAAGAATTACTAAAATCCATTCCACTGTAGCCTGTTACCTATGATTTAAACAGAAGCTGTACTGATTCTTACACAAGTTGTGCAATATACAATAACACCCAGTTTTATCCGACACAATGATACCTCTCATAACTGTTTCCACTATTAATAATAATAATAATAATAATAATTTGAAAAATGATATTTCTACTATGAGTAAAAGCTACACCTACTAATATTCTAATATTATAATAGCTTCAGTTCTTGTTCGCGTAATTTCACAATGCACTTCATCAATCCCCGGTCCATAGGTATGCCCTGTCAGTTCTTGGGAGCTGTGGGGAGCGTTGTCGTTCCATCTGCCTCTTCCATTGTTTTTTGGCTCCCTGGTTGCAAGGACACATGTCCGTGTTCCAAAGGGGCATTACTGTTGCTGGTAAAGAGCGCAGCCACACGCCAATCCACGCCACGTCGGTTGTAGTTCCTTGGGTGACAAAAGATGACCCACGGCTGATTTGCTCTCGGGTGATTTTATGATGGCTGTGCATATGGTGTTGGCAGTTCTTCCGCGGTAATTGTTGACCTCAGTTGTCTTCACTACGCTTCTTCTTGATCTTCTGTCACAACCTCTCATAATTAAGTATACAGGGGTTCATTGATGAGGTAATGCGCTACCCACGCATACCTTGAAAGAGCGTCGGCAGTATTGTCCAAGACGTGCCATTCTGTATCGCATCTCCTTGACATCAAGTTGAAAAATGGCTCAAATAGCTCTGAGCACTATGGGACTTAACATCTATGGTCATCAGTCCCCTAGAACGTAGAACTACTTAAACCTAACTAACCTAAGGACAGCGCACAACACCCAGTCATCACGAGACAGAGAAAATCTGACATCAAGTCTTCCGTACCGATTCAATTGCTGACTGTCATTATCAGAAAAATCGGCATACAGCGGAAATCCCCAGATAGTTTGTTCTACAGTACCTTCTTCATCACAGGCGCACTCGGAGGTCTGTCTTCTACGATTTTGATGCCAGTAGGCGGCGTAGAGCCCATGAGCAATCAAGAACTGTGTCAGGCCTTTTGAGCGATACAGGTGCTTCATTCCAAGTGTCTTTTTAATATTTGGCAGGAAAACACAGGGTCGCCTGGTGACAACAAGCAAGGCAGAAATGGTCATAAATACACTTCCATTAAGATTGCTAAACCACGAAGATGACGTGCTACAGACGCGAAATTTAACCGACAGGAAGACGATGCTGTGATACGAAAATGATTAGCTTCTCAGAGCATTCACACAAGGTTGGCGCCGGTGGCGACACCTACAACGTGCTGACATGAGGAAAGTTTCCAACCGATTTCTCATATACAAACAGCAGTTGGCCGCCCTTGCCTGGTGAAACGTTGTTGTGATGCCTCATGTAAGGATGAGAAATGCGCACCATCACGTTTCCGACTTTGATAAACGTTGGATTGTAGACTATGGCGATTGCGGTTTATCGTATCGATCTCTCACCAATTGAAAACGTCTGGTCAATGGTGGCCGAGCAACTGCCTCGTCACAATACGCCAGTAACTACTCTTGATGAACTGTGGTATCATGTTGAAGCTGCATGGGCAGCTGTACCTGTACACGCAATCGAAGCTCTGACTCAATGCCCAGGCGTATCAAGGCCGTTATTACGGCCAGAGGTGCTTGTTCTGGGTACTGATTTCTCAGGATCTACGCACCCAAATTGAGTGAAAATTTAATCACATGTCAGTTCCAGTATAATGTATTTGTCGAATGACTAGCCGTTTATCATCTGCATTTATTCTTAGTGTAGCACTTTTAATGGCCAGTAGTGTACTTGGTGCCTAGCAGTTCATGTCTTCGACTGATGCCGACACCGAGAGCTACTCCGTGCCAGCTGTGGACCCGATGTGGGTCAGCCAGCCTGGCATTCATCTAGCCGCCGCCTCCGCTAGCTGCTGGTGGACGATCCATTCCTAGGCGTGATGCTGCCGTTGTCTGGATGGGTGCCCTCTGACTAGGGTATCATCCAAATTGTTATGAACCGACTCTTAGAAGTTTCCAATGAGTCCTGGGTTCGCAGACCGCACCTGGCCTCGCACCCCATTTACTACCGCCTGCTGTTGGAGTCCAGCACTCACGCGCCTTGCTTTAGGTGGAACGCTTGACACATCTACGCAAAACAAGGGAGCTGATGTAGCGACTCCGTTTGCCGGAATCTACTAGAAGAGCTAGTCTAAACATGGAGTACCCGCTCCTTCAGCATGGAAATTACGGCACAAACACGTGTGCTGCGACATCTGCAACGATCCGACGCCTACGGTACACTGCCATCGATTATCCTCCATGCAGTCCCGACTTGGCCCCATCCGATTTTCATCTGCTTCCAAAACTTAAAGAACATCTTTGAACACTTCGCTTTCATAGTGATGAAGCTGTGCAAGCAGAAGTGAGGTTGTGGCTCTGTCAACAAAGTCAAACCTTCTACTGTAATGGTATCAACCAACGGGTCTCTCGTTAGGTTTAATGTAGTCGTCTTCAGGGTGACTATGTTGAGAAATAACTATGTAGACATGAAGGATAACCACGTAGAAGGTTAATAACATTTTTTTTTAAGTTTTAAGATTTTTCACATAGAAAGTTCGGAGCCATTACTTTTCAGCACTGAAACTCTAACCTACGTGGTAAAGATGTTTTATGGCAATGAAACTAAAACACAGTGGTTATAGATATATTATGAAAATGTGACTGTAAGACACTTATAGTAGAGGTGTAATGAAAAATATAATGATGTTCTTCCACAGTATGTTATGAGCTACATATCTGAATGTTTTTCTTGTGATTCATGCCTATAATGTCTATCTCAATCTGCGTAAATCTCAGAATTTTTCACCTCCTTTATGTTTGTGTACAATTACGTGGATTACATCACATGACCATCTTTCACAGAGTGCATGTGCAAAGACTTGGCTGCGAAAAGGCAAAACAAGTATATCCCAGTTAGAATCTGCATGGCGTATAGTTATTCAGATTACATCATCACTAGATGAGAATAAAGTATGGTCGTAGGAAGCTCTCTGATTAGGTATTTTATTTTCAGCTCAATTTCCAGAAGTTAAATAGACAAGGAGGTTGGCGAAGGGAGGAAGGGGGGAGGCGGGTGGGGAGAGGTGAGGAGGAGGAGAGGGCAGTTTATTTCGAAGAGGAACGGGGGAGTGGGAGAGTTCATCGTTAAATTTGCTCCAAATTGTATATTGGTCTCGTCCCACTATCCTCAGATCGCATTACTGTCCTATTCATACATATTAAAATTTTTATAATCAATTTAGTCCGCTCGGCATTACGGATGACTTATGTGACAAACAAAGAGGTATAATATCGCGAACCGAAATTCCAATGGACGGAGTATCAATGAAGAATATGTCTGTTCCTTGCATTTTTTGCTAATGCCATGAACGAACTCTGTTACTGCCAGGGAAACAGATGGACATAAAGATCCTACCTTGCCTTCAAAAGTAGTACCAAGCTCGGCTGTTTCGTCAAGTTTCAGTTTTATTGACTTCTTCGTTTTTCGGATCTTTTTTACTTATTTATCCACATCTACATAATTACTCTAAAATTCTCAATTAAGCACCTGACAGAAGGTTCATCGAACCACGTTCAAGCTATTTCTCTACCGTTCCACTCTCGAAAGCCGCGTGGGAAAAACGAGCACACGAATCTTTCTGTGCGAGCTCTGATTTCTCTTATTTCATTATGATGGTCATTTCTCTCTATGTTGGTGGACGCCGACAGAATATTTTCTCAATCGGGGAAGAAAGCTGGTGATTGAAATTTCACGAGAAGATTCTGCCACAACGAAAAACGTATATGTTTTAATGTTTACTGCCCCATTCATATATCATGTCCGTGGCACTCTCTGTCCTATTTCGTAATAATACAAAACGACCTGCCCTTCTTTGAACTCCATCAGTCCCATCTGAATCTCATCCCACACCGCACAGCAGTACTTCAGGAGAGGGTGGACAAGCGTAGTATAAGTAGTCTCTTTAGTAGACCTTCCTCTTTCACTGCCAACGTTTTCATGAGTATCTTACACAGAACGATTGTTTCGAACGAATTCATGTAAAGAATCATACGACTTTACTACAGTCCCAGTATCGGTGTTAACACTTTGCAAAAATTTACTCGTGCCATTAAATCTATTCAATAACACTAACTAAAAAGGTGTCGTTGCAGTTCCCATACTCTGCACACTGCTCAGCATTCCAATCGCGTCGCATATTAGTGAATCCTTTTGAGTTTCACCATCTTGAATAACATTCCAAGTTGATATTATTTCTTCCCAGTTACCATCCTCATTATACACTGAGACGCCAAAGAAGCTGGTGTAGGCATTCGTATTCAAATACAGAGACACGTAAACAAGCAGGGTACGGCGCTGCGGTCGGCAACGCCCTTATAAGACAGCAAGTGTCTGGCGCAGTTGTTAGACCGGTTACTGCTGCTACAATGGCAGATTATTAAGATTTCAGTGAGTTTAGAGGTGGTGTTACAGTCGGCATACGAGTGATGGGACACAGCATTTCCGAGGTAGCGACGAAGTGGGGATTTTGCAGTACGACCATTCCACGAGTGTACTGTGAATACCAGGCATCCGAAAAAAACATCACATCTCAGATATTGCTGCGGCCGGAAAAAGAACATGCAAGAACAGGGCCAACGAAGATTGATAACAATCGTTCAACGTGACAGAACCCTTCCGCAAATTGCAGCAGATTTCAACGATACGTAATCGATATGGGCTTTCAGAGCCTTTGGTGACTGCACGACACAAACCTTTACACAATGCTCCAGCAACACTCACATTGGACTGTTGATGACTGGAAACATGTTGCCTAGTTGGACGAGTATCGTTTCAAATTGTATCAAGGTGATAGACGTGTACGGATATGGAAACCATCTCATGAATCGATGAAATCTGCATGTCAGCAGGGGACTGTTCAAGCTGGTGGTGGCTCTGTAATGGCGCTTGGCGTGTGCTGTTGGAATGATATGAGATTCCCTATACGTCTAGATACGATTCTGACAGGTGAAACGTACGTAATCATCCTGTCTGATCACTTGTATCCATTCATGTCCATTGTGCATTCCGACGTACTTGAGCAATTTCAGCAGGACAATGCGACACCCAAATGTCCAGAATTGGTACAGGAACATTCTTTTGACTTTAAACACATCCTTTGGTCACCAGAATCCTCAGACATGAACATTATTGAGCATAGCTGGGGTGGCCTGCAGCGTGCTGTTCAGAAGAGATTTCCACCCCTCGTACGCTTACGGTATTATGGACAGCCCTGCTGGATTCATGGTGTCAATTCCATCCAGCACTACTTGAGACATTAGTCGAGTCTATGCCACGTCGTGTTGCGTCACTTCTGCGTGCTCGCGGGGCCCCTACACGATATTAGGCAGGTGTACCAGTTTTTTAGACTCTTCAGTGTAGCAGGCATTGTAACGCCCTGACCAGAGTGTTTCTGAAGTGTTTTACGGAATTTTGGATGTAACGGCTCGTCGAAACGAGTAAGATAACTTACATTTGCTGCAACAAACGGCTAAATGAAGCTTGAGGACAACACTCACGATCCTACTAAGTTAAGGGAGTGAACTGCAGACGGAGTGTACACAGCAAGATGGTTGATTTGTTTATTCCAGCTTGGAGACCGAAGTAAGTACGAGCCATGTTGCTTGCATTGCCATATGACTAATCCCTGCACAAGTAAACCTCCAAATCATATTTGTTTCATAAATTTATTAGTGAATCAGCTAATTCTTCTCATTTGCGATCTGAATTTGGGACAATACAAGAAATCCAGCTTTTGAAAAATAGCTTGTAACGAAAGGCAGCTCATCCACATGTGTAAAAACGGAAGTGTAGTCTAATATGGTGAAAAATATTTAGTTTTCTTCACTTCATTTACAATATACTTCACCACCCTTTACGCTGGAATTTACGTAAACTCTTCAGACGTTTAAAAAAGAAAGATATAATGTGTTTCCTTTTCCTTCCCATAAATTTCCATATGTTTAGCTAGGAAAGGATCGAGTTCTGCTATTAACTTTAGTGCCGTCTCGAAATTTCTGCAGTGAGTTGACGCAAACGGATAGTTAGGCCTTCTATAGAAAAGTTCTTGACTAGAACAATTCGATTTAAAAGTCCCTCCAAAATTTTACTCCTGTCTGAAGATTATATGCTGGTTTCTTATCTATCCTCTCCGTGATTTGTCCTCCAGCTTTTAAAGTTAAAATATTTCCTATGTTCAACTGAATTTTCGTAGTAAGGTAATCAGGACTAATCGTTTCTCCAATCATTAACCCCTCACTAGGTTTTGTAAACTGTGAGGTTCCATTAAACAATAAACATGGGATACAAAATACATTAACTTGCTCTGAGAGAATACCAAAAGTAGTGTATGTTCTTTCTCGCCATTGCTCATGGTTTTGAAAAACAAAAAGTACTTCGTAAAGTTAGTATATAGCCTGCGTGAATTATTGAAATCACAATGCATATTCTGTGCCACATCACTTAGTTTAGCTATATGTTCACCAAGGAATTCATTTATTATCTAGTTCACAGGGTCATCAGAAACTGAATCGATACCATCATTCACTTATCACTGACGTGACAAAAGGCATGGGATATCTGCTAACGTTGTCTCGAACCTCTCTTTGCCCGGTGTAGTGCAGCAACTCGACATGGTATGGACTCAAAAAGTCGTTGGAACTCCCATGTATAAATATTGAGCCATGCTGTCTCTACAGCCGTCCACAATCGCGGACGTGTTGCCGGCGCAGGGTATACTGTGCACAAATTGACCTCTCGATCATATTCCATAAATGTTCTATGGTACTCATATCGGGTGATATAGGTGGCCAAATCACTTGTTCAGATTGTCCAGAATCTTCTTCAAACTAGTCGCGAATAACAGTAGCTCGGTGACACGATATTGTCTTTTGGAAACATAAAGTCCATGAATGACTACAAACGGTCTCCAAGTAACCGATCATAACCATTTCCAGTCAATGATCGATTCAGTTGGACCAGAAGACCCAGTCCATTCCATGCGAACACATACCAACAATAATGCAGCCCCCACCAGCTTGCACAATCCCTTGTTGAAAATTAGGCTCCATGGCTTCGTGGGGTCTGCGCCATATTCGAACCCTACCACCACCTTCTTTTTTTTTTTTTTTTTTTTTGAGTCATCTGTCTTCTGACTGGTTTGATGCGGCCCGCCATGAATTCCTCTCCAGTGCCAATCTCTTCATTTCATACTAACATTTGCAATCTACATCCTCAATTATTTTGTGGCTGTATTCCAATCTCTGTCTTCCTCTACAGTTTTTGCCCTCTACAGTGCCCTCCAGTACCATGGAAGTCAGTCCCTGATGTCTTAACAGATGTCCTATCATTCTGTCCCTTCTTTTTGTCAGTGTTTTCCTTAAATTCTTTTCCTCTACGATTTTGCGCAGCACCTCCTCATTCCTTACCTTATCAGTCCACCTAATTTTCAACATTCGTTTGTAGCACCACATTTGGAGTGCTTTCATGCTCTTCTGCTCCGGTTATCCTACAGTCCACTTTTCACTACCATACAATCTACTTCGTGACCATAAATCCTGGTGTTAAGTTTCTCGCTGTTGTCATTTCCGCTACTTCTCATTACTTTTATATCTCTTCGATTTACTCTGAGTCCAGTTATTAGACTGTTCAGTCCATTTAGAAGATTATGCAATTCTTCTTCACTTTCACTCAGGATAGCGATATCATCAGCAAATCGTATCATTGATATCCTTTCACCCTGAATTTTAATTCCACTCCTGAATGTTTCTTCTTATCCTATATCTTAACCATATTTTTCTCAGAATTACTAACACCTTGCACCGTTTAACACTGTCGAACGCCTTTTCCAGGTCGACAAATCCTATGAACATATCTTGATTTTTCTTTAGTCTTCCTTGTATTATCAACCACAACGTCAGAATTGCCACACTGTTTCCCTTACTTTTCCTAAAGCTAAACTGATTGTCATCTAGCACATCCTCAATTTTCTTTTCCTTTCTTCTGTGTATTATTCTTGTCAGCAACTTGGATGCATGAGTTGTTAAGCTAATTATGTGATAATTCTCGTACTTGTCAGCTCTTGCAGTCCTCGGAATGGCGTGTATTATATTTTTTTCGAAAGTCAGGTGATATGTCGCCAGACCCATACACTCTACACACCAAATTCAGCAGTCCGTTTGTTTCCACTTTCCCCAATGATGTTAGAAATTCTGATGGAATGTTATCGATCCCTACCGCCTTATATGATCTTAAGTCCTCCAAAGCTCTCTTAAATTCTGATTCTAACAACGGGACCCCAATCTCTTCTAAATTGACCTCTGTTCATCTTGTATCACATCAGACAAATCTTCACTCTCATAGAGGTCTTCAATGTACTCTTTCCACCTATCCGCTCTCTCCTCTGCATTTAACAGCTGAATTCCCATTTCACTCTTAATATTACTGTCCCTGCTTTTAATTCCACCGAAGGTTGTTTCGACTTTCCTATGTACTGAGTCAGTCCTTCCAGCAATCATTTCTTTTTCGATTTCTTCACGTTTTTCATGCAGCCATTTCGTCTTAGGTTACTTGACTTCCTGTTTATGCCATTCTTCAGCGACTTGTATTTCTGTATTCCTGAATTTCCCTGAAGATTTTTGCACATCCTTCTTTCGTTGATCAGCTCATGTATTTCTTCTGTTACCCATGGGTTCTTCGCAGTTACCTTCTTTGTGTCTATGGTTTACTTTCCAACTCCTCTGATTGCCGTTTTTAGAGACGGTTATTCATCTTCAACCGTACTGTCTACTTAACAATTCCTTATTGCTTTATCTATAGCCAGAGAGAACTTCAAGCGTAACTCGACATTCTTTAATATTTCCGTATCCCATTTCTTTGCGTATTGATTCTTCCTGACTAATCTCTCAAAATTCAGCCTACTCTTCATCACTACTACGTTGTGCTCTGAGTCTGTATCTGCTCATCGGTAAGCCTTACAATCTTGTATCTGATTTCGCAATCTCTGTCTGACCATGGTGTAATCTAACTGAAATCTTCCCGTATCAGCCGGTCTTTTCCAAGTATATCTCCTTTTCTTGTAATTCTTGAACAGAGTATTCGCGTTTAGTAGCCGAAGTTTATTACAGAACTCAATTAGTCTTTCTCCTCTCCCATTCGTTGTCCCAAGCCCATATTCTCCTGTAACCTTTTTTCCTACTCGTTCCCCTACAACTGCATTCCAAACCCCCATTACTGTTAGTTTTTCATCTCCCTTTACGTATTATATTACCCTTTCAATATCCTCATATACTTTCTCTAGCTCCTCATCTTTATCTCGCGACGTCGACACGTATACCTGAACTATCGTTGTCGATGTTAATTTGCTTTCAATTCTGATAAGAACAACCCTGTCTCTGAATTGTTCATAGCAACACACTCTCTGCCCTACCTTCCTACCTCCCTATGCGTAACGAATCCTACTCCCGTTATACCATTTTCTGCTGCTGTTGATATCATCCTGTACTCATCTGACCAGAAATCCTTTTCTTCTTTCCATTTCACTTCCCTGGACCCTACTATAGCTAGCTTGACCCTTTGAATTTCCCTTTTCAGATTTTCTAGCTTTCATACCACGTTCAAGCTTCTGACATTCCACGCAGCGACTCGTAGAATGTTATCCTTTCCTTGGTTGTTCCACCTTTTTCTCATGGTCGCCTCCACCTTGGCAGTCCAGTCACGGAGATCCGAATGGGGGACTATTCCGGAATATTTTGCCAAAGCAGAGATCATCATGACACTTTTTCAGTTACAGGCCACCTATCCCGTGGATACGCGTTATGTGTCATTAATGCACTGGTTTCCATTGCCTTCTGCAACCTCATGCCGTTAATCATTGCAAATTCTTCCGTCTTTAGCGGCAGTTTCCCACCCTAAGGACAGGAGAGTGCCCTGAACCTCTGTCCGCTCCTCAGCCCTCTTTGACAAGTACGTTGGCAGAATGAGGATGACTTCCTATGCCGGAAGTCTTGGGCTGCTAATGCTGATTATTAATCAAAATTTGAACGGTGGCGGGTTTCGAACCAGGGACCGATGATATTTTGTTCACTAATTATAAACGCTACCTCCTTTTTTTAAGGTATAAATCAGGGGGCAGAGTGGGCAGGGGTCGTGCTTAGAGGCCTGGTGACGGTGCCCCGTCTCCTGACAGGATAAGGGAGAGGCAGCGGGAAGGAAACATTAAACATTTATGTAATTCTCTTGTTATTTTTTATTTATTTATTTAATTTTAATTTCCCAGAAAAAATCACATATGGGAAAGAAAGGAAACAAATATAGTGTCGAAATAACATATTCGTTATTTCACTGGGACTCCCCACCTTTTCGGGGGGTCATGAAACATGCTGCCTAGACAGTTCACAAAGTGCGTTTTGTATTTAGACTGACGTCGGATGATTTCGTGTTGTTATAGTAGATAATGCCAATATTCCATGCCCGATATCACGGTCCGCGAAAGCCATTAGTACGATGCATGTCCTCCAATCCAGCGGATTGACGTTTTCCGTGAGGGGAAAAAGACAGCGTCGTAGAAAAATAAAGTGTCCGTTGCCTCTAGACCACGGGTGTCACATTTAGCTCTTACCATTTCTTACCAACTGATATCGTGATTCGTCTGACCAGGCCACGGTTTTCTAGTCGTCTAGGGTCCAACGGACATAGCTACGAGCCCAGAAGAGGCGCTGCAGGTAATGCCGTGCTGCTAGTTAAGTCACTGCCTGTCGGTCGCTTGCTACCACAGGCCATTAACGCCAAATTTCGCCGAAGTACCAGAACGGACGGATATGCTCGTCGCACATCCCATCTGACTTCTGCGGTTATTTCACTCACTGTTGCTTGTATGTTAGCAATGAAAACTTTTCGCAAATCCGCTGCTCTCAGTTGTTAAGTGACGACCGGCAGCTACGGTGTTGTCCGTGGTGAGTGGTAATGCCTGAAATGTAGTATTCTCAGCACACTCTTGACACAGTGGACCTCGAAATACTGAATTCTCTGACGATTTGCGAAATGCAATGCCCCATGCGTCTATCTCCATCTACCATTTCGCGTTCAGAGTCTGTTAATTCTCCTCTTGAGGCCATAATCACGTCGAAAACCTTTTCACATGAATAACCTGAGTACAAATGACAGCCCCACGAATGCACTACCCTGTTATACCGTGTGCACGCGATACTACCGCCACTTATAAGTCACTGAGGTGGCTTACAAAACACTCGTTCGACCTATACTTGAGTGGGATCCGTACCAGATAGGGTTGATGGAGGAGATAGAGAAGATCCAAAGAAGAGCGGCGCGTTTCGTCACAGGGTTATTTGGTAACCGTGATAGCGTTACGGAGATGTTTAACAAACTCAAGTGGCAAACTCTGCAAGAGAGGCGCTCTGCATCGCGGTGTAGCTTGCTCGCCAGGTTTCGAGAGGGTCCGCTTCTGGATGAGGTATCGAATATATTGCTTCCTCCTACTTATACCTCCCGAGGAGATCACGAATGTAAAATTAGAGAGATTAGAGCGCGCATGGAGGCTTTCAGACAGTCGTTCTTCCCGCGAACCATACGCGACTGGAACAGGAAAGGGAGGTAATGACAGTGGCACGTAAAGTGCCCTCCGCCACACACCGTTGGGTGGCTTGCGGAGTATAAATGTAGATGTAGATGTTATATACGCGCATAACACTATACGTTGCCATTTGTCGGCTCAGTGTATATGCGTCATTTGGGTCCACTGAAATAATTGGTTCCATGTCATTATTATTGTTTCTAATCTCGCAAAATTCTTGACTCAGTAAAACCACATGCTGCACTGTCCTCGCTATTGTTTACCACATTATTACACTCTCATGTTTCTAAACTAGAGCTTAAGCTGGCTCATCGATTTTTGCACTTTTTCTCACAATTTGTTCGTTCTTTACTGTCTCATCTTTCGCGGGTTTCCAGTCTTGAGCATCAGTTGATCTTCTTCGACTGTCGACTGAAATATAATTCACAATCCAAACACTAAACGTTAAACAACTACACTCTTTACAATTTCAAGTTAAACTGAATTGCATGCCAAGCAGTCGTCTGTTAGAATGACTGGCGGTATTTTCTTTGAATTTAAAGGGCATTGTTGAGTGTCGACGCTGGTTACTCCTATGACTGTGTTAGTGGCACCTCGCATCATAAAGATCAATTGCGAGGAGCGAGATTTGCCTTCTTGACGCATAACGCATGAGAAGGCACGAGACTGAATAAAGGGAAAAATGATCACATTGTCACGACGTAACGTCACTACTAAAACAAGACCTGTCCTCTTCTCTTTCGCTGACCATACCGTTAATGACGTTTGAGCTGATTGTGACCTCTGTTACGCATATTCATTTTCACGACGAAAAGATATTAATGGCATTTAGCTGCTAGTGGGCGTTGATTTGTATCAGTGCGCGAAGTTGAAAATTTTTGTCGGACGGGGAGTAAAACCCGGTTCTCCTGCTGTCTAGACAGATACCCTGACCACACACACTGGTCATTGCAACTGCATGTACTACCGTAACACACCTCCTGGCGGACGTAAATTCTCAACTTATCCACACATTACTGACATAGTACCCTTGAACATTATTCTCATAACTGCCCGCGTTGAGCTCGAGCGTGGTATGCATCCGCAATGAAGGGATCATTGGCTAGCCTTGTCATGGCGGAAAGAAGAGACACCACACATATCGTTAGGGCGATGCTGGTCACTGATGATCCCTTCAGTCGGATGCACATTATGCTCGATCGCTAGGCTACGGCCTGAGTGCAGCATGGCGGCGAGCGGGCAGAATGCTCGATAACGTTAGAAGGCGAGCCGACGCTGTAGTGTCCTGAGTTCAGCGGTGTAGTAGCGTTCTGCAGTGCCACTACGTGTAGAATGCTACGTGTTGTCCGTTAGCTCTCCAGGCCTTGCCACGAGATTTCACAGAAATTATTCGATACAAAAATATTAATTTTACGTTGCGTATAGCTTTATATGTCTGCTTTATGGTGAAGTGCCAATCATCTTGCTAATGGTCATACTTACGATATTTGCATTTAAGCAAGAAGCTACGCGAAACTCGAAATAGGTTGCAATGAAAAATATGGGATGCTATGATTTTGCGTTTGGTGCATATCACACAGTATGTTGCTGCGAAAGAAATTTAGCTAGGATACTGAATCTTCTTTTAGTCTACAATCTGGAGAAAATGGAATTGATGTAGCACATTGACTTTCGACTGCACGCGAGCGAGAATGTAACATTTATAACATATCTCATATCTCCAGACCCGTTCAAGATATTAAAACGAGATCGTTTCAAATGACAGCACACAGCGGGAAGAGTATTTTTACATATGGTTAACATCCAGAACTTTTTTTATCTATGTCAATATATCAAAAACTCTATTTTTAATTTTTTCCAATCACATACTGTAATTTTCAAAAAGTCTCTGATAGTAAAAATTTGCTAGTATCCAAATAAATGTGACATTTCTTCTATTATGTTAGAGCAAACAGACACAATGAGTTTTTCTGCAAGTTATTGTCCTCCCTCGTCACCTTTTCTTTGTTTAATAAGACATTCTGTTTTAAGATTCTGTCACAATAGCTACTGCAAGGTAAGCCTGTCAGTTTGTGCTGTGTTTTGGCAAAAGAAGTACAATGAAACCCGTCAACAAGAGAAATGTAGCCATTACCTACGATAGATGATGATTCTTTTGGCAAAAGAAGCACAATGAAACCCGTCAACAAGAGAAATGTAGCCATTACTCACAATATATGATGATTCTTGAAATGAGAAATAGTTAACAATTCAGACAACATAAATCGTCATTTCTGTTGCAGTTTCGGCGGAACCCTGTTAGCAATCGTATTTTTAATAGTGAACGACTATAACTGAAACTGACCAAAGAATTTTCTCCCTGCTCTCATCTGAGAGACATGAAATAGTTCACAGCAAATAGTGTACTATAGTTTTCTTGCTATCCCCTTTCAGAGTGAAGTGGTGAACTTCTTCACCATATATTATTATCTGTTAATATGTTAAATGTAGATGAGGTACATTTCTAATCTATTTGAACCACAATGAATAATCTGTTTTTTTTAACCTTCTTATCCACATATAAACAGGCATCAAGTTTGTTTTCTAATAGAACAATGCTGCATTATAGCTGCAATGTAGAACTGATCCAGGAAAACTCTTTCATAACGCTGCAGCTGTGAACACATTGACGACCTGCAGAACTTTTCCATCTATCCGTCAACGTCAATATCACTGATGAATTAAAAGATATTTCTATTAAGAAGATTCACTCTGTCACCCTGTAAAGGAATAGGAACGGGAAGTTGGTATGCTGTTTGCTGTACTTCTTCATATCTCAAAGATAAATCAAGTATAGAGATAAGATCCTTCAGTTTCATCCCCAGTTATTCGTTGTTAATGATACACTGAGTTACAGGATTCCCCTGGAATTGTAACGGATTTGGCAATTTATTTCTAGCTGAGATTTTAAACTTTTTTCTCCAGAACTGTCATCAGTGACGACTTTTGAGTAATGCAGACGGTATATTCATCTAGACGTCACGTTAAATTTCGTTTCTTTTGCCAAACCAAAACAGAAGTTGAAGAAACTTAATGATTAAATGCGTAAATGGAACGACAATTTATTATCAAACTTCACAATGAGGCTAAAATATTTTTTACCACATTCTTTCCTTAAAATCATAAGAGAAAGTTTGAGCGGTAGTTCTCATACGTGAAGAGAAACAATAAAATCGGATGCATTGTTATCCGATTTGATACTGGAAGATTATACATTTCCGAAAGTCGATTTATTCATTGCAAGGAAAGGTCGAAGTGCTCTAGTGAAACAGAGAGAACTGTTTGGAGAGTTTAGTACATTGTGTGACTGCTTACAATTAGGTACTGATAAATTACACGAATTCACGAGAATGTCTGTACCTACTTCAGATTACGCTTCGAAAAAGACCGATGCACGCTTGAGAGTAAGCAGCACCAATTTCCATCCAACTATATCGCCAGAGGAAAAACTTATAGCTACCTTGTGTGAGTAAAAGTCAGTTCAACAACTTTTTGCTTTTTAGAATTTTATTTTAAACGAAAACAGCACTAAACAATTGCATCTAACATCCCTAATGGCAAGAAATTTGTGATACATGTTTTTGAATTAATTTTGTCAGAACAAAATGACACCATAATAACGTTTATTTCCCGTCAATATTAAGCTTCATTGCTATTTCACTCCATATCCTCCTTCCGATGGACTTATTTTTATACTGAGAATGACTACATTGCCAAATTTCTGTCGTTTCTTGTATCTTTGTGATAATTCCATCAAAAGACATGGCTCGCCGCTCGCTGCACGCTCGAGAAATACAAACGCCCCCTGCACGCTGTTACTGCTAACAGTCAACGTGAGGACGTCAATAATAATGGGGAACGAGAAACGCCGTCCAAACAGAGCTACGTCCGAACTAACTATTTTCCTTGGTGTACCGACACTGCACGGAACTTGTTAGTTGTTGCGCAGGGCGCCGCCGTTTGACGACGTCACCGGCCACGCCACGCTGTGCCGAGCCTCATTTATTGGTTTTGAGCGGCAGATGTTGACGCGGCTTTATAAGCCATCCCTTAACACCCACCACCCCTTAAAATCCGCCTAGTCTGCCTAGACCTAAATGTGCCACTGACTGGGGGTGACCGTAGATTATAGGCGAATATCCATGTTGCAGATTTTTATTCACGAAGGTGTTATTATTGCGGATATCTGCAAATATCCACATGAAGCAGACCTCTAACCATAAATAACAAAGTATGGCCATATCATCGCACTCAGTCCACCCATCGCGATGAGCAATAATTGAAGACTAAATTGTACATTAAAATTCTGAAAATGAAAATTAAGTTAAAAATGTGTTAGTACACTAGTTTTTTATCCTAATTTTAAACGTTTATCGTTTATTCGTGGAAACCACTGTATTTCAGCGAAATGAGAGCGGATCGTCAGTGTATCACGCGACACATTTATGCGCCTGTGATTTGTTGCACTGGGCTCGTTGAGTGTATTCCGGGAGACTAGGGGGAGTACCTAGTGAGGCGGCGAGAGAGGTCGGCCGGCGGTGTTTTATTTGAAAGCCTCAGTGTGGAGAGGGGTACACGTGCAAGTGCGGCTAGTCCCAGGCGGCCACTGCAGCCTCGGTCCCCAGCGGGGCGGCGCGCAGTCGATGGCGAATGAGTCAGCCACGCGCCGGCGGCACTGCGCTCTCGCCCTGGAGGAATCACGTACCGAGTGCCGGGAACGATTCTCGCTGGAACCAAACAAATTACACTCTAAATTTGAAATTCATTCGAATGTGAGGTACAGGAATGTGAACATTAGTGAACATATCACTTTTTACCCTGCTAATGCTACTACAATAAAAAACAAACTTTAGTTTACTTCTTTCAGACGTTTTATGTTATTTGACAAATTATCAAAAATTTTTGTTCTTGCATACCAAACTCCATTCTGACAGCTTTAATAATGTGTAACAAAACTACATACATAACGTCCGTGGATGAACACCACATAGTCAGTCCAATCACATTAATGAGACCACAGCCTATGTTTGACCCGACTTGCAACAACCATCCTCAGACGGCCGGTAGCAGTACTAGCAGTAGTCTCGGAGAGATGCGGAAAACAGCGCAATTCTTTTCCTAATGTGGAAACGGAGCTATTTATATGACGTCCAGATACACCGAAGCACCGAAGAAACTGGTACGGGCATGTGTACTCAAATACAGAGATATGGAAACAGACAAACAGGCCGACAAGACAAAAAGTGTCTGGCGCAGTTGTTAGATCGTTTACTGCTGCTACAACGGCAGGTTATCAGCATTGAAGTGAGTTTGAACGTGGTGTCATAGTCGACCACGAGCGATGGGACAGAGCATGTCCGAGGTAGCGTTGAAGTGGGGATATTCCAGTACGACCATTCCACGAGTGTACCGTATCAGGCATCCGGAAAAATATCAAATCTCTGACATCGCTGAGGCCGGAAAAAGTTCCTGCAGGAACGGCCCCAACGACGACTAAACAGAATCGTTCAGGGTGACAGAAGTGACACCCTTCCGCAAATTGCTGCAAACTTCAATTCTGAGCCATCAACAAGTTGGGTTGGGGTTGGTTGTTTTGGGAGAAGAGACCAAACTGCGAGGTCATTTGTCTCATTGGTTTAGGGATGGACCGAGAAGGAGATCGGCCGTGCCCTTTCAAAGGAACCATCAAGGCATTTACCTGGAGCGATTAGGGAAATCACGGAAAACCTAAATCAGGATGGCCGGACGCGGGATTGAACCGTCGTCCTCCCGAATGCGAGTCCAGTGTGCTAACCACTGCGCCACCTCGCTCGGTCATCAATAAGTGTCAGCCAGCGAACCATTCAACGAAACGTTATTATATGGGCTTTGGGAGCCGAAGGCCGTCTCGTACACCCTTGATGACTGCACGACACAAAGTTTTACCCCTCGCCTTGGCTCGTCAACACCGACATTGCACTGTTGATGAATGGAAACACGTTGCCTAGTCGGACTAGTCTCATTTAAAATTGTATCGAGTTGAAGGACGTGTACGGGTATGGAAACAACCTCATGAACCCATGGACCCTGAATGTCAGCAGGGGACTTTTCAAGCTGGTGGAAGCTCTGTAATGGTGAGAGGCGTGTGCAGTTGGAGTGATATGGGACCAAAGATACGCCTCTGACAGGTGACACCTACGTAAGCATCCTGTTTGATCACCTGCATCCACACATGTCCATTGTGCATTCCGACGGACTTGGGCACTTCCAGCGGGACAATTCGACACTTCACACGTCTAGAACGGCTACAGAATGGCTCCAGAAAGACTCTTATGAGTTTAAACAGTTCCACTGGCCACCAAACTCCCCAGACATGAACATTATTGAGCATATCTGGGATGCCTTGTAACGTGCTGTTCAGAAGAGATCTCCACCCCCTCGTAATCTTACGGATTTACAGACTGCTGTGCAGGATTCATGGAGTCAGTTCTCTCCAGCACTACTTCAGACATTAGTAGCGTTCATGCCACGTCGTGTTGCGGCACTTCTGCCTGCTCGCGGGTGCCCTACACGATATTAGGCAGGTGCACCTGTCTCTTTGGCTCTTCAGTGTAGGTATGATTATTGTTCCTCGAGCCAAGGGTGAAATCATTTCAAAAAGGCAGAGTTTATAAACGTTTGTTATGTAGCCGTGATTAAATCGTACAGTGCATGGCATAATTACGCTGTCCAAAACCTTTGCAAAGGCAGTGTGGTGCACCACAGCCATAACGACCCCTGCGGAGATGTGTACAGCGAGTAGACATGCAGCTGTTGACCAAATGACGGCCCAGATGAGCTAAAGGGGTTTCGAATAGCGTCCCCTCAACGACCGTTTGGTTTACGTTGCTGCATATAGCCTCTGCAGCAGGGTGACTGCTGAGATCGTGCCACCAGCATTACCCAGGCCTCACAGACGTAAGTGATAGTAATCAGGAAGTCAAGATTTTGCTCCATGCTTTTTCCATCTTTTCGTCAACCAGGGAGGAAAAAGATTTTCCGACCATGAGGACGTTAGCACAGCGGCTGCCGAATTCCTGTGACCCAGGAGCGGATTTCTACCGTCGAGGAACTGAGTGGCTGATAGAACGTCCCGACCATTGTGTATATAGACTTACTGACTACGTGGAAAAACAGTGTTACGTATCTGTGTCAGTTAGAAATGTAATGCTCAGAGTTGTAAAACTATCGTAGACTATCACAACTAAGCGTACACTGCAGTGTCTTTCCTAGTAGCTTTGGTCAGTTGAGATTGTAGCCGCGATGCCTGTACGGAAGGTGTGTGGCTTACCTATCCAGAGTTACCTAATTTCGATCGCTTTGCCTGCTATATGATCTACGTCTTACTAGATTCCGATAGAAACCAGAAGCGGTGAATCGTCTAGAAACTGAATGAGGATTTATAAGGGGCAGCGTAACCTCCGGAACATTTTGGTTCTACGTAGTTGTTTATAAATAAATAGTGTATATAGCAAAAATGAAATTCTTGGTTTTATTCGAAAACTGTTGACTTGTAACGTGCAACAGAGGGGTGTTGTAGTAAAAAAATTAAAAAAATAAGGATTTATCGTGTAACGTTAGAAAATGCGCTTCCTTCAGAAAAGAAAAATCAAACTTCGCTTCAGTACTTCGTTGTGCCTGTGTCTGTTATTCATAAACAACTTCCGCACTTGTCAGTAATAAAGGGAAACTCTTGCCTTTGATCATGATGAAGAACGTTCTACTAAATACACAAAACAACAACAATAATAAAGATATTTTATGTATGTGCGTGCAGAATGCAGTTGTATCAAAAGTAGCTGCTTTGGTTACATAAAAGCGCAGATGTTACGAGACGAAATTATTTTTATTGCTTATAAAATGCAATTTATGTTTTGTAAGGATGGTGAATACAGAATGGGCTAACACTGAACTATGTGCGATTCTAATTATGCGCAAAACAAAAAGCAAAGAGAAGCCGTCGGCTCTCATTTTCTCTGCCACACATTCATTTATGTTCTTTCCCTACCAATGTAATCCTCCCGTTTAGTGCGTCATTTATGTATTGTACCTACACGACCGAACCTTAGTTTTGCTAGAGCGGAACTTTAGCAGTGCAGCTCTCTATAAAAGATACTTGACCATATTGATGTGTAGCGAACTTCTAGTAGTACCCTCGCATTTCGCGCTTGCATATTTGAAACCACGGTAAAATCGGTGGAATGTTTGTTACATAGTACAAAATCCTCGAATAGCATCCCTAAATGACAGAAGGACTTGTAAAGGACTGTGTTTCAACGTTTGTTTTCATTTAGCGTTCCCCCGGTTGTGGTTCACGGAGCGGAGGTACTTAGCTGCTGGAATGTTCTGCAAGGTCAGCTTTAATCCGATCACAGTCGGCGGCGGCGCGCGCCCCAGCCTGCGGCCGGCGCATGCGTGGGCGAGGCGGCCTTGGCCACCGCCGCCCCACCTGGGCACGTGCGGCGCCGCCCGTCGGTCCGAGCCGACCCTTCGCCTACGCGCTGCTCGAAGCGTCCGTCCCCCGCCTGTGTGGCGCACCGCCCACCCACAGCTCCGCCGTTGCTTACCATTCGTCGGACCTGTATAATCTGTTTACAGGCTCCGACGTCGTCCTCAGTGCTCCTTCACTTCTCTCGAGCTGCCTTAGACGCTTTTCAGATAAATAAATATCGGAAAATCTGATAAAAGGAACCTGCGAAAGAACGATAATAAAGTTCCGGACAAAAGAAGTTCCTTTTATCAACGCGACCTTCTGCTTGTATCTGCACACGAGAATAACAAGATTTTGTAACCCTGTCAACATGTATGAAAGCGAGAAAAAATAATTGAGATTTCCGTCACGTCAACGAGAAAGTCTTACAAACGGAACAGTAGTTCGGATTGAGCAAGGTTGCGGATGTCGTGTCCTTTCCGAAGGAAGTAATCTAGCATTCGTTTTACACCATTTATCGACTACACGGTGAGTCTACATCTGGAAGGATGAACCAGGACTTGAACTCCGGTTTTTCTGAATTCTAGAGTTCGTTCGCTTTCGACATGGTTTCCTTCCGCTAGGGATGGGAAAATCCTGTCGGTTAAAACCGATACCAGTATTTTACTTCTGAATAACAGATATTTCCCGGTATTTCTTCTGTACCAATTATAATAGGTTTTTTTCATATTCACTAAACTTTGTGTTCTGCCTTACGGCAGGTCTAGCTAGCTAGTCTTGGGGGAAGCCTCGTCAGAGAGGTCCACCGCATGAGCGTCTACGGAAGTGATTACAGTGGTGGTTTCCCGTTGCCTTCCACTGATGATGAGGAAATGATAATGAGGACAACAGAACACCCAGTCCCTGAGCGGAGAAAATCTCCGACCCAGCTGGGAATCGAACCCGGGCCTCTTTGCTTGACAGACCGCCGCGCTAACCACTCAGCTATCGGAGCAAACCTCATTTTTACAAACAACCGAATAAAAACCGGTACATCAATTTGTCGTAATAGCAGCGCTACAATTTTTGGTTATTAAATCAAACTTTTTCATGCACGAGTAGTGTTTATTCGTAAAATTTCGATTGCTTTGAAAAATTATAGAAATGTATTAGAAAATTTGAAATATTATAGAAAGTAAGAACAGTGACCAGTGGTATTTTAGTAACAACGCAAACAGTCAGAAACATGTAACAAGCACAAGACATAAGAATTGCCAGCCGGAGTGACCGAGCAGTTCAAGGCGCTACAGTCTGGAACCGCGCTATCGCTACCGTCGCGGGTTCGAATCCTGCCTCGTGCATAGATGTGTGTGATGTCCTTAGGTTAGTTAGGTTCAAGTAGTTCTAAGTTCTAGGGGACTGAGGACTATAGCAGTCAAGTCCTATAGTGCTCAGAGCCATTTCTGAACATAAGAATTCGTACAGCATTGTTGAGACAATAGTGTACATGTTACCGTGCGCCATAACTTGTCTGACGGTACGTGTGAACGTGCTCTGTGCAAGCCGTCCTCCCATTTGGCCTATACAGGGTGATTTTTTCCATCGTGTACAAACTCTAGGGATTGATCTATGAGAGGATACTTAACAAAAATATCTAATGAACTTATATCCGGAAATGCGTAGTTTCCATGCTAGAGATCGTTTATTCAATCATACAGTGTTACACAGACTGCGGTCTAATATTTGCTGTACCATGCAGCCACAGTTACATTATATGTTGAAAATGGTTTCCATGTGCTTCAACGCGTGCATGTACTAACCGTAGCATGTTCTGTCTCACACGTTGACACTTGCAAGGCTGCATCCGATCAGTGTTCAAGGCAGCATTAATACGCTGCTCCAGAGTTCCATATCTGGAATGAGCTCTGCATACCCGATACTTTTGAGGTGGCCCATGACCAGAAATAGTACGGGTTGAGATCTAGTGAACGATCAGGCAACGCTACGAGGATAGAACAGGCAATTATTTGATAACTTTTAATGTGAAACCCTATTCTGAACCTAATAGTCCCCCGACAAAACGAAAGAGGGACAGCTCTAAGCACCACTGTGGCCGTGTAGCGAACTACGATTTATCATAAAAGGCAGTGCAGTGCTTAAAACTAAGTCTCTTTGGCATTCTACCATGTTTTCTTGGCCTGTTGACACTTGTTGACAAAGGTTATTTTTTAGATAAAACCACAGAAAGAAATCCGGCGATGTCTAATCTGGTGACCTAGCAGGCCAATTTATAGAGGCATACTGACAATCCACCGATAATTGTAAACACTGTATGTGTCTTCTCATGTTTGAAATGATAAATGCACCGGACGACAGTCATGCTGAAACCACATACTTTGTTGAACATCGAAAGCATTCTCAAGCACTACTGGTAGTCTTTGGACCTAAAAATTTCCATGTTTGATTCCATTCAAAGCGCCTTCAATTAAAGGAGTACGAATGAGGTTGTTCCCTATGGCTCCACAGCTAAGGTTAACTGACCAAAGACGTTGACTTTCAACTTCTTGTAGCCAATGGAATTTTTCTCTAGTCCAGTAATGCATGTTATGCCGATAAATGCCACCATGGTTTGTGAATGTAGACTCATGTGAAAATTGTACATTATGAAAAAAACTGGGGTTAATTTGAATTGGTTGAAGAGCCAATTTATAAAATACTACTCGATTATGAAAATCATCGCCATGAAGTTCTTGATGCAGTGAAATGTGATGTAGATTATACTTGTAACGAAGCAATATGTTGACAATACTACCTTGGAAAGTTACGCCGTCAGTTTGTAATTGCCAAAAGTTTACCTGTGGGTTTTGGAGAACAGCTTCAAGTACAGTTATTTCATTAACTTCTCCTTTAACAGTTTTTCTTCGTTTCCATATTTTCGGTGTTTACGCTACCATCAGACATAAAGGCATTCACAAAAAAAGAGCGAACATTATCTGACGGTGGGCATACAAAGCAACAGCTTCGTCAATATTTCCCCCACTTTCCACCATGAATCAGAGTCATTTCAGTTTTTTCTACTGCGGTTGCCACAATCATTATCCACTTGCGGTTCAGTTCTACACATGAAGGGTAGACGTGCAGCCAATAAAAACTAGTCACGTAATGCAATATATTGAGACGCTTTCATTTCTACTTCTGACAGTAAGCTTCGACCGCAGTGCACTGCTTGTTATGATAAGTTGTAGTTCGTTACACGGCCACTGTGGCGCGCCGAGCAGTTCCCTTCTCGTTTTCTCGGGGGAATACAAAGTTGAGAGTGGGGTTTCCCATTAAAAGTTGTGAAATAATTCCCCATCCTACCCTCGCAGCTTCATTCGATAGTGTTTCGAAAAATACGCTTTTCTAAGCTTTCTGTTCTTTCCGATTACAGCGCCATCTGTCGCGAAACGGGAAACATTATTCAGAGAAAATCTATGTATCTTTTTTCCTTCGAATCCAAATCTGCAATGAAGAATGGAGGCTCCTGTTTAAGATTTCAATGTTGCCCCACCTCCACTCACATTCACACTCCGTTACACACACATACTCAGACACACACAAACACACACACGCACGCACGCACGCACTCATACACACATGCACACGGGGTGGGATGGGGATCAAGTTTGGCGTCATTCGATGCGCCCCTCCGAGGGTAACTAATTTTGATTATTAATTGTTTGAATCAAATGTGTGTTTTTGACATATTTCAGTGTCTTCAGATAAATTGAACACCTTGTATGCTATACGACTGCCTTCCTTTCCGTTCACACAGCCGTGTTTTAGAAGTTGATGCCGTGAAGATATCATGTTTTGGGCCAATAAGTTATGTTATGCTGTAACAGATGTCAGGTAAGAGAACATCGCACTATCTAGAACAAAAGAAATACTTGGTGAGGTAGAATTAATGAATTGTGCAGCAGCATGATTAGTGCTCAGTCAAGAGTCGTTATGTAAATGAGTTATAATCGGGAATATCGTAAAATTTCTGAAAAACACGAGTAATTTTTAACGTTTATAGCTATCGAATTATGACATCCATCTTGTTCTTATTGACACAGAAAAATACAGTACGCCTTTTTTCTATAGTATTGCTTCAAATGGCTCTGAGCACTATGGGACTTAACTGCTGTGGTCATCAGTCCCCTAGAACTTAGAACTACTTAAACCTAACTAACCTAAGGACATCACACACATCCATGCCCGAGGCAGGATTCGAACCTGCAACCGTAGTGGCCGCGCGGTTCCAGACTGTAGCGCCTAGAACCGCTCAGCCACACTGGCCGGCCTATTGGAATGAGCTTTCGAAGAGGACTTCGTAGACGTAACATATGTGAAACTTGATGAAATAGTAACAAACTAACAGCACCACAAACCACTCTCCCGACGTCAGAGGAATAGGATCCACAAAAGGCTACCTTATTGTGCCAAATCTAAGGAACCGCGTAACTCAGGTACGGTTTGTCCGGTAACCTCTGCGAGTGAAGCACATCAATCGGTGATCAGCTATAGTAGCGATACGACAAATTGCAGGTGAAGCTGTTCATCCTTTCAAATTGTACACGACAGCCGAAAAAGTATAAATGGTTCTTGTCAAGGAGGATGTCACGAAACACTTAGAACAAGGGTTTGGTTGTATGCTAGTAGGTATCTTGATCACAATCTGTATTTGGAAATATTACAATTAAATTTTAAGAAACTGAAAATGTGAAAAACAATACACCCCAACTAAAAACAACAGCAACTGATGAATGAAATGTAACTATGATTTTAGCATCTGTATATACAATCCCCTTGTCACCGCAAGACAGTTTCAACGTGTAAGTTGAAACACCCAAAGGAGTGTTCTGTCAATATTACATTCCAACACATCCTCTCCACATATTGTTTCGTCAGCATGGCGACGACTTTGAAAATCGGCAATATTTCTCCAAATGGTACTTATAAAAACTGTAATGTGAAGCAGAGTATTTCTGTAAAAATTTTTTTAATGAAAGAAGCATCGTTTATGAACTATGGGTAAATTTATCTACGCAGTGTGCTCTTCTGATCAGTTAAAAATCTACACTGGTTGATATAAACGGATAAACAACGATCTCACTCTCAGGCCGTGTCCGCAGCTAGTGGTCTAGTGCTGCCTCTGGATCACCGGGTCCCGGGTTCGATTCCCGGACGGGTTGGGGATTTTCTCTGCCCGGCGAATGGGTTTTTGTCTTGTCCAAATCCTTTCATCATGATTCGTGGAAGTAGCTAGATTGGAGTTTGTAGGGATTGGGACTTCGTACGGGAGCTGCTGACCACGCAGTTGAGCGCCGCAAAAAACCAAACATCATCATCATCATCATCTCAGACCTTGTGGTGTGGGATTTTCTGGAATGGCGTTATTAGGTCTTTTTTACTGCTGTAACACTGGATGTCTTCCCCGTTCTACGCAGATAGTCACGAGCCATCTTAACAGGACATTTGGAAATTACTGTATAGATCATTCAGGAAACGTTTAATGGGCTGCGCGCTCACCGGACTGTACAGCTCCGGTCTATTCTATGTGAGGAAAATTAAAACAAGAAATGGACCAACTGAAATGCCGTATCATACGGCACTGCGATGCGGTAAGTGTTGTATCCTGCCTATTCGCCCAATATGGAGTGTCTAGGAAAAATCGTATTAAAGAAGTTTATTACAAAGGAAAATGATTACAATACTTAAATTTGTGTTAAACAGATGTGTCTCAAGCAAAGGGCGACAGACAAAATAAGAAATGCCTTCGGTATATACAATTCGTAATACAAGAGAAGTAATACAGTTCCTTAGTTGCTGCTATACAAGTATCTGTTCTTGATGTCGCTGTGGTAGTAGTAGAACTGCTAGTCTTCAACTGGGTCGCAGCCAGGCGGTGAGACACTTATGTCCTCTTCGTGTCGAGGGCGCTGCCGTCCTGTTGTAGTCGTAGAGAGGGGTCGGTCCACGTGCAATTGGCTGACGTCTTCTTTACAGCCCTCTCTGCTCTAACGTCCCCGACCGGCGTGCCGGCGCTTGACTTTACGCCGGAACAATACGTCCACATGTAATTCAATGTGCAGTATTTTCAATCCGAAATCACGTTATGGCACGTAGCGAATGCTTGTAACAAGTATGCTCTGGCTTTCCAAACACCAGGAATCACTTAGCGCTTGTTGGTATTTTTAGGAACCGCTTCCTCGAAATGCACGGAGGTGCCGATAATAGCACTCTTCGGCGCTGGAATGAGCTTACTGTTAAAGGCTTATGACTGACAGAGGGGACTCATTGGCAGGCAGCTTTCTGTGGTACCAGAACACATTCTTTCACTAAACCTGCCGCTCCATGAGAAACATAACAGGAGAGAAAGCCTTCTTGCCCACCCACAAGCCACCTGAAGACTCCACGAGGAGGTATGCTTGTCTGCGACATGCCGCTAGCTGTCTTCCTCTTGGAGAAGACCGTAAAAACGCTTGCTGAATGCGTGGATGCGTGAACGTGCAAATCCATCAACATCAGCGGAAAACTGAAACTCTGTTACGAGGGATCAAAAACAACGAAACTGTCTAGGAGAAATCATCTACTGAGTGATACCGATAACCGACAGCCAATGATAAGACAAAATTCCAGCACTTTGGAAGTGCAATAAGGGGAAAACCTGTATAAAAACCAGTGGGCCAGAGAGGGAAGGATTTATTTGGTTGGCTCTGAGCACTATGCGACTTAACTTCTGAGGTCATCAGTCGCCTAGAACTTAGAACTAATTAAACCTAACTAACCTAAGAACAACACACACATCCATGCCCGAGGCAGGACTCGAACCTGCGACCGTAGCAGTCGCACGGTTCCGAACTGCGCGCCTAGAACCGCGAGACCACCGCTTGGTGGTCGGGATTTGGTCTATACTTGCCCTTAGTGCTCACGCACTCCCTTGGCGATCTCAGTCTACTCCATGTTGTTCTGATTCCCATTCCAGTTTTTGCAAAATTTGATCCAGATCAGATGCTTATTCTCACGAGCATTTCATATTTCCTTTTCTCTCATCTGATACTACTTTTGCAGTCAGATTTCAATACTGATCTGAGTTTTGACTCTGCTCCGGATCACTCTCTTGTCACCGTCATCTCGTCGAAATACGATTCCACGGATGCCACTTCTGTAATACGACCTAACGCAAAACTTCCACCGGGACGAAGAGCCGAGCCTTTGTGACGCAGCTACCCGTATATTAACGGCGAACATACAGCCATGTACTCTTCGTCAGCAGACAGTAGCGCCAATCTCGTTGGCCTCCAAAAAGAGGGAACAGGCCATTCAACAGCCGACAGCTGTCAGCCACCCACCATACAGTGACCATCCGCAGAGATGAAGACAAGATACCAGCCGAAGACATACACCACCTCATTTCGACTCATGCTCACAGCCATTTCAGCATTGCTGATGGGCTTGGTGAGATCTAACTGACAAGCTGGCTCTTCAGAGAAGTCATTTGTGCCCCGTCTGCCCAGTCCAAGAGGCCGAATGCCCTATTTTTAATGCTGTCTCTTTCTGTTGTTTTACCAGATTATTTTGCCCCCACGTCATTCCGATGCTTTACACACCAGAGAAGACGGAACTTTTAGTTTGATGAATGAAGATCAATCCTGGCTCTCAGCAAAGAAGAAATCAATTAATAATATATTGAATTCCAGCTGAAAATTACCATTCACTACATTTTTGCCCGCAGTTTGGAACTTGATATTATACGAGTTACCACAATATTACAGTCGTAATAATAAGCACACAATCCACACAGTTTCTTGTATTCGGTATTGTAGGGCAGAGATTTGGGGTACATCCTCTCTGGATGGTGGGGAGTTGATACCTTGCACCCATATGATCGCCTTCCACACATGCTATGTCATTAAGTTCCCCTTCGAAGGTTCTGTTATGTGCCACAGAACGAAGTCTACTGTTCCATTAAAAACCGGTATCATAATTCTGCAATTATAAACGTCAAAAGTTGTTTTTGCGAACGTCAGGAAACTAGATGCAATGCCTGGGATATCTTTGCGAAAACTCCACTCTATATATGTTATGTGATCAAAAGCATCCGGACACCTGGCTGAAAATGACTTACAAGTTCGTGGCGGCCTCCATCGGTAATTCTGGAATTCAGTATGGTGATGGCCCACCCTTAGCTTTGATGTGAGCTTCAAATCTCACTGGCACGCGTTCAATCAGGGGCTGGAAGGTTTCATGGGGAATGGCAGCCCATTATTCACGGAGTGCTGCACTTAGGAGAGAGTGCTGCACTGAGGAGAGGTATCGCTGATGATACTAGTATAGTAATAACATCCAAAAACTAAGAACTAAGTGATGTAATTGTAAATGATGTTTTTCACAAAATTATTAAGTGGTTCTCAGCAAACGGACTCTCTTTAAATTTTGATAAAACACAGTATATACAGTTCCGTACAGTAAATGGCACAACTCCAGTAATAAATATAGACCTTGAACAGAAGTCTGTAGCTAAGGTAGAATATTCAAAATTTTTAGGTGTGTCCATTGATGAGAGGTTAAACTGGAAGCAACACATTGATGGTCTGCTGAAACGTCTGAGTTCGGCTACGTATGCTACTAGGGTTATTGCAAATTTTGGTGATAAGAATCTCAGTAAATTAGCTTACTATGCCTACTTTCATTCACTGCTTTCGTATGGTATCATATTCTGGGGTAATTCATCGTTGAGTAGAAAAGTATTCATTGCTCAAAAACGTGTAATCAGAATAATTGCTGGAGCCCACCCACGGTCGTCCTGCAGACATCTATTTAAGGATCTAGGGATCCTCACAGTAACCTCACAGTATATATATTCACTTATGAAATTTGTTGTTAATAATCCAGCCCAGTTCAAAAGTAATAGCAGTGTGCATAGCTATAACACCAGGAGAAAGGGTATTACGACTGCAGGGTTAAATCTGACTTTGTCACAGAAAGGGGTAAATTATGCTGCCACAAAAGTCTTTGGTCACCTACCAAACAGCATCAAAAGCCTGACACATAGTCAACCAACATTTAAAAATAAATTAAAAGAATTTCTTCTACTCATTGGCTGAATTTTTAAATATAAATTAAGGGAGGAAAAAAAATAACTTAAGCATTAGTGTCATGCAATATTTTGTGTAATGTAATATCTTGTACAGACATCTTTCATTAACCTGACACGTTCCACATCATTACGAAGTGTCGTATTCATGATCTATGGAACAAGTATTAATGTAATGTAATGTAATCTAATCTAATCGCTGTCGGTCGGTGAGGACTGACACGAAGTCGGCGTTAGAAAACATACCAAAGGTGTTCTGTAGGCTGCAGGTTATTACTCTGTGCAGGACAGTCCATTACAGGAATGTTATTGTCATGTAGCTACCCTGCCACAGGCCGTGCATTATGAACAGGTGCTCGATCGTGTGGAAAGATGGAATCGCCATCCCCGAATTGCTCTTCAACAGTGGGAAGCAAGAAGGTGCTTTAAACATCGGTGTAGGCCTGTTCTGTGATAGCGCCATGCAGAACTACAAGGGGTGCAAGCCCCCTCCATGAAAAACACGACCGAACCATAACACCATCACCTCCGAGTTTTATTGTTGGAACTACACGCTGGCGATTGATGTTCAGCGGGCATTCGCCAAACCTGCACCCCTGCCATCGGATCGCCACATTTTGTACCGTGATTGGTCACTCCACACAACGTTTTTTCAGTGTTCAGTCGTTCAATGTGTACGCTCCTTACACCAAGAAAGGGGTCGTTCGGCATTTACCAGCGTAATGTGTGGCTTATGAGCAGCCTCTCGACCATGAAATCCAAGTTTTCTCATCTACCGGCCAACTGTCATAGTACCTGCTGTGGATCATTATGCAGTTTGGAATTCCTGTGTGATGGTCTAGATAGATGTCTGCCTCCTACACATTACGACCGTCTTCCACTATCGGCCGTCTAGGTCAGTCAACAGACGAGGTCGACCTGTGCGCTTTTGTGCTGTACGTGCCCTTCACGTTTCCACTTCACTATCACATCGGAAACAGTGGCCCTAGGGATGTTTAGGAGTGTGGATATCTCGCGTACAAACGTATGACACAAGTGGCACCGAATCACCTGACCACTTTCTACATCTACATCTACATGATTACTCTGCAATTCACATTTAAGTGCTTGGCAGAGGGTTCATCGAATCACAATCATACTATCTCCCTACCATTCCACTTTAGAACAGCGAGCGGGAAAAACGAACACCTAAACCATTCTGTTCGAGCTCTGATTTCTCTTATTTTATTTTGATGATCATTCCTACCTAAGTAGGTTGGGCTCAACAAAGTATTTTCGCATTCGGAAGAGAAAGTTAGTGACTGAAATTTCGTAAATAGATCCCGCCGCGACGAAAAACGTCTTTGCTTTAATGACTTCCATCCCAACTCGCGTATCATATCTGCCGCACTGTCTCCCCTATTACGCGATATTACAAAACGAGCTGCCCTTTTTTGCACCATTTCGATGTCCTCCGTCAATCCCACCTGGTAAGGATCCCACACCGCGCAGCAATATTCTAACAGAGGACGAACGAGTGTAGTGTAAGCTGTCTCTTTAATGGACTTGTTGCATCTTCTAAGTGTCCTGTCAATGAAACGCAACCTTTGGCTCGCCTTCCCCACAATATTATCTATGTGGTCTTTCCAACTGAAGTTGTTCGTAATTTTAACACCCAGGTACTTAGTTGAATTGACAGCCTTCAGAATTGTACTATTTATCGAGTAATCGAATTCCAACGGATTTCTTTTGGAACTCATGTGGACCACCTCACACTTATCGTTATTTAGCGTAAGCTGACACCTGACACACCATACAGCAATCTTTTCTAAATCGCTTTGCAACTGATACTG
The DNA here is from genome assembly GCF_023897955.1 of Schistocerca gregaria. Taxonomy (NCBI): domain Eukaryota; kingdom Metazoa; phylum Arthropoda; class Insecta; order Orthoptera; family Acrididae; genus Schistocerca; species Schistocerca gregaria. The sequence continues at coordinate 439,855,668 of NC_064931.1, read as the reverse complement.
GTCTTCGGATGACCTTACTAGACGGTAAATTACAGCATCATCTGCGAACAACCTACGAGAACTGCTCAGATAGACACCCAGGTCATTTATATAGACCAGGAACAGCAGAGGTCCCAGAACGCTTCCCTGGGGAACACCTGATATCACTTCAGTTTTCTCGATGATTTGCCGTCTATTACTACGAACTGCGACCTTCCTGACAGGAAATCACGAATCCAGTCGCACAACGGAGACGATACCCCATAGGCCAGCAGCTTGATTTGAAGTCGCTTGTGAGGAACGGTGTCAAAAGCTTTCCGGAAATCTACACTCCTGGAAATTGAAATAAGAACACCGTGAATTCATTGTCCCAGGAAGGGGAAACTTTATTGGCACATTCCTGGGGTCAGACACATTACATGATCACACTGACAGAACCACAGGCACATAGACACAGGCAACAGAGCATGCACAATGTCGGCACTAGTACAGTGTATATCCACCTTTCGCAGCAATGCAGGCTGCTATTCTCCCATGGAGACGATCGTAGAGATGCTGGATGTAGTCCTGTGGAACGGCTTTCCATGTCATTTCCACCTGGCGCCTCAGTTGGACCAGCGTTCGTGCTGGACGTGCAAACCGCGTGAGACGACGCTTCATCCAGTCCCAAACATGCTCAATGGGGGACAGATCCTTCTAGAGCACGTTGGGTGGCACGGGATACATGCGGACGTGCATTGTCCTGTTGGAACAGCAAGTTCCCTTGCCCGTCTAGGAATGGTAGAATGATGGGTTCGATGATGGTTTGGATGTACCGTGCACTATTCAGTGTCCCCTCGACGATCACCAGAGGTGTACGGCCAGTGTAGGAGATCGCTCCCCACACCATGATGCCGGGTGTTGGCCCTGTGTGCCTCGGTCGTATGCAGTCCTGATTGTGGCGCTCACCTGCACGGCGCCAAACACGCATACGACCATCATTGGCACCAAGGCAGAAGCGACTCTCATCGCTGAAGACGACACGTCTCCATTCGTCCCTCCATTCACGCCTGTCGTGACACCACTGGAGGCGGGCTGCACGATGTTGGGGCGTGAGCGGAAGAAGGCCTAACGGTGTGCGGGACCGTAGCCCAGCTTCATGGAGACGGTTGCGAATGGTCCTCGCCGATACCCCAGGAGCAACAGTGTCCCTAATTTGCTGGGAAGTGGCGGTGCGGTCCCCTATGGCACTGCGTAGGATCCTACGGTCTTGGCGTGCATCCGTGCGTCGCTGCTGTCCGGTCCCAGGTCGACGGGCACGTGCACCTTCCGCCGACCACTGGCGACAACATCGATGTACTGTGAGGACCTCACGCCCCACGTGTTGAGCAATTCGGCGGTACGTCCACACGGCCTCCCGCATGCCCACAATACGCCCTCGCTCAAAGTCCGTCAACTGCACATACGGTTCACGTCCACGCTGTCGCGGCATGCTACCAGTGTTAAAGACTGCGATGGAGCTCCGTATGCCACGGCAAACTGGCTGACACTGACGGCGGCGGTGCACAAATGCTGCGCAGCTAGCGCCATTCGACGGCCAACACCGCGGTTCCTGGTGTGTCCGCTGTGCCGTGCGTGTGATCATTGCTTGTACAGCCCTCTCGCAGTGTCCGGAGCAAGTATGGTGGGTCTGACACACCGGTGTCAATGTGTTCTTTTTTCCATTTCCAGGAGTGTCGAAATACGGAATCAACTTGAGATCCACTGTCGATAGCGACCATTAATAAATAGCTAGCTGCGTTGCACAAGAACGATGTTTTCTGAAACCATGTTGATCACGTGTTAATAGATCGTTCCCCTAAAGGTGATTCATTATGTTTGAATGCAGTATATGCTCCAAAACCCTACTGCAAACCGACGTAACTGATATAGGTCTGTAGTTCGATGGATTACTCCTACTTTCCTTCTTAAACACTGGTACGACCTGCGCAATTTTCCAATCTGTATGTACAGATCTATCGGTGAGCGAGTGGTTGTATATGAGTGCTAAGTAGGGAGCTATTGTATCAGCGTAATCTGAAAGGAACCTAATCGGTATACAATTTGGACCTGAAGACTTGCCCGTATCAAGCGATTTGAGTTGCTTCGCAACCCCTAAGGTATCTACTTCTAAGAAACCCATGGTAGCAGCTGTTCTAAGTCCGAGAGTTCCGCGTAGGGTCCCATTCTTCTCTCTCACGATGTCTTATGACTACTGAGGTCGCTGGTTTGGAGTATCTGGCAGTAGGTGGCAGTACAATGCACCTAATATGAAAAACGCATGTTTTTGATGATGTCCGGATACTTTTTATCAGATAGTGTATTTGCTCGTTCTGTGTCTCGTTCAGACAGTTCAGACACACTTCTCAAACTGGGTGTCAATGGTGAAGTGTTCAACTGAAAAGAAACATAGCTTTTAGTACTCCTGTAGTTAATTTTTCTGTTAACCTACTTGATATTAACATAATAAATAATTTCCTACTTAGATGTAGTACAGTTTGTAACATTTAGTATGGTTTTTCTTACATGTAAAGACCTCCACATGTAATACAGTCCTTAAAACTGATATTATCTGTGAACGTTATGGTTGCATTATTGGAGGTGAATTTCACTAAGCAAATTTTTCAGAGACATTCATAAGCAAGTAATCATTTTTTTCCCAAGCGATGTGGGGCTTCGAACCTCATACTGGGTAAACAAGAAAATAAATATTCTACGAAATGGATTTGTATTTTGTGAATCTTGGTGGACGCCAGCTGTTTGCGACAAACGAAAATTTGTACCGGACTGGGACTTGAACCCGTATTTCCCGCTTATAGTGAGCGGCCGCGTTAGCGACATCCGACATCATAGCACGAACCCATGACTGATCTGAACTTCCGTAAGTCGCGGAATCCACAACCCTTAGCTCGCAGATTTCATGATTCGTGCACAAATAGACAGAAACAGTTAAACGTCATTTTAGCACGTCGATACGTTGATACATGAGGGATGGTTACAATATCTGTGTTTATAGAGTGTCTGTATCTTCACATAACGATGTCCTTTAGACATGCATTTATGAAATATGCAGTTGTTCCACGAACGAACGATATATGGAACACAAATCACTGATACTGAGGAAAATGTATTATTCATTCACAAAAAACAATTTTAACGAAATTTCTGTTTTTATAAAATATGAAGATATCAACTATAGCAATGTGCGTGACCGTCCAGTAAAGTTCAAAATTTCACATTTACACTCATTATCCACACATATTATAAAAGCGGATGTTTCACATCTCTTCCTAAACCACTGGACCGATTCCAACCACACTTGGCACCCATATCGCTTACTGTCTGTAAAGAATCGCTATTGGGGTAAAAACTACCTACCAACCAAAGGAAAGGGTGTGGGGGTGAAAAAGTGGTGTACCCAACCACGCCGACCGGAGTGGCCGTGCGGTTCTAGGCGCTACAGTCTGGAACCGCGTGACCGCTACGGTCGCAGGTTCTAATCCTGCCTCGGGCATGGATGTGTGTGTTGTCCTTAGATTAGTTAGGTTTAAGTAGTTCTAAGTTCTAGGGGACTGATGACCACAGCAGTTAAGTCCCAGAGTGCTCAGAGCCATTTGAACCATTTGTACCCAACTACGCGCGAATATTCACAGATTCTTTATTGAGCATTTGAGAATGAGAGCACTTAGTGACTTCAAACAAACTTTACACATACTTTCAGACCTCTACGAACCTTTTACTTGCTGACAATGCTAACAAAATGATGAGAGATAGGAAGTTTATAGTATACAAAATTTTCGCTTTTCTTAGTAAAACTGCCGCATTAAGCAAGACGTTTACACTTATTACTTCTTTATTAATGACTATTCGCAACACATTTGGTAAACAGTGTCCGCATATTTCGCTGAATGCACCTGGAAAGATCTATAGTTGTGCGACGAGTAGTACAGGAGATACGTCATAAACATTGAGCTGCGTGAAATTGAAACCGAAGGGCGAAATTCGTTAGGGATACTGATGAAACATGTGTACAAATACGTGTGAACTATGTTAAATATATGTTGAAAAATTGACGTGTGCATATGGAGGCAAAGCCACGTGTAAAAAGGTCATCGTAAATCCCTGGGACGATTTTAATCTAACTTGGTAAGTATGTTAGTTACAATCTGTAAAGAAATACTGTGGGGATAAGAACGACCAGCCTCCAAAACAGATGGACAGAGAGAGGGGAGAGGAGGAGACGAACGATGATAGAGAGGGAGTAGCAAATCGCTGATAACCTCGCATTTGTATACTCTTAAGCATCAAATCGAAGTAGGAGACGGAGAAGTAGAAGAACAGATGGACGGAGAGGAGGTGTTGGACATGTATGGAATGAGAGGGGAAAATATGTCGGTGCACCGATTGCAAAAAAGGAACACCTTGATCGGTACCACGAAAAATCAACTATCACGATTCTAATGTGAAGGTTGTAAAGTAAAGCCACTCCTGGTAGATATAAGGGTTATCACGATAGTCCATATAGGAGTGTTTGATGTGTGGTTGGTGAGCTGGTCGGTGATGTGTCCGGTGTCCTCCTCGTTGGTGCTACCGGTGTGCTGGTCGGTGGTGTGGCCGTTGTCTTCGGGCCTTACTGGATCGATGTCCAGTCGAAAGTCACTTCGCTCGGTGAGCTGTAGGCAGCAGCGGCATCGAGCCCCGAGCGAAAATGTGTAGCTGTGGCCTAGCTGTGCGTTATGTAATCCGGCGGACGGATTTCTGTGTGGGTCACCTGACGCGCGGACGAAATGTAGTTCCGCGACTTGCAGCGCCGCGGTCGGTTGAGCGCGCTGCTGGAAGGCGATGACGGGGCCTTTCGCGGAGTTCACTGTAATCTCGACTGTACACAGAGGCTGGCCGGAGTGGCCGTGCGGTTCTAGGCGCTACAGTCTGGAGCCGAGAGACCGCTACGGTCGCAGGTTCGAATCCTGCCTCGGGCATGTATGTGTGTGATGTCCTTAGGTTAGTTAGGTTTCATTAGTTCTAAGTTCTAGGCGGCTGATGACCTCAGAAGTTAAGTCGCATAGTGCTCAGAGCCATTTTTTTTTTTTTGACACATGGGAAAGTTTATGTTTTTATGGTTGTCCTTCGAGTACATAGGGGAAAACGTTGCTGTTATGGTAATATATGTACACAACGCGGTGTGTACGGGAGTCCTAACTGTCCCTGGCTTCGGTAGGCGACACCTAGCAGTTTGGCAACCCGCCAGACGCAGGTATGTTCCATGGTGGTATGCGGCCGGGCGAGTGGCCGGATGCTACACCTGGAGTTCATGTCTTTAAGTTTACTATAAAGGGCAAAAATGGTTCAAATGGCTCTGAGCACTATGGAACTTAGCTGCTAAGGTCATCAGTCCCCTAGAACTTAGAACTACTTAAACCTAACTAACCTAAGGACATCACACACATCCATGTGAGAGGCAGGATTCGAACCTGCGACCGTAGCGGTCGCGCGGTTCCAGTCTGTAGCGCCTAGAACCGCTTCAGCTTCTATAAAGGCCGGCTTCTATAAAGTCATTCCACACTGAGATCAGATATTACCTGTGCTTCGTATTTTTTTTTTATTTGTTGTATTAGCTTCCTTCACAGGGAAGTCAGGACGTTGACGATACTCTGGGTTTATATCCACTAACTTCTCTTTTAACAGTGAGAGCGAGAAAGTCTCTTAAGGTGTTTAGCAGAGGTGATGTTGGAAGGGAAAGGAGAATTTTTTCTTAACAAGTGAATAAGGGTGGAAACACTTCCAAGTACTATTAGGAATTTTTTATTTTTCTTAATACTTCAACCTGATTACATCAGTTATAACGAACTACCACTCCGGCAACCACCTATTTCTGAGTGCTACCTCTTACCATTAGAGGCGAGTGCTTTTCTAACGACTCGATCCGATGATACTATCAAATACTCAAAGCAAAGACGAGAGCGAGACAGCTCTCCTTGCTTCAGATACACCGGAAAATACAAATTATTTCTTGTTTCGACTCACGCAACTAAACACTATGAGATAAGTTTAATGCAGCACTTGTACCTGTGTGTACTCTGACGCACAGAAATACTATTTTGTGGAACTTGTTCTACACTGACAGGCAGAAAACTCACTGTACGAACTGTGGCCGGATACTTATCGGAAAATCATTCCCTCACTCGAATGTGTCATAGTTTACTGCAGCATCATCGAACTGTCATAGTGGTGCTTCCCGACAACTCACCTGTACCCTGGTGATTTCTGCGTCTCCAACTGTCTCTGACTGCTTGACTTGTCCCCAACTCTATTGCTGCTGCTACTCCGACTGCCCTTGTATATTGGTTTTTCGGGATCTTGGAGGAGTTTCCTCTGGCAGTATTGCTTTCCTCTGCTTCCCTGGAAGTTTCTGTAGTTACCGAAATGTTTTCAGAAGCTGCTCGCCCCTCCTCGAACAGTGTAACAGGTCCCCACGTGGTGTAACACCTCCCTGTTTTGGCCTTGGACAGCTGTCGGCCCTGTTTCCATTGCTTACGACATCTTGTCACCCTGGTAGTGACCGTGACAGCTCAGGTGAACCACTTACGCCTGGGGTGTGTTAACCGTTGCAATCTCCGTCTCTACTTCCTGCTGGCTATAGCCAGCATGACTTTTAAGCTCCATGCCTGTGTCTTGCTACTTAACCCCTTGAGCGGGCTGTTCCTTGTGCCGCTATGTGTTCACATCCGTGTGATTATTCCCGTGCCTCGCGGCGCTTTCTTGCAGCACGGCGTAATCTGACACGTTTTGGTGCACTTTTTATCAAATCAGGTGATTGTTGCGATGGTTAGTTGTCAAGAATTCGAAGCTTTTGCCGCCAGGAATGTGTAGTATGAAAATAAGCACATTACAATTGGCTTATTTTGACAGTCTCAAGAAGGATTTTTGCTGAAGGAGCGAACGCATACACAGTACTTTTCAGAAAATAGATATTTCAAGAATTTATTTCCTTGAGTAACATTTTTTAAAATCAGGTTTCTGAACTCTGAATTGTAGGAATAACAGTGCAGACGAAGAGTAGATATCTCAGTTATCGCTTGGTACCCTTCTGTGCTCATGCGATCGTTGTTTCAGTGTACCGACATGTGACCTTACAAACTGTTCAACATACCTTTTCGTCGTATTCATTATTACTGTTAACAAAGTATCGTCGAAAAGTAATGTAAAAGTACCAATTGGACCATTTCGGCTGGTATAAAACTCTAAATACACTTAGTAGAGCCTCCCGAATGTTGCCAACTGCGTACCCGAGGGCTGTTCGTCAAGCATGCAACAGGGCACTGCCAGGCGGACCGAACTCAGCTCGTCAAGAGGGATTGATAAAGTTTCCATTCTTTTCATAATGCGCTTGACACCTCTTATATCAATAACGTTTTACGTCTTATATTAATAAATATTGGCAGCCATGACAGAAGGGACTGAATAGGGTCTCGAACATATTTTCTGTCTTCCTATGTACCTTAAACTCGTTAGCATGAAATTTTGATTTCGACACTCATTGTTCCTTTTCTTAATACTCAGCAAGCCTCAGGTGAATGTACGCATGCGACCTGAAATACATTTCACGGAAATGGATAGAGTCATATTGTACGGTGTGACTCGATTCCTGTTTGACGGATCTGATTCCAGCTCGTGGCACCTTCAAGTGACGCTGGAAACGTTCAAACGCTTACTAATTTTACAAAAATGGCTCAAATGGCTCTGAGCACTATGGGACTCAACTGCTGTGGTCATTAGTCCCCTAGAACTTAGAACTACTTAAACCTAACTAACCTAAGGACATCACACACATCCATGCCCGAGGCAGGATTCGAACCTGCGACCGTAGCAGTCGCACGGTTCCGGACTGCGCGCCTAGAACCGCGAGACCACCGCGGCCGGCAATTTTACAAAAGACCAAAGCCTGTTAGTGACTACTCGTCCCTCGAAATACTTCCACAAGACTCCATGTAGGTGCAATTAAACATTGTTTATTTGAACAAGTAAACTTCGAACATTAAACAGTCTGCTGTTACTGTTGCAGTGCAACAAAGTAAATTAAACGTTTTCCAGAAATTCTTTATAGTAATGTTAAGGAAAGGTTAATCACAAACAACTGTTCTTCAGCTAAACGAAAATATAAGTTGAGAGCGTAGATTACGTTCTCTTGACCAAAGAGAAACAACAGGAGCAGCACGACTTGTCCATGAGGCAGATCGCCAAGGCTCGGAGCACAGGCCACAGGAGGGCAGCCGTCCGGGTGGCGAAGGCGACGTCCAATCCGAGGACGTATACGAACGGTGATGGTTCATCAGTCGCTGGCTGGCGAAGACGGAAGTGGCTCTAGCCAGCTTCTCGGGGTAGATAGACTAGCGCGGCGGAAGGTTACAGTTTTCCTATTGGCTATCGAAGTTGCAGCCGATTCAACAAGAAGTCCATGTCTGGAACAATCCCTGTTGCTATCTTCTCCGCCATCTGGCTGGTTACCGGGAGGCCCTCTGGGGACTGAGCCGAATACCGCGGACACCTGCCTGAACGCCGGAGTTGAGCTGACGATAACCCGCTAATTACATTTGCACTGCGGGTTGGTGGCGTCGAAGGCGAAGAGGAGAGACGCGTTTCTTCTCCCCTCCGAAAGTGTCTTAGGAGGGGAGTAGGCAAGTGTCCAATTCGTCGATGACGTCATTGTCTGTGTGGTCGTAACTGGGTCGCGACGAAGACACCTTAGAGTCGACGTCCATGTGAATGACTGGAGGTGATGTCTGACATTGTGTCGTATTGGGAGCAGGTAATGAGCTCCGCCCCCATCTCGCGAGAAAGGCCGGCAGTCTTTACCATTTCTGCTAGCCACCAGAAACTAGAAAGAATGTCTTCTCATCCAACGTGACACACATCTTGGTACCAACATAAGCCGCCACCTGTAGTTAGCGGCATCCTGTGTCTCCATGGCATCTGGATATACCTGTTTGACATCTAGGATGACTCTTCACGGCATACACACAGAGCGCACACTAGATTCCTTACCGTCCTAGGCAGGCATACCCAAAGGAGGCGCATTACGCTCCAGACATTGCAGCTCCAACTACCAGCAATCCCAACCTCTGTGACTGCCCAGATCTTGCGGGCAGGCCGGCCGGTGTGGCCGAGCGGTTCTAGGCGCTTCAGTGTGGAACCGCACTACCGCTATGGTCGTAGGCTCGAATCCTGGCTTTGTGTGATGTCCTTAGGTTAGTTAGGTTTAAGTAGTTCTAGGGGTGATGACCTCAGATGTCAAGTCCTATAGTGCTCAGAGCCAATCAGATCTTGCAGGCTGAGAGGCTTGCCCTGAAACAGAGCAAACGATTGCACCTGGCTCATGATGTTTATCAAACGATGCCTGAAACCTGTTTGTCAAACGAACCAGGGAGTATCTTAGATAGGCCTCTCACAATGTGTTTCGCTGCCTATCTCAGCTTTGAACGACCTCCTACTCAACCATAGGTGAGGGGGCAACCTCAGTGCGCGCAGTACCAAGGGCGGTCACAGCAGTGGACCGATTGGGGTACACTGTGGACGTGCTGAGCATCCCTTGGGTCCCCACGTCTAGCTCGGCACGGTGTTGTCAATATGCAACAGCCTTAAGCTGCGTGACTGCCTGGCGTTGGGAGCAAAGGGTCAGCGGTTCAGTTCGCACCTGAACACATGTTCACTAACCATACTCAACAAGGTGTCTGGAAGAGACCTTACCGTGTCCCATGTATCTGAAACATAGAATGGTGTAAGAGGCTGTGGTGGAGGAAGGGAACCACAATGGGGGCGGATCTGAATGAGATGCTTGCATGCTTGCGACATTAGATGCCGTCCGTGAGAATAATCACAGCATGGCACGGCCAAGTAGGTGGGAGACGGTAATGGTAAGACACTGGGGCTGCCCACGGACAAAATTCATAGCCCATACAGTATCTTGGGGTGTGAACCTGTGTCAGCGTCAGGGAGGGGCTGGATGGAGTTTGTTCAGAGGATGAAGGATGGTCAGCAAAGATCGTACAGATGAACCTTAATGGTCTGAGTAGCAAAGGTAGAAGTCATTCAGGAGACAAAAATTAATCCCATGCCAGCATCCATAGTGATGAGCATTGAGGGACTGAGGAAGGTTCTGGCAAAGTCAAGGTGGCGGCATGACCACAGTGCGGATGTTTTTGGCCAAGGAAAGAACCAGCATCTATGAGGAGATAGCTTCCATTTGTACGTAGGGCAGGCTGTAAACAAGTCCGTAATGGCGGCATTCATGCCCTGCCAGTAGACATGTTGTCTGGCCAGTCGCTTCATGACAAGCCCCTAGTGGCGCTTTTGTAGCAACTGGAGGACACAGGTGTGGAGGGTCCCAGACATGACGACTCTAGTGCTAATGTCGTCGTCCTGTTCCAGAACAACTCCGTCCTATGAAGAGAGGTCCCGTTGACGTTTCCAGAATTCCTATAGATCTGGGTGTGCCAAGGCTGTTCGTTTGGTTGGCCAGCCCAGCTGGACGTGCTGCTGCATGTCACGGAGGAAGGTGTCGCTATGAAGGGGTTGCTAGCTGCAGGTCATCAGACGGGCTCCACATTGAGGCCGGCCGTGCCTGGGCGAGCGGTTATAGGCGCTTCAGTCCGGAACCGCGCGACTGCAACGGTCGCAAGTTCGAGTCCTGCCTCGGGCATGGATGTGTGTGATGTCCTTAGGTTAGTTACGTTTAAGCAGTTCTACGTTCTAGGGGACTGATGACCTCAGATGTTAAGTCCCATAGTGCTCAGGGTCATTTGAACCATTCCACATTGAGAGGAAGCTGTGCGATGGCATTAGCATGTTGCGTGGTGGGCCAAAGCATGATCTCACAAGTGTAAATGGAAAGAAAGGAAGCCCAGGATTGCAGATGGCAGCATGCCGTCTTGGTGGGGAACGATGACAATGACTTGAAGAGAGGCAGCACAGGCTGGTGAAAAGTGAAGAGAGTGAATGGCAGGCCATAGACATAGTCATGAAATTTCTTGATGCTGAAGATAACAGTAGAGCTTCCTTTTCGATCTGTCGACAACTGCTCTGGGCTGCATTGAGAGTCTTCAACGCAAAACCAATCGGGCATTCCACACCACTGACCACATGAGAAATGACCGCCGCTACTCCATAATCGCATACATTCATGGCCAGAATAAGAGGTAACGTAGAATCATACATCATCAAACACTTGGGCTGGAGGAGAGCCTATTACAGATTCCAGAACACCCTGTCGCATTGCGGCGACCACTGCCACTGAACATTCATGTGAATCAGATGATGTAAATGCTCAGCCATTGGAGCCAACGGTGGGATAAAACGCCGTTAGTAATTCATGTAGCTAACACCGACTTCAGCTTTCATTGGTCCTGAGGGACAGGCAATTTTTGAATCACTTCTACGTCTTGAGGAAAAGGAAAAATGCCCAAACCATTGAGCACAGATCCAAGATATTCCACTTGTTGCACAAGTGTCGAGATTATGTGCCATGTCATCTGTAGATGCACCAGTCGCCAATATGTCCTCCAGGTAGTTAGTATTTCCCAGAGCCTCACACAGCAAGTGTTGAAATATTTCCAGTGAAATTGCTATTGCAAAGGAAAAGCGGTTGCATTAGAAGATACCAAATGGCAGGTTTATCAATAATACTTGCCAGGTGGTTGAATCTAAAGGAAGCTGGAGATAGGCATCACAAAGTCAATTTGGCGAACACTTTGCCCTTGCATATTTTGCAAAATAATTCTTCTATTTTTGGAGTGGCGTACGAGGTCAATGACAGAGTGAGCAATCACTGTTGCACTAAAATCGCCACACAAGCGTAATGTCCGTTTCGGTTTTTAGACTAGGGCTAGCCCAACGACTTTTGGATACAGGTGTAAGGATACCACCATCCTGCAAACATTGAATTTCCTACTTCAGCTTGTCCCCGAGCGTGGATGAGACCACGTAAACTTTACAGAACTTAGGAAGAGAAGTGGGGAGGCGGGTAATATGAGCCTCGAAACCACAGATGTCAGACGATGGCGCTCAGAACACATCAGGATATTTGTCCAACAAGTCAGAAGCGTAGGATCTGGCAGGCTCCTAGCAGACCGGGAAACCAGAATTGTGAATTTCCAATCCGAGGACGTTGGAGAGATCAAGACGCGAAGACTGGAAGCGCCAGGAACATTCGCTACCAGAACGTGGCCTTTGATCGATATTGCACCATCCTGGATGTGGGCACCGGCCAGGGTGGCCAAGCTGTTAAAGGGGCTGCAGTCTGGAACCGCGCGACCGCTACGGTCGCAGGTTCGAATCCTGCCTCGGGCATGGATGTGTGTGATGTCCGTAGGTTAGTTAGGTTTAACTAGTTCTAAGTTCTAGGGGACTGATGACCTTAGAAGTTAAGTCCTATAGTGCTCAGAGCCATTTGAACATGGATGTGGGCAGAGAAGGTGCCTGTGACAGAAATGAGATCGTTACTGAACCTACTGCAGGGCATGTCTAATCATTAGAGAAGTGGTGACCCCGTTGCTTGATAAGTCTGCCAGTTGATGGTAGTGGCCGACGAGTCCATGTCAGTTTGTAGTTGAACTGGAATGCCGTCCATCAACACTGGGCGAGACATGGTCTCGTTCGAATGGGAAAGGACGGACTGGAAAAAGTAAACATCCGGTGATGTGCCTTTCCCACCAGGATCATCGGGTTCTGGGAGGTCTGGAACTGCCCAGTCGATTAACATGGCGTAGGAGGAGCGGCACACCTCCGCTTTGTGGCAAGATTTTCAGCATGCAGCGCACTTCACACGCCGGAAGCGACACTATTGCCGTTGGTGGCTCATGAAGCATTAATCACGTGGCGGCAGTTGGTGCGGGTGGCAGCCACCCCACAAGATCTACCCGGAGGACCAGGAGAGGGAGGAGGGTTCCTCTCGATATGGTTGGGAGGTGGACACCAGTTCTGGATTCTGCAGAGTCGTGGATCAGTGCAGGGACTGTTATAATATCCGAATAATGTGGAGGAAAGGCTCTAGGGAAGAATCTTTCAGTTTACGAAGGTCATAACGGAGAGTGTCGTCTGGGAAATGTACTAGCACCATGTAATGCACCAAGTGAATAGGTCTAGGAATGTTTGCACTAAGTGTTTGCTCGCTGAAATCGATAGTCACGTAATACTCCTTGCAGGTGCACCATCCACTCCTGATAAGACTCATTTGGCAGTCTGTGTCAACGAAAAAACTTGTGGCACACGACTGCTTCTTGAGCCTCAGAATCAGAGTAGTCCAAAAGACTGGATTTCATCCCTTCATAGCAAAGAGATTTTGAGTCAGTCTCTGGATGTAGCCGCTGGATAAGCTGACAGATGGAGGGTTTGGCATTTACCAGGAGATATGTGCACTGCTGCGTACCACCTATTATTCCGTGCACAAGGAAATATTAGTCCATTCGCACAATGTAACAATACCAAGGTTCCACGTTGTGGTCGAACTCACGGAACGGCGATGGCAGTGCCCGGAAGTTGATGACTGAGGAGTAGATCCAGTCCAAGCGTCCCGCTAATTCCGCCGCTGACTGCGAGTGCGCCACAAGTCTCTCCAGAAGCAGTTCGTTGGTGCGCTGCATACGCTACAGTAGAAGTACGACCGGGTGAGTAATGTCCACCAGATTGTCAACAGTTGCCATGAGGAAGCAGTGAGATTAAAGTACTATAAGAGCAGTTGCGTGACAGTCTTTGGAATATCTCGTTTCCAACTGAAATATTCCTCTCTTGGAGTACTTCCACAAGACCACAAGTAGATGGAATTAAAGTTTGCTTATTTGAACAAGTAAACTTACAACACAAAACTTAGGATTTTCAGAGAAATCGGTTTACAAAACTTTACTTTAAAAGCCACCAGACGCTTCTTTTGTTGATCTTCTTAGGTCCATTTTAGTTTCGTTCAGCTACTGTTTGTCAGCTGCCTCTCAACTTCTCTTGAATCTGTGGTGAAGCTCTCTTTCATTACGTAGCAGTTTTCTAATACAGTTGTTAAACCACTGTCCATCACAACCCTTAAGACCTTGTTCGGAACTTGGGAACTTTCCTCAGGCATACTGAATGATGCTTTTCAATGTATCGCACTTGAGTTCCACACCATCGTCCACAACACTAAATATTTGATGTTGATTATTCAGATATTCTGAAGTTCGTATCCTGTCACTCTTACTCAGCAAAAATATTTTCCTATCTTTCTTAGCATTCACTGCAATACCCGAAGTTTCTATAGCAGCCTTATGACCACTGATACCTTCCTCAACGGTAACGTCCACCGCTGTGACCGAGCGGTTCTAGGCGCTTCAGTCCGAAACCGCGCTGCTGCTACGGTCGCAGTTTCGAATCCTACCTCGGGCATGAATGTGTGAGATTTCCTTAGGTTAGTTAGGTTTAAGTAGTTCTAAGTCTAGGGGACTGATGACCTCAGATGTTAAGTCTCGTAGTGCTTCGAGCCATTTGAGCCATTCTATGTTAACTGATTCGTTACGGTCAAGTCTCTTTGCTGCTAGGGGGTCTAAGACGTTATCTTCATCAGTTGTTTCTCTAACTACACAGATGGAAAAAAATCTCAACACCAAGAAGGATTTATGCGACATAAAAGAAAGTTGGTAGGCGTGTTTCTGCATCTGAAAGATCTATTCCAGTTTCGCATAAGAGTGGTGCTTCTAGCGCCACTATGAGGATGCCATTCAGGTGTGCTTTAAATACACGCTGTAACTGTCGTGAGCGTTAGTTACCTTTGAGATTGAACGTGGTGTGTTGTTACTCTAGAACAATTGGAAAGTGACAAACGAGGTCATGCAACAGGACTATGAGAAGCTGGATGCTGCTTCTGCGATATTCTAGAAAGACTTGGACAATGTAGCCACTTTACATGACTGCTGACAACGGTCGTCACGATAATGTACTTTTCCAAGACGACTGAGCTCGTGTCACTACCGAGAGGGAAGAGCTTCGTGTTCAGCACGTACTGCATCTTCAGCAGCAGTATGAGCAACAGTAGGCACCACAGTGATACAACGAACTGTTAACAATCGGTTACTTCAAGGACAGCTCCGAACCAGACGACCTGTCGCGTGCACTCCACTGAACGCAAATCACCGCCATTTGCGACTTCATTAGTGTCAAGGGAGAGCTCATTAAAGGGCAGGGTGGAGGTCTGTTGTGTTTTCTGATGAAGCTGGTTATGCCTCTGTGCCTGTGATGACGTTATGTTGGCCAGACAGAAGCCAATTGAGGGCCTGCAACTAGTCTGTACTGCTGTACACAATGGACCTACACTTCGATTTACGGTCTCAAATGCGCCTTTGTATGACAGCAGGAGCACTCTCATAGTTCTCCCACGCATCCTGACTAAAAATCCGTAGGTGATTCGACCTGTTGTGCTGCCATTCACGAACAGCATGTGAGCGGGTGTTTTCCAAGAGGATAACGCTCGCCAACATACCGCTGTTGTAGCCCAACATTTTCTGTAGAGTGTCGACATTTTGCCAACATTTTATGTAGAGAGTCGACATTTTGACTTGGCCAACTTGATCATCAGATCTGTCTCCAATCAAGCAGATATGGGACATCATCGGACGACAACACCAGAGTCATCCAAAAACAGCATTAACCGTCCCTGTATTGACTGACCAAATGCAGCAGGCATGGAACACTATCACACAAATTGACATTTAGCACCTCCACAACACAATGCATACACATCTGCATGCTTGCGGTCAACATTCTGGCAGTTACACCAGTCATTAATGTACCAGCATTTAGCTTTTGTAATGGCTTATCTTGTGCTTTAAAAAAATGGTTCAAATGGCTCTGAGCACTATGGGACTTAACAGCTGGCGTCATCATTCCCCTAGAACGTAGAACTACTTAAACCTAAGTAACCTAAGGACATCACACACATCCATGCCGGAGGCAGGATTCGAACCTGCGACCATAGCGGTCGCGTAGTCCTAGACTGAAGCGCCTAGAACTGTTCGGCCACAACAGCCGGCCTCTTGTGCTTAACCTGAGATCTTGCAATGATAATTACGTAAATATGCTACCTAGACAAATGTATTCTCTAAATTTCATTACTCCGGATTTATTATTTTTGGGTGTTGTTAATTCCTTACCATCATTTGATCTGATGAAAGTAGCTTTCAGATAAGATGTTTGGATTAATGTTGGTAGGTGGCAAGCCACATTGATATTTTGGACCATGATCTCGATGTCCCACAGTATTACACTTTTTATGTGTGGCTTATGACTTTATTTACATGACTAAATTGTGGGCAGAATGTTCTTGTAACTGCCTGTGTAACGTGTAGAGAACTTGTACGTGAGGGACCATAGTGGAGGCGATGGAGAACAGGGAGAGAGAGATGGATTGGGGGCATAAATTCTGAGTGCGAGGACCAAGCTATGTGAGTGATCATGGAAAGCTGCACTCAGTGGATCGTTCTTGCTGAGGGATTTCTGGCCGTAGCACTCTCTGCCTTGTGCTTTGGTTCGGACAGGAGGGCGCCGGTTGGCAAAATATTTTACTTTGGCCAGGGGGCAGTCCATCATGAAGGCAGTCCATTGGTGGAAAGTGGGAGAAGGAAGCCATCAAAGAGAGACTCCCATAAATTGAGCCTTTGTGCAAAAAGTGGGAAGGTCATAAGACTCCATGCATCCTCATGTTACAAGCTGGGATGATATGGACAGAGCGGCTAGTGCACGTGATTAGTGGAGGCAAGACTGTTAACTCCCCTGACTCGAGGAAGTCACCATGTTCTATCAGCGAGCATCAAAAACATATATTTCATGGGCATCACTGTCTGGGAAGCTTAACAGCTTTCTGTCAGAAATTGGAAATGGTTGGCCTGGCCTGGGAAGATTACACCTCTCTGTAAATGAGGAGCGGTGGTCCCATCCAGGCAGATTTTTTTTTTCTTTTTGCCAGAAACATGGTCTTGCTCACTGTAAGAATGACACCTTTCTAATTTAAAATATCCTTTTTCCGAACAAGAGAGATTTGCAGTTGCTGATTGGATCCTCCAGGAAATGCATCTTCAGCAGCAATGTAGGCATGCTCCCCTAACATTGACATCCCGGTGCTGTATCTGGATTGGCTACCAGACCAACAGAACAGTCAAGACAGTAGAGCATAGGTAGATTGGTTTGTGCAGTGTGGGGGCGGTTTCATTTTTGCTAATTCGTCTCCTGTACTTAGGATTGGTGGAAAGTAGTCGTGATACTTTGCATTCTTCGTGTTCTGGTCCTCCCCTGGTGAACAATTTAAGGACTGTCCTAGTGGATGAGACGTGTGGTCTGCATCTTGTGGTGGACCGGGAGACAGTGGCAGTTCCCAACTGTAGTTTGCAAATTATTGTGGATGCCCACAGTGCGCCATTTTCTGATGTCGCCTGTATTAAGGTGAAAGGGTAAAATACTTCTGCACCAGCGAAAGGTTATTAAATGATATTCACAACTGCCTGTTCTCAGGTGAACCATAATTTGTGGTGTACTTGGTCATAACTGATTCCATTTGAATAGAGTTGGGCCTCTCTTGGCTTCATGTAAACATATGCTACGCTGTAAAAGCGATTAGTTCAAGAGGAAATTCGTATAGATTCCACCAGAATGTATTCTTTGGCAATCAAACACCATCCCTTTTCTGAGTTGTGCTTGTCACCTTTCGTGTAAGATTTATCAGCTTGTTGTAGTAATAAAACGATTAATAAGACTTGTCAGTACTTAAATACACCACTTTTCTTATTCATATTTCCTCAACAATTCAATGTTTTTATTTTATTGTGGTGGTACATCGGTACGAATGTAATTTAAGGTTCAGTCTTATTAAATTAATAAGTCTGATTATTAATGTGAGTTCTGGAAGTAACCCAGGTATAGACAACAAATGTACCACAAGTAAATCCACTAATTTCGTATTTAAAACTGAAGGAGTATTTCCCGATTTGTAGGTTGTTGAGAAGATCACACTTTTCTCTATGTAAAGATAATACCATTCAGCAGCACTCACATTATACATGGACTATTAAAGCAAGTGATGGCTTGCAATTTGAGATCGTAGGCCATGGTCTAGAATCTTGGCACGTTTTTGAGGTAGTTGGGGCGTTATCCTGCCGAACTGGTGCGTGTTTTTCTGTCTTTCCTCTTTTTTTCTTCAAAGTGAGAAAATAGTACATTGAGAACATTTAGATTCAGGTCTGGCACTGTTAGCTGTACCTCAGCAACTTGCAGGACGTTGTAGCCATTTTATTTAATTGCATGTATTGTGTGTGTCATTGATCTTTTGTTTGTTTGTTTTTCATTGAGTCTTGTCAATGATTTGTGGGCTACTTCTTGCCTGATGCCGCGTCGTTGCTAGCAGCGTTGTTCAAGCTTTGGTGGAACATATTTGACTATGGGATGAATACTACATTTTAGAGTAGGTTTTGTTTCGTTAGCATTGGCATAAATGTGTGCTTATTTGACATAATATCATAGCAGTGTTAGGATGCGCCTTGCATTGGAATCGAAGACATGCGGAAGTAGCAATTGATTTGAATGCTTACGAGAAGCGAAGCTCTTGGTGTATTGAGAAAGGATGCTCACTGATGTCTTCCAAAATGGAACAGGAGTCAGCCATTGATGCAGAACAAATAATAACAGAAGAAGAAGATCATTTGAATCAGTCTGCAAATAGGGAGCAATGTCAAATGCAGAATACTCCGATAGTGAGGGTACAGTTCACTCAGGAAATGAAAGTGGAAACGATGTCGAGGGGGCAGGTCACGTAGGTTCTGTAAATACGGAAAGAGGTACAGCCAGGGGAAGTAATAGTCCGATTTTGCGGGCACCATGTCATAGAGCAGTTGTACCGCGTGCGTCTAGTCCTGTGTACGTTACTAGAAGTGCGCGATTAGAATCGATCATTGAATTTATGCAAGAGGCAGAGGAAAGACGACAGGAAAGGGAAGATAAGAGACGGCAGGAAGAAGACCACAGACACGAGATCCTCATTAATGAAATTAGAGAAATTCAGAAACGATAAGAGAAACAGGAAACGAGACAGGATGAAGTCATGAAAGAAATTAAGGATATTCGAAGGAGTGAAGGTGAGTTTTTCGGAAACATAATCAAGTCAGGAATGAAGGTAAGTTTGTAATAGCAGAGGTTGGAGACATTAGGAAAACATTAGATAAGACGCGAGAATAAGTGTAAGAGTCCAAACATGAGACTAGGGCAGCCAGATTAGTATCTCGAGATGTGCGGAAAACTGCCCAAATTCCGTGAGATCAGGAAGCGCTGGAAAAAGTCGAAGTGGCCGCAACCAAAAAGGATATTTCTGCTCTCAAAAAACAGAGACAAACGGTAGCTGAAAAACACAGGAAGAAATGTTAGAAACCAAAGACGAACAAACAGGTCTCAATACCCAGTAGAATGAGCTGGCTTACGAGATGAGACAAATGTGCGAACGGGTGGCTCGTGTAGAAATTCAGCCAGAAGCAACAGCATGTCGCCGTGAGTTCTTTGGTCGCCAGGAAAGTCAAAGACAAAATTTTGCATCCCAACCTGGAGCCACATCTCTATCAAAGACAAAGGACTGCCCCCTGTCGTGATGATTGTCAACAAGAACTGTCACCTGGACCAACTGTATATTGAGATGAAGATTATGCGACACTGCTACATGAAACTGCCATTGAGGTTTCAGAAATTTCTCACTGGCCAATGTAATGACACCATAGAGTCATTCAAAAGCTCTCTACGAGAACTAGACGTTGTCAAGAAGGCACTAAACGCGAGGGACCAAATGAGATTTAATGAACGAAATTCGCAAGGTGCATCAGGTGGAAACAATGATGGGCAAAACACAAATGGGTTTCTAAACAGGGCGACAAGAAACCAATATCAATGCCAAAGATTTAGCAACGTGCCTCGATGGAATAATAGAAGCAGACGAGGGACGTACGTTGGTAATTTTCAAGAAGACAGAAATAACAATTGGAGGGAAATGCAAAATTCTAACCAGTTCAAGCAGCTGTCCTGGAACTCAGGGCAAACGAGAAATAATGGCGGGATTGGTAGGCGAAGTCCGCAACATGATCACTAGAATGACGTAGTGGAAATCGGACCACCTAATCCTTCAAAGAGATATCGCGGCAGAAGTTCGCGTAGGAATTGACAGTCGGCTGCTGCGGCCTCTTTATATCATTACTTTATCGTTAAGAATCATTTATTTCCAACTCATTTATGTACTCTCTTAGTGTATTGTTATTTATTTATTTGCACTTAGACTTTTTGGATGACTTATTTTTGTAATTAGATGATAAGATCTTCTTCTGTGACGTCTGATCAATGAGTCTGGCGTTTGCACTTTGACAATTTACCGCAAATTTGAGACGTACTGGTACCCTCTCATGTTTCACAGATAGAAATTTATTTCTTGAATAGGAATGTACTAATTTCTCGGCGGAAAGCTCTTGGGTTTATGATACAACTGGCTGGTTTAACACTTGAGCATTGCTGTATTAGTAGCTTGTCACACCACAGCAAATGTATGCGTTGGAACAACATGAAAATTGCATTTTTGGTTCACAAATAATAGCACAAGTCTTGGACGCACATTTCTTCTCAGAATTAATCTTGGAATTTAGTTGATGTTGTGCGCACTGCCGGTGGGGCGTATGCACGGCCTGTTACACCATTCGGAGTGTGGAGGCGATAGTGGTGCGTCAGAAGTTGATTTGTGATCCGATAGTGGATCTTGGAATAATTTGGATCATGCCACCGATACCCATGGGTACATCTTGCGAGATGGATATGGGTTTTACACGCCAGAGGCGTGTTGACGTTGGAGTATGGCTTTTGTTCACACTGTGGTTCGATTAGTGTTATCGCCAGCAGAACGATGTGTTCTCTTTGGTGGTTTTCGAGCGTGGTTACACTGATGAGTAATCTCCCATGGCGCAATATTTTTCGCTGGTGGTACTCTTTCGTCTGTGATTATCGCTAGTAATACAATTATGTTAGCCTTGTGGTATTTCGACTGTGGATCGCCAGCGCCAGAGGCGCGTCAGCGGCAGAGTTTTGTATCACGTGGAATGAGCACGTGGAGTACGACTCACCATGGTACGTCTTTACCTGAATAGGAATGAAATGGAGAATGGAACCAAAAAAAGAAAACGTAGAAAATATCAATTCCTTATGCATTACAAATTGTATAAAGAAATGGTATTTTATATCTTTGCAGCAGCTGTTAATTGATGACACCTGTACGTCGATTTTTGAGAGCTGTTGGTCAGTTTCATAGCGAAAGATGAATTTGGGCCGATGTCTGATCTATCCTGACAACTCTGGAAGGGGTGTACAGATGGCAGTGAGCGGTATTCGACCCAGATTCTACGCCAAATATCTGCATCAGCGTCACCATCCAATAAGTTGACATCAGGAGAGGTATGAAAGTCCAGATCAACGTAAAGTAGAAGGGTTAGAGGTAGCTAGAGTTCGTAATAAGTAGACTAATTAGAAGTAAGTGTTGCATGGTGTGACAGTGCTTGAATTATGAATGTACAGTCTGTGCAGGATTAGCCCATTAGGATGCATGACTGGCATTGGGAAACTAAAAAACACTGACATACCAAGCAGCAACCCAGCTTCACAATTAGAAAGTGATTAGTTTACATCTTTTAGATAAGCGAGTAATTAGCAATGGTAGTGCGATTTTCTTACAAACGATCTTGAGTAGTATCATTATTTAACTGAAAGAAAGCAGTAACGCACATTTTTCCATTAATCATAATATAATGTGTCAACTACAAACATGTCATATTTTAATTGTGTTTTTCTATGAACGTTTCTGTAAACATTCATTGTAAAAACATGCACTGCTAAACGAGCACAAAGGTTAGTGCAGACAACCACAGCGTTCCAAACAGCGATCGAGAAGCAGACTGTCTCTGGACGTGGCTCGGTGCATGGCAGGCGCCCATATTGCTATGCGATTGGTGGGGCTGCTGGTGTTGTTGCGCGACCTCAGGCACAGCTGCCAGTGGGGGTGACGACCACGACTGAGAGATCGGTTGACGTGACGTCACTGCTTGGTCACATCGGCAGCTGTCAAGAGTCTAGAGGGACCAGACTTGAATTTAAACCCGCTGCCGACCAGATTGGAAGGGTTAGAGAGTGCCGGACCAAGCACTTAACGTCTGCGGACACTTGCCACAGCACTGACTACTGCTGGAGGATTGACTTGAAAAAGACTGACACTTTGTCGACTGCTGCCTCATGTCAGGCTTGTCAATGGTCCAGATGCCTAGCTCTTGCTGCCATAGACTGGAGAAAGGTCCTGCCACAGACACCGCTACCACCACTGATGCTATTAAGTAAAGGGGTAACCCTTATCTTTGCATCAACATTCTACAGTACAAATGAAACCAATAGAAATTAGAGAAAAAATTTAAAAATCTGTAACATTGTATCTAATCCAGAACCTAAATTTAAAAAAGGTGACAAAGTTAGAATTAGTAAACTTAAAGGTCTTTTTTAAAAAGGATATACAGCTAATTGGACAACAGAAATTTTTGAAATTGAGGATGTTATTTAGTCTAATCCAATTACATACAAATTATAAGATATAAAAGGAAGTTTTTGAACAAGAACTACAGAAAACAATATATCGAGATATATTCTTAATTGAAAAAGTTTGAAGATAAAAAGGTAATCAAGTTTATGTTAAATGCTTAGGTTTTGATAATTCACATAACAGTTGGATAAATAAAGATGAAGTAATTTTACAAAGAAATAGTTTACTATTTAGTTTAACAATCAATAACTTTTTAAAGAAATAGTTTACTATTTAGTTTGACAATCAATTAGTTATTAAACAACAATTTTTTTAAAAGAATTAAATTACTATTTAGTTCAACAGTCAATTAGTTTTTAAATAAGTAACAATTATTTCCATCAAATTTAAAATTTGAATATCTTGTACTTTAATTATTTCATCTTTTAATTTAATTCTTTCATTTTTTAGATTAATACCTTCAAGCTTGATTTTAATTGTTTCATCTTTTATTTTAATTATAACTGTTTTATTTATTCAGTCTTTTATTATTATAAATACATCTTGTATCTTGTAAACATAATTCAATATATTCTCTATATTTAGGTTTCATAACTCTATAGTGAAAATCATACATTAATTGTTTGGATAAATCAAGTATACGTAATCTAACATGAATAGGTTTATCAAATCTTATTTTAGTTTAATTCATACATATTGAAGCAAGATTTACATATAATATAGTACTAGTTTTAAGTTGTCTTTAGCTTCCAGTTTATCACATATTTCTCTACTTTAAACATATTTTATATCTAGTTTACTTCTGATATTTTCCATTGTTTTACCAAATACAGAATTATTCATTATTTTGTTTAGATCTAAATACTTATTTAACCACTTATGTGAGCTTAAATTTTAAAACTCTATGTATTTGTTTAGGTTGTATTCGTAAAGATAAATATTGTTTAAGATTTATAAAATGTACTACATAATTATGTTTTTTATCTAAAGTAGTTATTAATTTACTTTCATTTGTACCTGGAAAAAGTTTTGTTTCAGGAACTAATGGTAAATCTTTATGTAAATCATGTAATTCTTTTGGATATTCTAAATCTGCTTCAAATATATAACGATTTTCACAATTGTTTCAAATTTCATTTATTTTTGTACAATTAAAATCATTTGGTATACCCTTTGAAATCCACCATGTGGTAAATATTAGTTCATAGCATAACCATAGAAATTATTTGCATTCACCTAAAATATATAATTTGATATTTATTTATTACTGAAACCTTTTAAATATTTATTATTCCCTTTTACAGATCTTTTACAACATTCTGAAATTCCTCCTCTTATTCCTTTTTCAACCATTAAAAGCATATCATATCATATAGTAATTCAAGTTTTTGGTAAGTAATTTTTCACATTGCATCCCAAGATAAAAAATGGAGCTGTAAAATACCAATAAGGAACTAGATTATATTTTGGTATTCATGTTTTTATAAAATTTTCAAAAACATCACTTTAAAATAATACATCAGTTTTAAGATACAAATCATGATATTCACCAAGATTTTTTATATTGAATTGTTCCCGAACAAATTTTGCATGTTCGTAATCTTCATCAGTTGTGTTATGATCATTTGATTTACAGTAAAGTAATTCTTATGGTGGTAATTGTGTTCCTTCAAATTTTTTTCCTAGAGTCCATATAATCATATACCTTTATTAATTATTAAATTAAATAATTCTGGCGAAAAAGAATTTTTAATATTTGAACAGATTTTTAAAAATTTGTTAAAAGTTAATTAAGTGAAGCAGTCATAAATTTAAATTTATCAACATATCTTATTTCTAAATTTATGAACTGTGGGTATTTAAATATGAGATTTGGAGTATGACTTTGTCTAGACCTTAATAATGATTTTAAAGTTATTTTAAAAATAGGTTTCCTAAATTAATTGATGATTTTGATATAATTAAAAAAGGCCAAATGAAATTGAAATAAAAAGGAATAAAGAAACTTAAAAATAGAAATAATTAATTTAATAGTATAGAGTTCACTATGTGATTTTTTAAAATAATTTACTTTTTTTAAGTAATACATTTAAATTTTTTTATAAGTAACTTACTTTTCTTAACCAATACATTTTAATTAGTTTACTTACTTTCTTAATGTGATTGATTAAAGCAATGTACTATTGTTAATTAATACATTTTCATTATTTACTTATGTTCACATTGTGATTTTTAAAAATAATGTCCTTTTTTTACTAATACATTTTAATTTATATACTTATGTTCACAGTTTAAAATTTTTAAAAATAACTTACTTTTCTTAATTAATTTGTACTACAAATCGTGTTGTATTTTAGATAAATCACTTGGTTATTATAATTAGTTGTATCATTGTATAAAATAGGTATTTAGTTAATGTTATATATTTGGTTCTGTTAATTAAATATGCTGATTTAAAAAATTTACATAAATCTTTTTTTATACATAAAATACAGAATTTATTTTAACATTGAAAGATTTTGATAGGGAACAAACAATGTATTTACCTCAATAGTATTCAAAAGTCATAATACATATAGCAGTTCATGACATCCAGCCTTACAAATTTAAAAACTCCACCATCTCTCTCCCCACATCCACCACTGCTGGCGGCTCACCTCCAACTGCACAATGCTACGCGCCGCTAACAGCCAACTGCCCAACACTACAATGGCAGACAACAATGCAAACCAGCCACAGACTGCACACAGCACAGCCAGTGATCTTCATACAGAGCGCTACATGGCGTTACCAATAAAAAAACCAAGTATCCTACTTACATAGCCCCATGCTCTGCACAAAAAAATTTTACAAATTGTTTTGGGCAGTGTCCAGTACAGATTTGATAAATTTTTTCATAATTACAATAACAAAGAAATCAAATGCATACACTTATTGATACAATGTTGGTCAAAAGCTAAAATTTTCTCACAGTCCATAAAAACAGCCCTGATCATTCATCACAGTAAAACTGCAGTGTTTTTTTTTCTCAAAGTCTGAGCAGTAAAAGAGGATGCACACGGAAGTAGTGGATTTCCATACAGTCTTGAAGAAGTAGTGTTGTCTTTCCAACAGAAAGATAATGCTGACTCTTGACATGCAGACAGGTAATGGTCTGCAACAGAGCAAACCCATAGGAGAGTCAAAGTTTTGAAGAATATTGACAGGTAGGTCATCACAGAGCAGACCCACTGTAGTCCTGGTGGAAATTATGGAATTGGTGGGCCACCAGAGGTGCAGACCCAGTGCAGTCGTTGTAGAAATAATGGTATTAGTGGGACATCAAAGGTACAGACCCACTGCAGTCCTTGTAGAAATAATGGTATTGGTGGGCCATCAAAGGTACAGACCCACTGCAGTCCTTGTAGAGAAGCAGCCATCTGTTGCGAATGTGCAGGTGCACAATCACCATCGAAAAGTCTTGAGGACAATACAACAAGTCCATAATATTGTGTGTCAGTTTAAGCAGTCATGTATAATTTTTCAAAGCGGACGTTTCAAGCTCTGTCTCAGCATTTTCTGCCTGCTGGTAAGCTTCAAACCAGTCTCTGCTTGAATTCTTGAGACGGTATTTCTGGGATTTTGTCGAATAATTCTAGGATTCGTGATGACATTTTTAGGAATAACTACAGACTGTCTGGGGCCAATATTCTCCACTAGATCATCAGTCATCCTTCCTGTCCGTTGGAATTTAGCGAATAGCTTGGAAATGATTTCCGCATCGAGTCCTTTTGGAACATTAAATCGTGTTTGAAAACTGCGCCTTGTTACCGTAGGACTATGTTCTAACCTACGGTATTCCAGTACCAGAAAAACACATTTTTCAATGGAATACATGATTTCGATCCCTTCCTTTGATACGCTAACCATGTTTCACATTTCAATGGTTGAACTGATCGCTTTGAGCTGCAGCTTACTATCTGTAAGTACTATGTGTAGAGATTACAGAGCCATCTGTCAGCAGCTTTTAGAACTGTTTCGAAAATTCTGTGTAAAATTCTTAGAGCTTTCACAATAAACATGTCGTCTTTTGCACTCGTCTACCGATCTCAGTTTCCCAGATATTTAATTCAGAAATCAGGGACTCCTTCGCTAGACATGCTGCGTATCACCTGCACCGTTTCTCATCAACAAACTAAAGTTTCCTAATATCCTAGCAATTTGATAGGCCATAATTACAACTTTTAACACATAACACTTTCTCTTATATGACATCGATATTTGCAGAAACTCTGTGATGGCATCTAGCATTATCAGCTGAAATATTAACAGATGAAAGTTAATAATGATGGTACGAAAACATAATGATAAGACATGCCTGAAATTAATTCTTCATCTGTGGATAACGGTCTATTAAAGACAAATAACTTTGTCCTTTCTTGTCATAGTCCAGTCGCAAAAGTTGTTAGATATGTCCTAGGAACACAAGTTTGGCACTGAATCTAGAGCTTTTCGAAATCTAAAAACATCTCACTATCCATACCTGTGTCTCTCAGTACAGCATGTATGAAGATCACGAGCTGGATTTCACATGACTGATACCTTCACAACTCAAGTGAGATACTTGCACCAGATATCGCAATGTATTTGAACTCCTGGTACCTTGGAGGAATTTGGAGGAATGAGCTACAGATTATAACACAATGGGATGGTCTAGTTTGCCATATTACTCCAGCTGCGCACTCCGTACAACATTACAGAACCTCCACCATCTTGAACTGTTCGCTGCTGAAATGCAGAGTCCATGGATTCACGAGGCTGTCTCCGTACCCGTACATGTCCAAGTTGAAACAAGACTCATCTGATCAGGGAACATGTGATCCAGTCATCAACAGTCTAATGTCGTTGTTGACGGGCTCAGGCGAGGCGTAAAGCTTTGTGTCGTGCAGTTATCAAGGGTACACGAGTGGGCCTTCTGTCCATATCGATGATGTTTCGTTGAATGGTTCACAAGCTGACACTTGTCGGTGGCCCAGTATTGAAATCTGCAGCAACTTGCGGAAGGGCTGCACTTCTGTCACGTTGAACGATTCTCTTCCGTAGTCGTTGGTCCCGTTGTTGCAGGATCTCTTTCCAGTCACAGCGATGTCGGAGATTTGATGTTTTACCGGTTTCCTGATATTCGCTGTACACTCGTGAAACGGTAAAAACCACACTTCATCTCTACCTCGGAGATGCTGTGTCCCATTGATTGTGCGCTTACTATATCACCACGTTCATATTCACTTAAATCTTGATAATCTGCCGTTGTAGCAGCAGTAGCCGATATAACAACAGCCCCAGACCTTTGTTGTCTTATGTAGGCGTTGCCGGCCGCAGCGCCGTATTCTGCCTGTTTAGACACTGTATTTGTGTATTTGAATACGCTTTCCTATACCTATTTCTTTGGCGATTCAGTGTATCAGACCACAAGCTAACAATTTTTTGAGCAGCACTCGTAGTTTTTGTATGCCAAGTCCTAACACCTTCTCAAGACTTTGTAGTAAATAAGCAACAGCGAGATCGGTTTATGAGTTACATCACAAATAAAGCTTTAGCTTCAGATGATAAAACTTTGCTCCTGTTAGCGGATGAAATTCATTTCAAGTCACATCTTGGCTACAAGGGTGGGAATATCGTTGAATGTGTCTTGAACACTGACAATTCTTTGTGTGTAACTTGTTCCTCTGTTTTTATTATTCAGAGCTTGGATTCACCTTACAAAGATCTGGTATCTATTCTACCAGTTCATACTATTCAGGCTCATGTTCTTTCCTAATGCGTTAAAGCTATAATTCTTAAATCAGAAAGAGTTGGATTTGACATCGTTGGGATAGTGCCAGACCATAATGCAATTAATTAGAAAGCAGTATCTAAATTTTCTAATCCTCAAGGTATGACAATCAAGGAAATTGATCCTGTATAGTCTTCTACCTATCGCCCACTGTACTGTATAGAGAGATGTGATCTCAGCGCTACTCTTAACATTGCACTAGAGAAAGTAATACGGCAAATGACAACAAACACTGAAGGAACAATATTTACCCGACAGGTCCTTGTGGTGGCATATGCTGATGACTTAGCATTATGTGCGAGGAATATCAAAGCCTTGAACAATAATAAGGATTCATTGTAAGGAGCAGCAAGGTAGTTAGAAACGAAAGTTAGTATGGATAAATCAAATAATATGGTATGGCAAATCCTGGTGGGGATAGAGGAGAGACTTTAGTGAAAATAAAGGGGAAAGAGCCCCAAAGAGCAGAAAAGATTAAGTAACTAGGCTCGATAATAACAGAAGATAACCGGACAGCAGCAGAAATTGAAGGAAGGATAGCAAGTGGAAAGAAGTGTCATTATTTCTTGCAGAATGTATTCAAGTCCATAAATGTTAGTAGGAATAGAAAAATCCAGATCTACTTTACCATATTCAGACTTAAGAAATGTATGGATTGCAAGGATGGGTGATGACCACGAAGGACAAAGGCTTCATATTGAGGTGGGAAAGGAAGATTTTGAGAAAGATATTTGGCGCGGTGATGAAACTGGCGTATAAGGACTACTGCAGAACTACAGAGAATTTTTTGCACAAATGAATATTGTAGTCAAAATCAAGCAAGGAAGATTAAGATGGGTTTGTGAGGTAACAGGCGAACTGTGACGCCCTGAAAATATTCTAAGTTCGGAGTTGGTGTGGCCGCACTGGCTGCTCGGCTGGTGCGGGCCGCTCGTCAGGCTAGAGATGTACAGGGAATGCCAGAAACTCTAAGTGTTAAGAAAGCGTTTATAGGAAAGCGCGAAGGGAGAATGAGGAGAGGAAGATCCAGGAAAAGGTGGCTTCAATGTATGGAGGAGGATCGCAAAGCAATGGGAATCATGAACTGAAGAAGGAAAGCGGTGGACAGACAAGAATGGAGACAGGTGGCAAATGAGGCGAAGGTTCTATAAGGCATGCAGCGCCGACCAGAAAGTAAGTACAGTTATTCTTTGGACAAATTTGGTCCAAAGAAACCATTTAAACACTGGAAAAGTACTGCGACATTCACAAAATAATAAATTGTTAATAGGATATTCTTAACGTGGAAAGGATCAGAGGTTAAGAAATATTTACCAAGAACCTGTAACTAAAAATTTCCACCATATACAGAATATTTTCCGTTCTTCACGCCACGGTTATGTTCATGGGATGATTTTAGAGATGAAAGGAAACTTCGTAGAGAAACATATCTTGCTTTGAAAGACACAACTGCTGCTTTGATTGATTTCAGTACCTTCTGGCTAACTAGGAAAAACAGATCGTATTTGCTGGTTGGAAAAGTACAAACAGATGATTTGGAAGACAGGTTCGGAAAATGCCTTCAGCTGAGTTGGTGAAGTTGTCATGTTTCCCTAAGACAAGTTTTTGAAATTGATCAATAACTAAGGACACATAGTACGTTTTGTCTTATACTACAGTGAAAAGTAGTTGATTTCGTTGTTAAGATCACTGATATACTTGCTACTCCTACTGAAATTCAGAAGTTAACAGACACACCACTTCCAGAATTCCTAAATGTAACTGTAGATCAGAATGACGCTGACGGAATAAATGAGACTACCTGGCCACTACTATATTACACAGCAGGCTGCTGATCACACCAAGCTATTAAAAAAAACATTGAGAATACTGCAAGGTATTCCTCACTACAGACGAAACAAAGCAGTTTGATGATTTGGTAATGGTGAAGGATAGAGGAGGGTTGACATATGCTGCAGATGATGTAGTGGAATGTGTAACATATTTCTATTTAACACTTCTGCAAATTCCGAAAGAACAGGAAATTTTATTTATACAACAGGCAAATCAAAGGAGTGTACTTGCGAAGGTAGCATCCCAAAACTTTCACAGCAAACTTTTTTCTGGGTTTCACTGTAGAAATAAGTACGTCCTATCTCAGCTTGGAGCTGCATACTGTTTCGCTATGCAAATATTTTACTAAACAAGAGAAAAAATGATGACACTACCACTAAAAATAGCTGTGTACCAAATATTGAAAAAAATGTTAAAACTGTACTGCAGGTTGTAAGTTTTTGCTGTCTGATGCATGCTGACATGATGTGAATAAATATTTGTACGTTTCTGTTTTTATTTCATGCATAGATGCAAATAACTGGCGATAAATTTTGTGCAATTGTATTTAATCCCGTTTTGGAGTTGACAATAGTAAAGTCTGTACTTGTATTACTCAGGGACTACTTTATTGGGCTTGTAGACGATTCAGTGACGTTTTCACTTATTTATATACTGTTTGCAAGGTATGGAACTGCAGATATGTGCTTAACGAGTTATTCATCGAAATAAAACAAAAGTAGCTAAATATGCCAGATGTATTTTATTCATTGCCGCCGTTCCCATTAGGATTAAAGTGACTCAGGGGCACAGTGAAAATAGTGAGGTTAGAGATATGGAATTTAAATTTTGCGTCTGCAGAAAGCACGTGTGACGGAAATTACGAAAATGTCTTTTAGCCTTTGGAGCTTTAGTTAAAGAAATTTGAGTCTGCAATGAGAAGGTTTATTTACAGATTTATGTATAAAAACACACAATGCATAGTTTGCTATTAAAATGTCAAATCGTCATTTATCTGTTTGCCATCGTCGCTTAGATGCTTCAAAATTCGCGAAGTATATTCCGTCTATGCAACATGTTGTATCCACCACATAACTCATTTATTATATGTATAAAAAAAAGGCCACTGAAGATGCTTCAGAAATAAAAGAAGTGAAAAGCGTATGGAAATAAGAAAACTACCCTCAATTAGTCGCATAGACGGAATAGACGACAGCGTAAGTGTTAAATGTTTCCAACGTATGTTTCCTGTGTATGTGACACTGTTGACAGCCTCTCCACTCACGGGAACACGCCAGCAGAGGAGCGCGCCACGAAGCGAAACGACAAAGACTGCTGTTTCCGAACCAGTTCCTATTACGTCCCGTGAAACATCTCACGTTCAAACATCCACGTAGAAATGCGCACTGCAATATGACAACTTTTCCCCACTGAGATTGCGGAAATAAGCGGAGCGCCCACCGCACACGCCACCGGCCACGAGCACCTCTCAGGCAATGCAGCACCGTCGGCACACGGCAAGAGCTTGTTAACGAGATTTTTCGCTCTCAGCGACGGCATTTGTTGGCTTTATTTGGTTCGCAAATCGTAGTTTCATCTATATCTACATCATACTCCACAAGCCATCTATTGGTGTGTGGCGGATGGTATTTTCGGTAGCAAGATCTGATCCTCCCAACCCTGCTCCAATCTCGAATAGTGCGTGGGAAGGATGATTGTCGGTAAGCCTCTATATTCGCTCTAATTTCTCGAATTTTCTCCTCGTGGTCAATACGCAAGATGAATGTGGGGGGAAGTAATATGTTACCCAACTCCTCAGAAAAGAGCTTTCCCGAAATTTCAATAGTGAATCTCTCCGTCATGCACAACGCCTTTCTTGTAACGTCTGCCAGTGGAGTTCGTTTAGCATTTCCGTAACAAGCGCCGCTCTTCGTTGGATCTTCTCTATCTCCTCTATCAGTTCTCTCTGACGGGGATCCCAAGGCAGATGAACAATACTTAAGAATCTTGCCAACAAGCGTCTTGTAAGCCACTTCTTTCGAGGAAGAGTTACATTTCCTTAAGATTATTTTGAAGAATCTGAGTCTGGTGTGTGCTTCTCCCACTATCTGTTTTAAATGGTCATTCCACTTAAAGTCGTTCTGGACCGATTTTGTTCACGAAAATGGACGTATGTGAAATTCCTATGTTACCTCTATTAAAAGGCACATTTCTTTTCTTGACCGAACGCTACTCATGTTGGACTGTCTGTAGTGCACATAACTAAAATCTTCAATATCTGTGAACGTGTATTAAGAAAAAATGAGACTCATGTCCACTTAGTAAGGCAAAAGCGTATAAAAGTTCACCAAATCGAAGAAGATCCCTGAAAGAGAGTGCAGTTACATTTACACAACGTCAGATATTACAGAAATTATTCCTATTAATTTCTTGGGAAACTCCCACGACCTCTTGTAAAATGCGAAAGTGAGAAAAGAATTGTAGGACACAAAGTCACTATCTATCCACGCTCTGTTCCACAACTTGGCACGTCAACCTGGCCACTGGCGCCCTCGCATTTTATATAACAGGGTTCTAAAGGCTATAAATAGCGAAATGTTATTGACATTTATCTACAACAAATCCTAACAAGAACAACACATTTTTGAATCTTTAACGGATCGTTGCATTAAAATGGCTTACTCTCATAACACTCGAGCTATAATACAAAAATAACTAAATACGGACATCCTTTCACTACCAATTTGACGTTCCAAATCATCTTATTACAAAAAGTCGTACCAATAAAGATTCTTTCTCGAAAAAGTCTATGTACTGGTGCTTTGAAACAGAACACATTCATAGGGTGAAACCCATCGAATATGGACTTTTACTGAACACGACATATATAGTATGGCGTCTTGCTTTCTGCTTGTGACGTTGGAAGCGTTCTTGCTTCTTATCGGTTCTACTTTACATGGCAGGTTGTGGAAATATCGCAGATTTTGTGTTTCACGTGAAGAAATGACTTCTCAACGAGAAATAGCAGGAAGTGATGGCACGAAACTCGCACAGCACCACGTCAACGTTAGCTAAGTCGTCTCGTGTACCGACGGCTTTAGGGACTGCACCAGCAAAGACTAGGGTTGCATGCTCTGCTCTGATGGGAGCATATTCAGTCTGACTAGTGATTCGGGACGTGGATCTACCCTCATATGGCGAGAGGTAGGACGTAGTGTTCATCATCCACTGGAATGTGCTGCACAGAGTACTTCATACTACGAATTATGTGGTCTTTAGATTGGAAACATATTAATCAGGCATTATTTGGTGTCTAACCATTCAGGGAGAACACGCTGTTTTGTGTACCATTCCTGGGTAGGAACATTGTCGGACATGATCGTTATGACGAATGTCCGTTGTGATCACACACCCTATTAAGAGCTATATGCAGCCTTTTGTAACATCCAGGGGAACATCATAAATCGCGGTGACTTCAACATATCTATTCTCTTTGAACTAAACTGTTATTTCCATTCATCTCGTTACGTGTCCTTTTCAGTTATCTTTTGTACTGTACTGTGGCATTTCTTTCTATGAGTGGCTCAAGTTTCATCTAGCTTTGTTACATGGCAGTGGCACATAATGCTTAAGTTACTTTCGTCTTCACACATTGTACGCCAGCGTATTATCAGGACTATGCTGAGACGGACGCTAGTTTTGTCTCTTCAACTTAGAGATCTCCTAATTTTTGTTACCAGGTAAATGTTTTTACTCCCCTAAAAAGTCATAAACTGTTCCGAACAGGGTCTTGTGATTTGCCTCAAGATACTACTCGAGAATATGATCTCTGATCTTTCACACTACTTCTGAAGACAAGTTCAATGAAAAACCCGACTGTGGGTCTCGAAATGTCACCTCTTGCATCGAATCACCGCCAAAGTTTCAGAGTGGTATACAAAATAGCGTCTTCTCCCTGAATGGTTGAACACCAAATAATGCCTGATGAATATGTTTCGAATCTAGAGGCCACATAAGTCGTGGTACGATGTACTCTGTGGAGCAAATTCCAGTGGATGATAAACACGACGTACCACCGGCCACTGTGGTCGAGCGGTTCTAGGGGCTTCATTCCGGAACCGCGCTGCTGCTACGGTCGCAGGTTCGAATCCTGCCTGGAGCATGGATGCGTGTGATGCCCTTAGGTTAGTTAGGTTTAAGTAGTTCTACGTCTAGGGGACTGATTACCTCAGATTTTAAGTCCCATAATTCTTAGAGCCATTTGAACCATTTTGAACACTACGTCCAGTTGACGTCCAAATGGCTATCGTCTGGCGAGAAGACAAACAAGTAACTAAAATGAAAAGGGAGATTAGGGACCAGTGTCCCGACGATGTCCAGGTAATTAGTCACGGAGCCCAAGATAGAATTAAGGTCGAATGACGAAAGATATCGGTGCTCTACTTTTGAAAGGAAACCGCCACGTATTTGCCTTAATCCATTTAGAGTGTCCGCGGGAAATCTACATCTAGGTAACCGGACGAAATTTTTAGATCTGGTCATGGAAACGACCATCATAGTGGTCGTCCGAATTCCCTCTTCCAATTTGAGACTAAACTTGGACCGATGGTGGAGTGGTAAAAAAATAAATAAATAAATAAAATTAGAAAAAAAACGCACTCCACAAAGGAATAACGCCCAGTATTGGGACGCTGCAAGGTATAAACAAAAACGATCCACCTATATAAAACGGCATAGTCTTCATTTTTTACAAGCCTACATGCGCATCTTTCAATTCAGGAGTTTGGTCGCTTTGCAACTCTTCACTACGGCATTTTATTTAAGGATCACACTAAAAAATTCATGATTCACCTGTTTTAACATTATTGGAGGAATGGGGGTCATTTACAGTTCTGAAGAGATTGAGGGTTATACAAATTCCAGTCGTCTTCTTTTCTAGTTATGAGGTACTATCACAGACTTTCCTCATGCTCAAAACTTGAATCAAACCCCAGCTTCATGTAGAATGTTGTACTTGTAGGCGTCAGTGTTAGACGACATGAGCTTTCACCCAGTCCACGTATTCATCAATTTCGATGCTGAAGACCTGTCTCAGTGATTTTCAAGTTCCACTTCTTCTCGGATCTCCAAACCTGTGCTACGCGAAACGGAAATGTGTACTCTCTAGGCGGAGCCCGCCCACGTGGCTGCTCGTGCTAAAGCATCGTTCATGGAATGGGAAGGTGCACCAAACCCGCATTGAATCCCATATCCTAGTAGGTGAAAGCGGGCTGGTCCCTAAATCTCGCCTCAGTTACAGGATTCCCAAACATTTGGAAAACTTTTGCTCACTTTTACATGAATAACGTTACACGCAGAGATTTTGATACATACACTCCTGGAAATTGAAATAAGAACAACGTGAATTCATTGTCCCAGGAAGGGGAAACTTTATTGACACATTCCTGGGGTCAGATACATCACATGATCACACTGACAGAACCACAGGCACATAGACACAGGCAACAGAGCATGCACAATGTCGGCACTAGTACAGTGTATATCCACCTTTCGCAGCAATGCAGGCTGCTATTCTCCCATGGAGACGATCGTAGAGATGCTGGATGTAGTCCTGTGGAACGGCTTGCTATGCCATTTCCACCTGGCGCCTCAGTTGGACCAGCGCTCGTGCTGTACGTGCAGACCGCGTGAGACGACGCTTCATCCAGTCCCAAACATGCTCAATGGGGGACAGATCCGGAGATCTTGCTGGCCAGGATAGTTGACTTACACCTTCTAGAGCACGTTGGGTGGCACGGGATACATGTGGACGTGCATTGTCCTGTTGGAACAGCAAGTTCCCTTGCCGGTCTAGGAATGGTAGAACGATAGGTTCGATGACGGTTTGGATGTACCGTGCACTATTCAGTGTCCCATCAACGATCACCAGAGGTGTACGGCCAGTGTAGGAGATCGCTCCCCGCACCATGATGCCGGGTGTTGGCCCTGTGTGCCTCGGTCGTATACAGTCCTGATTGTGGCGCTCATCTGCACGGCGCCAAACACGCATACGACCATCATTGGCACCAAGGCAGAAGCGACTCTCATCGCTGAAGACGACACGTCTCGATTCGTGCCTCCATTCACGCCTGTCGCGACACCACTGGAGGTTGGCTGCACGATGTTGGGGCGTGAGCGGAAGACGGCCTATCGGTGTGCGGGACCGTAGCCCAGCTTCATGGAGACGGTTGCGAATGGTCCTCGCCGATACCCCAGTGTCCCTAATTTGCTTGGAAGTGGCGGTGCGGTCCCCTACGGCACTGCGTAGGATCCTACGGTCTTGGCGTGCATCCGTGCGTCGCTGCGGTCCGGTCCCAGGTCGACGGGCACGTGCACCTTCCGCCGACCACTGGCGGCAACATCGATGTACTGTGGAGACCTCACGCCCCACGTGTTGAGCAATTCGGCGGTACGTCCACCCGGCCTCCCACATGCCCACTATACGCCCTCGCTCAAAGTCCGTCAACTGCACACACGGTTCACGTCCACGCTGTCGCGGCATGCTACCAGTGTTAAAAACTGCGATGGAGCTCCGTATGCCACGGCAAACTGGCTGACACTGACGGCGGCGGTGCACAAATGCTGCGCAGCTAGCGCCATTCGACGGCCAACACCGCGCGCGATTCATGGTGTGTCCGCTGTGCCGTGCGTGTGATCATTGCTTGTACAGCCCTCTCGCAGTGTCCGGAGCAAGTATGGTGGGTCTGACACACCGGTGTCAATGTGTTCTTTTTTCCATTTCCAGGAGTGTATGTCCCGTTCCGGGGTGACGGGGTGGTGACAGGAAGGGCAGCCAGTCACACCTTAAACTAACCATGCCAAGTCCATTAATAACCATGCCTAACCTGCACCGATGCGGGACAAAAGCACAAGAGAAAGAGAAAGGAGAAGAAAAGGAAAAGAAAACATGTACGCCTGATGAAATGTGTTCCCTATTTGCTCGTAGCAGTTCTTAGCAAGTCCAACTCCCAGATTTACTTTTATGGGACACCGGTGCTACAAACTTCGCTATTTCATATCTCGAAACGTACTACACAACATAACTTCACATGCGGAAAATGTTGATTAATCCACAGGAAACTTTCATAAATTCGGAGTAATTACTCTAATGCGGTGCAGTATGAAACTATAGATTTTGGGGTAATACAATACAAAAGAAAGATGACTCTAAAAATGGGTCACCGATTTTGATCAACTTTCGCACGAACGCTCTATAATGAAAATAAAGACATACGCATTTCGACTTTTTGCTAGACAATACCTAGCTTTTGAAAAAGCCGAGTTTAAAGCAGATGACAGAAAATCATCTTTTCAACTGTTTACATCGAAAGATGGTCAAAAACCAACGTTTCATTAACATTTTATGAGGTCCAACGTTAGTACTGTTCGCGTTGACTATTAATCACACTTCTCAGTGTTTTACTTTCAAAAAAGGCAAAGAACAACCTCTTTCATTTATCAGAATATTATTCTATACACCGATAAAAATATCGAATGAAGAAACGTCACAACCAATAATCGATAACGGACCAGCGGTTTGATAGTTTAATGCTCTGAGTGCTCGACCGCCGACCGACGGGTACCCAAGCTACAGCACGAAAACACAAAAACTTTAATAACTCGAACATTATTAACATTGTACCTCATATTATACTCGTGACAATGTTTGTTTTTAGACAATCTTTCAATGCATAGCGTTGGAAATACGATTTTCCGTCATCAACTTTGGCCTCATTTTTTTCTGAACTAGGGAGTGACTAGCAATGTGCCGTGACACGTGTCTCGTTATATTTTATGTGGATTGTCCTTTCAAAACTTGATCAAAATCGGTGACATCGTGTAAGCTTAAGTTTGCAGACAGAATAAAATCAGTTATCGTGAGCACTTGAATGCGAAACGCCTTTTATAGCCATTATACGACTGCATGTGGCAGCTGCTAACGAGATAAGTTTGATGGCGGCATCCTTTTCACAGGTAAACCTCCGTAGGCGGAGGTACTGGCGACGGCGACTTCGCTGGCTGTTGCGGCAACCGGAGATATCGCACAATCGGAGGCACATGTCAGAGGGAGCAAGCGTCTTGTTAGCTTTTGCCACGTGTTATCGTGTTTGTGCGCTAAGGCTAGCACCTGTCTCTTCCATATCCCTTTCAGCGGGGAACTCCATTCACCATGACGTTTCACAAAGAGCTCACCTTGGCATCGTTATAAGCTATCGTTCCTTCGTCCAAGTGGTCTCTTTACTTCTGTGTGAAATTAACTGGGGGATAAGCACTGTAACTTTCATATGCAACGAGCCCTTGTAATGAAAAAGAAAGTAATTAATTACAAAATCAATAGAAGCAGTAACTCACTGAATATGTAAGCCATTAAAACAATAACAAGAAACAGAAAAATGAGACATAACCGGAATAAATAATTAATGAATCTTCTTCCGCCCATATCTGTCTCTCTCGCTCTTTACTCTCTCTCTCTCTCTCTCTCTCTCTCTCTCTCTCACACACACACACACACACACACACACAGACACACACACAGACACACACACACACACAAAAGAATAACACATCTACATAGTACCCATTTAGAAAAAAGTTGTCTCTCGACGAATGCTACACACACACAAAAGAATAACACATCTACACAGTATCCATTTAGAAAAAAGTTGTCTCTCGACGAATGCTACACACACACACACACACACACACACACACACAACCTACACAAAAAAAGACGAAAGCGAAACACACAGCGACAGTTGGCACAGTTACACCGTAAAAACACACATGTTTATCACACAATCAAGAGTGCAAGTGATGTGCTGTAACAATTGTGGGTAACAAAATACCGGAAATCGGCCAGCTGCAGTATTGGGTCACAATAAAAACGGCTCCAGGACCACAGACATGGACTAGCAACACTGGAAATCTTAAGCAAAACCAAACGATAATTTAACCTCACGAAACTTGTGCTACAAAAGTTGTTTCTAATCTGAGAAACATGAGAAAATGTAACACAGTTACCTATTTGTGACCACTACATAATAAAAATGAATATTTGTTACAGGCCACAGAATATGCGCCGATCATTTCATTAGATAATACATTTTTCCAGCTTATTAACAGTTTTTGTATCGGTAACACATACTATGTGCGATTAATATGGTGTAAGCTGGAATAAAGTTCAGTGTTCGGTCCCTATACGGGCCAATCGGGCCCAGCAGACAGCCGTGTCATCCTTTACCAATGACGTCAATGGATGCCGTATGGAGAGGAAGACTAGGTAATCAAAAGTATCCGGACACCCTAAAAACCTACGTTTTCATATTAGGTGGATTGTGCTGCCACCTACTGCCAGTTACTCCATATCAGCGACCTCAGTAGTCATTAGACATCGTGAGAGAGCGGAATGGTGCGCTCCACGGAGCTCACGTCCGTATGAGAGATTTCCACACTCCGAAACATCCCTAGCTCCACTGTTTCCGATGTGACAGTGAAGTGGAAACGTGAAGGGTACGTACATCACAGAAGCGTAGAGGCCGACCTCGTCTATTGACTGTCAGAGACCGCCGACGGCTGAATAGGGTTGTAAAGTGTAATAGGCAGACATCTGTCCAGACCATCACAGAGGAATTCCAGACTGCATCAGGATCCACTGCAAGTACTATGACAGTTAGGTGGAACGTGAGAAAACTTGGATGTCATGATCGAGTGACTGCTCATAAGCCACACATCACGCCGGTAAATGCCAAACGACGCCTCGCTTGGTGTAAGGAGCGTTAACATAGGGTGATTGACAGTGGAAAAACGTTGTGTGGAGTGACTAATCACGGTACACAATGTGGCGATCCGATGGCAGGGTGTAGGTATGGCGAATGCCCGGTGAACGTCATCTCCCAGCGTGTGTGGCGCCAATAGTAATATTCGGAGGCGATGGGGTTACGGTGTGGCCGTGTTTTTCAAGGAGGGGGCTTGCACCCTGCGTTGTTTTGCGTTGTGCTATCACAGCACAGGCCTACATTGATGTTTCAAGCACTGTCTTGGTTCCCACTGTTGAAGAGCAATTCGGGGATGGCGACTGCATCTTTCAACACGATCAAGCACCTGTTCATAATCTACCGCATGTGGCGGAGTGGTTACACGACAATAACATCCCTGTAATGAACTGGCCTCCACAGAGTCCTGACCTGAATCCTATAGAACACCTTTGGGATGTTTTGGAACGCATACTCCGTGCCAGGCCTCACCGACCGACAGCGGTACCTCTCCTCAGTGCAGCACTCGGTGAAGAATGGGCTGCCCTTCCCCAAGAAACTTTGCAGCACCTAACTGAACGTATGCCTGCGAGAGTGGAAGTTGTCACAAGGGTAAGGGTGGGCCAACACCATACTGAATTCCAGAATTACCGATGGAGGGCGCTACGAACTTGTAAGTCATTTTCAGCCAGGTGTCCGCATACTTTTGATCACATAGTGTGCGTGGTCAGCACACCACTCTTCCGATCGTTTTCGCGTTTACTGGCCATGGAAGCGCTACTAATCTGTCGGGTGGCTCCTCCGTTGGCCTAAAAGGATGATACACACATCGTACCATTCCTCTCACCAAGGAACAATCCGTGGTAGTACCGGGAATCGAATCTGGGTCATTCGCGTAGCTATTAGCGACGATGATCACTCATCTACGAACTCGGACGTTAGTAGAGTGTACTAATACAAAAATTAACTAGGTACCGAGTGCTAATTTCTTGTGATCTTTCTCCTGGCCTTTATCCTGCATCTTCATGGGATCGGCATGCTAATTTACGGAAATGGCAATATTAGTAGTAGAGGGTTGCCGGATGCCCTAAGAAAGTAAATTTCTCAGACGACTTGGATTAGTAAAGAATTAAAAATTTAATCCTGTTTGCTTTACCATGACTCTTTCACTCACTCTGTTGCATGTCCCTCTTTTCTGTCGAACAACTAAATGTTTGGTAATTTACGTATAAACATTCGAAGCATAAATATTCGCAGGTTTAAGAATATATAGGGAATGCAATCTTTGCGCAATTATATCATTTGTTTAGAAGATTTGCAGGAAAACAGACTTGGTTTATGTATAAACATATTTCTTTTCCTGGAATTATTTTTGACGCATACCACAAATATGATAGCATTGCCTGAAAAATAAATGGTGTAAGTTGGTCATGAATTATACTGTGGACCGTTATTGCATCCGTTGTGCAATTCGTGCTGGAAGCAGATGGCAGTATGAAGCCTCGAAATAAATTTTTCTGTCTTCTCGATAGCAATAATCATAACATGGTTGGCTCATAGGTGTGCAGTTTAATGGCACTGATTCAACCGTGCAAGTTGGTTGACCCTCGACATCTACAAATATGCTGTCACTCATGAGAGTACTTTTTATCACCAACGAATGGGTTTAAAATGTTCCCAGTACACGTTTTGTGAATTTAAATTGTCAATTTGTCGCATTTGGAGTAACAGACGTAAACGTTTTTAACTAGTTTGTTGAACTATTGACCCCTTCTTCTCTCCGAGGACGAAACTGATAACTGGTTCCTTGTAAGCACAGGAAAACTTTAGACTACAATTTTCCGAAAGCTGTGACGAACTATGGCGGCGTGTACGAATGTGTTATTTGATGTATACTACCAACTGTGACAAGGGTTCCTTTCTCTCCCTTATGCGATAACGTGAGTCGAATGCTGCTCTTTGCAATACTCTTACTCGGAATTGTTTTCATACAACGGGGCTTAGACTTTTATCTCTTTACTAATCGAATTCGTTCGAGAAATTTGTTTGCCTACCTTGCTACTATTCCTTATTGAAAATGCAAATAAATGCCATGGGAACTGAACACAGGTTCTCCGCTCCACAGCGAAATGCGTTGGTCGCTACGCAAGCAGCACTTTCGTTACAAAGCTACGATTACGTAAGTAGCAGTAAAAAAAATTCTTTCCTCGACTTGTAGCAAAACATGCATTTGCAAACCTGATATATGGTACGAACAACATTTAGTTTTCAGTTAGCTATCGATCCTGTTCATTTGTAGTAGACCGCGAATCATGAACTTTAGGGGTGGATTCCTCAAAAATGGTGGGTTTTGAGCCAAAATATCTTAAACTCTTTCATTTTAGGTTGTACACAAATGACCTGCTAAACATGAGACGGATCGGTTGGCCATTTATGAGGCATTTCCTTTGTTAGCAGGTGATGTGTTTCGTTGGCTTGTACATTGTAAAAGCTAGCTGTTGTCAAACCTTAAATCAGATGTATAATAAGTGGGCCACACCTTGCTTGAAAACGGCTCCTAGCAGACTGAAATACATATTTATCTAATTATGTAAACTGAAGGTGGAGGGAGGAGAAAGGAAAGGAACTACTGATGCCAGCTGCATCGGGACTCTATGCGGAATCAGCTGCAACGAGAGAAAATGTGTGCCGAAGCGGGGCCCAAGCTCAGGATCTCTTGCTTACTAGGCGTTAACCATTGCACCACCCGCATACAGTTTTTATCCCAAATGCCTAGTAAGCATCAGATCCCAGGTTCCGGTCCCGAGCCGCCACACATTTACACTCGTCGCCGCTGATTTCGGGTAAAATCCAGATGCAGCTGACCTCAATGGTTCTTTCTCTCTCATTTCCTTTCTCCTCCCTCCACCATCAATTTGCACACCATGTATCACAGCTGTGGATCCCGTGTGGTGTCTTTCGCACATGTCCGAAAGAACAGACACCACGCATTCGTATAGAAGCTACTTAAATTAAAACGAACAGCCGGTATTTGGTGAAGTGTGAGGGACGCTGCTGCCTCATTTAATACACTCATCTGCAACTGAACTTCCAGTTAGTAATG
Source organism: Schistocerca gregaria (assembly GCF_023897955.1). Taxonomy (NCBI): domain Eukaryota; kingdom Metazoa; phylum Arthropoda; class Insecta; order Orthoptera; family Acrididae; genus Schistocerca; species Schistocerca gregaria. The sequence continues at coordinate 439,812,553 of NC_064931.1, read as the reverse complement.
TACATATGCTGTACTATGAATATATATATTTATAAACTTTTTATTAGTATCCTGGTAGCAATCAGCTAGAAGGATTTGCACTTATGTCTTTGGATGGCAGATGAAATCGCATCTTGCCCACCAACCTTATCCACGCAGCCTCGCAGAAGCTACAGTCGACTGCTAAAGATGACAAAGCGTCGACGACAAACTTGCATCACGGAAGCAGAACACTCAGTTGTAATTGCACTACCGCGTCGGTATGTTGCAACATGACTGCGGGATGTGGTTGACCGGCACAAAACGAGCCAGCCCTCAGCCAATAAGTACTGCCTACACCCTGACGTGAATCATCTATGACTAGGGTCGTTCGTTGGGTCGGCTCCGGAATGCATCACTGATGCTTTTAGCCCTACTGCAGCCGCGTCAACACCACCTGATTCTAGCGGAATAGCTGGTTTTACAGATGATTTAGAGATAAACTGTTCCTTCTTGTTGCAGGGAGGACACTGAGTTTGAGTCGGTGGCAGTTAGATAAACTAGCTAGTTAGATAAACTAGCTAGTTAAATAAACTAGCTAAACATGTCCTTCATGTATAGAACTGTGACATACGAACACTGTGAAGAATAGAATGCTCTTCAGCTGTGTTTGAGACAGATACATCGCCACTACGAATGAGTACGTTGTCATCACGTAGCAGAATGTGAATGGCTCACGTTCCTCTAGTGGGGGCCAGAATTGTTTGTGACAGAGGGTAGGCATCGTATAGTGGAGCGAGCTGTTGTGTCTAAAGTTGCGCTCTATCGAAACTAAGGCTTGGTATTTTGGTGCAGTACATAAATGACGTAATAAACGGTAGGATGCCGGTAGCATTTATAGTATTGATAGGGAGAGACACATAAATGAATTTATGAAAAAAGAAATGTTTTTTGTTTGTTTGCTTGTTTTGCATGTAATTATAACCGCACATCAATCAGTGTTACTCCATTGCGTATTTTATATCTTTACAGAATTTAAATTGAATTTTACAAGTAAAACAATTAGCTGCTTGGGAAACTTCTACGCTTTTATGTAAACAAAACAATTACTTTAGATGCTAGTATAGTTTACAGCCACAAACACATAAATAAATGTTTAATTATTGTTATTTTGTACTCAATAGCACGTTCTTCATCATGATCAATGCAAGAGTTTCCTGTCATAATTGATAAGTATAAAAGTTGTGTAGCAGTAAAAGAGGCATCTTTTAAGTAAGCTGGACGAGGTATTGAAGCGATGTTTCATGTGTTTTTGTTTTGCAGTTTTTTTGATTTTAGCTTTCTCTTTGCGGAAATTGCGTTTTCTGGCGCTAATTTATAAATCGGTATTTTTTATTTTTACTACAACACCCCCTTGTTTAACGTTAAAAATCAACAATTTTACAATAAAACTTGAATTAAGATGTGACAATTTCAATTTTGCTATAAATACTCTTTATTTTTAAGTAACAGTCAAGAGGATAACTATGTAGAGCAAAAATGTACAGTAAGTTATGCGGTCCCTTACATATGCACACACATTTTCTGGTCGCTTCACTATTATTGGTTTCTAGGGGAATAGTAAGACACTGATCGCATACACAACGGACGCCATCGAAATGAGGTAAGGTCCGATACGTATGCAACACACTTAACGTACAGATACGGCAGTTACTATCTTAACTGACCAAATATATTCGGAAAACTAACGTAGTCTGCGGTCACTACGGTACTTTTACAGCTCTACTCGTGCCTAATTTCGGTCGCTGTACTCTTTTGGGAAGCCACATAGCTGTATGTGTTTACACCCCAGTTGTCCGAGGCGAGAATGATACCAACAAAGCTTTGTGTTTTAGCTGACGTTACCTCTTGCGCTGAGCCATCTGGTTGGTTTAGTTCCACTAGAAGTAGCTGGATCTCCTAGGAGATGCCGCCGAAGAGCGTTGATGCTGCAACGTAGCGCACTCATTTGTTCTGCAAGAGGGAGTTGCAGCTCATTAGCGGCAGCGTCTGTTACCATACCTACGACGTCATTATTATGCTTATTAATTTGTTCCGGTTGTCAAGTATAAATTCTACCCACACTGACTCACAGACGCTACTACTTCATTTCCGCTACATCGTAGGCTACTTCTAACAGCAACGAATACGCCACTACCGACTGCATTTAATCTATCGTTTCTGAACACCATCAGGTAATTTGTAAAAATTCTGGCCGACCTTACATTTCGTTTTAACTAGCTTTTAGTATCTATAACGACTTGTGCTTTATTGCTTTCTCTTAGCTCCTGGTGCTCTGGTTCTTCCCCAACGTATCTAGGATAAATTATTATTATTATAACATCTAGTTCCAACGTCACTGCTTGTCTTGTATTTGCTCTGCACCGTTTCAGACGGAAATACTATGTACTCTTTCCCGAGACCGTCTAACCTAAAAACCGGACCGGTCCTCTCCACACAGCACCCGCTACCGTAGCTATTTCCTGTGTGTTTTGGACCCATGACCTATTAAGCAGAACTTGGAAATCCACCATCTGATGGTTTAACTTGAGGAATCTGCAGCCTACACAGTCTCAGAACCTCCTGAGACTCTGATTCAGACCCTCTACTCGGGTCTGCACCAAATGACCACAGCGGAACCAGTGATCGCAGGTGCCGCCAAAAAGAGGAAGAGGACTTGAAACCAATAGTTTAACCTTGTAGCACTTGTTGAATGCGGGTGTCCGTCGGTTCGTGCACTAGGCGAAGCATACTGTTCTTGATACGTGTTTATGCACCCTCAGGCTGATGATAATGTTTGGAGCTTATGGGCCATCAACAGCGAGATCATCAGCGCCCTTACCCTTATTAAAACAAAGGAATGTGGCTAATACCACGAAAATTGTTCCACACTCATGCACTGGATTCGAGCACACAATCACTCTATCTCATATGCTCTAAAGCAACGGGGAAATAGTAAAAAGCTATTCATAAGACTAAAACAAAAGTAAAGCGGCAAGGGAGCTAAAAGAGAGGCACAGACAAGTGTGACTGGCTGACCAATTACAAAAATATGGATGAGCTCGTCACCCTGTTAAAACATTAAAACCAGCGCCTTAAAATCCTTGGAAAAATTTTGGACAACTCACAAAACTTTAAAATTCGAACCACATTCGTTTGAACATCGCTTAAAAGAGAGCGCACATCTGCCGGCAAATTCGCCACTGCCTGCTAGTCGGAAAATAAAACGCAGGTCAATAAAATGTGGCTCATAGTTATCTGTATGCCACAAGCACCACACATTGGAGGGTCTTCTTTCCAGAGAAAAAAGTCATGAGTCGTACGGCAGTGGTCTACGCGAACACGCGTAAGCAGGACCTCGTCCAGCTTACGTGGTTAGATGGAGGTACGCCACGACCGATTTGTGGACTTTACTAGACGAAGCTTATTGTGTGTCATTTCCAATCACTCATTCTCCCACCGACGCAAGACTCTGGAGCTCAACAGCGAGGTGATAGCATGCAGGGGGATGGTACACTGAAGTACCTGAGGATCTTGGCTGCTAGATCCACCCTTTCGTTCCCCCAAGTCCCATGTGCCCTGGTACTCAGCAGAAAGACACCTCCTTCCCCAGTCTTCGAAGTCGGAGCAGGGCATCCTGGATATTTTGGGCTGCTTTATCTGCAAGCTCCATACATTTGAGAGAGTGAAGGGCACTCAGAGAATATGGACAGACAAGATATTTAGTACTGGAAGAACGTCTTATCTGCTCCAGTGCCCTCAAGACCGCATATAACTCGGCATCGTACACAGTAAAATCTTGGGGCTGTCAGACCCTGAGAACATGATCCGGAAAGCAACAGAGCAACCAAAGGAGTCCCCCTGTTTCGACCCATCAGAAAAGACAGCTACATAGTTGTGTCACTCGAACGAAATGTCAGAAAATATCGCATGGAAAACAGAAGTAGGAATGCAGTCTCTCGTGTACTGTACAAATCTAAAATTACTCGGGGCTTCTTCAGTAACCAGGGGGCCGACGGTTAAAACCTTGGATTTGGGGTCGTTATTGCACCACACAGAGTGACTTCAGCACACGCTGCACACTGATCCCAAATCGCACTGTGACTCGTGGACGGTTGGAGGAAAGGCGTTCCAGAGGCTGACGAGCAACGGTATGGTACGTGGTTGAAGTCGAAGTTCCGAGGATCTTTCATGTATGACTCATGATGAGGAGCTACTGCCTGATGGTAAGTGGCGGTTCCCCGGTCTCAGCAAAGCGACTGACTATGGGACTGTTCCTATAAGCTCCCGTGGCCCCTCATGGTGGACAGCCTCAATGATCTTCAGATAAGAAGGCCTCGTCGATCTCTTCACCGTGCACTTGCAGTCCAGCAGCCGACGCACGAAAACCCTATAAAACTAAAGCAGACGCACCCTGTCCGTTACAACGGAAAACGACAAAATCGTCCACAAAAAAGGTGCACTGTACAGGACACTTTACCGTAGACGTAATACTGTTTATGGATTCGGCAAAGAGGGTAAAACTTAAAACATTGCCCTGACGGACACTATTCTTCTGTTCAAAACGATAAGACAGTATGTTACAAACTCGGCTGCTAAAAAACCGCTGGGACAGGAAAGACCATATGAATATGGAGAGATGGTGACGAAGGCCCCAATAAGGCAGTTGTGTAATAATACTGTGTCTCTAAATAGTATCGTATGTCTTACTGATATCGAAGAATATGCTGATACAGTTATGTTCATGTAGGATTGACTGTTGATTTGCACTCTCTAGCACGGTCAGGTTGTCGACAGTGGACCGAAACCACCCTGAGAGCGGCCAAGGAGTTGCCTGGTCTCTAACAATTAGGCCAGACGATGGTTAACCATTCACTCCACGGTCTTTCCTACACTGTTCGTTAAGGCAATACTGGGACACGTTCGGTTCTGATTTGAGTAGGTATCAAAATTGTCTATCTCGATGAGTTGTAGTACTGATCTGTCTTCCTATCAGACTAAAGCATTCGAGAAGGATTTACTATGACAATGCTGCCAAGTATCGAAGAATGCAGTACAGAATTTGATCGTGACCAGGTGCAGTGTCAGAGAGGGCCGAGTCCAGCTTCCACATGGAGAAATGTGGGTTGTGGGACTCAGAAGTGCTGGATCTGAAGTTCAGCTTGTCCTTGTCTACAGCTGCACGGTAAAACGCCAAATCATGGCTGGAATCGGTAGTGGGTTTTGCAAAATGCTCTGCCATCGTCTGAGTGATGTCTCTGGGCGTTCTCAGGAGACACCCCTTTTTCAGCACTGCGGCTATTGGTAAATGACTGTTTCCCGAAACCGCATCAGATGGTTCCCATACTTTCGTAGAACACGTAGAATGTTTGAAAGGTCCAGGAACGCTTACCATAACCTTTTCGTACTCTCGTTAATTACAGGTCTCGCGACAGGAAAGGCTACGAGGTTGTCTGCAGTAGGGCGGCATTTAAATCATCGAACAGCCGCACGCCTGCGGATGGCTGAACGGCACTCATCTATCCACCAAGGCACAGTTCGCCTTATAACCCGACCATTTGCCACTGTTATACTATAACCTCAAAGCTGGAGGCAGTTCGTATAATGAAATTATTTTTATTAAAGCAATTACAGTATAAAGAAGCAGAGTAGTGTTACCCTCTGAAAGGAATTTTGTTTCGTTGACCGTGATGTACCTAACGGAGGTGGCTTATCGGAAGTAAAAGTCAGAATTAAGTAAATATTTAAACAGTAACAAACAATAATTTACATATCCATAGTGTCCAAATGATAATAAAAACGGTCGCCAGCTTAATTAGGCATAAGAATGAGTAACATTCCTGTTCAAGAAACTGAAAGTAAGTAACTTCAATGGGCAAACACAGCCTATACTTTGTCACACGAGAGTGCAATCGACTCTGGCATCTGCATAAGTTCACGTTAAAAAAAGTGCTAACAGTTATAGAAGAACAAAGTTATTTGAGTAACTACAACAGAATATGGCACACACTATTGCCACTCTGGCAGTGCATACTAAACACACTTTCAATACACTAAAGAAACAAGCCCTTAACAACCATGAACATGTAACTTTCAACAGTAATAGTTCTCAACTTTTACTGCAATAGAACACAACTTCATGTAGTTATAAGACAATAGCTCACCTTTGGGTGATTTTCAACAGACTGAAATGTGATCATTTAATTTTCAAAATTCTATAAGTCACAGTTTTGAGACTTTAGAAGTTGGCAACAAAATATTAATAAGCAGGTTTAATAGAAAAATTATTTTCAGCAAGCATCATTTACTATATTACTCAGTTTTGCTACATTAACTTTAACTTAGTTTCTTCTTACTACCTTCAAGTGGCATTAATTAGAAAACACTGAGCTTTAACGTTATTTCAATAAGGATACTCGGTACTAACTTTACCATGGGAAGGGTCAAAAGTGGAAATGTGACAGAGGATAAATCAAGATAAGTTTTCATAAATAGTCTTTTGGTTACCTTATTATTGGAAACAAATAAATCATCCACCTTAGCTGATCCTTCACTGCACATATTTGTAATTCCTTGATTTCTTTTCAGTGATTGCGCAACGTGGTAGCGAGTGAATGTCGGTGGGTGGATTTGCAGGCGGAAGTGCGGGACTTCGTCATTTCTAGGTGGCGATGATAGATACCAATTTCAGAATAGCTCCAGCTCTTTATCCATCCATCCGAGGCATTGGAAAGCGGCACGAAAAGCCTCTCTCGGCACCAGCACAATACACAACTTTTACAAGAGCAGTTGACAGTCTGGTAGCTCGTCCCCGACTGACTCTTGATTCCACCTTTTTATCCGTTCCCACTATATTTTGCGCGCGCTACCAAGTTCCGTTCCGTAGGGGAACCAAACCATCTTTTACATACAAAATAACTCAGAACCCTACGTGACGGTCAGCAGTTTACATATCAGCAACGAAACACGTTAAATAAAACAGAACGTTTGCATATACTGACATTTCTAGAGAAAATTATTTAAACAAAGTTACAACTATACATAATAAGTTTGTTCCCTCCAAATGAGGCAAGAAATTCAAATGATAGATACACTACATTGCATAGAATCAAACCATGATTTTACAAGTTTTTATAAAGAAAGGAATATACAATTTTGTGTTATCGATTCAATCAAACAACATTTACAGAAGCTCAACAATGGAATGTTGAACGAAACAGAAAGCAAAATGAATCAACAAAAGGTATGTAGTGTCTAAGCTATGGTGTCTCAGCCTCCTAAGATGACCTGAAGACTTTGGGATGAGTAAGTCAGCGGCATGATGGATCACTCGTGTGATGTGGTCCACCCATTCCTGGATGCCGCTGCGATGTTGAAACACAGCCAACTGACTGAACATAGTCCAGTTAGACCTGCTGACCATCCATGTTGGTGGCTACTCTTCAGGTAATGCTCCGTCCAGTAGGTGAATGCCGAGTGGGAAGTGGTCACTGGAATGAAGGTTGTCAATGACCTCCCACTGAATATATAGGACTACAGGGCTGAAAGAGTGGTCGATGGCTGAGAATGACCCAGTAGCACCTGTGTTGACGATGAAAAGCTCATAAAACGTCAGGAAGCTCTCCAAAACCCGACTCCGGTTGTTTCACAAGATCTATAAGAGCCTCAGAGTCTACTGCATATACAGCGAGCAAACCGTGATTCTCCAACACCCCGAATTTCAATAGCAGCTGCTTGCAGATCAGTAGCCAGGGTGAGAGCAGAAGAGTGATGCACGCTATTGACAAACACAGCAACCAGTCCGTTGGCTCTGTCCCTAGTCAGGTCATCCTTTCGGTGAAGGGTATAGCTACGTAGCACAGGTCTGTCAATGGCTTTTGTTATAACCAGGAATAACACAATAACCTCCAATGTCCAAATGTGCATGGTGGGGTGCACGTCCCGTAATTATTCCCAAGTCCAGTGAAATTCAGTCTCTGAAAGTGAGGTCGCAAGATTTCCGCCGAGCAGCCAGGTAACCTCGAGTGGTGCGGCGAGTCATCAACCAGCTGCTGGAACACGGCGTACTGCACTTCACGATGAGGACTCTAGTTTGCGGCGGCGGCCTGGTTTATATAAGGCTTGCTAGTTAATGGAGCCGTCGGCTTGGGTCGCTGTTTTCCAGGGAAAACCGATCGCAATGTTTCCTAGCGTAGCCAATTGCTGTGTGCTGGCAAACACGCGCGCGCGAAGGCGGCCAGCGATGGTAGCCGCGAGCCGCCCGGAGAAGTGCGGCCAGCGATGTATTTCTCGGCCACGTAAGGTAGCGTACGTGTGAAGACAGCCAGCGATGGTAGCCGCGAGCCGCCCGGAGAACTGAGGCCAGCGATGTATTTCTCGGCCACGTAATGGAGCGTACGTGTGAAGACAGCCAGCGATGGAAGCAGCGGGCCGCCCAGAGAAGTGCGGCCAGCGATGTATTTGGCGGCCGCGTACTGTGTTCTGTGTTCTGTGTTTGTTAGAAGTGGTGTATACCACAGCTTTAAAATGTGTTCTTGTAAATACACGCACTGCACCAACAGTTTCAGTTCCTCCACATGTGTTCTGAACCCTTTAATGGTCCAGTGTAATACGAGAACCATCTATCATCAGGCTTTCACTTTCACCCTGTTTCTCCACCGGGAACGGAGCCCATAATGGGTCAGGTCTCAGTCTTGGGGCAAGGTGATTGCCCCAGTCCGACATCAAGGTCCATTACTTCTACCGATGAGCCAAGTGAGACGTCAGATAGGATGACGTAGGCTTCGTCGGACTATTTACTTCCTGGCTGCGTCGGTGGTGAAAGCTTTGCCTTTGATCTTTTGCCCTAGGTAGGCTTCGCAGCCGAAACCGCGGAAGTGGTAGTGGTACTGATGGACGGAGGATCAGACTGAACCTTAGGAGGAGCAAGGAGCTCTGTAGCGCTAGCGGCAACAGACCTGTCTGATATTTTGGGATGAAGTGTAGAAACTGAAGGAATTGCAGCGGCACTAGTGCACTGGCAAACACAGGTGCTAGCGCTGACTCTAGTAAGTACCGTTTGGGTAGCAGCATCGGTCTTCTGAACTGCTTGTTTAAGAGCAGATGCAAAAGGGGTGCGTGGCCTTATAGATCGTTTTGGCCTCTCCATATAAGATGGGTTTAGTTGCTTTTATTTCCTGTATCTTTCTTTCTTCAACAAGGACACTACAGTCCGTGCCCCAAACAGGGTGATCGCCAGAGCAGTTTACACATTTTGGAGGAAATGAACAACCAACACCTTCATGGGTAGCCTTACCACATTTGCCCCAAGTGGCTGCTCCCTTACAACCCGAGATAGGAAAATAAGGCCGCACGCTGAGGCGAGGGAATCCAGCCTTAGCGTGCTCTGAAAGTTTTGTGCTGCTAAAAGGCAGTATAAAAGAGTCTGATTTCATGAGATCGCGATCAACCCGTTTCATCATGTTCTGTAGATCAACGATGCCTCCCTGAGGGCACTCAGCTTTCGCTTCTTCTCGGGGAATGGCAATCACATCCATGCAAGTTACATAACTTTTACTTAAGTTCAAGGTGTGCAGTTCACTTTCTGTTGCGCACTCCACAAGGAACTGCCCTTTTTGAATGCTCTTCTCTTGTTGGGAATAGGATGTTTCAGGGAGCTGTTTCGCAAAGGCTTAACAGATTTTAAACTTCCATCGATTCCTTGTAAACATTTTTGTATAAAAAAGATGAAACTTTCTCAGAGCTCCCCTCTTTACGTTTAATAATAAGAAACACATTCTGGCCACCACCATGCATTCTTTTACTTGATACTGACAAAGACTGCCTAATGCCCAAGTCTGGAGGTCTGGCTCCAGAAGCCCTCGTTTTTGATTGCGTGCTGGATCATACCAGCGGCCTACCATTTCCCCTGGGAGGAGGAAGAGAAGATGTCGATGTCGAAGGATACATGCTGGTACCCCGAGTAAACTGCGAAATAAAAGTTCACCTAGAAAGAGCCCCGTGTGTATAGGTTAGCCGTATACAACTGAGGTACAGCAGGCTCCCCAGAGGTTATCCGCTAACGACTGTTCCACCTCAACAGCCATCATCTCATCAGCGCGCAGCACACCTTGATAGTTAGGGGCCTTTTATAGAGGTTTCTACCATCTTCGTGATCCAGACAGTCAAGTCAAGATCCCCGTTCACTGTGACACGCTACATTCCACCGCCGCTCCGCACGGTGATCGCTGAAGCATGCTCAGAGCTTACAGTGACAGATGACTGGCGGCACGTACCAGTACCCAGCTCAGGATCTCCGGGGTCCCCAAGCCCGTACTCAGAAAACGAATGCTGAGCCCCTGAGAGGTGTATCCTCAGTAGGCGTGCTGTGCACAACATTCAACAACAACAATAAAATTTGCGAGTCCAATGCTCCAACAGCGCTGAAAAACTTCATTTTATCGTCTGAGATGTCATAAGCCTTGAAAGAAAGTTCGGGAAGCCGAAACCAAAGATCAGGCCAATGCGGCTTGTACGGCGGTACGACGAATTTACTATGCGCCGCGAAAAGCGTAATGCAGCTTGTTGGCGAACTGTCTGTGAGCTGCGTAAGGCGTGAAGTGCCGGGCACTTGCCCGGAGGTTAACACCGGCTAAAGGTCTTCTGAATGACCCGAGAAGTGTCTTGTTGGTGTAGTGTCCACGTTAGTAGGTGGAGTGATCGCTCGTGATTAGCTTATTATCCATCATTGTCGGAATCAGCACTTGTGGGAACTACAATCCACCATTGAATACAGACGGCGTAAATGTTATACGCTTTATTACTTTGATAAAATACGAAAATTAAAGAACAATATACTCTGGAGAAGACCAGAGAAATATCACAGAAACAAGCAAACATGCTGTTAAATCGTCTGTCGCATAGGCACAAAGATAGGCCCCACTATCAGTTACTTGTTAGATTGCATACGTCGCCACACATGTTTAGACAATCGTTCCCCTGGATGACGCCGTATCCGGACTCGACCCATCAACCTGGTGTAATGAGAAACATGCTGCTTTCGACCAGGTGGCACATTTACATGATACAGTCTTTCCTCTGTAAGCCACACATGTCAGTGGATTTTCCCAACTGGTGCCCGTATCGTCGCTAAGTTGCAAGAATCAGAGCAACAGAACCGCTGGCAAAGAGATGTTGTCCATACTTAAAAACATTCATACAGTGTTGGCTCTTCCAAGTATTCCCATTTAACCCTTGTAAGCCCGAATTACTTTTGTTTGTATTTTAACGAGAGCTTTCATTAACCAATTAATTATGATAAACGTTACGTATATAATTGTTTTATACTTTTTATTTTCGTAGTTTTTTAAAAGTCGAACATTCTTCTGTAAGGACACCTACTGAATAAACATTCACTTAACACAGTGTCGCTATTTAAGCATCAGATCAATATTGTCTTACTATTTTGTATGGAACAGTATGAAACAAGAAACATGAAATGCCACATTAATGCACTGTGTTGTCAATTTTTTTGACACTGTCTACAGTGACATTGTTTCTTCTTTCCCGAAACAGGCGCTAAACGCAAATCTGCGAGATATTATTCCAGCCTATCGTATCTAGAACCAAACTTTGACGTTTTAAAAGTCTTCCTATTTGCATAGCAACACGACAGTTTGATTGGAGAACTACAGTATCGATTCTTCAACGAATTGTCACTGCAGTGACAATTCCTCAATGAAATGACATGTGGTCCAATTTACCACTACCCTCGATGCAGAGGTTTGTCAGAGTCGTATACTGTGAGGCACGAGGGGCAGAGAAGGCTATGTTTTAAGTCTCTGAAAGCTTTGTCATGCATTGCGGTTCATTAGCAGCGAATGTTTTTCCTCAGTACGTGGTGTAGTGGCTTGGCAATGCGAACACATGGAGAATATACATTCAGTAGTAGTTTAGTTGTCCCAGTACTGATTTCAAGTGGCTAGTATTGGTAGGAATTGGAAGCTTTTGTACTGCCTTAGTGTACTGAGGCATGTGGCAGATGCGGAAAGCACTGAAAATGTGTCTGGGATATTTGACTTGACGAAGAAAGAAACAGTAGTTGACGTCGTAACCTTTTAGATTGGCCCATTGGAGGACCATAACCAGAGCGTCCAAGTTGTTGGCCAGGTCCTGGGAATCTTTACCTTCTACGAGAGTGTCGTCTAAGTAATGTACATGATTGGCATTCAGACTGAGCATGAAGACTTATTGCACATTAACTTTTTTTAAATTCCCTTTCCATTCTTTGGGTCCCGAAGCAGTTAACCTGTGTCTTACAGTAGAGCTATGGATAGGGTGGTGCTGGTGTAGGAGCGTATGTCTCCAGATATCGTACGAAACCACGATCAATCCAGCGAGCAGTGTGCCCATGCTGGGTACTGCTGACACAGGACACTCTCTCAAAACGTTGCTGACAGAGGTATGCCTCCAGCGAACGCTCTGCCAGCCAGTCAGAGGGCAGAGAACAGTTACGTGAGGGACGCAGAGCGAGCTGGGGAGAGCGTCCCGGCATTGCAGGTTTCTCTCTCGTTCGCCAGCTCCTCTTCTCGGCATCATGCTCCTAAGTCTGACTGTGGTGGCTTCCTGCACGCCACTGTTCTTTACTGTATCCTTAGAGGTAGTTATGCAGTAATAAACTCCAGTCGTTTGATCAAGACATCTTCTCAGTACATTCATGAACAGCTGGTGTCCACCACGAGATGTTGATACACCGTTAGGTCCAGCTTAGTGAAATTTTCATTAGCGGATAGTCATCACACAACATTCCAATGGAAGAGTGGTGGCTGCACACTCTTAGCTCATAGCAGTGCTACACAGGGCTGGAGTACGCTATAGTCCGAACTTCTCTTGGCGTTTAGATGCACCCAAATACGCTACGCTATCTGATAACACGCGTAGGGTGCACTATAGCTGTGTCTGGACAGAGACAGCTCTTTTGCTGCTTGATCGAGTCATAAAGACTGTGAAACTGCAAACCACCGCCACGTCGCTGAGGGCGCCAGTGCTGCTCCAACTGCCCACTACGCCGGTGTAGTTCCATTGTACGTCGCCACTGCCGCATGCACAGGGGTCCTGGTTGATGTCCCAGTTTCTGGCGCTCTGCATCATGCTGCTGACCCCTCCGACACCATCGACTTCACGCCACTCCACTCGACACTGGAAAGTTTAAAGTAAGTCCCAATGGCCATGTGTGCGTAGTCTCCTCTGTAGCTGCTTTTGTGCGAGCTGCTGTCTTTGGACTCCATCCCAGATAGGTTTTAGTTTTTGTTTTAGTAATGTGACTTTTTTTAAATAAAATTTCGTAGTCTTAAAGCAAGCATTTGTCTCTAGTTTCTGAACTACGCTGGATACAGGCTCTGGGGCGAATCGGCCGCAGGAACGGCAGGAAGTCTCTGCCTTTGGAAATACTGATACTGATCTTGCAGCTCTACTGTGAGAGCAGTATAATGCTTTTGACATTGCAAAATTACAGTTACAGGAACAGGTGACCGAGCTATTGCACGAACATAATAAAAAACTAGTCATGCACCAAATCAAACTACCACAAGCACCTCTGGGGCTCTGCGGTTTGTACTGTGAGTTATACCCCAAATACTGCTAGCATCCCCTCCCTCTAGCAGTCTCCTTTCTTCCCACCTTTTCGGTAAACCTAATGACTTTGTTACCAACTTTTGCATAATGTCCAAGATGTAGGACGCACATATTTCTGGCCGGATAGCTTTCTACTGAATGTAACAAAATTAAAACTGTCCAGTGATGCACGCACCTACGTGGAATCAGTTGATGCATTAGGCGATGTGTTAACATTTGATACCCTGGCAGGGTTGGCAGAGCGCTACTCCAACAGAAGAAGAGCTAGTTATTAGGAAGACCATTTGTCTACTTTACGACAAAACACCGGTGAAGATTTTGACCTATAATGAAGTATTAATTGAAAAGGCAGAGGCGACAGCTATTGATGTATTTGTTTGCTGAATAAACCCACAAATACAGTAAGTAGCGAACTCAAGGGGGATTCCCCTACTTCAGTACAAGAAGCTGTAACGTTGGCTCTGTTGCATGATCAGACGGTTAGATTTGTTTCAACTCCCTCGTAAAGCAACGAGCCACGTTATATTTTTGTGAATGATTCTAAGTGGAAACGCTGTGGAAAGCCGAACCAACGACTGAGTGCTGTCACGCTCCGTGCTGTACGAAATACCATACAGAAGCTCAAACAAGCGACGGCTGCTTACAAAATCAAAAGTGAAGTTACCAACAGCAGAATAATCTAAACAATAAGAGACATTGTGAAAGATTACAGCGGAGAAAACACGAGCGTGGGACAGACCCTGCTCCCCCCCCCCCCCCACCCTCCACCCCCCACCCCCCATCCCCTTCGCTCCATACAAGAACAATTAATCATCTCTGAAAAGGAGTGTTAGAATAATAATAAGTCTACAAGGCAAGCTCAAGGATGGGACTATATAATTACTAGTGGGCGCAGATTAATGTATTATTTGTTCGTCAAGGTGACAATCCTGCACTTAAGCTGCTGCACTACAACATAAGTAGATTAGGAGAAGAAATAATAGTTCCTGTACAGACCTCTTTTGTGAATCTACAGATTGATCGGATAATTATGGGTTTCATATAAAAGTACTGCAAAAACAGAGAAGGGGTGTCAGTGCCATTTTAGGGAATGCCTTGATTCAACGTTTTCATGTAGTGACAGGATACAAGGTGCAAAACTTTCCGGTTCAGCGAGACAACTCACTGTTTTGGCACAAAGCGCGTGCCTTAGTCACGAGGAACTTGTGGAATGACCCGTCTTTCACAATCTACAACAGAATTACCTGCATGGGCGTTAAACACCAACACCTCTGTTACAATCAGAAGAGGTATGGGGAAGTTCCCCGGATTGATGCCAAACTCCAATGCCCATAAGATGTGACTTTCTGGCTGAGTTCGTATTGTGGGGCAGCTGAACTGTTTTCTCGTTGACTCACTCAATCAGAACGCCGTTCTCGACAGGCTGTGGATTCAAGTCAAAAGGAGTATTAGTGTGGCACAGGTAGTAGAAACTAGAAATTTGTGGTAAGGTCTTATGGGACCAAACTGCTGAGGTCATCGGTCCCTAAGCTTACACACTGCTTAATCTAACTTAAACTAACTTACGCTACGGACAACACACATACCCATGCCCGTGGGAGGACTCGAACCTCCGACGGAGGTAACTGCGCTAACCGTGAGAAGACGACCTAGACCACGCGTGGCACAGATTGTAGGAAAGAATCCTTATGTACCAGTATGTATTGCTAATTTTTGTCAAAGAGGCATAGAGATTCCATATTGAACAATACCTGGCAGTGGTGAAAAAGCAATAGAGGAAGAATTTCAGTATGGGAATCAGTTGAAGATTCAGAAGAAGAAGAAATTTCCAAAGTGGGAAGTCTGCATAACTGCACCCTTACTTAGAAATCATTTATCGGAGAAGTTAGCACATTTGCCTGAGTCAGAGCAAAATCTTTTGCACCCATTTGTAGGGGAATACGAGTGGTTATTCGAGGGACGGCAGCATTTGCCAGCAGATGACCTTGTACAACATGAAAATCATATCATAGACGTTAGACCAACTGCTCAGAAACATTACAGACTACTATTTCATCTACAGTTTTTTGTTGGGGATACTTTTCATGAACAGTTGACTTCAGGGATCGTTCAACTCTCTGCAAGCCCTTTGTTATCTCCACTTGTTGTGGTACGCAAAAAGTCAATCAATGGGGGGAAAATCTTACCGTCATTCGTTGGTACGTTAGTGGTAAGTACGGTAACGACAGCAGGTACTTACCATCTTCCTGATGTCGATGGAACAGTGGACAGATTAGAGAACTGTAGGTATTTTACTACCCTTATCATGCACTCCGGTTAGCCCCAAATTCCGTTTCCATAACAACATCGGCTGAAAACAGTCACCGAGCGAGGTGGCGCAGTGGTTAGCACACTGGACTCGCATTCGGGAGGACGACGGTTCAATCCCGCCTCCAGCCATCCTGATTTAGGTTTTCCGTGATTTCCCTAAATCGTTTCAGGCAGATGCCGGGATGGTTCCTTTGAAAGGGCACGGCCGATTTCCTTCCCAATCCTTCCCTAACCCGAGCTTGCGCTCCGTCTCTAATGACCTCGTTGTCGACGGGATGTTAAACACTATCCACCACCACCACCATAAAAACAGTCTTTGTGGTTGCTTCCGGAGTGTACGAGTTATTGTTCATGTCTTTTGGTCTAAGGAATGCTCCTGCCACTTTTTAAAGATTTGCTGACTTACTGCTGAGAGTTTAGAAACGTACTATGTATCTTATGTATCCAGATAATTTTTCCAGAACTATTGAGAAACATTTGGAAACACTACGAATGTATATCCAAGGTTGCAGAGTACATATTTAACCTAAAAGATAAAGATATGTCCTTTCGCACAGTGTCACGTTCCGTACCTAGTGCATATTGTCAGTTCAGACAGGGTTAAGACAGACCCATACTTAACTGAATCAGCTGAGAATTTCCTAGTTCCTACTAATGTCAAAGAGTTGGAGTCTTTTCTAGGCCTAAGAAATTATTACCATTATTTGTGAAGGATTATACTTGGTAGCGAAGCCATTAAATAAGTTGTTGAAGAAAGGTGATGTGTCTGAGTGTACAGAGGAGTGTGAGGTACTCATGAGACAAATTGGGGATGTTTTGACAAATTCACCTTTGTTAATCCATCCAGATTTTGAAACACCTTTTATCCTTTCTTCTGAATCATCGCATTACGCTATTTTGCCTGTTCTTATTCAGAAATGTAATGGTGAAGAAAGATCTACAGGTTGTGCCTATAGGCAGATGAATCCAGCAGAAAATAATTACAGGGCCACAGAGAAGTATAGTATTTAGTACTTACTTTTGGAGTTAAACACTTTAAATGGTATTTATATGGATGGAAATTCACTGTGGTCACTGACCACGCTGTCCTTTCGTGTACGCTGAGTTTAAAAGACCTCAAAAGTCGTTTAACTCATTGAGTAATACAACTATCGAATTATGAAGTTCGCCACAAACCTGGCCTTTTACATCAGAATGCTGATGAAATAAGTTATAAAATTAGGGTAGCACATACAGATGATGTTTTAATAGAATAACTGAAAGAATCGCAGGAGAGAGATGTATGCTTCCCTCTCAGATTTTGTTGCAGAGGATGGTACTTTGTACTTGAAGACCGCCCTGGTAACTCCTAAAGAACTGTTGCAATAACGTATCATAGCCAAACATCATGACAGTTTGCAGGCGTGTCATAATGAACGACATTCCACGAATGCTAGGATAGCTTCACGCTTCTGTTGTACAAAATTCGCATACCACCTAGTACAAAAATTCCTTTGTACGACATTCCAGCAGTTACTAGATCATTTGAAAATGTCGCTCAGGATATCGTTGAACCATTTCCACAGAGCACACAGAATAATAAATAAATATTACCTAGTATCGATCATTTCCGAAGGTACTTAATTCTATTACGACTTGCAGACATTACTCCAAAAACAGTTGCTTGTGCCTTTGTTAATCTTTTAGTTCTGTCATACAGTACTCCCGACGCTACCTTCACTGATCAGGGAACTAACTTTATGTCTACCCTGTTTGTAAGAGTGTGCAAATTATTGCGAATCAAAAAAATGGTGAACAACACCCTTTCATTAAAAAGCTAATGGTTGTCTCGAATATGTCCATAATAGAATTGTTAAAATGTTGTTTTATTATGTTGACAGGTCACACTGCGATTGGAATCGGTATATTGCTTGCGTAGCTTCTGCATAAAATTGTTGTATACAAGAATCAACTGGATATACAGCCTATAATGCATTATATGGAAGTACTATGAGCTCCCTGTTTGAACTCGATAAATTGCTATCTGGCACTGATATGACTGTAGTTAAGGGATTGGCACACTGCCTTAAGGCTATCTGGAAACAAGTTAAAATAATTCCAAAGCAACTCAGGAACATTTGCAACAAAGCAACAAAGGGGTTGTGCTCTCCCCAGTATAAACCTGGAGACCTAGTCCTGGATCGTAAGCCTGTGGTTTATAAGGGAAAAACTAACAAATTCACGGTGCAATATAGCGGTCCATATGCTATCATAGGAGTGACTTCTCCTGTTACTGCGGAAATTCAGTAGTCCATTTCAACTGTTAAGACCGTACCATGGCCAAGCTCAGCCGCCCGCTGTGGTACTACCAAGTTCACTTTAAATCGTTTTTTAATGTTTCCGGAAAATAAATACACTGTGGCAAAGGGCCAGCAGGCCTTCGGTGTGCTCTAAAAACAAGCATCTCTATGATCTTTGTTCAATGAGGTACTTTGTTTTGAGACGTCATGTAATTATTTGTGTTGTATAGTTGCTAATTCAGAGGGGTGAATAGTCGTTTGATGTTTTGTTGATGTTTTGCATTCTACTATGCTGACACTGTGTTAGTTGATTATACCCAGATTTTGTGAGGTTGATTAACTGTTTCTTTTTGTGATTTCTGAATTGCATGAATTTCTTCTAAGTAGTACGGCGCAATGCTGCACTATAGGCAATAATACTAAAAATCAGTAATAAGAGTAGTAACAAGTGACAATCTTCAACATATACCTGTTTAAAACTCTGAACACAGCTGCAAAACACAGAACGGTGAGTGCGGCTCTGAGTAGACAAGACGGCTTGCTGATGCAACTACTTAGGTAAGTTATATTATTATGTATAATTCTCGTCTTTCCTATTTATTGTAAAATATTAGATGGTGCATATTTAGTTTTACTTTGTTTTAGATCTGAAGATGAACCAGAATAATCGAAACATGTAATCTACATTGAAGAACCAAACACTCTGATACGCCTGCGTAGTATCGTTTAGGGCTCCCACGAGCACGCAGGCCAATGTCTGAAGTAGTGCTGGAGGCAATTGACACCATGAATCCTCCAGGGCTGTCCATACATTCGTCAGAGTACGAGGGGTAGGAGATGTCTTCTGAATAGCACGTTGCAAGGCACCCCAGATATGCTCAATAATGTTAATGTATGGGAAGATTGGCGGTCAGCGGAAGTGTTTAAACTCATAAGAGTCTTTCTGGAGCCACTCCGTAGCAATTCTGGAGGTGTGGGTATCGCATTGTCTTGCTGGAATTGCGAAGTCCGTCGGAATTCGCAATAGGCATAACAGGATGCAGGTGATCAGACAGAATGCTTACGTACGTGTCACCTGTCAGAGTCGTATCTAGACACATCAGGAGTCCCCATATCACTCCAGCTGCAAACGCTCTACTCCTTTACGGAGCCTCCACCAGCTTAAACAGCCCCTGCTGAAATGCAAGGTCCATGGATTCATGATGTTGTCACCACACCCGTGCACGTCCATCCGCTCGATACAATTTGAAACGAGACTCGTCCGACTATGCAACATGTTTCCAGTCATCAACAGTATAATGTCGGTGTTGACAGGCCCAATCCAGGCATGAGACTTTGTGTCGTGGAGTCATCAAGGCTACACGAATGAGCTTCGGCTCCGAAAGCCCATATCGATGATATTTCGTTGAATGATTCGTACGCTGGCACTTGTTGATGGTCTAGCATTGCAATCTGCAGCAATTTGGCGAAAATTGCACTTCTGTCACTTTGAACGGTTCTCTCCAGTCGTCGTTGGTCCTGTTCTTGCAGGATCTTCTGCCGGCCCCTGTGATGTCGGAAATTTGATGTTTTAGAGGATTCCTGATATTCAGGGTAAACTCGAATCCTGCTTCAGGTATGGATGTGTGTGATGTCCTTAGGTTAGTTAGGTTTAAGTAGTTATAAGTTCTAGGATACTGATGACCTCAGATGTTAAGTCCCGTAGTGCTCAGAGCCACTTGAACCATTATTAGGGAAACACTAATAATTAGACATAGGTTGTAGCTGCACGCCACCATCCCATCGTCAAAACATACACTCCTGGAAATTGAAATAAGAACACCGTGAATTCATTGTCCCAGGAAGGGGAA
The DNA here is from genome assembly GCF_023897955.1 of Schistocerca gregaria. Classification (NCBI taxonomy): domain Eukaryota; kingdom Metazoa; phylum Arthropoda; class Insecta; order Orthoptera; family Acrididae; genus Schistocerca; species Schistocerca gregaria. The sequence continues at coordinate 439,792,506 of NC_064931.1, read as the reverse complement.
ACTTTATTGACACATTCCTGGGGTCAGATACATCACATGATCACACTGACAGAACAACAGGCACATAGACACAGGCAACAGAGCATGCACAATGTCGGCACTAGTACAGTGTATATCCACCTTTCGCAGCAATGCAGGCTGCTATTCTCCCATGGAGACGTTCGTAGAGATGCTGGATGTAGTCCTGTGGAACGGCTTGCCATGCAATTTCCACCTGGCGCCTCAGTTGGACCAGCGTTCGTGCTGGACGTGCAGACCGCGTGAGATGACGCTTCATCCAGTCCCAAATATTCTCAATGGGGGACAGATCCGGAGATCTTGCTGGCCAGGGTAGTTGACTTACACCTTCTAGAGCACGTTGGGTAGCACGGGATACATGCGGACGTGCATTGTCCTGTTGGAACAGCAAGTTCCCTTGCCGGTCTAGGAATGGTAGAACGATGGGTTCGATGACGGTTTGGATGTACCGTGCACTATTCAGTGTCCCCTCGACGATCACCAGAGGTGTACGGCCAGTGTAGGAGATCGCTCCCCACACCATGATGCCGGTGTGCCTCGGTCGTATGCAGTCCTGATTGTGGCGCTCACCTGCACGGCGCCAAACACGCATACGACCATCATTGGCACCAAGGCAGAAGCGACTCTCATCGCTGAAGACGACACGTCTCCATTCGTCCCTCCATTCACGCCTGTCGCGACACCACTGGAGGCGGGCTGCACGATGTTGGGGCGTGAGCGGAAGACGGCCTAACGGTGTTGGGGACCGTAGCCCAGCTTCATGGAGACGGTAGCGAATGGTCCTCGCCGATACCCCAGGAGCAACAGTGTCCCTAATTTGCTGGGAAGTGGCGGTGCGGTCCCCTACGGCACTGCGTACGATCCTACGGTCTTGGCGTGCATCCGTGCGTCGCTGCGGTCCGGTCCCAGGTCGACGGGCACGTGCACCTTGCGCCGACCACTGGCGACAACATCGATGTACTGTGGAGACCTCACGCCCCACGTGTTGAGCAATTCGGCGGTACGTCCACCCGGCCTCCCGCATGCCCACTATACGCCATCGCTCAAAGTCCGTCAACTGCAAATACGGTTCACGTCCACGCTGTCGCGGCATGCTACCAGTGTTAAAGACTGCGATGGAGCTCCGTATGCCACGGCAAACTGGCTGACACTGACGGCGGCGGTGCACAAATGCTGCGCAGCTAGCGCCATTCGACGGCCAACACCGCGGTTCCTGGTGTGTCCGCTGTGCCGTGCGTGTGATCATTGCTTGTACAGCCCTCTCGCAGTGTCCGGAGCAAGTATGGTGGGTCTGACACACCGGTGTCAATGTGTTCTTTTTTCCATTTCCAGGAGTGTGTCCATCCTTACTGCACAATGTGGAATAGTGTCCAAGAACTTACACTAATTAGAGCAGGCTTAAAGTCAACCCATTAGTACGAGCTGCCGCCCTTGTAATGAATGTGGAGTATCAGTGGGGAGGGTACTTTGCTCACGTTACCTCAGTTTGTGAATGCCGACATGCACAGCATATTCACGCACAAGCGCGTACATTTACGAGAAGAACAATTTCAAATCAGTCTATTAGTCCAATCATTTTGTCACTGAAACGAAATAGGATATTAAGCCATAATACGACAAGAACTCTTGCGTTATCCGTAACTGACAAAGATAACGCACCTTTCGTCTACAAAAGAGGTAGTTATTTAAGTTTCATATAATGTACTGCACCCGAACCACGAGCATCAAAGGTAAGTTCGTCGTCAGCAGACTGCTACCGCAGCACACGAAGACCGTCGACCGAGCACGGCGAAAATAGTACATGAGAGCTAGGTCAGAAGGTCACCTGCGGGAAACTCATAAAAAACAATTGAGAGTTGAAATATAGCTCATAGATCGTTTGTAAAACAGATAAGCTATACATTAATCCAGTAGTATCAAGGACTTCATCGATGTTCAGGCAAAAACTATCTGACAAACAAGAGTTGAACACCCACAGTACTTTCACTATCGTTGGACAAATAGGAATTTTTATAACGGCTGATCTGAAACTAATGATGGTGAACTAACTGCTCAGGCCATTGCTCTAGCTACTGACGTTTTACGTTTATATATTTAATTTATACTAGTGTAAATTGCTGAGCCCTGCAATATGAAGAAATATAGGGGATAAATGCAACCTTCTCGATTTCAGTTTGATGTTTTAGGTAACATATTAAAAGTCACCGAACGTCAGGGCTGTGGAATCGTGGTTATGATGTCATCAACATGCCGGCCATAACAATGCCTGGAATAATTTTAGTCTGCTATAAACTCCCACCAAAATTAGCATAAAAAGGTTATTTTCGCATAAAATTAGAAAGGAATAGTTGACAAATGTTTATTTAGCAATGTCGTACATATGTATAACATCTGTTCTAAGTTATATTAACTAAAAATGAACAAAAAACCTATTTTTTCCACCTTTTTTTAGAAATTTCTTTATGAATAAGTAGGTAATTGTGCAAAACAATGACAATGTTTCTTCATTAGTTACGAAACACATTCATAGAGTTGTAGAACAATGCCAATATGTTTTCACTATTATTAATAATAAGGGTGTTTTCTGAATTTATTAACCTTAAGGGGTGATTATGACCATCCAGACTCACGTTCTGTAATAGAGCATTCATACAATTTCTCAAGCAGATATTTTTAGATCTTATGTTAAGAGTTTTCAGAAAATATGAATAATCTCCACGGATAGTGAAGCATATGTTCAGTTAGTCACAGGAGTGTTACTCAGACTACTGTCCGCGTCTCTACAAGAAATCGTGCAAATGTCTTAAACAATAGGCAAAGGGACGTTAAAGAAATTTGTGGTAAAAGGCTTTTATAACTTTCAAAGTTAGGAGTTTAGAGATTTAGTTGTTTTAATTGGAAAATGATACTGAGACTGCCATTTCGGATTTTTCTATCGGTTGAGTGTACTTACTAGATTAACAGAACATTTGTGCACACAAAGACCTAAAAATGTCCACATTACGTTATTATTATGAGTTATATTTCAAGATTCATAGGTTGATAAACCGCGAATAAACTAAAAATTTGTGTTTGTATGTTTCTATATATACTTCAATTGCATGTCGATACAATAACCAAATTAAAGTACGTTTCTTTCGTATTTTTCAGGTTTCTCAGTAATTAATCAGTTATTTCGCATTTTGGAGGCGGAAGAGCTGTGTCTTACTTGCTACAAAACCTTGCTATTACAAAAGGAAACAGAGTATTGTAGTAAAAAGCAGTCCTCAGCGTAAAGATGGATTACACGAAAAACTGGAAGGTGTTGCAGCAGTCCCAGGTACATGCGAGCTGTCGTATGAACTACTCACGTACGAACAGTATTGCGCATTTCGTTCAACACTCTCCTTCTAAAATTTAAAAGCTGAGATCCATTGTGTCTATCTTTTACTTCAAACAGCAGTTCCTTTTCTGTGGAGTGGAATGTGATACAAACTTTGATAAAATATTGCCTTCGCTCTGCCAAAATGTTTACGAAGTGCAGTCCACAAAGAGCAAACAGTCTTTTTTGTCTGAGGCTAGAACTCGCAATGATGAGTGGGGTCGAAATGTGAAAATTAGAGAGGAAAGTTTTATTTATTTAGTTGCTGCTGAAGCCACATACCACAATAGCTGCAACAAGAAGTTCTTCAAAATGCCATCATCTCGCAAGAAAGGAGGGCCCGAGGATGAAGAAATCGCTGAATTTCTTCAGAAACATTTTTCTTGATTAGAGAAATGTGATGAATACCAACAATCTTTCAATTAATTACTCCAACGAAGAGGTGATTATCTACCTTCAAGAAGTGAAATGTGCTGAGAGAAAATCCTGTGAAGAGAGCTTCAGGATCATTTTGGGAGTAACACTATCATCACTAACATGCCAGGACAAACACCTATAATCGTGTGCCTTCGCAGCAATGGTCACAGCATGCTTACAAACGCTTGATACGCACAAAGAGAGGACGATCCTGTAGCAGAATGTATAATAATAGTGGAAACAGCAGCTGACGTAGTGAAAGAAGACGTACATATACACCAGCAGATACGGCGTTCCTGAACAGCACGGAAATGATCACAGAAACACTAAATACCTTTATTTCTGATATTTTCAAGAGACGCTATACTGAGGAAGATACTGTGAAACCCAATGTTGATGTCATTTGTCATTCTATTACGTCCTGTGCCATACCGATGTCTTTCTTTTCATCCATACAATTCGGATTAGCCATACACGTATAGAGACATGTTGAGTCTCGCCATCTAATAACTAGGCTTCATCAGATACGTATTCCTGAATCTTTCAAAGAACGAAACATCAGCTTTACTACAAGAATCAACAAATGTTCTTCAAAATTCTCTGAAGCAGTATCTTTTGACAATGCAGAATGTAATGGGCGTACAATCGACTCGTTTGCAACATTTTACGCTGTGGGCGTCGGTTCTAAGTGAAGTAAGATAAGTTAATTTTCATATGTGTAAACTTAATGAAACCAAAGGCAACATCAGTTGGGTGACTATGGAGGACATTGACAGCGTTCGTAGCTCGTATCAGCCACAATCCGTTAAAAGTGGCCTCCTTACTGGTTTTTCTGTGGACGTGAGGTTCCTGGTTAGGAGTTCCCAAAAATCCGAACTGGAGTGTGTACACGCACATCTTGAGGAGTCACATGAGTCAATATGATACGTCTGCTGTATTAACAGTCCTCTTCTCCAATCTGCAGCCGACTAGTACGGATGCCATCTACAGTGAATCATTATATGCAGTAGAAGACTGTCAACATTTGCAGCCAAGCACCTGCATTGTCACATTTCATCAACCAATGTTTTTAATGGCCACACAAGTTGTGACCGAAAGAGAAAACATAAGCGAAACAGCGAACACTGATTCAAGGTGCTATGGTTAATGTGTTAGAGTAACTTAGATAGAGAGATGCATGGAGCACTTTCAAGTGTGAAGACCTGTTCGATCTCATGTGTGCTGGATAAATACTTACTCACTACTGGCACTAATGATTTTTTATTTACAAGGTACTATGATGTTTGCTAACTGTGAAAGGAATCTCCGCAGAAGTAGAGAAAATCAAGGTAGAGGAAGTTGTTTTAGTACTAATGAAATGCACGTATTCATAAGTGTTGATTGAGATAATGTATAGCACTCACATCGAATGATTCTGTAAAGCTAATTGTTAATGTATAATTAGTTTAATAAGTGTTTTAATTGAAAGCAATGTTAATTTTCAAAGATCCAAAATATAAGGTTTAAAGTTAGTGCCATATTTACCCCAAGTCAGTTCTAGTTCCCAGATCAATGTCATTTTTGATTAACTATTTTTCTCAAGAAGTTTTTGTCTCAGTCATATTCGATTTAATTAAATTATACTTAGCAAGATCCATGCACAATAGCTATTTCCTAACTATACAATTTAAAGTACTAACAAAGAGTAGTGCGAAGAGCGTTACATTGAGCAGGTAAAGGTAAGATATTTTATTATTTTAGAGATAACATTCGTTAAGCACAGGGAACAATATTTTCAAATTGATCAAGTTTTATTTTATTACCAGGAGTAATTTCAAATCAATAGTGTTGCATCAGATTCAGTTTCCGTGTTACGTATATTGATGTAGTTTTGGCTTGGTCTAAAGTTATCGACAATTTACATTCTCGCAGCTAAAATAAATTTTCTTTCTCGCCGTCAGAAAAGTTATGTCAAGGACGAAGAATACAAGCGACGAGATAAAATACACGTTCGCTTGCCATTCACACTGTAACAGCTTTGTTTGAGACTACTGTCACTTACGTAATTTCAATCATATTTCAAACGAACGTGTTTCACTCATTTCAAACGTACATGCCTGGACAATGCCGAATATACTCATTTGACAAATAACTCTGTTGCAATGACACCAGTTCTGAAAATACTGCATTGACGACAGAGCATCACACGACAGTCAATGAAAGTGCATTTTCAATGCCAAGCAGTCAAACTACCTTCAATTTTGCTGCACCTATCGATGTCGCAATTAATCAGACGGCACTTTACAGAAATTCGGAAGCCGCTGATACACATACTTCCCATGTACAAAATTTGCACTCTCATCATTTACGTTTAGAATCCATTCAAAATGACAATACCCGAATCTCAACAGAAATGTCAAATGCTGACACGGTTGAACACTTCACGCAAAATGCTTTAAACACTGATGGTCAACTATCGAATAATGCCGTTATGATGATGTTTCAACAAATCATGGATGGCAGTAAAAAGTCACAGCAAAAACAAGACGAACGTTTCACTCAAATTGGTGACGCGATGAACCAACAGACACAAAAACAAGAACTGACACATAGTATAAAACAACAAATTAACGAATGTTTTGAACAACAAGAAACGCGCCTTAATGAACGCCTCAGTCAGCGCACAGAGGCGTGAAATCAATTTCAAGAGCAACTTACACTTGCAATCCAAGCGCAAAATGAGACCATTCACCAATAAGAGAAAACGATCGAACAGATACGCGAACCTCTCGTTCAAGAGCAACATGAAATCAGCAAAAATGTACTAGCTTATGTAGAAAAATGCATAGGTATCGCTACAGTAAAGTTTTCGGTGGCCTTAAAACCGTCCAAGACACCAACATACAGCTTCAAAGCGATTTTACAGAACATAAAACACAAGTAGAAACTCGTTTGAGTCAACAACACGAAAAACACCAAGAATACATACAAACTGTCACCAATAGACTTGAACAGTTAGAACATGTTACTGTTTCCATCGTAGTCAAATCTGACATATGCGAACTTCAAAAGTGTACAATGAAACTACAGAAACAGATAGACGAAAATGACTCCAACAATACTCCTTAAATTTCATCACTTACAGAAAAACTTGATGTCCTATCGAACGGAGTAGAAATTTTAGAAAGTAACACCTATACTAAATCTGAAGACACACAGCCTTCTCCTTTCATTCAATCTGAACAGTTTCAATCTCTGGACCGTGCTAGTAATGAGTTGAACTCACACAGCAATGCACTGAATCATAAGGTTAACAGTTTGAGTCACGAAATGGCGACATAAAACATCAGACATCATACAATCAAGTACACAGTACCTCCAATACAATCAGGAAAATTAATTTGACACTACACAGCTAGAGCACAGTCTTGGCTGATTACGACGTGTGAGAGAACTGGACGTGGAACAACGTCCCCAAAACACTTTTTTAACGGTAATGAATCTACACAATATTTCCGACATGATGGTTTCGATTAGAAGCATGTATTGTCAGTACATAAGTTCAATGTATTCCATAGGAACAAAACAGATCTCAATCTCTTAGACCGGGTACATCACTTTTTATACTCGTTAACACCTAACTTGTCTGTTATGCATGAACTGGAATTCATTTGCAGTTTTTTGGAGGGCGAGCCTGCCACCAGGATGCACCCCATTACAAGACAATGCCACTCATTAGAAGAATTTCAAACTGACAAAAAGTCAGCTTATTGGTGAGAAACTAGACATCGAGGAATTAAAGATCAGTTAATCAATTTACCGTCCTTTGAAAATACTAGCTTCCCAGCCATTGCGCAATATCTGAACACATGGGTCAACTAAACCAGTACTTTAATGAGCCATACAGTCAATCAGCATTAAGACAGCTATGCATCTCTAAATCACCGCGTTCATTACCAGTATCCCTGTTAATGCGGAAACAGAAAAAAAGCATTCCTGCATTTAGCGATCTTTTACAACTTTTGGAAGTACAACATTCTGACTATTCCTTTGTCAATGAAAATTTTTCCCGGAACAGCAACAGTAACAACGCGTATGGGTATAAAAACTCATCAGGAAATTTTAATCACAGACGAAATAGGAGGTCTAGGAATGGGATCAACTTTCCGAATAATTTCCACAGACGTCAAAATTTTATTGATCAGTATTCACAAAACCAGTAATAGTATCAACAGTTTGCTAGCAACAACCAGAATTTTCAACAACAATTTCAGCAATAAAACCAGGAAGTTGGAAATTCCGGACAAAAATATTCCCAACAATGTAAACCCAACTTCAATAGTTCGCTACAGAATTTCATGAACACGCAACAGCATAGAAATAATACTACACCAAAAGGCAATAATTTCGTGTATAGAAACAGACATCGCATTTCAACCGAAATGTTCCATATCAGGCTAATTACAGCAACAAACGAAGAAGTTATAATCAGAATTTTCAGTGTAATTATGTAAATAACAATTCTTTCCAGAATCAAGGACAATTTCAACAATAACCTCCATTTATTCTCTATAATCCTGACTTACGTTTATACCCACCTCAAAACTCTAATTACCACAATAGCAGAACTGTACAATTTATTGAGATTCTATAAGAAGCTTCGACAAGTAATCAAATTCCGAATACTACATGACTTTAGCCTGCAACGACTATCAGCAATTAGAACCTCAAGAAACAGTAACTGAAAATGTAATCACTTTCGATGACATTAGAGAAACGCTCTGACAAGACAAGAAGCAGGTTAAGAAGACAGATTGACATCCATCATTGAAATACAAATAAGTAAACACAAATTCCTGCTGTGATAGATTGAGGTTCTCCTGTTACTGCGATAAGTAATGCTGCCTTTAATAAGTGTAACCATAATAATCCCTGCCCGACCTTTCCCCTGAGCAAAATAAAAGTACGTGGCGCAGTTTCCAGCAAAGGCGTCGACGTAAAACTTGAAACACATTTACCTTTCTCTGAACATGGTCACACATTTTATTCTAATTTTAGGATTGTTTCTTAATCACCGCTTACGTAATGTTAGGTATGGAGTTCCTGAGCGAACATAAAGCTATTTTGGATTTCAAAAACTCGTACCTCATATTAAATAAAAATGACAACCAGATTGCTTTGGAAATTCACCAAACCTTATCATCTGAGGAACACAACGTCAATAGAATTGAACAAATTTCTGTTACCAAAAATACGCATTTGCATACATCTTTTTACACTGACACTTATTTTCATTGCAATAATGACCAGACAATATGGAATACGACGTTGAATGAACAATCACCAATAAGTTAAGTTAAAGCCAAGCAACAGCTGATGACAATTATGCGACATTTTACTACAGCGTTCACGAGTCTTTGACAATACTGCAGGTACTTTGACAGGTTTCTTATATGAATTTCAAGACAAACCTCACGATTCTTTCAAATCTAAGCATTATTCCATACCATATATTTATAGAGACAGGTCAAAGAGGAACTCCAAACGGTGCTCGATCAAGGAATTATAGAACGAGCTGTTTGTCATTACGTAAGTCCACTACACATTGATATTAAAGAGGATAGATCATTATGCCTTGTTCTCGATTCACGCCAGATCAACGCCATTACAGTAACGGAAAATGATTGACCACATACTTTAGATGAACTTTTTACAGACATTTCATGGTACATGTGTTTATTCAAAACTAGATCTGAAATAGGATTTTTGGCCTATCGAACTCCACCCCATCTGCAGAAAATACATGGCATTTCTCTGTTTTGGCAATTTCTATGATTTTTGCAATATCTTCTGCTGCATTCATACGAGGTATGAACACAGTAATACCGGATGAATTGAAAGACAGAATAATCAGCCATGTTGGTGACATTTTAATTTCAGAACCCCTTGGTCTGACCTTAACAATAAATTTCATGCCTTACTTCAGACATTTCTTGAGCAAGGCCTTACAGTTAACCTGATTAAATCCCACTTTGGTAAAGCTTCTATTAAAATTCTAGGTCATGTCATATCCGTCGACGGTATAGTGCCCGATCCAGATAAATTTCAAGCAATTCGAGATATTACGATTCCTACTTCAAAAATGCAACTTAGTAGCTTTCTAAGACTTATCGACTTTTATCGTCGCCTCATTCATTATTCTGCACTGGGAAACCCGAGATTATATCAATTAACAGGCAAAAATACTATCTGGACATGGGAATAACAAGCGCTTTCAGAATTCTTGAAACTTAAGCATGCTCTCTTGAATGCACTGTTACTATCACATCCTGATCCGACTAAGAACGTTTCGATCTCCAGTGACAGTGCCAAAACAGCCCTCGGTGTATACATTTTCCAAGAGACGGAAGAAGTTGGCATCATTGTTATTAAAAGCATTGCATTTGCGAGATGTAGTCTGTCTGCTGCAGAACGCAACTATTTGATTACAGAGTTCGAAAACGTATCAGTCGCTTGGGCCTTTACTAAATTTAGACATACTTTGTATGGAAAATATACCACTGTCTGCACTGACCACCGTGCTATTCAATTTCTGCTTTCCGCAAAATTTTCTCACGACTGCCTTGGACCGTGGAAGATATATTTACAAGAATTTGACTTTAAAGTAATCAACATTCCAGATTCTCAAAAGGTGGTAGCTGATACTTTATTCCATTCTCTTATTACCTGACGACAAGACGTTGTCACACATTTTTTCCAAACTAATTACAGTATTTTTTTATATATAGCAAGTAACGTTTGAAAACGTTATTTCTTCATCTCTTAAAGACACTTCCTAATAACACGATGAGGACAATGTCTGGCATGACAAGACTAATTCAACAATCAGACTTCAATACTTAGTACGTAACAGCATTCTCTTTCGATGTACAGATCCACACAGAGGCAATTGGGCTTTATGTATACCTGAAGATTTAGTCAGTAAATTAATTTGTTACACGCACGTAAGTTGTGCATCTTATGGTTCACGAAAATATTTCCTCATTCTCAGACAGAATTGTTATTTTGCAAATAGGGAAAAACGTATAAGATGTGTACTAGCAACATGCAAGCTTTGTTAACAAGGAAATAATCGACGACTTCTCCTTTTGCTCCATTGTATCCCAGTATGCCAATTAAATTACGTCACATGGACGCCGTGGATACCTATGGACCAGTTCCCAGTAGCAGAAGAGGATTTTCTTACATCTCTCGTAGCAGTAGAACAAACTTCTAACTTTCTAAGATTCACACCGTAACGTAAAGCTAAAGACAAAACTTTCAGCAGCTTTTAAAAAACATTTCTTACGACTGTTGGTCATGTAAAAAAAGTTATTTCTGATAATGGACCACAATTCAGATCAGCTATAGGGATATGTACTCTGAAAGCTGATTTGTCGTCTATACTGTCATAAGGGACCCACTGATTGGGATAAACGCATCTATACATTTCACGAAATTATTAACTTCATTCCAAATGATTCTACGTCATCATGAAGTCATCGACATTGCAATCAACAATATTAAGCGTGCGGCTGAACGAAGAAAGAAACAACAGAAACAGGTAAGTCATCTCTGCGAATTTAAAATCGGTCAAAAAGTATTAGTTGGTATATGTGCTAACCATCTTTCTGTGTACTCTAGATACAAGTTTCAGTTTGATTGGTAATATTTTATAGAGTGATAATAATGAAGACACAATGCTGTTCTATCGATGATAATAATGATTATATCTGAATGATAAGGCAAAAAAGTGATGACTGCTGTAATCAGAAATGTTTTATAATAATTTGAAGTTAATGAAAACACAATAATGGATTAATGGAGGATCAGATAGGATTTTTTTAATTATTGTAGAAGAACATGACATTACTTGGCAGACACATGTATTACTCCGTCTGTTGCAACGAAAAGATTTGCTTCTGAATGGTAGAGTAGTTATGCATGTTCCACTTGATACAGTTACACTGTATTTTTCTGAACTAATGACATTTTTAAATGAATGTACGCTGACATTTAGCACCTGCTGATATTACTTTTGTTTGTACTAACTAGGCCATTAAGAATTCCAACATATAATTTCCTCATGCTTTACAGGTGCAATGAGCCATTTCTCATCGCCCATTTGTTTTTCTTTTGTATGATTTGCAATCTATGCTTATACTATACGTTTCTAGTTGTTAAGTCATTTTGATTTCTTTAACATTTTCATGTCTCTGCGTAGAATAGTTTAGCGATCATACATTTTTATTTTGTTTTATTTTGATGGACCAATATGACGACTATGGACGATAATGATTTTCTTTTGCCTTATTCCCACTTTTCCCAGTGGCTATGCGCATTCCTTACATCTTCTATTATTATTTTATTTTCACTTCTCTGTAAGAGTTATGTTACTTATATATAGTCAATACTTGCCACAAATAGCTTTTTCAAATTTCATGTACTACACTCCTGGAAATGGAAAAAAGAACACATTGACACCGGTGTGTCAGACCCACCATACTTGCTCCGGACACTGCGAGAGGGCTGTACAAGCACTGCTCACACGCACGGCACAGCGGACACACCAGGAACCGCGGTGTTGGCCGTCGAATGGCGCTAGCTGCGCAGAATTTGTGCACCGCTGCCGTCAGTGTCAGCCAGTTTGCCGTGGCATACGGAGCTCCATCGCAGTCTTTACCACTGGTAGCATGCCGCGACAGCGTGGACGTGAACCGTATGTGCAGTTGACGGACTTTGAGCGAGGGCGTATAGTGGGCATGCGGGAGGCCGGGTGGACGTACTGCCGAATTGCTCAACACGTGGGGCGTGAGGTCTCCACAGTACATCGATGTTGTCGCCAGTGGTCGGCGGAAGGTGCACGTGCCCGTCGACCTGGGACCGGACCGCAGCGACGCACGGATGCACGCCAAGACCATAGGATCCTACGCAGTGCCGTAGGGGACCGCACAGCCACTTCCCAGCAAATTAGGGACACTGCTGCTGCTGGGGTATCGGCGAGGACCATTCGCAACCGTCTCCATGAAGCTGGGCTACGGTCCCCAACACCGTTAGGCCGTCTTCCGCTCACGCCCCAACATCGTGCAGCCCGCCTCCAGTGGTGTCGCGACAGGCGTGAATGGAGGGACGAATGGAGACGTGTCGTCTTCAGCGATGAGAGTCGCTTCTGCCTTGGTGCCAATGATGGTCGTATGCGTGTTTGGCGCCGTGCAGGTGAGCGCCACAATCAGGACTGCATACGACCGGGGCACACAGGACCAACACCCGGCATCATGGTGTGGGGAGCGATCTCCTACACTGGCCGTACACCTCTGGTGATCGTCGAGGGGACACTAAATAGTGCACGGTACATCCAAACCGTCATCGAACCCATCATTCTACCATTCCTAGACCGGCAAGGGAACTTGCTGTTCCAACAGGACAATGCACGTCCGCACGTAACCCGTGCCACCCAACGTGCTCTAGAAGGTGTAAGTCAACTACCCTGGCCATCAAGATCTCCGGATCTGTCCCCCATTGAGCATGTTTGGGACTGGATGAAGCGTCGTCTCACGCGGTCTGCACGTCCAGCACGAACGCTGGTCCAACTGAGGCGCCAGGTGGAAATGGCATGGCAAGCCGTTCCACAGGACTACATCCAGCATCTCTACGATCGTCTCCATGGGAGAATAGCAGCCTGCATTGCTGCGAAAGGTGGATATAGACTGTACTAGTGCCGACATTGTGCATGCTCTGTTGCCTGTGTCTATGTGCCTGTGGTTCTGTCAGTGTGGTCATGTGATGTATCTGACCCCAGGAATGTGTCAATAAAGTTTCCCCTTCCTGGGACAATGAATTCACGGTGTTCTTGTTTCAATTTCCAGGAGTGTATATAGGTATTCTACTATAGAGATACTTCTTATGAGCTCTGATAGCATATAGACTGATTAATTAAGAAGTATGTATTTGGCCATTTATAACTGTCAATCGTCAGGTACAATTTTCTTACATTATTGCCTGTACACATTAAGTTCTCAAGTCCGCTTACTTGCACAGTCTCTGTTATTTTATACGTTACCACTACTATTCTGCGAACAGTTACTACCAGTAAATGTATTTATCACTAGCTTACAACTAGAATATCTCAACCACAACTCTAAAACACAGTGTATGTAGCATATTGTTACATAATGAACTATGAACACAATTTCTCACTTATAGAAGTATATTGATTGTGCTGCCATAAATAATGCAGTTGCATAAGCTTAGCATTTTGTATTAATATCCACTTATGTCATACCTTGTAATCTTAAATGCATTTAATGCCTGTTTAAGTCCTATTTTCTGTTTATGCTATTGTCCTTCTCTACCTCATCCACTGAGGCGGTCATGAAACATATAGTTGTTTGCCTGTCTGCAACAATATAAATATATGCAAGCTTACTGATGTCGATGATAATACACTACAAATGAGAGAGCTTTAATGACACCATTCATTGCACTGAGTTGTCATTGGGTGCCATATCCACCGATGCCAACAATGATTATGCTCAATGCCAAATCTCACTGCTCTGACATACGTCGTGGTGATCAAAAAAATACCCAAGATAACACGAATTACAAATATAATCCTCTGATGAAGAAATATGACCCAGGGTCTATGGACCCTCGATTTACAGATCATCCAGACCGTAACTTTAGCTCAGCCATGGCTACATCCTTGTCTTTTTGACTCTTTGCTTTATGTTTTTACCATGATTTAGTTGTGCTATGCTTCATGTAACAATTCCTATGATTAGTCATAACAATGGAAATGACCGTTATAAATGAACACTTTATGTCACACACTACTGCACATAGATACTATATTTATTAACAAATGTGTTAATACTTTTTCTATAACTGTATAACAATATTGTGGTTTCTGTATCTCTCTATAGTATAACTCAGTTTGTTTTAATGCCCATGTACTTTGTAAAGAGCACCAGCTCATCTAATGTATTTTTCTTACATATTAAGCTACATTTTAAAGTTTCATGGTGCACAAGAGCACTATTGTACCTGCCTATTTGGACATTCATGATACCTAACCAGAGATGTTAGATGGTTCAAGAAAATGCTTCAGAATTTAACCATGATACCTATATTCTATTGAAAGAACCAGATGATCACTAAGATTTGTATTTATTTATTAATTATCTCTTTTATGTTACAGTCCCAAACTTTTATCATCATCCTTTACTTACGTAATGTTAAGAATTTGTTGTGTTATTATGGCCAATTGTCATGATAAGTCTACCAAATTCTTCAGAAGGAGTCATCAGGGTTATGAAAGGTATATACACAGGGTAAAGTAATTATAGTTTTGTGAGAAAATATTATATTGAACCAGAGATTGTCAAATGTAGTATCGATTGTGTAGCAGCGTCGTTGCTCAACAGCGAAAGCTGATTCACGGTGTTACGAGTAATGTGTTAGAGTAACTTTAGATGGAGAGATGTATGGAGGACTCTCAATTGTAAAGATGTGTTGTATGTTATGTGTGTTGGACGTATAGTTACTGACTACGGGTAGTAATGATTTTTTTTATTTGCAAGGTACTATGATGTCTGCTAACTGTAAAAGAAACCTCGACAAATGTTGGAAATAATTAAGGTACAGGGAGCTGTTTTAGTACTCATGCAGTGCATATATTCGTAAGTGATGGTTGATACAATTTATAGCATTGACATCGAATGATTTTGTAAAGCTAATTGTTAATGTATAATCAGTTTATTAAGTGTGTTAATTGAGAGCATTATTAATTTTCAAATAATCAAAATACAAGTTTTAAAGTTAGTGCCATCTTGTTACTTACACCAAGTCAATTCTCTAGTTCCGAGACACATGTCATTTTTGATTAACTTTTTTTGTCGAGAAGTTATTGCCTCAGTCATATTCGATTAAATTAAATTATGCTTTGCAACAACTATGCACAATAGCTATTTGCTAACTATACAATTTAAACTACTAACAGAGAGCAGTGCGATGAGTGTTACCATCGTGTAGATACAGGTAAGAAATTTTATTATTTTGATGAAAGCATTCATTAAGCACAGGGACCATTGATTGCAAATTGATCAAGTTTTGTTTTATTAACTGGCCCAGTTTCAGATCAATAGTGTTGCATCAGATTGAGTTTATGTGTTACGTATATTGATGCAGTTTTGGCTAGGTTTAAAGTTCTTGACAGTTTACATTCTCGCAGCTAAATAAAATTTCCATTCTAGCACTTAAAAAAGTTCAATACCGTGCAAAGCGCATAAGTTCACATGCCATTCCCATTCTAACAGTTATGTTTGAGACTACTGTCAGTTATGTAATTCCGATAATATTTCAAACATTCATGTTTCAACATTTGTAGTCAAAATTGGCGTATTCCACACTCTTACTTCATACATTTGTGCAACTGGGTTCATCATGGGAGAAAGTGGAATTATAGTGATATGGTCTATTACTTATGCCCCTATAGCATTGACAAAATGCTAAGTGGAAAAATACGAACTCACTTTAGCACTCATTTCGGCTTTGGCGTTCATTTCATGCAAAATCTGGACAGTGATCAAAATACAGATGCAAACCTCCAAGCATTACACACAGCCACATTAGACAAAGTTCAAGTTATTGTCGATTTCCTCCACGCGCCCACAGTAATGACGACGATGGAGAATCTACCGACTTTTATGAAGGATGTAACATCGAGTAAGTGGACTGCCAAATTGTGGACGCAGTACTATAAAAAAGTTAGCATCGTGAGTCTGTTTGAACGTGAGGAACACACTGGATATTGGGGATTGCGTCTAGAAATGGTGAAAAGTATTATTTCTTTTGTACATACAGCTGGACACCATTTCTATGCAAAATTTGCACATTTATACCTACAACAGATGCCAACACTCGAAGAAAGGCTGACACCAGAAGAATTCCAAAAATTTGTCACCTCAGGAATGCTTACGATTAGATATAGTGAGAAAATGTGAGCTCGCAATTGGAGCGTCATTACGATAGAATATGTATTGATGAGATCGTTCAAATCATCTGGTGGTCTGTCGTATGGACGTAGGATAGCGAATAGCACACTGAATCGATAGATTCAGGGTATTTATCATGTTCAAAACTCATTAAGCACTTCGAGGAAATTTGCTGTATAGAAGTAATCTCTTCTGAACAACTAGTTCAGCTTTGGAAATCACAACGAGTACATGATAATATCGATTTTTCAAGAGTGTGTGCGTGGTTTGCCTCTCATTCTCCGCTCACAAATCCTCTCATTCTCCGCTCACAAATATTTCAGAGCTCATATGTTCACCAAGTGGTATTACAAAGAGAGAGGCTATTAAATGTGAAAATGCAGTTATTTTCGGCAAAGCTCCAGAGCAACAAATTGTAGGGAAAACTTCCATGGATCTTCATTTACATAGAAATAAGAAGGGGTGCACATGAGTACATATAACTAGCGCCGTCAAGATCAACGATGATGTGGCTATGCCTATAAAAATCATGCAGTTATTCTTCACAGTAAGTTGTGTTGCAAAAAGAGATGAGTACCTCCGGAAATGTTTAAACCATGAACTAACAACTGAACCTTTATCTTAGTTTGATGATTACTACATAAAAGAACGCCGAAACTCGTACTGAATGATGTATTAGATAATTGTATCCAAAGAGACGAGTATCTGTCTCCTTCTCAAGATGTTCCTATGTTGTAGTTGATGCATATTTATTACGAAGAGCTGTTTGGCTACAGTGTCTGACTCACAAAGAATTATATGGACTGCACTCTACCTATGTGAGGAAACGTTTTGGTAAAAACTCCGTTGTCGTGTTTGATGGTTGTTCCATGCCTAGAACGAAAAGTGAAGAGCACAAGCGACACCCGGCAAATTGTCAGTCACTTGATAACATGCCACAGGAAATATGATGTTCACGGTCGGCCAAGGAAAGTTTCTCAGTTCTGGAAATAAGGACTGATGTATTGCGGTTCAAGAAATCACTTTGGCGGTATTTTGATGCTGTAAGCACAGTTGATACTGATACACTGATCGTTGGAACAGCACTGGAGATGGCATAAGAGAAGCAACAAGGTTGGTAGACACGGATGTAGATTTAATAGTCCTTACAATTACACTTGCACCTGGAAATGTGCCCATTTACTTTCAGAAGCCATATTTGCAAAATGTTCGTCACGGCGTTGCCATATTACCCCTCTCCAAGACGTACTTGGAAACTTATGTCATGAGATTCTTTTCTGCACGCTGTACCCGCTTATTACATGACATCATCTTTGTTTGCTCAAACCAAGAAAAAGCATTCCGACTTTTCCAAGCACAACCTAATCTACGTCAAATTACTTCAGTATTCAATAATCCCAATGTAAATGTTCAAGAAGGAACAGAAGCAGGAGAGCAGTTTCTGTTTACATTGTGTGGTGTTCCAAAAGGAACGGCGTCTTTAAATACTCTTCGATATTAGAGTTTTTTAAAAGCAATGTCAACCCATCCTCTCACCTCTCAGATGGATCTTGCTCGACTTCCCCGAACATCTGCAGCAGCAAGACAGCATTAAAATGGTGTTTATCTTCAGATGCAGCAATGGAGGAGCAAAGACTTGCCACGCACTTCAAGGGGATAGTTCTCCAAAAATGGTTCTCTGTAGCCAGTTTTAACTCAAGAACCTCCGGCTCCCTACTTCATATCAAAGCTAAAATCTTGCAACTGTGAAACTGTATGTTAGTTTACAGTACTTTGTTTCGTATGGATCTTGCAATAGTAGTTAGTGTAGCAAACGCAATATTCACGATTTCAATGATGATGAGGATGATGATGAGCCTCCTTTGCAGGAATCTCCATTATTCAGATGTTTAAGATGTGTCAAAATAACTTACGTCTCACTTTTAACCAGGCAGAAAAGCTGGCAAGACAAAAAGTAATTTTTAATAAAAATCTGTGCTATATATTATCGAGAGACATTTGGTTTATTTTTGTAAAAATAAACATTGAGATGTGTGCCGCGTTTAGAGAAACAAACGTTTCACAATCCTTTGAAATTATTACATGTGCTTCTCAGTCTTGAACAAGATTTTAAAAAATGTCTGCTTAAAATTCTAACGTGCAGTTCGACTAGCGATTAATCACTCGTTACAGTAAATAAGTTCAGATAACTCCCTTACTATTAGCGATGGGGAAAACATATTGGAACTGATATACACCTCCAGGAATGTGTTACATAACTATTGGAAATACACTATCATTGTGTAGCATAACTATCTATTTATTATGAATAAACTTCAAAAAGAGGTTGAAAAATGATTTTTTCCCAATTTTTGGTTAACATGGCTCAGAAGAAATATTAGATACATGCAAGATATTGCTCCATAATCATTTTCAACTATTCCTCTGTAATTTGGTGCAACAATGACCTTTTATATTAGTTGTGTGGGAGTTTATAGCCGTTTAAAAATATTCTAGAAATTCACACGGCGAGCATATTGATAACGTCATAACCACGATTCCAGAAACTGGAGCTTCTGAGACTTTTAATATGTTAACGTAAGCATCAAATTGAGCTGCTCAGACATTCCCCATCATCCCTTAACGTCTTCGTCAGCTAGCGGCCGTCGATTTATTTGGCCCAATTCCCACTACAAACAGAGGTTACGCCTATGCTTTTGTCTGCATGGAATTAACTTCAAAATTCGTCACTTTGACCCCATTACGCATAGCTACGGCCTTCACGGTTTCGCGTGCTTTTACTAAACATTTTCTGAAAGAAGTGGGTCATGTAGCATCAGTAATCTCTGACAATGGGCCGCAGTTCCGTTCGCGCACTTGTCGACATACTCTTAAGACTCACAAAATTTCCCCCATTTATATCTGCAGATACCATGTTTCATCGAATCCCGCAGGAAGGTTAATGAAGGAAGTGGTGAAACTATTTAAGATCTTTTGTCTTGCAAAACACAATGATTCGGACAAATACCTTCACATATTTACCAAATACTTACACACAGTTATCTCCTCATCTTGTTTTAAGGAATTAACACCCACCTGACAAGATTAAAGAAATCATACGTTTCCCGAAGTCTCACTGTCTGCAGCATCACGAGATTATTCACATTGCATTACACAATATTAAGCGAGCTGCTGACCAACGGTTGCGCCAAATGAAGGCACCAAAAGGAACATTTCTTCTCTAGTAGGAGACAAAGTTCTGGCCCACTCCCACAGGCTATCCCATAAAGCCCGATATCTATGTCAACCCCCCCATGAACCATGGACCTTGCCGTTGGTGGGGAGGCTTGCGTGCCTCAGCGATACAGATGGCCGTACCGTAGGTGCAACCACAACGGAGGGGGATCTGTTGAGAGGCCAGACAAACGTGTGGTTCCTGAAGAGGGGCAGCAGCCTTTTCAGTAGTTGCAGGGGCAACAGTCTGGATGATTGACTGATCTGGCCTTGCAACATTAACCAAACGGCCTTGCTGTGCTGGTACTGCGAACGGCTGAAAGCAAGGGGAAACTACAGCCGTAATTTTTTCCGAGGACTTGCAGCTTTACTGTATGATTAAATGACGATGGCGTCCTCTTGGGTAAAATATTCCGGAGGTAAAATAGTCCCCCATTCGGCTCTCCCGGCGGGGACTACTCAGGAGGACGTCGTTATCAGGAGAAAGAAAACTGGCGTTCTCTGGATCGGAGCGTGGAATGTCAGATCCCTTAATCGGGCAGGTAGGTTAGAAAATTTAAAAAGGGAAATGGACAGGTTAAAGTTAGATATAGTGGGAATTAGTGAAGTTCGGTGGCAGGAGGAACAAGACTTTTGGTCAGGTGAATACAGGGTTATAAATACAAAATCAAATAGGGGTAATGCAGGAGTAGGTTTAATAATGAATAAAAAAATAGGAGTGCGGGTAAGCTACTACAAACAGCATAGTGAACGCATTATTGTGGCCAAGATAGACACAAAGTCCATGCCTACTACAGTAGTATAAGTTTATATGCCAACTAGCTCTGCAGATGATGAAGAAATTGATGAAATGTATGATGAGATAAAAGAAATTATTCAGGTAGTGAAGGGAGACGAAAATTTAATAGTCATGGGTGACTGGAATTCGTCAGTAGGAAAAGGGAGAGAAGGACACATAAAAAGTGAATATGGATTGGGGCTAAGAAATGAAAGAGGAAGCCGTCTGGCAGAATTTTGCACAGAGCATAACTTAATCATAGCTAACACTTGGTTCAAGAATCATAAAAGAAGGTTGTATACATGGAAGAACCCTGGAGATACTAAAAGGTATCAGATAGATTATATAATGTTAAGACAGAGATTTAGGAATCAGGTTTTAAATTGTAAGACATTTCCAGGGGCAGATGTGGACTCTGACCACAATCTATTGGTTATGACCTGTAGGTTAAAACTGAAGAAACTGTAAAAAGGTGGGAACTTAAGGACATGGGATCTGGATAAGCTGAAAGAACCAGAGTTTCAAGGAGAGCATAAGGGAACAACTGAGAGCAATGGGGGAAAGAAACACAGTAGAGGAAGAATGGGTAGCACTGAGGGATGAAGTAGTGAAGGCAGCAGAGGATCAAGTAGGTAAAAAGACGAGGGCTGCTAGAAATCCTTGGGTAACAGAATAAATAATGAATTTAATTGATGAAAGGAGAAAATATAAAAATGCAGTAAATGAAGCAGGCAAAAAGGAATACAAAAGTCTAAAAAATGAGATCGACAGGAAGTGCAAAATGGCTAAGCAGGGATGGCTAGAGGACAAATGTAAGGATGTAGAAGCTTATCTCACTAGGGGTAAGATAGATACTGCCTACATGAAAATTAAAGAGACCTTTGGAGAGAAGAGAACCACGTGTATGAATATCAAGAGCTCAGATGGCAACCCAGTTCTAAGCAAAGAAGGGAAGGCAGAAAGGTGGAAGGAGTATATAGAAGGTCTATACAAAGGCGATGTGCTTGAGGACAATATTATGGAAATGGATGAGGATGTAAATGAAGACGAAATGGGAGGTAAGATACTGCGTGAAGAGTTTGACAGAGCACTGAAAGACCTGAGTCGAAACAAGGCCCCCAGAGTAGACAACATTCCATTAGAACTACTGCGGGCCTTGGGAGAGCCAGTCATGACAAAACTCTACCATCTGGTGAGCAAGATGTATGAGACAGGCGAAATACCCTCAGACTTCAAGAAGAATATAATAATTCCAATCCCAAAGAAAGCAGGTGTTGACAGATGTGAAAATTACCGAACAATCAGTTTAATAAGTCACAGCTGCAAAATATCTTAGAAGAAAGATTAAGAAATGGCAAACCTACGTTTCTAGCATTTGTAGACTTAGAGAAAGCTTTTGGCAATGTTGACTGGAATACTCTCTTTCAAATTCTGAAGGTGGCAGGGGTAAAATACAGGGAGCAAAAGGCTATTTACAATTTGTACAGAAACCAGATGGCAGTTATTAGAGCCGAGGGGCACGAAAGGGAAGCAGTGGTTGGTATTAAAATTCATGGAGAAGAAGTAAAAACTTTGAGGTTCGCCGATGACATTGTAATTCTGTCAGAGACGGCAAAGGACTTGGGAGAGCAGTTGAACGGAATGGACAGTGTCTTGAAAAGAGGATATAAGATGAACATCAACAAAAGCAAAACGAGGATAATGGAATGTAGTCGAATTAAGTCGGGTGATGCTGAGGGAATTAGATTAGGAAATGAGACACTTAGAGTAGTAAAGCAGTTTTGCTATTTGGGGAGCAAAATAACTGATGATGGTCGAAGTAGGATATAAAATGTAGACTGGCAATGGCGAGGAAAGCGCTTCTGAAGAAAAGAAATTTGTTAACATCGAGTAGAGACTTAAGTGTCAGGAAGCCATGTCTGAAAATATTTGTATGGAGTGTAGCCATGTATGGAGGTGAAACATGGACGATAAATAGTTTGGACAAGAAGAGAATAGAAGCTTTTGAAATGTGGTGCTATAGAAGAATGCTGAAGATTAGATGGGTAGATCACATAACTAATGAGGAAGTATTGAATAGGATTGGGGGGAAGAGAAGGTTGTGGCACAACTTGACTAGAAGAAGGGATCGGTTGGAAGGACATGTTTTGAGGCATCAAGGGATCACAAATTTAGCATTGGAGGGCAGCGTGGAGGGTAAAAATCGTAGAGGGAGACCAAGAGATGAATACACTAAGCAGGTTCAGAAGGATGTAGGTTGCAGTAGGTACTGGGAGATGAAGCGGCATGCACAGGATAGAGTAGCATGGAGAGCTGCATCAAACCAGTCTCAGGACTGAAGACAACAACAACAACATCTATGTCAAAAATTCTTTCTGTTACATAATAGACCATATCGAGTAGTTGCATAGCGCGTTCCTAATGCACTTTAAATCTGAACATTACGTACAAAAAAATCACGTGGTGTACATCACATCACAAAGTGCAAACATTTAATTGAATAGACAGTGCCAGTTTCGTTGTTAACATTCACTACTTCGGTTTCTTACAGTAAATCCCAGTTACGTACTCCCAGCTATTTTATTTATATTATTATGGGTTTCTTACTTATTGTAATAACCTGGGTTTATTTCAGTGCATTGCTGTTGAACTATATTATTGTTTTCTGTGAAACTGTTTTCATACTGGCGTTTGAAGTTGACATTACAGTTGAGAATTTTGGTCATCAAATTGATGTTGATACTTTCTACCTGATATCTTTGCTAGTATTTTTTGTCAGATGATCACCTCTGTTACTTTCCGATGACTACATTGAACTATATTTATTTGACATAATGACACTAGCTGTAACAAGATTTTGTAGCAACAAAGGCCACTTTGTATGTTGATGTTAAGTTAGTGGTACCAATTTTTCAGAAGTTTACTTAGGGTTTTCGTGCTAAAGGATTTAATATGAGTATTGACAATGTGTAAAGTAATATGAGTTTAATAATTTTGATGGTTTAAGATATTTGAAGAAAGAGAGTCTTCATATGAGTTTTTAAGACGATACATGAAACTTATGAGCAGAATGAAATATTGTTCGATTTAAGTTCCTTTTTTTTTTTTTTTTTTGAGACCCTCGAATCTTGGATACTACAGGTGATGATTAGCAAATACTGTGTGTTGAAGTTAAAACCATAGCAACATGAAGTGTGAGCGAATCTGTTCTATATTTTCCAGAAATGTCGATGGTGATTTTCTGATGATTTTCATAACTAACTTTAACACCATTTAACAATTAATATCCTCTGCAGCTCTTAAGAACAAGTATCAACTGTTTTACGATGGAACAAGTAACTTTCATTTCTGACACTTTCCTTTTCATAATAAGCAAATACTCCTGTCTAGAAATTTAACATTTCGTCTGTGATTATATACTGTTTATTAATTATCTACTATTTTTCAGATGCCATTAATAAAATAATGTGATGACTTGGGATTACTAGAGTCCATTTGGGATTGTTTTTGGACTCATTGTTGTTGGTACACTCAGGACTTATTTCATGACATAGTACAAGCAATCTTTAATCATTTTTTTCTGATACCCACAGCACCACATGTATAATGATTCTTTCCTTTGATAATGTCTCTGTGCTACCTTCTATGTTACCTTTTTCTCTTTTCATGTGTTTTCCAACTAAGGATATAATGACCTGTTACTATATCATTGTTTATCACTTGTGCTATGCTTTGCTTTATGTGTCTGTACACTTTTTTCTGGTAGTGTTACCTATTTCATGATAAAGATAATGTTATGGTCTATGCTTTCAGTTAAAAGATTTTTTCTGTTGGCATGCTAGTTTTGCTTTATTATCTTAAGTTGACATGTCACTTTTGGTATAGTTATTTCCGGACTTCCTCTGAATACTTATTATTTTTTGTTTATTCTGGACTGATTATGGATCTTTTAAACAATGTTTTTGCCTTTGTGGTTTGTGACACTAATTAAGTTGCCAATTACTATACATATATTGTTCTATTTGTGCACACATTTGGTTTGTCACACAATTATTTTCCGAGACATGACAGTACCTCTCCTTGGCTGAGCTCAGCGTTTTGTCAATTTCTAATGCCTGTTTCTTAAGTGTGATAGTATTTTCATTCAGCATTAATATAACATCATTTTGTTTTGTTTCTATGACAATTATGTTTTTGGTGTACCATAGCTACCATCATTTTCATTTACAGTAATTAGTATCCTCTTTATTGTTTCTGTCTCTCTTTAATTTAAGTAAATTTGTTTACTCTTTTTCTCAGAAATAATTTCCATTATTGACATCATTTCAACACTTGAAAACAGATTATCTTTGTGGTCTACACAAAACAAAAACTAATGGGGAAGAGGCTTGGTTATTCATTAACTGACACACCATGAGACGTTGGTGCCCCGTATGCTTGAGCTATGTAGAACTTGTTCTTCCTTTATGAGTTCTCAGTCTATTCTTCTTTCTGTTCTAAATATTCTTCTTCTTTTTCTAAGATATCTGTGTAACTGTCCTCTGATAGGTAAACAACTTTTTTAATAATTGTGCTAAAAAGAAATAAGATTTATACTGTGAAGTTAAAATACTTATTCAGACTTTATCAAAACTCTTTTTTTAAAGAAAGTTGTTCAAAATTTGTTCAGACACTACCTGTTAATACTTAATGTAAAGTTAACACTAAAATGACGACTGTGATTTTGCAGGTTATTGTAATCTTTAATGTTACATATATACTATAAATCACTTGTAAGTAAAGTCTTTATGACGATTTCATTACAGCACTGTTATTGTGTGTGTGAAGTTGTAAAATGACTACTGCAATTGTGCAGGTTGTTGTAATCATTAATATTCACTTGTAAACAGAGTCTTAATGAAGATTTCAATACTGCATTGTCACTGACCATATGAGATTCTATTCACCTTAAAAACATACAAACATTTATTTTGTAGCACATGTCTACTGCATAGTGTTATTATCATGGTATACCACCTTTAGTAGGAATTTTTATGTACATAGATTCTATAAAACTAATTACTGTTATTGCTACAGAGTATGTGACGTTATTGTTATCTTCAAGATATATAAAAATTTTGCAACAAATGTCAACTGCATACCGTAATTGTAAATTACTTTCCACATTAATTACATGCACAATGATAATATCAATGTAACTAACATTACGTTTCTGTCACTATGAGAAACTGTGTTGTAAATGCTTTTAATTTAGCGGCAGACTAATCTATCGTCTGACACGACATACATTCTGCATTTGCGAGAATCTCATGATTGTGTTTAAGAGTCATAGTGGACTACCACCTGATGTAAAAGTAGCCTGAGTCTACATAAATATAAGGAAAATTCCGACTGAACTGCCACTTGACATAATAACTGGTCTGAGTCTACCAGAATATAATGAAAGTCAGTGTGAGCTACCTTCTCATGTAAACTGTGTCCTATAACAAACTGAATATCACGACTTTAAGGGTATGTCAGTGTGAGCTACGACCTGACATAACATGTATTCTATGACTGATAGAATATCATAATTGTAACTGAGTGTCAATGTGTGTTGGCACCTGACTTGACATATTTTACAATCTTCACCTGAGGTCCCACATTTCACTGCAGTTTACAATTAGACTAAATGTAAACGTCACCTAATGTGACATGTCGTCTTAATTTACTATTGTCAGTGAAAGTCGGTGTGTACTCTAGGTCTACTACAAGATGATGATTGTAACTGAAAGTCAATATATGCTGTCACCTGATGTGACACATATTTTGTATTTAATGCTACTATTACTTAAAGTATCTTATTGCATTATTTCACTGGCATTAAGAGTTCTCTATGAGACATTTATGCACATTTGCTGTTAACTTCTAGTGGATATTTAACTATTTTACGTATTTTGCCTCACATTCTACATTTCTGTTTGATAAAGTTTGATGTTATTTGAGATACTTTACCCCACATTTCTATGCTTCTATTTTGTAACTTTTAATATTATTTGATACACTTGTCTTTAGAAATCTAAGTACATTCAGCATTTTACCCCACATACTACATTTCTGTATTATAACTTTTGGTGTTATTTGAGACATTTCAACTTCTAAACCTAAATACCTAATAGATTTTACCTCACATTGTTTTCCTCTGGTTTGTAAATTTTGATACACTTCTCTTAATGATCTAAATGTCTGATTTCTTTGCCCTACATTTATGTGTTTCTGTTTTGTACATTTTGATGTTCTTTGATTCACTGCAATTTGACAATCTAATGATATCATTCACTTTAGTTCACATTCTACGTTTCTATAGGCGAATTTTATTGCTGTGTAATACTCATTTAATTGGAATACTATGTAGTTTTATATTGTATCTTTATTGTATTTTTTACGAATTTCGTGGGGAAATCCGTGCTAACTGCACAGATCCCCACACAAAATTCCGGTACAGTGGACCAGGAGGTTATGAAAAGTAAGTTCTGAAAGGGGAAGATCCAGAAAATAAAGTTGGAAGTTGCCAACCGCAATGTGGAATGGGTATAATATCTTTGAGTAGGAGGATCTTTGATGGTTAAGAGAGCCGGGCGAGTGCAGTAAAAAATTCGGGAGTCGCATCTACATGACCGTATAAAGCAGATGTGTGCAGCCAGCTTTAAGGTAGGAGTCGCACTCACTGCGCAGTTACCCTAAGCAAGCTTTAGCACGTAAATGAAAAAATATATATATTGATTTCAAAATGGTTTATTTAGTTAATGTTCAGAGCTAGGATTTGCGTGTCCAAGGCTTGACACAGTAAGCGTTTTGTAAATTATTTTGTAAGAGTGATTCGTGCAACAAAGATGTTGGAAATGGTAGGTTTTGTGTATGACTTAATATTGTAACAATATACACATTGAGATCAACATTGTGTTTAAATCTAACAGCCTGAATCATAATCCACATCCTTTGCTTATATTGAATATGAAAATGTGTAGTAAAGTAAAGTTACCACCAATGAAAGAACGTAAGAAAATGATGCCTATATGCACTATATATGTGCAGTTTATGGTTTGAAATCGATTTTGGTATAACTAAAGTTATGAGAGCAAAGTTATTTCAAATAACAAATTTTATGGCATTGCACAACTGGCTTTATTCAAGTCAAGATATAATTTCATTAAGTACACATCAGAGCCAAGAGTTAATTTTTCAGTACCATCATAATGCCATTGCACAAACGGCATTATTCTCTTAAACTTGATTGCTGAGTCAAATACATGTTTCATTACTGGTAAAATGGAGGAGTGCAAGAACCAAGTCTGCAGATGCGGTCAGATGTAGGTTTGTTGAATAATTAATTTGAAACCATGTTATCACTGACAGTTTCGCAAATAAAAACGGATACAATTTTTGTTAGATACATTCAGTTCTTTTGAAATATCTAGTAATTATTTTAATATTGTATATAATTTAACATCTACTAATTCTATTTTAAAGGGAATGCCATTGGATTTTTTATATTTTTGCTAAATAATCTTTATATCCTCACTAATAGTTTTTTAATTACCATTAATTGTTTGTACATTAGAATGTCTGACCAAATTTATATTAGAAAATCTATATCATAAATTAATGTTAAAACAACAAGTACTAGTATCATTACAAGCAATTTTCCATTTTTAATTTCTTCTTCATTCCCAATAACATCTGTTGTTTTCATAATCATAATGTATCTGAACGATTCAGTAATTTGAATAAAATCTTCTAATTTTGGTTCTCCTTTTGTATAGGTATCTCCAGTAATTGTGAAAAGATTGTTAATATTCAAATTTTTTGCAAGTATCCATAACCAAAATCTTTGATTGGTTGGATTTACTTTATTACCAAGTAGTTCTGTTTTAGAATATTCTTTGTTTTTGTATACATT
Source organism: Schistocerca gregaria (assembly GCF_023897955.1). NCBI lineage: Eukaryota > Metazoa > Arthropoda > Insecta > Orthoptera > Acrididae > Schistocerca > Schistocerca gregaria. Next base: position 439,763,770 of record NC_064931.1, on the reverse strand, counting down.
TCACTTTCAAATTCCATTTATACAGAAGAAAACATTAGATTTGCGTAAAATAGTTTGAATTCAAAATGTTAAACTAAGAGAATACTCATAAAATAGTTTTGAAAAGTAGTTGATACATGGCATTTGAAGGCACAGAGATTTGATTTTGAATTCCAGATATGGTGAGAAAACTTGTATCAAGCTCAATAACGAGTTTAACATTATTTTTCCAAACAGAGGTAATAAATAAATTAGTTGTTACGATTATAATTGTTTTGAGGAAAGAAAATGTAAACTGAGATAAAGGGCATGAATAAACTTAAAAATAACTATAATGAATGCCATGATCTAGAGTTTTTGGTTTATATTTTTATGGATATATGTTTACTCTTATTTACTAGGGCTTAGTGTCTGTTATTTGCCCTCTAGAAAATTTCTCTGGTTTCAGGAAAAAGGACGAGTACAACTGTTGTTCAGACCGCTAGTGCGCTCACCAGGCCCACTCATTGCTTCACACTTCATGAAAAGTGTTGCATCACCCCAGCACGTTGGCCAGGTGTGTTGCTATTGTAACTGTGCCTGTAACATTGGAAAGACACCTCCGACATTGTTTACAAACATACACACAGCTACCAAGAAGGCTACCTATGTGTAGGGCACCATATTAGAAACGATTGCAGAATTTAAGTATCAGTAGGGAAGGATTAGACACGTCTGTGGAACAGTGGAATCAACTTCCATCATGCCATGAAAGACAAACGAGGCCAATGGTCGTGTCGATATGCGCAGAAAGGCAGTCATTCAGCGAAATGGCTCACCATATGCACCGGAGTAGAAGTGATGCAGTAAGGACATGGAATCGGTTCCAATATACAGATAATGTTGAGGACTGCACCGCACTGCCCGTCCGTTTTCGACAGATGCGAAGGACCATCGTTAGCTACTACATTTAAGACGAAGGAACCGTGGGATGAGTGCTCTAGAACTGAATTCGGCGTTCTTAGAGATTACAGAACGTCACCCACCACATCAAACTGTTAAGAGACGGTTGCATAAAACACATCTTCATTTCCATCGATCATGGCTAGCACCCCACGTCATACGACACAACACCATGGACTCCTTTAAAAATTGCGGAAGGGTTATACAGGATAGATGCCCCAGGATTGGCATCAGGTGTGGTTTACGGTTAAAACACGGATCTGTTTCTGACCTTGATACTTGTAGGCAATGTGTTTGGAGACAACCCAGTTATATCGAATACCTGTGACACTGCCTCCCACAGCCGCGCGGGGTAGCCGCTTGCTCTCAGGCGCCTTGCCACGGTTTGCGCGGCTCCCCCTGTCGGAGGTTCGAGTCCTCCTTCGGGCATGGGTGTGTGTGTTGTCCTTAGCGTAAATTAGTTTAATTTAGATTAAGTAGTCATTAACTTAGGGGCCGATGACTTCAGCTGTGTAGTCCCATAGGAACTTACCATCACTGTCTCAAACATATGCAACGAAGTGTTCGTGGAGTGACGTTCTGCGGTGTCATTACATGGGGTCGCCCGTACACTCTCGTGGTTGTTGAGAGGAATCTCAGTGCAATACGGTTCAGGGACGACATTCTGCAATCAATGGGGATGGGGGGCGTATCGCCAACATTTGGGTGACAGTTTCATCTTGATTGGGGGTAACTCGCATGCTAATCTTCCTGATGTTCCTTTATCATGCTACGATGGCCAGTCTCTTCCCTGGCCATGACCCCAGTCGACCATGTGACGCATCGACTAAAATTAGCTGATTTTGGACGTTGAAAACGATCATGTACTCTGAGCGATTTAGGCAGAATGACGGATTAAAAGTAGCACAATTTGGACTTGGTCTAGCCCGATGATTTCATTGTAAATGAATGGAAACACATGCTTCAGAGCTAACGATTGTTTTCTACACCATGAATTTTGAAATGAGCGGGTGATACTTTACTTTTGTTGGTATGTGCATTTATGTTCCACCTGTCTTACTAAATCACTGAATCTATTTGAACCAAACCTGGGGTGCATATCACTTACTGTCTGGAAAGAGCACTGTAGGGGTAAGAACTACGTAGTTCTGAAAGGGTGGAGATGGGAGTGAAATAGTAGCTTAACTCGCCGATTGCAAATACCGAGACTATATATTAAAATATTTGAGAATGAAACAAGTTTAAATGAAACAAGTTTAAAGAATGGAACAAGTTTTAAACGTATTTTTTAACCTTTACAACACTTTATCTCCGGAGAAACACTAATCAGCGAATGGGATCAATAACGACATATTTGCCTCTTGTTTAACCTCTAAATAATTGCGAAACCACAGGGCCTACATTTGTCCGTAGGTACTGCGTCTATTTGAAGTTATTTAACATATTTTCTTCTTGTTTTCAATGTAAATAATTTCGAAGACCTTAGATCTATTTTAGCGTCCATAGGTATAGCAACCAGTGTTGAGTTCCTTTCAAAAACGAACATAGTCTTTTTTCTAGTGAGTATTAAAACTTCAGCATAATGCTTTATACACTTTTAGCTTCTTGTAAGATTCGGTGTATCAAACGCGGGAAGTAATCCCCAGCCCAAACGAAAGAATCGTTTTTCATTCACTAAAGTCAGTAACATGGCGCGAGGACATCTGTCTCATTTGAGATTATGAAGTATTGAAAAACTTATCCTTGTGTCACTGCAGAGTGACCTAGTAACCGAAGTACACTCACGGTGGACAAAGTCTTGCCCTTCATCGCTCGTTCCTGCTTTCCACAACGAATACTCGCACTCAGGTTGTGTGAACTGCTCTGTTCTTAGCATTTCTAGCACCGCATCCGCCTTCATAGTTGAGTTGTCAGCGCGACGAAATGCCATGCTAAGGAGGCCGGGTTTAATTCCCGGCTGGGACTGGGTAAGTGTTGTCTTCATGATCATCATTTCATCTCCGTGAAGGAGCAAGTCGCTGAAGTGGCGTAAACTCCAAATATTTGCATCAGGCGACCGGCCTACCCGACGGGAAGCCCTAGCCACAAGACATTTCATTTTTTCCTACCATCGCCGTTGTGGTTGAAGACACACCAGTCTATCCTACGATCCAGACCGACCTCTGTGTCATCCTCAACCAGTGACACCATCGAAATGTGGAACAGAGAGGCGGGTTTTCGAACGCGGTACCGCTACTAATTTGTCAGACAGCTCCTCAGTTTGCGCCATGAGGCTCAGTGTATCGCGTTCCAATCCTCCCACCAAGGAAAAATCCCTGGTAGAACCACAAATCGAATCCGGGTCCTCCGCGTACCTGTAAGACGCGCTGACCATTCGGCTACGGAGGCGGTTTGAAGTGTTCAGTAACCCAGATGGATTATTTAAAAGACAAAGTAATTAGCTATCCCACATTGCCCGCTTTGCGACACTAGTGTTTGCCGAAACTTGATACTGGACAACCGTAATGAAACACAGAAAGCAATACACTATAATTTAGCTTTATGTAGTGAATTTAAGCCTGCTATAAAATTGGATAAATCCAAAGTATCCCCCATAATCACGATAAAATGTTCAATAAAGCCTGATTCCAGCAATAATGTTTAACCTTTCAATAACGTGATGTCGATTACCTTGTAAAGTAGCATTATAAGGCACGAATGCAAGAAATTGGACAATCCTAGGAATTACAGCACATCTGCTAAGAAGGAGAGATACATGGTTTTACTGCAGTCTGTTCCTTAGAAATTCGACATTTTGGAATTTTTATCAAGTCAATCACGAGAAATGTACAAGTTGTATGGAGATACATCCATCTACGGTTCAATCGGTATATTTAGCTGTTAGGGGTTACTTAGTCTTTATAAAAAAGAATCATTGAGGTAACAGTAAGGCTGCTCTAGAAAATCAACGTGAGATGAAGTCCCTTAATAGCTGTACAGAGTAAGGCTAAATATGCCAAAACCGAGTACATACACGGTTGATCGCGATGAGGTTTACGCTAATTTACAGACAATAATGTTGCCAATTTTCTGACATAGGTAATTGATTTTTAACATTGATAACTGTCGTAAGACATATGACACCATCTTCTTTTTTTAAATGGGTCTACAGAGTTTTTTTCTGTGGTATTGGAAGGACCTTCGAATGGGACTTTAGAAACAAAACGTGCTTGAAACTTTATCAAATAGTAATCCGACAACAGTGCTGTAAACCACTGTCTATCCGGCAGCGGAAGAAGACACACAAACATCGGCCCTGCTGCACCAAATGCAAAAGATAACTTATGAAACCAGCTGATTTCATTCTTCACTACAAAAAATTGTTTTCACCACATTCCGCATAATCTCGTCAGAAAATTACATCTCACATCTGTAAATTTCATTGGAAACTATATTGAATTGACTATTGCCTCTGGAAAGAACGATAAAATATACTCTCTATAACAGTTAAAAATGGAATTTCACTTACAGAATCTATTTAACAAATTAGACATACATAATTACCAAAGATTACTTCAACTGCTATTCCACAAAACTTCAAAATCCAAAAGAAAACCAATTGCTGTTTAACTCTCTTGTTACTTTCAATCGCCAACAGAAAGCAGTGTTAATAGCTCGATTACCGGATATCACAAGGTGTAAGGCACAACAACTTCACCCAAGCCAGCGCTCAGCAAACAATGGTTCAAGACATAATGTTACATTCCATGTCTTATAAGCTGTGGAGCCATCGTGTTGAAGCGAACTGTAAGAGTGCTATGGGCATTCTGGACCAAATATTGCGTGGCTTCCCTACAAGTGAGAGCTATAAAACTATCAATGACATTTGAACTTAACCTTCCGATGTTATCATCCTAATCAACGACATCATCGTCATCACATGACAAGCAATACACTCTACCACTCCCTTGTCTCTCCTCCCCCTCAAGCTACCCTCTCTAGATAGCATCGGTGTAGTATTAAAAGCAAAACATCTATCCCAGCATTAAAGCGAAACACTCAGTCACTGTGTACTATTTTAGCAGGTATTACAATGATATCACAGTGTAGCCACAGTGTATTCATTTTGGCTGTGCACAACGATATCTGAACGAACTGATTTTTTGACCATGTTGAATAGTACTCCTCTAAGAAATTACATAAAGGATGTATATTTTCACATTTCATGTCCTGGTCACGGACAGACTGTCTGTGTCGTACGCTGCGGAAGTCGTTGCGTCTGCATTTTACCAAAACGTTGTACCCCTTACGTCGATACGGATGATCAGCCAAGCGTGGTACAGCATGGGTAGCTGCTACCGGATAGGGAGTGTACTCTATCCCACTCCGTGCCTCTTCTTCCCTGGACCACCCCACCCGTGGTGTGGTGTAGGTGGCAGGCGTTGAACCCAGTACTACCGGCCTGGTAGGACACGCATCCGTATGCGCTTACGCTTACCGGAAGAAGTCCAATAAGTCTGTAAGATTACGTCCTCAATACAAACAATAGAGTGTCTACTCAATGTCACTAGTTGTTTCCCACACGCACACATATCCATGAAATTGGCGCCTAAAACATGACTGTGAACTCTCAAGTGTAGCAATGCTGTTTTCCTGCCGAAACACTTGTGCCTAAAGACAGGTCTAAGCATCTACATTCTACGCCTACTGTTGTTGTAAGGCTCAGTGGACTTTGAAATTAAATGTGGCACATCTGAACAGTTTTATGATGAGTGTAAAGTGTTACAATACGATCCCAACTTCTAAAATACGTTGAAGGTATTGACATTTCTGTTTTGTCATAGAAAGTACAATTTCCGGAGGGACAAACATAATGTATCAAGTTCTACTCTGTAAATATAGAATCAATCCTATTACCAAGCGACATTGTCTTTTATCTTCATTTAAATGTGGCTTAGAGTAAGTTGAGTACAAATGGGAATTAAGTAAAAGCTACAATATTTACCAATTGGAACAAAGGTATTACAGCTTTATAACAACATATTTTTCATAATAAACTACGAACTACTAACTAACATAAAACTCTAATCAAAATAAGCGAATAAAACACACACACACACTCACACATACACACACACATGCATACACATACAAAATATAGTCAAAAGACAAATGAGCTGAGCTAACATGTTTTTGGAACGAAGTGAGTTTTCGAATGCAGAGAGTCACTCACACCGCATATTTTTGTAATACAATAACTTTTGCTATTTTTACATTCAACACACGATGACCTGAGTTGGTGCTAGAATCAAGAAGATGAAACATAGTCAAAGACAATAGTGAAATAAGACCCTTGCTTTAATTCTCTCTTAGCAGCTAGTTAAATTGGTCTATGAGTGTTTCCTTAGCCGTGTCTCTTGTTTCTTGCGGCACCGCCCCCCCTCCCCCCCCCCCCCCTCCGCGCGAACGAGCTTTCGTGTTATTTTGGTTAGTCACTGTCCTTTTCTATTTTCCCGCTGAGCCTGCTCTCTCTCACCAGCCACTGCAGAGGTGCAGACTGCGCTGCCCGTCTGTCTTGCATCACCGTGCTTCTTGGTCCGCCACTAATCGTCGTGGCTTAACCAGCGTATCTTACATCAATGTGGTTGAACTCCGTTAATAATTTTACAACGTGGAACCCGTATTACTCTGTGCTGTATCACATCCCTCCCCTTTGTTAAAATTCATCCCGAATTTTCAGCTTTACTTGTTCGTAGTTTGTCTATACATTCTTAAACACTAATTTACATTTCTCCTTGTGTTACCTTACAATGGAATATCGAATCTTAGTTGATTCTGCTGTGCTTATCTAATTACTGTGTTGTGTTTTCTGCTTCCATCTTATGACTAGGTTGTATCCATTTTACTGGCATTTGGTGGTTTGCTATTTAACTTGAATGTACTACCTTAAGTTTCAGACAGAAGTAGAGGGCATATATAAATATCAGAACTAAGATTACGCTCATGGTTGACAAACTAAAGATTGTCTTCTGCCCATGCTTTTCATGATACCGTTTTAGATGCTGCAATATTTGGTTTACTAAGATTTGTTGGTTTTCGGAATTTATCAAGTTGTCTACCGACTGTAATAAAGCTGAATCCAAGGAGCTGTTGATGAAAGTTAGGGTTTCGTGGGATAGAATGTGTGGGGTTTCTCTGGCAAATACCACATTGGTCTGGAGACTTTAATTAGTGTTGTACTCGTAATGGTTTCTGGAAAGTGAAACTGTCTTCCTGCTATCTCGCACCTCGTCCCATTTATGACCAATTCGTTAACTTGTAATTCTAATTGCATAAATTCCTGTAGGTTTTCCATTTTCGTAAGAGGTAATGATTACTGTTTCTGACGTAAACATTAAATAAAGCCAGTGGTCTCCTATTCGCTGGAATTCCGTTTGTGGCGCTAAAGCTTTTTCTCACACTCTGCCGCTTCTAGCTCCCTTAAACACAATTACATTTCACATGAGTTTTGGTTGGTTTGTATCACCCTTGCTGGACAAATAATAATTCTTTCCTGGACGCAGTCGTTGAAACCCGCTACGGGCATGATAACATGAACATCTTTTTTCTTAGAAGCTAATAATAAACCTCGTGTTTGTAACCGTATTCATTTCTGAATTTTACTCCAGTTTATTTGATATGGACGTGCCATATAACACTGGTATTGCGCATTCATTCCTACTACTGGAAATTTAATTCTAACTTGTATCTTAGCTTTATCAGTAGTTACTTCTACACTGCTATATACTATAAAATTAAGCTTTATTTCTACTTGTTGTTGATACGATATGCTGCAACCCATCGGGAAAGTCTCTTTGTGCTTGTTGTAATGCTACGAGAATTTGCTGTGCACTTACTAATGTTGAACTCAACTGCCCATGAGTAGCAAGTTGTGCTGCCTCATGTAATATCTCTGCCTTTACTCTTGCATCGTCTAATTTGTTCGGTAGAGTATGTAGTGATGCGGCTACTAGCATTTTATCCTCTAAACTACTCAAACGAGTTTGAATCTTCTCTTAATCAGTATTCAAAACATATCTGGTTCTAAGTGCATACTGCTCTAATTCCGCTGTTAAATTTCTTACTGTAGTATTCGCATCGAATATTCCTTGCTCCATATTCCCTATTTTTGCCGTGTGCCATTCCACTTTTGTTCTCGTATTCTCCTCTAACGCTTGTACACTGAATCTTACTGTGGATAATCTCAGTATCCTCATTATCTGCTGTCTCAGACACCGTTTTTAATAGCTTTCTTCCTGCATCTAACCAACCTTGCTTCCTTCGTCCTGATGCTCGCGGTACAATTTCGGTTTCTTGTTGCAAGTGAGTCTTCAGTTTGTCATATGGGAGTTTCAGTTCCTGGTACTCACTTTTCATATACTCCAACAGTCCTCCTGTGTCAACCTGTTTCTGTAATGCTAAAAACCTGTCTTGTAGCCTTCTTACTTAATTTCTCACTTCCAAAACATCAAATGCAACCTCAGTTATCCAACTGTGGCTTATTAGAAGGACGTCTGCTTTTCTAACGAACAGGGCACCATTGTGCAGTCATTGATTCAGATCTACATCTCCTTTGCAACAATATAGCAGTGCTACACACAGAAGAATTTTTCTAGCCAGCATCTCGGAACGTAACCTGAGAGATAGGTAAAAGAGATAGGTAAACATCATCACTCCCCTCCCTCCTTTAAAGAACTAACTAAAGACAAAACAATATAACAGAAGAAAAATGATCCTAACGTAACCAGGATTACACTGAAGAATTCTACATTACTTACTTCTATATCTTCGTCCTGATGCTAGCGGTACAATTTCGGTTTCTTGTTGCAAGTGAGTCTTCAGTTTGTCATATGGGAGTTTCAGTTCCTGGTACTCACTTTTCATATACTCCAACAGTCCTCCTGTGTCAACCTGTTTCTGTAATGCTAAAAACCTGTCTTGTAGCCTTCTTACTTAATTTCTCACTTCCAAAACATCAAATGCAACCTCAGTTATCCAACTGTGGCTTATTAGAAGGACGTCTGCTTTTCTAACGAACAGGGCACCATTGTGCAGTCATTGATTCAGATCTACATCTCCTTTGCAACAATATAGCAGTGCTACACACAGAAGAATTTTTCTAGCCAGCATCTCGGAACGTAACCTGAGAGATAGGTAAAAGAGATAGGTAAACATCATCACTCCCCTCCCTCCTTTAAAGAACTAACTAAAGACAAAACAATATAACAGAAGAAAAATGATCCTAACGTAACCAGGATTACACTGAAGAATTCTACATTACTTACTTCTATATCTAAGTGAGTAAGGTATATCCTTCTTAGATAGTTGTTTCTTTTGTCCTTCTCATCTTACGCGATTGATTGAAGAGATTTGTGGCAGTGTGTCAACTACGCCCTTAAATGGTTTGACTTGACTGACATGCACTATCGAAGTCCTTGAGGCTAATTTCAGTTTTACGTTGACTGGTGAAGTCGTTTCAAAAACTTGGTATGGTCCTTGATACTTTGTCAAAAATTGCTTGGTTTTGCCTACCGAAGTATAAGGATTAGTCAACAATACCCATGTCCTATTCTATACTGTGGTAGTGTACTTGCCGTTTGCCCAATACTCTGCTGTTTTTCTAACTCTTTTATATAGGCCCGTTTCACCATTTTCCAAATTTCTTTTAATTTTTTGCAAATTCTTTCACTGGTACACCTTGTGGACCCAGTTTACGTTGAAGCACATCGAAAGATGATGCTATTTTCCTATCATATGGAACTTCGTATGCCGAGAGACTCGTTCCAAAATGAACTTTTGCACTGGTTCAAATGTTGTTGTTGTTGTTGTGGTCTTCAGTCCTGAAACTGGTTTGATGCAGCTCTCCATGCTACTCTATCCTGTGCAAGCTTCTTCATCTCCCAGTACCTACTGCAACCTACGTCCTTCTGAATCTGCTTAGTGTAGTCATCTCTTGGTCTCCCTCTACGATTTTTACCCTCCACGCTGCCCTCCAATACTAAATTGGTGATCCCTTGATGCCTCAGAACATGTCCTACCAACCGATCCCTTCTTCTGGTCAAGTTGTGCCACAAACTTCTCTTCTCCCCAATCCGATTCAATACTTCCTCATTAGTTATGTGATCTACCCATCTAATCTTCAGCATTCTTCTGTAGCACCACATTTCGAAAGCTTCTATTCTCTTCTTGTCCAAACTATTTATCGTCCATGATTCACTTCCATACATGGCTACACTCCATACAAATACTTTCAGAAATGACTTCCTGACACTTAAACCTATACTCGATGTTAACAAACTTCTCTTCTTCAGAAACGCTTTCCTTGCCATTGCCAGTCTACATTTTATATCCTCTCTACTTCGACCATCATCAGTTATTTTGCTCCCCAAATAGCAAAACTCCTTTACAACTTTAAGTGTCTCACTTCCTAATCTAACTCCCTCAGCATCACCCGACTTAATTCGACTACATTCCATTATCCTCGTTTTGCTTTTGTTGATGGTCATCTTATATCCTCCTTTCAAGACACTATCCATTCCGTTCAAGTGCTCTTCCAAGTACATTGCTGTCTCTGACAGAATTACGATGTCATCGGCGAACCTCGAAGTTTTTATTTCTACTCCATGGGTTTTAATACCTACTCCGAATTTTTCTTTTGTTTCCTTTACTGCTTGCTCAATATACAGATTGAATAACATCGGGGATAGGCTACAACCCTGTCTTACTCCCTTCCCCACCACTGCTTCCCTTTCATGTCCCTCGACTCTTATAACTGCCATCTGGTTTCTGTACAAATTGTAAATAGCCTTTCGCTCCCTGTATTTTACCCCTGCCACCTTCAGAATTTGAAAGAGAGTATTCCAGTCAACATTGTCAAAAGCTTTCTCTAAGTCTACAAATGCTAGAAACGTAGGTTTGCCTTTTCTTAATCTAGCTTCTAAGATAAGCCGTAGGGTCAGTATTGCCTCACGTGTTCCAACAATTTCTACGGAATCCAAACTGATCTTCACCGAGGTCGGCTTCTACTAGTTTTTCCATTCGTCTGTAAAGAACTCGCGTTAGTATTTTACAGCTGTGACTTATTAAACTGATAGTTCAGTAATTTTCACATCTGTCAACACCTGCTTTCTTTGGGATTGGAATTATTACATTCTTCCTGAAGTCTGAGGGTATTTCGCCTGTCTCATACATCTTGCTCACCAGATGGTAGAGTTTTGTCAGGACTGGCTCTCCCAAGGCCGTCAGTAGTTCCAATGGAATGTTGTCTACTCCAGGGGCCTTGTTTCGACGCAGGTCTTTCAGTGCTCTGTCAAACTCTTCACGCAGTATCGTATCTCCCATTTCATCTTCATCTACATCCTCTTCCATTTCCGTAATATTGTCCTCAAGTACATCGCCCTTGTATAGACCCTCTATATACTCCTTCCACCTTTCTGCTTTCCCTTCTTTGGTTAGAACTGGATTTCCATCTGAGCTCTTAATATTCGTACAAGTGGTCCTCATTTCTCCTAAGGTCTCTTTAATTTTCCTGTAGGCAGTATCTATCTTACCCCTAGTGAGATAAGCAGCTACAGCCTTACATTTGTCCTCTAGCCATCCCTGCTTAGCCATTTTGCACTTCCTGTCGATGTCATTTTTGAGACGTTTGTATTCCTTTTTGCCTGCTTCATTTACTGCATTTTTATATTTTCTCCTTTCATCAATTAAATTCAATATTTCTTCTGTTACCCAAGGATTTCTACTAGCCCTAGTCTTTTTACCTACTTGATCCTCTGCTGCCTTCACTACTTCATCCCTCAAAGCTACCCATTCTTCTTCTATTGTATTTCTTTCCCCCATTCCTGTCAATTGCTCCCTTATGCTCTCCTTGAAACTCCGTACAACCTCTGGTTCTTTTAGTTTATCCAGGTCCCATCTCCTTAAATTCCCACCTTCTTGCAGTTTCTTCAGTTTTAGTCTACAGGTCATAACCAATAGATTGTGGTCAGAGTCCACATCTGCCCCTGGAAATGTCTTACAATTTAAAACCTGGTTCCTAAATCTCTGTCGTACCATTATATAATCTATCTGAAACCTGTCAGTATCTCCAGGCTTCTTCCATGTATACAGCCTTCTTTTATGATTCTTGAACCAAGTGTTACCTATGATTAAGTTGTGCTCTGTGCAAAATTCTACCAGGCGGCTTCCTCTTTCATTTCTTTGCCCCAGTCCATATTGACCTACTACGTTTCCTTCTCTCCCTTTTCCTACTACCGAATTCCAGTCACCCATGACTATTAAATTTTCGTCACCCTTCACTATCTGAATAATTTCTTTTATTTGATCATACATTTCTTCAATTTCTTCGTCATCTGCAGAGCTAGTTGGCATATAAACTTGTACTACTGTAGTAGGTGTGGGCTTCGTATCTGTCTTGGCCACAATAATGCGTTCACTATGCTGTTTGTAGTAGCTTACCCGCATTCCTATTTTCCTATTCATTATTAAACCTACTCCTGCATTACCCCTATTTGATTTTGTATTTATAACCCTGTATTCACCTGACCAAAAGTCTTGTTCCTCCTGCCACCGAACTTCACTAATTCCCACTATATCTAACTTTAACCTGTCCATTTCCCTTTTTAAATTTTCTAACCTACCTGCCCGATTAAGGGATCTGACATTCCACGCTCCGATCCAGAGAACGCCACTTTTCTTTCTCCTGATAACGACATCCTCTTGAGTAGTCCCCGCCCGGAGATCCGAATGGGGGACTATTTTACCTCCGGAATATTTTACCCAAGAGGATGCCATCATCATTTAATCATACAGTAAAGCTGCATGCCCTCGGGAAAAATTACGGCTGTAGTTTCCCCTTGCTTTCAGCCGTTCGCAGTACCAGCACAGCAAGGGTGTTTTGGTTATTGTTATAAGGCCAGATCAGTCCATCATCCAGACTGTTGCCCCTGCAACTACTGAAAAGGCTGCTGCCCCTCTTCAGGAACCACACGTTTGTCTGGCCTCTCAACAGATACCCCTCCGTTGTGGTTGCACCTACGGTACGGCTATCTGTATCGCCGAGGCACGCAAGCCTCCCCACCAGCGGCAAGGTCCATGGTTCATGGGGGGGGGCTGGTTCAAATAGATATCTCAATTTAAATTCTGTGAGTCAATGTAGTGGCTCAACATCTTAGATAATATATGGTGAACTCGTTCAGTTTGCCCATTTGATTGAGGATGAAATGGGCTGGTACATAACGTCTTAATTGAAAATAACTGACATAGTTGATTCAGTAGTTGATACTCAAAATTTTTTCCCTGGTCTTTAATAATAATTTAAGATATACCGTACTTCAGTAGCCAATTTTTCATCATTGCTTGTGCTGCTGTACTAGCTTTCTGATCAGGAATGACTACCATAAGCAAATAAAGTGAAAAAATTGTCCAAAATTGTTAAAACAGAATTGGATAATCCTAAAAACGATAATGGTCTATCTGCTTCAGGTAGTCGTTGTAACTCAATATTCTGATGACTTAAATCCGATCGTTGCTTGTACGGAACACAGTTTTCTACATACTGCGCTAGATCATTGTGATGTGTCTTCCACCAGAATCTTTCAGCTACTCGTCGATCTGTTGCTACCTCTGTGACTTGATAAAACATGGTCATGAACTTGACATACCACTTGCTGTATCGGTGCTGCAGGAACGACACTTTGTAGTCCTGCATAGGAAGCCATCTTGTATTTCACCTGTGGCTGCGTATGAAACAATGTGTACTCTCTGTCAGTTAGCTGTGCCTTTATATAGTCTTTCCGATGAAAACCTATTACTAGTAAAGCTGCAACGTTTCTGTTTAATGTGTCAGCATTTTTATTTGAAGCTCCAGATTTATGAATCACTTCATAATCGAATTCACTTAATTTCAGTGCCCATCTCGCCAATCGGCTTCATGGTTCCTTTAACCCTAGTAAACATCTGAGAGAAACATGGTCCATAACGCCACATCTTCTGATACTATGTGCCTCAATAATTGCATCTTACAACGTGCCATCTTCTATTTTTTTGGATTTACCCTTAAGACGGCCCTTCGCAGGCGCTTGAACACTTCTATAAGATGTCCTACATGTTCTTCACGTAACCTGACGAGATTATACAGATAATGGTATAAGTATTTAAATTTCATATCGCCAAATATATGGTCCATTGACTGTGATAAAACCGCAACTTCTGTCGCTAATCCATATGGTACTCGTCGGTATTCATAAATGTTCCAATCTATGGAAAATGTTGTTGGTTTCGATTCATTGGCCAGAGGAATCTGGTTATATGCTTGATTGAGATCTAAAGCTGTGAAACCTGTCGCTCCCCTGAAGCACATATAACGAATGTATATTAGAAAGGGGTACCAATCCAAGTATGTTTTTTATTCAATTTGCAGCAGTCAACCACTGGTCTATATTGTCCACCTGATTTAGGTACTGAAAATACAGGTGTTGCTTATGGTGGCGCGAATGGTCTTATAACGTCCTTCTTTTACATATCCGCAGGAGCCTGAAAAACATTTTCATTCTGGTATGTGTGCAACCCGTATGGTGATTTCTTCGCGGATACATTATCTGTCAGTTCCATATTGTAGTCTAATAACGACATCCCCCTCAATTTAGTTGTTGATACATCCGCCAATCCTGTACATAGCTGTGCTTTCCTAGTAAATGGTAAATTCATTGATTATCTATCTTCTTCTCTTAGCTCCTTTACCCTTTGTTTTTTCGAAATCTCAATGGTTCTATTTTTTTCGTTGGGTTTACAGAACAAAAATATTCTTGCTTGATTAAGTTTGAAATCAAACTCCCCTTGGTCAGTCCGAGATCACACCAACTTTAATTATGAAGTCGGAGGCCAACAGGTCATTAGCCTGGCTTTCATTTTCCAAGTATATAGCCCAGTTCCAAGTTATACTCATAAGTACCTTTTATTATTCAATTTTGTTTTATTCCAGTCTTCCATCACAATATAAATTCCTTCGACGATGACCGGTTTCAGACAGTAATCACCATCTTCAGATCTACAATTTTATATATATATATATATATATATATATATATATATATATATATATATATATATATATATGAAATGCTGCATTGTGTTGAAAGATAGGTATATATATCAACACAGTGTAGCATTTCATATCACAAGATAGTATCATATTACCTGGGAAATGTTCAGATAAAATAATGTAAAGGGCATCTGTTCTACACCATCTCCTAATGTGATAAAGCCGTAATGGCATCGTCAAAACCTAAATATACTCAGCACAGTATCGTCACATAAACTTAAAATATTGTGTAAAATAGGCCACATCGTCCGCACAGTCATTTTGCTACTGGAGTTATTGTCCAATACCTACTGAGGTGCAGTACTTACCAGAAAACTGTTTGCCCACATCCTTCATAGATGTCGCTACTGTCGGCTTAGATGCAATCATCATTTACGGAAGAACCATAATCTGATATAAACACATTAGGTGAAATACATGTAGCAGACTTTTAAATTTTGATAACTATTATAGAAAACGGTTGTGATAAAGTGAAAGACGAATACAGTTACCCAAATAACAATATTAAAAACAAAATATATAAAGATAATAGGTCTGACACTTTAATGGTGGATTTACGGTCAACAATAAAATATACGTAATACATTGCCTGTAGCCAGACAAAACAATGATCAGCGCCCTCTGTTGGCTCTGCCGCCAGGATGTCAGGTAGGCAGCAGCGTTCGTAAGAACTTGACCACTAGAGGGCTTTTATTACTGATAGAAGTTTTATTGGCTAATTGGTATATCTCTACTTGTTGCCGTACCGGTGGTCATTTACAATGACTCTGATTATCTTGAAACTACTGTTCACTTTTCATCGAACCAGACTTCCTGAATCCAACAATCCACATTTACGTTCTTCACTGGTGCTGCAACGTATTAAAATAAACGTCATCACCTTGGTATATATCATGCCATGTATACATTTAATTAGGAGAACGCTGTTTAAATCCTTTAATGAACCCCCTTTCTCACATATCGCCATTCCCCTTCTCTCTCATGTCAGTTCCGTGTATACGTGTCACCTATGGCCTTGCTCCCAACATCTCCAACACTGGAATCCTTCCATTTCGCTTATTCCGTAAATGCTGGGGTCTGCCTTTTCGTATTATAGTCACGTGCGATGTGGCCCGTCCCGTTGCATCTAAAGCAACGTATATTCACTTTCGTACTGCTTGTTACAGTCCCTTGCTAAATGCCCCCCCCCCCCCCCCTCATCTCGGTCCATCTGAAACAACGGCTGTTGCAACTTTTACTTCTTTCTCCATCTTATTACTGTCGTCGTTGATCAACATAGAAAAAATAAACCTCTCTCTACCTTCGGGTCTCAAAGCTTGTATACTGTTGTGAGCAACTTCCGCTTATGTATATGACAAACATTGGGCCATCGTGCTCTACTTTACCCTGTCACATAATCTGAGATTCTCTCAGCTACTCCCTGCTCACGGCGGCATATGGAATACGTCAACTCTTGCCAAACTCTCTGTGATATTGTTTCGTTACATAACGTTATTCTTAGTTCCTACAGTGTATAAATTCCCTTGCACTGCTTTCCGAATGTATTGCTGACAAATGCTATTCGCTCAGACTGCTAAAAAGAGGGATTATCTCAGATACTGTATCGTATGAAATCACCTCGTAACCTAATAAGAGCTGCGCTAAAGCATTAGATGATTTGGCATGCACACTCATTTGTGATTTCGCGGGTTAATATAGTGTTTGTGGCCTGCTTGTTTCAAGAGCAACGCTCGTTCCCTCTGCCAAAGCTGACATCATATTATTCCATTTCTCCTACTCCACTATTCGCTTTTGGAATAACTTTATCTGTTCAGCAGGTAATTCTACCAAATTCTCAACTCCCAGCAAATAGTACTCTAATTGCACTTGTAATTTAGGAAGCTGAGACGATGTGGGCCTCTAATGGGTAAATAATTCCCTTGCCTGATTTAATTCCACGAGCGCAGTGCTAAGAGCAGTGTCAGCCATACCCACCTGTTCTTCGCCTTTCGGGATTACAGAAAACTTTTACTCCGTATTGAACATGTAGTTCAGTACGTAATTTACTCACATTCCCATGGGCGTGTGCACCTCCTACACCTCCTGCCCGCGATTCATACTCCAGCCCATTCTTTCCCAGATAAGTACGGGAATCTGCAAAATCCCCAAATTTCCAATTAAGAAGTACAATATTAATATCGTCAATGTGCACCGACGTGCCTAAAGTTGCTCTCTGCTACCACTTGTGCCGTGGAATTAAAGATACTCTTCAATTGAAACCAAGGAAATCAGTGCATAGTGACATTTATTAAACTCTTAAAAATCATTCTCACATCCAGAAACATAACAGCATTTATTTAAAATTGAGTCTCATAGAGTTATTGTTACTCCATAGTAACCAGATCTTTATAAGGTTCATAGGCTCTGGATAACGTGCACATCTCTGAACACTTACTTACCCAAAACAAAAATATTAAATTTTTGCACCAGAGTACATTAATAACCCAAAAACAGAAAAGAAAACAAAGGTAGTCCCCTCAGTTTAATAATGGTTAAGTATTTTTGGAGCAGATTTTTGACACAGTCAGTTCATATTCTACTAACTAGTCAACTATTTGAATGAATGTAACAGACAATCCTTCAGAGGCATCCTGCCTTAATTCTTACCGCTTGCCAAACTTAACTGCCAGAGATCACAATTCCACAAAACTTAATTTCATTAATCATATTAAAGACATATATTCATTATCCATTCAAGTAACCACACTAAATCAAACACAATATAATAAGTTTTTAGCGTAATATATGATCGCCAGCATGGTGCTGCTTGTATTATTCCAGAGTAGTGTCCCCAGGTAAAGGCGTTTCCAGCCTTTCCTTGAAGCCCAGTACTCATTAGTCTGCCGACAGCCCTTCAGCTTCACTCGTAATACCAAACTAGCCGCCATTCCTGTCCCAACGATCCTGAGAGAGAGCTAGAGTGTATCAATACAAGAGGGCTCGTCTGCAACAGAGACTTGTACCACACGCCAGCTGACTGCGTGTAAGGCCCTTCCTACCGAAACACCGTACAGAAGAAGCTGTGTTCTGACTGAAAATACAGTTTGATTTAACAGTTCCATTACCCAAAAATGTGAAAGCACACGATATATACAG
The DNA here is from genome assembly GCF_023897955.1 of Schistocerca gregaria. Lineage (NCBI taxonomy): Eukaryota > Metazoa > Arthropoda > Insecta > Orthoptera > Acrididae > Schistocerca > Schistocerca gregaria. The sequence goes on along the minus strand of NC_064931.1, from coordinate 439,745,595 downwards.
CAATCAACAGTATAAATGTTCTGGGTAAATATACGCTGATAAGCCAAAACATTAAGACCGCCTGCCTAATACTATTAGTCCAGATTTAAAACGCAATACAACAGTGGTTCTATGTGTCATGGATTCTACAAGTCCACCGTAGGTTTCTAGATGTATGTGGCACTATATGTCTACGTATCGATCACACAATTTCTGTAAATTGCGGGTCAGTGGTTTGTGGACTAGGAGCTGGCTCTACGTGTTTCTTCGGTTCCACTTCAGGGGTATATAGTGGCCAAGAATCTAACGTCACTTCACTACCATGTACTTCACGTCACTGTAGCACGCTTCTGGCCTCGTTACATGGGCGGTTATCCTGTTGGAAGATGCCATCGCCGACGAGGAAGATATCGAGACTGAGGGGATGCAGGTGGTCCGCAATAATATTCACGCAGTCCATAGCTTTCATGGTGCCTTCGATTAATAACACAGGTCCCATGGAACCGAGGTGAAATTTTCCCATAACATAACACTGTACCCATCGGCCTGTGTCCATGGCACGGTGCGTGCTTCGAGGAGATACTAGCCTGGATGATGACTTATCCGAACACGACCATCGGCCTGGTGTAACAAGAAACGTGATTTATCTGACCAGATGACACGTAGCCATTGATCCACGCTCCAACCTAGATTATCTGGTGCCAACTGGAATCATAAACCTAGATGTCGTCGAATAAATATGGGAAGACAAAATGTCGACTGTTGTGAAGCCTGATGTTGAGTAATGTGCGCTTGACAGTGTGCTGTGAAATACTTGTGCTGCACTAGCATTGTACTCTATCGTCAGATATGCTACTGACCGCCGTTTATCGTACTTTATAGAGTGGGTAAGCGACCGACTACCACGTTCTGTGGAAGTCCCAACATCATGTGTCTCACTCGTGGTTTCACCATTCTTCAACCATTTTCCACATATGTTCACGACAGTAGCACGAGAACATCTGCCCGACTTCAACGTCTCCTAGATGTTCGTTACCAAGAGCTGGGCTATAAATTGGTTGAAATGGCTCTAAGCACTATGGGACATCTGAGGTCATCAGTCCCCTAGACTTAGAACTGAGTAAACCTAACTAACCTAAGGACATCACACACATCCATGCCCGAGGCAGGATTCGAACCTGTGACAGTAGCAGCAGCGCGGTTCCGGGCTGAAGCACCTAGAACCGCTCGGTCACAGCGGCCGGCAGCATCATCTATGTGCTGTTAAAATTTTGCATCCTCTAACCGAAACACTGTGTATAATTGTGCAACTATATCTACCATGCCTAGGTAGATGGTCTGACTAGTGTTGGGCAGGTTGGGCAGATATGTAGAGGTTTGTCGTTCGTGACCATGGATTCGGTGGCGGCTGCTGCCGCTCGAGGAATTCCATTCCTCAGTAGCTTCTCACTTCGCTCGTTCGCCCTGCGAGTGCTGAGGAGAGTTCCTCGTAATCCAGGTGTGTATTTGTAGCAGTCTTTGACTTTTCCACTAAAGTGTAGGGATCTGTTATCCAGTATTGACGTGGGTGGGAGATACCTTTGCCAACCGGATGTGTCAGCCACCAAGCCGGAAATTATTACATCTATAATTATGCGTCTTCTCTCTGCCACTGCCACCGCTGTGTCCGCGGCTACACCCTACGCGTCGGAAATCGATGTTCGGGCTATCCTGCAGACAACCTGGTATCACGAGGGTTGGTTGCAGTTACTGATCATCTCTCTAGGTTCCTATGTTTTGTAACGCTGGGCTACATATACAGTATCTTAGGTTGGGGCAATCAGAATTTTACTGCGGAATCACACAATCTAGTAATGTAGTGGTAGTTCGCCAGCCGCACGTAGTTCCGGACTGAAGCGCCTAGAACTTCTCGGCCACCCTGGGCAATAAGAATCAGGCCTTAGTCAAAGGTACTTATGTCAGAACACCATATGCGGTCCGTTTCGTGGCTAGAATCATTCTCAATACGCCTGTGTTCCTTCTTTATACTTTCTTTATCGAATCACGTGCCATTCACTTTCGCGGTGGACAATGGTCATAATGATTTGGTTCATCAGTGTATATCCACTGCAACAATCTTCTATTACAATTTTGATTTGCAACATGCGCACGGTGTACATCTGCTCCCCGTCTTACTTAGTGAAGTTTAAGAGGACCGCGAGACACGTACGACTTAACTACGTAACCCAGTGGCAGAAAGCAGGTAATCAAAATATCGAGCCCTCACACATGGATATCTCAGATCATACCTCTGCTACTCTCAAATGAATACAGAAAAATTATGTTCTGAGTGACGGTGCTGGTTCTTTCAACAGTTCCATCAACCAAATTGGTGCAATCACAGTATAAATAACTCAGTCGTCAATATAACTGGTCTGGAGAAATACAATCTTCTGTCACAAGTCTGATTTGCAACATGTGCACACTGTACATCTGCTCCCCTGTCTAACTTAGGATAGCTTAAGAGGACCACAAGACCCATCTGTATATAAACCACACGGTGTAACTACCTGAAACTCAATGAGAACAAGCAGGTAATCACAATACCATTCCCATTCCCTGACACATACCTCTGAGCATACCTCTTCTATTCTCAAATGAATTTCACGAATGCCGAACCAAGGCAGCGTGAAAGTCACATCCACTAAAGACCCTGATAAGCCGGCTAACGCTGCTCAAGCGTAAAAATAATGGTGAACTAGCATCCTCAGAATTATCGTGCTGGGGAACACATCTTCGCTACACCTTCAAATCGGCCCAACAACACTAGCTTAGGATACAAGTTCACGTCCACATACCATTAAAGTCCACAGTACATTCCTTTCGGCTCCTCGTAGGAACCAGTGGATAAGGAATTCCTGTAATGGTTCCGTAGATGGCGGACTTTGCAGGGTTTTCAAGTAACGAACGGACCCCCTGTATATCGCTGTATCTAAGACCTCGCCACACACGTCCATTGCGGTAATGACGAAGCCACCTGACCAACTGCCAGTGCCGCCTGCCGCCTCTGTCCCTCTCACAATCGACTTTCAAAGCTAATCGAACCGCATTCGCTATTAATTCGTGCCAACCAGCAGAAGGGCGAGAAGGAATTTTTGCTGGTGAGGGTAGTTCCAAAATTTCGTGGAATCACCAGCAGATGTCTGCACTAGCGCTTCATCCTTTACGAGTACATATACCACACGTCAGTACTCACTTGTACTGTGGATGTCTCTCTGTTTTCGTTCCCGTATAGTCATTTGTGAAGATGAAAAAAACTACTATTCGAGGGAACAAGCGTATGAAAGGGAAGGAAAATCATGCCGATTTTCAGAACACACTGGGGGACTATTCTCTTTCATATTAAAGTGTTTCCAAGTGAACAAACGAGTCTCAATTTGGTTGGGAAAGCTTAGATAATTATCAACCCACCCGAAAACTGTATCAACTTACAATGAAAATGTATCAGGTTGACCCAAAACTGCAAACATTTGCCCCAAAACTGACGTGTTTGCCATTCTTATCAACTAGTTGGTATTGTTTTGGGGAGAATGTTACTACAGTTACAGAGTAAGCTGATAAAGGTTTTTTTTTTGAGGGGGCAAGTCCCGCAAGATTGTGATGGAGAAGAGTTACTAACGAACGTCCAAGAAGATACAGAATGCTGGAACAACAATGTAATGCAAGAAATAAAATAAAAGTTAAAACCCCCAAACGCTCTCAACTGTAGGTGCCACCAGGCAGCAAAGACGTTGTCAGAAGATCGTTAGAGGCCAATGACAGACTTGCAGGAAACTCGTCGCCAACGCCCTCTCGGCCGCCAGTATTTAGATGACCGCAGTGAACCGGAGGGCCAGTCTGTCGCAGCCAGTTGGTTCCAGTTTGTTATACAGCGCGTCGCCCAGTCGGAATCGTAGTCGCAGCCTGTAGCTCAGAACCTGGCAGCACATAGCAACCAGAATAGTGTACATAGCGGACATGGACTGCAGCACCAGTAGACTTGAAAGGAAGAGCTTGTACCACAACGACTATCTAGAGTTAAGCAATTTTATGTTCTTAGGAATAAATAACCCAGTTAATATATGCACGCAATTTGTGTTATAGAAAGAGGATAGCGGCCACCAAAGAATATCCTCTCTTTGCTCCCTTGCTAGAAGCCTACAGAGACAACAAGACGACATAAAAGATGGCGACGAGTATAGTCCAGCAAAGATTTTGCTTGTTTCTCTTTTCAGAGGCTTTGCTTGCTTTTTGCTCTAACGTATTTTGTAAACCATGACTACACAAATTTTCCGTTTCAGAACTAAAAATTACTGCTTTGCTGACGACTGCAGAACAACAACCAACCAACCAACTAGCCCATCAAGTGCTGCTGACTAGCATACCAATGTTTTAGCAATTTAACGACACAGAAGACGAATGGCTCGAATACCGGACACAGTTTAAAGCACATTGTGAAGTTCGTAGAGTTCAAGGTACTGTGAAGCTACAATACTTTCTTTCGATTGCGGGGTCCCCAGTGTTCGGGTTAGTACAAAAACTATTCCCAACTGTCTCCCGATGAACTCAGTTATGACGAAGTAAAAAAAATGGTAAATGGTTCTGAGCACTATGGGACTTAACATCTATGGTCATCAGTCCCCTAGAACTTGGAACTACTTAAACCTAGCTAACCTAAGGGCAACACACAACACCCAGCCATCACGAGGCAGAGAAAATCCCTGACCCCGCCGGGACTCTAACCCGGGAGCCCGAGCGCGGGAAGCGAGAACGCTACCGCACTACCACGAGATGCGGGCATGACGAAGTAATCGCTGCACTAACTCATTACTACGCCCAGCAAGAAAAAATGGTTCAAATGGCTCTGAGCACTATGGGACTCAACTGCTGTGGTCATTAGTCCCCTAGAACTTAGAACTACTTAAACCTAACTAACCTAAGGACATCACACACATCCATGCCCGAGGCAGGATTCGAACCTGCGACCGTAGCAGTCGCACGGTTCCGGACTGCGCGCCTAGAACCGCGAGACCACCGCGGCCGGCGCCCAGCAAGACCAAGTAGCTGAAGCCGGACGTCAAATCTTTGACTTGCAGGAAAAGTCGGAACAGATGTACCGCCAGTGATATATCGAACTATTTGGCATGACTAGGAAGTGTAAATTGAAGTCTTTTTGTAGCAACTTTTACAGTGGCTTGGTGATTAGGAATGTAATAACATTCAGTGTCCCAGATAACAGAATACGGGAACAGATCTTAAAGTACTCTGATCCATCATTTCCCTAAGTGTTGCAATATGATACGGGTGCCATAGCGGCTGATAAGTTTGACTAGTCCACGATTTGTCAGGTCGAGTCAACCCTCGCTCGCGACCGCCCCTAGAAGTCACAACAAGGGCGTACACAGCCGTGCGGACAGTCACGTAAACAGGTAAACAGACCTGTGAATTTAGTGAAGTCTTTCCCTAGGTGTTTTGCACGCCATAACAGGCAGAACTACACATCACGTAACGCGTTTTACACGTGTGGAAAAAAAGGCCGTGTCCAAGCAGTTTTCTTGCAACGGCACAAATACACCAATTTTGCCCGCTCCCAGAAAAAAGCAGGCTGGTGCACATGCAGTGAATGTTGTGTTTTCCAAGCCTACAACCTGTTCTCACAAAAGTAAGATTAAGGTTGTGCGTCCTTCTCGCCCTAGTGCTGTGCAACGGCGTTCTAACGAACTATTTGTTTCCTTACGAATTGCTGGCTATTGTGTGAACTTTCAGTTAGACACAGGTGTCTCAGTAAACTTTATAAATCGTGCCACGTATGAACAGTTAGGCTCACCAAGCCTTTTTAAATCTCTCAAGCACCTCACTGATTACAACGGACAGGAAATTCCAGTACTTGGACAGAGTCGTTTGCCTGCCACTTACAAATCTCACACTATGACGGTGACTTTTACTGTGCTGAAATCAAGAGACAGTGAGAACATTTTCGGATTAGATGCCTTTGATTTGTTTGTCCTTAGCATCCAAGACAATGTAATTTCCATATTGGCTTGGGATCCAAAATACAGTGTCGCTAGCTTACTTAAAGAATTTACTGAATTATTTTCAGAAGGAATGGGAAAAGCAAATAACTTTGTAGTGCATGTTGCATTAAAACACAATACACAGCTTGTTTTTCGGACCCGCCCCGTTCGAATTGCTTTAGGAGACAAAGTAGCCAGTGAATTGAAAGAATTGCAAGATAGTGGTATAGCAGATCTCATACAAGACAGTAGTTGACATTTATCCGTTGCCTCGCCCTGAGGAACTTATGAACAGGCTTGGTGCAGGACGTTACTTTTCTAAGACAGATTTGCGTGATGGCTATTTGCAAATTCCATTCGATGAAGCATCATATAAAGTGTATTGTAAATACACACTTAGGACTGTTTGAGTATTTGCGTTTTTTGTTTGGCAGTCATTACTTGGAACAGCTGACTGCAAAAGTACCATTTTGTTCAAACTGCCTTGATGATATTGTTGCCTCAGGTCGAACACCATAGGAACACATTGTTAATTTCAATACTCTTTTTCGAGTGTTGTCAGGAACAGGACTTACATCTTAGGTCATGTGATAAACATTCAGGGTGTGCACCGCCTCCAATCTCATCTACTTGCCATCCGTGACCTGCCTGTTCCTCGCAGTGTATCTAAACTTCAGTTACTACTTGGCAAAATAACATACTACATTCGGTTCATACGGAATGCAGCACAGATCGCGGCTCCATTACATCGCTTGCGTCGCAAACATATGTCTTTTGTGTGGTCTGAAGACTGTCAAGACGCATTTCAGAAACCCGAAAATGCTTTGCTTGTTGACAGCTGTTGAGTGTATTTTGACACAGCCAAGCCGGTAATTTTGCAAGTCAACGCTTCTTCCTACGGAACTGGCGACGTGCTTTCACACAGAGTTGGTGCACAAGACAGACCTACTGCTTTTGTCTCAAAGTTGTTGACTCAAACTCAGTACAATTATTCTCAAATATAAAAACAGGCTCTCGCTATTGTGTAAGGTGTGATAGAATCCCATCACTATTTGTATGGGCGTAGTTCTATTTAGTGACAGACCACAAGCCTTTGCAGTCATTGCTTCATCCGTCACACTGCTCAAAAACTGCAACACTGGGCTTTGTTGCTTTCGCAGAATCTGTATGAAATTGTGTACAGACCTACGGCAAAGCATGGCAATGCAAATGCTCTATCTCGCCTCCCAATTGGCCTAGACTAGGATTTCGATACATCTGCTGCATCTCGTTGAATTGCTGAAAACTTTTCCCTTGCACTACAGAAAAAAGTCAGACGCCACGAAAGCAGACCAAGATCTCAAGATTTTGTTGCATGATATTCGCCTCGTTCATTAAACAGTATTCAGAATTCAGTTATGCGCAGATATTTTGCACGTCGGCATACCCTTTCAGTGTGATTCAAGTTCAAAATGACAATAGACAATCCCGTGTGCTTATTTTCAATGTGTTGCAAAAGAATGTGTTGCGGTTGCTCCACTAAGGATATTGGGGAATTGTTCGCACTAAACATTTAGCTCGCCGGCACTGTTCTTGGCAGGACATGGACGCCCACAATGAACAGGTGACGTCACACTGCCGCACATGAGCGGAAAACCAGTCTGCTCCGCCACAGACATTCTCAGCTTGGCCTAAGACTCAATCACCATGCCAACGAGTGCACACTGACTTTGCAGGACTATTTTGGACCACTTGTTGGCTCATAATGGTAGACTCTTCTACCACATCACGTAGCGCCATTAAAGTGGTGTCCTCAATATCTTGCATGGAAGGTTTGCCTGAAGTACTTGTATCAGAAAATGGACCACCACTTCACGTGACTTTGAACAGTTTTGTTAGTACAATGACACTCGTCACCTAATAATTGCTCTGTTTCATCCGCAGTCCAACAGAGAAGTAAAACCCTTCGTACGCACTTTCAAGCAATAGATGGCCAAGCTTCGCACCACCCACACATCAGAACAGACGCTGCAACTCTTTTTTGCCTCCTATCGCTCTCACGCACGAGACGGAGCATCACCAGCGGAACATCTGCATGGCCGCCGCTGTCGGATGCTGCTACATTAGTTCCAACCAACCCAGCATCAGGCACTGCCAATGGTCTGCATGTATCTCTTTGCTCTGCGTCATCTTGTTCTTTTCAGGGTTTATGGCAACAATGGGCACTGGACAAGGGGATAATCGAGGAACACGTTAGCTCTTCTACGTACTTGATTGCAAGTCCCGATGGTTTGCAGTGCCGCCACCAGAACCAAATTCGCGCATGTCATTCGCCCTGTGATTGAGGTGCTTTTCTTCCCCCAGATTCACGGCCTTCGCAGCCGCCCGCTGGTGCCACCAGGGCACCCCTGGAGGAGCGGATGGCCGCTGCGTCCTGGCCCTCGGCCCCGCCGTCCCCACTCGCCGTCTTCATGGAGCTGGACGCGCCAACGCCGTCGCCGTCGCCGTCGCTGTCATCGCCCTGAGACCTGGATATGTGCCGTGGCAGCAGTCTTCCAGAGGATGTTACTGTTGCCTCGCAAGCCAGATGGCGGGGTACGTCACAGCTCCCACCCATCTCTACGTCCAGCGTCCTGCCTTGCCCCCCCCCCCCCCCCCTCCCTGTTGTCATTGGCCTCTCTACACGACGACAGTGCTGCATTCCGGGAGGGGGGGGGGGGGGAGGAAGAGGATTGTGCTGGCATAAGCGCATAAGCTGGTGCTACTGGTGCTAGCACACCAGGTAGCAAACAGGTTTCCAGAAGTTCGATACAAGAGGCCAACGACAGACTAATAGGAAATTCGCCACCAAAGCCCTCTCGGCTGCCTGTTTTTAGATCGGCACCGCGGACCGGAGGGCCAATCTGCCGCAGCAAGTGAGTTCCAGCCTGTTTCCAGCAAGTCGCAGTCACAGCCTGTAGCTCAGAACCAGGCAGCACATAGCGACCAGAATAGTGTACACAGCGGACTTTTACTTCCCCAGCATAGGGGCTAATGTGGACTAGAACGGAAGAAATTGTACCACAAGGACTATCTAGAGTTAAGTAATTTTCTGTTCTTAAGAATAAAGACCCTAGTTAATAATGCATGCAGTTTGTGTTACAGAAAGAGGATAGCGGCTACCAAACATCATCCTCTCCTTGCTCCCTTGGTACAAGCCTACAGAGCAACAAGACAACATAAAATAGAGTAATTGCAAGATGAAATGGAATTACTTGTTAAGAGATGAATTATAGGAAAAGATTAGGTATGTATTTCAATTTATGAGCATATCTTCTTCACTTTTTCAAATTACTGGTTGGAATATGGATTAGATCTTTTGGATTTACATTTAAATTATAAGTTAAAATCTAAGCTACATGTTACTAAAATAACACCAAACAAAATAAATGTTACAATGTCCCCTATTAATGATGATCAATACATGTATATTGGTTGGTACTCTTGCAAAGTAACTGGAAGCAGATTTTCGGGTGACCTTGAAGAGCTCCTAAAACTAGGGAGTAGAAAGAACAGAAACCCTTGTTTGCACTGCAGCATGAAACGAATACTATAATATGATAGTTGCTGTAATGGTTGGCATTATCAGCAGAAGATAGAAAATTTTGTACTGCAAGAAAATAATTACCTAGCATGGAGCAGCTATAACGCTTGTCGTTGACATCGTATTTCTGCCTGAAACCTCAAAATAAAAATTAAAAAAGTAATGCAGTGTTACTGGAATTAGTTTAATTAAATCAGTGGACGATAAGAGGCCTAGGTTAGGATATTGCACACTAAAAGCAATATATGAGTTTTGCTATTTGGGTGCAGTAGTGACTGAGATGATATAAAATGCAGACCGGCAACAGCAAGAAAATTGTTTCTGAAAAAAAGAAATTTCTTAACATTGAATATAAATTTAAATTTTAGGAAGTATTTTCTGATAGTATTTCTCTGGAGTGTAGCCTTGTACGGATGTGTAGTGTAGAGTATTAATAGTTAAGTCCAGACTAGAACAGAGGTTTTTGAAATGTAGTGCTACAGAAGAATGCTGAAGATTATTTGGCCAGATCGAATAACTTATGTTGAGGTTGTGAATCGATTTACGGCAGAAATAAATTTGTGCACAACACGACGAAAAGAAGGAATCAGTTTATAGAACAAATCTTGATACGTCAAGGAACGTCAGTTGGTAATGGGGCGAGTGTATTTATGTGTGTGTGTGTGTGTGTGTGTGTGTGTGTGTGTGTGTGTGTGTGTGTGTGTGTGTGATCCTTTAAGATAGTCTATGTTGTATAACCTAGGATTGTCACTGAGGACCAATGCAATGATCTTCCTCTGCCTAACATCTTTCTTTTATCGTAACGACAAGTAGCCCGCTTTCAATTATTCTTCAGTTTGCGGTTACAGTGCAATAACTACTCAAGGTTGCCTATGCAGTTCACACTGTGTGATTGATTGACCGATTGTTGACTAACATTAGATCGCCTTACAAAGTTGTTCTGACGGAATAGCTTTACCTAAGAAAGGAATTTACTTAGTAACTTCAGATTATATAGGGAAATAATAATTTCTGTCTCTTTCGAGCAGTACCTAACCTGCTAACCTCTGAAACAGTCACAATGTGCCTAAACCGTGTCCAAGTTACCATAAAAGACAAATCACTATCCAAAGACACAATGACACACTCAACCATGGCCGTTAATAAACAACATCACTTCCTACCTGCTTATTCTTTTTCCACATCAACAAAGTTTGTGCCAGTCCAGTACACATCGCAAAGACAGAAGATAGTAGTTAACATAAAACTACTCACCTAAATTTTATGTGATTTTTAAAATTATTGTTAAAGCTTTGGACTGAAAACTTTGTCCGAAGTGAGTATAGTTTGTAAGCATTAGCTCCAAAATCTTTTAAAAACTTTGTAATTAAAATTCATTAAACCTGGCGGAAGTTGTGAGCTGTGACTAATACAGTCTACATTTGAAATTATCTTTCTGTATGTACTTGGCAAAGTAATAACACACCGTATTTACTTGCAAAGCTGAACGTAAATGATTGCAAAAATAATTAAACTAGCTGACTGTAAGGAAAGCTTAAACCTTTCTGTTATCAATAATGGTAGCAGTAATGCAAAACTCAAGACGTACGTTTCCAGTAACTGAGTAAGAAAACTAAACATTACTTCAATTATTACTGTAAAACTGTACTGAGTTATGCAGGCTCTCCGACATTCCAGTCAACAACACTCATCATCTAACTAATGATGTGTGTGCTTTTTTGAAACTTGCATGAGCTTCAACAAGCAGTGAAACGATCACATTTACTATAGCTGAAGATGAACACTGAAAAGCCAGAACATCATGACCACCAACTTACTATCGATATAAACCAGCCCAGGCGATAGCAGTGTCACCTGGTGGGGTATGACTGCTAATTAAGACACACACACACGAAGCATGCATTATCAGTGGGCATGCTGTCGGTGTCCAGAATGGGGAAGGCACGCGGTCTATCTGAATTGTGTGTTCGAGGAGTTCTGTGGTGAGTGTCTTCAACAGGTGGAGAAACCAAGCTGAAACCACGTCCAGATGTCGCGGGGTTGTGCGACTACTCCTCATTACAGATGTTGGACGTCGTGGTATGGACAGACTGGTAAAACAAGATAGGCGGCGAACTGTGGTAGAACTAACATCAGACTTTAACGCTGGGCACAGTACAAGTGTGTTTGAACACACAGAGCACCGATCACTCCTAACGATGGGCCTCCGCAGCCAACGACCCATGCATGTGCCAATGTTAACACCACGATGTCGGCAACTACGACTGAATTTGGTACGTGACCATCGCCACTAGATATTGGTGTTGTGGCAGAGCGTTACATGGTCTGATGAATCCCGATACCTTCTTCATCATACCGATGGGAGGGAGGCCATGTAAGCAGGAGATCCCGGGTTCGAGTCACGATCTGGTCACACATTTTCAACATGTCCTCAATGATGTATATCAACGCCTTTTTGCAGCTAGGGTGTCGATATAATTATCCTCTCATTCTAGAGAAGCTGCACGGTCATCAATGGTATCTGTTCTTTCGGGAACAGATACTACCTTCATTGTTGTTGTTGTTGTGGTCTTCAGTCCTGAGACTGGTTTGATGCAGCTCTCCATGCTACTCTATCCTGTGCAAGCTTCTTCATCTCCCAGTACCTACTGCAACCTACATCCTTCTGAATCTGCTTAGTGTATTCATCTCTTGGTCTCCCTCTACGATTTTTACCCTCCACACTGCCCTCCAATATTAAGTTGATGATCCCTTGATTCCTCAGAACATGTCCTACCAACCGATCCCTACGTCTGGTCAAGTTGTGCCACAAACTTCTCTTCTCCCCAATCCTATTCAATACTTCCTCAATACTTCCCATCTAATCTTCAGCATTCTTCTGTAGCACCACATTACGAAAGCTTCTATTCTCTTCTTGTCCAAACTATTTATCGTCTATGTTTCACTTCCATACATGGCTACACTCCATACAAATACTTTCAGAAATGACTTCCTGACACTTAAATCTATATTCGATGTTAACAAATTTTTCTTCTTCAGAAACGCTTTCCTCGCCATTGCCAGTCTACATTTTATATCCTCTCTATTTCGACCATCATCAGTTATTTTGCTCCCCAAATAGCAAAACTCCTTTACTACTTTAAGTGTCTCATTTCCTAATCTAATTCCCTCAGCATCACCCGACTTAATTCTACTACATTCCATTATCCTCGTTTTGCTTTTGTTGATGTTCATCTTATATCCTCCTTTCAAGACACTGTCCATTCCATTCAACTGCTCTTCCAAATCCTTTGCAGTCTCTGACAGAATTACAATGTCATCGGCGAATCTCAAAGTTTTTATTTCTTCTCCATGGATTTTAATACCTACTCCGAATTTTTCTTTTGTTTCCTTTACTGCTTGCTCAATATACAGATTGAATAACATCGGGGAGAGGCTACAGCCCTGTCTTACTCCCTTCCCTACCACTGCTTCTCTTTCATGTCCCTCGACTCTTATAACTGCCATCTGGTTTCTGTAGAAATTGTAAATAGCCTTTCGCTCCCTGTATTTTACCCCTGCTACCTTTAGAATTTGAAAGAGAGTATTCCAGTCAACATTGTCAAAAGATTTCTCTAAGTCTACAAATGCTAGAAACGTACGTTTGCCTTTCCTGAATATTTCTTCTAAGATTATTCGTAAGGTCAGTATTGCCTCACGTGTTCCAGTATTTCTACGGAATCCAAACTGATCTTCCCCGAGGTCGGCTTCTACTAGTTTTTCCATTCGTCTCTAAAGAATTCGTGTTAGTATTTTGCAGCTGTGACTTATTAAACTGATTGTTCGGTAATTTTCACATCTGTCTTTGGGATTGGAATTATTATATTCTTCTTGAGGTCTGAGGGTATTTCGCCTGTCTCATACATCTTGCTCACCAGATGGTAGAGTACTGTCAGGACTGGCTCTCCCAAGGCCGTCAGTAGTTCTAATGGAATGTTGTCTACTCCCGGGGTCTTGTTTCGACTCAGGTCTTTCAGTGCTCTGTCAAACTCTTCACGCAGAATCGTATCTCCCATTTCATCTTCATCTGCATCCTCTTCAATTTCCTTAATATTGTCCTGAAGAACATTGCCCCTGTATAGACCCTCTATATACTTCTTCCACCTTTCTGCTTTTCCTTCTTTGGTTAGAACTGAGTTTCCATCTGAGCCCTTGATTTTCATACAAGTGGTTCTCTTTTCTCCAAAGGTCTCTTTAATTGTCCTGTAGGCAGTATCTATCTTACCCCTAGTGAGATAAGCCTCTACATCCTTACATTTGTCCTCTAGCCATCCCTGCTTAGCCATTTTGCACTTCCTGTCGCTCTCATTTTTGAGACGTCTTTATTCCTTTTTGCCTGCTTCATTCACTGCATTTTTATATTTTCTCCTTTCATCAATCAAATTCAATATTTCTTCTGTTACCCAAGGATTTCTACTAGCCCCCGTCTTTTTACCTACTTGATCCTCTGCTGCCTTCACTACTTCATCCCTCAAAGTTACCCATTCTTCTTCTACTGTATTTCTTTCCCCCATTCCTGTCAATTGCTCCCTTATGCTCTCCCTGAAACTCTGTACAACCTCTGGTTCTTTTAGTTTATCCAGGTCCCATCTCCTTAAATTCCCCCCTTTTTGCAGTTTCTTCAGTTTTAATCTACAGGTCATAACCAATAGATTGTGGTCAGAGTCCACATCTGCCCCTGGAAATGTCTTACAATTTAAAACCTGGTTCATAAATCTCTGTCTTACCATTATATAATCTATCAGATACCTTTTAGTATCTCCTGGGTTCTTCCATGTATACCACCTTCTTTCATGGTTCTTAAACCAAGTGTTAGCTATGATTAAGTTGTGCTGTGTGCAAAATTCTACCAGGCGGCTTCCTCTTTCATTTCTTAGCCCCAGTCCATATTCACCTACTACGTTTCCCTCTCTCCCTTTTCCTACTACGGAATTCCAATCACCCATGACTATTAAATTTTCGTCACCCTTCACTATCTGAATAATTTCTTTTATTTGATCATACATTTCTTCAATTTCTTCGTCATCTGCAGAGCTAGTTGGCATATAAACTTGTACTACTGTAGTAGGTGTGGGCTTCGTATCTATCTTGGCCATAATAATGCGTTCACTATGTGTTTGTAGTGGCTTACGCGCATTCCTATTTTCCTATTCATTATTAAAGCTACTCCTGCATTACCCCTATTTCATTTTGTGTTTATAACCCTGTAGTCACCTCACCAGAAGTCTTGTTCCTCCTGCCACCGAACTTCACTAATTCCCACTATATCTAACTATAACCTATCCATTTCCCTTTTTAAATTTTCTAACTTACCTGCCCGATTAAGGGATCTGACATTCTACGAACCTTCATATATAATTAAAATATGGCTACATGCCCATTGACCTTCTAGTGCGAATGCACACACTATGCCCCAACTCTTACAGGATTTGGTAGATTAATCTTTCACGAGTAATGAGTGTGATGGGTAAACATCTTTTAAGCACACTACGAATATAGTGGTGTGGACGTGCTGGGAATGTGGGTCTCACGGGAAGCGTGCAAGGGATACGTCTCTGCAGGCGCAGTGTCCATTGTGCCCTCGGTGGCTCATATGGATAGAGCGTCTGCCATGTAAACAGGAGATCACGGGTTCGAGTCCTCGTCGGAACACACATTTTCAACATGTTCCCAATGGTGTATATCAATGCCTGTTTGCAGCTAGGTTGTTGTTGTTGTTGTCTTCAGTCCTGAGACTGGTTTGATGCAGCTCTCCATGCTACTCTATCCTGTGCAAGCTGCTTCATCTCCCAGTACCTACTGCAACCTACATCCTTCTGAATCTGCTTAGTGTACTGATCTCTCGGTCTCCCTCTACGATTTTTACCCTCCACGCTGCCCTCCAATGCTAAATTTGTGATCCCTTGATGCCTCAAAACATGTCCTACCAACCGATCCCTTCTTCTAGTCAAGTTGTGCCACAAACTTCTCTTCTCCCCAATCCTATTCAATACCTCCTCATTAGTTACGTGATCTATCCACCTTATCTTCAGTATTCTTCTGTAGCACCACATTTCGAAAGCTTCTATTCTCTTCTTGTCCAAACTAGTTATCGTCAATGTTTCACTTCCATACATGGCTACACTCCAAACAAATACTTTCAGAAACGACTTCCTGATACATAAATCTATATTTGATGTTAACAAATTTCTCTTCTTCAGAAACGCTTTCCTTGCCATTGCCAGTCTACATTTTATATCCTCTCTACTTCGACCATCATCAGTTATTTTACTTCCTAAATAGCAAAACTCCTTTACTACTTTAAGTGTCTCATTTCCTAATCTAATTCCCTCAGCATCACCCGATTTAATTTGACTACATTCCATTATCCTCGTTTTGCTTTTGTTAATGTTCATCTTATATCCTCCTTTCAAGACACTGTCCATTCCGTTCAACTGCTCTTCCAAGTCCTTTGCCGTCTCTGACAGAATTACAATGTCATCGGCGAACCTCAAAGTTTTTACTTCGTCTCCATGAATTTTAATACCTACTCCAAATTTTTCTTTTGTTTCCTTTACTGCTTGCTCAATATACAGATTGAATAACGTTGGGGAGAGGCTACAACCCTGTCTCACTCCTTTCCCAACCACTGCTTCCCTTTCATGCCCCTCGACTCTTATTACTGCCATCTGGTTTCTGTACAAATTATAAATAGCCTTTCGCTCCCTGTATTTTACCCCTGCTACCTTTAGAATTTGAAAAAGAGTATTCCAGTCAACATTGTCAAAAGCTTTCTCTAAGTCTACAAATGCTAGAAACGTAGGTTTGCCTTTTCTTAATCTTTCTTCTAAGATAAGTCGTAAGGTCAGTATTGCCTCACGTGTTCCAACATTTCGACGGAATCCAAACTGATCCTCCCCGAGGTCTGCATCTACCAGTTTTTCCATTCGTCTGTAAAGAATTCGCGTTAGTATTTTGCAGCCGTGGCTTATTAAACTGATAGTTCGGTAATTTTCACATCTGTCAGCACCTGCTTTCTTTGGGATTGGAATTATTATATTCTTCTTGAAGTCTGAGGGTATTTCGCCTGTCTCATACATCTTGCTCACCAGCTGGTAGAGTTTTGTCATGACTGGCTCTCCCAAGGCCGTCAGTAGTTCTAATGGAATGTTGTCTACTCCGGGGGCCTTGTTTCGACTCAGGTCTTTCAGTGCTCTGTCAAACTCTTCACGCAGTATTGTATCTCCCATTTCGTCTTCATCTACATCCTCTTCTATTTCCATAATATTGTCCTCAAGTACATCGCCCTTGTATAAACCTTCTATATACTCCTTCCACCTTTCTGCCTTCCCTTCTTTGCTTAGAACTGGGCAGCCATCTGAGCTCTTGATACTCATACACGTGGTTCTCTTCTCTCCAAAGGTCTCTTTAATTTTCCTGTAGGCAGTATCTATCTTACCCCTAGTGAGATAAGCTTCTACATCCTTACATTTGTCCTCTAGCCATCCCTGTTTAGCCATTTTGCACTTCCTGTCGATCTCATTTTTGAGACGTTTGTATTCCTTTTTGCTTGCTTCATTTACTGCATTTTTATATTTTCTCTTTTCATCAATTAAATTCAATATTTCTTCTGTTACCCAAGGATTTCTAGCAGCCCTCGTCTTTGTACCTACTTTATCCTCTGCTGCCTTCACTACTACATCCCTCAGAGCTACCCATTCTTCTTCTACTGTATTTCTTTCCCCTATTCCTGTCAATTGTTCCTTTATGCTCTCTCTGAAACTCTGTACAACCTCTGGTTCTTTCAGTTTATCCAGGTCCCATCTCTTTAATTTCTCACATTTTTGCAGTTTCTTCAGTTTTAATCTACAGGTCATAACCAATAGATTGTGGTCAGAGTCCACATCTGCCCCTGGAAATGTCTTACAACTTAAAACCTGGTTCCTAAATCTCTGTCTTACCATTATATAATCTATCTGATACCTTTTAGTATCTCCAGGGTTCTTCCACGTATACAACCTTCTTTCATGATTCTTAAACCAAGTGTTAGCTATGATTAAGTTGTGCTCTGTGCAAAATTCTACTAGGCGGCTTCCTCTTTCATTTCTTAGCCCCAATCCATATTCACCTACTATGTTTCCTTCTCTCCCTTTTCCTACACTCGAATTCCAGTCACCCATTACTATTAAATTTTCGTCTCCCTTCACTATCTGAATAATTTCTTTTATTTCATCATACATTTCTTCAATTTCTTCATCATCTGCAGAGCTAGTTGGCATATAAACTTGTACTACTGTAGTAGGTGTGGGCTTCGTATCTATCTTGGCCACAATAATGCGTTCACTATGCTGTTTGTAGTAGCTTACCCGCATTCCTATTTTCCTATTCATAATTAAACCTACTCCTGCATTACCCCTATTTGATTTTGTGTTTATAACCCTGTAGTCACCTGACCAGAAGTCTTGTTCCTCCTGCCACCGAACTTCACTAATTCCCACTATATCTAACTTTAACCTATCCATTTCCCTTTTTAAATTTTCTAACCTACCTGCCCGATTAAGGGATCTGACATTCCACGCTCCGATCCGTAGAACGCCAGTTTTCTTTCTCCTGATAACGACATCCTCCTGAGTAGTCCCCGCCCGGAGATCCGAATAGGGGACTATTTTACCTCCGGAATATTTTACCCAAGAGGATGCCATCATCATTTAATCATACAGTAAACCTGCATGTCCTCGGGAAAAATTACGGCTGCAGTTTCCCCTTGCTTTCAGCCGTTCGCAGTACCAGCACAGCAAGGCCGTTTTGGTTAATGTTGCAAGGCCAAATCAGTCAATCATCCAGACTGTTGCCCCTGCAACTACTGAAAAGGCTGCTGCCCCTCTTCAGGAACCACACGTTTGTCTGGCCTCTCAACAGATACCCCTCCGTTGTGGTTGCACCTACGGTACGGCCATCTGTATCGCTGAGGCACGCAAGCCTCCCCACCAACGGCAAGGTCCATGGTTCATGGGGGGGTTGTCGATTTAAATATCATCTCATTCCAGAAAAGCTTCACCGTTATCAATGGTCTCTGTTCTTTCGGGAACAGATACTACCTTCATGTATTATTTTGCATGTTCACAGAAGATTTGTTTTTAGATTATTGACATTGGAGGCGTCGGCACGGCTCGCACAACTGACGCTATTGATTTTAGTTTTGAAAAATGCATCGTTAAGTTGAGGGAATAGAAAGTTAAGTGCACGAACAATTTTTTTCTTGATATTAGAGTCAGTTCACGCAGTTGGCACAGCTGACACTTTGCAACCTAGTAAATGAGAAGGAGGCCTCCAAACGATCCGTGAGGAGTACTTTATACATAATAATTGTGGATTCTGCGGAAGAAGAAAAGGCACAAATATCATTTTTGTATCTCTTATAAGGTAACAAAACATGTGCACAGTTGACGAAAACGTGAAGGTGCTACCCGTCTCATCCTATCTATCATATCCCTATCAGTTCAATAAATGTGTTGTCGGAAAATCTATTGTTTTGTGTCACCAGATGTTTGAACTGACATCTATTCTGTAGAGATCTTATAGAGCTCTTCGGTGAACAATGCCACTTAAGGGAGGACCCTGCAGTCATTCTGCAAGCACTCAGCGGGAAGCCGGGCGGACATCCTCACCTTGCTCAAGGAGGGACACGTTACGAAGGGCCTGTCTGGCAACGAGAAGCGTGCCAAGAACTGGTGGACACCTGTAACCATTAGGACGTAACGCAAAGAATGTAAGTGTGAAGCCTGCCGGGGTGGCCGAGGGATTCTAGGCGCTACAGTCTGGAACCGCGTGACCGCTACCGTCGCAGGTTCGAATCCTGCCTCGAGCATAAATGTGTGTGATGTCCTTAGGTTAGTTAGGTTTAAGTAGTTCTAAGTTCTAGGTGACTGACGACCTCAGACGTTAAGTCCCATAGTGCTCACAGCCATTTGAACCTTTTTTTATTTTTATTTTTTTTTTTTTTTGTAAGTGCGAAAGCATCTGAGTTCTTCTGGCCTGTCCTCAGTCATTTTACCTGCCTTAGAAATAAAGGATGTGCTGACAATTCCAGCAGCCCACGGGCACAAGGGGGAGCGTGCTAAAAGCGTGGAGAATTGGCACAGGGAGGCGTGTGAAAGAAGGCAGCACTCTTAAGAAGATGTTTTTCTCGACAGTGGGGACATTCCTTATAAATCACGGGCTGCGGCAGGTTTTGAGATGGAGCCCAAACATGAGTCTCCAGAGCTCACATAGAGAGCGTGGTTCTAAAGAAGTGTTGTGTAGCTGCTCTCCCAACAGCCTCAGAATGTAGGAAAACATCTTAAGAATGTGAAATCGTGAGAAAGATGCCAATTCATGGGCTGCACTGAAAATTTCATCCGCCAATGACGACTCCGAAAGAAAGAATGTTTCTAAGAGGAGTTGGGCTGAGAGATGGGTGAAGAGTGGGAAGGGAGTCAATGGAGACACCGCGGAAGCGAGAGGACGTGGGCGCTCCTCCACCCATCGCCAACATCCGCCAGCCGACATCGAGATAAGACAGCTTCGGCCAAGCGACCGACAACTATCAGACAACCCGGATATTGTACCTGGGCCCCGCCACAACGCCGCTAATGAGGGCAGCCGACTCGCGCAGCACAGCTGTGAGGCGACGCACCGAACTGACGCAGTGCCTGCCGCCGACAGCAGTATACGACGAACGATAACGAAGAATGGTGAGACGATTCGTTTCCTCCTCCTTCCCCTTAATAACTGAGCCTTGTCCACTCCATATTTGTAATTTTGTTTTGGTTTGTGTAAACAGCACAAAAATGAATACATTTCTTTCATAGTTTGATCATATAAGCAATCTTTTACATTCATACATGAACACCTTAATTTCGTACCATTTGTGTTTGATTTCATTTAATTATTGATATCAATTAACTGTTGGCTCCTAACTTTGGGCTATCTCATCAGTCATCTGCTCATCACTTCATGTTCAACGGCAGGGAGTGAGGAATTTCTCGAGATCACAACACGAACAAGAGAGCGATACAAAATTTGGACATGAGACGCTATTGAGGCTCGATCCCGACCCAAAAGTTGAAAGGTCTCGTACACTATCATCTACGTTATGACTATAATTGGCACTTAGTGTATCTGGTGGGCCACTTCACTTTGCGTGCGGAACGGTCTTCAATGCTAATTAATTCGGAAAAGGAGCTATGTACCGAATTTTTTCCTGCACTGTAAGACACTTCAAGCTTTTCAGACTGTTTCTGACCACTCTGTATTTTTACATTTCTACACATTTATGCTGCCTCAAATTTAAGTAAAAGAAAAAGAAGAACAGAATGAATACATCTTTAGACCATTACATGAATTGAAACTTACTTTCACCAGATTCCCTAAAAATTTGATAAAATTACATTGGAAAAAAAGAATACAAATAGTTGCTATGTTTGTGTGTATTTATTGCAAGTGCGTTACATGCTTGCCTAAACGCGACTGAGGATGCTTAGGGTCAGTGACCGTTGAGTACGGGGCCCGGTCAGTCAGTGTAGTAGCAGACTCGATGACGAGAGGGACGCCCCTGTAGCTGTAGCAGCTGAAGCAGTTAGCGGAAACTCTGTAATTTAGTTTAGTTTGTGTTCTTTTCACTCACTTCTTTGAAGAAGTGAACCGTACTTGTGGATTTTACGGTGTAGACTAGTGTTTACCAACATACTTCAAGTTTTTGCTTTTGTTTCTGTTTAAATCTTAATGCATATCCTTGTGTCAGGCTGATACCAGCGTAATTTTTCCGTCACCCGAAGCGCCACGTCACGTGACAATTTGAGATCTAGTGTTAGTACACAGCGTATAATTTATATTTTTGCTTTAGAATTTGCATCTTTATTTTACACAGTAGCTTCTGTGTAAGCAGAGTTTCTAGTGAAAAGTAAATGTTCACATATCCATTTTCGGTAGAGAAATTTATTTCTGTTTCAAGAGCTTGCGTATCTTGTAGTCTCAGAGATAGTGAAAACTCTGCAGAGCTGAGACTAGTGTTTTTCTTTTCCTTTATTTCGCTCGTGATATTCTGCGTACACTCCAAACTCACTAGCGCCACACTCGGGTAACTTTCTCTTTTGTGGAGGTCTGTTAGTATTTTCTATGTTACTCCTGACTGATTTGCTTGTACTTTGTGAGATAGTATTCAATTTGTTTATACAGCACGATACGGCTGTGCTTGTTGTGAACGGATTCAAGAAGAATTGGCTCCTGTCCGTAAATTGTTGAAAGTTCCGTTGGCCACAGTCAACAGGCTTCTGCCTACTGCTGATAGTCGCAGTGACATCGAGGCACCAGTGACGCGACCTGCGATGGAATGGGCCGCTCGGTTGGCTTCTTATGCCGTAGCATCAGGTATAAGGTGGTAGCAATTGCTGAAAATACATCTGAGCCAGCACGGGATGCCTCTCCGGTAGCTCCATCGGCAAATTTTTTCTGCCCAGTCAGTACAAGTGCAGAGAACGCCTATGCTAGTCATTCTGAGCTCCATCGTTAGGCGGGTAACGAAGCACCACAGGGAGACAGCATGAAGGGCCGTAAAGAATGACGGTGTGCACTCGGTATATTTGCCAGAGGGTCATGTCTGTGACGTGGAGGCCCTGCTGGCGACAATCTAGCACACTGGATACAACCAGCTGCAAAAATAATTCCACATGTCGGAACGAATGACACCTCCCGCTTGGGTTCGGAGCCCAGCCTCTGCTTCTTTCGGCCGACGGCTGATTTGGTGAAGGCAACTATCCTCGCACACATGGAACAGAATAAGTTATTTATGTGTAGCATCATACCCAGGGTCGATCGGGGGCCCATATTTTGGAGCAGAGTGCAAGGTCTAAATCAGAGGTTCAGACGACTCTGCGACGATATCAGATGCGAATTACTAGATCTCCGGTGCAGGGTGGAGAATTGTAGAGTTCTTAATATGTCAGGCACACACTACAAGTAGGTAGCAGCCACTAGGATAGCAGAGGACATGTGACGTCCTTACGAGGAGTTTTTAGGTTACAGAAACCCCCTCACCCCTCCATGGGATCAGAGACGAACTGTCTGCGAAATTTTAAGTTACACCAGCCACAATGTTCTCCGAGAATGCTCGTCCGCGCATATCGGATATAGATAAGATTAATATGACAGCCGGCCGCGGTGGTCTCGCGGTTCTAGGCGTGCAGTCCGGAGCCGTGCGACTGCTACGGTCGCAGGTTCGAATCCTGCCTCGGGCATGGATGTGTGTGATGTCCTTAGGTTAATTAGGTTTAAGTAGTTCTAAGTTCTAGGGGACTGATGACCACAGATGTTAAGTCCCATAGTGCTGAGAGCTATTTAATATGACATTAATGGACTACAGGAGCATCCTAGGAAAGGTTCCAGAATTAGTATCGCTTGTTGAAGGCTATAACGCCCAGACAGTATTAGGTCCAGAATGTTGGTTCAAACTCGCAGTGAATAGCAACGAAATCCTAAGTTCTGATTGGAATACTTATCGGACGGATAGGTTGGTTTCATATGGTGGTGGCATATTTATTGTACTAAGGAACTGTATAATACCTAGCGAGATTTTCACGAATTTTGACCGTGAATTAATCTGGGTGAAGTAAAGTATCAAAGTTCGGTGGAAAATGGTGATCAGATACTTTTATAGACAGCCTGGGTTAGCAGGTGTAGTTTTAGAGAGCTTCAGAGGGAATCGCAGAATATCATTAGTAATTTTCCTGAACTTAAAGAATCAGTTAAAGTAGAAGAAAGTATAAGTGATCATAAGACTTTGATGACCACTATGACTACAGGTATTACAAGGAATCTTAAGAAAGGTAGCTAACTATTTTTTTTTCCTTCCACCGGTGACAGAACACAAATTTCAGTGTATCTGAGTAGCCAGCATCAAATATCTGGTGCTGAGAACGAAGATGGGTCAAAATTAATTTTATAGTTAGTGATCCGATCAAAATATCTCACATCGTTGTTTAATGTTATTATTAATGTTTTATATCTCGTTTCTTTTCCTTTTAGAAGCGATACTTCGTGAATTTTTTCCGTCACGAATTCGTATGCTTTCGTCAAGCCGCAGTGAGTAACTGAGGCGTAATGATTTTTACTGTTGTTTTTCGATTTATTATGATAAATGTATGTGATGAACTGTGTGACTGTCTCGTAGAGCATGCTCTGTAGAAACAGAAACATACTGAAGGTTTGAGCTTCACGTATGTACAATACTGGCCATTAAAATTGCTACACCAAGAAGAAATGCATATGATAAACGAGTATTCATTGGACAAATATATTATACTAGAACTGACATGTGATTACATTTTCACGTAATTTGGGTGCATAGATCCTGAGAAATCAGTACCCAGAACAACCACCTCTGGCCGTAATAACGGCCTTGATACCCTGGGCATTGAGTCAAACAGAGCTTGGATGGCGTGTACAGGTACAGCTGCCCATGCAGCTTAAACACGATACCACATTTCATCAAGAGTAGTGACTGGCGGATTGTGACGAGCCAGTTGCTCGGCCACCATTGTCCAGACGTTTAATTGGTGAGAGTTCTGGAGAATATGCTGGCCAGGGCAGCAGTCGAACATTTTCTGTATCCAGAAAGGCCCGTACAGGACCTGCAACATGCGGTCGTGCATTATCCTGCTGGGAATGTAGGATTTCGCAGGTATCGAATGAGGGGTAGAGCCACGGGTCGTAACAAATGTGAAGTGTAACGTCCACTGTTCAAAGTGCCGTCAATGCGAACAAGAGGTGATCTAGGCGTGTAACCAATGGCACCCCATACCATCACGCCGGGTGATACGCCAGTATGGCGATGACGAATACACGCTTCCAATGTGCGTTCACCGCCATGTCGCCAAACACAGATGCGGCCATCATGATGCTGTAAATAGAACCTGGATTTATCCGAAAAAATGATGTTTTGCCATTCGTGAACCCTGGCTCGCCGTTGAGTACACCATCGCAGGCGCTCCTGTCTGTGATGCGGCGTCAAGGGTAACCGCAGCCACGGTCTCCGAGCTGATAGTCCATGCTGCTGCAAACGTCGGCCAACTGTTCGTGCAGATGGTTGTTATCTTGCAAACGTTCCTAATTGTTGACTCAGGGATCGAGACGTGGCTGCACGATCCGTTACAGCCATGCGGATAAGATGTCTGTCATCTCGACTGCTGGTGATAGGAGGCCGTTGGGATCCAGCACGGCGTTCGGTATTACTCTCCAGAACCCACCGATTCCATATTCTGCTAACAGTCATTGGATCTAGACCAACGCGAGCAGCAATGTCGCGATACGATAAACCGCAATCGTGATAGGCTACAATCCGACCTTTATCAAAGTCGGAAACGTGATGGTACGCATTTCTCCTCCTTACACGAGGCATCACAACAACGTTTCACCAGGCAACGCCTGTCTCCTGCTGTTTGTGTATGAGAAATCGATTGGAAACTTTCCTCATGTCAGCACGTTGTAGGTATCGCCACCGTTGCCATCCTTGTATGAATTCTCTGAAAAGCTAATCATTTGCATATCACATCACCTTCTTCCTGTTGGTTACATTTCGCGTCTGTAGCTCATCACCTTCGTGGTGTAGCAGTTTTAATGGCCAGTAGTGTATTCATAGATAACGTAACGCTGATAGAATATGATATTTGAAGTGTTGAATTAAATTTAAACCAAACAAATTGGCAATTTTAGAAGCTACACAGAGTGAAAGGAAGTTGCCAATGCTGGTGTCAGCAAATTTCTACAGGTGTGAGTAATTGCTATTACACAGATATAGCACTGAGGAACTAAGTTCGCTTAAAAACTATTCCCCTGACTTATAGGACCTACACGACGAACAAAACTCAAATTCGTGTCGCTGACAGTCGAACCGAAGCTCTTCAGAGACATTTGCTGAGTGAAGAAGCTTCATATTCACAAAGCAGACATCTATGGCCATTAGCACAGCTTACTAAGTCGAGCTTGTGACAAGACGTAATGTGTGAAGGGTCTCTTCACATTTAAAGAATTTATTCTAACAATTTTCAGCTCCATTAAGAAAAAGGAAAATAAAAACATAGAGTGTACCTTTTTTTTCCTTATTGGAGCAGGTACCTAGCAAAAGAAAGCAAAAAAGAAGGACTAAACTTACGGGGCATCACCACTTGTGACCCTACCAACCAAAAAATTTTCTGATCCCTCTTCAAGCGTTGCCATTGTAACTACACCGGAACCTATCTCCCCCCCCCCCCCCCTCGCTAAGGAAACTACGACAATGAAACTGGGGCAATCGTTCGATTGCCAGTCCTTAACGGCAATAGGAATGACGGATTACAGAGCCCAGTAACCATGAAACAATGTATTTATTATTTTATTAATTTTCTGTTCATATTATATCTTTCCATTGTCGTGTACATGTTGGTTCATATTACCATGGGAGGTGAACACGGATGCGACATGAAATGGGGAGACGGGTCATACCCCAACTGTAGTAGGGTCATGGAAAACGCTGCGGACGTATCCCGCGAAGTTCCGTCCATAATGGGGCTACTGGGCGATCGTAATGTGCGCGATCATAATCCGATTCCACGAGTTCGTATGAGCACCGTTGTGAAAGAGGTATTCTAAGCTAGTTCTCGAAACCAGATGACGGCCTGGCTTTTTGCAAGAAGCTAGTGTGTAATCTCTGACAACAGCAGGAACTCCAGGGTAACTGTCGTTGTCTTAGCACAGAGGTGCATTAGATAAGGGGCCGAACTTCCCATTTCAGGAGGCCCATATGACGATGCTCGTCAATTTAGTAGTCAGAGCAAAGTGGCGAATTCGACACTTGATCGGAAATTGATAACGTGCAGACACGTTCGATGGTATCTCCATGAGATTGCAAGTGGTGGACGATGTAAACAAATGATAAACAGGGAGGGCAGGTGACTGGTCTACTGTTCCGAACATAGCTGAGTTCAACGAAGTAGGTTGTGATATGGTACAACAACAGGGAGATACGTGCTATCTTGATCAGTGGTTGGACAGATACTGGTCGATGGATCTCCAAAAGATTAAAGATGGGGAGGATCTCCACCAGTGATGCAGCCGTATGGACAGTAAAAACTGGCGGTAAGCCAATGCTTTGGTGCATTGTGTGGAGCCTGTGAAACCGATCACTAAGTAACAAAGGGTGGTACCGACGGGAAACGCGTCCAGCGCCACAACCTCCACGACTGATATACATCGTCACCAACTTACTGACGTTAAGGATGCTCCATTAAATACGTCCACACTTCTGAGTCCAGTGGACGGCATCATCATTTCTGGTATGGAGCGGGCGAGAAGTAGGAGATGATCTGCGTACACCATGCAGTGATAGGTATTATCGCGCAGGGTGAGACCCTGTAGGCGATTCGTAAGACCAGCAATGAGGAGTTCCAATGCGATGGCGTACAGTAGAGTGGATATGGGCATTCTGGTATGGAGCGGACGAGAGGTAGGAGATGAACTACGTACACCATGCAGTGATAGGTATGATCGCTCAGGGTGAGACCCTGTAGGCGATTCGTAAGACCAGCAATGTGGAGTTCCAATGCGATGGCATACAGTAGAGTGGATATGGGCATTCTTGACACACACAGCGGCATGTGAGAATCGACCCTACAAGTCGTCCATTGACCCGGACCATGGAGACAACGGGAAGCAGTAACCGTCAAATGGCATCCACAAAGAGTGGCAGGAACTGTATACACATGGCGACCGTGACGAGGAATGGGTGTCGGACGTTATTAAAGCACTTGTAAGATCAATGGAGAGCAGCGCTGCATGGAGCTAAGAGATTGCTGGTTTTTTGATAAGGTCGCAGAGTTCTCCCAAACCCATTTTATGGGAAATCCCACAACCATGAGCAGTATGTTCCGGTGAAAGGACCGTAGGTAAGACTGTGCATATGTGCATCGCTAAGAGATTTATAATCCTCATTCATTACTGTAAGGGTGTGGTATGCAGAGACATTGGTCCCAACTAATGGCTTATGTACTGCTAGAGGAACGACAGTGACACAATCAGGGGTATCTGGAAGGATAGAGTAAAGAGTTTTGTGAATCATCTCCATCCTGTGAGAGAGCTTTAAAGTAGCGAACGTGGAGCTGACGTCGACGACGATGGCCAGTTGCTGCTTGAACGTCGATTACTTGTGTAGAAGGTCCTGCCATCGCGAACGCACCGCAGTGCCGTACAATTTATCGCGTTGGAGGGTGAGGCGTTCCCCAGGACATCAGATGACAGGGGGAAAGTATCTAGCTCATGAAGGATGGCGTAGCGAAAACTGATGGTGTCCTGATCCCATGTCATTGCTTCCTTGCCACACTGCATGAAGATCTTTATGATTGTAGTTTCGCATATTTGAGCCACCAGTGCAAAGTGGATGCGTACGTAGGAGATGCTTTTTTCAGGACATCCTCGTAGTGGCAATATGTTGTCGACCATGAGGGTCTCCAAGTAGGGAAAAGTTGAGCGGCCAGAACCCTCTGTTACCCCAGATCAACTAGGCCGTAGAGTGGGTGGCGCAGACGCTGACGATAGGAGCTGTCAGACCGCAAATGGCCCTCCTTCTCGCAACCGCAACAGGTGCGGGGCTGACCGTCATACAATATGATGGCACGGCAGCCTCCGGCACGAAGGTAGAAGGGAACGTGACTCTGCATATCGACACAAACCTGCCTGACGCTGTTTAAAACGGGACAGTTTCTGGATTGTACCCATCATTAGGTGAAATATTTCAGGGCGTTGCCGTAGGGTCGGAGAGCCGCAGGGACGGCATCCGCAGGTAGTTCGAACTGTAGTCCGAATATTAGAATCGTTCGTACGCCGAGACCGGCGTGATCGACGGAAACGGGCCCTACGTTGCCCTCGAAATGACAGAACGTAGTATACGTTAGGCCTCTTGTAGGACCCTGCCGCACGCCGTGTCGTTGATCAACTTGAGGTACATGGTAACACTAAATAGGGACAGGTGGATTCCAGTGCGGTCTTATGATGGTTTTTTAACGTCGTCGAGAAGAAACTGTTCAATGTCAATCGCTTTGAAAAGGGTGAAGTCTAAAGAAAAGGTAAAACGTAAAATCGTTTTGTGAAAGCTGTGTTCGATGCTGATCTGTAAGGCAGACAGCACATAACAATTGACGTCTCTTGGGTCGACAGGAATTTGTATTTAAAAATTTGTACACAGACCCATCTCACATTTTTAACCACGCCTGCAACCGCATGTGATTGTATTTCTCTCGGTTTGTACAGAACAACGCTTGCAGTCTTCGAGAAGGGGACGTTAACACGCCAGTCAATCATTTACCTCAGCAAGACGTTGACGGTTTCAGTATGTGTGTGTCAGTATTCACACACACATACATAAAAAAAATGAACGAAACTATTAATGTTAGAAAAGATTTAAATATTGTGACATCCGCGTTAAGAAGGCGCTATCCAACGGTAGATGGTGTAAGACAGTATGATGACACTTTCGCAACGTTTTTTGTGGATCTGATTATTCAGAAAGATGAATATTCATTTGACTGCACAACTTAAGTTACATTGGATGGGACAGAGGAAGACGAAAAAGAATTTATAGACGATAACGCGATTAATAATGTTCAAATTGTAGTGCTAGATGCGGCAGCGGGAACAGTATTCCTCCGAGATAAGCTAACAGCTCTGATGACAACGAACCTTCACCAGGGAAGAAATCCAATATTGTTAGCATTTTAACAAAATTTACGGACGAACGTCTTGAATGCATTTATGATGATTATCCTACATCTCCGCGTAAAGCTACGACTTGCAGCTCGTCACTGAATAAGCATCCGTCTAGAAAAATCATGCTGAACATCAACGTAATATTTGATTACGTGGATAAAAAAAAGACATAATGAACATTCGGATGCAGGAAACAAGGCAATCAAAGAGCTGCAGATAAAACAACACATTCTATCTCGATTTGAAATAGCAGGGAATGAGGGAAAGTCTGTCCATTATTGACACCTGAAATTTTGGTAGATGCGAAAAAGAAGAGAAATTGGGCACACAAAGTTCAAACGTGCTGCAGCTTTCATAGCACGTCTCAAGAAAGAATACAGAATGTAGCGTAGACACATCAATGCTTTCATGACAGCTAGAGATCTACAGGGATAGCATGATATTAGCCAGTATGGGCGCGTTTTGTCAAAGAAGTAAACCAGAAAACCGCATGTTTCCCGATACAGTCAAACTCCATTTGTAACAGTGATCAAAGTGGATTTAGTTATGAATCAACTTCTGCTACCGCCTTATCTAAAAAGGGGGAACATCAACTGTTTCCTTCGTCCAGTCTGCATACAGTACAACTCATAGCTACACAATAGTTGGTGCACTTTCAATTAATGGACACCTAACAAAAAATTGTATACTTGTCTTCAGGAAAAAGTGTTTCCTGCAGTTTAGGAATCGTGTTGAACTCCAGAGAGCTTAAGTCAGGGGAGTGCAGTAGGTAGTATGGCACTTATCAGTCCCATCATTCAAAAAATCAATAACATCGAAGCAGACGAAATGATTTAAAATTTGTGCTGTGGCGGGACTCGAACCCGGCCGCAGCACAAATTTTAATTCATTTCGTCTGCTTCGATCATTATCGTAGATATTAAAAAGACACTTAAATGTCTCAAGGAAACATTTAATTATAAAATCAGTAACAGCTTGCACTATACGTGCTTGAGCATTGCCCTGCAAAATGATGGTCGAGCCCTGCAGAAAGTGTCATCACTTGTGTCTCTGTGTTGTTCATTTTTGTAACACAACCTACTACCAGCTTAGAGACAGAAGAGATGACACTTTCTGCAGGAGGTGACCATCACTTTGCAGGATAATGCTCAAGCACGTGCAGTGCAAGCTGTTACTGATTTATTTGACTGTTGGTGCTGCTAAGTGCTATAGCACCTACTGCACTTCCCTAACTTAAGCCCTCGGGAGGAAGGAAACACTTCATGGCATTCGTTTCATAACTACTACAAATTCTTCGGGCAATAGACTTCGCCGCTCGAACGGTCAACACAACTGGCACTGCTAAGAGTATCCTACGGCTTCCACATTTCTGGGCTGGCAACGGGTTATACACAATGCTGGTGATTACTTGGAAGGTCAGTAAAACTTTGAAACACGTATCTATTTCTTACGAGCTGTAAATAAATAGTTGCCACCATAAGGTCCCAACCCTCGTACTTTTAATGTGCTGCTATGGCACCCCATACCGTTACATACCGGTACCATTACTGGTACAAATGGGGCTCAATGTGGCGCCTATCAATGTCCAGAGGAGTCTGAAGCGCAGGTTTGTATTCTGCACAGCAGAAGGAAACATGTAAAACATGTCGGTAGGTATGCTGGCTACATCTCTTGATAAGCTGCACTTCAGATAAGCAAATGTGCGAATGTTCCTCTCGTAAACCCTATCCTTTAGGTAGGCCCGCAACCAGAAATCACAGAGAGTGAGGTCACGTGATTGTGTCGGCCAAACATTTGGAAACGATCGGCTGATACTCCGATAGTTTCAAATGTGTTTCGGAGAAGCAGGTGAACTTCAAGAGAGATGTGCGGTGGGGCCCCATCTTGCATGAAAACTGTTGAGGTCAATGCTTCTCTCTCCTGTAGGGTGGGTATGACGTGCTGACGAAGTATTTTGCAGTATCTTTGACCAGTCACCCTGCACGTCTCTGGTCCTTGAGTGCTAACCTGTTCGAAAAGAATGGGCCAATGATGAATGTAGTCGTGAAGCCACACCATACGGTGGCACGTTCACCATACAGTGGAACTTCACGCATAGTGACTGGAGGGGAAGGTCCCCACACTCGGCAGTTCTCTGTGTTCACCTTACCCGTCAGAGAAAAATGAACTTCAGCCTTCGTCAACTTTAGTCCTTGCGAGAAAGTGGAGAGCGAACTCAACACGCCGTTGCGCCTCCTGTGGTGCAAGCTGCTCTACGATATGGATTGTGTACGGGGAATGGTTCGAGGCACCTTCTGTACAGTGAACCACGGAATGTGCAACTGTCGTTACACAGTACGCGCACTGCCTGACGATCGGGAATAGCGCGCTGCGTTGTCTGCTATAGCAATAGTGGTTTCGTCAAACACCTGCGGTGCAACCGGTCGTCAACCTCTTCCCGGAGCGACGCCCAGTTGAGGCCGACCGGCGTGGCTGAGCGGTTCTAGGCGCTACAGTCTGAAACCGCGCGACCACTACGGTCGCAGGTTCGAGTCCTGCCTCGGGCATGTATGTGTGTGATGTCCTTAGGTTATTTAGGTTTAAGTAATTCTAAATTCTCAGAAATTAAGTCCCATAGTGCTCAGAGCCATTTTTTCTCCAGTTGATTCTAACCTCTTCATCATGCTCCGCACAGCAAGTGGAGAAACAGGACCCTTCCGTACTGCTTTCAACCGGCGATATTCTCGAAGTTCAGCTGCAGCATTATTACTGTTTTGATAATAGAGCTTCACAAATAACGCTCAGCCGCTTTTTTCCAAGTTCATGTTGACACGTCAACAAGCGCACTATGACACATCAGGTGTATGGGACTATGAATCACGATGACTGATCCCGGCACTTGATGGCCATATTTGGAACTCGACGGTAGCGCTGTGACGCATGGAAATCATGCACCCCTTACTGCGGACATTAATGCTACCAAGTTTGGTACTCATAAGGTAATTAGTTTCCGTGTTAGTACGTGTTAAATAAGGAAATTTTAATTATAACGCCCCGGTACTATTCATATCGAGCTGTCTGCTGCAGTGTATCAGTCTAAGCTTCAACATTCCTGCCAAGCGGCTGAGTACAATACTCCCACACATTTTTCTGAATGAAACAACGTGATGTAAGTGGTTCAAATGGCTCTGAGCACTGTGCTATTTAACTTCTGACGTCATCAGTCGCCTTAGAACTAATTAAACCTAACTAACCTAAGGACATCACACACATCCATGCCCGAGGCAGGATTTGAACCTGCGGTCGTAGCGGTCGCTCGGCTCCAGACTGTAGCGCCTAGAACCGCACGGCCACTGCGGCCGGCGATGCAAATGACATTTGATTTTGCAGCTCAGGGATGTGAGTCTGAGGATTGTCCAGATATTGCTTTTGCCAAATTCCATTGTTATTCTGATTGTATTTCACGTATTTTGTTGAGGAATCTCAAATACATTTCTGAAATCCGATAGAGGGCAAACTGAGAGTAACACAGTTGAATGCTTTCACCATCCTAATCACTGCGGTACGTAAAGCTTCCAAATATAATTGTAACACAGAATTTCTATTCGAGCCGAGAGACTTCCCTTGTTAGCAGGGGCCGAAGTAAATCTAAGGTGCGACACGTGTCTCGCTAGCGGAGCATTGGCGCGTGACCGCTCTGTAGCTCTGCGGGCGGAAGACTAGTGAGCTAATAGATGCTGCTGGCAGTTCGTCCCTCTCATCGTAATATATGTCGCTGAGCATCATAACGCAACGTTAAAGGTAAGAACCGTCGTTACGTATGTGCAGTACGGCATTTCCGGATCCCAAATATTCAGTTTTATGCCTCAGTGTCTCATCTTACGTGACGATTATGTAGCACATGTCACCGAACTGGAAAGGAAATGCCAAGTGAATCCAGTGGAACAGTTCAGGAGCACATGCGGAAGTAAATGCACTGTCACAGAGTTCCCAATTATTTGCAACCACATTGCCAGGTTTTAGCTTTGCTAGGAACAGCTATGTAGCGAAATGCTACGGTACACTCCCTCTAAGAGGGGAGACTAGGGCACGTTTGGTTTTTATGCAACGTTACCTCTTGCTAATTTTTAACATCGTCTTTTAGGCTAATTATAGTTAAGGCATTCGATTAGATATAATCAACAATTCCTCATTTTTTAAGCTTTCCTGCGTGACAGGGGGCTGTTAGCGGTGTTACAGGGATAGCAAAGCTAGTGGTACAACATACGGCAACTCGTGTAACATACAGCATGTGAAATACTGAAGAAGCAACTTTCCATCACGACTACAGTTTCCTAAAATTATAAACGAATAAAATACTTTCACTGACAGTTTGCAACGAAAACGTATTTCAATGGCATAAAGAGTAACTAGGAATAAATCTTTCCCCACTCGTCACGAAACAGTAAGATGACAAACACTTTGCACTTCGATATTGCCTGTGACTACGTGCAGTCTTGTGCCACATACGAATAGAATTCCGCGACTACCATGAGAATACAGAAGTGTATTATTTGTGATGGAAGCCAGAAGAAATGCAGAAACTAATTATTCGATTCGGAAGAGAAGATACTGAAAATTATGTTAGTAAACACAGAAACCAAACTGTAAATATGGGCACTGTGCAATTCTTCGCCTTCATATGCATTTCACTTTGAGATCTATACATATAACGCTTACTAACTAGCATGTTAGTTGCTTTCGTAATGTTCCCTCCTCGTTTGGTCCTTAAATAAGTCTTTCATTTAGAGCTGTACCACTATAACCATGAGCTGTGACAATGGTAAACCCTCATTGCGGTCACAAACACGTATCTGTCTGTAGCAGTGGCAGAGTCAATACTGCGTGTTCACTTGTTAATATACTGCGACACGAATTTATCTGTTCTCAGGGTGTTAAATCAATAGAAATTTTTGCAAAGTTCTGTCTCCATTACCCGCCTCCTTTTGTTACTAAGCTCTATCTAGTGCCCTGGAAATGGCGATGGCGAGGTAAATGCGTATTATGGATGGTGAAAGATATAACATTTCGTTCTTCGAGATTCAGTGGTCATGTGCATCGGTACCAAATAGAGGCAGGAAATCGCTTTCGACGAGTAGTAAAAATAAGAAACTTATGAAGAATGATATTTATTGCATTACAGAAGGAGACTGAAGATTGAAATAAAAATAAATAAAAATAGTCTGATCGTTAAGTTGGCGCAATTTAAAGGTTTTCTTAGCATTTAGTTACTGTATTCCGTTTTACAGAAGCAAAAGCAAGAGATCGAGAGTGAGAGACAGAGAGAGAGAAAGAGAGAGAGAGAGAGAGAGCGTGATACACGCATAGATAGATAGACAGAGAGAGAGAGAGAAAGAGAAAGAAGAAGAGAGAGAGAGCGCTAAAAAACCAGAAGCAATACCCACCGGTAGACCAACGAGATCTGAACTCATAGTTACCCTTGCCTTACGTCTCGAGACGAGAAAGGCGCGACAGACCAAACATGACACTGCTTAGTTTAGCTCTCCGCTGTTCTGGTGTAATTAATGCAGGCTTTTCACAATATGAAATACAAAAGTATTAAAATTTAAGCGGGGAATTGCCTTTACATGGTCGATAAATAAAATTTACGATCTTGATGTTATATAAGCGCTATTGCTATTCAGGTTATTAATCAGTATGAAAAGAGAATATTATGAGAATTTGGCAGTAACACTCAGTACTAATCCCTAAAGTGAATGAACAATCACGCTGTGCCAGATATCTTCAACAATGCAGCCGCGTATCAACTACTCTATAAATAAAGCTTGTCTTAACAAAACTAAAACTGTGTGCTAAACTACCCTGACCCAAAGGCCAGGAACAGTACGATACTACAAACGTTGGCCTCGAAGGCTAGCTAAGCTAATGTTATAAGTTCTATGAGACCAAACTGTTGAGGTCATCGGTCCCTAAGCTTACTCACTACTTCAGCTGACTTAAACTAACTTACGCTAGGAACGACACACACACACACACACACCCGTGCCCGAGGGAGGACTCTAACATCCGACGGGGGCAGCCGCGCGAGCCGTGACAAGGCGCCCTTGACCGTACGGCTACCGTTCGCGGCAAGCCTCAAAGGGACTGTATTATCAAGAGTACCACAAAAACGTGGAGATGTTATGGAGACTAGACTAATACATCGACGCCACAGACTAATAAATGAAATTGCAGAGTAACAGGAAGAAACTGAATGTATGACAGTTGAAGCAGAAACAAAACAGAAGAAATAGGCAAGTGTGTAATTGTGTACTTTTACATGATTTTCACCTTCTTATGTACCATAGATTAAGCTTACTAATAATCCTGTTCATTGCTTCCTTAATCCCCCCCTCACCCCGTCTTGTTTGATAACGAGATGATGAACAAAATACAAATTCTTGCCACTGATAGTTGCTACTAATCTGATCAGGTATTTTCTCTTGCTTTGTTGGTGGCGTAACTGAGTATTCACAAAGCAGTCGACTACAGCAACTCCTGGCGAGTTTGTCACAAGACATATGACACGGAGAGTTAAGATTCATCAGCTGCTTGTGACAATTAGCAGCTCAATTACAGCAGCAGCAGAAGAAATTGATAAGATACAGATTTTGTAGCAAAACTGGAACTGATTTCAAAATAAGGTAGTATTTTAGATAGTGAGCACTTTGCAACTACGGGGGTAAGGCACTGCTACGGGAAACAATTTATCATTGGCAAAGAATGCCTACGACGTTGCAAAGTCTTTACCACGTTAGTGGTAAGAAGAAGCGTTTTCGTAGCTGGAATCCTGACGGATCGGATCCGGGCATCAAGTCTATCGCAAGAAACTGATCTCTCAAAATTTTAGATATGATGCGTGGCCACGTGGCTAAAAACAATAGAAAACTGAATAATACCCAACAAAGTGTTATTCTCAGTCTGTGACTCGGATCATAGGTAAAGTCTAGCTAGGGCTAATAGTTTCTGGCTAATGCACCGTTGAAATGCGGCAGGAAGGCTGAAAAATACTTCCAGAAAATACTTCATAACACTCAAATTTATATTTGAAGTTAGCATGTTTATATTTTTCAGGAAAGCTATTTGTGGTATTCCCATTCTACATTTTATACCTTCCTTAATTCTGCTGCCACCATTTATTTTCCCGCCAACACAGCCAAACACGTCTATTACTATTAGCTTCTCATTTCCTCAGCTATTTCTTTGGGCTTCGGCAGACCTAATTGGACCATAGATTATTACCCTTCTAGTCTGTTGAAATTGGTCCAGTTTCCTCCGAATTTACCTACGTCCAAAGTCGCAGTTATTTCAAGAATATCAGCATATTCATACGTGTATTACTAACGACGTGTAATTCTTAGAATACCTTGCTCTGTTAGGTAGTTTCCATTTATGGCCAACGCTGTCTTCAATTTTAGTTGGTCTGCTGATGACGTACTGAATGGAGTCTGAACTTCTCTTACTGTTGCGTGCGTCGTTGACTTTTTAATATAATTTATTGGTCTTTGGTATTAACCATTCAGCCAGAGTAGTGAGTAATTAGAGATTTTGTCTACAATATCAGATATGCAGCATACACATTAGAAATTACGTTAATTCCAGGTAAATTTAACTGTACACTCTGTATATCCACACACTCAACACGGTACATATATCAAAACTTCATATGCTCTAACATTTGAGTCTGACCTATAAGTGGAGATCCGCTTCTTGTAGAAACTGGGAAACACTGACGTAGTCGGTTGTGGTCAGCTGTCGGAATAGGTCCGTCACAGACGTAGATTGAGGAATTCCTGCTCTGATCAAGGTCTTAAGAAACATGCAGCGTTGTCTGTCATAGCTTGAACACCCTAATATCACACAGTTGGGCTTTAATATTCCAGTTGGGTGGTCTTCGCAGTGTGGAGAGTGCTGAACTTTCATCCTATAAAGATGCGAAGAGAAACAGCAGTGGGCCAGCCGGATGCGCGTTATGGTAGAGGTAGGCCGTCCAGATAGCTTGCCGGCCTTGGTGGCCGAGCGGTTCTAGGCGCTTCAGTCTGGAAGGTTTAAGTAGTTCTAAGCTCTAGGGGACTGTTGACCTGAGATGTTAAGTCCCATAGTGCTCAGAGCCATTTGAACCATTTTGAACCAGACAGTTTGAGTTGGGTGAACCATGTTAGCCGAGGAATACTCAGCTGTATTGCGGCATAATGTTTTCCTTTGGACTGTTGTAAGATCTCCCAAATATTACTATTCTTGATCAACCTTTATCTTCACGCCAGCAACAAAATCTGTATGTGGGCGGCAGGTGTAGTAAGACTGGTCATCAGTCACACTTTGTTTTGCTAGGTGGTCCGCCACTTCTTAAGTGAGATACCAGAACGTCCCTTGATCCATAACGCCTCGACACATTTATGTTGACTTTCATACTGATAGATTAACTTAATTACAACGAGTACACAACGGTTAGTGCTCGAACCCCATTTCTGCTTCTCCAGGTTTTCCACTGCACGCCTAAAATCCGTGATAATAAGGATGTCGCTGAACTGATTTTCCGCTTATTGAAGGGCTTCCTTAATTGCAAGGACTTCTGGAGTGAAGATGTTGGATTCCGTCGTTAGCTTAAACAAAGCCCAAGACAGTGGATCTCCGCAGATGCAAGCAAAGCCCGCGCCCTCGCTTGTTTGGAGTCGTCAGTGAATATTCTAACCGATGAGAACCACGCTGATGCAATCAAATGGGAAATGCCAGTAGTAGTAGTGGAAGTTCGATCCGACAGTCTGGGCTGATAGAATATTGTGAGCTGGTAGTTTCGTACATCATATTCCAAACTAAATGCTGGAGTCAGAGTGTCTTTTAGGACAAGGTGTAACACGTATCTTTGCTGCCTGAAACTTTCAACTAGGAGAGGTACCCTGCTCCTTGGAATCCTATCGAAGTACCTCTTGTCCACAATGAAGCAATTAAGATTGTGGAGAAGAGGATGAACTGTTTGCGCTGCTTTACTAAGGATGAATTTCCTATCCAAGGTAGTCTTTTGGAATTAAAGAGGCATCTCCTTTTCTTCCACAAAAGCGCATTCCCAGTTGTAGAATTCATTGCCCCAAGACAGATGAGTATGGCACACTGCAGAGTATAGATCTTGCTTAGTAGACATTTGGAAGCATTCCCATATAAAGTGCATTCATAATCCAATGTAGACCGAATCATGCCACGGCAAAGAGTGTATAGGACTATAACACTGGCTTCCCACCACATGCGAGATACCGATCGTAGGATACTGAGTGATCGACCAACCCTGGATATAAAATATTAGACATGGCTTGCCCACCTCAGTCTTTTGTCGACAAAGAGTCCAAGCCGTTTCACTGAGCTCCTTATTGAGATAGTAAAAGACCGTTATCGTATCTCAGGCGTTCTTCTCGTCCATCTCTGCCTTGTAAAGACAACCGCAAAAGATTTGGTATTTGCTAAATTCTGTGCTCACCTGTACGTTTGCGAGAACAGTACGTACGCCGCTAGATCTAACCACCTTAGCGTCGTCCTCAAGCTGAGAGGAAACTTATACATGCAGATGTCATCGGCGTACATTGGGACTTTTACTGAAGGACCAAAAATTGTGCTAAGGTCTGACGAGTACACTGCATAACTAATCGGACTGAAGATAGAGTCTTGCGGAGGTCCTCTGTAGACCTAATGCGGTCCATGCAAAGTATTGTCCTGTTGTGTGACGTAGATTACATGTTGTCGTAGGAGGGAGTAAAGGTGAGGGTAATGACGTATGACACACTCATTCTCTGGAACTTCTGTATCCTGTCATACGCACCTGACACATCGAAAAACCGTGCCATCAAGTAACCATTAGAAGCATAAATACGTTCTACGTCGGTAGTTAGGCTGTCTATGATGCCTCTTCCTTTTAGAAACCTGTATTGAGAGCTGGGCAGAAGGGAGTTCCTACCAAACCACAGTTCCAAACGGTGCTTCATTATTCTTTCCAATGTCTTAAACACACAAGAAGAAAGAGCGATGGGACAGTATGAACTGCCCAAATCGTTATCTTTGCTAGGCTTAAGTATGGAAACAATTGCATAAGTGCACCAATCGTCCAGGAAGTTGCCTTGTTCCAATAAATGACTGTAGATGTCGAGCAATATATTTAAAGCTTCGTCGGGCAGATTGGTCAGCATTTTGTAGTGGATGTCACCATATCCTGGAGCAGCATTGATGATGCCTTTTAAGACGTTCCGCAGTTCTGAGAATTGGAGTCAGTAAAGAATGCGTCGATCCCAGGGACGAAGGAGAAGCAGCATACGAGGTCGGCAATGATTCAGGGATGATCGATGTGGGGGCGACGATTTGTGCGAAGTCATCCAGCCAGCCATGTAAACCTTTACTCAAAGGTACCTGTGCACGTGCGCTCTCGTTTATAGACGCTGTAAGCTACATTTCGTTTAACACTAATCTTGAGCAGTCCTGGTTCCACCATGGAACTGAAAGAACTTTCGGCCTCCGGATTGGTTTGACTTGGCATTGGGAAAATACGACCGCCTGATTTATTGGGGAAATGAACAGATTGTAACGTTCGTCTGCTGGCTCTTGCAGTAAACCCGCGCGAAGGTGTTCCTTGATATATATTTTATACGCCTCCCAGGCTGCTTTGCGCTTGTTCCATTTTGATGATGGCATTTATGGACCTGGATCACTCTCATTTATCGTAGTTATTCGAA
This sequence comes from Schistocerca gregaria, assembly GCF_023897955.1. NCBI lineage: Eukaryota > Metazoa > Arthropoda > Insecta > Orthoptera > Acrididae > Schistocerca > Schistocerca gregaria. The sequence goes on along the minus strand of NC_064931.1, from coordinate 439,705,504 downwards.
TAGCAAAATTATCAGACCGCAAATGGTAGAGGCAGACCTCCTACTTAAATTTTTGGGAGATATTCGAAGAACACAGGGTAATGACTATTTCAGACGAGCGTCTCCCAGTCTCTGGGATGAAAGTTGGGTGATCGTTGTTCAGAATAAAAAACTGAATCCATCTATGATGTCCAAAACTAGTTCTCCGTATCGATCGTTCATTTCGCATCAGCCGGACGTACGGTGCGCATTGAAGTCGCCACGGAACACGAAAGGGAGATCGAGCTGATTAAATAATGTATGCTATTCATTTATTTCGATTTTGGTTCTTGGAGGACAGTAAGTGCCACAATGGAGAGGTATAAAGTCTTGAAACGATTGCGCACCGCTACAGCCTGAAAGTCTCTAATGTGTGTGTGTGGCCGAAGTATCTAGCAGAAGCAGGAACTGAGGATCGGACAAACAGTGAAACTCTGTCTTTCCGTCGTGTCTGCTTTCCTGAGAAATGTGTAAGTCGGAGGGGGGGGGGCGGAGGGAGGGAGAAAATGATTGAGGTTCAAACCACAATTCTGAGATAGCAGCACTGTGTAAGTCTTGTGAAAGTAATTCTCTTGGCAGGGTTTCTCTGTTGAAAATGACAGACCTGGCATTCCAGTGTAGAATTTTAATTGCCATTTTGCTGAGTCACAGTTTCCAGTAGCATCTGAGGTATCGCTGTGGAACTGACTGGTCCTTGTGGTACCATTTGGATCTCGTGAATAAACTGCATGAATATATCAAAAAGTTTGCCTTCTAATGTGAGTGACTCCAGAACGGACGGTATGGCTGGTTCCTTCTCCGGGGTGTTGTTCAGCAAGATGGAGGCGTGGTTTTGCGATGGGTAGGGACTGCTGCGGATCGGCAGGCTACAGAGGTGGAGATAGCGTTCATCGCGGTATGGGCGCAGTGCGGCTGGCCTGGAGTCGCTGCTTTGCGACTGCATATCTGTGCAGCTGAGTCTGAAGAGCAGGGAAGACTCGTTCATCATGCAGGTATGGAGGTGACAGCATTGCTTCGGCATATGGCCTCTGAGAGATAGCCGTCTCGGCTTCCACGAAAGTGCAACCTTGCCTAGTAGCGACTTTCTTAACGTACCTCAGGCGCACGTATTGTGGGCACTCGCAGTGCACCGCCTCGAGCGTCTGGTCGGAATGTACACATCGTGGCTGAGAATACGAGCAGTGAGCTTGTGCATGATTTCCATCACATTTGGCGCATCCCAAGGCAGAACGGCATTGGCTGCCTGCATGATTAAATCTGAGACAGTTAAAGCATTGCTACACAGAATGGACATACATGCCCACCGGGTAACGCATCCCGCAAGTTGAAACAAAGTCTGGCAGTACTTGCAAAGAAAATTGAACCACACACGTGACAAATGGTGCAGAAATGATAATTCCGACGTTCATTACCTTTTTTGACAAGCGCCTGACATTCAAGACGGTACAGAGTGAGACCATCGCATGCAGAAGTTCTTCCTCACTGAAGCTGGTGTCAGCTTTACTGATTACACCATGGGGTTTGATGACGTGACTTGGCATGTAGGTCTCCAGTTGGTGAGCTGAAAACATTGGGGCCTCTGCCAGTAAGTTAGCTGCTCTGGGAGAGTTAAGTTCAATTTTGATTCTGTTCCGTCCTATTGATAAGATATTTGTAATGTCTTGCCTGCACTGTGAACTCGTTGTGTACACGAGCTTTGCATTTACCATCGGATACAGCCTACCAACGTTTCCTGCAGTCCTTCCACACGTATACGGAAAGGCCCAATGTCACTGTCTCCATAACGATTATTTTTATTCATTACATAAGTTGGCAGACAGGAAGAAACAGCATTGTTTGAATCACAAGTTCATGCAACACTAGAAGAGTTTGGCAAGTGCAGATTCAGGAATGGGCCTACAGCTGCGGGGCTCTCTAATGCAAAGTTTTAGCTACGCGCTGTTGCGAAAAGCTGGCTACTTCCTTCCTTTGTTTGGTTGTAGTAGTACTCCACTGCGAGTGCTACTCGATTGTCGCTCTTCTGTTCTTCTCCATGCTCCAATGTCCGCTTCTGTGTGGTACCCGAAGCACCGGTACAGTATATGGTGTCATTGCTGGGATAATTACTGAGAACTTGCACGGCCTCTGCGACTGCTGAGTGTGGTGGCTGCTGGTCTTCTGTCGAATGATGCACAAACGCCGGCAAAGGGATCGGGTAGCCGCCTTCCCCGTAGGGCCCGCCGTCGATGTTTAGAAAACTTTACGTGGCTGCTGTGCTAACTATTGCATCCTATAACCTGTCACAAGAAGAAGAATTTAGGTCTACCTCACATACGTTGCATGAACACAAGTGATTAAGTGACACTAGATACGAAAATGAAGTAAACAACGCTCCACGACTACGAGGGAGGTTGATTGGTTGGTTTGGAGGGAAAGGGACCAAACTACGGGGCCATCAGTCCCCTTTTTCCACATTCAAATAGGCCGTATAGTAAAATCACACTAAAATCTCCAGACTAAAAGACAAGGCTAGAGGAAACGATGAACACATAGGCGAAGAAACAGTAAAAAAGAATAAGGAAGAGTCAAAATGGAGGAAGGGTGATGGACTGGGAGCGAAGGCCAGATGCCCACCCCTAGATTATTTGATTAAAATCTACCTCACGAATGAAACGTAAAACTATATCAGCCGTTGAAACATTTGTCTCCCTACACCATTGGCATTGTGGCAGGAAGGTTAAAAGTCCATCGCAGAGCGGCTAAAATCGTTAAGTCCAACAAGATGTGGATGACAGTCAAGTAGAAACCATAGCGACACTGAGGCGGGTCCTCGTGACAGAGGAGGTGACCTTGAGTCAGACACGTATTCCTGATGTAAAGCCAGCAAAGTACAACATAGTCCATCTGAGTGGCTCGCATGGATGACCGCCAGACATTCGTTGTCTTCTTGATAACACATAGTTTATTTGGTGTATTTAGAGTGCCCCAGACCCTGAAAACTTTACAGTGGAAGACCGATCAGAGATCAGCCTCCAGCAGGCCAATGTCCAGAGTTCGTTTACGGAAAGCCTGTTTGGCCAGCCTGTCAGCAAGTTCACTGTCTGGGATCCTAACATGTCTTGGGGTCCAAATGAAGGATCCTGAAAGTCCACTTTCTCCAACAGCATAAAGAGATATCGGGGTAGTCATTACAAAAGGATGACGAGGGAAGCAATGGTCGAGAGCTTGTAGGCTGCTTAAGGAGTCACTACAGATGATGAAGGGCTCACCTGTGCAACAGTGGATATGTTCAAGAGCGCGAGAGGTAGCTACCAACACTGCAATGAAAACTGTGCAGTCATCAAGCAAGGAGTGCTGTTCAACATGGTCAATGCGAGCATAAGAAAAGCCAACGTGGCCATCGACCATCAAGCCATCGGTGTATACTATTTCTGAGACCTGGAACTCACTGAGTAGTTGTCAGCAGAGCGCTTCAGGTGGAATGGAGCCTTTTGGGCCTTGGAATAGGTCCAGATGAATCTGTGGCCGAGGCATGTACCATGGAGGTGTATGTGATTGGATCCACAGGAAGGGTGGTAGAGGGAAAGTGTCGAGGTCAGTAAGAAGTGGCTGGACATGGACTGAAATTGGAATCCATGATCTGGGCCACCGTTGCAGGAGATGGATCACTGTGTTAGGGAAAAGGAGATGGCTATTAGGATGGTGAGGCGAACTATGAATGTGGGCAGTATAATTCACAATCAGCTGTTGTCGCCTGATCCACAGTGGAGGGATGCCAGCTTCCACAGAGAGGCTGTTCAATGGGGTCATTCGGAAAGCTCCCGTAGCAAGTCGAACTTCACAGTAGTGTATAGGGTCCAACAACTGCAATGCTGAATTTGATGCTGAAGCGCAGACCAGGCTCCCACAGTCAAGATGGGACTGCACAAGGGCTTTATACAGGTGCTACAGTGTAGGGTGATCAGGACCCCAGTCAGTGTGGCTCATGCAGCTAATAATATTAACAGGCCACCAGCACTTGTCCTTAAGCTGACGAAGATAGGGAAGCCAAGTTAAGCAGGCGTCGAAGACCAGCCCCAAAAAGCGGTAAGTCCCCACTACATTAAGTAGTTGATCAGTGAGGTAAAGTACCGGATGTGGATGGACAGTACCACGATGCTGTGCATGATGCAAGTCTTGGTGGCTGAAAAGTGAAAGCCTTGAATCAGGGCCCATGACTGCACCTTTCGTATGGTTCCTTGCAATAGTTGTTAAGCCACACCAATAAAAAAGGAGCAGAGGGAAATATGAAAATCGTCAGCATATAAGAAGGGGGATACTGAGGACCCCACTCCTGCTGTGAGGCCTTTAATGGCAATTAAAATGAGTGGAACGCACAGTACATAGCCCTGAGGGACCCCATTCCCTTGGATGTGGGGCGAACTGTGTGAAGCACTGACTCGAACTCTGAAAGTGCCGAGCGACAAAACGTTTTGTGTAAAAATCTGGAGCAGGCCGTAGAGACCCCACTTGTGGAGGGTAGCGAGGATGTGGTGTAATCAAGTGATATTGTAGGCTTTCATCAGGCCAAAAAAGACGGCAATAAGGTGTTGACATCCGGGAAAAGGCTATTCGGATGGCAGATCCCAGGTAGACCAAGTTGTCTGTGGGGGAGCGACCGTGGCGAAAATTGCTCTGGGATAGAGCCAGAAGGCCCAGAGACTCAAGGAGCCAACATAGCAGCTGGCTCACCATACGTTCAAGCTGCTTGCACAGAACGATGGTGAGTTTGATGAGTACGATAGCTATCCATATCTGAGTGTTTCTTACCAGGTTTTAGCACTGGAACGATGATACTTTCTCGTCATTGCGACTGGAATTCGACATCGCTCCAGATGCGGTTGAAGGAGGCAAGGAGGTGGCACTAGTAATCCGCTGACATATTTTTAATCGTTTGGGAATGGATGTGGTCTGGTACAGGGGATATGTCAGACAATCAACAAAGATACTGAGAAATTCCCAATGACCAAATGGAGTATTACACAGCTCAGAGTGGCGTGGAGCAAAAGATAAGTGCTATCGTTCCACCCGCTGTTTTGGGAGATTAAAGGCAAGGTGGTAATTCTCAGATGCAGAGGTGCAATCATAATGTTCGGCAAGATGCTTTGCAATTACGTCTCGATCGGCATATACAGCACCATGTGTGAAAATTCTAGGTATAGCTGCAGGAATCTGATATCTATAAAGGTGTCTGATCTTCGTCTAAACCTGAGAAGAAGAGATTCGAGTTCCAGTGGTGGAGATGTATCATTCTCAACACTTCTGCTTCCATTGTCTAATGAGCTGACACACCCGGGCATGGACGGTTTGAAGGCAATGAGGTACTCTAGAGATGGGTGGGGCTTATGACGTTCGAGGGACCACCTACAGTTCCTAATGGCCACAGTGACTTCTGGCGGCCACCAAGGTCCTGACGTCCCCCGTGGGCAACCTGAGGAACAAGGTACTGCCAATTCAGCTGCGGCAACAATGGTAGTAGTGATGGTGTGGAGAATGTCGATGTTGCCATGCAATGTAGATTCAACGTTGGTAGCACACGTGGAAAGCATCCTAGTCAGTATAGCTAAGAGGACATCTGGGCAAGTGTCCAGGGCAGTGTCGCTGGGGGAGGGACAGACACATATCATCGTAACCTCTTCAGTGGATAGATGGCAGAAGGCCAGGACTGCAAATGGAGGGATCAGTGCCTGAGTATATGCCACGTGCCATACTGAAATGAATCGTGGCACCTGTATTTAAGAGGCACAGTTCGAGAGGAGTTAGTAGATTTTTATAATCTTTCCCATGGTCAGTAATCTTGGTTCTACACACAAAGGGTCATGGGCGCTAAAATCACACAGAGGCATAAAAGGTAGTGGGAGTCGGGAAATTAGCGCAGCCAGTACAGAATGTGGAACTTCACCATCTGGAAGAAGGTAGATGTTGCAGATGTCTTCACCCTGACAGCCACAGCTTCTACATGTGTTTGAAGTAGCACAAGTACACTGTATACAGTGGAATTGAGATAGGTACAGGCTCCAGCTTACAACTGACAACTTGTTACAGTCAGCTCTAATTCTGTAATCCTCTAAATAGCCATGAAGGCCAGGGCCTCGCATCGCCAGAAACCAAGTTTCCAGAAGGGCAACGCAAAAGTGGGTGTAAGGATATAAAAATTGTCGTAGCTCAGCCAAGTGGGGGAAAAAAACCCCCAAGGTTCCACTGGACGATGACGGTTTCTGTAGTCATGGAAGGCATGAATGACCAAGGAGGCAGTTTACACCTTAGGATCATCTGCTGTCACTGGTTGAGTATTTGCATCCATTCCCATTGCGGCCGAGTTGTCGGCGATATCCAGGTCCTTGGGGGACATTAAAATCTCCTCCTCATCATCATACAGAGAAATGGTAGTGAGTGGTGGTGTTATGGCCACTGGAATTTCCTGTTTCTTAGCCCATACAGAGAAATGGTAGTGAGTGGTGGTGTTATGGCCACTGGAATTTCCTGTTCCTTAGCCCACATTATTCAACTGCTCACTCTCTCATTTCTTTTTAGGGGCTTGCTGGGAGGACTACTCGAAAGTAGCTTCAGGCACTGATGAAGACCACGAAACCTTTGGTCCAGCAGCTTGTGGCTCCTTTATCCACTGATGAGCGTCCGCTTTTGAATTAGTGGAGTCTTTGGAAGGGAGAGCCCGAAGGGACCCCTTCTCTGCAAGAGGAGCCAGAGGAAGCTGCTGCTTCTCCAGCTGGGGGAGCGAGGGGGTAGAGGACCGATGTCCCTGGCGTTCGGGGGTATTGCTCCCAAAGTAGGTGCTTTGAGATCAATGGAAGAAGAGGTGCCCCCAGCCACCAAGGGGGCGGATATATTTGGGCGACCATGAGGGCTCAATGTACGAGGCAGAGATGTGAGAACTACTGTTGCCAGTGAGGACGACGTCGATGTAGCTGCAGCATATGAAGATGTCAAGCAAATGGGGTACAACGGTTCATATTTCCCTTTAGGCTCTAGGTAAGTCAGGTCTTGTACTCCATAATTTTCCACTCCTTTTGGAGTACTGTGCAATCTGGCGAGCAGGAGATGTGGTGCTCTCCACAGCTGACACAGGTCGCAGGAGGTGCACATGGAGTATTCACATGGAGAAGACATGCACAGTCTCTACATGTTGCGCTGGAATTGCATTGGGAAGACATGTGCTACATTTCCAGCACTTGAAGCACCGCATAGGGGAAGGGATGTATGATTTTACGTCACATCGGTATGCTATCACCTTGACCTTTTCAGGTAATATATCACCCTCAAAGGCCAAGATGAAGGTACCAGTGGCAGTCTATTATCTTTTGGTCCCGATGAAGTGAACACCCTGCCGTTCTAAATTGGTGCGTAGCTCATCGTCAGACTGCAAGTGAAGGTCGCGATGAGAAATAATCCCTGACCACTTTGAGGTTCTTATGGGGTGTTACGGAAATGGGTATATCACCCAGCTATTCAAAGTCGAGCATTGCCTGGGAATGGACTGGTGATGCTGTCTGAATCAAGACTGACCCATTTACACCGAGGACAGCAAAGCCACGTCCCCAAACTTGTCCACCAGGTTTTCAACAAAAAGTAGAGGCTTCATAGCCAAAAAGCTGCAGACTAAATGCCTTGGCGAATAAATCTATCTCTTTTCCATAGTCCTACATTCCTACCATGGTGTATCTGGGGGGGGGGGGACGATTTACGGTCAGATTTGTCAGTATTATAATCTACCTTGCCCTTCATAGAGACTGCTGGCGCCATTCGGTCACCAGCAAGAGATGACTTGGTCCGTTTCATTGCAGATCATCAACTCTGACGATACCTGCTCCGATCAGGGGCTGTCCCCATGGGCGCCACTCAGCCACAGGAAAGGTCACCTGGCGCGATGGCCGTTTCCAGGAGTCCCGATGCCCCAAGAAAATGGGCATTGACTTCTTGCCACATATGAGTAGTTTACAGCTCAGGCATCAGCATTGCGGTTCCTATTTTGTCAGTGGGCTACGACCAAGAGGGAACCTGGCGACCCCAACACGATGGACTGGCTACTGTGCTGGATATTAGGTGCAGAGAAATCGAATATTGTCATGGGAACAAAAGAGGACAGCGGACAATGGAAGTAGATGATGTAACCTGTAAGGTTACCACGCCCAAAGAGCTCGATTGGGTGTGGAGTCCTAGATGATGATGATGATGATGATGTTTGGTTTGATTTTGTTCTACAATATTACTTTTATTGTGTTAAGCGGTTTTCGGCTTACAAGGCCATCTACAGACGTTTACTGAGTCAAAATGACCTTGTAAGCCGAGACCGGTTAGCACAATAAAAATAATATTGTAGAACAAAAGGAAACTGGTACTTTTAATTTATTGTAATGTTGTTCTACCAAGAACCCACGGCAGATTCTGTTAACAATGTTTTCATTAGTTTTATCCCTTATCTGCTAAATAAATGTAACCGTTGAATGTGTGAGTAATTGTTTTAGCAAAAAGTGGCTGGTTCCTATAGGTGTACGGCCCACGGGAAGAATGCTTCCATCTAAACTATCTCCAGGAAAGACAAAGAAGTGGACGGTCCTCTGTTGCAATATGGGGCTATATCTCGGCTCGTCGAGCAGGTCGTCTCTGGAAAATAGTTGGAATTATCAGTGGAGAGGCCTAGTGAATTCTACAAGGAACCTGAGGGTTGGAATGCTGTACCAACAGGGTGACATATATTTACTGCAAGTATGAACAGTGGAAAGTGTAGAGCAGTTACAAGCACTCCCACTTTTGTCGAAAATTTATTCATTACTTTCATAAAGACTACTCCTTTTCGAAGCAACTGTTCTACTCTTTCATTTCTACTCTTTTGATCTCTCCACAATATTTGCATCGTGTTATGAGGTTGATATTCGCAAAGTATAGCTTTCTCGGTCATCCTATTAATTTCTCTATTAATACCTCGTTTCATAATTATTTGTGTAAGAAAGAAGTCGTGTGTAGAATCCTGATCTGTAGAGTTCGTTTTCCTCCCCTCTTTTTGGTCTTATTAGGCTTCAATGGAGTTTTACTTGTCACAGAACTCTGAGATTTGTTTTTATTTGCATCTAGTTTGTTTTGGTCATTTTCCACACATTGAATTTCCCGTTCCCTCCAGCCAGATCATACCTCTCGTCCAAAGAAAAATCAACCCCACATTATTCATTTTTAGGTAGTTTCTGTATTTGTAACATTATCATGTTTACTTGTAAGAGTATTATCCGTGAACATGAATGGTTTGCTTGTGCCTTTGTTCCCCTTACTTTTATTGATCGTCTATTTTTCTCTGTAATTCTACTCATGAAGTGGTTGAACTCCTGTACTTTATTACTTTTATTGCCATCCGTTTTTATTTCTACGTTGATCTTTTTATTATTTTTCCGCATTAACGTTACGCTTGTTGTTCTTATTTCATTTTATTTTATTCCTTTTTAATATGTCGAATAGTGTGTGCCGTGTTGTATTCATTATGTTTCCAAATCTGACACTGTTAGCAAATGTGGTGCAATGTATCTTTTCAGCATTGAATTTAATTCTTCTTATTTCCTTTTCCGGCTTTTGTATGCCTTCGTTAGTGTGTACAGAGTTTTGAAGAAAAGTATTCGTATTTTGAGAGCTCGTAGTATGGACCAACACAAGAAAAAATGTCCAGTAATCGTGGGCCCCAAAATGTATATTTTAAAAGCTACGAGTACTTGTTCTGTAGAGGAGACGTCTTTCATAAGAGCATTAATGAGCAAAGATGCATAGCTCTTAAGGTATGCATTTTAGAGTCCATGTTTACTGGATTTTTCTTCTTCTTTTAATCCATATTACAACCACTCAAAATAGGGAAGGCAAAGAGTTCACAGTTAAAGAGATGTGTTTCACAGTAACAAAGATGAGCAAGTGTTCATAGTTCTTAATATATGCACTTCAGAGTCCTTGTTTATATGAAATTTTTGTCTTGTTTTGGTCCATAGTACTACCTCTCCAGATATGGAACACTTTTTTTTTAACATCCTGTATCTAAAGTTTATATGTAGACAAAGGAAATTCATTCCTTACTCGTTTCACGCCTTCACATTCCTGTTTTACTACATGTATGATGATTGTTGGGCTCAGATTTCTGTACAAATTTTACTAGTCTTCTATATTTAACTAATCTTCCATACTCAGTCAAGCATTCTCATTTCTTTACTTTTAACAATTAACATCCACAAGCCTATAATCGCAATTCTTGATTCTACCTTAAACACAGACTGGTCTGCCCCAATACATGGATCTATTTACCCTTTTGTTCGTGTTTTTACAAGAATCTTGCGTATCTTGGAGCCTTGGAAGTATGGGTAATGGCCTGCAGTTTGATACAGTTCGTGTTCTTTTATTGTTACCATAATATAAAACGTATTTTACATCACTATACTGATAGTTGTGCCATAAACTCACAACATGCATTGTGTTACCAAAATTATCCAATATTTCAGGAGACAATTGCACGCATCAGAACACGAAAAAAATGCCTCATAACCTAGAGTTCAACAATGAACAGTTGTTCAGAGGAGGTGCTCAACATGATGACCTTTCATCTCAATGCGTGCCACTGCCCTTCAGATCAAAGACTCACGCACTCTTTGAAACCGCCCTGGTTGGATTTGAATGTGCTGAGACGCAAGGAAAACACGATTGAGTAGAGGATGCACAGCGTTTATTGGAGTGGCATCGACCAATTTTCCGTGGGTCTCCATAACCAGAAGACTAGTGCATTTAGATCCAGGGAACGAGCAGGCCACGGTACGCAACCTCCCCTACCAATCCACCGATTTTCAAATGTCCTCGTCATGTGCCGAAGCACAATGCAGAGAAAATGTGCTAGTGCGCCATTACACATGAACCACATCTGTAGCCTGTTCTTGCACAGCAAAACTAGCAGCAAGATAGGCAGTACGTTGTCCAGAAAGCGTTGAAAACGAGCTCCGGCTAATATCTGTGGTAACACGTGTGGCTCTAGTAATCTACCACCAAGAACGCCTACCCACACATTGTTCCTTAAACCGCATGGAGATTTTCATCCGCCCACGCGTGCTGAGTGTGGAAATTTACAATTCCATCTCGTGTAAGCCCTGCCTCATCAGTAAACAAAACCTTGGAGGCAAACTGTGGATCTGCACCACACTGGTGCAAGAACCATTGGCAGAACTGCACTCCGGCAGGATGGTATTGTGGCCCAAGGGACTGGACGTGCTGAACATGGTACGGGTACAACAATTCTTCATGAAATACAGCCCAGACCGGAGGATGACTAACACCTTTAGCCCCTCCTATCTTTCGCACATTAGTTCCAGGATTGTCGTCCACTGCTCCTAGAACACGTTCCTCCGTTTCACGCATACGAACTGAACGAGCCGACTGTCGGGTGCTACGGGACCTGTTTCCTCAAGAGGCTGGAACAGTCGACTGAACGTCTCAACACATTGTACCCTGCATGCTGGAAATCGTTCAGGATACAGTTTACGGGCTCTCGGATTAACTCCATCTGCTAAACCACATATCAGTGAATTATACACTCCTGGAAATTGAAATAAGAAAACCGTGAATTCATTGTCCCAGGAAGGGGAAACTTTATTGACACATTCCTGGGGTCAGATACATCACATGATCACACTGACAGAACCACAGGCACATAGACACAGGCAACAGAGCATGCACAATGTCGGCACTAGTACAGTGTATATCCACGTTTCGCAGCAATGCAGGCTGCTATTCTCCCATGGAGACGATCGTAGAGATGCTGGATGTAGTCCTGTGGAACGACTTGCCATGCCATTTCCACCTGGCGCCTCAGTTGGACCAGCATTCGTGCTGGACGTGCAGACCGCGTGAGATGACGCTTCATCCAGTCCCAAACATGCTCAATGGGGGACAGATCCGGAGATCTTGCTGGCCAGGGTAGTTGACTTACAGCTTCTAGAGCACGTTGGGTGGCACGGGATACATGCGGACGTGCATTGTCCTGTTGGAACAGCAAGTTCCCTTGCCGGTCTAGGAATGGTAGAACGATGGGTTCGATGACGGTTTGGATGTACCGTGCACTATTCAGTGTCCCCTCGACGATCACCAGAGGTGTACGGCCAGTGTAGGAGATCGCTCCCCACACCATTATGCCGGGTGTTGGCCCTGTGTGCCTCGGTCGTATGCAGTCCTGATTGTGGCGCTCACCTGCACGGCGCCAAACACGCATACGACCATCATTGGCACCAAGGCAGAAGCGACTCTCATCGCTGAAGACGACACGTCTCCATTCGTCCCTCCATTCACGCCTGTCGCGACACCACTGGAGGCGGGCTGCACGATGTTGGGGCGTGAGCGGAAGACGGCCTAACGGTGTGCGGGACCGTAGCCCAGCTTCATGGAGACGGTTGCGAATGATCCTCGCCGATACCCCAGGAGCAACAGTGTCCCTAATTTGCTGGGAAGTGGCGGTGCGGTCCCCTACGGCACTGCGTAGGATCCTACGGTCTTGGCGTGCATCCGTGCGTCGCTGCGGTCCGGTCCCAGGTCGACGGGCACGTGCACCTTCCGCCGACCACTGGCGACAACATCGATGTACTGTGGAGACCTCACGCCCCACGTGTTGAGCAATTCGGCGGTACGTCCACCCGGCTTCCCGCATGCCCACTATACGCCCTCGCTCAAAGTCCGTCAACTGCACATACGGTTCACGTCCACGCTGTCGCGGCATTCTACCAGTGTTAAAGACTGCGATGGAGTTCCGTATGCTACGGCAAACTGGCTGACACTGACGGCGGCGGTGCACAAATGCTGCGCAGCTAGCGCCATTCGACGGCCAACACCGCGGTTCCTGGTGTGTCCGCTGTGCCGTGCCGTGCTTGTACAGCCCTCTCGCAGTGTCCGGAGCAGGTATGGTGGGTCTGACACACCGGTGTCAATGTGTTCTTTTTTGCATTTCCAGGAGTGTATATGCCACTTCCCTTGTGGAATAAAATGCCTCCATTGCTAAGTCATCTGTAAGAGAGAAAACATGTTGTACCAGTCGCGTGCGGTCTATTGCGCCGTCCCACAGTGCGCGCGGCTCCTCCCCCCCCCCCCCCCCCCCCCACTCGCCCCTCACCCCGGCGGAGGTTCAAGTCCCCCCTTGGGCATAGGTATGTGTGTTATCTATAGCGTAAGTTAGTTTCATCTAGATTAAGTGGTGTGTAAGCCTAGGAACCGATGACCTCAGCAGTTTGGTCCCATAGAACTTACCACACATTTCCACATTTTTCAGGTCGTTCGTGCTTTTTTTTGCCAGCCAATCTGACAACGGAATCTCATAAGGGAAGCGCAGGAGATCCGGGAGAGGGATTGGAGAGCGGACGTAATGATGTTGTAGTTTGAAGTGCCAGCTATATCACTCTTAAGTCGTGCGTCATGGTGGGCCTTAGGTCAGGAAATATTGTCCTCAGAAAGTGAACAAGATGATTTTCTCATGTATTAAAACGGTGAGACAGCCGTGTTGGTATGGTCCCAGGACACGATGCTGTGTTGGGAGGGCTCAATTCCAGTCAGAAACTGGGGTGTCACCGCCAGACACCATACTTGCTAGGTGGTAGCCTTTTAAATCGTCCGCGGTCCGTTAGTGTACGTCGAACACGCGTGTCGCCACTATCAGTGATTGCAGACCGAGCGCCGACACATGGCAGGTCTAGTCTAGAGAGACTCCCCAGCACACGCCCCAGATGTACAGCCGACTTTGCTATCGATGGTTTACTGCCTACATACGCTCTCATTTGCAGAGACGACAGTTTAGCATAGCCTCCAGCTACGTCATTTGGTACGACCTAGCAAGGCGCCATATTCAGTTACTAGAATGTATTCTGAACAGATAATATTGTGAATCATGTACCGTCAAGAACGACGTGCATCATTAATGGATTAAAGTTAAGTATCAAACTATTTGTTTTGCCTTTATCTCTTTCTTTATCCTTCCCCTAATTTCACTTTTTCAAACAGCTGACAATTGCCTTCATCACGTTGATTACAAAATAGACGACAAAGGGATAAGATACAGCTGATTTCATACTTAATATGCCGTTTTTCGCATTCACATGTGCTCCTTATAATACGTTTAGCACGTTTTATGTCATTAGTCGTCATAGCATGAAAGATACTTCCTCGCAGTGGCGTTTACCTGTCATTAAATTGAAGGAGAATCGTATTTCATTAACATTCTGACATCAGTTACGTATCTCAATGTAGGCGTTTGCTCCGAGCACCGGGCCGTGAGTGACCGCTTTGACAGGAAATGTGAAGAGGCGACGGCGGCCGCCAGGGTCACCTTCGGAGAATACAGCGCATCGAGCGAGCGAGCACGTGCGAAGTCCGCAGAGAATATCTCGCCACAGAAATAGATCTGTATCTTTCTCCTATAACTTTCAGTGGAATGTAGAAAAAACAACAGGGAAGTAAAGGGTAGCTGTCGCTTTGTATAGGCGACGCAGATTAACGTTTACAGCCAAGAAACAGTCTAACAGAAGGTGAGCAGACTTCACTATATTCAGTAACATGCATTAACACAGTTCGACTCCAATAAAAGAAATAATTGCATATCACACCACTTGTTCGAACTCAAGAGCTTAGATGACTCAGCCATTGTTAGGATCGAATTTTTTCACAATACGGGAAATAAGATTTTATTGTATTATTGACGGACATATTGTTATAAACTCATTAGTTATAATTTCCTTAAAGGACCATAGCTCCATTCAAAAAGCAGTGCACTCCGGAACTGCTTCCAACCGCTTCAAAGAATCAAACTCCCTCCTTTCATGCCGAGGCCACCATACCTCAAGTCTATAGAAAATGTGTGGACAGATGTTACGAGGTCACTACCACCTGGAGCAGTTAATTGAGGTATGGTATCGTGAAATATAGATGATACATATTGGGAGATAAAAGATGAGGAAAATCTCTCTAGGTATTTAGATTTGTCAATGTCCAGACGCCTTCGAGCAGTCATAGAAAACTAGAGAGGGTGGGTGGGGCACTAAAATCAAAATAAAGGCTAAACCAAAATCAATATCTGCCACGGGAGCCATGTCTTGGATCTTCTAGTCAGTCAAAGGCTGCCTCATAGCAACTCTCCGACTGTAAAGTCCGATGTCCTTCATTTCCGTTTGCAGGAAATTTTTTATATTTTGAAGATACTGAATAAGCTCTCCCTGTGCGCTGCAGCTGATGACGGACTGGCGCATATATTCTCCAAGAAACGTAGATGCTCTATTTCACTGGAAATATGGGTACGGTCACTTCCGCCCATCTGTGTGATATAACCTCATTCTTTATGTTCCTTTCAGTAGCCTCCAAGCATTTATTTGGTATTCCACACATTTATCCGGCTTTTGATGAAAATTAGTTTCATTAAGCTATTAGTATTTTGGTTTATGTAAGAAAGAGTGAAAGTGTCTGGGTAGTTTCCTGTTAATAAACAAAAATTCAAACAAAAAGTGTGATATCTGTTTTCAAAGTGTTTGTGTCTCACTTATTACTTTAGCAATGTAGTTGACTTATTGCTTAGGTGGTATACTGAAAAAAGACAGCGCTTAGCTGACACTGACACTCTCAGCAACTGAGCCTGCAAAGCCACCTGGTGTTTCTACGTTGGTGGATGATGAATGCTGTGGCAGCCAGTGTGTTGCGGAAGATAGCAGTCTTCTCTTTAACACCATTCGAGACCAAAAAACTGACTCCCAATTCACATATCCAACGCAGCGAGTACAAGCAGCATTTCTCGAAGTTATATCCGCAGAAGAAAACTTTCAGAGCCATCACACTCGAGAGTCTTCACAGCTAAATGAGTTTTCCAAAAACCATGGAAATCATATCTGTCTCTTATGATATAAAATCTGTTTTACTATGAGATGAGTAAATATACGTTATCAGGATTGTGGATCATCGTGTGAAACACGTTTCAAGGACACATTTTCAACATTATCACATGTTGGGAGGTTTTATGCATCCGCCAAAAAGTCTCTTCCTGGGCATTCGTTGATGCTACCGACACTATTTTATTCTAAGATCTGTTGACATCAGTTCATCCACCAGAAGTAGTCCGTTTTCATTTTCGAATCCCTTTATGGAGCATCAAGCAGCTAAATCGATTTGATGCTTTACAATAAAGACGAGTTTTTGCATGTCAGCATTAAGTTATGACTGACAGACGACGTAACGCTTTACGAAATCAACGAGGAAATCAACAGTACGTCTTCAAGAGAAGAACTGAAAAAAAAAAAACACAGCGTTGGCCACAAATGGAACGCTACCTAACGTACCAAGACATTCTAACAGTTACGCGTCGGCAGTAATTCTCACACGAGTATGCTGATATTTTGGCACTAACTGCACCTTTTGAGCTATGAGGAAGTAAAGTAGAAAGAATCTGGACCAACGTCAAGCCACTGTGTCAAACACTGCACACGCTCAAGATGGTTAACCTGCTGCTCTTACTATTATGTTTCTTTCACTCTCGAGTGTAATGCAAATTGAAACGATAACTCATCCAAACCAGTGCGCTTTTATTTGCAAAGAATCCTGAATTTTCACGCAGTATTCATTACGTGTAGGTGTTCCTTTTCTTTCTGTTGGTGTATAGATAAAAATAGTAGGGCAATGAACTGTAGTCCAGTTAGATCAAGCGACGTCGAGAGAATTCGGTAAGTACATAAGACGCTGATAGTAGCAGACGTGTTTTGTGATGTGGACAGGAAAATAAAATGACGGCGACAGAAGAAATAACGATATAAAATGTAGAATGGGAATAGCAATAACTTTTCTCAAAAAGATAAACATGCCGGCATCGAATATAAATTCGAGTCTTTTCTGAAAGTATTTTCCAGTCTTCCTGTCGTTATTTAACGGTGAAGTATATATAAACTATTAGCCATAACTAGACTTTACTCAAGATCCGACATATGATCGAAGTGATAATGACCCTCTATGGTGTATTATTAAGTGTTCTAATGTTTTAATCCGCGTGGCCACAAAGCACATCTTCAGTGTCTCGCAGCAGACCCGATGTCCGGATACGATCATTCAGGATACCAGCTACGAAAAAGGCATTCTTCTTGCCACTAGGGAAGTGAAGACATTTCAGTGTTGTAGGCATTGCTTTGCAACGAGAGAGTGTTTTCTGCAGGAACGCCTTTCCACGTAGTTGTAAAGTTACACTTTCTAGAGGGGTTCCCTATTTTCGAAACCGGTTCCAGTTTTGCTACAAGAGGTGTATCTTATCATTTTTTTTCCTTTGCCACTACAATTGACCTGCTAACTATCACAAGAGAGCGACGAATCGTAACCCTCTGTGTTATATGTCTCCTGGCAACCTTGCAGGTGTTGCAATAATCGACTGCTTTGAGAATATGTCACCAGCAAAAGAAGTGAAAGTCGCTGAACAAATTCGAAGCAACGAATTTGTATTTTTTAAACCATCTCTGTATCAAACAACACGGAAAAAATTACGGAAGCAATGAACAAACGTATAAAAAAGCGTTATTTATAGTGGATCTGGAGATGAAGAGCGTATGAAACTGCACAACTGCACATTTACCTATATCTTCTATCTTGCTTCTGTTGCAACTCTCATACATTCAGTTTTTCTCTGTAAATCCACAATTTGTTTTATTACTCTGAAACATCGATTTATTACTATAATGCGGAAATGCATAGAGAAAACTGATTGCGAGGATTCTAAGAAAATCATGTCCTGTCTGAAAATTATTGTTATCACAAAACCTGACTATCAACTTTGACGAAAAAACTGATTACTTCGAAACTAATGTTGGTCCCTCTTATTTCGATAAAAGAAAGCATTCGTTTTGTACACTATTTAGGTCACGTAGGACGAACTGGATAACGACGTGCAAATTGTTCTCGTAGTTACAGCTCGTCTCTAATAGAGCTACAAAATCTAACTACTGAGATATACGTAAAGGTGCAATACGTTCTCAAAAAAACATTGTTATCATTCTCGGTTCATAATTTTTGATAGCTGTTCTAAATAAATTTAAAATTAATTGACTCTTGAGATGTGGGAAGTGACTCTGGGTTAAATGAACTCAATAGCAATCTCATAACATTTGACTTAAGAATGAAACTTCAGTAATACTAAAGCTTTTTCTGAAATCTCGTAACTGTTTACAACTACAAAAATTTAACTTCACCTGTATAAGCCTTCCATAAACAAAATTCCAAAATCTAATTCTTAAATCTGTTTCTCTCACAATGATCGATAGATACTAACAAAAAACTATGAGGCAATAAGATTTCTGATCTGGATGTCTGACAAACTGTTGCCGCAAATTAAAAAAAAAGTTATTAGTACTTGTAATCCATTCTTCACAAAGAGTGTAATCTCTCCACTATAAATATCACATTCTATAATCCTTTCTTAAACAATATTCCAAAATCTAATTCTTAAATCTATTTCTCTCACAATGGTCGATAAACACTAACAAAAACTGATAAGCAAAAAATTCCTGATGTGGAGTCAGACGAACAAAGAATGCTGCAATATAAAACCGATGCTGCAAATAAAAGAAATTTATAATCATTACTTGCAATCCATTCCTCACAAAGAATATAATCTCTCTACAATAAATCTTCCATTAATCCATAATTTGATCCCCGGAAATCTCCACTGAATGCTGCTTACAGCTACTAGACCAAACCTCGACTGTTCACATTTAACACAAAAGGTCAACTGTCTGTCTCTTCTCCTCTCCTCGCGATCAACAGATACATCTGTCGCCCATTTTCGCTGATCGAAGATCACCCCCAACTCATCTCTGCCGAGGCTGAGCGCGCATTTCGAAGCAGTTCAGGCCTTACGAGAGCGGTTCCGGACGTCCAAAACATAAAAATTCCTACGAAAATTTACACACACACCTTTCACTTTGCTTCGGCTTCTCCACCAGAATTTTGCAGGATGAGATTCGTAATTAACCTTTTAATCTACTTTGAATTCTTTATTGTTGCATCACTTCTTCTATAGTAATTTTCTCTTCTTTGCTGTTTTTTATGTTTTGAGAGCTATTTCAGTTACTTCATGATGTCTTAAACATTGTGACATTGGAAAAGGTACAGTTCCTCTGATTTTGTCAGATGGTTGTTTATTTTTCAGTACTAGATGTCGAGAGAGTACGGGGGAATTGTTAGATAAAGAATTTAGGGAGTCCTGAAAGATTTGAATATGTTGTTGTTGTTGTGCTATTCAGTCCTGAGACTGGTTTGATGCATCTCTCCATGCTACTCTATCCTGTGCAAGCTCCTTCATCTCCCAGTACCTACTGCAACCTACATCCTTCTGTATCTGTTTAGTGTATTCATCTTTTGGTCTCCCTCTACGCTTTTTTTCCCCTCCACCCTGCCCTCCAATACTAAATTGGTGATCCCTTGATGCCTCAGAACATGTCCTACCAACCGATCCCTACTTCTAGTCAAGTTGTGCCACAAACGTCTCTGCTCCCCAATCCTATTCAATACATCCTCATTAGTTATATGATCTACCCATCTAATCTTCAGCATTCTTCTGTAGCGCCACATACCAAAAGCTGCTATTCTATTCTTGTCCAAACTAGTTATCGTCCATGTTTCACTCCCATACATGGCTACACTCCATACAAATACTTTCAGAAATGACTTCCTGACACTTAAATTTATACTCGATGTTAACAAATTTCTCTTCTTCAGAAACGCTTTCCTTGCCACTGCTAGTCTACATTTTATATCCTCTCTACTTCGACCATCATCAATTATTTTGCTCCCCAAATAGCAAAACTCCTTCACTACTTTAAGTGTCTCATTTCCTAATCTAATTCCCTCAGCATCACCCGACTTAATTCAACTACATTCCATTATCCTCGTTTTGCTTTTGTTGATGTTCATCTTATATCCTCCTTTCAAGACATTATCCATTCCGTTCAACTGCTGTTCTAAGTCCTTTGCTGTTCTGACAGAATTACAATGTCATCGGCGAACCTCAAAGTTTTTATTTCTTCCCCATGGATTTTAATACCTACTCCAAATTTTTCTTTTGTTCCCTTCTCTGCTTGCTCAGTATACAGATTGAATAACATCGGGGAGAGGCAAGAAACAGGAAAATTATGCAGACTGTGCTGTCACAAAAAGCATACAGAATGGGTTAGATATATTCAAATCTATACTTTACTGTATAGATTTTTCAAATCTATACTTTACTGTATAGATCTGAATATATCTAACCCATTCTGTATGCTTTTTGTGACAGTACAGTCTGCATAATTTTCCTGTTTCTTTCATGATCCTTTCCGACGGATTGCAAGAAGCATCGTACCGAAAAATGAGAATTGGTGTAATGTTTCTGTTTTTCAATGTATGTAGAAAACAAAATTCAGGTCGATTATCAGAGATAACTTTATCGACATGTCCAACTTCTCTTCAGAATTCTGGTAAGCGCTGCTGAAACAGTTCTCGCGGTCGCGGTCACTTTATGATGTTATGTAAAACAGACCGATTTTGATGTGGGTTCTGCTGCCGCAAAAATATATGAAAAACCTTGTCTTGTCACTGGAAAGGGTCTGTACAGGTCCACGGCTTACAAATGACCTAATTTAACTGGAATTATGAGAAAAAGCCGAGGAAAATGTGAAGTTGTAGATGTTTTAGCTTTTTGACAGAGTTAACATTTAGTCGGAACACGCTGAATGCGTTTTTCCATGTTGGGAATGTAAGAGGTTTGACGAAGTATGTAACAATATTTTCTCTCTCCATAGTGTGCATAACTGAAATGAATGTACCAAGCTGGCTTGTTGAAAAAATCATATGGAATTCAAACAAGCCACGTATTGCTGTCGGGTTTCAAACGATTGAAGAGAATGTTGTTCTTAAGCAAATAATAATGTTTAACTGTCGAATGGTACAGTTACTTTACGTTCTTCCAAAATGGAAACTTTATCTTCGCGATTTGCTTTATAGCAGCAGAAGCATAATTTTCAAAAAAAATCTGCTCTATGTATAGAAGACTGAAATTGAACTGACACTGTGGATGAACCGATTTATGGGCCACCAAGAGATCATGAAAAGGCGTCAACAACAATATGCTCTTTTCCAGGAATTTGTATAACATTGAAATGAAATTCCTGTAAATATAATGCTCACATCCCCAACCTATCATGAGGAAGTGTGGAAGTCATAAGAAACTGTAATGCATGGTGGTCTATGTGTACTTTTGTATGTTTGCCAAATAAAAAAAATTCGAGATTTTTTAAAATCCCAAACTACAGCTAATGAATGTAGTTCTGCGACGGAATAATTTCGCTCAAAAGCGTAAAGAACACTGCTGCTTGTAACAATAACACCATTTTCCTCTATTACTTGAAACACATGAACGTCAATGGTTGACTTGGAGCTGTCAGTTTCGATGAAAAAATCACGCGAATGGTCCGGGTGAGTATTTATAGGTGCATTTATTAAAGCTTGTTTCAATTTATCACATTCCTTTTCTGCTTGTTGTCCCAAATCCAGCATAAATTTTTACCGGTTTACTGACATAACCTTGGATTGTCCAGAAGTCTGTAGTGAATGAAACGACAAAAACTTCTAACTTGACGTGTAGTAGTAGTAACTGTAATGTTACTAATGGGCTGAATTTTGTCTGGATCAAGTTGAATACCAGAAACTGAAATGACATGACCTACAAATTTTACGGGCCACTTTCCAAGCCCCGATTTGCTTAAACTGACAGTAGTTCCTTTATTTGAAAATCTTTCGAATAATGACTTCAAGAAGCTGTTATGTTGATACCAGGTTTGCTCAGCAACAAGTATGACATCGACATAAGTGTCGTTTAAATGTGTTGGGAGGAGTGAGTTCAAACCTCTGATGAAAGCTGCAGATGAAATGCTGAGACTGAAAGATAGCTTGGAAAATTTATACAAATGTCGAAGCATGAAAAGGCCGTATATTTGCGACATTGGTGCGTAATTCGGTCTTCCAGAATAGTGATTTTCAACCTAGTGTGAAGAAAACGGTAACTTCATGAAATTTTTGGCCCAACTCATGGAATGTTCGCGGCCTGTCTGTTTCTGTTCCTATGATGTCTTTAATTAGTCTCTATTCTAAACAAGTCCCAGAGAAACAGCCTTTTTTTGAATAATCTGTAGCGGACTGTTATAAGGGCTAGTTGCTGTTTCAATTATCCTTTTTGGAGCACAGATGCAATTTGCTGTTCTACTTTCAGTTCTTAGCTTTTTCTAAAGACATTTGATCGCGTTAGTCAGTCGTATCTCGATCACTGGTTGGTGACAGTTGGCTGTACTGCTCCTGCACATGTCGTTCGTTCTAACTTGAACAATAACATTGCAGCGTCAGTGGTGATCAATAGACGGCTCACGCCACCGGTTGTTACCTGTCAGGGAGTGCCTCAGGGCAGTCCACTCTTAGTTTTGGTCCTGTTTCTAGAACTGTTGTTCTACATCTACATCTACACGGTTACTCTGCAATTCACACTTAAGTACCTGGTTCATCGAACCATTTTCATACTACTTCTCTACTACTCCACTCTCGAATGGCGCGTGGGAAAAAGGAACACCTAAATCTTTCCGTTCGATCTCTGATTTCTCCTACTTTATTATGAATCATGATCATTTCTCCCTACGTAGGTGGGTGTCAACAAAACATTTTCGCATTCGCAAGAGAAAGTTGGTGATTGAAAATTCGTAAATAGATCCCTCCGCAAAGAAAACCGCCTTTGTTTCAGTGACTGCCACCCCAACTCACGTATCATATCAGTGACAATCTCACCCCTATTGCGCGATAACACGAAACGAGCTGCCCTTCTTTGCACTTTTTCGATGTCCTCCGGCAGTCCCACCTGTCAAGGATCCCACACTGCACAGAAATATTCCAACAGACTCTTTAGTGGGTTTGTGGCATCTTCGCCAATAAATCGCAGTCTTTGTTTCACCTTCCCCACAATATTATCTATGTGGTCTTTCCAGTTTTAGTTACTCGTAATTGTAATTCCTAGGTAATTAGTCGAATTGACAGCCCTTATATTTGTGCAATTTATCGTATAGCCAAAATTTATCGAATTTCTTTTAGTGCCCATTTGGATGACCTCGCACTTTTCTTTGTTTAGTGCCAATTGCCACTTTTCGCACCATACAGAAATTCTCTCTAGATAATTTTGTAATTGGAATTGATCGCCTGATAGTTTTAGTAGACGGTAAATTACAGCGTCATCTGCAAACAACCTAGATCATTTATGTAAATCAGAAACAGCAGAGGGCCTACGACACTATTTTGCTGAACGCCAGATATCACCTCTGTTCTACTGGATGATTTACTGTCTATCACTACGAACTGTGTCCTCCCTGAGAGGAAATCACGAATCCAGTCACACCACTGAGACGATACTCCATATGCACGCAATTTGGTTAATACTCGCTTGTGAGGAACGGTATCAAAGGCCTTCTGGAAACCTACGAATATGGAATCGATCTGAGATCCCTTGTCGACAGCACTCATTACTTCATAAGAATAAAGAGCTAGCTGTGTTGCACAAGAACGATATTTTCTGAATCCGTGTTGGTTATGTATCAATAAGTCACTTTCTTCAAGGAGATTCATAACGTTCGAGTATAGTATATGCTCCAAAATCCTACTGTAAATTGAGGTCGGTGATATGGGTCTGTAATTCAGTGGATTACTCCTATTTCCTTTCCTGAATACTGGTGTGACCTGTGCTACTTTACAGTCTTTAGGAACAGATCTTTCGTCAAGTGAGCGGATGTATATGATTGCTAAGAAAGGCGCTATTGTATCTGCATACTCGGAGAGGAACCTGATTGGTATACCATCTGGCCCGGAAGACTTGCTTTCTTAAGTGAATTGTTTCGCCACACCTAAGATACCTACTTTCATGTCACTCATGCCAATAGCTGTTCTGATTTCGAATTCTGGAATATTTACTTCGTCCTCTTTCGTGAAGGAATTACAGAAAACAGTAAGCTACTGATTGGCTGACAGTTTTAAAACTTTCAGCTGGGAACCCCCAGTTACGGTGTATGCAGTTGACGTTTTAGCCTTCTTTAAGTGAGGAAGTCCCCTTGTTAAAAGCGATAATTGTCTGTTTTTGTTGTGCTTAAGGTGAGCGCTTAAATGAAGACAAATGCAAATACCTCAACCTACGCGTCTTCGAGGATGCTTTCCTTTCTTGAGCCTGTTTTGTGGATCGGCATATAACATTGGGGTTTGTCGTTGATCGTTGTTCGCTGAAGACGGCGGCTTTAAAATGGAAATAGGTTACTGATAAAATTCAGAGTGCTATACTGGAACATAAACGATGGTCGCTTACCGTTTTTCAGAAAGTATATTGTGCAAATTTTCCCTGTTTCCAAAATGGTTGCGGAGAAATTACAGCAGCTGTCTTGCCGATTTAGATGGGAAGGACAATGTTTAAATTACGTTAAGAGATTCTGACGAAGCCATGCATGGAAGGAGCCTTGTCTGCCTCAGAGAGCACACGCAAGATGTCTGCTTTGTATGTCTGATGCATGATGCTGATTGTTACCCGCGGACTGCATATTGTCACGTTACGATTCTTCGCTGGTGTACAGCCAGTAGCTATTGCTTCGCCTGTTGAATTATTTTGCTTTAATTTCAAACTGTGTCACGTTCAAAAATTTTATATTGCGGTGAGCTATCTGGGAGACGAAATCTTGAGGCGGCAAGTGGTCACGACATAATTTCTACTCTTTCACGGGCAGTGGATGGTCTGCGCTCACCTCTTTGAACCGTCATCACCGCATGTTCGTTGGGACGTTGTGTGGAATGACATCAGTTCCCAATTCACATGATAGGAATGGCTTCCTCTCGGTACAGTCATTAGTAAGTTAGTACCTCTCATGAACGTCTACACTAAACTGGACTTACAATGAATTGTTCTCAAGTATCAATAAACGATGTCAATGGAACTTTTGGGTGCGTAGAGGGGCCAAAATAATGCAATTTGTATTTTTTTTGTTTGTGCCCAGTTTCACTTTAAGCGGTAAAGCGCACCCTGGAATGTAATTTGGCATATTAGGTATGGAAGGAATATCTTCGAAGCGATGATGTATGAAAGATATTTGTCATATCAGAGTTAACATGTGGTTGTCATTCTTCAAAACTGTAAAAGCGAATTTTGAAAAAAAATAGAAATTTTGCAAAATACCCCACCACCATTTGTGAAAAATTTTTTAACATCATAAATTACAGAAGCTTTCGATCCACATACACCCACGTGTAATATAACTGGCTTATGAAGGAATATTTTTTGAAAATAAGCTGTTCACAACCTGCTGTCAGAGGATTTTTAGCATACCTAATTAAAATATCTAAACATTAATTATTACTCTAATTATATATTTTACTTATATATGTTTTATGTTTTAAAGTGTTATTTTACGTTTTACGTTTAGTTTTCTTCTTTTGTTTTTCAGTTTACCATTTCACATATATCTGTTTTGTTAACTGGAAATAAAATGCAACTCATTATTATGATATATAGACACAACAATAATGATAATACGTGAAGAAATATTCAACAGAATTTCATATTGTCGCAGGTGATCCTCTGAATATCCTGACTTGTGTCAGGCATAAGTCATTGGTCACCCATGGCGAAAATCATTGATTATGTAATAGTGACTGCAGCTTAATTACACTGTTTCTCAAGAGGAGACTGACGTGAAACTTGTTTAACAGAAGTAGATCTGAAAATTTTCTCACAAATGTCTTCCAACATCGAAAGTCGTATACATCTCAACAACTGTACGTATGCCGTCAACTCTTTGAGACCACCAGAGGGACAAGTTCCTTGTCCTCAGGGATGGTAGTCTATACGGTTCTTTCACGTTCACAGCCCTAAGACTGTAACAATAAAACAGATTTTTCGCCCTCACTGGGAAAGAAAAAATCCCTCAAATACCTTTTGACCTGGTGAGACGTTTCTTTACCAGATTTCGATGCTGTCACAAGGTCATTCGTGACTTCAAAAGTGACTCTAATTCTCGGTCAAACCAAACCATTAGTTTCTTTTAAAACTATAGTGTGAAAACACCATTTCGGCCAACATACCTGAGGACAAGAAACTTGATCATCAGGTGGTCCCAAGTTACTCAGCGTCACAGGTACAGTTGTGGTATGTATACAGCTTTCGATGTTGGAAGACCTTTTGAGAAGATTTTCTGTTGACTGATTTTGATGTCTATCTGCACTTGAGAGACAATATAATTAAGCTGCAGCTACTAGCACATAATCAATTCTTTTCGGCATGGCTTACCAATATACTGAACTCTGACTGATACAAATCAGGACATTTAGAGACCCACCCACGAAAATTTGAGATACTGCTGAATTTTGTTTTATGTTGTGGCCTCTGTCGTCGATATTATGTGAAGAAATTTCTTTCATTTTATACGCTTGGTGTAAGAAAACATTATGTTTTAATAATTTATTTGTATATTATCAGTATTTTAATGATTTTGTAACATAATAATGGGTTCCTTATTATTTTCAATTAACAAAATAGACTATGTGAAATGGTAAACTAAAAAAAGTACAACAAAATTAAGATGTAAAATAACAGTTTAAAACATAAAACACATATAAGTAAGGCAAGTAACTAGACTAATACTTAATGAGCAGATATATTAATTCGGTTTATTGAAAATACTCTGACAGCAGGTTCTCTACAGCCTATTTTCCAAAAATGGTGTTTCAGAAACCAGCTTCATTACATGCTGATGTATCTAACTTGAAAACTTGTTTTTGTTCTTACAAAAGTTCTCATTTTTCAAATTTAATTGATGGTAGTGGGGTTGAGAGGTGGCACTCCACTCTCTCACATTAACAGTATTGTCAGTCAGTTTAACATTCATATTTTAGCTCATGATCTCGGTGTTCCTGAGCGCTGCATTTGGTATGTAAGGTTTATAACATTTTTACATGGGGAAACTGTGGGCGGAATGTTCTTTAATGGCATGTGTAACCTGTAGAGAACTTGTACCTGAGGGGCCGTAATGGAGTTAAAGGATAACAGGAAAAGAGATGGATGGAGGGCCAGAAGTGCTAAGGGCAGCGATCTGGCTGTGTGTGATTCTAGGAAGCAGAGCTCAGTGGATCACACCAGAGCTTCCACTTAGGGTCGGAGAGAAGGGCTCAAGGTCGCAAAACATTTTACCTTGGCCACGCAGAAGTCCATTGTGAAGGCGGCAAGTTGGAACAAAGTGGGTGGAAGAAGCCATTTAAGGGTGACTTCTGTGAACTGAGTTTCTGTGCAAATGCAGAGAAGGTCCTAAAACTTCATACATTCTCACGTTAGAAGCTGGGGCGATACGGACAGAGTGGCTGGTGTACATGTTTAGTGGAGGCAAGGCTGTAACCCCCCCCATCTTCCCAGACGCCAGGAAGTCGCCAGGCAAAAACATATATTTCATGGGCATCACTCTCTGGGAACGGTAACAGTCTTATTTCAGAAATTGGAAATGGTCTGCCGAGAAAGACAGGATCTCTCCATAAATGAGGGACTGTGGTCCTGTCTAGGTAGATATTTTTTGACAAAGCATGGCCTGCCTAGTGTGAGAACGACGCTTCCATATTCCAAAATTATCTTCTTTCAGACAAGAGAGATAATGGAGTCACTGATTGGCTCCTCTCAGGATATGAAAAGTGGAGGCTTATTCCGCCAGTGCGGGAACACCGTTGCTGTGTCTGGGTTGGCTACCAGGCCATCAGAGCTGCAAGAGTGGAGAGTCAATGAGTAGAGAATTGTTCGATTGGTTTGTGCAATGTGGGGGAGCTTTCGTTTCTGCTAACTCGTGTCCTGTACCGACGGTTGGCGGAAAGTGGTTGTGATTCTTTGCCATTCTTCGTCTTTTGGTCCTCCCCTGGTGAGGAACATTAGGTCTTTCCCTAGCAGGTAAGCCTTGTGCTCTGCATCTTCAAATCAAATGGTTCAAATGGCTCTGCGCACTATGGGACTCAACTTCTAAGGTCATCAGTTCTCTAGAACATAGAACTAATTAAACCTAACTAACCTAAGGACATCACACACATCCATGCCGGAGGCAAGATTCGAACCTGCGACCGTAGCGGTCTCGCGGTTCCAGACTGTAGCGCTTAGAATAGCTCGGCCACCTCGGCCGGCGGTCTGCATTTTGAGGTGGACTAAGGGCCAGTAGCAGTTTCCATCTGTACCGACATTGGCCCAGCATACCTTCTCAGACATATCGTACGTTACAAGGGGGAACTTATTCGTCCTGAGTCGGCCCTCTGACGTTTGACAAATCCAGCACGCACCGTGCCTGTGAGTCAAACTGGTACGGCCAGACCAGCGAATGGGTGCACCTCACACTGAAGTCTTCCGGAATTTCAGCGCTCTAATAGGGAAGTTTCCCGCGTTCTTAAGATCAGAACGCCAGACTGCATAGTTTGCTAATTTTTGTGGACGCATCTGAACATCACAGCTGCCGCAGCACACGGCTCCTGGCCCACAGCGCGCCATCTTCTGCTGCCGCCTGAATGTAGGTGAAAGGCGCTGCACCGGCGTAGGATTGTTAAATGATATTCACAGATCGTTGTTCTCAGGTGAACCATGGTTTCTGCTTACTTGGTCGTAGCTTATTCCACCTGAATAGAGTTGATCCTCACAGTGGATTCGTCTAAACAAAATTTGATTGCGTTGTAAAAAGAAATAATTCAGGGGAGAATTTGTATAGCTTCCGCCCGAATGTATGCTTTGCCAATCAAATACCATTCCTTTTATGATATGTATTTATCATTTATGTGTAAGATTCACCACCTAGATGTAGTTACAAAAGGGTTGATAAAACTTAAGCCAGTGTTCTCATACATACTTCCTACTACTTACCGTTTCCATTTTATTGTAGTAATACATGGGTACACCAGAAATTTAAGGTTGAGTCTTAGTAAATTAATTAGTTTAGCTATTTATCTGAGTTCTGAAAGTGACCACAGGCATAGGAAACCAAATTGCCACGGGGAAATTCCCTAATTCACATATAAAAATGTAGGTTGTAGCTTACGATTTGAAGGTTATTAAGAAGATAATACTTTTCTGTACATAAAAATAATAATTTTCAGAATCACTCAGACATATATTTATGATTATAGCAAGTGACAGCTTGCAGGGTATATTGAAAAATTTCAAATTATTACAAAATTCTATTATACAGTTTTCAAGAACGTTAATTACGTATCAACTTTTATACGAGAAACATTTTTATATGATATTGTTTCGAAGAAATTCGCTTCAAATCAAATATGCATTGTTGTAATTTTGGGGTTTATTTTAGCCCTTAAAAGTGAAATTAGACACAAACAAAAATACGTATTGCATTATGTTGCCCCTTTTACACACCCTCCAAGTTTAACTGAGATCGTTTATTGGCACCTGGGAATGTTCCGTTTTTATTGATTCGGCTGCACGTTGTCGATGTCGATCTTTGGACACGCTTTCGCACAGATTTACCTGCAGTGGTCAAGTGGAGAAATGGCTATGGCTGCGGAATCAACTTGCTTTCCTCGCCAGGACTTCAGTCACTGTTTACACCACCCACATTACCTTGCGGCCGGATTCCTCCTACTTTCCGATGTCATTTTGGACATCTTGTTGTTGCTAGATTTCGAATTTTCAGTAGTATGTGCTTTCCGCGTAATGGAAAGCCTCGCAATTGTCCCGTTATCGGAACAAGTTTTCTAACATGTTAAATCTCACGTTTACCAGACAGGATGCTGGTTAAGGTGGTCAGCGGATTTGGCCCGTATCTGTTAGAGATTCCAACACGCCCTATCGGGGTATATGACCCTTATCATTTGTCGTATCTGGTTTTGGAAAGCTTTTTCGCCGATTCTGTTCTCTGTTATACATAGGGACGCATTTTGTCGTTTAGCTGTACGTTGCTGCAGCATCAGTTTTTTAAAGAAGCGCTGAAGCATATGTCTGCAAATTCACAAAAAAATAGCGGACTGGAAACAGATAGGCAATAGGACCGAATCTTGCTCGGACCATGGATGTTTCACTCTTCGTTTAACCTCAGTGATGTGTGGGGGAGTCGCCAGAAACGACGAGTGGTTCGGATTCCACGAACAAAATAAAAAAAAAAAATGAGGTCAAAACATTGAACTATCAAACAGCTGGTCTGTGCTCGATTCTTGGTCGTCGTTTATTTTACATACGATTTTTTTCGGTGTATCTAATAATGTTCTAATAGTTAGAATACTTCTCTCTATTCTTTTAAATAAAATAACTGGAGGTGTGATTAATAACCGAGTAAGTATATGTAACGTATTGACTGTTAAGTTTATTGTGACACATGACGCGTTGTGATAGGATTTTTGATGGTGCTCAAGCGATCTGCACCATGAAAGTGGTACCACCGAAATCTACCTCTCTTTGTCAACTGTCTCATGTATAATTTTTTCTGTTGTTGTTGTGGTCTTCAGTCCTGAGACTGGTTTGATGCAGCTCTCCATGCTACTCCATCTTGTGCAAGCTTCCTCATCTCCCAGTACCTACTGCAACCTGCATCCTTCTGAATCTGCTTAGTGTATTCATCTCTTGGTCTCCCTCTAGGATTTTTACCCTCCACGCTGCCCTCCAGTACTAAATTGGTGATCCCTTGATGCCTCAGAACATGTCCTACCCACCGATCCCTTCTTCTGGTCAAGTTGTGCCACAAATTCTCTTCTCCCCAATCCTGTTCAATACTTCCTCATTAGTTATGTGATCTACCCATCTAATCTTCAGCAATCTTCTGTAGCACCACATTTCGAAAGCTTCTATTCTCTTCTTGTCCAAACTATTTATCGTCCATATTTCACTTCCATACATGGCTACACTCCATACAAATACTTTCAGAAATGACTTCCTGACACTTAAATCTATACTCGATGTTAACAAATTTCTCTTCTTCAGAAACGCTTTCCTTGCCATTGCCAGTCTACATTTTATATCCTCTCTACTTCGACCATCATCAGTTATTTTGCTCCCCAAATAGCAAAACTCCTTTACTACTTTAAGTGTCTCATCACCCGACTTAATTCGACTACATTCCATTATCCTCGTTTTGCTTTTGTTGATGTTCATCTTATATCCCCCTTTCAAGACACTAACCATTCCGTTCAACTGC
Organism: Schistocerca gregaria; assembly: GCF_023897955.1. Taxonomy (NCBI): domain Eukaryota; kingdom Metazoa; phylum Arthropoda; class Insecta; order Orthoptera; family Acrididae; genus Schistocerca; species Schistocerca gregaria. The sequence continues at coordinate 439,674,242 of NC_064931.1, read as the reverse complement.
TCTTCTAGGTCCTTTGCTGTCTCTGACAGAATTACGATGTCATCGGCGAACCTCAACATTTTGATTTCTTCACTATGGATTTTAATACCTACTCCGAATTTTTCTTTTGTTTCCTTCTCTGCTTGCTCAGTATACAGATTGAATAACATCGGGGAGAGACTACAACCCTGTCTCACTCCTTTCCCAACCACTGCTTCCCTTTCATGTCCCTCGACTCTTATAACTGCCATCTGGTTTCTGTACAAATTGTAAATAGCCTTTCGCTCCCTGTATTTTACCACTGCTACCTTCAGAATTTGAAAGAGAGTAATCTAATCAACATTGTCAAAATCCTTCCCTAAGACTACAAGTGCTAGAAACGTAAGTTTGCCCTTCCTTAATCTAGCTTCTAAGATAAGTCGTAGGGTCAGTATTGCCTCACGTGTTCCAACATTTCTATGGAATCCAGGTCGGCTTCTACTAGTTTTTCCATTCGTCTGTAAAGAATTCGCGTTAGTATTTTGCAGCTGTGACTTATTAAACTGATTGTTCGGTAATTTTCACATCTGTCAACACCTGCTTTCTTTGGGATTGGAATTATTATATTCTTCTTGAAGTCTGATGGTATTTTGCCTGTCTCATACATCTTGCTCACCAGATGGTAGAGTTTTGTCAGGACTGGCTCTCCCAAGGCCGTCAGTAGTTCGAATGGAATGTTGTCTCCTCCAGGGGCCTTGTTTCGACTCAGGTCTTTCAGTGCTCTGTCAAACTCTTCACGCAGTATCGTATCTCCCATTTCATCTTCATCTACATCCTCTTCCATTTCCATAATATTGTCCTCAAGTACATCGGCCTTGTATAGACCCTCTATATACTCCTTCCACCTTTCTGCTTTCCCTTCTTGGCTTAGAACTGGGTTTCCATCTGAGCCCTTTATGTTCATACAAGTGGTTCTCTTATCTCCAAAGGTCTCTTTAATTTTCCTGTAGGCAGTATCTACCATACCCCTAGTGAGATAAGCCTCTACATCCTTACATTTGTCCTCTAGCCATCCCTGCTTAGCCATTTTGCACTTCCTGTCGCTCTCATTTTTGAGACGTCTGTACTCCTTTTGGCCTGCTTCATTTACTGCATTTTTATATTTTCTCCTTTCATCAATTAAATTCAATATTTCTTCTGATACCGAAGGATTTCTACTAGCCCTCGTCTTTTTACCTACTTGATTCTCTGCTGCCTTCAATATTTCATCCCTCATAGCTACCCATTCTTCTTCTACTGCATTTCTTTCCCCCATTCCTGTCAGTTGTTCCCTTATGCTCTCCCTGAAACTCTGTACAACCTCTGGTTCTTTTGTTTATCCAGGTCCCATCTCCTTAAATTCCCACCTTTTTTTCAGTTTCTTTAGTTTTAATCTACAGGTCATAACCAATAGATTGTGGTCAGAGTCCACATCTGCCCCTGGAAATGTCTTACAATTTAAAACCTGGTTCCTAAATCTCTGTCTTAGCATTATATAATCTATCTGAAATCTGTCAGTATCTCCAGGCTTCTTCCATGTATACAGCCTTCTTTTATGATTCTTGAACCAAGTGTTAGCTATGATTAAGTTGTGCTGTGTGCAAAATTCTACCAGGCGGCTTCCTCTTTCATTCCTTAGCCCCAGTCCATATTCACCTACTACGTTTCCCTCTCTCCCTTTTCCTACTACGGAATTCCAATCACCCATGACTATTAAATTTTCGTCACCCTTCACTATCTGAATAATTTCTTTTATTTGATCATACATTTCTTCAATTTCTTTGTCATCTGCAGAGCTAGTTGGCATATAAACTTGTACTACTTTAGTAGTCTTGGCCACAATAATGCGTTCACTATGCTGTTTGTAGTAGCTTACCCGCATTCCTATTTTCCTATCCATTATTAAACCTACTCCTGCATTACCCCTATTTGATTTTGATTTTTTCCACAGGTGAAGAATTTCATAGCACAACTTCTAAATTATGCGACATCACAGCAAAGTAGAGAATTTCAACATAGGGTGGATGTAATAATAATTCATAGTCCATAGCCAATTGTCCGAGCCTGTCTGTTATGATATGCTTTTCTACGCTTGGTAAGCAAGAAAACTGATATATGATAGATGTGTTTTTAGCAACGTGAATGAGATATGTTTCCCATAAACAATGTACCGGGAAACATGTCAATGCGGCGAGATTTTGTTGGTTCGTAGTGCATGGTGTGACAAATACTCATGTTTCACCTGTTTCTATTATAATTTACACCCCACTGATAGTGAGAACACTCACGAATACATGATCACTTAGAATTACTCAACAATATGCTTTATATGTATTTTTATATATTGTGTCATGGTGAATTACAATACATTATATATATTTGTTTGATTATTTTTCACATCTTTCGATGTTTTACTGTAAAAGAAAGGCAAAGAAAAGTATTCTGGCTATAACACTATTCCCTAATAACTGAACGTTTAGTTCTGTCACGGGAAAAGCTACGTATAATACTAACTGCCGTGAAATACGCTAATATTACCCTCTGAGAGGATTTCAAAGTTCGGCTGTGCGTGTGTCTAATGAAAAACGGTGTGAAGTTGACAGTAAAACAAAACGGGCCTTAGCCTTGTGAGTTAACAGAAGTGACAAAATTATAACTGAATGAAAAAAATGAACCGTCGCCAGCCTAATTAGGCACATTAATTTCGAAATATATATATTTGAGAAAATTAGATATTAGTTACTGAAGATACTTTTGTTGAGATTTCCCTTTGAATAGCAAACAAGATACAAACTGACACAGTGTACTTTGTACAGCAGCATGTAGCAGCGTTTACCAATAACACACAAACCAGTAAATTGTGGGGAGCAAAACTGCACCGAGCTCATACTAATGACGGCCACATTCACTAGCATTTCTTAATCAAAATACTGAAATATCACTGCATGAAATGCAGAACTAATTTTGAACAAGAGGGGCTTCTATCTTGACTGAGATGAATACCACAAATAAAGATGAATAACATCGTAAACACACAGTTTAATCTCTTCTGCATATAGCAATTTTACTTTCCAACAGTAATAGTTCTTTTTTTTCCTTAATAGAAGGACACTATGATGGGGATCCATAAACTGGCATATTTTTACTAGCCAACGTTCTTTGATTAATGCAAAAGTAAAAAACTCTCTCTAAAAGCTAATCATTTACTTTAATTACTTTGCAAGGTAAGAAAGTGCAACACTGGGCTTAGTTAACATCAAAAGAAAACATTCATGATGGATACCAAAGCTACACTATTTTTGAAAATGTGCATAACTTCACTTGTAATAGTACTACTGCAAATCGGTTCATCAGAGATTTATATATACTTGTACTTCAGTCACCTGTGAAGCAGATATTTTTGGCAATAATATTTACACAATCTTGCACTGTAATCCTACAAAACAATACTTTATAATAAACTAAGGATACTTTAGCAAAAGCCTATCCCACTTCACATTTATGGTTTTAGCTTTTAAATAATTAAGGTTTTCACTTTCCTATTGATTGATCTTTAAATTTTCGTAGTTAAACTTCCTGTCTTAACAATTTCACTTGGAGTAGTCCACAAACAAAGCATCCAAATTTTACTCTTACTTGAACCTTTGCTACTCCTTTTACTTTAGACAAAAAATCACTTTGAAACACATAATGCCAGAATTGTTCATTTAAATCAGGACACTCAGTTTTAGTAGCACTTAGGTGAGGACCCTATGTAGGTTCGTGATCAGGATTGAAGTTATTGTACCGATCACGAATTGACGTTTTATGTGATTATTACTGAAACAACACACAAATTAACTAGTCAATGCCAATATACATTACGTAACTGAATGTACGAAGTCTCTGAAGCAGTGGCGAAAATTAGTGGCAGGCGAAATGGCGGCTAACTGTACTCACGGCTCTTGATGGGCGAATGCTCTATAAAATCTCTTCTCGGCGTCGGATTCTGAACATATTAGAGCCATTCCATTATTCCGTCAATACCAAATAATAGCCAGATACACATCTGAGGCCAATCCCTTCTAATGCAGCTTCCAATTAACCTCTCTTAAAACCGTCGAGGTGTACCGTGCTAAGGGTAGCCACACATTGCGTGCACACGAAGGAGCCGCTCAATTCGACCGCCAAACCCACCTTCTACGTACCACCATGCCACTTTCGTTAAGGAGGGACTTCCCTACAGCGTTTAGATGTTACAAATGCAAGTGTACTAAGCATGAACCAGCTTTTAACGAACATACTTCTTTCGTAAACACATTCATATTACAATAATTTAAAATTTCAACATATTCTTTTGCTTTTTTGTCATATATACGTTACAAAACGCTAATTTTCTTGCCATACATCAAGGAGTTCAAATGATACAGAATGCACACACATAAATTGCAGATACACAGTTACTTAATATAAACCTACTCCTAATTGATATAAGGGTTACATGGCTATCAAAATGCTATCAGTTACGCCGAAAAAAATAACGCCACGGTGGCGGTGACATGAATCCCAAATCACCTCGATAAGCTGCAGACAGTCGGGAGACTCCAGTAGAGCCACATTCAGCTTCCAAAGATTTCTCTCATACCACACCCTACCGCGGTCGAGGGTGACGGTACAGACATACGCTGCATGGTTGATAAAAGCGACATGCCAAATCTCCGCCAGTCGGGTTCCTCCCACCAGCGAGCGTGAGATACGAAAGCGATCAAGGCGATTAGAAAAACGTGCAGTGTAGTGACCGAGACCGGGTCGGTCACCTCGAACGTGTTCCCACGTGTCTACAAGGTGGAGACGGTCGACAGTCATACCAAGCTCTGTGCAAGGCGAATGACGCATAGTTGATCGTCGGGGTGTAGGGTGGAATTAAATATGCATTTGCCGCCTCGTGAAAAGAGGTAAGACTGCCTCCACAAGGACAGAAGAGCGTTCCCTACGCTCCCTGCTCCTGAAGGAGCGTAGACGTTAATAACTCAGTCGCCGAAGAGTGTGCGACCCACACCCCTCGCATGTGGATATCGTTGACGGGTAACTCTTCGCGTATTAGGATCTCCCCACCGCTACAGCTATAGTGTGGGAGAAGAAAGGATATACCCAAATGGGTTAATAGAACCATCAACATGAACATCTTGTAAGAGAATCAAGTCTAACTAGGTCATGCGAAATGTATCGTGCAACAACGCCAGTTTATGAGGCGCGCGGGTAGTGTTGATATAAACCTTAATTAGGTGACACATCTGTTTCGGCACTACTACTGTCGAGACATGGGGTTCACCAGTTTCATCAGGCCAGGACAGACCGCACAAGACGTTCGAAGCCGTGTGAAGTAGTGGGAGAGACAACCGGTGGTATGCGTGCGACCGTTGTATCCACATGCCGTTCCGATTCCTCCTCTACGTCGTCCACTCAAGAAACAGAAGCAGCACCAGCGCTTTGTCCAGGGGTAGAATCATCGGATCACTGCTGCAGGTCGGCGTCTTCCAGAGACGGCTTGTTAACAGAGGGCGCAGGAGGTGGGGGTGTATGAAGTCACAGGCTGCGGAGGACAACCGCTGAGGTAGCGGGGAAGGCGACACGCTCAACAGCAGGCCTTTCGAGATCGATGCGTCATCCGACGCCGATTCACCATCCCGTATGGCCATCCTGAGGAGACAATCGTCAGACGGCGTATTACTAGGTTTCTCACGCTTCCTCGGTGACTTAATGTTTCCGAACATGTTGTTCCGTATCGGAGTGGGATCGGCCGTCACCCGACGCCGCTCCAACCGAAAGGAAAGCAAAGGTTGGTACGAAGCCCGAGTTGTTCATCGCTACTGTAACGTCAAAAAATGGTTAAAATGGCTCTGTGCACTATGGGACTTAACATCTGAGGTCATCGGTCCTCTGGAACTTAGAACTACTTAAACCTAACTAACCTAAGGACATCACACACATCCATGCCCGAGGCAGGATTCGAACCTGCGACCGTAGCAGTCACGCGGTTCCGGAATGCAGTGCCTAGAACCGCTTGGCCACCGCAGCCGGCTACTGTACATCGGTTCTTTAGTTCTGACGGGCATCTGAGGACGTCGTTTACGCCGGAGGTGATGGAGAGGGAATCTGAGGACTCGCCACCCCGTCGGCGTCCCGCGACGACGGCATATCGGAAGGAATCTGGCCAGGTGCCTCTGACATCTTCGCAACAGCGGCTACGTAACAGGGAGTACTGCAAGTGTGGCAGGTGAAGCTAAGTCTTCTACCAGCGTCGAATTAGGTGTCTGAACAGGCAATCCGACCGGACGTGGCCTTTCTAGCCACATCTCGCACACGTTCGCGGCTGTTCGTCGTACATGACTATCGTTCGCACGCCGCCAATCATCATATAAGATGACACGTGCTTTGTCAATTCGAGTTTGATCCAGCCCACGCCATTTAAGACATCGTAGGTCTCGAAGGTCTGCCACTTTCCTGGGACGTGACTGAAGACACTACCCTGAGTCTCTGTTGATCCATAATGGACAGGAGAAATCATTGGTCAAGTAATTATCAATGAAATTCGCCAACAGCCCTGTAATTCAGATTTTATTTTATTTTATTTAGGCTACTAGTTTCGGCATTCCATTACGCCACCTTCAGGCTACCGAAACTGGTACCCAAAATAAAATCTCTATTACACGGCAGTTGGCGAATTTCATTAGTAAACACTACCGTAAGATCGAAAGACAGATACGACCACTTCTAGAGGTACCTCAAAAGGAAGTTCGAAAACAGCTAGGGTGCGGAGGTTCAACGCTGCGTGATCATCCGAACCTGCTCAGACGAGGTCATAAGGTGTGTTTAAATTTCAGTGCTCGGATGAAACGTCACACAACATGAGCGCAAATTTTTTCGGTCCGCAGTTTGATGTACATGAGGCTGCTTGTGATGGAGAAGCGAATTCTTACAACACCTTGAGGTGCGAGTTGAAGTTCGTCACGTATGAACTGTTCCACTTCGTGCGCTCGAGATTGTGCGTGTTCCTCTTGAAAGGTGATCTTTACAGTCGCACGGCGGTAAGATAACGAAATTGCAAATCAGAACGTGAGTGAATATAGTGAAGTAGCACTGTACGTTAACGTATAAACAACAACACGCCCACAGGCGCAATGCACGTCCGCCTCATATTATGAATATGAGCCGAGTAACATAGTACTAGAAAACATGTCAGCGCGGCCAGATTTCGTTCGACTGTTGCGCATGGTACGAGAAATATTCATGTTTTGCCTGTTTCTATGATAAGTTTCACCCCGCTTATTGTGAAAACACAAATAGTTAAACAGTTTGGATAAGGCAATAATATACCTTGTGTTTGTTTTTATACTATTATCATGATGAATTACAATACATCATATATCGTTATTTGATTATTAATCACACCTCTCGATGTTTTACTTAAAAAAGGCAATTAAAAGTGTTCCGACTATCAAAATTTTATAAGATACACCGAAAAACATATCGAATGACAAAGGCGACGATCAAGGACCGAACACGGACGAGCGGTTTGTTAATTCAATGTTTGGATCGCTCGACCGCTGACCTCGGTGATGGGTGTCCAAGCTACATAGTGCACAGAGCGCCAACACAAAAACTTTAATAACTTGAACATTATTAACTTTGGATGCCGCATTACATTCATAACAATGTATTTTTAGACGATGTTTTGATGTATGGCATTGAAAATACGATGTTCTGTCATCAACTTTAACCTCGACTTTTTAAAAAACTAGGGAGTCTCTAGCAAAAATCCGAAATACTTATCTCTTTATTTCAAATATAAAACGTCCTTTCAAAACTTGATAAAATGTCAGATCTTCCCCTTGTAAGTAAAACCTCAAAAAGATTTTGGTTTTAAGTAAAATCAGTATGCAGTTCGAAATTCCCTCTTCATTCAATCAGCGACCATTTTGGCACCGAAACGGAAGATAACAGATAGAAGGCTCAAATACTGAAATCGGTCTTCCGAAATTTTCACCGCAGGAGGTCGTTACAATATCCCTTTTTTCAATCACCGTACGAGCGTCGAAATGGCAGACAGTGAAGTAAACGATCGCGGAATAGGAACGAAACTAAAATCGGTTAGTAGTGAATGAATGAATGTCGTGTGACTAAGGCCCCCCGTCGGGTAGACTGTTCGCCGCGTGCAAGCCTTCCGATTTGACGCCACTTCGGCTACCTGCGCGTCGATGGGGATGAAATGATGATGATTAGGACAACACAACACGTAGTCCCTGAGCGGATAAAATCCATGACCCAGCTGTGAATCGAACCCGGCCTTTAGGATTGACATTCTGTCGCGCTGACCACTCAGCTAACGGGATATGATACCTATATGATTTTGCACATAATACACTCATGGAAATTGAAATAAGAACACCGTGAATTCATTGTCCCATGAAGGGGAAACTTTATTGACACATTCCTGGGGTCAGATACATCACATGATCACACTGACAGAACCACAGGCACATAGACACAGGCAACAGAGCATGCACAATGTCGGCACAAGTACAGTGTATATCCACCTTTCGCAGCAATGCAGGCTGTTATTCTCCCATGGAGACGATCGTAGGGATGCTGGATGTAGTCCTGTGGAACGGCTTGCCATTCCGTTTCCACCTGGCGCCTCAGTTGGACCAGCGTTCGTGCTGGACGTGCAGACCGCGTGAGACGACGCTTCATCCAGTCCCAAACATGCTCAATGGGGGACAGATCCGGAGATCTTGCTGGCCAGGGTAGTTGACTTACACCTTCTAGAGCACGTTGGGTGGAACGGGATACATGCGGACGTGGATTGTCCTGTTGGAACAGCAAGTTCCCTTGCCGGTCTAGGAATGGTAGAACGATGGGTTCGATGACGGTTTGGATGTACCGTGCACTATTCAGTGTCCCCTCGACGATCACCAGAGGTGTACGGCCAGTGTAGGAGGTCGCTCCCCACACCATGATGCCGGGTGTTGGCCCTGTGTGGCTCGGTAGTATGCAGTCATGAATGTGGCGCACACGTGCACGGCGCCAAACACGCATACGACCATCATTGGCACCAAGGCAGAAGCGACTCTCATCGCTGAAGACGACACGTCTCTATTCGTCCCTCCATTCACTCTTGTCGCGACACCACAGGAGGCGGGCTGCACGATGTTGGGGCGTGAGCGGAAGACGGCCTAACGGTGTGCGGGACCGTAGCCCAGCTTCATGGAGACGGTTGCGAATGTTCCTCGCCGATACCCCAGGGGCAACAGTGTCCCTAATTTGCTGGGAAGTGGCGGTGCGGTCCCCTATGGCACTGCGTAGGATCCTACGGTCTTGGCGTGCATCCGTGCGTCGCTGCGGTCCGGTCCCAGGTCGACGGGCACGTGCACCTTCCGCCGACCACTGGCGACAACATCGATGTACTGTGGAGACCTCACGCCCCACGTGTTGAGCAATTCGGCGGTACGTCCACCCGGCCTCCCGCATGCCCACTATACGCCCTCGCTCAAAGTCCATCAACTGCACATACGGTTCACGTCCACGCTGTCGCGGCATGCTACCAGTGTTAAAGACTGCGATGGAGCTCCGTATGCCACGGCAAACTGGCTGACACTGACGGCGGCGGTGCACAAATGCTGCGCAGCTAGCGCCATTCGACGGCCAACACCGCGGTTCCTGGTGTGTCCGCTGTGCCGTGCGTGTGATCATTGCTTGTACAGCCCTCTCGCAGTGTCCGGAGCAAGTATGGTGGGTCTGACACACCGGTGTCAATGTGTTCTTTTCTCCGTTTCCAGGAGTGTATATGAAAGAACTTACTCCCCCTTCTATTATCGTAGATCGCTGAACCAATGAAGGGTACCTGATGACTGGAAAAATGTGCAGGTCATTCCTGTATTCAACAAGTGACGTAGGACAGGTGCACGTATTTATAGGCCGGCATCGTTGACGTCAACCTGTTGTACAATTGTGGAATATGTTTTATGCTCAAGAATTCTGGGGTTTTAGGAGAAGGAAAATCCCCTTTATAAAAATCGACATGGTTTCCACAAACTAAGATCTTGCGAATCTCGGTTCGCTCTGTTCCTCTATGAGATCCATAACACTGTAGACAACGGCGAGTAAGTAGATGCCCTGTTCCTTGACTTCAGAACGGCGTTAGACACCGTCCTGCACTGCAGTTTAATGAAAAATAAGAACTTACCAAATACTGGACCAGATCTGCGACTGGATTTAAGACCTCCTTGCACATAGAGCTCAACACATCGCTCCTAACGAAATAAAATCGACAGATGTAATCGTAATTTCCGGAGTACCTGGACAAGGAAGTGTGATTGGACCGTTTATAATGTATATAAATGATCTAGTAGAAAGTATCGGAAGCTCTTTAAGACTGTTCATAAATGGTGCGGTTGTCTAAAAGAAAGTGGCAACGCAAGAAGAAAGAACAGTTTGTGGCCGAGCGGTTCTAAGCGCTACAGTCTGGAACCGCGCGACTGCTACGGTCGCAGGTTCGAATTCTACCTCGTGCATGGATGTGTGTGTTGTCCTTAGGTCAGTTAAGTTTAAGTAGTTCTAAGTTCTAGGGGACTGACGACTTCAGAAGTTAAGTCCCATAGTGTTCAGAGCAATTTGAACCATTTTTTGAAGAACATGTTAGGGTTAGGTTAGTGTTGTTTAACGTTCCGTCGACAACGAGGTCATTAGAGACGGAGCGCAAGCTCGGGTTAGGGAAGGATGGGGAAGGAAATCGGCCGTGCCCTTTCAAAGGAACCATCCCGGCATTTGCCTGAAACGATTAAGGGAAATCACGGAAAACCTAAATCAGGATGGCTGGAGACGGGATTGAACCGTCGTCCTCCCGAATGCGAGTCCAGTGTGTTAACCACTGCGCCACCTCCCTCGGTTTTTGAAGAACAGATTTGCAAAATGATCTGCAGAGGAATCATGAATGGCGCAGGTTCTGGCAGTTCACCCTGAAAGTAAATAAATGTAGCACCTTGCGCATAGATAGGATAAGAAATCCACTACTGTACAACACTACTGATGACCAAGTGATGGAAACAGTATCAATCCTAAAATATCTAGGAGTAAGTAGTCAGAGCGACCTTAAGTGGACTGAGCAATATTACAAATAGAACGAAAAGCAGAAGATGGAGTGAGATTCACAAGAAAAACTTTAAGGAAACTCAACCACGGAGACAGTGGTTTGCAAGGCGCTTTTATGACCGATTCTTGAGTATTGTTCACCAATCTGGGATTCTTACCAGGTAGAACTGACAGAAGAAAAAGAGAATATCCAACAAAGAGCAGCATATTTCGTCACGGGTCGGTTAAGCCTGCGCGGGAGCGTTACAGAGTTGTTCAATGAACTCCAGCCACAGACGTTGCAAGAGAGGCGTTGTGCATCAGTGAGAGGTTTAGTATTGAAAATTCGAGTTTGCTCTTTCCACGACGAAACGGACAGCATTTTACTACCTCCCACATACATCTCAAGAAGTGAGCACGACGAAAAAATGCTAGAAATTAGAGATTACCGTCAATCATTCTTCCCGTGCGCCTTCCCGGGTGGAGCAGGGAAGTGGGGATCAGTTAGTGGTATCAGAAATACCCTACGCCACGCACAGTTAGGTGGCTTGTGGAGTGCGATTTAAACGTAAATGTAGATGTAGATGAGTTGAAACCTACAATTTGTCTTCGCAGGAAACCTTTACATGGGCCGGGCGGTGTGGCCGAACGGTTCTAGGCGCTTCAGTCTGGAACCGCGCGACCGCTACGGTCGCAGGTTCGAATCCTGCCTCGGGCATGGATGTGTGTGATGTTCTTAGGTTAGTTAGGTTCTGAGTTCTGAGTTCCCTAGGTTCTGAGTTCTAGGGGACTGATGACCTCCGATGTTAAGTCCCATAATGCTCAGAGCCATTTGAACAAACCTTTACATGTTCTGGCTGTCCTCATGGGGCAGTCGTCATAGTGAGGAAATTGTCTTCATCTTCAACATCTCGGCCAGTCTGAAACCTCCCTGAATGGTGATTTAGTTAATACTGCCCGTAATTCGTTTATATCATAATACGCATAATACACTCCTGGAAATTGAAATAAGAACACCGTGAATTCATTGTCCCAGGAAGGGGAAACTTTATTGACACATTCCTGGGGTCAGATACATCACATGATCACACTGACAGAACCACAGGCACATAGACACAGGCAACAGAGCATGCACAATTTCGGCACTAGTACAGTGTATATCCACCTTCCGCAGCAATGCAGGCTGCTATTCTCCCATGGAGACGATCGTAGAGATGCTCTATGTAGTCCTGTGGAACGGCTTGCCATGCCATTTCCACCTGGCGCCTCAGTTGGACCAGCGTTCGTGCTGGAGGTGCAGACCGCGTGAGACGACGCTTCATCCAGTCCCAAACATGCTCAATGGGGGACAGATCCGGAGATCTTGCTGGCCAGGGTAGTTGACTTACACCTTCTAGAGCACATTGGGTAGCACGGGATACATGTGGACGTGCATTGTCCTGTTGGAACAGCAAGTTCCCTTGCCGGTCTAGGAATGGTAGAACGATGGGTTCGATGACGGTTTGGATGTACCGTGCACTATTCAGTGTCCCCTTGACGATCACCAGAGGTGTACGGCCAGTGTAGGAGATCGCTCCCCACACCATGATGCCGGGTGTTGGCCCTGTGTGCCTCGGTGGTATGCAGTCCTGATTGTGGCGCTCACCTGCACGGCGCCAAACACGCATACGACCATCATTGGCACCAAGGCAAAAGCGACTCTCATCGCCGAAGACGACACGTCTCCATTCGTCCCTCAATTCACGCCTGTCGCGACACCACAGGAGGCGGGCTGCACGATGTTGGGGCGTGAGCGGAAGACGGCCTAACGGTGTGCGGGACCGTAGCCCAGCTTGATGAAGACGGTTGCGAATGGTCCTCGCCGATACCCCAGGACTAACAGTGTCCCTAATTTGCTGAGAAGTGGCGGTGCGGTCCCCTATGGCACTGCGTAGGATCCTACGGTCTTGGCGTGCATCCGTGCGTCGCTGCGGTCCGGTCCCAGGTCGACGGGCACGTGCACCTTCCGCCAACCACTGGCGACAACATCGATGTACTGTGGAGACCTCACGCCCCACGTGTTGAGCAGTTCGGCGGTACGTCCACCCGGCCTCCCGCATGCCCACTATACGCCATCGCTCAAAGTCCGTCAGCTGCACATACGGTTCACGTTCACGCTGTCGCGGCCTGCTACCAGTGTTAAAGACTGCGATGGAGCTCCGTATGCCACGGCAAACTGGCTGACACTGACGGCGGCGGTGCACAAATGCTGCGCAGCTAGCGCAATTCGACGGCCAACACCGCGGTTCCTGGTGTGTCCGCTGTGCCGTGCGTGTGATCGTTGTTTGTACAGCCTTCTCGCAGTGTCCGGAGCAAGTATGGTGGGTCTGACACACCGGTGTCAATGTGTTCTTTTTTCCATTTCCAGGAGTGTATTAAATTTAAAGTGATCTTATAACTCATCGAGCCACATTCCGCGCGATACGGTTCACGTCGCTGATTTAATTATCTGTGAACGCACTGATACAGCCTGAAATGTATGTGTGAAGAACAATCACCATTGTTGGATACGACTCTATTACGTTTCTTCCTGAGGATATATACAAAAATAACAGGTGACTGTTAAATGAAGATAACCGTTATGATGCGGAACGTGTAACTTAGTTTATAAAATTAACACACACACACACACACACACACACACACACACGTACACTAGAAATAGAGAGAGAGAGAGAGAGAGAGAGAGAGAGAGAGAGAGATTCGTGTATGAAACAAATAGCGTTACCAAGCATGTAGGATTTCTATTTGCATCTGAAGCTCCTTCTTTTCTGTCCGGCATTTAGGCTCTGTCATGCACACTTTAATTCATTTCTTCTTCTAGTATGTTACTGTTGTTTCCGAAATAAGATAATCAACAAAGTTCATAAATGATCAAAAATAATAAAAATAACGTGGGGTTGTTATCAGCATGTTAAACTGGGTTCTGTTTCAACCTTATAAAATTGTATATCATTTGCCTAGGCACTTCTGCTGTCAGAAAACGATAGATAATTTACTGAGATACTTTCTTAGATTTATATCGCATTATCAGTGAGCAATAGTCTGTTCCCTCTAACTTCAGTCAACGGATAACCGGATTATCGTTTAAAAGAAAATCCATCTCTTGCCATTATTGGTGGCTCTAAATAAGGACAAACCAAAACTCGTTGAAGATGCTTAATGAAATCCCTTCACATATCCCGTTTTCTTTACTAACATAAAGCTTCATTAATCAGAAGCTGCTAATACTTATTATTATCACTCTTACGCAACTGTGGCATAAATTGTACAATTTTCAATTTTATATATCAGTATTAGCTGTAATATGTTTAATGTCCTTTCGCGATATGAAAGCGTAATCTGTATACAAAACCAAGTGTATCATGAGCTGAAAACCAAATTAATACCAATAACAATAACCACAAATGTCAATGTCCACCGCAGAATTGATATCCACAAGGCAGCTAGGCATATTAGGTAGTCACACCTGCGAGGTACGATACAAAACTCAGTTAAAGCTGCTTGCCCAACCCAACTGCTGTGAGTGGTTGTCTCCATGTGATCCACCGGTCACATCTCTGATAGCGCACGTCAATCACCAATCGCGCATTCTAGCACCTCCGAGCCGCTATCGATCTCGGCCACTGGCTGCGATATTAATTCATTCTCCCTTGAACCCTTCACATAGAGCCATTTAGAGTCCTATGCCTGTGGAGAGAGGGCGACGAGCGGATGGAGTGGTACAGCTCTTATTGTGAGTAAGAATGTGCTCCAAGTATTTGACGCTGGGGGCAGAAAACCTGCACTTTTTCAATAGACAGCCTACGCTATGTTCCTTGAGCAGTTAAAAAAGAGATTCTGATTCCCTTCAACTTTCCACGAGCGTCGACGGCGTAACAATGATTTCATTCAAATATTTTTACGTAGTGTCGAATACCGTGGACCAAGTCTTCTAAATATTTTTGGGAAATGACTGGTACACTCTCAACCCCAAACGCTGATCAGTTGTACCTATTTAAGCCAAACGTCGTGTTTAAGGCTAGCAACTGAAGTGACGTATCGTTGAGTAGCAGCGTCTTTAAATGATCTTTGAAAAATAGTGGCACCCAGACAGTTCTGTTAACAACTCCTGTAGGTGATACAGTTGACAGAGATTATTATTGCACTGGTAATTTATACCGAACGTAAAATCACCTCTGATATGTGACGACCTATTAGTTTTTTGTGGATCACGATAGGCGTCACACATTGACTGGTGGAAACAGGGAAAATAATGCTTTAGTCCTGAAGATGTGCGAGTTTCTCTTGAACAGCCTCTCTAACCACAAACGGTAGCGGGCAAGCTTTACAGAATTTAGGCACGGCTGAAGGCTTCATAGCGAAGTGTACCTCAAAATTACGTACACACCCTAAAGTTAGTTCAGACATCTTTTTGTATAAAATTCCACACAGCATTAAGGTCAGGAAAAGGCACTGTTTTGGACACTAGGTCCTCCTACTTGGAATTCAAAACTGTTAAAGACGTCTATCCCAAAATGTAACATCTGTATGCGAGCGCACAACTGAAAATGTTAGTACACTTTCGTCGTTTTGGTACTTAGGCACCAACGACTGCTCTTCGAGTAGAGGAATGGTCCTACGGCATTAAAGAAGGGACAGAGAGCGACATCCGTTGCAGCAAAGGCGATCCGAGCTGCCGAATTGTCACAAACTGCAGCGAGGAACAACCTAGAATCTGTTGGGGTTTGTCGGTTTTATTAGTGTTCGTAATTTATGTAGAAACGTCTTCAGTAATAAATATAATTTAAATGCTATAACTGTTTATTAAGCTTAGGTAAAATAATACTTGAGTAATAAATGTAATTTAAAAGCTATAATTGTTCATTAAGCTTAGGTAAAACAATACTTGTAATGAGAATGATGTATTATATAATGATGTAATATAAGAGTAATACAACTCACGTCTCCACACGTAAATTATCAAATGAGTATTAAAGATACACACATCAAAAAAAGTTTTGCATCACCGCGGTTCCCAGAGCTCCTGAAGATATACGTTGACTGTGGACATTGTGTCACAGACACAGTCCCTTTGACTGTTCAGAGATGTCACTAAACCCATCCAAAGATGTAAACTACCATGCATGAGCAGCGCCTATTATACGGAGAGGGTCCGACAGCCGATCAGTTCCAGTCATTCCACCAGGAATTAGGTACACGGCTCGTGTTGTATGTAGTTCAACCATGCCTAGACGGTCAATACCGCTGTTCAATCGCTTCCGCATTGTTACTTTTTGGTAGGAAGGGCTCTGAACAAGGGAAGTGTCCAGGCGTCTCGGAGTGAATCAAAGCGATGTTGTTGGGACATAGAGGAGATACAGAGAGACAGGAACTGTCGATGAAATGCCTCGCTATGGCCGCCCAAGGGCTACTACAGCAGTGGATGACCGCTACCTACGGATTATGGATCGGAGAAACCCTGACAGCAACCCCACCATGTTTAATAATGCTTTTCGTGCAGCCAAAGGACGTCGTGTTACGACTAAAACTGTGCGGAATGGGCTGCATGGTACGCCGTCCACGGCGAGGTTCATCTTTGCAACCACGACACAATACAGAGTGGTACAGATGGGCCCAACAACATGCCGAATGGACCGCTCAGGACTGGCATTACGTTCTCTTCACCGATGAGTGTCATATATGTTTCAACCAGACAATCGTCGGACGACGAGTTTGGAGGCAGCCCGGTCCGACTGGAAGCCTTAGACACACTGTCCAGAGAGGGCAGCAAAGTGGAGGTTCCCTGATGTTTTGGTGTGGCATTATGTGGGGCCGACTTACGCCGCTGGTGGTCATGGAAGGCGCCGTAACGGCTGTACGATACGTGAATTCCATCCTCCGACCGATAGCGCAACCATATCGGTAGCATATTGGCGAGGCTTTCGTCTTCATGGACGACAATTCGCGCCCCCATCGTGCACATCTTGTGAATGACTTCCTTCACTATAACGACATCGCTCGACTAGAGTGGCCAGCATGTTCTCCGGACATGAACCTTATCGAACATGCCAGGGATAGATTGAAAATGGCTGTTTATGGACGAAGTGTCCCACCAGCCACTCTGAGCGATCTACGCCGAATCGCCGGTGAGGAGTGGCACAATCTGGACCAACATTAACTGAATGAACTAGTTGATAGTATGCCATGACGAATACAGGCATGCATCAATGCGAGAGGACGTGCTACTGGGTATTAGAGGTACCGGTGTGAAAAGCAATCTGGACCACCACCTCTGTAGGTCTCGCTGTATGGTGGTACAACATGCAATGTGAGCAATAAAAAGGGCGGAAATGATGTTTATGTTGATCACCAGAGGTGATGCAAGACTTTCTTTGACGTGTGTTATTATGTAGGCTACCCAGAGTGTGACAAGCTCGATGATTAGCCGAGCCCTCACACCCAAGTTAGTTAGATGTAAGATCTCTAAAACAAGTAAGGGTACTTTCTTATTATCTCTTGTTTCTCCTTCTTACATGCAATATTCTTGTTATTTTAGAAAATTTTACCGTATTAATAGTAAGTCGTAAAGTGATGGTGTGTTATAATCTCTTTCGATCTTCCTAAATTTCTATCTTCTATTCATAAAACGGTAACCTTAAGATTTTCATTTCTTGATTACTTTTACTTTTAAGTCTGTAAGTCGCAATTATATTAATCTCTATTACAAATACGAAATATTAAATATGTTCCAAATTCTGCATACGTACAATTTCATATTGTGAAAACATTACCTGTCTTAATAACTAGGTAGCAGGTCATACACTATCTGATCAAAATTATCTGGACACCTGGCTGAAAATGATTTACAAGTTCTTTGTGCCCTCCATCGGTAATGCCGGAATTCAATATGGTGTTGCCCCACCCTTAGCCTTGATGACAGCTTCAAGTCTCACAAGGTTTCTTGGGGAATGGCAGCCCATATTTGTGCTTTACGTGTCCCTTCACGTTTCCACTTCAATATCACATCGGAAACAGTGGACTAGGGATGTTTAGGAGTGTAGAAATGTCGTGTACAAAAGCATGAGACAAATGACACCCAATCACCTGACCACGTTTGAAGTCCGTGAGTTCCGTGGAGCGCCACATTCTCCTCTCTCACGATGTCTAATTACTACTGAGGCCGCTGATATGGAGTAACTGGCAGTAGGTGGCAGCACAATGCACCTAATATGAAAAACGTATGTTTTTGGGGGTGTCCGGATATTTTTGATCACATAAAACTAAACTAAACTAAATTCCTCCCGAACAGGCCATGAAGGCCCAACGATACCGACCGGCCGCCGCGTGATCCTCATCCCATAGGCTGCACTGGATCCGGATATGGAGGGGCATGTGGTCAGCACACCGCTCTCCAGGCCGGAGCCGCTACGTCTCAGTCAAGTAGCTTCTCAGTTTGCCTCACAAGGGCTGAGTGCACTCCGCTTGCCAACAGCGCTCGGCGGACCGGATGGTCACCCATCCAAGTGCTAGCCCAGACCGACAGCGCTTAACTTCGGTGATCTGATGGGAACCGGTGTTACCACTGCGGCAAGGCCGTTGGCTTTGATCACATAGTGTATGTAAATGGTAACAGCAGCAAATAAATAAATAATCTGCTATATGGTGCGGCCAGTTGCATCTGGAATTCCAGCTACTGCATTCAGGGCAGGACTGGAGATTGTTCGACTTGCGTGGGTCACATCGCAATGCTGAAGAGGGACGGTGTTCCAGAGGTGCTCGATTTACATTACAAAAAATGTCAGTGGACGTGGAGGGGGTGCGGATGGGGGAGCTTATCAGTCGATCGATCGACGTACTCAAATCTTTCATGAGACGCTGGCGAGCCGGACGACTGTGAACTCGAGCGAGACTTACAGGTAGAAAAAGAAGGTAATTACTCAGAATCATCAGTTCGCTGCTGCTCTCGATGATGCCTAACTACTTTTGATACTTGAATTTCACTTATTAATGCATGCTGAGCTGCCCAAGCACCCTCAAAAGATTTAGTAAAATTTCGCACTTCACCAAGACCAGGATCGGATTTGGTCAAAGCTTAAGCTGTGATCTCCCTGTTAGGGACAAAGTACACTATCTCATCCTTGTCACCACTTTCACGTTCACTCTCTCTGCGAATGCATAATCTCTAAACAGGGCCAAGCCACTCATGAGATGAACACCGAATAAATGCCAGTAACGATAAGCGGAAATTCAATGTCCACAGCTGGATTGGTATCCACAGGGTGGTCCATTTATCGTGACCGGACCAAATATCTCACGAAATAAGCGTCAAACGAAAAAACTACAAAGAACGAAACTTGTCTACCTTGAAGGGGGAAACCAGATGGCGCTATGGTTGGCCCGCTAGATGGCACTGCCATATGTCAAACGGATATCAATTGCATCTTTTTAAATAGGAACCCCCATTTTATACTACATATTCGTGAAGTACGTAAAGAAATATGAATGTTTTAGTTGGACCACTTTCTTCGCTTTGTGATAGATGGCCCTGTAATAGTCACAAAATATGGCTCACAATTTTAGACGAACAGTTGGTAACAGGTAAGTTTTTTAAATTAAAATACAGAACTTAGGTACATTTGAACATTTTATTTTTGTTGTTCCAGTGTGATACATGTACCTTTGTGAACTTACGATTTCTGAGCACGCATGCTGTTACAGCGTGATTACCTGTAAATACCACATTAATGCAATAAATGCTCAAAATGGTGTCCGTCAACCTCAGTGCATTTGGCAATACGTGTAACTACATTCCTCTCAACAGCGAGTAGTTCGCCTTCCGTATTGTTCGCACATGCATTAACAATGCGCTGAAGCATGTTGTCGGTGGATCACGATATCAAATATCCTTCAACTTCCACCACAGAAAGAAATCCGGGGACATCAGATCCAGTGAACGTCATGAAATATGCTATTCAATACCGCTTCAACCGCACGCCAGCTATGTGCCGTACATCCGAGATGTTTGAAGTACATCGCCATTCTGTCATGCAGTGAAACATCCTGTAGTAAAATCGGTAGGACATTACGTAGGAAATCAGCATACATTGTACCATGTAGATTGCCATCGATAAAATGGGGGCCAATTATCCTTTCTCCCATAATGCCGCACCATACATTAACCCGCCAAGGTCGCTGATGTTCCAATTGCCGCAGCCATCGTGGATTTTCCGTTGCGCAATTGTGCATATTATGCCATTTTACGTTACCGCTGCTGGTGAATGACGTTTCGTCGCTAAACAGAACGCGTGTAAAAAATCAGTCACCGTCCCGTAATTTCACTTGTGCCCAGTGCCAGGACTGTAAACGACGTTCAAAGTCGTCGCCATGCAATTCCTGGTGCTAGAAATATGGTACTGGGGCAACACCGCCGTTTTTGAGATTCTCGATTCTCGCGCAGTTTGTCTCCTACTGATGTGCAGATTAGCCACGACAGCAGCTAAAATACCTACTTGGGCATCGCCATTTGTTGCAGGTCGCGGCTGACACTTCACATGTGGCTGAACACTTCCTGTTTCCTTAAATAACGTAACTATCCGGAGAACGGTCCGGACACTTGGATGATGTCGTCCAGGATACCAAGCAGCATACATAGCACACGCCGTTGGGCATTTTGATCTAAATAGCCATTCATAAACACGATATCGACATTTCCGCAATTGGTAAACGGTCCATTTTAACACGGGTAATGTATCACGAAGCAAATATCGTCCGCACTGGCGGGTCGTTACGTGATACCACGTACTTGTACGTTTGTGACTATTACGGTGTCATCTATCACAAAACGAAAAAAGTGGTCCAACTAAAACATTCATATTTCTTTACGTACTGCATGAATATGTAATGGCGTGGCAGGCAGCGAAAGGCGTCCCCGGAGGCTGATCAGAAAGCCTCCCCGGTGCGTCTGACAAACAGGTTTCAGGCACTGTCTCTGGCTGAGCCAGATGCAGCTGCCTGTCCTGTTTCAGAGGATCATTCTCAGCCTTCAAGGTCCGGGCAATCGCAGAGGGTGGGCTTACTGGTAGTTGGGAGCTCCAATGTTAGGCGCGTAATGGGGCCCCTTAGGGATACGGCGGCTAAGGAGGGGAAGAAATCCAGTGTGCACTCCGTGTGCATTCCGGGAGGAGTCATTCCTGATGTGGAAAGGGTCCTTCCGGATGCCATGAAGAGCACAGGGTGCAGCCAGCTGCAGGTGGTGGCACATGTCGGCACTAATGACGTGTGTCGCTTTGGATCTGAGGAAATTCTCTCTGGATTCCAGCGGCTATCTGATTTGGTGAAGGCTGCCGGTCTTGCTTACGAGATGAAGGCAGAGCTCACCATCTGCAGCATCGTTGACAGAACCGACTGCGGACCTTTGGTGCAGAGCCGGGTGGAGGGTCTGAATCAGAGGCTCAGACGGTTTTGCGACCGTATTGGCTGCAGATTCCTTGACTTGCGCCATAGGGTGGTGGGGTTTCGGGTTCCGCTGAATAGGTCAGGAGTTCACTACACTCAGCTGGCGGCTACACGGGTAGCGGAGGCTGTGTGGCGTGGACTGGGCGGTTTTTTAGGTTAGAAGGCCTCGGGAAAGTGCGGGATGGGCTGCAATGTCAAAGGGTGCTTGGCAATTACAGGACGTGCTTGGATCAAGGAACAGTCGGAATTATAGTTGTAAATTGTTGTAGTTGCGCTGGAAAAGTCCCTGAGCTTCAAGCGCTAATAGAAAGCACAGAAGCTGATATCGTTATAGGTACAGAAAGGTGGCTAAGGCCTGAAATAAGTTCTGCAGAAATTTTTACGAAGTCTCAGACGGTGTTCAGGAAAGATAGATTAGGCAGAATTGGTGGTGGAGTGTTTGTGTCTGTCAGTAGTGGTTTATCTTGTAGTGAAGTCGAAGTAGATACTCCGTGCGAACTGGTGTGGGTGGAGGTTATACTTAACAGCCGAATTAAGTTAATAATTGGCTCCTTCTACCGACCCCCAGACTCCGATGATACAGTTGCGGAACAGTTCAGAGAAAGTTTGAGTCTCGTAAAAATAAATACCCCACTCATACGGTTATAGTTGATGGGGACTTCAACCTACCCTCAGTATGTTGGCAAAAATACTTGTTCAAAACCGGTGGTAGGCAGAAAACGTCTTCCGAGATTGTCCTAAATGCATTCTCCGAAAATTATTTCGAGCAGTTAGTCCACGAACCCACGCGAATTGTAAATGGTTGCGAAAACACACTTGACCTCTTGGCCACAAACAATCCAGAGCTGATAGAGAGCATCATGACTGATACAGGGATTAGTGATCACAAGGTCATTGTAGCTAGGCTCAATACCATTTCTTCCAAACCCATCAGAAACAAACGCAAAATAATTTTATTTAAAAAAGCGGATAAAGTGCCACTAGAAGCCTTCCTAAAAGACAATTTCCATTCCTTCCGAACTGACTATGCGAATGTAGATGAGATGTGGCTCAAATTCAAAGATATAGTAGCAACAGCAATTGAGATATTCATACCTCATAAATTGGTAAGAGATGGAACGGATCCCCCATGGTACACAAAAAAGGTCCGAACGCTGTTGCAGAGGCAACGGAAAAAGCATGCGAAGTTCAGAAGAACGCGAAATCCCGAAGATGGGCTAAAATTTACAGACGCGCGAAATTTGGCACGTACTTCGATGCGAGATGCCTTTAATAGGTTCCACAACGAAACATTGTCTCGAAATTTGGTAGAAAATCCGAAGAAATTCTGGTCGTATGTAAAGTACACAAGCGGCAAGACGCAGTCAATACCTTCGCTGCGCAGTGCCGATGGTACTGTTATCGACGACTGTGCCGCTAAAGCGGAGTTATTGAACGCAGTTTTCCGAAATTCCTTCACCAGGGAAAACGAATGGAATATTCCAGAATTTGAAACACGAACATCTGCTAGGATGAGTTTCTTAGAAGTAGATACCTTAGGGGTTGCGAAGCAACTCAAATCGCTTGATACGGGCAAGTCTTCAGGTCCAGATTGTATACCGATTAGGTTCCTTTCAGATTACGCTGATACTATAGCTCCCTACTTAGCACTCATATACAACCGCTCGCTCACCGATAGATCTGTACCTACAGATTGGAAAATTGCGCAGGTCGCACCAGTGTTCAAGAAGGGTAGTAGGAGTAATCCATTTAACTACAGACCTATATCATTGACGTCGGTTTGCAGTAGGGTTTTGGAGCATATACTGTATTCAAACATTATGAACCACCTCGAAGCGAACGATCTATTGACACGTAATCAGCATGGCTTCAGAAAACATCGCTCTTGTGCAACGCAGCTAGCTCTTTATTCGCACGAAGTAATGGCCGCTATCGACAGGGGATCTCAAGTTGATTCCGTATTTCTAGATTTCCGGAAAGCTTTTGACACCGTTCCTCACAAGCGACTTCTAATCAAGCTGCGGAGCTATGGGGTATCGTCTCAGTTGTGCGACTGGATTCGTGATTTCCTGTCAGGAAGGTCGCAGTTCGTAGTAATAGACGGCAAATCATCGAGTAAAACTGAAGTGATATCAGGTGTTCCCCAGGGAAGCGTCCTGGGACCTCTACTGTTCCTGATCTATATAAATGACCTGGGTGACAATCTGAGCAGTTCTCTTAGACTGTTCGCAGATGATGCTGTAATTTACCGTCTAGTAAGGTCATCCGAAGACCAGTATCAGCTGCAAAGCGATTTAGAAAAGATTGCTGTATGGTGTGTCAGGTGGCAGTTGACGCTAAATAACGAAAAGTGTGAGATGATCCACATGAGTTCCAAAAGAAATCCGTTGGAATTCGATTACTCGATAAATAGTACAATTCTCAAGGCTGTCAATTCAACTAAGTACCTGGGTGTTAACATTACGAACAACTTTAGTTGGAATGACCACATAGATAATATTGTCGGGAAGGCGAGCCAAAGGTTGCGTTTCATTGGCAGGACACTTAGCAGATGCAACAAGTCCACTAAAGAGACAGCTTACACTACACTCGTTCGTCCTCTGTTAGAATATTGCTGCACGGTGTGGGATCCTTACCAGGTGGGATTGACGGAGGACATCGAAAGGGTGCAAAAAAGGGCAGCTCGTTTTGTAT
This sequence comes from Schistocerca gregaria, assembly GCF_023897955.1. Taxonomy (NCBI): domain Eukaryota; kingdom Metazoa; phylum Arthropoda; class Insecta; order Orthoptera; family Acrididae; genus Schistocerca; species Schistocerca gregaria. Next base: position 439,649,966 of record NC_064931.1, on the reverse strand, counting down.
TATCGCGTTATAGGGGAGAGAGTGTGGCAGATATGATACACGAGTTGGGATGGAAGTCATTACAGCATAGACGTTTTTCGTCGCGGCGAGACCTTCTTACGAAATTTCAGTCACCAACTTTCTCTTCCGAATGCGAAAATATTTTGTTGAGCCCAACCTACATAGGTAGGAATGATCATCAAAATAAAATAAGAGAAATCAGAGCTCGAACAGAAAGGTTTAGGTGTTCGTTTTTCCCGCACGCTGTTCGGGAGTGGAATAGTAGAGAGAAAGTATGATTGTGGTTCGATGAACCCTCTGCCAAGCACTTAAATGTGAATTGCAGAGTAGTCATGTAGATGTAGATGTAGATAAATGGGGGTTCCTATTTTAAAAAAACGCAGTTGATATCCGTTTGACCTATGGCAGCGCCATCTAGCGGGCCAACCATAGCGCCATCTGGTTTTCCCCTTCAAGCTAGATGAGTTCCGTTCTTTGTAGTTTTTCGTTTGATGCTTATTTCGTGAGGTATTTGGCCCGGTCACTATCAACGCAGCACCCTGAATATAGTAAGTAGGCGTGATTGGCACTCGGGCGAAGTACTTTACACGGTGGTCAGGAACGGTCTGAAATGCTTGTAAGGGAGTTACAGGTATGGTTCACGTGAGAAATAATTGTTAAGGTAAAACTTCGACACGCTGCCCCGTTTCAGATTTAACTAGCATTGGAGTTAACCAATCAGATCCCTGCGCGCGAAATTTCAAGCAGCCTGCCAGAGACAGTGTCGACAAACGTTTTCGTCGTTTAGTTTCCTCAAATCGATCAAACGTAGCTTTTGCCCACCTAGCTTAAATTTATCATTCCCGAAAAAGTCACATTTTAACTGGTAATGACGATTTCAATAAGTGGTCACTCACTGACCCACAGATGTCTGAGCGTTGCCGCATTTTAGCGAGTTCAATCGCTTGAATTTGCGTGCGCAGCGACGTGATTGGCTGCTGTCAACGCGAATTAAAGCGGAAACGGCACAAGGTATCGAATTTTTTCTTAACAATTGTTTCTCAGCACAAGCTACCCCGCAACACGTCACAAGACTAGCAGACTGCTTCTGGCCACCCTACTCACAGCTGCTTGACTAGCCCCACTGCTGTGAGCAGCTAGGCCCGCGTGAACGGCCACTCAAGCCTCTGCTGGCACTCGTCAGTTACGAGCTGTAGTACGCCTCAGCTGTTATCGATCACGCCCGGCACCGGGGATATTAAAATGTTTTTGAAAATAATATGTAGAAGATGCTTTCTACCAATTATTTAACGCATACACTTTTGTAATAATAAAGAAGTGTTAATATTTTCTCCCATTTTTGTTACTGTATCGTGAAGTTTCTTCTGTATTTTTATTTTTTACTTTACGAGTCTCTGCGCAATCCATTCCTGTCAGAAATTTGTTACATCGCTTCTGGGTGGCGTCTTGAAGTAGCCAGTATAGCTTGCTTTAATGCAGCTAGATTAATCAGAACTTCAATTTCTTATTTCTGTGATACTAAGTCACGCGTCGCACATGTTTTGCACTTTTATTGTTATTCCTTCGTGATACTGAAATTACTTTTTGTCTAGTAATATGCAATGCATCGTGCAGTGTGTTTTAGTTGGAGAGATTGTTGTCCCTAGAGGGTAGTGTACCTAGGAACACAAGATATTTCTTAGTCGGTAGTTCAGTTTAGTGTGCGATTTTAGAATCACGTGAAGGCACGCGCACTAGAGACTGCCATAAGCGGTTCCTGCCATTTTATAGTTTTAGTTGTCGTTAGATATGAGGTTGTGTTTTGCGCAGCATTTCTAAATATTCCGTGTTCTATACATTTATGTGCTGTATATTATACTGTAGCTATTTGGAATGTATTACTAATTTTTCAGGTACAGAATTTTATGTCGAATAAAATGGTACACTTTTTACAACTTTTCACATAACATGTGGACAGTTAAGCCATACTTCGTCGGTTGACTAGAGGCCAAGGACTGAAAATTGTACGAAGTTACATCACTCCACCTATGCAGTAAAAGTAGTTAGAATTAATTTCGTTGACGTGAGGAAGTACCAGTTGAATGGATGGAAAAAAAGAATTTGTCGTAGTAGGGTTGGGTTGCGTTGTTTGGGGAAGGAGGCCAAACAGCGAGGTCATCGGTCTCATGGGATTAGGGAAGGATGGCGAAGAAAGTCGGCCGTGCCCATTCAAAGGAACCATCCCGCCATTTGCCTGGAGCGATTTAGGGAAATCACGGAAAGCCTAAATCAGGATGGCCGGAAGCGGGATTGAACCGTCGTCCCCCCGAATGCGAGTCCAGTGTCTAACCACTGCGCCACCTCGCTCGGTGTCGTAGTAGGTTACAAGTAATTGTCCCTTCTTAAGCCTGAAATAATTTAGGGAACTACGAAAACATAAATCAGGACGATAAAACAATTCTGTAAGCTGTCAACGAGACGACTTTTATTTCGTTATGTATTAAATTACATTACTAGCCAGAATTGTTTTTAAAATTGCTTCAGATGACTCCAAGAACTATAGGACTTAACATCTGATGTCATCAGTCCCCTAGACATAGAACTACTTAAACCTAAATAATCTAAGGACATCACACACCTCCATGCTCGAGGCAGAATTCGAACCTGCGACCGTAGCAGCAGCGACGTTCCGAACTGAAGCGCCTAGAACCACAGCGGCCGGCACCAGTATTTTCAAATGCAGCTGCGTTGGTGATGTGTGTGTCATATTTAAAAACCGTTCAGTGCTATGTGGGAATAGAGATGTCTTCCCACTCACAAACGTCGAAAATCCTCGTATACGGTCTTGCAAAACACATACTGCATTACAGGAACACATACTGCGACACGACATACAATTAAATTGAATCCAAGTTCTTTCTTAATTTACTGAGCAGCACAATGTAACATTTCGCTTCCACAAACTAAAACACGCTTGTTAACAGTGGTTTAGCTAGATGACGTGTCACGAAATGTATTCCTGTACGCAGTATGTGACATGCATAAATACGTGAGCGTGTTAAAAAGTAATACCTCCGAATATTTTATGTGAAAACTCTTAAATCTTTTTAAATAAAAGAAACGTTATTAATATCCTACATCTTCATTCTTCTCGTCTACCGCTAGAGGGCTGCGAATTGTAGCTTGTAACATGTCGATGTGTAACGTAACAATGTCGGCGGTGAGAAACTGCGTGCTGTAATCGGGGTTCGAATTAGAAGAGTTTGTCCGGGCATGAAGCAGCCTCATCTTCAGCATGACAATGCCAGACAACACACGAGCGCTGCGACTTGTGCAACAACCGACGCCTTGAGTTCACATCATCGACCATCCTCCACAGAGTACCGACTTGGCCCTATCCGATTTTCATCCGTTTCCAAAACTTAAAGAAGACCTTAGAAGGCCTCACACTGGTAGTGATGAAGCGGTACAAAGAGAGATGAGGACATGGCTCCGTCAACCACGTCAAATATACTACAGTGACGGTATCAACAAACTGGTCTCTCGGGGAAACATGTTTCTCGTAATGGTGACTGTGTTGAGAAATAAATATATAGACGTGAGGAATAAAAAGTGTGGTATATTGATAACGTTCGTTTTATATAAAAAGCCTTAAAGGTTTTCGCGTAAAAAAATCGGAGACATTCAGCATGCTGTTGTTTATATGCGTATTTTAGACGTGTGTGCGGGGAAGTTTTGAAATGTGACACTTATATCACTGACGCAGTTGCATTAGAAAATGGCCACATGTCAAAAGTGGCTATCGTCTTATATAACGAGTTTGGCAGCCTAGGTGGATATTTAAAATGGTTTTATCATTTAATAATTACGTGGAGGCAATGAGCACAGACACGAGAAAATAAATTTGGGAGATAGGACGAATGGATTAAAATCGTTCTCGCGTCATTTCGATTTTTCGCTGCCTCGATCGGTTAGTGCTGTAGAAAGCCGACCTTTCTAGTGATTTAAGTGATAATAGCGTTTGCAAAGATCAATACATAAATGAGTTTAAACGTTACTGTATGCGCATCGTACGTTGTGTGTGTGTGTGTGTGTGTGTGTGTGTGTTTGTGCGCTTGCGTGAGTATTCACAATGCTAGTGCGCATGCGCGCGCCGGTATGTGCTGTTGAAGAGAGACAGCAGACAGCAGCAGTGACGGAAAGGAGTGGGGGGCACAACAACCCGAATGGACACCAACCAACAGCCACCCTTGGTCGCGCAAGCGCCCCCCCGAAGACTTACCCCCTCCAGGTAATAGAGGCGCCAAGCGCGCGCGTATATACGGCGCCGGTCATCGCGGAGTTTCTCACTCCGCGTCACGTCGCCGAGGCAGCAGCCCAGACGCTCCGGATCGACTGCAGCCGCCGCCACCCAGGTACAGCCTTAGCTACTGCCCATACCGCAACTACCTATTGCTTTCTTCATTGCCAACATGCATGTATTGCGCATGTTTGTGTGTAGCCTAGACCTCTCTGCTGGACCATTATGAATTTTGTTGAAATTTTATGTGAACATTCGCGCATGTCTCCATGAACAGTGGTAAAGCAAAACATTCGTCGTAACAATACTGGCTGATATAAAGTCACTTTTTTGACTCCATGAGCGACTTTGCCCAGAGCGAACGTGAATTTCTGCCAAATTTGAGCTGTTATATCTCGGACAGTATTTTGTCGATCGAAATGAAATTTGGCCATATTGTACAACTTTAAACGTTCTGTTAAAAATAATAACGAAAAGAATTTTACAAGGCATATTCAGTCAGAGAATTCTAGGCAAAATAGCCTATCTGCTTTCGAAAAAAAATTCTGTGTTCGGTTTCTTATATCTCAGAGACTAAAGGTATAACGAATGTAGAACTTTGCATTTAGTAACCTAAAAACACAAGATACTCAAATATAAAGTTTCGTTTATATATCTCTTTCTATTACTAACTACATTAAGTGTAGAGTTAAAGATTTTGTAAGATGGTTAAATATTCGGTACTTTCGACCTGATTTTGCAAAAAACTGTGTTCTATAAAACTGGACTCATTAGGAAGATCATGCTTTTATCCGAGGAAAAAAGTGTATTCGATTATCCAGCGCGGAATAACAATGCTAGATAATTTGAATCAAGCATTGTTAACCCGCGTTAGGCGCGAAAATCTCAGGCACGAGAAATATGTAAAGTTGGATTCTTATATCTTGTAGAATACACGAATGGTGAGCATGAAATCTAATACGCAATAGGGAGGAAGGAAAAGGCTATGGAATACTAAATTTCATTCAGACATTAGTTTCCAATCAACAAACTGATCACAAAGATGATGATTTTTGTGAAAAGGTAAAAATACCGTAGATCCGTCACTTCTTGTACAAATACCGTCTTCTGTTAAAGCTTCAAAACCAGTCTCGCGGAAACAATGTGTTTTAAATCCCCCAGAACAGTGAGTTTAATTTCCAACATGAGATAACAATACTACATAATTTGAGGCAAAATAGCTGGAAAAATCACGGCGTGAATAAAGTTTTAAATTTTGCTTCTTACTGGTCGTCGATTAAAGGCGTTATAAATGTGAATCTTGGACACAACTTAGCAACATAAGGTTTTCATTCACTTACTGATATCCAAATTTCTACAAAATCAGTTCAAACTCAATTTTCATAAAAATTACAAAAAAATTGACCACACCCAATTTGCTTTCAGAATTAATTTCAAAGCTAATTACAGTTAAAAAGGGCATGTTTTTCAAACGTTCAGAAAATCATGTTATTTCGAATGAGATTGGTTCTGAAGCCTTACTAACAATGGTATTTCTAAAAGAAGTGTGAAATATACCTTATATTCACTTTTTCACAAAAAAATATCAACTTTTTCACGGTTATGATGATTATAAAAATATAGTATGTGAATGAAATTTAATGTTTCACACAATTGTGCTACCAGCATATGGCGTATTAAAATTTCATGTTCAGAATGCATTTACATTAAAACGTATGGAATTCACAGTTTAAATTTTTTACGTGCCTGTGGTTTTCGCGCACAATCTAGATTCAAATTACCTAGCATTGTTGGACTGGGTTGGGTAATTAAATACCCTTTTTTCTGCGGTTAAGACCACGATCCTTCTAATGATCCCAGCTTGGAAAAATTTTATACGATTTTTCGCAAAATGAGATCGAAAACACCGCATTTTTGATATTTTTGCAAAATCTTCAAAATTGGCATTTAATGTACTGGAAAGTGGTACACAAATGAAACTTTGTATTTGAAAACCATGTGTTGTTAGGCTACTGCATGCCAAATTTGAAATTCGGCATACATTTATTCCTGAGATACAAGACGTCAAACTCAGATTTTTTTGGGAGGATTATGTCAAAAATTTTCTTGCTGAATATTCCTCGTATAAGAGTTCGCCCCCCCTCATGGTCCCGCCTTGCACTCGCCAACGTAATGTGTCTCTTCTCGGCATGACTTCATCGCCTTTACAAAGAATGAAATTTCTGTAGGCAAAATAAAAATAGTTTCTTCTGTATTATTAAGCTATTTTGCCATTAGTTACATAAGTAAAACTGAATTTTTGGGAGAAACGACTAAATTTTCTTTTTTTCATAACTAATCTTCTGTAATTACTAAAAAAATGACATTAATATGATAAAATGAATAGAAATCAGATTAATTTCCTTAAATTGTAGAAAAGATATCTCTTCTCTGAAATGATAATGTTAAGTTCATATGAAGTGAGTCACGAGAATAGAACCTAAAAACATTTCCTTATATATCCAACAGTTATTTAATTCTTCAACCTTTAGTTGTGGTTTTATTATCTTTCTGATACTTTTATCAAGTTTAATTAGTAATAACGTTACAATATCCATGTGATACTCGCCTGAGGGATGACATTTCAGGGATTCTACTGAGTCCTTCACGGCTACTCTAGCGACCGAAGAACGCACGAAGTCCATTCAATACTTCACACTCAGCAGTAGTCCCCTACTTCTTTCCATCGCTTCTATACCATTTCGTAACAAAAACACTGGAGCTAAATCTTTCTAGAATGAGATTTTCACTCTGCAGCGGAGTGTCCGCTGATATGAAACTTCCTGGCAGATTAAAACTGTGTGCCGCACCGAGACCCCCGAACTCGGGACCTTTGCCTTTCGCGGGCAAGTGCTCTACCAACTGAGCTACCCAAGCATGACTCACGCCCCGTCCCCACAGCTCTACTTCTGCCAGTACCTCGTCTCCTAACTTCCAAACGTTACAGAAGCTCTCCTGCGAACCAGCAGAACTAGCACTCCTGAAAGAAAGGTTCGCAGGAAAGCTTCTGTAAAGTTTGGAAGTTAGGAGACGAGGTATTGGCAGAAGTAGAGCTGTGGGGACGGGGCGTGAGTCGTGCTTGGGTAGCTCAGCTGGTAGAGCACTTGCCCGCGAAAGGCAAAGGTCCCGAGTTCGAGTCTCGGTCCGGCACACAGTTTTGATCTGCCAGGAAGTTTTACATCTTTCTAATTTTACACCCGATTTCTAAAAAAGGATGTTTAGCATCTGCCGTGCGTAGTGGTCGCGTGGTTAGAGGCGCCATGTCACTGACTGTGCGGCCATTCCAGTCGGAGGTGCGAGTCCTCCCTCGGCGTGTGTATTCTTCTGAGCGTAAGTTAGTTTAAGCAGTGTGTAAGTCTAGGGACCGATGACCTCAGTAGTTTGGTCCATTAGAAATTCATACACATTTTACATTTTTGTTTAACATCTTCCCAAATTGTTTTTTGTAACTTCTAATTGAGGATATTGTATAATATTATTTTACGATATACGTTTGGAATTCTTCCAACTTCTCATCTCCTTTCTTGGTAATGATTTAGTTGACATAACTGCCATAAAGCCACAAGTGGCGTTGTTTTTTATGTAAGGATATGCTACCCGATCACGAACCAAGAATCATAGGACTTCTATATATTTACTATCATTTCTTTGAATGAAAGCTGTTTTTCTTTTGATCTCCTTCCAGATATCTAGACAGTTACGAACTGTGAATCGGTCTGAGAGCGCATCAACGAGGAAATACTTGGTTTGTGTTGCATATACCAATGGAATGAAGTTCTTTTGACAGAACTTGAGTGGCGAGACTATCTTCCAATTTTTGTCGTGGTATTTCTGATCTATTTTGCTTCGTTCCATATTCTGCATCATCACATCCAAGATAGAACGATTGTTTGCGTTTGACTGCTTTCTTCGTTGGACTCTGATGTACCTTATATCGGTATAAAATTGTCTTACATGCTTTAATTTTGGGCTAATCGGTGCCACATTCGTCGGTGGATCCGTCTCTTACGCTCTATCGCTTTCAGCAGTGCTGGAATGACGGTGCCCGAACGTTTTTCGCTACACTCTAAATTTCTCTTTTAATATAAGGCGATGGCTTTTTGTTAATATCTGAGAGCTAGGCCCCGTTCACCCATCTTTAGAGTTAAGGCACTGGATGCAACATGGAATACGTGTCCGTGCCATATGTACACTGATGTCCAAAATTAAAGCAAGAAACGGAAATTTTGCAAAGTTGCGTTTATGTAGTCACAAAACAGTATAAAAAGATGGTAATAAAGCAGAAATACTGTAAAGAATGCAGAACGTAAACAACAACAACATGCATATCGGAGACTGAAATGTTCTTCGTTTTTTCCAACTTAATGGATTTGTACACACATTCTGACAACTGATTAATGTGCTCAGTATGGGGAGCGCCCACCTCTGGCAGCAATACAGATCTGACAACGACGGTGCCTGCTAGAGATGATGACATCAGTCTTATGTTGAGGCAACAACGACCATTCCTCCAGTAGAGCTGCTAGCAAGTCTTGGGGAGTTGTTGGTGGATGCTGGCGTGATGCAACCCGGCTCCGTAGTGCATCCCAGTCGTGCTCTATCGGATCCAAATCGGAAGAGTGAGCAGCCTACGCCATGAGTACAATATCTTCCGTTTCCAAGAAAACACCAACCACCTGTGCTTTATGAGGTCTGGCATTATTGTCCGTCAGTATTACGTCTGGGTCCACAGTACATCGAAACAACCACACAGGATGTCACAAGATCTCATCACGATACCTGACGGCAGTAAACCTTTCCGATTCATCCGTACAATTTCATGAACGGCCGTACGAGTGGTCAACACAATCCCTGCTCACACCATTAGGGATCCTCCTCGATACCGGTCTCTTTCCACAACGTTTGGGTCCCTAAATCGTGTTCGACGTTCCCTCCAGAAACGAATTCGTCTAGAATCACTCTCCAGACCAAATCAGGACTCACCTGTGAGAAGAACATTGGCCCACTGTTCGACCGTTCAGGTGACATGTTGACGACTCCACTCCAGACGTTCCCTTCTGTCAAGACGTGCCAGAGTTCCACGTACAGCAAGTCTCCGACGATGAAAGCCACTCTGCCGAAGCCTTCTGTACACTGTTTGCCTCAATACAGCACGTCCAGTAGATGCTACGTGGCCAGAGGCCAGTTGCTGTGCAGTACTAATGCAGTACCGTTGTACCGTTCACAGCCAAATAACGGTCTCCTCTTTCTGATGTCACACGTGGGCGACCGTGCCCTGGACTTTGGGATACAGTTTCGGTCTCTATAAACTGCCGCCACATCCGAGAAACAGCACAACGATTCACTTTAAGCCATCAGGCCATATCAGTTTTCGACTGTCCTGCTTCAATTCCTCCTACGGATATTCAGTATAGAGAGTCCGGCAAACATCTTCTCTGTGCCATAGTGTACCGTATGTGACTGTGTGCACAGCGATTGTGGATGTGGGACTACCCGAAAGATACTATCCCGTTTGATTGGTACCCTGACCAGAATTCCATCTTCCGTGCAGAGCACGATCGTAACGACAACTGTTGACAGTTTGTATGATTATATCGTGAATTAGACACAGGAAGGGGAAGGATTGTTGCTTTAATTTTGGACACCAGTGTAATTACCTACTGCAGTCATGCTCAGTTTCGTTACCCTTTGGGCATCGGCAAGCATTGTCCTAAATAATGTGTCTTTGCCAGAGTTTTAATATTAACCAGGTGAAATTAATGCAATACCTTCATGCCTCTACATCGGTTTCATCTTACTGCGGATCAAATAGTACGTAGCATTGCCTTCCAATTTACGGAATTCATTCGAAATGGACATCTGTGGAAAATGATGCTTGGAAATTCGTATTACTCCTCAATTTTTATCCGGTCTAATATCAACTGCACGAAACCTCTTCAGTTTAGCAAAGAACGTTGCGTCTGGCTGACCACTGCCCCCAAGTCCTGACTGTATTATCCCAGTGCTGTTTTCTATGAACACAGACCTTCTTTGCTCCTGATTATGACACCATCATGGGCATTTGAAACTCTTTTAGGACTCATGATGGTGATGCCTTCAAATTTACTGTATAACTTTCTCATCAGTGGAGCTAACGCTATCATAGCAACTTCCATAGCGGGCAGCCTTGTGGAACACCTCTCTGAATGTCGATTTGTTTTCTGCACTGGCCATTAACAATTATTTTCGTCGCCATCGCTCTCACCGTGTTCCTCCTGACTTGCAGGAATCTGATTAAGTGGAACCTCGTATACCAAGCACAATTCGTTCCACAATATTACTCGTAGTATGAAACACTTGTTAAACGAAACAGTTGATCCCATTCAATTAATGTAAAATACGATACTGCATTCCAAGCAGAAATAGTTCTAAAAGTTTTATCTTATTCATGGCAATTATTCAAAGAAAATTATACGTGCAATATTATGTACTTTATTATTCACGAGGCATAACTAAATCCTTCGTACTAGGAAGCTACATATAATCATTTGTTTCTGCCGACGCTTCAACACTTGGCGAAAATGCAACACAGCTTTATTGGGATAATGAGTTTCAATATACGATGCGACCGATTCCCTTGTTTTCAGTATTTCTACTATTGCGCCAAAAGATGGCTGCTTTGCTTTTACCGCCGCCTGCTCGTCCTCCTCCTCTTCTGCAGAACTCCTCTCCGCAACTTCCTCCTGTGAAACACACTGCAACTCCATAAGCTCTTCGGTCGTCATATCTTGGCTGTGAGCGTCCCCAAGCTTATCGATATGATTATTATCCACCTCTACTCTCATGCTCTTGGCCAAAAATACAATCTCGTTGAGTACAGGCTCCACAGGTACTGACTCAAATGCCTCAGAGTCACATTCGATGACAATTTCTGGCCAAAGCTTCTTCGAAGCAGAAGTGAGAGTTCTCTTGGTAATCCCTTCCCACACCTTTTCGATCACCTTGACACAGGCAACGATGTTGAAGTGATACTTCCAAAATTCTCTGAGAGGGATATTGGCAGCTTGAGTCAGTGATTTAGTGTAGAGCTTCTTAAAGTTAGAAATAACCTGCTGATCCATTGGCTGGAGTAAAAGAGTGGCGTGGGAGGCAGAAATTGGATCCTGATGAATTGAAATTCTTCTGGTGGGTGGTCTTGTAGGCCTAGAGAGTGGGCAAGAGCGTAGTCCGTGACAAGCAAGATACGGCGTTGTGGAGTCATCCTAAGCAAATATTTTTGCAATGAAAGACCAAACACTTCATTGATCCTATCACAAAAATGATCACGTGTCACCCAAGCGTTGTTGTTGGACTTCTACATCACATTTAACCGGATCTTCTGTACTTTACACTTCTTTAATGTTCTTGGATCTTCTGAATGGTAAACAACCAGCAGTTTAATTTTCAAATTGCCACCTGCATTGGCACAGAATGGCAGAGTGAGATGGTCTTTCATTGGCTTGTGACCAGGTAGTGCATTCTCCTCTGCAGTTATAAAGCTACGTTTCGGCATCTTTTGCCAGAATAGATCCGTCTCATCGCAATTATAAACCTATTGCGGCAGATAGCCTCCAGAATCTAAGAGCATCTTGAAGTTGCTGATGAAGTTCTCTGCTGCCTTTGTGACGGGGCTGGCTGCTTCGCCGTGCCTCACAACGCTGTGGATGCCGTTTCTTCTCGTAAACTTCTCTAACCACCTACGGCTTCCCTTAAACACTTCTTCTGCGCTGACGATCCTGGCGTCTTTTAACGAGGTCGACGAAAATCGTTCTCACCTTCTCACAAATGATGTTCTCGTTAATAGTATCGTCTTGCAATTGCTTTCATTTACCCATATAAGGAGCAACCTTTCGACCTCGTCCAGAATACCAAACCCTTGTTTAGATATACTTACCTCTCCCTTAAGCATCTATTTCCTTAATCTTGTCCTTATTCTTCAAGACAGTGAAAATAATTGATGTAGACGAATAGCATGTGAATGCTAAATCAGTCACGCTTACGCCACGCTCGCGTTGTTCAGTGATTTTACGTTTCATATCTAAGGTCATTTTCTTTTTATTATGGTCGTCTTCTTGCGGCCATAAGTTTAGAAAAATATCTGATCACAAGCTGCACTAAGATGGTAGCAGAAAGAGTGCTAATCCCGGACTGCAGTACGTACTAAAGACATTGTTCATAAGCCGCAGCCGACAATGAAAGGTGTTCATATTGTTGATTGTTTCCCCGCCGCTCTCGAATGGCTACTGACGTCACACGAAATCACCGTCAATCGTTATGCGAAACACCACTCGTTAAGCACGTCATTTTTTTACAATTTATTTTACTCATTATGCGAATTGCGTGTTATTCGAGTTGCTTGTTAAGCGAGGTTCCACCTAGATCTAGTTTTAAGTGAGTCGTAGAAAAAATGGCGATAATATCTCTATATTCGCTTACGGTTGCGACAATACTGCGACCAGGTTGGCAGGTTTGATCTCTATTTATTATGCCCTTCAGAATTGCCGTTACATGCGATTTGATGTTAAGGGGTATCAGCTTGTGGTCGGTATTGAGCAGGCATATTTGGAGTGTTTTATTGATTCTTTGGAACCCTTCTCTTTGTGGATAAGGATTGTGAGACTTTATGTAAATTCTGTAGAACTGTCTTGCCATTGAGTACCCCATTTACAGCATCTATGAATTTACAACCGATAATGTGTCAGAATCCATACAAATTATAAAAATGTATGTTCAAATGGCTCTAAGCATTATGGAACTTAACATCTGAGGTCATCAGATCCCTAGTTTTAGAACTACTTAAACCTAACCAACGTAAGGACAGCACACACATCCATGACCGAGGCAGGATTTGAACCTGCAACCGTAACAGCAGCACGGTTCCGGACTGAAGCGCCTAGAACCGCTCCGCCACAGCAGCCGGCAAATGTATGTATGTATGTTCCACACCTCCTAAACACTGGACCGATTTCAATCCAACATATTACGCTCATCATTTACTGTCTGGAAAGAATCACTGTTGGAGTAAGAGCCACCCACTTATCAAAGTGGTGGAGGTTGGGGTGAAAACGCAGAGTAGTCCGTGACGCGGGATTACATATACATTAGTTACCCAGTATTTGAGAATGAGTCCACCTGGCAACTTTCAATAAGCTTTACATATAATTTCAAACCTTCACTATACTTTTTCTCCCAGAAAATAATAAAAGAAAATGATTTTGTCGCGTAGTACATTTGCGCTGTTCATGATATAAAATGGCCACATGAAGCAGGACGTTTCAATTTCTTACTCCCTTACTGCTACCAGTATGCGAGACAAATTTTCCAGACAGTATTCACATATACCACTGAATGTACCAGAATCATTACACCATCGTATACTCTTTGTTCAGGAGACACGACCACATAAATACTGAATGCGTGAAAAACTACCGGATCACCCAAGACGATTGGATTTATTACTTCGTTGCTACTACCTCTGTTTTTAACACTTTTCGCAGGCAGCACTCATATTTGACGCTCAGTGAACCTTTATAACTGTATCGTTTTGCGACACATAGTTCAGGAGCTATGATGTCTTATCCTGGGTTACGAAAAAACTGCAGCATTATGCATGACACTTTAATTTATTACTTCTTTGCTAGTATCTCTATTCGCAACACTAGGGACATATATCACTGGATTTATCTGCAAAATTTTATCGTTGCACACCTTACAGTTAAGGAGATAAAACGCCATCTACATTAAGCTGCATGAAAATGAAACTACAGGGTGAAATTTGCAAGACATACAGGTGAAATATATCCACATACACGTGTGAAATATGTTAAATATGTGTGAAATATATTGGACATGTGTGTATGCGAGCAAAGCGACAGGTAAAAAGCTCACCCTAAGATTCTGGAACGACTTCAGTCTAATTTCGTGGAAATATTAGTTACAATCTTGAAAGGATAGGGGGGCAAGGAAAGGGAAGGGAAGGAACTGACGATATTAGCTGCATCGGGACTTTATACGGAATCGACGACGACGAGAAAACGTATGTTGGACTGGGATTCGAGCTAGGGAGCTCCTGCTTACTACGCAGTTGCGTAAACAACTGCGACGGCACCATCCGGAGAGTGTTTATCGCAACTGCAGGAGTCGTGCCGAGATAGTACGCGCAATTGCAGAAAACACTGTGTCCAGATGGCGAAGTGATTAACGCAGCTGCCTAATAAGGAGAAGATCCCGGGTTCGAGTCCCGGCCCGACGCACATTTTCACTCGTCGTCATTCATTCTGCATAAAAACCCTTGCAGCTGATATCAACAGTTCCTTTCCTTTCCTTTCTGGCCGTCCACCTCCCGTTCACATAATATGCATTGCAGATGTGCATTCCGCGTCGTGTCTGTTCAGATGGTTCAAATGGCTCTAAGCACTATGGGACGTAACATGTGAGGTCATCAGTCCCCTAGACTTAGAACTTCTTAAACCTAACTAACCTAAGGACATCACACATATCCACGCCCGAGGCAGGATTCGAACCTGCGACCGTAGCAGCAGCGCGGGTCCAGACTGAAGCGCCTAGAACCGCTCGGCCGCAGTGGCCGGGTGGTGTCTGTTCTTTCGGACATAATAATTTTTCTAAGAAGCCCCATCAGCCACTATTTCCAACAGATCCTCACTTGCAATCTGTCACGAGATTGATGTTTTCTTCTGGTGAGACGCTGTCGTAATCATTCGAACACTTCGTCTGCAGAATAGTCATCGTCAATAGTTTCACTGTACAGTTCGGAGAAGAACTGGCGCACCCTATGTATTATGTCGTATTGCTCCTCCACCAACACGTTATTTACCAAATGCCATTTTGTCGATGTAGGATTGCCTCTTGTTCCGTACTAGCCTGAGAACGTGGTATAACGACGTACTCTCTTCCTAACTAGCCGTTCTAGGTTCAGATCGTGTTGTTAGATCTTCGATCTGATTTCGTTTTAAATCTATGAGCTTTGCTTTGATCTTTTTGATTTCCATGTAGTGCACAGTGGAATCAGAAGGTTGATTGTAGAACTCCCTGAGACAATTAGAGAAATATTTATAGTATTTTTTGTTAACTGAGCCCTTTCTTTCCCATACTTTGACTGTAGCCCTTAATTTCTTCTTTCCCAAATCCGTAACAGATTTATACGTCTGACGTGCTCTAAGACATACTCCCAAACAATCTGAATACGTTCTTCTAACTCGTTACCATCGAGTACGTTAGCATTCAACTTCCAGTGACCACGCCACCAGTACGTTTTCTGATTGATAAGTTTAATACAACATTTTACGGCACAGTAATCTGTAAAACTAGCCAGGATTATTTCAGAGCAAGATACACGTGACTCCAGTATTATATTCTGTCCAGAGGGCTTCCTGAAGCATTGGTAAGAAACGTAAACTTGACAGTAGTTGAATATATTATTTCCCAAACGTCATTCATTTGCAGATTTTAAAGTAAATCTACATTTCCATCTACATCTACATCTACACAGACACTACACAAGCCACCGTCCCGTGTGTGGCGGATGGTACCCTGTACCATTACTAGTAATTTCCTTTCATGTTTCACTCGTAAACAGAGCGAGAGAAAAACGATTGTCCATATGCCTACGTATGAGCCCTAATTTCTCGTCTCTAATCTTCGTAGTCTTTAGGCGCAATGTATATTGGCGGCAGTAGAATCGTTTCTCAATCACCTTCAAATGCCGGTTCTCTAAATTTTCTTGACAGTACTTCTCGAAAAGAACGTTGCCTTGTCTCCAGATATTCCCATTTGAATTCCTGAAGTATCTCCGTAACACTTACGTGTGCTTCGAACCTACCGGTAACAAATATAGCAGCCCGGTTCAGAATTACTTGGATTTCTTCCTTCAATCCGACTTCTCACAGATCTCAAACACCCGAGCACTACTCAAGAATGGGTAGCACCAGCATCCTACACTCCTGGAAATTGAAATAAGAACACCGTGAATTCATTGTCCCAGGAAGGGGAAACTTTATTGACACATTCCTGGGGTCAGATACATCACATGATCACACTGACAGAACCACAGGCACATAGACACAGGCAACAGAGCATGCACAATGTCGGCACTAGTACAGTGTACATCCACCTTTCGCAGCAATGCACGCTGCTATTCTCCCATGGAGACGATCGTAGAGATGCTGGATGTAGTCCTGTGGAACGGCTTGCCATGCCATTTCCACCTGGCGCCTCAGATGGACCAACGTTCGTGCTGGACGTGCAGACCGCGTGAGACGACGCTTCATCCAGTCCCAAACATGCTCAATGGGGGACAGATCCGGAGATCTTGCTGGCCAGGGTAGTTGACTTACACCTTCTAGAGCACGTTGGGTGGCACGGGATACATGCGGACGTGCATTGTCCTGTTGGAACAGCAAGTTCCCTTGCCGGTATAGGAATGGTAGAACGATGGGTTCGATGACGGTTTGGATGTACCGTGCACTATTCAGTGTCCCCTCGACGATCACCAGAGGTGTACGGCCAGTGTAGGAGATCGCTCCCCACACCATGATGCCGGGTGTTGGCCCTGTGTGCCTCGGTCGTATGCAGTCCTGATTGTGGCGCTCACCTGCACGGCGCCAAACACGCATACGACCATCATTGGCACCAAGGCAGAAGCGACTCTCATCGCTGAAGACGACACGTCTCCATTCGTCCCTCCATTCACGCCTGTCGCAACACCACTGGAGGTGGGCTGCACGATGTTGGGGCGTGAGCGGAAGACGGCCTAACGGTGTGCGGGACCGTAGCCCAGCTTCATGGAGACGGTTGCGAATGGTCCTCGCCGAAATCCCAGGAGCGACAGTGTCCCTAATTTGCTGGGAAGTGGCGGTGCGGTCCCTTACGGCACTGCGTAGGATCCTACGGTCTTGGCGTGCATCCGTGCGTCGCTGCGGTCCGGTCCCAGGTCGACGGGCACGTGCACCTTCCGCCGACCACTGGCGACAACATCGATGTACTGTGGAGACCTCACGCCCCACGTGTTGAGCAATTCGGCGGTACGTCCACCCGGCCTCCCGCATGCCAACTATACGCCCTCGCTCAAAGTCCGTCAACTGCACATACGGTTCACGACCACGCTGTCGTGGCATGCTACCAGTGTTAAAGACTGCGATGGAGCTCCGTATGCCACGGCAAACTGGCTGACACTGACGGCGGCGGTGCACAAATGCTGCGCAGCTAGCGCCGTTCGATGGCCAACACCGCGGTTCCTGGTGTGTCCGCTGTGCCGTGCGTGTGATCATTGCTTGTACGGCCCTCTCGCAGTGTCCGGAGCAAGTATGGTGGGTCTGACACACCGGTGTCAATGTGTTCTTTTTTCCATTTCCAGGAGTGTATATGCGGTCTCCTTTAGATGTGAAACACTTTCCTAAAATTCTCCCAATAAACCGAAGTCGACCATTCGCCTTTCCTACCACAGTTCTCAGACGCTCATTCCATTTCATATCGCTTTGGAACGCTACACCCAGATACGACTTCACTGTGTCAAGCATGACACCAGTAATACTGTATCCGAACACTACAGGTTTGTTCTTCCGCATTAACTTAGATTTATCCACATTTAAAGCTAGCTGTCATTCATCACACCAACTGGAAATTTTGTGTCATTCGTCTTGTATCTTCCTACTGTCACTCAACTTCGACACTCTACCGTACACCACAACACCATTAGCACACGGCCACAGATTGCAGCCCACCCTATCCACCAAATCATTTATGTTTATAGAGAACAACAAAGGTCCTTTCACACTTCCCTGGGGTACTCGTGACGATACTCTTGTCTCTGATGAACTCTCGCCATCGACGAGAACATTTTGGGTTCTATATCTTAAGAGCTACTCACATATCTCTGAACTTATTTCATATGCTCTCGTATCTTCGTTAACAGCCTGCAATGAGACATTTGACGCGAGAAACTGAAATTTGGTACCTGGTCGTTGGCACTAAGTAAAAGTTCCAGTCGCCACCTATTATCTTGTGAAGGATGTCATCATTCGAAAGGTGTAAAATTCATTGTTAAAGAAACACAGCCCTGTTCACAATTATTACCAGATGGAGCATAAATATTAATATAGTCCACGTTAAAATCTTATAACTAACACTTCTCCCTCTACATTTTCGACTGGTATACTTTCCTTAACTAAAAACGCTGTCCCACACGAATTTTCGTTTGCCACATTTAAGATTTCTTTACATCCCTTAATGCGGAGATGTTTAAGATTGGCTTCTTGTAATATCACTACGTCTGTGTCTGATTCACACAGGAACTCCTTCAACGCACTTACTTTCACCGGTGTGCTGATGTTGAATGTTTTTATACGATACGTCTGATCCATAGTTGTAGAGAATGAGGGCTATAAACGATATCAGTAATCATGTAAATATCCATTAATCGAAGTGTAACGAGTGCCTCAAAGTGGATCATAGGGGAGCAGACACTGAGCTGACATTCTCACAACGGCGTCAGTCAGACAGATCCAATATTTCCTGAATTAACTTCAGATGTTACGTCTTCTCCACATCCATCGTCTGGTGCACCATTGTATCTACCGTGGACTGCACGGGAACATCCTCTGGAGTAGTGTCATTTGCGCAGTCCACGATATGGTCCACTTCTGGCCTTTTAGTTTTGCTCATCACTCGTGTTTCTGGGATCACCTTTCTGCGACTGCCCCGTCGGTTGTTCGTCCTCTCACACTAGTAACAGCACCAGAGATATTGCCACTGACTACTGTTAGTATGCTTTGTAATTTTCTTCTTGCTTCATCACCTATGCTCGAACATTGTTCCGTCTCGCATTTTTCTTTCATTTTCTTCAATTGTACCTGTGATAGTTTCTCTCTTGTTTAAGGTGCCGATTTCTCTGCGTAAGGATGAACTGTAAGTCATTTTTTCTTAGTGACTTCCGGCCGTAGGAGCTGATTTTCGGGAGGGAATGGTGTGAGAGGTTTCCGGCACGGCAGTCGTTCTATTGTAGTTCTGGCCGCGGCTACGTCTGAGTACGTCAGCGGCATGTTTACAGCAGGAGTGGCTAGGGAAGCTGCTCTGGAAAGTCACAGATGACAAGTGCGCTATAGCATGACAAAGTTATGAGCGACGGGATGTGTTTCATCTAGAAGTTTAAAACCACCGTAGGCTATCGTAAGCAAGCGTACGCTGATACCGTGTTCCTAGTAGCATTGGTCAGTTAAGGTCGTACCCGCGTTACCTGTAAGTTAGTTGTGTTGCATACCTGTCGGGCGCTATCTTATGACGCTGGCTTTCTTCCAATATGCGATCAGTGTCCTACTAGATTCCCCTAAAAACTGAAAGTGGTGAACAGCCTAGAAACTGATTGGGGCTATCTAAAGGGAACATTTTTGTTCTACACAGTCATCCTCCTGTATGTTACTTAAAAGCAAACAGTATTTATAGCAGAACTGAAACTGTCAATATTTAATTCAGGTGTTACTTGGAAATTGTTGATTTGTAATGTGAATCAGAGGGATGTTGTAGTAAAAATAAAGAAAATAATACAAATTTATCATATAGCGCTAGAAAACACAATTTCGTCAACAGAAAGGTAAAAAAACGCAAAGGAAACATATTAAAAATAGCTTCAACACTTCGTCGAGCTTATATAAATCATGTTTCCAGTCCTGACGAAACTCTACCATCTGGTGAGCAAGATGTATGAGACAGGCGAAATACCCTCAGACTTCTAGAAGAATATAATAATTCCAATGCCAAAGAAAGCAGGTGTTGACAGATGTGAAAATTACCGAACTGTCAGTTTAATAAGTCACAGATGCAAAATACTAACACGAATTCTTCACAGACGAATGGAAAAACTAGTAGAAGCCGACCACGGGAAAGATCAGTGTGGATTCCGTAGAAATGTTGGAACACGTGACGCAATATTGACCCTACGACTTACCTTAGAAGCTAGATTAAGGAAGGGCAAACTTACGTTTCTAGCATTTGTAGACTTAGAGATAGCTTTCAACAATGTTGACTGGAATACTCTCTTTCCAATTCTGTAGGTGGCATGGGTAAAATATAGGGAGCGATAGGCTATTTACAATTTGTACAGAAACCATATGGCAGTTATAAGAGTCGAAGGACATGAAAGGGAAGCAGTGGTTGGGAAGGGAGTGAGACAGGGTTGTAGTCTCTCCCCGATGTTATTCAATCTGCATATTGAGCAAGCAGTAAAGGAAACAAAAGAAAAATTCGGGGTAAGTATTAAAATCCATGGAGAAGAAATAAAAACTTTGAGGTTCGCCGATGACATCGTAATTCTGTCAGAGACAGCAAAGGACTTGGAAGAGCAGTTGAATGGAATGGATAATGTATTGAAAGGAGGATATAAGATGAACATCAACAAAAGCAAAACGAGGATAATGGAGTGTAGTCGAATTAAGTCGGGTGATGCTGAGGGAATTAGATTAGGATATGAGACACTTAAAGTAGTAAAGTAGTTTTGCTATTTGGGGAGCAAAATAACTGATGATGGTCGAAGTAGAGAGGATATAAAATGTAGACTGGTAATGGCAAGGAAAGCGTTTCTGAAGAAGAGAAATTTGTTAACATCGAGTATAGATTTAAGTGTCAGGAAGTCATTTATGAAAGTATTTGTATGGAGTGTAGCCGTGTATGGAAGTGAAACATAGACGATAAATAGTTTAGACAAGAAGAGAATAGAAGCTTTCGAAATGTGGTGCTACAGAAGAATGCTGAATATTAGATGGGTGGATCACATAACTAATGAGGAAGTATTGAATAGGATTGGGGAGAAGAGAAGTTTGTGGCACAACTGGACCAGAAGAAGGGATCGGTGGGTAGGACATGTTCTGAGGCATCAAGGGATCACCAATTTAGTATTGGGGGGCAGCGTAGAGGGTAAAAATCGTAGAGGGAGACCAAGAGATGACTACACTAAGCAGATTCAGAAGGGTGTGGGTTGCAGTGGGTTCTGGAAGATGAAGAAACTTGCACAGGATAGAGTAGCATGGAGAGCTCCATTAAACCAGTCTCAGGACTGAAGACCACAACAACAACAACTGTTATTTATAAACAACTTTCGCAGTTATCAATAATAATAGGAAATTCTTACATTTGACCATAATGAGCGGCTAGGGAAGCTGCGTCGTCACCGGGCGGAAGCTGAGCCACATGGCGACGTGGCAACTCGGCACGTAGGTGCTCTGGAAAGTCACAGATGACAATACATATCGAGTACGAAATGAAACAATTGTAGCATATATTTTTATGTCTATGGATGTAAAATGTTCTTGCATCAAAAGTATTCCTTTGGTTACGTAAAGGAGCAGAAGTTACGCCAGCATCTAATATTTATTACTTATAAAATGCAATTTATAGTGAATAAGGGTATAAAATACGCAATGGACAATCACTGAATTATGTGCAGCCATATTTGTGTACAAATCAAACAACCAGACAAACAAACATAACAAAGAGAGGTCTCCGGCTCCCAGTCTCTCTCTTGGCAGATTCATTTATGTTTCTTTCCATACCAGTGCTACCAATACTACCGGCAATACTGTGTAGTTTACCAAAATTACCGAACCGTATTTTTGGTAGAGCGCACGTCTAATTTCATTAAATCAATTTTCAGCCGAGAACGCCATTAAGTACTGGCAGTGGAAAACCGCTACTCATCTGCTCCTCAAAAACAAAATACACTCCCAGATGGACTAAGCACCAAATTAAAATAGTCCGGAGGAACTTCGAAACGCTGTTCGAATACTACTCGCATAGTACGAGAATCCATTCCTCCATGCAACGCTTTCATTTAGCTAATGTTCTCATCCATGTGTGTGAACTTTAAGATATCTCCACATTTTTCTTCAATTAGACTGCACTATTTGCGATCCTTTAGTTTCACATAAATGGCTGCAACAATCGGCGACTTTAGAATTCTAATGATATCTCTAAGGAGATTACCGCCGTTTCCGTTCAAAACTTACGAATTTCAAGCGAACTACGCTTAGGACATTCACGTCTGGATGATAATTTGATGGTATCTCTACAAAAACAATACGTAGAACAAGCAATCATCAACCTTCAAACAGCACTCAGTATCAGAATTCAAGCAGAATACCACACTTACAATATACAATTACAAGCTGCAACCAGCGAAGCAAACAAGCTTGCCTCCCGAGGAACGGCCACAGAGAGCTCTGTTTTAAGTGACCGCTCCCCACGCGGCTTGAGATAGACTTTCTACATGTTCGGCTATCGGACACGTTTTCCGTCCAACCCAAATTCACAACTGGTCGTACGCTATACATGTAGCATCCGCCGTCCATTATCCTCATTGCTCGCAGCTTTACCTGATTACCGCAAGAGTTCAGACACAGCGTGCACCCACACTGAAGTTACCATTACCGTCAAAACGCATACATATTATTACTGTATATGAGTGGTGCCTGCTCTGTCGGACAGGTCCAGTCCCTATACCTCTGTAATGCCTCCACAGCATAAATCGGATTAGTATTTCATTTCTCTCTGTATCACTCCATGAGGTATTTTAATTGTAAGGCCCCTCTCCGAAATTTTGTTGCTGATAGGTGAAAATTTTTCATCCTTTTTATAGTTAGCATCACAATGGCGACGAAGGTACGTATTCTTGCATCAATATTGAAAATCAATAGCCTTTATATCAAGATAGTTAGTTTCAATTTTTTCTGTGTCTCAAAGTAGTGGATGGACCTCAGTGCTGTCTCGATATCACAAAAAATAATAAGAAGAAAAACAAAGAAGAAGAAGAGGTGGCTATATTTACGCATTCACGAAAGAAATATTCGATTTTTTTACTATTGGTTCCGCTGTGATGGCAATGAAATTTAAGCTGACATTTTTCGATGTATTAAATCCCACTGGTAGGAATCAATGAATCTCTGCCCAGTGGATTAACGACGATAACTTCTATGCCGACCTGACTGGATATTGTTTTTAGCCGAATAGGTAATTACTGGGCTGTTACTCACCTCCTGTCTCAGTTTCACTGTTAGCAAGCATTTTCAATACGTTCTTCCATCTTCGCATAGTATGCGGTAGATAGGGTACACCGGTGCAGAAGGAGTCGCTACAGAAAAGGCACCAAGCCATCATCTACCACTAACATTGCTAAATCCAGTTTACCATACCGACCACGTGAAGCCAATGGATGAAGCTAAGGAAAATACGTGTAGCTAGAATGATCAGTGTATGACACTAATATGAGCAGATTGCGCCGAATTAGGCCAATTCCGGCTTAAAAGTCTGATGAAACCCGAAAATTAGTTACAAACCACCATCAAAGTTATTTGAAAGGAATGCAATCTAAACAAATGAAGTTTCTCTGTTGTCTCGAGTCGGCAAATTCGTTGTAACTCTCAAAGACAGCATGGAATTTACAAACCACATAGCATGCGAAGAGTATGCCAACGTCTTTGACGGAATCATTGTTGAATCTTAATGTGCAAGATACACGTGCCTCTCAGCTATTCGTCTGTACTACGACAGTGGCTACGTACTCAGTACTATATGGAAACAGTCGATCATTGCAAGGAAAACGCAGAGTAGTTAGCAAAAAAGAAAACAACGATAGTGATAGTGAAGGTGGCATAAATTGTTCATTGGTTTAAGTGTGTCATGTCATTCTGGAACCCGGTGTCATCTCCATGATTTACGATGGATTTGATTTACGCGCATAAAAACATATCGTGCCTGATAAAGATATGCTTTCTATTGAAGATGATCGAAGCAATTCCTTCACATTCTTTTCAACACTGATGTGTCTAGGAAACGGAGAATATTTCCTTCCAGCATTTCATGTCCACCTACAAGGTAGCCTAAATTCATTTATTTTCTTTGTACGTAATTATATATTCCTACGTTTACACAAAGTAAGGATTTTCGTAAAAAATGAACGGCATGACAGTTACAGATAAAAATACGAGTATGTCAGTTAAATGGTTCAAATGGCTCTGAGCACTATGGGACTTAACATCTGTGGTCATCAGTCCCCTAGAACTTAGAACTACTTAAACCTAACTAACCTAAGGACATCACACACATCCATGCCCGAGGCAGGATTCGAACCTGCGACCATAGCAGTCACGCGGCTCCGGACTGAGCGCCTTAACCGCGAGACCACCGCGGCCGGCAGTATGTCAGTTAGATTATCTTCTAGTGCTCTAAAATCATCCGTAGATGTTTGAAACCTAGTCTCCAGGTGAACAGAAAGAATGAATGAAAAGCACCAGAACTGCTAATATCCTCGCTTGACATGAGAAACCATTTTAGTTGCTAGAAATACATACGTCTTTAGTTTGTGTTTTCTTCATTAGCGAAGATCTACATCCTCTGTGTGATTTATAGCTCATCTTAGGAGAATGGTAGAATGGCTTTTTAAAGGAAGGCGTGACCATTTTTTCCTCATTCTTGTAGGAGCTCGTACTTCTGAATGAAGTACTTGTTTGTCCATTGAACACTATACCAAAGAAAAACTAAAACTAGAAATTTAATTAAGAAAAGTTGTTTAGAGTAACACGTATCGTAGACGCCAAGGTAATTTGAGCGACGGAGCAGTGCCGTGGATCGGAGACCATGACGTAAGAATACAGGTAGGTATCTTGTAGCAGTAACCATCCCAGAATTCATTTGGAGTTATTTAGCGAAATCACGAAAATCCTAATTAAGAATGAATGGACGGAGATTTCAATTGCTCTCCTCCAATTACGAGAAGATGACGGTTGGAAATTAGTCTTTCGTGTAAGTCAACGTTAAACCTGTAACAGGAAAAGCACATGCTTTGACTGAATAAGGACTGATAGGTAAATTAGTAATGTTTCCACTTATGTTCCGGTAACCAGGTAAACCTGATTCTGGAAGGCCAGAAGAGTATTTGAATCTTGTATCTCCTGTATATGACTCCAGTATCTGGACTACTGAATGAGTCAGTCGGTTCCGAATGCACTCTATGTGTTTAATCATAGCACCATCTCCATCTATAGCTACAATTGACTGCCATATCTTAACGAGATAAGCACATCTGTGAAATTCAAGAACACCGAGCGAAATGCAACAGTGGTTACGTCTACGTCCTCGTGTTGGGAAGGAGAGGGTTCCAACTCCTGTCTGGCCCATTTCATTTGTCTTCATGTGACTAAATCACTTCATCTGAATGCCGTAAAATTCCTTCAATGACACCACAACTAGATTTCTGTCACTTTCTTATCCAGACGTTGTGTTGGATTCCTCTCTAATGATCTTGATCTAGACGAAATGTCTATCCAATACTTCTCTCCTTCGTTGAACAACCAATAGTATGTATCTAAATCCTCCTTTCTCTTTAAATAAAAGGGAAGCTGACATTACTCTCAAATTACAAGTATCTCGATAAATTCATCAATGCTAAAGATTAAACCTCGTGTCTTTTGCTCTGTTTATCTTTTCTTTGGTCGACCGAACTTCTTTCTTCATTATTTTTGTTATAGTTCAGAAGTGACGCTGAAAAGATGTTTTCATGTATTAATGGTACATCGTCTTTCCATTGATTACTGTACTTCACTGTATTTTCATACAACTGAAATATGTTTAATTATACCCTAATATCTTCATTTTTATTCCTATCATGTAATGTGTAGCAAACAACTGCTCCGATCAGCCCCTCATAGCTGCACTTGCTGTCCTTTTGTTTTTTTCATTTAGTAAGTGTTTAACATACAACAACATTGACACTGCCATTACTTTAAAAAGTTTAAACGATGTATCTATTCTGTGACTTTTAAAAGCTATTTGATTTTATCACATACACACTGCAATTTCTGTAGTTTTCTGTTCGCATCAGCATTTGATGTATAAGTAATACCACACCTAAAATAAATGAATCTGTTAACTGGCACCGCCGATTGTTAATTCATGCCTTTTTTCACCTAATAGGTTCACATCCCATAAATGCTGAAACTTTTATTCTTGATCTGGATATATTTAACATACCCAGACGAAAACAATTGCTATACTATATAATAGCTATTGTAGAGTAATGAAAGTTTGGGAATACATTTGTCTAAGTAACATATTTAAGTGATAAACATTGCAATATCACAGATTAATGTAAGCACGAGATAAGCCGTTGAAAATATAAAATGCTGGTACATTAATAAACGGTGACACCGCCAGAATGTTGAATGCAAACATGCAATCATGCATGCATTGTGTTGTACACGTCCAGGATGCCAGTTTGTGGTATGGACTTCCATGACTCTTTCACTTGTCGGTCAATACAAAGACGGTTAACGCTGCTGGTGAATGACGCTGGAGTTGTCGTCCGATGATGTCCCATATGTGCTGGATTGGAGACAGAGCTGGTGATCGAGCAGGACGAGACAACTTAACGACACTCTGTAGAGCATGTTAGGTTACAACAGCGGTCTGTTGGGGAGCATTATCCTGGGATGCTGTTCATAAATGTCACCACAACAACTCGGATCACCAGATTGACGTACAAATTTGCAGTCAAGGTGTGTGGTGTAACCACGAGAGTGTTCCTGCAGTCATACGAAATCGCATCCATAATTCCAGGTGTGGTACTCCTACACACTCCAGTGTGTCTAGGATGCACACAGGTTGGTTGCAGCTCTCAACTTGTCTCCTTGTAACCAATACATGGCCATCACTGGCACTAGGACAGAATCAGCTTTCATCAGAAAACACAACAGACTTCCGCCCTGCTCTCCAAAGAGTGCTTGCTCGACACCACTGAAGTCGCAAATGGTGGTGGTTTGTGGGCAGTGGAATGCACGGTACAGGGCGTCTGGCTCGGAGCTGTCTTTGAAGTAACCAGTTCGTACCAGTTCGTTGTGTCACTGTGATGCCAACTGCTGTTCATATTGCTGCTGCAGATACAGTACGATGCGCCAGAATCATATGCCGAACACAACGGTCTTCCCGCTCGTTAGTGCCACGTCGCCGTCTTCTTGCGACCGAACACACTCGCTACCACCGCCGCCAGCAGTCATGTACAGTGACTACATTCCTGGCATGTCTTTCACCAGTATCGCAGAAGGGTCATCGAGCTACTCGTAGCAATATTACACGACCTCAGTTTGACTCAGTGAGGTGCTGATAATGACGTCTAATCCCAAAGGTAACTAACGCTCATAACCGTTACAGCGTGTACTTAAAGCAAACATGGAAGTTTCATATCAGCGCACACTCCGCTGCAGAGTGAAAATCTCATTCTGGAAAACATCCCCCAGGCTGTGGCTAAGCCATGTCTCCGCAATATCCTTTCTTTCAGGAGTGCTAGTTCTGCAAGGTTCGCAGAAGAGCTTCTGTAAAGTTTGGAAGGTAGGAGACGGATACTGGCAGAAGTAAAGCTGTGAGTACCGGACGTGAGTCGTGTTTCGGTAGCTCAGTTGGTAGAGCACTTGCCCGCGAAAGGCAAAGGTCCCGAGTTCGAGTCTCGGTCGGGCACACAGTTTTAATCTGCCAGGAAATTTCATGATTTGTATTCTCAAAGTTGCACTACTAGCGCCATTGTTACGCGGATGGCGAGATATTTGTATAGACATCACCTTTTAGATGTAGAAACACGCCTAACTTTCGTTTATGTCGCACAACTTCTTCTCGGTGTTGTAATTTTTTATTCGTTTCCTACATCTACATCTACATCCATACTCTGCAAGCCACCTGACGGTGTGTGGCGGAGGGTACTTGGAGTACCTCTATCGGTTCTCCCTTCTATTCCAGTCTCGTATTGTTCGTGGAAAGAAAGATTGCCGGTATGCCTGTATGTGGGCTCTAATCCCTCTGATTTTATTCTCATGGTATCTTCGCGAGATATAAGTAGGAGGGAGCAATATACGGCTTAACTCTTCGGTGAAAGTATGTTATGGAAACTTCAACAAAAGCCCGTACCGAGGTACTGAGCGTCTCTCGTGCAGAGTCTTCCGGCGGAGTTTATCTATCATCTCCGTAACGCTTTCGCGATTATTAAATGATCCTGTAACGAAGCGCGCTGCTCTTCGTTGGATCTTCTCTATCTCTTCTATCAACCCTATCTGGTACGGATCCCACACTGGTGAACAATATTCAAGCAGTGGGCGAACAAGTGTACTGTAACCTACTTCCTTTGTTTTCGGATTGCATTTCCTTAGGATTCTTCCAATGAATCTCAGTCTGGCATCTGCTTTACCGACGATCAACTTTATATGATCATTCCATTTTAAATCACTCCTAGTGCCTACTCCCAGATAATTTATGGAATTACCTGCTTCCAGTTGCTGACCTGCTATATTGTAGCTAAATGATAAAGGATTTTTCTTTTTCTGTATTCGCAGCACATTACACTTGTCTACATTGAGATTCAATTGCCATTCCCTGCATCATGCGTTTATTCGATGCAGATCCTCCTGCATTTCAGTACAATTTTCCATTGTTACAACCTCTCGATATACTAAATCATCATCAGCAAAAAGCCTCAGTGAACTTCCGATGTTATCCACAAGGTCATTTATGTGTATTCTCAATAGCAACGGTCCTACAACACTTCCCTGCGGCACACCTGAAATCACTCTTACTTCGAAGACTTCTCTCCATTGAGAATGACATGCTGCATTCTGTTATCTAGGAACTCTTCCATCCAATCACACAATTGATCTGATAGTCCATATGCTCTTACTTTGTTCATTAAACGACTGTGGGGAACTGTATCGAGCGCCTTGCGGAAGTCCTACTTTCACGGGCAGGTACAAACCCCGTTCGTCTTCCGTTTCAGCAAAAATCAATTAGTGCCCTGTACGACCATTGACTCCAAAATTATTTGACTAATAAGCACTACAGCTGTAAATAGCTAAACATCTAATTTTGTTACTTTATTCCTGAAGGATCTTATTGAAAGACGCAGTGACAAATCGTTTTAATATACTTTATTTGTATGTCATTACCACACTGAAACCGGCCATGGCATAATAATAATGCTATTTGAAACTAATTGTGGATGGTTGCGCTCGTCATCAACAATCCAACTTTTTTATTAAGCAACATTAGTCATTAGTTTTCATAAAATTAAACTACTGGAATTCCCTTGCTTTGTTAATGGGAGATTACAATGATAGTGTAAAATCAGAAGTGAAAAATGAAATAAATTTTTAAATTACAAAAAGATTATTTCTCTTAAAATTCTTTTTCTTAGTATACGTTCGTTGGCTGGGAGTGTCGTTGTGCTGACCCCATGCCCTTACAGCATCCGATGACGAATCACTGAGAGTGACACGGCAGCCAGTCGACAATCGCGTGGTCGTCAGGGCCGCATCTCGGGGTTTCCATGTTTTATGCGTTTCTTGTCCCTCAAGTTACTTTTTACTCTTTCTGCTAGACGACATATGAAACTATTCCGTAACGCCATGAGGAAAGTGAAATGAGACACTGCAAAGATTATGGTATTGTACATGAATATTTCCAGACGGTACAATAATTGTAGTATCGCTTGTGGTCGCTATCTATGTTTTAGAAGTAGCCACATTGGACTCTGTGTAAATAGCAGTGAAATCACTTGTGAGGCGACATGGATGCGAGCCCCGGCAGCAGGGGAGAAGTCGCGGCGGCTCGGCCACTCCGCCTGATTAAAACAAGCTGCCATGACGGGAGTTAATCGCACAGCCCCGGTCACGTCACGTCGCCCTCCGCCAGCCTACATGCCACTGGGCCACAGACGTTGTCGCTCTACTCGACCAAGCGAATGGCTGTCATTACTGCGCATCGGTGCATCTTTACGTAACGTGGCTGCTAATTTTAAGTTGCACAGAACTCCCATCAATCTCGGCCTCTTACCGTACACGAGCAGTCCTAAGGTTGAAGCTTGCACGAAGAAGCGCATTTTATTTCTGACTGCAGTGTTAATTAAGCGTGATCCACTCGGCTCAGTGGCTTAGGCACTAAAGGCTCCATCGCCACACGAGGGTTCAAATCTCTGATGCCTAACTCGCTTCAAGCGAAACCCGAATATTTCCTTTGAAAAGCCCTCGTCATCAAAATGAAATTTTCACTCTGCAGCGTCGCGCGGAGTGGCCGCGCGGTTTGAGGCGTCGTGGCACGGACTGCGTGGCCCCTCTCGCCGGAGGTTCGAGTCCATCCTCGGGAATGGGTGTGTGTGTTGTTCTTAGCATAAGTTAGTCTAAGTAGTGGGTAAGTCTAGGGACCGATGGCCTATGCAAATTGGTCGCTTAGGAATTCACACACATTTGAGCATTTTACTCTGCAGTGGAGTGTGCGCTGATATGAAACTTCCTGGAAAATTCAAACGGTGTGCCGGACCGCGACTCGAACTCGGAACCTTTGCCTGTCGCAGTCAAGTGCTGCACCGACGAAAGCAAAAGTCCCGAGTTCGAGTGTGTGTCCTGCACACAGTTTTAATCTGCCAGGAAGTTTCAGAGCTCATCACCTTTACGCATTTGAACTAGCGTTCCTTCTTCAGGGACAGCGAAGTCAACAGATCATTAACATTCCTTCATTCGTTTTTCAATGAAGTGCTTAAAATATTCCAAGGTTCTGAAGTTCTCAGAATTTGGTTATATGGTATGCAGACGAGTTCACCATCTGTTATTGGTAACATAACTGAGAAATGAAGGAAGAGTGTAGTAGCGAGTGCCTTTCGCGGGCAAGTGCTCTACCAACTGAGCTACCAAAGCATCCCCCAGGCTGTGGCTAAGCCATGTCTCCGCAATATCGTTTCTTTCAGGAGTGCTAGTTCTGCAAGGTTCGCAGGAGAGCTTCTGTAAAGTTTGGAAGGTAGGAGACGGATACTGGCAGAAGTAAAGCTGCGAGTACCGGCCGTGAGTCGTGCTTCGGTAGCTCAGTTGGTAGAGCACTTGCCCGCGAAAGGCAAAGGTCCCGAGTTCGTGTCTCGGTCGGGCACACAGTTTTAATCTGCCAGGAAGTTTCATATCAGCGCACACTCCGCTGCAGAGTGAAAGTCTTATTCTGGAAACATCCCCCAGGCTGTGGCTAAGCCATGTCTCCGCAATATCCTTTCTTTCAGGAGTGCTAGTTCTGCAGGGTTCGCAGGAGAGCTTCTGTAAAGATTGGAAGGTAGGAGACGGATACTGGCAGAAGTAAAGCTGTGAGTACCGGCCGTGAGTCGTGCTTCGGTAGCTCAGTTGGTAGAGCACTTGCCCGCGAAAGGCAAAGGTCCCGAGTTCGAGTCTCGGTCGGGCACACAGTTTTAATCTGCCAGGAAGTTTCATATCAGCGTACACTCCGCTGCAGAGTGAAAGTCTCATTCTGGCTATCTGGAAAATGTTGTTAATTCTTGAGGTACAGAATATTTTATAGTAAGTAAAACGTTAGATTTTTTTAGGACTGTTTGTATTACACTTGGAAAGAAAACCAGACTTCGTCAGTCGTGCACCATTTTGTACTTGAAACTGAAGAAGGTCTTTTACAATGGAGTACGTGATACTTGCAAATGAAATGAGTTTCTTTAAAGTATTAACAATTTTACTTGTCTTGGAAATGGAAATTTGTGTTGGTTTCTAATAGTTTCTAATTCAGAATGTGTTGACTTGTAATTGGTTTTTGATCATACTTCTGCTTAATTTGGTTTCATTTACTGATTGCTGGTGTGTAGTGGATAATAATCTAACAGATAGACCATTAAATTCAGTAATGACAAGAGGAACATGTTCTACCTTGGAAGGTGTTTTCATGTATGGAGAAGCCTTAACTTCGCCAAGCAGTATTTGTAATATCAGAAAAACATTGTCGCACATAAAAAATGAATGCCCTCATTTAAAAATGTAATAAGAATATGTATTAAACTTCTATTACATAGCTGGTTATGGGGGAAAGTGTGTCATGTGTACTAAGGTACAGTATCCTCCCCTACTATATCAACGGAACAGCCGGAATATCATGACCATGTAGCAATTTCATTGTCCATTAATCACACGCAAAGCAGCTGAAGTTCGTGATAAAAGAATACTGATATTATTTAAAATACGTTAGGATATAGTGAGAAGTAGTCAAGCTGAAGTGACTCAATTTTCTTTTGTTAGGAGTGGATCTTTCAGTAAGCTCAGACTTAGAATTCAGTGTCATACCACATTTACTGATTACGCACGATATACTGCCAGGATAATACTTGAACTGGAATTTAAAGTGATGCTCCTCATCTCACTGCAGCATTGTAAACCCTCTTTGTGTGGGTAACTATCATGCTGGAAAATATTTCGCGGATAAAAAGGACATCAACACTGACGGCTGTATGTGGTCAGCAATGATTTTAGTTTAGACCACACTTTTCTGCCATGATAACTGCAACATCTAGTGAGACCGAAATTAATGTTTCTCATTGCATACGACTGCAACCACAGACCTGTGTAACGGCTTGTGTAAAGAATACGTTCGTCCTGAACTGTGTTTCCTGTCATGACTTTCAAACTTTATGACGGGAAGTATGAGATAACTCGCAATATCCTGACATCCTTACCATCTATCATTCTCAAAGTTCCAAGAGATTAATAGTATATCATAAATGGGATTCAAACATTACCTACCATCTATTGGACATACTAGAATTTCTCCACGCATACGAGCGCCAGCACAGACGTTCATAGTTGCTTTTACGGATCTCAAACCAAGTCATGCTGAGATGCTCAAGAGTTGAAAGACATTGGGACAGACTTTATACGCCATCGACGAAAGCAGGAAAACCTCTGCCCATTATTAGAAGAAACGGATATACAGGCCTTAAAGAGTTCTTTGAACACCAAGACGACCACCGAAGGATGGACGTAGAGAAAATCTGCAGCATCATCCACGTTTATCTCCCTACGGTTGCGTATCTAGCCTCTTGTGAAAGGTGTTCAGCTCTAGATTATTACATAAACATATTGTCTACAGTGCTTAAAAAATTTCTGGTCAGTTCATCGGAAGACAGATGGCCTTAATGTGAAAGTTTTGAAAATAACTCCTAGTCTGGTAATTTCAAGCTACACTCATGCGTCTCTTTCTAATATAAGAGGGATAACTGTCTTAATTACATTAATGTGCCTTTTCAGATTGTGTTAACTAGGACAAAAAATGTATAAATATACTTTGTCATGGCTAGATAGCATCACGCAACGACCGGATAAATAAATTTTAAAAAAAGTGATCGGGGAACTCGCTTGCATTTCTTCATACTCAGATCAAGATAAATCGTAGGCTAGATGTTTGGACATCAGGGTCATTACAGATAGAGCATTAGCTCTAACAGACAAAGATGGGAAACAGACACTGTCTGTGCCTGTTTTTCAGGAACGTTCATTTACAATTTTTGAGGTATATTTTAGTTTTATTCCTTGTTGTCAGCTTTATTTCGGTGACTATTACTTTCGTATCAAAAAAAAAAAAACCACCTTCATTCACAAATCGCGATTTTAATTTCAGTACACGATACATTTAGAGCCCTGGACGCTCATCTTCAGGTGCTTCATCAGTCTACACTTGCTTTTGAATCTGCGTTCTATTTGCTTTGTTAAGAATACATGGTACAAAATGGCACGTTGTCACTACATTTTTACAAAACTACTTTACTCAGGAGCAGTTACATGGTTTTTAAGTACAGTATGAGTAGACATATTTATATACATGTACATACTTTTCGTCTCACAGAATATTTGTAAACACACTCCAAATAAGTCAAAGAATACCCTAACGTAAAGGTGTTACATTTCCACATAAACGTAGATATCATTATTTCTAAAATGATACAAATATGTTACATCGTTATTTATACATAGATTTCATAACATAACAATTATTTGTGTGGGTATAAGATGTGATCTCATGTTTTGAAATGCTTGCAAGTATTGAATACTTGTTTCTTTAAAAGAAAGTAAATTTTTAAAATTCCTGGAAAAAACTTGTGGTTTTTAAACTCCTTTTTTCCATTTAACATGTTTTCGGAAAATTTTTCTTTGTGTAATAGTATTCCTAATTGTTCTACAGGATCAAGTTTTCTATCTTTATTTTCTGTGTGGAGGATAGTTAGACTGTTATGAGTGTCGCTTAGTCGGTGTCTTTTAAGGTACATAGTTTAGCTATCACAATTTATCAAAGTGGTTGAGCCTCAAAGTATCACTGTGTCCCTTCTAAAGTGTATGGAAACGTCTTCCTGTTTTTCCTATCGTGGAATGCAGGGAATCTGTTACACTGTAAATTATGTATTCCACTGTGTTCTGTTACTGGGGTGCTTATGTTTACTTTGTTAGGGAAGTAGTAGCCAAGTTCTCTATTTGTTCTTTATTCTCATTTCTCAATAAGTGAGGAATTTTTGGTGATACTGTTCGTAAGCATGGAATTCTTGTGAAGATTTGTGTTATATGAGTTGTTTCATTTGTAATGGTTCTGTGAGGAGAAATTAAGGTAGAATGATTACACAGAGATTATAAACCTGTGCCTTCCCAATACAAGTCGATTAGTTTAATCACTGCGATATCTCGCTTCTTCTAATCACGGTTGTCCAAAGTCAGTTCCAACTGTAAATCTTCTATAATGGCTTTTTTTTTGTTTCAAGATCTTATGAGTCGTTAAATGAAAACCACAGTGAAAATCCGATGAAGCTTTGCACAGATGTGTTGCTCAGTGTCTCTAGTATTCCCGTCGATAGCGTGACGTCGTAGTTTTCAGTTCTGAATGAAGAGTGAGACATAGAGATGCCTAGAAAATAATGTGTCCCTCCAAGTGCTACCATTCGATTTCTCTATGCTGGGTGGGGGGTGGGTGGGGGGGTTCCGCCATATTTCATGCACCCCACATAACGTAACTGTCATGCGTGACATTGGAGTACGGCAATGGTACAGAAACTTTGAAGCAGGACGTACAGACGTTCGTGATCCAGTCAGTCAGGGAATGATGATCTAGTTCAGCCCTCCTTCTAAGGCCTTTAAAGAACAAGCGGAGTGTTATCATCAAGCACTGTCTGTCATTATAAGACTGGGCGTCCCACTGCAGTTGCAACAAAGAAGCGCTCCTACAGCGTTTTCAGTGGCAAGTGTTTTATCACCAACCATACAGCAATGACTTATTTGCCTCCGATTTACATCTCTGCTCACATGAACCGCTGGCTATGGGGACAGAATTTTGGTACAGACAACGCACTGCAGACCAGCACAGATAATTGGCGGCTGCCTTCTATGACGACTATATTGGAAAGATGGTACAGCGCTATGGTAAATGTTTAAGTTGAAGCGGCGACTACGTAGAGAAGTAGCTGGAAGGTGTAGTTAAATGTTACATATAACTCATTTTTTTATTTTCACTCCGGTTTCCATTTCGCGACCAATTGGATCTTAAAAAGAAACCCTCGAACAAGAGTAAAATGCTCGGGAGTCTAGTGTAGGCTATAAACAGTGAGATAAGAATCCCTCACTACAGTCTTCTTTTCAGTCAGCTAATGCAGTCAGTTAACCATACATAGTCTCACATATTATTTTTGTCTTTGGCTGTACCTCGAGTTACACGGGACAAAGATGTGCAGCTCCTTATTTACCAATAGTTGTTTGTTTTCGATATGTACTAAAAACCTCGTAAGTCGCTTCCATGGCCCCACTTCTCGAACGACCTACATTCGTTTCTTCCTCATAGTGCAGATGTGGTCGTAATGCTATCAGTGATCAATAAGCAACTGTCTAGAACAATAATTAGGCCACTTCTTCTGAAAGACCTTTGAAGAAACGACAGTCTACCGTTTGAACAGCGTTATACATGGTCCAGTAACATTAATGTGATCACCGCCTATGTTCGACATCAACATGTAATAAGCAATAACCACTCATAGACTGCAGGTGGCAGCACTAGCAGTGGAGGGCATATAACGCGTATCGGGATGGTGAGTAGGCGGGAGGGGGGGGGGGGGGGGCGGAGCGGCTGCAGGCTGCAGACAGTGCACGCGTTGTTGTAATGCCGAAACGAAGCGACCTGTGTGACGTCCAGAAGGGCACGACAATTGGCTCTCTGGCCAGTGTTGGTAGCATTTTCCAGACGGTTAAGTTTGTAAACTGTTCCCGTGCCGCCGTGGTTGAAGTATACTGTACATGGCAAAATGGCGCTATCAAAAACCCGTGCATAGGCAGCTGTGATGTACAACGGGTTATAGATGACGGGAGTAACCTATGGCTGGGGAGATGTTGGCGGGAGAATGGACGTGCAGCTTTTGAGCAATTGACTTCCCAGGTGAACCAAGGGTCTACCAACAGAGTCTGCTCAACGACCGTTCAGCAAACGTTATTGCGATGGGCCTCCCAAGCAGACGCCTGGTTCATGCTGACTGCTACTCATCGGCGACGCCAGTATCGCAACTGGATGCATAGTGACAGGTGGCCTGCCAGATGAATCACATTTTATGCTCCATTAGACAGATGGACGCTGAGATGAAAGCTAATATCTTGCAACAATCGTCGGAAGAGTCCAACCCGGAAGAGGGAGCGTTATGGTCTGGGGAATGTTTTCGTAGCATTCCTTGGGTGGTCGCAGCATTCTGGAAGGCGCAATGGACCAACACATCTATTCATCTATCCATGCGTAACTCCTACATACATTTTGTTTTTCCTCGGCGCAGTTGCATCTACCGGCAGGACAATGCAACATGTCACACAGCTCGCAGTGTACGTACGTGGTTCGAGGAGCACCAGGATGAGCTTATCGTACTCCCCTGGCAACCGTACTCCCCGGATTTAAACCCAGTCGAGAATCTGTGGGACCTCCTCGGTAAGACTTTTCGCACCATCGATACTCAACTGAGAAACCTAGCGCAGCTGACCACGGCACTGGAGTCGGGTGGCTTCACATTCCTGTCGGAACTTTCCACAATCTCACTGACTTTCTTCCTGCACGGCTCGCGGCGATCCGCGCTGAAAAAGGTAGCTATACATGCTCTTAACAGGTGGTCATATTAATATGACTAGACCGCGTATGTTTAACGGATGTCAGCCATAATCAAACAGGCAACGAATTTGGGTATTTAAGGTGTTCAAAACAAGTCATCTCTCTTTTGAGTAACGAAGTTTCTCCGTATATGTTCCAGGTGGAAACTGGCAAGTGAGCTCTACATCGCATTTCAGATGGTCTTCACTATTCGCTGGTCAGTTCAAAGTGTAAATACTGTAGTTTTGAATTTGAACTAAAATACTGCGGAGAAGCGTACTTGAACATACGCTAACAGGAGAAATCAATAAAGGATGTAGAGTTGACACTGGTTGTAGCTAATTACCACAGATAATTTTGGCACATCTGCCATAGGGACTGTGAGAAAAGAAAATCAGCTGGCCATTTAACTAAAGAAAAACAGCGGTTACAGCTACGCAACATAATCCGGAATACGATGAAATCATAATAATTATTGCTAGTTGTTAGTTGACGCCCCGAGAAGGCACAGGTTATGATGTTAACACGGAATCTTATTTGGCAAGTCCAAAATTTGTTTTAAAATCTAATGATGGCAATAGCGAAAGCGGCGTAATAAGTGAAGAAATTTATTTAGCTATCAAGACGGCTATTTCCATAATAATTGTGGATGTGAACCCGCGTCTTACGTGTGTTCTACAATATACAGAACAACATGCGTGACACCGGGTTTTCATTTACAATTATGATGTTCTACGAAGAAGCGACAGAAGATTGACATAATACGGTGCAATCATGTGAACGGTGGCATGGCATTTCTGGGCGTATGCTGGTGGTATGCAATTCAGAATGTGTGGTAAGTACTTATCTGACTTTAAAATTTAAGCAAAACAGGAGACGAGCTCCTCGTCCAGGCCATGAAAGCCCAAGGCATGTCGACTGGCCGCCTTTCGACGTCATTCGAATGAGGTATGAATATCATTGGTGTTACATTCGTCTATGACGACAAAAGAAAAAACACACAATTGGATACTAATAGCAGCGCAAACACTCGAAACTGTGCTCCTAACCATTAAGTTTCGCTTAACGCCATGTGGTCGAACTGATGAAGTCACGTCAAAACTTTGATTGTCATTTTTTCGGGAACTACTGAGTGTTAGCACCAAAGCCAACATAAGTGTTCCTTTATTTCCATCCTTTTTTCACCAAGTTAAGTTTATACTCAGTGATAGAGGGACTTACAACGGGTTCCCATTGCTTTCCAATAAAAATGCAGGGTGCTAGTTGGTTGTTGCACGGAAACTGGAAGCGGTGCATGTTTCCGGTTCAATGTGAAGCTAATCTGACTGCTACAGACATGTCGGTGGTATAGAATTGGTAACTTGTTTATCCTCGCTTCGCAGGTCAACGCGAGGCTGGTGCGTCGTATCTAAGCTACTTTTTGGTACCAATACAAAGAGCATTGATCATAATCCGGTTACATTTCGTTTTCAATAATGGTATAATTATGTCAGCTTGTGAGATGAAATGTTGCTTCGGACCAGGTCTTCCAAGACGATATTGTCGGGTGGCGGTCACTTCCCGCCACGTCCTCGATTTACGTGTATCAAAGTAAGTGTCTAAAAGGGCTCGAGGATATCTTCAGTGACATCCATTTGACGTATGATAGCTGTGTAGTGGCGTTTTCAAAACGGGAATACTTACGAAGGCAACAATATTGGTTGCTCTTGAAATGTTTAATTTATTTCAACAACCTCATTCAATCTAAATTCGTTGGCTAAGTAATATTAAACTTTTTCAAGTTATTGCGAGGTGATCTAAAGAATCTCCATACTTATTTGTTCTTCTGAGAAAAAGGTGCTATAAAAGGTAATGAAGAGGAGAGCAGCCCAAATAATTTCCCTTGCTCTTTATTTTTGCTATTCGAGTTGCTGTCGCTGCATCTGGATATTATTCGCAACTAGACTTTAGGCCCAAATCATAGAGAAATGCAAAAAACTTACTGGCCTATATACTACATATTTCTGCTCCCTGTCTACGTGTTGGCAGCCAGCGCTGCCGTGTCTTTGAAGTGCTAAAGATTCACATCGGCTGATCAAACATTGTTTACCTGTCTAGTCTAATAGAGAACTGGAAAGATTGTAGAATGCGTTTTGTAACCATACGATCATCGATTTACTTTCTGGTTTGGTCAGAATTACCCTGGTAAATTTACTAGCTATTTTCTTGTCATTTAGGTCAAATTCTCTTTTAAGGAATGACTTAGAGGTAGAAAATTTATGTTTTCGAGCCCAGAAAGCTCGTTTTCAACAGAAACTTGCTTTGCCATATATGTTGTGAATTGTCCGTGTGAACTATCATTTGGACAACAAGGGAACTGCGTCTTTTGCAGTTTTATGCTAACTTTGCGGTAAAGGAGAAGACTGCTTTAGTTTCCGGTTCTAATCTCTCTGCAGACAAGAATTTTACCTCTTCTGTGAAAGAACACCTAATAGTCAGATCGACAATCAGTAAAGAAATCTCAAGACAACTTTTCCCTCGTTAGTTTTATCACCACCTCAATTCTGTATCCTGTACTGAAAAACTTGCTGAGTTGCACACTTATAGGTGCCTGCTTTTTCGTCTTCTGTCAATTGTATTAAATTAATTGTGGACCTGAATGAATTGTTAAATGGATTTTGTTATGTATCTACCCCTCTACCCCTACTGCTACGTTTGCATATTTTCGTGGTAGTCCTGAACGCTACTTAAGTATGGCTGAATACTAAACATAACACAAACGGTTTCGAAGGCGAAAGTGCATATTAGCCTCCAAATTCGTGACAATTTGAGATACTTGGATTCATTATAAATTACTTTTTTCGTAACGATTTTACGATAGGTTATTCGTTTGTATTATTACAGTGCATACTATAAGGGGCGAACAAAAAGTTTCCGTTCGAAGACAGTACAGTCCAGAATCGGTATGCCAGTAAGGCATCCATTGACTCATCTCGCAGAAACGCTAATATTTCATCTGCCACTTCTTCCTCACTCTGCGAAATTCCTTGGGTTCCTTTCTGACAAAATGTCAACAGCGGCAACTGTTGTTGTAGATAAAATGCAATGTTTGCTGTGTTTATCGTTGTCAATGCTCTGCTTTGTATCTGCATCGCTAGTATTGCGGCACTGTTGTGAGTTACTTGTCGACAAACCAGTTCAACTACGTTCCGCGGCCTCATGCTGTGCTCAACACTGGATACCCCCAGCCCCGCCCCCTGTTGCCACTAGCAGTAAAAACTGTTGTTGCATGGCAGACAATATGTGGAGCTTCGAATGCCGTAAACATATTTGGTATTTTGAGACCTCGCACTCAAGGGGTCTCTTGTCAGTTTATGATCGCGCACTGGGCTGAACGATACTGTGCGCTTCCCACGCCCGGGTTCCCGGGTTCGATTCCCGGCAGGGTGAGGGATTTTCTCTGCCTCGTGATGGCTGGGTGTTGTGTGATGTCCCTAGGTTAGTTAGGTTTAAGTAGTTCTAAGTTCTAGGGGACTGATGACCATAGATGTGAAGTCCCATAGTGGTCAGAGCCATTTGAACCATTTGATACTGTGCGCAGCCGCTAGTAGAAGAGGTGATGCGGTGGTGTGGCGAAATGCTTCTGGGCGTGTCGCTAATTCGTTGGTGCAGCTTTCAGCGACTGCCTTTTCTTGTGGTTGCGTTGCGAGGTATCAACCTAGTTTTGCCACCTCGCTCTTCGGACGACAGCACATAGATATTCCTCATTACTTACCGACTGAAATGCTTCCAGTGGCAAGTGATCGATCGCGAATTCGTACGATGTTTATCTGTTCACACTCATTAAATTATATTTTTCTGTTTTGAGGTCCAACAACAACCTTTGTGGAAATTGATAATCATCTTTAAATTTTGATATTGTCTAACGATGTCATCTTCCTGTACACAGCTCCATCATATACGAACAGCTATAGATATACAGACATGATTTTTAATTTAGTGGTCAGTTTGTGTGAAACCAAACTGCTGAGGTCATCGCTCCCTAGGCTTACACTCTACTCAATCTAACTTACACTAAGGACAACATACGCACCCATGCCTGAGGGAGGACTCGAACCTCCGACGGAGGCAGCCGAGAAAACCGTGGCAAGGCGCCTAAGACCGCGTGGCTACCCCGCGCCCGCATCTCGTGGTCGTGCTGTAGCGTTCTCGCTTCCCACGCCCGGGTTCTCGGGTTCGATTTCCGACGGGGTCAGGGATTTTCTCTGCCTCGTGATGGGTGGGTGTTGTGTGATGTCCCTAGGTTAGTTAGGTTTAAGTAGTTCTAAGTTCTAGGTGACTGATGACCATAGGTGTTAAGTCCATTAGTTCTCAGAGCAATTTGATCATTTTTGAAGCTACCCCGCCCGGCGGACATTATTTATCACTTAATTTGTGATACAAGGTTTTACGAAACGTTAGGCGAGATTACCTGGGTGGCCATGCCACAGGGCCACCTTACTGAGCCCCCGATTCACGAATATTCATCCTCCAGCAGTTCTGGCAACAAATGTTCTACGAAGATTTGATATCTCTGTTCGTTGAGGCGGAATGGAAGAATGTGTGGTCCAATCAACCAGTCACCTAGAATTCTGGCCCACAAGTTAATACCGAATTGTTGTTGATGAGTACGAGCTCGATTACTTCATGGACACACATGTGCCCAAACATGCTAATTGTAGATATTGCAGCAGCCTTCATGAGCTGTACAAGACCTCGGCCGGAAACAAGGTGTACAGGGCAATCAGTTTTAAAAATCACTGAGTGAAATGCACATAGTGGCGAAAATCTTCAGGTGCTATTGTTGCCATGAGCTACGAATGGAAAGGATAATGCTGCTGGTCATATAACATATTACACACAAGGCTATCTGACGCCAAGGATGTGTGCAAAACATCGTGTACGTCTTCCATTTTGGGAGTTCGCACTGTTCGATTCCGACCTGTATCATGCATACTTGTCCGGAGAGTGCCTGTTTCACGCAGCAGGCGATGCTACGTCCGAATGTTTGATATTGTGGAGCCCGTCCGTTGGGAAAGCACTGTCGATAATCTCTCACTGCAACTCGTCAATTTCCATTCACAGACACGTCTACCAGATGCATGTGAGCCATTTCAGCATACGCAAACCGCTTCACGTTCACTATTGTTGTCACAAAGTAGTACGAATTGCAAATGAATCGGTGTGTTTATAAGGAAGTCATCGTTGTTGTAACTAGGCGGTGATGCTTGCGAATGAATCGGCGTGTTTCCAAGCATACCTCACAGTCAACCATCCGTACTCAGAACAGTTTTTAATTACAGTACAGAATCCCAATCAGCAACAACGACACAACAGTTTAAGTCAGCACCACTAACAAAATGTCCCCTGACATTATAATCTGACTTCAGAGACTTAATGTTCCCTAGCGATATATATTTGTTTTGATTTTCTCTACTCCCTGTAGTAATTTGTACGTATAGTTTCGGAACAGTCTGTATATATTTTGAACAGTAGCTGCCTAATCGCAGTATCTTCAGGTACCCCAGCACTTCTTCACCTTATGATACGTCCGCAGCTCGTGGTCTAGTGGCTAGCGTTGCTGCCTCTAGATCACGGGGTCCCGGGTTCGATTCCTGGCCGGGTTGGGGATTTTCTCTGCTCGGGGACTCGGTGTTTCTGTTGTCCTCATCATTTCATCATCATTCGTGACAGTGGCTAGATCGCACTGCGTAAAAATTGTGTTGTGTAAAATTTGGGACTTAGTACGGGCGATGACGGCCGCGGAGTTGGGCGCCCAACAAACCGAACATCATCATCACCTTACGATACGTTCTGATGTAATTACGTAGAATTACGACTGAAGAGCCACGAGGCAAAAATTGATGAAAATCGTTGTTAATCGATGAGTACGGAAATCTGAATACTAGTTTCCGGCGTGTTTCGAGGACGACCGAGAAATGATAATGTAACGTGAGACTTCTGTCAGCACCTCATCTTTGATAAATATAGTATTCCTGCGTCATGTCTAGAGTTGACAGTTTATCACTTTCCGCCTCGAACACAAATAATAACTCAGGGTGAAAACGAGCGTGTCACGTTTCAGCAGTTTAGGCGCATAATAAACTGGTAGATCATCATGAAGATGGCATACAACTTACTTCATAATGCATAAAATGTACTGCTTGCTTAAATACGAAAATCATTTGTATATCAGCACAACGGCACGATGTAAGTAGGAGAATCACCATTTACATTATGCATACAAATACTACTCTGCGAGTTGCTCATTCATGTATCGCATTTCAGACTTGCTTGTTTGTGGAAGGATTGTGTTAGTCCTCGTATAAGAAGGATAAACGTCTATTATCACGCGTCCTAATTAAACATTGGCAGGATGGCAGCCTAACAAGATTGCGGTTTGCCATTCTCACGTCATGCAGGATCTCAATGGGACTAGCGCTTGCAGGTAGTGGGATATTGTTGTCTCGGCCGAGAAGGATCGGCTACCCACTCCAGGCAAGTGCTAATACGGACAGTGCTATGATTTCTGGAGAATCGCTTACTGTCGGCACAGCGGTCATTGTCGAGGCTTCCCTGGAAGTGGCAGCACAGAGACGCGCACTGACAGTTTTACATCCAACGACAACTCTGGACGCAGGAGTGGGACTAAGTCGTAAAACTATTTTCAGCCGGCCGCGGTGGCCGTGCGGTTCTAGGCACTTCAGTCCGAAACCGCGTGACTCCTACGGTCGCAGGTTAGAATCCTGCCTCAGGCATGGATGGGTGTGATGCCCTTAGGTTAGTTAGGTTTAAGTAGTTCTAAGTTCTAGGGGACTGATGACCTCAGATGTT
Source organism: Schistocerca gregaria (assembly GCF_023897955.1). Classification (NCBI taxonomy): domain Eukaryota; kingdom Metazoa; phylum Arthropoda; class Insecta; order Orthoptera; family Acrididae; genus Schistocerca; species Schistocerca gregaria. The sequence goes on along the minus strand of NC_064931.1, from coordinate 439,605,838 downwards.
GAGTCTTGAGTCCCATAGTGCTCAGAGCCATTTAACCATTTTGAAATATTTTCAGACGAGTGTCCCCTCTGCGTACAATGTCACCAAGGACATATCCGTGTGTGAAGGCTCCAAGGAGAAGAAGTGCCACAAGACAGCATTCGTCATCATCATACCTAACCAAATCTGGCCTAACTGTATGGTGTGACATTGGCTATACAAGACGATTACCTCCGGTTTGAACAAACGGTACTTGGAGAGCACTTTTTTCGATTCCGACGTTTTACAAGCGGTGACTGTTCCCCGTCCTCAGCGTCTCCGTGATGTGACCTTTCAACAAGAAACTGCAAGACTTTATGTTCCCTGTGTTGTCCTGATTTACCTCGTTATCCAGAATTCTCACACACTGAAAACACCTGGTCACAGATTGCCGCGAGACTAGCACGCCAACACTCGCCGAGCAATACGATTGATGAATTCTGGCATAGATATGAAGCATCGTGGACTGGCATACCCGTCTTTGCTATCCAAGCTCAGTTTCACTCGATGCCTACACGAGTTAGAGCAGACGTTGCGAGCTAGTTTACCCGAGATTACCTACAAAGTTGATCATATATTCTTCCTTATACTCTGTATACACGTAATAAGCAACGTGTCGTTGCTTGTTATCCATCGTAGTGGAGAGAGGTTTTATTGGTCTACAGAGTATATTGATATATTCAGTGTTAATGTATTATTCAGTTAGTTCTAATCTGAAACCCATCACACTATTAATTTTGTGTTGAAGGAAGTCTCAGTTTCTTCATTATGTGACCCCAGAATAATTTTCGCTCTTTAATCAAAACGAAATACGATAGAATGTTCCTCTTTAAAGAGGTGGCAGCTTTAGGAAGGGGTGGCACGAAGTTTACTCTGAGGTAAGGTTCAGGATCGAAATATAGGCCACCTACATAACCAGTTTGAAGCCAGTCCGCAGCAACAGGTGTCCTCTGTAGCTCTGTTAGCAGTGCGCGAGCAACTGGTGTCTGCAGTACATTTCTCATTCAGCTCGCTTGTCATCTCGCTGAAAGAAAGGCACCATCTACACTCCATAAACACAAATTTTATATCTGTAATTGCATAAAGGGAAGTATAGGAAAAATAGACCTCACGTCTCTAGCCTTTTTCTTCTCCGTATTTTTTTCCTTGTACCGTAACATACCTAGGGTCATGTCGACCACGACAGACTTCCAATCATTGCAAATTGTCAACGCCCGCTTTATTTGGTGATAATGAGACACAAGTAGGCAATTACGGCCATGGAAACAAGATCCTGGAAACGTCAATTATATCTGCTGGAAGGTGTCTCTCAATAATGGTTGGCAGCAGCGGGAAGAACTAGTCCTTTCTGCGAGGTATGGCTGAACTTACATTCATCTCATGTACGGCGCAGTAAATTAAACTATTCCGCGGATATCACAAATCAAGTCATACTCCACATCTCTACAGTCTAACTGGTAGAGGTTTCCGATCGCATTGCAGTCAAACGATCTCTCATTTTTTGTCATCCTTCCGTGGGGACCTCTGAAGAAGACCATGTATGATATCCCCGTAAATTCACTGAGTAAAGTATCACACTGGACTCGATTCGACAGGGCTGTGTGTCAAATTTGCCTCACTCCATCGAGATTAAGGGATTCCGTGAGTTTCATAAATCGCTTGAGGCACATTCAGGGTTGGTTACTTTGAAAGGGCACAGCCGATTTCGTTTCTCATCCTTCCGTAATGCGAGTATGTGCTCCGTCTTTAATGCCCTTGTTGTCGATGAGACGTTAACTCTCATCTTCCTTCCATCAAACCCTCAAAGTTATATCCTCACAGGACTCGTTGCTGCAGGTGGAGAGTTCGGAACGATCGCCAGCAATGTTTTAACATGTAACAGCACCCATGTGGCTACGGTGCGAGGCGAGCGTGCCTATTGGTGGGCGCTCGTTGAAGTATCTGTCATAAAGTCAAGAAGTAGTAAACGGAGTATTACGTTGTACACTCAAGGACAAAAGAGAGAGAGAGAGAGACGCACCAAGAAGAAATTATACTCAAAAACCATTTATAATGGTTCAAATCAGAAGAAATTATCCGAATGGGATGAAAATCGGCAGATATTATGTACATTTACAGACAAACCAATGATTATAATTTCAGAAGAATTGGTTGACTTATTCAACAGAAAGAGCGTCACAAATTGAGCAACTCGTTAACACGTTGGTCCAACTCTGGCCCTTATGCAAGCAGTTATTCGGCCTGACAGATTCTGTTGAATTTGCAAAGTAGATAGTCATTTCCCGAGTTTGTTGCAGTTCCCTGCCCATAATGCTCCGAACGTTCTCAATTCGGCTGAGATCCGGCGACCTCGCTGGCCAAGATACGGTTTGTCAGGTACGAAGACAAGCAGTAGAAATCCTCGAAGTGGGACGCATCACTGAAGACAATTGTACTCCAGTCAAAGAGATTCCAGGCCGAATGTTCCCGAAACCACTGCAAACGGGCTTGTTAGTGTACAGAGATCAATGGTAGTCGGCGATAGGGGCACCGTGAGCTCAGCACCGTCTTGTGAGCCAACTGTTATCGGTCCTTGTGGTCACTGAAGTGTCAGTTGCACGTCGGACCTATGATAATGATGAATCCGGGACTCTCAGTGCCTCTTTGACGACAGCTTTGCCCTCATGTTCTGTCGCCCCTCTATGTCGGCCGCTTCCTTCTGGACTCCTTTTCAGGCATGGTTCACCCATTCCTTCGAAAATCATCGAATAGTGACATTGCTCCTGTTCAAATATCGAGCGATTCGCCGATTACTCCAACCGGATTTTCTGAGCCCAACTAAACATCTTCTCTCAAATGCGTACATCCATGTACATTGTTCATGAGCCTCTCTGCGAAGCATAGTTGTCTAGAACTGAGTACACGGTATGAAATTTCTAAAGACTTTATGCCCTGGTATCGACAAGTCCCTCGTTTAATATCCTTGGCAGCTGCGCTGTGAAATGGCGCTGCAGTGTGACACATTCATCCATCGGTCACAAAAATTTAAAATTTCGCGTTTTCCGTCGATAATTGTACGAATATCAATCTATGTCTAATTTGCTTCACTCTTTCATGGTGCGTCGGTTTTTCCTTCTTTTTGTTAGAACATTATAAGGTACCCGCAATTTGGACCACCAACCAATAGGAATGAATTCTGTAATGACGAACTTTCTTCATTAAACTGTCTCTTAACGTAGGATGCAATTACAAAGAACATCAACGGACGCCTACAGTCGAAATTGTCTTATTGTAATTTTGAAGCATCGAGTAGGAGCCTCTGTAATGGTTTGCGTTTTCATATCGAGGTATTTACCAGATTTTATGGTCACTCTGAAAAAAGAGATAACTGACACATCGCTCGAAACGATTTTAGGTGACACACGGTTGTCGTATTAAAGTGGACTTGCACTCCATTAGGTATGTGGTCTTTATTTTGTGGTCATCATTACATATCACTCTTCAGGTGAGGACAAAAAAGAATATACTTTCATTACTTTGTAGTTAATAAAAATGTCAGTAGCTAAGCCATTCAGAACAGATGAATTGCAGAGTCCCTATAATATATATCTGACAACTATAAAACATTCTGTATGCTCCACTTCCTACACTGGAGGTAGTGGAAATTTCCGTGTACTAGAAAATATATGCAACTTGTGATAAACTTGTAGGCTCGGTTAAACGGAAATCAGATAGGATTTTCTTCTAAATTCATTGATGAATCTCGATATACCTCCGACGCAAAGGACACCATGGAGAACCTAACAGTTCTACCTGAATTATACGTTGTAGACGTACCATGGATAGAGTAATTCAGACAAAAAGTGCTATCTAAGGGGAAACTGGGTAACTCATCATAAATCTTCAGGCCATAATTTGAAGGTGACGCGTACATTCACGAAGAGAAAATCATAAAGAAGATTGAGACTTAAAGTGAGATGGAAATCATGAGGCGCGAAGAGAACCTAATTGGCGAGCTGGTTGTAATATGTAAAACGAGGATTATTATTTTATTATTCCAAAATGTTGCTACATATCATACAATTTTATAATAATTTCTTAACAGGTAGTCGCTGTAGTGCTTAGATGACATCGGCCATAGTGACGTACGATTTATGGACAAACAATAAATAGTCCTGTTACGTTTCCAATATTGACAAGCTGAACAACAAATTTCATAAACGTTCCCATTTAGTAACATTCCAGGGTGTTTCATAGTTTTACATCAGTTGTCTATGGGTGATACATCAACTCATGAAGAACAAGTTTTGTTAGAAAAAAAAATTTTCGCTCAGACTTTCCAGTGATGCTAGGTAACTTTTATTATTCGTTATGTCCCTCAGACGCTTACCACACCATACGAACATTTTTCGTCTTTCATTGTCTTCTGAATTCCTCGAGGTCTACCCAAAAATAAAACACAGCCTAACACGAAAAAATAGCGCTATATCAGTAATTTCTTTAGGCTACCGTATGGACTGCCACACATTTACTGCTATATCACTGTGAAATTATTACTGAATAACTGAGTAAAGGTAGATCAGAGATAAGCGTCCTGGCGGCATTCGGGCACAGTACTCATTAAGAGGACTTTCTAGTTGAGCTGGATGTAAGTGAAGGAATCGATTATTGCCTTATTGAGACCTCTGTGGTTTGGTATCGGAGGAGCATTGTGCAAAGGAACACCAGTACACAGTGCACAATTCAGAATACGTGGTGCGTCAGAAGTGACGCTCCTGAAACCGTCGTACTGTGAGGGCAGGTGGTGGCACAGTTTCGTCTAGCTATCAACATTGCACGGTTGCTGTGGATGAAGCTGTATTGCTGATCATTTCATATGTATAAGGCGTCGATACGAACACGCTGTTACCATACTACGTCATTCAACACGAAATTAACGATTTGTCTCTGCTATCCTCGGCCGATGTCACCTAATCAATTTCTAGTTTCGATTTTGTCACACCTATTAATGAAGGCTACACCTCCACGATAATGTCAGCCACATTGACTAATATCGACCATTCACGCCCAATAAAATTTCGTAACTTGGTCGTTGATAAAAATAATGATTTCTAATTACATGTTTACCGCTGTCAAACAACAAACATAATCTTTCATGTCTCTCATCATCTAGAACACTGTTTTTAATATTATGGGTAGGTACAGAGAATATTAAAAAAAACCTCTCCTGCTACACTCAACAGAAAGAGAATACTTAAATTTACTGACAGAGACAAGAAGAAATTATGGAGTATTGCTACCTCTAATGTATTGTAACTATGCGAGTGTGGAATCTTGCATTTCTCTAGTGACAGTAGTGCCGCATGGACTCAACTAATGTTCGCAGCAGTGCTGGAGGAAATTAACACCATGAGTCCTGCAGGACAGTCCATATATCCTTAAGAGTACGAGGGGTGGAGATCTCTTCTGAGCAGTGCGTTGCAAGGTATCCCAGATATGCTCAATAATGCTCATGTCTGGGGAGTATGGTGGCCAGCGGAAGTCTTTAATCTCAGAAGAGTGACCCTGGAGCCATTCTGTAGCAATTCTGCACGTTTGGGGTGTCGCATTGTCGTGCTGGAACTGCCCAAGTCCGTCGGAATGCGCAATGGACATGAATGGATGCAGGTGATCAGACAGGATGCTTCCGTACGTGTCAACTTCCAGAGTCTTATCTTGACGTATTAGGGGTCCCACATCACATCAGCTGCACACGCCCCACATTGTTATGGGACTTCCAGCAGTTTGAACAGTCCCCTGCCGGAATACAGGGTCCATAGAGTCATGAGATTGTCTCCATACCAGTAGAAGTCCATCCACTCAATACAATTTGAAACAAGACTCGTCCGACCAGGCACAAGTTTTCAATCACCAACAGTCCAATGTCGGTGTTGACGGACCTAGGTGAGGTGTAAATCTTTGTGTCGTGCAGTCATTATGAATACACCAGTGGGCATTCGGCTCCGAAAGCCCGTATCGATGATGTTTCGTTTAATGGTTCGCACGCTGACACTTGTTTATGGCCCAGCACTGAAATCTGCAGCAATTTCAGAAAGGGTTGCACTTCTGTCAAAATTTGTTCAAATGACTCTGAGCACTATGGGACTTAACATCTGAGGTCATCAGTCCCCTAGAACGCAGAACTACTTAAACCAAACTAACCTAAGGACATTACACATATCCATGCCCGAGGCAGGATTCGAACCTGCGACCGTAGCGGTCGCACGGTTCCAGACTGAAGCGTCACGCTGAACGATTATTTTCAGCTGTCGTTGGTTCTGTTCTTGCAGGATCTTTTTTCCGGCGCCAACGATGTGGGAGATTTAATGTTTTACCGGTTTCCTGATATTCACGGTATGTTCGTGAAATGATCGTACGGGAAAATCCCTTCTTCATCGCTACCTCGGAGACGCTGTGTCGCATCGATCGTGAGCTGACTATAAGACGACGTTCAAACTCACTTAAATCTTGATAATCTGCCATTGTAGCAGCAGTAACCGATCTAACAAATGTGCCAGCCACTTTTTTTTTATATAGGAGTTGCCGACCGCAGCGTCGTATTCTGCCTGTTTACATATCTCTGTATTTGAATACGCATGCTATACTAGTTTCTTTGACGCTTCAGTGTATAAGCACTGACATGTTCGCAAGGCAGTACTGTGGCATTCGTGTCTCCGACGTGTGTGTGGTAAATACGGAAACGTAAACTATGGCGGCGTTATTACAAATGCGTCCAAACAGGACCAACGTGCTGTTAGTCTTTTCTTGGCTGCTGGAGGACAAACACCAATAGACATCCATCAGGGAAGGAAGAATGTGTGTGGGGCAGCATATCTGACGAAAACGACCGCTGTGAAATGGTAGGCCAAGTCCCGCGCTGCTCGTGGTTCGACACAAGACGCCAGTCGGTCTGGGAGGCCAGCCTCTTCCATTACGGACAACTCATGTGGGAAACATTCGAGCACCAGCTCTATTATCACGCCTTCGGTTCTTTCAAACAGTCCTTGATGGGTCAACGATTCCTGTCTGACGATGGTGCGCAGCAGGTAGGACATCGTCACGCAGCAGGACACGCTGTTTTACCAAACGGGTGTACTCTACCCAGTTCGTTGGTGGGATGATTGCCTCAATTCTCACGGTGATTTTGGGTGAGTAGCATACCGATTTTGTAGTGTACGGCCTTCTAACGGCAACTTTTCATCGTCCCTTATACGTAGACTGTTTTCTTCCATCTGTTCACCAGCTGAAGTTTCTCTACTGTTTTGAGCAGTCATGACGTTTTCTGTCACATGAAACGAAAGGTAACTGGTAAAGTTACTGAATTCGGTTTAGGTGTCTATACTCATCTAATAGTGCAGGAATAGTACCCAACTGAGAATTATCTTTCTCAAGATAATATAGCTCCACTTAAATGGGTAGAATTGTCGATGATGGGAATTAAGATAGGGAGTGTGAACTTTCCCTCACTCTTTTCCTGCAATTCCGAAAGACTTTTTACGTTTAGTGGAGTAACATAAAACAGATGAACATTAATTATTTTAGGTATCAGTATGAATAAGGATTGAAGCGGTTTTAAGTGCCAAGGGTGACGTTTAACTATTTTGATCGAGTGTTCGTATAATTTTTTCCAACAAAAATAGTTTTCACTATCAGTATTTCTGTGAAATAATCCCAATGCAAATGCAAAAGGAAAGAAAACAATATTTATCACTCGAAGAAAGGAAAAGTTTTTTTAGAGACTTGGCGATGGAGTTGTCTAAAATCAAAGCATTAATACTTTTGCCATATTCCCTGTGCCTGTGGAACAGTGACCAATACAAAACTGAGAGAATATATGTTTGCGTCCACAGTCGCTGTTCATTTATTTTTCCTACATGCTACCGGTTTCGGTACGCAGTACCAACCTCATCACAAGCTATAGAAGCTATAGTATTTGTCTCAAGCTATAGTATTTGTAGTTCTCTACCATAAGTTGCTATGTACAGGTTTACTCACGCCACACAACGTAGACAGGTTAACCCGGACATACGCTTGTTGAATGGCTTCACTGCGATTGCGATACTATCAATGTTAATGGCTTAAGCATTCTTAAGTATGATTCATGTCTAGATAGAACACTTATTCTTACGAAGACACTTGATAATGTCTCTGTAAGCTGGAACTGGTTGACGGTGGTTCTAAAGAATACTAGGAAGTATTTTAGCAGGCGAGATTACTTTTTCAGTTCCAAATATGCCTGTTGAATATTAATGAAGGCTTTTGTAAAAAGATCACGTAATACTTGCTGTAAAATCAGATTTATTTTATTCTGATGATGCAGTGAATGGTTCAAATGGCTCTGAGCACTATGCGATTTAACTTCTGAGGTCATCAGTCACCTTGAACTTAGAACTAATTAAACCTAACCAACCTAAGGACACCACACACATCCATGCCCGAGGCAGGATTCGAACCTGCGACCGCAGCGGTCGCTCGGCTCCAGACTGTAGCGCCTAGAACCGCACGGCCACTCAGGCCAGCCATGATGCAGTGATTTAATGGTTGCTGTAATCAGTGTGTCGTGTAACCTATGTGACGCAAATATATGTGTTGTTTGCATCACTGCTGCGCAGCTCCTTGTTCTGATTATGTTGGTGTTGCATAAAATCAGCTGCAAACAATGCTTCCGAACAACAGAAAATGGCGTAGAACCGTACTAATAGCTTCCTTATCGTCAGTTTGGTAGTAGTAGATCGTCCGTCTCCTTTGTGATGGCATTAGAGCCAATAAAAAGGCTGTATCATTCGTATAACAGTTTCCGAAGTTAATATACCGTTAACATGTTAGTCTATTTGAAGTTGTATCAATATAACACTGTAACATAAGAATTTCAGCTACCTATGGAGCTTTTTCGATTTGATTATTTTCTTCTTACTAGTAAATGGTGTTACATGGATTTTCGTGGTATTCATGTTTATTTTTCAGGCATTGTAGAACTTTTCAATCTTCTACAAAACCATATTACAACTATAAATAACTCTTTTTGAAAACGGTATTGACTATGCCACAGGCGATAATTTCCTCTCAAGGACACTTGGGCTAGTTGTTCATTTAAATCGAGTGTAACCCTTCTTCTAAGTCCAAAAGCTTTGGGTCTTCACTACTAATCGATTTTATTGCGTTGCGGAACTTGTCATGTCTTATGTGTGTTCTTTCATAACGGAAGAATAAACCATTGCTTGCGGAATACCCTGGAAACTCTACATGGTACGCTTTTCATGTTACGTCATTATGCCAGACGAGAGCTGCAGCTTTGTGCATATCGAGAAATACAGCTTCTGGCTAGCGGTCGAGGAGATCTGCAGCTTTACTGGGAGCTAGTAACCCGTTTCTGTTCGCCGACAGCTTGCCAGAATCTGAAGCAGCTCAAACTTCTTTGAAAGCTGTGCTTTCTCTAAGCTGTTTTAGTTCCTAACGCTTCTTCGTGTCTCCAGGTTTACAGGATAAAAAGCGGCCCATGACATTTTTGAAGGAACTATTCACGCGTACAGACGAGGTGAACAGCAGAAACCGTGAAAAACGTAAGCCTAGATGGATATACGAAGATTTGAAACCCGATCCCATAAAATTCAGAACCATGTACCGCTTCATCGTTCAGTTATTGTTGTGAAATCAGTCACCTTTTAACTCAAGGAATAGTCATTTTATTATCCTGCAATGGTGTAAGAAAAAAGGTGATGGTAGCGTTTCCATTTTAATTGAGATACTGCTGTGTCCACCCAGATACACTCAGCACTGTCTATAATTTGAAATGCTTTTATAACGTAGCCTTCCTGGGAGACAGAAAAAGCGTTGATCTCAAGCTTTCATGAAAGATATCGCTGAGTGACATTTATCACATCAGTATTTTAATACGGTGGCAGAAAAGCGAAAAAAAATGTCGTGTAATATATCTAGAATTTATATCTTAGAGTTTCTTCACTACGTAATACACTGCAAGCACGTACACGAAAGGGATACTGGATTCTGATTTGGCCACAGCATTAAACATGAATATATTATTTTTATGGTGAGTAATGCTCTGGAGAGTTCACAGCTCCAAAAAATTTTTCATTAGGTGCCAGTGATTGACGTTACAAAGTTATCAGCATTTCCGTGACCTCGATATTAATCCTAACAATACCAACCCGTTTTACGAACTGCAAAGTGGGGAGGGGGAGGTGGAGAGTGGCACTTAATGTCTGACACTAATATTTTTTTTAAAATGGTTAATTATTTTTGTCTTTTATTATCAACATAATTCTAAGTAGGTACTTATGTATAAGTAGTGTCTAGAAAATGAAAATATCTTTTAACAGAATCTTAGCAATACCAATTCATTTTCGCTAATGGATACTCTGTGAGGAGAAGTAAATTAAGACCACCAGAAAAAATAAGAAAAAATACAAATTTTGTTAATTGTTGTTGACTTTTATTCATTACATACTTTTTAAAGATAAACTGATATCTGAGAAGTGTCAAGAACCTGAAAGTAAGAAACGACATTTGTTGCGAAGAGTCGCATTTGCTACTAAAACTTATATTTTTAGGTTAAGTTTTACTGGAAAATTTAAAACAAATACGAATATAGCACAAGAACTCATTAAAAACAATAAACATTTTTGTCAAAATTTTAAAATATAAGGTAACTGACTAGATTACAATATTTTCAAAATATAGACATTACACACACCCCCACCCCGCCTTGGAATTGGGAGGGTTAATAAACGTAACTGTCGTTAAATCAAACTTTTACTGCGAACAGTGTACTCACAGGCGAACAGAGGAAACAAGAGTCTACATAGAGTGAAACCGGTTACAATGTGTAACTTAAGCTGAAAAGTTTTAAAATGTAAAAGTATGTCGATTGTAGCTGATTTATCTCATGACCTAACATAGCTACATCTTGTATTCGATACTTTCATCTCTATGTATTATTTAACACTGAAATACATTTACTTGCACCATTTGTCAAATAAATCACGAAGTTGAACCCACATTCATTAGCGAACATTCTTTGGGACTCTTCAAATACCTTTGGTAACTTTTCTTGAAGGTGTCCATAAATACACTTGCCAATATCTTATCAAAGTAAAAGGTTATCTCATTTCCATTATCTATGAACCTCTGCAACATCATTAAAGGAATGTCCGCAAAATTTCGAAAGAGTTGTCGGAAAATCACTTACGAGTGGCATGTGGATCAATAATTTTGATCAAGTTTTGCAGGGACCTTCTATATTGAAAATAAAGAGACACGTGTTTCAGTTTTTTGCTAGACACTCCCTAGCTTTTGAAAAAAATTCGGTCAAATTTGAAGGAGGAAAATCGTGTTTTCGATGCTATACATCGAAAGATCGTCAAAAAACAAACAATTTTATTGATATAATATGGAGTCTTAAGTTTATGATGTTAAAGTTATTATTATTATTATTATTATTATTATTGTATTTACATGCTGTAACTTGGATACACGTCAATCGATGGGTCTTGCAAAACAAGATCGGCAGTCGAGCGTGCAACGCTTTAGACTACCAAACCACAGTCTCCCGTCGGCAGGGCGGTGGCAGGGACATCTTGTTTATGTCCTCGTCGCGCAGCTAGCCCAGGGAGTTGTTTACAGGATTCTCCCCTCTAGAAACAGAGTGGCTTATGCCTACAGAAAATCGACACTGAAGATCACCTTTTCGACTGAACCTACTTTACCGAAAGCACCTGAAATCGAACATTTTCTCAGAGATGAAATAAAGATTGATTGTAACGATCTTGTTGACACCCATCTGTCTATAGAGAGAAGTTTGGTGTACTTGAAACTGATTAATGAAAAAATATGTGACAGAATTCTACGTGCGACTAGAAGTGGTTTTAAATTCCGTCACACATTGGCGACGTAACAGTGGAACATGATGGACTTGGACTGCGGTGGTGATATCTGCATTCAGCTCATGTGGGAAGATGATTACCTATACATAGAGCTAACCAAACATGTGCAACCCCACTTCTATATTGGCGGATGACGTGTCAGTATAATTTATGATGCCCAGGCAAAAACGTGCTCGGGATGTGGTCAATAAGGACACTTGTGCTCAAGCTGTATGGAGTACAGAATCACACAATTGTTGCCTGGGGACGAGCGGGTCACGACCGCTCCGACGACGCTGCCGCTGACGTTTGTCGAGGTTCCCCACAACGACCTGCGACCGCTCTCCTCGCTGCCTCCTACGAATGAACCAGCGCCTACGCCTAAGCCCTTGCCCTCTCCTACATCGCCTGTCTACATCTACATCTACATAGATACTCCGCAAGCCACTGTACGGTGCGTTTAGTTACTAGTACTAGATGTCATTCCCTTTCCTGTTCCACTCGCAAATAGAGCGAGGGAAAAACAACTATCTAAATGTCTCCGTATGAGACCTAATTTCTCGTATCTTATCCTCATGGCCCTTTTGCGCATTGTATATGGCGCCAGTAGAATCGTTCGGCAGTCAGCTTCAAATGCTGGTTGTCAAAATTTTCTCAATAGTGTTTTCTCAATAGTGTTTCTCTTGTGCGGTAGTGTGTGATCTCTGGCGCATACGGTGGGACTAGAACCTATGGTTATGCCAACCGATGCTTTTGTGCCAGACCGTGGGGATCCCCAGACGGTCTTCGGATGCTGCAGGTCACGTGTGCAAGCAACGGTCGCTGGAGAGACTGTGGAAACGGCTGATCGCACGTTCTGACACCTGCAAAACACAATCTGAAGACGATGCGGATCACACCTACCAAGATCATATCCCGATGGACGATTCCTTGGCGGAAACACAACTCCGCCCCCAGTCGAAGTTAAAACCACCATTGCGCGCACCAGGCGCCTATGTTGAACAGCAGCTGAGCCAGCACCTCTCTTCCACTGCAGACACAACAACGCCTCCGCCGAGTGGTCTTAGGCGCCCTATCACGGTTCGAGCGGCTCCCCTCGTCGGAGGTTCGAGTCCTCCCTCGAACATGGGTGTGTGTATTGTCCTCAGTGTAAGTCAGTTTAAGTTAGATTAAGTAGTGTGTAGGCTCAGGGACCGATGACCTCCGCAGTTTGGTCCCATAGGATCTTACCACAAATTTCCAAACAACCACGCCTTCGGACCCGACAGGCGCTCCATCGGACGCACACCATTCACGCACTTCTCTGTGGTCTGATGATGCAGAAAACGAAACACCCGTCTTTCTGACAGAGGCGAATGCCGCTGCTCCAGCCCACGACTGCTAATCGACAGGGGTACTGAATGGGGGCGCTGCTGTTCTTCCTGCCACAATGAGCGTCCCAGTAGTCACAGTTCCGCGGAAGGGTTCCAGGATTGGCTCAATCAATGTCAACACCATTAGCACATCTGTCAGACTGTAACTGCTTAGTGAAATGATGAGGGTGTCGCTCGGACCTTGATGTCGCCCTCCTGCAGGAAGTTCACCTACATACGTTTCATACTATTTATGACTAAGATTCTTATATCATGCCGTGTGCTGACAGTAGCAGTGGGACGGCTATACCTTTAAAAGGAGGCACTGAAGTGGATGAAGTGGCTTGCCTACCATCGGCTACGGATCTTGCTGTGACCTTCCATGGTGTTCGAATCATTATTGTTTACTCTCCCTCGGCCTCTTATGAATAGAATCACGCCATCACGACCATATTACTCCCGGCGGCTATCCCAGAAAGACCAACATCCCCATTGTACCACACGCCAACAACTGAAGCTGCTAGTGCACTAACTGTACCTCACCGATACTGGGAACCACATGCATGGTCATCGTCCTGGATATACGTATGTGACCAGCCGTTCAGCAAGCAGTCTTGACGCCGAGTTGTGGCCTACGGCCTTCTCCGACCATATGGCCAACATTTGTACTGTTGCCCTCCAGTGGCAGACGGTACAGCGCGGTCGAGTCCCGTGGAAGCTGAATGGCTCTCATCTCAAGGATCCGAAATGCAGGCAGGTCATAGAGACGACGTGGGGTAACTGTGTGAGACACATTCTGGCATATCCTTCAAAACTCCGGTGATGGCTTGACTGTACGAAGCCTGCTGTACGTCTTTCGATGATGAATTACGATCGCGACGAAATGATGTGGCAACGATATACCATGGAACATTATTTCACAGTTCTCTGCAAGCTCTTCGGCAGTTCCTCCTATGTTCAACGACATGTGAAAATACAACGGATTAAGGAGAAGATAATTTCGATAGCGCGTCGCACCTCGAGGGCAAAATAGTACGTGCGAGATGTCAAGACTGGGCACGAGAAGAGTCTCCGTCCATACATCACATTATCCAAGAAAAGCAGCAGTGTCGGAGAGCTCTGGTCCACGAACTCAATATGCCAGATGGTTGCTGATTGACGTCCCGGAAATATATCGTAGGCTCCTTTGTGGACCACTATAAACTGTACTATGAGGCAGAGGATCAGGGCACCACAGTAATGAATTATGTCCTCCACTCGTTGACAGGATCCCCATCAGACGATTACGGCGTGTGACGTCGCTGATGCTCTTCAGAAGGGAGCGGAAAACAAATCCTGGGGCCTGACGGCTTTCTGCTGGAGTATTACCGCGCATTCCACGACACCATGGCATCACACTGGACTGCGTTGTATCTAGAACTGATGAACCCCGAACTTCCGCTCTCACCTGAATTTGTAGAAGACCTACATATTACAACCCCAAACCGTCTGGGGCCATTGATCATTTTAAACTGTGACTTCAAGGTTTTTAAAAGGATTCTTGCCGCCTTCGGTGCATCCTTCGTCAAGTCACCTCTATAGAACAAACATGATTTTGTGCTGACAGTAACATCCAGACGGCGCTCAGTGATTATCGCGACATCATAGCCCGGCAACGGCCTACCGCATTCGCGGTGCCTTAGTGACCGAGGACTTCGACCACAAATTAGATAGAGTGAATCATGACTTTCTAGAGAAAGTGTTGCGACGAATGGCCTTCCCTTACATATTTATACACATCGCCTTGCGACTAATTCGAGGTGCAAGTCGCAAGTGCTGGTCAATGGCCGGTCCGTCAAGGATGTCCGCTGTTAGTGCTTCCTTATGCCATCGCCCTAGAGCCACTCTTACACGGTTCGCGGAGCCTGCTGATTGTGATAAAAATGAGACGGCATGCTTTCATCTGTCGTGCGTTCGCAGATGACTTTGTGTTCTTAGTTCTATCTGGGGTTTAAGATCGAGAGGCACTGGAATGGATCAACCATTATAGGACTGCAGCGGGAACACGTGAGAATCTGATGAAGTCTGATGATATGTTCTTTGACCCCATTTCCATTATTGGCCAAGCTCAAATGTTTGGGGATCACCTTCACGCCTGACATGCACCGAACAGCCTCACCTAACTATAAACGCCTCGCTCAAGTGATGCGCACAAACGTTCGTGGCAATCTCCTGCGAGCATTAAATGTAATACAAGGCGTAGATTTCGTTAACACTCACCTGGCTTCGCGACTACCCCATTTAGCAAAGATTTTACCGATTCCAAAGACAACAGCACACAGAAGCAGGCGGCTTTTGACTTGTAAGTCTGGGTCTTATCATCAGCGTACGCTACGACATGCAAACTTTTCCTCCTTTAGACGGTGGCTTCGGTCTTGTCAACGTCTACGCAAAGGCGGCTGCCCTTTACATCTGTACGATGATTAAATCTTGAATCCAAGACAGAACCGGATTAACAGGAAGCCTGATTGATGAACTGGTTCCACCCTCCTGAGTGGCGCTCGTTGATCAAAATCGGTGACCCACATGTCTCACACTTTACTTGTTAGATTAAACAATCGAAGACCAATGGTCTTCCGTAAACTTAGTTATAACCTCTTCATTGCCTGCTTTAATCGAAACTAAGTTAGTTACCAGTATTTAATAAATCTAACTTGTTAATTAAAATAAGATCACAGCGTAGCTAATAAAGCTGGAAGTTCTTTGCGGAGGAAATTTAGATTCAGCAACTAAAGATGGGATAACACGGGAGAACACTGAACGATATTGAAGATTACTGTGACAGATGCAACCATTCGAAAAGTATTAAGTTTTGCGAAAATCGAAGTAACGTAAAACAATGTGTTCATATTATTCTGATTAATGAAATTCAACCTTCTTTTATGGCATAAATACAGCCTATCGAAGACTGAAGGTAGTACTTTCGTTGGCAATTATATTTTTTCAATATAACCACCTTTCCTCAGTACAATGTTTTATTCAGTTTTGTGCTGTCGTTCTGTATGCATACGATGTTGTGAGGAAAATCAGTGCCTCCGGATTCTTAATGCGAAAGCACTTAAAACGCCGGCCGCGGCGGTCTCGCGGTTCTAGGCGCGCAGTCCGGAACCGTGCGACTGCTACGGTCGCAGGTTCGAATCCTGCCTCGGGCATGGATGTGTGTGATGTCCTTAGGTTAGTTAGGTTTAAGTAGTTCTAAGTTCTAGGGGACTAATGACCACAGCAGTTGAGTCCCATAGTGCTCAGAGCCACAGCACTTAAAACTTTTTTAAACTAAACGAACGTTATTGTTCTACATCTTTCTTCTTCATGTCTACATACTTGCAGCCAATTTGCCGAAGGGGGCACCGAATTGTAATGTATAACACGGTGGTTGTAAGGCAGCTAGGACGGTGCGTGAGAAACAGCATGCTCTAATCGAGTTTCGAATTCTAAGAGTCTGTCCTCACATGGAACACCCACACAGAGCCAGGCAACACAAGAGAGCTGCGACATCTGCAACAATCCGGCGCATTGAGTTCAAATCCTCGATCATCCTCCATCCAGTCCCTACCTGGTCCCATCTGGTTTTCATCTCTTTCAAAAACTTAAAAGAATGCCTCCGAGGACTTCACTTTGATAATGATGCAGTGCACAGGCGAGGCTGTGGCTCCGTCAACATAGTCAAATATCCTAGAGGACAGTATCAACATACTGCTCTTTCGTTGGCAGAACTGCGGACGTCGCCAGGGTGACTATGGTGAGAAGTAAATGCGTAAACATGGGGAATAAAGCTGTAGCGACGGCTACGGTCGCAGGTTCAAATCCTGCCTTGGACATGGATGTGTGTGATGCCCTTAGGTTAGTTAGGTTTAAGTAGTTCTAAGTTCTAAGGGACTGATGACCTCAGCAGTTAAGTCCCATAGTGCTCAGAGCCATCTGAACCATTTGAACCTTTTCTTAAAGTCAAGTTTGACACCTGTTTAATTTTCTGCCGATAACGCCCCGTCAAAAGATAACTGCGTTGTCTACTATAAGTGTGAGGCCGCAGCACATTTTATCTGCAAATTCATCAGCACACGGAGTGAGTAATCGTATCTCTATCACTGTTTACCGAGGCACACCCAAAGTTATCGCTGTATGTTCTAATGTCCTTCCATACGCGTACTGCGTTCCAAATCTCAAGAAATTCTCAACCAGTGTGTGTCATATTTAAAGCTTTTCGTTCTCTTTATCCTTTCAGTCTTCAGCTTACTAGCAGTGAGAGAATTAGGATACGGCTCCCGGAGCGCGTGCCCTGGGTAGCTTTTCAGGAGAGGGAGGGTGTGCAGTCCTATGAGGAAGGAAGAAGACAACGAGGAAGGCAAAAGGAAAGGGGAAGAGAGAGAAAGAACTAGGAGGAAGAAGAAGAATAACGTTTTTAATATACGTAATAAGAAGAAGGAAATAGGTTGAAGTATACTAAAATGAGATTGGCGCAGAGACATACGAAAGATAATCAACAGCGAATGTAGACTGTTGGCTGTGTTGAGTAAATATTCCTTCTGAAGAACCTTTCCTTTGTTGCGAGACGATTAACTTATGATCGACAACTATATGTAGCCACTGTTGAGCCAAATGAGCCAATATAACGCACACGTAAGGAGTATACGTTGCGTCAGTTGTTTTGTTTGTTAACACTTACAATTGATAGACAATGAAGCAACGAAAAAAATGGCGGTACTCTTGCAAGTACTGTGACTGAGATACGTGTTATTTAATGCTTTGGATTATATCACACACTAAATAATAATTACTACATTCTTGCTTTCGTATTCACCAAACACGTTATTGTCGTCATCGCTTCACTATACTGTAAAGTAGTGTTGATGTCAATAAACGTCATCTTAAAGTTTCTGTGCTATTGCAACTTGACATATTCCCGTGATTGTCTCTTTGATCTTCTTCTTCTCCGACATTTTTATTTATTTCACTATTCCCTTGCACCTTTTTCTACGACGTATATTACTTGCGGCATCGGCCGCTATCCAGTAGGCTGCACTTTCTAATAGCGCGCCGCCAGTTACGCCGTCGCATTTTCTACAGACGCCAGCGCGGCACGAGGACGCTGTCAAGAACGATTACGCCACTGCGAGTGAGTTGCAAGCATTCCCTCCCCGCAGCTCCAGCGTCGGTTGTAGTTAAGTTTGGACATTCATGCACTGGCCCCATTTTGTGTGTTTGCCAGTTGACTAACATTTACAGACTTTCGTAGTGGCCAGCGCTAGTTATCTACTGAATACTTACTGTATTGAAGACCGACTGATTTGTGTATGTGTGTATATGTTTCAACATTGAAAGTTACTGTTTGTGACCGATACTACGACTACCACCAAAACGTTATGTATTATTTTTTACAATTTGATATTAGTTTTAGAATCAAGTAATATTTGAATTCTCTGTTCATGAACATCACCCGTCCTCGTGCCTTTATCCACTACAGAACCATACAGCGTGCAAAGAAGCTACAGCAATACTAAAAGTGCTTTCTTATTTCCTATAGTTTTTTTAGATTAAAGAATTTTGACACGTTCTTCTTCTGATGACTTTTCACCTCAAAGGTTCTGTGAAGTTTTATTTCATTGTGTTCGGATCGTTTGCTTTCATTAAAATTTCTCATTAACATTATATCCAGTCATTAACTAAAAACGGCTCTAAGCACTATGGGACTTAACATCTGAGGCTATCAATCCCCTAGACTTAGAACTACTTAAACCTAACTAACCTAAGGACATCACTGACATCCATGCCCGAGGCAGGATTCGAACCTGCGACCGTTGCAGCTTCGATGTTCCGGACTCAAGCGCCTAGAACCACTCGGTCACAGCGACCGGCAGTCATTAACTCTTTGAAAAAATATTATTAGGAATGACGTCCGCCCAGACTGATGCAGATCTACACCATAGTGAACGTTTGCAGATTTTCAACGTCTTCAAAGGGACGCTGAGCATAGTTACAGAGAGAGCTACGGTGGGCGCCGCCAACCAGATAAACGGAAATCTTGTTACGTATATTAAAAACGTTATTCATTTTGGAGTGTGAGTAACTCTTTGTCTCCTTAGAATATCTAACTTTCATCTCCATTTTCTGTTAATCCTATGTAAGTGTATGTGTTTCATTACAAGACTCCACCTGGGTCGTCTGTGCTGGTCCAACACACCTACTTTTCGTTACTTTATGATGCTTCAAGTTTTTTTCAGTTGCACTAAAAGACAGTATATTCTGCATCGCCTCCAATGTTATATTGCAATATAAAACATTACTGTTAAATCAAAGGAATTCACTCGTTATTGCTTTAGCGTAATAAGCTGTATTTGGCAGCCGGTTCCCGTTGCATTCAACAGCTTCGGTGTCATGCATTGAGATCTGGTGCAAAATAATTAAATATGTATTCTTGAAGAATTAAAATCTCGTCACTGTGCCTATTTTTCTTTATAACTGCCAAGTATAAAGCCGACTCTCATTTTATATTTCAGGTTTTATTTTCATTTCATTCGATAACTTAACTAGGCATTCAGACAAGATTAACAGGTCTTTTGAAAGAACTGAAGATACCCTAGATCGTGAAGACAGAGGAAAATAGTGAAATAAATCCTGTTGCTTTAATTCGCTCATAGCTTATTATGGGCTTTCCTGCTCAAACATGTAAAGACAACGAATATAACTAACATCTCTCATGTGCATTATGTATTTGTACCTCCGCACTTATTATTGTATGTGTCTCATATGAGATTCGTGTCTTGTGTTCGTTACCTGTGTGGGTAACGTTTCTGAGTCGTGATCCAACTAATAATAATGCTTCGGCAGAGATACCTCGCCTACTAATCCCTAAATGTGCGGCCGTCTCTCATGTCGCTTGTTGTTGTTGTTGTGGTCTTCAGTCCTGCGACTGGTTTGATGCAGCTCTCCATGCTACTCTATCCCGTGCTAGCTCCTTCATCTCCCAGTACCTTCTGAATCTGCTTAGTGTATCCACCTCTTGGTCTCCCTCTACGATTATTACCCTCCACGCTGCCCTCCAATGCTAAATTTGTGATCCCTTGATGCCTCAGAACATGTCCTACCAACCGATCCCTTCGTCTGGTCAAGTTGTGCCACAAACTTCTCCTCTCCCCAATCCTATTCAGTACCTCCTCATTAGTTATGTGATCTACCCAACTAATCTTCAACATTCTTCTGTAGCACCACATTTCGAAAGCTTCTCTTCTTGTCCTAACTATTTATCGTCCATGTTTCACTTCCATACATGGTTACACTCCATACAAACACTTTCAGAAACGACTTCCTAACACTTAAATCTATATTCGATGTTTACAAATTTCTCTACTTCAGAAACGCTTTCCTTCCATTGCCTGTCTACATTTTATATCCTCTCTACTTCGACCATCATCAGTTATTTTGATCCCCAAATAGCAAAAGCTCTTTACTACTTTAAGTGTCTCATTTCCTAATCTAATTCCCACAGCATCACCCGACTTAATTTGACTACATTCCATTATCCTCGTTTTAATTTTGTTGATGTTCATCTTATATCCTCCTTTCAAGACACTGTCCATTCCGTTCAGCTGCTCTTCCAAGTCCTTTGCCGTCTCTGACAGAATTACAATGTCATCGGCGAACCTCAAAGTTTTTATTTCTTCTCCCTGGATTTTTATACTTACTCCAAATTTTTCTTTTCTTTCCTTTACTGTTTGTTCAATATACAGATTGAATAACATCGGGGAGAGACTACAACGCTGTCTCACTCCCTTCCCAACCACTGCTTCCCTTTCATGTCCCTCGGCTCCTATAACTGCCATCTGGTTTCTGTACAAATTGTAAATAGCCTTTCGCTCCCTGCATTTTACCCCTGCCACCTTCAGAATTTGAAACAGAGTATTCCAGTCAACAGTGTCAAAAGCTTTCTCTAAGTCTACAAATGCTAGAAACGTAGGTTTGTCTTTCCTTAATCTTTCGTCTAAGTCGTAGGATCAGTATCGCCTCACGTCTTCCAACATTTCTACGGAATCCAAACTGATCTTCCCCGAGGTCGGCTTCTACAAGTTTTTCCATTCGTGTGTAAAGAATTCGCGTTAGTATTTTGCAGCTGTGACTTATTACACTGATAGTACGGTAATTTTCACATCTTTCAACACCTGCTTTCTTTGGGATTGGAATTATTATATTCTTCTTGAAGTCTGAGGCTATTTTGCATGTCTCATACATCTTGCTCACCAGATGGTAGAGTTTTGTCAGGACTGGCCCTCCCAAGGCCGTCAGTAGTTCCAATGGAATGTTGTCTACTCCGGGGGCCTTGTTTCGACTCAGGTCTTTCAGTGCTCTGTCAAACTCTTTAAGCAGTATTGTATCTACCATTTCATCTTCATCAACATCCTCTTCCATTTCCATAATATTGTCCTCAAGTACACCGTCCTTGTATAGACCCTCTATATACTCCATCCACCTTTCTGCTTTCCCGTCTTTTCTTAGAACGGGGTTTCCATCTGAGCCTTTGATATTCATACAAGTGGCTCTCTTTTCTCCAAAGGTCTCTCTAATTTTCCTGTAGGCGGTATCTATTTTATCCCTAGTGAAATAAGCCAATACATCCTTACATTTGTTCTCTAGCCATGCCTGCTTAGCCATTTTGCACTTCCTGTCGATCTCATGTCTATTCCTTTTTGACTGCTTCATTTACTGCATTTTTATATTTTCTCCTTTCATCAATTGAATTCAATATTTCTTCTGTTACCCAAGGATTTCTACTAGCCCTCGTCTCTTTACCTACTTGATCCTCTGCTGCCTTCACTACTTCATCCCTCAAAGCTACCCATTCTTCTTCTACTGCATTTCTTTCCCCCATTCCTGTCAATTGTTCCCTTATGCCCTCTCTGAAACTCTTTACAACCTCTCGTTTAGTCAGTTTATCCAGGTCCCATCTCCTTAAATTCCCACCTTTTTGCAGTTTCTTCAGTTTTAATCTACAGTTCATAACCAATAGATTGTAGTCAGAGTCTACATCTGCCCCTGGAAATGTCTTACAATTTAAAACCTGCTTCCTAAATCTCTGTCTCACCATTATATAATCTGATACCTTTTAGTATCTCCAGGATTCTTCCAGGTATACAACCTTCTTTTATGATTCTTGAACCAAGTGTTAGCTATGATTAAGTTATGCTCTGTGCAAAATTCTACCAGATGGCTTCCTCTTTCATTTCTTACCCCCAGTACATATTCACCTACTATGTTTCCTTCTCTCCCTTTTCCTACGATCGAATTACAGTCACCCATGACTATTAAATTTTCGTGTCCCTTCACTACCTGAATAATTTCTTTTATCTCATCATACATTTCTTCAATTTATTCGTCATCTGCAGAGCTAGTTTGCATATAAACTTGTACTACTGTAGTAGGCGTGGGCTTCGTGTCTATCTTGGCCACAATAATGTGTTCACTGTGCTGTTCGTAGTAGCTTACCCGTTCTCCTATTTTCTTATTCATTATTAAACCTACTCCAGCATTACCGCTATTTGATTTTGTATTTATAACCATGTATTCACCTGACCAAAAGTCTTGTTCCTCCTGCCACCGAACTTCACTAATTTCCACTATATCTAACTTTAACCTATCCAATTCCCTTTTTAAATTTTCTAACCTACCTGCCCGATTAAGGGATCTGACATTCCACGCTCCGATCCGTAGAACGCCAGTTTTCTTTCTCCTGATAACTACGTCCTCTTGAACAGTCCCCGCCCGGAGATCCGAATGGGGGACTATTTTACCTCCGGAATATTTTATCCAAGAGGACGCCATCATCATTTAACAATACAGGAAAGCTGCATGCCCTCGGGAAAAATTACAGCCGTAGTTTCCCCTTGCTTTCAGCCGTTCGCAGTACTAGCACAGTAAGGCTGTTTTGGTTATTGTTACAAGTCCTGATCAGTCAATCATCCATACTGTTGCCCCTGCAACTACTGAAAAGGCTGCTGCCCCTTTTCAGGAACCACACGTTTGTCTGGCCTCTCGACAGATACCCCTCCGTTATGGTTGCACCTACGGTACGGCTATCTGTATCGTTGAGGCACGCAAGCCTCCCCACCAACGGCAAGGTCCATGGTTCATGGAGGAGGGGGGGGGGGGGGGCATGTCGCTTATTACCTATCCCTATCATCATATATAAGTGGTCGACTTCTGTGGTCGATCAAAAACTCTTTCATCATCATTTTAACTGTGGCTGGACTCATGCTAACCTAAACCATATTTGTACCTCTTTTTTATGTTTTTATCCTTTTATCTTGAATAGAGAAAAAGAATAGATGCAGATTTTAGTTCGGGATGATGAAGTGGGAATAAGTAACAGCGTGAAAAGAAAGGAGGCAAACTATTAGTTAAGTCAGGTACCTGGTAGGTGTCAGCTACCTAGCAATGCAAAGAGTGCTGTTGCCCCCTGAGGTTGCTATTAAGGCGTTCTACACGCCACCTGTTCTTACTCCAGCCTTCCGGCACTTGCCTGTTGCCTGAAAGCGCGTCCAGCTGTTCTAATATTTACAGGAGGTTGTTAAGCTTGCTCTTGTTGACATGAATTAGTTCCTCCTGTACAGACACTGGAAACTTACGAACTACTATTTCTACTACGTCCGATTATCGTAAAGGATCAGTTAAATATTGGTTCTCTTCGCAGTAGTGCTGAAAGAACTACTTACATCTATCACAGCCGATGTTTCAAAGCTCGTAGCTTCAAATATTTCTGTTCTTATACTGTTTTGTGTACTTGTGGACCAATACTGGTTTAAAAATGTTCTAACAAATTCTTGGTATGTTTCAAATGTGTTGCTGATATTGCGTCCCCTTCAAAACGACTGGCTAGAAATTTGGTTTTTTGCTTTTCTGTCATGTTGTCAGGTGTGATTCCCTCAAACTGAGGGCTGAAAGCAACATGATGTATACTACCTTTGCTAGAAAAGTTATGAAATTTGTAAGCATTGACATTACTGAATACTTCATTAATATGAACAACAATCTTAAGTTTTGCCTGCTCAACTCACGTTGCCAGTTTCTGTTTTAACACAACTTCCATATTATCTATATTTTTACTCACCTCACCGAGTTGAGGTATGTTTTGTACCTTCTGTTCTCTTTCTCTCAAACGACCCTGAATCATATTTGTATTACTATTACAAACAGATTCAATTCATGATACTTTGCGGCTAAGGAATGCATTTCCATCCTTTAAGTCTACGACCTGTTTGTTTTGCTTTTTATGGGTATTTTTGCAAGTTTTGTTTATTTTACGCTGATCATTACTTAATTTAATAACTTCATCCCTAACAATACAAAAGTATCTTAAGGTTGTATGGGATCGTTTATTTTCGCTACTTCATCATCAATCTTATGATTAACCTCTTCCTTACACTTATCTAATTTTTGACCGCATTCTTTTCTCACAAGCACCTATTCTAGTTTCATGAGAATCAACCCTGGTCTCTAAATGTTTAAATTTATGATTAATGTTCCAAGTCTCCTCGTTTGATGCTTTATTTTATCAGCAAGTAATTTTCCCTTTCTTTAATGCTATTTTTAATTCTTTTTACCCAGCTACTAGCTCCATTAATATTTCAGCCATGTTTTTATTATTATCTTGTGTAGGCAATGTATCAGCTATTGCTGTTCCATGGTTTAACCAACTTGTTCTATTTGATGATTCATTAGCAACGACAGTGTCATAGTCATTACCTCTAACATCACCGTTCACCTCACTTAACTTATTATTAACACTCATGTAACCTACATCAGAATCCACTTCTCCAAATTCAGTATTGCAACGATTTAAATTATGTTTTCTTGAAAAACTTCAGTTCTTACATTTCGAAATTCACTATGTCCACTACTGTCAGGTAACCATCATTCACCAAGTTCCACCAGGACATCGTACATTCATGCGAGTGAAATATCATTTTTATGACATTACACCATACTACCTCCTCCTTGTGCTCGAAAGACTGGTGGAGACGCTTTATTTATGTTACGTCGTGGTGGCAGACGTCTTTGCTGTAGCATTACTGTGAAAGTCAAGTCCTGTATTCCCTGCACCCAAACTCTAGCTGTTACCGTAGGCACATGTAAGGCCTGTTAAATCACTGTATCACGTTACCTTAAATTATGAGCGCCTATTGTTGGATTATTCCATCAGAAAACTTGACTACGACGTTGGTGCGTTGTGCCTGCACTTACACGTCCTCGGATACATTGCTTGGCATTACACAAAATACGTCCGTGTGTCTATTGTCAAGTATCGTACGTTTATATCATATATAGGTGGAAGACTAATGTGTCGCGCCACCATTTTCCACTAGCACTTCTCCAATTTTCCTATTAGCGAACTGTGTACTATGGAATAAATATAGGCATACGCATAGCTCGAGTCTATCCAAGAGTGAGACACCTTATAGAAGCCTACCCGCACTGAAAACATAAAATATTAAACCATCCTTTGTTTTCTGAATCTGACATTGATCTCATAATGCTACTGGCATACACATACAACAAATCGTCATAGCGTTAGGGTGGTAACAAGAATAGATCGTATAAAAAAGGGTTTCTGTTCCCATTGAGCATTCAAATCACCAACTTCCCGTTTTACAACTGCCATACTTGAATAATTCCTTCTGTAAATTACCTCTGACACGAAGTAAATTTGAGGTCTGGTATTCAATTGATGTCAAACACAGTTCGTTCATTAACACTTACATAATCTGATTTTAAAATTAATACACTGTAAAACTAATGAATCATTTTACCCAGCTGCAATGGTCTGTGCATATGTAAGACAAAGTAAATTAGAGGCGTACAAGCCAAGACTGTTTAAAAGAACTTAGATTTCGGCGTTACTTTACTCGGTCAACACTAACCAAGTTTTTAAATTTGAGCATTTTTACAACATTCTGTGTTATGCATTACAGTATCAATTGACTCTAGAAGGAAGGAAGTACCCGCGTCCCATTGTTGTCTAGTGAGGTACACAGACAGCAGGTGACATTTGTGGAAGTTGTTTGTGACCAAGCAAATGCAATGCGAGATCTTAATGCAGTGCAAGCTGCAAGGGCAGTCGGTGTGATCCAAGACGGATGGACTTTCGATAATATTGCTGCAGATACCCATGTCTTTCCATCTGTCATTCATAGGTTGTGGACACGATACAGGGCAGTAGCTAAAGCGAGCTGGACAGTGTCGACCATGCATTACAGCCCCACGTGAAGACCGATAACTGCCTATGCCTGCGCTGCGGCTTCCTACGTCTACAGCCAGAGCATCTCAACACCATCACAGAAAGCCCACTGGAGCTGCTTTGTCCGATCAGACAGTGAGAAATAGGTTACGAGAAAGAAACCTACTGCCTAGACGTCCTGCTAGAGTACCCCACTCGTTCGTGTGTGTAGACTGAGGGTTTCCAAATTAAAAAAAAAAAGAAAATGAGTGGCCTTCAACTACGTACTCTCTGACTCGGAGTTGAAATATTGAAAGTTTTGGCTGGTTTCGTTGTCTAGGGGCTGGGACACTTGGTTGCCGCATTACAAGCCAAGTACTGCTGATTCTACAGAATTCAGTATGAATATACACATAAATTGAATGGTCGAAGGTTCCTATTACTCGGCAATGGCGAATTTTGAATGTGGCATAGAAATGTATAAATGAGAGTTTGCAATTAAATAAAACCTGCAGGTACTATTTTTAACGACTTTAAATTCCGTTTATTACTGTAAAACAGTTATTGGTGTCGATGGTCCAGCAATTAAATAAAATACAAGTTGAATAATAAGGAAACAATACATTCCTACTTCACGTAATTAGTCATGAACAACAACATAGCTCGCGAGATATTCACTTCTAAACGCTTACGACGTCTTGACTGCAGAAACCACGGAAATCTCGCAAGTGCACAAGTCGGCAGTAGGAAATATTTCTATCTCCCGTGAACACGCGCAAACTGCTCCACTCTCGAAGTCTTCCTGTCCAGCACTCCTCCCCCACTTCCATCCAGTATCCCCATTAACGACCGCTGTGACTGGCTAGAGCGCTCCCACCATTTCTTCAAGCCAATACACACTTACAAACATATTGAACACATACAAAATACAGGATTTACAATTAAATAACTTGAAATTAAATAAATATACGTATGGCTGGACCATAAACGCGCTCTAACATACATTATTAAATGCATAAACAAATCAAATAAACATATATCAAAGGAATAGAAACAAAAAGTAGGCCACTAACCTAATTTCTCTTTGCTTTCTAAAATACAGTAAATATTTAACCAATTCCTTCATGAATGGTATATATGGGATATAAACAAACACATAGACGAATAAATATACTGATAAGCATGTTGCTACCGTTTTTTCGTGTAACTGTGCAGTACTTATGGCCTGACGCGATCATTAGTAATCGGCCACTTTGACCTCCACTTACTCATGTACTATTCAAGTTCCATGCCTTCATGGATGTGTGTGATGTCCTTATGTTAGTTAGGTTTAAGAAGTTCTAAGTCTAGGGGACTGATTACCTCAGATGTTAAGTCCCATAGTACTTAGAGCCATTTGAAACATTATTTGATTACACCATCAGAATCGCCGTTATGATGATTCCTCTGGCTATTATTAATTTTTATATGAACTGTGAAATGTCTGCCATTATGGTTTCACAAAGTCCGCCATCTTTGGCACTCCCGGCATACACATCTCCTCCATCGGCACAAAGCACAGTCCTCGACACCACGTCAACATGGAATTCCCAGCCACGCTGTCGGCCTGGACCACGTGCCGGGCTGCACCACTTGCTCCTGCCGATGCTCGGCACCAATCGGTCGCGGCCGCGGCCGTGCCTGCGCAGATGCCCCCGCACTGCCACGCCAACTCCGAAGTTAGAATATTTTCATGGCGCCACAACTCGCCTTTTATCTCACAAGATGCCATGGTGAGCGGTACCTGCCAAATATTGCCTGGGAAATCGACAGATTCGGCCAAGGTTCCGTGATTGTGTGGGGAGACATAAGCCATACGGATTTGGCATTGTCCATGGTCGCCTTACCGC
The DNA here is from genome assembly GCF_023897955.1 of Schistocerca gregaria. Classification (NCBI taxonomy): domain Eukaryota; kingdom Metazoa; phylum Arthropoda; class Insecta; order Orthoptera; family Acrididae; genus Schistocerca; species Schistocerca gregaria. The sequence continues at coordinate 439,577,442 of NC_064931.1, read as the reverse complement.
CAAGCAGTACACCGAGCAGATCTTGTTGGACCATGTGATGGCTGCTACTTATGGTGATTGCCCTGAATTCTTTCTCATGTACGATAATGACAGGGCCCTTGTGGTGGGCGACACCAGGGATATCTTGCGAAGCCTGGACATTGATGTAATGGAATGGCCATTGGTGAGTGCACACCTATACCCCATCGAGCATGTGTGGGACATGCTTGACAGACGTGTTTGTGGTCGTACTGTTCCACCATGGACTCTCCAAGAACTCTCAAGGGCTCGCATTGAAGGGAGGGAACGGATACCACAGGGTGACCGCCTTAGACTTACATGCAGCATGCCACGTTGGTGTCAGCGGTAATAAAAGCATATGGAGGGCACATACGTTATTGAAGCTGTGAGTCCACTGTAAAGCACTCAGGATGACGAGATGAGTGATATTATACTTTGTTTCCGACACCTGTCGGCCATTTCTTTTTTTTTCGTAAATGACCGAGGATGTAATGACTTCTTGTTGTATACTCTATTTACGAAAGATAAACGCATTATTTGGTAATATTTCAAATTCTCAGTTATTCCTCAATGGAGTGTAGCAGATGTTCAAAATTATATTCGCCTAATGCTTCTGAGTAGTGTATCTAGTCGGATTAGTACACATTCATAATATGAAAAAAATTGGGAGCAGATAAGTATTAGATATGGAACGAAACTGGTCATCGGATGCCTTTAAGGATCCCCTGCCTCCGCAGAATTAGTGGATCAACATTTAAGAGAAAACATATGTTTTCTAGTTATGTCTTCGTTTTTGGTAGAGATTTCAACTTACCAACTATAGACTGGAAGACTGAAAAGATTAGAACAGGTGGTACGGACTGTAAATCGTGTGAAATTGTTTTAAGTACCGTATCAGATAATTACCTTGAGCTGTTAATCAGAGAACCGATTCGAGGAGTACCATCTTAGACCTGCTGGCGAAAAACAGACCCGACATTTTTGACTCAGTGGGTTTGGAACAGGAAATCCAGCGATCATAAGGCCATTACAGCATTACTCAATGCAGCTGTAAAATAGCAATATAAAGAAAGGTAATATGATCGTTGTGTCTAGCGAGAGCGACAAGAAACACATTTCATATTGCCTGCCAAGTCAACATGAAATCTCCAGCACTGAAAATGTTGAGCATCAGTGATAAAAGTACAAGAGAATTGTACAAACACTATAGACAATATATATGCCGTGGAAAGCTCTGAGGATTGGAAAAGACCCGCCGTGGTTAGACAACTGTATTAGAAGTATCAGAGGGAGCTTCAATGCAAATTCAAACGTAACGACAGCCTTGGAGACGAACAAAAACGAGTAGAATCCGAAAATATCGTAAGGAGAGCCATGCATGAAGCGTTCACTGATATCGAAAGTGAATTTTTATCTACCAACTTGGCAAAAAATCCTAATAAGTTTTGGTTTTACGTCAGACCAGTTAACGGACTCTATCCGTTTGTCCACAGACACTCTGTGACCATAATGACATTGAAACGAAGGATGACACAGGAAAGGCTGAAATATTAAAAGTGTTTTTCAAAGACTGTTTCACAGAGGATGATCTCACTATAGTTCCTCCTTTAAATTGATGGACCAACAAAAATAAGCGGCCAAGAAATGGAAACTCAACTGATATGGCTCAAGACTGGAAAGGCTACTGGACCTGACGAGATACCAGTTCGAGTCTATACAGAGTATTCGAAAGAACTTGCTTGTCTTCTGACAGCATTGTACTATAGTCCTGAATTATTGTAAAACAGCACAGGTCATTCTCGTTTTCAAGAAGGGTCATCGAACAGATGCAGCAAATTATCTTTGACATCAGTCTGTTATAGAATTTTGGAATACCTTTTATGTTCGCGTATTATGGCAATTCTGGAGACCGAAAGCCTCGTCTGTAGGAATCAGCATAAGTTCTGAAAACGAATATTGTGTGAAAGCCAACTCTCTCTGTTCGTTCACGAGACACAGATTACTGCAGACACAAGTACCTATGTAGATGCCGTGTTTCCTGACTTCCGGAAGGCGTTTGATGCAGTTGCACATTGCCGCCTAGTGAACAAAATACGAGTGAACGAAAGATCAGACGAAGTGTGTAACTGGACTGAAGAGTTACCTGAAGACAAGACACACCATGCCATTCTCAACGGAGAGAAGTCTTCAGACCTAAAATTAACTCCGGACGGGCCACAAGGGAGTGTTTCAGGATCAGTATTTTTCAGAGAATCGACGCTTGATGTGAGAACTTGCGATTGACCCTCGACGAAAACGAATGTAACGTATCGCTAACGCATAAACAGAAAGAACCTTCATTATGTGATTAGATGATTGCAGAAAAATCACTGGAAGAAGCTGTTTTCATAAAATATCTAGGAGTGATTTGAAACACATACCGTATTTTATGGCCTACAGGCCGCACTTTCTTCAAAAATATCCAGTATTCGATTTACAATTCCCGCCAGTCTAAAAATGGTCATACATCCGATGCCGAATGAAACCTATCTGTGTATGGCAATATTGGGTTCGACTGGCACCGGAAGTGCACCGATGCGACGAATATGAGTCGCGGGGGTTCACAAGCTCGCAAGCTTGCTAACACTGCCGCCTGCTCTACCCTCTCATCAATCCAACCTCTTCACTCCCCACACACCTTGCTGTTAGATTGTACACCTCCCTTGTTCGTCCCATCCTTGAATATGCGGCGGTGGTGTGGGGCAATGCTGCCCCCACCCACCTCCGCCGACTCCAAACCGTCCAGAATCGGGCTCTCCGGCGTGCCCTCCACCTTTCGACTTCCCAACCCAAGAACTCCACAACCTGGCCGACGTGCCGCTCCTTCGCACCCGCATCCTATCTGCAGCCAATTCCTTCTACCAACAAACACGTCACTCTCCTAATCCCTTAATCCTCTCCCTGGGTACCCGTGTTCATCGTCTAGCCACCACTCGATGGCCAGACCTTCTTTTCCGCCCCCCATGAATTCGCATGCATAAGCCACCTCATCTCATGTCACCTACTCTTTCTCACATCATCGATCATCCACCACCATGTCATGTCATTCACCCTCACAAGCACGCCACCCCCCCCCCCCCCCCTTCCACCCACTGTGCCCCCCAATGATGGCCAAATCACGACAGGCCCTTCCTCTTTCCACTTCTCAAGCTGTCACTCTCTGACTACTTTCTCTTCCCCCCCCCCCCCCCCCCAAACCATCACTTCAAAATTGTCTGCCACCATCAAGACGCCGCTACGAGGAAGAGGCGGCCAGGATAATGGCCTTTCGATTTCACTCACTCTAACTATTCCTCCTTCTATCCTTTATTCTATAATTTAGTATAATAATATTCCTGGCTAGTCAACGGGCCGTTCCTTTTCCGCCATCTTCTACTGTCCCTTTCTCTGTCCTGTCTTCTTTTTTATATATATATATATATATATATATATATATATATATATATATATATATATATATATATATATATATAAACAAGCACAACAGTCAAAAGCAACAACAACAAATCACGACATCCCATCTCCCAACATCGTGCCAGAAGGAGAAGCGCCTTACAGGTGCTAGAACTTCGATAACAGCAGAGGGCTCAACCCTCCACAATGTGCGCGGCGGCGGCTAACACTGCTAACACTGCCCCCACCCCCCGCTCCCGCCTCACCACCCCGCCATCACAAACATGAACACTGCCTGCCTAGCCCATAATGCGTCATTGAAAGTGACTACGGTGAAAGTGATTTGTGTTATCGGTTAGAGTGCAATATTTTGGTTATTAGCTAGTTTCGTAATGGAAAAAAAGTATTCATATGATGCGGGTTATAAACTGAAAGTAATAGCGTATGCAGAAGAAGCAGAGCAGCTGAGCGGCATTTCGGCTCTCCACCAACAGAAAACAGCATTCGCGATTGGCGGGCTAGTGTAAAAGAACCGAAAAAAAATGAGGAAGACTAAATGCTCAAATAGGTCTGAAAGAAAAATCGCCAAAACTAGAAGATGACGTATTGAAATGGATTCAATGACGCCGTCAAAATGACACTGGAATTAATACAAAATTGATTCAAATACACGCTCGTAAACTAGCTGTATAGTGGAACTTAACAAACTTTAGGGTAGAGTTGGTTGGTGTTACAAGTTATGAAGCTAACCAAAAGCAAAGTATCTCAGGAAACGCCACAAGAGTATGAGGGGAAAGTATTATCTTTCCATCGCTTTATTATTCAACATCGAAAGAAAACCAATGTGGAACTAACCCAAATAGCGAATATGGACGAAACTCCTTCGACATTTGGTGTGCCGATTAATAGAACTGTTGCCATGAAAGTTGTTAAAACTGTAACTATAAAAACAAGTGGAAATGAAAAAATGCACTACACTGTTGTCCTTTCATGTTGTACTAATGGTACTAAACACAGTAATAATTTTCAAACGCAAAACGGTGCCGAAACCTTCTGAAATACCGACAGGATTTATTGTTCACGTACATGATAAGGCTTGGATGGTTGAGATTGGTATGACATTATGGACTAACAAAATGTGGGAGGGATTAACAGAATTTGGGAGAGAAGGAAAGGCACTTCATTGAAGAAGAATTATCTCCTTGTGCTAGAGCAGTTTAGCGATCATTTGAAAAATTATGGGAAAGACAAATTGAGACAAGGAAATACAGACCTTACTGTTATTCCGGGAGAACTTACTTCACAATAGTAAGTGCTTGATGTCTCGATAAATAAACCGTTTAAAGTGTATGTGAGAGAGGAATGAAACGAATGGATGACAGATGAAATCCAACACGATTTCATGCTGAAGGAAGTCTTAAAACGATCAACAAATAAATAGTGTCCTAATGGATAAAACAGTTGTGGTCTAGAGTGAGAGAAGACATTATTGTTAAATCTTTCAAGAAGTGCGGCATAAGTAACGGTCTCGATGGCAGCGAAGACCATCTTATACACTCCTGGAAATTGAAATAAGAACACCGTTAATTAATTGTCCCAGGAAGGGGAAACTTTATTGACACATTCCTGGGGTCAGATACATCACATGATCACACTGACAGAACCACAGGCACATAGACACAGGCAACAGAGCATGCACAATGTCGGCACTAGTACAGTGTATATCCACCTTTCGCAGCAATGCAGGCTGCTATTCTCCCATGGAGACGATCGTAGAGATGCTGGATGTAGTCCTGTGGAACGACTTGCCATGCAATTTCCACCTGGCGCCTCAGATGGACCAGCTTTCGTACTGGACGTGCAGACCGCGTGAGACGACGCTTCATACAGTCCCGAACATGCTAAATGGGGGACAGATCCGGAGATCTTGCTGGCCAGGGTAGTTGACTTACACCTTCTACAGCACGTTGGGTGGCACGGGATACATGCGGACGTGCATTGTCCAGTTGGAACAGCAAGTTCCCTTGCAGGTCTAGGAATGGTAGAATGATGGGTTCGATGACGGTTTGGATGTACCGTGCACTATTCAGTCTCCCCTCGACGATCACCAGAGGTGTACGGCCAGTGTAGGAGATCGCTCCCCACACCATGATGCCGGGTGTTGGCCCTGTGTGCCTCGGTCGTATGCAGTCCTGATTGTGGCGCTCACCTGCACGGCGCCAAACACGCATACGACCATCATTGGCACCAAGGCAGAAGCGACTCTCATCGCTGAAGACGACACGTCTCCATTCGTCCCTCCATTCACGCCTGTCGCGACAGCACTGGAGGCGGGTTGCACGATCTTGGGGCGTGAGCGGAAGACGGCCTAACAGTGTGCGGAACCGTAGTCCAGCTTCATGGAGACGGTTGCGAATGGTCCTCGCCGATACCCCTGGAGCAACAGTGTCCCTAATGTGTTGGGAAGTGGCGGCGCGGTCCCCTACGGCACTGCGTAGGATCCTACAGTCTTGGCGTGCATCCGTGCGTCGCTGCGGTCCGGTCCCAGGCCGACGGGCACGTGCACCTTCCGCCGACCACTGGCGACAACATCGATGTACTGTGGAGACCTCACGCCCCTCGTGTTGAGCAATTCGGTGGTACGGCCTCCCGCATGCCCACTATATGCCCTCGCTCAAAGTCCGTCAACTGCACATACGGTTCACGTCCACGCTGTCGCGGCATGCTACCAGTGTTAAAGACTGCGATGGAGCTCCGTATGCCACGGCAAACTGGCTGACACTGACGGCGGTGCACAAATGCTGCGCAGCTAGCGCCATTCGACGGCCAACCCGCGGTTCCTGGTGTGTCCGCTGTGCCGTGCGTGTGATCATTGCTTGTACAGCCCTCTCGCAGTGTCCGGAGAAAGTATGGTGGGTCTGACACACCGGTGTCAATGTGTTCTTTTTTCCATTTCCAGGAGTGTATATAACGAGGACAACGATTACGACGAAGAGGACGAAAAAGGAGAACAAAGTTCAGATCATGATTTACAGCGATTTTCAAAACATCTTCGGATTTATAAACTAAGAATTTTTTATCTGACTTTGCAATCTAATACTAAAAACGGTAAAAATTATACTCTTTAAAAATTGCTTGAAAATTAATATATGTCTTGCAGTCCGTACCGTCTTATAGTCCGTAAAATACAGTAAATTAATCGAGGGTAAGGCAGATGCCAGACTTGAATTCACTGGAAGAATCTTCAGTAAATGTAGTGCATCTACGAGGGCTGTTCGGAAGGTAATATTCGATCAGTCGCGAAATGGAAACCAGAGTGAAAATCAAAAACTTTTTATTCGCAACAGTTAGTCACACCTCCCACCTCTGTAAATAATCGCCGCTCCGAGTTAGACATTTGTCGTAACGTTGTACAAACTTTCCAGTACCCTCGTCATATAAAGCAGCCGCCTGTGCTTTCTGTCAATTCGTTACGCTTGAAAGGAGCCAATAAAGGGCCTATATTGTGGTTGATCAAACATTTCCCTTCGAAAACGCTACAGGAGCGCCTTCACTGCCACTGCAGAATGCGGTTGAGAATTGTCTTAAAGAAATAAACACATTTTATTTATATTACGTGGGCTGCATAGCTTTAGGCGAAATCTCTCACCAGGTCCACATCTACATCTACATCTACATGACTACTCTGCAATTCACATTTAAGTGCTTGGCAGAGGGTTCATCGAACCACAATCATACTATCTCTCTACCATTCCACTCCCGAACAGCTCGCGGGAAAAACGAACACCTAAACCTTTCTGTTCGAGCTGTGATTTCTCTTATTTTATTTTGATGATCATTCATACCTATGTTTGTTGGGCTCAACAAAATATTTTCGCATTCGGAAGAGAAAGTTGGTGACTGAAATTTCGTAAATAGATCTCGCCGCGACGAAAAACGTCTTTGCTTTAATGATTTCCATCCCAATTCGCGTACCATATCTGCCACACTCTCTCCCCTATTACGTGATAATAAAAAACGAGCTGCCCTTTTTTGCACCCTTTCGATGTCCTTCGTCAATCCCACCTGGTAAGGATCCCACACCGCACAGCAATATTCTAACAGAGGGCGAACGAGTGTAGTGCAAGCTGTCTCTTTAGTGGACTTGTTGCATCTTCTAAGTGTCCTGCCAGTGAAACGCAACCTTTGGCTCGCCTTCCCCACAATATTATGTATGTGGTCTTTCCAACTGAAGTTGTTCGTAATTTTAACACACAGGTACTTAGTTGAATTGACAGCCTTAAGAATTGTACTATTTATCGAGGAATCGAATTCCAACGGATTTCTTTTGGAAATCATGTGGATCACCTCACGCTTTTCGTTATTTGGCGTCAACTGCCACCTGCCACACCATACAGCAATCTTTTCTAAATCGCTTTGCAACTGATACTGGTCTTCGGATGACTTTACTAGACGGTAAATTACAGCATCATCTGCTAACAACCTAAGAGAACAGCTCAGATTGTCACCCAGGTTATTTATATAGATCAGGAACAGCAGAGGTCCCAGGACGCTTCTCTGGGGAACACCTGATATCACTTCAGTTCTACTCGAGAGACATACGTACTTGGCGGGAGACACTATTGTTTTAGACATTTCTACGTGATCACTTTGCTCTCTGAACTGAAAAGAGTGACGTGAAGCTATCGATAGGCGCACTAAAAACATTGCCCAACACATGTGTGCAAAGTTCCATCGCATTTTCATAGTGGTAGTGGTTTCCATTTGGCACCAAATCGGACCTTACTTTCGGAATAAACCTCGTATATATATATATATATATATATATATATATATATATATATATATATATATATATATATATAATACTCCGCAAGCAACCTAATCCTCAAGCAACCTAATGGTGTGGCGGAGGGTACTTGTGGTAGCAGTAATTGATCCCCTCTACCCTGTTCCATTCGCGAATGACGCGTGGGTAGAATGATTGTCGGTAAGCCCCTGCACTGGTTCCAATTTCTCGAAGCTTATCGTCGTGGTCATTAAGCGTGATGTATGAGGGAGTAAAATACTCTCCCCTGCATCGGTGAATCCTAGCTTTCGATTTCCGAAACTTCCTCCGTGATTCGATTTTCCACAAATTCCACTACACTATAATTCAAATTAGAACGTAATGGAAAGTAAACATTTTCGGTTGTTTATGATGAAAAAGTGAACAATAGTACGAACTGTACGGCGAACGTGAGATATCGAACTTGAATGACCGAATATGCTGTTATGGTTGGTTGGTTGATTTTGGGGAAGGGACCAAACAGCAACGTCATCGGTCCCATCGGAGTAGTGAAGAACTGGATAGGAAGTCGACCTGCTCTTTCAAAGGAATCATCTCGGCATTTGCCTGAAGCGATTTAGAGAAATAATGGAATACCTAAATCAGGAAGGCCGGACACTGTTTGAACCGTCGTCCTTCCGAATACGAGTGCAGTGTGATAACCACTGCCCTGCCTCGGTCGGTTGCTGTTAAGGTACGTTTTACTGAGAGTGATGCTAGTAAACACGGCGTTCCGGATATCTTTCACCGCAGACGATGCAGTGAATATTCCAGAATTCGAATAAAGACCAGCTGCTGTTATGACTAATTTGACAGCATATACTCTTGGAGTAGCGCAGTGACTGAAGTCGCTGAATAAATGAAACTCTTCCACTCCACAATACGCACAAGTTAAGTTCCTTTAGGTGTATGCTTATGAAATGCTTCAGTTCTTAGCAGTCATATACAAGCGTTCCCTCAACGTAAGATCCATTCCTACACATTTAAAAGTTGCACCTGTCACAACTGCACGCAAAAAATCAAATAGAATTTGGCACTGCACTGAATTATACATCCATATTATTGACATCGACTTATAGTAGAATTTTTAAACACATACAGTGTTCCAACATTTTGAAATATCTCAGACAAAACTACCTATTGATCCATACACTGATCAGTCAGACATTACGATCACCGATCTACTGTCAATATAAAACCGTGCGGCGATAGCAGCATCATTTGTCGAGGAATGACTACTACTCAGAACACGCAAGGTGCATGCAGTATTAGTGAGCGGCGGTCCTTGTGTACAATGGGGAGATGCACGATCTATCTGAGCTTGACCGAGGACAAATCGTAATGGCCTGGAGGCACGGTATGAGCATTTCGGAAGTTACACCACTTTCGTGTGTTCAAAGAATGCTGTGGTGAGTGCATTCAACACCTTGCGCAACCTAGGTGAATTACGTCCGGACGTCGTGTGGCCACCCGTCATTACAAATGTCGGACGTCGTAGGCTGGGCAGACTGGTAAAAAAAGGACAGGTGGCGAACTTTGGCGGTACTAACATCAGACTTTAATTCTGGCCAGGGTACAACAGTGTCTGAACACACAGTGCACCGAACATTGCACCCATGCATCCATGGGTCAAGATGGAGCTCGTGCAAGTTGCTAAGACGGCCAAGGAGTATCATACACTGGTTGCAGACCATGTACAACCTTTCATGACGTTCATGTTTCCCAACAGCAGTGGCATTTTTCAACAAGATTTTGCGCCATGTCATTAGGCCAAGAGTGTGATGGAGTGGTTCGAAGAACACAGTGGAAAGTTCCAACTGATGTGCTGGTCCCCCAACTCGCGAGATCTGACACATCGCTGTTATCTATGTGAATGGTGGACTTACCGTCTATTAGGAATGTGGTCATAATGTTCTGGCTGATCACTGTACTCAGCACGGATTCAGAAAACATCAGTCTAGTGAAACACTGGTGGCTCTGTATTCACATTAAGTGGGTGTTATCGACAGATCTCAGGTTGATTTCTAGAAGGCTATTGACACCATTTCTCAAAAGATGTTTCTGATCATATTGTGTGCCTATGGAGTATCTCCTCAGATGTGAGAATGGATTCGTGGTTTAATGTAAGAAAGGCCGCAGTTAGTAATACACTCCTGGAAATGGAAAAAAGAACACATTGACACCGGTGTGTCAGACCCACCATACTTGCTCCGGACACTGCGAGAGGGCTGTACAAGCAATGATCACACGCACGGCATAGCGGACACACCAGGAACCGTGGTGTTGGCCGTCGAATGGCGCTAGCTGCGCAGCATTTGTGCACCGCCTCCGTCAGTGTCAGCCAGTTTGCCGTGGCATACGGAGCTCCATCGCAGTCTTTAACACTGGTAGCATGCCGCGACAGCGTGGACGTGAACCGTATGTGCAGTTGACGGACTTTGAGCGAGGGCGTGTAGTGGGCATGCGGGAGGCCGGATGGACGTACCACCGAATTGCTCAACACGTGGGGCGTGAGGTCTCCACACTACATCGATGTTGTCGCCAGTGGTCGGCGGAAGGTGCACGTGCCCGTCGACCTGGGACCGGACCGCAGCGACGCACGGATGCATGCCAAGACCGTAGGATCCTACGCAGTGCCGTAGGGGACCGCACCGCCACTTCCCAGCAAATTAGGGGCACTGTTGCTCCTGGGGTACCGGCGAGGACCATTCGCAACCGTCTCCATGAAGCTGGGCTACGGTCCCGCACACCGTTAGGCCGTCTTCCGCTCACGCCCCAACATCGTGCAGCCCGCCTCCAGTGGTGTCGCGACAGGCGTGAATGGAGGGACGAATGGAGACGTGTCGTCTTCAGCGATGAGAGTCGCTTCTGCCTTGGTGCCAATGATGGTCGTATGCGTGTTTGGCGCCGTGCAGGTGAGCGCCACAATCAGGACTGCATACGACCGAGGCACACAGGGCCAACACCTGGTATCATGGTGTGGGGAGCGATCTCCTACACTGGCCGTACACCTCTGGTGATCGTCGAGAGGACACTGAATAGTGCACGATACACCCAAACCGTCATCGAACCCATCGTTCTACCATTCCTAGACCGGCAAGGGAACTTGCTATTCCAACAGGACAATGCACGTCCGCATGTATCCCGTGCCACCCAACGTGCTCTAGAAGGTGTAAGTCAACTACCCTGGCCAGCAAGATCTCCGGATCTGTCCCCCATTGAGCATGTTTGGGACTGGATGAAGCGTCGTCTCACGCGGTCTGCACCTCCAGCACGAACGCTGGTCCAACTGAGGCGCCAGGTGGAAATGGCATGGCAAGCCGTTCCACAGGACTACATCCAGCATCTCTACGATCGTCTCCATGGGAGAATAGCAGCCTGCATTGCTGCGAAAGGTGGATGTACACTGTACTAGTGCCGACATTGTGCATGCTCTGTTGCCTGTGTCTATGTGCCTGTGGTTCTGTCAGTGTGATCATGTGATGTATCTGACCCCAGGAATGTGTCAATAAAGTTTCCCCTTCCTGGGACAATGAATTCACGGTGTTCTTATTTCAATTTCCAGGAGTTTATGTCGGACGTCGTAAGCTGGGCGTAAGCTGTGCCAATGCAGTTCCGACCAGGCTGCAGATGATCGCTGGGAAGCCCTTTCACCAACTTCACACATTTCTGTTCTCTGTCCTTACGATTTCCATGTTTTTGGGGCAGTGAAGGAAGACATTAGCGGCCGGACGAAGAGGTGCACGCCTGAGTACATGATCCCAAAGGCAACGGCCGTGAGAGAGGTGTGCTAACCACTTGCCTCTCCATAAATGCATCCAGTGACGCCTATGGGTTGAAGATGACCCGGCGGTCGGTCGGTAACGTTGGACCTTCAATGTCTAATCGGACAGAGTTACTTCGATAACATTTGAAATAATTCTTTTTTTTATCTGCCTCGTTTTCATTTGACTGCGCCTTATATTATCCAGTGATACCCTATTCATCCACGTTCTAACCTGTTGATACTCATGAGTGATAGGATAGATGAATTAATCTGTTTTGAAAGTTCGGTGACGAACCAGAGCATCCACTCCACCACAGACGAGCTATTCTAATCTGCCAGTATTCCGGTAGTAGTAGAAATAGTGGTAAACGCAGGCTGTCTCACCAAAGTTCTGTTCCTTTTATCTTCACTGTCCAGCAGTTGGCAGGAAAGTAACGATACTAGTCTCCCTTCCACTTAATGCGGACTGGCCCACGAAAATCTGCGAATGCGCCGCCACTTTTTTGGTAGGCGGCGACTTGTAACTACGGTCCGGTATCTTCCTTGAGCTTACTGTTATAGTTTGGAGCTAGGCATTGAGTTTACTGTTATAGTTTGAGCTGATATTTCATTATGTAGCAGCTTTCAGTCGGTTTTAGTTTAGAGCTCTCATTCAGTAGTTACTTTTGCTGTTACATTTTCGACTGTATATAATCAATCCTTATCTTGAGAATGCGTCTTGGTTAGATAGCATTTGTGTGTGAGAAGCTGCACCCATGTTTGCCTTTAGACAGTAACTGTAATACACTCTAAGGCACTACAATCTACGCACAGCGAGGGAATTATCCGAATGAGACGGAAATCGGCAGACGTGATGTACTATGCATGTGCAGACAAACAAATGATTACACTTTCAGAAAAAACGGATGATATATTCAAGACAAAAAGCTTCACAAATTAATGAGGATAATTAATTAAAATAAGTGAATAAAGCGTTGGTCCAGCTCTGGCCCTTACGCAAGCAGTTATTGGGCTTGGCGTTGATTCATAGTGTTGTTGGATGTCCTCCTGAGGGAGACCGTGCCTAGTTACGTCCAACTGACGCGTTAGATCGTCAAAACCCCAAGCTGTTTGGAGGACCATGCCCAAATGCTACAAACTTCCTCTGTTGGGAATACATTCGGCCACATTGCTAGTCAAGGTTTGCTTTGGCGAACACAAACTGTCGAAACTCTCGCTGTTGGTAGGAGGACATTATATTGTTGAACTATAAGCCAAGCATGACATGCCATGAAGGGCAACAGGACGGGGCGTATAATATCGTCGATGTACCGGCGTCCTGTAAGGGTGCCGCGGATGAAAACCAAACGGATTCTGCTATGGAAAGAAATAGCACCCCAGAAAATCACTCCTGGTTGTCGGGCCGTATGGTGAGCGACAGTCAGGTTAGAATCCCACCGCTGTCCGGGACGTCTCCAAACACTTCTTCGCTAGTCATCAGGGCTAAATACGAAGCGGGACTCGTCACCGAAAATAGTTCTACTTCATTAAATGAGGTCCCAGACCAAATACGGGTGTGGAGACGCCCTGGACAACGGTGCGATACCAATCTGACTATCGTTCTCCATACGGCACGCCAACCAAGAGTGAAGGTCTGCAGTACCATTTCTTTTCATAGCAGGATCCTTTCGATGTTATCCGCGGCGCTCTTGCAGCACAGTGGTACATCGACAATATTCTACGCGCCATTTTGTTGCCCTTCACGTCAAGTCATTTCAGCCAGATGGCGCCCGCCCGCATACAGCGAGAGATTCTACTGCTTGTTTTCGTGCATGCGAAATGTTCCCTTGGCCAGCAAGGTCGCTGGGCCGGCCGCTGTGGCCGAGCAGTTCTAGGCGCTTTAGTCCGGAACGGTGCTGCTGCTACGGTCGCAGGTTCAAATCCTGCCTCGGGCATAGATGTGTGTGGTGTCCTAAGGTTAGTTAGGTTTAAGTATGGGACTGGTAACCTCAGATGTTAAGTCCCATAGTGCTTAGAGCCATTTGAACCATTTGAACTAAGGTCGCTGGATCTTTTCCCAGTTGAGAACGTCTGAAGAATTTGCACAGAGCCCTCCAACTACCTCGGGATTCTGACGACCTAACACTCAACAGTTAAATAGAATTTGGCACGATATCCCTCAGAAAGAGATCCAACAACTCTAAATCAATGCCAACCCGAATAACTGCTTGTGTAAGTGCCAGAGGTGGACCAACGCTTTATGGACTTGGTCAACTTCTGAAGCTATTTCTCTTGAACAAATTATCTAATTTATCTGAAACTGTAATCATTTCTTTATCTCTACCTATAAGAGTACATCACACCTTCCGATTTTTGTCCCACTCGGACAATTCATTCGTGATGCGTCGTTTTTCTCTGTCTTAGAGTGCACCTAAAAATTTCTTGCACTTAAGCGTAAACAACAAAAATACTCCTCTTTGTAGTCCACAATTATACTGCAAGGTAATGATGTTCTTCTGTTCTCTCAAAATTTTCATAAATAGATCATATTAGTTATATATTAATACTGCTTCAAGCATGAATGCTCATTACATTTGCAAAGCTAGCTGCACTTTAAATGCTTCATTAATCTATATAGCTATTATTGTTTCCTGTATATACATATAAAGTATACACTAACTTTAATGGGTGATCTCTTTGTAGGATCGTCCACTCGCAATACCAACGTACCGGATGCTGGATCTAGCGTGAATCTTTCATCTCTGACCATTCATAACTTATGTCGTATCATACAGCTACAGTTTCTTAATCAGTATGGACTATAGTATTGACAAACTAAAACATATTAGTGAAATGGGCTTACGACAGCCAGAAGAAGTGATTTTTAATCTAATGGTCCCTAGATGATACAAAACATAACGCGTCCTTACAGGCTACCAGGGAATAATAAAACAGTATTAGACAAAACAGAAATAGTTACCGTTTATAAGCGATCTCATTGATCATAGATACATCAACTCAAATGATATCTGATCGGACAAAATAAATGCATTTTTCTACAAATATCATAAAACGAAGTGAAGAGAGAGCGTTTAGTAAGGAAACGAGAAATAAGTCAAATTTGTTATCCACCAGAGGAAACCAAGAAGATATTTGTATAGGCAATTGTTCGGGGAGAAGAAATGAAAAGTTTTAAGCTTGTCGATGAACCTGTAATTCTCTCTGAGACTGCAAAGAACGTGAAAGATCAGTTTTTTGGAATGGTAAGTGTTATGAAAAGAGGTTATGTGAGACACTAAAAGTAATAGACGAATTTTGATACTTGCGTACCAAAATAAGTGATGACGACAGAAGAAAATAGGGTATAAGATGCAGGCTGGCAATAGTATAAAATGCGATTCTGAAACATAGAAATTTGTTAACAATGAATATATATTTAAATATTAGAAAATCTTTTCTAAAGTTAATTGTATCAAGCGTAGCTTTGTATGGAAGTGCAACATGAACAATATACAGATCAGACAGAAATAGAATAGTTTCTGAACTGTGGTGCTACAGAAAAATGCTGAAGCATAGGTGCATAGCTCGAATAACTAATTAACAGGAACTGAACTGAACCGAGGAGAAAAGGAATCTATGACAAAACTTGATTAAAAGAAGAGATCAGTATACTGGACAGATTCTAAGGCACCAAGGAATCGTCGATTCGGTGATACAGGAAAGTATGAGGAGTAAAAACTGTAGAGGGAGACGAAGACCTATTAACAGCAAACTGATTCAAATAAAGGTACATTGGTTGCACTACTTACATACAGATGGAGAGGCTTGCGCGTGACGGAGCGGCATGGAGAGCGGCACATGGACGAGTGACCACATCGACAACAATAGCAACAACTACTAAAATACGTACAGCAATAATAAAAAAGGAGCAGAAAATTTTAAGAAGGATATGCTGCATTTCATTACATGAAAAGGAAGCTAATTCAGAAATGAAATTACCGAATAACAAAATCATAAAAGTTACATAATCAAACGGGGTACGTTATGACTTAGACGGAATGAGATGCTAATCTGAAATTACTCTCTTGTAAAATTTTTATGAAACGAATGTTTTCTTACAGGTCCAAATTAATTTATTCCACAGTCTCTATGTTACTGCATACTGATTAACATGGAAATTTTAATAAAAATATTTCGTAGCTGCTATTTCTAAATTAGTGGCTAGAATGATACAATGAATGTGATGTTCCAGGAGCAACCGCCAAAAGAAGAGTGATGTTATACGGAATTAAGAAAATATCTACGTACGTGCAGCTTTCAGCAGCCAATATTACGTTGATACTGGACTAACTTACCCTAAATGGATGAAGAACTTAAGAAGTATTAAAGGCCGCATACTGTAGAACTAAAATCGAATAAGGAACTGAAATACTCGACATCACACAGATCCACCTCTCAGACTCAAGAAAAATTGAATTATAACGGTCAGAAGTGATTTAGTGCAATTTCTCAGCTATGACAACAGTGAAAAATGTTAATCTGAAAACAAATTACAGAAATTTTAACCCACACTTAACTGATTATGACAACCTCTGATAGGTTGAGGAGATGCTTTGCTCATTAATAATTTATTTTGGTGTAGTGTACATGGTAATATATCCATAAAAAATAATATTAAATAATGAAGCTGTCAGCATGATAGTACTTACGTTGAAATATAGTGTCACGAGATAAGATGTAGTTCAAAAAGGAAATAAAGTTTTATTTAGCCTGATATAAAAACAAAGCACGTGATGAGCTATTATCATCGGATAATTAGTGTTGAATACTAAAACAAAGTTTTAAAAAGTAAATGAATAAGTGTAAAGATGCTAAATACTGAAGCTGTTAGCATGATAGTATTTACGTTAAAATATAGTGCCACGAGATAAGACGTAGTTCAGAAAGAAATAAAGTTTTATTTAGCCTGATATAAAAACGAAACACGTGAGGAGATGTTATCATCTGATAATTAGTGTTGAATACTAAAACAAAGTTTTGAAAAGTAAATGAATGTGTGTAAAGATAGTGCCTAAACTGATAAGAGATGAATTTCAGTTCTGATAAACATGAATTTATAAAAAAATATCAAGAAAGAGTCAGTAAATCACAGCTAATATGTACGTAAAAATGAATACAAACGAAAGAAGTAGAATATAACATTCATGCCAGAAGAAGTCTAAGGAGAAGAAATATGAACAACATGTTTTAACAATTACATTACGCTTGTGTTTAATGCAATATGTTGCACAAGAAACGATTAACGGTGAAGAGAACTAAATCGGAAGCTGCTGAGCATTGGACAGAGGAAAAAACTAATTACTTGCGCAACTTCAAAAGAGGATACACGAAAAGAGGATTCAAATGGATCATCAGACATAGATCGTTTGCTCAGCTGAAGGAAATATGCGTGTAGACTACGCAAGGAACCATCTCAACCATCAGTTGAAGTGAATTAGGGAACCCAAAAAAATCGTAAAGCTTTAACCAGTGTTTGATCCGTTCTTCCTTAAAAAGTGAGTTCAGTGCATTTGGAAGTGATCCCTGCAAGAATACCATAACTCCAAAATAAGAACGTGTTAGCACTATAAGAATGCACAGGAAATATTAAAATTCGTTTAGTCATTAAAAAACGCGTAGCATAATTTTGGATTCTGGATCGCACAGATCTGTATCAAATACATACTAAACATATTATTCTTTTCTTCAAAAAAGGAAGAAATATACACTGAACCATCTAAATTGCCACTGGACCAATACTTTTCACAGTATACACAAATGACCTCGTGGATAACGTCAAAAGTTCTATCAGCCTTTACGCGAATGATGCTGTCGTATACAGAGAATTGCAGCGAAAGGCTGTAAGACCTGTAGAGTATCTATGCATGGTGCAGGGATAAAACATTGACCCTCAATATAAACAAACGTGCATACTGTACATAAACAGGGAAAAAGAGCCATTATTTTATGATTATACGATTGCAGAACGTGAACTGGAAGCAATCACATCTATAAAATACCTACGAGTGTGTGCTCTTAGCGATTTAAAGTGAAATGATCACAGATAATTAATCGCAGGTAAGGCAGATGCTCGACTGAGATTCATTTAAAGGATCATCAGGAATTGTATTCTCGCCACAAAGAAGATAGCTTCCAAACAATCGTTCGATCAGCACTTGAACATCGCTCCTCAGTCTGGGATCCATACCAGATGGAATTGATAGAAGAGACACAGAAGATCCAAAGAAGAACAGCACGAAAGAGTTAACGAGGCTCTCATTCAACTCTATTGGCACACGGTGCAAGGGAAGTATTGTGCATCACAGTGTGCGGTACTCGGAGAACGTACGTTCCTGGAAGACTCAACCAGTATATTGTTTCCTCCTACGTACATTTCATGGAAAGACCATGAAAGCAAAACGAGAGAGATTAGAGTTCACACTGAGGCTTACCAGTAATTGTTTTTCCCATGAACAATTCGTTACTGGAACAGAAAGAGGGGGAAGTGTCAGTGGCACGTAATGTACCCTCAGTCGCTCACCATAAGGTAGTTTGCGGAGTATAGATGTAGACATAAATGCAGAACTGAGCACAGAAAGTTGGAAACTCCAACGGCGAATTTTGTAAAGATATTTCTTTCTTTAAGGACGGTAGTGCAATTATTAATGTATTAATAGATTTTTACAGTCTCTCGACGATACGTTTCAATCTTGAGAACAAATATCACTGAGCCGGCAAAATATGTTTCACTGGCCATTGAGAAAATGTTTAAGAGAAAAACTTAAAATAAGCGATGAATACAGAGTAAATATATACTTCACAAGGAAAGCAGAATACATTTAAAGGAAACCATAGATCACATTAAAACATGTGTTTCTTTTACTCTTCCATATTCATTTTTAGACACATACAAGCAGCTGTTTCTTATTTCGGAAAATGTGTTACTAAATGTCCAGTGCATTTCGCTACAAAATTTATGTACACAAAACATATGCACACCTTGGATAGCTATATTTTCTTGAATTGATTATGACAATAATAACAGTAAATTACACAACACATCATGGATGATGTTGGCAAATGCTTTTAATTATTTTTCTTTTGAACCTGCGCAGGACAGAAAGAAGGAACTTATTTTCAGATATATCTGGTGCATGGTGGATCTCACTGCTCATTGAAAAAAGTAATGATTCATGGCTGAATCAATTCAATAAATAGTTCATCAGCAGTGACATTAAAAACGTTTTCTTCATACGGAAAGTCTCCACTCTTCATGTTGATATAGCTTACCGGAAAAATAAAATTAAAAAAAAGTTGTTGAACAATCTGTGTACATCAATGTAAGTAGCTTTATTGAAACCACAAAGTAAAACAGTAGCGAACAAAGACCATGGACATAAAATATGAAAGTTTAGCAACAGCTTAATCAGTTTGTACTTCAGAAAATTGGTTGAATCTCTATGGAATAGAGAGCATGCATTTTCAGTAAGTTACTAGAAACCATAAGAAAAATTATGAAAGTTATGTGGATCCCTGATGGGGTCAAATGAGCGTTTTTGAACAATTTGGAAATATTCTGCGCAAATAAAAAATATAATAACTTCAAATAATTTTTACAAATATAATTCCAATTGTAACATTCAAGAAACACGAAGATTAAATGACTAAAATTTAAAGTGGAAGAGAAACTATGAACAATTTCTATTATGAAGAAATTATTAACAATGAAATTAGTTGTTTTTAATAGAATACTGAAGTTAATCTTTTGCAATATGAAAGATACAGTGCTACAACAGCTAAATTATGTCTACATTCATGCTGAGGCACTTCGCCACGAATCCAACAACTTCCTTATATCGACAGTGATTCTCCATATTAGACGAACAATAACCTGACATTTTGCAAATAAAATTGTGATAAGATTTAAATCTTAGTTCCTTCATTGATTTTGTTCGAAATGGTATGTGAATTTCAGTGTGAATTTAAGTAATTCTCATTTATTGTATCATGTCAGATGCACGTTTTTAATTAGATTACATATTTCGATCCGTCTGGATTATATTCATATCTTAGTAGTTGCGTCAGCAGACCCTCTGGCATGTGGTTCTGAGTGGAAAAAACGGATCGCTGATGCAACTACTAAGATCAGAAGATGATCCGGAATGATCTAAACGTGTAATCTAATTAAAGATGTGTAACTGAAATGGAACAATAAATCTTAAATATCAATACAGTTGCTGAATCTCTCAAGACGATTATGTCACCTTTAGTAGTATGTATTGCATTTTAAACAATCGACAGACAGAAAGTTACCATAAGTCTAAAAAAGGGTGAACTGAACAATTTTAGGCATCACATCTTGTTAAATAAATGGAAAGAATGAGGTGTCTGATGTGACAGAGGCTGGGTAGTGTCTTGGTTGATAACAGGTTTATTGCTCTTAGAAGAAGAATTTTTTTTTATTTTCTTGCATTTATAATAAATGGTCTTGAAACGAATACGATGTTCATTATTTAGAGGGATTTAAGCTGAAAAATGACATACGTGATATTGTGTGTAATACATCGATGCTGACTAAATTGAAAAGCTTACCAATGTTGTCAATATATTAAAGCGTTTAAACATTGTATTGTGTCAACTATCTATAGTTGTTTCAAAGTGTTTTATATTAAAAGATCTCACTGAATAATTCTACATTACCAGGTAGTTATTTTGGCACCTAAGGAAACTATGCAGCAAAATAAAGAATATTAAGCGTTTGAAATATTTGTCAGCAGTGAAAAAATACACGCTTCTACAAGAAAATAATCCAGTTATTTATAAGATTGTTCCGGACATGTCTATACATTTATGGCGACCATTACAAAATTCAAATGAAGCAATAATTTAATAGGAAGTTTCTGTTAGTTGTTAACAATTTTACTGCAGTCTAACCACAATGTAGCAAGAAACTATTACTTAGTTTTAGAAATATGCCAAAAGTAAAACTGTTATTTCCTTCGATACTTAGAAACGAAAGAAATTCAAGAGATGCCATTAGTTCTCAGTATGTAACTGTACTTATTTTGACATTTCCAATAAGACGGAAAACGCTAGTACATCTGTGAAGCGGTTCTTCACTTCCCTCTTTAATGGTGATGTAAGTATCTGATGAATGATCATCCTCTTTAGTATATTTAGATAGCATAATAATTGTAGAAGTTCTTAAACGAAGTGATTTAAGAAAACCTCCTTTGTTACTAATGCTAGATGGATTCTACGCGGTTTCATCGGACTTAGCTTCCAATGGTCTGACATTGTTTGTAACTTGTGGTTGACAGAAACTGTTCTGTTGCTAAGAAATTTGATTTACTGCATCATTGTCATCAGATCAACAGGTGCTTTAAGGTCCCTTCGCCGTTTGTTGACAGGAAGATGATTTTCTCTTCCTCTGTAAGTGAATTCAAAGCTGTTTCACTCTCTGTGGAAGACAGGTCATCGCCAATATTTCTGTTACCTCATACCATAAGTGATTATGATACACTAGTCTCCAAACATTAAGCATAATCGTAGAACCAGGTAATTAAAAACAGATAACTTAAGAAATTGCTGTATCTAATTCTCAATACTTTCCTACAAACAAGTGGGAATGAAATTCACCTCGTTCCTGGGTCACTGGAAGGTACAGAAAAGGTTTAATTAGGTTTGTGATTCTTTTTTTTAGGGTAGAATGCTCGGGCACCTTTTAGGAGGTCACGCAGGGACCACAGTTTTTTAGCGTTGAATACGCCATTATGCGTCATTAAACTATGTTGCGGTCTTTAGTCTTAAGACTGGTTTGATGCAGCTATCCATGCTACTCTGTCCTGCGCGATCCTCTTCATGTCCGAATAATACTGTAACAAACACCCATTGCATTTGCTTACTGTATTCATCGTCCGCCTGTTTAACTGGGTGGTAACGTGCTTGCCTCCCACGCACTGGGCCCGGGTTCGATTTCCGACCGGGTTGGAGATTTCCTCCGCTCGGAGAGTGGGTGTTGTGTTGTTCTCATCATCGGCCGCAAGTCGCCCAATGTGGCGTTACTGAAATAAGACTTGCACTTGGTGGGCGAACCCGAATGGGACCTCCTGGCCAACAATGCCATACGATTTTTCATTTTTTACTGTATTCATCTATTGGTCTCCCTCTACGGTTTTTACTTCCCACATCTCCCAACAATGCCATACGATTTTTCATTTTTCACTGTATTCATCTATTGGTCTCCCTCTACGGTTTTTACTTCCCACATCTCCCTCCAGTACTAAATTAGTCATCCCTTGATGTCTCAGAATGTGTCCTATCAACCGATTCGTTCTTTTGGTGAAATTGTGCCACAAATTTCTTGTCTACCCAGTTCTATTTAGTAGCTCCTACTTCGTTACGTGATCGACCCATCCAGTCTTCAACAAGCATCTGTAGCACCACATTTCGAAACTATCTATTCTCTTTTTGTCTAAAGTGTTTGGCGTCCATGTTTCACCTCCATGTGTGGCAACACTCCATGTAAGTACCTTCAAAAAAGACTTCCTAACACTTAAATCTATATTCGATGTTAACAAATTTCTCTTCTTGAGAAATGCTTTTCCAGCCGTTGCCTGTCTACCTTTTATATCCTCATTACTTCTGCCATCATCAGGTATTTAGTTGCCCAAATAGCAAAGCTCACCTACTACTTTGAGTGTCTCGTTTCCTAATCCACTTCTGTTTGCATCCCTTGATTTAATTCGACTGCATTCAATTATCCTTGTTTTACTTTCGTTGATGTTAATCTTATATTTTCCTTTCAAGACATTGTCCATTCGGTTCTACTGCTCTTCTAAGTCCTTTGCTGTCTCTGATAAAATTAGAATGTCATCGACGAACCTGTAAACTTTTAGTTCTTGTCCGTAAACTTTAATTCCTACTACTAATTTTCTTTTGTTTCTTTTACTACTTGTTCAGTGTAAAGGCTGAATAACACGGGGGATAGGTTACAACCTTTTCTCACTCCCTTCTCAACCACTGCTTCCCTTTCATGCCACTCGACTCTCATAACTGCCGTCTGGTTTCTGTACAAGTTGAAAATAGCCTTTCTCTCCCTGTATTTTATCCCTGCTATCTTCAGTATTTCAAAGAGAGAATTCCAGTCAACAATGTCAAAAGCTTTCTCTAAGTCTACAAATGCTATAAAAGTACGTCTGTCTTTCCTTAACCTATCTTCTAGTAGTAGAGTCAGTATTGCCTCGCGTCTTGCTGCATTTCTCCGGAATCCAAACTGATCTCCCCCGAGATCGGTTTCTACCAGTTTTTTCATTTTTCTGTCTTGCGACCATGACTAGTTCGGTGATTTTCACACCTGTCAGCCACTGCTCTCCATGGAGTTGGAATTATTACATTTTTCTTGAAGTGTGAGGGTATTTCGGCTGTCTCATACATTTTTCATACGGTATGGAATAGTATTGTAATGACTGGGTACCCTAAGGCTATCCATTGTTCTGAAAAAATGTCGTCTACCCCTGGGGCCTTGTTTCGACTTTTATCTTTCAGAGCTGTGTCCAATTCTTCTCACAGAATCATACTCCCGTCTCTTCTTCATCTACGTCCACTTCCCATTCTGCAATATTGCCTTCAAGTTTACCTCCCTTCTAGAAACCCTTTATATGCTCCTTTCACCTTTCAGCTTTCTCTTCTTTGCTTAGGACTGGTTTTCCACCTGAACTCTTGATATACACTCTTGGAAATTGAAATAAGAACACTGTGAATTCATTGTCCCAGGAAGGGGAAACCTTATTGACACATTCCTGGGGTCAGATACATCACATGATCACACGGACAGAACCACAGGCACATAGACACAGGCAACAGAGCATGCACAATGTCGGCACTAGTACAGTGTACATCCACCTTTCGCAGCAATGCAGGCTGCTATTCTCCCATGGAGACGATCGTAGAGATGCTGGATGTAGTCCTGTGGAACGGCTTGCCATGCCATTTCCACCTGGCGCCTCAGTTGGACCAGCGTTCGTGCTGGAGGTGCAGACCGCGTGAGACGACGCTTCATCCAGTCCCAAACATGCTCAATGGGGGACAGATCCGGAGATCTTGCTGGCCAGGGTAGTTGACTTACACCTTCTAGAGCACGTTGGGTGGCACGGGATACATGCGGACGTGCATTGTCCTGTTGGAACAGCAAGTTCCCTTGCCGGTCTAGGAATGGTAGAACGGTGGGTTCGATGACGGTTTGGATGTACCGTGCACTATTCAGTGTCCCCTCGACGATCACCAGAGGTGTACGGCCAGTGTAGGAGATCGCTCCCCACACCATGATGCCGGGTGTTGGCCCTGTGTGCCTCGGTCGTATGCAGTCCTGATTGTGGCGCTCACCTGCACGGCGCCAAACACGCATACGACCATCATTGGCACCAAGGCAGAAGCGACTCTCATCGCTGAAGACGACACGTCTCCATTCGTCCCTCCATTCACGCCTGTCGCGACACCACTGGAGGCGGGCTGCACGATATTGCGGCGTGAGCGGAAGACGGCCTAACGGTGTGCGGGACCGTAGCCCAGCTTCATGGAGACGGTTGCGAATGGTCCTCGCCGATACCCCAGGAGCAACAGTGTCCCTAATTTGCTGGGAAGTGGCGGTGCGGTCCCCTACGGCACTGCGTAGGATCCTACGGTCTTGGCGTGCATCCGTGCGTCGCTGCGGTCCGGTCCCAGGTCGACGGGCACGTGCACCTTCCGCCGACCACTGGCGACAACATCGATGTACTGTGGAGACCTCACGCCCCACGTGTTGAGCAATTCGGCGGTACGTCCACCCGGCCTCCCGCATGCCCACTATACGCCCTCGCTCAAAGTCCGTGAACTGCACATACGGTTCACGTCCACGCTGTCGCGGCATGCTACCAGTGTTAAAGACTGCGATGGAGCTCCGTATGCCACGGCAAACTGGCTGACACTGACGGCGGCGGTGCACAAATGCTGCGCAGCTAGCGCCATTCGACGGCCAACACCGCGGTTCCTGGTGTGTCCGCTGTGCCGTGCGTGTGATCATTGCTTGTACAGCCCTCTCGCAGTGTCCGGAGCAAGTATGGTGGGTCTGACACACCGGTGTCAATGTGTTCTTTTTTCCATTTCCAGGAGTGTATATACAGTTGCTTATCTTTTCCCCAAAGGCCTGTTTAATGTTGCTGTAGACGGTGTCTACCTTTCCCCTAGTGAAATATGCTTATAAATCCTTACATTTGTCCATTACCCATTGCTGCTTAACCATTTTGGAATTCCTGACAATCTCATTTTTTAAACGTTTGTATTCCCTTCCGCCTGCTTCATTTGCTGCATTTTTAAATTTCTCTTCCATCAGTTAAATCCAATATCTCCTGCATTATCCAAGTATTTCTACTATGCCTAGTCTTTTTACCTATTTGATCCTATGATGCCTTCATTATTTTATCTCCTAAAGCTTCTCATTCGTCTTCTACTGTACTTACACCTTTCTCCTGTTATAGTCAACTGTTGCCTAATGCTCCTCCAGAAGTTCTCAACAATCTCTGGCCCTCTCAACTTATCTAGGTCGCATCTCCTTAGTTTCTTACCTTTTTCCAATTTCTTCAGTTTTAATCTACAGCTCATACTCCACATCTGCCCCTGGAAATGTTTTACAATGTAAAATCTGATTCCGACATCTCTGTCTGATAGTTATGTGATCAATCTGAAACCTTCCAGTGTCTCCAGGCCTCTTTCACGTATACACGCTTCTTTTATGATTCTTAAACCAAGTGTTAGCGATGATTAAATTACGCTCTGCAGAAAGTTATATCGTATGGCTTCCTCTTACATTCCTTTCACCCAGTCCATATTCACCTACTATTTTCCCTTCCCTTCGTTTTCCTTCTATCGAATTTCAGTCCACTACCACAATTAAATTTTCGTCTTCCTTAAATACCTGAATAATTCCTTTTATCTCATCATACGTTCCTTCAATCTCTTCATCATGTGCGGAGCTAGCTAGCATATAAATTTGTACTACTGTCGTAGGCGTCGGCATCGAGTCTATCTTCTCTATGATAATGCGTTCAGTGTGTTATTTACAGTTGCTTACCCGTATTCCTGTTTCCTTATTCATTACTTAATCAACTGCTGCATTACCCCCCTTTGACTTTGTGTTTATTACCTTGTATTCACTTTATCAGAAGTTCTTTTTCTCCTTCCATCAAACTTCACTAATACCCACTATATCTAACTTCAACATATCCATTTCCCTTTTTAAATTTTCTAACCTACCTGTCCAGTTACGGGATCTAACATTCCACGCTCCGATCTGTAGAATGTCAGTTTTGTTTCTCCTGATGACGACAGTCTCTTGAGTAGTCCCCGGCCTCAGATGCGAATGGGGGACTATTTTACCTCCGGAATATTTGACCCAAGAGGACGCCTCCATCATTCAACCATATAGTAGTGCTGCATGCTCTCGGGAAAAATTACGGCTGTACTTTCCCCTCACTTTTAGCTGTTCGCAGTACCAGCAGAGCAAGGTCGTTTTGGTTGATGTTACAAGGACAGATCAGTCAGTCATCCAGCCTGTTACCACTGAACTACTGAAAAGGCCACATGTTTGTTTGGTCTTTTAACAGATACCCCTCCGTTCTGGTTGCACTTACGGTAAGGCTGTCTGTATCACTGAGGCACGCCAGCCACCCCACAGACGGCAAGGTCCACGGTTCATGGGAGGTTGTCTGGTTATCTTCATATAGAAATATAATATTGTATTTCTTGAAGTTTTCATGGCGGATTGAATATTTCTTCATCTTTCGGGGGTGCTTCGCCGATATTAATTTTTCTTCTAGTATTAAGCCTGACAACTCGGCAGCCATGCTCAAGATGAGTCTCTTACAAAATAACTTTACACAATACTGTAACCTAAACGCATATCGGTCAGAGGTAACACTCTTGGGAACTAGAGCGTCAGTCATAGATAAAACTAAATCCGTCTCAGATTAAACGGTACAAGCACGTTGAATCGAACTACAGCGATACACATGACTTATAACGCCCAATAAATCTGCATTGCCTCAACATTTTTGTTTCACTTGGGCATTCCATGACTCCGAGAACGCGCATTCTCGTTGAAAGCACGAGCTTTCTGCTGGAATCTGTTCTTGCAGCAGTGGAATGCCTGTTTCTTCGTGTAGCAGATGAGTAGGATATAGCTTGAGAAGTAACAGAGCGAGTTTAAGAGGTCGATCTTGGGCCACCTATAGCACTACGATGTGGGTGTCAGGACCTTTCCCCACATCAATGCCGCGTACACCACCTCGTCGACCATGTACCAGGTGGGTCGCACCCGATCTAATGGAGGCGTCTCATTGTCCGTAAATTCATTCTGCGGACGAACAGCGCTGTATCGTTTTCGTAAAGAGCCAAATCTACTCGCACCACACACCGTGCGTCGGCAATACCTAAGGAGTACACCAAGCGGCCGAGTACCAACCTCGGCGGCATCCCTGCTCGTATCTGCCTCTCGGTGGATGACCCGTCGTCTATTCTCTCATGGAAGATTCTCGCAGCAAGGCAGAACCGAAGGAGGCGTAGGTACATGACTCTGTCGTGCAACGCGGAATCGGGGGCTATCAGTATGTCGAGAAGCACGCCCCAAGGTACTCCCTTGTTACCAGAACCCTCATGGCCGGTTCCACCAGCCACAGCAGCTGATGACAGAGTGGCCGCTCCGAAATCCGAACTGTTTGTTTCGCATGACATTCTCTTCAGTGACTTCTTACATCACCACTTTTGTAAACAGCCTCTGGAACACATTCGATAGGGGCTGGAGCAAGCTGATGGGCTGGTAGCTGTCTGCCTTAAGTGGATCCTTCTGGGATTTTGGGATAGCTACAACTTCTGCATGTTTCCATGTGGAGGGGTAGGCCTCCAAAGAAAGTATATTATCGAAGATATCAGCTAATGGGTGATAAACACCTGGTGGAAGGTTCTTCAGCAGGTGGTTGTTGACCGAGAAAGGAGTTGCATTGTAACTTCTTCTTCAGTGATCGGTGGAATTACATCATCTTCTGCCTTGGCTGCCTAGAAGGTTAGCAGTTGCTCTTTGACCCAGTACATGCGAAATTCATCTATATTGTTAGTCACCAGGGTGAATTTACCACGAATGCGTCAGACGGCACAATGGTATTGGCGTCTGGCACCTAGACAGAAATCCTGGACAACCTGCAGCGGCGGGATGTATTATGCCGAAGCAGAAAGCTTTTGAAGACTCTCCAGATGCTGCCATTCTCAGGGTTGGGTGTGGATACTAGGTCTTCACAGATCTGCTTCCTGTGCTCCTCGATGGCCACCTTAACTGCTCACCTTATGCGGTTAATGCTGGTTGGCGGGTGAGCTGACCTCAACGGAACACCCAATCCTTAGAGGTGATCGCTTCAACTACGTGTGGCGGTAGTTGGTGTGAGAAGTCCCGCGGTGGCTGCGGCTGTCTCGGAGTGGCTGTTCTGCTGCTCGGAGTATTCTGCAGTTGAGAAAGGTCAGTGCTGTGTCAGCCACAATTTTTTCGTGGTTGGGCACATCTTCTAGCAGATCGAGCACTTCCACTTGGTAGCACTTGCCATTCAAGTTTCGTTGGCTCAGCCAGCCATCTGGCAGTGCTGCATCGATCACGTCCATGTTGAAGACAACAGGGTCGTGGTCAGAGGACAAGACGATTTTCGTCGTGGCGATCATGAATTGCCCGACAGCCTTCAGGAGGGCAATGTCGAGGACATCTCGCAGGACTGTGCTGGGGAAGTAGATGGCTTAGAAAGGTCCCAGGGGGACAGTGTCAGTTTGATGTATGACTGGAGAGAGGCCGACTGAAGATGATCACTTTGGCGGGATGAAAGGTGTGGTCGATAGCTATATGGCAGAGACATCTGTATTGGTGGTCCTATCCAGCCTCCCCCCCCCCCCCCAACTATGATGGACTCAGACTCTGACTCAGACAATGAGATGGAAACAGTCTTTTTCGGCCTTGGCCGCTGCCACAACGATCAAGAGAGAAGGAGGAAATGCATGGTGGCAGATATCCTCATCACAACCCTCCTATGCCACAAGAAAGAGACCATGAGCAGATCACGTGTTTGAACTGCCAACACAGCCGTGAGCACGAATGTACGTCGCCACAACTCACCTCAGTCAGAGTTAAGGTGTACACCGGCAGACATGATGATTGCAGCACACTTCCCTGGCAATGGTTGGCAGTGCTACCGACATAAGAGGGACAAGGCCCAGCTTCGCCTATGATGAGAATTATTGACACACCAGTAAACAACCCCACTGTGACGCAGACTACTGCTGACACAGCCATCCCTGCTGACACGATTTCTCAGCAAACCGCTGCACCACATGTGGAAACGCCACACACTCTGGTAACAGCTGCCACACCTGCCAGGGGCAAACCAAACGCGTCATCAGTAGACAAGGTCACACAAACCTCCTGGAAACGCCTTGCCATTACCGATGAGGACTTCTGCCCCTCCCCCCCTCCCCCCTTCCTTCCCGGTGTGAGTCAAGTAGGCCGCAGCGGAAGAGGAAGCCACAGGATGATGACTTCGTTGTCCTGAAGTGACATCACACAGCCAAGGACAAAGTACTCGAGAGGTTACACAAGAAGCCGCACATGACGATAAACTGATACTCAGATATACCAGAAGCAGTTGCAGAGGATGACGCTATGCCACCACAGGTCCCTATCGTCATCCAGTGGACGACGAATCATACAAGTATCGCCACCACCACGTCCTTATGCGTCGCCGAAAACGATCTATACGTGGTCCAAATGGCGATGACTGACAGTCATCGGAAGGTGGTGGACAACGTGGTGAACGGGAGGCTCCTTTTCTCTACGTATACTGCCAAACTTCTTAAGCTTCTGAAAGTAGTTTTCCACTTCTTGTCAATGAAGATGGATCAGCTGCACTTGAGGGTGTGATCGAGGTCTTGCGCTTAACCAGTCAGACTACAGGCCTCATGAAGGGACCAAACGCGCAGGAAGATGCAACTGTTGCTGGCCTTTCTTGTCAAGAATATCGAAAACCGGAAGGCAGAAGGCAGCTGACATCTTGGTGGCAGTGAAACCTCTACGTGCAAAGGTAAGAGGGTGCAGTTCGTCTCTTGTCAGGGTATGGACGATGTAGGATACTAATGGTCCACGCCAGTTTGGTGCGTGAGATGCTCTCGGCCACAACACAGCAAAGAGGACTCAAAGAAGAAAGAAGCCCCTCAACAGTGCTACAGCGGCAATGAGCCACATGTGGCTATTTCCAGAGGCTACAACGTGTTCAAGAGACACAACGTAGCAAGATGACTTCAGCCAGGCACCAGCTTCACCAGCATCGCTAGGGGGAAGGTACCAATCGCTCCCAGCAGCAGAAGACCTCATGCCTAGCCTAAGAGTATCGGCACCACCTGAAAGACTGCCACTTCTGCTAGCTACATGGAACAGGTCAAAACGTC
The DNA here is from genome assembly GCF_023897955.1 of Schistocerca gregaria. Lineage (NCBI taxonomy): Eukaryota > Metazoa > Arthropoda > Insecta > Orthoptera > Acrididae > Schistocerca > Schistocerca gregaria. The sequence continues at coordinate 439,546,891 of NC_064931.1, read as the reverse complement.
ACTGTGGCTGTCATCACCACCTCTTGAAATACTGTCGCTTCTGCAAGCCACGTGAAACAGCCAGAGTACTGGCCAACGACGCATTCACGAAAAACTTCAAGCCAGTGGTTGACATCGTGGACGAGAACTATATCCGTCGTGTTGAAGGGCAAATGACCACTTTTGTAGCTGTCAGGGCAGGAGAAGACGTCATATAGCCGCTCACAGAGGCAGAAGTCGCAGCATAGCTCTTGTCTCTGAACACCAGGAAAGCAGGAGACAGTGATGGCACCAACAACCGCCTGCTGAATTATCTCCCATCTGGGATCCCCCCTCTGCTGAGGAACATGTGGAAGTGGTAACAATCTCCAAAACCAATAAAGCCCGAGGATCCTACTCTTGTTCCTTTCGAAAGTTTTCGAGAGGCTTTACTGAAGGAGATTGATGTGACAAGTCAATCCAGTAGTGTCATGCCAGACGAATAGTTTGGGTTTCTGAACGGCCATTCCACCTCTCACCAGATGCTGTGACTGGTGAACCAGCAATGAGGGCACTGTAAAAACGCACGTATCTTGTCTTCCTCGACGTTTCCAGCGTTTTAGACTCCGTGTGACAAGACGGCCTCGTGTACAGAATATGTGAACACAAGATACCAACGCCACACTTGGCCCCTCTTCGGTTCTATTTTATTGGGAGAACCTTCCATGTGAGGGCAGACGTTGGGTCATCCACTAACTGGCAGCTACGTGCAGGAGTACCACAGGGGTGAGTTCTCGACCACTTGCTGTGCTCCCTGTACACTGCCAATGCACCACAGGTGGCGAGCGTAAAGTTCGCTTTTTACGCCGACATTACAGTGCTGTTCATCCACAGCATGAATGTCTTCACAGTGAGACACCACCTGCGACTGGGGTGCGTCGCAATGGGAGAATGGGTGACGAAGTGCTGACTTAAACTCACGCCACCAAGGGCCACGCTCTAGTCTTCACCCAAAGGAAGCATCCACCAGATCTGCCACATGTTAAGATCAAGGGAGCCCTCATTCCCTGGACGAAGACTGCAGTGTACCCCAGTCTGATCCTTGACCAACGACTCACCTTGGCTCCACGTATATGTGAAGCAGAGAGGTGGGGCGTCTCTGCTCCTATGTCCTGATGTATTACGTTTTTACTGTCAAAACGTAATGCAGCAGGAAAACCACACCATCTGGTAAGAAGGTATGAATACACAATTTTTGTGCTCTTCAAAATTCTGTAACTACGATTTAGAAACTAATATTTACGTGTATTTAAGCAATAAAGAAAATTCCTTACGTTTACTAGCCATAATAATAAAATAAAAACTGCTGATGATGCAGAAACTGCAGTGAAACGTGTCTGGGACAAAAAATGAAATTTTTTTAGCTAAAGGCTGACCCCACTCAAAACATATGTTACTTTGTAAACACTTTGAATTTTTTGACTCAGCACCTGCTTATTTTACTGTTTGATACATAAAAATTTATCTATAGCTGGCGCTTTCTTTACCAAAGGTATTATTTTTGACACATTCACGTTTACTGCACATTATTGTGTGAACTCGTTTAAAAATCTTGCCCATGAATGAAGTTTAGAATGGGGGTAAGGTTGTCAGTAGGTATACATAAGGAGAGTTATAGCGTCATAGCGTTATTGTCTGTCATGCTGACGTAATCGACGCAACGTGGGATTTCCCCGTCCCCTCCCCTCTGACAAAGGTCAATTGCTGTATGTACGAAATGGCGCGAAATTCCAATTTTGGCGGGAAATACAAAATTTAGACGAGAAATTTAAAAAACCTTCAATTGCACTAGAGTGTTTCCTGTCGAAGGAAGATTGTTGTCCTAAGTACAGATTGGGAGGAAATCCCAGGTAATGCATTGTCATGCAGTCTGACTTCACATTCTGGGACTGGCCTATGACGTCACAACCCAACTCTGAGGCTCCTCACTTGGGCCTTAATTTGAACAAACACCTGCTCTTGGTGGGCTCCCTTTCAGGGATTAAAAAACCCGTCACTGCACACCACTGCCACCTCCAAAAGGTTGGGCAGAGCTGTTAAGTGCTGGGGTCGCACTGTTTCCTAAGACATCAGAGTCTGGCAACATGCAGTCCGCTCATAGTGCGTCAGTGACACCTCCGGGCCGAAAAATTTGTGCGGTGGCTCTGAAGCAAAAGCCAACAAAAACGGCAAAATTTTATGCTTAAGGAATCCACTGCAAAAATAAATGGTGTTTGAACCCAATTTGACTATTTTTCGACAGTGACCGTCTCAAGAAATACGTAAAGGGTTTTTAATTATTTTTTTTTTTTATTATCGCTGCCAGTCACAATCTTTGTCATCTAATGTACCACTTATATACTGTGCAACATGTATCGAGGGAACAACTCATATTCAGAGTAAATGACATTACAAAAACAATTTCGCAGTAAGATCATACAGATGTTACATAAACTTTTCTTAAATGCTGTGGTTATCCTGTGGAAGAAGAGAAAACTTAGTAACTTAAAATAGACACACTATCACAACACACCACTAGAAACAACAGCCAACAATGTTACACAGCTCCTTCTCACAACATCAAAAAAGAACATGTATATAAAGTTACCATATTTTGGTGTCATATCAGACAAAATAGTCAAGCTGTTTAAAAAAAAAAGAAGGACACCAGGACCACCTTTGCGACCAACTAGAACTTTAAAAAGAAACTGATACACGACATCTCACATCCCACAGCGAAACTTAACACATTAGGAACCTATAAAATTACATTCAGTCATTGCAACAAATATTACATTGGCGAAACGGGAAGAAACTTTAAAATTCGCTTTAAAGAACACATTGTCTGTTTCAGACTTGGCAAACTGAATAAATCAGCTACACCGAAACGTATAAATGAAGCAGGACACAATGTTACAATAGAAAACGATGTCAAAGTACTACATAATTTAGAAAAGAGCTGCAAAATGGACATCTTGGAAGAAATGGAAATATCCATCCATGGCCACATGGGGAATAACGAAATCCTAAATGAAATGACAAACCTCAAAAATTCACATTTCCTTTTCAATTTCACTACAGTAGTCTTAGAATAAAAGATACACAACATGATAGTCGTTTGATCCTTGCCCCAGGTATAGGTTGTAAACGTAAAATAACCAGTTTATATCATGATTTGTACAATAATATTATAACAGCTGCTCAATTTGTAATGTATTTCGCCAACCTACATCTGTAATACTATAACAAGACGTGAAGAAGACAGGTAAACATCTGACACCACATAGATCGACCGATCGATAGTCAAATCGAAACCAGCTGTATTTTGATCACCATATTGTACAATGCACTACAGATTTGTTTTTATTTGTGGTCGTGTTTCACCGGTCGGTGTGGCCGAGCGGTTCTAGGCACTTCGGTCAGGAACCGCGCGACGGCTACGGTCGCAGGTTCAAATCCTGCCTCGGACATGGATGTGTGTGATGTCCTTAGGTTAGATAGGTTTAACTAGTTCTAAGTTCTAGGGCACTGATAACCTCAGATGTTAAGTCCCATAGTGCTCAGAGCCATTTTTTTGATCGTGTTTCCAACTTACTGCTACGTTAGCGAAAATCTGTGAACAGTGATCAAGAAAGCCAATAGAGCCACGAAAATGGAAACGCCTAACCTCATCACAACGAGACTGCCACGCCAGAAGAACAAAGTGAGTGACTGTTACAAAACATTTTCATGCAAACATCAGTCCAGCTTCCAAAGTGACATCGCCTCTTACTAAGTTTTCTCTTCTTCCACAGGATTACCACAGAATTTAAGAAACGACTTCTAAACATCTGTATGATCTTATTGTGAAATTGTTTTTGTAATGCCATTTAGCCTGAAGATGAGTTTTCCCACGAAACATGTTGCCCTGTAAATAAGTGGTACATTAGTTAACAAAGTTTGTGACTGATTAAAAAAACCTTTAAAATAAATTGTGTGTTGAATGAACGTTGGCTACTTATCGACAACTACAGATCTCACATAAATGAGCCTTTTTTGTGGTAGGTTGAGTTACAGTGTCGCCGGCGAGTCTCGGTCTTACTGTCTTGATGTAACTGTAAAACTGTTCTATCCTACAATGACATCATTGGAGTGCACGTTGAAGTTGTGGCGGTGGTACTTAATGCCCCATGCCACCCTACAACGCTGGAAGCTCAAGATAGCAGGGAATAGGGAACACAACTACATAGGTACTGGTACTGATGGTCGTATTATCGACGTCACGTATGGAGTGGTCGTGTCAGGACTGACACCTTATTAGTGACCACAACATGGCTACCGCTACCCATGATCTGAATCTGATTCCTCAGTGTTGGTAAGAGGAACAGGGTGGCGGTGCCAGTGCCGGGGAGTCGTGTTGCCAATGTGGTGGAAGACAATGACTGTGTGGCACATGGCATCCACATTTCCATATAGACGCCTGGCCTTCTATCGAATGGACGTTTTCAGAGTTACCATGTCTGTTTCCTCGTAGAGGGTAACAACCCTCGCGTCGGGAGGGGAGTATACAGGCTCCAATGAAGCAACTTATTCTGCAGGCGCTCGAAGGCTGCATCTGGGAGGCGCCAATTGTGGCCCAATTGAAGGAGCTGCAGGTGACGTAAGGGTGGACAACCATCCTGTACAGTCGAAGCTTGGTTTCGAAGTTCTGTTTCTTGCTGTTTAAGAGTGGCTATAACGGTTTTATCGGCTTTTGTCCTTTTTGGGTGACATATCGTGCGTGTAGATGGAAGAGTAGTTTTTTATTCATCTGGACAGCTAGATATTTGGTATTCTGGGATCATGAGACGAGACGTCTGCAATAACGATGTTGTGGTGGAGGACTTGGCGCCGTTTAGTGAAGTAGACCACTGTAGTTTTGACTTCACTAAGAACAATCTTGTTTGAACGACATGAGGTGACTGTCACGTCCATATACCTCTGCAGACGAGTAATGAACTGGTCCGTGTAGCGGCCAGTCGTATAGAGCTACGTATCATCGGCGTATTGCTACAGGTGGCAGTGTGTGATGACTGGCGTATCATTAACGTAAATGTTAAAGAGGATAACAAACAACACAGAACCTTGAGGGGCACCCATAGACATGTGATGTAAGCTTGAGCGTTTTCCTTGCTGAGTAACCAAGAAATTTATATCATGGAAGAAACTATCCGCAATCTTGACATAGACGTCGGGGGTGGTCGTCTGTGTCAGCATTTTGTACACTAGACTGCCCTGCCAAATCTTGTCGTAGGAGTTTTGCAGCTTCAGGAAAACCGCTGGCGTCGACATGGTGGAGTTAAAGCCCTTTTTGACATGTTCTGTGATCCTAAGAACTTTTAGTTCGGCTGACAGGTGGGAAGCGAATTCTAACTGTTCTGGAAGGATTGTCTAAGCCACCGCCAGAGGCTGGGAAATGTGGTGGAGGATCAAAGATTCTAGGACCTTTGCCATGGTATTCAGAAGGCTAATGGGCCTGTTGATAGTAGGGACTGTAGGATCGTTCAAGAGATTTGGGATGCCAATCAGTTTGGCCTGCTTCCACTGTGAGGGAAAAAGTTGGTTGTGAGACAGCGGTTTAGGATGCTGGTAAATAAGACCAGTGGGTTTCCCGGGGACGTAAGACGGGTGGCAGTCAGAGGTGGTCTTTGTCTGAAAGCGACAGTAGCTGCCAGAATATTGCGTTCATTCTGGAGTTCATCAGGTGTAAGGTCCTAGACAAGCAATTGGTTCTGCGCCTCAAATGCATAGGCCAGAGTTTCTACCACATGGGAGGTATCATAAGTTAAGCCATCCACTGTGCGGATGGGATCGTTAGTCTTTACTGCAGAGCGCCATAAGGCTCAGGCAACAGCCCATTCTGATTTATGTTCGAGGAGAAAGGCGAACATCTTGTCCTCTCATTGTTCTATTTTCCAGTCGTCGAGGCAGTGTCAGAATTCACGTTGGAGACGCTCCATGCAATGCATATCGCGCCGTTCATGAAACTGCTTCCACCACATGCGGTAGCAGTTGTTCTGGATTTTTAGTTCGAGCAATAGAGGAGGCTAGTCATACAGTGGGGTTAGCGCCCTTGGGGCAATGGAAGTAGAAGCCTTCATTGCCTTCTGGACTTTCGTGGTTAGGTAATCAACAGCACTAACCAAAGTGGCAGGTGTTGTCAGGTCAGGATGTTGCCAAGTAGTGTTGTTAAGGATTCTAGAAAATTTGCCCCTATCCGTGATGGTCAAGGTGGAACGAATGTCTAAAGACAGAGCGACATTGATAAGGCGCAGGAGCACTGGGTCGTGGTCACAGGCCAGTTCTTGGAGAATTTCCAAATAAAACTGCATTGCAGTGTTCTTGAAAATGGCCACACCCAGAATGTCGATCTGGCAGCCGGAGTAGACTGGTATATATGTGGGAGTGTGTGGGCCATAGGCTGCCAGTACCAGAGGATGTAGGAACAGTCGGTGAGTTTCAGGTGGGTTCCTGAGACAAGTAAAATGTCCACATGGTGGTCGTAAAGGCAGATATTCAGTTCAATCTTCATATGATTAATGCCATTAGCGTTAAAATACAGGCAACTACAACCTGAGGGGGTTGATGGTTGTACAGTGAGTGATTCGCCATTATAAAAAAATCTGGCTGAGGCCATCAACAAAGCCAATGGCCATGGTGAGTCAATCGTCAGACCTACCGATCTTTTGAGCTGTTTCACGAATGACAGCCCTTATGTGGGGCTGCGTGAACAGAGAGAAGACCTGGAGGACCTCCCTCATGTCGTCCCAGAAAGAAGCACCTGTGTCCACCATTGGGAGAATATCTCGAGTGGACTTCTTTACCCTGTGGCGCGCAGGGGTGGGCGTGGTGACTGGGTGTTGAACGTACCACAATGGATGACATTTCAACAGCTGGGCTTGAGGAGACTGCAGACAGTCTTTCTGTTTTGTGGGCGTTTGTATTCGTCACAGGAGACGGATCAGCAGAAGGAAACTAAGCTGTAGTTGCAAACGGGGTCGTAGGGGGATGGAGCTACAGGGTGCACCTGTGACGCGGATGTATCAGGCGCTTGAGCAACAGAGGTGGGGAAATGGGTGCGGCTCCGCGATGGCGGGGGCGGCCGATTCGTCCTCAGTTTCCTTCTTGGAGGGTGGGAAGACTTCGTAGCCTTCTGGTAAGTAGGGCATCCTTTTCAGGATGGTAGATGATCGGAATCGTGAATGGTGCCCAAGCAGTGGGCACATGTGGGTTTTTCTGAGACCGGGAGTTTACTGTTCCCTGACGCATGCGAGACAGCACACCAGACACATCGAAAACGCAGTGAACTGTAATTGCTGGTGTGTCGGAAACGTTGACACTTATGGCTGATGTAGGTACCGTTGCGCCTTCATGTGATTCAGTACGCACTTCGTGCACAGGAGATACCTGATTTGGTAACTGCATGGGCGTCCTCTCTCCTAATAAGGGAGAAACATGGGTGGGTATAGGGAACAACTTCAGGGTCTTATAGCTCCTCTTGTTATAGTGGTGGACCAAAGGGCCTAGGAATTGAGACAGAGTTACTGATCCCTGACGTCAGTTTCTGTAACTTCACAGGATAGGTCTTCGATGACGATTTTTGTTCTTCTGTCGTCGGAAGCCGAGTGTAGTAGCCCATAGCCTTGACTTCACAAAGTGATTTTGGAGATAAACATCATTTGTGTCAGGCAGGTACTTTACATGGCCTTTCAAGTAAATGTCTCGCAGTTGGCCTGCAGTACGGCGTTGCAGTTTAATGCTCAGTCAATTCTAGTTCGTGGGATTGTAAACCACGATGGGAGGAATCTTCTCCTTCTTTGGTGGTGGTGGCGGTTGCATTGTGAGAAGTGGGGTCGGGAGGGGGACCCATGTCCTGGTCCATGACACCAAAAGATGATCTGGAATCATCTGAATCCGAATCACGGCCGCTGCGACGGGCGCGAGCGAAAGACCATTAAAATTTTCTACCACGGGGGGGACCGACAGGGTCGGAGTCCTCAGAAGAGGCGCGTTGGGCCTACGAGATGGTGTAGATAAAACAGCACCCGACGGGGCGTCCACATGACGGTCGGTTGTATCAATGCTGGAGGCCGACGTTGCTTGACCATCTCTGGGTGAGAGGTCCATCACCAAGCGGCCATGGGAGTCGTGGTACGACGAAGAGGGCGATCGGTCCCTCACGCGAGCTGTGGACAGGGTTCACATGAATCGGTATCACTGTCAGTGGTTATCGGTATCTTGTGGCGGGAGGAAATATGCTTTCGGTCCTTAGCCCGTTGGGTGGTGTCCGTATCGGCGCTTCCGGCAGCTTTCCGGGACGGCCGTAGATTGGCCGGTGTCACACTGCGTTGCGGAGGGGCGGTGGAAGAGTCGCCTAGTCGCGTATTCCTGTCCTTGGCCCTACTCATGCTGTGCCTCGGCCCGACTGACGTAGCCAGGGCCCTGGCAGCAATATACACTAACGCCTGTCGCCTAGAAATGGCCGGTACAACGGAACAAGTACGAGAAAAAAATAAAGGTGCCTTAGAACGCGAATGACAAATCAACGTTGACTCAGACACCGCTGAGCAGCACTCTTGGCGGTAACGAACGACTCGCACGCACTCGCAAGGAAACACTGTCAGGGGTCCAATCTGTCTGACTTGATCACAGAGCCGTCAAACATGCGAACTTATATCTAGCAAGCATGTAGCAGTAACTTTTCAGAATGAAACACTCTTAATCTTATCGACAAATCAAGTCGTACCCATCAAAACGTGACAAATACATATGACAGAAAAGTATAATCTTAGAATATTGGTCAATACCTTACTTGTACATGACATATCGAAGTGAAAAACTGAACTATTTGTGCAACAGAGTGCAGTGGCAGCTGACGTCAGATGACTGTAGCATCACCCACCGACGCAGCAGAGATCGCTAAATCCATCTGGTGGAAGGAATATAAACGGAAAGGCTCCAGAGTGCGATCAGAGGCTAATGGGAATGAAGTGTGAAAGCTGGAGCTGCCACCTAGTGTCGCATATGATTCGCGCAGGCAAGACCACTGGTTGCGCTCTATCTCTCCAGATGGAGAGCTGTCCCTACCTAGAGCAAGTGCGCTGACTCGTCACGAGTCACCGCTGTATAAGAGCTTACAGGGTACATATATATTCTCTTTTTTAAGGCTTGTATCTTATCGAAAGCAGTGTGAAAGTCTGTAGCTTAAAATAACACTATAATTTCCCATGTTCACTAGACACAGTGATTTTTGTTATAGGTCTGCCTTGGTGTGATGGAAAACTTCATAGCGATGTAGACGAAACATTACGCTAACCAGGGTCATGAACAAGCAGAATAAAACCCTCATAATTGCTAGGAATTTATCAACTCATTTACAATTCTTGCATAAAAATTCGGCATATTCGTAAACAATTCGTATGTTACTCATATATAAGCGTCTCAGAATATTATTCTGACGTCATGTGACATACATACAGCGAGTCAATCAATTATCATTTCGGTTTTATGGTAAAACCAAAGAATAACATATCGAAATATGTGAAATTTCCATCTAAATAAGTGTTAAGTTCACATTCCTGGTGTAATAATGTGATTTTAAAACGAATATTCAGCCGACAACACGGAATTTTCATGTGTTGGTCCACCTCCTTTCACTGTCACGATTCTGCGTTAGATGGACTGAACAGGCCCTTGATACAATGTACAATGAAACGGAAATAAAACGTGTTGTCATTTTGTCTCGAGAAATGGCACAAGGCGTTTTTCAAAACTGGACAGCCGACTAAAACTAGCGATATAGACCGTCATTTGTGTGCATCAACCCGATGATACTTTGCTCAACACATTTTCCATATCTAGTTTAATTTCTAACTCGCAGAACAATCGTAGCTTTAACATACGGTAGTACTATCCATTGAATTATCACGTTAAGGTGCTGCAATTTCTGGTATAGACCCAAAAACAAATCGTCGAGGAAACTGAGAGCTCCACACAAACTTTGACGAGAAGTGCTGCTAATGACGTAACAGCTTGTTTCAGTGTTTCAAAGAAGTCTAACTCTTCCATCAGTTTCTCCAGTACTTTAAGAAGCCAAGTGGTTTGGTATGTCTTACTCAAAGTATAATGACGTCGGATATCTCCACTGGATTTCTAATTCAGCCGTCAAAATATCGAGAGCAAAGCGGTCGTCGTGGTTGTAAACCATTTCTCCTACACGAAGTTAATAATGCGTTTACAGAGTTCCAAACACAGTTGTGGCATACCGTAAGTGAATGAAGTCAATACTTTGTACTTCAGATACATCGGTTCTGCCTGGCACAAACTATTAGTAGGTTTATGAAGGTTTATAAGGTCAACTGTTTACAAAATTCATGTCCGACTCCATTTCTGAAATGGTGGAATGTTCACATCATCCCCTATGAAATAATCGTGATGATAAAACGTACGATGGAACAGAGACGTCTTACGAGAGTAACAATCGCTCTTTTTATCCATGACATTTTAAAATAAAGAACAGTCACTACAGCGCTTACCGTATTGAACATTGACCAGAAGTGAGAAACGCTAACTTTGTGTTCCAGCAAATTATTGAGAACAAAATAGAAGTGCAGCTAAGGCATGCCCACCATAGCTAGTCTCTCCACAGTGATCCATATTGCAGAGTACAAGCCACAAAGGTTCACCACAGACGAACACTTATTTGTCACAGGTGCATATTCGCTCTCCCACCGCTCCATATGCAGGTGGAAATGGAAAAGATATCGACTAGCAGTGACATAAGATATTCTCTACGCTCAATGATGAATTCAGACCGCAATAGGTTCCCATTTAACAGCAAGTTTCTCAGCCAGTTGTACCTGAGCGACTCTCATACTCTTACCATGGTTCGCAGTTTAACTTTTTGACTAACACCAATTGTCACTGTAGACACACCTCTGAGTGATGGATATTTATATCGATGTGGACAAAATGTTAAACTCCTAGCATCCTTCCTATGAATAGAGTATGAGCTAATCTCTAGGCTGAAACTGCATTTATAAGTTATTCCTCACATAAATTATAAGTGTTTCACGTTGTATATAGGACATGTAAAATATCCAGCAGATTTGTATCCGCTACTCACCTGTTGCGTCCAGGCTTACTACCATTCAAGAATATATTGGTCAACTTCACTACACTGATATAAGACTCCATTGCAATGGTGGAACCCGCAGACCATCAACTAGCACTATAAACTATGGAACGCTCGTGTGGTGCTGGGAGCACTGATGATGGAAGCTGGAGTCCTGGAAACTTTATGCTACAGTTGGCGTTAATTTTGTTCGAAATTTTGGCGTGGTTGGATACAATGTTTTCTGTTGTAATGTGTGTGAAGTGGTGTGTGTTCTCTTCTGATCAGTTTCCTGCTTCATATAAATTCCTGAAAGTCCAGACTTCATACGAAATATTTCAGATTTATCGGGACAGTTCAGAAGAAGTGTCTCCTATGAACTCCTATGAACGTCTAGAATGTTAATCACATGTGACATTCCAATACAGTAAAATGCTGAGCAGAATGACGGTATACCTGAGATGTTGCGTACAGGTACTGACCTACATGATTCTAAGGTTAGAATCAATAACGTCTTAAATGATGTCAAATCCAAGATGGCTGAACTGAGAATATGAACACAGTCCTCTTGGTGCTGTGGTCATCTACACTCGCCACTTGTCCTCATTGTAGGGTTGCTATAAATCAAGCGAACCCACTACTTCCGCTCTATACTCCGTCGTGAAAGTTCGAGCATCATCATCATGAAGCGTCATCACAGATCTACCACTTCCAGACAGAAGAAACTAAATCGCACACTTGATTATAATTAAACCATTCCTCTGTATGAGTGGTTATTATACGCTATGTGAATGTGTTTCTGTGCGTCTATATCTACGTGTTTTTTGTGATCTTCTTTTATTTCAGCCTCAGTTCCACAGCTACCTGACGTAGATAATGATGTGCTGCTATAACTGAGAAGTAGCAACATCAGGAGGAGATATTAACTCAGCATGCCGGCAAGCTCCCTCAAGCAACTCCCGACACACTGGAGTGGAAATCAAGTCAGCATGGAGATCTGTTTCTGGACTTCGAGTTTCCACTATATCCAACAGTGAAACCACTAATTCAGCATGCACACGAGCGACCTGTTACTCACCTAATATACTAGAGCAGGACTCGGAATTGTTTCCAAACTTCGACTTCCCACAATGTCCAACGCTTGCACCACTCATCGAGCCTCAGTAAAATAGTTACAGAGTGCTGTTGTTCAACACTACTTATTAACTGGCTGCCAGTGGATCAAAACCTGTTAGTGTTGGTTTGGCCCCTGACATAGGCTTCCAACTTATAGTGAAAACGTAGGATGTGTAGCAGGGTACAAAGGTGACGTAGGGTGGGGTCAGCTGTGCCACAAGCTTATACATATTGATGATTGCATGACAACTGAGAACACCACTCTTCGATAAGATTTTCAAATATCCATTGGAATGTGAAGTTTGCTATGAGGATGAGGTGTTAAGTGAGTTTGCAGTTGTACATATGTGTACGGTACCTAAGTTTGTCAGTGTTACTCCAATAAAAAAGAATGCCTGCAAGTGGAGTTTAAAAAGGCAGTCTTAGTCTATTACTGCAACAATTGGATTGCAAGAAATACATACTGAATTTAAAGCATATACGTACAGTTATTTGGTAAGTATTGCAGAGTGATGTCTAGAGTTGATGTAAGAAAAAAGGGAATGGCATTGTTCTTTTAACAGCAGTTACTTATTTCGGACAGTTCACAAAGTGTCAAAGGTATATTAATGATGTACAGAAGAAGTAACATATAATTTTGTTTTCGAAGATTGGAGTAAGTTTTATTTTATTCCATCACAACATATATCTTGAGATGGTGGAGAGAGATGATACATCTGCAATGTCACAGTGAGTTTACAGTTCATTATGTGCTGTATCAGATAGACTTAGAAAATTTATAGCCTTCATGATCATATACTGTTAGATGAAAATACACCTGATGCTTTAGGAATATCAGCTGTTCCAGTTTCATGAAACTAAATATTAGCTAAATCCCTTGCTGTAGGTAATACATCTCTCTGTTCCGACATATAGTACCTACGTAAAATCTTCTTCATAAAATTAATTCCATTTGTAACTTATATGAGAGTCATTCAGTTTAGGTGACAAAACTTTGGACAGGTCTTCGATATGTCTGTGGAAACGACTACAATCGCAAGCTGCCTGTTGCCATTGACCAATATGTGCACCTCAGTAGACAAAATCCCAAGTAATTAATGTGTAAACTATCTCTCATTCTAGTTCTTTTTCAAACTGCACTTTCTGCGTCTTCTTACTGGACAAATCTGAATGTGTATTCATGGTTTAAGCCTTATCACATATATTTTAGAATCCAAGATAACAATACATTATCTGCTAAATCGTTGACCCCATATGATGAATCACAATCACATGTAAGTGAAATTATCTGTACTGGACTCGTGAACTACACAAGGTCTTTATGGCAGGGAGGTGGACATCATTTGTGAGTGTCACCGTACCTTGGACTCCTTAATCCTCCACTGCTTCCTGGTACACTGCTACAGTATATCATCTCGCTAATGCACAATGCCACCCCTGTCCAAAACAGTGTTCAGGTACAGTATTATACTCCACCGTCCAGCTGATGCTCTGTAGAATCCTGTCCAAACCCATATTTGGGTACAGCGCTGTACACCATCTGGCTAATGCGCTGTACTACCCATACATAATGGTGGCGGTCATGAGGGGCATATACATACACTAATTCTATGGGATTTTAGCTGTCATACTGCACATATTGGTCCTTTGGAGCAAGCAGCTCATGATGGCAGTCGCTTCCATAGATGTATCGAAGACGTGTTCGAAGCTTTGTCATCTGCATGGGATGAATGCCATAAAAGTTATAAATGGAATAAATTTCATGAGGAAGATCTTTCGTAGATACTATGTGTCTGAACAATATATATATATATATATATATATATATATATATATATATATATATATATATATATATATATATATATATATACTCCTGGAAATTGAAATACGAACACCGTGAATTCATTGTCCCAGGAAGGGGAAACTTTATTGACACATTCCTGGGGTCAGATACATCACATGATCACACTGACAGAACCACAGGCACATAGACACAGGCAACAGAGCATGCACAATGTCGGAACTAGTACAGTGTATATCCACCTTTCGCAGCAATGCAGGCTGCTATTCTCCCATGGAGACGATCGTAGAGATGCTGGATGTAGTCCTGTGGAACGGCTTGCCATGCCATTTCCACTTGGCGCCTCAGCTGGACCAGCGTTCGTGCTGGACGTGCAGACCGCGTGAGACGACGCTTCATCCAGTCCCAAACATGCTCAATGGGGGACAGATCCGGAGATCTTGCTGGCCAGGGTAGTTGACTTACACCTTCTAGAGCACGTTGGGTGGCACGGGATACATGCGGACGTGCATTGTCCTGTTGGAACAGCAAGTTCCCTTGCCGGTCTAGGAATGGTAGAACGATGGGTTCGATGACGGTTTGGATGTACCGTGCACTATTCAGTGTCCCCTCGACGATCACCAGACGTGTACGGCCAGTGTAGGAGATCGCTCCCCACACCATGATGCCGGGTGTTGGCCCTGTGTGCGTCGGTCGTATGCAGTCCTGATTGTGGCGCTCACCTGCACGGCGCCAAACACGCATACGACCATCATTGGCACCAAGGCAGAAGCGACTCTCATCGCTGAAGACGACACGTCTCAATTCGTCCCACCATTCACGCCTTTCGCGACACCACTGGAGGCGGGCTGCACGATGTTGGGGCGTGAGCGGAAGACGGCCTAACGGTGTGCGGGACCGTAGCCCAGCTTCATGGAGACGGTTGCGAATGGTCCTCGCCGATACCCCAGGAGCAACAGTGTCCCTAATTTGCTGGGAAGTGGCGGTGCGGTCCCCTACGGCACTGCGTAGGATCCTACGGTCTTGGCGTGCATCCGTGCGTCGCTGCGGTACGGTCCCAGGTCGACGGGCACGTGCACCTTCCGCCGACCACTGGCGACAACATCGATGTACTGTGGAGACCTCACGCCCCACGTGTTGAGCAATTCGGCGGTACGTCCAGCCGGCCTCCCGCATGCCCACTATACGCCCTCGCTCAAAGTCCGTCAACTGCACATACGGTTCACGTCCACGCTGTCGCGGCATGCTACCAGTGTTAAAGACTGCGATGGAGCTCCGTATGCCACGGCAAACTGGCTGACACTGACGGCGGCGGTGCACAAATGCTGCGCAGCTAGCGCCATTCGACGGCCAAAACCGCGGTTCCTGGTGTGTCCGCTGTGCCGTGCGTGTGATCATTGCTTGTACAGCCCTCTCGCAGTGTCCGGAGCAAGTATGGTGGGTCTGACACACCGGTGTCAATGTGTTCTTTTTTCCATTTCCAGGAGTGTATATATTGTTGTGGTCTTCAGTCCTGAGACTGGTTTGATGCAGCTCTCCATGCTACTCTATCCTGTGCAAGCTTCTTCATCTCCCAGTACCTACTGCAACCTACATCCTTCTTAATCTGCTTAGTGTAGTCATCTCTTGGTCTCCCTCTACGATTTTTACCCTTCACGCTGCCTTCCAATACTAAATTGGTGGTCCCTTGATGCCTCAGAACATGTCCTACCAACCGATCCCTTCTTCTGGTCAAGTTGTGCCACAAACTTCTCTTCTCCCCAATCCGATTCAATACTTCCTCATTAGTTATGTGATCTACCCATCTAATCTTCAGCATTCTTCTGTAGCACCACATTTCGAAAGCTTCTATTCTCCTCTTGTCCAAAATATTTATCGTCCATGATTCACTCCATACAAATACTTTCAGAAATGACTTTCTGAAACTTAAATCTATACTCGATGTTAACAAATTTCTCTTCTTCAGAAACGCTTTCCTTGCCATTGCCAGTCTACATTTTATATCCTCCCTACTTCGACCATCATCAGTTATTTTGCTCCCCAAAGAGCAAAACTCCTTTGCTACTTTAAGTGTCTCATTTCCTAATCTAATTCTCTTAGCATCACCCGACTTAATTCGACTACATTCCATTATCCTCGTTTTGCTTTTGTTGATGTTCATCTTATATCCTCCTTTCAAGACACTGTCCACTCCATTCAACTGCTCTTCCAAGTCCTTTGCTGTCTCTGACAGAATTACAATGTCATCGGCGAACCTCAAAGTTTTTATTTCTTCTCCATGGATTTTAATACCTACTCCGAATTTTTCTTTTGTTTCCTTCACTGCTTGCTCAATATACAGATTGAATAACATCGGGGAGAGACTACAACACTGTCTCACTCCCTTCCCAACCACTTCCTCACTTTCATGTCCCTCGACTCTTATAACTGCCATCTGGTTTCTGTACAAATTGTAAATAGTCTTTCGCTCCCTGCATTTTACCCCTGCCACCTTCAGAATTTGAAACAGATTATTCCAGTCAACATTGTCAAAAGCTTTCTCTAAGTCTACAAATGCTAGAAACGTAGGTTTGCCCATCCTTAATCTACCTTCTAAGATAAGTCGTAGGGTCAGTATTGCTTCACGTGTTCCAAAATTTCTACGGAATCTAAACTGATCTTGCCCGAGGTCGGCTTCTACTAGTTTTTCCATTTGTGTGTAAAGAATTCGCGTTAGTATTTTGCAGCTGTGACTTATTAAACTGATAGTTCGGCAATTTTCACATCTGTCAACACCTGCTTTCTTTGGAATTGGAATTATTATATTCTTCTTGAAGTGTGAGGGTATTTCGCCTGTCTCATACATCTTGTTCACCAGATGGTAGAGTTTTGTCATGACTGGCTCTCCCAAGACGGTCAGTAGTTCTAATGGAATGTTGTCTACTCCCGGGGTCTTATTTCGTCTCAGGTCTTTCAGTGCTCTGTCAAACTCTTCGCGCAGTATCGTATCTCCCATTTCCTCTTCATCTACATCCTCTTCCATTTCCATAATATTGTCCTCAAGTACATCGCCCTTGTATAGACCCTCTATATACTCCTTCCACCTTTCTGCTTTCCCCTCTTTGCTTAGAACTGGGTTTCCATCTGAGCTCTTGATATACATACAAGTGGTTCTCTTATTTCCAAAGGTCTCTTTAATTTTCCTGTAGGCAGTATCTATCTTACCCTTAGTGAAATAAGCCAATACATCCTTACATTTGTTCTCTAGCCATGCCTGCTTAGCCATTTTGCACTTCCTGTCGATCTCATTTTTGAGACGTCTGTATTCCTTCTTGCCTGCTTCATTTACTGCATTTTTATATTTTCTCCTTTCATCAATTAAATTCAATATTTCTTCTGTTACCCAAGGATTTCTACTATCCCTCGTCTCTTTACCTGCTTGATCCTCTGCTGCCTTCACTACTTCATCCCTCAGAGCTACCCATTCTTCTTCTACTGTATTTCTTTTCCCCATTCCTGTCAATTGTTCCCTTATGCTGTCCCTGAAACTCTGTACAACCTCTGGTTTAGTCAGTTTATCCAGGTCCCATCTCCTTAAATTCCCACCTTTTTGCAGTTTTTTCAGTTTTAATCTACAGTTCATAACCAATAGATTGTAGTCAGATTCCACATCTGCCCCTGGAAATGTCTTACAATTTAAAACCTGGTTCCTAAATCTCTGTATTACCATTATATAATCTATCTGAAACCTGTCAGTATCTCCAGGCTTCTTCCATGTATACAGCCTTCTTTTATGATTCTTCAACCAAGTGTTAGCTATGATGAAGTTGTGCTCTGTTCAAAACTCTACCAGGCGGCTTCCTCTTTCATTTCTTTGCCCCAGTCCATATTCACCTACTACTTTTCCTTCTCTCCCTTTTCCTACTACCGAATTCCAGTCACCCATGACTATTAAATTTTCGTCCCCCTTCACTATCTGAATAATTTCTTTTATTTGATCATACATTTCTTCAATTTTTTCGTCATCTGCAGAGCTAGTTGGCATATAAACTTGTACTACTGTAGTAGGTGTGGGCTTCGTGTCTATCTTGGCCACAATAATGCGTTCACTATGCTGTTTATAGTAGCTTACCCGCATTCCTATTTTCTTATTCATTATTAAACCTACTCCTGCATTACCCCTATTTGATTTTGTGTTTATAACCCTGTATTCACCTGACCAAAAGTCTTGTTCCTCCTGCCACCGAACTTCACTAATTTCCACTATATCTAACTTTAACCTATCCATTTCCCTTTTTAAATTTTCTAACCTACCTGCCCGTTTAAGGGATCTGACATTCCACGCTCCGATCCATAGAACGTCAGTTTTCTTTCTCCTGATAACGACATCCCTTTGAGTAGTCCCCACCCGGAGATCCGAATGGGGGACTATTTTACCTCCGGAATATTTTACCCAAGAGGATGTCATCATCATTTAATCATACAGTAAATCTGCATGCCCTCAGGCAAAATTACTGCTGTAGTTTCCCCTTGCTTTCAGCCGTTCGCAGTACCAGCACAGCAAGGCCGTTTTGGTTATTGTTACAAGGCCAGATCAGTCAATCATCCAGACTGTTGCCCCTGCAACTACTGAAAAGGCTGCTGCCCCTCTTCAGGAACCACCTCTCAACAGATACCCCTCCGTTGTGGTTGTAACTACGGTACGGCTATCTGTATTGCTGAGGCACGAAAGCCTCCCCACCCCACCAACGGCAAGGTCCATGGTTCATGGGGGGAGGATATATATAAGTGTCAAATGTATATTAATGACGGAAATATATATATATATATATATATATATATATATATATATATATATATATATATAAATGCCTTAAATTCAGAATCTACTTATTGCAATTCGATTGGAGCAGTAATAGACTTAAGACGGCCTTCTGTAAACTTCACTTGTATGTATTTCTGTTTATTGGTGTAACACTAACACACTTAGGTACATCACACATATGTACACCTACACTCTCATTGAACACCTCATCCTCATAAAGTTTACGTTCCAATAGATATTAGAAAATATCATCGAAAATTGATTTAGTATTATACCTTCACCACATACTAAGTATCTCTGTGGTGATCCGCATTGTTTTGCGATGACTCGGTGTTGTGTGATGTCCCTAGGTTAGTTAGGTTTAAGTAGTTCTAAGTTCTAGGGGACCGATGACCATAGATGTTGAGTCCCATAGTGCTCAGAGCCATTTGAACCATTTTTTTGTTTTGCAAAGACACGTAGCGTCCTGACACTTGGGTGCTTTAAAAATCAACCTTGCGCTTGCACTTGTGATTTTAGCCTCACCGTAGAACGCCCAAATATGTCGATTATAGCTACACTGCAACTGCCAAAAATGTTGATGTGTTGGGGGAATGGAATGTTCTCAGTTGTCATGCTATCATCGATGTGTTTAAGCTTGCTGCACAACTGACCCCACACCATGTCACTGAACTTCACCTTTGTATCCTGCTATACATCTTTGTTTTTAGTATAAGTTCGAAGCCTATTTCAGGTGCTAAATCAACACTAACACTTTTCGATCCATTGGCAGTCAGTTAATAAGTAGTGGTAAACAACAGCACTCTATAATAATTTCATTGAGGCTTGATGAGTGGTGCAGCCGTTGGACATAGTGGGAATTCGAAGTCTGGAAACAATTCCAAGTCCTGCTCTAATATATCAGGTGAGCAACAGGTAGCTTGTGTGCATGCTGAATCAGTTGTTTCAGTGATGGATACAACGGAAACTCGAAGTCTGGAAACAGTTCTCTATGCTGACTTGATTTCTACTCCAGTGTGTCAGAACTGCTAGAGAGCTTCCCTGCATGCTGACTTCATATCTCTTCCTGCTGGCCAAGTGTACCTGACTTCGACTCCAAATTGTTGCTAGCTTCATGCTGACTTAATATCTCCTGCTTCTGCTGCTGCTCCTCAAATATATCAGGCACTGCATCGTCTACATCATGAAGCTGTTGAACTGAGGGAGAGTTTTGAACTGAGGGAGAAATAAAAAAAGGCACTCAAACACACACATACACACACACACAAATCAATAAGGAACATTGAGAGGTAAGACTGGTTTGACACTTACAGTCCAGTGCATGAGTCAGTTTCTTGTGTGTGGAGGTGGTAGATTTGTAATTATGGTTCATGATGACAATGATCGACCTTTCACTATGGAGTAAAAAGCTCAAATGATGGGTTCGCTTGAGCTAGTAAGCCAGCACTGAGGTTGATTGGTGGGGTTAGACAACTGCACTGAAACAAAAAATGGATGAACTGTTTTCGACTGATCTCATATCCCCAGGTCCGCCATCCTGGATTCTAATGCCACCAAAGACATGATTGATCTTAATCTTAGAACCATGCAGTTAAGTACCTATAGGGGAGGTCATGGATATACCGTCATTCTGCTCAGTGGATTACAGTGGTGGTGTGTCACATGTTAATAACATGCTAGAAGTTCATAGAGGAAACGTCTCCTTGTGAAGTGTTATGATAAATCTGCAGTATTTCAGATTAAGTCTTGACTCTGAGGAATTTATATGAAGCAGGAAACTGATCAATGGAGACTACACTTCACCATATACATGATATAGCAAAAAATCTTTGTATCTAAATGTCTCCATACTATGCCAAAATTTCGAACAAAATACACGCCATCTGAAGGAAAATGCTTCCCAACCTACAACTCCATTCATAATACCATCTTCATGAATAACAACAACAACACTCTCAGTGCTCTCAGTACCACATGAGTGTTCCATACTTTACAGTGCTAGCTGACAGTCTGCGAGTTCCACCAGTGCAATGGAGTCTTAGATCAGTGTAGCCAAGTTGACAAATATATTCTTGAAAGGGAGTAGGCCTGGACACTGCAGGTGAATGGCGGATAAAAATCAGCTGTAAATGTTACATGTCCTATGAACAACGTAAAACACATATAATTTATGTATGAATGACTTATAAATTAAGTGCCAGCCTGGCCATTAGATTATATTCTCTTTTCAGGAAGGATATTTGAAGTATAATAACTTGTCTGCATCAGCAGTAAGGCAACGCCGGCATCAGGACAATTTCTAGTGTGGGTCGTCTACATACAGGGGCAGGTTTACATTCAGAGACAAACCTATTTTTCTCTTTTGATTGACAGGTACTTAACATATTGTCCCCTGGGGATAATCCATCCTTCTGATAGAGAGATCCTTGACCTGTTGTTCAGTTAAGTGGTTTCCCAAGAAACCTACACCTGTCACCCTCCCCCTCCTTCCCATACACGCCTCACCCAAATCCCTCTGGGAACTCCACTCGGCGATGAAAGTACCCTTTGATATCAGTTTGATTGAGTGATTAATTAAATCGACAAATTAACTAACCCCTCCCACTGTGTGAAACTCCCAGTCCTCCCTCGGAGATCGGCGGAAAAGAGACTCAGTTAACTGTCCATTTAGCGGGAAATTGATTGCAGTGCATGGAATGTTGTTTATACAATTTCGACAATCTGTGCAATATTGTTTATTTAAACAATTTATGCAATACAGGGAAGTGTATGGAATATAGTTTATTTATATTTTTATTTACATTAAGGATTTGTTGGTAAGGCGATTGCAGTGTATGTAATATTGTTTAGACACTTTCTGGCAGATGAGGCACTGTGTGGAATATTGTTTATTTAAAAGATTTATAGGATACAAGGCGGAGTTTGGAATACAGTTCACTTACTTCGTTAAACAATTTGTCGAGAAATTGACTGCACACAAAGGAATACTGTTTATTGAAACAATTTGGGTGTGACAAGGCAGTATGGAACCTTTAAAGCTTTGTGGCGTTTTTTTTATTCTGATCATGTATAGAAACGCTGAGTGGGCTTAGTTTATATTCGCTGCCGAAGTCGGGGATCTTAGAGCTCTTACTTTTTATTTTCCTCAATTTTCTAAGCAGAAACTGGAAAATTACCACATTTATATATCGAAAAGTGCATGGCATATTTGGAAACCCATCGCCACTTTCTGCAGATGGAGAAATTACTAGAATCTCAGCAGCAAACTACCTGCGCGGGTGTGGGTCTCTCTCGTAGCTGATGCAGATGGGGGATACCCTGTGGTCGACGAACGGTGCGCTTTGCGACCACAAGTTTGTATGATCGGTAGGATTTTTTTTCAGCATATATGTTTAGTGCAATGTTGTGGTGGAGGAGGGTGTTTGTGCTCTCAAACGTTGATGCGTACAAGACCTCAGATATATTTAGTACTATGATCTACTTGTGGTGCAAATTTCATTGCTTGATTTGCATAACGTTTGTGTGTGAGACTCAGACATGAAAATATGTTTTATTTCGAAGAAGGGTCATCGTAAAGTGGAGGTAAATGTTTTAACCGATCCGTTTGAGAAATTGCTTTGATGGGGTAGTGCAAATGGCTTATTTCACTTTATTTTTGGTAGCGAAATTGCGTCCGCTCTTCCTTTGTTTCCTGCGTTAGCCAACAGGAGCACTGTATTTTAAGAAGAGACGAAAATCTTCATCTGCATCTTTCGGGACGTTGGTTCACACAGACAAACAAGGAGTGGTCTCTTGAGAAGAACAGAGACAGGAAGCGAGTCTACAATTTCCCAATCAACAAATTGCCGGCATTTGATGCATTTTATGGACAGAGTGAGATCAAAGGAGGAAAATATGCACTCTGCGATCGATGGTATGTAGTAACGTGATTTGTAATTAGGACATTGGGCGGTTCTAGCCTGGGTGGTAGCGCCCTGACAATAGACACATGCGCGGGAGACCCCAAACGGGGGCTACTATACCACCTCATTCCATTCATAATCTGTAGACCCCTTTTGCAGGGTTTAACTGTCACAGGAGTACGACTGCTGTAAGGTTCTCGACCTTTACGAAGCAGTTTGCCACTTAGATTCTAGTAATTTGTTCGTCTGCAAAAAGTAGCTGAGTGTTTCGAAATAAGCTTTTAGATATGTCAATATTCTGATTTTCCCGTCTGTGCTAAGACATCAGTTTGCTTCGAAAGGTGAGGTAAATAAAAAATAAGAGCCTGACTCTTGTAGCGAATATAAACTAAGCCTACTCAGCATTTCTACGCTCGATCAAAATAAAAGAAGCGCCACGATTGTTTAAAAATTCCGTACTGCCTTGTCACACACAAATTGTGTAAATAAACAGTATTACTTCTGTGCATATCACTTTTCCCGACAAATTGTTTAACTAAATAAGTGAACTGTATTCCAAACCCCGCTTGTATCCCATAAATCGTGTAAATAAACAATATTCTGCACAGTGTCCTGTCTACCAGAAACTTTTTAAACGATATTCCATACATTGCAATCGCCCTTTACCACCAAATTCTCTAAATAAATAAATATACACTCCTGGAAATTGAAATAAGAACACCGTGAATTCATTGTCCCAGGAAGTGGAAACTTTATTGACACATTCCTGGGGTCAGATGCATCACATGATCACACTGACAGAACCACAGGCACGTAGACACAGGCAACAGAGCATGCACAATGTCGGCACTAGTACAGTGTATATCCACCTTTCGCAGCAATGCAGGCTGCTATTCTCCCATGGAGACGATCGTAGAGATGCTGGATGTAGTCCTGTGGAACGGCTTGCCATGCCATTTCCACCTGGCGCCTCAGTTGGACCAGCGTTAGTGCTGGACGTGCAGACCGCGTGAGACGACGCTTCATCCAGTCCCAAACATGCTCAATGGGGGACAGATCCGGAGATCTTGCTGGCCAGGGTAGTTGACTTACACCTTCTACAGCACGTTGGGTGGCACGGGATACATGCAGACGTGCATTGTCCTGTTGGAACAGCAAGTTCCCTTGCCGGTCTAGGAATGGTAGAACGATGGGTTCGATGACGGTTTGGATGTACCGTGCACTATTCAGTGTCCCCTCGACGATCACCAGACGTGTACGGCCAGTGTAGGAGATCGCTCCCCACACCATGATGCCGGGTGTTGGCCCTGTGTGCGTCGGTCGTATGCAGTCCTGATTGTGGCACTCACCTGCACGGCGCCAAACACGCATACGACCATCATTGGCTGCACGATGTTGGGGCGTGAGCGGAAGACGGCCTAACGGTGTGCGGGACCGTAGCCCAGCTTCATGGAGACGGTTGCGAATGATCCTCGCCGATACCCCAGGAGCAACAGTGTCCCTAATGTGCTGGGAAGTGGCGGTGCGGTCCCCTACGGCACTGCGTAGGATCCTACGGTCTTGGCATGCATCCGTGCGTCGCTGCGGTCCGGTCCCAGGTCGACGGGCACGTGCACCTTCCGCCGACCACTGGCGACAACATCGATGTACTGTGGAGACCTCACGCCCCACGTGTTGAGCAATTCGGCGGTACGTCCACCCGGCCTCCCGCATGCCCACTATACGCCCTCGCTCAATATCCGTCAACTGCAAATACGGTTCACGTCCACGCTGTCGCGGCATGCTACCAGTGTTAAAGACTGCGATGGAGCTCCGTATGCCACGGCAAACTGGCTGACACTGACGGCGGCGGTGCACAAATGCTGCGCAGCTAGCGCCATTCGACGGCCAACACCGCGGTTCCTGGTGTGTCCGCTGTGCCGTGCGTGTGATCATTGCTTGTACAGCCCTCTCGCAGTGTCCGGAGCAAGTATGGTGGGTCTGACACACCGGTGTCAATGTGTTCTTTTTTCCATTTCCAGGAGTGTATAAATAAACTATATTCCATATACTCCTTTGTAACCTATAAATTGTTTAAATAAACAAGATTTCACACATTTCGAAATTGTATAAACAACATCCCATGCACTGCAATCGATTTCTCCCCAAATGACCAGCTAATTGATTCTTTTTCCCGCCAATTTCCAGGGGTGGGTGGGTTGGGGAGCGGGAGGACTTGAGGGGGGGGGGTTCCCAGAGGGGCAAGGGTTAGTTAATTGATAGATTTAATTAATTACTCAATCGTATTGGTATCATAAGTGTGCTTGTCTCAGCGAGGGGAGCTGAAAGAGGGATTTGGGAGGAGGAGGAGGAGGAGGACGAGGGGTGGTGGAGGAGGGGGTGGGGGGAGGGGTGGTGGGTTCTTAGAAAACCACTTAACTGAACAATAGGTTAAGTACCTGTCAATCATAATGATGGATTATCCCCAAGGGGTCATAATCCACTTAGCAGAACAATGTGGTAAGAACATGGCAATCAAAAGAGAACAATAGGTTTGCCACTGAATATATACTTTGCCTGAATGTAGGCAAACTGCACTAACAAATCCTCCTGATGCAGAACAATGTGGTAAGAACATGGCAATCAAACGAGAACAATAGGTTTGCCACAGAATATATACTTAGCCTGAATGTAGGCAAACTGCACTAACAAATCCTCCTGATGCCAGTCTACAACTTACATCAACGTCAAAATTCCATCACACTAAGGTGTGTCTACAATGACAATTTGTGTTAGTTAAAACGTTATACTGCAACCCATCAGAACCGTATGAGAGCCACTCAGGTACATCTGGCTGAGATTCCTGCAGTTAGCTGGGGACCTATATCAATCTCAATTCGTCATGAGATCTGGTGTTTGAGTCATCTGAATCTTTTTCACCTTCATCTTCTTCTTCTACTGCTACTACTACTACAACTATTATTACAAATGCCAGTGTAGTAATATACCAGCTTAGCTGAAACGACTCACACGTCTAATTGAACTGTTATAGCACCTTTCCCTGTACAATCACCCCCACAATTCATCAGAACGAGTGTTGTGTGTTTCGTGTTCAGTTAAATAGTTTGATGCTGACTTGGTTCAATATACAGTGTAAGTCGCTAACTATTTCCACCAAGAATAACTCCGAAAATATTATAGGAACTGATTCCTTTGTGAGACAAAAGTTGCAGGGGACAATATGACGTTGGTTTTTTGTTGCCAGGTGGGGTCCCTTCAGAGATATGAAGATCAACTTTTTATTTTAATTTTTTTAATGGGATGGCATAGTTTGCTACTTGTTTTCTGACAGCGGCTGTCGAGACGAATCCAGTGATGGTCCTTGAAGGTCAACAAAGGTCAAAAAGGTGGCATGAACGTCCATTTACAGAAGGTATTCGAAGTGATGACCGTTGGTATCAATGTAGTGCTGCAATCTGCTTATCATGGATTGAGTAGTATTCATTATCACATCGGCACTTATCTAAGCACATGCTCCGACGATTCTCTCTCGCATATCTTCAGGTGTAGCTGGAACGCCTTTATAAACGATGTCTTTTACGAATCCCCACTAGAAAAATTCCAGAGGCATCAAGTCTGGTGAACGAGCCGGCCACGACGCAGCTCCTCCGCGTCCAATCCAACAGTTTAGGAATTGTATCTGCAACTCATTTCTAACCATCAGAGAAAAATGTGCCGGACCGCCATTGTGCTGATACCATATTCTGTTCCTTGTTCTTAAAGGTATTTCTTCCAGTAACACACCTAATGGTTCTTGCAGGAATGTGGCGTACTTCCTACTATTAAGATTTCCTTCGATGAAATAGGGGCATATAACTCTGTTCTCCAGAATTCCACACCATACATTCACAGACCACGGTTTTTGATGTGCAACTTGCCGCAACCAGCATGGATTTTCAGTTTCCCAATAATACATGTCACGCAAATTCACATATCCATGGTTCGTGAATGTATCCTCGTCAGTCAATAAAATTAAATTAATAAATGTGTCATCCCTCTGAATCTGAAGTTGAGCCCATCCGCAGAATTCAATGCGATGCATACAATCCGTACCAGTTAATTCTTGGTGAAGACTGATATGGTAAGGATGATATTTACGGCGATGCAGAACACGAACAACACTACTCTGGCTCATGCCAGGTTACTTTGCGATTTAACGCGAACTCACACAAAGATTTCGAACCACAGTGGGAAGAGTACCAATTTCCGTTTCCTCGTTAGTAACTTTCGTTTGCCGGTTATGTTTCCGATACGTTAAATATCCAGTTGTTCTCAATTTATCATACACATATTTAAATGTACGACGTGTAGGGCGAGTAGCGTATAAATCTCTAGCTCTCACTGAATTTCGTTGGCATTCCCCATAAATGAGAAGCATATCGACTTGTTCTTCGAAGCAATACATCATTCACATTCGCTTGATTCGACGATACTAGTCAAACCGTTCCTGTTTGTGTTGTACTGCGTAACAGTCGAATGGTGTTTACATGTCAATGGCACGTTAGATGGATGCGCCGTATTCGGCGAATATTTACTATCTGCACGATATACGAGAGAGAATTGTCAGAACATGTGCTTCAATAAGTGCCGAAGTGATAACGAATACCAATCAATCCAGGATATGTATGATTGCAGCCCTGCATTGATACCAGTGGTCATCACTTTGAACATCTTCTGTAAAAGGACGTTCATGCCACCGTTTTGACCTTCAAAGACCCTACTGTTACACATAGTTGGATCCGTCCCGATAGCCGCTATCAGAAAATAAGTACCAAACTATAGCATCCCATTAAAAAAAATTGACCTTCATATTTCTGACGCGATCCCACCTAGCAACAAAAAATCAACGTTATGTTATGGGCACCGTTGTCCCATGCAACATTTGTCCCACAAACGTTTCAGCTTCTGCCACACTTTCAGAGTTATTCTACGTGGCAATAGGTAGTTACTCACCCTGTGTATTCTTGGTGTGTAGGAAGCCAGCATACAACACATTGTGAAGTATATCTTTTATCACTGCTAGTCGATCTCTTTTGCTATTACACCTGCGTATGGAGCAGTTGGGGGACGACTGTGTGTCTCTGACAAGTAAATTTAAGCGTTCAAGTGTGGTGAGCCTGCGTGACTTATACTCTGCAATTTGGATCGCTATGGAGAGACTAGATATGGTGGACATGTCTTGACTGCTCTCTGTTCATGTTGTCTAGTACTTTTTGAAACACAAAATTAGTATTCCTGACTTCTGGTCATTGTTAAATACAGGGAGCACTATGGGTCAGTACGTACCACTGCTGACTCCTTTCCGTGTTGTAACGTGGTGGATAAAAAGAAACGAGGGTACTGTTCGCGTGAGACGTCTCTGTTTCGTCACATCCATCTACTATCACTGAGGATCAATTTATAGGGGATAATGAGCACAAACAATCAGAATTGAACGTGAATTTCATTGACCTTACATACGGCCAGAAAGGTATAAATGGTTAACGTCGACAAATTCGACGTTGCATTTGACAAAAAAGTAGTAGCTTCATCCTCTTACAGTTTGCCACCATTGTGATTGAAACTATTTAATCCCACTGCATTGTCAACGCCATGTAGGTCAAATGGTTTGCAACTTTGACGTTGTCTCTCTCACTCTGATAGCAATGTCTGACAGTATATCTTACAGGTTTTTTTTATTTCTGTAGAAACTATACCACTTTGCTCTCGATATTTCGACATGTGATTTAGAAATCCAGTGGTGACTTCCGAAGTCATTGTACTTTGCGTAAAACATACCAAACTATTTGACTGCGTAAAGAGCAGGAGAAGCTGATGGAAGAGTTAGATATCTAAGAAATATTAACAAGCCGTTATATCAACAACATCACTATTCATAAAATCTGTGTGAACTCTATGTTTCCTAGCTGTTGTGGATTTTGGATCTGTAGCAGAAACAGGAGCACCTTAGCGTGATAATTCAATGGGTAATATTCCCTATGCCAAAGTTACACCCGTTCTGAGAGTTAGGAATTAAAGTAGATATGTAAAATGTATTGTGCAAATTATAGTTGCATTAATACACACTAGTTTTAGTCGGCTATTCAATTTTGGAAAACTCCTTGTGCCATTCCCGGAGACAGAATAACAACAAGATGCATTCCTTCCCATTCAGCCTATCAAGATCTTGTTCAAATCATGTAACACAGAATCGTGACACTGAAAAGAGGTTAATCAAAACAGCAAAACTCAGGGTTGTCGGTACAATAATCGTTTAAAATGGTAAGATTACACCAGTAATGTGGAGTTAAAACTTCTTTAGGTGTTACTTTCATTTATTTCGATATGTTATTCGTTGATTTCACCATAAAACTGACGTGATAATTCAACGACTTGCTGTGTGTATGTCACCTGACGTCAAAATACTGTGTCGAGATGCTACTACATGAGAAACGTACTTATTTTTTAGAAGAATGTGGAATTTTTGTGCAAGAATTGTAAATAAATTGATGGGTTCCTAGCAAATACGTTTTCTTAAGTGGAAAAAGTTACACTCTGTTCGGTCATGACCCCGGATAGCGAAACGTCTTTTTCTACATCGTTAATAAGAATTCGATCACATCAAGGCAGATCTACAACGACAATCACTGTGACAAGTGAACATGAGAAACTATAGTGTTTTCTTTTTTCTTGTCCGTCCGGTTAGCCGTGCGATGTAACGCGCGGCTTTCCGGATAGGGAAGGAGCGCCTGGTCCCCGACACGAACCCGTCTGGCGGACGTGTGTCGAGGTCCGGGGAGCCGGCCAGTCTGTGCATGGTTTTTAGGCGGTTTTCCATCTGCCTCGGTGAATGCGGGCTGGTTCCCCTTATTTCGCCTCGACTACACTATGTCGGCCATTCCTGCACAAACATGTTCTCCACGTACGCGTACACCACCATTACTCTACCACTTAAACGTAGGGGTTACGCTTGTCTGGTGTGGGGCGTTCCTTGGGGGCTCCACTGGGGGCCGAACCGCACAATAACCCTGAAAGAGTGGTTCGGTGATGGGCGGCGCAGAGATGGAGTGGACTGCGGTAGTCGTCGTGGGTTTTTGGACCGCTGCGACTACAGGGGGGACGGAGCCTCTCCGTCGTTTCATGGGCCCCCGGTTGACATACAATACAATAGTGTTATTTTAAGCTGCAGACTTTCACGCTGCTTTCGCTAAGCTACAAGCCTTAAAAAGCGAATATATATCTATTCTGAAAGCCTTTATACAGCGGTGACTCGTGAGTGGAGTCAGCGCGCGTGCCCAAGGTAGGGACAGCTATCCGTCTGGAGAGGTGGAGCGCAGCCAGTGGTCTTGCTTGCGTGAATCATATGCAACACTAGGTGGCAGATAGAGCTTTCATATTTCATTCCCATTAGCTTTTGGCCGCACTCTGGAAGCTTTCCGTTCATATTCCTCCCACCAGATGGATTTAACGCTTTCTATTGTGTGGGTGGCTGATGATACAGTCATCTGACGTCAGTTTCCACTGCACACTGTTGTGAATATAGTTCAGTTTTTCATTTTGACATGTCGTATACAAGTAAGGTACTGACACACATTTTCATAAGAAGTATATACTTTCCCATCATATGTATTTGTCACATTTTGATCGGTGAGACTTGACTTGTCAATACGTATAAGAGTGTTTCATTCTGAAATGTTGCTGCTACATGCCTAGTAGCTTCGCATGTTTGACGACTCTAATGTTGGTTATGTTGTTTTTAGTAAATAATCACCGCCCATTCCGCACAGAATTTATTTATGTATTGAATTATACAAGCAAAGCACATTAACATATTACTGTTTTTGGCTTCAGAACCACTGTGTTGTGTGTGTGAAATCTAATGGGACTTCTAAGGCCATCAGTCCCTAAGCTTACACACTAATTAACCTAAATTATCCTAAGGGCAAACACACATACTCATGCCCGAGGGAGGACTCGTACCTCCGACGGAACCAGCCGCACAGTCCACGGCTGCAGCGCTCTGGACCGCTCGGCTAATCCCGCGCGGCCCACTGTGTTGATCTTAGTGCTATGTTATCTAATCGGTGATAAGTATGTGCTACCCACTCTGCCTGGAACTGTCATTGATGTACGGTGGCCTCACTACCAGCTGCCCATCTCTCATGTCTTAGGTAACACAGAGACCCCAGCAGTAGACAACTCAGCTCAACTTTCTGGGGGCAGCAGTGTTGTATGGTGGTGAACTTCTCGACCCCAGAAAGAGAACTCTCCATGAACAGGAAATCTGTTTAAATAAAGGCTCAATTGCTCCTACTGCACAGATTTTAACTTAAGGAATAAGTCAGGGTGGCATGTCTGTAGTTTGTTTGTTTAAATAAAGATGCAAGTGGTGAGGCTCAGTCTTAGAGTTAGGAGAAATGGTGATCATGCACCTCTGAGTAAATAGTCGCTTATCGTATGGATGAGCAAGTGTCTCAAGTCTAGGCTAGTGTGACAGAAATCTAAACTGTTATATGCAGCCTGACAGATCTGAGTTGGAATGCGATGCAATAGATTTGTGCCATTATGACCCCAGGTTCCATGTTCGATACCTTTCATGTATTCCAGGTCAACTTCTTGGATTCTGATGCCATAGTTTGGCACATGTTCGTATTCCAGGTCTTGGATCGTGACGTCATAGAGCCTGTCCCAGTATTCCAAGTCAGCCAGAACGACAGTGCATCATCATGGATATCCCCCGATGTAGATTAAGGACAACAACCCTCCTGTAATATGAAATACAGTAGTGAAATTGGTTATTTTTTTAACGGTCCACCAAAATTTGAATTTTCAGCCATTTTATACATGGAGCAGTTTACTTTTGGAAGGCGGGGGACAGGGTAGAGCGTGGGGATACCCCTTAACTCGACGATGTCATGGCGATAGAAAATCATGCCAGAACTGTTGTTATCCGAAATATCGGAAGAAGAATTAATAATTTCTTGGATGATGGAATAAAATAATATTGTTTGCAAGAGGGTAGTCTTCAGAATTCGTTCCTGCCTCAGGAGCTGCTGATTTCGTCAAACTGAACATCGGAGTCTCAGAGCAGTTAGAATGTATGTCAGCTATCTGGCACTGCTCACCCGACTAATGACAACGTAGAAACGGTCTCGTTTAGAGCATGTGCATACCCATGAATTGAGGTGGGGGAGGAAACTTCGGTAAGTTTTGCTTTGGGTGAAGAATTAATTTAGAGTTTTTACAGTAAATGCTCCTAGGCACCCTTTTTACTAATCATTACATGTTCCCTTTTCCTCGAAGTCGTTCTGATTTGATACATCTGTCTGTTTAACAGAACATGTCACCAACTTGCTTTGCAAAGGTCGTATATCTTAGGGTAAATGGCAATCACAGCCCCTCCCTCCACCTCCCCCTCCCCCCCCCCCCCCCTCTGACCTTCGCTGTGTGTGTTCTTGCTTCAGAATTTGAAAATTCGCAAGATTTTACGGACCTGGGGACCTTGACTTACTAATTAAATAGAGGGAAGATGTATGCTTTACATAAGTGATTGCGATGAACTGAAATAAGTCCATGTTCGAACGATATGTCTCACACTCCTGCCACCACAGTGTTCCTAATTTGAACTGCTGCCCTGGGAGACGCATTTTTACATTTTATGATGATAGTGAATGAAGCTAAAAATATCTGTTGACTATTGCAAAATGTTTTACCTGTGATAGGCAATTAAGTCATATGATGCAATTTATAAGTAATTACACATAAATATAAGACTTAATCTAGAATTCGTCAATCTAAAAGTTTCTCTTTTCATGTTGTTGTGCAGCTGATGGTCAAACGGATGATCTACACCTCCTAGGTGAGCATATAAAGGTTTGATAAATTAAATTAACGCATGCTAATTTAACATTCGTTTTTAGTATACTAATAGGTGTTTCTGGAAGGCTTTTTTTTTAAATTTGAAACACACAATATACAGTTTGTTCCTATATTCAGTTACATAACTAAGTTGCTTATTTCTCTAACAGAACACAGAAGCTTCATCAAGTTCAAATATGTTTTCAATGTAAGTTATAATGCTAATGAAATGAATATATTAGTATTAGAGGTAAAATAATACTAACACTGTTTTGAAGCCAAAGATCTGAGCACGAGCAGCCTTAGACACAAAATCCGGCCTTCGGCCGACCATCGCAGAGACTAAGCTGGAGTTGTTCACAAAAAGCGCCATTATAACTGCAGCCCCTCCGAATTCTAAGTCCAGCAACATTGTAGAATGCAGAACTGTATGGAGGAAATGCTGCCATTCTTTGCGAGCCATTACAGAGCTATATGTGCTCGTGGTCTAGTGTTAAACGTCACGGAATGAATGTATAAAGGAGGCGTGAGTTCAGAACTTCTCGTTGTCTTACTTTATTTTTTTAAGCATACTTCTGGTGTCTGCTAAAGTTTTGTCTGATGGAACTCAAACATAATTCTTTTCGCTGTCTAAGCCATCAGTAATAGCAAAAACTTCCAGAAGCAATTCTGCCCAATAACTCGTGGCGGCGTGGAGATTAGAACAGATCACGCTGGAGAGTTTCCTCATGCTACAGCAACCACTGGCCACCAGCCACCAGCTACCGGCCATACGCCTTCTACACCCTAATGCCGAGCGCCAGTCGCTTCAATATAGGACAAAATACGTGTAGATCAAACGCGTCTAGGTGGGACGAGCACCATACATGCTGCGCCAGCGGCATACAGGGATGTCATAGCACTGATGTCGGCTTACAGGTGACGAGGAGCCCTGGTGACAGTGGATTCTGATCACGTTTCTGAATGAGTGGACGATCTACGTGCAGCGATGGAATGAATGGGAACCCCCTTATGTTTGTGGACATGATCTTCCAGTTGGTTCACGGCGCGCACCCTAGAGTCTTGCTGAACGTGCTAGCTTAGAACCTACCACGATCCAGCGATCAGAGTGGCAGTATTGTCCCCTTTCGGCCATTTTATTTTCAACCTCTCTTGAACATGCACTGCATGGCCTTCGACTGCACATTGAAGGCGTCCAACTACGGACCGTATCCTTCCAAGGCCGCATACACACCAACGACGTCGTTCTACTGGTCATGTCAGGAGGCGAAATCCAGGCGACGCTGGGATGGCCCCAGCAGTGTGGCACGATGCCAGGTAGTGCCGTAGCCTACGAAAGACCCGATATATGGAAGTGGGCAGGGGCCTGTCACCAGGGATAGCAGTTCCAGTTACCGAGGTCCCCACTCTCAAGCGTTTGGGAGTGGTGTTCCATGGAAACATACAACGTACAGCGGCGGGTAATTATCAACGGCTACTGCGGCAGATTCCCGCATTAGTACGACAGCATGCACTGCGGGCAACAGATATGCTCTAGCGTGTAGAGTTCAGTGTCTATTTGGCATCAAACATAGATCACTTCCCACACATATTGCCGTTGCCCACCAAGATTACAGTCAGCATCTAGACATTTAGTGATTCCTGATCTCTTCTTTAAAGTCCGCTACGGTACCTTGGCGTTGCCAATGAGAAAAAGGGGCATCGGACTCTAAACGTGAGGAACAGAGTGCGTGCGATAGTTCTTAGAACGATGCAACGCTTTTGGAAAACCCAGTAAATCACCTTACTGGGCACTATTATCGATGCTGTGGCTCCCTTCAATCCGTCCGTCAGTCGATGTTGCTCACATTGCCGCACTGTTGACATACCTTTGAGACTTCTTCATCGATTACACTTAAGTTCAGGACGGTTTTCCGAAGTCCAGACTGCCCACAACGAAGACATTTATCAAGGCTTACTTCAACACCACCCTCGCAATGTGGTCGAACAAAAGTACCCGGCAGTACAGTGAGAGAGAATGTGGAGAGTAGTTCATCTCCTCTCTATCTCTATGGAGGTACATGGGTTGAGGTATGTAATGGTAAACGGTAAAGTCCCGAACCGTCAACAGTTGCACTCTTTTCACATAGTCGACACAGCGATATATCTTCACTGCGAAATCTTCGACACCGATGAATATCATTCAGGATGTCGGCTTCTCACGCAGAAAATGTGGCCCATTTTACAGCGTACGGATCATACGATCGTCGATGCTGAGGACCTACACTTCCCGAACGAAATATAGTGTCCCAAAGTACATAGAAACGTCGTGAGCTGGATGAAGGGGATGGTGACGTATACTCTGTATCGCATCGGTGTGAAAATGTCTTAGATTTCTGGTACATACTACAAGAGCAACGCGTGGTCCTGCGAGGACATGTCCAAAATCGAACATGTTTCGCCAGTTATCTGGGTTCGTTATTGAAAGATTCTCCGGCTAACCGTGGTGTACCAGGTGCGAGAACTCATGTGGCATGGAATTGGGAAACTGCCTGAGCATTGTCGGACTGTTTGTGAGTAAATAATCTATTGATTATTAATTTTTCCATGATTTAAACTAACTGAAAGTTATTACATTATGCATTTTCTTGGCGGTTTTTATAGAAGGAGCAAGAATGGTGAACATTTGAGGGTATGAAATCAGAAGAATAACTGCGTGAAGTATGACTTTCAAAACAAACTCGCAGATACTTCTGTTTGTTAAATCAGCGGAGTACATTTCCTCGCAGTAGCAACACGTGATGCAGTTTTTCAGGTTGTTTTTCTTACACTACTTAGTTGCTGGCAACAAATATTAGCTGCGATAGGTACACTGGGGGAGGGAGTCGTAGTGCACAACACCCTTTTTGAGCCACTGGATGAAAAAGTTCACAAGTTCACTCTTAGATAGCTCTTCGCTCGAGTATATGTCTTCTGTTATGGCTCAGACATTAATTTCTTCTTAAGAAGTTAACACAGAGGCACCATAACTCATTACTAGTAACAATACTAGATAGGAATTCCCAATGAGCGAAGTGATTACGTTCAAGCAAAAATTGCAGCAATAATGATTTCTTCAACTTTGTTGCTCTGAAACAGAGCATGAACTAGTCTTAATCCCGACTTCTCAAACTTGCTCATTAAATGCAACTGTCACACGACATTTGAATGGTCGCAGTTCATCACATATGTCTATCATCGAGTCTTCCTCAACGTGGAAAATCATTCATGCCAAAAAGCTCTTTCTTGAAACAAGAAAATTCTTTTCTGACGTGTTTTCCCCAAAGCACTCACCCCACACACAGTACAAATATTTCGAGCTGCTTCTGTTGCATTCACCCCTCTATTGAACCCACAGTGAATAATATATCTCAAATGTTAGACATTTTCCCACTAGCGACTCTTACAACCTTTAAACAACGTTCATATGTTTCAAGCATGCAAATCCCAGAGGTAATTGAAAGATAAATGCTAGAACTTCAAATAAGAAAACGACAGTTGATAATACACTCATAGCGCCGCGCCGCGTTAGCCGTTCGGACTGCGCCTGGCGTTAATCTGCAGGTGACGTTATGGCCGGAGGCCGCTGGACAGCGAGGAAACTATCGCCGTGATTTTCTCTGAACTTGATGCAGTCGAGATCTGTTTGGCGGAATTGTCTCTGGACGTTTTTGCTGTTACTGATGGGTTTCACAATGAAACGAATTATCTATGAGGTTCTATCAGACACTAGAAATACGATTTACTAAAGTAAGACAGCGAGGAGTTTCGAACTCTCGACTTTCGACTTTACCTTTGCACTGCCTGACATTTACCACTACACCACGAGCAGATTTAGCTGTGCATCAGCTCGCCAAGAATGGCCTCACTGCCGCCATACTGTTCCGCGTCCTGCAGTGTTACTAGATCGT
Organism: Schistocerca gregaria; assembly: GCF_023897955.1. NCBI lineage: Eukaryota > Metazoa > Arthropoda > Insecta > Orthoptera > Acrididae > Schistocerca > Schistocerca gregaria. The sequence goes on along the minus strand of NC_064931.1, from coordinate 439,510,332 downwards.
GCATACGACCCGTCTTAGAATTCTGAGGAGCTGCTTGTGTATTGTTTAGTATACCAATGGTATAGGTTGTATTTTTAGTAGTAGTTCGTTAGTTAAGAGTTTTTACATGGTATTTATTAATTAAACGCTGCTTTGGTCAGTAAATATAGCAGAAAGTCGTCTTTGTTCGTAAGTGGTGCATATGACAGCTTCTTGCTTGTCTTTACGTGTTTATTCCGGTTTCATGTTTCCACTATTACGAAATAGATTATGAAATTTTTTATCCCAAGAATCACTGTACAAGGTTTCTACAAATGGATCAACGCTTTGATATTCAGTTTGCTGGATTGGCCTGTCAGTTTAATGATCTTTTAACAGATTATTAAACAGCTTATCACTATATTTGCAGTCTGGGATCATTCCGTTTCACTGTTACCATTCAACAACATTCCAAAATTATTAACATTCATCTTTAAGAAGTTTATAATTAAAAAAGCCTCTGGTATTAATTTAGTTGTCAATCTCTTCTTCAGCCAAAATGTTTCGACAATGCAGATTGTTACGGCAGCCTATACAATATCACTATTACTACTGCTTCAATAAAAAATAGCAGAATTACGTAATGTCAACCTACATCACTGTTTCGACGGAAAAATGTATTTATACCCTTAATAGCCTTTCTGTTTCTATGTTCATGTTGCTGCCTTGGGTGCAGCTTGAAGTAGATACAGTATCATCACTGAATTTTGTTACTTTGTTTTGTAATGTTGTTTATGATGAAACCTGTTCTTAATTCACGTTTTATAGTGCAACTCCCATCATAAAATAAGGTACGATTATTTGTAGACACGTTTCTTTCCCCTGCCACCTCCCACCTAAGGGGTTTCGAAGCGGCCATGAAGCACCATTCAGCTGGATAGGTGTCGATTTCTCTGACAGGTACATTTTAACATTTTAAACGTGCTCAGCATAGGTGCGTGGGTGGCACCGAGGGTGTTGCCGAACAGTGGGGATGGGGGGGGGGGGGGGGGGGGATTGTCTCAGAGCGACCCTTTGCCGTTTTATGCACGCACATGTCAATGTTGCATCCCTCCGTGATTACTTCACAGGAGGGCGTGAGGCAGGAGACCTGTAAAATCATAAACACCCTTTGCTGATTTGGATCACGTTCAATTTTCGCTGAGTGGATTTGAATGGTCCCTCCGCATACCAGAGCAAAAATACTCTAAAGGAGGAATAGTCCAGTGTGGTTCAAATGGGGTGGAGGGGAGTTTCAGCACTGTCGAGAACGTCGCCCTGTTGCTTATAGCACCGCATATTGTTGTTTTCGACCGTGAAATGTGTGTGGATCAACGTCTCCAAGGGAAGGGGTTTTTCACTGTCGTCCTTCAGGCCGCCTTCCCAGGGATTTTCGTGTCGATTGTGAACGGCGATGCGTGTGAAATACTTTCTACGTCCACCCATAAGAAGACCACTTGGTTTCAACGCTCACTGTCGCGGTTCTGACCTCCACCGCAGAGGCGTCAAAAGAAGGCGTGAAATGCTGGTAAGAGGGGAAGTGACGACCTTCCCATGGTGTGACACGTCCACGATGGCGTTGGGAAGAATTCTGCTGAAATTTGCTGGTAATGTGGTATCGCTACACAACATAAACCTCAACTGAACTCCTGAGCTGTGACCTTTCCTCGCACGTGTCGACACCTTGCTGACTCAAGCGGCACCGGCACTGAGCATCACATCGCAGGACGCCACGCTTCCGTACCATTACAGAGGAAGGCCTTTGATCCAAATTTGAAATTTATGCGTTGCAATGGCAGACAGTTATGGGATTTAGAAACAGTGATACTTTTTTGCGTAGTGTATTTCTCGTAGGCCTCTATAGTTCAAGAGGATACTTCCTCACTCTATTTTCCATATAGGAACTGATATGGAAAATCAGAGTTTTTTGCTTAAGACAGAAGTACAGTTAAGCGTTAAGCATTATCCACCGTCTTTAGTGGTATATTGTTCACAGAGAGGCAAGATCTTTATACGTGAACCTCTTCTCATTTCGTGATCTGCTATACTTGTGTTCTGTATCATTAAGCGAACTGCAGAAATTTCAATGAAAATTCGACGATTTTTCCGTCTTGGCTGTGGCAGTGCTATTCAACATCCTTTCTGACGCCATGTGAGGCCTTCTGAGCACGAATACACGGTACGTTTTATTTACATTACATTACATGACTATTTTTTTGTTCCATAGGTCATGAATATGACACATCGTAACGATGTATATTGTTCCCGTTTAACATAATTTTAGATTTTTTTAAATTTGTCTTTAAATGCTGGTTGGCTATCTGTCAAATTTTAATGGTATTTGGTAATTGATCAAAGACTTTTGTGGCAGCATAATTCACCCCTTTGTGTGCCAAAGTCAGATTTAACCAAGAATAGTGAAGACCATCCTTTCTTGTAGTGTTGTTGCTACGCACTTTGTATTTATTTTGAACATGGGATGGGTTAATAATAATATATTCCATATGTGAATATATGTATTGTGAAGGTATTGTGACTATCCGTGGTTCCTTTAATAACTGTCTGCAAGGTGAACCTATGTGGGCTCCAGCTATTATTCTGATTACATGCTTTTATGCAATGAATACTTTTCCTCTTAATGATGAATTGCTCCAAAATATGATGACATGTGAAAGCAATGAATGAAAATAGGTACAGGAGGATAATTTACTGATATGTTTATCAGAAAAATTTACAATAACCCTAACAAAATAACTAACTGCACTCAAATGTTTCAGCAGATCATCAATGTGTTTCTCACAGTTCAATTTCTCATCAACGCACACACCCAGAAATATTTTGTACTTCCGACTTTCTGTTAATAAACTTTTCGTTCAGTTTGAGAATTATACAGCTTACCTGTACGCTTGGTTGCTCTGTTTCCTTTTTAACAATATTCCAAATTGTTTTATTTTTGTCATCAGAGGTGTTAATCTTAGACATGATGCACATACTTCTGGATTTTTTTTAACTTTTCTTAATACAGAGCAGTAGCTTTTAAAACATTTGATTGTTTCCTGATCATTACTGCTTCTAGCTATAAAATAAATTTCCCTTTTCTATTTACAAAATACTTTTGCCTGTTCATTAAGCCATGGCTTTTTAGATTGTTTCTTCCATTTACACTTCCCTGTTTTCTTAGGGAAACTGTTTTCTAATATACTCACAGAGGTATTATGAAATAGGTTCAAATGGCTCTGAGCACTATGGGACTTAACATCTGTGGTCATCTGTCTCCTAGAACTTAGAACTACTTAAACCTAACTAACCTAAGGACATCACACACATCCATGCCCGAGGCAGGATTCGAACCTGTGACCGTAGCAGTCCCGCGGTTCCGGACTGAGCGCCTGAACTGCTAGACCACCGCGGCCGGCTATTATGAAATAGGTTAAATTTTAAATTAGCATCAGGTTTCCTGTACACCTCATCCCAGTGTAGCTGTTGTTAAACTATTAATTGAATACACTGTTTTGGAGCACTAATTTGGGTTACTATATGAAGCTATGTTATATAGCTAACTAGCTGTGCGTCATGATCTGAAAGATCTTTCTTGAAAGGAAAAATTTTTATTTGGTTAAATTTATCTTGTTCTATAAAAACATAATCTATCAATGTGCTGCTTTCCAGTACTACCTGAGTAGGAAAATCAAAAACTGATGTCAGATTGAAAGAACCAGTTAATACTTCAATTCTTTCTATCATACTCTTTCAGAAAATCTACAAACAATAATTTAATTTCCTCTGTGTGACTGACAGCACAAAAACTAACCCAAGTTTTTCAGATATCGCTGAAAATTTCGCATTGGGGCCTATACGTAGCTACAATTATAGAAGTACCATTACTCAGTTTAATTCCACAGGTACACGATTCTTATTGTTGCCCTACACCATTTTTTTTAGTTTCTAAATTTTTCATAGTATGCTAAATTATAGCATATATGTCAATTCCCCCTAATTCCATAGTGTCCCTACTTACATGTGCTTTAATCTTATATACAACTACATTTACCTTTGCCATATCTGTGACTATATGGTGTTCAGACAGGCATAGTACATCTATTCCACGCTCAGTTTCTAAGTCTTATAAACAAATAAGGATCTCATCTACTTTGTTTATTAAACATCTGATATTCTAATGTAATTTATGAGAATCTAGTGATAAACTAATACTATTTTTCACTGTACTTTTACGAGAATCTTGTGATATTTTAAAATTTCGAGTACCTACCTATCTGAGGTTCTCATTAAGCTTAATTTCATTCAAAGCTGAATCATTGGTCACTGATCTTTCCCTTAAAAATAGAGCTACTCCAGTGAGTTTCAGATTCCCCTTGAAGATTTTGCTATCTTTTCGGCTAATTTACCCCTCGCTGCCTTGTGAAATCCCACCTACCTATAGTATAAACAGGAACGCTTCTCGAAGCAGCTGATCTAACTCCATATTGGCCCTCCTGACAGAGTTGTTCAATTGGAGTCGATCACACTGCATGGAAGCAGGAACCAAGCCAATGTTTGCATGGTTCGTTGCAGATGCTATTTTTACCAGGTCACACTCAGTATTGTAGCCCCGATCCCTGTCCAGATTGTTTCCTGCTCCACCTACTAGCACAAGATTATTCTGCTTTGTAAAACTCTTGCACAGTGATCCTTCATCCTCTATCACTTGGCTATGACATGCATTGTGTTTGGAAATTTTTGTAACCTGGTACCTGTTACCTATATTTTCCTGCAAGGTCTGGAGCACTGTTCTTCTATGGTTACCACCTAACAACAGAGCTTTCCTCCTACTTTCTACTTCTTTGATACAGTTGATTTCCTGATGACAGTCTGTTGAGTATTAACAACATTTGTATCTACTTGAGCCTCTTCCTTATTTAACTGAGGTAGCAAGTCAAACCTATTGTTTTTACCTCTAATGACTCCGTCAGATACTGTTCTCTTTTTGTGGCCCCTGTTCCTTGCTATCACTGCCCACATGTCTGAAGTTGTGTGGAACAATCATATATGTGTGTACTATTAACACAGTAACGGAGTGCACTTAAAATAACAAAACTCAAAACTTCTATACACGAAACATTATGCCTAATATAGCGTATGCGCGATATGGACTTCACGAGTTTTGAAGAGAAATAAAATATAGAACTTTAAACCTTTAATTCCCAGAGTAGATACGACACTACTAAATATATGTGAAACTAAAACAACCTAAATTCTTCACTTTACACTTACGCAAATGTCATAAATTTGTTAGAAAACGTACGTTTTAAGTACGCGGAAACTGGGCCACAGGATATCCGTAAAAAACGCTGAAACAAGTGAAACCTTCAATACATAAGATGAAATAGACTCTAATCAACTTCCTTAGGATGTAATATTAACTTAATTGACAGTTATTACAGAATTAACTGTTTATCTTCACGAGTTCAATATTCGAGCGCGTGCGATCTGCTTCAGAACTGCGAAAGTTTTGGATATTTTGGATATCCACCCTTACAATAACATTATTCATTAGACTGAATATTTATCGAGACTGAACTAACTGTTGGAAATGGAGAGTCGTAATAGGAAATAAACGCAAGCAATAGCAATCTGCTAATATAATTTTGTCTAACCCACAGAGATATTCCTGTGGTGTCACCGCCAGACACCACACTTGCTAGGTGGTAGCCTTTAAATCGGCCGCGGTCCGTTAGTATACGTCGGACCCGCGTGTCGCCACTATCAGTGATTGCAGACCAAGCGCCGCCACACGGAAGGTCTAGTCAAGAGAGACTCCCTACCACTCGCCCCAGTTGTACAGCCGACTTTGCTACCGCTGGTTCACTGTCTACATACGCTCTCATTTGCAGAGACGACAGTTTAGCATAGCCTTCAGCTACGTCATTTGCTACGACCTAGCAAGGCGCGATATTCAGTTACTATGAATGTATTCTGAACAGATAATATTGTGAATCATGTACCGTCAAGAGCGACGTTCATCATTAATGAATTAAAGTTAAGTATCAAACTAATTACGTCCTCTTTCTCAATTCTAATTCCTTGTCATGTTCCAGACCTCATGTCAGTATAGTTCTTCCCTCCTCACGCCAGCCTGCGTGACCTAAAACGCGAGCATTTCGGCCTCCACTCGTAACACGGTATTGGCTCTTCTGCCATCACAACAATTCCATTCTCCAATTGTCTTCTACGACGCCCAAAATACAGAAAAATTGTTTGTTATGCTCTGCCTACTGAGATTGACATTTCAGCCGAGGTCAGACAAAGAATCAGTTTCTTCTTCTGGTGGTGCTGGGTTTCGCGCGGTGGCGCGAGCTCTTAAGCCAAGGGAGCCGCAGTGTTTGGGAGAGAGGCCCGTCGTCTTGTGCTCAGAGCTCTCTTCCGGGGGTGGCAGCAGCGTTTTATGACTGAGGCAGGCCGAATGCGAGGCGTGACCTGGGCGGCTGAGAGGTGCGACCGACGTTCGCAGCGCCGTAGGCGTAGCCCTCTTGACAGTGTGCGACAGCTGGCTCGCACGCAGTCACATCTGAAAGTTTATTCGCACAGAGGCGAGAGCTGACGCAGAGGCACAGGTGATCACCTGACCCAGATACAGTGACCCCGTTTTTATTAGGGAATAAACGGATCATGGAGGTATCGGGAACGATCTTCCGAAACGTGACACGCACGCTGAACTATACCGAAAGTCCCACTGCTACTTTTTTTGATCTTGTTAAGCATTGTAAGTGTACTATTTATCTCTATACGGGAAGCCGGCCGGTGTGGCCGTGCGGTTCTAGGCGCTTCAGTCTGGAACCGCGTGACCGCTACGGTCGCAGGTTCGAATCCTGCCTCGGGCATGGATGTGTGTGATGCCCTTAGGTTAGTTAGGTTTAAGTAGTTCTAAGTTCTAGGGGACTGATGACCACAGATGTTAAGTCCCATAGTGCTCCGAGCCATTTGAACCATTTTTTTTTCCATACGGGAAACACGTTGAAAAATAACTACATAAATTATTTAGAGTTAGTAAAAGTTAAAGTAATATATAAACAACAGATGACGAATACCTGGCAACACCCACTGCTGTTATTCTGACTTGGAGCAATTCTTCCATTGCGAACATCTTGAGTATTAAACTTGTGTTTGTATCTCCCCATCTGTGGATCAACAACTTCACAGCATGATTGCACTTGTTTAGGCTACCCTAGCATTTCGTACAACTCATTGTAGCTGAGGAGATTCCGTGTCGTCCTTTGCTTTGAATGACCAGGAGGAAGACTCTTATTTATTAATTGGAGCAATTGATGGTTACGTATAAATCATTTCTTTCTGACTTTCGTCTTCAAGCGTTGCGGGAGATTTCAGTTGTCTCGACATGTAAATCTACCTTGTTTCTTGTCTAATGTGGAACAATAATGTTGAGACAATGGAATTTCTCCAATGAATTACATCTTAAACTGTCAACGGCTGCGACGTATTTCATTATATGTCGCATACACGTTTCTGGTATCACTGGATTTACACAATACAAGGAAAAAATAAAACTTTTTTTTTTTTGCATTTCAAACAATTTATCTTATAGGTTAGATCGCTATATAAAGCTACACTGTGATATCTTCAGGTTGAGCTGTTTGTAAGAGGACTTACACCCCTGTGTTATGTTCACGTTATGGCTACACTCTGACTATTATGATGGGAAGACTAAGTTTCACTTTTGGATGGATTTGCCCTGCAATTATATCTGCCTTGATATGAAGCGAATTCATTCAGTACATCACATAGCTTGTAAATAACTACAAAACTGTTGGCATGAGTAGAGATACAGACAGTAAACGGTTGCTCAGCATTACATAAAAATGGTTCAAATGGCTCTGAACACTATAGGACTTAACATCTGAGGTCATCAGTCGCCTAGAACGTAGAACTACGTAAACCCAACTAACCTAAGGACATCACGCACATCCATGCCCGAGGTAGGATTCGAACCTGCGACCGTAGCGATCGCGCTGTTCCAGACTGAAGCACCTAGAACCGCTCGGCCACTCAGACCGGCAGTATGACACATGTTAAATAATGGTGTGGAAAGCACACTTCACTTAGGTAACCCATTCCTTTTATTAATTACATCTTCATCTGGTCTGGAAATTTCATGAAGAACATTAGGATGATATTTCTAATTACACAGATGAGCTGCTAGTGTTCTATTTTATTATTCAGTAGCAGATGATTTGCTGTAGTAAAAGTAGTAGCTATCAAGTGAAACATAATGAATTTATAATAAAACAATAATGGTTTAGAGGACCAACTGCACTTCCTTAGTATCCCATCAGTCAGTATCATGTTGTTTTGAGGGACATTGACTTAACCGAATATTATCTGGTTGTATATACAGCAAATCGGAAAAACGAAGTATGAAGTGTTCAGTCGGAGCGAAGGTGTATTACTTCCTAAAAAGTTTTAGACTTGCTTTACGGGTATAGCTAGACGACGTCTATTACCTGAGGATGCATTCCGTTTTCAGCGTTCATACAGAGGCCATCATGCAGTAGGCAACATGATAAAACATCTCAGAAACACAGTCTGTTCCCAGACGACACCAACGAATAGTTCCATGTTTTATAGAAAGGTTAGTTTTATTCTCAGTGATTTCCGAGGTACAACAGTTTGAAAAATACAATGTTTTCGGTTTTGTCCATATGAAAATATCCACTGTAACATTTCAGTGAGTTTAGTTAAAGATCAAAAACGGCAGGACATGCGCAAATATAGCGTTTAAAAAGTAGAAGATGAGGTACTGTCGGAGGTAAAGCTGTCAGTGAGGGGGTGGGGAGTAGATCGTGCTTGGATAGCTCAGAAAGGCAGACTTCTGCCTGATGCAGCGATGTGGTGCACACGCGTCCGGTAGCGGGCAAGCAGGGGGGTCCGCGCGTGCTGCGTTTACGTCGGCGGAGCCATCGAGACTACCCTGTACGTTACGCCAATTGACATTATTACTGGTCGTCAAACTTCACGCCATAGGTTGGACACCGGACACTGTATCAAGATTGTTGACAGTTTCCTCCGGCGCATCTATGTCCAGATAAACAGACGACGCCCTAGCACGCTAGAGTTTCTAGAATGCTTACTACACGGGGCCGTCCTCTCACCAATACTTCTTATATTGTATGTGAATGACACGCCTGTACCCCAGAAGGTTGTCCTCTCGCAGTTCGTGGACGCCATCGCGTTATTAACAAGTAGTCAACGTATCACCGCGGATATCTGGCGCCTACAGCTGAACATCGCAAAACAGCAGACAACGATACACCGTGTAAAACTTAATTCAGAGAAGACAAGGGCAATTCTCTTCACCAGACGACAACCTGATCTTCGTGACAGCCTGGTTACAAAACGACGTTCCAGTCCATTGGACTAATCACGTCCGTTATGTAGGAGTCAAAGTACATAAAATATTACTCTTCAAGGCCCATATCAAAGTTAGAAAGGCTAAAACGTTGGGCCTGATTTAGTACTTGTACCCTCTCCTTGCCAGCTCTCATATGTCAGTTAGCGCAAAACTGAAGCTGAACCCTCGTTGTTATATGGCTGCTCCTCCTGGGACACGATAAGCAACACACACATTAAACAACTACAGGTGTTGCAAAATTGCTGTCTCTGACTCATTCTTAAAGCCAGTCAGTGAGTCCGGACGAGGGACCATCATCAAGAAATTGACATCGCCATCATCAGGACACCATCAAGAAGACAACTCGTAAGCACCTGGACACTACCGAAGACCCTCGTCGATCACCCGTCATCTGGACAACGTCGGATCTGTTGCTCCACAACGTTGGTACCGGGCCGTCATCGAAGCTCCTCAATACCCAACGCAAACGTGTAGGAACCATCGTCGCAGACAGGGCCATGGATCTAGATCCCACAGTCCTTGTTACGAGTAAATAAATAGAACAATACCCGTTAACTTTTTCATCCAGGAAGTCCAGCCATAGAGTTATGGTCTGCTATCAATTGATACACTGGAAGGTAGTTCTGACAGAAAACATCAGCACCCATCTAATGTCGATATCTACGAATGGATAAGCAGTGATTAGAAATTGCAAGTATCGGAGATATTTGGAATTTAGTTTGACTTTGTACTTAACTGTATTATTTTTTTAGCTGATTAGTAGTGCATTATGCAATTGGACAGTATCAGAAAATGGAGGCAATAAAAATTTAAACGTGATGAGGGAAGCATCAGTGATGTAGTTATACAGCATGTTGGATATGGTGTGAGGTATATAAAGATACCTAATCTGACTTTAGAATGTCCACAATATGAAATTCTCCGAGTTTTGCGGACTTTGGGAATGTCCCAAGTGTGGCAAATGACAAATGGTATCCGTATATAGACTTTGCACTGATTCAGGTGGAAGAACCGTTAGGATCGATTAGAGAAAGCATGTGCCATCCTTTTTGATGAGAGGAGCACTTGGGGATTTTGCATTGTATAGTGTCCAGCTGAATACGCGAGTCTGTGGATCGTGTAACCACTTAGGTAATAGCTTCGCCCGCAAAAAGCCCGTAAAGCTGCCTCCCGGAAGCGCCAATACTTTCCACAGTGCAGTGGCAGCGGGGACAGGATCCCCTGCGTCGGCAAATGTCTCCTTGTTTGTATCTCAAGTAACTGCGGATGAAACTGAATGCATAGTCATGTCCAATAAAAAAAGCCTTACGTACCGCAGAACCGTTGAAGCGTCCACTTCGAACAAAACTATTAAAAGCACTGTTAGTGCAGCACCTGAAAATAAGAAAAGTGACCAATAAAATACTGAAAATGTAGAGGTATAGAGGTACCGGACAAGGAAGACAATGTTCCTCTAAACACCGATAGTGAAACAAGAGCAACAGAAATGTACGTAGATCCACATCCATCTGCCAGGAAGAACAGCAAGGTTGTTTCGACTACGATGCATAAGTTTCGCAGTAAATCCCTTGCACATCCTCCTTACATTCCTGATCTCTCTCCATGCGATTTCCATATTTTAGGACTCCTGTAGAGAGACATTCGTGGCTGTCGACTTGCTTCTGACGAAGAGGTGCACACCTGGGTACGATCATGTTTCCATAGGTAACCGCAAACATTTTCCCATGAAGGCAATGACTGACTAGTCACACAGTAGGACAAATCTATTGACAGTTACCACCATGACTTTGGAAATAATTAAAAGATTTTTTTTCGATTTGACCCATTTTCACTTTAGTGCCCCACGCAAATAGGATCAGAAACATTTCTATAAAACTGAAATACTCAGATTACTAGGACCCCCTCTCATAACGATCTTATTATAGCAGGAGCTTTAACTCTGTTTGAAGCCGAAAGAGCAGACCCAGAAGTCCAATCGTAGCGAAGCACTTGGCTCCTCGCGTCAATCTATATACACTGATCAGCCAGAACATTATGACCACCGACATAATATCGATATGAACTCGTCCGGGTGATAGCAACGTCACCTGACGAAGTGTGACTGCTGGTCAGACACAAGCACGGTGCATGTAGTATCAGAAAGCGTGCTGTCCTTCTGTAGAACGGGGAAGGCGCAATCTATCTGAGTTTGATCGGAGGCATTTTGCGATTCCCCGGACATTAGGCACGAGCATTTCGGAAACGGCTTGTCGGGTGCTCGAAGAATTCTGTGATTAGTGTTTTCGACACGTGGAAAATCGAAGGTAAAACCACATCCAGACGTCCTGGGGTTGGGCGTCCACCCCTCATTATAGATGTCGGACGTCGTAAACTGGACAGATTTGTAAAACAGGACAGGCGGCGAACTGTGAAGGAACTAACGTCAGACTATACTTCTGAGCAGAGTACAAGTGTGTCTGAACACACAGTGCACCGAACATTCAGAACCATGGGCCTCCACAGTCAGCAACCCATGCATGTGCCAATTATAACACCACGACATCGGCAACTGCGACAGAAGTGGGAACGTTACCACTCACACTGGACATTGGCGCAGTGGTAGAGCGTTGCATTGCCTGATGAATCCCGAAACCTTCTTCACCATGTCGATGGGAGGGCACGAATCGGTCTACATCTACATCTACATCTACATCTACATGACTACTCTGCAATTCACATTTAAGTGCTTGGCAGAGGGTTCATCGAACCACAATCATACTATCTCTCTACTATTCCACTCCCGAACAGCGAGCGGGAAAAACGAACACCTAAACCTTTCTGTTCGAGCTCTGATTTCTCTTATTTTATTTTGATGATCATTCCTACCTATGTAGGTTGGGCTCAACAAAATATTTTCGCATTCGGAAGAGAAAGTTTGTGACTGAAATTTCGTAAAAAGGTCTCGCCGCGACGAAAAACGTCTATGCTGTAATGACTTCCATCCCAACTCGCTTACCATATCTGCCACACTCTCTCCCCTATAACGCGATAATACAAAACGAGCTGCCCTTTTTTGCACCCTTTCGATGTCCTCCGTCAATCCCACCTGGTAAGGATCCCACACCGCGCAGCAATATTCTAACAGAGGACGAACGAGTGTAGTGTAAGCTGTCTCTTTAGTGGGCTTGTTGCATCTGCTAAGTGTCCTGCCAATGAAACGCAACCTTTGGCTCGCCTTCCCGACAATATTATCTATGTGGTCCTTCCAACTGAAGTTGTTCGTAATTTTAACACCCAGGTACTTAGTTGAATTGACAGCCTTGAGAATTGTACTATTTATCGAGTAATCGAATTCCAACGGATTTCTTTTGGAACTCATGTGGATCATCTCACACTTTTCGTTATTTAGCGTCAACTGCCACCTGACACACCATACAGCAATCTTTTCTAAATCGCTTTGCAGCTGATACTGGTCTTCGGATGACCTTACTAGACGGTAAATTACAGCATCATCTGCGAACAGTCTAAGAGAACTGCTCAGATTGTCACTCAGGTCATTTATATAGATCAGGAACAGTAGAGGTCCCAGGACGCTTCCCTGGGGAACACCTGATATCACTTCAGTTTTACTCGATGATTTGCCGTCTATTACTACGAACTGCGACCTTCCTGACAGGAAATCACGAATCCAGTCGCACAACTGAGACGATACCCCATAGCTCCGCAGCTTGATTAGAAGTCGCTTGTGAGGAACGGTGTCAAAAGCTTTCCGGAAATCTAGAAATACGGAATCAACTTGAGATCCCCTGTCGATAGCGGCCATTACTTCGTGCGAATAAAGAGCTAGCTGCGTTGCACAAGAGCGATGTTTTCTGAAGCCATGCTGATTACGTGTCAATAGATCGTTCCCTTCGAGGTGGTTCATAATGTTTGAATACAGTATATGCTCCAAAACCCTACTGCAAACCGACGTCAATGATATAGATCTGTAGTTAAATGGATTACTCCTACTACCCTTCTTAAACACTGGTGCGACCTGCGCAATTTTCCAATCTGTAGGTACAGATCTATCGGTGAGCGAGCGGTTGTATATGAGTGCTAAGTAGGGAGCTATAGTATCAGCGTAATCTGAAAGGAACCTAATCGGTATACAATCTGGACCTGAAGACTTGCCCGTATTAAGCGATTTGAGTTGCTTCGCAACCCCTAAGGTATCTACTTCTAAGAAACTCAAGCTAGCAGATGTTCGTGTTTCAAATTCTGGAATATTCCATTCGTCTTCCCTGGTGAAGAAATTTCGGAAAACTGCGTTCAATAACTCCGCTTTAGCGGCACAGTCGTCGATAACAGTACCATCGGCACTGCGCAGCGAAGGTATTGACTGCGTCTTGCCGCTTGTGTATTTTACATACGACCATAATTTCTTCGGATTTTCTACCAAATTTCGAGACAATGTTTCGTTGTGGAACCTATTAAAGGCATCTCGCATCGAAGTACGTGCCAAATTTCGCGCGTCTGTAAATTTTAGCCCATCTTCGGGATTTCGCGTTCTTCTGAACTTCGCATGCTTTTTCCGTTGCCTCTGCAACAGCGTTCGGACCTTTTTTGTGTACCACGGGGGATCCGTTCCATCTCTTACCAATTTATGAGGTATGAATCTCTCAATTGCTGCTGCTACTATATCTTTGAATTTGAGCCACATCTCGTCTACATTCGCATAGTCAGTTCGGAAGGAATGGAAATTGTCTTTTAGGAAGGCTTCTAGTGGCACTTTATCCGCTTTTTTAAATAAAATTATTTTGCGTTTGTTTCTGATGGGTTTGGAAGAAATGGTATTGAGCCTAGCTACAATGACCTTGTGGTCACTAATCCCTGTATCAGTCATGATGCTCTCTATCAGCTCTGGATTGTTTGTGGCCAAGAGGTCAAGTGTGTTTTCGCAACCATTTACAATTCGCGTGGGTTCGTGGACTAACTGCTCGAAATAATTTTCGGAGAATGCATTTAGGACAATCTCGGAAGACGTTTTCTGCCTACCACCGGTTTTGAACAAGTATTTTTGCCAACATACCGAGGGTAGGTTGAAGTCCCCACCAACTATAACCGTATGAGTGGGGTATTTATTTGTTACGAGACTCAAACTTTCTCTGAACTGTTCCGCAACTGTATCATCGGAGTCTGGGGGTCGGTAGAAGGAGCCAATTATTAACTTAATTCGGCTGTTAAGTATAACCTCCACCCACACCAATTCGCACGGAGTATCTACTTCGACTTCACTACAAGATAAACCACTACTGACAGACACAAACACTCCACCACCAATTCTGCCTAATCTATCTTTCCTGAACACCGTCTGAGACTTCGTAAAAATTTCTGCAGAACTTATTTCAGGCTTTAGCCAGCTTTCTGTACTTATAACGATATCAGCTTCTGTGCTTTCTATTAGCGCTTGAAGCTCAGGGACTTTTCCAGCGCAACTACAACAATTTACAACTATAATTCCGACTGTTCCTTGATCCAAGCACGTCCTGTAATTGCCAAGCACCCTTTGACATTGCAGCCCATCCCGCACTTTCCCGAGGCCTTCTAACCTAAAAAACCGCCCAGTCCACGCCACACAGCCTCCGCTACCCGTGTAGCCGCCAGCTGAGTGTAGTGAACTCCTGACCTATTCAGCGGAACCCGAAACCCCATCACCCTATGGCGCAAGTCAAGGAATCTGCAGCCAATACGGTCGCAAAGCCCGTCTGAGCCTCTGATTCAGACCCTCCACCCGGCTCTGCACCAAAGGTCCGCAGTCGGTTCTGTCAACGATGCTGCAGATGGTGAGCTCTGCCTTCATCTCGTAAGCAAGACCGGCAGCCTTCACCAAATCAGATAGCCGCTGGAATCCAGAGAGAATTTCCTCAGATCCAAAGCGACACACGTCATTAGTGCCGACATGTGCCACCACCTGCAGCTGGCTGCACCCTGTGCTCTTCATGGCATCCCGGACCTTGAAGGCAACATTCACACTCCGCAAGCCACCTGACGGTGTGTGGCGGAGGGTACCGTGAGTGTCTCTACCGGTTCTCCCATCTATTCCAGTCTCGTATTGTTCGTGGAAAGAAAGATTGTCGCTATGCTTCTGTGTGGCCTCTAATCTCTCTGGTTTTATCCTCATGGTCTCGTCGCGAGATATACGTAGGCAGGAGCAATATACTGCTTCATTCCTCGGTGAAGGTATGTTATCGAAACTTCCACAAAAGCCCGTACCGAGCTACTGAGCATTTCTCTTGCAGAGTGATCCACTGGAGTTTATCTACCATCTCTGTAACGTTTCGCGATTACTAAATGATCCTGTAACGAAGCGCGCTGCTCTCCGTTGGATCTTCTCTAGCTCTTTTATCAACCCTATCTGGTACGGATCCCGCACTGGTGAGCAGTATTCAAGCAGTGTGCGAACAAGTGTACTTTAACCTACTTCCTTTGTTTACGGACTGCATTTCCTTAGGATTCTTCCAATGAATCTCAATCTGGCATCTGCTTTACCAATGATTAATTTCATATGGTCATTCCATTTTAAATCACTCCTAATGCCAACTCCCAGATAATTTATGGAATTAATTGCTTCCAGTTGCTGACCAGCTACATTGTAGCTAAATGATAAAGGATATTTCTTTCTATATATTCGCAGCACATTCCACTTGTCTACATTGAGATTCAATTGCCATTCCCTGCACCATGCGTCAGTTCGTTGCAGATCCTCCTGCATTTCAGTATAATTTTCCATTGTTACAACCTCTCGATATACTACAGCATCATCCGCAAAAAGCCTCAGTGAACTTCCGATATTATCCACAAGGTCTTTTAAATATACTGTGAATAGCAACGGTCCTACGACACTCCCCTGCGGCACACCTGAAATCACTCTTACTTCAGAAGACTTCTCTCCATTGAGAATGACATGCTGCGTTCTGTTATCTAGGAACTCTTCAATCCAATTACACAATTGGTCTGATAGTCCATATGCTCTTACTTTGTTCATTAAATGACTGTGGGAAACTGTATCAAACGCCTTGTGGAAGTCAAGAAACACGGCATCTACCTGGGAACCTGTGCCTATGGCCCTCCGAGTCTCGTAGATGAATAGCGCGAGCTGGGTTTCACACGACCGTCTTTTTCGAAACCCATGCTGATTCCTACTGAGTGGATTTCTAGTCTCCAGAAAAGTCATTACACTCGAACGTAATACGTGTTCCAAAATTCTACAACTGATTGATGTTAGAGATATTGGTCTATAGTTCTGCACATCTGTTCGACGTCCCTTCTTGAAAACGGGGATGACCTGTGCCGTTTTCCAATCTTTTGGAACGCTACGCTCTTCTAGAGGCCTACGGTACACCGCTGCAAGAAGGGGGGCAAGTTCCTTCGCGTACTCTATGTAAAATCGAACTGGTATCCCATCAGGTCCTGCGGCCTTTTCTCTTTTGAGCGATTTTAATTGTTCTTCTATTCCTATGTCATCTACTCCGATATCTACCATTTTCTCATCAGTGCGACAATCTAGAGAAGGAATTACGGTGCAGTCTTCAACTGTGAAACATCTTTGGAAAATGACATTTAGTATTTCGGCCTTTAGTCTGCTTCAGTACCATTTTGGTCACATAGTATCTGGTCATTTTGTTTTGATCCACCTACCGCTTTGAGATAAGACCAAAATTTCTTAGGATAGTCAGTAGATAGAAATTTACTTTCCAATTCATTGAATGCCTCTAGCATAGTCCTCCTCACACTGCATTTCGCTTCGTGTAATTTTTGTTTGTATGCAAGGCTTTGGCTGTGTTTATGTTTGCTGTGAAGTTCCCTTTGCTTCCGTAGCCGTTTTCTAACTCGATTGTTGTCTTTCAAGGGAACAGCTCCTTGACACCTGTGCTGCGTCTCCGTTATGCTCTGGGAAACATTCGTGTTACTATACATGGGTTCAGTGGAGCTCGTGCAAGGTACGATGACGTCCAAGGAGTATCGTACACTGGTTTCAGACCACATAAACCCCTTCATGACGATCATGTTTCCCGACAGCAGTGGCAGTTTTCAGCAAGATAATGCGCTGTGCCAGAAGCCCAGGAGTGTGATCGATTGGTTCCAGAAACACAGTTGCTAGTTCCAATTGATGTGCTGTACCCCCCACTCGCCCTATCTGAACCTGATGGAACACATCTGGGATGTTATTGAAAGTGACGCCAGAGCTCATCGCCCCCTTCCCGGAATTTACGGGAACAGGGTGACTTGTGTGTGCAGATGTGGCTCCAGCTCCATCCAGCGATCTACCAAGACCTCATTGTTTCCATATCGACTGAGCGATTCTCGGCGCTTCAGTCCGGAACCGCGCTGCTGCTACGGTCGCAGGTTCGAATCCTGCCTCGGGCATGGACGTGTGTGATGCCCTTAGGTTAGTAAGGTTTAAGTAGTTCTAAGTCTAGGGGACTGATGACCTCAGATGTTAAGTCCCATAGTGCTTAGAGCCATTTCAACCATTTTGTTTCCATGCCACGACACGTCGCCGCTGTTACCCGTGCCAAAGGTGGACATACCGGCTATTAGGTAGGTTGTCATAATGTTCTGGCTGGTCAGTGCGTGAAGTATGTATTACGACGGCACCCCTGGGTACACATTCGTGATTTAAATTCCAGGAGTCTCACCCCTCTGTTTTCCTTACTGAAGAGCAGATCAACAACGGCAAAGGAACTATGATTTATATGCTTATAAGAAGCAAATTTTTATTTTCATTTCAGGAAGAATATTCTTTTTACGAATAAAAATTATATCTTTGTTTTAAGAAAGGTACGATATTTAGTTCCACAGAAGAAGACATTTACTTTCATGTTTTGCACTATAAAGACAAAGAAACAATAAAACAACGAAGCTAGCCGTAGAAGGTAAAGAGGAGGGCAAAGAGAAAAAAATAGGAAGAGCACTTGTCAGTGGAAGGGAAAGATCGTTGGTCTGAGCCCCAGTTGGGGACACAGATTTAATCTGCCAGGAAATTTCAAACCACCGCATACTCCGGTACGGAAATATTAATATCAGTGAAGAACGAAGCTTCAATCTCAATTAAAAACAGTACATCGCTCTACAAGAGCTGCAAAATACAGTGAAGTAGATGTGAGTTCGACAAACAGAACCGTTGTTTTACCATCCGTCGACGCTCCCTCTCTCGAGAGTTTCAAATAATTGGGGCAACGTCGGTTGATTTCGTACAGCGGAATGTATCGGACAAAAGCTATTTCTAAGCTCTGCCCCCATTGCAAACAGCTGAGAGCCACTGCAGTATGAACTTCGCAGTGTCCACAAGTTATTTGTTTCTACTGATTTGCGCTGCACGAATCTAGCATTGGAGCATTGTGTTTTTTGTTTTTTTTTTCAATTAAGTGATGTTACATTTTTATCGCCACTACTGTATCATTATACATCGACAATCCAAAGTACTTACAGGTAGTCTGAGATGGAGGAACATAGCGAATTGCAAATTCGTATGTCATTATACACTAAAGAATGTTAAAACAAGGAGTCCATGCCCTAGGTATACTTTTATTTCTATATGTTACCAGTGAAAATTTTCTGAAAACATGCATTCATAGGGAAAGCGAATCAAAGCAAGACGAGCATTAAATGTATTTCCAATTTGTTTCTTCAGTATGTTTGCTGTACCTGTTTGATCATCGTTTCCGTGAGTTACTGTCAACGTGATTCTCATTAATTTTTCCAGTTAATATTTTTGCTTTTTGTGCGCGAACATTACAAGCCGTCTGATTTGTTGGTACAGCAACCGAACGATTTTTAAGTTGCTATCACGTTTCATACAGTATCTTTGTCATTTGTTGGATGTAGCAGATACAGCTTTCCTTAACTAGTGATGTTTAAATAGTTTTTCTACCTTTGATAGTTTATGCTAGTATGTACTACTGAATCTGCAAAGTATATCTCCATGGGTACTTGATGTCCTTTTTATAATTTCTATTACTCTAACAACCTCGTTCCTAGTTTTGTGGAGATAGAAATGGGTTTACGAATGATAAGTTGTGAGATTTGATGTCGGAGCGCTCGTATGTGGTTTGGCATTGTCATGTTGAGGGAGAGGATGCTCCATGATTGGATGAACACTTCGAATTCAAAACTCGATTACAGCACACTGTTTCTCATGCACCGACTTAGTAACGTTACACCCTCCTGTAACACAATACAGTCTATAGCCCTCTAATGGTAGAGGGGCTGCAAATATGTAAACATGGAGAACGAAGAAGTAGGACTCTAATAACGTTTGTTTTCTTTAAAAAGCTTAACAGACTTCACCTAAAAAAATCGGAGCAATTACATTTCCACACGCGGTCATAGTATCAGTGGCGCTGATAAACAGCGGAAACCTTAAAACTGAATAGAGCTTCAGGAGAAGTGGCTCAAAGTATGTCATAGGGAGATAATTTACTGAAATTGGTGACTTGCTTTCCCCTCCCCCGCTCCCTTATCCCCCATGATATCACACCCCACAATCTGGAAATGGTGGAAAATTTCAAATTTTGATGGGTAAATAGCTCATTTGGGCTACCTCAGCTGACCTAATTCCCGCCAACCCTCCCCTACTTCAGTGATGTCACACATCCCCTCCACCATCACCCCAACCCTGGAAATGGTGGGAAACGATCAGTCTATGCTCTACTGCTGGAGAGGAAGGTTAGGTTACTGTACTTTATTTATTTTTTGTATACACCACCACCTCCCTCCTCGACTTTCCTCCACCCCCGCCCCCACCTTTCGAGTTTCAACCACTTCTTTGGAGGCACCGTCAGAGAGAAAAAAATTTCAGAGCTATACAGCTACTGTGGTCATTCTTTTGAAATGCTGAGTGTGCTTAAATTGTTTTTGCTGTTGGAGTCAGCGATGTTAAGGCAATTATTTTTTATTTTCCACACATTTCGAAACACAGTTCTACAAGAGGAAACCTACAATGGTGTCTAAGCACAGACGAAAAACCTGAAGAATTACATTTCTAATAGTTCATGACGTATTTCGAAACCCTACAACACATCGCGAAAAAAACAGACACAGCAGACCAGATGTCTAAAAGATTCTCCTAGAATACGCAGCACTATCCTACGGGTGTGAAAAACGTCTGGAAATTTCGAAGTCCTACAACTGCTGGTCTGAAGATACACTAAAGCCATAATGGTGGGTGGGTGACGGCATCCTACTTTTCTGAACCAGAGTCAGCTGATCTGCCTCGACTTGTGTCTGAACACTCAAATAAAGATGACTTCATGTGACTCTCTGACATCACAGAACTTTTGGTAGATTCGTTTTTCTGCTTGTGTCTTATTTGGACCAATCTGTGGAGACCCCTATGCCCCCACAAAGGATGTCTTGTGACTCTCTGACGTCACGCTAAATTCTGTAAATGGAGCATACTGATTGGTTCTTACTAAATTTACCCACAAAAATGCTGCTGGTAGTGTAGGGGTATTGCGAACCACTTTCTACAGACTGACAGATTGCGATAATTTCAGCGGAAAACTATTTTGTACAGATCGAAAACATACAGAAGTCATATTGCACTGACATTAATCGATGCAAAAGTGGTCTACACATAATTAAATGCAGAAACTATAGCCAAACACACTTAGGCAATAACACTGCTCTGTTAATGTCGAGGAAACCTTGAATTTTTCGGGGTGAAACCGATCTCCAACCAAGCTATATCACCAGAAACGGTTGTACCACCATATCATATCTCTACATCGCTGTAGTAAACACAATTGGTATGCTGCACCAAACAGAACCATCACTTCCAGATCCTGCATATAGTTGTCGACCGACAGATATTCCTACATACACCACGAAGACACACAGATCTCAAAAACAGAAGCACATCCAGCGTTATGTAGTCACAGTGCTACATATTCCCCACGAGGTCGGTCATCCACCATAGCCAACAGTCACAAGGCAATTGCCCCCACACTTGCTTGCCTCCTGCGTGATCGGGGCGCCCTCCATGGACAGTGGTCACTCTCTGAACTTTTGCGAAATGGGTGGGCTGGTTTCTCCGGTACAAAGACGACTACTAACGGCACTATTTCCGGCCAGACCTACTTGCTGCTTAGGTTTCTACAAAGAGTTTCTGCCATCTTTAGATTCAGAGATTATAAGAATACTTACTTTTTGAGCTCTGTCGATAAGAAATGTTTCGTCAATCGCTAAGTAATTTACGGATCTCGAAACGGACATGAGCTGTAATATCCAATGTTACACGCCTAAAATCGACGATGTATGGTCCGCACCATTGTCTTACAAAACGTCCACCCTTTCCAGCGCCCTCACACCCTCCAACAGGTCTCCCTCGCCGCCCATTCCATTTTCAACTTGAAAATGTATGCTACCTACTCCAACAACCAGGCCAATTTCACCTTCTCCGGTCTTGACACACTTGTCTAAATCCCTGTCATGACGCAACAGTACCGCATCCTTTTCAACAACATCCGCTCCCTTCCCGCCAACAAGAACCTCTTCCTGCACACCCTTGCCACCCACCGCGTGGATGCCTTCCTCCTCAATGAAACTTTCCTCCAACCCCACCACACCGTCCACACGTCGCCCTACCTCCTTCACCGCTCCGATAATCCCCTCCCGATTGCGTGTGGCGGAGTTGCCATTGGCCACCACCGCCAGATCCCAGTTCGGCTCCAACCTCTCCTTCCCGACCCCTCCGAACACCTGATCCTTAGTCTCTTCTTCCCTGGCCTTACCTTCACCTGCGCCACCATCTACGTCCGCCCTAACGTCCCTATTCCCTTCGACTTCCTCTCCCACATTGACCGCACCTTGTCCTCCTACGTGATCGCCGCCGACCTCAACATCCATAGTCGTTCCGCCGCCCAGTTACGGCGGTGGCATCGGTTCCTCTCCTCCCTTCCAGGGGACCTCATACCCATCCCCCAGCACACCCGTCCCGAATCCAACTCCACTCCCCATGTTATCCTTTCCTCCCCTAACCTCCTTGGCCACATAACGGTGGGTGTCCTGGAGCCTATTGGTAGCGACCATCTCCCTGTCCTCCTCACCGTTTCCGACGGTCGTCGCCCCCACCCAGACCCTCGTAATGACCCTCCCCCAAAGTACATCCATGACTATTTCCGTGCCAACGGGAATGCCTACCGGGATACCCTCTCCACCCAAGTCAATAGCCACCCCTTCACCTACCACCACTCTGACGATGTAACCCATGCCGCCTCCTTTCCCCAGCAGACCTTGTCTGAGGCTGTGGAGACCCACGTCCCTACTGTCGCCATCCACCCCCACCGTCCTACCTTACCCCCACAGGCCGTCCTTCTCCTCCATGAATCCCGTCATCTCTACCGTGCCTTCCTCCACACGCGTGACCCGGAGACACTACGACGCCACCGGCAACTCCAGCGACACATTCGTAATTTGCTCGCGGCCAAGAAACGCCGGAACTGGCGACAGACATGCACCCGTTTAAATCCTACCCTACCTATCAACTCGTCCAATTTCTGGTCAGCCTTCCGTCGCCTTACCGGATCTAAACCCTCCCCCTACTATCCTCTCCTCCATGATGATCACCCATTCCATGACACCCTTAGTAAGGCCAATCACTCTGCCTCCTACCTCTCCGATGTATTTTCCATCCCCAACGATCCCCAGTTAGATTACTCCCTCTTCCCGGATGTCCGCGTTCGAACTGACACCTCTGTCCCTCCCCTAACGCCTGGTTTCCAGTACTTGAACAACACTGCACACACAGAACTCAATGCCCCTATCACTACACAGGATCTCATTGCTACACTCCGCACCAAACGCAACACCGCTACTGGTCACATTCGTGTCACCTACCGTCACCTTCGTGAAGCTCCTGTCTCTTTCCTCTCCACCCTGGCCAGGCTCTACAATGTAGTCCTGCGCACCTGTTACTACCCCGACCTGTGGAAAACCTCACGTATCCTGATGTTCCTTAAACCTGATAAACCGCCATCTGCCGTCTCCTCCTACCGTCCCTCCTACCTCGGTCTTCAGCAAGGTCCTGGAATCTATCCTCACCCGCCGCATCCACCAGCATCTCCGCCAGCACCGCCTCCTTCCCATTACCCAGTGTGGCTTTCGGCCATCCTTCTCTTCCGACAACCTTCTCCTTCACCTCACTCATCTCCTTTCTGAACAGCTTAATTCCCGTCGCTCTGCAATCTTCCTCTCCCTGGACCTCGAACGTGCTTATGACCACGTATGGCATTCCGGTCTCCTCTTCAAGCTCCCAACCTTCGCCCTTCCCATTAATTACGTCCGTCTGATCGGCTCCTTTCTCTCCCGCCGTCCTTCCTACGTCACCATCCATAACACGGATTCCTACACCTTTTTTCCCTCCACGGGTGTGACCCAAGGCTCCGTCCTCTCCCCCCTTCTGTACCTTTTGTATACGGTGGACATGCCGCTGCTGTCACCCCGTCCACCTTCTCCTGCTTGCCGATGACACCGCCTTCCTTGCCCTTGCCCCCACCCTGCAGCGCTCCCAGCACCTTCTCTAATCCCATCTTGACCGGTTCACCACTTGGTGCAACCAGTGGTTGCCTAAGGTCAATCCTCCCAAAACCCAGGCGATCATTGTAGGCAAAACCACCCCTTCCTTCCGCCCCCTTGATTTCAATCTCACCGTCTATGGCTGTCCTATCGCCCTCACCCCCACCCTCAAGTACTTTGGCGTCACCCTCGACCGTCGACTCTCCTGTACCCCACATCTCCGGACTATCCAAGCCAAGGCACGCTCCTGTCTCCATCTCCTCAAGCTCCTTTCTGGCCGTACATGGGGTCTAGACCCCTCCACCATACTCCACACCTATAAATCCCTCATCCGCCCTATCCTTTGTTACGCCCATCCGTCCTGGAACTCCACTCCCCCTACCTTTCACAAATCCCTCCAAATCCTTGAACAGCCTGCTCTCGACCTCGCCTATCGCATCCGTCTCCCCTCCCCCAAGCGGATCCTGTATGATCTCATTCCATTCCCCCACCTCCTCCTTTTCCTTGAGAAGATACGGATCGTGTACACCTCCCGCAAACTCGATCCTCCTAACTTGCTTGTCTCGCCAATCCTCTCCCGCCCCCGCTCGCTGCCACGCCTGTATTCCCACATCTCACCTGGTCTCCATCTCTCTACCCTCCTTACCCTCTCTCAAGGTGGCTTCCGCCAGCTCCCCCTCCCTGATGATGTCCTCCTTCCCTCCATATACCCTCCCTACCAACTTTGATCCTCCTTCCCTCTTCCTGTCTCTGTTCCTTTGGGCACCCTCCCTCCCTCCTCCCTGTCTCCCCACTCCTCCCCTGGGCTTCCCCTCCCCTGTCCCTCTACTCCTCCTCCCATCTCCTCAGCCATTGGCGTCTTTGTTCTCCCCTCTCCACCCCTTCTTCCCCTCTTGGTATGTTCCCGGAATCGCACATTCTACGTGGACTTTCGCGCGCCGGAGATCATCGCCATCAGTGTCTCGTGTGTGCCGTCGTGTTTAGTGTTCAGTGTCCACCGTCGCACTCCGTCGTTCACCTGTGCCGTCATCGTCTTCAGTGTTTGTGCGTCGTATCAACAGTTTCAAGTGTGGACCCTCGTCGAGTGTGAACGGCTCTGTTTTGTCTTTCTGTGTCAACTGTTTTCTTGCCCACTGTTATGTAACCTATGTATAATCTTTCTGTCTTTTCTCATTGTGTATCCTCTGGCTGAAGAGCAGCATAGAACGCTGCTGACAGCCTGCCTGTTGTACAGGTTTTTAAATTACAATAAAGAAAAAAGAGACGATGTATGTGATACTTTTATGCTAAAGTGGCATATGAAAATTTCCAGAATTTTCATGTGGTTTGCCGGAATATAATACCACTTACGCGACTGTTCTCGGTATCAACCACATAGTAATATGCTACTGCTCACTTGCACAGTAGACCCGTCTTGAACAAGCCAACTGTGACGTCACAGAACTTTCCATCAAATGATCTTCATAATTGGATGCTCCTTTAAAATGAAGCCCTCTGATTGTTTAGGGGGTGAGTCTATGCGAGCCCCCACCCACCTTCCTCATCCTTATTCTGCTTCTGTCCGCTATAGTGGCTGTTCTAGCTGTTTTGTATGCGTCTGCCTAAGATGAATCGTAGCAGCAACAACTTCAACGTCAGCGGCAAGCACCACAGATTTGCAGAGGACGAACTACCACGTAAGTAAACGACTTTTTCCGTCCATCTGTGGTTAAAATAATTTCGGTTGTTAAATTCTATAGCGAATTTCTTGGCAATAACTGAGTTTCTTTTCCCTTGTAACAGCACAGCTCGAGGATCTCATTCTGGAGTGTAAGGAGCGACAGGATGAGGAAGAGGCTGGACTATGGAGGACACTCCATTCTGTTCATGTTGAGATCTAGTCTCCTGTGGAAAATCCACAGTCAGGGCTGCCTTGTAAGTATAGAAAAATCTGTACTTTGTGTTTGTAGCAGTGTACTGCCGTTCAGATTTTTATTTCATGTTTGTTCTTGTTACAGCATACATGCCAGGAATGCTGGCTGAGCTAGAGGCAATGTTGGAGGCTGAAAAAGAACAACTGCAACAGTAACAACATGCTGGGGAACAGCCTCCATCTGTGAATTTCCCACCACAACAGTCACATATCTACAGATAAAAATAATAATTCCATAGTGGTTGTTGTGTAATCTTTTTTTTCCAAAAAGTCTTACGTGATCTTTTTGTTATGGCAAACATCATCTATCTTTTGGACGAAATACATAACAAGCTGGAGGTTTTTCACCAGCAGCAAAAGGTGCTGGTATAGTCTCTAGACCATAGTCGGTCGTGTCACCAGTCATGTGAACAGATATATAACAAAATTTTGTGGTACTAAACTATATTTCGATTGTGCCTGTGTAGCAATATACGAGAGAGGAAGTTTTTTTTTCCTTTAACAAATCTGTGTAATTGTTATACCATAAGATTTTGGCTAATTAGGTGGTTGTATGGCAGATCGGACTCTCAGATATCAAAATTATCTGCGAGCCATGGTGAATCAGGGCTCGAGCTGCCTCTACCAGAATGGGCCGAAGCAGCGCCTGAGAACTTGGAGGAGATGATTGCCTCCTGGCAACAGAAAGATGGCATTATCAGAACTACTGACTCAGGTAAATAATAATGATAATAATAATAATTATTATTATTATATTCACACGTCTCTCTCTCTCTCTCTCTCTCTCTCTCTCTCTCTCTCTCTTTCTCTCTCTCTCTCTCTCTCTCTCTCTCTCTCTCTGCGTGTGTGTGTGTGTGTGAGGGGGGGGGAGGGTTCTTAGTATTTTTAATCAACTTGGTTTTCTTCTACACTTCACAGACAATGCGTTTATGTGATTCATTAATGTACTTTCTCCTTCTACAGCTAGTCAACAGACAGTACCTGGCAGAGGACTACCTGCGCACCTGACCCCCGTGTGCATGCAGCGTGCGCGGCCTGCACAAAAGCTCGCACTACCCATTAAGGACCGGCCTGTCTGCCACTGGCTAGAGAAACAACAGCGCCACAACCCAAAGTCGCAGCCAGCTTCTCCTCAACCAGGTTGTTCATTCTGGTCAAGCCAGGGGACCGGCGCTCCATACCGGCGTCCTACGCCACCACGACCATTACCATTATTTAGTTCTGATACCAATATAGATCGTAATATGGCTAGTAGCAGTCCCCTCCCCCATCTATTATAGTAAATAGGATTACAAACGCTATGCCAGAACTAGACTACGTTGTGACTGAGGACGTGTTTTATGAGTGCATCTCGTTTACAAGAATCGAGAATCTAGCAAGGTGGTACAAGGATATTACAAGTTTCCTGCTGGCGTGCCGCCCTTTCATGGAGAGACAGTTCATCAAACTTGCAAATGGTCCACGATATCACTCTGTGAAATGCAGTGCAGTACTATGGTGCAAACTATCGCACCCCCCAAAAGAGGAAGGTGCTCTCGAAGAGAAAAGTATTGTCTGTCTTTGGAGAACAACAAAGTGATCTCATGGGGGACTGCGATCATCATTAGATGAGCTCACCTTGAGTGCTATTCAAATCAAGCTTTCAGACATGTCCGGTAGAGGATCTGGTAAAGCACTCAGCCATGTTGTACATATCGACATCCAATCACGTCTGCAACACACAATAAATAGGAGGCCCAGCGACATCAAGCCACCGAAAGATACAGCTGACAAGAAGGCGTGTATTAACGTCCAAACTAAAATAGACAACGCCTATTTCACTTGGTCAATCCTGGCTTATGAAATAAATTATTAGGTACATCCAGAACGCTCAGACACCCAGATAAATACCATATTTGTGTTACGTTAAAACTTCGATGGTATTGATTTCCCCATTAGACTTCAGGACATACCAAAATTTGATAAGCATAATGAGGGTATTTCTGGTAACGTTTTCGATCTGAAGAAGAAGAACAAGCCAGATAACGATGATGATGGCAATGGTAAAATTACCCAGAAATCGTTGGACCACTCCATTTATCATAATTTGGTCAGCGCAAGCTGCGTGTAAACATGCTGGTAATTTCAGATGAGACTGAAAATCAACACTTTGTGTGAATCAAGGATATGTCAAATGATGTAGTACATGTCGAAACGCTGACAGAGGAAGATAAATTCTTTAAGTTTAAGAATAATCACCGCCAGAAATGATGTCCCTTTGTAGGGTATGCTGACTTTGAGTGGCTTCTCACTCCTGTGACACGATGTGACGGGGATCCCACAACCTTACATACAGCCTTCACTGAAAAACATGCGCCATATGTAGCAGTGTACCAAGTGGTTTGTACCTTTGATTCCAGTCTTAACCATTACCGATAATTTGTCGGGGATAATCCTGCGTTTTGGCTGCTCACTGAGCTTGAAAAAGTTTCATGGGAGTTTGATAAGCTTTCCAGCGACATCATCCCCACAACCGAATCACAGGAGAATAAAGATTTGTACAGCAACATGGTAGACTGTCACATCTGCAGGCTGCCTTTAGATAGATTCCTCATATGGACCACTGTCATCTAATACGGAAGTTTTGCGGTGCAACTCACAAAGCATGCAACCTGAAGTATCAATTACCATACACATTCCCGTTTGCTTCCATAATTTGAATGGGTATGATGCTCACTTTTTTGTTGAGCACTTGGCTAAATTCGGTATGGAGAAATATCAGATAAGTGTCGTGCCTAAGAGTGTAGAGAAATAAATTTAATTCTCCAAACGAATGAAGCTCTCTTTCCTTCACTCTGTACGTTTAATGTAGGCACCACTCCAGAAACTTGTTGAAACAGTGTATCAGGAGGACATGCACATCACCTGAGGTGTATTTCACGATGACACAAGCTTTCAACTTGTGACTAGTAAGGGGTTTTCCCATATGAGTATCTGGATACTATGGCAAAACTCAACACAACAAGACTATCTGACATAATTGCCTTCACTAATAATCTCAAGGGCTATGCCATAACAGATGCAGAGGATGAGCATGCTGTGAATGCCTACCAGGAATTGAGTATCCCAACTTTGGACATTTACACAAAGCTGTACATGGATATGGACATACACTTGCTGGTGGTCATTTACAAAAAATTCCAGACTGTATGCAGGACTGCATAAAAACTCGACCCTGTCTTTTATTACATGGCACCCAGGGTTCTCTTGGGAAGCAATGTTCAAGAAAATGAAGAAACCTATCCGCTGTGGACATGCTTCGTTTCTCTGAGTGGGGTATCCGTGGGGGACTTTGCCAATGTGTCCATAGACATGCCAAGGTAAATAACCTCCAGATGGTGAGATGTTCAAGACATCTGATGAGTCTAATTGCATCATGTATTTGGATGTGAATAACTTATTGAGGCATGCCATGTAATAATCGCTGATGATTGGTGGGTTTCAATGGGTGCCAAAAGAAGATCTCAAAGGGTTAGGTGAGATATTCAAAAAGGGTGGCATGGAGGATGATTCTGATGAAGGATATGTTGTGGAGGCAGACCTCTCATACTCTATTAGTTTGCATGATTCACATGCCGATTTTCCAGTATGTCCGAGATGCACAGGTTCCATCCTGAAACTGATGACAATGCTTCAGGACAAGCAGAAGTACGTTATTCATTACAGTTATCTCTAACAGTGTATTAGGTTAGGGATGGTTCTGGTTGGAATTACGCATGCTATCTTCTCCTAACAGGAACTCTGGTCGAAGGAGTATACTGATTTAAATACCGCAAAAAAGGGCTTCTGTGATGTGTGACTTCGAAAAATATTTTTTTAAATTTAATGAATATTGAATTGTTCGGGAAAACTATGGAGAATTTAAGAAACCACCGCGATATTCTTTTTATAACCAAATAGGATGGGTGTTATGACGTAAGGAAATGCATTGCTATAGCAAAGTTCTAACGGATCACCATATTCAATGACAACTTTGTCTCTGTGGGGATGACGAAGGCTGCAGTAGAGATCCCGAAATCTGTCTATGTGGGGAAACTACACATGTACTTCTTCCATTACGAACTTGCGAAAACTCATCTCACTAGTCAAGGTTACTTTATATGAATGCAGGTAGCTTCATCTACTGGATGAAGAAGCACGATCAATATGAAGTAATTAGGTACCATAGTAATGAATTCAACATGTCTTCATACACGGCCAATAACCCTTACAGTATTTTTCCACACAACAAGAAGGTTATCAGCCTAATGATATATGAGGCGAATGGATTGCCAATTATAGAGTTCTTAGATTTAAGATCAATTATGTATGCATATCAAGCATTCGGGAGTGTCTCTCAGAGGTGTCGCTAAGGGTGGGCATCGTGTTGTGTCAAGCACCCTCATGATCGAAGATTATTTCCGGTGCGTGTACAGAGGTGATCATGGAGCTCTGCCACAGCTGTGGCACATGGGGCAGTACTCTCATATTCAATCACGAGGGCATGAGGTGTACATTGTGCTGCAGTCTAAAATCGTTCTGTCAACTCGTGACGATAAGCAGGTCATTTGTGAGAATGGGATTGAAACCTTCCTGTACTCACACTATTCACTTCGTGACGTGGGTAGAGGGAATGATAGGGAGTGAATCATGTTGCAAGGGGAATGAATGTACGTGAAAAAGTATGACCAATTCATCACAGTCTAAATAGTTGTAGAATTCACACCACGTGTGCTACAGCATAAATAGTTTTTTTGCATCTACACCACACTGCAAATAGTTCTTTTTCAAGCACACCATAGGTGCCACATTTTGCCTGCGCACCATGTGTGCCTTGAATAGTAGGAAAAAAATTATAAAAATCCAGTAAAAATTATAAAATCTGAAGAATAAAACTGTATAAAAATTGAACTGCTGCGTATTTTATTCCGTAATCCGATGAGACCAATGACTACGCTGTCTGGTCTCCTTCCCCAAACCAACCAACCAACCAATCTGACAGCACATCATAAAAAAAATGTTACCAGGTACATGTGTAAATAGACTAGTGTTTAAGTTTCACCTGCTACTAGCCATCCAAAAGTCTGATTAGTTTGTTAGTTTGTAGTATTCGTTTTCCAGTCCACTGCAGCTTGTAGATATTTCGGATACCTCCAGTTCTACTATTGTAATATTATCCCATTATCCTCCTGGATACATCTAGTGCTACTATTATAATATTGTCCATGGATACACAGCCCATTGTAAAATAAATAAATAAATAAATAAAAATTTAAAAAAAGAAACTGTCATATTGCTTACAATTGCTTGGACTGTAGGCTGTAGTTATTATTTGTAATAGTATTAGTATAAGGAAAAAGTACCTATGCTTTTAGTGCTGAGTCTCATACTCAGGCCAGTGTGAAACCTTAAATTGGTTGTACTGTGGGCTATAATTATAAAAAAAGTACCTCTGCTTGGCTGTTCTATCTCACTGTAGAATACGAAAGTATCTGTTTCTAACAGAATCACAAAGAATCAAATTTTAAATGGAACCTCCAGGAAGGTTAAAATTGTGTGCCTGACCGAGACTCGAGATACAGTGTTTGGTGAGAATGTCTCTGTTGCACCAACATCCTCTGTGTGTGCTCTACGAAAGGTATATCTTTAAATATAAAGTGCCTACGCTCATTGTCATTGAAACCCTGAGCGTCTGCAATGATGCTCACACCTTGAAATGCCATTGTGAAATGCTCTTGGTTCAAATGGTTCAAATGGCTCTGAGCACTACGGGACTTAACTCCTGAGGTCATCAGTCCCTTAGAACTACTTAAACCTAACTAATCTAAGGACATCACACACATCCATGCCCGAGGCAGGATTCGAACCTGCGACCGTAGCACTCGCTCGGTTCCAGACTGTAGCGCCTAGAAGCGCTCGGCCACTACGGCCGGCAAATGCTCTTGGTTTGACATAACACTTGTTCATTTACACTGCTTGGTGCACAACACCAGTGAACGGACAACAGTTAATCACATGCTCACCTAGAACTAGAGCATACGCCATGGTGGGAGTTGGGAAATTTGCCCAAGCTTCAAATAAAGTTTGTAAATCTATAGGTTCAGAATTATCAGGTTCTGTTTTGAACAGTCGATTTTGATGATCTGTGTCAACTCCATTAACCCCCTGGACAGAGTAGACATCCTTCTTCCCCATAGTAAGAAGCATGCATGTCAAATGCTTGACTGTACACATTTCCATCCCACTGCAGGTGTAAATTATCATATAGGTCGAATTCTGAGTTCAGATTCCTTCTTCTGTTAGTCTGAAATGCAAGTATGATGAATCTTCGTGTCTCCACTTGAACAGCCGTTTTAATAGCCCATGTATGTCTGCTTGCAGTCGGAAGCACAGAATATGCGAAAAGCCCCCATGAAAGGAATGTTGATGGTAGAAATACGCCTGCATTCAGAACTTTTAAAAGCTTCAAATGCTGCTCATCAGATACAGTGATGTGTGGCATTCCCCATTTTATTTTATTCGTGGTGATCTCGTTCTCTTCATCAGCTCCTTGAGTGTACGAGTTGTTATCTGTTTCACTCCATACCAAGATAAGTTCCTGTTTAGCGTTCATAACAATTCGCTGCATATCTTGAATGAACCCCATAAGTGCTCTTAGGGGTATACATCCAGTAAATCTTATGTACTCTTCAACAGGTCTACCTTCTGCTTTGTGTACGAGCCATCCTGCATTTTCTAAATTGCACCAATCCGAGGAGGTTGCGGAACCATATGTTTTAGCAATTGACATTATACCTACATTATGAGTACAGTGAATCTCAACCCCATTAAGTTCATGCCGTATCTCGTGAAACAGAAGTGCTAATTCAGTACGTGTAAGGTTCGATACCTTACGCCTCACTTGGGCCCGTCAATAGTTAGACTGTTGGTGACTGGAAACATGTTGCCTCATCGGAAGAGTCTCGTTTCAAACTGTATCGAGTGGACTTGTACAGGTATGGAGACAGCCTAATTAATCCATGGACCCTGCATGTCAAGCAGGGGACTGTTTAAGCTGGTGGAGGTTCTGTAATGGTATGGGACGTGTGCAGTTGGAGGGATATGGGACTCCTGATACCATTAGATACGACTCTAACATGTGACACGTACGTAAGCATCCTGTCTGATCACCTCCATTCATTCATGTCCACTGTGAATTCCAGTGGAATTGGGCAATTCCAGCAGGACACTGCGACACCCCACGCTTCCAAAATAGGCACAGAGTGCCTCCAGGAACAATCATCTGCGTTTAAACACTTCCTCTGACCACCAAACTCCTCAGATATGAACATTATTAAGCATACCTGGGATGCCTTGCAATGTGCTGTTCAGAAGAGATTTCCACCCCTTCATACTCTTACAGATTTATGGACAGGCCTGCAGGATTCATGGTGTCAGTTCCATCCATCACTACTTCAGATTTTAGTTGAGTCCATGCCTCGTCGTGTTGCGACACTTCTGCGTGCTAGTGGGGGCCCTACACGATATTAGGCAGTTGTACCAGTTTCTTTGGCTCTTCAGTGCACTCCACAGTGCTTTTAACTGCACGCATCGCTGCCAGGATACAGTTATTGAGATACCGCTTCTTCTTTACCGTCTTCCTCTTCTTTCAGTGTGCGGCTTACATAATACAGTTGAAGCCCATACAAAATTTTACTGTACGTGGTTTTATCAGCTACAAGTGCTGCAGTGTGCTGTCCAATACCAATATTCTTTCTCGCACATATTGCCTTGGCTTTATCAGGTAAAAATCGATCTGCAATGTGACTTGTGGGGAGATCTTTATGTTTTACGTATAAGATGTCGTGTTCCATTCACGAATTGTCAAGCAGGTTTATCCCTTTATCAACTAGAGCCAAGCGTGTTTGAAGCTTTGTACCAGATCCCCAGTATTTATGCTCAGTAATACGCAATTCAACTTGAATTTTGTCGATAATACCGCAACCTCCTGTAATGTGTCTCATATGGAGGATTTTACGCTACTGTGCTGGCTGTGCTCTGCGCACCCCATTATATAGCAAACTGCTAGGGTCGATCTAACAGTTTTATGTTGCAGGAAAACCATGCCATTTAACCAGTGCTCTATTCCCGTTGTGTCTTATGACGTGCTCCGTGAGTAACACATGTGATTCTGAGATCTTTTGCAGTTCCTCTGTATAAAAGCATCTTGAACCTTAAGTATCAGTGCTACCCTTTAAGATTCTAGACCGAGAATTTATTCTATGCATTTTGGAAACTATTTTAATATGGTAGTATACCGTCATCATGAGTCCATTATCGCCGGCCGCGGTGGTCTCGCGGTTCTAGGCGCGCAGTCCGGAACCGTGCGACTGCTAGTAGGGTCGCAGGTTCGATCCTGCCTCGGGCATGGATGTGTGTGATGTCCTTAGGTTAGTTAGGTTTAAGTAGTTCTAAGTTCTAGGGGACTAATGACCACAGCAGTTGAGTCCCATAGTGCTCAGAGCCATTTGAACCATTTGAGTCCATTATCACAAACATCGATTGCTCTCATTTTTATTGTATGATGTTTAGTTCGACTGTGCTGCTCGATCATCTGTGGGAGGATATCTGTCCTTTTGTGTCCCCCTGGTTCGCTGGATGGTAATGTGCTTGTCTCCCATGCACTGGGCGCGGGTTCGATTCCCGGCCAGGTTGCCAATTTTCTACTCTCGGGGACTGGGTGTTCATCATTTCATACATATCGTCGGCGGTAAGTCACTCAATGTGGCGCCAAATGAAATAGCACTAACACGTGGCTGTCGAACCGGAATGGGACCTCCCAGCCAACAATGCTATAAGATATTTTTTTGTCCATTTGTATCCACATTTTGGCTTTCACTGTTCTGTTCAGACTTTCCAAGATACTCGCATTCAGGAGGGTGAACGTCCCATACCGCTCCATAATCGCCTTGAAATATCTATTGTAAAACGCACCGCTGTGATCTATTTGAAAGTTGTCCGGGGCATCGATTTGTTCCTGTATCTGGCAATCGCCAATGTATCAATGACCATTAAAATACACTTGAAACCAATAGTCTCATGTGAATATTTTCTCATATCCACAAGATCAGCCTGCCATATGACATCCAAACGTTTAATCATAACATGCCTACAAGGGTCAGTTTTGCATCCTGGTTTGTGCAGTTCTTGAAGTAGACCTACTGCCTTCACACTTATTCGATTATACCTCTCTCTCTAAGCTCTGAAATTATTGACACGACTTCATTCGAATGAGCATTATTACCACAGCAGCTGATGCCATGAGCAGTCGTAGTCGATCTATTAGCTCATTGAGATCATTGTGGCATATATACTAAGTGGGCTGATTGCTGACTCTTTATGAAGAATGTCAATACCTTCACCACTGCTATATCGATCGTCTAATAATATAGGTTTTATAATGTCTCTGTATTTCTCACTGCTTTCGTTTCCTGCTTTCCTCTGTGCACCAGTCAACTGTAGTATCTTACCATACGTCTCCAGATCCTTGTGCGAAAATTTCACTGTCTTTGAAGGTTTTAGAAAAATGAGGTTCATTAGACCCGGCGTTCTTTGAAATTCCCACCGCCTGTCTGTACCGTTTTGTCCTTTCATCTTTTAGGCTGCATGCCCAACATTTACGGGTGTCTGACCCTGCCACCAAACATTTTGACTGTCTGGGCATTGCTGCAACGTTTAATGAAACCGGCCATAGCATCATCATTGTCGTTGTGTGGTTTCACCCAGAGCTCCCTGAGAGATTCAGTGACTGGTTTAAATTTTTCTGTCAGTGTATGCTCCCAATCTAAGTATTCTAACTTTAGCCATGCAAATTTCTCTAGGACGGCCTTCTGCATCTGTGTGTGTTCATGCTTTGTCGACATCATGTTATCCACTAAACAGACTTCTTCACAGACTGTATCCTATATACGCTCTGTGTAGGTAAGTAGTCTACTTTCTTTCTCAGAATCATCTCGGTGTACATCTCAAGTACCTCAATCCTAGCAGTTAAGTCGCTGACCATTATCAGTTTTTCCCTAGTTATACATAAAGGAACTCCTGGAAGTTTCGTTTGTACCGTACCAACCGTCCTTTGTCTTGTTTTATCAGTAATGAGAAACCTGTTCTGCTTGTGATTCCTGCAATTTGAGCATATCCTTATAAATTCATTAAATGATATGGTTCAAATGGTTCAAATGGCTCTGGGCACTATGGGACTTAACTGCTGTGGTCATCAGTCCCCTAGAACTTAGAACTACTTAAACCTAACTAACCTAAGGACATCACACACATCCATGCCCGAGGCAGGTTTCGAACCCGCGATCGTAGGGGTCGCGCGATTCCAGACTGTAGCGCCTAGAACCGCTCGGCCACTCCGGCCGGCTCATTGAATGGTGTATCTGTTCCTACATGCACCTGGTAAATATGCTTCATATTCCAAATGCCTTGTTTGAAAGCTGTAATGAGGTTTGCATTATCCCGTACCAGCTATTTCAGGATTCAGGAATACGTCTGACTCAGTTAAAATACATCATCACCCATATGATGATCACAACAGAAGTATCGTAGAATTTGATCCTGCTATTCCACAGCAATATCATTAAATATGAATACCTTGTTTGGCTTTAGTTTATCAAATGGAGGAATTTGACTGCTTTGACTGAATGTCGAGTATATTACATCATCTATGCCCTGGAGTATCTTCTGCAGGAGCTGATACTTAGGCTGAAACAGCGTTTTTGAAATACTGCAGACGCTCTCAAAGCGGACCCCACCTCGGTGTCTTAGCAGTGTCATGACTACATTTGTCTTATCACAGGTGGATGGACCTACAATTATAGGTCGTATATTACCGGAAAGGAGTGTTACATTCTTCTTCTTCTTCTGGTCTTCTTCCGCATCATCAAAGGACCAGTCGCTTACAACAAAGCCTTTTGGCCTCGGTTGCTTCACCCACTCTGACATCGTACCGACATTAGGGCTGGCATACAAGGGGCTTTTATAGATAATGTATGTGGCCACAATAGAGCAGTCTCTTTAGCAACTGAGCTACAATGGCGACATTCTAATCAAAAGGAATTCATCCACGTACCTCTTTATTCAGGAACACCAGAAAGTTTCCACTGCCATAAGAAAGTAGGCGTTGCCTGTAATGACAAAAATAATCAGAGTTTCAGTATAGTTATTTTCTTTCATGAGGCACCTTGCTGTTGTATATTGCCATTAAATAATTCCCATTATAGAGGCAAGGAAAAAATGAAAACATGGCTTACAATAGTATACATACATGTATTTACACATTAGCAATCTTACATTGGATGCAGTACTTCAGAAAAATCCACTGGTTCGTTCATTGTGTTCATAAATGTACAGTATTTAGCAAATAGAGGTGCCTTGTATGCACAGCATTCACCACGGATTTCCCTCAAACTGATGGGCATATCATAAATCTCAAGTATTCTATTTTGCAGATTTGTCATTGATGTCTTGTATGCCTATGTTCTTCCAACCCTAGCCTGAAAGCCAATGATCATGCCTTTTGGACGTCAGAAAAATCGCTCCATTTCCGCATCACGACAACGACTGCATTGTTTTCCACTTACCCCCGATACGCTTTATATACCCTCCACTGCTTGTGCTGCCTTCTGTGAGTGGTTATTGCACGATGATGTCAAACATAGGCGGTGGTCATCTTAATGTGACTAGCACGATCATATGGGGTAGAAAGTAAAAACTGGGACTGAGTTAAGAATTTTTTGGTAGGGGAGGGGGGGGGGGGCGCTTCAGGGATGGTGAATTATCGACAGGTGAGGAATTAACGTCTAGCGTGTCCTAGGGAATTGTGTTGTGACCCTCGCTGTTCTTGTTCAATGAACTTGCGGACAATATTAATAGTAACCTCAGACGTCTCGCGTACGGTGCGGTTATCTACAATGAAGTACTATCTCAAAGAAGATGCGTAAATATTCAGTCATATCTTGATAATGTCTCAGTGTGATGCAAAGATTTGCATCTTGGTTTAGGTATTCATAAATGTAAATTTGTGCGGTTCACATAACGGAAAAAGTAGTATCGTGTAATTGAAATACCACTGAGCGACAGATGATATCGAGCAACTCATAAAAATATCTGGGTTAACGATTTGTACTGATATGAACTGGAATGATAACATAGTCTGAGTCGTAGGTAAAACACGTGGCAGACTGGGGATCGTTGGTAGAATACTATGGAAATCCAGTCAACCTACATAGAAGGCTGCGTAGAAAATACCCGTGCGACCAGTCCTCGAATATTGCTCGAGGTTTTGTGACTCCTACCATATTGAACTTGCAAGGGATATTCAACGGATACAGACAAGGGCAGCACGAATAGTTACAGATCTGTTTGACCCGCGGGAGAGTGTCACTGCGATGTTAAAAGAGCTGAAATAGGAGAATCTTGAAGATTAACGGAAAATCTCCCGAGAAAGTCTACTGACAACCCGGCTTTAAATGATGATTTTAGGAATATACTAAAACTCTCTAAGTATCGCTTCCATTGAGACGCTGAAGACAAGACTACACTAATTACACCACGCACACAGACATTTAAGCAGTCATTTTTCCCACACTTCGTATGGGAATGGAACAGGAGGAAACCATGATAACTGCTACAATGGGAAGTACTGTCTGCCATGCACTTCAAAGTGGTTTGCATGGCATGAATGTAGACGTACATGTATCAGAATTTTCTCACTTCGCCAATTACTTGACGATCCCGAGACTGATGGCTAATTTCCTACCCGTTACCCCCCGTTACCTTCATCTTTCTTTGATTTACTTACAATCCATATTCTATGCTCATTAGTCTGTTCATTCCATTCCTGTAATTTTTCACCAATGTCTATGTAGACAGCAATGTCATCAGTGAATCTTATTATTGATATCCTTTCTTCCTGAATTCTAATTTCTCGTCTGAAATTTTCTGTTATTTTTGTCACGGCTTTTTCGATGTTGAGGTTGGACGCTAGGATAGAAACACTGCTTGAATTAGGCCCTTTTTAATCCAAGCACTTCCCTCCTGGACTATCGTTCTTAGTATTCACTTGTGGTTCTTCTACATAGTGTTTATTATCCGTATTTCCCTACAGCTTATATCTGTTTTTCTCACAATTTGAAAAATCTTGGGCCATTTTATTTTGTCAAACACTTTTGGTATTTAAACAATACCTATGAATGTGTTTCGATTTGTCTTAATTCTTGCTTCCCTTATCAAGAGCAACGTAAGAACTGCCTCTCTTTACCTTTCCTAAAGGCAAACTGATCGTCATACAAACATATATTCAATTCTTTTCCATTATATAAGTAAAGCACTTTACTGCGTCAATCACTTGTTCTTTTTTTCACGTCACGTTTCGATGGTTCGAACTGTCAGCCACAGGAGGAGAATTGTCTTCTTACATTCCTGGTTTAGTGTACAGCGCAGGCGCCTTTTCACAGCAGCAGACTATGTACAGGGCAGGATATGTTACGTATTCTTCAGCTGGTAAACCTGGCTTTTCGGAAAAGGCACTGTTTAAGCTAAAAAGAGAACATGAATATGTGAGAGTAAAGTGTACTTACAAGGAAAGTAGAATCGAAAACACGGTGCATACGCTACTTAATAGCATTTGCTCTTCAGCCTACATTATGTTTACACTGCCACTCCACACAAAGAAGTTATACATGTCAGAAATGTGCTTTCCTACACTGATTACATAGATAACTGAAATGTGCAATAAATGGAACTTGGTTATTTGTTTATTGGCCACACAATTCAATTATCATTTTAAATGTTTTCAGATTTATACTATCGCAGCACCCGGCACTGTCCTTATTACATACTCCTATCA
Organism: Schistocerca gregaria; assembly: GCF_023897955.1. Lineage (NCBI taxonomy): Eukaryota > Metazoa > Arthropoda > Insecta > Orthoptera > Acrididae > Schistocerca > Schistocerca gregaria. Next base: position 439,470,555 of record NC_064931.1, on the reverse strand, counting down.
GTCAGTTTACGATTTTTTTGGGTGGGCTCGGGTGGGTGGGGGTGGGGGAGGGGGGAGAGGAGGTACCAACGTGAAATGTTCAACTATATACAAGGAATTCATATGTAACTCGCAGCCATGGAACACGGCTTAAGAACAGTGGTCGTAAGAAGATCCTAACCGACAGGAATCTGAGACGAGCACCTTCCCTTGTCAACCACATTCAGTGCGAAAATTACGAAAGGAATGCCACGCAATGGATATATGTATGGGGTAACTCGCAAAAGGTTATCGCTCCCTGCGGTACATAAAGCTACAAGTCTTCAGTGGGCCAAACAACACAGAAATCGGGCAATGTCGAACTGCAGTCCTGTGCTGTAATCAGTCTAGTAATGATTTTGCCTCTTTTTCAAATCATGCAAGACGTCGAATGCACCGACAGCCCAATGAGACGTTAGGCGTTTAACCCGCCGTGTCTGGGTTGCCGGATCTCTTTTTGTGACGACCTTTTTTCATGGAGCCCTTGAATGCCAGCCCTAGCGTGGTAAACAACACAAAAAGCTCTACTATAGCTTCAGCGAGAGGATTAGTAATTCCCTCGAGGAGTGGCAGGTTGTGTCACTGTGATTTTGTTTGTAGGTCTGGGTGCGATCACTCACTGATACAGTCCCATGTAGAAGATAGAAGAGAGAAAGCGACTGAAGAGTAGCTACTTTCTGGCGGAAGGGGGCGGGGGGGGGGGGGGGGGGGGGAAAGTAGTGCTGTGGGAAAAAAACTTTTTGCAACAGTCTGGGTGGGTGGTAGGACTACCGGCGCATTTATGCTGTCAGCAGCGACAGTTCATGCATGGATGTTAAGAAATGTTAGTAGGGGGTAGGTTACCTTTGTAATTGGGAGCCGACAATGTCTCCTGGACCAACATATCTGAAACACGTCAGTATCGTCATCAGAGAGGTCAATCTTATCATAAAATCGGCCGCTCGGAGTAGAGAGTCGTGTGGGATTTGTTTGCGCTTTATGTATTTGCGGCTTCCCGGCTACCGTTTTGTAGGCTGTTTGAATGCAGCTGGCGGTGTCAGTCAGATTTTCTGCGACACAGGTGTGCGCCGATATTGTGTTGTATTTCTGCTTAGTTTAAGCTTGCCGTAAGTGGCTAATTGTCCCTAAAGAAACGTGTTTTTCAGCTCTTATGCCTTCACTTGTGATTGTGACCGTAGTTTGCTAAAGGGATCGTTTGAGTGTCGCGATCTCTTTTACAGTTTTGTGGCGTGTTTATCGAATACCTCCACGAGCGTAATAAACACTTACGTATCCTACTGCATCTCGACTAGGCCGCTAAATCACTCTAATTGTATAGAAAATGGTAGAAACATTTGGAACAACGAATGAAACTTAGGAAACAACATACTCGCAGTTTGGTAGCTCTCCGGGTCTAATCACCGACGAGTGGCTTCATCAGAACATGACAAGCTGAAGAATGTTGTAACGCTCTTCGTAGCCGTACTGAAAGGATTGTAAAGGCGAGAGGCGGTATTCCGATGTACTTACTACCTGACTTGCATCAGCAAAAAACAACGGTAGGACGAAGAATACTGTTTCTGCCGCCCTGAAAATACGGGCTCCGGTTCGGAGAATTTGGAGAATGAGGGAAGACTCGGAGCGACGGGTCGGCAGATGGGCAGATGTTGTGCGGGTGGCTGACGCATGCGCGTGACACGCAGCGGAGAGGCGGAGCGCGCTCAGTGCGAGTCCGGGCGCGCCACAGGCCGCTAGGACGACGCCACAGCCGCTGCCTCCGACATCGCTAGTGAGTCCGCGTCTCTTCTTACGTTCTTCTTCGTACATTTCTTGTGTGCTGGAAATCATTAATGTCTTCTGTTTGCTCATGTATTCCTAGCAATCGTAAAGACAAGTAACCACTTTGTTCATTCAACGTGATTGCTTTGAGTAACTCCTCCTCTCTTGAAATAACCTTAAGAGACGCAACGATACTTTTCTCTCACTTCACTTTCTTACAGCACAGCAAAACCAGTGGATTATTTTGGAAAATATTCAGAGTAATTAAAGTCGACGTGACTATAGGGGTAAGACAACGAAATTTTAGTATAGTCGCTGCCGTGACGCCTAATGTGCTGTCGTATTAAGTGGTAAACTATATGAAAAAGTACAAGGTGCATACTTCATCCATAGTTGTGCAGTTAGTCTCAGGTCGCTAACCCCGGTACAGATATGTCTCCATGTGGAATGTGCGGCGAATAATTTGTGGCACTCTTTCGTATTAAGTTTTCTACATTACAAGTTTTACTCCTTTTTAAAGGATTTTCTTTTAAAAAATCTATTACTGTTGCTCACTCCGCAATACGAAGAATGTAGAAGTGTGCAGTAGGTAGAAGAAAGAAACCGAGAGAAATGTACTTTACGTAGTAAGCCCTTTCAGACTGACTTTTATGTCCCGTATCACTTAACACTTGAAAGACAGAAAAGCATAAATCGCTGGACTGAAGGTTGTCTCAACCATATCGTCATAAGCCGGCCGCTGTGGCCGTGCGGTTCTAGGCGCTTCAGTCTGGAACCGCGGGACTGCTACGGTCGCAGGTTCGAATCCTGCCTCGGGCATGGATGTGTGTGATGTCCTTAGGTTAGTTAGGTTTAAGTTGTATTGAGTTCTAGGGGACTTATGGCCTAAGATATTAATTCCCATAGTTCTCAGAGCCATATCATCATAAGTGCCATGAGAGAAGTACGCTGATTTACTACATAAGGCTACTGACATAATATTCTCTTTCTTGAACCACTTAGATTTTAGACGACTGAGTGTAGGAAACCTCATAGCTCATGCAAAAACGAAAAGGTCTTCAATTTTCTGGTTGTGGTAGGTGCAGTTCCCAAAACTGTTGATGCTAAGACATCGTCAGATCATCGCGTTTGTTTGTTATGACTACGAAAGAACGTGTGTGGACACGCACCACTTGTGATATGTGTATGTTTGTTTAATAAGCGGAGAATTCGCTTGCAACATTTGTGTGTTTGTTTAATCAGCTGAGGTTTTCTGTAGCGGCAGTCTAAAATTATTTTTTAGTTCTAATACATCCTTCCGTTCAATGATATGGATTCACGCTTTTACCGTGAAAGTTATTACCTTATTTTAAGTATTACATAGGATTTTCCTTAATACTTGACCATTTGCTTCAGATGAATGATATTGTAATTGGTATAAAACTAAACTAGCGTTGAAACTTCCTGGAAGGTTAAAACTGTGTGCCCGACCGAGACTCGAACCAGATACCTTTGCATTTCGCAGGAGAGCTTCTGTAAAGTTTGGAAGGTAGGAGACGAGATACTGGCAGAAGTAAAGCTGTGAGTACCGGGCGTTGTCGTGCTTCCGCAGTTCAGATGGCAGAGCACTTGCCCTCGAAAGGCAAAGGTCCCTAGTTCGAGTCTCGGTCGGGCACACAGTTTTAACCTGCCAGGAAGTTTCATATCAGCGCACACTCCGCTGTAAAGTGAAAATCTCATTCTGTAAACAAGCCTTATTTGTGTATGACATTACTGATCCTTATAGGAAAATGATTTTGAAGGATTTGAAGTTTCTCGTGTTGCTTCAGCAGTTGGCTAAATATGTGTGGGCTGCTTACACAAAGCATCTGCAGTTTTCGTAACGTAATGCAGAGGATTTAAATAACTTCAGACTTCCAGATCTCATTTGCCGACTAGCAAACGGAGACGAAATACGTAAACATGTTTACACAAATAAATTACTGTAGCTACCTTCTGCAGGCCCGCGATTAACGTCCACATGCTGAATGCTTGGATGAAAAACTACGTCCTAGCTCGTACAGGATACCTGAAACGCGTCGAACCCTACTAACTCTACACAGGTTATTGTTCGTTTAGTCATACTTTGATTATTTGCAAATTATGATGGTGATATCTCATAAGAACGCAGTAGACCAAGACTTTATCATTAGAAAATAGAAGAATAAAAATCGATCGTTGTTAAAAAATTAGACGCAAGGGTTTTCCTGATCAAGTTGAATGTTTTATTTCCAATCGCTTCATGGCATAAACATACCAGACACACTAAACCGAAATTTGGTTCACACTGTCAACACACTGGAGTCGCGAATGGAGGAATGGAGGCTGTAATCCTTAAAACCCTTAGAACGGCATCGGGCCGATTTCCTTCCCCATCCATCAACAATCCGAGCTTGTGCTTCGTCACTGATGAACTAGTCGTCGACGGGGCTTTAGTTCCATTCTTCCTTCCTCTTTGAAACTCAAACATACCAAAAGGTGGAACGCTCGCGAAAGCGACCAGAATTGAGGAAACAGTTTTTTTTACGCTTAATTTACTGAATGGGATTCAAATTTCAGTTCCTCAATATTATATTCTAGTTACAAAAAGAAAATGGCAAAAGCTCTGTATTTCTTCACATTATTTATTCCTGTGGCGTTTTCTTCCAGTTCTTTATCATCACAGTCCAGGAAATGTTTGTGTAGTACACCAAGACGGCTGTGGAATACTATCACTGCCACTGATTTGGATTAATTGGTTTATGACGTTTGTTTATAACTGGATACAAAGAAGTAACTTTTACGAAAGTTGTCTGTAGATCTAATATTACAGTCTGCGCCATGTCTCGTTCCAGTAAAGAGTAATTACTACGCTTTAATAATCTTGGCAGATTACAAACTCTACAGTGACTGGGATTTGATTCAGCAGCTTCCAACTGTCGGTGTTGAATCAAATCGATAACAGGTAAATTGCTGCAGCTTACATTATTGCAACTCGATTTGAAATTCAGATTAAACATAGAAAAGAAGCAAAGAAAAGACTGCTTGAGGAGAAGAGGAATATGCATGTAGTTTGTACTATTCACTCAGATAAGGCAAGTGCTAATACAAACACTGTAATATTTTTGATTCCTGTTTCCTGGCACTTGTCTTTTGGAAACTTTATGTACCTTATCCTCACAAACCAGTGACGTTAGAATACTTAAATTTGGCATGCTACTAATTAATCCTATAGTGAAAGATTCTGTGGAAAGAATTTTCATTTAATAAATTGGTAAAGTATTTATGAGCCCTAAAATTTGGTTCATTTCTTCAGTGATATTTGGATAGCTGTAAAAACCCGGCAGAAGAAGATGGTGCTGGGCTAGGTACCTCGGTTGACGATCGTGGTGCCAGTAGCCCCTTCGACGTGAACCCACAGATTCTCGATCGGCTTTAAATCTGGTGGCAAGGGATGTACGGAAACTCATGCTGGTGCTCTTCGAATCAAGCAAGTACTCTGTGACCTGTGTGACACGCTGTGTCCTGCTGATACACAGCGCATCAAAATTAAAGTATCACTTTTTAGAACCCCCATAACAGTCTCCCATTGCGAGGCGTAAGTTTAAAATTTGGTTCAAAAGTCCCTAAAATATTCCTCTGTGACTAAGCAAAAGCGCGAGTGTGGCGCCATGTGACGTCACTGTCGGGCTCGGCGACGCTTGAAATAGCAAGATATGGACACAGGCCGCAGCTCGGAAATTCATGTGAGCTATAAGATGGTTAAAGATGTCGCATTGGTACGAAACTTCGATGCAATTCTTCCCAACGCTACCGTGGATGTGTTACACGATGCGAAGGTCGTCACAGCCTCTCCTACCCACATTTTACCCCGTCTTTTGACGTTTCCGCTGTGGAGGTCATAACGTGACACACAGTGTTGAAATGACGCCACTGTCTTGTGGGTGGCCGAGGAAAACATTTCAGACATTCCGCTGCTCAGAACTGGAACGTAAAGGCCTCAGGGGGTGGCGTAATGGGCGTCAGTGAAACCACCCCTTTCCCTGTGGCGTTGATTCCCATACGTTTCAAGGTTGAAAACAACAGTTCACAGTGCGATGAGAAATAGGAAGATATTCTTGATAACCTTTGATATCACTGAAACACTGGGACGATTGAGCCCTTGCCTATGCACATTGTGGGGTTGCAACTACAATGAACGTTATTGCTCCCCTTTGGAGTGGAGCGTGACCACAATTCTTACTCTCGTTCATCCGAAACACACACAGGTCTCCATATCCATCATTATCACTCATCTGATGAGTAACTGGTGCTTCAGTGACCACCTCACAAAAAGGGGCTGGACTCAGGGCGCCCCTTGCGTTGACAGCCATTGACCTCTCTATACTAAAAAGCCCATTTGCAATGGCGTTAGGCATATTTGGCCCCGAATTGCATTGACTGGAGTAGAATTGCCTTCAGTGTTGAGTTCCACTTCTAATCGAGCCGCAGGGACCAGTGAAGATATGTCTGGAGATTCCGTGGACAGCTGTGCGATACCATCCTGACTGTGATCCACCATATGACCCCAAAAACCAGGAATGATGATAGGGGATGTCATTTCATTTCATATCAGGACCACTTTGATTGTCATACGTGGCCCTCTTACAGCACAGCGCTACTTCGACGATATTCTGCGCCCAGTTTTGTTGCCCTTCATGGCAAGTGGTACTCGGCATAATTTCAGGAAGATAATGCCCGCCCGCACACCGCGAGAATTTCTACTGCTTGTCTTCATGCTTTTCAGGCCATATTGTGGCGAGAAAGGTAGCCGGATGTCTCCCAAATTTAGTACGTTTGGAGTAATATGGGCAGAGCCCTCCAACTGTCTCGGGAGTTTGACGATCTAATGCGCCAATTGGACTTTATTTGGGATGACATTCCTCAAGAGGACATCAGACAACACAGTTCATCAATGCCATGCCGAATAAATGCTGGTATAAGGACCAGAGGCGGTCCATTACGTTACTGCCTTGCTCAATTTGTGAAGCTCTTTCTCTTGAGTAAATCATCCAATTTTTCTGATATTCTGGTGGCCAAAAAGTAATAGTGCACCACAAAAATAAGGATAAATATGATAAACTGTGTGAAAGAAAAGATTCGGAATATAAAAATGTGGGTACGTTTCGGAAATGAAGTGGTAGTGTGACCTCCAGACCAGATGACAGGAAACGCTGTTGCCAACAGACTGTACGTAATTCCTTATTTATATACAGAACGAGACGTGAACAGTTTGATAATCTAAAAATAACACATATCAAAACAAAACTCTATCGTTCTGGATCCCACTGAAGATGCATTAGACTAACAAAAGGCGAAACGCGTCTGGGAGAAATAAATTACAGTTGCGGCAAGAAAGGGCTGTTTTATTTACAAAACAAATAAAGTTCATATATCCAGCAACAGCATCATCAGGTCTGATCTTGACGAACCTGAGAAAATTGTCGGCATTCTTATGCCTTCTCATGTTGTGACATGTCTCTCCTCTATTTTATTTTTTACTGTACTATCTTGAAATAATCTATTTCAAATGTATCATTATTATCATTTACTCTTCCTCAAACTTCACCGGCCTTGGAAGTCCTGATAAGGCATCTGGTACTGCATGTTCAGCAGCTTTAACACACTATATTTCCATGTCGAACTGCTGCTGGAACAAGACCCATCAAGGTAACCTATTAGGCAGCAACCAACAGTCTTTTAGGAACATCAAGGCCCTATGAATAGTGTGAATGATCGTCTTATTTCCACATGAGAAATTTTTAAACTTACAGAAGCCCCAGACTGTGACAAGTACTTCTTTTTCTGACACCATAGAATTTCTTTAATACTTTCTGCTCTCGATTGCAAAAGAAATTTACCTAAGGATATCTTCTCCTTCTGTCCCTGTTTTCAGGAAGAGTGATGCTCATAATCCATAGTCCGAGCTATCTGTAGCCACATGGAACTGCTCTTTTGTTTTACGGTGCCACAACTTAATATTCCTGGCTAAATTTTCCTCAAGTCAATTAAACACCAGATTACATTCGTCAGTCTACATGAATGCACCGTTTTTCTTCAAATACTTGTTTAGATGTGGACAATTAAATGTCTGATCATCCACATATTTACGATAAAATTAACATAAGGCAGTCAAACACTTTAACTGATAACGTGTTCTTGACACTAACAAACTTTGAATTGTTCTTATCTTTACAGTACTCTTTTCTATTCGTTGTGCTGTTGCTATATGAACTAAGAAGTTTATTTCTTTCTTGACAATCTTGCACGTTTTTAAACTCAGAATCATCCCTCCTCTCATTAGAGCTCTGAACACCGTATAAAGTAATTTCAAATGTTCTTGCCAGATTTTATTTGTCATCATTAGGTTCTCTTCATATACCACTGACTGAAAACTGATTTCGCTACCCAACATCGTATCTGACACCCGTATGAAAACAGAGGTGGAAATATTCAGTCCAAAGGGACCACAGTGTAGTGATAACACTTTCCAGCAAACATAAATGCTGTTGCGTCTAGGGGTTCTTACCAGTATCCCACATCAGATCTAGGCTTAACATGTACCTTACGCCACTAAATCTGTATAGTAGATCGTCCATGTTCTCCAGATGTTCTGTGTCTTTGTATAGTCTTTGCTAACAGTACTGATACTGCCATCCTTCTTTCAAACAAATACCAAGTCATTGCTATAAGGGCTGTTGCTTCTCTGTCTACCCCCCCCCCCCCCTCCTCATTTCAGTATATGATGTATTCCCTTTTTCATAGCATTCTTCTTTGATAAAGGGATATTCGCATGGTGACTTAAAGAATCCTTCATGCTCGACAACTTCTAGGTGACGCTCGTGTCTTATCTCCTTCCCTGGCCTATCTTAAAAATCTGCCTTGTAATCCTCTAACACTTGTAACAGTTCTTCCCTTTGCATAACACACAAAGCATGTGTTTGCTCTGCCGCAGATCGGTTTCCTTTCCTTCCTGTACAGTACTCTAAAATGGAAGCCATTCATACCTAGACTGCAAACCCAAATTCACTTCTTTTTCATGCACTAAACATTTCAGCTGGTTTTCTTCCATAATACAAGTCGCTTCAACAGGAATATTTAACAGCTTCCCTTCTGCATGGCATATTATAGTTTCTTATCAAACAAACAATCCCTAAGATAACTTCTTCCCATAGGTATCGTACAACCAGAATCTGTAATTGAAAATCCTTCTCTGGTGAAGTGAAATAACACTTGCTACCTTATGGTCTTGCTACTTCTTCCCATTGCAAATATCACATTAATGCCCATTACTGTCATTACTTCGGCCGGCCGTGGTGGACGAGTGGTTCTAGGCGCTACCTTCTGGAACCGCGCGACCGCTACGGTCGCAGGTTCGAATCCTGCCTCGGACATGGATGTGTGTGATGTCCTTAGGTTAGTTAGGTTTAAGTAGTTCTAAGTTCTAGGGGACTGATGACCTTAGAAGTTAAGTCCCATAGTGCTCAGAGCTATTTGAACCATTTGAATTTTTTTGTGATTACGTCAACCCTAGGTTTTTGAATAATTATTTTGAAGAGAGTATTGGAAACAACACTAATGCTCCTGTGTCCAAAAGAATGAACACCTCATGTCTGTATAATTTGATGGAAATTGTCGTTTCCATCATAGTGTCCTTCTTTCAGTCTTCTTTGCATTCCTACAACAGACTCTTTTCGAGAGCAAGATCTTTATATTGAAGATCTTATCAAGAGGTTTTTCCTCCTCTTCATCTTAACATCTTATCTTCGTGTCTCCGGTAGCCCAATGTCTACATTTCCTACCGCTGCAACCTCCTCTGCTTTATCTACTTGGTCATGCCTCTCTGCCATGTTAGGGGAAACTTCTTTCTCTCCAACATCTTCAGCAGTGCTATCTTACGATAGCGATGCCTGGTTATCTATGAATTCTTCTTGTCCGAGCACTCCTTTAAATAGTTCATACAGCAATTCCATCTGCTTCCTTATTTGGAAAAATTAACTCATCATCACTGCTGCTTGTATCTTCCTTGTCTTTTTGTGGATGTTCCAATTCATACAAGACATCTACGAAAATACTGTCAGGCTTATAAGTTTCATCAATGTCAGACAGCTCTTCTTCCTTTCTAATACATGACTTACTTCTGTGGGTATATACCACTGCAGTCACCAGTTACCTATTGAAATCAACAAGGCAATTTATAAACTTCATTCTGGATCAGAATTAGTCTCTTTTTTGTAAGTCAGCCGTTTATGAGCAGGCTGATTCTCAAGATGATGATTATTTTGTACGAACGGGATAATCTCTGAATATGCACGTAACTCTGCGCCATGCTCCCATTCACTACCTCCCTTTTCCCCTAATGATTCCTCCTCATCACTATTCGTCGAGTTTCCGATCGAATTCTTTATTCCCCTCTACATCACTAAGTTGCTGCTACTGCTTCCATAATATATTGACGCCGTTTACAACAACATGCTCCACGATCGGCACTTCTTTCTCTAGTATCGCTTGCTGACCTTGAACCCTCTTATCTTCTTTAATTCTAGCCTTTTATTCCACTCGATTCACCTGTATCTCGTCTGCTCCATTAGCGACTGTCTCTAGTTGTCTTTCCACTGTTTGCATCTGAATGTTACCCTTCTAATAGTTTAGGTTTCGAAAGTGCTCTTCATGCCACAACAAAGCCTGATGTTCTCACTCCTGTTCTCTCTATCCCTGTACTTCATATAATACTTATAATCGTTTTTGGGCCACTTCTTTTTTCCCACATGCATCAGGCCCTCGAACTGCATGACATTTAGTTTTCTGCTTCTTCTCACACACACTTAGCATTAAAGTTTCTTCTTCTTCGGTGAGAATAACCTCCTTGACCACATCTTCACGTCATATTAATCTGTCGTCCATTTCTTTCACCGCGTTCAGATCAATTTTGGTTCCTGAACACTCTTTGGTCGCTGGTTTCATACCATCTAGCCTTGTTCTCTACGTTTTCCAAAAACTCATCAAAAGTACTACGTTTACTGCATGTATATCACTTAGAATCATCAGGAAGCTTTTCCCGATGCACGCATACGATCTCTGATTCAGATCTACTACTTTCCAAACACTCCAACATCTTGAACCACGAACTGAAATAATCTTTCATGGATCGACGTCCGTTTTCTGGCACTACTGTGACGAAATGTTTTCGCCACAAACTTTCCTGCTTGTGGATAGACCAAAACTCTTCCAGAAATATATTCTTAGAATACGAAAATTTCAAATTCTCTACGTTCAAGTTCAGTCGTCAACGTCGAGCATCCCTGCCAACCAATCAATAACCTTATTGATTTTTTCCTTGTCACACAATTTTTATGAAGTCAGATGGATGCCAACCTCCCTTTTTCTTCCGAGTATCAAGCTTCCCCTCTTTATTAAAGTTCCATCATCTGTATCCAATCCTTATCAGTCTAGCTATGAACTCGTAATCATAACAATTCCATCTCTTTATGAAATGTCGTTGATTCTTGCTTCTGTACTCAAGAAACTACGCATCATCACAGTGATATACAACTCTTCAAATTCGTCCGTACTCTCTTCTGAAAGGTATGTCTTATTTGCGAGTACTATCAGCTGCAATTTTCTATCAATAAGAGGTTCCACCGTTTCCTCTATCATTTGAATTTCAGAGTCGAACCTTTCCTGAGTTTCGATAACCTTTGTCTGAATTTTGGTTATTTCAGTTTTTATGTTATCTACTAATTTACTTAATTATCTGATATGTTGGCTTTGCGTAGTGAAAAATAGCTAAATTCGCATAAGTGTATATGCAAATTGAATATGGTGCCATCTAATTTAATTTACTCAGTCTTTATCTTAGCCTTGATTCCCAACTTGAATGAGGGTTTCCAACTGATTCATGTTGGTTTCCATTTGTGTGGTAATATCTATGCAAATATTGTGCAGTATATCTACAACAACAGCTGCCGGAGTTTACATTTCGGCAGAAAGGAATCCAAGGAATTTCTCAGAGTTAGAAAAAAGTCGCAGGTGAAATAGTATCGTTTCTCCAAGATGAGTCAGTGGCATGTTTACTGTCGTATACATCGACTGTGCGGACAATTTACATGAAGAGGACAATGATGACTATACGTGCTTAACAAGTGAAAGTAATACTGAAGCCGCTATCGAGCCAGGTAGTTCATCATCTTTGTCGGACAGGGAGACACAGATCTTACGCCCATTTTCCCACTCATGCTTGGTGTGACGTAAATACTCCCTGCTGCTCTTGCAATATCACGTACACAAGAAAGCATGGTAGGGGGCAGAGCACCTCCAACTACTCGCACCCCAATAAATAACTTTCCACCCAATTTACCATCTAGATTAGGCACTGATTTTAGTTAATCTTGATACAAATCTCTTGCTACCTCTAATTTCCAGGGTTCCTTTTATATGCATTTCCTGTTCAAAGAACGATTGCTCGGACTTGAAAGTTATTTCTTACTGAACGATGGAATTAGTTCGTTTATCTCATTTACAAATTTTTGAGCAGATTCCGTAGTTTGCTTCGCATAGTCAAGTTGACGATTTTGTTTGAAATTTCGCTAAATGTCTCTCAATTCTGTAGCTCTATTTGAAGCAACGCAGTCATCCACTGCTTTCCTTGAAATCACTGTAATCTCTGTTGCGTGCAGTTTAATGTGCATAACGTAGTAGGCCACTATCATGATCATCCTGTTACTGAATCGAGCATCCTTTAAACGCGCCAACATCACTTTTTGTAAGAAGTGCGCCTTGTGCTCCGTTGAATATCCGCAGTTTTTCTTATGCACTACACGGTCATATTCTTGCGAACATATTCGAAATCCGTTTATAACTTTTTTCACTTTGCTTTGGATGATCTACCATGTACGTAATTATGTTTCATACTCGCTCTTTGAGCAACGATATATTTTTACTACGTCCCACGTTATGTAATACATACATCCCATAGAAGGCTAATCTCTACACTTCCCCGACATTCACTTTATGTCACCCTGCTGATACATAGTGTGAGTCATTATCAGTTAATATTTTTCTTGCCGTAACTGTTAACACAACACTTTCAGATGAGCCTTACGAAAGACTGAACTTGCGACTTCGCACTCAAGGTGTTCCTTGTAAGTGAAAATTTTTTCTGTGCCTTGGAGGAAGTTAACTGAATCTGCGGCCACGCACTGCAAACTTTTCCGGCATCTCTGGCTGTTTATCCTCTCGAGGCCAGCCACGTTACCCTTACAAGAAATAGCCACCTGCCCTGTCCTCTGTGTGTCGCTAGCCCACTCTCATTCTTCCGAGTTTTCCAAGTTGGCCCTCTACGTATTTCTACACTTGACAAAACAAAATTTTTCTCTCCTTTTACGTACCAAAATACTTGTCGAACTTGTAAACGCTGTTCCTAGTGTATTTTCCTAAACTGATAAGCCACTTTATACTATCGAACTTGAAATGCTTTTTATTTCAGTCTTTTCTCACAATATGAATTCTTTAGACGATGACCGGTTTCAGTCCGTAATGACCATCCTCAAATCTTCTTTAGACCATGTCTTAAAGTGATTAGGCCATAATGGCGTCATCAAAACATATAAATATAATCAGCATAGCATCGTCATAAAGATCTAAAATAAGATGTATAATAGGACACATCATTATGACATGATGCGGCCTATTCTACCTAAAAAGGTAATCATGTTAATACTACTTTAGAATATTCGGTCAAGAAAACTTACTTTAACTGAAACATATCCTCAGCCAAATTCAAATAAGAAAAGCGACCACGGAAGTTATTAACAATTCTTTAGCTCTGAGGGAGCATTCTGCATGGTACTCTTGCAAAGTTTGTAACGACAAATTTAAGTGTATACACGTTTTTTGAGAAGTCACGATTACGACAACGTATTATCTAACTTGTGAAAAACACGAATATACATAAATTAATCACTTATATTTACTTGAATACAGGAAAAAGGAAACTTTTTAAGGTAAATAACAATTTAAAGGCAATTAAATTGAATTACTCTGTTTTCCAAGACTGCATCACATGTTTTGAAACACTGGGTGAGCTCTCTGAGAACTGTGAAAACGTTTAACAAACGGAAGAACTGCCTGGTCTTGAGTATGTAGATGCTGAGATGCTGCTGTTGAGATGAGGTGGCTGAAGACTGATGTCTTTACCTCTCAATACGTACATTATTTTACTGATCGAAATCTGTTAAACCTGAAATAGCGTCAGTCAGTCTTTTTTACAAAGTGAAAATCAATGATCAATTTAAAACTATTAACATTTATTGCATTACATATATTCATTCAGATATATTGCGTGAGGTAGTTTCCTAGGTATCACGGATTCTCCGGATACAAGCGTCCATTGGTATGAGAAATCTCTCGAACTATTTTCTTTTAAACTAAAAAACATTCTGAACATAAATTTAGGTCACGTCGCAGTATGTATATTAAAATCCATGTATACTAGACATTTCTTTGTTGTTTTATCGTAAATAACCTGTTCTTGAAATCATGAAATAGAATTCGTTACACTTCGTATATGTTAAATAACCAGCGATAGACAGCTGAAACATTATTAGCTGAAATAGGCAAACCGAAACAGGTGGCTAATTATACTTGTCTAAAGAAGAGAGTGGAGAAAATGAATACAGACGTGGGTGTCCAGTTTCAGTAAAAATTATAAATATTGGAGCATCGACAGGTGTTTGAATTTGCTTATAAACTAGAAATTCGGTTAACTAATCTGAAGTCCCACGAATGAATTAAAAAAGCAAAAAGATAAGTGGACACCTGATGACAGGAACTACATGCTACTGCTGCCGCAAAAAATGGAAATGAGCGTATGGCATCGTTGGCCGGGAGGCCCCTATTCGGGGAAGTTCAGCCGCCAAGTGCAAGTCATAAAGCGGAGGAAATCTCCAACGCGGCCAGCAATCGAACCCGGGACCGCTTGCATAGGAGGCGAGGATGTTACCACCCAGCTACGCAGGCGGACATTGCTGCCGCAATTCATGACCGACTAATGATGGTCCTCTGACAGACGTACATGTTATTGCAATTCGGTGACCAAGGAATCCCGTGCCTCGTCAACGAGCAGTACCGTCTCTAATCCATGGTCTTTAAGAAATCACAAATACACAGGCGCCTACATTAGTATACTAGGCAATCTGCCGCTATGATTAACATACTTTTTGTACCTCAGCAACGCCGTAGTTCTGCAAGTCTGCCTTTAGTCGTCAAGCAGTCTTTGTTTCTGATGAGGCATGGTATTTCTAAACGAACAATCTCGAGAATTTTCCTTTCTCAATGAATTTCTGCTGACGTTTCAGATAGTGTTACCGCTCAGACATTCGATCGGTTGGATTTTATTTGCGTTCTAGTTGAGATCTTAACGTATCAAGCCTAGTGTGTCTATTCCGCTCGAAATTCTAATCTTTCCCGATACAGCTGTTTTTACAAAAACACAGAACGAATATGAAGCTAATGATCACGTACGGGCAGTGTTTCTTCTTCTAGTTTTGGCTATGCTTTATGTTAACCTAAAATCAGGTTTTGCATAAATTCATTTATAATGGGTCTATCGTAGCCCCAAACACATTTTAGGTATCTGTTATACCACAATCGGTTCTGACATGCATACCAATAATTACCTGAATGATATGTGAACGAAGTGCAGTTCGCAGAAGAGCTTCTGTGAAGTTTGGAAGGTAGGAGACGAGGTACTGGCAGAATTGGAGCTTTGAGGACAGGTTGTGAGTCGTGCTTAGGAAGCTCAGTCGGTAGAACACTTGCCCGCAGAAGGCAAAGGTCCCGAGTTCGAGTCTCGGTCCGGCACATAGTTTTGTCAGAAAGTTTCATATCAGCGCACACTCCGCTGCAGAGTGAAAATCGCATTTCGGGATGGCTTTATTCAGCATTCCAGTACACTACACTATTCCCCACCCTTTTGGCTACAAAACCCTGTCTTTCGACATAATCTCCATACAACTCAACGGCCTTACATCACTTTGCTGAAAGGTTCTGTATGCCGCTTGATACTGCTCTATTGGTCAACTTCGGAACCAGCGTTGCTGCATTAATAACGTCCCCAATCATCCACATATTGCTTCCTGTGTAATGCGTCCTTCATGGCACCAAGCTGATGGAAGCCGGAAGGTGTGAGATCGAGGCAGTTGGATGGATGAGGAAGAAGAGTTCAATGAAGTTCTGTAGGTTTCTCTCAGGAGCGCAGACTTAAGTGATGCCTTGCGTTGTCGTGAAGAAGGAGAAATTCATTTGCATTTTTATGGCGACGAACATGCTGAAGTCGTTTCTTCGATTTCATGAGTGTATTAGAATACAGTTCAGAGTTGATCATTGCACTATGACAGAGGTGATCAAACAGAATAGCCCCTACAGAGTCCCGGAGGCAGTCGCTAGAACTTTGCAGGCTGAGGTTGCAGCTTTGAACTTGGGATGGCGCCACTCCATAGCCGGAAGTTTTCTTTACAGTTCGAACTGATGAGCCCATGTTTCATCGCCTGTGAAAATGGTCAATAAAATATTAATACGTTCAGCCTCGTGATCCTTCGTTGCTCTTTATGGTCTACTGTCAGGCTGCAAGGAACCCAGCGTGCCTTTAGTACCTTTTAGTACTCCAAATAGTGGTCGAGTGTGCCAGCACTACCAACACAGACGTCCAGTTGAGTAGAGAGGTGTCTCATTGTGATCCGTCAATCACTTCAAATAAGAGTGTTCGCACGTTGCAACAATGAAGGAGTCACAGCTGCGTGCGGCAGGCGGCACGCGGGAAATTGGACAGGTTTGCGCGAATTGTTGCGATGATAACAGGCGCCTCGCCCAACGGCTTATCGTGCTTTTGTTCACTGGGAGGCGTCCGTAGAGATTTTGCAAGCGCGTACGAATACCTGCGAAGTTCTGGTTCTCCGCCAAATCGAACTCAACGACAACTTTCTGTTTGGAACTCATCTCCGTTACAGATGCCATTTTGAAGGCTACGTTTAACGCAGCCACCCATCGGAAATTTATAAAACTATAGGGACCGACGAGGGAATATTCCGCAATGTCTTGCAACAAATTCCGAATTTTTTAAACCTAAACTGGCCGAGAACAAAAGTGTTGTATTACTTATGGAAGCCCTTCGTATATTTCAACATTCTCTGTGAGTAAGCGTTGCCTTTTCTTCTATACCTTCATCACGAGCATGGTGTGGACCATCTTTATCAGGCAGAACCAGCTGAGGTTCCGGCCACCGTTTATTTACCCCGAAAGAGGGTAATACAGTGACAGCAACGGGATACACGCAGATATTCTGACAAGTGGGGAGCTATCATCTGCTAGGCGTCTAATAACCGTTTGAAGTTGATCAAGGTATTTATTCAAGTACATTGCTTGCATAGTGACAGAGGTGCTAGTATTTAGTCCTGATGTCCTTTGCATCAAATCACAGCTCCTCTATTGGCCTATGCGCCACTCGCCATTTGAATTCAGTAGCCCCATTCAGCGTCAGTTACGAATGGACATCGTAGACAGTACGCAGTTAAGTTACCAATAAACTAAGAAAAAGACAAAAGAGGAAGGTCAGCCTTTGGTGATAAATTTTGCAATGAAGCTATTTCCTATACTGATTCGCAGGAGCACAAAGCTCCCGAAGAAATGGTTCAACTGGCTCTGAGCACTATGGGACTTAACTTCTGAGGTCAATCAGTCCCCTAGAACTTAGAACTACTTAAGCCTAACTAACCTAAGAACATCACACACATCCATGCCCGAGGCAGGATTCGAACCTGCGACCGTAGCGGTCGCGCGGTTCCAGACTGAAGCGCCTAAAACCGCTCGGCCACATAGGTCGGCGCTCCCGTAGGAATTCAGACAGTTAACACAAGATTTGTATTGGGAACATGGTTAGAATTTTACCTTCCTATAACATAAGTGTATATCAAAAATATGTGGGAAAACGTCATGAATAAACTCTTCACATAGAGAAAGGAAGAAAGATAAGAGTTTAAGTTACCGTCTACGTGTAGTCAACAGAGACAGAGATTAGGGAAGAATGTGGAAGAAAAGTGCCGTGTTCTTTTCACGGCAGTCATCCCAGAATTTGCCTTATGCGATTTAGAGAAACTTCGTGAAACCTGAAACTAGACCGCTTGATGGGAATTCGAACCACCGTCTTCCCGACTGCAGGTCCAATCTCCTAATAGTGCTCATCTCGCTCAGCATCACGACGAAAAAGGAGGGAGTCTCATTGTCTCATGGAATGGTCAAGAAGAACTCAAAGTTTTCGGCTAGACTATTGCTAAAGGAACATTAGGGAGTTGGGAATTTAGATAGTGTTCCTGCTGGTATTGCTATAGCATCAGTTGTGCTGTAAATAAATGTCGAAGTGTTATGTCCACTAATAGACAAATAGTGTTTTGTGAGGCCGTTTCTATATTGCGTGCGTCCACACGCACATGCACACACGCACGACCGCACACGTAAAAAGAGAGAAAAGAAAAGGACGAGGTCTACAGATGTCAGTTTAAAGGAAACTTCTCATCCTAGATACCACATGAAAAACAAACTTCTTTATCCGCTTGGGACACAGTAAGGACGTAAAGTGAGAAGGGGGTTGCTAGTCTGATTCATACGGCCTTTCATGGCCTGCGATAGAGTGAATGACCAAGTGTAGCACAGACGTGAAATTTTAGGGCACATGATTACTATAGAAACATGATACTCCCTAACTCGCTCGTATAGTTCCAAATTATGTAACTGGAAGGTTTAAAGAAGTTAATTAAAATAATAGGTATATTACACATCGGATGATCCCCAACCACTCTCACATATTTCTAGAAATAATATTGATGTCCGAAAATCAAACAATGGAAACAAAATCAAATCATTTTTTAAGCTGTCGCGCTAATATTGATGTTTGGCACTTGGTTTTCTGCATGAGATAATAGTGGAAGGTTTATTGCTGAATATCCTGGACATTCGTGTAGATTCAGCACTATGACATGCCAGCACATTTTGCACTTGTCGTAGGAATTCACGAAAACGTAATGCTGGAAGACAAGCGAATAGGTTGAAGTAAACAACACTTTTCCCACCCAGGTTTTAGAATTTTACTCCTATAAATAGTCGATTTTGAGGTTTCATGATGAGTCAACCAACATCTCTACAGTTGAAAACCTGACTGTGCAAGTTGTGGGTGTGATAGAAGTAATTTACCATACAGCAAGTAATTTTGAAGAAATATACCAAAAAAATTTATGGAACCACGGTTGTGGTGATCAAGTATAGCAATATTTATTGTTAACTACGGACAAAGTATTAATATTAATTTGTGAGTCAGAAATATAAGTCGATTTCATTTTCCTTGTAACAGGGAATTTTCATTATTGATGTCACCAGTAAAAAACTCGCAATTGAAATTCGAAGTATCCTTTCGATCGAGGTTATGCAGTGATTAAGGTACTGGAGGAGTGGGGACAAAACTCTTCCAATCGTCCTGGATTATGTGATTCGTCGTTTTCAATAATCACATCATACCAATAACGGGACAGTTTTCAGAGTACAACTACGGTCGATTATTTTCGTCGTCCACCTCCAAATGACATAATGCCCTGTCCCTTATGAATCTAATATCTAATCTTACTTCCTTCGAGGTGTGTTTCCGACCAAAAGACAAGGCTGTGAGAGCTTAGAAATAGCCCGAAAACAGTCTTGAAGATTTCTTTAAATCTTTCGCCGCAGTAGAGGTGAGCACTTCAATGAAATTACCAAATGTTACATTCCTTTACAGCACCGTCCCTATTAAGTCCACTCCTCCCCCATCCATCAACATTACGCCGCTGCCAAAAGCATAAAAACTAAGGTAGTAGTTTCAGTATTTCTAGTTCCTTACGTTAGGGGATGCTTACCTTTTTTGAGGCCAGAAAACCAAAAGAATATGATACTAATGTGGAATCCAAGAAATTAAAACAAATGAAAACACCCAAAAGAACTACTTAAGTAAGTGAGCAGGACGGTAGTAACTCCTTTAAGCCTTTTTAAAGTTTTATTCTTGTAACCTAAGTACACACTTATTTTAAGCAGTAGTCACCTTACTGATGAGAGTGGAATGTTTCTTACACAAGTAGTTTGTGGAATCGACGGGATTTTATAAATTATTAACACTCTTCACAGTGCAGGTATTAATGTCAACCCCAATGACCCCTGCAGTGATGGCAGAGACTGTCTTGCGATTCAGTGAGCTGATATATGCCTAGGTGTTAGAAATCGCACAAATCGTTTAAATGTTTACAAAGTGTGATAAGCCGAATCTTGTCTTGCAAACAGCACTCTTTCCCATTACTGCAATAAGCTATCTTAGAGACAAGTTATCTACCACGAATTTCGAACTTCAACGGAGAACCTTCTGATAATGATAAGATAAGCACTGACCTGTTCACACGAACATGAGTAAAATTCAGTCTGCTATTGATTCCAACGTGTGTACACCTAATGCTATGTTCCAGTATCAGATACACGGTACCAATATACATTCTCTGGCGTTGATCTGTGTTACTCCCGACGTCGGAGTTACATGTTTTATATCATAGCGAACATTTTTTTCCAAAAACGTGGATATAACGAAAAAACACAGGCCAGTTTAGAATATTTATAACCTTGTTAGTGACATAGCATGGTGTTTAATCGTCGCGCAGGTTGCAAAACATTGGTATAAAAAGGCACTTTTCCATTCATCAAACGTGTTGCTCCGTTGATTCTAGGGATTCCTTCTGTTAGTACGAACTAAATATATTTAGCTGATCAGTTAACACGCAAACGTTCCTAACTGGTGTACTGTTCATAATTTTTCCTGAACGCCCCGTTTCTATATGTTCTCCGAAGAATATAATTTAGTATTTTTGTTGTTTTTTAAGAAATTATTACAAGAACATAAGTGAGGTTTAATAACGAAAAGGGATCACAACTGGACGTAAAGTTTAATTACGACTTTACAGAAAAGTAAACAACTGATTTCTTACCTGTATGCCAATCTCTCTTTTATTTCTTTATCCATACTGTAGAACAGTCTTCTATTCCGTGTGATTTATTTAAACGAAAAACACACTGTGATCTGTCTTCAACGAAATTGTTTTACGGAAATGTCATGAAACTCCCACGGACATCTTTCAACACGTGGACCGGTGTGTTTCAGTCACTGAGTAGTATAGTATTTCTGAGGAGATGAGAATGCTGTTTGCCAAATATACGATAATTTGTGACCTTCAGAAACCTCTAGAGAACTCTGAACTACTTTGTATTTCCATTATAAGTTGCTACATACACGGAAGAGTGAATATGTTCTGGAATACTGACTTCACAGATTGCAGAGAGTGGACTATTGTATACAAATGTGTCGCCAAAAGCATGATGGCGTTGGAGGACGCTAGAAGGTAAGAGACGTTCATTTCTACTAACAACTATTATTTGTTACTGTGTCCGAATGGTACTTTATTGTGCATGTGATACAAAAGGCAAAGGGTTATCATAACGATAGAGTTTGTACAGCAAGCCTTCAGGAGCTTTAATTCTTCTGTAACGGAAATGAGGCATTTGTTTTTCATAGCTTCATAAGAGAATTGCAGACATTCCGTTCATATTTTTTTGTCTCGTGATCTTTTGTTGTTTTAACTTTCGGTTGTTCCAGTACTCTCTTACAGTATTCGGTTATTTACAATTGTCTCCGATATTCAGATCACTTTATTCCATTATTCTTTTCGACTGTTTCTGCAAATTCGATTTAAAATTAACCCAAAAGTTTGTCCTTGTGGGCTTCAAGGGTCCAGCCTTGACGGATAACTTTACATTTTACTGTATCCATCTACATCATCGTGGCATTTCTTTCTAGATTTTATCGTTAGTAACTGTTTACCAGTCATCATCCTGTTTTGACGGTCCAAATATTTTCTGTGGAATTATTGTTTCTGCCCAATGATTTATATTTCTTCTTCGTAAAAGTATCGGCATTTCTATTTTGCAGTTTATTAACTGCATTGTAAAAGTGTAAGTAAGCTGGTGAGATACAGATAATTAGCTATAGATATCTTTGTTTAAGTTGTAGAGATTTTTACGTTACGTAGATTATATAAATGTACTCTCCGCCCTCTCTACCCAATTTTAATTCTTCGTTGAGTTATTTAGAGTATGGAGTTGTTATTTCTCTTGAAACATATCAAATTTTAACTTTTTATAGTTAGTCATAGCCTCTCATCGTATGCGATATCTGGTGATTACCCTTTTCTCCTCCATTCTTCCCAAATCACTCGCTTACGTAATTCCTGTACATGTGTTCTTAGTCAAATTTGTAATATCAGCAAAACAATACAAAAGATTTTTCTTTTTAATTTCAATCTACGCAAGACATTCAACCCATTCATTTACAGTTAGATGTCTTATTTATTTTTAAGCCTTCGCCCCAAGAATACATTATGACAGAGCGACGGTCTTCTAGTCACAGACGATGTGGTCAGACACTGGGCTTCTATTGGGGAGGAGAGGGTTCAAATCCCCGTCCAGGCACACACTTTTAGGTTTTCTGTGGTTTCCTTAAATCACAGTAAATCGAATGCCAGAGTGATTTCTTTGCAAGGACTTTGTTGATTCCATTACACTCTCTCCCTGATACCAACCTGTGATGTCATCGACGCACCACTGAAGCGTAACCTCCCTTTCTTTTAACACATGACTTCGAATTTTTAAAGCATCATACATATCTCACAAATATTTTGCTTTGCTTTAATATATTCCTTTACCGTCTCCTCTTGTTTTTCACACTAGTCTCTTCTAAGCGACTTTTCTCAATGAAAACAGTTAGTTACATGACTGTTTTATGCCGGTAAGACGGCAGGATAGAGCAAAACTTTTCTGGCTTTATCATTTTCGGATACACTCTATGTAAACAGGTTTAACCAGAACTCCACAGAAAAGGTTTCAGAAGTTGTTCAGGAAACCTGCCGAGTATTTTGGTATAAGGGACACACGGTCTCCGTGGGTCTGTTGCAGAGTAATAAAGTAATTACGATTTATTCAGTTTGCTAACCCAGTCATCCTTATTGCTGTGAAATTACTTTACAACGGTGGAAAAGCCTGTGATATGCAATCACTAAACTGTACAACATGATACACTGAGTAGTGCAACAATAGATGCAAAAGTGCTGTGATGCGGTTGCCGTCGCTCCGGGAACATCTCAGCACAGTTGTGTCGCTATTCCATCGCCCTCAGCGAACCCGTACACCAAGTGCGTAGCTACCAACTCTTCGTCAGTAAACGTATCCGTGCTGCTGTGTTTCACTGTTAAAGTGCAACGAACACTGCCGGAAAAACAAAGGCGAGACAGAACTGAGCAATTCTGAATGCAAGCTTGAGGGCGAAGAGTAACGTGGGCATTAATCTTAGCAGCAAGAACTAACCAACCACGGTATTACTGCACTTCGTCTCCAGTGACCGCCACCGGAAGCACTCGGTAACGTTACGTTAAACAAGTACAGTTGTGACTAAGGAAAACGCATCCCACTGTTCAATACTTTCAGATCAGTCCTGCATGAATTATCAAGTATATTCACGATAAGCCGACCCAAGCACCCTAACTCTGTAGCCACTCGCTACATATCTCGTCTTTTTTTAAAGTAAAATTTACTCTAACTGGCCACGAATGATTCCCATATTTCATATAAAATCTCGAATTCTCGTTTTAAAGCAGAAAATTAAATAAAAGACTATTAAGAACCAATGGAACAGAGTATTATACGCAGAGTAGCAAGGGGCTTCATTCAAAGAGTTTCAAACGCACGTCCCTTTTGTTTCATTACTATTATATGAAACCGACGCACATATTGTAGTTTTTCACGTCTGTTAGTCTCTAGCGCCTGTGAGTCTTTGGCATCTGCGAGCCTTTGTGTTCGAGATTTTCTTTAATGCCCGATCTTTTAGCGCTATAGTTCTGAATATTCGCGATTCTTAAGTCCATGCGCCACAGCGTGAAATACTTAACCTCATTGGAAGCAGGGCTAATTAAAAGTAAATGTCTTTGAATTTCGGTTAAAGACCCTGTTTGGACATTTATTATAGGGCCTAAGTATAATGACTATCCACCGTAGTGAATTATATTAAATAAACTATATTGAATGAACTCTGTGACTTTTGAAGGAATTAATTTGGTGTACATGTGCTACGCAAAATCAAAGATATCAATTCATTTTGAAACACGAATGGGCCACCTAGTAGCTTTGGCGGCAACCATTAAACAACGCTGCTAGCCGATGGTAATAATTTGAATTCAAAATTATTAACCAACAAATAGAGAAAGTGTGTGAGGGTATTGAAAGGGTAATGCAGTATGTAAAGGGGGACGAAAATCTAATAGTCATGGGCGACTGGAATGCAGTTGTAGGGGAAGGAGTAGAAGAAAAGGTTACAGGAGAATATGGGCTTGGGACAAGGAATGAAAGAGGAGAAAGACTAATTGAGTTCTGTAACAAGTTTCAGCTAGTAATAGCGAATACCCTGTTCAATAATCACAAGAGGAGGAGATATACTTGGAAAAGGCCGGGAGATACGGGAAGATTTCAATTAGATTACATCATGGTCAGACAGAGATTCCGAAATCAGATACTGGATTGTAAGGCGTATCCAGGAGCAGACATAGACTCAGATCACAATATAGTAGTGATGAAGAGTAGGCTGAAGTTCAAGACATTAGTCAGGAAGAATCAATACGCTAAGAAGTGGGATACGGAAGTTCTAAGGAATGACGAGATACGTTTGAAATTCTCTAACGCTATAGATACAGCAATAAGGAATAGCGCAGAAGGCAACACAGTTGAAGAGGAATGGACGTCTATAAAAAGGGCCATCACAGAAGTTGAGAAGGAAAACATAGGTACAAAGAAGGTAGCTGCGAAGAAACCATGGGTAACAGAAGAAATACTTCAGTTGATTGATGAAAGGAGGAAGTACAAACATGTTCCGGGAAAATCAGGAATACATAAATACAAGTCGCTGAGGAATGAAATAAATAGGAAGTGCAGGGAAGCTAAGACGAAATGGCTGCAGGAAAAATGTGAAGACATCGAAAAAGATATGATTGTCGGAAGGACAGACTCAGCATACAGGAAAGTCAAAACAACCTTTGGTGACATTAAAAGCAACAGTGGTAACATTAAGAGTGCAACGGGAATTCCACTGTTAAATGCAGAGGAGAGAGCAGATAGGTGGAAAGAATACATTGAAAGCCTCTATGAGGGTGAAGATTTGTCTGATGTGATAGAAGAAGAAACAGGAGTCGATTTTGAAGAGATAGGGGATCCAGTATTAGAATCGGAATTTGAAAGAGCTTTGGAGGACTTACGGTCAAATAAGGCAGAAGGGATAGATAACATTCCATCAGAATTTCTAAAATCATTAGGGGAAGTGGCAACAAAACGACTATTCACGTTGGTGTGTAGAATATATGAGTCTGGCGACATACCATCTGACTTTCGGAAAAGCATCATCCACACAATTCCGAAGACGGCAAGAACTGACAAGTGCGTGAATTATCGCACAATCAGCTTGACAGCTCATGCATCGAAGCTGCTTACAAGAATAATACACAGAAGAATGGAAAAGAAAATTGAGAATGCACTAGGTGACGATCAGTTTGGCTTTAGGAAAAGTAAAGGCACGAGAGAGGCAATTCTGACGTTACGGCTAATGATGGAAGCAAGGATAAAGATAAATCAAGACACGTTCATAGGATTTGTCGACCTGGAAAAAGCGTTCGACAATATAAAATGGTGCAATCTGTTCAAGACTCTTAAAAAAAGTAGGGGTAAGCTATAGGGAGAGACGGGTCATATACAATATGTACAACAACCAAGAGGGAATAATAAGAGTTGACGATCAAGAACGAAGTGCTCGTATTAAGAAGGGAGTAAGACAAGGCTGTAGCCTCTCGCCCCTACTCTTCAATCTGTACATCGAGGAAGCAATGATGGAAATTAAAGAAAGGTTCAGGAGTGGAATTAAAATACAAGGTGAAAGGATATCAATGATACGATTCGCTGATGACATTGCTATCCTGAGTGAAAGTGAAGAAGAATTAAATGATCTGCTGAACGGAATGAACAGTCTAATGAGTACACAGTATGGTTTAAGAGTAAATCGAAGAAACACGAAGGTAATGAGAAATAGTAGAAATGAGAACAGCAAGAAACTTAACATCAGGATTGATGGTCACGAAGTCAGTGAAATTAAGGAATTCTTCTACCTAGGCAGTAAAATAAATAGTGACGGACGGAGCAAGGAGAACATCAAAAGCAGACTCGCTATGGGAAAAAAGGCATTTCTGGCCAAGAGAAGTCTACTAATATCAAACACCGACCTTAATTTGAGGAAGAAATTTCTGAGGATGTACGTCTGGAGTACAGCATTGTATGGTAGTGAAACATGGACTGTGGGAAAACCGGAACGGAAGAGAATCGAAGCACTTGAGATGTGGTGCTATAGACGAATGTTGAAAATTAGGTGGACTGATAAGGTAAGGAATGAGGAGGTTCTACGCAGAATCGGAGAGGAAAGGAATATGTGGAAAACACTTATAAGGAGAAGGGACAGAATGATAGGACATCTGCTAAGACATGAGGGAATGACTTCCATGCTACTAGAGGGAGCTGTAGAGGGCAAAAACTGTAGAGGAAGACAGAGATTGGAATACGTCAAGCAAATAATTGAGGACGTAGGTTGCAAGTGCTACTCTGAGATGAAGAGGTTAGCACAGGAAAGGAATTCGTGGCGGGCCGCATCAGACCAATGGTAACTGCAGTGACAGATAGTATTGTGTCGCCTCGCTTTCATGTATCTCGACGAGGTGTAGAATACTGTCCACACACAGAAAAGGAAACTATATCTTCGCTGATCGTGGAAGTGTCAGTAGGCAGCAATAGTAGACGATGCAATAATATTATGGTCGACTAATACCATACTTTTGCATTATTTTCAGTGCAATGCAGGTACAGAGCTAATTGGGACAAGAAACCAAACGAAATGCAATAACTCTTTAACGAGCCGCCGGAGACCATGTGCCCCTGACACCAAAATACTCAGAAGGTATCGCTGAATAACCTCTGAAAGTTCGTCGGTGGAGTTCTGGTTCACCCTGTATATCTTATCTCAGAAATACTCCACGGTATTTTCCGCAACTCTCACCTACTTCTGGCTCCTATTCAACAGCGCTTAATTCAATGCGTTTTTCACTTATGTAGTTTATTTTTACCGGCACATTATAAAAATTTTCAAAACTTTATACAGGGTGGTCCATTGATACTGACCGGGCCAGATATCTCATCAAATAAGCATCAAACGAAAAAACTACAAAGAAGCTTGAAGGGGGAAACCAGATGGCGCTATGATTGGCCCGCTAGATGGCGCTGCCATAGGTCAAACGGATATCAACTGCGTTTCTTTAAATAGGAACCATCATTTCTATTACATATTCGTGCAGTACGTAAAGAAATATGAGTGCTTTAGTGGGACCACTTTTTCCGCTTTGTGATAGATGGCGCTGTGATAGTCACAAACGAATAAATACCTGGTATCACGTAACATTCCGCCAGTGCAGACGGTATTTGCTTCGTGATACATTACCCGTGTTAAAATGGACCGTTTACCAATTGCGGAAAAAGTCGATATCGTGTTTATGTATGGCTACTGTGATCAAAATGCCCAACGGGCGTGTGCCATGTATGCTGCTTGGTATCCTGGACGACATATCCAAGTGTCCGGACCGTTCGCCGGATAGTTAGGTTATTTAAGGAAACAGAAAGTGTTCAGCCACATGTGAAACGTCAGCCACGACCTGTAACAAATGATGATGCCCAAGTACGTGTCTTAGCTGGAATAAGATTCTGAAAACATCCCCCAGGCTGTGGCTAAGCCATGTCTCCGCAATATCGTTTCTTTCAGGAGTGCTAGTTCTACAAGGTTCGCAAGAGAGCTTCTGTAAGGTTTGGAAGGTAGGAGACGAGGTACTGGCAGAAGTAAAGCTGTGAGGACGGGGCGTGAATCGTGCTTGGATAGCTCAGTTGATAGAACACTTTCCCGCGAAAGGCAAAGGTCCCGTGTTCGAGACTCGGTCCGGCCAGGACGTTTTAGGTATTTTAGCTGCTGTCGCGGCTAATCCGCACATCAGTAGCACACAAACTGAGCGAGAACCGGGAATCTCAAAAACGTCGGAGTTGATAATGCTACATCAACATCGATTGCAACCGTACCATATTTCTATGCACCAGGAATTGCATGGAGTAACTTTGAACGTCGCGTGCAGTCGTGCCACTGGGCACAAGAGACATTACGGGACAATGACAGATTTTTTGCTATTTAGCGACGAAGCGTCATTCACCAACAGCGGCAACGTAATCCGGCATAATAAGCACTATTGGGTGACGGAAATTCCACGATGACTGTGACAAGTGGAACATCAGCGACCTTGTCGGGTTAATGTATGGTGCGTCATTATGGGAGGAAGGCTAATTGGCCCTCATTTTATCGATGGCAATCTAAATGGTGCAATGTATGCTGATTTCCTACGTAATGTTCTACCGATGTTACTACAAGATGTTTCACTGCATGACAGAATGGCGATGTACTTACTTCCAACATGATGGATATCCGGCACATAGCTCGCGTGCGGTTGAAGCGGTATTGAATAGCATATTTCGTGACAGGTGGATTGGTCGTCGAAGCACCATACCATGGCTCGCAAGTTCACCTCATCTGACTTCCCTGGATTTCTTTCTGTGGGGAAAGTTGAAGGATATTTGCTATCGTGATACACCGACAACATGCGTCATCGCATTGTTAATGCATGTGCGAACATTACGGAAGGCGAAATACTTACTGTTGAGAGGAATGTCGTTACACGTATTGCCAAATGCATTGAGGTTGACGGACGTCATTTTGAGTATTTATTGCATTAATGTGGTATTTACAGGTAATCACGCTGTAACAGCATGCGTTCTCAGAAATGATACGGTCACAAAGGTACGTGTGTCACATTAGAACAACCGAAATAAAATGTTCAAACGTACCTACCTTCTGTATTTTAATTTAAAAAACCTACCAGTTAGCAACTGTTCGTCTAAAATTGTAAGCCATATGTTTGAAACCATTACAGCGCCATCTGTCACAAAACGAAAAAAGTGGTCCAAATAAAACATTCATATTTCTTTACGTACTACACGAATATGTAATAAAAAATGGGGGTTCCTATTTTAAAAAAACGCAGTTGACATCCGTTTGACCTGTGGCAGCTCCATCTAGCGGTCCAACCATAGCGCCACCTGGCTTCCTCCTTCAGGCTAGACAAGTTTCGTTCTTTGCAATTCTTTTCGTTTGACGCTTATTTAGTGAGATATTTGGCCCGGTCACGATCAGTGGACCACACTGTAATTATTGTGCTGTACAATTCTTTTAATTGAGTAAGCCACTATTAAAATACTCGAATTTCCTTTATCGTAGATACAATAACAACGTATTTAGCTAGGAAAAACATAATGACATAGCGTTAATATTCCGATTCTAAATGGGGTACAAGCGTAATGCAAGATGAGTCAGCCATTTGGCAGAAAGAACAAATCTGGACTACAGAATATTACTGTAGAGTACATATGAATTTGAGGCTAGTATCATCCATAAGTATAATGTCCGTAGTAATGACGAAAAACACCTCAAGATTTGTACGATAAAAGAAACGTTGTCACATGCACAAAGATACCTTACAAATGCCTCCACAGAACTAACATCTAAAACATAAGAAATTTGGGTAGTGACGGCGTCGAAAGCAGACGATGATATGTGAATAATATTCTTGATGACAAAGCCGTTCGAATCGCGATCAATAAGTCTTATGCTCGAACTATTAAGCGCCAGATGTTTTAGTGCTTCATTTAAGGGAAAGTGTCCAGTTACAGTCGTTAAGCTCAGAGTGTCGTAACCGCAAGAAATTAATATTGACTTTCATGGGCATCATGCAATAGAAAAGAGGCATGCTGTTTGCACGTGCGTAGTTTACAAGTGAGGGGTATCCGTCCTTTCGATTGAGCTTCGGGGATTACTCAACATAGATATCTCGTAAGAAAAAAAAATGGTTCAAATGGCTCTGAGCACTATGGGACTTAACATCTGTGGTCATCAGTCCCCTAGAACTTAGAACTACTTAAACCTAACTAACCTAAGGAAATCACACACATCCATGCCCGAGGCAGGAATCGAACGTGCGACCGTAGCGAAGTAAGAAAAAAGAAAAAAATAGAAGAGGATTATTTTGGCAATTTTCAACTTTTGTTTATTGCTTAATAAACCACTACATAATGCGAAAGACAATGATTCATGCTTTTTGTGAGTTTTTGGGTGTGGGGTGTATAGAAACATTGTCATTAACCCTGCAGAAATGTGAATGGTTGCGGGCCTCGACGATACATATACGGTGGGTGCAACACAACGGAGCATCATCTGCGGAGACGCCAGACGACATATTGTTCGTTAAGAGGAGCAGCTGCATTTTCAGCAGTTGCAGGGGCAGCATACTGGATGACTGACTAATCTGGCCTTTCGACATTGGCAAACGTGGCCTGACTGTTCTAGTACTGCGAACAACTGAAAGCAGGAGGAAACTACCGCCGATATTTTATTTCCTGAAGTCATGCAGGTCTACTGCATGGTTGAACGATGTGATAAATGATGCGAGAACTACTCCGGATGCTGTTGTCATCAGTAAAAACAAAACTCGCATTCTACCAGTCGCGACGTGGGGTGTTAAATCCCTTAATCAGATAGGTACAGAGAATTATGAAAGGGAGATCGACAGACTGAAGTTACATATTGTGGGAATTAAGGGAATACGGTCAGGTCAGTACAGGGTTATCAACTCAAAATTACACATGGGTAATGCAGCAGAAGGCCTAATAATGAATAAGAAAACAGGAAAAAGAATAAGTTGCTATGAACAGCAAGTGCACTTATTATAGTAGCCAACTAGGAAAACTGAAGAGACCTTTGGCGAAAAGATAAGCAACGGTATTAACATCAGTAGTTGAGTTGCAAGCCAGTACTAAGCAAAGAAGAAAAAGTTGAAAAGTGAAACGAATATATGGAGGGTCTATATAAGGGAAACAGCCTTGAGGACAATATTATAGAAAGAGGAGAGGAAGTATGTGAAGGTGAGATGAGAGGTTTGATAGTGCGGGAAGAGTCTAACAGAGCACTGAAAGATCTCCGTAGAAACAAGGCCCGTGAAGTAACCACATTCCTTCATAATAACTTAAATACTTTGGAGGGTCATTTCATGACATTTCATGACATGCCTCCTGCTGATCAAAATATATGAAACAAACAAAATAGACTCATACTTCAAGAAGAATGGAATAATTGCTATACCAATAAAGGCATATGCAGATATGCGTGAATACTGTCGAACCATCAGTAAGTCATAGTTGCAAAATACTGTTTACAAAAGCATGTGAAAACCGGTAGAAGCCGACCTCACGAAATATCAGATTGGATTCCAGAGACATTTAGGAACATGTGAAGCAATATTGACCCTACGACGGACAGCAGAAGATCGCTTGAATAAAGGCAAACCTACATTTATAGCGTCAGTAGATTTAGAGAAAATTTTCACAATGTTGACTGGACTACACTCTGTGAATTTTGAAAGTAGTAGGAATAAGATACGTGCGAAGAAAGCTTATATACATCTTGTAAAGAAATCAGACTGCCTTTATAAGAGTCTAAGGACATGATAGGAAAGCCGTCGTTGAGGAGGGAGTGAGATATGTTTTTAGTCTATCACCGATGTTTTTCTGCCTATACATTCAGCAAGAACTGAAGTAAACCAAGAGAAAATTTGGAAAAGAATTAAAATTCAGGGGACTCAAGTAAAAACCTTAAAGACTTGCCTATGACATTGCAATTCTGTCAGAGACGACAACGGACTGAGAAAAAACATTTGAACGCAATGGATAGCGTCTTGAAAAGATTATAAGGTGAACATAAAAAAAGTAAGACAAGGGTAATGGAGTGTTAACTAATTAAATCAGGTAATGCTGAGGGACTTGACATTGGCAATAAGACACTGAAAGTAGTAGATCAGTTTTGCTAATTGGGCAGTAAAATACCAGATGATAGCCGACGCAGAGAGGACTTAAAATGCAAACTAGCAATAGTAAGAACACCATATTCGTAGAAGACGACTTTATTAAAATTTAATATAGATTTGAACGTTAAGAAGTATTTTCTGAAGGTATGTAGGTGGAGTGTAGCCTTGTACAGAAGTGAAACATGGACAAGTTCGGACAAGAAGAGAATAGAAACCTTCCAAACACGACGCTGCAGAAGAATGCTTAAGATTAGTTGGATAGATCGAATTATAAATGAGGAGGTACTGAATCGCACTGGGTAAAAAAGAAATTTATGGCACAATTTGACAGATAGAAGGGATCGGTAGATAGGACACATTCTGAAATATCAAGGAATTGTTAGCTAGGTAATGCAAACGAGTGTGGAGACTAAGAGTTGTAGATAGAGCCCAAGGCTTAGAAACAGTAAGCATGTTCAAATGGCTGTACGTTGCGGTAGTTATACAGAGATGAAGGGGCTTGCACAGGACAGATAGCATATAGAGCTGTAGCAAACGAGCTTCGGACTGAAAACCACAACAGATACGAACAGACGTAATGTAAAGGAAAAGGGTAGGACTGTCACTATAATAAATCCTGCTGTTCCACTTTACATGCCACATACGATAGGAACCTTGAAACAATTACACTTTGGCGCAGTGATAGTAATTAAAAACAGAACAACTGATGTCATCTTTCTTTAACAATGAGCTGTTAGTGAGTAAATCCCACTTGAAAAGGAACTCAACGCTTCGTTGGTGGACTGTTCTTTCAGCAACTTGTCTGATTAAGCGCAGTGGGATGACTAGTGACGGGGTCGATAAACAGGAATGCTGTAACTCATGTTATTGTTATACACTACTGCTGTTTCAGTATTCCATTTGATGTTATTCTTAATCACTGAAACCACATTTCTGAAGATGAGTGTAAGAAACTGCAGAGACACTTTTGTATTTTTCCAGATGAATATACAATCAATTTTTCATTATTGTATTAGTGTCGGATAATGAGTAATGAACAATACCTTCATTTAATAGCCCAGCAGTCACTAATAAATTCACCACGTGAAGCAAGTTTCAGTTTGAATTTTATCAAAACCTAGCCATTAACATCATTCTAAGTCTGATTGTTGCTTCTTGATACATGTTGGCAGTTTGTGAAAAGACGTGACGGTGTCTTACCCAAGCTGATCGACAGCGGTGCCTCACCTGAGTTTCTGCTTTCCTGATGATGCTCTTGATTTACTGGTTGTCTGCAGCTCATCTTTAATGTAACCCTTTCTTAACGGGAATGCGTAGTGACTAACAAATCATAAATGTCCGAGATGCCATTTAGAACTTCTACTTAATGAAACTTTCTTACAAGTTTCACAGATCAGTGACGACGTTGATAGCATGTGAAATTAATCGAGCGACTAGTCTTGTACACTACTGGCCGTTAAAATTGCTACGACACGAAGGTGACGTGCTACAGACGCGAAATTTAACCGACAGGAAGAAGATGCCGTGATATGCAAATGATTAGCTTTTCAGAGCATTCACACAAGGCTGGCGCAGGTGGTGACACATACAACGTGCTGACATGAGGAAAATTTCCAACCGATTTCTCGTACACAAACAGCAGTTGACCGGCGTTGCCTGGTGAAACGTTGTTGTGATGCCTCGTGTGAGGAGGAGAAACGCGTACCATCACGTTTCCGACTTTGATTAAGGTCGGATTGTAGCCTGTCGCGATTGCGGTTTATCGTATCGCGACATTGCTGCTCGCTTTGGTCCAGATCCAATGACTGTTAGCAGAATATGGAATTGGTGGCTTCAGGAGGGTAATACGGAACGCCGTGCTGGATCCCAACGGCCTCGTATCACTAGTAGTCGAGGTGATAGGCAACTTACCCGCAAGACTGTAACGGATCGTGCAGCCACGTCTCGATCCCTGAGTCAACAGACGAGAACGTTTGCAAGACAACAACCATCTGCGCGAACAGTTCGACGACGTTTGCATCAGCATGGACTATCAGCTCGGAGACCATGGTTGCGGTTACCCGTGACGCTGCATCACAGACATGAGCGCCTGCGATGGTGTACTCAACGACGAACCTGGGTGCACGAATGGCAAAACTTCATTTTTTTAGGATTAGTCAAGTTTCTGTTTACAGCATCACGATGGTCGCATCCGTGTCTGGCGACATAGCGGTGAACGCACATTGGAAGCGTGTATTGTCATCGCCATACTGGCGTATCACCCGGCGTGATGGTATGGGGTGCCATTGGTTACACGTCTCGGTCACCTTTTGTTCGCATTGACGGCACTTTGAACAGTGAACGTTACATTTCACATGTGTTACGACCCGTGGCTCGATGCCTGCGAAACCCTACATTTCAGCAGAATAATGCACGACCGCATGTTGCTGGTCCTGTACGTGCCTTTCTGGATACAGAAAATGTTAGACTGCTGCCCTGGCCAGCACATTCTCCAGATCTCTCACCAATTGAAAACGTCTGTTCAATGCTGGGCGAGCAACTAGCTCTTCACAATACGCCAGTCACTACTCTTGATGAACTGTAGTATCGTACTGAAGCTGCATTTGCAGCTGTATCTGTTCACGCCATCCAAGCTCTGTTTGACTCAATGCCCAGGTGTATCAAGGCCGTTATTACGGCCAGAGGTGGTTGTTCTGGGTATTGATTTCTGAGGATGTATGCACCCAAATTGCGCGAAAATGTAATCACATGTCAGTTCTAGTATAATATATTTGTCCAATGAATACCCGTTTATCATCTGCACTTCTTCTTGGTGTAGCAATTTTAATGGCCAGTAATATAGATATACAAATGCGACCATCAATACTGGGCAATGGATGCCAGTCGACACCAATTCCGCCACCGCTGTACTCTTATACGTGCCACAAACTCACAGTATCAAAATCCAAATTGCGTTCCATTACAAATAAAGATTAATTTAGTACTGCTTTAAACTAGGTCGAAAGATCATTCATGTGTTTCTTTTCTTGTCATCGTACACTGTTACAAATAATCTGAATGTATTAATACGAAAGGTGACAACTGCGTCTGGTATATGTTAGCACACTGGCAGCCAGTAGCCTACATCTCTACAACCTGCAGGATTGAGGACTGCAAGACTTTCGCTGCGACGAAACAACAGCACTTTCATTTACTCTGCTGATGGGTGACCACGGTGAGGCTGCCGAAAGTCATTAACTGAGGCGGACAGTGATGGCACCAGCCTGTGCTGGGATTACTTGACACAGCTGTTTGAACGAAGAAACCCCAACTGTGCATCTTTTTACGTATTCAGATCCATGGAAAACAAATTCTCCCGTGTAACAGGTAACGCTGCAAGACGTTAACGATTAGGCGTCACGAGTCAAACAGGAAGTATCCAATGTAAAACATTATTAAAAAAAGACATAGTCGTGTAGCTAAGAGTTTCCGTCTAACGGTCAGTGTTGGCACTCACATTTCTCATGATTTTTCTATTCGCCTGATGGTTTAATGTGGCAGTCTTGTGCTTAGGCAGCGTGCATTCCAGGTACCGTTGTGCTGGAGAAACAAACAAAGTTTAAGACTCCACCATCGAGATTCGAATAAGCGAAACTATATGCTACGGCATCGTGATGCTGCGGTCAAGGATGTAGAAACAACTTGAAATAACTTCATGTGTTTTCTGTTAATTCACAATGTTCGTAACACGTTGAGAGTACAAAGCTGTTATACTACACGATTTATAAATCACGAACCAAATTTTTGTGCGACTTTAAATCTCTGAAACGGAAGTTTCTACGTTAGGGTGTCAATTATATGCGGAAGGGAAAAGATTGGCGGCGGAATTCCGTAAGCCTGAAGCTTATCCGAAGTGTGATAAGAGGGCGGGACATGTGCAGGCCAGTCCATCAAAGAGAAGCCCTTATCTGAGAACAAAATGCGCCATGTGGCCCGTGCTATCAGCCAACTGCCGAACATTCTGAAGCTGCAGACCGGTGAGCGATCTCCCGATATTTGCTTGCTGTATCCTCGTGTCATGTTCCTACATGACTCTTCCATCCACTGGCAATATTTCCTGGAATTTCTCCGTATCAGACACGCACTTGATAGCATACTGCTAATGATGCATACGTATTTATATTTTTCCTGTATGAATACGGGTGAGACATTTAACACTCTCACATCTGTAGATGTTTTGGGGGAAAGAAAAATACATTTTCGATTATTAAACTGATATTCGCCTAAGTTGATGGTGGCTGAGCGTGTCATTAAGACTATACATTCTGATTCAAAAATTCCTTCGCAAACTTAGTAAGCAGGTTTCTTCTGCCAAAACAAGGAAAAATGTTCACACAAGCACATTCCCAGCTTATTAATGAAACTTAACTAATGTTCAACACATCAGTTACCCATTGTC
This sequence comes from Schistocerca gregaria, assembly GCF_023897955.1. Lineage (NCBI taxonomy): Eukaryota > Metazoa > Arthropoda > Insecta > Orthoptera > Acrididae > Schistocerca > Schistocerca gregaria. The sequence continues at coordinate 439,434,111 of NC_064931.1, read as the reverse complement.
AGCTTAAACGGTCATCAACTAGAAACTCAAAATTTTCAAAGTTTCCCCTGTTTGTATCACCACACGCATGCACTCGTCGAATCAGGCACTGTAGCACCCTTTAAAATATTTACTGCCGGAGAATAACGCTTTCTCGGGCTTTCGTGACACGTCGATGAAGAGCTTCTGCATCTGCTTCGTCTGCGGCATAAACCATGCGTTTAAGGCGCTTCAGAGATAAAAATCCAAAGGATTGAGCTCAGTTGAACGCGCAGTCCATTTAACTGATCCTCCTCTATTTATACAGCTATCGTACTGCATGGGGACAAATTTGTTGGAGACCCATCACGCATTAACCGTATGTTTGTTTTTATTTACAAGGTCACAACATCTGGTAAGTTTAGGAGATATAAAGTCACTATAGACAGCACCCGTAAGACATGCTGGGGAAACAGTTATTTAAAATTCCAGCCCGCACATTAATCTCAAACTGATGCTGATGTCTAGCCTGAATTGCAGCGCAAAAATTTAAATGAGTCAAGGTTGAAGAGTGAAATGAAGTTGTTGGTCTGTGCCTGGAACTTTGGTGAAAGTAAACATTCAACAGTAACTCGAAACCTAAAGATTCTCTGACACATGTTTCAATGAATTTTCCTTCTTGCTTTGGTGTAGGAAGCCTTTCCCAAAGGTTTGTATTTCATCAACATTGGAGGGTAAAATTGTGCTCTAGTGGCCACGGTAAATGGCATAGTATGACATGACACGGGCTGGGATGTTGTTAGCACTTCTGCTGGTCATCGGCCTGACATTCGAGATGAAGACTGGGAAGACGCAAGTTATCAGAGCCTTTGTCTGGGGCTGCCAAAACGTGGAACAGTCCAAATCCGAGCTCGTGCAGGCAGTGGGCTTTGCAGCGTTCCCCTGTGTCAAGGGAAACCCGAGAGTAGCTCAGTTCAGCAAAAACTGTTGCGGCCAGAGTCATCTACCATATCCAACAATGAGCTAATGATGAGGATTGCTGCGGACCACTGAGGGCAGACAGGTGACTGTGGAGTAAATAACTCGACAATTCTGAGGGTATCATCGACATTGGGGCTCCGATATTTACACTTATAAGATTAGGAAGTAACGACCCTTTGACAACAAAATAATTAGGGACGGGTGATACCGTGATGAATTTCCAAACTTTCTAGGTTGATGGAGATAGAAAAATCCATCACTTTCAAGTAAGGGCCCCGGCTCCGGAAACAGCCGACTCGAAAGTTATAAGTGACGATCGTTCTGAGATCTCTGACCGTGTAATACCACTATTGTTGTTGCTAAGACTGCAGGGTAGGCAACTTTCAGAGGACCAAAACCAGGAAAACGTCCACTAAACACGGCTTCTAAAACGCATCCTTTCAGAGATGTGGTCACATGTTCATCTTTGACACTATGAAATATCACTCTTCTACTGCAAGCTCATGGTTTCCATACGTTTGGAGGGGACAGTAATAACCAAAACAAGAAAAAATTGTTGAATAAATATGGGCACTACAATGTATAACTTAAGAGCTATAGGCACTTGTGCAGTAGAAGAGATGTGTTTCACAGTGTAGAAGATGTCATAGCTCTAAAGGTACGTATTTTAGAGCCCATGTTTATTAGATATTTTTTCTTGTTATGGTCCACACTACGACCTCTGATAGTTGTCTACCGTAAAATCTCAACAACAACAGTACTGATGCATGTATTCCTCTGTCGGAGGTTACAGAATGATTTTCGCTTATAGCTTTAGACTGCATCGTTCCTGAGCAGCGTCCCGTATCTCAGATTGACATATTTACCCTTGTTCATAGTCCCTGAAGGTTTATAATGTCATCACGGAATCACTCATTATAACAAAAGATCATTTGCAACGAAAACTATTTAGACGTAGTGCTTTTCAGGATCAAGCTCTCTCTCTCTCTCTCTCTCTCTCTCTCTCTCTCTCTCTCTCTCTCTCTCTGACACACACTCACACACTCTCTCTCTCTCTCTCTCTGACACACACTCACACACTCTCTCTCTCTCTCTCTCTCTCTCTCTCTCTCTCTCCCTCCCTCACATACACTCACACGCACACACACACACACACACACACACACACACTTACTCGATTAACGTTGGTCTAAATTACAAATCTGTCACAGAAACACTGAGTCGATCTCATCACCAAAGAGCGATGATATCTCACGTTTGATACAAGAGAATATATAAATATGAAAGTAGATACAGAAGTCATATGCTACGTATGATATAGATCTCAACATTTATTGAAAAAGATATGGCTGTTCTACTTCTTGAGCGATTAATGATGAACAGCGTCTAACTACTACATACTCGTATGTCATGTCACAAAACACAGAATTCAGAATGATCATGAAGACAGTTCAATAGATCTTCAGGGTTCTGCTGCCCCAGTTCTCCCAATAAGGTGAGTCAGTAGTACATTTTGATAATTTTAACAGCTACAGCAATCAGTAGTGATATGCGGAAAAAGACGGAAATAAAGTCACTCTCGTGGACTCAGTATGAGTGAATAATCTCCACTTTCCGTACAACACTAAGTGTCTAGGTAAATGTAGATCTAACCATTGATAAATGGATTATTCGCCTGATCTCTGCATAATGTCCTCACCACTGTCTACACTCCTGGAAATGGAAAAAAGAACACATTGACACCGGTGTGTCAGACCCACCATACTTGCTCTGGGCACTGTGAGAGGGCTGTACAAGCAATGATCACACGCACGGCACAGCGGACACACCAGGTACCGCGGTGTTGGCCGTCGAATGGCGCTAGCTGCGCAGCATTTGTGCACCGCCGCCGTCAGTGTCAGCCAGTTTGCCGTGGCATACGGAGCTCCATCGCAGTCTTTAACACTGGTAGCATGCCGCGACAGCGTGGACGTGAACCGTATGTGCAGTTGACGGACTTTGAGCGAGGGCGTATAGTGGGCATGCGGGAGGCCGGGTGGACGTACCGCCGAATTGCTCAACACGTGGGGCGTGAGGTCTCCACAGTACATCGATGTTGTCGCCAGTGGTCGGCGGAAGGTGCACGTGCCCGTCGACCTGGGACCGGACCGCAGCGACGACGGATGCACGCCAAGACCGTAGGATCCTACGCAGTGACGTAGGGGACCGCACCGCCACTTCCCAGCAAATTAGGGACACTGTTGCTCCATGAAGCTGGGCTACGGTCCCGCACACCGTTAGGCCGTCTTCCGCTCACGCCCCAACATCGTGCAGCCCGCCTCCAGTGGTGTCGCGACAGGCGTGAATGGAGGGACGAATGGAGACGTGTCGTCTTCAGCGATGAGAGTCGCTTCTGCCTTGGTGCCAATGATGGTCGTATGCGTGTTTGGCGCCGTGCACGTGAGCGCCACAATCAGGACTGCATACGATCGAGGCACACAGGGCCAACACCCGGCATCATGGTGTGGGGAGCGATCTCCTACACTGGCCGTACTACTCTGGTGATCGTCGAGGGGATACTGAATAGTGCACGGTACGTCCAAACCCTCATCGAACCCATCGTTCTACCATTCCTAGACCGGCAAGGGAACTTGCTGTTCCAACAGGACAATGCACGTCAGCATGTATCCCGTGCCACCCAACGTGCTCTACAAGGTGTAAGTCAACTACCCTGGCCAGCAAGATCTCCGGATCTGTCCCCCATTGAGCATGTTTGGGACTGGATGAAGCGTCGTCTCACGCGGTCTGCACGTCCAGCACAAACGCTGGTCCAACTGAGGCGCCAGGTGGAAATGGCATGGCAAGCCGTTCCACAGGACTACATCCAGCATCTCTACGATCGTCTCCATGGGACAGTAGCAGCCTGCATTGCTGCGAAAGGTGGATATACACTGTACTAGTGCCGACATTGTGCATGCTCTGTTGCCTGTGTGTATGTGCCTGTGGTTCTGTCAGTGTGATCATGTGATGTATCTGATCCCAGGAATGTGTCAATTAAGTTTCCCCTTCCTGGGACAATGAATTCACGGTGTTCCTATTTCAATTTCCAGGAGTGTATTAATGAAAGTATGACTAGGAGGAAAGTTCTCAAGTCACTCCCACAAGTCAAAACAGACCAGCCATCATCCACTATGGTATGAACATTCTTCTTGCTACAACAGGCGCAAGACGTCGATAGAGCTTTCAACGATTTCATGATAACTTCAAACGGATCCTTACAATCCCAAAAAATAATGGAAGATTTGTCGGTCCCTTAAAATATATCTCCAATAATTTCATACCATGTGAATTTCGACATCCCTACAGATTTGTTCGGAGGCAATAATATGATGAATAGTACGCATAATATCAGCAATCACAAAGTGACATTATATTTGACAATTTATTGAATCAGATCTTAATGGAAAAGGTGAGACAAACACTTTATCACAACAGAGTTCTAGCTTTAAATCCTTATAAGAAACTGGTCAACAAATACCAAAAAGAAGCACAGATATCAATGTTAATGCAGTTGCTGCTACACTAATTGAAATTTTAAAAGCGGAACAGGACAAGTCTTTTAAATGAACTAGGAACAGACAGTTATATGCCAAGTGATATTGTTAATATAATCACCCTTATTATGCACGAGACGTAAAGAAACTCAACTTATCCCCGAGTAAAATGATGACGAATAAAGCTGCAGGATTTGATGGAATGTGTTGAGATACGGTTATAGCCGTAGGCCCACGGGCGATACAATTGCTCCTTTTATTCTTCAATATATCCTGCGAACGGGAAAATTACGTTAACATTTTCGAGAAAAATATATAGTTTCCGCATATTTTTAACTATGCAATGAAGAACTTAGGTTGCTGACTGCAGTCTGTCTTTCTACTAAGAAAAACAAATAAATTGGTGGAGACACTAGTTCGCAATTTATCCAGTACACCACTGACAAAATAATCCCAGTCCATTTGGATGGTTCTAGACAAAAATCGTAGCTGTTGTAATCAAGTGCTAAAACTTATAAAATGGATTCTGGATTCGAGAAAATCTTCCAATCGGCTACAGCTTTCTTGAATTTTCAGGTAGCTTATACAACAGTATGAAGAGAAGGCCTGATATTTTCGTTCGGTGATGTAATTACAAGTTTCCAATATTACTCAACAACATGCTGTCTGATCGACGTTTTTTAGTTTTTTGCGTCGCCGTATCTTTCTACCAAAAATGACATATAAAATACTGGCGAATCCAAGAGGCCATTACTAGAAAAATTCCATTCATCCAGTAACATGTAAAAATAGTCTGCCCCAAGGATCAGTTCTGTCTTGCATTCTGTATGATACGTATTTATTTTACCGAGCGAGGTGGCGCAGTGGTTGGCGCACTGGACTCGCATTCGGGAGGACGACGGTTCAATCCCGTCTCAAGCCATCCTGATTTAGGTTTTCCATGATTTCCCTAAATCGTTTCAGGCGAATGCCGGGATGGCTCCTTTGAAAGGGAGAGGCCGATTTCCTTCACAATCCTTCCCTAACCCGAGCTTGCACTCCGTCTCTAATGACCTCGTTGTTGACGGGACGTTGAACACTAACCACCACCAGATACGTATTTACGGGGCATTTCAGCTACTAACTCCAAGAAAATCGAATGTGCAGATGATCTGACATTAATATTCCACAACTAAGATATCACTCATTGTGGGAGTACACTCACAAGCCCCTTAACTATATTCAATACAGACACCAGTCATATCCAGAAACAAATGAGATGGCAGCAATCCATATCCACAGCAAAGAGGCAAATATGAAAGTAGACGTTCCATTTCATATGAACGAAATTTTCCATAACTATTTCCCTAAGTTTCTGTCGCCCTTGTAAAAACACTGAGGTTTAGGCACCACGTAAGAATTTGCCGAAGAAGCTTAGCTCAGGAGTAACTGGAAATAACAGGGTAGCAAATGTACGTTGTGTGGTTGTTGTGGTCTTCAGTCCTGAAACTGGTTTGATACAGCTCTCCATGCTACTCTATCCTGTGCAAGCTTCTTCATCTCCCAGTACCTACTGCAACCTACATCCTTCTGAATCTGCTTAGTGTAGTCATCTCTTGGTCTCCCTCTACGATTTTTACCCTCCACGCTGCCCTCCAATAGTAGATTGGTGATCCCTTGATACTTCCTCATTAGTTATGTGATCCACCCATCTAATCTTCAGCATTCTTCTGTAGCACCACATTTCGAAAGCTTCTATTCTCTTCTTGTCCAAACTATTTATCGTCCATGATTCACTTCCATACATGGCTACACTCCATACAAATACTTTCAGAAATGACTTCCCGACACTTAAAGCAATGCTCGATGTTAACAAATTTCTCTTCTTCAGAAACGCTTTCCTTGCCATTGCCAGTCTACATTTTATATCCTCTCTACTTCGACCATCATCAGTTATTTTGCTCCCCAAATAGCAAAACTCCTTTACCACTTTAAGTGTCTCACTTCCTAATCTAATTCCCTCAGCATCACCCGACTTAATTCGACTACACTCCATTATCCTCGTTTTGCTTTTGTTGATGGTCATCTTGTATCCTCCTTTCAAGTCACTATCCATTCCGTTCAACTGCTAATCCAAGTCCTTTGCTGCCTCTGACAGAATTACGATGTCATCGGCAAACCTCAAAGTTTTTATTTCTTCTCCATGGACTTTAATACCTACTCCGAATTTTTCTTTTGTTTCCTTCACTGCTTGCTCAATATAAAGATTGAATAACATGGGGGATAGACTACAGCCCTGTCTCACTCCCTTCCCAACCACTGCTTCCCTTTCGTGTCCCTCGACTCTTATAACTGCCATCTGGTTTCTGTACATATTGTAAATAGCCTTTCGCTCCCTGTATTTTACCCCTGCCACCTTCAGAATTTGAAAGAGAGTATTCCAGTCAACATTGTCAAAAGCTTTCTCTAAGTCTACAAATGCTAGAAACGTAGGTTTGCCCTTCCTTAATCTAGCTTCTAAGATAAGTCGTAGGGTCAGTATTGCCTCACGTGTTCCAACATTTCTACGGAGTCCAAGCTGATCTTCCCCGAGGTCGGCTTCTACTAGTTTTTCCATTCGTCTGTAAAGAACTCGCGTTAGTATTTTGCAGCTGTGACTTATTAAACTGATAGTTCGGTAATTTTCACACCTGTCAAGACCTACTTTCTTTGGGATTGGAATTATTATATTCTTCTTGAAGTCTGAGAGTATTTCGCCTGTCTCATACATCTTGCTCACCAGATGGTAGAGTTTTGTCAGGACTGACTCTCCCAAGGCCGTCAGTAGTTCCAATGGAATGTTATCTACTCCAGGGGCCTTGTTTCGACTCAGGTCTTTCTGTGCTCTGTCAAACTCTTCACGCAGTATCGTATCTCCCATTTCATCTTCATCTACATCCTCTTCCATTTCCATAATATTGTCCTCGAGTACATCGGCCTTGTATAGACCCTCTATATACTCCTTCCACCTTTCTGCTTTCCCTTCTTTGCTTAGAACTGGGTTTCCATCTGAACTCTTGATATTCATACAAGTGGTTCTCTTATCTCCAAATGTCTCTTTAATTTTCCTGTAGGCAGTATCTATCTTACCCCTAGTGAGATAAGCCTCTACTTCCTTACATTTGTTCTCTAGCCATCCCTGATTAGCCATTTTGCACTTCCTGTCGATGTCATTTTTGAGACGTTTGTATTCCTTTCTGCCTGCTTCATTTACTGCATTTTTATATTTTCTCCTTTCATCAATTAAATTCAATATTTCTTCTGTTAACCAAGGATTTCTACTAGCCCTCGTCTTTTTACCTACTTGATCCTCTGCTGCCTTCACTACTTCATCCCTCAAAGCTAACCATTCTTCTTCTATTGTATTTCTTTCCCCCATTCTGTCAATTGCTCCCTTATGCTCTCCTTGAAACTCCGTACAACCTCTGGTTCTTTTAGTTTATCCAGGTCCCATCTCCATGAATTCCCACCTTTTTGGCGTTTCTTCAGTTTTAATCTACAGGTCATAACCAACAGATTGTGGTCAGAGTCCACATCTGCCCCTGGAAATGTCTTACAATTTAAAACCTGGTTCCTAAATATCTGTCTTACCATTATATAATCTATCTGAAACCTGTCAGTATCTCCAGGCTTCTTCCATGTATACAGCCTTTTTTTTGTGATTCTTGAACCAAGCGTTACCTATGATTAAGTTGTGCTCTGTGCAAAATTCTACCAGGCGGCTTCCTCTTTCATTTCTTTGCCCCAGTCCATATTCACCTACTACGTTTCCTTCTCTCCCTTTTCCTACTACCGAATTCCAGTCACCCATGACTATTAAATTTTCGTCCCCCTTCACTATCTGAATAATTTCTTTTATTTGATCATACATTTCTTTAATTTCTTCGTCATCTGCAGAGCTAGTTGGCATATAAACTTGTACTACTGTAGTAGGTGTGGGCTTCGTATCTATCTTGGCCACGATAATGCGTTCACTATGTTGTTTGTAGTAGCTTACCCGCATTCCTATTTTCCTATTCATTATTAAACCTACTCCTGCATTACCCCTATTTGATTTTGTGTTTATAACCCTGTAGTCACCTGACCAGAAGTCTTGTTCCTCTTGCCACCGAACTTCACTAATTCCCACTATATCTAACTTCAACCTCTCCATTTCCCTTTTTAAATTTTCTAACCTACCTGCCCGATTAAGGGATCTGACATTCCACACTCCGACTCGTAGAACGCCAGTTTTCTTTCTCCTGATAACGACATCCTCTTGAGTAGTCCCCGCCCGGAGATCCGAATGGGGGACTATTTTACCTCCGGAAAATTTTACCCAAGAGGATGCCATCATCATTTAATCATACAGTAAAGCTGCATGCCCTCGGGAAAAATTACGGCTGTAGTTTCCCCTTGCTTTCAGCCGTTCTCAGTACCAGCACAGCAAGGCTGTTTTGGTTAGTGTTACAAGGCCAGATCAGTCAATCATCCAGAGTGTTGCCCCTGCAACTACTGAAAAGGCTGCTGCCCCTCTTCAGGAACCACACGTTTGTCTGGTCTCTCAACAGATACCCCCTCCGTTGTGGTTGCACCTACGGTACGGCTATCTGTATCGCTGAGGCCCGCAAGCCTCCCCACCAACGGCAAGGTCCATGGTTCTTGGGGGGGGGGGGGGGGGGCAAATGTACGTACGCTACGCAATGCTGCTAAATCATTTGCGTATTCACCTGGTGTGCATTTTGCACTAGGGTTGGAAAACAGCGTGTATACAAATAATGTGAATTAACATCTGAATGAAGCCACGGGAAGCACTGCCAGATCAACTCCCAATCAATGATTGCTTCTTTTGTATCAAATATTGCTCCTCCAGATTTTAGAACGTGCAAAGGGTCAAATTCTTAGGAAAACATAATCTCATAAGAACTAAGTTCTAAGTAAAGCTTTCCAGAATTCACCAGCCAATCGCCTAAAGTAATGCAATCCACCTTGTGTCGATATTCGATGCTCAGATGTTTTGCATATCACCGAGAATTGGAGCAAAAGCTGAAATGAGCTTCCGCCTTACAAAGCCTATCTAGCTCAGAACCCAACAACCGAGCGAGGTGGCGCAATGGTTAGCACACTGGACTTGCATTCGGGAGGAAGACAGTTCAGATCCGCCTCCGGCCATCCTGATTTAGATTTTCCGTGATTTCCCTAAATCGTTTCCGGCAAATGCCGGGATGGTTCCTTTAAAAGGGCATGGCCAGTTTCCTTCCCAACCTTCCCCAGACCGAGCTTGTCCTCTGTTTCCAATGACATCGTTGTTAAACACTAATTTCCTCCTCCTCAGAACCCAATAAAGAAGGTTGCGGTGCTCGATCTTAACCTCGTGAACGGTTGAGACCTAGACTCTAAACACATCCAATTGCTACAAAGAAGATTTGGCCACATCTTGAAGGTATGGAGTTATTCTGAAAGCGCATATGTATGGTGCGCAGAAACAAAGAATAAGACATATCTCGAAGAACTTCTCTCCTCACGCATTTAACAATGCTCTGAAAGACTTATAAGAAATGACACCAAGTTCGGCCCCCGGCTGCAAAATTTAAACAATAATTTGTAAATACCTTGTGTACCTATTTGCGTAAGTTCTGTAGTGTCACAGGATAATAATAAGAAATATGCCTATCAAACTACCAATTTAGAAAACTAGCCAAGGAGAACTATTCTTGTATTCTTGTTAGCGGACACTCAGCTCATCACCTGACAGACGGTGTCCCTTGGCACAGAGCGCAGCGGCAAAAGAGCGCTGCCTGCAGCGTGTCACCAGAGTCGTAGCAGCGGCAGATAACCAACACAAACAGGGACCTAAACAGCGCCCACTGTTTACAGTGCGGCTTCTAGTTCTTTGGCTGCGGGTTCTTGTGAACCCTCGCAGCGAGACGAAAAAGGCCGCCACTCCCGTCACAGAAGCGTATCTCGACGGAATAACTCTAGCATTAGGAGATTGCCAGTGTTCGTATCCAGATCGTTTGTTTATGACCGTTCACATTACAGCTATTCATGGCGCTTTGCCTGTTCCGTCGCTGGATTCAGGTGCTGGTAAAATGGTAACCGTAAACTTTACAGAGACGCAGTAGCTGCTAAGTTCGCAATTTCCAACGGGACTTCAAAAAGGTAGCAATACAAGTATCTCTCATTCCGGCCACAAAATCCGCTGCTGATTTCAAAGTTACACCTCTGATTAGTGACTTAGTAAGTGCTAGCCTCCATGACTAGGTCAGTGTGTCGGGCTACCATACTAGGAACCCACATTCGATTCCCATACCGCAAAAATAAGTAAAAAGCTCAAGGCTAGTAGAAATCCTTGGGTAACAGAAGAGATATTGAATTCAATAGATATAAAGAGAAAATATAAAAATGCAGTAAATGAAGAAGGCAAAAAGGAATACAAACGTCTCAAAAATGAGATCGACTGGAAGTGCAAAATGGTTAAGCAGGGATGGCTAGAGGACATATGTAAGGATGTAGAGGCATATATCACTAGGGGTAAGATAGATACTGTCTACAGGAAAATTAAAGAGACCTTCGGAGAAAAGAGAACCGCTCGTATGAATATCAAGAGCTCAGATGGAAAACCAGTTCTAAGGAAAAATGTAAAATCAGAAAGGCGGAAGAATTATACAGAGGGTCTGTACAAGGGCGATGTACTTGACGGCAATATTATGGAAATAGAAGAGGACGTAGATGAAGATGAAATGGGAGACATGATACTGCGTCAAGAATTTGACCGAGCACTGAAAGAACTGAGTCCAAACAAGGTCCCGGGAGTAGAAAAAGAATGGTTCAAATGGCTCTCGGCACTATGGGACTTAACATGTGACGTCATCAGTCTCCTAGACTTAGAACTACTTAAACCTAACTAAACTAAGGACATCACACACGGTCGCGCGGTTCCACACAGAAGCGCCTACAGCCGATCGGCCACACCGGAAGGTTTAGAGCTTGTGTTTACTAGATCTTTTTCCTTGTTTTGGTCCATACTACCTCTTCCACAAATATATGAAAAGCAAAGAACTTGTAGTAAGAGAGATGTATTTCACAGTATCGAAGACTAAGATGCTGTGGCCTAGCGGTTCTAGGCGTTTCAGTCCGGAACCGCGCTGCTGCTACGGTCGCAGTTCGAATCCTGCCTCGGTCATTTATGTATGCGATGTCCTTAGGTTAGTTAGGTTTAAGTAGTTGTAAGTCTAGGGGACTGATGACCTCAGATGTTAAGTCCCATAGTGCTTAGAGCCATTTGAACCATTTTTGAAAACTAACAAGTGCAGAGATCTCTTAAGTTATGCGCTTTAGAGCCCTTGTTTGCAAAATATATTTTTCTTGTTTTTGTGTAAAGAATCTGTCCCTAAAGTCAGTCGGTGGTTTTTTTGGGGTTGCGGGAAGGGGTGGGGGAAGGGGGTTAGTCTATATGACTTCTTTGGATTTTGACGGAATACTCAACCTTACGCGCTCCTGTAATGACGCCCTCTCCAAATTCATTTCTTCACTTTGACTCACTGGGACAGGAAATATGAGGATAATGTAGGTGTACTATGCTCGATTTTACATTGGCTCGGACGCATAGCCTAACGTAACAAAGAACGCGTTCGATGGAGTATCCAAAGATCTTTTGGTACATAATGTAAATGAAATGTGTCTTCTTTTCTCCTTGTTTTATCGGAAGGTAACGTAGCCAGCCAACAATTCCGTTACAGCGTTTGCATATTATAGAACGTTCAACACATGTTGCTACGGTCCTCTTGCAGTTTTGTGGTAACAGCGCATCGGGCCAAAAAGTCAGGCTACAAATTGCGAAGTAGAAATAAGGACTTTCAAAGTTGACGTTTCATCTTGGAAGTAGTAGGACAAGACTCTGGCCTACCACTTGAAAAACAGACGCGTATAAAGTACCTTTAAGGCTACCAAACAATCTCAATATAAATTCGAGAATGTATATGCTTTTAGAACATAATGATGGACATAACACCCATTTCTCTCTAAGGTTAGCGTACGTTTTCAAATTTTTATTATGCTGAAATGTGCGATCGCATTTTAAGTGAAGATAGAGATCATAACTTTGCACTACATTGTCTCTGGAGTGCAGCGACCTGATACTATCTTTAGGTTAAAATCAACAGACGAGATCGCAATAATATTTGTTTATTTACCGGTTTCTGCTTATGTTAAAGACATCTCAGGATTTTTGGCCCCTGTGGCTGGTGCTGGCCGTTCCTCAGTTTTCTCGTGATACAACGATCGTACACTTTCAGTACGAAAAAACCGTGGAGCCGCCCGCACCAGGACCAAAAATTCTGAAGATTGCTTTGACATAAGCCGAAACCGGTAAATGAGCAAATATTATTGCGATCTAGACTGTTGACTTTAACCTAGAAGATAGAGGAAATTCAAAAGAAACACTATAACAGACACGAAATTTCTCGCATTTACATGTTGATACAGCAATGATTTTTCCCCTGTGTCCATGAAAACTGTTCCCTCTCAGTATGTTGAATAACGAACATGGATTCTGAGCAAACTGAAGAGATGGAAACTGAAGTCCAAACATTACAGTCACAGCATATGATCAATAGGCACGGTCCGTTTGATCTCAGAATATATGGTTCACATAACAGGCGAGACGAAATTACAAACTGGCGTTATTGCTTTTAAAACATCTTTCACGCTTCTGTTTCGCATCCGTGACAGGTTTAAATTTGGATTCCCAGGCCGTTTGAACTGCAAATAGATGCTATAGCGAATTCCGAACATTAACTTCGGTTTCAGCTCGAAAAAATCATGTTATGTGAAGTTACAGTGGCCTTAGTGACATTGGGGGGAAAATCTCCGTGACAAATTTAAGCAAACAATTGTCAGGTATTCGTCTAAGATGACGTTATAGCTCCATCCCTTGGCGTATGCGTTTTTCTACCGATTCGGCATATATACTGGCGAACCACTGCAGCAACACTTCAGAAGCACCTGAAGATGACGAGCAGCTGAGTCTTTGATATATTGTGCAGCTTCTACAACATTATCCGATGCGACGCCCATGAACCTATGAAGCAATTGTCAGGTAATTTAATGCGATTGGAGCCCAAGAAAAAAAAAATGGTTCAAATGGCTCTGAGCACTATGGGACTTAACATCTATGGTCATCAGTCCCCTAGAACTTAGAACTACTTAAACCTAACTAACCTAAGGACAACACACAACACCCAGCCATCACGAGGCAGAGAAAATCCCTGACCCCGCCGGGAATCGAACCAGGGAACCCGGGTGCTGGAAGCGAGAACGCTACCGCACGACCACGAGATGCGGAGCCCAATAAGCTGAAGTATTGGTACATGTATTTTTTTGTTTAAGTTAATCGTTAGAAGACTGAGATTCAGTGAGATATTATTTTTCATATATTCAATGCCGAAAACTGAAAATAATGGACAATAATCTTTTATAGATTCAGATGCTTTAAACGGTACATAAATTCATGGAGCGTAATCTCTGCAGATAGACTGGCTAGAAAACCACATAAATTCCACTACTGTTTTCCTCTTAGCACTGCTAACAAAATTGAGAAATGTGTTGTGATGGCTATTGTTGGACCAATCATTCATAAATTAGCGTGTGTCCCCAGATGTGCAGATCATAGCCTGCGTCCGCGAGTGCATAAAACCTGTTCTGTAGTGGGTTTTGTGCAGCTCCTACAAGGTTTTGTTACTTAGCGACAATGAAAATAAATGTAAATATCATATGGCGTTGCTGAGTGGAAAGTGTGTTCTTTCTCCGCACACACTGGCGCCTTTCGTTCAGGATATCTGAAAGTTATGTCGTACGTGTTTTTTGGACTGTAGGTGAGTGTGCAGGTGAGTGTAATAGATGCATGTCTGATGATGATGATGATGACAGAAGGGAGAGGGTGGATCCCGGTGCCGGCACATAGCCTACTCCCCTCGAATAGCACCAAGGGGCCGCGTAGCTTAACATCCCTATCCGACGAACGAATCATCAACAATGTCACATGCCGTAAGTTTATGAGATACTGAGGAGTGGTTTGGAATTTAAATCAGGATGTTGGTGCGAAAACTGGTGACCAGGAACGTTTCGCCACCACCTCCCCTCCCCTTGCCGACTAAATCTTAGCAGTGAAAATTTCATCTACTATCAGAGTTCGAACTTGTGTAACCTCCGAGTCGAGCACCACCGCACAGGCGTGCGTTTGAGATTTCAGCTGCGGAGACGGGTAGGAATAAACACTCACGGAAAGTATCAGATTGGTTATAATTAAACTTCTGCTATTTGAGCCAGTGTAGACGGAAAACAATTTACCGTATAGGTACCATACGTTATAGGTATGATATTCAGAATGTGCGCTCCAGGATTTGAGTTGTTAGTAGTGTTAGTGTCACGACTAGCCGTTAGGCGCCGTTCCTGGTACGGCAACGTACGGTTTGAAACAGAGGCATCAATGTGCATGACTGTTGCAGACAGTCAACGTCGGTCTGAACAAGCTGTTTTATCAGACAACGGCAACAGTGCTGCTGCTCTTCGGATTATGGAATACGGAGACGTCCCCTTTCCGCACCGGCGTTGAAGAATATGATTCGAAAATTCGAATTAACTGGCGAGTTGGGAATCTCTCCCGGACGAGATCGACGACCAATTGCACCAAAAATTGTTGAAGAAGCTACTTTTATCATGGTGAGAATGCTGGACGAAACGTGCGCCCTTCGTGCCGTTTACGAGCTTTGTCACGACAGCTGAACGTTCATGGACTACCATTCGAAAAGTGCTACGAACAAGTTTGAAATGGTATCTCTGGTGCGGTTCCATGATGTCGTGGATGCATATGGTAGACACACTGAGCAACGTTTGTAACCTGTAACGTAAACGGGGCACACAACTAACAAATGTTACCCTCTCATGTAGAAGTAAAAATGTTTCTTTCAATGGTTATATTCGTTATTTCTCTTGCGCATGTCCTTGCAAATGTTTCCATAAGATTTAATTGTTCTGCGAGCACACGTTTTTCATGGGGCCCTTCTCCTGTAGCGGATGTTAATTATAACCACTCTCTAATGAAACGAGCCTCGATATCCTCGAAAGAAACATTACATCGAGGCAACAATGCGCACAGTAAACTGTTACGGGACAACACGTAAACACGTGACACGTATCACGCCGGTATTAGAAATCGTTCAGTTTATTCAAAACCCTTGTAGGCAGATGTGTTTGCTGTCGTTTTTCTGATTGCGTTTCCTGCTTGCACTTGGTACAGAGTTCGAACAGAAGAGAAGCAGAACGTCACGTTAAACACATCTAGATGACATCATTCGTGACTGGAACATTGGCTGATTAGAAACCAAACAGTGGGAGTTGAACCATTAGTAAAATGTCATCCTTAACTTTGTCTCACCCTGCGGAGAAGATTCCAGGAGGAAGTAAATATTCAACAGCAGTATAGGAACTGTCGACTAAGTTCTACACCCCAGAGCTAGATCGGTAGTCTTCCCTAAGAGGCCCGAATATGTCCTAACAAGTGACGTCACTGCTTCGGCTAGAGATATCGTGGCACCCATTGGGTCACCCGTTTAGCATCAAGCAGTGTATCATTAGTTTCGATAGGTCACTTAGTTCGTTCGACGACTCAAGAGATACAGTTCCCCGACAACCGTGGCTCGGTGAATTTGCCTCCTGCCCACCGTGAGTGTATCCACGAGCGGAAGGGTAGTGTCCTGTTCAGAGATGAGCCCCAGCGTAACATGTAGAGTAATTCCCTAAGTCTAGTCATCTGTAGTGCCCATGAGAGACGTTACAGTCCCGCGGTTATTGCAAAAGTGACCAATATGGTGGCTTCATTGTCCTCACCACAGAATAAGCACTTACGTCAATGGGGGATCAGTGATGGATGCGGCCTATGTGGACGACACCCTGCAACAGTATGTGTGCATTTTTCGTAGCGGAAATATGCATGGATGAATGAATGCCTGAAATTTATGGGTTCAGCTGCCTAGAGCGACCATTTCGCTCTGCAAACATAAAACTGACTAAACATGAATGCAACGAACGAGTTTCCGGGGACATGTTCGCTCTGTGCCCGATCTGAAGTCTCGTATACAGGAACAGTTTGCTCAGATTACACCCGAAATGCTGTGAGCAATTGTTGATCACGTCGTTTTACAAATGTGTCCCCGTAAACTCGTGCGTTTAGATATCCCCGGAGCCAACGTCATACGGACTCAGATCATGTGATCTTGCAGGCCGTGGCGGTGGGAAGAACGTTTACGATCAGTGTTGTTGGATCTGGTATTTAACATTACAGACGACAACCAGACCATGTGTGTTTTGACTGTTTCACAACTCAGAAATCTGAAGATATTCAACGAACGAAACGGGTCTAACACAATAAATGTTTGATAATACAACTGAGGTCGTTTTTATTAATAATTAACAATAGCTCTACCATCTTTGCGGACACACTGTGCTCTTAGAACTGAAAAGTGTGATGTGACACGATACATGAGCATACTATAAACACTGCGCAAGACATCTCCCCCAATCTTCACTGGGTTTTCACTGTAGTTTCAATTTCGTAACCGATCGGAGATTAGAAAGAATAAGCCCTCGTATATTCTGACAGAGGTGTTTCATGTGTGATTTTTTGTGTTAACCGATACTCTCATTCCTTTAAACAACAGTTCATTGTGAAGTATAAATTACGTAAGACGTATGTTTTGGCTGTCTTTTTATATAACCGTATTTTAGTTCTGTTTTTCATCTCCTACGGTAATTTATTATATTCAGGAAGGATAGGAACAAGTCAATCAGTTGCAATTCCATTGATTTTTTATCATTCTTGCATATCCAGATTTCAGGTTTCAGATGCAAGTAGCCATCCTCAGCACATTTGAGTGACTTTACTAATGTATAGGCAGGAGGATTATTACGTAATTTTAACCTCCAACTGAAAGAATCTGTTTTTAGACTTCCACATTTTCCCTTAGTAAATGTGAGTCTAAACTAGATATTTTTCTACGTTCATTGCAGAATTATCAGTGACAGACTTACAAATGTTTTTTTTTCCTGATTACACAAGAGATTGGTAGATTATCCCTTGGCGTAGTGAAGATACCCATTATTTTTATAGTTCTTAACACAGATGCCAACTGCTACTTCTATGTAATGTTCTTATGGGCTTTTCCTGCAGTTTGAAAATGTCCATGATTTGTGTATTTGATTAACAGAAGGAATCCCTTGTCTATGAATCGGGCTTACGTAGGAACAGTGTTCCAACACAAAGCGCTTACCGTTACACACTGATGACAGGATATTAAAGACGTAACGTGCTAATGACATCCCCTTTGCCACGATACTTGTCTTCATTCCATCTCATTTGACATTCAACGTTCATCACTAAAATTTTTGTGTTTACTATACCGCTTACAGACTTATCATTCATATTTCCGCTCTTTGCTGTCAAATTATAATCATCCTTGAGTGATTTTCCCCTTCTCCACTAGTTCTGATATATAATCAGTCAGCAAAGGGAATTTTTTCACTTCGACTAATGTCTGGAAAATCATTGCTTTTCGCGATTTTATCAGATGAAGACATGGTTCGAGACTGTGTCTGTTATATGAAGTAAATTGTTGATTGTGCACAGCAGCCAGCCACAATTTATTGTGAACACAATTAGTCCAAATATATTACCCTAAGACACACCTATGTTAATATGTTTTTGGTCTGATAATTGTATCACTAAAATTTATTATCATCTAAAGCGTGAGCTATCTCTACATTTCACACCCCATTTTCCAGTTTTGACTGAAACCACACATTATCTATTCCTCTTATACCGAATACTTCACCCTTGTGTAGTACGTAGTGTTTTGTGGTCAAAAGTGTAAAAAGCCTTGGATGGCTTTAATCATGCGCTTCAATACAGTTAATCCTTATCAGGAGCTGCAAGTCACAATTTTTTTAAACACTGTGACGGTGGATATTGTACTTTTGCTACTTCGGAAACCAAACGCTACTTTCTTGAGGGGATTTCTTTTATTCCGGTAACACGCTAGTCTTCCTGTCATAATTGATTCCAGCGAGAGCAGGCTTCGCCTGCGGGGGAACAGCGACCGTTATAAATTAAAATGACAGAACAGCCACAAGTTGTAACTTTTTCTTATCTTGACGTGTTTCATTCGACAAACGACAGCATCTTCTATATTCTTGCCAGTTTCTTTAATATGTATGAGATAGAAACCAGCGTCACAGACCTCATAGACCTCTTAAACTTTCTTTCTTGCATATTGCGCTACTACACGCTGATTGGTGGACGTATTCCTAGGCTGTTGCTTCAGTCTCTTCCATAGAGTCACATCACAGCCCTTGGGCACATGTTGAGTTTCTCATTCGTACTATTTTTGTCATATGTCAAAATTTCAGGATTTCAAATCCTCGTCCGTCCACTCGGCTAATAGTGAAGAAGTTGAAGTACTATTTTTTTATTTCCAAACGGGTGTGCAAGTGCATTGAATTCCAAAGACTTTTTTTTTCAGCGAAGAGGAGATGTCTGCAGCAAACCATTTTCTCCATGCTGATAAGAACCCATAGCATGGATACTCTATGGCAAACATCACAGTGACACACAGTTACTAGTATCTTCATATCTCTATCGTCGAGAAAGTCATTATCAAGAATGTAAACAGTACCACTAGTCGATCAGGAACACGAAAAATGCACACTCCTCCACATATTGAACATGAATGACTTCGATAAGTTCTTCACGACCTTGAAGAAGCAAGCAGTATACTCTAAATATTAATTTTCGCCTGATAAGCAGTGTGGCATTGAGGCCTATTGGAAGATATGGCACCCTTAAAGCAGCTGTACGTAACTTAGCAGACGTAATGATCCTTATCCTCTGACAGTTATCATGGCACAAGCGTAAGACGTAATCATCTGGCCACATGTAGTTGCTGTTATGTTGGGTTGGGTTGTGTGGGGGAGGAGACCAGACAGCGAGGTAATCGGTCTCATCGGATTAGGGAAGAATGCCATCCCGGCATTTGCCTGGAGCGATTTAAGGAAATCACGGAAATCAGGATGGCCGGACGCGGGATTGAACCGTCGTCCTGCCGAATGCGAGTCCAGTGAGCTAGCCACTGGGCCACCTCGCTCGGTACTGCTATGTTGGCACAGTGATTATTTCTAGAAACGATATCAGAAATGTTACAAGTAGGCAGTGGAACAGTAACAACAATGACTGACCAGTGGGATCCAGCGTATCGAGAGTCTTAATATTCCTACAACCATACTGTATAGCACTCAGTCGGATGAAATAGAATACCACCTACGAAGCTGAATGTTTTCTTCTGTTGTTAATATCATATTTTTCTAATTTAATAATTCTAAATTATATGTGTGTACTACCAAAACTGTTTTTATGCAGTATTTTGGAAGAACTGAGAATACTAAATTGTACGATCCACTACCTTTTTTTATTTACTTTTTTTTAAAGGCCGAGTAAAGTCTAAAACAACAGGAAGAAGGGCTGGACACCAGATATCTATATATTATCAATCAGACATATGTAAAGCTTGGAAGCTGCTCTTATCCTCCCTCAGAACTGACTATTTTACGAAACAAGCATTTTTCTCCGTTTATGCCTCCTTAGTGCTGAACTTTAATTAGCTTGTCTAACTTTCCACCAGAACGTAACAACATATAGTCTGATTCCATTATCATTGACTCTGTTACTATAATTGCTATTATTATTATTACTGGTATTATGACACTAGAGGAAGAGAAGAATTAAGTTTGTTAAAGGCGGTAATTACAAACATAACTAGAAACATATGTTGTTGAATGTGGTATTGAGAGAAATTATGAAAGTAAATTTTTCAAAGACTATACTGTGGATACGCTAACATCCACCCTACAAGAAAGAGCAGAATTTTTAGCAGCTGTATCTGAGGAGCTGAAGAGCCGCTTGTTGTTCAGGACATAGATCTTGCGTACTAAACACTGAGCACTTGACAGGATGGCGTCAACGAGCGCAATTCGTACACTTAGTTATGCGGACATGCACAAGGTTGAATAGCCTATAGGTAGAATTGCCTAACACGTTGCACAAGAGGTGTCGGCTGATTGTCAGAATAAGGTGCACACTATCGCCGTCGTGTTTCTGGGCAGCAAAGGCGTACAGATTCACGTATAGACCGGCGCATCAGCAGAGATGCCACTGTTGATCGCCTGACTGCCACAGTACAAGTAAAAAGCTTTGCTCGGCGTGTCAGTAAGAGCCATCAGAAACTGTTTGCTGGGAGCTGAGCAATGAAGAAGGCCATCACTCGTCATCTTTTTGCAGCTTACTTTAATGGTGTAATGAAATACGTAATTGAAATGATGAATACACTCCTGGAAATTGAAATAAGAACATCGTGAATTCATTGTCCCAGGAAGGGGAAACTTCATTGACACATTCCTGGGGTCAGATACATCACATGATCACACTGACAGAACCACAGGCACATAGACACAGGCAACAGAGCATGCACAATGTCGGCACTAGTACAGTGTATATCCACCTTTCGCAGCAATGCAGGCTGCTATTCTCCCATGGAGACGACCGTAGAGATGCTGGATGTAGTCCTGTGGAACGGCTTGCCATCCCATTTCCACCTGGCGCCTCAGTTGGACCAGCGTTCGTGCTGGACGTTCAGACCGCGTGAGACGACGCTTCATACAGTCCCAAACATGCTCAATGGGGGACAGATCCGGAGATCTTGCTGGCCAGGGTAGTTGACTTACACCTTCTAGAGCACGTTGGGTGGCACGGGATACATGCGGACGTGCATTGTCCTGTTGGAACAGCAAGTTCCCTTGCCGGTCTACGAATGGTAGAACGATGGGTTCGATGACGGTTTGGATGTACCGTGCACTATTCAGTGTCCCCTCGACGATCACCAGAGGTGTACGGCCAGTGTAGGAGATCGCTCCCCACACCATGATGCCGGGTGTTGGCCCTGTGTGCCTCGGTCGTATGCAGTCCTGATTGTGGCGCTCACCTGCACGGCGCCAAACACGCATACGACCATCATTGGCACCAAGGCAGAAGCGACTCTCATCGCTGAAGACGACACGTCTCCATTCGTCCCTCCATTCACGCCTGTCGCGACACCACTGGAGGCGGGCTGCACGATGTTGAGGCGTGAGCGGAAGACGGCCTAACGGTGTGCTGGACCGTAGCCCAGCTTCATGGAGACGGTTGCGAATGGTCCTCGCCGATACCCCAGGAGCAACAGTGTCCCTAATTTGCTGGGAAGTGGCGGAGCGGTCCCCTACGGCACTGCGTAGGATCCTACGGTCTTGGCGTGCATCCGTGCGTCGCTGCGGTCCGGTCCCAGGTCGAAGGGCACGTGCACCTTCCGCCGACCACTGGCGACAACATCGATGTACTGTGGAGACCTCACGCCCCACGTGTTGAGCAATTCGGTGGTACGTCCACCCAGCCTCCTGCATGCCCACTATACGCCCTCGTTCAAAGTCCGTCAACCGCACATACGGTTCACGTCCACGCTGTCGCGGCATGCTACCAGTGTTAAAGACTGCGATGGAGCTCCGTATGCCACGGCAAACTGGCTGACACTGACGGCGGCGGTGCACAAATGCTGCGCAGCTAGCGCCATTCGACGGCCAACACCGCGGTTCCTGTTGTGTCCGCTGTGCCGTGCGTGTGATCATTGCTTGTACAGCCCTCTCGCAGTGTCCGTAGCAAGTATGGTGGGTCTGACACACCGGTGTCAATGTGTTCTTTTTTCCATTTCCAGGAGTGTATTAATAGCTGATTCTTCCTTGGAGTCAGTCATAGTCATGTGTCATTGTTGACTTGACAATGATAGTGGTTACTACCGGAGTGTAACAGGATGTAAAACACAGGAAAATCTAGAATGATCATACGCGTCTCTGTTTAACTGAGGAAACACTGAACAATGTAAGATCAGGAGGAAGATAACGAAAAAGGGTACGAATCTGTTAATTGTCAACACTTGCTTACGGCGAGTAATACTACCCTTTAGGGAAATGGTAACAGGGGTGGATAGGCTCACTTTGTGCGTTCAGTATATGTGACTAGAGACATCAGTTAACATGTTAAAGTCGCTGTTTCGGTAGCCATGCACAAAACAGGGAGATGGCCGCTGTGGCCGAGCGGAACCGCGCTTCTGCTACGGTCGCAGGTTCGAACCGTGCCTCGTGCATGGATGTTGTGATGTCTTTAGGTTAGTTATTTTTAAGCAGTTGTAAGTCTAGGGGACTGATGACCTCAGATGTTAAGTCCCATAGTGCTTAGAGCCATCTGAACCATTTGTGAAAACAGGCTGCAAAATTCTGCAGGTTGAGCTCAAGCTGAAGAGAACGATGTCGTCGTTTGAGCTCCGAGGTCATACTTGTTTCCCCAGTGATTGATAAAGAAGGTTGCTCGTGTCATTTGAACGAAGCTCACAGTTTCCAGCACTGTCGCCAGAATTGGCAGTAGCTCCCTGTTTCTGAGTCTAGTGGAAGGTGCTGTGGAAAACTAGTTGGCGAATGTCTAGGCTTGTGCAATAATGTTACCAACAGTAGGATCTCTCTAAACGGGAGGAGTCTGCACTACCCGTCAGAGTCTGCTGCACAGGTAGCTGACCGCATGTGGTATGTACACAAATTGTTCCCATATTAGGTGACTATCCATCTAGTGCAGATAATAATAGCTGTAGGAGACAGTCAAGAACGAGTGCAAGATTTAAAGAAATGGTCCCCACAGGTTCGTATATCATAATCCTAGTGATCAAGTGCAGAGTAATTTATATAAAAGGTAAAGAGTCTGAAGCACTGCGAAAATGAAGTAGGTCCCACATAATATTAGGTACATAAAACTAACTAAAACCTGAAATTAATAACAAATCTAAGGGTAAATCAAAAGGGCAGGGTAATGGTAAATGGAGGTGGTGTATCCGTTGCAGTAATCAAGAAACTCAGATCCATCGATACTGCAATTGAAACTGCATGTTTGATTGTTTGGGCATGACTAAGTATCAAGAGTAGATACAAACTCCTAATTGGATCTCTTTACTGACCAGCAGATTTACCCCCCAG
Source organism: Schistocerca gregaria (assembly GCF_023897955.1). Lineage (NCBI taxonomy): Eukaryota > Metazoa > Arthropoda > Insecta > Orthoptera > Acrididae > Schistocerca > Schistocerca gregaria. The sequence continues at coordinate 439,410,487 of NC_064931.1, read as the reverse complement.
ATGTAACCTAAAACTTCAGAGGTAATCTCAGCTCCCTAGTACGTATGTTCCTCAGGAGTCATCATTGGAGCACACTTTAATCATCCAGCGATCGATTCGAGTAATCATACATTTGTAAGTCGCGGACGTGATACTACATCCTGAGTAACAATACTAAGTACCGGGAACAGATGGTTCTAAAACTTACTCAATATGGAAGTAAATAAGATCTGATAGAACAAATGGCTCTGAGCTCTATGAAGACATCCACGTTGTAACTGATATCTGTGGCCATGGGGCGATTGTGACAACAGTGGTTAAAGAAGTACGTACAACAACTAAAACATGTAGAAAGATTCACTTATTCATTAAAAAAGATAAAGAGGCAATGGATTCATGTCTCAAGGCAGAACTTAAAAAAAAATTAGCCTTGGTACGATCTTGTAGAAGAACTGTGGCTTCAGTTTGAAAGAATGATTGACCAACTTCTGGAGACATACGTACCTAGTAGAACAGTCATGATTTGGGGGAGAGGGCGGAACCTCTATGATATGCAGTTTCTTTTAACAAACTTTTAAGAAAATATCATCTACTGCATAACAGCTATAAGAAATGAGTACAGATAGAGAGATAGTAAATGAAACGCATTTGGCTGACTCCAGAGGTACGTGTGAAGTTTTCAAGACGGCCCTAGCAAAAATATTATCGAAAGACCTCTTGCAAAACGCAAAGAAATTTTAGCAGGTGTAAAGTCTCACGCTGACAGAAATATTAGTGTCTAGATATCTATGACTGACACAGGAAACGAAACTGAGCGTATCAATGCAAAAGAAAAACTACTGAACTACTGGAAAGTTAGATGACAAAGGTAGTTGTGTCAGTGGGACTGGGAAACAGCTGAAACTGCTTCATTCAATAATGTTCTAAGGCCTGGTGGAATTGCTACAGATTCCATATAGAATATTCAGTTGCCTTAGTCCCTCTTTTAACCATAATACACTGCAGATCTCACGAACAAAAATAAGTTTCCAGTAATGTGAGGAAAGTACTGGTCGCATTCATCAAGAAGAAGAACATTAGAAGTGATCCACAAAATTATCAAACAATATCTTTGACAAAGATCTTTTATATTACATTGTAATATATTCTGAGCTCAGACTTATAAGGCATCTCGAGCAGACTGGTCTCTTCCATGACAACCAACATGGACTTCGAAAATATGGTTCATGCGAAATGCAACGTGCACTTTTCTCACATGACATCCTGAAAAATATGGATGAAGGATGTCAGGTAGTTAAATTATTTCCAGATTTCTAAAAAGCATGTCCTTATTACCACACCAAGATTTTCTAACTAAAGTAACATTATAAGGGATATCGCTAGTATAGGTGATAACTATCCAGCTCACTTTTTTTTACATTGACATCACGCGAGAAAGCAAAAGTCCCCAACCCATGATGTCATAAGCTCACTCCCCTTATCAATGGCATCATGATCCTTGTCAATGAGGTCATTATAACCGCATTTTAAACCACATCCTCCCCTTCATCTGCCCTCTGCCCTCCCCCTCCCCATCTCCTCCACTCTGCAGCCAATCACAGCCTAGTATTTTAACATACATTAAAATGAAACGCCCATCCGTCCCAGTAGTCCGAAGTTCATTAAAACGAAACGGCCAAACTCAATACAGCCACAGAGCAACCATCTTGTCTGTACACAAAAGTATCCAAACAAACCGAATTTTATGCTACATCTTCTAAAGTGTTTATACAAAACATTACATATAGGTTGCACCTAGCAGTATTTCCAATTTAAAATACGTCAGAACCCCCCCCCCCCCCTCACCACACACACACACACACACATACATACAAATCCATTGACATTGGTATCTAAAACACGTCTACGGACTGTCAAATTAAGTGCCTGGTTGCTACTGCCACAATGAAATCCTTAAAAAACACACGTGGCTAAAAAATAAAATCTTAGGCACGTACCTGAGATTTGCAATTTTTGGGCTATACTTGGTGTAAGACATAAAGAACTTTCAGGTTAAATATTTCTGCTTCTAAATTGTTCTACTTCACAACATTAATTCATTGACTAAAGATTTACTAAAATAAGTCAGCAGTGTAAGATATACAGTGTTTATGTAGAATGCTCCTCCCCCCCGAACATCCTTCCATCGCCAGATTAACGAAGCCTCGGCGCCGCAGGCATCAGTCGATCCCTTCTGGTAATCAAGATGAGTCATAAATTTCTTTTCTCCCCAATTCGATTCTGTATCTCTTCATTAGTTATTCGGTCTACACAAATAATTCAGCATTTTGCTGACGTACCTTATTTCAAATGCTTCTATGATTTTCTTGTCTGAACTGTCCATGTTTCACTTCCTTAGAAAAAACGAGAAGACTTCCGAACCCTTAAATTTATATTTAATGTCAACAAATTAGTCTTTTTTGGAAACGTTTTTCTTGCTATTGCTAGACAGCATTTTACATCCATTCTGCTTTGGACATCGTCTGGGATTTTGCTGTCCAAATAGCAAAACTCATCGACTAACTTTATATGTCACTTCCTAATCTAATTCTATCAGCATGATATAACATAATTTGGCTTTCTTATGTTGACGTTCATTTCTTATTTTATTTTCAAGATATCATCGATTTCGTTCAACCGCTCTTCCAGGTATTTTGTTGTGTCTGATAGAATCGCAATGTAATCGGCAAATCTCCTTCATTGCGTTCTCAACGTAAAGGTTAAATACAAGTAGACGCTACAAACCTGTCTTACTCTCTTCTCAACTACTGATTTCTTTTCATGCACATCGACTCTTATGGCCGCAGTCTGGTTTCTGTATAAGTTTTGGATAACTGTTCGCTCTCTGTATTTTATCCCTGCTACTTTCAGAATTTCAGTTCCACAGAAGCAGGTGCTGACAGGTTTGGATATAACCTAATTGTCAGTTTAGGAAGTCTAGACTGCAAAATACTAACACGAATTATTTACAGAAAAAAGGAAAACTGGTAGAAGCCGACCTCGGGGAAGATCAGTTTGGTTCCCGGAGAGATGCAGGAACACGAGGCAATACTGACACAAGACGTATCTTAGAAGAGAGTCTAAGGAAAGTTAAACCTACGTTTATAGCTTATGTAGATTCGATAAAGCTTTTCACAATGTTGACTGGAATACCCTCTTTGAAGTTCTGATGGTAGCAGGGAGCGAAAGGCTATTTACAACTGTACAGAAACCAGACGGCAGTTATAAGACTCGAGGGGCATGAAAGGGAACCTGTGGTTGAAAAGGTACTGAGACAGGGTTTTAGCCTATTCGCGATTCCTTGTAGTTTGTACATTGACCAAGTAGTAAAGCAAACGATAGAGTAATTTGGAGAAAGAATTAAAGTTCAGGGAGAAGAACTGAAAACTCTGAGGTTTCCCGTTGTCATTGTAATTCTATTAGAGACAGCAAAGGACTTGGAAGAGCAGTTGAATGGAATGAAAGGAGGAGATATGATGAACATCAACAAAAACGAAACAAAGGTAGTGGAATGTACTCCATTTAAATCAGGCAATGCTGACGAAATTATAATAGTAAATCAGACACTAAAGGTAGTAGATGAATGTTGCTATTCGGGCAGTAAAATTATTGAACATGGCTGAAGTAGAGAGGATATAAAATGTCGACTGGCAGTGGGGAGGAAAGCGTTTCGGAAGAAGAGGAATTAGTTAACATCAAATATAAATTTAAGTGTTAGGACTTTTGATATTAAAGTATTTGCCTTGAATGGAACTGACAAGTCAAGAAGAGAACAGAAGTTTTGGAAATGTGGTGGTACTTGACTGAAAGAAGAGATCGGCTGATAGGACGCATCATTGTGAGACATCAGAAGGTTACCAGTTTAGTATTTAAAGGAAGTGTGTGTGTAGGCTGGGGTGGGGGTTAAACATTATAGAGGAAAACCAAGAGATGAATACAGTAAGCAGACTGAGAAGATAAGACTTAGTGTCAATATTGTCTCGACTGTTCCTAAATTTCCCCGGAACCGAAGTTCATCTTTCCCCAGTTGGGCTCCTCCCACTTTTTCGATTCTTCGGCAAAACGTTTGTGTCATATTTTGTGACCAAGGCGTATTAAACTAGTGGTTCGGTAGCATTAACAGTTGTCGCCCTGCATTCTCTGGAACAAGAATTACTACATTCCTCTTGAAGCTTGAGAGTATTTCGCGTGTTTTATTCATCTTTAAACATCAAGCAAAAGAGTTTTTTAATGGCTGGCTCTCCCAAGGTTCTCAACATTTCTGAGAGAATGTCGTCCACTCCAGGAACCTTGTTACGACATATGACTTCACTTTTCTGTCAAATTCTTCTCGCACTATATCTCCTACTTCATCTTCATCTACTTCACCTGCTCTTTCTATAATATTACCTTCAAGTTTGTTTCCCTCGTACTGACGCTCTACACATTCCTTCCACCTTTCGGCCTACTATGCTTTGCTTAGTGTGTGTTTGTTACCTGATCTATTAATGTCCATACAGATGCTTCCTTTTTTCAGGCCTCTTTAATGTTTCTCTATTCGGCATATATATCTCTCATAGTCATGCATACTTCGACTGCCATGCATTTCTCGTCTAGGTAATCCTGATTTGTCATTTTACACTTCCTTCAAATTTCGTTTTTTAGACGTCTATCTTCTCCTATGGCTGCTTCATTTGCTGCATTTTTTTATTTTCCCCTTTCTTTAGTTACGTTAATAATTTCTTGTGTTATCCACAGATTTCTGCTAGGCTTTATCTTTTTGCCTTCACTATCTCATCTCTGAAACTTCCACAATCTCGTTTTTTCGTATTCATTATTCGACCTACTTCAGTACATCCACTATATCATCTCATTTACACGTACATACATATTTCGTAAGCCACTATACCATGCATGGTCGTGCTTCCTATAGCACTACTAGTAACTCCCTTTCCATTTCTACTCATAAATGGAGCGTGTAAAAAGCGGTTATCCATAGGACTCCGTGCGAGCCCTTATTTCGATTACCTTGTCTCCGCGGTCCTTACACGAAATGTACGATGGCGGCACTAAAATTATTCTCAAGTCAGCCGCAAATGCCATTTTTCTAACTTTTCTCATTTTCACAATCCCTCTCGGGATTCTCATTTGAGTTCACGAAGCTTTCCCATTATACTCGCGTGCTGATCGATCCTTCCGCTAACAAATCTAACAGCATGCCTCTGAATTGCTTCCATGTCTTCCTTTAATTCGACTTGGTGGGGATTATAAACACATGAGTAGTACTCAAGAATGGATCACATTAGAATTACATACGTGGCCTCATTTATAGATAAACTACGCTTTCCTAAAATTCTCCAAATAAATCGGAGCTGAGCAATCGCCTTCCTTACTGCCGACTTTATGCGCTTGCTCCATTTCATGTCGCTTTCCAGCGTTACGCCTAGATATTTAATCGAAGTGCCTGAGTCAATCAGAACACCAGTAATACTGTATGCAGACATTGCAGGATAGCTTCTCCTACTCATGTGCATTAAATTAAATTTTTCTCTACCTTTAGAGCAAGCTGCCATTCTTCATATCAAATAGAAATTCCAGATAACTCATTCTGTATCCACATACAGTCACTCAACGACAATACTTTTCCGTGCATTTCTGCATCACCAGCAAACATTCGCTGATTGCTGCTCATCTTCTCCGTCAGATCGATTGCGTATGTACAGGAACCGTCCTATCACACACCCCTGAGCAATGCTGAGATACCCTTGTCACTTATGAACACTCGCCATCCAGGACAACGTACTGGGTTCGATTACTGAACAAGTCTTCGAGCTACTCACATACCTAGGAACCTATTCCTTATGCTAGGATCTTCGTTAACATTCTGCAGTGGGGTACGCTTTCCAGAAATCTACGAATACGGGATCTGCCTCTTGACCTTCCCCGATGGTTCGCAGGACATTGTGTGAAGTAAGGTCAAACTGAGTTTCGCAAGAGTGATGCTTTCTAAATCCGTTCTGATTTGTGGACAGAACTTTCCTTTCTCAAGGAAATTTATTACATTCGAACTCAGAAGATACTCAAGAATTCTGCAGCACACCGATGTTAAGAGTACTGGTATATAATTGGGCGGGTCCGTACTGTTACCCCTTCAAAATATAGTACTCGCCTGCCCTTCATCCCAGTCGCTTGGGACTTTGCGTTGGGCGAGAGATTCGAGATACATTCAAGCCAGTCCCGAAGAGTACTCTCTGAATTGGTATTGGGAATTTCCTGTTGATAGACCGTTACTGACCTGATCAGAAGTCCACGTCTTGCAGCCATCACACTTGACTAATTCTCATTATATCGAACCTCAACCTATCCATCCAACTTTGTAAATAATGTAACCTGTCTACCTGGTTAAGTAATTAAACATTTCATGCTTCTACCCGTAGAATGTCAGTTTTAGTTCTTCTCATGACAACATGTTGCTTGTTGGTTTTACCTTTTCATTAGTCAAATACAGAAATGGTGAGAGGTTCCTGTGGCCAGTATTGGCATTTGCTTGGTCATACTACTATCTCGATACGAAAGAAACGAATTATCTTACATTACGGATTAATTGTTGGGACATACATATTTTTGAGAGATCTTCTTCAACTCTGAATTGCGTCTGTATCCAGAGACAGGGTATATAAAAATCTATGAACTCGATGACCGTAAATGAGCAGTTTACTACAGATTGCTTTTCCGGAAGACGAAAGCGGTGTATTTATTGCACAAACTCGCGTAAAAATACATGCAGAATTTTTTTTTAAGCTGCGGAAATAAATTGTTCCACCTTGTGTGCATTCAAATAGGTCATACAGTGAAGGTCACTAACTGAACATAGTTGCTAATTACAGGGTTTTGCAACGTTAGTGTCGCTCTCTTGTGACATCGTACATCCCAGTTTTATTTCATGTGCAAAAACGTCTACAGTAAACTGCTCGTCCACTGCCACTGAGTTGATCTAGTGTAATTGAATATGCCTTAAGGCCAACCGCCCAGCACTTTGCTATCCTATCTGAGGTCTCTGGGTGAATGATTTTGCGCAATGGCTAGCTTACTGGAATCACATATTCAGTTCCCTGTAATATCACTCTTACTTAGATTCTTCTGAGGTTTCCCTAAACCACGTTAGATGCAGGCTGGACTTGTTCCTTTGGCAAAAACATAGTGATTTTGTTCCCCATCCTTACCTTGCTCAAACTTGTGCTCTGTCTCTATCCCTTCTTCGACATGTCGTTAAGCACTAGGAATCCTTTTTTTTTTCGATACCTCTGGCACAAGAACAGATGCAATGCACATTTCATATGGAATAACCACACACACACGCACACACATACACATGAACGTTCACTTTGGTTACTAAATTTCTGTACATCGCGAGCAGAGGGTTTCTGAGCTGCGAGGTAGTACTCTATGCCATTGCGTTCACTATGAGTCATACCGGTCACGTTTGTTAACCAGGAAATGATAAGCAGTTTATTAAATGCGCCATATACCACTTGGGGCCAATTATAGTACTGAACCATGGATAAGCTTCTCCAACCAACGACCATTTCAGGAGGATCGGGATTCAAACCACAGCACAAATGTCTTATTTACTTGAAGTGAATTCAGGATGTTTACCTTGACAAGGACATGTGAGAATGATTCCTTCATCCATTTCCAAATGATCCAGGGAAACTTGTGTAAGAACTTAAATGTCATTTCCGGTGAATAATCTTCTTGGGTGTCACTAAAGGTGTGACATCAGGTTAACAAATTATGGTTTTAAGTTCCCGGAAGTTATTCCACGCACAAATTACGAATAATCTCGTCCTTCACATTGCGATTCGTCTATCTTAGTCACTACTGGTGCAGTAAGGTAGAGACGAAAACGGCAGCTCTTCGCTAGCTCTGAGGCAATGTGGTCACATGTAAACTGAAGCTCGCTTTGGCTCATGATTCCAGTCTCACTGAAATTCTCATTTTTAATGGCTCTGTCACATAGCTACTATCAGCCACATCGAAAATCAATATGGAAATCTTAAGAAGACGTCTCCATCAAAAGTTGTCTCGCTGCTTCAAAAAAATGGTTCAAATGGCTCTGAGCACTATGGGACTTAACTTCTGAGGTCATCAGTCCCCTAGAACTTAGAACTACTTAAGCCTAACTAACCTAAGAACATCACACACATCCATGCCTGAGGCAGGATTCGAACCTGCGACCGTAGCGGTTGCGCGGTTCCAGACTGTAGCGCTAGAACCGCTCGGCCACTCCGGCCGGCTAGCTGATCCATCACTTCATAGTATTAGGGTGAAAAACGTATGATATTGCACAACTGATTGTGCCTCTTTCCACTTCTGATAACATAATTTTTGATGTTTGTTAATATACAGTTTTATTTACGAAATACCACAATTCCATGCTACTTGAGTATGATACAAGATACTTTTTGTGCCTTGGGGGTCACAGTACAAAATATGTCTCATAGTGACATGATTACGATAATGATATACCAGTTACACCCCTCTTTATATGACTTTTATTGAGTAAATCACAATGAGCTCATTTTGGTATATTGCCATCGTCAGGTGCCCTGTAAATATATTAATAAGTGATATTTTTGATATTGTAAACTGTAACTATGGTCGTAAATGTATTATACAATCTATTGGCGTTTTTGTCTTACATGTAATATCGATGCTGCCATTAGCTGTCTTTCTTGGAATCTGTATTCACATTTTACGTGGATGTACGTTGTAGATGTACTGTTATATCTGATTTTTAGAGCTAGATTAGTCAGTTTTTGTACATTTTTCCCTCTTGACAGCTTGGATGACAGTGGATCAGCTATATTACATGTTTACATAGTCACCACTAGAAGTAGGTGATGTGTGGAATTTCTGTTATGTTTGGATTATATGCTTAGGTTTGTTTCTGATTACGTGTTTTGGCTGAAATATCGTCTGCTTTGTGTCGAGACTATTATGTTTTATTTTTATTTTTTATTTTTACATAATAATTTTGTTAGGGTTCCTGTTATAGAATTATTACATAAAAATAAAAGTAAAACACATTAATCTCAGCACAGATCAGATGAAATCTCACCTGCCTCGAGATGACTGGGCGTTTGTGTTGTCCTCATCATTTCATCATCATTCACTAAAGTGGTGAGAATGGACTGAGGAAAGGTAGGGAAATTGTACGGACGCTGATAACCGCGTATTTGAGTTCCCCACAAATCAAACATCATCATCATCATCATCATCATGAAATCACAGGTAAAAAACGTAATCAGAACCAAACCTAAGAAAATAATCAAAACATAATCTTTCCACACATCACCTACTTCTAGTGACAACTATATGAACATGTAATTTCGCTGATCCACTGTCATCTAGCTGTCAAGAGGAAAAATAACCCACAAAAAGTGACCACTCTATATCTAAATATCAAATATAACATTACATCTACATTGAATGTCCGAGTAACTCCTAAATACATACATATTCGAACAACAGCCGCATAATGCAGCATCAATGTTACACATAAGGTAAAAACACCAATCGAGTGTATTATACCTTTATGATCATAGTTACAGTTTACAATATCGAGACTATCAGCTATTAATGTATTTACAGAATGGCAATACACTGACATGAGCTCATTGTGATTTATGCAATAAATCTCATATTAAGAGCAGTGTAACTTGTATATCATCATCGTAAGAGAATTTTGTCGATACAGGCGCACTCATGTTACATATATTTCCTTTCATTAAAATATACTTTCGTCATGAGATTATTGTGGTAAGTTCTACTTCATTTATTGATACAGTGTCTATTTTAATAGCGCTTTCTGTTACGTTATTCTGCACAACAGTAAAAATGTGAGAGTAATTAACCGTCAACAATATATTCTTTCAAATTATCTAGAACAGTCTGACAATGCTCAGGCTGTTTAACGATTCTAAGTCTATAGAAATGTATTGTCTCTCGGTTAAATATACCATCAAAAAAGCTTGAATTGCATTTTCTTCTAAAAACGATTTTTTCTAACGGTTATTCGATAAAGAGAGAAAAGGTAAACATTTGAAGGCATAAGAACAGAATAATATGTGCGAGAGGGGTGACTTCCCAAACATACACCTTAACATTTTTGTTTGTGCATCAGCAGACAGCTCTATAGTGTCGTAGCAACACGTACTGCAATTTTGTCAGTCTTTTTTCTTACATTGCCACAGGAAAGTGTCCCAGTTATTGGCAACAAATACCATCTGTGATGGTCGTACCCCTGCACTGGAGTCCGTAGGGCACAAGTCTATTCTGAGCCACCAAACGCCAAATATCATGTTCCTACTGCCCTTTACTCGAGTACATGTTTTTTGTTAGGCTTCAGAAATTACTTTATTTTTAAGAAGTTAACATAAACGCACTATTTCATGTCACCAATAACTATTGCATATGATTGAGCAGTGACCGAAGTGATGACGTTCAGACACCCGTTAAGCTTTTGTTGCCTTAAACTGGAGCATGCACAGAAGGCGGCACAGCATGCCTCAGAAGGACTTCCAACAGCTCTATCAATCAATGACAAGCCGAAAAACTGATTACACGGGGACCGAACGTGGAGTAATGAATTACTGACTTGCTCAGTTTTTTAAGTTGTTTCTCTTGAGAAAAAGATCCATTTTTTCTGAAATTGTAATCATTTGTTTGTCTGAACATGTACACGACATCTACCGATTTCTGTCCCATCTGGATAATTCTTTCGTGGTGCGTCTCGGAGTGTATTTGACAGTTAATAACCGATTCTTTTGCACGTGTAAATACTTTTGAGCCAAAAGTTCATATAATCTAAAAAGAAGCTTAAAATGTAGCAACATTTGTTCTGAAAGAAAATAAACAAAAATCCCACCGAAGACAGTACATAAAATGTTGAAACATGTCTGGGTAAAAATAAAACTATAAAACAGTGTTTTCCATTGCCGGGATTCCTCTCCAGTTTTTCTTAACAATTACGAAAATAAGAAGAGCTGTACATCCGAAGGATCATTATATCGTATCTTATGTTGGGAAGTGGTATCTTGAGAATTTCGTCAATACACATACTATTTTAAAATGTCTAGAAATACAGAAACTATCCGAAAATTAAGACGGTCATCGAGTGATAGTCAGCCAACCGAATCCAGTGTGTTGTAAATTAAATATGAAACCATGACGTCGGAAGCTCCATAAGTCTCTTCCCAGGTAATGCTGTTGTCTGTAAGAAGGTACAAGCACCAGGAAACTGTTACAAACTGCAGGAAGATCAACCTAAGATTGACGATTGGTGCAGGGACAGGCAACTGACTCTGTACGTCAGTAAATGAAACGTATTGCACTTATATATGCATAGATATCCACCACTGTACGAGTACACTCTTGGTGCCAAATCACTAGACACATTAACCACCGTAAAATACCTGGAGCAACATAAAGTGACCAAAGAAAACAAATCGTAAGAAAAGCAAATTCCAGGCTGATATTAGAAGAATCTTTAAGAAACGTTATTCATCCACGAATCAAGAGGCTTACAAACACCTGTTCATGCGATTCTTGAGTATTTGTGATCAGTCTAGGACGCTTACCAGGCTGGATTAGTAGAATGATTAATAGAAGAGATAGGCACAATCCAACAATAAGCAGCATGTTTCGTCACGGGATCGTTTAGTCAGCGCGAGAGAATTACAGATAGGTTCAACAAACTCACGCGTCAGACGCTCCAAGAAAGGCTTTGTTCAACACGAAGAAGTTTTCTATTGAAATAGCGGGAGAGTTCATTCCCGGAAGAGCCAGTTAACATCGCGGAACCATCACAACAAGAAAATCTGAGAAATTAATGCCGAAAAGGAGGATTACCGACAATGATTCTTTCCATACTCTATCTGCGAATACAACAGGAAGGGGGGCAACAGATATGGGTCCGAGAAGTATACTACTTCACACTCCGTATAGTGTACAGATGAAACGTTTGTGAACAGTCATGAAACATTGCGTCCTACTAGGCAGATAGCGAAGCAAAATCTACGACAATAATTGGGAATTGGATACACGCTCACTCGGTAATCCTATGTCTCATGATAGGTGCAAACAGGTAAAATATTCGAGAAGTGTGGGTGACAAATGGGTAAGAAAACAGTACAGTTGTCAAGAGGGAAGTGGCTAGATCGCGTTGAGGATAAAGAGAAGACAGAAACTGGAACTCTGCAAAACGGCATTACCATTTCTTGCTTTATTTGCTGCAACTCCTGTTACTGTTGTTAGGCTGTTCTAGAATGCTTCTACCAGTTCCACTTTATCCGAGTAGATAGTGTCTTAGAAGTTTATTTTAAGGAAATGTATTTATGAATTTGATCTCGAATATGTTAATTAAAGTGATTAAAATAATTCAGTTATTTTTCTAAACATCTTTCTTCTATTACGACTGTAAAGTAATGGCTCTAAGCACTATGAGACTTGACATCTGGGGTCATCAGTCCCCTAGACTTAGAACTACCTAAGCCTAGGTGACCTAAGGACATCGCACACATCCATGCCCAAGGCAGGATTCGAACCTGCGACCGTAGCATCCGCGTGGTTCCGGACTGAAGCACCTAGAACCACTCTGCCACAACGGCCGGCTGTAAAGTAATGCTAAAAAAGTGAATGGGTACTCTCTTTTTCCAAAGCAAATGTTGATTTCCTAAAAAGTTACAGAGTTTCAGATTTATTTTAGTTTCCCTGTAGCTGGAAAGAGAATTTGTGTGTAATATAGCGAAGCTGCTGTGCAACAATCTAAACATTAGGAAGCGTTGTAGGGTGATACTACTGTTGGATACTTCGTTACAGAGACTTTCTAGCAGATTCATATATGCCTGTTCTCTCTAGGTTTGAGAGGAAAGGCAGAGTGGGATCCTCTCGACATAAGTAAAAAAAAAAGTAGCGTTAAGTGTCTCACCCATAACTATGTCATTAGGATGCATCACTACTCATTGCTAGAAAGATGATTCATCACATATATATGATGAATATTCAAACCTATGACCTGCGCCCACTCTGATCAATCAATTAAATAAGCGTTTACATGTAAAATGACCGTGCACAGGTGCAAGGGTTTGTTGGACTTGCACTTGGATATAACTGAGAGAGAGAGTCCTATTCATCTTGACCACCCTAAATAACTGTTTGACCAGATGCAAATTACAAAATGTTTCAAGCAAATGTTCTTTAGCCGTCAGGGGGACATCAATGAGCATGATTGCCTTCGTTGTAGCTGTGTTTTTTTACAAAGATACGAACAGTGGTATGACTGTATCAAATGGTACCCTGTATTTTTTATTCGGTGATTCATTTCCTCTCCTAAAGACCTATTCAAAAATGTATCACAGTGTACCAATCACTGAAACAAAACATCATTAATTACGTAACACAACACTGACTTTGAGCCAATGATCAGAAACTCGTCCACTTGCTGAATTTGTCAGAAAACAAATGAAAACCAAGTAAAAACATAACACAAAATTGACGTTGAGTCTCCTGTATCATTGCCCAGGGGTTGAACATTCAAATGTGATCAATGGACACTGATACACTGGTGCACTCATTGAATGAAAGAATTATGTACTGCTTGTAGTATTGCCTGCTAAAGAGACTTACAAGCAAGCACGATACGTTCCTGCTTGTCCTCTGGAGTTGTTGGAGTATCGCGATAGACAACGCCTTTAATGCATCCCCAAAGAGAAAAGCCCAGAGGATTTAAATCAGGAGACCCAGCAGGCCAAGTAACTGTTCCTCCTCGACCAATCCATCTGGCAGGATACCTTCGGTTCAGAACACGACGTGCACGCAAGGCATTATGTGCTGAACATCCATCGTGTTGATACCACATAAGCATTCCGGTTCTTAGCGGCACTTCATCTAGAAGAGGAGGAAAAATTCGTCTGAGGAAGTTGGCCGTTTAGACTACCATTGATGAAATGAGGGCCAATAATTGTAGTACCAAGCATCTTACACCAGACGTTAACTCTCCGTTGACACTGATGTTCCACCTGTATAAGCCATCGTGGGTTATCGCTGGACCAATAATGCATGTTCCTGGTATTTACCTGTCCTTTGTTTGAGAAGGAACATTCATCGGTAAATAGAAATTGGAGAAGAAGTTCGGATTGGCGAGGATTTGCTGCTGTGCCTACTGACAGAACTGAACACGATTCTGGAAATCATTCCCATGCAATTCTTGATGTAGGTGTCCATGGTAAGGATGAAACCGATGACGTGTAAGAATACGATGTACACTCGTTTTGGGAATGACAATCTCGTGTTCAAGCTGTCGTGTGTTCACACGTGGATTCATAGCAACGGAAGCGAGAACAGTAACTTCTCTGTGAGTGCTACCACGACTGCGTTGTCGTGGGTTGAAACTTCCCGTTTGCTGAAGCGTCGCAGGAAGACGAAAAAACATCCGTATGGAAGGTGGGTTCTTGTCAGGATTTCGTTCTCTGTACAGTTACGCTGCCTGCGTAGCATTTCACCTACCTTCTTCTACAACAACAACAACAAAAGAAACGTTATGTCGAAGCAGTTTGCAGGAAGGACAGCCTTTAGTGTATGCCTACTCTACAAAACAGTATTTAAAAGGACTAAATTACTGTACTAAATGTACCTGTGCATAAGAAAACAGTATTTCAGTTACTCTTCTGCTAACTTACATTCCCCATAGAAGAGTTGCATTTCTACCTTATCTTCGTTCGTGTACATTTTACTCATGCTAACTTTCAACTGACGATGGTTGATGTAATTACGGGTGTACATTCTACTTATGTTTACATTTGTCCTCTGTCAACGTCAGCACGTGGATGTGTTCCATTCCCCCTAGTTCGTGCACTAAGCGCTGGGAGCGCCAACGTCAATGTTGTGTTATGTAATTAATAACGTTGTGTTTCAGTGAATGGTACACTGTGATACATTTTTGAATAGGTCTTTAGGAGAGGAAATGAATAACCGAATCAAAAATACAGGGTGCCATTTAAAAAAGTCAAATCGCTTCTTTGTCAAAAACACAGTTACAACGAAGGCAATAATGCTCATTTATGTCCCCCTGACTTATAGAGAACATTTGCTTGAAACATTTTGTAATTTGCATCTGGACAAACTGTTATTTAGGGTCGTCAAGATAAATGGGACACCCTGTATATATACAGGGTTGCCCATTGATAGTGACCGGGCCAAATATCTCACGAAATAAGCATCAAACGAAAAAACTACAAAGAACGAAATTCGTCTAGCTTGAAGGGGGAAACCAGATGGCGTTGTGGTTGGTCCGCTAGATGGCGCTGCCATAGGTCAAATGGATATCAACTGCGTTTCTATAATAGGAACCCCCATTTTTTATTACACATTCGTGTAGTGCCTAAAGAAAATGAATGTTTTAGTTGGACCACTTTTTTCGCTTCGTGATACATGGCGCTGTAATAGTCACACACGTATTAGTACGTGGTATCATGTAACATTCCGCCAGTGCGGACGGTATTTGCTTCGTGATACACTACCCGTGTTAAAATGGACCGTTTACCAATTGCGGAAATATCGATATCGTGTTTATGTATGGCTATTGAGATCAAAATGCCCAACGGGCGTGTGCTATGTATGCTGCTCGGTATCCTGCACGACATCATCCAAGTGCCAGGACCGTTCGCCGGATAGTTACGTTATTTAAGGAAACAGGAAGTGTTCAGCCACATGTGAAACGTCAACCACGACCTGCAACAAATTATTATGCCCAAGTAGGTGTTTTAGCTACTGTCGCGGCTAATCCGCACATCAGTAGCAGACAAATTTCGCGAGAATCTCAAAAACGTCGGTGTTGAGAATGCTACACCAACATCGATTGGGCCCGTACCATATTTCTGTGCACCACGAATTGCATGGCGACGACTTTGAACGTCGTGTACAAATGGTTCAAATAGCTCTGAGCACTATGGGAGTTAACTTCTGAGTTCATCAGTCCCCTAGAACTTAGAACTACTTAAACCTAACTAACCTAAGGACATCACACACATCCATGCCCGAGGCAGGATTCGAACCTGAGACCGTAGCGGTCGTGCGGTTCCAGATTATAGTGCCTAGAACCGCTCGGTCACAACGCCCGGCCGTCGTGTACAGTTCTGCCACTGGGCACAAGAGACATTACGGGATGATGACAGATTTTCTGCACGCGTTCTATTTAGCGACGACGCGTCATTCACCAACGGCAGTAACGTAAACCGGCATAATATGCACTATTGGGCAGCGGAAAATCCACGATGGCTGCGACAAGTGGAACATCAGCGACCTTGGCGGGTTAATATATGGTGCCGCATTATGGGAGGAAGGATACTTGGCCCTCATTTTATCGATGGCAATCTAAATGGTGCAATGTATGCTGATTTCCTACGTAATGTTCTACGGATGTTACTACAAGATGGCGATGTACTTCCAACATATGGATGACCGGCACATAGCTCGCGTGCGGTTGAAGCGGTATTGAATAGCATATTTCATGACAGGTGGAATGGTCGTCAAAGCACCATGTCATGACCGGCACGTTCACCGGATCTTACGTCCCCAGATTTCTTTCTGTGGGGAAAGTTGAAGGATATTTGCTATCGTGATCCATCGACAACCCCTGACAACATGCGTCAGCGCATTGATAATGCATGTGCGAACATTAAGGAAGGCAAACTACTCGCTGTTGAGAGGAATGTCGTTACACGTACTGCCAAATGCATTGAGGTTGACGGACATCATTTTGAGCATTTATTGCATTAATGTGGTATTTACAGGTAATCACGCTGTAACCCCATGACTTCTCAGAAATGATAAGTTCACAAAGGTACATGCATCACATTGGAAAAACAGAAATAAAATGTTCAAACGTACCTACGTTCTGTATTTTAATTTAAAGAACCTTCCTGTTAACAACTGTTCGTCTAAAATTGTGAGCCATATGTTTGTCGCTATTAAAGCGCCATCTATCACGAAGCGAAAAATGTGGTCCAACTAAAAGATTCCTATTTCTTTACGTGCTACACGAATATGTAATAAAAATGGGGTTCCTATTTTCAAAAAACGCAGTTTATACCCGACTGACCTATGGCAGCGCCATCTAGCGGCCCAACCAAAGCGCCACCTGGTTTCCTCCTTCAGGCTAGACAAGTTTCGTTCTTTGCAATTCTTTTCGTTTGACGCTTATTTCCTGAGATATTTGGCCCGGTCACCATAAATGGACCACCATATATATATATATATATATATATATATATATATATATATATATATGTGTGTGTGTGTGTGTGTGTGTGTGTTTCTGTTGCAGTTGGGTGGTGATTGTGTGCTATTAGGTGGTCAGCAAATGTATACACATAGAACAGCTACCCAATGAAATAAACAACCTACACCCAAAAATTAACTTCACATTAGAAACAGAAATGAACAATATACTACAATTTTTAGTTCTTACCATACAAAAAACAAACAACACACACAACTTCACAATATTCAGGAAGCCGACAACCACAAGCACCATCATGCACAATGTGTCGAATGACTCATTGACACATAAGCAACCAGACTTCAGATTCACGATCTATAGATGAAACAGAACACCCACAAGCCAACAGGCAACGGTTTTGCCGCAGTGGATACACCGATTCCAAACCACAGCCCATACACCAAACAGACCATTGAGGAAACCTTCCACATACAGAAGCCAATAGCAGGAGGAAAACAGGTCATAAATGAATACACTACACTCTGCAACGGTACACTGTTTAACAGACAAAAGGAAATTTACAGAGAAGACAACGCAAACAGCTAAAACGTTTAGCCACACAAAAACGTAAGTAAAAACGAATATAAGCGCGAAATATCGTGACAAACGAAATTACATTTAAAGCATGAAATCATTGGTTAACTGGCAACAAACTTTATCATCTACATCGTTTGGTTGCAGATGACAAGCTACCAGTACGAAGTAGTACGCAAGTAGTCCCGCAAACCTTTCAAACCGAATGCAAAGGTTATTAACTAACAGAAACAAATTTTTGTTTTAAATAAATATTTCCGTAAGTTTGTAATCATTTAGTAACAATGTTCACATTGCAGATTAAATAAAACAGAAAAACACTGATGATTGCACAGAGGTGCTAAAACATGTTTGGGAACTTCAAAAAAACGACGTTTTTCATAAGAGGTGACTCTTACATCCAACAGGTTTGAAGCTTAATCCATCTAAGATGCAAGCAACCTTAGTCGATCCCAAACGAATTAATACCCCTCAGATCAGAGTACCTCTTCCATTATAAATTATAAACGGCACAGAAATAACTTTTGTTTCTTCTGCAAAGAAGTTACGGTTACTTATGGACCATCACACCATCTGGTCTGAACACACACCGACAGTCTATAAGAAACAGGTAACATCACTTCATTCACTATAGATATATAAAAAAAGTATTTCTTTTCGAGCTTAATGAAGAACTCATAGAGTCACTAATACTCCCAATACTTGATTATGGTGACCATATTTTCCAAAGATTATCGTACGAAATCTCACACCTACTGGTTTTGGCAGTGAATGCTTTTGTGCGATATACTTGCGACGTACGCTGATGCTGTTTCGACCACATTCCTCCTGCGTACGAACACGAACGAATATTACGGCTATGTACCAATAAGCTAAAGATTATCATAATTTACCTTAACTCTATCATCTTCCCAATAATTGTAATCCATCTTATTTATTCTCTACTGTTAAACTACTGTAGAAAGACACATATTCAGCAAAGTAATGTCCTCCCCCTATAATTACGTAATTCTGTCAAGTTCTCGAAATAATTTTTAGCATCACTGTCTCGACTTTGGAACAATTTTCCTCAAAATATAAGAGAAATTAAATCACTTTCAGACTTGTCAAGACAGCCTCTACCACAACAGTCATCTCTACCATACACTAGTCTGCAGTCCACTCTTCTCAGTCCTGGCTCCTCCTCAACTTTTTGACCCTCCCCTCCCCCACCCCATGTGAACGGAGTCCTCTATATAAACTCTGACCTTTCCTAACAGCCAGTGTAGTGTCATTTCAGTCTTCATCTCTTTATTCATCCCTTCTGTTTCTGATAATACAAAAAAAGGCTTACAGTGTATTAAAATAGTTTGTACCATTCTTAATGCGCTTTGTTACTATTACTATCAGTGTTGGTTATTATTATTACTATCATTATTGTAAAACATGTTAATATTATTATTAGTACCATTGTTATTTTGAATGGTTTATAATACCTTAGATTTGTGTTGTTCCTAGTCAGATGTTAGAGACAGCCCTAAGACCCTAATCTTATCAATCGAAATGACATAGGAATAAATAAATACATCGAAGCATAAGTGCATTTTTCACTAAGATACACTATGTGATCAAAAGTATTCGGACACCTGGCTGACAATGACGCACAAGTTCGTGACGCGCTCCATCGGTAATGCTGAAATTCAGTAC
Organism: Schistocerca gregaria; assembly: GCF_023897955.1. Taxonomy (NCBI): domain Eukaryota; kingdom Metazoa; phylum Arthropoda; class Insecta; order Orthoptera; family Acrididae; genus Schistocerca; species Schistocerca gregaria. The sequence goes on along the minus strand of NC_064931.1, from coordinate 439,390,929 downwards.
GGTGTTGGCCTACCCCCTTAGCCTTGATGACAGCTTCCATTCTCGCTAGCATACGTTCTATCAAGTGCTGGAAGCTTTCTTGGGATATAGCAGCTCATTCTTCACGGAGTGTTGCACTGAGGCGATGTTTCGATGTCAGTGGGTGAGACCTGGCACGAAGTCGGCGTTCCAAAATATATTAAAGTTGTTCTATAGGATTCAGGTAAGAACTCAGTCTAGGTCAGTCCATTACAGGAATGATATTGTCGTGTAATCACTTCGCCATAGGCCGTGATTTATGAACAGGTGCTCGATCGTGTTGAAAGCTGCAATCTCGTTCTCCAAATTACTGATCAACAGTTGTAAGCAAAAATGTGTTTAAAACATTAATGTTGACCTCAGCTGCGGTAGTGCCACGCAAAACAACAAGGGGTGTAAGCCCCTACATTAAAAACACGACCACACCATAACACCACCGCCTCTGAATTTTACCGTTGGCACTACATACGCTGGCAGATGACGTTCACCGGGCATTCGCCATAGCCACACCCCGCCATCGGATAGCCACAATGTGTATTGTGATTCGTCACTCCACACAAAGTTTTTCCACTGTTCAGTCGTCCAATGTTTACGCTCCTTACACCAGCGAGGCGTCGTTTTGGGTTTACCAGCGTGATTTGTGGCTTATGAGCAGCCGCTCTACCACGAAATCCAAGTTGTATCACCCCCTGCCTAACTGTAATAGTATTTGCAGTGGATCCTGATGCAGTTTGGAATTTCTGTGTGATAGATTTCAGCATATTACACGATACGAACCTCTTCAACAGTTGGCGGTATGTGTCAGTCAACAGACGAGGTCGGCATGGGCGCTTTCGTACTGTACGTGTCTGTTCACATTTCCAGTTCACTATCACATTGGAAACAGTAGACCTAGATGGGATTAGGACTGTGGAAATCTCGCATACAGACGTATGAGACAAGTGACACGCATTCACTTGACCATGTTCGAAGTCTGTTAGTTTCGCGGAGCACCACATTCTGCTCTCTCACAACGTCTAATGACTATTGAAGTCGCTGATATGGAGTACCTGGCAATAGGGGGCAGCAAAATGCCCCTAATATGAAAAATGTATGTCTTTGGGTGTGTCCAGATACTTTTGATCACGTAATGTACATATCCGGACGACTCCAGAAATTTACTGCTTTTTCTAGAGTATTGATAACTCTTAGAAAATTCATTGATTATAGTTGGTTTTTAGAGGTTTGCTGAATTCGGATTACGTGCCAAAGTGACTTTTTTTACGACTCGTGTCTATTCGGTCTGTCTGTTATGCTGCTCTAGTAGCGTCACTGATGACTAGCTGTCAAACTGATGGCTATGCATGAAACTGTTTCACATTGCGTCTACTGCTCCAAATTTAGATTGTACAGTTATAATCACACTACCATAAGCCGATGCAAGACGATGTAGATAGCCTTATGTGCTGTTCGAATTTATGTCCAGGTGTCTCATCTGCTGTCGCTGAGAGGTGAGGCCAGGCAGAGGATTTGGAGTTGCTGTGCCCCCAGTGCACGGAACTTCAGGGCGTAGTTGCAGTTTCTAGGCTGGAGACACTTTCCGTCTCGTCTAGGACCTACGCAACTGTGAGAGGTAGGTGCTATTCTTAAAGTTTGACCACATATTGCGAAATCAACTAACTCATAGTTATGATTATTATTTCTTCTCACGATGTATCACTGGACGGATGGCGTGAATCGCTTACAGGACATCATTATTTTACTATTCTCCTATTCTCTAAATTGCTTTCTCCTTTTTCTTCTGCCTTTATCCGGCATCGGTGCGGCACAGGATTGGCTCTTATCGGATTTGGCACGGTTAATTTAAAGGAGGGGGGAGAGCAGATGCTCGTCCTCATGCTGCACAACTACACACACCCCTACCCCCAGGACAGAAATGTCTGTGTGTAGAGTAATTCCTCTGAAAGTTTCCAAAGTTTTCTGATATTTGTGTAAAAGTAACTGAGGTGGAACTAGGGTGCCAGCAAAGTATTCATCTTGTTCGATGTGAGAATCTGACCAAATGCCACACCCAGTCTGGTAAGCACACTGACCCTCACTGGGTATAGTGCAGCGATGTATCAGGGGACTATATCGACAACACTGTGTAAAGATTCGAACGCAAAAATCTCAAAGGAAGGATACAGCATCAAGGGTCCCATCAGAATCGTTATTGGACACATAACTTCTCTCATTACACGTTCGTCACATATCAATTATTCTCTCCTACTGACAGTATTTCTCATATAGTGACGATGTTTAGTTGTGTCTAAGTACAAGTCCTATAAAAATTTCAATGGCCATCCAACTTGTAAATGCTTATTTAATTGACTGACACAGTCGGCGCACATCAAGGATAGGTCATAAGAATACTTTCATTTTAGATGGGTTAAGCTTAAGATAAATCAATAGGAAACGTGAGCAGCCTTAGTCGCTAAAAAATAAGTTATTACGATTCACTTCAGAGAAATTCTTTCATCGTTTATTCTAAGCGTCACAGAAATATATTTAGTTTTATCTGCAAGAAGGTTAGGGTTAATACTAGACCATTACTTAGACTGATCTGAACACACACTGCAGTCTATAGGAAAGTGTAAGCGTCACTTCATTCACTACAGACATATAAGAAAGTATTTCTTTCCTAGCTTAAAAATATTGTCATAGAATCACTAAATCTCCCCATATTTGATTACAGTGATGCTTATTTCCAAGGACCTTCGTACGAAATCTCAAGCCAGCTGGTTTTGGCGACGTGTGCTTGTGTCCGATATATTTCTCACATACGCTGATGCTTTCGACCACATCTGTCCTGCCTAGGAACAGTTATCATGCCTACGTGCTGACAGTCATAACGACTACACGCTTTATGTTCACTCTATCGTTTACGCAATCATTGCGCTCCATTTTATTTATCCTCCACTCTTAAACTTCTATCTGAACACCACTGGAGAAGTACTTCATCTCAACAAAGTAAAATCCTCTCTGTACCATTATAGAACTCTGTCATGTTCTCTAAATCATTTTAGTAATACTAAACCGAATTTGGAAGCATGTTCACCGAATTATCAGAGAAATTAAATCCCTTTCGAACTTCTAAGGACAGCTGACTATCATCCTTCTATCATAATAGCCACCTCTCCCATATACTAGTTTGCTAAACACTCCCGTCAGCCTCCCTCGCCCACAACATATCCCACCAGCCCTGTCCACAGAGTGCTCTGTTTAAATTCTGCTCTTTCCTAACAGTCAATGTCCCTGTCATTTCAGTATTCGTCTCCTTCTTCGTCGCCTCCGTTTCTGATAATACTAAACATGGCTTAAAAATAATTAAAATGATCTGACATATTCTTAATGAGCTTTGATTTTATTACTACCAGTGTTAGTTAGTAGTATTCTCATCATTGTTGTCAATCATGTTAATATTATTATTAAAACCATTGTAATTTTGAATGGTTTAAAATAGCTTAGATATGTGTTGTTCCTTGACAGACGTAAGATACAGCCCTAAGACCCCAATCTTTTCATATTAAATAACGTAGTAATAAATAAATACATCGAAGAATAAGAACATTTTTCACTAATATACGCTATATGATCAAAACTATCCGGACACTTGGTTGAAAATGACTTGCAAGTTCGTACCGCCCTCCATCGGTAATGCTGGAATTCAGTAAGGTGTTGGCACACCCTTAGCCTTGATGACAGCTTCCATTCTCGCAGCCATACCTTCAATAGGGTACTGGATGTTTTACTTGGAAATTGGAGCCCATTCTTCAAGAAGTGCTGTACTGAGGTGAGGCCTGGCACGCAGTCGGCGTTTCAAAACGACCCTAAGGTGTTCTATATTATTCAGGTGAGGGCTCCGTGCAGGCCAGTCCACTACAGAAACGTTATTGTCGTGTAACCACTTCGCCATAAGCAGTGCTTTATGAATAGGTACTCGATCGTGTTGAAAGCTGCAATCGGCGTCCACGAATTACTCTTCAACAGTGGGAAGCAAGAAGGTGCTTAAAACATCAATTTAGGACTGTTTTGTGATAGTGCCACGCAAAACAACAATGTGTGCAAACCCCTCCATGAAAACAACAACCACACCATAACACCATCACCTCTGAATTTCACTGTTGGCATTACATACGCTGGCAGATGACGTTCACCGGCCATTCGAAATACCCACACCCGTCAGATGGCCACATTGTGTACCGTGATTCGTCACTCCACGCAACGTTTTTGCACTGTTCAATCGTCTAATGTTTACGCTCCTTACACCAAGCGAGGCGTCGTTTTGCCATTACTGGCGTGATTTGTGGCTTATGAGCTGCCGCTCTACCACGAAATCCAAGTTGTCTCACCTCCCGCCAAACTGTAATAATACTTGCAGTGGGTCCTGATGCAGTCTGGAAATCCTGTGTGATGGTCTGGATAGATTTCTGCCTATTACACAATACGACCCTCTTCAACTGTCGGCGGTATGTGTCAGTCAACAGACGAGGTCGACCTGTACGCTTTCATGCTGTTCATGTCTGTTCACGTTTCCACTTCACTATCACATCGGAAAAAGTGGACCTAGAGGTGTTTAGGACTGTGGAAATCCCGCGTTCACACGTATGAGGAAAGTGACACCCAATCACTTGACCACGTTCGAAGCCCGTGAGTTCCGAGGATTGACCCATTCTGCTCTTCAAATGTTCAAATGTGTGTGAAATCTAATGGGACTTAACTGCTAAGTTCATCAGTCCCTAAGCTTACACACGGTTCTAGGCGCTACAGTCTGGAACCGCGCGACCGCTGCGGTCGCAGGTTCGAATCCTGCCTTGGGCATGGATGTGTGTGATGTACTTAGGTTAGTTAGGTTTAAGTAGTTCTGAGTTCTTTGTAACTGATGACCTCAGACGTAAAGTCCCATAGTGCTCAGAGCCATTTGAACCGTTTTGAACCTAAGCTTACACATTACTTACCCTAAATTATCCTAAGGACAAACACACACACCCATGCCCGAGGGAGGGCTCGAACCTCCGCAGGGACCAGCCGCACAGTCCATGACTGCAGCGCCCTAGACCGCTTGGCTAATCCCGCGCGGCACATTCTGCTCTCTCGCAATGTCTAATGACTACTGAGGTCTCTGATATTAATCACCTGTCAGTAGGTGGCAGCGCAATGCACATAATTTGAAAAATGTATGTTTTTGGTGATGTCCGGATGCTTATGATCACATAGTGTACATAAATGGAAGGATCCAATAACTTTCTCCTTTTCCAGCAGTATTCGTAGCCATTAGAAAATTCATGGATTATAGGTGTTTTTTAGAGTTTTTCTGAATTCGGATTACGTGCCACTATGATTTTTTTTACGACTCGTGTGTTTTAGCTCTGTCTGTTATGCTGTTATAGTAGCGTCACTGATGTCTAGCCGTCAAACTGATGCCTAGGCGTGAAACTGTTTCACAACGTGTCTACTGCTCCAAATTTAGACTGTACAATTGTAATCACACTACCGTAAGCAAATGCAAGAAGATGTAGATAGCCTTATTTGCTATTCGAATTTATGTACAGGTGTCTCGTCTGCTGTCGCTGCGAGGTCCTGCCTCCAGTGCACGGCACGTCAGGGCGTAGTTGAAGTTTCTAGACTGGAGACACTTGCTGTCTCGTCTAGGACCTGCGCCACTGTATAAGGTAGGCACTATTCTTAAAGTTTGACCACATATTGATGAATCAAGTTACTCATTGTTGTGGTTATTATTTATTCACATGGTGTACCACTGGACGAATGGCGTGAATCGAGTACAGGAGATACCTATTTTACTATTCTACTATTCTTTAACTTATTCCTCTCCTTTTTCTTTTGCCTTTATCCTGCATAGGTGCAGGGCAGGCTTGTCTCTTATGGGATTTGGTATAGTTAATTTAAAGGAGTGGGGAGAGCAGATGCCCTCCCCATACCACACAGTTACTCCCCCCCAGGCAGAACTGTCTGTGTGTAGAGTGATTCACCTGAAAGTTTGCGAAAGTTTTCTGATATTTGTAAAAAAGTAACTACGGTGGAACTTGGGTGCTCGCAAAGTATTCATATTCTTGAATGTGGGAATCTGACAAAATACCACATCCAGTCTGGTTATCACACTGACCCTCATTGGGTATAGTGCAGCGATGAATCAGGGGGCTATATCGACAACAGTGTATAGTGACTGGGACACAAAAATCTCAGCATCTAGGGTCCCATCAGAATCATTATTGGACACATAACTTTTCTCATTACATGTTCATGACATATCAATTTTTCTCTCCTGCTGACAGTATATCTCATATAGTGACGACCTTTAGTAATCTCTAAGTGCCAGTCCAGTAAATATTTCAACGGCCATCCAACATGTATGTGCTTATTTAACCGGCTTCCAGAGTCGGCGCACATCATAGGATAGGTCATGAGAATGCTTCCATTTTAGATGTGTTAAGATTCAGCTAAATCAACCTATAACGCGAGCAGTCTTAGCCGCTACCAAATGAGTTACTACGCTTCACTTCAGAGACATTCTTCCATCTTTCATTCTAAGGATCACAGAAATATATTTAGCATTATCTGCAAGAAGGTTAGGGATAATTCTGGACCATTACTTAGACTGGTCTGATCACACAACTGCAGTCTAGAAGAAAGTGTCAGCGTCCTTTCATTCACTACAGACAAATAAGAAAATATTTCTTGTCGAGCTTAAAAATATTGTCATAGAATCACTAAATATCCCCATCTCACGCCAGCTGGTTTTGGTGACGAATGCTTGTGTGCGATATATTTCTCACATACGCTGATGCTTTCAACCACATCTGTCCTGCCTAGGAACAGTTATCATGCCTATGTGTTGAATATCATAACGACTACACGCTTTATGTTCACTCTATCATTTTCTCAGTCACTGCACTCCCTCTTATTTATCCTCTCCTCTTAAACTTCTGTCTGAACATCACTGGAGAAATACTTCTTCTCAGCAAAGGAAAATCCTCTCTGTACAATTACAGAACTCTGCCATGTTTTCTAAATCATTTTTGTTACATCAACCTGAATTTGGAAGTATCTTCCTCAAAATATCAGAGAAATTAAATCCCTTTCAAGCTTCTAAAGGCAGCTAATGACCGAGCTTCTATTATAATAGCCATCTCACTCCCGCCAGCCTCCCTTTCCCGCACAACATATCGCTCCACCCCTGCCCACAGAGTGCTCTGGTTAAATTCTGTTCTTTCGTAACAGCCATTGTCTCTGACATATCAGCCTTCATCCCTTCCCTTTCTGACAATACTACAGATAACTTCAAATGTACTAAACTAATGTGAATGATTCTTAATACTCTTTACTATAATAATAATAATAATAATAATTATTATTATTATTATTATTATTATTATTATCAATACTGTAATATTGTTATTAATGTTATTGTTATTTTGAATAGCTTGTAATAGCTTTGGTACGTTCTGTTCCTGGTGAGATGTAGAAGACACCCCAAAGGCCTTAACCTTGTCAAGCTAAATAACCTATAAATAAATATATGGAAGAATAAGTGCATTTTTCGCCAAGATACATACCTCGAGAGACACAGAAACTTTCTCATTTTTCTACAGTTTTGATAACTGACTGTTCAAAAACCCCACGTTTTGTCTACTAGAAATTTCAGTATATTATAATTATAGTTGGCTTTCAGATTTATGTTGAATTCGGAGTACATGCTAATGTGATTTTTTTTTACCACACGTTTGTATTCGGTCTGTCTGTTATGCTGGTATAGTAGCGTCACTAATGCCTAGGCATCTCACTGTTGCCTAGCCATCAAACTATTCCGCATCTAGTCTGCTACACCAACTTTAGATTGTACAGTTATAATCACACTAAGATGTAGATAGCGTTATTTGCTATTCGAATTTATGTCCAAGTGTCCCGCCTGCTGTAGCTCAGAAGTGAGGCAAGGGCCAATATTTCGAGTGCTGTGCCTCCAGTGCACGGCACCTGCGGCTGCGGATGCAGTTTCTAGACTGGAGACAGTTGCTGTCTCGTCTAGGACTTGTAGTGATGTGAAGGTTAGGCGCTATTCTTAAATTGTGATCACATACTGCGGAATCAAGTAACTCATCCTTATGGTCATTATGTATTCTCTAGCTGTATCATTGTACGAATTCCGTTAATCGCTTCCAGGGAATTTTTATTCCAGTCTCCTATTCTCTGACTCTATTTTTCTTTTTCATCTGCCTGTACCCTGCATCTGTGCAGTGCAGCCATGGGTGTTAGCGGATTTGGGACGATTAATTTAAGGACTATCGGGTTGCCTCTTCTATCGCCACACCTTTACCCCCCCCCCCCCCCCTCTTCCTCCTTCAGAACAGAACTGTCTGCAAGTAGAGTGATTCATGTGAAGTGTATGAATATTTTCTGAATATTTGCGTAACATGAAACTGGGGTGGAACTTGGGTGCCGGCGAAGTATTCACCTTGTTGGGTGTGGGAACATTCGTGAATGCCCCATCCAGGCTGGCGGCACACTGACACGCATTGGGTTTAGTGCGGTGATGTATCATGGGATTATATCGACAACAGTGTGTAGTGATTGAACCACAAAAGTCTCAGTTGAACAATATAGCATCTGGGATCTCATCATGATCAGTATTTGGTGCCATAATTTTTCTCGTTACATGTTAATGATATGTAAGTTACTCTCTGCTATTGAAAACATCAGTTATATGCTGACAAGCTACAGTTATATCTAAGTGCAAGACCAACAAACTTTTGCACAGTCATCCAACATGTAAATTCTTATTTAATTCACTCATCAGAATGGACGCAAATCATAGCTTTGAAGTTAAGCACTTTTAAAATGCAAGCAATCTTAGTCATTTCCTAACAAAACATTACCCCTCAGTTCGGAGAACCTCTTCCACCCTTCACTCACATGGCAAAGAAATATCCTTACCTTCATCTACAAAGAAGTTAGGGTTAATTCTGGACCATCCCTTACACTGGTCTATAAGAAAGTGTCAGCGCTACTTCATTAACTATAGAAATATGAAAAAGTATTTTTTTCGAGCTTAAAATGATGGTCACTAATACTCCTCACACTTGATTATGATGATGCTATTTTCCAAGGACTATCGTCCTAAATCTCACGCCAGCTGGTGTTGGCAATGAGTCCTTCAGTACGGTATGTTTGTGACATATGCTGACGCTGTTTCGACTACATCTGTTCTGCCTATTAACAGTTATCATGCCTATGTGCCGATAACCGTAAATACTATCATGCTTTATATTCACACTATCGTCTACTCAATCGCTGCACTCCCTCTATACTTTTACACCACTATCTAAACACTACAGCAAAGTAAAATCCTGTCTGTCCCATTACGTAACTCTACCATGATCTCTAAATCATTTTCTGTACCAGTAACTCATAATGCCCTTTACTATAATAATAATAATAATAATAATAATAACAAAATAATGTTGTTGTTTTTGTGGTTGTTGTTGTTGCGGTCTTCAGTCTTGAGACTGGTTTGATACAGCTCTCCATGCTACTCTATCCTGTGCAAGCTTCTTCATCTCCCAGTACCTACTGCAACCTACATCCTTTTGAATCTGCTTAGTGTATTCATCTCTTGGTCTCCCTCTACAATTTTTACCCTCCACGCTTCCCTCCAATACTAAATTGGTGATCCCTTGATGCCTCAGAACATGTCCTACCAACCGATCCCTTCTTCTAGTTAAGCTGTGCCACAAATTTCTCTTCTCTCCAATCTTATTCAATACCTCCTCATTAGTTATGTGATCAATCCATCCAATCTTCAGCATTCTTATGTAGCACCACATTTCGAAAGCTTCTATTCTCTTCTTGTCCAAACTATATATCGTCCGTTTTTCACTGCCATACATAGCTACTCTCCCTACAAATACTTTCAGAAATGACTTCCTGACACTTAAATCTAAATTCGATGTTAACAAATTTCTTCAGAAACGCTTTCCTTGCCATTGCCAGTCTACATTTTATATCCTCTCTACTACGACCATCATCTGTTATTTTTCTCCCGAAATAGCAAAACTCCTTTACTACTTTAAGTGTCTCATTTCCTAACCTAATTCCCGCAGCATCACCGGACTTAATTCGACTACATTCCATTATCCTCGTTTTGCTTTTGTTTATGTTCATCTTATATCCTCCTTTCAAGGCACTGTCTATTCCGGTCAACTGCTCTTCCAAGTCCTTTGCTGTCTCTGACAGAATTACAATGTCATCGGCAAACTTCAAAGTTTTTATTACTTCTCCGTGGATTTTAATACCTACTCAGAATTTTTCTTTTCTTTCCTTCACTGCTTGCTCAATATAACGATTGAATAACAACGGGGAAAGGCTACAACCCTGTCTCACTCCCTTCCCAACCACTGCTTCTCTTTCACGTCCCTAGACTCTTATAACTGCCATCTGGTTTCTGTACAAATGGTAAATAGCCTTTCGCTCCCTTTATTTTACCCCTGCCACCTTCAGAATTTGAAAGAGAGTATTCCAGTCAACATTGTCAAAAGCTTTCTCTAAGTCTACAAAAGCTAGAAAAGTAGGTTTGCCTTTCCTTAAGTTAGCTTCTAATATAAGTCATAGGGTCAGTATTGCCTCACGTGTTCCAACAATTGTACGGAATCCAAACTGATCTTCCCCGAGGTCGGTTTCTACTAGTTTTTCCATTCGTCTGTAAAGAATTCGCGTTAGTATTTTGCAACTGTGACTTATTAAACTGATTGTTCGGTAATTTTCACATCTTTCAACACCTGCTTTCTTTGGGATTGGAATTATTATATTCTTCTTGAAGTCTGAGGGTATTTCGCCTGTCTCATACATCTTGCTCACCAGATGGTAGAGTTTTGTCAGGACTGGCTGTCCCAAGGCCGTCAGTAGTTGTAATGGAATGTTGTCTACTCCCGGGGCCTTGTTTCGACTCAGATCTTTCACTGTTCTGTCAAACTCTTCACGCAGTATCACATCTCCCATTTCATCTTCATCTACTTCCTCTTCCATTTCCATAATATTGTCCTCAAGTACATCGCCCTTGAATAGACCCTCTATATACTCCTTCCACCTTTCTGCTTTCCCTTCTTTGCTTAGAACTGGGATACCATTGGAGCTCTTGATATTCATACAAGTGCTTCTCTTATCTCCAAATGTCTCTTTAATTTTCCTGTAGGCAGTATCTATCTCACTCCTAGTAAGATAAGCCTCTACATCCTTACATTTGTTCTCTAGCCATCCCTGATTAGCCATTTTGCACTTCCTGTCGATGTCATTTTTGAGACGTTTGTATTCCTTTCTGCCTGCTTCATTTACTGCATTTCTATATTTTCTCCATTCATCAATTAAATTCAATATTTATTCTGTGAACCCAGGATTTCTACCAGCTCTTTTCTTTTTACCTACTTGATCCTCTGCTGCCTTCACTACTTCATCCCTCAAAGCTACCCATTCTTCTTCTACTATATTTCTTTCCCCCATTCCTGTCAATTGTTCCCTGATGCTCTCCCTGAAACTCCGTATAACCTCTGGTCTAGTCAGTTTATCCAGGTCCCATCTCATTAAATTCCCACCTTTTTGCAGTTTCTTCAGTTTTAATCTACAGTTCATAACCAATAAATTGTGGTCAGAGTCCACATCTGCCCCTGGAAATGTCTTACTATTTAAAACCTGGTTCCTAAATCTCTGTCTTACCATTATATAAACTATCTGAAACCTGTCAATATCTCCAGGCTTCTTCCATGTATACAGCCTTCTTTTATGATTCTTGAACCAAGTGTTAGCTATGATTAAGTTGTGCTCTGTGCATAATTGTATCAGGCGGCTTCCTCTTTCATTTCTTAGCCCCAATCCATATTCACCTACTACGTTTCCTTCTCTCCCTTTTCCTACTACCGAATTCCAGTCACCCATCACTATTAAATTTTTGTCTCCCTTCACTATCTGAATAATTTCTTTGATTTTATCATACATTTCTTCACTTTCTTCGTCATCTGCAGAGTTAGTTGGCATATAAACTTGTACTACTGTAGTAGGCGTGGGCTTCGTGTCTATCTTGGCCACAAAAATGCGTTCACTATGCTGTTTGTAGTAGCTTACCCGCACTCCTATTTTTTTATTCATTATTAAACCCACTCCTGCATTACCCCTATTTGATTTCGTATTTGTAATCCTGTATTCGCCTGACCAAAAGTCTTGTTCCTCCTGCCACCGAACTTCACTAAATCCCACTACATCTAACTTTAACCTATCCATTTCCCTTTTTAAATTTTCTAACCTACCTGCCCGATTAAGGGATATTACAGTCCACGCTCCGATCCGTAGAACGCCAGTTTTCTTTCTCCTTATAACAGCGTCCCCTTGAGTAGTCCCCGCCCGGAGATCCGAATGGGGGACTATTTTACCTCCGGAATATTTTACTCAAGAGGACGCCATCATCATTTAACCATACAGTAAAGCTGCATGCCCTCGAGAAAAGTTACGGCTATAGTTTCCCCTTGCTTTCAGCCATTCGCAGTACCAGCACAGCAAGGCTGTTTTGGTTAGTGTTACAAGGCCAGATCAGTCAATCATCCAGACTGTTGCCCCTGCAACTACTGAAAAGGCTGCTGCCCCTCTTCAGGAACCATGCGTTTGTCTGGCCCCTCAACAGATACCCCTCCGTTATGGTTGCACCTACGGCACCGCTATCTGCATCGCTGAGGCACACAAGCCTCCCCACCAATGGCAAGGTCCATGGGTGACGGGGGGGAATAATAATAATAATTATTATTATAATTATTATTATTATCATTGTCAATAGTGTTACTATTACTATTTGTATTATTGTTATCTTGAATGATTTGTAATAGCTTTGGTATGTGCTGTTCCTAGTCAGACGTAAGAGACAGCCTGAAGGCCCTAATCTCGTCAGGCGAAATAACCTAGAAATAAATATACTGAATAACAAGTGCATTTTTCACCAAGATACATACCTGAACAGACGCAGAAACTTTCTCCTTTTCCTACAGATATCGATAGCCGTTACCATTCGAAAATCTCAAACTGTTATGGTTGGTTTTTAGATTTTTATTGGATTGCGAGTGCATGTCGATGTGTTCTTTTTTTTTTACCACTCATATGTAGTCACTCTGTTTTACATGCTATTATAGCAGCGTAACTGATGCATAGCCGTCACACTGCTTCCTAATCATCAAACCACTTCTCATCATACCTACTGCTCCAGAATTAGATTGTGCAGTTATAATCATAGTATCATAATCAAGTGCAGGACGATGTAGATAGCGTCATTCACTGTTCTAAATTGTGTCCAGGTGTCTCCTCTGCTGTCAGTGAGAACTGAAGCAAGGGAAAGGACTTCGAGTGCTGTGACTCCAGTGTACGGCACTTCAGGTTGCAGTTCCAGTTTCTAGACTGGTGACAGTTGCTGTCTCGTCTAGGACCTGTGCAGCTGTGGAAGGTAGGCGCTTTTATTAAAGTGTCATACATACTACAAAGTCAAGTAACTCATTGTTATGGTAATTATCTATTCTCACGTTGTATCATCGTATGAATGGAGTAAATCGCTTCCAGGAAATCCTTACTCCTGTCCACTATTCTTTGACTCTCGTTTCTTCTTTTTCTTGTGCCTTTGACCCGCATCTGCCCAGCTCCGGCATTGCTATTTGGGGATTTGGCAAGGTTGATTCGTTAATTTAAAGAGTGGCCGCATGTCTTTGCTGTCGGCAACCCATTACACCCCCCCCCCCCTTTCTCATGTGAAAAAGAGTGAGAGTTATTTGAATGTTTCCGTTACGTGTAACTGTGGCAGAACTTGGGTACCAGGCCGTTATTTCTCTCATTCATGCCGGCTGGCAAACCGACCCTCTTCGTTATCCGCTGTGCCGATACGATGCGTGCTCCGTGCACCTCCTTGTACCGGAAGCGGCTCTTGCATACGCTGGGCTATCAGGGGATGGGTCAATTATTAATTTTACTGTTTTAGTTATTTTCTTGTGCAATACGATTCAGCAATAAAGTCCTATACGTTTTTCATTTTAGCTTCATTGTGCTGCCACCTACAGACAGGTACTCCATATCAGCGACCTCAATAGTCATTAGACATCTTGAGAAAGCAGATTGGACCGCTCTGTGGAACCCACGGACGTCGAACGTGATTAAGTGATAGGGTGTCACTTATCTCATACGTCTGTGCGCGAGATTTCCACACTCCTCAACGTCCCTAGGCCCACTGTTTCCGACGTGACAGTGAAGTGGAGACGTGAAGGGACACGTACAGCATGAAAGCGTACAGGTCGTCCTCGTCTGTTGACTGACACAGATTCCCGACAGTTCAAGAGGGTCGTATTGTATAATAGGCAGTAATGTATCCAGACCATCACACATGAATTCCAAACTGCATCAGGACCCACTGCAAGTACTATTACAGTTAGGCGGGAGGTTATACAATGGTCGAGCGGCTGCTCATAAACCACAAATCACGCTGGTAAAAGCAAAACGACGCCTCGCTTGGTGTAAGGAGCGTAAACATTGGACGATTGAACAGTGGAAAAAAGTTGTGTGGAGTAACGAATCACGGTACACAATGTGGCCTTCCGATGGCGGGGTGTGGCTATGGCGAATGCCCAGTGAACGTCATGTGCCAGCGTATGTAGTGCCAACTGTAAAATTCAGAGGCGGTGGTGTTATGGTGTGGTCGTGTTTTTCATGGAGGGGCCTTGCACTCCATGTTGTTTTGTGTCGCACTATCACAGCAAAGGCTTACATTGATGTTTTAAGCACCTTCTTGCTTCCCACTGTTGAAGAGCAATTTAGTGATTCCGATTGCAGCTTCCAAAACGATCGAGCACTATTCATAAATCACGGCCTATGGCGGACTGATTACACGACAATAACATCCCTGCAATGGACTGGCCTGCACGGAGTCCTGGCCTGAATCTTATAGAACACCTTTGGGATGTTTTGGAACGTCGACTTCGTGCCAGACCTCACCGACAGACATTGATACATCTCCTCAGTGCAGCACTCCGTGAAGAACGGGCTGCAATTTTCCAAGAAAGCTTCCAGCACTTGATTGAACGTATGCCTGCGAGAGTGGAAGCTGTCATCAAGGCTAAGGGTGGGCCAACACCATACTGAATTCTAGCATTACCGATGGAGGGCGCCACAAACTTGTAAGTCATTGTCAGCCAAGTGTCCGGATACATTTGATCACACAGTGTATCAAAAATTACTGATCACACTCAGTGTTCATATCGCTTTATATATTGTCGCTCAAAAGTTTTTAACATTAGTTATTTTGATGAAAAAATGGGAATTGGAAGCAGAAATGTTAGAAATTATCATAAGTCTGATATGAAACTAAATGCGTGCAGGGAGGAATTCTGCATACGACAGGTACTCTTGCTGTCAGCTTATCAGGGTTTACTCGGTGCTATTTCGCCATTCCTTTTGTAGTCTGGTTCAGTGCTGATGAACGTTGGGAATAGGCCTTGATTGAACTGCTGTATCCAAGTGATCCTAAAGCAATTCAGTAGGACTACGGTCGCGGGATTGGGGCGGCCAGATCATATTTTCCAGTTACTTCTTTTCTTCTGAATTTGCCAAATACGCTTTACACGAAATGCTTCTGTGGTTGCCAGTGAGGAAAGGCTTTCCTCCCTCCGCTAGTGTACTGCAGCTTTATCTGTTGCTGTAAAGCACCCAGCTGGCTCCGCTTCGTAACGCCTGTCAATCAGCTAGTGTTGAAGTGTGTTTATGGTCGCTATCTTGTTGTAGGACCAATCCCTTGCCAATCAAACGTCTTCCACATTGCTTTGCATTATACTGTACAATGGGTTGGTAATCATCTTGCTTCATTGTTCAGTTTATTTCTTTCTACATCACCAGACTTACCGCCATGAGGGAGCCCCTTACATGATTTAATGCTCGAGATACACGTTGGTGTAACATTCGCTCAACTGGAAACCGGCGAACAAACTTGCGTCGCTTTGTGCCAAAGACCTCAGTTTTGGATCTGTCAACGAAAAGTACCATTTTCACTGATTTTCTGCTCAACTTTCATGTTGTCTTGCCCAGTGTAATCTCTTCTGCTATTAATAGCTGTCAGTAATGATTTCTTAGCCGCCACACGCCCATTAATGTTCACCGCCTGAAGACGTCTTTTGACAGTACTTTCACTCGTCGGGTTTTCCCTATTGTGGTTGAATTCTGCTGCTAGAACTGGTGCTGTTTTGAAGCGATCACGTTTTCTTGTGACTACTATATATTTTTCATCACTGTTTGATGTGACTTTTGGCCCAACCTTTCGAGGTCGGCCCATGTTCTTGCCAGTATTCGCATGCCTGTGCGATGTATGATGGACACATCCGAAGGAATATGTTCTAGACATGCTCTTTGACGCATAGTACTACCGGCTTTCTGTTAAAAGCTCCTTTCTTCGTTCAATTATTGATGTTTACACTGAGTATCACTGAAGCTCATACTTTGATATCTCGTTCATAACTACTGTCCCCTTTCTTACCTGTACCAGTGTTTACAGGTTTGTTGACGTCCTATGAACGCCACCTAATTTGGAACGATTATATTACGCCATCATACCACAAAATTTGCAGGCATGCATGGAACCTGAACAGCATAGCAACGGAAAGTTATGCTTTGAACGATTTCATTTTTAAAAACGTGGAACACTGTTCTTAAACGTTATATTGAGCATGACACTGGGGAAACAATATAGCTAATTCGTATTTGACTCTGATAACTGTCTGATATCTAGCTTCTTTCATCTTAGTTTCGTTCGAAATCTTATATACACTACTGGCCATTAAAATTGCTACAACAATAAGAAATGCAGATGATAAACGGATATTCATTGGACAAATATATTATAATACAACTGACATGTAGTTCCATTTTCACGCAATTTGGGTACATAGATCCTGCGAAATCAGTACATAGAACTAACACCTCTCGCCGTAATAACGGCCTTTATACGTCTGGGCATTGAGTCAAACAGAGCGAGGATGGCGTGTACAGGTACAGCTGCCCATGCAGCTTCAACACTATACCCCAGTTCATCAAGAGTAGTGACTGGCTTATTGTGACGAGCCAGTTGCTCGGCCACTATTGACCAGACGTTTTCAGTAGGTGAGAGATCTGGAGAATGTGCTGGCCAGGACAGCAATCGAACATTTTGTGTATCCAGAAAGGCCCGTACAGGACCTGCAACATGCGGTCGTGCGTTATCCTTCTGAAATCTAGGGTTTCGCAGGGATCGAATTAAGGGTAGAGCCACGGGTCGTAACACATCTGAAATGTAACGTCCACTGTTCAAAGTGCCGTCAATGTGAACAAGAGGTGACCTAGACGTGTAACCAATGGCACCCCATACCATCACGCCTGGTGATACGCCAGTATGGCGATGACGAATACACGCTTCCAATGTGCCCTCACCGCGATGTCGCCAAACACGGATGCGACCATCATGATGCTCTAAACAACTCCTGGATTCATCCGAAAAAAATGACGTTTTGCCATTCGTGCACCCAGGTTCGTCGTTGAGTAGACCATCGCAGGCGCTCCTGTCGGTGATGCAGAGTCAAGGGTAACCGCAGCCATGATCTCCGAGCTGATAGTCCATGCTACTGCAAACATCGTCGAACTGTCCGTGCAGATTGTTGTTGTCTTGCAAACGTCCCCATCTGTCGACTCAGCGATCGAGACGTGGCTGCACGATCCGTTACAGCCATGCGGATAACATGCCTGTCGTCTCGACTGCTAGTGATACGAGGCCGTTGGGATCCAGCACGGCGTTCCGTATTACCCTCCTGAGCCCACCGAGTCCATATTCTGCTAACAGTCATTGGATCTCGACCAACGTGAGCAGCAATGTCGCGATACGATAAACCGCAATCGCGATTGGCTACAATCCGACTTTTATCAAAGTTGGAAACGTGATGGTACGCATTTCTCCTCCTTACACGAGGCATCACAACAACGTTTCACTAGGCAACGCCGGTCACCTGCTGGTTGTGTATGAGAAATCGGTTGTAAACTTTCCTCGTGTCAGCACGTTGTAGGCGTCGCCACCGTCGCCAACCTTGTGTGAATGCTGTGCAAAGCTAATCATTTGCATATCACATCATCTTCTTCCTGTCGGTTAAATTTCGCGTCTCTAGCAGGTTACCTTCGTGGTGTAGCAATTTTAATGGCCAGTAGTGTATTCATAGACAACTTAACGCTGATCGAATGTGATATTTGAATTGTTGAATTAAATTTAAACCAAACAAATTGCCAATTTTAGAAGCTACACAGAGTGAAAGGAGGTTGCTAATGCTGGTATCAGCAAATTTCTACAGGTGTGAGTAATTGCTATTACAGTATAGTCTCCGTAATAACTAGAAAAGCTTCTTTCACTGCTCTTCAGCAATCGGGAGTGACGGACAGTAACGGCACTATTATCATTACACAGCTACGGCGAGTGTCTACAGAGTGCAGGTATATATTTATGTCGTTCACGAAAGGGGTTCTTACGCACAGCGTATTCCACTCGGAAACGTCTAAGAAAGACATTTTCAGGTGAGGTACGATTCAGGGAATTGTTCAGTTTAACATTAGGTCTTTCATTTTGCCCTCCTACAATCAATTTCACATTTCCTACCACTTCATGTCGTTTATTGTGTGCTTGAACTCTGACTCTGCTGACATACTTTGATTAGGGTAGCTGGCTGAGTCTTTTAAGTAACCAGTGCGCTCTAGAAGCCAACTAATGCTTTCGGCTTTTTACTGCCTTTGTCATTCTAACTGTATTTCTTTGAGAATATTTCCACAACAATAGAAATACGTATAATATAACAATTTGAACGTGAGAACAATGTCATAAGTGTGCATTTGTATTCATCATTTGGTTTTGAAGCTCCAGCAGTTTTGAGTATTCACGTCCGTCTGTTATGGAAACGAATGATGTGTATAAATATCTATACTCGTTTCAGCACCTTTGTGCCATCATCAGGGGGTACTTTCATTTAGTTCTTATTTTTCTACATTGTTGAGTTCTGTAAGACCTTCTTTACGTTGATGGATACTAGTAGCATGGCATATTGCGGATGACATGCAACCTGTATAAAGTAATTTAAAATAGGTCCTATATAATCTTACAATGTAGAAATATGAGTACTGAACACAAGTACCCGTTGACAGTGTCATTAAGGTGCTGAAATATATTTAGGTATTTATAAACATAATTGTGTGAATGATACATGCATCCGAACTGTCATAAGTTACACCTTGAAGATGACTTCTAAAACGTGACTGATGGAATTCGTGTTCCAAGTAATCGATGTGTACGAAATCTCAGTACAAGCGAAACAGCTGTTCCGAGAGCCTTAGATCAACTGATATTTTGCCTGCTTACGTCATCTACAAAATGTCCTGTATACAAGTCTTCACACATGTTTCTAGAAGGTGTACCAAGCAGATGTCGACTGCTTTTACAGTTTCAAAATGACAGACCGAAACAGCGTTTCACACTCGGTGCCAGGAAGCCCACTGATGAACAATTTGAACGGCAATGGGTTGGGTGCGGTGATCGTTCTCCCTGACCATCAACGGAATTTTCATTCCGAAGAACGCCACCGATATTCGTAAAGATGTTGTTAACATGTTTCTCTCAGCTGCTCAAGACGGACGCTAATACCGTATGGTTCCGAAAAAGTGAGACAGTTCACTGTTTGTCGCTGCACAAGCTGTGGTAATCATGATCGTCGATATCTGAATAGCTTATTTAAGAAATCATTTCGGCATTTCTATGTACTGTACTGTCCTCTTACTTTCATTAGTTTCTTGTTATCAATTCTTTTACACATTATATAAGGTATTTCAAAGTCTCTGCATCAAACGTCAAAGGTAATAGCTCTACATACACATCTACATCTCATGATCACTCTGCAAATCACACTTAACTTCCTAGCAGAGGGATCATTCACAATAATTCTCTGTTATTCCACTCTTGAGCAGAGCGAGGAAAAAACGAACGCCTATATCTTTCCGTGCAAGATCTGATTCCCCTTATTTTATTACGATGATCATTTGTCTCTGTGTAGGTCGTCGTCAAAAAACTATTTTCGCATTCTGGTGACTGAAATTTCGTGAGAAGATCCCACCGCAACGAGAAACGACTTTGTTTTAATGATGTCCACTGCAAATACTGTATCTCGTCCTCGACACTCTCTCCCCTATTTCTCGATAACACAAAACATTCTGCCCTTCTTAGAACTTTCTTGATGTACTCCGTTAACCCAATCTGATAAGGATCCCACACCGCGCAGCAGTACTCCGAAAGAGAAAGGACAAGCGTAGCGTAGGCAGTCTCTTTACCAGATCTGATGCATCTTCTAGCTGTTCGGCTAATAAAACACAGTCTTTAGTTCGCCTTCCCCACAACATTTTCTGAGTGTTCTTTCTCATTTAAGTCATTTGTAATTGTAATTACTAGTTATGTAGTTGAAATTACGGCCTTTATATTTGACTGATTGATCCTGTAACAGAAGTTTAACGGGTACCTTTTAGCAGTCGTGTGGATAACCTCACACTTTTCATTATTTAAGGTCATTGCCAATTTTCACACGATACAAATATCTTAGATCAGATCACGAGGAACAATTTTTGTTAGAGACAAAAGTAAAAGTAGGAGAAACATCGTTAAGTTTCCGTCGCTTTCTGGAATCGTCCTTTTACGTTGGGTCTTCCCCTGAGAGGCAGCAGGGAGTCGTATTCTGCCGCCTGCGTATGCGTTGTGTTCTTCCTATAATCCAGTCACTTCCTCTTTATGAAAGGGGATAGGCCGGCTAAAATTATGTTTCCTGATTCGTTTCTAAAACATCTGTCTTCGCTCAGAGACACTCATTTTTAAGGTTTTCTTGTTGAAAACCACTGTCAGTTTACTGGGGTAGGTAGTATGCAGCACACCTGGTTAGCAGATCGTGCTAGTTCGGTGAAATATCGGCGTCCGAGGGCCGACGGAGACTAAAGGAAGCCTAGCGCCGCCGGGAAATGGCGGAAACTCTGCGAAACCCACAGCGTGCCAACAGCTATCCGCTCCCAGAAAACTAGCGTCCAACCGGGAGCGCCTTTAAGATCAAAGCCAACAACTTTTAATGGATAACGCGATTTCTAAGGCCCTAGCTATGGATCCTTAGGTGGAGAATTACACAAAATTTTATTTTATTATCAGTAAAGGGTGTCTAACAGAAAAAGTCTTCCAATAAACACAATAATTTATCCAATAAAAATCGAACGGATAATCCAAAATCGCTGCACGACTTATAGACTCAGTTCATGTAACTTCTAACTACTGAATTTTGAACGGTTTTCAGTGTTACTGTCCCCACGAGATAACTAAGGCTTTCTACGCAAAAAATTTCTTAAGGCAATAATCGCATAAATATGTCTTCATTTTCAACAACCGGTTTCGAAAGACTTTGTGTCATCTTCAGGTCTTCCAAATTTTTCTCAAAGAGCATGTTCAGAGTCAACCTTACGCCTAGTTGTCACGTTAGTGGATAAAATGTAGCAACTTAACAAATGTTTGTCAGAAATAAAACATTTACAATCAAAAACCACGTTGTGCACATGTCCACGGCAGTATATGTAGCGCTCACAGATGATTGCTATGTCATAAACATCGCAATATACAATAAAATCCACAGTAGCTCATCTGTTTACCTTATATTGTATATTGTGATTTTTATACCGAACAGTTATCTGCGAGCACCACATATACAGACATGGTCATATACACAAGGTACTCTTTGATTGTAAATGTTTTATTACTGACAAACCTTTGTATAAGTTGCTACTCTTTATGCAGTAACATGGCAACCTGCCATGAGGTTCCAACTCACAACGAACACATTTTTCGACCAAAATTTTTAAGACCTGAAGATTACACCGAAGTATGTCGAAACCGATTGTTGCTAATAAAGAAATATTTATCCGATCTAAGCTTTAGAACGTTTTTTAATTTTTACCAAGTAGAACAGACCACTCATTCTCATTTCTCAACATGATGAAATTCGACCCTTCTAATGCAAAATATCAAATAGTAATGTGGTCTGTTAATTCGTTAATTCTCAAATGAAGACAGTTATTTGATACCTTTTGGTTAACCAAGAGGCTCGTGCACTCAATACAGCAACTGTGAATCTGAGACAGGTTATCACACAGAAAACAGCAAGTGCGGGCCAAGACTGCCTATCACGCCGGTGCTGAAACTTATGCTCACCGTAATTATTCTCAGACAGCTGTGCTGGACGCCGCTAATGTGCAGGTGTCTCTGCTGGGGCGCGTTGCGGCGACTGTAACTCCGAAACCCAGTCGCCCACTTAGTTGCGGTTTACGGACCGCGACTTCAACTTTCCGATCGCGCTCTCCGAACTCCATCCACCACTTACTCTCACCACCAACTCCATATTTTCTAGTGTCTTTCTGCACCCAGCATTATTTTCCTGCGAAGCCGTACAAGTCCACCTATAGTGAAACGTGCATACACGGCAGCCCGACAGCGTGGATTCCCTCCAGCACAAATAATCCTGCCAAGAAAAAAAAACACGATATCAATGCAATTATAGTGTACTTCTAAGAAAACATCTGCTTCAGCTCCATCTCTTTGACATTACAGACTAATTTACCAATGACACATTTTCGTGCCCAGAAATAGCCTCGCATCAGAGGTCCTCTGAAATTAGAGAGCCGTACTTCACGCTAGGCTCATTATTTCAGCACACTGTGTTGCTTTGGGAAAGCGAGCGATGGTTACCTACAACTGCTTCTTTCGAAACATAGGAAAGTGGCGCTCTCCCGCTGTTGTGTGACCCGGTCACTGGTCTGCTACTAGGTTGGCCCAGATTGTAATATACACAATAGCCCCTGGAAGGAGTGCAATGGCCATAATTCTCCAAACGTTCGCGACTGGGGAGAGATCTGGCGACCCTGCTGGCCAAGACAAGCAGCAGAAATTCTCAGCCGGCCGCGGTGGTCTCGCGGTTCTAGGCGCGCAGTCCGGAACCGTGCGACTGCTACGGTCGCAGGTTCGAATCCTGCCTCGGGCATGGATGTGTGTGATGTCCTTAGGTTAGTTAGGTTTAAGTAGTTCTAAGTTCTAGGGGACTAATGACCACAGCAGTTGAGTCCCATAGTGCTCAGAGCCATTTTTTTTTTAGAAATTCTCAAAGCGTTATCCTGCTGGAATGTCAGCCCAGGGTGGCTTGCTGTGATGGGCAACAAAGCGGGGAATAGGATATCGTCGATGTACTGCTGAGCTGTAAGGGTGCCGTGGATGACAACCAAAGGCGTCCTCCTATGGCACCTCAGACCATCAGTCCTGGCTGTTTGGCCGTTAGCAGGTGGCAGTCAGGTTGGTACTCCACCACTGTCCCGGCCGTCTCGAGACACGTCTTCGCTTCTCACCGGAGCTCGAAATGAATTTATCACTGAAGACAGTTCTACTCCAGTCAATGATATTCCAGGTGGAGGACGTATCTGGGAGACCAGCCTGATTGTCGCCCGACACCTAGGAGTGATGGTCTGCAGTGTCATTTACTCTATAGCAGGACCTATTTGGTTGTCATCCACCCACCCTTGCAGCACAGCGGTACATCGACGATATTCCACTTTACTTTTTGTTGTCCTTCATGGCAAGACATCCTGGGCTTACATTTCAGCAAAGCAATGCCCACCCGCATACGGTGAAAGTTTCTACTGCCTGTCTTCGTGCTTGCCGAACCCTACCTTGGCCAGCAAGGTCGCCGAATCTCTCCCCAGTTGAGAATGTTTGCAGCATTATGGGCAGGGCCCTCCAACCATCTCAGGATTTTGATGATGTAACGCGCCAATTGGACAGAATTTAGCACAACATTCCTCTAGAGGGCATCCAACAAATCTGTCAATCGGTGCCAAGCCAAATAATTGCTTGCATAAAGGTCAGAGGTGGACCAACGCATTATTGACAAACTCAGTTTGTGAAGCACTTTCTCTGGAATTAGCCATCACAATTTTCTGAATTTGTAATCACTTTTTGTCTGTACACGTATATCACATCTACCAATTTTTGTCCCGTACTCCTGAGAATTCCTTCGTGGTATGTCTTAGTGTGTACATTATCATGGATATGCCCACATGACTGTACAAAATGGAGTGGTATTACTGTTGCAACGAACACGCACAAACACACACACACACACACACAGTTATCATAAACCGACACTCTAGACTAACAGTGTAAATTAACATACATAAATATTACAATGTGTAATCATGATAGGTGTGTCATAAAGTTTAAAAGAAATTGCTTGCAGTAACACTGATAGCGAAATGATATATTTCTCATGTCGTATAACACTATTTTCTGAAGAACAGGTTAATGTCAAGCTAATAAACGGATCGTATATTATCATGTTAGCCAAATAAATCGTGTCGTGATATGTATACGAGTTTGGTTAATGAGCTTGCTTAGTAAACCTGCTTAATCCTGTGAATCGTGCAGTCAAGGAAATATGTATAATGTTTAATTGGTCTGTCAAGACCTTGGCTTCAAACCATTGCTCCCCCTGTTGGATGGTACCACCTTCACTAGTTTTTTCTTTTTTTACTTGCCGACCCAACCAGCTCCTGCATTGCCTTTATTTAGTGCTCTGCTCTACTGTGGACAGAAATCTCCCACACAAAGCTACATCCTGTCGCAAACTCTCTGTACTACAATTATTTCTCAGTAAAGAAACAGCGCAAAAAGCTAAGCTGAGATGCTCCTCCTGTTAATTTCAGTTCCACAAGAATTCCTTGCCTGAGGTTTAATAATTAAGATATCTTACCGTTCCATCATTATTATAATGCCTTCAGCAATTTCAGTATCGTTCATCATTCCCTTTGGTCAACTCTAATTTATCGTGGTTCATATCTGCTGTCCAATATAAAAAATAAAACAAATTTATGAAACAGTACATCCCATTTCATTGTTCTATGCCGTTGCTGGTCACCTTATTGTTGCAGAATGGTAAAAATCTGTGTGTTCCGTAGTGCAACACAAGTCCCCATAGTTATCTCATGCCTATGTCATCTTTCACTCGATAAACGACCCTGTTTGCCGCCCCCAAATACGTACCACTTATGCTCTTACAAACGAAAGCACAAACGACTCTTCACAAAGGACGTACAACACGTTTGGACAGTCTCTGACGCCAAAACGACAAGATATTTACAAAACCTACAAATTAAATCTACTCGAATCACTGGTGACTACAACAATACAAATAAATCATCACCTATGATGCAGGTTGGCGTCAACAGAATAAAAGAGCACGTAAACCCTTACTAAATAATACATATATTCATCTTCTATAACGCTGTTTGGCGTCGACGGAATAAATAAGCATATAAACCCACATTATCACTTGATGACTGGACAACTATATCAACTAGGAAATACAAAGTGCAACTAGAGGATCAATATATGGACTTATCACTCGCAGCAGCCACCAGACATTATGAAACTTATTTATTCTTGCTGGACACTTCTCCTCTGGATAATACTCCATAATACTGTACTCGGCATTGGCGTATATCACCATAGAAGTATCTTTCGGATCCATTGTGTAGCAACCTGTACTAAAACTACTGCATGACTGGGTATGATACATTTATTCCTATTAATTGTCCCTCAGTTGTTGTTTTTTTTTTCGTTCTTCTCTACAAGCTCCTGTCACATTCGCACTTCACAAATTGAATCTGTTAACTATATCTCATGTACAGTCCCATGTTAACCTTTCCCCTGGCATCTCTCCTCACCTTTGCTGTTGCCCTAAATCCTGTATCTCTCGTCTTCGTTTATTCTAGAAATGGTATGATATGATGGATGTGGTACATAGCAACTGACTTCTTTGACTTAAAGGTTTCTAACGTGTACATGGTTACATATGCACTACATCGAATCGTCTCGCAGTGGTGTACCATCACCCTTGGTGGATAATCAATAATTTCTTCCAATTTCTCGATAGGGGTCCAGTTCTTGAGAACAGTCGACAGTGCGAATAGAGTTGAGCTGTGTAGCATCTCACTGAGTATGTTCTGAAATTCTTTTAACAGAACGTCCCACAACTCGTACTGTTTGTGACAGTACATTCTGCACAGATTTCCAAGTTCTCTCATTATACATTCTATGGGCCTTGAACTTGTATGGATGCAACCCTATGCTTCCTCAGAGTCACATTCCACTGCTCCAATTTAAACTGAGATTCATTATCTGAGATTATACTATCTACAGATACCACCTGCGCCAAAAAGTCCCTGCACAGTAGGTTTAATACAGGGAGTGCGGTACCCCTAAATAATGGTATGAGGATCACAAATTAAGATGTGAGCTCATCAATAACTAGAATACGGTAGAACCTGGATTAACCATCACTTTTGGGACCAAGGGATGGTTGACACACTAAAAAAGTCTGATAGTGAGAGGAGAATAAAACAACTCAGAGCTCAAAATGATGTAATGAATCAAAATTAAGTAAAAAAAATACATTTGTAATAAAGAGAAAGGAAAACGAAAATTTTTGACACTGAAAATCTGTTTAAAAAAGGGTAAAACTTTTTTTTATTTCAGTTTCTTAAACGTTGATTTTGTGATTGTAGCAGACTTCTTTTCCCACAGCATGTCTACAACTGTAGCGGTTGGCTGTTGGTCCAAATATTAGAGGGCAGTCTCGAACGCGTCCTCTGCTGCAGGGTGGCTGATTTCGTCTTCGTCGTTTTCGTCATCATATTGTTGCAGTTCAAGTTCAATGGTCTGATCATCTTCAAGATTTTTATTG
Source organism: Schistocerca gregaria (assembly GCF_023897955.1). Lineage (NCBI taxonomy): Eukaryota > Metazoa > Arthropoda > Insecta > Orthoptera > Acrididae > Schistocerca > Schistocerca gregaria. The sequence continues at coordinate 439,364,011 of NC_064931.1, read as the reverse complement.
GTAACAACAGCAACGTCATCTTCTGCTAGCCATTCCTCTACTTCAGCAGGCTGGGTTTCAGTCTGAAGAATTTACAGATCAGTGACTAAATATGCAGTGTCGGACTCATTAGTACCCGGAAATTCGTGCTCTAGGACAAACACTCTTCCATGATTTTTGTGGCGTGGTTGTCTCAAGATTTTCCAAAACTTGATTAACTGTATAAATTGCATATTTATGTGGACGTCTTTCGTTGCTTCAAAAAGATCACAGCCCTCTTCTGTTGTCTGTGACAAATCGCTAACATATTTCCTCCTGTAGCGTCGATTTAACCACTGAATAACACCCTCGTCCACTGGTTGGATCATTGAAATCATTCTGGGGCAGGCGGAGAAGGGAGAGGGGGGCGCAAAAACATACCTTTATGTCACCTTGTTGAATTTCAGACTCACAAGTGGAGTCTCTCGGCTCGAACAGGAATTGGGTGTTCCAATTGCATTTAGAAGCTCTACATACCACTGTAGTATGTGATGGTGAAAGTAATCAATCGTGTTTGCCCACTATCGGATTTTAAAAATTTACATGAGGTTCCTCAAGAAAATGCATGTAACAATAAGCAGAATCACAATAGGCATATTTGGCGAAAGTAATATCTGCATAGTCCTCAGAATCAGGTTCTTGAGCTGCAAAATCAAATGTCATTTGAATCACATTCTTGAGTTCAGCAACATTTGCAGGGAGTATTTTACCCAGCCGCTAGCTAAGGATATTGAAGCACAGTCTGTCACACTGAAGCAGACAGCTAGATATGAATAACAGAATGCATTTTCATTATGAATATTGTGTTTCCTAATTAAGTGTCTAAGTCACTGCTCAGAGCCCCTCTAGAGTCTATTATCTTTCTTGCATGCATTTTAAATTACGAGAAGAAATACACATCCAAAGACTGTGCGTGTTTTGTAGTTTTAGGTGGAATGATAATGTATTCGACGGCTCTACCCGCAAATGAATGATTTACTATTGTTGCGTCCTTGTGAACACTCCAAGATTACAAAATAGTATATACTTCTTGTTAGTTGCGACATTGTCATTAACTACATTCACTAAAAAGGATTTTAAATAGTCTTTTGATATTTTCACGCTTGTGCTAGTCTCCAAATGTATTTTTGATAGAAAATTATCTTCAAAAGCTTTTTTAACTTTCAGGCCGAAAGTTTTTCCCTGCAGATAAATACACAAATTTTTTGTTAGGTGTCTACTCATTGAAAGTCCAACATCTATTGTATAACTATGAGTTGTATTGTGTGCAGACTGGACCAGGGAAAATGCTGATTTTCCCTTTTTTTTTAGACAGTGTCGCACCAGAAGTTAGTTCACAATTAAATTCACTTTGATCAGTGTTCGAAATGCAGTGCGGCTGTATCTGGAAACGCAGTTATTGGTTCAATTTTGTGGTAAGGTCTTATGGGACCAAACTGCTGAGGTCATCGTTCCCTAAGCTTACGCACTACTTAAACTAAATTACGCTAAGGACAACACACACACCCATGCCCGAGGGAGGACTCGAACCTCCGACGGGGCGAGCGGCGCGGTCTGTGACAAGGCGCCCCAGACTGCGTGGCTAACTCGAGCGGCTTTTTTGGTTAACTTCTTCGACAAACTGTGCCTCAGACTATCGACTATCTGGTCTTCTTGTACATCTCTGACTGTCGTGAATGCAGTGATGTGTCTACGGCACATTATGCATTCTAACTTGAGACTTGCTATGAAGGATGCAGCAAATTTAAACTTTGAGTGACAAATTTTTCTTGCTTTTTACACTGCCCAAAATTTCAGGTGCCAGTAATGGACACATTTTCCTTCATTCCTTGTTGTTTCAAATTGAGATAGAATGTGTTTTTTATCTCCAGTCCTTGATTGTCTTTTTTCCACGAAGTGGATGTTCATTACATCTTTTTTTTAATGTAACCAAATATTATTTTGATGTTCTACGTGCGTTGTTTATATGACTTTAGGTCTTAACTTTACGTCGAAGTGTATGACAATTATCATAAATGCGTTCAAGACGTTCTTACGTAAATTCTGTTTAAGTACTAGCACTGCTGAATTTCGAACTATTAGCATTTCTTTGAGGAGTATTGTTTCCACCACTTCCACCAGCACTACGTCTTGAACATAATTAATCGCATTATTATGTATAAAGTAGTTTTCTTCAACCTCTGTCCTATCCAATGTAATTTCAGGTAACAGTCAAATGAATATTCATGTCGCTGAATAATTAGATCCACCAAAAACATCGCGGAAACTGCCATCGTCCTGTCCTACACTGCCTTCCGTTGGATAACGCCTTCTTAACTTGGATGCTGAAATATTTAAAACTTTCCAAACATTAATGTTTCTTTCATTATGGCTTTATACGTATGACAACATTGACCCAAGTATACTAATCACGTCAACTCCTTGCTGAGGTAACTGACTGACTGATGCGTTAACCTCTCTCTCTCCCCCCCCCCCCCCCCCTTGCTCCCCTTCAACAAGACTTCAAGCGCTGTTGTGCACAAACCAAGCGCAAGACAATCACACGCAGTCGCAGGCGTTGTTAGAAGTGTAAGATGGGTTTGATTTGTAGCCATTTTTAGTCTTGCAGAATCCCTTAAACATCTCAATCATAACTTAATAAACTGTATAAGACTACATTGCAACTTTCAGATTTAAAGAAATACAGTAATATACTTAAAAATTGTACTAGTAAACCACCAGTTTCAATATCACAGTAAAGAGAACAGTCTGTCAGTACAGTAGTCTGTCAACTGAGCATGTGGGAGGAGCATGACTCAGATGGACACCTGTTATGACAGGAATAAGACCGATCGATAACGCTGACACACTGCGCATATGGATGGTCGGACACATGGTCAGATAATCGGAGGAGTCAGTGAACAGAAGGGTGGATAAAAATGAAATGATTTTGTGGCATTGACAGCCTGGAGTCCCCACTGGGGGAAGTTCAACCGCCGAGTTGCATGTCTTTCCAGTTGTCTGTGTACTTCATTTCACCTTTTAGCATGTTTTTCAAACAGAGAGGATCTTCCTTGTACTCCGCTCCAAGTTATTGAAGTGGCACAAATTCTGTAATTTCAGAAAACATTTCTTCCGCCCAAAATCGCGTAGCTGAGGTGTGTATACCAGATTACTTTATTCATTAGTTCTTTTGGAATGCAAAGGACCCACAGTGACTCAGTCACTCCAACAGTGGAATAGGACTTCCTTCCTAACCAAATAAAATAGTATGATATTGGCTTCTCCTCTATTGCGCTTTCTCTCCTTCAGCCATTAGATCTTAGGATCCTTGTCCTGTTCGTTGACCACACCTTGTAATGACATGGTCATAAAATTCTCAAAGGCCACGTTCGTCAGATAGAATAAACTAAAGTATGTATCTTCCGTATCCTCTGCTAACTCTTCTCTCGACTCTCGAGTCCACTGGTGTACGTGACAGTGCGTTAGCTATTGTTTTGTCTAGCACGTATGTGATTGTAAAGTTGAATTCTTACAAAAAAAATACCCACTGCCCATCGTGTCTCTTTCCCGCTAATGCACAGAGTTTCGAAACTGCTAACGTTTCTATTGTGATGAATTTTTGTAAAAATTGATTACTCCAAGAAATCCTCTTAAATCTTTTCTGGTGCGAGGTGCCTGGAACTATGTGATCATCTCTAGCTTTTTGAGTTCGATGTAATTACTTCAACTGAAACAATGTGACCTACAAATTCCACTCTCTGTATGCCAAGACATCTCTAAATTCACGGTTACTCAGTGATTCCTCATAGCACTAAGCAACGTCTTTATGAAGTGTTGTGACTCTCCTAAGTCTGTTTATGGTGACTGCTTCTGAATCTACAAACGGTCTTTGCAAATCTCATATGATCTTATGTAAGAGCATCGTGAAAATATCTTAGTATGGGTCACTGTAAACAAACCGTGATGACGAACTGCCATTTTAGGTCCATTCGGTCATAAGTCCTTTCATACAAGGTTCCATTCGTTAATATTAATTCCCCTTTGATAGCTTCTTCCTTCTGTATATGGCACGCAGCTGGATTTGCAAATTGCAAGACGAAGACTGCTGTTTTACTTTCTCTATGTTTCCGTAGCAATAACTTGGATACTATTGTGCCTTGTTATCGTTGCTGTCAATGAATGCAGCATGCTAACTGGCCTGTCATTGTTGTCAATGTTCTGTGAGAGCATTATCACAAATAGAGTAGCACTTACCGTTAATGTGGAAACCAGTGGCAGGCCCACAGCTCCGCATTGCATATACATTTTATAATTGGCGTTAAACAAATGCTCCAAAAGACCAGGTAAGGAAAGGAAATAGTTAGCCACTGAATGATGTAGCTGATATCAGTGAACAAGACAATTTTTTACTGGTGAGGTGCATATTCCCCCAATAACTGGCAATCAATCGGTGTAAGTATTTTGTAATTACTGAAATTCTCGGCGAGAGAGCGTAGGGTGTTACAAAAAGGTACGGCCAAATTTTCAGGAAACATTCCTCACACACAAATAAAGAAAAGGTGTTATGTGAACATGTGTCCGGAAACCTTAATTTCCATGTTAGAGCTCATTTTAGTTTTGTCAGTATGTACTGTACTTCCTCGATTCACCGCCTGTTGGCCCAGTTGAAGGAAGGTAATGTTAACTTCACGTCATCAACACAGATTTTCTGTGAACGTTTGGGCAGGCATTGTTGGTGACGTCCTGATTGGGCCCCATGTTCTTCCACCTACGCTCAATGGAGCACGTTATCATGATTTCATACGGGATACTCTACCTGTGCTGCTAGAACATGTGCCATTACAAGTATGACACAACATGTGGTTCATGCACGACGGAGCTCCTGCACATTCCAGTCGAAGTCTTCGTACGCTTCTCAACAACAGATTCGGTGAGCGGTGGATTGGTAGAGGCGGACCAATTCCATGGCCTCCACGCTCTCCTGACCTCAACCATCTTGACGTTCATTTATGGGGACATTTGAAAGCTCTTGTTTACGCAACCCCGGTACCAAATGTAGAGACCCTTCGTGGTCGTATTGTGGACGGCTGAGATACAATACGCCATTCTCCAGGGCTGCATCAGCGCATCAGGGATTCCATGCGACGGAGGGTGGATGCATGTGTCTTCGCTAACGGAGGACATTTTGAACATTTCCTGTAACAAAGTGTTTGAAGTCACGCTGGTACGTTCTGTTTCTGTGTGTTTCCATTCCATGATTAATGTGATTTGAAGAGAAGTAATAAAATGAGCTCTAACATGGAAAGTAAGCGTTTCCGGACACATGTCCATATAACATATTTTCTTTCTTTGTGTGTGAGGAATGTTTCCTGAAAGTTTGGCCGTACCTTTTTGTAACACCCTGTATAATAATTCCTGAGAGCACCCGAGCGTTGGGTGTCTCCCTTGCTAAACATAACCAGTACCGAGGCAAATTTTATCAGGAGCGTTTCCCAATATGTCAATTGTCTGTGATAGCTAGCCATCGATTGTTAACAGCCAGCGTATCTAAGACGTGCTATTCGTATCCTCGCCCCTACATGTGCCTCCGCGAGGCAACGCACAGGTGCTCACACAGCAAGTACAAAACTGAAATTAACTGTCTAAGTGCAGACGATCTTTCTACCTCCCTTTCCCCCACTTCTTGATTTACTGTTGGAGTACTCAAATGTTAATTAAGTTGAAGAGTTAACTAAACGAAAGCACTCTTCGGTGATGTCATGTGGTCTGTCGATATCTCACAGTGTAGCATAATGGGACTTCGCTATATATGCATCACCCCTAGGATCTCCCACACTACAGCAGTTGAATATAAGTCCCAAAGCTTCTAGAAATTTCTGGGAACTCCCAGCTTCCATCACATCTGATACTTGACCTAAATTTCTGGCCATATGTGTCACGTGTGTTTACAACAGAATTACCAAAAAGGGCGGCATTTTGCCTTCTCCGCATAAAGACTCCACGTATGTCTCGCTTGCCCCCTCCCTCCTTCAAGTGCTATGTTACACCCTTTGGTGTAATTGAAAACAGACTAAGTTACAATACTTCAATATACTGTATAAGATGGAGCTGAAATTTTTATTCTGAAATTTTGCTAAACAACATTATTTAAGCAGGTAGTTGAGGTCAGAATATCTATGTAATACAGTAATATGCATAGTTTTCTATGCTACATAGTTTCTCTATGCTCTTCACTTATGTTGGATATTCCCTTTGTTCAGCTGTGAATTTCGTTTGTCCACGGATGACTGGAACGCTGTTATGTTCCTCCTATGGATGCCACGAAAAGTACCAAGCATCTCCATTGTAGCATCCACTGTTGGATACTACAGTGACGTCGTATTCCTGAAGCTTCGGTGGCCATTTTGCCAATCTCCCTGCCGGGATCCTTCAAGCTTGTTATCCAGCATAAAGAATGGCGCTCAGTCACAACGGTGAAATATCTTACAAAAAAATAAAGTCGAAACTTTCTAATCTCTCAACAACTGTAAGGTGTTCTTTCTCAGTCATCGGACTTAAAGAATACGCGAGGATGTTACCAATGAGTCTTTCAGCGTCTTCCTTGGTTTTCGCTAGAAGTGGATGTACTCTGCATCAGCTAACGTCAGCGTGCAGTTCCTTTCCACCATTCTTACCAAAAGTAAAAAAAAAAAGTCCGGATTGGAGAATATATCATCGACTCTTTGAGGACACAGAGGTCTCTTACACCATGAACGTTCCGGAAATAGCGAAAATCTGTTATGGCTATTCTGAATCAAGAAGGACTCTGTTGCCGTTAACTAGGTGCTCCAAGAGTTTTATTTCTTGGTCACCGAAGAAGTACCTTTTCAGATTCAGACAAAGACCTGCGCCATGGATACACGTCAATACAATCATTTAGTAGTTTATATGGTCTTCAAATGTCACTTAGGAAACAACAAGAACGTCACCCAAGTAGCATCCATTTAAGACATACAAGCACTTTGTCCATCATGCGTTCAAGGGTGTCTGGAAAGTTTCACAGACCGAACGACATAATTTTGAACTCTTACGGTTTTATAAAAGCAGTCTTTTCCCATTCTGTCAGAAGCCATTTAGCATATACGAAGTAGATAAATATTTTTCTCCCGTCCGACATTCCAAAGTGTAATCACTTCAAGGCAGTAGGCATTCATCCTTTTTGGTGATTTTCTTCTGCCTTCGGTAATAGATGTAGATCCACCTTATGCCATCTTTCTGCTTTACTAGGGGACTAAAGGGGAGGACCAAGGACTCAGATGGCTTCTTGATGGCATCTCACAGCATCTTCTCCTCTTCGTTTGGAATTATCCGTTATTTATCTGGAAAGACCTTATTTTAAGCCTGAGTGATGGTAGGATGATCCCCAGTATTTATATCATGTTTAACACTGGGTCGTCTGGTTTGCCTTATCGTCATTCGAGACACGAATACACTAGAAACCTGTTGCTATGTGATCAACACTCGCCGATGTTGTTCCATGGTCATGCCGCGTTCTGCCGGTGGTAGCTACTTTCGCAACACAGATCGCTGTTAGTTGGACACTTTTTTTGTTGCAGTTTTCGCAACTGTGGCATTTGATTTCGGAAATAATCTTCTTCAGATGACGACGATAAAAGTATGATATCACAGAAAATGATGCCACGGAACCGAGTAGTCCCTGGACAGGTTCAAATGGTTCAAATGGCTCAGAGCACTATGGGACTCGACATCTGAGGTCATCAGTCCCCTAGAACTTAGAACTACGTAAAGCTAACTAACCTAAGGACATCACACACATCCATGCCCGATGCAGGATTCGAACCTGCTACCGTAGCCCTGGACACGTTGCCCGTCGCTAATGACGTCGATGTGATTTCACGACTTCTTGGCAACTGTTATTCACGGAGGATTTTCAACTACACCGACATCCCCTCGTTTAGTTTTCTGATTTCGGCAACTGCGTGAACAGCTTCAGCCACTGTATGGTGACGGGCACGACTGCGGCACGTTGCAGAGAGACCTATACCACAATACGGCACTCAGCTTCACCCCACAGGTCGACTGTAATCATCCCAGGTGCTTGGTGTTCATAGAAATGCTATGTCGTTTGACGTCTTACGGCATAATAGTCGTTGATCACTTTTCTTCCTTCTCTGCAGTAACGACGTGCTTAAAGTGTACACAATGACAACAAATTCCCGTGTTGTCCACTGTCCTCCAAATGAGAGTTTTCCGGGTGGCAATCGAGTTGTTGACGGAGCTGGTTGTTTCTGTGTTGGTCCTGTTCTTGCAGAATCTTTTTCCGGCCGCAGCGATGTCGGAGATTTGATGTTTTATCGGTTTCCTGATATTCATACTCTTGAAATGTTCGTAGTGGATAATCCCCACTTCATTGCTACCTCGGAGATGCTGTGTCCCATCGCTCGTGCGCCTACTCTAACACCACGTTAAAACTCACTTAAATCTTGATAACCTACCATTGTAGCAGCAGTAACTGATCTAGCAACTGAGCCAGACGCATATTGTCTTATATTGACGATGCTGACCGCAGCGCTGTGTTCTGCCTGTTTATATATATCTCTGTATTTCAACGTATGCCTGTGCCAGTTTCTTTGTCGCTTCAGTATATTATACAAACGAGATTAGCATTAGCCCTCGTTGTTAAACTAACATCCAAAAATCCTCTGCCTCACTTGAAAATATTTTAATTGCGACGAAAAAAGTTTGCTTTTACAATCGTGTGCCATTTGTAACGTTTCCACTCAGCACTTTGCACGTTAAAGATTAAAAGGAAAACAGCAAATGATCAAAAAGTGGCGATAGCTCTACGTTGACATATAAACAAGAAATCGAGTTAATAAAAACATGGTAAAAAGATTTCTGTTTCACATAATGGGCACCAGTTGATTACACATACTAAGAAAGTTAAACACCGTTGAACCAAAGCATTATGACCACTGCCCACCAACAGTTTGAATGTCCCTGCCTGGCTGCGTTACTGGTACGTGACACGGTAAAGAAAGTATACAAGGTGTAACAAACCTATGTATACAAAATTTTAGCATGTTTTTACGATTTAAACTGAAGTGTCAAAAGTTATGCGATCGTGTTGGATCTCCTTTTGCCGAGGATGTAGCATGGGTTCAACAAGTCGTTGGAAGCCCCTGCAGAAATACTGAGCAATGCTGCATCTATAGCCGTCCATAACTGTGAAAATGTTGCCGGTGCACAATTTTGTACATGAACTGACCTGTCGGTTATGTCCCATAAATAGTCTCTGGAATTCATGTCGGGAGTGTGAGTAGCCAGATCTTTCGCTCGAATTGTCCAGAATTTTCTCAAACCAATCGCGAACAATTGTGTCCAAGTGACATGGCACAGTCTCATTTATAAAAATTCCATCGTCGTTTGCTGCAAATGGTCTCCAATTAACTGAACATAACCATTTCCAGTCAATGCTCGCTTCAGATGGACCAGAGGGCCTAGTCCATATTCCATGTAAACTTGGGTCCATGGGGTCTGCGCCAAATTCGAACCCTACCATCAGCTCTAATCAGCTGAATTCGGGACTCTTCCGACCTGACCACGGTTTTCCAGTTGCCCAGGAGATGCGCTGCAGGCGATGTTGTGCTCTTAGCAAAGGCACTCGCTTCGGTCGTCTGTTGCCATAGCCGATTAACGCCAGATTTCACAGCACTGTCCTAATGAGTACATTCGTCGTACCTCCAGCGTTGATTTCTGCTGTTATTTCCACAGTGTTCTTGTCTGTTAGCACTGACAATTCTACGCAAACGCCGCAGCTCCCCGTCATTATGTGAAGGTAGTTGGCCACTTCGTTGTCCGTGGTGAGAGGTAGTGCATGAAATTTGGTATTCTTGGCACACTCTTGACACAGTGGATCTCGGAATATTGAATTTCGTAACGATTTCCAAAATGGAATGTCCCATGCGTTTAGCTCCAACTACCGTTTCGCGGTCAGAGTCTGTCAATTCCCGTCGTGAGATCTTTTCACATGAATAATCTGAGAACAAATGAAAGCTCCGCCAATGCACTGCCCCTTTTATATATTGTGCACGTGATACTAACCCCATTTAGATGTGTGCATATCCCATGACTTTTCACCTCTATGTAAGATAAAAACACTTCCTTATGTGACGAAAATCCCACAGGTGTACAGTTTCCCCACTCGGGGGCCACGAAACTTTGATGCTAGTGATGTTCAGAAACGGAGTTCAAATTGCCGTTTGGTGAACAATGTTTTAGAGATATTACTCAAAATGTTAGCCGTTTACATTAATACACAATTAGCATCTACATGATAATGATAGTCTAACATGCTGAAAACAACGAGGTAATTCAAGAATAATGGGTGCAGCTTCAGCTAAAGGGGAACCAGCTATTTTGGAGTGTCTGTCGGTGTCTCGTACACCAATCGCTTCATGTCCTCCCACAACAGCAAATCGATAGGAGGTCAGCAACATCTCTAAAACAATATTCACCCCACGACAGTTTGAACGTACCTGGACATCACTGTGGTCGTGGACCCTTAGGGCGGAGACGGTACATCTGTGATATAACTGTCACATAAAATGTAGCGTCTTTTTAATCTTCGGAGAGCTGAAGCAGGCCTGTGGGGAACATTCCTTATAAATAGTTCAAGTTTAGAAGGCCGAGAACCCGTTGAAGACGAACCTCACTCACAAACCGACGAAAACGTCGAATGTGTGAGTGCTCTTGTGAGATCAGACCGACGATTAACAATAACGATGACCGGTGAGATGTTAAACACTTTCACGGTACATAAAATTTTGACCCAAGTTTTGCACACTCGAAATGTTTGTGCCAAAATGGTGCCGAAAAAACTCACAACTGGGAAGAAGGAAAATCTAAGAAGCGTGTGAGTTGATCTTCTTGAGAGGACTGCCAATGGTCCCGAATGTTTCAGTCATGTGATCAGCCGGTGATGAATCCTTAGGGCAGGGCTGAACCCCCCCGGAGGGTGTAAGTATATTCAAAGGTTGTCAAGAACGTCATCTTGCTGCTCATCGCACTGCGAAGTGTAGTTTTCGAAAGCAAAATGTGCTAGAATTAACGCCCCAAGGAAGGGGATGGTTTCACTGACTCCCTTCATGCCACATTCTGAGCTCTCTTCACATCGATTCTGAGCTGCGGTGTGTCTGAAATGTTTTCCTTGACCATCCATAAGAAAACCGCGAGATTCCAACGCTGGATGCGTGGTTCTCACCTCCATTGCAGAGGCGTCAAAAGAAAGGGTTGAAATGTGGGTAAGAGGGCGTATAACGACCTTTCAGTCGTGTGAAACGTCCACGGCAGCGCTGGGCAGAACTGTGGTAAAATTTGGTCACAATGGTACTTCATTTCATCGCCTGACTTTCTTCGGCTGTACTGCTATTCCCTTCATTAGCTGTAGCTAATGATCATCTTACAGCCTCTTTTCAAGACACTATCCATTCTGTTGAACTGAACATTCAGCTCTACGCCAGTCGCTGACGGAGTGACAATATCACCGTTAAGCCTTTGAGTTTCTATTTCTTCTTCCTCATCATTAATTCAATTTACATTTACAATCTTTGGCTTCATTTAGTGCTTGCTCAGCCTGTAGATTGAAAAAATGGGGAGTACGATACAAACCTGTCTCACTTTCTTCTCAAACTCTGCTTTAATTTCATATCCTTCGACTCTTGTAACTGTAAACTAATTCCGATCTCAGTATTTTAACCCTGATACTTCCAGAATTTAATACACTGTGTTTCATTCAATATTCTCGGAACATTTCTGTATGTTTATAAATACTCCGTAAATGTAAGTTCAGCTTTCTTTAGTGAAATAAGTACGTGAAGTCCCATATATCCCTCCGTATTCCTAAATCTAAAAATGGTTCAAATGGATCTGAGCACTATGGGACTTAACATCTAAGGTCATCAGTCCCCTAGAGCTTAGAACTACTTAAACCTAACTAACTTAAGGACATCACACACATCCATGCCAGAGGCAGGATTCGAACCTGCGACCGTTGAGGTCGCGCAGTGCCAGACTGAAGCGCCTAGAACCGCTCGGCCACACTGGCCGGCATTCCTAAATCTCTCCGGAACGCAAAATGAGCTTCCCAGAGATTGGCTTCTCCCAATTTTTTTCACCTTCTTTAAATAATTAATGCTTTTGTTTTACGATCATTATGTATTAAACTGATGATTCACACAGTTCAGCTCCAGTCTTCTTTAGAATTGTGATTCTTCTTGAAGTGCGAGGGTATTTCGTCATATTACCTCACATCCCAGGTGGAACAGGTTTGTCACGGCTGGATCTCAGAAAGACTTCAATAATTCTGACGGAATGTCGTTTACTTATGGTGCCGTGTATCGACTTTGGTCCCTCATTGAATTGTCATATTTCTTTGTATTATCACAGCTCCCATCTCACCTTCATCGGCTTCCTCTTCACTTTCTATAATATAGCTTTCAAGTCAGTTTCCTTCGTACAGCTCGTCTATGTATTCCTTCCACCATTCGCTTCAATACTTAGAGCTAGCTTGCCAGCAACACGTCTCAGCGGATCCCACTACAAGTAGTCCTCGTACTGCACGTGAAATGGGCACTGCACATATTAGTGTGTGGCGAGTACTCCACGAACAACAATCACACCCATATCACCCACAACGAGTTCATCCAATTTCATGCAAAGCTTGTGACTGACTTTGCTCCAAGTTTCGCGTTGTGTCGGTGGTTGCTCCAACAATGGTTGATTGACCATATTTCCTCTAAATCGTGTGCTGTTTACTGACGAGGGCTCATTTGACCGTGATGGTATTTCGAACAGCATGTGTAGGATGAGGAAAACCCTCACGCTGTAGTAGAACCACACCATCAAGTACGTTTTGCTGTGAATATATGGGCCGGCATTGTAGGGGACAGTCTCATTTGGCAATATCTTATACTTGGACGTCTCAATGGTCACCTGTACTGAGGTTCGTGCAAAGAGTTCTACTTGAGTTGTTGCAAAAGGTACCCTTGTGTGTTCGTGAGAGAATGTGGATACAACATGACGGTGCACTGTCTCTCTTCGGTGTGTGGATGTCCGCAACCATATCAGTGTTGTATTTCCTGATCGCTGGATTGGAGTGGGAGGTCCTATTCCACGACCTGAAAGGTCACCTAACCTGAATCCTATGGATTATTTGCTATGGGGATGTCTAAAGTCACTTGTATATGGAACCCCAGTGGGTACGGAGGTGGAATTAGTTACCATAATTGTAGCTGACTGTGATGTGATTCCAAACACACCAGGTATATTTGTCACAATCTTGTTGATGGCTGTCAGTTTCAGCACATTTTGTGAGATACAGTACAGATGGTACGTTCATTGTGTCAATGATGGTATTTGCAATTAACTATAACCAATGTATATAAGAAAGTACACAGTAATATGAATTTATTCCTATTATATCCTTAAGCTGACTTCTCCGACCCCACGTTCCCTACCTCAAATTGTTTAGTGGGGCATCCTCTATGTCCTGTTAAATTTTTACAAGCTCTTACGGAAACACCCTGGGTATGACAGCCCTATTCAGGCTGTTGACTCGCCTCTGGCTACGGAATACAGCACATGGGACGCTGGTACTCACACTGTAGCCACCATAATGACGGGCGATGATTCAGAGTTGATGTACAGTGACAGAGACACCGGGCTGCGCCCAGCCCAGACACTAACAGGCATTCCACTAGAGAAGGAAGTACTCACTTCAAGGGAACCCATCTAGGCAAAGGCACTAAGTCGTCTGCATACAGATCACAGCACAGGTGGTTTCCTGCCACTACTGGAGGGAGACAAAGTCCTTGATACATTACTGGATACTTATCTTGCACTGAAGTACTCGCCGCCTCAAAGAGAGCCGTGGCTGGCATAACATACTCACATCGGCTTGATCATGCAAAGAGAACTTCAGTGAGCCACTGAGAACATCTAAGTACGTCTCAGGATGAAAGACTGATTTGGTGAAGGGGGCTGGGGGAGATATTTGCGAAGCCGGCCGGTGTGGCCGTGCGTTTCTAGGCGCTTCAGTCTGGAACCCCGCGACTGCTACGGTCGCAGGTTCGAATCCTGCCTCGGGCATGGGTGTGTGTGATGTCCTTAGGTTAGTTAGGTTTAAGTAATTCTAAGTTCTAGGGGACTGATGACCTCAGATGTTAAGTCCCATAGTGCTCAGAGCCATTTGAACCATTTTTGGAGATATTTGCGAGAGGATGCTAGCCAGGGTGCTTCTTCAATGGCAGCACCTCCAACCTGGAAGAAGAAACAACAGGCCATAGCAGCCGGATGTAGCTACTGGGTGGCGATGTCTTCATTCGTTCTACTCTTCTTGTCATTCCGCTTGTGAAGAAGTCTAGTTAGAGCTGTAGTATTGCCCAACTTCAGCTTTCAGAGGCGCTGGCTGACTACTTCTGTTTCGCTATCTTCCTTGAAATCTGCACTCTGCGCTCTGAATACATCTACTTACTTCATAGTGCGTGGTCACCACAATGACGTCAGCAGCTCGTGTTCTTGTGGTTAGCGTTGCAGACTTTCGATTACGGAGGCCCAGGTTTGATTCCCGATAGGCTCAGAGATTTTCTCCATTCGAGGGTGGTTGTGTGTGTTGTCCTCAACCTCATTTCATCAACATCAACGCGCAAGTAGCCTATGTGACATCAAATAAAAAGATCTGCTCCAGGAGACCGAATTTCCCATAAGGAAAATCCCGACCACAGGTGCCATAACACATTTAAGCACGGTGACGGCACTACTCTCCTATAAAATCGTTTAACTGCATTGGCACCAAGCTGTTCAGTGCTCTATAGTAGGGCGAGGCTCAACACTCCTCCTTCTCCGAAGTAATTCGGTCCCCGGGGTTGTATTTGTTTACACATCCGGTCAAAAAGACTGAATACATGATTTACAAATTGACGTAATAATACAAAATCAGTACAAGTTTTCTCCTGTCCGTCATAGTCCAATGCAGCATAAATCACACGGTTCGTTTAACCTGCGTTATTCTGCACAGCACATTAGTATAATAAGATTACCAAAACTCTTATTTTCCAGAGAATTCCGTTAACAAATCATGTATCAGAAAATAGTTCCGCACATTTGTTCGTCATGCTTGGTACCCCTCCTTGTTTACCAGGCAGCTTCTTATTTCATTCTTATTTAATTAACCAAATAGAAATAGGTCTTCCTCTCTTTGCAAAAGAAGCTTGCACAAACATTTATACTTCCAATTATTGATTTCAGCGATGTTATCCTGCAAGACCTGCGCCTGTAACTGGATATGAATGCCTGTGTTCATTATATCTCTGATGTTCAACTCTTTGATAACATTTCACCACCATATGCACAGCTATCCTGGCTGTGTGCAGACAAGCACAGAGCTTTTGTCTTCTTTCAAAAATGGTTCAAATGGCTCTGAGCACTATGGGACTTAACTTCTGAGGTCATCAGTCCCCTAGAACTTAGAACTACTTAAACCTAACTAACCTAAGGACATCACACACATCCATGCCCGAAGCAGGATTCGAACCTGCGACCGTAGAGGTCGCGCGGTTCTAGACTGTAGAGCCTAGAACCGCTCGGCCACTCCGGCGGGCTCTCTGTCTTCTTTACTGTCTTATCAATGAACATTGCCCCTCATATCTCTCCTCGATCTTAGCACTCTTGTCTGAACAACACGGCAGAAACACTCGTACCCGTCAGAGCAAAATCTTTTCTGTCACACTCCATCGTTCAGCCACTTTCTCGAAGTCCATCTCAGTAGCATGAATCCCACTCGCAGACGACCTCCTGCTTGATATTCGAGAACTAAATAACATCTTCAGCTTCAAAAGACAGATAATAACATCTATTGAAGTAACAGTGAAGTTACCATTGTCCCTGCACGCACTCGTTGCCCGTCTACATCACTCTTTCCAACATCAACTTCCTCATTTCCGAGTACTCTTAGCGATGTAGTCTCCTTAAATGTCCTTTTCGCAGTATTCGTGATATCAGGAAACATCTGTTCTGTAGACCTATAAATTCTTCTCTTAACTGCCACTATCATTATTGTTATAAATGTAGCAGTTATAGACAGTATTATTATTATTTTTATTACTAGGTCATTATTTTCGTAGGTAACTATGATGTAATATGTATTGTATGTGTGAAACATTGGTCTGAAGTAAGAGAGGACCTGATGGCTCTAATCAGACGAGGATAAATAAAGGAATGAAATTTTCCGCTACGGGTCACTTAGTCCACATGAATTGGGAGTTCAAAGGGATGGGAGGTTTTCTGCCGGAGGAGGATGCAGGTTATACAAAGCATAATCAGAAGTACTACTTTACCAGAAACCGAGATATTCAAGGTCGTAATGTTACTGAGCTGTCTAGAGAGATATTGTTGCACATGCTGAAACATTTGCTCAGGAGTAATACACCTCTTCTGTGAACCTATAAACTCACTGGATGAGTGTAGGAGTTTTGGTTTTAAGATGTCATTTAAATAGGTCTGGTTCTGGAACGGCAACACATCTAATGGTTTTTCTGGACAATGCAAAGTAGCAGTGTCAGGTTTATCATGTTTGTTCTGCACTGAATACGCGTACAATGTCTTAATCGTACCTCTCTGTGAGATCTGTCTGGCTGTTTCTTAATATTCACGAGATACTCTACTTTTTTCTACATTGTAGTA
Source organism: Schistocerca gregaria (assembly GCF_023897955.1). Classification (NCBI taxonomy): domain Eukaryota; kingdom Metazoa; phylum Arthropoda; class Insecta; order Orthoptera; family Acrididae; genus Schistocerca; species Schistocerca gregaria. The sequence continues at coordinate 439,347,271 of NC_064931.1, read as the reverse complement.
AGCATGCTCGGGAATTTCCTTGTGCGAATAGGAAACTGTACTTGTTGGCAAAAGAGTTATAAAAATAATATAAATATATAAATTAGTAACTCAATAAGAAGTAGCTAGTTACATGTAATTATTCACATTATTCACGATATCTTCCTAAAGGGAACTGAGTGACTCGCTTCGTATCCAGAGAAGGCGTAAGACAAATCAGAATCGACCTTTCATGTCAGGGCGTATATTACAACATTTTTCATGGCCTGATGGAAATTAATGTAGCGATGGCTTCCAAATAAAAACATGGCACATTTAACTTGTTGCTCAGTTGGCCTATACATTTCGCATAAAATGCAATGGCCCTGTGCCTACATCACAAAAGTTCAAGTTAATTAACGTTTTCCGCCTAATTACTACCATGCATTTCAATTTATTTCGATAGTCACGTACTAACAACAAAATTGAAGTGTCATTCAGCACTAATACTCTGTTACGAGAAACTATGGTACAAATTCAGCTTATAAATGCGAGATTTTGAGTTTGAATGAATGTGGTATATCTCTCCTGCCCTAGAAGACCGAACCAAAATATAAACGGAATCAAACGTTCGCTTATTTTAGCAGCTTATTTTAGCCTCAATTCGGGGTTAGCGTTTGTTGGAACGATGTGTCTCACATGATAAATCGCAGAAGAAGTGAGGAATAAACATCGATTGGTTCTCATCGCCCAGCTTTGCCATTACGATAATATTCCTGTAATTCACTCGACACTCTGCTAACGCATTAGATGTTTGTTTATTTGAATTTTACAATCGGACGTAAACGACTCATTTCCTCAGCAGGCACAAGCAGTAAACAGCAGAAGTGACAATGAAGACACTACTCGAACAAACATCAGAAACAGCATGTCGTCATCGTATGCAGACCCTCCTACCTCTAATTTATAGAGCTGTATGTTTCTTGATGTGTTCTGAAAGTTGTGAGAGAATCCACGAATAATAGCAAGAAAATCATGTCCGACATGAATCTTGGAATGTATCTCGTCTGAAATATAATTCAAGATTTGTTTGAAGACATTATTTAAATTCTGGGGTTTAAAAACAGCTTTAAAGCCTGTTCTTTCAAATAAACAAGTTCTGAGCAACTTAACAAAGATTCGAAGTCCAATTACTTTGAAAACGTCCAGTGTTCCCAGCTTCTTTGATCACTCGGCGGTATCCTTTCATCTGTAAGAAATCAATTGCCTTCCTAGCTTAGGTCTTTTGACGCTCCAAAATTCTACTGTAGCTGCTTTTCCTTAGCACACAGTAAGCAGTGGAAATGCAACTCCATCAGGATCGCAACGTGGATTCCTGAATCCTAAAACGGTTTCATTTCGCATTAAATAGATAGAACATAATGTGAGCACGTCAGAGGTGTACAGAATACGTAACTCCAGGAGATAGCCTTAGTTGAGATACGCACAGCACAGGAAAATAAAATATAAGATTTCATCTACACTCCTAGAAATTGAAATAAGAACACCGTGAATTCATTGTCCCAGGAAGGGGAAACTTCATTGACACATTCCTGGGGTCAGATACATCACATGATCACACTGACAGAACCACAGGCACATAGACACAGCCAACAGAGCATGCACAATGTCGGCACTAGTAAAGTGTGTATCCACATTTCGCACCAATGCAGGCTGCTATTCTCCCATGGAGACGATCGTAGAGATGCTGGATGTAGTCCTGTGGAACGGGTTGCCATGCCATTTCCACCTGGCGCCTCAGTTGGACCAGCGTTCGTGCTGGACGTGCAGACCGCGTGAGACGACGCTTCATCCAGTCCGAAACGTGCTCAATGGGGGACAGATCCGGAGATCTTGCTGGCCAGGGTAGTTGACTTACACCTTCTAGAGCACGTTGGGTGGCACGGGATACATGCGGACATGCATTGTCCTGTTGGAAGAGCAAGTTCCCTTGCCGGTCTAGGAATGGTAGAACGATGGGTTCGATGACGGTTTGGATGTACCATGCACTATTCAGTGTCCCCTCGACGATCACCAGAGGTGTACGGCCAGTGTAGGAGATCGCTCCCCACACCATGATGCCGGGTATTGGCCCTGTGTGCCTCGGTCATATGCAGTCCTGATTGTGGCGCTCACCTGCACGGCGCCAAACACGCATACGACCATCATTGGCACCAAGGCAGAAGCGACTCTCATCGCTGAAGACGACACGTCTCCATTCGTCCCTCCATTCACGCCTGTCGCGACACCACTGGAGGCGGGCTGCACGATGTTGGAGCGTGAGCGGAAGACGGCTAACGGTGTGCGGGACCGTAGCCCAGCTTCATGGAGACGGTTGCGAATGGTCCTCGCCGATACCCCAGAAGCAACAGTGTCCCTAATTTGCGGGGAAGTGGCGGTGCGGTAGGATCCTACGGTCTTGGCGTGCATCCGTGCGTCGCTGCGGTCCGGTCCCAGGTCGACGGGCACGTGCACCTTCCGCCGACCACTGGCGACAACATCGATGTACTGTGGAGACCTCACGCCCCACGTGTTGAGCAATTCGGCGGTACGCCCACCCGGCCTCCCGCATGCCCACTATACGCCCTCGCTCAAAGTCCGTCAACTGCACATACGGTTCACGTCCACGCTGTCGCGGCATGCTACCAGTGTTAAAGACTGCGATGGAGCTCCGTATGCCACGGCAAACTGGCTGACACTGACGGCGGCGGTGCACAAATGCTGCGCAGCTAGCGCCATTCGACGGCCAACACCGCGGTTCCTGGTGTGTCCGCTGTGCTGTGCGTGTGATCATTGCTTGTACAGCCCTCTCGCAGTGTCCGGAGCAAGTATGGTGGGTCTGACACACCGGTGTCAATGTGTTCTTTTTTCCATTTCCAGGAGTGTACTTACATGTCAACATGTCTGGGTAACAAGGTTTGCTCGTTTGAGGCAGGTGCTACTTTCTAAGAGCTGACACTTACTTCACTTACATGATCCAAATTTCGTAACAACTAAATATTAGTTACCTTACAAGCCCCAGATTATATCACATTTTTCCGTGTAACGATATACGGTTTTTTCTTCGTTTTGGTTACGTCAACGAGAAAATTTCGCTCTTTCTAGGTATTAAATTGTTTGCACACGCGTATTACGAGGTTAATTCCAAAACAAAGTTCCGTTAGGTCATAAAAAATAAGCTAATGAGGAAAGGTTTTTGTTGACAATAAATATTTTATTATACATCTATTTCACTTTTCCACTTAATCGCCGTTCATATCTATACACTTTCTGTAATGCTGCACCAGTTTCTTTAACAACTCTGCATAGAAGTTTGCAGTCTAGAAACTAAACCAGTTGGTACCGCCAGTCTCGGGTTCATCATCTTTTTGAAATCGCTGTGCACCCAGCCACATTTTCAAATGCACGAAGAGGAAACAGCCACTTGGTGTAAGGCCGGGACTGTACGGATGGTGCTCAGAAAGTTGTCAACGGAAATCGTGAGTCTTCTCCTGGGTTTTGGCAGCAGTGTGATGGCCAACGTTCTCGTGAAGGAGGATTATGCCAGACAACGGGTTCCCGTGGTGTTCATCTTGGGTTGCACGTCTCAGTTTGGTTATCATTTCACAGCATACGTCATACGTCACCTGTACTTGTTGACCCACGTCGTTGAAATCAATAAAAAGGACACCCTTTTCGTAAAAAAAACTGTAGCCATTATTTTTTGATTCGAGATCGGAGACTGCTTAAAGTTTTTTGGTGTGGATGAACTTGAATGACAGCTCTGCATTGACTGTTCTTTCGATTCTATGTTGGTGTACGACATACACATCTCGTTGCCTGTAGCAACGTGGGAAGAAAATCATCTCCATCTTTTCTAAAGCCCCCCAAAAACTGTCGTGTACTACGCATTCTTTGCTCATTGTGCTGATCGGTGAGCGTTTTTGGATCCCACTTCGCACAGAGTTAGTGATATCCAAGATGTTCGGTGCATTCCTGTAAACTGAGGTTCGAGCAACATTTTGGTATTTGTCAGCCAGACCACTAACCATCACTTCAAAGTTTTTGGTTCACTTGATCAACGATGTCGTCGCTCCGAATACTGGACCTGCCACTGCCCTGTCCATCGCAAACATTTTCGCGGTCATTTTGAAATTCTCGACACCATTTTCGAACTTTTCGAAAATATTTGTCACTCATTATTTCACGTCCAGACACTACGCATAACTCACGATGGATTTCGGTGGCAGAAGACCCTTTTTCCAGCACACCGCGCACTTAACAAATGGCGGGATCCACCATTGCGATCTGCACTCACCCACTGCCAAACGACTACTGAATCAAATCAACGATGCTGTCGGTAGACAGCGCTGCACGCGTGAAACTTCATTCAGGCTTACCATCAGTTAAATACTGGTCACCGGACCTCGTATAAGACGAACATAACGTTTGGGTGTGCCTAATTCTTTAGGGTCAAAAACTCTAGTTCGCATCCCACCTGCAACAACTGAGTCAGACCTGTCAAATGTTATTTTTCTTTCAAACGTAGGTGGTATGTCAGTCCTTTCGTAAGCTGACTCGGTCTCCGCAAGAAAAAAATTTGCTATTAAACATGATCTGTCTTGACAGGATATTCTTTAGCATTAATCAAAATAAACAACGTTACATCCTTTATACAAATAGGAAGCGTGTTTTTTTTCATAAATTCTGATTCTTACTGATTCCACCTCCTCCCCTTCTACATTTGATTAATTAACATTACTACTTAGTGACCCACCAACAACGAAATTCTCAGAGGAGGCAGCGCTCTGAACATTCTGGAGATTTCAGTACAAGAGGCATCTAAAATCTTCGAGGTTGCTGGCTAAATCATTTACAAAGGATCGTTTCGGTAAAGTCCCAGCACTAAGGACAGAGTGTACTAAAAAAATGTCTCTGAGCACTATGGGACTTAATATCTTAGGTCATCAGCCCCTAGAACTTAGAACTACTTAAACCTAACTAACCTAAGGACATCACACACATCCATGCCCCCGGCAGGATTAGAACGTGCGACCGTAGCAGTCCCGCGGTTCCGGACTGAAGCGCCTAGAACCGCTCGGTCACAAGGCCGGCTTTACCACATTCCTACAAATGCCACAATCTATGAGTCTGTGATACGCGTAGATATGCACCCTAGAACATCTATTTGAGAATTACACCTGCCATTATTTAAGATATACCAGTCATTCTTTAGAATGTTCACAATCAATAATCTAGAATAACGTAACAGTGTTGAGGTCATTATGAAGTTCGCCAGTACTAGATATACCTCATACTCAGACTCTGTTTCTTGTTTACCCGTTTAAATTCAGTTCTACTGCTTTTGTCAGAATTAGCAAACAAGCGATGCCAACAAATTATTTTTGCCCTTTAACACAATTTTTCTAATGAAATACAAACGGATGAAGCCCTGGTTTAAACAAGCCATCGTATCAAACTTGATATGGTTTATACATGCTGTCTTCTTTATTTTTCGGCCTACTTTTCCCTCAGTTTCAGGTATACATTGCTCAGCGAGAACTTTGTGACCACCTACCTAATAGCTTGCATGTTCACCTTCGGCACAGGTAACAGCGGCGATGCATCGTGGCATCACATCAGTCCACACAAGCTACTTAATTCCCGTAAATTCCGGGAATGGGGCGATGAGCTCTGACGCCATGTTCAGTCACATCCCAGATGTGGTCTATCGAGATCAGATCTGGCGAATTAGGGGCCAGCACATCAATTACAACTGTGTTCCTAGAAACACTCTAACACACTCCTGGCCTTGTGACGTGGCGCATTATCTAGTTGAAAAATTACACAGTCGTGGGGAAACATTATCGTCATGAGCGGCCCTACGTGGTCTGCAACCAGCGTACGATGCCCCTTGGCCGTCGTGGTACCTTGCACGAGCTCCTCTGGACCCATGGATTAACACGTGAATGTTCCCCAGAGCATAATGGAGCCGCCGCCAGCTTGACTCCGTCGCACATTACAAGTTTAAAGAAGACGTCTCCCTGGAAGACGACGGATTCGCGCCTTACCATCGGCATGATGAAGAAGGTATCAGGATTCAGCAGACAATCCAACGCTCTGCCACTGCGCCAACGTCCAGTGCCGATTTCAAAGTGCACATTTCAGTCACAGTTGCCGATGTCGTGGTCAACATTGGCCCATGCATGGGTTGTAGGCTACGGAGGCCCATCGTTAAGATGGGCTGTGTGTTACGACAAACTTATACTCAGCATTGAAGTCTGATGTTAGTTCCACCACAGTATGCCACGTGTCCTGTTTTACCAGTCCGACATCTGTAGTGAGGGGTGGCCGCCCAACACAATGACGTCTGAACGTGTTTTCACCTTGGTTTCGCCACTAGTTGAAGACACTCGCACCCCTCGAACACCCGACATGTCGTTCAGTTTCCGAAATGCTAGTGCCGAGCTTCCAGGCCATCACAATCTGCCCTCGGTCAAACTAAGATAGACCACGCGCCTTCCCCATTCTATACACGGACAGCACGCTCTCTGGCACTAGATGCACCGTGCGTGTGTTCGAATGCAGGGGGCTTCATTCCATTCGTATTGGCACTTATCTCGCAAACGATTCATCTGACCGGATTGTAAGGTAAAACGTGATTTAGCAAGCCGAACGAGTAAGGGTCAGTAGAACAGTAAACCTCACACGGTTTGCAAGCTACTGAAAAATGGAGAAATTGAACTCAGATTCAGAAGTTGAAGTGGAAATACGGGAAAAAATTAGTGCCATTCAGAAGAGTTCTCAAGACTTAAAATTTACAGTCTAGGCTCTAGAAATTTTTTTTTTATTTTCGGTGTCTCAGTGACATCGTCAAAAAAAAAAAGTGGTCACGCCACACAATCCTAGACAATAGGTCTTTTGGCGGTGCATTACCAAAAACTTGTGCAATGACCTTCAGTGTGTTTGTCATTCGTTTAGTAACGGTATTTTCTAACGAACAGGCATTTTATATGCCTATGATACTATAAGAATGTCATCATAATTATTTAAAAGCAGAGCGGGTTTATGCGGAGAGATATCAGGACCATCCACGCCGATCACAACATGTTTTCCAGTGACTGCAACCGCTGATTCGCAACAATGGCCATGTGAAACCGTCCCTCAACAGTAAAAAATGAGAAATATGTCTCACCGCAATAAATCTTGAACCACATATTTCTACACGAAGAATTGCATGGAATTCTAGCTTGAGTAGAAGTACAGTCTGCAGAATTCTACGTCATAGTTGTTTGCGGCCAAATCACACGAATATTTGTCGGAAATTAAGCTATAATGGTTACCACACAAGAATCGTCTTCTGTACCTGGTTTCTGATTCAAAAATTGGGCTTTACTACTGTCAACTGTGGATTTACAGAGCCACATTCAGATCTAATGGTGAGATGAACCGCAATACTTACTATATGCCAGAAGAAAGTTTTCGCTGATTATATCAGCAAGGTAGTCATCACGACTGCTGCATAAATACTTGGTGTTGACGCATCCACGATGTTGTACGAGTTTTTATTCACTGTTAAATGATGAGCGGTACCGCAAAATTTGTCGAAATATTGCACTGACAGAGTTCCGCTAGCAACACGTTCCTAATGTCAAAGCAGTAAGATGAATATTCAGAAAAAAAAAATTCTGGGAAGCCAGGCTTGCCTTATATGATATTTTCCTCTTCGGCCAGGTGGGCCAGTGACCTGACCACCACGCGTTATAGACAAAGTGCATCAACAGAGCCTTACCAGACGAAACGACGTCAAAAACTGATTTCGCGAGCATGCTGGTCGCTCTCAGATGTAGACATATTTCGGGATACTCAAAGTGCACAGAGGGGACCAGAAAAGAAAACTGGTACTTTTTGATAATTTTTATGTTACAAATATGAGAAAATTTTTTCTTTCAGTGCAACATTAAAAAGCCCATCCATTATGCTACAAACTTTATTTTTATTCCCTTAAGCGTTGTTCGTGTTGTCATATTTTCCAGTTTGGAGTTAAGTATGCAAACACAACACGTCTTACGTCTTCCTGACACGAAATCGTAGGATGTTAATGTCACTTTTAACAATGATGCTGATTAAGAATGGATTGAATATTAATTATTAACGTTTCATCCACATTGAGGTCATTAGAGACGGAGAATTGTCTGAATCGGGCTGAGATGGGACAGGAATTCTGTCATAACCTTCTTGAAAGAAACTTTCAAGTTTTAGGAAGAAATGGTTTGCGGAAGTCAAGTAAATCCTTAATCAGAATAGTCACAAGAATTTTAGAAGCCTGTCCTTACGCGCTGTAACAATGAATCAGTCGTTGATTCATTGTTGCTCACAACTTTATTTCGCCTAATTATTTAAAAATATGCACTTTATTGCAGCAACGGCAATAAAATGCAAAACTGTGATTACATGCTCCAGATATCATTTTGAATGTGCACGTACCAGAACTAGTTTGTGGAGACGTTGTTTGATAGTCTGGGCTGTGGTCCAGTGAGGGAAAAAAAAGTTTCATTTCGCATGTGTTATGCGAAATAACTTTTAATTATATTGGCGAAATTATTCAAATAAATGAGTATGACTCAACCAAGTTATATGAATCTGTCTGGCTTTGTGACGTACTTTCTGAACATGGCAGGCTACATTATTGATGCTTGCAGGTGAAATCACTGCACACCGTAGACGTCCTGCTGCAACTGTTGCGTCCTGAATTATTTTTCGACAGCAACCGTATTGGCTACATTTTCCCATTATCCGTACCTCCCATCGAACTCGTTATCGTAATTTTCTGTACCGAATGCTTCTCTATCAAAAGTGTTCGGACTCTGCGACACAAATCTGGAACGGGCTTTTTCCATTAGTAAACCCCAGAAAAAAAAATCTGCATGACGCCTGTTGTGAAAATTGTGAAATAGATAACAAAAGCTCTCACTTTTCCATTTATACCCAAAGGACCTCTTCCAGGGATCTGTTTCACTATGGTTAGCCAGGTTATACCTGTGATTTCATAAGCACAAACTTTTGTTACGAAAAATTTTAGAGCTCCGTTAATTCTTTCATCATCAGAGACTCATCGTTTTTAATACCTCTCAAATATTTCATTACGGTATCCTGTGTAATGACCTGGATCTCTCCTTCTGGAATCAAATATTTCTCGTGTATTACTAATAATGTCATGCTGAATATGATAGTCCATGGAATGACAAAATCTTATCACTCTGATTCGATTTAGCCACATTTTTGCATTTCTCTTTAACAATCAGCACTCTCCAGGCTATTGCATTTCCAAGGAAAACCTGAAGCCCACAATGGAGAATCTTGAACCTTCACACAGAATGGCTACCAACACAGCACTCTTACTGAGCCATTCCCGGTATAGAATCATTACAAATTCCATAATAACTGAGCCGCTTCTCGATTTTCTTTTTCCATTAATAGCAATGACGACGTCAGACTATTTATTTATTTATTTTTATTTATTTATGCATTTATTTTACATGGCAAGATTAGGGCCTTCAGGCCCTCTCTTACACCTAACCAGGCATACTCAGATTTCTACAGAACATTAATGACATATAACGTGTTGTACAGTATTAATGTTAAAGAAAAAAATAGAGATTATAACAGTGGTACAATGATAATTATAACAATCAAAAAATAATTATAACAATCAAGAATAATAATAATAATAATAATAATAATAATGACTATGTATATTAAAGTAAACATATTTTTCTTTTATGAATGTCAGTCCTATTGCTAGTTGGGAATTTTCTCGTTATGTTCTTGCAGCTTGTGAGTTATTCTCATCGAGCAGAGACATAAGACGATAGAATGGGGTGAAAGAGATATAGAAGAGGTAGAAGGTTAGAGGAAGAGAAATAGAATGGTAGAACTCGAAGCTATGATGGAGAGGAGAAAGAAAGAGGTGAGAGGGGCACAACAATGGTGACTATACCGTCCCTAATATGTAAGTTTTGAGTTCCCTCTTGAACGTTAAGTGGTTCGGGATAAGACGCAGATCACAGAGGAGCGCGTTCCATAGTCGTATGGCTGAGATGGAGAATGACACGGAGAAAGATTTTGTGTTATGTAAAGGTACAGCCAAGATGCTAGGCGTATCAGATCTGCACTGACTATTCTGCACTGACTGTACAACACAACTTGTGTGTGAGAAATAGTTGTGAACGAGAGAAGGATAGATAGCACTCCAGGCACTAAACAACGAAAATCTCAAAAACTAATCATATTGCACAGTTTTAAGTAGAATTCTAGTCCAATAAAAAAACCTAAAATGATCTATCACATCCGTTTGAAATACATAATACGTAAACCGACTAACAGCTACACAGAAACAGATTACACAATTCCTCATTAAACGCTGCCGTCAGACGGTTCTCTATATGTTTTTAGTTAACAATAATTTGCTTATGGCTAACATACTTTTCACATCGTATCAATAATCTGGTTATGACTAGTCTTATTTTTCTTGCAGGAATAATGCTTTATGCAGGTTCAATAATGATAGTAATGGTTTCTTTTCTTTCTTTTTCAGAATCATCCAGATCTGTTATCACGAGGTGTGTAGGAAAAATTAAGAAGATTTAAGAACCATCTCCCACACAAATGTGCTTATGTGCGTACTTCGTCGTTTGGATAAGTAGGCTAAGAGGTCAACGAAACGAAACAGAGGACTCCGCTGAATCGAGGTTTAATCAGACGGAAGAGAGGAATACTACTGACAACATCTGTCCCGTCTGTTGGAATCCTGAAGAGTCAGGTGTACACGAACAATGTCAGTCGTACGAGATGCATGCTGTCGTCAGAACTGAAGTCCTGCGAGAATCTTCACTGTGAACGGTCACCGATCTGAATCGTGAACGGACACCGTTGCACAATACTTTTCGAGAAAGGAAAAGAGTGAGTTTCGACTTCAGTAATTCTATTTCTTCTGTAAGTAGCAATATATATTTATACACGTTTATATACACCTGTAACAGTACCCATGGACAACTCTTACAAGATGGCGAGCTCAGACGTGGAATATTACGACACGGAGACCGTCACGGCGGACGATGACAGCTTGACCAATTCCACGACGAACATGTGCGAAATGCCAGGGTCCGCAGCACTGTCGTCGACACCGTTTGTGGCGCTCGTTGTCGTGTTGTACGGCGTCATAATGCTGGGGTCGGTGGTGGGCAACGGGCTCGTCGTGTACACCATCACGGGGAACAGAGCAATGCGCACAGTGACCAACCTGCTGCTGCTGAACCTCGCGCTGGGCGACTTGCTGCTTACGCTCGTGTGCATTCCCTTCGTCGCGCTGCCGGTGCTCATCTTGCAGCACTGGCCCTTCGGCCTGCTGCTGTGTCAGCTAGTCAGCTGCGTCCAGGTACCATCTCTTCCAGCTCCTTTCCAAACTAATTGTTTCCGCATCAGATTAGCGAGACCAGAAGCGACTGTCCATTCAGGAATTCAAAATTATAGGCACACCAACTTTTCCTCTACTACGTATTTTAAGATTTCAAACGTTAAGGCATTTCGTGATATTACTGAGCTGCGAGGACATAAAGTGTTCTAATAGTCTATCCTGAAATAAAACTACTCCTCCCTTCCTCGGGTTTTCCTAAATTAATAACAAGCCCAACATTTACAGTAAAAGTTTCTAATTTTAAGTTCATTACAAAGCTTCTATATTCTGGAATCATCGGCACCTTCATTTAAATCTTCTGATACTTTGACTACTATACCAGTGCTATTGGTCTTTCATTTTCTGTTTGCAGAAACACACAGCCGGGAAAAAATGTAACAACCTCCAGAACTGTGTTCAGTGACACCACAGTATAATATGCGCATACGCAGAGGTTGCAGTGTTAGTGATTTATTTTTCACAGTCATCGGCGATCAGATGGCGCTCAGAGGACTGTCCGTGTGCCCTCTGTTCTGACTCTGCAGGCAGTAACTGTGCTGAGTTTAAATATAAACAGTGTTAGCAACATTCATCTTAGGGTTCAATCGTGGCCCACCAACGAGTATGTACACCTATTGGAGAGCTTCAGTCAATTGAACGGTGTCGCACTGCGTACCAGCGGAAAGGTGGATGGACATACCAACAGATTGCTACACGTGTTGAGAACAATGTATCGGCGGTGCGTCGCTGCTTTCAACAGACGTCTGTGGAACATTCTCATACCTGTAGATCATGTTATGGACGTCCACATAGTACAGACACACGTTAATATCGACGTTGGCCAACCGAACATCATCTACCTACGAAATGTCAGCGAATCAGGGATGATTGGGAAGCTCCTGCTGGCAGCAGGGTTAAGATGACGTGTGCTCTGGGCAGGCTACTACTGACACCATGACACCGCCAAGCGTGGCTGCTCTGGTGTCGTGAAACAGTCAAGTGGAGAGTGAAATGGCGCTCTGTGTTCTTCAGTGATGAGAGTAGTTTCTGCCTGCATGCGAGTGATGGACCTATACGCGTGTAACGTAGAACGGGTGAGATGCCTACTCCAGAGTGCTTTCATCTCCTATCCCAGACTTCATGGTGTTGGAGGCCATTCAGTTACAACTTACGGTCATATCTGGTGTTTGTGCAGGGTAGAGTAGACAGAGCAGTGTCCGCTACATTGAACAGGCTGCTATCCCCGTTCTACATTTTTTCGACAGGAAGATGGCATGCCTTTTCAGCAGTCCAGTGCACATCCACATATGGCTACAACGACGCAACATTCTCTTCGTCGTCCACAACTGCCTTGGCCAGCAAGATCACCAGATCTCTCGACAACTGGACGTTTAAGGGACGCATTGAATTGGGAAATTACTCGACCTCAGTTGACACAAAAGACGGAAGATACATGGGACGATCCATCGCAGGGTGCCATTCACAATCTGTCCGCCCCCGCTAGCAGAGTGGTCAGCGCGACAGAATGTCAGTCCTAAGGGCTCGGGCTCGATTCCCGGCTGGGTCGGAGATTTTCTCCGCTCAGGGACTGGGTGTTGTGTGTCCTAATCGTCATCATTTCATTCCTATCGACGCGCAAGTCACCGAAGTGGTGTCAAATCGAAAGGCTTGCACCCGTCGAACGGTCTACCCGACGGGAGGCCCTAGTCACAAGACATTTTATTTATTCACAAACTTTATGATGGTCTGAATGCGAAATAACACGGGCGTGTTGCCGCCAAACAGAGTACACTGCATATTGATGCTACAGTCTGGGCATCCTTTTCCGTTATCTGTGAGTTTCATTCGATCTGAATTCCTTAATATATACTCCTACAACGATGAACTACCTTTCACCTCACTTGTCGATAAAATCACCTTGTGCTTGAGGGTGTTCCATTTTGTTTCTGGCAATATATATGTCTGAGAAATGAGCAAGTTTATTACCTTAATATGGTGCCTAAAAGAAGAAATTAGCAAAAATATTGAATAATATCCATGACACATGTCCGTTCTCAATATAAGCGCGACCTGAACCCAAAAGTAACGAAACTGCTTGACTTACTGAAGGACATACGTAGTTTATTAATGTGCGACTGCTTTACCACTTAAAACTTTGTATTAAGACTGACGGAAATGTTCTAGAAATCGATTGAAGCACCAGTGGTGGACAAGCAGTCCACTGCACCAACATTAATGCACTACTCTGAGATTTGTGTGCGTGATTTCACACAAAAAATTATACTAAAACAACGAATTTGTATATAAAATAACAGCAATGCTAAAGCCTTTTACGTAGAAAATTGCCTGGTAGTAGACCAGAAAGGTCCACCAAATGCAGGAAGACCTACAGGTGATTTGTGCTTAATACAAAGACTGATTATTTGACTTAAAACGAAAAACAATGATATATTATTCAACTACAACGAGATCGCTTACAAAACTCTCTTATCACTGATTCTTTAGTGCCGTTCTTCATTTTCATGGTTCAATTGGCTCTGAGCACTATGGGACTTAACATCTGAGGTCATCAGTCCCCCAGAACTTAGACCTACTTAAACCTAACTAACCTAAGGACATCACACACAGCCATGCACGAGACAGGATTCGAACCTGCGACCGTAACGGTTGCGCGGTTCCAGGCTGAAGCGAGGCCGTTACCATCAAACATATTCTTATATGTTTTAGGAAAACACGTGGATAAATATGAAAAATCACATGTACATGCAGAGAGAAAATTCATAAAGTAATTATTTAGTTATAATTTTCAGCTTACTTGTAGCCAGTTTTAACAGTTTTAAAGTAATTTATGTTATCTGTGCACCTTCCTTCCTACATTTTTCACTTTATGTATTCTTTTGTTTTAAAATTTTTTAGTATTTTATTGCTACATTAGAATAATAACTTTTACACTCTTTTTTTAACTCATTTTTAGGCTGCCTTTTTCAAAGTATTTCACCAGCTATACCCCTTGTCAGTTTTTCCCTGGTAATTACTCCGTACGTGAAACTCGATTAACGAGATGAATTAATACATAAGAAAATTCAGTGTTTGTTTCTGCTCATAGATCTGAAATTGTTATTCTAAGCATCGGTACAAGAGTTTCTTCGCTCTTCAACATATAAATGTTATAATTAAATTTTAATTGTGTCTCATTTGTTTTTCATACATTGTGTAGCTTATTTCTCTGGTTTACTATTGTTTTCATTTACTTTTCTGTTCTTTACATTTACTTTTCTGTTCATATGGCTCTAACGACAGTTGTCTGATGGTATGGGAAATATTTATTCTGATGCTCTGATTATCATTTTAGGAACTATTTTGACCAAAGAGAGCTACAGGTACGTAGATCCTGGGTTCTACTCCAGTGACAGCCTTGGAATTTTCTATGGTGGGTTGGTTTAATTAGATACACTAATTGTCGTATAACTTTGTCTGCTGGAAAATAACCTAGGGGTTAAGCGACATTAAACGGAAATTTTGTCTTTATTTGAATCCATTGCGAACATTTTCATACTGAAATGTGAGCGTTCTTCTATAAGTCTTAACACTTTTAGTACACCTGGCTGATGAGAGCCTGCGTAATATAGTGTTGTGTTTGTGTTCTTAGTGGTGGTGGTGGTGAGGTTGGTAACAGTGGTGAGAATAAACGAGGTAGAGGATGAGAACTTTTATCTGCACAATGGGTGTACCTCTCGATCTTAACGACGTCGTCCGACGGACGGGTCTTCGTCAGCGGTGTTTCCTCTGTCCTTGAGCGTAACGGCGAGCTTTGTAATTTAACACAGGGCTCTTGTGCGGAATTTGGCAATGACGAACTTTACGTTACTGCCTCTACTCTCTTTATCGGCCAAATATTGGCGGTGAAATTTCCTTCTGCCACCATCATTTGAAGTCGCTATCTCTGAGTTGTACACCGGCGCACAAGATTGCATTAGTGGCCTTGGTTTCGGATTCGGGAAATTTTAACACGATCTTTCTCGGTAAGCCGAATAGTGAAGCTACTTGCACTAACAATAAGCTACATTCACTTGAAAACAGAGTAACTGCCGTCAAAACTGAGAGATTTTAAAGTGTCTTACTTAAATTCTCACTACATTTACTAGTTTGTGAGTCTTCTGCCCAGAAACTGTTATGTGGTTGTGCCACTACAAAACTTTCCCAATAGATGTTCTAGTTGTATGACAGTTGTAATAGCCACCAAATATAGGTTAGCGATGGTGCAACGCATCAAAAATCGCCTCTTTACTCTCATTTACGCGCATTGTATTTCATGTTGTTCCTACATTTCTACATACACACTATTTACGTTTTCCGTGATTTTCTTTATCGCTTCGTACTAATCCGGGGATGGTTCCTTTGAAATGGCACAGCTGATTTCCTTACCCTTTCTTGACACAGTCCGAGCTTATGCTCCGACTGTAATGACCTCGATGTTGACGGGACGTTAAACCCAATCTCCCTTCCTTCCTAATTTAGTTAAGACACTGGCAGAAGGTTCAGCCAACCCCTTTCTCACTAGTTCTCTACCGTTCCACTCTCGAACAGCGCTCGGGAATTGTCTTTGTGCGAGCTCAGTTTTCTCTTATTCTATTGCAACGGTTATTTATGCCTGTTTGTCTGTTTTACTTTCGGAAGAGAAAGCTGGAGACAAATTTCATGAAGAGATCTCAGCACATCATAAAACGCCTTTGTTTTAATAATTTACACTCCAACTCGCGTATCACATTCACGACAAACTCCTCTATTTCGTGATAGTACAAAACAGGCTGCCCCGCTTTGAACTTTTTCGATGTCCTCTGTCAACCCTATCCTACTAAAAGCGTAGTGGAGGCAGTTCTTTGCCGGCCACTGTGGCCGAGCGGTTCTAGGCGCTTCGGTCCGGAACCGCGCTGCTGCCAAGGTCGCCGGTTCAAATCTTGCCTCCGGCATGGATGTGTGTGATGTCCTTAGGTTAGTCAGGTTTAAGTAGTTCTATGTCAAGGGGACTGATGACCTCAGATGTTAAGTCTCATAGTGCTTAGAGCCATTTGAACCATTTGAAGAGTCTCTTCAGGGGATTTGTTGCATTTCCTAAACGTTATCCAGTTATTTGACGGTGTCGTCTGTAAACAGCTTCAAAGTGCCAGGGACTTATCTACCGTATGTACTTCCATACTAAATGTTTCGTCGGCGCAGCACCATGGAGCACCATCCAATATTTATCATCCGTTCATGAAACTACGTGTATTAAATGATTAAATTGTCATTCCGTTCGTAGCTGATAACCCATCAACATCATCAGAATGAGATGTGAGTCCCACGCACACCAATACACTCTCGCATTTGTTGTGGCATAGAATAAACAGCCTCCAAAAGTCATATTGAGGAATTTCTTGTCATGCCTAATCCGCATATTGTGTGATTTAATGAAGATTTTTGGCTGATGACTGGTGTGAGAGCATTCGTTTTCTAAACGAATATGAGACATGTTCTATGGGTGACGGTTCAGGCAACTGGGCAGGGCAGTGAAGGATCGTTACAATCAGATGGAACTCTATGGTTCCAGAGACCTTTTCAACTTTCAGGCATCTATGAACATCTATGAGTCTCAAACATCCGGGTTCGAATAACGGCCGTGGGACAAATTTTCATTCGTTGCTTCAGTCTGCTTATATACATCATAGATCCTTACAGTCTTCAAGGCAGAAGCTTTTAGCAGTCTTGACACAAACCGGTTATAACTCAGTCTCCCTTTGAAAAATACCAAATCAGTGGTATAGTCATACCCAACAGCTCCCCAAACCATGATTCCAGGAGTTGAAAACGTATGGATCTCGAGAATCTCTGCTTCTTGTACCCTTTCACCATGGCGTTTATGGGGACTTTACCGTCGATCTGACGGCCTCAAAACAGAAGTGAGTCTCATCGGCGAAACCCACACAATGATACTCAATGTCCCAGTAAACGCCGACTCTATATTGTGCAAGTCTCTGCTGTCTGTGGAATATTGGTAGCGTTAAATGGCACATTAAAATTTTATATCACAACCCGGCTTCCCGTAATCTCTTCCCGATGGTTTGTAGTGTCCTCTGTCCGGATTTCGGCTATTGCTGTCCGTCTGTACCTCACAGTCCTTCGAACAGTGCTAAGATCTTCTAATGATGTAGTCCTTTTGGAAGGAGACATTCATACTTCTCTTGTCACATCGTTGTCCTGATGCCATTTCATCACCATTGGTCCTCTGTTAGATTGTTGCTGCGCGGTATGGGATTCTTACCAGGTGGGATTGATGGAGGACATCGAAAGGAGGCAAAAAAGGGCAGCTCGTTTTGTATTATCACGTAATAGGGGAGAAAGTGTGGCAGATATGATACGCGAGTTGGGATGGAAGTCATTAAAGCAAAGACGTTTTTCGTCGCGGCGAGATCTATGTACGAAATTTCAGTCACCAACTTTCTCTTCCGAATGCGAAAATATTTTGTGGAGTCCAACCTACATAGGTAGGAATGATCATCAAAATAAAATAAGAGAAATCAGAGCTCGAATAGAAAGGTTTAGGTGTTCGCTATTCCCGCGCGCTGTTCGGGAGTGGAATGGTAGGGAGATAGTATGATTGTGGTTCGATGAACCCTCTTCCAAGCACTTAAATGTGAATTCCAGAGTAATCATGTAGATGTAGATTCTGCAGTCACTGTATTAAAACAAGCTATATGTGCTTTCCGTTGGTATGATGCTATCACGTCCATCGTGTTAGTGATTCTACCTACTTCAAAATCCAAAAGATAGCGTTAAGCTCTGCTCACGTTCCTTCTCATCCTCATGATCATGCTCTGAGCTTGCTATATACCCATCTCCAACTGAAAATTTCCAGTAATGTTAGACACACCCCATCAAACTTTCAAGCCGTTGTTAATCTATACGAAAGGCTTTTTTTTTTCTCTAGTGAAAACACGTTCTTATAAGGATTACATTTTAATGGCTATATTCCAAAGGTATATACTAGGGGGTCATAATTAAAGTTCAGCTATTCAGAGAGGTCCAGTGTGCGATGTAATTATGGTATGACAGCAAAACTTGGTAGATATGCTAATGCGGAACCGTATTACGGTGGAAAAAAATTAGTTCCAATTTTGGCCATTTGGTGCAAATGAGGCATTGTACAGCATCTCATCGACGTCTCCTGTGCTCATATTGAACAAACTTTTTAAGAGGTGGTTAATAATAAATTTAACATTATGTCTTTCTCACTTGTTTGACCTTTTTCGTCACGTCCCGTTCCTATTTCATTACATGTGGAAACAATCCTGTGCGTCTTTATTGCATTTGCAGTACCAGATTTGCACCTGGTGATCAAACTTGGAACTAATTTCAACCCAGTGTAAATCCGTTCCTCATTAGCGCATTAGAATATCTACCCAGTTTTACTGCCATATTTCAAGTACAGCCGGCTGGTAAATACTGTATTATCAGTATGGTAGCGTTTAGTCAAGGTGTTCATAGTATAAGATTTTGAATTTCTGTCAGTATGTGTAATCACGATGCACACGTAATCTACTGCACATAAGGAACAGAGGGACGCAACATAATTAAATGAGGTCCTGGGCGCAGCTACTGGTCGTATCTTTACATGTCGTGTTAAGTCGCATAATCTGTGGGTACCGGTGCTTACAGGTGGGAGTCCATAAAGTTTTTATTACGACCATGAAAAAATAAAGTTACATGGTCAAAGAAGTGAGCATTATAATTTTATAGCTGCCTCACGCATGTACTTCTCTTTATCAGTCTACCGCGTCATTTTTATTACTTTTTATTGATTACAGGTTTCGACAGACCTGCGATGTCAACAAAGATCTTGTAACATTTTAACAGAATGATAGAATCTGGAGGATTGAATTAAAATATGTGCCGCAGCCGGGACTTTAACGCAGGTCTCCCTCTCATTGGGTAGATGGGCTAACCACTACAACATCGAAGCAGTATGTTAACACAAAGTGATTTTGCGTCATTTGACAGTAAAAGGTACCAAGGAATATTAGTATGTCAAACATAAAATATTACAAACATAAAACAAAAATCATATTGTACTGATGTTCTACCACACTCGTTCACGCAACTTCACAATAGCAACTGAGCTAGCGTGATTTTCAGGTTTGCAAAGATCATGAACATGTGTTAATATGTTACAAGATCCGGTGATGACAGCACAGATCTGTCGAAACCATTGATCAATAAAGAGATTTACAAGCAATTTAGGCGAACCTGATTTTTTAAGGATAATATAACAATTCAGATCGACACCCAACAGTTGACACAATGTCAAACCTATACAATGTGAATTACTCAAACCATACACCGCAAATGTTACGGAAATGATGTGCTATTTTCACCGAATGGATTGGTAGTCAGGGGCTCGTATTGTTAGCCAATCAGCAAAATTGTTATAATACTTATAACCAGTATTTTTGTGCAAACATACACTTTTTTAAATGGAACAATGGCTACGGACATTAACAGACCAACATTAGGGTAAATTAAATGTAAGTGTTGTTCGTTGCAGGATTCTAGTGAGACTCGCTTACGAGATATCATATTTTGAAAAGTTCCCACACTGACACTCGTACAACACATTTGGTAGCACACACTAGATAAAAACACAAACGCATACGCAAGTTATGTGGATTCTGACCAGTAACGACACAACTGACCACCACAGGATGTGTCCAAAATGACCATCGGCAGCGGCAGTACACACTCCGTGTCTGGTATGGAACGATTGCTGCACATATGTTAACATTTCTCCGGAGACGTCAGAACAGGCTGCACTAATACGTCGTTGCATATCATCGGGTGTAGTTGGAATGTCCTTGTAGGTAGCGTCTTTCAGCTTCACCACAGAAATAAGTCTACAAGATTGAAATTCGGGAAACGGGCCAGCCAAGGTACAGGCCGTCTACGTCCAATACAACTATTTGGAAACAATTCCTGAAGATATGCTGTAGTACTTCGTGCACTGTGGGCTGGGCAGCCGTCTTAGTGTGTAGAGGAACGTCTTCTAGCATCCGTGGAAGATGGTCTGTTAGGAGACTGCGATACATGCGAGCGTACAGTTTTGCGTCTATGAAAAACGAGCCTATGAGCTAACGTTTCACTATCCCACTCCGCATGTTTACACTCCATGTATGCTGGCATTCTATCTCACGAAGCTAGCTGGTATTGTCAACAGATCAGTTGTGCATGTTTCGGCGGTTTTCCTCACTGTGGTTATCAGATATGGCTTCATCACTCAAAAATGTACTTATTTATTTATTTACCGATACCTGTGTAGTTACTAGATTATTTTTGTAATTTCTTGTGTGTTCGAGTGCCTACTAGGCACAAGCTTTTATTTTAATAATAGTGTAGCGTACTGTACCGCTGTTGCTATCGACCCTTATATCTACCCTCGGATCATACAGGCTTTTGATTGTTTTGGTTAGTGTAGCTCAGTGTCGTTTAGACCATTAGTGAGAGAGCACTTCGAATTCCTGCTGCTAATAAGGTGAGTACACCGGTTGTTTGTCGTATATTTTTACGAGCTTCAAACGGGAGCGACTCCAGTAATGGATAGGAACTGTGATTGCTGTGTACAGATGCGAGCTGAGTTGGCTACCCTTCGCTCACAGCTCCAGGCTGCATTGGCTTCTGTCACACAGCTTGAGGCTGCTGCCAATGGGCATCATTGTGGGGGTCGGACCCGGGGATGCGAGAGACGTCGAGCACGTCCCATGTGTCCCCCGTTCGGTCCGCTGCTGTGGCCACCCCAGGTACTGCCTGCACTGAGGTCGACCCCTCACCTGTGGTTGAGTGGATCATTCCAAAGTCTGGCAGGCAGTGAAAAACTTTCCGAGGGGCCGATTGCAGGGCCTCCCCAGTTCATTTGACGAACAGGTTACAAGCGTTATCTGTGGCTGACGATGTCTCTGACCCAGATGCAGTCGTCCACCCTGTTCCAGACGAAGTTTCTCGGCCCAGAAAGTCTAGGCGATCACAGACGGTGGGTTTGCTGGTAGTTGGGAGCTCCAACGTAAGGCGCATAATGGGGCCCCTTAGGAGCATGGCTGCCAAGAAGGGGAAGGAAGACATTGTGCAGTTCGTGTGCATAGCGGGGGCAGTCATTCTTCATGTGGAAAGGCTGCCTCTGGATGCCATGAAGAGTACAGGGTGCAGCCAACTGCAGGTGGTGGCTCATTTCGGTACCAATGACGTATGTCACTTTGGATTGGAAGAGATTCTCTCTGGTTTTGGGCAGCTAGCGGAAATGGTAACGATTGCCAGTCTTGCTTGCGAGATTAAGGCGAAGCTCACCATCTGAACCGACTGTGGTCCTTTGCTGCAGAGCCGAGTAGAGGGTCTGAATCAGAGGCTCAGGCAGTTCTGTGACTGTGTAGGCTGCAGATTCCTTAACTTGCGCCATCGGGTGGTGGGTTTACGGGTTCCGCTTAATAAGTCAGGAGTCCACTACACACAGGAAGCAGCTACACGGGTAGCGAGGGCTGTATGGAAGGGACTGGGCGGTTTTTAGGTTAGAGGGCCTCAGGGAACCACAGAAAGGGCGTCCATCTAAAAGGGGGCACGTAAAACACAGTGAGTTAGTTGTAGAAACGATCGGTATTGTAGTTGTAAATTGTCGTAGCAGTGTTGGGAAAGAACCTGTGCTCCAATCCCTAATAGAAAGCACTGAAGCTCAAATAGTTATGGGTACAGAAAGCTGGCTAAAACCGGAAGTAAGTTCAGCAGACATTTTTTCAGTGCTCAAAAAGGATACATTAAATACAATTGGTGGTGGAGTATTTATTGCTGTCAGAAGTAGTTTGCCTTGTAGTGAAACTGAAGTAGACAATCAGATTGTCGTCTGACCGACCGCCCGACTCAGAAGATATAGTTGCTGAACAGTTCAAAGAAAACTTGAGTCTAATTGCAAATAGGTACCCCACTCATACAATTATAGTCGGTGGTGACTTTAATCTGCCCTCGATATGCTGGAAAAATTATACGTTTAAAGACGGCGGCAGGCATAAAACGTCATCCGAAATTGTACGGTATGCTTTCTCATAAAAATATTTTATACAATTAGTTCATGAGCCCACTCGAAGCATAAATGGTTGCGAAAGCATACTTAACCTCTTATCAACAAGTAATCCTGGAAAAATAGTGAGTATCGTGAAGAAAATACAGGGATTAGCGATCACAAGGCAGTAGCTGCTAGGTTGAATACCGTTAACTCCTACAACCATCGAAAACAAATGCAAAGTATATCTATTTTTAAAAGCTGAAAAAAAAGCTCTTAACACCGTTTTAAGAGACAGTCTGCACTCCTTCCGATCTGATCATGTAAGCGTAGAAAAGTTGTCGAATGATTTCAAAAAGATAGTATCGATAGCAATTGAGAGATATATACTACATAAATTATTAAGTGATGGTACTGTCCCCTCATGGTATACAAAACGTGTCACATCGCTGTTACAGAAGCAGCGGAAAAAGCATGCCAAATTTAAAAGAACGCAAAATCCTGAAGACTGGCAAAGTTCTGAGCAGTTCGAAATATAACGCGTACTTCAGTGCAAGATGGCTTCAACAATTTCCACAACGAAACTCTGTCTCGAAATATGGCAGAAAACCCAAACAGATTATGGTCATACATAAAGCACATCTGTGGCAAGACGCAATCAATACCTTCACTGCGCGATAACAATGGTGAAGTCACTGATGAAAGTGCCACTAAAGCATAGTTACTAAACACGATTTTCCGAAACTCCTTCACCAAAGAAGACGAAGTAAATCTTTCTGAATTCCAATCAAGAACAACTGCCACGATGAAAAACATAGAAACAAATATCCTCGGTGCCGCAAAGCAGCTTAAATCACTGAATAAAAGGAAGGCTTCCGGTCCATATTGTATACCAGTCAGCTTCCTCTCAGAGTATGCTGATACAACAGCTCCATATTTAGAAATTATATACAACCGCTCGCTCACGGAAAGATCCGTACCTAAAGACTGGAAAATTGCTTAAGTCACACCAATACCGCCGGCCGGGGTGGCCGAGCGGTTCTAGGCGCTACAGTGTGGAACCGCGCGACCGCTACGGTCGTAGGTTCAAATCCTGCCTCGGGCATGGATGTGTGTGATGTCCTTAGGTTAGTTAGGTGTTCTACGTTCTAGGGGACTGATGGCCTCAGAAGTTAAGTCCCATAGTTCTCAGAGCCATTTGAATCATTTGAACCACACCAATACCGAAAAAGGGAAGTAGGAATAATCCGTTGAATTACAGGCCCATATCACTAACGTCGATTTGCAGTATGTTTTGGAACATATACTGTACTCGAACATTATGAAGTACCTCGAAGAAAACGATTTATCGACACGCAGTCAGCACGGATTCAGAAAATATCGTTCTTGCGAAACACAACTAGCCCTTTATACTCATGAAGTAATGAGTGCTATCGACAGGGGATGTCAAATTGATTCCATATTTTTAGATCTCCAGAAGGCTTTCGACACCGTTCCTCAAAAGCGTCTTAACCAAACTGCGTGCCTATGGAATATCGCCTCAGTTGTGCGACTGGATCGTGATTTCCTGTCAGAAAGGTCATAGTAATAGACGGAAAGTCGTCGAGTAAAACAGAAATAATATTCGGCGTTCTCCAAGGATCTGTTATAGGCCCTCTATTGTTCCTGATCTATATTAACGACATAGAAGACAATCTCAGTAGCCCTCTTAGATTGTTTGCAGATGATGCTGTCATTTACTGACCCTGAATAAAGAAAAGTGTGAAGTTATTCAAATGAGTACTAAAAGAAATCCGCTAAATTTAGATTACGCGATAAGTCACACAAATCTTAAGGCCTAAATTGGAACGATCACATAGATAATGTTGTGGGTAGAGCCAATCAAAGACTGCGATTCATTGGCAGAACACTTAGAAGGTGTAATAGGTCTAATAAAGAGACTGCTTACACCACGTTTGTCTACCCTATTCTGGAGTACTGCTGTGTGGTGTGGGATCCGCATCAGATGAGACTGACGGATGACATCGAAAAAATGCAAAGAAAGGCAGCTCGCTTTGTATTATCGTGAAGTATGGGAGATAGTGCCACAGACATGATACGTGAATTGGAGAGGTTATCATTAAAACAAAGACGTCTTTAGTTGAGACGGTATCTTTTCATGAAATTTCCATCATCAGTTTTCTCCTCCGATTGCGAAAACATTCTGTTGGCACCCACCTACATAGGGAGAAATGATCATCACGATAGAATAAGAGAAATCAGGACTCGTACAGAAAAATTTAAATGCTTGTTTTGTCGCGCGCCGTTCAAGAGTGGGACGGTAGAGAGACAGCTTGAAAGTGGTTCATTGAACCCTGTCCCAGGCACTTTATTGTGAACAGCAGAGTAATCACGTAGATGAAGATGTAGATACATCTGGAGTATCCTGCCATAATGCCTATGTACAGAAGCTAACCCTTTTCGTGCAGATCTTGATGGACAAAGATGTAATGGTGATTGAACCTATGTCGATGGAGAATGTGTAGGACACTTGCGTGACTCATACCACATACTCGTGGAGTTGCGCGGGAGCTAACGTGAAGATCAAGAACATTAATTTCCCCCGGCTCTGTCGTCAATAGTTTCCTTCTGTTACTTTGTCTAGGTGTTACATTACCACTGGTTGAAGACGCTGATAAATAATTGCCGAGATGGTTGACATCTATTGTTACTACGCTCTCCATACATCATGAGCATATCGGGTTTTTCTGCATTGGTAAATCCCATCGTACAATCACGAACTATGCCTTGGACTGTCACACACTAATTGACTAGCAAGTCACAATGCACTAAAGGCACACACAGGCATACTGCAACAAAACGTAACAACATCGTACCTAGCAACTATGCAGGATGAATGACACAAGTGTCGGAGTGGAAACTTTTCAAAATACGTCTTGTAAACTACTCGCACTAGATTCATGCAACAAACACCACTGACATTGTAATTTAGCCTACATTTAGTTTGTTTATGTCAATAAGCAAAGTGTATGTTTGCACAAAAAATATTTTTTTTGTGATATTACAGTCTGTTTATTGGCTAACAATACGAGCCCCTGACTACCAATCCATTCTGCGAAAACCGCACAGAATAGCCCTCTCCGTTTCCGCAATATTTGCGGGTGATTCACCCTGTGTATGACGGTCTTCGTGGCGCCTTCGTTCAAGCGGCTTGGGAGCAGAGGCACTGGCCTACAGGTGGAGAGAAGAGACCGGGCTGTTTTCTGCGCAGGGTATCGGCGTGCTGGTGAGCGCGTACACGCTGATCGCAGTGAGCTTGGACCGCTACCGGGCTCTCCGCTGGCCGCTGCGCGCGCGGCTCGAGGTTCGCGGTGCGCTGCGTTTCATGGTCTGCATCTGGCTGGCCGCCGCCATCACAGCTGCGCCCATCGGCATCACGTCTCAGCTCTCGCAGCCGACCGAGTGGCATCAGACCTGTAGCCGGTTTATGTGCCGGGAGGAGTGGGCCAACGAGAGCCACCGCTACGCCTACACGTAAGTCACTGCGCCTCGCCCGCTTCTTGCACTTTTGTTTAAACGCTACGTCCGGTCGAGAAAAGAGCAAAATGAAGAGAGGGAGAGAAGATGAACAATAAACATTAATCGATAATCAAACCTAAAATTATGAAACTTTTAAAATCTTTCTATCAAACTTTTTATAACTTTAAAAAATTTTCTATAAAGTATCTTGATCGCATTTAACTTTTTTTTTTTTTTTACGAAGTGATGACCAGCTGCATCGTCCATAAAGTTCCTATTTTAGATACTAAGGTAAAATATGCTACTTATAGACACGCTGTCTGTGACAGCAGTTGAAACGAAAAGCCTGTACAGCGTCATAAGAAATTTTAAACATTGAAACGTCCATATAATTATTTCCGTTACAGTAGGAACTGCAAGCAGAGATTTACCATGTAAGCTGCACTTGAAGTCAAACGTAAAACATAAAGTATATATACATATACATAAAAAATTTTAAATATAGAAACAAAAAAAAAACACAGTAACAAAAACCATGGCATACATCTTAATTGCGGGTCAGACTTTCTTTTGCAGCTCGTGGTCGTGCGGTAGTGTTCTCGCTTCCCACGCCCGGGTTCCCGGGTTCGATTCCCGCCAGGGTCAGGGATTTTCTATGCCTCGTGATGACTGGGTGTTGTGTGATGTCGTTAGGTTTAAGTAGTTCTAAGTTCTAGGGGACTGCTGACCATAGCTGTTACGTCCCATAGTGCTCAGAGCCATTTGAACCATTTGACCTTCTTTTTCCTGGCACAGTGCGGCAGCTCGACGTGGCATGGATTCGACAAGTCCCCTGCAGAAGTATTGAGTCATGCTGCTTCTATAGTTGTCCATAACTGAAAAAGCGTTGCCGGTGCAGGATTTTGTGCACGAACTGACCTCTCGATTATGCCCCGTAAACGTTCGATGGGACACATGTTGGGATATCTGGGTGGCCAAATCATTCGCTCGAATCCTCCAGAATTTCCTTCAAACCAATGGCGACCAATTGTGCTCAGTGACATGGTGCATTATCATCCATAAAAGTTCGATACTTGTTTCGGAACGGGAAGTCCATGAATGGTTGCAGATGGTTTCCAACTACCCGAACGTCAGCATTTGCAGTCAGTGATTGGTTCAGTTGTACCAGGATACCCAATCCACTCCATCGAGCCACCACCAGCTTGCACAGTGCCTTGTCGACAACTGGGATGCACGGTCGTGCCTCACTCGAACCATATCGTCAAGTCTCACGAAATGGAATCGGGATTCATCTGACCAGACCACGATTTTCCAGTCATCAACCGATATGCTCACGAACCCAGGAGAGGTAATGCAGATGATGTGCTGTTTAGCAAACGCACTCGCGTTGGTCTTCTGCTGCCATAGCCCATTAATGACAAATTTCGCCACGCTGTCCTAACAGGTACGTTCGTCATACGTCCCACATTGATTTCTGTAGTTATTTCACGCAGTGTTGCTTGGTTGTCAGCACTAACAGCTGTACTCGGACGTCGCAGCTCTCGGTCGTTAAGTGAAGGCCGTTGGCCACTGCGTTGTTCACAGTGAGAAATAATGCCTGAAATATGGCATTATCGGCACTCTCTTGACATTATGGCTCTCGGAATATGGAATTCCCGAGCGATTTCCGAAACGGAACGTCCTATGCGTCTATCTCCACGTACCATTCCGCGTTTCAAGTCTTAATTCCGGCGGCCATAATCACATTTGAAGCCTTTTCTCACACGACTACAATATCTTCTGTATTCGATTCTTGCAGTTACTGACTGTAACGGAAGTAATTGTATGGGCGTTTCAAGGCATAACATTTTTTACGGCGTTCTACAGGCTTTTTGTTTCAATTGTTGTCACAGATAGCTTGGTTGTACTTAGTGCATTTTACTTGATTTAAAATAAAAATATTACTCGCGATGCCGCTATCTTGTACACTGTAGTTGCATTTATAATACTATATATGATCTTACGAAGGTGGTGAAGCTACCATAACTGGTCATCACTTCGTTAAAAGAAATTAGTGTTAAATGCAATTGTGACAATATGCAGAAAATTTTTGAAAGTTTTAAAATGTTTTATAGAAAGTTTTCAAAACTCTCAAATTTTTACATTTCATTATGTGTTTACTATCGCTTTCTCCTTTTCTTACAATGTCAGATATATTTATTAAATCGTAATCGACATTCAAGTTTGCACTACAAGCCTTTGTGGTGCTACCTGTGCCAGGAAGGAGGATCCTTCTTTTGAATTGGACTGTGATTTGATATGAGAAATACTGCACCAGACATAATATTTTTCAGTCGCGTTTGCACTTTGTTTATATACAGAGAGCAGTCTCTTCTTGGATTTATAGTTCAATGCCTAAGTGACGCCATTCAAATATAAAGGGTCCCGTCGACATCGAGGCCATTAGAGACGGAGCAAAAGCTCGGATTGTGTCAACAGGGAAGGAAATTGGCCGTGCACTTCAAAGGAACCATCCTGGAATTATTTGGAGCAATTTGGGGACATCACGGAAAACCTAAATCTGGATGGCCGAAGGCAGACTTTAACTACCGTCCTCCCAAATGCGAGTCCAGTATGCTGAGCATTGCGCCACATTGCGCGGTCAGACATAACATAGCGGCTGAGAATGGGGAACCTGAGTCCCCCGAGACGACTAACACACTTCTTGGCAAGTTATGAGCCTAATCACTTACTAGTATCGAACTGAGCAAAGAAAAAACTTTTTAAGGTGTCTCTGGTGAAGAAGACACGATTGACAGTACTGTCGAATGCTCTCTATGTAGGCCAGTGTTGTGGATACCGACTGGTCGCAGCTGAATAGGTACAGAAGACCCGGTGTCTAGGAGATACTGCACTTAGAGACATGACAGATTCTGGGCAGTAACGCCGACGTCATTTCAAGTAAGGTTTGGGTAGCGCGTCACATAATCAATCCACGAACCGCTGTCCATTGCACTACGTGAGGATACGACGCAAGACCGATGCAGCGAAGGCAACTGAGGTTAACAGCTGCAGTAAGCGGACAGCAAACATCGTGCGACCGGGGAACATAACTGTAACATCAGAGCGGAAGTGCTGTAATGAGCCCGTGGCTGGCCAACCAAGCAGCTGGAAGAGTAGTGATGTGGGCCAGCATGCGCAGGCGCTTCTCTCAGGCAACAACGATGCTACCACGGAACAAGGGAGTAGATTCGCTGCAAGCAGTCAGCCGGCAGATAACAGCAGAGGAAGATTCCATCAAAACACACTCTGCAGCTCCCAAGGACCTGCAATTCTATGCTCGCTGGCTCGGAAGGTGATAGAAACTGAAAGCAAAATATTTTGTTACTAATGCTCATATTGTCTGTCAGTTAGGTATAGTGTATAGTAGTGACGGATTGAAAGAAAACTGGTTGTAGTTCAATAATTATGGTAGATGAAGTTACATGTGGCCGAGGGTGTGGTCTCCATTAACAATAGAACTAGTTACGGTGATGACTAGTAGTATGGTGTCAACTGTAATACGAGGGGCATTCAATAAGAAGTGCAACATATATGTGTTCTCGCCAAAAAAATGTGGAATTTGTTACGGGAACGTAGTGGAATATTCCCGCTTCACCCAGTTCAATTTCATGAAGTTCCGATAGGTGGCAGCGCCATACGTAGGTTTAAAAATGGCGTCTGTAACAGAGGTGTGTTTCAACCAAAGAGCTGTCATTGACTTTCTTTTAACCGAAGACCACAGCACCACAGATATCCATAGGGGCTTGCAGAATGTCTAG
The DNA here is from genome assembly GCF_023897955.1 of Schistocerca gregaria. Lineage (NCBI taxonomy): Eukaryota > Metazoa > Arthropoda > Insecta > Orthoptera > Acrididae > Schistocerca > Schistocerca gregaria. The sequence goes on along the minus strand of NC_064931.1, from coordinate 439,317,453 downwards.
GGAGACCTGTGTGAACAAAAGCACGGCGAGTCGTGGGGCGAAGCGTCTGTCATCATCGCAACAAGGTCACGCAAACCTGTTCGATCTCCTGCGAGCCGGCAGGTCGCACACAGCTGTGACTCCTGCAATGTTGGAACATACGGACATTCTCATCCAAGTTGATCAACAGGTGACACTCAAACATCTTGCTGCACAACTGGAAGTCTGTGATGGTAGTACTGACACACTTTTCCACCAGTTTGGGAACTGAAAGGTCCCTCGCCGCCTACCGGAAGACAATTAAGAGCAATGAAGCACCATCTGTACGGGATTGCTTACACTGGAAGTGCCAATTTTTTATCAAACATCGTCACAGGCGGTGAAGCATGGGTTCATCACCTCGAACCGGAAATAAAACGGCAATCCATGGAATGGCTCCATACCACCTCACCTCCGAAGAAAAAGTTCAAAACCGGAAGACCCATGATGACGGTCTTCTGCGATTCTGAAAGGGGTATTCTGTTTGGTGACCTCCATCATGGTGGAACGATCAACTCTGAAGTGTATTGTGCTACCCCAGGAAATTGAAGAAACGGCTTCATCGTGTTCGTCTCCATGAAAGTGAAAACGAGCTTCTCTTTCTCCATTACAACGCTAGGCTTCTCCACAAGTCTACGCACCCGAGAGGAACTCACAAAACTTCATTGGACTGCTCTTCCTTATCCACTCTACAACCCAGATCTCGGGCCTTCCGACTTCCATCTGCTTGGACCCACAAAGGAAGCACTCCAAGGGAAGCAGTAAGTGGATGATGTGGAGGTTACTGATGCAGAAAGGCGACCCGTGAAGAGGTACCATGCTGGCATACAGGCCTTCCCAGTAATATGGCGTAGGCCGTCGGATTTAACGGAGATTGTGTTGAAAAATAGGGTTTTTTAGCCAAAATAGTTGGGAACAATATGGTTTGTAGGACTCCTGACTAAAACCAACCTGCTGTTAGAAGAAAAAAATGTGTTGCATTACTTATTGAACGGACCTCGTAGTATATTTACTATAATTAATTTCCGACATTCAAGGTTAAAATATTAAATGTAGATAGTAGTTTTTTAGTAATAATTAATATTGTCTGTGTTTAATTGTAGATGACAGGTTACAACGTAACAAATAAATAATACATAATTATGCAGTATCACTGTTGCTCAGGTCAGGTTCTCTGTGACGGCAATTATGTAAGTCAAAACGGGCGGCATGTTTGCGTTTCCATCGGACGTCCACTTTACGGTGTTTAATCAGTTTATCAGAGGCATTTTAGAGGGATACTCAAACTGTATCAGTCGATAACTTCGTATTTGCTAACGCGATCAGTACGATGCGAAATCAACAGGCGGCCGCAGCGAGTGGTCAGCGCTCGCCGCGTTGCGCACCAAGTTTTCAGTTACGGACGGTCAGCCAGGAATTATCTCACCGGAGCAGTTTTGGTATGGGCTGTTATTATTGGGAGTCAGAAAGTTAAATAAATACTTGCGTGCATAGTTATATTTTTAGCACTGAGACAAAGTGTTGCATAAAAATATTTCGCAATGAGTAGCCTCAAACTATGAACTTCGCGTTTAAATCACATGCTCTGCATCGCTAGAGATTCAGAGTTTGACAGCTCTAATGAAATAGATTTTTCTTCTACAAACTTCCGTTCCCTACAGTGTTGCCAAATTTTGTGCATTTCCCGATTTAGAACTCTGAGGGAGATATTTGTCAGTCGTCTTGAACAATAACTGTTACAGAATCCGATTGACAAGTTTTGTTGTTAAACAGTAAACACTGTGGGAAGAGGCAACTATGGCAGCAGTAAAATCCTTGTGCTAGACATGCATATGGGTCCGCACGTCTTCGTTGATGGGAGTATCGCTAGCGCATTTTCTGTGTGGTCAGGGGGTTACATGGACAGCGTAACATCCTGGAACTGGGTAACCTTCCCCACAATACCTACATTTCTATAAAACACAATTTTGAAAGAAGTTGAGGCCACTGCCAGAACTGGACACTAAAAATTAGTTAAGACAAGTTTTGTAAAATAAATAAAGTTTGACACGTCATAATCGATGTCCTACAAATAAGCCAAGATGTCAGCCTGGTATCTGTCTTACGGACTCGGTCTGAGAAACGATATAGACACAGAGTAAGACGGTATCACAGGAACGGAAGTAGTACTTCAGTGGCTGAGGGCCTTATACTCGCGACGCTCGTACTCACAAAAGAATTTTGAGCTGCTCTGTAGTCCCATAACCAGATGGTAGCTGGCTGAATGCAGTAGGTTCCAGTTTCAAGTTGCCTGTTGCCGTTCCAGTCAAACCACAAGACACGATGGAACAAAACTGAAAAGGGTAAGTGCGACAAATTAATGTTTCGCTAAATGAACGGCATCTGTGCAACTTGGATAGATTGCAAAGGGATTATTATGTAAACACACTTATTTTTGCAAAACTCTATCACACCGCCACCATCTTATCTATGCCAGGGAATTATGCAAGACTGATAGTGGCATCTGTGTCGTGATACTTCAGGAGTCTACATCATTTCAGATTAATCTCTCTCGGAGCCGCCACCAACTGTCATAATGATGGGCTTGGTTTGCACAAACCGTGTAAATATTGAATGGTCATATTTCTGAAAAGACTTATAGATTTCTTAGTAATAATAAAGGCAACATAACAGAATAACGTTCAACATTCGTCGCCAGTAAGTGCGATGCAGGGCGTTCTGTGCCAAGTTCTAATAGAATTTGTTATTTGGAGCTTAGCTATACCAATCCAAACATTCTGCAACAGCCGACGTTCCGTATATACCACTGTCTCTACCATGATATTCCAGCACGTTTCTTGCTCGTGAAACATCCGAATGCCAATTTGAGCCACACGTGAGAGAAATATGGTTAGATTTCGGCATATAAACGTATACGTCTCTGAAAAAAAAACACTGGAAAAACGTAATCCGAATAATGATTAGCGATAAATACAGTTTGGTAGGAACCATTGCTTACACATTTTTATGAAAGCAGAGCGACCCTATTGGGAACTGGACCAGAAAAATCTGTCCCATAATCCGGATGCATCTCACACAGTTATCATCAACATCTACGCCCCCAAAGCATAGAGCTAACGTTCGGATACCAGTAAACGTGACCTATTACACAATTACATTCCTGAAGGCAACTATACAATAAAACCTTTAATATTTGCACTTACAGCACTGGAACTTCAGGAACAAAACGGGAAGCGATTATAAACAATTTTCCTAATTATTTAAATGTAGCCGTTGCCGACGACATTGTTCTAGAACAAGTAGCTGAGACTCCTACAGTCCTTGGTATCTCAGTCACTTAGAGTCATCAGAAAAATTACTCACTCTTAGGCGGACGTCAGCAGACGCCATCATGAATAGCACTCTAAAGACTAATCCTCACTTCACTTCGCTTCACAAAGCAGATAAAATACTTAAAGACAGATTGAATTACATGCACTCAATACAAGGAAGCTACACAATCCTTGTACCCTCATATGCTTAATGCACGAGGACGGGAAGCTTTATTTCGGGAAAGCATCATCCAGTGACCACCACGAGAGTATTTATCGATGGCAGTCAAGAAATTAAATTCTTTTATTTTTTTTTATTTTAGCGAGGTGTAAACCAGAAGCGATGCTCTATTAAACGTTGTTCTATATGACACTCATTCTGTTATTTCTACCTCCACTAAAGAATTTCATATCCAAATTTCTTTCGTAGTCAGAGGTGGTCCATTGTTTTTTCTTTAGCTTCCAACAGAACTTTATTTTACCAGACGTATTTCTGTTCAACAAGTTCTTCGAATATTTCAATATTTACAAAATCCTTAATGTACGGGAATTTCTACAGGTTTAAAACATCAGTGGGAAAATTTTTAGAGAAAACATTCCGTTAGCTTCGATTAACGTCGAAGAATGCGATTGCAGTTTGTGTCATTCTCGGCTGAAGGGGTGGAAGCAGCCCCCAAATTAAGAAAAATTAAAGCAAATGGTTCAGGCGATAGCTTGTGACAGTAGGAAATATGGGGGCGAGATATAGTCTCTACCAATTTTCAGCGTCTCTACATATTCCTTATACAGCACGTTCACAATATCCGAACGGCTTGCACTGACATCTTTTGTGTTATTACATTACCAGTGACTCCATCCCAATCGAACTATCCAATATTTCAGCGGAATTAATTCATAACACCACTTATTTGGTAGTTTTAGTGTTGACAATCCAAACATACGTCTTGAAAACACCTCTCTGACAATTTTCTTGACGAAAACTATTCACGCTGTGGCCACATCATTGTATACAACATTCATCTACTGAGTGACCGTGAGTGTTCCTCCTCAGTGAGTGAAAGGTCAGCTTTAAGTTTAGTCGGACGGAGAATTATCAGTCGTACTTTTCGCAACATTTGGTGACAAGAATAACGTGAAATGGGGTAATGGAATTAACAGTAAAATTTTTCACAGCCTAAAACACAGGATACTAAAAAACAAGTCAAGCGGTAGTACACTGGTGTCCATCAGCGAAGCACACTCAAGGAATGAGAGCATGTTTTTTGAACTGGATGTTGGAAATGTTGCAGAACAAGATAAAAGTTAATCAGAAGCCATTTGATAGACAACAGAGTTTAAAGCACGTAATTATATAATTTTCAGCAACTTCTGAACTATAACAACGCCATAGATAATAGAGAATATAGTTACTTCCATCTGATATACATTGTTCACAGTGAAATGGCATGATCGCTCTAAGTTATTTCAGGACCTCTATCCGCTGATGTCACAACCATTACTGGGCACGCATAGCAGTGCATCCGAGACCAGATCTGTTGAATTCTTTACCAGAGACCTTGGCACAAAAGATGATCCCTTTTGATCGTCCAGATTTAGATTTCCCTAAACTGCTTAACGCATAGCGGAACAGTTTCTCTGTTAACGACAGCTATTTTTTCCCTCGTCTTTCCCCATTTCGAAATTGTACTTCGGCTCTTAACACAGATCTTGTTGTCATCCAGAGACCTCAGTGCACAGCACATGCAGTTGACACCAAAATTTGCGTGATATTCATCCACTTGAAGAACACAGGCATTATTAAGCATACAAATACTATGAATACACTGTGGTGACAAAAGTGATGGTATACTTCCTTATATGGCGTCGTATCTCCTTTTACCCGGCATAGTGCAGTAACTCCACTTGACAAGCACTCAACAAGTCGTTGGAAATCCTCTGCAGAATTACTGAACTATGCTGCCTCTATAGTCATCCATAAATGCGTAAGTTTGCCGGTGCAGGATGTTGCGCACGAATTGGCCTCTCGATTACGTCGCACAAAATGTTCGATGGGTGGCCAGACCATTCGTTCTAATTGTTCACAATGTCTTTCAAACCAGTCGCGAAAAATTGTGGCCCAGTGACATGGTGCACTGTCATCCACCGGGACACGAAGTCCATGAATGGCTGCAAATGTTCTCCAAGCCGAACATAACCATTCCCAGTCAATGATCGATTCAGTACCCAGTACGTCCCATGTAAACACAGCTCACACTATTATGATGCCACCACCAGCTTGCACACTGCCTTATTGACAACTTGGGTCGTTGGCTTCTTGGAGTCTGTGTGACACTCGAACCCTACCATCAGTTCTCACCAGTTGAAATCGGGGCTCATCTTACCAGGCCACGGTCTTCCAGTTGTCTGTGGTCCAACCGACATGTTCACGAGCCCAGGGGAGGCGCTGCAGGCGATGTCTTGTTCTTAGCAAAGGCGTCGGTCGTCTGCTGCCATTCCCCATCAACACCAAATTTTTTCTCACTGTCCTAAAAGATACGTTCTTCGTACGTCGCACATTGATGTCTGCGGTTATTTCACTCAATGTTGCGTGTCCCGGTCATTATGTGAAGATCCTCGACCTCTTCGTTATCCGTTGTGAGAGATAATTCCTGAAATTTGATATCCTCGGCACACTCCTGACACTGTGGATCTCAGAATACTGAATTCCTTAAGGATTTCCGAAATGGAATGTCCCATGCGTCTAACTCCGCCTACGATACCGCGTTAAGAGTCAGTTAATTCCCATCGTCGAGCCATCATCTCATCGTAAACATTTTCACATGAGTCACCTAAATACAAATGACAGCTCCGCCAGTGCATTGAGCTTTAATATCTTGTGTACGCGATAGTACCGCCATGTGAATAAGTGCATAAAGCTATCCCATGACTTTTGTGAGCACAGTGTATGCTCAAATACTTTTATTGTTTTTTGTGGTGGTCTTTAGTCCGAAGGCTACTTTGATGTAGATCTTCATGCTAGTCTATTTTGCGCAAGCTGCTCATCTGTGCATAACTTCCACTACCTACGTGCATTTGAACCTGCTTACTGTTTACAAGCTTGGTCTCCTTCTACAATTTTTACCCACGATCCCCCCATACGCTTCCCGCCATTACCAAAGTAATAATTCCCTGATGTCTCAGGATTCGTCCCATTAGCCTATCCCCTCTTTTCGTCGAATAGTGCCTTAAATTTCTTTTTCCCCAGTTGGATTCAGTAATTCCTCATTTGTTAATTGACATATCCATCTAGTTTTCAGCATTCCTCCATAGAACCACATTTCTAAAGCTTCTGTTCTCTTCTTGCCTGAAGTGCTTATTATCCACATTCCATCTCCATACAAGGCTACACTACAAACACCTTCATAAAAGATTTCCTAACACCTAAATTGATATTAGATGTTAACAAAATGTTCTATTTCAGGAATGCCTTTCGTGGTATAGCCAGTCTTTTATATCCTGTCAACTTTGCTGCCTAAATAGCAAAACTCATCTACGACTTTTAGTGTCTCATCTCCTAATCTAATTCTCTCAGCAACCTCTATATTCCATTACCCCTCGTTTACTTTTGTTGATATTCATTTTATAAGCTCTTTTCAGGACACTGCACATTCCATTCAACTGCTCTTCCACGTCGTTTACCGAACGTGGTGGCGTCGTGGTTAGCACACTGTGCTCGGTTCAAGTCCTCGTCCGGCCTTCCAGATTTAGGTTGTCGGTAATTTCCCTGAAACGCTCCTTGCAAATGCCAGGATGGATCCTTTGAAAGGGTACGGTAATCTTCCTTCTCCATCCATGAAACATTACGAGTGTGTGCTTCGTCTCTATGTTATCTTGCATACTTCCACAGTCACTCAACGACGACATCTTTCCATACACGACAGTGTCATCTCAAACAGCATCAGCTGCTGCTCACCCTGTCCATTACATCATTTATGTATATAGAAAATAAGAGCGGTTCTATCACACTTCCCTGAGTTACTCTTGACGAAACCATTGTCTATATTGAACACTCTCTACCGACGACAACGTACTGGGTTCTATTACATAAAAAGTCTTGGAGCTACTCACATATCTGAAAACCTAAACCGTAAGCTCGGGCCTTCGTCAACGGTCTGCAGTAGTTCAAACACTTTGAGAAAATCTAGGCATATGGATTCTGTCTGCTGCCCTCCTGGTATGTTATGGAAGTTTCATACCCAGGTCAGCAGTTTACAGCAGGGCACTATTCTAATATTCTGATGTCAAGGAGGGCATCCGGCCACCAAAAAATACTACCATTGCCTTAATCTATGTAACAATGCCAACTCTGTAGAAGAAACAGGAATACGTGAAAGTAGGAGAATAAGAAGAAGACATTATTCTAACATTCCTAGTCCAGTTTTGTAGTACAGTACGGAATTGTCAGAAATAGAATGATAACATTTACAGTAACTCGCCCCTCAATATCGACGGGTCATAGAAGTGTAACCATTTCTTTCTATGACTTTTATTCGTAACACACGTAGCGTAATGTTAACAATTTGTAACGTCAGACTCACACACTCTGTAATTATTTCCGTTGAAAACTGTGCTAAGTCCATCATTGATGGAGCATGAATATAACTAGATGCTCGTATTAGGAGACAGCTATTTAAATGCCTGTCTTGGTGTAAAGATTCCTGAAGAGTGCGCTCAAAGGCAATTATGGTATGGTTCAAATGACTCTAAGCACTATGGGACTTAACATCTGAGGCCATCAGTCCCCTAGACTTAGAACTACTGAAACCTAACTAACCTAAGGACACCACACACCTCCATGCCCGAGGCAGGATTCGAACCTGCGACCGTAGCAGCAGCGCTGTTCCGGACTGAAGCACCTAGAACCGCTCGGCCTCAAAGACCGGCAACTATAGTATGTTTTGTAGCTACTGGTGTCCAGAGCAGTAGGAAACAGCATATTCTTTAATTACTGCCACCTTCACTAGGACCTCTGCTAAAACTCTGTTGTGGGGTATTTTGTCTTCAAATTCAATCTGTGATTTTTTCAGTAATGGGATATCAGAGAACCCAGGCTCACATATAGTGACACATTAAAAATATTAATTCTGCTTATTTAATGAAAATAAACAAATTCTATGAACGCTGAGTGTACTCATTTCGAGTTTTCTTTACGAAACTGAAGCCAGCGATCTCATCTAAATAATGCGCAAAACAAACTCTGCACATTATCAGTCTCTCAAAGAAACCATAATGACATAAACACTTAGAATATGGGAACGAATTATGACCTTATCCATTAAACTATTTTATGTACTTGCCGTGAAACGTGTTAATGTTTTCACCGAGTAACTAACCTCAAAACACACACGTACAACAGAAATTATGGTCGGAAATTGCAGCAGACCAAAAATCGTAAATAACGTATTTATTACGAAATAAATCAAGAGGTAAAGTGAAGCAAATAAGAGTAAACTAGTATGTCACTCTCAAAAATGACAATGTCGCACACATTTGCGTGCATGCGTGTGTATGTGTGTGTGTGTGTGTGTGTGTGTGTGTGTGCGTGCGTTGCTATAGGGAGCACCTCCTCTAAGAATGAGTGAAATCCTTTCAGGGTCTTCTTTTATTTTCCCTGACAGCTGGCCGGCCGGAGTGGCGGAGCGGTTCTAGGCGATAAAGTCTGGAACCACGCGACCGCTACGGTCGCAGGTCCGTATCCTGCCTCGGGCATGGATATGTGTGATGTCCTTAGGTTAGTTATGTTTAAGTAGTTCTAATTCTAGGGGACTGATGGCCTCACATGTTAAGTCCCATAGTGCTCAGAGCCATTTGAACCATTCGAACCCTGACAACTCTGAAGTCCATAATCTTACAGTTTTTCCACCCATTTTGCTTAATATGTAATTTATGCATTACGTTTGGTTTTCTTTCGTTATATACCGATTAATTTCTTCACTCATTAGATGGTGATACTCTAGTTAGCAAATCTTCCCCTCTTTGGTTGGCACTACGATGAATTCTATGTCGAAGCGCCACGATATGAAACGCGCAGTATTCCCAAAAAGACTCCCTTACAAGGTTGCCGGTAAGAAGGGGGAGGGGGGTTAGGCGTACCGTGGCAGGTGGAGTGCCTGTCACATCTCGGATTTGCTCGTCCTTCCTGGAACTACTCTGCACAGTGCGGCATAGTATTTATCAATGCGAAGAGAAACGGTTTTTTCCGGCATTGTGCGGTTGTTAGCACTTTTGTGAGTTTTGCAGAATCGTAGTGTCAGCGCTTTTTGTCTTTCGCTACTTATTCGTGATATAAAGGAAGTTCACAGGTCCTGTGGCTGCTTACAGAGAAAGGGGTAGTCTACCGATCTATCGGCTCTACTTTTACAGCTGAATTGGAGTCACAGACGGGAAGTATGAGAATTCACCATATCTATTACGTAGTCATACAATCATCGGATACCGCAAATTTATTATGGAAAGGCATTGCAACACCACGTAAAAGGAATTTAAAGATCTTGTTGACGATGAAACAGGAAAAATTACAATGATCGACTGACGATTTGTATGGGGTTCATTGTTTTGTACATCAGGAAGCACTTAATGCTCAATTATCAGGTAGGGATCACGTAGTGAAATTTGTGGTACAAACAGTAACTTTTTGAAGTCGTCATTTGTTACAGTTTTCGATGGAACTGAAAGAAGAGTATAGAGACTTTATACGTATGTTACTGAAAAGAACCTTTGTTAAGTCAGGGGATAAGACGAGAACGATTTTTCGATTTAAGACGAGTTGTTGTTGAGATACTAAAGGAAAAAGAAAAGCAGGAACGAAAATTTGAACATCCGTAAAGGATTACAGCCCTCTCTCCTGAAGTGGACTTTACTGTAGACTACCCACAGTAAATCGTTGCAAAGTAAGAAACAGGTTATTTATGACTTGGTGGTGATGCATTTAAGAAGAAATTGGCATTGAGGGAGGGTCAGTTTCTGACCATGAAACTGTCTATTTCCCTGAGCTCACTGGCCTTAAAGAAACCGCGAATTTTGAAGAATTCATTGCGGCGTTGAAATAATTACAGGAAAAGTTTTCTAAGCGTTTTGTGGAGACTGCCAATCTTACAACTGTTTGAGCTGTTTGAAAGTCCATTTGCCATTCCAGTTGAAAGTGCTCCTGCACATGTGCACATGGAACCAATTGATCTGCAATCCAATTCTCGGTTAAAAGGAAATTCTTTTACTATAAAACTTTCCATGAGTTCTAAGTCGTTTTCCCTGGTACAAGTTTCCACGTCCCTATAATGAGGTTGAAAACGTGATGCAATGTCTAAATCAAAATGTGTGTGTGTGATAGGCGTTCTTTGATTATTAAACTAATTGAGTCACAATTACGTGACAACCTATGTGACTTAATTATGCGAAATTGTCTGCATGTCTGTCTGTATGCCGACAGTTTGTACCAGATATAAATTTTATTATGTCTTCAGCGCTCCAAAAATAATAAAATAGTGCTGAAAGCTTCCTGTTTATGATCAGTTTTGTTACGAATATTAGGATTAAGATACATGCAGTACCTTCAGTGTTCCTCGCATTGGCACCTAAATGCGGTGCGTTCACAGTTTCCTTCTCTTGCCGCTCAGACAGCGTGGCGTGATAGTAGGGCAGTAGTGCAGCTAGGGGACAGACCTCTAATGAAGAGGTCTGTATCTAGAGCTTAAGCTCGATCGAATTGCTCGGTGCACGCAGTTCCCCGAAAAACCTACAGATGTCAGTACAGCCGCTTTGAACGCGGAGAATAACTGCATTCTCTTTCCTCCGGGCTCGTTCAAAGAATAATGTGCTCGAATGGCCCGACCGTTTAGTTACACATTCCCCTCTCAGTCGTCCGCTGCAGGATCGCACCGCGTGAACGCGAGACAAAGGAGGGTGTGAAAGCGAAACTTGATAAGTTGTCTCGAAAGCACACATCGTCATTGCGAAAGACGGTGGTCGTAACAGTGTCTGAGAGAGATTTTCACCAGTGAGTGATTAGGACGGAAATCACGCCTACTTTGTCTCAGATACTCTGCTTTCCTGTCATGCAGTTCCACCACCACATTCCTGAAGGCACGTGTTTAAAGAACACAACGAGGTGTGAGTTTGAAAAATTTCCAGTTTCAATAAAAGCTATGGTAACTAAGAAGTGCGTGGAAATGGTGCCAGAGATCTTAGTTCATTTGTATTAAAATAAGGTGTACAATTCAGCAATTTATGTCAGGAGCTTGTAAAACCTGGCTCAGATTTTGAACGTGTGGATATTTCCTAAATTTCTCCTCGTTCTACGTAAGTAGCACGAAATATTGAGAGAGGAGCTGATGAAAAGCTTGAAAAGCGAATACAAGGCCTATTACTGTCCAGGACTTAGGCTTGAATTCATGTACATGAACAATGGAAATGAGGACCGAAACATATCGGAAAAGGTGTTACCTATCTACTACCGCGCACTTTGTTAATCAAGAGTAGGCACAGCAAAATATGGTACTGGTGACTACTCACTTTTCTGGCAAGAAAAATCTGGAGAATTTATTAAGGAGCACATTGAGGAAACGTTATTTAACTTAGGAATAAATCCACAGCATGTTAACAAGATTTCATTTGTGAGGTGCAAATATATGCAGGGCATTGCAATCCTTTCAGAATTACAGAAGCTCTGAACACAGTCCTGAAATACATCTTCAATGACAATTATTTGAAAACTAAGAATTCATTAGCTTGTTCCACGATTTATGTTGCCAACGATACTGTATGTTTGACAAAGAAAACTGTTGTCGTGAATTCATTAGAGATAAGCTTGAAGCAAGAAACGGAGACTAACTAAGCTACATGTTTAGAATACTACAGTCTGCAATTATGTAGTAGATAAAATCATGGAATTGCTTGAGGAGAAGGGCGACTCTGAAAAACTTAACGGTTACAGCAACAACACTACAAAATATCTCGAGCCATTTTCAGAGCCATTAAAAGACGCAACACAAATCCTGGAAGGCGAGAAGTATGCTACAGTTCAGTGTTTTTTTATGGGTGTATAAACTGAAGAGTCGTTGTAACACATGAACTGAAGATACAGAGGCACAGTTTCTTGTTTAATACACACGCTGCATGTCCAGCAAAAGAAAATCGTACGAAACTCGAAACGACATCTTCAGTATCAATCGTATATTGAGACTACAGAACAACTGTCTTATTATTGCCTATGAACTGTAGATATTATGAGTGCTGCTTGCGTCTCACAGAATAGTAACAGTTCTGTGGTCGCCCTACCGATTAATAATCATTACATACGTTTTTGATAAAGATGGGCCGTTAAATACTGTGCGTTAAATTTGCGATGAAATACCAGGTCAAGGTAAGCTAGCACAATGTGACAGTAACGTCTTACCCTGTTTTTGGGATGTTTGAAGCTGTTTATTTAGGGCCGCTGCGAGAATGTCAGTCTCGCTCACCAGTGAAAGAATGCTCTCTCTATTTTCGGATTGAGTTGCCTGTGGGCAACGTCATGTAGAATATACCGATGAGGTTGATTTGTATTTAACTCGAATGAATAGTGGCTACGTCGACGATCCTCCTGAGATACGTGAAATATATTCGCAGTTGTGAATACGAGAAACCATCGGCTGTATAAGGGAATGACGGTAATTAAAATTTGTTCAAAAATGGCTCTGAGCACTATGGGACTTAACATCAATGGTCATCAGTCCTCTAGAACTTAGAACTACTTAAACCTAACTAACCTAAGGACAGCACACAACACCCAGCCATCACGAGGCAGAGAAAATCCCTGACCCCGCCTGCAATCAAACCCGGGAACCCCGGCGCGGGAAGTGAGAACGCTACCGCACGACCACGAGATGCGGGCTTAAAATTTGTGCCGGACGGGCGCACGAACCCGGATTTCCCTCTTTTCGCGAGCGGTTGCCTTACCACTTTTTTTCTTTTTCTAATTTTTTATTTTTGGTGCTTTACCAATCTTTTTTTCTGTCAGGAAGGACGAAATGGAAGGGAGAGTGGAGAGGGCAGAGCAGGCAGGGGTCGTAACCCGAGGACTGGCCACAGTGTCGCCCGCGCCGTCAAGGGATTATGAGTGGTGAGGGGAAATCAATAGTGGGACCTATATTTTATTTTCTATTATGTTTTATTTTTATTTATTTATTTATTTTCTTGCCACACCTAGAATACGTACAGTTAGCATCGCAACGTGCACCAAGTAAACAAAATAAATAATCTCGGAACCACGGCGGGGCAATATGTATGAATAAACAGATGTCCTTCGTAGCACGATCCAGAAAGGTGCGCCGTAGCTCTCCTTACGCTTGACCATCCAAGTGCATCTTCACGCTTGTCACAGGTCATTCCATCAATAATGAGTGTTGTTCTCGTCCGCTCAGTCCGCGACGCTTTTACGTTTACTAAATGATCCAGAAACGAAACATGCTCTTCTTTGGATCTCGTCTATTTCCTCTATCAGTCCTATTGTACGGATCTCATACAGACGAGTAATATTCAAGTATTGGTCGAACGAGTGTTTTGTAAGCTACTTGCTTTGGTGGACGAAATTTGCTAAGCATTTTTCCAGTGAGTGTCATTCTGTCTTCTGACTTAGTCTAGATTAATTTTATGTGGCCTCCACTTCAAATCGCACTGTGCGCATAGTCCTAGTTATCTTATGGAAGTAACTGCTTGCAGTGATTGTCCTGCACTTTCAGTAGCCCAATAAAGGCTCTTTCTGTTTATGTATTCGCAGTACCTTACATTTGTTTATGTTGAGGGTCAGTTGCCACTCCCTGCACCAAGCGTCGGTCCTCTGCAGGTCTTCCAGAACTTCATTACAATTTTCTAGCGTACTGATTTCTCTATATACAACAGCATCATCCGCGATAAGCCTCAAGGAACTTCCGAAGTTACTTACTGGGTCATTTAACCTATACACATTGCCGTATAAAAAAGTCGCAACACCAAAAATAATTAGTGTAGAGCAATGAAATTTTGGGTATACATATGTCTAGGTAACATATTTAGGTGATTAACAATGAAACATCACAGTATAATGTTAGTGCAAGATAAACCACTTTAGAAGTGAAATGCTAGAACATTAATAAGCCGTGGCCGGCCTGTGTGGCCAAGCGGTTCTAGGCGCTTCAGTCTGGAACCGCGCGGCCGCTACGGTCGCAGGTTCGAATCCTGTGTATGATGTCCTTAATTTAGTTAGGTTTAAGTAGTTCTAAGTTCTAGGGGACTTATGACCTCAGATGTCGAGTCCCATAGTGCTCAGAGCCGTTTGAACCATTTGAATAAGCGGTGAATGCAAGCATAGGACCGATGACCTCGTAGTTTGGTTTCTTTCCCCCTCTTTTAAACCAGCCAACCAATGCAAGCATGCAGACGTGCATGTACTATGTTATACAGGTGCCGGATGTTAGTTTGTGAAATGGAGTACCACGCCTGTTGCACTTAGTCGGACAATATAGGCACGGTTAATGACGGTTGTGGATTTCGCTGGAGTTGTCGTCCTATAATGTCCCATATGTGCTCAACTGGAGACTGATCTGGTGATCGAGCAAGCCAAGGGAACATGTCGACACTCTGTAGAGCATATTGGGTTACAACAGTGATATGTAGGCGAGCGTTATCCTGTTGCAAAACACCACATGGAATGCTGTTAATGAATGTGCAGTACAATAGGTCTAATCACCGGACTGACGTAAAAATTTGCTGTCAATGGTGTGTGTGCGATAACCACACCAGACGACCTGCTGTGAATCGAAATCGCAAACTGAGCCATAGCTCTAGGTGTAGGTCAGCTGCGTCTAGGACTCAGGCAGGTTGGTTACAGACCCTCAACTGACCTCCTTCTAACCAACACAACGCTATCACTGGCACCGAGGCAGGACCAGCTTTCATCAGAAAACACGACAGACCTCAAAAAAAAAAAAAAAAATAGGTTCAAATGGCTCCGAGCACTATGGGACTCAACTGCTGTGGTTATCAGTCCCCTAGAACTTAGAACTACTTAAACCTAACTAACCTAAGGACATCACACACATCCATGCCCTAGGCAGGATTCGAACCTGCGACCGTAGCAGTCGCACGGTTCCCGACTGCGCGCCTAGAACCGCGAGACCACCGCGGCCGGCGACAGACCTCCACCTTGCCTTGCAGTGGTCTCTCACTTGACACTACTGCAGTCGCAAATGGCGGTGGTCTGGGGTCAGAGGAATGCATTTTATTGGGGACTGGCTCGGAGCTGTTCTTGAATTAACCGATTTGTAACAGTTCATTTTGTCACTGTACTGACAACTGCTGCTGAAATTGCTCCTGCAGATGCAGTACGATGCGCCAGAGCCGTACGCCAAATACGATGGTCTTTCCTCTTCGTAGAGACACGTGGCCGTCCAGAAGCTGCTCTTCTAGCGACCGCACATTCTCGTGACCATCGCTGCCAGCAGTCATGTACAGTGGCTACATTACTGCCAAGTCTTTCTGTAGTATCGCAGAACGAACATCCAGCTTCTCGTAGCCCTATTACACGATCTTTTTCAAACTTAGCGAGGTGCTGATAATGGCATCTTTGTTGCCATAAATGCATTCTTGAATAACATCAACTCACCTCGACCAATCTAAAAAGTAGTTATCGTTCACGACAAAAGCATATTTAAAGCAAACCTGATTTACATCCTCATAGTGGCGCTACTATTGTCACTGTTATGCGATTCGCGTAAAAACTGCTTAGACATCACCTTTCAGATGTAGAAACAAGGCTACCAACTTCCGTTTCTGTCGTTGAACTCCTTCTTGTAGTTGCGATTTTTTCCCGTTAAAAGTTGTGAAAAGTAATGCCCGAAGTTACTTTTACGTCTGATGACTTCTCTCCGTCCAGAAGGACATGCTGTGTTCTTTCCGTCAGAAACTCCTTAAACTAGTCACACAGTTCTACTAAATATTACGTAAGCCCTTGTTTTGTTCATTAGGCGCCAGTGCTGAACAGCGTCGAATACCTTTAGAAAGTCGAGGAACACGGTATGTAGCTGGGCGTCTCTATCTACTGCTTTCTGTGTCTCGCCGGCCGGCGTGGCAGAGCGGTTCTAAGCGCTTCAGTCTTGAACCGTGCGACCGCTACGGTCGCTGGTTCGAATCCTGACTCGGGCATGGCTGTGTGTGATGTCCTTAGGTTAAATAGGTTTAAGTAGTTCTAAGTTATAGGGGACTGATGGCCTCAGAAGTTAAGTCCCACAGTGGTCAGAGCCATTTGAACCATTTTTTCTGTGTCTCGTGAACGAATAGAGCGAACTGTATTTTACGCGATCGTTGTTTTCAAAAGCCTTGTTGGTTCCTACAGAGGAGATTTTCAGTCGTATAATACGCGACCGCAAACCATGTTCCGAAATTCTACAACAGACCGGACGTCAGAGATATAGGCCCATAGTTTTTTGCGTCTGTGCGGCAACCCTTCTTGAAAACCGGGATGACCTCGGCTTTTGTTCAAACATTAGTAACACTACGGTCTTCAAGAGCACTACGGTACATTGCTGCTAGAAGATGAGCAAATCTTTCTCACAGTCTCTGTAGAATCGAACTGATATTCCGTCAGGTCCAGTGGCCTTCCATCGGTCGGGCGATTTCAGTTTCTTTTCCATCCTCGATCACTTATTTCGATGTCTGTCATTTTGTCGTTGGTACAACGATTTAATGGAGGAACTACAGCGTGATATTCCTCTGTGAAACAGTTTTGGAAAAAGATGTCTATTATTTCGGCCTTTCTTTTTAATTCTCTGTTTCAGTTCCGTTATGGCCACTGAGTGCCTGGACAGATGACTGTGATCTGTTTACTGATTTAACATGAGATCAGAACGCATAGGATTTTGTTTCAATTCGGTAGCTAGTGTTTTGCTATCGTATTCGTTGAACGCTTCACGCATAGCCGTCCTTACGCTACTTTTGGATTCTATTAGTTTTTGTTCATCTGTGAGGCTTTGGCTGCGTTTTAATTTGCAGTGAAGCTCTCTTTGCTTTCGTAGCAGCTTTCTAACGCGGTTGTCGAGCCAAGGCAGTCTTTCCATCCTTTATAATGTTGCTGGGGACATACTTGTAAAAAACGCATTGTGCGATGCTCTTGAACTTTTCCAAATGGCTCTGAGCACTATGTGGTCATCAGTCCCCTAGAACTTAGAACTACTTAAACCTAACTAACCTAAGGACACCACACACATCCATGCCCGAGGCAGGATTCGAACCTGCGATCGTAGCAGTCGCGCGGTTCCGGACTGAGCGCCTAGAACCGCAAGACCACCGCGGCCCATTTATACTCAACATTGTCGGTGCTGGACATGAAATTTTCATGATTATCTGTCAGGTAATGTCAAATCTGTCCCTTGCCATTCTTGTTAAACAGAAATATCTTTCTGCCTTTCTTTGTATTCCTGTTTACAGCCGTCTTCAATGATGCTGTAATGGCCTTACACTGAGGTAACAAAGCCCATTGGACGAATCCTATTCCTGATTACCGCTGTCTTAAGTGATGCTGTAATGGCCTTACACTGAGGTAACAAAGCCTACAGGACGAATCCTAAGACCGTATCGGACCTCGTTTCGTACGGCGTAGTGCAACAGCTCGACGTGGAACGGACTCAAGTGGTTGGAAATCCCCTGCAGAAAATTGAGTCATACTGCCTCTACAGCCGTCCATAATTGAGAAAGTGTTGTTGGTGCAAGATCTTGTACGCAAACTGACCTCACGATTATATCCCATATATCCCATAAACATTCGATGGGATACATGTCGGACAATCTGGGTGGCCAAATCATTCGTGAAAATTGTTCAGAATGTTCTTCAGCCCACTCGTGAACAATAGTGGCCCTGCAACATCACTCATTGTGATCCATAACATCAAATCGGTGAAAGGCTGCAAATGGTCTCCAACTACCAGAATATAGCCGTTTCCAGTCAGTGATCTGTTCAGTTGGGCCAGCGGACCCAATCTATTCCATGTATACACAGCACACATTATTTTGGAGTCACCACCAGCTTGCACAGTACCTTATTGACAACTTGGGTCCATGGCTTCGTGAGGTCTGTGCCACACTCGAACCCTACCATCAGTTCTTACCAGCTGAATGGATTCATCAAACCAGGCCACGGTTTTCTAGTCGGATAGGGTCCAAGCAATATGGTCACTAGCTAGAGGCGCTAGAGGCAACGTCGTGCTGTTAGCAAAGGCACTCTCGTCGGTTATTTGTTGCCATAGCCCATTAACGCCAGATTTCGCAGCATTGTCCTAAGGGATACGTTTGTCGTATGTCCCAAATTGATTTCTGTGGTTATATCGCGCAGTGTTACTTGGCTGTTAGCACTGACAACACTACGTGAACGCCACTACCCTCGGTCGTTAAGTGGGGGCCGTCGGCCACTGCATTGTCCGTGGTGAGAGGTAATGCCTGAAATTTGGTGTTATCACCATATTCTTGACGCTGTGGATCTCGGAATATTGAATTCTCTAACGATTTCCGAAATGGAATGTTCCATGCATCAAGCTCCAACTACCATTCCGCATTCAAAGTTTGTTAATTCCCGTCGTGCGGCCATAATCACGTCGGAAACGTTTTCACGTAAATCACCTGTGTACAAATGACAGCTCCGCCACTTCATCGCCCATTTATACGTTGTGTACGCGACAGTACCGCCGTCTGTATACCATGTACATATAACTATCCCATGACTTTTGTCACCTCTGTGTATGATCCCCTACGCTGAGTCGAAAAGTTCGTATATGTTGTCACTAGCAAGACTTAGATGTCATCTTCACTAGTTGGTTCTCTGATTAATTGCTTAAGATACTTCTCGCGTAAGGCACTTAGAATAACTTCACATGATTCTCCAGCGTCAAGCTGGCCCTCCAATACCGTCAGGCTGAATTTCCTGTAACTACCTATTATCAGACTTAGAATTTGTTAAAGTACAAAATTATAATGTCGATGTCATCATTGTTACTTATAGTCTAATCACACAGAAGGACACACACTGTTCTGCTGATTAATTCAAGATGTCGCACTAAGTTTCACAGTTGATAAATCTCCTTCCATTAATAAAAACGTCATTTGCACGACTGCGCAGTTATAGTGTATTACTAATAGGATTTAAAATAGATTGCTGACAAACAAAATAGGAGACCAACGTAGTGGAAAACTGTCTGTCATTTCTTTTAGTGAAGTTCGTTTCCCTGTATATTTAACAGAATTTCAATAAAAAATAAAAAATAAAGTAACTTTATAAATTATGTGAAATATATGTATTCTACCAGGAACTGTGTGTATGATTGCTGTTAGGTGAAGCTGTTTTATTTGATTAATTAAACAGACTATCTGTTAAATAAAATACATTTTATTGGCACAGTATGAAGTTGGCAACAAAAGTAGGTAGGCCTACCTCAGAAGATGCATCTTGGCAAGTTCTTTAAACTGACAACTTGATTGCTACTGTATCAGTCTTGGTTAAATAATTATAAATTTTGAAAGATTTATCGAGTAATACGTTCGTCATAATTGCCTCAAAATGATCAACGTGTCATCCTTTTTTAAATGATGTATCATGGTTCTCTGTATCTCGCATGGCTGGCGCTAAACAGACAGCTAAGTAACACGCTGCCATCACACATACTCAGATAACCAGGGTGGCGGAAGTTCCGAGTGTGCCATTACTTGGCATTTTTGTGCGGCCCCTTGTCGCCTCTACAATGGCCAGCACGGCACCGCACTGACAGCTTTAGACGGCTTTGCCACATCCCCTCTACCGCTGGTCGCACCAGGCGCTCTGGAGAGCTTTTCACGTCACATAGAGTAAAAACAACAGAAAAGAGCCCGTTAGAAGATACTCAACGTAAAAATAGGAGGGGATAGGTGAGATTGAAGCTCAAATGAAAACTATATCACATTATGTTGACACTATCAGACGAAAAGCGGTTAGATTTGATACTTGTACGATCAGAATGAAAACGTATGGGACGACCAGAAGATTGTGAGAGGAAGCCAGAAAGGGCAATTGCAAAGGTAAACATGCTGTAACCGCTGTACCACAGCTCAAGGACACAGAAGGATGAAGAAAAATGGTAGTGATTCAACCAAGGAGCAGACAAGAGAAGAGCATGCTGATGAACTCAGAAGAATAGTCGGAGAGAAGGACAGAGAGATGGAAGGCTTCCTGAGAAGCAAAGGGGAAGATCATCCGTGATTTTACAGAGAACCAGAAAGGTAGCAAATGTATTACATCAGTTTTCTTATTTATTATATAGTGGGTTCTCTAACATTGTCTGTCATTCCATGCCTACCTGAGAACACATATCTATCCGGTTTGTAGATTTCAATGAATTATTATTATTATTATTATTATTATTATTATTTTATTATTATTATTATTATTATTATATAACAATGAACAACAATTCTTTCGATCTATCCCTTTTTAAAAATGACATCATCATAACTAGCAAGGTCTTGGTATCCAGACCAGAGGGTTTCAGTTGCATCTGACATGTATCTGTGTTCTGAAATTTATAAATGAATTCAGGCCAAAATACATAACCTGTAGTAAAATATCACCGCTTTATTTCCTTTTTAAACTAACTTAATCTGTAGATGACTCCTCCTCCCGAATGTAAAATGAGTTTTTTAATATAATTTTTCCCAAAACGCAAAAATGTAAATGAATAAAACATATCATCGAAAAGAAATCATACAGATGAGGGCAACAATGAAGAGCTAGTGGTGTGCTGGAAGGCAAAATTGGTGTTTAAAGAAGGAAATCTCCATATAAAAAAGGGAATCTCCTGACTGATTCACTGACTGACGATCATCCAGCCAAAACCGCTACGGATAGAAGTTTAAAATTTGGAAAGGGTGTTGATCTTATACTGTAGACATAGTTTAAGAATGTATTTTTCGAAACTCCACCCATAAGAGGGTAAAGCAGAGGACGAAAGGTTTTCTGGAAACACGTCGCTATTACGGCTGTTTTGAAGCTAGAACTACGAAAATTGGTATTTGATTTCTCGGGCAGAAATTTAAAAAATACATATTTCAGCGTTTTAGGAAATTCAACCACTAAGGGGTAAAACAGGGGATGAAAAGTTTTATGAAAATATTTCATTTTGATAGCATTGTTAATGCGAAATCTATGGAAATTGGTGTGTGACTTCTCGATCAGAAATAAATAAGTATGTGCTGGGGGATGAAGGTTTCTATGAAAATATCACCAAAAGAACACAAAAGGAGTTATTAACAAAAACGTTCGATTCTAGCTACCAGAATCGCTTTTCGGTTAGAAGTACATTCGTAAAATACCATGCTTCTGTGACATTAATTACCGTAAAAAGTTTAGAAGGCATTGCAATTTGTGAACGAAAGCAAAGAAAGCTATTTAGCTGTCACAACGACAAATCGTCTTTGTCAGAATGGCATAGAAAAAGATACGGATTTGAATGCATTAATTTTTATTAGGCCTATTGTATTTTTATAAAATTATTTTTGTAGTAATTACTTCGCAAACTAAGCGCTACTCATAACAAAACGACTCTATGTACAGGGATATTCGTTTGATGTGACTAGGCACACTGTTTCTAGATTGTTGATATGTACATGAACAATGTTTGTAAGTATACATAAATTCAGTTAATTTTTTTTAAAATATGCAAATCATATAGGAAGAACTGCTTAATTAAATTCTAATATAGTGTCTGCAGCTTTGTTTCCGTAGACTAGATACACTGTTTACACAGTATGTAGATTTACACATGAGCAATGATCATAACAACATATAGATTCTATTAAAGAAAAACAAAAGGTGTGTGCAGACCCTACAGACTACGCGAACGAAGCAGCAGGCGCTAAGCTAGTCTAGTACATTTGGCGGCCTGTCAGAGTAGCTGAACTCGTTAACGCGCCACTTTCGGGATTCTGGGAGGTGATTCACCTACCCGATAAATTTAACCATTCTTTTTTCAGAAACAGGATCATTTTGAGATCAAAGCCTTTATCATGCACAGACTGAAATAATCAGTTGCGATACTGACGTCAACGAAGAGTATCAGAATTGGCCAGTCTATGCGCATGCTTACTTTGTAAGGTTTCCATTTGAGTTTATGTATGGCTCCGTGACCATATGCTACTGACAAAACGACCTTAAGAACTAAATGGTGTAATAATTTCGTCTTAATTCGTTCTAAGGCCGCTCCGAACTCCAGTAGTTCAGCTAAAACCGATACGCCACCAACCAGATTCCAAGTAACGGGCCTATCGTATACAACGATAGCAGCCTGCCTTTCCAATATTGGTTCCCGCGCAAAGCTTGACTCAGTGCTTGCGACATACGTAAAACAGCTTGTATTAAACCTAGCGCTAACTGGTAAGATTCTCATACACTATTCCCTAGTGTAAGGAAACTGAACACAATACTGTATCACCGCCTTAGTATGCGGGATGACTAGAAACTCAAAGTATAATGAGCACAACACGTTATGGGAAAATTATTCAACGTTCATCCTGAAAATCATGATTTTTCTGTGCAGAAATGAAGTACCCTATAATGAAGTACAACAGAAAATTTAACTAGAAGCGTCACGCTAGAATACTTTGTGTTCCACGGACCACAGTAAACTACTCAACACGAAGGCTATTACAGAGCAAGCTACAGACGTACACCGATTCCAGAAGGGCCCAGGGAATAGCAGCGAGAGAAGCTCAATAACGGCAGCTAGAATTGCGGGAAGTTATGCCCGCGCGCTGTGGCCACGGGAACACGACATCGTGACCGAGCTACGCTTCGCAGTGGAACATCAGACACGCCTTTCATCAAAATGGTGGGACAATGGTACTTCACACAAACACGCAGATTGCCATGTAAGATGTTACATCTTTGGGCTGAGTATGAATGAAAGAAAAAATCAGAATATAACCCTTCGAGCCTCGTGGAGAGTAACAATCGTTCGTACTTGGACAAACCTGGTCAAACGAGGGAGAAACACTGAATTTGGGACAAATGTGAGAGCCCCAGGTGTCTAAGAAAGCCAGTGACTCGCTATTGAGTTGTTGAATACTATCTCGAGAGGAGGAAAAAAGGAAGGGAGAAGGAGGGAAAATTACAGTTTGACATCCCGTCGACATCGTCATTCGAGATGGATAAGAATCTCGGATTGATTCAAGATTGACAATGGAAATCGGCTGTGCCCTTTCAGATGAACCATGCACGAATTTAATGCAAATCACGGAAAATCTAAATCAGGATGACCGGGCGTGGTTTTAAACCCTTCTCCTTCTGAATGTGGATCCAGTGTGCTAACTGCTGGACCATCTCACTGCGTCAAATGTGAAACTCCTTTCAAAACGACAGAAGGAATAAGAAATGTGCTAGGCCTTCTTCTTTTTCTCTGCCTTTTCCCATTACTCTGCAGGATCGGCAAGTTAAGTGACAATTAGTGGCCAGATGCCTCCTGACGCCAGAACTAGATCGAGACCTGTGTACCCCATCTGTCTGCATCGAGATTAGCTCTCATGTTCAAGTGAGAAAACGTTTTCTAAATTCACACGTATCCTGTATCTATGGCGGGGCACGGTTACCAGCCCGGTATTCACGTAGTTGAAGGGGGAAAATCGCCTATAAACCACATCCAGGTTAGCTGGCTTACCAGCCTCGACAAGATCGTCACACAAAAAGGCTGCTGTTTGAACACTGGCTCACTGAGCTTAATTTCACAGCACACCGCTAGACAACTGAAACATCTTTCAGATTCACTTGCCACTAAAGAATATCCCTTAGGCTTCCTCATACATCTCACAGTTCAGGAGGAGTATGCTGCGAGATATCGACCAAGTACTACTACTCACATGGTTGCTCTATGCATTGCCCTTATTGGACTGATTCTTCCTTTACAAAACCACCTGTTATTTGTTTTTCCCTGTTATTTCTCACTGTACTACCTTCCTTATTCATCAGGCTTTCGCCACACTGTTTAATCGCTTAGAATCATGATATACGACGAAAATTTTAAAAATTGAGTTTTCATCCTGATCATTCCATTGCAGTAACACTAAATGGTGGAGAAACACATTAATCTATCAACCATAATGTCTAATTCTAAACTGATGTCTGCTTTCCTGCTCCCGCGATGATTACAGACGGTGATGTGTATGTACTACGCAATGTAACTAAAGAACTCCTTCCTAATAGTTTACTACAACTGCAACCATTATCTTATTTTAAAACATCTAGGCCAAAAGTTTTTTCGACATAAATTCTGCAGAGTAAGTCAATTTGGAGAAATGATCACAAGTGCATTGTACGCAAAACACAACGGTTCATATTCGTGTACCTGTTCGGTCAGTTGTAATCGCTCCAGATGTTCATAATAACAAACAATCCGCTGCAGATTAAAGTATTTAGACTACTGACGTATTTCACCATTCCTTTTACGGAAGAGAAGCAAAGTAGTCTGTTAGTTTCGATCAAGCGAAAATTGCTTGTGATGGGGCTGGACTGTTTTATGCGAAAATTGCCCATTGTAATTCTGAAACAGCATAAAAACTACTCAGGTCTGCAAGAACGTCAACTTTAATACCTGTCAATTATTTGCAACAGAAATACATGAACCATTCTAACTGCAGAATTAAAAACACTATGATTAAATATTAAATTAAACATTAAATAAAATGAAGAAGAAAGATAAGCAATTATACAAATGAATGTTGATCGACTTAGGTCCTTAACATGAGAAGTGTCATAAACTAAAGAAAAGTGCAAAACCAAGGAGTAATCATTGACAAATGAATACTTAATAGACACTATGTGATCAAAAGTATTCGGACACCTGGCTGAAAATTACAAGTTCGAGGGGCCCTCCATCGGTAATGCTGGAATTCAGTCTAGTGTTAGCCCATCCTTAGCCTTGATGACAGCTTCCACTCTCGCAAGCATACCTTCAATCAAGTGCTGGAAGGTTTCTTTGGGAATGGCAGCCCATTCTTCACGGAGTGCTGCACTGAAGAGAGAAATCGACGTCGGTCGGTTAGATCTGGCACGAAAGCAGTGTCCCAGAATATCCCAGAGGTGTTCAATAGTATTCAGGTCAGGACTCTGTGCAGGCCAGTCCATTACATGAATGTTATTGTCGTGTAACCACTCCGCCACAGTCCTTGCATTATGAACAGGTGCTCGATCATGTTGAAAGATGCAATCGCCATACCTGAATTGCTCTTCAACAGTGGGAATCATGAAGGTGCTTAAAACATCAATGTAGTCCTGTGATGTGATAGTGCCACCCAAAATAACAAGGGGTGCAAGGCCCCTCCATGAAAAACACGAAAACACTATAACACCACCGCCTGCTGTTGGCACTACTACTGGTAGATGACGTGGCTTATGAGCAGCCGCTCGAACATGAAAACCAAGTTGTCTCACCTCCGGCCTAGCTGTAATAGTACTTGTAGTGGGTCCTGATGCAGTTTGGAATTCCTGTGTGATGGTCTGGATAGATTTCTGCCTATTACACAATACGACCCTCTTTAACAGTCGGCGGTCTGTGTCAGTCAACAGACGAGGTCGGCCTGTACGTTTTCGTGCTGTACGCCTCCCTTCACGTTCCAACTTCACTATCACATCGGAAACAGTGGACCTAAGGGTGTTTAGGAGTGTGAAAATCTCTCGGACAGACATATGAGACAAGTGACACCCTATCACTTGACCACGTTCGAAGTCCTCGAATTCCGCGTAGCGCCCCATTCTGCCCTCTCACGATATCTAATGACTACTGAGATCGCTGATATGGCGTACCTGGCGGTAGGTGGCAGCTCAATGCACCTAATATGAAAAACGTATGTTTTTGGGGGTGTCCGCATACTTTTGATCACATAGTGAAAGTCTCAATACGAAAAATATTTTTATGTATTGTCTGCTTTTGTAAAAGTATAGGTTTCATTATCACTTGCTGAAAAAGAATAAGAGTTTTGCGCAATAGCATCAGCCGTGCTTGTCCAGTCATACACACACACACACACACACACACATCGTTGTGAAAAGTCTACTAAAGAATCTGCCTACACTATACTTCTCCATTCTCTTCTGGAGTATTGCTGTATGGTTTTGGATCTTTACCACATAGGATTGACAAAGAATATTGAAAAAGTTCAAAGAAAGGCAGGTAGTTTTAGCTTATCGCAGAATAGGGGAGGGATTGTCACCGAAATGATACGTGAGCTATGTTGGCAGTTGGTAACAGAAAGAACTAAATCTTTTCACAAAATTTCAATCATAATCTATCTCCTCCGAATGCCAAAGTATTTTGCTGACGCTCACATACTCACGGGGAGACGGCCATCGCAATGAAATAAGATAAATCAGAAATCGCAAGGAAAACTTTACGCTAGGTGTGGCCAAGATTTCGGCTCGCGGGGCATGCCACAGCCCGAGTGCCTAAGTGCTCGGCCTTGTTTCGCATTTTCCCGCCGCCATGCCGCGCTGAATGGGCGCGTGGAGAGGGAAGAGGGGAAAACAGCGAAAGCACCGCATTTAAATGACAGTGCAGTCGTACTTCATACGACTTGGTTTTGTCTTTCACATTTCTCAACAGGATACCTCACAAACAAGTTTTCAGTATTAATTAATTATTTTTGGCGCGCAAAAGATAGAATATAGTTTTTGTCTGATACAAGTCGGCATTCGCACAGACGCAGAGAATTTCACAGAGTTTCACACTCAATTTGCTACGTAATCGTGACTTATTTAGTTTCATAATTGAAAAATGGTCTTTCATACAAATATGTTGATCGAAACATTGCAGCACTCTTGCAGTCTCATTATGGATACTTGGAAAATTGTACTTGAGAAAAGCGATGTAGACTTCCTGGACAGTTTTAACGTACAAATATTTGTAATTACAACTGGAATTACCTTGCAGGTCAATCAGTTACATCTTTGCATGCACAGGGGCACTTTCAACTGAACGAGAGGCAGACCCACGAATATCAAAGGAAGGAAGGAAGATTATAATTTAACGCCTCGTCGACAACGACGTCGTTGGAGGAGCAGCACGAGCTCAATTTAGGGAGGATAATGGAGGAAATCGGCGTGCTGTCTCCTCTTAAAGTAACTATCTCGACATTTGCCTAGGAGGGAAATATTGCGTTGGCAGTAATTCCAACATCCGCCCCAGTTCACTCTGAAAAGTGAGTGTGCTCTGAAGTCCTCGCCGAGATGTCGAAGCGACAGAGCCAAGCCTGTCGGCTGCCCCATCCGGCCACGGAATAGACACAACTGCTGAAATTAATGCTGTCGATGACCGTTACCCGATTCTGCGGAAGATGCTTCGCCACAACATTGTACATCCGGTACGTCGTATCTACACAAGAGAGAGGCGACCACATCAGTTAAAAGCGTCCGGAGTTCACCCACGGGGAAGAGAGCGAAACTAACCCTGTTCCAGACGGTTTCGTCAAGGCGAAGAAAACCAGTAGGCGAGCCACTCTCTCTGGATGAGCTCGCAAATCGCTTCCAAGCGTTAGACATGGAACTAGAAGCCGCGGCAAAGGAAGCACGATCTGGGCCGATTGTCGTCAGATATGAGAAGGATGATGAGGAGCTCCACAGGTTCCTCATACAACTCTTCGGCAGCGAGACCTTTTCCGTCAAGTCTGCTGGTACGGACCGCTACAGGGTTACCTTAAAACTCGTTTCAGACTTCAGGATAGTCACAGCAGCCTTCTCTGCTCTTTAGATGCAATTTTACCCATACTCGTCACCGACACACAAGCTGATTACCGCGGTAGCACCTGGAAGACCTGGGTTACGTATACAACCCGTACTCCGTCTCAAAACTTCCAACACCGAGGACACATCATGAGACGCCGCCTGCTCTCATCCTAGGGAGCGACATCCCTCATAAGCGATGCGTCTAACACCTTACGAGGACTGCTACATAGTATATCGCGGCAAACGAATCTTTCAAGGAAGGATCTTCATCTTTTTATCTCCACAAAAGAGGTGTTGAATAAGTGACGTGTGGTTGGATTTTACCTGCAGATGTTGTGTACGACTTCATACACAACGGTTTGTGGCAACTGTCGTAGGAAATCTGGACTGGTGCAGAAATGTTTAGTAAACAACTGACACACCAAACAGAAGATTTACTTCACGTAAGAAGACTCATTACAAATGATGCAACAAGAAGTAGAGTCCAACTATCAATGTCATAAGGAAGAAGCACAACCGAAGGTGTCGTAGCCTAGTGGCTTCAAGCGCTGCCGCAGGCCACCCTACATTATGGTGGCAGAGCGCTGGTAGTCCAAAGCCATGGGACCCATTGCTCAGCAGACGTGCTCCATTAGGTCTGCCGGATCCCACACGAGCGCTATCGGTGTAGGACGGAAACTTGCGATTCCGTTGGCAATTGTGATGCTCCGACAGGATAGTATCGATACGTCGTAACACATACCTAGCTCCTCCCCCCCCCCCCCCCCCCCCGAGTTTTCTCACGATCGTCATGTAGTAAAGTTCAGCGAACGACGACGTGACAGGGGGAGGGGGGCTGGATGCAGGTGGCATTGAGGAGATGGGAGAAAAAACTAAGGCTGAAACTGAGGTAGCAGGCCGCTGTGACCGAGTGGTTCTAGGCGCTTCAGTCCGGAACCGCGCGACTGCTACGGTCGCAGGTTCGAATCCTTCCTCGGACTTGGATGTGTGTGATGTCCTTACGTTAGTTAGGTTTAAGTAGTTCTAAGTCTAGGGGACTGATGACCTCAGATGTTAAGTCACATAGTGCTCAGAGTCATTTAAATTTGAAGCTGAGCTCCCGCCAGCGCCCTAGCATTCGACTTCGTACCCAACAGAAGAAGTGTGTATTGTTCCTTAGGTTATGAATCATACCAATACTAGTAGCTGTTCTGACCTTCCATGATAACCCATAGCAGCCAACTGTATAAAACCCTGTTGCTGGTCCAGTATAGGGCTCAAAAACACATAATGTAATGTAATCCTGTACCAAAACTGTCTCGGGATTTACATGACGCAGGAACATAGTTAATAATTAGTTGTGATCGCCACCTAGACTGTCACAAATAGCAAATGCCTCGTATGAAAAATTACACACAGGAGAGTCATTTTCCACAGTCCTAGTCTGCATATCAGCAAAAGCAAGTATAACATACTGACTGGATTTTAGCATTCTTCTTCGCATATACTAATTTCTTCTAATCTTGCCCATTTTTCCGACATATTGTCCTCTAAAAACGTACATGAACATGGTTGTTCGTCACTGCGATTCGCAGCGTCCTCCGTCTGTGACAACCAGCGAACAGTAGGCGGGAATAGGAAAGTCTCAAACCCTAATATCTCGAAAACAGGTAAAACGACTCTCCGATTTGATGTCTTAACTTAAAGATATTTCTTCAAAGGCATGGATGACGTCATCCGATACCAGGTATTTTGTTAGTAAATGGCACTTCTTTTCTTATTTCATGGACAAATTACTGCAACGTGAAAAGTGATGTGGAAAGAGTAATGAAACATCTACAAATGTGTAAGACATGAAATGGGATAAACTAACAAACAGGCAGTTCCATTTTAAGACGTAAAATTCGAACACAAAGCAAGTTTCAGATATAGAAAACTGAGATGTGACTATCCTGAGTGAAAATAAAACACATACAGCGAAGTGTGATTGTCGTAAGGATAGTATCTATGACAACTATGATAATAATGAGTCTCGTTAGAAGAAAATTTCACTTCTCTTCAAAAGATTCTCTCAGCACGGCATATTATTCCCTCCTTCACACGTCCGCGAAATTGCCACAACGAGAAAATATGAGAAATTAGAGCTAATACAAGGTTCAATGGTAATCACTCTTCCCACGTGCCATTCATGAATGGAACGGGGAAGGGGAAACGGATAGTGGTAAGAGAAGTAGGTGTAGAAATAAGAGTAGATGTAGACGTTGCTAGTGCCTTTATCATATGGAAAACCTTTCACCCACCACTGGCGCACGATATGGCGAAACCGTCTTCAGCAAGGCAATAAACGTTACTGCCAGCTTGTAAGCTAAACGAGAAATAATTGGTGTAAAGAACGGCCCCCTATCGGTCAACTGTTCTCAGTATACGTTACCGTACCCTTTGTAGTAACTCCCTCCTCTCTTGGAAGAGGAGCGGCACAAACTTAGTCGTCTTGTATAACTCCCTCTACATGAAGTCCTGCACCCCAGTAGTAACATAATGTTCTTCTGGGACTTGCAGCAAAAGCAAATAACAACGCTACAAGCCTATTCTTTCGTAACAGCAAAAATTATTAGTCAGGATCTTTCGTCATATTTACCTAGATTCCAAATCTATGGTTCGAAATTGTTGTCTTGTCTAGTACGAACAAAAGGAAGTATAACGACTGTGACAGCTTCACCTGGCAGCAGGTCCTCCATTATCATAAATATTGTAAATAATTACTCTATACCATTCAACAAAAAACTGTCTACACAAGTTATTTCCTTTCGATTTACATCTACATCTATACTCTGCGAAGCACTGTGAAGTGCGTGGTAGAAGGTACATTCCACTGTACCAGTTATTAGGGATTTTCCCGTTTCATTCATGTATGGAGTACTGGAAAAATGATTGTTTAAATAGCTCTCTGCGTGCCGAAGTTAGTCTGATCTTATCCTTAAGATCCTTATGGGACCGATATATAGGAGGTTGTAATATTTCCTAGAGTCATCATTTAAAGCCGGTTCTTAAACCTTTGCCAGTCGACTTTTTCGGGACAGTTTCCGCCTACCTTCAAGAGACCGTCAGTTCAGCTGTTTCAAAATCACAGTGACATTCTCCCGCGGAGCAAATAAACCTGTGACCATTCGTGCTGCCCTTCTCTGTATACGCTCAATACCTTCTGCTAGTCCTGTTTGGTACTGGTCCCACACGCTTGAGTAATTTTCTACAATGGGTCACACGAGTAATTTGTAAGCAATCTCCTTTGTAGATTGACTGCTTTTCCCCAGTATTCTGCCAATAAATCGAACTCTTCTACCTGCTTTACTCACGATTGAGCCTATGTGATCTTTCCACTCCAAGTTCCTACTACATGTTACACCCAGGTATTTGTATGAGTTTACATATTCCAGCTCTGAAACATTAACATTATATTAATAGTATTCTATGTTTCTTTTTCGATTTTTGAAGAGCGCAGTTTCACATTTTTGAGCACTTAATGCAACTTGCCAATCATTGTACCTCTTTGAAATCTTATCAAAGTCTGACTCCATATTTGCACAACTTCGTTCAGACTGTACTTCGCTGAAGATAACTGCAGCATCTGCGAAAAGTATGAGGTCACTCTTCATATTGTCCGCAAGATCATTAATGTAAAACATGAACAGCAACACTCTTCGCTCTCTATGACTCTCCATCTTACATAAAATGATGCGTCCTCCCTACTATGAAGTCTTCAATTCAGTCACACATTACGTCTGATACCCTATATATTATCGTACCTTTTATAATAAGGGCAAGTGTGGTCTCACAAAAACAAAACCTGTTCCCTTAAATAACCTGCTGTGTGTTATGGACAGACGAAGCAATCAAATTGCAACGCCACCAATTTCTGTGTGGTAGATTCGTACAGCACTACAGTTTTAACTAAGTAATACTTTCTGTCTCCCCAAATCATTGCTGTTGATGTGATTTTCCGCTAAATGATGCAAACCTGCATAGGTATACACAGCGGCAGCACATCAAAATACATTCTCGACGACAAAGAGAAACTGGCTACTAACGGCGTAAAGCAGTGATAGGCTATTAGAAAATCTCTGACTCGAATAATTCTGAAAATGGTTGCCTGTTATTTAAGTTGCTGCGTTTCTGTCTCAAGAACTACGCGGTAAATACTCAGTCAAACAAGAACGCACAAAGAAGCGAGGACACGACGTCGTATTTTCGGTAGTCTCGATTAGACCTGACTTCTGCTCCTCTGTTCTAGTTTACTGTCATAAACAACTCAACTCAGAGCCTTCGCCCTGTATGAGCAGAAGTCTGAATGCCTGGAACAGCAAACAATGTGTCTTACTTCCTGGGCTTACAGCACCTCTGGCGCTGCGATTGCTTTAATTCCTTTTTACCCACACGACGTCGGCGAAGCGGAAGAGAAAGTTCCAGGAACTCGGTGGCCGGCGGGTATATCCAAACAGCGGCAAGCTGTTTACCGAAAATCGTGAGCGCGTTCGATATGCAATACACTGTTTCGCGTCGTGAGGGAGAAAATCCCATCATATCGCCTCAAAACTTGTTTGCAGCTATATTTACATATAACACTCGATCCGTCCACAGAACTTGCCCCGTTTTTACGCCATACCCTACACACAAACAATAAAAATGTACTTAAAGGGCATATACCGAGCAAGGTAGTACTACCGTTAAGACCCTGGACTCTCGTTCGGGAGGAGAGAGAGGCTCAGGTACCTCGGCCATTTCCATTTTCGTTGTTCCCAACTTTGTGTCATCAAACAATAATATCCCTGCCCTAACTATTATTAACGATGTGTTTAAACATGCGTTTAGTTTCGTACGCATCAAACAGGTTTGCTGCATTCATTCAAAACGACCGACCTGGTCGTTAGTGTAAGAACTCTTACAGAGAAAAAATAGACATAACTACGGATATTTTTAAATCTGCGGCGAATTTTTAGCATCATGTCATAGAACAAAAAACAACTCGACGATTTTCAATGGAAATTGTAAGAGAAAACTATATTTTGTCAAGATTTTAGTAATAACAGTTTTGGTATGCAGCACATAAACGCTACATGGCCTTGTAGTCGGATATGAAAATACAATCCAGGGACGATAAACAGTAAAGAATATACTTCTCAGGATGAGTGTCCTACAGTAGCAAGCTGTGCTTGAAATTTGAAGTCTCCATTTTATTTTAGAACACAGGCACGGAGATTAAAAATGCCATTTCAGAGCAATACAACTCTAAACACTAGTTTGTTATTTCTCATTTTACGTAGCGTTAGCATTTCTCTCTTCTTAACTATCGTGGTACAACAAAAGACTGTACCAGCACTTTTCATAATCTCTGTCAGTGCTAGAATTACAGTGGATATCTCACCTAAATTCTAAACTTTGCAGTATTTATGAAATAATATGAGAGAAAAACATTAAGCCTCTGTCAAGTCAGAAAAAAGAAACAGTTTCAGAAGAGCACGTGGAAAGTTAGATTCTGTACATGCTGTTAGAAGAAGGTGTTCTTCATAATTTACCCTAAATGAAAAGTTTAACCATTTCTGATTGATTAAAATGAGGTTGAAGGGAAATAAAAGTTTATAGTTTAAAATTAAATTTCATAATGGAAATTAACTACTGCTTTGCCTGCAAAAGAGATACAAGCACATAACATAGAGAGAAAAGTAAGTGTAATAACAAAAAACCTTATATACTTGTACATTGTTAAATGTTGTGGCATCTTCTAATGATTACGCAAACCTGTCATCTTGCCTAGCTTTCATTCTGGCTTTCGTTGCTACTGTCAGTGTGTTTTCCATTCCCACCTTCCGTCTACCTTCTCACAATAGGTGTCGGCAGCTTCCACTCCCAATCGCATCAGGATACTCTGCTCGTTTCAACCTACTTCTTCTGTTTCGTAGTCTTGCCGATTCTAGGCAGGTGTGAAGAATATTTATCCATTAATAGTTCAAGTAATTCTTCTCGTAGCATTTAACTATTGTTATTTCCCTCCCTGGAAGACAGTATTCTTGTGCGATTCGTTTCTGACTTCACTCACATATTTGGTGCTCTGGTGCTCCAATTTCTCCCACATTCACGTAAAGCTTTGCCTTTTATCTGTGTTCCGTGGAGATAAGGTAGGAGATGAAAATGAAGAAAGATAAAGTGGAGTTTAGCGTCCAGTCCACGACGAGGTCATTGAAGACGGATCAAATCTGTGATAGGACAAGTAAGGGGAAGGAAGTCATTCATGTCCTATACAACTAAATCATCCTAGCATCAATTAATGGACAGACCTAAATTGGAGTTGCTGGATAAGAACTTTAAACCCTCTCCTGTCGACCTGAGTTCAGTGCCTCCATCATGGTTTCACCTCGCTCTGTAATGTAAAAATAGACCATGTCATAAAATGAAGTCTTTCATTTGTTCTATCGGACCCATGCATGACACACTTTGCCTTGTTTGTGCAGCTGGCAGAAGTTGATTCACTCTTCTTCCCTTGTTTGGTATTTTCCATGTGTGATGCTATTAAAGTGTGAAAAGTTTCTCGGTTTTAGCTCTAGACGATGCTGACCTCCGAATGACGCACTCCTTAACCAGTAAGGTGATACAAAAACACAACGCGTTTTAGCAAGGAGACCTGACGTCATCGAAAAACGTTCTGTATACCTCTATGGGCCTCAGAAACACTAGTTTTTGCGCCCTACGCAGAGGTTTTTTTTCCTTTTTATCTAACTTGTGCGCCCAGGTGATAGCTCCAAGACCGGCGTAGCAAAAAACTATACCATTTTGATACGTTGTCACACAGTTTATCAGTATATGGAAATTGTTTACACCAATATCCTTAATTTCGTTCGTGACCTTTGTTGCCCTCTGGAAAATTTAGGCTATTTGATCGAGATAATTTTGTTTTCCATCCAGCAAGGCGCCTAGATATCTTCGCA
The DNA here is from genome assembly GCF_023897955.1 of Schistocerca gregaria. Classification (NCBI taxonomy): domain Eukaryota; kingdom Metazoa; phylum Arthropoda; class Insecta; order Orthoptera; family Acrididae; genus Schistocerca; species Schistocerca gregaria. Next base: position 439,282,396 of record NC_064931.1, on the reverse strand, counting down.
TTTCTTTCTTCGTGGTCGTATCTCATCTCACTCTCAGCATGACTCCGTATTTTTGACAGCTTTCATTTAAGTAAGACTGTCATGGGAGCAGTTACTTATATATAGTCTGTTGTTGAGGGAACTTAGTTACATCGACACCGGTGGCCATTAAAACTGCAACGCCATGAAGGCGGCATGGAACAAACTTCAACTTGATATGCCTGGGTGGTTAATGTTTCAGCACAACATCACAAAATAGGTTGGAGTAATCACTACACTGTGTATGCAGGGGGTTTAACTATTCCTATTTCAGGCTTCTAAGGGTTATAGAGGAACCTTAGTAGACAAAATCTGCATAAGGAATCAGATCCGAAAATTTACCGTTTGGATATGTCTGAAGATCGAGTTACTTTCGTATCTCATATGCGCAGCATCATGTGCAAGAAAAAAATATGAAGTTGGTTTCTCACTCTGAAATCGAGTTTAATGTTTCTTGTTCGTGGGAAGATAGTCTTATGCCTTATGCAGGAGGGAGAAATGTTACCACGACGTTCAGAATTCGACAACGGCAGTACTGTCGTCCATCGAGATTACGGGTTTTCGCCGGTAATTTGGACAGCAACCATTACATATCCTATGTGTTAATGGCAATACTGTAACACTGAACTCTCTGTGGCGATATCTGTCAACAAGATAAAGTTTCTCTAGTTTTCTCACTGAAAACATCTGGTCATGGGCTTCCGAGAGACAGGGATACCAGCACTTAACACACACTTCGATTGATGAAGTCTAGCATTGAGTTGATGTAGTAAGGAATGACGTACCCTTATCCTAGTTCAATACGACACGGTGCACAGTCGGCTTGGCGCCAATGTTGTTGCTAGAGGTGGCAGCTCTGATTACTAAACTCCGCATCCTGTACACCTACAAACTCACTCGCATATCCTCTCTACTATTCCGTATACTCGTAAGTACAACATTAAATTTCGTTTTTGGCCAGCCTTCCTGGTGCTGCAGCATTAATGGCCACTAGTCTAGGACCATATCAATACTACCCTCTAAGTTCGTAATGAAGTCTATTACTGTCAGGATTAAGAGGACGTACGCATAAGTTGCCATCGCTTTTATAGAAGTTACATGCTTCAATCTTACCAGCAGGGAGCAAAGTTTTCGCAAGTACTTCTGTAGAACTTTCTCATCGTTATCTCTTGGAACTACCATCGTTTTTCCAGCGCGGACGAGACCATGTGAACTTAATTTTCTCCAGCACTGTTTTGCTCTGGACGCACACCAACTATATTCTCTAAATTGTTCTTTACTAAGTTTTTCCCACTGCTGTTTTTATTTTCTCTTCTTAATAATTGTTTACTCATCTGTCCATAATTATAAAAGTATCAAACTTCTCCGTTCGCTACAACGCTCCTGATAGAAGTTTCTGTTCATCCGCGTTTCTACTTTCAAGATATTTACCGCTTTACTCCTACAAATTTCATTGTTATTGGTGCTGCCATCGTTTGAACATCCTGTACTGAGCTCACCAATGCAAAAACTCAACTGTATCAATGGGCTCTGTCATTTTGTAGCTCGATACTAAGAAGAACAATGAGGCCCACATCTACAACACTAGAGGGACATATGACTTTTATTACCCATTGTTAAAGCTGACAAAAAGAAGTTCAATATTTGGCAACAAAAATCTTTGATCATTTGCCTAATAACATAAAATGTCTGACAGGTAGAAACGCAAATTTTAAATGGAACCTAAAATCATTTCTCTTGGACATCTCCTACTATCCCATGGGTGCATTTCTAATTGAAGCCTGGTAGCCTGCAAAAACTGGTAGATACTTAAAAGAAATGTTTTTAAGTGTAGCTGCATGAATGGGATTTAAAAATGTTGATGCTAATCGTATATCCAGGCAGCAGTGGTAACACCCGTTCCCATCAGATCACCGAAGTTAGGCGCTGTCGAGCTGGGCTAACACTTGGATGGGGGACCATCTAGTCTGCCCAGTGCTATATGCAAGCGGGATACTTGGGATGCAAGCTGAGACGCTACCTGATTGAGTAGTAGCGACTGCGGTCTCGTAAATCGACACACGACCCGGAGAGCGGTGTGCTGACCACGTGCCGTTGGGTCTTCATGGCCTGTTCCGGGGCAGTTAAGTGTCACATATACATATCCCATAAACTCACTTGTTTCTCATAATTTCGAAAAAATGACCTATGGAACACGTAACTAACTAACTGACTAACTACCTAACTGTGGCACGTGAAACGCTGACTGTCTGCACGACTCGGCTGCGATCAAATTCTCTGATACCGCGCGTCATGTTCATTCGGGGCTCGAATGCACATATACAGTGAGCACATGTTCTGACAAAATGACAGCACCTCACACGCCATACTATTCTGCTTTCCATGTCGGCTTAAGCGCTCTCTCTGTCAGTCTCCCCCCCATTCGACGCCCAAATCTCTCTCCCTCTCCCTCCCTCCCCCTCTCTTTCTCTCTCTCTCTCTCTCTCTCTCTCTCTCTCTAACACCCAACAGCCAACAGCTACAGCCAAGCTAACTGTTCATGAATGTACTTTAAACAGTCACCATTGTAATTATTAAATAACTATTTTTCTAACATTAAATTTTAGCTTACTTTCAGAATGCTAACCGTTAAAGCTACTGGCACTTTGGCTAACTATTACTAGTTCTTGCCATGGCGCAGCCTAATGTAGCAGAAGTCTGAACGGGATCTTTTTCTGTATGCTTTCTAAGTAGTATATTTCTTTTTTTTTTCAGAATAACTTTGTTGACGCTCCAATACATATTCCCAGTAATATGTCTGCTGGTGACGTATACTATGATTGTGTACATGGTGTGGAATCGAGCCCAGCCTGGTGAGGAATACCACCTAAGGGAAGTACGCGCGCTGAACGCCCGAAGGAAGGTAAGGAACCACTTTAGACAGCTCAAACACCTTTTTGCTCATACCTACTGCGACTCTCCTTCATATTTAGTTATACAGGGTGGTTCATTGATCGTGACATATGGATCACAAATTTAGACGAACAGTTGGTAACAGATAGGTTTTTTATATTAAAATACACAACGTAGGTACCGAGCGAGGTGGCACAGTGGTTAGACACTGGACTCGCATTCGGGAGGACGACGGTTCAATCCCGCGTCCGGCCATCCTGATTTAGGTTTTCCGTGATTTCCCTAAATCACTCCAGGCAAATGCCGGGATGGCCGCCTTCCTTCCCTAATCCGATGAGACCGATGACCACGCTGTCTGGTCTCCTTCTTCCAACCAACCAACCACAACGTAGGTACATTTGAACATTTTATTTCGGTTGTTCCAATGTGATACATGTACCTTTGTGAACTTATCATTTCTGATAACGCATGTTGTTACAGCGTGATTACCTGTAAATACCACATTAATGCAATAAATGCTCCTTCAGCCTCAATGCATTTGGCAATCGTGTAACGACATTCCTCTCAACAGCAAGTAGTTCGCCTTCCGTAATGTTCGCACATGCATTGACAATGCGGTGACGCATGTTGTCAGGCATTGTCGGTGGGTCACGATAGCAAATATCCTTCAACTTTCCCCACAGAAAGAAATCCGGGGACGTCAGATCCGGTGAACGTGCGGGCCATGATATGGTGCTTCGACGACGAACCCACCTGTCATGAAAAATGCTATTCAATGCCGCTTCAACCGCACGCGAGCTATGTGCCGGACATCCATCACGTTGGGTACATCGCCATTCTGTCATGCAGTGAAACATGTTGTAGTAATATCCGTAAAACATTAAGTAGAAAATCAGCATACATTGCACCATTTAGATTGCCATCGATAAAATGGAAGCCAATTATCCTTCCTCCCATAATGCCGCACCATACATTAAATCGCCAAGGTCGCTGAAGTTCCACTTGTCGCAGCCATCGTGGATTTTCCATTACCCAGTAGTGCATATTATGCCTGTTTACGTTAATCCTGTTGGTGAATGATGCTTCGTTTCTAAACAGAACGCGTGCAAAAAATCTGTCATTATCCCGTAATTATCTTGTGCCCTATGGCAGAACTGTACACGACGTTCAAAGTCGTCGCCATGCAATTACTGCTGCATAGAAATATGCTACGGGTGCAATCGATGTTGATGTAGCGTTCTCAACACCGACGTTTTTGAGATTCCCGATTCTTGCGCAATTTGTCTGCTACTGATGTGCGGATCAGCCGCGACAGTAGTTAAAACACCTAGACCTACTTGGGCATCCTCATTTGTTGCAGGTCGTGGTTGACGTTTCACATGTGACTGAACACTTCCTGTTTCGTTAAATAACGTAACTATCCGGCGAACGGTCTGGCGGTATGGACACTTGGACGATGTCGTCCAGGATACCGAGCAGCATAGCAAACACCCGTTGGGCATTTCGATCACAATAGCCATACATCAACACGATATCGACCTTTTCCGCAATTGGTAAACGGTCCATTTTAACACGGGTAATATACCACGAAGCAAATACCGTCCGCACTGGCGGAATGTTACGTGATACCACGTACTTATACGTTGGCGACTATTAAAGCGCCATCTATCACAAAGTGAAAAAAGTGGTCCAACTAAAACATTCATATTTCTTTACGTACTGCACGAATATGTAATAAAAAATTGGGGTTCCTATTTTTAAAAAAACGCAGTTGATATCCGTTTGACCTATGGCAGCGCCTTCTAGCGGGCCAACCATAGCGCCATCTGGTTCAAATGGCTGTGAGCACTATGGAACGTAACTGCTGAGGTCATTAGTCCCCTAGAACTTAGAATTACTTAAACCTAACAAACATAAGGACATCACATACATCCATGCCCGAGGCAGGATTCGAACCTGCGACCGTAGCGGTCGCGCGGTTCCAGACTGTAGCGCCTAAAGCCCCTCGGCCACCCCGGCCGGCAGCGCCATCTGGTTTCCCCATTCAAGCTAGATGAGTTTCGTTCTTTGTAGATTTTTCGTTTGATGGTTATTTCTTGAGATATTTCGTCCGGTCACTATCAATGGACCACCCTGTATATGTCGCTATAGCACTTCCTCAATTAGTTTATTAATTACTAGAGGCCCAGTCCAGCTTCGCACGGGTGGCATTAAGTACCTACAGCCAGTTGACTTGGCTGGCGTAGCGTACTTTGCTTGCTGGCTACGGATAAAATTATTCAGAGAACAGCGTTAAGGAAGTGAATATCATTACTTTCATATAACTTACGCAATGTAAGCAGCACACGTCAGGAAACTTGTCTGGAGGCACGAATATTACGTGTTCCACATAGAACTGGCGTTCGAAGTGGTATCTCATAGCAATGATGGAAGCACGTCGTGGTGTAAGTAACATCTTTGCAACCAATGTAAATATTGTGTGCGAATTGTGAGTGTCGGTGGATGTGGGAGTGATTCAATACGTATCTCATACTGATGTGACACAAATAAAAGTGTGTTAGAGCACACTTCTTGTGAAGATTAGTACGCATTGCTATGCATTGTTGAGCATTACTGCCGCAGTTCTTTGTCGTAGACTCTTTACAGCAGACTTCTTCTCCGTGCCACGCAAAGAATGGTGTCCACACCTAGGTTTGATTCAAGACAAGCAGAAAAATGAAAGCTTAGTTGTCTCCTACGCTGCTGAAAGAACGTACTGGATGTAAACGAAGCTAGGTTGCTGAAGTAGTTTTTCGAAATAATTTTTCCTTGAAGCATAAACAATAAAACAGCACACATTTTAGATTCGTATGTTTTTTCACTATTCTCGTTTTCAAACGATTGAAGCTAATCCATTGGTTAAAAGTATTTGATTATTTCAAATTGTAAGTCTCACATCACATAATGAGGTGGTTACCTTTTCGTTATTGGCCATATTTATTAGAATACTTGAAAGTTGGATAACTCACTGCCCGTCGTTCAAAGGGTTTGCAGAGAATTAAGAGTGCGATTGCTAACGTGGGGGAAGCAGTAACCGGTTGCCTGAAATTGTCGTCATATTTTGAAATTCGTCGCTAAGTGGAGATTCGTTTACCCGTCTTCTCCATAATTTAAAGTGTCCAAATAAATAACAACTTTTGTCCTACGATGCGCAGTATAGTGTTCGCATCTACGTTTGAGTCAAGAAAAGTAGAAAGCTGAACGTTGAGTCATATGCTGCACTGCTGTGTACCTTCCTTTATGCAAACGAGGCAAAGCTGCATCCCATTCCGTGTTTTGCTTTATGCATTAGGAATAAAAATCTCAGGTTTTGGATTCGGATGTTAATTTCGCTATGCAGTTGTTCCGAAACAATTGCAACCAGTTGGATGTCAGTTAAGTGACATGCATGTCCCTAACCAGTTATCAATTCAGGAAATGGGGAGCTACGTAACGTGGAATCCCAGTTACATTTCGCTTCTAGCGAATCTCTACGTGAGTGACAGGTGAGTGCTAGGTTAACATGCAGAATGAGTAAAAGTGACCCCACTGATTTTGGATCCTACAGCTTTTCGGTTTGTACCCAGACGCTTAACCACTTTTTTGTTTTTGTCTATTGTTTTATTTTTTTTGTATTACATTCATAAGAAAATCCCATAATGTGTTAATAACGCTGAGATGAATTGTGTGTAGTTTGATGCAAACTTGCATCCGTCAACTCCATAAACCACGACATTATCCGTTTCGCTAGCACTTTTCTTCCAGCGGAACCTTCCCGGCAACCAAAGGGAGAGACGGGGACAAAGTGGGCAGGAATCTGGCCACCATGTACCGTTCCCTCCATCTGGAACCAAGGACAGGGTAGGGAACGCGGAGTAGTGGAGGTTCAGATATTATAAATGAGATTTTTTTTAACGTCACCACGTGTAACAGGAAGCCGACATCGCGAGGAGGAGGGAGCGTTATTTCGCACACTCCGTGGGACTATTGATGCATAGCTCCTTGGAGAAGAACATTCCAATGGACCAGACAATAATCGGTACTAAGAGTGGAAAATGCATGGATCAACTGCTCGTTGCTGAAAGACTCCAGGTCCGGACTGGGGTAAGAAGAACACTAAAGAACAATTAGAGAAAAATTGCAGTTTTCGGGAATGCGGACATCTGGACAATGTCGTTTATTAAGAAAATGCCAAAAATCAAAGGCATTTTCCTCGCCGTCAGGAAACAAGTAGTGAATTTCGTTTCCACAAAGCAACTTCACGGAGTTCGTCTTCGTTATGTGAAATATCCCGAGTCCGGAGAGAGGAGCAGCTGAGGAGGTATCTGATAAAGAGCTGTACCCGTAATAAGGGAGAACCGATACAGGTACTCAGGGTACCCTCCGCCACACACCGTCAGGTGGCTTGCGGAGTATGTATGTAGATGTAGATGTAGATAATGGCCATCATCAATGGCACCAAGAACCAGACACATACAGCACATCCGCACACGAGGCGATGACCGTCCGTCTCCAGAACACCACAGGTGATACACATTGGGGTGTCTGGAGCGTGAATCCTGTCAAGGTGTGACCGGCATACTTTCTTCCCATTGATCGTAAGGTATCATCGTGACTGGACTCCGGTGGCAAGATAAGGAGCTCACACTGGTCGCGAGATGGCACTCGAGTCGACGTGGGGTGCTTCCCCTCACCCACATCGGTGCACTGTTCTGCTGAAGAAAGCCATACATCCCCCTCCTTAACACCAAGCGAGTTTGCAGTAACGCATTGCGGACGTAGCTCAGTGCGAGAAGAAAAGGAGGAAGTAAAAGAAAGGCGGCGGGATATCTGAAAGATGGATAGCGGCCGAGAGAGACTGTAGAGCATGGGTCCGCAGCAACAGGCTGGTGAGGCTCGTTGGACAACGGCACCACAGCACCATCTGAGAGCTGACGAAAAGGGCTATCACTCCATCGGGGACGTGATACAAGCCTAAACCGTCCCTGCACAGCGGAAGGGAGAGGGTCTCGTACCGAATCTTGAACAGCACGTCGTGACAAACGTACGAACCCAATGCCGGTAGCATGAAGCGGGCCCTGGATGGCGGAATGCGGAATGTCTGTAGCATTGAGGAATAAGTGACGCCAAATATACACTACAGGCCATTAAAATTGCTACACCAAGAAGAAATGCAGATGAAAACGGGTATTCATTGGACAAATATATTATACTAGAACTGACCTGTGATTACATTTTCACGCAATTTGGGTGCATAGAGCCTGCGAAATCTGAACCCAGAACAACCACCTCTGACCGTAATAACGGCATTGATACGCCTGGGCATTGAGTCAAACAAAGCTTGGATGGCACGTACAGGTACAGCTGCCCATGGAGCTTCAACACGATACCAGAGTTCATCAAGAGTAGTGACTGGCGTATTGTGACGAGCCAGCTGCTCGGCCACCATTGACCAGGTGTTTTCAATGGTGAGAGATCTGGAGAATGTGCTGGCCAGGGCAGCAGTGGAATATTTTCTGTATCCAGAAAAGCCCGTACAGAACATGCAACATGCGGTCGTGCATTATCCTGCTGAAATGTAGGGTTTCGCAAGGATCGAATGAAGGGTAGAGCCACGGGTCGTAACAAATGGTTCAAATGGCTCTGAGCACTATTGACTTAACATCTATGGTCATCAGTCCTCTAGAACTTAGAACTACTTAAACCTAACTAACCGAAGGACAGCACACAACATCCAGTCATCACGAGGAAGAGAAAGGGTCGTAACACATCTGAAATGTAACGTCCACTGTTCAAAGTGCCGTCAATGCGAAGAAATGGTGACCGAGACGTGTAACCAATGGCACCCCATACCATCACGCCGGGTGATACGCCAGTATGGCGATGACGAATACACGTTTCCAATGTGCGTTCACCGCGATGTCGCCAAACACTGATGCGACCATCATGATGCTCTAAACAGATCCTGGATTCATCCGAAAAAATGAGATATTGCCATTTGTGCACCCAGGTTCGTCGTTGAGTACACCATCGCAGGCTCCCCTGCCTGTGATGCAGCGTCAAGGGTGACCGCAGCCATTGTCTCCGAGCTGATAGTCCATGGTGCTGCAAACATCGTCGAACTGTTCGTGCAGATGGTTGTTGACTTGCAAACGTCCCCATCTGTTGACTCAGGCTTCGCGACGTGGCTGCACGATCCGTTACAGCCATGCGGATAAGATGCCTGATACGAGGCCGTTGGGATCCAGCGCGGCGTCCCGTATTACCCTCCTGAACCCACCGATTCCATATTCTGCTAACAGTCATTGGATCTCGACTAACGCGAGCAGCAACGTCGCGATACGATAAACAGAAATCGCGATAGGCTGCCATCCGACCTTTATCAAAGTCGGAATCGTGATGGTACGCATTTCTCTTCCTTGCATGAGGCAACACAACAACGTTTCACCAGGCAACGCCAGTCAACTGCTGTTTGTATATGAGAAATCGGTTGTAAACTTTCCTCGTGTCAGCACGTTGTATGTGTCGCCACCGGCGCCAACCTTGTGTGAATCACATCATCTTATTCCTGTCGGTTAAATTTCGCTTGTGTAGCACATCTTCGTGGTGTAGCAATTTTAATGGCCAGTAGTGTACATTAACATATTCCGTCGCAGAAGAGCGAGGGCTCGTAAACGATGATCTTGGAGCCCAGCTCGTAATTGTGAACGTACGAGCCGGCAGTTGAGAGCAGTCGTGCGCAGCCGATCACCCGTGAAATCGAATCCTAAGCATCGGATAGTAGCAGCTACACGCACTGAAGCAGCGCTCTCCTCAGGAAGCCCCGCACCTATATCCATAGCGCTAGATTTGTGGACGTTACGGCCGGTACCAGAAGCTTCGCCGTAGGCTGTAACCCATGCCAAGGATTCCCTGGCCTCAGCACTGCTACGAAGAACGAAGAGGAGACGGCCCGCATAAACAGTGCAGCAAAAGACATGATCACACGGAGACATCCCAAAGAGGCGTTGCCGGAGGCCGCAGAGCAACGGTTCCATGTCGAAAGCATACAACACTGCATATAGCGGGCAGCCTTGACATACCAAACGATAGATCAAGATGGGAGGAGAGAGATGGCCATTGTAGAGTACACGGGACGTCGCTCCGGGAAATAGACGCATTATGACGTCGACGCTAGTATCAGGGTATCCCATGTTGCAGAGTAACCTTCCCAGGTAGCCATGATCGACTCGATCGAACGCCTGGCTGAAGTCAAGAGCGGCCAAAAGCCCAGCATACGACGAGCTTGAGCAAGAGTAATTGTGTCTCCATAATGACAGAGGACCCAAAAAAGTTTGACCAGGGAAACTACGTATTGGTCAACTGTTTAAGCCATGCACCCAACAGCCGAGCAAAGACTTCCGTGTCGCTTTTGAGCAACATTAAAGGGCGATAATCGCAAATCCGCGATGTACCCCGAGTCTTGTAAACGGGAATGACGAGAAACCGTCGGGGATTTTCACGATAGGCGATATAAGGTCTCGACGAATTTCCGTCCATACTGGTGCCAGCAGGGTACGAAATGTTCTGTAAAACTCGATAAAACTCTAGAGGGAGGCCGTCAGATCCGAGCGACTTGCTCATAGAACCCTCCTTGATAGCATTATGGACTTGGTCCTCCGAGACATCGGCTAGGGGATCCATCTTTACAATCACAGGAACTGAGTCAAAAAAGAGTTGAGAGACCGCTGCAGTGATGGCGGGGTGGTGACTTTGTGCAGAGTACAGCGTAGCATAATGTGTATGTAGGGCAGACCCTACAACACCTTGTGTATCTAAACGCCGTCCATCATCAGTCGTAAAAACATTAATCTTGGTCTCTGACGGTGTCGCTGTTCCACTATCACGTGGTACATAGACGGACGATCCAGTACGAACCCATAGTGTGTGCGCACCCTGACCTTCAAGGCGGCGTCGACAGAGGGCCATCAGCTGTGCCTTCGCAGGCTTCACCATCGCCTGACTCTCTGACGAATGTGGCATCAAAGTACATTCCCGGAGAAGTAGAAATTCTAGGTTCAACGCCCCATCGAAGCGACCTCCCTTTCGTAACCAACCAATGCCTTGCAGAGGGTAGGCTTTGTGCAGAGGTCCCACAGGACAAACTGATATGCATCGCGGCGTCGACGATAGGCTATCCATGTGGTATCGATGAACAACTGACAGTCTGTTGAAGTAAGACAAAGTGTGCTCAGTTTCAATGATCCCAAGCCACACGACACCTTTTGGCGGCAGAAACTGACGGCACAGGTGTAGGCGCCATAGTCAGAGAACACAACGAGCCAGACTGCAGCAATCTGCGTCCCGCCAACAATGCCGCGGGAGATATAAACACGATCGAGGAGACTGGATGAATGGCTAGTGAAATGGATAGACCCCAGACGATCTCCATGAACATGTTCCCAAGAGTCCAGAAGGCTGAAGCTCTGGAAAATCGCCGCTAGTGCCGGGCACGGAGAGTTGGTCTTTGTGCACCTGGGTGGAGTTGAAGTCGCTATAATCAGTGGGTCCTGCCGATCCAGGATGAGATGCGCGACTGCCTCTGAGAAGAAAGTGGAACGTTCGCGGTGGCAGCCTGAACCAGATGACGCATAGACGTTGATTATCCTGAAGCCACCAAACGCCAAAACCTCACCTTGGGCATCCAGGAGACAGGCAACTCCATCAACGAGGATACCGTCACGTAAGACCGCTCCATTAACAGTATGAGAAGCGTGGGAGAGATGTGTCGTAATGCCACGAAGAACGCAAAAGGTTGCAATATGAATCACCTGAAGGAGGGCAACGTCAACTTCCACAACACGTAGCATTTCATGGAGTAAAGCCAGTTTATGGCACATGTTAATGGTATTGGTGCTGACCATGGCTATGCGATAAGTTTGAAAAGCTGCCATCGCCAGCCAATGCAGGCAAGGAGGAAGTATGGGGAGCTCTCGACTGGGCCTCTATGGAAAGGCAGATCACTGACAGGAAGGGAGTCGCCCCTATCTAAGGGGTACCTTCCCCATGTATGCCTCCAGAACGTCCATCCTCTTCACCAAAGTCGTCCTCCCAGGAGACAGGCGTCTCATTGGTCCAATTCAGTGTAACCCTTTCAGAGGTGTGCCCACAGGTAGCGTCAGACGCAGAAAGGGGCGAACTGCATCAGACGCAGGAGGGGGACCTTGGTGACTGTAAATGGATTCCGGATATGTTGGCGAGAAGAGACATCGCGTTGTCCGATGCCAGAACGTCGGAGGACAGTGTACCATCAGTAGGAGGGCCATCATCTTATGCACACATCCGATGGAGGCAGTCATCAGAAGGCATATGATGCTGTCTCTTTCGTTTCCTCCGTGACCGTTGCTTCTCAACATGTCAGATGGCGGATGGTATTCGTCCGACATGTGGCCAGATGGCAGAAAAGCGGATGTCGTTACAGCCTCATGATCAACAACCATAAGGTCGGGACACACGTCTTGTTGCTGATGACAGCCATCGCCCGTTGGTACTTTCGCCAGCGGCCGTGTAAGAGAGACTCATCGAAATGAGTCAAAGGTGGTGCCAACTGATTTAAACTTGGCGTAGCAGGCGGCCCCGCAGCGGACACGTACGATAGAGGTAATACAGTGGTCACCTAAGGGAGAATGACATCTCCGATCGGCGTCTGAACCAATCTGTATCGGAGACATTCAAAACGGGCATGAGCTTCCTGGCCACAACCTGAAAAAATGAGCAGCTTCCATCGTACATGATGACAGTCATGCAGCCAGCAATAACTAAGTAAGAAGGGATGTGATTCCTCAGTTCAATTTTTATCTGATGGACACCACCTGAGAACACGATAGTTGTCAAAAGTCCTCTACATTTCAGCAACGTGACTGACGACATTGCTGTAAGTTTTAAAGGCAGCTACCACTAAGTCCTACGGAACCTCAAACAGGAGTTCGAACACCCTCAACGTTCAGACAACAAAACCAGCATGAACAACCACGATAGCTCCTATATGACCATTAGAGTGTCAGAACCTGAGATCGTTAGTACGGCACCGCACAACGCCGGCTCACAGCTCTTTATTCGCTACCTCGATATACACAGTCCTACTAGTAACTGAAAAATGAAGCCCGAGGAAATCTTGCGGTGGGTGATGCATTTCGTCCCATATAAACTGTTAGACTTCATATACTTTTGGTCTTGCATGATCCCAAGGATCTCACTACTGCCGAAGGCAGGCAGCGACCAGTAGATAATCACTCCAGATGCGAAGTGTGTTACACTTGGCGCTCCCCAAAGTAGCTGCTTGTGATATTCCTGGCTGTGGCCGCCTATCTTGCTAGAAGCTCGCCTTGATGCAGCTTGATACACGTGAAGTAGCATATGGTACAAAAGTGGAGTGAGGTACAAACAGGAGGTGGTATAGTATGTACCATTCCGTGGGAGAATTCGCCAGTTGTGCCGAATTTGCTTCTGATTTGTCGGCAAATTCGAGTCATGGGCGCCAAAACGTCTAACTTCGCTTATTAATTATTTATGTACTTACCAATGTATTTAACCCAGTTTTCAGTATGACAGTCTATCATGGTTACCCTACGAGTCCACCGTATTCGTTTATTAAATTTCACTAGTTTTGAGAAACACAAGAGTGCTTAGGACACCTTCGGGTAGCTTTGGCGCCTGGGAGACGAAGTACTTTCGGCTACACTAGTCAGACTGTCTCGGGCTTTCTGAAGGTCCGGTAACCCAACTATGTTTCGGACGTTTGGAAGACTGTTTCGGGCGTTCTTCAGAACCGGATGTGTATTCCTGTTTCGGAAGGACATGTCGTACTGTATATGGAAGTTGTCAGAAAAGTTACCGTACTATTGAAAAAGCTACGTCAAGTGTTGTAGAAGACAGTGTAAAAAGTGATTATTTAAAATATAAACAAACAGGATGCATTAATGAGAGGTGTCGCCTACCATCATTGTCAGTACTACAGATCTTGCCCTCTGTAGATATAGAGACTAACCTGGGCAAGTGGCATCCCATAAAACGCACAGTCATAGGTTCAAATTCGAGATGACAGCCTAGCAGCCTCCAACGAAGAAGATCCCACCACCGACGAGCTGTCTTCTGCGCTGCAGACACAACTTTAGAAGACGACAGGTTGGAGGAAAGAACGGTTAGGGACTCTTACTCAATCTCTACAGATCTCTCTAGCTTCCAGATCTAACGTCCAACACGACAACGTAATGTTGTATGCTCCTCTCGTCAAATTATGACGGCTGTACACTAGGTGGCAATGGCGTCATTTCCACAACAAAACTTTAATTCATCATAATTTAGACAATTTGTATGAAATTGTTATAAATTATATACAGAAACCTTCGTCGTAAATCAGTGCATCAATTAGTCAAAACCAGATCAAAGTTTCTGAGATTAGGCTGTACATGCAGACGAACGCGAGGAGGCGACTTCGGTCTAATGTATAGGTAGGTAGGTGGTAAGTTCCTATGGCACCAAACTGCTGAGGTTATCGGTCCCTAGGCTTACACACTACTTAATCCAACTTAAACTAACTTACAGTAAGGACGACACACATATACATGCCTAGGGAGGACTCGAACTTCCGACGGAGGGAGCCGCGCGAACTGTGGCAAAGCGTCTAATATACACAGGGTAATAATTACTGAACTGTATGAAGCGAAACTTAAATTAGTTACAAACTACGGCGTGCACGCACTTTATTCAGCATGTAAGCATCACTATAGTTATTCGGATTTAGGTTATGACTGTTCGATATGCCTGTCATCATTGGCGAGGATGTGACGCAGACGATAGCAAAATTCTGCATGATCAGCTGAAGTGTCGGAACATCAGTGGTGTCGATGACCGCCTGAATGGCTGTTTTCAGCTCATCAGTGGTTTAGGGGTTACTGCTGTACGCCTTGTCTTTAATATCGCCCCGAAAAAAGGAGTCGCATCTGTTCAGATCCAAAGAATATGGTGGCCAATCGAGGCCCTGCGTACGCCAGAGTCAGAATACGTTCTCCAAAGTGCTTCTCCAGGACATCACACACTCTGCTGCTTCAATGGCATCGAGTTCCCTCTTGCAGGAACCACGTCTTGTCGAAATCAGAGTCACTTTCGATAATGGGGATGAAATCATCTTCCAAAACCTTCCCATACCATTCGGTAGTCACCGTGTCATCAAGGAATAGCGCACCGATTATTTCGTGATTGGACATTGCACACTACACAGTCACCTGTTGAGGGTGGAGAGACTCTCGATCGCGAAAAGCGGAGTCTCAGTCCCCCAAATGGCCCAATTTTTCTTCTTGGCGACCCCATCCAGTTGAAAGTGGCTTCGTCTCTAAAACAGACTATACAATTCCTATCATGCCCCGCGGCCAACCCTGCAGTTTGAACGTCCTAACGCAAACCGTTCAGAAGTCATGACTATTTCTTTCGTATAGTTCAATAATTGCCACCCTGTACATAGAGAAGCAGAAATACATAAGTTGAATTCTAAAATTTTAAAATAATTTAATATATTTTACAGGAGTAATCAGTTTTTTTTCATATGCAATATAAAACCTAATGTATCAATGACTAATGATTGCACATTTCAACATTAAGCTACTCTAAAGTCCCATACAACTCGTTCTTCGCATGACATCTACACCGACGGGGAAAAAATCGTAAGACTAGAATATAATTAATGTAAAGTAATGAAATTTCGAGATCACAATTGTATAGATAACATATGTAAGTAACCTTGCATGAGCACAGGGTAATGTAAGAGTGAGATAAGCCACTGTAAACGTGAAATGCTGGTACATTAACAACCGGTGCAGCCTGCAGAATGTTCAATGCAAACATGCAAACGTGCATGTCTTGTGTTACACAAGTGCCGGATTTTAGTCTACGGGATGGGGTTCCATGCTTGTAGCACTTGGTCGGTCAGTACATCAACGGTTAATACTGTCTGTGGATGACACTGAAGTTGTCGTCCGATAATGTGCCATATGTATTCGATTGGAAACAGACCTGGTGGTCGAGGAGGCTAAAGCAACATGTCGACACACTGTAGAGTATGCTGAGTTACAACAGCGGTATGTGGGCGAGCGTTACAGTGTTGGAAAACTCCCCCTTGAATGATTTTCATGAATCGCAACACAATCCTTCGAAACACCAGGTTGATATATAGATTTGCAGTCAGGGTCCATGGATAACCACGAGAATGCCCCTGCTAACATTCGAAATTGCACACCAGATCATACCTCCAATTGTAGGTCCAGTATGTTTACCACACAGACGGGCTGGTCACAGGTCCTCAACTGGCCTCCTTCTAACCAGCACACGGCCATCACTGACACCGAGGCAGATCCAACTTTCATCAGAAAACACAACAGACCTCCACCCCGCCCTGCAATGAGATCTATCTTGACACCTCTGAAGTCGCAGACGGCAGTGGTTGGAGTTAGTGGAATGCACGCTATGGGGCGTCTGTCTCGAAGCTGTCCTTGAAGTAGCGGATTTGTAACAGTTCGTTGTGTCATTGTGGTGCCAACTGCTGCTTAGATTACTACTGCAGATGCAGTACGAAGAGTCAGAGCCATACGTCGAACACGACGGTCTTGTCTTTCGACAGTGCCACGTGGCCGTCTGGAGGCTTGTCTTCATGCGATTCCACTGCCAGCATTCAAGTACAGTGGCTACATTCCTGCCAAGTCTTTCTGTAGTACCGCAGAAGCAACATCCAGCTTCTCGGAGCCATGTTATACGACCTGGTTCAAACTCAGAGAGGTACTGATAACGGCATCTTGGTCGTCTTAAAGGCATTCGTGACTAACATCAACTCACCGCGTCCAACCTGAAAGGTAAATAACGCTCACTACCATTACAGCTTGTATTTAAAGCAAACCTGCTCCAAATCTTCATAGTGGCGCTACTAGCGTCACTATTATGCGACTGGCGCTAAGATTGAATAGTCATCTTCCAGATGTATAAACACGTACACCATCTTTCGTTTATGTCACACAACTCCTTCTTGGTGTTGCGATTTTTTTTATCGTCAGTGTGTTTCGGTTAAATTTAGATCACGTAATAGCTGTGTGGTATACAATGGCGTAAGGGGTATTGCTTTGTGTTTAGAGTTATTACAAATTTCTCAACGTGGTCAACAGTCTTTGCAGTGTGTGGAAATAGGATTATGTGAAAACATCGACTGTTGTCCTCATTCACGTATCCTGATAAATGCATCCAAGTTTCATGAGAAAAGAGACTATGTCGTCGAACAATCCAGGGATGTACTGCGGTTCACAGTGACTAAGGGGCACAACATATCGGCACGGCCGTCCTACATTCCCTCCTCCGCTAGAGGTTTTGTATGTGGTCTGCAGTCGATCGCGCTCGTCGGCGGCCGCAGAGGAGATCGCGGCGGCGCCTGCGGACGGCGTCACAGACTATGCGCCCCCCCCCCCCCCCCCCCCACCCCCCACCACGCCCATCCACCCACCCACCTGTTGCAATGGCGTGACTGTACCTCTCGGCTGCCATGGCGTGGGTGTAATTAATCCGTCAGCCCTTTTCGACGGAACGCTGTGTTTGCAGAGTCTCTTCTTAATCAGGCCCAGTGCTGGTTCCCAAGCCTTACTGAGATTATATCTGCAGTCCGATTGTTGATATTGTCCCTAGTGCGTATTCGATCACCTATCTTAAGGACACTTTTTTCAGTATTTAAATGTTTGTGGCAAAATAGGTACACATGCGACAGCTGGCGCTACCAATATGTTCCGAAACGCCGCCATAAAACGAGATTTTTTCGGGGCTCTTACCTCGGGTTCTGTTGATGATAGAAATGCTATCGAATGGTTATCAGTTCCGTTTTCCCAGACGGTAGTTGGTGTGCTGTCTCAAATGTTTCCTTAAGAGTTACTGGATACAAATTGCCAGTTGTTGTTGCATCTAACAGAGAAAACGCTATTGTCATCGCGTTCTCTAATTACTAGAGGCATCTTTGTTTTGCTCTGCGTGAACTTATTCCTTCGACATTTGTAACACTTCCTAATGTGTTCTTCTACGACTCTTTTCATACCTTTCAACACCCTATAATTTGCTAGTATCCCGGCCCAAGGAATCTGAAAGCCCGCCAGAGAGCATGGACCTAGAAGACAGCCGCTAGGTGGCGCTCCTAATATTTACGAGCGCTGCTGTCTCCTGTCGCCGCCTCAGCACTAGGCGCGGTCCCCCTCCACGCCCCCCCCCCCCCCCCTGACCACGCTACAAAAGCAAGCAGCGCAAGGGCCCTGACGTTCAAGAACGCACAGATACCACACAGTCCCACCAAGTCTCCCAGCTTCCGGTACTTGAAAAACTTACGAGAAACAGAATTAAACGCTCCAATCACAGCACAGGACACAAAACGTAGTTAACAGAAAACGCGATACATCCCCTGGTCACGACCGTATTACCTATCGCCACCTCAAAGAATGCCCTATCTCCTTTCTCGTCTCCATATCAACCACGTAATACTATCCTGACCTGTGGAAAACCTCCAAAATCCAGCTTCCCCTCAAACCGAAAAACACCCCCCCCCCCAACTAACACCTCCCCATATCACCCCATCTGCCTCACCCCAGTGTTTAGCAAGATCTCTTAATCCATCCTCTCACGATGCATCCACTGTCATCTGCATCAACACCACCGAGCGTGTAGGCAGCAGATTCTTCGACTTGTGGCATAGGATAGTTGGGTTTCGGGTTCCGCTGAATAGCTTATGAGTCGATTACACGCAGGAGGCGGCTACACGGGTAGCAGGGCTGTGTGCCGTAAACTGGGCGGTTTTTTAAGTTAGAGGGTTTCGGGAAAACAATATAATGGCTTCAGTCACAAAGGGTGCAGGCCGAACACAGGAAGAACGTAGATACAGGAACCATCGGTATAACAGTTGTAAACTGTCGTAACTGTGTTGAGAAAGTACCAGAGTCCAAGCGCTAATAGAAAACACTGATGCTAAAATCGTTATAGGTACTGAAATCTGGAGATAAGTTCAGCCGAAATTTTTACGAAGGACTTAACGGTGTTCCGAAAGGATAGACTAAACACAGTTAGCGGTGGCGTGTTTGTTGCTGTTAGAAGTAGTTTATCTTGTCGCAAAATTGAAGTAGATAGTTCCTGTGAGTTAGTATGGGCAGAGGTCATAGTTGGCAACCGGAATTAAATAGTAATTTTATCCTTTTGCGGACCTCACAATTCAGATGATACAATTGCTGAAAGGTTCAAAGAACACTTGAGTTTGATTTCAAACACGTACGTACCCGACTCATACAATTATAGTTGGTGGTGTCTTTAATTTACCCTCGATATGTCGGCGAAAATACGTGTTTAATTCCGTAGGTACGCTTAAAACCTCGTCCGAATTTGTGCTAGACGCATTCTCTGAAAAAAATTTCGAGCAGTTAGTTCATGAGCCCACGCGAATAGTAAACGCTTGTGAAAACATACTTGGCCTCTTAGCAACAAATAATCCTGAGTTAATAACGAGCATCAAACAAAACGGATATAGGAATTCGTGAACACAGGGTTGTCGTAGGGAGACTGAATCCTCCTTGGTACACAAAAAGGGTCAGAAGACTGTTGCAGAAAAATGGAAAGAAACTTGCCAAATTTAAACAGACGCAAAACCTCCAAGATTGGTGATCTTTTACAGAAGCTCGAAATTTAACGCGGACTTCAATACGAGATGCTTTTAATAGTTTGGGCAACGAAACTGTCTCGAAGCCTGACAGAAAATCCAAAGAGATTCTGGTCGTATGTGAAGTATGCTAGCGGTAAGACACAATCACTGCCTTCTCTGTGCGATAGATACTATCGAAGACAACGCTGCTAAATCAGAGTTACTAAACAGTCTTCCGAAATGCCTTCACAAGAGAAGACGAACTAAATATTCCAGAATTCGAAACAACAACAGCTGCCAACATGAGTAACGTAGAAGTATATATCTTCGGAGGAGTGAAGCGACTTAAATCACTTACTAAAAGGAAGTCTTCCGGTCCAGACTGTGCGCCAATTAGGTTCCTTTCAGAGTATGCTGATGCAATAGCTCCATACTTAACAATCCTATACAACCGTGCGCTCGAAGAAAGATCCGTACCAAAAGACTGGGAAGTTGCACAGGTCACACAAATATTCAAGAAAGGTAGTAGGAGTTACCCACTAAATTACAGGCCCATATCATTGACATCGATATGCAGCAGGATTTTGTAACATATACTGTGTTCCAACATTATGCATTACCTCGAAGGAAATGGTGTATTGACACACAGCTAGTGCGGATTTAGAAAACATCGTTCTTGTGAAACACATCTAGCTCTTTACTCGCATGAAGTGTTGAGTGCTATCTACAAGGGATTACAAATTGATTCCGTATTGCTGGATTTCCGGAAGAATTTTGACACTGTACCACACAAGAAGCTTGTAGTGAAATTGCGTGCCTATGGAATGTCGTCTCAGTTATGTGACTGGATTCGTGATTTTCTGTCAGAGAGGTCACAGTTCGTAGTAATTGACGGAAAGGCATCGAGTAAAACAAAAGTGATTTCTGGCGTTCCCCAAGATAGTGCTATAGGTCCTTTGCTGTTCCTTATCCATATAAACGATTTGGGAAACAATCTGAGCAGCCGTCTTACATTGTTTGCAGATGACACTATCGTCTATCGACTAGTAAAGTCATCAGAAAATCAAAACAAATTGCAAAACGATTTGGAAAAGATATATGTATGGTGCGAATATTCGCAATTGACCCTAAATAACGAGAAGTGTCAAGTCATCCACATGAGTGCTAAAGGGAATCCGTTAAACTTCGGTTGCAAGATTAATCAGTCAAATCTAAAGGCCGTAAATTCAGCTAAATACCTAGTAATTACAATTACCAACAACTGAAATTGGAAGGAACCCATAGAAAATGTTGTGGGGAAGGCTAACAAAAGACTGAATTTTAGTGGCAGGACACTTAGGAAATGCAACAGATCTACTAAGGAGACTTGACTATACGACGCTTGTCCGTCCTCTTTTAGAATACTGCTACGCGGTGTGGGATCCTTACCAGATAGGATTGACGAAGTACATCGAAAAAGTTCATAAAAGGGCAGCACGTATTGTATTATCGCGAAATAGGTGAGACAGTGTCACTGAAATGATACAGGATTTGGGACAGACATAATTAAAACAAATGTGTTTTTCGTTGCGGAGGAATTCTCGCGATATTCCAATCACCAACTTTCTCCTCCGAGTGCGAAAGTATTTTATTGACGTCGACCTTCATAGGGAGAAACGATCACCATGATAAAACAAGGGAAATCAGAGCTCGCACGGGAAGATATAAGTGTTCGTTCTTTCCTCACGCTATACGATATTGGGATAATGGAGAATTGTGAAGGTGGTTCGATGAACTCTCTCCCAAGCACTTAAATGTGATTTCCAGAGTATCGATGTAGATGTAGATGTAGATGTAGATGTAGATCTGATTCTTATTACCCTGTGGGTCTTCTGTCCCTCCTTCCCTCCGTGTTCTCCGGAGGGTCCAATGTGTCTATGAGTGAAACGCTGTGGTCTGCACCTTCCGGATCCTTAGTAATTTACATACCCTCTTGAATACTTCGCTTAAAATAGTCGGCCTCTAGTCGCTCAGCAGCACTGACGTAATTCCGTATCGCAACACAATTTCGTCCGCAAATTTCTTCGTTACTGTATTGGCGTCCTGCCCTTGGACTGGCACCGTTTTCTTGAACTTGCTCACTTCATCTTGGAATGTCGAGATGTATCGATTGCCAGTTGTTGTTGTATCTAATAGACCTACAAGGTCCATGTTACATTTATAAAACACTGACATCATCGTGTTCTGTAGACGGATCTTTGTCTTGCGTGAATTTAATCGTGTGACATTTTTCACAATTTGTACTGTATTCTTCTACATCTCTTTTCATACCTATCCACTGCTTATAATTTTTATTCGGTCTACGATTCTGAGCATCCTTTCATGTCCGTCTAACAGATTAGCATGGATTTCCTTCATGATTTCGTCGTTTTCCTCTGCGCTAATTTCCTCCTGTTCTTCATTTTCCCTGACCGCTCTTATGTATCCTGTACATTGGCTTATATTCTCTTCATGATCAGGCTACATTTAACTTAACGCATCAGCACTGCATTAAGTTTTAGATGTTTATAGACTACGTCGTAAGAACACTCCTCCAGGTTCAACCTCTATTTTAGTAACTTGACGATGGCACTGAAAATCAACATCAATGACTTGTGATCAGTTACTATGGTAAAAGTGCTTTGTGTCCCACAGAATCGCTAAGCTCTCTGTCTCAGCAGCAGAACAGTTTCTTAACGCCATATTGTATGGCTGTGAAACATAGGCAGTTAGCAAATCTGGGCCTATGTTTCTCTGTGACAGAATTGCTCCAACACTTCTCTGCTGGCATAAGTGTTCACTATAAAAGGTTTCTCTAAATCTGGGTATCTCAATATGGGAAGATTCGTTAATCTCTCTCTCTCAGTACCTCTGATTCAGCTTGTTGCTCATCCTTCCATTCGTATGGCACTTCGGACTCCTGTAGTTTATGTACTGGATTCTCAAGTTTACTTAACTATGGAGTAAACTGACGGTAATAACCAGCAAGCCTTAAGTACCCTGTTAATTCCTTCATGGATTTTAGAACTGAAAAGTTCTTTACCTTTTCCACATCACACTCATCTGGCTTCAAACTCCCATCCGTTGCTCTATACCTTAAAAATTTACCTCCTTCCTCAGAAATTCGCTCTTATCTAGTTGTAACTTAAACCTATGTGCTCATAATCTAGCCAAGATTTCATGCAACTTCTTTTTCTTTTGCTTTAATAAAGTTCCAAAGCAAATTATGTCATCCAGCTACTCTAAATACTTTGTCCCCTGCAATCGTGTCCAAGCAACATTCATTATTCTCCGAAATATACTTGGTACATTCCTTACCGCATTACCTTCAGAATGCTGAAAATTTTCACTGATGCTGTCTCTCATCTCTTTGTTGGTTCCATTAAAATCTGGTAGTATCCACTGGCTAAATCTAAAGTAGAGAAAGATTTGGCTCTCCATAGCTGGTTTAATATCCTACTTATGTTGGTGATAGGAAAGGCTTCCCTTACTGAAATTTCTTTCAACGTTCTATAATCCGTTACAAACCTATATTTCAATATTACAAAGGCATCCCGCTTTTTCGGTACTAGTGCCACCGGTAAGCATGGTACAGTAGACAAATTGGGAACCGTAGATCTGCAATTACTAATAACAAGGAAACTGATAGTAAACATCGAGTTTCATGTCGTAAGAAGAGGTCTCTATATTCCTTATGGTGTGTAGTAGGAAAACAAATGATTATTCCAAAGCAAGGTGTAATGTCAGGCGTGTATACAGTCGAAACTATAGTACGAATAGAGCAAGGGAGATGTGTGCTCAATGTACTGAGTGTGAGTGAGGCTGAGTGTGATCTGAGCCCTGTAAAAGTATTAGGTGAACAGATAGAGAAGTCTATACCAAAAGTACGAATAGAGTAAGGAAGATGTGTGCTCAGTGTATTAAATATGAGTGAGGCTGAGTGTGATCTGAGCACTATAAAAGTATTAGGTGAACAGACAAAGAAGTCTATACAAAATACAAATACCAATAACTTTAAACTAAGCTTGCTGATTCTCTTTTAATTTACCGATCTCATATGCTGCAAGTATTCCAGTCGCTTTTAAGAGATGAAGCGGTTAACAGCAAAAACGAGGTATCTATTATGATAACAGGAAAACTTTGTATAGAATTCACTATTTCTCGGAAACGTTTTTAAGGTTATAGACACTAACAAATTTGATAATAACGATAATTTACAACAAACACTAACAATATATACTAATATTGGAAGAAGAGAGTAGTGTGACACGGCATCCTAGCTATTTACAGTAACTGTAATTCATAAACATCAATAGACTACGAAATAAGTTACGCGCAACACTCACAACAAATTCACGTAGATATGCACTGAAATATACAATGAAATCAGGGAACAATTGTTTTCGAATGAGAATAGTGTCCAAAGTTTCTAAAAAGCGCACACTAAGTTTTCAGTTGACGATACAGTAAGAGCTCTTCTTTGCTCTATTTCGCACTTTCCTGTAATCTTCGTTGTGTTCAGGCGTTTGATTTGACTAAAAACGTCCGATACAAGTACCCCCATCTGACGTAACGCCGTTGTCAGCCACGGAAGCGAAACTGTTCTATGCCGGATTGAACGTATAATGTTTTTGTAGTAAAGAATAACTATTTTATCAATAATTTCATGAATTTAGCCACCTGTGGTGTGGTCTCTTATTATTTGCTAGTTGCTTACTGTTGCGTCGTGGGTCAGAAGGCGAGAAGCCTCTTACTTTTCCATCCTTTTGTGACACACCTTGCTGGAAAAGAAACAGGGCTAAAACTGATGTTCAGCTACATATATTTTAAAAAATACACTTAAGGACCGAAGAAACTGGTATAGGCATGCGTATTCGAATACAGAGGTATGTAATCAGGCAGAATGCAGCACTGCGGTCGGCAAAACCTATATAAGGCAACAAATGTCTGCCTCAGTTGTTAGATCGATTACTGCTGCTACGATGGCAGGTTATCAAGATTTAAGTGACTTTGAATGTATTGTTATAGTTGGCGCACGAGCGCTGTGACACAGCATCTCCGAGGTAGCGTTGAAGTGGGGATTTTCCCGTACGAACATTTCACGAGTGTGCCGTGTATATCAGGAATCCGGTAAAACATCAAATCTCCGACATCGCTGCGGCCGGGAAAAGATCCTCCGAGAGCAGGACCAACGACGACTGAAGAGACTCGTTCAGCGTGACATAAGTGCAACCCTTAGGCTACATTCACACTGCCGGCCGGGCCGGGCCGGGCTGATGCTTACTGGCTCGGCTCGTGCCTAGCCAGGCTCAGGCCGACGTGTAGTGCATTCACATTGCGCGCCGCGCCGAGCCGGGACGGCGAAATGGGGGAAAAATCCACTTCTCCGATTTTCATGTTTTAAAAATTCTTAGCTGTATATAAGACTTCGCCACATCGTTTTATGAACTTATTTATTCCTTAAAACCGTTACTTACGTCATGAAAAAAGAAAAAGTCTACTTTTCGTTTACCGTGATTTCTTAGTTTCGTAACGCTTCCCAACCGATTTTGAAGAAAGTATGCGGCTAAAAAATCTGATTTTTGTACAAGTGGTAGTGTAACATCTTAGCTTCGTATTGAATCATTTATCTTTCCATATTTCTTAACAGTCATTGTGAAATGATGCTATTTGTCAACGTTGTGCACTTGATTTACAAATCTTGTAGTGAAAAAGTTATGTAGCGGGTAGCTTACTGTTAGATCCGTTTTAGACCATACATTGTTGGGAATGAAATGTAGCTAAGAGTACCAAAAAGTTTTTGAAATGATAATGATACTGATATCTGTCTCTGGTCACAAGTAATGCGAGCTGTTCAGTGGCGTCAGTGCCGCGTCCACACGCCACGGAGCTCGCGCGGTTACGGCTTGGTTTAGTACATGTACAGGAAGAAGCGCCAATGACATAGGTCTGATAAAATTTGGTGTAAAACTAATCACAAAAACAAACTGGAGATTTGTGGTACGTTTACTGCACAAACTGAAGCGGAATTCTGTAGTCTCGTTGTCGACTTTGACAGAAAAAATAATGGAGAGTTAATGTAACTACTTTAGATCGACACAGATGTGTTTCATTGTTCTTCATTGTTTTTTTCTTCCTTGGTGGGCTGCGCTGCACTGTCAAGGTAATCCCCACTCTTTGCCTAAGTGGCTGTTAGTTGCTGGAGGCCAAATAAATAAATTTAAAAAATCTCCATCCTTCGACAGCTGACAAGCAAGGCAGTTGAAAACGCAGCTGCAATCAACAGTTGCTCGCCTTTAGCTAGTCTGTGCTGTCGTGTAGAACAATGTCTTCACTCTTTTATTGGTATTGTTTTGACTTTACAGTAACTCGTCGAGTCTTGAAGTACAGAAGAACTAGGAGGTTATGGATTCATCCCATAAATAGCGACTTACATTTAGGAGAGATTTTTTCTTTACATGGAGCACTTATGAAGTATCCTGAACATTTTTATTCATATTACAGAATGAATCATAATACAGTTCAGGATGTGCTGCAGAACATTCAAGACAAAATTTGGGAACAGAACACAAATTTTCACAGAAGTAAAAAATTGTGTATAACGATATAGTAAGATTCGTTAGTACACACTTTTTGGGTTGCAGTAGAACTTTGTACAGCATTCACTACCTCCAATTAATTGTAGTCATGCTTTTGTATTTTAAATTTCACAAACGCTCATCTCTGAGGGGAAGAGAGTTTATGGGACTCCTGAGTATCATTAGGAAGTAATTAGCTTCGTCATTTTGGGTAATGTCTTGCTGTGCCTTGAACGAAGAATCGCAGAAATACTCCTTCAGAATTTTCCAACTTTTTTCTTCTTTTTTCTTTATGATGAAGCTCTTGGCAGTGGTGATGGTTCATCATGTGGGAGATGAAGCTTACCCCTTATTAGAGAATTTGATGAGACCTTTTCCTAGCAGAAATTTGGACAACGAGAAGATTCTATACAATGATATGCATTCCAGAACAAGAAAAGTTGTTGAATGTGCATTTGGTATAATGACCAATAAATGGAGACTACAGAGGAAGGAAATTGAAACATCCATTGACGTAACTGATCACATAATCAAGTGCATTTGTCTACTTCATAATATTGTCATTGACAGAGAAGAATTCAATGTTGAAGCTGAAAAGTTTTGTAACAATGCTGATAAGCAGACAGCTGGTGACACATTTGACAGAAATTCCACATTACGTTCGTAAACTGTCAGGAACACTTTTGTTGAATATTTCGTTAAAAATGCTACTTAAAATAATTAAAAAACCTTTCAAAAATAAATTTTGGAATTGAAAGTACTTAGCTATTTACTGTATTTTTGTATATCTTATTTCACTGTAAATAAAACAAATAAAATTATAAAGGAAAATAATTTATATTTGTGTGTACTATCTGAAACACACTCCTCGGTTACTTCGTTCCATAAGTTGGAAACTGCATCATTACTGTTATACTAGCCGAATTTCTGATACCAAATTGATGGACACAAGTTAATGTCATGTATATGTTATTCTGCATTCATTAAAGTAAGAACATCGCAAAAAGATGTCACAGACAACAGCTTATAGTAACGTGCCACAGCTTGACTTTACATTGCTTTGTCATCTGGTAGGGACACATTTCCGTCCCTCAGTGACACTCATACCTGTCTCCGTTTACAAGTAAATGCGAACTATTCAGTGGCGGCAATGCCGCGATCGCTGGCAAGCTATTGTTGTAAATGCATGTAAATACGTTAGATTAAATAAATGAAATAAAAGTAATTTCGCATGTATCATTATAATAAACGTAATTTTTCCTCACCGATTGTGAAATGTGAGGTAACATCTTAAAATAAAAGACGTGTGGAGTCACACAGAAGGCAGACGAGTGATGCTGTACTGCAGAAGCTGTAGTGCTGCTCCACAGGCTCGCGCCTGCGGTCGGCTCGCGCCGGCAATATTAAACACTCGGGATGTCGCCGGCTCGGCTCCGGGAGGCTCACACTGTGTCTGCGCGGCCCGGCCGCCAGTGTGAACACCGCAGTTAAAACCATGTGTTTGATATGGAAGCGGGCGGCGGCCCGGCCAGGCTCGGCTCGGCCCGGCCGGCAGTGTGAACGCAGCCTTAGGCAATTGCTGCAGATTTCTGTGCTGGGCCATCAACAAGTGTCAGCGTGCGAACTATTTAACGAAACATCATCGATATGGGCTTTCGGAGCCGAAAGCTCACTCGTGTACCCTTGATGACTGCACGACACAAATAATTTCGCCTCGCCTGGGACCGTTAACACCGACATTGGATGGTTGATGGCTGGAAAGATGTTTTCTGGTCGGACGAATCTCGTTTCAGATTGTATTGAGCGATGGACGCGTACGGTTATGGAGACAATCTCAGAAGGGAACTGGTAGAGGTTCTGTGTAGTTGGTGTGACGTGGGACCCCTGATACTTCTAGATAAGACTCTGACAAGTGACACATACGAAAGCATCCTGTCTGATCACCTGCATCCATTAATGTCCATTGTGCATTCCAACGGACTTGGGCAATTCCGGAAGGACAATGCGACCCTCCACACCTCCAGAATTGCTACAGATTGGCTCCAGGAACAGTCTCCTGAGTTGAAACACTTCTGCTGGCCACTAAACTCCCCAGACATGAACATTATTGAGCATATCTGGAATGCCTTGCGACGCTCTGTTGAGAAGAGACCCCAACCCCCTCGTGGTCTTACGGATTTATGGACAGTCCTGCAGCATTCATGGTGTCAGTTCCCTCCAGCACCACTTCAGACATTAGTCGAGACGATGCCAGGCATGCCACATCGTACTACGGTACTTCTGCCTGCTCGCGGGTGCCCTACTCGATAGTAGGCAGATACGAGCTTACAACCAAAAGACAAAAAAAATCTTAAATTGTTTCCAGGGTTCTCCGAAACAGCCAACCAAGAGGATAACAACAGACAGAGTAATAGTATCCTCCCTTACTTAAGCAGACTATATTCGCCGAATAAGGGTGCCCGGCAGATCTTAATTGATTTGACTAAGATACACATAATAATCTGACACGAATCATAATTACAAATCATATAGAGGAAAAGAGTGTAGTGTGGGAAATGGAAGGTGGAAAATGTAAGGCCACTGCAATGATTTCATCTGACACTCAAAAGAATAAACAACTGTAGAAACTTAGGAAGCAACTTTCATTAATTTGTTGCTTATGGAATCGAATTTAAAGTAATACAAACTGGTTTAGTCTCACATATCTAGACCTACTGAGAAACAAATCATTTGATCGATGTTTAAATACACGGCCTGACCAAAAAGTGAAGCACCCAGAACGGAAGGATGATATCAAATGGATCTTCACATTAGGTAATGTTGTTTCAGTGGGTACAAAATCGAGTCAAATTTACAAAGCATCTTGCAGCATAAGCCGACTTCTATCACGATGCACCCTCTCTAGGTGTACGTACTGATCCGGTTGAGAAGCAGCTGCATCCTCTCCTGAGGCAAGCTGGCTCAAACTGTTTTAACTGGTCATTGATATTCTGGATCCTGGGACTTGGATGGAGGTGTAGTCATACTTGGTCCAACACACGTTCTATCGGGGACTGATCTGGATGATGTGTCGGTAACTGAGGTGGCCAAGAAAGACAGACATCTACAAAAATATAATATGTCATTGCGCTTATTTCTAATACGTACACTTAAAAATTGAAATGTTGTGAACTCTTAAGTCTTGGATGCTGAAACATTCAGGTAATTCCCTGACAAGATTGCTTAGTAGGATCCTGATACGTAATTTCTCACTGCAGCCATCTGTACTAAGGTGTGATAGGACTGCTGTTATTCTCTGTATACATAAATGATTTGCTGAAGGGTAAGTAGTAGTCTGCGGCCGTTTGCTGATAATGCTGTGGTATGTAGCAAGGTGTCGAAGTTGAGTGACAGTAAGAGGATACAAGACGGCTTTGAAACAATTTCTAGTTGGTGTGATGAATGGCAGCTAGCTCTAAATGTAGAAAAATGTAAGGTAATGCAGATCGGCAAAAAAACAAACCCACAATTTTCGAATACAATATCTGTAGTGTGATGATTAACATAGTCACGTCGATTAAGTATGTAGACGTAACTTTGCAAACCAATATGGAATGGAGTGAGCGTGTAAGGACTGCAGGAGGGAAGACGAATGATCGACTTCGGTTTACTGGGAGAATTTTGAGAAATCGTGGTTCATCTGTAAAGAAGACTACACATAGGACATTAGTGCAACCCACTGTTGAGTACTGTTCGAGTGTTTGGGACCTGCACCTGTTTGGATTAAGGGAAAATATCCTAGAAATTCAGAGGCAGGCTGCTAGATTTGTTACTGGTAGGGTCGAACGTCACCCAAGTATTACGGAGAAGCTGCAAGGACTCAAATGGGGATTACTGTAGGGAAGGCGACGTTCTTTCCGAGGAGCGCTATTGAGAAAATTTAGAGGACCGGCATTTTAGACTTACATCAGAACGATTCTACTGCCACCAACGTACATTTCGGGTAAGGACCATAAAGATAAATATAGAGAGATTTGGGTTCATCCTGAGGCATATAGACAGTCGTTTCTCCCTCCTTTTATTTGCGAGTGGAAAGGCAAAGGAAATGACTAACAGTAGTACAGGGTACCCTTGGGAGCTTGCGTATTGTGTACGCCGACCAGACATAGTCGCAGACAGTAACGACATGTGACTTCAGTGTCCTCTGGTGGCGTATATGCCTGGTGCCTTCCATCGGAGACAGTAAGTGATGGAAGGGCGAGCCTCGAGCCCGTTGGCGGCTCACTGACGGGACATTTAAATGTGCCGTCTCTCTAGTAGCTTTGTGTGGCATGTGGCGCACTGGATACTGCCAATGAAACGATGAAGAAGCCATCGACACCGTATTCCTCCCCCAAAAATTGCCCACCGTCGTCGCTTAGTGTGGGTGGGAGGTCTGTGCCGTGGTGCTGCTGATGGGGTTGGTTCTGCCACGATGACAAATGATGCCAACCAACCCGTGACCCGACATTCGTCTTGCAAAGCACGAGGAACATGACTGAGAAAACCACAGGTAAGAAGACTATCCAACGTCACTGGTGGGTACTGCATTGGTGCTGCTGAGGACGCAGAAGGCTGTACGGCTAATGTAAGCTCAATGTCAATGACTGTCGTGGCAGCGAACATCGACGGGTGCAGCGGCTGCGGCTTCAGAGATGGCGGCGGCTGCGTAGGCGGGCAGGGGTCGATGATCTCCACGGGAGAGTCATCGGTAGACCGATGCAGCCGGACGTCAGGAACAGCTAAGGGCTCCTTGGGAGCAGTAGACTGGGTTGCAGGCAGCGTTTCTGGAACATGACGATCTACAGCACTATCACCATAGTCACGGAAACGAAGTTGGTTCTGGAGTCGTCGATGGATGCCCGATGCTTCTTCAATGGTATAATGAGCACAGTCAGGCATCTGAGTGACGAAACTGGATTCACAGTTGCCATGGTTCTTATGGATATGACAGAAAACTTGGTCCTTCACGCAGATCTTCGTTGTAGAGTTACTGCCGGAAACAGAGTGGCGAGGGTGAAAGAAATGCAGTAGAGTGCATGTAAGAGCTCTGCTCGTGAAGTGTAGTGAATAAGCATAGTGCGATAGGTGCTCACAAACAACAAGCACGGATTGAGGATAGAATGGTGTCGTTCGGATATATTGAATTTCATACCGAGTTGCTGGTCCTGTTCTCCTTCAGTATATAGGAACTTCATAAACTCCATTATGTTGGCAAAATTGTTGGAATTTCGACGAAAAAAAAATTGCGCACCATAGTCAAAAACAATTGTTTGTGGCTAACTTCTAAGCAAAATACAGGAGCAAGTGCTTTGATAATACTACCGTTAGTAGTCGACTGCACTGGAATGACTAAAGGATATTTGCTGTATACGTTGACGAGAATGACTCATCGTGTGTTCGAGGAAGGACCAATAAAATCAATATAAATACATCGCCAAGATCCGTCAGGTCGAGGCCAATTGAAAAATTCGTTGCGCTGCGCTGTCTAGTTTTCCTCGCATGCGTGACAGAAAACGGTCATTCCTTATACTTGTTTATCAAGCCCAAGCCACGGACAGTACTGCACCACTAGCTGCTTAGTTGTAACGATTGCCCAGTGACCTTTATGTAATACCTTCAACACATGTCGTTGCAAATGTGGAAATCAGAGCTCGCGTTTGTTCATTAGGAGACTGCAATAAAATTACACCATTCTGAAGAATAAGGCTATTGCGCTGTTCATAATATGCACAAACTACTGTATCTGGGATTGATTTCAGATTATGAGGCCAACCCATCCTAATGTGGTACTTAGGCAATCGTAATGACTGACCGTGTTCAGCAACCTCTGTGATCTGCCCAGAATCAATGGGAAAGGTTTGCACTGCTTGAGATGCAGGATCATCAGTCTGAAGACAAGAAACTTCTGAAGCCTCGAAATCCGGACCATTTCCCATAGTGTGATAGGTGCTCAGAACCAACAAGCACGGAGTCTGGACATGTGAGCCTTTTATATTGTAATTTCATGCACTGACACGTTCCATGACCTTGGAGATTTGCTCCTCTGTTTGTACGGAACTTGAGGTGTAAATAAGTAAATAAATAAATAATAAGCCAGGGACGGTGCCTGTCTGCATGTTGTGCCTTAAGGTGATAAAGAATTTCAAACCGGTAATTGGAAACAAGCTGTGACCAACGTTGCAGCTTCTAGGCTATGCTTTCAGGTACATCTTTCTCCATATGAAAAAGAGCAGGCAGCGGCTATGATCAGTCACAAGAAGAAAAATTTCTGCCACGCAAATACTGACGAAATTTTGTGACACCGTAAATTGTGGCTAAAGCTTCCTTTTACAGCTTCCTGTAGTTGACTTGGGCTTTGTTCACTGTCTTAGACGTGAAAACTACGGGGAATTCCATGTAACTAACCCGTGGAGAGAGAACATGTGACGATACGTCATCTGTAGCACTACTGTTTTTTCTTCTAATCGAAAAGCATAAGACACTGATAACTAAGCAATGCATGTTTCATTTTCTGAAAAGATGCTTTTCATTCACCAGTCTCTTCAAAACGAACATTTTTACACCAGAGGCGACGCAAAGGAACCACAATTTGCGCTGCGTTCGGAATGAGTTTAATGAGTATGTCAGTTTAGCATGGTAAGCTTGGAGTTCCCCTATATTTGTTGAAGAAGGTATTCTCCATAAGGTCTCTAAAAGCTTTGTTAAGAGACGGGCATTGTGGGTGTCAATGATATGTTCCAAATATTCGAGTTTAGTATTGAAAAATGAACGTCTGTAAATTATACTTGAGTTCTGCATTAGTTAAAATTTGAGAAGAGACTCCAAATGTTTGAGAAGCTGTTCCGGTGATCAATAATGTCGTCTAAGTAATGCGAACAGGATGGAACTTTCGATGCAGCTTGTTCAAGAAATCGTTGAAGGAAGATACGACCAGAGGCACTTCCGAAGAGAAGATTCTGGTATTGATATAAGCTGACGTGAGTGTTAACATGGGTGACGTTAAAGATAAACATTGGCTAAATCAATTTTTGAAAAGAATCAGCCACCTGCTAGTCCATCCAAAAACTCGTCAGTACGTGGAGCTGGAAGCAATCGGTGTCTGCTTGAGCATTAACTGTGGTTTTAAAGCCAGCAAAAGGTCTGATCTTGCCATATTACTTTTACTGGGAGTCCAGATGCAACTTCATCGCGAAGGCATGAGGTACCGGACGAGCGAAGTAAACCTTAGGTTTTGCACTGTGCGCATTAAAATTCTTCACAATTCAAAGTGTGCCATCCATAAAATTTCCGTATTTTTCACACAGTTTATGCATACTGTCACGTGAAAGTTGCATATCTGTAGCATTCACAGCGCCCTGAATATCTAAAACAAACGAACTGAACCCATTTCGATTTTTGTAATTTAGGCTGTCCCAATTGCTCGTAACTGTTTTGATTAATCAAGTACAAGTTAGTATCTAGTTGAAATTGCAGAAACTGATTGCAAACCTACAGAGAGAAGAACAGTTCGCAGTTTGTGCTCGGAAGGTGACTATCTGTTCTGACTTCTGGAGGACTGTCATTGTCTGAATTGTTATTGACGAAGAGTTCAGCCGTTCGTATATGAGAAGAGAGCTGGTTAGAATGAGGCAAGTTCTGCTCTGTGTGTTCCACTGTGCAATTATCGCTTTCATCCATAGTTCCAGTGTTAATTGCCTGGAGAAGTGGGTACAGATTCTGAATGAGAGGTTGTATTAATTTCCATTTTCTTGATGCAAGATTTGTATGCAACAGTATCTACTTTGTTCTTCTTTTGCATGCACACTTGGCGCGTGTGTCCTGATTTACATCAATGTCGGCATTCTGCGTGGTGGAAAAGGTTTCGCCGTCATGCATTACATAATATTTCACGCAAGTCTGCGGACGATTTTAACTAGCCGACGAAGCGGGTGGGCCCCTCTCGCTGTGTTTGTGCTGTTGCCTGTGGTTCCGGTTGTCCTGGGCTGCGAAAAACTGGGGCCGTAGCGAACCGTCATCAGTGCAGCAATAGTCACATTTAAGTCAAGGTCAACACTTCCTGAACTTCGATTACTTTAAGAACGTCTGTGATACTATGGTTGCAATCCTTTAAAACAGGGCACGTAAATGCGCTAACGCGGGCGATCGTACTGTCTGCCCGCGGGCGCTGTCAGCCAGAAGTCCTCCCTCCATGCACCCCTTCAGCTAACATCGCTCGTTTGTTTACCGGCGCGCTTGCGGCGAAGCGTGGCTGATCCGAACTTAACACTTCTCAGTAAAATTACATGTTCGTTTAACAGATGTTTAATAAAAAAGCAAGTGTTCTCTGCTTATTACTTTGTGTCGGTGTTGTATTTGTGACCAAAAAATTTTGTCGCTGATAGTAATACTTCATTCTCATTTGCTTTATCCCTGGGCCGCCTCCACACCCATCACATTCCCCGTTCTACACTGAAGAGAACGACAGAATCTGGATATTTGCAATAATGTACTACTTTGCGGCGCTGTTGCGTTCATTTGGAAGTGAAAACATTATTCTTTATTTGTTTCTCTGTCGCTGCGTTGTACATCAGTCAAGCTGCAAAGGGTCGATAGCTTTCCTATTGTATGCTGGTGATATCTGAACGTGTACCTGCCTTCAGTTTTTTCGAATGTAGCGAGAACGGTACATTCGAGCTCAGAAGAAAGTGGAACATCAAATACGAGCTGATCACACAGGAAAAAAAAATTTAAAAATTAAATTTCCCTCTCCTCATTGACAAACGTATGAAAACAACATGAATGACGAGGTATCATGTAAAAGCATGCACACTAGCATAAATCTGGCATAAATTCATCTGTTTTTCTTCATGACAAAATTGTTGTTACTTGTTCATTCGATGGCACATTTGTGTAACGTAAGAGAGGCTACGCGTCCGCAAATACTATGTACCTGTTATAGTTGTATAACTATAATGAAAAAAAAATACTTCCAACAATCTAATGTGACTACAAATTAAAGCGTCAGCTGTCAATCGTGAGTTGTCGGCAGTCTTTGATCCTACAGGGTGTTTCAAAAATGACCGGTATATATGAAACGGCAATAAAAACTAAATGAGCAGCGATAGAAATACACCGTTTGTTGCAATATGCTTGGGAGAACAGTACATTTTCAGGCGGACAAACTTTCGAAATTACAGTAGTTACAATTTTCAACAACAGATGGCGCTGCAAGTGATGTGAAAGATGTAGAAGACAACGCAGTCTGTGGGTGCGCCATTCTGTACGTCGTCTTTCTGCTGTAAGCGTGTGCTGTTCACAACGTGCAAGTGTACTGTGGACAACATGGTTTATTCCTTAGAACAGAGGATTTTTCTGGTGTTGGAATTCCACCGCCTAGAACACAGTGTTGTTGCAACAAGACGAAGTTTTCAACGGAGGTTTAATGTAACCAAAGGACCGAAAAGCGATACAATAAAGGATCTGTTTGAAAAATTTCAACGGACTGGGAACGTGACGGATGAACGTGCTGGAAAGGTAGGGCGACCGCGTACGGCAACCACAGAGGGCAACGCGCAGCTAGTGCAGCAGGTGATCCAACAGCGGCCTCGGGTTTCCGTTCGCCGTGTTGCAGCTGCGGTCCAAATGACGCCAACGTCTACGTATCGTCTCATGCGCCAGAGTTTACACCTCTATCCATACAAAATTCAAACGCGGCAAACCCTCAGCGCCGCTACCATTGGTGCACGAGAGACATTCGCTAACGATATAGTGCACAGGATTGATGACGGCGATATGCATGTGGGCAGCATTTGGTTTACTGACGAAGCTTATTTTTACCTGGATGGCTTCGTCAATAAACAGAACTGGCGCATATGGGGAACCGAAAAGCCCCATGTTGCAGTCCCATCGTCCCTGCATCCTCAAAAAGTACTGGTCTGGGCCACCATTTCTTCCAAAGGAATCATTGGCCCATTTTTCAGATCTGAAATGATTACTGCATCACGCTATCTGGACATTCTTTGTGAATTTGTGGCGGTACAAACTGTCTTAGACGACACTGCGAACACATCGTGGTTTATGCAAGATGGTGCCCGGGTACATCGCTCGCCCGACGTCTTTAATTTCCTAAATGAATATTTCGATGATCGTGTGATTGCTTTGGGCTATCCGAAACATACAGGAGGCGGCGTGGATTGGCCTCCCTATTCGCCAGACATGAACCCCTGTGACTTCTTTCTGTGGGGACACTTGAAAGACCAGGTGTACCGCCAGAATCCAGAAACAATTGAACAGCTGAAGCAGTACATTTCATCTGCATGTGAAGCCATTCCGCCAGACACGTTGTCAAAGGTTTCGGGTAATTTCATTCAGAGACTACGCCATATTATTGCTACGCATGGTGGATATGTGGAAAATATCATACTATAGAGTTTCCCAGACCGCAGTGCCATCTTTTGTTGACAATTGTAACTACTGTAATTTCGAAAGTTTGTCTGCCTGAAAATGTACTGTTGTCCCAAGCATATTGCAACAAACGGTGTATTTCTATCGCTGCTCGTTTAGTTTGTAAGACCCGGCTTCTATTGAGATCCAGAAAGATTACAGGAGAGTAATACAACTTGTCGTCCTATACGGAACAGAGACCTGGACTATGACACAAAAAAGAGAAAGAAAACTCCTGACATTTGAAAATGCTGTTCTGAGACAGGTTTTTGGGACAATGAAGAATGGAGACGAATGTAAAAAAGGAAACATCGCGATTTGCAGGAATTGTGCAAGTCGCTGGATGTAGTGGCTGTTATTAGAGGGAGGAGACTGAAGTGGTAGGGGCACATAACGCGTCGATAAGACCAGATCAGCAGGCAAGTGGTTGAAGAAGTCATCAGAGGCAACAGACTGATGGAAAGACGACGGTTTCGATGGTCTGACATGACTAATTGGAGAAGACAACATGGACCGAGGACGGTTGAGAAGGCAGATTGGCAGGGCCAAAACCCGACTGAGGTTATGTGGCCAACGTATTAAGTAATAAGTACGTCTTCATGGGATAGGGTTTGTGGCTGTAACTAAAAATATACTCATACGAAAAAAAGAAAGAAAGTCATTATTCACCTGATATGCTACAAAATGTTGCTCGAGCTGCCCATTTCTCTTGGTTCGCGCCAAAAGAGTGGCATGGAGGCAACGGCACATGGCCGCTGGCATTCTGCACTTCAGTCATCGTCGTTGTTTGCTGGGTTTGTTGTGCGTCTATCAGTAGTCGTTAGCAAGGCGTTGATACGTTGGAACTAAAACTGAATAGGTGCAGTGCGTGATCACTTTCAAGAGGCTGCCATTGTATATTCAAATTAAAGACTTTCCAAACCATATTCCCCACAAAAAATTAAAAGTCTTACGAAATTACGACAACTGCCACACTTAAGCACCACATTAATCACCAACGGATGTCTGATGTGTCGGTAACTGAGGTGCCATAGAAAGACAAAAAGGTAATATATTATTAAGTGTATTCACAATAATGGCACCCGTCCATCCTCGAAGGATGATGATGTAGCATAGTTGGTTCAGACTCTGCAACATCTGCTATGGCTGACAAGTCCCACTCGAGAGTGGCAGTCTCTACTGCAGTTTGGGCATTTGAAATGTGAAGGACTTCCACCAGAGGCCGCTCTCTCCTTCCGTCCCGTTCTCTTCCTGATGTCTTCTTGTATGCGTTCGTTCTCTGCAAGCTCAACCCCATTACGCACAGCTTTTCGTCACTTGACACGGTCACCAGCTGTATTTTCCCATTGACTTGGATCTATGCTGGCCTTGGTCAGATCTTTCTTGCAGACATCCTTGCAACAAAGCTGCTGTCTTCCTACTGGCCTCACACCCTCTCGGAGTTCTCCGTACAGCACTTTTTTCGGTATTCGCTCAGGATCCATGTGCCTGACTTGTCCCAGCCACCTTAGACGCCGGTGGCTCAGGAGTGCATGAATGTTGGTTGTGCTTGCGAGCCGTAATACTTCGGTGTTGGGTACTCTATCCTTCCAATAAATCTGAAGGATCCTCCGGAGACAACCGAGATGGAACCTTTTCAGTCGGGATTCGTGTTTAGCAAGAGTTGTCCATGTCTCACAACTATACAAAAGGGTGCTGATAACACAAACGTTATATAATTGCAAATTTTTTTAATGTGAGTAGTCCATTCTTCCATACTCTGTTTTTCAATCTACCCATGACAGCGGATGCTTTTGCAATTATGTTGGTAATCGCAGTGTCCACAGACAAGTTGCTGCATATTGTAGATCCCAAGTATATAAAATCATCAACTACTCGGAGGGATTGCCGTCAATGCTCATGGATGGACGGTTGGTTGTTCCCTGCGTCATGATCTTAATCTTTTGGAGGCTGATGGTAAGACCAAATTTTCCACATGCCTGTGATAACTTGTTGATTAGATACTGCAACTCATCCTCTGAGTTTGCTACCAGAGCTGCATTGTCTGCGTAAAACAACCCGTGAATAACAATCGTATTGACTTTGGTTTTGGCCTTGAGACGAGCAATGTTGAAGAGATTTCCATCAGACCTTGTATGTAAATACACTCCCTCCTCATAGTCTTCAAAAGCAAATCTCAGCAGAAGAGAGAAGAAAATGCCAAACACAGTAGGAGCTAACACACCCCTGCTTTACACCGCTATTTACAGGGAATGATTCCGATGTTTTGCCGTGGAAACAGACTATTGCTTGCATTTTCTCATGGAAAGAGACAGTTATTCGTAGTAATTAAGGTGGTCATCCAATCTTCTGCAGAAACTTGAAGAGCCCAATTCTCCTCACTGTATCAAATGCTTTGACGAAGTCAACAAAAGCAATACACAGTGTCTCTGCTGCTCACGGCATTTCTTTTGCAGTTGTCGTAGAGAAAAACGCATGTCCACTGTCGATCGGCCAGGTCTGAAGCCGTATTGAAATTCTGGATACATTCTAAATGCTAGGAATTGCAATCGCTTTAGGATGACTCTTACATAAGCCTTCCCAGCTACACTCAACAGTGAAATGCCTCGGTAATTGTTGCAATCACTTCTGTCTCCTTTCTGTTCCTACAAAGTAACAATCTTTGAATTTCACATTCTTAAAGGGACTTAGCCTTCTTCCCAGATGGTTGTTAGATGTGAATGTAGGTTCTGTAGAAGTACAGACTTGTTATACTTAATAATCTCTGCAGGGATCCCATCTTCACCTGGAGCCTTTCCATTAGCTAGGCAATCTATCGCTCTGCCAAGTTCTTCCTTAGTGGACTTTGCATCAAGCTCTTCCATAACTGGCATTTGTTTGACGGCGTCAAGTGCATCTTTGCTTACTCCATCTTCAGCTGCGTACAGCTCGAGGCTGTGTTCAACCCAGCGCTCCATCTGCTCGTCTTCGTCAATAATAACTTCTTCTGTCTTCGTCTTCAGAGGAGTTGTTTTACTGACAGTTGGACCAACTGCTTTCTTAATACCATCGTACATTGCCTTAATGTCCCAAGAATCGCAGCTTTCTGTATATCTGCACATATATTTCGCCAGTAGTTATTTGCGGATCTGCTAGATGTTTGTTGTGCCCAGTTCTTTGTTCCTCGCCAGTCATCCGGAGTTCTTCCATTTGCGTTTCTATTATAAGAAAGTAGGACTTCCCTTTTTGCCTCAATGACTGGTTCCATCTCCTCCAAATTTTGCTCGTATCAGTCCTTGTTTCTATTCTCTTTCATCCTATAGGCCAATACTGCTGAGTTTTAGATGGCGTCAGAAAGTTGTGCCCATTTGTTATCAATATTCATTTCTGTTTGTGCGTTTCTTGACAAAGCACTTTCAAAACTACTGGCAAATTCTTGATTTCGATGCGAGCTATGAACATGATATGTGTTGGTCCGCGGTTGACCTCTCTGTTTAGCGTGGTGATATTTCTTAGGGGTGAGCCCCAGTCTGCTCGCCACCAAAGCATGGTCAGTGTTGCAGTCAGCGCTATGATAGCTTCGTGTCAGTAGGACATTTTTTAGAGCTGTATGCCTAGCTATGACAAAATCAAGTTAGTGTCAGTGATGAGAGCGGGGATGTCTCCAGGTCACCTTGTGTCGATATTTAAGTTGGAAATATGTGTTTGCGATACATAGACCATGAAATCAGCACACTTATAGCAGTCTCTGTCCATTATCATTTATTTTTCCCACTCCATGAAGACCCAGGCAAGTCCGCCAAGTGTCATTATCTGACCCAACTCGAGCTTAAAAGTCACCTAGAATATATAGCGACTCTGAGCCAGGTACTTTGGCTATTCTGTCGCTGAGTAAATCGTAAAACACATCCTTCTCTTCTACGCTGGATGATAAGGTGGGAGCGTACACACTAAAGATGTTGATAGTTCCACTTGGCCGGCCGCGGTGGCCGAGCGGTTCTAGGCGCTTCAGTCCGGAACCACACGACTGCAACGGTCGCAGGTTCGAATCCTGCCTCGGGCATGGATGTGTGTGATGTCCTTAGGTTAGTTAGGATTAAGTAGTTCTAAGTCTAGGAGACTGATGACCTCAGATGCTAAGTCCCCTTAGGTTAGTTAGGATGAAGTAGTTCTAAGTCTAGGAGACTGATGACCTCAGATGCTAAGTCCCATAGTGCGTAGAGTCATTTGAACCAAGTTCCACTTGAAGAGCATACTTATAAAGTAAGAATCCGCTCTGTTGCAACAGATGGTGGCACAATACTGTTCAGGAGGATGTTTTTAGCCGCAAATCCTACACCGTGGAGTCTTGGCTCATCTTGTGACTTCCCCTGCCAAAAGAACGTGTAATTAGCTTCTCTAACAGATCCCGTGTCTGGTAGCCACGTCTCCAGCAGTCCCACAATGTCCAAATTCAACCGATGGTGCTCCCTATCAATAACTGCAGTCTTACGAATGAAATCATCCTCTTGAGTATCGTCAATGTATCTTGGACACATGGTCCTGATATTCCAGGTAGCAATACGAAATGGTGGTTTCTTTATTATTTCCTTTCTATTTTTCGTAGGTGTACTTTAATTACCCGCTTGTTGAAGACCACTTCTAAGCTCCACACACCCTATGAAGCACGCAGGTATTGGGGGGACAGCACCTTATTGCCTGGGGGCTGCCCAGCTTGAGGTAGGTGGTAGCTGTCTAGCGATGATCTCTCCCACCGTCGGAAGTGGCCCCTGGCGCTCAAGCCTTATCCAATCAGACAGAGCTTATAACCGATGACTGCCTCTTCCCGTGGTGTTCCGATGTCTTTAGACGTCGCTGAAATGTCCTCTCCAGGATGCTACATGCCTAGGCGATAAATATGAAGACACGTGAGTCGCCCATGCATCACGGTCTCCTTCTCGACCTAAATGATAGTGTCCAGAGGAAAGGCAACTCCATACGTCTGGTATCACTTCGGCTGCAGGAGCTGCCGGGAGCGGACGTATTACGCCTTCCAACCGCCTTTGGGGCCCCAGATTTTCTTTCGAGTTTTTCTCCCTTAGCCTTCATCCCTCCCGCGACTAACCACAAGGCACTTAAAAAATTGAAATATACATAACTTGAAATTGTGTGAATTCTTCTACAATGTTGTCTTATATACAATTGAGGGTACTGATCTTGAGCAAAACAAATAGTCTTCAGTGATCATGCAACCAGGTACCTCACTGACAGGTAGTAATGCTTGGTAGCATCGTGCTACGTCGATGTAATTTTCTCACTGCAGTTTTCGGTACTAAGGTTAATACAGGTCTGAAGTCACATTGAATCTAGGTCGAAATTCTGACTGTGGCTGCTTAAGAAGATCGCAGGCAGTGAGGTCACGTGTGTTTAGCGTCCTCTGGTGGTGTGTGTGCGTTGTGAGGAAAAGCAAGCTCGCCGCTCGCTGGCGACGTGCTGGCGAATTTCATTGTGCCGTCTCCCATGTAGCAGCGTGCAGTGCGCGGCGCACCGGTTGCCGTCGGCGGAACTTGCTGGCCACATGAGTGCCTCAGCGTCATGGAGACAGTTCATAGAGACACGTACAATAAGTGGCACGCATTGTTCTGTTGAAAAATGACATCACAATACTGTCGCATACGTAGGATGTCTTTAACAAGTATCTGTTCCATCATAGTTCTCTCAGTCATTACCAAGTCATACGCAATGGGTCTCCACACTATCTTGCCACGAGTAACACTGCAGTGCTCTCAAAGACATTGGAAGAACGGGCCGTCTCGCCAAGTCATCGTCATACTCACCGACGATGGTCATCCCTGGTAATGCAGATCGCTGCACAGAGTGCAGTGCCTTTCATCGGCAGTCTATGCATCCCAGTCACAACAGCACTACAAACGCAGTCGTTTTTATGTGGCATTAACGGCATCCAAAGCATGGGATGGGTGTTCGTCTTGCCCGCACGCTGTTCGGGAGTGGAACGTTAGAGAAACGGGCTGAAGGTGGTTCCATCAACTCTCTCAGGCACTTAAGTGTGAATTACAGATTACGCATTTAGATGTAGATATACATAACACCGATGCTGTGTTCGTGTACGAAGTTAAACTGACAACCGACCATGTCTTCTGGGTAGTTCAAATGGTTCAAATGGCTCTGAGCACTATGGGACTTAACATCTATGGTCATCAGTCGCCTAGATCTTAGAACTACTTAAACCTAACTAACCTAAGGACATCACACAACACCCAGTCATCACGAGGCAGAGAAAATCCCTGACCCCGCCGGGAATCGAACCCGGGAACTCGGGCGCGGGAATCTTCTGGGTGCTTCCCTTTTTTGTATAGCAGTATATAATATTTATATTAAACTTCTACACAACTCAGAGACTAGGACGTATGTGAACCACTAACATTCAAGAAAGAAGATGAGTAAAAATTGTTAGCGTTTGAATGGAAACTTGTAATAGCTTATGGCTTCAGCATAGGTCTGGAAACATTTGCGAAGAACATTGCAAATAAAGAACTGACGACTCACATCTCAGAACCCGGCATTGTGAATAAAACGAAATACGGAAAATTCTATACACCATGGTAGATAATGTGAATACCAGAATGCAGAATGTCACTAGAGGAACGGAGGTGGCGCCGAATAAAATAAAAGGAGACCAGTGATTAAAATTGTGGTGAAACGAGACTGACGAAACATACATGGAGCAGTTGAGCAACTGAGAGGAACGGAAAGAGGGCAATTGTAAAGCCAGCATAATGTCAACTAAACAGCAGTTACCATTGAAAATAAGGAAGAAACAGAAGATTAACTAACGATATTACACCACTG
Source organism: Schistocerca gregaria (assembly GCF_023897955.1). Lineage (NCBI taxonomy): Eukaryota > Metazoa > Arthropoda > Insecta > Orthoptera > Acrididae > Schistocerca > Schistocerca gregaria. Next base: position 439,238,923 of record NC_064931.1, on the reverse strand, counting down.
TAAAATAGTCATGCCGGCCGCGGTGGTCTCGCGGTTCTAGGCGCGCAGTCAGGAACCGTGCGACTGCTACGGTCGCAGGTTCGAATCCTGCCTCGGGCATGGATGTGTGTGATGTCCTTAGGTTAGTTAGGTTTAAGTAGTTCTAAGTTCTAGGGGACTGATAACCACAGCAGTTGAGTCCCATAGTGCTCAGAGCCATTTGAAAATAGTCATACAATAACTAATGAGCCAGGCTACAAATAACGGAAGCACGTGGATATCTATAACCATCGAAAAGAACCAAAATAATTACTGTCAAGCGTGAAGGTATTAATGAAAGCAGCAGCAACTATGATAGAACACATTTTGTAGTTTCAGAATATTTTACCTGCAGGTACGACATTTTTTGACGACAGAGAAAATTATCTTCAATTATTATGACGAATAAAAGCATAATTTATTTAGTTTAATTCGCCGTGCGGCGTTCGGTGAAAGGACACTCCCACGAGTATAGACTGACACTGTTAGTTCGTCACACGAAAAAAAAGTGACTACCTCTATGCTTGTGTTTTTATCATACTTCGTCCGTTTTCATAGACGTGGTTCTTCCATCCGTCCAACATTGAAGAAGAATATTACATGTTCTCAGAATCTGTGAGGACAGATTTTTATTAGTTCATTGCATTATTCACGTTCCGTGCGGCCAAAAGCTGTAATACAGATGCACCTTCCAACTGTAATTATAAAAAAGAGCTGAAAGTAGAAAATAGGGCGGAACACAAAAAAATAGAAAGTGGACGTTTAAAAGGACTGAGTTTGAAGGTTATGCCAATGATAAGAACGCAAGAGTGAAGCACCGGGTCGTATTTGACAAGAGTGAAAATGAAATCGCCGCAGTCTTGTTCGAGAAACCATTTCGCATTTCTTCGACGTGATAGGAGGAAACAACGATGAATAGAAAGCAGCAGGAACAAGCGGAAATTTCGATTGTGATCCCATCGGAAACGTGCCGTGTGTATTAACCGCTCTGTCGCTTCGGCCAAAGCTATAAACACATGAAATCAAATTAAAATTCCTGATTCTAAGGGACCAGAGGGTATCAGCCTAGCCACCTCCACCCTCAGTTCTCTGTGTGAGGCAGCCAGGCAGCCAACGGACAGAAGAGAGAGACAGAGAGAGACGAAGAGAGAGACCCCCTCCCTTCCCCCCTCTAGGACATCAGCGCCATCGTAAGCCAGAATATTTTTCTGTTATATTGAACGGTTAAGTGGAAGGGACACGGTATCAGATCAAGGGACGGAGGAGACGGGCCGGCCGCGGTGGTCTCGCGGTTCTAGGCGCGCACTCCGGAACCGTGCGACAGCTACGGTCGCAGGTTCGAATCCTGCCTCGGGCATAGATGTGTGTGATGTCCTTAGGTTAGTTAGGTTTAAGTAGTTCTAAGTTCTAGGAGACTGATGACCTCAGATGTTAAGTCCCACAGTGCTCAGAGCCATTTAGTAAAGGGTTCTATCAACAATTAAGTCTGTGTGTGGCCATCCCTTCTTACCAGGAGAATTAAGAAGTCGTGGGCGGTACAAAAATGTTTAACAATGACAGTAAATAAAAATGTGATTAGATAGAAGAAGAATATGACCCAGTCCATCGAATCTATGGCGAAGCCAAGGGACATAGCTCTGGAGAACGCAAAGAGATCACCTTGGAGAGACACTTGTGATCCAGACACCAACAGCAATAATTCCTGTTAGGCGTCTGAGCCTGGCACCCATGGCCAGTAGCAGCCAAAGACGTGCAGTTCCCGTCCATAGAGTATATGTATCTTTCGAGTGAGCGTAGCCTACTGCGTATGTTCTCAACATCAAGCCGGGCTAGTCACGTGATTCTGTGACGACGCTGCTTCTCTACAATTTGCAGTAATAGTAAAACGAATATTACACGTGTTCTCCTTGCTTGATATGCGTTTCTGCATGTCTGAATTTTAGTAATATCTATGGTGCAGTATTGTCGTTGCTACGGATGTCGAGAACTATGTTAAAGAAGGACTAGTTACTTTTCATAGGTGTGTACAACAAATGTATAGTTGTAAATGTCACATTGATATGCGGCAGTTTATATGGTGAAAAATATCGAGGCACGGTATTATAAAGACGTGTATTGAAGAGATTATTTCTGCGATTTTATGCCCTTGTGTTTACGAATCAAGTGCTACATAGATTTGCAAGTGTGTTTGAGTAAACTACAAGTCAGTGAATACGTATTGGTGTTACGTTAATAGAAAGATAAAATTTATACATGACAGTCTAATTAATTTCCTTCAAGTTATGCCGGTTTTCAAACTCTTGTGTGTGTCTAAGTATTTCTGCATCAGACAGTTTCAAGAAATGAAAACTCGGTTAAAGTAAATGAATATGAAATTGGGCTGGATGTAATTGCAGCGGTTAGTTAAATTTGTAAAGTGGTATATATTTAATCAATTAATCAATGGAAATTAGTGGTCTGCAACTCAATACGTTTGCAAAATTGCTGCAAGTACTGAGCATTAGCGATTCGATTTTAACTGCACCTACGTTTCACGGATTTAATTTGTTCTGCGGAGTATATGCATTTTCCAGACAACTCTAAGTACACTGTTCGCGACCTAATTAACCAGAAGTGTAGAGGGTGATTATAGCTCGAGCTGCAGGAGATGCTGCGGGGAGAATTCTCGTTTTGCGCATCCGAATGCCCACTCCATAGATTTTCATGCTCGGTATGTCCGCCGCCCCCCCCATGAACCATGGACCTTGCCGTTGGTGGGGAGGCTTGCGTGCCTCAGCGATACAGATGGCCGTACCGTAGGTGCAACCATAACGGAGGGGTATCTGTTGAGAGGCCAGACAAACGTGTGGTTCCTGAAGAGGGGCAGCAGCCTTTTCAGTAGTTGCAGGGGCAACAGTCTGGATGATTGACTGATCTGGCCTTGCAACATTAACCAAAACGGCCTTGCTGTGCTGGTACTGCGAACGGCTGAAAGCAAGGGGAAACTACAGCCGTAATTTTTCCCGAGGACATGCAGCTTTACTGTATGATTAAATGATGATGGCATCCTCTTGGGTAAAATATTCCGGAGGTAAAATAGTCCCCCATTCGGATCTCCGGGCGGGGACTACTCAGGAGGATGTCGTTATCAGGAGAAAGAAAACTGGCGTTCTACGGATCGGAGCGTGGAATGTCAGATCCCTTAATCGGGCAGGTAGGTTAGAAAATTTAAAAAGGGAAATGGATAGGTTAAAGTTAGATATAGTGGGAATTAGTGAAGTTCGGTGGCAGGAGGAACAAGACTTCTGGTCAGGTGACTACAGGGTTATAAACACAAAATCAAATAGGGGTAATGCAGGAGTAGGTTTAATAATGAATAGGAAAATAGGAATGCGGGTAAGCTACTACAGACAGCATAGTGAACGCATTATTGTGGCCAAGATAGATACGAAGCCCACACCTACTACAGTAGTACAAGTTTATATGCCAACTAGCTCTGCAGATGATGAAGAAATTGAAGAAATGTACGATGAAATAAAAGAAATTATTCAGATAGTGAAGGGAGACGAAAATTTAATAGTAATGGGTGACTGGAATTCGAGTGTAGGAAAAGGGAGAGAAGGAAATATAGTAGGTGAATATGGATTGGGGCTAAGAAATGAAAGAGGAAGCCGCCTAGTAGAATTTTGCACAGAGCACAACTTAATCATAGCTAACACTTGGTTTAAGAATCATGAAAGAAGGTTGTATACGTGGAAGAACCCTGGAGATACTAAAAGGTATCAGATAGATTATATAATGGTAAGACAGAGATTTAGGAACCAGGTTTTAAGCTGTAAGACATTTCCAGGGGCAGATGTGGACTCTGACCACAATCTATTGGTTATGACCTGTAGATTAAAACTGAAGAAACTGCAAAAATGTGGGAAATTAAGGAGATGGGACCTGGATAAACTGAAAGAACCAGAGGTTGTACAGAGTTTCAGAGAGAGCATAAGGGAACAATTGACAGGAATAGGGGAAAGAAATACAGTAGAAGAAGAATGGGTAGCTCTGAGGGATGTAGTAGTGAAGGCAGCAGAGGATAAAGTAGGTACAAAGACGAGGGCTGCTAGAAATCCTTGGGTAACAGAAGAAATATTGAATTTAATTGATGAAAGGAGAAAATATAAAAATGCAGTAAATGAAGCAGGCAAAAAGGAATACAGACGTCTCAAAAATGAGATCGACAGGAAGTGCAAAATGGCTAAACAGGGATGGCTAGAGGACAAATGTAAGGATGTAGAAGCTTATCTCACTAGGGGTAAGATAGATACTGCCTACAGGAAAATTAAAGAGACCTTTGGAGAGAAGAGAACCACATGTATGAATATCAAGAGCTCAGATGGCAGCCCAGTTCTAAGCAAAGAAGGGAAGGTAGAAAGGTGGAAGGAGTATATAGAAGGTTTATACAAGGGCGATGTACTTGAGGACAATATTATGGAAATAGAAGAGGATGTAGATGAAGACGAAATGGGAGATACGATACTGCGTGAAGAGTTTGACAGAGCACTGAAAGACCTGAGTCGAAACAAGGCCCCCGGAGTAGACAACATTCCATTAGAACTACTGACGGCCTTGGGAGAGCCAGTCATGACAAAACTCTACCAGCTGGTGAGCAAGATGTATGAGACAGGCGAAATACCCTCAGACTTCAAGAAGAATATAATAATTCCAATCCCAAAGAAAGCAGGTGCTGACAGATGTGGAAATTACCGAACTATCAGTTTAATAAGCCACGTCTGCAAAATACTAACGCGAATTCTTTACAGACGAATGGAAAAACTGGTAGATGCAGACCTCGGGGAGGATCAGTTTGGATTCCGTCGAAATGTTGGAACACGTGAGGCAATACTGACCTTACGACTTATTTTAGAAGAAAGATTAAGAAAAGGCAAACCTACGTTTCTAGCATTTGTAGACTTAGAGAAAGCTTTTGACAATGTTGACTGGAATACTCTTTTTCAAATTCTAAAGGTGGCAGGGGTAAAATACAGGGAGCGAAAGGCTATTTATAATTTGTACAGAAACCAGATGGCAGTAATAAGAGTCGAGGGGCATGAAAGGGAAGCAGTGGTTGGGAAAGGAGTGAGACAGGGTTGTAGCCTCTCCCCGATGTTATTCAATCTGTATATTGAGCAAGCAGTAAAGGAAACAAAAGAAAAATTTGGAGTAGGTATTAAAATTCATGGAGACGAAGTAAAAACTTTGAGGTTCGCCGATGACATTGTAATTCTGTCAGAGACGGCAAAGGACTTGGAAGAGCAGTTGAACGGAATGGACAGTGTCTTGAAAGGAGGATATAAGATGAACATTAACAAAAGCAAAACGAGGATAATGGAATGTAGTCAAATTAAATCGGGTGATGCTGAGGGAATTAGATTAGGAAATGAGACACTTAAAGTAGTAAAGGAGTTTTGCTATTTAGGAAGTAAAATAACTGATGATGGTCGAAGTAGAGAGGATATAAAATGTAGACTGGCAATGGCAAGGAAAGCGTTTCTGAAGAAGAGAAATTTGTTAACATCGAATATAGATCTATGTATCAGGAAGTCGTTTCTGAAAGTATTTGTTTGGAGTGTAGCCATGTATGGAAGTGAAACATGGACGATAACTAGTTTGGACAAGAAGAGAATAGAAGCTTTCGAAATGTGGTGCTACAGAAGAATACTGAAGATAAGGTGGATAGATCACGTAACTAATGAGGAGGTATTGAATAGGTTTGGGGAGAAGAGAAGTTTGTGGCACAACTTGACTAGAAGAAGGGATCGGTTGGTAGGACATGTTTTGAGGCATCAAGGGATCACAAATTTAGCATTGGAGGGCAGCGTGGAGGGTAAAAATCGTAGAGGGAGACCGAGAGATAAGTACACTAAGCAGATTCAGAAGGATGTAGGTTGCAGTAGGTACTGGGAGATGAAGCAGCTTGCACAGGATAGAGTAGCATGGAGAGCTGCATCAAACCAGTCTCAGGACTGAAGACAACAACAACAATGTCCGCCGCACACGTGCCGCCAGTCTGCGAGAGAAGAGGCCGCTGTCTGCAGCTTACCCACTTATCCATTTAACGTTGTTATGATACGCTGCTAACCAACCCCAGCGCGCCAGCGGCTTCGCCGGAAACAAAACGACTACCGCCCGGTAAAATACACTTCAGCTGTCGCTCTCATTTATGTCTGAGTGCCAGTTTCGTTTGTCTGCCAGCACCCACGATACGAACACCCTGCTAATGACCCTGAAAATTTTGTAATTGATAACGAGTAGTTTATTATTTTCTTCTCCTACGAATACGTGTAATCTGTACGCTTATTTGAATAACCGTAGTCCAGAGGCATTATTTGCTTCTACAAACAAACATTTATGACTAATCTCCTTACATATTTGTGGCTTGCGTTCCTAAATCTATTACATAATTTGCAGCTGCCGAGTTCAAGAGCGGTTTAATTTAATTATGCAGTAGTAGAATTTCGTCCACTGAAATGTGGAATGAAATCTGACATCTTGTCTATTTAAATGGAAAACCGGCCGATTAGAAGAGTGTGACGAAAGATACCTCAAGATGATTATCTCGATACAGATCTATGAAATCTAAGTCATCACGTAGGAGGGAAAGGAGAAAGAAAACCAACGAAAAGAAAATGCATCCATGTCTTAAAAAATTAATGAGTTGTAAATATTTAGAAGATATGAAAACAAGTACGAAAATGTGGGAATGCTGTGAAATGGAGTCATTACGCCATAAAACTTCGCAAGATCTCCCATGATGAAATGAAAGGAAACATAAGAACTTATCATTTCGATTTGACTCAGAAACAGAGGGTCATGAACCAATTAGGTAGTCAAGTTAGCACTTACACAGTTTATGTGTCGTGTCTAAATGTAAGATCCATCTGGTTAGGTCAGAGATTATTAATAACCAGAAAACGCTAACAACTAGCAAGGAGAGTCAGAGACTTTTTCCTCTTCTCAACAGCGGCAGGCAGATTACACTGAGTGTTAAGAAACGAGCAGTCGAGACCGGAGGGGCTACATCTACATTTACAAACATACATAATCCGCAGTGCATCGTACGGTGCGTGGCGGAAGCTAACCTGTACCACTACTAGTCATTTCATTTTCTGCCCCAGTCGCAAAGGCAGCGAAAGAAAAACGACTGTCTGTGTGTCCCTTATGAGCCCTAATTTCTCGTATCTTATCTTCGTCATACTTGCACGAAATGTATGTTGGCGGCAGTAAAATCACTCTGCAGACAGCTCCAAATGCCTGTTCTCTGAATTTTCACAATAATGTTCCTCGAAAAGAACTTCGCCTCCCCTCCAGCGATTTCCATCTGAGTTCCCGAAGCATCTGCGTAATACTTGCTTGTTGTGCGAGCCTACCGGTAACAATTATAGCAACCCGCCTCCGAACTGATTCGATGTCTTCCTTTAATCCGACCTGGTACGGACCCCAAACACTCGAGCAGTACTCAGGAATGGGTCTCGCTAGTGTCCTATATGCGGCCTCCTTTACAGGTTACCCAATAAACCGAAGTCGACCAAACGCCTTCCGTACAACAATCCTCATATACTTGTTCATTTCAGATCACTTTGCAACGTTCTTCCCAGATATTTAAACGACGTAATTGTGTCAAGCAGCAAACTATTTGAACTTTACCTGTTGTTTTTCCTACTGATCTACGTTAATTTACATTTTTTCTACATTTAGAGCTAGATTCCGTTCATCATATCTACTAGAAATTTTGTCACGGCATCTTGTGTCCTCCTATAGTCACCACTCAACTACGACAGCTTCCTGTACACCACAGTATCATCAGCAGACAATGGCAGATTGCTGCCCACTTTTTCCGCCATATCATTTATTTGTACAGAAAATAACAGCCGTCGTGTCACACTACTTTGGGGCACTCCGGGCGATGCCCTTGCCTCTGATAACCAGTCATCGTCGAGGTCAACGTACTGGGCTCTGTTATGAAGTGTTCGAGCCAATCACATAACTGGGAACCTATTCCATATGCTCGTACCCTGTTTAGCAATCTGCAGTGGGGCACCGTGTCAAATGCTTTTCGAAAATCTAGAAATATGGAATATACCTATTGCCCTTCAACCATAGTTCGTGGTATATCATGTGAGAAAAGGGTAAGCTGAGTTTCGCACGAGCGATCCTTTCTAAAATAGTGCTGATTGGGGGACAGAAGCTTTTCCATCTCTAGGAAAATTATTGTATTCGAACTAATAACACGTTAAAGAATTCTGGAGCAAACCGATGCCAATGACATTGGTCTGTAAGATTGCAGATCCGTTCTTTTACCCATATTATGTAGGAATCATCTGCGTTTTTTTTTCAGTCGCTTGGGTCATGGCGCTTGACAAAAGATTCGTGATAGATGCAAGATAAGTAAGGGGCCAACGACGAAGAGTACTCTCTGAAAAACCAAAATGGGAATCCATCGGGACCTGGTAACTTATCTGCTTTCATCCCGTAAAGTTTTTTCTCTGCCCCAGAAATACCTACTACTATGTCATCCATAGGGAGCCTGTGTGATGGTTTAATGATAGAGAGCGGGAGCACTTCATCTGATGAAATCTATGGCTATAGCGTCATGCCATTCGTATGAAGTTTCCTTTGTCCACAGAACAGCCTTCACAGGGATCTCAAGTACGTGTCATATTTCAAAAAAGTGTGAGGTCAGAATGACACAGCGAGAATGACACAACAGTGCTACGCGTCTGACAGGTGATAACAGACCCCAAGCAGATAATGGATGAGACTAACTTCAGGTGTCAGCTTTCTTACAGATCCGCATAGCTGGAAAACTTTTATGATGGAGGTATACCGACGAGCCAAAACATTTTGACGACCTGCTTACAGCGTGATGGTGCACCTACGAAAAGCAATACAGCAGCGGTTCGGCGAAACATGGTATCGACTAGTCTTTGGTTGATTTTCGGAGATACGTGGCACCAAATGTCTACGCACAGGTCAAGTAATACTCTTAAATTACGGAGCGGTCCTTTGTGGACGTAGAGCTAGCGCTGTAGCTAGATCAGTACTGATTTCTTAGGATCTATGCACCCCAATTGCGTGAAAACGTTATCACATGTCAGTTCTAGTATAATATATTTCTCCAATGAATACCCGTTTATCATCTGCATTTCTTCTTGGTGTAGCAATTTTAATGGCCAGTAGTGTACTTTACAGAGCGGTCTAGCCTCCGACTTCCACGTTCTCTTATGAGACGTGGATTTCCAACACATAGTCGCCTACTCCTGTTTTCACCGTCTTTCAACAAGTTTCCAAAGATGCTCCTGACTGTAGCACGTGTGAAGCCGATCAGCTACGCCTTTTCTGAGATACTCTTTCTCAGGTGCGGGGTCTAAACGCTCTGCCATTTGTCTAAGGCGTTTGGGTCAGCAGATTGACACATTTGCGGCCCGTTTCGTCGCCAGAGTGATTCCTCATTCATTTCTGATCCACATTATTTCCTTACCGCCTCATGTGGCCGGAACTAAAGCAGGCAGCACTTAGTGTCGCGATGTACAGTGCTCAATGCCTTAGCTCAATAGTGTATACAGGTTGCCCCAGAAATTCTGAGACAAACTTCGAGGGGCTGTAGAGGGTGCCTTCAGGAACAAATCGAGGATAGGAACCCGAATCCGGAAACATCGTCCAACGAAGGTACAGAGAGTAGAAGTTACAGGCGCGGGCGCCTGCCACTGGACCACCCTTTTGGCAGCAAACTCAACTTTACATGCTGACGGACCGTAGGCGTTCCGTCTTCCAATGTTGTTGGTTACTCAATGATCGCGACTGATTGCTACGATTGCCAGAGAAGATGACAGAGCTAGCTGCTGCGTAGACAGGCCTTGTCTCCTATGAATGTGATACCCTGTTGCCTTGGTGAATGATGGTTTCAGTATAGGGTTTCCATCTGCAATTTACCTTTCTCCTGTACACCGAAAGAAACCGTCTTCCACTGAGGCAACAGGGTACCGCATTCATAGCAGACAAGGCCTTTCTACGCAGCAGATAGTTCCATCTTCTCCTCTGGCAACAGTGGCAATCAGTCGCGATCACTGAACAACAAACAACATTGTGAGACGTTCTGCCTACAGTCCGTCAGCGTGCAAAGTTACGTTTCCTGCCCAAGGGGTGGCCTACTGACATACGTCGATTCCTGTATCTTCGGCGCTCTGTAGCATCTTTGGAAGACGTTTCCGGATACGGGCTTCTGTCTCCGGTTTTTTCCTCAAGACACTCACTACAATCTATAATACAGTCTGCAAACATTTTAGTGATTTTTTTTATTATTATTATTTACACGTCAAGTTCCGTAGAACCAAATTGAGGAACAAATCTCCAAGGTCATGGAACGTGTCAGTACGTGATATTACAACATAAAAGTGATAACAGATAAAAATGAAGTATTTATGAAGCCAAAAAAAGTCAAGCCATAAGTTTCAGTAAGCGCAGTCAACAATATAACATAAGAATCCGCTTATTTTTTCAAGGAACTCCTCAATAGAATAGAGTGAGTGACCCGTGAGGAAACTCTTCAGCTTCGATTTGAAAAAGCGTGAATTACTGCTAAGAATTTTGAATTCGAGTGGTAGCTTATTGAAAATGGATGCAGCAGTATACTGCACACCCTTCTGCACAGACGTTAAGGAAGTCCGATCCAAATGCAGGTTGGATTTCTGCCGAGTATTAACTGAGTGAACGTTGCTTATTATTGGGAAGAAGCTGATATTGTTAACAAGAAACGACAGTAATATATATATATATTGAGAGGCCAATGTCAAAGTACTCAGACTAGTGAACAGGGGTCACAAGAGTTTCGCGAACTTATACCACTTATTGCCCGAAACGCCTGTTTCTGAGCCAAAAATTCCCTTTTAGAATGGAAAGAGTTACTCCAAAATATAATACCATACGACATAAGCTAATGAAAATAAGCAAAGTAGATTAATTTTCGTGTCCAACGAGCACTCACTTTAAATACAGTTCGAATAGTAAAAATGGCAGCTTTAAGTCTTTGATCAAAATCCTGAATACTTATAAATTTGAACTGTTCAGTTTCACTAACCATATGCCCATTCTGTGAAATTATAACGTCGGTCTTTGTTGAATTATGTGTCGGAAACTGTAAAAACTGAGTTTTACTGTGATTTAGCGTTAGTTTATTTTCTGCAAGCCATGAACGCATGTCATGAACTGCACTGTTTGAAGCCGAGCCAGTGTTGCACACAATATCCTTTACTGCCAAGCTAGTGTCATCCGGTAATAGTAGAGGGCATATCATTTATATAAATACGGAATAGGAGAGGCCCCAACACTGATCCCTGGGGCATCCCCCATTTGTCCGTACCCCACTCAGACCCCACATCATAGCCATTCTCAACACTGTGCATAATGACCTTTTGCTGTGTGTCGTTAAAGTAAGAGGTGAACCAACTTCTGGGGCAATATTGTATGATCAACACAATCAAACGCCTTAGTTAAATCCAAAAATGTGCCTAGCGTTGGAAACCTTTAGTTTAACCCATCCAGTACCTCACAGAGAAAAGAGAATATTGCATTTTCAGTTGTTAAACCACTTCTGTATCCGAACTGAAGATTTGATAGAAAATATGTGATATAAATTGATCAATTATCCATATACACACACAGAATTTTCAATAACTTTAGCAAACACTGATGGCATAGAAATAGGTCTAAAATTGTCTACATCATCCCTTTCTCCTTTTTTATAAAGCTGCTTTACTACTGAGTACTTTAATCATTCAGTAAACTGACCATTCCTAAAAGAAAAGTTACAAATACGGTTAAGTACAGGGCTAACGTGTGCAGCACAGTACTTCAACCTTCTGCTAGGCACTCCATCGTATCCATGAGAGTTCTTCGTCTTCAGTGATTTAATTACTGACTCAGTCTCCCCCTGGCCTATATCAAAGAGAAGTATTTCAGACATCAGTCTCGGAAAGGCATTTTCCGAGAGAGTCATATGAGTCCCTGTAGAAACTAAATTTTTATTTAATTCACCAGCAATGCTCAGAAAATGATTGTTAAATACTGTAAAGATATCTGATTTATCAGTAACAGAAATATTTTTACTACGAACTGACTTTATATCATCGACCTTGTGCTACTGACCAGACACTTCCTTTATAACTGACCGTATGGTTTTAACGTTATCATGTGAATTGGTTGTTCTATTTGCACACCGCATACTCTTTGCTTCCTAATATCTTTTAAGCACCTTACAGTATTGTTTGCAATGGGCAACTGTAGCTTGATTCTGACTACTTCTAACATTTTGATATAATTCCCGCTTTGTTCTAAATGATAGCCTTATCCCACTAGTCAGCCAGCCAGGCTGCCTTTTCCTGCTAGTACCCCGTTTAGAACGTTCTAATGGAAAGCAATTCTCAAAGAGCATAAGAAATGTTTTAAGGAAAGCATTATATTTGTCATCTACGTTAACGGCCCTATAAACATCCTGCCACTCTTGTTCCTGAACGAGTTTTAATAAACTCTCTATTGCCGTTGAATTAACTTTCGTACATAGTTTGTAATTGTATGTGACATTTGTTTGGGTACAAAACACTCTTAGTATTAAAATTTGTGCATCATGGTCAAAAAGACCATTCGCCTTTTTCCTAACAGAGTGTCCATCTATTACTGAAGAATGAATAAAAATATCATCTATGGCTGGGCTACTATTCTTCTGCACCCTAGTTAGAAAAACCACTGTCTGCATCACATCATATGAATTTAGGAGATCTACCAACATCCTTTGTCTGGTAAAATCATATATAAAATTAATATTGAAGTCACAACATGTAACTAATTTATAGTATTTCCTATAAAGTGAATGAAGTACCCTCTCTAGCTTGATTAGAAATGCTCTGAAGTCAGAGTTAGGAGACCTATAAATAATAAAAATTATAAGTTTAGTTTCATTAAATTCAACTGCCCCTGCACAACATTCAAATATCTGTTCAGTGCAGTGCCGTTATTCGTCTATGGACTCAAATGGAATATTGAATTTTCGTACATGGCCACTCCGCCACCCCGCAAGGAACTCCTTGAGAAACAGTCAGCTAATCTGTATCCTTCTGGCTAAGATTCCCATTCTCAATAAAGCCATAACAGTTGAACATATAGTGACAAAAGAGTGACCTGTGAAGTGATGGACATATTGAAAAGATACATTTAATGTAACGAAGAGACAACAAAACGCACACAACATCCAGGATAAACAGCTCTACTGCAGATAGTTTTAACACAGCTAATACCTATGAGATACCTTCAGACTCATCTCTAAACAAACAAATCAACCAGATTTTCAGAATTTCCATAGCTACAATCTCCGAGAATCCCTGAGTTTTAATAAATGATAATTCACATTTCACTTTCGCGGACCATGTCGTTGATGGAACATATATTGCTACATTACACTAACTCTACACATATACTTGACCAGACAAAACTTAATGTCAGTACAATATTGTTTCTCTATATTTCAGCATGCCTGTTTGTCTAGCTCTACCCCTCTGTCAGTGTTTGACAATTTCAAGACGCGTAACACAGAAGAGGACTTGAATTTGAATCAAAGAACGATAAAGAAAAGTACCACACAACTTGTAACAACACAAAACCCAAATTGTAGGATAAACTGTATTTCATGTGAAATAATATCAATTTATTATGCAGATCGAGTATGCATTACCACATTTTACAACATTTAAGATAAGCAAAATAAATATGGATTTTGTAGACTTGTGGCAGGGCGGGGGCGCACAGCTGCTACCATAGGTCAAAAACATTCGAAGTAACTTCGCGAATAGTGACAGATATAATGCTATCAAATGAAAAAGTAGTACATATGTGGCGATGCATGTTAAGCTAGGCGTATGAGGTAAATTACTGTGCGACGCGACTTCTCGATCTTCAAAAGGAAACAGGACAAGAATATCTCTTGAAATCAACCAATTAGTTTTCTCTGACAGGACGAAAGTATCGAGTAACAAAAACGTGTCGCAGAGAACACAGGGCCGGCTACAGACGTCAGGTCACGGGCATTACAAAATGACGAGTTAAAATAGATAATAGCGTGCAGCGTATTTGTTCGTAGGAACTTCAGAAAGTAACTTACAGATGTCCCACCCTAAGACCATTACGCAACAAGGGTGGCGTATCGTCAGATGAGAACACACGTTCTGAGCCTTATGCAGCCAGAAGTGTGCTTACTGTCGATAAGTGTACTGAGTGCTCTTGGAGCTACATCTATCAGTGGTACTCTATGTCCTTGGATCACTCTGTGTTGCTAGCTTATAGCGTTGTAGCTGTACGTGACCACCCAACATGCTAGCGCCTGGCTGGCCCGCTGGCTGCCCTGTCACTTTTCTTTGCCACGCCTTACTACTTCTAAGACTTACCGTTATTCTCAGTTTGATACAATTTTTTTTAAAAGAGTTGGCCGTTTTCTATGGATATAACACCTTCTCTGACCAGGTAATTGGCTTTACTCCTTAGTGTCTATTTAAAAACCATTTATTTTTAGGCATATACATCAATTTCTGTTACATTTCTTTCTATATGGTTACAATTTTTCTTTTACGTTCATTTTATATTTAGTTTTGATACAATTATAAATATTTACTGACTTGAAACCATTAAATTTCGGTACACTTTACAAGGTTCTCTTAGCCTATCGTCTATTTCTAAAAGATACAGAGTCATCTTTTTCCTTTGGACTCAGTTCATAGATCACTACTTCCTCGTTACTACTGTTAAGAGATCTTCGTGCTATAGCCTTTCTCGACCTTGCTTTACTATGGTAGTTCGTACAAATATTCTTCGAAAACATTTAGTGTTATTGAAGTTTTGCGGTACAGTTAGTTCTAAAGCATTCTTTACAACATTTCCTTTGTGTTCAAAAACGGGTTAATATAACTATTATAGTCAATATTACACTTACATAGGTAGCGATGGAATGTGTCGTTTAAACTCTTTTCCGCGACTTTCAAATCATCTAGTTGTATGACCACATGATTTAATGGTACTCTAAGTGAAATTTTTGTATCCTCTTTATTTACTACAAATTATTATATCACTAACTCTATTTGTGGTGTTCATAGTTGTATTTGTACGTATTATTTAGTCTCTCTCTATGAATGCTCTTGTTGCATACCCTTTACATTTACTGTGGAAGTTTCTTTTTCAACTCTTTTTATTAATGCATGCTTTGAAGCTTGCTTCCCGCATAGTACTGTCAGACATTCCGCCTTAGAAGCCACATACAACCACTCATTGTTATTTAAATGTGTCCAAATACTTTGATTTAAAGATTCTCTTCACACAATCACTTGGCGTATCACTTAGTGGCAGAAGCAACTTTGCTTAACACTCAGTCTGATCAAAAGTTGATAATAGTGCAAATCTTTGTCTGCAAAGCCTTCTGATCTTACTCAGTTCTTCAGAGTTTAATTGTTCTGCCAAGAGTTTTGCATACTGGCTCTTTGCGTAATCAGTAAGTAAAAACTCCCTCTTGAGTGAGGCATTTCTTTTGCTATACAACACACTCCGTATATGGTAAACATGTTATTATCGGCTAAGCGAATCTTTTTATGTATCATAATATGTTTCCAGCTCTAAATTCATCTACATCGGTTAAGTTTAACAAGAATTATGCTGACGATTCGACTAGAGGATCAAGAAACTTCACGTCTTTAATTATGTCCCTTATTAATCTGAGGAACTTAACAATTTGTATAGGGTTTGTGTGTGTTAAATCTTATGGGACTTAACTGCTAAGATCATCAGTCCCTGTATAGGGTTTACTATATGACACCACAATAAGCCTTTCTGTGCGTTAACTGTAGCATTTATCATACTCTGATTCTATATCGCCAAATACATTTACCAATTGCATTACTTATTCACATGTTACAAACGTTGCAGCTCTTTCAAATCCTTCATCTGCATCCTTAACATATTATTTAATAAATCTTTCTAATCTTTCCACTCTAACCTTTAACTTATTTTTGTTTTCTTTCGCACTCACTGTTCAATTAACCTTTGATAATGTTGCTCTTATCACTGCCACTTCTTCCTTAGTTAATCGCAAAAGGTGTTTTGAATTTTTCTGCACCTCCTCTATGTGTTCTTTGGAATATGTAGCATTACCTTTCTCTAGTGTGCCAACTAGTAACCTACTTACCTGGTCGATGAAGTTAAACTGGCCTCTCTTCTTCCTTGTCTCGTGCCTTGTAAGTTGATGTAACAACTTCTGTAATTCTGTTGTTCTTTCTGTACGACGTGTTTTCGGTGTAGCAAGCGACAGTCTGTTAAGCCTACATTAATTTCCTTCTGAGTGCGTCTGCATCTCTGCGCTGCTAATTTTCCATACTTTCCAGCCTCCTGAAAACGCTCAGTTGTAGCTTCTAAATTTAGACATGTTACAGTTCTCCAAGTGGTAATGTATATTTCCACGTCTCCTAAATTATCATAGAATAATCCTGAAGACTTCTCTATTTCTGAAGCTTCAAAATCCGTTGTCATTTGTTCTGTGTTGGTGAGAGTTGTGATTACCAACAGAAGTACTAGTAATGATATCCTTCCTGTCTGTGCCATACCTGTAATTAAAAAGACAGTTTTAATCTGTTTTCATGTACTTTCGCTTATTTGTTTCTTTTCATTTCTGTACTTACATTCGGTGTGTCTATCATCACTATTTCATATGATCCTCACCACTGTGAGTCTAAATTCGTAGATCTGCCACGTCTTACTGTCTCATCATACAGGTTCACTTTTATCCCCCACTTTGAATTCTTTTGGCTTCCGTCCTATATCATACCGTTCTATGTTAGTCCTTTTGTGTCGTATCATCGACTTTCCTGCTACATCACGCGTCTCTAGCATTCTAACTCTCAGTCTATTCACATATGACTCGTAGTCATACCTTACCTCCGCTGATTCTCATTACATTGTTTATTTTATGTTTACAGTTCTTCCATATTTAAATTCAAAGCGTGTGTAACCCGGAGTATTGTGTGATGTGTTGAATACAAATATTGCAAGTGGTACTCATTTGTACCATGCACGTTGATCCATTGTCACAATGTGTCTGAAGTACTCTATCAGTGTAGGGTGACTTCTTTCTAGCGCACGATATGATTCTGGATGGTATGGCGTTGTAAGTTTTCTGCTAATACACAACAATTTATCAACTCAATTAAAAAGATTGCTTAAGAAATTTGACTATTGGTCAGTTAAAAGCACTGACGGAATTCTGTATCTTAGAAATATGTATTCCACAAATGCTTCTACTACTGATTTGGCGTCTTTTCTTTCTATTGGCATAGCTAATGTAAACTTACTTACAACGCTCTGGAATGTCACGATGTATGCCTTCCTTACGCTTGATACATCTAAAGGACCCATCCTATGTCTTCCAAATGGTTCAAATGGCTTTGAGCACTATGGGACTTAACATCTGAGGTCATCAGTCCCCTAGAACTTAGAACTACTTAAACCTAACTAACCTAAGAACATCACAAACATCCATGCCCGGGCAGGATTCGAACCTGCGACCGTAGCGGTCGCGCGGTTCCAGACTGAAGCGCCTAGAACCGCTCGGCCACACCGGCCGGCCATCCTATGTCTAGTGAACACGTTTCAGATATTCTTTTCGCAGTGTCTGTTATTTTCAAAGGCATTTCTGTCTTCGCCTGCGTTTACTTATTCCTTTGCATTCACAGACATTTCTCTACATATTCTTCTATATTGCATTTCATTCCTTTCCATTGTTTTTACTGCTTTACGCTTTCGAACTGCTGTCCATGCCCTGGTGCCTTCCCAGTGAATTATCATGCATTTATTTTAGCAAATTTTTCATTTATTCGAGACTCATTCCGTTTTGCATAAACTCTGTCTCTGCATTTACTAGCGTCTGTCACTCTTGTTTCTGAGCTCATCTGCGCCTGTCACACGTTCACCTGATAACGCTGTTCTTTTCCATCCATCGGATCCCTGTCAGTACGGATACGTTCATTGCTCTGTATTCTACTAAGACCATCTGCATTGTTATTGAGTCTTCCTGGCTTGTAGATTACTTCAAAATCGTACTCTCCACTTCAGAAGTCTCGATCTAGGAATCATTACACTAAATATCGATGTTAATGGCTTATGGGATGTTAGCACTGTAAACCGTGGTCCATATATGTACGTCGGAACTCCTTCACTGCGTTCAATGAGCAGCCAGAACGTTACGACCACCTACCCAATAGCCGGTATGTCCTCCTTTGACACGGATAAGAATGGCGACGAGTCGTGACATGGAAGCAATGAGGTCTTGGTAGGTCGCTGGAGGGGGCAGTAGGCACCACCTCTGTACCCACAACTCACTTAATTTCCGTAAATTCCGTGAATGGGGCCGGCGAGCTCTGACGCCACATTCAGTTACACCCCAGATGTGTTCGATCAGGTTGAGATCTGGAGAGTTGGGGGCAGCACATCAACTGAAACGTACTATTGTGTTCCTCGAAACATTCCGTCACTCTCCTGCCCGTGTGACATGGCGCATTATCTTGTTGAAAAGTTCCACTGCACTCGGGAAACTGTTGAAGACACTCACCACAGCACTCCTCGAACATCTGACACGTCACGCAGTTTCTGAAATGCACGTGCGGAGCCTCCAAGCCATCACAATCTGCCCTCGGTCAAACTCAGATAGATCGTGCTCCTTCCCCATTCTACACACGGACAGCACGCACACTCATACTACATGCACCGTGCGTGTCTCTGACTAACAGTCATTCCTCGCTAGGTGAAGCTGCTACCGCCTGGACGGGTTTATATCGATAGTAAGTCGGTGGTCATCGGTGGTCATAAAATTTTCCTGATCACTGTATACTATAGCCACCAATTCCTTCTCTACAGTACTATGGTTCAAGTTCGCTTTGTTTTAATACCTGGATGTATATGGAATGGGAAATTCTTCACCACTTTCTTGCTTTGTGACAGATCTGCTCCCAGAGATGAATAGGTCGTGTCTGTCATTGCTATGATCGGCTTTGTAAAAGCTGGGTACTGAAGTAGAGGTGCTTTAACCATCTTCACTTTTATTTCCTCAAAAGCATTGTTTTAGCTTGCAAACCATTCATATTCTGTGCTTTCCTTAGCAATTCGTTGAGTGGCTTTACGATTTTGCTAAAATTTGCAATAAGTCGTCGGTAGTGTCCAATTAAACCTAAATACCCTTTCAATTTATTCAAAGTGGTTCAAATGGCTCTGAGCACTATGGGACTTAACATCTATTGTCATCAGTCCCCTAGAACTTAGAACTACTTAAACCTATCTAACCTAAGGACACCACACAACACCCAGCCATCACGAGGCAGAGAAAATCCCTGACCCCGCCGGGAATCGAACCCGGGAACCCGGGCGTGGGAAGCGAGAACGTTACCGCACGACCACGAGATGCGGGCTCAATTTATTCGTTGTTCTTGGCTGTGTAAAGTACTTCATCATTTGCGCCGTCGTAATGCCCAGTGAGACTCCTTTACCGTAATACAATGACCCAAGAAAATCGTTTTTCTTTTTTCTTAAGTGCTCACACCAACCCAGTTTCAGCAGTAGTTTGCACTCTTCCAACTTATCAAGAACTAAATTGAGCTTCTCATTATGCTCCAACAGATTTCTTCCTTAACTCACTATATCATCTACGCACATGAAACATTTTATCCCTTGCAGACCTGCCACAGCTGTGTTCATCTGTCACTGAAAACAACGTGGGGCTCCTTTCAGTCCTGCTACCATTCTTTTACGGTCATAATATTGACAATTTGCGGTGAATGCCGGCCTGTTTCCGTCCTTCTTGCCTGTCAGTATTTTTTTGTATCCATAGACAACGTCAGGCATCGATGAGTACTTTGCTTGCCAAGGTTACTCTAAGATATCAGACAATATGGTAACGGGAATGCGTAACCTACCGTGATGACACTTTGTCTCTAGTCCACTATTCCCCATTTGTGTTTGTCACTGGCTCCTCTTTTTCCGAGTCATCAATAAAGGTGCGTCCCACGAGCTCTCGTTTTCGACAATTATGTCATTTTTCAGCATGTATTCTATCTGCTCTTGCAACGACTCTTTCTGTGCTTTGGGTATTCTGTACCGTCTAGTGTTCTGTGTTCACCACCTGCCTTGCGTGTTCCAGTGCTGTCGATGTTCAACGTGTCACTGTGGATGTGTATGACAGTTTGTCACCTGATAGATGGAATATATCCTCCATGCACTGTGTAAACGTCTGTTAATCCGTTCTTTTTCTCTGCATTTAGAGGATCCACTCTCAATTTTTTTCGAAAAGCGCTAGCACGACTTTCTGTCTTTACTATGGCTTCTTTGCTGCCCTTCATTTTGTGCACCTTTGCTAGTCGCGCTATTTCTGCTGTCACTAACTTGGCGTTTCTTTTGGTTGTTCTTTGTCCTCGGACAAATGTACTGCACTTACTATGCACCTACCAATTTACACTTTCACCAGCGACTCCAGTGCGTATACCCCGTGTAAAATTTGCTATTTCGAGATAATCATTTCTCTTTCAATACCTCATGGTACCTACCGTCCATGTTCAACCGCACCATCTTCTCCTCATGTAGTCCGATTTCTCCATCGAACACCTGATCGGACTCCAACTTAAATTCTTTCGGTTTCTCTTCCAATCTTAAGGATATATCTTGCCCTTGTAGTCTTAACACTTTCCCACATAGTCTAATTTTATCTTATGGTCTGTTAATCAACCTCCACCGATCAACCCATCTTATGGGATGTCTAGTCCTGACCCATACACATGAAACTTGTGTCTTACATCTGCGGCACCTTCCAGTCTCCACAACACGTAATGTATTTACTGCGTCACTGTGACACCCTTCAGCTAAAGCCTTTCTGCTTCATCTAGTCTAACTGTGCAATTTAAGTAGCACAGCTGTGCCACTGTGTCTATTAACAGCTTTAATTTCTTCTGTAACTCTACACAATATAATAATAGCACATCATTTTCTGTGGCAGAGTCTATCGTTCTGCTTATTTCTTTCTTAAAGCGACAATCCCCAACTGAGTTTCTTAGTGACTTTTTAGTTTTTCTGAACTACTTTCCCCGTCTCGCTTGACACTTACACTCTACAATTCTTCTGTGTATGCCATGGTCCTTCATTACAATCATCGTACTGCTCGGTTCTTTTACGTTTGAAACAAGTCATGTCTCTTACTCTCAGACTCGGTACGTCACAGTTACCAGGTAGATTGCGGGCATCTCCATTTACGCAGAAAATGTGATCCATTGACCTCTCTACAGTATCCTTTTAACGTACTGGGATCTATTTCCGTCACTTCTCTTGCTCATGCCATATATTCTGCACCTGTATGACCTGGTTTGTCACAACTATATCAAAAAATTGTGAACTTTTTGCCGTGATAGTGTGTATCCTTCGATCCACCTTGTTTCTGCAACATTTGCTTGCTGTATACCTTTGCAAACCACACACAAAAGACCTCAGACCTTACCTGTTCATTCGCACACTCAAACCTTGTTCGTGGGCCTACTCCCCTTACTCTCATTGACAACAAATCACTTTCTTCCTTTATAGCTAATTCCGCTGCTGCATCTAACCCAATTTCGTCACTGTGACTTTTAGCAATCGCTCTAATTCTATCGTTACTCAACCCTTGTATGAAACATGCTCTTCCTAAAGAGTCTCCCAGTTCTACTGCACCTTTCTGGTTCTCTCTACTCATAACCCTGTTTACTTCTTCCCGAAAGTCTCTCTGCATTATGTCAATCTAGTTTGCCCACAATGATAATGATTCCCCGTTACCTTCGCGTGAAATATTCTGCAAACGTAACAGTATATTGACCTCCTACACGCGTAATTTTCTTCCAAAACATGCTTTACTTTTTCTCACGTACACGTTCTCTCGTGTACTTGCAGTCCCGATCTTGCTTCAGCCATAATTTTTGCTTCAACAAATTTAAACAAAATCCCATGTTCATTTGATTTCAGTAATTCACATACGGAATCTACATTTTCAATAAATTCACTTAGGTCCTTTTTGTTACCATCAAAAGATTTGCCTATAATACACAATGCTTCTTTAGAACTTATTGCCGGTACCTTTGAAATTTCTTTGCTAAGGAGAGCCATTTTAAAAGCCGTACAGCTAACAACTTAGAATTATAGTTACAGGTATTGCAAGGTACATCGGATGTGTGCCACATTATTGTGGTGCTGCGAGATGAGTTGTCTGCGCTTCATCGATCCGGCTGCTGACTGTCGCTTCTGCCGCTGGCCCGGTGTCTAACTCTTGAGCCTCCGGCTGCTCAGCACATCCTCGTGCCTGCGGTCTCTGATACACAGGTCGTTCCCTGCTTGGCTGCCCTGGCCTCGTCGCTCACCCCTGAGGCCGACTCTGCTACCGTTGCCCACTACCCACTAGGACTCTCATTCGAACTCTAATGTCATGGGGCACAACTGTTACTAGGCTCAAAGTTGTGAATCACCACAACTTCCTGCAATTTGCCACAGTCCCTGTAGCAACCTGTGTCAGTAGGTTACCTTCTAAATGCCTATTTGGAAACCTTTTGTTTACTCCACATCTGGCACCAAAATTATTTTTTTCCTCATGTCCCAAGCGTGACTATTTCCAAAGACTGGGCAACAGGTATGTCAAGAAGGGTACTGGTCGGTTAGCCTGTACGAGAGGGAGTCTTCACCTCGGGATAGTGTGAAATCCCTTATTACAAAAGGTAAGAATTGGAACGTGACTTCAAGTAACCTCAACTACAAGTGTTTTTTAACTTCCAAATTTGTTCAGAAAACAGTTGCAGTTCTTCCTCTGCTTGGCTTGAAGGAGTTGTATCCACAAAACGGCCAAGTCTTGGTTCAGAGACGGTGAATGGCTAGCACCGATTTACCTGCTTTGAAATGAGACTGTCAGTGTTAACTGAGCCCACACCCACCATACGACACACAGCGAATCCCACCTATTCGCTTATGATTTCAGTAACTGCGCTGATGCTGCTGCAGCTACTTCTGCCAAGCCCAGCGCGGCTACTCTCCTGCTTCTCTCTTTCCGACTCTCCAGAATCGCTCCTAACTTCACTGACTTCTCTCCTCGGAGCGTCCTCCCTTCGAGTTTTCTTCAGATTTCCCCTTTCCCCCTCCCCTCCCCGCCCCCTGACCCCGACATGACGTGTCGCTGAATGTCTCTCGCCACGTCGTTGGCTCTAATTGTGAACTGCTCTTCAGCAGTTTTCCATGGGCTGGGTGGAGGGCGAGAGGCTTCTCTCCCTGTATCTTCATCTACATCTACATCCATACTCTGCAAGCCACCTGACGGTGTGTGGCGGAGGGTACTTTGAGTACCTGTAACGGTCCTCCCTTCTATTTGAGTCCCCTATTGTTCGTGGAAAGAAAGATTGTCGGTATGCCTCTGTGTGGGCTCTAAGCCCTCTGATTTTATCCTCACGGTCTCTTCGCGAGATATACGTAAGAGGGAGCAATATACCGCTTGACTCCTCGGTGAAGGTATGGTCTCTAAACTTTAACCAGTGTATGGTCACACACAGCGTCCTAAGCTTCCTATTGATTTTTCGTGACTTATGGTGCCCCAACCATTAATCCTCTCTTTTTGTTTCTCTCGTGCCATGCGTTGTCTTCCCAGGTCTCTGTAATATCCTTCGATGACTCGGTGTTCGTAGGTTACAGCGTTGTCGCTGTACATTGCAGCCCGACTTCAGGGGCCTGGCTGGCTCACTGGTAGCCCTGTGGCATTTCCTTGCCGCGCCCTAAGACTTCTAAGACTTAACGTTATTTCCATTTGTCACTATTTTTCTACAGGACTAGGCTGTTTTCTTTGGCTATGACACGCCTCTAGATATAGATGCTAGAAATGGATGCATGCGGATTTACAGAGGAGTTTATGAAAGTTGCTAGAAACAATACCAGAAAAAGTAAGTTCCACTAAGTCAAATCATACAGAGAAGTTTCCCAGTGTTTTATTCACGATTTGTAAGCTTATGTGCTTATGGTGTTCAATAGTACCTTGAGTAGTAGTTTCGTGAAGGCTCCATTAGAGAAGTTACGTTAGGATTTACAGTGTTAAGAACAGGGGTAAAAATAACATGTGTGAATGATAATGGCAGCAGGAAATTGAAGAATTCGTGGTGTAACATTAAAAAGTGTATGCGTCTCCCGTAGTAAAACACACTATCTCTTGTAGTGTGGGGCGTAGTATGGGTTTCGTCTATTGCACACAGCTCGTTGGGTAGTTACCTGGATTCTTACCTTCGTGAAACAATGTCTGACGTGCTACTGGTATCTTCCCTGCTGGTACAATTCCTCCTCTGCCTCTGCATTTGACAGTGCATCTTCAACGCTCCTGCTTACCTTACTGTTGATTGTAAAGAGACATTTCCCAATGCCGTCCAAAGGAGCACTAAGCTGTACAAAATAATTTTTGTTTATTAAGTCATAGATATCTCACTTACTCCAAAACATTTTGCACAAATTTGCAATAAAAGCAATTCCTACCGTTTTCGGAACCACTGGCTTTGTTATGACGGTAAGGTTATTTTCGGAAATTTAAACACACTATTCTTATTTCTTGTCTGCCTCCGCATCTGAAGTGTAAGTGCGCCTGACGGGTTCGATTCCCGGTGCTGCCAGGGATTTGTCCTTGGCGGTAGGAATGGAACGGGGTGCCCTCAGCCTAGTGACGCCAGCTGAGTACCTAATTGACGAAGAAGTAGAGGTACCAGGTCTGGTAACCCGACAACGGTCGGGAGAGCGGTGTACTGACACCATGCCCCCGACACCGTGCTTTCCTTTTTCTTCCCTTATTCATATTTTTTCCATCTGTTTGCAGATATGGTATCCTTTTGTATTTGCAGACTTTTCTTTTATCTGATTTCATGTTTCTTTCTTTCCCTGTCCTGTTAGAGCATTACAGGGGCGCAGTCTTTCCGGAGTATGGAACAAGCACTCGCTTTTCTATTCCGTCGTTCACGCCACCTGCTCATAATTCACTATTATTTTTTATTTTATAAACAAAACAATTAATTTTACATATTTCAGTACAAAAGTTCTTATGTTGTAAGATCCTCCCATTCACCCACAACGCTTTCTGTTAAGTCTTCGATATACTGCATACCACAGAACTTCATCGACAAACAGTGACCAAATAAAGATCACACACATTTTTGTGAAGAAATATATTATATTTTTTACTCGTCGTTCTTGAATTATGCTAATGAATGCGTTGCATTGGCCAGGTACACAATTCCGCGTAGTCAACCAGCAGTTAGTTGTTGTTCGGCTCTTAAGTCTTCAGTAAGCCATAACATTTGCAGATCCAGACCAAGAATGGACCACGAAGTATTTGAGATTATTAGCTGTTATGGTGACGTAACGAATTATGAAAGGAACACTAATTCTGTATCCTATCATCCGTTTCTTAACGTAAGTAGCCGACTTCCAACGTGGTGGTTATTTTAACAGTCGACATAGCCACTTCTAGGAGTGCATACGTGTGATTGCTGTTATATCTCCCCAATACAGGTTTTACGTGACCATTTTTGTGGCAATGTTTGGTAATGATCTACGACCAGTACTTTTGGAAGTACATTGAAATACACTCATGTTCTGCAAGAACAGAACACCTTGAACGACTAAACATAGAACATACAAACTCACGGAACATGTACATTAGTATGTTCTGCAGAAATGATTAGCATATCAGTAATCTCGGTTCATCATGTGTCCTGTTGCCTAGTAGGCACGCCTGGGGCCTGATAACTAGTTCCATGCGTGATGGCATCGACGCGTATAAGGCGCGAATGGCGTTATGCGGTATAGCCATCCATGCTGCATTCACCTGGCTGCAAGTTCATCTTTGGTGTTTGGCTTTGGGTCACAATGCTGCACCCGCCGTTTCACGATATCACACACATTTTTCGATTGGCGACAAGTCGGGTGATATGGCGGACCAGGGAAAAAGGTTGTCACCCTAAGATACCAAGAAGGCACGTATTCGTGCAGCAACAATTGGTCGTGCATTGTCTTGTTGTAAAATGGCGTCTGGGGCGTTGTGCAGAAAGGGTGTGGCTACGGGTCGCAGAATGTAATTCACGTAGGTCACACTCGTCACTGTGCCCTGTATATGCACCAACTGTGATTTGTGGTTTTGACCAACAGCACCAAACGCCATAAGGCCTTGAGCTGCCGCTGTATGTCCTGTCTGAATGCAGTCACTATGATACCGCTCCTCCTGTCTGCAGTGAACCAAAATGTGTCCATCATTTTCGAACAAACAGAACCAGGATTCGTCCGAAAACACTATCAGATACCTTTCCTGCCCCAGTGACGTCCTCCCATACACCAATGCCGTCTAACATGTTTCTACACATTCGTCAAGGGTAGGCGGAGAAGTGAACGACTCACACGTAACCCATGCCGAAATAAACGGCCACGGACTATCACCTCTGATATTGTACGATGTCTTATACTGTTCCACTAGAGCCGAGGAGAATGTAGGTCAGTCCTGCAATGCCATTCGGATGAGGTGTAGGTTCGTGCATACGTCCGCGAGGCATCCTGCACGCTTATTCAAGTCACACTAAACCATTAATTTCGGTTTATAGCAAAAACGAGAGCCGCAGGCACATTTCATCCGCAGGTGGTGTTGCGCTACGATATCGATGTTGACTTTGAACCGTTGGCCGACATGGTTCAAATGGTAACCATTTCTGCAGAACATACTAAAGTACAAGTCCTGTGAATATGAACGTCCTGTCTCTAGTCGTTCAAGGTGCTCTGATTTTTCTGCACATGAGTGTAGAACATCTTACCATAAACATCCGCATACTACAGAAACTGCTAGACGCAATACTCCTTACAATTCGCAGTAATCTTAAATCTTAGCATAATGGTCCTTTGCCCTTTTTGTTTTTCTTTTTTTTTATTTAGGGAATATCAAGAAACCTACAGTCCAACATAATGATGCTATTGGTGATTTGAAACAGAGTTCTACTGTCATGACAGATCTGTATGATAACTGATGAATTATATTCAACGCGTAGAGACTCTCAAGGCAGACTGTGTAAACCCTTTTGTAAATATACTCTAAGATGCCTTTGACTAAATGTAGTTTATTCACAATGGCGTTATTTACTCTCGAAATATGGTGATATTCTTAATAGTCTAACTCGTGAGTGAAAATTGGAGGAAAATACGTAACAAAGTATCACCAACGTGTTTCCCACAGTTCCTTAAAGTTTGCCGACAGATCCTGAAATACACTGTAATGTAATAATGGTAGTAGTAATAATAATAATTATAATAATAGTAATAATAATAATATACATTATTTTTTTCATTACAAATTTGGATGAACATTCCAAACAGTCGATGCAGCAACTTCAGTTTGTGCGAGGTACAATATGTCAGCAGGTTCCCCTTTTCGAGCATCTGGCGCACAGAGCAACAGGTGGCCGATTTGCCGATAAACGAGAGGGAACAGCCGACAAAGTCGGATACAAATAACTGCCTGGCTTTGGCGTCGGTTAGTGAACACACACTGCAGAAACCAAATTTAAACCTTTAAAGCGCAAATATTGTTCTGTAACCGTATAAAGTAAACCGTTAACACAATACAATGCGAGGGAGTTCTACACGTGCTGTAAACGTACTAACCACATGCTTGACTGAAAACAGGAATCCTCATATACTGAAAATGAACAGGAGGTTATTGTTTCAAATATAGGGGAACCGAGACATATGGAGCGACGTTTAAGTCACTGGAGTAATATTCGAGAGGAATGGTATCGTAGCCGCGTCCGCGTCTCCGAGGTTTTTCCCGCTCCAATGATCTCGTCTTCGAGAGGACACGCAACGCCACACTGTATAAGTATTTAGGGTAATACTACGAAGCAGTATGAAATAGAACTAACATGTAAAGTCAGATTTAGGGAGTGGTAATGGAGGACTTACACCGAGGTGACCAAAGTCATGGGATACCTCCTAATACCTTGTCGGACTTCCTTTCGCCCAGTGTAATGCAGTAACTTCACGTGGCATAAACTCAACCCGTCGTTGGGAGTCATCTGCAGAAACACTGAGCCAAGCTGCCTCTGTAGCTGTCTATAGTTGTGCAGAATTTTGTGCACGAATTGACCTCCCGATTATGTCCCATAATTGTTTGATGGGATTAATGTTTGGCTATCTGCGTGGCCAAATCATTCGCTCCAATTGTCCAGAATGTTCCTCAAACCAATCAGGAACAATTGTGGTCCGGTGACATGGCGCATTCGATCGTAGTCTGGGAATACGAAGTCCATGAATGGCTGTGAATGGTCTCCAAGTAGTCGGACATAACCAGGACCCCCAATTCGTTCCATGTAAACACAGGCAACACATCAGCTTGCACAGTGCCTTGTTGACAACTTGGGCCTATGGCTTCTTGGGGTCTGCGCCACACTCTAACCCTACCATCAGCTCTTACCAACTGAAATAGGGACTCATCTGACCAGGCCACGATTTTCAGTCGTATAGGATCCAACGGATATGATCACAAGCCCAGGAGAGCCGCCGCAGGTGATGTCGTGCTGTTAGCAAAGGCAGTCGCGTCGGTCATCTGCTGACACAGCCCATTAACGCCAAATTGCGCGGGACTATCCTAACGGATATGTTCGTCGCACGTCCCACAGTGATTTCTGCCGTTATTTCACGCAGTGTTGCTTGTCTACTAGCGCAAACTCTGCTGGTCTCGGTCGTTAAGTGAAGGCCATGGTGAGAGGTAATGCCTAAAATGTGGTATTCTCGGCACACACTTGATACTTTGGATCTCGGAATACTGAATTCCTTTGCGTCTAGCTCCAACTACCAATCCGCCTTCATGGTCTAGTAATTCCCGTCGTGCGGCCGTATTCACGTCGGAAACCTATTCACATGAATCATCTGAGTACAAACTACTGATAAAGTGGCACTGAATTTTCAGATTTCTTATGCAGTGTGGACCAGAAGACATTATGTTAACCAAAACATCTATGTAACGAAAAATATTATCCATCTGAAGGTACCCTGAAACCGTTTATGGCAGTAAAACAAAACATTCAAAAAGTATTTGTGGCTAGTTGCGTCAATCACTAACTGTTATGGTAAATGTCTTGATCGCTTGACTATGAGACGTTGCTCCATAGCGATTTGTGACGCAACATCGTTGACACACTACAATCGCACATCCACTACTTAACTGTGGCTGCTCACAACTGATTGTCCGAAGGGCATCTGCTGTTTACAGTTGTTACTTCAAGCTGCGCCGACATCATTTATACCCGAGTTTCCGAATTAGCTTACTTCCTCAAGTCTACTGCTAGCCAGACACCTGTCTGGATCTTCTGTCAACCTTGCTGACAGTTCTGTCACTTGCTTCCTGTGTGCCTCGTGTCTCCCGATACGCCCACTAGGAGTGGTCAAGATATGTATATAGTAACAAAGAGTCTTAACAACCACACCACCTCGTTCAGTAGATTCTGAAGCTAGTCATTCCTGTGGCTTCGCCAACATGGAACATAAACGTTATAAATGTTGTGACAGAACTAATTAAATGATCCTCACAGAGTAAGCTATGTATCCGTGTAACGTAAGTAAAGGGCTGTGTATTAACTGCTGTAAATGCAGCTTTTCATTTACTTGACACGTTCCACATCACAACGGTTTCCGTGAGACTGATCAACGGAACACGTAACTAACTAGCTGTATTTTCTCTACTCATTTAGTAGATTCGTCGTAAACAAATCGTAGTTAGGGATATTCTTCGACATTAAGCATTTTCTTTTGCCTGGCAAATAGACACAAAAGTTGTGACTTGAGCTGCACTCTAGAAGCAAAACTTTTCAGATTACCTCGAAACATCGGCTATTGGAACTTTGACTGGATATACCCTGAGGTCATGTTCAGGCGCCTAATTTGAAAACTTTTGGTGCTTACCTCAAGCACGCTAAACAAATGACGAGATTATGGTGAAAAACTTGTCAACTCTATACAGCAAAACCCCGATTTTTTTAAAGTCTCATTTTGTTCGTTTTTAGTTCGTTACAATTGCTCGGGGAAGACGTCGCAAGACACTCGTTTCAGTTCGTCGTTGATTCATTAACTCAGTTTTTTTATTACAGAGGGCAGCTAACCCTCTGACCGATCACGCTGAGCTACCTTGTTGGCAGATTAGCGTACCTTCGACCAACCGACTCCTTGGATTAACCGACCATCCGTCTGCACTCCGCGCCGAACAGCGCGCTAGCTTATCGAGCGGTTTTACTCCTGTCATAACAGGTGTCCGCCTAAGTCACGCTTCTCCCACATGCTCAGTGGCAGACTGCTGTACTGCCAGGCTGTTCGCTTTACTGTATTCGTAAGACTATTGTTTTGTTTGTTCGCTTTTTAAGTTTCTCACTGAATTCCTTTTAATTTTAAAGTTTCAGTGTAGTTTTTTACAGTTCTTTAAGTAGCGATTAAAAAGTATAAGGGATTCTGAAGGATTAAAAATGGCTACAACTCAGAAAAGGAAACGTATTGTGTGCCCAATCGAAAAGAAATTAAGTGTTCCGCAAAGACTTGACAAAGGTGAGTCAGTTTCTAACCTCTGAAACGAAAGTTGGAGAGTAACCATTAAAGATGGGAAAAATAACCGAAATAACTTGAAGCTTTTCATTAGTGGTGAAAATGTTTTAAAACCTAGAAATGCATTGGAAAAAACCAAAAGTGAAGCTCTTGGATAACGCTGAATGTGTTTCGTTTTGCCAAGAAAGACGCAAGTTTCGGACCCTGACATAAAAGAAAAGGCTTTTCAGTCGTACTGAAAACTGAGGACGTGAAGAAGATGAATATCAAGCAAGTGAAGGTTGGCTTCACCTGTGGGAAAATCGTTACTACGTTAGTCAATTTGCTATTTCATGTCAAAATTTTCTGCTGATGATAATACAGGTGAGGATTTTGCTGCAAAATTTGAAAAAATAGTCTCAGAAAATAAATTGGTAGCTAATCAGTTACACAACACTGACGAGACAGCGTTAAAGACACTGACAGAAAAATAACCGCAACACCAAAAAATAATTAATGCAGCGCAATGAAATTTCGGAATACATTTGTCTAGGTAACGTATATAACTGATCAAAGTTTCCAAGATCGCAGGTTAATATAAGCGCTGGAAAAGCCATTGAAAACGTGAAATGTTGGTACATTTATAACCGATATATCTGTCAAAATGTTGAAATGCAATCATGCAAATGTGTATTCAATGTGTCGTACAGGTGACGGATGTCGGTTTGTGGGATGGACTTCCATGCCTGTTGCACTTGGTGGTGGATGACGCAGGAGTTGTCGTCCGATGATGTCCCATATGTGATGAACTGAAAACAGATCTTGTGATCGAGCATACCTAGGCAACATGTCGACACTTTGTATAGCATGTTGGCTTGCAGGAGCTGTCCTTGAAGTAACCGATTTGTAATAGTTCTTTGGGTCACAGTGGTCCAAACTGCTGCTCAAATTGCTGTTGCAAGATGCGGTATGATGCGACGGAACCATAAGTCGAATACGATGGATCTTTGCCGTCGGCGTGCTAGAGCTCTACCAACTGAGCTATCTTTTTTTCCGACTCCTACTGTGTTCGCAGCAGTAAGAAAAACATCTTTTTTCAAAATCACACCATTATTCTTCCCAGCTTGTGGAGACCATTATACCAGGCAGTGTATGGCTTTGTGTCTGCATCAAGTGGCCGGCCGTATTGGCCGAGCGGTTCTAGGCGCTACAGTCTGGAACCGCGCGACCGCTACGGTCGCAGGTTCTAATCCTGCCATCATGTGTATGATGTCCTTAGGTTAGTTAGGTTTAAGTAGTTCTAGGTGTAGGGGACTGATGACCTCAGAAGTTAAGTCCCATAGTGCTCAGAACCATTTGTCTGCATCAAGTGATTCTTGGTTTCCATGCTGTAAGCGCGAAGCAGGTGCCTGACATTACCTAAGTGACAGATCGTCATCGCCCTTCCAACAGACGTCGAATTCCATCACATCAGTAGGTTTAGCCTATGTTAAACTCTATTCTCACCTGTGGCGTTCTGGAAAATTCCCTTTTTTTCGCCGACTACGGTTATTTATCCCGCCAGTAAAATTATTTGTTGGCAACTTTTGCCAAGGAACCTACGCTTGCCTAAAAATGTTCCCTCTCAAAACATTCTAGAGTAACTCTTAGTTTGTAGGTATGTCTTCGAGAGACTGCAAGTTCCTTGTTCCACTACAGTTAAGTATTGTCAATCCTATAGTTCAGACTCGTCCACTATGCATTGTCGCTGACCCTTCAGAACATACTACATACCGCAACTACAGCGGCGCTCGAGAAGCGTTTCCTGGTGTATCGTTGAATGGTAGGACGAGTTCTTTCCTTTCTCTTCGCTCCTACCCATCTACAGTTACATTAACAAATGTGTCCTTAACTGAGATCGCAGTTCCTTGCTCATTACCTATCTCATCTCATTGGCGACAGTGTAAACCGAAATGTTACTGACATCTGTCACGTTCTTACCTCTGTGAGTTTCTTCATTAGTGAGATGACAGTTAATATAGTAGTATGTCTCTGTTATCCTAAGAACCAACAACAGTCATGTATATATTTAAGTATGGTGTGTTCTGTCGGACATGTCCGACAAAAGAGACACCACATATATACATTTTTGTAAGACCGCGATGGCATCTTGACTTTTTTTCCAGTGCAAATGCACTAACATCACCCGAACTCCTATAGGAATCAATAATTTGCAAGTAAGGGGTTAACACAAGAGGGGCGCCGCGTTGCATCTTGCGATAACTTTGAAATTTGAGTCGGTCAGCGACGGTGTACGGATGGCCGAAGCGGCAGTTCGCCGTTGGTGGCCAAGTGGTGCCGACAGAGCTGTTTACGTCCTTGCTGCGGCGTTTGCCTCGCAGTTGTTACATCACAGCGGCAGTCGCTCATGTTATGATCAACGATAGAATGGCCAGCTCTTACCGTAAAACAACACTGAACTTCCCCTTTACAAAGGAATATGCGCAACTAATAGCACTCGCCGTCGAACAACTCCTACGTGACGAGGTGGAGATCCCCCGTATAGACATCATTGCAATACATCTGCCCATCGTTAGTAGCATGGTTTACGTCAGACTGACAAACGACGCAACTTGCTACAAGATCATAGAACAGACGAAAGATGGCGTCAAATTCCGCTATTCGGACGGCCATATCGGCCTAGTAGTTGTTAAACATACCGGCCTGGGATTATGCACGATCCGGATATCTGAACTTCCGTTAGAAATGCCGGCAGCAGACGTGA
Source organism: Schistocerca gregaria (assembly GCF_023897955.1). NCBI lineage: Eukaryota > Metazoa > Arthropoda > Insecta > Orthoptera > Acrididae > Schistocerca > Schistocerca gregaria. Next base: position 439,205,469 of record NC_064931.1, on the reverse strand, counting down.
TGGCGGCACTGCACCCTTGTGGGACAGTACTCGGGCATGAAGTAGAGAAATGGGCACACTTCACTACATAGCCTGTTTTGAACGGATTGCGGCAAGTCCGCATTGAGCTAAAGAAACATGTACCGTCCTACTTCGTCATTGGCGGTTTCCGGGCCATAGTCATAAACGATGGGCAGCCAAAGACCTGTTCTGGATATGGTAAAGAAGGACATGTGCATAATGAATGCCTCCATAGCAGAAGTACCCGCCTATGGACAGACGAATATTCTCCCCTTCCGACTATAGCATCCCTTCCACACACGTACGTGGCGGCTGACAACCGATGCCCTCCAGACGCCTGCACAACGACTTCAACAGACCGGACGAGACGAGGCCGACCGCCTACAACAGCGACCGGCCCCTCCCCCTGAGATCCCGGTGCCGGATAGTGATCTTCAGAGACGTGAAGGTGACATGGCTCTCGATGCCATGGTTTTGCTTACTGCCGCCTTTGTTTCTGAACGTCGCGACTCCATCCCGTCGTCCGACTCTGGTCACCAAACCTACTCAAGAAAAGGAAGATGACATCGACTCCAGAGCCGTAGCCGTGCTTCCAGGGTGGAACCGTCACACGCCCACCAGATGATTCCCAAGAGAGGGTCACATGGGCAGCTGCCGGCACGCTCCTCCATCATTGCCAGGACAATTTACTGAGTGACTCCGAAACACAACAATGCCTTGAAGACGCCAACGGTGACGTTTCTCAGGCTGCCAATATGGACACTTGATGCTTACAGCACTTCCAGCATCAGCGGTGATCGGACCTGACTGCACCGTTTGATGGGGGTCGACGTTGTTCCTGAACCCTCATCAGACGAAGAAATGCCACAGATCGCGCAAGTGAACCGATCATGATCTAGAGACAGATAATGCTTTAGACACTACCAGACTCGTTCCTCCCGATATGAGGGTGCCAAGTACGTGTTGTTGATGCAGGCGTACTGAATTGTCACCACCACTTTAAATATGATCGGTCGCTATGTTAAACTTCAATTGTTGCGTGACACGTTACGAGCAGCAGACATTGACATTGGCCAGTTCCAAGAGCTTCGGATAGACACTTGGGCCGATTTTTATGGTTTTACTGCATACGTCACCCTCGCCGCCAACAGAAATAGTGGAGCAGCGATTATCAATTTTAACACCTGTCCCGAACTCCGTTACTTAGTACGTCGACTCAGTCTCGTAGACACGTGGAAGGTGGCGGTCGTGTGGGATATACATACGTCACGAGCCACTCAGCCAGTCGACTGGACCGCATCTACGTGATTTCCCCTTACCCTTCGGTCGTCCTGAAAGCACGAAGATAACCTTAGACTTTCTCAGACCATAGTGTTTACGTGTACACGGTCAACCTCCGACGACAAACAATATGCCACACTCGTGTCCGTGGAAGCTTAACGCTGCCCACTTACAGGAACCGGAATGTCGACGAATGGTCACGACCACACTGAAGTCCTGCGAAAGGCACATCACACAACATTCTTCCATATTTCTGTGCTGGTCCTGTATGGCAAGGAACGAATGCAGTGGCACCGAGACACGACAGAACTTTACTACATGATCTTCCGGGAAATTATGGAGCATCCGCCATCCCTGGAACGTCGGATCGAGGTTCAACGTCAAGGCTACGATATTGGCGCTTACTCCACGTCTCTTGGAAGGTGTAGTTGTCCGAGCGCGATGCCAAGACAGTATCACTGCAGAAACGACCTCAATGCATCATGTGGTCGCAGATTGCAGACGCCGTCTTTAGATTTACCTGACAGCTCACAGTTGGTATCACAGGCAGACATTGCAACAGCCTACGAAACTCACTATTGTCACTTCTGTCGTGAAGCAAAACCATAACGTTGAGGCACTTACAGACGTACTACAGACGGTCCATCGTACTCTTGGCCAAGCAGCGGACTCTTAGCAAACGCCTCCACTGAAGACATCACTATGCCCTCGCCAATGGGGCTCTCAAGCGATTAGCACGGCCAGAAGGCCTGCCGTTAGTAGTTCATTGGACCTTCAAGGACTCAATGTTGCCACGATGGAGGGAAATGCACCAGGAACTACTGTCCCCTATGACGTCACCACCACCAGAATTTCTGGAAGGTCTAATTCTTCCGATACCCAAATCCTCTGGAAGCACGCGACCTGACAGCTATCGGCCAATTACTTTGCTCAGTTCAGATTTTAATTTGTTCACGCGCCTCTTCGCGATGCGTCACACACGAATCCTGTCTCTTGCACAGATGCCCTTGGGCGGAGACACTAATATAACCACACTGGACTCGCATTCGGGAGGACGACGGTTGAATCCCGTCTCCGGCCATCCTGATTTAGGTTTTCCGTGATTTCCCTAACTCGTTTCAGGCAAATACCGGGATGGTCCCTTTGAAAGGGCACGGCCGATTTCCTTCCCAATCCTTCCCTAACCCGAGCTTGCGCTCCGTCTCTAATGACCTCGTTGTCGACGGGACGTTAAACACTAACCACCACCACCAGTCCGGAACCGTGCGACTGCTACGGTCGCAGGTTCGAATCCTGCCTCGGGCATGGATGTGTGTGATATCCTTAGGTTAGTTAGGTTTAAGTAGTTCTAAGTTCTAGGGGACTGATGACCACAGTTGTTAAGTCCCGCCGGCCGCGGTGGTCTCGCGGTTCTAGGCGCGCAGTCCGGAACCGTGCGACTGCTACGGTCGCAGGTTCGAATCCTGCCTCGGGCATGGATGTGTGTGATGTACTTAGGTTAGTTAGGTTTAAGTAGTTCTAAGTTCTAGGGGACTAATGACCACAGCAGTTGAGTCCCATAGTGCTCAGAGCCTTTTTTTTTTTTTTTTTTTTTTTGTTAAGTCCCATAGTGCTCAGAGCCATTTGAACCATCGGTCCCTAGACTTTCACACTACTTAAACGAACTTAAACTAACTTATGCTAAGAGCAACACACACACCCATGCCCAAAGGAGGTCTCGAACCACCGGCAGGTGGCGCCGAGCAATCCGTGACATGGAGGCTCAAACCGCGCGGCCACTCCGTGCGGTTGCACCTTCCTCGCTAAGGTGATGGAACGGATGGCCTTCCCACCTGCCTTCGTCGCTTAATCATGTCCCTACTTCGTGTCGCTTCGTCGAGGCTGGAGGTCAATGGACAGATGACGACACCGGTATCGATCATACGATCGGTCTGACAGTATTGCCCCTTTCAACGATCGTGTACACCATCGCACTAGAACGGCTTATCTGCGGCCTGCAGCAACGTTTATCAGGAATCACTCTGCGAGGATACACAACCAAATCATCGCACATATAAACAAGGAGGTTCAAGAGGCAACACAGTGGATCGAACAATACGGGAGCGGTGCGGTTAGCCGTATGAACGTGACCATATCCTGCGCGATGACCAGTGGAAAGGGACTTCTTGATGGAAGTATGGCTCTGTTCATGGCGATGGAGAATCTACGCTGTCTATAAATTATTTTTTACTCTACACTTCCGCACCATCACGTCAATCAAATTCTGGTGTCTTCTTCAGAACACCAAGATGGGCGTTCGACGTCAATTATTGCGCGCTATGGACATGTTCACAAAAGTGTAGTTTATTAACTATTACACAAAATCCCGTGTAAAACACATCCCACAAAATTTACCTATCTCTACAGTGATGGCGCGTCGGATCCGAGCATCCTTCAGTTGTATTGTCAGTACTGGTCACATATTCAAAGTCAAGTGTAACACCCTCACAATCATAAAGCGAAGAAAGGGTCTCGCCCTTGTCAGTGTCCATGCGTATGTTAGAGCTCCTTACGTACGTACAGTCCTGAAGTTCCGGAATCACAGCCTCAACAGCATAACTGGCTCTTTTTCAACAAACTTGCACCTAGTTCATGTCAATCGCCGGTCGCCCTGCCCCAAATTCCTATTTGGAATACAGTTATGTCTATGAAGACTTTCCTAGCACTGGAGCATCACCCACAAGTGTGGCGACGTGTTGCGCGCAGTTCATCAACCATACTTCACCACAGAAATGAGCGCCACCTGGTACATCGTCGTTACCGGTAAATACCCGACGTGACACAGGCTGCTCTGCCTGAAGCGTAATATGGACGACACGAACACTGTCTCGTCTGCGGCACAGCGGCAGACGTATGGTTCCTTCTCCAGAAGGTGCTGGCCCTTTATCTCCGGGAGCCAACGCACATGACGTGCCCAGTATGATCCTGAGTTCGGACGAAACGTATTTTCCACCATCGAAGATGCATGCGGTCACCTAGAGAAAGAGTATAGCCGTCCTTTATCTTTTCAGAAATAGAACCAAGAACGTGATATATTTTTGGACGTTTACCAACACAACACCACATAATGAGGCACACATCAAATGCCAGTGCACTTTTGTTAACTATCTAGGGAGCATTTTTTCCAACCCCCGCCCCCGAGCTATTGGTACTTCCCCGATGAGCGGAGTTGGCAGGTGAAGCTATATTCTCATGACCATCAAACGCTCAGCGTTCGCTTTCCGAAGGCATTTCTGTCAGTACCGCAGATGAAGATGAGACTCAAATGTGTCAAGGAAAACTTAATTACATCACACTCAAAACTGTTTCCTTAGTTACATGTATTCTGTAATTTCTAGTCAATAAAGAAAAAAAAGCGTTTAAGGCAACCGCTAATAAGAAGCAGTTTCGGTCCAGCACAAATTTTCAACTTTCGCCAATGCATAACCAAAAAGTCCTGTGCGGCTGGAAGTCCCATCCATCCCTTCCTTTTATTCCCCCATGCTGCATTTCATACAAACAACAGTCAAGATAGAAAGAAAAGTCAGTTCCTGTAGAAAGGAGTAAAATGATGCAGAAAGATCTTTATTTAGCTTTCCTTATAACTTCTGATACAATGACATAAGACATCTCTCAACATAGACTGTGAGGAATAAGACAACGTTTACAGTGATGACTCAGTTCGGTTGATTAATACTATTACCGTGCACAACTTGCTATTGCTGCTTGAGAGTGACATACATGGACGTTCAGTTCTGTTCTAGTAAGAACTGTGCACTTCACGGCAACATGTGGTGTCACATAGTTCTCCAAATTACGTAACAATCAAACATAATGTGTTGCCTCGAGGGAGCAGTCACCGACCTTAATGAATATTAGAAACCAATATTTTTTATGCAACAGAGACACACTGCAGGTAGACAGCATAGCAAGGGTCGCGAACGGTACACCTTTCGCTTTGTGCAAAGCGTTGCTGTCGCTTTGGTAATAAGAAAAGAAAAAAATAATTTATGACATCAGCATTGTCATCAGCACGATCTCACCATTGACCAGGCAATCATGTCCACTTAGACTGTAGAGGTCACTAAGGAGGGAAAAAACGAAGTGAATTTACTACTTCTTAAAAGACGGCCTTATGAAGAAAAACAATTTTTTAATGTTCATTTTATACGCCAGCGCTGGTCACAAAAGTACTATGGCTTTAAATCCAGTACTTATATTCGATTCAAATGCAATAAATGTTTCTCCTTCTGTTTCTTTTGTAATTTAATGTTCGCATGTTTTGTGATTTAACACTTATTTTGCAGCAAAAGTAGCACACATATCTACAAATTCGCCTCGCTGAAGACCGAAGAAAGCAAATTACTGAAGACGGGCCCCGTGCAACGCTTAGTTGAGACTGGAGACAGGCAGAATACGGCGTTGCGGTCGGCAACGCCTATACAAAACAACAAATGTCTGGCACAGTTGTTAGATCGGTTACTGCTGCTACAGTGGCAGTTTATCAAGATTTAAGTGAGTTTGAACGTGGTCTTATAGTCGGCGCACTAGTATTGGCACACTGCATCTCCGAGGTAGCGATGAAGTGGGAATTTTCCCGTACGACCATTTCACGAGAGTACCATGAATATCAGGAATCCGGAAAACATCAAATCTCCGACATCACTGCGACCGGAAAAAGATCCTGCAAGAACGGAATCAACGACGACGGAAGAGTATCAAATGGTTCAAATGGCTCTAAGCAGTATGGGACTTAGCATCTGAAGTCACCAGTCCCCTAGACTTAGAACTACTTAAACCTAACTAACCTATGGACATCACACACATCCATGCACGAGGCACGAATCGAACCTGAAACCGTAACAGCCTCGTGGTTTCGGACTGAAGCGCCTAGAACCGCTCGACCACAGCGGCCGGTGGAAGAGAATCATTCAACGTGACAGAAGTGCAACACTTCCTAAAATTGCTGCAGATTTCAATGCTGGGCCATCAACAAGTGACAGCGTGCGAAACATTCAACGCAACGTCATCGATATGGACTTTCGGAGCCGAAACCCCACTCGTGTATCCTTGATGACTGTACGACACAAAGCTTAACGCATCACCTTGGCCCGTCATCACCGACATTGGACTGTTGATAACTGGAAGCATGTTGCCTGGTCGGTCGAGTAGCGTTTGAAATTGTATTGAGTCGATGGACGTGTATGGGTATGGAGACAACCTCATGAATCCATGGGCCCTGCAAGTCAGCAGTGGACTGTTCTAGCTGGTGTAGACTCTTTAATGGTGTGAGGCGTGTGCAGTTGGGGTGATATAGGACCCTTGATGCGTCTAAATACGACTCTCACTGGTGGCACGTACGTAAGCATTGTGTCTGATCACCTACATCCATTCATGTGCATTGTGCATTCCGACGAACTTGGGCAATTCAGCAGGACAATGCGACACCCCACACGCCCAGCATTGCTACAAAGTGGCTCCAGAAACACTCTTCTGAGTTTCAGTAGTTCCGCTGGCCACCAAACTCCCCAGACATGAACATTATTGAGCATATCTGGGATGTCTTGCAACGTGCTTTTCAGAAGAGCTCTCCACCCCGTCGTATTCTCACGGATTTATAGCCAGCCCTGGAGGATTCATGGAGTCATTTCCCTCCAGCACTACTTCAGATTTCAGACATTAGTCGAGTTCATGTCATGTCGTGTTGCGCACGTGGGGGGGGGGGGGGGGGGGGGCCCTAAACGAAATTAGGCAGGTGTACCAGTTTTTTTGGGTCTTCAGTGAACGACCTAGTATGCCCAACATAATGTATTAGAAATTGAACAGTTTTTACGAGGTGAAGTCGCATCCATTACCATGACCTAGTAGAGATTCACCTCTCCATTGTGTGTAGCATGTTCTACATGAAACTGGTGTACGACGTGGCAATGTGAAAGGATCCTCAGTTCGACGATTGACCTTCAATTCAGACATTCGGATTGACACATTGGGGCAATGTGAAAGGATCCTCAGTAAGACGGGTGACCTTCAATTCAGACTTTCGGATGGACACATTGGGGCTTTGAAAGTAGAACATGTAAGTCTCAACCAGAGGACGGTCCTTTTGTTCGAGCTGTCGTTTGAAGTGCCAGCAAAGATGGTGATCGCAGCGTTGGCAATGTAATAAGCAGTACGACGGAAATATGGGCACACTTTACCACGTACCGAGTTCTGAACAAAGTGCGCCAGGTACGCATAGACCTTACTATACATGTCCCGTCCTATCTGAACATAGGCCGTTGCCGTGCCAGCGTAATTTATTATGGTCAGTCAAAGATCTGTTCGGGATGTGGGCAAGAGCGACAGCACAGATCAAACTGTATGCAACGTTGTATCATGAAACTGCCGACGGGAGAGCAGAAAATGTCACCCGATAAAACGGTACTCCCATTGGCGCACGTGGGGGCTCTTCTATCTGTTCCATCTGATCGTAGACTGTCAACAGAAGCATCACCTTCAATCGACCCTGAGCAGCCCCCGATGATGCGGCAAGGCCCTACGGAGGGACAGTCCGCACTGCCAGAGCGTCCCGTAGCACCGTTCTTACAAAGCGAAAAGGGAACGGCCCTGCAGAAACGGTTGACCACCGCAGATTTGGTGGTTAGAACAGACACTTTTGTCCCTCGTGGAAACGACCCCAGTGGTCTCCGAAGCGACTGTAGAAACGTCCATTGGCTCCATCTGGTATATGCTGGACGATGTCTATAGAGTATCAAAATCTCCAAGGCGGTGACCATCGCCAGTAGGAAGATATGATCGGCGGTTCCCCTGCGAGATTACATTGGCAGCGGATTCAAAGGCAACTTGTCACAGCACCGTGCTTCTGGATGATGCACAACGGATAGATTCCGCATCTGTCTCCATCACGTATGTCCTGCAACTTTCAGACGCCCCGTTAATCCCGAGGGATAATCGGAGCACAAGCCTGACAGCAGGGGCCGACGATGTCGACGGCGTGACATCTGCTACCGTGTCTAAAGCGGCTGCAGCTGCTTCACATCACCACAGTTAAATACCGACGGACAAAGGAATGGACACCTTGTCGACGGCGGAGCCTTCTTCAGGTCTCTCATTTCCGCCCCTGTGAACGGGTGTCAACAATACCGCCTTCACTTGCCAGGCCTACCGGACTGACACCATCAGTCTCAATACCATTAGTTCGAGGTCAAGCTGCAGATGTTTCGTGACATGTTGAGGGCGGCGGAAGTGCACCTTGACCAGTTTCCGTCTATTTATGGATACGACGTTTACCAGGCGCCGTGCGCAGTCAACGGCGACAATACGGCCATTCTTGTGAAAGGAGGCATAGTGATTGATGGTGTGACCTACCTCCCGTCAGCACGAGGATTTGTTATGACATATCAGGGCGTCAGAACTGTGAATACACATCCCCTCTGGCATGAACAAGTGAGTAGATCGTTCGAGGTTTTATGAGGAGGAAGTCGCACCCTTATTCGAGGAACGCTACGATCATATCATTAAAATGGTTCAAATAGCTCTAAGCACTTTGGGACTTAACATCTGAGGTCATCAGTCCCGCCAGCCGCGGTGGTCTAGCGGTTCAGGCGCTCAGTCCGGAACCGCGGGACTGCTACGGTCGCAGGTTCGATTCCTGCCTCGGGCATGGATGTGTGTGACGTCCTTAGGTTAGTTAGGTTGAAATAGTTCTACGTTCTAGGGGACTGATGACCACAGATGATAAGTCCCATAGTGCTCAGAGCCATTTGAACCATTTTTTCATCAGTCCCCTAGACTTAGAACTACTTAAACCTAACTAACCTAAGGACAGAACACACATCCATGCCCGAGGCAGGATTCGAACCTGAAACCGTAGCAGCAGCACAGTTCCGGACTGAAGCGCCTAGAACCGCTCGGCCACAGCGGCCGGCTCATATCATCCTAGGGAGTGACTTCAGTTAAGTCCTTTCACCACATTTTCAAATGCCACTCTTGAGCAAGTGCAGGGAACTACAACAGCTGTTGCAAGACCTTCGCTTCATCGATACCTTGCAGAGTATTCATGTCGACAGACACACACGTTACCAGACATTCGGCGAGTTGCCTTAACCTTGTCTGTGTCTTCCAGGGACTTACCGTGGAGACACGTGAGCTGAGTTATGGCCGATGGCCTATACCGATCATGATACCTATGTCTGCACCATCTCCCTCCCAAGACAGAGGGTGTGTTGGAGCAGGAGCTCGCGGAAGCTGAATGTCTCCATCCGCGAGTATGCGAAGTATCGGCAAAAGACAGTGGAGACGTCGAGGAACTGTGAGACGTGGCATCCGATGTTTCCTTACACGATCCAATGGTGACTCGATTGTGCAAAACCTGCTCTGTGGCGTACGATGATGCACTGCGGTCGAGAGGCTATATGCTGGCAACGGCACACCACGAAATATCATTTTATGCTAGAACGGGAGACACCCGCCCTACCGCCGTCGCCAGTTCGTCAGGCTGAGTTCGTTGACTGCAAGCAAAGAAGCAAAGACCATTACGCTTACACGACGCCGTCTCGAGGACACGCTTCTGGGCGCACGTAATCGTGCATAAATTTCGTTTTCCCCCAATATGCTTCATTATCTCCTTATTCATTACTCGAGCTACCCGTCCAATCATCAGCATTCTGCTGTAGAACCACATTTCAAAAGCTTCTGTTCTCTTCTTGCCTGAACTGTTTATCGTCTAAGTTTCACCTCCGTCCAAGGCTATATTCCAGAGAAAGGTTTATGAATATGAACATATAAATATTAACAGAACTGAAACGCCAAAAAATACTAATATATCCACATATTTGAAAGTTTTATTTGGCATTAAGTTAATCTCCATCAAAAACAGAGTGGCTCGACGTGCGAAGGGTTCGAGTGATCAGTCCTTAGAATGAGTATCACCATTTTGTCACATTACTTTCGTTCTCGTCTAGAAGAGGAAATTTGTTGTCATCGTTGTTAGTGCTAAGGTATAACAATTATGAGAGACGTAGCAGTTCACCACAATACTCCATTAGTTTTGCTGACCCATTAACTCTCAGTGCTGTTCAGAATCACAGAGCAAAGCAACAGGTGCCAAGACGACTCGACATTGCAGCCCATATATACTTACCGGAATTAAGTTTGACCTCCCTGTGATATGACTATGGAGTTTTCGTGATTGCAGAGGTCTCTAGAGGAGGTCTACAGAGTGTAAACGCACAGAAGAATGCAAATCACGTCCCATGCGGTCTCTCTATTACTTACTTGTGACAGATCATTCCTGAGGTATTGACAGGGCAGCTTCATCGTCCCACATAAACATTACTGATAAAGGCCATGCTACGACCGGCCTATACTATATAGTAGTGATATGTACTTCTACGACACCTTAACACACGCGTTTTGCAACATACACCCCGTTGACAAAACAGCAACGAGACGTGGCATGGACTCAACAAGTCGTTGGAAGCCCCCTGCAAAAATATTTGAGCCACGCCCATAACTGCGAAAGTGTTGCCGGTGCAGGGTTTTGTGTACGTTTATGTCTCATAAACGTCTGATGGGATTCATGTCATGCGATCTGAGTGGCCAAATCATTCATTCCAACTGTCCAGAATATCAGTCGCGAACAACTCTGGCCCGGTGGCATGACTCATTGTCAACCACAACACGAAATCCGTGAAAGGCTTCAAATGCTCTCCAAGTAGCCGAACATTGCCATTTACGGTCAATGGTCGGTTCAGTGGGACCAGAAGACCCAGTCTATACCACTTAAACATAGCCACAACATTATGGAGCCACCACCAGCTTGCACAGTTTCTCGTTAACAACTTGGGTCCAAGACTTCGTGGGTTGTGCGCCACACTCGGACTCTACCATCTGGTCTTACCAAATGAAATCAGGACTCATCAGACCAGGCCATGGTTTTCCAGTCGCCTGTGGTCAAACCGATTTGGTCAGGAGCCCAGTAGAGGCGCTGCAGGCGATGTCGTGCAGTTAGCGAAAACACTCGTGTCTTGTGTACACGATACTGCTGCCATATCGCTATCCCATTGCTTTGCCATCTTACTCATGAGTCCAAACGAGTGTCCTCCGTGCTTTACGCTAGCGGTGTACCTGCGTCCAAATGCATCGCAATTCTCTATGACTAGCGATCGAGAAAGGTATTCATGTAGAACGGCGATGAGCAACACAGTGGTTATTTCTGTTTGCCACATATTTTATTAATATCGAATTTGAGACTGATGGCAGCGGTTTTCGCAATCAGCGTAGTAACCATAAAGATCTCTGTGTCTAAACCTGATGTTGATTTGATAAAACATTCGAAGATCTCTCACAAACCATGAAAGACTATCAGTATGTGATGCATATTAGACTGTTGAACGTGTTGAACGGTTCCATTCGCCGAGTGGACAAGGTAGTTATATCAATTTCAGTTTTGAACTATAATGAGCCAAACTCTGTTATTTACAGTAACCAATTTGGAGCAAAATACGCATTATGTGTTAGTGAGGCGCGTTAACTGTGGTGAAACATAAATCATTAATATAATGTGTGTCTGCAGTTTGTGTTAAAGTGGTTAAAGTCGCTGTATCCCTGGTTCGATTTCGTGTTGTGTCGGAGATGTCTTCGTTCGTGGACTGGGTGTTTGTGTTGTCCTAATCCTTTCATCGAATTTTCATCGACGCAGTAGAGGCGTCAAATAAAAAGGCGTGTACCAGATAGCCGAACAACCTGAGACAGTGTTTCCCGGTCAATTATGCCAAACGATCATTTCGTTCCATTTCAGTAGAGTACGTTAGCAGTAAACAGGTGGATATACTGACTAAAGCACTTTAGTTTCCTTCATATCCGACCTGGGCTCATTTTGGTCTTAGCTGCAAATGTCAAGGAGTAGATTCCACTCCAATCTTATGAAAAATTTGTATTTTTTATGAGTTGCTGTAACTTATAAAAAATATTTGAAACAGCAGGAAAATTTGTCTGACTTATTAACCGTACCATGAACAGATGTGGAAAGAGTGCAATTTCGGCAGAGACTGGAAAGTATTCATTACTTATAAGAGAACTTATAATGTGCTTTGGCACTCAACCAGTTCGTTCGTCTGCATCGCGTTCAATTCTAAACTATCTCTCTTCTCGCCATTCTACATGAGATTGGAATTTAAGATACTCTCCTGACTTTTCATTTATCTTCAACATGCGTCAACATGCGATCCTACATCTAGCTTCACGATATTATTCAGATTTTAGCGCCAGGAAACCTGTAAGACCTCTACAGTTGTTATCTTGGAATTCCATGTGTTCTACAGACACAATGCGGAAAGTTAGTTATCGGCAACGACGACTAATTCATCCGACACAGGAAGCGAGCTTCGGTCAGAGGTGTAGTCAATACAAATTTGGGATCCTCTTAAACTCTAACGGCTGCTGTGATTAAATAACATCTGTTACAGTTTGTGAAACAGATGTCCCGTAAGCCGAGATATAACAGAGTTTACACAGCAACAGATATGAGTAACCGATCGATGAAGCTTCAGGTCGTTTGAAGTACCGAGCCAAACCGTTATTCCGCAAAAGAGTGGAGTACTGTGCCATGCTACCTTTACATTTCGGCGCGACTATGTGTAGGTGGGTGCCTTTCCATATAGTTGTAGTCTACCATTTTAGTCCCTTATTTTTCGGTACCTTTCATTTTATTTTACCAACTTTAAAAGAGGCGTTCGCTCATTCTATATTGCCCTAGTGTTTTCTTCCTATTTTTCTTTTCTGTTTCCCTTTTTTTGCTAAATTGTCTAAATTTGTTGTTATCACTGTATATGTATCGGTAATGGAAACCAGAGGACTTCATTCGGATGTGATTTGTGTGTGTGTGTGTGTGTGTGGTCGCGCATGTGTTCGTGTGTGTAACAACTTTTGATGGCTTATACAATTAATTTGATATCAGGAAGTTGAAGGGTGGAAGGGTAAGATGTTAGTGATAAAATTGACACTTCAAAGATTTTTATTCCACTCAATCATTTTTTGCAATGATGGTGCTACTGTAGATACACACATTAGATTTTAAAATCATTGCGTACAGTCTTACTATGATTCTTTCTCTGATGGACAAATTGCATTACTCAGGTCTTCAATGCGACATCAAGGTTTCCTGTAGGTCGTAGAAGAATACTGCGTTTGTTGTTAACAGTCTTCCATACAGCTTCAGTCTACCATTTTATTCCTTTAGTTCTTGGTTCCATTCATTTTATGTTGCGCACTTCAAATTAACTGTTTCCCTTATTCCAGTTTTCGCTAGCGTTTTCCTTCCATTTTTCTTTTCTATTATACTTTTCTATTATACTTTTTGTTTGATAAATTGTCTAAATTTGGCCCAGCATAGCAGTAGAATTAAACACCTACAGGGTGTTGGATGTATAAGTACAGATATTTCTAGTGATGACTTAGGGCAGTGTATTGAACAACATTACATCATTACTGTATTTGCATACAATAATTATAGCTCTTACGAGTAGCATGTTCTTGGGTTGGTTAGTACTTCCACGTAAGAGTGGCCCAAGTGAGCCATTAACGTTTATTTTCCTATGGTCAGCTAGTCAGATAATGTGTGGATGCGGGGAGGCAAAAAGATAATCTATACTGACAGGAAGGCTATTAGACACAGAGAAAAAAACAAGTTATACATTGAAGTTGGTGCATATTGTACCAATAATCACAATATCTGCACCTATATCACTAACATCTTGTATGTATCGCACTACACTTCCCACTTTGGGACAATTTTATCTGACAACCTTGTATATAATTATCAACTACTGTAAGCCGGTAGATTATTAGCAAGAGTTATGTGTTTTTATTTCCACTTTCTTTACTTGTTTCGGCCGATAGTATTAACACGAATTAATACAGGTTAATTAAGTGATATCTTTTTAATTTATCCAATACTGCCTTCAATACAGATAGAAGCGTTGTGATTCATCCACACAAATTCACAACTGTAGTATGTAAGTTTTAAGTTTTCAGCAAGTGTTCCTCATAACGTTGCTATTAAGACGACAGATAATATTTTAACAATAGCCGACGTATTAATGCTTGACGTATTATTTACTGTGAATAACTGCTTTTAAACGAAACATACTATGTGATAGGGGATTTGATGAATGTCTAGCCAAGAACATGTCAAAGGACTTGGGTTTGGATACACATTCAGCTGTTTCCATTTAGATTCCCCTTGACATAATCCAGGAAAGTGGTTGGATAGACCTTTTAAAAATGTCAGTAATCGCCAATCCTTCCTACTTCCTTCTCAAACTGTGCTAATGTACCGGGCCTAATAACTTTTACGAGACGTTAGACACACAAAGTTGTGGTCGAACGGAGGAGAGGGGAATTAGAGCACCGTAAACGCGAAGCATGTGACTTACATCCTCAAAGTGTCTTCAGTTTTCTGTCTGTTAAGTAAGAGACACTCTTAAGCAAGAAACGTTGTTTTTATCCCAAAAATATAACTGCAGCTCTAGATATTTTAGCAGTCTGATTGTGTCATTTGAATCGTCTCGTTCTTTGTCGAATTCTGGTATTCCTTTTGTAATCGTCTGGCTAGCTACGGGAGCCGCTGCAATACTTACCTTACTCAACTGTCCTGAATGTGTCTGGGCCTTTCTGACAGCAACTTCACATAATTAATTTCCTTAGGCAAGGTTCATAAGTAATTAATTTTTGCTCTGATTAATGGAATTTTTTTCGTTTTCTCACAATAAAAAACGCTTCTGCTAACTGCTTCGCTTCTGTAGAATAATCACAGCTTGATAAGCTAATCACTCTGTATCCTACCTCACCGAGAATTCTGCAGTTGGCCATGAGCCCCAAGTTGATTCTTCCCTTTTTCCAGTTGTACGTTAAGTCATTAATACCTCTACCCTAACTCTTGCTGCTAGCTTACTGGCTTCCATTCTGGCCATCCCTACACCAAATAGGATGTTTCCTGCCACACTAAACATACCAATACTCCAGTGCCCAATTCTACTACCACCCTCATCCACTCAACACTATTTCACCATCATACTCGTATCATCTTCTACTGAAGGATTTGTAACATAATGCAGTGCAGTTATTCTAACTTATTATAAAACTATGATCAATATTTATTGTTTTACCTGATAACAAGCACATGTATAACCCACATTTAAAATAATTTTAAAAACAACTATATATTTTGTCATTCTACTATTTTTTAATTTTTATAAACACTCTTGATCGAGGAGTGGCAAATGTACCACTGCTAACTAACCTTCGTCCAGACAAATGAGAGAATGAAACTATAATAAAGAACAAGATGGTTATGTGGATAGATTTATTGATCCATTTCTTGGATATGTGACATCATTTTGACGTTTATTATGCGACAGCATATCTCACAATCTATTTTGTCCGCCAAAAACGATTTGGCTGTGCAATCTAAGCCCTTACATAAGTACAGGGAATCAATAGCAGTAACTGGGAAGTGGTGGCGTACCAGCCTCAGGGCAACCCATGGCCACATATCTCAAATGCATGAGAGATCAGGAGAACGTCTTGTTTAGAGCTCAGCCGAACATACGCTATATAGCGGAGGGTCAGGACAGCACAGGCTGCAGGCGATGTTGTGTTATCTTGTTGAAAAAAAAACAGCACAGAGACTTCGAAGACAGGGCACAGGAAATGTAACGGCTGCTGTCCGAAATACCGGTTGTGCACACTGGCACAAGTCTAACACAGGCCAGACGAATAGAGCACACATACGATGGCATCCGGTGATGTGTCTGTATGACAAGGACGAATGCATCGCTCTCTTTGCAGCCCCCACACACGGCTATGTCCATCGTAACGCTATGGGCAAAAACGGCAATCGTCTGAAAATATGATGTGATGCCACTCCTGTCTACAGTGTTGTTATTGGGCTGACCACGGAAATACGCAACGATGATCGTCGCGTTGACAGTCCAAGCTCCAAGACGTCGGCGTACTATCCTTATTCCCCAGCAATAGGGAACGATTATGAATGAGACATACCGACCCAAGAAGATGCATGGTTCACTTCCTAACAGGACATGGCCCTTACAACGAATGTATCTCAGTGAAAGGGAATAATGCACTTGTGGGGAGAGAGGTTCCACAGAGCTCGCACACTTCTCACACAGGTCAGAAGAACAGAGCATACATATGATGACTTGTACAGAGCTGTTAGAGATGCATCATGTGTCGAAAGAAACTGACAATATGGCAGACTCCATCTCAAGCGTCCTGCGCCTTCAGTATGCAAAAGTAAGACAAAGTAAACCTGATATGAGACCTAGCACACAACACATAATCAATGTGACAGACACCTCAGAGAAAGATGGAGAAATTGACCCAAGTGACAGTAAGGACGATTATGATGACAACAACCTTGACCAAATTAAGTAGTACATAAATGATAACAGCTTACTGCACCAAGAGTCACGTAATACCTCTACAGTATGTCTGTTCCCTCGTATGGGACCATAGCGTAGTAATAACAAGAACCAGCAGTAGGCGCATGGCTTGGTGTCTTTCTGTCCGAGGTATTCCCCCCTCCCTGGAACTTTTAATGGAGGGAATCTTTCAGTTTCAACAAATTTGCTATCATTCTTATTTGACGTCCTCCAATTCCGTGAACTTTATTTTATTTTATTTTTCTTTGGACCTCATATTATTACTTCCATTTTTGTTGCTGGAAACAATTTTTGCTTGGGATAATGAACAGTATTTTCATGTGAAAACACACTGTAATATGTACGACCTGTTTTAATCGACTAGGAGATAGGTCTCTAAATATGAAATAAATGACATGAAAATAACATTGATGTGATGGTATTACATTTTCCTGCAGACATAAGAGTCTCAATTTTATCTTCGATAAGAATGGAAGCTGAAATAATGAATTAAAATTTGTGCTATGGCTGGGACTTTAACCCAGATCTCCTATCTACTAGGCAGATATGCTACCACATCTGCAAACGGGGCTTTGCACTAGGCTAGTTCGTGCATCTGTGGTAGCCACAATACTGCTTTGGTATAGAAGCTAGCACATGTGCCTTGAAAACTGGAGATCCTGGTGGAAGTTCCAGCTGCGGTACAGTTTAATCATTGTTTTAGCTTCTACCTATATCCAAAAAAATGAAAAAATGACCGTGTGAACGTCTTCTTGCAAACAAGCCCATTTCTTGACTCAAGATACGGGCCATGGCTGTAAAACCCAACACAGTCGAGAGAACAATATGTTTGTCCTCTCAGGCAATATTCGTACGGGACCAGCTGAATTCGGCATAGCCTTGACTGTTGCTCTCCTGAACTTATCGATTCTACATTCGTAGGACAGACGTCTAATTCGGAACAACGCGAGCACCAATATCGCAGAAAGATGAACAACAGATTTTCACACTCCTAAATATCCCTAGGTCCACTGTTTCCGATGTGGCAGTGAAGCGCAAACGTGAAAGACACGTACAGCACAAAAGCGTACAGGCCGACCTCGTTTGTTGACTGACAGTTGAAGATGGTCGTAATGTGTAATAGGCAAAAATCTATCCAGACCATTCCAGACTGCATCAGGATCCACTGCAAGTACTATTGACAGTTAGGCGGGAGGTGAGAAAACATGGATGTCATGGTCGAGCGGCTGCTCGTAAACCACACATCGCGCCAGTAAATGCCAAACGACGCCTCGCTTGGTATAAGGAGCGTAAACATTGGACAATTGAAGAGTGAAAAGACGTTGTGTGGAGTGACGAATCACTGTACACCATGTGGCGATCCGATGGCAGGATGTGGGTATGGTGAATGCCCGGTGAACGTCATCTACCAGCGTGTGTAGTGCCAACAGTGAAATCCAGAGGCGGTGGTGTAATGCTGTGGTCGTGTTTTTCATCGATGGGGCTTTCACCCCTTGTTGTTTTTGCGTGGCACTATCACATTACAAGTCTACATTATTGTTGTAAGCACCTTCTTGCATCCCATTGTTGAAGAGCAATTCGAGGACTGCGAATGCATCTTTCAATATGATAGAGCACCTGTTCATAATGCACGGCCTGTGGTGGAGTGGGTACACGACAATGACATCCTTGTAATGAAATGGCATGCACAGAGTCCTGACCTCAATCCTATAGAGCACCTTTGAAATATTTTGGAACGCCGACTTCGTGCCTCACCGACCGGCATCGATACCTCTCCTCTGTGCATCACTCCGGGAAGAATGGGCTGCCAATCCCCAAGAAACCTTCCAGCACCTGAGTGAAAGTGTGCCTGCGAGAGTGGAAGCTGTCATCAAGGCTAAGGGTCTGCCAACACCATACTGAATCCTAGCATTACTGATGGAGGGCGCCACGAACTTGTAAGTCATTTTCAGCCAGGGGTCCGGATACTTTTGATGACATAGTGTATCTTCCTACAGACACTCAGCTTCGACACCTTCCCGTAAATCACAGCACTATCAGCAAACAACCTCAGATTCCTGTCCACTCTGCCCGCCAGATCATTTATGTATACAGACAATGATAGTGGTTTTAGCACTCTTCCTTGGGGCTCTCCTGATGATACCCTTGTCTCTGATGAACACTCGTTGTCGAGGACAACGTACTGTTACTTGAGAAGACTTCGAGCCACTCTCATATCTGGAAACCTATCCCATATGGCCGTACCTTCGTTAACAATCCGCAGTGGGAAACAGTGTCAAACGACTTTCGGAAATCTAGGAATATGGAATCTGTCATTGTCCTTCATCCATGGTTCGCAGAATATCATGAGAGCTAACGGCAAGCTGAGTTTCGTACTAGCGATGGTATTTAGATCCTTGCTAATTTGTGGACATAAACTTTCCTGTCTGAGAGAAATTTATTATATTCGAACAGCGGACATGCTCAAGGATTCTGCAGCAAACCGCTGTTATGGATATTGATCTTTAATTTGGCAGGTGCGTTCTTTTACGCTTTTTTGTGTAAGAGTCACTTGCCCTTTTTTCGAGTCGCTTGTGACTTGGCGGTGAGCAAGAGATTCGCGATAAATGCAAGCTAAGCAAACGGCCAATGATGTGGTTCCAACCGAATTGGGATTCCATGCCTGTGGACTTATTTGTTTTTATCTCCTTGAGTTGTTTCTCTACGCCAGGGATGTCTATTAACATGTCCTACATGCGTGAGTCTCTATGAAGGTCGAAAGACGGTATATTTGTACGATCCTCAAGCGTGAGACACACATCCAAGCATGTCAAGAAAATTTACCTTTCGTTGTTTCCAACTTTCATGATTTTTCAGTTTTAACTTTCAGCTGTCTACCTTAACCATTATGTCATCTTGCTGGACCAAAATCGTTAGAGAAGGAACACAAGTGAACGAAAGATATTGAAAACAACAAACGTAAGGAAATTTCCAGTCCTAATATTTTATTTATTTGTTCTACCTTTGCGCATATTGGTGGAAGTTCCCACTATTACTTACTAATGTGTATATACATTGGTCTTGCTTCATTCCCGTAGTGAAAAGCAGGCACAAGAGTAGTTACAAAGAAAGGTTAATGTGATGATAAATGAGGCGGTGGTGTTAGAAGAGTCTAGCGCTGCCAACAATGTCACTCCCAGTCTGCAGCGGCGTTGGAACCCGCTGTGTCTAACTCCTCTGCGTCTTCCGGCCTGGGAGGCAGCGTGGCCGGCTCTGCGCCGCCGCCTCCACCGCCTCCACCGCCTCCACCGCCGCCGCCGCCGCCGCCACGGCCTCCGAAACCGACGCCCATGACGCGCATCAGCCACTCCAGCGCCCGCTGCAGCATGCGCGACATCACACTGCCCGGGCCCCCGTCGCCACCTGCGCAGTAATTGTTCTGCTTGAGCAGACGACACAGCCACATAACAGCGTGGCACAAAACCACAAATATTAGCGTAGAAACTACACTGACGGGAAAAAAATCGCAACCCCAAAAAGTAATTAATGTAGAGTAATGAAGTTTTGGGATAGCGTTTGCCTAGGCAACATACCGGGTGATCAAAAAGTCAGTATCAATTTGAAAACTTAGTAAACTACGGAATAATGTAGATAGAGAGGTAAAAATTGACACACATGCTTGGAATGACATGGAGTTTTATTGTTGTTGTTGTTGTTGTTGTCTTCAGTCCTGAGACTGGTTTCATGCAGCTCTCCATGCTACTCTCTCCTGTGCAAGCTGCTTCATCTCCCAGTACCTACTGCAACCTACATCCTTCTGAATCTGCTTAGTGTACTCATCTCTCGGTCTCCCTCTACGATTTTTACCCTCCACGCTGCCCTCCAATGTGAAATTTGTGATCCCTTGATGCCTCAAAACATGTCCTACCAACCGATCCCTTCTTCTTGTCAAGTTGTGCCACAAACTTCTCTTCTCCCCAATCCTATTCAATACCTCCTCATTAGTGACGTGATCTATCCACCTTATCTTCAGTATTCTTCTGTAGCACCACATTTCGAAAGCTTCTATTCTCTTCTTGTCCAAACTAGTTATCGTCCATGTTTCACTTCCATACACGGCTACACTCCAAACAAATACTTTCAGAAACGACTTCCTGATACATAAATCTATATTCGATGTTAACAAATTTCTCTTCTTCAGAAACGCTTTCCTTGCCATTGCCAGTCTACATTTTATATCCTCTCTACTTCGACCATCATCAGTTATTTTACTTCCTAAATAGCAAAACTCCTTTACTACTTTAAGTGTCTCATTTCCTAATCTAATTCCCTCAGCATCACCCGATTTAATTTGACTACATTCCATTATCCTCGTTTTGCTTTTGTTAATGTTCATCTTATATCCTCCTTTCAAGACACTGTCCATTCCGTTCAACTGCTCTTCCAAGTCCTTTGCCGTCTCTGACAGAATTACAATGTCATCGGCGAACCTCAAAGTTTTTACTTCGTCTCCATGAATTTTAATACCTACTCCAAATTTTTCTTTTGTTTCCTTTACTGCTTGCTCAATATACAGATTGAATAACATCGGGGAGAGGCTACAACCCTGTCTCACTCCTTTCCCAACCACTGCTTCCCTTTCATGCCCGTCGACTCTTATGACTGCCATCTGGTTTCTGTACAAATTGTAAATAGCCTTTCGCTCCCTGTATTTTACCCCTGCCACCTTCAGAATTTGAAAGAGAGTATTCCAGTAAACATTGTCAAAAGCTTTCTCTAAGTCTACAAATGCTAGAAACGTAGGTTGGCCTTTTCTTAATCTTCCTTCTAAGATAAGTCGTAAGGTCAGTATTGCCTCACGTGTTCCAACATTTCGACGGAATCCAAACTGATCCTCCCCGAGGTCCGCATCTACCAGTTTTTCCATTCGCCTGTAAAGAATTCGCGTTAGTATTTTGCAGCTGTGACTTATTAAATTGATAGTTCGATAATTTTCACATCTGTCAGCACCTGCTTTCTTTGAGATTGGAATTATTATATTCTTCTTGAAGTCTGAGGGTATTTCGCCTGTCTCATACATCTTGCTCACCAGCTGGTAGAGTTTTGTCAGGACTGGTTGTCCCAAGGTCGTCAGTAGTTCTAATGGAATGTTGTCTACTCCGGGGGCCTTGTTTCGACTCAGGTCTTTCAGTGCTCTGTCAAACTCTTCACGCAGTATCGTATCTCCCATTTCGTCTTCATCTACATCCTCTTCCATTTCCGTAATATTGTCCTCAAGTACATCGCCCTTGTATAAACCTTCTATATACTCCTTCCACCTTTCTGCCTTCCCTTCTTTGCTTAGAACTGGGCTGCCATCTGAGCTCTTGATATTCATACACGTGATTCTCTTCTCTCCAAAGGTCTCTTTCATTTTCCTGTAGGCAGTATCTATCTTACCCCTAGTGAGATAAGCTTCTACATCCTTACATTTGTCCTCTAGCCATCCCTGTTTAGCCATTTTGCACTTCCTGTCGATCTCATTTTTGAGACGTTTGTATTCCTTTTTGCCTGCTTCATTTACTGCATTTTTATATTTTCTCCTTTCATCAATTAAATTCAATATTTCTTCTGTTACCCAAGGATTTCTAGCAGCCCTCGTCTTTGTACCTACTTTATCCTCTGCTGCCTTCACTACTACATCCCTCAGAGCTACCCATTCTTCTTCTACTGTATTTCTTTCCCCTATTCCTGTCAATTGTTCCCTTATGCTCTCCCTGAAACTCTGTACAACCTCTGGTTCTTTCAGTTTATCCAGGTCCCATCTCCTTAATTTCCCACATTTTTGCAGTTTCTTCAGTTTTAATCTACAGGTCATAACCAATATATTGTGGTCAGAGTCCACATCTGCCCCTGGAAATGTCTTACAACTTAAAACCTGGTTCCTAAATATCTGTCTTACCATTATATAATCTATCTGATACCTTTTAGTATCTCCAGGGTTCTTCCACGTATACAACCTTCTTTCATGATTCTTAAACCAAGTGTTAGCTATGATTAAGTTGTGCTCTGTGCAAAATTCTACTAGGCGGCTTCCTCTTTCATTTCTTAGCCCCAATCCATATTCACCTACTATGTTTCCTTCTCTCCCTTTTCCTACACTCGAATTCCAGTCACCCATTACTATTAAATTTTCGTCTCCCTTCACTATCTGAATAATTTCTTTTATGGGGTTAAAAAAAAAAGTTCACAAAATGGCGCTGGAAAGCAAAACGTCAGTGATTGCGCATGGCAATCGTGTATAAAAGGAGCTGTACTGAGAGAGAGAATCAGATGCGCCAGCAGTCGCAGTATGTTGACGTTACCTGAAAAGGCGATTTTAGTGCAGCTGTATTATCAGAATGGGGAATGCGCTAGTTCAGCGTTACGATCCTATCGCCATAGGAAGGGGATTCGCGCGGGTAAAGGTCCGTTGACAAATGCAGCTGTGGCGAGAATGATTTCGAAGTTCGATAGACCCCGTAGTGGCCGACCGAGCACAAGGCGTAATGCTGCTGAGACAGTTCAGTAAGAAATGGAAACTGTAGCGGGTTCGTCTATGCACGGGGAAGTCAGTGCTCGTGCAGTCGCACGTCCCACCGGCATTCCATACACTACTGTTTGGTTTGCACTTAGGCGTACCCTCCGATGCTATCCGTACAAAATCCATCGGCATCATGAATTGTTACCTGGCTATTTAGTGAAGCGGAGGGCATTTGCGGTGTGGGCGTTTTAAAAGATGGCGGAAGATGACGATTGGTTGAGTAACGTGTTGTGGACCGACGAAGCTCATTTCACGCTCCGAGGGTCTGTCAACGCCCACAACTGCAGAATTTGGGCTACCGAAAATCCTAGAACTGTCGTGGAAACTCCATTGGACGACGAGAAAGTCCCAGTATGGGTTGGATTCACCATATTTATCGTTATTTTGCCTTTTTTCTTTGAGGAAATGCGTGATTCTGGTTTTGTAACTGCTACTGTGATGTGTGAGAAGTACGCCGATATGTTACAGAATCGCATCATCCCCAGCCTGGCTGATAAACACCTGCTGGAACGTACGATGTTTATGCAGGATGGCTCTCCACCCCATATTGCTAGACGCGTGAAAGATCTCTTGCGCGCGTCGTTTGGTGATGATCGGGTGCTCAGCCGCCACTTTCGTCATGCTTGGCCTCCCAGGTCCCCAGACCTCAGTCCGTAAGATTATTGGCTTTGGGGTTACCTGAAGTCGCAAGTGTATCGTGATCGACCGACATCTCTAGGGATGCTGAAAGACAACATCCAACGCCAATATCTCACCATAGCTCCGGACATGCCTTACAGTGCTGTTCACAACATTATTCCTCAACTACAGCTATTGTTGAGGAATGATGGTCGACATATGGAGCATTTACTGTATAGAACATCATCTTTGCTTTGTCTTACTTGGTTATGCTAATTATTGCTATGCTGATCAGATGAAGCGCCATCTGTCGGACATTTTTTGAACTTTGTATTTTTTTGGTTCTAATAAAACCCTATATCATTCCAAGCATGTGTGTCAATTTGTACCTCTCTATCTACATTATTCCGTGATTTATTCAGTTTTCAAATTTATACTGACTTTTTGATCAGCCGGTATTTAAGTTATTAACACTGCAAGATCAGACGTTACTGCAAGCACGAAATAAGCCATTGCAAATGTGAAATACTGGTTCATTAATAACCGGTTGAACTGCCAGACTGTTGAATGCAAGTATGCAAACGTTCAAGCATTGTGTTGTACAGGTCCGAATGTCAGTTTGTGGGATGGAGTTCCATGCCAGTTGCACTTGGTCAATACAGGAACCGTTAACGCTGTTTGTGGGTGACGCTAGAGTTGTCGTCCGATGATATCCCATATGTGCTCGACTGGAAACAGATCTGGTAATCGAGCAGACTAAGGCATCATGTCGACACTCTGCGGACACACTGTTGGGGTACAACAGCAATATCCTGATGGAAAACGCCCCCTGGAATGCTGTTCGTGAATGGCAGCACAATATGTCGAATCACCAGACTGACGTACAGATTTTCAGTCGTGGTGCGTGGGATAACCACGAGAGTGCTCCTGCTGCCGCACGAAATCACATCCCAGACCAAAACTCCAGGTTGTCTCTAGACCACAGAAGGCCCTTAACTGGCCTTCTTGTATCCAACACACGGCCGTCGCTGGCAGCGAGGCGGAATCGGTTTTCATCAGAAAACACAACAGACCTCCACTTTCCCCTTCAATGAGCTCTCGCTTGAGACCACTGAAGTCGCAAATGGTGGTGGTTTGCAGTTAGTGGAAGGCACGCTACAAGGCGTCTAGCTAGGAGCTGTCCTTAAAGTAACCAATTTGTAACAGTCCTTTGTATCACTGTGGTGCCAACTGCTGCTCAAATTGCTGCTGCAGAAGCAGTACGAAGAGCTACAGCCATACACCGAACACATCTACATCTACATCCATACTCCGCAAGCCACCTGACGGTGTGTGGCGGAGGCTACCCTGAGTACCTCTATCGGTTCTCCCTTCTATTCCAGTCTCGTATTGTTCGTGGAAAGAAGGATTGTCTGTATGCTTCTGTGTGTGCTCTAATCTCTCTGATTTTATCCTCATGGTCTCTTCGCGAGATATACGTAGGAGCGAACAAGCGTACTGTAACCTACACGACAATCTTTCCTCTCGTTTGTTCCATGTAGCCATCTGGAGCCCGGTCTTCTTGCGACTATACATTTTCGTGACCACTGCTACCAGCAATCATGTATAGTGGCTACATTCCAACCAAGTCATTCTGCAATACCGCAGAAGGAACGTCCAGCGCCGCGAGGCATTAGCCGAGCGGTCTCGGGCGCTGCAGTCATGTACTATGCTGCTGATCCCGGCGGAGGTTCGAGTCCTCCCTCGGGCATGGGTGTGTGTGTTTGTCCTTAGGATAATTTAGGTTAAGTAGTATGTAAGCTTAGGGACTGATGACCTTAGCAGTTAAGTCCCATAAGATTTCACACACATTTGAACATTTTTTTGCACATCCAGCTTTTCGTAGCCCTATTACACGACCTCGTACAGACTCAGGGAGCTGCTGATAAGGGCGCCTTTATCGTCTTAAAGGCATTCGTGACTATCATTAACTCACTGTGTAGAATCACAGAGGTAACTAAAGTCCACGACCGTTAGAGCACGTTCTTAAGGCAAACCAGATTTGCATCTCATAGTGGCGCCACTGGCGCCACTCTTATGCGACTGACTCGAAATTTGAATAGACGTCATCTCTCAGATGTAGAAACACGCCTACCAACTTTTGTTTATGTCGCACAACTCCTTCATGGTGCTAGCATCTTTTTCCGCCAGTGTACATGGTGAGGCGTACCTAAAAAGAAAAATGCAAAATACCTTTATTCGCATTCTAAGAATTCTGTACTATCTGATCGAAAGTATACTAACACATCTATGGAATGCGAAATTGACCATTATATTTCACGAGAGGCTGATCCACCTGTAGAAGAAGAAGCGGATGGTATTGTTCTGTCAGTAGAAAAGCAGTAACATGGGAATATGTTGGTCAGGAGAGATTAGTGACGCTGAACGTAGACCGTCATTGGATGTCACCTGAGTAAGATATATATCAGAGGCATTTCAACTCCTAAAAAGCTGCTTAAGTTGACTGTTAGTGATGTTACTGTGAACTACAAACGTGAAGGAACAACAACAGATAATCCAAGACGAGGCAGACCTCATGTACTTACAGAGGCCATCGATAATTGCGGAAGGTGGTTCTAAAAAATTGCATAGAATCAGCGCAAGTAATAACTCGTGATTTCCAAAGCGTTGCCAGCAGGCCAGCTATCACAGTGGCTGTGCTAGGATCGAGCAACTCCTCATAACCCACAAATTTCCGTAGCCATTGCTAAGCGACGCTTGAGATGGTGTAAAAAACAACATCACTGGACAGTGGATGAGTGGAAATGAGTGATTTGGATTGACGAATCACGCTACATCCTGTGGTAATCGGCTGGAAGAGTTTGGTCTTGGAGAATGGCTGGAGGACGTTAGCTGTGAAGTACAGGGGTGGTGGTGTTACAGTATGGAGGTGTTACTCGTGTTAACGTGTGGTCCTCTTATTGCACTCAAGAAAACGCTAGACACGAAAAAATAAGAATGCATTTAACGTCATTATGTACTGTACATATTTCACTTGTAGCAATACTTAAAACACTTTCGTAAATAGTTACAGCAGGTTTGTTTAGCAATACAGTGCTAGGTTCATAGGATGGGAGCAGCATTCGTCGACAAATGTAAAGGCTAACAAAGCGGTAAGGAGTGCTTTCAAAGACTACGGTGTCTAGGGACTTTAAATAACAAATTACAGCAAGCTATGTGATCAATATGACCTATTCGATATCCCTTTAGTCACTGAAGTGAAAATAAAAGTCTTTAGGACGTTGTCGATTTGAGCAAACCAATCAATTCTATGGCCTATAGAGTGCCAGTTTTGGTGCAGCTATTTTTAACTGTCTGCGTTTTATATTCAGACAATCTGGAGACGTGAGAGATGGCCCCTATTTCAGACACCGAAGAGACAAGTGTTGGTATCGATTTCAAGAACTGCTTGTCCCTTAACGAATTTATCCTGTAGGAGATTATTGTATGTGCTCTTAGGGAATTACTCATCCTTATTTGCCAGTAACCCTTACAAGTATAATGCAATATTTTACCATTTTGTTTAATTTTAAACTATAATAATCTCTTATTGCGACTAAGCACAATGTATATGCATGTGTGTGGGTGTGTGTGTGGGGGGGGGGGGGGGTGTTGTCACTTTTGACGGCCACCTCTGCTCTTTTCAACACCGCGTTGCCCTGCCGTCACACCGGTGAGAAAGTGCCAACTTATACCATTCCACACATTAATTTGCATTGCACACCGACTAATCACCTTAGTAGAGATTATTTTTTATTGCCAATCTAGCGTTTTGAAAATTTTTAAGCGTCCTCTCACTATAAAATACTTTTTTTTTATTATTTTACATGCAGGCGAATTTAAACCAAACGTCTATAACTACACGATACCATCACCATCACATTTTGCGAAGTGAATGGATCACGTCTTTGTCACTCTTCGTTCGTCAGTGTAATGTAAACAAGATTCACTGAATAATATAGCTTGGCTAGGAGCGTTGGGTACAGTTACGACCTTTTAAGATTGTGAGGATATTTTAGATATTATATTTAACAATTTTAAATTCACGAAGTTGAGACACTGTGTATTACTCTTTATCATGTAGGTTGCACCTGATGATGCGGCTTTAGACCGCGAAACCGTTTGTGTATCAATAAAACAACAATTTTACTAGCTATAAGCTGAATCCTTCCTAACATCATGCCTTTCGACATCTGCGGATACTCAGAAGTAAAATTCTCTGGAGAAATTATGTGGAAGTTTACGTCGGGGCAACGGGTTAAATTAGACCGGTAGCAGACCGGAAGCCAGCGGAATTCAGTCCCAGCTGAACACGTGTTGCCCGGTGGTAATTACCTTGCAAACCGAACCGCTTCGCGGAAGAATAAACTAGCCTCGTTCATTCGGGGGGAGCTATGCAGAGAGAACATACGGCACATTCACCAATATGACGGAGAAAAGTTTATTATCAAACGGCAGATGCATTCCTCCTAATGGGAGCTGGGCGTCCCTTGAGCTATTTTGTGTCGGAAATTGGCTATTCTACTTCTACAAGCGTACTGTTTCGCATTGTGCACAGAATAGTATTCAGCCTTTGTGTAAAACTGCATAAGAATTCCACAAGAGACATGTTTATCATATTGCCAATCTGTAACTCGCGTATACTAGTGCGGACGTACACATAAATTATCGGTTAGAATATTTGCGGTGTGACATATTTCAGCACTGAAGTCATGACATCTGGCACCGTGACCACTTTCGATATGATGAAAAGAGACTGACACCTCATGGAGCACATATTTTCATCTTCTGTATTTGGCCATCAGCGATAGAACGCACGGTAGAGCACCGTACCGGATCACTAGAATGTGCACTAATGTTATTGGTCGAATTACAAACCTCTTGGGAATGTCTCATGGAATATGAATACACTACTGGCCATTAAAATTTGTACACCATGAAGAAACGCAGATGATAAACGGGTATTCTTTGGACAAATATATTATACTGGAACTGACATGTGATTACATTTTCACGCAATTTGGGTGCATAGATCCTGAGAAATCAGTACCCAGAACAACCACCTCTGACCGTAATAACGGCCTTGACACGCCTGGACATTAATTCAAACAGAGCTTGGATGGCGTGTACAGGTACAGCTGTCCACGCAGCTTCAACACGATACCACAGTTCATCAAGAGTATTGACTGGCGTATTGTGACGAGCCAGTTGCTCGGCCACCATTGACCAGACGTTTTCAGTTGGTGAGAGATCTGGAGAATGTGCTGGCCAGGGCAGCAGTCGAACATTTTCTGTATCCAGAAAGGCCCGTACAGGACCTGCAACATGCGGTCGTGCATTATCCTGCTGAAATGTATGGTTACGCAGGGATCGAATGAAGGGTAGAGCCACGGGTCGTAACACATCTGAAATGTAACGTCCACTGTTCAAAGTGGCGTCAATACGAGCAAGAGGTGACCGAGACTTGTAACCAATTGCATCCCATACCATCACGCCGGGTGATACGCCAGTATGGCGATGACGAATACACGCTTCCAATGTTCGTTCACCACGATGTCGCCAAACACGGATGCGAACATCATGATGCTGTAAACAGATCCTGGATTCATCCGAAAAAATGACGTTTTGCCATCCGTGCACCCAGGTTCGTCGTTGAGTACACCATAGCAGGCGCTCCTGTCTGTGATACAGCGTCAAGGTTAACCGCAGCCATGGACTCAGAGCTGATAGTCCATGCTGCAGCAAACGTCGTCGAACTGTTCGTGCAGAAGGTTGTCTTGCAAACGTCCCCATCTGTTGACTCATGGAACGAGACGTGGCTGCACGATCCGTTACAGCCATGCGGATAAGATGACTGTCATCTCGACTGCTAGTGATATGAGGCCGTTGGGATCCAGTACAGCGTTCCGTATTACCCTCCTGAACACACCGATTCCATATTATGCTAACAGTCATTGGATCTCGACCTTCGCGAGCAGCAATGTCGCGATACGATAAAGTGCAATAGCGATAGGCTACAATGCGACCTTTGAAACGTGATGGTACGCATTTCTCCTCCTTACACGAGGCAACACAACAACGCTTCACCAGGCAACGCCGGTCAACTGCTGCTTGTGTATGAGAAATCGTTTGGAAACTTTCCTCATGTCAGCACGTTGTAGGTGTCGCCACCGGCGCCAACCTTGTATGAATGCTCTGAAAAGCTAATCATTTGCATTCGCAACATCTTCTTCCTGTCGGTTAAATGTCGCATCTGCAGCACGTCATCTTCGTGGTGTAGCAATTTTAATGGCCAGTAGTGTAGATTTAGATTAGACACATTACTCATTCCACAGAACTATAGGGAGGAAATCTTAAAGAATCACTTTTTCCAAACGCAGTAATTGTTCCCCATTGCAACGTAGAAGTTTGAAATTTGGCTCAAACGTGTCTACAATCTTCCTTTGTAAGGGCGAAAAAACGTACAGCAACGTGTCGGCACAAGCGGATAAAAGATCGGAGCTCAGAGGTTCATGTGAGGTGTGAGGTGGGTTAATGATGTTACACTGAAAGAAAATTTTACCATAATTCTGACAAAAACCACCGTGGACGTGTCACACGATGTGAACGTCATCACACCCCTCGTACCCATATTTCATCCCTCCTTTCGACGCCACAGCGGCGAAGGTTAGAACCGCGACGCCCAGCGTTCAAATCACGCGGTTTGCTTATGCGTGGCCGAGGAAAACATTTAAGACACACAGTCGCTCAGAATCGATACGAAAAGGTATGATGGGATGGCATAAAGGGCATCACTGAAACCACGACTTCCATTTAGGACGTTGAATCCCACACATTTCGTAGTTGAAAACGACAGCTCGCAGTGAGGTGAGTAACAATACAATGTTCTTGACAGTCTTTTACACAGTTATCATCCCCCAGACGCTTCAGCCCTTCTCTAAGGACAGCGTGGGTCAGCAACCCCATTGAACACCGACTTGGAGTGCAGTCATACCGCAGTTTTTACTGTAGTGTATGGAGTTAAACCACTAGGGGCAGTTCGGAACCTTCGACGACGTACGAACGTGATCCGAGAAATCAAAGGGTAATAATGCTTCTTCACCCCTCCTGTTCGCGCCCGCCTATGACGTGATCATGCGAGTGTGTGACATTGACACATGCGTATCTAAAACGACAAAGGAGCCCTCTAATACCATCCAGTTTGACAACACCTCTGGGTGCCACTTGCCCGCGTTTGTTGAGAACTTTAAAAAGTTTATGTACAGAGATAATCCATGACAGACAGACGCCTGTAGGAAGACTACGCTGCCTTTCTAGTGCCTACCAGTAGGCATGCTGAATCGGAGGGGTGTCAAGTGGTTGCATGTCGCAAGCGCCTATGGCTCCATCCATGGCTATGTGCAGGTAAAAAGCTCAACAAAGGCTACATTTGGCACTGAGGGTGTTACCGACCTGGAGGATCTTAGACGGACTCCTTTGCCATTCTGTTCACACATGTGTCACTGTCGACCCCTTTGTGACAACATCACAGGAGGGCGTAAAACAACAGAACTAAAAATCATAAGCACCCTTTGCTGCTTTGGATCAAGTTTAAATTTCGTCGAATGATTCTGAGCGGTGTCTGGTGGTTCCAACCTGTACACCAGAGCTAAAACTGGTCGAAATTTACTCTAAAGAGCTGAGGTAACATTCACTGTGGTTGCTAGAGAATGGTACAAGCGTGTCAAAAGTTGTCAATAACGTTATCCTGCTGCTCATCGCACTGAAAACGGTAGTTTTCGTTGGCGAAATTTGTGGGAATCGACACCCCAAAAAATGGGTGGTTTCATCGACACCCCTTATACTGCCCCAGTAAGACCTTTTCGTGTCGATTCTGAGCGAATATGTGTCTGAAATTATTTCCTCGGCCACTCGTAAGTCAACCGCAGGGCGTCGCGGTTCCGGCCTCGACAGCGGAAATGTCAAAAGAAGGGATGAAATGTGGGTGAGGGGACATACCCATTGTGTGACACGTCCACGGTCGCGTTGCTCACAATTGTGGTGAAATTCGTTGGCAATCTGGCATCATTAACCTACCTTACATCTCACATGAACTTCTGAGCTCTGGCCTTTTTTCGTATTTGTCGACACCTTGCTGTCTGAAGCGTCACCGAGAGTGCGTTTCAAACTTATACGCGGCAACAGGATACAATTACGGGGTTTCAAAAAAGTGATCATTTGATTTTTCTGTGCGGTGTTTATACACAGTCCAGTCACATTAATGTGACCACCTTTTCCAACGCTGACGTGTAGGAAGAGAGTCAATGAGGTTCGAAAAATTAACGGCAGTTACGTGAAGCCATGCCGACTCCAACGCCGCAGCCAGCTGTTCTAGGTTTCTCAGTTTAGGGTCCATGGAGCGAACAGCTCGATAGAGGTGGTCCCACAGATTCTCTACTGTATTTAAATCCGGGGTGTCTGGTGGCCAGAGAGTACGGTAAACTCATCCTGATGCTCTTCGAATCATGCACGTCCATTGCGAGCTGTGTGAAACGTTGAGTTGTCCTGCTGGTATATGCCATCTTACAGTGGAAAACTACAAACTGCTTGTAGGGATGTACATGGTCCGCAAGGATGGATGCATACTTCTGTTGACCCATTGTGCATTCCAGAATGACGAAATCACCCGGGGAATGCCACGAAAACATTACCCAGACCGTAACGCTCCCTATTCCGGCATGGACCCTTCTGAATGTTGTTGCAGGGTGTTTTCTCACAGAAGGTTTACACTGTACACGTAGGAAACGTGAATCATCTGAAAAGGCGTGCAGATTCCAGCCTTCCTCCGCAGGAATCTACACGCTAATACCGCAACTGGACGACGACTGAGTGCATGGGTGCATGAACCAGGCTCCTTCGGAAGCCCATAGACTACGGAACAAGGTTCTCTGAAAGGTCGTTGAGGAGACAGTCTTAGTAGCTCGTTGGTTCATATGGGCGGTCAGTTGCTCAACAGTTACGCTTCTATTCACCAGTACACATGTCTGCAGTCGTCGTTCACGCCTGTCATCTATGACCCTTGGTGCACCACAGTTGCCTTGGCGCTTTTTTTTTGCGCAGTTTTGTCATGTACTGTATACTTAACGGCGGCGGCGCGCGAATGGTTTACAAACTGAAACTGTTTCGGAAATGCTCCCACCCTTAGCTCAAAAGACAATTATGATACCCTTTCGTACCTCAGATAAATCGCTCCGTTTCCTCATTACAACGACTGCACTATTTTCCGTGTCCCTCCGACACGCTTCAAATACTCTCCACTGTTAATGCTGCCATCTCTCCTCTGTGAGTTATTGCACCCTGACGTCAAACATAGGGGGGTAATCACATTACTGGGACCGTGTATAAAATAATTCATTGTCTAGTTTTACCTATGATTGGCAAATGAAAAAATACACGTTCTTTTCGTATACTGATAATACTGCTGAACATAACTGAGTATCATATAACATTCATGTTATGTGATTTTACTGGTAATGTTTGCATGAATTAGTTCTGTTAAGAAACTCGTACACAGAACAAAGAAAAGACCTACAATCGACCGTTAATGCTCCTCTTCAACTGTACCTTTTCAATGGCTAAACTAATTTTGATTGCTGGCAAATAATTGAAAATGTGTTGTTTGAATAGTGGGTACCGTGTTTGACGCCACGTAAAAGCCATTATGGCGTTAGTTTTTTTCTTGGCTGCTAGCGTCCTTAGATTTTGACGTGTTGGTGGTGGTGGGTCCAGAAATTTTGAGTGAGATTTTGGGCTTTACTGGCTGGTCAAGCTATATCGGGTGGCGGAATGTTACGTGATACCACGTACTTATTCGTTTGTGACTATTACACCGCCATCTATCACAAAGATAAAAAAGTGGTCCAACTAAAAAATTCATATTTCTTTACGTGCAACACGAATATGTAATACAATTGGGGGTTCCCATTTTAAAATAATAACGCAGTTGATATCCGTTTGACCTATGGCAGCGCCATCTAGCGGGCCAACCATAGCGCCATCTAGTTTCCCCCTTCAAGCTATACAGGTTTCGTTCTTTGTAGTTTTTTCGTTTGACGTTTATTTTGTGAGATATTTGGCCCGGTCACTCGAACGAGTGTAGCTTAAACGTCGCGTTTATCAAAGATGTTTGATGCCGACTTGCAAACGTTGGTTCATCGACAAAAATGAAGATTGGATACTACAGGAGGACAATGATCCGAAGCATAGCAACAGCCTTTGCAGCAACTGGAAAAAGGAGAATGGTGAGCAGGTACTGGACTGACCCAGAGTCGCCTGGCGCGAATCCTATAGAAAATGTGTGGCCTTACATCAAACAGAAGTTGCAAGGAAAAACTATCTTCACTTTTGAACATCTGTCAACGCAAATTCGACGCATTTGGAGGTTTCTTCCACGTGAATACGCGGAAAACTTTGTTTCAAGCATGTCTCGGAGATGCCAAGAAACACAGTATTTGACTGTTTTCTGGAAATTTTCTTAAATGATTAATTATGTCATTTTATGTTCCTAACACGCTTTCTTTACTCTTTAATCTAAATATTGTTTTATAAAAACGGAAATGAAATTCAAATAATCTGAAAGCCCGCTCCATTAGTCATGTGATGCCTGTGTAGCTCGTTGCACCTACAGTCATAATGCTAGTTCACAGTGATGACTTGTTTTGGAATTTACGTTTTGGAAAATGGGTTACAAATGGTGTATAGTATCATACTGTGCAAACACATATATAAAAACTACTGAAAAGTTGTTTTTCAGTGTTCCAGAGAAAGAGAAGGTGCGTAAAATATGGTTGCACT
The DNA here is from genome assembly GCF_023897955.1 of Schistocerca gregaria. Lineage (NCBI taxonomy): Eukaryota > Metazoa > Arthropoda > Insecta > Orthoptera > Acrididae > Schistocerca > Schistocerca gregaria. Next base: position 439,170,675 of record NC_064931.1, on the reverse strand, counting down.
GCACCGGCAAATTGCCACCACGTCGGCGCCCAAGTTCAGTTACTTGATTAAAAATGTTTTGTACTGTGAAGTTAACATGAACTTACCTTCGAGACATGCTCTCCCACTGTTACAACGAATGCTAGTGTCATTAAATGAAATTAAACTCCTATTGAAAATAGTCGTCTTGCCCAACTACATCTCAGTTATTCTGTCGGCATTTAGACGTGACATGGCTCGGACACGCAGCGCACCGAGCAGCGCCCGTCACGTGTGTTTGTTTACTCGCTGCGTGCTGCGTTTGTTGTTGTGATCTAGAGCTCTCAGTCAAATGGCTCTGAGCAAATGGTTCAAATGGCTCTGAGCATTATGCGACTCAACTGCTGAGGTCATCAGTCGCCTAGAGCTTAGAACTAATTAAACCGAACTAATTAAACCTAACTAACCTAAGGACATCACATACATCCATGCCCGAGGCAGGGTTCGAACCTGCGACCGTAGCGGTCGCTCGGCTCCAGACTGTAGCGCCTAGAACCGCACGGCCACTCTGGTCGGTGGCTCTGAGCGCTATGGGACTTATCATCTATGGTCATCAGTCCCCTAGAACTTAGAACTACTTAAACCTAACTAACCTAAGGACATCACACAACACCCAGTCATCACGAGGCAGAGAAAATCCCTGACCCCGCAGGGAATCGAAACCGGGAACCAGGGCGCGGGAAGCGAGAACGCTACCGCACGACCACGAGCTGCGGACAGCTCTCAGTCGACGGTGAAACTTATGTTCGACGATTTCTAAGCGCGTCTAAAGGCTTATGAAATGGAAAGGTTTTTGCGAGACGACATGCATGTCGATCCCCATGAGCTGAAAGGCATACATCTGTCTGTCACTTCTAGTACAGTCTATTTCAAGATGAAGAGCGAAGAGGCATGTGACAACCAAGTCCGACGTTTCACCAGCGGGTACCACTTTAGCCATGCAGATTGTAACGTCATCACGGTAATTGTGGACAAAGCGGGTACGGGATTGCGTACCGTGCGCATATTCGGACTGCCTTTCGAGGTCCCGGTCACGCTCGTCACTGACACGTCCTAAGCTACATGGAAAAGAAGTGGAAAACCATTGAAACCTGTCACGTTCTCAATAGCAGCTGCACATCGAGCTACCATTATTTATGACTGACAACAGAGGACGTGTGCCGGCTGTGGACAGGAAGGCCACGTCCGATCAAACTGTTTCCGTCGCCGCCTTATCCAAGTGCCACGTGCGGAACCAATAGAGACAGAGGTGCTTACGTACGTCGAAGTCGTGCGGCCGGTGTGCATAGACGCCTCGCCCATGCTGCAGTCGCATGCGACCGCCACCTCAGCGGCCGACCACGCTGTGACGGCGGCGCCACACGACGAGACGCACTTGAAGGAACACTACACGCCACCACCACCACCACCACGACGACCACCACCACCACCCCGATAGTCATACCGGACGCCGGCCTCATGACCGGATGTAGTGACCCCAGCCCTTCGACGGGGGCGGACGCACTGACGTGGAAACAACGGTCGTCGAAGCGTCATAAGAAACGCTGTCTCTCGTCGGAAGTCGTCCAACGGGGAGAAGACAGGGAGCAATCTGCCAATGCCGTCTCTGACGCATTGTTGCCAACGGACTCTACCAGTACCATCCCACAACAGGCATTTGGCACCACGGACAGGACGGTAGCCTCACCCTCCCCAAGACAGAAGCTCCTCAGGACAAAGATCAGGTGATGGAGCCCACTGCCTATGACGACGCTCCGTCATCGATCCCCTCCCCACCCGGTGCCAGGGCTGCTGAAATGGAGGCGGAAGACGCACCAGACGCCCTTGGTGCTCCTCTGCCACACGGGACTGGCGCCCCACTTCGGGAGAGCCAAACACCAGCAGAAGTGCCGCGATAAAGATGCCTACCACAAGGATGAGTAACCAAGCGGCTTCATTACCACCGAGAGCCCGCCATTTTCATCTACATACTCCGCATTAATATGTCCAAATTCTACCCACATGTTCAATGATATGCTCTGAGCGGCGGACCTGGGATATCACCCTCCTTCAAGCAGCCCATCCAGAGCTGCAACTGAACATTTGTGGATACACAGTTTACAGCATTCCATCAAGCGACGGTGCTGGCGGAACCGCCATTCTAGTACGCGACGGCATCGAGGCATCGGACGTCACGTATCTGTCAACTGCACGAGGCTTTGCCATCGCGGTGGGAGCAGTCCGTTTTATCAATGTATACATGCCCTCCAGGATATCTCGGTGCAATGAAAAGATCGCCTCTTATTCTGGCGAAATTGCTCCACTCCTGAATGCGAATACAGAACACTACATCATAGTGGCGTCTTCGATCCAACGGACCAAATACCGCGCTATTCTACATGCCCAGCACTACGAGCACTCTGTGAGATCTGGTGCTACAAGACACGTGGCGTCTCCTTCACGAGGACTGCTGTGGCTGTACAGACTTCACCGACCACTCTGCCAGCCGCCTCGATCGGATATACGTCTCCCGCGGACTCCGGGCCACAGCATCGGATGTGGAAATGTGGCCGACAGCCCTCACCGACCATTTGGCATACATCTGCTCGGTCACACTCCCCCGACAACTCACATACTGCAGCTGCGTTCATGGACGCTGAACGTTTCCTACCCGTACGACGATGCATGTCGGCGGGAGATCGCTGCTACGTGGGACCGTTGCCTCCGGAGTTTGCATGTACAGCCTTCCACCTTACAGTCGTGGCTCAACTGCGTCATGCTGGCCCTCCGACAGACACACATGGGATATGACCATGACAGATCGTGCTGGCGTCCGGCGACGTTGGAATTTTATTACACAGCGCTGAGGGAACTAATGATACAGCCGCCATTACGTTAAAGGCAGATAGCGGTTAATCGTCTCAGAGCTCACCTACTCCGTCTCACCGTGAAACAGCTTGACGGAGCCCGAGTCCGGGCGAGGGCGCAGGATATCATCGCCACCGAAATGGCATCCGTATATCATATTATCAGAGAGAGACACCACCGCAAGCGCCACGTTATAACATCAGTAGGGACAGCAGCGACTGGACGCGTCGACTCACAGTGTGCCATCACTGCGGCATTCGTCCAGCATTAGAGGACGTTTTATGCTAAGGACCCACAGACCCTCGAAGGCATCCTATGTGATTTGCCTGACCCCACAGTAGTGGCCCAGGACGACGCTCTGCTTGCTCCCATAACTTCTGAAGACTGAACAGCGGCCTTGGCATGCGGCGCCCCAAATAAGTCACCAGGCCCGCATGGCTTACCGAACGAATTCCACAGCGCCTTCTATCCCGTGATGGGCGCTCAGTGGAATCAGATGTTTCAAGACCTCCTCTGCGATGATTTTACCATTCCCACAGATTTCCTCGAAGGCATCATGATACCGGTTCCCAATCCAAGTGGTTCTCGCCATTGTCACGACTATCGTCCTCTTACGCTTCTGAATGCCGATTATAAACTTTTCGCCTGTATCATTCACAAACGTCTTCAGGCAGGCATCGGACACATGATCGAGCCTGACCAGACATGTTTAGGCCGTGACAACAACATCCACAGGGCACCAGGCTCCTACCGCAATGTTACAGCCCTGGCAGCGGCCTGCCGCCTCCGAGGCGCCCTTGTCGCAGTCGATTTTCATCATGCCTTTGATCGTATCGATCACGGTTTCCTTCTCGACGTGCTCGAATGCATGGGCCTCTCGCTGGCGTCAGCAAGGGTGATCTGACGCTTAATCTACGGGGAGCGCTCCCTGATTATGGTCAACGGCCACCAGACTGAACACATCACTGTTGGACGGTCGGTGCGACAGGGTTGTCCTTTATCGGGAGTCTTATTCGCGGCGGCCCTCGAACCTGCGCGGCACGGCCTTCGCCAATGACTGGAAGGCACCTGCATTCGGGACGTGACCTTCCGATGCCATGCCTTCGCTGACGACGTGGTGCTCTTGGTGCGGTAGGTTGACGAAATCCAAGCGACGCTTCAGTGGTTGTGTCCCTACAGCGCCGCATCAGGCAGCGTCGTCAACATGCGCAAGACGACGTACATGGACGTCGGGAGAGGCCTTCTACACCCCACAGCGATCCCCTTCCAAAAGGTTCCTTCACTGAATGCATTGTGGGTGCAGTTCTCCCCTCCGGACTGCGACAGCCACATATCGCCGGCTACTGCAATGGACAAGTGCACTGCTCCGTTTTAGCAGATTCCACAATATGGACTTAATTCTCCCAACGCGTTACGTCAACACTTTCCTAGCGTCCAAACATAATTATCATGCACACATTCTTCCCCTATGGTCACCATGGCTCACAGTTTCCAGGTGGCGTACAGACAACTTGTGAGTGCAGGTCACATACTCAAAGTCCGCTACACTTCTTTAACGAGGCCTCCACTGGCAGGGGGCCTGCGGTTGACTCATGTCCACAACCGCGTGCTGGCATCATACCTTCGGACGATGCAACTCGTACGGAACGCGACCAATACCAGTTTGACTGGGACGCTGCTTCAGACCGTTGTGACCTGAGATCTTAGACCACTGGTTGCCGTGGGCCACATAGCTCCGTCTGTTGGCCACATCCGCCATTTCCTGGTCGAACTGAGCTACATGACCGAGGATCTACCGGCGACGAGGGCGCCGAACACTGGAGACTACTACCGCATCTATCTGGCACGACAACCCCGTAGCAACGCCGAACAACACCCGACCATCCGCTGGACCAGTGTGTGGCGAGCCGTCCACTCCCCTTACCCGGCCATGTACGCTCGTTCCTTTTCGTATGTGGTGGTAAACGGCAAATTAGCCACATGCCAGCGCCTCCATTCCATTCATCTCACTGACGACCCTTTGTGCCTGCACTGCGCAGTCGTCGATTCGGACGCGCATCGCTTGACGTAGACCTATATCTCTAACGCCGATCAGTTGTAGAATTTTGGAACACGTATTATTTTTGAGTATAATGACTTTTCTGGAGACTAGAAATCTACTACGTAGGAATCAGCATGCATTTCAAAAAAGACGATCGTGTAAAACCCAGCTCGCGCTATTCGTCCACGAGACTCAGAGGGCCATAGGCACGGGTTCCCAGATAGATGCCGTGTTTCTTTACTTCCGTAAGGCGTTTGATACACTTTCCCACAGTCGTTTAATGAAAAAAGTAAGAGCATATGGACTATCAGACCAATTGCGTGATTGGATTGAACAGTTGCTAGATAACAGAACGCAGCATGTCATTCTCAATGAAGAGAAGTCTTCCGAAGTAAGAGTGATTTCAGGTGTGCCGCAGGGGAGCGTCGTAGGACCGTTGCTATTCACAATATATACACTCCTGGAAATGGAAAAAAGAACACATTGACACCGGTGTGTCAGACCCACCATACTTGCTCCGTACACTGCGAGAGGGCTGTACAAGCAATGATCACACGCACGGCACAGCGGGCACAGCAGGAACCGCGGTGTTAGCCGTCGAATGGCGCTAGCTGCGCAGCATTTGTGCACCACCGCTGTCAGTGTCAGCCAGTTTGCCGTGGCATACGGAGCTCCATCGCAGTCTTTAACACTGGTAGCATGCCGCGACAGCGTGGACGTGAACCGTATGTGCAGTTGACGGACTTTGAGCGAGGGCGTATAGTGGGCATGCGGGAGGCCGGGTGGACGTACCGCCGAATTGCTCAACACGTGGGGCGTGAGGTCTCCACAGTACATCGATGTTGTCGCCAGTGGTCGGCGGAAGGTGCACGTGCCCGTCGACCTGGGACCGGACCGCAGCGACGCACGGATGCACGCCAAGACCGTAGGATCCTACGCAGTGCCGTAGGGGGACCGCACCGCCACTTCCCAGCAAATTAGGGACACTGTTGCTCCTGGGGTATCGGCGAGGACCATTCGCAACCGTCTCCATGAAGCTGGGCTACGGTCCCGCACACCGTTAGGCCGCCCCAACATCGTGCAGCCCGCCTCCAGTGGTGTCGCGACAGGCGTGAATGGAGGGACGAATGGAGACGTGTCGTCTTCAGCGATGAGAGTCACTTCTGCCTTGGTGCCAATGATGGTCGTATGCGTGTTTGGCGCCGTGCAGGTGAGCGCCACAATCAGGACTGCATACGACCGAGGCACACAGGGCCAACACCCGGCATCATGGTGTGGGGAGCGATCTCCTACACTGGCCGTACACCTCTGGTGATCGTCGAGGGGACACTGAATAGTGCACGGTACATCCAAACCGTCATCGAACCCATCGTTCTACCATTCCTAGACCGGCAAGGGAACTTGCTGTTCCAACAGGACAATGCACGTCCGCATGTATCCCGTGCCACCCAACGTGCTCTAGAAGGTGTAAGTCAACTACCCTGGCCAGCAAGATGTCCGGATCTGTCCCCCATTGAGCATGTTTGGGACTGGATGAAGCGTCGTCTCACGCGGTCTGCACGTCCAGCACGAACGCTGGTCCAACTGAGGCGCCAGGTGGAAATGGCATGGCAAGACGTTCCACAGGACTACATCCAGTATCTCTATGATCGTCTCCATGGGAGAATAGCAGCCTGCATTGCTGCGAAAGGTGGTTATACACTGTACTAGTGCCGACATTGTGCATGCTCTGTTGCCTGTGTCTATGTGCCTGTGGTTCTGTTAGTGTGATCATGTGATGTATCTGACCCCAGGAATGTGTCAATAAAGTTTCCCCCTCCTGGGACAATGAATTCACGGTGTTCTTATTTCAATTTCCAGGAGTGTAGAAATGTCTTTGTGGATAACATCGGAAGTTCACTGAGGCTTTTTGTGGATGATGCTGTAGTATATCGAGACGTTGTAACAATGGAAAATGGTACTGAAATGCAGTGGATCTTCAACGAATTGACGCATGGTGCAGGGAATGGCAATTGAACCTCAATGTAGACAAGTGTAATGTGCTGCGAATACATCGAAGGAAAGATCCTTAATCATTTAGCTACAATATATCAGGTCAGCAACTGGAAGCAGTTAATTCCATAAATTATCTGGGAGTAGGCATTAGGAGTGGTTTAAAATGGAATAACCATATAAAATTAATCGTCGGTAAAGCAGATGCCAGACTGAAATTCATTGGGAGAATCCTAAGAGAGACGCTCAGTAGCTCGGTACGGGCTTTTGTTAAAGTTTCGAGAACATACTTTCACCGAAGAGTCAAGCAGTATATTGCTCCCTCCTACGTATATCTCGCGAAGAGACCATGAGGATAAAATCAGAGAGATTAGAGCCCAAACAAAGGCTTACCGACTATCTTTCTTTCCACTAATAATATGAGACTGGAATAGAAGGGACAACCGATAGAGGTACTCAAGGTACCCTCCGCCACACACCGTCAGGTGGCTTGCGGAGTATGGATGTATATGTAGATGTAGACATGTGCTGTGACGGACAGCTGCTGGGTTCTTATACAACGTATGCTGGCACTCCTGTTGTGACGAAAGCCAGAGTATACCACGCCGGACGAACTCCTATTCCCAGATACTGTTTACTTTCCCACTGCCAAAACGAACGCCGTCAACTGATTGAAGGGCATGTATTACATTTTGCAATCCGCGCCCGAAAGTGCTCTCGACTTTTGGTTCCGCCCAACGATGAGTCATGGGGCGTTCTGCTGCCGTGCATTGTACCGAACACGACTATGGAATTATTTACGCACATTATTCGAGGATCCTCGTGCCCACTGGGGCGTTTCGAGTACTAGAAGTCACACTTCAAAATTATTCACGGCAATTATCGATCCTCTGAGGAATCGGTTTAAATGGAGTCCCCTCTCCATCCATTACGCGAAGACGACTCGGAAGCTTCTGGTGGCGGTAGTAGGACCCAGTAAAATCAATAAAAAAACCAAAAATATAAAAATAAATAAATAAATGAAAAATGTATACACTTATAAATGAATAGATGAATTTGATCTAATAAGCTCTCTTTTCTTTCTTGGTTCGTCCGCCCCCGGTAGCTGAGTGCTCAGCGCGATGGACTGTTAATGTTAAGGGCCCGGGTTCGATTCCCGGCTGGGTCGTAGATTTTCTCCGCTCAGGGACTGGGTGTTGTGTTGTTCTAATAATCATCATTTCATCCCCATCGACGCGCAAGTCGCCAAAGTGGCGTCAAATCGAAAGCCTTGCACTAGGCGAGCGGTCTACCCGACGGGAGGCCCTCGTCACACGCCATTATTATTATTTCTTGGCTCAGGGAGATTGGAAATGGGACATTGAGGACAGGTGTCAGAAGACGACCCCTACCCTCTTTGCTCTATACCCTCCTCTCAGGTCATTAAAAAATAAACAAATTAAAAAAGTGGTAGAATGCTCGCCTGCAACTTGGGCGGCTAGGGTTCAATTCCCGGCCGATGCATTTATTTTTAACAGGTACAGGAAAATAAATGCGTGTTTGGTCAGAGGGCTAGCTGTTCTCTGTAATAAAAAAACTGAGTGCATGGATCAACGATGATCCTGAACGGGTGTCATAGAACGTCCACCCCAAACAAATGCAATGAACAAAATGAGATCAAAAAATAAAAAATGTGTTAGGGCGGTGCATCTTCGAATTTTATAAGATGATGCCCCTAGATCGGTGGTTCGATTCTAATCCGAAAGAACGTTTTAACTTATTTGTGGAACGACTCGACAATGCTCTAATATGAAAACCAAATCACAACTTCAAAACTTCACCCCGCCGATCAGAAACAGAATATTATTGTGTTTTCCTTACTGTTTACACACGCTTTCGTTAGCAATCGCTGTTCACACACGTCACGTTCGAAAAGATATTTTCTAGTTAATACGACAACACCCCCTTTACTTTATTAGAAACATTGTTTTTATCTTCGTGATGTCCAGCAAGGATCTTTATTGTTTAAACTTTTGCAGTTTCGTCATCTTACATAAAGATGAAGTAAGTCTGCTTCAGACGCTAACATTAGCTTACACTTACAAACATCACAGCCCTTACGTTTGTGTCACTTGCATGTTGCACGCGCGTATAACTTCATCGTCCGACACTGCGTTGTGCTTATGGCCATATGGTGCTATCTTCAATACTAGCAATGCTTTCCAAAAAAAGTGGATTGTTTGTTCACAGCGTCAATGCATTTATCCTCTGTTGTCCATTTCTCAGACTAAGACCAATGTGAAGCTATATACAAAACATTCCATGATCGAAACAACTGCTACCGCTATTTTCGTATTTCGTGTAAGAGTTTTAAAAATATATGACTTTACAGGGGTTCGAACATATGAACTGGTTTACCAGTAGACAGAAACACTGACCGTTGCGCCACAGAACACCTGCAGCATGCATAGCTCTGTTGAGATTCTTCTAAATAGGAAATCAGCATTAAGTTTTGCCAATAATAACATTTATTGTGCTTTGGGTCGTAGCTCATGATCGATAGTCGACAATCTAGTTATAATTTGCAAAAGATCTACAATTCCTTAGTTTTGAGCGAGGTGAATGATGTTTCAGGGAGGAGGAAAAAGAATATTCATCGTTACACACATCGCCGCTTGAAATGAGTGGAGCATAAACACGCATCAACTTCGGCAAGGCTTCCCTATCGCCGTTCATAAAATTCCTTTCTAGTATGATTAAAATCTGTTGTTGCGTTTCCATAGCTAAATATCTAAACTGTTTGCAGGAAAAACATAGAAAAACCTCGTAACTTTGACTAACGCTCCTACAACATACGTATAGCCTCGTCTTGCTCCTAGTCTGTGAAATCACTAGAGCATCAGCCAATAACAGAGTGTTTTCTATCACGAGACCAGATCTTTATTATTATTTAATGATTTTTAAGCTTTAATTAAATAAACATAAAGGATATTTTGTGACAATATTGACCGTAAATGCTATTTAATTGTTACAATCAGTCAGAGCAACAGCAATTCGAACCATATTTTTAACATAGGAAAATAGCCTATTACGATGCTGCGGGTGACTGGACTTATTATTAACTGTAACTGAATCTTTTTTTGTTCTTTCGTAACATATGTATATGTTTTAGTCTGTTGTCAAATTTTATACTGATTAACCCGACCACGAGCTCCCTTAACAGATTGCATTTCTAGCCTAGGGACGTGACGTATACTGTGATGTGTTGGAAAAAAATGTGTAATATCGAGTTTTTGTTGGCGATGACGATAGACAAGGGAGGAACTGAAACACTCTGTTGACATGTAGCTTCCACTTCGTAAATAGCGTTACATACCATCCACACATCGACACCAAGCCTGTCACACGCCTCCACTCAATCAGTCATTGCAGAGAGATCTGAAATTTAGCCCATCATATTGATGCAATACTTAGTGATCAGGAACTTTCTGGCAATACATTTCGTCCCCTTGCCGACCAACTGGGGAAGAAAATACCTTTCAGCACCAGTATCCAGATAGCTGCTATGGAGACGAACGAATGTATTAAAGACGCCGCCAACGGTGGTGGATGCAAATTCTGATATACTCGTAGGGCACTGCGAGGGTCCCTGTTAGTCATGGCGAACGAGACAGTTTTTATACCATCTGTTCCACGCCATTTGCAGACACCTAAAATTCCGGTGAATTTCGACAAGTTAGGTTATAAGTTATTGTCAAGTATGTTTGCGTTTTCAGTGTCGTTCTTTTTAATGTGTTATAACTCATCTATAATAGTCCCAGGGCGAAGTGGTGCATGAGTAAGACATTTTTCTCGAATTTCGGAAGATCGAGGGTTCATATACCCGTCCGACCACCCAGATTAAGTTATCCTTAGTTTCCTTAGATCGCTTAAGCAATTGTCTTGATGACTCCTTTGAAAAGACCGCAGCAGATTTTCTTTCCCGTGTTCTCTACTTCGAGCTTTTTCTTCGTCTCTAACGACCACGTCCTCGATAGGACGGTACACAAATCTCCCTGCCTTATTTTCATTCTGGTTCAATTACCCAGTTACCCGTTGTGTAACGGGGTCCTTGAGTCTCTTATATTCAAATACTAGCTGAGAAAACCGGCGTTGCTCAGTTATTTATTTATTCCATTGAACTATTTGTCCATTTCCTCCTCCCTCCTCTCTCTATCCACCTTCTCCTCTCCCTCTCCCTACCCCTCCCCTCTCCCTTTATCCACCTCTCCTCCCTCCTCTCTCTATCCACCCCACCTGTTCCTGTCCATCACCTGCGCCCCATCCGCCTCTGCCTCCACCACCCCCTTTCTCTGTGCATCTGCTCCTTCACCCTCTGCCCATCTGCTGCTTCCCCCTCTGTTCATTTCCTCCTCCGCCTCTAAGTCCATCTCCTCTTCCCCCTCTCATGGTCTACCTCCTCCATCCCCCATTCTCCATCCATCTTCTCTTGCCCCTATTTCTGTCCATCTTCTCCTCTCCAACTCTTGTCCATCTCCTCCTCCCCACCCTCCCTGTCCATCTCTCCCTCTTCTTGTCCATCACCTCCCCTTGCCTTTCTGTGTCCATCTCTTCCCCTCCCCTCTCTCTGTCCAGCTTCCCCTCTTCCCTTTCCCTGGCCATTTCCTCTTCCTACTCTGACAGCTCATCTCCTCCTTCTCCATCTCTCTTCCTGTCTCTTCTTCCCCCTGCTCTGTCCACCTGCTCCTCTTTCCTTTCTCTGCCCGTTTCCTCCTCCCCCTCTCTCCCCAGCTCTCCCCCTTTTTGTTCATCTCCTCCCTTTTCCTTTCTGTATGCATCTCTTCCTCTCCACTCTCTTCATCCACCTTCCTCTCTTCCATTTCTCTGGCCATTTGCTCTTCCTACTCTGACAGTTCATCTCCTCCTCCCCTATCTCTCTTCCTGTCTCTTCCTCCCCCCATCTCTGTCCATCTGCTCCTCTTCCCTTTCTCTGTCCAACACCTCCCCCCCCCCCTATCTGTGCCTATCTCCTCCTTCCCCCATGCTGTCTGTTTATCACCTTGTCCTCCCTTCTCTCTTAACATTATCACACTCATCCCCATAGGAGGCTGTTGGTTTTTACCCCTGCAGTATTTCTTTAGAGATTTTAACTAGTATGTGTACCACATTTGATTGAAATAGTTCCCGTGGTTTAGGACGAGCTTTTTACCCGTGGATTTGCTCGCATACTAACATGTCAAATATATTTTACGTATATTTAACACATTTCACACGTGTTAGTACTCATATTTCATCTGTGTCTCCAGTGGATTTTTTCACGCAGCTTAATGTTTATGACATCCATGTGTTGTTCCATGATGTAATTTTGCCGGTACAACCAGTGATATATATATATATATATATACTGCCTGAGAAATGTGTTGTGAATAGATTTTATAGTAAACAAAAACAAGAAATAAATTAAAACGTCTCGCATGGTGCAGTAGTGTTTCACGCATCCGGTGTTTATGATGTAGCTATGAACTACATGTCGTACAATGATATATTTTTCTGGCACTTTCAGTGGTATATGTGAATACTGTGTGCAAAATGTCTCACGGATGCAGTCAGTAGTAAAGAAGTAATAAATCGAAAGTCAGGCCCGATGCTGCAGGTTTACTGCATGAACAGCGAAAATGTAGTAAGCCACAAGCTTTTTCCTTTCATCATTTCTTGGGGGTCGTCAGCGAGAAAAAGTTTCGCAAAGGTTTCAAATTATGTGTAAAGTTTGTTACAAGTCTCTTAGTGCTCTCATTATCAAATACTGAATTACTGAAGTCAGGGTATTCCCCCGTCGTGGACTGCTTTATCACCTCCAAGAGCACCCATTTGCGAGGTGGGTGATTCTTATCACAACAGTGATTCTTTCCATACTGTAAAAGATATATTTACGAAGATTGGTTGAAATCGGTCCAGTGGTTTAGCAAGAGACGTGGAACGAACATACATACATACGTACATCCATTTTTATAACTTGAATGGGTTCAGCCATCATCCTAGATCTCCTTTATCTGAATGATCACGATTACAAATCCACGCACTGACAATTAGCTGTCCAACTTAAATAACATAATAAGTCTCCATCACAATTTAAAACTATTTGCCGCACTAAAACTCGATCTCAACATCGCTGTCCATGGGCGGTAGTGTGCCATTAAATTATAAAATACGAGCATGCAGATAAGAGACTTTAATCATAATACCACGACGTCGATTTCGTGTACAGCTGTAGTAAAGTAAACTTTATAAACGTAAATATGGAAACAGTGCACTTGTGCATTCCATCGAAGCGACCTCCCCATGTGGAACGTGTAACCTACTTGCTGCAGAAGGAGGGCAAACACGTGTATCGCTAGCATCGTAACTGATGAGATACAGCCTCCCTCGTGCCTCGGGGCCGCAGGAAGGCCCAGAGGTCCGGAATCGACCTGTCAGTGTCTATGTTGTCACAGCTTCACCGGCATCTGAAAGTTTTCTTGAGAGATAATTGGATTTTCTGATGTACAAGCGCCATTCGTGAACTGTTCATTCCATATACAGTTCCAGCGTCTGCTGTTGGCGCGTTCCATTCCTTAACGCTACTTCCTCCCGGTGACGTGCCACTTATGAATGGAAATTGCATCATTTCATAGATTCACGTACGAATAACAGAAGATGTCTCGTGCAGCACCAGCAGCCTATAGCTATACCATTTAGCACGACGGTAATACTGAATTGGTGTTTCCCCTTCAGTGTGCTTATTTGGGAAATGTTGACTTTAAATTTTCACCTGCTGTATAAGTGTAATGTGCGATGTGTATTTACTCCACATGCCGTTTACTTTTTTATTTGAAATGAATGATCACACAACTAAAATCACTTCATATTATTCGACTTAAAAGAAAATATCGCTACATATACAGAAGCTGGCAAATTTCATGTTACTCTGTGAAGAAATGTGACAGGAGATTTGTCAGTAAAGAAGATGTCTACGTTTCCAGAAAATCGAGCTACGATTTGAAAATTATGCGAATTAGGCAATGAAATAAGATCTTTTAAACTTCGCAACGTTTTTAAATATTTACAAGAGATGATTCGAAATGGTCCGAAGTAACTCACACAAGTGCTCAAACAAAACAGAAATACACGTAAACAGTACTTTGGAGAAGAGCAGATTCAATTTTGTAAGCAGGAGATCCCGGGTTCGAGTCCCGGTCGGGTCACTCATTTTCATCTGTCCCCGTTGACGTATGTCAACGCCTGTAAGCAGCTAAGGGTGTTCATTTCATTGTAATTACAATTTTGTAAGACTGTGGGAGCTTCGTTGTGAATCACTTTCACTCACTCATGACATGGGAAAGAAGCTCTATTTTTACTGATAGGCTGGAACGAGCCGGCGACAGCTGAATTAGTACTGGCAAAGAACGAAAGGGAGTTTAGTGTTAAACACCCAGTCGACATCGAAGCAATGAGAGTCGGAGCAATGGTTCGGATGAGAAAAGAAATCCGCCGTTATGTTTTGAAGGGTAGTAACCTGAAGTGATCGAGATAAGGAGCAGAAAGTCTAACTAAGGATGTCTGGGAAGAGATTCGTAGCCAGCCCCATGAAATAGCTTTTCTTAAGTTAACTACCAACGCAGATCGCTTAGCCGAGGTGAATAATTTGCTCAGATGTAGCAAGGACGGAAATGTAACGATTTGCACTTACGTTAATATAAAGTCACATTACTGTTCCATTACACTATTGGCGATAAATGATTGGAAACAGCACGAGCGTGCTCATCAAACTTCAGTGGCAGACGCTACAAGAGAGGGGCTGTGCATCACGGACAGGTTTATTGTTGAAATTCCGAGAACAGACGCTCTAGGAACACTTGTGAAATATATTGCTTCTTGCCACATACCGTGATGTGATTATGACGAGAAAATCCCAGAAAACTGCGCTGATTCAGAGATTTACCGACAGTCATAGACAGTGGTTCCAGAAATACCCTCCGCCAAACACCGTAAGGTGGTGTCCGGAGTATAGAAGTAGATGTATCGCTAAAAGATTTTCTCTTCAAGTCCTGAGAGCCTACGTTCATAGACAACTTTCTGCGCCCTACATTTCGTTAAATGGCCACAGGAAGAAAAGCAAAAAATTATGGGTCTCACGGGGCAACAATCTTTCTTCCCGCTGGTCACTAGCCAATGGAAATGGAAAGGTGGTAATTATAATGATATCAGAAGTACCCTCTACCACACACCCTAAGGTGGCTTTCGAAGTGTAGGTGTAGGTAAATGAAACAGACGGTGGCCTTCACTAAGAGACCATGACAATATTAGACGGCTGTATTTTGATAGTTCAGCGCTGTACCAACTCACAAACTAAAAAATTTGTGGGCATACAAGGCAACTACGACATTTCATGGTGCGGAATGTCTCATTTTAACAGAAAACATAACCTTTGTATTAAATCATTTTGTTCGTTGAATGAACGTTGCTAAAATGGATCAAAAAATTGAGAAACAACTCCCCTGAGTAGAATAGACACGAGCCGCATGCTTTCCAAGTGGTACGTTTTCAACTAGGTGAAGATCGAACCTAAACTGAATGAGACTGGGATTGTGAGAGATCGCAGCAAACTTCCGTACTATCTCCGCGCTATGATGACCGTCAAGCAGCTTCTGGCGTGATACGAAACAAAATATCATGAAAAAGTATCTTGTTTCACGGGTATTTATACGCTGATGACCCAAAACATTATGACATGCTTAATAACTAGTTTGTCCATTTTTGGAACGAATTATATACTAACTGATTCTGCGTATCAGGTATCCGACACTCTGTGGCAGGTTTGTGGAGGTACGTAACATTAGATGTCTATTGACAGGTCATGTACATCCAGTTCCCCAAGAAAGTGAACGCCATAATTTCAAATATAGCGTCCGCAGCGACATCTTTGGTAGTGGTCCCGAATCTGTACTCAACGCGCTTTTGCACAGTGTATAGATAAACAGTGTGGGAGTTTAAATGTTTTGTTTTGTCAGTTGCAGTTTTGGCTATTTGCACTTATTTACGGCCAATTTAAACGCTGAAAAAAATGTGCAATATTGATCGAAAATGCCTTCTGCGGCCCGTTAAGCAGCTTTTCGATTCGAACGAGGCAAAGTGCATGCTTAAAGAACCGGATGTAGTGGCCGAATGGTTCTAGGCGCTGCAGTCTGGAACCGCGCGACCGCTACGGTCGCAGGTTCGAATCCTGCCTCGGGCATGGATGTGTGTGATATCCTTAGGTTAGTTAGGTTTAACCAGTTCTAAGTTCTAGGGGACTGATGACCTCAGAAGTTAAGTCCCATAGTGCTCAGAGTCATTTGAACCACTTTTTTTTTTTTTTTTTTTTTTTTTGGTGCTTCAAGAGAATAATGATTAGAAACATCGCAGCCGTCTCTGTACAGCATGGAAACGAGACAATGGGGTATCCACGATGGATTGGCCTGCAAATCCGATCGCAAATGTTTGGTCACATATTAAGACGAAACCTAAAGGAAAGCCAATATATACTTTGAAGCAGCTCTCATATAAACTCAGGACGATATGGAGATCGTTACCGAGAAAATATGCATAAAACCTCGTGAAAAGCATGCCAAAAAAGTGCCAAGCTATAATCGATAATGGCTGCGATTGGATTAACTATTAGGTAGTTGTGCAGTTAATAACAACATGTATTTTCATGTAAACATTAATCTATATTAATGTCTTTTATTTCATACAGATAACGCCATACACTTTGTTGTGGAACTGATTTTAATACGAATAAATAATGGGTCGCTGATTTGCGTACGCTGTTATGTCGCCCGATAGCCACCCAGATGGGTTCCGAGAGATTTACATAAGTAGGATTTGGTCGCCGAGACATCAACGTGAGTTCACTATAATGTCACGAACAGTTGTACTGCTGAAAGATGACATCGGCATGGCGAAAGACCTCAAGCATGAAGGGATGCAGGTGGTCCGCAGCTGTCGGCGTGTCTTCGATTGCTACCACATATCCCATGCAAGCGGAGGAGAATGTGTTCCATAGCATAATACTGCTCTCACCAGCCTGCTACCGTGGTGCGCTACACGTTTCGAGCCACGGTTCATCTCGACGTCGGCGTTTGTGAAGACGATCATCGACCAACTGTAGCAAAAATATGATTCACCCGAGGAACCGTTACGTTTCCATTGGTCGACTGTCGAATTCCGATGGTCCCGCGCCCATTACAATCGTAATTGACGATGTCGTTGGGTCAAAATGTGAACACATAGGGGTGGTGGTCTGCGGTGCTCCGTGTTGAACTATGTACGATGAACAGTGTGCTCCGAAACACTTGTGTGCACCAGAATTATCCTCTTTCGGCAGAGATGCCACAAATTACCATCTATGCTACTTTACAGAGCAAACAGGCCTCCGAACCCCACGTTCTGTGAAGATTCGTGGACGTTCAACTTTAGCACCTAGTGGTAGTTTCATTGTCCTTTCTACCCCTTTCCGTAGATGCTCACGTGAGCAATCGACCAGCTTCGCCGTTGTCGAGATACTGGATCACAGATTCTGCGTAATAATAATCTGCCACGCGGGATTAGCCGTGCGGTCTAGGGCGCTGCAGTCATGGACTGTGCGGCTGGTCCCGGCGGAGGTTCGAGTCCTCCCTGGGGCATGGGCGTGTGTTTGTCCTTAGGCTAATTTAGGTTAAGTAGTGTGTAAGCTTAGGCACTGATGGCCTTAGCAGTTAAGTCCCATAAGATTTCACACACATTTTTTTGAATAATAATCTTCCATTTTTCAAAGTCACTCATCTCAATGGATCTGCCCATCTGCAGCACATATCTTCGCTAGGGTGATCTCCCGACCGTGTCTCCTCCGTTTTTATACATTTGTCATTTTGTCACGCGCCCGCAACTCCACCAGGCGGCATCCAACGTTGCGACGGGCAGTGGTCATAGTGTTTTGGCTGATCAATGTGTAATGTACAAGTTTGAGGAGACACGTTTGTCGTTAAATTACACATTATTTACGAATATGTTATAATACTCCGATTCCAAGCATACATGAAACCAATTAAGAGGTGAAACTCGCTATGAGGCTGTACATTACGTAATGTCCATCCACGGCCATCATAAGTGACACAGAATTCAGAAGCGACCTCTCCATATTTAATACACAATTTGTCACTTCGCTTAGCGCTTAGCGTGCCATCTCGTGAGAGATGAATTTGAGGCTAACCAAGAACTACTCCGAGCGCCGGTTTAATGGCTGTTGACCATCTGCAGCGAGTGGCCTACGCGCTACAGTCGTGCCCAGTGACAACTGTGCGGTGATGGAATGTGCTGACATTTCTACGGAACTCAAGACGGATCAGCTAGTTTCTTACTTTCACGTTCGTTAGCTTCCTCAGCTCACAACCAAACGGTCACATTCCAACCTAACATAGACGATCTACGTTTACCGTTTCAACAGGTGCAACTCACGAGCAGAACACTGCAAATGGCAAAATCTATTCCTCAGAAATTTCGCTGAGTGGAAGAGGCGGCAAAATAAGCGAACACTTGTATCGGTGTATCCGTAGATATGCTAATGTTTCTGAGAAAACGAAGGTCAAAGTTTTCGAGGCACTTTCTACATCCATATTCCGCAAGCTACCTAACGGTGTGTGGCGGAGGGTACCTTGAGTACCTCTATCGGTTGTCTTTTCTACTCCAGTCTCATATTGTTCGTGGAAAGAAAGATTGTCAGTAAGCCTCTCTGTGGGCTCTAATCTCTCTGATTTTATCCTCATGGTCTCTTCGCGAGATATACGTAGGAGGGAGCAATATACTACTTGATTCCTCGGTGAAGGTATGTTCTCGAACCTTCAACAAAACTCCGTACCGAGCTACTGAGCGTCTCTCTTGCAGAGTCATCCACTGTAGTTTATCTATCATCTTCGTAACGCTTTCGCGATTACTAAAGTATCCTGTAACGAAGCCCGCTGCTCTCCGTTGGATCTTCTCTATCTCTTCTATCAACCCTATCTGGTACGGATCCCACTCCGGTGAGCAGTATTCAAACAATGGGTGAGCGAGTGTACTGTAACCTACTTCCTTTGCTTTCGGACTGCATTTCCTTAGGGTTCTCACAATGACTTTCAGTCTGGCATCTGCTTTACCGACGATTGATTTTATATGGTTATTCCATTTTAAATCACTCCTAATGCCTACTCCCAGATAATTTATGGAATTAACAGCTTCCAGTTGCTGGCCTGCTATATTGTAGCTAAATGATAAGGGATCTTTCTTTCTATGTATTCGTAGCACATTACACTTGTCTACACTGAGATTCAATTGCCTTTCCCTGCACCATGAGTCAATTCGCAGCAGATCGTCCTGCATTTCAGTACAATTTTCCATTGTTACAACCTCTCGATATGTGTCTTTAATTTAAGCGATGCTGTGGCGCAGTAGGAAGCGTCGCGACTTCACAATTTTGCGCCAAGTCTTCGACAACCGATTATTATTTTTAGTTTTGTTCTTCGTTTACGTACCGATGTTCATAGAAGATTACTACACGATTTTTTCCAATGTATAGGGTGTTTATAAATGAATATCAGGGTTTTAACGCTTTATAATATTGATTACATTAAACTCACAGTTATAAATGGTATGTCAAATGAAGGAGCAACTCAAACAGTTTTACCAAGAACTTTATAAATGTTCAATGTGAGCACTGGCATAGCGAAGTACGCGATTGGTTGAACTTCACTGTACCCAAGCGCTGGATAGGTCGCAAGGGGCCGTATGGCAGGGCTTGCTTTGCATGGCCTCCACGTTCACCCTACCTAACGCCATGCGATTTTCCTTCGGGGCTTCATCAAGGATCGTGTGTACGTGCCTCCGCTACCAGCAGACCTCCCTGAAACCGGATTGAAGTAGCTGTTGCTACAATCACTGAAGACACACTTACAACGTTTGGGAAGAACTCTGTTATATACTTGATGTGTCCCGTGTGACAAATGGTGCTCACATTGAACATTTAGAAGGTTATTTGTTAAAATATTTGAGTTACTCTTTCATTTGACTGTAACTTTAATATAATAAATATTATAAAGCGTTAAAACCCCAATATTCATTTATAAACACTCTGTATATTGAAATAACGTTGATCATAATCGTCTCTAACTGTATGTCTGGTGCATGATTAAAAAATAAATGAATGAGGCAATTATTTGAAATTGTTTTCGGTGAAATTCCTGTAGTGTATGTTGATTCATAATCAGTTTCAATTGCCAGTTTTTCGGTAAAATGATCCTTTATGCATGGTTTTCCCGACAAACATGAGAATAAAATATAAGAATTAATATAAGAATTGGTATAAGAATGAAATATAAGAATATTAGAATATGAAAATTTGAAAAGATGTAACCCCTGAAAATACCATACACACATTATCTATACTACTACATGAAAACAAGTCATTGTTTAAAGTTGTAGTTGACCAAATTGTTACACAATACTCTTAATAAATTTTCGGACGGGCATAGGCTACATGTTTTGCTTAAAACTCGTAAAGGTCTTGACTAATTTACTTCAAAGGTCTGCGCGATACAGTAATAAACCTTTTCATATACATAGACAACATATTTCTTTAACAGAAACGGTATATAAGTATATAATACTATATAAAGGGGAAACGTTGTCAGGAAAAATCTTAACAACTTCTTAAGTGACATACCTCAATCTTTTACGCGATACTTTAACGAACATAAGCTATATATTTTCACATATACTATATATAAATATATATGTGATATATAATGGCAATAGTTGTTACAAAAAACTCGAAAAGTTCATCATAGATGTACTGAATATTCGAACATGATACTCTAATAAGCATTTGGATGGTCACGGGCAATATTTTTTTTAATGTGTATAATACATAAATACATATGTAACACGTAAAGGAGAAAGTTGGTACCAAAAGTCACGAAATGTTCTGATCCGATTTATTTAAAATATTATGCGATACTTTAATGAACATTCGGGCTGACATAGGCTTCATATTTTTTTTGTATATAAAATATACAAATATATGTCTAATATATAAACGGTAAATATTTCTAACAAAAAAATCTCGAAAAGTTGTTGACCGATTTTCTTAAAATTTTGACTCGATACGCTAATAAACATGCAGATGGACACAGGCTGTATATATTTTCAAATGATAATGTACAGGTTTTCTGTTAAAACTGAATGTGAGAAAGAAAATGCTGTTCTGTGCCATTAAGATATGCTGTTTCTTTTTCTTTCTTGCAGTCAGTTTCACCATCGACTAGATGGCATGTAAGCCAATGGAAATACTGTTTCTCACAGATATATTCTTATAATCTCAAAAAAAAGTTGTATACGCAAACATGTACTGTTTCGTTTGCGCCCTCATCACCGGTTTTACAGGAAAGAGGAAATGTTTACTTATAGCTTATTGGCTTATGATTAACGACGAAATCTTAATCGTTCGACACTCTGTAATCCTAGGGATTCACAGATTATAAATGTGCGAAGTATTGTCATTGAAGCAACTATCCACACAGATCCAGTAGTTGAAGATATCTCTTATAACCCTTATACCAATGATAGCTATCTATTTACCCATTCACTTTAAGCGACTTCAATTTCCACTCAAATTTTCTATCACAGTAATAATATAAAGAAGGCTCACGGTCAGAAAGGGGAGAGAATGTGGTGAACAGAGAGGGTTAGAGGAAATGGGCACAGAAGGGGGGAGGAGGACATAAAGAGAGAGAGAGAGAGAGAGAGAGAGAGAGAGAGAGGAGGAAGAGATAGACAGAAAGAGGTGAAGGAGCCGCTGCACAGAGAGAGGGAGGGAAGGAGGAGAAGAGAGACCAAGAGATGGGGAAGTGGAGGAGATGAGCAGAGACAGGGGAGAAAGAGTTTAGAATGCACATCTAGTTCCCATACAAATTTAGCAATTGAGAACCATTACCGGATTCACTAGTCACATAATAAAGGTATCATACTTATTCTGAAACCCAGTTGTAATTTTACAGTTAATAACGCTCTCGTATCCCCTAACTTGATAATAAACGTTATGTAGTAATCTTCTGCACACATGGGTAGATAAATGAAGAAATAAAATAAAATAAATCAAAACAATAATTGGGTTAGTTCAAATGGCTCTGAGCACTATAGCACTTAACATCAGAGGTCATCAGTCCCCTAGAACTTAGAACTACTTCACCCTAACTAATCTAAGGACATCACACACCTATGCCCGAGGCAGGATTCGAACCTGCGATAGTAGCGGTCGCGCGGTTCCAAACTGAAGCGCCTAGAACCGCTCGGCCACAACCAAAAAACTGGATTTCTAAAACTGGGCCCATATGTGAGAGACCACAACACTAGCCAATGTGCCACGATTTAAGCTGAGACTATTGTGCTCAGTTTTCTCAGAAACGGTCGAGTGTCTACAGATTTGCCGGTAGGTGTGTTCACTTATTTTCACTCCTCTTCCTCTGAGCGCTTGTGTGCGGTCTGGCACTGTCATGCTCAAGGAGAGAATGCTTCATGTGAGGACGAACTGTTCGAATTCGTGCTGTCGGTTTCTGAGGGTCTCTCACGCATCAACATAGTTAAGTTACACACCGCCACGTTACACGCTACAATTCGGAGCCGTTTAGAGGCACAGGGTTGCACCTTGTATCAGTATATGCTTGACATGTAATAACTCAACCCATATCGTAAACAGAATGAAAAATTCGGAAGCATTTCTTTTCACCACGCCCTCGTGTATGAAAGAAATGGGGAATATCCATAATACTGTGCGAATACTATCTGTTATCTGTTCTAATAGGACAGCTTCATTCTAGCTTAGTGAGCGGTTTCGTTCTTAAAGATGCTTGTTAGCTTTTCTTCAAAATTCTTCGCTTACGACATCTTCTTCTGTCAATCACAAGGCTGCAGAAGTATTATTGCTGTTTGATTAACTTACTCTTGTCCAAAATTTAGTTTTCATTATGAAACTTAATAAGCTGACAATATGTAAAGATACCAAATGCCAAATTTTCGCATTTGAACACCGTCATTTTGGGTCTACAGTACTTTTACCAAATGTTAACGTAATAGCTATGTCACCGCATGATGACTCATCTAACCAAGTTATAAGACAACATTTCACAATTCTCTGGACAAGACCTTTTACACATTCCATTGTTAAAACTTCGTACACAAAATTAAATATGATAAAGCAAACTAAGATACCGGGAATAAATGATGAGCAAGACAAGTACTGATACAGCGCTGAATTTCCTTTGCTGCACCGCGGAAGTGTGCATTGAGTGTGGCATTGCATCCGTATGATGTAACCTCCTCCTGCTAACACACAGCATTTTCGAAAAAGCATTCGAGAGAACTCAGCTGAAATACCATCATCAATATAATTCGTCTTGGCTTTTATCGTTGTGTCCCATGCTCTGATACTTCAGAACGATACCTGTCCAACTGTTCACGAGACGTCTTGTGCCTTCCTTGCAGACAAGACTGAGATATTATTGATCATCACCTCATTTAGAAAGAGAAGTTCTTCTTACGAATTTGGAGCTAGGGTTTGGGTTGTTGTGGGGGAGAAGACCAGACAGCGAGGTCATCGGTCTCTTCGGATTAGGGAAGGATGGGGAAGGAAGTCGGCAGTGCCCTTTCAAAGGAACCATCCCGGCATTTGCCTGGAGCGGTTTAGGTAAATGACGGATATCCTAAATCAGGATGGCCGGACGCGGGATTGAACGGTCGTCCTCCCGAATGCGAGTCTAGTGAGCTACCCACTGCACCACCTCGCTCGGTTGGAGCTAGGCTTTAAGATAGTTAACAACATGCAGGGTATATCATAATCAATGGCGTAAACGCATACAGTTGAAAGTACACGATACTAGAAGCAAAAAAGTCTCAGTAAACATAAGGTCGAAGATGCATACCTTAAGAGCTACGAGCAACTTTTCATCTTCGATACTGTGAAGCAAATCTCTTCTACTTCCATATTTTGGGAAATGGTAATGTGGACCAAAACGAGAAAAATTGTCCAGTAAACATGTGCTCTAAAATGCATACCTGAAGAGCTATGAGCACTGTCTCATCTTCGCTATTTGGAAATTCAACTCATCCAATGAAGAATTGCTCATAACTTTTAAGGTATGCATTTTAGAACAAATGATTACTGGACTTTTTTTCTTGTTTTGATCAATACTATTATTTCCCAAAATGTGGAAAGCAAAGAGCTTATAGTAGAAGAGATTTGCTGCACAGTATCGAAGATGAAAAATTGTTCGTAGCTCTTACGGTATGCATTTCCGACCCTATGTTTACTGGGAATTTTTTGCTTCTAGTATCGTGTACCTTCAACTGTATGCGTTTACGCCATTAATTATGGTTCAAATGGCTCTGAGCACTATGGGACTTAACTTCTGAGGTCATCAGTCCCCTAGAACTTAGAACAATTTAAACCTAACTAACCTAAGTACATCACACACATCCATGCCCGAGGCAGGATTCGAACCTGCGACCGAGGCGGTCGCGCGGTTCCAAACTGTAGCGCCTAGAACCGCTGGGCCATTCCGGCCGGCCCATTAATTATGATACACCCTGTATATTAGGGAAGCGTCTCTTGAGTCTTTCCATGTTCACTGTGGAGTTATTGAGTGGAGTGGAAGGCAAATCAGTACATTTCTTTGAAAGCATCGGCACTACGAAGAAATATCCAACAACCATTTATATCTCAGATGAATTATGGTGACACAATTAATCAATGAAAATTTTAGAACGTTACAACTACTTTCCAATCACAACAAATAAAAATAAGATCCGAATCTGCATATCATTACAAAACAGTTTCAGTCTCACTTATAATTTTTTTTTTTGTGCAGGCGGTGTTGGACTGCTTTCATGAATGTTGAGAACTGGATTATACGGTGCACAAATGTACCAGTGATTCTTTTTTATATTTAGATACCGATCAACTTCGGAACATCCATGGGTCATCTATATCAAAGGAAAACAAAGTATACATAGAATCACTGCGGTTAGTAACTCATAAAAGATTATACGTACACACATTACATATGTATTATGCTCAGAGCGTTGCATAATTGTAATAAGGGTACTTAAAAAACATATTCAATTGTGTATTTCACAATATAATTGCCTACTAATTCTGAAATGTTCTGTTATACAATAAAACGTGTTACACCCAACATTTACTCTGTCTTGCAATGTGTACAATAAAGTGCCTGGAACAACTATCGGTACCTTGTTTATTGCAACGATTGTCCAGAGGTTTTAGGTGACAGGCTCAGATATATTCCAGACAGTTAAACTAAAAAATTCACATATTGCCTGATTTCATCATTGAACTGCATAAAATTATAAAAATTCACTATTAATTAAACAATATGGGTGCCAGTCCTGCAAGATATGCAAGGGAACTTCTGTGAGTTTTGGACGGTAAGAAATGAGGTACTGTCGTAGGTAAAGCTGTGAGGCTGCGTGGTGAGCCGTATCTCGATAGCTCAGCTTGTGTAGCACTTGCCCGTGAAAGGCAAAGTTCCCAGGCTTGAAACCCAATCCAGAACACTGTTTTACTTTGCCAGGAAGTTTCAGATAAGGGCGCACTCCGGTGCAGAGTGAAAGAATCCATTCTAGGAATGTGGGTACTAATTTAACTGTTTGGAATATCTCTGAGTCTGAAAGTTGAGCTCTTTCGACTATAGCAGCAATAGACAGGGTAAAATAGTCTGCTCGAGGCACTTTAATATTTATTTTGCAAGACAGAGGGCGTGTTGGATGTAACACATGTTATAGTACAACAGAATATTTCGGAATGAGTAGGCATTGCGATTATGGGCTACACAGTTGCATAGATACTGTGTGTATATTCCTTATATAGTTACATGATACTCTGAGCACAGTACATATACAGAGGTTAAACAAAAATATGGAAACACAGCGGGAAAGGCATACTCGTCAGAAATTCAAATGCTAGCAAAGCCTCCCAGTTCCTCTGTTATATTTGACCATGAATGGCACCTGTCCAGTGTCCTGAATGCGTTTTAAGCGTCAGTAGTGTCCTCAATGCCTTTTAAGCGTCAGTCGTGGTCAGAACAGCGTCCTGTGTAGCTGTGTATGAGGCTTTAGCTGAGCAATCGACATCCCCCTGAGGATGTCAGACTGACCTGTAAAGGTTATCTTACTGATAAACAGAAAAGAAAAAAATGGTTCAAATGGCTCTGAGTACTATGGGACTTAACTTCTGAGATCATCAGTCCCCTAGAACTTAGGACTACTTAAACCTAACCAACCTAAGGACATCACATACAGCCATGCCCGAGGCAGGATTCGAACCTGCGACCGTAGCGGACGCGCGGTTCCAGACTGTAGCGCCTAGAACCGCTCGACCACATAGGCCGGCGCTGCCCATAAGATCATGTTAATTTAATTACGAGTGGATAATTTAATGAACTGAATTAATTAAGCAGGAATGGTCCTGACATATACGAAACATAGTGCTGTAACTCACAAATATGACAAAGGTAGGGATTTCATCAAACTGCTGAATGAAATAATGGTCACTATAACGCAATATGTATTATAAGTCTCCGTTGATTTGAAATGAAACTCAAAGCGCACAAACGATAGACGTTCATGAAACATTAAACCTAGTTGGAATTGAATTAAAATATCAGCACCTTGATAAATATTTGATTATGAGTCTGAGGTAAATACGTTAAGTTCAATACAACATATAGGGAAACAACTAAGTTCGCAGAAGTCACACAGTGCTTGCCGACTGTTAATCAAGAGGGAAGAAAATAAATACAGAATGAATCAGACGTGCACCTCGTATCTTGACTGAGCACGTGTTGAGCCTGTGATTGCTAATGAGCATACTTGAATTAAAAATGTAAAAGTCTTAACATCTGTGTAGTCTTAGCGCGCCTCCTACAACTCAGTTTGCGAACTGTGCTTTTTCTCTCCATGCTTGGCGTTACCGGTGTGCGCGAGTAGCTGCTGTGGTGGCTGCAAAATTATAAGTCATCTTCGTCCTATAGCGCGCTCCCAGCAAGAAGTTGAATATTTTTCTTTCTTTATGACTCTGAGCCTTGTGTATGATCCTGATCACCAACGACAATGATTCTTCCAAGTGTCAACCAATGAGGCATGTCCTAATAAAGCAGCAGTGTCCCTTCCATACTCAATTTTAATACAATTAACCAACAGTGGTGTGGTTTAGTGCTGGAGCTCAAAAACAGGCAACCTCTGACTCCCAGTATCTTTCCTACTTCGCATTTCAGCCAATAAGATATTATGTACGCACGCAAAAGCGATTTCTATTCACCCACGCCAGAATTTATATATATTAGCCAATGGCATCTGTTCTTAGTGTTTCTTAGCAGAGTCAATAACAATTCAATTAACTTGGCGCCAGCCTGAAGCCTGTGTGTGGACTCCCAAGAGCAAAAGAGCTGGATGGTCTCTTCTCACTCTATCCCACAGATCTCATCTCTGAACCGTCGCGTGTCCTATGGCTGCCAGAATACAGGCTTCCAGCACCGCAGTTAGCTTGCGATGCACTTCCCTGGAAAGGGTGGACACATCACATTAAAAACTTTCAATTACACAATAGCTATCCATCATTTAGGGGAGCTGGAATCGGCATTGTCTGAGACTCGTGATACTGCACCCCCTCACGATCAAATCCGGTACTATATGCTTCGACATTTGCCAGTAGCCTCCAAGGAAATCCTCCTCGAATGTTGTAATTGTATATGGCAGACAAATAACATTGCCAACTCGTGGAGAGAGGCAATTCTGATACCTGCTTCAAACCAGGAAAGCACCGCACATATCCCAGTAGTTACCAGAGCGCCGCCTTAACGAGCTGAGTAGGAAAGACCCAGGAGCGAACGGTTAACCGTCGGCTGGTCTGGTTTTAACAACCAAGAGCAGGCAACTCCTTAGCCGCTCTCGGTGTGGATTCCGGAGATTTCGGTCCACTGATCCTACTAGAGGCGGCTATTCAGCATGCTTTCGTACGTAAACACTACGGTCTCGCTCTATTCTTTGATATCAGCCAGGCGTACGAAGCTACTTGGAGCTGTCGGGCCACATCTGTCTTCACAGTATCCTTCCTGTCTAAGCGATTTTTTGGGTCCCGAGTTGGTGAAGTGCTGTCGGATTGTTTTGAGCCGGAGAATGGTGTTCCTCAGGCAGTGTTTTAAGAGATAACCTCTTTGCCATAGTCATAAGCAGTATCACCTCTACGGTAAGGACTCCTGTACAGTGCTCTTTACTTGCTGACGATTTTGCTGTTTTCTCTTTCTCCTCCATGGCTGCATCGGCGACCTGTCAGTTACAACTTGCAGTGCAGAGATTAGAGGAGTGGGCAGCAAAGATGGGTTTTCAGCTTTCGTCAGAAAAGCGTGTGTATGTTTATTTTAATCGTTTTTGTTGTATTTTTAATTCACATGACTTGCACATGAGGGACATTACACATTTTAAACACTCAGCCAGTTTTCTGGGTCTCATTTTCGGCTCGCAACTATCTTGGTTACTGCACCAGGGAGACTTGGAAACCAGAACCCAGAAGGCACTGAATATCATGAAGTACCTTAGCCGCAGGTCTTGGAGAGTAGACAGGGTGCGTCTGCTCCAGGTTTACAGGGTTCTTTGGCGTTCACAGCTAGACTATCGCTGCTCAGTGTCAGCTAGGCCATCTTACCTGAAGATTATTGATGCTGACCGCCACGAGGGGATTAGGCTACCCACAGGAGCTTACATGACCAGCTCCGTACCCAGTCTCTATGCTGAGGCTGGGGAACCGCCGTTCACCAACCGGCGGCAGCTTCTTATAGTGCGTCAAGGATGTAAGTTCCTCGCAGGCCGACTTCACCTGCATACCATACTGTTGCTCGTCCACCTCTGGAACGCCCTTTCTCTAATCGTCCAAGAGCAACAATTCCGTTTGGGATTGGCGTGCAGCGTGTGTTGGAATCACTTGGTGTGAAACACTTACAGCCCCAACTCTGGGGTTTTAACCGTCTGCAATCATGGTTACTTGGGAGACACAGGGTATTTTAAATTTAGTACAGTATAAGAAAATGGCTCAAATGGCTCTGAGCACTATGGAACATAACATCTGAGGTCATCAGTCCCCTAGAACTTAGAACTACTTAAACCTAAGTAACCTAAGGACATCACACACATCCATGCCCGAGGCAGGATTCGAACCTGCGACCGTAGCGGTCATGCGGTTCCAGGGGGAAGCGCCTAGAACCGCACGGTATAAGAGCGACTCCACTCCTCCACAGAGCTTTAATAGTTTATTTTCCGTCATTTTGGCTGATCCCCACAATTTTTCAACTGTCATTACGGTTGGGTCGGAACAGTCGGAACAGGGTGACTCCGTTGGTTGCACTGCTGTTTTTCGCTAATCGTGTCCTCAAGGTCTGACTGCCTTCAGACTTTACCGTATTAGATGCAGTACTATATACGATCTTGCAGGCACTGGAGCAGATGAGACATTCTTCGAGTGCTAAATTCCTTGTCTGTTCCGTTCTTGCATCCAGCAGATAAAGCAGTCGAGAATGTCCAGGACGCCCTCCTCCAACTACGACGACTAGGCACAGCGGTGTCTTCCTGCAGGGTACCAGGGCACATGGGTACTGCAGGGAACGAAAGGGTGGATGAAGCAGCCAAGGAGGTGTGTAGCGATCATCAGTTCTTTCACTTTGCTATCCCCCTGCATGCTGTTACCTCGCTAAAGAGGTACAGAGTCATGCGTCGCCGGGAAAACGGGTGGCTGGCAGTGACTGATAACATACTGCGCCTAATAAAGCCCACCACGCGGCCATGGCGTACTTCCTTTCAGACATGAAGACGAGATTAGGTCCTCTTTACTCGTATTCCCATAGGCCACAGCCCTAGGACACACGGTTTCTCGCTCCGGCGAGAGGACCCTCCAATGTGTGGTGCCCGTAACGTACAGATCACTGTGCGCCACGTTTTATGCACCACGTTTTACTCGACTGTGTTTTATTTTCAGACCAGAGCGCAGTTGCGGATTTTCCAGCGGATCCGACCTCTGTTTTAAGTAACTTTCAAACGAATGTGGTTCGACTTTTACTGTTTGGTTTTTGTCCATATTGTGTCCTAAAATTTTAGGGACGTGTTCTCAATCTGTTAACAGGGTGACTGGCTCACCCATGTTCTTTCATAAGAGTTCAGCCAATCACATCTCAATGTGTCATTCTTTTACTCTTCTGTGATTTTACTTCTGTTTAGCGCCTTTCATCCTTCTCCGTTGTATTAAGGCATGTAAGATAGAGTGATTATGTGGGTATACGCGAGTGAGGTGGGAGTGATTGAATGAGTGTCATTCTGAAGGTTCCCCCCCTCACTGTGTGACATCAATTTTAGACAGCTTATTCCCATTTGTTTCTTTTAATATGTGTGAGTCACTGACGTTAACTTTTACCATACTCGTACTCTCATTTACAGCCCGTAATTAATTTAGGTTACATGGGTTATAAATTTAACGGATTTTGATTACGGTGCATGGCAGTTTTGACGAAATGGATAACTAGCGCATTATACCGGAGCCAAGTATATTCGAAAGCGGGAATTTGTGGTGCTCGTATGGTGGCTACTTCTGTAATCAAGGTAGCCAACGTGCTTAGCGTTTCAAGTTCAAAAATTTATACCACATACGGGGAAAGCGGAAAAACATCGTCCGCTAAGTCAACACTTGGATGAAAGTGTGAGTTGAGTGATGGTGATGGGTGGTCATCGGAGAGGACTGTGACGAAAAGTTAGAGGAAGACAGTTGCAAAAGTCACTACAGAACTAAGGATCGCATTCTGGAACCCTGTCAGCACCAAAACAACAACAAGGAAGCTCCATAAGCAGGGAACTGCAGGGAGAGCCGGCACTCCAAAGTCACTCAGCAGTGATGCAAATGCTCGTAAAAGGAAAACGTGCAGCCGACGCCATTAAGCCTGGACTGTAGAGCGGTGGAAAACGTCATTTCGTCGGATGAGTCTTGTTTTATACTGTTTCTAACTTCTAGCCGAGTTTACTGCCCAAGAATGAAACGTGGCGGATGTTCAGTGATGATTTGAGCAGACGTATCACGGTATTCCATGTGCACCATACTTATTGTGCAAGGTCGCATAACTGCCAACGATTATGTGATCCCTTAGGCTGTTCACGTCCCTCCCACGTTACAGCGATTGTTTCCTAGTGGCGATGCTGCGTTCCAAGACGACAGGCCACTATTCACAAAACTTGCATCATCCAGCACTGGTTTTGTCAGCACTAGAATGAACTATCACCAGTTCTCAATATTATTGAGTCTTTGCGTTCTACATTGGAGAGAAGGGTGCGTGATCGTTATCTACTTCCAACGTCGTTAACTGAACTTGCTAATGTTTTGCAGGAATAATGGTACAATACTCAGTTTAAAACAGTACAGGAAATGTATTTATCCACTCCGACACGACTGGAAGATATTTTGAATGTCAATGACTTCTCTCCACCGTATCAGGCGTAGTAATGTGTCGTATTTGTGGTGTTTCCATATTTCTGCCCATCCTCTGTGTAATGTACGTACCAGTAATCTTTTATGAGGCACTAGCTGTAATCATTGTATACACTTTATATATTTTTTGTTCTCTTTTGATACAGATGACGCGAGGATGTACCGAAACTGATCGAAATCGACAATACAAAATGAAGTAACTAGTACAGCTGAGAACAAAGTTCTACACATTTACTTACAAGTGATGTTTTCAACATATTTCCGGTCTACGAAACTTTAATTTAAAGGGCAATAAAGGTACTTGCTTTACAGCGAATACGTATTCGATTTTCTGCACAAGCAGCCGTCAAGCCGTGTTGTCTAGAAATGGTAGGCTCAGAAGTACACTGAAAGATGGGTATGTCATTACGCGTTGAAAATTCCCAGACGTGGTAACAGCTGTTGTGAACATCAACATTTATTTGTAACGGACATTTTCGATAACATTCATGATACACTGTTAGATCGCGCTTGTTGTTTATTTGACAATGATGCTCCAGAATATACGCAGAGACATTTTAGTCACTCATATCGTAGATATACAATCTCGTTATTAGTTACGTTATTCGCTTGTGCCATGGTTTGCAACACTTTCCAAATGAATATTTCGTTTACCTGCAACATTCTGTATTCCGGAGAGAGTGCTAGGCAAGAATGCCGTGTGCTGTATCATAAATATGCGGCATAACGTTTTAATGAGTCAACGCCTAGCGTTCGTCTTAAGGAGCAGGCTTTGACGCTAGTTGTCTCGAGGATTACCCTCTACAATAGAAACTGCTCCGGACTGGATGTAATCCGAACAGCAATTTCTACCTCCCGATGTTGTAAATTTAAGGTTACTTGTAGCCCTCATCACAATATTGGCGGTGCACCATAAGATGATAAGCTTCAACAACATTATAATCAGAACAGTCGAACTTTTTTAGTAGTTCTACAGCGAACGCTCTTTCGTTATATATTGAGCTGCCCGTTTGCCAGACATATGACTGATTAGACAGATACGACTTTTTGACAATCGGATACCTGCTCACCAGCGAAAATTATCGGGATATACCAATGTGACGCTGACATGGATCAAATCAGCCTGACAAGAACTATGAAAAACATCTGGTATCGTTCTTGTTAGATATTTTGACATGCTAATGCTCTTATTAAAGTTCGTAATATCTCAGTGAAAAATGGAGGATTATAGATATTGACGTTCCATTAACAACATGGCAAATAGAGCTCTAGCTCGGAAAGAACATGAATAGATTAAGGAACTGGCCTCTTGAAAGAATCGCTAGAGTAATCTCCTGAACTTACATGGGTGCCTTACTTCATTTGAGAATATCAGAATTTCCTATTTTTGTGGCATTGTAACCCATTTATTCCTTAGCGTATAGGAATTTTCTCCCAGCCAATTTCTCATCGCATTTATTGGAGTCTCTTTCCTGCATTCGCAATTCATATTCAGTCCCTTTCAGCATCAGTGCATTCGATGTGTTAGCATTAGCTGTGATGGTACTACCTTGGGAGAGACGGCGAAGTCCAGCCCCGTAATTGGGTGTAGACTACCTGTAACAAATTTTTCTTTCACATTTATACTTAACGAATAGTAGGTAACTTAGAATGAGATTTTCACTCTGCAGCGGAGTGTGCGCTGATGTGAAACTTCCTGGCAGATTAAAACTGTGTGCCGTACCGAGACTCGAACTCTGGACCTTTGCCTTTCGCGGGAACTTGCTCTACCCAAGCACGACTCACGACCCGTCCTCACAGCTTTAATTCTGCCAGTACCTCGTCTCCTACCTTCCAGACTTCACAGAAGCTCTTGTGCGAACCTTGCAGAACTAACACTATCACTCTCATTCAGGAAACATCCCCTAGGCTGTGGCTAAGCCATGTCTTCGCAATATCCTTTCTCACAGGAATGCTAGGTCTGCAAGGTTCGCAGAAGAGCTTCTGTGAAGTCTGGAATGTAGGAGACGAGGTACTGGCGGAATTAAAGTTGTGAGGACGGGTCGTGAGTCGCGCTTGGGTAGCTCAGTTGGTAGAGCCCTATAACAAGACGACAACTTTGGGAAAAGGGGAATGGGTGATGGTACATAAAATACCGAATTCCATATTTACTTAAATGCAGTTATACAACCCTTCGTTTATTACATGTTTTGAAACATAGGAAAACTAATCGAGGAGTTTTTTTCGAGTCTTGTAAGAGCAGCACTTGAAAACTACTTGCAAACGATGTTCTAATCAACGGATAAGTAGAGGAAAGTGGGGTAAGATAGGCTAGCTAATACTCCAAGGCTCTTTGGAGATGAACTATTTATGCTAGAGATCGTCATATTTAGTAAAAGTAGTCATTGTTAAATTGGGTACAATGTATTCCTGAAAAGTCATACCTTCAGTACTTTTTAATGAGAGGTTCTTTTATAGAAAAATCAAATCACCCGGTCGTATCCCACTAGTATCAGAAATGTTTATTGAAATATAGTTTAACTAGGAATATATTCACAAAATTCACATGTAAAGTAACAATCCATATCATCTGCTTGACTCCAGATTTCGTGGGCCCAGCAAAGACATTTTCCGCATTGAATCCAAGCTTCACCTTCTTCTGACTTTCAAAACACGTCATCAAAATAGCAGCAATTGAGGTCTGATTTGTTTTTATCGTCTTCATCCATAGAATCATTTGATGGTACTCCTTTTTATGTTGGTTCTTCACGTGGTTGATTTGCTTTGATGATGCCTTTTTCTGCCTTTCTGATTCTCCAGAAAACAACTTTCTCTTCCTCGATGCCATTTTCTCATGTATTTGTTTCTTTTCTTTTAACTGACGTATCCCGTTTTACCCCCAGTCAACGCACCCGGACCTGCCCCAAATGCAGACGTTATAAAAACGAAACAAAAGCGTGTTATTGTTGAATGCAAGACCGATTCTTTACTAGTATACAAATACTTACTAATCATATAATATACCAGGCTAAATAGAGTTTGAAATAACAGTAGTTTGAAAACAAAAGAGCAACAGTCAGTTCACACCGCAAAATAAACTTACCCTCATAGTCGCGATGAACTGAACAGCAACAACACGTCAATGTGGTCGCTGTTTCTTCTTCACTTGTGTAATGTAATTCTGTGTCTCTCCACCATAGTACAGAAGTAGTAACATCAGAAAGCGGCACCCGTTTTCCCCCACAACCGATCTTACTCCACTTTTTCCTACTGCATCGGAAAATAATACTATTTCCATGAA
This sequence comes from Schistocerca gregaria, assembly GCF_023897955.1. NCBI lineage: Eukaryota > Metazoa > Arthropoda > Insecta > Orthoptera > Acrididae > Schistocerca > Schistocerca gregaria. The sequence continues at coordinate 439,135,902 of NC_064931.1, read as the reverse complement.
ATTCCAAAAACAACCTGTTTCATACTAGTACACAATGATTTAATGCGCAGACGCAACACTCTTCTAAGAAAAAGTGTCGGTTTTTGCAATTGTCTGTGGAAAATGCACGAATATGAAGCTTTATTTAGTTACCTGCCACAGTGGAAAAAGATCGAAAAACCGTGAAAACCTCATTACGTAAAAGAAAACGAGCAAGCTTTTTGCTGTTAACTTTCTACATAAGAATAACCATTACCCGTCTTTTACAACTGAATTTTTATTGCAAACAATAAAAAACTACAAAGTAAACAGTATCGAAGCAGCAACTAAGGAAGGCTAGCTGCAAATAATGACAGTACAGGAGAGCGTGTCTCACGCCAAAATACCAGCAACATCCTGAACCTGTAGTGCTATAAAATAATTGTTGGCCCATGGCTTAACTGAATTTTTAACAAGAACCCCGTTCAAACTGAGAATAAATGCTCACAATTCTTTGTTTTTGGGTTGTTCAACGATAATGACTACAGCTGCACTGCATTTCCTGTATATTCGCCAAAGCAGGAGACACACTGGCTGGCTGCGCTGCAGCGAACTACGTGATATCATGCCACAAAGCAATCTGCAGACTTTTGTTTCGCAGTATAGAGGAGCCGGAAGTTCGCCCGCTCCTCTTCCGCTTTTGGGAATTGCATCACATCGGCCGCACCGACACCGTCGTGAACGAGGAAAGCTCATATAAAGTCTTGTTGTCATTTAAAAATGGTAGACAATAAATGCTCGTGTATATAAAGGCTGGCTGGTCAGTGAGCGCACTTTAGCGTCTATATATAGTTAATAAACAGTGCATAAAAGAGGCGAATTTAATTTAATAAAAAGACTTATTTAATGCTTAAACCAGACCACAGGTTCATATCTGTGAAATTGCTATTGCATGAAACGACGCTAAAAATCAAAATACCAGCTTGAATTCAAACCAACTTTCCAAATCGAGGACAGGAAACAAACGATTGCAATAAAAGCTTAGTCGTTTTGTTCCTTCTGTCATCTATTTCACAACACTTTTTTCCTGGATGTCTAAAGGGACTTCATTGCACTACTGTATGTCAATGAAGGTGTTCAAGTAAAAACAGTTTTGTTCCTCTTCTCCATATTCTATGGAAGCTTTGATGATTCGTCAACTCGAACACATTTCAAAACGTCGAGCTTGTCAAAAGAAAATTGCCCCTTTTCTTCTCCACAGGTTAGACATTACTATCTACCTGCATTCTTCTATGCCGTTCATCTGTGATGCAATGGTTGCACCAATTTATTTCCTCTGTTGGCCTTTCATATAGGTCTTCATCTCACAAGGAGAACATTGCAAGTACCATAACCCGATTTCCTAGAAACTTCGCTTGTGAGAACGACGGTTCAAACCCGTATCCGGCCATCCTGCTTTAGGTTTTCCTTGATCTCCCTAAATCGCCTCAGGCAAATGCCGGGTTGGTTCCTTGGAAAGGTCACAGCCTACTTCCTTCTCTAATCCGATGGGACCGATGACGTCACAGTTTGGTCCTCTCCCTCCCCCTCCCCAACCCCCTTCTCCACCTACCATCACAAATCAACCAGACTTCGCTCGTGGAAGAGGAGGCAAAATAAGCGAAGGCGTGTCTCGGCTTATTCGTAGACATCCGTCTTTTTTCTGAGAAAATTTTGACATAATTTAGATGGCGCGCAGTCAGCACAGCCTAACAGGTGGCACAATGGCCAACCTCGCGGCATCTCACTCTTACATCTCGTTCTCGTAATCCGATTATTGTTTTTATTTACTTTATGTCCGTAGAAGGTTACTACACGAACGTTTCTTATTCAGTTAGGAGATACAAGAGCGTTATATTAATTTCTCACAACAAGTGTCAAACATGTATTAAATAATATGTGCATGTATGGCGTATTAAGGGTTTACAATCTTTTTAAATTTTCTTATTCTTATATCAATTCTTAATTCATATATTTTATTATTATTATATTTTATTCATATATTTTATTCTCAGGTGATTCTCCAAAAACGAACAGTAATACTGTACATTGACGGTCTGCCGTGGAGGAACGTAATGCGTTAGGATAACACCATCACAGTCGTACACGAGATCCACCATACCTTTCACCATACTGGGGCTCTGACGCACTTTCGACTTTGCCGGTGACACATAATGCTTTGTGAAAGAAGCAGCGACTCTTTCTGCGCAACCCACCCATCATTTTGCTCGACAATGCTCGGGTGCATACAGCGCAAGCTGTGGCTGCTCTGTTCGGTCGATGGGACTAGGGAAGTACTGTACCATCCACCATACTCCACGCACTTTGATTTGATTCCGAAGATGAAGAAACCACATCATGGCAATCGCTTCAGAACTGTTCCAGAGATTCGACAGGCAATGGATCGCACCATCAACAGTACAGGCTCTGCTAACGGTACACAACGCCTTCCACATCGCTGGCAACCAGGTTCTACACGACGCTGGTGACTACTTTGAAGGACCGTAACAGGTGCAAACATGTAACTCTTTTGTATCGGTTGTGAATAAATAGTTGCCACTATTTAAGTTCCAACCCTCGTAACTGGAAAACAAAAACAAAAATGAAAATAAGAATCGACTTTCGAACATGGGGCACAAAAGTATAAAGCTGCGACGCTACCCACTGCGCTACCGCTTCTGCTGAACTGCTTACTCGTTAAAAGGCAGACAAAATACGTCGTAAACATTGGCCGTCGTTTTCTCAGAAACGGTTGGGTGTCTACAGTTGACGCGAGACACGCGATCGCTTATTTTGACCCCGTTTACGCGGAGTGAAGTTTCTGAGAAATCGGTTTATGGCACTCGCCGTGTTTTCGTGGTCAGTCCTGATATTTTCACAGCTGGTATTTCCTATCATTCTGCCCGCAGCTTTCGCACCCTTCTGATCGTTCTATTCAATGTCCATACCTTTCACATGATCAAAGCCATTTATAGTTTTAAGTTTTATTTCTTCTGACCCTGCTCGTATATACTCTCTTGTAGTGAGGTCACATTTTCAGGTATTTCGTACTTGACTACTATGCGGAGGTCCCAAGTCCAATTTCCTGTATGGCCAGGCACCTTTCCTTGGTGGTAGGAATGGAGGGGTGCGCAGCAGTCCCGTGATGCCAGTTGAGGAGGCTCCTTGAGTTTGAAGCAGCCGCTCCAAGGCCTGGAGAGCTGACAGTGGCCGTGAGAGCGGTGTACTGACCCCATGCCCCTCCTTTCAGCATCCGAATGACGTCATTAGAAGAAGATGGCATAGCGGCTGGTAGTTACTGGATGGCCTGACATGTCCAGCAGACAGAGCTTCAGTTTTTAGCATTTTGTGATTCTAATCTTATCGCTCCCCATAAAAAAGCGACTTTTCTTTCAGTTTTTACAGGCTGTCCATTGCGTTTGTTGAGACGACGTCCTCCTCTAACAATGGCGAAGAACTTTTAGAAGTTCCAAGACTAACAGCTAACAGGTAGATGGGTTGATGTCGCTGAAATTATATCATTATTATACTGGGGCATCAAGTGTGAACATGATTTTTAAACAGTTTATACAGAGTGATTATTATTAACGTTTGAAAACCTCCGAAGTGACCTAGATGAAGACATGACGCTGAGACAAGTTCAAATGGTTCAAATGGCTCTGAGCACTATGGGACTTAACATCTGTGGTCATTAGTCCCCCAGAACTTAGTACTACTTAAACCTAACTAACCTAAGGACATCACTCACATCAATGCCCGAAGCAGGATTCGAACGTGCGACCGTAGCGGTCACGCGGTTCCAGACTGAAACGCCTAGAACCGCACGGCCACTCCGGCCGGCCCTGAGACAAGTAATTTAATACAAGACACATGGGGCTCAACTGTCAGGAAATACTCCACAAGTGGCTGACAAATGTTGAACATGTGACGTCCTCAGATGACGCATCTCGCCGCACGTGCAGCGGTTGAGTCTATCGGCTATCGCACCTGATCGTCCCACGTCGGTATGGCTATGGACCTAGGCGCGCGACTTTAGAACGTGGTTTAAGTATTGCGTCTGGCAGGCAGTATTTTTTCCCATTACGTTAGATAATTATGTGTTTCATTGAGGTAAGATTTATTATTTTCCTTGCCAGAATCATAGTCTCCGCTGGTTTATTACAAAGTACAGTACAACCAAAACCTACAGAAATTCGTCACAGTAAATGAGCACAAGCTTCGGAATTGCGTCGTTACCAGCAAAAGGCCTACGTTTTCTGTACTAAGTGATGTTTGTAAACAAAAAAGAAGGGACAAAAGGGAAGATACGCAAAACAAGAACAACGTTTACTTGGTTACAGCTAGGACAATAATTTTGAAAATTCTGCATTTACAACAGATCACATTTACAGAAGGTGTTAGAAATTTCCACCGTTTCCTCGAATGCAAATATTATGTCACACAATCGTCCCTTCACGCCCAAGCCTAACCACTGCAAGCGGAGTGAGGTACGTCTTCTGGTGACGTCATATGTTCAACATTTCTCATCCATTCTTTGGGATATTTTCCGACATTCTACAGTACTTGTCTCACGTCATCTACCTAGCTTCGGAGGTTTTTAAAGGTTAATAAGAATCATCCTGTATGCCGGTTTGAAGTAGTTATTCTGAGTGTATTTAACTCGGAGATAAAATGAAATATTGATATGTTATAAAATTCTTTATTTGTCATCTGAGCGAACGGAAATTAAACCACTGTTTGTGAAGTTTTAAAAGGAGTAGGCTCATACATTTTCAATAGTTAAAAATGACGCATATCTACTCAAAAGTGGCATTACTTCTAATTACACTGCTGTCTTTTTAAATTAAACAGCATCCAGGTGGAGTGCAAAAAATATCACATTGGCATGAAATGTACTAAATGCCAGGATAAGCAAACGATTAGCATTACAATGCAATGGCGCAATGTATATGCATTCTCTATATAAGGGAAGATTATACAACAAGTTTCTCACTCAAAAGTTGCATTTCTGCGTTGTTTGTTTCTGAGAATATCGTGTTACGCCACGTGCAGGGAGAAGAAACGTCTACTAGCAAGTGTCGGAATGCTATAGCGGTAGGATCATGGCCTATCGGAACTGCGGTTTGTCTTTCCACATTACATGGCATGTACATTACTCGGTCGGCTTTCCCCCTTCGCTGAAACAAGTTGCAAACCTCTGCCGCTAGAGGGCTCCCAAATGTAGGTTGTAACTTGGCAAAGTGTAACGTAAGTATGTTGGTGGATGAGATACCCTCAGGAAACTGGAAGCTCGAATTAGGAGAGATACAAGCAGCACCCTCTCCTTCATAATAAGAATGCTAGACCGCACACGAGCGCTGTATCATTTGCAAAAATCCGACGCCTTGCGTTCACTGTAATCCTCCAAACAGTCACCATTTGGCCCCATCCAAAACGTAAAGAACATCTTCGAGGGCTTCGCTTTGATAGTGACGAAGAGATGCAAGCATAGATCACTTTGTGGCTCTGTCAACAAAGTCAAACATTCTACAGGGACGGTAGGTACGAATGGTCCCTCGTTGGGAGAAATGTGTTTGTCGCCAGAGTGATTATGTTGAGAAATGAATACGTAGACATGTAGAATGTTAATACTCTTTCTATTACACGAAATGTATTCGCAGTTGCCCTCTCTGTAAAATCGTACCAGTAGATAGTTCAGGAGCCACACTAAAGAAAGTAGAAAGGCTGGGAAGAGAAATATTATCAAATAACACTTCTTGCACCCGAATCGTAAATAAATTGTCTCAGCGCCGCATTTCTAAGTTTCAAACTAATTTTGTTCACATTCAAGGTAAGAAAGATATAGGCCTGCATCCATTGATTACCAAAGCTATGCAGTTAATTACTTGCAGATGGCCGTTAATAGTACATGGCAGAGTCAACGGATGAATCTGAATGTAAAGAGATGGATCCCTCTCTTCCACCCTCTCCTTCTGTTTTTTTCTTTTTTCGCGATGCCGCGCGCCGAGGTTGAAAACGTTGTTTGATGCGGCTGTGCGGGAAGGCGACTGCCGCGCGGCGCAACAGGGGGGGGGGGGGGGGGGGAGCTCCTGCGGAAATTCAGTTTCAGGTACAGAGGAAACTCTCCATCTGCCACAGGTGGGCGGTGCCGCTCCTGGGAATCAATGGAAACGGAAACCGGCGGGACGTCTTTTACCCTTTTACCGTCACCATATGTGCCGCTGTCACAATTGGGCCGATCAGGTTCGGATCAGCAACGGCTTGTGGCACGCAGAATAAAGGTGAGAATACGTTACAGACTCACGGATGTCTGGCAAGTCCGTAGATATTGTATGGAGCTCCGGAGCAGCTGTATTCTCATGTGAATCCGGAAAGGTGGCCTCCGTCTGGGGAATCAGGTCGGAGGGAGAGCTGGACGCTTTCGAATCTTTAACAGCAACGGACATGTTATCATCCGGTCTAAACTCGAGGAGGGGAGAGGCCTTCTCCGCCGGAATCTTTTCAGTGGAACGGAGAAGGGAGGAGGAATCGTCTCACTCCTCGGCAACTTGCGTCGATCGACGCTTGTTTTGAAGTGAAAATGATGGCAGGGAGGAAGCTACAGAGGCGAACTCCATACGCGAGCCTAACGGCGGAAATGCACTAGGACCATCACGCAATGGCTCGACTTGTCCCTCAGAAACGTGGCTAGGTACAATGGCTGTCACTTCGGGAACTTGATCCACTAAAGTTAGCCTTTTACGTTGTTCATAAGAAGATTTTAAGACCGTAACATGACCAAGGCAATTTGTGCGGAGGTCTCCACTTCCATTACATCCTTGTGCTGTGTAAATTATACGTACCCGTTATCGACACACCTGCAAATGAGAAGGAATATTCCGTTTTACCACCATGTCCACGGATGGAACTTCGCTGTAAACCCGTAAACGATACTGAGCGGACAAGCGTTCCCGAGGTATACCTGTATTCCGTACATCCGCAAACAGAAGCAGGTAAGTCTTGAGGAAACTGTCATCAACTTCGGACGGAAGGTTAAACAGCCTAACACTGGTATATTCTACCTCCGCGTTCGCCAGAATATGCTATTAGAACCATCACGATGAGTGAAAGGGACTTGTTGTCCGTGTCGCAAAAAATTGTTCAAATGGCTCTGAGCACTATGGGACTTAACATCTGAGGTCATCAGTCCCCTAGATCTACTTAAACCTAACTAACCTTAGGACATCACACACATCCGTGCCCGAGGCAGGATTCGAACCTGCGACCGTAGCGGCCGCGCTGTTCGAGACTGAAGCGCCTAGAACCGCTCGGCCACAACGGCCGGCCGTGTCACAAAAGGAGCCTGTCAACCTGAAATAGGTCTAGAAACTTGGCATAAAACACATAAATTCAGAATCGATGTACTTATAAACCGTGTTACCTGTTCTTCAGTGACCTTTATCGTCTCTACAAGCGGTCATGAATTTCTATCGAACTCGGCTGCACATCGACGCGTGGACTTGTCAAAACAAAAACCTAAGGTACCTGTGCATCAAATATTTCTGGGAGCCATAGACGACATCACGGGGCAAGACAATGCGACGATAGAGGCGGGAACAGGCGGAACCTTCTCACCCGGAGTGCGACGGGGAAATATACGTGTATAATGGAATGACGACAATGAAAATTTGTGCCGAACCGGGGCACGAACTCGGATCTCTTGCTTATAGCGAGCCGTCGTCTTACCATTAGGATCATCGAGCACGACTCACGGGCAGACCCAAACCTCCATATGTCGTCAACCATTTGTCTATAAACTGTACTCGTACATTCATTATGTATATTCCCGTACAGGGGAGACATTTTAAATGAGTCGGTTGCGCGGTGTCGGCAGCTAAACACGACATTTCAGTGGCTGTGTTGTTCACAAGTACAACGCTATGTTCTTTCCGACATACATGCCGTCCAGCACAAATTTTCACTGCCTTCATTCCAGTATATAGCTGATGGTTGTCGATATTCGCCACTGTGAATACATTTCATGTATTTCATAACGGCTGTAATCGCCGCAGCGCCTGTACCTTCGGACATGCACGCATGAAGGAACATTGCGTCGCATTTCTGAACAACAGAGGCACTGCAGTACTGTAAAGTTTGATTTATTTAAAAGCTTCATAATTTGTCGCATTCGGAGGCATTTATTTTTAGCACGCCCACTTAGATTGAGAAAGTGTCACACTCAACGCCGTGCGGGATCTCAGCTGTCATATCTCAAGTACCGCGGAGTGACACACGGCGACCGTTTTTGCGGCTTCCCTTCACGCAGAGTTTTCCAAACTGTGTAGCGCCGAACGCTTGTGGTCCGCGGCAAGTGAATATGTGCTCTGCGAAAAGCTATTAACGGCACGACGTTTTTTCGACGTGTTGACAGTACTAATTAGTCTTTAATAATTTTATTATAGTTCACGTGGTATTAATTATGATTTAAAATTGAAGTGATCACTGAATAAGACATGTTTTTTTTCATATTTAAAAATTTATTAACTCTGAAAATAAAGAGGTGTTCCATCAAAGTACCTTGATTTTCAGAGTGTTCTGTCAGAGGGAAAGTTTGCGAGGAGAGGCATGCGCCTCTGCAGTGGTGCACTCAATAACAACTATGCTAGACGACATTCATCACATCGTGTTTTCAGACGAGTTCCGAAATTTTGTAGAGCTTCACGATGTACGTATAACTGTGTGGAGGACCGCAGGAGACCGAACGTTGGTATATTGCATTCGTCATCGTCTCACAAGCGCGGCAGCCCTCCAGTCCTTTGGCTCTCGCAGCCAGTAATTTGCACGGAAGGCGCTAGATTTCTGCCTTGCTATTCCCGGATGCTGTGGCGTATGTTGCAGGACTCTGTGGCGTTATCTTTCAACGAGATAATGGAAGAGCACATATTGCCAGTGTTGCCCTCACCTATCTCACTACGTGGGGTGTTTGACTGTTGCCATGACCAGCACTTTCAACAGATCTCTCATACACTGAAAACGTCTGGTCATGGCACAGGAACGCAACCACTCGTCAGCGCTGCAATTGACGACCTCTGGAATAAAGTTGAAGCAACATCAAATGATGTACCTATATCTTTAAGTCAAGCTCAGTTCGATTCGGTACTCAGCCGGGTTTAGAGACTTTTTTCCTGCCAGTGGTGGCACCTTTCTGTATTACATTTTGCGCCATGTACATATCACCAAGCCGGTTATATAGTTAAACATATACTCCTCCTAATACACTGCACCTACATAATAAGTAAAATTTCACCATATACTATTCTTTCTGGTGTCGCTATTTTAGTGGCTACGGGTGTAATTATGATAGGAAGGGCACCACAATAAGTGACAAATGCTACTTTCACATTCTAGTTAATTCTACAATGTGGTGTGGTTCGTAACCACAAAGGACGGGCGCAACGTGCATTGCCAAGAATAAATGGTTGGAAAACCTTTCTCATCGAATTTGGTACTATCTGCTTACCACCTGCGCCCTCACTTAAGTTATGGCTCAGTGGAAACGTAATTGGTAGACAAGCTTAAATCGCACTTCGTGGATGTAACGTGCTCACTGCATAACTCTTGAACAAAACATAGTGACCAAGCCGGCCAGAGTGGCCGAGCGGCTCTAGGCGCTACAGTCTGGAGCCGCGCGACCGCTCCAGTCGCAGGTTCGAATCCTGCCTCGGGCATGGATGTGTGTGATGTCCTTAGGTTAGTTAGGTTTAAGTAGTTCTAAGGTCTAGGGGACTGATGACCACAGTAGTTAAGTCCCATAGTGCTCACAGCCATTTGAACCCTAGTGACCAAAAAGGAGACTACGTCAAAAAATTAGAGCATATTTCATTTAAAAAATACAGTGCGTCACTGTCAAGATGAGAATTTTTCACGTAAGTTACGTGCATTCGGATGACTTCATCATGATTTATCTTTTCGTATTTACTAGCCAACGTTATATTTTCTGTTACGTTTCTTCCCAGGCATTCAGATTTACCCTTGTTTTGTATTGTACATTCTAGTATCCTTTCTGTTTTCCTATATGCCATCCTTAGTCGTACACTTTTTCAACCTTTCTGAAGCTGACAGTTTGTTTCTTCGTTTCTTTACCAGCCTCACTTAGTAACTAGAGGTACGTATAACGCCCGAGAAGACTGAAATCCATACGCGAACTGAAGTTCTCATTCCACAGGTATACCTTTATTTGTCAAAAACATTCTCATTGTCCCGCTGAGGGTGCAGGAAATTTTGCTTTGAAAGAGATACCGCGTCGTTCCTCCCCCCCCCCCCCCCCCCCCCTAGGCCCACCCTCTCCTTCTCTCTCTCTCTCTCTCTCTCTCTCTCTCTCTCTCTCTCTCTCTCTCCCTATCTGAGCAAAAAGCATAACAGTAAACAGGAAAGGCGTGCGTTAATTTCCATATGTATGAACTCCTTAGGTATGTGTCATGTAGCACTAAAGAAAATAATAGGCTAGTCTCGATAAAACAACGAAGAAAAAACAAATTTGAGACTTTAATACACCTCTGACTGTAATGGAAAGTAGTGCTTGACTAGCTACACATTCACTTCTACCCGTTTTCGAACGCGAGAATTTTAAAATTAAATTACTGAAGGAAGATTCAGGTAGTCTAAGCCATATCGCAAATTGTAAAAAGCTCTAAACATCGTATAAAAGAAAGATTCGTCACTTCTATAGCTAGAAAAGGAAAATGGCAAACTTGTTACCGTTTTGCGTGAACTCGGAAACACAGACTGCCACTGAAACATATTTAAACAGAATTTCCGTATTATTGCAAAAAAATGAAAAGCTGTTTCACGTTACCTGCGTGAAATGAGGATCTAAATGTAGTAATATGGTGTAATTTTTTGGGAGAATTTAGAGAACGGTAGTTAATGAACGGAAAAGTGTAAACAGAGCAAATTACTACAGTGGTTTGGACACTGGAGTTAAATGCCATATCCAGCCAGTTATGTTTAAATTTTCTGTCGTTCTCTCCGCTGAATAAGGCAAGTGCCAGGTTGTTTGCTTTGCAATGGACACGGCCTGTGCTCCGTCTTTAAACAACCAGCTGCGGGCCTATGGGGTATCGTCTCAGTTGTGCGACTGGAGTCGTGATTTTCTGTCAGGAAGGTCGCAGTTTGTAGTAATAGGCGGCAAATCATCGAGTAAAACTGAAGTGATATCAGGTGTTCCCCAGGGAAGCGTCCTGGGACCTCTGCTGTTCCTGATCAATATAAATTACCTGGGTGACAATCTGAGCAGTTCTCTGAGGTTGTTCGCAGATGATGCTGTAGTTTACCGTCTAGTAAGGTCATCCGAACCCCAGTATCAGTTGCAAAGCGATTTAGAAAAGATTGCTGTATGGTGTGGCAGGTGGCAGTTGACGCTAAATAACGAAAAGTGTGAGGCGATCCACATGAGTTCCAAAAGAAATCCGTTGGAATTCGATTACTCGATAAATAGTACAATTCTCAAGGCTGTCAATTCAACTAAGTAACTGGGTGTAAAAATTACGAACAACTTCAGTTGGAAAGACCACAGAGATAATATTGTGGGGAAGGCGAGCCAATGGTTGCGTTTCATTGGCAGGACACTTAAAAGATGCAACAAGTCCACTAAAGAGACAGCTTACACTACATTCGTTCGTCCTCTGTTATAATATTGCTGCGCGGTGTGGGATCCTTACCAGGTGGGACTGACGGAGGACATCGAAAGGGTGCAAAAAAGGGCAGCTCGTTTTGTATTATCACGTAATAGGGGAGAGAGTGTGGCAGATATGATACGCGAGTTGGGATGGAAGTCATTAAAGCAAAGGCGTTTTTCGTCGCGGCGAGATCTATTTACGAAATTTCAGTCACCAACTTTCTTTTCCGAATGCGAAAATATTTTGTTGAGCCCAACCTACATAGGTAGGAATGACCATCAAAATAAAATAAGAGAAATCAGAGCTCGAACAGAAAGGTTTAGGTGTTCGTTTTTCCCGCGCGCTGTTCGGGAGTGGAATGGTTGGGAGATAGTATGATTGTGGTTCGATGAACCCTCTGCGAAGCACTTAAATGTGAATTGCAGAGTAATCATGTAGATGTAGATGTAGATGGATAGCCGTGGGTCTTAAAGCACTAGACCCAAATCGAATCCGCCCAGCAGGTCACCAACTGCGATCGTGTACCGACTACCCTCGATGTGATTTTTAGGCGATTTTCCACAGTCCGCTAGATAGGGGTTTCCAAATTTTTCCTCTGAAGGAACGCTTTGAAGATCATGGTACTTTGATAGAACACCTCGTTTGTTCTGAAGGTTAATACAATTAATAAAATATTGAGGAAGGAGAAAAACTTGTCTTATTCAGTGATTACTTACAACTAATAACAAAGAAATAGTAATACAATTTTTTTAAAACAAGAAAAAATGTCGAAAAAACGCCATGTCATTAACAGTTTTTCGTGGAGCACTTATGCACTTCCCGCGGAAAACCTGTGTTCCGCCAAACAGTTAGCAAAACCCTGCGCTAGGTGAATATCGGACCGGTATCCAAGTCCCGCCTCAGTTACACGATTCGCGAACATTTAGAAAACTCTCACACACACTTTCGCATGAATAACATCTCATGCAGACAGTTGGAATGCACATATTCCGCCTGGGTGGTGGAGGGAGGGGGAAGGGGGGGAGTTCGTAACGGGGTAGCAACAGAAATGAAAGCAGCCGGCCGCTGTGACCGAGCGGTTCTAGGCGCTTCAGTCCAGAACCACGTAGCTGCTGCAGTCGCAGGTTCGAATCCTGCCTCGGCCATGGATGTGTGTGTTGTCCTTAGGTTAGTTAGGTTTAAGTAGTCCTAAGTCTAGGGGACTGATGACCTCAGATGTTAAGTCTAATAGTGCTTAGAGCCATTTGAACAATTTGAAAGGAATGAAAGAGGAAGCCGCCTGGTAGAATTTTGCACAGAGAATAATTTAATCATAGCGAACACTTGGTTTAAGAATCATGAAAGAATGTCGCATGCGTGAAAGAGACCTGGAGACACTGGTGGGTTTCAGATAGATTATATATGGTAAGACAGATTTTGGAACCAGGTTTTAAATTGCAAGACACTCCCAGGAGCAGATGTGAACTCTGACCACAATTTATTGGTTATGAACTGCAGTTTAAAACTGTAGACACTGCAAAAAGACAGAATTTTAAGGAGATGTGACCTGGATAGACTGAAAGAACCATAGGTTGCAGAGAGTTTAAGAGGAAGCATTAGGGAACTATTGACAATGACAGGGGAAAACAATACGGTAGAAGAAGAATGGGTGGCTTTAAGAGATAAAATTGTGGAGGCAGCAGAGGATCAAGTAAGTAAAAAGACAAGGGTTATTAGAAATCTTTGGGTAACACAACATATATTGAATTCAGTCGATGAAAGGAGAAAATATAAAAATACAGTAATGAGACAGGCGACAGGGAATACAAACGTATAAAAAATGAGCTCGACGGGAAGTGCAAAATGGCTAAACAGGAATGGCTAGAAGACAAACGTAAGGATGTAGAAGCATATATCATAACGGGTAAGATAGATGCTGCCTACAGGAAAATTAAAGAGACCTTTGGAGAAAAGAGAACCACCTTTACGAATGTCAAGAGTTGAGATGGAAAACAAGTCCTAAGCAAAGAAGGGAAAGCAGAAAGGTGTAAGGAGTAAATAGTGGTTCTATAAAGGGGAGATGTACTTAAGGGCAATATTACGGAAATGGAAAAGGACGTAGATATAGATGAGAAGTGAGATATGATGATGACTGAAGAATTTGACAAAGTGCGGTAGCGTTCTCGTTTCCCACGCCCGGGTTCCCGGGTTCGATTCCCGGCGGGGTCAGGGATTTTCTCTGCCTCGTGATGACTGGGTGTTGTGTGATGTCCTTAGGTTAGTTAGGTTTAAGTAGTTCTAAGTTCTAGGGGACTGATGACCATAGATGTTAAGTCCCATAGTGCTCCGAGCCAATTTGACAAATCACTGAAAGACTTAAGTCGAAAAAAGGCACCGAGAGTAGACAGCATTCCGTTAGAGCTACTGACAGCCTCAGGAGAGCCAGCCCTGACAAAATTCTTGCATCGAGAGGCACTACTGACCCTACGACTCCTCATAGAATATAGATTAAGGAAAAACAAAACCTACGTTTATAGCATTAGTAGACTTAGAGAAGGCTTTTGACAATGTTGACTGGAATACTCTCTTTCAAATTCTAAATGTGGTGGGGGCAAAATGCAGGGAGCGGAAGGCTATTTACAATTTGTACAGAAACCAATTGTCACTTAAAAGATTCGAGGAACACGAAAGGAAAGAAGTGGTTGGGAAGGGAGTGAGACAGGGTTGTAGCCTATCCCTGACGTTATTCATTCTGTGTATTGAGCAAGCAGTAAAGAAAACAAAAGAAAAATTTGGAGTAGAAATTAAAATCCAGGGACAACAAATAAAAACTTTGAGGTTTTCTGATTACATTGTAATTCTGTCAGAGACAGTAAAGGACTTGGAAGAGCGAGTGAACGAAATTGACAGTGTCTTGAACGGAGGGTATAAGATGAACTTCATGAAAACCAAGACGAGGGTAATGGAATGTAGTCGTATTATATCAGGTGATGCTGAGGAAATTAGATTAGGAAATGAGACACTTAAGGTAGATGAGTTTTGCTATTTGGGAAGCAAAATAGCTGATGACGGTCGAAGTAGGGAGGATATAAAATGTAAAGTGGCAATGACAAGAAAAGCGTTTCTAAAGAAGACAAATTTGTTAACATCGCGTATCGATTTAAGTGTAAGGAAGTCCTTTCTGAATGTATTTGTAGAGAGTGTAGCCATGTATGGAAGTGAAATATGGACGATAAACAGTTTAGACAAGAAGAGAATAGAAGCTTTCGAAATGTGGTACTACAGAAGAATGCTGAAGACTACGTAACTAATGAAGAGGTACTGAATAGAACACGGGAGAACGGAGATTTGTGGCACAATTTGACTAGAAGAACGGATCGGTTGTCAGGACATGAGGCATCAAGGCTTCACCAATTTGGCATTGCAGGGAAGCGTGGGGGATAAAAATCGAGGAGTTAGGCCAAGAGATGAATACAGTAAGCAGATTCAGAAGAATATAGGTTGCAGTAGTTACTAGGAGATGAAGAAGCCTGCACAGGATAGAGTAGCGTGGAGAGCTTCATCAAACCAGTCTTCGGACAACAAAAAAAATGGCAACGCGTTAGTAGTTAAATACAACTGTCTGGAACCATCGTTGAGGTAACGATAGCGTCAGGTGGTGTTCCTAACGTGTTATCATTAGGGCAATGAACATCTGTATGAGGATACTCGCGTCTGACAAGCGAAGCTCGCTAAAATAAATCAATCTATACGCGACTTTCGGCTGCTTTCGGTATCTTAATATAACAACTTTTTTCAGTGACGCCGATAGTGTAATCGAACAGTAGTGAATTTCTTAAAACTTACACACAATACGTCACATTTACTTACGTTCAGGCTCAGCTGCCAGTCTTCTGCATTTCTTCCTGCATTTAGGTACAGTCTTCTAGATGTCCTTCTGTTAAGAATGATGTGTTGAGTTCTATCTGAGGAGATACCTCGAATCCAATCACAAATCTAGTTCGACAATCTGTAAGTTCGTATTTTCTAGCACAACTATAATGTGATCATGATTGGTGAAACATTCGGTCCTCCGTGAAGAAGACAGTCTTTATGAACGGATCAAAGTCATCTGCGAAAGTGGATATCGCTCAATAGTGTATTCCGTATGGTTTAATGATCCTAGTAAATTCGCAAACAGTATATAGTTCATAATGATGCTTCTGTCGCCTTGTATCCTTCTAGCCATGACTGCTGAGGTTTCTGTCCCTGTGGTCACTTAATCTTATGTAGCAAAAAAGGCAACAGAGTTGAGAAGGCTGTCATTCACCAGTAGCTAACAGCCCAGTTTCATTGCTATCAAGCGAAATAACATCTTGTGTGAAACTTCCTGGCAGATTAAAACTGTGTGCGCAACCGAGACTCGAACTCGGGACCTTTGCCTTTCGCGGGCAAGTGCTCTACCAACTCAGCTACCGAAGCACGACTCACGGCTGGTACTCACAGCTTTACTTCTGCCAGTACCTCGTCTCCTACCTTCCAAACTTTACAGAAGCTCTCCTGCGAAACTTGCAGAACTAGCACTCCTGAAAGAAAGGAGTGCTAGTTCTGCAAGTTTCGCAGAAGAGCTTCTGTAAAGTTTGGAAGGTAGGAGACGAGGTACTGGCAGAAGTAAAGCTTTGAGTAACGGGCGTGAGTCGTGCTTCGGTAGCTCAGTTGGTAGAGCACTTGCCCGCGAAAGTCAAAGGTCCCGAGTTCGAATCTCGGTCGGGCATACAGTTTTAATCTGACAGGAAGTTTCATATCAGCGCACACTCCGCTGCAGAGTGAAAATCTCATTCTGGAAACATCTTGTGTGTCTGTGCACCGCCGTTAGGCAGCTTACTGACACTATTCGTCCGTTCTGGACCAGTATAAGCAGCAAATTGCGCTGAATTGTTTGTTACACGGAAATCAGATTAGTCCCACTTTTCATTTACACCGGTGTGATCAACAACAGTACAAAAATCTACTTTCCTGAACCATTGCAGTCAACACCCACTTCTAACATTAACAGCACCTGTAGCTCCACAGTTGTCATGGCGATTATCACAGTGGTGTTACTAGCCGAAATTCGACGTACTTCGACTACAGCCGGCCGTTGTGGCCGAGCAGTTCTAGGCGCTTCAGTCTGGAACCGCGCGACCACTACGGTCGCAGATTCGAATCCTGCCTCGGGCACGGATATGTGTGCGTCCTTAGGATAGTTAGGTTTAAGTAGTTCTTAGTTTTAGGGGGCTGATGACCTCAGGCGTTAAGTCCCATAGTGCTCAGAGCCATTTATCCTCCGGCGCTGTGAGGGGATTTCCTTCTGGTAGTGGCAGGAGGAATGTTTGCACTGATATTAAACCTCAGAGCACAAAGGCACCGCCCGGACAATTCGACGCTTGTTATGCACGGCCAGCGAAGCAATCGATACGTCTTCAGCGGAAGTTCGTTTTCTGCCTGTTGAATTGTATCTCTCTTTTCCGTGGTAGCTAACAACCATAACTATTGTTTTTGTGTTCTTCACTGTTATTCTATTTTTTTAAAGTAAGTGTTATAGAACACAATACGTGGAGGTTTATACAGAATGTAAGAGACTTGGCTATTGCTGCTATAAAAAAAATTATTTTATTTGCCGCAAAAGTAATGTGCACTTATGGACAATGTCCTTATTCTTTGGCGATGCGGGTCGGGTACGCAACATCTTTATAAAATATTATCGTCACGCAATTCAGGAGTAGGTTTTCTCTAGCTGATGACATTACTTTTCAATTGTTTACTTTTCTAGGCGTGCAGTCCGGAACCGTGCGACTGCTACGGTCGCAGGTTCGAATCCTGCATCGGGCATGGATGTGTGTGATGTCCTTAGGTTAGTTAGGTTTAAGTAGTTCTAAGTTCTAGGGGACTAATGACCACAGCAGTTGAGTCCCATAGTGCTCAGAGCCATTTTGAACCAATTGTTGTTTGTGGTTACTAGACATTCGACAGCGAGATGTGTGCTGTTAGTATGTAATTATTATTATTATTTTTAATATTATTATTATAGCTTTTAAATAAAGACAGTAGATACCCAAAACGAGTCGCTCAGCGCGGGTAACTAATATATTATTTTATAAAAATGTTTACATTTTCTAAACATGTTTCACTAATGGCCGTCATCAGTTTTTAAAATTTCATTAGTCACACAAATGATTCAATATTGCCTCGACATAATTCATTTCAAGTTATTTAGTGCAGGCAATATTCTTAGAAAAATATCTAATGTTACACAATTTGTCTCTGATCCTAGGTACTGTTACTTTTAAAATCTCCTTCACTTGCCAGATTTAACAGTTACAGGTATGTAAACAGTATCCATTATACTGTATGCTTGCTGAAAATTTTTACCAAAAGTAATTCAGCCTCTTTTCCGATTTAGTAACTACATAACCCATGTGTGTCAATCGACAATCTTCTTTCATTCGGTGATCAGACCTTCCTAGCTCTGTCTGAATATGACAAATTAGCAAGTTCGTCATACAAAATACTTGCCAGCTATCAAAAATAAACTCGAGTTCTGTTCTCATGTGACAATGATACTACAATCAGTGACGCCGTAGATACATTTCAGGAATGTAATCACACTGATCATCGCCTGGAGACATCACGTTAATACCGCGTAACTCCACCTCTAGGCTTGATTACCGCCTCAGATGGGCGAATAATAGAGTGTTGGAGTTGGGCTGTTCGGAGCAGGAGACCAGACAGCGAGGTCACCGCTCTCATCGGATTGGGGAAGGATGGGGAAGGAAATTTGCCGGGAGCGATTTAGGGAAATCACGGAAAACCTAAACCAGGATGGCAGGACGCGGGACTGAACCGTCATCCTCCCGAATTAGAGTCCATTGTGCTAGCCACTGCGCCACCTCGCTTGGTCGAATAAAAGAGTTTCTTTACTTATGCGATACCCACGAGTAGCCTCTCACTGATGATGAGTATGCATAAAACTACAAAACTGTGGGAACGCGGAACACCCTGGTAGCCCGAAAGAGTGCGCCCAAATCATGGTACAAAAACACTCCCAAGACGTGACAGAACCACCTCCATCCAGAAATGCACCCTCCACATATAGTGGATAAAGCCTGCACTTGACGCCTTGCATCACATGAAAAGCCGCAAAACTATGACTCTTCCGAGCACACTACACGACTCCATTCAGCTATTGTCCAGTTTATGTGATGTTTCACCAAATGAAAACGTGCAGCTTTGTGCGTCGTTTTAGGAAATGGCCATTTGCGAACACCCGACTCTTTTTTACGCAAAAAGTTCTTGCGTCGCATTAAGTGGCTGCGAATAGTACACCATTCCTTGTAGGCACTTTTAACATTCGCGCTCATATGCCAACGAAGCTGACAACTTAATGCACGATGTAGTCATGGGCACATACAAACATCATAGCTTCTTTCTTCTACTGTCACGTCTCCACTTTGCTCCGTCTATACTGTCCAGTCACGCTAATGTGACCACCAGTCAAAAGCCTGAAAAACTACCTTCTGCAACGCGGATTGCTGCAAGACGCGCAGAAAGAGAGTCAGTGATGTTCTGTAAGGGATGCGGAGCCATCCCGACTCCAGTGCAATGGCCAGCTGCTCTAGGTTTCCCGACTTGGGACCCATGGTACGAACAGCCCGACCGAGGTGGTTCCAGTTTGGTGGCAAGGGAGTACGATAAACTCATCCTGGTGCTCTTCCAGCCTCGCACGTACATTGAAAGCTGTGTGACATGTTGCATTGTCCTACTGGTAGATGCCATCGTGCCGAGGAAAAACACACAGCATGCAGGGGCGGACGTGGTACTCAAGGATAAATGCATACATTTGCTGATCCATCGTGCATTTCAGAATGGCAAGATCACCCATAAAATGCCACGTAAACATTCCCCAGACCATCACGTTCTCTCTTCCGGCCTGGACCCTTCCTACGGTTGTTGCAGGGTGTTTACTCTCAGACGTTCCACACCGAAAACGCAAGAAACGTGATTCATCCGAAAAGGCCACCTTTCGCCAGTCATTGGACGTCCAGTTGCGGTATCAGTGTCAAATTCCAGCCTTTGTCGCCAATGAACAAAAGTCAGCATGGGTGCACCAAGCAGGCGCCTTTTGCGGAGGTCCATTAACTACTCAGCAACGTTCGCTGAGCAGTCGAAGGGGAGACAATGTTGGTAGCCCCTTGGTTCTTCAAACTTTGCACGTCAATTCGCCCGTACATATCTCTGGAGCCGTTTTTCATCCCTGTCATCTATGGTGCGTGGTTGACCATAGTTACCTCGGCACCGCTTTTGGATAACGCCATTTTGCCTTGCACGGCATACTTTAATCATGGCGGCACGTAAACAGTTCACAAACTTAGACGTTTCGGAAATGCTTCCACCCTTGGCCCGAAAGCCAACATCAAGCCCTTTCGGAAGTCAAAAAATCACTCCGTTTCCTCATTATAACGATTACACCGTTTTCGGCATAGCCCCGGTACGCTTTATACGAGTACACTCTCCACTGTTAGTTCAAATTGTTCAAATGGCTCTGAGCACTATGGGACTTAACCTCTGTGGTCATCAGTCCCCTAGAACTTAGAACTACTTAAACCTAACTAACCTAACACATCCATGCCCGAGGCAGGATTCAAACCTGCGACCACAGCGGTCGCGCGATTCCAGACTGTAGAGCTTAGAACCGCTCGGACACTCCAACCGGCCGTTAGTGTTGTCACTTGCCGTCTGTGAATAGTTGTTAGACGTGGAATTCGAACATACGCCAGTGGCCATTAAAATTGCTACAACACGAAGATGGCGTGCTACAGGCGCGAAATATAACCGGCAGGACGAAGATGCTGTGACATACAAATGATTAGTTTTTCACAGCATTCACACAAGGTTGGCGCCGGTGACGACACCTACTACTTGCTGACATGAGGAAAGTTTCCAAACGATTTCTCATACACAAACAGCAGTTGACCGGCGTTGCCTGGTGAAGCGTTGTTGTGATGCCTCGTATAAGGAGGAAAATTGCGTACCATCACGTTTCCGACTTTGATAAAGGTCGTATTGTAGCCTATCGCTATTGCAGTTTATCATATTGCGACATTGCTGCTAGCGTTGGTCGAAATCCAATGACTGTTAGGAGAATATGGAATCGGTGGGTTCAGGAGGGTAATACGAAACGGCCTGCTGGATCCCAACGGCCTCGTATCACTAGTAGTCGAGATGACAGACATCTTATACGCATGGCTGTAACGGATCGTACAGCCACGTCTCGATCCCTGAGTCAACAGATGGGGACGTTTGCAAGACAACAACCATCTGCACCAACAGTTCGACGACGCTTGCAGCAGCATGGACCATCAGCTCGGAGACCATGGCTGCGGCTACCCTTGACATTGCATGACAGTCAGGAGCGCCTGCGATGGTGTACTCAACGACGAATCTGGGTGCACGAATAACAAAACGTCATTTTTTCGGATGAATCCAGGTTCTGTTTACAGCATCGTGCTGGTCGCATCCGTGTTTGGCGACACCGCGGTGAACGCACATTGGAAGCGTGTATTCGTCATCGCCATACTGGCGTATCACCCGGCGTGATGGTATGGGGTGCTATTGGTTACACGTCTCGGTCACCTCTTGTTCGCATTGACGGCGCTTTGGACAGTGGACGTTACATTTCAGATGTGTTACGACCCGCGGCTCTAACCTTCATTCGATCCATGCAAAACCCAACATTTCAGCAGGATAAAGCACGACCGCATGTTGCAGGTCCTGTACGGGCCTTTCTAGATACAGAAAATGTTCGACTGCTGCCCTGGCCAGCACATTCTCCAGATCTCTCACCAATTGAAAACTTCTGGTCAATGGTGGCCGAGCAACTGGCTCGTCACACTACGCCAGTCACTACCCTTGATGGACTGTGGTATCATGCTCAAGCTGCATAGACAGCTGTACCTGTACACGCCATCCAAGCTCTGTTTGACTCAATGCGCAGGCGTATTAAGGCCATTATTACGGCCAGAGGTGGTTGTTCTGGGTACTGATTTCTCAGGATGTATGCACCCAAATTGCGTGAAAATGTAATCACATGTCAGTTCTCGTACAATATATTTGTCCAATGAATACCCGTTTATCATCTGCATTTCTTCTTGGTGTAGCAGTTTTAATGGCCAGTAGTGTACATACACGTCGTCCGCTTCTCGTGGTCGAGTGGCTAGCGTTGCTACCTCTGGATCACGCGGTCCCGGGTTCGATTTCAGGCCGGATCGGAGATTTTCTCCGCTCGGGGACTGGGTGTTTGTGTTGTTCTCATCATCATTCTGGAAGAGCCCATATTGTAATTGGAAGGATTTAGAACTTGTACCACGATTTTGGGTGCCGCCGACCGCGGTGGCCACGCGGTTCTAGGCGCTGCACTCCGGAACCGCGCGACTGGTACGGTCGCAGGCTCGAATCCTGCCTCGGGCTTGGATATGTGTGACGTCCTTAGGTTAGTTAGGTTTAGGTAGTTGTAAATTCTAGGTGACTGCTGAACTCAGATGATAAGTCCCATAGTGCTCAGAGCCATTTTTATTTTTTTTGTGCATCTCAAACCAACGTCATCATACATCTACATAGATACTCTGCAAACCACCGTACAGTGTGTGGCAGAGGGTACCCTGTACCATTACTAGTCATTTCCTTACCCGTTCCATTCGTAAATAGAGCGAGGGAAAACTGATTGTAAGTCTCCGTATCAGCCCTAATTTCTCGCATCTTATTTTCGTGGTCCTTACGAGCAATGTATGTTGGCATCAGTAGAATCGTCTGCTTGCTCAACGTCTTCCGAATTTCGTCATTAAACGGTGGTGGTTCTTCTCCATCCTTTACGCTCGTACTAGGCACATAGTTCTCCAGACTACGATTTACCGTCTGCTTGAACTTTGCTCATAATCCTCTTACGTCCATCTTACTGGAACTAAGTGGCGTCAGTTCACTCTCTAAGTGAGATGCTAAGAAGTTCTTATCTCGACTATGTAGCAGAAAAACTCTACTAGCCTTCTTAATTGATTTAACTGATTTATTAATTTTCGCAATCATACTTGCTAATATTTCATCGTGATCGCTAATCCCCATTTCTATAATGAGATTGTCAATAAGATTCCGGCCTACTTGTAGCTAAAAGGTGTCTACATGGGCGGTGGATTGTGCAATTGCGCTGACTCCGTATAACTGATCGGAACGCACACACTGCTGCACTGCTGTGACATACGTCAGCGGAGCATGATCACATGATGGGAAGGTAGCAGTTCAACGCCCTCTACATTGCTCCAACTCGACCACTCTATACTTTTAAGGGGGTGACTACTACTTTATCCGGTAGGCTAAATATCATCATTTCCAGAGGATAGGTTTCCCGTTCAGAGGTTTGGGACGATCAAGGAAACAGTTGGCAGTTGGCTTATACACTGCCGCAGGCAAGTATACATAATTGGTAATGAGGATCACGATGATAACCTCCTTCGCTCATATTTTATTGTAACTTCCTCCCTAACAGAGGCCTCTGTAACAGGCTACAGAAGTTGCATTTAACCGGCTATTCCTGGTGGTGGAAGAGGTGTTAATTATTGTTTTCGTGAAAGGAGAGGAGAGATGGTAGCGTAAAATTCTTGGTCATTAGAGCTTATGCAAATTTTATGGCTCAAATCCCAAACTTCTATGCCCTGTCTAATTGAATCAACGCTTATAACACTGTTAATTTTCATTCGTTTGCTGAATGCAAACACTACAATCGGAGGCTCGCCCTTTACTATGCGTTTCAACTTTTTCCTTCTTTTCTTTTCACACTCATAACAATATAAATATAATACCTCCCAACAAAAGATCTCATGATAGTCATACACACTATACAAGTGTGTACTTAACAGCCCTCTACATATAGGAGGAGGGACATTGCGGCGAACAGTAACGCGGAATTTAACGTACCTCAAAGTTGAAGTACGCGGGACAAAACGATTCTTATGAGGAAAAATATTTAAATTGCGCACAGATTACCCTTGAAATTCTGGCGAATATGGATCAAGTACACTGTCTCATCCAGCCGTAATGAAATGTAAAGGCTGCACAGGCTTGGGTGATGCTGAGCGAGAAGTCCAGATCTGAAACCATTCACTTTCCACCTTTACAGAAAGCTGAAAGAACATTTGGAGAGGAAAGAGACTTCCCAACGCTGAGGACGTTCACACAACTGTTCTTGAATGGCTTCTTGACCAAGGGGAGGATTTCTATAGGCGAGATATTGAACTATTGATAGAACTTTGCTACAGTTGCTTTCAAAGATCTGATGACTATGTTGATAAAATAGTGTCTTATATCTGTGTCACTTAGTCCCATTTCACCAAGAGAGGGAGGGAGAGAGAGAGAGAGAGAGAGAGAGAGAGAGAGAGAGAGAGTGAGAGAGAGAGAGATGATGTACATTGTGTGTG
This sequence comes from Schistocerca gregaria, assembly GCF_023897955.1. Taxonomy (NCBI): domain Eukaryota; kingdom Metazoa; phylum Arthropoda; class Insecta; order Orthoptera; family Acrididae; genus Schistocerca; species Schistocerca gregaria. Next base: position 439,111,787 of record NC_064931.1, on the reverse strand, counting down.
GCATTTATGATACAGAGCAGTTTCGTTCTAGAGGTACACAACGACTGCGGGGAAATTGGTGGAGATAGTCGTGAACGATTACCTGCTTCCATTGCTCAGGTCACTTGTCAATACGTATGTGCTAACTCTTGTTCCGATGATAGCCCCTTCGAATCATGATGGCAGAAAAAATTTTCGACGCTAATAGCAATGTTGGCCAGCAATGTAAATAGCCCGAATAATTCATAGATAACTCAAGGAAAAACATCAAAGGAAAGTATCAAATGTTGTACAAACAATGACACTATTAAACGGTTTAAGGTGTTTCCCACTTCAGCACAAACTTCTACGCAGTATCTAATGGAGTGAACGGTCTGCTTAGAGCTACCGTAGTCTAATATCCCAAGCTAACATCAGGTTTCAGCCTCTTCCTACCCTCCACTCCATCCTCACTCATAACAACACAAATAGATCTGTACACTTCACAAGGAGTCATCACAGTCACCCAAGCGATACAAACTTGACATTTTACCCACATTCCGAACAAGACAATGCCAAACCACTTCCGTTAAGGCCTTACCAAGAAACTTCATGCAATTCCATTTTGCTCTCAACCGGTGTTAGTGAGTAAGAGGCTTCCAATTTTTCACTTAATTGTAACAAGCAACACACTGCATTAGTTCCCTTAACTTACCGCAGGGCTGCCCATCTTCATCATTTTCTCGTGCCCTTCGTTGAAATTTTTCGTCGGTCAGAAGCTCTCCATAAAACTCAGCATCTTGTGTCGTTTCCGGCACTCCGTTTCCTGTGTAAAGATTGGTGCTTAGTTAGTATCACCCAACTGCTGACAGAGGCTAAGTAAGCGTCTGACAACTGAATTGTCAAGGAGTCTAAAACAAGAGAAACAGATTTTGCTTACTTTAGAATCTTTCAGAGAAAGAAATTATGCAAATACTGATGAAAAGCATAGTTCAATTAAAACAAGGTATTTGATCAAACATCAAATACACAAAACATTAAACGAGAACAGCGAAACAACCGCAAACAAGCAACAATTTTTTTTGTTCTATCGTAGACCTGCCACATTGATCACTAACATGAAGTACGACATTTTCCTATGCTTACTGTGGGTTCGCAAAGAAGATATGTCGGTTATGGTGTTCGTGTTCCGCCACTTAGCATTGTGTGACCTGTGGCTTATTGTGTCTTTGCAGTCCTCAGGTTAAAGAAGCTTCGTTGTCAGAAAAAATGCCTAATACAAATTTCAGAGTGCATCCGATGATCAGGTGCGAAATTCACAATAACACATTAATTTACCAAGGAAATTAACCAAACAGTCGTATGTTGTCAGAAACTGGTATTTTACCTACACGACCAGTTTCGTCATCTCATTAATGCCATCTTCAGGCCACTATTCACACCAAGCCCAGAGAATCAGGCACATTAATGCCTGCATAACTGGAGCCTCAATACATGGATTTAGTGAATTTTTTGTGGGATGTGTACATCGAAGACTTGAGAAGAGATGCCGAAACTGGTCATGTAAATAAAAATAACAACTTCTGAAAACATCTGTTATCTTGTGAATTTCCGTGGTAAATATCTGACCGATCGCTGTCCCGTATGTAACACATTAAGTTCCTTCATATGTCCTTTTTCCTCCAGGAAAGCAGTGCCATACACTAAGCTCAAATATTAATACATTATAAAGCAACGATCTCTTCGGACACCTTCGACGTCACCTCACATTTTACGTGAGCAGTCGCCTTAACCGCTTCGGCTATCCCGACACGATTTCCTTCCAGCCCAAATTCTCAACTTGTCGCACACTACACATGTACCATCCACCATCCATTATCGTCATTCCCACCAGAATTCTGACGTAGTTTGCATACGCACTCAAGTTATTGTTACCGTCAAGGAGTATATATATTACTATATATGTCTGTTCTGTCGGACATATCTGGACTGATTTTTCACCCCACCGCAACCGCTTTGATAGGTAGGTGATTTTTATTCCCTCAGCGGTTCTTACGCCACAGAGGTTCTTTCCCAACAGTAAGTGATGTGTGCACCAAGGTTGGTTTAAATCGGTCGAGTGGTTTAGGAGGAGATGTGGAACATACATACAATCATATATACTTTACATACGAGGACGTGCTGAAAAGTAATGCCAACGAATTTTTCATGCGAAAGCTCTTAGAGTTTTTAAATAAAACAAACTTTATTAACATTCACCATGTTGATTCTTCATATCTACGTATTTATTTCTCAATACAGTCATCCTGACAATGAACATATTTCTCCCAGCGAGAGACCAGTTTGTAGATACCGTCACTTTAGAATGATGACTTCGCTGACAGAGCCACAATCTTACCTCTGCTTGCACTGTTTCATCACCGTCAAAGTGAAGTTCTTGAAGGTGCTCTTCAATTTTTAGAAATAGATGAAAATCGAATGGGGCCAAGTCAGAACTGTATGGAGGATACTCGATGACACAGAACACAAGATGTCGAGCTGTAGCAGCTGTGGCAGTGTTCGTGTCTGATCTCGAATAGGATTTTCATGCTGAAGATTAGGATACTCCATTTGTGGACGGCCTCTTCATATTCGAAACTCGATTACAGCACGCTGTGTCTCTAGCACCAACGTGGGCTACGTTTCACACCACCATGTTACGCGCTACAATTGGGAGCCCTCTAGCGGACTGTAAATACGTATACGTGAAGAACAGATGTGTATAGTGTTAATAACGTATGTTTTATTTAAAACGCTTTAAGAGCTCTCACATAAAAGATACAGAGGAATTATTTTTCAGCACGCCCTTGTACGTATATACATACATTTATTTTTATTAAATGGATGGATTATATGACAGTAACTTCGTTTTCAGCTTATAACTCTTTGAAATGTCTATTTAGCGCATCAAACTCTACATTTGTCTTACTGTTTGTAGAGGACCAGCCGGAAAGGGAATAAAATTAATTCAGCGCTCAAGTTTTTAGCCTACATCCATTAGACCAGCATGTGTGATTCTGCATCTGAATTGTAAGTATAAAACACACACACAAACTTGAAAATGCTCGTATAATTAACAAGGCGATTTATTGATATGTCACTCTTCTTTCCCTTGAACGCGTATCTTACTTCTCCACGATTGATTACAACCGTCATTCTTCAAGACGTCATACGTCTCGCATAGCGACATTAGCGACATGCACTATCTGAGGACTTCTACACTCCTGGAAATGGAAAAAAGAACACATTGACACCGGTGTGTCAGATCCACCATACTTGCTCCAGACACTGCGAGAGGGCTGTACAAGCAATGATCACACGCACGGCACAGCGGACACACCAGGAACCGCGGTGTTGGCCGTCGAATGGCGCTAGCTGCGCAGCATTTGTGCACCGCCGCCGTCAGTGTCAGCCAGTTTGCCGTGGCATACGGAGCTCCATCGTAGTCTTTAACACTGGTAGCATGCCGCGACAGCGTGGACGTGAACCGTATGTGCAGTTGACGGACTTTGAGCGAGGTCGTATATTGGGCATGCGGGAGGCCGGGTGGACGTACCGCCGAATTGCTCAACACGTGGGGCGTGAGGTCTCCACAGTACATCGATGTTGTCGCCAGTGGTCGGCGGAAGGTGCACGTGCCCGTCGACCTGGGACCGGACCGCAGCGACGCACGGATGCACGCCAAGACCGTAGGATCCTACGCAGTGCCGTGGGGGACCGCACCGCCACTTCCCAGCAAATTAGGGACACTGTTGCTCCTGGGGTATCGGCGAGGACCATTCGCAACCGTCTCCATGAAGCTGGGCTACGGTCCCGCACACCGTTAGGCTGTCTTCCGCTCACGCCCCAACATCGTGCAGCCCGCCTCCAGTGGTGTCGCGACAGGCGTGAATGGAGGGACGAATGGAGACGTGTCGTCTTCAGCGATGAGAGTCGCTACTGCCTTGGTGCCAATGATGGTCGTATGCGTGTTTGGCGCCATGCAGGTGAGCGCCACAATCAGGACTGCATACGACCGAGGCACACAGGGCCAACACCCGGCATCATGGTGTGGGGAGCGATCTCCTACACTGGCCGTACACCTCTGGTGATGGTCGAGGGGACATTGAATAGTGCACGGTACATCCAAACTGTCATCGAACCCATCGTTCTACCATTCCTAGACCGGCAAGGGAACTTGCTGTTTCAACAGGACAATGCACGTCCGCATGTATCCCGTGCCACCCAACGTGCTCTAGAAGGTGTAAGTCAACTACCCTGGCCAGCAAGATCTCCGGATCTGTCCCCCATTGAGCATGTTTGGGACTGGATGAAGCGTCGTCTCACGCGGTCTGCACGTCCAGCACGAACGCTGGTCCAACTGAGGCGCCAGGTGGAAATGGCATGGCAAGCCGTTCCACAGGACTACATCCAGCATCTCTACGATCGTCTCCATGGGAGAATAGCAGCCTGCATTGCTGCGAAAGGTGGATATACACTGTACTAGTGCCGACTTTGTGCATGCTCTGTTGCCTGTGTCTATGTGCCTGTGGTTCTGTCAGTGTGATCATGTGATGTATCTGACCCCAGGAATGTGTCAATAAAGTTTCCCCTTCCTGGGACAATGAATTCACGGTGTTCTTATTTCAATTTCCAGGAGTGTATATAGTGCGTAACTGGTCGCTACATGTCACTAGAGGTGGACTCGCCAGTACAAAAATATAAAAGCAGGGAATATTGCGTTGTCAGAAAAGAAGCAGTAACAGTAGAAAGGGACGGTCAGGAGAGCTCACTGACCTCGAACGTGTACTAGTCATTGAATGTCACCTGAGTAACAAGTCCATCAGGGACATTTCGAACCTTCTTAAGCTGCCCAGGTCGACTGTTGGGGGAACGGGTGCTGTCGATCATTGCCGAGGGTAGTAGGAAAAATTGCACAAAATCAGCGAAAGGAATGACTCGTGAGATCAAAAGTGTTACCAACAGTCCAGTGACAGTGTGTAGGAGGATACTAGGAAGGCGGTACAATGGTCGAGCACCTCCTCGCAATGCTAAGCGAAGCTTGAGGCGGTGTAAAGGGTGACGCCACTGCATAGTGGATGACTGGGAACGAGCTATTTGGAGTGATGAACCATGCTACACCCTCTGGCTGTTAGATGGAAGAGTTTGGGTTTGCCTAATTCATGGAGGACGTTACCTGCCATCATGTATAGTGTCAACAGTGATGTAGGGAGGAGGTGGTGTTAGATTAGGGGTGTGTTTTAAATGGTTAAGGCGTGGTTCCGTTACTGCGCTTATGAAAGCTATGAGTCCGGAGGGATATGAACACATTTTATATCATTGCGTACTGCATACAGCAGAGGAACAGTTCGAAGGCACGGTTTGTTTGTATCATTATGACAATGCAACCTGTAATAAAGCAGCATCTGTGAGGCATTCGTTTGTGGACAACAACACTCCGGAAATAGACTAGCCCGTTCAGAGTCCCGACCTGAACCCAATGAAACACCTTTGGGGTGAGGTGTAATGTGAATTTCGCTTCACACCCCAGCGTCAAACATCACTACCTTTTCTGGCTTCGGCTCTTGAGGAATAATGGGCTGCCATTCCTGTACAGATATTTAGATCCCCATTGAAAGTGTGCGCAGCATAGTTCATGCCGCTATGAAGGCGAACGACGAACGCACCCCATATTAACGTCCAATAATAGGTGTCTGGATTTGTTTGATCAGATAGTGTGTTCATAATTGTACCAATTGTACCGATATATAGCGCATAAATTCGTTGCTATTTGGTAAAGCCTAGACGCTGCGATTTTCATGTTGGCAACAATGGTGATTTATTTGACCAGTATTTCTAATTTATGTTACCTGACTTTGTTTCTGCAACCAGGGAAGAACTGGTCGAAGTGTCTTCGCAGGTCGCCTGGAACATAGAGCAACATCTTTCAGAAAAGTTTCAGAAAAAAATTTTTTCGTACATCGTACATTTACCTTGGATGAAATTTTAGGAGCGCACTGATTGTGGTTAATTCTGCATTCTTACTTACTTCTAGGTTTAAAATAGGAAGTTGTGATTGTCGGTTATTGCAGGTTTTTATTTATTTGTAACGGCATACAAACTCCTTCGTCTGTCTCTCGCTTCGCTCCCACTCTCGCTCTCTCACTGAGACTCACTTAGAGAACTGGTAAGATATGCATCTACAGTAGACCACTACGAAAAGTATTTAGAGAGACAGATATTAACAAACTACGTACATTGATTGTCTTGAAACAGATCCAACTACCCTGGCTCACAGGACATTTTCTTGAAACGGGCGCCGCTTTGTAACATACACTGTTCGTCCCTGCCGGTAGCTTCGTTAGGTATATGGCCCATCCTGGCTTTCACTCATTTATAGAGACTACCGATTGTTAATGCCACGTTCTTCGTTCTTCTTCCTTCTTCTTTCTCATCGGCCTCATGAGAAGGATTCATGCCAAACTACCTTATTCCAGATTCGTTGGCGATATCTGCCTGACAAAAATGTGAAAGGAAGGAGGAAACGAAATGAAACTTGACGGGTTGAGAGGGTATGTGATGGTACTTCAGTGCTTACAATAGCCAGGCAATTTATAAAGAACTTGGCAGTATGAGCTCATTTACCAGTATGACGATGCGCCCCCTCTGCACTGGATGGATGCACTGATTCAACTGGAAAAGGTATCACAGAGCCGTTGCATCCTTTCCTGTGGCAAGATTGCCCTGGTCCCATGCTTGCGACAGATCTGGAAATCTTGTTGGTCACGGGAGTAGGTCTAACTCTACATCACACATACAATTCATAGAGACACGCTCCTAGCGTTGACGGGCATTGTCCTGTTAGAAAATGGTACCGTGGTGATATCCCGTGAGAGGTAACCCATAAGGATACAGAGTGTTCGTGACGCCTTTTGTGCCATCAGAGTTCCCAGTCACTACCACCCGTGACCTCAAGTCATACCTGATGGTTCCCCACACCGGACGCCAGGAGTAACACCGCTGTGCCCCTCCAACACAATATAAGAATGGCATCTGTCTCCAGGTCGTCGCCATACTCGGCGACGATGGTCACCCGTGGTAGCGCAGAACCGCGATTCATCGCTGAAAACAATGCGACGCCATTCATTGGCTGTCAATGCTTCCCGGTCACGAAAACACTTCAAACGCAGCCATTTGTGTTGTGTTAGCGGCAGCCTAAGTGTGGGATGGTAATTCCCTACTCCGGCTGCTGGTAGCCTCTGACCGATGGTGCAGGATGACGCAAAATGTTCCATGGACTGCATTACTTGTTGTCGAATGGCAGACGCAGACGTCAAGTGGTTGCTCAAAAAAATGGTTCAAATGGCTCTGAGCACTATGGGACTCAACTGCTGTGGTCATTAGTCCCCTAGAACTTAGAACTACTTAAACCTAACTAACCTAAGGACATCACACACATCCATGCCCGAGGAAGGATTCGAACCTGCGAACGTAGCAGTCCCACGGTTCCGGACTGCGCGCCTACAACCGCGAGACCACCGCGGTCGGCCAAGTGGTTGCGATGTGCTTTGTGCATAATACAGATATCCTTCCTTATGGTGGTCTGATGTGGTCGACCGGAAACCTTGTTGCGAGTAGGCTGGTTTTCATGTCCCTATGGTGTTCAGCATCGGGCCACTGTCATAAACAAATGCCTCACAAGTCTGGGTACTATGTCTTCTAGATGCTTCGCTTTTTGTTGTGAGGCAGTCTATTTGCATTTTCTAGGTCTGATCTATTCATTACATTGTATAAGCAGTCCTCCCCCCCTCTCCTGCTTTCCCAGTACGCTTAATCTCATAAGGAACACAATGTGTAAAGAGAGGTGTCACTATGGGCAAATTGAGAATTTTGTACGTGAAGCTACAACTTGCTGTTTATTAGAAGTACCATTTCCTAGCCCACTGCCAGTTGGGCAACTTGAATTATCAGTAGATGGTAATCTATTTGTTACAACGCTACTAACTATATAGCAATTCCTATATATCACACAGTAACGGCTGTCCGTACCCACAAAAAGAGAAAAGTTCATTTTGCATGTGATGTAGGTCGCGTTTCCTCCAGATGCCCCAACATAGTGAACACTACTCCTTACTATAGAGCTCCTTACCTTTCCAGGAGGGCAACACAGCTGAAGAGGGGCTCCTCACTGAATTTTCTTCGTTGGGCTACTTGCACTGTGTTTCTGATTTCCCCAGGGAATCATCATCATATTTTCTTCAGTTCATCATTTTGTTCATAGCTGTAGTTCAGCAGTTACAGAATATTTCCACAGAGATAAAAAGTGAACCAAATAAAGGTTTTTTGTTCAGTTCACGACAAACTTTTTATCTTTGTTGATTTTCTTCAGTTTTGTGGCAGACGACTATACTGTGTCCCGATAACCAGATCTTCCAAACTGTTCATGGTCAAGGTTCACGGTCATGTAGAATTTTCTTAAAGTGTATCATATTCGCCGTTGCCGACCGATATGACCGAGCGGTTCTAGGCGCTACAGTTCGGTACCGCACGACCGCTACGGTCGTAGGTTCGAATCCTGCCTCGGGCATGGATGTGTGTGAATTGCTTAGGTTAGTTAGGTTTAAATAGTTCTAATTTCTAGGGGACTGATGACCTCAGATGTTAAGTCCCATAATGCCTAGAGCCATTTGAACCATTTCGCCGTTGACTGTAGAAATTATTTATTTCGGTATCGCAGTTTCGTCCTTTGGGCCATTTTCAAGTGGTACTGCAAGATTTTGGTTCATCACATGTCCGACTTTAAAATCACCCGACATGTGTTGAAGCAAAATATTTTACAGTACCCACATGCTGAAACTGCAATAGCGAAGTAAACAATTTCTACAATCACCAGCGAATATGACGTCCTTTAAAAAAAATCTTCCAAAGGTTATAATCCCAACTACGCCTTTCTAATGTAAAAACCGCTTATGTGGACTCGCTCAACCTTAATCACGAACATCTAGACTGCGCTTTTTATTTCTAGCATACCATGTAAAATCACTTTCAGAGCTTCTAAAAGTTCGAATGAATTTATTCTGTAGTTCTAGCTATCGACACCACCGTTCTGCATCTCAGTAATGAAAAGGGAAACTTTACTGTGGGAAAATATGGCCTTCAAGAGTCCAAATCAAGTTTACTTATACACCAAATTTCTCTGGAGATTTGCAGTTCACGGTCGTCTACAAGAGACATTATAACAGCTCTCGTCTAGCAGAAGGTTCAAATGGCTCTGAGCACTCTGGGACTTAACTTCTGAGGTCATCAGTCCCCTAGAACTTAGAACTACTTAAACCTAACTAACCTAAGGACATCATACACATCCATGCCAGAGGCAGGATTCGAACCTGCGACCGTAGCGGTCGCGCGGTTCCAGACTGAAGCGCCTAGAACTGCTCAGCCACTCTGGCCGGCTAGGAGAAGGTAACAGAAATGGGAGAGTCAGGCTACCTTCTGTACTTGGACCCAATATAAGTCTGGATATCAGCTCACCATGAGATACGGCTCAAAATTATACGCTGCCATGGAATAAAACGAATAGAGTATTCTAATCGGTTATAAAATGTTGTCCTACGTTATTGTGAGATGCCTATTTGATATTGAAATGTAGGATAATGTCAGCGTCACTCTAGATGATCATGTAGAACCAGTCATAACTGTGGATGTGACACTCATAAAGGCGAGCAGCCCAAGCAACATGGCCACACTTCAGCGTCTGCTTCCTACAAAAGAAGTATTCTGTTATAGCCATTTCCTCTTGATGCAAGGAGCCCTGTCAACATTTCTCCAAAAACCTCACAGTAGGTTTTCTAGACATTTTAAATTACAAATCAGAGTCCCTTCAAATCGTTCAAATGGCTCTGAGCACCTAACTAACCGAAGGACATCACACACACCCATTCCCGAGGCAGGATTCGAACCTGCGACCGTAGCGGTCACGCTGTTCCAAACTGAAGCGCCTAGAACCGCAAGGCCACACCGGCCGGCAGGGTCCCTTCCAGGGGATAGAAGCGATAACTATTAATTTCAAGTATATCGGAAAAAAGGATCGACCATGCCGTTTAGTTAATAATCCTACCTGATGCATTAAGTGATTAACACAGTTACGTGAAATCCAAACTACTTTTAAATGCCTCTGCCTTATACGAGTCCGGTTTTACTCCTGCGTCGGCACCAGTGAGGATACAATAAAATACTCAGCAATATTTTTCCATGTTACTTTAAATTTTTAAAAGTACTGAACTGTCTCTATAACTGAAGACAGAAGAGAAGTGCTATGAGGTCTCGTGTGCGTAATCTAAATTTTATGGTTGATGTTTATGAGCGGATTTAGTGAATGCGGATCTTAACAACATTATTTACTTAATAAGAAACGGATAAGGAATACAAAAGTAAAACCTTTTGTCATTGTCGAAATTGCCAGAAACAGAACATTAGCAAAATTGAGGTTAGAAGCGGCCATGAGGCATTTAAGTAAATAATCCGGCATTCGTCTGTAGTGGTTCAGAGAAATCGTAGAAGACATAAATGGGAACGGACCGACGTGGAGGCAAGTCCAGTGTCTTTTCCATGTACTACTTCAGTAATTAATTTTTTTCAGAAAGCTCAGGATAAGCTCTTTACTTAACAACGGTTATTTTTCGTTGTACGGGAATGAGGTTGAACGGCGAAAATGTGATATACGCTCATTTTAAAACTGATAATCTGGTAGACATATTACTAGACTTTTTTCTTACTAAAAAGTAATTTCCACCCGTCGGCTGTGAATTAAATAATTCCAAGTAGAGGACGTTTCTAGGAATCCTACATGAGTCGTATCATTAATTGCTTTAGTTGTAGCTTCCAAAAATGAATTGTGTACGTGGTGGGGAACACAGGTATAAGAGCCTTTTTACTTCTGCTTTCATGTAGGTAATATTAAAGCGAAATAAGCGCATAAGGGACTCCACGAAAATAACATTTTCGTCAGAATATCCAAGCGTCTCATGTTTTATCGCTAAAGTACCGTATCTATATTTATCTACATCTCTTACGTAGTTTTTTTTTTTTTTTTTTTTTTTTTTTTTTTTTTTTTTTGAAGTGGCGGGTGAGAGGGGGGTTTGCAAATCAATCTTCTAACTGGTTTCATGCGATCTACCAAGATTTCCTCTCCTGTACCAATCTTTTCATCTAAAAATAGCACGAAGTTTGCCATTATTTGTTGTATATTCCAACCTATGTCTTCCCTTACAATTACTGCCCTATAAGGCCTCCACTAATACCATGGAAGTTATTCCCTAATACTCAAAATTAGCTGTTGAAAAAAACTAGTGTATGACGAATTGATTCATTTCCTCTAATAGTTTAACCTGAACATGAGATTTTTTTCCCTGTATGCTATTACATTATCATATAACTAGCTCGCTCGGTGGAGTCTCAGCAACGTACAGCTGTGTGGGAATTCAGAGCGAATTACGCTAAAGCCGAAACGTCTGAAAGTTTGCTATTCGTATGACACTGGCGAACCAGCTTGCTCCTGTCGGGTTATTGGAGCAGGGACTTGGTGTATTTTTGAACAGAAGGAATGACGAAAGCCACGTGGATCGTAGCTTAGCTGCCTGACCCGTCGGTATGTTAGCACGCGATACCAGAGGAGGGAAGTACCAAGATCAAATACTAACTTGAACATAATGGCTGCCAAGTTTCAGTTGAAACTTTCATAGTGCACGTATTCACTGCTGTGTTCGTGCGTTTTCTCGGACATTAGCGCTTGTCCATCTGTGAACGCATTAAAGAAAGAACATTTAAAACTACAGAGATAAAAACAGATCATTTCTATTTGAAACGAAAGAGTTAAGATTAACTCGTAACGTCTTGTTGACTATTAGAGCACTAGAGAGGAAGTATAACTTGGAAGTATAACTTTACCTTTATAAAGAAGCCAGAGGGAACCAGCCGAGTCATTATCGAAAGAAAAGCTGGGTAAATAAATTGAAAATATTTCAGGAAACAACTAAAAACATAATTCAAAACAGCCGGGCGGCGAAATGAACCACCCTTTGTCAGAATCCGAGCCCATCCTCTTAACTACTGCGCCACTTAACTCACTGACTAATTTTAATGCTGTACGATATCGCACGAAATATGAAACTACCAATGATGACTACGCATTTACCTGAGACATTCAGTTTCTTTCCACCTGTTTACTCCACTACTGACGATTCTCAACATCAACTTCGACCGAGTCATACATTAATATGCAATACGATCAATACACATTATTTTCTTAGTGTTGAGATCGAAGCACAATTTTTTTCTGCATATCGTGCAAGAGGGGAAATATTATCGTGTCTCCTCTGCACCGATTCAGACAAAATACACAATAAGCTACAGCGCGGAGATCGTAAAATGTTTTAAGCATTTGTTGTTGTTGTTGATGTTATGGTGGTGGTGGTGGTGGTGGTGGTGGTGGTGGTGGTGGTGGCCTTCAATCCGAAGACTGGTTTGATGCAGCTCTCTGTGCTACTCTATCCTGCGTGAACCTTTTCATCTCCGAATAACTACTGCAACCTACATCCTTTTGAAACTCTTTACTGTATTCATCTCTTGGTCTCCCTATTCGACTTTTACCTGCAGCAATTTCCTCCACTACTAATTTGATGATCGCTTGATGTCTCAGAATGTGTCCTGTCAAGCAATCACTATTTTATTCAAGTTAGGTCACAAATTTCTTTTCTGCCCAGTTCTATTCAGTACCTTCTCATTAGTTACATGATCTGCTCATATAATCTTCAGCCCACTCTCTTCTTATCTCACCGGTCTATATCCCACTTTTTCTTTCCATACAGGGCTAAACTCCAGACAAATACCTCCAGGGAAGACTTTCTGACGCTTAAATCTATATTCGTTGTTAACAAATGTCTGTTCTTCAGAAACGGTTTCCTTGCATTGTCAGTCTATATTTCATATCCTCCCTACTTCGGCCATAATCAGCTATTTTGCTACCCAAATAGCAAAACTCATCTACTACGTTTATTGTCGCGTTTCATAATGTAATTAAGCATTTGCAAAAGTTATAATGCTCATATCTACCTTCATTTTTCCTCACCTTTTACGGAAACTGCGTATTTGGGAGATCTAATTTGCACTGCATTTTTTGTGGTGTCGGAGAAGTATGACCCACTCCAATATTTTCGAAACGGATGATAAGATACCATTTGGCCAGTAGTTTTTGGGATACCTATGATCTTTCGTTGGTTTGGGTATAGCAATGACCTTGATATGCTTCCACTGGACGGCTGGGGTGGCCGAGCGGTTCTAGGCGCTACAGTCTGGAACCGCGCGACCACTGCGGTCGCAGGTTCGAATCCTGCCTCGGGCATGAATGTGTGTGATGTCCTTAGGTTAGTTAGGTTTAAGTAGTTATAAGTTCTAGGGGACTGATGACCTCAAAAGTTAAGTCCCATAGTGCTCACAAGGGAGCCTCCCCATCGCACGCCCCTCAGATTTAGTTATAAGTTGGCACAGTGGATAGGCCTTGAAAAACTGAACACAGATCAATCGAGAAAACAGGAAGAAGTTGTGTGGAACTATGAAAAGATAAGCAAAATATACGAAATGAGTAGTCCATGCGCAAGAAAAGCAACATCAAGGATAGTGTGAGCTAATGAGCCTCGTGGTCGTGAGGTTAGCGTGAGCAGCTAAGGAACGAGAGGTCCTTCGTTCAAATACTCTGTCGAGTGTATAGTTCAATTTTTTATTTTCAGACAATCATCACCACACGTACTGTTTTATCAACAAATGTAGGAAATAATCATACAAATGTTCGACAATCGTTCGATCCTTTAAGGAACTTTCCGATTCCTTACAGATCGGAAAATATTCATTGACCTTGTTATAGAATTCGCGAGCTATATTTGCTGGATTCAAATTGCCCACGGAATACATCTCACGTATTTAATGCACTCTCGTCCATAGTAGTGAACAGTCAACTGCCAGCCAGGGAGCCTCGTTAGCAGGAATACTGTCTCTTCCGTGCGCTGTAGTCGACTGACGTCGTGTTTTTCGATGTTTGTTTAGGTGTAGCGTCCCCATACTACGGCGCAGTTACCTCGCATCGGACGGGCGGACGGGCAGATAATAATTGTCTGAAAATAAAAAATTAAAGTTTTCTCTCGAGGGAAGACTTGAACCCAGTACCTCCTGTTCCGCAGCTGCTCACGCTAACCACGCGACCACGACGCTCTTGAGCTCACATCCTCCTTGATGTTGCATATCATCCACATGGACTACTCAGTTTGTATATTTTGCTTATTTTTTCATAGTTCCACACAACTTCTTCCTGTTTTCTCGATTGATTTGTGTTCAGTTTTTCAAGACCTATCCACTGTGACAACTTATAACTAAATCTGAGGGGGGTGCGATGGAGAGGTTCCCTCGTCAGAGCTATTTTCTGCCACTGACTGGGAAAATGCCTGAGTTTTTACACTGAATTAACGTGACTGTAAAATTTTACCATGAGTGAGAAGTGTGGGCTCTGTCGTAGGGTGAGTAGTGGGTTACGATGTGAGACTTGTTCAAAGTATTTTCATTGCGGGCAATGCAGTGGGGGAGCCAGTGGGCATTCTAGCGAGATCCTCTCCTGGGAATGGAGAATCTGTAGTAGAAATAAGTTGATAGAGGAGCAGGAGCGTAAGATCTGTGCCCTTCAGGTGCAGTTACAACGCGCAAAGGAGGATCTAGACGGGTTGAGGAGGGTGAATGGTGGCGAGGAATGGGAACTGGCATTTGGCAAGAAGGCAGCTAGGAAGAGGAGGTATTCAGACAGTTATACTTTGAGTATATGCAATAGATTTAACCAAATGTCAGAGTTGAGTGAAGATAAGCCTCGTGTAGCTGTCACACAGTCGCCACGTACGCGTACACCATACTTACTCTACCATGCAAACATTTAGGGTTACACTCGTCTGGTATGAGACGTTCCCGGGGCTGGGGGTTCCACTGAGGCCGAACCGTACAATAACCCTGTGTTCGGTTCGTTGTGGGACGGCGGTGGGGTGCGTGGACTACTGTGGCCTGTTGTGGGGTTGTGAACCACTGAGGGCTACGGTGGGACGGAGCCACTCCGACGTTTCTAGGTCCCCAGTTCAATACACAGTACACAAGGACGAGAAAGGATCCTCTCTAAATCTTTTTGATATATCTTTCCACTTTTTAGTGTTGTATATAAATACGGGAGGGATCATTATTTTTATTGGTGGTTGTGGAGAGTTTTTATTGACAGGAGGTTCACTTTCACTGACACAAGAATTTGCAATAACTTCGCCGGCCATGGTGGCCGAGTGGTTCTAGGCGCTTCAGTCCGGAACCACGTGGCTGCTACGGTCGCAGGTTCGAATCCTGCCTCGGGCCTGAATGTGTGAGATGTCCTTAGGTTAGTTAGGTTTAAGTAGTTCTAAGTTCGAGGGGACTGATGACCTCAGATGTTAAGTCCCATTGTGCTAAGAGCCATTTGAACCATATGCAATAACTTCAAAGCGATTTTGAAGTGACAGGTTATACTGTACTCCTTGAGGCCACTGTTGTTCCACGGTCGAATGGATACCTGCTGACTGCCCTGGTTGATGGGGTGGTCGGTGGACCAGTTGTATGACGTTGGGAGCTGACGGCTGACAGTGCATCTGCATATCGTCGGTGAGCGGCGATAGCTGGCCTCCTGGTAACAGAGGCTGTTCGCACTGCTGTTGACAGTGGACGCTCTTCGGGTCTTGAACAAAGTGAAGATGCTGTGCAGTTGGTTGTACGTTATAGTGACGTTGACCTGAGAACACGTGTGGCCCTAGGTGCTGTTGGCATTGGGAACCGAGGTCGTGGACGGTATTAGGACTAGGAATAACTTCCGGAAATTCCATCGTATTATTTACAAAGTCACTATCTTCGATACCTTCCACAGTTTCTCTACGCTTTCTTAACTGATCACACATGCGCCGTCGCGTGATTGTATGAACGTCGTCGCACGGGATTCGCCGAGCGGTCTTGGGCGCTGCAGTCATGGACTGTGCGGCTGGTCCCGGCGGAGGTTCGAGTCCTCACTCGGGCATAGGTGTGTGTGTGTGTGTTTGTCCTTAGGGTAATTTAGGTTAAGTAGAGTGTAAGCTTGGGGACTGATGACCTTAGCAGTTAAGTCCTATAAGATTTCACACATTTGTATGAACGTCCTGGCGACGTGTTACAAAACGCGGGAATAGTTCTTAGCACAAAATCTGACACTGATATCGTAATTAGGACAAGGTGCTAGCCAAGGATAAACAACTTTGCAGTGAACGATGTACACCAGACGGCTGATAGACTCGGAATGACTTCGTAACCTCTTCCAATCTGCGCCTGCCATCCGAGAACATGTAATGCACCTCCTGCAACAACCTGTCATCCCGTACCGTTGATCAAAGACTAGCAGCGGCTGGAATAGCGAACTACAGTCTTGTGCCTAGGCTGCCGTTAAACTCACAACACAAATGGCAGGCTGGGAAGTGTTTCCATACCCAGTCAGCATGGATTGCTCATATATAGAGCCGCATTTTGTTAAGCGATGAATCGTGGCGATGTACTACCTCGGATGACCGTCATCGGCGAGTGTGACGGCGACCTGGGGAGGGGTCTCATTCTTCTAATATTGTACAGAGGCACAGCGTGCTCCTCAAGTCATTATGTTTTGCGGGACCATCGGGTAGGACTTCAGGCCACGACTGGTAGTGATTGTGGGATATCTGATAGCACAACGCGACGTCAGGGACTTCCTGAGTCCTCACGGGTTACATCTCATGAGGTAGTATCGTGGTGGCATTTTCAACAAAATAATGATCGTTCATTCATAGAACGTGTCTCTATGAACTGCATGCGCCGTCTCAAGGTACTCCCGGGGCCACCCAGATACTCAGATCTGCCCACGATAGAAGATATACGTGCCTAGCTCGGACATCATTTCCGTTCCATTGCCAGGACCCAGTACATTGGCAAGTTGTTTGTAAATTTGTCTCAGATTTGTAAACGTTGGTGTAACATCACATTCTCTCTCAACCTGTGAAGTTTCTTTTCATTTGCTCCTCATCTTGTGAGCGCGTCACTTTTTTTTGTCAGGCAGATTATTTTTAGTTAGTTAGTTTCAAACATGTAAATATGAAATGTAGGAAAGGTAAGGAAAGGGAAAGAATGGGCGTATCGACTAGCCGCACAGGGCATTGTGGTAATGCAACGGTGAAAATTGAAAATTAGTGTCAGACCGCGACCCGAACCCGGATTAACCGGTTCTCATAAGCGATGCATTCACCGCTTCGGTTATCCGGACACGGTTCCTAACGTACTCAAATTTCCAACTTACCGTACGCTGCAATACAACGTCCCTCGTCCATTACACTCAATATTCGCAAATCCTCCTTCCAGTAGGAGTTGTGACGATATTTGTTCATTCGCACTGAGTCGTGTGTATCGGAGATGTCCCACAGAACAGACATCACTCAGATATATATACATAATTAGTTACATGTTCCATAGATCCTTTGACTTATTTTTTTGTCGAAGTTATGTGGAACAAGTCAATTTACAGGATATGTATATATGTTTGGCCATCGACAAGGTTATAAATGGCGCACTGAATTATTTTTTTGTCGAAGTTATGTGGAACAAGTCAATTTACAGGATATGTATATATGTTTGGCCATCTACAAGGTTATAAATGGCGCACTGACCTGAATTTAACATTAATGAACACATTTTTGGTCCTGTTCGTGAAACTAGACTTAAAGATAGTTTTTTTACTGGCAACCACAATTTAAATGAAATCCATTTATGGAATGGAAGGAATTAATCACCCAGAAGAAATTATTTTAGGCTAGATTTAAAACTTGCTTTACTAGGTCTCAGGCGGAACTTCTTTCCTCCCACTGCATCTTTGAGTGGTCCAAACAAATGGAAATCACTTGAGGCAAGGTCTGGTGAGTATGGTAGATGAGGAAGACACTCAAAATGCAGTTCTGTGATTGTTACAACTGTTGTACGGGCAGTGTGGGGCCATGCATTGTCATGTTGCAAAAGGACACCTGCTTACAGCAATCCACGTCGCTTTGATTTGATTGCAGGCCGCAGGTGATTTTTAGGAGATCTGTGTATGATTCAGTGGTGACAGGAGTCCCTCTAGGCATGTAATGCTCCGAAATAACGCCTTTTTCGTCCCAAAAGAGAGTCGGCATAGCCTTCCCTGCTGATGGTCCTGTTCGAAACTTCTTTGGTTTTGGTGATGAGGAATGGCGCCATTCCTTGGTCGCTCTCTTCGTTTCCGGTTTTTTTGGAAGTGAACCCAAGTTTCGTCCCCAGTAACGATTCTTGCAAGGAAGCCATCACCTTCTCGTTCAAAGCGCCGAAGAAGTTCTTCACAAGCATCAACACGTCGTTCTCTCATTTCAAGAGTCAGCTGCCGTGACACCCATCTTGCAGACACTTTGTGAAACTAGAGCACATAATGCACAATGTGGTGTGCTGACCCATGACTAATCTGTAAACATGCTGCAATGTTATTCAGTGTCACTCGGCGGTTTTCCTTCACAATGGCTTCAACTGCTGCAATGTTCTGTGGAGTCATAACACGTTGTGCCTGACCTGTACGAGGAGCGTCTTCCACTGAAGTGACACCATTTGCGAACTTCCTACTCCATTCGTAGACTTGCTGCTGTGATAAACATGCATCACCGTACTGAACCTTCATTCGTCGATGAATTTCAAAAGGTTTCACACCTTCACTACGCAAAAACCGAATAACAGCACGCTGTTCTTCCGTGGTGCAAGTCGCAAGTGGGGCGGCCATCTTTATACTGATAATGCGACGGTATGTGTACATCTGCACTATGCTGCCACCTACAGGCTATTCTGCACGCTGTTTGTAGCACGCTTACCAACTTACAGGATAACGGCTCGAAATTTCGATTTGTTATTACAAGTTTAAGGTTTTCATTTGACTCGCCCTCGCATTAACTACTCCGTGAGGAGGAATGAAAGTGCGGTTCATATTGCCAGAGGTCTCCCAGTTGCGCACAGAAACTTGGAAGTTGACATGGCACGAGGCCAGCGTAACTATAACGCCAGATTGGATTGCCCTGCAACACGAGGAGGTTGAAGTAACGAAGAAAGACGGCGTGTGCCAATCAGCCAGCAGTTACGGTGCACTGTGGTGGTGTTCTTCGTAACGTGGCCCTAAGGCAACATTTCGCTGACTTCATCGTGGAAGAGACAGAATGACATAGTGCGACGAGTCCTGCACACCAGTTTGGTACTCCGTAGGGAGCGTTCCAAATCACATGCACTGCTGTCCAAAGTAGAGGTGGTGGTCGACAATGGTCACCTACAGCATCAAATGATCACTACATTGTGTAGCAGGCAGGAAGGGATCCACGTCAGATAGCGGGCGCAATAGTAACCACATTTAACAGGACTGCAGAGCAGGCAATTTCATGCTCCACAGTGGCACAGAGACTGCATGGGGTGCTCACCTTTTCCGACGACCATTACGTTGTATTCTGTTCACACTGGCAAATCGACGGCACCGTTTGCGATGGTACTAAAATCGCATAGAATGGACCGGCCAGTAGTGAGGTATAATAGTTTTGGTGAGCCACTTGTTTCGGTGTGAGGAGGCATAATGGTGCAAGGGCGTACTAATCTCCAGACCTTTGAAAACATTACACTCACCCGTAATCGTTAATGTTTCACTGTACTCCTGGCCTATGTGTGCCTTCTCAAAGATGCATTCTGCCCTGACCGCATTTTCTTGGATGACAATGCGCGGCCGCATCAAGTAGCGCAGGTAGAGGAGCTCTTGGGGCGAGAGGATATTCGACGAATCTACTGGACTGCCCTTTCCCCCGACTTAAACCCCATCGAACACGTGTGGAATGCGTTGGTGAGACCTACTGCAGGATGTCCACATGCACCAACGACCATCCATCAGTTGTCAAGCGAGCCAGTTGAGGAATGGAACGCCCTACTATAAGAACTGCTTAGCCACCTTGTGGCCAGCATGGGAGCACGCTGCAGAGCATGCATTCCTGTCACCACGTCCCGTGTTTTGTAATGCCAAGGGGACAATCATAAATCGCGATGACTTCAGCGTAATTATTTTCTTCGAATAAAATTGCCGTTTCTGTTTGTCTCTATGCATATTTCTTTCACTTACCTTCTGCATCATACTGTAGCAGTTCGGTAAAAGTATCATCGAGCTATGTTATTTGGCGGTGACACTTCATGCGAAAGTTACTTTCATCCTTAAGTTTTGCACACCAGTGTATATCGACCCTCGTGGTTTTTCTGGAGGTAAACAAGTTTTTGGTTGGTCCACTGCAGAAGATCAGTGAAGTTTTTGTAACCGAGAATGTCTTGACGGACGGCGCTCATAACAGCCGAGGCCAGCTGTGTGTGTAATCCCACGCGGCACTGACGGACATAATACAGCGCCCTATCATATGTGGTGCTCCCAAACTCCGATGCGATATTTGTAGAAAATAACAGAAGCTGAAAACATCTTAAGTCAACATCGGCTGCTTTATTTGTCTCGTAAATAAGAAAATAGAGAAACTATCAATATCACACTTACTATGAATTGTTTAAATTACTGAATACAAACGAGTAAGATGTTTTACACAGAGTACTGATCTAATAGTGTGGCCTGCGTTTCGTGTCATGTATCTGAGAAAAAATTTCCACTTACGAGATGGAGGAGAGAGGAGATTTGGGCTAGTCGATAATATGAGATGTATCGCTTGAGGTTTTGTGCAGGAGAGGATGCGACTGAGAGTATGGTAACATAATCATTTTTGCTCTTTGCGTAGTAGCCTTTAACCGTGAAAATGATCAGTGATACTTAAAGTATTCCACAGTAAAATGCTTGAGCCTTCCACATAAGTACTATAACAATTCCGTTACATTTCGATTACACGTTAAATCATTCAAATTTGAAGGTTGTTGATTCAACTAAATAATTAGGGATTGCAATTACGAACAACTTAAATCTGAACAATCACACTTAAGTTTTTAGGGAAGGTGAACCGAATAGTACACCTCATTGGCAGTACCCTTAGACGATGTCTACTCTACGCTTGTACTTCCTCTTCTGGGGTACTGCTGCGCGATTTGGAATCTTTACCAGGAAAGATTGATAAAGTATATTGATAAAGCTCAAAGAAGAGCTACTTGTTTTGTATTTTCGCGAAACAGGGGAGAAATGGTTCAAATGGCTCTGAGCACTATGGGACTTAACATCTGAGGTCATCAGTCCCCTAGAACTTAGAACTACTTAAAGCTAACTAACCTAAGGACGTCACACACATCCATGCCCGAGGCAGGATTCGAACCTGCGACCGTAGCAGTCGTGCGGTTCCAGACTGAAGCGCCTAGAACCGCTCGGCCACGGCGGCCGGCCAGGGGAGAAAGTTTAAATGGTATGATAAGGGAGTGGCAATCATTAAAACAGAGGCCTTTTTCGTTGCGGCGAGGTCTTTCCAGAAAAATTCAGTCCCAAACTTTCTCTTCCGAATGCGGAAATATTTTGTTAACCACCATCTACATAGGAAAAAAATGCCCATAGTGATAAAATAAAAGAAACAAAGTCACAAATTTTTCCCACGTGTTACTCGATAGTGCAATGATCGAGAAATAGCCCGAAGTGGTTCTACGTAACCTCTGCCAAGCACTAAGTGTAAATTCCGCAATAGTCGTGTAGATGAACAAGAGGTATTCGCTATTTTATCGGAGTTTTTACCGGCTATCGTTGACTATAACAGATAACCGAAAAAGGGTGAAACGAACGACTGATGACTAAGAAATGTATAACAGATGAAAGTAACAAGACAGACTCGTACATATTTTTGATTTTTCTTAAAGCGGAAAGGGGAACTGATATTAATAGTACTTTCGTGTGGCAGTTCATTTTGCCACAGTGCATTCTTGATGGTGGTTTGTTTGTCTGACTAACTCTTCCTTGTCTGAAATTAACGTTACAACTCTGATTTGTGTGGTTATTCCTCAGTCCCATAGGAGAAAAAAGGTCTTCGTATGGCAAATACTTCATCCAAATTATGTTGAGTTCCCCTAAAAATTACAACCAAAGTGGCATCCACTGGATTCAAACAAAAAAATGAAACATCTTCTCGAGGACTGGAAGGACGAACCGCAGTACTGTCTTTGCCAGTGAAATAGTTTCGCAAAAGGGCGGTTAGTATGTTGGATCGCTGTTTGTCAACCTCAGTTTCGGTTATATGAGACCAACACTTTTTATAATTTTCTGCCAGATCGGTAGATAGAATTTTACTATGAAATTCATTGAAAGCTTCAAGCATAACTCTCCTTACGCGGATATTGCCGTCGTTCAGTTTTTTTTCCGTCTAAGTTTTGGCAATGTTTATATCACTATGCTTTCGTAGCAGCTTTTTAAAACGGCTGTCAAAAGACGACGTGTCTTTGCCACTCCTTACAATTTTGCTTGGCAAATGCCGTACCTCTCTAAGGCGCATTATCTTTGTCCATTTACACTCAATACTTCTGGTTTCAGAGGGGTTGATGGTGACTGCTCAGGTAGTTTGAAATCTGTTTCTTGTTGTACTTACTAAAAGAAATTACCTTCCTACCTTTCTTTTCTTTCCTATTTACATTTCTAGTTAGTGATGTTAAATATCATTACAAGCAATCATTCCTGTACTACGTTAGCAGAGTGGAAAAGTTCAGGTATGTTTATAACCACGAAAATTTAGACGTTATCCTCACAACTCGATTCTCTGAGTAGCTAATCAAGGTAATTTTCCGATAAGTCATTTGAAACAATTTCCCTGTCTCATTTACCATTCAATCACTTAAATCTGCCATTCTATGGCTCGCAACTTGGAATCCACCTTATACTATAACGCGTAACCTTCTCCAAGTTTTCCCGCCACAACTGTTTTTGAGACAGGCGGCCTGTAAAAGCGCCCTACTGCCATGTTTGGCACAAAAATTATTTCGTCTTCAGATTCTGTACTAACCTTACGATATGTTATTGTATTGTTTACGGTTGTATGCAGGTCTACATCACCGGCGCCCAAACTGTCATTCCAATTGGAATCTAGAATTTCATCCAGTTTTCTGCCCCTTGAAATATGTGGGCATTATTATGGCTCATAAATTATAGGATTAGTTTTGGAACATTTGCATAGACCCACGTGGAATTAGATAATACTATAATAACATTCTAAATCTGCCATGTGCCATGACTAATATTACTCACTGCAATTAATGGGGCTCATATAATGCATACACTTCCCTCTCTGAAATCGGAATGTAACTAATTGGACAGGTGTAAAGATTTTTCTATCCCAAAAGCTCGCATATGCACTCCACAAGTACTCTGCTATCCTTATAGACGCTTCATGTGTGTAGTGCATGTCTGACCTTTAAGAAGTGTCCTACAGTTCTCCACCGGCAACCGAGGTCCAGAAATCCACTTGCTAAATCACCACAGAATCGCCTCTGCCTCTGGTTTATGCTTCTACCCGGTTCCAAGTCAGATGACCGCAATCGTTACTGGGAACAATGCTGCAAAATGATACTTGTCTTCCTCCAACGGCCTGTATGAAACAAGGCTGCTCTCTGAACCCAAGCTACAGATGTCATTCCCACCAACAGGAGCCACAGTTCTCAGGCAGATGCACCCAGTGCGTTGAATAACGGCGGACAGAACTCGTCCCACGTCTCAGATGAGATACACCGGCAAGAAGAGTGGACACTAGCCTTTCTCCCGACCTGCCTAATATTTCCCTAATACTCCGTCTCCATCTAAGTTGGAGCACCCGTGACCAGAAAACCTGCCCGCCGCGTTTGTCCGGACCTTTAAGGAAGATCGGCCCCATTTCCAACAGGTGAAGCATCCAGTGCTGGCTCAGATATACTTTCAGCAGTGGGCTAGACCTCAGACCTGTTTTAAGCTGTAAGGAGCAGGCGTCCAGCCACAGCCCACTTTTTCCTTCCATCCAGAGATTCGCGACCTTCCCACAGTTCGCCATTCACACTCTGGTGGAACTACCGAGTCAGGTGTATCGGAAGATGTGACATCAGAATCCCAGACGGCGTTATCGGCATCAGAGATCATACAATTTTCGTCCCATGTGACTCTACGCCACAGCAGCTCTGCCTGAAGCCTGTCAACGGAGGCAAACGCAGCTTTCAACGCCTTTTGCACAGCAGCCAATTTCCCCAGCATCCGTACACAACCGGCGCAATCCCTATCCATCTTTAACCTCGTTAGCCTATACAATGAGATGTACAAGGTGGTCACAATCAGTCTGAAAAGCTTGTAAGAGTGATACAAGCTAGGCTGTGCTGAGAATAAATGTAAAGAAAAAATTCGATATGTTGCTCCATTTACGAGTTACTTAGCATCGAAGTTACGTGGGCAAATTCTTCGTTTGGCGCACTAAGACCGAACAAAAGAACGATACAAAAGTGGGACCGTAGTAAGGATCTAACCCGAGCCAAAGGCTGAGCAGTTTCTTACGCTATCATCTACGCCACAGAGAGCAATTGACACTAACTGTATTCGGCTGGCCATTTAAATTTGCACGTGCAACGGCCTAATTCGCTAGCATAAATGTAATGATAACTCGGAAACGGCTCGGCGTATCGAACTGTTTTCTTGACAGTTATTTCTCTGCACAACCTATCCAACAACACTCTTACAAGCTCTTGAGACTGTTTATGGCCACCCGGTATAACGCTAACCCAAGCAGTCACTAGGTCCAACAAAATGACTACTACTGCCATGCTTCTTCTTTATGTCATTACGCTGCATATGCCCTTCAAATGTTTTAAAATACGCAGACACTTAGAAAAAGTTTGTAAAAAGTAGTCAACACAGATGTATACACGTATATAATATTCAGCTCTTCACAGAATCAAACGCAGGGCTGATTCGGGAACATTTTTCCACACAAGCGGCTCATGATTTGTCGCTCCCCACCCTCTTTCTTCCCTCGTACACTTTTCCTCATATCAGTTTTCGCTATTAATTGTGGTACACACTGTGTACATACGTTGCACTTTGGCCCCCCTCTCAGCTTGACACCTCGGGCGGCCGCTACTAATTGTGGAACGTCCTGTGTAGCAATCTTACACTTGTGGCGCCTTTGGCACCCTTCTCAACTGGGGGCCCCAAACGGCGTCTTGTGCCCCTTGGGCCTTAAACCGGCCACGAGCACGTAGAAAAACAAATTAAATGCTGTGTAGAAAGAGGTAGCGCAACTGCGACCTGCACGTGCTCTCGCAGCCGCAGCTGGAGCCCTGTGTTAAGAATATTATGAGACTCATCGTTGGGGATAATGGTTTAGGAAACGATCCATAGCTAGGCCTTTTGAAGGAAAGTGCTGGGAGAGTAGGATGGGTAAATATAGACAGAGTTAATCTAGCTACTTGTATATTTGTGAAAGACGTAAGTGACTTTATCTTAAACAGTTAAATGGGCAAAAGAGAGTGGAACAAAAAAAAAGGAACATGTAATGTCGGTACGTTTCTGTGAGATATGCTGATGAAGTAAACATCCGAGACAGTCACCTGGAGACGGAGCTAAGGAATCGAAACGCGTTACAACTAAAAAATATAATTTTTATAGACTTTTTACGAATTGATTTGACGGTTTAGTAAAGGACCTTACGCTCAGGTGGAGGAAAGTGGTTACCGATCTGCTTGTAGCTACAAAGTAGGTGTGAGCAGTTGGTACTGGAATAAATGATGTTAATGAGAAACAAATGGATTGTAAGTGCCAAGCTTATGGGATGTCTTGTATAAGTCTAGGAGTTCATAATGAATGAGTACTGAAGAATGAGGAAGGGGCAGGAACTGATATGCTGGTGACGCATTTGTGTGGGGAAGAAACCGTGAATGAGGAGGGTGTCATACGATTTAAAGTCAACGATGGAATTTTGTGCGATCATCTATCCAAGATGCATTTAGGTTGGTGCGGACAAGTCGGTTTGACATATCATGGTAGATAAGGCACAATTCCTATTTTACTCGGTTAGAAGTTGTAGTCTATTCTGTCGGATAGAAAGTGAGAGAATCCACCTAAAGCTGCCGCGAAACGCTCGCCGAGGAAATCTACCCTGTTAGTTGGACAGGACGACCGCAGGTGGTTGGGGATAAATCGTGTGGGTGAAAGTGCCAGGACGGCTTCATCATCGATATACAGCTTGAAGTGCCTACAGGCTGACGGAATAACGGAGTGTACGGCGCCCGCAGGCAGCACGGCTACAGCTTGCACCCACCTGAGCCAGCAGCAGCAGCAGCAGCAGCAGGCACGCCGACGCGAGCGCGGGCGCAGCCATGACTGGGCAGGAAGCGCTTTCCGGACAGCGCAGTTCCCAGCCCGCCGGAAGGTCTCGGCTCACTTGTGCGTGACAACTGTGTGCGCACACACAGCCCTCTGCGGGCGTGGTCGAGCTTGCTTCCGGAGCACATTACCGCAAAAGTGAGCGCCCATCTACCTCTGGGTGCATTGTCAACCTTTCACAAACCGCAGCTCGTTTAATTTTAGTCTCATTTTCGCGCGTTTGCTGTCGGATCCCATTGTTACTTGACGAAAGTCATAGGATAACGATATGCACATATACAAATGGCGATAGTGTACACAAGGTATAAAATGGTAGTGCATTGGCCAATCTGTCTTTTCTACTCAGGTCATACATGTAAAAAGGTTTCCGACGTGATTATGGCCGCAGACTTCGAAAGCGTGTGGTAGTTGGAGTAAGACGCATGGAACACTAATTTTCGGAAATCGCTAGGGAATTCAATATTCCGAAATCCACAGAGTCAAGAGTGCGCCAACAATACCAAATTTCAGGCATTACCTCTCACCACGGACAACGCAGTGACCGACGGCATTCACTTGACGACCGAGAGCGGTGGCGTTGCGTAGAGTTATCAGTGCTACCAAACAAGCAACACTGCGTGAAATGACCACAGAAATTAATGTAGGACGTACGACGAACGTATCCGTTAGGACAGTGTGGTCAAATTTGGCGTTATTGAGCTATGACAGCAGAAAACCGACGCGAGTGCCTTTGATAACAGCACGGCATCGCCTGAAGCACCTCTCCTGGGCTCGTGACGTTATCGGTTGGACCCTACATGACTGGAAAACCGAGACCTGGTCAGATGAAGTCGGCCGCTGTGGCCTAGCGGTTCTAAGCGCTTCAGTCCGGAACCGCGCTGCTGCTACGGTCGCAGGTTCGAATCCTGCCTCGGGCATGGATGTGCGTGATGTCCTTAGGTTAGTTAGGTTAGTTAGGTTTAAGTAGTCTAAGTCTAGGGGACTGAGGACCTCAGATGTTAAGTTCCATAGTGCTCAGAGCCATTTGAACCATTTGGTCAGATGAATCCAGATTTCAGCTGGTAAGGATCGATGGTAGGGTTTGAGTAGGGTACAGGCCCCACGAAGCCATGGACCCAAGTTGTTAATGAGGTGCTCTGCAAGCGATGGTGGCTCCGTAATGGTTTGGGTTGTGTTTATATGGAATCGGCTGGGTCCTCTGGTTCAGATGAGACGATCATTGACTGGAAATAATTACGTTCACCAACTTCGAGACCATCTGCAACCATTCGTGGACTTCACGTTCCCAGAGAACGGTGGAATTTTTATAGATGACAATGTGCCATGTCACCGGGAGACAATTGTTCACAACTGGTTTGAATAACCCATTGAACATTTTTTGGACATAATCTATAGGGCAGTTCGTGCAAAAAATGCTGCACGGAACAGTTTCTCAATTATGGACGGCTATAGGCGCAAGCATTTCTCAATATTTCTGTACTGGAGTTCCAATGACTTGTTCACACCATGGCGCGACCAGTTGCTGCACTACTCGGGCAAAAGGTGCACGATAATGGGAGGCATCCCATGACTTTCGCCACCTCAGTGTATATTCTTCAATGGCCACCCTCTTTGCTGAATCATTTTGCATTTGACCTCTGATTTTCACCATTAAGCTCTGAAATGTTACACAAGTATCGAATTGTGGTTGTACAGAAGTGAGGTTAAAATTTTCGTTAATATATTTAATATAATTCTTGTAATTTACTTCAGTATTTGGATGTTTTGCTTTGTGCAAATGAAACATTTTTTGCACATTTAGCCTGTCATCTAAAGAAACATGATTATCAGATCAATAATGGCTTGTGTAAACAGGAAATGATACTAGGTGATCAAGTACAGTTTTCACAATTTGGGGTGGTAGAACGCGACTCTTTTTAGCCGACTCCTCACGTATCATGTAGGTTCCGTCCCTCTCGAAGCACGGTCTGAAGCTTCGTCACTCGCCTCTCTGATATGCCAAATGTGTTAGCAGAAGTTTTCTCACATACATGCGGTTGTTTGCTACTAACTGTACCGTTACACCTGTAACTTAAAGACTTTGTTTTTTTTTTTTTTTTTGCTGTAGAGTTCTGATCTGCTCTTCTTCGCTCAGTGTTCCCAACTGTTGTCAACACATTTAAAAATGTATTTTGATCATCTTTCGTGTTGAATGTGCTGAAATGATGTAGTAAGTCAGTCTGCTGCTCCTTGGTTATTTTCTCAAAGCATTTATATACAGGGTTTGTCACCTAACATTACCGCTGGATATATTTCGTAAACCACATCAAATACTAACGAATCGATTCCACAGACCGAACGTGAGGAGAAGGGCTAGTGTAATTGGTTAATACAAACCACACAAAAATGCACGGAAGTATGTTTTTTAACACAAACCTAGTTTTTTTTAATGGAACCACGTTAGTTTTATTAACACATCTGAACATATAAACAAATACATAATCAGTGCCGTTTCTTGAATTGAAAAATGTTAATTATATCCGGAGATATTGTAACCTAAAGTTGACGCTTGAGTACCACTCCTCCGCTGTTCGATCGTGTGTATCGGAGAGCACCAAATTACATAGGGATCCAAAGGGAACGGTGATGGACCTTAGGTACAGAAGAGACTGGAACAGCACATTACGTCCACGTGCTAAAACCATTTTATTGGTCTTCTTCACTGACGCACATGTACATAACCAAGAGGGGTGAGGTACACGTACACACGTGGTTTCCGTTTTCAATTACGGAGTGGAACAGAGTGTGTCCCGACATGTCAGGCCAATAGATGTTCAATGTGGTGGCCATCATTTGCTGCACACAATTGTAATCTGGCGTAATGAATGTCGTACACGCCGCAGTACGTCTGGTGTAACGTCGCCGCAGGCTGCCACAATACGTTGTTTCATATCCTCTGGGGTTGTAGGCGCATCACGGTACATATTCTCTTTTAACGTACCCCACAGAAAGAAGTCCAGAGGTGTAAGATCAGGATAACGGGCTGGCCAATTTATGCGTCCTCCACGTCGAACATCCTGTCAAGGGTAAGCCTAGTGTTAATTGCGGAATGTGCAGGTGCACAATCATGCTGACACCACATACGTCGACGCGTTTCCAGTGGGACATTTTCGAGCAACGTTGGCAGATCATTCTGTAGAAACGCGATGTATGTTGCAGTGCTCTCCGATACACACGATCAAACAGCGGAGGAGTGGTACTCAAGCGTCAACTTTAAGTTACAATATCTCCGGATGTACAATGTTTACAATGCAACAAACGGCACTGATTACGTATTTGTTTATATGTTCAGATGTGCTAACAAAACTAACGTGGTTCCATTTTTAAAAAAACGTATGTTTGTGTTAGAAAACATACTTTCGTGCATTTTTGTATGGTTTGTATTAAACAATTACACTAGCCCCTCTCCTCACGTTCGGTCTGTGGAATCGGTTCGTCAGTATTTGATGTGGTTTGCGAAATATATCCAGCGGTAACGTTAGGTGGCTCACCCTGTATACATCTGCAAAGAGAATCGTTCAAAATAACTTGCATTGTTGTAATAACAAACAAATATTTACTACTATATTATACAAGTATTAATATGTAGGCTTATCACTTAAAAAGTTCTGTTCCATTAGAGCAAAATACTATTACATAGATTCTGCATGATGGTCCCATTTGTATGGTAGGTATAACTCTTCCTGTATTATTAACAAATTCAATTCCTTTAACTCTTGCCTTTTTAATCACATTAAACTTATCTTTCTCAGGGTTTTTCTTATTTTCTTTGATTTTTTTAACACTGCTTCTTGCTGGCCCCATATTAGCTAGACGGAAAACGACTTTTGTTGATTCAAAATCAGTAGTTTGTAATTCTTCCACTGGAACCGCGGTAATGTTCTTTATAAAACAGTACACATGTCCAGGACATTTGGCACTTCTCTAATTAATTCAGTTACATTCAGTAAAGCAACACAATTTTCTCACATAAGGAGTAATGGACAAGAGTCATTTCCATGCTGACAAGATTCAGCTACCATACGTTGATATGAACCTGTATATACCTCATTTTTGTATAAAATGGACATGTGAACTTTCTAAAACGGTAGATTCATTTGTATCTGTCCGGCTAAATCAGTGGTAAAATATTACTAAGATCGTACATTGGAGTCATTCGGAGAAAAATGATCTCCTTCCCATGAAATACAGTTGAAGAGTGTAAATGGGAAACGTTCTAGATGCCATTTTTTCACAAAACTCAATTTTAGTGCTATTGTGTTCTCGGTACACTGTTACAAGTCCCTAGACTTGGTCCATGTGTCAAACTGTGGAGAAAGTCTTTTAAACATGCGTTAGTAGACGGAGCATGGTCTTCGTGTCACGCTGTTTTTCCCTCTGGAATTCCAAAATATAAGAGATATGAGAAATGGTTTTTTACTACAGTTTTGGTCATTAAAAGCCTAACGTTATGCATAAGCTATCACAAATAAAACCTAATGCCTCAAAACTGACGTTTTTGGACCTTGGCTATGATTTTTTGCAAAGACCACAATAGGAATCAGTCTTTGGTAATAACGCTGTTTACTTATACAAACCGGTTTCAAAACGTCAGGTTCACCTGTAGACGGTTGTTCACGTTTATATTACACTCTTGTTGTTTACATTAGTTAATGGAAAA
This sequence comes from Schistocerca gregaria, assembly GCF_023897955.1. Lineage (NCBI taxonomy): Eukaryota > Metazoa > Arthropoda > Insecta > Orthoptera > Acrididae > Schistocerca > Schistocerca gregaria. Next base: position 439,080,702 of record NC_064931.1, on the reverse strand, counting down.
AAATGAATGTAAACAACGAGAAATGTAATATTAACATGAATAGCCTTCTGGAGTTGACTCTGTCGATTCGAAAGTGATAACGTCACTATTTACACAAATAAATAGCATTATTAATAGTGGCTGTTTGCTGTTTTCTTCTTTGCAAGAAATAGCTTGTAAAAACTTTCATATTGGCACTTAGAACCAGTCGACTTCCTGGTAAGGTATTTTGAACGTTCTTAATAAAGTATTTATTTTCTAATTTCTCTCATTTTTTGCGGAGATGTGGCGAGCAGCATAATTCTATGGTATCAGAATACTTTTTCAATTCTTTGTGTACAAATCAATTCTGTACACATGGAGAAGCATTATTTTTCATTCTTCTGACAAATATTAGATTTGGTAGTTAGAATGTTTTTTATTTCCACTGTTCAGCTGGGAGAATTTACGACAGATGTTATTCCGGAGAAATAAAATGAGATTTTAATGCTAATGTCTTATATCCAGCAAAATTGACCATTATATATGTGTAAGATAGATTAGGACATATCTGGAAGAATTCAGACAATTTTTGCAGTTTGAAACGTAAGAAGGAAAACAAGTCACAAGTAGAAACATTGAGTCAGTTTGTGAAGAGTACAAGTTCAACGTAATTGAAAGGGAACTGCCCGCCAAGGGAACGGATTACGGTCCGAGTCCCATTTAGTCATACAATTTCACTTAGTTGCAAAAAAGTTAAACATTCTTCCATCCTCGAGTGGTAGAAGAAAAGAGATCTAATTAACGGTATGAAGTAAGCTCATTGGACAAAAAATTAATCACACCAGTGGGGACGCACAGATGAGTCGTTAAGCGTTTACAGATGGAACAGCGATCGAGTCATGAGCTCAGCCTTGCGTGCACTAACTGTACGGAAGCATAAGAGAGTTGCGATCAGTGAGCGTGAGACATTCGTTGTTCAAGAGGAAACATGCATAAATGTAAGGTCGGTGACGGAATGGCAAAACGGGGCAATCCTGTTTGGCCGTGCCCATGGCCATAAGGTGCGTAAAGTTGCTGAATTCGTTGCTGTTTCTCGGCGGCCTATTCAACGTGTCCAGAAGCAGTGGTGTAACATGCACGGCTACGACACACGACGTCAAAATTTTGGTCGGAAATATCCTGACTGAGAAGGGCCGCAGACACGTTTCATGGCTTATGAATGAAAATCGCTTGCAAATCCGACAGGAATTGTTGCAGCCAGTGAATGAAGGACCATCCCGAACTGAGAGAACATTGCGACAGGGAGTGCACGCTATGAACATTTGGACTGGTCACCTCGCAAGAGACCGTTGCTTACACAGGCACATAAAGTTGATCGGGCTGGAAGAATACGTGACGTTTTCCGAAAACTCCCCAACCCTATTACATCTCGACTGCACTGCAAAGTCATCTGACTTGAACCCCATAGGAAATCTGTGGGACATGTTGAAAAGAAGAACATCTTCCAGCAACACAGTCGCTCCCACGTCATGTCACCCAGATATACACAACAAAGCTGCATACAAGAGGATGATACACGGAGCAAACAAAACCGTAATGAACAAAGAGGAAGGGAAGAAAGAATTAAACATCATTAATCATGGCTAGCATACCTTACGCACGTAACATTTCTCAAAAAATAGCAAACCTGCTTAGGTCACATTAAGTGACAGTAGCTTTCAGCACAAATAAAAACTACAACAGAAACTAGTCCACACCTTAAACAATAATAAAGATAAATTCTCAGACTCTTGAAAACTCAAAATTAAGAGTAAAACTTGCTCAAGCTCCTACATAGGACAAACTGTCAGGAATTTTCAGATTAGATACACTGAACACTTCAACCGTTACATACATAACCAATTTACAAAATCAGTATAGCAACACACATAAAAATACTGGACACATATTCGAAAACAAAGAAGAAGATCTTAAGATACTCCACCACTTCCAAAAATCTCGTACAATGGATTTAATGGAAGAACTTGATATTTTTGTAAACCACAAAAAGCAAGGAGAAAAATTCTAAGTGACAAATTACATAGTGAATCAGTTAATATCTTCAAATGTTTCTCCTGCATATTATAACTGCTACAGTTTTCATAAGTATGTACATTACCTCATTTGAAAAACAAATGTAATCGATAATTTAGTAGGCGAGAGTGCTAAAAATAAATTTTATAATTGACAGCTTTACATATAATGTAATCCAAAACCACTGTGACACCTAAGACTGCGGGCAAACTCTTTCTAAACCATAGTGTCGTAATATCTTTGTATCATGTTTTATAAACAAACAGTGTAAGTGATGATTTGCGTGTACAGTATGTGATATTCTGTGTAATGGAGAAGGCACAATACCAGTAAGTAGACGAACAAAAATGCCATTTTTAACATTAGTATTTAAAAAGACTTACAGATTTATTTTTCCGTTTTCAGACTGCAGTATAACAGCAAAAAGACGCAAGAGAAGCTGAAAACCACATATGCAAACATTACCAAACACATTCATGTAAACAAACTCACAAAATCACTTTAAAATGAGAATAAATTCTCGAAACGCGTTGTGCCAAGCATGAAAACATGATTAACTGGTGCAGTTCTCATTATTTAAGTCACAAATGTATCTATTTTCCAGTTCCATGCTTATTCTTATAATTTAGGGAAATATAAAAACAAATATATCAGTCTGTAAATAAATTTTTCTCTACTCATAATTTCTTCGGGTAAATAAGACACAAGAAGGCAATATAGACTTAAAACATTTAATGCTCGTCTGTTATCCTTACCAGAAAATAAGTGTGTAACGTCGGTAAATCAGTCTCATGCAACGGAAGTATCGTCAATATGGAACGAGATTACTCTGACTGGTATTCACACATGTACGATGCTGTTAACGGTGATGTGTATGAGCTCCATAGGATTTGAAGGACCTTCTCCTTTCGAAACTGCTCTCAGTGCTACAAATACCTCGGAAATAGTGCTGCGAGCAAAAACAAGGAACCCGATAGCATCCCAAGCATACAATATGACTCTCAGGTCGGGAGATACAGCTGACTACTGAACACACTACATTGTTTTCCAATGATATCGTTTACGGGACGGCCAGTATAGGAGAACATTACCAACTCAAACGAAAGCGTCACCTGCTACACGGCCATAAGGATGAATATAAGCATCATGTACGTGACCTCTAGAGATCCGTACACTTACAGCTTCACGTTGAAAGACATAGTGATCTGAGCGTTCACCTACTGGTATACCATCTCATACACTGATACTGCCTTGTCATTCATTTAAAGGCTTTATTCTATGAATGGTAAGAGGCCCTAAGTTTTCAAGTAACAAAAACAAGTGTGATGTCAATCCTGAACTGTAATACTATGACTTGTCCAACACCAGTGTGCAACTAATATTACTAATCCACAATTAATCCACGAAGAAAACACCTAACCATTGATCCGTTACCCAGCGTCCATATTGTTGTGCCACTGCAATACCTGCCTCCTGTGAGTAGTGGGTAGTCGTCTCACAGACACTTATAAGTCAAAAGCTTATGACCATCAGCTTACTAACATCTTGGTTCACCTTTGGAACGCAATACAGAAGCGATTCTTCATGGCATGGATTTCACAAGTACTTGGTACGTTACGGAGGCATATAGCAACAAATGTCTATCAACAGCCCATATAATTTCCGCATATTATGTGCGATGGTTTATGGGTGTAGAGCTACACCAGATAGTGTCCCATATGTGTTCTATCGCGTCCATATCATGCAAATTTGGTGGCCAAGACATCAACGTGAGTTTCACTACCACGCCGTCACAGTCGGGGAAGACACACGCGAAAGGATGCAGGTGGTCCAGAATGATGTTCACGTACTCCACAACCATTGTGGTGTCTTCGATTACTACCACATAACCCTTGTAAGCCCAGATGAATGGCCCCCATGGCATAATACTGCCTCCCACTGGCCTGTATCGATGGCGTGACGTATAAGTCGAGCAGTCGTTCGCCTCAATGACGACGCATCCGATCACGATCATTGACCTGGTGTAACAGAAAACGTGATTCATCCTACCAGACGACTCGTTTCCACGACCCAACCTCGAAAATTCTTTGCTCACCGCAAACGTAATTGATGATGTCATAGGATCAACATGACAATTTGCTAGAGAGTCAATCAACCAGTTTCCATCCGCGAACAGCCGACCAGGTTCGCAATTTCGGAAATGATTGTCCCCAGGAGGTGACTCATAACACTATGATCCTTGTAAATGGCACTTACGTCAGTGGTTTTAATGATTTGCGACCCATATCATTGCTAGTACACCTCACCCGTTGGCTTCTTCGGAATAGGTTCGACCTATTGAACTATTGGGTACACTGTGCTGTATTACCCTAAAGTATTGCCTGCTAGGTCTCGTAGTCGGTGCTGTATTTGAACTTCTTGTGTTGAATGTCTCTTCCCTTGTGCCACACTCCAACTGCTAATATGTAATCTGATATCGGCGTATTGCTTGTCCAATACGGACACTGCCCTCTTGAAGAATGATTCCCCATTCGTTTCTGCCCTTCTCATACACTTTCCCTGCGTCGCGCACCCGCGGTGCTTCGGGCAGTGGTCATAATAGTGTTTTGTCTCACCAGTGTCTGTACTCCTTTTACGAGATCTCTTGCACAAAGAAGTCGATGACATGACACTTCCGATGGTTGCTGCTACAGTGGATGGTGTTGTAAAGAGTTGCGGTCTTTTCCTTGGACTATGCTGCAAGAGATATTAAACGTCAACACGCCCTGTAATCACTGGCAGTCATTGGCTAGACCTGGGAGGCCAAACCAGTGGTCAGCAGCTGTTACAACCAAGAACACTGAACGTACACTGAACATCCTGATCGCCTGTACTTAAGTTTGATGTGTTCTAAATAAGTCAGTGGCCCTCCAACGCACTTCGTTCGGTACAAACAAGTAATAATAACCAGAATGATATTTTCACTCTGCAGCGGAGTGTGCGCTGATATGAAACTACCTGGCACATTAAAACTGTATGCCTCACCGAGACTCGAACTCGGGACCTTTGCCTTTCGCTGAAAAGTGCTCTACCAACTGAGCTACCCAAGCACGACTCGCGCCCCGTCCTCACAGCCTTTCTTCTGCCAGTATCATGTCTCTTACCTTCCAAACTTTACAGACGCTCTCCTGCGAACCTTGCAGAACTAGCACTCCTGAAAGAAAGGATATAGCAGATACATGGCTTAGCCACAGCCTGGGGGATGTTTCCAGAATGAGATTTTCACTCTGCAGCGAAGTGTGCGCTGATATGAAACTTCCTGGCAGATTAAAACTGTGTGCCGGACCGAGACTCGAACTCGGGACCTTTGCCTATCGCGGGCAAGTGCTCTACCAACTGAGTTATCCAAGCGCGACTCACGCCCCGTCCTCACAGGTTCGCAGGAGAGCTTCTGTAAAGTTTGGAAGATAGGAGACGAGATGCTGACAAAGGTCCTCAGTTCGAGTCTCGGTCCGGCACACACTTTTAATCTGCCAGGAAGTTTCAAGCAATGATAACCTTTCAGCACCAGAAATAGACATTAATGGTCAGACACTGGATGAAGCACAGTTTGTAAAGTTCATTAGGGTCTACCTAGATAACAATTTAAAATGGAGTTAACACATGCATAAACTAATCAACTAGTTCAGTTCAGCGCTTTATGCCCTTAGAAGCACCTCCATTTCTGGTGATTCTTGAACATATTTTACTCTCTGATTCCACATGAAGTTATCTGCCGGGCCAGTGCACCTTAAGTAAGTAAAGTGTGTGTTCAGCAGAAGCGAGCAGCAATAGTATTGTGTAAATAACATAATAATACATCTTCCATAATACTTTTTAATTATCTTGGACTTCTTAGTAGACTCCTACTGTCAGCCCGCATCTCGTGATCGTGCGGTAGCGTTCTCGCTTCCCGCGACCGGGTTACCGGGTTCGATTCCCGGCGGGGTCAGGGATTTTCTCTGCCTCGTGATGGCTGGGTGTTGTGTGTTGTCCTTAGGTTAGTTAGGTTTAAGTAGTTCTAAGTTCTAGGGGACTGATGACCATAGATGTTAAGTCCCATAGTGCTCAGAGCCATTTGAACCATCCTACTGTCAAACAAACAACTGTCTACTATACAGCGTGAACATTAATAAAACTGCAGGGACCGATTCCTGACCGAGCGAGGTGGCGCAGTGGTTAGCACACTGGACTCGCATTCGGGAGGACGACGGTTCAATCCCGTCTCCGGCCATCCGTGATTTCCCTAAATCGTTTCAGGCAAATGCCGGGATGGTTCCTTTGAAAGGGCACGGCCGATTTCCTTCCCAATCCTTCCCTAACCCGAGCTTGCGCTCCGTCTCTAATGACCTCGTTGTCGACGAGACGTTAAACACTAACCACCACCACCACCACCACCACCACCACCGATTCCTGACAGGAAATGGAGGCTTAAAGGTCCTATGAGCATGTGCCCGAAAATGGTCAGTGTGCGTCCCAGAACACAGTACGGAGCTGCATCGCATCCACGTCACAACAGATGTTCAAAGTGCTATGCATGGGATTGCAGATGTTGGTAGCGGTTGTCATGCAGGATACACATAATCGTACTTTGGCTTACACCATAGTGGCGGGCCACTTGCCTGGAGCATGTACTAAGGTTCGTCTGAACATTCTGTAGAAATCGTTCCTCCAATCACACAAACGCTCAAAAAAGGCTTTAAATGGTATGTGATATGGTTGGTGTCGATGAGGGTACTTGTTTCGGTAGCCTATAACCGTGGTGCCTTTCGACGATTTTCATCTGCTTGGCCGTACATAAACACCATCTCGGCTTGTTTCCGATATTAATGCCGGACCATTCTGCTGCTCTATCACACAGCCTGCAACACACAAAGAACACACGGCACGAGGTTAGAGGAGCTGCCACTAGTCAGCGCCATCTACTGTGGCAACGATGTCTTTCCGGACACATGTTCATGGGACTTTTTTTTCCTCCATTTCCTGTAAGGAATCCGTCCCTGTACTCGTAGTTTGTAAATTTTATTAATGTTCACCATGTACACAGATACGCGGAAGTTCTACTATGCTGCTGGTCTGCATGAGACTGTTTAATGCGTTGCTATTGTAGTGACAAGATACTGAAGTTTGTGTGATGTGCTGTAGTTCCTCCTAAGTTTTTGTTCGTTATGTGATTCTTTCTTAACTTATGGAAACCAGTGTGCTTGCTACAGAACCTGTTGTATACTTACTGGGCTAGATTCCGACTGAAAACAGTGAGTCTCCTGCAGAGTTTTAGTCATCAACGATTATAGTAACCTTAGGTGGCAACATACACCTCATATCTCTTTTTCATTGCCACTATTTAGTGAGTCTTTATCGGAAGCATCTTTTAGTGCATAATTTATAACAATATGTACAGTGAGTTATTTCCTAAGACAAACATATCTGCGTTTCTATCTGTTAAAAGTACCGAAAACCATCACTATCTATAGGCAATTGGCTCCAGCTATTCACTGAAAGATTCCTAGATAATCGTGTTTGTATCTAGACTGGTGCGTTATTTCGAACGTCGTACAAAGTCTTTCCTTTGCACGGTCATCTTATTTTGACATGACAAGGAAGTCCATGGAGCTTATGTTTCTGTGTAAGTAGTTTGGTTCGAAGCGTCGATGAGCTCAGTCGCTGCAGTTCGCCTTTCTTGTTTGTTTCAGGTTATCGTTATGATGATCGCTGTCGTTACAGCATTTATGATTTGTTGGCTGCCACTGAACGTTCTCCTAGTAAGTATCCGATGCTTTTGAGAAATAACATGATATTCCTTTATACGACAATATTCTCCAGACCTAATGAGCTCTATGTTTAAGAAATAGTTTCTTAAAAATAGTAGTTTCCTTCAAGTAGGCAAATTAGAGCACCTCCTACAACTGTTTACATATTTTCTTTGTCTTAAACACACTTGTTGATGTAACATTTCATGTATATTACTGATAAGACTTTACATCTTACATTGTTTTTTTCCCACACTCATAAATAAATGCCGATGAAAAAACGAAAGATATACACACAGAAACCTAAAGACAGTTTTTGCACTAGTTAGAATCCACATGTTTTGCCCACTATGCAGGAAATAAGTCTTTTATATTTTTAAACGTAAGATGTTAGCGGAGAACCACCACCTCACTATATCTATTTTTATTTTTTGGTTATATCTAAATACATCAGAAAATTTTTTACAGCACATTCGCTTTTCTATGCTATTTTATCGTAAACTGACATTTTGAGGCCTTGACTATATAGAAAATACAGGTTGTTTCTTGCAAAGAAGGAAGCAGCAAACAGCCACTATTGATAATTTATTTCCACAAGTAACACTGAAACTGGTTTCGAACCAACAGGTTCGTCTTCAGATGGTTGTTCAGGTCTGTATACACTTTTGTTGAATTTTCCATGATATTTTTCGATCTTTATTCCCCCTTGTGGTGTAGGATTCTTCGGCTGGTGGTGCCCTACAGTTGAAAACTACGTAAGAAACGATCTACTCTGCAAGGAAAAAACACACACACACAGGCACGCCACAAAGGAATTATCTGAATGGCACGGAAATCGATACATGGGATGTACACGTTCAGGCAACCAAATAATTACAGTTTCAGAAAGAAATGGATTATTTATTGAAGGAAAGAGCTTCACAGAGCGAGAAAGTCAGTTACGCGTTGGTTCACTATGCAAGCATTTACTGCGTTTGGCATTGCTTGATAGAGTTGTCGGATGTCGTCCTGAGGAACATCATGGCAAATTCTGTCCAATTGGCACGTTAGATCGTCAAAATCTCGAGATCTTTGGAGAACCCCGCCCATAATGCTACGAACGTTCAATTGGAGAGAGATCCGGTGACTGCTAGCCAAGGTAGGGTTTGGTAGACACGAAGACAATAAGTTGAAACTCTCTTCCTGGGAGGGCACCCATTATCTTACTGAAATGCAAGTCCAGGATGGCTTTCCACGAAGGGCAACAAAACGGGATGTAGAATATCGTCGACGTACCATTGTGCTGTGAGGGTGCAGTAGATGACAACTAAAGAGATCCTGCTATGAAAAGAAATGCCACCCTAGATATTCGCTCCTGGTTGTTAGGTCGTATGGAGGACGACAGTCAGGTTAGTTTGGGACGTCTCCAGGAACCTCTCATTGACTGATGAGTGCAGCTTCAACATGGGCCCCCATGACCAGCGATGACGTGCCTGGAGACTCCCAGGACAGTGTTGGCATACCAACCTGACTGCCGCCTGCCATATGGCCCAACAGCCAGCAGTGACGATCTGAGATGCCACTTCTTCTCATAGCAGGATTCCTCTGGCTGTCATCCACGGCACCCTTACAGCACAGCGGTACGTCCATAACATTCTACGTGCTATTTTGTTGGACTTCATGACGAGCCATCCTAGCTTACATTTCTGCAAGATAATGCCAGTCCACACAAGGCGAGAGTTTCTACTGCTTGTTTTCGTGCTTGCCAACACCCACCTCAGCCAACAAGGTCGCCGAATCTCTCCCCAGCCGAGAACGTTTGGAGCGTTATGTGCAGGGCCCTCCAAAAAGGCTCCAGATTTTAACGCTCTAACGTTCCAGTTTGATATAGTCTGGCACGATGTCCCTCAGGAGGACTTCCAACAACGAAATCAGTCAGTACTTGCATAAGAGACAGTGATGGACAAATGCGTTATTGACTTGCTCAATTTGTGAAGATCTTTCTCTTGAATAAATCATCGAATTGTTCTGAAATAATTTGTCTGTACATGGACATCATGTCTACAAGCTCCCATGCCATTCGGATAATTTCTACGTGGTGCATTCCTTTTTTTTTGTCTCAGAGTGTACTGAAACGTAACTATCCCAAATATGATCAACCACAATATAAACAAATATTTGAGGACTGGTTGTCTGTAGTTATATTTCACTTGCGTTCAAAATGTTGCGTCATTTTGTTTCAGTGTTGCTGCTGGCGTTCACGAAATACTGTAGGGTGTATGAAGTACTTTTTCGATGTAAAGCACCACGCACACATCAAAATGTTTTTGCCACATGAGGAAAAGTATACAAAGATGACGATATCACAAACACAACAGTGCAAAGAAATTCTGTCTCAGAAATACTATGTACACTGATTTGATAGCAAAAAATTTACAAAGTATAAAGGTTACTGTATATGCATTTTACATTCAATGACCATTAATTACAAATAAACTAAAAAAAGGTAGAAACCAGTTTGATAGGAAATGTTGCTTAATATATATGTAAATCTTGTGGTATACAGAAGGAACAAAGTAAGAATAGAGCGAACAACTAGTCCAAATTACAAATTTTTACTTTTTATGCATTCCATGACTAGTTTCGAGCGGAGATCCATTTTTAAATCATCCTACAGGGCAGAAAACCAAATATACACAGTTATTACCAAATTCTTAAGCATATGCCAAAGACACAAAACATACCGTTTTGAACTTACATAACAAAATCGAAAATGGCATTTTCGAAGATGTCAGAAATGTGAGGTGAACATTTACAGTGCATACAGATAACTGGCAGTTTACACCCTCTGCTGTCCTAAGGAAACCTGGGGAAGGATACACCCTATCACGATATAGGAAACCTTTTTATTTATTAAACTGTTCTCCAACCACAATTCATACAATAACCGTACAAGCCCACAATAATGAACTGTTGTATGCTTGGTAGTTGGAGGACAATTTATTATTTACGTATGGACCCAATAGGACCACGCGACGTACAACCCATCAACGTTACTTTTGGAGGTTGGCCTTCATTTGTGCCCAAATTTGTTTCATCCTTTCTGAATGTAGTCTCTTTCTTTCATCAGCCCACGGTGTTCTAGTCCGTTTACTAATTTCCCTCTGCCCAACTTTGCAAGCAAATATCTTCTGCCTGAATGTTTTGGTACCTGCAACGTCTGCCTGAGCTATAACGCCTATTCACTAACGTATTCAGTGAACGGTGGATGAAGCCGAAGTCACTGGATGACCAAAACGAATTGAAAAATATTGTAGATAAGATATCTGTATGGTGCGAAAAGTGGCAATTGACCCTGAATAAAGAAAAGTGTGAAGTTATTCAGATGAGTACTAAAAGAAATCCGCTAAATTTCGATTACGCGATAAGTCACACAAATATGAAGGTCGTAAATTCAACTAAATACTTAGGGATTGCCATTAAAAATACCCTAAATTGGAACGATCACATAGATAATGTTGTGGGTAGAGTCAACCAAAGGCTGCGATTCATTGGCAGAACACTTAGAAGGTGCAACAGGTCTACTAAAGAGACTGCTTACACCAAGCTTGTCCACCCTATTCTGGAGTATTGCTATGCGGTGTGGGATACGCATCAGATGGGACTGACGGATGGTATCGAAAAAGTGCAAAGGATACTTCGTTTTGTATTATCGCGAAGTAGGGGAGATAGTGCCACAGACATGATACGTGAATTGGAGTGGCAATCATTAAAACAAAGGCGTTTTTTGTTGCGGCGGGATCTTCTCATGAAATTTCAATCACCAGTTTTCTCCTCCGATTGCGAAAACATTCTGTTAGCACCCACCTACATAGGGAGAAACGATTATCACAGTAAAATAAGAGAAATCAGGGCGCACACAGTAAAATTTAAATGCTCGTTTCTCCCCCGCGCCGTTAGAGAGTGGAACGGTAGAGATACAGCTTGAAGGTGGTTCATTGAACCCTATGCCAGGCATTTTATTGTGAATAGCAGACAAATCACGTAGATTTAGATGTAGATGAAAACAGGCACAAAGTGGATCTGGTGGTATCTGCCACTTGTGAACCGTCCAGTACCCTAGGTAAGGTTGGGTTCTGGGACTTTTAGTTACAAAGTCTTGAAACCTAGAAGAGAACATTTTAATATATCCTGTACCCTAATAGGACGCCCCATCCCGAGGTTTCCTTACGACAGCGGAAGAAGTAAACTGCCAGTTATCTTTATGCTCTGTAAATGATCACTGAAGGTTTCTGACGTCTTGGAAAACGCCGTTTTCGACTTTCTTATGTAAGTTTGAAACGACGTTTTTGTATCTTAGGCATATGCTTAAGAATTTGGTAATAACTGTATTATGCATGAGTGTAGATTTGGTTTTCTGCCCTGTAGGATGATTTGGAAATTGGTCTCGGCCCGAAACCAGTCATAGAATCAATAAAAAGTAACAATTTGCAACCTGGACTAGTTTTTCGTTCTACTTATTAACAGAAGTTGCTGACCCAAGCTACTCCAGCATGCTGGCTGTTCGTAAACAAAATAAGAGGTGAGAAATACGTGTATTTAACTAAATAAATACTGCGATAGCAGACATTGTATTATTATATGATTGCCAGTTGAAAGTTTAAATTAATTTGACAATCGTACGATGGTTTGCTGAAAAGTAATGGCACCGATTATATATGTGGAAACCCTTAAAGCTTTCTAAATAAAACAAACATTGTTAACTTTCTACATCTTTATTCTTCTGGTCTGTCTATTCATTTCTGAACATACTCACCCTGGTGACGAAGACAATTCTCCCAACGAGAGACCTGTTTGTTGATACCGTCACTGTAGAAAGTCTGACTTTGTTGGCGGAGCCACAACCTCTCCTCTTCTTTCACCGCTTCATCACTATCAAAGTGAAGTCCTCGAAGGTGCTCTTTAAATTCTGGAAACAGATTAAAATCGGATGGGGCCAAGTGGTGACTATATGGAGGATGACCGATTACAGTGACTACAAAGTGCCGCCTTGTTCCAGATGTCGCAGCACTCGTGCTGAAAGAGAGGTAACTCCGTGTGAAAACTAACTATTCAAACTCGAAACTCGATTACACCACGCTATTTCTAGCGCACCGACACTGTTACGCTACAATTCGAAACCATCTAGCGGCAGAGGGTTGCAATTTGCGTCAGCGAAGCAGGAAAGTCGACCTAGTAAAATATACATGACATGTAATACCTCAACTGACACTGAGAACAGCATAAAAAACCCGGAGGCATTACTTTTCAAAAAAACCCTGCAACCCTAAACTTATGTTCATAATACGTACTAGGGTGTGGTAGACTGACCATACACGAGAGATATTTTCAATCTAATTAAAGCAGATACAATATTACTCAATGACAATACTTCATCATTTATTGGCATGTAGTCATCTCTATTCCTATCGCACTAATGATATTCTCTACACATCGTCGGCTATGTATTTACCAATTTCCTATTTATTGTATTGCCATTCGTTACTTACACTGTATTTTAAATCTTCTCAATGAAGATACTGAGTTAGTCAATGCACCTTTTCTACAAAATTTTGCACATCTATCGTTCAGTTAGAAACGGAAGTAAACACTACTCTCTTTGACAGCAAATTGCAAACAGTAACTCAACATGAAATGCTCCACTAAAATTAACAGACTGTTCAGCCACACATTAATACAATTGTTAAATTAGTTTCAACTTTCAACTAGCCATCATATGAAAATATATTGCCCACTATCGTAATATTTATTTATGTATATACACTAATTTCTCATCCTTTATTCTGCTCATTACGTATAAGATTTACATAGTACTGCATCATTTAAGTAAAATTTTCTATCAAACAGGTTTCTACATCTATTTACTTTATTTGTAATGAATTTTCATTGACTATGAAACGCATATTATGTAATGTTTATTTTATCTCTGAAAAAGAGTTTCCTTGGGACTGTTGTATTTGTGATATCGCCATCTTTGTATACATTGCCTCAGGTGGCAGAAACTTTCTGGTGTGTGTGTGTGTGTGTGTGTGTGTGTGTGTGTGTGTGTGTGTGAACTCTAGCAAACAACATTGCAACCAAATAACGGAGAACTGAGAAGTTTCAACATAAGTAAAATATAATCATAACAACTCATACTCAGTGATTTGTTTGCAGTGTGTTCGATCGATCGTTATTAGAATAGTTATGTTTAAATACATCGTTTCTTTGTTTTCATTTTTTTTACTGTAGAGCACCATAATCCCAAGAATTTTTCGCCACGTGGGGGAATAAAGAGCTAAAAATTTATGCAAACGTCAACAAAAATGTATATAGACGTTAAAAGCCGTCTGAAGATAAACCTGTTGGTTCGAAACCGGTAACGGTACTATCTGTGTACATAAATAGTATTATCAATAGTTACTGCTTACTGTCTCCTTCTCTGCAAGAAACAGTTCGTTCATTCTTTCTTTGCAGTACAACAGGCCCCATTGTTGAGAAGCCTATGCTCAAGAATGAACTGGGCAGACAAAATTTTGTTGTTTAATATCCAAATGAAAACATCACCTTCAACTATTTCCTTTTTTTTAGGTTTTTGATTGAGTTTTTATTTGTTTTTGCTTATCATTTATTTCTTCATTTGTTTCACCTAACATTATGAATGAGTATGGGTATACAAAAAGAAAAAAAGGGTACACTCAACAGCACAAAAAGTGGCAATGTCTGAGATTTGAATTGTCTGTCATGTTATAAAAGAGCTAATGATATTATAGGGTACACAGAATTGCTGATAAAAGTAAAGGAAACTTGTAATTGTAATTAAGGGAGTTACGCCTTATTGATAGGCAGCACGAGGCACAAATCCTGTAAAAACTAACAGTACAATCTGTTCCGGATCATTTAGATTTTCAGACTTGGAAAAGCCGAACGTCGACTAATATCTGAATATAGACATAGTTATTGTAACGAATTTTGGAAACAGTGGCGTAGTCGACACACTGACAAGTGACTGCACGACAGCGAAATCGAATCGTATCCCATTTTCGGCAATTGTTTCTTTACTGCGTCAAATTATTTAATCTATATAACACAAAAGTTAACAGTTCGCAGTTCTTAATAAGAATTTTTCGACCCTCAAAACGGCACAAAACTTAGCTCCTTGACCACTTAATATCCCTCCCGACGATCATCTGCATCCATCGAGAAGGAGAATCTATGAGTAACTGATCTCACATTTTATGGTACGTCGTCTCAAGCAGGTGGCGTGAGTTTCAAAGGTCATTGTAGATACTTGACACAATACTCGTAAGTTTCCAGTCAACGTAAGGTTTCTTGCTCGATGAGGCCAGCCGAGAAAAGAAATCTCATTCTATTCTGAAAACCGGTCCTGTATTATAGCTGACATTTGCGTAGGAGACCGATTCTGCTGTAAACAGGTTAATCCCTCAGTCCACAGGTGTCAAACTGATGTATCAGAACGCTGTCCACAATGTAAGTACACTGGTCATCATCGAAGTCAGTCAGCGCCAAACCGCCAGAGACACATGGCCACAGCGAGATGACTCGCGGATATGTTTGGTGCGCTCTACATGTTCGCACTGGACCTCTTTCGCTGTAGAAAATAGTGTATCGTCGGAAAATGTTACATACCACCAGTCACAGATATTTTCCTGAGAAAATACTATTCAATGGAGCCGATGATCGTGACGGAGCTTCCCTTTGTTGTCCGCACTTTAACTTTATAGTCTAGCCTCCCGAAGCCGGCGCCAAACTTTCTCGGCCGCCCCGAGAAACGCAATAGTATGTTTCAACTGCTTCACGTTTAAAAAGGCTTTGGCCGCGATATGTTTACTGTCTTTGACCCTGAAAGCGTGTGTTAATGGGGAGCTGCGCTGCGCCACGCCTCCGGCAGCTAACGTGGAGGCTTGCTGTTGCAGCTAGTGGTCGAGCACCAGCCGGCGATCGAGCAGTGGGCCGGCCTGCCGTACTTGTACCTGTTCTGCCACTGGTTTGCCATGTCGCACGCGTGTTGCAACCCCATCATCTACAGTTGGCTCAACGCGCGATTCAGAGCCGGCTTCTGCCTCGGCCTGTCCAAGATGCCAGTCATCGGCAAGTGGATCCCACACCACACTAGTACGTCACCTCAACGTTTCCCCCGCCTACCGCGCTAACCTAACTACACTGTCACGCCACTGTCATGTGTCATTGTTTCGCTAACATTGTGTTTCCTGTCCTGTTAACCATGCTCGTTGTCCTGATTAAATGCTAGCTCGAGGGTCATCGGTGGAGTTATGCTTCAGTCGTTCGACGAAGGTGTCTGTATATTGCCTCTGTTGTGTGTTTGGCGTTTGCCATTGCCAGTGCTTGACACATTGTATTGAAAATCCGTTATCGTGTCGATGTTTTGCCTTTGTGACTGTCTAAAGCATCTGGTATCTAAAATGTGTTAGTAATTCCAAACTGCTTTTTACTGTCATCTCTGCTTCCCTCACTTTTCGTGAGTTAATTTCTTAACTAACATATTTACCTTCTTTCTCTGTACCATTATGCATATTTAATTTTCAAAGACTTATTGTTCCCAACGGGGTATAGCGGGCCCCATGTCTAAGATGTATCTGGTGTTGAACTGCTTCACTGCCTTGTGTTCATGTCTCGAGTAATTGTGTCAGCCTATTCATAAGCTAAATCGCTGTGTGGTGGTAATTATATATTGCTTTGTTGTCGTTTATGCTTCGACCTTCCCAATTAACCAATCTGTTCATTATTTTTGTTGTGTTCTCAAGGTTTTGTACTATTGTAGGATTTATTCCTAGTTATATTAGCTCTTTCATAGGTGATATGATTACAGCTTGTCACGTTATTACGCTGATGCACCTTATGTTCACAGGATACATCGTGGCATGAAACAGACCATAGGTATTAACGTTCTGGTATAATGGTAATCTCATTTACTAATTCAATTGCTTCACCCTTATTTTGTATTACTTTCATTCATTTTATTGTATTTTCTACATTTTGCATAAATAGTATTTCGAAAATATTGAGTAATACTCAGACGTCTGATTCCATAAGCGAAAATAAGAATGTATGTTTATATCAACATATGTGAAGAAACTCTTCAATTCCGAGTTCTAAGATCAACACGTGAAGTATTTCAGTTAAAGCAACTGTTCATTATACTTCTCGCTTGCTGAAGTTTAGGAATAGATTACAATATATCACGAAAATTGTTCGAAGTTCCCGCCTGCCGTCAGAATACACATAGTATAGTGCGTTCTGTATCATACGCCTCGTGCAGTAGTAGATGCTTCATCAACAGGTGTTATGAGAACCGACGACTCGATATAACACTGCAGAAAGAAAAAGAAGTCGGATGGGCAACGAAGCTAAGGAATTAGTTCAGTTCTACGTATCCACCAACCAGAGTCATGTGCGTTAAACCGCGCCTGGCAACACAAATTCGATTGTATAGGAGTGCGACCGTACAGCAAGTAGCAGCTCGTAAAGTGTCACACATAAGAACATGGGGCAGTATCCATAATGGACTGTCTTATGAGTCGGCAACTAAGCAGTTGCAGAACCAAGCTGATATTGTCTTTTCATCTTAAATTTACGTGAGGAATTACATCATTGAGTACTGACCATTATTTTCCGTACAAACAGTATCCCCAACTATTAGAAATCATATTAAAGACGATTAGATATTTTTGATCTTCTTTCTTTTGATAATGGATACCTCCTCCCTAGCAGCGGTTTTGAATCCTCCTTTCATTCTCAGTCGGTGTCATCTCATCGAAATGTGAACTCCAAAATGTACCCACAACTTTTGGACGCAATTCTAATCAGTTACCACACAATACTCACACTGACTCAAATTTATTGAAGCAGGATGCAAAGAGTTGTGTTCAATAGGGTTGAAGTCAAGTTACCTCGTAGCCAGACACATATACTGGTGTAATTTACGGAAAATGATCGAAGTAGAATGCAGAGAGGTGTTTTCAATGTTTCTGATGTCAGGCGATTTCATGGCCAGCCAAATATTCTCGTGTACTATCATAGCCAAGAGTATCTGAACGACCTGAGCTGCGCACCGCATGATTCACATGTAGTCCATATAACAACTTCGTTGCAAATGCTCTAATCTGTTACAGGTGTAGAATTCGATTATACAAAATTGCAACCACAGGTGACCACTACAGATCACTAATTCCTATGGAAATCAGTCAAAATGTAAATTAAGACCACGACATTGCACCTACCAGGAATAGCCTACAAGTGTTTATCGTTCTGGTTTTACTCAATTTGTGAGACGCCCAACTTTTCAGTTAAACAAGAATGGAGAAGTAATATTTGCAGACACGTGAATGTGCTCAAGAGCTGCCTTAAAGGAGTAATTAAGCCTTTACAGTAGTCTGCAGGCTTTTCCACTGGTAAAACGGGTAACTACACACAGGAAACAGTACCTTAATTTATGAGAAATCCACAGAGGTAGTGAAGGGAGCAGTGGGCTGTATCATGGTGTTAGATTCTGTGACTATGGTTTATCGCCTCCAAAATGAGTTGACAGTCATTAGAAAAGAAGTTATTAAATCATCTATAGAAACGTGTAAGCATAGGACATATTGGCGTGCTTAATTAGAATATGATGAGATTGTGTTGTGAGTGGGATGCGGGAACGTTGGTGATGTTCACACGCTATTGATCAAATCTTTTGAGCTATAATCTGCCTAACAACGACTGTTAAGGCATTGTGGTAATTTGGCATAATGCATCGGCAGTATACGAATAGGATGCCTTTCCATACTATCGCATTCGTATCCTCAGATGTTCCTGTGGTCTCTCTGCGTAAAAAGTCCACCAAGTTACATTTGTTTTACTTTCTTTTTATTTAAGCACTTGCTGTCATTGGGCTCATCAGCAGAGTGAGTGCTAAGTTACTTTTTGTTTACAATTAACATGGCAGTCTATTCTAACAATTACTCATCGATAATTCTCCTTTTAGTATTCTATTTACCTATACACTAAGACAAAAATTATGTTGTTAGCTACTGAAGAGGAGGGCCACCCAGTGAATTCCCGCTGCACAGGTGTTCCAGTTGGCTTATACTTATTGGCTTGTTCTTGTCGTTCTTCAGAACTCTATCAATTTGGCGGCTATTTGGGATGATCATTTGAAGCACGAATAGTACTCTGGAATTGATAGCCCACTCAAGAAACACATTGGCTGTGGAAACTTGGCAACATAACAGAAAATGTCTGTCAACTCTGTAATAGTCGACTTCCTTAAGTGATACCAAGAAAATATCAAGGGAATTTAGAATAATAATTCTGTATTTCAATAAAATATTCTGAAAGATTTTATCTTATAGAATGTCATCAGATTGTTAAATTTAGGACCGGCAGGGAACTTGTGATACTCAGGCCGTATGTTAACTAGACGGAACGCAGTTAGTGTCGTTCAGATATTTTGAGCGTGATAGTACATGTTGTTGTCGTGAAACCACTCTCACACAGTTATAGAATGATATATTGGTATAGTACTTCGATGGAGGTGTCAGTTTAGCTTAGGAAGCAGTAGGTGAAGTCACTGGTGCATTTGCTTTGCTATTGAGCCCTTTGTCGTCTATCAGTGAGAGACGATGCCAGTCGTTTCATGGGTCCCATTATACTGACGTTAACCACTCTTCCCGTTGTGTCCTACAGGCAAAAGGAACATTCGCCTCATGTGCCATGCCATCGGAATGTATCAGTACCTGCAGTGAAGCTTCAATCCAACTGATATGTTCCACATTTCGAGCACACAATTGTGACGATCCTGAGACAGTGCTAATTTTTGTATCCAGCGACATGTGATTAGATGAATTAATTTTTTGGAATAAGGTCACCTGTACCTAGCGACTAGAATACGTTTATGGAAGTTATGACTGCTCATATGTTGCCGTCTACCATTTATTTGAGGGTGTTGTTCTGCGCTGTGGCCTATTTATACAATATTACAGTCTAGTGAAGGACGCCTCTCTCACGGTTAACTCTTTGTTGCAGCCGGTATCAGATCCTGGTGTTCATCATTACAGTAGATCTGCATTGCGGCCCTCACAATAGACCCTTGCATCTACAGGCTGTGAGAAGCGCAAAATGTAAATGACTTAGGAGGTGGAATGCGCCATGTATGCTGCTCGATGGTCTGGGCGCTATGTGATGCGATGAAATTGCCTGTCTTGCCCGGCAGGTCGATAGTCACTCAGACGGTCATTACAATGTCACATAATTACCAGAAGGACGAGTCCGGCGCTGATCCTACAAATGGCAAACACTGCTTACCGTCAAATCACAAGAGTAACAGCGCACACGCAAACTCTGAACTGGGAGATATAGGATATTTGTACCATATAATGAGTATTATAGTTCCAAACGTGTTTTATGAACATAATACGTGGAGTTGTAATTATTAGCGGTATTCAGTTTCTTTTGATACTGTTGTCGCATCCCAGCCACAGAAAACCTAATTTCAAATGTCGATAACTGTGGGTGGAAGACAGGGGTTCGACCACCGCTGCTCCCTTGAAAGGGTCCATTGTCTTTAATAGTTGTTCGGTTGACTAACTCGAGCAACAGCTTTCAGTAAATACTGTGTAAAGCGTACAGAATATCACTGACGCTTCGAAATCCATAGTAAGGAAGTCAGTTTCAAGGAAGACCATTGTACTCATACACACAATGTTTTCTGAAACTTGCAATGAGACGGGGCTACAGTTGTGTATTGCTCTGCTCATACGTTTTGAGACAAATGTGACCCGCTTTCCTTCACTCAGCAGAGGTGGTCGTCAGATATGTTGCCTTGCTCGTTTTTAGCGTGCTCAGTAGCTTTTATGTCACAAGTTAACTTCTATTCAGTAACATTCTTGTTTGCTTTTATCGACACATAAAAGTCCGCGATGTGTCCCTAGCTCTTTCATTAGAATAAATGTGCATTCGTTCAACCCAGACTAAAATGCATTCTCTCAACTATTACAGTGCACTGTTTCGCTGTAGTATAAAGATTTTTCTATTCTAAATCTGCGTTGACTCTGCCTCCCACATGCTCCAACTCTCATATTTGTATGTTCTGTTTACCACATATTCAAAATCTTCCACACACTCATAGTCCTTATTAGCGTAGCGTTTTGCGAAGTCCGCTCTTTTCTTTCCGTTGAGCTCTGTAACAGAGGTAGAACTTTTTCTACCTTGTTACTCACTTGCTGTAGTCTTAGCTACCCTGCTCTCTCCCGTCCTGCTCTCTCCCGTATGAGTCGATTTTCTTCGAACTTAGTTCATCTGCTATTTTGGACACACATTGGCGTGGATTTCCCTATAGCTTACTTTCGACGAGACATTTATCACTAAATCTGTGTGATGTGCTATTTAGCTGATTCCTTCTACATACCTGTATCGAAGCATGATTTCGCTAAAAATAAAGGGGGATATTGGAAAAAAAATCGTCGTTTCCTGCTCGAATCATCCTTCTTATTACAACAGAGCACCAAACGGCACAGACCTGTTGTAGATCTTTCGACGCACTTCTCATCTGGGACTGCAGTACCTATGAAATGACCATTGCTGGACTATAGAGGAAGAAATTTTGTGTATACAAAACATTTCTCGTTATTTCAAACTCGGGAAATACAACCGTGCTCTAGACGGCCCAGTATAAGCGTGAGGTAACATGACGCTAGGCGTGCGATATGGCCGGAAATATTTCTTGTCGCAAAACAAGTTTATGTTTTTATAAGCATGTTTTCTGCGTTTATGTACTATTTTCTGGAATATACTGATATAATTTTGACATATTAAGGTGGTCGAGTATTAACGTAAAACACTATGTTCCTGCCTTGTCGACAATTCTTGCCTTTCACTGTTTTCACATGAGATCAAAACTTCTACGATTTAGTAAGAGTAATACTGTCGTAACACTAATTCAGACACTCTACTTTTGTAATAACTTTTCGAATATGCTAATAACCCACTCATGGTGAATGTAGAACAATGACTTACAGTTTAAAAGAAAGATAACTACAATGCGTGTCTCACATCAAGACTATAGTAGACAAATCCACGTGGGAGCAACTGTTGCTGACATCTGTAGGCGACGGCAGAAGTACGGTCTGACAGCTACGGCTACCTGTTGCGCACTCGCACGGGAGGGAGCGACATTCGAATATTCAATAGATGCTGTATGCACTTTCGGGAGCTACGATCCGCTAGGTAATGAACATTTTAATATTACGAGCTCCCACTTCTCCCTTCATATATATCTTCAGTGCACTGACTTTCGGATGAGTACAGTAGCAAATGAACCCCAGCAAATGTAGACGAGGCTTCCGCACAGTGTGCGTTTGCCTCGCACGGTCGCTTGGTCAGTACAAACTTGCTATACCGATTTACGTTTCCCTTGCAGTTTCTGTAACATCTACACGTATTTTTATATATTTGTACTTTTCTGATCTTCTGAATATTTTCTCATTCTGTCTTACTACACAATTTTTGAAGAGACACAGTCGTTTACATCTACACACATACTCCGCGGAGGGTAACCTGTACCACTACTAGTCATTTACTTCCCGATTCCACTAGCAAATACTGCGACGGAAAAACGACTATTTATTTGCCCTGTGCGTGCCCTAACTTCTCTTAGCTTATCTTAGTGGTCCTTACTCGAAATATACGTTGGCGACCGTAGAATCGTTCTGCAGTCAGCCTCAAATGCTGGTTCTCTAAATTTTCTAGACAGTGCTCCTCGGAAAGAATTTCGACTTCCCTCCAGTGATTCCAAATTGAGTTCCCGAAACATCTTCGTAATACCTGCGTGTTGTTCGAACCTACCGGTAAGAAATATAGCAGCCCACCGCTGAATTGCGCCGATATCTTCCTTCATTCTGACCTGGGGTGGATCCCAAACACTCGAACAGTACTCAACAACGGGTTGCATTAGTGCCCTGTATATGGTCTCCTTTACGGATGAACCATATTTGACAAACATTTCTCCAATAAACCGAATTCGACCATTCGCCTTCCCTGCCACAATTGTTACATGCTCATTCCATATCACATTGCTTTGCAACGTTACGCTCTGATATTTAATCGAGATGACCGTGTCAAGCAGTACACTACTATTGCTATATTCGAACATTATCAGTTTGTTTCCCTACTCATCTGCATTGACTTATATTTTTCTACATTTAGAACTGCTGCCATTCATCACACTAACCAGAAATTTTGTATAAGCCATTTTGTACCCTCGTACAGTCATTCAACTTCGACACCTTCCCGTACAAGACAGCATCATCTGTAAACAGTCGCAGTCTGCTGCTTACCCTGTCCGCCATACCATTTATGTACAGTCTTAGACATAAAAGCTGACCGCCAGCCAGCCGCCACAAAGACTAAGTCCGAGTCGTTCACTTCAGGTGGCCAATAATACCGACCGCCCCTGAAAACGCTTAAGTCCGGCAATCTGCACAATCTGGCAACACTGTAAGATGCGGAAGTGCCAAGAGGAAGTCTCGTCTACTTCCGAGGTATTACCGTACTGTGTCCGCCCTTGGTCTAGTCGTATGAGGCGGCATTTAGCCGTGACAAGGTAAGGACGCGCGGCGCGCTGAGCAGCGCTTCCCGCGCGTTTGTTAACTCGCTGAGAGTACTGCGTTCGCTGTTGTAATTTAGAGCTCTCACTAGATATGGCGTTCTCTTACCGCCAGGCGACGGTGAAACTCACGTTCGACGATTCCTACGCGCGTCCAAAGGCTTATGAAATTGAACGGTTTCTGAGAGACGGCATGCATGTCGATCCCCACTAGCTGATAGGCGTACCTGTCTAACATTTCCAGTATAGTCTGTCTCAAGATGGAGAATGAACAGGCGTGTGACAACCTACTGCGACTTTCCACCAGCGACTACCGCTTTCGACACTCTGACGGTAACGTTAGCATCGTAACTGTGGACAACGCGGGTATGGGTGTGCTTACGATGCGCATATTCGAACTGCGTTCGAAGTCCCGGCAGCTCTCGTTATTAACGCGTTGCGGCCATATGGAACGGTCCTAAGCTACACGGAAGAGAAATGGAACACATTTGTAACCAATTGCGTGCTCAATGGCGTACGACAGGTACGCATCGAACTCCGCGAACACGTGCCGTCGTACGTGTTCATCGGAGGTTGCCGAGCCATCATTATTTATGACGGAAAACCGTGGACGTGTGCCGGCTGTAGACAGGGGGGCCACGTCCGATCCATGTGCCTCCAGCGCCGCCTTGTCCCTGTGATTCGTGCGGAACCAGTACAGATAGCTGTGCCAACCGCATTACCGATTACGTACGTGGAAGCGGTGCGGCCGGTGTGCACAGATGCCGCGCCCATGGTGCAGTCCAATGCGACCGACTGCGGCGCGGCACGACGAGACGCCTTTGAAAGACTCAACGCCCGCAACCACCACCAGCACCACAACCACCGTCGTCGTATCAGAGGCGTCGGTTCCGGACGCCGGCTGCATCGCTGAAGGTACTGACCCCACCCCTTCGACGGGAGCGGACACACGGGCGTGGAAATATACAGAAACGCCGCCTCTCGACGGAACAGGGACCACGCTGCCGACGCCGTCTCTGACGCGTCGTTGCCAACGGAATCTATCAGCTTCACCCCGAGGCAGGCATCCGACACCACAGACAGGACGGTGGCCCCAACCATCCCAGACGTTCCCATGACAGAAGCCCCTCAGAACAAAGACCAGGTGATGGAGCACAACGCCCATGACGACGCGCCATCAACGACCCCTTCCCCGCTCGGTGACTGGGTGCTGAAATGGAGGCAGAACACGCACTGGACACCTTTGACACTCCTTCGCCATACGGGACCAGCGCCCCACATGTTGCCACAAAGGAAGGGTAGCCAATCGGCCCTATTATCACCGAGAGGCCGCCATTTCCGTCTACTCACTCTGCATTTAGATATCCCAATCCTACCGCGTGGGCACAGTCAACATGAACGGCATACGCTCTGTCATCAAAATACGCAAGTTCCATGATATGCTCTGGGCGACGGAGATGGATATCACCCTCCTTAAAGAAGTCCAACCACAGCTGCAATTCAACATTTATGGATACACTGTCTACAGCATCCCATCAAGCAACGATGCCGGTGGAACCGCCATCCTATTACGCGACGGCATCGAGACATCGGAAGTTACGTATCTGCCACCCGCACGAGGTGCTGCCGTCATGGTTGGAGCAGTCCGCGTAGTCAATGTTTTCGCGCCCTCCGTGTCATCTCATTGAAGAGAAAGGGTCACCTTTTATTCCAACGAAATTACTCCACTCATGAATTGTAATGCGGACCACTACATCATTGTTGTTGTTGTTGTGGTCTTCAGTCCTGAGACTGGTTTAATGCAGCTCTCCATGCTAATCTATCCTACGCAAGCTCCTTCATCTTCCAGTACCTACTGCAACCTACATCCTTCTGAATCTGCTTTGTGTATTCATCTCTTGGTCTCCCTCCACCATTTTTTCCTTCCATGCTGCGCTGCAATGCTAAATTTGTGATCCCTTGATGCCTCAGGACATGTGGTACCAACCGATCCCTTCTTCTAGTCAAGTTGTGCCACAAACTTCTCTTCTGCCCCATCCTATTCAATACCTCCTCATTAGTTACGTGATCTACCCATCTAATCTTCAGCATTCTTCTGTAGCACCACATTTCGAAAGCTTCTATTCACTTCTTGTCCAAACTATTTATTGTCCATGTTTCACTTCCATACATGGTTACACTCGATACAAATACTTTCAGGAACGACTTCCTGACATTTAAATCTATACTCGATGTTAACAAATTTCGCTTCTTTAGAAGCGCTTTCCTTGCCATTTCCAGTCTACATTTTATATCCTACTTCGACCATCATCAGTTATTTTGCTTTACTACTCTAAGTGTCTCATTTCCTAATCTAATTCCCTCAGCATCACCAGACTTAATTCGACTACATTCCATTATCCTCGTTTTGCTTTTGTTGATGTTCACCTTATATCCTCCTTTCAAGACACTGTCCATTCCATCCAACTGCTCTTCCAAGTCCTTTGCTGTCTCTGACAGAATTACAATGTCATCGGCGAACCTCAAAGTTTTTATTTCTTCTTCATGGATTTTAATACGTACTCCGAATTTTTCTTTTGTTTCCTTTACTGCTTGCTCAATATACAGATTGAATAACATCGGGGAGAGGCTACAACCCTGACTCACCCCCTTCCCAACCACTGCTTCCCTTCCATGCCCCTCGACTCTTATAACTGCCATCTGATTTCTGTACAAATTATAAATAGCCTTTCGCTCCCTGTATTTTACCCCTGTCACCTTTAGAATTTGAAAGAGAGTATTCCAGTCAACATTGTCAAAAGCTTTGTCTAAGTCTACAAATGCTAGAAACGTAGGTTTGCCATTCCGTAATCTTTCTTCTAAGATAAGTCGTAAGGTCAGCATTGCCTCACGTGTTCCAGTATTTCTACGGAATCCAAACTGATCTTCCCCGAGGTCGGCTTCTACCAGTTTTTCCATTCGTCTGTAAATAATTCGCGTTAGTATTTTGCAGCTGTGACTTATTAAACTGATAGTTCGGTAAATTTCACATCTTTCAACACCTGCTTTCTTTGGAATTGGGGTTACTATATTCTTCTTGAAGTCTGAGGGTATTTCGCCTGTCTCGTACATATTGCTCACCAGATGGTAGAGTTTTGTCAGGACTGGCTCTCCCAAGGCTTTCAGTAGTTCTAATGGAATGTTGTCTACTCCTGGAGCCTTGTTTCGACTCAGGTCTTTCAGTGCTCTATCAAACTCTTCACGAAGTATCGTATCTCCCATTTCATCTTCATCTACATCCTCTTCCATTTCCATAATATTGTCCTCAAGTACATCGGCCTTGTATAGACCCTCTATATACTCCTTCCACCTTTCTGCTTTCCCCTCTTCGCTTAGAACTGGGTTTCCATCTGAGCTCTTGATATTCATACAAGTGGCTCTCTTTTCTCCAAAGGTCTCTTTAAGTTTCCTGTAGGCTGTATCTATCTTACCCCTAGTGAAATAAGCCTATACATCCTTACATTTGTCGTCTAGCCATGCCTGCTTAGCCATTTTGCACTTCTTGTTGATCTCATTTATGAGACGTTTGTATTCCTTTTTGCCTGCTTCACTTACTGCATTTTTATATTTTCTCCTTTCATCAATTAAATTCAATATTTCTTCTGTTACCCAAGGATTTCTACTAGCCCTCGTCTTTTTACCTGCTTGATCCTCTGCTGCCTTCACTACTTCATCCCTCAGAGCTACCCATTCTTCTTCTCCTGTATTTCTTTCCCCCATTCCTGTCAATTGTTCCATTATGCTGTCCCTGAAACTCTGTACAACCTCTGGTTTAGTCAGTTTATCCAGGTCCCATCTCCTTAAATTCCCATCTTTTTGCAATTTCTTCAATTTTAATCTACAGTTCATAACCAATAGATTGTGGTCAGAGTCCACATCTGCCCCTGGAAATGTCCTACAATTTAAAACCTGGTTCCTAAATCTCTGTCTTACCATTATATAATTTATCTGATACCTTTTAGTATCTCCAGGATTCTTCCATGTACACAACCTTCTTTTATGATTCTTGAACCAAGTGTTAGCTATGATCAAGTTATGCTCTGTGCAAAATTCTAACAGACGGCTTCCTCTTTCATTTCTTAACCCCAATCGATATTCACCTACTATGTTTCCTTCTCTCCCTTTTCCTACTGTCTAATTCCAGTCACCCATGACTATTAAATTTTCGTCTCCCTTCACTACCTGAATAATTTCTTTTATCGCATCATAGATTTCTTCACTTTCTTCGTCATCTGCAGAGCTAGTCGGCATATAAACTTGTACTACTGTAGTAGGCGCGGGATTCGTGTCTATCTTGGCCACAATAATGCGTTTACTATGCTGTTTGTAGTAGCTTACCTGCACTCCTATTTTTTTATTCATTATTAAACCTACTCCTGCATTACCCCTATTTGATTTTGTATTTATAACCCTGCATTCACCTGACCAGAAGTCTTGTTCCTCCTGCCACCGAACTTCACTAATTCCCATAATATCTAACTTTAACCTATCCATTTCCCTTTTTAAATTTTCTAACCTATCTGCCCGATTAAGGGATCTGACATTCCACGCTCCGATACGTAGAATGCCAGTTTCCTTTCTCCTGATAACGACGTCCTCTTGAGTGGTCCCCGCCCGGAGATCCGAATGGGGGACTATTTTACCTCCGGAATATTTTACCCAAGAGGACGCCATCATCATTTAACCATACAGTAAAGCTGCATGCCCTCGGGAAAAATTACGGCTGTAGTTTCCCCTTGCTTTCAGCCGTTCGCTTTACCATAACAGCAAGGCCGTTTTGGTTAGTGTTACAAGGCCAGATCAGACAATCATCCAGACTGTTGCCCCTGCAACTACTGAAAAGGCTGCTGCCCCTCTTCAGGAACCACACGTTGGTCTGGCCTCTCAACCGATACCCCTCCGTTGTGGTTGCACCTACGGTACGGCTATCTGTATCTTTGAGGCACGCAAGCCTCCCTACCAACGGCAAGGCCCATGGGTCATGGGGGGAGGTACTACATCATAGGCGGCGATTTTAATAGCGTTGGATCCAGCGGACCAAACATCGCAGTACTCTGCATGCCCGGCACTACGGGCATTCGCGCGAGAGCTGGCGCTACACATGTGGCATCTCCTTCACGGGGGCCATGTGGCTTACCAAACGAATTCTACCGCGCCTTCTATCACCTGATGGGTGCTCAGTGGGTTGAGATGTTTCAAGACCTACTCCGCAACGATTTTACCGTCGCCACAGATTTCCTCGAAGGCATCATGATACCAGTTCCCAAACCGAGCAGTTCTCATCACTGTCAAGACTATCGTCCTCTCACGCTCCTGAACGCGGATTATAAACTTTTCGTCCGTATCCTCCGCACACGACTTCAGACCACCATCGGACAGATGATCCATCCTGACCAGAGGTGTTTAGGCGGTGACAACAACATCCACAGGGCTCCTGGCGCCTACGTCAAGGCGCTGGCGGCGGCCTGCTGCCTCCGAGGCGCTCTTGTCGCTGTCGAGTTTGATCACGCCTTTGATTGTATCGACCACAGTTTCCCTCACGCTATGCTCAAACGCATGGGTCTCTCGCAGGCGTCAGCAAGGGTGATCTTACGGTTAATCCATAGGGCGCGCTCCCGGATTATGATCAACGGCAACCAGACTGCACACATCATTCTTGGACGGTCGGTGCGACAGGGATGTCCTTTATCAGGAGTCTTATTTGCGGCGGCCCTCGAACCTGCACTGCATGACCTTCACCAACGAATAGAAGGCATCTACATTCGAGACGTGACCTTCCGATGTGCTGCCTTTGCAAATGAGATGGTGTTCTTGGCGCGGTCGGCCGATGAAATCCAAGCGACGCTTCAATGGTTGTGCTGCTACGGCGCGGTATCGGGCAGCGTCGTAAACATGCGCAAGACGAGATACATGGATGTCTCTGTACCCCACAGAGATCCCCTTCCAAAAGGTTCCTTCACGACAGCCACATATCGCCGGTTACTACAAAAGACACGGGCGCTGATCTGTGACAGCAGATTCCGTAATATAGATATGATTCTCCGAACGCGTTACGGCAATACTTACCTAGCACCCAAACTTAATTATTTTGCGCACATTCTTCCTCTGACAGTCTCCATGGCCCACACTTTAAAGTTGGCGTATGGACAGTGGTGAGTGCAGGTCATACCTTCAAAGTTCGATACACTACTTTAACGAAGCCTCCAATGGCAGGGGGCCTGTGGTTGACTCACGTCCACAACCGCGCGGGCATTGTACCTGAGGACGATGCGGCTCGCATGGACCGCGGCCAACAACAGCTTGACTGGGACGCTGCTACAGATCGTCGCGCCGCGAGACCTTCGTCCACCGGTCGTCGTGGGCTACATTGCTCCATCTCTCATCCACATCCGCGACTTCCTGGTCGAACTGAGCTACATGACCGACGATCTACCGACGACGAGGGCACCGAGAACGAGAGATTACTACCGCATCTATAAGTCTCGACAACCCCATAACAACATCGAACAACAACACACAACCATCCCCTGGACCAAGGTGTGGCGAGGCGTCCACACCCCATACCTGCCCACGTACGCTTGTTCCTTGTGGTAGCCGGCCGGTGTGGCCGGGCGGTTCTACGCGCTACAGTCTGGAACCGCGCGACCGCTACGGTCGCAGGTTCGAATCCTGCCTCGGGCATGGATGTGTGTGATGTCCTTAGGTTAGTTAGGTTTAAGTAGTTCTAAGTTCTAGGGGACTGATGACCAGAGCAGTTAAGTCCCATAGTGCTCAGAGCCCAAAACTATTAACATTAGAGAGACAGGCAACAATAAATATAACTGTTAAGTATTTTAATGCCGTGGATAATTACTAAAAACTGAATATTTAACCAACACATTTTTCCTGCATATTACGTGAAGTAAGATGTATTAACTCCATAATATCGTTAGCAGAGATGGTGCGCTCTTGTTGCGGCTCGCGACAGGTGCACCGATTCGCAGTGCCCAATGCCACCGCGATTTGTTTATGTTGGCTGAGCGTGGACACTGCAGCAGACGCTTCGCCGTAAACAGAAAGGAATCACCTTGGCTCTGACTGCAGTGAGCGGACATCACTGCCTGTATATTCTTATAGTAACCAACGTGAGACTCCACTCACAGCTGAAATGGAGCAACTGGAACGGGTATCATGTCATTAGTCATCAGAATATTAACCAGTTATGATCTGTCCACCCTATTTGAATCCCAAGAAAATAGGAACCTTCTTACAAAGTAATGTGAGGTGATATCAAAATTTATCCAACACACAAAAATTAAATACAGAGCTTTCATGCACGCAGTAGTAGCACACAAGGGAATATTACGTCTTGGCAGCGTATACTTCATTTCGTCCTCTCATATCAACGCCCTTGTTTTAGTATAAAATCAGAAAACAAACAAAAAACTAAAGTTTCTGAGAAGCATGAAAGTCATTTTCTCTTCTCATGTCATAGCTTTTGTTTTAGTATGAAGTGAAAAATAAATAGTTTGGGATTTTGAAGTATAATATGAGAACGGATACTTATCGTAGGCCCTATCGGAAACGTAAAAAGCAGGAAGCTCTCCATTCTTTTGTCCAACAATCTTTTTCTTTTCATGCATTACTGACGCTCGCAGATTCTTATTTAAGGACTTGCGGACATTAAGTTCTTCAGCGAAATGAGCCTTAGGTTATTGTGCTAATTACGGTATGGAAAAAATGCAACAAAGACGAGTTCCCCTAGAACAGTGAAGATATTTGCACATGGCTGTAATCAGCAACGACTGCCAGCTGCCACAACACTTTACAGAATTCATGCTGCAGGCAACAGAACTGTGAGTGCACTTCAGGCTTCATTCAGTAAGTCGTCAGGAGTCGATCGGAAACGTCTAATTAACGTCGCTTTCCGAGTCATATACAATCCAAAATGAGGTGTTATTAAGGTAGTTAGTGTTCAAGCAACTTCACTTAGATAATACCCACATGAGTATTTCGATAGCCAAAAGAATCAGTTATTGGGAAACCATCTGGAACTACATTAATATCAAACTGCAAGAACTCGAGACAATACGTGGACTCTTCCCTTCGCTGTTATTTAGGATTATCTCTGTCCTAGGCTTAAAGCAAGTGGAAGTTCACGTTCATGAGGCGCTTTCCACTATTCTTGACAATCATCAGCAACTTGTAATCACTGCGAGTAACAACTGTGTGATGATAATGGTACTGATGGTCAGTGGATGTGGTGGTGTTATGCTGTCAAACTGCTTACAGTAACGTTAATGGTGGCGCACATAATCTAGCGCTGACTGCCTAAGTAAATATAGTGTGGTACTGTCGTCGCTTCACTTTATTTGGCATCCGATTTAACGAACACAGTATTCCATTCACGAACTGCTAATGATACAGTATGACTACAGAGATCATCTGGCGGGTATTAAATTAGTTCTGTAGTGAATTGCTTGAAAAATATTACCGTCAGCTATGCAGATGAAGTAACTCACTACACAGGGATTCTATTTTGCAATTGGTTAAGTGATCAGCTCGCTGCAATCCTGCGTCTATTGTTCGTAAATACTTGTATACTGACCATTCGTTATTTGACTAAATATGCGCTACAATCGGTTTTGCATGTATATGACATGGGCTAGCGCCATCACAAAGCAATGACTAAGGAATAGATGCCGTTGAAGTCCCGTTACAATGATGGCAAGACAAATGTTCGCAAATCACGTGTATTGCCTCAAAAAAAATTGCATCTTAAATATCTCATGAAAGACGTACACGCTGTCATTGGGCGTTGAAATACAGCAACGGCGGCCGATGAACATTCATGCTGGACCTGGGTTCGAACCTGGACGTCCTGCTTACGAGGCAGACGCGCTGCCTATTGCACTATTTTTTTTATTTTTTCTCTTTTTTATTTTTTATTATTTTATTTTTCCTCGCACTTGTCACCCGCTCACATTTATTGCACTATATCTTCTTTTGTTTTTTTATATATTTTATTGGCTTTGAGAAAACTTTCAGTAACAGGCAGGCGGAGGCAAGGACGGCAGGGGTTGATCTGAGGCCTGGCCACAATGCCTTCCCCATACCTGTCACTGAATAACTCCATTATTCCCATGTATTCCATGTTTGTTCCCACATATGCCTTAAACTGTAGAAAAAAACTGAAGTTGTAATTAAAGTAAAATAAATTACAGATTGCCGCTTCCAATGGCGTTCGTTCCTTGTAGGACATAACTCATAACAGGCAAAAGGGCGACGGAAAAATACATAACGCACTATCGGGACACAACGACCAACCTGGCTGCAGGACCTATCTAACACACGCTCCTCGTCAGACGCAAATTCCCATCTTTGCCGCATACCACATACGCAGTAACCGCCCCCCCCCCCCCCCCGCCCCCGCCCCACCGACCATTGTTCCACTCCGCTCGCAGCTCCGCTGTATTTCCACGAGGGTTCGGACGTTGATGTGAGTCTAGCACTGAAACCATTCGATGGCCCGTAGGGACCTGAATAATTATACAGGATGTTTCAGGAGGAATAGTAAATATTTTAGGAGATGGTATTATAGACAAACTGAAGAAAAAATACCTCATAACATATGTATAATTTTTATTGAGTGCATACAACTGGGTTCAATGCATTTTCGTTTCGTTGATGGCCCTTAAAGGACCCCGTTGTCCACACTTCCTTGAAAATGAGCTTCCAACATTATTTCAAGAGGTTCCTTTGGCTACAAGAATGCGTACGTTCCTCCAGCATGACGAGACACCTGCACATTCTAGTCGTCAGGTGACACATCATCCAAACCTAACATTTCCCGGAAGATGGATCAGTAGATGTGGGCACTTTTCTTGGACACCAAGGTCCCCGAACCTTATCCCTTTGGAATTATGCCTGTGGGGATGGTTGAAAGGCGAAGTCTACAAAGAAAAAGTAAACCTACGAGCCGATTTGATCGTTTGGATTATGAATAGTGCAGCCCTCATAAAAGAACACAAGGACGACCTTAGAAGAGTTACACGTGGTGTTATCAAGATAAGTTAAAAGTGCATGGAAGGTGGTGGGGGAATTTTCGAAAATCAACTCTGAAAGTCATTTGCCTTTGCTTTGAGCTTCTTAGGGTTGCGTACTAACAGCTGTATCTCTGTACTCAATAAATAGTGGACAGATTTATATGGAATTTTTAATGCAATTCGTCTATACTACCACCTGCCTAATTTCAACTATTCCTCCTGAAATACCCTGTATATGCATAAATGTGTGGCATCTGTTCTTTCGGACATGTCCGAAAGAAATAACACCACGAATCCGGGTTCGAACCTGGTCAGGCACAAAGTTTTATCTGCCGCGGTAACTGTATTTTAACGCCCTGTGACAGCCTGGACATCTGTCCTTCGATATTTAAGTGATTAACAAGGCTGTCTACGCGACGTCGTCTTTAGTCGATATTCGACAATTTGGGAACAAACTTTGCTGATACACGTTTCATGCCCGAAACATCCGAAAAAATTCTTGGCGTGAGCCAAAGGATATACCAACATCATCTACAACTTCTCTGATGGTAATTCGGCTATTTTCCAAAAACATTTGCTTTACTTCCTCCACGTTGTCTGTTGTGGTTGGCAGGAGTGCCAACTCGTATAACTGAAGGAGGCCGAAATGCACGCGTTTTAGCTCACGCAGGCTGGCGTGAGGTCTGGAACATGACAAGGGAATTAGAATTGAGAAAAACGGACGTAGCTGGTGGAATCCTTAACTTTAATCCATTAATGACGAACGTCGCTCTTTATGGTAAATGATTCATAATATCAATAGTACGGATACTGGCGCCTTGCTAGGTCGTAGCAAATAACGTAGCTGAAGGCTATGCTAACTATCGTCTCGGCAAATGAGAGCGTATTTTGTCAGTGAACCATCGCTAGCAAAGTCGGCTGTACAACTGGGGCGAGTGCTAGGAAGTCTCTCTAGACCTGCCGTGTGGCAGCGTTCGGTCTGCAATCACTGATAGTGGCGACACGCGGGTCCGACGTATACTACCGGACCGCGGCCGATTTAAAGTCTACCACCTAGCAAGTGTGGTGTCTGGCGGTGACACCACATTCCTCCCCCGCAAATCGGCGTACGGTTGTGACATAAGGCTTCCGCCCGCCGTGGGGAGGACCCGATGTTGACGTATGTGACGAGGTGGGGAGCCTAACAACAGGCGAGGCTGTGCCACCCGCACCCTGCCATTCGGACCGCGAGGAGCTAGGAAACCTGCTCCAGGGTGCACCCCAAAATGCGGTGTATGCGCCCGTAGAGAGACAGGAGGGGCCGAAGGGTCGACCTCCATCGGGCCGGGGCACCCGACGGGCGAAGACGACATATGGTCCGCAGCGGGCAAGAGTTCCGTGTCGGAGGACAACTGATCGCGGGAAGCGGTCGGCGGCTCGTGACCCAGGAAGGCGTCCGGCGGTTGCAGCGACGCGTCCACTGAGGGTGTCGCCGGCGGGAGAACAGGCGGCGGCGGCGGCGCGTCGCCATGGGGCAAAATGCAAGGTAGCGTCGGTAGCACCTGGGGCTGAGGCGAGCCAGTAGATGGGTCCCTGGGGCGCTGACCGGACGGCACCGTCGCTGAAAGCAGACGGCGAGCGGCAGATCCCGTGCGACGACAGAGGCGCAGCTGATTGAGATGCCGATGCACCTCACCAGAGGCCCCCAAAACCAGATACAGAGCGCTGCCGAGGCAGCGAAGAATGCGCCCTTATAGCCAACGCCGTGAACCTCGATAGTGGCGATAGTAGACAACATGGGGCAAAATGGAAGGCAGCTTCGGTAACACCTGGGGCTGAGGCGAGCCAGTAGGTGGGGCCCTGGGGCGCTGACCGGACGGCACCGTCGCTGAAAGCAGACGGCGAGCGGCAGATCCCGTGCGACGACAGAAGCGCAGCTGATTGAGATGCCCATGCACCTCACCAGAGGCCCCCAAAACGAGATACATAGCACTGTCGAGGCAGCGAAGAATGCGCCCTTCGAGTCAAAGCAGGTGTCCGCCGCTCCACAGGAACCTGATGCGGCGGATGTAGCAAAGACATCAAGGTTCGATGACGACGACCGTGGAGCAACTCAGCCGGCGAGCGACCATCTCGGGGCTGAGAGCGATACGAGGACAATAAGAGCAATAACTCGTTCTCCCGAGAATGCGACTCTTTCAACTTCAACATCTGTGACTTCAAAGTCCTAACCAATCGTTCAGCGGCACCGTTTGACTGCGGCGAAAACGGCGCGGACATTAGATGTTAAATACCATTGGCCTTGCAGAATGACTGAAATTCCGCGGACATGAATTGTGGGCCATTGTCGGAAACAATAGTCTGTGGAAGACCTTCATTGCAAAAGAGAGCGGATAACGCTTGGAAGGTGGCAGATGACGTCGTGGAAGACATCCGGACAACAAAAGGAAAATTACTGAATGAATCTACCACAAACAACCATCGAGCATTCCAGAATGGACCAGCAAAATTGATGTGTAAGCGTTGCCAAGGGGATGTGGCTTTTTGCCATGCAAAGAATTTCCGCGGTGGTGCTGATTGTTGTTCGGCACACACCATGCAAGAAGAGCACATATTAGTAATCGCGGCATCGATTCCGAGCCAAGTACAGTGCTGACGAGCAAGTTGTTTCGTTCTCACTATACCCCAATGTCCTTGGTGGAGAAGCTGTAAGACAGAGGACTGTAACGAACGTGGTACTACGACCCTGGACTGATCGTTATCAGAACGCAACAGCAAAACACCACGTCGTACAAAAAGTCGCTCCTTGTGAGCAAAAAATCGGCGAACCAACGGGTCCCCGATCCGTGACTTTGACAAGGGCCATTGCGTAGCAATAAAACGCAGAACGGTAGCAAGGACAGGATCGGCAGTTGTAGCTGTAGCTACACGACGAAAATCAATCGGAAACGATTCGACCACGTCATCGGTTTCTGCATCAATGAACATGCAAGCAAGTTCGGAGGAATCGAATGCCCTATCCTCAGCAACAGGCAAGCGGGACAACGCATCGGCGTTCCGTGCTTAACAGTGGACCGATACAAGATATCGTAGTGGTACTGCGAGAGGAAAATAGACCAGCGAATGAATTTCTGAGCTGTACGTGGAGGTACAGGCTTGGTCGGATGAAAAAGCGATGTCAAAGGTTTGTGGTCTGTGATTATGGTAAAGTGACGACCATACAAGAAATCATGAAACTTTTTAACACCAAATACGAGAGCCTATGCTTCTTTCTCGATCTGTGAATAATTTCTTTGCGCAGACGAGAGCAATTTGGACGCAAAGGCAATAGGGCGATCGTGCGATCCATCTTTGTGCGGAAGCACAGCACCGATCCCGAAATCCGATGCATCCACCATCAACAAAAGGGGCTTCTGGGGATCGAATGGCGTAAGGCAAGCAGTGGAAAGCAACGCCGATTTCAACTGGCGAAAGGCGCGTTCGCATTCCGTCGTCCAGACGAACGGAACACCTTTACGGCGTAAGCGATGAAGCGGAGCTGAAATGGTAGAGGCGTGTGGGATATAACGGCAATAATAATTAATTTTTCCCTGCATTCCCTGTAGCTGCTTCAAATTCTGCGGCGAAGGCAAGTATTGAATGGCACGAAGGTGCGTGGGACTGGGATGTGGGCCTTGGGCATTGAGTACATGTCCCAAGTATGGCAAGTCCCGAGCAAAAAACACATTTATCCTTTCGCAAGCGAAGACCATTTTCCCGCAAGACCTGAAATAATGTTCTGAGATTGGCCAAATGTTCTTCTTCCGTCTTTCCGGAGATCACAATATCGTCCAGATAATTAGCTGCAGTAGGCACAGACGCACAAACAGTTTGTAGATATTGCTGAAACAATGCAGGAGCGGATGCACACCCGAATGGCAGTCGTTTGAATCGATACAAACCAAGATGCGTGTTAACCACCAAAACGCGCTGGGATTCTTCGTCCACCGGTATTTGCAAGTACGCATCTGCGAGGTCCAACTTCGAAAAATATTTACCCGGGCACAGTTTGTCAAAAAGATCTTCCGGGCGGGGTAAAGGAAAAGTTGCAATCACTAGTTGTGGATTCAAGTTGCCTTGAAGTCCACACAAAGTCTCAATTTTCCGGAAGGTTTTGGCAAAATTACTAAGGGTGATGCCCAGTGAGAAGCCTGCACACATTCAATTACACCTTGTGATTACAGATCGTGTAATGTTTTTGCTACCTCATCACGCAATGCGTGGGGAACAGTGCGCGCTCTGAAAAATTTCGGTTGCGCGTTTACTTTCAGTTCCAAATGTGCTTTATAGTTCTTAGTGCAACCGAGGCCCGGTGCAAAAATGTCTGCAAATTCTTCACATAGACGAGAAACACTGTCTGAAGGCACCGTCTGGTTCACTGATAGGACCTGATTTACTATAGACAAGTTAAACAACTGAAATAAATCTAAACCAAACAAGTTCACTGCAGAAGAAGAACGAAGGACGTAAAATGACACAAGTTTTGTTTGTCCTTTGTATGTTGCAAGAAGGCAACACTGTCCTAACACAGGGATACGTTGACCAGAATAACTACGTAACCTAACATTTGCGGCACGCAACGGAGGTGTGCCCAGCAGTTTGTAAGTGTCTTGATTGATCAGTGAAACTGCAGCTCCTGTATCGAGCTGGAATGATATCACTTTGCCGTGAATGTCCAAGTCTACAAAAAGTTAATTATCCTGCTGACGACAAGAGCGACTGTCTCGTGCGACGTCAACTGACACTGGTACATAATCACTTGCGACTGGACGGGAGTTCCGGCGACGTCGACGCACACTATTTTTGGGACGAACACAGTCACTGTTAGAGATAGTGGCACTGGGCGGAGTGGAATGAACTAGATGAATTTCCATGGGCGAAGTTTCGCGAGCCTGAGTATCCTTGGTTCGATTCCGATTCCGGCTCGAAGCAAAGGACCTGGAACGGTTTTGAGCTTCCGATCTGAGCTTTTTCTGGCAAACACTCTGAACATGTCCTTTTTTATTACAATACAAGCAAATAGCTTGGCGTGACGGGCAATTCTCACGCGAATGTTTACTAGCACACCGCGGGCATGATTTTTTCACTGCATTTGCTTGCCTGCGCGGCACACGTGGCTGAGAGCCTGGCGGCAGTGGCGCGGCCGGGCGCGAGCGCTGTTTACTGCTCCGTGCAGCTCACCCGACGGGCCGGTTAACCTGACACACTGCTGGCGAAGTTTCAAATGATTCCTGAGCAAAGTTAAGTGTGTCCTGCCGATCCAATATGTCCATCACTTGTTTAAGGGAGGGATTTACTAGATTCAAAATCTGTTCCCTTATACGAACATCAGAAACGTTCTGTGCAATTGCATCACGTACCATAGTATCTGAATAAGGGAGTCCACATTGACACTCAAAAGCACAATCCCTAGTAAGGCCTTGCAAGGTTGCAACCCAATCCCGATTAGTCTGACCTGCCGTACGTTTTGTACGGAAGAAGGTATACCGTTTGGTAACTACATTGACTGAGTCTTTGAAATATGCATCTAATGCACACAAAATTTCTTCGTAGGACAGAGTTGCTACGTCGCGTCGGGGAAATAATTTGACTATCACACGGTACGTGGTCACCCACGATAACAAAAAAGGCTGCCGCTCGTTACCTTGAATTCTGTAGGCGGCGAGATGGAATCCAAATTGGCGTGACCACTCCGTCCAGCTTTCCAGTGCCGCATCAAAAGGTCGAAAAGTGGGTGCAACAGCGTATTGTGGCTGCGTTAGCGGTGAAGCGGATGCTGCCGCATCGATTTGCATCGCACGTTGACCCTGGACGAGCTGTCCAAGGGCATCCAGTAAGGCCTGCGTCTGCTGATTCTGTAAGCGATAAAATTCGGACAGTACATCTGGAGATTGTGGCGAAGCCATTA
Organism: Schistocerca gregaria; assembly: GCF_023897955.1. Classification (NCBI taxonomy): domain Eukaryota; kingdom Metazoa; phylum Arthropoda; class Insecta; order Orthoptera; family Acrididae; genus Schistocerca; species Schistocerca gregaria. The sequence goes on along the minus strand of NC_064931.1, from coordinate 439,041,270 downwards.
CACAAGTAAACCAGGGCAATTTAGAGAAGAACACATTTACTCTCGTCGCCAATGTTGTGGTTGGCAGGAGTTCCAACTCGTATTACTAAAGGAGACCGAAATGCACGCGTGTTAGCTCACGCAGGCTGGCGTGAGGTCTGGAACATGACAAGGGAATTAGAATTGAGAAAAACGGACGTAGCTGGTGGAATCCTTAACTTTAATCCATTAATGACGAACGTCGCTCTTTATGGTAAATGATTCATAATATCAATAGTACGGATACTGGCGCCTTGCTAGGTCGTAGCAAATAACGTAGCTGAAGGCTATGCTAACTATCGTCTCGGCAAATGAGAGCGTATTTTGTCAGTGAACCATCGCTAGCAAAGTCGGCTGTACAACTGGGGCGAGTGCTAGGAAGTCTCTCTAGACCTGCCGTGTGGCAGCGTTCGGTCTGCAATCACTGATAGTGGCGAAACGCGGGTCCGACGTATACTACCGGACCGCGGCCGATTTAAAGTCTACCACCTAGCAAGTGTGGTGTCTGGCGGTGACACCACATTGTCGTCAGTAACTGATGAGCTAAAGCGTCCAATGCGGTTGTCGTCTTCAAGGTCTTCTCGACCCTCTTTGAAACGTTTATACCACTCGTACACTCTTGCCTTACTGATATTAGATTCGCCAAAAGCCACAGTCAACATATCGAATACAGTACTGTACTTTATTCCATTTTTGAAGCGAAATTTAATGTAAATGCCTTTGTTGTGTATATAGTTCTGCGCAGTCAGCACGTACACAACTTTCCCAATAGAGCGCGCCCCGCTAAGCACAACAGCGCAGGCGCAGCACTCGTCCGTCTCCGCACTACGAGATGGCGCTGTCTTAGAGACGGACCAAATTCTGCTTCCGCCGATCCGCGTATTAATATGTAACGCAGCCAATGAGATTGCTGCTAACGTAGAACGTTTTCTTCTCGCGGATCACATTCGCGCAGTGATACCTAACCGTGCAAGGTATTATAACGAGTGTACATACCCCCGATTAGTCTGTCTGCATTTGTCTGCAACAGTCTACATTAGTCTGTACCAGTCTATAGTCAAGTTTCAGTCTGCGCCTAATAAGATTCCTGTACATAGCCATGAAGAGAAATGTATAGACACTTTGTCAAGTATCAGAGATATGTGAGAATAAGATTAACGTACCAAGAACAAAGGAACTTTAGATTGTCAATTGTAAATAGCATCCAGAACCAAGTTCTATTTTCACGGTATATTTCGGACATGGGTTTCTTATTCAAAGTTAATCTACAGATTTTCCAGTAAAACATCTAGAAGTCTGTAACAGGAATAGTGAAACAACCCATGTTTTGTAGTTACATTGTACAAGACAGCCACAATATTTCGCAAAAAATGCCTAGCTATATGGTCTAATAATATATGATATAAATGCAACTGTTTACACCTCAAACGCTTCCTGTGTAAAATAAACAATGCTCGTGATTGTAACTTCTTTTATTTGGATTTTAAAGAGTATTATAACCCAACCGCCTTTATTTGCTGTGCCATTTAGGTATTAATATGCCCGCCCGGTTGACCGTGCAGTCTAACGCACGGCTTTCCGGACAGGAAGGAGCGCCAGTCCTCGGCACGAATCCGCCCGGCGGATTTGTGTCGAGGTCTGGTGAGCCGGCCAGTCTGTGGATGGTTCTTAGGCGGTTTTCCATCTGCCTGGGCGAATGCGGGCTGGATCCCCTTATTCCGCCTCAGCTACACTATGTCGGCGATTGCTGTGCAAACAAGTTCTCCACGTACGCGTACACCACCATCACTCTACCATGCAAACATAGGGGTTACACTCGTCTGGTGTGAGACGTCCCCTGGGGGGTCCACCGGGGGCCGAACCGCACAATAACGCTGGGTTCGGTGTGGGGTGGCGGAGGGGTGAAGTGGACTGCGATAGTCGTCGTGGGGTTGCGGACCACTGCAGCTGCGGCGTGGACGGAGCCTCTCCGTCGTTTCTAGGTCCCTGGTTAACATAACATAACATAACGTAGTTATTATATAATGAGAATGCGAAGAGTATCATCAGATTTTCATGTGAAACATAAACAGACGGAAAAAAATCACAACACCGGAAAGGAGTTGTGTGACATAAACGAAAGTTGGTAGGCGTGTTTCTACATTTGAAAGATGATGTTTACTCAGATTTCGCGCCAGTCGCGTAAGAGTGGCAGTAGTAGCCGGACTATGAGCATGCCAATCAAGTTTGCTTTAAATACAAGCTGTAACGGTCGTGGCCATTTGGTTACCTTTGAGATTGGACGTGGTGAGTTGATGTTAGTCAAGAATGCCTTTAAGGCCACAAAGACGCCATTATCAGCACCTCACTGCGTCTGAATGAGGTCCTGTAATAAGGCTACGAGAAGTTGGACATTCCTCCTGATATACTACAGAATTACTTAACAGAAATGTAGCCATTATACATGACATGGCAACGGTGGTCACGAGAATGTTCGGTCGCAAAAAGACCGGGCTCCGGACGGCAAAAAATGGTGCAAATGGCTCTGAGCACTATGGGACTTAACATCTATGGTCATCAGTCCCCTAGAACTTAGAACTACTTAAACCTAACTAAACTAAGGACATCACACAACACCCAGTCATCACGAGGCATCCGGACGGCCACGTGGCACTACGGAGAGGATAGACCATCATGTTCAGCGCATGGCTCTGACGCATCGTTCTATATTTGCAGCAATATCGGCAGCAGTTGGCACCACAGTGACATAGCGAATTGTTACAAATCGGTTACTTAAGGACAGCTCCGAGGAAGATGCCCTGTTGTGTGCATTCCACTGACCCCAAACCACCGCTTTTGCAACTTCAGTGATGTCAAGCCAGAGCTTATTGGAGGAGAGGGTGTAGTTCTGTTGTGTTTTCTGATGAAAGCTGGATCAACCTCGGTGCCGGTTAGAAGGAGACCAAATGAGAGCGTGCAACCAATGTGTCTGCGTACTAGACACACTCGACCTACACCTGGAGATACGGTCTGGAGTGCGACTTCACATGACAGCAGGAGCACTTTCGTGGTTATCCTCACAGTAAATTTGTAGCCGACCGATGTGGCCGAGCGGTTCTGGGCGGTACAATCTGGAACCGCGCGACCGCTACGGTCGCAGGTTCGAATCCTGCCTCGTTCATGCATGTATGTGATGTCCTTAGGTTAGTTAGGTTTAAGTAGTTCTAAGTTCTAGGGGACTAATGGCCTCAGAAGTTAGGTCCCATAGTGCTCAGAGCCATTTGAACCATTTTTTTGTAAATTTGTACGTCAGTCTGGCGATCCGAGCTACTGTGCTGCCATTCCTGAACAGCATTCCAGGGAGTGTTTTCCAACAGGATAACGCTCGCCCATATACGTCTATAATAACCCAACATGCTCTACAGGCTGTCTACATGTTGGGCTGTCCGACCACCATATCTGTCTCCAGTCGAGGACATATGGGACATAATCGGACGACACTCCAGTGTCATGCGCAACCAGCGTTAACCGTCCCTGTATTGACGGACCAAGTGCAACAGTCATGGAACTCGATCCCACAAACTGACATTCGGCACCTGTACAACACAATTCATTTACGTCTGCATGCTTGCATTCAACATTCTGGCGTTTACACCGGTTATAAATGTACAAGCATTTCACATTTTCAGTGGCTTATCTCTAACGCTTACGTTAACCTGTGATCTTGCAATGTTGTTCACTTACTTATGTTACCTAGATAAATGTATTCCCGAAATTTTATCACTACATTAATTATTTTTTGGTGATATGATTTTTTCCGTCACCTTACTTTCTGTTTCCCTTGTGCAACTACACACAGTGTCTTGTTGCTCATGAATGCTCTATTCATTACATGTTACTGGACAGGAACGGTTTCTTTTTGAAAAAAAAGGGAAATTTACTTAACGCTTCCGGAGGTTTAGCAGCGTTTGAAGAGCACAGAGAAGAGCGTGCTTCCTTTACTTACAACCCTAGAAAGTGGGGACTTTTTCGTGTATACAGCCATTCTGTTCCGCAGTGACAGAGCACGGCTTATTCTCCAGCTGCAGAGAGAATAATTAGAGATGGAATATTATCCCATCTGAAGAAGAATCATGGATGAAATGAGCCGCGAGATGTTGAACGAAGCACGCTGGCGAATTCAGACATATCGCCGCTGTGATCTAAATGTCACAACGCTGAACTGCTGATGGATTTGTTACGTTTCTTCCCTTCAAGCATATCATTTCATCCAAGTCCGCCCCCGTTAGCTGAATGGTCAGCGTGACGGACTGTCAATCCTCCTGGCCCGGGTTCGATTCCCGACTGGGTCGGGGAATTTTCTCCGTCCAAGGACTGGGTGTTGTGCTGTCCTCATCATCATATCATCCCCATCGACTGCAGGTTGTCGATGTGCCATCAAATTGAAAGACCGGCACCCGGCGAACGGTCTGCCCGACGGGGGGCTCTAGCCACAAGATTAAATAAATTTTACCAAAAAGCCTCAAGGCAATAACTACATAGCAACAAGTTAATTCCATTAGCATTCATCCTCCGTTAGGGAAATTTTTGACGATGCCTTGTTTAGTAGTGAAGAACCTCCCAATATAGACTTCCAAATTTACTTTATCTAAGAAATAATGTTGAATCAAGGTATTTCCAGTTAATCCTGACACAGTCTCATTTTTCACGCGGTTTTTCGCTTCCGTCGTACTGATTATGTGCTTGAATAATGATTCACATTTCCGTCCAGTAAGTATGCCTAGTGCCATATGGTGGAGCCTGCCTATGTTTGTGTCTCTAATTTTAATAAATAAGGTGAAAGGCACTTTGTCGATAGTTGTGTATAAGTTATCAGTCTATCTTACATGTTGGTGGGTGATGGTTCCTTCTTGGGTGGCGTCGACACGTTGGTAATCGCAGCGTAGCAAAGGTTAACGATGTGGTGGAGCTTGTGGAAATATATAAAATGCCAGTACGAACTATCACTGTTTACACAGCGCGACCACAAGCCGAGTAGGAAGTGTTTACACCATCGTAGCTTGCTGACGTTCTCCCAGCCCCATCTCGGAGCGAAATGACTAGGATACTACAGAAAGTTCAAATGGCTCTTAGCACTATAGGACTTAACAGTTTGTTTAAAACCGACCCAGCTCTATCACTTGTTACGACTATGTTCAGTAAATGGGAGTCATCAATTTTTTGCTGCAATCTGATTTTGTAGTTCGATACACATGCATCCCACGTTTATTTACTATTTCACAAGCATCGCTGGGGTAGCGGTATGCTCTGTACGAGCTGAATTGTCACGTAATGCTATATTTATTTTCTGGGGACCGGTCAGCCTGCCCTGTTCGAAAGTAACCACAACCTGATGCTACGAGCTTTGACATCGGCGAAGCCCCTTTGAGCATGCTTTTACATTTACACTTTGTTTTACGCATCTTCATTGACTAAGACTAGCGTCACACTCACCTTACTTTTTACAGAAGAGGACGCTTTTAAACCAGCACGTACGCCATGCTGCTTGGCGAATACCTACATCGACTCCCTGCAGTCCTCATTACTTTCTTTCTGATTCACTATTCTATTCACTCTCGCTTTGGATTCATTTGGACCATTCTTTCTGGCTGTTGCAATGCGCATAAATCAACTTTTTTATGCCTTACACACGAAGTACATACTGCAACTACTTAAATCTGTTGCCTACATTATTGTCAACTCATCATCTTCTGAACGAGTTCCAGATCCGAATATGTACGTGTTTGAACAATTTTTTTCTTTATTGCTGTGTCATTCCACTCATGCCGTATGGACGTGGGTGGACTTCCAGTTGTACAAACGTCCCAGTCTCCAGAAAATGATTTTGAATTTACATGAGACAAAAAATGTATAGTGAAATGGGGAAATATTTTCAAATGTTTTAAAATTTTTAAAAAAATGAAGTTCGTGGATGGGATTTACCTGTTTATAAAATGAAACTGTTTTATTTTCTTTGTTTTTAATTAAAACAAAAAACTTAAAGGTAAAACAGAATCCCATAGGGAATATTTAAAAGTCGTTACAGACAGATACCGCTCTAAAAAAAGAAGCACTGCCATTTCAGTAAAAAGCTGTAGAACCAGCACTACCGAAAATATTTAGTGGAGCGGAAATGTGATGTTTTCTGTAGTGTTGTAGTGTGAGTTACAAACATAGGGATTCTTTGGGTAGTGTCTATGGAGATGACAGAACGTACTTACGGGGTTAGTGGGATGTGAGAGGGGGGTGGGGACTGGGATGTGAGCAGGGCCGTAGTATGAAGAGTAAACGGATGGGGAAAGATGGAGAGGGAAGAGAAACCACGATTTGGGGTTAAATAGGTGAGGAGAACTGCTAGTTGATAAGGTGAATAAGTATTGTGGCAAATTCCTTTGTCTAGGAAAGAAAGTCATTTGAAAATTCTGTGGAAAAGATTTGGAGTGAGTCTAACTGTACGGTTGTACAAATGTGTAGGTATAGATGCAGCAACCTACCAGGATTGTAAATTAGAAAGGGGACAACAGTATTGCTGGAGTCGAGTTAGAGGATAGATTAGGATTAATAGAAGTATTCAATGCGAGCGAGAAGAGGTGAGAGTTAGGGGAGATGGTAAAGAATTCGCATGCGGGAAAGTAAACGGATGCGGAAACCGAGCTGGAGTGCGTGGTTTCAAAGATTTGGAGAGAGTAGTGGAACTTTGGTGGAGCCAATATCCATGTGACATTGGTATATCAGAGCATACGTCAGACTAGTGTCTGTATGGTAATATGTATTGTTTTCTTTATTTTTGCTAAAACATCCCTGTATTTTACATTATAAACAAAAAAATTTTCGAATATAGCCTCCATTAAACATTGATAATTTCAATTTTGCTATAAATATTGTTTACTTTTAAGTAACAGTCAGGAGAATAGCCATATAAAAGAAAAATGTTTCCCAGTCCTTTATATATCTTCCCTCAGTTTCTAGACAGTTCACCGCTTCCGATTTTGAGGGGACTCCAGTAAGACGTTGATGACATATGTAAAGAAAGTAACTGTTGTGTGGTATTACTCAATAGGTATGCAACGCACGTAGCGTACAGGTAACACAGATACGACCTTAACTGACCAAAGTTGCTAGAAAAACTACCACAGTCTGCGCTTATTTATAACATTCTACAGTGGCCTACGGCAAGTTTACAAATCTAGGTCCGATCAGTTTTTGTAGGCAGGGAGGTGTGCAATCCGCATGTTCGGCCAACCAGTAGTTTTAGTTGTTTTAACAATTATTACGCTCGTAGCACCTTAATGCAGACAGTGACTGCGTGGATGTGAGGGCACGTGTTTGTGTGCCGCAGTACTAGACGCTGCCGACCTCGTGGCTGGCCGTTCGAGGAGGCCTTCCCTGAGACCAGACCTGGCGGCTCAGCAGCGCCCCTTCGCCAACCGCGCGTCGCGCCCGACGTCGCTGTCTACGGCGACGACCACGTGGAGCGCCGATTCGCCGTTGGCCACAGACGCCACGTTCCGCTTCCCGGAGACGCAGCAGCCGGCCCCTGCCCTGCGCCGCTCCCGGTCTGTAGCGAGCAGCTCGAGGCCCAGAACAAGGAACAGTACCGAGCAGCCCTTAACAGACTTGGACATAGGCGCGGTCTTAACACCGCCCTCACGCCCGCTACTCACTCGACAGAGCAGCGTACCACCTCAACGAGCTCTCTGCCAGTACCAGGTAATGACCCAGTCTTTTCTTTTTTTTCCTTTTACAAAATTGCTAATACGAGTGTAGGGCTGAACCTAACATTAATTTGCCATCAAAAATCAGTATGCTGAAGTACAAATTGAAACTGTATGTATCAGGGAAAGACACGTCTGTTTGAATGTTCCAGCAACTGTAATATGTTAGAATTTCTGCAAAGTAGTGATTTCCGCTTTTCTATTTTTGTGATTTAGTTGCGAGCATTCACTATTTTCAAAAGTTTTTGGAACATTGTTATTGGAAAAACAGGGATATTCATAATATTATAACATCTTTCAGTACACACAGTCGTGATCGCATTTAAATTGCTTATTTTTGTTTTCAGATGACGAGTTTCTATCTTCTAAGAGATCATCTTCAGATCTTACATTCCTTGACGACCGTAGGTCTATCTGTGAAGGCGTGGGGAACACTGCACTCACTACGTGCATCAAGGAATGTAAGATCTGAAGATGGTCTCTTAGAAGATCAAAACTAGTTATCGGAAAATAAAAATAAACTACTTAAACGCGATCACGACTGTGTGTATTGAAATAAATCCACTACTTTCTCATCGTTCTATCCTCACAGCTGCACATTTTAAAAATTAATATGTTACTTATGTGAAAGGAACCTCCTCATTAGATTTGAGGATGTCTCACGGTGACAGTCGGGTGTATTTATCACTGACGTCGACTGATATGTTGGTTAATAAAACTTTTCTATTTTTTACTTTAGATAACACCACAAACTACACACGTATTTACATTGAGGTGACACAAGTCACGGGATACCTTCTAAGATCTTGTCGGACTTTTTTCCCGGGGTAGTGCAGAAACTCGACGTGGCATGGACTCAAAACAAGTTGTTAAGAGTCCCCTGCAGACATTTTGAGCCATGCTGCCTCTATAGCCGTTCATAATTATTAAAGTGCTGCCGGTGCAGCGTTTTGTGCACGAACTGATGTCGCGATTATGTCCCACAAAACTTCGATGGGATTCATGTCGGGCGATCTCGGTGGCCAAACCTTTCGCTCCAACTGTCTCGAATGTGCTTCAAACCAATCACGAAGAATTGTAGCCCAGTGACATGGCATATTGTCACCCATAAAAATCCTATTGTTGTTTGGGAACAAGTACCCTAACATAACCAGTCCCAGTCAATCAATGATCGGTTCGGTAGGGCAGAGGACACAGTCCATTCCATGTCAACACATCCCACACCATTATGGAGCCACTGCCAGCTTGCACAGTGGCTTGTTGACAACATGGGCCCATGGTTTCGTGGGGTCTGTTCCACATTCTAACCCTACCATCGACTCTTATCAACTGAAATCTGGATACATCTGACCAGATCTCGGTTCTCCAGTCGTGTAGGGTCCAACCGATATGGCGACGAACCCAGGAGAGGGGCTGTAGGCGATTTCGTGCTGCCAGTAAAGGCACTAGCATCGGTCATCTGCTGCCATAGTCCATTAAAGCCAAATTTCGCTGCAACGTCCCAATGGACGCGTTCGTAATATGCCTCACATTGATTTATGCGGTTATTTCATGCAGTATTACTAGCCTGTTAGTAGTGACAACACTACACGAATGCCGCTGCTCTCGTTCGTTAAGTGAATGCTGTCTGCCTCTGCGTTATCCGTAGTAAGAGGTAATATCTGTAATTTGGTGTTCTTGGCACGCTCTTGACAGTGTGGATCTCGGAGTATTAGATTTCCTAACGATTTCTGAAATGGAATGTCCCATGCATCTAACTCCAACTAACATTTCCCATTCAATGACTGTTAACTCCAGTCGTGAAGTCATAATCATGTCGGAAAGCCTTTCACATGAATCACCTGAGTACAAATGCACCAAGGCACTGCTGTTGTGTATCTTGTGTGCGATATTAACGCCATCTGTACATGTGCACGTCACTATCCCACGACTTCTGTCACCTCCGTGCAAATCAAACAAAAAATTCACCATGTTCTATCATATTAAGTGACAATTAATGGGATGGCATCCGCCATTTCCTTTTAAACATCATGGGTACACCTAACCAGCGCACACGTTCGCATCCGTATTATTCACGCGGGAAAGAGCTCGCCAGTCAGTGCTATGTCTGGCTTAAACACTACTATCGCGCTGCATGTTATTACGTAACAAGGAAAGAATTCCTACATATTCCCAGAAGCCGAAACAAATGTTTTATGAGCGATCTGCCGACAGATAAAGAGCCATAAAGTATTGGGTTGGTTCGCAGCGTTTCTCCATATCTTTAATAAAAACAGCAGATACACATACCAGAGACTTTAGTCATCAGTAATATATTCTCCTTCACTATTCACAACAGTATGCCAACGCTGGGGCAACTTTTCGATTTCAATACTGTAGAAATCACTTGGTTGTGAGATGAAGAACATTTCGAGCCATATACGGAGCGCATTTTCACCCAAAAAGGAGGTTACTTTAAGGTTCTACGATAGAAATGGGAAAAGGTGGAAATCTGAGGGCGCAAGATCAGGTGAATATGGAGAATGCGGAATGACTTCCCAACCCAACTCCGGTGTAGTGTTTTTTGTCAGTCTACTAGAACGCAAGCGGGCGTTATCGTGGAGTAGCATCACTTCACACAGTATTCCTGGTCATTGTTCATGGACTACGCCTGCAAGGCGTCTCAGTTGTTGGTAATAAATGTCAGCACTGATGGTTACACCTTGAGTAAACAGTTCGTAGTACACCACATGGTCGTCATTCCAATAGATGCATATCGTTACCTTTTGTGTATGCGCACAGTTCTTTGTATGGGGTACTGCAGCTTTGTTTAGGCTCAACCATTCGTTTGTTTTCATTATGATAGCATAAAGACACCATTTCTTGTCACCAGTAACGATGCAGGACACAAACATTCTTGATGTTCAAGAGCCAATTGATGATCAGCAAGTAGGGTTGCACATGTGGCTACCCGCCGATTTTTGTGGTTTTGGCCTACAGCATTCTTCCGATTTTTTAACATTCCTCATTGCATGCAAATGGTGCACGATGGTAGAATGATTATGGTTCATCACATTTGCCAGTTCTCCAGTGTACTGTCGTGGATAATTGTGGATTAATACGTATAAAAGATCTTCATCAAATCCCGAAGGTCTTCCTGAACGTGGAGAGTGCTCTGTCCAGTGGCTTTATTCCTTAATACGGCGCCAATGTTTCTTGCTGCCTACACTGCTTCACCCCTCTACTGAACTTAAACAGAAGAATACGTCGGAAATGTCCCTATTTCCCCAGTTAGCACACCATTCTCTAGCGTCCACAGATCCACTAACTATCTCCAAATGACAAAACGTAAACTCTAATAGCAACAGTGCAACACAAATAAAAAATTACAATCGATTAATAAACCCATAGCATCCTGAATACCAATATGCAACACAAAAACGCTACGAAATTATTCACCAACCTAATAAAAGATCAGAAAGGAAAAAAATTACCATAACATAATCAATATAAAGAAACATTGAAAGATAGATGTTACTTGCGTGTATCTTTCATAATGTGGATGTTGCTAGCGTGTATCTTTCATAATTTCATTTTTTAGCTGTTGTCGGTTTATATTTAATCTTCATAAAATCCACATTGTTCTGGCACATGTCGACGTCTGGGGAACGATTCATATTCGACAAGATATTTTATTCTAATTTCTCATGTGAGTCCTGACATCAGCGGCCTCATTCTCTTCCACACCACGTTGCCACTTGTATGAAAACAGTAATGTGGTGTCATTGGGGCGAGTTTGAGGCGATTACTTCCTTCTTTTCCTCCACACGAGGGACAACGGAAATCCGTTAGCTTTCTTCACACCTTACCTACTGAAACGAGCCACAAAGCTTGCAATGCACATTTCCGCCGTTTTCAAAACCTAGACTTTCGATTGGTGCAGGGAAGATTGCGTGAAGAAGCTTCCAAAAGTGCTAAAAGTGGTCTGTCCTCGAGCACGGAGGCCGTTAGTATCCCGTGCGTTTGGCGGTCACTCTGACTGGCTTAGCGTCGCTCGTTGTGTAGGGGGCCGTGGAGATTGGCCCAAATTGATTCCATTGTGAGATTTTTGCTCTGGCTCAGCGTCCAGTGGGAGGATGCTAGGTTCTGGCACGTCAGACTGTCGTTCCAGGCTACATTGCGTACAGACGTTTCTGCTAGAAAGTGATTCCAAGTGTAAATTCGGAATGAAATTTGTAAGTTAGTACGCCATCAAACCTGGTGCTATCAGCGTCGCCAAGTGTAGGGAGTGATTTACTATATTCGTTTTGTTTATCGGAACTATATATTAATTACTTCGTGTGAATACTTAGATCGAGCGAGTGGATCTTTTGTTAGCCACGTGCCACTCATATCGCCACAGCAAGAAGTCAGTGGAGCATCTGGTACTGACTCTTCTCTTTAGTTTCTCAAACATGGTTAGGGTTGCGAAGTACTCACTCTGCAACATTTTTGGTATTAAGGTCGAGAGAGTCTGTATTTGTTTTAAGATGGAATCGATCGCCACGTGGTCATGGAACCATTTGCCTTCTTAGATTCTGTTGTGTACATGTCCGCTTTCCTATCACAGATCAAATTTATTCTGTGAGATGAGGAAATCCCGCATTGATTTCTCGCAACCAAGACATATTCACATTCAATACTTGTAGGAAAGTTGTAAGTAACATGTTTAATATGTACAACGAATTACGCTTCATTCTTGTAATAAATGGTTAGTCGATTGAACACGAAATCAACTATCATGATAAATAACTCTGTATCCGAGAATGCAGGCTTTCTCGGCGAATCTTGAAGATAAATTCTTCTCGGGTTGACAGCCGAATCAATGCGTTGTTCTCCAGCAACGTTTCAGCAAGTTTCTTACTTGCCATCTTCAGGCGAAGATGGCAAGTAAGAAACTTGCTGAAACGTTGCTGGAGAACAACGCATTGAATCGGCTGTCAACCCGAGAAGAATTTATCTTCAACTCTGTATCCCCCTCCATCACAGAGTATCCAATCGCTATTTCAATGAATATCAAATAAATTCGCCAGTGCACGGCTGTACTGTGTCTCAGCATTTTCGTCGAATGCATATATTTCTTTATCACTCAGGCTTAAAAGAGTAGTGTAGGTTCTAATCTTTCAATTCGAATCACTCATGACAGTCCAGCCGTTGCACCTGCAGTCAATGTCCAATCCGCCCATGGATCGCGCCACAAGTGAAATCCTACTTTGTTTTTATTATTATTATTATTATTTTATTGGCTTTCGTAACGTGCCCATACATCCATCTCAACACAGAAAATGTAATTCACTCCTACATCTGCATGGCTACTCTGCAGTTCACACTTAAGTGCCTGACTGAGTTCATCGAACCACATTCACAACAGTTCCGTATCATTCCATTCTCGACCAGTGCGCGGAAAAATCGAACACCTATATCTTTCCGTGAAAGCATTGATTTCCCTTATTTTCTTATGATAATCGTTTCTCCCTATGCAGATCGGCGCCAACAAAATAGTTCGCATTCGGAGGAGAAAGGTGGTGCTTGAAATTTCGTGAGATCCCGCCGCAACGAGAACCATTTTTGTTTTCACGATGTCCACCCCAAATCCTGTATCACGTCCATGTCACTCTATGCTCTTTTTCTCGATAATACAAGATGCGTTGCCCTTCTTTGAACTTTCTAGGTGGACTCCGTTAATCCCATGTGGTAAAGGTCACAGACCACGCAGCAGTACTCCAAAAGAGGACGGACAAGCGTAGTATAGGCATTTTCTTTAGTAAATCTATTGCATCTTCTGAGTGTTTTGCCAATAAAACGCAGCCTTTGGATCACCTTCCCCACAAAATTTTCTGTTTTCTTTTTAATTTAAGTTGTTCGTAACTGAAACTAGGTATTTAGTTGAATTTACAGCCTTCATATTGAAACTTCCTGGCAGATTAAAACTGTGTGCCCGACCGAGACTCGAACTCGGGACCTTTGCCTTTCGCGGGCAAGTGCTCTACCATCTGAGCTTCCGAAGCACGACTCACGCCCGGTAATCACAGCTTTACTTCTGCCAGTATCCGTCTCCTACCTTCCAAACTTTACAGAAGCTCTCCTGCGAAACATGCAGAACTAGCACTCCTGAAAGAAAGGATATTGCGGAGACATGGCTTAGCCACAGCCTGGGGGATGTTTCCAGAATGAGATTTTCACTCTGCAGCGGAGTGTGCGCTGATATGAAACTTCCTGGCAGATTAAAACTGTGTGCCCGACCGAGACTCGAGCTCGGGACCTTTGCCTTTCGCGGGCAAGTGCTCTACCATCTTTTTTATTAAAGAGTGTTCAGTTATGAGTAGGTGGAGACAAGGCGGGCAGGGGTCGGAACCCGAGGCCTGGCCGCAATGCCTCCCCCGTCCCGTCCCTGAATCACTCGCTCAAACAAGCTTTGTTATTTATGTTTGTTTTATTTTATTATTTTTATTATGTTTTTTTTTCACCAGGAACAGGGTAAATGAACAAAAGATCTTTATTGGTACAAACTTAAATACAAGAAAAATGCCATCCTTCCGGCGAAAATAACACAAGACATGATACTCGTACAAGGTGAGCAAGTTTTTTAGTATGAACAAGGTGTAGGGAAAAAAAACTAATAATACTGATGGAAGCTAAGAGGTGTAAAGCAATTTACAGTGGAGTGAGGGAAAAACCAGTGTTTATCTGGTGTAGTGCGTAAAAGAAAGGAGGCGCGTGTCCATGCGCCAACTCCACTATGGGTTACAATGTAGAAAGCTGCGCGAGGGGTCTCAGATGTCAGCAGGCGGGGCGTGAGTGCTGTCGGCGTGTGGTACCATCCAACTGAGCGGGGGTGACGTAAAGATCGCGTGTAGGTAATTAGCGAAGAAGGCGCGGTAGCGCGGTCGCTGTTCGACTTCACTGTGGGCGGTTTGTAAGTACTGCCAGAAATCAAGGCGTGATTTGTCGCCATCGTTATACATATAGGTGATGGTCCATCCCTTGACCCATACAATCGCATGATTTTTGGTGTCGGGGAAATAAGTATTCTCAGGATGGATAAAAGTCCATGGGTCAATCGAGTCCGGCGGAACACGGAGGTAACAGGCAACGAACTGTCGGGCAAGTTTCCAGACGTCACTGGTGGCAGCACAAGTCAGTTGATGCACATCGTCATCCATGAGGTGACAGATGGAGCAGAGTGGAGAGTCCTTTAGTCCGATGGCGTGAAGACGATGATTTGTGGCGAATTTTTCATTTGCGACCTGGTACCATGTTGCCCGGACGTTGGAGGGAAGAAAAGGCTGGTGGATGTGACGCCAAACCGTGGGCCACCGCGTGGACGGATGTCGCAGTTCGATATTGTTGCTGGATATGGAACGAAGGAGTGGGGTGTAAAAATCTTTAGGTCGAGGAGAACGCGTGGTCGGTAAGTGTGTGTGAGCATAACTGAAGTCGACGATGAAATCAGAAATGTGCGTCAGATGGTGCTTGATGTGTCCGACTGGTACTGGTGGTGTTATGGTCGCGGGCACAAGAATTTCCAGCAAGCTGCGCGTAAGGGAGGTGCCCCCGTGTCACTGCTTGTGCATGGTGGACATGTACAAGGACGCCGCGCGGAGTCGCACATTGACAAGACCGAGGCCACCCGCTCGCGGGGGAAGGGTTAGCGCGTCGTAGCGTACCTTAAAGAGCGTACCGGCCGTAAGGAAGTATCCGAAGGCAGCCTGGAGGCTGCGTCCAATAGTTGATGGCAGCGGGAGGACCTGTGCAATGTGGACCATTCTGGACGCCACATGTTGATTGAGGTATTGGACACGATGTAAAGAATAGAGTCGTCGGAGAAGATTTTGTCGCACCGTCGTGCGGATGGTTTGGAGCGCACGCCGAAAATTGATGGCAGCGGAGCGGCGCACGGTCGAGGTGAAAATGATACCAAGGTATCGTAGTTTCTGTACACACGGGAGAGGTGCTAAGTCGTCGTGTGAGAGGCCGCGTCCAATGGGCATCGCCACGGATTTAGTCACATTCATGTTACTGCCCGCTGCAGTGCAGTACGTTGATATCAAATCAAGTATCGTGTGTGTTTCACTCCGTGAGCGGATCAAGAGAAGGAGGTCGTCCGCATACGCACGACATCGAAAACTGTGCTGTCGCAAAGTGAGACCAGAAAGGTGGCTCGTCAGACTCCCGATGAGTGGCTCCAGGCTGATGGCATAGAGTAGGGTCGAAAGTGGGCAGCCTTGCCGTACGGAACGTCGGATCGCCACTGGTCCCGCCACACGGCCGTTAACCTGAATCAGCGATTCGGCGGTGCCGTACAGGCGCCGGATTACGTCGATAAAGGCGGGTGGAAAACCCATGCGGTTCATCACGGAGAACAGAAAAGGATGTCGCACTTTGTCGAATGCGCTGTCAAAATCAATGGCAACCACTGCGGCACGGAGTCTGCACGCCGCTGCCAGTGCAATTAAATCGCGACATTCTCCTGTGGCCGTTTGTGTATTAACTGAGCCTCCCGGAGTTGTCTGTTCCGGGGATAGAATGCTAGGCAGGACCTTGCGGCATCGCATTGCCAGGAGGCGTGTAAAAATTTTACAGTCTGCGTTAAGCAGAGTCAGGGGACGGTAATGTGCTGTCGTCACACCTGGTGTCGGTTTGTGGATGGGTATAATAATTCCCTGACGAAGGACGGCGGTACGGCGTTCCCCATCGTCAACAGTTCATGAAACATCGTTGTCCACCGTGACGCCATTAGTGTGAAGAAAGCGCGATAAAATTCTATCGGCAATCCGTCGACACCGGGTGACTTATTCAGAGCACCTTTTTTGATTGCATCGTGGATTTCGTCACGCGTAATGGGCTCCATCAGCTCATCCGCTCCGTCGCTGGTGAGGGTGCGAGTTACGTGTGGTAACACAGACTCCTCAGCGTGGTTGTCGGTAGTCTCCTCCTGGTACATTGTGCGGTAGTGGTCGACAAAGGCACTGACGATTTCGGCCTGGCAAGTGACGTGCTGGCCGCGACAGGTTGTGATCTCGGTGATGAGTTGTCGCCGATGTTTCCTATCGGAGGCGATATGATGCATGGTCGGATGTTCCTGTTCCGCCGAATCTTGATATCGGGTTCGCACCATAGCCCCCTGCAGTTGACGGCGTTTCAAAGTTACAATTTGGGCCTTAATCCTGCTGCGTTCCCTCTGGGTGTCGGGTGTGGGCGGTTGGGCTTCCAGGTCGCGGAGAACGGCGTAGAAATAGTCGGTAGTGTGCCGGCGCCACATAGCAACTTCCTTTCCATACTGAATCAAAGTACGTCGAATGGCAGGTTTGACACATTCCAGCCACCAGGTCAAGGTCATGCAGTATTTAGGTAAGCGACGTTCACAGGTGGCCCATGTCTCGGTAACACGTTGAAGACATTCGGGATCATGAAGACGGGAGGTGTTTAGCTTCCACGGTGCACGACTACGCCAGACCACTTGCTTGGGGAAGAGAATGTTGCAGATGTAGGCACAGTGGTCCGAAAAGGCCAGGGGCCAAAGTTCTGCACCTTGGACTGCAGGTGTGAGTTCCCGAGAGACGTAAATTCTGTCCAGGCGGCTCGCGGAGTGACTTGTCTGGTAAGTATGTCCAGGGGCGTCGCCGTGCTGAACTTCCCAAGTGTCGCGGAGCAACAGATCTCGGACGACAAGACGCAGTTTTTGACAGGTGCTGTAGTGGGGCACTTGATCTTTAGGGTGCAAGACACAATTAAAATCACCGCCAAACAAGTAATGGTCGCAGCGTCCAAGAAACAAAGGAGCGATTTCTTCTGAATAGAAGAGGGCTCTGTCGCGCCTGCGGGTGGAGCCTGACGGAGCGTAAATGTTGACGATACGCGTCCCCATGACGGTGACGGCCATGCCTCTGGCAGATGGAAGGTATGTGATATCGGTCACTGGAATGCCTTCTCTGGCGTAGATGGCTACGCCGCGTCCCAGGTGGTCACCAGGAGAAGGATAAGTGTTATTTCCCGCGACGTCTGGAAGTGTTGCCAAGTGTACTTCCTGTAGTAGTGCTATATCGACGTCCGACGCCCATATCATCTCTCGCAGCAGTTGAAGTTTCACGGGTGAGCTGATGGTGTTAGTGTTGATCGTCGCTATTCGGTAGGTTTGGAGCCGTCCCCCGCCGTGAAGGGGAATTCCACCGGCGGAGGATGAAGAGGGGCGAGGCAACGGCGAGTCGTGCCGTGCGCCACCTGACGGCGTTATCAGCGGCGTAACGATGCTTCCGTCTGGGGTAACCCTGTCCCCAGCGTGTGGTCCGGGTCCTCATCGACGTCCTCACTCCACACCATTGAGGGCGCTGTCGTTGTGATGGTCGTTCGTTCCACTTCGGTCGTAGGGGCGGAGGACGTCTCGGCGGAAGTCGCATCGGTGGAGTCCATTGATTCAGGAGCACCTGAGAGAGCCAGTAGAGTTGGCATCGAAACATCCACAGTCGGCGTCATGTTGTGGTCATTCGTATCGTCGTGTAGGTTCTCTGAGGCCTCGTCGTGTCGGACGGCCTCTGGAGCATCAGGGGGAGGTGATCCGTCTCGTTCCGAGACCGTACGACGCCTCCTCTTGCGCCTCTTAGGTGAACGTTGTTTGCGGGTTCGTCCCTCTGTGTCGGAAGACGCAAGGGAGTCGCGTCGCTCTGAGAGGAAGGCCGTCGCGGGAACGTCAAATGAAGGGGTGTCCATATGTTCAGGCTGGTGGGTGTCGGAAGTCGTCGCTGTTGGTAGTGGCGCCGTAGTAGCGTCTGGCTTTGAGCGCGACGTGTCGGCCCCGGCGGTATCCATAGCAGCTGGAAGGGTCACCGGTACGTGGTCCGATGAGCGGCGGCCGGTGGGGGGAGAAGAGAGTGCCGATGCGTAGGTGATCGGTAAAATCGTCGTCGGAGCCGTAGGTGCCACGGTAGCGCCTGGCAATTGGGTGATCCGTCGCTGAAGACACTCAGATCTGAGGTGGCCTTCTTTTCCGCACCCGGAACAGGTCTTGGGTTGGCCGTCGTATATGACAACCGCTCGGCACCCGCTAATTTGCAGGTAAGATGGCACGTGGCGATGGAGGTCGATGGTGATCTGCCGTACACCGTTAAGAACGGGGTACGTTTGGAATTGCGCCCAGCGTTCGGCAGTGTGGCCATGTACAGTGCCATAGGGGCGGAAAGCCGCGATAACGTCTTCCGCCGGTAGCTCGAACGGGAGTTCAAAAACTCGTATGGTGCGCATTCCTAAGCCGGCATGGTCGACAGTGATCGCTCAGACATTGCCGTCGGCGTGGCAAAAGCGTAATCCATGGTTGGTGTCACGAAGTATTCTTTCACACACCGCGTCGTTGACCACTTTCACGTACAAAGTACTGCTTAATATGGACAAATGGATGCCCAAGATGTCGGAAGCTGGGATCTTAGCAACGTCGCGTAGGAAGCGTTCCACTTCCAAGGCCTTTGGTCGTGCGTATTCGTTGCAGAAGTTGAATCGTAAAGTTGATTTTCGAAAACGATTGGCCATGGCTCTAGTGCACGTAAGCGACACGTAAGTGACGGCCGCTGAAATGTAAACAACAGCGAGCGCGCGCGCTCCGCGGGCGGAAACAACAACACGTCCGCACTGCACGGCGGCGAAAGCCGGACTAGACTCACGCCCGGTACTCACAGTACCGGGCGTGAGTCGTGCTTCGGTAGCTCAGATGGTAGAGCACTTGCCCGCGAAAGGCAAAGGTCCCGAGTTGGAGTCTCGGTCGGGCACACAGTTTTAATCTGCCAGGAAGTTTCATATCAGCGCACACTCCGCTGCAGAGTGAAAATCTCATTCTGGAAACATCCCCCAGGCTGTGGCTAAGCCATGTCTCCGCAATATCCTTTCTTTCATGAGTGCTAGTTCTGCATGTTTCGCAGGAGAGCTTCTGTAAAGTTTGGAAGGTAGGAGACGGATACTGGCAGAAGTAAAGCTGTGAGTACCGGGCGTGAGTCGTGCTTCGGTAGCTCAGCTGCTCGTTGCCACCTTGAGGGTGCGATCGTCAGAGCGCGCACTCAAGACAGAGTGGCACAGGAGGAACCGTCTATGTACCACGTCATTGCAGAACGACGGCGCCGACGCAGGACACTGATCCAAGCTATCACGACGGAAGACGGACGACGACTTGATACCCAGCGCGACATAGGAAACGCCCTTCATGCTCACTACACTATACTGTACTCGGAACATCGACATCCCCCAGAAGTGATCGCCGAAGTCTCTCAACTCACTTATGGCTCGATCTCTCCGGCAGCGGCGGCGGATTTGACTGCTGATGTAACGGAAGAGGAAATCATTGAAGCAATACAGGCTGGGGCTGCTCATAAGTCCCCGGGACCTGATGGCCTTCCTCTGGAATTTTACCGGAGGTACCAACAATTGCTGGCACCAGCGTGGACTGATATTTGCCGCGATCTTATGTCTCCCACGACGCAGATACCTGGGGCTTTCCTAGAAGGACTGATAGTGCCCATACACAAACTACGAGGCGGATCCAGGATCAGTGACTATCGGCCCTTGACCTTACTCAACAGTGACTTGAAGATTTTCACCCGGCTTCTGGCGGCACGCCTAAAGCGATCAGTACGATGTGTTGTGTCGCAGGACCAGGCATCGTTAGGTGGTGACCATAATATTCGCACTGCATTGTGCCGATATAGAGATATGATCGCGCTAGCCAAAGCTCGCCAACTGCCAGGAGTTTTGGCCTCACTCGACTTTAGCCAGGCCTTTGACAGAGTCGACCACACATTTTTGATGGAGGTATCGCGACACATGGGGTATCCGGACGTCATAGTTAATGTACTGATGCGTCTCCTACGCGGCGCGACGTCCAAGGTGTTATATAATGGCCGTCTTACGCCGCCGATACAGATCCAGCGATCGGTGCGTCAAGGCTGCCCTCTTTCGGCGATATTGTACGCTCTCGTCTTGGAACCACTCCTCTGCGGCCTCCGACAACGCCTGACCGGGATGTCCCTTGGTGGACACACTTTCTGCTGCACTGCCTATGCAGATGATCTGGTACTCCTTCTACGCAATAATGACGATGTTCGTGCAGCACTGGCGTGGGTGGCGACTTACGGCGCGGCATCTGGGAGCCATCTCAATCTCCACAAATCACACGTTCTGTCTATAGGCAGAGGCCTACCCGGCGAGAACGTCGCACCGCTACGAATCAGTGACACAACCCGCTGTCTTGGCATTGATTTCACATCTGACATGAAACGTTCAACAGCCCTTAACTACAGGCGTTTATTGAATCAGATGAGAGCAGGAATAAGTGACCACCGTTTGAGGCATCTAGACCTCCTGCAACGGACACGATATGCTAACGTCTATTTGGCGTCACGTATCCCCCATTTTGCACAGATACTCCCCATACCACCTACCCTGGCTCACCGCATGTTGGCGGTTTTGGGATCCTTTGTTAATACGGGCATGTTATTTAAGATTCGTTACGAGTCCCTAACCCTCCCGAGGAGCAGAGGGGGTTTAGGCCTTTGTCATGTCCAGAACAGAGCAAAGGCCCTGTTCGTCAGCTGTCACCTGCAACTGTGGCGACGAAGTCCGACGTGCCTCACAAGTCTCTTACTGGAGGCCTTACGACCAATCTCAGTCGCACCCCCTGTGATGATATCGGACATCCCAGCACCTTTCTTCTACATTAGCCAGTTCTTCCTTGAATTAAGCTACATCCGCACTGCACTACTACCCACACGCTTGATGATGACGAGGGCGATATATGCTGCCATGCAAATGAACATGACGCCGAATGTGATTGAAAGCATACACCCCAATACAAAGTGGCGCGCTGTGTGGCAGGCAGTGAATGCCACCACCCTTGATACTGACGTGCAATCTGCATGGTACGTAACTGTTAATGGGAAACAGTTGTGCCAGTCCCGCCTACATCGCATCCACCTCGCTGATTCCCCCTTGTGTGCCAGATGCCAAGTGATTGACACATATGAACATCGTTTCGAATGCGGGTCGGCAAAGGACGTATGGTATTTGGTGCGTCAGATATTGGCTTTTCTCACACGCACGACTCCTGACAGGATAACTACCCGATCACTTCTTTTCCCCGATAAGATTTATTTCCCAAGAGCAAAAACGAACTCTGTGACGTGGATCAGCGGCCACGCTGTTCACTACCTCTTCGGTAATGGCGAAAAGACAGTACCCGATTTTTGGTATTACCTCAACGAACGACATTGTGCGATCGTCAAGAACCCTAAATATAGGCAATATTTTTCTAATTTCCTTTGGAGCGCATTCCATAATCCGCCTCACAGCTGGATTATCGATGACATGAGATGATAACCATAGCACCTCTTCCCAGTTCCATTTTTTTATGAGATTTGAACAAACAGCGGAAACAACACAGCAACGAGAAAGTCATCGAAAAATTCGCAGCGGGCTATAGTATGGAGCATCCTTTGTCGTAACGGGACGACTTCCTATTATTCTGTTTATGTAGCCGAAGAGGAACGGCCTTCCTTTTATACATTTGTATAAAAATAAAATGAAATAAAAGTAAAAAAAGGCAGAAAAACAAACCTTCCAAAATCCTTTTTTTCTCATTTTTGTTAAAAAAGCGGCTAGGATAGCTGGCTATTAAAAAATGCCTATTTGTGTTACGTACGCATTTTGTAATTATAAAAAAAAGGGTGTAGCGTCTTTGATAAAAAAAGGGAAAAAATAAAAAAAATAAAAAAAAGGTGTTTAACTGCTGTGCGATAGATTCTGAGTTCGAACTTTGTTCTGTGATTAATATTTTGTTTATAAAAAAAAAGTGTGGTAGCGTCTTTGATGGGAAAAAAAGCGAATTATCAGTTCGGTGGTTGGGGTTCGATTCCAGCTGTTTCCATCATACTTTCTATCATTTTATTTATTTCCTATACAAATAATAAAAAGTAAATAGATCATTACAAATGGAGTACCGTCTTTGGGAAAACAAAAATTGTCAGCATTGCTACTTCTTATTTTGCGCACAATGTTCAAAACCCGATACAACAAAAAAAAAGAAAAAAAAACAAAAAACAAAAGATGGTAGAGCACTTGCCCGCGAAAAGGCAAAGGTCCCGAGTTCGAGTCTCGGTCGGGCACACAGTTTTAATCTGCCAGGAAGTTTCATATCAGCGCACACTCCGCTGCAGAGTGAAAATCTCATTCTGGAAGCCTTCATATTATTTGATTTATCCTGTCGCCGAAGATTAACGGATTCCTTTATTCCTTTTAGCACTCATGTGGATGACTTCCCTCTTTTCATTATTTAGGGTCAATTGCTAATTTTCGCACCATACAGATATCTTTTGCAATTTTTTTTATCTTCTGATGTCTTTGCTAAACGATGGCAACATCTTCAAACAAACTAAGACGGCAGCCCAGATTGTTTCCTAGATCGTTTATATAGATAAGGAGCGGCAAAGCGGCTATAATACTTCTTGGGGAACGCCAGAAATGACTTCTGTTTTACTCGATGACTTTCCATAAGCTACTACGAACTGCAACCTATCTGAGAGAAAATTACGAATCCTGTCACATAAACTGAGACGATATTCCATAAGCACATAATTTGATTCCAAGAAGCTTGTGAGGTGCGGTGTCAAAAACCTTCAGCAAATCTAGAAATACGGAATCAACTTGAAATCCCTTGTCGATAGCACACAAACACTTCGTGTGAGTAAAGAGCTAGATGTGTTTCGCAAGAAACGACATTTTCTAAATCCATGTTGACAATGTGTCAATAAACCGTTCTCTTCGAGATAATTCACAATGTCCGAACACAATACATGTTCCAAACTACAATTACACTTTGTACTGATAATTTGTGGTAGACATTATATTAAGTCGTACATAGGTACGACGTTACACAGGGTTAACAAAGTAATCATTTGCCAAAAAACCAAAGAGTTACAGTGTATACTGAATCGAGTAAACACGACGAAGATGGAACACAGGATGCAAAGCAGTAGTCTGCCATAAAATTCCTACTGCTATCACAATAAGAAAAGATAAATCGCCGTTAATACACATTTGGGATATTCCAAAATTCAGTCCATATTAATGACTGTACATCTAAATTAATAATAACATTTTTTTATGTCATGTGAGAATTGTTTCGAAAGCTGCGGATAGAGAATTGAACATTCTTTGCAGGTCTGTGAGTACCATCTACACAGAACAAGAGAACAGTTTACAAGAACCAGAGTTTTGTATTACAGCTACACGTACAGATACACCAGTATTCAGACTCATACATATAGGAGGTAAATAGTGACACATACATTTATAGGCTGAGCGTTCCATATTCCGCCGAGTAGTACTTGGGGATATACTCATTTAATTGAGCTTTCGGTCTTCCCCTGGCATTCTAAGCACCAACAGATTGGATTAGCACCGCAGGGAGCTATATCGTGATATTGACACTGTTGACGAAATCATATAGTAGCATACACGTTGGTATTTCATCGGATGCTAACAAGGGTTGGAGGCTGCTTGGGAGCTAATGACCAAGAGCCCAAAGATTACTTGGAAGGACGTTTATGTGACACAAGTTCCGAGTACATTGTAGAAATATATGGTTCAATCTTCTTCCCGTCCGCAAACACGCAGAGGAGTGGCCCTTAGGTTGAGCCGATGGAGGAGTGTCTTGATCTTCTAAGGACTAAATTTCAGCTTCACTATATCTGTCGTGAAACTCATTGATGTTTGTGCTTCATTATAAAATGTTACTCTTGGAATCATGGAATGAATTAGTGCGTAGTGACTGCCTTTCATTTTAGGCGTCCGCCATAATTCCCCTTGCCAGCCCGAGTTCCACTGGACCCATGGATGCCCACGTGAATGTTCCCCAGAGCATAATGGAACCGCAGTCCAGGTGTCAAGGCGCTGTTCCCCTGCTACACGATGGATTCGCTCCATCCCACCGGCATGATGAAGAAGTTATCGGGATTCATCAGACCACGCAACGCTCTGCCACTGCACCAACATCCAGTGTCGATAGTCCCGTGCCCATTTCATTCGTAGTTGCCGACGTCGTTCCGTTAAACACTAGGATCTGCATAGCTCGTCGGCCTCGGACGCCCATCGTTAGGAGTGTTCGGTGCATTGTGTGTTCAGAAACACCTGCACTCTGCCCATAAAGTCTGATGTTAGTTCTGTCACAATTCACCGCCTGTCCTGTTTTACCTGTCTGCGTTTCGCCACGTTCTGAAGATGCTCACCACAGCACTCCTCAAACACGCAACACGTCCTGCAGTTTCCGAAATGCTCATGCCGAGCCTGCGGGCCATCACAATCTGCCCTCAGTCAAACTCAGATAGATCGCGCGCCTTCGCAGTTCTACACACGGACAGCATGCTCATTGATATTACATGCACCGTGTGTGTCTGGCTAGCAGTCATTCCCCGCCAGGTGACGCTGCTATCTCGCCTGGACGGGCTTATATCGCTTGTAGGCCGGTGGCCACAATGTCCTGGCTGACCGATGTATATCTATATCGGCCGTCAGGCGCATTTTCTCTGAATTTTCGACAGATATTTGCAATTTCGTTTCTTCACTGTATAGGCTCATCACGTCTTTCATGCGTCGCCCAAAGTCCCTTTACAAATAATATGATTTTGAAAACGGAATTTTACTTGCCCATTTGATAGAGTATTCCCTTATTAGTTAAGTGCGATATTCATTTCAACAACATGTATTAACGAGATTAGTAAAACATGAGGTATGCGCTGCTGCATGGTGGTAGCAGTCAGCGCGGGCCAGGTCGGTGCTATTGCTGTGCAGTACTGGTTATTCTTCGTGTTTTACTGTCCCTGTTAATATATATATCGACAGAACAAATTACGCGCTAATTTGGCGTCGCTTTATGGAATGGGCACATAAAATTCCGTTGCAAGAATGTTTTTGTTTGTAACAGGAAACAAACAGACGCTTTCCGTCGACAGTGGGCACCGCGTAAAGTCGTGAGAGGTGGTATTTCTTCGGGCTGACTCCAGTTACTAATTGCAGAAACGAAATTGCAAATATATGCCGAAACATCAGAGGAAATGCGCCTGAAGACTCTCAGGAGAGACATCCTGTATACACAGGATGGTCAGAAACAGTCTGAAAATTATGTAAAGGTGTTGCAGGATAGGTTGTGTTGAGAAATAAATGTTAAGAAAAAAATCGATGCCTTCTGCCGTTTTAGTCTCAGTTGTTCTCATAGCGTAGATGATAGGTGTACGACATTGCTCAGCCTTTGGCTCGGGTTCGATCCTCAGTACCGTCCCATGTCCAATTTTTTTACAACTCTGTTGTTCGGTTTTAGGAAATCAAACAAAGCACACGTTTGGTGACACTTTTTCTGGCGGGTTGCTGGAATTCGCGCGCGCAGCGTCCTGACTGACTAATTTCAACGCTGATTAACTCAGAAACTGTGCAACGCATTGAACTTTTTTTCTTAACAATTATTTCTCAGCACAACCTACCCTGCAATATCCTCACAAGCTTTTCAGACTTTTTCTGACCATCCCATATACAGGATGAGCATTAATAAAATCGACAAACTGCAGGGACGGATTGCTGACTGGAAATGGAGGAAAAAAAGGTCCTATGAACATGAGTTCGGAAATGTATCGTTGCCACGGTAGATGGAGCTGAAAAACGGAAGTTCCTCTGATCACGTGCCGTCTGATTCTTGTATGTTGCAGGCTGTGTGATTGACGCAGCGTACTGCAAGTAGCAGAATGGTGGGGTATTCATTACGGGACCAAGCCGAGATGGTGTTTGTGTACGGCCAAGCAGATGGAAACGGTGGAGAAGAAGCACGGTTATACCCAAAACAGAGACCCTCAGAGACACCAACAACGTCACAAAACATTGCAACCCTTTTTTGGGCGTCTGTCTGGAAAGACCTCTGATCACACAAACGCCTAAAAATGGCTTGAAATGTTTCTTTATGTGCTTTATGTCTTTGAGGATTCTTGTTTTATTATAGTCGTGCTGCCTCTCGACCGTTTCCATCTGCTTGGCCGTACACAGACGACCATCTCGTCTTGTTCCCGACATGAATATCGGACCGTTCTGTTGCTCACATTACGCTGCGTCAGTTACACAACCTGCAACACACAAGGAACACACGGCACGTGGTCAGAGGAACTTTAATTCGTCAGCGCCACCTACTGTGACAACGATGCTTTTCCAGACCCATGTTCATAGGACCCTTTTACCACCGTTTCCACACGGGAATCCGTCTCTGCAGTTCGTCGGTTTTATTAATGTTCAGACCGTATATACAAGTCGTTGTTTAAGTTGCTAGCAAAAACCTCGAATGTTCTTAACCGATTTTCCTCAGTTTTTTTTGCACTATACTCTAATGAACATCTGAATGGGTGTCGGCTATCTGCTTTCGGAAACGTTGTTACCAAAAATCTGGAAAAGTTTTTGATATATTTACTTCAGATTTTACACTATATACTAACGAACATTCGGACGGACATATCTGCCACCCCCCCCCCCCCCCAAAATTCTATAAGTTCCTCCAGATCCTTGAGCGTCATGCACTCAGCCTCGCCTTCCGTATACGCCTCCCGTCCCCCACGCGGATGCTCTATGACCTCATTCCTTTCCCCCATCTGCTCCTATTCCTCGAACATATCTGCATACTCTACACTTCCTGCCGCCTTATCCCTCTCACCCCATGGTTGCTCCTCTCCTTTTCCATCCTCGCCCCCTGCCACGTCTTCACTGTTGTGTTCCCCCTACCCTCCATCTCTACACCCTTCATCTCCTTTCCCAAGGTGGCTTCCATCAACTCCCCCTCCCAGATGATGCCCTCTCTCCCTCCATTTATCCCTCCTATCAGCTCTGATCCTCACTCCCCCTCCTTTCCTCTGCCCTTTTCCAGGGCTCCCTCTCCCCCCCTTCCATCCTCTTTTTCCCCACCTACCATCTCTCTCCCCCCTTTTCTCCCCTCGAGTCCTTTTACATTTCCCTCCTCTGCCTTTTCCCATTCCCTCTCACGTCTGCCCTGCCCCTCTGCCCCCTTATGAGTCCTCTCCCTCCTTTGGTTCCCCCACTTTCGTTTTTTCCTCTCCTCCCTCCTTGTTTTCCCCCTCATCCAGGTCCCCCCCCCCCCCATCTGCCCTTGGCTAGGGAGTGTCATCTTTGTCCCGACATTTTTAAAGTGAGTGTTCCGTGTTGTGTGTCTTTTGGGAAGTGTTGCGAATGGCAAACATACTGTAGCTGGGTGTGATTTTTTATCTCTTGCGAACAGAAACCAGACTGCCACCATGTTTTTACTTATCTAATTCCTGTGTATTTTATAACATTGCCAATCCCTTTGCTTTCTGTTTTAACTTTCCACAATTTTTCGCCGTTTTACAATTTTAGTCACCGTTTTATCGCCTGTTTTTCTTGTTTCCTTTCTTCTTACGTTTTTAAAAGTCTGTAGGCTGTAGAGCAGTGTACTAAGCTGCTGCCAGCCCGCCCCCTTCGGGGGGAACCGAAATTCAATAAAGGAAAAAAAAGATGGACATATGCTACATTTTTTAAAATACTCGATTCAGCTTTACTATTTGAATATTATATTAAAAATTTTATTTACGTTCAGAACACAGCCGCAGTAAGGTTCTATTTGATTTATTTTGACTGGTTTCGCCGTCAGGCTTGTGTATCCTATTCAGCACAAGCATGGTGCCTAGCGGTGCTTTTAACTTCTAACATGTTGCCATTGTCCGGCAATGAATGTCTGAGAACGATCACGTCTGACGAGTGAAATCGGTAAAAATAAATCAAATAACACGAGACCTATTGCTATGTTCTGTAGATGAATTACAACGGTCGATGTGGCCCCTGCAAAAGATTTCTATGTTTGCTAAGTTATAAATTTTATTATGTTGGTAGGATATAGAAGAGGAAGCAACTGACGTGGTGCAAGAGAACGGAGGGAGGATTTGGCCTATTGGAAACAATCCCAGCTCCAGCCGTCACTCGAGGTCCTTTAGGCGACGCACGACCTCAGCACCGTTAGTAGAGCCCACAGTCCACAACCAGACCATGCAACGTAGACGACAGGCAGAATCACCATCCCCATCTAGTTCTAACGAAATGGTACGTCATTAACATATAGGAATAACAGTAATGAGTCAAATGGCTCGGAGCACTATGGCACTCAACTTCTTTGGTCATGAGTACCCTAGAACTTAGTACTGCTTAAACCTAACTAACCTAAGAACGTCACACACATCCATGCCCGAGGCAGGATTCGAACCTGCGACGGTAGCAGTCGCGCGGTTCCGGACTGCGCGACTAGAACCGCTAGACCGCGACGGTCGGCAGTAATGAGTCGATGAGCAGACAACGTGGAACGTCAGCAGTAATTCTTTCATATGAACGAGTAGATAATGTGACGTTCTTCGGAACAGAGTAGTCTAGCTTCTTGCATCCTATCATATGCTGAAGTATGCAGTCCACACAAAATGTAATTTCTCTAACAGAATGTTGTGAAGCATTCAAGGATAATTCGCAGTAGATCACAACTGCTGCTAATACTACGAAGGCGTGCTGAAAGCAAAACTTCTCCGAATATTTTGTGTAACAACTTTTAAAGCATTTTAAATAAAACAAACGTTATTAACATTCTAAATCTTTATTCTTCGTGTCTACACATTTGCTGCCCTCCGCCGCTAGAGGACTCCGAATTGTAACGTGAACATGACGCTGTGCAACGTAAATGTGTCGGTGCGTGAGGAACAGCGTGCTGAAATCGAGTTTCGATTTCGAAGAGTTCGTCCACACACGGAACACACTCTCATGGAGCGTGACAATGCCAGGCCACACACGAGCACTGCGACATCTGTAACAATACGACGCATTGGATACAATGTCATCGATCATCCTTCATACAGTCTCGACCTGGCCCCAACCGACTGTCATGTTTTCAAACCTTAAATAACACCATCGAGGCGTTTACTTTCACAGTGATGAAACAGTGCAAGCAGAGGTGTGGTCGCGGCTCCGACAACGAAGTTAAACATTCTACAGTGAAGGTAGCAACAACCTGGTTTCTCGCTGGGAAAAATGTGTTCGTCGGCAGGGTGACTATGTTGCAGAATAAACGTACAGACATGAATAGTAGAGATGTAGATTGTTAATAATGTTTGTTCTATTTAAAAAGCATTACCAGTTTTCACATAAAAAATTCGGAGGCACTTATTTAATCTATGCACTCGTAATTTAAAAAAAATATATGTTACAATATACTGAAAGCAGCCCGAAGTCGCTTACAGACTGATTTATTTTGGCCAGCTTCACTTGTCAGACGCGAGTATCCTCATTCAGATGTTCATTGCCCTAGTGATAACACGTTACGAACACCACCCGGCGCTATTGTTATCACAATAGTAGAGATGTTGATTGTTAATAATGTTTGTTCTATTTAAAAAGCATTAACAGTTTTCACATAAAAAATTCGGAGGCACTTATTTAATCTATGCACTCGTAATTTAAAAAATATATATGTTACAATATACTGAAAGCAGCCCGAAGTCGCTTACAGACTGATTTATTTTGGCCAGCTTCACTTGTCAGACGCGAGTATCCTCATTCAGATGTTCATTGCCCTAGTGATAACACGTTACGAACACCACCCGGCGCTATTGTTATCACAATAGTAGAGATGTAGATTGTTAATAATGTTTGTTCTATTTAAAAAACATTAACAGTTTTCACATAAAAAATTCGGAGGTACTTATTTAATCTATGCACTCGTAATTTAAAAAAAATATATGTTACAACATACTGAAAGCAGCCCGAAGTCGCTTACAGACTGATTTATTTTGGCCAGCTTCGCTTGTCAGACGCGAGTATCCTCATTCATTGCCCTAGTGACAACACGTTACGAACACCACCCGGCTCTATTGTTATCACAACGATGGTTCCAACCAGTGGTTTTTAACTATTAACGTGTTGAAACTTCCTGGCAGATTAAAACTGTGTGCCCGACCGAGACTCGAACTCGGGACCTTTGCCTTTCGCGGGCAAGTGCTCTACCGTCTGAGCTACCGAAGCACGACTCACACCCGGTCTCACAGCTTTGCTTCTGCCAGTATCTCGTCTCCTACCTTCCAAACTTTACAGAAGCTCTCCTGCGAACATTATTAACGTGTTACCACTTTTGTTGTTGTCGACTTCAATCAGAAGACTGATTTGATGCAACTCTGAATACTACCCTATTCTATACAAGCCTCTTCATCCCCGAATAACAGCTGTAACCTGCATCTTTCTAAACCTGCTTATTTTCCCTCTGCAGTTTCCACACTTCCCTCCAATACTAAAGTATTGACTCTTTGATGTTTGAGACTAAGCCCTGTCAACCGATTCCTTCTTGTACTTAAGTTATGCCACAAATTTCTTTTCTCTCTAGTTATGTTCAGTACTTCCTCATTAGTTACGTGATCTAGCAGTCTAATCTTCAGTATTCTTTTGTAGCACCACATCACTTCTTGTCTGAACATTTTATCATCCACGTTGAACTTCCGCACAAGGCTACATTCCATACAAATATCTCCAGTAAAGACTTTCTGACACTTAAATTAATACTATATATTAACGAACTTATCTGATTCAAAACGTCTTGCTTGCCATTGCTTATCCTTTCTTCTTCGGCACAGTTAGTTATTTCACTGCCCAAATAACAAAAATTATCTGCTACTTTTAGTGTAATTCCTTCAGCATCGCTGATTTAATTCACCTACATTGCATTATATTTGTTTTGCTTTTGTTCGTGTTCACCTTATATCCTCCTTTCACCATATTCACCATTCGATTCAACTGCTGTTTCAAGTTCTTTACTGTCTCTAACACAATTACAATGTCAGCAGCAGACTTCAGTGTTTTTATTCCTTCTCTCTGAACTCTAATCCCTTCTCCCAATACTTTCTTTTGTTACCTTCGCAGCTTACTAATGTACAGTTTGAATAACATTGTGGGAGACTGCAACCCTGTCTCATTCCGTTCTCAACCACTGCGTTTCTTTCATGCCCTTCGACTCTTATTAATAAATGGTGTGTGCTTTATGTACCAATTGTATATAACCTTCTGTCCTCTTTATTTACTCTTGTTACCTTCAGAATTTCAAAGAATGTATTCCAGTCAACACTGCCAGAGCTTTCTAAAAGTCTAAAAATATTGTAAAAGTAAGTTTATCTTTCTTTAACCAAGCCTCTAAAATAAGTCGTAGGGTAAGTATTGCCTAGCGTGTTTCTTCTTTTCTCCGAAACCAAAACTGATCTTCCCGATGTCGGCTTCTCCCAGTTTTTCCATTCTTCTGTAAAGAAAACGTGTTAGTATTTTGCAACCACGATTTGTTAAACTGATATTTCGGTAATATTCACACTTATCAGCACCTACTTTTCTTCTTGAAGTAAGAGGGTATTTTGTCTGTCTTGCACACCAGATGGAGGAGTTTTGTCATTACTTTTTCTCCCAAGTATATCAATGTTGGGACAGAATATCGTCTGCTCCAGGGGCCTTGTTTCGACCTTGGTCTCCTAGTGCTCTGACAGATTCTTCTCATAGTTTCAGATCTCCCATCTTATCTTTATCTAAATCCTCTTCCTTTCCTTAATACTGCCTTCAGGTTCATTTCCCTTGCATAGCCCTTCGATATACTCCCATTTTATCTTCCAACTTTCTCTTCTTACCTTGTCACTAGTTTTCCATTTGAGCTCTTGATGTTCATATAGCAGCTTACCTTTCCTCCAAAGATCTCTTTAATTTTCCTGTGGGCGGTATCTATCATCCCCTAGTTATACATGCTCTTATAACCTTCCACTTCCATTTCACCGCCCGGTTTGACCGAGCCGTTCTAGGCGCTTCAGTCTCGAACCGCGCGACCGCTACGGTCGCAGGTTCGAATCCTGCCTCGGGCATGGATTTGTGTGATGTCCTTTGGTAAGTTAGGTTTAATTAGTTCTAAGTTCTAGGGGACTGATGACCTTAGAAGTTAAGTCCCATAGTGCTCAGAGCCATTTGAACCATTTTTGAACTTCCATTTCTGGTTAGCAGTGTTGCACTTCCTGTCAATCTCATTTTTAGACATCTGTGTTCCTTTTGTCCACTTCCTTTCCAGCGTTTTTATATATTCTCCTTCCAGTAATTAAATTCAGTATATTCTGTGATGTTATCGGATTTTTACTAGGCCATTTCTTTCTACCTAATTGATCCTTGGCTGCCTTCAGTATTTCATGTCGCAAAGCTAACCATTCGTCTTCTACCGTATTCCGTTCCCCTGTTTCAGTCAATCGTTGCCTTATACTCCCTCTCAAACTCTAAAAAACCTTTGGTTCTTTCAATTTACTCATGCCACATCATATTAATTTCCTACCTTTCTGCAGTTTCTTGAGTTTTAATCTCCAGTCCATAACTAATAAATTATGGTCAATGTCCATATCTGCGCCTGGAAATATCTTACACTTTAAAATCTTGATCAGAAATCTCTGTCTTGCCATTATACAATCAGTGTGAAATCTTACAGTGTCTCCAGGTCTTTTCCAAGGACGCAACTCTTTAACCAGGTGTTAGCGATGATTAAATTATGCTCCGCCAGTCGTTTTCCTCTTTCATTGCTTTCCACAAGTCCACATTCTATTACTATTTTCCTTCTCTTCCTACAATCAAATTCTAGCCCCAACAGAATTAAATTTTCCCCTCCTTCAACTATGTGAATAATTCTTTTATCTCAACACAAACTCTTTCAGTCTCTTCACCATATGTAAAGTTAAGTGGCATATAAACTTGTACACTGTGGTAGGTGGCAGTGTCTAACTTTGCTACGATAATGCGTTCTGTATGCTGTTCATAGTAGCCCACCCGCGTTCCTATTTTCTTATTAATCATTAGACCTATTTCTGCGATACCCCTATTTAATTCTGTATTTATAACCTGTACTCACCTGATCGGAAGTGACGATCATCCTAACACCGAACCACATTAGGACCCACTCTTTGTAACTTCAGCCTATCCATAACCTTTCTACATTTTATAAACCGCCAGCTCGATTGGGGGCCTGACATTCTACGCTCTGACCCAAAGAAAGCCAGTTTTGTTTTTTCTGATGAGAAGTTCCTGCCCACAGATCAGAATGGAGGACTATTTTAGCTCCGGAACGTCTTATGCAAGTGTCTCCCATCGTCATTTAACCACACAGTGGCGATGCATGCACTCGGAAAAAATAACAGTTCTTTTTCCCCCTTGCTTTCAGCCGTTCACAGAACCAGCACAGCAAGGCTATATTGGCTAATCAGTCTGTCATCCTGACTGCTGCTCCTGCAACTAGTGAAAAGACTGCTGTCCCTCATCAGGAACCACATGTTTGTCTCGCCCCTCCACGGATACCCCTCCACTACGTTTGCACCGTCTGTCTCTACATCTACATCTATATTTATACTCTACAAGCCACCCACCGGTGTGTGGCGGAGGTTACTTTACGTGCCACTGTCATTAAAAATATTCAAATGTGTGTGGAATCTTATGGGACTTAACTGCTAAGGTCATCAGTCCCTAAGCTTACACACTACTTAACCTAAATTATCCTAAGGACAAACACACGCACCCATGCCCGAGGGAGGACTCGAACCTCCGCCGGGACGAGCCGCACGGTCCATGACTGCAGAGCCTTAGACCGCTCGGCTAATCTCACGCGGCCACTGTCATTACCTCCCTTTCATGTTGCAGTCGCGTATGGTTCGCGGGAAGAACGACTACCGGAAAGCTTCCGTACGCGCTCGAATCTCTCTAATTTTACATTCGTGATCTCCTCGGGAGGTATAAGTGGGGGGAAGCAATATATTCGATACCTCATCCAGTAACACACCCTCTCGAAACCTGGACAGCAAGCTACACCGCGATGCAGAAAGCCTCTCTTGCACAGTCTGCCACTTGAGTTTGCTAAACATCTCCGTAACGCTATCACGCTTACCAAATAACCCTGTGACGAAACGCGCCGCTCTTCTTTGGATCTTCTCTATCTCCTCTGTCAACCCGACCTGGTAAGGATCCCACACTGATGAGCAATAATCAAGTATAGGTCGAACGTGTTTTTTGTAAGCCACCTCCTTTGTTGATGGACTACATTTTCTAAGGACTCTCCCAATGAATCTCAACCTGGCACCCGCCTTACCAACAATTAATTTTATCTGGTCGCCCTCCATGGGGTGGGTGCACGCAACGACTGTGGTTATATTGGGTTAGATAGAGCAGCAATCAGTCGTAGAATTAAGCTGCTTTAATATGACATTTATTGTATTGGTTGAACTGTGTAAGCATTCACTTAAACACGAAAAACTGCTACAATTCCGCACTGCATTGATAATGACCTGACACAGGTTGAAATCTGATCTGCGTTGTGACTATAAATGTCATATTAAAGCAACTTAATTGTACGACTGATTGCTGCTCTATCTGACCCATATTTATTTTATATGATCATCCCACTTGAAATCGTTCCGTACGCATACTCCCAGATATTTTACAGAAGTAACTGCTACCAGTGTTTGTTCCACTATCATATAATCATAAAATAAAGGATCCTTCTCTACGTGTATCGCTGAGGAACGCAAGTCGCCCCACCTTGGCAAGGTCTGTGGATAGTGCGGGGGCGTGTTGCCACTAGGGCAATGAATATCTGAGGATGCTGACATCTGACGATCGAAACTGGTCAAAATTAATCCATCATACGCGACTTGTTGCTGTGTTTAGTACATTAATCACAATGGTGACTCTGTCCCATATAGTGAATGCTTCCGATTGCTAAGATAATGTTTTGTGTTGGCAGGATATTGAAGACGTGACTGAGGTCGCAGAGGCCGACCAGCACTGGATGTTTGCTCGTGTATACGGTCCCAGCACCAGTCGTGGCTCGGGGCACGTCTCACGTCGCGCCACCTCCGCGCCGTCAGTGGAGACTACGATCGAGATGCAGAACATGCACCGCAGCAGGCGGGACGCCGAGTCCTCCTCGCCGCAGGCCCGATCATTTGTCACAAGGCAGACCGCCCAGCAGGGCAGCATTAATGGTTCAGTGACGACGTCTCCTCACCGCCGCATGTCCCGCAGACTGACGGCATCGGCACGTGACGAGCAGCTGAGACGCCACGCGCAGGACTTGGCCCCCCTGGCGCGCAGCAGCTCGGGCTCTCGGAGTCCTTCCCCACGTCCTGCTCGAGTGTCTCTCAGGAAGTACAAGTCGGTGCGCAATGCGCAACAGCGGGGCGGCGACGAAGCCTCTGTTACGCTGCAGGTTGAAAGCAGCTCAGATTCAGAGAGCCCTGTCGTGCGCTTTATTAGACGCATTGCGTGCAGAGAGGAAACAGAGGCCGGAATGGAGACACGGCGGGGACCTGAGGCCGAGTCGTTGCCTCCACCTCCGCCTCCGCCACCGCGGACCAACTCAATCGGGCTGCCAGCCGTTTGCTTCGATCTCCAGCGTCCGGCTCCAGCAAACGACTTTCAAGGACACCTGGAACACGCTTTGCGGACGGTTGCCTGACGAACGGTTGGGGCTGTTGCCCTCGTAGGTAAGTCTTCCCTGTCAGCTGCCGTGTTATTCTAGGCTCGCACTCACGTTCTGCTGGATGAATATTCAGATATAATCTGTTTCTCAAGTTCCTTAAGATACCATAATGACAAATTACGAGAGGTTTTCGACCGACACATGGAACACCGGCTGAAATTGCTTCGAGACAAGTGGAAATTTTTACCGAAGGAACTAATATTTTTGGGATATACAATAACCGATAGAGCAGTACAACCAGACGAGCAGAACGTAGAGACGTAAAGATATTCCCAGTGCCGAAGATAAAGAAAGAATTTAAAGGATGCTTAGGTTTAGTAGGATACTACAGAAAGTTCCTACAAGGTTTCGGTCCAATTGAAAAAATGGTTCAAATGGCTCTGAGCACTATGGGACTTAACATCTGAGGTCATCAGTCCCCTAGAACTTAGAACTACTTAAACCTAACTAACCTAAGGACATCACACACATCCATGCCCGAGGCAGGATTCGAACCTGCGACCGTAGCGGTCGCGCGGCTCCAGACTGTAGCGCCTAGAACCGCTCGGCCACTTCGGCCGGCCGGTCAAATTGCAGCACCTTTGTGTAATTGCTAAAGGACACCGGAAGTTATGAGTGGGGAAGCCAACAGAAAGATATTCTGACAAACCTTTTATTATTAAGACGGACCCAATTGAAATGGCGCTCGGTCAATATTGTCACAAGGCAAGATAGGTGCAACGATAGTGGAGGGATATCTGTGAGTATGATGAATGATCTGAACATGTA
Source organism: Schistocerca gregaria (assembly GCF_023897955.1). Taxonomy (NCBI): domain Eukaryota; kingdom Metazoa; phylum Arthropoda; class Insecta; order Orthoptera; family Acrididae; genus Schistocerca; species Schistocerca gregaria. The sequence continues at coordinate 439,004,142 of NC_064931.1, read as the reverse complement.
ACTTATTTATATCAACTTACCTTGAGTTAGTCAGCTCTCCAAAGTTACCAGTAACAGCAGAAAATCTCCAAGAAATCTGCAAACGTTTTTTCATGTGTAATCACTAACTGGAGATCCTGAAAGTTTTCAGATTGATTGTATATTGGCAAGACGGAGATTTCAGAGCCTGAGAGATATATCCGGGGGTATATCAGTAAAAGGACTTTGATCATAATTTCTTGGTTATGAACTGTATATTAAAACTGAAGAATTTGCAGAAAGATAGGAAATTAATGAGATGCGACCTGAATGACTTGAAAGAACCAGAGGTTGTTGAGAGTTTCAAGGGGAACATTAGGCCACTATTAAAACACGGGAAAGGAATATAGCAGAAGACGAATGGCTAGCTTTGAGAGTTAGTAATCGCAGATCATTCTGTATAAGAGTTAAATTTTACAAAATGTCTCTTTAGACATCGGAAAGGTAATTAAATCGTCCAAATATACCAAATATTTTCTTCTCTGTAATCCTGACAGTACAATGTACATTAGTCTTTGAAACTTACTAAGAGTCTCTTTTAATCCCATCGGCATCCTCTTGTACTCATAGTGCTGATAATTAGCACTAAATGAAGTTTTCTCCCTATCCTGGGGAAACATTAATATCTGATGGTATCCACTGCCCAAATCCATTGTGGGAAAAAACTTAGTGTTTCCCAGATGGTCCAGAATTTTCGATATGTTCGACATTGGGAATGCCTCCCCTATTGAAATCTCGTTTACCTTACGAGAATTGGCCACCAAACTGTATATTAGTTTTCCACTTTCTTCAGAATTAGCAGTAATGGCGCATGCCACGGACTTTTACTTTCTGCAATAATATCGTCAGCCAATTTTTTCTTCTATGAGTTCACGTAATATCTCCTCCTGGGATTGCAATATCCGATATGGCCTAATACGTGTGATCCTAGCAGTATGCTCGGACAATATCAGGGGTCTATGCTTTAGTGTCAACGTGAATGACTTTGAATTAGCCTTTTAAATGAAACACATTCTTCTTTTTCTTGTGCCTTTGTCCAACGTTTTCGCAGGGTCGGCATGGTTACAATCAGATTTGGCATGGTTAATTTAAGGGATGGCCGGATGCCCTTCCTGTCGCCACCCCGTTTCCTGAATGATGACGATGATGATGAAACGATGAGGACAACACAAACACCCAGTCCCCGGGTACAAAAAAATCCCCAACCCGGCCGGGAATCGAGCCCTGGACCCCGCTATCCAGAGTCAGCATCGCTAACCACTAGGCCACGAGCTGCGGACACAAAATGAAACACATTCTAATTCATATTTCTCTTTTTCATTTAGTTGCTCTGTACGCATAGTGTCTCTGACCTGTGATATGCGATTCTTGTTATCCGGTGCCTGTTCCGGCGTTTCTATTACTCTTTTTCCTGTGGCTTCATCGCATGAGGGTTCAGTAATTAAGCACACTGAACTAGCAACACACTCTACCTCATTTGGTGTTCACCATACTAATAATGCATTTACTTTGAGTATTTCGTAGAAGAGCCTCTGGAATGTACACACCCTTTAATACTTCTTGTTTCGGCATTGTTACCCCTTGGGCTTCCTGAATCACTTCCTGCCTTTCCAATCGGATTCACATGGCCTTTTCTTATCTAGGATCTATCGTTTCCTTTGGATTACAACTTTACCCTTCTCTGACGGGCGCCATTATAAGTGATTCTTCTTCACGATAATTTTGTTTTATTCCCTTATTTTCCTAGCTAGCAAGTTTTCCTTTTAAATTCCAAAACCATCGTTTCCTCTCATAGAACTCCTTTATACTACTCTTACGTCCCTGATATCATTTTGTGATCAAGTCTGTGTTCAGTGTTATTCGTCTCCGGCTATAATCAATGATACTCTTTGTTTTTGTAAGAATTCCCTACATACCAGACCATAATATGGGCCATCTGTTCGCTTTCTTAACACATGGAATATACGCTCGCCTAACACCTTTCCGGCATTTCTTCAAGTCATTGTCGCTGTACCCAGCGTGTTCATTGTAGCATTCGTTACCCAGTTTTACCTCCTTTAGTAGTGTTCCTGTGTGTATTGTATCTTTCTTAGGCAGACTGATATGAGTTCTTGTATCTATTAAAAATTTAGTTCTTTGCCAACTTTCCTACAATAAATCGTCATGATGTCATTTTATGCCTGGAAGCCTACTACCGTCACCTTGGGGCATTTAACGGGGGCTACGTGTAACTGCTGCGTGTACCACTAGTTTCGATCCCCCCCCCCCCTTTTTCTTTGGTATCTTACCCATTTTTTTCTCTACCCCTGGGGTGCTGCGTACCCATACTTACTGCAGCTATAATATCTGGAAGAGCCACAGTCCTTTTCCTTGTGTCCACGACTCTGGTATTTTTCACATTAATAATCTTGTCACACTTAGTGTCTGCGTGTCCTAGTTCATCATAATGATAACAATAATTCTGCACTTCCGTGCTTCCTCTGTACTGTTGGGTATATGGATCCATCTTTCTTTGTTGTTGTGGCGGCAGTGTTCGGCTACATGTCTCTTTTTACTACAGTTATTACATTTCACATGTATTGTTTGTTACATTCTACAATAACGGAAAAAATCGCAACACCAAAAAACAATTAATGTTGAGTAGTAAAATTTCGGGAATATGTTTGTTAGGTAACATACTCTAGTTATTAACATTGCAAGTTGACAGGTTAATGCAAGCGCGAGACAAGCCACTGCAAATATGAAAAAATGGTTCAAATGGCTCTGAGCACTATGGGACTCAACATCTTAGATCATAAGTCCCCTAGAACTTAGAACTACTTAAACCTAACTAACCTAAGGACATCACATTCACCCATGCCCGAGGCAGGATTCGAACCTGCGACCATAGCAGTCCCGCGGTTCCAGACTGCAGCGCCAGAACCGCGCGGCCACCGCGGCCGGCTGCAGATATGAAATGCTGGTACATTAATAACCGGTGCACCACCACAGGCATGTGAACGTGCATGCATTTTGTTTTACAGGTGCCAGACGTCAGTTCGTGGGATGGACTTCAATGCCTGTGGCATTTGGTCAGTCAATACAGGGACGGTTAATACTGGTTCTTGATGACGCTGAACCTGTCGTCTGATGATGTCCCATATGTGCTCGACTGGAGACAGATCTGGTGTTTGAGCAGGCCAAAACACCAGCATGTTGAGTTACGACAGCGGTACGTGAGAGTGTTATCCTGTCGGAAAACACCCCCCGGAAAGCTGTTCATGAATGAAAGCATAACAGATCGACTCACCAGACTGAAGCCAAATTGGCAGTCAGGGTGCGTTGGATAACCACGAGAGTGCTCCTACTGTCACACGAGATCGCATCAGAGATAGTAACACCAGATGTAGGTCCAGCGTATCTAGAGCGCAGACAGGTTGGCTGCAGGCCCTCAGTTGGTCTCCTTCTAACCAACACACGGCTATCATTGGCACCGAAGCAGATACAGTTTCCATCAGAAAACACATCAGACCCCCACCCTACCATTAAATGAGCTCTCGACTTACACCACTGAAGTCAAAATGCTATCCCTGAAGTAGCCGATTTGTAACATTTCTTTGTGTCACTGTGATACCAACTGCTGCTCAAACTGCTACTCCAGATGCAGTACGATGGGCCAGAGCCATAAGTCGAACACGAAGGTCTTCCCTCTCCGAGGTGCCACGTTGCCGTCCGGAGCCCGGTCTCCTTGCGGCCGTGCACTCTCGTGACCATCGCTGCCGGCAGTCATGTACAGTGGCTACATTCCTGCCAACCCTTTCTGCAGTATCTCAGAAGCAACATCCAGCTTCCTGTATATTACAATACCTCCTTCAAACTCAGTGAGATGTTGATAATGGCGTCTTTGTCGCCTTAAACCATTTGACTGCAGTCAACTCACTACGCCGGATCTCAAAGGTAACAAACGCTCAAGACCATTACAGCGCGTATGTAAAGCATACCTGATTATCATCCTCATAGTGGAGCTACTAGCGCACTTTTATGCTACTGGCGTGAAATTCGAATGTACGTGAAACACTGAAGCTCCAAAGAAACTGGTATAGTCATGCGTATTTAAATACAGAGATATGTAAACAGAAGAATACGGCGCCACGGGCGGCAGCGCCTATATAAGACAAGTGTCTGGCGCAGTTTTTAGACGGGTTACTGCTGCTACAATGGAAGGTTATCAAGATTTAAGTCAGTTTGAACATGGTGCTATAGTCGGCTCACGAGCGGTGGGACGCAGCATATGCGAGGTAGCGACGAAGTGGAGACTGAAACTTCCTGGCAGATTAAAACTGTGTGCCGGACCGAGACTCGAACTCGGGACCTTTGCCTTTCGCGGGTAAGTGCTCTCCCCCAGGCTGTGGCTAAGCAATGTCTCCGCAATATCCTTTGTTTCAGGAGTGCTAGTTCTGCTAGGTTTGCAGAAGAGCTTCTGTAAAGTTTGGAAGGTAGGAGACGGATACTGGCAGAAGTGAAGCTGTGAGTACCGGACGTGAGTCGTGCTTGGGTGGCTCAGTTGGTAGAGCACTTGCCCGCGAAAGGCAAAGGTCCCGAGTTCGAGTCTCGGTCCGGCACACAGTTTTAATCTGCCAGGAAGTTTCATATCAGCGCACACTCCGCTGTAGAGTGAAAGTTTCATTCTAGAAACATCCCCCAGGCTGTGGCTAAACCATGTCTGCGCAATATCCTTTCTTTCAGGAGTGCTAGTTCTGCTAGGTTCGCAGGAGAGCTTCTGTTAAGTTTGGAAGGTAGGAGACGAGGAACTGGCAGAGGTAAAGCTGTGAGGACGGACCGTGAGTCGTGCTTTGGTAGCTCAGTTGGTAGAGCACTTGCCCGCGAATGGCAAAGGTCCCGAGTTCGAGTCTCGGTCGGGCACAGTTTTAATCTGCCAGGAATTTTCATATCAGCGCACACTCCGCTGTAGAGTGAAAGTTTCATTCTAGAAGTGGGGTTTTTTCCCGTACGACCATTTCACGAATGTATCGTGAACATCAAGAATCCGGTTAAACATCAAATCTCCGATGTCGCTTCGGCCGGAAAAAGATCCTTCAAGAATGGAACCAACGATGACTGAAGAGAATCGTTCAATGTGACAAAAGTGCAACCCTTCCCCCAAATTGCTGCAGATTTCAATGCTGGGCCATTAACAAGTGTCAGAGTGCCAACCATTCAACGTAACACAATCGATATGGGTTTTCGGAGCTGAAGGTTCATCCGTGTACCCTTGATGACTGCTCAACACAAAGCTTTACGCCTAGCCTGCTCCCGTCAACACCGATTTGAACTGTTGATGGCTGGAAACATGTTGTCTAGTCGGACGAGTCTCGTTTCAAATTTTATCGAGCGGATGCACGTGTACGGGTATGGAGAAAATCTTATGAATCCATGGACGTTGCATGTCAGCAGGGGAATGTTCAGTCTTGTGGAGGGTCTGTAATGGTGTGGGGCGTGTGGAGTTGGAGTGATACGTGACCCCTGATATTCTAGATACGACTCTGACAGGTGACACGTACGTAAACATCCTGTCTGATCATTTGCATCCATTCATGTCCATTGCGCATTTCGAGGGACTTGGGCAGGTCCAGCAGGGCAATGCGAAACCCTACACTTCCAGAATTTCTACAGAGTGGCTCCAAGAACACTCTTCTAAGTTTAAACTTCTGCTGGCCACCAAACTCCCCAGACATGAACATTATTGAGCATGTCTGGGATGCCTTGCAATGTGCTGTTCAGAAGAGATCTCCATCCCTTCGCATTTTTACGGATTTATGGACAGCCCTGCTGGATTCGTAGTGACAGTTTCCTCCAGCACTACATCAGACATTACTCGAGTCAATGCCATATCGTGTTGCTGCACATCTGCATGCTCGCGGGGGCTCTACACAATTTTAGACAGCTGCACCAGTTTCTTTGGCTCTTCAGTGTATTTCAGATGTAGAAACACGCCTACCAACTTTCGTTAAAATCGCACAACTCCTTCTTGGTGTTGTGATTTTTTTTGCCAGTATATTATTCTCACGAAATTTTTTTCGTGGAGTTTTATTTTTCTCTTCATTGACATGATCGCACTCTCTTCTTGTTGGGATATTTCCACGGCTTTCCCTAAGTTAATGTTTTGGCCTCGAGTGCATACAGTCGTCTGTATTCTTTCATTGGCTCACCCTTGAATAAAATCTGCAACGCCCAGCGCACAAACTAATTCTACGGCACCCTTCAACTGTTCATATACTTTACTCGCGTCGCAGTAGTCTTGAAGGATATGGATAGACCATCTATCCTGTTTCCCTAAGAGGCAACTGGTTCCCTAGAATACTGTCTGGTTTGAAATATCCAACAAGCGTAGAAATCTGTGGTTATTTTGTAGAAATAGCTCTGCTCTAAAATGCTTCTTACTTCAGGCTAATTATTCAGATTATCTGTTATTAACAATTTTGTGGGACCATGTTCTTAATTCATGACGCTGCCTTGCCTGTTCTGCCCCAGTTCTTCGGCAGATGTGCTCGGATCTCCTGGTCCGCTGCTGCTCACACCGTTCGCAGACTGCTGGTCTCTCTGGCATCTTGGGCACTGCTGCTCGTAATCTTGGTGGGATCTTGGGCATTGCTTCTCGTAAGAGTTTCTTCTTCTTGCGGTTTGACTTAGTGGCACAATTGCTATAATTTGTTCTTCTGCGTTCTATGCTTCTTTCATTATCATCCTCATTACCCACCTCGCAACAATTTACTGAAACAAACCCCACAAACATGACAACAAATTTCTAAACCGTGTCCCGCCACGGGTTCCCTACCTCTACGTGGCGCAGTAAGGACGTTAACGACATTGTGGATAAAAACTTCGATTTGTTATGAGCCTTTATAGTAGTGGAGGTGAGAGGGAAAAAATCTCCTTGGTTGTATGGGGTTAGGATTCAGAAGATCAGCAACTCTCTTGGAGTTAGCTACAATGACTTGTTGAGGTAGCAAGCAATTACTCTTTCTTTAATAAATTTATTGTCCGACCAAACACATTTAATTAGTGAGGCGTCAGATCGAACCCCCTTACCACAATGTCGGCTGTTTTCAATCATTCTTAGAACGGACCTCTATCAAAGACGAGTACTTGACTGCTACTCGGTCTGCTAACTAGTGGCCAATTGGCATAATTAATCAATCATCAACACTGTGAACTACTTCACTAGTACTCTCTCGCCACTTTTCCTGCCATACCAGAGACAAGAACCAAGCAGTTACGTGTTCCTGCTGTCCACTGAAATCCCTTTGATACAGAGATAGACAGTTTCTGTTCAGCACTATTCCAATGAATATTGTAAAATGCTACTTAGGTTGCAGTTAATGTGTGTCCACCAGAATTTATCGCCGTCTTCTCGTAGCTGCAGAGCCTCACTGCCTTCTGGATGCATGGTACTGAAACTGAACCCTAACCCTACTCACTCCTACATGACTCTTTTATTTTGTTCTTAACTGACTCTGATTGCACACAGTCCTCTTCATTCTCTTTTTGGAACTTTCCTTTGGACTCTTCCCTCGACATGTGACTGTGAATGGAGCGGAAATCGGTAGAGGTGAGGTACATGTACACACAAACAGATAATTACAATTTCGGAAAAAATTGGACGATTTATTCAAGAGAAACATGTTCACAAACTGAGAACGTCAGTAACACGTTGGTCCACCTCTGGCACTTATACAAGCAGTAATTGTGCTTGGCATTGATAGACAGAGTTGATGGATGTCCTCCTGAGGGATATCGTTCCAAATTGTGTCTAACTGGCGCTTTAGATCGTCAAAATCCCGAGATGCTTGGAGGGCCCTCCCCATAATGCTCCAAACGTGCTCAAATAGGGAGAGATCCGGCGACACGGCTGGCCAATGTAGGGTTTGGCAAGCACGAAGACAAGTGTTAGAAACTCTTTTCCATGTGCGGGCGAGCATTATCATGCTGAGCCCAAGATGGCTTGCCATGAAGGGCAACAAAACGGGGCTTAGAATATCGTCAACGTACCGCTGTTCTGATAAGGATACCGCGGTACCGCGGATGCAACCAAAGGGGCACCCCAGATCAACACTCCTGGTTGTCGGACCGTGCGTAGGGCGACAGTCATGTCGGTATCCCACCGCTGTCCGGCGAGTCTGCAGACGCGGCTTCAGAGTGAGATCTCATTGACTGGGGTAAAATTGTCCTCAGTAATTAGTCCCGCTTAGAGCTGAGCCCCGATGACCAACGTGTGTGATGATCTGCAGGGTGGATACCATGATACGTTAGCAATTTCTATAACTTGTTAAAAACAGCCAGCTGTTATTATTGATGTAATTTTTTATTTGCAATAAAATTTCGAAGCAACTGTGGCTTCACCTTCAGCTGCTATAGGTGTGACACACTATCTCTAACAGAATTTTAGAACACAACTACTTCCGCATCTAGATCTACATATCAGGAAGTTGCAGAGAGCAACATCGCTTTAATACATGTTATGAAATTTTTTTTGGCATTTATAGAAATGGAGGGTGTACTTTTTAAAAACTGCGTGCTAGATTAAAATGTTTGCCAGACCGGGATTCGACCCCGGAGCCTCGCGTTTTATTTCTTAGGTCCTCCTCTCCAGCGCTATCTTTCGCTCATCATTTACACCTTCCTCGGTTAACCTCATTGCTGTAATCATTGGTGAATGTTTTCCCTGCATAGAGTATCTTCATTTGCATTGAATATTACGATAGCAAATAGTTTTCTTAACGGAATTGTGTCCTCTTTACAATGTAGTAATATGTGTTACGGATAAATACATAAAGTCATACGTAAATAAATAATAAGATTTTGTAGAAATATTCCTGCTTAAAGAAACAAAAAATTTTCTTTCCCATTGATGGTTGTTAACAATGAGGAGTAAGGTGCAAAATGAAAAATTAACTTCTTTCTGGAAAAGTTTATGAGTTTTTCCGTGATGTTAAACACAGCTTCACGTTGTTTTCTGATGAAATAAACATCTCTTCTTTTCAAAATAGGGATTCTTAATTTTCGTTAAATTATCTTGGCGACGAAGTTGCACCACTTCTTGTATTTTCGTTCATTCTGCAGAATTCTGTGTTGTTCTGTATAAGGTCTTGGTGTGGCGGGGATTTCGTAGTTAGAAAGTAGTGGTCGTAATTGCCGATGAGCCACATGTGACTTTTGTTTTTCGTCTCTGGGAATAGTCTCCAGGGACCGATGATCTCAGCAGTTTGGTCCCATAGAACATACCAGAAAAAATAGTCTCCAGCCCATTTTGTGGCCGGCCGCGGTGGCCGAGCGGTTGTAGGCGCTTGAGTCTGGAACCGCGCTGCTGGTACGGTCGCAGGTTCGAATCCTGCCTCGGGCATGGCTGTGTGTGATGTCCTTAGGTTAGTTAGGTTTAAGTAGTTCTAAGTCTAGGGGACTGATGACCTCAGATGTTAAGTCCCATAGTGCTCAGAGCCATTTGAACCATTTTTTGAATCCATTTTGTGATTTGTTGCATTGTTACGGCATTCTCAGGGGTCCTGTCGATAACTGCTAAGTTTTTCCTGCTTCAGGTCCCATTAAATAAAGATATGTGCTAAGATTTCGATTAGTCAGCAGTTCGTGCGCTACGTTGAAGGTCTTAGTTTTATTTTGTGTAGCCTTACTCTTGCAGGTATTGCCTCATTTACTATGTCATAGCGCACCGCCCTAACTTGAAATACAAATTTCATTGTGCATCGTTGAAATACGTTTTCCGCGTTGTTGATAATCTTATGTCGTACTCACGATAGTTGTCCTGCTAAGTGGCTGTCTCTGCCGCCTCACGCAAAGATGTAGTTGGCAGACAGTTCCTCGCTCGACGGCAGCTGTGACATAACTGACCTACTGTCAAGGGAAACTCCCCAGCACGCCCCTCCCAGATCTAATGGTAAAATGGTCCAGTGGATAGCACGTCATAAACTGCACGCAGATCAAGCATGAAAACAGGAAGGAGGTGTACTAAACTGTGAAAAACGAAGCAAAATAGAAACAGTGAACAGTCCAAGCTCAAGATATGTAACATCGAGCGAATATCAATAGCCGCGGCATCGTGGTTGTGTTTTCACGGTGTTGGACTGTAAAGTGGGAGATCAGTGTTTAAATCTCTATCGTTCCCCTTTTTTTTTCATAAGATGCCTAACTTTCCGTCAGGTCACTGATGTGTCTGTTCTCCTTCTGTAATATTGGAAATTGTCATACTACTCGTTGGTTATAGAATATGATGTGATGAATAGTGAGAGCAGACTAAATGCCGTATAGACCTCTCACAGAAATGAAAACAACAAATAAACGGGGTAAACTATTTTGCAACAAAGGAATTCAAGAGTCGAAAGTTCCAAAACGAAACGCAAGAGTCATAACATGTGATACTTTTGTAGAACAAATAGGAGGTACGCGCGCTTGGAGGTCCCTTCCTTATACCTCACTGTTGCAAACGGACATTACACCACTACACAGACACAGATTTGAACACAGTGAACATCTGCGTCAATGACCGGACGGACAGCTCATAATTTTGTGGAAAAAAAAGGGGATCTAACGAGATTTGAATGGTTCAAATAGATCTGAGCACTATGGGACTTAACATCTGACGTCATCAGTCCCCTAGAGCTTAGAACTACTTAAACCTAACTAACCTAAGGACATCACACACGTCCACGCCCGAAGGAGGATTCGAACCTGCGACCGTAGCGGTCGTGCGGTTCCAGACTGCAGCGCCTAGAACCGCTCGCCCACACCGGCCGGCCAAGCGAGATTTGAAGTCGTATCTCCCCCTTCACAGTCCAGCACCGTGACCACTCAACCAAGACGCAATGGCTATTGAAATTCGCTCGATGTTACACATCTTGAGCTTGGCCCGTTAACTGTTTCAACTTCGCTTATTTTTTCACAGTTCATTACACCTTCTTCTTGTTTTCATGCTTGACCTGTGTTCAGTTTTTGACGGGGTATTCGCTGGGCCATTTTACCACAAAATCTGAGGGGGAGGTGCGATGGGGAGAGCCCTGACGGCTTTACTTCCGAGAGTACCTCTCTCCTACCTTCCAAACTTCACCGAACTTCTCCTAGCATACCTAGAAGAACTAGCAGTCCTAGGAGAAAAGATATTGCGGAGAAATGCCTTATCCACAGTCTGGAGGACTGTAATGAATCTTTCACTCTGCATCAGATTGCACATTGTTTTGAAACTTCGTCGAGAGCTGATCGCGCAAGGTATGCTAGCGACCTTTTGTGATGCTTGAAAGGCAGGAAAGCTGTTGTGGTCGATGTAAAGCTGTGACGGTGGGTCCTCAGTCGTCCCTGAGTCGTCTACATCTACATTTATACTCCGCAAGCTACCCAACGGTGTGTGGCGGAGGGCACTTTACGTGCCACTGTCATTACCTCCCTCTCCTGTTCCAGTCGCGTATGGTTCGCGAGAAGAACGTCTGCCTGAAAGCTTCCGTACGCGCTCGAATCTCTCTAATTTTACATTCGTGATCTCCTCGGGAGGTATAAGTAGGGGGAAGCAATATATTCAAGACCTCATCCAGGAACACACCCTCTCGAAACCTGGACAGAAAGCTACACCGTGATGCAGAGCGCCTCTCTTGCACAGTCTGACACTTGAGTTTTCTAAACATCTCCGTAACGCTATTACGCTTACCAAATAACCCTGTGACGAAACGCGCCGCTCTTCTTTGGATTTTCTCTGTCTCCTCTGTCAACCCGACCTGGTACGGATCCACACCGATGAGCAATACTCAAGTATAGGTCGAACGTGTGTTTTGTAAGCCACCTCCTTTGTTGATGGACTACATTTTCTAAGGACTCTCCCAATGAATCTCAACCTGGTACCCGCCTTACTAACAATTAATTTTATCAGGTTGCCCTCCATGGGGTGGGTGCACGCAACGACTGTGGTTATATTGGGTTAGATAGAGCAGAAATCAGTCGTAGAATTAAGTTGCTTTAACATGACATTTATAGTCACAACGCAGATCTGATTTCGACCTGTGCCAGGTCATTATCAATGCAGTGCGGAATTGTAGCAGTTGTTCGTGTCCAAGTAAATGTTTACACAGTTCAACCATTGTAATGCAGTGCGGAATTGTAGCAGTTGTTCGTGTTCAAGTGAATACTTACACACTTCAACCATTACAATGGTTGAACTGTGTAAACATTTACTTGAACACGAAAAACTGCTACAATTCCGCACTACATTGATAATGACCTGGCACAGGTCGAAACCTGATCTGCATTGTGACTATAAATGTCATATTAAAGCAACTTAATTGTACGACTGATTGCTGCTCTATCTGACCCATATTTATTTTATATGACCATTCCACTTCAAATCGTTCCGTACGCATACTCCCAGATATTTTATAGAAGTAACTGCTACCAGTGTTTGTTCCGCTATCATAAAATCACACAATAAAGGATCCTTCTTCCTATGTATTCGCAATACATTACATTTGTCTATGTTAAGGGTCATTTGACACTCCCTGCACAAAGTGCCTATCCGCTGCAGATCTTCTTGCATTTCGCCGCAATTTTCTAATGCTGCAATCGCGAAAAGCCACATGGAACTTCCGACACTATCTACTAGGTGGTTTATATATATTTTGAAAAGCAATGCTTCTATAACATTCCCCTGTGGCACGCCAGAGGATACTTTAACGTCTGTAGACGTCTCTCCATTGAGAACAACATGCTGTGTTGTGTTTGATAAAAACTCTTCAGTCCAGCCACACAGCTGGTCTGATATTCCGCAAGCTCTTACTTTGTTTGTCAGGCGACAGTGCGGAACTGTATCGAACGCCTTCCGGAAGTCAAAGAAAATGGCATCTACCTGGGAGCCTGTATCTAATTTTTTCTGGGTCTCATGAAGAAATTAAGCAAGTTGGGTCTCACACGATCGCTGTTTCCGGAATCCATGTTGATTCCTACAGAGTAGATTCTGGGTTTCCGGAAATGACATGATACGCGAGCAAAAAACATCTTCTAAAATTCTACAACAGATCGATGTCAGTGATATAGACCTATAGTTTTGCACATCTGCTCGACTACCCTTCTTGAAAACTGGAACTACCTGTGTTCTTTCCCAAGCATTTGGAACCTTCCATTCCTCTAGAGGCTTGCGGTACACGGATGTTAGAAAGGGGGGGGGGGGGCAACGTCTTTCGCGTACTCTGTGTAGAATCGAATTGACATTGAGTGATTTCAGTTGCTTTTCTATTCCTTATACACTTATTTCGATGTCATCCATTTTTTCGTTCGTGCGAGGATTTATAGAAGGTCTCTGCCTCGTGATGACTGGGTGTTGTGTGATGTCCTTAGGTTAGTTAGGTTTAAGTAGTTCTAAGTTCTAGGGGACTGATGACCAAAGCTGTTAAGTCCCAGAGTGCTCATTTGAACCATTTAGAGAAGGAACAGCAGTGCGGTTTTCCTCTGTGAAACAGCTTTGGAAAATGGTGTTTAGTATTTCAGCTTTACGCTTGTCATCCTCTGTTTCCATGCCATTAACATCCCAGAGTGTCTGGATATGCTGTTTCGATCTACTTACTGATTTAACGTAAGACCAGAACTTCGTAGGATTTTCTGTAAAGTCGGTACATAGAATTTTACCTTCGAATTCACTGAACGCTTCACACATAGCCCTCCATAAGCTAACTTTGAAATCGTTTACCTTCTGTTTGTCTGAGAGGTTTTGGCTGCGTTTCAATTTACAGTGAAGCTCTCTTTGCTTTGCCCTCGAAGGCAACGATCTGGGTTCGAGCACCTGTCCGGCATACAGTTTTTATCTACCACACTGTGTTACAGTAACAGTGCCACAGTTAGTGGCTAGTAAATTGCAGCGTGTGTGGTAAGAGGAACTTGTTCACAGGTCGTTCCGGACCTGAGGGACAGCGCCTAACGTTCAACTCGCTGACCACACACATCGAGGAGGCTGTGGAGCAAACACGCCTCGAATACGATATGAAGAGGCGTCGCGGCGAGAGGGACCGTAGGTGCCTAGAGCGCCTCGAAGCACAGCGGCAGGCTCTGTGCGCCAGTGCCGGCAGCGCTGAGAGCGTGCAGCCTGATCCACAGCAGCCACTGCGCCGACCGCGGTGGGCGCGCGCGCTGTCGCCACGGCCGCTGCCGCGACGGCCGCCGTCACCAGACATTGTGTCCAGCGTGCGCAGCTTCTGCGCCAGACTCGTAGACTGTTTCAGATGTGTCGAAGAGTAGCCTGCCTCTCTCTACCAGCCCGCCACCAACATCGGCTCCTCGATGCTGTTAAACCCTTTCTTTAATACTCTAGCGTGTCTAAATAATGGTATGAATAACTGTAATGTCTACTTAATCTTGTAATTCATCCATAGCAGATGTTGAAATGTTAGTAATTAATGTCCTTTAACTATATTATTTAACAATAACTAGCTACATATTTATATTAGACATAATAAATTAATGGAAAACATCGGCTTTTCGATGCTGTTAAACCCTTTCTTTAATACTCTAGCGTGTGTGAATAATGGTATGAATAACTGTACTGTCTACTTAATCTTGTAATTCATGCATAGCAGATGTTGAAATGTTAGTAATTAATGTCCTTTAACTGTATTATTTAACAACAAGTAGCTAGATATTTATCTTACTTGTTAGCCATAATAAATTAATGGAAGACATCGGCTTTTCGATGCTGTTAAACCCTTTCTTTAATACTCTAGCGTGTGTAAATAATGGTATGAATAACTGTAATGTCTACTTAATCTTGTAATTCATGCATAGCAGATGTTGAAATGATAGTAATTAATGTACTTTAACTATATAATTTAACAATGACTAGACACATATTTATCTTAGACATCATAAATTACTGGAAGACATCGGCTTTTTGATGTTGTTAAACCCTTTCTTTAATACTCTAGCATGTGTAAATAATGGTATGAATAACTGTAATGTCTACTTAATCTTGTAATTCCTACATAGCAGATGAAATGTTAGTAATTAATGTCCTTTAAATATATTATTTAACAATAAGTAGCTACATATTTATTTTGTACATCATACATTAATGGAAGACAAAATGTAAATTATATCTTGTAACTTTAGTGTAACTTAAGAAAAATGTGTTGCTTACATGTAGATCCTGGTGTACCTTTATAAACTACTGTATGAGAAGCGCAGTATCTCGTTTCTTTGGATTATATTTCATTCTGGACGACTTGTTCAAGAAGACAGCTAACGTACCTTTTAACGTTAACTCTCAGTTGACTTTAATGAAATGGATTTTAACGTAAACTATCATACGGCAATATGAGAATTAACTCCCACCACAGGGTGTGGCAAACTACTCGAAACATTTTTCCCATTTAATAACATTTGGAACAAGAAACTTAAAAGAATTTTGAATAAGACTGCTTTAAGAAACACACACAAGAAAATCTGTGCACGACGACACAACTAGCTGCCTTATGATAGGTGGTCCCTAACTTATACTGTTGTGATGACACTAAACCCTGACGTTGTCTTTTCGGAGCCCAATGACGAAGCACCAATTCATTCAACCGATGTGGGAAGGAAAATCAGAATGCCCACTGTTAAATTTCGAACCTCGCCACAGTGCCGCCTGCTTTCATCGCTGTCAAATAATCTCTGCCGTCCTGTTGGTGTTATTCAAATATGTACTGATATCAAGTTTCCTCATTGCCAAAAAAAGCACTGATTTAGATACTAAGGTGCCATAGCCACTTGCACTCAAGATAAAACATTCACGCTTGCTAAGGGAGATGTAGAGAGTTAATACAAACTGCGAAAAAATCTTTTAGGTAAGGAAGTAGACTCTTGCTGGCTCTTAGAATCTGCTTGTCACAAATTCCACATGCCCTTAGCTTTACTAGATAACTACACTACGTAGAACGCAGTACTCGTTATCTTTGTATGGGGTATTATAGACAGTTCTTTCATCAATAAGTTTCATTATTTCTCAAGTCACAAGTGGTTCTCTTAGAGATTGTGTCTTCTTTCACACGTTTTCTTGAACTCTGCTTATTTATCACCTTAAGGTCGTTGAACATTTTGCATTCTAGCCACTGTACATTTTTAATAATACGATTTGCGTATGATACGGATTCCAGTATGTACTGTAACGGATGATTCGATTTTTCGTTGAAGTATTTATGTTTGTAATCTAATGTTGAAAACTCATAATAAAGTTTATTATTTCCCTGTGTCAGAGAGCATTTGTACTTTTAACATCACACATCCCAAGAAGTGAACTACCTGTAGAAATTATGTTTGTTTCCCTACTCCTATTAACAATGATGAAGTACTGTCGATCTTTCTTTTATCCACGTCTCCTGTAAATGAGTCGAGCTGCGGTGTATCATCTGAACTTGCGGTTGCGAGCGTGGGTGTGCGTTTCTCTGTGTATGTCTGCCTGCAGGTGGACGTTTTCTTAGAGGACAGCTGGCTTCTGCTGAAGTGTGAAAAGTGCCAAGTGGTACACGCTGACTTACGTACACAAACTAACACGTCAAGTGAGTTTCGCAATAAAAAACAAGACTTTTATGTGTCATACGGAGCAAACAGTAGGCTGCGAAAGAACATGCTCCAAGCAACTTCAAAGGCAGAAATTCTAAAAAACATATGGATACTGTATTGAACAACGAGACTACAAACTAACATTCTCATTTAAACTATTGTCATGATGTGACTCTGATGTGTGAAACGCTGCATGTGTGGAACACTGGTCCGATGTAAGAGAGGGCCTGAAGGCCCTAATCTGATCAGGTTAAATAAATAAATAAATAAATAAAAATACAAAAATAGAGGGTGTATCATAATTAATGGAGTATCATAATTAATGGAGTAAACGCATACCCGATACTAGAAGCAAAAAATCCAAGTAAACATGGACTCTAAAACGCATACCTCAAGAGCTATGGGCACTTCTTCATCTTCGATACCGTGAAACAAATCTCTTCTACTGCATGCTCTCTGCTTTCCATATTTTAACTCTGCGTTAAATCTTGAGCTTACTGGGGTCGTGGCTTGTAACGTCAGGCCATGAGGTATCTTCCGCTGCCGGTAGATGTCACTCTCGGCGAAACTTGCGGTGGCACGTGCGAACGGACAACAACCGAATGTAAATTGCGAACTCCGTTGTTATATATGTGGCCCTCAAGCAAAAACATAAAACGAAATGGCGAAAAACAAGCTAGTAAACGTGTTTTGAACTATTGTATGTTTACTGGACCAATAATAAATTTCCATAGTTCTATTTCGATCAACAGTATATGGATTTCAACACAGAGAATTGAAAAGATGGTTTATACAGGTATATACACTCCTGGAAATGGAAAAAAGAACACATTGACACCGGTGTGTCAGACCCACCATACTTGCTCCGGACACTGCGAGAGGGCTGTACAAGCAATGATCACATGCACGGAACAGCGGACACACCAGGGACCGCGGTGTTGGCCGTCGAATGGCGCTAGCTGCGCAGCATTTGTGCACCGCCGCCGTCAGTGTCAGCCAGTTTGCCGTGGCATACGGAGCTCCATCGCAGTCTTCAACACTGGTAGCATGCCGCGACAGCGTGGACGTGAACCGTATGTGCAGTTGACGGACTTTGAGCAAGGGCGTATAGTGGGCATGCGGGAGGCCGGGTGGACGTACCGCCGAATTGCTCAACACGTGGTGCGTGAGGTCTCCACAGTACATCGATGTTGTCGCCAGTGGTCGGCGGAAGGTGCACGTGCCCGTCGACCTGGGACCGGACCGCAGCGACGCACGGATGCACCCCAAGACCGTAGGATCCTACACAGTGCCGTAGGGGACCGCACCGCCACTTCCCAGCAAATTAGGGACACTGTTGCTCCTGGGGTATCGGCGAGGACCATTCGCAACCGTCTCCATGAAGCTGGGCTACGGTCCCGCACACCGTTAGGCCGTCTTCCGCTCACGCCCCAACATCGTGCAGCCCGCCTCCAGTGGTGTCGCGACAGGCGTGAATGGAGGGACGAATGGAGACGTGTCGTCTTCAGCGATGAGAGTCACTTCTGCCTTGGTGCCAATGATGGTCGTATGCGTGTTTGGCGCCGTGCAGGTGAGCGCCACAATCAGGACTGCATACGACCGAGGCACACAGGGCCAACACCCGGCATCATGGTGTGGGGAGCGATCTCCTACACTGGCCGTACACCTCTGGTGATCGTCGAGGGGACACTGAATAGTGCACTGTACATCCAAACCGTCATCGAACCCATCGTTCTACCATTCCTAGACCGGCAAGGGAACTTGCTGTTCCAACAGGACAATGCACGTCCGCATGTATCCCGTCCCACCCAACGTGCTCTAGAAGGTGTAAGTCAACTACCCTGGCCAGCAAGATGTCCGGATCTGTCCCCCATTGAGCATGTTTGGGACTGGATGAAGCGTCGTCTCACGCGGTCTGCACGTCCAGCACGAACGCTGGTCCAACTGAGGCGCCAGGTGAAAATGGCATGGCAAGCCGTTCCACAGGACTACATCCAGCATCTCTACGATCGTCTCCATGGGAGAATAGCAGCCTGCATTGCTGCGAAAGGTGGATATACACTGTACTAGTGCCGACATTGTGCATGCTCTGTTGCCTGTGTCTATGTGCCTGTGGTTCTGTCAGTGTGATCATGTGATGTATCTGACCGCAGGAATGTGTCAATAAAGTTTCCCCTTCCTGGGACAATGAATTCACGGTGTTCTTATTTCAATTTCCAGGAGTGTATTTCTGCTTTGAAGATTGTTCAAAAACCAAATCACTGAAGCTACAAGAACATAGACTACAAATGTAGATGTTTCGAGATTTGTTATCTCCTTTAAATACAAGAAGTTAAACATGAAACACACATTATGCCATATAAGATAAACCCCACACTAAATTTTAATGTCTTATTTTAGACAGTTAGTCTGGCTGTGTGCTGTGTCATGAGACTACAAACTTTATAGCCTAAAGCACTGCCAAGGCGATTTGTTCAGCAAAATATCTTCAAGCCGACATTTTTTTTGTATCCCGCCTGTAAGGCGGCGCGTGGGTAGGAGCAGGAGTAGGAAAAATACGCTGGTACTGCAAATACAGTTAAAGCACCTTTATTTGTGTATATCCATGTGCAACGTATTACATAACTTTGCCATGTGGCCCGAAGTGTCCCGGCCGTCTGTTCCTGGTGAAAATGTGTGAAACTGGAGCGGAGCTCGTCGAGCACAGCACTGGCTGGATGGAGCTGTCGTCGGTGTCGTAGTGACAATCTACGCCGTGGCATCGTGGCTATCGATACCACACATTTATTTACAGTAAACAGTGCTACGACAACCAAGTACACATAAAAAATAAAACAAAATATGTGTTCGCAATTTATCAGTGCCAACAGTCAGTGGTAAAACGGAAACCGAAGTGAAATTGGTGTTCTGGACCGTGATATAGCTGAGATTAAAACTTTTCGTTACCAGCAAGGACTGGGAGATACAGATTTCATAAAATCTGGCAGTCACATGCACGAAATTTTGAGGAAATGCAGTCCATCAAAAAATCACTACCTTTCCGTACTTGGTGGAATGGGTGATGTTTACAGAAACAAACTAATATAGTCACGTAAAACTTTGAGAGACACTGTGACCGTGATATAACTGAGATGAAAACTTTTCGTTACTAGCAAGGACTGAGAGATACAGATTTCATAAAATCTTGTAGTCACATTGACGGCATTTTAAGGAAATACAGTCCATCAAAAAATCACTACCTTTCCGTACTTGGTGGAATAGGTGATGTTTACAGAAACAAACTAATATAGTAACGTAAAACTTTGATAGACACTGTGAGTAGAATGAGAACGTAAACAAATATCGTGGCAGGCATGCCACACGGAAATCATCTAACGGATTCTACATACGTACGTAAAAATTCAAAAGGCTGGATTGTATCTACAGAAAGACCTGTTGGTCAACTGCAAACGCATTTTTTCTGGGTGTTCGACATCTCCCCTGTTTACTGTTAATGTCCATTAATTTCTTCGTTCTATGGAGAACGAGCATACGAACTCCACCAGTATAAGCTTACTGGCAGATTGATCTGGTTTTAATCTGCGAGGAAGTTTCGTTTCAGCGCACACTCCGCTACAGAGTGTAAATTCATTTTGGATTATTATTGATATATACAACTCATTTCACATGTCAGAATTAAATATTAATTTGTTCCATACGATTCATAATTGAAAATGAAATTATGTTATTTTCATTGGAAAGTAATGACTTAATATTTGTTTATTACAATTTTCACTTGACACAAAATACAGAATTTAAATAGAAATTAAAAAAATTGAGATGGAGATTCGAACCCTATACTCTTCCAACACAAGACTTCGACGCTATTCATTCACGTACTTCTTTTCTTCTCTTCATTTTGCTCGTCATTATCCTCATCATATGGTCTGGGTGTACGTCACATGACACCCCTTCAAGTTTATCGCTGAATACTTCACTCACTTTTTAATTACAGAGGACAACTAGCACTCTGACCAAACACGATGAGCTACCGTGCCGAATAAAAAAAGCCACCACCAAGAACTGAACACGGATCAGCGGTTTGGTAGTCAACGTACAGGTATCTGCCTCACATTTGAAGAAATCTTCGTACTTAACAGAGGTCGGAAATTATTTCATTTCTAGAGGAAACTTTTTCAAGTTTCCCTTTTCTAAATTTTTTTCGCAGATGTCTAGGCACTAACTTTCAAATTGTATAAATGTACGTAAAAAAAAATTCTAACAAGGCCAGTCCACAAGGTCCCCTTGTCAGACAAAAGCTCATACGCACGCTCCCAGGCGTAAAGTCTATACAAGCTATTGTCTGACCAGAGAGCAAACACATTAGAGCGTGCGTAAAAATCCGTCAACAACTCAAACACATTGGAGTCATTCTCATGTCTGGGAAAGAACGACTCGCTGAGTGTGACACCTAGTGGCAGCCTTCGGCATTTGGTGGGCTTTCTCTTGGGTTTCGCCACGACCCCGGGGACCAGGAGACGAGGCCCTCGAGAGAGACCCAAAGAGCTCAGGTCTTAACGCCGGGTATGTTTTTAAAGTTGATACTATGGGCCGGAACAAAAAGAAGTCCGGTAAAATGGGCTGTAGAGTACATGCTTTAAGAGTTACGCGCACTTATTCAGTAGAAGAGATGTGTTTCACACTAGTGAAAATGAGCAAGTTCTCATAGCTGTTAAGGTATGTTCTGTAGAGCCCATTCTTATTGGACTTTTCTTTCTTGTTTTGGTCCGTACTACCACCACCCCAAAATATGGAAAGCAAAGAGCTGCAATAGAAGAGATTTGTTTCACATGATCGAAGATGAAATAGTGCGCACTGCTCTTCAGGTATACATTTACGCAATTAATTATAATACACCCTGTATTTACCATATGAGACATACAAAAATCTGGTAACTTCGTAAGAAAAATGAGTGAAAAACAGTAAATATGAAACAGTTCATTGTACGCCTCACAGAACCAAAATCAGATGGCTGTTCGCAAAACTCAATGCAAAAAAAGTTTCATCATATACTACTTACAAAATAATAATTAAGGGGGTCTTTGGAATTGGTTACATTACTATGACACAGGAACATGAATAAGCAAAAATAAAGTCAACCTCAAGGCACACAGTGCAGCTTTAAAAGTAAACAGTACTTATCGATGCTTCTTTTGAAAGAAAGAGAGAAGTTCATCAAATAATCTCAGCTCTATATCCAAAAGAATGTGCAAAACAAACTGTAAGTATCCATTTTAGCATGTCAGCAAAAATAATGTAGTAGTCGATTTTTGTTCGAAAATGCAACTATTTCAAATCGTAGTGCATTCCATTTAAATTGCGTGTTTCAGGCAATTGAGTATGTCTCTAGAACAACAAAAAGAAAAATGTTACGGGCAACAATATAATCTTGTTTTGAGGTCCACAGCAGAGATTGCCGGAAGAATTAATGGAGGGAGATGACTTGCCAATCACGTCCGCAACGAGAATTTCGTATCTGTTAACTCTTACAGTATTAGTAAAAACTGGAAAGGAAACAAGAAAGAACTCTTAAAAGTTACTGCTGCATTGTCAGATTGTAATCAGAGTAAACTGTTCTCCTTCCTTGGAATGACAATCAGCTGAAAGACTCATGCCACAGTTTCCCTATAACTGGAATACAGTCCAACTTATGCGTACTTGTCTTCCTTGGTTCTAAATAAGAAAAACTTTCCTTCGTCTTCAAGAGCAACTTTTGTTCTCTAGAAATTTGGTCGCTATTTATTTGTTTCTATACAATTTCCCAAGATTCATTTGTTACTATACAGCTTTTCAAATGCTGTGCGCTCTGATTATCTTATGACAACTGTAATTAGGTTTTTGTTGTGAGCTAACTTTAAAAGCAAACAGTGCTTAACCTGTTACTTCATTTGAAATAGAGGGTGAAGTTTGTACTAGATTTCGCCCCCTCCCTTCTCCACACATCCAAGCACACACACGCTCACGCCCAAACACAAGCATATATGATTTTCACATCCTAGTGACCTTTTTATTAGAAATCATTATGACACTAACGTTTAATTTTTTTTTCGCAGAAGCTTTCCTCTTCATCGTGTAGCTGTTCTGTAGGGAATATAGCTTTCTGAAATCGAACTGTCTCTGTTTTAAGCCTATTTTTTCTATTTAATTTTGCATAGATGTAGAAGTAGTAATTGTTGTTCTTTGTGTGGTTCTCAGTCTGAAAATTGGATTGATGCAGCTCTCCATGCCAGTAGCTGCTTCAAGTTTTCTTATCAGATGTTTTTCACAGTACGGTTTCACTTTATTATAACACTACGTCCTGAGCACCATAGTCGACAAATTCATACCTGACAGCATATTTTTTATTTAAGTTTGCAGATTCTTTTTCTTGAAAATAATTGTTGGTTTTCACACTTCTGTAGGCTACAGATACCTGTATATATTTTCTTAGTGAAAGAACATCACTTATTGTGTTCTTCTCTTTCATGATAACTAGCTTATTATTATTCTCACTTTTACTCTTTTTCTAGAAATTTCGGCAGTGGATTCATCACTATTGAAACTGTATTCCTCAACGTGTAATTAAAACAGCCAAAAATGTCTACCCCAGACTCAAGATATTGATAAATGTAATTATGCACAAAAGAGTGAGAGCTCCATGATCAGAATCAAGGACAGTGCACTACTACAGACTGATACTTTAAGGGCAGTATTTTTAGATTTTAACAAATTCGTTATCAAAAAGTACCTAGCATAAGATGGAGCGCATTTGACTGGATTAGGCTCTAAAACTTACAGTAAAACTATTTTCAGATCTGTTTGCATTCATAAAATACGAAAACTGACGTTTAGTGAAGGGCTGATAATTTAAATAAGAAGACAAAAAGCGAAATGTCTCTGTCTTCCACTAATATAGATCATCTACTCGAAAGATTTAGTGAGACATCCGAATATAAAACAAACCAAAGGTAAATGCTCAAACCAAGCAATCCAGAAAAATGGTCCCTTATTTTAATACTACTGCATCACATATGTCAGTCCCTATGCAATAAGTTAACAGAATTAGAAATAATTCTTTAAAATTATTTAACTGATGCTTCTGTACTGTGTCTGAATGAGCACTCGTTTAGAAAAGAATCATTACAAAAAATGAACATTGCAAAGTATGAATTGTGAGCCTTCACTTGTGTAAAACAATTCCATTGAGGTGGAAACTGCATCTTTGTCAAGAAAGGAATAGCTTACATACAGGATACCTAAATAGTGTACAGTAATTTGAAATGTGAGGCACAGAATTATCTTCACTCAAAACTATTGTAGAATGCTTGTACAGATCTTCTGCTGGAGACATAAAACACTGTATTCAACACATGTAAAACATATTAATTCAAACAATAAAACAATAAGCAAACCGTCCCCATCTATGGTGATTTAAATACAGACTTTAGAAAACTCCATAAGGTAATAATACAGTTAATGAATCTCTTAATACCTTGTCACTTGGAAATCATAATACATTTCCCGACATGAAAAACTTATTATACAAAACCCAAAACAAATCAAATAATCATAAATTCTAAACGTTAATATTACAAAGCAAAAATAGTAAAGAGTGTACCTGAAGACCACTACGGATGCGGCTAGCAAACCGACAAGCACGTATGAGAGCTGGACTTAACACTGATTGAAATCAAAATATTTTGAAATTTCACGCAAACAGATTCTTCACTCCAGGTAGTATAAAATCAAGTGCATTCCCGTACAGAATTACTAAAATGTGACACACAACACAAGAATTTGATAGATACTTAAAAACGGTAGAACAGTACATAGGAATGTAATAAAAACTGTCAAAATTTTGGCAAGTGACGGATATGTAAGAAAAGCATCCAACAGTGTGAAAGCTTTGTACTCATCTGGGTCAGCTGTATCGTATATATCATGTAAGGACATTATATATTGTGCTACGAGACCAAAACGCTGCTCTGTTCGATTTTTTTCCTTCTTGCAATATACCTATTTTGGCGTGATTGTCATCTGCAGGTTATGTCAGATTCTCTTGATATCCGTATGATATCGATGTCTCAGTTGGAGTTACTACTGTATCAGTTTTCTCCTTCGATGTTGGTGGATCTATAGTAGGTTTACCGCTTTAACTGGAGCAATTACTTTCGAGGTTATCGAATTATGAAAGTTTATGTCATAATGAAATTACTTGGTAACTGTATTGACAGTTGAGTCATCGATATCAGTACAGATTTCAAGTAACGTCACTATGAAATAAACTTTCAAAATTCAACAACATCGAAAGTAACTGCTCCAGCTAAAGTTTAACTCCTACAATAGCTCCACCAACATCTAAGGCGCAAACTGCGACATTGATACCATATGGATATCAAGACCACTTGATATAACGTGAAGATGACAATCATGCCGAAATAGGCCTATTTTAATTAAAAAAATATAATAGAACACAGCAGTATCTTGATCTCATACCATAATATAGAATGTAAACTCTTTCAAATACCGTGTTATAAAGAACGAAACAAAAAAATAACAAAATTAAAATAAATAATATGGAGTTGAGTGAAAACTCGCGAACTATCAGAAAACCAAAGAATGATGTTAATAAGTGTAACCGTTATTTTGAAAATGTAGCAGAATAGCTTATTAAGCAAAATATCACACACAAACATCATAAATAGTTGGAATCAAACACCGAACAGACATATAACACAAAATAACACATGGCAACAAATATAGTAGCTGAACAGTAAGAAATTATGTTACTAAAATCAGAACATCCATCATTAATAGATAATATAACGCATATTGCGCAAAAAATATGCAGACATAAACTCTGAACCGCTGTCATATTGCGCGGTGCTGGGGTGGAGAAGACTTTGAACCTCTTTAATTCAGACGAATTTTGCATGAGAACTAGACATTGACTCGACCCCCTACTTATCTACCACCTAATTAATTATGTGCACAACGGTAACGAAAGGAATGATGGTGGACCTCGCTAGTTGGTAAAATAAGGAGTACACACTAATTTAATAAAAATCGTAATCTACTCAGAGAAAAAAAAGAGACCTCTATCGTAATAAACAACAGGAAATGGTGAAAAGAAACTTCCTGGAAGATTAAAACTGTGTGCCCTACCGAGACTCGAACTCGGGACCTGTGCCTTTCACGGGGAAGTGCTCTACCATCTCATTCTGGAAACATCCCCCAGTCTGTGGCTAAGCCATGCCTTTCTTTCCTTTCTTTCAGGAGTGCTTACTCACATTGACGAATAAGTCACACGCAACACAGATTCATCCTTAGGGAACTCACTGCCATTCATGCCACATACAAATGTTGAGCACATGCCAGAAGGTCAAGCTCGAAGCATCTGCAAGCTTTTCATTAAGGTAACATTTAAGAATTAGCTACTGATGCCCAACTGAAACACACATATACTTCTGCATGAAGTCAAAAAGACAAACAATATTTCTATGCTTCATGGTTGAAACGTTTAACCACACTCACGCCATTTCCCTGCAAAGAAAGGATGATGGTTTTTTTTTCCAGTGATTGATTGATTGTCCGCTAACCAGAATTGTAACCGGAGCTACCCCGCTCACATACCCAAAATACTCTCATTTTACTGTGACATATTATTGTGTACAACATTTTGTAACTATTGACACATACACAAGAAATTTTTACATGTAGTGACACTTGACAGGCAACAAGGTAAGTGAGATAGAGGGATACAGTGTACAGAAAAATAAACAGAAATTTTGTAAGTATACCTGTGTCATCGAAGATTATTTAACATCACAAAAAATATCTTATTCCAAATTGACATGATGACAGGGAACCAGGATATCTTTATCAAGAACAAGTATATAAAAAAAAAGAACACTGGAAGCTGTAAAACAAAACAATATACATGTGGTTGACATTGTATTACCAGTTTCTAGTCTCTGAAATAAAGTTTGGGGGGGGGGCAAAAACAAAAAACAAAAACAATGTTTTCACTAAGGGCACGAATTTTACTGTGTTTACGCAGTTGTCTGGGCGGAAAAAAAAACAGTTGACCATAACAACCTTCACAAACCAACATCACACAACGAATCACTCAACACACTGACATTGCCGCACTCATCTGTGGAGCGGGGTGGTGATTTCTACCTCTACATGGTTACCCTGCAATTCACACTTAAGTGCCTGGCAATCTTCACACACCGATAGCACCCGCCTGATCTTTCGCTCCATATTCCTGAAGTGACACAGTGTTCTGAGCTTCAGGAAGCATTTCCATGGTCCGAAATGTCCTTAAATGAGGTGGGAGTGCCACACCACCTTATTGATTAAATGTTCTGGAAGACAGAGGCACTATCGACGTCTCCCACACCACTCCGATGAAAAAGTATACCTTTTCTTAAGAGGTAAAATTGTCTAATGACGGTTTGACTCCATCCTTTCACTTTTGTTTTACTTTTAAGAGGTCTGGATCTTTGTCCTGTTCCCTCTGTATGTCTTTCATACTGCATGTCACGAAATTTTCGAATGCCACCTTCTGCGTGTGCCGGCCGCGGTGGCCTAGCGGTTCTAGGCGCTCAGTCCGGAACCGCGCGACTGCTACGGTCGCAGGTTTGAATCCTGCCCCGGGCATGGATGTGTGTGATGTCCTTAGGTTAGTTAGGTTTAAATAGTTCTTAGTTCTAGGGGACTGATGACTAGAGACGTTAAGTCCCATAGTGCTCAGAGCCATTTTTGAACCTTCTGCGTGTAGTACAAACTGTAGTGGCTTCCTTCAACTACCTCGTTTGTACTACTTTCTAGTCCTATCGACGAACTTGACAAAGCGCCTGCAGTAAGATTTTGACCACCTAGAATATATTCTATAGTGAAATTATATTGCTGCAAATATGTCACCCGCCTTATCAATCTTTCGTGGCTGAGTTTGGCAGTAAGAAGAAATTCCAGGGCCTTGTGGTCCGTGTAGACCCTGGTACTCCTGCCGGACAAGAGGAACTTAAATTTCTCAAACGTCCACACTATTCCCAATGCCTCCAACTCTGTTACCGAATAGTTCCTCTCACTTTTGGAAAGTACTCTGCTCCCGACGCGATAGTTTTCCAGATCCGGTTCCCTGCTTCGACATAATCCTGGAAAATCATTACACCCAAACCCGAGTACGGACTGTCGGTGACCATGAAGAATTCTTGAGCTGTGTTTGGGTGCGAGAGGATGGGCGCTTGGCGTTAACGTCGATATGCAGCAGGATTTTTCAACATATACTGTGTTCAAACATTATGAATTACTTCGAAGAAAGACGTCTATTGACACACAGCCAACATGGGTTTAGAAAACGCCGTTCCTGTGAAACACAACTATCTCTTCATTCTCATGAAGTGCTGAGTGCTATTGACAAGGGATTTCAGGTGTATTCTGTATTTCTGGATTTCCGGAAGGCTTTTTACACTATACCACACAAGCAACTTGTTGTGAAATTGCTGCTTATGGAATATCGACTCAGTTATGTGACTGGATTTGTGATTTCCTGTCATAGAGGTCACAGTTCGTAGTAATTGACGGAAAGTCATCGAGTAAAGCAGAAGTGATTTCCTGCGTTCCCCAAGGTAGTGTTATAGGTCCTTTGCTGTTCCTTATCTATATAAACGATTTGGGAGACAATATGAGCAGTCGTCTTAGGTTCTTTGCATATGACGCTGTCGTTTATCGACTAATAAAGTCATCAGAAGATCAAAACAAATTTCGAAACGACTTAGAAAAGATATCTGAATGGTGCGAAAATTGGCAGTTGATCCTAAATAACGAAAAGTGTGAGGTCATCCACAAGAGTGCTAAGAGTAATACGTTAAACATTGCTTACACGATAAATCAGTCTAATCTAAAAGCCTTAAATTCAACTAAATACCTAGGCATTACAATTACGAACAATTTAAATTGGAAAGAACGCATAGAAAATGTCGGGTGGAAGGCTAACCAAAGACGGAACCTTCTCACGAAATTCTCCTCCGAATGCTAAAATATTTTGTTGACGCCGACCTCCATAGGGAGAAACGATCACCATCATAAAATAAATGAAATCAGAGCTCGTACGGAAAGATATAGGTGTTCCTTCTTTCCGCGCGCTATACAAGCTTGGAATAATAGAGAATTGTGAAGGTGGTTCGATGAACCCTCTGCCAAGCACTTAAATATGATTTGCAGAGTATCCATGTAGATGTAGATATAGGTAAGTGCCGCCTTCAGTGACAGAAACTTGCTCTCCGCAGTTTCGTCCCAGTCCCAGGCAACCTCCTTTCCTGTTAATTGATTCATCCGAGGACAGCTCTGTGTTTTCACGTGAATGAAGTGACTGTAGAAATTTATGATTCTGAATAATCCTCTCAGCCGTCTTCTGATCCCTGGTCTCGGAAATTTCGCTATGGCTTCTATTTTCTCGGGGTTGGGCGCGATGCCGTCACCTGTAATAATGTGTCTCGGGAATTTCACTGAGGACGTTCCAAAGTTCGATTTCTCAATATTCAATATAACCCCAAACTCCTTGAAGGTTTCCAGCAGGTCTTTGAGGACTGCATTGTGCTGTCCCCAAGATATTTCCGCTATTAATAGGTCATCTATGTAACTGGTGACATGTCTTTTTAGATTTTTACTGAGAATCCCATCTAGCTCCCTAATAAAGGCGGCAGACGAGATGTTTAGGCCGAATGGCAGTCGACGAAATTAGAAACACTTCTCAAATGCCAGAAATGCAGTGTATTTCCTACAGTTGGGATGTAATTTAATTTTCCAAGAGGTGGATCTCAGATCAACAGAGGTGAATACTGATACCCCATCAAAGTTTTGTAGTAGTTCCTCTAGTCTTTCATACGATCCGTCTCAAGATCAATGATCGTGTTTATTTGGCGATTCTAGCACGAGACGAATTCCCCCATCTGCCTTGTCGACAATTCTAAAAAGGATTGTTATATTTCGATCTCGCTGTCTCTATTATGCCCTCTCTTAACATGCGGATAATTTCTTTTCGTACACTCTCCCTATGCACGATTGGTATGGTATAAGGTGGCAAAAAGAACTTTTTGTGCGAGCGCACCTTCAACTCATACAGAAAATTCTTTTTGGATCCACTCTTTGGTAGGAATACTTCCATATTTTCTGATAAGATATCGCGTAAATCCTTGTGCTCGGTCGGCTCTATACTCTTTTATCTCGTCGAGTTTTTTTCTCGATGACTGCTATAATTTCTTATGTCACCGCTTCAGTCTTATCTTCTTCCTCCTCTCCCTCGGGTTGATCAGAGACACGTCTCCTACCCTAGTAACTATAGTTCGTGTAATTGAGTTGGTGGGAAGTGGTGCTTGGATAGCGTGTTCTTCAAATTTGATAGTGCCGATCTTGTCCTTCCGTAGCACAAGCCCTCGCCTTCCTAAGTCAAGGACAGCTTGGTGTTCATTTAGAAAGTTCATGCCTATTATCAGGTCGATGGATAGATACGACACGACTAATAAATTCGTCTCTAGCCTGTTCCCCTGACATGTAAACCCTAACCTCGTCTGCTTGTTGACCTCAGTGCATTTTTCTGCCAGCGCTCAAATGGTTCAAATGGCACTGAGCACTATGGGATTTAACATATGAGGTCATCAGTCCCCTAGAACTTAGATCTACTAAAACCTAGATAACCTAAGGACATCACACACATCCATGCCCGATGCAAGATTCTTACCTGCTTGCGCTCCCTTGATCTTCGTCTTTTTCATGGACAAGGTGGGCCAGTTTTCCTTCTGCGAGCATCTTTGAAATGCTACACCAGAGATCGCAGTTATATGTTTGCCACTGTCCAGAATTCCGTGTAGTCGTACGCCCCTACTGTCACAGTAAGCATACGATAGAGATCATTTCTGGTGGGAGTCTCTTGCTCCCTGAGCAGCAACTCGGATATGTCCTCATATTTCAACATATGTACACGGCTCTGTCCGAGTATTTGTGCAGTTTTCCGCGAGCTGAAACCGCACGGTCCTGGCGTCAATCTCGCCCTCCGTTTCTGTTTCGGTGATTGGGGCTCGGGTTAGGACAACATATTTCGCTTGACTCATCCCACTGTTCCTCTCAATCTCTGCCCCTCCAGTTCGTGTCGTACTGGCGGGTATTGTTTTACCTCTGCCAGTAACTCTGCCGTCCTGAATTTTGTCTCTTATAGTCCTGCCTCCCACATCTTCCATCACGCTGATGGATGCTGTTATTGTGCGGTGCTCCCCGAAAGTCGCCATTGTAATAGTTATTTTGCCCTTTCCTCCGATCGCAAGCTGCTTCTTATTCAAAAATTAACTCCAACTCACGCAGAGGGCTTTTGAAAGTTTCGATATTCGATCCGTACTTTCCTACTAGCGTTTGCTGGTAGTTGCTTGGCAGTTTCGCGAAACAGAACTTAATTATTTCAGCATCACTATGTGGCACATCATGAAAGTGATTCTTTTTAATTGAAGGCTCAAAGAGCTTCGTGGGGCTCTTGTATCCTAACGCCTCCACGTCTGGACAAAAATGATTTCCTGTTTTATTCGGTCTTGCATTTCGAGTGACCAATACGTTCCGAGAAACGAGTCGGTGAATTCTTGGTGCGTTTGATATGTACCCGCAACAGCCGAGCATTTCCTGAGCTGCCGTGCCCTCGATATGCCCGCAGATAAATTCTAATTTTACTGTCAATGGCCAAGATATTGGTAGCGCGTTAGAAAACTGTGACAGCCAAATTTTTGGGTGAAGTGAGCCTCCATTTTCCCGGAAATTTTGGAATTTGAGGACCGATAAAAAGTGTTTGTAATCAAACTCGGGTCCCTCTTGCACATTTCTATTGGATCTAGTATCAAACGCCCCCGTCTGTTCGACGCGAGCTGACATCTCCTGGTGCGTGCTGTGACCACATAGCCTTGCCTCATAACGATACTGGAACTGAGCGGTCGGTGTTCCGATAGGGCTGTAGTTTTGCGTCCGCGCGCTCCCTGGGCTGGTGCGTGCGTTTGGTAGTCCACTGCCTTGCGGCGAGCCGGTGCAAGGTGGGCCGCCGTTCGGCGCCACACTTCCATGTCTGCCAGTCGTCGCATGTGGAGGCGATGTACCAATTTGTACTTGGCGTTCCAGGCGTGCTACACGTTCTTCTATGCTTTCGCACCTTTAGGTGGTATCCGCAACGCGTTCTTCAACGCTTTCAATTCTTTGCGTCGTACTCGCAACTACTGCCTTCACCTGGGCTTTTATTGCAGTAATTCCTACCGAATTCGTGTGTCCAGTTCGCCTAGCGATTCTTGCATTCAGTGCTGATTCCAAAATTCCCCCACACTGTCTCAGAACATCATTCGCGCCAATAGCGACTGTTCCCTCCAATTTCGAGCAGGGCTTTATGACGTCTACTACCCTCAGTTTAAGTTGACCAGTCATACTTCTACTATTCAGCTGAGGGCACTAAACTAGCCGTTCGACCGACTACGAAAACAACATGCCTAGACGACAGGCAATCCGGCTCCAGACAGTCGCGCCCAGCGGGGCACGGACCACAAGTATTCTCAGAATCATGAGGACAATGCAGTCAGTCGGTGCCAGTAGTCTTCGTTCTGGACGCACCAGAATGGTAAAAACACAAACTGCGGCGACACTTAGACGTCTCTCAGGTCGTTTAGCCTGCATACAATAGGCGAAACTCGATCACGTCAGTCGTTCCGCCAGGTGCTTAAGCCTATTGATGTACGACCCTCTCAGTATTCAGAGAAGGGCAGCCCCCAACCGGAAACGCCGTGTGCCGTGTCCTCCGATGCTCGACTCCCCCAGGCCACTTAGGGAGGTAACCCAAAATGCATAGGAATCAAGTGAAAAGTATTTTGAGCTCTCAGTACAAATACTCTCATTACAATAACTTTATTCAGCCTGTTACCACCGTGCAATGACATAAAACATTAATAAAATTGATGAAAATGAGAGGCGACATTCAAAGAGGGCATGGAACCTCTCATTATCTTGTAACTACATTGACGGGAAAAAGTTGAACACAGAGAAGGAGTTGTACGATACAATTGAATGTTGGCGTCTTTTTACATCTTAAAAATAATGTTTATTCATACTTCATGTCAGTCGCATAAGAATGGCACTAGTAGCGCCACAATGAGGATGCTAATCAGGTATGCTTTAAATGCACGCTGTAATTGCCGTGAGCGTTTGTTACCTTTGAGATTGGACGTGGTGAGTTGATGTTGGTCAAGTGGCTTAAGGCAACATTGACGCCATTATCAACACTTGAATGACTTTGAAGCACGCCGTGTAATACACAGGAAGCTGGATGTTCCTTCTGCAGTACTCCAGAAAGCCTTGGCAGGAATGTAGCCATTACTGCTGGCAGTTGTGGTCACTAGAATGAACGTCGCAATAAGGCCGGGCTCCACACGGCCAAATGGCACTATAGAGAGGGAAGACCTTCGTGTTCGATGTATGCCTCTGACCCATCGTGCTGCATCTGAAGTAGCAGTTTGAGCAGCAGTTAGCACCACAGTGACACAGCGAACTGTTGCAAAGCATTTACTTCAGGGATAGCTCCGAGAAAGACGCTCTGTAGCCTGCATCCCACTGACCCCAAACCACCGTCATTTGTGGCTTCAGTGATGTAAAGCGAGAGCTCACTGGAGGATAGGGTGGACATCTGCTGTGTTTTCTGTTGAAAGTTGTTCCTGCTTCGATGCCAGTGATGGCCGCGTGTTGGTTTGAAGGAGGCCAATTGTGGGCTTGCAGCCAGTCTGTCTGTGTGCTAGACACGTTGGACTTATACCTAGAGTTACAGTCGAGGGGCCGGCCGGTGTGGCCAAGTGGTTCTAGGCGCTTCAGTCTGGAACCGCGCGACTGCTACGGTCGCAGGTTCGAATCCTGCCTCAGGCATGGATGTGCGTGATGTCCTTAGATTAGTTAGGTTTAAGTAGTTCTAAGTTCTAGGGGACTGATGACCTCAGATGTTGAGTCCCATAGTGCTCAGAGCCATTTGAACCATTTGAACAGTCAAGGGTGCGGTTTAGTATGACTGTAAGAGCACTCTCATGATTATCCCATGCACCCTGACTGCCAATTTGTGCGTCAGTATGGTGAGTCGACCTGTTATGGTGCCATTCATGAACAGCATTCTCAGAGGTGTTTTCTGACAACACACCGCTGTTGTAACTCAACATGCTCTGCAGAGTGTCTACATGTTTCCTTGGCCTGCTGGATCACTAGATCTGCCTCCAGTCAAGCACAAATGGGACATCACTGGGCGACAGTTTCAGTGTCATCCACAGCAAGCATTGACTGACCAAATGCAACAGGCATGGAAGTCCATCTGACGAACTGTCATCTGACACCTGTAAAACACAATGCATGCACGTTTACATGCCTGCATTCAACACTGTGGTGGTTGCACCGGATATTAATGAACCAGCATTTCACATTTGCAATGGTTTATATCGCGCTTGCATTAACCTGTCAACTTTCATTGTTAATCACTGAAGTATGTTACCTAGAGAAACATATTCCCGAAATTGCGTTTCTAATTATTTTTTGGTGTTGCGATGTTTTTCGTCATTGCATGTCCTTTATTACTGGCAACTTTTGAGTATGCTTAAAATTTTGGAAGTGAAACAACTTCACAAAAAATAAAATCTAGAAAAGGTGTGAAACTATAGACCTGTTTCGACAATGATATTTTCATTCTGGAGCGGAGTGTGCGCTGATATGAAACTTCCTGGCAGATTAAAACTGTGTGCTGGACCGAGACTCGAACTTGGGACCTTTGCCTTTCGCGGTTGTCTACTGTAACGGTTCGAAGGGGCAACGAAGAAACAAGATTGAAACCTATTTGCTCAGGTCGGAGCGTTGTGCAGTTCGTAGAATGTTTGGAAGTCAGGTGTGATGTGTGGGGAAGCTGCAGACAGATCAGCGGTGACCATAAAACTTTTCATTATTAATTTCTCCAACTTATACAGTCTTCTGAAGACGCCTTCTTCTCTAGTGTGATCCGGCGTCTCTCGTAATATTCCGGTATTGCAGCAGCAGGCGAGCAAGACACGGAGCGTGGACAATACGCCCTGGTATGCTGACCTGGCTTGACAGGCACGCCTGGACTGAGACGTCAGCGGCGACAGTAGCATCGCAGTTGGCCCTGCTGCTCCAGGCAGCGGCAGAGTGTTGGTCGACGAGTCATGCGCAGTCGCGCAGCGGTCCTTGGATCACAGCCCGGAGGCAGCAGCGGCGACAGCGACATGGTATGGCAATGATTCCAAGGCTGCGGATGGCGCAGTCGTGATGCAGCTACGTTACTCAGCTGGTCACACACCACAGGCTGGCCATGGGCACATTTAAATGCAGCTGCTCCCTGCTGGTTGCATGGGTCATTCAGCAGCATCTGGAACTGAGCATTGGTCGGGGTCTGGCGTAATGGACAGTAGGTCAATTGTAGTAACATCCTAAAGACTGGCCATGTGAAGTCACGTAATTTGCTGATCGTTATTTATTTTGCAAGTATTTACACTTTAAATTTTTGACTTCACTGATAGAGACACTTGGTCCTTTACATTATTTCCACTTATTTTCGACCACACCAGCACTTGGCTCACTGCTGAGTCTCTATGTCCTTATTTACCCACTCTTCAAGTCCCTTTTAGTCCTGCTAGCAGCTACATTATTTCATATCGTGGGGAAGCAATGACGTGCAGAAAAGCATCTTATCAGCTAGCTTCCCCACCTAAAATTTACACGCCAGAATTCCCATCTCTCACATCCTCCTACTACATACACCACATACTTCCAGTAACTGCAAGAAAAACCTGGAAAATTCTCTTTTATCAGATTAAGGTACATGGTGTAGCATACTGTTGAGCTGTCTTGGAAATGTATGTAGAAACTTTTACGTTTGGTTCAGCTCTTCATATGATGTAAGTGGTAGGTATTCACCAATATGAAGTTAATGACATTCGTGTAATATTGAAGTTTATGGTCAGGCATCTAACATAGTTCTGCCTCCCTCCCCCTCCCACCACCCCCAATGCACACTCCCAAATTTATTCCATCCCGCAGCGACCCCAACACCTACCATTTGCCATCTACTGTACTCTTCTCCCTCAGTCCCTTCAGCCCTGACGCTGTCACCTGTTCATCCCCTTGCTACCCACTCCCCCCTCCCGCCCTCTTCGTTCTCCCTCAACCAACAGTCGTGTTCTGTTGTACGGACTTTCGTATTTTAGGAATGTGTAGAGAATGTCATCGAGCAGTTCTGGCTCAGGATCTTTCATTTTCTGAGTTTTTTGGAAGTCCTGGCACTTCACATTTTTTCTTTATTGTATTTCATATCCCCATCCCATGTGGGAAGCGGTGTGCTGGCAGCAGCACAGTTCGCCGCTCTTCAGCCTAGAGACTGTGTAAAATATCACACGAGAAACAATTAGATAAAATTGGGGATAAAAGATGAAGTTGACATTAGAGAAGGGAAAACAGTGGAAATTAAAAGACACAAAAAAGTAGTGTGGCGAGGCACGTTTACACAAACTCCACATATAGATAAAATGGCACTCGACGAGGATGTAGCACACTGGCGGCATGGGGAGCACGATAAAATAGCTTTCACAGTACCGGGTGATCAAAAAGTCAGTATAAATTTGAAAACTTAATAAACCACGGAATAATGTAGATATACAGGTAAAAATTGACACACGTGCTTGAAATGACAAAAAAAAACAAAGTTCACCAAATGTCCGACAGGTGGCGCTGGACAACAAAACGTCAGTGACTGCCCATGACAATTGTGTATAAAAGAAGCTCTAATGAGAATCCATCTCCGACGGTACTCCGTAAGGATACCGCCCTTCGATTGTGCCATTCCAGCACTAATCGAAGCGCTAGGGTTTCAGGTGCCAGCCAGCCAGCCAGCCGAGCAGCAGCGGTCCAGCCGAGCAGCAGCAGCAGCGGTCCTGGCCAGCAGCAGCGGTCCTAGCTAGGAGCAGCGCTCCAGGCAGCCAGCCCTCCAGCAGCAGCAGTCCAGCCAGCCAGCCCTCCAGTAGCAGCAGTCCAGCCAGCCAGCCAGCCCTCCAGCAGCAGCAGCGGCGGCAGCAGCAGCAGCAGCAGCGGCCTCGGCCCCGTCCGCGGCAGCAGCAGCAGCTGTGGCATTCCTGCCGGCTGTCGCCAGCGCCAGCGCCAGCAGCATGGGACTCTGGTGTTCGTCCGTCTTCGTCTTCGTCTTCGTCCGTCTTCGTCCGTCTTCGTCTGTCCCCAGTTTTTTCCTTTCCTTTTCGTCCTGTGCTTTTTTGTTTATCCCTGTCGTCATGTCAGCCCCCACCACCACTGCCACTCCTACCACCACTGCCATTGTGTACACGTCGTCCTCCGCCGCCACCACCACCATTACATGGTGTGCCCGGTCACATCCCTCTCTTTCCATCCCTCCTCTTCTCACTCTCCCTTCACCCTCGCTCTTTGTCGCCCCCTTTCCATCTACTTCCTCCCGCTCCTCTCTTATGATCCTTTCCCCCCACTCCCCCAGCCTGTCACTGCAGCTCCAGCTAGGGTGGTGGGCCGTCAGGCCACTGCCCATGCCCAACTCTCCCCATCGGCTTCGCCATCACCGCTGCCACCACCGTCGCCGTTGCCGTCACCTTCACCGTCACCATCTCCAGCGCCGACAGCTGCGTCCACGCTGGGACCTGCCCCTTCTCGCCACCTCCCTATAGCTCCCGTCTCTCATGTCACCACCCACCCTTCTGCCGCCGTTAAACGCCCTAGTGGCACCACCACCTCCTCCGCTCCCAAAAAGGCCCCACCCCGTCCTCCTCCTCCCCCCCCCAGGATGCCATGGATATCTCCCCACCTGGCCCTGTTCCCTCCGCCTCCTCCTCCTCCACCCCTCTTTATACAAATACCTCTTTTCCCGTCCCGATACTTCCCTTCTCGAGGCCCGGAATCTCTCCCTCCTCCTCCGCCAACACTTCCCTGGTGCCTCCATCTCACTCCTCACTCACAGACGGGATTCAGCTCTCATCTCGTCCCCCAGCCCCACCCTCCATACTGTCATCCTCCCCCGCCTCCACATCACCCGCTTTGGCCCCAACGCCTCCCTCACCCCTGCTCCTTCTCTATCTCCTACCTGCCAACCCCAACCCCCGCATCACCCGCCGACCCTCACCGCCGTGATCACTCGGCTCAGTCCGACGATCACGGAAGAGGAGGTGTTGGCGGAGCTCAAGGTGCATCCCACGCTGGAGGTGCGGGCGGTCCGACACATTTTCAATGCGGCCAGGCCCACCCACCTTATACAGGTTTTCTCTGAGGACACCCCCTCCATTGACCGTCTCCTGAAGGAGGGTGCCCTCCTCTTCAACCAGCGCTATAAGATCGACCCCTTCCATTCCCCTCCTCAACATCTGCACTGCCAGAGGTGTCTGTGCTATAACGCACACCCAACAGCCGAGTGCCGCGAGGCCCCCACCTGCCCGCTTTGTAGGCAAGCACACTGCCTCCGGCACTGCTCTAACCTTCAATCCCTCCCTCCTGTAATACCTGTAATCTCCCCCATCCCATCTACTCCCAAAAGTGTAAAGCCCGACCCCCTCTGACTTGTCTGAGGCCATGTAGAACCACATCCCTACTGTCGCCATCCACTCCCACCATCCTACCTTACCCCCACAGGCCGTCCTCCTCCTCCGTGAATCCCACCGTCTCTACCGTACCTTCCTCCACATGCATGACCCGGACACACTCCGACGCCACCGGCAACTCCAGCGACAGATTCGAAATTTGCTCGCAGTTAAGAAACGCCAGGATTGGCGATAGACACGCACCCATTTAAATGCTACCCTACCCATAAACTCGTTCTGGTCAGCCTTCCGTCGCCTTACCGAAACTAACCCCCCCCCCCTACTATCTTCTTCTCCATGATGATCACCCCTTCCCTGACACCCTTAGTAAGCCAATCACTTTGCCTCTTACCTCTCCAATGTCTTTTCCATCCCCGATGATCCCCAGTTTGATTACTCCCTCTTCCCGGATGTCCGCGATCGAAATGACACCTCTGTCCCTCCCCTCGCACCTGGTTTCCAGTACTTGGACAACATTACACACACGGAACTCAATGTCCCTATCGCTACACAGGATCTCATTGCTACAAGCCACATGAAATGCAACACCGTTCCTGGTCACGATCGTGTTACCTACCATCACCTTCGTGAAGCTCCTGTCTCTTTCCTCTCCACCCTGGCCAGGCTCTACAAGGTAGTCCTGTCCACCAGTTACTACCCTGACCTGTGGAAAACCTCCCGTATCCTGATGTTCCTTAAACCTGGTAAACCGCCATCCGCCGTCTCCTCCTACCGTCTCATCAGCCTTACCTCGGTCTTCAGCAAGGTCCTGCAATCTATCCGCACCCGCCGCATCCACCAGCACCTCCACCAGCACCGCATCCTTCCCATTACCCAGTGTGGCTTTCGGCCATCCTTCTCTTCCGACGACCTTCTCCTTCACCTCACTCATCTCCTTTCCGAACAGCTTAATTCCCTTCACTACGCAATCTTCCTCTCCCTGGACCTCGAACGTGCTTATGACTGCGTATGGCATTCCAGTCTCCTCTTCAAGCTCCAAACCTTCGCCCTTCCCATTAACTACAGGTATGTCCAACTGATCTGCTCCTTTCTCTCGCACCGTTCTTCCTACGTCACCATCCATAACATGGATTCCTACACCTTTTTTCCCCTCTGCCGGTGTGCCTGAAGGCTTCGTCCTCTCCCCCCTTCTGTACCTTTTATACACGGTGGACATGCCACCGCTGTCACCCCCCGTCCACCTTCTCCAGTTTGCCGATGACATCGCCTTCCTTGCCCTTGTCCCCACCCTGCAGCGCTCCCAACACCTTCTCCAATCCCATCTTGACCGATTCACCGCTTGGTGTAACCAGTTGTTGCTCAAGGTCAATCCTTCCAAAACCCAGGCGATCATTCTAGGCAAAACCACCCCTTCCCTCCGCCTCCTTGATTTCTATCTCACCATCTATGGCTGTGTCATCGCCCTCACCCCTACCCTTAAGTACCTTAGCGTCACCCTCGACCGTCGACTCTCCTGGACCCCCCATCTCCAGACAATCCAAGCCAAGGCACGCTCCCAACTCCGTCTCCTCAAGCTGCTTTCTGGCCGTACGTGGGGTCTGGACCCCTCCACCATCCTCCACACCTATAAATCCCTCATCCGCCCTATCCTTTGTTAAGCCCATCGGGCCTGGATCTCCACCCCCCTACCTTTTATAAATCCCTTCAAATCTTTGAACGCCAGGCTCTCCGCCTTGCCTATCGCATCAGTCTCCCCTCCCCCATGTGGATCCTGTACAATCTCATTCCGTTCCCCCACCTCCTCCTTTTCCTTGAAAGGATACGGATCCTGAACGCCTCCCACAAACTCGATCCTCCTCACCTGCTTGTCTCACCTATCCTCCCCCCACCCTCCCCGTTGCCGTGCCTGTATTCCCACGTCCCATCCGGTCTCAATCTCTCCACCCTCCTTACCCTCTCCCAAGGTGGCTTCCGCCAGCTCCCTCTCCCTGATGATGCCTTCCTCCCCTCCATCTACTCCTCCTACCAACTTTGATCCTCCCTCTCTCTTCCTGTGTTTGCTCCTTTGGGCATCCTCCCTCCCTTCTCTCCCTCTTCCCTCCTTCCTCCATTTCTCCCCACTCCTCCCCTGGGCTTCCCCTCCCCTGTCCCTCTCCTCCTCCCCCCATCTCTTCAGCTATTGGCATCCTTGTTCTCCCCTCTCCCCCAACTCACCTTTCTTCCCCTCTTCGCAGGTCCCCGGACTCGCACACGCTAAGTGGACATTCGCTCGCAGGAGATCATCGCCATCAGTGTCTCCTGTGTGCCGTCGTGTTTAGTGTTCAGTGTTCACCGTCACACTCCATCGTTCACCAGTGCCATCGACATCTTCAGTGTTTGTGCTTTGTGTCAACAGTTTGTAGTGTGGATTGTTATCGAGTGTGATCGGCCTCATGTTTTTTATGTTCATGTGTCTACTGTTTTTTTCCCCGCCGTTTTGTTCTAACACATGTGTCTTTTCTGTTTTATCATTGCACTATCTTTAGCTGAAGAGCGGCGTATTGTGCTGCTGCCAGCCTACCTGTTATATGGGTATTAAAATCACAATAAAGGGAAAAAAGAGAGAGTGAATCAGATGCGCCAGTAGTCGCAGCTTGTTGACGTTACCTGAAATGGAGCTGTATTATCATATTATCAGAATGTGTAATGTGCTAGTTCAGCGTTACGATCCTATCGCCATGGGAAGGGGATTCGAACGGGTAAAGGTCCGTTGACAAATTCAGCTGTGGCGAGAATGATTTCGAAGTTCGAAACCACGGGTTGTTTAGACGATAGATCCCGTAGTGGCCGGCCCAGCACAAGGCGCAATGCTGCTGAAACAGTTCAGGAAGAAATGGAGACTGTAGCGAGTTCGTCTATGCAAGGGGAAGTCAGCGCTCGTGCAGTCGCACATCTGTTTGGTTGGCACCGAGGCGTACCCTCCTATGCTATCCGTACAGAATCCATAGGCATCATGATCTAGCGATTTAGTGAAGCGGAGGGCATTTGCAGTGTGGGCGTTTCAAAAGATGGCGGAATAGGACGTTTGGTTGAGTAACGTGTTGTGGACCGACGAAGCTCATTTCACGCTCCGAGGGTCTGTCAACGACCACAACTGCAGAATTTGGGCTACCGAAAATCCTAGAGCTGTCGTGGAAACTCCATTGCGCGACGAGAAAGTCACGGTATGGGTTGGATTTACCACATCTACCGTTATCGGACCTTTTTTCTTCGAGGAAATGCGTGATTCTGGTTTTGTAACTGCTACCGTGAGGGGTGAGAGGTACGCCGATATGTTACAGAATCGCATCATCCCCAGCCTGGCTGATAAACACCTGCTGGAACGTACGATGTTTATGTAGGATGACGCTCCACCCCATATTGCTAGACGCGTGAAAGATGTCTTGCCCGCGTCGTTTGGTGATGATCGTGTGCTCAGCCGCCACTTTCGTCATGCTGGGCCTCCCAGGTCCCCAGACCTCAGTCCGTAAGATTATTGGCTTTGGGGTTACCTGAAGTCGCAAGTGTATCGTGATCGACCGACATCTCTAGGGATGCTGAAAGACAACATCCGACGCCAATGACTCACCATAACTTTGGACATGCTTTACAGTGCTGTTCACAACATTATTCCTCGACTACAGCTATTGTTGAGGAATGATGGTGGACATATTGAGCATTTCCTGTAAAGAACGTCGTCTTTGCTTTGTCTTACTTTGTTATGCTAATTATTGCTATTCTGATCAGATGAAGCCCCATTTTTTGAACGTTTGTATTTTTTGGTTATAATAAAACCCCATGTCATTCCAAGCATGTATGTCAATTTGTACCTC
This sequence comes from Schistocerca gregaria, assembly GCF_023897955.1. Taxonomy (NCBI): domain Eukaryota; kingdom Metazoa; phylum Arthropoda; class Insecta; order Orthoptera; family Acrididae; genus Schistocerca; species Schistocerca gregaria. The sequence goes on along the minus strand of NC_064931.1, from coordinate 438,962,087 downwards.
TCTATCTACATTATATGTGATTTAGTCAGTTTTCAAATTTATACTGGATTTTTGATCACCCGGTATGAAAGCCGCACAGGACGACGACACTTAAAATTCACTGCATTCTCTTATCACATACGGCGAGCACCAAAGCACAATGGAGAGTAACTGGGTTAAACCTAGAAGGACCCGCCAAGGGAGGGGAGGCCAGAGAGGAGGGAAACAGAAGGGAGATGAGGTGTGGCTGTGGAATGGGAGCTGGAAGGAACGGAACGTGGGGGAGCCGATAGCATGCTAAGGGGTAGGAGACGGGGAGGCTGGTAAAGGAGCAATCTAGGAAGGAAAGAAGAACTGAGAAGGACAGGGGGTGTTGTGGTTGGCAAGAGAGCCAACAGTATGGTTAAAGGAGGCCGAAATGCACACGTTTTAGCTCACGCAGGCTGGCGTGAGGTCTGGAACATGACAAGGGAATTAGAATTGAGAAAAACGGACGTAGCTGGTGGAATACTTAACTTTAATCCATTAACGGAGAACGTCGCTCTTTATGGTACATGATTCACAATATCAATAGTACGGATACTGCCGCCTTGCTAGGTCGTAGCAAATAACGTAGCTGAAGGCTATGCTAACTATCGTCTCGGCAAATGAGAGCGTAGAAGTCAGTGAACCATCGCTAGCAAAGTCGGCTGTACAACTGGGGCGAGTACTACGAAGTCTCTTTAGACCTGCCGTGTGGCGGCGCTCGGTCTGCAATCACTGATAGTGGCGACACGCGGGTCCGACGTATACTACCGGACCGCGGCCGATTTAAAGGCTACCACCTAGCAAGTGTGGTGTCTGGCGGTGACGCCATATTCCTCCCCCGCAAATCGGCGTACGGTTGTGGCATAAGGCTTCCGCCCGCCGTGGGGAGGACCCCATGTTGACGTATGCGACGAGGTGAGGAGCCCAACAACAGGCGAGGCCGTGCCACCCGCACCCTGCCATTCGGACCGCGGGGAGCGAGGAAATGCCTGAAAACCTGCTCCAGGATGCACGCCAACATGCGGTGTATGCGCCCGTAGAGATACAGGAGGGGCCGAAGGGTCGACCTCCATCGGGCCGGGGCACCCGACGGGCGAAGACGACATATGGTCCGCAGCGGGCAAGAGTTCCGTGTCGGAGGACAACTGATCCCGGGAAGCGGTCGGCGGCTCGTGACCCAGGAAGGCGTCCGGCGGTTGCAGCGACGCGTCCACTGAGGGTGTCGCCGGCGGGAGAACAGGCGGCGGCGGCGGCGCGTCGCCATGGGGCAAAATGCAAGGCAGCGTCGGTAGCACCTGGGGCTGAGGCGAGCCAGTAGATGGGTCCCTGGGGCACTGACCGGACGGCACCGTCGCTGAAAGCAGACGGCGAGCGGCAGATCCCGTGCGACGACAGAGGCGCAGCTGATTGAGATGCCGATGCACCTCACCAGAGGCCCCCAAAACCAGATACATAGCGCGGACGAGGCAGCGAAGAATGCGCCCTTCGACTCAGCGCCGTGAACCTCGATAGTGGCGATAGTAGACAACGTCGACTGAAGCAAAAGCAGGTGTCTGCTGCTGCACAGGAACCTGATGCGGCAGATGTAGAAAAGACATCAAGGTTCGATGACGACGACTGTGGAGCAACTCAGCCGGCGAGCGACCATCTCGGGGCTGAGAGCGATACGAGGACAAAAAGAGCAATAACGCGTCCTCCCGAGAATGCGACTCTTTTAACTTCAACATCTGTGACTTGAAAGTCCTGACCAATCGTTCAGCGGCACCGTTTGACTGTGGCGAAAACGGCGCGGATGTCAGATGTTGAATACCATTGGCCTTGCAGAATGACTGAAATTCTGCAGACATGAATTGTGGGCCATTGTCGGAAACAATAGTCTGTGGAACACCTTCAATGCAAAAGAGAGCGGATAACGCTAGGATGGTGGCAGATGACGTCGTGGAAGACATCCGGACAACAAAAGGAAAATTACTGAATGAATCTACCACAAACAACCATCGAGCATTCCAGAATGGACCAGCAAAATCGATGTGTAAGCGTTGCCAAGGGGAAGTGGCTTTTGGCCATGCAAAGAATTTCCGCGGTGGTGTTGATTGTTGTTCGGCACACACCAGCAAGAAGAGCACATATTCGTAATCGCGGCATCGACTCCGAATCAAGTACAGTGCTGACGAGCAAGTTGTTTCGTTCTCACTATACCCCAATGTCCTTGGTGGAGAAGCTATAAGACAGAGGACTGTAACGAACGTGGTACCACGACCCTGGACTGATCGTTATCAGAACGCAACAGCAAAACACCACGTCGTACAAAAAGTCTCTCCTTGTGAGCAAAAAATCGGCGAACCAACGGGTCCCCGAACCGTGACTTTGACAAGGGCCATTGCGTAGCAACAAAACGCAGAACGGTAGCAAGGACAGGGTCGGCAGTTGTAGCTGTAGCTACACGACGAAAATCAATCGGAAACGATTCGACCACGTCATCGGTTTCCGCATCAATGAACACGCAAGCAAGTTCGGAGGAATCGAATGCCCTATCCTCAGCAACAGGCAAGCGGGACAACGCATCGGCGTTTCCGTGCTTAACAGTGGACCGATACAAGATATCGTAGTGGTACTGCAAGAGGAAAATAGACCAGCGAATGAATTTCTGAGCTGTACGTGGAGGTACAGGCTTGGTCGGATGAAAAAGCGATGTCAAAGGTTTGTGGTCTGTGATTATGGTAAAGTGACGACCATACAAGAAATCATGAAACTTTGCAACACCAAATACGAGATCCAATGCTTCTTTCTCGATCGGTGAATAATTTCTTTGCGCAGACGAGAGCAATTTGGACGCAAAGGCAATAGGGCGATCGTGTGATCCATCTTTGTGCGCAAGCACAGTACCGATCCCGAAATCCGATGCATCCACCATCAACAAAAGGGGCTTCTGGGGATCGAATGGCGTAAGGCAAGCATTGGAAAGCAACGCCGATTTCAACTGGAGAAAGGCGTGTTCGCATTCCGTCGTCCAGACGAACGGAACTCCCTTACGGCGTAAACGATGAAGCGGAGCTGAAATGGAAGAGGCATGCGGAATATATTTATGATAATAGTTGATTTTTCCCAGCGCACTCTGTAGCTGCTTCAAATTCTGCGGCGACGGCAAGTCTTGTATGGCACGGAGGTGCGTTGGACTGGGATGTATGCCTTGGGCATTGAGTACATGTCCCAAATATGGCAAGTCCCGAGCAAAAAAAAAAAAACACATTTATCCTTTCGCAAGCGAAGACCATTTTGTCGCAAGGCCTGAAATAACGTTCTGAAATTGGCCAAATGTTCTTCTTCCGTCTTTCCAGAGATCAGAATATCGTCCAGATAATTAGCTGCAGTAGGGACCGACTCACAGTTTGTAGATATTGCTGAAACAATGCAGGGGCGGATGCATACCCGAATGGCAGTCGCTTGAATCGATACAAACAAAGATGCTTGTTAACCACCAAAACGCGCTGCGATTCTTCGTCCACCGGTATTTGCAAGTTCGCATCTGCGAGATCCAACTTCGAAAAATATTTACCCGGGCACAGTTTGTCAAAAAGATCTTCCGGGCGGGGTAAAGGAAAAGTTGCAATCACTAGTTGTGGATTCAAGTTGCCTTGAAGTCCACACAAAGTCTCAATTTTCCGGAAGGTTTTGGCAAAGTTACTAAGGGTGATGCCCAGTGAGAAGCCTGCACACATTCAATTACACCTTGTGATTACAGATCGTGTAATGTTTTTGCTACCTCATCACGCAATGCGTGGGGAACAGTGCGCGCTCTGAAAAATTTCGGTTGCACGTTTACTTTCAGTTCCAAATGTGCTTTATAGTTCTTAGCGCAACCGAGGCCCGGTGCAAAAATGTCTGCAAATTCTAATTCCCTTGTCATGTTCCAGACCTCACGCCAGCCTGCGTGAGCTAAAACGCGTGCATTTCGGTCTCCTTTAGTAATACGAGTTGGCACTCCTGCCAACCACAACATTGGCGACGAGAGTAAATGTGTTCTTCTCTAAATTGCCCTGATTTACTTGTGTAATGGCTTCGCCACAATCTCCAGATGTACTGTCTGAAGGCACCGTCTGGTTCACTGATAGGACCTGATTTACTATAGACAAGTTAAACAACTGAAATAAATCTAAACCAAACAAGTTCACTGCAGAAGAAGAACGAAGGACGTAAAATGACACAAGTTTTGTTTGTCCTTTGTATGTTGCAAGAAGGCAACACTGTCCTAACACAGGGATACGTTGACCAGAATAACTACGTAAAGTAACATTTGCGGGACGCAACGGAGGTGTGCCCAGCAGTTTGTAAGTGTCTTGATTGATCAGTGAAACTGCAGCTCCTATATCGAGCTGGAATGATATCACTTTGCCGTTAATGTCCAAGTCTACAAAAAGTTTATTGTCCTGCTGACGACAAGAGCGACTGACTCGTGCAACGTGAAGTGACACTGGTACATAATCACTTGCGACTTGACGGGAGTTCCGGCGATGTCGACGCACACTATTTTTAGGACGAACACAGTCACTGTTAGAGATAGTGGCACTGGGCGAAGTGGAATGAACTAGATGAATTTCCATGGGCGAAGTTTCGCGAGCCTGAGTATCCTTGGTTTGATTCCGATTCCGGCGCGAAGCAAAGGGCCTGGAACGGTTTTGAGCTTCCGATCTGAGCTTTTTCTGGCAAACACTCTGAACATGTCCTTTTTTATTACAATAAAAGCAAATAGCTTGGCGTGACGGGCAATTCTCACGCGAATGTTTAGTAGCACATCGCGGGCATGATTTGATCACTGCATTAGCTTACCTACGCGGCACACGTGGCTGAGAGCCTGGCGGCAGCGGCGCGGTTGGGCGCGAGGGCTGTTTACTGTTCCGTGCAGCTCACCCGGCGGGCCGGTTAACCTGACACACTGCTGGCGAAGTTTCAAATGATTCCTGAGCAAAGTCAAGTGTGTCCTGCCGATCCAATATGTCCATCACTTGTTGAAGGGAGGGATTGACTTGTTTCAAAATCTGTTCCCTTATACGAACATCAGAAACGTTCTGTGCAATTGCATCACGTACCATAGTATCTGAATAAGGGAGTCCACATTGACACTCAAAAGCACAATCTCTAGTAAGGCCTTGCAAGGTTGTAACCCACTCCCGATTAGTCTGACCTGCCGTACGTTTTGTACGAAATAAGGTATACCGTTTGGCAACTACATTGACTGATTCTTTGAAATATGCATCTAATACAGACAAAATGTCTTCGTAGGACAGAGTTGCTACGTCGCGTCGGGGAAATAATTTGACCATCACACGGTACGTGGTCACGCCGAGAGAAGACAATAAATAAGGCTGCCGCTCGTTACCTTGAATTCTGTAGGCGGCGAGATGGAATCCAAATTGGCGTGACCACTCCGTCCAGCTTTCCAGTGCAGCATCAAAAGGTCGAAAAGTGGGTGCAACAGCGTATTGTGGCTGCGTTAGCGGTGAAGCGGCTGCTGCCGCATCGTTTTGCATCGCACGTTGACCCTGGACGAGCTGTCCAAGGGTATCCAGTAAGACCTGCGTCTGCTGATTCTGTAAGCGATAAAATTCGGACAGTACATCTGGAGATTGTGGCGAAGCCATTACACAAGTAAATCAGGGCAATTTAGAGAAGAACACATTTACTCTCGTCGCCAATGTTGTGGTTGGCAGGAGTGCCAACTCGTATTACTAAAGGAGACCGAAATGCACGCGTTTTAGCTCACGCAGGCTGGCGTGAGGTCTGGAACATGACAAGGGAATTAGAATTGAGAAAAACGGACGTAGCTGGTGGAATACTTAACTTTAATCCATTAACTGAGAACGTCGCTCTTTATGGTACATGATTCACAATATCAATAGTACGGATACTGGCGCCTTGCTAGGTCGTAGCAAATAACGTAGCTGAAGGCTATGCTAACTATCGTCTCGGCAAATGAGAGCGTAGAAGTCAGTGAACCATCGCTAGCAAAGTCGGCTGTACAACTGGGGCGAGTGCTAGGAAGTCTCTTTAGACCTGTCGTGTGGCGGCGCTCGGTCTGCAATCACTGATAGTGGCGACACGCGGATCCGACGTATACTACCAGACCGCGGCCGACTTAAAGGCTACCACCTAGCAAGTGTGGTGTCTGGTGGTGACGCCACAGGGGGAATAGGAGAGAGGACCCAGTAGAGGGGGAGGGAAAGGAGAGTGAGCCCTAGGGAGTAGAGGAGAGGAAGAGGAGAGTCAGAGTTTTAAGGAAGGATAAATACTGGGGCCAAGCACATCATATGGGATATGGAGACTCTGGAAGTTTCTTTAGGAGAAGGGATGGAGAGTGTGGAGATGGAGGGAGGGTGAGATACATCGGTAGAGGCGCTTGAGCAGGCGGAGAGTGGTCAGGAAAAGAGACACCAGGGGGTGTGGGGGATCGAGGCCGCAGTTGGTGTAGAGGATACAGATGTGAGACCGCCACTTCAGGTGGGTCGTGCAACTGATTGCACGGGTATGACGTATTTCATGTGACTCTCCATGAGTCAGTGAATTACGATTTTATAATACTGCAGCCATGCGATCATTGTTAGACCAAAATTTTATAGTTCATCTGAAATCATTGTATTTACAGTCTGCGTATGGATTATTGCAGTTATTGCAGTATATACCTGTAGGAGACTGTTATGAAAGTGTATTACAACGACGTGTCAAGCATTTAGCTAAACAAATATCCACCAGCTCTTTCCAGGGAATACCTGTGATAAAGCAAAGAACATATGGCTCACACAGTGGTGCTCCTTTGTTACGATCTCTGCCATTGTTTTGACGTATGTCAGCGTCAGTTGATGAACAGAAGTGATGATCGCAGGTCACATGAATATACACTGAAGAGCCAAAGAAACTGGTACACCTGCCTAATATCGTGTAGAGTCCCCGCAAGCACGCAGAAGCGCTGCAATACGATGTGGCATGCACTCGACTAATGTCTGAAATAGTGCTGGAAGAAATTGGCACCATGAGTCCCGCAGGGCTGTCCATAAGTCCGTAAGAGTACGAGGAGGTGGAGATATCTTCTGAACAGCACATTGCAAGACATCTCAGACATGCTCAGTAATATTCATGTCGGGGAGTCTGGTAGCCCAGAACTGTTTAAACTCAGAAGAGTGTTCCTGGAGGCACTCTGTAGAAATTCTGGACGTGTGGGGTGTCGCAGTGTCCTGCTGAAATTGTCCAAGTGCGTCGGAATGCACAATGGATATGAATGATGATGATGATGATGATGATGATGATGTTTGGTTTGTGGGGCGCTCAACTGCGCCGTTATCAGCGCCCGTACAAATTCCCAACCTTTGCTCAGTCCAGTCTCGTCACTTTTATGAATGATGATGAAATGATGAGGACAGCACAAACACCCAGTCATCTCGAGGCAGGTGAAAATCCCTCGTACCCGGGACCCCGTGCTCGGGAAGTGAGAACGCGACCACGAGACCACGAGCTGCGGGCCGGACAGGATGCATACGTACATGTCACCTGTCAGAGTCGTATCTAGATGCATCAGGGGTCCCATATCATTCTAATTACACACGCCCCACACCATTACAGAGCTTGCGCCAGCTCGAACATTCCCCTGCTGACACGCAGGGTCCATGAATTCATGAGGCTGTCTCCATACCCGCACACGTCCATGCCCTCGATACAATGCGAAACGAGACTCGTCCGATCAGGCAACATGTTTCCAGTCATCAACAGTCCAATGTCAGTGTTGACGGGACCATGCAAGGCATAAAGCTTGTGTCGTGCAGTCGTCAAGGGTACACAAGTGGGCCTTTGGCTCCGAAAGTCCATACCGATGATGTTTCGTTGAATGGTTCTCAAGGTGACACTTTTTGATGGTCCAGCATTGAAATCCGCAGCAGTTTGCAGAAGGGTTGCAGGATCGTTTTCTGGTCCCAGTGATGTCAGAGATTCGGTGTTTTACCGGATTCCTGATATTCACTGTACACTCATGAAAAGGTCTTACGGGAAAATCCCCACTTCATCACTACCTCGGAGATGCTTTGTCCCATCGCTTGTGAGCCGTCTATAGCACCACGTCCAAACTGACATAAATCTTGATATCCTGTCATTGTAGCAGCAGTAACCGGTCTAACAACTGCGCCAGACATTCGTCTTGTATAGGCGTTGTCGCCGTAGTCTGTCTGTTTGCATATCTCTGTTTTTGAATACGCATGCCTACACCAGTTTCTTTGGCGCTCCAGTGTACAAGCTGTTAAATACGGCACACTGTATGTTAATTGTTTCTAATTATGCACAATTACAGCCACATGTGCTCGTATCCTGTAATACAACTGGTTTGTAAGACCAGAAATACGTTTTTTCACCAATGATAATGTATAACAGAAAGGTCAGACACATTTTAATATGTAAGTAATCTTTCCAAATACGTAGTAACCGTTTGTTTCTATGAAAATACTGTATGAAACGTGCGCGGGAGAACGACTCCAAAGGCCGAAATCATAGTTATATGAAAAAGTTAATAATTATATGATTCTTGAGTTTCTCCCGGCGTATTTGATAATCAAAATATCCACGGGTGTACTGCCGGTCTATAGTGTCCAACGGGCACGGACACTATAGACCGGCAGTACACCCGTGGATATTTTGATTATGAATAATTATAAGTCAAATGGCAAAAAATTGTTTGTAAAAATTCCATATGACTGTGATCCTCAACGAAGGAAAGAAGATTAATATGTAAACCGCATTTAAAAAGAAAATATCACGTGCTTTCTGGCACTGACGTCGAAATACTCGGGCACTGCCTGACCTGTATAGCTCGTGTATTTTGATCTGATGAATAATGAAAACTATTTGCAGAGTAAAGAGGTTGGAGGTAGCATTTCCACCGTCATTGTCTTTATAGTACTGACTAACACAACTCACAAACGTCAACCTCACAACATGAATGTAACACTTCATCCTCCTATCCCTCACGTTTCTTTATAATGAACCTCAGTATTTCAACACAAAGGTACCTCTCATTCCGAGAGAATAAAAGTAATCAAGTGGCCTTTCTTCGTAAGCTCTCTAACACTACAGACTTACTTCCTGGGTAGTAGTCGTTTTTTAGCTACCATCTTGTGCCCATGATACATTTCTTACTTATCTACCCAGAGAGACTATTTCCTGGGCTACCCTCTTGCTCACAATACACCTTTGAAAATGCTTTCCTCTCACATTCTCCCGTAGTAACGAATTTCTAGACATCATTTACAGATTTACTGCTGTTATGTGCACTGTATCCCAACAGACCTGGAACTGTTTAATTGATGATATGATGTCTAATTATCATCTCGCGTCCGTGTGGTACCTTGGCACAGTGTTGCTTTGGGTCGGTCATGCATAATAAAATAGTGTGCTAAAAAACTAATGCCTCAGAATTTCGTATGTTAAAACTCAGTCTGAATAGGTGTCGGAAGGCCCAACAGCACCGATGGAACGCTGTGTCGGTCTCAGACGATTGACATCATTGGATGCGGATATGGAGGATCATGTGGCTCTCCCAGCCGTTGTCAGTTTTCGTGACCAGAGCCGCTACTTCTCAGTCAAGCAGCTCCTCAATTGGCCACACAAGGACTAAGTGCGCCCCAATTACCAACAGCGCTCAGTAGACTTAGTAGGTCACCCATCCAAGTGCTAGGCAAGCCCGACAGCACTTAGGTGATCTGACGGAAACCAATGTTACTACAGCGGCAAGGCCGTCGGGTTAAAATTCTTAAAGCTTTTGAAATAAAACAAACCTGATGAACAATCTTTGCGTTTTGGAAACATATGAAACTCGGATAGGGCCGAGTTGAGGTTAGCACCGCAGTATTTTTCATTATGTGCTTGCACAATGGTCCCAACGAGGCACAGTTCTGATGGCGATACGAAATTGGAAATTTGGGGTAAGGACTATGGGACCAAACTGCTGAAGTCATCGGTTCCTAGGCTTACACACTAATTAAACTAACGTAAACTAACTAACGCTAAGGACAACACACGCCCACGCCCTAGGGAGGACTCGAACCTCCGACGGAGGGAGCCCCTCAAACCGTGACAATACGTCCGACACCGTACGGATCCCCCCCCCCCCCCGGGTGATGTCGATACAATCGTCATCGTACGCAGCTTTCATTCTTATACTTATTATAATTGGAGCCGCGTTTCCTGCAGTTAGAAACTCGATTACAGCATGCTGTTTCTCACACACCGAAATAGTTACGTCATGCATTGCGATGTCACAAGCTGCAACTCTGATCCGTCTAGAAGTAGAAGGTTTCAACTTGATATTAGGAACGGAATAAAAAATTCGGAGGCATTACTTTTCAGCACGCCCTCCTATAAAGGCAGAAAATCTGAACTATCTGATTCCATTACGACTCTTGGTCCTTGCTCTACTTGGTTAGTACTGAACTATCACTGGTTACATCTACTTTATTAACAAACATTTTTGGTTCCAAATTCGCATATTCCACGTAATCTAGATGTAACCTACAATCTCCTCTAATATTTTGCCTAAGCTTTAACTACGCTGACAAAAAATATTGCAGCACCAAAAAATAATTAATTTAGAGAAATGAAATTTCTGGAGGACATTTTCCTAGGTAACATACGTCAGTGATCAACATTGCAAGATCACAGGTTATGTAAGCCTGAGATTCTCCATTGCAAATGTGAAATGCTGGTACATTAATAAGCAGTGTAGCTACCAGAATGTTGAATGCAAGCTTGCAAACTCCCATACATTATCTTGTGCAGGTGCCAGATATCAGTTTGTGGGATGGCGTTCCATGCCTGTTGCACTTGGTCGGTCAATACAGCTATGGTTAATGCTGTTTGTGAATGTTGTTGGAGTTGTCTGATGATGTCTCATATGTACTCAATTGGAGACAGATCTGACGATTGTGCAGGCCAAGGAAACATGTAGACACTCTGTAGAGCATTTAGGGTTATAACAGTGGTATGTGGGTGAGCGCTATCATGTTGGAAAACACCTACTGGGATGCTGTTCGTGAATGGCTGCACAAGTCAAATACCAGATTGGTGTACAAATTTGTAGGTAGTGTGTGTGGGATAACCACGAGAGTACTTCTGCTGTCGTACAAAGTCACACCTCAAACCGTAACCCCAGGTATAAGTCCAGTGTGTCTAGCACACAGATAGGTTAGTTGCAGGCTCTCACCTGGCCTCCTTCTGTCCAACACAATGCCATCACTGGCACCGATGAAGAACCAGCTTTCCTGAGAGAACACAACAGACCTCCACCCTGCCCTCCAATGGGCTCTCGCTTGACATGTCCGATAAAACAGGCACCACACGTTCATGTAATTGATTCGCCTCAATGGGCAATGATGCTGCTAACTTCAGTGTGGATGTACCTTTACGTCCAACCTCCTGCGGGAATAAATTATGGAGGACATGGACGATAACTGTAGACAGGTGGCGCTGGATAGGAATGTGAGCCGGTCGGGGAGGGTGCCGAGTAGTCCGTGCATTTGCGATAAACACTGAGTGCGGATGGCGCTGTGGTTAATGCAGCTGCCAAGTAAGCAGGAGATCCCGGGTTTGAGTCGCGGTACAGCACATATTTTCATTCGTGGTCGCTGTTTCCGCATACAATCCCGATGCATCTGATATCATAATTTCCTCCCCTTTCCTTTCTCTCCTTTCTCCCTCTCCACCTTCAATTTACATAAAATGTTTACAGTATATTGCAAATAACATAAAACGAATAAGAAAAAGGGAATAACAAAGACATAGAATAACAACAGAAATCACCTACGGAAACAACGATCTAAGAAAAGCACGACGAAACGAATTATGGGTATTGAGACCATGGCTACGCATCAGGATTATATGAGCTGTGAGTCTTGTGACCAACAAAGCACGATGACGTCAGCCATCGAAATTTCGTTCCCGGGGGACGTCCACTGTGCCGCGAAATGACGTGATGTCCAGTGTGAATGCCGCTACTTGTAATGCATTGTGGAATGTTTTGATGTGCATGATGTGACATAATAGCCACCGTCCATTGGCTTTTATGAGTTCCTTCTAGGAGTCTAAGAGTGCAGCTTAAATTGCCGCGAATAAAACGAGGGGTAGTCACATTTATATTCTCGCTTGTCATCCATACTGTTTTTTTCCGGAATGTGTCTTTTTTTGAGGGTGTAGTTAGATGAGAACCTAAGAACAGAACTTATAATTGCTGCTAATGAAACGAGAAAAGAATATATTTATAGTCTTGCTTGGCACAAATTTTAGCTGCGATCGTGTCCTTAAGAACGCTTTCGTGATTTTGTCGGTCGATACAAAGATCGCACCACGCGAGAGAGGGATGTCCCGTGACCGCTTTCCGATTTCAGCCAATGGCAAACGCACTTCTGAATTTTAGTCGGGTGTCAAAACTACCACATAAGAGAAATTAGGAGGTAAAAGATAGCTTCCGATGTTAGCAGACGACGCCAGTCTCCCAACCAACGCCAAAACTTCCTTCCAGAGAAACCTTTGCGCTGACGTCGCATTCCGTTCTGTTGATAACTTACGTTAATGACACAATTCCAAATGTCACTTGGAATTCTTTTGATGTTCGGTCAGTTGCGAATCGATATTGGAGTGTCTTTCTTGAGCTTTTGGGCCAAGATATTATTTTTCAAATAGGTAGCATAAAGGCCGATTTACACAGGTCGTCAACTGAATGGAATAACAGAGTACTTCACCATTGATGCACATCGTCTGCAACTCATAGGGATTACATTTTTCGTCTTCCATAATTTTGCCAATTGTTTAGAACGTGATAGATTACAGAGTGCTGTAGAAAAATTTCGATGATGACTGCGAGGTTCTAATTACTTCCCTTTGCAGTATTTATGGTAGATTGACTTTGCTGTGTGAAATCTGTTTGCTAACTGAACGTGTAGTAACATCTTTGCTGTGTTGCAAGTCAGTGATAGTTTGTAAGGTAAACATATGAAAGGCGATGCGGCGACAGTTAATTTATTTATCATCATTGTTTTTGTAAGCGTTGACACACGATTGCAGAGTGCAAGCAAATTCCTCAAATTGAAGCGCTTGTCACGTGTGGTGTATTGTCTAGTAAGTGAAGACGTTTGACTCAGAAATTTAGGTTATGTGCTTTATAAATGTGTTGGGATCTGTGCAATTATACAACAGAAAATAAATTTCAGTGCCGTTAAGGTACAGGTACTTAGAATGAAGTGATATATAGTTAGCGTCGTGTTGTGGAAAAAAAAAGGGTACTGAGTACAAGGATGCGGTTCCAGTTTGGTACGAAATGTGTAGACGGAGATAAGAAAGCGAAGTGTCTTTTAGCGATAAAAGTTCGTGTTTTGCAGTGGATGTTGTGACAAATATTGTTTTGGTGTACACATCTTGGAGGAATGATAATGGAGGCAGATCACAAGGAGCAAAGCACCGCGTCGAAGCAGAAGATGGACACCGCAGATAACGCAGAAACACACCGGAAATCTTGGCAGTGTAAGCTGTATTCATGTTTTAGCAATAATTTTAAGTCGCTTTTGGCTAGTTTGTGCTAGTGCTCTCCCCACCCCCACCCCTCCCACCGCGCCACGCACCCACCACCTGAAGTCATGGTTGATATGACAAGCGAATTTTAAACTCTGCCAGATGGGTACATCCATCCATATTTAACGCACTTTTCGTTACAGAAACCACAGCTTGAAGGGAAAAATAGTGCCTAGGTTCCACAATTTACTATATTTTCTTTTCCATTACTTATAAAACCGTCTAAAAGAATGAAACGAATAGATTTTTCTCAGTGAAAACAAGGAAACTTTACCTGTTAACCTATTCATCATAATGTAACCATGAGAAATGTTTTGTTATATGCGATTTGTATAATAAATAAGGTTTCTTCTCATTTCAAACTGGTATAGCAAGACTGGATGTTTGTTTGTGGAAGTTTTAACTAGTCCAGTCTCATTTACATGCTGTGTGTAAGAGTAATGATTACTTTTTAAATGGTTGTAGAATATTCCTGTCTTCCTCACAGTAAAGTTATTTATGATTTGTGAATAATAGATTCATCTTGCTACTACCAAAATTCAGAGTTTGTTTCATTTCGATACTTACACTATAAATCAAACCAAACCTCTCTGATAGAATGTATTAAATAAGTCATTTTCTATTCTGGTTGCCTCAAGGAGGTTCAGGTATTGATTTAATGTTGAAAATTCTTGAATTTATGCCCACCCATCTGTAGTTATTGTCACTTCAAACATAACAGATAAAATTTGTTTTTAAACAAATTTTTAATTTTAACATTTTTATTTAAAATTGGTTTATTTTATTTATTATTTTGTTATTTAATAATTAATAAAATAAAGTTGGTTTATTTTTAAATTTAGTTTCAAATTAGATATATTAGGCCAACATATAAAGAAACTTTAGTGGGTACAACAGTTGAAGAAATTGATATACAGCCTACTTTTGGGTCATTCCATGTCAGTTCAACCAGGGGCTCCAACTCATAGTCTCAGATTTGACTGAAATTCAGTACACTAATTCTACCATGTGTGGAACACTCGTGTACAAAGTATTAGTTTCCCCTGCCAATTAGTTCCAGAATTATGACTTGTGAAAGAAGGTGGTGTGACCCGAAAATTGCAAACCACATCTGGCAATCTATCTTCAGACCCAACTTCAGGTCTTAATAACTTTGGAACTATTCCACACATTCCAGTGAAATTTTTACAATCCAGTAACATCCATTTAGAGAACGCACTTCATGAATCAAAACACCAACAACATATTTCTGAGGGAAAATAAAAAATTCCAAAATGTGATTTTAAAAATGTCATACGTTAAAAGGTACATATTGTAGGTGCCCTCTATGCCAAATACAATTAATTGAAAAAGGGTATAATTTTTGTTGTTTATTTTTTGTTGTTGTGGTAAGCTTAATGTGGCCTAAACATCCACAGAACTCATATTGCCCATATCAGTCACAAAAACTGAGTCACATGCACATGAAAACACAAACATTTTCAAAAATTACTTGGAAAACATGGATTTTCGAAGTGTGGTAGCACAAAAGGGACAAATAGTATCAAAACCAAATTTCACACACTGCATAAGTTCACCATAATGATATATATCTCAAAATTTCAGCATGTCGTTGCAAGACATTTGTGTACAGTGGAAGTTGACATATGTATTTGGTGATGTGGCCATTGTTCCGCAACACAATTTTGTAAAAAACATATTGTAAACTGTTCTGCCTCTTCTTATCCTCTCACACAACTGTTTAATCACTGACAGTGCCATGAAGTTCACAAATACATCATCTTCTGCTTCACAGCACTCTGCAACACATCCTAAGTACCATTTGCTATCATAAACAGCAATAACATAGCAACCTGGTTGTATGTTGCTGCTTTTGCTTCTGAATCCTTAGACACACTGAGAAGACACATGTTGAGCATGAACATATAGTTATAACCAGACAGTCTGCTTATCTGCACATTATCAGAGTCTTCTGGAGAGAAGTGATGATGGCTCCTTTTGCCTGTAACAGTTTTAATGTGTTCTAGTCTGCTTTTTAGCAACTCTTCAACTGATTTCACCTCATCTTTCGAAATGTAGAATGATTGTATACCAGAGATATTTTTCCCTACCCAGGTAAATAATTGAAGAAGTGTTGGAATGTGACCTTCTTTAGGGTGCTGCAGACTAGCTCATGATGCCATGATGCTTAATGTTGGCACCAATACCATCACATACATTTTTACCATGACTTGTTGCGAAAAAATTCCATTCTTTGTGAATCTGAAAATCATGGTAATGCATGCATAAATTTTTGAGATTTTTTCAGTTTTTGTACTGACTATCTGCCTCATCACTGAGGTATTTCGCAAAATGTATGTGAAGCAACTTGTTTTTCACATATGCCATGACAGTGCGAATGTGTGCATGAACTGCAGTGGCATCATGAATTAAACAGACACTGAAAACGCACAGGTTCATGACAGACACATCACCTGATTCACCTCTATAGTAAATCGCAAATGTCTGGAGAGTTGCTTGACTGTTGTCCTTGGATGGCATCTTGAGCTATAAATGCATAATTTTCAGAAAAGTCAAGTATTACTATAATTTCATCTTGTTTCAAATTATCCTTACAAAACTGGAAATAAGCCAATTGTGCTGTTGCTGTGAAGTTGTGTGTGGTCAGTTTGTCCGTTTTTTGACAACACATTTCAACAAAATCTTCCACTGTACTTTGCTTTGTTTCAAGAATTTTGCGATCCATGTGTGTCCATTGTTTATAAGAAACAAGTTCGTCATCCATAAGGAGTTCACCATACAGTTTGTTATTCATGTGTTCTGCAAGATTTGCCTTACCAAGACACTTTTCACACCTGTGTGTCATGCACTGGTAGGAACTGATGTCATGCACTAGCAGCTTCATTGCACCTTTGTAATCCAGACCAGAATCCTTTATAGCAGCAAACATCAGCTTAGCATTTTGATGGGTCTCACATATACAAACATTGTGTGTGCTCTTGCAGGCACTGCCCATTTTGGCCAAAGACTGAAAAAAGATGATAAACTTACTTTGGTATTGGGATACTTTTCCTTGAATTATACATATAGTTCTGATATGTTGCATAGCAACAGTCTTTTTTGCATCTGTACACATTCATTTTTCCATTTTCGCCGTTACATAGTCTTTTTTTCACAGGCATTATTCAGATGTAGTCATTATTTTCATAAAACTCCGACACTAGCACCTTTATTTCTGAACTCAGTTGTTTACCCTGAGCCTGCTGAAGTTATGGAAGCACTCCTTGGGTTGCTTTTATTTTCCTAGCTTTTTACCATGTATGTAGAAACATTGAATTCCTTTGCAGTGTAGTCAATAGACCAACTGGAAGGTGCAATGGTAAGAATAGCTACTTTTTTCCTGGCATGTGGATATGGCACATTTTTTATTCAAATTATGCACAATTGTGTCCAAATAAGAGCATTTCTGGCATGACTTCTGTTTCTTTGGAGCAGATAGTTCTTCCTCTTCCACCATTAGCGTGTCAGCTATTTTGTGTTTTAATTCCATTTGAGCTTCTTGTAGTTTTCTTCTACCTTAGCTGGGCCTGTCTCTTTTCCCAGCTTTGTGTGTCTTCATGGGAAACAAACCAAGAGCAGTCACTGAAGTATTTAATTGCTCATCCACTGTGGTTGTAGGTGGCTGATACTCTTTGCCACTGTCGTGTAAATTATCAAAATATTCTTCATTTTTTAGCAGTGTAACACACCTGGAACATAACTTTTGACCTGGTTTCATGTTAAGTCCCATGCACTGATTCACTTTCAATACTGATTTTATATCAGTTTCTCTGAGGCTACACTTCACTGTCTTCTTATGAATCCGAAATAAATCAAAACAACTTCTTTGTAGGAAAGAATACTTATCCTGAAACACTTTCATATGATGATAACAAACACTAAAGTTTCCTGGAACTGTACTTCTTGTGCCCACAGGTTGTATCCCGGATCTCCATAGCAACAAATCTTGGTCCGATTCATCCGGGTCATACAGTACAAAGCGAATGCCACATTTTGTTCCATATGTTGTTTTATGAAATTCAGATTCTTGTGCTCTACCAATACTGCAACTTGTTTGAACAAAAGCACCGCTAGTACACACTTCTGCCTCCATACTGACTTTCCACAACAGCACTGGCCAGTCTGAACTGGAATCTTAAAAACATGAGTAACCTGTAATTGTTGCTTGTTTCTTTTGTTGTTCCTGCCTAACAATGACTCATTCTGTCCCTGAAAACTACCACTGTTTAACTTTCTGTTGCCTAATGATTTCGAACAATTGCTGCAGCTTTATCTGAAACAAGCTGTCTGCACCATCACTATTACTTGTTAATTCACGTTAAAAGAAACGTAA
The DNA here is from genome assembly GCF_023897955.1 of Schistocerca gregaria. NCBI lineage: Eukaryota > Metazoa > Arthropoda > Insecta > Orthoptera > Acrididae > Schistocerca > Schistocerca gregaria. Next base: position 438,944,095 of record NC_064931.1, on the reverse strand, counting down.
CCAAATACATCTCTGTCAACTTTTATTGTACACAAATGCCATGCAATAAGAAGTTGAAATTTTGCCATGTAGGCCTATTATGTTATGGTCTACTTATGCAGTGTTTGAAATTTGCCTTGGATATCACTACTCCCTTTTGAGCTACCACACTTAGAAAATCCATATTTTTCAGGTAATTTTTCAAATTTTTATATTTTTGTGTGCATGTGACTCAGTTTGTGTGACTGATATGAGTTCTGTGTGTGTTTAGGCCACATTAAGCTTACCCCAAAAAAAATAAAAAAATAAAAATAAAAATAAAAAAATAAAAACGTTTTGAGTGAATTATATTTGGCATAGGGGGCACCTACGATATGTACCTTTTAACGTATTACATTTTTTAAATCACATTTTGGAATTTTTTATTTTCCCTCAGAAATAGGTTGTTGGTGTTTTGATTCATAGAGTGTGTTCTCTAAGTGGATGCTACTGGGCTGTAAAAATTTCACTAGACTGTGTGGAATAGTTCCAGGAGTTGGCTCTGAAGATAGATTGCCAGCTACAGGTTGCAATTTCCGGGTCACGCCATCTTCTTTGACAAGCCATAATTCTGGAACTAATTGGCAGAGGAACTTAAAATTTTGTACATGAGTGTTCCACACTTGGTAGCATTGGTGTGCTAAATTTCAGCCAAATCCGAGACTATCAGCTGGAACATTTTCTTGAGTTGGTTGAATTCACATGGAATGATTTTTTTTTAATGGACTGTAATTCCATTTATTCTTTATTGGAGTAAACATGAAGTTCATACAAGACAGTCATGGTAACAATAATATAAGTTGAATCTGAACATAGGATAAGATGCAATTAAAAAGTCGTGCAGTGCCCACAATCAAAATGTGGGAGGTATCAAGCAAATATTAATAACAAAACTTATTATTAGGGCTCATTGAGGCAATAGGAATGTTTTATATAAACCAATTCTTGTGCTTGGTTTTAAATTTTGAACATAAGAAACACATCAGTTTCAAGTAGGCCTATTTAACATTCTACAGACCACTAGTTTTATGGTTGGTCAGTAATACTACATACAAATGAAAATTTGAATGAAGAACTGCTGCCTTGTACGAAATTATGCATCTGTTTTGATTTCTGTTCAAAACTCTGATATACCATCATCATCTTTTGGCTGGCCAATGACATGATGGTTTTGGGTAGTCGCTGAAGGTCTTGCATGAAACACTTGTACTTGGGAGGATGTCAGTTCAAATCACTGTCCAGCCATCCAGATTTAGGTTTTCTGTAATACCTCAAAATCATTTAGGCCTAAGACAGGGTCGACAGAAGCGTCCGATCCCACGCGTCGTAAGGGTGTTGTCGTGTGTGATGTCATGACGGCACGAAGTTTGGTTTGTGAGTGTGGCATCTTTGTAGATGTCGTCATGTTGTGGGTTGTTGTGCCCTTTGGTGGTATGTTCAGGGTTTTCGTTTGTGTGGTGTAATGGGCTCAGTCTGCTTTTGCTCATTATCAAGAATTTTTAGTGTCGGCTGTGTTTGTAGTGGAATTTGTTTCAGTGAGTTAACGATTTTGTGTGGAGGTTAATTTAGTGTTGTTCGCTGTATGTCGTCTGGTAATTTTAGTAAAATTAATCGATTGTTGTTTTTGTTCAGGAATGGATATGACAGATAAAATTAACACTGTGCAGGTCAAGGGAAGTGTTCGATCCCAATGTGTGGCTATGTATGTTGTTAGTATCGGGAGATGTTTTTGAGCTATATAGCCCAAGGGAAGTGTTTGATCCTAATTTATGGGATCGGAAGCTGCTGTTGAGCTATATAGGTCAAGGAAAATGTCTGATTCCAGAGGTTGTTGTGTTTAGTGGTATTTGGGGAGTTTTGTGACATCGGTTTTTTTGTCGTTTTGTGTGGTTTTGTATGGGGGTTGGTGTCTAAATTTGTTTATATTTAGATAGCCCCCACCCAAAACCACGTGCTTGTCCTGTTAGTGTCATTAGGCTTTTTATGGAAAGTGCGTGTTTCTCGATGTATTTTCGTCATCATAAAGTGTACGTAACGACTTCATATGTGCCATATTGGAATAGGAATCGTGGTTTGTGATCATTTGTGACGTCATGGGTCAAAGTAGACGGGTGGAATCGGATGCTTCCGTATTTCCCTAAGACAAATGTGCTGGGTTGACTCTAATGACAAGGACATGATCAGTTTCATTTCCTATCCGTCCCAGTCCAAGGTTGTGCTGTATCTCTTAATGACCTCATTTCTGATGGCACGTAAAATGCCGACCTTCGTTTTTGAGAGGAATTCAAGCAGATGAACTGTTCCAATGATCTTTGTCATTTTTAACACAAAAGTTGGGAAATTATCAGTTTTTCATCATTCTGTCATTACACAGTAATTCATTCACTGATTGACATGGGTGTTAGACAACTGTAATTGTTGCATGGCTCTATAACTTAAAAGAAAAAGTAGGAGAAGCATGGTAATACCATGATTCCAGTGCCTTTGAGAAATACTTAAGATTGATGTTTATGGGCATACTGAAGGAGAGGAAATGAATCTAAATGTCCCTTTCACAAAGGACCACAGTCAGCAGACAGAAAATTAAGATAAGTCTCTATTATAAAGATAACATATTTTTGAATGTACTAGTTTCTAGATGGTTATATCCTGTGTGAACTGTTGACTGGAAGAAGTTCTTTTAGTAAAACTATGTTGAACTGAAGTTTAGAGGGAACAAAAAATCTGATGTAATATGCCACAAGAATGCTTGACACAGGAAAGAAGACAGAATGGTGTCGTCAGTTTCTACAATATTAAAAGCTACGTATACAAGTATATTTGGCATCTTATGCACTTGCACTGCAGTTGAACTAGTATTGAAAACTGCCAAAGGAAATGTGCTCTGTGCTCTTTGGGACATTACTTGACTATGTCGCTTCTAACAAATGTGTTCCGTATGATTTATTCAAGCACTGTTTTGTAAGACATAGGCTTGGTGGTCAAAGCACAATCGTATATTGTACACAGCACTTGGTGTTATAGTTGTGAAGGTTGTTCTACTGAGGATGAGGCCATGTGAATACTTTTCTGGGTAATTCATTTGAGTATGTATTGAATAAATGGTGAAAGCAGTTTATCTATACACTTCATGAAGGTTGCTGTCATAGTTTGTGGTCTTCATCAGTGGAATTCATTTGTGTTTCATGTTTCTATTAGCCAGAAGGTAATGAAAACAGAATTAGTGGTTTCAGTAGATCATCTTACATCTGTTTCAAGAACAATCTTAATGCACAGCCATTGTTGTATTACTATGCTTATCAACAATATATTCCTGTTGGAGAACAGCAGTTTGAGTTTTGCTTATACATATACAGTAATGAGAGATATATGTAGCTGTAAATATCTTTGACAGTTAAATATTATCAGTCTTCTGTAGTATTTACAGAAACAACAATTTTGTTCAATTTAATTCCTGTTTACCAGTAATGGAGTGAAATGTCGTTGACCATCATGTAGTCTGACCTGCAGATAGTTTCAGGCTACTTTAAGATGCCACAAGCTTTGAAACATGTTATTATTTACTTCTCCCTTCCATATCCCGGTATGTAAATATTCTTTTTTCCTATGCTTAAGAACAATTTGTTTCATCCTGAATGCTGTCCTCTTTCTTAATTTTGTTCTGTCTTAAATTTCTTGCTTATTAATACCAGGTTCCTCTAGAACTTCATTTATTTTCATAAGACAGTTAATGTTATCTTTCAGTTTTTCATGGTGTAATTTTTGTTTCCTTGGACTGCTGTCAATGTGACATGATTATGCAACAAGTTACTACATGTACAGAACTCCGTAAACAGCAAATCAGATGTTGAGTTTCAAATGTGTGTAATGAAACTAACAGTAGTGATAACAACAGAAATAATAATAAACATTCAGCATAAGAATTTATGCTACTTCACTTTATAAAAGCATTAAAACTGGAAACGTGTTTGGGATGTGTTGGCTATGGCAGTCAAGTATGATGGATTCCAGAATAGGCACTTCCACACACAACGTAAAATACAAAACTCTTTAATACCACGTAGACCACTGAAATCAGACTACCTCTTAAAATAATGCCCCAACTAACACCCATACTAAACCAATACCAAAACCAAAATATAACTAAAAAGAGATCAACATTCATTCCTTAAAAATAAGACAAAAATGTTTAACAATCCAAACAAAAAGTTTAAAATATTCCTAATCCCTGTAACCCCCCCCCCCCCCAATAAAAAAAGGAGTGGGAGCAAAAATTACCTGGAACACACTTTCGCCACCATTAGCAAGGTGGAAGAGCGCCTCTTCACCCTTCCAATTATGTATTTAATAGTCCCACAATACCCCCCTCCATTGCACCTGTAGAGCCCCCAATAATGTAATCCATAAATTCAGTACTATGATCAACCACTAAATGTTGATACCCCCTGCTCCCTAAATCCCAGTAAAAAAAAAAAAAAAAAAAAACATTAGAAACTACCGTTGTACCCTCTCCAATATGATCCTCAGTCAAAGCCACTAATACCCATTTTGTTCATCTCTCAACAACGCAAAAGACAATGTATGAACACCCAGCCCCTGACACAGCAGCTCCTCCACACACACAAACTAATACAAGGACCACCCCATGCAAACTACCTTTCCCCAAACTCCAGCTCGTGTGTGTGTTTCTACCAACAACCACCCCACCCCTATCCTGAACTCCAACACCCATTCTAAACTTCCCTCTATACTTAATAAATTCTGAGCAAACTTCCATACAAAACAAATCTCATCAGTAGAGAACTCAATTGACAACCAAAAGAAAAAATAATACCTCACTAAAACAATCACATGAGTTGCCAAACTAGAATTCTCAAATCAGGAACTCATCTAGACAGATCATCAGAAGTCCTTCTGCCAACAGTACCACATATAGTTGTCCCTGTTTCGAGACACAGTCTCTTTGTTGAACTTCACCTCCTTACCACACACTTGACCCTCATTGAGTCCAAAGAACTGTAGGAACTTGATCATAGACAACATATCTTCCCCCATAGTAACATGCAAAGACCTATTCATAAATTTGCTCGTCATATCCGTGGAAGACAAAAAGAAAAAAAAGAAAAGGAAAATATTATCAAATCTCCAACAATGAGTAACTCACAACACTAATCATTCCAGACGCAAACACATATCTGTTTGCCATAATTCTCAACAGCAAAGTAACGCGCTAGCAAACTGGCACAAACTCTTCGCATAACAGCCTGACATACACAATTCACATCAACATATGACACACTAACATACCTAATAAACGACTTCCAACACGAGGGTGCCACCGAATACTACAGTCTGTCATGTACAAACGCGATCTGACGTGACTGTGTTGTGCCACTGTGATGTAAAGGAGCCGGGCTTTCTGTTTGCTGCTTCGCAGTATTTTTATAACCTCATGAAGTTTGTTGTAAATAATCCATTGTAGGTCAGAAGGAACAATGATGTACATAATCACAATACCAGAAGAAGAAATGACAAACCTTACTTTACATTAAGGGTCTCTTTAGCGCAGAAAGGGGTACACAATCCTGCAACTCAAATTTTTGATCGCTTACCCAGTGATATACAATGTCTGACAGACAACAATGTAAAATTAGAAAACGAAGTAAAAAAGTTTAGACCCATAATTTTTTGCATTTTCAGTTGTTCCTTAGCCGCTTCAAAATTCATGGAGATATGTTCTGTCTTTCCAACTAAATGAAAGGCAGTTTTTTTTTTTTGCCATACATGGTTCACGTCTTTTATTTAGCCCATGTGTATGATTCTGGAGACTTCTCCACGGAAAAAGAAACACGAAAGCAAATACATACATTGGATACAACAATAAAGAGAGAAAACAATAAGCCCACATTTGACATCTTCAGAAAGCCAACAGTCACAGATACAATTATACATACTACATCCAACCACCACAAAAAATAAAAAATTAGCAACCCTACAACACATGTTAGCTAGACTAAATAATATCCCACCCAGCAAATAAAACTATGAAAAAGAATTACAAGCAATACATTTCATAGCCACAAGCAATGGTTATGACATCCATACAGTGCAAAGACTCAACCACAAAATCAAAGCACATCTAAAGAAAAATGAAAACAAGCATAGAACAAAAAGACCACAGAGCCCCATAGACACTACAGCATACACAGAAATATAAAACAGTAACAGTCATAACATGATTAACAGCAAGCAGTGGTATGCTTGAGCATACAACCAGAAATCAACACATTGAATAGCAAATATACCAAGAAACAGGGATTACACATAGCTAACAGAACAAGAAATGCTTTCCAGTCACATTTAGAAACAATAGACAAACCAGATAAATTCCAAGGAGCAAGTATGCACCAGTTAGAATCCTAAGAATGTGAATCAGTATACATGGGCATTGATACAAAGGGCAATAGGAAAGTTTTGCTATACAACTTTCTTTATTTAATTTTTTCAAAGTAATTTCCACCATGTTGAATATACTTCTCCATCTTTCAAAACAAATGCCTAAACCAGTTCTCCCAAGTTTCTATAGGAGTAAGGCACACTTGTTGTCCCAAGCCCTCAGGAGATTCTCATCATTTGAAAATAGAATGCTTTTCAGCTTCATTTTCACACACAGGAACAGTGCAAAGTCACAGGGAGCAAGGTCTGGACTGTGAAGCTCAAGAAGTGTCAGTCCTGTACCCTGCAAATATTTGGTGCATGCTTTGTCATACTGAGCTGGAGCATTGCCGTCATGGAGGAACCAAGTGTGCATTTTTGATTTCGGTCACAGGTTCTTCAAAGACTGGATGACTTCGGGCTGGCACTGCACAGTGTACCACTTAGCTGTGACTGTCTTTTGTGTGTCCAAAACAACATGCCCCACAATTCCACTCAATTTGAAAAAAAAAAAAAATCTTATCATTTTCTTTTTTACTGATCAGGATTTTGTGACAGCTACGAGTGTGTCATCATCTTCAAAGATCCAATCTTTGTTTTGACTCTTAGTCAACTAGTCATAATAATGCAGCCAAGTCCCGTCACCTGTCACAATGTTTTTCACATATTGAGATTATCCCTTTGAAAACTTCTTCAACATCTCCTGTCACCAAGTTACATTTTGTGTCATCTGCTCTTCCGTCAGTCTATGTGGCACCCAGAGACAACAAAGTTTCTTTATTTGCAAATAATGATGCAGAATCAAACTAACTGCTGTTGCATTTAGCCCTAAGCTATCCTCTCTCTGTGTATAGATGACTCACCTGTCTTTGTCTAGCATTTGCCTCACTGCATCAATGTTTTCTTCTGTAACTGATGATAGTGGCTTTCCCACCCTCTCAATCTCCTCCAGAGTGAAATTTTCTCTTTGGAATTCTCTTTACCAATCAAATATAGTTGTACGATGTGAACACACATCATCAAGCGCAAGAGTCATTTCTTCAAAGCACTGGTCTGTGTTTAACCACATGTGAAGTTGTACAGCAAAACTACCCAAATCTCAGTTTGTGACCATGATGCCAATTGGAGTTTGCCCCTGTGTTCCTTGAACCACTCCATCACACTCCTGGCCTTGTGGCATCATGCATTATCTTTTTTTGAAAAATGTCAGTGCTGTTGGGAAACATGATTGTCAAGAAGGGGTATATGTGGTCTGCATCAAGTGTAAGATACTCCTTGACTGTCATGGTGCCTTGCCCGAGCATCCACCGGAACCATGGATGCCCACACGAATGTTCCCCAGAGCATACTGGAGCTGTTGCCAGCTTGTACCTGTCCTGCAGTACAGGTGTCAAGGAGCTGTTCCCCTGGAATATGGTGAATTCGTGCTCTCCCATTGGCATGATAAAGGAAGTATTGATATTCTTCAGACCTTTCAACAGTCTGCCAGTGCACCAACATCCAGTGCCAATGGTCACATGCTCATTTCAGTCATAGTTGGCGACGACGTTGCGTTGAACATTGAGATATGCGTGTGTTGTCGGCATCGGAGGCTCATCATTAGGAGTGTTCGGTGCATTGTGTTTCAGAAACACATGCATGCTGCCCAGCATTAACGTCTGATCTTATGTCTGCCACAGTTCACTGCCTGTCCTATTTTAGCAGTCTGTGCAGCCTACGAAGTCCGACATCTGTAATGAGGGGTAACCACCCAACCACATGATGTCTGACATTGTTTCACCTTGGTTTTGCCATGTGTTGAAGACACTCACAACACTCACCAACACCCTACAAGTCTTGCAGTTTCCGAAATGCTCATTCTGAGTCTCCAGGCCATCACACTCTGCCCTCCCTCGAACTCGGTTAGATTGCTCGCCTTCCCCATTCTGCATACAGACAGCACACTCACCAATACTGCATGCACCTTGTGTGTGTGTGTGTGTGTGAGACAATTAGTCGTTCCTTGCTGGGTGAAGCTGATATTGCCTGAATGGGTTTGTATCAATAGTGGGTCAGTGGTCATAGTGTCGTGACTGATCAGTGTGTTACGGGTGACTGAACATACTTCATAAATAAAAGAAGTGGAATGTGTATGTCAAGGAACAATCTGCTTTTCATTTAGTTGCAAAGATAGAACGTACCTGCATGGAGTTCTATTCCATAGAATAATTTCTATTATTGTAGAGTGTGGAGGTGGTCGGAAGGATTTAGTCTCTCATGACCACCTTATAAATGTTCAGCATGTAGCCATCCCCCCCTGTGGGTCCAGTGGTTAGAATAGGCCCAAGGTATTTCTGCCTGTCATAAGATGCGACTAAAAGGAGCCTCACACGTTTCGGACTTTATGTAATGGTTCCATGTAAGGTTTGGCCTCCATTTTTCAAAATTTTCTGGAAGAGCAAGCCAATTGGGGAAGGGCTCCTTACATGGTGCATAGTGTCCACCATGCTCGCACACACCTCGCATCCTTCGTTAACGTGGATCTGCACTCCCACTCGTACTCCAGCCGATGGGCGAGGTCACCCTCTTGGGTGCATTTTCATCCATCCTCTATGCAGGATCACATTCTGTGCTGTTGACGATAATGGACTTCTTAGATCGTTTGCACCTGATATCCAGTACGGTAGCCAGTCCATTGTGGTGGGGTTGCCATGAACCCTGTTGGTTGCAGCCCCCTCACCACACAGCGATCGCTCTGCTGATGTCTGCACCGTTAACTCCCCACGTATGCCAAGGAGTAGGTTCCCGTCACCATGGGGCATCGGGACTCCCAGCAATGGCCATCCTGCCAGGTGGCCTCTGCCGCAGCTGGGTGGCGCCCATGGGGAGGACCCCTGGTCAGAGTGGTTGGCATCAGGGCGGATGACACTCCATTAAGTGTATGTCATCTCTTGCTGATGGTCAAACACCAGCAGTCTCTAAGCAGTCAAGGTCTAACTTTAACGCTAAGAAATATGACCCCAAATCATCCCCCCCCCCTTCCCCTGGCCACTCCATGGGAGGAACACCAGGCTAAGTATGGCAGCAAATCGTATTCACCCCGGTACCTCGTCTCTACGAGAGTTGACAGGGAATCTTTCTTGTCAATGAAACCTCAATGTTTTTTTGAGCATTTAGAGGACAAGTTTGGGGAGGTGGAGGGCTTGTCCAAAATGTGGTCAGGGTCGGTCTTGATCAAAGCAGCATCCTCTGCCCAGTTACGGTCATTACTCACCTGTGACAACCTGGGGGATGTTCCTGTTTCCATCACACCCCACAAGAGCTTAAATATACTCCAGGGCAACATATTTCGCAGGGACCTTCTTTTGCAATCTGACAATGAGCTGCGCACCAATTTATAGCGGCAAGGTGTCCATTTCGTCTGGCGCGTCCAATGGTGTTGAAGGGATAATCAGGTTGCCACTTGGGTACTTCGTCTTGGCCTTCGAGGGTGACACCTTAACCGAGAAAGTCAAGGTGATGGTTTACCGCCGTGACGTAAAGCCATATATCCCTCCTCCGATGTGGTGCTTTAAGTGCTGGAAGTTCGGCCATATGTCTTCCTGCTGTACTTCCAGCGTCACCTGTTCACCGTCTCCCATATGTGTCAGCTCCAGATAGCACCACTCATGTTGCTTGCTAGACTGCAGGATACTCCAGAAAGGAAGAAAAATAATCTAATACAAGACCCTGGACCGACTGAACTACACTGAGGCCAATAGAAAATAGGAGAGGCTACATCTTGTGCATATGACATCAACCACTGCTGCGATAACAGTTCTACCATCTTCCATTCTGTTGCATACAATTGTTGGCTCTCAGAGCCATCAGATTCCACGTGCCCCCTTGATGGTGGGGGGCACTTCCTTCCCTGTTGCTCCTGCACAACCTACTTCAGGAGCAACACCCCTCCCTCCTCACCCATCGAGGACGTCAGTCCCCGCGTCTCAGCCAGAGAAGCGTAAGTCTTCTTCGCAGGGCTCTGTATTGAGTCTATCTCTATTTTTAGTGGCTATTAACGGTCTAGCAGCAGCTGTAAGGCCGGCGGTCTCACCTTCTCTGTATGCGAATGAATTCTGCTTTTCGTACTGCCCCTCCAGTACTGGTGTTGCTTTGCGGAACCTACAGGGAGCCATTAACAAAGAGCAGTCATGGGCTGTAGCCCACGGCTTTGAGTTTTCAGCCACGAAGTCGTGTGTCATGCATTTCTGTCGGCGTTGCACCGTTCATCCAGAACCAGAACTTTACCTTAATGACAATCCACTCACTGTAGTGGAAACATATCGATTCTGAGGACTGTTTTCGACATCCGATTGGCTTGGCTACCTCACCTTTGTCAGCTTAAGTGGAAGTGCTGGCAGCTCCTCAATACCCCCTGCTGCAATAGATTTGAAACAGAAAAGTCTACCATCCTCAGACAAGGAATCTACTTTAACTATATATTTTCCTATGATGCAGATACTGAGTTTGGAAGAGATTTGATATCCCTCCAATGATGCTTTAACTGGTCAGAATGGCTTGTTATTCCATCAGTTAAAACTGCCATTATATTAGCATCATCAGTTATGAATTATGCACACTGTACAGAAGGTGGTGGTGGGGGGGGGGGGGGGGGGGGGGAGTATGAGAGGGATGGCGATATTCGTAATAAGGGGGTATTCCATTTGAATCTGTTTGTTTAGCAAAGTGCTGTACTAAATGAGTCACTGAATGTTATGAAGATGCAGTTGACTTTAGTGAAACTACACTTTCAATTAGAATTATGTTAGGTCCTGTAACTCTGATTTCAGAATGTTTCTGTTTGAACTAGAATTCTTGGTTATAGTTGTCTGCAGTGACTTTAATACTAATTTTAAATGTGATTGTGTGAGAAAAAGAATGTTGGAATATCTCTAAAATTCATATAATTTGATCCAGACTGCATTCTTTCCAACCAGAGAGCAAGAGAACAGCAGCCCAACTGTAGGCAACACATTTGTTCATTCTTCATTACTAGAGGAACATACTGTTAGTAAAAGGGTAAATAGGATATACAAATTTTAATGTTAAAAGGAATTAGTGCACGCACACACATTAAATACAATTACAAACTGTTTAGTGATGTTAATCCAGAGGCAACAAAGACTTTTTTTAAACCTTGTTGAAGAGCAAGAGTGGCAGGAAGTTTATAGCACAGATAACATGTTGAGTGGTGACTCCATGGAGTGCTGTGTGCACAACGACCATTTATGTTAAATTAAAAGGAAGGTCAGCATTGGCCATAATATTGAAGGTTTATAATAGCAAAATCGATAAACCATAAATATTACAGCCACCGCTGATCTTCCTTTTAACTTAACAGGTAACAAAGATAGTAAATACAATGCTTTCCTCAATGCATTTAACATCCTCTTTTAAGGTTGTTTTCCATTGGAACATTTAAAATACGGTACTGGCACTAATAGGTATCCACAATTTCTGACTAATGGGATAAGGGTAACATGTAGAATAAGGTGGGAATTCTGTCAAAATGTTGGGGACAGTAACAGTTGACCTGGAGTAGATTGGGGCACAACTGTTTCTTACTCTACTAATGTGCTAGGTTATTCTAAAATATTTCTGTTTGATGATGACACTAGCGTGGTAGTGACGGACGTTGACCTCTGGCCAATAGCGTAAAGTCGAGAATATAAGGTCAGTATGTAGTAAAGGTGTTTTGGTTACTTTAAGTCAGATGCCATCTGTGTGTGTGCAGAAGTTATTGAAAAGACTCTCTGTATAAGGGTAATTGATAATTTTGGTTCACATAATTTGTTGTTAAGTGAACAGTTTGGTTTTAAAAGAGGCTGAAGAACCTAAAGACACTATATTCTGTTCCCTTGGTGAAACACTGGATGGATCAAACAAAAAGTTGTGAATACTAGGCATCTTTTTTTGATTTAACTATGGCATATTCCAAAATATTAACGCAGAAGTTGGACCATTATGGAATAAGAAGAGTACCTCACAATTGGCTCATCACATACAATAAGAACAAACAGCAAAATGTCATTCACTGCTGTAATGAGGATGGCTACGACATGGCATCTGATTGGGGCACAGTTAGGTTGGGGGTGCCTCAGGGGACCACTGTTGTTTCATATAATTCTAATATGCCATGTGATTCTAAAATATTTCTGTTTGCTGATGACAATTGCTTGATGGTGAAGGATGTTGAGTATAATGAAGACAGTGTATCAAATACTGCACTTCAGAACATAAGTTCATGGCTTGTAGAAAATAAATTGATGCCAAATCACAGTAAGACTTGGTTTTTATATTTTCTGACACTTAGTTCAACCGAAACTGACATTCAAATTACACTGAATGGACATATGAGTCTGAACGATTAAAATTTTGAGGTATTAATAGATAGTAAACTGTCCTGGAAAGTTTCATGTAGAAACAACCAAAGTTGAAAGATTCATTTTTTAAAAATCTATATATGAAGATTGAAGTAATGAATAAAAATTTTTACATGTCTGGGATTTGAATCTGGATTCAAATCCTGGCCTTGGTACACATTTTCATTCATTGCTTCAGTCTGCATGATGGATGTTTGAGACTTGAAAACGGTTCTACAACCATATAGTTTCATTTCAGTGTCTTTATTTACTAATTACAAGTTTTACGTTACCTGGACCCATTTTCAAAACACCCACACATGTGGTGGAAAGCCCACATTTTTCAAAAACTGCAGACTGCTATTTTTTACCATTAGAAGGCTATCTGTGATAATTGTGGGTCCAACATGAAAACTGGACCACTTTGCTTTTTTAATTCACTTATGACGAGGGCCTGGATTTTTAGGGTTTTATCAAATGGATTTTAGCCCTTTATTTTCTCGAAAAACTCTGTTTTAGGTTTAAACAAACAATTTTTGCCTTTTTTTAGTATTTTGATGAAAAATGTTATGAACGCTAGTATTAATGTGTAGAAAATTTTATAAAATTTTGACACAGTCATTCCAGTTCTTTGTGGTTGATAAACAATTAATGCTTTCTTATATCGGCACTTGGAAAAAATGCATAAACAATTGACATATTTACCCATGCTACAATTATTCTCTCATTAAAAACATACACTTCAGGCTTATACCTACATCTATTAACACATTGTGTCCTAATGCTACAACTAACAAGAAATTTTGTATTATTTTTTAGTAAATTGCAGTACACAATTAATGATGTTTTTAAGTTTTGTAAAGTGAAAGTTTTTTTACTGTCTCCCACTACATTTTTGTATGGTGAGATAGGTCTCTCTACAGCCCAAGAGGTCAGGGGTGTATAGTTCATTGACACAATTGCTCATGGCCCTCAGTACAATCCATCTTTGAAACTCTTCATATCCGAGATTCCTTCATATCTGAGAGTTTATGGTGCATGCTGTACCCAATGAACTAAGTATTTCCTCCAGATACATCTGTACCTCAGAGATTGTGTTGACAGCATCTTTCAGTGGCAGAGATCCGGACTCCAGGTGTTGACTTGCAACTGGTAGATGTTGTAAGTGAGCTCTTTAAAATGCCAAGTATGCAACATTCTGGTTATTCTTAAGGGCCATCTTCTACATCTACATCTACATCCGTACTCCGCAAGCCACCTGACGGTGTGTGGCGGAGGGTACCCTGAGTACCTCTATCGGTTCTCCCTTCTATTCCAGTCTCGTATTGTACGTGGAAAGAAGGACTGTCGGTATGCTTCTGTGTGGGCTCTAATCTCTCTGATTTTATCCTCATGGTCTCTTCGCGAGATATACGTAGGAGGGAGCAATATACTGCTTGACTCTTCGGTGAAGGTATGTTCTCGAAACTTTAACAAAAGCCCGTACCGAGCTACTGAGCGTCTCTCCTGCAGAGTCTTCCACTGGAGTTTATCTATCATCTCCGTAACGCTTTCGCAATTACTAAATGATCCTGTAACGAAGCGCGCTGCTCTCCGTTGGATCTTCTCTATCTCTTCTATCAACCCTACCTGGTGCGGATCCCACACTGCTGAGCAGTATTCAAGCATTGGGCGAACAAGCGTACTGTAACCTACTTCCTTTGTTGTCGGATTGCATTTCCTTAGGATTCTTCCAATGAATCTCAGTCTGGCATCTGCTTTACCGACGATCAACTTTATATGATCATTCCATTTTAAATCACTCCTAATGCGTACTCCCAGATAATTTATGGAATTAACTGCTTCCAGTTGCTGACCTGCTATTTTGTAGCTAAATGATAAGGGACCTATCTTTCTATGTATTCGCATCACATTACACTTCGCTACATTGAGATTCAATTGCCATTCCGTGCACCATGCGTCAATTCGCTGCAGATCCTCCTGCATTTCAGTACAATTTTCCATTGTTGCAACCTCTCGATACACCACAGCATCATCTGCAAAAAGCCTCAGTGAACTTCCGATGTCATCCACCAGGTCATTTATGTATATTGTGAATAGCAACGGTCCTATGACACTCCCCTGCGGCACACCTGAAATCACTCTTACTTCGGAAGACTTCTCTCCATTGAGAATGACGTGCTGCGTTCTGTTATCTAGGAACTCCTCAATCCAATCACACAATTGATCTGATAGTCCGTATGCTCTTACTTTGTTCATTAAACGACTATGGGGAACTGTGTCAAACGCCTTGCGGAAGTCAAGAAACACGGCATCTACCTGTGAACCCGTGTCTAAGGCCCTCTGAGTCTCGTGGACGAATAGCGCGAGCTGGGTTTCACACGATCGTCTTTTTCGAAACCCATGCTGATTCCTACAGAGTAGATTTCTAGTCTCCAGAAAAGACATTATACTCGAACATAATACGTGTTCCAAAATTCTACAACTGATCGACGTTAGAGATATAGGTCTATAGTTCTGCACATCTGTTCGACGTCCCTTCTTGAGAACGGGGATGACCTGTGCCCTTTTCCAATCCTTTGGAACGCTTCGCTCTTCTAGAGACCTACGGTACACCGCTGCAAGAAGGGGGGCAAGTTCCTTCGCGTACTCTGTGTAAAATCGAACTGGTATCCCATCAGGACCAGCGGTCTTTCCTCTTTTGAGCGATTTTAATTGTTTCTCTATCCCTCTGTCGTCTACTTCGATATCTACCATTTTGTCAACTGTGCGACAATCTAGAGAAGGAAGCACAGTGCAGTCTTCCTCTGTGAAACAGCTTTGGAAGAAGACATTTAGTAATTCGGCCTTTAGTCTGTCATCCTCTGTTTCAGTACCATTTTGGTCACAGAGTGTCTGGACATTTTGTTTTGATCCACCTACCGCTTTGACATAGGACCAAAATTTCTTAGGATTTTCTGCCAAGTCAGTACATAGAACGTTACTTTCGAATTCATTGAAAGCCTCTCGCATAGCCCTCCTCACACTACATTTCGCTTCGCGTAATTTTTGTTTGTCTGCAAGGCTTTGGCTATGTTTATGTTTGCTGTGAAGTTCCCTTTGCTTCCGCAGCAGTTTTCTAACTCGGTTGTTGTACCACGGTGGCTCTTTTCCATCTCTTACGATCTTGCTTGGCACATACTCATCTAACGCATATTGTACCATGGTTTTGAACTTTGTCCACTGATCCTCAACACTATCTGCACTTGAGACAAAACTTTTGTGTTGAGCCGTCAGGTACTCTGTAATCTGCTTTTTGTCACTTTTGCTACACAGAAAAATCTTCCTACCTTTTTTAATATTTCTATTTACGGCTGAAATCATCGACGCAGTAACCGCTTTATGATCGCTGATTCCCTGTTCTGCATTAACTGATTCAAATAGTTCGGGTCTGTTTGTCACCAGAAGGTCTAATATATTATCGCCACGAGTCGGTTTTCTGTTTAACTGCTCAAGGTAGTTTTCAGATAAAGCACTTAAAAATATTTCACTGGATTCTTTGTCCCTGCCACCCGTTATGAACGTTTGAGTCTCCCAGTCTATATCCGGCAAATTAAAATCTCCACCCAGAACTATAACATGGTGGGGAAATCTACTCGAAATATTTTCCAAATTATTCTTCAGGTGCTGAGCCACAACAGCTGCTGAGCCCGGGGGCCTATAGAGACATCCAATTACCATGTCTGAGCCTGCTTTAACCGTGACCTTCACCCAAATCATTTCACAATTCGAATCTCCGTCAATTTCCTTCGATACTATTGCTCTTCTTATCGCTATAAACACGCCTCCCCCTTCACTGTCCAGCCTATCTCTGCGGTATACATTCCAATCAGAGTTTAGGATTTCATTACTGTTTACGTCTGGTTTCAGCCAACTTTCTGTTCCTAGTACTATATGGGCGTTGTGACCGTTTATTAATGAGAGCAGTTCTGGGACCTTTCTATAGACGCTTCTGCAGTTTACTATTAGCACATTAATATTGTTATTCCTTGTTGCATTTTGCCTACTCCTGCCTTGCCGCGTCTCAGGAGTCGTCTTGTCGGGCCTAGGGAGGGAATTCTCTAACCTAAAAAAACCCCATGTGCACTCCACACGTACTCCGCTACCCTCGTAGCCGCTTCCGGCGTGTAGTGCACGCCTGACCTATTCAGGGGGACCCTACATTTCTCCACCCGATTGCCTCTTTTGGTAAAAGCCTGTTCACTAGAGTTGAATGTGCGTACTACTTTTTTTCGTGATACCTTGGATCTAATTTCCCCACCTGACATTAGCTGTAAATCTGCCACAACTGTCAGTGATCTCATTGAATGAAAACCAGGTATGGTGGTCGCCAGTGTATGTTTTAGTATCAGTGACAGTCTTTTCATATGCCTGTTTCAAATAAGTTTTGCTCAATGTCTTCTCATCTGATGGCAGAAAACCTTTAAGAGTAGGGTTCTTTAGCATGTTCCATATCACATTAGCTAACACTAAAGCCTCACGCAAGTCTAGATTAAAGATGTACACCGCACTACTTTGCCATAGAGGAAATTAATGGTTGAATCAGTTGTTTGTTTGTTCTTCTCCCTTGTAATGCTTCAATTGAAGTGCATATACATGTTGGTAAACAAAATCTAAATTTCAGTTTGAAAATCTGAGGGAAGACTGAGAAGACTGGTAGATGAAATGAATGATTAAAATAACCTTCGTTTACTGACTTGTTTTTGGAAGGCTTGGCAAAAAATTATGTGACTGTCATTTGTGAAATTGGTGTCTTCTTCAATACACTGCCAGGAAAGACCAATTTTTGACACTTTCTATTTAGGCTTGACAAAATGACACTTAAAGCACACTACTTGATGTGAGTCAACACACCGTTTAACTTTATTTCACAACTACAAAAATAAATAGACTCAAGTGTCACTGATTTTTTCCTTTAATATACCTCTCTATTGCCAGATAGCATTTAAGTAAAGGCTGGCTGGCCTTGTTCTAATGCAGCAGTGTGTGGACATATTCTCAGTGCAACAATGCATCAGACACAGTGTTTATTTCAGTGCAGGCTATATTTTTTTATACCTTCCGAACTAGAAGAATTAGTAGACTCAAGTGTTACCTGTGCAACATTGTGCTGACACATTGTTACGTTATAAAGACAAGCAACATTGCACAATACATATTCTTTACTTCAGTGCAATGTATAAATCTGTTTGTTATGTCTTTCCTTTGAGCAAATTCACATTATTGATCTTCCTTAGTATTAGGAAAAAATGTGTTTTCCTACAAAAGTTCTCTTTAGCCTCTTTTAGGCCTTTAATTATAATGTAGCCATTTCTGGGTTCTGTAAGGTTAAAACCTTCAAATCCAGGCCTACTTACGACATATGGCGTTATATTCTGAGGTTTCTCTCCCCATTCACAAAGGGTATTTTTGGTTCAGAAATGGGCATTTCAAGCAATATGTTATGTATGTTCATGAACCTCTTGTTGACCCCCATTCAGGAACCTGGAAATTCTACATTGGCTTCTCAGTATTTATTTTCTTTAATGCTGTTTGTTGTTAACAATGTGGGCTTATTCCGAAGAATTGGTAGCTTTCACTAGGCAGAAATACAATGTGCGTTTTGATTAAACCTCCTTGACTATTGTGCAGAAAGACATGTAGTATTCTGCTGCATCTATTTTCAAATAACCTGGCCCAAGAATTAAAAATCTTAGCTGGGGAGTTCATGGAAAACAAAAATTAACCTAATTCCTGTGCTATGTTGTTGGTTAGAACAATATTTACTTTTAACTTGTCATGTACATAAGATTCATTTACATTTTATTTGATCCTTATTAATTTTGTGTACTGACTTGTTCCATGGCCATAGAGGCTCCTCAGTTGGATCCTTTGGAACTAGATGTGTAAAATAAATATAAATAAATGATCAGTCAGGAAAGAGAGCTTGTCTGACATTCACACCATGTTACGCATGATGCTTCAGCATTCCTCCAATGCCACCAACAGCTCCTTTCCAATAGAATGTACAAAAGAAACACTAATTTAACACAATCCTCTCTGCTGAAAGTTATAATAGCTAATGTGTACTTCTGTTTGAAATGATGACAAGATACATCAGAGAATATTTCAATCACTTTAAGATTAGGAAACCTATTTTCTAGATTCTGAAGTATTTTCTTATTAAAGTGTTAACTGCTAGTTTATTGTGCTGTAGATAATCAAATATAACTTCATATGAAACTGGACCAGCAATTGTTTAAACCACATGTGTCAATAGTAATGTGTTAATTACTCCAATCTGCACTCTGCTTCTCATCCAGATATGTTCACACTGAAATAAATCTATTGAACATGAATGTTATTTTAACAGTTTTCAACTTTTGTCACGAGAAGAAGGAACATCACTTATTTTTGATAAAACCATTAACAAGAAACTTTTTTAACTTGTCTTCAGTTAAAACTTCTGGGCTGAGAGACCATGGTCGATGTATAAAATTTCCGCCTAATGTTTTGTCTCCATCTGTGGGAGACATCTTCTGAGGTTGTCCGGCAACTGCCACTGAGGCTCCAGGTACTCTCCCATTTATAAAACACATAGAGGGCACCACCATTTGTCACGTGATGCTGACAGTATGCCTATACTTTGAAGGCGTCATCATTCTCGATTAAGAGTAATCAATTGCCATTCTGCTGGTGCAATGTTGACATCCATATTTTGTCCGACTTTAAAACTTTGTCTTTTCTTTTAAAATTACTATGGTGTTTGCGAATCTCTATTCTTCTCTACACATGCACACATAGGCATACATACATATTTAATTTGTTACTGATGTAACATAAATGAATTCCCTAAACTATTTTATTCTTTCGTTTGTAAAATGCAAAAAGTGTTTCCAAATATTATTTGAAGCTGTTTGGAGATGTCATCGAAAACAGTGAAGTACCAAAGAAGTACATTTTGTATCAAAATGCAATGTGCCAAAGGTCATAAATTTTTCTTAATTTTATTTGAATAAGTCTTCAGCAGGTCTTTTTCACTGAAAATGTAATCTCAACATCATTATGGTGTGGAGTATAGTATAGTTTCAAAACTTATACATTCTGACTTTTGAAATTATGTATAGGAAAAGAAAAATCTATTGCACTTCAAAATTCCCCATTTTGTTTTCACTTTTAATGGAATTACCTTATAATGCAAATCAGCTCACCTTTATACGTGAATAGTAGACAATATTCCTACTTCTTGATTCAATCGTCATAGTAAAATTAAATGAGGTTAAAGTATTCCTGCAAAACTGACTGTATTTTACTAGAAGAAAATCTTTGCATTTGGGTTTGAAAATGTATAGTTTATCACCAATAGCCTTAAACTTCTGTGAAAGATTGTTAATAATGTTTGTTGTTGTGTACTACATAGTGTTTTTAATAGAGGGTTTGAACTTCCCCAGTAGCAATCGAGGTATATGTTTTCTCTAGTTTCCTTGAAACACTTTAGTGAAATTCTTGGCTGGTTGTGTAAAAAGGCCATTTATGATTTCCTACTCATATTTCTCCATCTGAGTTAAGCTTCATCTCCTGTGACATTAATGTTGATGTGAAACATCTAACATCATCCCAAAAATTTGATTGAGAATATGCCTATTATTTGACATATTTAAATAAAATAGTGAGAAGTATTTATGAGGACATCTTTACAACTACAGATATATATCTAAAAACAAAGATGATGTAACTTACCAAACAAAAGCATTGGTGTGCTGATAGAAACACTAACAAACACAAACGCACACACAAAATTCAAGCTTTCGCAACCCACGGTTGCTTCATCAGGAAAGAGGGAAGGAGAGGGAAAGACGAAAGGATATGTGTTTTAAGGGAGAGGGTAAGATTAGATTAGATTAGATTAGATTCCAATCCCGGGAGTGGAAAGACTTACCTTATGGGGAAAAAAAGGATAGGTATATACTAGCGCGCGCACGCCCACACACACACACACACACACACACACACACACACACACACACACACACACACACACACAAGCAGACATATTTAAAGGCAAGTATACACTCGCGCGCGTGCACACAAACACGTATCCATCCGCACATATACGGACACAAGCAGAATACTATACTAATGTAGATTTACTACATTAGAACTGAATAAAGATATGCCAAAATGTAGTAGTACTACGTAACATATAGTACTTAACTTTAACATCCTAACATATGACTGTAACATATGGCAGGATGTATCTAAATGTGTACCCACTCCACAAACAATCATGGGACATGTGGCAGAAGGTACACATTGTACCAGTGTCATTCTACCCTTCCTCTCATAAACTAAGGAAGATGGCACTGTGGTTACACCATTGAATTCTATATATATTTTTTATTTGTGGATGCAGTTTTTAGAGTCCTTCTTATGGATTAGTTTCCTACAAAGTGCACAACCAGAAAGACTGATGTTCTGGTGTGGTCATAAAGATTTCGGTTTTTTTAAATAGTTTCTCCTAGTTCATTAAGGCAACTGTCTAGATGGTTCCTTTGAAAAGAGCATGCAGAATTAATTTCCTTCTTCAATCCAAGCTTGTGCGGTACAGTAAACATTCTAAATGTTTTGAAAATATGTCTTAGACATGATGAACATTTTCGGCATATGAGAAATCCTTGTACTTATCTGTTAATAAGATATGCTCATTTCACATAATGCTGCTATTAATAATCTCACAAAACATGGTAGCAAATCAGTGTTCTGCACACACAAATAATTATCCAAATAAAGTTAGATGTAACAATCATACCACTGCATCAAATATGCATCAGAACAATAATCTTTATATTTTCATACTAATTTCCATATTATTTACTATTTTATCTCTTTAGCTAGTCCCTTTATGAATTTCTTTGTTTTCTGGGTACTTCAGTCCCACACAGTGTTTATCTGTCTCTGTTTTTTTTCACACACTTGAAGACATATCTAGAAAGTAATTGCAGCTCCTTTGTTGCAATTCAAAATTCATACCTTGCCCTCACGTGCCCAGTGACAGTATTCAGTCCTCACTTGATGCAGTTGTGCTGAGAACATCCTGTGGTTTTTGTGTATCACCCATATCAATAGGCATTATGATGCATTATATGAAACAAACAGTGACACATTAGAAATAGATCATGGTACATTTAGGTACATAAAAATGGGTTAGACATGTTAAAAATCCAAATCAAGAACAAATACTTCAAAGTAACTGTATGTTTACCTTTACCTTAAGTAGGGCATATGTAAAACTTAACTTTGTGTTTTGCGTTAAGGCAGGTGTTGTCATGGGGGAAGCCTCGTCAGAGAGATCCACCGCATAAGTGTCTAGGGAAGTGATTCCTGTGGTGGTTCCCATTGCCTTTCACTGGTGGTGATGAAATGATAATGAGGACAACACAACACCCAGTCCCTGAGCAGAGAAAATCTCCGACCCAGCCGGGAATCAAACCTGGGCCCCTTGGTGTGACAGACCACTGCGCTGATCACTCAGCTATCGGGGCGGACCATATATAAAAATATATTTATTTATTTAATTATTTATCGTGCAAGGAAACACAGTGCCAATCAGTAGGCCAAAATAGAACACACAGCATACATAACGTGCTTTAAGACTGATAGCCTATGGTGATAGTACATGTGGTTGGCTGTGGCCTTGATTAAGAAACTATCCCAGCTTTTGTCTCGGTGATCTAGGAAAACTGTTCAGAACCCAAATCAGGATGGCTGGGCAGAACAACTCCTTCCTTCTAAATTGATGTCAGTGTCCTAACAGCAGCATTGCTATATTTGATAATTCTCTCTTGTGTAATGTTCTTTCATTTAAACACAAATTGTTTCAGGTAACTTGCAGTATAAAACATAGTTTCCTTCTTCCCTGCCCACTCACTGAGAATACATGCTGATGACTCTTGGACTGTTTCTAGTCACTTGCAGTGTAGGACATTTTTTCACTTTTCACTGCTGCTCACTCTAAGACACCCACTGATGACTCCTGGACTGAGAACGTGCTGCTTTGCCCCTTACCTCAATTCTGTACTCCGTATGCGCTACTGTCTACCAGAAATAATACTTAGCCAACAGAGATTACTATCATCTTGACATGAAATTTCTTGTGAAAGCAGTAAACCATAATCATGTACTGAAATGTGACAAGGTGCTGTAGTGATGGTAACCAAGTAGTAAACAAGGATTGCAGTTGTTTTTGGTGAAGCGAAGCTGATTTCTTTGGAGTGCAATGCATTAAGTACTGCTTGATTCTGTTATTTTTGCGGTGCGAGTCCATACTGGACATTCTTTAGGGAATGGAGTTTTCAAGGGAAGAGCTGTGTGCACAAGAAACAAGTGCCACAACAATAACTGATACTTCAGAAGCATATCAGACTCTTCCGGATCTTGACTAAGTTCAAGACAACAATCCCCTGTGTCGTTCGTCTCCTGCACCACACCCCATCTCCACGTCCTTCGATCTGCAACATACCGAAAGCTGACTGGGGACTTTACTCCTCCCTGCTGACCTTTCCGGACCAAGATTTTCTCAGCTGTGACAGTCAGGTTGAATACCTCACGGCTGTTATCATCAATGCGGCTGAACCTTCCATTCCTTGTACTACCTCTTCTTCAGATCGCGTTTCAGTCCCCCCGGTACAATGAGGCTTGCAGAGACACTATCCGTGCTCAACAACGTGCTTTATGCACCTTTTGCCGCCATCCTACGCTGGCGAATTGTATTAATTACAAACAACTCCGAGCGCAATGTCGTCGAGTCATCAAAGACAGCAAAAAAGCTTGTTGGGCCTCTTTCACAAACTTCTTTAACAGTTTTACTCCCTGTTCTCTCGTCTGAGGTGGCCTGCGCCGGTTGTCGGGCATCAAAGCCCACTCCCCGATATCTGGCCTGGCTTCCCGTAATGAGATACTTGTGGATCCTGTGGATGTCTCCAACGCCTTTGGCCGCTTTTTTGCGGAGGTTTCAAGCTCCGCCCATTACCACCCTGCCTTCCTTCCCCGAAAAGAGGCAGAAGAGGCTCAGCGACCTTCCTTCCACTCGCTGAATCTGGAAGATTATAATGCCCCCTTTACCCTGCAAGAACTCGAACGTGCACTTGCACTGTCCCGGTCCTCTGCTCCGGGGCCAGATGCCATTCACGTTCAAATGCTGACACACCTTTCTCCGGCAGGCAACTGCTTTCTTCTTCGTATCTATAATTGCGTCTGGACCGAAAGTCAGGTCCCCATGCGTTGTCGTGAGGCCGTCGACGTTCCCATACCCAAACCCGGGAAGGATAGACACCTTCCTTCTAGTTACCGCCCAATTTCTCTTACAAGCTGTGTCTGTAAGGTGATGGAGCGCATGGTTAATGCTCGGTTGGTTTGGATTCTTGAATCTTGACGGCTACTTACCAATGTTCAATCTGGCTTTTGTCGATGCCGCTCTGCTCTTCGATTTGGAGAAGGCTTACGATACCTGTTGGAGAGGAGGTATCCTCTGCACTATGCACAGGCGGGGCCTACGTGATCGCCTGCCCCTTATTATTGATTCATTTTTAACGGATCGAATGTCTATGGTACGTGTGGGTTCCGTATTGTCCGACGTCTTCCTCCAGGAGAACAGAGTGCCTCAGGGCTCCGTTTTGAGCGTAGCCTTTTTTGCCATAGTGATCAATCCAATTATAGATTGCATTCCACCTAACATCTCTGGCTCTCTTTTCGTCGATGACTTTGGGATCTACTGCAGTGCCCAGAGAACATGCCTCCTGGAGCGCTGCCTTCAGCGTTGTCTTGACAGCCACTGCTCATGGAGTGTGGCTAATGGCTTCCGGTTCTCTGAAGAGAAGACAGTTTGCATCAACTTTTGGCGATATAAAGCATTTCTTCCACCATCCTTACATCTCGGTCCCGTTGTTCTTCCATTTGTGGAGACAATGAAGTTTTTAGGGCTGACACTGGACAGGAAACTTTGTTGGTCTCCGAAATGTCTCTTATCTGCCCGTTGTACACGTTCCGTTAATGTCCTCCGTGTTCTTAGTGGTTCATCTTGGGGAGCGGATCGCACTGTCCGATCAAAGCTGGATTATGGGAGCCTCGTCTACTCATCTGCTCGGCCACTATACTAGTCCTGTCGAGAGTCTTTTTGCTGAAGCTGCCGAATTACCATTGACTTACTGGCGCGACATACTGCTTTGTTGGTATGCCTGCCAGCTGTTGTCAATGCCAGACCACCACTCTTATCAGTCCTCCTTTGACGATTCTCTCGACCGTCAGTATGGGTTGTATGTGTCTGCCCTGTTGCCCCCAGGAGTTCTCTTTTGTCGCCTGCTTTGACAATTGGACCTACCACCTTCAGAGAGGGTGAGAGCCCGACACCACGTTGGGTCCAGGCTCTGGTTCACATTCATCTTGACCTCAGCTCGCTACCAAAGGAGGGTACTCTGGATGCAGTGTATTGCTCACGGTTTGTCGAACTTCGAGCATGACTAGCCAGTAACACCTTTATTTACACTGATGGCTCCAAAACTGATGATGGTGTCAGCTGTGCCTTTGTTGTCGGGGACATGACTTTTAAATACCGGCTCCTCGACCAGTGTTCTAGCTTTACGGCAGAGCTTTTTGCTCTCTCACAGGCCTTTCAGTATGTCCGCCGCCACCGCCATTCTCCGTATGTACTCTGCTCTGATTCACTCAGTGCTCTTCAGAGCCTTGGAGCTCCATATCCGGTCCATCCCTCGGTGCAACAGATCCAGCAATCCCTCCATTCTTTTGCTGATGATGGCTCTCCTCTTCGCTTTATGTGGGTTCCAGGCCATTTAGGAGTGCCTGGGATTGAGGCTGCTGATGCTGCGGCCAAGGCTGCAGTCCTCCTGCCTCGGCCAGCCTCCCTTTGTGTTCCATTGTTTGACATTAGTGAGGTTGTTTGTAAGTGTCATTATGGTGGGATAATTGGTCATCACTTCAAGAAAATAAGCTCCGGGCCATAAAACCATTCCCAACAGCTTGGAAAACCTCCTCCCGACCCTCTCGGCGAGAGGAGGTCATTTTGGCCAGGTTGCGGATTGGGCATTGCCGGTTTAGCCACCGCTACCTGCTATCCGGTGACCCCGCCCCACAATGCCCTTGTGGTTATGCATTGAAAGTGCCCCATGTTTTGTTGTCGTGTCCCTGTTTTATTGTCATGTCCCCATTTTATTGTCGTGTCCCCATTTTATCAATCTCGTGTTGTCCTCTCTGTGCCATCTACCTTACAGGAAACTTTAGCTGATGATGCTCGAGCAGTTGCTCGTGTTCTTCGTTTTATTACTTTGACGGACTTGTCCAAAGACATCTGACTCTTTTAATGATCTTATCTGCGTCTTTGCAAGAACTTTCTGGTGTTCCCCCCCCCCCCTCGAGTTTTACCAGATTATATGTGCACTTACATTTGTGACTGGGCACTAATGACCTTAGTAGTTGAGCACCCTAAACCCCCCCTCCCCCCTTCCCCCCCCCCCCCCCCCCCCAAAAAAAAAGTGCTGTAGTTCCTTTCACTGGTATCCTGAGTCCTCTAAATAATCTGTAATTGTGTAATATACATTACTTGCGAAGAACATTTCAGCTACCCTTTTAAACAAATGTGGTTTAGTAATCTTTTTCCATTCCTTTGGAAATTTATTATATAGTTTTATCCTCTGGCTTTTGTTTCATGATAATATATAGAACTAATAGTGCAGTATTTAGTAATTTTCCCTGATATGAACTGCAGACTGTTATATGTACTGACTTGGTGTAGTAAGGATGTCAAATTTCTTAAATATCTCCTTGTAGTGAGGCCGACTACTACTTCCAGTTATTATTCTTATGACCATTTTCTACAGTTTAAAAACAATTTTCATGTTTTGTGACCTTGATTCCCAGAAAAGAATCCCATAGCTAAGAGCTGAGTGTATGTAGGCATACTGTGTCACCACAAGACATTGGCTGTTTCAGACTGATGCCAGCACCCTAAGGGCATAACATGCAGATGATATTCTTTTTCCCAGTATCTTTGTATGTTCACTCCATGTTAGCTGACAATCCATGTTCATCCGTAAAAAAATTTGTGTTTTTTCACAATCTATAGATTTATCATCTTTGCTTAAAGTGACAAGATTTGCTTCCTCTCTTTATGCTGACTGTTTTCCTTATATTCAACATTAATTTATTACATACTGCCCAATTTTAAACATCCTTGAGGGTTTAATTTTCTTTCTGTAATAGGAGATCTGATGTTTTATGAATGACTATGATGTCACTGTCATCACCAAAGAGAACTTTTTCCGTGTCATTGATGATAAGGACAGAATTGGACCAATACACTATCCTAGTAGTAAGACTGAAACCACTCATTCTCTGTTCCTCTTATATGTAGCACTTGTAGCTTGCTCGGTAGTATTTTATGGTCAACGTTGGTAAAAGCCTTGGATGAGATTAAGAAAATGTCTGTAACACAATCATCCGTATCAAGAGCTTCAAGTGCCACTTTTGTGAACTCTGAAATGGCTGATATTGCCCTTCTTCTGCTTCTGAAACCAAAGTGTGTTGTTAAAGACAGCTGATGTACTCTTGTAACATACCAGTGTCTTATTTGTGATTGCTTTAATTATTTGCGAGAATGAAGACAGCAGTGAAACCGGCCCGTGGTGTTCAATGCTTTCTCCATACCTTTCTTTAGTAAGGATACCACTCATGCATAGGTACTATGGAGAAACACGTGAACTAAAGGATTAATTTATTATGTTTGTTAAATGGGACTTGTATGCTATATATGTATGCCTTCATAACAGACCGGATCCTTGTCTATGCATGCGGACTTCTATTTTTTGATTGTTGTATGGTTTTCATAACTTCAAGCTCAGTTGTGCTAAACAATATGTGTAAGTCGTTTTGGGTGCTACATGTGTTTTAGAAAGATTCAGCTGCAGCTTCTTTGCAATACCAGAGAAATAATCATTTACAAAATTTGCTAATTCCTGAGGACTTTGTATTATTCTATCGCCATCTTTTGTATGTACATTATTATACTTGTATCTCCCTTTTCCAGTTTCTTGTGTTATAAAATCCCACACCATTATGCTTTTGTTTTCTGAATTATATATTAATTTGTCGTTGAATGATTATTTTGTCATTTCTGGTACTTTCCTGTATATTTTTATGTACTTGTGGTAGTGCGCAAGGAACTGTGGACTAGTCCAGTGCTTTATCAAAGAACTGAGAAATTTGTGTGTTTGTGAGCTATCCATTTACTTTTCTTAGTTGCTGCAGTAGAAATGGCTACTTTTGGAAATGTCACATCAAAAATTAATTTAAAGAATGTACATTTAGAGAACTTAGCATCTACATTGATGTCCATGTAAACTTCAGCCCTAGAAAGTGTATGTATCGTATGATCTGAGAAAATCCTTTTGTAGGCTTGCAGTTTTGGAGTTTCACTGTGCTTGTCTTTAGCTTAGCTGAAGTGCCAAGATATCTTACAAATACTTTCACTTTTTCCTGTCAATGTCCGTAAACACATGGTCTGAAATTGAAGTTGAACTTTTTGAAACCCTGTTTCGGGAGCTGAGACCCTTTCCAGAACTTCAGTTAATTCGTTGAAGAAAGTATTTGTATTACCAATAGGTGAGTGGTAAACATACATAATGATTAGCTTCCTATAGGCATCTAGTTTTGATTCTTCAATGACTGGCAAATGAATGTTTACCTACACTATTTCTGGTCAGATCTTCTCTAGCTTCAAAATGTGTACTGGCCCTGATACAGCTACATGATCTACCACCCTTTAAGGTAGACCTACAATAGCAACTTGCATATTCATATGATGATAGCCCTATCAGCAGCAATTCATCTCTAACCAGTGCTCTGTATTGCAGACTACCGTGCTGCTCAAAGACTGTAATTCAACTTCAAATTGGTGTACTTTATTTTTAATGGACAGCACATTTTGATGAATAATGGATCATTCTGAGCAAATTTCCATGTTCCTTGCACAGTCCATTGTGGTACACTCTTTTTGCCGTACACATGGTGATGAAGTCTCTAAATTGGTTGGGGTACCTGTAAGAGAGGGGTACGTGTTGTCGTGGTTTGTCCTCAGTGTTCTACTCTTGACAATAAATATTCCAGAGAAAAAACTCATAATACAATCACTCTGGCATACAGCTAGTTAATCTTTTATTTGTTACCTCACTTTCACTGTACAAGACTGTGTCTCTGGCAATTGCTCAGCCTACCCCACTGTTAGGAGAAAAGGTCTTAAAAAGTCTTCCCTCCTATACCAAATGTAAATGAACATGTAGCTCAGGCACAGTTCATGTTTGTTATTGTGACTGTCATTTAAAGTGCTCAAAATGTTGACCTGCACCATTGACACATGCTATAAAGCAGTTTCAGCAAACAATGGTTCACAGTGGATTTCTGTCTTTGTAACAGTTGCATAGGTACTGGTGCCTCTTTAAAGCCCCATGAGTAAAACAAGGACCAATTATACGATTTTCAAAAACCACACACCTTACACAGACAGCCCAAGGGTAGTTTTATGCACTTTTCTCACCTAGTGCAGATTTTCAACTACCAGAAGGCATTGTACGTATTGTGAATATTGATTTTTCACCATTTGTAAACAACTCTTCATCTGTAAACAAAATCTCACATAGAAATGCCACATCACCTTTTTTTCAGGCACCATTTGGAGAACTATAAACACTTTTGAAAGTCATTATCATGAAGCTGTAGATGGAGTGAACTTGTTAGAAGGCTGAAATCTGTTGGAAATATAGCATTCACAGAACTCTCACTTTTTTGATCCCATTCAGGTTGCCTCATAGTGACATGGATTGCATGTTACTTCTGCAGGGTAAGGAGTCATCATCTTTCTCACCTTTAGTCACATCTTTTAATGTCACCATTTGAAATTTTTGTTGCCTTCTTCAACCTTTTTTACTCTTTCTTTAAGGAAATGAATTATTTACTTTTGTTTCCAAGTTTCTTTATGCATGTTCGTTCATTTAACTTTTGGGAATGCTCCAGTGATGAAAGTAGATAAAATCTAATTTGGAGGGGCTTCTGAAATTTGAGATAAATTGTTCCTTCTTTATTTTTTTAGTGTTTTTATATTTTATGCAACTGTTTTTAGTGTCAAATATTCCTCTATTACAGGTGCTGCTATTTTTGTTCCACATTATAATTTTTTGTAGTAACAAAACTACAGGTGTGATTCTCTGTTCCATTTTGGAAATAAAATTTTTGAGATGGGAAAATGCAGATTCCATAGTGGCTGGCTTGAAAAGACAGATAGCTTGTAAATTAAAATCTCTGCATGGGGGAAATGTTAGCAGAATTGTACTGTTTTGTTGTGCGTGTCCTTGCTCTATTAATTTTGAGACAAAATGTTTTAGGGCAATTTTTAACCACTCACTTTCAGCAAAATGTAACTTTGAAATTAAGTGTGAATGATATTAGTTACATTTACAACTCATTAGACACAACCTTGAAGCTCATTGCATGTGCCAACAATATGAATGTTAAATACCAACGATAGTTCCGCAACTGCTAAATTATTTGGGCAATGAAACCAGTAGTTGTCAATTACGCTGTGGATTTGTCAAATGATATTTGCAATGTTTTTAAGATGGTGTTCTCTAATAGTGCTCCTGAATGTTTATTCACTTTTGTCTAAGAAAATAAGAAACTTAATAACTGATGGACTGGGACCCGGAACATAGATTAGAGGAAACACGATAATCACATAACACATTAAGTTTTTTTTAAAACTGCCAATGTCAGAGATAAAATAATTACAGATAACCATTACATTTTGGTCAAAGAGTAAGAGTTGCATAACAAAGCATCAGCCAAGAACTTTCTTTATTGACAAACCAGATGGTGAAATGTTATTTCAGAAATTATGTGGAACACTTTCTGATGCCATCTTGTCTCTGACTAAAACTCTTATGCTGGGACCAGACAGATCAATAAAGAAGTGTTTAGGCTCTTAGGTAGAAATGTCCAGCAAACCCAAGGCAGGTCACTTATTATCATCAGACGATGATGTTTGGCTTGTGGGGCACTTAACTGCATCAGCATCCGTACAGAGTCCCAATTTTTACTCAGTCCAATTTGTTACACAGTCCAATATAGCCACTGTCACGGATGGTGATCATGATGATGAAATGATGAGGACAACACAAACACCCAGTCCCCAGGCAGAGAAAATCCCCAACCTGTCCGGGAAAGGAACTCGGGACTCCGTGATCCAGAGAGAGCAACACTAACCACTAGACCACGAGCTGCGGATATAAACATCAGAGCTTGCAACATTCAGACAATGCGCAATGCCATTGTAAAGGCTTTGGAGTGTTTAGATGAAGAAGCAACTGAATTTCTGGTCAGTATTTACCATTAGTTTGACGGTTGGCCTGTTCACTGGGAAGAATTTGAAGGAATTCAGTCAAAGCTTAATATACCACATCACAAGTTTTTGAGGCGTACAACCACAAGGTGGCTTACTTAAGGACCCTCAGCAAATAGTATTTTGGAACAGCTGAATGGCATTCAGTATTATTTAATGAGGCATATACCTTTAAGAAACAATTCTACTACTGTTCATTCCAAATCCTACAATGCCATTGTGAATGATTTAAAAAAAATCTTGAATGGAATCAGAATTTCATTTCATAATTTCATCTGCAGAACTATTCAGTAATTTCATACAATATTTTCAAAGCCAAACAACTTTTATTCACAAGTTACATACAGAACTAGAAAACATACTTCAAACATTATTTACTCGAGTTTTGGAGGTTTCTTCTCCCCCCCCCCCCCCCCCAAAAAAAAAAAACTGAATTTCTGGAGTTCTTCATAATGAACTCTTTACACTGCATTATATTCTTCCTCTTGTAGAACTAGTTATTTTCCTGGTTAGATTAGGAAACTCCTGCCCCATATGCATCTGAAATTTAGTCATAGTACCACTGATATCCAACTCAGTCAAGATTTTATTAGACACTTTATTGGGTTCTGCCAAGACAGACTTGAAGAAACACAAATGCTTGGTTGGATTCTGTGCCCACAGTGTGTTGATGGTCACCATCACATTGACCTGCAGTGCTGTTTTTCTCCCCTTACAGACTGGTGTTGAATGCCCTCAGTTGCGACAGCCGTAACATGTTGAAAAAAGTCGACACTATTGACACTCATGGCACATCCAGCAGTCTGTACAAGACTTAAGCAACAATTGGGGCAAATCCGATGCTGTGGAGACTTCTCTCATTATCGAAGGAACATGATACATGCCAAGACACCAGGCTAGGCTATGATGTTTACGAAGTCGACTGAAATCTACGTGGGAGCAAGAAGTGTTTCCTTCCACAGGGTTCGCACCCTTAGCATCATCCATAGGACTAACTTGTCAGTGCACCATGGAGAACTGAGCTATTTGCCAACTGTCTAAAAATGCATTTTGAACTGCTACCAACACCTTAAATATTTTGGCGATATTCGTGATACACTGTATAAAGTGATACAGATAATGTTGCTACATGTGTAACTATATAGAGGCAGCATAGTTATTGACAAATTTGAGAAATTTGTGCACTTCCAAATCTCTCTTTGATAATGGAGTTACTTGTTACTGGAAATACAGGTTTTCACAGATAGATGGAGTTACAAGATTTTTGTTGCCTACTGTCAATATGATACTTTCTATCCCAACATTTATTCTTCCACACCAAGTTGGTTAAGCTTTGTCTGGTGGATTTTAGCAGGAAAATGATTTCTCTCAGTGCATTATCCAAATTGTAGCCCTTTTTACCCTGATCATAAATAGAATAACATCCACAATCAGAGCCCATCTTCTTCCAGCCCAGCAACAGCAACAAACAAGCTGTAACTCACAGTTACGAGATTGGAAGAGTGATCTACTCCCACAGAGTGTAGTGTTAATGAAGAGAGAGAGAGAGAGAGAGAGAGAGAGAGAGAGAGAGAGAGAGAGAGAGAGAGAGAGACTTAAAGGTTTAGTAAGTTTCTTATATTTGATTCAAAGACAGTATGGCTACCGCACCTAAGAAACATGGAGGCAGGGTCCCCAAGACACTCAACATCTCGAATGCCTTAGTAAACAAGTATGTCTACTTCAGTTTTATAATGCTTTCTTACCATACCTGATTGATCAATTAATTGATTTACACAGGGAGACAAAACAACAGTGGTCTTAGTCCACTGTTTCCAACACTGGAACTGAGTTTATTATGCAGTTTATTTCCCTGTAATTCTAGTAAAGTCAGTCTGTACCTTTAAAGAATAGTATCCGAGTCCTTTTACTAGTTCTTTATTACATGCAATTTCTTGAAGAATTAATTACCTGAAAATTCCGTGTCTTTTGGCTTCAAAAGCTTCACATTCAAAGTTTAACTGGCATAGTCCACACTCATGGACTTCTTTATCTATGTCCATCATGTGTAGGTGCTGCTAAAAGTTCTCATGGCCAATCGTAAGTCCTACCATGAGTTTAATGTGTGTGCTGTTCAAGCTCAGGACTACAGAAATTCTCTTGAAACATGGCTTCACTATCGTTAGCTTGCCATGTTTTTGAGTTTGGATCTTAGTCCATTAGTCTTTGTGCTGCCTGCTAATCAAGCTATGTGGTTTTGATCTTACCATCTGCTTAGTGATGGCTAGGACAGGTTCCTGTCCAATAAATGAAATTGTTGCATTGTTCCTGGCCAGCCTATGACCTCCTTCATTGCCACTGATTCTTGAGTGACGAGGGACCATCAGCAGGTTTATGCTGTTGCTTTTCACTAGCCTCGCAGGGGTTTCATGTCATTCTGCAATGATCTTTGATCTACTTGCAGGTGCCGATAGAGATTTCAGATCTGTTGGGCTGTCTGAATGAATGTAGATGCCACGATCCTTGCAGCAAGTATGCAGATTCTCCTCCATGCCCACACTGAGAGCCTATATTTCCACCTGGAATACTGAGGACTGCTTCGCTAGAGAGAGATTGCTCTCTCTAGTCTGGGCTGTACACCATATACTCTGGCCTCATCACCCTCGTCTCTTTTTCAATCTGTCAGCAAACCAGACTATGCCTCCAAAATGGTTTCGAAGTTCATTCGTCTACTGCTCCCTACTTCCAATCGTTACCTTGAAAGGTTTGTAAGCAGCTGAAAGTTGTTGTATGGTCAGTTGGCATTTTCCTGATCATTCGTGTGTTTACTAAATTGATTGTATTGGTGTGGTATTCTAAATTTCCTAGAGGTGTCCACATATTTCCGATTTTTAACCTGTGTGCCCTTGCTACTCCTACCATTATAACCCAAAGCTGTCATGGGAGCATCCAGCATGATTACCATCACAGCAGTGAGTATGCTACTAATTTCATCTGTTATGGCTAAGCAGACAAATCTGCATCTTGCCAAGCTCTTAGCAGCCACTTTTTGTTGTGCTTTATTTTCCACCATTCTGTAGCCTCTTAACTTGTGCTCTTATTAGAGCAGTGTATATCCAGTACGTGGTTCGTTAGCTTAAAACCCAGTTTTTACCACAAGCCATTCCAGTGCACATAAGAGCAGTTTTTGCCTTCTGTCTGTATGGGGTCCTAGATAGTTTTGCATCCAGGATTACCCCTAGAGATCTTTTTTTTTTTAAGAGCTTGAGATTCTGATATGTGTCCTGAACATGCTTCTTAGTGGAAGATACCACAACAGTTTTCTTGGTACTTACCTGTAGAGCCTTTTTCATTCACCAGTTTTACACAAAGTTCAGTGCCTTATGTGCCATTGTTCTAATGCTACTGGCAAATTTGTCAAGTATTACTATGATTAAATCATCTATGTGTACTTGGCATAAGTAGCCTTTAGTATTTAACTATTCAATGAATTTATTGACCACTAGGTTCCACAGTAGTGCAGACAGAAGCCCTCCATGCATACACTCTCTGGTGGTGTTGATCACCATTTTCTCATTCAACATTGTGGCTTCTGTCTTTTGTTTACTTAACCTGGTGCTCTTAATGCCATGCTCTTATGCAGCTATAACCATGAATTTGAATATTGTATTGCTAAAGGCCACTTTGCTGTCCATAAAGAGTCAGAGAACAATTTCCTGAAAGTGTAGTGCTTTTTCCACATTCACAACAAGTTGGTGAAGTGCTGTTTCACATAATTTGCTTTGTAGTTATGTGTGTTGGTATCCGTGAAGAGGAATGTCAGTTAACCTCCCTTCCCTAATTTGCACACCAACCAGTCTCTCTAATGTCCTTAACAGAAAGGAGGACAAACTGATTGCTCTTATATCCTTAGTCTTGGTATGATCAGTTGTCCATGGCTTCAGAATGAAAATAACCTTCATCATCCTCCAATCATTATGAATGACTCCTGCTGCTAGGCTGACTAAACAGTCCACATAGGAATCTAATTAGTCCCTCTCCTGCTTGTTGCAATAGAACCAGTAAGATTCCAACAGGACATGGTTACTTGAATGTTTGAAATGTTCCCACTGTCCACTCATTTTTTTAATCATTATATTATCTGGCTGGTTCCCAGTTCTCTTTTTGGTTTCCTGCAAAGCAGTACCTCCCAGGGACTGAAACTTGGACTCTGTTATCTACCAGAGTGCATCGAGGGAAATGAGTCTTGAGGAGCACATCTAGCATCTCACACACTGTCCTTGTATACTCACCATCCTCCTTCCTTAGGGTGTCTCCTCAATTTGTTGGTATTCTAGTGAGGATTTTTATGAAGTCTGGCATATTTATGAGAGGCAGTCAGATGGAAACAGAACACCTGCTACAACAGTACCATGGAATGACTCCATTCAAACGTAATCACCACATGTGTTAAGAGATTTATGTCACTGGAGGACAAGACAATCAATTACTGTTTTGTATAAGACGGTCAGCCACTGACAGATCTACAACTGCAAATACTCTTGCACTCCGTTCTCCAATTGAAACCAGTGTCTGTGCGTGCCTTTCTTCAGGCTGCCAACAATGTGAAACTCACGCAGTGAAAGTTTTAGGCTGTTCGGAGGAAGTTGTGGTGTTTCCCAACCAAATCGCTGCAATGTTGCCTTCGTGCAGTTGGCTGTTTGGGGTTTGGTGCTGTTATGAAACAGGATGCTTCCAACCAGCACATGCTTACAGCCTACCTGCAAATGATGAAGTCAACAGTGGTAACATCCCACATCTTCTTTCTCACCAAAGAAGAAGAGCATGGAACAATAAATCAATGTGCAGTGATATGAAAACACTTTCCAGGAACTACGAAACACCATAAAGTCAAAACACCCAGGAATGCTGTCAGATGGAATCATCCAGTTGCATGGTAATGCCCATCCCCACACTGCCAGTTGGTCAAAGGCTTCAGTGATTTGGTTGAGAAACACTGCAACATCCTCCATACAGCCCTAATCTTTCACTGTGTGATTTTCACATTGTTGGCAACCTGAAGAAAGACGTGTGTACATCGGTTTCAGTGGGACAAGAAAGTGCAAGAGGGGATGTGGTTGTGGATTAGTCAGTGACCAACTGCATTCTACGAAAAAGGAATTGACTGTATCGTCTCCCAGTTGGATAAATGTCTTAACATGTGTGGTGATTACTTTTGAGTGTAACAATTCCATGGTCCCATTTTGGCGGATGTTTGGTTTTCATTTGACTGCCCCTTATAGCTGTACCTTCCACCTCCTCACAGAATACCTTTCAGGATGATAATTTCACTTGCTTGGTCTCAAGGTAGTATTTGACAAGAGCCTCCTGATATTTGCCCATTGTCCTTTCCTCCTTGCAGCATTAAACAGTCTTTTTCTTACCTGCTTCCTTTGCAAATTCAGGTTACTGTTACTCTTTGTGAAATTCATGGTGATAGTACAGTTTCATAAGTGCAAGGTCATAACAACTTAGTCTGCCATTTCCCCAGATCGTACTGGATTCCTTGTTGAAGTTTTGACTTCAGACAGGCGAGAGTTTTGGCGTTTCCTGTAGGAGTCCCAGTTAGTTTTCCTAGGATTCCATAGTCTGTGGTCTGTTTAGAGTCCATTTCAAACTCAAACTCCAGGTGAGGAGTTAGTCAACCCTCTCACATTTAGTCACCTGTTTTAAACATTTTTCAGTGTTTCTTCTCTTTAATGAAGAAAATTAGGTATTTATTTCTGTTTCCAAGTTTCTGCATTCTTGTTTGTTAATTTATCTTTTGGAACACTCCAGTGATGAAAGTAGATAAAAATCTAACCTAAGGGGGCTCTGAAATTTGAGGTAGATCAATGCTTTTCTTTTTTGTGCGTTTTTTTTTTTTTTTTTTTAATATTTTGCACAGTTGCTATTAGTGTCAAATATTCCTCTATTAGAACTGCTTGTATTTTTGTTTCAGATTCTAATTTTGCTGCTGTGATATTTGTTCAGTTTTGAAAGTAAACTTTTTGCGGTAGGAAATGCAAATTATGTAGTGACAGGAAACACAGATAGTTTGGAAATTGAAATCTTTGCATGGAGGAAGATGTTAGCAAAAATGAACTATTTTGGATTGTGTGTTCTTGCTCTGTTAATTTTGAGACAAAAATTTTCAGATAGTTTTTAACCACTCACTTTCGACAAGAAATTGAAATTAAATGTGGATCTTTAGAACTTTTAGATGAGATGCAACATTTAAGCTCAGTATGTGCACCAAAAATACAGATGTTAAGTAGCACTGAATGACAGTGAAATTAGTGATTTATACCTAATAACTGATGGACTGACACCATATTTCCAAGAGCACTTGTCAGAAGAATCATGTTTATCAATTACACATTGGGTTTTCATGAATTTACAAATATCAAATACAAAAAAGGATTAGAAGCAACCATTAAATTTTGCTCAGAGAGTAAGAGTTGAGTAACAGTGCCTCACCTAAGAACTGTCTAAACCAGTGATAGTTGCAGTGCTGTATTTCTACTGCAGAAAAACCAGTACCTGGAAATAAAAGAAGTGCTGACAGTAGGAAGGAACAGTAAAAATGATGAACCTGGTTGAGGAAACTTACCAGTATTCAGGCATTCAATCCCCCATGTAGTATACTGCATCTTGACTGTTTAAATTACTGAACATAATGGACATAGTGTCGGCACATACTATAAAGGGCATTCAAATGAAACCCGGTCACTAGTCTAAAGTAACGGCAACAATTTTATTAACTCAAAAATGTAGTTAGACACAGTACACATACTCAAAAATAGTTGCCAAAACTGTTGGCACGTTTATCCCATTGCGACACTAGCTGATCGATTCCATCCTTGAAGAAGCTAGTAGGCTGCTGGGGGGTAGCTTGTTTGAGAGGTCCAAACACATAAAAGTCACATGGTGAAAGGTTGGTACTGTACAGTGGACATTCCAGCATTTCCCACCGAAACTACTGCAATTTTATCTTCACCGCATTGGCCGTGTGTGGGCGGGCTTTATCATGCAGGAGGATAACGCCATTGGACAACATGCCTTAGTGTTTTGACTTGATGGCTCATCTAAGGTTCTGTAAAGTGGCTTGGTAATTTTGGACATTGATGGTGGTTCCCCATTCCAGGAAATCGACAAGCAGTGGGTCCTTGTCATAAAAAAAAGGAGGACATCATGACCTTACCAGAACTGGTGTGCACAGTCTTTGATTTCTTTGGAGGTGGTGAAGTTGCATGTTTCCACTGCTTGCTCTTATGCTTGCTTTCTGGTTCAAAATGGTGACGCCATGTTTGCTCTTATGCTTGCTTTCTGGTTCAAAATGGTGACGCCATGTTTCTTTACCTGTGACAATACCCGTCAGAAAGCCATATTCCTCCTCATGATACTGTTGCAGATGACTGAAAGACAGCACCATCAGAGTATTGCGCTGTTTGACGGTCAGTTGGTGGGGAACCTAGTGCACACAGACTTTTCAAAAGTTCAAGTGTTAATGCATTATGGTATGGACGGTGCCCACGCTAATACCCAGTAACTGATGGATCTCATCCATGGTGATTCTGCGGTTGTCATAGACTAAAGCATTCACTTCCGTAACCATTTCTGGAGTGATGACGTGATGAGCCTGTCCAGGACAAGCATCATCTTACAGTGACTCGCACCACTCAAGGAATCATTTGTGCCATTCCATAACACTTGAACGACTCAACACAGCTTTTATCCATCGATGATGCATTTTACGGCCTCCAACTCCCTCTGCTGCCAAAAATCGAAATCACTCCTTGTTGTTCCTGCTTGCTCGCCTGCTTGTTTGGTAGTGGATGATAGCTTGTGTGACCAACTTCTCTTTGTCGTGAAACCACACTGATGCTATGCAACATCAAACGGTGTGCATGCATCAGTCTCTCTACCAGTAGATGGTGCCACCATACCCGCAGTTACATGGTGCCACCTTATGTGTTAGGCAAAGGTAGACACAGTGAACAGGTTTCATTTGAATGAACCTCATACATGTAATTGGTAATGACTGACAACAAAGCAATTTTTGTCCTGACAAATTACACTGTGTGCATCTTACTTGTCATGTGCTATTATAGTCAACGCTGGTATTATCTTTGAACTGAGAAAGAAGGTTGGCAGAATGCTCAGAATTCACAAACATCACCTTTAAATTCCTATAACACTCTATTCTTCCCACCATATTTGTGCAAAAGTACATAGGAGCATCAGAAAAATAGCAAGTCCATTCACTATACTCTGATGTTGGAACTTCAAACTTGAGCTGGCAATGACATTGTGGCTGGAGCATCCTCTCCACAAATGGCAGCCATTGGCATTGTAGTGACTACTACTGTGACTGAAGTCCTGTGACATCAAAACGTAGGGATTGGGACGTAACCCTTATGGTGCGGGTGAATTGGGCTACTTGGCAAGTCACTATGGAGTGCTGTTTCCCCACCTGGATGTGGTGCAGTGGTGATGCTGGCCAAAATCGAATGGTGGGTGGTCAGTAAAACACTCCTGGTTAAGAAAGTTGTTTATTCATGACAGTTACAATGACAGAATAGTAACTGGGGAGAGTGTCAATGATTTCTGAATGTAGATGGCCAAATTCACTGTAGTTTTCCAGCATCAGCAGTTGTCCACTGGAAGATGGCAGGTGTTAATGCCAGCAAACTCTGGTGTCAGAACAGCTAGTGAGCGCTGAAGCAAGGTGACATGTGAGCAGCAACGGATGTATGAGGTGCGTGTGTCCATTCTGGGCATTGGGCAGCAACACTGTAGGCCTGCAGAGGCCAGTGGATAGTTATGATGTATCTCAGCATGTAGATGGCCGCTCAAACCTATGACTCACCAGGGAGGTGGCCACGAGAAGAGGGTAGTTTCCCGACGGGTGACTCATTGGTGCGAAGATGCCAAGTTGACAACATACAGACTGTAGCTTAGGCTTAGGCCTGCAGCTAATGGCAGTAAAGCTTGTCAGTGGCAGCTGGCTCCTTCATCTTGAACTGTGAGGGTCTTCTAGTTGTAATTATTGCCTGACATTGACTGTGTCCTTGGCATACTGTGCACACCTGGATGCTACTGAGCATAATGGACATACTGAGACTATGGGTCTACATTAGGTAGTAATATATGTGAGCCAGGTTGGCTAGTGTTTTTCCCACAGCAGCATGTCAGCCCGGAAATCATAACAAGCTAGAGTGCCTGGGCATAACCGTTGGGCAACAATGACTCCATTCACCCCACTTTTTCTGTCTGGTCAGATATTTCAGATGCCTCAAAGTGTCACAACTTTGGCTTTCATATACATGGTCTGGTATCTTCTGCGTTGCCAGTGTATTGAATGAGAGTTCTTGCATTTGAATAAGTACAGGTACGGGGCCAGTGTATTGAATGAGAGTTTTTGCATTTGAATAAGTACAGGTACAG
Source organism: Schistocerca gregaria (assembly GCF_023897955.1). Classification (NCBI taxonomy): domain Eukaryota; kingdom Metazoa; phylum Arthropoda; class Insecta; order Orthoptera; family Acrididae; genus Schistocerca; species Schistocerca gregaria. The sequence continues at coordinate 438,903,340 of NC_064931.1, read as the reverse complement.
GGATGTTTATCCCACAAGGCAACACCTGAAACTGATAACTACTTCCACCATAAATAAGTAGTATGTTATCTACAGTATTTTCATAACAGCAGATGCCAGCATCTTTCCTCATACCAGTCCAGTTTTTTTTTTTTTTTTTTTTTTCAAGAAAGTACAATTAAGTCATACTAATACTCTCTTTAGACAACCTTTCATTGTATCTGGTATGTCCCTATACCAAGCACTTTGGCTTGAATATCTGTTTTGTATGTTTGAAAATCATCTTATTTAGTAACCTTATTTCTGAACTGAAGTGTGTTGTTTACTTGAATACGACATTTAAAAGTTTGGTGTATTACTTTCAGGGAACATCTTGTTATCACTGGATATTATGAGAACTGTGGTTGTAGTACAGTTAGAAGGTTTATAATTTAAAGCAGCAGCCAGCCACAAGTATGGTTTAAAAAGTGACTGATTTCAGTTTATCAGATTTTGAAAGAAAAACCTTTTTGTTTATCTTGGTGAACAAAAACAATAATGGTTACAAAACAAGGCCCCAGGAAAGCAAGAACATCAGTAATAGCCACCTGAAGATTGATTTGTAATACATCTGAAACTGATAATGGTTTGATTTAAATGAACTTTTTCAAACCATACTTTTGGCTGGTTGCTGTTTTACCAGAAAGCTGCACCCAGTGAAATTTGGACCCAATGAGAAATCTGTGAAATTTGCACCCAGTTTACCTGGAAACTAATTGCTCACTATGTTGCAGCCTGCCTGCACTCCGAGTCTTCGCTTACCCCTCCCTCTGGCCCTTGTGGGGTGCTGTGTGGCCCTGTCTGAGCTGTGTTGATGCTGCCATGAAAATGTGCAACATTAACAAAATATCTTATGGCTGAAAGAAGAGCAAGAGTGCCACCAATTGTCGACATAATGCTCTGATATTCCCTTGCATGTACATATATGACACTGGGTCTACTTGTTTTAATGTTTATATCCTACTTTTCTTCTTTTATGATGTATGTCTGCATCTACATAAACATGACTACTCTGCAATTCACATTTAAATGCCTGGCAGAGGATTCACCAAACTATGTTCACACTATTTCTCTACCATTCCACTCTTGAACAGTGCGTGGGAAAGATGAACACCTAAGTCCATCCATAAGACTTCTGATTTCTCTTTTTTTATCATAATGATCATTTTCAATGGAATATTTTCGCAATAGAGTGAGAAAGGTGCAGGTTTAAATTTCATGAAGAGAACCCGCCACAACGAAGAATGCCTTTCTTTTAATGATTGCTGCCTCAACTTGGCTGTCATACCCATTACTCTCCCCCCTATTTAGCGATGATACCAAACAAGCTACCCTTCTTTGGACTTTTTCGATGGCCCCCGTCAATCCTATCTGGTAAGCATCCCATACTGCACAGCAATATTCTGGCAGAGGATGGACAAGTGTAGTATAGGGACTCTCTTTAGCAAAACTGTTACACCTTCATTTCTGGCAATAAAACACAATCTTTGGATTGCCTTCCACACAAGATTATATATGTGATCATAACTCTTATCCCTAGATACTTAGTTGAATTGACAGCCTTTGGATTTGTGTGATTTATCATGTAACCAAAATTTAACAGATTCCTTTTAGTACTCATGTTGATGAACTCACACATTTCATTATATGCAATCAATTGCCACTTCTTTCACCTTTCCAATATTTCAGCTAAATCATTTTGCAGTTAGTTTTGATCTTGTGATGGCTTTATGAGGCGATAAATGATAGCGTCAGCTGCAAACAATCTAAGAGGACTGCTCATTCTGTCTCCTAAATTGTTTATATAGATTAGGAATGGCAGAGTGCCTACAACGCTTACTTGGAGAATGCCAAACATCACTTCTGTTTTATTCAATGACTCTCCATCAGTTACTACCAAATTTGACCTTTCTGAATGGAAATCATGAATCCATTCACACAATTAAGATGAGACTCCATAGGCATGCAGTTTGATTACAAGTCACATGTGAGGAATGGTATCAGAAGCCTTCTGAAAATCTAGAAATATGGAATTAATTTGAGATAGATACCCTGTCGATAGAAAATAAAGAGCTAAGTGTGCTGCACAAGAAAGATTAAACTGAATCTGTGCTACGTGTCAGTGGATCGTTTTCTTGAAGGTATTCATAATTTTCTGACACAGTATAATTGTGTTCCAGAATCGTACTGTAAATCGACATCCACTACAATAGGCTGTAATTCAATTAATTATTGGAGTGACATGTGCAACTTTCCATTTTTTTGGTACAGATCATTCATTGATCCAGTCATTATTTATGGTCACAAAATATGGAGCTATTACATCAGCATACTCTGGAAAAAACCTAATTTGTATACAGTCTGGACCAGAAGACTTGCCTTTATTAAATTATTTGAGTCATTTTACCCCACTGAGGATACCTACTTCTAAGTTCATCATGTTGGCAACAGTTCTTGCTTCGAAGTCTAAACCTTTTATCTTGTCTCCTTTGATGAAGGAATTTTGGAAAACCAGCTTTAGCAACTACCCTTTAGTGGTACTGTCATTGGTAACATTACCATTCTGTACATAATTCTACATAATTTTTGCACCATTGTAAAGAGAAGTGACACAGATATTAGTGTCAGTAGTGTTGAGGAACAGCTGAAACCACTAAAATTTAACTAAGTTTCAACACCCAATAGAATCCCCGTCAGATGCTATACCAGATTTCTGTCTGAGTTAGCCCCCTTTTTACTGTAATCTGTCATAGATACTTCGACAAGAAACACTTCCCAGTGACTGTAAGAAAGCACAGGTCACACTCATACACAAGAAACATACCGAGCGAGGTGGCGCAGTGGTTACCACACTGGACTCGCATTCGGGAGGACGACGGTTCAATCCCATTTCCGGCCATCCTGACTTAAGTGTTCCGTAATTTCCCTAAATCGTTTCAGGCAAATGCCGGGATGGTTCCTTTGAAAGGGCACGGCCGACTTCCTTCCCAATCCTTCCCAATCCTTCCCTAACCCGAGCTTGCGCTCCGTCTCTAATGACCTCGTTGTCGACGGGACGTTAAACACTACCCACCACCACAAGAAGCATGTCAGAAGTAAACCATAAAACTAATGTCCAATATCCTTGAGATCCTTTTTGTTGTAGAATTTTAGAACATATTCTGATTTCAAACATAATGTTGTATCTCATCCATGTCACACGACATGGATTCCAAAAACAATGATCATGTAAAACCCAACACGAAGTTTTTTCACCTTGGATCAAGGCAATCGGATAGATATAGTATTTTTCCATACCCGGCAAGTGCGGTCATATGAGATATCAGGTGAAAATGATGACTGGATTGAGGATTTCTTGGTAGGAAGGACGCAGCAGGTTATCATGGATGGAGAGTAATAAACAGATTTGAAAGTAACTTAAAGTGTGCCACAGGGAAGTGTGTTGGGACCCCTGTTGTTAATGTTGTATAGTAGTGACCTTGTTTACAATGTCTTAGTAACTCAGACTCTTTGCAGATTGTTGTGTACATAGTTCTGCATAGTCAGCGCGTACACATCTTTCCCAATAGAGCACGCCCCACTAAGCAGAACAGCGCAGGCGCAGCACTCGTCCATCTCCGCACTACGAGATGGCACTGTCTTAGACACGGACCAAATTCTGCTTCTGCCGATCCGCGTATTAATATGTAACCCAGCCAATGAGATTGCTGCTAATGTAGAACCTTTTCTCCTTGCGGATCACACACGCGTAGTGATACCTGAACGCTCGAGGTATTATAACGAGTGTACAGACCTCCGATTAGTCAGTCTGCATTTGTCTGTACCAGTCTATAGTCAAGTTTCAGTCTGCGCCTAATAAGATTATCATATTCCTGCACATAGCCATGGAGAGAAATGTGTAGACACTTTGTCAAGTATCAGAGATATGTGAGAATAAGATTAACTTACCAAGACCAAAGGAACTTCAGATTGTCAATTGTAAACAGCATCCAGAATCAAGTTACGTAATGTCTATCCTTTTTATTATTTTAATAAATGTGTGTGAAAATTAATCAAGTTCTGTTTAAAGTTGGTCACTGTCAATCTGCTACTCTAATCGTGCAAGTGGCATTTCGATGGTCTGACCTAACGGCAGAAGATAAACACGCTACAATAAGACCACGAGACATATTGCTGACACTCGCCTACTTCGTTAGAGTGACAAGTCATATAATCTGTTGGTGTGTGTACTGAAGGTCTTACAGTACGCACACCACACAGATGATATAGTTGTGTACACTGAGGTGACAAAAGTCATGGGATACCTTGAAATATCGTGTCAGACCTCTTATTGCTAAGTGTACTGCAGCAGCTCGATCTTACCTGGACTCGACAAGTTGATGGATGTCTCCTGCAGAAATACTGAGCCATACTGCCTCTGTAACCATCCATAAGTGCGGAGTGTTGCCAGTGCAGAATTTTTTGTACAAACTGACATTTCAGTTATGTCCCATAAATGTTAGATGGGATTCATGTCGTGCAGTCTGGGTGGCCAGATTATTTGCTCCAATTGTCCAGAATGTCCTTCAGACCATCGCAAACAATTGCAGCCCAGTGACATGTCACATTGTTATCTACAAATATTCCACCTTTGTTTGGGAACATGAGGCCCATGAATTGTTACAAATGGTCTCCAGGTAGCCAAACATAACTATTGCCCATCAATGATCGGTTCAGTTGGACCAGAAGACCCAGCCCATTCCACATAAACACAGCCCATACCATTGTGAAAGCACCACCAGATTGCACAGTGCCTTGTTCAGAACTTGGGTACATGGCTTCGTGGGGTCTGTGCCACACTCAAACGCTGCCACCAGCTCTTACCAACCGAAATGGAGGCACATCTGACCAGGCTACAGTTTTCAGTCATCTAGGGTTCAGCTGATAGGGTAACCAGCCCAGGGGAGGCACTGCAGGTGATGTGCTGTTAGCATATGTACTTGTGTACAATTTTGACCACCAGGTGCAAATCTAGCAATGTGGATGCAAAAAACGACATACATAAATGTTTCTGTATGTAATGCCTTAGGAACAGGACATGGACAGAAAAGGTCTAGCAATTGAGAAAGGCATAATGTTGATTTTATTATTAACTGCAGCTTACACAGTTTGTTCAATATAAGCACTGGGGACGTCGATGAGATGCTGTACAGCGCCAGATTTACACCTGGTGGCCAAAAGTGGAATTAATTTTTTCCTATGTAAATTGTTTCCACATTAACACATTAGCATATCTACCTATTTTTGCTGCCATACAGTAATTACAGCCCACACTGGACCTCTGTGAGTAGCTGCACTTTAATTATAACCACCTGGTATTTTATAAACCTTCGTACTTCTTCTTTTTGGCTCACCATACTTTCAAACTTAATTATTCTCTTTGTTCCTCCCAAATGAATATAAAATCTTCCTTTTTAAGGTTCATTATTACAGCGTGGAGTGCCAATCAGTCTTTACCAATACCTGCACTTACACACAAATCTTGGATCACTTTTGCACCAATCACAAAATATAAACCTTGCATCATGACAGTAACTAACACTTGCTTTTTCTTCCCATAGTTGCTATTTCTCAGATGCTACTGTGATATTTGTCCTTTTGCACAATTTTCTTATGCAGTCCTTGTAATGTTGCACAGTTTGCTGCGACTAACTATAATTGTTGTTATTTATGAAATAATTTCTACTGCTTCATCACTTTTGGGGTTACTGCTCTCCAGATCCGTAGTGTTCAATAAGCCACATGTGCCCCTGGCCTGTGCTAAATGTTGGGCACTTCAGGGAGCTTAGGATTGGTTTGCTATGTATGGGCTTACCAAATTGTTTCCTGAGCTGGGGGCTAGTGAGTGCCGCCAGTCCTCTGTAATTGTAAGCTCTACTTCAGCCTTAATTTGTGCTGCATGTTGATTAAATGGGTGGCTGTTGATGCAGTGCAGTCAGAAGCGGGCAACCTCTGAGGAACCTGCCACACCTCAGTTGTATGTAAGGCTTACCCAGTCAAGCAGGGCTCTGTCTCGGTGGACCCTTATTTCCCTAGTTGCTCATGGGAACACCATCTTCCTGACAATCAGATTGTCTTTAGTAATGGGGCACAAGAAGTCGTAAATCAGAATGCGTTTCTGATGATAAAGGGGAAAGGGGGGAACATCCGAAAAAGGGTCCATTTTTTATATTCATAAAGGGTTGAAGGGCTTGCTGATACCTTAAAGTCTATTAAATGATTGCAGAATATTTCCTTATTATCAAAACACTCTTGAACAGACAGTTCAGGAGCCCACACGCAATGGAAATATCTTTGACCATGGGCTACAAATAGGCTGGACCTTATCTGCAGCATTATGAGACAGTGATTACTGATCATGATGTAACTGTAGCAACTATGGGTATGAAAGCTAATAAATAAGTCAAGAAGACTAGGAGAAGAGCAGATAAACACTTAGATGGTGCTAGAAAGAGCATATAAACACACAGATGGTGAATTGATATCACTTAGTTCCAGTGATATGGCTTTTGAGGAATTATGGCCAAAGTTTAAGCAGATTGTTAATTGTGGTCTGGAGAGTTATGTTGATTAATAACTGGATTAAGGACAGAAAATACCCACCATGATTTAACAATGAAATTCAGGTAAAGCTCAGGAAGGAGACTGTTGCATCTTGGTTCAAAACATAATGTGCAATTGATGACAAGCGAAGGTTAGTAGAAATCTGTGAAAAGATCTAAGCACGTAGCATACAGGTACCAGCATCATACCTTCTGATCCTATGTAAAATTGCTACTCAGGTCTAAGCATTCCATACAATCACTTGTTGACCAGTCTGGCGTGGCAGTTGAAATTAGTAAAACAAAAGCAGAAGTTTTAAATTTAGCATTTAATAAATCATTCATGTGGGAGAATTGTACAAATGTACAGTTATTTGATCATCAAACAGTCTCCCGTATATATGACATAGTAATAAGCATTTCTGGCATAAAGAAACAACTGAAAGAGTTGAAAGAAAAAGTTAACTTGCTAGGTCCATATGGAATCCCATTTCAGTTTTACAAAAAGTACTCTATGGCATTGGCCCCTTACTTAGCTTGCATTTATCATTAATCTCTCGTCAAGCACAAAAGATGGGGAAAAAGTGCAGGTGACTCTTGTATAGAAGGAGGGCAAAAAATGGACCCACGGAATTACATACAAATATCTCTAACATTGGTTAGTTGCAAAGCCGTTGAACATAACCCCCCCCCCCCCCCTCCCCCAGGGGCTCACAACTCTTTTGTGATTACATGCGTGGCTACCACGGGGCCCCAACCTTTGCAGCATTACTTCCTTTCTATGCTGCATGCTTATACTTCCAGTACCCCTTTCTCCCTCAGCCTCTCCATTGGATAGTTTTCTTGGTGCCGACCCTGCTTGTACCTGATTTATGACTGGGCCTCGAGTTTCCACTTCAGACATATTTTACAACTTCTCGTCAAATAACCACATGATCCCCATTGTTCGGTTTGACCTGCTACCAATTTTCAAAATTCTCCAGGAAAGTGGATCATGCAGGGAAGGTTGCCCAATGTGGTGTGTGCTCCACCTTTGTGCCTACCATCTGTGCACCCTTTCCTTTCATACAGGAATATACCCAAAACCCAGCATGGTAGCCATCCCATTGTTGGGATGTTGTCAAGTACCTACACTGTGGTAGCCCCCTGACCATGCAAGGGTCGCACTGCTGGTGCCTGAGCTGAAAATTACCCATGCATGCCAAGGATTATATGCTCATTGTGACTGGGATATGACATCTCTGAGCAATGGATTACTGGTGAGGTAGCCATTGCTGAGGCTGGGGAGAGCCCTCATTTTGGAGTGGGTTACACCACAGCGCATCAGCCGAAAATGAAGCAGCTGAAGTTACCTCTCTTCCACTGGTGGCCATACAGTCCCAGCAGTCTCTATGAAAGAACAGCCCACATTCAGTGCAGAGAGATATGGTCCTAAAATATTCCCTTCCCTGGCAACGCCGTGGGAGGAATGTTTGGCTCAGTGTCAAGCAGAACAATAATCCCCACAATATTTGGTTTGTACAAGGGCTGATGGTGATTCCTTCTTTGCCACAAGAGGCACTCTATGTAGTGAACTCATGCCTCTTAATACCCCTTCAAAGGTTGTAGCTGTTCGGGTAATGGCATTTCAGGATATTACCATCTGCAGTTTTTATGCCCCTCCTGATGATGAAGTGCCTCAGAAGGTACTATTCTCATTGGATTCTCAGCTCCCCCCATCTTTCCTAATCTTGGGTGATTTCAACATCCATAATCCTTTGTGGTGTGGAACCATGGTCACTGGCCACAGTAAAGACCTTGAAAATTTTCTTGTACAACTTGACCTTTGCCTCTTGAATACTGATACACAGTTCAATGACACTTCCATGTGGTGCGTGGAACCTTCTTAGCTGTAGACCTTTCCATTTGCTCCCCTTGTCTTCTCCCATCCATCCACTGGAGGGTCCACAATGACATGTGTGTTAATGACCACTTCCCAATTTTTGCTGTCCATCCCTCAGTGTCACTCCCCTGGATGGGCTCTCAAGAGTGCTGACTGGGATGCTTTCACCTCTACTGTTGACCTTGGTTACCTGCCACATGGAAACATCACTCAGGCAGTTGAGCATACAACTACAGCCATTTTGTTTTTTTGTTTTTCAGCATCTGGTTTAGCTATCCCTGTTCCTCAGGCCCATTCTGATGGAAGACTGTATGGTACCTCAGTGGTCCTTGGAAATCACAGAGACTGTTAGAGATCGTAGGTGGGCACTCCCAATACCATAAGTGGCACCCATGCCAGGCTCCATGCCTGTGTCTGCCACCTAATAAAAAGACGGAAGTGAGAATGCTGGGTACAGTACGTTTCAACTGTTGGACCGCATACCTTCTTCGCAGCTTTGGGCTAAGATCAAATGTGTCTTTGGATACCAGACACCTGCAGGTGTACCTGGTGTTACCTTGAATAGGACTGTCTACACTGACCCCATCACTGTTACCAAAAATTTTGCCATGCACTGTGCTCAATCAGCAGCAACCGAGAATTATCAACCTGCCTTACCTGTCCTAAAACACTGGTTGAAGCGAAAGCAATTATTTTTTACCATATGCCATCTGGAGCCATTATAATGCTCCATTCAGTGAGTGGGAATTCCTTAGTGTCCTTGCCCACTGCCGATACAGCCCCAGGGCCTGACCATATCCACAACCAAATGATAAAGCACTTACCGAAGGAGTGTCAGTGTCATATCCGTGCCATCTTTAACTGCATCTGGAGCGAGGGTGCAGCACCAAGAAAGCATCATTGTCCCAATACTGATATCACGAAACAAAACAGGTGATAAAAGAGACTATGAATCTGTGGAGGTCTTCCATGCATTCCTCTTGCAAGACCTCTACCGTCCTTTGCCAGTTGGTCATAAGTGACTCACTCACGGTCATCTCCTCCGTAGCAAGGAACTATCCTACTGCCTTGAGTTTTTGCAGGCGAAGGGCATTCAGGTCATAAGCCAGGGCTGGAGTAAGGGATTGTACTGGATACTACAGAAGCCTAAGCTACTTTTTGACTTGACTGATTTCAGGAAGAATTATACCCCATACTACGTTTTTATAATAAAATTTAACAAGATTTTAAATTGCCATACAGATTTTATTATTGTGTACATGGATGGATCAATTTTATTGGCTGCTCCATCACCCTCCCCTATGTCCTTAGTGTAGGGCTCCCAGAGCAGTTTTCAGTTTATTATGTAGAACTGTTTGCTGTCCAAGGGACATTGAAGCAGATGAGACAGCATCGTGGTATGACATTCCTCATTATCTGTTTAGATTCCGAAAGTGCTCTTTTAGCTATTATTGGTCTGACATATCAAGCAGATTGGATGGTGTGAGAAGTACAGGATGTTTTCCTTCGCTTGCAAATACGGGGAAAGGAAATAATTATGCTACTGGGTTCCAGGGCACATAGGGATCTGGCGAAATGAACTTGCTGACGAAGCTGCCAAGCAAGCTTCCTGCCTTCCAACTCCTGCTCGCTGTTCAGTTCCCCTGCAGGGTTTTACCACATACGTGACTTAGAAGACCAGATATTTGTCGGAGGCTTAGTGGCTGGAAGTGAGGAATAATTAGCTGCATTCAGTGAAACATTCTGTGTGGCCATGGCTTACCTTCTCCAGCCACAATAAGCTGTACAAGCCGTTACCTGGCTTAGAGTGGGACATTGCCCACAGATACACAGCTTTCTCTTGCATTGTGAGGAGTCCCCAGTGTGTTATAAATGCGGAGCTCTGCTGTTGACACAACATATTTTAATTGATTGTGTTCTAGCTCTGCAGATGATAAAGAGAGTCAAGAAATATATGATGAGATGAAAGAAATTATTCACGTAGTTAAGAGAGATGAAAATGTGATTGTGATAAAGGACTGGAATTTGATAGTAGGAAAGGGAAGGGAACAACAAGTAGTGGGTGAATATGGACTGAGGGATAGGAGTGAAAGGGGAAACAGCCCAGCAGAATTTTACAGAGAACACAATTTAGTCATTGCCAACACTTGGTTCAAGGATCATCAAAGAAGTCTGTGTATGTGGAAGAGACCTGGAAACACCGGAAGTTTTCAGATTGAGTATATAATGGTAGGACAGAGATTTCAGAACCAGATTTTAAAATTTAAGACATTTCCAGGGGCAGGTGTGGACTCTGATCACAATTTATTGGTTATGAACTGTGAAGTAAAACCAGAGAAATTCCAAAAAGATAGGGAATTTATTAGATGGGATCAGATAATGTGAAAGAACTGGAGGCTGTTGAGCGTTTCAGAGTGAGAATTAGGCAACAACTGAGTAGAACAGCCTGCACTCTGGCAGAAACATCCCCCAGAAAATGACCAGAAGGGTACAGGTCCACCTCCTGCTGCCATAAACCAGATCAAGAGGGTGGAAACTGCTGTGTTGTGGGTGGGTCCAGCTCCATTGGTAGGACGAGAGAAGGTGGAGGAGGCAAAGACTCCATCTCCATCGGGTCGTCCCGTGGTGTCGTGATGACACCCTCTGGTGTCGTGATGGCACCCTCTGGTGGCTGCTGTGTCCACGCTGTCATCTGGGCGAAGAGAGACTGAAAGATCATTGTGTACATGACCGAGGTGAAGTTGATTTTGATAGCGTCACTGCAAGCCATCTGGACCTGAAAGAAGATACATGCAAACGCCAAATCGACTGACGATCTCGCCTCGCGTCCACCATCTGATACTGCTAAAATTCCTGTAAAAGACAGTATCATGCGCCGCGAAGTGTTAGTTGTGGCCTTCCTTCAGCGCCAGATGCCGAGGAGGATGAAGCGGGTGACCATGAAGCAATTCTGCCGGCGATGGTCAATCTCATGGGTGCAAATGCTATGAGGCGAGAAACAGTTGCAATGCTTGATCCTTGGTGTGTGTAGGGTGAAGTTTGGCCATCTGCTGCTTGAGTGTTCTGACAAAACATTCCGCTTCACCGTTGGACTGTGGATGGAATGGTGCACTAGTTAGGTGCTCTATGCCATTGCAATCACAGAATGTTTCAAATTCATTTGATGTGAACTGGCGTCTGTTGTGCAACACTATTACTTTAGGTAAACCTGCAAGGCAAAAAATTGATGACCTCACCTGAATTGTGCTATGTGATGTTGTCGAGTTCATTGGCACCGCAAAAGGAAACTTGCTATATGAGTCAACCACAGTTAAACAGCAAGTGTTCCGGAAAGGTCCTGCAAAGTCTATGTGCACACGTTGCCATGGTGATTGCGACTTAGGCCAAGCAGAGAATTTTTGTAGCAGAGTTGACTGATTTTCCACACATGTGTGACACTGTGATGTCGTGTACATCTACATCTACAACTACATCCATACTTCGCGAGCCACCTCACAGTTTGTGGCGGAGGGTACCTTGAGTACCTCTATCGGTTCTCCCTTCTATTCCAGTCTTGTATTCGTGGAAAGAAGGATTGTCGGTATGCCTCTGTGTGGGCTCTAATCTCTCTGATTTTATTGTCATGATCTCTTCGCGAGATATACGTAGAAGGGAGCAATATACTGCTTGACTCCTCAGTGAAGGTATGTTCTCGAAGCTTCAACAAAGCCCGTACCGAGCTACTGAGCGTCTCTCCTGCAGAGTCTTCCACTGGAGTTTATCTACCATCTCCGTAACGCTTTTGCAATTACTAAATGATGCTGTAATGAAGCGCGCTGCTCTTCGTTGGATATTCTCTATCTCTTCTATCAACCCTATCTGGTATGGATCCCACACTGCTGAGCAGTATTCAAGCAGTAGGCGAACAAGCATACTGTAACATTCTTCCAATGAATCTCAGTCTGGCATCTGCTTTACCAACGGTCAACTTTATATGATCATTCCATTTTAAATCACTCCTAATGCGTACTCCCAGATAATTTATGGAATTAACAGGTTCCAGTTGCTGATCTGCCATATTGAAGCTAAATGATAAGGGATCTTTCTTTCTATGTATTTGCAGCACATTACACTTGTCTACATTGAGATTCAATTGCCATTCCCTGCATCATGCGTCACTTTGCTGCGGATCCTCCTGCATTTTAATACAATTTTCCATTGTTGGGTCATTCCATGTCAAATCACCACACCTATTTTACCTCACCATTTTAGATTTTGCTAAAATTTAGTATACTTATAGTGGGTGCTGAGAGTAATAAAAATCCCAAGTTTCAATATTTTATCTCAAACTATTCCTGAAAAATTGCTATGTCAACTTTTCAAAAACCAGCCAAAAATGTGTGAATGGACTTTTTTAAAATTGCCGTAGGAGCTGCTCTAATTGAGCTGGGAAAGGTGTCATTTTGCCGCGTTTTGCATTCTCTTTCCAGGGATATACAACAAAACACAGCTTCTAATTAATAACCTTTTTCATAATACTGATTGATATTTTTATTTATTTACAAAAAGTACACAATTGAAAATTTTCACAATATTTCCACAACTACTTCATACTGTTGTAAATCACATGGCAAAATATAAATGTGGGATGATGATGGGTTCATTGTTAAAAAAAAAAAAATATATATATATATATATATATATATATATATATATATATATATATATATATATATATATATATATATATATATATATATATATATATTCCGGACTCTTGTTTTTCACTAAAGGCTGTAGTTTGACCAAACTGACCTTTATCAAACAGGAATTTCATTAAAATATACTGTAAGGTAAGTAAAAAAAGTATTAGAAATATCAAAACATCACCTTATTAAAACAAAACTATCATATTTTATAATTGATTGCTTATTTTAATTTCATACAACTTAACTAACAATACATTAACTGATAAAACAAAAAAGTTTGAGCATTCAACTACAAACTGAAATAAAGTATGAAAAAGTACAAGTATTTACATAATAGTTGTGGTCCATGATGGTAGGAATGAAACTATTAAAAACATTAAATACATAATGCTTGTTTTGGAGTAACAGGTATCTATACACACATAAATTTAACACATTAGGTTCTAACAGTAATTTTGCAACAACTTACTATAAAGTATACATTAACACTAACCTGAGACAAAAATTAAGTTTTGAGTTGAAAGCAGTTTCCCAATAAATTATCTTGGAACTTCACAGATTACATTTTAACTAAGCCAACTGGTTTTGGTTTACATCACTTTCATTAAGAATGTATGTTCTCCCCATTGGAGTAAATGGATTTACTTTTGTGAGGACATCCACAACTGACACCCACAGGACATCTGCATGTGTAGGATAGGAGAATGACTTAGCTGGTCCACAGGGATGAACAAAAGTTATTTTATCTTCATCAAGTTCTTTGTTTTTTTTTCTTTTTCTAAAATGTACCCAAGCCACCAGTTTCTGCCATATACAGAGGTGACATAGCCTGATACATCTTGTAACTTCAGTTTGTCTGGTGATGTAGTTACTTCCCTCTCCCAACTGTGCATATCACCTGAAAAGTATTTGAGTATTAATTTTGACGTAGTGTTGGGAATGAAAGTGTGGAATTGCTGTGTCCCTGTAATTGTCAATGCCTCTTGAATCTGGGTTTTTAATAATATTTCGGAAGCAGCCATTTGTGATATTATCTACTCCCCACACAAATAGATCTCGTGGGGTTTGGATCTGATTTTGGTATGGCCTTTGCAAACTTGCACAAGCTGCCAGTCTCTTAATTGAACCCCCTACTCCATCAGAAGGCCCTTTCCCATGTGCTGTGGCTGAAAAGTGCCTCTTATCTTTTATGTTAAAGTCTTCCTTATGAAGGCAAAGGTTCAGGAAGTTTTTCTTCTTTTTGTTCTGAGCAGCAGAACCGTCAGAATAATAGTATATCTTTTTTGGAAGCTTTTGAAATTTATTTGTTAGATAAGAAATAAGCTTCTTTTGAAAGGTGTAAACCACAACTGTATTGTGCTCCAGTCAATCGGAGACAATGACAAAGCTCATATACTCAATTTTGTCTTCCTGTTTGTAATATATAACAAAAGGATGAATGGTAATTGTTGTCTTGTCCAGTGGTAACTCTGAGCTTCAGCCTGCAGAACTATGCTAGCCTATAATTTCCGAAAAATCACACATGACAACAAATTCAGATTCCATAAGGTTTTCTCTTGTGGAGCTAAGTAATGTTCATTGTTGCTTGGCAATGAAGTCATGCCAAATCAAAGTAGACATCTTACTACAAAATAAACTCCTGGAAATGGAAAAAAGAACACATTGACACCGGTGTGTCAGACCCACCATACTTGCTCCGGACACTGCGAGAGGGCTGTACAAGCAATGATCACACGCACGGCACAGCGGACACACCAGGAACCGCGGTGTTGGGCGTCGAATGGCGCTAGCTGCGCAGCATTTGTGTACCGCCGCCGTCAGTGTCAGCCAGTTTGTCATGGCATACGGACCTCCATCGCAGTCTTTAACACTGGTAGCATGCCGCGACAGCGTGGACGTGAACCGTATGTGCAGTTGACGGACTTTGAGCGAGGGCGTACAGTGGGCATGCGGGAGGCCGGGTGGACGTACCGCCGAATTGCTCAACACGTGGGGCGTGAGGTCTCCACAGTACATCGATGTTGTCGCCAGTGGTCGGCGGAAGGTGCACGTGCCCGTCGACCTGGGACCGGACCGCAGCGATGCACGGATGCACGCCAAGACCGTAGGATCCTACGCAGTGTCGTAGGGGACCGCACCGCCACTTCCCAGCAAATTAGGGACACTGTTGCTCCTGGGGTATCGGCGAGGACCATTCGCAACCGTCTCCATGAAGCTGGGCTATGGTCCCGCACACCGTTAGGCCGTCTTCCGCTCACGCCCCAACATTGTGCAGCCCGCCTCCAGTGGTGTCGCGACAGGCGTGAATGGAGGGACGAATGGAGACGTGTTGTCTTCAGCGATGAGAGTCGCTTCTGTCTTGGTGCCAATGATGGTCGTATGCGTGTTTGGTGCCGTGCAGGTGAGCGCCACAATCAGGACTGCATACGACCGAGGCACACAGGGCCAACACCCGGCATCATGGTGTAGGGAGCGATCTCCTACACTGGCCGTACATCTCTGGTGATCGTCGAGGGGACACTGAATAGTGCACGGTACATCCAAACCGCCATCGAACCCATCGTTCTACCATTCTTAGACCGGCAAGGGAACTTGTTGTTCCAACAGGACAATGCACGTCCGCATGTATCCCGTGCGACCCAACATGCTCTAGAAGGTGTAAGTCAACTACCCTGGCCAGCAAGATCTCCGGATCTGTCCCCCATTGAGCATGTTTGGGACTGGATGAAGCGTCGTCTCACGCGGTCTGCACGTCCAGCACGAACGCTGGTCCAACTGAGGCGCCAGGTGGAAATGGCATGGCAAGCCGTTCCACAGGACTACATCCAGCATCTCTACGATCGTCTCCATGGGAGAATAGCAGCCTGCATTGCTGTGAAAGGTGGATATACACTGTACTAGTGCCGACATTGTGCATGCTCTGTTGCCTGTGTCTATGTGCCTGTGGTTCTGTCAGTGTGATCATGTGATGTATCTGACCGCAGGAATGTGCCAATAAAGTTTGCCTTTCCTGGGACAATGAATTCACGGTGTTCTTATTTCAATTTCCAGGAGTGTAAATCTATGAGTTCTTCAAAATTTTTCTGAACAATTTCCAGATTACAGTGGCCAACTGACATCCGCTGTTGGAACTGAACTCGTTCAATTAAGTTTTCA
This sequence comes from Schistocerca gregaria, assembly GCF_023897955.1. Taxonomy (NCBI): domain Eukaryota; kingdom Metazoa; phylum Arthropoda; class Insecta; order Orthoptera; family Acrididae; genus Schistocerca; species Schistocerca gregaria. Next base: position 438,887,015 of record NC_064931.1, on the reverse strand, counting down.
TCAAAAGAGTTTCGTAAAATTTTACATATGACAGTTTCTCCTGGGCAGTATTCACAGTTTCCCATGTTGCAATCAACTGATGATGGATTGCAAAGCATTTTTGCAATGCACTGCTTATAATTGTTTAAGCTGCTGTTTGTTAATGTATTTAGTTTGGAATTTTCTGTCATTAATTTTATGTTTTGGTGAGTTGTGCAGACACAGACAGTGTCTGTGCCACTCCAGCCAGCAAATACACAATGTTTCAGTCTCAACTCAGCAAATTTAGAGAAACCTATTTTTATGTTAGGAAACTTGTCTTTAAAATGTTTGTAAGCTTCTTCAAGGTTACAGAAAATAAGTCTTTTTGATATTTTTACTTTACTTCCACTTGTTTCCATAATTGTCACACAATCTTTAAGACCTGGCATTGCCTGGCTAACTTCACCATTTTCATAAAATGAATGTACAGTTTTGAGAGTTTCTGTTGGTAAGCACTTCCCTGGTTTTGGGTTTGGACCTTTCATGAATCCTTTCTCTTTCAAAATTTTTTTGGACTGATGAACATTGTAATTAGGAGCATTAAATTCCCTCATTATTTTCTTGACACTCCACTTTTCAGGTAAACTTGTAAGAATCATTAGTCTTATTGCTCTACTTATAGAATTATTAAAGTTTGTTTTGAGATTTTGAAGCATGGATTCATCAGTATCAGTATCTGATGAAGTTTTAGCAGCAACAAAAAGTTTACGTGTCACTGATGATGAGGTTTTCTTTTTTTTTTTTTTTTTTTTGATTTGACATAACACATAGATACTGCTTTTTTCTTATCAGTTGGGGCTCACCTAGTTCTTGAAGCGATATGTTAAGTGTTTGAACAGCCACTGAAGTTGTAGTGAAGTCATGGTCTTGGTCTGGGATGATTATCTCTGATCCAAAAGAATCTTCTTCAACACTCTTATCAGTGATGGGCTCTTGTGCAATTTTCAGTGTGTTTACATCTATCTTACATTTATCACAAATCCTGCCACCACTAGGTATTTGTGGAAATAATTTGGGCATCCATGCTGTGACATTTCTCAGTTTTTCTGTCTCTAATAAAGTGATTTGACTTCTTCAATGGATTACTACATAGCACTCTCACAGCACCCCACTTTTTACTTGGTTCCATATTGATACAAAAACCACTTATAAACTCTCCTTCAATTTATAGATTTACTTGTAAATGAACGATTAAATATGCTAGATACAAACTGGTCAACACAGAGGTGCTTGATTCAACTTGTTCACAGCCTGCTGCATACATAGACATTTACTCAGCCTTCGTACAGTGGCTAAAGTCTGTGCTAATGAAATATGTGTTTTTGGACCAGAAGTATTACATCAGTAGTCTCCTTACAAGTTTTTCACACCTTAGTTAAATCTTAGCTATAGATCCCACACTCAACATTTCGTTTTGTCAGTTAATATACTATTAGTTTAAACTGTAAGAAACTAAAAAAAAAAATAAACAATCAATTATAGAAAATGTTGTTTAGTGTTGTTTTAAGAAGGTGATGTTTTGATATTTCTGGTACTTTTTTTACTTAACTTTCAGTATATTTTAATGAAATTCCTGTTTGTTAAAGTTCAGTTTGGTCAAACTATGGTTCTTAGTGAAAAACAAGAGTCCGGAATAATTTTTTTTAACAATGAACTCCTCATCATCCCACATTTATATTTTGCCATGTGATTTACAACAGTATGGAGTAGTTGTGGAAATATTTTGAAAATTTTCAATTATGTACTTTTTGTAAAAAAAATTTTTAAAAAATATTAATTAGTATTTTGAAAAAGGTTATTAATTATAAGCTATGTTATGTTGTATATCACTGGAAAGAGCATGAAAAAATGCTGCAAAATGATACCTTTCCCAGGTCTATAGCTCAATTAGGGCAGCTCCAAGGGCAATTAAAGAAAAGTCCATTCACACATTTTTGGTCAGTTTTTGAATAATTTACATGACCATATTTCAGGAAGGGTTTGAGATATGTTGTTGTTGTTGTTGTTGTTGTCTTCAGTCCTGAGACTGGTTTGATGCAGCTCTCCATGCTACTCTATCCTGTGCAAGCTGCTTCATCTCCCAGTACCTACTGCAACCTACATCCTTCTGAATCTGCTTAGTGTACTCATCTCTCGGTCTCCCTCTACGATTTTTACCCTCCACGCTGCCCTCCAATGCTAAATTTGTGATCCCTTGGTGCCTCAAAACATGTCCTACCAACCGATCCCTTCTTCTAGTCAAGTTGTGCCACAAACTTCTCTTCTCCCCAATCCTATTCAATACCTCCTCATTAGTTACGTGATCTATCCACCTTATCTTCAGTATTCTTCTGTAGCACCACATTTCGAAAGCTTCTATTCTCTTCTTGTCCAAACTAGTTATCGTCCATGTTTCACTTCCATACATGGCTACACTCCAAACAAATACTTTCAGAAACGACTTCCTGATACATAAATCTATATTCGATGTTAACAAATTTCTCTTCTTCAGAAACGCTTTCCTTGCCATTGCCAGTCTACATTTTATATCCTCTCTACTTCGACCATCATCAGTTATTTTACTTCCTAAATAGCAAAACTCCTTTACTACTTTAAGTGTCTCATTTCCTAATCTAATTCCCTCAGCATCACCCGATTTAATTTGACTACATTCCATTATCCTCGTTTTGCTTTTGTTAATGTTCATCTTATATCCTCCTTTCAAGACACTGTCCATTCCGTTCAACTGCTCTTCCAAGTCCTTTGCCGTCTCTGACAGAATTACAATGTCATCGGCGAACCTCAAAGTTTTTACTTCGTCTCCATGAATTTTAATACCTACTCCAAATTTTTCTTTTGTTTCCTTTACTGCTTGCTCAATATACAGATTGAATAACATCGGGGAGAGGCTACAACCCTGTCTCACTCCTTTCCCAACCACTGCTTCCCTTTCATGCCCCTCGACTCTTATTACTGCCATCTGGTTTCTGTACAAATTATAAATAGCCTTTCGCTCCCTGTATTTTACCCCTGCCACCTTTAGAATTTGAAAAAGAGTATTCCAGTCAACATTGTCAAAAGCTTTCTCTAAGTCTACAAATGCCAGAAACGTAGGTTTGCCTTTTCTTAATCTTTCTTCTAAGATAAGTCGTAAGGTCAGTATTGCCTCACGTGTTCCAACATTTCGACGGAATCCAAACTGATCCTCCCCGAGGTCTGCATCTACCAGTTTTTCCATTCGTCTGTAAAGAATTCGCGTTAGTATTTTGCAGCCGTGGCTTATTAAACTGATAGTTCGGTAATTTTCACATCTGTCAGCACCTGCTTTCTTTGGGATTGGAATTATTATATTCTTCTTGAAGTCTGAGGGTATTTCGCCTGTCTCATACATCTTGCTCACCAGCTGGTAGAGTTTTGTCATGACTGGCTCTCCCAAGGCCGTAAGTAGTTCTAATGGAATGTTGTCTACTCCGGGGGCCTTGTTTCGACTCCGGTCTTTCAGTGCTCTGTCAAACTCTTCACGCAGTATCGTATCTCCCATTTCGTCTTCATCTACATCCTCTTCTATTTCCATAATATTGTCCTCAAGTACATCGCCCTTGTATAAACCTTCTATATACTCCTTCCACCTTTCTGCCTTCCCTTCTTTGCTTAGAACTGGGCTGCCATCTGAGCTCTTGATATTCATACACGTGGTTCTCTTCTCTCCAAAGGTCTCTTTAATTTTCCTGTAGGCAGTATCTATCTTACCCCTAGTGAGATAAGCTTCTACATCCTTACATTTGTCCTCTAGCCATCCCTGTTTAGCCATTTTGCACTTCCTGTCGATCTCATTTTTGAGACGTTTGTATTCCTTTTTGCCTGCTTCATTAACTGCATTTTTATATTTTCTCCTTTCATCAATTAAATTCAATATTTCTTCTGTTACCCAAGGATTTCTAGCAGCCCTCGTCTTTGTACCTACTTTATCCTCTGCTGCCTTCACTACTACATCCCTCAGAGCTACCCATTCTTCTTCTACTGTATTTCTTTCCCCTATTCCTGTCAATTGTTCCCTTATGCTCTCTCTGAAACTCTGTACAACCTCTGGTTCTTTCAGTTTATCCAGGTCCCATCTCCTTAATTTCCCACATTTTTGCAGTTTCTTCAGTTTTACTCTACAGGTCATAACCAATAGATTGTGGTCAGAGTCCACATCTGCCCCTGGAAATGTCTTACAACTTAAAACCTGGTTCCTAAATCTCTGTCTTACCATTATATAATCTATCTGATACCTTTTTGTATCTCCAGGGTTCTTCCACGTATACAACCTTCTTTCATGATTCTTAAACCAAGTGTTAGCTATGATTAAGTTGTGCTCTGTGCAAAATTCTACTAGGCGGCTTCCTCTTTCATTTCTTAGCCCCAATCCATATTCACCTACTATGTTTCCTTCTCTCCCTTTTCCTACACTCGAATTCCAGTCACCCATTACTATTAAATTTTCGTCTCCCTTCACTATCTGAATGATTTCTTTTATTTCATCGTACATTTCTTCAATTTCTTCATCCTCTGCAGAGCTAGTTGGCATATAAACTTGTACTACTGTAGTAGGTGTGGGCTTCGTATCTATCTTGGCCACAATAATGCGTTCACTATGCTGTTTGTAGTAGCTTACCCGCATTCCTATTTTCCTATTCATTATTAAACCTACTCCTGCATTACCCCTATTTGATTTTGTGTTTATAACCCTGTAGTCACCTGACCAGAAGTCTTGTTCCTCCTGCCACCGAACTTCACTAATTCCCACTATATCTAACTTTAACCTATCCATTTCCCTTTTTAAATTTTCTAACCTACCTGCCCGATTAAGGGATCTGACATTCCACGCTCCGATCCGTAGAACGCCAATTGAAATTTGGTATTTTCCTTAGTTTCAGCAAAGTATACCAACTTTCAGCAAAATCTAAGAGGGTGAGGTCAAATTCTTATTTAAAGTGTGATGATGTGACATGGAATGACCCTGTTACAACCTCTCGATACAACACAGCATCATCCGCAAAAAGCCTCAGTGAACTTCCGATGTCATCCACAAGGTCATTTATGTACATTGTGAATAGCAACGGTCCTACAACACTCTCCTGTGGCACACCTGAAATCGCTCTTACTTCAGAAGACTTCTTTCCATTGAGAATGACATGCTGCGTACTGTTATCTAGGAACTCTTCAATCCAATCACACAATTGGTCTGATGGTCCATATGCTCTCACTTTATTCATTAAATGACTGTGGGGAAATGTATCGAATGCCTTGCGGAAGTCAAGAAACACGTCATCTACCTGGGAACCCGTGCCTATGGCCCTCTGAGTCTCGTGGACGAATAGCGCGACTGGGTTTCACATGACCGTCTTTTTCGAAACCCATGCTGATTCCTACAGAGTAGATTTCTAGTCTCCAGAAAAGACATTATACTCGAACATAATACGTGTTCCAAAATTCTACAACTGATCGACGTTACAGATATAGGTCTATAGTTCTGCACATCCGTTCGACGTCCCTTCTTAAAAACGGGTATGACCTGTGCCCTTTTCCAATCCTTTGGAACGCTTCGCTCTTCTAGAGACCTACGGTACACCGCTGCAAGAAGAGGGGCAAGTTCCTTCGCGTACTCTGTGTAAAATCGAACTGGTATCCCATCAGGTCCAGCGACCTTTCCTCTTTGGAGCTATTTTAATTGTTTCTCTATCCCTCTGTCGTCTATTTCAATATCTACCATTCTGTCATCTGTGCGACAATCTAGAGAAGGAACTACAGTGCAGTCATCCTCTGTGAAACAGCTTTGGAAAAAGACATTTAATATTTCGGTCTTTAGTCTGTCATCCTCTGATTCAGTACCATTTTGGTCACAGAGTGTCTGGACATTCTGTTTTGATCCACCTACCGCTTTGACATAAGACCAAAATTTCTTAGGATTTTCTGCCAAGTCTATTCTGATTGGGCGTCCATACCCCACCAAGTGCAGTGTCGACGCGCTAACTGTTTCATATGAACCATCCCCCAGTGCTCTTACTGAAGTAACTGCAACTCTTCTTTTTGCAAAGTTTTAGGGACCAACACACGTGATAGTCCACTGCCATTTTGAACCAGAATTACACCTTTCTGTACAGCAAGGATATCGATGCACTACAGAGTTCTTTATGCTATACAAGGAACGAGGCCAAGATGTGTGAATGTATGTGAGCAAAATGTTCAGATCGGGATCAGTGTCTGTGGCCTGTGCAATTTTCCTTTAATTCAGAGGAAAGGATTGAAGAAATTCAGAATTCTGTGCTATGATGTGACAAGAAGATGCAGCAGAAGTGTCAGAGTCTGTGTCGGGACCAATCGAAAGATGTGAAAGCGCGTCCGAATTACAATGTTGAGCTGTCGGACAATACACAATCTCGTACTGGTATTGAGGCAACAACAGAGCAATTGCGTATGGCTAACAAATGACTGCATAGGATGTACTCCTTGACTGTTTGACATGACCAAGATACTGCAACTCAGGTTTTAAAAATCGCACTTGTCCAATCTTCACTTTAGTCCTGCATCAGATAACACACAAAACAAAGCACACAAATTTGCAGTATGTTCTTCAGGTGTACGATCTGCTACTACAATATCGTCCAAATAGTTTGAACAGTTTGGCACTTGTGCAGTCAGCTGTTCCAAATACTGTTGGAAAATGCTGGGTGCGGAAGCACTGCCAAAAGGCAAACACAAATATTTAAACAAGCCCAAATGAGTATTTATTACACACACTTTTTGAGACTCTTCATCAAGCAGTATTTGAAGATACGCATCGCACAAATCAATTTTTGAAAAATAGTGTCCAGTGCTTAATTTGTCCATGAGATCTGGGCATTGCAATGGATAAGTATCAGTCACAGTTTGTGGGTTGACTGTAAACTTAGTCAACACAGAGGCAAATGTGACGTGAAGGTTTGGGGAGCAAAACCAGTGGAATTTCCCATTGACTAGCTGATAGAGGCGCAATCACTTTGTTATCCGCAGTTCTTTAAGTTCAGCAGCGACTTTGTCCTGTAATTCAATGGGAACAGTTCTGGCCAGGCAAAATTTTGGCTGGGCATTATCTTTCAGAGTAAGATGTGCGACAAAATTGTTAGCTTTGCCTACACCTTCACAAAAGAGTTCCGGGAATTCTTTTAGCAAACTAGCTACACTGTCTTTTGCATTTCTTGCAGACACTGACAATACATTGTACTAATTATTAAAGCCAAACAAATCAAAAGAATCAAGACAAAATAAGTTCTCACACGCTAATGATTGTAGCACTGTAAAAGTCACTCTTCGCATAGCTATATATAGCAGGCAAAGTACATGTTCCTAGAATGGGAGTGTCTTGACTATTATAAGCCGTCAGCTGGTTGCTAGTTTTAGACAGGCATGGAGAGCCTAACAGTTCATATGTGTGACAATTGAGCAATGTGACAAAGACACCCGTGTCCAACTGAAATTTCACACATTTACCTCAAATAAGTAAATGAGCAAAAAGTTTGTTTCACTTATGTATTACTGACAAAACTGCATGCTTGCTACTTGCAGACTTGGAATATACTGCATTAATGACATGGGCCGTGCAACTAGATTTTTGTGAGTGGGCCGAATTCTTATGTGTGTTCCATTGCAAACATATGGATTGTACATGTCCTTTCCTACCACAAGCATAACACCGAGCTTGTCAGGAGGGACAGTCTTGGCATTTGTGCCGTGAGTAACACTTAGGGCAATTAATTCTGTTCGCTTGTTTAGCGAACTGCTTACGCAGTGTGGAAAGTTGGTTAGTCGGTGTAGCTAGTGCACACTGCCAGTGTGGAAAGGGGTGATCACAAGGAAGGGACTCAACCCGACAAATAGCTGGCTGCTCAGATGTATGAGCTGACTAGGCACCGTAATCTTACTGCTCAAGTATTTGCACTACCTGCTGAAATAATGGATCAGACTGTTTCAAAATCTGTTCTCTGAGTTTGACATTAGGTACATTGAACACGATCACATCACGAAACCTAACGTCTGAATATAAAGCACTGCTAGCACATTTGAATTTGCGTTTCCTTGTCATACCCTGCAAATCTGTTACCCCCTCGCGATAAGTTTGTTCTGACGGTCGTTTTGCAATTGAAGAATTGATACCTAGTTGCTACCACATTCACTTGTTCATAAAATTTGTTAGTGAGCCTACCTTTGCATCGTAAGCAAGTTCACTCGGAGTGGCGTTAGGAAAGAGTATCTGAATTAATCAGAACACTGCACTTCCTACCATGGATAATGGATATGGAAGTTTCACAGTACCTGGGACGTTGTGAGCTAGCATATGGGCATCGAACTGGTGCGGCCACTCAAGCCATTCTTCTTCCTGTTTACTAAATTTTTGAAAAGCAGCTGTAGTAGGCAGTGCTTGTTCTGTTGGGCGCATAGCATTGTTCAGTAGCTGCTGCAGCATGTTGAGTAGTGCTGAGATCTGCTGTGTCTGAAACTGAAACATCTGCGTTAGCTGTGTGGCATCTAACATTTGCAGCTGTGGCACCTGAGCAGAGGACGGGACAGGTGGGGCGGACATGTTGGAAGACACAAATGTAACAAATAGACAAAAATATGTACAAACAGAAGTTATACAATGCCCACCTGAAAACACAAATTAACAAAAGAAAAATTCCGTGGCTGTCGGGCACTGAGGTTGGAGGAGGATACTTGTCACCAATTGTTGGATCTTGTCCACTCGTCTCATATAGGGCACCTAAGGGATGCTGCATTCTCAGAATGCTCTACAACAATGTTCAGTGTTCAAACAAGCAACAGATATGGATCACTATGATCTGATAATATAGCACTCTCTGCTATGCCATGCTAATGCGGTCCACTAATGTCCATATACTGAGCCAATCAGAGTAATAATGTCCGGCCAAGGCTGGCAGAAGCAGCTCTTATATTCTCTTCTTGCAGGTGTCACTCCTGTCGTGGTTGGTCCTAATCAGCGCACCATTGGCCGATGGTGTTTCAGCACCTTCTCTGGTCTTGCGTTCTTCATCTTCATTCTGGCACTTGTTTTTATCCCAGAACAGTATGAATATCAGGAGCTCAAATGGAAAACCAGTCCTAAGCAAAGAAGGGAAAACTGAAAGGTGGATGGAGTAAATATGAACTTGAAGGCAATATTGTAGAAGGGGAAGAGGTTGTAGATGAAGATAGCATGGGAGATATGATATTGTGAGAAGGATTTGGCAGAGCACTGAAACACCTAAGTCAAAAAAAGGTTGTGACGGTAGATGACATTCCAACAGTGCTGCTGATAGCCTTGGAGAGCCAGCCATGAAAAAATTCTCCTGTCTGGTGTGCAAGATGTGTGAGACAGACAAAGTACCATCAGACTTCAAGAAGCCTCCTAATAATTCTAGTTCCAAAAAGAGCAAGTGCTGACGGCTGTGAATATTACCAAAATATCAGTTTAATAAGTCATGTTTGGAAAATACTAACATAAATTCTTTATAGATGAATGGAAAACCTTATAGAAGTCAACCTCGGGGAAGATCAGTTTGAACTCTAAAGAAATGTAGGAACATGCAAAGCAATACTGACCCTATGACTTATCTTAGAAGATAGGTTAAGGAAATGCAAACTTACACTTGTAGCATTTGAGAAAGCTTTTGACAGTGTTGACTGGAATACTCTCTTCAAAATTCTGAAGGGGCAGAATACAGGGAGTGAATGGCTATCTACAATTTTTACAGGAAGCAGACAGTAGTTATAAGAATCGAGGGACATGAAAGGGAAGCAGTGGTTGCGAAGGAAATGAGGCAGGTTTGTAGCCTATCCCAGACGTTATTCAATCTGTACGTTCAGCAAGCAGTAAAGGAAAACAAAGAAAACTTTGAAGTGGGGTTTAACAGTCCAGGATTGAGAAATAAAAACTTGAAGTTTGTCAACTTCCTTGTAATTCTGTCACAGACAGGAAAGGACTTGGATGTGCAGTTGAATGGAATGGGACAGCGTCTTGAAAGGAGGATGTAAGATGAACATCAACAAAAGACAAACAAGGATAATAGAATGCAGTCAAAATATATCTGATAATGCTGAGGTTATGCTACAGAAGAATGCTGAAGATTGGAGGGATAGCTCACATAATTAATGAGGTTGTACTGTATAGAACTGGATGGAAAGAAATTTGTGACACAACCTGACTTGAAGAAGGTGCCATGAGAGGATTTAGAATTTTGACCGTGTGTGTGTGTGTGTGTGTGTGTGTGTGTGTGTGTGTGTGTGTAATGGACAAAGGTATCGGACTATAATTTTGAATATGGTGAAATTAACAGAAAAACTAAATGGACTTAAACCTTGGGGGTTAATGAAAGTGGTAAAATCATAAGTGAATGGGAAAAAAATGAATGGTCGCCAGCCCAATTAGGCACATTAATTTAGAAATATATGTTTAAGTGAACTGAATATTGGTTATTGAAGTTACTTTTGTTGAAATTTCCCTTTGAATATCACACAGGATACAAACTGACACAGTGCACTCTAAACTGTGTATAGCAGTAGTTACTAATAAAACACACACACACACACACACACACACACACACACACACACACCAGTGAATTAAAGGAAGCAAATTTGCACCAAGCTCATACTAATGACAGTTACAGTCAAGATCATTACTTAATCAGATACTGAAATGTTACTGCATGAAGTGCAAAACTAAATTTGGACATGAGGAGCTTTTATCTTAACAACTGACATGAAAAAAAAGATGAATAATATTATAAATACACTGTTTAAACTACTCTATATATATATATCAGTTTTCCTTAGCGACAGTAATAGCTCAGTTTTCTTTTTTAATAAGTGGAGAATATTATGGGGACCCATAAACTAGTATAGGTTCACTAGTCAACACTCTCTGATTATTACCGTAGAAAATTCTAATTCAAAAAGCTAATCATTCACTTCACTTGGAGTAGTTCATAATTTACTTTGCAAGACAATAAAATCCAACACTGGACTTAATTAATTTCTAAAAAGAAACCGTTCATAAAAGAAATCAAAACCACACTATTTTTCTTTTTATCACCTGTGAAGCAGGTATTCTAGACAATAATATTTACACAATCTTGCACTGTGATGCTACAAAACTATATTTTGTAATAAACTAAGGATACTTTAGCAAAAGCGTATCCAACTTCACTTTTGTGGTTTTAACTTTAACTTTTACTACTACTTTTATATTAGACAAAAAAAAATCACTTTTAAACACTTGAATGCAAGAATTGTTCATTTTAAATCGGGATACTCAGTTTTAGTAGCACTTAGGTGAGAGCCCGCATAGGTTTGTGATCAGGATAGAAAATATGATTCTGGACACGGATTTCTAATGTGAGGAAAGTATGAAGCTAGTGAAGCAATGGCAAAGATTGGTGGCAGTGACATGGCGGCTAACTGTGTTCACAGCTCTTGATGTTTGAATGCTCTATAAAATATCTTCTTGGCGTTGGATTTTTAACATATTAGAGTCATTTTTAACATATTAGAGTCATTCCTTTAAGCCGAGAATATCAAATAGTAGCCAGACCCACATCTGAGGCAAATCCTTTGTAAAGCAGCTTACAATTGTCTCTCTTAGCCCTGTCGAAGTGTACCGTGCTATGGCTAGCCACATACTGGTACCGTTCACACCAAGGATCTGGCCAGTTTGACTGCCAAAACCACCTCTTACATCACGCCATTCCACTTCTGTTGCTGGGGGACGTCCCTACAGCTTTTACATGTTACAGTTACAAGTGCCCTAAGCATGAACCAGCTTTCAATAAACATTTTCTTTTTATGAACATAGACACATTATAATAATTTATCATTTTAACATATCCTTTCTACAAAACTTAAGTTTCTTGCCATAGCTCAAGGACTTTGGTTTTTAAAGAATATACACTCCTTAATTGCAGATACACAGTTACATAATATAAACCCACTTCTAATCGATATAAATGTTACATAGGGTACACTCTTAAGACATCATGGGATTACAAATTTAGTATTGGAGGGAAGAGAGAGTGTGTGCGCGAGTGTGCAGTTAAGTGTTTGCTACCTGTAATTGTGGCCAGGGGCTTTGCTTTGGCTACTTGCTCTCCTTCTTGTAGCATATTGAGTCAACTCTAGATGGATTAAAGTTATTTGACTGTCGATTTGGAAGCTTTAAAAGTCAAGATTCCAGTAAATCTGGTTTATTGATTTGTGAAGAAAGCATTATTCTGAGCATGGATGAATATTATTGACAGATTACACTGTCTAGTCATATTAATGTGACCACTGCTTATGTTTGATATGTGCAGTAACCAATCACAGATGGCAGGTGGCAACATTAGGAGTGAAGGCTATATAAAGTGTGTCAGGGAATGGAAAACAGTGCGGTTGTCATAATGCAGAAACGAAGCGATTTATCTGTCATCCAGAAGGGCATGGTCATTGGATTTTGGGCCAAGGTAGGCAGCATTTCTGAAACAAGTAAGTTTGTAAACTCTCCATGTGTCACTGTGGTTAAAGTATACCATGCCTAGCAAAATGGCATTATTCACGCAGTGGGAACTGTGGTACACCAGTGGCCATAGGTGTCAGAGGTGAATGATAGCTGTAGGGATGTGTACATGCAAATAGGTGTGCTGCTGTTGAGCAACTGACAGCAACAACATTTGTCTTATAAATTAACATATTTATTGTGCTTTAAAATAGCATACCAATTATTTTCCATGTATAAATTTTGCCCTCAGTCCATCAAAGTTACTATTGCTATGTTATATTATATATAATTAATAAATCAAATATCATTCATTTCTGATTTATTATTCTTTCCCTTGCTAACATATCTTTTGTCATGTATATCTCCCATGTTGGATGATGTCTCTGGCTCTATTAAATACATCAGATATTCCTACAAATGCCACCCACAGGCTGTCCTGCATGGCAGTGCAAGTAAAATGCTTTCAAAATCTGACTCACTACTGCTAGTGCGTATCTTGCAGCAAAAATATTTGTGAGGAAAGGATAACCCAATGTAATAAACTATGCACTGTGATGAGGATGCTTCACAAGCAGTCTCTGATGACCTTGTCATTGAATGGCCTTCATATTTTAATCTTCCTTCCTTTACAACTAAAAACATGAAGAAAATGCACAAAGTAGTGTTAGTTGATAATTGATTTAAGATTTATTTGATAGCTGGTATTGTAAAGATGTCAGAAGGGGGAGTACAGTATGTATTACATGTAGACTTAATTATAATAGGTGCAGTATATGCTGAATGTTGAACAGTAGGAGATTTACAAATGATTTTCTGTGCAATGTGTAGGCTGTTTTAAATTGAATCCAACTGACTCATACTGTAGATGGGATATTCATTCAACAGTTCATGCAATAAATAAAACAGCAATGAAGTAGTTTATCAGATGAGATGGTCCTGCACCAAAAAAGGCAAATTAATTTTAATCTGCTTAAGATGTTGTGGTGTTTATTTTCTAAGCTCCAAAAAGAATCTCTTCTTCTTGATTAATTTTCAAAGGATTAAAAAACAGGCAAATACAATCCAAATCTTCCATACCAACTATATGAAAATACACATATTGCAGAACAATAAAACGTCATCTTTCATCATCAGCCCATTCATTAGATTTGGCACTCTTTTCATTTGCTGCATTCTCAAATCCAAAGAAATTTTCGGTTGTCAATGACTAATGTAGAGTTATGTGGGTCACGCTGTGTTGTGACAGTAATAAACCTCTGTATATACAATGTCGTAATCTTTATGAAGAAGAACCTACAAGATGTGAAACATAGAGAAAATGTACATTGTTACAACACAAGAAGCATCACACACATATACACGCCTTACCACAGATTATCAAAATCAATAAATAGCTATGAAGTCACAGGGCACAAATTATTTAATAAGCTGCCACATGCTATACAGGATCTTCCTGAACATACATTTAAAGAAAGACTGCATGAATGGTTTATTGTCCACCCGTTCTATGATATCAATGAATTCTTCAACTGTAAAATGCAGTAATCCAACAGATGACCCACTGTACATTTATTGTAACATAAGTTAAAATATTTCAGTAGTCAATACCTTATCACACTGTATTATAAATTGTAACTTCATTTGACGTTGTCAATTGCTGTAATGGCCTAAAGACAATAAAATCTTTATTATTTTTATTTTTATTTTTATTTTTATTGATTTTTGAGCTTTTCCTCATTACAGAGGTTTATCTCCAACATAATAATTTACTTGGAAATTACAATATAAACAATAACCGTTCTTAAACTATATTCTCAAAATATTTCTCCAGGTGTTTCGATCTTGTGTGTCTTCTTCCTCTGCACCCATTCTCCTCATTGTGTGCTGTACATTTTAGATCCAGGTGGTCATAGGGCGTCTTCTTCTTCTTCTTCTTCTTCTTCTTCTTCTCCCCTCCGGTTCCCACTCCAGTATCAATTTTGGTATTCTGGTTTTCTCCATACGTCGTACATGCCCGTACCACTGTAATTTCTTCCTATCCATTACGTCATATATTCTTTCTTTCATTTCCATTCTCCTTATTACTTCGGTGTTCCTTATCTTTTCTATCCTGGAGATTCTTGCCGATCTTCTCCAAAAGTCCATCTCTAGAGCTTGTAATTTTTTAATGTGCTTCATGTTAATTGTCCAGGTCTCCGTTCCATACAGAACCACACTCTCTAATATGGATTTGTATATTAGTTTTTTAGTTCTGCTCATTACATTTCTGCTCCATAAGACTGAGTTAAGCATCCCAATGACCCTCCGTCCGCTACTAATTCTTTTATTGATTTCTGATTCTGATTTTCTCTCGATTTCTAAAATGGATCCCAAATAACAGAAAGTGTTTATCTTTTTGATTTTCATTCCTTCAGTGTATAGCTCATCTGAATCATTAGTCAAGTATTCTGTTTTTTGGTAATTAATCTTCAAACCCCAAGTTTTGTATGCTATTGCTAGTTGATAGCACATATAGTTAGCATCCTCCCCATCTTGTGCTACGACTACTTGATCATCAGCAAATAATAAAAGATGTAGGTAAACTCCATCTCTTATTTCTAATCCCATACTATTACATTTACTAGACCATGTTCTAAGGCTAATATCTATATAGATTTTAAATAATGATGGTGACATGGGACAGCCCTGTAAAAGGCCTTTGCTTGTTCTAAATTTCTGTGAAAGTTTATTACCAACATTCACTTGGCAAATGTTATCTTTATACAGCTGTTGTATTATTTTAATCAAGGAAGGGTTTATGTTTGCCATACATAGTGCTCTCCAAAGTAATTTTCTTGGAACAGTATGATACGCTTTTTCTAGATCTATGAAAATTAATCTTATATTTTTTTTATTTTTCCCCAATGTTTCTCCAAAATCTGTCGTAATGTGAAAATATGGTCTGCACATGATCTCCCAGCCGTGAATTCACATTGTTCTTCTTGGGTTCTAAAATCTGCTTCCAGTTTGTTTTTAATTACTTTCGCAAAAATTCTCATTAATGTGCTTGTAACACAAATTCCTCGATAGTTTGAACAAATTTTGGGATCCTCTTTCTTAAATATTGTATTAATGTAACCTAGCTTCATCTCGTTGGGTATTGACTCTCCATGTATCATTTTGTTGAAGAGCTGTGTTATCAGTTTCACAATTTTGTCACCACCATATTTCAGACACTCCAGATTGATATTGCCTGGTTCTGGTGATTTACCATTCTTTCCTGTTCTCAATGCCTGAAGTACTTCACTTTCTAAAATCTGGATCTCGTCATCTTCACGTCCTTTATCTTCCCCTGTTCCTTCTTCTAGATATTCTTCTCTGTCCTCATTTAATAATTTTTGGAAATACTCATCCCATTCCTTTTGTGTTATCAGTTGCAGATTAGTTTTGCTTTTCGTGTCCTGTCGAAGCCCTTTCAATACTGTCCATGCTTCTTTTGCTCTCCCAAATCCTAATTTGCTATTCACCTTGGCACATGTTCTTTCCCATGCTTCATTTTTTGCCATCCTTATTTTTTCATCACTTCATCACTTCATTCTTCTTTTCCTTGTATATTGATCTTGTTTCTTCTGATTTATCATTCAACCACTGAAGGAACGCATTTTGTTTTTCTCTAACAAGGACCTCTAGTTCCTCTGACCACCACTCTGCTGCACGGTCGTGGTTGCTATCTTTTTTTACCCAACACCTCTGTTGCTATGATTTTCACATTAGGTTTTATATAGTCATATATTTCCTCTGTACTTCCTTCAAATTATTCAACCAGTTTCCTTTCCATCCTGGCCGCAAAGAGCGTTTTGATACTTTCATCTTGTAGGCTGTCAATATTAAAAGGCAAATTTTCATCTTTCTCAGTCTGGTTCGTTTTATTTATGTTACTTGTACCACTCCTTGCATTCTTCCATGGCCAGAAAGACTTCATTTTAACTAGATAGTGGTCTGATCCACACTGGGCTCCTCTATAAGATCTGACGTCTACTGCTTTGAAACTACTTGTTTGCCTAATGATAATATAATCTATTATAGAACGAAGTTCTTTGGCGTTCTTTTGCCAAGTACATTTATGAATGTCCTTATGTTTGAAAAATGTTTTGGTAATTTTTAGATCAAATTGTTCACAAATTGCAATCAATCGTTCCCCATTGTCATTATATTCATCTTCTCCATGTTTTCCTACTACTCTACAAGATTCTCTAATTCCTACCCTTCCATTCAGATCTCCCATGATAATCAGTTCCTTTCTTCTTGGGATTTTTTCAATAGTCTCCCTGAGGGTGTCCCAAAATTTATCCTTCTCCTTATCTTTTGTGTCGTTCGTGGGTGCATATACGCCAATAATCGCAACTTCTCTTGCAAGTAATGTCATTTCAACAGTTATAATACGTTGATTGATGAATGTCCAATTTGTGATTCTTCCTTTCCATGATTTTTTTATCATAATGGAGACTCCTGCTTTCGCTCTTACTGCTTTTGATACCCCACTCCAGATATGTACATAATTATCCAGTTCTTCTTCTCCTTGGCCTTTCTTCTTTGTTTCAGAGAGTATGACCACATCCTTATTATTATTATTATTATTATTATTATTTTAAAATTTACTACATTAGTTGGCTACATAAGGACAATGAGAAGTGTGCAATAATTATGGCAGTTGCAGCCTTTTTTCTGTCAGTGTGCTGTATATACAGAATTGACATAATGTGCTTGGAGAACAAATCTGCAGTCACTGGTTTCCATCTTGATTGCATTAGTTTTTTTTTAACTTACCAGTTTTGATCCAACAATAACCATCCTCATGTCTGAGTTTACCAGCTACAAAAGGGGTTGGGTGTTGTGTTGTCGTCATCATCATCTCATCCCCATCAACACTTAAGTTGTTGAAGTGGCATCGACTCAAAAGACTTGCACAAGGCAACCGGTCTAACCGACGGTTGGCCCTAGCCTCACGACATTCCATTATTATTATTATTATTATTATTATTATTATTATTATTAATTTTTGTAGCCACATAATGTATTATGTTTATCTTTCCTCATATTTAACTTACACGACTCATATTTGGTTACAATCTACTGTTTTTTTTCCATTTGATAGCATAATTTCCATGTTACAATTTTCTTTTAAAAGTTTTTGTATATCTGTAGCCTCTTTCTGATAGTATTTTACATGTATATGTTTCTAGAAACATTGTTATTGATTTTACAGCAAAATATCAAAGCATCTGCCAAGAATATTCCAGCAGAGTAGAGGAAATAAAAAAATCACGAAGTCCTGATGCTGATTCTCATCAACCAAAGAATAAAAATCCTCTTATTGGACTTCTTTCTGAATACAACTCGGATTCTGAATCTGAAGAAGCTGAAAATACTGCATCACATAATAATGCACCACCAACACCATCAGCACCTAAAAAGCAGCTTACTGATGAACTATCGTATTTTCTGCAGGTATGTGTTAACATTAAATATTAGTGAGATCAACAGATGTTTGCTTATGGGCTTTTCCTTTTATTTTTTAAATTTATTTCAGTTCTTTCTTATTTATTGCTGCAGAAGTATCAGTTTTCTGTGCAACAGCCACTTTAGCTGCAGAATTTGAAATATGTTTCAATTTCTGACATAGGCAATTGAATTAGGCACACCACCCTAGTAGAATGAGTTGGGAGTCCTCATCAGTATAAGAGGAGTAATCACAAAGTTTTTAATTATCACCTTGACAAAATAACGTTACCTATATAAATTTTTCTTGTTTATTGTTACATGTTTGCAGTCCTGATGCAAATTGAAATTCCAGTGTCACAGCACTGTAACACTCTGCTAGAGGACCAAAACAAAATATTGCAGCCCATCTCGACTTTATCAATGAACTGATCCATTTTGCTTTTTTCTCACTAGTGGTGTGCTGTGGTGCAGGAATTTCAATGTGTATCACGAATGCAGACATGTTTCCGGAAAAAAAGTATATATATATATATATATATATATATATATATATATATATATATATATATATATAGAGAGAGAGAGAGAGAGAGAGAGAGAGAGAGAGAGAGAGAGAGAGAGAATTATTTGACTTTACTTTTCTGAAGTGACAGTTCTGTGAATTTGGCTCCAACTCACTACCCAGAGCTGGAAGTAAACATTTAAATGTCCAACACTTGAAGAACTGTTTTCCAATGCAGAACCCTACTTCTTGGCTTTACACTGTTGTCCCCGTTGGCACATCGGCGAGATCTTCATTGAGGGACTGCAAGCATTGGTGCACCTCTCATCGATGGAAACTGTCCACAGTGGTTCCTGGGTTTCCTGAAATAACTATGTTCCAGGAAGAGATGTACTGCCCCCTAGTAAGTCGTGACAAGATGTAGGCGTGGTCTTGTGGTGTGACCTGCGATCTCATATAGCTATTTACCTGGTGGTCCGTAGCTCTTGGTGTGCCTCTCAGTGGTCTAAGGATATACTTGAAAATCCCACGTGGCTGCTACGGACTACATGAGTGTTGCTTTCTGTGGCTCACTAATTATAGCTGGTTTGTGGCGCCTGGTGCCCCTGGACACTATGGCAGTTAAAATATTGGAATGAGAAACAGAGTGACTCATTTAATGTGTTGTCTATATCCAAGTGTTTATCTATAAAAGCAACTAAATTGTTGAAAAATTTCATTTGAACCATTTCGTAATACTTTTGCAGAAATTCCACAGGAGATAACTGCAATTACAGCTCTGTATGGGTTATAATTTATGTGACTTTGCCATCATAGTTACATGTTTGGTAATTCTATTTCTTCTCTATTCTCAAAATATTGATTCTTGCCAGAGTAAGAGATTTCTTTCTGTGGTACATCTTGCTTTATTTTAGCTTATGGTGTATGTCTCTGACATTATTTGTTGAAGTCCTACATATTTTCTTTCAATCCAGTTTAGCATCACTCCATCAGAGAAAAAGCACTAAGGGATTGATGTGAAAGCTTTGTAAATGATCTACATTTTCAAAAAAGTCTTCCAATGAGTTTCAGATGTATTTAAGAACTCCTTTCATCTATCTGTGCAGATCAATTAAGTTTGGACATTTTTCCAAAATGTGTTTGTTAAAATTCAGTTATGCTCTACACCTCAAAAAAGTTTTTAATGTCGTCCACGGGAGTATGATGAAATTAATGGCAAAATAAAATCAAAACTGTTGTCCAGTATTTTGGAATGTAGAAGTTACTACTGTATTTAACCTCTGAGTTTAGTTTGGTTTCCAAAGAGAATTAGGTGTTTTCTTCTCAAGTTTGTTTCCAAAAAGGAAGACCTACTTATTCATCTTATTTTTGTCAGCACTTTCAAACTATTTAAGAAGGGCCCATGTATTAGAGTATATAACAGTCTTAGAGTAAACAAACGTTGTCAGTGACAAACTTTTCGGATTTTCAACAAGACTATCGACTAAACTGGTTATGTATTGATATTTACAGATGATATACTAGAATAAATAAATTAGAAATTATTCCAACTATGAATATTTTATGACTTTTCCAGTTTTGGATTTAACTGATTAAATACGTTCATTAGGGTGCTTTTCAAGCTCACCATTAAAGGTTTTTCTTTTATTTGCATATTGTTCCAGTAATTGCGAAAAGTTCGTTTTGTTTATATTTCGCGGCTTTGCCTTACTTTCCGAGTGTGCATACTTAGCGTTATACCGCAATTTTAAGTGCATTTGGTATAGATTAACTAATTAAATACATTCTTTAGTGTGCTCTTCAAGCTTGCCATTAAAGGTTTTTCTTTTATTTACATATTCTTCCCTTATCACAAAAAGTTCATTTTGGTTACATTCGGCTGTTTAGGCCTAATTTTTGATCGTGCATATTTAGCATTATACCACAAGTTTAAGTGCATTTGGTAATAGTTTACTTACATATTAGTTTCCAAAACATATTTAGTGTCCTTTTGCATTTGTATTTAATATATCATTGTTATGGCTTAGTAAATCTCTTAACCAATTTCCAATCTACCATGGATACTAAGTGTGTGAGCTGCAGTAGGAAAATTAGTTCAGGGGTTTTGTGCAGCTGTTGTGACAGGTGATTTCATTGGGGAAATTGTAGTGACCTGGGAATTGGGGAAGCAAATGAGACTCTTCCATTCTCTTCCAGGGTTTGCTCAAGAGATAGGATTATAGCTGAACAGGAGAAGAAAATTAGAGCCCTTCAGGCTGATTTGGACATGGTAGCTGGGAACAGGGGCTACAGAAAGAGGACAGTGTCTGACAGTTTCTCAATTGGCACAACCAATAGATTTGCCTTGCTACCACAGTTAAGTAAGGAAGAGGCTCCAGTAGAAGTAGATGTAGTTAAGATGCAACAGAATCTCACTAGGAAACCAACTGTTTCAAAAAAAAAAAAAAAAAAAAAAAAAAAAAAAAAAAAAAAAAAAAAAAAAAGTAGAAAGTAAGAGAAAAGTTCTGTTGCTAGGTAGCAGCCATGGAAGAGGTGTGGGCCAGATTTTGCAGGAAAAATTAGGTGACAGGTACCAGGTCACAAACTTTTTCAAGCCAAGTGCAAATCTTAGTCAGGTGGTAGAGGATACAGGTTCCTTGTGCAAGGGATTCACAAAGGAGGATCATGTGATGAGAGTGGGTGGAGTGGGAAACAGTAATGATAGGGGGCAGGGCTACAGCATGGACTGTGACCTGGTGAAAATAGCCTTGGCAATGACACATACCAGTGTTGGGCTGGTGCCTGCTTTCGTGCGGCATGATAAGCCCCAGTTGAACCGCTCTGTCAGGAGGGTAAATATGGAGTTGGATCAGTTGCGTAGTGCGGACACTCTGTCAGACATTGGATTGGTTCCTGTCGAGGCTATTGATAGGGGGGATTTCACAAGGCATGGCCTACATCTCAAATAGGAAAGGGAGGGGTAAATTGGCAGGGTTGTTAGCGAAATCCATAAGGGGGGACACTAGTACTCATGGATGTACCTCTTTTTTAGACTAATATCAGTGTCCAATGAGAAGTTCAGGCAGGCAGGTGCTAAAGAGGTCCAAAACTCACAAATTCTCACAACAGGAAAGTAAATAATAATGTTACCACATTTAACCAAAATATTGGTGGAGTAAAGAAAAAAGTAGATTCTCACAAAAGTAAAGTAAAAAATAATGTTACCATTTTTCACCAAAATATTCCGGGATTGAAGAATAAAGTAGATGAGCTCCTGGTTTGTTTAGATGACATTGAATCTGATAATGCAATAGATATACTGTGCCTGTCTGAGCATCACATTGCGTCTGATATGGAAAAGGTAAATTTCAGTGGTTATAAACTAGCTGCACATATGAGTAGAGAGAATAAAGTGGGAGAAGGAGTTGCCATATATGTCAAAAGTTATCACTGTGTAGAAAGCTTAGATACAAAAACGTTTTGTCTAGAGCAACATATAAGAGCATGTGCCTGTCAACTTAAACTGAAGGAGGGCTCTTTTATAATTGTAACAGTATATAGGTCCCCTTCAGGAAACTTTCATTTATTCCCGGAAAACTTGGATGCCTTGTTGTGCTGTCTATCAGATAGGGGAAAGCAAATTATTATTTGTGGGGACTTCTATGTTGATTCACTGAAAGAGTGTAATAGGAAGAATGACCTGGAAGTCTAGCTCGGTTCTTTCAATTTGACATCTTTCCTTAATTTTCCTAATCGGGTAGTGAAGGACAGCAGCACATTGATAGATAACACTTTTATAGACCAAGATAGGTTTAAAAACATAAATTCTTGTCCTGTTGAGAATGGGCTTTCTGATCGTGATGCTCAGCTAGTTACAGTATATGACATAGGTCCATTCAGTAATTCAAAACTACCCTCCAAAGTTGTGCGTTCAATTAATGACTCAACAATTAGAAATTTCAGAGAAAATCTTCAGCAGTTAGACTGGGATAAGGTGTACAAGGAACCCGATGCTAATTTAAAATATAACTTATTTCATGATACACTTGTAAGAGAATTTGAAAACTGTTTCCCCAAGAAAGTAGTTAACTCTAATTATAAGAAACCATGCAAAAAACCTTGGCTTACTAAAGGAATAAAAATATCTTGTAACCACAAAAGGGAACTGTATCTAACAACAAGAAAGAGTAATGAACCAGAAACAACCAAATATTATAAAAACTACTGTGCTACATTAAGAAAGGTTATTAAAAAGTCCAGAAGCACGTGCATCATGTCTGAGATTAATACCTCTGATAACAAAATCAAAACAATTTGGAATATTATTACGAGGGAGACAGGACAACCAAGAGTACAGTCTGACGGTATCACCATCAAAGTGAATGGAAACTTGGTAAACAAGAAGCCGGAAGTCAAAAACATTTTGAATAATCATTTTTTAAATGATGTAGAGAAAATAAGATCTAAATGTTCATTAGAAGAAGCAAGGAAGTTAATGGAAGAGGCCTTACCCACACCATTTGATACAACTGAAATTCTACCCACCTCTCCTTCTGAAATTAGGAAGATAATAAACTCTCTCAAGAATAAAAGCTCACATGGAATTGATGGCATTTCCAGCAGGATAATAAAAGCTTGTTACCAAGAAATAAGTGGGAGTCTTAGCCACATATGTAATAGCTCTCTGAAGCAGGGCATTTTCCCAGATAGACGGAAGAATGCCATTGTTATACCAGTGCATAAAAAAGGGGATACAACTGATGTCAACAACTACCGCCCATCTCTCTTCTGACTGCCTTATCAAAAATTCTTGAAAAAGTTATGTATTGTAGAGTAGCTTCACACCTTTGTAAAAATAAAGTTTTAACTAAATGTCAGTTTGGTTTCCAGAAGGGTTTCTCAACGGAAAATGCTATATATACTTTCACTAATGAAATATTAAATGCTCTGAGTAACCGAAAGTCACCCGTTGGGATTTTTTGTGATATATCAAAGGCTTTTGATGGTGTAAATTGTGGAATACTTCTAGATAAGCTCAAATATTGTGGTATGAATGGGACAGTGCTCAAATGGCTTAAATCATACCTAATTGGAAGAGTGCAGAAAGTTGAAATAAACAGTTTACATAATATGTAAAAAACTGGTGATTTCTCAAACTGGGGAACAATCAAGAATGGGGTGCCACAAGGTTCGGTCTTGGGTCCTCTGTTGTTCTTGATATGTATTAATGACTTGCCATTCTGTATTTACAAAGATGCAAAGCTGGTACTTTTTGCCGATGATACAATTATAGCTATCACACCCGACAGACAAGAATTAACTGGTGAAATTGTAAACGATGTGTTTCAGAAAATCATTAAGTGGTTCTCTGCAAATGGGCTCTCATTAAACTTTGACAAAACACAGTATGTACAGTTCCACACAGTAAATGGAATGACCCCATTAATAAATATAGACTTCAATCAGAAATTTTTAAATAAGGTAGAATACTCAAAACCTCTAGGTGTATGCACTGATGAGGGGTTGAACTGGAAAATACACACTGAGGATCTACTGAAACATTTGAGTTCAGCTACTTATGCTATTAGGGTCATTGCAAAGTTCGGTGATATACGTCTGAGTAAATTAGCTTACCACGCCTATTTTCAGTCTCTGCTTTCGTATGGCATCATATTCTGGGGTAACTCATCATTGAGTAAAAGAGTGTTCTTTGCACAAAAGTGTGTAATCAGAATAATTGCTGGAGCGCACCCAAGACCATCCTGCAGACACTTATTTAAAGAGCTAGAAATCTTCACTGTAGCCTCACAATATATATATTCATTTATGAAATTTGTTATTAACAATCCGAAGGAATTCAAAAGTAATAGCAGTGTACATGGCTACAACACTAGGAGAAAGGATGATCTTCACTACTCAAGGTTAAATCTAACTTTGGCTCAGAAGGTTTTAAATTATGCTGCCACAAAAGTCTTTGGTCACTTACCTAATAGCATCAGAAGTCTGACAGATAGCCATATAGCATTTAAATGTAAATTAAAAGAATTTCTTAATGGCAACTCCTTCTACTCATTAGATGAATTTTTGGATATAGTAAGTGGGTAATTTCCCAACCCCACAAGAAAATAATTTAAAAAATTAAGAATATTGAGTCTCGTGTAATATTTTGTCTTATGTTATATCTTGTATAGACACCTTTTATTAACCTGACACGGTCCACATGATTATAAAGTGACGTATTCAGGATCTATGGAACAAGTACTAATCTAATCTAATCTAATGATGTCTTCATGCAGAAGTCAACATATTGTGATCTAATCAACCTAGAAGGTTCATAGATTTCACTTTATCTGCAGCCCCATAATTAGTGCATAAGAATATTGAGTCTCATGTAATATTTTGTCTAATGTTATATCTTGTATAGACACCTTTTATTATCCTGACACGGTCCACATGATTATGAAGTGACGTATTCATGATCTATGGAACAAGTACTAATCTAATCTAATCTAATGATGTCTTCATGCATAAGTCAACACATTGTGATCTAATCAACCTAGAAGGTTCATAGATTTCACTTTATCTGCAGCCCCATAATTAGTGCATATCTGTTCCATGTCTGTCACATAGAAAAGGGCTCCGTAAATTTCAAGTTGGCATGGAGTGCCATGGGATCCTCCGTTGTTTCAACAGACATGAATAATCTTTCACTTCTACTGTCATGCAATGCAGATTTAATGCTTTTGCAGAAGACACAAGTATAGGAAAAGTAGTCATATTTCTGTTATGGAAAAGGCAGCTCAATTGTAAAATGTCAGAAGATAGTTATAGGTGAACTGAATGTCATAAAACCTTGCAACTTTGTACTTTTACACATACAGTTTAGAATCAGTACATAAATTTCAGTATTTCTTATTGCACTAAAGAGCTTATAACTATAATCAGTTCAATCAATGACGTACATGGATTAGACAATGTTCTGTTCTTGGGAGTACAAATGATTGTAACCGAAGTGGCAAAACCCACACTACACTATTTGGGTAACTTTAGTTCACCCTCTGTATCTACAGTTAAATATGTACTCAGGAAACCATCATACAGTGAATGCTGGGAAGTTCCTTGTACAACTGCTAGTCATTCACTTTCCTGTTCCACTCACAAATGGATCAAGAGAAAACTGAGTGCATATATTCCTCAGAACAAGCCCTAATTTATCTTATCTTGTCCTTGTGACCCTTACATGAGAAGTACATTTGTGACATTAGAATTGTTCGGCAGTCAGCTAGCTGCAAATGCTAGTTCTCTTCAATTTTCTTAACAGTATTTTGTCTTCCTTTCAGAGGTTCCATTTTACGTTCACAGAGCATTTGTGTAATGATTGTATGCTGAGTGAACCCACCAATAACAAATCTAGCAGCAACCCTCTGAATCTCTTTGATGTCTTCCTTTAATCCTTCGATGTCTTCTTTTAATCGGGCCTTGTGGAGATCCCAAACACTCAAGCAGTACTCAAGAATGGGTTACTTTAGTATTCTGTTTGCTGTCTCTTTTATAAATGAGCTGCACTCTCCTAAAATTCTCATAATAAACTAAAGTTGACCATTCACCTTCCCTACTACCCAACTTACATGCTTGTTCCATTTCATAGCAGTTTGCAGTGTTACACCTAGATATGTAATCGACATGACTGTGTCAAGCAGTGGACTACCACTACTGTGTTTGAACATTTTAGGATTGATTTTCTTACTCATCTACGTTAACTTACATTTTTCTACATACTAGGCAAGCTGACTTCCACCACACCAAAGAGAAATTTTGTCTAAGTCAGCCAGTATTGTGCTACAGTCACTCAGTGATGACACTTTCCTGTACAAAATGCTTCATCAGCAAACATTCAGAGATTGCTGCTCACACTATCCATCAGATTGTTTATGTTTGTAGAGAGAAAGAGTGCTCCTATCACACTTCCCAGGGGCACCTTGACGATACTGTTGGTTCTGATCAGCACTCACTTTCCAGGACAATGTGCTGGGTTCTGTTTCATAAAATGTGTTCCAGCCACTCACATATCTGAGAACCTATTGCGTACACTTGTGTCTTTCATAACAGTTACATTGGGGCACTGTGTCAAACATTTTCAGTAAGTCTAGAATGTGGAATCTGTCTGCTCTTCATCCATAGTTTGCAAGATACTGTGCAAGAAAAGGGCAAGCTTAGTTTGGCATGAGTGACTTTTTTAAATCCATGCTGATTTGTGGACATTAGCTTTTCTGTCAAATTTATTATATTCATATGCTCAAGAATCTTGCAGCAAACTATTGCTAAAGATATTGGTCTGCAGTTTAATGGATGTTTTCTTTTGCTCATGCATATGTACAGGAGTCCTTTTCCCTTTCTCCCAGTTGCTTGGGACTTTGCATTGAGCAAGAAATTTGCGATAAATGCAAGTCAAGTGGCTATTTTTGAAGAGTAATGTCTGTAAAACCAAATTTGGATTCCATTTGGATCTGTCAACTTGTTTGTTTTGAACCCTTTCAGTGACTTCTCACTGCCAGGGTTGCCTACATCAGTGTCCTCCATATGGGAGTCTGTGGAGTTGTAAGTTGATGGTATGTCTGTCTGATTCTCCTGCATGAATTATTTTTTAAATACAAGATTTGGAACTTCAGCTTTCCTTTTGCTGTTTTTTATTGCCAACCCAGACTGGTCAACATGCGACTAAATAGGAGCCTTTGATCCACTTAGTGATTTTCATAGGACCAGAAGTTTCTCGGGTTCTCAGCAACACTTTTTGCTAACTTATGATGGTAGAAGTTGTATGCTTCACACCTTGATCTTTTTATAGATGCACAAATTACTACTAAATTTTGCCTGCCGACATTTCTGATCATTTTTAAGCAAGAATGCAACAATCTCTGTTTCCTAAGCATTTTCTGAGTTTTTTTATTAAACAACATTTGGTCTTTTCTGTCCACAATCCACTTACTTGGCACATACTTCTCCAGTGGGTGATATACAGTCAGCTTAAGCATTGTCCATAATTCCTCTACATCCATCATATTGAAACTAAATCTACATCTACATCCATACTCCGCAAGCCACCTGACGGAGAGGCTGATTCATTGTCTAAGTAGGATTCTAACAACTATGTACCTGGAAGTATTGTTCTCAGGCAAGATGTTGGATGTCATTGCGAAATTTCCACAATATTTTGTGGACAAAACTGACCATCTTTAGGTGCGGCTAACAAACTGCTGAGGCTTTGCCTGAAACCTCCTATTTATGACAAGTCTGAAAAGAAAGTGGTGTAGGTGTGAACACACCAAATTTGGTGACCAATAGTACAGATATGCTGATTGGTAGCAAGAGGTCGGTTGGTTGGTTCATTTGGAGGAGGGGGGTAGCAAGAGGGTCAGCTATGCCACCTGTCGCCAATGAGCGCATGCACAGAAACTGTCAGTCGTACTGTGTGTTGCTGTTAGCTACCACAGCACCCTTTGTCAGGAGCCGTCTGCCAAAATACGTGTCCACCCAGGTGTGTGCACATCCTCGCCTTTGTCAGCCATATATATAATGTCACCACTGCAGTGTCACTCTTGTATGACCAACAGTTCTTCCTAGTGGTCACTGTGATTTAATGTAACCAGTGCTGGATCGTGTACTTTGACAAGTTGATACCCTGTGCCCCTGTTCAGCAGATTAGTCAAGCTGTAAATTTCCACCACTCTTTAATAACACTGTCCCAGTATGAAGATGTCAACGAGAGAATTTTGGTTTCACAGTAGGTAGTCACCCATTGTGGCCAATCTTTTTATGGAAGATTTCAAGGAGAGAGTACTCCAGTCAGCGGTGTTGAAACATATGTACTTTTGGCGATATGTATGTGACACCTTTGTCATCAAGCCCCACTGCACTACATCACTGGATTCATGTTTGCTGTACCTAAATTATCTTCATTCAAACATCAAGTCTATGATGGAGATGGAGAAAAAGAATGGCACCCTATATCACTTTGTGTACTGTAAATCTGCACACACTGACTTATATTTACAGGCCATCAGCTTTCACCATCCTGCACAATGAAATGGCGTGCTTAAGATGATGGTCCATAGAACACAAGCCATATAGGGTACAGACAGCTTATCTGATGAGCTATGCCACCTCCATAACATATTTTTAGAGAATGGATATTGTGAACGGGAGATTCACCATGCCTTACACCCAGCACATGCTAGACAAAGCGACAAGCTGGAAGAAAGTGAAGAACAAAGAAGAATGGTCATCCTGCCATATGTTGGCAGTGTTTCATAAAAAATAAGATGATTATCGAAGAAATTTAAGTTAAATGTGTCTTTCATCTGCCAATGAAACTCAAAATCTTTTAGGCTCAGTGATAGGTGGTCTTGGTTTAAGAAGGCCTGGCGTTTGTAAGATTTCTTGCAGCTGCATGAAGTTATACATTGGACAACCTTGTCACACCATGGAGGACAGATGCATAGAACATTGACGACACACATGTCTGTACCAGCCAGAGAAATCTGTAGTGGACAAGCATTGTCATAGTTCAGGATACAGTACGGAATACGAAAATAGAAAAATTCTCTTGGCAATGTCTTCATATTGGGACGGCGTTGTTAAAGAAACTGTGGAAATTTGCAGCTCGATTAATCTGCTGAACAGGTACACAGGATATCAACTTAGCATGGCATGGGAGCCAGCACTGGGCATGTTAAAATCACAGTGACCCCGAAGAAGAACTGCTGGTCATACAAGGGATAATGCTGCAGTGGCAACATAGATATTCAGTTAACATAGGCAAGGATAGGCACATGCCAGCACTGACACATATTCTGACTAGCAGTTTCCAACAGAATGCACAGGGGTGGCCAACTGCAGTACACAGTGTGATGGACAGTTTCTGCACGTGAGTTCATTGTCTGGCAGATGGCATATATATATATATATATATCTCTCTCTCTCTCTCTCTCTCTCTCTCTTTCTCTCTCTTTCTACCAATCACATATCTACACCATTGGTCACAATTTGGTGTGTTCGTGTTCATGCCTTCGCTGTTCCTTCTCAGGCTGTCAGATTTTGGTCACAGCCTCAGCACTGTGTTTGCCGCACCTGAGGATGTCTGTCAGTTGTGGCAACAAAATAATGTGGAAATTTCAGAGAGACATCTGACGTCTTGACTGAGAACCATATTTACAACTAGTTCATCGCGAAAGCCTCAAGCAACACAACTGATTATCTGTTCTTTCTAGCTTGAAAACTCTCCTAGCATTCTTGATGAATTTATTAATTGTAGTAACTATCGTCACTATGGTATCTTGATCACTAATCCCTGTCTCTATACTGCCACTGTTGATAAGGTCAGGCCTGTTTACAGCTTCAAGGTCTAAAACATTTCCACTGCTTGTGGGCTGTTGAACTAGGTGCTCATGACAGTTTTCAGAGAACATGCTGCTAACTACTTCAAAAGGTGGTCTGGCCATACCACCTGCAGTGAATCCATAGACGTCTCAGTAGGTGAGAATCACCTTCAATTAGCATTACATGGTTAGGGGACTTCCACACTACCAAGTGTAAACTTTCTTTGAGTGGTTGTACAACTTTTATGGTGGAATCTGGTGGTCAGTAATAACATCAAATGATTCACTTGATTTCACCTTCTTTTTGATATATATGTCATGCTTCATTAAGTTTTTGGAGTCTTTTTACTTTACCTTTCATACAGCTCTTGGTTCTGAGTGTAAATTGAGCATGACAGCTATTCTGGAGGAGGTAAATTCAGGGAATTGGTTGTAAATGTTTTGGCAGTGAACTGTTAAAATCTCGACATTGGAAGTCTGTCTACTTTGTATGTGGTCTGATTCCATTCTCTGCGCATTGACTGCTGAGCATTCATCAGAGGACCTCAAACTATCACATAATGTAAAAAAAGTGTGCACTGAAGTCCTCCACTACTGTAGTAGCTGCTTCCTCTGTGTAGTGCACTCCTGACCTGTCAAGGAGAATCCTACAATTCTCCACCCAATAACACAGGTCAAGAACTCTGCACACAAGACCATCAGAGAATACATCCTCCTTGAGCATGATTACAGTTAAAGGTAATTTAAATTGAAGACATTAATCGATTCTCTCTCAAAAATGTTCAGGATTCAGAATTGCTGAAATTACACAATCGATTCACATTAATGAGACCATGTGTCAGAAGCATGAATAACCACCTTTGGCAGTGTGTATGTGCAAGAAGAGAGTCAGTGATGTTCTGGAAGGTACCAACACGGATGTGGAGCCCTGCCGACTGTAGTGCCATGGCCAGCTGCACTAGGTTTCTCAGTTGAGGATCCATGATGCAAACAGAATTACTGAGGGGATCCCACAGATTCTGTATTGGGTTTAAATCTGGGAAGTTTATTGGCCAAGGGAGTACAGTAAACTAATCCTGATACTCTTCAAATCATGCACATACACTATGAGCTGTCTGCCACATTCAGTTGTTCTGCTGGCAGATGCCATCATACTGAGGAAAAAACAAACTGCATTTAGGGATGGACATGGTCCGCAGGTATAGTTGTGTATATGTGTTGAACCATTGTGCCTACCTAATGACGAGATCACCCAGGGAAACACTCCTCAGACCATAAAACTCCCTCCTGTGGCCTGGTCCCTTTCAACAATTGTTGCAGGGCTGCACACACAAATGGCTATTTGTCTCATGGAGCATAAAAAGTGATTCATCCAAAAAGGCCATCTGTCACCAGTCAGTGGAAGTCCAGTTGTGGTACAGGTATGCAAATTCCAGCCTTCGAAGACAATGAGCAGCAGTCAGCATGGGTGCATATACCATATGGTTACTGCAGAGGCCTATATGCATCAACATTCACTAAACAATAATTGAGGAGACGTTGTTGGTAGCCACGTGGTTCATCTTGGTGGTCAGTTGCTCAACTGTTGCATGTATGTTCACCTGTACACATCTCTGCAGCTGTTGTTAACCCCGTCATCTATGGTCCGTTACCCTGTGGGTCCAGAGGTTAGAATAGGCCCGAGGTATTGATGCCTGTCGTAAGAGGCAAGCAACTAAAAGGAGTCTCTCACTTTTTGGCCTTTATGTGATTGTCTCCTGTCGGGTTCGACCTCTGTTTTTCCAAATTTTCCCAAAGAGTGAGCCAATTGGGGAAGGGCACCATACATGGTGCACCATGTCCATCATGCACTGAAACCTCTCGCATCCTTTATTAATGTGGATCTGCACTTCTGCTCATTCTCCAGCTGTTGGGCGAGGTCACCCTCCTGGGTGCATTTTCCACCATCCACTGTGCAGTATCGTTTTCTGCTTTGACTGATAATGGACCTGTTCGCGTGGTTGCACCTGATATCCAGCACGGTAGCCCGTCCGTTGTGGTGGGGCCACCATGTAGCCCGTTGATTGTAACCCCCTTACCACACAGGGATTGCTCAGCTGATGCCTGCGCCGTTAACTCACCACGTATGCCAAGGAGTAGATGTCCATCACCCTGGTGCATCGGGACTCCCGGGAATGGCCATCCTGCCAGGTGGCCTGTGCTGTGGCTGGGTGGGGCTCATGGGGAGGGCCCCTGGTCGGAGTGGGTGATATCAGCGCAGTTGACACGCCATGAAGCGTAGTATGTCCTCTCTTACTGGTGGTCTGCCACCAGCAGTCTCTAAGCGGGCAAAGTCTAACTTCAATGCTAAGAATTATGACCCCAAATCATTCCCCTCCCTGGCCACACCATGGGAGGAACGCCAGGCTAAGGATGGCAGTGAAGTTTATTTGCCCCGGTACCTCGTATGTACGAGAGTTGAAAGATTCCCCATTATGTCCATGAAGCCTCAGTTTTTTGTGGAGCATTTGGAGGACAGGTTTGAAGCAGTGGAGGGCTTGTCCAAAATGCGCTCTGGGTCAGTCATGATAAAAACAGCATCCTCTGTCCAGTCATGGGGATTACTCGCTTGACAAGTTGGGGGATGTTTCTGTTACCATCACGGCCCATAAGAGCTTAAATATGGTCCAGGGTATTATATTCCACAGGGACCTTCCTTTGCAGTGACGACGAGCTGCACACCAATTTAGAGTGGCAGGGTGTTCATTTCATCTGGCGTGTCCATTGGGGTCTGAGGGATAATCAGGTTGCCACTTGGGCCTTCATCTTGCCCTTTGAGGGTAACACATTGTCAGAGAAGGTCCAGGTGATGGTCTACTGCTGTGACGTCAAGCCATATATCCCTCTCCCATTGTGGTGCGTTAAGTGTTGGAAGTTCGCCCATATGTCTTCCCGCTGTACTTCCAGCATCATATGCTGAGGTTGTGGACATCCTTCACATTTGAATACATCATGTGCCCCACCTTCTTTCTTTGTGAACTGTGGAGAGCATCATTCACATTGCTTGCCAGACTGTAGAAATTTACAGAAAGAGAGGAAAATCATGGAATATAAGACCTTGAACTGACTGACCTACACTGAGGCTAAGAGGAAAAATGAGCACCTACATCCTGTGGCGATGACCACCTCTTACGCCGCTGCTACGAGAACAGTTGTTGCCCCATCAGTTCCTCGCATTCCTGTCGCTTCCCAGAACCAGAAGACTTCACCTGCCCCTTGACGGTGTGGGGGGGGTGCACTTCCCTCCCTGTTGCTCCCGCACCATCTACTTCGGTCGGGAGCAACACTCTCCCCCTCCAACCATCGAAGACTTCTGAGCTGTAGAAGCGTAAGTCTTCTTCGGCTCCTCTTGCTAGGAAGGGGTCCCTTGGGTTACTCACTTTCCAGGTTTCTGCTGGTGGGGAAGATGACACCCACCAGTGGCTAAAAAGCCCAAAAGCAGCTGGTCGTAGGGCTTTCCTCTTGTCCTCAGTCCTGGAGACTGAATCAGTGAAGTCGTCCCAGCCAGGGAAACCCAAGGAGCCTTGAGAGAAATCCAAAAGGAAGGTCCCCAGGACCAAGGGAATTGCGGTGGCACCCACACCACCGCTAACTACAAGTTCTGTGTCTGTGGATGAGGTGGAGATTCTGGCATCTGCTGAGGACCTAGATCTCACCGAACCCTTAGACACAGTGGAAATAGACTGATCAGGCAAAAAGTTGATGGCAGCAGGTGACCCTGAGGCGTAAACTGCCTCATTGAATGTTCCAGGTCTTCACAGTCTCATGATGACATCATCCTCCAGTGGAATTGCGGTGGTCTTTTCCGCAGCCTGGCTGAGCTATTGCAACTGTTAAGCTTTACACCTGATTTCTGCATTGCCCTCCAGGAAACCTATAAGGGATATTACAAGAACCACAGTGACTGTAATAGTGTGTTAGGTGGATTTTGGGTCTGTCCTGAACCTGATAATGTCAAGAACGGCCAGTGACAAGCCAAGTTATCTGAACTAGAGCTGCTGGCACCAAGTGAATACATTTGTACAAGACATGTGGACGGCTAAGTGTTAACAGTCATGAAAGGCTTCTTGTCTCATTTGTATGAATCTTACACAGCCGTAGGAAGACCCATCTGGATATTATGTGTAGTCGTATAGTTGCTCGTGAAGTTAAAGCACATATTATTACTGAAACACATCATCCATTGACACAGGTATACATCTGTCAAGTACCAACATCAAGGTGGGAAATAATGTTCTAAAAATTTTGGAAAGTAACAGACATTAACTTGTTTCAGAAAAAAATTGTATCTATCAAGACGTATAAGGAGATATTTGAAAAAGAGTGTTCATATAAATGTAAAGAACTCAGGAAGGAAGGAAAAAAGACAGGAAGGAAGACTAGAGTGTAATTGCTTTACAGGTATAAGGTCATTAATATGTAGCACAAGCTCAGATTTGGAAAGAATAGGAAAGGAAACTAACCATGGGCTTTTCAAAAGAACCCTGTGTTTGCTTTAAATGATTTAGGGAATTATGGAAATGTTAAATATGGACTAGTATACGAAGATTAGAAACACTGTTCTCCAAAACATGTACCCACAACACTACTTCACCCTGATTATGACACATTGCAATCTGTAAAAAGACATTTCAGTATGATTAAACTAAAAAAAAAGGTTGTCTGAGCAATAACTAACTTTGCAAAGAGTGCTTTGTTTTGAAAAGCATGTCGCAGGAAATAAAAATAACATGTTAACACCCTTTGTATGCTCATTCCATTTGATTAAACTGAGTTTTAGTTTTTACTTGAAGGCATTATTTTTACGAATACCGAAAGTGGCTGAAACAAAACTCCTTGTGCTTCGGTGATATGACACTTCGTATATTTAAGAAACCAATACAATAAAACAGTGGAAACTCCAGTTTGGAACATAAACAATGTAGGAAAAGATAGATTGCTACTTGGCATAAAGATAACACACTAAGTTGCAGGCACATTTAACAGACACTTACACATAACATACAACTTGGCATGTTATCAGATTAGATTAGATTTACTTTCTTTCCAATTGATCCGTAGTGAGGAGGTCCTCCAGGATGTAGGACATGTCAGAAAAACGACAGTACATGACAAATATTTACAACTAAAACAAATAAGGTAATGTACCTTCCACAGGTCCCAAGTGGATATGAAATGATGATTTTACAACACTCATGTACTAAGCTCACATTAATGCACTGAATTTAAAACTTAAAAAATATTTTTATTTATTTATAAGGTAATAAACATATAATAGAACTACTACAATACTTATTTACAATGAACACATTACTGCACTGAAATGGTGCAGAAACACACACACACACACACACACACACACACACACACACACACACACACACACACCAAAAAAAAAAATTGGTTATACTGAGAAGTTCGTTGGCCACCAATAAATCCTTTGCGCTTCCCTTAAACTGAATTTCATTAATTGTTAAGCTTTTTATAGCTGCTGGCAGTTTATTGAAACTGTTTCTGAATAATGCACACCTTTTAGTAGAAGAGTAAGTAACTTTAAATCCTTGTGTAGATTATTCTTATGTCTAGTATTGATTCCATGAAGTGAGCTGTTGGTTTGAAAAAGTGATATATTTTAATGACAAATTTCATTAAGGAATAAATATATTGGGAAGCAGTAGTTAGTATCCCAAGTTCCCTAAACAGTCCTCTGCAGGATGTTCTTGATTTCACACCACATATAACTCATATTGCACGTTTTTATACCCGGAAAACTCGTGAGTTACCCCAAAAAATAATCCCATATGACATTATGGAGTGAAAGTAAGCATAGTATGCCAACTTTTTCATTTTTATATGCCCTATGTCTGAAGGAATTCACATTGTAAATAGAGATTTGTTTAGACGCTTCATTAGTTCTGTTGTGTGCTCCAATTGAATTTATTATCAAGCTGTAATCCGAAGAATTTAACACCGTCCACTTCTCCTAACTACTTGTCATCATGTGTTAGGCATGTACTCGTGGGACACCCCTTACAAGTTCTGAACTGCATGTTGTGTGTTTTTTCAAAGTTTACTGACAAAGAATTGGCTAGGAACCAGTGATTAATATCCACAAATGTTTTATTAGCCGATCTTTTTAAGACTATACTTGATTTGCTATTTATTGCAATGTTTGTATCATCGGCAAACAATACAAACTTGGCATCTGGTTATGTTACAGATGAAATGTCACTGATAGACACAAGAAAAAGTAAGGTCCCTAAGATGGAATCTTGTGGGACCCCATATGTAATTAGTTCCCAGTCGGATGATTCCTGATAGCTTAATACATGTGTCTTTCCTAATAACACCTTTGTTTCCTGCCAGAGATATAAATTTGAACCATTTTTATGGTTAAGTAACAGTCTATCTTTTCCAACATTGTTGATGTTCAGAAACCAGTACAAAATATAATTCCAGTAATTAAGCTGACCCTACCTCCACAATCGCCAAACCAAACAGCCTATTGATGAAGAAACTAGACTCATATTCAGGAGAAACTAGGTTCAATTCTCCATTCAGATTAGAGCTTTCCTTGGTTTTTGTAAAGCAGTTGATACATTACGGAAGTTTTCCTACGAATATGTAACAGTCAATTACTTCCCATGTACTTCTTCAGTCAGAGCTTGCTCGTTGTCTCTATTTACTTCACAGTTGATGCAACGTTAACTGTAATCTTCTTTGCTTCTGAAGTCACCGCAGTCAGCATGCATAAAATGAAGTATACATATCAGAGTGACTCTTCAAGTAATTATTCCACAATGTATGCAGAATTCATCAGTCACCAATAAATAGAAGTTCATTGTAGACAGTTCCAAAGTTATTTGCTCAATGTCTATACTACAGTCAATCAGATATATCATCCATAGTGCAAAAGCTTACAGTGATTAAGTGCAGTCATTTTATTTTTACAATTTGATCTCACATGTGGGAATTTTATACTTTAGTTATTGAAATTCCAGTCACAGTGCTCGCTGTCTATTTAACTGAAGAACTCTGTATTGATGAAATGAGTTGTTTTGAGGTGTAGTTGAATACTACATCTTTTACTTTCATCTGTTTATATATATCAGGTATTAGCACTGCTAATCTTATTCAGTCCTGTTTGCCCATGAGCTCTAATGACATGAGACATAAAATATCAGTTGAGTTCAAAATGGTTCTGACAAGCACTTAAATAATGATGTTAAAGTTTCAGTAACATAGTTATTTATTTTTCATCAGTTTAAGATTTTCAGTGCTTCCAGCAGCAGACTGTCACCCTGAATCAAATAAAACATTGAGGAATTTAACTTTCATGTGACAATCGCACTACAAGTGTGAAACTTACTGGCAGATTAGAACCGTGTGCAGGACCGAGACTCGAACTCGGGACCTCTGCCTTTCGTGGGCAAGTGCTCTACCAACTGAACTACCCAAGCACAACTCACGCCCCTTCCTCACAGCTTTACTTCTGCCAGTACCTTGTCTCATTCTGGACACTATAAATGTGATATTTTTGACGAGTCCAGCCTGCATGTAACACAAGTACACTGGTAATTGTATTCCACCCAGCTGCACATTAAAAAGATGTTGTATTCCTTATGGAATCATGTCATGCAAGCTGATATTCTTAATGTTTCATTTTCTTGTAGATGATATTCTCAAGATGGTTATAATTCATAAGGTGGTGATGAATAAATGTTTGCATGAGTGAGAGTTTTCTGTAAATATTTAAAATATTCATCTATTTATTGCTAGGTGTTGTCATAGGGGAGACACAGAAATGTGATTGCTATTGAAGAGGCAACAGCAAATCAAAAGCTTGTACCGATACACAGTATTTGCCAGCAGGAAACCATCAATATTGCATTACATTTTTAGTGTAGTAGGTTGTTCATTGTTTCACAGCTTCTCTCCAAGCACCCAGATGGAGTGATACTGCATGCAGCTATGATGTTAGCAACTTGTAACCATCCATCCTACTAATATTGCTAGAACATTTAACTATAAAAGAAGGTAGAAAATTAGGGTTTGTAGTCTCATTGACAATGAAGTTGTTAAAGTTTAACTGCCTCATTAGCTTCTCTTATGTTCCATTGATACATCCATGGCTGCCAGCTAGCACACAAGTAACTTGGAAATTGATGAGCTGGCCACATCTCAAGTTGTGTTTGGCTTCTGCTGCTTTGCTCCAGCACACATGAACTCTTATATATGCTGATAACTTGAGCTCATCAAATACGCAATGCTGACAACGTTGGACATAAACCAAAGTTCTGGACAATGTGAGATGCAAAAAGATTCTGTAATAATAATAATAATTAATATGCAATCATCTGATAGGTACAACAATGACAAAACAGATAAAGATATAGGTAAACAACTCTCAGTTGCATAACTTATTAAAGTTATGTATGAATTTTGGTGTGAATGCTGCAAGCTCTATGTTACCAAAACCTCAAGACCAGCTATCACATATGTTTTGGAGCACAAACACTATGTTTGACTGGAGCAATGTGCAAATAATTGAACACCATCTGGTTTGTGGTTGGCTCAATTTCCAGAAAGTTATTGCCTGACAGTCATCAGTGCAGTGGTGGAAAATATAGAGGCTATTGACTTAACTGAATGCTCTAACAACATGAACAGATAGGAGATACGAACTCCTGGCATAACTGTCTGCAGAATGAGTCCAACTGACCATGTGTATTTGCCAAGTAGCATCTTCTCAAGGTGGAGGAGGAGTACAAGGAACAAACAGCTACAAGAAAACTGCCATGCAGCGTCAATGTCTTTTCTGCCTGAAAACCCTGTTCATGGGTACAAACTGTCAATTCATCATCAGTTTCCGATCACCTGCAAGTCCAGCACACAATTTTAATCTGTAAAAGTGTTTTAGAATTTATGATACTTACCATACAATGTGACACAGAATTTTTTTTTTTTTTTCGATTTCTTTGTTCATATGGCAGAAGTTCATAACACCTAACAGGAGCAATATCAGCAATACTTTTCTTGTGTAGCATCCACTTCATGCAACATCCACTGTAAATTTACTGCAAATTAATGCATAAGGTAAAAGAGATGGGAAAGTTTAATCATGAAAATAAAATCAAAAAATGTCTGGAGATACAAAATACTAGAAACTACAAGCACATTTTATTGAGTAATTTGTTCTAAGCTCACTTACTGAGTAAACGTTTACTTTTTCATCCAGGAAATACAGACACTGTCATCTGAAGACAAGACTTCTGAGACGCCTACAGTGCCTGCTCCAGCTGAGAACATGAGTTCTGCTGTCGCTCGAGTAGATGAAATGCATCCTGCTGCTCCTGGTGAAATGCAACATTTTGAGGAGCAGTTGTCTTACATGGAGGTTCCAATGAGTAAGCTGCATAATTGGTTTTTTTACTGACCATCAGTATCATATTTGCTTTTGGAATTACCCCTCTTGGGAGAATATATAATGGTAGTCAATAGTGATCACTCAATTTTGGTAATGCACACACAAAATTTTGTAGCAATAGCCCAGCAGGGAGATTCTAAGCATTGAAATGGTTTAGTGCCAGTCAACACTGAACTTTTTGTTGTTCTCATTTCATTCCTCTACTGATCAACATTTCGTTTTGCAATTAAGCTAAGTGCTCCTGAATGTTAACTCTTTCATGCTGAGCTTGCACCAGCAATGCACCTGCTGTTTGTGGCCTGGTGCACATCATGGCAGTCCTGACTGTTATGACCATTTCTATTGCACAACATGGTGTGCTTGTTGTACTAAATTATTGTCATTGCTGTGTTTGTTTATTTGATTAACAAAACTTTACAGTAAAGGAAAAAATTACATTTCGTCAATAATTTTGGTTATTGTATACACTCCTGGAAATTGAAATAAGAACACCGTGAATTCATTGTCCCAGGAAGGGGAAACTTTATTGACACATTCCTGGGGTCAGATACATCACATGATCACACTGACAGAACCACAGGCACATAGACACAGGCAACAGAGCATGCACAATGTCGGCACTAGTACAGTGTATATCCACTTTTTGCAGCAATGCAGGCTGCTATTCTCCCATGGAGACGATCGTAGAGATGCTGGATGTAGTCCTGTGGAACGGCTTGCCATGCCATTTCCACCTGGCGCCTCAGTTGGACCAGCGTTCGTGCTGGACGTACAGACCGCGTGAGACGACACTTCATCCAGTCCCAAACATGCTCAATGGGGGACAGATCCGGAGATCTTGCTGGCCAGGGTAGTTGATTTACACCTTCTAGAGCACGTTGGGTGGCACGGGATACATGTGGACGTGCATTGTCCTGTTGGAACAGCAAGTTCCCTTGCCGGTCTAGGAATGGTAGAACGATGGCTTCGATGACGGTTTGGATGTAGCGTGCACTATTCAGTGTCCCCTCGACGATCACCAGAGGTGTACGGCCAGTGTAGGAGATCGCTCCCCACACCATGATGCCGGGTGTTGGCCCTGTGTGCCTCGGTCGTATGCAGTCCTGATTGTGGCGCTCACCTGCACGGCGCCAAACACGCATACGACCATCATTGGCACCAAGGCAGCAGCGACTCTCATCGCTGAAGACGACATGTCTCCATTCGTCCCTCCATTCACGCCTGTCGCGATACCACTGAAGGCGGGCTGCACGATGTTGGGGCGTGAGCGGAAGACGGGCTAACGGTGTGCGGGACCGTAGCCCAGCTTCATGGAGACGGTTGTGAATGGTCCTCGCCGATACCCCAGGAGCAACAGTGTCCCTAATTTGCTGGGAAGTGACGGTGCGGTCCCCTACGGCACTGCGTAGGATCCTACGGTCTTGGCGTGCATCCGTGCGTCGCTGCGGTCCGGTCCCAGGTCGACGGGCACGTGCACCTTCCGCCGACTACTGGCGACAACATCGATGTACTGTGGAGACCTCACGCCCCACATGTTGAGCAATTCGGCGGTACGTCCACCCGGCCTCCCGCATGCCCACTATACGCCCTCGCTCAAAGTCCGTCAACTGCACATACGGTTCACGTCCACGCTGTCGCGGCATGCTACCAGTGTTAAAGACTGCGATGGAGCTCCGTATGCCACGGCAAACTGGCTGACACTGACGGCGGCGGTGCACAAATGCTGCGCAGCTAGCGCCATTCGACGGCCAACACCGCGGTTCCTGGTGTGTCTGCTGTGCAGTGCGTGTGATCATTGCTTGTACAGCCCTCTCGCAGTGTCCGGAGCAAGTATGGTGGGTCTGACACACCGGTGTCAATGTGTTCTTTTTTCCATTTCCAGGAGTGTAGTTCAAAATGCAGGACATCACAGAGTCCAATATAGTATTGTTTATCACAGTACTGCTGGGATGTTTTAATGCTGCAGGCAACATAACCTATGAAAGGGCACCTGTCTTATAGATATACTTCAACAGTGCTTGGAAGTGCCTCCATCATTGTTGAAAAGGATTTTGCTTTCCCGATCTGTGGTATGCTCATTGTGTTCTTTCTTAATGATGTTTCTCTAGAATTTTTCAAGTAATGGCCAGATGAAACTCAGATTCTAATATGTCCATGTTTGCAAGGTGACAGCTCAGTTGTGAGCTGGTGAAGCCAACCAGTGTTATGTCATGAGAATAACTTTAATTCTTGTTGTTGTGGAGATGTTACATGTATTACATTTCGATGACTCATTTACGTCTGGCGTTTTAATGAGATCATTGGCAAAAGCCAACAGCTTGTATCTGAGGCTTCAGTTAAACCTGTGCTGCTCTTTGAGTTCAAGAAGAGTTAGTCTACAACTGAAAAAAATTGAGTTGCAGTTTCTCAGATTGTCAGTAACTTCTTAGCCTATTTATATGACAGACCATGTAGTTTTATGATTGACCACCATCCTTTTTTTGGCTGACAACCTGAAGAATCCTTGAGGACAAGTGGCAATACAGACACTGGAGCTTTGGAAATACAAGAATACATTAGTATAAAAGAATGAATGCAAACACAAGAATACCAACTGCATTGGAATCAGTTGGAGGAATATTATAGTGCTGGTTATATTTCAGTCATTGTTGCACTACTAAATGTTACAGCCAAAGAAAGCTAAGAATGAGCACTTCTAGATGATGTGCAAGACAAAAAAAAGTGGTCAGTGAGAATCCAAGTAAATAGACGGAACACCCTATACACTCCTGGAAATTGAAATAAGAACACCGTGAATTCATTGTTCCAGGAAGGGGAAACTTTATTGACACATTCCTGGGGTCAGATACATCACATGATCACACTGACAGAACCACAGGCACATAGACACAGGCAACAGAGCATGCACAATGTCGACACTAGTACAGTGTATATCCACCTTTCGCAGCAATGCAGGCTGCTATTCTCCCATGGAGACGATCGTAGAGATGCTGGATGTAGTCCTGTGGAACGGCTTGCCATGCCATTTCCACCTGGCGCCTCAGTTGGACCAGCGTTCGTGCTGGACGTGCAGACCGCGTGAGACGACGCTTCATCCAGTCCCAAACATGCTCAATGGGGGACAGATCCGGAGAATTTGCTG
Organism: Schistocerca gregaria; assembly: GCF_023897955.1. NCBI lineage: Eukaryota > Metazoa > Arthropoda > Insecta > Orthoptera > Acrididae > Schistocerca > Schistocerca gregaria. The sequence goes on along the minus strand of NC_064931.1, from coordinate 438,844,520 downwards.
GCCAGGGTAGTTGACTCACACTTTCTAGAGCACGTTGGGTGGAACGGGATACATGCGGACGTGCATTGTCCTGTTGGAACAGCAAGTTCCCTTGCCGGTCTAGGAATGGTAGAACGATGGGTTCGATGACGGTTTGGATGTAGCGTGCACTATTCAGTGTCCCCTCGACGATCACCAGAGGTGTACGGCCAGTGTAGGAGATCGCTCCCCACACCATGATGCCGGGTGTTGGCCCTGTGTGCCTCGGTCGTATGCAGTCCTGATTGTGGCGCTCACCTGCACGGCGCCAAACACGCATACGACCATCATTGGCACCAAGGCAGAAGCGATTCTCATCGCTGAAGACGACACGTCTCCATTCGTCCCTCCATTCACGCCTGTCGCGACACCACTGGAGGCGGGCTGCACGATGTTGGGGCTTGAGCGGAAGACGGGCTAACGGTGTGCGGGACCGTAGCCCAGCTTCATGGAGACGGTTGTGAATGGTCCTCGCCGATACCCCAGGAGCAACAGTGTCCCTAATTTGCTGGGAAGTGGCGGTGCGGTCCCCTACGGCACTGCGTAGGATCCTACGGTCTTGGCGTGCGTCGCTGCGGTCCGGTCCCAGGTCGACGGGCACGTGCACCTTCCGCCGACTACTGGCGACAACATCGATGTACTGTGGAGACCTCACGCCCCACGTGTTGAGCAATTCGGCGGTACGTCCACCCGACCTCCCGCATGCCCACTATACGCCCTCGCTCAAAGTCCGTCAACTGCACATACGGTTCACGTCCACGCTGTCGCGGCATGCTACCAGTGTTGAAGACTGCGATGGAGCTCCGTATGCCACGGCAAACTGGCTGACACTGACGGCGGCGGTGCACAAATGCTGCGCAGCTAGCGCCATTCGACGGCCAACACCACGGTCCCTGGTGTGTCCGCTGTTCCGTGCATGTGATCATTGCTTGTACAGCCCTCTCGCAGTGTCCGGAGCAAGTATGGTGGGTCTGACACACCGGTGTCAACGTGTTCTTTTTTCCATTTCCAGTAGTGTATAAGGAATTATGGTCCTATGGGACAGAAGTGGTTGCTTGCTGTCCTTGCTTATTTACAGGCGACCATACTCTAGTATTTTCATGCTGCTCAAACATCAGTTCATGTGGGATTTGCATAGGCCCTCACTGGAACCGGAAGCCAGGGATGGCCAATAGAGATAAGAAAATGAAGCGAGTACGAATCTCAAGTTTGGGTTGGATACTTCACAACTCAAGGTGCTGCTGTTACATCAGTGCTAATGGGCTTCCTTCATTCCTTCTGCAGTTTCGTGAGTATGACGAGTCTGAGAAGTGTGCTGTGGTGGTCGCTTCACACTAGTAGATGCGTTCTCTCTTTCTGAAGCTTGCAGGGGTGTATGAGGCTAGTTGTGACTTACTGTTGGTACAGGACATGAGTATATGATCTTACTGCTGTAAAGAAGCAGTGATAAACTGACATGACTAATTATCAGGATCAAATGGGCTTTAATGAAGCTGTACGTTTAAGATGCTGTGGAGGGTTGATATGACGAAAATTAGTTGTTGCGAAGTATACAATTTGAAATGTGTTCCAGTAGAGGAGGAGTGATATCTGGAACAAGTTTCAACCCAAAGTCCACACTTCAGGCAAAAAAATGTAAAAATTTCATCCAGTGCAAACAAAGTGATTGTGTTCTTGTTTATTCCAACTCCACCACAAGGAAACATGCTGCGTCAAACGAAAACTGGGCACAGGCGACATCACTGTTATATCCCTGTGACAGAAAGCACACTATTTATGTATTCATTTGATCATGCAGTAGGGCAGCCGGGCTGTAGCCAGCATGACTGTACTGCCCTGGCTGAGAGCCTTCAGGTAGGTGTGGCAAAGTTGCTTGTGGCATGGGCAGAACACATTCAGTAGGGCTACCAGGGTAGGGAGGGGAAGGGTGGGCAGTTAGCTTATACTAGTTGAGGCTGCCTGCAGACAAGCTGAGGGTTGGGGTGCCCATTGTAACAGATTGATGTAAGCCGTTGTTGAACAGTATCCCAGCAATGAAACAATGTGCCTCAGTTACCCCCTGGGAAACCTTTTACCACTTACTGCTGTAGTTGCTCCAGTTCACCAGAGTAGATTTTACCTCCTTGGAAGGTTTCTCCAAGTCAACAAATAGGCATAAACGGCTAGAAGTGCGCACTGACTAACACACTCACAATCATATCAGCAGTACGCTGCGACACTGGAAGGTTTCTTGTAAGAGACATAATTTTTGAAGCGTGGAGCACCAAGTGCAATGATCTCTGATTATCAAAAGGTGTTTCAGTCAAGACTGGTGTCAGAAGTAATTTTACGATGCAGCTTCATCCACACAGTGATAACTGCATACCATCGACAGATGAATGGTATCTCAGAATATTTTATTAAGGTGTTGCCGGATATGATCCCGATCTTTGCAGATGTTAATCAGAGAGACTGGGATACAATGGGTCAATCCATATGATGTAGTCCAGTGATGGTTGCTTGACCATTTTTAAATATTTTAATTTTTGTATAATGTGATTGCCCTATATTTGAGAAGTTCAAAACAGTTTTTTAAAATAATTTATCTTGCACCTTTACTGGATGGCGGCCATTTTTATTTGTAGGTGCAACACGATTTCTCAGTCTGGAGACATTAGCAAAAATTTGAATATCTCTGCACTGGATTAAGTTCCAACATTGCAATTGACATGATTGTTTTTAGAAAAGTGTTCTCTACAACATTATCTATTACACAAAATACCCTAAATTCAAAAATAACCAGTCAAAATGACCTCCAGAATTTGGTATTCAAATTTTCAAAAATCCACTTTTAGGCCCAAAAACAACAAACAAGGAGTGATTTATGAGTGTCTATTTTTTCCTATAGTTAGATATCATATACTACTAACCTCGTACAAAGCAAGAACACTTACAAATGTTTCCTTAATTTTTTAGGGATTTTTGAAATTTGAAAATTTTCATTTTTTGTAAAGTTTGGGGTTAGTTATCTCAGGTGGGACTGCCCACTGGCAGTCATAACACTTGACAATGGCCAAGGAGTGCTTGGCCGAAAGCTCGTGTAGTTTTAACCAATTGACACGGTTGGAAACCCGAGAACATTTTATTCAATGTTATCGCTGCGAGACTCTGCATTCATACATTACGTACCTCTACGGGGAGGAAATGTGGCGCAGCATAAAACATCTCGGAAAGCTGCATGTCAAGAAGGCAAATTTGTTAAGTTCGCTAGCCTTCCTTCTGTGCTGCCGCGATGAGAAGACCATTCCACGATTTGCTATATTATCCCATCATATCAACACCGCTGCCACCAGGAGGATATTTTGTCGTGCCAGCTTTGCATTATTACTAGAAAGGATTCACAACACAAGGCAACAGCTGGATGCAAATGGATGCACTCTTATGGCCTTGCACCTGCAGTTATCAAGAACACTCACAGCTTTGAACTGGAAATGGGTCGTCGCTGCTACGGTTTCTCAACAGACGTCAGCACAGAAACGAACTACAGAGAAGCAGAAAGGAAAGTTCTGCCGCCTTTCGCAACAACATGGTGCCGACCACAGATCTTCAGAATGCACCGTCATCAACTTTACGGCGAGACATATAGACGCAGGTGCAATGTCGGCACTTAAGAAATGACTTAATTTCGCACCTTCACCGCAGAACATTCCTGTCTGTGAAATAATAAGTGGTGTTGCACAGGCAGTCCACAAGCTCCCACATGAAACAGCAGACAAAATATGGCGAGAAACCAGCCGTATACTGACAAAGGCGCAGTTAGCATCCGACATGACCAGGGCTGAGCGCAACGACCTTTGAGCACTACGTAATGATGACAGCATTGTGGTACTTCCCTCTGACAAGGGCAATGCCGCCGTAATTATGGAGTTCAAGGACTATGATACGAAGATCTGAACGCTACTGAACGAAGATACTTATTGGAAGCTTCCATGCGACCCGACACCAAGAATAGTAAGAAAAACATCTTCAGTGGAAGACAGTGTGGTTAAGAATCTTCTCCCACAGGTGCCTAGACCACCTACTGCTTATGGTTTACCGAAGATACACAAGGACGAGACGCCATTTCGCTTTATTGTGTCCACAATAGGTTCTCCAACATACAAGCTGGCGACAGCTGCCAGTGCCGCAGCGGAGGAGGGGGGGGGGGGGGGGGGGGCAGGATGATGTACTGGGAAGGCACCGGAGCATGGGGCCGAACATGGGGAGACACGGGCATGCTAGAGGGCAGTGGGCCTGCTTGGCAACCGATGACAGCAGCGGGGAAGGCAGTGCTATCACCATCTCTGTGTCGTCCTCAGCAGACAGGTCCCAGTGTGGAGGAGATGGTGTTGGACCCATTGGCAATGATGGCCAAGGCGATGATGATGAGGGGGTCGGCAAGCTGCTACAATGGATTCGAGGCTGGAGACAGACCGGCACCCAGCACTGGGAAGCTGGAAACCCAGGGCGTCGCACGTGTAGGAAGCAACCAATGGGGGGGCAAGGCCACTTCAACAGCAAGTGTCGACAGGCTTGAGACAGAGGGCAGCGGGCCGAGCTGTGGCAATGGGAGCTACACCTGTGAACTGGTAGCTTCCAGCAGCGAGTGGGGCACAGCTGATCAAAGTGGTGTGACACTAGCCCATTGGCTATACGGACATCACAAAAATGGCATCCACGGCAGCACACAACAGTGGCCGGTATCCACTTGGGCCAGTGACCAAACCCTCGTGCCCACATTGGTGATCCCAGTGCAAATTGACCAGATGAATCTAACCTCAGCAGGTGCAGTGCAGGCTGCAGAAGGTGGAGGAGCATGCATGAATGCCAGCTGTGAAGCAACTCTTCCGGCTCTGCTCCCCCATAGGCATGAAGTGATAGGTGCTCAGAAAACAGAGAAGGGCATTATCCAGTGAAGAATCCACAACAAACTTTTTCGTTTGGGACCTGAATGTATGCAATAGTCATTCTGCCCCGCCGCTTGATTGAGGGGGGAATGGCAGAGCTGTAACATGACAAGTGCTGTGAGGGGGGAAAAAGAAAACAGTTGAAAGGTATGAGAAATGAATTGAGGCCCATTAACTTAAACTAAGACATCTGCCGACATCAACGCACACTGGAGAATGTAAGGAAACCGTGAAAATGCATCCACAGCCAAGAGCCAATAGGAATTCAAGAAGGGACCCAGAACGTCAACACACATGCATTCCCCTGGCTGGTGTGGAGCAGGCCAAGGGACAGGGACGTCCTGGGAGATGCTTGTTGTTGGGCACAGTGCTTACAAACCATGACAAAACAGACGATTTCGCCATCAGTCCCTAGCCAAAAAACATGTCTCCTAGCCAACGTTTTAGTGCACAGAATTCCCCAATGGCCCTGGTGGAGAAGGCGTAGAACCTTGTGCCGTAACATGGCTGGATTGACTACACTGGGAGTGTGCTTTTCTGTAGACAACAGGAAAAAACCATCAAAAACAGAGAGGTGATACTGTAAGGAAAAATAGTTTTGAGGGTGGTCCAAAGCTCATCCCGGTGTTTTATCTAGCAACCGTGTTGAACAAGCCAAACCACCTGGCAGAAAACTGGGTTGGTGGCAACAACAGCTGCTATGTGCAAACTTGTAATTGAGCAACCCTCAACTGCAGCCTGCATTTCAGCACGAAGATGTAAGCAAAGCAGTTCTTCACAATCAAAGTCGAGATCAACACCCACAGGAAGGTGTGACAAGGTGTCCACATCGGCATGTTTATAGACATAGGTCAAAAACGGATTTCACAATTTTAGCAAGACAAGAACAGCAGCCAGAATTGTAGGTGGTGTGCAAGGGTTTATGATCAGTAATAAGGTGAATTTTGGAGCCTTACAGAAAACATGAAATTTCTATAGTGCATAGCCTCTGGGAAGAGCCTCTTTTACCACCTGAGAGTAACGCTGCTGGGATGGAGCGAGAGATTTAGAGGTGAAAGCAACAGGTCATTCAGAGCTGTCTGCATATTGGTGCACTGGAACAGCACTGAGGCTGTACTGTGAGGTGTCAGTCACCAAAACTATGTGCTGATCCGAAGAGAATGTAGAGCTAAACAAGGGGCTGAGAGTAGTTTGGACTTCAGCATTTGAACAGCACGTTCGCAATGTGGGATCTGTCAAAAAGGTACATTCTTGCGTAGTAAACTGTGCAATGGCTGGGCTAATGTAGCCACCCCTGGCAGTGATTTATGGTAGTGGGATATCTTCCCTATGAAGGCCTGAAGTAGTTCCTTAGTGGGCGAGGGGTGAGGTGTAGACATAACAGCAGAGATGTGGTCTGGCAGAGGGCGAACCCCATCCTGCAATACCTTGAACACCAAATAAACAATAAAAGGTAAAAGAAAAAATATATATAAAAAAACTGAGATTTTGCGAGGTTACACAGTAAGCCAGCGGTCTGTAAGACAGGAAACAAATTGGGCAAATTTTTGAAGTGATTGCCTGTGGAGGAACTTGTGACGACAATGTCATCCAGATAATTAATGCATCCTGGGACAGGCACAATCAGTCACTCTAAAAATCATTAGAAAATAGCAGGGGCACTAACCATGCCAAAAGGAATGTGAAAATATTGATAGAGACCAAAAGGAATATTCAAAACCAGACCTTGCCAAGACTATTCATCCATATGAACATGCAGATAAGCTTGAGAGAAATCAATTTTAGAAAAGTGCTGGCCACCTGATATTTTTGCCAACAGTTCTACTTGGCGTGGTAGAAGTTACATACCTACAACTGACTGTGTGTTGACAGTAGTACTGAAGTCACCACAGAGATGAAGATTCCCCAGTGGCTTCCAAACTACAACCAGTAGAGACGACCATTCACTAGCCATAACAGCTTGCAGCATGCCTAGAGATTTAAGTCTGATCAATTATGATCTTTGAGGTTGACAGGAATAGGATGCTCATGGCAAAAACAAGGCTGAGCCATTGATTTCAAAGAAATACGAGCAGAAAAATTCATAACACATGCTATACGTTCTGCAAAAAAGTCTAAAAACTCCTCACGTGGAGGCTCCAGTTGACATTCTGGTACCTGGTCGGACACAAGGTGAACTACATCGGTGATAGAAAACCCAAATTCCTGAAATGTATCCATCCCGAACAAGTTCTTAACATCAGCATCAGCAACCACCAAAAGTGTAATAGAAAGAACCACTGACTTGCAAAAGGCAGATGCCGTAAATTGTCCCAACAGTATAAGAAACAAAGATTCCAAGACTTACCAAGTGGGAAAGCGCCAGTAGACAGGCACAATAAAATAACACACACACAAAATTACGAACTTTCGCAACCGGCGGTTGCTTCGTCAGGAAAGAGGGAAGGAGAAGGAAAGATGAAAGGATATGGGTTTTAAGGGAGAGGGTAAGGAGCCATTCCAATCCCGGGAGCGGAAAGACTTACCTTAGGGGGAAAAAAGGATAGGTATATACTTGCACACACACACACACACACACACACACACACACACACACACACACACACACACACACACACATCCATACATATACAGACACAAGCAGACATATTTAAAGGCAAAGAGTTTTGCCTTTAAATATGTCTGCTTGTGTCTGTATATGTATGTATGGATGTGTGTGTGTGTGTGTGTGTGTGTGTGTGTGTGTGTGTGTGTGTGTGTGTGTGTGTGTGTCTGAGAGAGAGAGAGAGAGAGAGAGAGAGAGAGAGAGAGAGAGAGAGAGAGAGTATATACCTATCCTTTTTTCCCTCTAAGGTAAGTCTTTCTGCTCCCGGGATTGGAATGGCTCCTTACCCTCTCCCTTAAAACCCACATCCTTTCATCTTTCCTTCTCCTTCCCTCTTTCCTGACGAAGCAACCGCCGGTTACGAAAGCTAGTAATTTTGTGTGTGTTTTTGTGTGTGTTTTTGTGTGTTATTTTATTGTGCCTGTCTACCGGCGCTTTCCCGCTTGGTAAGTCTTGGAATCTTTGTTTTTAATATATTTTTACCATGTGGAAGTTTCTTTCTATTTTATATACATGGTCAGCTTTCACGTGACTGGTGTCAATGGAGACGAGCCTAAACTTATGTATGTTTGATAATTCATAATGTCTCTAAGGCACCTGTGTTGACCTGTGGCAAAAAATACTGAACTCGATAAACAACTTGGGAGAAGTCACAAGCACTGGAGTCACACAGGTTACGTCCATGTCCATGTCCTGAGCAACCTTCTGTGAATGAGACACTGAGGCAGTGTGGCATTTCTTCTGCCAAGTATTACGAGTAGCCGAGAGCTTAGAGCACACCCGATGTTCATGTTGGACAAAACATAAAGGACAAGATGAAAATATATAATGCTGACCCTGGCATGCAGTCCTGGTTGCTTGGAGTGGCCTTGGTCTGCTCAGTGCTGGGCCTGCATGTATATCGCTACCGCTATCACTTCCTTGTGCAAGCTATCTATTGTCATAGTGGGCACATCTTGTGACACCATTGCCACATTGACCCAGGCTTCAGTTTGGTCACCCACTTCAAAAGATTGTGCTATTTGCAAAACTTCTGCAAACAGGGATTTTCTCAGAGTAAAGTCTTCTGGCACGCTTCCTTGTCTGGAGCTAAAAGATGATAGCTTCACACACCATAGTGTGTGCATAGTGTCATTATGGGTATCAGTAACAAACTCATACTTATGGCTAAGGCCGTGAAGTTCAGCCCTAGAGACCATGTATGACTGGTTTGGTTTCTTGTAGGATCAGTATGATTCAACTCGTGCCACTATGACATGCGTTCATTTGCAGTGGTAGTTGAACAATGAACTGCGTGTGATCAAAAGTAAGAGCTGCCAGTTCTTGTAAGGGGCAAGCAGACACAGTAATTGATACACCTTAGGTGGAATCCATGAGAGGAATAAGGCTTTGCACAAATTCGAACCGTCACACTGAAAACCAAAAAATGCTGTCTGAGTCTCTTTTAATAAGCTTACTAATCCTGGTCTGAATCATTATATGGAGGAAAAGGCAGTGGATTTACCAGTCGAACAGTACACTGTCTGTTAGTGGAGGCCAACAAAGTGATCTCTGCTGAAGTAAGCTGTTCAATCAGGGCCAATAGCATGGTGTCCACAATGACTAAACCTGACAAAATGCCATTTAAAGACTGCTCACACAGAAACTGTTCCAAACTTGCCACCAATTGTGTAATAACCAAGTAATATATGAAACCAATCCAAGTAACACAAACATGGCTTTATTTATATACCTCTGAACAATAATGGAAAGAAGCCTCTCATGACTCCACACGTAACAAGACACACAGTAATCATACAGAAGGTGCAACATAAGTGATATACAGAACAACTAATGTGAACAGTAAAAACTAAAAGAATATAGTAAGAGTGAGTTGGCACTGTTCCACGCATATATGGGCGTGAGTCACCAGTAGACAGCACCGTGGAGTCTGTGCCATGTGTACGCTTCCTACAGGCGGCCTTTAGTGGCCAGCCCACGCTGATGCTATTGACGGTTGATTTAAGCACTATACACGGCAACACTACACTTGGTGCACTCACACTCACATGCAGGATACAGCATTATTAATGGTGTTTCACTAGGCAGTTGATTAAACTAAAATTCATTTTTTCTTACAAGAAAGATTCTTAGTCCAATACAATATCCTGTCTGTAAATTGTGCTGAACTCTAATTCTGGTTATGCCATACTATTATGATCATGTATGGGATTAAAAGTTTGTGTGTGTTGCTCCAGTAATATAAGGTATTTGCACGTGTGTAAATTGTGATTTGGTGGAATTACGTAATGTATCAGGATGAGTATTTATTTAAATATTCTTGTTTACAGCATCATGGCAGGAATGTTATGATGAAAATTCTGGCTATGTCTACTACTGGAATGTTGAAACAAATGAAGTTAGTTGGGAGATGCCCGCAGCATACCAATACTATTTTCTCCAACATCAGCATTGGATGCAACAAACTCAGATGCCAATGATGCTTCCCGAGTATGGTGTTCTTCCTAACATGCAAACCCCAGGTAAAAAAAAATGCTGCACATATTCCATTTATGTAGCTTCTAGAAAAAACAAATTACCAAACATTATATGAAGACAGTTTCAAATGCTGTGAGGATTAATTTGAATAGGACATGACCAATTTCCTTCTCCATTTATCCCTAATCCATGTTGGTTGCCTCATTTGCAGTGGTACAAGCAGTTCCTGTACTGGTATGCTGAGTATATCAACAAGACTTTCACATCCCGGAACTACCCTTCAAACTTTGTCCGAAATCGGATGTCCTGTGCCACATCTCCAAACACACTAAACACTGCTTTCTCACCTGCTGGTCATTCAGAAAGGAGCACCCGATTCGCCTTTCATCCAGAAGTGGAATAACTAAATCATATTGTCCAACAGGGCTGCAACAACCCTCTTAGTGCCATGTAATCCCCAAAATCTTTCTCACCACTCTCAAAGGGGTATTCTACTACCCATTCAACCTATATGATATCATTGTCTGCCTCTCTGCACATCCTCTTAATAACCCTCTTTCTCATGTAAGAACCAGGTGAAGAACGTGTTCCATACATCCACTGACTACTTTCTATTCTGGCCTTGTCTGTGGCATTTCGTATCCCATCAGTGGCAGAGCTACCTGTGAAAGTAGCCTCATTGTATATCAACTTTGTTGTAAAAAAACAGCACAGCATCCTATGTGGATATGACCCCAAATAAACTATTTGCTTGAATGAATGGGTGCTCACTACCAAACTGTGGCCAGCAGCCAGCTGGATCACCCAGTTGCAGAGCATGTTTTGCCATGTAATGCAGTTGACTTCATTGGCTGATTTACAGTTGATTCTATTTGTGTATGCACCACCACCACTCAATTTTCAAAATTATGCAGATAGAAAGTCTCCTTGCAATATAGTATTAATTCCAGTAACCCCTTGGTCTCAGTATCCACTAATCCAAGTCTGTCATTTACTTCTCCCTCTCCTGTATGCAGCTCGTCCCATCTCACTGTCATCACGCCAGCTTCTCATCCCTCATCCCTGCTGCATACATGCGTGTGTGCTCATGCTCTGTCAAAGTACTTTGTCTGAAAGCTAACTTATTTTTTGCTTTTCAAAAAATGTTTCTGAGTGGTAATCTAGCATCATGCACATATTATATATCCTTATACATTGCTGATGTCCATCCATTCTCGTATACATTGTATTCAAAATTTATGACTTTACTGCTAATCCCAGTTAGGCTGTTTAGTGTTTAAATGTTGTCTCTTGATTACTACTATTCATAATTGATGAGATGGGCTACAAAAAATTCCATACCATGTTTCCTCAAAAAATTTCATACCATGTTTCCTCAAAAAATTTAATGCAGGAATGTGTGGTGTAATGCTTTCCTAATGTTCAGTGAAGTGGCTGTCAATTAACATGACAGAAATTATATTTTGGCGAGATGATGCTATACAAGCTGTCACATTTTTGTTCATGAATAAATTCAGAACAATGCTAGCTGCAAGAATTCATCTGTACCACAAAGTAGTTGTCATGTTTTGTTCCATTTTCACTCAATGATGATAGATGCTAGTAACAGTAGTATCATAAATCTTTGTCTTAGCTCAGTAATGACTAATTGTGATGGGAAACTGAATGCCACTTTATGGTCCTCCAGTCACTGTCTAACCTTATGGTTGATTCTATAATGCATGAAGGTTCAACCTGTATTGCGATCTAAGAGGTGGTAATGGTTTATAGAGGGCTTGAACTATTTCAGTGTGCAACCACCTCATCTGATCCTTTTATCTTCAGAGCAGCAGCCACTGGATTTGAAATTGTTGCAATGATGATTGAAAAGTAAATGCGTGAATGGAATTATAAGTGCTGATCAATGACTTGTTATTCAAGTCACAATAATAATTAACAATCAAATCATGATTGTTAACTGTATACCGTATCCCATGCTGTAGTAAGTTTGCATAACAAATGTTTGTCACAGGTTGACTGTCAGCTCAAAATGTTTCTTCCCTTTCTGTTTTACTTACATCACTTAATTCATTTTGCTTCTGCCTGCGGAACCTTGTAGTCTCTCATGTGTTAACAATAAGATCACATCCACTCTTCCTGTCATATTTCACAAGTCATCATTTGTAAAGTTTACAGCATGTACTGCCAGCTCAATCACGTGATCAAAGTTTGCTGTCCAACAGTTCTGAATATGTTTGTGTGAATATGTGCCATGGTCCTTGAGAGTCCACAGCAATTCATTTCTCATGTATCTTGTGTCTTTTATTAAACTCAGTGTGCACAAATTAGTATTTTTGCTTATTTTAACACTTCATATATCTCTTTTTTTTCCTTGCCTTGAGTGCCATGAACAACCCTAAAATCAACATCTAACCCTACTGATGAATCTACAATAACATCCAAAGGGAGGGTTTGTAGTGTAGAGGGCTGTTTCTTGTGAGCTGCACAACTTCAATGAGAATGTACTCCTGCACATTCTCATTCCACTATCTGTTACTTAACATTGCTTTAAGCTCCGGAAAGGCAAAGCTTTGTCCTTGTGAAAAATGTCAATTTACACTGGGTTTCAAAGTCTGCATTAAACTGTGGGAGCCTTCGTAGCAGTTCTGTGAGCTGATTTACATATCGAAAGAAGGCAGGGGCGTACAGTGTTCAGTTGTGCAATGACTGCCAAAGTCCTTTTATATTTTTTATTATTTATTTATTTATTGCATACCGTGGTGCTCACAACACCCAGTAACACACAAACATTCAGCTTTCCGCTCAGAGGCACACTGTCTACAATCTGTTCCCATATCCAAAGATGGTTTCAAAGCAGAGTGAGACACAATAAAATATATTGCTTCAGCCAGTGGCTATAACCGTGTCCTGACTGACCATACCGTGCATAAGCAACAAAAATTGAAAGTAATACCCTTACAAAATAGTTTTTTACTCTGCAGCAGAGTGTTCATTGATTTGAAACTTCCTGGCAAATTAAAACTACGTGGCAGACCAGGACTCAAATCTGAGACCTTTCCCTTTGCTTAGGCAGTTCATGAGTTGTGCTAAGATAGCTAGGTTGATGAAGCACTTTAGTGCAAAAGGCAAATGTTCCAGTTTTTGAGTCCTGCTCAAGTACATAGTTCTTATCTGTCATGAAGTTTCATGTCCACGTATACTCCACTACAAAGTAAAAATTCATTCTGGAAACAATCCCCCAGGCTCTGGCTGAGTCATGTCTCCATAGCATGCTTTCTTCCAGGAGTGGTAGTACCACAAGGTATACAGGAGAACTTCTGTGAGGTTTGGAAGGTAGGAGATGCGGTACTTTGTCCCAGTAACATCACTCTGACGAGGTCATGTAAGGTCCAAAATTTCAATCGGAAAAATGTAAAATAAAAGTGTATTTGTTTGCATAAAAGTTTTGTTGGTCTTTAGTTGTTGTTTAAAAGACTATTTTTCTGCAACAGGGTGGTGTGATAGAAGAGGAATGTCATTTTTTTTAGCTTAGTCTCCATTTTTTACTATGAAGTTGTCAGAGGCATTATGATTTTTTTTTTAATTTACAGCTGTTATTGAAGCACCAGCTGTGTTAAAAAGGCCTATAAATCAAAAAAAAATTATCTCCATAGAACAGCACAAGAAAAACTTAAAGAAAAGAAAGAAGAAGAAACATGCAAAGTCCAAACCAGATGACTCAGATGAAGAGTAAGTACCTCATCAGCTTTGTAACTGAACTTGCATTAAAAGAAAAGTAAAAGTGTGTGAATTCCATGTAAATAAGAAAATGAAAAGTATCTTTAGATACACTCAAAGTGTATAATTTTAAAATGGATGACACTGTTCCTATTCTGAAAATGTTTGCCATTAAAAATAACTTCAGTTGTAACTTTAAAAGTTGAGAGTGCATTCATTGTAAACAATTAGTGGTGGTGAATATATCATTCTATGTATTCTTGGAATAACTACTCTGCTACACCATTAATGTGTTACAAAAACACCTGATCCATCTATCTTAATGTGACTCCATTTATCTGACAGTTACTCTATGTTATTAATGAAAGAAATGAATTCCTGGTTGTAGTCCATCATCTTAAGTAACTTTACAAATAATACCATGTATTTTTCTTAATATTTTTATTTATAGCATTATTAAACATGTAAAAAATTGAAAAAAAAAAAATCATCTAGTTACCTATATAGCATTATTCTCAAAACATTCCGTATGACCGAGGCCACATAACAATAAAATATAGAGACCCAAGTACACAAATTATTAACTTTGCTCAACTGTTTGACTTAAGATTCTCCTGTGGGTTCTTTCACATATTTAGGTCTCATTCTAAATGTTTGTGTTATTGAAAATGTTAATGGAGTTAAAAGTTTGTTCATTTAATTGTTTTTGTGGAACTGAGACTTTGCTTCTGCAATAAATATAAAAAGCACAGCTGTTAATAACTGTGGAAAGGGGCACATTGAAAAGTAGTAAAGTTCTTATTGTAAAGAGTTTTATTCACAATTTAACCTGTCTACCTTGATTTTTATTTTTCATAACCTTGTAAACTATCAAATAAAATGCTTTCATAGTTGTTAAAAATATTGGAAGATTAATTTTTTTCCTCGTCATCATAAAATTTTAGTAACTGCTCCATCTGCAATGAATGCTTTGTGCAAAAGAAATTGTGAAGCCTTAATAAGAATTGATATGGATGGCAAGGGGGAAAAGCACTTTAGGTGACTCACTGGAAATGTGCCCATTCTTACCACACCAGTTGGATTGTGGAATTATTGCATACAGAATTAGCAATCTGTGAGCAAACTCTTCTCCAGATAATATTAGCATAGAAGTGCGATTTTCCCTTTGAAGATGGTCAAAACCATAACCAGGATAGACTCAGTATGTCCGTTCTTGTAAGATTGTAATTTACTCTCTGTTAGTGATGTTTTGTCAGTTTTTGTCATTGACTTCTCCAGTACTGCTTTACCATGTAAATTGTTTTATGATGGTCTGGGACAACCCCACCATCTTGACTACCAAAATAAAGCATCCATGTTTTAACAAGCTTTCTATAACATACACAAGTATTGTCAGTGCTGTCTCATACTTGCTACTATTTGTGGTACAAAATTTTTGTTAAACATGATTGATTGTTATTCTGATCTTTCAGAGTTTTTCAGAGGCCACAGTTCAGTATTAGTCATTTTGTATATGTATAGCATAAATTAATAGGTGTTTCTATTTGATAATTAGTGTTTAACATATGCTTGGTTGCGCAGTCGATCACAGCTCATGCTTATAACCCAAAGAGAAAGTGGGAGCTGATCCTAGAATACTTACCAGGCATATATTCAGTCGATGCAATACATGATATATATAAGAAACGCCAAGTACCATCATCATTCAAGTACTTCATTCAGTGTTAGATTCCTCCAAAATTGACTAGATGTGGAGGTTCTCTAGTTAAAGGAAGGCAACCCATACCACCTACAGTGGGAGTTGTAGTAAAACATTCAGCAGTTGAGTGTGATTTTAAATTTGATGAGTGCTTCACATTTTAAAAATAATTGGTATTTCACTGCATCATTTACATTTAGAAGTAAGCAAATTTTATTGAGTTGATTCCATGTATGGAAAAGATTATGATAAATTGTTTTTTAATTTCCTCTAAAAATGTGTTTTTTTTTTTTTCAGGAAGATTGAAATGATTACTTCATATGGGCCCCCAAGTGAAGATGAATCTGATGAAAGCATGCCAGAGAAGAAGAAAAAGAAGAGGCATCATCAGGCAGGTGTTTCAGCTGTACATTGCCCAGTCTTCCCCCAAACAACATTGGGTCCACAGCCACTGGTAAAGCCACAAAAATTGCCCACTAAGGAGGCTCAGTTCAGCAAGCAACACCCTCAGTCTATTTCAGCTTGTATAGCTGCTTTACAGCACAAAGAAGATATTCCCCCTGAAGGTGATGGAGTCCAACCAGTTGAAGGAGGAGCTGACACAGAATCACAAGGAGCTGTGACAGATCATAAGAAATCACCAACTTCAAAAATTGAAGGTGAAGAAAAGGCAAGCCCAAGGTTAAACAGCATACCCACTACATCTGTCAATTCAGAGGAGAGAGAGCCAGCTGAAGGCAATCCTGAACAGCTGTCTTCTTCTCATGTTGAAACAGAATTAAGTGGTGCAAGTGTATGTACAGATCCATCCAGTTTACAAAACAAAACAGATGTCTCAGAAAGTTTAGCAGGTGAAATTTCTGCTGCAGAAAATTTTTCTGCTGATGATGTGAATGCAAAAGCAAATGTAGACAATGAAGATAAAACAATTACAGAAAATCAAACAGAACAGTCAACTAATAGAAAAGATGAATTGGAAACTGATGATGCAGAGAATAATTCCACAAAGGAAAATGTTGAGAAAACAGGATCTTTCGCTTTGATAGCGGGCTATGGAGATGATTCAGATATAGAAGAAGAGAAAAAAGAGATCTTGTCCAGGAAAAATGTAACAAATGAAAGGAAGCAAGAGGTGAAGCCAACAATAGAATCTCATAAATCACCTGTTGCAATGATTCACATTTCTAGTACCACTACACATTCTTCAACAACAGACACACTGTCTGAAACTGACTCAACAGATCAGAAAAGTAAAGTGCCTTTTTTGAAACCATTTGTTCCTAGTGCCACCGTTTCAGAAAATGATCCGAATGTAACATCAGATGTAGCTGCTGCTGTAACAGAAATGGCAGTCACAACAGCTGCATCCTATAGGTCAAGTCTAGATAATAGTGGACGCAGGGGCCTTGGTTTTGAGCCAAGAGAATCAGATAATCATGAGAACTATGAGTTGGATTCACCTGTACAGTTATGTGCTGCAGTTGCTGTGCAGAATGCCTTCCAGAACCATGGAAATATGATAAATTTTGTCAAAGCAGAAACCTTGGTTCCATCTACTCACACTCAGGACTTAGAAAACAACAAAGAGGAGGAGGCAGGGAAGACACCCACAGTGCAAGAAGAAAAAGAAGGTCAGTCATTATATTTTTATGATTTTTTAGTTACAGAAGATATTATTTCTCTAATTCTAAAGTATTTCAGTAATTTGCGCTACAAGTACAGAGACTCATCAAATTCCATTTCCATTTTTTATTCTCAGTTTGTTTTTATGGGCACTCCTTTCCCTAAATTGGCATTTAAAATATTTCTACTCAATGAATTAAATATTACATTATGGTTTAATACATGGCTGCACACAGATGACTTTGATCTGTGGACAGGCACAAGTTGCATGGAAAAAAAAAAAAGTTGCATTTTATGTTCTTACATCAAACATCATCCTCGACATCACCTCTCTCTCTCTTTCTTTGTAACACTATCACTATGAGTTTAACAGCATAAATTCTGTGTCCAGTAGGATCACAGCTTGAACAGATTTGCGGAAATCACAATGTAAGTCTAAGACTGGTGGATACCAAGTAATGACACCTGAATCCTGAGTGGCCAATGTCAGTGCATGACTGGTTGTTGGCAGCTGACAGCTTCTAGAAGGCTTCAAGGCTTCAAGTGTGATGGTGTTCAGGATGATGCATCGGAATCAGCTGGCTTTGCTGTGGTCATGCAAGAGTCCTAAATACAGCATTGGCAGATGGATATGGCACTATCTACTTGTGGGAATGGACATCCTATTGCCAATATGGACACTGCCTGTTGGCGGAGCAGGCAGCTCTAGTCACAGTGGCGGCCACCAGAGTTGCCCATGACAACAAGCTGCTGTAGCCATTGTCCTCTGAACTGAGTGAGGTGGTGCATTGGTTGACACACTGGATTCGTATTCAGGAAGATGATGGTTCAAATCCCTGTCCAGCCATCCAGGCAAATACCAGGAAATTATTTGAGTGAGGTTATGTGCCACAGCTGTCAGGAACTTGAAGAACATTGATTTAGCCATCAGCTGAATTCGTACTGCTGATGGCTAAAATTTAGTTCTTCAAATGCTGGGATGATTCCTTTGAAGATAGCACAGCCGATTTTCTTCCCCATCCTTTTGTCATCTGAGCCTATGATCCATCTCTAATGACCTTGCTGTCAATGGGCTGTTAAACTCTAATCTTGGTACCATCCAGAACTGTTCTTGTTTGGTTCATGATGCCATAGCACCGACAGGTCCACACTCTGGCCACTTACTGCAGTGACCTGTTATATTAGTGGATTATTTGTACTGAAACTGTATCCCTCTCCCTGCAGGAGAGATAGCGGACCATCTCAACATCACAGAGTTCAGAGGAGGCGGTGGCCATGGAAATAGGCGGCTGATGAACCGTTGTGGATGCTGGTGCCATTCTGACCAGTTGACTCCCAGGACATTGCTACTGTGGTTGTGCTTGGTCTATCTTGAACATCAGATATGGGAAATCTGTGACAGAGATAGAGGTGGAGTCACCACTGAAGAAACCTGGTGCCCTGCAAGGGTGCAGCTGATCAATATTTTTGAGAGACCAACATTTTCCTGCAGCTGGACCTCCATTGTAGCTCTGCCAAGGAGGCAGGCGATGCATTTTGGGACCCATTGATGCTTACCCCGTGAAAAGATGATTGTCCACATCTCATTGTGGATCCAATAGCGATGGTGATGTGGGCTCGGGGAAGGAAGGTTGCAGGCTAAAGGTTTCATATTAGAGGGCTGGGATTGCTGAGGGCAGCCACATAGCCTTAACATCGGGCTTGCCCATTCTTGTGGAGTTGCTGTGGTAGGGGATGAACAATCCATCCAGAACCAGATGGGTGAACTCTGAAACAAAAAGGCTGGTGGAGTGCCTGGGAAAATTGATCAGCAACCTGACGTGGTGCTAGAAAGTGCAGGACCAAAGGTCCTGATTCAGTGTCCGAGTGGTATCATATGTCTGGTGCATTGTCAGACTTGACGTCCAGCCAGTGCTCAGTGCTGCATCAAGGAGCTATCCCAGGTGAAACCAAGAAAGTAGAATTGTGCATTTCCAAGTCCGGGTGGTGCAGAAGATGCAAATGCAGCAGCACCCTTCATGGATGACCAATAGGCAAGGCACAATGGAAGATTTGTGATTATTGATGGTACAGCGACAATGAGATCATTACTGTAACTCCTCAGCTGATTGACAAATTGTAGAGCTGGTGGTGATCCAGCTGGCTTTGAACTGGTAAATTAATGATCTGGTAGGTGATCCTGTGTTGATCTGGAATGTGAGTGGAATGTTGTTAAGGGACACTTCCAGCGTCAATAACCTATCTGAAATAGGGAACACAGCTTGCACATGTGGCATGTCCGGACTTGGGTGCAGTTCATCAGCCTCTGAATTCAGGTACATGCTCCCAAGGCATGTGCTATCCAACATTCATATTGTATGCAGAGGTACACACTTCCACACTGAATTCGATTTGCCACATGTACATTTTGCTTTTCAGAAAGAGTGCTGTTGCACCATTGGTGAGTAACAAAACAATCACTACAAGAGTGCATCTTCCAGGAAGCATAGAACCTCGCAAGAGGGAAAGAGGGAGATGTCGTATGTGGTGGGGATGATGGATGTAAAACAGTTGCAATTAGTCCTGTAAGGTCACCAAAGATCGCAGTGCTTGTTCAGATGCTTGATGACTAGAAAGCATGCTGGTAACAAATGGTTGTTAAGTTTCAGGAAATCATTTCTAAGGCCTTTAATGGATGTGTGGGCCAGTATCATGTCTTTCACTAAAGAACTGGCATACAATTGTTTAACCAAGAACTAGTGCACTGAAAAGGACAGTCCTGAGAAAGGCTCTCCAAATGCACATCAGTCATCGGTCTGTTGCACCATATGTTTTGGGACAAGTAAAGAACTTGTTGCAGGCAGCTGCCACATGGATTAGAGAACCAAAGTACCCCATTAATTCAGTTTTAAGCTGATCATAAGACAATAACTCATGTGATTTGGCCTAATGACCCAGCTGTCGAAGGAGGCAATATACACTCCTGGAAATTGAAATAAGAACACCGTGAATTCATTGTCCCAGGAAGGGGAAACTTCATTGACACATTCCTGGGGTCAGATACATCACATGATCACACTGACAGAACCACAGGCACATAGACACAGGCAACAGAGCATGCACAATGTCGGCACTAGTACAGTGTATATCCACCTTTCGCAGCAATGCAGGCTGCTATTCTCCCATGGAGACGATCGTAGAGATACTGGATGTAGTCCTGTGGAACGGCTTGCCATGCCATTTCCACCTGGCGCCTCAGTTGGACCAGCGTTCGTGCTGGACGTGCAGACCGCGTGAGACGACGCTTCATCCAGTCCCAAACATGCTCAATGGGGGACAGATCCAGAGATCTTGCTGGCCAGGGTAGTTGACTTACACCTTCTAGAGCACGTTGGGTGGCACAGGATACATGCGGACGTGCATTGTCCTGTTGGAACAGCAAGTTCCCTTACCGGTCTAGGAATGGTAGAACGATGGGTTCGATGACAGTTTGGATGTACCGTGCACTATTCAGTGTCCCCTCGACGATCACCAGAGGTGTACGGCCAGTGTAGGAGATCGCTCCCCACACCATGATGCCGGGTGTTGGACCTGTGTGCATCGGTCGTATGCAGTTCTGATTGTGGCACTCACCTGCACGGCGCCAAACATGCATACGACCATCATTGGCACCAAGGCAGAAGCGACTCTCATCGCTGAAGACGACACGTCTCCATTCGTCCCTCCATTCACGCCTGTCGCTACAACACTGGAGGCGGGCTGCACGATGTTGGGGCGTGAGCGGAAGACAGCCTAACAGTGTGCGGGACCGTAGCCCAGCTTCATGGAGACAGTTGCGAATGGTCCTCGCCGATATCCCAGGAGCAACAGTGTCCCTAATTTGCAGGGAAGTGGCGGTGCGGTCTCCTACGGCACTGCGTAGGATCCTACGGTCTTGGCGTGCATCCGTGCGTCGCTGCGGTCCGGTCCCAGGTCGACGGGCACGTGCACCTTCCGCCGACCACTGGCGGCAACATCGATGTACTGTGGAGACCTCACGCGCCACGTGTTGAGCAATTCGGCGGTACGTCCACCCGGCCTCCCGCATGCCCACAATACGCCCTCGCTCAAAGTCCGTCAACTGCACATACGGTTCACGTCCACGCTGTCGCGGCATGCTACCAGTGTTAAAGACTGCGATGGAGCTCCGTATGCCACGGCAAACTGGCTGACACTGACGGCGGCGGTGCACAAATGCTGCGCAGCTAGCGCCATCTGACGGCTAACACCGCGGTTCCTACTGTGTCCGCTGTGCCGTGCGTGTGATCATTGTTTGTACAGCCCTCTCACAGTGTCCGGAGCAAGTATGGTGGGTCTGACACACCGGTGTCAATGTGTTCTTTTTTCCATTTCCAGGAGTGTACATCAGTTCCTAAGTATGAGGGTTGAGTGGAAAGTAATGCCTCCACCTTCATTAATTGGTTTGGATGGGGATATTTTAATCAATCAAATGCAGAAATAATCCTTAGAATGCAATCTTCAATTACCAATATTCACTTTTCCACATAATCACCAGCCAATTCCCAACGATGAACAAGTTTTCTGAAGCCATCATGGAAGAAGTCAATACTTTGTTTCCGCAAACAAAGTCTCACAGTTCTCTCAATGTCTTTATCAGAGGCATAATGATGTCCCCACAGATTGTTTTTCATCATCAGGAACAGATGGAAGTTAGACGGTGCTGAATCTGGACTGTGTGGAGGATGCCTTACGGTGGTGAGATTTAGTCTCTGAAGTGGTGGCATGTGAAGTGTGTGGTTTGGCATTGTCATGCTGCAGGAAAACATTTCCCTTTTCTTTTTGGACCCTTGTTAGCCATCGTTTCAAAGTTCGCTGCATTGTGATGTAACACTCTGAATTTATTGTTGTTGAACGATCAAGGAAATCAACATGCATAACACCATCTGCATCCCAGAACACTGTGGCCATGATTTTTCCAGCTGAGGGCTGCATCTCAAATTTCTTTTTCTGGGGCAAGTCTTTGTGTCGATATTCCATAAACTGACATTTCGTCTCCGGGGTATAATGGTGTACCCATGTTTCGTCTCCTGTCACAATTGAATGGAGAAAGGCGTCACCATCATTCTCGTAATGCTAGAGTAGTTCCTGGCAAATTTCAAGTCAGTGCGCTTTCATTTCAGGAGTCAGCATCTGGGGTACCCATCATGCACAGATCTTCAGATAACCAAGCAAAGCAATAATGTGGTCCACACGTTCTTGTGAAATGCCGATCCTACTTGCAATTTTTCTCTGAGTGATACGACGATCATCCTGAACCAATCTGTCAACATTTTGCGTGTGAAACTCGGTGGTTGCCGTCACAGGACGTCTAACTCTTTGTTTGTCACGCAGGTCAGATGTTCCTGCCCCAACATCTTTAAACTTATCGCCCAACGACACACAGTACTCACATCAACACAATCACCATAAACTGCTTTCATTATCTGATGAATCTTCTTTGGGGTGACACCTTCTGCTGTCAAGAATTCAATAACTGCACATTGCTTAAATCACATTGACCAACTGTCTGCCCAGGGTTCCATACTTTACACTGTAAAAACACAGCCGTTCAGTGCTAAGGCATCCCGCCAACTGCAGCTGTAGAGAAGAGGCTACGGAACAAGCCAGTACCTGCCGCATACCAATGCTGCCAACTGTTGAAGAGTTACGAAGGTGGAGGCATTACTTTTCAAGTCACCACTCATATGCTAATAAAAAAGCTTGTTGATGGGTATCACTTGAGGTTTCGTATGTGATGAAATGCTGAGCCGAGCATGTGATATAGTTGGCCCATGGCTGCATTTTCATGTCAAAAGAGGGAAATGGCGGTGGGTGCCCAGAATCATTTCAAGAGTATCATGGGGTCGATTTATGAAAGGTGGTGGAAAACTGGTGTTGACGAGGTGATAGTGGCCATCTTTTCCAACATGAGTTCTTGCACATGTGTGTGATCATAACAGCACTTGTATGATTACGCCTGTGATGACAGCAGACACACTGAAATGAGAATTGAATGTTAGTACACCAGGTATGCGAAAAATTGTCTTGTGAGCATTGTCCACCCTGGAAACTGTGAAAAAGTTTGAGGGAAATGTCAAACCTTGTTGTCATGACTAAAGAGACCTGACAAGGGCTTACTAAACAAAAACAAACTCCCAGGTAGGCATGTAACAATAAACACTTTGAAGGTAAAATCTTGTGGGTGATTAAGCGATGCCATATATTTTCAATATGATTAATGTTTTGACATCTCTGCTGGGATCTTCCTCAGAAACTTATTGTGCCCATGCATGGTTAGCTGAACACTGCCAAGAACCAACATCACATCTTAAAAAAAGGGAGTTTTCCCATGCTTATGCTGTAGAACTGGGGCTACTGCGTAAAATTTCTGTGGCAACCGTTGGTAGCCCATTGTCACTAGATAGGAGTGAAATCACAGAGCAAGGGGGGGGGGGGGGGGGGGGAGGGGGCAGTGTTATTCAAAAATATTATTGGTCATGTAAGTGGCTTCCTGTGTGTTTTTTGTATTGATCACACACGATGGATATGTATTCACTTCCTTGATGGCATGAAGCCATAAGTTTATACATGTCCTCTCTATTGAAACTGCATTCGTTCTTAGAACTCTCTCAATCACTTCTCAGACTTTTCTTGTATAAATGTTAGTTTCCTTAGCCAGCACTTGCACATTGTTGCAAGTAATGTTATGACCACTGTTCTTCCTGTGTTCTACTACTGCAGATTGCACACTTTGTTTTAACTCCATAAGGCATTTGTGTTGCTTAATATGTTCTTTTGTCAAAGCCACCCATCATTTAATAGACTCCCAAAATGTGGAGGTAACCATATGCACCTGTTTTGTGTCAGAAAAAACCTTTTATTTTATTTTGACTGGAAAAGAAAACTATACCATTGTTCCATAGAATTGTATTGATGATGTCTGTAATCCCAGAAACAAATGCTAATCTGACAGAGTGAGAAGGCAGTTGGTCATCTTTCCTATTAGCATAATTAATATTTCCTACAAAAATGCAGCCTGTGTATGTAGTATCATATCCATTGGCCTTCATTGTCTTCTTTAAGAAATCCAGCTCCTCTTCCAAAGTGTTATTGTCACTGATACAGAAGGCATCTGAAGACAGAGTGTTGAGCTCTGCTCGCATCTGGGCTGGGTGGTGGTGCAAACAAGCATTTAAATACCTATTTTCATTAGTAAGTCCCCTATACACTCCATGTCCTAGAGTGGTGTTATATGTTCTACATACTAAGACCTCTAGGAATGGGAGACCAACATTTATCTCAGTTTCTGTGGTAAAGCTGAATTGGAGTGAATTTCATTTAAGAGTTTGTGGTACCTGTGAAGTTATTCTTTGCTGTATGGCCACATAACAAATGTGTCATCCACATATTGTAGCCAAGAGGAAGGCTTTAGTGGCATATTACTTCGTGCCCACTGCTCAAAATGTTCCATAAAAATGTCAATTGTTGTTGACAATAAGGGTGAACCCATAGCATCACTGTTAGGCTGCCCATAAAATTCTCCTTTAAATTTAAAATATCTTTATCAAAGACATAATTAAATCATGTCGTAACATCTGGAGTAACTTTCTCTCTTATGATTTTAATTATACCCAGTACTGGGGTATTAATAAATAAAGATTTCACATTGAAATTTACAAGAATGTTACTCGTGGATATCGTCACTGTGTGTAAAAGTGTAAAAAAAAATTCAGATCTTTGACAAAAGTGTTTGTTTTTCCAACTAGGTGCTTCAATTTGCCATACAAATGACTTACTAAAAACTAAGGTGGCAAGTTAATTCCATTCACTATAAATGTCAGTGCACCCCCTTCTTTGTATACCTATGGTAGACCATATATTCAGGGCATTTTTATTCAGATAAATTTTTTTAACTTTATGAATGAAGCTTTTCATCAGGTCTCTTTTTAATACACAGGATAAGCAAATATTTTTTTCTTGTGGTATTCCACAGTACCCATAACAACTGTAGCATTCTCCCTTATGTGCTTTGGACACCGCGATGCTGTCATTTCTCTTGAGGCCATTAAGGGCTTTCCTTTCCTGTGCTGATATGTTGCTTTTGGGCAGTGTTTTTTTTTTTTTTTTTTTTTTTTTTTTTTACTGGGTGTTCCTGCCCATTGATATTCTGGCTCAAAACACATGTAACTGCTGGCATCACAGGAGAGGATAAATTCCTTCTCAGAATTGGGAAAGACTAGTACTGGATCAGACACTAATGCTGTTTTCAGTGCTTCAAATATTGTTTGGCATTTTGCTGACCACTGGAATTCCACGCCATTCTTCAACAAGATCTGATTTGGAATAATAATTTTATAAATCCAGGCCACTGTTGTGCTTTGTGTCAGCTGGTATGTCTGTACATTGATCATCTGAACTCTATATGAAAAGGTTTCATTGATTCGTTATGTCTCTCTGTTAAGGTACTAAATTTTTTCTGGAAAAAGATGTACTATTTTGCTTTCAGGAAAAATAAATTCACCATTAGTGTTACACATGTTTGTCGAGAAAATCTTGCCCAACCCTTCACCCACATTTGACAACAATTTCATATTCTCATGAAAATCCCTAATTCCAATACTAAAGCTGTGCAATGTCATACACAATAACTCTAGATTATTGTCACCCACTCCAGGCAATTTGTTGTAAAGTGAGGGCCCCAGGCTCCTCTTGGCTATGATGTCTAGACTGACAGCTGGTAAGTGCACACCCGTGTACACTAGAAATTTACATTCCATGCCCCTCGTAAAGCCTACCAAGCAGCATTCCATCTGTGCATCTATTCGTGCAGTGTTTATGTCCTATTGCAAATGCCTTCCGATGGTTGATGGACTACTGTGTGTGTTTAACGGCTGCTTCTGTTAATGTTGCTTTCCCTCCTTATGCTTCCTACTATCCTGTGCTCGGTGTCTAACTTGGTCACGAAGAAGTGAAGATGTCTTCTCAGCAAGACGTGACATCTTCCTGCAAGTGAGTGCCACAGCTGCATGTTATGGGAGCAGCAACTGGGGTACAAGAAGGTGTCACCTGCTCAGATGTTCCTTGACAGTGCGGCTTCGGCATCAGTGCTTTCAAAGACAGCCAGTCACATTCTCAGGTGAAGACTGCGGACTGTGGTCCAGGATGAGATGATCGTGATGAAGATGAGGTCCTGGGCATCCACCATGGATGAGCCAAGAAGCTACCCAAATGCATCACACATGGTTGATGTGGAGATGGTAGCTTGCAGATCTGACTGCACACAAGCCTTCTCATCTGCAATGACCCAGTAGACAACAATGGCAGACCACAGCTGTTGTGTGCAACATGTGGCTGCATCTCAGTGTTGATGTTAGCAAGCAGTTAACAGGTAGAAGGTGAACCATCATCAATCAGCTTGTCATGATTGAGTGATACTGAGCAGACTGTCATTCTATGTGGTTCTAGTAACGCAGACAGAATGGCAGCACAACTGAATGTGTCTAAACACCAAAAGCCTCATTATTTAAAGGGCCGAGCCTGCACCTATGACGCAGTAGCTCTAGGTATATGAGCGCATTTGTCCTCATTTATCAGTTCCATCAGCGGTCCTTGCCTGGCTGTGGTAATTCAGGAATTATACTGGGCTGCTAAGCTTGGGTCTTTCTGCCTCTGTTTGACTTTACAGTGGTGCTCTGACATTGATGTTATATTGTGTTACTTGACAGTTCCTTGTTGTGTAGCAGAGCTACGTCTGCATTTCCGCCTTTCTCGGAGGTTGTGTGGTAGTGCACGTCTCGTGTCCTGACATCTGTTACATCAGCATTGCTTTTTGTTATCATTCCAATTGGCACACTGGCCCAGAGCTAACCTTCTCCATACTGTGCTTGCCTTATATAACTTTGAAAAATTTAGACATGTACAATAAAATGATTCCATTTCACAACAATATGTTACGTATATGCTTCAATTTTACTATTGTACATGAATGGCACAAAGTATGTGTGTATTTGGTGGACTATGTGGGAAAGAAGATGTTCACACATTCATTTCCACCATATTGTGTCTTGTATTAATGCTAGTATTGGGGAATAAACATAATTATTAATAACTTATGTAATCAGTATTATTGTGATAACTGACAGTGATACAGTGATAACTGACGATAGTAATTATCTTTTGCCGGCCGCGGTGGCCGTGCGGTTCTGGCGCTGCAGTCCGGAACCGCGGGGCTGCTACGGTCGCAGGTTCGAATCCTGCCTCGGGCATGGGTGTGTGTGATGTCCTTAGGTTAGTTAGGTTTAAGTAGTTCTAAGTTCTAGGGGACTTATGACCTAAGATGTTGAGTCTCATAGTGCTCAGAGACATTTGAACAATTATCTTTTAAAAATAATTTAGTTTCATGACTAAATCATTCTGAAATAGATCTGTTTTCCCCCTTAGAAAATTTCATTTCACCTCTCAGGGGTAATTACCTCAAGGTTGGGAACCTCAGATCTAGAGAAATCTTTCCTAACCACCTGCAATCAAAAATCCGTTGCGTGGTTCAGATTTAATTGATGACATCTTCGGGATCTGTAATGAGGGCGAGGACACCATATCCACAGTCCAACAAACCCTGAACATCTTCTCTCCCATTTTCTTCATGTGGCCCAGCAAGTCACTTTTCTCAGTCTCTCCCTCCACTTCAAGGATGTCTTCATCAGTACCTCTGTCCACATAGAACCTACCCGCCACCAACAATTTCTCCACTTCAAAGCTGACACCCACTCCACATAAAGAAGTCCATTCTGTACAGCCTAGCCACCCATGGTCGTTGCATCAAAGTGATGAGCAGTTCCTCTCCAAATAATCGAAGGGTATTACTGAGGCCTTCACAGACCAAAATTACCCTCCTAACTTTGTCCAGGATCGGATCTGTTGTGCCTTATCTCCCTAGTCACCTACCATCCTCCTACATACCCACTGTAAGCTGCTTGTGACCCAGTACCATCCAGGACAGGAGCAACTCAATTAAATTCTCTGCAAGAATTTTTACTACCTCACACAATGCCCTGAAATGAGAAATACCCTCCCCACCCCTCCCACAGTGGTGTTCCGCTGCCCACACATTATATATGCAATGTCCTTGGCCATCCCTGCTGCCAAACCATTTCCTCATGGCCCGTATCCCTGCAATAAATCCAGATGCAAGACCTGTCCCATGTGTTCACCTACCACCACGTACTCCAGTCCATTCACAAGAATCTACTCCCTCATTCCCCATCAAAGGCAGTGAAAGCAGCCATGTGATTTATCACCTTTAACTGCAACCAGTAAAACTGTGGACAAGAGACACCTGGACCACCCAGTTGCTCAGCATGCCACCCAACATGATGTGCTTTTCTTTAACAACTGCCTCACAACCTGTACCATCAGGATTCTTCCCACCAACACCAGATTTTTTGAACTGTGCAGGTGGGAACACACCCTCCAATGTATCATCCATTCCTGTAACCCACTTGGCCTCAACTGTCATTAGTCCCTGTCCTCCCTCTGCCTGCTAACACACCTACATAGTCATTTCCCCTTTTCTGATTCTCTCTTCTCCAATTTCCCCTCTCCCTCCCGCTACCAACTTAGCCTCCCAATGCTGCACCTAGCAGCCCTATCCTGCCTCCACCATGTTCATGCACGCTCTCACAGTCAGCATTAGCATATTACTCCACCTCAATCCTGCTATCCCTCCCACTCCCCACTCTATGCTGCTTCCGTTCTCCAACTACTCATCTCTCCGTATCCTCACTAGTCATCTCAGCGGATTGCTGCTCACCTCATACATAGTCACAGTCAGGCTTCAGTGACTGGAAATGACAGGGGCCAAGTATGTTTAAGTTATTCTTGTGTGAATGTGTATGTGTTTTTCATACATCTGATGAAGGAATTTGTCCAAAAATTGAGTATTTCTAACATTCTTTTTTATTGTATCCATCTGTGATGCAGTGTCTCCTTTATGTTGTGAATAGCAACCTGTACTTTCCATATTGTTGTTATTCCAACCTGGACTTTCTATTGTTTGAAATACTTAGTCCGATAGTCACTTCATACAAATACCTGGGAGTTACAGTATGTAGGGGTATGAAATTTAACAACTGAATGAGCTTATTTTTGCATGAAGCATATACACACACCAAAATAAGTTTTGCATCACCTCGGTTCCGAGAGTTCTGGAACCTGTACAGAAAATTGGAATATAGATCAACATAAACATCATTTCCACCCTTTTTATTGCTCATGAAAACCACACATTGCTTGTTACACCACCATACAGTGAGACCTTCAGAGGTGGCAGTCCAGATTGCAGCACTCAATAATACCTCTAATACCTATTAGCATGTCCTCTTGCATTGATGCCTGCCTGTATTCATCGTGGCATACTATCCACAAGTTCATCAAGGCACTATTGGTCCAGATTCTCCCACCCCTCAATGGTGATTCGGTGTAGATCCCACAGAGTGGTTGGTGGGTCACGTCATTCATAAACAGCCCTTTTCAGTCTATCCCAGGCATGTTCAATAGGGTTCATGTCTGGAGAACATGCTGGCCACTCTAGTCGAGCGATGTCATTATCCTGAAGGAAGTCATTCACAAACGTGCACAATAGGGGCGCAAATTTTCATCTATGAAGAAGAATGCCTCACCAATATACTGCTGGTATGGTTGCACTATCGGTCGGAGGATGGCATTCGCATATCGTACTGCCAATACGGAGCCTACCATGACCACCACCAGCGTACGTCAGCCCCCACATAATGCCACCCCAAAACAGCAGGAAACTTCCACTTTGCTGCACTCACTGGACAGTGTGAAGTAGAGAACGTGATGCCAATCCTGAACCGTCCATTTGGCATGTTGTTGGGCCCATCTTTACTGCGCTGCATGGTGATGTGGTTGCAACGATGGACCTCGCAATGGACATCGGAAGTGAAGTTGCGCATCATGCGCAGCCTATTGTGCACAGTTTGAGTCAGAACATTACGTCCTGTGGCTGCACGAAAAGCATTATTCTACTTGGTGGCATTTCTGTCAGGGTTCCTCTGAGCCATAATCCATAGGTAGCTGTTGTTCGCAGCAGTAAAACCCTTGGGCGGCCTTCTCCATGTCCGAACAACATCTATTTGGTTCACCCTGAGACGCCTGGACACTTTCCTTGTTGAGAGCCCTTCCTGGCACAAAGTAACAATGTGGATAGGGTATTTACTGTCTAGGCATGGTTGAACTATAGACAACATGAGCAATATGTCTCCTTTCTGGTGGAATGACTGGAACTGATCGGCTGTCGACCCGCTCCGTCTGATATGCACTGCTCGTGCATGGTTGTTTACATCTTTGGGCAGGTTTAGTGACATCTCTGAACAGTCAAAGAGTCTGTGTCTGTTATAGAATATCCACAATCAATGTCTATCTTCAGGAGGTCTGGGAACCAGGGTGAAGCAAAACTTTTTTTGATGTTTGTAGAAAGCTTCAATTAATTCCTAGGATCTTGTGAAATTACAAGTTGCGTATGAAAGTGGTTGTTCATAAAACACTTTTACAGATGAGACTGGAGGAATACCCAAGTGTATGGGATCTATCATATTAGACTAGTGGGGGACATAACACATGTATAAAAGAGTGTGATGGTAATGCTCCCAGGCATGTTTGATTAGTTATGTAGTGTAACTCAAATGCTGCTCAAAGAAGAATGCTATGTATCTTATGAGATGAGCCATAGAAAATATCAAGAACCGCCATTCACGAATGACACTATAAATATTCTTCAGCTCTCTATACATGAATACAGTCAAGACAGTGAAGATAGAATTGGACTAACAGCAGCTTGCATAGAAGAGTGAAAGCAATTACATTCATAACACCCTCCCCATGAGTTACATTAGAAGAACTTTTAATGTACAGTGCAGTGAAAATTACACTCTGCTGCACACTGTGTTGTGTTCCATAGATGTGAAAACAATTCAGTAACATCTTCCATGAGTTTATAAGCTGTAACTCATGAAGTGACATTGACTTCTTGTAATATTGCTTCCTATTGAGCTATGGAGTTCCGTTTAATGTACTCAATGCAATTATTACTATTATTTCTTCTTTCCTGTCTCAGACATTATGTGTGGTTAAAAATGGAAAGTGACGCGGATCTTTATCAAGCGTGACTTCCTTTTAACTATACCGTATATGTTACATTGCATTTAGGAACTTTCGGGTAATTGAACATGTATCAATAATTAGAGATTTCTGTAGTTGTATATATACACTCCTGGAAATTGAAATAAGAACACCGTGAATTCATTGTCCCAGGAAGGGGAACCTTTATTGACACATTCCTGGGGTCAGATACATCACATGATCACACTGACAGAACCACAGGCACATAGACACAGGCAACAGAGCATGCACAATGTCGGCACTAGTGCAGTGTATATCCACCTTTCGCAGCAATGCAGGCTGCTATTCTCCCATGGAGACGATCGTAGAGATGCTGGATGTAGTCCTGTGGAACGGCTTGCCATGTCATTTTCACCTGGCTCCTCAGTTGGACCAGCGTTCGTGCTGGACGTGCAGACCGCGTGAGACGACGCTTCATCCAGTCCCAAACATGCTCAATGGGGGACAGATCCGGAGATCTTGCTGGCCAGGGTAGTTGACTTACACCTTCTAGAGCACGTTGGGTGGCACGGGATACATGCGGATGTGCATTGTCCTGTTGGAACAGCAAGTTCCGTTGCCAGTCTAGGAATTGTAGAAGGATGGGTTCGATGACGGTTTGGATGTACCGTGCACTATTCAGTGTCCCCTCGACGATCACCAGAGGTGTACGGCCAGTGTAGGAGATCGCTCCCCACACCATGATGCCGGGTGTTGGCCCTGTGTGCCTCGGTCGTATGCAGTCCTGATTGTGGCGCTCACCTGCACGGCGCCAAACACGCATACGACCATCATTGGCACCAAGGCAGAAGCGATTCTCATCGCTGAAGACGACACGTCTCCATTCGTCCCTCCATTCACGCCTGTCGCGACACCACTGGAGGCGGGCTGCACGATGTTGAGGGCGTGAGCGGAAGACGGCCTAACGGTGTGCGGGACCGTAGCCCAGCTTCATGGAGACGGTTGCGAATGGTCCTCGCCGATACCCCAGGAGCAACAGTGTCCCTAATTTGCTGGGAAGTGGCGGTGCGGTCCCCTACGGCACTGCGTAGGATCCTACGGTCTTGGCGTGCATCCGTGCGTCGCTGCTGTCCGGTCCCAGGTCGACGGGCACGTGCACCTTCCGCCGACCACTGGCGACAACATCGATGTACTGTGGAGACCTCACGCCCCACGTGTTGAGCAATTCGGCGGTACGTCCACCCGGCCTCCCGCATGCCCACAATACGCCCTTGCTCAAAGTCCGTCAACTGCACATACGGTTCACGTCCACGCTGTCGCGGCATGCTACCAGTGTTAAAGACTGCGATGGAGCTCCGTATGCCACAGCAAACTGGCTGACACTGATGGCGGCGGTGCACAAATGCTGCGCAGCTAGCGCCATTTGATGGCCAACACCGCGGTTCCTGGTGTGTCCGCTGTGCGTGCGTGTGATCATAGCTTGTACAGCCCTCTCGCAGTGTCCGGAGCAAGTATGGTGGGTCTGACACACCGGTGTCAATGTGTTCTTTTTTCCATTTCCATGAGTGTACGTTTGGATGTAGCTGTATTGCCTTGATGTACTGGTGGATATTGTGTGGTATGACTCCTGTAGTTGATAGTATAATTGGTATGATGTCAACTTTATCCTAATGCCAAATGTCTTTGACTTCCTCAGCCAGTTGGATGTATTTTTCAATTTTTTCTCCTGTTTTCTTCTGTGTATTTGTTGTATTGGGTATGGATATTTCGATTAGTTGTGTTAATTTCTTCTTTTATTATTATTATTATTATTATTATTATTTTCTTTAATTTTTCTGTAGACTAAAGTATAGTGGAGATACTCTTCTACTTGTTATTACTATCATGATACTGACAATGATTCAGACTTGTAGTATTATTTATTTCTCTGCATCTAGTATGTTTTGTGCAGCTTTTATGGTTCAGCATCATCATCATCATCATCATCATGCCATACTTTTTATGTCATCCTAGCGAGAAGTTTGTACTTAATATGGTTCTTTAATGTAATAATTCTGATTTTGGAATAAAACTTAATGAATTTTTTATCCCAAGCATCTAAGGAAGATTAAGGGTATTATATGTCAATGTGGGTTTCATGCATTTGTTAACAGGAGATGGTCCTTATCTAGAAAGATTCATATGCCTGTCAGTACGAAAAAACTGAAACCATTGAATATGTAGGGTCCATAATGTGAGCTGTATATCTTTGACAGGCTGACATTGCAACCTGTTCTAGATCTGTGCTCAGTCGTACAGGACATTATTACCTGAAGCAAAGTAAACAGAATTGGCAGTAGCAGCTCTGCAAATGTATTACAGGAGTATCAAGGAGAACACTACAGACGACCTCAAATATTGTAGAATATTGTAAACAGTGAGGCTGTTTAATGTAACTAATATGAACAACACAGGGTTAAGAGCCCACATGTAAGTTCTCAGACATCAGAAGGCATTTGGACTTTGGCCATCAGTCATTATGCCAAGCAACTGATAGGTGTGCAATTCTATAATATAATGGGATGTCTGTGTGTGTTCATGACATAGATAGTGCTGTTTAAATCAAATGAAGCTAGCAACACTACCTATGCTCTATAGATTAGTTCTTTGTTTTTCCATTAAACCTAGATATTACAATAAATCAGCACAAATCTAATATCTGTAAATGTGATAACAGAGCTCCACTTAGGGTAAAGGCTTATTCAAATGACACAGGCAGTGGCCACAACCAGCTGTGGTCTCTGTGTTACATGGAACAGTGTTGCCCTGGGAAAATAGGTGGTGCCTAGTCATGTTAGACTATTCTTGCCTGTGGCAAGCAGCTAATACATTGTGAATTTCGAAAGAGACTGCAGTGAGCAAGTGTCAGAAATATCTAAAGAAATCAAAAGATTAATTGATTTGGTGCATGCAAGCTTATCTTTGTATGATACACGTCATATGTAATACAAAATTTATCATAAAAGGTGGCAACATGGAAGGTAATAGATCTGAGATCAAATCAAACAGGTGTTAACTTCTTCCGTATGCAGACCCTTTCACAGTCTTTACATCAAGCATCTTAGGGATGATAGGTCACTTCATGGGGAACAACTTTTATTAGAGACAAAATGTTCTCTGATGCTTACTGATGATTCTAGATATTCTTATTTATTGGTTCTGATCCCTGGAGGCGGTAGAGCGTAGGCATTCTGCTGCACGAGTATGCAATCTGTGTTGCCTGTAATCCAGGCATCCACTTTTCATGAAATGGTTTGGCCTGTGCAAAATTGAAGTTTGTGATTTGCTTCTATAATATCTTTTTCTGCTTAGAGACACTCATTCTTTTGTT
Organism: Schistocerca gregaria; assembly: GCF_023897955.1. Taxonomy (NCBI): domain Eukaryota; kingdom Metazoa; phylum Arthropoda; class Insecta; order Orthoptera; family Acrididae; genus Schistocerca; species Schistocerca gregaria. The sequence continues at coordinate 438,809,928 of NC_064931.1, read as the reverse complement.
TTTTGTGTTGTAAACCATTCATCAACTTACTGGGATAGGTAGTGTGCTCCACAGCTGGTTAGTAGAGCGCTAGTTCGGTGAAATCTCTTCATTCCAGGGCCAGCGAATACTAAAGGTTGCCTAGTACTGCTGGAAAGCATCAGTGAACATGTTATATCTAATGAAAATTGTTCCTTGTGACATGATATCTCACCTTTAGATGTCTGATGCAGAGAGTTTGAAACACCTTGTATGTATGAATAACCGCATACTTGTATAATATATAATATCACATGAGAATTTTTGTGAAAATATCATTCAGTTGATATGATGGTGGTGATGGTGATGATGATGATGATGATGATGATGATGATGATGATGATAACAATAATAATTTAATACAACAAGGGAAACCATAAGAATGAGTGTCTCTAAGGAGAGAAAGATGTTTTAGAAGCAAATCAGGAACTTTAATTTTGCTTGGGCCAAACCCTTTCACACAAAGTGGATGTCTGGTCTACAGTCAATAAAAATAATGATTCACTGCAGATTAGATCCTTAATACAAATAGAAACTCTAATAATGAAGAGGAATTCATTGTTTTCATAGCTTCCAGACAGTTGGCTGTAAAAAATAAATAAATAAATAAAATAATGACTGATATTTTTATTGCAGGTAATGGAATTACTGGACAGATAGCAGACATGTCAGGGGTAATAATAGAAAAAGTAACATTTTTAGCAGAAGGAAAAGAAGCTGTGTCTGCTGTTCAAACAATTGGCATTCAAGTGCAGGTAACTCTATTTAAATGTTATCGCCACTAGTATTTTTCTTAACTTTTTCGTAAACTAATTTTTTCTTTATTCTGCAGAATTTCCTCCTGTGCTGACCTCTTTGTAACTTTCTAGTACAAGATTTGATATAAAAGCCCAATCAAATTGAAGCTTTGAGGCCAAATTAAATTCATAAGTTTTTTGTGACAAAAATATTACTTGATCAATAAATTCTTCCATAGAGGTTTGCAGTTGTATTCATTGAACTGGTAACTGTACTGCTAGGCACTCTTTATTTCTATATACTGTCCATGTGTTCAGTTTGTTGAGCCTAAAACTAGGTCTACATCGTATGTCTGATGATTCTTCAAAAATATGAAACATTTAATGAAGAATTGTGCAATCAAGACTTTTCCATAATTGCAATTTGTGTCAACCAAAAGTATTTTTAGAGTCTTGAGAGTTAAATGTGTTTAATGCAACATCTCTCTATCTGTAACATGTTTTACATCTACACATTGTTTTACATCTATTTGGCAGCAGTTGCTGTTTCATTCGCATACTGGACAAGATGAAGTAATGTCTTATGCAAGGGTGTTGATACCTGGTTTTTTACATACCTCATTCTATGTTGGAGGAAATTCATTGTAATAAGCTTTGTGAGTTATATTCTAGCTCCTGAAGTAAATCTTTGAAAAGAAAATTTTGGCTTCACATTACAGTGATGAAGTGTTTCTTTTATAAATGCTGAGAAATGTCTTTGACTTCACTTAATACCTGGAGGATGTTATGCTAAATCATCAATGATTGTCAATCAAGGAGGAAATGCAATAGTACGCAGTTAAATAGGAAGAGTACCATTTTGTAAACCTGTGAGGTGGAAGAATCTATGTAAACAACAGTATCTAAAAGAAAAGCAAAGGACTGAGAAACAGAATAAGTTAGAATTTGTGAAAACTGGAAGCCTTATTAGTAAAAAAAAAAAGTTATCAGTGTCTGAGTTTCTTCTGATTGCAGACATCAGATGAAGCAACATTTGCTTCAGCTTTGTAATACACCCCCCCCCCCCTCCCCTCCCCCCCTTGCTCTCAGGGAAAGAAAAAATATAGTGTTGTCAGATAGTTTTCTTTCAAGTTGGTGTAATGAGTGTTTTTAACAGAGTCAGAAGTGGAACTTTTTTGTGGCTATGTATAGGCCATCATAATATAAAAATACTCCATACCCCCAGGTCTAACCCCACCCCCTTACCACCCTTGATCAGAAGCGTACTGGTATTGGTTCAATTTTGCACTTTGTACTTTAATATTGAAAGTGTGAAAATGGATTACCAAAGTAGCAGTACTTAGTACTTTTTATGTACTTTATTATTTATCAAGGTGTTCACAAGATACATTTATAATGTTGTACTAATTTTTGACACATTCATCTTTTACAATACAATCGTACTTGATTTTGGCCTGCAGTGGCTGTCTTCTGGTGCTACGTTAGGCATTTGGTGAGCAAATGCCCATGCATTGTCGATCTGAACATTTGTTCACCAGATGCCACTTGTAGCATCTGAAGATGCCCATTGTCGGCCTAAACCAGTTATGATTTGATTGTGTCATAAAAGAGTGATTGACTAAATATAAAATTCTGTTTATTTTTGACATAGTCACCAATCTCCTTAAGTGGAATGTGATTTCTTTTTTTTTCCCCAAAAGCTAGGTTTGTATTTTTAAAGATGTGTTAAAACTACAACTTAATGTTTCAGACACTATTAACAGCCTGGGAACATGGAAGCCTGTGTGAGAATTACTTCTCACAGTGGTTAGCTGACACCATGGAAGAACTGTCTAGGCTCGAGCAAGATGCAGCCCCTGATGGTTGGCAGTGTTTGTGGTCAAGGTATGTTAGCCAGCAAAATGAACACTCCTCCATCACCATAATCGTCACCACAGTCATTATCACCATTGCAGTTGTCCTCATCATGATCATAATCATCTCTGCCATCTCTAGCATTAACCACTACAATCATTATTATTGCCGTTATCATTATTTGAATAGTTTCAGTCTTCTTGTAAGTGTGCAACAAAAAGTGTTTCATCATGCTAGATAATTAAGATGCTTAACAGGCAAGAATTGGGAAGATTTGTTCAGAATTTTGTCTTAAAGCAAATCTCTAAGGTTGGAAGTAACTTGTGAAGACCTTTGCAAATAAGGGTAATGGTCCAACATCTGTTGAAGAAATTCATTGCGATTTGGACATCACGTCTGTGACATGCAATCTGAGCACAGACTGGAAACATCATTTCAGTGACTGTGCCGTCTTTGAAAGGTAAGATGCTATAGATTTCCTGTATTATCAGTACAAGAAATTGGCTGAACAATCAACATTGTAGTTTTTGCCATTGTACAGTAATCAGTGAGATTAATATACTTATTATTTTCTAATACAAAATGTTTACAGTGAAACTCAAAATTTATGTTTTCTTCTCTTTTCAGTTTAGGACTGTTAGCATTAAAGAGCTGTTTGAGTCCAATTTCTTTTCACATTGACCAATATAAATGAAAGCACATTCTTTTGTAATGAAACTGTAGATATTGATGCTAGCCAATTATTAGTGCAGTGCATCCATCACACACTTTATTTTTATGTGATATTGTCTCCAGCCATCCTGATTTAGGTTTTCCATGATTTCCCTAAATCGCTTCAGGCAAATGCCGGGATGGTTCCTTTGAAAGGGCACGGCCGATTTCCTTCCACATCTTTCCCTCACCCGAGCTTGCGCTCCGTCTCTCATGACCTTGTTGTCAACGGGACATTAAACACTAATTTCCTCCTCCTTTTTATGTGATATTGATACAGGCTGTAAATATCACAGCAACACCCACAGAAGAAAAGAGGGAGTGTTGACTTTCAAATTTTAGGAAGCTTATGTGATCAGAAAAGAGAGATTCATTAATATTTCAGGTGCTCCATCATAGCTGCTGCTACCTGTTTAAGTAATGATTGTCTGCCATTATACCTCACACATAGCACTTAACATTCCAAAACATCTTGTTGTTTTGTGTATCTGTTCCTGACTTTAAAATATGGCTTATGTCTCACTGAATGAATTAGTATTGTAATTTACTGTGCTAAAATGCACCTGAAATCTTATCTGTGTAAAATGTTCCTTTAAAATTAAATGTTGAAATTGAGTTCCTAAGTTCAATTATTGAGCTGCTATAGAAACAAACAGTATAGACACCAATATCAAAACTGATGAAACTGGGTCCACAGGCTTTATTTAATTTTTGTATGCAGTCGTCCTGCATGTGTTGTTGACAATATTTATTCCAGTTGCAGTTTCAGCATTTTGACATTTTCAGACATGGGGGATGTTAAATCCCACTCTAAAACATTAAATCCTGACATGACAGAACATAGTTTCCAGCTGTCTGAGACCCATTGTAATCTATCAATCACCATGATGACTTGAGCTATGAGCAATTTGTTTCTGAGTGTATTGTGGATGAAGTTGTTATTTTTATGTAAGGGGAAAGATGTTTCCATGCTCATCACAGGGCTCATGCTCACATGATCCGTGTGAAAAGCTTATACAACCGTAGTTATTTGCCTGAGACTGCCAGAAACTATGTTACAGCATGTCACAACTGAACACTGTAAAATGCTCAATATCCCATTATGCCTGAAAATCACTAGATGTCAAATCTGCAGTTGCAATAAATATTTCAAGCTGGTGTAAGCAGAGTGAGTACACTAAGGATCAAAACTGCTACAAGTGAACAATTTTTGTAACTGACAGACTATTTGCCTGAATGTGTTTTGTGTCTCCAAATGAAACAGTTGCAAAATGTAGTATGTTGCACTGGACATCGTGTTCCAGTGGTTACAAGATTTTCAGGAGGTATTGCACACAGCTACCTGTAATTAGATTTCTCATACTTCCCTTAAACCACAACTGACAATTGTTGAGGGGTTCTTTGTTTAACAAAACTATGGCCAACTTCTTTTCCCATCCTAGTCTAGTCTTGTCTGATCTAGTGCTCCATCACTGTTGACTGTATTATCTACAGGGTATTTGCTTACTTGTTGTAATAAACTACAGAGCTGTTGATCAGTAAACCATTGAAAGGACCTAAAAATCCTATTAGAATTATATATTAATACCTTCAGCTGCTGATGGGCGTTGATATATATGAACGGGGACAGGTGAAAAGTGTGCACCGACCGGGAATCAAACCCGGGATCTCCTGCTTACATGACAGATGCTCTATCCGTCTGAGCGATCGAGGGCACAGAGAATAGTGCGACTGCAGGGACTATCTCGTGCACGCCTCCCGAGAGACCCCCTTCTCACCTTATATCTCCACACACTACATTCGTAGTGTCCCTACGCAACACACTCATTACTCGTGGAAGACATTCTTACCAAGTCCCGTAAGAGTTCGGGTAATATGTGTGCATCCGCACAGGAGGAGGAGGTCATGGCCGGTATTGCCAGAACTATATATTTGTATGGATATGGTGTCTGTTCTTCCGGACATGTCCCACATCCTTATAAATACATAAAAATTAAAACTCCCAAGTTATGTCTTAATACAGTTACAAAAATATAGCTAATTATAGGATTAGAGATTTGGAGTTTTGAGAAGTAATGTGTGTTTTAAAATCATTATGTTTGTTTATCAGAGTGGCTATTTTTATAATAATCAGCAAACATTGTGCAACCTGGTATTCAAGTGCAGTATTTTTCATAAGAGGAACAAAGTTGTATGATAAAACTGTTTGATTGTATGTTTCTTGGTTTTCAAACAGTATAACCATTGATGGATTTTCCTTACTTTTTCATTGAGTCCTTGCATTGTCTTACACTACTCAGCCAATAAAATCTTTGAATGGAGATGCTAGTTCACTGTACATTGTGTCAGTTAGACACCTCCACATGTTATTGGGATATTTTAATGTGTTAAAAAGGATCTGTGATACATTTTTTTTTCATGAAATTCTTCATGAAGTTTAAAAAGAGACGATGGTCATTTCTTACTGAACACACACACTATTTTAGTGTTTCTGTTCAAAACATATCTTTTTCAATTGTTCATCACCACACTTGTTGCCAATCGCCACTGATCGCAAACTGTTGAGACTCTCCTCCCAGGTCTGACTTGGAGGTTGCACATCCTTGCTTCCTAGGCATTAATATAGCCAGATATCTTTAAAAAGCTGTCCGTATCTGAAAATATTTTCAAATTGCAGTGAACTAAAGGTTCCATCAGAGTACCTGTCTTCTAATAATGGCTTATTTCCGTCCACATGAGAAGCAACACCTTGTGTAAGTTACTAGATAGTGTGGTTTCAGTTGTCAGTTGTCTGAGACAGCAGACGTGTGTGCAAGTTGCGTTTGTGTGTGTGTGTGTGTGTGTGTGTGTGTGTGTGTGTGTGTGTGTGTTGCTGACAAAGCCCTTAATGGCCAAAAGCTATGATTGTGTGAATCTTTTTGTTGTGCGTATTGTGACTCAGCATCTACACTGTATGGTGAGTAGCAACTTTCCTTCCCTAATATTGTTATTAGATACATATGCTCACATCAGCAAAGTCATTAACTACATTCTGATGAGTACCCTAAATCTGTCCTCATCATCACTATAGAACTTCATACCTCCCAGCTGAGGAGTTGTGAATAAATTCTTATGTACAAGAACAACTGCTTTATGCAGAAAGAGCAGAGATTAAAACTTTCAAGAAATTGTTCCTCTGTGTGGTTTAATGCTTGGTGTAACTTCCCTCTGACATAAAGGTTCCAAATTTAATTCCTGGCCACCTCCTCAGATTTTTGTGTGGTGACATCATATGGATTAGGTTCCATCCAGACACATGAGGAAAACTTTAATCAAGTTCACATGGGCCATGAATACAAAAGAAGAGGCATAATGTAGTTGAACTTCTTCCAAGCATGGAAAACAGATGCAAACATCTATTTTTTTATATGCTTTAGAACATAGGCCATTGAGGCACAAGACGATAAAGTGGTGTTTTTAATGTTATAGTTCTGCAGGCTATGATAATATGATGTTTAAAGCCAATAGTAAAATAAAGATCTACCAATAATGCATGATTTTTATTGCATATGTTGTAATAAAATACTGAGAATTGACATGTAGTTGATTAAAAGTGCTACCACAGATATCTGAAAGATCTGTATACAGATATAAATATTCAAGCAATACCAGCAGTGTAGACAGCTTGTTTTTTCATTATACCAGAAACTCCTAAGTTGAAGCGAGTCATTTATTTAGCTTTGTTTGTGTGCCTTTGTAGTTTAATCTTTAATTTCTCATGTTTGGGTATGTACTAGGCACAGACCTGTGATTATTAACTGGGTACCACGGATTTACGTTCTCTTTAGAGCCATTGTGGAATGGATGGGGACTACGAATATTGTGTTGGGATGCAACTTTACAAGGGAATGGTATTGTCCAACATATCAAAACCTACCTTGAAATTTTTCTCACAGGAAGAATACACCAAAAGAAGTGCACTGCCAAAATTTTAGCTGCCAAGTTTCTTAGTTTTGCCACTTGAAGAATTGTTTGTACAGCTCCTCCTGCCTAGTGTGTGACGCAGCAAAGAAGTAGACAAGAGAACATAGCACCATGTAGTGCAAAGTCCAAAGAGTTACAACATGTGAATTTAAGTACGTAAACCATACCAAAAGTGTTTTATGTAATTAATTTTTTGAATAACTTTGCAGTTCATATTAACAGCTAAACTGTTGAATTTGTAATAGGCTATTTTACTGTGTTTAAATTATGGTTCACACTGTTGACATTCTGAATGATTATAACATTCAGATAACATTTTCAGTGAGGATTGCCACAAAGTATCTTATTGTCATGTATTTGAAGATTAAAAATCATTGATTATCAAGATTTGGTCACATGATTGAAAACACACTGCTTATTGGCTGAAGCTCCCATGATGACACAGACTAGGAGTAAGACAAAGCTATATGTATGTTACGGGATTGTTAGCCAAAGTTACTAGCTTTTTCACACTTTATCTGCAAACAGTTTAGCTATTTTTACATAATAATGGAAAGTAATTTTGTGAATGCTGACAGTGAAAACCTTCCAGAAATTGACGTGTTCACACTCCATACATTTAGGGCAGCAATTTGTGCAAGGGTGGGCATTTTTTTCCCTGCTCCCTGTGCAGTCATTAAACTCACTCAAAATGCTTCCATATCTTATATCTAGATTGCTGACTGTCATATTCACATGAATACTTTCAGAAACTAAAATGACCTTAACCGGTAAAACTTACAAGTACCATTGTTCACTGTCACTGCAGCCGTAAACTTTGGCCCAGAGCACAGTAAATTCTTGGCAAATCTTAGTGTTGATTTCCTCATATACAAGGCAATCCCAAGAGGTAGTGCAGTGTAGCATTAGCAAGAATTCATTGTGGCAGTTGTTTCGATGTTGTGATGTATTATGTATAGCTTCACTTTAATTGTAGTCAGAGAAATGGACAACAAAAGAGAAATGCATTTTATTTGTGTAGACAAAATTCACATTTTTGGAAAATGTTGATAGTGGTGAAGGTAGTATCACACGTCCACCGTACAACAAGGTGTACGGCAATGAGGTTTTGTATTTTGAAAGATACAAAGCATGTACAACATGTTTGTAACACAAACATATGAGGTGGGATGTTTGTGAGTTGAAACTAATGTCAGTGTCTGAATGACTTTCTTTATCTTTAAGTAAGGGAATGAAACTTCAAACAATAAGGGTCCTAGTTGGACAGTGCAAAGATAAAAAAGAATTGTTTGCAATAAAGTAAAAAGTGTGTGGTCACATTAACTAGATATCTTCTTGAAGGTGATGTCTCTGAACAGCGATTGTTAATGTAAGCGTATATAAAAGACAGGGAAATCTCAGCAATACTATGTTTCAGAATGGTGATGTGAAGTTTCGTAAATGTGATTTGGTTTTCATATGAGAGGACTGTTAAGTTTTTTACAAACAAGTTAAAATATTCCTTCGGACCAGATTAGAACCAGTGACCAGTAGACAACTGTTTATAAAACATTAAGAGTCCAGCAGCCTACCAACTGAGCTGATGTTAACGGATTGTAGTGTGTATAATATTGGATGTAACAACAGTCAGTTCTCCCAATTTTCACTGTGAGTTTAATTTTGTTGAAATGCTGTCCTTCCTTGAAAAGGTGCGAAAGCATATTTTAGAGGTAAATTAATGTCAACTTCAGAGTGCAAGACGTTCTTAAGTTAGGGAATTTGTGCATCGATGTGGTGGTGTTTTGCCTGTACACTGCAACAACATTTATGGATCTTCTAATTCTTTGGAACACTCAGAAACAATATTTCAGAAATTTCCTACAGGTGTATTTGTGCAGTGTGGTACTGCACACCATTTGTAACCCATTTTCTGAAACGTAAGTTTCAAAACACGATATCACTGTGAATGAACTTTATGACAGTGGGAGCAGTAAGCTAGCCGGTGATGACACACAGCATCACGTGACTCAAATGGAGCATTTTAGTGGGCTTTCAAGTTATTTGAAATTTATTTTCACTTTAAAAAAATACTGAAATTCAAGAGGAAGAAAAGCATGTTGTGAGCAGAAAATCACATAATTAACCATTTAAGACGATTTCCAGAAATCAAATACTCTATTCTTACACAAGTGACCGGCAGAGGAAACAAAATCAAGACAGCGTAATATATTACATTACAGACGATTTCCATCAATCAGGACTTTAATTTGTTGACATGAAATATTTTATAAACATTCCTGCAACACAATTCTTATGATAGTTTTTGAATAGTACATATTTTACTGATAATGAAACAGTTCCTTGTTTATTCACTGTACTCATCACAAAAACGTGAAGTGTATCCTGGATGATGAAAACAAACATTTTCCATACACAAGGCACATATAATAGAAGAAAAATTAATGCATTCAGGCACTTCATAGTAATTACTAGTTTTATTTAGACGAACTGCGATGAAGTAAGAAGTGGTCGTGGTCATTGTTCTTCATATTGTGCTTCATACCAGGCATACTTTTATCAAGTTCATAAAACATGCTGTTGCAAGCTGACAATGGACAAATGACTGAAGTTTAACAACACTGTTGATTGCACAAGCAATAATCTTCTTATGCTTGAAATGACGGAGTGTGAGTTGCATGCAATTCTTTCATGAAACTTCACTGACTGGCTTCATACACAGCATTTTAGGGGATAACAAGAAGCTATGAATTTGTCTGTAGTACCACCAATTAATAACATCTCCTCTATTGATACAAGTGAAATAAACTTCATAATTTTGTGATTCCCTTTTCCATATAATTTTCCAAACCTGTTTAACATTTATTTAACTCATGATTCAGAGGGCGTAGTCTCACATGTTTGCCTTAGTAATGGCCCTTAGACTCTCGCGAACAGTTCTGGATCTTTCAAATAGTTTTTGTTTCACACTTTTACAAGTTTGATTTTGGTGCATGTTTCAAATTGCAAGGAAATCTTTCTTCCACTTATACAATTCACATTCAGATTTTACAAAACGAAACTGACTTAGCGGACAGCTTAACTGTAAGTATTTTCTCCCTGCTGCGCTTAACCAAGAAATTTACAGCCTTTCTTTGTTATGGGGAGCTATTACTCTCCGTGTTTTCTTTTGGCTAGGAATGTAATTTATTTTTTGGTCTGCACTTTAAGTAGCACAACAATCATTGTTTGAACCACAATTCATGAACTCACTAGCATTGTAATGTTTCCACAATTTCTAACAAAATATTAAAATAATTTGAGTGAATATCCAATAAAGTAACTGATAAGTAAGACATATGTAGGTCTTCAGAAGAAGTAGGTGATTTTGTTTGCATACCACATTCTTCTTATTTAATCTTTGTGAGGTGGAAAACATTAATGGGAAACCACATTACTGTGAAACTCTGGCATCTGCACAAAGACAAATGCTCTTAACAAGCATATAGGCAAAAAAAAGAAAGAAAGAAAGAAAAGAAAAGGCCTCCATTGTTAAAACTCGGTGACACTTCAAAGGTAACTGCTAATTATTGTGGATATTAAATAAGTTGAAAATTTGAGCAAATAGTAAAATAAACAACTGTGTCAGTGAACCTATCAGTGGAAACTGAAACTCACTTTACTAATTACAACTTTTTTGTGCCGTATTATCTGCTTACTGATGTCTCATCAATCAAGGCCTCGTGCCTGCAGTCTTGCCCCTGTGCTGTCTGCTACAGCTATAGTAGGAGTGTACATTTCTCCAGCCACCTGGCGAACTATGGATTCCACAATTTCAATTTTTTTTCTTTCTTCCCCCCCCCCCCCCCCCTCTTTGTGTCTTAGCAGCAAAAATTTTGACATTGTGTATAACTTGTGGTTTATTCTTCTTGTACAACAAATTTCAGGGCAGGTTTTTACATGTCAGATTGGACTGCTCCCTTGTTAGGTGGGGTACCTCCGCTCACAGCTCCGGGTGGCACTGGCTTCAGACAGTCACCTGGAGGCTGTTGCCAATGGGTATTACTGTGCTTCACATACTTCAGTCATGCTCCAGCCTCCAGCTGTGGCTTGCTAGGAAAGTAGTGAGTTATTTATTTAACTTCTTCTGTGTGCTTTTACAGGTTAATTCTTAAATTCCTGGCATGTATTTATACTTAAAAGGTGTAGTCTCACATTTTAGTACATGCAAAGAGTTTGTACATGCAGTCTGTAGCGCATTTGCCATTTGTTTGTGTTGAACGGTCAGCATTCCATTGGTCACAGTTCAGTTGGTCTCCAGCTGTGGCCTGTAACGCACCAGGACTGTAACAGACTATGTTGCCCAGGAACCTTGCGGTGTAGCTGACGTGAGGGATCCACTCTTGCCTGAGGGTGATTAGTGTCTTGCTGCTGGGTGCAGTTATGGCTCACATCTTTCCCTTGGGTTTTCAGTTCATACGGGTGACTGGTACAAATGGTGAAGACTGCTGGCCTCGCTTGCATGGTCAAAGGCGGAACTCAAAATTTGCAGCCGCTTTCCTAGAGTTGATTGGAGTCTTTTGGTTTGGAGTCAAATGGAGGGTCTCAACCAGAGGCTCTGTCAATTCTGTGATCTTGGCTGCATTTTTCAGGACCTGTGTTATGGGGTGCAGCATTGTAGGACTCTCCTTGATAGCTCAGGAGTGCACTACATGAACGAAGCAGAAACTCAGGTAGCACTTTTGCAGTGCAAGTGAGGGTTTTCAGGCTATGCAGGAATTTCAGGTCCTCTGATGAAGATTTGAAATTAAAAATACAGAGAGTGAAATCGGACCACATACGAAGTAAAGACCCTTCAACTGTTAAAATTTTAACAGTAAATTGTTGAAATACTTGTAACAAAGTTCCTGAATTTACTTCCCTCCAGGGGAGCTGTTGCACTCTGATCAATCTCAGAACCGAGAAGCTCCAACTTATTAAGCAAGACATGGAATGTATATTGAAAGGATAGATTTGATGCAATTAGAAGGGGAGTGCTCATTGCAGTCAACAAAAGTATTGTCTCTATTAAGGTTGAAATTGAGTTTTAACTGTGAAGTTATTTGGACATGAAGACCAGACCAAGTAGAACTACAGTTAATTATCAGATATTTTTACCAGGCACCCAATCCTGCAGTGACAGTTTTGGAATCATTCAAAGATAGTTTATGTTCACTAGCACTGAAACATCCACAGAGTCCATTATTAGATGATGCGCTGGGACATATATAGATTCATTGCAGTTAGTATTGACAGTCAGTCTTGTGAATTAGTTTTGAAAATGTTTCCTGAAAACTGTCTTGAGCAGCTAGTTCTACAGTGTATGCGCAATGGAAATATTTTAGACCCTGTAATAACAAACAGGTCTGACCATGTCAGCAGTTTCAGTATGAAGACAGGGATTGGTGATGAGGGTGTCGTCATAATGCCGATGGTTACTAAAGTTAATAAATTTATCAGTAGTTCAAGAGTATTTTTGCTAGAAACAGCATATAAGCACTTCTTAGCATCTCACTTAGCCAATGGTCAGACATAATTTAGTGCCATTATTACATACATAGAATAATTATGGGCAAAGTTTAAACTGATTGTAAATTGCATTCTGGAGAAGTATGTGCCAAGTAAGTGGATTAAGATTGGAAACCACCTACTGTGGTTTAATAAGAAAATTCAGAAAATGCTGGAAAAGCAGACATTGTTGCAGTCACAGTTTGGAAAAGTACATGCAAAAGATGACAGTCAAAATTAAGTAGAAATTCATATGTCTGTAAAAAGATCAGTGCATGAAGAATACAAAAACTTCCTCTGCCGTATGTTAGCAGAAACTCTTCCCAAGAACCTAAGAAATTTCTGGTCCTCCCTAAAATTGTTAACTAGGTTGAAGGCTTGAATGTGCACACTCATCAACCAATGTTTTGTGGCAATAGATGACAACACAAGGAAACTTGACTATTAAATTTTATGTTTAAGAAACCATTGTACAGGAAGACCGTACAAACATATCATTGCTTGATCATCGCACAGACTCCCATATGGAGGACATAGTAATGGGAATCCCTGCAGTGGAGAAGAACTGAAAGAGTTGAAAACAAGTAAGCTGCCAGGTCCGGACGGAATCCCAGTTTTGCTTTACAGAGGGTACTTTACTGCTTTGGCTCGTTACTTTGTATTTATCACAAATCCCTTGTCCAGCACAAAGTCACAAGTGACTGGAAGAAAGTGCTAGTGACTCCTGTAGATAAGAATGGTGAAATAGCAGACCCATAAAATTACAGACCAATATCCTTAACATTGGTCTGCTGCTGAATTCTTCCTTGAGATGGAAAAGCTCCATCCACAAATCAGCATGATTTTGGAAGCCCTACTCATGTGAAATTCAACTTACTCTTTTCTCACATGGTATCCTGCGAACCACACATCGAGGACAACAGGCAGATTGTTCCATATTTCCAAAAAACATTTGCCACACTTCAGACTATATGGATTAGGTTCCTAGGTATGTGAGTAGCTTGACGACTTCTTGTGTAATAGAAGCTAGTACATTGTCTCTGATGGTGAGTGTTCATAAGAGACAAGGGTATTGTCAGGAGTGCCCCATGGAAGTGTGATAGGAGTGCTCTTATTTTCTATATATTAAATTATGTGAGAGACAGCATGAGCTGCAATGTGCAACTGTTTGCTGATGACACTGTGGTTTATGGGAGATGTCGTCACTGAATGACTGTAGAAGGGAAAATTTCTAGTTGGTGTGGTGAATGGCAGCTTGCTCAGAATATAGGAAAATGTAAGTTAATGCACATAAGTAGGGAAAATGACTCTGTAAGGTTCGAATACAGCATTGGTAGTCTGGTGCTTGACAGTCACTTCGACTGAGTATCTAGGCGCAGTGTTGCAAAGCATTATGAAATGCAATGAGCACGTAAGGCAGTAGTAGGAAAGGCGAATGGTTGAGTTCAGTTTATTGGAAGAATTTAAGGAAAGCGTAGCTCATGCATAAAGGAGACCACATATAGAACACTAGTGGGACACTTTCTTGAGTACTGCTTGAGTGTTTAGCATCCCCATCAGGTCAGATCAAAGGAAGACATAAAAGCAGTTCAGAAGTGATCCACTAGATTTGTTACCAGTAGGTTTGGTCAGCATATGAGCATTACGGAGAGGGGGAGTATTATTGAGATGGGGTCCTGCCAGGAGCTGCTCGCTATCGGCTGCAGGATATAGAGTCACTGGACCGAGCTTGGCGGCCTCTGGTGGGAGCCCAGAGCAGCTGAATGGCACACTAATCAAATGAGTGTGCATTTCTATATGCACATCTATTCTAGATGTGCTGGCCACCCGAGCCAGAAAAGAGTCATGATTAATATGCTCATAACGCGAGCATGATGAATATATGCCGCAGCATCTCAGATGTGAAATGCAACACCTGGAAAGTCTTCTGCGGAGCAAGGCTACTCCACAAATTATATTAGAAATGTAACAGAGCCAAACATTTGGCAAAGTAAGAAATCAGGACAAGAAATGTCGGGTATGGCCTTTCTGCCACACAATCCCAGAGTGATGGACAGAATCGGCCGTATATTGTACAATCATGGCGTAAAGACGATTTTCAAACTGACAAGGAAGATCAAATAGTGTCTTAGACTGGCAAAGGAGAAAAGGGACCCACGTGCAAATGTCAGGAATATACCGTATACCATGCAAAAAAGTGTATGTCGAAATGACTGGACGATCAATCAACACCAGGATCAAAGAACATAAGCGACATTGCAGGCTGGGGCAGGTGGAGAAATTGGCCGCGGCAGAGCACACACTGAGTGAGACCGACCAAGTAATAAAATTCGCCGACACGGAAGTTCTGGCTGTAGAGAAGCACTAGCACTTGCGCTTGTTCAGAGAAGCTGTAGAAATACAAAAACACACGAACAGCTTCAACAAGAAAGAGGAAAGCCTTAAGGTAAAAGGATCCTGGCTTCCCGTACTGCAGCGAATGATCGTCGCAGGTAGTAAGAGGAGAGCCGCACTGGAAATGACAGCGGAGAAGCCCTTGGACATTGGTGGGCCAGGTACATATAGTCTGCAGCTGCGAGCTTGGCCCAATTTCACCACCGGCAATGGAGGGTGAATCTTTGACAATGCCAGCCATTCGTGCTGGTGAATCGCCAGTAAAATCATTACATGAACGTCAGCCGAAGAACCTGAGACAGAAGCCAATAGGCAGTTTGTCAACAAATGGCCACGAAAGCCTTAACAATTTTGTAATGTAGAGTGCACTGGCAGGTGGACAGCAGGTGTCAGCATCAGTGTAGGTGGCACCTGTGTCAGCTTGCAACAGCATAGAAAGTGCCTGTGGATGCGCCAGTGTACAATGCAGGCCTTTGACAGAAAAAATTTTTGTCTATGCGTTGACAGTCATGCCTGCTGTGGTAGACAGACAGTGAACAACATAAGGAACCTTGGAAAAAGGCATCAACAACCAACAACCAAAAAATGTCTAAAAAGATCCAGCAAAGTTGATGCAAATTCTTCCCCAAGGTAGTGTGGGCGCTGGCCAAGAGTGCCGCCTGTTGATTTGAACACTTGAAGCAGGCTGCAACAAAGCGTTCCACCTTGTATCTATACTTGGCCAGAACACTTGCCCATCTGCCAGTTGTTTAGTGCAAGAGCCTCCTCAATCACCTTGATGTAACAGGTTGAAAACCTCCTATGCAACATTGCTGGAATCACAACATGGGGAGTACCCTCTTGCATCGACAAGAGACTGACACTATTTAACAGGAAAAGATGATTGTGGAAAGCATAGAAGTTCCTTAGCGGGTCAGATACCAAGCCCAGCAGATTGTAAGGCCACCTATGTTGTATCATGCACACCAGTTATTTAAGCAGTGGATGCATAGTTACTGCGATGCATCCTGGAGCTGGTAATGAAGG
Organism: Schistocerca gregaria; assembly: GCF_023897955.1. Taxonomy (NCBI): domain Eukaryota; kingdom Metazoa; phylum Arthropoda; class Insecta; order Orthoptera; family Acrididae; genus Schistocerca; species Schistocerca gregaria. The sequence continues at coordinate 438,793,702 of NC_064931.1, read as the reverse complement.
AACCATCAATAGTCTGCTTGCTTCCACACCAAGTTGAAAACACAACAGTTCTTCCTGATCAAACAATGGAGCAGGTCCCATGGGCACCTGAGACAATGCCTCCACACTTGCATGCTGTGATTTTGGGTGTCAGTTGATCTTGTAATTATATCACAAAAAAAAGTAAGGCCCATTGTTCAGGGCAATGAGTGGCTTTGTCAGGTAAAGCAGCTAAAGAATGAAACGAGGAAATCAAAGATTTGTTAGCTGTGACTAAGTGTGATTTCATACCGTGTAAGGATAAATGAAATTTTTTAAATACATAAACATCCACGACGACTTATTTTTCGACTTGGGAATAGTGCTGCTGAGCTGTGTTGAACAATTTTGATACAAAAGTGATAGGTTTCTGAGAGCCATTCACATGACTTTGGGTCAGAACTGCCCCCACCCCATACTGGGAGATGTCCATAGTCAAGACTAAATGTTTACCAGATTGAAAGGACCGCTTGAAAGGGACATTGGTCCATAGCAACTGGTGCATTGGGGAACCAGAGTGGCTGCATCCAGTATAGACCTGTGATAGTATGCTATTTTACCAAGGAATGCCTGTAATTCCTGCAAATTGGTCAGATGAGGCAAAGCCATAGCAGCAGGGACATGCTGTTCCAGGGGTCAAAACGCCCTACCTGGATGACATTTAGTGGCCAAGATACACACTAGAGGGTTGAAAGGTTGTGACTTATGAAGATTACCCTTAAGGCCTGCAGTTCCCAAAACAGAAAAGAGAGAACTGAGGTTACTTAAGTATTTTTGTGGTGCAGTGTATGTTACTAAAATAACTTCGATATAGTTGACACAGCAAGGAGCATCTGCTGTCAGTTGCTCCAAAAAGCATTGGAAGATAGCTGGGGCACTAGCCACTCCAAAACACTGAATGTTGGTATTGCTAACGACCAAAAGGCATGTGCCCTCCATGCAATTGTTTTGATGTGCTATCTAATCGAGCCTGTGGATATGCCTCAACTAAATTAGTTTTGGAAAAGAATTTGTCCCTAGCCAATTATGCAAGTAATTCACTATCTCGAGACAGATGGTATATGTCAATAACAGACTATGCATTTACAGTAACTTTATAGTCTCTACAAAGTCGGAGCTGACCTGATGCTCTTTTACAGTCGATAATAGCATAGCCCACTCACTTGTTGAAATTGGTTGAATGATTCCTAGTGATATCAGTCGATCCAAGCTAGACTTTGTAATGTTCATGTAATTGTTCATGTAAGGACACAAGTATGGGCCGTGCTCAGAAGAAACACAGCTAAGCTGAAGGATTAAGCATGATATGCACTGTCATTTTATTTGCACACCCTAATCTCTCAGGAAATAAATATGAAAATTCAGAAGAAAAGTGAATCAAGGTCATGATAGGGAATCTGATCTGATACAAGATACACATTGTCAGTAATAGAAAAATTCAAAAGCAGTGAAAGCGTATAATTCAAACAAATTTTCTGAATGGGGGATCATTAACAACCAAATATGTAATAGGACAGACTACAGATTTGTAAGCTGTAGCAGTAGTAAATTGACCAAGAACAGGAATATGCTGTTTGTTGTAGCTTACCAGTCAGGGCTTGACAGGAGCCGAGTCATACATACATTTGAGAGTTGAGGAGCGAAACAACTGCTCCAGTGTCCACTTGTAGCATTAACTGTTTGTTCAGCACAAACACTTCAATAAAGAGCTTGTTCAGACCTATAGACAATGAAGAAATAGAATGAACATCAATGTCCATGTGTTCTGAAGAAGCCTGTGAATGACAAACCAATGCCATATGGCCTTTCTTGTGACTTTTGTGGCATTATGTGTGCGCCTGGGGTATGCAGCTCTCTATGTTGCACAAAGCAAGAGGGGCATGACACCAGCGCTGAACGGTGTCCATATTGTTGTTGCTGACAGGTTTGTCTGTTGCAGCTAGATTTCCTGGTTCAAATGACATCAACTTCCTCTTCGCTCATGAGCTTGTTGCTAGGTGCCAATGCAGTTCATTATCTGTGATGGTGACATCATCTCATGCTTCGACTTGGTGGCCAACAGAGCGGGAACTCCAAAGGATTGAACAATGTTTAAAACTTCTTCCAAAGATGGACCCTTGCACTGTGGAAGGACCTCTGAGGATCTTCCTTATCAGATGCTAGTGGATGATCACGCCTCGAACCATGTAGGTTGCATAGGGTTCTGTGAAGGCTTAATAATAAAATGGCACTTACCGCTCAAACCCTGCAGCTCCACTTCCTGAGCTCGACATGACTTACGTGACTCTTGTGGCAATGGTAAAATATGGCATGAGTGACTAAAACGTGAGTGCACTTGTGATGATACGAATTCAACAAACTACACATTTCTTCGAAAGTGGGTGAAGCAGTCAGTGCACTTGGGGCAGTGGAGCCTGAACAGTATTGTCACAAGTTTTTCCAAGGCGACCATAGTAATTTGTTGCTGCTGTGGAAATGATTGAAGTATTACATCTGTGCCAAGGAGGGGCAGAAATCCAGCGTGCGTATTGTGGGGAGTCCCACCAGTTCCCAAATGTGTAACTGGTCAGTCCACATGCCATAAAGAGTATAGGGTGCAGCCAACTGCAGGTGGTGGCTCATGTTGGTGATAACAAAGTGTGTCACTTTGGCTCGTAAGAAATTCTAGAAATTATCTCTGGTTTGTGACGTCTGACTGAAAAGCTAAAGACAGTCAGTCTTTCTTGCAAGATGAAGGCAGAGCTCACTATTTGCAGCAGCATTAACAGGATGACTGCAGACATTTGGTGCAGAGCAGAGTAAAGGGTGTAAATCAGAGGCTCAGACAGTATTGTGGCCATGTAGGCTGCTGATTCCTTGACTTACGTCATAGGGTGGAGAAGTGTCAGGATCCACTTAATAGATTAGTGGTCTGACACATGCAGGAAGCAGCTACACAGTAGCAGGGACTGTGTGGAGTCTTCAAACAGGGGTACAGTCTCAAAGGGAACAGGTTAAAAATAAGATGAGGGAAAACCTCGAAAACATCACTGTTTTAGGTCCAAATTGCCGTAGCTGTGTTGAGAAAGAACCAAAACTCCCAAGTTCTCATGGAAAGTGCTGAGGCAGAAATCAGTGTAGATACTGAAAGCTGGATAAAGCCAGAAATTAGTTAAGCAAAAGTTTTTGTCAAGGACGTAATGCTGTAGAAAAAGAATATACTCCAAGGGGACTCAAAAAAGTTATATATGCTGTCCCACACTAAGACCGTTACACAACAAGAGTGGAAAGAATATATATCTTCTGGGTTTCTTGCAATCGCATTTCTGGTGCAGTATGGCTGAAAGGTGCATCTCATGTGCGAGTGAAATTGTGCAGCAACTGAAATATGCTACAAATTTGAAATATGTGGGACAGGATGATTCTTGTGGGCAAAATGTCTAAATTGCACTCAGATTCACCATGAAATTCAGGCAATATATGGGCCATATGCAATGTTATGACCAGTTGTATTGAAATGGTGCCAACAATTTGATAAAGACTGCACAGCTGTGGGTGATGCTGATAGAGAAGGAAGGTCATAGACATCAATCACAAACAAGAATGCCCAGGAATTCGAGGAACTGATTCGCAGCAGTCACAGATTATGTGATGATGAGGACATTCACATAGCAGTTCTTGGATGGTTCTGTGACTGAGGAATGGGTTTGTCACATCAAGAAATTGAATGATCAGTAGAATGATCCAACGGTTGTTTACAGGGATTTGTTGAAAAATAGTGTGATGTATTGCGTCACATTGGTGTGTAGTGCAGTAATTAATAAAAGTTACTTGACCAGCTATAATAATGTGTGACTTACTTTGTGAAATCCCCTTGAAAATTCAATTGGTGGGGGTTCACTTGTTGCTGTTAGAAGTAATTTATCCTTTAGTGAAATTTAAGTAGATAGCTGCTGTGAATTAGTATAGGTAGGAACTACACTCGACAACCAAAATAAATTAGTAATTGGTTTCTTTTACTGATCTGTCTACTCAGATGACTAGTTGCTGAAAGGCTTAAGTAAAACTTGAGTCTCATTTCGAATAGGCACCTGACTCATTCAGTTGTAGTCAGTGGTGTGTTCAATCTGCCCTCGATATGTTGGAAAAAATGTATGTTTAAAGTAAGTGGTGGGTGTAAAAAATTGTCCAAAATTGTACTAAATGCTTTCTTCGAAAATCGTTTTGAGCAGGAGTTCAGGAGCCCACAAACAGTGTAAATGTTTGCAATAACATACTAGACGTCTAAGCAACAAACAATTCTAGAGTAGAGCTCGTCATGAGTGGTACAGGAGTGTGACCACAAGGTCATTGTAATTATATTGAATATCATAACATCCAAATCCAAAAATAAATGTAAAATATATTTATTTAAAAAGTCATATAAAAATTTGACATCTTTCTAAGAAACTCTTTGAAATGTTGCTCAAATTCAAAGAAGTAGTGTCACCTGCAATTTAGAGTTTTATACCAAGTAAATTAATGAGTGACAGAGCAAATCTGATATTTTAGATAAAACACATCAAGACACTGTCCCAGGAGCAGGAAGAAAAGCATGCCAGATTTAAAAGAAAGCAGAATCTGAAACATTGGTGACAGTTTACAAGTGGCCCAAACTTAGCATGAACTTCAGTGAGGGATGCCTTTAATAGTTTCTATGTTGCAACTCTGTCTTTAAATCTGGTAGGAAATTCAGAGAGGTTCTGGTCATATGTCAAATATACCAGCATCACTTTGTGATAGCAGTGGTAATGTTACCAACGGCAAAGTCACTAAAGGAGTGTTACTAAACACATTATATTGAAATCCATTCACCAAAGAAGCTACAGTACATATTCTCTAATTCAAATCAAGAACAGCTACCAAAATGAGTATTATGGAATTAGATACCCTCAGTGGAGTTAAGCTGCTTAAGTCATTCAATAAAGGCAAGTCGTACCATCCAGATTGTAGACCAGTTAGCTTCCTTTCGAAGTATGCTGCTGAAATGGTCCACATTTAACAATTGTATACAACTGCTCACATGTTGAGAGATCTGTACCTAAAGACTAGAAAGTTCTTCAGGTCACAGGTCACAACTGTTAACAAGAAAGGAAATAGAAGTAATCTGCTCAATTGTAGACCCATATCATTGACATCAATTTTTAGCAGTACAAGATATGTGTGTTTTGTGAACACATGATGGATTCGAATCTAGTGTGATTGCATGAGCCAACCTTGAACCTTCATGTTCATGCGCATGAATTTTTTTCCCAACTGTTGAGAGCACCTGTTAATGGCAAGCAGCAATTGAGTGAGGTAGTGTGTGGTGTCATGCCAGTTTTTCATTGCAAGGGAAATTATGGAACGACTGGAGGAGCTCTACTGCATCAGATTTTGCCACAAACTGGGTGACAGCCAGGTGGAGATCATTTGGAAGATTCAGATGGCTTTTGGTGACAATGCTGTGGGCGTCACACAGATTAAGGAGTGGTACAAATGGTTTAAAAATGGCTGCACATTGGTGGAGAGTGAGCCACTCTCTGGTCATCCATCAACATGCCAAAATCACCAGGTCATTGCCAACATGATTGCTGTGGTGATGCTGGACTGTAATGTGACTGTCGGTGAAATTGCGGAAGTGGTGTGCATTGGCACTTTTTCAGTACATTCTATTGTGACCGAAAATTTGTCCACGAAGAGAGTGTCAGTGGAATTCGTGCCGAAGCTGCTGATGGCAGAGCAAAAGCAACTTCATGTTGAAGTGTCACAGGACATGCTGGACTCTACACCCATGTCGTGGACACCATAATCACTGGTGGCAAGTCCTCGGTGTACGGGTACAACCCAGAAACCAAATCCTGGTTGTCACAGTAGAAGCATCCCTCATCACGAAGACCAAAAAGGCCTGCCAAGTGTGCATCAATGTCAAAGTGACACTGACTGCTTTTTTTGACTCCTGTGGTGTTGTACATCATGAGTATGCATCACAGGGTCAATCAATCACCAAAGAATATTACATGGGTGTTCTCCATCGCTGACATGATGCTGTGTGGCACAAGAGACCTGACTTGCTGTCAACAGGAAATAGGTGTCTCCACTACGACAGTTCTCCAGCACATTCTTTGCATTTGATTCAGACTTTTTTGGCTGAAAACCAGATTCCTGTGCTTCAACAGGCTACTTTCTCTTCTGATATGCCCCCCTGAAACTTCTGGCTCTTCCCTAAACTCAAGAGGACGTTGAAAGGAACGCAATTGTAGACAAGAGAGCCAAGCTAAACTTCATTCCAAAAGTGACTTTTTTGGCATGCTTCCAACTACATCAGCACTACTAGGAGAAGTGTGTCAAGTCTCAAAGGATCTTTGAGGGCGATTAGGTGCCCAATGCCCCAGGTAAGTCAGTTTTTTTCCAGCCAGATGTCGGATACTTTTCTAACAGACCTCGTATTTTATAACATATACTGCATTCCAAAATTATGAAACACCTGGAAGAAAATGATTTGTTTACACGTAACCAGCATGGATTCAGAAAATATCATTCTTGTGAAACAAAACTGGCTCTTTATTCGCATGAAGTAACGAGTGATATTGACAGACAATCTCAAGTTGATTCCATTTTTCTAAGTTTTTCCAAGGCTTTTTACACTGTTCCTAACAAACTTTTTCAAATCAAATTCCATGCCTGTGAAGTATCATCTTGGCTATCCAAATGGATTTGTGATTTCTTGTCAGGAAGGTGGTAGTTTGATGGGAAGTCATCTAGTGAAACTGAAGTGGTAGCTGGGGTTCTCAAAGGAAGTTTTATAGGTGCTCTGGTACTTTTAAGCTATATAGACAACTTAAGAGACAATCTAAGCAGTCCTTTCAGGTTGTTTGCCAATGATGCTGTCATTTACCATCTAGTAAAGTCATCAGAAGATCAAAACTAATTACAAAATAATTTAGACAAGATATGTGCATGATCTGAAAAGTGGCAATTGACTTGGAACAATAAAAAGTATGATGCCCTCTACATGCTGTTACATCAGTATATGTGTGTTCTGTGAGCACTAAAAGCATTTCATTAAATTTAGGTTACACAGTAAAACACACAAACATAAAGGTTGTCATTTCAACAAAATATTTAGAAATTACAATTATGAACAACATGAATTGGAAATATCCCGTAGAAAATATGGTGAGGAGGTGAACAAAAGTCTATATTTTATTGGCAGAACACATAGAAGATGTAAAAAATCTCCTAAAGAGACTGTCTACACTATGCATATCTGCCCTCTTCTGGATTACTGCTGCCCAGGATGGGATCCTTACCAGACAGGATTGATGGAGAACTTCAAAAAAGTACAAAGAAGGGCAGTTTGTTTTGTATTATTAGGAAATTGGGGAAAGAGTTTAACAGATAATGATAAGTGAGTTGAGGTGGCAATCATATAAAAAAAAGGCATTAACTGTCAGTGGAGCAAGATTTTTTCACAAAACTACAATCACCAACTTTAACTTTCTCCAACTGCCAAAACATTTTTGTCACTTTCATGTTCATGTGGAAAAATGACGAACGTGACGAGATAAGATAAATCAGAGCTTGCATGGAATGATTAATGTGTTAATTTTTCCCACATTCTATTCAACAGTGAAACAGTACAGAAATAATGTGAAAGCAGTTCTATGAACATTCTGTTAAACACAAGTGTGAATTGCTCAGTAGTGATGTAGATGCAGGTATTGCCACAGACAGTTTTTCTAAGGATAATTAGGGACCAATGACCTCAGCAGTTTGGTCCCATTGGAACTTGCCACCAACCTCCAAGGATAATTTGGAATATTTTTATAATTGTTTGCAAGTTAAATGCCACTAAATCCTGTAACAATCTTCTTTAGTATTTTCTCTGCCTATCTTTGTCAAATGCACAGAAAATAAGGCAGATATTTCACATGTCAGTTTTTGGGAACTTACCACTGTGAAAGCATTGTTGTCACATATTATATTGATCCATGTGCGTGAACACCCAGAATTTCTTACTGTTTATAATCATGTCAGTGCATTGCATGTTTAAGGACAATTTCCTGTATGAAGAGTGGTTTAGGGACTGCTTCAGTAATTGAGGAGTGGTGGTGATATGCAATGTACATACAGTATCAGTGAGTCACAGTTAGTATCAGTCAGTTCATTCAAATACCTGTAAGGATATGAAATAGAATGATCACAGAGGCTCAATCATAGGTAAAGCAGGTGGCAGATTTTAATTCATGTTATGATACTGGGAAAAAGCTGTTAGGAGGTTGCATACACTCGTGCAGCTCATCCTAGAATATTTCTCAAGTTTCTGGGTCCCATACCATATAGAACTAACAGAAAATACTGAACATACACGAAGAAGGGTAGCACAAATGGTCACAGATTTTGTTCGATTCTTGGGAAATGTTGAAAAACCTGAATTAATGATAGCTCAAGATGAAATGCAGTATTGTGTTTAATTTAAAAAAAAAGGAATCAAGGTGGAAAATTACATTAATTATTGACAATGATCACAGGTGTTTGTGATTTTAAAGGATGTACAACTACAGATATTGTTTTCCCTTTCTATTAAAACAGTATATTGTCAGCAGATGAGGAGTCTTTATGGACTGCTTATAGGAATGGGCCAAGAAATTTAGGGAATGTGTAATAAAACTTTATGTACATGTCATTTTGTAGCATGTAAGTAGGGACACAAAAATTGTGCACAAACAATAACATGACAAATTACTCATAATCAGTTGTGTAACTGACATAACACAAAATTGCGAGCTTTTATGAATAGTCTTTTGCATATATGGGTCCACAGTTGCTGTGAATTTCTTGAGGGAACTCATTTTGTTGCATAGACTGTTTTATTTTTAAATAACCACTTTATTTAATGATGTAGTGATTAGCTAATTTTGCCTCCTTGGGCAAGCTAAACCAGCATAAAAAAAGTTTTAATGCATATACCGTAATACATTCCCCATATCTGTGTGGAGGAATCTACATGTGATGGCGTCCCTAATATGGCTTTCGTTGGTATGGTTGCGCAAAACCTTTATTAGAAATGCTCTTTCTTTCTTCCTTCCTTTTTTTACTGTGACGTAGCTTAATAATTCCCATGGAGATAAAATTAGCTAATTGCTAAATTAAGAAATTAAGTGGTCATTTCAAAATAAAGCAGCCTATGCAGAGAAATGACTTCGACCAAAGTCTCTATTAAATGTGGCCATATTTGGCATTTTCCCCATTCCGTTGTAAAAGTGTTGTACATCCAAAGGCAGCAGTTTACTACTATGGGTAGCAACTAGATATTTAATGTTGAAACTGTACCTTAATTTTTTCTCGAGGTTAAGGCATGCATACAGCCTTAAAATGAGGATTCATTTCTAACATAAAGGGCTGAGGCCCTAGATGAGATAACAGTTTTATCTGAGCACACCACATCCCCTGAACCTTTTGCACACCAGATTACACCAAAAAAATCCATTTTGGACCCCATCTCGTGTACTCCTGCCCCTGCCTTATTTGACATTGGGTAGTGTTATAGTTTTAGGGCTAACTGATTTTTCACAATTGTTTGGGAAAGTCCTGTCATTGCTGACATAACCTCACCAGATTCATTGATTTCCTCTGGGTCGTCACTACAATCTTGATAAATTCTTAGGAAGACATAATTTCCACTAGGCTGTTTCGCTAAAATAAAGACTTTTTAGCTTTACTGGTCAGTTTGAAGCTCTAGCTCATTTTGAAGTACACAGATGGATCTAGACTCATCCTCCTAGTGACTATATACATTGTGGGACTATAAAAATGTGTGGGTGTGTGGTTTCTGGCTGTTAGTTGTAAGATTCTGTCTGTTGATGACCATATCATGTGTAAATGTGCATAGCCTATGACTTTTGATATATACTTGGTAAGAGGATGTGTCTACACCCATTATTGCACTTGAAAATTATCTAGAGTTTGAAGATGACAGGTAGTGCTAAATAAAGTACTTATTTTAACCAAACAACCTGGGCGTAATGTCTTTCTTTGAAGTCAAAAAATGAAAAGTTAGTTGTAGATAAGATTGTTGGCTTATGCTGTTAGAACAAAATATGAACAAATTGAATATTAATTAATATGGAGAGTATTAATCCATACAAACAGTGTAGCAGTCAGCAAATTTTACCTGCAACACACGCAGCCTGGTTTCAATCTCCAGTACAGAGATCATTTCTTAGTGGGAGTGAAGGAGCAGGGTTCACTCATCCTTGTGAAGACAGTTGAGAATCTATTTCAGAGAGAAGTAATGGCTTCATGTTTGAAACTCAACTTTAACAGCTAAGAGAGCAACTTACTAATTGCTGGCACCTCCTGTTCTGATGTCCACAAACAGCTCAAGCAGAGGATGAAAGTATGGTTAATTGATCAGTGTCATTAGGAACAAGTAGTTTGTATGTAAGTGACATATAGATTTATTAAAGTCCTTGTACATAAAATTTGAGTTTCACTGTATGCTCTATTCTTTGTGTATCTAAGATAGTGTAGTTTTTGTCATGCATCAGTTTTCGTTAGTTGATTTTGAGTTTTTTGGAAAAAAAAGTGATTCTGATTGTGTGACATGTAAACTTGTTATTTTTGTTGCACATTGCTTCAAATATTTTAGTATTATGTATTCAGGAAATAGATTTAGCAAACAACATTTCCACTGAAAACTGAATACTATATGTGTATTCAGGAAATAGATTTAGCAAACAACATTTCCACTGAAAACTTAATACTATATCTGGAAATGAAGTATGAATAATGAATTTGAACAGGAGAGTGAATATTCCTGTGCTAATTCTTTTTACAAAATTTCATTCTATACATCATTAATAGCTTCAGTAATTTACAGCTGGTGATTTCCTTTTTTCTTATCACGTTCTGAAATGTCTTTCTTCAAGATTTATGCTTTGATCTTTTTCAGCAGATATTCACTGGGGTGGCTGTCGGAAGTAACTGCCCATCAGCTACCTGGATCTGCATTACACTTTCCATTCTGCCCTATTTAAGTGAATATATATTTTTCACATAGAAAAAATATTTGAAAAAATGGCCTGGACAAGATAACAGTTCTGTATGGCAGCAGGATGGCCTGAGAGTAGTGGGAGCAACACTGCGTGCAACATGCTGAAGTCTAATGCAAATTTTATGCATGGGTGGGGTGGAGGCTGGGGTGAGTGTTCAGGGATGTGGTAGGGGTACATATATGTGGGAAAGTGCAAGTAGTAGGATGCTATCACTTTGAAACTGTTAGTGAAGATTATATCTTGGGATATTACATTTATTACGTGGAACTTTCCCCTCATTTAACCAACAAAAACAGCAACACTGCATCTAGAAATTTAATAAATGCGGAGATCATGTATGGACTTGATAACCTGTCCGAGAGTGCAGGAATGTATTTTTTCTTTTTTTCAAGTTGCAGTAAATTATGCAGTTTGTGCCACTGATTAATGGAATGAAAACAAGTATGTTATGTAAGTGTCTCCAAAAAAGGTAAAATTTTGAAGTTTTCTAAAATTTAGTTATTGTCATATTGTATGCAATATTTGCTGTTATAAATGACATAATAATTGCAGATAGTTGTGTGTGTGTGTGTGTGTGAGAGAGAGAGAGAGAGAGAGAGAGAGAGAGAGAGAGAGAGAGAGAGAGAGAGAGAGAGAGAGAGAAGGGGGGGGGGAGGGAGGGAGGAGGGGGGGGGGGGGAGTTCCAGGTTGAGCTGCCAGTAAAAATGAAGAAGGTGACAATTATTAAACATCAAAATTGAAGACAAGATTTATTTTATTTCTTTGCTGCTTGCTGTCACTTGAGTGCATACAATCTTTAGCTATGAGAATAGTGTGTTTATGAGAAGATAATTCTAAAAATAACTCAGATTTTTAGTAATGATAAGATGTTTAATGAAAAAAAAGTGGTTCGGCATTAATTTGTGGTCTACTCCAAAGATACGGCAACGTTTGCTTTTTCTCAGATTGCTGTGGTGTTTGCCATGGTCTTACTCATCTAAAGTTATTTCCTTTTGTCATATGATAGGAGAGAATACTAGAAAACTACTTACAACAAATATATATGTTTTTTACACAGATACACACAATCTCCAGTTCATAGTAAGTTCGTAGCCATAAATCAAGAAGTGAAATCCAGTCAAAAGCTTATGAACACAGATTTCAAATGTCCTCCATTGTCCCTTTGAATCTCTGAGTGAACAGTCAAATGCCATATGATGTACAGTTTGCTGTTCTTCACCACAGTCACTGTGGGGAGAGGGCATCCATCCCATTGGTGCAACAATGATCCACATCTGCCATAATCAGTTCTGATCCAGTTAATTATATATCATTGTTGTTGGGTTAGATGAAATCATGCTGGTTGTTCACAGGGAATTTTAATTAATTGGTGATGCATCAAAGATGTTTGCTTTTGCCATTGATTGCTCCAGGAATTTTGCATGTTCAGATGACTGTTCTGCAGATTGATTGCTGGGGGTGGTGGTTGTTCGTTAGACCTCAAGTGGTTCAGGTGATGAAGATTTTGAATGAATTGCAATTTTTCTGAGTTTTTTTAAATTCTTGTATGCACCCTCAAAAATGACTGTGATCTTTTTATTGGCGGTACTGGAATATTACAAAGAACCAGTAGCCTGCATGTGTTTGTGGAACGAATACATCCTGTGGTGAGGTGCACTGATTAATTGAGCTGCGTATCAATTATTTTGGTGTTTGCACTGTTTAGCTGGAAGAAACAGCAGTATTCTGTGATTGAGTATGAAAGAGATAAAGCTGATGATTGTTGGAATTGAAGCCCTGGTGTTTCCTGTTAATTTCTGGAGTTTGGTGTGCCATGTTTTGATCATAGCTGCCACATTCTGGAGATGGATTTTGTATGCCAGTGACCTGTCTAGGGTCACATCTAGGTATTTTGGAGTGTTGCAATGTTGGGGAGGCTGTAAATGGGACTTTCGATTTGTAATTTGCCTGTTTATACCATTGGTTAAAAGTTGGTACAGTGGTCTTTGAGGATTCGGTCAGAGAGAATTACAAAGAACATATCATCCAACATCTTCAGGTCTGATGTTAGTGTTGCTTCAGGTTCTGTAAATCTTTAACTATGAGTGATCAGAGCAGTATCATCATGTAATTAATATCCTGAACTTTGTTTCTGGAAGGTTGTATGTATACAAAGTAGAAAGGAGGGGGGCAAAACAGAAGCTTTTGGGATACCATTGTTGATTTTATGAACTCTACTTTTAGAATTCTCTGAGAGCAGCTGGAAGTATGTATTTTTCAGCACATTGCCAATAGAGTGATTGATTTTCATCACAGGATGACACTGATGAAATTGAGTAGGGTCTGTCATAAAAGGTGGTGTCATAGGCTGTCATCAGGTCTAAGACCCCTATGTTTATCTAATGCTTCTCAATTCATTGCTGTTGTTAGTACTTGTTCCTTACATCCTCTCTCTGATCTAACATGTTTGTTGTAGGCTGAACAGATTCTCTTGTGAATGATCCTCTCCAGGAGCTTGAACATGACCCTAAAGAGAGTAGTAGGGCTTTAGTTTTAACCTTTTGAGGAATCTTTGATTGACTGTAGTGCATTAGTGATCTTAATTTTTGCCAGGAAAGGTGACAGATGACCTGTTTCTAAAATGTATGAAAAGAAGGTGATCAACCGTTTGACACTCACAGGACCACAGTACAACCCATGAAACTGCTTTTCTCGATTTAGTTTTCTTAATAGGTGTTATTGTCCCTTTCCAATGAAATTGAGTGGAAAACAGATTTTTGTGGAATCTGGTGTTTCATTACTTTAAGACATATCTAACTTCTCTTTTAGTTTGTATGTCATGTTGAGTTGGAGTTTGAGATCATGAAATCGGCCATATCTTGTAAATTTATGTTACATTTTTGTGTGGCTGTGGTGTTTGCTGTATCCAGGTTTCTGATTAAGAACCAGGCCTTCATGCTTGTTTCTTCCTGGCTGTTTTGTCTGTTCTTGTTTAATAGTTGTAAGAGATCAGAGGCAGTAACAGGATCATCACACTCTTCAAATTCCTTGAGAAACCTTTTGAGTCAGACCAGTTTTTTTGTGTGTGTGGAGTTCCACCTTGGTTTGGATACTAGAGGATAGTGGGTATGAACAGTTGTGCCTGGAGAATTATTGGATGATATTGGCTGGCTATGGAGGAATCTGGTGAGGACTCTGCAGTGCACCTCATTGGACACATTCAGAGACTACACGATAAAGCATTGGTAAGGTGTGTAGCCCTTTTCCCATTGGCCAAGAAAGAAGATTTCCTTGTCTCTTGCACCATATATAAGTTTGAGGTTTTCTGTTTCCATACAGTTGCCAAGTTTTTGTCCATTTCCATCACTTTCTTGATATCCTCTGACTATATGGTGGCTGTTGAAGTCTCTGGCTATGATAGTTGTGTGGTGTTGACAGAGGTGGAGAAAACCAATTACATCTTGGTGGTTTATACGGGTTGACTCTCGCCAAGTTCCTCACTTTAACTACATCTTTAAAAATGTTCTGAAGTTGATGGCATGACTTCATAGTTATTGTTTCTTACATAGGTTGCTAATCCCTGTTTAGGGTGATTGTTTTACATTCTCTTCTGCATGGCTTTCTTGGAGCAAGGTGATGTAAATTTGATGTTCTTTCAGTGTTGCGTATAAACATTCACTCTTTGCGCTCTCTCTCTCTCTCTCTCTCTCTCTCTCTCTCTCTCTCTGTGTGTGTGTGTGTGTGTGTGTGTGTGTGTGTGTGTGTGTGTGTGTGTGTGTTTTAGTTTGAAAGTCACAGGTAACTTTTTTAACCATGGCAACAGTTTAGCAGAGAACTGATAGCCAATAAAGTGATTTTACTGAAGTTGTAAGTATGTTGACAAGTTAATTTTTAATAATATGCATATGTGTAAACTAAGTTATTGAAATATTTTGGCCCTGTCAGCTTATCCAGAAGAATGGATCTTCATGTGCAAATGTTGGAAATATTAATGTAAGAGACTCCCGATTCTTAATAGTGATGTGATGATGATGATGATGATGATGAATGTGTGGTACTAACTTCATAAACAGGAAGATTCAGTACTGCTCAGATTTCATTAAATTGAAGGTATCCATATAAAAATGCCATCCTGAAGGTGATCAAAATGTTGTTGTGAGACCTATAACAGAGTGCTGAGTCTTAGGTAGAAAAGATCCCTGGGGTGAAAAGGAATAGGGGTGGGGGGAGCAGTTGAGTGGCATAAGGTGCACGGTATAGCTACTAATCAGTGCTCTCACTGTGTGGTGAGTGGCTACTCGTATCACCGTAATTTATTGTTTGTTTCTTTCAGCCAAATTATTCTTAACAGAACTCCATGAGTAGACGATGTTGAATTAAGTTGCAAATCAAGAATTCAAGACTATTATGTATTAATCCATTGGATCATTTGAGACCTTTTTATTTTACCCAAACACTGGTATCTGTGCAAAACAAACTCGACACAAACTCGTTTAAAGGTTAATGATAATGGCCTCCGAGATTCCAGGCAGGTGCACACTATACATTACTTACATACTGCATCTGAAATATCATCATCCTTAATGCTGTGGTCAGATTCATTATTCAAGAAAAATTTCAGAGAGCTTTCTCATAGTGTAAATAAATTACATGATTTTCTATTTGATCTAAAATTTGTGCTGCTATTCCAACAGTTGAAACAACCAAACTGTTCTTTGAAATGAACTTGTATTCCAGGTCTGATAAATGCTTAAATCATGTTCATTGAATTCATCAAGTCCAAATGACATTACTTTTCAGGTTATTGATTTTTGTAGCCGTATCACATAACTTAAGGTGTTATTTCATATAAATTGTAGGTCATTGACCTGGCAATCATCAGTTTCTCAGCTTCAGTAATTTCTCAAAGTACTGTGTCAATCTAGAATGCATCTCTCATTTTGCAAGGGTGTGTGCACTGTTTTGAAACTTTGTCTGTATTTTGGACCAGGATTTGAACCCGAAATCTTGCCTCTTGCCCTCTGAGCTATCCAATAACAGTTCATGACATTATATTTGTCTTCAACCTATACACTTATCTTTTCAGTTTTTATTATCTACCTTCACAATTAAAGTATCTAACATTCTACACTCTGAAACATGGGCCAAGATCTATTTTTTTTTTTCCTAATTACAACATCCTTCTAAACAGTTCACATTCAGAAATCTGAATGGGTGACTATTTTATGCCCAGATTATATTCCCCAGTACAGCCACACTCCTGGAATTGTATGTTAGTCTGACCTTTTCACATCTAACTTTGCACTTACAAGGCAGATTCTATCTTATTGAGGCACAAAAATCACCACAGGACTTCAAGGTTGATGGTTTATGGGGGTATAGAATAAAAACAAATGGGATTTGCACCAAATTTCAGAAAACAAGTTTTTTGCAGGGCATTGCAAAAAGATTTCCACTCTTGTAGCCAACAGTTGGAAATGCTGCTTTTACAAGACTGCATAAGAATAATTAAAAAAGTAGATTGCAAAAGATATATATATAAAGTTACAATTCTCAACAACAGATGGCGCTGCGGTCTGGGAAACTCTATAGTACGATATTTTCCACATATCCACCATGTGTAGCAATAATATGGCGTAGTCTCTGAATGAAATTACCCGAAACCTTTGACAACGTGTCTGGCGGAATGGCTTCACTTGCAGATGAGATGTACTGCTTCAGCTGTTCAATTGTTTCTGGATTCTGGCGGTACACCTGGTCTTTCAAGTGTCCCCACAGAAAGAAGTCACAGGGGTTCATGTCTGGCGAATAGGGAGGCCAATCCACGCCACCTCCTGTATGTTTCGGATAGCCCAAAGCAATCACACGATCATCGAAATATTCATTCAGGAAATTAAAGACGTCGGCCGTGCGATGTGGCCGGGCACCATCTTGCATAAACCACGAGGTGTTCGCAGTGTCGTCTAAGGCAGCTTGTACCGCCACAAATTCACAAAGAATGTCCAGATAGCGTGATGCAGTAATCGTTTCAGATCTGAAAAATGGGCCAATGATTCCTTTGGAAGAAATGGCAGCCCAGACCAGTACTTTTTGAGGATGCAGGGAAGATGGGACTGCAACATGGGGCTTTTCGGTTCCCCGTATGCGCCAGTTCAGTTTATTGACGAAGCCGTCCAGGTAAAAATAAGCTTCGTCAGTAAACCAAATGCTGCCCACATGCATATCGTCGTCATCAATCCTGTGCACTATATCGTTAGCGAATGTCTCTCGTGCAGCAATGGTAGCGGAGTTGAGGGTTTGCCGCATTTGAATTTTGTATGGATAGAGGTGTAAACTCTGGCGCATGAGACAATACGTGGGCGTTGGCGTCATTTGGACCGCAGCTGCAACACGGCAAACTGAAACCCGAGGCCGCTGTTGGATCACCTGCTGCACTAGCTGCGCGTTGCCCTCTGTGGTTGCCGTACGCGGTCGCCCTACCTTTCCAGCACGTTCATCCGTCACGTTCCCAGTCCGTTGAAATTTTTCAAACAGATCCTTTATTGTATCGCTTTTCGGTCCTTTGGTTACATTAAACCTCCGTTGAAAACTTCGTCTTGTTGCGACAACACTGTGTCCTAGGCGGTGGAATTCCAACACCAGAAAAATCCTCTGTTCTAAGGAATAAACCATGTTGTCCACAGCACACTTGCACGTTGTGAACAGCACACGCTTACAGCAGAAAGACGACGTACAGAATGGCGCACCCACAGACTGCGTTGTCTTCTATATCTTTCACATCACTTGCAGCGCCATCTGTTGTTGAAAATTGTAACTGTAATTTCGAAAGTTTGTCCGCCTGAAAATGTACTGTTGTCCCATGCGTATTGCAACAAACAGTGTATTTCTATCGCTGCTCGTTTAGTTTTTATTGCGGTTTCAAATATACCGGTCATTTTTGAAACACCCTGTAAAAGGCAGTTGTAATTGGCAAGGTTTTGGAGCCAGTGGCTCCTGCTTCAGGCAGAAGGATTGAAGGGAAAAGAAGAGGGGTGAAGGAAAAGGACTGGAGAGGTCTAGGAAAAGGGGTAGATTTTGGGAAAGTCACCCTGAACTGCGGGTCAGGAGAGACTTATCACACAGGATGAGAAGAAAAGACTGATTGTTGGGGACTGCATCAGATGAGATGTGAAAACCTGAGAGCCTAAAGGTGGAAAACAGGGTAATATGCAGACAGACATTTCTGCTTACACATCATGCATGTGTTAATAAAAGTGAAAAGCTAAGTGCATTGTACGTAACAGAGGTGGGAGGGGGACAGTGAAAAATCGATTGGTAAGACAATGAACTAAAATGGAGTGAAGCAAAGAGTAGTAACTGTGAAGAAATGCTGAGGTGGAAGAAATTAATGTAAATTAAGGCCAGTTGGGTGGCAAGAACCAAGGATATGTTGTAGTGCTGGTTCCCACCTGTGGAATTCTGAGAAACTGGTGTCTGGGGGAAGAATCGAGGTGACACGCGTGGTGAAACAGGTGCCGAGGTCACAATTTTCATGTTGTAGAGAATGCCCTGCAACAGGATATTGCAAGTTGCCAGTATACACCCTCTGCCCATGCCCATTCATCCTAATTGGTAATTTGATGGTAGCCGTGCTGATGTAAAAGGCTGAACAGTGTTTACATAACAGCTGGTATATGACGTGTCATTTCACAGGTGGCTCTCCATTTGATATATGTTTTGCCAGTTACAGGGCTGCTATAGGTGGTGGTAGGAGGGTGCAAAGGGCAAGTCTTGCAGTGAGGATGGTCACAGCGATAACAGCTGTTGGGTAGGGAGATGGGTGTAGAAGGAGCATAGGGTCTGACAAGAATATTGTGGAGATTGGAAGGACGATGGAAAATTATTCTTATTTCAGACAGAGGGGATCTAATTTCAGGGTATGATTTTAGGAAGTCTTGGCCCTGTCGAAGTAGCTGATTAATACATTCCAGATCAGGATAATACTGAGTCAATCCATAAAATTTCTCACCCCACCCAAATCATACACTCTCACCTTTTACCTTCTTCCTAAGATCCACAAATGCAGTCATCCTGGCTGTCCTATAGTTGCTGGTTTCAAAGCATCCACCGAACGTATATCTGCCTTAGGTCATCAACACCTGCAACCCGTAGTACAAAGACTCCCCTTCTACATCAAAGATTTCAACCATTTTGTTGATTGTCTGAAATCTGCACCCACCTGATTCCAAACCTATGACATCCTTCCTACTCACCTTAATCAACTTTATACTTACCAACACCTACTTCTCCTTTGAGGTGCAGACATACAAACAGACAGGGGAACCAGGATGGCTTCTTCCTGTGCCGACGTGTGCATGGGTCACTGGGAAGGTGCTTTCCTGGGATCCGTAAGTCTTCAGCCCCTGGTTTGGTTTAGATACATTGATGACATCTTTACCATATAGACTCATGGTGAGGCTGACCTGCTAAAATTCCTGGGATCTCTGAATACCTTCTCTCAGTCCTACCCAAATCCCATGCTACTTTCCTTGATGTTGATCTCATCCTCACCGAAGGCCAGCTACACACTTCCTTCCACTTTAAACCTACGAACAAATAACAGTACTTACATTTTGACAGTTGCCATCCTTTCCGTGTCAAACGTTTTCTCCCATACAGCCTTGGCATCTGAGGCAAACATATTTGTTTGGATGCAGACTCTTTACAGCAATACACAACCATTCACACCTCAGTCTTCACTGCACGTAATTACCCCACCAGCCTAGTTAAAAAGCAGATTTTCCAGGCCATCACATCCAATCCTGGTACCGCTGATCCTCCAAAAAACAACTTCGGAGCCCACCACTGGTGAGTCAGTATTATCCTGGTCTGGAATGTGTGAATCAGCTACTTCAACAGGGCCATGACTTGCTAAAATCATGTCCTGAAATGAGATCCATTCAGTGTGAAATTTTGCCCACCACACCAAGAATAATTATCCATTGCCCTCCCAATCTCCACAATATTCTTGTCAGACCCTATGTTCCTTCTGCATCCACCTCCCTACCCTATGGCTCCTACCCCTGTGACCATCCCCACTGCAAAATTGCTCTACGCACCCTCCTGCCACCATCCATAGCAGCCCTGTAACTGGCAAAACATATACTATCAAAGGAAGAGCCACCTGTGAAATGACACAAATCATATTCCAGTTGTTATGTAAACACTGTTCAGCCATATACAACGGCATGACTGCCACCAAATTATCAATTAGGATGAATGGGCATAGGCAGAGGGTGTATACTGGCAACTTGCAATATCCTGTTGCAGGGCATTCTCTACAACATGACAATTGTGACCTCTGCACCTGTTTCATCACCTGTGTCATCTCGATTCTTCCCTCAGATACCAGTTTCTCAGAATTCCACAGGTGGGAACTAGCACTACAACATATCCTTGGTTCTTGCCACCCAACTGGCCATCATTTACATTAATTTCTTCCACCTTAGCATTTCTTCACAGTTACTACTCTTTGCTTCACTCCGTTTTAGTTCATTGTCTTACCCATCTATTTTTCACTGTCCCACTCCTACCTTTGTTACATACAATGCACTTAGCTTTTCACTTTTATTAACACATGCTTCATGTTTAAGCAGTAATCTCTGTCTGCATATTACCCTGTTTTCCGCCTTTAGGCTCTCAGATTTTCAACAATTAGTCTTTTCTTCTCACCTCGTGTGGTAAGTCTCTCCTGACTCGCGGTTCTGGGTGAACTTCCTGATCTTCCTAAAATCTACCCCTTTTCCTAGATCTCTCCAGTCCTTTTCCTTCACTCCTCTTCCTTTCCCTTCAACCCTTCTGCCTGAAGAAGAAGCCACTGGCACCGAAAGCTTGCCAATTACAACCGTCTTTTATGTGTGTGGTCTGCCACTGCTTGGTGAGTAGATTTTTTATCTATCCAGTTAAATTATTTCATTTAATTTCTGGATGATTGCCTTCTTAGGTGCTTGCAGGGTTGTGGGGTAATATTTCTTCACTTCAGTCTGCAAATATTCGTAAAGAAAAAAATCACTAGATGAAAAATCGTGTGACCTTTGTGGCCGGACACTATCTGTTCATGGAGAGAGAACTCATCCAGGAAACAACTCTCTCAAAACTTATCAGAATACTGAGAAGTGTGAGTTGTGGCTCTGTCTTGTTGGAACCAGACTTCTCCTGCTTTGTGCCTCCCAACAAACTGGTTTAACTTAGGTTGCAGGAAGCTCTCTATCACGTGACAGTAGTGATTTGAATTTCCCCTTAACCATCATTAAACCAATACAGACCTAGCACAGCAAATTCAGCAGTGATGCAAAAAACTTTCACACGATGCCTATAACATGGTCGTTGATGAAGTTGCTGAATGTTTACACTGTGTAGTAGCAAAAGTTTTTGTTTATTTACTCTACTTGACAAGTGGAAGTGGCCCTTATCAGAAGAAATCAAAACAATGCTAGGGGAATGTTCTGAAGAATTTCCTCACACACAGCTCTGTGACTTTCAAAATTACACACCTATCAGACAATCCCAGGGCTGCTGCATGTTTAAGTGCTGCACACTTTGGAGATTGGTGGACAGGCCCTCATACATGGGCCACACTTTCCGGTGTTGTTACAGTCTGAGATCAGTCAGTAAGGTGTTTTTTTTTTTTTTTTTTTTTTTTTTTTTTTTTTTTTTTTTTTTTTTCCCCCCCAGTGCAGAACATGATGCACTGCAGTTGGATAGCCAAGCTTGAATAGTTTTTCAGTCAGGAACATAATCATGCCTGCCAAGTTCAAACTGAATGTGAAATGCACACTGAGTAACAGTTAAAGAACCACCATTATGAATATACTCCTCCATAATGAATACATGATGCTCACTTAGCCAAGCAACAGTGCCCACTGATAATGACATGTACACCACTATCAGTCGATACCCCCTCCACACGAGTATTGGGGGGAGGGGGGGGGGGGCGCTTGTGACAGTTAAATCGGCTGCAGTGTCTCTTGTACCCCACAGTACACTATTCGATCAAAAGTATCCTGATGTAATGTGGTACTGACCACTATATGTCACAAGTGTCGGACTCACTAGTATGAAAGAAGGTGGGTGTTATATCAGAATAACACAATAACATCCAAAATACATAAAAGATTTATTCATAGTGATACCGGTTCACAATAGCACATCATAATCCATAGCAATTACACAAGTTCAGAGCACTCCAGTTCACATCCGAGATAGTTGTAACAGTATCCTAAGTTTCACAGGGCACCTAGTATGTGCAGTCACTAGTCACAAGTACAAGCGAAGGCAGGCATAGGACTGGCTGTACAAAGCTGTTGCAGAGGCCTATATACCGTTCTGGTAGCCCGGGAATTCAGTGTGTGGTGGTATCAGGGGCCGAGTGGAGACTTGTTTCCATCTCACGACACCAGCCTTCTAGTGGTAATCTTCAAATGAACTATGTGGGCACTCGGTGAATCTATGTGCCTGGTCCACGTGTGATATCTTTGCAGCTGCACGGCGGGCTGCACTTTGCACATGTTGATGTCTGCATGGCTGAGTGGTGGCGGATACCACAGTGGGGAATATTGTGTTATCAGTAGAGAAACAGTAACAGCAGAATGGGTTGGTCAGGAACGCTCAGTGACTTTGGGTGTGGGCCAGTCATTGGATATCACCCAAGTAAAAAATCCTTCAGGAACATTTCAACCCTTCTACAGCTGCGCACATCAGCTGTTGGTGAATGTGAAGTGGAAATGTGAGAGAACCACCAAAGCTAAACCAAATCCAGACAGACCCCACATACTGACAGTCAGGGACTGTCAAGCATTACAGAGAGTGGTCGTAAAAAATTGCATGAAATCAACAGAAGGAATGACACGTGAGTCCCAAATGTGCTACCAACAGTCCAAATAGCTTAGGAAGTTAAAAAGAGTGGGGTACAATCATTGAGCAGCTCCTCATAAACTACACATTTCTGTTGTCAGCTCTAAGTGATGCTTGATTTGATGTAAAAAGTAACACCACTGGACAGTGGATGACTGGGAATGAGTGATTTAGAGTGACAGATTGTGTTATACCCTGTGGCAATTCAGTGACAGGGTTTGGGTTTGGTGAATGCATGGGGAAAGTTAGCCTGCCATCATGTGTAGTACCTACATTAAAGTACAGATGAGGTGGTATTAGTGTATGGGGGTGGACCCCTTATTGCATGTAAGAAAATGCTAAATGTGGAAGGATGTGAACACATTTTACAGCATTGTATATTGCATATAGTAGAGGAACAGTTTAGAGAGGATGATTGTTTGTATCAGCATGACAGCACACCTTCTCTTAAAGCAACATCTCTGAGGCAAAGGTTTGTGGACAATAACATTCCTGAAATGGGCTGACTCACCCAGAGTCCTGACGTGACTGCAATGGAACACCTTTGGGATGAGTTAGAATGTCAACTTCGCTCCAGGCCCCACATATGACATGTTGACAACAATTCACATGTGATACTGAGAGCTGTGGCAAGAGGAACTAAGTTCCAAAATGTGAACTTTCAACTAACTAGTTATTTTATTTTTAGCAGACTATAGGTAACGATCAGGAAAATTTATCTTTACAGAAGATGGTGAAAATAATCACAAGTGGTATCCTAAAAATTTTAGTGCAATTGACGACTTTACTCTCATCATCAAATACCCAACAAACGTGTGCCAAGGTTGGATGCGAGCTCTTTGTTTTTGCTCCATTTTCCTGAAACTGACTGTACAATTATTCAACCTTCATCATTTCACCCACAGATGGATTAAAAAGTTTCTAAACATACCTCCCAGCATTAACAGTTTGATGAAACAACCATTCAGTTTGTAAACTAGACATTGTGAATCAAAAATCAAATGCATTATTGTTTCAACTTACTGATAAGGATTCTCTGGTGCGCTTGGAAAGAATAGTATTCAAAACTCCAGCAGGCCATCCACATTTAGGTCTTCATTGGTTTCCCTTCATGACATAATCCATATGACATGAGCTCAATTGAAAAATGCCATGGCAGATATTCTGCCTGACCACTGTTCAGTTTGAGTGTTGATGTGGTGATAAACTATAATCTTTCTGGAGAAATTTCATGATCACTTATATTCCTTTAGTCATCTGCTTTCCCATGACTTCATATTCCTCAATTGAATGCCTGTCAATTTGTCTACAGACAGATACTAAAGTTCACTTCCATTATATTCTTATATTAACTAAATTCTCACGTATAAGTAAAACGTTCAAGTATAAATATTCTCCCAAGCAGTCAGTTATGGCAGACTGCATTCTTTAGACTTCATCATAGAAAACTAGCAACACTTGATACACACAATGTTCACAATTTTCACGAAAGTTGCCATTTTTAATCCCTGATCCATTAACACCACCTACGGTGCCTTTACATTTATATTAATTTTGGACCTCGACAGCATTTTGTATCAATGCAGACAACATTACATGCTTTATGGGAGTCGTTTGATATAAAAACAGATATGTAAAAAGATTAGTTTTGGCAAATATTTATAGCTTCATTGTTCATAATCATTTGTTTTAGCAAAGGCTTATCCTGATCATTAAAGGCCATAACTTTCTAAGTGTCTGCTTCTTATTGAGATCATTACACTGCAGTTTGCACAGTGGGGTCCACTGCAGTCACTTCTAAGAAATACTCATCGTTGTTTATAGTGGTAACTGCAACTATTGGCTGGTTCCTCACACTAATTTATTCAGGTCTCGTAAGAAATTTCAACACATTTGTCAACAGTATATTCACTTTCATTTGGCCTCCACCTAGATGACTGATGTAGTCTCTGTTATAAAATTGTTCATACCAACTTCACATTGTTACTGCAGGGTGAATGCAGTGTTCAGATTGCAGTCCAAATGTCTTCTAAACCCAAACATTCATGTCTTTTAGTGCACATTCAAGAACTCATTGTCTATAATTATTTGATATTGCTACCGTGTTCTCCGGTTAGTGTTAGAAAAACTGCAACAAACATAAACATGTGGTTTCTCTCTCTCTCTCTCTCTCTCTCTCTCTCTACACGTTGAACATTTTGTGTCCATCTGGACCCTAGATTCTGATTACAGTACTCACTCTTCTTCTCTTGAATGTGTTCAACAGTTTTGAACACCATACCACTGATGAGCCTCCCCTGTCCACCTGCATTGAATACAGTTTTAAATATATATTCTACCAATTCAATCCACTCCTTCTTTGTTTGTGCTTGTCATTATTATATTGTTATTTCCAGAACTATTTTACAAATTTTGGATAAAGTATGTACAACTGCTTGTGGTAAGTTATTAGAAGTTCCTACTGTGTACATGTATCAACATATTGTTTGCTGAACAATGACAGATATTTGTGTTTCAGACTGAAGGGATGGAGCAATGCTCTTATAAAAAAAAGTGGCTTTGAGAGTTTCAATTGCATCAGTACACACTACTGATGTGAAAGCTGGGCTTTATTTATTTTTCAGTGTTTTCAGTTTTTTTTATTAAATATAAAAGTCACACTGCAGTGAATTGTTCAGAGAAGTGTAACAACCACAACCACTATCTCCTCTGCCTTCCTTCTCCTGCTCCTCCTCACTTCTAGTAGCCTGTTTCCTCATCCTATGCGTGTTTTTACTGTAAATGATATTTGAAAGAATTGTGTAAATGTAATTGAGATCATGGTTGGAATACAGTTATTGACATTTATTTATAGAATAGATAATGTGAGAGTTATTTAAGGTAGCTTAAGTCTCATTCTTAGTTATGGAAATGGGATAATTTTGAATTTTCTTACTAAAAAAATAAATGAAGTAGAAAATTTAGGTTTCTATTTCAGAATTTCAGTGGGAATACATATAAATTCTAAAGATTGAATTCAATTGTCATTGACAGTGGAAATCACAAGTAGGCCAGGTACAACCTACTATATAAACATTACATTTACAGTATGTAGAACAAAAATTTCATGTTTTAGTTCTGTAGAGGAAGGTGCGACAAAGTCAGTGACATTCACAAGGCTTAATAAGGATTTTCTCTTTCATAAGACATCTTGCCATGATACTGCATAACCTTGGTTCTGATTTTTGTCAGTAGCTTTTCATATGAAAATTTTTATTTCCTCTGCAGAAAACTGTTTTTGCCTTTTTATATGTTCCAGCTATAGTCTGAGGAAATATATTATGTTGGTAGAGAGAAAACTGCACCAAAATTCAATTATATGGTAATTTATATACATGATGGGCAAAACAAAACTGCTTGAACAATTTTTTCTGCTATTGATACTCTTTTCAGATATTTACACATTTTATTTGCCACAGAGCCTGTTTTGCAATATTTTACCATTAAGTTTTGCATTGTTGACTTTGCTGGAGGTTTTGCCTGAATACTTCCAGTTCAAGGTTGATTCAAATAGTTCCACATACGTTTTCCACAAATTGTACTTCACATATCACTTGACAAGGAATGTGCACTGTTTTATAGTGAACACTATTTTGTGTTGCATTCAGCTGTTTACAAAACACATCTGCATCCCTCTCTCACTCGAATATAATGACACTGCAAATTACTAGGGACAGAGCATGCAGGAGGTGAACATGTGCAGGTGTAACAGCAGAAAATTGGTGCTACAAAATTATGGTTTTCAGCATTTTCTCTGTTCATTAGGAGGGTCAGTTCTGCATCAGTCTTATAAATATTTTCTGGAGCAGTTTTGTGTTGCCCAGCATGTACCTCTGAATGCAATTTAATTATCAAACATGTAGTCTTTTACAGATGGTCTTAAATAAGTTCCTGTGTGCTTATCACTTATTATTTCATTTGTGATTGAAATGTGATATGTCATGTTTTTTTATCCACTTAGTAACTTGATGTGGAAAACTAGGATTTGCTTTATTACTCCATCAAAGATATTGAAGTTGAACCTAAGAAATGACAACTATCTTGAAGGTCACAATTATGTTAACGGCGATGAAAATGATGTATGAAAAATTACTGAAACTGTCTGTAGCCCTTTCTGTGAGCCGGCCGCTGTGGCCGAGCGGTTGTAGACGCTTCAGTCTGGAACCGCACTGCTGCTACAGTCACAGGTTCGAATCCTGCCTCGGGCCTGAATGTGTGAGATGTCCTTAGGTTAGTTAGGTTTAAGTAGTTCTAAGTCTAGAGGACCGATGACTTCATATGTTAAGTCCCATAGTGCTTAGAGCCATTTGAACCTTTCTGTGACTACAGAAGTTTGCCTAGAATATAAATACAGAGTTTCACCATTAAAAGAATTACAGTGCCAATTGTAATGATAATCCTTTTATGAAAAAAATAGACATGATTTTTTGTCATTCTTTTTAACACATTCCAGGCAATGATGAAGTGGTGTCCCTATTAAAAGATTAAAAATAGTATTTAATTTCCATTTGGGAATGCAGAGAAGAAAATGGACTACTGACATTCAATTCACCTGCAACAGATTGTAGTGTACAATATTGAAGTTAGTTATATATCACAAAGAGGGGCACTTTGGGAAAAAATGAAAAAAAGGGGGGGGGGGTGGAGTTCTAAGCCATTCATGGCTGTGCTTTATTAACAATATTCAGGAAATGCTGAGGATGAAGAGACTGTTGCATTCTCGGTTAGAAAAAGATCACACAAATGATGACAGGGAAAAGTTAGCAGAAATTTACTCTTCTGTGAAGAGATTGATGTATGAAACATACAACTACTACCGCCATACCTTAGCAAAAGATCTTGTCAATAAACAGAGAAGATTCTAGTCTTTTATAAAATTGCTAGCAGGTTGAAGGCTTATGTCCAAGCAGTTGTTGACCAGTTTTCTGGAGCAATAGAATACAGAAAATAGGAATGTTGAAGTTTTAAATTTTGCATTTAAGAAATTATTCATGCAAGAGGATCATACATACACACACCATCACACAGACACCCATGTGAAGGTTATAGTAATGGTAAAACATGGCATAGAGAAGCAAATGAAAGAGTAGAAAACAAATAAATCACCAGGTCCAGATAGAATACATACTTCGTTTTGTAGAGAGTACTCTACAACATTGGTCTCTTACTTAGCTCACATTTTTTGCAAATCTTTTGCCCAGTGCAGAGGACCAAGGCACTGGAAAAAATGTGATTGACTCTTGTATATAAGAAGGATAGAGGAACGGACCAACAAAATTACAGATCAATATCCTTAACATTCGATTGCTACAGAATTCTTGAACATGTTCTCAGTTCACGTACAATAAATTTTCATGAGGTAGAGAAGCTTCTGTACACAAATCAGTATGGATTTAGAAAGCATCACTCATGCAAAACTCTGCTTGTCCTGTTCTCTGCCTGATACCTTGTGAACAATGGATGAAGGGCAACAGGTAGAAGCCAGTTGTTTAGTTGCCCCCACTGCAGACTTTTAATACAGGTATAGATTTGTTAGTGGCCTGAAGACTTCTTATGTAATACACTGATGGGAAAAGAATCGCAACACCAAAAAATAGTTAATGTAGAGTAATAAAATTTTGGGAATACATTTGTCTAGGTAACATAGTAAAGCAATTAACATTGCAAGATCAAAGGTTAGCATGAGATAAGCTATTGCAAATGTGAAAATGGTGGTACATTAATAACCAAATAACCATTGCCAGTGGACCACAATTTTGCTGATACTCTTGATATATCATTAGAGGAAATAAGTCAAAAACTTAAACCGTGTGCCAAAAGATAAATGTAACAGTGGTCATCATACATTTTGGGTGAAGCAGGAAAAGAAAAATTTGTTAAATGATTTTTAAGTACATCGAGTGTCAATTGAATCATTATTATTATACAACTCTCAGTCTTTAATAATATGGAAGAACACCCCACGATGCATAGCGAGAAGAAAGTAATATGTTTCAAAACTCTCTGCCAAAGAGGTATGCCAAATATTCTGGGTTGTTAGTGAGATAATTTCGTGGACATGAAAACTTATTTAAAACTATATTCTGACACACAATAACTGAAATAACATCATGTAATAATAATTCTGGAAATTCATTCCTGTGGCTGATTATTTATTGTCTTCCAACATCTGTAGACTGATATATAATTAAAAGCTATCAGTCATAAGGATGAAGCAATACATAAATTAAACAGTATTATCAATAAGGTTTTCAAAACTAACATTCACCACAAATCTGCTGTTCTACAAATATGCCAGCATTTTGTTTGTTCATTGTGTATTGTTGGGAGATAATTATGGTGTTTATGAGTTTATGAAGTAATTTCTCTCCCCTTTAAACTCCAGACAATATGTAATGACGTGACATGAAGCAACAGTTTTATTATTTTTGTGCAAGTAGACTACTTAAATTGTAAGTGACTATGCTATTAGATACTGTCATATAAAAAGCTTTTCATGGAAATTATTAACATCACTTAGGTACTGGTGTACCTAAATGATATGTGAATGAATTTTGATGCAGTTTTGTCAGTTTTAAACTAAAATGTCTGATAAAAGTTGGTAGTTCTGTTGCTGTTGTATGTGCTCCAGCTACCACTTATCGTTTATGTTTACTTGCAACAAATGTTCAACCATTGATCTTCAAATAATGAGCAGTGTATACCACAATGATTTATGAGTAATTAATTCCAATTCTGTAAAACTATATTTGTTATCCTCTTGTATCTTAAATGTAGGAAGTGGAATTAACTTTTGTTACAGAAAAAAATATGTTATGAAAATGTTTTATTATTATGATCATTATTGTGTTATTTTAAAAGCACATGTATGATTTGTGCTGCCAAAGAGAATTACTGTAAGAGTAATGGAATGAATCAGTGTAATGCCCCTAATTTCTGAAAGCTGATAATATGTCTAGTGTAATAATGTATGGTGCTTCATATCTGTAGTGATTTCAATAAAAATCATTCTCAAATATTTGAATGTTATTTCAGTTGTATCACTTCTTTCTTTGTTTGTTTCTTTCCTTTTTGCTGCGCTCATCTGGTGCATCTAGGGGATGGAAGAGATATTATTATTACAATTCTGAGACTGGTGAAGTTCAGTGGGAATATCCTTATTTGGGTGATAGTGGCGCAGTGGAAGACGATTCAATGGACGCCAGTGAGGAACTTGTGGAGCAGCCTGGTTTACCATGTTCAACTCAAGAAAATAAAAATAATAAACGACCAGACTCTTCTCATAAAGGATGTGATCAGAAGAAGAAGCAACTCTCTCAGCGTGCATCTGTGTCCAAACAAATATATGAACACCATAAAGGTAATACATGGTTCTCTCTTGAGAAGAAAACTGTGTGATTTTGCTATTATTTACAGCTTTATGTTCCTTGTGTCAGTCATTAGGTACATACTGTTAAAGATTTCATGTTAATAGTGCTGAAAATGGCTTTAAATTGTCACTGAAATTTGGTTTCATTTTCCTATCCTAAGTGCTGATATTGAGTGTTGTATTTTATTACACACAAGCAACATAAAAACTGAAAACAAGGTTGAAAGTAAATACATAAAGCTGTAGATTAGTATATTATCTAGTGCATTTCTTTGCATTATGTTGGTAATATCTATAAAAGATCTCTTGATAAAGAGTCACAGTTGAGTTAAAAGCCCTTACTAAGAAAGCTAATTTATGTACTTTTCAAAGGCAGCTGTAAATTAGTTTATTCCCATGCACCAGTATTTCAGTTACATTGTTATTCATAAACATCATAAATAATTATTTTGAAACATAATCAGAGCTTACTGATGTTTTGCGAATTTATTCATGTATGTTTATTAGTCCAAATGCCTTTACTGTGTCCTCCCCTATGTAAGTTAGCAGAGATTTTCCTTTATTTCCCTGAGACGATTATGATTCTGCTCTAAAGCTGGCTTTGGGGTAGACGATAGATTGAGTTCATTGTGCCAGGTGAAAGGTGATTCATTTCCTTATCCTGTTAATGCTGTGAATCAAGAAGTTCACTTCTAATGTAACGTTGTACGCATACAAGAAATGCTTGGAGAGCAGTTTGAGTGACAAAGAAGGAAATTGAAGCTGGCACAGTCACATGCCATGTGTAATATATGAACCATTATGTCAGTAATATTTGCGATGTAGGTTTTTTCGATGATCTGTTCAACTTTAAATTTGTTTCCTATGAATTAATTGCTTTTCTGAATTGTATTGTGTGCATGTGTTTTTTTAAGTATTGTTGTTCCATTATGCCAGTACTCCTAATATACATTTTTGTATGCTTTTTTATTATTTCACTAGAGTGATAACGCTTCAGAGCAGAATAAAGTCAGTATTATACTTATTAATTTACCATTTATTGTAGTACTGAGAGAATAATTCAGCTACAACTTTATTTGTTTTTGTATTTATTTGCAGATGGCATTTCAGATGACGGTGATAAGTTGTCAGATTCTGCTCCACTCCATGTTTCACATACCCAAGCACCACTTCCTGCAGAGAATTCATCCACTGCTGTGCAGTCATCAGTACCTGATCATGGAACAGATGTGATGAAAGGAGATGGTAGGGTTCAGCCTTTACCACCTGGAGTTGATCATCCAGAGCTCCCATATATTATTGCTGGTCCCCCTCCCCCTCCTCCTCCCCCTCCCCCACCTCCTCCTCCACCACCACCACCACCTACTTCTCCTCCTCCTCCACCATCACCACCACCCCCACCCCCACCACCACCACCACCCCCAGCATCACCACCACCCCCAGCATCTGCACCACCACCATTGCCACCGACACCTCCCCCTCCTTCTATTTCATCGCCTCCACCACCACCACCTCCTCCTCCTCCACCACCATGTATATCTGTTTCTACTTCTTATGTACAGTCTGCCCATATCATGCCAGGTTATGATCCCACAACTGAAGATTATACAGACATTGATGGTGAAGAGATGATTGAAGATGATGAATCACGCAGTAGCTCAACTGTACTATCACATGCTGAACTGTATGCAGATGATAGTGCTTATATGGTAAGATTATTTGTAAATCAGTACTTTTTTGAAAGGTTTTTTAAAAATATTTTGTGTGCGTGCGGGTGGGGGGGGGGAGGGGGCGGGGGATGTGAATGAATGAATGATTTCATCATGAAATATTACATCCTTACCTTTCTCCCTTTTCAAAAGCCCAGTAAGTATCATATGTTCCAGGTACCCATATGGTGCTCATTGCCTCTTCCTGTGGTCAATTGCGATGTATCTTCATAGATGTAAAAACAGTAAATAAGACTTATTTAGGAAACAGAATGGTACAAGGGGAAATGCAGAAAAAATAGTACAGGGGGAGGTGAAGGATCTGTAGTGAGAGAAAGAGATAAGGAAAGGAAGATACTGGTGATGTGTGTCACATGGTCATTAGCAGACAGTTCTACTCAGACGTCATGTCATTGTCACTAAGGAGCCTTGATTATAATTAAATCCATGAACGAAGGCAGATCATGCAGTTCCACACAATGTAAAGGTACAGGGGGTGACTGCAGTGTTTCCAGTTGCGAAGGACAGGTGCAGGCACCAAACACTTCATAAGCTTGTCATTAGGGGATAGCAGGCAGTGGAGAAAGTTAAGCCCCCACCACCACGTAACTACCACTATGATACGATTGGAACAAAAGGAATAAAATACACAATGTTGGCTGGTGCAGCAAGTTGCATTTTGTGCTTCACCCTGGGCATCTGCGTACATGAAAGTATGAATGCTTATGTGTATGGACAGATGGCTACCATACTGGACAGCATGTTTCATCATCACCTGGCTTCTTATGAACTGTCTGATTATCTTCTGTGCTTTACAATTGCTGTGCTGGTCATGTGCAATGTGTACTACTGCCAACTTGACACAGTCTGCCACACATTACATGTTGCATAACATTCTCAAGGGAATAATTTAAATATTACAAAAATATTATATGTAATACTGGAAGATATTCTGTCTTTTGTGACTTTAATAAAAATATTATTTAGACAAGACATGTTTTACTTTATTGTAAAGTACTTTGACCAGAGCATAATTGACGAAGTACACAAAAGTGAATTATGGACTCACAAAAACATAAAAACTAAAGTATATTTTAAGTCACTGAAATGCTGTGTGCTGAAAAATCAAACATATTTGTGTGTGTGTGTGTGTGTGTGTGTGTGTGTGTGTGTGTCATACACAAACAGCAATTAATTGCTAAAATATAGGTTATTTAACACAAATGTTGAATGTGATATTCCCACAGCAATGATGGACAAAACTATGACAGAAATCAAGTGGCTTGGCAATGTAGGAACCAAAATATTGTCCAGTCAAGACACATCAGGATAAAGCAAAATGCATCTGTTCTAAATAAGACTTTTATTACAGTTGCTGGAGATAGAATATGTATCAGTATTATAGTAAAACTGCAGCTGTGGAAGAGCCATAAAAACAAAGAAGACAGCATAAATATTGTTTGTGTTCCTTACTTTCCATTGCTTTCAGTCACTGCAGTTGTCATCATCTATATCTCTGCAGTCAATGTTGGTGTCTGATTTACATTGTCTTAGAGTGATGACAATAGGATCAAGCACATTGTCAATTAATTTTTTTCTCTCCATGTCATCCTGCATGCCAAACACATTCATCCCATGCTGAAGGGGGTTTGCTGTCTAGAGATTCATTCAAAAGCCTTTCTGTGTCACCAATTTTAAATGTTGTGTTTCATTCTGCAACATACCCTTTCACTTGTCCCTGTATGAGTTCTGTCGGATTCCACTGGCAATGATATGATGGTGAACATAAAACTTTGTCTATGTTCCTGTGCAGTACAGTTGATTTCATAAACTTTTGCATGAGGATTATGGAATGTTACAAAATTCAGCAATTCAGCATGAGTGAGGAACACTAATTTGCTATCTGGACAGATAAATTAAATTCACTGCAATGGATTTTCTCAAGCTGATGCCACTTGCTTCTTCAGTGCATTCCTGAGACCTGGCAACACCTGTGATAGGTCCTCCGTTTTCTGCTTGGGGGTAGAAGAAAATATGTATCCTATAAATTATACCCCTCATTTGTTTATGGAGAATTTTTTGCTTAGCACCATCATCAACCATGACAACCCGCATCAAACGAAATAAAAATTTACCAAATAATTTATTACTATCACTTTTAATGCTGGCCTAGACTTACATATCAGAGCACTAAGAAAACTGCTAAACACTCATCGGCTGTTGAAAGATGAGAGATGTCAGGTGTACAGAAAAGCGTAAACTCTACCACCATCATTCCTGGCTCTAATTATAGTCATTATCATATGGTGTGGGCCAAGGTCTTCCTTAAGAATGTAGGAGATTAAAGCCTACATGTAAATATGTAGTGGGAAAACCACAATAAGGCGTGTGTAGAGTACCAGTATCATTTCCCCATCCCTTATCTCTATTCCTTTTGCAGATGGTACACTGGAAGAAAACTCTTGGTACCCCTATGTAAGAGCCTGAATGTCCCTAATTTTAGCGTTGTGGTCATTATGCAAGATGTGTGTTACAGGAAGTAATATGTTTCTTAACTCAGTTTGGAATATGGACTCTTGGAATTTTGATAGTAAGACCCTTCACAAAAACTTTCTTCTTGCATCTCTCGCTCTCTAGTGTTTGTTCAGCATGTCTTTACCACTATCATACTGACTAATCAAATCCATGATGTATTGCCCAGCTTTTTTTTTTAAATTTCTTCCATTAATCCAAATTTTTAACAGTCCCAGACCAACGAACAATATCAAGAAACATATTTTATCCATGCATTGCACCTGAATAAGTTCCATCCAGTAAATATGAGTCTGGCACCTCCCTCCCCTTTGTTAAATATATGTAGTCATTTCACCTTACATTCTCTCAAGACAGATACTCCTAGATACTTGAAAGTTGTGACAGTTGCTAATGTCTGATCACTATTTCTGTAGTCTAATGATATATCTTTTTGTCCATCTACAGAATTTAAATTATATTTATTTATGTATCAAGTCAGTTGCTGATTTTACACCTTGTGCTGGTTTTTTAAAAGTCTCTCTAAAATTCTTTAAAAAAATGCTCTGCCACACTACCTTGAGGTATACTGGATGCTACCTACACTTTTGACAAGCCTCCCCATTAAGGACAACATGCCAAGTTCTGTATTTTATGAAGTGCTCAATCAAACAACTTATGTATATTCTGTATGGACATTTTTTTTTTTTTACTATGTTGTGGCTCACAGCTGTATAAAAGGCTTTCTGGAAACCATGACACACAGCTGCAATTTGAGGGTCTCATGAGCAAGTACAGAACAGTCAGTGCTAGCAAGAAGAGTTTTGGTTGTGACATAGGAGTTGTTTGGTCTCCAGGAAAATCATCATACATGAGCACAATATACATTTCATAATTCTATAAAAAAAATGGTATTAGTGAGATAGTTTTATACCTTTGCACACTGATCTTGCAACCATTTGCATAGATTGGAATGACCTGCACCTTTTTCAGCCACATGGCACACTCTGTTACTCTTGTGACCTATGATAGCTAATACTAGAAGGGGAACTAGTTCCTCTGCTTATACAGTATAGAATATAACCAACTTTCCTCTGTCAGACGACTGAAGCTCCGTTTCAGTTCCGCTCTTCCCTATTTCTGTATCTGACATTTTTGTGTCCATACAGAGGTCAGATGTTGAAAATGCCTTGTGATCATTTTTGGTGTAGCAATTTTCAAAGACAGACTACAGCATCCATGCCCAAATTATATCATTTTCAGTTTCAGTGCCGCAATACGTGATGAGAATTGGGACAGATGAATTTGTTCCATTGAGTAATTTTACAGAGGACCAAAGCTTTTTAGCTTGTTTAAGAAGTCTTGTCCACTTACCCCTGTCTATATTTTATTTTGTGTTATCTCTATATCTTACACAAATGTCTGACATATGTTCAACATGTCCTAAACTACTGGATTGATTTCAACCAAACTTGATACACACATTACTTGGTATCTGGAAAGAAGCCCGGTGGATGTAAGAACCATCTGAAAATGATGAGGGCAGCAGTGAGGGTGAGGGTAAGTGTGCACCTTGCACAAATACCCAGACAATATTCATCCAGAATTTGAGAATAAGAGCACCTTGTTATGTACTTTACACATAACTTCAAACTTTTTAAAACTTTTCTTGTTGATACCCTTCACAGGAAGATGAAAGAAAAAAAGTTTATTCCTTTCTACATTTTCGTTCTTCATGTAGTAAAACTGACACATCAGGCATGATATTTTACAATGACCTGACACTGTCAGTTCTGGAGGAAATGATCAGTAGTTATCAGTTGTGT
Source organism: Schistocerca gregaria (assembly GCF_023897955.1). Classification (NCBI taxonomy): domain Eukaryota; kingdom Metazoa; phylum Arthropoda; class Insecta; order Orthoptera; family Acrididae; genus Schistocerca; species Schistocerca gregaria. The sequence goes on along the minus strand of NC_064931.1, from coordinate 438,757,302 downwards.
AACCTTGTGGGAACACTTCATTAATCTTGATCACAACTATTTGTACGTAGATAACTAGTTTCAATAAATTAAACTGTCATCTTTTGATCACTTAGTACAAGGCAGTAGTGTTTACATTGACCTTTAGAGTAGACATTTTGTCATAACTGTGTTTTACAATCTAACCTACAGAAAGCCATTACGCTACCCACAACATTATGTATGCAATAAGTACATCAAAGAGATATAATAAGTAGGTAGCAACATACATTTCACATCATACACTGTCAGAAGATGTGTCTCTGCTGACAGCTACAGGTAGACTAGCCATCAGCAGGCTTATGGTTAGAGGTAGACTAGTCATCAACAGGGACACATGCTGATCAAGACCAATGAAGTGTTCCCACAACTCAGGAACACACAGAACAAGGTCAAACAAATTTATTAAATTGCATGACTTATTATTTGTATAAATATACCGGGGGGCTAAGGTTCACCACTATCACTAGGGGTGGGGATGTAGATGAGAAGAGGTGATGTGAAAAAGTTTGAAATTTTTGTCAACATGTTTCGTACTTAAGATTAGTCCACATGGCTGAAAACCACAGATAAATTTAACATCATATCTGGATTCATATGGTGTAAAATAGCAAACGATGTGCAATATTTGTTGCATCTGCAGAAATACTGTGAGCATGGGGATGATAATGGGGTGATGGACAGAGAAGGGGTGAGGAAGAGGTGGACAGAGATAGGGGTTGAGGAGATGAGCAGACAGGGAGAGGGACAGGAGATGGACAGACAGAGAGGGGGGCAGGAGATGGGCAGAGAGAGGAGAGGAAGAGGAGGAGGAGGAGATGCACAGAGACAGACGGATGGACAGTGAGAATGGGGAGGAGGAGATGAATGAGTAGATGATTGGAATAAGTAAATACTGTGGCAGTGCCAAGTTTATCAGCTAGTACTCTTGTAAAGTATTGCATGTGTTGAAGAATGAGATTAATTGTCTCCCAGGAAGATAAATGTCTTAATGCATCTGGTGATTACTTTTGAATGGAACCATACCATGGTTGTGTTGTGGTGATTGTTTGGTTTTCATTTGACTGCTCCTCATGTGCTTCTAGAGTATATTACATGTATAATGACAAACATACCACCGTTTCTGAAAGGAATCCTTATTTTGCTGGATTTTTCTACACAATTGATACTCTGTTTTAACATTTCTTGTGTCTGCATTTTTTATTTGAATAGAAACTATACATCTAATCTGTAGCGATCATTATTTACTGCAGTACACTGTGTTATAACATTAACTGAAAAGTAATAATTGTGTTACAGCATGGTGGTGGTCTTCCTCTCATATGCCCTTTAAATGCTGTTGTTGAATATGGACCAATGCCATATGTAGCAGATCCTGTAGTTCCAGCAGCACATGTCATTGAGAAACCACCAGAAAAGACTTCTCTACATGCAGAAATTGATTCATTCTATTCAGACCTGGCATCTCTTGAACAAACAGCAGTTACAGCATCGTCTGAAAAACACCAAATGGGTGAGCATACAGGTGCAGCCAGTGAGACTGAAAAGGAATCAATGATAGCCCCTGCCACAATAGAACCAACTTCTAGTGCTAATAGCAATGTTGGTGCTCTTACTGGTAGCACAGCACATCAAAAAGTATCTGCCCATGTTGAAGGAAAAACTTCAGAGGCACCTATAGGAGAAGTACGAAAGAAGAAAAAGGTAAATTAGACTCTGGTTTACTGTTTGTTAACCTGGAACTGCAGACTACATATAAGACCACTGTATTTTGCAATGCATAAATGTAATATTTTTTATTTCTCTCATCTTCTGTCTAGCCAAAATTAGCACCAGGATTGTCACTAAAGAAGAAAGATGTGTCGTCGCTCGTGGCTAAATGGCAGAAACTTCAGGAGGAAGTTAGAAGAGACTATAAAAAGCTTGGTGATGAACTCAAAGATAAATAGCAGATGTTCTGTGCCTAATTTTGTCATGGACTACTAAAATGTTAAGCAGGGAGCATTTATAACAAAATTGGCAAATAACTGAATTGTTATATATTGTTACAAACTGTGCCAATTTGCTTAAATATCAAACTGTTTTCATTTGATGTGAAAATTTTCTGAGACAATTTGATACCCAAGTAAATTTATTTTTAAAAAATAATATACTGTGATATTTTACTTGTCTGTTAGTTACTCAGGTTGTATTATTGACTGTACCATACAGCATTTTCTTAAGATTTATTTGTTACTTTATTATAATAAAATCAAGAAGGATAATTATAAATGAGTGTTTGAATGAAGCTATGCAGTGTTTGACAAAATAATGAGTAGATGGTATTGTCGTCAGAAAGGTGCTGCACATGCCCAGATTTTATCAGCATACTGTGTAATTATGTGCCCATATGTCACCACCAAGTGAGATATCCTACAGATAATGAACCTTCAGTACAAGATTTCTCCTGATTTCATGAACAATTACTAAGTTGTACTTTGTTGTCGTTTTTCTTTATTTGAAAATAATGTCTTACATGGCAGTTCAAAGATTTTTTTAAAAGAAAGTAGATTCATGCTTTGGAAAATTTCACACTTAGCCATTCATTCTTCTTTAATGTAGGGTACACTTTTGCAGTTCTCTCATATTTTTTAACCAGTCTGTAAATACAAAATGTATTGTGGGTTGTACTGACAGGCCTTCTGAACACCCACCTAGCAGTGTCTTATAGTGGTTAAGGATCTAGACTCGAAGTTTATGAGAAGTGACATTAAAATGTCATCTGGGCAGTCAGATTTAGGTATTCTGTGATTTTCATAAATCGCTTCAGGTGAGCACTGTGATGTTTCCTTTGAAAAGTATATTGTAATTATCCATTCCCATCCTTGTGCTCTCCACCTGCTCTTATTCTTTATGTAGGCTTTTAATCCATCTCTAATAAACTTATTGCAGATGGGAGGTTAAATAATCCCAGACTTTCTTGATTACCGTTGATCTAGTATGCCATTTTTCAGCTGTAGATGTACTCCTCAGATGGTATTATACTTACTGCTTCAGTGCTGGTGTAAAACACTGTATGACAGCATTATGTTTTCTTATCAGGCAATTCATCTCTAACAGTCAAATAGAACACATTCTATGACATAGGAATTCATCCACAGAAATGTTAACTGCAAATTAAAGTAGCACAGACTACTTTTATTTAATAACAGTGGGTATTTCAAGAGACTCTGAACAGCAAAAGTAATGCCCATTTTTGTTAAACTTTTTCTCTAATTCTTCACAAGTCTCTGCATAGTTTTCATCTCCATTCATTGAATAATGAGACAAAAATATCTATAGATTTCGTCACAAATTCCACATTTTACATACTTAGTCTTGATAGAAAATCAATTATGTAATTAATAAATCCTGTGATGAACTATATCTTCTTTATGGTAAGAATTTGACATGTAACTTGACTTCATGTGATCGAGGCAAAGATAGGAATTGGGGAAGGGGGATGGGAGGGGGGAATTCTTCATTTGCGCAACAGTAGTAGTATTTTACAAGGTGTAATAGGTCTCGTTTCCTTTATCTTGTAGAGATTACCATTGTATTCCATGGGAGTTTTCCAAATTAATAATTCCTTTATTCAGTTTTCTTTGGGCTACAATTGATGCGTTATGAAAATTCAGAGTGTAAAAATGGTTCAAATGGCTCCGAGCACTATGGGACTTAACATCTATGGTCATTAGTCCCCTAGAACTTAGAACTACTTAAACCTAACTAACCTAAGGACATCACACAACACCCAGTCATCACGAGGCAGAGAAAATCCCTAACCCCGCCGGGAATCGAACCCAGACGCGGGAAGCGAGAACGCTACCACACGACCACGAGCTGCGGACAGAGTGTAAAAATGATTTGACAACAGGAGACTGGCAACAGTTCACATATAATACATATTCTGGTACACCTTTATTGATATTTTATTGGTGTTTAATTAGTGTTGTATATAATGCATACTATAACAGTCACAATATCCACATTTAGTTCTGTCTTGCCCACATCCTGTTCAATCCCCATGATAGAACTCTCATATTTTGTTATGTGCTCCAGAGCACCATTACAGAACTCTTTTTGATACAATGACACACTTCTGTTTGATTAAAAAAATGTTTCTAGAAGTACAGTGTTGTCAGTGCAAAAATTATGTTATACAACATTGTGTTGTAAATGTATTCATGTACAGTCATGAACTTCAAGCCCTCTCAAGCAATATTTGTCATACAATATAATATTGATTCCAGAAAGGGCAGTTTTCTATAATATTCTTATATAGATACTGATTATGGTTTTTATGCCATAACAGCGATACTTTTTGTGGCCAAAAGTTTCATTCAAGCTATAGAAACTCTATACCTATTTTCATTTATGGATTTCGTGCTTCCTGTTCCGTGACCTTTTTTAGTATTGTTGTCTCATAAATGGCACTGATAGCCAGGAGTCCCCACATGGAGAAGTTCAGCCGCCGAGTTGCAAATTGTTTCAGTTGATGCCACATTGGACGACTTGCATGTTGATGATGATGAAATGATGATAAGTATGAGCCAACATCCATTCCCCGAATGGAGAAAATCACCGACCTGACCAGAAATCCAACCTTTGCCTGCTGCGTGGCAGTCAGATGTGCAGACCACTCAGCTAAGGAGGTGGATATTGTATCATAAACATTATTTGTATGCTGTTGTGATTACTGTGATTTATTTATTTATTTATTTATTTTAATTGTGTAGCTAAGCATTTTTCCCATCTGTTTTGCTTAATTTTGCTTAATCTCGACAAGGAAGTTCTGAAGTCTGTGTACTCATACTGTTTTCAAAACTTTATGCCATTATCATTCTTTCTAACTAAAATTAATTGGCATTTGAATGTCAAGGATTTATCATCAATGAATAGCTGCGGCTTTCATTTTACTTACTATATGTAGCTTTTGCAATTTGTGTTCACTATATTCTGAGGATTTTTCTTTGTTTTAATAAACCAGTAACTCAGGATTAATTTACAGATGTAATGTTATCTGTAGAAGGAATATAGTATTGTTATCAGTGAACTTGTGCTCAGTGTACTAGTCACTACTTTTCCTTCAGATGTCTGCTTGGTTGTCAGCACTCTGTTCCAAACCTCTCACATAGATATGACTTGAAAGTACAGATGATCAAACACAAGATTCTTTGTGTGTCAGACAGTGATGCTGATGTGGCTGCAGGTGAGGGCTTAAAATTGCCTACCTTGGAATAGTGAAAGATGATGATAATGTCATTTTGTGGGTGTATAATTCTGTACTTCAGAGGGATAGCCAGAGCAACCTCACATTTTATTTGTTGTTATCAGTGCTTCTAGGTACATAATTTGTGAAGGCTACTGAAGACTCTCTGAAATCCTATTTTTGCTTGCAATTGCACACACTGTTCATTTAATTACAGATTGTGGGCACTAGTGTTTGTGTTGATTGGTAATCTGTGTTGCTGATTGTGTTTATGGGTCGAGTTTTACATAAAACAAAAGTGATGTAAGCCATATAAATAGCACCAATTGTGAAGATGTGGCTGTGTCACACAGTTTTTACATTTCTCATGATTTAGAAGATTTATGTTATGATTTTAAGAAGTATTATCAAAGGCTGCCAGTTGTCTTTGTATTTAAAATATGCTCCTGTGTTTGTGCACTCAATATACTGCACACTGCAGAGTTGTTATTCCTGTCCCTCTACTAATATTACGTAACTATTCATATCTTCTGTGGGAGAAAATACAGGTTACTTTTAGGCATATTCACTGTCAATTCGTTTCCACAAAATCATTTATGTGCTAGACATTTGATGTCTTCATTTTGTTAAAACCAATTAGGGCTTCTTTCTGAGTCTGCATTTAGTGAAAGTTGCTGCCACACTAGTGTGTAAAAAATTTCATCTCACTTGTATATTTGTTCATTGTGAACTGCTTCCATTATCATTTTATTCATGCAGGTACCACATCAGTGATAACTGGGTTTAAAACTGCGATTGCTTCAATAACCACCTCCACTTTCATTAGTGTAGTCTTAATCTCCACAATTGTTTTCAGATTGGTATCATTTAATTTCCAGGTGGTATGCCTGACATATTGCATCACAGCTGTTACTGTGACTCACATTATATACTAATAAAGACAGTCTGAAAATGAAACAGTGCCATTATGTAAGTGAAAATGGGTATAAGGAAGATACCAAAGATGTTAAGAGGTGGTTATGGAAACAACCTCAATTTTAAAGCTATTTTCATGTATTACATGTGCGGTTTTTCTGTTTTCATCAAAGAACAGGTGCGTGTAACTGTGTTTTAGGGAGACAGATTGGTGTAAGAGCTCACATCGGCCAAATTTACAATAATGTTTACATACATTAGTGGGGCACAGTGACCTAAATACCTCTTAGGTATGAAACTTTCTGGCAGATTAAAACTGTGTGCCAGACCGAAACTCAAACTCGAGACCTTTGCCTTTTGCGGATAGTGCTCTACCAACTGTGCTACCCGAGCACGACTCACGCCCTGTCCTCACAGCTTCACTTCTGCCAGCATCTCGTCTCCTACCTTCCAAACTTCACAGAAGCTCTTCTGCAAACCTTGCAGAACTAGCACTCCTGGAAGGAAGAATACTGTGGAGACATGGATGTGCCACAGCCTGGGGGATGTTCCCAGAATGAAATTTTCACTCTCCAGTGGAGTGTACACTGATATGAAACTTCCTGGCAGATTACAACTGTGTGCCAGACCGAGACTCGAACTCGGGACCTTTGCCGATGAAAGGCAGTAGATAGACCTGCACAAAAGAAATTCCTTGATTTGCATTTTTGGATATGTGGTTATTCAGCTTCCTAATATGCTTTTTGATAAGTAACATGTTTATCTACAAAATAATTGTTAATTGTTGAACCTATCTAAACTATAATTTATCAATCCACATAATTATCTATGTGGCCTGTGGTCTTCTTCTGGAATACACTGTTTAGAGATTGTATAAAGGGCACAGAGAACCTACTTAATCATATAAATAGGAAAAATACATTCAGAAATTTATTACATCTGAAAAGAGAGAATATAGGCTGGCCTGCACTTAACTTCAGGAAATGTAACTCACTCTATAATCAGTAGACACATTTGAAAATAAGTAAGCACTAATCCCGGCTTTCTGAAAAACAAGTTCGTTTTTTAGATCAGAATAGAGGAGATAGTTTGGGGAGGTTGGCGAGAGGATCAACACACTCAGAACCCTGGGTAGCAGAAAACCACCTTACCTTTGGAGGGAAGAAGGGAAAGATGTAATATTGCATTTTCAGAGAAGGGTTACAGCTACAATTTGTGCAGTGATTGAAGTTGCATACCTAAAGCTCCTACATTGTGTAATCTGTAGCAATACAGTTTCACTGTAAAAAAAATTATTTACTATACCTGAGTAAACTAGTAGCAACAGTGGCAGCATAATATTGCAATTCCTATAATTTATCAGATACTTTTTTATTGAAGCATTCAAAATTGCAAAACTTTCAATGATTATTAATGATTTCGCTATCATAGCTACATCCAGTTCACAGTGTGTAATAAAAACAATGCTACGGTATTAGTACTGAATGGTAACAAACTTTCTGATATGTTACATTGCGCAATGTATGGACATATTTTAATGATGTGATGGGAAGCAACTTTGAAAATCATTTTGTATCGGTATATTACAATTGAAGTCCATTTTCCTCTCCAAAGTCAGATTTTTCTTTGTTGTTTCAGTATTCAGTTACATAAGAAAGAACATTACTGTAACTAACTATGATGTTATATTACAATTGAAGTCCATTTTCTTCTCCAGAGTCAGATTTTTCTCTGTTCTTTCAGTATTCAGCTACATCAGAACATTGCTGTAACTAACTATGATATTTTTAAATAAATCAACTTCCTGGGAAATTTGTGAAACATGTCAGAGATGATGCAGTAAATTTAATTGTATCTTTTCTTTCTCAATTAGATAACAGTCAAATTTGATATTGATTAGTATGAAACCTGAAGTTTATTTTAATGTATTTATAGTTTTTTCTGTTAATTAAAAATTATATCTTACATAAATTTCTATTATGTTGTAGTAGTAATGTGACTAAAATTTTTTAAAAAGGAAGAAATTCTCACATGGTGACATTGGTGCAACATCCACAGATTGTTCATGAAATTATACCAAGTGTTGCAGAATTTGGCAAGTTCATATTAAATATGAAATTAAAATCCAGAATTTTTTAAATTTCAGTTCAATTTTGCTTTGCTGTGGCATTAAAAAACTACCATACACTTTCTGTCATAACAATTGCTAGTCATTTTGTACCATAACTTAACCTGTTTTAGCACACTGCATTTGCTTCCAGAAACAAACCTTTTTTTTTTTTCAGTGTGGATGTCAATATGTTTTGTACGCAATTCAGTGTTACTCACTTTGTTATTTATACATTATAATGGAGCAAAAAAACTTGTTCTACAAGTGTTATTAGCTTCTGTGTGATCTCATAACTTCTGCTACGTATGGATAATGCAAAATAATAATGTCTTATGATTTTTCTGTATATTTTCTAATGTGAAAGTCTCAGCACTTACTCTGGTACTTGGGCTCATATAAGAAAGTAAGTACCATTTGTGAACCCAACATTCATGTTCAAGTTTTTCTGCGGACACACTATTTTTGTAACATTTTAAATTTTTGTACCATTGTATATACAAGTACTTCAAAGAACACAGTGCCTGAATAGTTGTAACTAGTTCATCCTGTTTATTAGATATATTTTGTACTAAAACATTTTTTACAGATTCTAAAAAATAAGAAATTGTTATTAAAGCGTAATTTATTCAAGACACTTGCATTAATTTTATTTACATTTTACTTCGATGTATGTTTTGATATTTCAATAACATGAGCAAGAATATGTGAATCACCCTAGTATAAATACATTTTCTTTTATTTACAGTTATTTGTGAGGATCTCCAGTCAAAAGTTAGTAGAAAATAAACATAGAAAAAACTTATACTTACTATACTAGCACAACTATACATAAGATGAGAAAAATGCTCACTTTTTGAAGCAGATAGCAAGCCAAAATGATTAAATTTTTAGGTGAAATATAATTACTCAAGGATGAAGTAGGGAAGTGATACAGGGTTTCAAGTAAAGTGATAGCATGATAGTAGGGATGTGGGGGAAATCAGTCATGAACAACAAACACAGACATTACCTGAATGTCAACAAATTAGAGGTGACAGACTGTGGTTTAATTGTAGCCATAAAAGGGAAAATATAATGACAGAGAAAGTGTAAAATAACCAAAAAAGGAAAGAAAGAGCAATTACAAGAAAATAATTCACAGCGTAGATAAGGTGACAATAAAAATCACAGAATATAAAAGTGAAACACACAAATAACATAAATTTAAAAAGACAAAAGAGTGGAAACACTGTGGTGCTTCCAAATAGATATCAATAGCAGTGAATGCTGCGACTGCAAGGAAAGGCGTGTTTCACCTGGAAGGAATGATAATCATCAGTATGCAAGTGTGTGTTGTTGCTACTGATGTATACTGAAGTGTGGAATTGGGCAGTAGTCAGATAGGTGTTAACATAAGTGTAGGTGTATGACAGATAGTGCAGTGTTATAGTGATCTCATGTTTAAAAATTTATTCATATGTTCTACGAAGTACACAAGTTAAACCTTTATTACAGTTTTATGTGGTGAAAATAATCTCACCTGATAAAATATTAGTCACCCTCTAAAAGAGTACATTGGTCACTTTGGAACATGGTAGAAAGGTACCAGGCGTTAGCTATACAAGGAATGGTGTACAACTCACAGCCATGCAACACTGCAGAAGAACAGTGGTCCAGAGACTAGTGTTCCATTTTGTCAATGAAAGTTCCCCCCACAACATGAACTGATATGGCCAGTAAATGCAGGTTCATCTCATCCAGCTTCTTAATGGTCATCACAAAGAGAACTGATTGCAGTGGACATTTGCAGTCAGCTACCTCAGCAAAGGCTGTTGCTCACAGCAGTACGTGAAGCTGCATGTTTCTATGGGTCAAACAACATAGAAACTGGACAGTAGCTGAATGGAGGTGTATAGTGTGATCCAACTAGTTGTTATTTTGCCCACTTTCAAAGCAGGCAGTGCGTCAAGTGTAGTGACTTTCCAATGAGTCATTTAACACACAGTGTGTGGGATGCGTAGTTGGTGGTGGTTCTGTGATGATTTTTATACCATGACTTTGGCCCACTCATTCAGGTTGCTGTGAATACAAACCACGATTTTTATTTCAACAATCTTGGTGCATATGTGTTGCAGTTTCTTCTATATATTGATATACAGGGTGGTCCATTGTTAGTGACCGGGCCAAATATCTCACGAAATAAGCATCAAACGAAAAAACTACGATGAACGAAACTCGTCTGGCTTGAAGGGGGAAACCAGATGACGCTATGGTTGGCCCTCTAGATGGCGCCACCATAGGTCAAATGGATATCAACTGGGTTTTAAAAAAATAGGAACCCCCATTTTTTATTACATATTCGTTTAGTATGTAAAGAAATATGAATGTTTTAGTTGGTCCACTTTTTTTGCTTTGTGATAGATGGTGCTGTAATAGTCACAAACGTATAAGTACGTGGTATCATGAAACATTCCACCAGTGCAGACGGTATTTGCTTTGTGATACATTACCCATGTTAAAATGGACCGTTTACCAACTGCGGAAAAGGTCGATATTGTGTTGACGTGTGGCTATTGTGATCAAAATGAACAACGGGTGTAAACTATGTATGCTGCTCGGTATCCCGGACGACATCATCCAAGTGTCCATACCATTCGCCAGATAGTTACATTATTTAAGGAAACAGGCAAATGGTGAGGCCCAAGTAGGTGTTTTAGCTGCTGTCGCGGCTAATCCGCGCATCATTAGCAGACAAATTGTGCGAGAATCAGGAATCTCAAAAACATCGGTGTTGAGAATGCTACATCAACATCGATGGCACCCGTACCATATTTCTATGCACCAGGAATTGCCTGGTGACGACTTTGAATGTCGTGTACAGTTCTGCCACTAGGCACAAGAGAGATTAAGGGACAATGACTGATTTTTTGTGAGCGTTCTATTTAGCGACAAAGCGTCATTCACTGACAGCGGTAATGTAAACCGGCATAATATGCACTATTGGGCAACGGAAAATCCATGATGGCTGTGACAAGTGGAACATCAGAGACCTTGGCGGGTTAATGCATGGTGCGGCATTATGGGAGGAAGGATAATTGGCCCCCATTTTATCTATGGCAATCTAAATGGTGCAATGTATGCTGATTTCCTACGTAATGTTCTACCGATGTCACCGCAAGATGTTTCACTGCATGACAGAATGGCAATGTACTTCCAACATAATGGATGTCCAGCGCATAGCTCGCGTGCGGTTGAAGCGGTATTGAATAGCATATTTCATGACAGGTGGATTGGTAGTCGCACCATACCATGGCCCGCACGTTCACCAGATCTAATGACCCTGGGTGTCTTTCTGTGGGGAAACTTGGAGGATATTTGCTATCGTGATCCACCAACAATGCCTGACAACATGGGTCAGCGCATTGTCGATGCATGTGCGAACATTACGGAAGGCGAACTACTCGCTGTTGAGAGGAATGTCCTTGCACATATTGCCAATTGCATTGAGCATGACGCACATCATTTTGAGCATTTATTGCATTAATGTGGTATTTACAGGTAATCACGCTGTAACAGCATGCGTTCCAAAAAATTATAAGTTCACAAAGGTACATGTATCACATTGGAACAACCGAAATAAATGTTCAAACGTACCTAATTTTAATTTAAAAAATCTACCTGTTACCAACTGTTCTTCTAAAATTGTGAGCCATACATTTGTGACTATTACAGCGTCATCTATCACAAAGCGAAAAAAGTGGTCCAACTGAAACATTCGTATTTCTTTACATACTACACGAATATGTAATAAAAAATGGGGGTCCCTATTTCAAAAAATGCAGTTGATATCCGTTTGTCCTATGGCAGTGCCATCTAGTGGGCCAACCATAGTGCCATCTGGTTTCCCCCTTGAAGCTAGACAAGTTTCATTCTTTGTAGTTTTTTCATTTGACGCTTATTTCGTGACATATTGGTCCCGGTCACGATCGATGGACCACCCTGTATAGTGATGATTTTGCTGTGGAGACTCCCATCTTCAAAAGTAATAAGAGCTGTGTTCACACATTTGCACACACATATCTTCTTGGTTTGATGAACACTCAGGTGCCTTATCCCAACTTGATTGGCCTGATTAATCATCTGATTTTAATCCCATAAAAATGTGACAGGGTTTATTTGGAACAGTGGGTGAAGTGCGACAGCCAGCAACCCCTTAATTTAGTAACTACTTAGGATGTAATCACGAACTGAATATGGTATTCCTAAAGAAAATTGTAAACTCTCTTCTTCTTAGAATTGTGACCATTATGAAGGATAGAGACATTGTTACCTGGTATTAGTATGATATCTTGTGAAAATGGCTAATGTTTGACGTACTTACAGTCAATGCATTGAAAATGAATAAGTGTCAAATATCCTCAGGCCTCAACTGGTAGCCCTATGTAAGTTAATTTATTTTGTTGTATGTGCTAGCAGTTTACAAGTTACTTTGCTATTCAAGAATTCGTCTATGATATAGAAGAAATATTTAAGTAGAAATAACTTTAATCTGTTGTTGTTGTAGTAGTCTTCAGTCCAAAGACGGTTTCATACAGCTCTGCATGGTGAGCTATCTTTAGCATATCTCTTCGTCTTTGAATAACTGCTGCAACTTAGATCCATCTAAATCTTCTTGCTGTATTCGACTCTTGATCTCCTCCTACAATTTTTACCCCCCCCCCCCCTCCCCCCACTTCCCTCAAGTTCTAAATTGGTGATCCCTTGATGTCTCAGAATGTGTTCTATCAACTGATCCTGCTTCTAGTCAGGTTGTACCACAAATTTCTTTTCTCATCAGTTCTTTTTCTAACTCCTCATTAGTTACATGATCTATCCCTATAATCTTCAGCATTCTTCTGTAGCTCAACATTTCAAAAGCTGCCATTATCTTCTAGTCCAAACTGTTTAATTGTTCATGTTTCAGTTATGTACATGGTGACACTCTGTATAAATAATTTCAGAAAATCGTCCCTAACACTGAAACCTATTCTAAATGTTAAAAAGTTTCTATCTTTCTACTTGTGCAGTCATCAGTCAGTTTGCTGCCCAAATAGCAAAACTCATCTACTACTTTAAGTTTCTCATTTTCTATCCTAATTCCCTCAGCGTCACCTGATGTAATTCAATTATATTCTATTTTCCTTGTCTTGATTATATTGATGTTAATCGTCTATCCTCCTTTCAGGACACTGTCCATTCCATTCAGCTGTGCTTCCAGGTTCTTTGCTGTCGCTGACAGAATTACAATGTCATCAGCAAACCTCAAAGTTTTTATTTTTTATCCCTGAACTTTAATTCCTACTCCAAATTTTCTTTGGTTTTCTTTACTGCTTGTTCAATGTACTGATTAGATAATGGTGTTGATAGGCTATAACTCTGTCTCACTCCCTTTTCACTCACTGCTTCCCTTTCAAGCCCTTTCACTCTTATAACTGCCATCCGGTTTCTGCACAAGTTGTAACAAGCCCTCCCTGTATTTTACCCCTGCCACCTTCAGAATTTCAAAGGGAGTTTACTAGTCGGCATTGTCAAAAACTTTCTTCAAGTCTACGAATGATATAAATGTAGGTTTTTCTTTCCTTATTCTATGTTCTAAGAGAAATTGTAGGATCAGTATTGCCTCATGTGTTCCTACATTGCTCTGGAGTCCAGACTGATCTTCCCCGAGATTGCCTTCTACCAGTTTTACCATTCTTCTGTAAATAATTCATTCTAGTATTTTGCAACTGACAGTTCGGTAATATTCACACTTCTCAGCACATACTTTCCTTGGAATTGAAATTATTATATTCTCTTTGAGGTCTAAGGCTATATCGTCAGTCTTATACATTGTGCACACTAGATGGAAGAGTTTTGTCATGGATGGCTCTCCGAAGGCTATCAATAGTTCTGACCTAATGTCATCTACTCCCATGGTCTGGTTTCAACTTAATTCTTTCAGTGCTCTGCTGAATTCTTTGTGTAGTATTGTATCTCCCAACTCATCTTCATCCCTATACTTTTCCATTTCTGTAATATTGGCATCAAGTTCATCTCCCTTATATACACACATCAAAAAAGGTTTCAGCTGCAGGAACTAACATACACACATCAAAAAAAGTTTTGCATCACCCCGGTTCCCAGAACTCCAGAAGATAGACATTGACTGTGGATATAGTATCACAAACACAGTCCCTTTGACTGTTCAGAGATGTCACTAAACCTGCCCAAAGATGTAAACAACCATGCATGAGAAGCGCCCATTAAATGGAGGGGGTCGGAGAGCTGATCAGTTCAAGTCATTCCACCAGGAAGGAGGTACATGGCTCGTGTTGTCTGTAGTTTGACCATACCTAGACGGTAAACACCGCAGTCAGTTTGATAGTATCCGCATTGTTACTTTGTGCCAGGAAAAGCTCTCAACAAGGTGTCTTCGAGTGAACCAAAGTGATGTTGTTCGAACATGGAGGAGACACAGAGAGACAGAAACTGTTGACGACATGCCTCGCACAGGCCGCCCAAGGGCTACTACTGCAGTGGATGACTGCTAACTACCGATTTTGGCTTGAAGGAACACTGACAGCGATGCCACCATGTTGAATAATACTTTTCGTGCAGCCACAGAACTTCGTGTTATGAATCAAACTGTGCGCAATAAGCTCCATGAAGCACAACTTCACTCACAATGTCAATGACTAGGTCCACCTTTGCGACCACTCCACCATGCAGTGCGGTACAGATGGACCCAACACCATGCCGAATGGACCGCTCAGGATTGGCATCACGTTCTCTTCACCGTTGAATGTGACATATGCCTTCAACCAGACAATCGTTGGAGACGTGTTTGGAGGCAACCCAGGCAGGCTGAACACCGTAGACACATTGTCCATCAAGGTGGAGGTTCCCTGCTGTTTTGGGGTGGCATTATGCGGGGCCGACGTACGCCGCTGGTGGTCATGGAAGGCGCTGTAATGGCTGTACGATACGTGAATGCCATCCTCCTACCGATTGTGCTACCATATCGGCAGCATATTGGCAAGGCATTAGTCTTCATGGACGACAATTCACACCCCCATCGTGCACATCTGGTGAATGAGTTCCTTTAGGGTAGCGACATTGCTCCACTAGAGTGACCAGCATGTTCTCCAGACATGAACCACATCAAACATGCCTGGGATAGAGTGAAAAGGGCTGTTTATGGACGATGTGACCCACCAATCACTCTGAGGGATCTACACTGACTCACCGTTGAGGAGTGTGACAATCTGGACCAACAGTGCCTTGATGAACTTGTGGATAGTATCCATAATATATACAGGCATGCATCAATGCAAGAGGATGTGCTACTGGGTATTAGAGGTACGGGTGTGTACAGCAATCTGGACCACCAACTCTGAAGGTCTCACTGTGTGGTTTTCATAAGCAATAAAAAGGGTAGAAATAATGTTTATGTTGATCTCTATTTTAATTTTCTGTACAAGTTCCGGAACTGTCAGAACTGAGGTGATGCAGAACTTTTTTCGGTGTATGTAGTTCCTCTATAAACTCTTTCCACCTCTCACCTTTTCCTTCTTTGCTTAGGACTGGTTTGCCATCTGAGCTTTTGACACTCATACAGCTGCTTCTCTTTTCTCCAAAGGCCAATTCAATTTTCCTGTAGATGGTATCTACACTGAAGTGCCAAAGAAACTGGTAGGAAGGTAGGAGGCGAGGTACTGGCGGAAGTAAGGCTGTGAGGATGGGGCGTGAGTCGTGCTTTGGTAGCTCAGTTGGTAGAGCACTTGCCCGCGAAAGGCAAAGGTCCCGAGTTCGAGTCTCGGTCCGGCACACAGTTTTAATCTGCTAACTCTATTCCCAACACATTTTGCAGACAGCATTCACATAAACCATTGAATGTGCCAGCATAATTATATCAGTACAACAGATAGTTCAGGAGAATTGACATAATAAAAAATGAATGCGTGAGAAACCTCTGCATCACAATTGATATTTAAATTTGTTACTGATTTGCTACTAAATCCATTTGCTGCACTTTTCACAGACAATGGCCACATAAGCTGCTGAATGTACGTACAAAAACATATCATTGTATGACACAGTTCATGGAATGTGACTTTATTAACAATGATATGCCCGAAAAACTGCTGAATCATGGATAATGTTTCAGTTTTTCTTTACTACCAATTCTATTCACAACACTTTTGCACACGTATACTACTGTATGCATCTGCAATTATATCACTGTACGAGAAAAAGTTCAGAATATATGACGTAATAAACATTGATCATATGAAAGCAAAACTACATGGTCAATTTTGACGTGTGTATGTGGGCTAAGACACCGTTAAAAACCTCTTCCTACTCTAGATTGATTTTGACCAAATTTCGTACACACATTACTTACCATCCAGAAAGAAAACCTTTGGAGCTAAGAACTGGCAACTTCCTATTGAGGTTGTGGTGCTAAGTTGGAAAGAGAAGGAAGGAGTAGGACATGGACAGACCGATAGAGGCAATGGGGAGATGAACACAGATAGGGGGAGGAAAAGATGAACAGAGAGGGAGCATAGTAGATGGTGGAGAGAGAAAGAAAAGAGGAGGCAATGGACAGGGTCATAGGGTGGAAGAATAATCGGGGGGGGGGGGGGGGGTGGAGGAGGAGATGGACTGAGAGAGGAGGAAGGATGAACAGCAGGAGAGGGCAGGAGCAGGTGGACAGGGGGCAGTGGGCAGGGAGAAGTGGACAGAGAGAGAGTGAGGAGTAAATGGACAGAGAGAAGGGGAGGAGGCTGTGAACAAAGAGGGGAGGGGAGAGATTGACAGAGGGGGAAGGAGGGGGGGAGAGGAACAGATGGACACAGAGAGGGATGAGGAGGAGATGGATAAAGATAGAGGTGAAGAGCAGACTGACAGGAGGAGATGAATGGAATGAAAATATTGTGCATGAACTGGTGTCAACAATTCGGCTACAGAACCAAAAGTACATCATTACTTCTGCTGTCTGTCAGACTTACTTTGATGGGTAGATTATCAACAAGCTTTTTAGCTCTGTATTTCATTCCCATCATCGCCGAAATTAGATTCACTGCAGGGAAGTGCAAATCATTTTTGCTTTTGGTATTGTATTTTCAAAATTGCAATGGGTTATTGACCTCAAATTTCATCCCTGAAGAATAACTATACTGCGAGGGTGTGATTTATACAGGGTATCCCAGGAGGAATGATCAGTATTCAGGGACATGACAGGAACACTCATTTGAAGCAAAAAAACTTCATGTAGACAGTGCCCTATACCAAATGATCTCGAAAATAGAGTACACTTAATGTACTGGGTGATCAAAAAGTCAGTATAAATTTGAAAACTTAATAAACCATGGAATAATGTAGATAGAGAGATAAAAATCGACACACATGCTTGGAATGACATTGGGTTTTATTAGAAAAAAAAAAGTTCACAAAATGTCCGACAGATGGTGCTGGACAGCAAAACTGCTACTGTGACGGGTGAGAGGTACGCCGATATGTTACAGAATTCCATCATCCCCAGCCTGGCTGATAAACACCTGCTGGAATGTACGATGTTTAAGCAGGATGGCGCTCCACCCCATGTTGCTAGACACGTGAAAGACCTCTTGCCGCCACTTTCCTCATGCTTGGCCTACCAGGTCTCCAGACCTCAGTCCGTGCGTTTATTGGCTTTGGGGTTGCCTGAAGTCGCAAGTGTATCGTGATCGACCGACATCTCTAGGGATGCTGAAAGACAACATCCGACATCAATGACTCACCATAACTCCTGACAAGCTTTACAGTGCTGTTCACAACATTATTCCTCGACTACAGTTATTGTTGAGAATGATGGTGGACATATTGAGCATTTCCTGTGAAGTACATTATCTTTGCTTTGTCTTACTTTGTTATGCTAATTATTGTTATTCTGATCAGATGAAGCGCCACCTGTCGGATATTTCTTGAACTTTTGTATTTTTTTTTTTGGTTATAATAAAACCCCATGTCATTCCAAGCATGTATGTCAATTTGTACCTCTCTATCTACATTATTCCATGATTTATTCAGTTTTCTAATTTATACTGACTTTTTGATCACCCGGTACATTTGTTTTTGGGCTAGTATCGCATGTGTGTGCCTTACCCACACATCCCGTGTGATATTCTAGTCCAACATACCTCATTGATTTTAATCTCTTTGCTCGAGATGTCTTTCTGCCATTAAAGTAGCCCAGTTGTCTATGGTGTGTTGTGAATGACATAGTGTGCAAGGGACAGAGAGTGTATCAGAGAGAAGCATTGGTTAACTGTGGTTGTACATGCACTGGCTAAAATGCCACAGGTCTACACTAATGAAGGATGTACGCTTATGGCTTCTGAGATGGCAGTGCTCCTGCTGCTGTCAAAGAATACCATCAGCACTTTGTGATGCATCAAATTCGTGATGATAAAGTGTTTACCTGAGTTTTCAGTACATTGTGTGAAAAAGGCATTCTTCCAAGTTCCCATCTTTCTTCTGAATGTCTAGTTCAACAACCCGTGAGGGACAGCAACACAGTGTTCAGATAGTGCAGCATAGTCCTACTACCAGCACATGGTGACTTCCTGCAAGTATGAGCGTCCCACAAACAAGAATATGAACATTACATATGGACAACTTATGCCCAGTATACATATAGTGTGTCCACAATCTTCACATTGGTAACAATGCCACACGATTTGAATTTTGTCACTGATTAAATGAGAGTCGTCATTTGCTTCCATTAATATTATTTGCTTAGAAAGATGTATTTACACAGAATGGAATCAACAACACACATGATAAATGTATATGGCTGCAGGGAAATCCACATGCTACATTAGAAGCCACTTTTCCAAGTTTTGAATAGTCTCTGCTGCTGCATGATTGGTAACATTTTGGTACGTCCTGTCATTTTAGAACAGCGTATGGCAGGACAGAATTACTTGCATTGTTTGGAAAATTTGTGTGTTGAACATCTTGAGGACATTTCTTTGTCCATGCAGACTGCAATGCACTTCCAGTGTGATGGAGCCCCTCGACATTATACAAAACGTATGTGGTAGTACAATTAACTGGCCACCAAGATGCCGAGACCTTACATCAATAGATTTTTGTTTATGAAATTGAATGAAGTCTGAGGTGTACAAATGAAAAGTGAATGCATGAGATGAACTGCTTGGTTGCCTCATGGAAGCTGCTGCCTTCAATAGGAAATGTACAGAGGTACTCAGACAAACAACATAACATGTTCTTCCAAGAGTGCATAGATGCATAGTAGTTGATGGTGGGATAAAGCTACAATGTTATGTATATTGTAATGTTTACTGACTTTTTTTACATGTGTAGGCCTGATAATTTATTGAATAACACAGAAAATCATTAATAATGTACATTAAACATATTCCATCTCGGAAACCATGTGGTATAGTGCATATATCTGTATTAAGTTTTTCGCTTCAGATGATTGTTCCTGCCCCATTCCTCAATACGGACCGTTCCTCCTGGGCCACACTATATAATGACTCCTGACAACTGCACCCTGTATGCTCAATAGCTGCAGGCAGGGCTTCCTCCACATCTCAAATGTGGGCCCCCAGGAGACATACCAAAGACAGATTTCTTTCCA
The DNA here is from genome assembly GCF_023897955.1 of Schistocerca gregaria. Lineage (NCBI taxonomy): Eukaryota > Metazoa > Arthropoda > Insecta > Orthoptera > Acrididae > Schistocerca > Schistocerca gregaria. The sequence goes on along the minus strand of NC_064931.1, from coordinate 438,737,379 downwards.
GCCCTAATTGCTATTTCCCTGAGAGGCTCCATAACATACCTAACATTGGAGCTCCCGATAACTAACTAACGTCTGTCCCCCATATGCCTGTCTGAAGCATGCTGACAGAGCAGCAACCTGTTAAACCACAGGGTGAATGGGCCAGTTCAAATGGGCAATCTCCACATTGACTCTCTGCCTCGACCGATGACAACATGCTACCACCCACCACTCGTCCTGTAGTGAGGATGAATTCCCTGAATTGAGCACACTGTGAAGTGTCTTGGCAGCAGAGCCGGTGATTGAAACGAGCAAAATATGAGATGTCCCCAGGAATGCACCAGATTCTCTTCCACTGCTACACCCTGGGGCAGCACCCCGAAGAAAGCTTACTGCAGCCAAAAGTATCTTCAGATGTTCGGGAACTGTACCCAGCACCACCTGCATCCACACAGAGCATGCACACATGCTGTCTGCCCTAGAACTACTAACTTAATTTTTAACTATAAAAGCACACAGAGATAGCAACTCTCCTGCTGTTTGTCAGGCTGCATTTGGACCCTAACATCAGGAGTAACATTGCTGCACCTCTCCGATGCATTGAAAGAATGAGACCTCTTTCCAGATTAAAACTATTTTCAGTGATGGTCATCCGAAGTAGTGCAGAACCATTGTTCATCAGCAGTACACCATGTGTGTTGTGGTGTTAATGGCAGCCTATGCAAAGGATATAATTCTCTAGTCCGGCTGCTACTGTCCTCTAACCAATGGTGCAGGTTGATATAATATGATCCAGGGAGTTCATTACTTGTTCTCAATTGACAGGTACAGTTGTGAAGGGGCTAAAATGTGCTTTTTTTACATAGATATAAACAACAATTGGAGTCCTTATTGGCTGATTATACCATCAATACATTTGGAAACTTAACGCACTATTGATCTGGCATTGATTGCACTTTTGTAAACATTTGTCATGACCTATGTTTTAGAATAACTGACTCTGGCAAAAAAAATATGTTTTCAGCATCACTAGCGTACTAGTACCAGCACAACTACGTAACTTAAAGATGACGTATTGAACCAAAATAGTGAGAAACTAATTGATGATCATATCTTCAAGCAAGTGACTCAGAATAATAGTGTAGCACATGAACAAATATAGTGTCTCAAAACTGAAACCACTTTCCTATAACATAAGCGCTCATTGGCACAATAACCAACAATAAAATCCACACAGCGGTTATAAAAAGCTACAAGCTGTGCCATTATTCACTCTAGGAATCAGTTTCAAACAGAGAAAATGCATTTGAAGAAACTTTCAGACTCATCACTTCTTCACAGAGCTGTCACAGCCTTTTAAAGATGACAAGGAGGAAGTAGAAACAACATTGCTCACGGTGGCACTGTCTGCTCCTGTCCCTGACTCCACCCCAAATCTTACTTTACATCACCTCACCTCTTAACGTGCCACATACACTGAAAGAAAAAAAGTAGCAAAACCAGAAATAATTAATGAAGAATAATGAAATTTTGAGAATACGTTTGTCTAGGTAACAACATATTTAAGCGGTTAACGTTATGAGATCACAGGTTAATGTAATTGCGAAATAAGCCATTGCAAATTTGAAATGCTGGTGCATTAATAACTGGTGCAACCGCGCGCCTTACAACTAAAGTAAACGTCCCAAATGCGAGCCACGATCTTTTCACTTTAATAGTGGGATAGTATCTCCCAAACAAAACATTCTAAAACCTAATTTATGTGTACATATATCTGTTTACATGTATGCAGAGTAAAGCTGATGATGTTCTCAATATGAGCAGTTCAGCTATGTTGCTCCCATTAGAAGTGACACAATAACAGCAGTGACATATTATGGCTATACACAGCATAGCCCATTCCTTTATGGGCACATCACTGCCAAAGGTATTGCTCTCGATATGCAATGAGAGTGGCGCATATTACAGCGTTCGGAGTTTAGCACAGGTATCACCATTAGTGGTGCACAAGTGGTTGTGGATTCCATATTAGTGCCTGGCAGAGATATCAATCTTCTTCAGTACTGATCCTCACCATCCGCACCCCAGTCCCCTCAATCGTGCAGGAACCAAAGTGTCACCCTCCACCATTCTTTGCACCTCCTCCTCACCCCCCGTCCCAAGTGGTGCAGCGACGCAAGTATCGCCCTCCACCATTCTCTGCACCTGTACTGACTCAGGATGGGTAGTGGAACTGAATTTTTAGTGTCAGAAACCGGTAGTTCAGCACCCAGGGCAGGAAAGCAATGGGATGGCGACTGATTGTCTGCTAGCAGGCTGGAATGTCACTGAGAAAACATCATTAATTGAACATATATTTAATTAGTGAACAAACTACAACAATCGTAACAGCGCTCTGCAGTGTCAAGGACCTCCAGGGCGTTTGCTGAAGAAAGCATGTGTGGAGGTACTGTGGTTAGCAGGTGGCCTCTGGTAGACTGCAGTGATGCCAGTGACTTAGCGGGTACGGTGATGCAAGGTGCGTGTGGTTGCATGCGTGCCGACGGGGCGCAGCCTCACAGCTCAGGACAGGTCGTGCAGGAAGGCGCAGAATCCCACTGTGAACCTCATAGAGCAAGGCTGCCCACGGGCACCATAGGCATTTATAACGACGTCGGGCATGGTGTGCTCGCAACTCGCATTTTTATACTCGTGAAGACGACCAAAGACTGCCGACAATACACGATCAACAGCTGACACCCGAGTTTATTGTCACGTTAGATTGTCCTAATTACACACATCAAAAAAAGTTTTGCATCACCTCGGTTCCGAGAGTTCTAGTACCTGTACAGAAAAATGGAATACAGATCAACATAATCATCATTTTCGTATTTTTTACTGCTCATACAAACCACACATTGCATGTTATACCACCATACACCTAGACCTTCAGAGGTGGTGGTCCAGATTGCTGTACACACCGGTACCTTTAATACCCTCTTGCATTGATGCATACCTGTATTCGTCGTGGCATACTATTCACGAGTTCATCAAGGCACTGTTGGTCCAGATGGTCTCATTCCTCAATGGTGATTCGGTGTAGATCCCACAGAGTGGTTGGTAGGTCACATCGTCCATAAACAGCCCTTTCCAATCTATCCCAGGCATGTTTCATAGGGTTCATTTCTGGAAAACATGCTGGCCACTCTAGTGGAGCGGTGTCGTTATCCTGAAGTAAGTCATTCACAAGATGTGCACGATGGGGTTGTGAATTGTCGTCCATGAAGGCTAATGCCTCGCCAATATGCTGCCGATATGGTTGCACAATCGGTAGGAGGATGGCATTCACGTATCGTACAGCCATTACAGCGCCTTCCATGACCACCAGCGGCGTACGTCGGCCCCACATAATGCCACCCCAAAACAGCAGGGAACCTCCACCTTGCTGGACAATGTGTCTACGGTGTTCAGCTTGACTGGGTTGCCTCCAAACATGTCTCCGACTATTGTCTGGTTGAAGGCATATGTCATATTCAACGGTGAAGAGAACGTGATGCCAATCCTGAGCGATCCATTAGGCATGTTGTTGGGCCCATCTGTACAGCACTGCATGGTGGCGTGGTCGCTAAGGTGGACCCAGTTATTGACATAGGGAGTGAAGTTGCGCATCATGCAACTTATTGCGCACAGTTTGATTCATAACACGACGTCCTGTGGCTGCACGAAAAATATTATTCAACATGGTGGCATCGCTGTCGGGGTTCCTCCAAGCCATAATCGGTAGTTAGCAGTCATCCACTGCAGTAGTAGCCCTTGGGCGGCCTGTGCGAGGCATGTCGTCAACAGTTTCTGTCTCTCTGTGTCTCCTCCATGTTCGAACAACATCACTTTGGTTCACTCGAAGACACCTGGACACTTGCCTTGTTGAGAGCTCTTCCTGGCACAAAGTAACAATGTGGATACTATCAAACTGCGGTATTTACCGTCTAGGCATGGTTGAACTACAGACAACACGAGCCATGTACCTCCTTCCTGGTGGAATTACTGGAACTGATCAGCTGTCGGACCCTTTCCGTCTAATAGGTCTTGTTCATGCATGGTTGTTTACATCTTCGGGCGGGTTTAGTGACATCTCTGAACAGTCAAAGGGACTGTGTCTGTGATACAATAGCCACAGTCAGCGGCTCTCTTCAGGATTTCTGGGAACTGGGACGATGCAAAACTTTTTTTGATAGGTGTATTACAGTAGGACAACGCAAGTATAAAATTCGCATAGTATTTGCGGAGGAGTAGCCTTCCGTTGTGTTACACAAAAGTACCGTCGAATGATAAAGTAATAACTTATAACAGTTCTGCTGTGAAGAAAAGCAGATAATTTTAAGCTTGTGTGCAATGCTTTTATGCTTCAACTCGTCGCATAACGCTTTGCATGTCAGTTATCAGGTATTAAAATAGTCGAGTTGTTTTTCTGTCTAAGCCCGTCAGTGAGCGAACTCATATTTTATGTTCCACTTTCCTCTGAACTAGAATGTAGCGTTTTCGCTTCGTTCGAAAAAACTAAGAGTAGGTTCACCTTTAGACGATAGGAAAGCGATTGATCCTCTGCTGCTCGATAGAGGCACATCACAGCAACAAAGAAAGAAATAAAGGATAATCTTCTCACTATGTAATGCCACAACGAGCATAGCAGCACCGCAAAGTAATACATACATTGCATAGGTTGACAGCAAATACAAGCAGAACGATACGTCCAAAATTCTGTCGTTCTGTTCAGCGAAGAACTGGGACGGGAGGTGGGATCAAGAAAAAGAGGAAAGGTATCGCTTTCATCGACTTAATTTCCAGTTCATAAATACAACATAGTCATAAACAATAAGAAAAGAACACATCCTTTTTTATTAAACATCTATTAACTTAATACATATAATTTTTCTGAGAAGTGTTAAGATCGTAACTAGTCTGCTACTTATTAAAAAGAAAGATACCTCTATTTTCATCACTCTATAATTGGCCTTAAATTATTTTTTACTAATATCTCGATGTTTGGAGTGAGATTACTGCTCATCAAGCCCATTGCTCCAGTCAGATTAACGTCACTAAGACTGCTCCTGAGCTTCGATTTTGTTAATTTCATTGCTGAGAATTCACTTTCACACAAATGTTTTCTCAAAGATACCACAGACTTGAGCAGCAATTCGAAACAACTGCGGGAACTGTTCTCGAGGAAAGTTCTTGTAAACCATATCAATATTTTCTGCAGTGATGTCAAGCGAGAGCTCATTGGAGGGCATGGTGTAGGTCTTTTGAGTTTTCTGATGGAAGCTGTTTCTACCTTAGTGTCAATAATGGCTATGTTTTGGTTAGGAGGAGGACCTGCAACCAATCTGTCTGCACGTTAGATACTCTGCACTTACTCCAGGAGCCACAGTCTGGGTGTGATTTCGTATGACAGCAGGAGCACTCTCGTGGTTATCTCACACATCCTGATTAAAATTTGTATGTTAATCTGGTGATTCGACTTCCTGTGCTGCCATTCATGAACAGCATTCCAGGGGGTGTTTTCCAGCAGGATAACGCTCATCCATCTACCGCTGTTGTAAACCAACATGCTCCCAGAGTGTCGACATGTTACCTTGGCCTGCTTGAGCACTAGATGTGTATCCATGCACGTGCGCATGGTTGCATTCAAAATTTTGGTGGTTACACCCGTTATTAATATACCAGCATTTCACATTTGCAATGGCTTATCTCGGGCATCCATTAACCTGCGATTTTGCAATGTTAATCACTTAAATATGTTACATAGACAAATGTATTCCAGAAATTTTATTACTCTACATTAAACGAATTGGGGTTGTTACTTCTTTCCCTTCAGCGCAATTCTGAACACTTAACGACGAGGCAAACAAATGTAGACATAATAATCAGTTTAAATGAAACAAGCAGAAGCAGATATTAAACTCAAATGGGAATGTTTCTTCAGTTGGGAAACATTCCCAGTAAGCCACAGTACTGCAAGCACGCGTGCAGAGATGAACTGCTGTTTGATGGATTTAGTACAAGGCAAGGAACAAAATTTCTGGCAGACACTGGTGAACATATGCCAGTCGTCAGCCTGGACCTCGTGGGCAGGAGGAAACTAAACACTCCAAGACACAAATTATGCGAAGTAGGAAATGAGGATGTGGAGTCATTGAGGACAACTCAGCTCAGCTTTAATATAGGAACTGAAGGGTTTCGTGAGCACATGGAAGTGTTGCCACCCAGGCGACAGAGGTATTCTGCGATTATCGGACTTCACTTCCTGGATAGGTGTCATGCCAAAATTGATCACATTTGAACTTAGAGGGACTTAATTTCTAGTGGGTGCAACAGCTGCAAATATTTCCGTGTCGTAAGGTACAATGATTGCTAATGTATCATCAACCAAACTGTGAACACATGCATTAACGATAGTTTCGCATGGTTAGGTGCCATCAGGTACAACGAAGTTGATTTGGGTAACCCTGTATGTCGACATACCATAAAGAGTATTATGTGTGACTTCCTGGCAGATTGAAACTGTGTGCCAGACCGCGACTCGAACTCAGGACCTTTCACTTTCTCAGGCAAGTGCTTAACCAACTGAGCTACCCAAGCACGAGTCATGCCCTGCCCTCACGGCTGTACTTTTGCCAGTACCTCATCTCTTCACAGAAGCTTTCCTGCAAACTTTGCAGAACTAGCACTCCTTGAAGAAAGGATATTGCGGAGACATGGCTTAGCCATAGCCAGGGGGATGTTTACAGAATGAGATTTTCACTCTGCAGCAAAGGTCCTGAGTTCGAGTCTCGGTCCAGCGCACAGTTTTAATCTGACAGGAAGTTTCATATCAGTACACACTTCGCTGTAGAGTGAAAATATCATTCTGGAAACATCCCCCAGGCTATATCTAAGCCATGTCTCCACAGTATCCACTCTTCGAGGAGTGCTAGTTCTGCATGGCTTCTGTGAAGTTTGGAAGGCAGGAGGCGAAGTACTGGCAGAAGTACAGCTGTGAGGAGGAGGCGTGTGTCATGCTTGGGTATCTCAGTTGATAGAGTACTTGCCTACGAGAAGCAAAGCTCCCGAGTTCGAGTTTCAGACCGGCGCATAGTTTTAATGTCATGAAGTTTCATATCAGTGCACACTCCACTGCAGAGTGAAAATCTCATTTTGGAAGTATTACGTGTGTTTGAGCCACTGCAGAACAATGAAGCATTAGATGAAAGGCACTGTTTTATACACAGAAGCATAGTGCATGTAAGATTAGATTAGATTAGATTAGATTAGATTAATACTTGTTCCATAGATCATGAATACGACACTTCGTAATGATGTGGAACGTGTCAGGTTAATAAAAGATGTCTGTCCAAGAAATTACATTACACAAAATATTGCATGACACTAATGATTAAGTTTTTTTTTTTACTTAGTTTATATCTAAAAATTCAGCCAATGAGTAGAAGGAGTTGTCATCTAGAAATTCTTTTAATTTATTTTTAAATGTTAGTTGGCTATCTGTCAGGCTTTTGATGCTGTTTGGTAGGTGCCCAAAGACTTTTGTGGCAGCATAATTTACCCCTTTCTGTGCCAAAGTCAGATTTAACCCTGCATAGTGAAGATCATCCTTTCTCCTGGTGTTATAGGTATGCACACTGCTATTACTTTTGAATTGGGTTGGATTATTATCAACAAATTTCATAAGGGAATATATATACTGTGAGGTTACTGTGAGGATCCCTAGATCCTTAAATAGATGTCTGCAGGATGACCGTGGGTGGGCTCCAGCAATTATTCTGATTACACGTTTTTGTGCAATGAATACTTTTCTACTCAACGATGAATTACCCCAGAATATAATGCCATACGAAAGCAGTGAATGAAAGTAGGCATAGTAAGCTAATTTACTGAGATTCTTATCACCAAAATTTGCAATAACCCTAATAGCATACGTAGCTGAACTCAGACGTTTCAGCAGACCATCAATGTGTTGCTTCCAGTTTAACCTCTCATCAATGGACACACCTAAAAATTTTGAAAATTCTACCTTAGCTACAGACTTCTGTTCAAATTCTATATTTATTACTGGAGTTGTGCCATTTACTGTACGGAACTGTATATACTATGTTTTATCAAAATTTAAAGAGAGTCCGTTTGCTGAGAACCACTTAATAATTTTGTGAAAAACATCATTTACAATTACATCACTTAGTTCTTGGTTTTTGGATGTTATTACTATACTTGTATCATCAGCAAAAAGAACTAACTTTGCATCTTCATCGATGTGGAATGGTAAGTCATTAATGTATATCAAGAACAGTAAAGGACCTAAGACCGAACCCTGTGGGACCCCGTGCTTGACAGCACCCCAGTTTGAGGAATCAGCTGTTGTTTTAACATTACACGAACCACTTATTTCAACTTTCTGCATTCTTCCAGTTAAGTATGAATTAAACCATTTGTGCACTGCCCCACTCAAACCATAATGATTTAGCTTATCTAAAAGAATTCCATGATTTACACAATCAAAGGCCTTTGAGAGATCACAAAAGATACCAATGGGTGATGTCCGGTTATTCAGAGCATTTAATATTTGATCAGTGAAAGCATATATAGCATTTTCTGTTGAAAAGCCTTTCTGAAAACCAAACTGACATTTTGTTAGTACTTTATTTTTACAAATATGGGAGGCTACTCTTGAATACATTACTTTCTCAAAAATTTTTGATAGAGCTGTCAGAAGAGAGATTGGGCGGTAGTTGTTGACATCCGACGTATCCCCCTTTTTATGCAATGGTTTTACAATGGCATATTTCAGTCTATCAGGGAAAACACCTTGCTCCAAAGAGCTATTACATAAGTGGCTGAGAATCCTACTTATCTGTGGGGAACAAGCTTTAAGTACTTTGCTGGAAATGCCATCAATTCCGTAAGAGCTTTTACTTTTCAGTGAGTTTATTATTTTACTGATTTCAGAGGGAGAGGTTGGTGGAATTACAGTTGTTTCAAACTGCGCAGGTATGGCCTCTTCTATTAATAGCCTTGCCTCTTCTAGTGAAGATCTAGATCCTATTTTCTCCACAACATTTAAAAAATGATTATTCAAAATATTTTCAATTTCTGATTGTTTGTTAGTGCACTTGTCATTCAGTTTTATTGCACTAAAGTCTTCCTGTGCTCTTGGTTGCCCTGTTTCCCTTTCAATAATATTCCAAATTGCTTTAATTTTATTATCAGAGTTACTGATCTCAGACATGATACACATGCTTCTGGACTTTTAATAACTTTTCTTAGTACCGCACAATAGTTTTTATAATATTGAACAATTTAGGGGTCAGTACTCCCTCTTGCTGTTAGATACAGTTCTCTTTTACGGTTGCAAGATATTCTTATTCCTTTAGTTAGCCAAGGTTTTTTATATGTTTTCTTGGAATTATGTTTAACTATTTTCTTGGGAAAACAATTTTCAAATACCCTTAAAAATGTATTGTGAAATAAGTTATATTTCAAGTTTGCATCGGGTTCCTTATACACTTCATCCCAGTCTAGCTGCTGTAGGCTTTCCCTAAAGTTTGCAATATTTATATTGTTAATTGAACGCACTGCTTTGAAAGTCTGATTTATTATACTGCATGGAGCTATGTCATGTACTGTAACAAGCTGTGCACTATGATCTGAAAGACCATTCTCAACAGGATAAGCATTTCTGTCCTTAAACTTATCTTGGTCTATAAAAAAGTTATCCAACAATGTACTGCTGTTCTTTGTTATCCGAGTAGGAAAATCAATGACGGAGCTCAAATTGAAAGAACTGAGTAATACTAAAAGGTCATTCTTTCTATTACACTCTTTCAGGGAATAACATAAGCAACATAAATGGCGAATTATTGGTTCTGGTAAGTGTGTATAATTTTGGGGTGATTGTCGTGAGTCTTCCGAATGGATTAGTACTAACAGCTTTAGAGATATTTGATGAGAATGATATCGATAGAGCAACACATAATCACAGCCTCAAACAAACTGTAAATGCCTCTGCACAAGGTGCCATGTTTCATCACATGAAAGACAGTGAACAGGAAGCCATGGTTGTTAAAATACTCAGGGTTATTTCAATTCAAAGGGTCTATTGCCAGCAACACCCATGACCCAAGATCGCTTTTCAGCAGGCGATAATGTATCAGTCTACAAGAAATCATACAGAGAACCAAATCACCTTCAACTACTGGTAGATGTCTTTATACAGGGTGAAAAGTATTTAAACCAACAAACTCTGGGAGGTTGTAGGGAACTTCAAAACAAATATTTTTCCCTAATGTCATTTTTTCCTATGAGGATTATTTAAGTCGGTAGAGGCCGTATTACGCTCTTCAGTTGTTAGAGGACGTATTACGATCTTCAGTTGTTAGAGGGCGTATTACGCTCTTGAGTTGCAGGTAACTGCTGTCCACCAGTGTAGTAGTGCATTGTCTCTGTTTACTAATGAAGCGATACACCTGCAGTGAGTACACTGATATGGTTGGTGCGTACTACGTAGTGCACCACAACGGAACAGCACAGAAGGTTTATCAACAACAATATCCTAATCGCCGTAACCCGCATCATAAGATCTTTGTTGCTGTGTACCAACGTCTGCAAGAGACAGGGTCATTTAGCAGATTACCTGGTCAGGGACGCTGTCGCACGGTAAGAACGCTGCAATTTGAGGAAGCTGTCTTGCAGCATGTGGAGCAGGATCCTTGAATCAGCACTCGTGCAATTGCACGTAACATGGGGACGAATCAGACGAATGTAAAAATAGTCCTTCGAGAGCAGTTACGTACATTGCACTTACAGCGGTTCCACAACCTGGAACCAGTTGAATATCCACCAAGAGCACAGTTTTCACAGTGGTACCTGGAACAGTGTGAAATGCATCCTACATTTCCATCCTTTGTGTTGTTCACCGATAAAGCAACGTTTCGGCGTGATGGAGTCTTCAAAATGCACAATTCGCATGTTTGGAGTGAGGATAACCCACATGCCACAGTTACTAGCTCTCATCAAGTGCGATTCTTCGTTAACGTGTGGGTCGGTGTTGTTGGGGACTGTTTAACTGGGCCGTATATGCTACCTAGACCACTAAATGGCAGGCACTATTACAATTTTCTCGTCAGAGCATTGCCAGAATTGCTAGAAGACGTCCCGCTCCCTATAAGACAAAGCATGTGGTTTCAACATGACGGGATGCCGGCACATTTCAGTCGTCGTGTGCGTCGATTCCTGGACCAACGGTTCCCATAAACGTGGGTTGGCAGAGGTGGTCCAGTACTATGGCCTGCTCGATCCCCAGATATGTGCTCTCTGGACTTTTCTGTGTGGGAAACGATGCACTACCTTGTTTACTCAAACCCTGTTGCATCAGAAGAGTATCTGGATGGCCGGATAGTAGCAGCAGCAGGAACAATTCAGGATACTCCTGGGGCTTTTGCCCGTGTCAGACAGGACATGATCCGACAGTGTAACCTTTGTTTATGTGTCAGTGGAGGCATTTTTGAGAATCTGCTGTAATTGAAATTGGGTAGTGTTAATGTGTTGTCTCTTGGTCATAAAAAAAATGGAAAAGTGTTTGTTGGTTTAATTAATTTTCCGCCAGAGAAATCTTCCTCTACTGCTTTAAATACTTGAAAAAATGGCATTACGAAAATATATTTGTTTTGATGTCCTCTACAACCTCCCAGAGTTTGTCTGTTTAAGTACTTTTCACCCTATAGATCAACAGCAGACTGAAGGCATCATGAAACACTGGTCAGCTAATGTTGACATTGTAACAAAAAAGTCATCCGATGGAACCAAGAAGTACAGATGATGTTGTGACTACTATTTCTTTAATGCACACACTGTAACAGGTGCATGTCCACTCCCAAGCATCATTGTAACAATAGGCAACTTGGGACACTGTAAATATTTTTTGATGATGGATGTTAGAAGTGATTGTCACCAACTTGATACAACTTCCAGACAGAGAACAGCATTCAAACCGCTCTCAGGTCATTATTAATACTGAAGGATGCCATTTGGATTAAAAACTGTTCCTGTTATGTTCCAACATTTAGTAGACTGAGAACTTCATGGGATGAAACCAAAGATACATATGGTGTACCACGCCGACATATTAGTTTATTCAGGAAATTTTGAAGAGCATGTTAAACACTCCAATGAAGTATTCAGCAGACTGAGAAGAGCGCATCTTACATTTAGCATAGAGAAGTGTCATTTTGCTCAAACAAAAGTTAATTTCCTGGGGCATATTACCAATCAAGAGGGAGTGAGGACAGATCCTTATTTCACGTCAGCTGTGCATGATTTTGCAACAACACAGACAACAAAACAGTTGCAATCGTTTATTGACTTATAGCTCTACTATCATTAATTTGTAAAGGGATTTGCTGAAATTTGCACAACCATTAATTCGGTTACTTCACAAGGGATTTAAGTTTCAATGGACAGACAAATGTAAGGAAGCTTTTCAGAAACTGAAGGAAATCTGATACCAGATATTTTGTCAGCCCCTGAATTTGAGAAGGAATTCATACTTTCCTGTGATGCTACTAACAGTGTGTCACTCTGTATTCTGAGTCAGAATTATAACAGAAAGTAACACCCAATGGCATACACAAAGTTTAACAAAGTTACTCAATGACTGAAAAAGAGATGTTGGCAGTAATATAGGGAGTTTCTTAATTTCATTATTATTTTTATGGTCTGAAATTTAAAGTGATAACACGGCATGCATCCTTGAAGTGGTTGTTAGGGTTAGAAGACCCTTCAAGCCAGTTAACAAGATGAACACACGAACTGAGTGAGTTTGAGTATGAAGTGGTTTATAAGCCAAAAGTAAAGCATATGAGTTGAGAAACTAAGTAGAAAAGTTGCGGTATTCCAGTGTTTAGATAAGAGTCAAGCAAAGTGGAAAAAGGCGTGGCAGCTGACAGTGACGTCAACTATTTAAAATGTAACCCCAGTTATAATGCATGACTTGCGCCATAGGGTGGTGGGGTTTCGGGTTCCGCTGAATAGGTCAGGAGTTCACTACACTCAGCTGGCGGCTACACGGGTAGCGGAGGCTGTGTGGCGTGGACTGGGCGGTTTTTTAGGTTAGAAGGCCTCGGGAAAGTGCGGGATGGGCTGCAATGTCAAAGGGTGCTTGGCAATTACAGGACGTGCTTGGATCAAGGAACAGTCGGAATTATAGTTGTAAACTGTTGTAGTTGCGCTGGAAAAGTCCCTGAGCTTCAAGCGCTAATAGAAAGCACAGAAGCTGATATCGTTATAGGTACAGAAAGCTGGCTAAAGCCTGAAATAAGTTCTGCAGAAATTTTTACGAAGTCTCAGACGGTGTTCAGGAAAGATAGATTAGGCAGAATTGGTGGTGGAGTGTTGGTGTCTGTCAGTAGTGGTTTATCTTGTAGTGAAGTCGAAGTAGATACTCTGTGCGAATTGGTGTGGGTGGAGGTTATACTTAACAGCCGAATTAAGTTAATAATTGGCTCCTTCTACCGACCCCCAGACTCCGATGATACAGTTGCGGAACAGTTCAGAGAAAGTTTGAGTCTCGTAACAAATAAATACCCCACTCATACGGTTATAGTTGGTGGGGACTTCAACCTACCCTCGGTATGTTGGCAAAAATACTTGTTCAAAACCGGTGGTAGGCACAAAACGTCTTCCGAGATTGTCCTAAATGCATTCTCCGAAAATTATTTAGAGCAGTTAGTCCACGAACCCACGCGAATTGTAAATGGTTGCGAAAACACACTTGACCTCTTGGCCACAAACAATCCAGAGCTGATAGAGAGCATCATGACTGATACAGGGATTAGTGATCACAAGGTCATTGTAGCTAGGCTCAATACCATTTCTTCCAAATCCATCAGAAACAAACGCAAAATAATTTTATTTAAAAAAGCGGATAAAGTGCCACTAGAAGCCTTCCTAAAAGACAATTTCCATTCCTTCCGAACTGACTATGCGAATGTAGACGAGATGTGGCTCAAATTCAAAGATATAGTAGCAACAGCAATTGAGATATTCATACCTCATAAATTGGTAAGAGATGGAACGGATCCCCCGTGGTACACAAAAAAGGTCCGAACGCTGTTGCAGAGGCAACGGAAAAAGCATGCGAAGTTCAGAAGAACGCGAAATCCTGAAGATGGGCTAAAATTTACAGACGCGCGAAATTTGGCACGTACTTCGATGCGAGATGCCTTTAATAGGTTCCACAACGAAACATTGTCTCGAAATTTGGTAGAAAATCCGAAGAAATTCTGGTCGTATGTAAAGTACACAAGCGGCAAGACGCAGTCAATACCTTCGCTGCGCAGTGCCGATGGTACTGTTATCGACGACTGCGCCGCTAAAGCGGAGTTATTGAACGCAGTTTTCCGAAATTCCTTCACCAGGGAAGACGAATGGAATATTCCAGAATTTGAAACACGAACATCTGCTAGCATGAGTTTCTTAGAAGTAGATACCTTAGGGGTTGCGAAGCAACTCAAATCGCTTGATACGGGCAAGTCTTCAGGTCCAGATTGTATACCGATTAGGTTCCTTTCAGATTACGCTGATACTATAGCTCCCTACTTAGCACTCATATACAACCGCTCGCTCACCGATAGATCTGTACCTACAGATTGGAAAATTGCGCAGGTCGCACCAGTGTTCAAGAAGGGTAGTAGGAGTAATCCATTTAACTACAGACCTATATCATTGACGTCGGTTTGCAGTAGGGTTTTGGAGCATATACTGTATTCAAACATTATGAATCACCTCGAAGGGAACGATCTATTGACACGTAATCAGCATGGCTTCAGAAAACATCGCTCTTGTGCAACGCAGCTAGCTCTTTATTCGCACGAAGTAATGGCCGCTATCGACAGGGGATCTCAAGTTGATTCCGTATTTCTAGATTTCCGGAAAGCTTTTGACACCGTTCCTCACAAGCGACTTCTAATCAAGCTGCGGAGCTATGGGGTATCGTCTCAGTTGTGCGACTGGATTCGTGATTTCCTGTCAGGAAGCTCGCAGTTCGTAGTAATAGACGGCAAATCATCGAATAAAACTGAAGTGATATCAGGTGTTCCCCAGGGAAGCGTCCTGGGACCTCTACTGTTCCTGATCTATATAAATGACCTGGGTGACAATCTGAGCAGTTCTCTTAGGTTGTTCGCAGATGATGCTGTAATTTACCGTCTAGTAAGGTCATCCGAAGACCAGTATCAGCTGCAAAGCGATTTAGAAAAGATTGCTGTATGGTGTGTCAGGTGGCAGTTGACGCTAAATAACGAAAAGTGTGAGATGATCCACATGAGTTCCAAAAGAAATCCGTTGGAATTCGATTACTCGATAAATAGTACAATTCTCAAAGCTGTCAATTCAACTAAGTACCTGGGTGTTAAAATTACAAACAACTTCAGTTGGAAGGACCACATAGATAATATTGTCGGGAAGGCGAGCCAAAGGTTGCGTTTCATTGGCAGGACACTTAGAAGATGCAACAAGTCCACTAAAGAGACAGCTTACACTACACTCGTTCGTCCTCTGTTAGAATATTGCTGGGCGGTGTGGGATCCTTACCAGGTGGGATTGACGGAGGACATCGAGAGGGTGCAAAGAAGGGCAGCTCGTTTTGTATTATCGCGTTATAGGGGAGAGAGTGTGGCAGATATGATACACGAGTTGGGATGGAAGTCATTACAGCATAGACGTTTTTCGTCGCGGCGAGACCTTTTTACGAAATTTCAGTCACCAACTTTCTCTTCCGAATGCGAAAATATTTTGTTGAGCCCAACCTACATAGGTAGGAATGATCATCAAAATAAAATAAGAGAAATCAGAGCTCGAACAGAAAGGTTTAGGTGTTCGTTTTTCCCGCTCGCTGTTCGGGAGTGGAATAGTAGAGAGATAGTATGATTGTGGTTCGATGAACCCTCTGCCAAGCACTTAAATGTGAATTGCAGAGTAGTCATGTAGATGTACTGTGCAAGTCCGCAAAGTGCAGTCCATGCATCATGATTCTCACAGTGCTCTGAACTGAAGTATTACAACAGACACATGATCATGTACAAGTGTTATTCGGTGATGGGGACAGAAGGACAACTGATAAAAGAGCTGCAGAAAAGTTTTGGTAAAAAAACGCATTGTAATAATGTAGAGCAGTACGTCGAAAACTCGTCCTGTGTGTCCAAAGATCAGATTTCAGTCATCAAAAAATACAGTTATAGAGGATACCAGAAGCTGAACAACCATTTTAAATGGTAGGCCTTGACTTGTCAGGACCTTTCAACAGAACTACAGCTGATAACAAAAACGTACTTTCAATGATAGATCACTTCTGTAGATATCTAGTAATGGCCTCAATTCCAGATCAGAAAGCTAGTACCATCACACAGCAGTGGTAAATAACATGTTGCTGAAGTTTGGCATAGCAGAGATCATAATGGACAGATCGACAGATTAATTTTGTGTCCTGTCCGATGAAACACTTATACCGTTTGTTGTGAATCAAGAAGTTACATACCAGCCCATTCCATCCCCAAGTGAACGGAAATAGTTCACCAAACAATGTCGAAAATGTAAAGCCATTATGTGAATAGCCAACACTTAGATTGGGATATCTATGTAAGATCTGCAGTCAGTACGTCCAATTCAAAAATTCGCACAGGAAGAGGTCTTTCACCATAGGAAGTAGCGTGTTGGTAGGAACTGCTCTCATTTTTTGACACGATTCGGTCAAAATGAGGGAAACGAGGTGAACCAGGAAAACAATCTGGAAAATGATTAGGAGAAGTTTGGCAGAGGGTAAAACATGCCAACTCTAAGGCTTTGGAAAATCAGGAATGTACTGGGCAATGTGCAAGTAATTTACTGCAGTACAGGATAGGGCGGTGGGTGTTGTTAGCAAATCCTTATACCCTAAAAGGTAGAACAAAAAAGTTCTTAACAAAGTCTATACCAGGTCATCGAAATGACTTCACAAGTAAATGTAAAACTGCCATTACCCACTAAGACATCCATAGTGCATACTGAAACTGTTTAATGAAGTGATTTATGCATTACCACAGGTTCTTTCACCATTACCAGAAAAAGTGAAGTTACCTAGGAAAGGAAAAGATACATGTAATGTACTGTATGAACCTTTAGATATGAATGGAAAATAGTGTGAGTCTATACATTTATTCTTTAGGCATATGTGGGTTATGCTGGATTATATGTTAGGGTAATTAGTTTAACACTATTTTTCATTTGCTTGTCTTTGATTCTGTAAATATGCAGTGGTCCAAAGGCTGGAGGGGATTGATGGTAATTACTTTTCTCTTGGGTGGTATATTAATGATGATGTTCAGTGCGATTATCTTAAGCATAGTAGTACGACACTTATATAGAGGAGGTATGATTCGAAACTAGCCTCTGACCACTGGGATTTTGTTCTCAAGATAATCACATGTGCCAATCACAAATCACGAAATGTTACTGGTCTGAGAACGAAAAGATGCTCACATACGTGTGTCCATAGCAAATCCCAACAGCTACATCAGAGAGAGTGTGACCATTTGTCAAGACAGGGTAGTGCCGATTGAAATGCTACTACGTACTTGTGGAAATGGAAGCAGTAGAGTGTAAAAGGGAAGTACTAGAACTGCAGTCATATTTCAAGAAAATTGGAGACCACTGGATTTACTTTATATTTTCACCAGAAACAGTGACTGTCAGCTGTTAGGCACACGGAAAATTAACAGGGTTGACGGAATAGCAATTTCAGAGTAGTGTATTACTAATCAAAGGAACCAAGTGTGACATAGCTGGAACATGATTTTATCTCCCATTTACTATCGCTGGAACTACAATGATTACCTGTTTTCGACCAACGTTTATTGGCCAGAAGAACCATTACAAATATTACCTCTACAGAACCCAACCTTCTCTAACAAAACTTTGGATTCCAGTCTTTTACACTCTTTAATATCACATAAACTCAGAAAACGGAAGAGTTTCAGCTGATCAGTTGCTACAGCTTCTAAAGAAATATCATGATAAACGCAAGCAAAACTTAACAACTGAACTGTTAGTGCCTCCGCAATAAGTGTTATCCTGATTATAGCACTCAGTTGTACGATTTTCTTCTGCTTAAAACTTAAAATATCACGTTCAAACGAATAGCCTATTCATCAAATACGCTTGGGATAGATACGTGCCAGTGATAACAATTAATAATAGAAACTATAAAGTCTATTGATAGTAGGAAACAGATGACAAAGGCAGTGTAAAGTTAGGTAATTAAGTTAACACAGACTGAGGTTAAAACCTTTATGGTTCAGCTCAAGAAGAAACCAAGGGATTGAGTTCAAAGTAATATCAAATTGTAAATACATAACATGTACAGACTAGTTCAGTAATGGGCAAAGAAAGTAAAATTCAGGACGAAAGTCTTGAAGACGAGGAAAATTTTAGGCCACAGAGTAGAAAAGGAGAAGAAATTAATATTTATCTCTAAGTTCACGATAGCACAGCACAGGCAACACCAGGTGTAGCAGGTGATATAGTTGTGTAGCAGAAAGAAACAACACTAAGTCGGTCATACACATGACATACACATGACTTGACAATGCAGTTAAGAGCCTGTAACAAATTGTTAAGCAAACCCGGCAGAACAAGGACTGCTGACAACTGGTAAAGAAGCTAGCCACGTTCTGTCATAATTAGTAAAGGCTCATGTTATTACCTCCCCACCTTCCCCTCTCCCCCCCCCTCCCGACCGTCGTCACAGATACCGCAATTCACCAGCTTCGACTTCAATTGGTCATTAGGATGGATGGCTTTTGTACTGAAGCATTCGATTCAATGATTATCGCAGTGCAGTGACATCCACGTGTTAAATGTTCCAGCACTTCTTTGAACACACTGCTTTCCAGGATGACACCATCCAAGTAACGACGACGTTCATTCGTGGCACTTCACATTGGCTACCTAGCATATTGCTGATGGGGAGATTGGGGGTGTTCCAACACCAGTATATATTGCAGTGTTTACCACACTAGCATCATTGTTATTGGTGGCTGAGAAGGCCATTTGTTACCTCTGCCTCTGGTAATCGCTACAACCACTTCTGGGTGCCAAGGCCTACCTGTCCAATGGGGCCAGGATCAGCTGACTACGCCACTACCGTCAGTGTGGTACATCTCAATGGGTCACCGTGAGCCACCATGATCTTCCGGAGTGGGATCGAGGACGCTGTAACGCAGTGTGGGGGCATAATCTCAAGTTACGGATTCGTGTGCAGCCTGCAGACGTCAGCCTACAAGACTTCAGCTGAATTGCTGGAGCAGGAGCCTGCCAGCCCAGCTCGCAACAGGGGTCAGTGGAACTCCTCCATGTCATTGGCACTGAGGCGTCAGCTGAGGCTGACGAGAAGACACAGAACTGTAAACTTTAATGAATCAATATGAACATGCTACTAGTGTTTTATTAGCGCCGAAAGACTGTCTATAGGTTCCACAACACCATCCTGCCAATGTGGAGGTGTATCCCCTTGGCGCCCCTACAGGTGGCTGAGCAATTGCACGACCCCAGTCTCAAACAGTAGCCCTCTATGGTAGGAGCCTAGCAGTGAGTGGACGTAGGCTGAAAGCTGGTCAACCAGTTGGAACACTGAATCCACAACATTGGACATGGAGACCTGCAGCGATGTAGGTCAGAACTCATGGTGGCTGCTTGTCGATTCATGTTGCCTCGATATATTGGCATGGACGTCTCCTTGAAGTTTGCGACTGCCAGACTGTATGCACTTATCTATGAATATCCATATCTCAGGTAATTCTGCAAAGACGCGATGTACATTTTATAATCGCTTATTGTTTACAGTACATTCAGCTTTTGCATTACAGTAGACAGAATAAACCACAAACTTCACTGATTGCATACTTACTCAAATGGCTCTCCCAGGATTGTCGTATTGGCTTCTCTCCTTTTTACACTTGATCATTAACTCTAGTAAATGACGACTTACAACCTAGGAAAGTACAGTGTGGTTGTACACTGAAGTGACAAAAGTCATGGAATAACTCCTAATGTCGCGTCGGACCTCCTCTTGCCCGTAGTGCAGCAACTCGAGGTGAGATGGATTCAACAAGTCGCTGGAAGTCCCCTGCAGAAATACCAAGCGATGCTGCCCCTATAGTCGTCCGTTATTGCGAAATTATTGTTTGTGTAGGATGCTGTGCACGAACTGACCCCTCGATTATGTACCATATATGTCTGCTGGGATTCATGTCAGGCTATCTGGGTGGCCAGTTCATTCGCTCGAATTGTCCAGAATGTTCTTTAAACCAATCGTGAACAATTGTGGCCTTGTGACATGACATCATTGTTAGGGAACTAAGTCCATGAACTGCTGAAACTGGTTTCCAAGTAGCCAAACATAGACATTTCCAGTCAATGATCGGTTCATTTGCACCGGAGGATCCAGTCTGTTGCATGTAAACACTGTCCACACCATTATGGAGCCACCACCAGCTTGCTCGGTGCTTTGTTGACAACTTGGGTCCATGGCTTCGTGGGTTCATCAGCTCTCAACAACTTAAATCGGGACTTATCTGACCAGGGCACGGTTTTCCACTCGTCAACAGTCCAACCGGTCATTAGCCCAAAAGAGGCGCTACAGGCGATGTCGTGCTGTTAGCAAAGGCACTCGCGTCGGTCGTTCGCTGCGGTAGCCCAGTAACACCAAATTTCGCCTCACTGACCTGACGGGTACGCTAGTCGTATGTCTCACATTGATTTCTGCGGTTATTTCACGCAGTGTTGCTTGTCTGTTAGCACTGAAGAAGGCCGTCAGCCACTGTGATGTCCGTGGTGAGAGATTATGCCTGAAGTTTGGTATTTTTGCCACATACTTGACACTGTGTATCTTAGAATATTGAATTCCCTAGCGATTTCCGAAATGGAATGTCCCGTGCGTCTAGCTCCAATTACCATCCCGCATTCAAAGTCTGTTAATTCCCGCCATGTAGCTGTAATCGCGACAGAAACCTTTTCACATGGAATCACATGAGTACAAGTGACAGGTCCACCTATACACTGCCCTTGTGCTCATGATACCACCGCCATTTGCATATATGCGTATGGCTATCACAAGACTTTTGTCACCTCAGTGTAATTAAATTTTCAGTACTTGACGCAGTGTAAATGGAAAACTATTAACATTACGGGTACCCAATTTTATATAAATGATGTTCTGACTGTGTACTGTGAGTTTTTAATAGAGTTAGTGTGATGACGTGCAATTAGGCGCCGGCATTTGTAGGGCGAAGTAGGGTTGAGACACTGGCATCAGTGTGCATTACAATTGCAGACAGTCACTGCGGGTTAGGACAAGATGAGCGGGGGTTTACTTGTTAACATTTTTTTATCAAAACATCAGCAGCACCTGCTCTTTGCAAGTGTTGACACATGAATGGAATATAGAGAATTCCTCTTTCCACTCTGGGGTTGCAAAAAATGAATTTCTAATTAATGGGCGATTTGCGAATTGCTCCTGGGAGAGGCAGACAGCCATGTACACCACAAATTCTTCAAGAAATTACTGTTCCCACTGCTGAGAATGCTGGACGCAGTACACGACCCGTGTCACGACAGCTGAACATTCCGTGGTCCACCATTCGAAAAATGCTGCAGACAATTGTGAAATGGCATCTGCAGTGTGGTTCCAGGCTTTCATGACTGCTGATGGTCATTACGTTGAGCGACGTTTATAACCTGGAATGTAAATATGGTGGGCAATTAACAAATGTTACCCTTTCATATGGAAACTAAAATATGTTTCCTTCAATAGTTTATTAGTTATTTCTCTTCCGCATGTCCTTACCGAAGTTTCCACCAAGTTTCATAGTCGTACGATCGCTCGTTTATCAAGGGGGCCCTCGCAAGTAGGGAAATTTTAATTACAATCACCCTGTATTGTTATCAGATTCTTCAGTCTTGGCCCATTCCATTATAACTAATTAATAATAAACAGTTTCGCTCGATAAATTCCTTAAACCTGTCAAAACAACATCTATACTAAAATTCACTTAACCATTGCTTATTGGCTATGGTTAATTCACTCCGTTGATAGTTGATGTACTGGAAATTCACGTGGTTCGATAGTCGTCCACTTCAGATAGGTGAAGGATGCACGAAGCAGTCATCAGAGTGCTGGATATTGTTACACTCATGGTCACAACTATGCAATGCTGGTTACCTCGATATTGTTGTATATGTTGTCGCAATTTCTCTGCAGAAATGCACGCCTTTTCTGCAGCTATAGGTTTCTCCAGGGAATGGATAAGATGAGTTCCAGGGGTACCGTTGAGGTAGTTCAGAAACTGGGCCAGAAGTACTTCCAGTGGTCTGTCTGGCCAGTAGAACAAAGTCTACATCTACATCTACATCTACATGACTACTCTGCAATTCACATTTAAGTGCTTGGCAGAGGGTTCATCGAACCACAATCATACTATCTCTCTACTATTCCACTCCCGAACAGCGAGCGGGAAAAACGAACACCTAAACCTTTCTGTTCGAGCTCTGATTTCTCTTATTTTATTTTGATGATCATTCCTACCTATGTAGGTTGGGCTCAACAAAATATTTTCGCATTCGGCAGAGAAAGTTTGTGACTGAAATTTCGTAAAAAGGTCTCGCCGCGACGAAAAACGTCTATGCTGTAATGACTTCCATCCCGACTCGTGTATCATATCTGCCACACTCTCTTCCCTATAACGTGATAATACAAAACGAGATGCCCTTTTTTGCACCCTTTCGATGTCCTTCGTCAATCCCACCTGGTAAGGATCCCACACCGCGCAGCAATATTCTAACAGAGGACGAACGAGTGTAGTGTAAGCTGTCTCTTTAGTGGACTTGTTGCATCATCTAAGCGTCCTGCCAATGAAACGCAACCTTTGGCTCGCCTTCGCGACAATATTATCTATGTGGTCCTTCCAACTGAAGTTGTTCGTAATTTTAACACCCAGGTACTTAGTTGAATTGACAGCCTTGAGAATTGTACTATTTATCGAGTAATCGAATTCCAACGGATTTCTTTTGGAACTCATGTGGATCATCTCACACTTTTCGTTATTTAGCGTCAACTGCCACCTGACACACCATACAGCAATCTTTTCTAAATCGCTTTGCAGCTGATACTGGTCTTCGGATGACCTTACTAGACGGTAAATTACAGCATCATCTGCGAACAATCTAAGATAACTGCTCAGATTGTCACCCAGGTCATTTATATAGGTCAGGAATAGCAGAGGTCCCAGGACGCTTCCCTGGGGAACACCTGATATCACTTCAGTTTTACTCGATGATTTGCCGTCTATTACTACATTTATACTGGTGATCCAAGTAACAGTAGCTGGGAGATGAAAGGTTGAGCCTATAATGTCGCAAGTTGTACAATTAATTAACAATCCACTACCGTGTAGTTCTGACAGTACCGCATTCCTAGGATTCCGTTGTTCTAAGCAATTTGCAGCGATCACCATGGAATCATACATGAAATAGATCAAGTGCACGTCAGTCCTTTTAAAACAGTGTTGCTGCTCTGGGATGTCCTGTGGGCACCCTTTCTCCCTGCATTGTACAAAAATAATTGAACCTCACAAGCATCCATGTTGGTCTGGACTACTCGAGCTGGGCATATCGTGATACCTTTTCGGCAGTGACGGAGCTCATCTGCTGAGATTAGCGCATATCTGGCCCCATGTTTTGGAGATCAACATCACTCTCCTTGTTCTCATCTGCACATACTGTCCCAGAACTTTCCATCTCACTGAGTAGGGGTAGAAGGTGTAACACTCATATCGTGCATATACACTTGCCACTAAGAATTTGACCAGCACAGACAGTAGCACTACTATTGCGATATGGTAATATAGCAACAGTGTCTGCTCACTGACTGTGGTAATGAGTCTTAATCCAGGTGGTAGCTCTATCGGTACCTTCCACAAGCTCGCCAGAAAATGCCTTGAAGGTAGCAGTACAGTCCTTAGCTGAGCATTCATCGATGACCTCCTGCAACCCCACCACCTGTACTTGTGTTTCTCCTATACTGTCAACTAATGAGCACAAGAGCCCTGTTAAGCCCTACTTTGTTTGTAGTAGATTCAGCCAGGTCTTTATAACGCTCTGGTCCTACTATACTTCGTCAACAGTAATTTTTACATACTTTGTTACTCCACCGTTAGCTCCCAAAATATAAGCGAGTTATTTAGTACATCCTGCCCTAGGTTTATCAATCACGTAGTGTGCCATTCTGCTACAGTTCTGTTAGTATCTGCTACTTTTCTGACTTCCCCGAGAGTACTGTTTAGTTCTTGGATATCGTCAGCATTTGCAGACCCAAATGCCATCTTCAGTAGCTTCCCTCTTACATCCAACCATCCTATCTTATGCCATTGTAATGCACATGGCATAAAGTCTATCATGAGGCACAACTGTTCTTGCAAACAGTCATAGGAAGTACATAGCCTCTGATATTCTCCTCATACTTGGTTCAACACTCCCTTTTCCGATGCCTTGGGGTGCAACTTTGAAAATGTTTCTTCTGACCTTCATATTTCCACTGGTGACTGGTGTGAATGACATCCTCCTGCCTGGAGAACAACACCCTACCTTCTAACTGCTGGTTGTGCAATGCCTTTACTTTCTCCTTCCGGAAGAGAAGTAGTACTGTCAGGACTACGATGCCCCTCACAGCCACCTTTGTTCTTGTCACAACCTGGGAATAGGAAGCTGCAATACGTCCCTCTCCCCCACTCAAAAGGCTAACATTCTCAATCTGTTTCCACAGAGGACAAAATATAATTACAAAAACTCAAACTCCAAATGTTAACAATATAATACCATAAGCATTCACTATATGAATGAGGTACAGTTGTTAACAATCTGTCCTATCCACATAACAACAAAAGATCTTAACCAATACTACAGACAAAGATTCTTACATACAGAACACTCTCAGAATAAAACCTTGTAGTCTCCCTGTTTACCTTTGTGGCCTTAATACATACGGCGTTTTGCATGTGTCTTGTGCAACTGCCACTTACTCTCTGCCCTTCTTTTCTTCTCCTCATGCTTAGCTATTGGTACCGAATCCTGCAGCAAAGCATCTGGAATTCCCTGAAAAGTCGAAGATCCCCCCTCCCCCTCATTCCACTGTGAACTGTAGTAGTTTGCATTGGTAATCGTAATTTCACATTCGTTGGTGACATCAGTTCAGTCAAATGGTACGATCTTTGCTATCATGTGATGAGAACTATTTTATTTCACCCTTTGAGGTATATGGGCTTGTCAACATAGTTCACTACCCTTACACGATATTGTGGTAATGTACCTTCATGCTTCCCTTCTCTCCCTTGGCGCTACAGGGTTTGGTGTTCGCCTTCTGTACACGTTTACATACCTCCCTCAATGCTCTTGTGAGTTGCATATTCAGTGGCTTGTCCTCATACCAGACAATAGTTACTATTTTGAAGTGAATTACACTGAAGGCCATATTCACATACTAAGATATGAATATTTTAGTTAGCTGATTATCTTGCTGTTTGCTTCACTGTCTTCATTAAAGGCATGATGACATCCACAGACCGACCTAGTACATATAAAATTAAATGATTAAATAACTGTTAAAATCCGGTAATTCTCAAACTATCTGAACTTTCAAATGTCTCTATACTGAAACTTTTCATGAATTATAATGACACCATTTGAAAAAAAAATTGAACAGTACATCTGCTTTCTGTAACTTCACACAAAGTCTTGGCCACCATATACCACAACTTCCTGCACAATCTGCAATCGATGAAGAAGAAAAGAAGTATTATACAATGAAAAGTGTTTACGTCTTTGTCAGAGACAAATGCTGGTACATATTTAACAAAATTTTATAGAGTTCAAATTGTACAGTCTCATGTTAAAACTTTGTCATAGTTCTAAGGATATGGAACATAAATATTTAAGGCTGAAATAATTAATTTTTATAGACACAGTTATAATATGAACTTTTCCTTTTGTAAACGAAGATATCAATACCCACTGATAACATAGGATTGATTACATCACAATAGGCATCTCCTGAAAAGCTCGACTTTCTCTCATTAAAATACTAATGTGTAAGTTTCTCTCTCTCTCTCTCTCTCTCTCTCTCTCCCCTTTCCCCCTCTCCCATTCTCTCTCTACACACACACACACACACACACACAGAGCTTCAGCCACAACCATATCCACAACAACAAAGACACAGATCCATAAGAGCATCTAATTCTCACGTCATCATTTTTATTCAAATGGTGATGAAGTGTTGCTTCAGGAAAATCATAAGCCTTTGCTGAACCTTTCCAACTCATTCTTCCTTCTTTGACTTATAACATAGCATCAGCCGAGTTATATTTAACCCATTTTTATAATTCATCACCATATCTGAAATGTCATGTGCCATAAATTAATAAATAAGTGTAGATGACAGGGCTACCAAATTTTTCTATTGGCTTAAACCCCTCACAAACTGTTATGGAATCGTGCATGGCCCATAATACTCAGAAAATCACACACCACGAATGAGAAGTGTATATATTCATGAAAAGAAAACAATAAAAGAACAAATGACGCAAGGTGACGAAGAGCTTATGTTGGACATCAAAAATTATAACACATCATGAAAAATATCTAACACACACTGATCAGGCAGCAGCGGCTCAATTGTTGGAGTGGTCAGTGTACCACAATGGGAAGTACAGGTATTGTTTGTAATGTGGTGCTGTATAGTAGCATAAACACAAACTATGTGATTAGCCATTTTGCACTTCTTGCCAACTTGCCCCAGTCTCCTCTATGCAGATGCAGATGTAGAAAGTACTCTATCATGTGTTATCTGAACACAGAGGATGTAGGACAACAGATTGGAGTATTGAGGAACATTATTGATGGAGAACAAAAAAAAAGGATGAAGGCCATTATATGAAGGAATTGTGTAATCTGTGCATAACATGCCAGTGAAAGCCATCCGTGAGTAAGTGAAAGCATCCAAACTTTTTGAGATGATTGGAATGGGTATTTTAGGATCTTTCAGCGAGATGCTAGTTGGACACTACTACCTTCTGACTATATGTGATCATTTCTCATGATACAGTGTGACTGATGATCGCCATTCCAAATCACCAGACAATTATAGTGGCGCAGGCCACGGTAAATAATTGGTCGTTGATGTTTGGTGTCCCTGAGACGATGATTACACACAGGGGTATCAGCTTTATATCATATTTGATGATGCAATTGTGTCACTTATTGCGGGTTCAAGAACTGTGGACTATCCGATTGCATCGACAAGCTAATTAAAAGATGTAATGTGTGCATCATACTATTGGTAAAATGCTGAGGTTTACTTCTACAGTCACCATAATTACCGGGATATTTTCTTATCATATGTAGTGGCAGTATACAACACAAAAATACACACCACAACTGATGGAAGGAAGATGACTTCACCATTTGATGTAGTCAGACTGAAAATAGAGAGAAACGAAGAACTGTATGATGTTATCATGCCTCTAATGAAGACAATGAAACAAACAGCAAGAAAATCAGGCAACGAAAAAAAATGTATGCAGGTATGACCTTCAGTGTAACTCACTTCAAAATAATGACTAATATCTTGTCTCAGGACTGGCCACTGAATATGCAGCATTGAAGAAATATATTACAGTATTCTTGTTGGAAGAGTCCGAGAAATTTTCACAAAAGGGCAACTAGACGATTTGGAGAACTGTTTAACAGCTATAAATAAAATGTTTTTTCCATTTCTGTAATATTTCCATCAAGTTCATATCCCTTATATACACACTTCAAAAAATGTTTCAGCTGCAGGAACTAACATACACGCATCAAAAAAAGTTTTGCATCACCCCAGTTCACAGAACGTCTGGTGATAGACGCTGACTGTGGCTTTTGTATCACAGACACAGTCCCTTCGACTGTTCAGAGATGTCAATAAATCTGCCCAAAGATGTAAACATAAGAGGTTCGACAACTGATCAGTTCAGTCATTCCACCAGGAAGGAGGTACACGGCTCCTATTGTCTCTAGTTCAACAATACCTAGTCGGTCAATATCGTAATCCGATCGTGTCCGCATTTTTACTTTGTGCCAGGAAAGGTTCTCAACAAGGAAAGTGTCCAGGCATCTCAGAATGAACCAAAGCAATATTGTTCGGAGATGGATTAGATACAGAGAGACAGGAACTGCCGATGACATGCCTCACTCAGGCCGCCCAAGGGTTACTACTGCAGTGGATGACCGCTAACTAGGGGTTATGGCTTGGAGGAACCTAGACAGCTACTCCATCATGTTGAATAACGCTTTTCTTGCAGCCACAGGACGTCGGGTTACAACTCAAAATGTGCGTAATAAGCTGCATGATGCACAACTTCACTCCCGACGTCCATGGTGAGGTCCATCTTTGCAACCACTAGACCATGCAGCGCGGTACAGATGGGCCCAACAACATGCCGAATGGACCGCTCAAGACTGGCATCACGTTCTCTTCGCCGATGAGTGTCGCATATGCCTTCAGCCAGTCAATCGCTGGAGACTTGTTTGGAGGCAATCCCGTCAGGCTGAACGCCTTAGACACACTGTCCAGCGAGTGAAGCAACGTGAGGTTCCCTGCTGTTTTGGGTGGCAATATGTGGGGCTGATGTACGCCGCTGGTGGTCATGGAAGACGCTGTAACAGCAGTACGATACATGAATGCCATCCTCCAACTGACAGTGCAACCATATCGGCAGCGTATTGGCGAGGCATTCATCCTCATGGGTAACAGTTCACGTCCCCATCGTGCACATCTTGTAAATGGATTCCTTCAGGATAACGACATCGCTCCACTAGAGTGGCCAGCACGTTTTCCAGACATGAATCCTACCGAAGTTGCCTGGAATAGATTGAAAAGAACTGTTTATGGACGATGTTACCTACCAACCACTCTGTGGGATCTACACAGAATCACCATTGAGGAGTGGAACAATCTGGACCAATAGTGCCTTGATGAACTTGTGGATAGTATGCCACGACGAATACAGGTATGCATCAATGCAAGAGGGTATTAAAGGTACCGGCGTGTACGGCAATCTGGACCACCGCCTCTAAAGGTCTAGGTGTATGGTGGTACAACATGCAATGTGTGGTTTTCATGAGCAATAAAAAAGACGGAAATGATGATTATGTTGACCTATATTCCACTTTTCTGTACAGGTTCTAGAACTCTCGGAACCGAGGTATGCAAAACTTTTTTTGATGTGTGTAGTTTGCAAAATCATATCAACAGGGAGAGAAATAAATGTTAATATCATTTACTATATTAACGTGACTGGATACTACCGGCCTCTTTTCTCGTTCGGTAATTTCCAAGAAACGGTGAACATCGAAGTTTTGGTCTCACAGTGAGTGATATATATCGAACGCTTGACTCTCGAAGTGGGAAATAAGTATATCGTTTTCTACTGTGACAACGAAACGTTGCATCAGCGTAGCAGAACGTCGCAGGACAGTACATATTTGCGTATTTATGTTTACATACCTGGTGAATGTCTCCCGTGTGGGCTCTCCCAGTCCCCCCCCCCCCTCCTCATAAAAAAAAGTCAAGAGAATATCTTACACAGTATAGTGTAAAATGGCGATATACCTAATGAGTAATGTTAAGTGATATCATTCATTTCGTTAATAAATTGCTGTGAGTGAAAAAAAAGCATTGCTGCTTTCTCTTTTTTAATGACTTTATGTTTTCAGTATGTTCTTCTGTTGTCGTCTCTCTTGTCAACATCTCTGAGAGTCGTGCGTTCAATACATATCGTTCGTAGTGAGGCCGCGATTTCGATGTGCATCCGGTCTTGGAAATTATCTCTCGTTTTCGCGTGGAACAGGATTCACCCTGGACGTGTTTGAAGAGCATCATCAGGAACGGTTGGACACTGCAGTGATAATGAGTGGATCAATGTAACAGTATATGTCCTGTTTTTGAAACATTTGGGTCTTCATGTAAGATGCATCAGTGAATCCCCTGTCTTGTTGGTCATTGACGACCATATAACACACATAACACTGGAGGCTATCAACTTTTGCAGGGAAAACATATAATCGAGATTAGCTTTCTACCCTGTACTACCCATCATCTTCAGCCATTGGATGTTTCAGTTTTTGGTCCACTGAAGACATACCATAGTCCACCTTCTGAAAATTTCATGGTTACGCACTAAGGACAAACCATTACTGGCAAAAAGATTCGTGTGGTATTGAGTACTCTTTATCCCAGAGCAGCTATAGTCGGTAATGCGGTTGATGTGTTCAAAGAATATGGGAT
The DNA here is from genome assembly GCF_023897955.1 of Schistocerca gregaria. Classification (NCBI taxonomy): domain Eukaryota; kingdom Metazoa; phylum Arthropoda; class Insecta; order Orthoptera; family Acrididae; genus Schistocerca; species Schistocerca gregaria. The sequence continues at coordinate 438,706,967 of NC_064931.1, read as the reverse complement.
CGAACCTATGATCCCCTCTTGTGTATCGAGAACGATTTTGCTCAAGCGGAAACCACCAATTGTGTTCTTGTTACAGACAATGTCGAAACTTAAAATGCTTCTACTCAGACTGCAGCAAGTGAATGCCAGGTTACAGAACCTCCTGGTGAATATTGTGATGAACTTTAGGCACAGCAAAGTCAAAAACCCAGACCTTCACCAAATGGTACTTGCATTAAGCCACAACAGCGCCAAAGTATTTTTCATTTTAAGCCATTGCTTACAGAAGTATCAACCAGAGAATTTAGTCTATATGCAGAGAGACTGGGGTACACTGTTTCTTTCTTTAGGATGAATGGGGGGGGGGGGGGGGGGGCGAACAGTAGACTGATGACCTTAGCTGTTTGGTCTCCTTAAGCACCAACTCAGCAGCACCAGCTCACACTTCCAGAGAAGTATAGTCTAGTTTCCTGCATGTGATGAGATATACATTGACCCTCCACCAAAAAACTGGACAGTGTGATGCAAATGCCACACATAGTAGCATTAGGACTTCAGAAGGACAAAACTTTATGTGTTGGGTTTGTTAGTTAAAAAGACTTTGATCTTGAGATGTTCATTTTCAATACTATAATCCTTTCATTACATATTGTTCAATAATGAATATTTAGCGTTTAATTAATTAATGTTCTGTTTTACACCTTCTGAGACTAAACATGCATTCAGTCTGTATCAGAGTTTAATCTAGCTCCTGGTGAAAGTCATCTTGCCGCGGCACTGGGAAAAGATGACAGTTTTGCATTTCTGTTTCATAAAGGGAAAAATAATTTGTAAGTAGGCTGTTTAGGTTTTTATGTTGGTAACGTGACGAAGCGCTCTGTATGAAAATCATTGGCTGTGCTGTGTGCAGTCTGTGGCTGGTTGGCATTCTTGTAATATTGGCTATTGTAGTGTTGGGCAGTTGGATGTGAATAGCGCGTAGCGTTGCGCAGTTGGAGGTGAGCCGCCAGCAGTGGTGGATGTGGGGAGAGAGATGGCGGAGTTTTGAGAGCCGATGATCTGGACGTGTGTCCATCAGAGATAGTAAATTATATATACACTCCTGGAAATGGAAAAAAGAACACATTGACACCGGTGTGTCAGACCCACCATACTTGCTCCGGACACTGCGAGAGGGCTGTACAAGCAATGATCACACGCACGGCACAGCGGACACACCAGGAACCGCGGTGTTGGCCGTCGAATGGCGCTAGCTGTGCAGCATTTGTGCACCGCCGCCGTCAGTGTCAGCCAGTTTGCCGTGGCATACGGAGCTCCATCGCAGTCTTTAACACTGGTAGCATGCCGCGACAGCGTGGACGTGAACCGTATGTGCAGTTGACGGACTTTGAGCGAGGGCGTATAGTGGGCATGCGGGAGGCCGGGTGGACGTACCGTCGAATTGCTCAACAGGTGGGGCGTGAGGTCTCCACAGTACATCGATGTTGTCGCCAGTGGTCGGCGGAAGGTGCACGTGCCCGTCGACCTGGGACCGGACCGCAGCGACGCACGGATGCACGCCAAGATCGTAGGATCCTACGCAGTGCCGTAGGGGACCGCACCGCCACTTCCCAGCAAATTAGGGACACTGTTGGTCCTGGGGTATCGGCGAGGACCATTCGCAACCGTCTCCATGAAACTGGGCTACGGTCCCGCACACCGTTAGGCCGTCTTCCGCTCACGCCCCAACATCGTGCAGCCCGCCTCCAGTGGTGTCGCGACAGGCGTGAATGGAGGGACGAATGGAGACGTGTCGTCTTCAGCGATGAGAGTCGCTTCTGCCTTGGTGCCAATGATGGTCGTATGCGTGTTTGGCGCCGTGCAGGTGAGCTCCACAATCAGGACTGCATACGACTGGGGCACACAGGGCCAACACCCGGCATCATGGTGTGGGGAGCGATCTCCTACACTGGCCGTACACCTCTGGTGATCGTTGAGGGGACACTGAATAGTGCACGGTACATCCAAACCGTCATCGAACCCATCGTTCTACCATTCCTAGACCGGCGAGGGAACTTGCTGTTCCAACAGGACAATGCACGTCTGCATGTATCCCGTGCCACCCAACGTGCTCTAGAAGGTGTAAGTCAACTACCCTGGCCAGCAAGATCTCCGGATCTGTCCCCCATTGAGCATGTTTGGGACTGGATGAAGCGTCGTCTCACGCGGTCTGCACGTCCAGCACGAACGCTGGTAACTGAGGCGCCAGGTGGAAATGGCATGGCAAGCCGTTCCACAGGACTACATCCACCATTTCTACGATCGTCTCCATGGGAGAATAGCAGCCTGCATTGCTGCAAAAGGTGGATATACACTGTACTAGTGCCGACATTGTGTATGCTCTGTTGCCTGTGTCTATGTGCCTGTGGTTCTGTCAGTGTGATCATGTGATGTATCTCACCCCAGGAATGTGTCAATAAAGTTTCCCCTTCCTGGGACAATGAATTCACGGTGTTCTTATTTCAATTTCCAGGAGTGTATAGGGTGTTCCGTCTATTTACTTGGATTCTCACTGACCACTTTTTTTGTCTTGCACATCATCTAGAAGTGCTCATTCTTAGCTTTCTTTGGCTGTAACGTTTAGTAGTGCAACAATGACTGAAATATAACCAGCGTTATAATATTCTTCCAACTGATTCTAATGCAGTTGGTATTCTTGTGTTTGCATTCATTCTTTTATACTAATATATATATATATATATATATATATATATATATATATATATATATGGTGTTTCAAAAATGACTGGTATATTTGAAACAGCAATAAAAACTAAACGAGCAGCGATAGAAATACACCATTTGTTGCAATATGCTTGGGACAACAGTACATTTTCAGGCAGACAAACTTTCGAAATTACAGTAGTTACAATTTTCAACAACAGATAGCGCTGCAAGTGATGTGAAAGATATAGAAGACAACGCAGTCTGTGGGTGCGCCATTCTGTACGAAGTCTTTCTGCTGTAAGCATGTGCTGTTCACAACGTGCAAGTGTGCTGTGGACAACATGGTTTATTCCTTAGAACAGAGGATTTTTCTGGTGTTGGAATTCCACCGTCTAGAAGACAGTGTTGTTGCAACAAGACGAAGTTTTCAACGGATGTTTAATGTAACCAAAGGACCGAAAAGCGATACAATAAAGGATCTGTTTGAAAAATTTCAACGGACTGGGAACGTGATGGATGAACGTGCTGGAAAGGTAGGGCGACCGCGTATGGCAACCACAGAGGGCAACGCGCAGCTAGTGCAGCAGGTGATCCAACAGCGGCCTCGGGTTTCCGTTCGCCGTGTTGCAGCTGCGCTCCAAATGACGCCAACGTCCACGTATCGTCTCATGCGCCAGAGTTTACACCTCTATCCATACAAAATTCAAACGCAGCAACCCCTCAGCGCCGCTACCATTGCTGCACGAGAGACATTCGCTAACGATATAGTGCACAGGATTGATGACGACGATATGCATGTGGGCAGAATTTGGTTTAGTGACGAAGCTTATTTTTACCTGGACGGCTTCGCCAATAAACAGAACTGGCGCATGTGGGGAACCGAAAAGCCCCATGTTGCAGTCCCATCGTCCCTGCATCCTCAAAAAGTACTGGTCTGGGCCGCCATTTCTTCCAAAGGAATCATTGGCCCATTTTTCAGATCCGAAACGATTACTGCATCACGCTATCTGGACATTCTTTGTGAATTTGTGGCGGTATAAACTGCCTTAGACGACACTGCGAACACCTCGTGGTTTATGCAAGATGGTGCCTGGCCACATCGCACGGCCGACGTCTTTAATTTCCTGAATGAATATTTCGATGATCGTGTGATTGCTTTGGGCTATCCGAAACATACAGGAGGCGGCGTGGATTGGCCTCCCTATTCGCCAGACATGAACCCCTGTGACTTCTTTCTGTGGGGACAATTGAAAGACCAGGTGTACCGCCAGAATCCAGAAACAATTGAACAGCTGAAGCAGTACATCTCATCTGCATGTGAAGCCATTCCGCCAGACACATTGTCAAAGGTTTCGGGTAATTTCATTCAGAGACTACGCCATATTATTGCTACGCATGGTGGATATGTGGAAAATATCGTACTATAGAGTTTCCCAGGCCGCAGCGCCATCTGTTGTTGACAATTGTAACTACTGTAATTTCGAAAGTTTGTCTGCCTGAAAATGTACTGTTGTCCCAAGCATATTGCAACAAACGGTGTACTTCTATCGCTGCTCGTTTAGTTTTTATTGCCGTTTCAAATATACCGGTCATTTTTGAAACACCCTGTATATATAATGACTTTTGGACACTATTAAGGTAAATACATTGTTTGTTCTCAATCAAAATCTATCATTTGCTAACTATGCCTATCAGTAGTTAGTGACTTCAGTAGTTAGAATCTTTTATTTAGCTAGCAGTATTTGCGCTCGCTGTATTGCAGTAGTTCGAGTAACGAAGTTTTTTGTGAGGTCAGTGATTCATGAAAGGTATAGGTTATTGTTAGTCAGTGCCATTCTTTTGTAGGGATTTTTGAAAGTCAGATTGCGTTGCGCTAAAAATAATGTGTGTCAGTTTAGTGTTGGTCAGAATAAGTATAGAGAGAAATGTGTGAGTACGTTCGGTTTTGCTCAGCTGTTAGAAAATCAAATAATGTAAGAGGTTTACCAGCACAGACATTTATAATTTTTGTAAGGGGAGGTTCCATATGTCGACGCTTAGCCGACGATATCTCAGTGGAATCTTCTGATTTTTTCTTGTAGTTCGTGTAACTAGTGTAGTTTTTGTTTATTGCTAGCTTGTAATTGTAGAGAGCATCTCCTTTGTAGTTGTAGTCTTTCATTGTTGTACAGTAAAACAGTTGTGGCATGCATGTAGATTTGCACCAAGTATTTCGCAGCTGCGCTTGCGATTAACTAGATGTTATTTTCAGTGCAATGTTAATGTGTTTTCTTATTGTTGCTCTTCAAATTGTGCTTTTCTTGTTATCGTGTGAAATGCGTGATAATTATGGCGTGTAAAGAACGTAACACTAGGCTCCAAAGTAAATTGAGAAATGATCGTGACGATGAGCGTAGCTTATCAGCACCACCGTGTAATGAATTAGCAGACATTCAAAGTAGTAATTTGGTAATTGTGCAAAGGGAAATGGACCAGGCGGCAAATAATGGTGTAGACAGTGAAACAATTAGTGAAAAGGGAATCATTGTCGATCGATCGGTCGGCAACAGCTCGCCTCAGGAATCCGAAATGACGGGACAAAATTTTGCAAATACTGCAGATTCAGGTTCTGCGTCATTACCCGATTCTCAATCAAGTCAAGACACATTTTCTGCCTTTCAAAACGCGAATTTTGCCTGTTATGCACTGCCGATAAGCACAAAGGAACAAGTTCCAGACACTAATATATTGTTATTGCAATTCATGCAACGAATGGAACAAAATCAGGAACGAACACAGCAACAGCTACAAAAGTTAGACACAGTGGAACAAAATCTTCAAAAGTTAAACACAATTGAGCAAACGCTTGAACAAACTCGTAAAGATTTAACTGCTGAGTTACTTAAAATCGAATCGAACTGTCAAAAAGTTTGTAATGACGTAAAAACACAAATTTGTGAGCATTTTAACCTATTTTTTCGCGGCATGAAAATGCATTACAGAATCACGAAGCAGCCATAAAAGAACTGCAAACTATTGTTCATGAAAATCACGACACCTTGCAAGCTAAGATTGACTCATTTGCATCTGCCGATTCGGTTACGCAACTTGAAAAAACTCAAGGAAACTTAAAGGACATGGTACATACGCTTTCAACACAAATGGACACTCTGAAACTTGGTTCAGAAAAACACACTGAAGAAATCAGTTCATTATCGGAGAAAGTAAAAGAACTTTCGGATCAGTTCACTAACTTATCTACAAAGGTAGATGATGATCTGAATGACACAAGACCGGTAGCCTTCACTTACACAGAAGAGTATGAACAAATTAGAAAATTCAAACAAAATCAAAATCAAATCAATACACAATACAAAAGATAAATCAGGGAAATACAAGATCAGTTGACACAGGTAATACAAGAATTACATATTTCAGAGGACATTCGCGCTCCAACAAGGGAAGAGGGAATTAGAAATACGGAAAAGCCACAAAATAATAACACAGGGCAATTCGGAAATTATGAAAGAAATTGGCGAGGTACACCGAATTTTGAGATGGAAGCGCTGAGACGACGTAACAATGAGCGACATGCGACTCGCCGACATGATAATTTTGACTATAAGCTGTTTATTACAACAGGTAAATTCAAAACATTAAAGAATTCCGGCAACGACGTTCATCCACAAGCGTGGCTTCATCAATTCTCTTATTGTTTTCCTCCCAACTGGTCATTAGAGCACAGATTAGAATTTATGTGTGGCTATTTAGAGAATGAATCAGCTGTAAGAATGCGATCGGTCATACACGATTGTCACAATGAAGGAGAATTTTATCATGCCTTCCTCTCAGCATATTGGTCTCAAGCTACACAAGACAGAGTAAAACATAGCATCATAATGATGAAACATTTCGAACAATCTGAATTTTCTAGTCTTGTAAAATATTTTGAAGACATGCTGCATAAGAATCAGTATCTGTCAAACCCATGCAGCCCCTCAACACTCATCCGCATTTGCTTAATCAATTAGCCTGAACATTTACGACATATTATTTTGGTAGGACGTTGCAAAGACGACATTGAAGCTTTTCAGGGACTGTTACAAGAATTGGAAATTGACTCTGACAATCGCGGGATGCGAAAACAGGAACACAACAGTTACAGGTCACATCTGTCACAATTCCGAAATGAACGAAATAATAACTGGACACGACAAGGCTATTCCTACAACGCAAACCGTGACCAAAACAGACACCACCCGTATGACAACCGTTGGCAGAATAATAGTTACAGAGAAAGATCGCATTTCCGCAGAGATAACCATAGAAACAGACAATATGGGAACCAAAATAATTAGTATCAAGGGAGACAGAATAACTTCAGACGCAACAGTTCAGCGCGCAGTTACAATTCAGGGAGAAATTCTTCACCACGTGACGGACAATAAAGAAACTATGGACTCTACCGACATGACGACAGACGATATAATCGTAGGGACAGACCTGAATTTCATCAGAACTGGCGGGATTCAAACAGGGCAGGGCCCTCTCGACAAGGTGAATTTGTAGGTCTCCTAATAACGACGCACGCCAATAAAGAGACAGACAATGTCTCGCACAGCAGGCAGCCACGTGCGCAGGCTGGCTCAGAGAAAAATAACATAGACGCTATCCTTGAGAAAAATTTTAGCATTCTTTACCGACGTATAGAGCACGATAATTGCTTTGAAGTTGAAATTCTGCGCACTAGAATGGGTAAAATAGTGCACCACATTTCACATTTAAAACCGTTTATTGAGAGATAATCTGCTTTTTGACTTAGTCTTTGCTATAAAGTTTTTCATTTCACATTACTAGTACGCTTTGACACACTTAGAAACTGTTAACATGCAACAATGATTTAAAGTTAACTATCCAGTCAAGAACCTGGGCAACTTAGTTAGACAGTAATTACGAATGCATTGTTATAGTGAACAGACGACACAGTTTTATTGTGTGTACATTCTTGCTTGTTAGTTGCACGATTACGTAACGGCTATAAGGCTTACATACTTAGAACACATACTGGTACTGCTAATTTTTTTAATGCAACATTTTGATTTACTTGAAAATACATTCTGGATTTAAAGTACTTTCTGAGAGACACCAGATGACACAGTGGTTAGTTTATTTGACAGCTACACGATTATATCACGATGCTACTAATGTTTGACACAATTTACATTGTTACTTTTGCGGTGTATCTGTTTTATATCTGCACAGTTTTTCTGAATTCTTCTGGAAAGGGAAACATGTTTTAGTAGTAACTTTGTGGTATAGCTACAATGAGACAGCCTTTTTCGTAGCACAACAATACATTACAATATAGTACTTTCTTGATCTCGGTACTGTACGTAAAAACTACGATATCTATACACATAGCATTTCGCTTTTGTTTATTACGAGGTAAGTACATTGACTTCTACAGAATTTTACTTACGGGTGACGATAATTACGATACTTGGCACATTTTTTTTTACCCTTAAGTAGCGACAGAGATTATCTTACACCAAGACGCACAGTTTAGCGCTACAGTACACGTATTTGAGTCATTAAATTTGTACTTAAAACATTTATTTTTAAATATTTTTGAATTACAAAGATACAAAGACTTTTCGTTGATAAATTTCATCCCATTGCTGTAATCTGTAACACCTGAGGGTATAATTACATTAATCCTCAGGGTGTACAAGCTTACTTTGTGTGCCATGTGTTTGGAAAGCACAAGGAGCCCTGGATAATATGGTATTTGCCTATACAACTTTACACATCGGTACCATATTTCTCTAGCACATAAATTACACAGCTTTCTGATCATTTAACTGAGAGAGACAAACTTTTATTTTACTACATCAGTGACAGATGTTTACGTAATTACACAGTTGGATAACTTCACACTTATGAAATTGTAGTTTGTTTGTACTTAGTGAACTTCATATTTTTTTGGAACCATTGTGATTCTATGAGAGCTTTGAATGATGTATTTGGTATGAGATCATGATTTTTCAAGTATGTTTGAGGTAGATGATACTATTGAAATGAACAGAGAAATTTTTTTTAGGTTTTGAAATTATTGGAGGAAGCTACGTCGATTTTGAGATTTGACTAAGGTGTTATGATGATATTATTACGGTGGTGATGTGTATTATGCTGTTGAGCTATGTTTATGTCAATAAGTTGATGCTGTATGAGGAATTTGATTATGTAACGTATTTATTATGATGAAATATTGAAGAAGTGTCGAAGAATATGCAATGTGTAAAAAAGTAAGGAATAATGAGTAGTGGTTAGGGGCTCTAATTTGTGAAAACGGATGTTGGCAACCAAGAATCGTACTTTAAGAGTTATGAAATGTGTTTAAATGCGTGATTATATATCAATTCCAGCGAAAATTTTTTGGACACTTATATTTATAGGATTTTGTTTCTACACATTTGTAACGCAAATTCTCGACCTGTCAAATTTTTTATATGAGACTGTCACTGTAGCGCAAACTGCTGTCGTAAATATTTCGGTAAGGAGGCTAAGTGACCTTGACGTAATGCGGTGTGGCGCCCAGCTGTGCCAGTCGCCTGAAGAAAAAGCTATTAGGTGGAGAAAAAAAAAGGCCATTAACCTCGCTATTGACATTCCTTTGTAGAAAGCATCGCAAATATGACACGGTATTACTTGGAAACATATGATTATACTGTGAAGCATGTACTTTGTGGTACTTACTGAAATGCTTTTGAATGGATGGGAAATATTCTTACATGTGCACACCTGATTATGAGAAGTGTCTTTCTACGAGAGTTAAGAGAATTTCTACTGACTTATGAAATGCCACATGGCTATTGAATGATGTTTTTATGCTTTGCTTTACATAGTTGCTTATTTCATTTGATATTTGGTTTCCAGCTGTGTTGCAGCATTGGTTTTATAAAATAAAATTGAATGCATTTGATAGTGTTAACACTTTCTGTCAACAGATCTACTAAGTAATAATTTTATGGTCCACATTCTTCGAGAAAGGAGCACTTGGAAAGGAAAGAACAATAAGAAGGGACTAATAACAGTAACTGCATACATAATTTTCTTTTCAACTGCTTAATAATTTTTTTTGGTAGAATAAGTTGTTGTGGTGCACCACTTTAATGACATACACATTAAGATGTGAATAGATATTTCCATTATCTGCATTGTTGTCTTTGGTGTACTATTTTTTATGCTTGTGGGTTTGTCATGTTTAGATATAAGTTATTGCATTTGCTGCTGCTGTTTGCCAGGCATAGTGCTACTGAATTTCACTTTGTATTACTCTGTTAAGCCAGTTTTACTACTGATTTATTTTTCTTGTTGCTGCACATTGGCTCATATTATTTGTAATGTTGCATTTGCTTTGCTAATTTATTGCTACTAGCTTTGCCAATTTGCATTTTTTTGTCATTGCTGTTTGTGTTAATTGTTTTGTGCTGCTGCATTGCCTCTTTCCTTAGTTTATGCATCTGAGCTCAGTAGATTTAAGTTAGCTTAAGAGGGCTAGGCTATATAAGAGAATGAGTTGTGATGAATTGGAAGAAATGCACTGAGAAGTTATATGAAAAAGATTTGGGCCAAAATGAGTAGCGTACAATAAAGAAGAGATGAATAGATTACAGAAAGCAGGTACGGACAGAACTTTTTGGGAATAATGAAGAACTAAGGGAGATTTCCAAGAAGTAAAGAAAGTTTTGTTAGCAAAATACTGCAGTAAAACAAAACCTGTCCTTTCCTTTTGTATTATTCCGCTATGTGTTTGTGTACCTTAGTGTATTTGTGTTCTTCCTGTCTTTATGTGTTTATCTGATAAGAGTTATGTTGTAGAATTTTCCTAATAATGCGTTATTTACTTTGTAAAGATGTTTAGACATTATTTATTCTGTTCTCTTTTAATGCTCATGTGTGAAATTAATGTTTCGAAAACTATTCTCATTATTTTATTTATTTGCTTATTGTTATCTGTATTATTATGTTATTCAATGATGTTGTCTGTACCTTTGTGATTGTATTCTCATGTTATAAAAGTTGTAATTGACACCAGTTCATCAAATTAAGTAACTTGTAAGACTTCATTTCACTGCACACATTTTTGTTGGTCATAGTATACCCACAATATGTGCGAAGTTGGGACTTTTAGTGTTTGCACATGTGTTAATAGTTCAGCAAGGGACTAGTTAACAGCATTGCTGGTTCTAAGTACAATTCCAAAAACTTTGTGAGTGCACAGTTGGTGGTTTATGGACTTGCTATATTGTCCGCAAGACTCTTCGATGGTGGTTGTGCATCTGCACAGTCGCAACAAATGGCTGCTGGCCGTCTCTACAAGGACTGCAGTGGGTCTGTACCTTTGATGGCTCCACCAATACCATACTCTCTACCAGGACTACAGTGGATCTGCTCTGTGATGACCTACCTACCAATATTCTTTATCTTCGACTGACTCTGCTGTGGGTTTGCTCTGTTCTGGACCATTACCTGTCTGCATGTCAAGAGTCAGCATTTTCTTTCTGTTGGAAGGACAACACTACTTCTTCAAGATTGCATGGAAAGCCACTATTTCTGTGTGCATTTTCTTTTACTGCTCAGACTTTGTGCATAAAATTGTAATTAATACTGTGATGAATGATCAGGACTGTCTTTATGGACTGTGAGAAAATTTTAACTTTTGACCAAGATTGTATCGACAACTGTGTGTGTTTGATGTATTTTTAGCATTACTATAATTTTTTAACAAATATGTATTGGCCAGTGCCCAAATCAATCTGTAAAATTATTTGTGGGGAGCATGGGGGCTATGTAAGTAGGCTGTTTAGGTTTTTATGTTGGTAACATCACATAGCGCTCTGTATGAAAATCACTGGTTGTGCTGTGTGCAGTCTGTGGCTGGTTGGCATTGTTGCAATATTGGCTATTGTAGTGTTGGGCAGTTGGATGCGAACAGCACGTAGCATTGCGCAGTTGGAGGTGAGCCGCCAGCATTGGTGGATGTGGGGAGAGAGATGGTGGAGTTTTGAGAGTGGATGACCTGGATGTGTGTCCATCAGATATAGTAAATTTGTAAGACCGGATATCATGAACTTATATATATATATATATATATATATATATATATATATATATATATATATATATATATAATGACTTTTGAAGACTATTAAGGTAAATACATTGTTAGCTCTCTATCAAAATCTTTCATTTGCTAACTATGTGTATCAGTAGTTAGTGACTTCAGTAGTTAGAATCTTTTATTTAGCTGGAAATATTGGCGTTCGCTGTATTGCAGTAGTTCGAGTAACGAAGTTTTTTGTGAGGTAAGTGATTCGTGAAAGGTATAGGTTATTGTTAGTCAGGGCCATTGTTTTGTAGGGATTTTTGAAAGTCAGATTGCATTGCGTTAAAAATTTTGTGTGTCAGTTTACTGTTGATCAGAATAAGTATAGTGAGAAATGTCTGAACCTTCAGTTCTGCTCAGCTCTTTGAAAATCAAATAATGTAAGAGGTTTACTAGCACAAAATTTTATAATTTTTATAAGGGGAGGTTTCAAATTTTTATTGTAATTAAATAAAAAATATGCAACTAGATACAATACAGTATAAGGTCATTCTATTAATACATGGTAGAATATTTTTTTTAAATAAATGGATGACTTGACATCGTCCATTCTCCCCAGCGTCCACCACATACTCCGCAAGCCATCATATGGTGCGCGACAGAGGATACCTTGTATCACCACTAGTCATTTCCTTTCCTCTTCGTCTCGCAAACAGAGCGAGGGAAAATCAAATATCTATATGCCATCATACAAGCCCTAATTTCTCTTATTGTATCTTTGTAGTCTTTAAGCGAAGTAAACTTTGGGGCTGTGGAATCATTCTGCAGTCAACTTATAATGCAAGTTCTCTAAATTTTCTCAATAGTATTCCCTGACAAGACCATCATCTTCACTCTCGGGATTGCCATTTGAGTTCATCAAGCATTTTTGTAATACTCACGTGTTGATTGAACTAACTGGTACCGAATTTATCTGCCCACCTCTGAATTGCTTGGACGTCTTTGGTGGGTGTGGTATCGATAGCCACGATGCCACAGCGTAGGTTCAAGTTCTTAGGTTGGCACTACAAGAGCGGACGATCCACAACGACGACAGCGCCCTCTAGCCGGCGCTGTGCAGCTCGACGATCGCTGCACCAGATCCAGCCCATTTGATCACGAGCAGACGACCAACCAACACTGTTTTATTTTCATAATGGACGAGCTAATACAGATTTTGCCTGTGTAACTTCAATATGCTCTTCAGTACAGAGTTATGTATTCACGTTTATTATTATGTTGAGATATAGTAAAACCACTTTTACTTTACTTGCAGTACGGAGAGTTCTACTACCTCACCTGCTGCTCCTAGCTTCCTACATTTGGCCTACCCTCCTAATTACAGGAGCAGACCCACGCGCCGCCTTCCTGGCAGGATACAAAACATTAGCAACGAGTCTGTTTTTTTTTTCTCTGTACTGCTTTCTTTTCGCGCTAGCCCAGTGTGACTGCATGTATGAGTGCTACCACCCTTCGTTCTAAGACTTTCATTTCGCCACAGGAACAGGCTTCGCTGTCCGATCTTGTACGTTTTCAGGCTCAGCAAATGAAGCAGCTGCTTGCTGCCGTAAATGTACTGATCACACTACAAACTGCAGCTACTACGGCGTCTCCGATGTCTCCGCCTGTACCACTGCCGAAGACGCCTCCGGCGCCGCCATTTCGTGCCTTCAATCCTGACGTTGAACGCTGGCGAGAATACATCGCCCAGCTCGAGGCACACTTCGCAGCTTACAACATACCAGGTACAGAGATGCCTGCCTTTTTCATTGCCAATATGGATGTTGTGTTATACTGTGTGCTCGCAAAATTGTTTCCCACCACGTGCCCAGAAATAAACTTATGACGAAGTGATTGCTGCATTGAACTCCCAGTGACAGTGTAAATGCGGTAGCTGCTCGTTACAAATTCTTTTGTCTCCGGCGTGGTCCTACTAAGTCCAATAAATCTTGGTTAGCGGACCTTCAGGGACTAACATCTGATTGTGACTTTAATTGCTCATGTGGACGCTCCTATGCGGATATAATTATAGACGCTATTGCGCAGAACGTGGCGGATCACCGCATCCGCGAGCAAATCCTAAGGTTTAATAACCCGTCTTAGCAGGAAGTAGTGGACTTGCTAAACAGACATGATACCTTAGATATGGCTACTTCCGCATTCGACTTGACCCCGGATGTGTGTACTGTTAGTGCATCACAACACGTGCCCTCTCGCCCGGCCCCGGCACAGCGCACTACGCCGTGCCACTCGCGAGCAAGTAAACAAGTTTCAAGCCTGGCACGCACTAAGAAACTGAAATAATGTCCGAACTGCTTTTGCGCCCATCCACGGGACAGTTGCCCATCCCGTCAAGCACAGCGTTATTTTTGTAATAAGAAAGGACATGTGCAAGCTTTGTGTAGTAAGAGAAACTCTAATTCACAACTTGTTTCCCATTTGCGTGACTCGCGTGGGCGTCACCGCAACGGAAACCACCGTGATCGTGATTCACATCAGTTTATGGACATTAATGCCATTTATTCAAAGCCTTCTGCTTCGTGCTTCTACAGATCGTCGTGTGAATCAAGTTTTGCCAGACACTTCCTCTCGCATTCAGCGCGATGCGAGGAAACTTTTTGTGACTTTGAACATTTGTGGACGTTCTGTTTGTATGCAGCTGGACACTGGTGCGTCAGTTTTACTGAACAGATCAACCTATGACTTACTTCGTTCGCCCCCGCTTCGTCGTTCACATTCCACACTGACTGCATTTACTGGACAGGAAATCTCAGTGCTTGGCATGTGTAGTTGGCAAGCCACATATGGTGCAACGACACGTATAGTCTTTCCATGCGCTCTACTCTCGTAATGCTCTGAACATTTTTGGTATGGACGCATTTGAACGTTTTGGCCTCGCGATTAAAGACAATGTACTTTGCATCAACGCCTGTGACCATGCAGACAGTGTTGCGGCAGTACGCAATGATTTTGCTGAACTCTTTTCCGATGTCCTTGGTTGTGCCACAGACTTTGCAGTGCATGTTGTAGTTAAAGATAGCCTATTTTCCGGCGTGTACGCCAGGCATCACACTGAACTTAAGGATTTGCAAGACAGTGGTGTCATTGAACCTGTTTCTGCTTCGCCATAGGATTTGCTACAGTGCGTGTGAAAAAACCAAACAGTCGTCTCCATATTTGTGCTGACTTTAGCTTTACAGTAAACCCCCAGACAGTGCTCACTACGTTTCCCTTACCGCGTCCTGAAGACGTTTTTGATAAGCTTGGTGCGGGAAAATTCTTTTCCACTATTGTCTTGCGGGATGTGTACTTTCTAATTCCGCTCGTCAATCAGTCATAGCGCTATTTTGTGTCAAAACCCAACTTGGCTTGTTAAAGTTTCGCCGCCTTCCGTTCGGTTGTGCTTCGGCTTCTGCTATTTTTCAGTCTTACTTGCAGCAGTTGTGTGCCGCTGTCCCTGGTTGTTCAAATTATCTGGACGATATAGTTGTCGGGTCGAACCCCTGACGAACATTTGCAGAACTTGTGTGCTTTATTTACTGTACTTTTGCAGGCAGGACTAAAGTGTAACAGAGACAAGTGCAATTTTTTCAAACTGAGATTAAGTATTTAGGACACATGATTAACGGACAGGGTATCCACCCCTCACTGTCTCATCTCCGTGAGATTAGAGACTTGCCAGCACCCAGGAACTTGAACGAACTTCAGTCTGTGTTGGGCAAAATTACATACTATGTTCGGTTTATACCAAATGCTGCGCAGATTGCAGCGCCTTTGCATGGCCCTCGGCATAAGAATTTTCCTTTTGTTTGGTCTTCGGAATGTGACGCTGCTCAAATCTGCTTTGTTGAATGATCACTGTTTGATTCCTTTCGATCCCCCCAAGCCGGTGGTTTTGGCTGTCGATGCATCTTCCCACGGCATCGCAGCAGTTCTCTCGCACCGCATTAATTCTGTCGATCGCCCGATCGCTTTTGCTCAGTTCTGCCCAGCAAAACTATTCTCAAATCGAGAAGGAAGCTTTAGCTATTGTATATGGAGCGACGAAGTTTCATGATTCTATGTACGGTCGCAAGTTCTATTTGGTCACTGACCATAAGCCTTTGACGTTGTTTCAACTGTTAAAGCCAGTTCCAGCCTGTACTGCACAAACGTTGCAACGTTGGTCTTTGTTTTTGTCTAACTAAAATAGAGAAATTTTGTTTTGGCCTACGGCCCAGCATGGCAATGCCGACGCTTTGCCTCGTCTACCTATCGGTCCTGACAAAGTGTTCGCTTGTTTCGGATTGTCATACATGTTTATTGATTCGCAGGATAAGGAATTAGCTGATGGTTTACTGGTGGATTTTTGTCGCATTGCTGTCGCGACAGCCGCCGATGCTTCTTCGCAGATTCTTTTGCATTATATTCGTACTCAATTGTCTCCATCTACTATGCAGATTCGTGATCCCCTTGTTTGACGTTACTTTGCGCAACGTCACAACTTGTCTGTACACCACGATGTTATTTTGTTACGAATTAACAATGATCAGTCTTGTGTGGTTGTACCTCGTTGCTTGCAGTCAGTCAGAAATCCTCCGAATGCTTCACGCTGGTCATTGGGGTATAGTGCGGACGAAGCAATTAGCGTGTCGTCACTGCATTTGGATCAGTATTGATAAACAAATTGAGAATTCGCTTGCTACTTCTCGCTCTTGCGCGGAGCATCAATCTGCTCCCCACCAACCCTTCTTTGCATTGCCCTTGGCAGCGCGTTCGTAGTGATTTTGCGGGTCCTTTCTGGGACACCCGCTGGTTGATAGTTACTGATGCATACAGCAACTTCACTTTTGTTGTGCCTATGTCCTCTACTACCATCTGCCAGTACTGTTCGGGCATTGACATCTATATTGTACACTGAGGGCCTCCAATTTGTGTCCTCAGAGTTTGAAGCGTTCTGTGCTGCTAATGGCATTCACCATCTGACCTCGGCCCCATTCCACCCCCAGTTGAACAGCGAGGCTGAACGCTTTGTGTGTACATTCAAATCGCACTCTCGCTTACTATGGCTTTCCTTGCTTCATATCAGTCCCAACCGCGCGGCACCCGTCAGCCAGCGGAACTGCTACATAGCCGCGCCCATCGGTCGCTCCTGTAGCTATTGCACCCGCCGCTGCGTGCTCCCGCTGCTTCGCCTCGTTCTGGCTTGGCACCGCATGATTTGGTGTTCTATCGCGTGTTCTCTGGGAGGCAGCGCTGGGAACAGGGCGTGTTCTTCGCCAGCTTGGCCATGCCTTATTTATAATTTCTAGTGGCTTCGGCACTGTCAAGCGACACCAAAACCAGATCCGTCTGTGCCGTCCTCGGTTTTCTGCCACTGGTTCTTTTCCGGCAGAATTGGATGCTTTGCGGCTTCCGCCGCCTCATGCCACGACTCCGCCGCTCGCGCCTCCAGCGTGGGCGCTCCTGCCGCCGCCGTGTTCCTCCTCGGTGCCGGCGCCGATGGACGCTGATACTGCCGTCACGCCGCAGCCGCCGCCGTCGTCGCCCATGGAGGTTGTTGCTCTGCCACCTCATCCGAGCATTCCCAGTGGTGGTGCGCGTCCTCGGCTGGTTTTCAACGGGACATTTTCCACGCCCCCTCGCGAGCAATTCGGGGACGCGGGCAGCACGCCGCGGCAGTTCCGCTGTCCGCCCCCTCAGTTGCGCCGCCCCTGGGTCCCTCCACCCGCCGTCGGAAGCCCTACTCAACGACGGTGAGGCGTTTCCGGGGGGGATGTGGTATCGATGGCCACGATGCCACAGCGTAGGTACAAGTTCTTAGGTTGGCACTACAAGAGCGGACGATCCACACCGAAGACAGCGCCCTCTAGCCGCCCTGTGCAGCTCGATGAGCGCCGCTCCAGATCCAGCCCATTTGATCGCGAGCAAACGATCAACCAACATTGTTTCATTTTCATAGTGGGCGAGCCACTACATTCGGCCTACCCTCTTAATTACATGTGCAGACTCACGCGCCGCCTTCCATGCGGGATACAAAAGCGGGGATCCCAAAAGCTAAAGCACTACTCAAGACTGGATTATATTAGTGTCCTATATGCGGTCTTCTTTACACATGAACCACATTTCCCCAAGATGCTCCCAAAAACCGAAGTCGACTAATCAAACTCCCTACTACAATACTTACATGCATCGTATTGGTTTGCAACGTTAATCCTAGATATAAATAGACGTCCCAAGTAGTATACTACTAATGCTGTATTGGAACATTACTGGATTGTTTTTACTACTCATCTGCATTAACCGTACACCAGACTTATTAGCAAACGACCGCACATTGCTGCTCACCACGTCCATCTGATCATTGAATAAGAGTAGTCCTATAACCCTTCCCTGGGACATTCCTGACTATACACTTCTTTCTGATCAGTCGCCGTCGAGGACACATACTAGTTTCTATTACTTAAGAAGTCTTCGAGCTACTTGCAGATCTGGGAACCTATTACGTATGCTCATACCTTTGTCAACAGCCTGTAACGGGGCAGTGTGTCAAACACTTGCCCTTCATCCGTGGTTCGCAGGCAAAATGTTTTACGTACGGCCGATGCTTTCTACACCCGTGCTGATTTGCGGACAGAAGCTTTTCCATCTCAAGGAAAATTATTATATTCGAACTGATCATACGGCCAAGAATTATGTAGTTAACCAATGTTAAGGATATTGGTCTGTAATTTTGCGTGTCTGTTCTTTCACCCATCTTATATACAGGAGTCACCTGCGCTATTTTCCTGTCCCTTGGAACTTTGCGCTGGGCGAGATATTCGTGATAAATGCAAGCTCAGTAAGAGGCCAATGCCGTAGAGTAAAACCGAACTGGGACTTGGCGACTTGTTTTCAACTCCTCCAGTTGTTTTTCTATGTCAGGGATGATTTTTACTCTGTTCTCCATATGGGAGTCTGTATATCAAATGACGGTAGGTCTGTACGATTCTCCTGTGCGAATGGTATCTTAATCGCGAAATTTAAAATACGGTCTTCCTTTCCCTTTCTTCTATTGTGACACAAGTGGTCAGCGAGTGACTGAATAGAAACCTTCCATCCGCTTGGCGATTTTATATAGGACGAGAATTTGCTTGGGTTCTCAGCAAGATCTATTGCTAAGGCTATGGCGGTGGTAGTTTTTGTGTGTTTTATGCTTCGATCTTTTTACAGATGCACGAATTTGTACTAACTTTTGCCCGTCGTCATTTGTACGTTCTTTTTCGAATCGAGGGTGCAACAGTCTCTGCTTCTTCAACATTTTCCAGTTTATATTATTAAGACACGGTAGGTATTTTTCCGCCCTCAATCGACTTAGCACATACCTCTCCAGAGCGCGATTTACAGTCAATTTAAACTTTGCTAATAGTTACTCTACGTCTGTCATATTGGAACTAAATGATGTCCATTCATTGTCCAATCGGGATGCTAAGAGCTGGTCATCTGTTGTTTCTAGCAAAAATAATCTCCTAGCCATCTTGAATGATTCATTAACTTTAGTTACCATTTCTGCTATGATGACATCATGATCACTAAGCCTGTTTCTACACCGACATTGTTGATACGGTCAGCCCTGTTTGAAGCTACAGGGTCTAAAACATCTCTACTGCGTGTAAGCTGTCTAACTATGTAGTTGCTCAAGACAGATTGGGGAAAACGTGTACAAAAGTACTTCACAAGACTGTCCATACCACCTGCAACGAATCTATACACGTCACAATCTATACCCAGTAGGTCACAGACGCCTCCAACTCTAATAATGAATGATATGGGCATTTCTCCAATGAGCTTATAGTTTCTTTGTACTATTCTAAAACTGACACACGTAACTGGGTGGCCGATAAACACATTCGATAATTGACTTGAGTTCACCTAAAGCTGTTACACCCAGAAAAATTCAGTTACACTCAATTTCGATTTCGATAGTCACAATGTTTTTATCGATTACAATAGACATTTCCCTTCTGCTGGTGTCTAGTATGTCTTTTTACAACATGTTTCATACTTCTCTAAATACTTCAGATCTTTTTACTTCGCGTTATAGCAAATTCTTGATTCTGAGAATAATTTGAGAGCGATAACTTCCTGGAAGGCACTGAATTCAGTAACTTTGTTGCGAATACTTTGACAATTCTCCATTAAAATTTTGACGGTCACAGTGTCTTTATTTTGTACGCAGTCTGATTTGAGCACGACAATTTTCCTGGAGGGCAGTTCAAAAATGGTTCAAATGGCTCTAAGCACTATGGGACTTAACATCTGAGGTCATCAGTCCCCTAGACTTAGAACTACTTAAACCTAACTAACCTAAGGACATCACACACATCCATGCCCGAGGCGGGATTCGAACCTGCGACCGTAGCAGCAGCGCGGTTCGGGACTGAAGCGCCTAGAACCGCTCAGCTACAGAGGCCGGCCTAGAGGCCAATGTATTCAGAAACATCTTCTACAGTGCTCCACATCCAGAAAGGAATAGCTCTCTTGCTTTCCATTTCTAGTGTTAACTGTATGTTCTTATGTAAGCTGTTGAGGTGCTCATGAGATCTGTGTGGTTCTGCTTCCCCAAGCGGCCAAATGACGAACGTGTCGTCCACATACCTCAGCCAGCAGCATGGGCGCAGTGGTGCGGAATTTAGCGCGGTCTGTTCGACGGCTTCTATAAATATGTCAGCTGCTACAGGTGAAAGGGATGAGTTCATGCCTATTCCGTCTGTCTACCCATAAAATTTGCCCTGCCACCTAAAGTAAGTTCAATACAAGCAAAATTGCACCAGGTCGCATAAGTCTCGCGGTATTTGCAGCTGTACAATATTGATGGTTTCAGCTATAGGCAAGCCGGCCGGTGTGGCCGAGCGGTTCTAGGCGCTTCAGTCTGGATCCGCGCGGTCTCTACGGTCGCAGGTTCGCATCCTGCCTCGGGCATGGATGTGTGTGATATCCTTAGGTTAGTTAGGTTTAAGTAGTTGTAAGTTCTAGGGGACTGATGACCTCAGATGTTAGGTCCCATAGTGCTCAGAGCCCTTTGAACCATTTTCGAGCTATAGGCAAGTTGGTAAAGAAAGGTCTGTCAGACCTAACCAGAAGATATGGCTGCAGGGGGAAGCAGAACTATACTGATTTCATTAGCACCTCAACAGTTTATGTAAGAACATACACTGCACGCTAGAAATGGAGAACAACAAAGCAATTCCTTTTCTGACTGGGGATGTGTAGAACATCTAGCGGACAAATGAGGCATGAAGTCTACAAGAAGTCAACACACACAGCTGTGCATGAGGATTCGCAGCACCACCCAGCACAAAAGAACGTTGTGCTACGTACACTGATAACTCGAACTTGTCGGATTAGTGACGATAACCACATAGTACATGAACTGAACGAGCTCAAGACAACATTCCACGTGAATGGATGCAACAAGAGACATACAAGCTATGACAAACAACGGACACAAAACAGATAAAGGTACAGAAGAATCTCTTCTTGTAGCTCACCTGCCTTATGTGGGAGGCGTCAGTGACTGTGTCGGCGAGATTCTGCGTCGCGGAAAAATCAAACTCATATTTCAGAGTGGCCCGAAGATCTGAGATCTGTTGAGGCGCACTAAGGATCCAGTGGATGCTCTCCATACTGTAGGTATCTACGAACTTCGGAGTGAATGTGGCCAAATCTACGTTAGTGAAACCGGGAGACCAGTAGCACTCGAGTGTCGGAGCCTGAACGTTGTATACGACTGGAACACAACAACATATCAGCTTTAGCTGAACACCACCAGGAATATAATCAGTCTATAAATTTTCTAGAACGTAGAGTGCTTGCTCAGCAGCCGTGGATGCAGCAACACAAAATAAGAGGTTATTGAAATAAGCATACTAACAGCATGAACAGGGAGGATGGCTGTAAGTTCCCTACGCCCTGCCTGACAGCGATTCCAGCCTAGCGAACCACTGGTGTTCACTAACTAGCAGCGCTGCTTGATCTGGGATTAGTAATATAAACAATGACCACAAGAGAACTGCCGCGCGGCCTTAACACTTCGCTGCACCAAAACACTACCCCATGGATACTAGCTGCCGATTTGCTATTGCCTGCCAGTCACCACCGAGAGTTGTCTAGTAATCAGTAGAGTGATATAAGTAACAGCCTGCTTACACACTATTTCTTACCAATCAGTCACCAGAGTAGCACATGTAATAACTTACCATATAGCCATCCCCCTTAATACACATCCCTCTCTTCGAATTGTTCAGTGACATGCCAGACATGCAACGTCGGTAGCTACCAGATAACGGAAATAAACTGTATGTAGGAGAATACATTCATCAGTACCCAGCAGTTACTCAAACGCAGCAAATCGGTCGAAACGTGGGCAGTTTAGTTCCTTTATTGTCTTACAACGATGTGGTGAACCCCAAAATTTAATTTATTCAAAGTGACATTGCCTGTGTAAGCCTGTGGACTCGTGCTGTTCTGTTTCTTATAGTGCTGCACGACATCATTTTCTAGCTGCACGAATGTAAGCGCAATTCCTAACACTTCATGATACCGAGCAAATGTTTGCTTCCCCTGTCAATTGGAACTTCGTCATTTGCAATAACCATTCGTCCATCCAGAACTGCAGCCTTGCAGCTCCCACTAAATTATCTTTAAACGACAACGCATCCTCCTTTGACCTACCCGTGAAAGCGGTGACCAAACTTGAGGCAGCTGAATGTAATGAAGGAGCGGTCAAACTAGATGAGGCCCTGTCCTCTTTTAGCAATTAACTGCCTATGCATATCAGAGTTATCTTTTTTTTTACTACGCTACATATTTTATCAAAGATTTAATCGCCTCGTCTGAAAACTTCTCACATCTCCAACTCTATCAATGTGGAACCCCTATCAATCAATTCACGCCAAAATAGAAGCAAAACACTTTAACATGACACAATTGAAAGAACTAAACAAATGGAGACAACAACAACAATACAGGCAACTGAAATACAGGTAGTTATTCTAAAGTCTACGCCTAATCATGAACCACTTTGGCTCCATATATAGCTTAACAAAATGCCTGTAGCGATCAAGTGCAGCATTTAACTGGTGCTGATTTGATATATGGTGCAAATGGTCTAACACGTTGCACTGCATGCAGGTCACTAGCTGCAAATAATGTTTTCTAGTGTTTCCACGGAGCTATGAGAAGTCTTCTGGTTCCTCTCTTTACAAACTTCGCCTTTAAGTTGATGACAGTCCCGCTTTTTGTTCATCTTCCTTGCATACGACTCAGGAAAAGAGAACAATTAGTCCACTCATCCTACTATGTTCTTCTCACTGCCTTTAACTGCGACTGCATGCGTGATGCTGGATGCAGCTGCAGGCGTCCTTATTGACAATGGCTGATGCCGCAGTGCCCACTTCTGTCTCCACTTGTAATGGCCACGGCTGTGTAGCTAGGGCTGTGAATGTTGGAATTGAGTTGGTAGCTTGAGGATGCGGTAGTGCACCATGTTGGGTGGGGCAGATTTGGCTGTATTAGTGGACACATTACAACACTCGTAATGATGCTCTAGACTGGCAACACCCTCGAGGACGTTTGCTGAAGACGGTGGGTGTGGAGTCGCTGATGTATGCAGGTAGTCTCTGGCAGTCTGCGGTGATGCCCGAGACTCAGCAGGAAAGCTTCGTTTGACTGCATGTGCACAGGTTGGAAGCAGCTCCACATCTCAGGGCAGGTTGCATCGGAAGGTGCAGAATCGCGCCGTGAATCCCGTAGAAAAAGCAGCTCTCAGCAGTAGTGCCTGCCCTTGAGACAGCGACAGTATGCCTGCACAGGCGAAGGTGGCTGAGCGTCTGCCTGACCTCGGTCTCAGTCAATAGTCCTCCGAGGTAGGAGGCTGATGGTGACCATAAGTAGCCCCCGTGGTGGCCCACCAGCTGGAAGACGCCAAGTCCACAACACCTGACTCGCTGGCATCAACAGTCCTATATTTAGTGGACGCCAAGTCTTGTGGTGGCGGCTTGTAGACTCATGTTGACTTGTAGACTGACATGGACGTCCCCTCAAAGATTGTGGCTGCCAGGCTGCATGCATCTACACTCCTGGAAATTGAAATAAGAACACCGTGAATTCATTGTCACAGGAAGGGGAACTTTATTGACACATTCCTGGGGTCAGATACATCACATGATCACACTGACAGAACCACAGGCACATAGACACAGGCAACAGAGCATGCACAATGTCGGCACTAGTACAGTGTATATCCACCGTTCGCAGCAATGCAGGCTGCTATTCTCCCATAGAGACGATCGTAGAGATGCTGGATGTAGTCCTGTGGAACGGCTTGCTATGCCATTTCCACCTGGCGCCTCAGTTGGACCAGCGTTCGTGCTGGACGTGCAGACCGCGTGAGACGACTCTTCATCCAGTCCCAAACATGCTCAATGGGGGACAGATCCGGAGATCTTGCTGGCCAGGGTAGTTGACTTACACCTTCTAGAGCACGTTGGGTGGCACGGGATACATGCGGACGTGCATTGTCCTGTTGGAACAACAAGTTCCCTTGCCGGTCTAGGAATGATAGAACGATGGGATCGATGACGGTTTGGATGTACCGTGCACTATTCAGTGTCCCCTCAACGATCACCAGAGGTGTACGGACAGTGTAGGAGATCGCTCCCCACACCATGATGCCTGGTGTTGGCCCTGTGTGCCTCGGTCGTATGCAGTCCTGATTGTGGCGCCAAACACGCATACGACCATCATTGGCACCAAGGCAGAAGCGACTCTCATCGCTGAAGACGACACGTCTCCATTCGTCCCTCCATTCACGCCTGTCGCGACACCACTGGAGGCGGGCTGCACGATGTTGGGGCGTGAGCGGAAGACGGCCTAACGGTGTGCGGGACCGTAGCCCAGCTTCATGGAGACGGTTGCGAATGGTCCTCGCCGATACCCCAGGAGCAACAGTGTCCCTAATTTGCTGGGAAGTGGCGGTGCGGTCCCCTACGGCACTGCGTAAGATCCTACAGTCTTGGCGTGCATCCGTGCGTCGCTGCGGCCCGGTCCCAGGTCGACGGGCACGTGCACCTTCCGCCGACCACTGGCGACAACATCGATGTACTGTGAAGACCTCACGCCCCACGTGTTGAGCAATTCGGCGGTACGTCCACCCGGCCTCCCGCATGCCCACTATACGCCCTCGCTCTAAGTCCGTCAACTGCACATACGGTTCACGTCCACGCTGTTGCGGCATGCTACCAGTGTTAAAGACTGCGATGGAGCTCCGTATGCCACGGCAAACTGGCTGACACTGACGGCGGTGGTGCACAAATGCTGCACAGCTAGCGCCATTCGACGGCCAACACCGCGGTTCCTGGTGTGTCCGCTGTGCCGTGCGTGTGATCATTGCTTGTACAGCCCTCTCGCAGTGTCCGGAGCAAGTATGGTGGGTCTGACACACCGGTGTCAATGTGTTCTTTTTTCCATTTCCAGGAGTGTATCTAGAAAACAGGGTTATTTATAGAGGCTTTGTGTGCAATTGTTTTGCCAAGGCATTCATTCCTATCAGGTAGCTCCAATAGAGCCTATGGCTCAGATATGAAGCTATTACGACACTGGTCTCTGGGATGGCCTGGCGATGTGGTAACCATCAGATGTCGTGGCGGCAGTTTCTGTCACATCAGCGGCTACTCCCAGATGTAACTGCGTTGGGTTGGCCCCATTCTGACCCTGTTCAAACTCCACTTGCATTAGCCCTGGTAGCGTCATTATTTTATTCAGTAAATAATGTAACAATTTCTGCACCATTTTGGGAACTAGCTACAAAATGGAAAAAACATTTTCATGAGTTATTTAAGCATATTGTTGCTACCTGAGGAGCTGTGGTCACATTGTGAACAGGAGACCGAGCATGGAGTGCGAGTGAATAGCTCAAGTTATGCCCAGCGGCATCAGTGTCACAATATCTGCAATAACATTTATTTAACGTGTTGAGTTTACAGAGTTATAAGTGTCTTAGGGCGGCGGTCGGTTGTCACGTATAAGCATGCGCAGTGTTAAAGTGCTGATGCTTTGTCAGCGAGACGTGATGTCGCCCAACAGATCAGTACCATGCCCATGTGCTGTGCTGATGGCTGCCCACACATTCCACGACACAGTGCGGCTTCACCTCATCACTCTCGAAGACAGCCCGTCACACACTCAGGTGTAGACTGCTCATTATAGTCTGTAGACTGTCGTGGAAGCTAGGTCATGGTTATCCACCGCTTACTGAACAAGACTGCAACAGATATTCTCGAGTCGACCGGGAGGGTGCACGGACTCGCCACGCCTGGACGTTGTGGAGAAGGTAGTTTGCAGATCATCCGTGATTACCTGTGGTGGTGGTGGTGGTGGTGGTGGAGGAGGTGGAGGGCTGGCTGCACACCCCTGTGGTGGTGGTGGTGGTGGAGGTGGAGGGCTGGCTGCACACCAGCCTTCTCATCTGTCATGACTCAGTAGACAGAAACAGGAGTCCACGGTTGTATGCATGAGGGTGGCTGCATCTCATTGTTGAAGTCAGCAAGTAGGTAGCACGCAGGTCATCATCGATCAGCTTGTCGTGGTTTCAGTAGACTGTTATTTTCTCTGGTTCTACTGATAAGGACAGAATGGCAGCACAATTGAACGTGTCTTTGAACTCCGAAAGCCTCGTTATTTAAAGGGCCAAACCAGCGCCTATAATGTGGAGGCTCTCTGTTCATGAGCGCATTTGCCCTCTTTTATCGGTCCCATCAGTGTTCCTTGCCCGGGTGTGGTAATTTACTAACTATTCAGGGCCACCAAGCGCGGGTCTTTCTGCCTACGTTTTACTTTGCAGTGACGCCCTGACATTAAAGTTACGTAGTGTTACTCCACAGTGCCTTGTTATGTGGCACCACAACGTTTGTGTTTCTGTCTACCTCGCTTGGAGGTTGTGTGGCTGCGCTCGCATTATGCCCTGACATCTGTTACATTGGTGATACGCCTTGTTGGCATTCCGACTTGTACACCAGCCCAGAGCTAGCTTTCTCTGTTCTTAGCTCGTCTGGTAGAATTTTGCAAAGTTTAGAAGGCAGTGCGACTTATTCTCGCGTGTTGCACGAGTGTTTAGTATAGACTCCTGATCGGATTAAAGGAAGACCTAGAGGCAGTTTAGAGGTGGGCTGCTAGATCTGTTACCGCTAGTTTCGAACAACATGCAAACATTACGGAGATGCTTTGAGAACTCAGATGGGAATGCATGGAGGGAAGGTGAGGTTCGTTTTGAGGAACACTATTGAGAAAATTTAGAGAACCAGCATTTGAAGCTGATTGGAGAACGGTTCTACTGCCACCAACATATATTTCGCGTAAGGACCACAATGATAAGATACGCAGGCATGCAGACAGTTCCCTCAATCTATTTGCCAGTGGGACAGGAAAGGAAATGACTGATAGTGGTACAGGGTACCCTCAGCCACGCACCGTGTAATGGCTGGCGGAATATGTATGTAGATGTACCATTATTCTGCTGCGAAGCACTCCTTCCCTGTTTCAAAAATTCGTCCCGAATTTTCCCTTTGATTATCCTCTGCAACAGTCTCATAGGTCTACTCAAACAATTGTACATTGTGCCCATTGTACCAACTTCTTTGTTCATGAGAGCTATGTTACATTGTCTGTCTCTTTGTTTTCTAATTCTATACCACTATTATTAAGCTTAGGTTTGCTAAAACTTTTTTACAGTTACGCTACATTGTCTTATTTTCGTTTTTACAAGTTATACTAACTTTACAGTTTTCTTAGTCTACATTTCTTGGATTTAGTTAACCGCTCGATAGCTTTCTGATGTGTCAATAGGTCTGGAGAATGGATACATCTACGTCTGAGACAACGGTAAAGTACGCAAACTATCAGAAACATGGCAAGACCCGTGGCCGTAATGCTTGTGGTCATCACGTTTCGGAGTCGGATCTCTAGATATTGCTGAACTTTTTTTTTTCTGAAAGTCCATTTCCTCTATTTTTCCCAGAAAAAGTTGCACTTCGCGTGTCTGTGCGTCAGTCTGCACTTGTCTGACTGGACAAATGGTGATATTGTACAAAACTTCACTCCTGCATATTCTTTTAGCAATATCGGTCCCCTCTATTTGCTTCCCGACTCTAAGAGTCGCAACCAAATCCCCAGTATTTTCCATCTTACCGTACGTGATATCTCAGTGGGGATACCCTGTGGAAAAACATCCAAAGCCCAATCCTCTGTTTCCTGCAGCAAGAATCTATCTGCTTCTGTGTTTTGTGTCAGCTGGTATGTCTGAGCATCGATCTTCTGGATACTATCTGAAAAGGTTTTCGTTGAATCCTTATGACTCTCTGTACAGGTACTCAATTTTTCCCGGATAATTTTCGTTGAATCCTTATGTATCTGTGTACAGGTACTCAATTTTTTCCGGATAAACCTTGTGCCGTTTTGCTTCTAATAATGTCAGCTAACTATTGGGATGTCTCTGCCTTACTGAGAACCTCGTGGCACAACATGTATGTCTTTGCTTGCCACGCAGAGATTAATCGCATCGGACCAACTACTCATTGTCACGGTAGCCTTAACATAGGCAAAATGAATGCAGCTACGTCCTCTTTTGACTTCCCAGAAAAGGATGTTCTTAAGGGTCCTGCCGATGGATCAAGAGGACGAGGGCAGAGTATACGCACTACAGCCTTGGATTCCTTAGACCCTGATTGCAATTGCTGAACCACAGCTTGTGAAACCTCCTGCCTACGTAGCTCCCCTTTTTCCTACTGTTGCTAGGAATTCAACCCCGACAATACCTGTGCCTGATTATTTAAGCGGTAGCGGCACAACGCGTGTCTGGCATTTTGCGTAATTTACCACTGCTGTTTACTAAAACAAAATAAGAAAAGAGAAACTGCACTTCCAACACAGAAACAATAATTATACACTAATCCTCTCGGCGTATCAACGGGGCTCAAAACAATTCTGTGCCAAATTCCTGAATGGTCTACAAGTACTATAGATGAATGGCACAACCTTGGTATATGGCAATTAATGCTCTGACAGATTAGAAAACTTACACAACTTGTGTTAAATAAGTTTCCCTAATATTCATTCTAAATAATGACAAACCCACAGGTTCTTGAGGTTTAACGAATGCCTGCTTAAGGGTGCTACCGATGACTCTGGGATTTGACACGGCCCATATATGCCATCAACAAAGAAAAATTTCAGTCAACACACCACATTATGCCGGTACTGGTGGATGATGGTCGATTCTGTAGACGTATCTTCACTGTCAGCAAATTCTTAAGATGACAAGCCAATTCTGACACCTTTGTTGTGACCTGGGATCTGGAACTGCGTTGTGAACAGGCCAAGCATGGAATGTGGGTGAATGGCCCAGTTTACGGCTGGAGGCGTCAGTGACACAGTGGTATCTGCAGTCACATTTATTCATTGTGTAAGGTTTACAGAGAAACTAGCGCCTACAGGGCGGAGGTCAGCAGCCAGGCGTAGGAAGTGCTGATGCCTCATCATATGAGACATCACTGTGCAGCTCAATGACACGGCCGCATGCTGTGATTTGTCGCCTGCCCAAACATACCACAATGAGGTTGTCGTAAAGGCTAGGCCTTGATCATCCACTATGGATCGACTAAGACTGCAGCAGATGTTCTCAACTCAATCACGAGGCCGCGTGCAGAGATGGCAGCTTGGAGATAATCTGCAATGACCTGTGAATCAGAAGGGCTGGCTGCACACCAGTCTCCTCATCTGCAGTGACCCAGCAGATAGCAACACCAGACCACAGCTACAGTATGCATCAGGTTGGCTGCATCTCTGTGTTAAAATCAGCAAGTAGGGAGCAGGTAGACAATCATCGTTCAGCTTGTCGTGGGTTCAATGAAACTCAATAGATTGTCATTATCTCAGGTACTAGTGACACGGGCAGACTAACAACACGACTGAATGAGTGTCTGGGCACAGAAAGCCTCCTTATTGAAAGGCGTCTATTGCACAGTGGCGCTGAGTGTACGACCGCATTTGCTATCGTCTATCGGTTCACATCATCACTCCTTGCCTGGCTGCTGTAAATCAATAGTTCTGGGTCGCTGATTTCTGGTCTTTCTGGCTATGTTTGAGCTGGTGGTGGTGCTCTGGTGTTGAATTTGTTTAGTGTTACTTCACAATGCCTTGTTGCGAATCGCTGCAAGGTTTGCGTTTCTGCCTTCCTCACTCAAAAGTTGTGTGGCAATGCCCACTTCATTTCCTGACGCCTGTTACATCGGCGCTGCCCTGCGCGCGCCTGGTAGAACTTTGTAAACTTTAGACATGGACCATAAGAGTATTTTGCTGCGCAACAATATGTTATGTATATGTTTCAATTTCACTGTCATAGATGCGTGGTAGAAAGTATAAAGTATGTGTGTAATGGGTGGACTATATGGAGAAGTAGATGTTCGTACATTCATCCGTTTGTTTCAACCACGTTACCACGCACTAATGCTAGTATTAGGGAAAAAAACGTAGTTATTGGTAACTCGTGTAATCAGTAATACAGTCTTACGAAATAGTGATAACTCATAACAGTATTATCTTTTAAAAATAATTTAGTATCATGGCCAAATTACAATGAAATAATTTTTTCTTGTCCCTCAAAAAATGTCATTTTATGACTCAGGAGGTAATTGTTACCAGGTTGGGAGCAACTGCTCTAACGTTTGGCAGTGGCAGAATAACACTAGATGAAACGAAGCAGTTGGTGTTTTATTAGACAGTGATAATTCTCTCTCCCCTCCCTCCATCCCTACACACACACACACACACACACACACACACACACACACACACGTACACTCGTTTCTTTCTTTTGCATGATGAGCTGTTCTGGTTGGTAAGCTGGTATGCCCTCCATCACTACAAAATTTGATGAGCAATTTGCGTGATTTTTCCCTGTGTGTGATGAGCATCAGATATTTAGCTGGTTGGCGTCCTCCAGATGGTGCAATATTTCGGCAAGCTGACTTGTTGTAATGGAACTGACCATTGCTCCTATGTCATCGTCATATTATGCCATGCGGTACGCACATTAAATTTATGGCGTGATCAAATGGAAATAATTTTTGTAAATCTAGAAATCAAAAATATTCTCGTAGTTTTTCGTAACTAAAACTATTACATGAAAAGAGATACGATACACAATTTATTACTAAATTACTTTGAAATTGCAGTTATAAATTAAAACTATTACCATTATTTTTTATTTGTGTGGTTTATTCTGAAAACATTTGACAGGAAGTATTTAATTGTGAAAGAAACAAGGTGGATGTAAATGATCAATATATTCAAACAACTCTAACCCTCTTGTTATTGTGACTTTGTGGTTGATTTTTGTGTATGTTAGTTACAGTGTATCAGTGAGTTATGGTCTAGGGTCATTATGGATGTAGTTGGAAGATCTCCATTGAGATAATCAGTATTTAGTTGTTAATGGTGTGACATCTTTTATTTGAGATGATTCAGTTTGTGAGAAAACAAAAAACAATGAGAGAATAAAAGTTTATATTTTTCGAAGATCAAACGTTAACATGTTTTATTTGAGATGATTCAGTTTGTCACAAAATACTGAGAAAGTAAAGTTAATGTTTTTTCAAAGATCAACCGTCTGTAACTGGTCACTTCTTAGCACATATCTAAAAAATGACAACTTTACCTCCAGTATGCGTGGAATCAACGTTATTAGATGCTAAGCAACAACAAAAAGACATCGAAATTTGTAATTTAAGCAATGGGAATAAGTTACCATTCTTATCGGAGATTTGTTTAAAATTCAACCTCTCCCAGAGACCAATTTTTGGTAAAACAGTTTAGCAAACACAATAAAGATACAACTTACAATGTTTGTAATGATAATGAACTTTTATATAAAATTGTAGTTTTGTGAGCGGGTTAGACTATGGGTTCTACAGTCGAAATAGAAATTAATATAGATATTTATGAAATGATTTGCGAGTTGCACGAAGAAAATTAGTTAGAAAATAACATGTTCTGGTACTGTAAATTTCAGAAGATGGATAAATATTGCACTAATGGAGGTGAGAAGAATGGAATGAGACTGATAAATAAAGACCAATAATTAACCTCCAAACTGGGCTGTAAGTGTATAGATACGTGAGTACAGTTTTTTTTTTCAATTTATTCAGTGGAAAATTAGGAACAGTGGCGCGTACTGAGCAAAGATTTAAAGCAGAAATGGATGGGTGTGAGAACGTCATGGGCTTGGGATCAACGTCAAAACAATTAAACGAGTAAACAAAGGGCCTGGTCCAATAGAAGGGTGGTAATGAAATATGGAAGATACTTAACTAGGAATATATCAAACATTTAAAAACTTTCCTATAAAAAATCAAGGACCCGGAAATGCTTTGGAAGTAATGGGAGAATTAGTTGAACAAACTAAAAAACGTCTGGAAAAAAATTCATAAATTTGAGTCAAGA
The DNA here is from genome assembly GCF_023897955.1 of Schistocerca gregaria. Lineage (NCBI taxonomy): Eukaryota > Metazoa > Arthropoda > Insecta > Orthoptera > Acrididae > Schistocerca > Schistocerca gregaria. Next base: position 438,674,641 of record NC_064931.1, on the reverse strand, counting down.
CATAAAAGTAATTCACAGTGAAGTATGCAAAGTTATAAATAGAACAACAACTATAACTGTAGAATCCAGCAATAGTGTATAAGATGATTTTTTAAGAGTGTTGAGGGAAAAGAGAAAACGAGATTGTTGAAACAGAAACGTTAATAGCAGATAGTAATAAAGTAGAAGTTTATGGTAAGACTGTTGGGTACAAATTCAAAAATCTAATTGAACCACATACTATTTTCATAGTAGAACGTAACCCTTCAGTTAATTAAGTACAAGATGTTAATGGCTTGGTGAAGTAGTTAATGATAATGAAGAATATAGTTGTTTCTGTGTTTTGAAAGACGATTTTCTATTTGCAGAGAGTGAAAAGAGTTTGTGTGTTGTTGCTTGCATTGGTCACGAAATGAAATGTTGCTGTTGTGATCATCAGTCCAAAGACTGGTTTGATGCAGCTCTCCATGCTACTCTATCCTGTGCAAGCCTCTTCATCTCCGAGTAAACTGTATTCATCTATTGGTCTCCCTCTACGATTTTTACCCTCGAAGCTTCCCTCCAGTACTAAATTGGTGATCCCTTGATGCCTCAGAATGTGTCCTACCATTACTCCCCCCTTCTAGTCAGGTTGTGCTATAAATTTCTCTTATCCCCAGTTCTGTCAGTACCTCCTCATTAGATACGTCATCTACCATCTAATCTTCAGCATTCTTCTAGAGCACCACATTTCCAAAGCTTCTATTCTCTTCTTGTCTAAATTGTTCATCGTCCCTGTTTAACTTCCATACATGGCTACAGTCCATACAAATACTGCCATAAAGGGCTTCCTGACACTTAATCTATACTCCATGTTAGCAAATTTGTCTTAAGAAACTCTTTTCTTGTCATTGCTAGCCTGCATTTTATATCCTGTCTACTTCGACCATCATTATTTATTTTGATTCCCAAATAGCAAAACTCATCTACTAATTTGAGAGTCTCGTTTCCTAATTTAATTCCATCAGCATCACTTGCTTTAATTAGACTACATGCACATATCCTCGTTTTGCTTTTCTTGATGTTCATCTTATATCATCTTTTCAAGACACTGGCCATTTCGTTCAACTGCCTTTCCAAGTCCTTTCCTGTCTCTGACAGAATTACAATGTCATCAGAAAACCTCAAAGTTTTTATTTCATCTCCCTGGACATTAACTGCTAATCCAAATTTTTCTTTTGTTTCCTTTACTGATAGCTTAATATACAGACTGAATAACATGGGGGATAGGTTACAACCCTGTCTCACTCCCTTCTCAACCAATGCTTCCCTTTCCTGCCCCTCGACTCCTATAACTACTATCTGGTTTCTGTACAAATTGTAAATAGCCTTTCGCTTCTTGTATTTTACTCCTGCTACCTTTAGAATTTGAAAGAATATTCCAGCCAACATCGTCAAAAGCTTTCTCTGAGTCTAGAGATGCTACAACGAAGGTTTGCCTTTCCTGAACCTATGAGCTAAGAGATGCCATAGGGTCAGGATTGCCTGCTGTGTTCCTACATTTCTCCTGAATCCAAACTCATCTTCCTCGCGGTCGGCTTCTGCCAGTTTTTCTATTCTTCCGTAAAGGATTCGTGTTAGTATTTTGCAACAGTGAGTTATTGAACTAATAGTTCGCTAGTTTCACACCTGTCAGCACCTACTTTCTTTGGAATTGGAATTATTATATTCTTCTTGAAGTCTGAGGGTATTTCGTCTGTCTCGTACATATTGTTCATCAGATGGAAGAGTTTTGTCACGGTTGGCTCTCCCAAGGCTATCAGTAGCTCTAGCGAAATGTTGTCTGCTTCTGGGGCCTTGTTTTGACTTAAGTCTTTCAGTGCGTTGTCAAATTCGTCACACATTATCACATCTCCCATTTCATCTTCATGTATGTCCTCTTCCATTTCCATAGTACTGTCGTTAAGTGCATCTCCCGTCTATAGACCTTCTATGCTCTCCTTCCATCTTTCAGCTTTCCCTTCTTTGGTTTGGACTGATTTTGCATCTCATCTCTTGACATTCGTACAGCTGCTTTTCTTTTCTCCAAAGGGTTCTTTAATTTTTCTGTGGGTGATATCTATCTTTTACCTAGTGAAATATGCTTCTAAATACTTAAATTTGTCCTCTAGCCATTCCTACTAAGCCATTTTGCACTTCCTGTCGATCTCATTTTTGAAATGTTTGTATTCATTTTTGCCTCCTTCACTTACTACATTTTTATATTTTCTCCTTTCATCAATTAAATTCAATATTTCTTCCGTTACCCAAGGATTTCTAGTAGCTGTCGTCTTTTTACCTACTTGATCCTCTGTTGCCTTCACTACTTCATCTCTCAGATCTACCCATTGATCTTCTATTGTATCTCTTTCCCCCTTCTTGTCAATCGTTCCCTAATGCTCTCTCTGAAACTCTCTACAAATTCTGGTTCTTTCAGTTGATCCAGGTCCCACCCCCTTAAATTCAAACCTTTTTGCAGTTTCTTCCGTTTTAATCTACTGTTCATAACCAATAGATTGTGGTCAGAGTCCACTTCTGCCTCTGGAAACGTCTTGTTCCTAAATCTCTCTCACCATTATATAATCAATCTCAAACCTTCCGGTGTCTCCAGGTCTCTTCTACGTATATAACCTTGTTTCATAATTCTTAAACCAAGCGTTAGTTATTAAACCATGCTCTGTACAAAATTCTACCAGGCGGGTTCCTCTGTCATTTCTTTCCTCCAGTCCATATTTACCTAGTGCTTTTCCTTCTCGTCCTTTTCGTACTATCGAATTTCAGTCCGTAATGACTATGAAATTTTCGTCTCCCGTAATTATCTGAATAATTTCCTTCATCTCATCATACATTTTCTCAATCTCCTCCTCATCTGGGGAGCTAGTTGTCATATAAACCTGTACTAGTGCGGTTGTGTGGGCTTCGTGTGTCTCTTGGCAACAATAACGCGTTCATTATGCTGTTCGAAGTAGCTTATCCGCATTCCTTTTTTTTTTATTCATTATGAAACCTACTCCTGCATTACATCTATTTGATTTTGTATTTATAACCCTGTATTCACCTTACCAGAAATCCTGTCCCTCGTGCCTGTGAACTTCAGTAACTTCCACTATATCTAAGCTTAAACCATCCATTTCCCTTTCTAAATTTTCTAACTTACTTGCCCGGTTAAGGGATCAGACATTCTACGCTCCAATCTGTAGAACGCCAGTTTTGTTTGTCCTGATAACGATGTCCTCCTCAGTAGTCCCCTCCTTGAGATCCGCACACTGGGCTATTTTACCTGTAGAATATTTTACCTAAGTTGGTTCCTTCATCATTTAACCATATGGGAGAGCTGCATGCCATCAGAGAAAATTACAGGAATAGTTACCCTTTGCTTTGAACCGTTCAGAGTACCAGCACAGAAAGTCCGTCTGGTTGTGCTACAAGACCGGATCAGTCCATCATCCAGACTGTTTCCCCTGCAACTACTGAAAAGCCTGCTGCCCTCTTCAGGAACCACAGGTTTGTCAAGCCTCTCAACAGACATCCCTCCGTTGTAGTTGCATCTACGGTTCGGCTATCTGTATAGTTAAGGCACTCAAGCCTCCCTACAAACGGCAAGGTCCAGGTTCACAGGTGAGGGTATGAAATGTAGGCGTGCTACAATGAAGGCGAAAACATTAAGTGATTTGACTAGAAAAAATGAAGATTCAGCATTAGTACCTAATAACTGATGAGAAGTTGAAACTTGCAAACGATCTACGTGGAGAGGATTATTTCACATTTTCAGATATATCTCTTTTCGTGAAAAGCTTTCATGATTTTGTGGTCACTTACAACTGGTGACAATTGATCAAAATGAATTTGGTTGTGAGTTTAGAAAGAGTACCTATGTGTTTGCAGTAATGCTCCAAGTAATGAAATGTTTACAACGCTACTGGTACCTGACTTTTACGCAAAATTTTATAATCGTAACTCGCAAATTTCAATGTAGAATTCCAATGCCAATGCTGTAATAAATTTGCACGTACGGTAGTTTTTACAATGAATATTTTAATAATGATCTTTTAATTGTAATGGAGGGAAGAATGTTACTCAGTGAAACCAAAATCATTGCACAGTTTTGGTTTACCAGTAGACTTAAAAGAAAAATTGAAATTAAGACGTAACAGTAACATTAATTATTGTTGTGGTAAGTGTGACAGGAAAATTATTTTTGATTCTGACTTTGAAAAGGAAAAGTTGCAAACATATGCTACATGATAGGCTACGAAGACTTCTAATAGGTTGGTAAGTTGCGCAGAAAGCAAAAGTGATGTAGAAATATTCTCCCTTATTGAGAGCCTGAAGACTTTGCTAGATTATTAGCTGCAATTGAAAAGTTTTAAAGTACTTACTGTTGGAGAAAAAGGTGTTACATCCACACAAGTTTGTGTTCACAAGTGAACAAATTTTCTTGGCTTATTTGTTACGTGGACTCGAATTTTTGACTGTGACACAGGTATATTAGATTCTCTCACCTGGCGTGAAGTCTCATGCGACTCGAAAAAACGCAGGTGTCTTCTTAATATGACAAGGGTAAAAGAACGGATTAGCAAAATTACAGACCAATATCTTTAACATCGATTTGCTGCAGAATTCTTGAACGTATTCTCAGGTCGAACATCTAAAAATTTCCTTGAAGCTAAAGCTTCTGTCCACGAATCAGCACAGTTTTCGAAACCATCTCTCACATGAAACTCAGCTTACCCTTTTCTCACACGATATCCTGGGAACCATGGCAGATTCCATATTCCTATATATCCGAAATCATTTGACATTGTGTATACTACTGAGAAGGTACCGTCTACTTCCTCTACGTATATGCTGACTGTTATTCAATTACAAACGTGGATATACTCTTATGGAAAGGCTCACTAAATTATGTGATACAAGAATCAGTATAACCCTAGTGCAAACTGATCCTGAAATTATTTAATAAAGCAATGGTTAATGCAAGAATGGCAAGGAACGTCACGTGCGGTCAATGAAACAAATACCTCTTCCTCTTATACCCATGAAATTACTCTGATATCTTAATACAGTCTTTGTTCTCTTTATTAAAACAGTGATTATTATGAGTGTTCACTTTCTCTCTCTGGATTAATACACTCCTGGAAATTGAAATAAGAACACTGTGAATTCATTGTCCCAGGAAGGGGAAACTTTATTGACACATTCCTGGGGTGAGATACATCACATGATCACACTGACAGAACCACAGGCACATAGACACAGGCAACAGAGCATGCACAATGTCGGCACTAGTACAGTGTATATCCACCTTTCGCAGCAATGCAGGCTGCTATTCTCCCATGGAGACGATCGTAGAGATGCTGGATGTAGTCCTGTGGAACGGCTTGCCATGCCATTTCCACCTGGCGCCTCAGTTGGACCAGCGTTCGTGCTGGACGTGCAGACCGCGTGAGACGACGCTTCATCCAGTCCCAAACATGCTCAATGGGGGACAGATCAGGAGATCTTGCTGGCAAGGGTAGTTGACTTACACCTTCTAGAGCACGTTGGGTGGCACGGGATACATGTGGACGTGCATTGTCCTGTTGGAACAGCAAGTTCCCCTGCCGGTCTAGGAGTGGTAGAGCGATGGGTTCGATGACGGTTTGGATGTACCGTGCACTATTCAGTGTCCCCTCGACGATCACCAGAGGTGTACGGCCAGTGTAGGAGATCGCTTCCCACACCATGATGCCGGGTGTTGGCCCTGTGTGCCTCGGTCGTATGCAGTCCTGATTGTGGCGCTCACCTGCACGGCGCCAAACACGCATACGACCATCATTGGCACCAAGGCAGAAGCGACTCTCATCGCTGAAGACGACACGTCTCCATTCGTCCCTCCATTCACGCCTGTCGCGACACCACTGGAGGCGGGCTGCACGATGTTGGGGCGTGAGCGGAAAACGGCCTAACGGTGTGCGGGACCGTAGCCCAGCTTCATGGAAACGGTTGCGAATGGTCCTCGCCGATACCCCAGGAGCAACAGTGTCCCTAATTTGCTGGGAAGTGGCGGTGCGGTCCCCTACGGCACTGCGTAGGATCCTAAGGTCTCGGCGTGCATCCGTGCGTCGCTGCGGTCCGGTCCCAGGTCGACGGGCACGTGCACCTTCCGCCGACCACAGGCGACAACATCTATGTACTGTGGAGACCTCACGCCCCACGTGTTGAGCAATTCGGCGGTACGTCCACACGGCCTCCCGCATGCCCACTATACGCCCTCGCTCAAAGTCCGTCAACTGCACATACGGTTCACGTCCACGCTGTCGCGGCATGCTACCAGTGTTAAAGACTGCGATGAAGCTCCGTATGCCACGGCAAACTGGCTGACACTGACGGCGGCGGTGCACAAATGCTGCGCAGCTAGCGGCATTCGACGGCCAACACCGCGGTTCCTGGTGTGTCCGCTGTGCCGTGCGTGTGATCATTGCTTGTACAGCCCTCTCGCAGTGTCCGGAGCAAGTATGGTGTGTCTGACACACCGGTGTCGAAGTGTTCTTTTTTCCATTTCCAGGAGTGTACTTGTTGGGAAAATCGTCATTGAAAGGGGATGTCCTTTAAAAATACACAGTTATTTTGGAGTTAGCAGGTGAAAACAGATTTACGTTTAACTGACAAATTGTTTGACAATTCAAATCCACAGCATCAGCGATAAGGAATTCTATGAAGTTAAAAGTTGGTCTCTTACTCAATGAAAGCTATTGTCACACGATGTCGAGCAGTGGGATCTGATTGTTATATCCATCAGTACCACAAGCATGCAATCTTAAAAACATTCACATGCAATTAGTGCTGCACTGAGTGTGCGCCCAGCAGTACGTAATATCATAGGCAAGTTAAGCAAACGTATCGCCTTTGAGCATCTATAGGAAATTGACAAATAAACATGGACTAACAGTTCCATTGGTGGAATCCTTTGATAACCCACATACACATGGGCACCACAGAGATGAATGCATTTAAGTTTTCAGTCGATTTTTAGGCATACAGAATATACTACCGATCAATTAGCAACACACAACAAGGAGGTACACTGCCGATTCTTGGCCAGATAGAGGCATGTGCGCTACTATCATTTCAGGGGCGGGGTAGTGGACTGAACGATTGCAAAGAACTACGTGAAATTATCAAATTGGATGATATTAACTAAACTGCAGATCTTTGCATACAGACGCTTCATGTAATAGATTACAGGGTAATCACATGATCAATGCCAAGCAAATAACCTAACGCAAATATCGGAAACACGGGGCCGTAAATCACTTACAGAAAAAAGGATGCTAAAACTGATAAATTTTTTAATCGAAACGGGGACAGTCTCAGTAACATTCATTGAAGCGAAGTAGAATTGCAAGTGAAGTCACATAAACAGCTCGGCTACGCAAACCTACCGCACGACAAATAGCGGGCAAGTATTGGTGGACAGTACTCACAAAAAAAACTCTGCAAAATTCTCACACAAAATTTCTATCGCTTCGCTCATATTCACTTACTCAACCTCAACACGTAAGGGAGATCACACGAGAACGTAATTTGGCCAGTGTTAATATAACACACTGTTAACTGGTACATGTAGTTGAACATTACTTACAAAGAAAAGGCCACAAATTCAATAAAATTTCTACTCAAAATGGTTACAGACTCAATTATATTCAGTCGGAAAAACCTTTACTGTCAGAAAACCACTCGAAAATATTATTTTCACGTACAAGGGAAGGCCACAACGTTGGGACCACGGATTTGATTCAAACTTTGTACACCTTTAGCATGCCTTAATATGAAAATAGTAATGTGCATTACTCTGGCAATCCCGAGAAAATAATAAGAGAAGTTTTACGTGTCTATATGTAACTGATGAGTCTGCGTTCAAGTGCCGGGCGTTTGAAGTCATTGTGGTAAAGTTATAAGCGTTCACGCTATGCAAGAGGGTTGTAGACGAGGCAGCGGTTCGAATACCGCTGATTCTTAGTTTTTACTGTATATATTTTTCGTCAGTGGTCACATTATTTAATTTATGGCATTTGAGAGGTAATATAATGAAAAAACCCGCTTGCATTTTCATGAAGTTGTAGTGAATTTCGTATGTTATTTGACTATTTACTATTTGTGATTCAGTTTTCAAGGACGAGGGACCTCTATAAATCATGATGCCAATGATGTGATTCACAATCAGTAGTATAGTAGGTCCTAATGTGCCAGACTAAAAGAGTAATGTACAATTACTCGTCCGATGTGCTCTCGACACCACACGTTGCAAGATGGTTTTTGTCACAGAGACATGGAAAACATAAATTGAATCTTCATGCCAATAAAACATGTTTCTTTTCATTTTATTACCTCTAAAATGTGATACAAATTAAATAATATGACAAGCGATGAAAAATAATTAAGATTTAGCGGAAGTCGAAGCCTAGCCTCATACACATTCGTCTCAACATGCTCATACGTTGTTCACTTTTTTAATTTAAAGAACTACTTTCTGAAGTAGAAAAAGCACACACCAAAAATTTACAGTAAAAACTTAAACAATATCCTTACGGTTACTACAATACATCACGGTCAACAGAGTCTTCTTTCTTATACAGGGAGAGTCACCTAACATTACCGAATATATCCAGCGGTAACGTTAGGTGACTCACGCTGTATTGACCAATGCCCATTCTTTCAAATATAATTTTTAACATGTTACCGAACTTTTTCTTGTGATTCGAATATCTTATAATTTTGTGGCACTGACACAGCATATGTCCCTTGAACTCTATGGTGCTGTCGGATCCTAGTTTGTTAGTGGCGTAATTAACACAATTTCCCAGCAACCAGTACACAGCGTGCTTCAGGCCTGTGTATGAATGACAGCGATATACTCTCAGGGGATATCCATGTAATCAGAGTTATTTGCTATCGGATCCACTTCCAACTATTCATGTGACAGCTGCAAGTGTATCTGTGAATTATTGTGTCAACTAGATGGCATTTTTAAATAAATTTCTTTCACAGAGTCCGACTGCGGACAGTCTTTCATTGGTGCTAACTATGTTGTTAACTGTCTTGTACCATGACATTTTTATATTAGACGGGAACACATCACAACTAATGTTTTTTCAAATGTCAGTCCTATCAATGTTTGGGAACTTTCGTTCTATTTTGTTCTTTCCTTCGCTTTTCTTTCGTTCCCGCATTATGGCTCTTGATGTTAAGTGTCGTGACTGTCTGATTTCGGCACTTACGTAACTGAAGTCAACATAGAAAACCTTCACATGCTGTAAACGACTGTTGATATTCTGCACGTCAATCGGGGGAAGCAGGCTTCGAGGTTTAATGATCTCGAAAAGTTGGCTGGTTATGCTTTCTCGCGAGTCTCTTATTAAATTAACTTACCCTTTCATAAAAAGTGTAGAGGCTTTATCCGTGATATCAGTTAATCCTAGTCCACCATGTTTAGGATAAAAAGCGGCTACTTTAGCAGGTACTCTGAACACTTCGCCTTTCCACAAAAAGTTTGTGATTTTGGACATTATTCTCCTCGCTATCGTTCTCGGTAATGGAAATAGTTTGGCAGTATAATAAGGTTTAGCAAGGATGGATGAGTTGATATACTTTCTTCTTTGAACTTGGTTCATATATAGAGTTAAATTCTCTATAATGGCTCCTTGCATTTATCTGCTGCAATTGTCCAGTTTAAAGCCGTTATTTTCATGGGGCATGCTGTCAGGGCGATCCCAAGCGTTTTATGTTGTCGGAATAATTTTGCCCACTCGATGTTGATATTATCAAAACCTCTGAGATTTAATAACTTACTTTTTTCGTTTGCACTGGGTCCAGATGCTCTGCAGACGTATCAGTCACTGTTGCTAGCGTGATTACCTCTTCATTATTCCTTATAATGACCCCTATATCGTCAGCATAGGCTCTTATAATTGTTTTATTTCCTGATAATGTTAATTAAGCCTTTTAATCTAGCATAGACATGTCGGAGGAAAGGTACCAGTGAAATGGCAAAGAGCGACATGGTCAGAGGACTTCCTTGAGGAACACCTTGTTTTATTTGTATCAGCATGGATCGTTGACAATTCACCGCTATTTTTGCATTTATTCCCGTTGCTATGTTCTTTATCAACTGTATGACCCTATCGTTGGAACCTATTATCTTCAACATCTATAGAATATATTCATGATTTACTACATCGAAGGCTTTATAAAAATCTAAAAAAATCACTCTTTATATTTTTTACAGACGTTATTGCAATGGTATCCCTGAATTCTGATAGATTTTGAAAAATAGTTCTGCCTTGCACGCAGTTCTGATGTTTAGTAATAATTTTATCTCTAAGGCATGAGATTCTCTTGTTTACTATACTAGCTATTAATTTATAATCAGAATTCAGCAGTGAAATTGGACGAAAATTATTTAAATATTTGTGTTCGTTATTTTTTGGCACAAGAACGATTTTACTCTCCTTAAACTCGGCCGCAATCGTTTTACCCTGAATAACCTCATTTACAATGTCCGTGATTTTTGCACCCACTAATGGCCAATAACGGATGGAAAACTCTGCTGACAGACCATCTGGTCCTGGGGATTTTTTTGGTGGTGAGGCGCACAGTATCATACACGTCCTCTTCACTGACTACCTCGATGAAATTTTCGTTGTCATCTTCTGTCATCTGTGGGGCTAGGGTGTCAAGGAATTCTTCCAAGGATGCATCACTACTTTGATTTACAGAATATAGCTCGCAGTAATAGCGATAAATCTCGTCCATGATATCCTGCTGGGTTCTGAGAATCGTACCGTTTTTTGTTCGAATTTCATCAATACAAGTCCTCCTTTTCGTATGCTTCACTAAATGATACAGGGAAGTAGTTTCGTCTTCTGACACCGAAGACACTTGAATGGTTTGAAAAGTACGTAGGAATGGTTTCTACTTTAGTCACGGAAGTTTCAAGATATTTAGAAATATATAATCTATTAATCCTGCTACGAGATGTTGCCGTGACATAATTGAACTCAACAATGGAGGGGTATTTGATTTCCCATGTATCCTTTAGCTCTAAACCAGTAACTAGTTGTTTTAGTTCACTTGAGAAATTAAAATTAGGTAACTGATCTTTTCGATTTAAAACACAACTAAAATCACCTCCAAGTAACAACTGTCTTTGATTTTTCCTCAACAAGTATATCACCGCACCTTTGAAGAAACGTGCCCTGTCACCTAGGTGAGAACTTCCTGAAGGGGCATGCCAGTTGATGATAGTCGCATCATAGATATTTAGTCCTATTCCCCTTCCGGTTTGCAGTCGTTCAACCTCACGTACTGGAATCCACCAAAACAGCGGTTCCAACACTTGTTTCGTGACACATTTATGTAGCTGACATAACCAGGAATTACTAAATCCGACATTAGAACTTCTTCTAACAAGGCAATATCAGTCGCAGATTCATACAACAATTCCGTAAGTGCCGATAATTTCAAACCGGAAGTAATTTTATTTATGTTTATAGTGATGACAAAATAAGATTGCGTCATTGCGCTGTCACTATCCAGTTGTTTTGATGAACTAATTTAGTTTCCTGTGGTTCAGGGTTCAGCTAAACTATTAAGTTTTCTCGGAAGGCTGAACATGGAATCCATTCGGTTTATTAGTTACTGTCCCGTTTTTTGTACCGCTAGCAGACTGATATCCTTGTAAACTTTCTGGTTTTTTCCTGCAGTAATTCGTATAGGACCGTTTCCAGCGGTTCGTACCGAACCTTCTTTGGGCTTGGGTCGCCCTTTCCGAATTTTCCCTTTCCTTGGTAACGATCTACAATCACATTTGTTGGCGTTTTTATTTTACTTCGCGGCTCATCTGGAACAGCAGCAGACACTTTCGCAATTTCTGTTGCTGGCGCCTGCCCTGCGGTGTTGACCGTGATTTCATTTTGGCCACCACTTCCTTGTTCTTTATTAATTTCACTTACTTCCTGATCGAGGGCAACAAATGGAGACGGCAGTTTTGCAACCTCTCCCTGAATTTGTTTACTAACAGATAGCTACTGATCTTTGCAATCAGCTACTTTACCTGTTGTTTCTTGCAAATTAATACTGACTACACCCCCTTCATTTTCTAGTACCGTATGTTTATTATCTTTATGTTCATCAGTTTCCATTCGCATTCTGCCTTCCGGCTCCTCTACCTCCTCATCGCACTGTATTTGCTTGGGAACTGAGGGAGTCATACAGGACAGCTCGTCCTCTGAACAACTATCAGTTGTCTCCAGAGGTCGTTTTTCCGGTTGCATTTCGGTTTCACGAGTTGTGGTAACAGGGGGAAGCTGACTGAAGTTGACTGTTGTCGTGAAGGGGGACATCTGCTTGGCCCGCTACGTTAACATCCTCAACCAGTTGATCCGGGCTGTTCTTTGGTAAGTTTCTGAAGCGGTATCAAATTACTTTTAAGAACAACAGTTCGCCGCGTACATTCCTGTCTGAAGTGGCCAGTATCGTTACATACACGACATGTAGCTTCCTGATCTGCATAAACAATTAGTGCCTTATAGCTACAAAGAGTTATGTGAGACGGAATATTTGTCTTAACGTCCTTCCTTACACAGCTTACCCCGTTGAAACATTGCAGTTTAAAGCGAGGCGACCATCTTTCATTTGCAACTGATTTAACATCCCCGTAGTTTGAAAGAGCTTCCTTAATCTTATCATTTTCAATTTTAATGGAGAGATTCAAGACACGAACGGGTTACACATTACTTACAAAGAAACCACTTCAAATTAACCACAAAACTGGTCTGGCACCAATCGTATTCATCTATTAGTCTTGCAACGTAACAAATCACAAATTTGTGGTAGGTTCCTATGGGATCAAACTGCTGAGGACATAGGTCCCTAGTTTTGCACACTACTTAATCTAACTTAAACACACATGCCCGAGGGAGGACTCGAACCCCCGACGGGGGGGAGCCGTGTGAACCGTGGCAGGGCGCCTATGACAGCAAGGCTACCCCAAAGTGTAATTGAGCCACACTTAAGCTAGAACTCGACTAATGACGGGAACACGTGCCCAGGTCCCACATACAAACAAATACCCTTAATTTTAACAAAAGTCAACAAAAATGATATTATCCAATCAACATCACGAAATTTTATACCTGTTCCAATGTTTCACATCCTCGCTAAAGTTAAATTAAGGCATAAACTGATGGTTCACAATCGACCTGGATATTCGCATCTAAGTCCACCTTTTGTCATTTAATCAACCCAAATAATAATTAGTACATCTCTCGATGTTTCTCTGACCATGTAGATCCTGAAAGTCAAATTATAAACGTTTTCAATAGCAAAATAGCACATACCTTTCTTTTTACGTTTACGCGAGGAGCGCCGGTGGGACGTTCTCCAGCCAGCCGGACAACTGCAGTATGGTGGGATCGGAGGGACAAAGGTTCCTCGCTCAAACTCAATGAAGGGATTAGGTTCCTCATTGGCTGTGACCAACCTGACATCTCTAAACATGGTAACTCCGTTAATTTTGGGTGCTAACTTCCCTCTGTTGGGTTTTCTCGCATAGGTTAAGTTGGTGCAACCACATTCTACTCCCGCTCTCTATGGTTAGCCATAAGCTTATCTATTTTCACCTCATTTGCACTCTCATGCCTATAAATAAGTAGGAATGGAAACAGAGGTAAGGAAAAGGCGTGTGACATATAAAACACACAGATGGGTCCGTTTACTGCTCAAAAGGCTTAGTATGCCAATGTAAAGAGAAGACGGTCGTTCATATACCGCCTATTAATTCCAAGTTAGGATCGTGTGAACAAAGTAAACGGAGAGGAACTTAAAGTTCCGCTTCACTGTTAGCGAAGAGACTATCATGTGGAATAGGTTCCCAGATACTTAAGGAGCTTGAAGACTTCTTAAGTAACAGAACCCATCACGTTGTTCTCGACGGAGAGTGTTCATGAGAGACAAGGCTATTGCCAGGAGTGCCCCAGGGAAGTGTGGTTTGCACCGCTGTTATTTTCTATGTACATAAATAATCTGGCGGACAGGGTGAGCAGGAATCTGCGGCTGTTTGCTGATGATGCTGTGGTGTACGGAAAGTCGTCATCATTGAGTGACTGTAGAAGGATACAGAATGACTTAGACAACATTTATAATTGGTTTGATGAATGGAAACTAGCTCTGAATGAAAAAAAAGTTAACTTAATGCAAGACGAGTAGGAAAAACAGACGTTTTATGTTTGAATACAACATCAGTAGTATGCTAACTGAGACAGTTACGTCGATGAAATATCTAGGCATAACGTTGCCAACCGATATGAACTGGAACGAGCATATAAGTATTGCAGTAGGGAGAATCTTGAGAAAGTGTGGTTCATCTCCAAAGAGGACCACATAGTAGGACACTAGTGCAAATCGTTCCTAAGTAGTGCCGGAGTGTTTCCGATCTGCACCAGATCGGACTGAAGGAAAACATCGAAGCATTTCAGAGGTGGGCTGCTAGATTTGTTACCAGTAGCTTCAAACGACATGCAAGTATTGCAGAGGTGCTTTATTGCAGAGGTGCTTAGAGAACTCAAATGGTAATCCCTGCAAGGAAAGCGACGTTCTTTTCGAGGAACACTACTGAGAAAATTTAGAGAACCGACATTTAAAGCTGACTGCAGAACGATTCTACTGCCGCTGAAATACATTTCGCCTAAACACCACGAAGATAAGGTAAGAGAAATTAGTGCTCGTACGGAGGCGTATAGATAGTCGTTTTTCCCTCGCTCTGTTTGTCAGTGGAACCGAAAAGGGAATGACTAGTAGTGGTACAGGAAACCCTCCACCACGCACCGTACGGTGGCTTGCGGAGTGTCTATGAAAATGTAGATGTAGAATGTAGATCACACACTACAAGTAATGATTTTTCTAAATACTATATTATCGTTACTACCACGTTCTCTTGGAGCTGATTAGTGATTTTCGATCTTTCAAATATTAAATGCTTTTGTTTTATTTAGCTAAACTGTGTGCTTTTCTAATGAATGTATGTAGTGTCCTATATGAAATTTTCTCGGAGTAATTTGCACAGTTATGTCCATTATTGGAAAGACAAGGAGTTGATTAGTTTGGTTTCTACTGGACTGCTGTAGTAATAGTTATTGATAGATAAACTAGTACGAAAGAAATTGGCGACAATACTAGAAGCGAAATCAGAATGGAAGTGTTCTTCCTGAGAATAAGCTATTTTCAGTCATTCCACGTATAGTCATTGTAGAACAACTTTATGAGAAATCAGTATACTCCTTTCCTGATGTGTGTGAAGTAGGTGATGCTGCTGGAATTGTAATTTGTACTAGGGGGATGAGAAAGTGAATATTATGCTACTGTCATGACGTTTCTATGAGGTAAGCTTATTGGTGTTGATGGAGTTCTGTAGTGAATTGTAAGGTAAGGAGAATAAGTTACGAGAAGGGAAGATTTGTGGAAATATGTCAGGACTTTACAGTGATAACGAGGATTACAATTTTATGGATTATGTTGATGTATAGTGGAGAAATATGATGTTGACTTAGGAAGCAACTCGTTAGGGACTCCGTGTCATGGACGCTCATGAAATCTTATGGTATTGAGTCATGGTCAAGCATTTGTAATTTGAGAAAGCGTTTCACGAAAAATGTAAAATAAATTTTAGATTAGTTGAATTTGCAGATGTGAAAGTATGGAATAATATTAATGCAACTGAATATTATATAAAAAGAAATATTTACCATCCATGCTAAGCAAACGAAAGTCATCGAAGCACAGTAAAAACCAAACACTGTAGGCAAATTGTAATTTACGGTGAGATAATAATTAGAGATTTGAAGTCACAATTACTTGAGAAATGAGAAATATGATTAAAAATATGGGCTGTAATTGAAAAATACCTACATATTATTGCTTCCGATAGAAAAATACTTTTGCAGGAAATAATATTAAGTGTACTATCTACGAGGGTTGCGCAGAACGCAATGCACCCCATTTTTTTCCTTCAACAATTCTTTATTGAAAATAATGAGAATTACACGATAGAATGGTGTTTTATCTACATACCTCGTTTTTCCACGTAATCTCCATCCCGTTCTAAGGTTTCCTCTAGCACGAAACAAGAGCGTGTATGTCCTATCAGTACCAATCCTTGTCGTGGTGGCGGGGCCAGTGCTTCACTGTGTGAAATGTCTTTCACGGACGGGATCCTTTAATGTCCCAAACGACTAGAAGTCCGAGGGAGCTAGGTCAGGTGTGACAGCCGTGGATGGTCTCCCCAACCGCCTTCTTATGACCTCACCCTCTGTGCTCAGCAACTAACTGTAGTTCTGTCCATAGCAGATGCTCTATACACTTTGCACAAGCGCTTGTGAATATTTCCCACAGTTTCTTTCTCTGCAGTGAGAAATTCAATGACAGCATGTTGCTTGTAACGTACATCACCTACAGACGCCATTTTGAAACTTTCCTGCAGCTGCGATATCTGCCGGAAGTGGCAGAAACTTGGTGGTCTCACTCAGGAGACTTCAAATAACACATACGTTACGTTTAGCATTCGTAGCATTGATTCCGGGTGAGGAAAAAAAATGGAGGATTACTTTCTGGGCCACCCTCTTACTTCCATTCTGTCTCTGTTGAGAAAATTTTGCTCGTAAAATCTGTGTCTCGTTGAAAGTTACTATATTACCCGAAAATGGAGTATGCAATTTACTGTTTTTTCCTGTAAATTTTACTTCAAGGTTTTTCATTAGATACGCTTTGTGTTTCGCCCTGTTTAGTTTCACGTAAAGATGTGCACATGTGATTTTGATGCAATTATCAACGTTATTATGCTTCCTCAACCATTTTTGGACATACCTGAATAATACTGTACTACAATGAAATGTATTTTTTGTCATATTCCCACTAACTTAAAAACCTTTCGGAAAAATGGTGTTATTTCATGTAATTTACGGTTTTTTGTACTGTGTTATTTAACGGAAATGTTGTCACATGAGTTTGGATGTGTTTGGGAGCTGTTTCGCTATATTTATAGACATTCGAATCTGTTTGGTTAAAGAGTTATTGTAAGATGGTTCAAATTGATTAGTCACTGTTGTCACATTGAAGAGTTACATTCAGCTTTTGAACTGTTATGGAAGAAATGAAATTCTTTTGAAATCTGATAAGTAAAAACTTTTAAGATAAAATTTCATGAATGTTAACAAAATTTAACTAATTCTACCAGTGACGGTTTGCAATGAATGACAGTTAAAAGATAAACCGTTTTGCCCGCCACTGGACCTAGCGGTTCTAGGCGCTTTTGCCTGGAACCGCGCGACCGCTACGATCGCAGGTTTGCATCCTCCCTCGGGCATTGATGTGTGTGATGTCCTTAGGTTAGTTAGGTTTAAGTAGTTCTAAGTCTAGGGGACTGATAACCTCAGATGTTAAGTCCCATAGTGCTCAGAGCCATTTGAAAAACCGTTTTCCAGACCACATAGTTAAGGCAAGCCCCCAAGAAATAAGTCTTGAAGTGGCGGAGGGCTCAGTATTCAATGATCCAGACGACCAATGCGGGACAATATATTTCTAATAGCTGGTTGCATAGTAACAGGAGAGAGGAAGCCAATTAGTCAGCAACGTGGGAGATGCGGTGAAGAAGAGCAACGATTTGTGAGGCGAATAAAGATATTAATCTCAACGGCAAAGAGGGCGGATGAGTCATTCTCTCGTGAGAGCAATATCTCAGCGGTAGTAAAGATGGAGTGGATGGACCTTAGATCTAGCGGAAGAGGCAATCCAGCAAGCAGAACAAAAATCCATGTCGCGTCTTACTTGCAGCAAGCGGATTCGTGCTCAGCGTCTGTCTGCAAAAAGTCAATAGCGTCCGTTACCATATGTTCACCTATAAAAGATGACTGTCCCCATATTGTGCGGTCTGTTACAACTAATCTGTCGATTCGATCACAGATGTAACATCCCACGAAAGTTTTAACACGCCTTCCTAATTTACTTTCAACCAAGACATGGCGGTAGACACTGAATGGAAAAGTATTCCAGGAAGTAAACAAGCCTTCACCATTGGAACCAGTGGTGTCACTCGGCCAACTGTTCTGGAGAGCCTAGAACATCATCTAAGGACAAATCTGAGCTTCCTAGAACTTCTGGCATAAGGCCTAAGCAGAAACATCTGCTAGACACATTCAATAGCAACACGTTACTAAAGACTGAGTAACTAAAGCAGTTGACTGGTGTGTTAAACAGGCACAACAAACTTATACTAGCTATTCAGGAAACTATATAGGGAAACTTCTTATTTTTATTACATTTTCCTTTTTTCATTGAGTTACTGGACAGTGTGATTGGGGATTCATCTCAGAATCATAGGCACTGAACCTTAATCCAGGCAAGGACTACTAGAACACCCCAATAATAATATTTAGGCTTCGTTGTCAGCAAAAATTACACAGAAATAGCCCTTGTCAAATGACAAAGGCTGTGTTTTGTCATGAAAACATTTGGGAAAGGATGTTCGTGCACTACCGCCCTATCTTTGAACTACAATAACTAAGGGCAAGAGTGGATTCTGTCAAATTCGATTAATGGAAATGGTGAGTCTTGGCATGGCTATCTACATGGCACTGAAAACACGAAAACGAGCTAGGAATGTCTCTGTAATGAACTTTTCAGTTACCAAACTATATGCATTTTCTATTTTTTCTTAGTTAATAAATTGTAGCACTTGTTTCAGATACAATGAAGAAGCTGATATTCGATTCTGAGCTCTGGGAATGGCATAAGGAGAAGCAGAGGAAGCCCAGTACTGTAACGAAGCCCCAGTGGATGTGTTGAAACAATGCCGTGTTCATTCTCTTACTCAACAGCGGTTTCCAATCGACCCTGATAACATTAATTCTGGTGGCCAAATGTGTGGAACAAAATTGCTGTTTTCCATTACTTGGAATGTATTTGAATATATGATCTTGCATTTTTACAACTCATATCGATAGTTTTGTATGTAAATATTCGGTCCAGTTGCTTAATACGTGCAAATACGCTTGGAAACTATAGATTTTAAACATCCTCATGAGTCTGTGTGGACCCCGAGATAGACCAATCGGCTGAGTGTATTGCTGAGTGCTGTGTGATGTGATATCTTTCTCTCAGTTTGCTTTTGCTTATCGTATTGTAAGTCGTCTGTTACTATAGACCTATTCGAAGTGTATAAATCTTCAATAAATCGTTGTTATGTTTCACCACACTTATTCTTCATTTTTCATTACTATAACAGTAGAGCTTAAACCCTACGTTGGTGAAATACCGACTAGAACACGTAAAAGAATTAAAGCGGAGTCAGCATCATCACTGTTGCTGATAATGGAGACACCATCGATGCCACTCACTACAGCACTTAAAGAAGATACGTCGTTCTGTACTCCATCCACTTCAGCTCTAAATACAAATATGCTTCTACACGAATCCCAATATGGAAAATGCTTCATCTTCGCCGAACATTGGTAATGTGAAACGTCCTTCATTCTGGTCAATAAACGGTGAATTTTCGTTTCTTCAAGTGGAGGCGGTTTTTACAACCTCAAATATACAGTGACTTCGACAAGCATGTGTTATTGTTGGCCCAATTGGACAATGATCACATAAAAAACGTCGAGGCTGAACTGCACGAATAATCGTACGCTCGTGTGAGAGACGCTTCGATTGAATAAGATTGATTGGATACTATTATTTTCTGCAACACTAACGTTTGAAAAATATGGTTTCACCTAAAACTGATGTGCAGCTGAACTCATATGAAGTGTGGGCGCTGATGACCGTGCAGATGAGCGCCCCACAAACCAAACATCATTATCATCATCATCTAAAGTGCTAAGGGAACTCTGTTCGTTTCCTCATAAAGAACTCTATAAAGAAGCAGCATTAGATCTAACATTTTAACAAACTTCCAACAAAGATACGTCCTGTGTAGGCAGCGGATACTAGCCTTCCGTTAGTAGACCTGGCAAAGAAGGTGGACATACTGGCTAATTACATGGAAGATAATTATTTTTTGAGCAAATTTCTTCATCTTCCTAGAGCAGACCGGCACGTGCATGGAAGACATTCTATACTGACAGAAATACCAAATCCAGATTCCGGATCAGAAATGAGTGTTTTTCCACGGCACCGGTGCTCTGAACCAACATTAGCCACTTATCACAACTTGACGGCGGCGATCAATACCGGGGTCAACATTTACATTGAATGGGATATTTTATTACATTTCGTCCTGCTTTCTCGCCGACGTGGAACTTCGGCATCGCTGATGTCAGCGGCAAGTGAGCAGAAAAATGTTTGTTCCGCTACAGTAGCTGTGAGATGTCACCTATGTGACGCTGTCTGTGCACAGTTATTGAATTAATTCCCCGCACTGACGGATCCAGTTAAAAGCACGTGGAAATCGCAGCCACACCACACAGCATCACAGTAAGACAAGACCGAAACAGCCTGTAATTTGCCTTTGACATCGCTTACTTCCAGATAAATTTGCAGCAGCACAAACTGAAATTGTACAAGGTGTTAGCAGAAGGCAGACGTGGATCTGGCATCACCACTATGCATGGTGAAAAAGAAATCTAATATGTGGAGATCATGTGGTGATTAAGATAATTAAATGCTAGCGTGATACAGGAACACTATCCAGTACCAAACATAGCTGATTTTAATTATGCAATTAATAGTGTATATGTGTTCAGTTATTGTGCTAAAGCGTTCTCGCAGCTGCCAATGACCAAGGAGGCAATAAAGGAAGTGGCCATTATCACACTTTTAGGACTGTATCATTACAATTGCTTGCTGTATGGATTGAGAAACGGCGTGCAGACGTGGTAGAGATTCGTGCTCAGTGTTTTACGTGATCTCCTGTGTGTTTTGCCATACTGAGAAACTGTTGATTTTTTTGAATCCCTGCAAGAATGTTTAGAACATGTACGCCAACTCATTAAACGCTTTGAAGATTCTGGCGTCCCCATTAATTCAGAGAAATTTGCGTTTGCAAAAGCAGAGATTTCTTTTCTGGGCTGTAAGGTCTCCAGCACAGGACTGGCACCACTGCAAGGATAGGTTTTAGCTATTCAAAATGTGCCGCAGCTTATTACGTACAGGAGCCTTCGGTTATTTTTTGGCATGGTGAACTTTTATCGGCGTCATGTAACGCAGGTTGCGATTGTGCAACAGCCTCTCGGTTTGCTTCTCACCAGAAAAAGCACTTCCGGAAAGAGAAAAACTGAGTGGCCTGCTGAAGCATTTAAAGCGTTTGAAGATTTGAAGACAGCACTATCTAAGGCAACACTGCTAACACATCCGAAACCCAGCACAACGACTGAACTTTTTGTAGATGCCAAGCAGGTGTCAGTGGGCACTACCTTTCAGCAACGGATTCACGGATGTTATGAAACCCTGACATTTTTTTCCAGAGGCCTAAACTAAATGGAGCGCTATAGATAGAGAACTTCTCGCCTTGTACCTGCCGTTAAACACTTCTGACTCATTTTAGAGGGCTAACACATTGAAGTGTGTTTGGACCATCGTCTAATTACTTCTGTTCTACAGTGGCCAAATGAACTTATTTCGTCGGCAAGGGTGGCCGAGCGGTTCTAGGCGCTAAAGTCTGGAGCCGTGAGACCGCTACGGTCGCAGGTTCGAATCCTGCCTCGGGCATGGATGTCTGTGATGTCCTCAGGTTAGTTAGGTTTACGTAGTTCTAAATTCTAGGGTACTGATGACCTCAGAAGTTAAGTCCCATAGTGCTCAGAGCCATTTGACCCATTTTTAACTTATTTCGCCATGTCAAAGCCGACATGCAGAATTTGTGTCACAGTTTACAGAGGCACTTTCGACACATCAAGGACAAAGGCAATTCTGTTGCTGGTGGCCTTTTATGAAGTGTTGTCAGCATAACGATGGTGAATTGGGTGAAGATTGTAGATATCCAGCTGATGGTCGCTTTCATACAACAGTAGGTTTTTGAGAGAGCAACTGCCTCACTCCATCTGAAGAGCGTACCGTATGACGGAGTTGCTGATAAAGTATGTTGTGAATCCAGTGGCGATCGTTTGTGGCCTCTAATCCCGCAAAATACGCACAACATGTCACAAACCGGCATCAAAGCAACGGTGAAACTTGTGGGAAGTGGAATGGTCTGGCCAGGTTTTAACAATGACAGCAGCGTCTGGGCTCGCTCCTGTCTTTCATTCCAGAAAAACAAAGTTCCAAGGCATGTGCATGCAACCATTTAGGATTTTTCTGTACCAACGACGCATTTGGCACACATCCATGTGGACCTTATCAGTCCGTTACCATGTATAGACGGTCACCGTTATCTACCAACAATCGACCACTGTAGCAGGTGGCCGGAAGTGAACCGCTAACAGACATCACGGCTGGATCCTTTGCCAAGGCCCTTGTGAACGTCTGGTTTCTCGCCATGGGCTTCCTCTTACTGTTACCATTGACCAAGGCTATCAGTTTGAGGGATTACTGTTCAACGGCCTCCTTGACCTTTGTGGCAGATACTATATTTGTATCATGTGTTACCACACAGCTAGTAATGTCATAGTCGATCACCACTCACTTAAGTGCATTCTGATGTGCCACTAACAATCTTGTATTGATATATTTCCATGGGCTCTGCTCGATCTCTGGACGGCTGTAGAAAACGATTTGTTCTGTTCTCCAGTGCAACTAGTGTTCGGTGAACAGTTGTGACTACGACCACAATGGTTTTCTTCAAAAACTAGAGCTTTGTGTCTGAGAACTACGCCCAGAAAACCAGCAACACCATGGCCAACACCTTCAGTCCATTTTGTGAGAGTTAAACACATCAATGCATGCCTGGTTGTGTGATGACGCTGCATACCCACTTACAGCATACATCTACATTTATACTCCGCAAGCCACCCAATGGTGTGTGGCGGAGGGCACTTTACGTGCCACTGTCATTACCTCCCTTTCCTGTTCAAGTCTCCGGCCGAAGTGGCCGAGCGGTTCTAGGCGCTACAGTCTGGAACCGCGCGACCGCTACGGTCGCAGGTTCGAATCCTGCCTCGGACATGGATGTGTGTAATGTCCTCCAGAAAAGCACCCTCTCGAAACCTGGACAGCAAGCTACGCCGCAATGCCTAGCGCCTCTCTTGCACAAACTGCCACTTGAGTTTGCTAAACATCTCCGTAACGCTATCACGGTTACCAAATAACCCTGTGACGAAACGCGCCACTCTTCTTTGGGTTTTCTCTATCTCCTCTGTCAACCCGACCTGGTACGGATCTCACTCTGATGAGCAATACTCAAGTATAGGTCGAACGAGTGTTTTGTAAGCCACCTCCTTTGTTGATGGAATACAGTTTCTAAGGACTCTCCCAATGAATCTCAACCTGGCACCCGCCTTACCAACAATTAATTTTATATGACAATTCCACTTCAAATCGTTCCCTACGCATACTCCCAGGTATTTTACAGATGTAACTGCTACCAGTGTTTGTTCCACTATCATATAATCATACAATAAAGGATCCTTCTTTCTATGTATTCGCAATACATTACATTTGTCTATGATAAGTGTCAGTTGCCACTCCCTGCACCAAGTACCTATCCGCTGCAGATCTTCCTGCATTTCGCTGCAATTTCCTAATGCTGTAACTTCTTTGTATACTACAGCACCATCGACGAAAAGCCGCATGGAATTTCCGACACTATCTATTAGGTCATTTATATACATTGTGAAAAGCAATGGTCCCATAACACTCCCCTGTGGCACGCCAGAGGTTACTTTGTCTGTTGACGTCTCTCCATTGAAAACAGCATGCTGTGTTCTGTTTGCTAAAAACTCTTCAATCCAGCCACACAGCTGGTCTGATATTCCGTAGGCTCTTACTTTGTTTATCAGCGACAGTGCGAAACTGTATCGAACGCCTTCCGGAAGCCAAAGAAAATGGCATCTACCTGGGAGCCTGTATCTAATATTTTCTGGGCCTCATGAACAAATAAAGCGGGTTGGGTCTCACACGATCGCTGTTTTCAGAATCCGTCTTGATTCCTACAGCGTAGATTCTGGGTTTCCAGAAATGACATGATACGCGAGCAAAAAACGTGTTCTAAAATTCTACAACAGATCGATGTCAGAGATATAGGCCTATAGTTTTGCGCATCTGCTCGACGACCCTTCTTGAAAACTGGAACTACCTGTGCTCTTTTCCAATCATTTGGAACCTTCAGTTTCTCTAGAGACTTGCGGTACACGGCTGTTAGGAGGGGACCTAGTTCTTTCGGGTACTCTGTGTAGAATCGAATTAGTATCCCGTAAGGTCCAGTGGACTTTCCTCTGTTGAGTGATTTACGTTGCTTTCTATTCCTGGGACACTTATTTCGATGTTATCCAACCTCTCAGTTCTCCATATTCTGGTCCATACGGAATGATATCAAGAGGAACAAGCACTTCCATCATCGAAAAGGCACTATCACTGAAAATACAACTATTGAATGGGTGCGCAGCTCACTAGCACTGACACTTGCACAGCAACCACAAGCGGCCACGGCTGCCTCTGCTCTGCAGCTGGCAACACGGGCGGCGAGAGACACAGTGACTTCTGACCAGCACACTGCTACACCTACAATGAAATGCACGAGCACACTCATCAAATGCAAGTCCCTAGATATCCCTCGTGATAGTGGACAGGAAGCAGAAGGACGATGTTGACCAGCTGACAGATAATCAAACCTCAACTGCAGCCCATGCGCCTAGTTACGCGCAAGTGCTCACTATTGGCCGCTCCGTTGTTCCATCCACAATCTCTTCGAGAAAGGTGCCTAGCCACGTTCGCGCTCTGGTGGAATCGAGCGATCGACTGAGAGCTGTGCTAAGTGTTGTGTGAAGTCATATCTTTCCGTCCGTTCGCCTTTGCTTATTGTTTTGTAAAGTCGTACGTTACTAGCGATCTATTAAAAGTGTATAAATCTTCATTAAATTGTTATTATGTTTTACCCTATATCATTTCCTCATTTGTAGTTACGATAACAGTAAGGCTTAAACCCTATAAGTAGATGCAGTCTTACTAAAGACACAGCATATTTCTATTGTGAATTTTCCTGCACCATAGATGGGGTGGGTGTAGGGTGCATTTGTGGGATATGCTTGGCATGATTGTGCATAGTACCTTGTCAGAGCAATTACAGGAAAAAAGTTGTATGGTACAAAATTTAGAAATGTTTCTTGGAGATTCAGATATATGATTCTGGGAAGCGTTTTTAGTGTGCATAGTACCTTGTCAGAGCAATTACAGGAAAAAAGTTGTATGGTACAAAATTTAGAAATGTTTCTTGGAGATTCAGATATATGATTCTGGGAAGCGTTTTTAGAAAGTATTATTGTTAAAGATTACTTTTTGGTCCGCTAAAGGAAGTTTCTTGTGTATCCTGCTACTCGTTGACAAGTATGCTGCTATCAATAAACAAAATATTGACAATAATAGTTTTTTATGATCCCTTACAGTTTGTTAGAGAAATTTAAAGAAAAATGCGGAGCATTGACCTACATTTAGTTAACGTATATTTAATAATCATGGTTATGAAAACTATGTCAGTATAGTTTTCCCTATATAGCTGTAGGAGATTCCAAAGTCTGAGAGGCGGAAGTCAAAATTTCCAGTTGGCAAAGATTGCTATTGGAGATGAATAACACGTCTCAGTTTGCGACCCCGCAACTTTTTGCACGTGTTGTTTGTCTTGCCAGAACAATGTGGTGAAAAAAAATTGTTGAGAGTGGTGTGTTATTTTCAGAGTTGTGCGAGACTATTTTATTGATGGAGAAGTAGTAATCTTAATATGGCATACTAATTCTGCTGTTGAACTTGCTATTGTACACAAATTAAAATTAACTAATGTCGCTAATGATTGATGCTGCATAAATACGATACTACATTTTCTATTGTTGAGATACCTGAATAAATGATACTGTATGAATTGTGAATCTCGCCCTCCCCTCCCGCTCCCCCAAAACATAAGAATATCTGTTATCCCATTTCCTGGCTCTTATTAAACAGGAAGAAAGCTTACACTACATTACCTCCCTGAATTCCAGCTGCAAACACAGTATACCTATTCAGGAGATGCAAAACCATTATTTTAACCATTACATAACTCGAAATTTATAATGGGGAAAGTGCACTGTCAGATTCACACAAGAGGAGGTGAACCTATTTATTACTTTTGTGTACATTGCTTCTGTTTCTTGCAGACTGTCAATCAATGAACGATTGATATGTACGAACCTTTCTTAGGGATTGAGTTATGTAACTGCCACACACTGTGTTCGACTTGTTGCGAAAATTTATCATGAAACCCCATTGATATTAAAGAACCTAAAATTATTGCTCACACAAATCAAATCCAGGTGCGATACTGTACTGGCAACGGAGTAATACTAGCAAAGAGCAAAACTGGAGATTGTAGCAAAAATGTAAAAAACTTGTAATAATGGGACACAAAGTTCTCACGTGTAAGCAGAGGACACCTTGGGTTTCCTCTAGAGGGAAAGAGACTTAGATCCGGTAATGAGGGTGTATTTTATCTGAGGGTATTTTTTCCCAAGGATAACAGTACCAAAATCAGAGTGTAGTGAATGGGAAGGGTTCTTGAAGTTTTAAAACAAATTTAATCTTGGATAAATGAGCTATTTTCTCAGAAATGTTTAAATTAACTACCAGCTGTACTTATCAGCAGTGGAAATTACAAAACATTAATCCTGGACAACACTCTAGGTGATACAAGCGAATATGGCGTAATCAGGAGGGGAGAGGGATGTGATGCTTGCACTCATCTTCTTCGTAACAATGAACTTTCACTATCTGCCACTTCTAGTATATCTCAGTAGAGGATGACTGCTGTTTCTGGGCCAAAAGCTGCTGATGACAGCATCGGCATTCATGGAGTGTATGACATCAGCATCAACATTTCAAGAATCGCTGACAGCAGCTTCCAGTTCCTGGGTAATTTTACTCTCTATATTTCGCTGACATCAGCATAAGCATTCCTGGAATTGTGATATTGTCGCATCCAGAAAACTGCGTCAAAGCCATGACATATCAGCATGCCTTTGGCCTGGGGAGGCAACCCCCAGCCTGTGCTCCCTGCTTCCCATGTGTACCGTGCCCCCCACCCTCATAGTGAGAGTGCTAGTCATCGTCATCACGCTCTCAGCCCATTTTGTGGAAGTTTAGGCCCCCCAACCCCCAAGTCCCTCGAGCAGTTTTTATTTTTATAATTCGATTTATTTTCTATCAAAATTTGTTGTCTGTACTTTTTCCAGTGTTAAATGGTGCTAGCAGTAGTGACCAGCTCAACAGAAGTCTTACAGTAAGTATTTCTCAATCCTTTTTGTTATTGACATAATCAGTTTGCATGATGATAGAAGTTAATATTAAACTGCATCTTGCAAAGCTCAGAGATTTTTTTTTTGCTGTGCAAGTGTATTTTACAGATGCGCTGACCTAGTGTGATAAATTAGTAAATTCATGATATTCTCTATATACATTATGTACAGCATATTTAATGTGTTCATATTTAGGTTTTGTTGTTACTATCACAAACCCTGATCTGGTGCTGGCCAAACTGCTGGACCAAACCACATAGGTGTTCCACAATGCACTTCAGTAGCAGCAGCAGTCACTCTCCACAGGATGCCTTCTCAACCTATTGGACACAATATAATTCAACTATTCTACACCACAGCCACATCAGCAGCAGTCGCCTCCAGAACTACCACTGCTCACCGAGTCGCAGGCACGCCTCAAGAGAGTACTGCTTTTCACTAACATTTGTAACGTGACAGTAATTGGATCTAAATGCATTAACGTGGACCTGTCAGCCAACTGTTACTTTGACATGGTAATAGAAGTGGAAAACACACAATGTGTGGTTCTAAAGTTCAATATACATGGTATGAGTGGATTACAATTGTGGTAACATGTAATATACAGAGAGGAAGGCGTTCTGACCGGATTGCCTCCAAACACGTCTCCAACGATTGTCTGGCTGAAGGCATATGCGACATTCATCGTTGAAGAGAACGTGATGCCAATCCTGAGCGGTCCATTAGGCATGTTATTGGACCCATCTGTACCGCGCTGCATAGTGTCGTGGTTGCAAAGATAGACCTCGCCGTGGACGTCGGATTTGAAGTTGCGCATCATGCAGCCTATTACGCACAGTTTGAATCGTAACACGACGTTCTGTGGCTGCACGAAAAGCATTATTCAACATGGTGGCGTTGCTATAAGGGTTCCTTCGAGCCATAATCCGTAGGTAACGGTCATCTACTTCAGTAGGAGCTGTTGGGCGGCCTGAGCGAGGCATGTCATCGACAGTTCTTGTATCTCTGCATCTCCTCCATGCCCGAACAACATCTCTTTGTTTCACTCCGAGACGCCTGGACACTTCCCTTGTTGAGAGCCCTTCCTGCCACAAAGTAACAATGTGGACGCGATCGAACCCTGGTATTGGCCGTCTAGGCATGGTTGAACTACAGACAACACGAGTCGTGTTCGTTCTTGGTAGAATGACTGGAACTGATCGGCTGTTCAAATGGTTGAAATGGCTCTGAGCACTATGGGACCTAACTTCTAAGGTCATCAGTTCCCTAGAACTTAGAACTACTTAAACCTTACTAATCTAAAGACATCAGACACATCCATGCCCGAGGCAGGATTCGAACCTGCGACCGTAGCGGTCACGCGGTTCCAGACTGTAGCGCCTAGAACCGCACGACCACCCAGGCCGGTTTGATCGGCTGTCGGAATCCCCTCTGTCTAATAGGCGCTGCTCATGCATGGTTGTTTACATTCCTGGGCGGGTTTAGTGACATCTCTGGACAGGCAAAGGGACTGTATCTGTGATACAATATCCATGGTGAACTTTATCTTTAAGAGTTCCTGGAACCGGATTGCTGTAGATCAACTCAGCGGCAATGTACCAGCGGCTTACTGTCGAAGTATTCTTGTGCTCTGCCGCAAGCCAAAAATGACGGTGAACCTGCAAAGCCTCGTGGAAAACTGTACATGTAATGTTTTGAAAGTTTCTTATGCAAACATATGTGTACACAAATAGCTATTACTTTCAAGGTGACCTCCACTAACTGAACGTATTTGGGAAGCATGCAGACTCATAGGATCTGTCTAGTTCCCTCTGTGCCAGGCCCCGTACACGACTACAAGAAGTATATACGAAGTATTAATTATCACGACAAAAAATTAAGTTAGGATGTTAAGTTTTTGTTTGTTGACGGGTACGTGTCAGCAGTTCTGATACACATTGAAATCCTCCGACATAGTACCATAGCATTTCGCTAGCGGGGCGTAAATGAAATAGCGCAACCCATTGATGAAGTGGAATAATGTATCAGAATGAAATTTGAGCTTCGTTCATTTGCCTGAAAAAATAATGATTTAAGGCGGCCTGTCTTCTTGCAAGAACTCAACTTTGTTATATACCTCATCTTCCAATTCATTATTATGAAATAATGTGCAGTAATTCGTTTTCCGTATTTGAAGGAGATTTACGTTATGTGTACTACGCGAAATCAGGCGAAACACCTCAGCAAGACTTCAAATATGGCGAGAGATATTATTTTCTAGGCATCTTTAAGTGCTCACTATGCCTCAAAAATGAAAAGTACAACATGACACGATAGACGGGCATACTAGAGACACTGTGCAACACATCTGAGCAAAACCTTTCTATATTCTCACTGTGGTGTTAATTCCACGACCAATCGGAGGGTGGGAAAAAAGCCCTTGTATTAATTTATAATTACTGCCTTTAAAGTACCTAATCTGTTGTATATTTCTTGTCATGTCTCATGTTTCTTTGGGAAACCACTGATGGGAACCTTTGAATACCCACAGGGGGAACCTCCGATACCGGAAAGCAAACAGATTTGGATTCAGAGAAAACAAGCAAGAACACTCAAAATGACGGGTAGAGTTTTGAAAGCACCAGGCATGAATGAATAATAGTCTCGTCCTAATAGGTTCAGGCGAAAACATTAACGCAGCTGTTATCTGAATATAAGGTACTCATTGCTCGAAAAGAAGACCACACAGTGAGCGAACCGTTTACGGAACTGTGAACAAATTTTTCGAGATTACCGTTAGAGCGATAACCGCGGAGAGTTGTGATACGAGCAAATGACACGTTCTATTACTGATTTACGTATGATGAGCTTGAAAATAGAAAATGAACTGTCAAAGTGGCGCACTTGCTCTTTTGTTAGGATTGCAGCCTTCATTAAGGCTATACAACATACTTGTAAGATCATCGACTGCCCTTGATCTGCTTCCTTTGCTATAAGAAGAAAAAGGGAGTTATGCTTGTTTTTCTTTTTCACCGAGATGAATTTCTAAACGTGATATTAATTCAAAGTGACATATATCCGTGATGCTCTTGTTTGACATCATTATAACGGAACAGCGTGGCCTCTTAAGCTGCCACATGTCGTGCATATTATACAATCATTACATAAGTGACAGTCAAATAAAAACGAGACAGATGGAAAAAAGTAAGCAAACTGTTTATTACTTCAATAGTAATCGCCTTAACTGTTAATATATTTATCCCAATGTGAAAAAAGACGGCCATTACCTTCTTGGAAAAATTTTTGCTGTTACCTACGAAACCATGATTGTACCCAGACGTGCACCTCTTCGTCCGAAGCAAATCTACGACCACGGACGTCTTCTTTAGGTCTCCAGTCATATGGAAATCGCATGGGAAGAAATCGGATCTGTGTGGAAGATGTGCAAGGACTTCCCATCGATGCTTCCATTCCCCTAGATGTAGCATATGCAAATTTCAACAGATTTGGTTGTTACAATTTTGCGTACCTTTTCATTTAAATATTCCTTGTATATTGCACGTTGTTTGTGTGTGGTTGTACTTTGGATTTACTGCCAAAATGAAGTCAAAATTAAACACTATACCAAACTTTATAAGCTTCGCCGTGCCCTTTAGTACTACATAGCTATGGTTCTCTGCTCAGAGGCAGGTCTTTTAAATTGCGTTGTGAGAAAGGTGTTCATGAACTTCAACAACTAGGGAAGCGCAGACTTCTAGGGGCTGAGTTCCAAAGATATTCATAACACCTCATGGAAGTAGAGTGGAGATCATTGCCAAAAGAATTAAAGGATTTAACGTCACGTCGACATCGTTATTATCATTGACAGAGCATGTCTTGAATTGGGCTGGGATGAGGTAGGAGGTCTTCCTTGAGCTGTTAAAACGAATCAGTCTTGCATACCGGAACGCCTAATTCGCCATGGTTAGACAGATCAGATGTTTCATTCCCCTTCCACACTAATGATAATGTATTACCTAATCCACTCTTCCGGTCTTGCACTATTGATGATAACTGTTCATGTGGGGGCGATAGACTCCACCTTCTTCGTGGTACTTAATGACAACCAGTGCGTATCTACTGAGACTGACAGTTACTTTTCACTCTGTCCTCCATGATGAGATAAAAGCATCACTACATTTAACAGGGTCTCATTATGTTAATCTAGACTACGTAATTACGTGCCAAGCACATCATATGGACGTACGAGGAAGGTCGCAACACGTCATCTTGTCAATGTGAAGGTGCCAACAACGTTTAACGATGAGTAAAGGACCCTGCCTTAAGTTTTTCTACTCAACTAGATTTAAGCAAATTATGCTACACTGTGTAATAAAATTAAAGGGTCACTGTTTCGAAACCCCGTAACTGTATCCCATTCCGAGGCTTAAGTTTTAAATTTAACTCAAACGTGCCTACAATCTTCTTCTGTAAAGGTGCTAACGCGTGGAGCACTACGACGTCACTCGTAGACTCGGCGACGCTTCAAACACCAAGTTGTCGACACATGCCAAAGTAGGCCACAGCCCAGATGTTTATGTGAGCTGTAAAGTTGGTTAATGCTGGCTCATTGGCAACCAATTTTACCAAACGTCTGCCCAGTGCCACCGTGGAAGGTCATCATATCGCCACCCACCCACATCTCATACCTTCTTTTGACGACTCAACAAAGGAGATTAGAACCGCGACATCCAGGATTGAACTCCCATATTCCTAAGGGTGGCCAAGGAAAACATTTCAGACGCACCGCCGCTCGGAATTAACATTTAAAAGGCCTCTGAGGATGGGTAAAAGGGTGTCAGTTAAACCACCCCTTCCCTTGGGGCGTTGATTGCGCCACACATTTGGCGATCGAAAACGACAGTTCACAGAATGATGACCTACAGGATGACTTTCTTGACAACGTTCGACACTTCTACCAACCCCTTGGCGTTTCAGCCCTCATTGTTCTCAGGATCAGTTGGAAAGGGAATGGTCTAGTTAGGTAGGTAGGTTAGAGATTGACATCTCGTCGACAGCGGGCTCGTTAGAGATGGAGGGCGAACTCAAGTGAAAAAAAAAAGATTAAGGAAGGAATAAGGAGTGGCTTCGTCGAGGAAACATCCTGGCTGTCGTCTGACACGATTCACGAAAATCCTGGCAAGAACTGACTTAGATCGTCTTGCCGAATAGGACCCGCAGATTCATCTCGGTGGATATGATCTGGTAAAGTTAAACGTATTAGCTTACGTAATACCTTCTTGAGTTAAGTACCGTATCCACCTGTTGACAGAGAAGCCCATACGTTACTGAGGACGTAACGTAATGGAGTTATCAGAACATCAGAATAACATTTAGTAGATAATGGAAACATACTACACTGGCAAGCCAAAGAAACTGGTACACCTGACTAATATCGTGTGGGGCTCCTGTGAACACACAAAAGTGTTGCAACACAACGTGGCATGGACTCGACTAATGTCTGAAATAGAGCTGGAGAGAACTAACACCATGAATCCTGTAGGGCTGTCCATAAATCCGTAATAGTACAAGAGGGCGGAGATCTCTTCTGAACAGGACGTTGCAAGGCATTCCAGATATGGTGAATAATGTTCATTTTTGGGGAGTCTGGTGGCCAGCGGAAGTGTTTAAACTCAGAAGAGTGTTCCTGGAGCAACTCTGTAGCAATTCTGGACCTGTGGGGTGTCGCATTGTCCTCCTGGAATTCCCCAAGTCCGTCGCAATGCACAACGGACACGTGACTGGACAGGACGCTTACGTACGTGTCACCTGTCAGAGTCGTATCTAGACGTATAAGAGGTCCCGTATCAATCCACCTGCACAAGCTCCACAGCATTACAGACCCTCCACCAGTTTGAACAGTCCCCTGCTGACATGCAGGGTCCATGGATTCATGACCTTGTCTCCATAAGCGTACACGTCCATCTGCTCGATACAATTTGAAACGAGACTAGTCCGACCAGGCAACATGTATCCAGTCACCAACAGTCCAATGTCGGTGTTGACGAGCCCAGGCGAGGCGTAAAGCTTTGTGTCGTGCAATCATCAAGGGTACACGAGTGGGCCTTTGGCTCCGAAAGCCCGTATCGATGATGTTTTGTTGAATGGTTCGCACGCTCACGTTTGTTGATCTGCAGCAGTTTGGGGAAGGGTTACACCTCTGTCACTTTGAACGATTCTCTTCAGTCATCGAGGGTCCCATTCTTGCAGGATGTTTTTCCGGCCGCAGTGATATCAGAGATTTGGTGTTTTACCGGATTCCTGTGATTCACGGCACACTTGTGAAATGGTCGTACGGGAAATTCCCCACTTCATCGCTACCTCGGTGACGCTGTGTCCCATTTTTCGTGCGCCGACTATAACACTACTTTCAAACTCACTTAAATCGTAATAACATGCCATTCTCGCAGCAGTAACCTACCTAACAACTGAGCCAGGCACTTGTTGCATTATGTAGTCGTTGCCGATCGCAGCGCCGTATTCTGCCTCTTTACGTATCCCTGTATTTGAATACGCATGCCTATACCAGTTGCTTTGGCGCTTCAATGTACTTTGTTCTGTAACGAACATAATTTCATGTTACTCTATTATTTATAGTATTTTTACTTTTAGTCGAAAGAAATTTAACCAATAAGCTTCAGGCTGCTAGTGTTTTACAAAGTCTGTCATTTTTTTAAAAGTCTTTTTGTGCAGGATGTAATTTCTGGAATTTTTGACTTGTGGTATAATTTGCCGCGCTTCACTATTCCGTGTAGGCGTGTACTGGTTGTTTTCCTCTGATCGGTTTGTGGCAGATTCCCACTCTAAACGAATTGTACCAGGCGCTAATGATGCTATGTCGTTGGCCCATTAAGGTCAGTATGTTCCTACCGCCGCGGCGGATATGCGCTGTTGGAATCTTCCTCAGACTGCGTCATTCACTTGGGAGACGTCACGATAGCTATGCTTTTTAAAGTGTATAAATACTAGCAATTGTTTTGTGCTATGTTGCTCAGTTTCGACATTTACTACGCGAATTACTGCAAAGAAATGAAGCACAATGTCCTTATAACTGGAACGGAGATGTGTTCCAATTTCTTTCCAACGATTATGATTTGGTTTTTCCGTGTTTTCCTGAAACCACTTGAAGCGAATTTCGAGTTTGTTGCGTAAATAAATATGGACTCGTTTCCTCCCCTACTTCCGTCCAAAAGCAACTTGTGCTCCATTTTCAGACGCCCCCTGCATTACGGGAATGTTAAATTCTAACCATCCTTCCTTAAGTGAAACATACCATGCAAATCTAATGACTGTACAAGGCAGATGAGCTTGGCCGTAAAGACGATTGAAACATAACGCACAAAAGATGTACATAACCGAACTGAAACGTTTAAAATAAAATTTAAAGGAAATCTGAACTGAGAAAGGATTGTCACAAAT
Source organism: Schistocerca gregaria (assembly GCF_023897955.1). Lineage (NCBI taxonomy): Eukaryota > Metazoa > Arthropoda > Insecta > Orthoptera > Acrididae > Schistocerca > Schistocerca gregaria. The sequence continues at coordinate 438,639,764 of NC_064931.1, read as the reverse complement.
GTTTGTGTAAGAACTATACTAAAAATTTTCAGGAAATTGTAACATCTAAGAATAAATCGAAATTCGGAGGACATATAGAACACTACACCAGCGGCAAGTGATTGAGATTTAGGGTCGGTACACAAAAGGACTCACCCGCGCCCTCTTGTGAGAATTGAAATCTCATTGTTACCCCACGCCCTCACCATCGAACTTCAGTACGATGACAAAACTTGGCCTGCCGTTGTGACCGAGCGGTTCTAGGCACTACAGTCTGGAACCGCGCTACCGCTACGGTCGCAGGTTCGAATCCTGCCTCGGGCATGGATGTGTGTGATGTTCTTAGGTTAGTTAGGTTTAAGTAGTTCTAAGTTCTAGGGCCAGAGCCATTTGAACCATTTGATTTGACAAAACTTGAAAGCAAGCCTCGGCGAGTGAGTGAGTTCGAACGGAACAGAAAGATCAGTTTCTGAGAAATAAGCTCATTGTAACGCTACCCACATAGACGTGGCTATAACAGAACCACATATCTGAAACCAGAGTAACGAAGGGCTTTATACTCAGAAACGACCAAGTACTGCAATGTGACAACATTATTAAGTAACTGTCGTTTGTCTGTATGGACATGTCTGACAATGCAGCTTTGTCCTCAGTGCAGTGGAGCACTGCAGTGGGAATGGACAGATCTCTATCGACAGTTCGAAGTCTTTTATTTATTTAACCTTGTCTGATTAGGGTCATCGGGCCCTAACATCGGGCCAAGGTTTCACGCATACACTACTTTTTTATGTCTTAGTTACCGCAAAAATAATAATTTTAATATGGCAAATAGTATTAATATGATTTGAGTGTCTATAGTGGCAATGTAAAATCTGCCCCGCAACTACAGCCACTGGTCCTGAAACACACGTTCTATTGGGGACAGATCTAGACGGCTTGCTTGTCAACGGTGTACCTCAACATCATCCGGACTGTTCATAAAGATATGTGTCATATGCGGATGAAATCTGTCTAAAAGTAACAAATAAAGTAGCTTAGAGGAACGTCTGCACGTCTTTGAATAATACTCGAAATAGCGTACTTTTCACTGTTGGGGAATGTAAGTGAGCAAGAACAATAATGACGAAAGCACTTGTAAAGGAGACATTACTTCTTGCGCCAAACATTTTCTCTTTCCTAATATGTGAAAGATTCTCTATTGAAACATTTTTGAGACTGCAAGATATTTGACACTTCTTTGCACTTTTGGTCATAGATGATAGAAATATGTGAAGTTCACACAATGGCAAACTGAACGGTCTACATAATCCACCAGACATATATTCCCTAATATTCGTTAAAATTCTAAGATTATAAATTAAACATTAAACATTAAATTCTCAATTGACACCTCATTTACTGTACATAATATCGAGCCTCATTGAAGGGTGCAGCACATATTACACTAACCTAATTTATCTTTTACTTATAGACAATTGATTTCGCAAAACATTTTGTTACGGCGTAAAGTCAAGCGCCGGCACGCCAGTCGGGAACGATAGAGAAGAAAAGGCTGTAAGAAGTCGTCAGCCAGTCGCACACTGACCAACCCCTCTCCAAGTCGACAACACGACTGCACCGGAACCTAGGGGAAGAGGACATAAGCGCAGCCACCGACGCGCAACGGCCAGTTAAATAGTAGCTTCAAGGTTAGTTACTTGTATAGCAGCGACTTAGAACTGTCTTATTTTGCAAATCGCACTTTGCTTGCAACACATCTACTTTATAGCAAATAAACCATCTTTAAGAAGCTAGACCTGACACTGGGTAATTTTATACACTATTTGTCCATTTACCACTCTTCATTTGACTTTGAAAATTCGTACAAAACCTGTTGTGTTATTTATACACTCAAACACTCGACCATAAGTGCCACCAACATACTGTCGCATAAAAGGTAACCGTTACACCGTCATAGTTGTCTCAGTCTCTACCAGCCGTGAACTGAATCGACTTCCCACATACTGACGACATGAGGAACATCGGAAGAATGGGATCTCTGCCCAGGTCACCAGATTGGACTCGCATTCGAGAGGACGACGGTTCAAACCCGCGTCCGGCCATCCAGATTTAGGTTTGTCGTGATTTCCCTAAATCTCTCCAGGCAAATGTCGGGATGGTTCCTTTGAAAGGGCACGGCAAATTTCCTTCCCCATTCTTGACACAATCCGAGCTTGTGCTCCGTCTCTAATGACCTCGATATCAACGCGACGTTAAACTCAATCTTCCTTCCTTCCTTCCTTCCCAGTCACGCCCATACTCGTTGACGATGGTCATCCGGGATAGTGCAGAACCACAATTCATCGCTGAACACTATATGATGAAGTCATCAGCAGTTCATGCTTCCCGGTCACGGCACCACTGCAGGTGTAGCTGTTTGTGTTTACGTGTTAATGGCAGCCTATGTAACTCTAATCCCTCTCCTGTTAGTCTACCACTAACAGTGCGAGACGACGAGAGTGGTGTAAGGAGTCCATCACTTGTTATCGGATGGCAGGCGCAGATGTGAAAGGGCTACGCTGTGCCTGGTGCCCCAGAACAACGATCCTCCCTTGTGGTGGTCAGACGTCGCCGACCGGTACCCTTACGACGAGTATGCCTGCTCTCGCGTTTCCATGCGGTCCATTGTCCAATGCCTCACCATTCACAAAGCTAGGCAATGTACTCCTATAATACTAACACGATATACTCTTTCCGAGTTCAAAATCTCACACCTTCTTTCAGGCTACCAAATGGGAAGCTGCGGCAAACAAAATGGTCCCGACGTCAGCTGACAGTATGTAGAGTGTGTTTAATGCAACGAAACAACGTACCTCTAGTGTAAGTGGAAGGGAGAAATGAATGAACAGTGTAGCATTAGCATTATGTCAATATACAATACTGGCCATTAAAATTGCTACACCAAATAGAAATGCAGATGATAAACGAGTATTCATTGGACAAATATATTATACAAGAACTGACATGTGATTACGTTTTCACGCAATTTGGGTGCATAGATCCTGAGAAATCAGTACCCAGAACAACCACCTCTGGCCGTAATAACGTTCTTGATACGCCTGGACATTGAGTCAAACAGAGCTTGGATGGCGCGTGCAGGTACAGCTGCTCATGCAGCTTCAACACGATACTAGGGTTCATCACAAGTAGTGACTGGCGTGTTGTGACGAGCCAGTTGCTCGGCCACCATTGACCAGAGGTTTTCAATTGGTGGGACATCTGGAGAATGTGTTGGCCAGGGCAGCAGTCGAACATTTTCTGTATCCAGAAAGGCCCGTACAGGAACTGCAACATGCGCTCGTGCATTATTCTGCTGAAATGTAGGGTTTCGCAGGGATCGAATGAAGGGTAGAGCCACGGGTCGTAATACCTCTGAACTGTAACGTCCACTGTTCAAAGTGCCGTCAGTGCGAACAAGAGATGACCTAGACGTGTAACCAATGGCACCCCATGCCATCACGCCGGGTGATGCATCAATATGGCGAAGACGAATACACGCATCCAATGTGCGTTAACCGCGATGTCGCCAAACACGGAGGCGACCATCATGATGCTGTAAACAGAACCTGGATTCATCCGGAAAAATGACGTTTTGCCATTCGTGCACCCAGGTTCGTCATTGAGTGCACCATCGCAGGCGCTCCTGTCTGTGATGCAGCGTCAAGGGTAACCGCAGCCATGGTCTCCGAGCTGATAGCCCATGCTGCTGCAAACGTCGTCGAACTATTCGTGCAGATGGTTGTTGTCTTGCAAATGTCCCCATCTGCTGACTCAGGGATCGTGACGTGGCTGCACGATCCGTTACAGCCATGCGGATAAGATGCCTGTCATCTCGACTGCTAGTGATACGAGGCTGTTGGGATCCAGCAGTGCGTTCCGTATTTCCCTCCTGAACCCACCGATTCCATATTCTACTACCAGTCATTGGATCTAGATCAACGCGAGCAGCAATGTAGCGATACGATAAACCGCTATCGTGATAGGTTACAATCCGACCTTCATCAAAGTCGGAAACGTGATGGTACGCATTTCTGCTCCTTACACGAGGCATCACAATAACGTTTCACCAGGCAACGCCGGTCTACCGCTTTTTATGTATGAAAAATCGGTTGGAAACTTTCCTCATGTTAGCACGTGTAGGTGTCGCCACCGGTACCAACCTTGTGTGAATGCTCTGAAAAGCTAATCATTTGCATATCACAGCGTCTTCTTCCTGTAGGTTAAATTTCGCGTCTGTAGCATGTCATCTTCGTGGTGTAGCAGTTTTAATGGCGAGTAGCGTAAAACAAATTATTTGTAAAACAGTATTGTACGCTAGAGGTAAACCGAATGAGGTAGTACTGTATGAGACAGTATTCGGATGGGTGAAGGCTTTAATCTTCATCCAGCCATCATGATTTAGGTATTCTTGGTTTCCCTAAATTATTTTAGACAAAGGCAGTGATGATTCCAACTGTAAGGCCATGGCCGGCAACCTTGTCCCATCCTTCTCATTTCAGACCTGTAAGTCTATAAAAGTTTGTAAATGTGAATTAGTTTGTTTTTCTTGTTCTTAAACTGTAATTGCAAGACATGTCCAATATCCTTGTAAAAGAGACAAATAAAACTACTACTACCAGTATTGCACAAATTGACCAGTGGGCCAAATGGAGACCCCAGTGGTTCCTGTCAAAGTTACCAGGACCTGGAAACGCTGCCTTGTACGAGCGCATGGAATCTCCGTGTCCTTTGCACTGCCAACGGCCTTGCCGCAGTGGTAACATAGGTTCCCGTCAGATCACCGAAATTAAGCGCTGTCGGGCTAGGCCAGTAGTAGGATGGATGACCATCCGGTCTGCCGAGCGCTGTTGGCAAGTGGGGTGTACTCAGCCTTTGTGAGGCAAACTCAGGAGCTACTTGACTGAGAAGTAGCGGCTCCGGTCTCGTAAACTGACATACGGCCGGAAAATCGGTGTGCTGACCACATACCCCTCCATATGCTCATCCAGTGACGCCTGTGGGCTGAGGATGAAAATTGATAAATACGAGAAATCCAAGTTTATGGATCGACTGAAGTGAGTATCTATGGAAGACTATCAAACTTCATTCTAGTTGCAATTATGCGAAATTTTACTGCTTACTGTATTGGATGATTTGTTGAGCAGTGTGCATCATTCAGAGGACATGTCAGCCTTGGAAACTCACCTGCGTCTCATATTGGTTCCTTTCAGTAATATTACGTTACAACTGGATCGATTAAAACCTGTTCTCGATCCTCTGCTGCTCAGAGTAGAGGAAGAATCCGTGTCCATATTACCTAGGTGCTTTTCTTTGAAGACCATGGCTAAGCTTGCAACCTCAGTGCCTTGACTCGTGGTAAATCACGTGTATGTTATTAATTGAGTGGAACACATACTACAGACACCCTAGTGCTTAGACCACCTTCTTAAAAATATCTCCGTGTCCTACTTATAGACGCAGATCGGCCCATACGCTTACAACGTATGCGAGCAGTTGACCTGATCCGCAGTTTCTTTTGCTTAGAGCCCATGTGCGAATGTAGTGATCATAAACTGCCAGTTCTCTCATGGTCGGCAGTCAGCGTAACTTTGTGATACCTAGACCTTTTTTACGCCTTCCAGATGGAGACTGCACCATCTTACAACATCGACAACTCTTTGACCAACTTACAATCTTCCACTTTACCGACACTGTATTTATCGAACAAATAACACTTGCTAGTCATTCCAGTTGCACCACGCACCAACGTACCGCACAATTAGTCTACAACAACAGCGTAGTAGCTCTGAATTGAGGTCATAGGAGTCTCTATACTCTGAAGCGTACAGTCGGGCAACACAGTCGCAACTGCTACGTCAAGTGTCTTTATAATATCGGGTGTCCTCGGGGTAAATGTGGTAGCATTATTACTATTCATTTTGTATGTCGATGGCTTAGGGGACAGTATTCTTTGCAATCTTAAAAAACTTTTAGGTGACGCAATCATTCATATACAAGGTGTAACGATAAGGTACGGAATAACTTTCAGCAATCATTCCCCACACACAGAGGAAGAAAATATGTTATATAGACATGGGTACGGAAACGCTTTAATTCCATGTTAGAGCCTGGTTTCTAAAACTCTTCAACACATGAATCATGGGAAACATACAAGAGAAGAACGTAGAAGAACAGTATGAAACACTTCCCGAAATGAAATGTTCAAAGTGTGTTCAAGCCGCTCTCCGTTAGCAAAGATACATGCATCAACAAGCCGTCGCATTCAATCTCTGATGCACTGAGTGGGTTCAGGCCCGGAGAGCGTGAAGATCAAGGAAGTGATTCATCTCTACCTGTCCATCAGTCACTCAATCTGTTATTCAGAAGCTTAAGAACCGTAACAATGAAAGTTTTCTACTAAAAAGAGGTAGATCGAAGTACACTTAAGCTCACGAGTACAAATCATGAGCTTCTTGAAGCAGAGGTCGCAGCTCTGGTTCCAAAACGGACATGAACGCCTGGGAGAGAGGTGTGCTAACTATAAGGAGCGGACAAAAAGATTCCGTTCAAAGGCCAATCAGGCAAAATCGCTGTGAGCACTGATACAGTCGCCGCACCGACGCACCAGGTTGGAGACAGCCGTTTGGTAAAACACTGTGTCCTGCCCCATGAAAAAGTCCGTAACCGCCTTCTGCTCATCCTCGTCCGACAGGATCACCGACCCTTAATGGCTTTTTTTAAGGGTCGGAAGGCGTTATAATCGCTTGGGGGAGAGAACAGGTCTATAGGGCGGGTGTCCACCTGTATCCCCCTTGAATGAGGCTGCCTCTTAGATCGACCGACGTCTTGTGTCGAATCACGACCTGCGCGGAACTTGGTGCATCATTTCACAGTTGTGGATTGCGACAGACATATTGTCCCTGCACATTTTTCATTGTCCGATGGATGTTTCCCAGTTCTTATTTCTTCGGCAACCAAGGAAAGAAAAACAGCATGTTGGTCCTGTTTGGAAGCGTTTGGTAATAACATCGCCATAGTTCACTTTGCCGTATTTACTGCAAAAACCTCAGGAAGACAACAATGACTCACAAATCCCTTGGCAACAAGACGATGCTTGTACACCCCCATCACAGTCGCACTGCGTTGTACACTACTGGCCATTAAAATTGCTACACCACGAAAATGACGTGCTACGGATGCGAAATTTAACCGACAGGACGAAGATGCTGTGATATGCAAATGATTAGCATTTCAGAGCATTCACACAAGGTTGACGCCGGTGGCGACACCTACAACGTTCTGACACGAGGAAAATTTCCAATCGATTTTTCATACGCTGACAGCAATTGACCGGCGTTGCCTGGTGAAACGTTATTGTCATGCCTCGTGTAAGGAGGAGAAATGCGTGCCATCGCGTTTCCGACTTTGATAAAGGTCGGATTGTAGCCTATCGCGATTGCGGTTTATCGTATCTCGACATTGCTGCTCGCGTTCTCGCGTTGGTCGAGATCCAATGACTGTTAGCAGAATATGGAATCATTGTGTTCAGGAGGGTAATATGGAACGCAGTGCTGGATCCCAACGGCCTCGTATCACTAGCAGTCGAGATGACAGGCATCTTATCCGCATGGCTGTAACGGATCGTGCAGCCACGTCACGATCCCTGAGTCAACAGATGGGGACGTTTGCAAGACAAGAACCATCTGCACGAACAGTTCGACGACGTTTGCAGCAGCATGGGCTATCAGCTCGGAGACCATGGCTGCGGTTACCCTTGACGCTGCATCACAGACAGGAGCGCCTGCGATGGTGTACTCAATGACGAACCTGGGTGCACGAGTGGCAAAACGTCATTTTTCCGGATTAATCCAGGTTCTATTTACAGCATGATGATGTTCGCCTCAGTGTTTGGCGACATCGCGGTTAACGCACATTGGAAGCGTGTATTCGTCTTCGCCATATTGATGTATCACCCGGCGTGATGGCATGGGGTGCCATTGGTTACACGTCTAGGTCATCTCTTGTTCGCACCGACGGCACTTTGAACAGTGGACGTTACAGTTCAGAGGTATTACGACCCGTGGCTCTACCCTTCATTCGATCCCTGCGAAACCCTACATTTCAGCAGAATAATGCACGAGCGCATGTTGCAGTTCCTGTACGGGCCTTTCTGGGTACAGAAAATGTTCGACTGCTGCCCTGGCCAGCACATTCTCTAGATCTCTCACCAACTGAAAATGTCTGGTCAATGGTGGCCGAGCAACTGGCATAATGCAGTAAACAATCTTCCAATTAGCAAGACAATAGACATGAAATGTTTCTCATCATTTCATTTTAGTAAATATAATAAATTAAGAACTCTACAGTGTAATCACGTTTTCAAGTTTGAGGGTGTCGTATTTACGATGCTTTCTACAAAGGAATGTCTATAGCGAGGATAATGGCCTCTTTTCTTTTTGTTCTCCACCTATGCCTCTCTGAAAGGCACACACTAATGGCTTTTTTCCAGGCGTCTGTCGTGCAGCTGGGTGCCCACGACGCATTACGTGAAGGTGGTCACTTAACTTTCTTACTGAAATATTTACGACAGCAGTTTCCACTACAGTGACAGTCTCATATAAAAATATTTCACAGGTCAAGAATTTGCGTTACAAATCTGTAGAAACAAAATCCTATTGATATAACAGCGTCCAAAAAATTTTCGTCTGCATTGTAATACATTCACGCATTTACATACATTTCATAACTCTTAAAGTACGATTCTTGGTTTCCAACAACCTTTTTCACAAACCAGAGTCCCTAACCACTACTCATTATTCCTTACCTTATTCGTCGACACTTCTTCAATATTTCATCATAACAGATATGTAGCATAATCAAATAACTCATATAGCATCAGCTTATTGATCATAAACATACCGCAACAGCATAATACACATAGTCATCGTAATAATAACATCATAACACCTCAGTTAACTCTCAAAATCGTCGTAGCCTCCTCCAATAATTACAAAACCTAAAAAAATTCTCTGCTCATGTCAAAAGTGTCATCTGCTTCAAACGTACTTTAAAAATCATGATCTCATACCAAATACATCATTCTAACCTCTCATAGTATCACAATGGTTCCAAAAAAATATGAACATTTCACAAAGTACAGACAAAATACAATTTCATAAGTGTGAAGTTATACAACCGTGTAATTACATAAACATGTGTCACTGATGTAGTAAAATAAATACTTGTCTCTCTCAGTTAAATGATCAGATAGCTGTGTAATTCTGTGTTAGAGAAATATGGTACCGATGTGTAAAGTTGTATAAGCAAATACCATATTAGCTAGGGCTCCTTGTCCTTGCCATGCACATGGTACACAAAGTAAGTGTGTACCCCCCTGAGGATTAATGTAATTATACCTTCAGGTGTTACAGATTACAGCAATGGAATGGAATGTATCAGAGAAAACCTTTATATCATTGTAATTCAAAAATCTTTAACAATAAATGTTTTAAGTACAAAATTAATCACTCAAATACGTGTACTGTAGCGCTAAACTGTGCGTCATGTTGTAAGGTAATCTCTGTGGAAGTGTAGTAGTTATCGTCCTCTGAAAGCCAAGTTGTGCAGAAGCCAATGCACTTACCTCATGATAAACAAAACAGGAATGCTTTGCGTATAGATATCTTAGTTATTACGCTTATTGCCGTGATGAAGAAAGTACTGTGCTGTAACGTATTGTTGTGCTACGGAAAAGGCTGTCTCATTGTAGCTATACCACAAAATAATTCAGAAAAACTGTGCAGATATAAAACAGATACACTGCAAAAGCAACATTGTAAATTGTCAAACATTAGTAGCATCGTGATATAATCGTGTAGTTGTCACATAAACTAACCACTGTGTCATCTGGTATCTCACAGAAAGTACTTTAAATCCAGAATGTATCTGTAGTAAACCAAAATGTTGCATTAAAATCTCATTAGCAGTATCCTGACAGGGTCGCCATATGAAACGTCCCCTTAGTAAAATTTTACATGACTGTGCTTAAACTGACACACAATATTTTTTAGCGCAACGCAATCTGACTTTCAATAATCCCTACAAAAGAATGGCTCTGACTAACATTAACCTATACCTTTCACAAATCACTTACCTCACCAAAAATCTTCGTTACTCGAACTACTGCAATACAGCGAGCGCCACTACTGCCAGCTAAATAAAAGATTCAAACTACTGAAGGCACTAACTACTGATAGGCATAGTTAGCAAATAAAAGATTTTTGTAGAGAAAAAACAATGTATTTACCTTAATATTGTTCAAAAGTCATCCAGTCTTACAAATTTACTGTCTGTCCAGATTACCCGCTCTCACAACTCTGCCATCTCACTCCCCACATCCAGCACTGCTTGCGGCTCAACTCCATCTGCGCAACGCTACGCGCTGTTTACACCCAACAGCCCAACACTACAATGGCAGACAACAATGCAAACTAGCCGCAGACTGCACACAGCTTAGCCAGTGATTTTTATACAGAGCGCTACGTGGCGGCGGCGTTACCAATAAAAAAGCCTAAACAGCCTACTTACACATGTTTGGTAATTTAACAAAACAAAACTGTGTTTTTCCAAGCAAATAATTCCGTTATTATTTTCTGCAAGCAACGGAACACTGCTTCAAATTCCATCAAAAATGGTGTACTATTTTCGCTTAAGTACAATGACCAATGTTACATTTTTATCCCTTTCATGTAACTAAATTAATTACTTCAACGGTTTCTTTGAGTAGTCATCTCCATCCCTGCGAAGCATCAATGGTATCCAGAAATACTCTAATTACACAGCTAATTCAGCTTGTCATGGTAATGAAGGGTGTGAACATTAACTCAGTCATCGAAACCAAGTTTTATCATCATCTATTACATATAAAATACAGGTATACATCTCATCTGATATTGTTTTTTTGAACAAATACTCCTTGATCTGTGTGGCAAAAAATGTTTTAAAATTACATAAGAGTTTATTCTATTTTTCTGATGCATCATCCAGTTCAGCAACCTGTGTGATTCCTTATCATTCACAAGGTAAATTATAATCCAACATCATTATGGTTTAACATCTGTACACAAGTACCTAGTAAGCAGCTTGACTAAAGGAAAAGAAGTTATTATTGTTAGTATTTATTCGAGACAGAAACAGATACAGTACATGGTAATTACCATTAAAAAAATGGAGGAAAGAATTATGAAGCCACACTGCTGTTGACCAAAATCTTGCCTCTTCAGTTGCACCCAATACTGCAAGCAGGGGATTTTCTGTGCAGTAGGTAGGGCATATTTGACAATCCAGTAGTTTGTGGTCGAGAGTTCCACTTGCTACCAGTTATCTGGCTTTCATCTTCATCCTCGTACTCTCGGAATGTTGCTTGTAGGTCAGAGTAGATCCAGAGTGACCCCCAGACGTTTTAGTTGTGTCGTATTTACTAACTTACCCCTTGCCATGTTATGTCGTGTTTGCGATGTTCCTGATTGTGGTTCAAATGGCTCTGAGCACTATGGGGTTTAACATTTGAGGTCATCAGTTCCTTAGAACTTAGAACTACTTAAACCTAACTAACCTAAGGACATCACACACATCCATGCCCGAGGCAGGATTCGAACCTGCGACCGTAGCGGTGGCGCGGTTCCAGACTGAAGCGCCTAGAACCGCACACCGCCACACCGGCCGGCTCCTGATTGTGTTTAAGATGAAATGAATGCAGTTGTGTTTTAACTGGGGCTGGACGAGGTTGGTTGTTAGAGCAACTAACTGGCACTCAGCTCCCTCAGTCCGTCTTCAAAAGATACCCTTTGACTGCCAAGTGTCAGATCATTGTCATACAGAAAACTCGTTGCGTTGCTTGATCATTGATATAGATCGACATTAAAGTTTTCTGGGTATAGTACCGCGTCATAATGTAAAAAATACTGCTGCTGGAGAAAAAAACCAACGTTTCGGCCACGATTGCAGCGGCCTTCTTCTGGAACTTTTATGTCGACTGACTCTGGCCGCGGGAGCCTACTCAATTATACTGATATAGATGTTAAATATCATTGATGAAAGAACACTTCCGGGTGGTAAACCATTTATTTCACATCTCCAACGACTGTGGAAGTGCTCATTAAATCTCCTATTTCTCTGTAAACTTTGAATACGTTTGGTGGAAGCATAATCTTTCGCTATCCCGCAGATGACACTGTCATCAGCAACCGTTGGGTCGACAAAACAGCTCCTGTAATTGTTTGGGTTTCAAAGCCATCTTCAGTGAATTTTGTAAGATTGATCTGGAACCAGCTTGTTCTTGTGTTAGAGCTGACTTTACAATATGAATCAAGCGGTACAGCAACATTCACATAAAGATTTTTAGTATACTGCATAACAGTGATACTGGGCTGTAGTTTTTCTGGCTCAGCTGCAGATTTTCCAGGTTTTTACATCGGAATCACAAGTGATTTCCTCCAGGTTTTGAGGAAATTACCAGCTTTTGTACAGTTGTCGAAAAGCGCCAAAATCCACTATCTCACCTGTACACCGAAGTGTTTGATTTAGAACATGCTGATGTTGGCTGCATTCAGTTCTTCCATACGGAAAGGCTGTAAATGGTAACTAGTGTCCAGTTGCTTTCTCTATACATTCTTGTTATCTGACTTACATTTAGAATGGCTAGGTTTTCCATTATTTGAAAGCTGGCGATCAATCTGGTTAACTGTTACACTGATACGTCCCTTTCTGGTTGCTGGATCACAACTCAGACGCCATTCTTGTTCAGATCAGTCTCCTCCATCAATTTACTCCAAACATATTCCCTGTTCTTGGATATCACTGTTAAAAGATTTTCTGCAGCCTGTAGAGAAGAGATGAAGACAGTTTCTCAAACGTTCCTGAGTTTCTGAAGCCGGACTCTTTATGTATTGTGATCTGCGCCTCGTGAGGCTGAGATACGGGCACAGTGCATTACGGCGTTTATGAAATTATCATACGATTCTGGAACTGGATTAATTATAAAGATGCTCTCATCCAGCTCAGAGGCGAATTTCTCCCAGTCGGCTTTCTTAAAATTATATCTTCTTTGCGGCGTTTGTTAGCCGCGAGGTCTGGGGCGCCTTGTCACGGTCCGTGCGGCTACCCCCGCCGGAGGTTCGTGTCCTCCCTCGGGCATGTGTGTGTGTGTGTGTTGTCCTTAGCGTAAGATAGTTTAAGTTAGATTAAGTGTCGTGTAGGCTTAGGGACCGATAACCTCCGCAGTTTATTCCCATAATACCTTACCACACACACTATATCTTCTTCCAAAAGGGACTGTCTGTGGTCGGACTGCAGAGCATATCTAGTATCATTTGCAACTTTTCTTGTCCTGTCGTTCTGAGTTGCTGAAGGGCCACTTGTAGGGCTACAAAAGAATAAAGGCGACATGCGTGTGGCTCAAAATTGTGTTTCGTTAAGTTGTAATTAGGCGATTCCAAAATATTAAAAAAATCAACATACAGTAATACACTCCTGGAAATGGAAAAAAGAACACATTGACACCGGTGTGTCAGGCCCACCATACTTGCTCCGGACACTGCGAGAGGGCTGTACAAGCAATGATCACACGCACGGCACAGCGGACACACCAGGAACCGCGGTGTTGGCCGTCGAATGGCACTAGCTGCGCAGCATTTGTGCACCGCCGCCGTCAGTGTCAGCCAGTTTGCCGTGGCATACGGAGCTCCATCGCAGTCTTTAACACTGGTAGCATGCCGCGACAGCGTGGACGTGAACCGTATGTGCAGTTGACGGACTTTGAGCGAGGGCGTATAGTGGGCTTGCGGGAGGCCGGGTGGACGTACCGCCGAATTTCTCAACACGTGGGGTGTGAGGTCTCCACAGTACATCGATGTTGTCGCCAGTGGTCGGCGGAAGGTGCACGTGCCCGTCGACCTGGGACCGGACCGCAGCGACGCACGGATGCACGCCAAGACCGTAGGATCCTACGCAGTGCCGTAAGGGACTGCACCGCTACTTCCCAGCAAATTAGGGACACTGTTGCTCCTGGGGTATCGGCGAGGACCATTCGCAACCGTCTCCATGAAGCTGGGCTACGGTCCCGCACACCGTTAGGCCGTCTTCCGCTCACGCCCCAACATCGTACAGCCCGCCTCCAGTGGTGTCGCGACAGGCTTGAATGGAGGGACGAATGGAGACGTGTCACCTTCAGCAATGAGAGTCGCTTCTGCCTTGGTGCCAATTATGGTCGTATGCGTGTTTGGCGCCGTGCAGGTGAGCGCCACAATCAGGACTGCATACGACCGAGGCACACAGGGCCAACACCCGGCATCATGGTGTAGGGAGCGATCTCCTACACTGGCCGTACACCTCTGGTGATCGTCGAGGGGACACTGAATAGTGCACGGTACATCCAAACCGTCATCGAACCCATCGTTCTACCATTCCTAGACCGGCAAGGGAACTTGCTGTTCCAACAGGACAATGCACGTCCGCATGTATCCCGTGCCACCCAACGTGCTCTAGAAGGTGGAAGACAACTACCCTGGCCAGCAAGATCTCCGGATCTGTCCCCAATTGAGCATGTTTGGGACTGGATGAAGAGTCGTCTCACGCGGTCTGCTCGTCCAGCACGAACGCTGGTCCAACTGAGGCGCCAGGTGGAAATGGCATGGCAAGCCGTTCCACAGGACTACATCCAGCATCTCTACGATCGTCTCCATGGGAGAATAGTAGCCTGCATTGCTGCGAAAGGTGGATATAAACTGTATTAGTGCCGAAATTGTGTATGCTCTGTTGCCTGTGTCTATGTGCCTGTGGTTCTGTCAGTGTCATCATGTGATGTATCTGACCCCAGTAATGTGTCAATGAAGTTTCCCTTCCTGGGACAATGAATTCACGGTGTTCTTATTTCAATTTCCAGGAGTGTACATTAAGTATAAACAGGGTAGTATTACCCGCAAGGGGCTGCTTGTCCTACTGGATTGATAACTGAGACCTGGAAAAAAGGTTATCATTAATGATTTTTTTCTATCAGTAAGGAAAAGGAACAAGGCTATATATATATATTGATCAATATGGAATGCCAGAGTAGGATTCGATGCTAGCTCCAAAACTGCAGCTCTGTCTCCAACTCCGGGATCACCCCCTTGGTACATCCCAAGCCTTTGTAGATATCCTTAACCCACTGTGCAACAAACATGAGGTATTCCTCAAAACAATGATACAAAGTTGGATAAGAACTAACTTACAAAATTCTGAAGTGTATCATTACAAGAACAAAAACTAATGTAGTTGTATTCATCACTGCTTTATGGTGCACAACATCACAGACACCAGTTAGCGAACTTCTTGCTACAGACACTTAGTTGCTATACAGGGTGGCTGGCATGCACACTGCCATGTTGTATCTAAATACGAGGCTCTAAAACACACATTCGACGGGCAACAGGAAATGGATCAATTATATCAACATTTACTCAGTTTATGTACAGAAGTAATACTCAACTTTGAGAGTTTACACATGTGTGACTCGATATTCAGAGTCTAACACGCTATCTATTACAGCACATTGAAGATAACTAATGTAAAAACGTTTAGTAGGACTGCTTTATTTAAATGTATCTGCCTAATAATTTCATTGGATACTTGGTGTTTAACAGTCCACCGAATACTCATAAGTAGTGGCTTGCAACTATGGTGGAGAATCGAGAGAGTGTAAGCTGGTGTAGACTGGAATTGTTGACACTTAAACGTGAAATTGTAGTGAACTGTGCTAGGGGGGGGGGGGGGGGGGACGACGACGACAACTACAAATAGGAAAGTAGTTCTGGATACCAATGCCTCCTGTGGCGGCTGATCTCACTAGCGGTAGATGAATCTGACACCGACAGTCTTGTAGCGGAAGCAGAAATCGATTCCATATCGTGAGCGCCATCTATGCTGCAAAAATTTCGAAATTGGTGTGCGGCCATTGGGGGAGTGGCTGGTTGGTGGCGCCCTCTAGTGCATGTCTTTGTGTGCCACTGGCTGAGTACACAGCAGTAGTTGTAACGACGACAGAGCCCATAAAATTTGTCATCTTACCTTTTAAAGCATGTGATTAGCACTCTTTATCGTATTCGATATCTTCTCATACAAGCACAATACCTGACTCCTCATAATGTTACATGAAGTCAATCCTCTCCCAACGCCTTCAAAAATTATCCAAACTCACTCTCTCAAATTCAGAAGAAAAAGCATACCTACACACTTTGAACCTCACAAAAGGAAAGATAGGCTTTGTAGCAAGTTACTTACCTGAAATCAGAAGTTTTAATTAGCATAGTAAGTACACAATTCCCCTTCCTCCATGTAACACATTTCAACAAACAAGAAAACTATCAATATTGTCAGTGAGCTGGTCAATACACCTATTCACGAATGTCTTCACATTTGATACATGATGACGTCATGACCTTCCGGTTCGAAGTGTCTCCAATTCCAATGCATTTGGAGGTACCACTCTTGTCAGCCAAAATGAACCAAGGAACTTATGGGTCAGCAAGTATTGTTTACTTAACAATTTGTGTGAACTCTCATTTCTCGCCTCTGTGCAGTCTGCTCGATATTAGCAACAGGCAATTTCACTACGTCAGTATACTGCATTCTCAAGTAAGGTTGTAAAACTACAAACTAATGAACCTTCTCTGCCGAATACTTACTCGCTAGTACAAGTAGTGGCGGAAATGTAGTAGAATTATTAGGTAACTTGTTAATAACTTGCTGAAAATTGCTGATGTGCGTGTTCCAAGTACTCTCCACTATCAATGTATCATCAACGTATGATACGATCCTCTTTTGCAGATCTGATGGTAAGACACTGTTAAAGCCCTATATGAATGCGGTCGAGCTTACATTCAGGCTGAAGTGTAGCTTCAAAAATTGATGATAAGTGCTAGTACACAAAAACGCAACTCAATTTTCCAACACCTCATCTAGAGGTCAATGGAGGACAGGACACTGACTCCATGACATTCCAGTAAC
The DNA here is from genome assembly GCF_023897955.1 of Schistocerca gregaria. Taxonomy (NCBI): domain Eukaryota; kingdom Metazoa; phylum Arthropoda; class Insecta; order Orthoptera; family Acrididae; genus Schistocerca; species Schistocerca gregaria. The sequence goes on along the minus strand of NC_064931.1, from coordinate 438,622,724 downwards.
AATTCATCTAGCGATTGTGGTCTGTCTACTTCTGGGAGGATAATGCTATTTCCTTTTTGTGAATCCAACACAAGGCTAATCCAGTCCCTTTTCTTAGGCACCATAAACGAAGGAATATTATGCAAATCAACAGTACGTTCAATGTCACCTCATTGTAAAAATTTTTCAGTCTCTTTCACATTTTCAGTCTTCACTTTTTCTTTGTATACAAAGGATATTGGATATGGCGTGCCATATTACGGTACCTAACCTTAAATTGATGCGTGGAACCTTTGACTGTCCACAGCACACCAGAAAACACAGATGAATATAGCTGCAAAATATTGAACAAAACCTGTTTGACTGACCCATCCTCCATATGATCTGGAAGTATTAATAAATGAAAACGTCACTGCAGTGTACAAGAAGGCATCGCCATACTTTGCAAAAATATAAAAAGCTATTCACTCTTGACCTCAAAAAGAAACTTGAACAAATACTTATACTTCCAGTTATTCAGTACAGCGATTTTATCCTGCAAAACGTCTCTCAGGAAAGGTCATGGCACCTGGAACTGGTTTTGAATGCCTTTGCTTATTATATCTGTAATGTTCGACTCTTGGATCATATTTTACCATCATATGCACAGCTATCCTGGCTGTGTGCAGGCAAGTGCAGAGATTTCCATACCCTTTGTCTTCTCTACTGTTTAACAGTGTACATTGTCCCTCGTATCTCTCCTCAGTTTTAACGCTCTCATCTGAACAACGTGGTGGAAACACCTGTTCCCATCAGAGCAAAGTCCTTTCTGTCGTTCAGCCACAGTTAGTGACGTATCTATTAAAGCAGCAATGAGGATTACCATTGTCCTCGTATGCACTCATTAGTCTTTAACATTCTTCTTCTCAACCAGATCTTGTTCTTTTTCCAGTATTCTTAGCTGATGCAGTCTCTCTAAATTTTCCTTTCCCAGAAATCGCTATATAGGAAAACTTCTGTTTTGCACACCTATAAATTCTGTACCTGCATTATCATTATTGTTATTATTGTCATCATAATTATTATTATACTGTTATCACTATTAGTAGCAGTAGCTACAGTAGTAGAAGTGCTACCAACATTAACATTATTAGTTCATACTCAGTATTATTTAATCACATTCCCACTTCAGTCATTCAAATCATTTTAATAACATTTGTCATATTACAATTGTAATTTCTTAGAAAACTATGATGTTAAGAGTACTGTATGTGTGAAACCCTCTTCCGATATAAGAGAGGGTCTGGTGGCCCTAAGAGTTCATGCTAAATTAGTATACAGTGTGAAGCGAATTTCGCGCTCTCGGCCTTCGCAGCGCGACTCCTCACATGCCAGCGCTAAAAAAAAAATGTCTCTCACAAAGTTTCGTCCGGTGGGTACATTCGGGAGAAAAAGGACCTATAGAGTAGTAAGCTTGCAAAACTGTAACCACATGTATCGTAACTATCTCTGCAAGCAGGAGTTGGTTGTGGTGTGCAGTTGGTGTAGTGGATAGCGTTTTGGGTTAGCATGTAGGAGGGTGATGGTTTAATCCTGGGTTGAAGCATTTGTTTTTAATTTGGTAAATGTGGTAGAGGTGGTACGCTATCTGGTATCTCAGTTATCAACAGCGATTGCAGCGGGTGCTCTATCAGACATTTGCACTTATATACTACAATTGTGGAAACGGAAAACTGGTCAGCTTTGAAAGAAGCCCTTTCCATGTGTGGGCGTGAATTTATTCGCACCACTTCATCTACTAGATGCGAAACCTGTTTTCATTGTACCCTTCTCTTCGTTCCATAGATTATTACCAACTATTATTGTCACCTCGTTCAGGTCCATTACATTTCGTTAGGGCCTTACGTTACCAGAAGGGCTAGAAACGTGCTTTGCGAATAATGTCCAGACTCGGTTACTATTTGAATGTGTTGTCCCACTAATTATGCCTCTAATCGTTGAGTATGGTGAGCCCATGCTGTTTAGTACGTATCTGAATGCATTATTATTATTATTATTATTCTATCGATGGGATTGTGGAAACATCACGGCTATAACTTTAGGGAAACAGTGTAATTCGAAACCGAACATTTCACAATTGGAGGTGTCGGGATGAATCATTCAGAACAAAATCTGTCAGAGGGGTAATGCGCGTTTGGTGGAATAGCGTGCAGGACTGACATCTTGTTTATACTGTATGTGCTGTCCACCACACTGGGACTAGTTGCGAGCGCAGCAACGCGGCCATGACAGACACCATTGTACATGTGTACACGTATCGAATCTCATAGTAAACCTCTAAACCAGTGTGGCAGACATATGGCTCACACAAACGATGAATATGTGAATATGATTCTGGTCCTTGATTCATCTGATAAACGGGCTGTTGTTGCCACTCGCGAACATGCTGATAGAGGTCCATGACGATGCCATGCAGATAAACATGTGTTTCTTCGTCTGGAGCTGTTCCCTCGGGAGTTAGGTTCTCTCCTTCCATCATCACGTGACAGAGGTCGTCCACGGACTCGCCGTACTCCAACTACTGAGGAAGCTATTCTGGATATCATACACCAGGAATCTCAACGAAGTACACGTAGTGTAGCAAGGCAGCTGCGTGTGTCACAACACACGGTCATTAACGTGCTGCACAAGCATGGGCTGCATTCCTATCATTATGCTTTCATGCAACACCTGCATCGTGCAGATCGCCGTCAGCAGATGCAATTCTGTGAATGGTTCCAACAACAACAGGAAGCCAACAATGACCTCGTGAACATCGTAATATGGTCGGATGAAGCAGCATTCACTCATGAAGGTGTCTTCAATATGCACAATGCCCACCAATGGCGTGACGTTAACCCGCACGTCACACGCGACCGTGCATATCTAGTTCGCTTTGGTTTCAACGTCTGGGTCAGAATATTGGGTGACAGGTGTTTGGGCCCCTAGATGTTGCCTGACCTGTTCACTGCACGAAGGTATCATGCAGTCATCTCAGACTATCTGCCTGATGATCTGGAAGATGTTCCACTACTTGTTCGGCAGAAGATATGGTTCAAACATGATGGTGTACCTCTACTCTCTGGAATTAATGTGCTACAGTATTTGGACAGAACGTTTCGAGGGAAGTGGCTTGGATGTGGAAATCCTGTTGTATGGCCACCGTGTTCACCTGACATAAATCCCATGGATTTCTTCCTTTGGGGACACCTGAAGAAGCACGTGTACTCTACTCCGCCGACGAATGTGGAAGAATTGGTAGCATGTGTTCATGCTACTCTTGTTACTGTGGACGCAACTTTGCTGCAAAGGGTCCAGAGCTGTATGATCCAGTGGGTTGCGCAATGCCTGGACGTGCAGGGAGGTCGATTTGAGCATCTGTTACTCTGAGGACAACGTATTCTGTTGTGAAGGCCATGCAGTTATTCATACGGACATTATTATTCTCAGTGGTTGCTAATTTGCGACATCTGAACGCTCATATTGCATATAGTATAAATGACAGGTAGATGTTGTGTTATTGCACTGTGCTGTTATCTTTAGCATCTTGAAATTGATATTGCTTTTGTAGTTACTCTGTTCTATATCTAACCACTTATTTGTTATGTTCAGCGTTACAAAATGTTGCAAATTTATAATACATGTGACCTAAGAAACGGTGTATATTACAGTATGAAATGTCAGAATTAAATTAGCCAATAAAAAAAAAATGCGCCCCAACCCTGGATAGAAACCTCGACCTCCTTCATGCTAATCCAAAACTCTATCCACTGCACCAACTGTACAGCACGAATAACAGGTACTGACAGAGGTAGTTACCATACATGAGGTTACAGTGTTGCCCGATTCACACTCTTTAACGTCATTTTTCTGCTGGATGTACTCGACAAATTTTGTGAGAGGCATTTTTTTATTGCTGGCATGTGAAGAGTCGCACTGCGAAGCCCATGTGCATTATTAATTCCACTTCACCCTGTATAATGTTGATCTGGTCCCATGTTACTTGTGATACATTTACACTTGTTTAATACTCCATTAGTAATTTTGCTTGAGGAGTATTCTCGTTCTTAACAGAATTTGGGTTCAAATGGTAGTTCAGATCTAGCTACTTTGCCTCTCATAGCACATTCAACAAAATTCCTCTTTATAAAAACCCTCTCAAGGTTCAACCTCATTTCACCACATCCAAAGTTCAACATTGCTTGATGTGGAGACAAAAAAAATCAACCTCCAATATTGCTTCTGTTTTACAATAAAAGAATAATACAAAATTCATTTCCTTTGATACTTAAATTCTACCCCAACATGCTCTTAACTTCTACACTCTTTCTAAGGATTGTTTCTTGCACTTTGGTTCGTTGCACAGAAAGAATCAATCAAGACCCTACTCCTTCAGCTTATGAAATTCAATCTCTCTCGATACTGACTACAAGTGTCAAGAGCACATGACAAAATAATACGGGTAGCGAAGATTGTGTGCCTATCATTTTGGGAAGATCTTGATTTTTCTTCAACAGAAATTTCCTCATACGCTCAAAACTAGACATGTTTAATTGTTCCATTTCTTCACTTATGTCTCCTAAACCTGCAGAATCGGCTACCTATAGTGATCATCATTTTTTTTCAGTGGTGGCTACGTGGATGTGGGTTGTTCCATGGATCAGCCGATCGAATTTCTACAATATGCGATAGCGAGCTCCTCTTTTGCCAGCTCTCATTTCCATGCACATTGTTCCACTTACGGTGACTAGATCTTTGTGAATTCCGTCCACTTCTTCCCATCATAAAATTTCTGTGACTACTTTGGTCTGGAAAATCGTTTCATTGATGACCGTTCCAATTCTGATATGGAAGTCGGGGAGGTCACTGTGCTCACAGTCATGATTACGAATATGGTATGGCCCAGTGACATGGTACTGAACTCTAGGGGGTTCTTGGCCTCTTTGTGACTTCCCGACATTGACATATTCGAGGTCTTGTAATAAACTATGAAAATCTTGAAAATCATCCTTGCAGCGGCTAGCTAAGCTAATTGGCCGCATTCGTGAAGGAAATATCTGTAAACAAATCCTAATTATCTCTATTAGGCTACAGGGGTAGAACAAAACATTGATTCTATAGCACCATGTCTTCAAAGAAAAGTGTTGGATTGCTCAAGTCTGATTGACTGAAGTTTTGTATCATAATAACTCTGTATTTAACAACCTCTGATCAACCATCAGACAAAAATAGATGCTACAAGTTTTCATAAACGTCACAATTCGGGGTGAGTGTGGTCATGCACATTGCTGGTTCACCTTCGAGTTAACCATAAATAAATTATTTTGTTGGGTGCTGGCTAAGTTGGAGGTAATGAAAAGCCATATTACTCCAGCCACACATGTAGACGAATACTGTTATTAGCACTGCAGAAAATTTGGAACTTCTGAACTGTGAGAAAATTATTATAAAGAATACTATACATTCTTTCCCAGTAAATGACACTCCACACATATTGATAGTGATTTAGATGAGACTGCCTCCTCTTATAACTTACGAAGTTCTGTTTCACTCACATGAATTCATTCAAGTTGCTCATCCAGACAATGTTTGCAGATGTGACAGCTGTTATCCCTGACTGCAACGTCACCCAGTTTCTCGTCTGTGTGAGATGTTAATTGCTGAAATTCCTGCCACAATTTTCTACCCATCATATTTATCTCCATTTGTCTATCATTAAATATGAGTAGTGATGTAACCTCCTCCTACAAGTATGTCCCGTTCACACTATTCTTAACAAATATTGTAAGTTGCCCCACTGCAGTGTTCGGTTCATCAACATTAGCAGCAATTTCTTATGTGTCCTCTCTGATACCCAGTATTCCTTTTTAACAACATTTTATTAGGTCGCTTACTTGTCTGTCTTTCAAGTACAAATTTTGCAACTGATTTTCAGCTAATTTCCCAGTCAGCTAGCACTCTACTGGCCAATTAGTGTTAGCTACTGCACTAAAAAGCTAGGCAGTCAATTGTTATGCCTTTGTTTGTGTATTCGCTGCTCTCGCATATTGTTATCATTACATACTGATGGTTTGGTCTTAGATTGCACTACGTCTTAGGGTTTCGTTTTTGTATCATATGAACATCGTTATTCTGCTCCATTGTCTGTTTTCTTCTGCTTGTTGTCCTCCTGGTCACACTTGTCTAACCACTGTCGATGGCTCCTGGTTAGTCAGCCAGTCTCTGCTGGTTCTTTGAGTCATTCCGGTTCATTGTCAGTGTCCATTTACAATAGTCTGCAACAGTAAAATTATCTCATCAAAGTGTTTAAATCCACTGAGAAATTTCACATGCACAAGACTAAAAAGCAGTAAATATTGTTTAAATAAAATAAACTTTTAAGATAATATGTTTTTAAAATTAGGCTAAAAAGTATAAAACAATTTATCCTAGCACCCTGTTCTTTCCTAACCCAGGAATGCAGTCCTGAAAATTTATGATTCTCAGTGTGCAAGAGCTATGAAAATACTTGTGAGATTTATAATGAAACATGTGAGGCACATGCAATAGATAACAGGAGATGAAATATTCATGCAACAATTATGTACTGCATGATCTCCATCTTAGAAGTACATCTATTAAAAATTCAGTATCACAAATTTTCAGATATATCTGCATGGGATTAGGAATCTGTATGGTGCTCGGAGATATTATTTTATACTTTTTATCCCGGTGTAAAAATGTGCTACATTAAAATCTGTTTTTTATTAAACTTTATAGTTTTTATTCCAATTTAAAACATGCTATACTGAAAATCTGTTTTCATTTAAATAGTTATTTGGAATGAACCTTAAGAGATTCTTTTCCTTGCTCAAAAGATTGAAAAACAGAAGTGTTACCAAATACATGTTCCCTGATCTCATTAACACTTCCTTGGTAGCAACTTTTCTTATGATACTCATAAACTCAGCACTACTAATCATCAGTGTTCCGTGTTTGTATGACAGATGTAGATTGGTATCTACGTGAGGTAGGCATAAAATTTTAATCATCCCGCCGAAAGAGTGTTAAGTCAGAAATTTTTTTGTTTATTTGTAACTACACCCCTGCAGGCCTGGTAGGCATTGAAATCCCCGCGCTACAATACCGTAGCACGCCAGGATGGGAAAAAACCAAAGTGCAGCACATAGAGAAAGTGGAGAATCCTAGGGTAGTTCCTTTTCAGTATTTGAAGGGGTACATCAATCCAGGCTGAAATTTTGGAAGTGTACGCCACCAATTCACGGAAGTAATATCCGGCGTTCCCCAGGAAAGTGTTGCTCTTCCTGATCTACGTAAACGATTCAGGAGATAGTCTGAGCAACCGTCTTAGACTATTTGGCGATGATTCTGTCATTTTTGTCTTCAAAGTGCTAAGGTGACAAAAACCAATTGCGGAATGATTTAGACAAGATATGACGCGAAATGTGGCCATTGATACTAAATGTATGCAAAGTGTGAAGTCATCAACGTGAGTATTTAAAGAAATCCGCTGAATTTCGGTTACACGATAAATCACACAGATCTGAAGGCTGTACATTCAACTAAGTACTTAGGGATTGCAATTACGAGTAACTTAAATTGGAAAGATCACATAGATAATGTTAAGGGGAACGCAAATCAAAGCCTGCTATTTGTTGGCAGAACATATAGAAGATGCAGAAGGTCTACTAAAGAAACTGCTTGCACTACGCGTGTCCGCCCTCTTCTGAAGTATTGCTATGCGGTAGGGGATCCGCATCAGATAGAACTCACGGAGGACATCGAGAAAGTTCAGAGAACGGCAGCTCGTTTAGTACAGGGTGTATCAAAAAGAATCATCCGATTAAAAAAAAATCGTAACTATTACGGTGTTTGAGATATGTGTGTGAACAACGTAGTGTTGGAGGAATCAAAAACTCGAGTTTTACAAGGTTCCCGCTAGGTAGCAGCAGTATGTGCCCACTTCAGTTCTAGTAAAAATGGTGTCGGGACAACCAAAAACCGTTTTGTATTCTACGTTTTGCGCAGTGTCGTTCAGTAATAACTGTTCAGCGTGGCTTTCGTACTAGGTATGGTGTGGATCCTCCTACAGTACAGAGCATTAGACAATGGCATGAACAATTTCGAGAAACAGGTTGTTTGTGTAAAGGCAAATTGCCGAGCCGTCCCCGAGCGTCTGACACAGAACTCGAACGCATCAGCCGTAGCTTCACAAGAAATCCTGTCGCCGTGCAGCTCGGCAGCTGAACATGCCCCCGATGTCCTTCTGGTGTGTGTTGCGTTGACGTTTACCATGAAACCATACAAAATTCTGCTATTGCAAGCTCTTCGTGAAGGTGACAAACAACAACGTGTGGGGTTCTGTAATTTCGTTCTTGGCAAGATGGTGGATGACAGTTTTATTCCACACTTAATGTTTAGTGATGAGACAGTATTCCATTTATATGGAAAGATCAACCGTCATAATGTGAGAATATGGAGTACAGAACAACCACATGAAGCTGTACAACTTGAGAGGCACTCTCCAAAATTTAATTTGTTTTCTGCTTTTTCATGGGAAAATGTGTATGGTCCATTTTCCTTTGCCGAGAACACTGTTACATTTATCGATACGCTTGAGAACTTTCTTTTATCACAGTTGGAGACTGATTCTAATGACATCATTTACCAATACGATGGGGCACCACCACAGTAGAAGTGCGGCAATTTTTAAATCAAAGGATTACTGAACGATGGAACGGTCGCACTGGACCAAAGGATTCAACCTTATATTGCTCGCCTCCAAGATCACCGGACCTGGCTGCATGTGATTATTTCTTGTGGGGTTTATAAAAGACTCTGTTTATGTGCCTCCGTTACCAACAACAATGAATGAAGTGAGGCATCTAATATGCCGTGCATCTCAAGGGGGGCATACTGAACACCTATGAAAAGGTATGAAAAAAAGACTTCGTGAATTTCCAGTTCATGAAAAAACTAAATTCATTGTATATGTTTATTAGTTTCAGAAATATAAACGTGCGAAATCGGATGATTCTTTTTGGTACACCCTTTATTATGACGAAATAGGGGAGAGGCTGCCGCGGATATGACATGCGAATTAGATGGCAATCATTAGAACAAAGATGTTTTTCGTAGCGGGATCTTCCCAGGAAGTTTCAGCCACCAGCTTACTCCTGAGAGTTCGATAAACCCCCTACCAAGCATTTAATTATGAACTGCAGGGTAACCATGTAGATGTCGATGTAGAGGTACGAGGGTGGTTGCATAAGTCTGGTAAATTTCCACGAAAGAATGGAACACCTTTGTTTCTCCTTCATGGTTGGTAATCTTGATTAATACAGGAATCTTATAGAGAATTTCAACAATGTACAGCGCACAGTTCATTTTTGACAGGCGTCTGAGTTGGTCAGTGTGTCATCTGTGACTGAAAATGGAGGAAACTGAGTGTTTTGCCACTATTAAAAGTTTTCATTTGAAGGGTTGGACTGCAGCACAAATCAAAATAGAATTGGATAAAATTCACGCGGACTCTGCACCGTCACTGAAGACTATTTACTTTTACATTAATGAATTTAAACATGCTCCGGACGTCCACTTCGGGTCATAACAAAAGAAACCATTGACGAAATCCACGATATAATAACGTAAGACCGCCGAATAAAAATTCGTGAGACTGTTGGAACTGTAGACAACTCAACTGCGCGAATGTATAACATTCTGCACGGAGGATTGTAAATGAAGAAACTGTGTGCTTGCATCCCGCATAACATTTCAGCATAATGTATGGCGATGTTCAATAGCAGTCCGCAAGTCTTTTTGCGTCGGTTAGTGTCTGTTGCCCACCGGAGACGGTTCTAGGCGCTGCAGTCTGGAGCCGAGCGACCGCTACGGTCGCAGGTTCGAATCCTGCCTCGGGCATGGATGTGTGTGATGTCCTTAGGTTAGGTTTCATTAGTTCTAAGTTCTAGGCGACTGATGACCTCAGAAGTTAAGTCGCTTAGTGCTAAGAGCCATTTGAACCATTTGAAGTGTCTGTTGATGAAACCTGGATCCATCATTACACACCAGGGTCAAAATGACAGACAAAAAATGGACAAAGGCTCGTGAAAGTGCACTGAAGGAGGCAAAGACGATTTTTTTTAGCTGGTATGGTGGAATTGACAACGAATTCTCCTCAAATATTACTTGGGAAAAGGCAGAACCCTTATTGTACCCTATTATGCTTCATTGTTGGATTGTTTGAAACCTGCGTTGGCTGGCACTCGAGAAAATGCTATTTCACCAGGATGGTGCGCCATCCCACACGTCAGCGATAACAATGGTGAAAGTGCACAAATTGCGCTTTTTTGAACTGGTTCCTCATCCACACTATTCACCAGTCTTAGCTCCAAGTGACGTTTTCCTGTTCGCTAACTTAAAATTCTGGGTTTATGGGAAGAAATTTTCATCAAATGAGCAAGTGACAGTTACAGTCAACAATTATTTTGCAGCGTTCGACAGAACCTATTTTTCCGATAGGATGAAAAAGCTGGCAGAGTGTATAACCCTCAATGGGGACTACTCGAGAAATAAAGTGAGTTGTTTACGAAACAAACGTTTTTTCTTGTCTTTTTACAAGCCTTATCATCCAACCTCGTAGATGCACCATCATATGACACAGTGGTACGTGGGACAGACACTCCTGTGTTGTCACGCAAGTCTGAATGGCAGAGAACGAAGTTAATAATCATCTCCCTGTGAAGAAACTGGTGTCACATGACGAATGGAAGCCCTGGAACTGGAAGACCATGGCTCAGTTTTCAACATCATATACGATATTCTGAATATGACAAAGATCGCTGCCCGCTGGATTCCGCGATCGCTCACTCTCACACAAAAAGTCCGCCGAACAGCAGCAGTAGTAAAAATTTTGCAGCTCTGTCTCCCCAATTCCAATGACTCCCTTAGCCGCCTTATCACCATGGACGAATGCTGGGTGTACCACTATGACAGACAAAGGACCACTGCAAGCAGAGGAAACATGTGCATGCACTACCGCAGAAGGGGGCGAATACCCAACCATTATCGGGAAATGTGATGCTGAGTACTTTTTGCGTCTTCCATGGTGTGGATCTAATAGATTTTGCTCCCAAGGAGCAATCCGTCCCAAGTGCACATTACCGATGTCTCCCGAAAAGATCGCTGGAGATTGTCAACACAGCGTAGCGGGAAGCTGTGCAAGAGGTGTGTTTATTCTCAATGGCGACGCCCCAGTTCCTCTTACAAAACGACACAGTCGCACTAGCTGCTTCATTGGACTATCAAATTTTGCCTGGCCCCTCCTCCTCCCCCTCGTACCCTCATGGCACATCACCCAATGACGTTTTCCTTTTTTCTTAAGAGAAGGAATAATTTCGTGGCAGGCATTATTAGAAGGAAGAGTAGATGATTTTCCAGGTGAAACGGTTCCCGAACATCCGAAATGCTGACTTCTGCAATCAAACTCTGGGTCAAGTACTCCATTGTTGGAAAAATGTATCACATTCAATGGATAACATGTATAGAAGGACAAAAGGTATTACCGAGTTTCAGATAGCAGCTTGATTTTTCTGAGGTAATAATTAAAACTGTGAGACTACTCCTCGTAATATAGGATGTTCCGTTTATCTGATGACCACAAGCAAGGCACAGTAGATGGTGGGCAGCAAGCGCTCCGTTACCCAACGAATCAGATGCAGTGTCGCTCGCCTATTACCGCAGTACTGAGTTAAAAATGTATGCAACCACATTTTGTACTCAACCATGGAATGAAAGGAGATACTGGAAATGCCTGCCATTGTTTTCCACGCATTCTGACATCTACTCAAGAAACAATTCATCACACGATGTAATTATTGAGAAACTGCATTGGGTTCCTGTAACGTGTGCGGATTTGTCGTGTACACTATATCCTTTTTAGCTCCCCACAAATATAAATCGGACGGGATTAAATCAGGAGTTCGAATGGACCAGATACTGTTACTAATGATTGTCATGGAACACATCGTAAATTGTGGGCAGAGAAGCATTGGCGGTATGAGTCCTTACGGATCCTGTTGGAAAAGTGCGAAGCTTCGTTCTCTTTCACTTAGTTCACTAGAAACAGTTGCATAATGTTTTGCACCTATCTGGTTCAAATGGTTCAAACGGCTCTGAGCACTGTGTGACTTAAATTCTGAGGTCATCAGTCGCCTAGAACTTAGAACTAATTAAACCTAACTAACCTAAGGACATCACACACATCCATACCCGAGGCAGGATTCGAACTTGCGGCCGTAGCGGTCGCTCGGCTCCAGACTGTGGCGCCTAGAACCGCACGGCCATTCCGGCCGGCTTTTGCACCTATCTTCCGCTGTTACTTGAGTCATTAAAAATTGACCCTGTTTTTCTGTCACCATTAACAGCCCACCACACTCCTATTTTCTGATCGCTGAGGGGTTCCTTATGAAGCATAATAAGTGTATCGGAGCTCTAGTGTCGACAGTTTCGGGAATTAACATACCCATGTAAATGTGTACACTCGTCTGGAAACCTATTTAAAGTCAAAACCTATTTGCAAAACCAAACCCTGTGCGCGATATCACCAGGTTTAAGTTCTTGCACTACTGTTACTTTATAGGTCCTTAGCCAAAATAACTTAGCAGCTCTTTGTACAGAGATGGCAGAAATTTGTGTTTGCTGTGAAAGACGTTTCAGGGGAATTTTCCAGGCGGTATGCAATGTCATCGAGATGAGCGTCTGTGAGCACCGTACATCGTCGTTTACGATTCTTGTCAGCAACACTTCCCGTTTCACGAAATATATTCACTAATTTGTGAATCGCATCACGATTTGGAATTCGAACAGCTGGGAACAACTGTTTAAACTATCTCCGGACAATATCAGCGCACTATGTACGCACAAACGAACACTTGTTGTGGAATACAATAATTCGGTCTTGTGATAGTTAAGTTCATGGACTTCACTGTTAGGCTTGAGGCGTTTGATTCACTGTTCGAATGACACTGGCCGAAAAGGCACGTAGTGCTGCGTTATCATGGAAACGCGGGGCACATTCGACCTGCCAGCGCGGCTCCGGTGGTCGGGAAACATAAACTCCGTGCGTGCAGTTTTCAGATAAATGAAACGCCCCGTACATCAGCATAAGATCCAGAGAAATTAATTAACAATAAGATAAGAAAATTATTGCATTTTTAATTCGTAGTTTCCAAAACTTTGCCAGATAAAACATTAAAATTCTGCGTAATATAGTTAAGTTTGTATCGGCCTTACTTTCACTCACTTAAGCAGATTTTTAATGCGTGAAAATATTTTGTGAAAATACCCGGATGTATTTATGAGTAAGCCGAGTGAACTCGGTGTGGAAAGTGTTTTAGTTGGTCACGTAAGCCGAAACACTTTCTTCTGGTCTTCCCGTGAGAAGACAAGGAACTTCCCGCCCTGCGGTCTTGTTCTCACTCCACTTCGCTGATAATCATCTCATCATATAAATAAAGGAGTCAAGATGACATTATCTGTGTCAGAGACCGTGTAAGGCAGCGTTTGCTTGTCTGGAGCACAGCCCTAGATATCTAAATGATTGCGAGTAAGTCTCTACGTTTCCTAGGGCAAGAGAACACAGTAGAAGAAATCATCAGGCCAGTAATTTACCGAAATGTCATAATGTGAAATACGGAACCTTCTTTTCTTGGTCGCTTTGTCGGCGTATACATTAGGCAACAACAGTCAGTTTTGTTACGTCTGAAGTAATACATCTATCTGGCTATCACGAAGTAGGTTTTCTGTGGTTTCCCTAGGGTGAGTGTCTCGATAGCTGCTTCATCAAGATATTGATCTATGTTTTACCTCGTTCTATTCCTGTTCATCTGTAGCTTATTGTAAGTGCAGCGCACGGTTGCAGGCTGCAATTATTTTAGAACCTCTTGTTGAAAGAAATTTTGGACGGCGTTGTTGGACGCAAAAACGAACGTAAAGCAGCAGAGGACAGAGTGTAAAAATGCTCCACCTGTTCGGGTCTCAACTATCCTCTAGCTGAAGCCAAGTTCTAAAGTGAGAACTTAACTGAGAACGTCCTGTCGAGACCGTGACACCAATGCGGCTCACTATACTGATAATGGAAGCGCGATTTGCATCCTCGAAGTCCAGCTAAAACGTGAGGATGCCCATTCTCCACGAGTCATAGTTAAAGACTTGTATCCCGACAAAAACAGTTTGTTAACAGAAGTAGCCTATTGTGAATGGTCTAAACAGGTCTTTTTCAGCGATTTATGAAGGGACTAATCTGTGATGTAGGGTTTCCTGACCCTGGGGAATTTTTACTGCCAATTTCAGCTTGCACGAGAAGGAGAGCTCCTGCAACCACAGGTTTAGATTTACCAGAAGTCGCCATCTTGGCCATAATTTTTAACTTATCAATGCCAGTTATTTTTTTGGGTCATCACTCTTTCGTCTGTGGACCACCAAGACTTCCTCCCCTGCGTCAACTTCTTCAACTCAGAGAAGCACTGACATACATCACTCTCAGTCATAGGCTGGATTCATTCTTGTTTTCTCTTACACCTTTTCTTCCTCTGTGGATCTTTTTGAACTATGGAAATTGTCTCCTGATGTGATAACCCATATAATATCATTATATCTTATCGCCTAGTCAGTGTTTTCCACGTACTCCTTTCCTCACTGATTCTGCGAAGAACGTCCTCTTCCACCTGTTATCAGTCCATTTAATTTTCGTCATTCTTGTGTTTCATGACAGCTCAAACCCTTTGATTCCCTTCTTTTCTAACTTTTCCACTGTTACAGTGACGCTCTACCAAAACTACGATTCAGTCGTTTTGGTAAAATGCATAAATGACGTAGAAAGTGGACGTAGTAATTGGTATGGAAAGAAACAGAAATTAATGTGTGAAAGAGAAACTTGGAGCCGACGACTTCTCTTTGCTTTTTGTTTGTTTTGCACACAGTTATAATCGCGCATCGTTCAGCGTTAGTCTGTTTTGTATTCTATATAAATACAAAATATAAATTGTATTTTATAAGGAATACAAATTATTTGATCGCCTAACTTCTGTGCTTTCATGTAACCAAAGCAAATACTGTTATGCACAGTTTACGTGCACAAACATAAAATATCTACACTCCTGGAAATTGAAATAAGAACACCGTGAATTCATTGCCCCAGGAAGGGGAAACTTTAGTGACACATTCCTGGGGTCAGATACATCACTTGATCACACTGACAGAACCACAGGCACATAGACACAGGCAACAGAGCATGCACAATGTCGGCACTAGTACAGTGTATATCCATCTTTCGCAGCAATGCAGGCTGCTATTCTCCCATGGAGACGATCGTAGAGATGCTGGATGTAGTCCTGTGGAACGGCTTGCCATGCCATTTCCACCTGGCGCCTCAGTTGGACCAGCGTTCGTGCTGGACGTGCAGACCGCGTGAGACGACGCTACATCCAGTCCCAAACATGCTCAATGGGGTACAGATCCGGAGATCTTGCTGGCCAGGGTAATTGACTTACACCTTCTAGAGCACGTTGGGTGGCACGGGATACATGCGGACGTGCATTGTCCTGTTGGAACAGCAAGTTCCCTTGCCGGTCTAGGAATGGTAGAACGATGGGTTCGATGACGGTTTGGATGTACCGTGCACTATTCAGTGTCCCTTCGACGATCACCAGAGGTGTACGGCCAGTGTAGGAGATCGCTCCCCACACCATGATGCCGGGTGTTGGCCCTGTGTGCCTCGGTCGTATGCAGTCCTGATTGTGGCGCTCACCTGCACGGCGCCAAACACGCATACGACCATCATTGGCACCAAGGCAGAAGCGACTCTCATCGCTGAAGACGACACGTCTCCATTCGTCCCTCCATTCACGCCTGTCGCGATACCACTGGAGGCTGGCTGCACGATGTTGGGGCGTGAGCGGAAGACGGCCTAACGGTGTGCGGGACCGTAGCCCAGCTTCATGGAGACGGTTGCGAATGGTCCTCGCCGATACCCCAGGAGCAACAGTGTCCCTAATTTGCTGGGAAGTGGCAGTGCGGTCCCCTACGGCACTGCGTAGGATTCTACGGTCTTGGCGTGCATCCGTGCGTCGCTGCGGTCCGGTCCCAGGTCGACGGGCACGTGCACCTTCCGCCGACCACTGGCGACAACATCGATGTACTGTGGAGACCTCACGTCCCACGTGTTGAGCAATACGGCGGTACGTCCACCCGGCCTCCCGCATGCCCACTATACGCCCTCGCTCAAAGTCCGTCAACTGCACATACGGTTCACGTCCACGCTGTCGCGGCATGCTACCAGTGTTAAAGACTGCGATGGAGCTCCGTATGCCACGGCAAACTGGCTGACACTGACGGCGGCGGTGCACAAATGCTGCGCAGCTAGCGCCATTCGACGGCCAACACCGCGGTTCCTGGTGTGTCCGCTGTGCCGTGCGTGTGATCATTGCTTGTACAGCCCTCTCGCAGTGTCCGGAGCAAGTATGGTGGGTCTGACACACCGGTGTCAATGTGTTCTTTTTTCCATTTCCAAGAGTGTATATTATTGTTCTTTTTGTGCTCAATAGAATGTCCTTCATAATGATCGAAGGCAAGAGTTTCCTATTGTTATTAATAAGTACGAAAGTTGTTTATAAATAATAGAAACATGTTTTTGTATAAGCTCAACGAAGTATTAAGCCGATGTGTGATACGTTTTTTTCCGCGGATTTTTTAAAATTTTATCGTTTTCTGTCAAGGAAATTGCATTTTCTAGCGCTGTATGATAAATCCGTATTTTTT
Source organism: Schistocerca gregaria (assembly GCF_023897955.1). Taxonomy (NCBI): domain Eukaryota; kingdom Metazoa; phylum Arthropoda; class Insecta; order Orthoptera; family Acrididae; genus Schistocerca; species Schistocerca gregaria. The sequence goes on along the minus strand of NC_064931.1, from coordinate 438,605,909 downwards.
TAAACTTTTTACTGCAACATCTCTCTTTTGTACTTCACTAATCAACTATTTTCGAATAAAAGCTAAATTACATATTCGTAATTTCAACTGAGCTATAAATACTGTTCATATTTATATAACAGACAGAAGAATAATGATGTAGAATAAAAATGTTCCTGTGTTAGGTGGCCATTTGTATATCCTCAATTAGTTTCTAGACATTTCATTGCTTCCAGTTTCTAGCGCAATCTAGTAAGACACTGATCGCATGTGCAAACAAAGCGACCGAAATAAGGTAACGCCTGACAGATATGCAACACACCTAACGTAACAGTTACGCACTTACAATCTTAACTGACCAAAGCTACTACAAAAACTAGCGTAGTCTACCTTTACTTGTTATAGTTTATGGTGCGCTACAGTAGTTTTTCAGCTCTACCCACAGCCTACAGAACAAACAATGTTGTGCTCCAGACATATATCTCCAAACATTTCTTCCTCAAATTAAGACCTAGATTTCCTTTAACGGTGTCTAGTCTACCAACATTTTGAACAGGAGATACCCCTCTAATTGAGAAATATCACTCTATAGTCATATATCATCCTCCTAGGGAGCGTACATCTACTGCTACATCTACATATATACTCCGCAAGCAAGCCGCGCGGGATTAGGCGAGCGGTCTGAGGCGCTGCAGTCTTGGATTGGGCGGCTAGCCCCAGTGGAGGTTCGAGTCCTCCCTGGGGCATGGGTGTACGTGTTTGTCCTTAGGATAATTTAGGTTAAGTAGAGTGTAAGCTTAGGGACTGATGACCTTATCAGTTAAGTCCCATAAGATTTCACACGCGATTGAACATTTTTTTGAACTCCGCAAGGCACCTCAAGCTGTGTGGCGGAAGATGCTTTTTGTACCAGTGTCACTTACCACTTTCCCTGTTTCAATCGCGAATGATTTGCCTGAAGAATGATTGCACATAAACTTTCGAGTTGGCTCAAATCTCTCTGATTTTATCTCCATGGTCTTTTTGCGAGATATACGCAGGAGGACGCAATATATATTGGTTGACTCTTCCAAGAACGCATGTTCTCGGAACTGTTGCAGTAAACCACACCGTGATTATGAGCGCATCTCTCGCAGCGTCTGCCACTGGGGTTGACTGAACATCTATAGAACACATTCGTGCTTACAAAAGGGACCTGTAACGAAATGTGCTGCTCTTCTTTGGTTCTTCTGTTTCCTCTATCATTCCTACATGGTACAAATCCCACACAGCCGAGGAATATTCAAGCACTGTTCGAACGAGTATTTGGTAAGCTACCTCCTTTGTTGATGAACTACATTTCCTGAGAATTCTTCCAGTGATTCTCAGTCTGGAAACTACCTTACGCGTGATTAATTTTATGTGGTCATTCCACTTCAAATCACTCTGTATGCATCCTAGATTAATTATTGAAATAACTGCTTCCAGTAATTGTTCCGAAATCGTGTAATCATATAACAATGTGTATAAGAAATACGTTATACTTGTTTGTTTTAAGCGTCAGTTCCACTCCATTCACAGAGCGTCGGTCCTCTGTAGGTCTTTGCACATTTCGCTAGAGCTTTCTAGTTTTGCGTCTTCTTTGTATACAAACAGTTTTGGAAAAAGACGTTTAGAACTTCGACTTCTTCTGTGTCCTTCTCTGTACCATTGCCATTATGGTCACAGAGTGTCAGCAAAGGTGTCTTTGCTGAATCCTGCCTAGTCGTCAATTGTGGGATGTCTAGGAAACCTGCTTTCTCAGATCGCTAGAAAAACAATTCACATAAATCTTATTAATGTGTTTTATTACAAAAAGTAAATGACAATACTTAACTTTGAATATTGCACAGATGGGTCGCAAGCAAATGGCGAGATGCAAAATAAGCGAGGTTCTTCAGTATAAACAATCGTAATACAAGCGAAGTAACAGACCTGACACTTCTGTTCGGTTCGCTAGTCTTGACCAGTCGGGCTGGGCGCTTATATCCTCTTCGTATAGAGGCCGCTGCTGTCGCGTTGTCTTCCTGGAGAGGTGTTGGTCAGCGTGCAATTGGCTGACTTCTTCACAGCCCTCTCTGCTCTCTCGTTCCCGACTAGCGTGCCGGCGCTTGACTTTACGCCGTTATAGTCTTCGATCCGTTTACTGATTTTACGTACGACCAAAACGTCCTCGGATTTCCTTTCAAGTCGGCAGATGTAATTTTGCTTTCGAATTCGTTGAACACTTTACGCATGGGCCACCTTACTGTAATTTTGACTCCGTTTAGTTTTTTGGTCCTCTGCAAGGCTTTTTCTGCTTTTAAATTTGCAGTGAAATTTTCTTTAATTTCGTAGATGCTTTATAACACGGTTGTCGAACTACGATGAGTCCATCACTCACTTTTTTTCTCGATGTATACCTATTTAAAACCAGGGTGTCCCACTCGAAAAAGGCCCCAAAAGCATGTGTAGTAATTCCACTGAAATTGCACCGTGTAATTTTTGATGTTTGAAGTGTTAACGCTGCACTCTACAACATCGTTTGTTACCCCGCGTCGCTATGGCTGGAACACAGTGTTAGTGTTTAATGACAATGTATTGCTATTCTGCCGAAAAGCGAGTGTTTCTTGTGAAACAATATTGGATTACCTGTTGGGTAAAGACACGCCAACGAATGTTTGTTGAACGGTTTGATGACCAGCATATACTGTCTAAAAACTGCTTACAAAAGTTAGTGAGCAAGATGTAGAGCAGTGGAAAGATGCTGGCAGTAGCAGATTTAAAAATTTTGCGCCCCTAGGCACACCATATTATATGTGCCCTCCAACCCCCCCCCCCCCCAAACAAAACATGTTTTAAATAATCACTATTAGCCTATCACTTTACAATTGCTGTTTTGGGTGGGAGCGCAGTGAGCTGTTTCCGTACTCTGCTATTCGTTGTTCTGAACGACGCGTTAGCTGTCTAGCCACAGTAAATCAAAATGTAACATAGTTCCTGATCTGTACTTGGTATACGGCAACGGATAAGACAAACTTAAAACTGTTTCTTTTATGGCCTAAAAATTCAGCAGAGCTAGTAGGAGACAACGGATTTTTGTTATACATTCACTTTTAATATGTTCGTTTATACGAATCGTTGAAAATAAAAAAGTTGTGTTACGATCTAAAAGTTGAAGCGAACGTGTCATACGTTAAAAATTAATACGTACTTTTACAGAGATGCGTTCAAAATTAAAACTAAACTGTCGTTTTACGATCTAATAACTTGAATGTGTAGCAGATAAAAAAAAGTTCGGTCTTAATACGTGAATCTATAGGAAAGCGTAGCAAATTAATATGAAATAGAGATTTCGGTACGCCAATTAATCACCAAATACAGACAAATAAACACAGAACTGGATTTGCTGTTACAAAATTTTACATACTAGTGTGGAAAAATCAAATATGTTTTATAATATAATAGTTAACGTGTAAAGCACTAGGATCTGTGTAGCTAGATGTTGCATAATAAGTGTACACAATACCTTTAATCCATGTAAGCACTGAACATTTTTGTACTGCAGCTGCCGGCCGAAGTGGCCGTGCGGTTCTGGCGCTGCAGTCTGGGACCGCGAGACCGCTACGGTCGCAGGTTCGAATCCTGCCTCGGGCATGGATGTGTGTGATGTCCTTAGGTTAGTTAGGTTTAACTAGTTCTAAGTTCTAGGGGACTAATGACCACAGAAGTTGAGTCCCATAGTGCTCAGAGCCATTTGAACCATTTTGTACTGCAGCTATTGCTTTCACTATAGCTCTTTCTAACGGTATTAGCAAAGCTTTTACGTATTTATCGACAGAACTGAATTAAGTTATTTAGGAACACTTTTTAATCTGAGCGTACTCTCCGATAACGTATATTTCAGCGATAACTATACATTTCAGCAGACGCCAAGAATATGCATCAGTTATAATATACTACAGTATCAGGATGACTTGACTGTACAGCGTCGAGCGGCCTGGGTGGTTCGGGTATTGTTTAGTATTGTCGGGCGACTTCGGTCAAGTCTGAACGTAAACGAGGTTTAGTTCCGCGTTCTGCCCTCGACAATTATAAAATAAACAGGCAACACGTAATTTGTAAATCCAATGAATGTGCTCTAAGTTATAATAAAAATCACATTATAATCTTAAATTTTTAAAACTAATATGAATAAATAAACGAAGTCACCAGTCAGCAAAGTTTGCGCCTGGCTTTGACGGCAAAAGACTCGTTGATCATATCTTCATAGTTAAGACGGTTATCAGTTAGGAGGTCGGCTTCGATGTGAAGAATGGACAAGGCGTTCAATCTCTCCTCAGACACTGAAGAACGTAGGTACGATTTCAGTCTTTTAAGAGGCGAAAACGAGCGTTCTGCTGAACAATTTGTAAATGCCATACACAGACATACTCTAAGAGCCATGTCAACATTCGGAAACACGGACTGTAACCTCTCTTTTCGTAAATATTTACTCATTTCGACTGGTATTTAACTAATCTCAGAAGGTTTCAGAAGTTCCGCGAAATGTACACATTCACTAGGGAAGGAGGGCTCTAAATCTGTGTCATATGACGCTTGGAGTTTTGCCGCACGTTCAGCAATATCGTCAGGTGAACCGTTCTTAAGGATACTGAAAACTGTGAAGGAGTCTATAGCTTTCCTTCCTCCACACCAAGTTGTCGAGCACTGGGAGAATTTTTTCGACTCTAAATTCCAGTCAGAAAAACTTCTTCGTCATCATTAAGTTTGAGTTTTCATGATCTTTTTTAGGCGTATTCATAGTCTATATCAGTCACAATCTCCATGGATTTATTTTCATAATAGTCGAACATGCCAAGAATGGATGCAATGAGTCCTACAAGTGATTCATATAATTCATGCCCTATTTTAGTATCAATATTTACGCTTTGCAATTTCAGATTTACACTATTAAATCTCTGGATTATGTCCTTCCAAACGGTCATCATGAATACTCTTTCTAGTCTGCTGAATTGATTCAATAAAGCTGAAGCCTCATTTTGCACAAGTGGTTTTTCAAACGTAATATTGGAAACATGTGTGAGGGCATTGATAACGCCCTTCCAGTTTTCATATAGACTTACACACGCTTCCTCTCTTGCTGACCAACGTGTTTTGGATAATTTTTTACCGTTCTGTTTTCTGGTTTCATGAGAGAAAGAAGTTTATCCCAGCGCTGTGTAGAAGCAGAGAAAAAATTATAAAGATTTTGCACTAAACTGAAATATGAGCATGCTTCCCGACAACAGCTTGCAGCACTAGTGCTGACTAAATTCAAAGCATATGCTGCACAAGGCACATAATCCGCTTTCGGATTCCGTTCTTTAATGCGTGCTTGCAAACGAGTGTAGGTTCCTGACATATTACTTGCGTTGTCATATGACTGGCCTCTATAGTCGGTAATATCAGTGGAATTTGTAGACAGAACTTTTAGTACCGCCTCAGCTATGTTTTCAGACTTGTATCCCTGGTTTGGTAAAAACAGAAGGAAACGTTCAACAAGTTCACCATTCTCATTCACATATCTTAATATGAAAGATAACTGATCAATATGTGAAATGTCCGCAGTAGAATCTACTATTATAGAGAAATATTTGGCCTGCTTTATTTCATTTATGATAGTTATTTTTATTCGTTCAGGAAGAAGCTCCATTATTTCATCACAGATTGTTCAAGAAAAATAAAATGTCTGTCTCTGCCCTGGATTTTCATATCGTTCAATGTGCTCTGCGAAAAAAGGATCAAACTCGGCTATAAGTTCAAGAGACATCATAAATTGATCGTTATATAATGAATGGAATCTTTCAACGTATCCACGTTGGGAAAGTCCACGACATGTTATCTTCTTCACTATTGCAAACACCCTTTTCAACACACTGCGCCGGTACATTTTTTCTGTCTCAGCATATGACTCTAAATGGTTATCTATTGTTCCAAGTGAGTTTAGTCTTCTTAAGAGTGATAACTCAGAATTTTTGTGTTCAAGTGAATTCTCATGTTGAGATAAAATATTAGAAATATTTTTCCAATCTGTAATATCATTAGTAGCAGTCGCGGCCTTACCTCCGAACAATTTACATGGTGTACAAAAAACAGCACCGGTGCTACAGGAGTATACTAGAACATCACGCAAAATTGATTCGCCATTTAAAAGTTTACAGTAAAATACATTTTTGTTCAAATATCTGGTTTTATCTTCTTGAATTAGAAAAACCACCGTTACAATTTTGATTAATGCCCCGTTGTAAGAGAATGTCGATTGTTTCATTGACACACCATTCTGCAGGATCATCACTCACGAGGTTATTTCTTTTTGTAATGTCTGACACGACACTTAGATTTTCATGAAACTCGAAATCAGGAACAATTTGCTTTTCTTCATTTTTTAACTTTTGTTTCGTCTGTATTTACTTCTTTTACAACAGCTGCAGTGCCGGAAATATCATCCGTACTACTTGAACTCGAAGTCGAGCCAGCAACATTTTTTGCGAAAAATTTATCTACTCTGCCAAGCGTTTTTAGAATATTGGTTTCTCGTTTTCGCTTTCCTTCTATAATTTCCGAAATGCTACCCTACCTGATTTTGCACGTTTGCTTTTTTCACTGTTATTCATGTTAAGGCACTTACAAAATTGTCAATCAACAGTTAAAAAAAAGGAAAAAAGTTTGTAAAAGGAAAGAAAGAAAGACAGTATCCAGTTCCAATTTCACTACACCACACATGATCACAAAGCTTTTTCCTTTAAACGCGGCTCACGGGCACAAAGATTTTTCCTTTAAACAGGGAGCGATGAACTGACCAACGCGGATTACTCGACGTAACTGTGCTATGAAAGAACGACAATGGAGAATAAGTTAATTTCATTGCAGCCTGTTTCTCTGTTGACAGTGTACAGTAGAAGCACACCTGCAGATTGGAATTCATCTCGTAAAGAAAACGGGACAGTCCCTTTTTTGGCTTGTTTCCCGCGTCGCAGTAATTTTAGCTGGGACGCAAATATGTTCTTAATACTCTTGACACTGTCTTTCTAATTTAAAAAGCAAAAAATTTTTGCAATTTCTTGTAGTGAGGTGTGCTGGATCGACTCTTATCCCACTGATTCTTATAACATCTTAGCGGTTCCTGTGGGCAGAGAATACAGGCTACAAAGTTTAAAGTAGTCTTGTTGGCATTTGATGAGCTGTGTTGTCATTTGTGTGAACACTGCTGTTATATCTACATGCGAATGCACCTTTTGTTCGAGCATAATATAAAAATAACCTTTCCTCGAAGAAAATATGCTTAGTTAAGAAGTTTAATATAAAATTTGCAATGTCACGTACTATTCGATTCCACTGAGTGGGAACTTTGATATCGTGCAGGCTGCAGCACAATAAATGAGACAAACGAAAGCTGGTTTCTTCTCCTTTTTTCGCCAAAAGAAAGTAACTAAGTAAATAAGTAAATAAAATTTTTAAACGGCTATGAAGTGTATTTCACACATTATTATACGTTCTGCTTATGTTCTTTTCGTATAAACACGTGTAAAAATGTAAAACATTCCCAGTATCAACATGTTTTGTTAAACGGATGTCATTAAATCAAAGCTCAGATATTGACGGCCACAGAGCTTTCACATTAATTCCAGTAATGCAGGGTTGACTTCATACCTCCCCGTAATTTCTACAAGAAATTTAAGTAGAGAGGGATGTTACATACTGAGGCCCACACAAGTTACAGTATTTAAGAAACTGCTGATTAGTTTATCATAGCTTTTCAGTGGTCCCGGTATTTTCACGGGCAAAATATGGTAGGCTTAAGTAGAAGGCGACAGCATTCTCGGAATGATCACATTTCAAACATGGTATTGTAGAATGAGATTTTCACTCTGCAGCGGAGTGTGCGCTGATATGAAACTTCCTGGTAGAGTGAAACTGTGTGCCCGACCAAGACACGAACTCGGGACCTTTTCCTTTCGCGGGCAATTGCTGTACCATCCTTTTTTGATTGTTTTTTATTTTTAATTTTTTTTAGTTGCAGGTAAGGAGAAAACAAATAAAAACCTCTTGTGTATGAAAATAAAAGACGACATTCTTATTAACTAACAATATCCTTTGAAAACGTAAAACATAAATGGTAGCTATATTTACGCAACGGCCTTCTGTTTTTATTTGTTTATTTATTTATTTAATTATATGTTTGTTAGATGTGTAAGGAAAAAAAAAACTTAAAAGAAGAGGAGAAAAGAGAAGTGAAATAAAATAGGAATACTTTCCGCGCCATACTCCACTTTGGTGAGCCATCAGAACAAAATGCATTCTATCATTGACCATTAAAGGGGAACGAGGGATCGTCCAATCTTGGCTAGCACAGTTCGTTGAGATTCCAGCTTTGAGGCGGGTTGGTGAAAATACTCTGTAAATAGTTCGCGAAAGTGGCCCGATAGTGTCGATGTCGACGAAGGGTGTGGTGATGTACTTCGAGGCGTGTCCTAAAGTCCGCCGGATCGACGATGTCGTCCCGGAAGACGTAGTTGACAGCCATGCCACTGATCCATGTGATGGCGTGCCACTTAGCTGATGGGAAGTAGGTCGTGTCGGGATATATCATTATGGTAGGAGAAACGTGATGTGGTGGTACTCGGAGGTAGAAAGCCACAATCTTCTGTGCGAGGGTCCAGACAGCTGCTGCTGGCCCACACTCAAAACGATGTACATCTGTATCTTCGACATTGCACTTAAGGCACAGGGGTGAGTCCACCAGTGCGATGCGATGCAGTTTCTGTCTTGTAGTATACTTTCCGTTGACGAGAAGGTACCACATAGAGGCAGTGTCAGTGGTGTGATATGGTTGGTGGATCGCTTTCCAAACTGTAGGCCATGAAACCTGGGGGTGACGTGTTTCGACGGGGTTACGGGGCGGAGACTTTCGGAGAAGGCAATAGATGTCGCGGGTGGTCGTCTTCCTGGTCCTGGGGAGCTCGGTGCATATGTAGCTATACTCCAAAAAGAAACGGCCGATATGTGTCATCGGAGGTGTGATGTGTGCCAGAGACGTCGGTGGGCGTCTCGAAACAGGTGCGAACTCAGTGGTCAACATTCCAGTACAACTAGCATTTTGGCTTTTCCATAACCGGAGCATAGTATTGGTGTAAAGTGCCGTAGTCCTGGCTCTCAGATTAACCAGATCGAGGCCACCGTCCCGCTTCGGTATGGTGAGAGCTTCACGCTGGTCTTTGAAGATGTGTCCAGAACCAATAAAATAGCCGAAAGCCGCCTGTAATCTGGCCGCCATTGTCGCAGTGATGGGCAGAATCTGCGCTATATGGGGTATCCGGGCTGCCAGATGGGTATTGACGAAGATGACTCTCTGGCACATATTCAGCGGGTTTAGTATGTGGTTTTGTATGTTGGCCAGGATGCGTTGCAGTAGTGCCTGAAAATTGATCGCCGAGGTGCGACGAATGTCTCGCGTGTACACCAATCCGAGACAACGAAGGGTGTCCACCAGTTGAAATGGGACTACGCTGTCTGCGGGAAGGCTGCGGCCGATCTTCATGGCGCATGATTTTGCCACGTTCATAGCGCTCCCTGCCCCTGCACTGTAACGGGTACTCCACTGCATCGCAGCTTGTACGTCGGCCGCTGAACGTACGACGAGGGCCAAGTCGTCCGCGTAACCTCGGCAGCGGAACATAAGATCCCGGAGTGGAATACCTGTCAAACGTAGCCGTAATCAGCAAATGAGGGGTTCCATCGCAATGGCATAAAGCACCGTAGACAAAGGGCAACCATGCCGTACTGAGCGTTCAATCCGTATAGGTTCTGTAAGTCTGCCGTTGACGAGAAGTCTGGACGTTGCTCCACGAAGGACCCGCTTAATCACTTGCGTGAACGTCGGGAGAGTTGCCATTTGGTCCATCACTGCGTTGAGGAATGCATGATTGACGCGGTCAAACGCTTGTTTGAAGTCGGTGAAGATTAAAGCTCCTGGCAGTCGCGAGTGTGTTGCCACAGCGATCACATCTCGATATTCACTGAGGGCTGTCTGTATATTACGATCGCCGCCTAAGGATGTTCGTTCGTGGGAAACAATGTCTCGTAAGACACGTTTGAGTCACACTGCTAGAATGCGTGTGAAAATATTGAAGTCGGAATTGAGTAACGTGATCGGCCGATAACTGTCGAGTCGTGTTCCTCCTGCGAGTTTCGGGACTGGTACAAGTAAGCCTGCCATGAACATTGGTGGCGGGTTCGCCACGCCGGACGAAAGTCCCCACTACATGTCCCTCCACCGTGGCATCATCAAATCTTGGAAGGTTCTGTAAAATTCGAGAGGTAAACCATCCGGGCCGGGAGATCGATTCAGAGATCCTTTTGCCACAGCGCCTTGGACGTCGTCGGTGGTCACTTCAGAAGTCAGGACAGTTGCAGCTGCTGCGTTAAGAGTACCAAGTGTCTCCTGGGCAACCTCAGCAATGGTCTCTGCACCGCCAGGTACCTCTTGATAGAAAAGTCTATAGTGCGTTGTGAATGCATCCGCAATGGTAGCTGGCGAAGTCAACCATCGTCCATCAGGAAAGTCTAAAGTTGTCATTAAAGCCTGTCGGCATCGACGAACATTTTGAACAATATGATGCATAGAAGGTTCTTCACCGTTAATCCTATCTTGGCTGCGTGATCGTACAATGGCTCCCTCTAGACGGCATCTGGTCAAGGTTAAAATCTTTGCCTTGATGCGTTGAGCTTCTTTTAGACGATCCGGGGATGGAGGATGATCCATGAGTTCACATAGAGCGCTATAGTAGAAATCAGTTGTATGGTGATACCACCTGGCTTTGGCTCTGCCATAATGTGCCAATGTGCGTCGGATGGCCGGTTTGGCGCACAGCAACCACCACTGCAGTGTGGTCTCGTAATGCATAATGCGTTGAACACAGGTGTGCCACGTGTCGGTGACCTGTTGTCGACATTCAGGGTCCTGCAGTAGCGCGACATTGAGTTTCCAAGGTCCTGCATTGCGCCATACAGATTGTCGACGTAGGTTCATGGTACAGATGTAGATGTCATGTTCCGAAAAGGCAGACGGCCAACGTTCCGCGTCGAGGAGAACTGATTTCAGAGCGTCAGAGATGTATATTCAGTCAAGTCGGCTGGCGGAGTGGCTCGTGATGTGTGTATACTCCGGGCGGTCGCCGTGTACCACTCGCCAAGTATCGAGGAGACGAAGGCGGCAGACGAGGAAGCGAAGCTCCGGACATATGGTGAAATGGGGGTATTGGTCTGTGCGCTCGAGAACACAGTTGAAATCTCCACGTAAGATGAGGTGATCGTATCGGCCGAGGAATAAAGGCGTGATATCTTCTGCGTAGAACTGGGAGCGATCCCTCCGTTTATCAGTGCCCGATGGAGAGTAGAGATGTATGATTTTGAGTCCTTCAACTGTTATGGCCACCCCTCGCTCCGTTGGGGGGGGGGGGGGGGGGGGTATGAGACATCGAAAACTGCGATCCCTTCTCGTAGAAGGATGGCTGCGCCTGTTTGTTCCATAGCTGCAGGGGCGGCGTACGTCTCATATCCATAACACCCAGTCCAACTTGCTGTCCTCAGTTCTTGTAACAGGGGGATGTCGATGTCCGCTGCTCTTAGCGTGTCACGGAGCAGTTGAAGTTTAACGTGGGAGACGATATTATTAGTATTGATAGTAGCTATTCGGTACGCCTGATGGGAGATCCGTGCTGTCGATAGGTTCGTAGCTGGTGAAGATTGTCGTGGTGGATGCGTGAAGTCCATAGAAGTCGCAAGAGTCGCCGTAGAAACTTCCCCCATTTTAGTGTTGGTCTAACGGAGGAACAGATCTCATTTCCACATAGGATGGAGGTGGGAATCCGTGTCATCCGCCCTCGAAAAATGTCCGACAGGTTTGACATCGGCGAGAGGTGGCAGCGCTGGCCGAGTTGGCTCAATTGCGTCGGTGACAACAGACGTGCTATGTTCCATGGCTTCTGGGTGCGGGACTTGCGCACGATCTCTGTTGGACGGTTCACCGTCTTGTGGATGACGCGTCTCCGTGGCAGAGGAGAAAGTGTTATCGTGTTCTCCGTCAGAGTGATGTGCCATCTCTTCGTCCTGTGGAGGGGGCTAAATGGTCGATTCTGATGTCTTGCAGCGTTTTTTTCGTCGTTTGGGCGACTTCTGCTTTCGGCAATGAGTTTCGGTGTCCGAAGAAGGAAGAGATTCACGTCGTTCCGGTACAAAAGCCGCGGGTGTTATGATGCGGTCGTCATTCTCCAGAACAGTCTCGTTGGTATATTTGTGATCTTCTAGCGTGGGCGTGTCCGGCTGTTGGACATGTTCACGGGCGGCATCGCCGATGTCAAGGTGCTGGGACGCCTCCGTGTGTATCGGACCAGAGAGACGCTCATGAATGGCGTCTTGTGGGGGCTGGACGTGCAGTGTCGCCGTATAGGTGACTGGAAGGGTAGTTGTGGTTCTGTCGGTGTTCGTGTCGTCGTGCCTTAGTTGTGTGATGCGGCGTTGCAGGCATTCATTACGGACGTGGCCTTCTTTGCCACAATCGTAACATGTTCTAGGTTGTCCGTCGTAAATGACCACCGCGCGGCAGCCGCCGATAGAAATGTACGATGGAACGTGCCGTTTGAGATCGATTCGGACTTGTCTCACTTCATTAAGCACCGGATACGTCGTAAACTGTGCCCATGTCTCGGCTACGTGGCTCTAGACTTTTCCGAACGGGCTTAGCGCCGCGATGACTTCATCTTCATGCACCTCGAAAGGCAGTTCGAATACACGGATCGTCCGAAGGCCAAGTCCTGCATGGTCGACATCCACAGGCCCGACGTTTCCGTCGGAGTGCCGAAATTTTAGTCCATGTCGTGTCCGTTGAATAATCTAATTGCAGGCAGCGTCGGAAGTCATCTTAACATAAACGACGCTGCTAATGATCGATAGGTGTATGCCGATGAGTTCGTCACGGGGGATCTTCATGTCTTCGCGTAGGAAGCGTTCGACGGCCAGTGCTTTGGGTCGTGCGTATTCATTTGAGAAGGTGAACTTAAGAGTGTTCTTCCTGTAAGAGTTGGCCATGAGAGCTTGTTCGACTGAGAAGTGCGGTGACGACGATGTAAACAAAACACTCCGCGCGCGCAGCGGCGTGGACGGCCGAGCGCGGTGCGCACTGCTGCCCTGCCGAACGCAGACTGCCATCTGAGCTACCGAAGCACGACTCACGCCCGGTCCTCACAGCTTTACTTCTGCCAGTACCTCGTCTCCTACCTTCCAAACTTTACAGAAGCTCTCCTGCGAACCTTGCAGAACTAGCACTCCTGAAAGAAAGGATATTGCGGAGACATGGATTAGCCACAGCCTGGGGGATGTTTCCAGAATGAGATTTTCACTCTGCAGCGGATTGTGCGCTGACATGAAACTTCCTGGCAGATTAAAACTGTGTGCCCGACCGAAGGTAGGAGACGAGATACTGTTGTGAGGACCGGGCTTGAGTCGTGTTTCGATAGCTCAGATGGCGGCCGGCAGGTAGCGGCCAGTAGGGAAGAGAGCGCGGCCGACATGGTAGCTCAGCGTGTTCGGCCAGAGGGTTAGCTGCCTTCTGTAATAAAAAAACTGAGTTCACCGATCAACAACGAAATAAAACGGATGTCTTACGGCGTCCGCCCCGAGCCAATGCCACGAATGAAAGCGAACGAAATGAGATTAAAAAAAAATGGTAGAGCACTTGCCCGCGAAAGGCAAAGGTCCCGAGTTCGAGTCTCGGTCGGGCACACAGTTTTAATCTGCCAGAAAGTTTCATTATATTGTAGATTGCCTTTCTGACAGCTTAGTTCAAAATATTTTGAACAATCATGAAGATGATACCAGACAGAAACCCAATGTTAAATTTCCATTCAGTCACTAAGTAAACTACGTATACTTCCAAGCTTGTATTGTCGAATTTCGTTTTTAAGGCTTATTTAAACTAGAAAGTTGTTTAAAAATATTAAAGATTTATGTCGTTTGTAAGAGCAGTTATTTTAAAACATAAAAGGTTGAAATGAGTACAGAGCAAAAAATACCGTCCCCCTTAAGATCCCGCCTCTAGGCCCGTGCCTAGTGGGCCTATATGTAAATCCGCCACTGGATCCTGGATCTTCACGGCGGGGGACGGCAGCCATTATCGGAAGAAAAAGTGACTGACGTGAAACGATTGTTGGACTCTCCTTGAAAGTCTGTGCGATGTTTATCTCAGGAATGTGGATTGATACGGAGAACATGGAACAGAGCTGCGAAGAAAGCTGGCATTTATCCATACAGGTTTGTAGTTGTTCAGGAACTGAATGTCAATGACAAAGACAAACGCATTACATTTATCGTAGGTTTCGGCAATTTATTGCTCGGAGTCCAGTGATGAGCCGTTGTTCCACTCTCTGGCAGGGTAAACTCTCAGAATACACGTTTGTAGTGTAATGAAAGTCCACATGCACTGGTCGAGCAACCCCTGCATACACGAAAGATTGACGCGTTCTGTGCAATATCACAGCATCGCGTCATCGAACCAACTTTTTCGAGTCCACTGTGACAAGTGCAGTTTACATCGAAATGTTTCTGGAATTTGTGAACCAGTTGGACGCTGAAGAACTTAGCCTTGGCTAGTATCAACAGGACGGCGCCACATGCCATGCGTCTCGAGCGACCATGGCTGAGATTGGATTATTTTTCCCTGGCAGAGTGATTTCGTAAGTACTGTGGTCCCCGTGCTCTCCTGATTTGATACCACCTGACTTTTACTTCTGGGGTGGCCTAAAAGGCAATGTCTACAGGAACAAACCACACAACTTGGCAAATTTACGACGAACATCATCCGTGAAATCCAGGCAGGCACCAAAAGTTCTGGCAGCAACATTCAAGAATCTGCAGCGTCGTGTCCAATTGTGTTTACAAGTCGAGGGCGGTCACTTCCAGCACCTTTCGTGATTCACATTCATTTCCGCATGAACAAGCCACGACATGTTCATTTCATTTCATTTCCTAATTTTTGTGCAAAGCCTTTAAGTGTAATTTAAGCAAATGTTTATTTGTGGGGCCTCTCTCGAGTGGGACATCCTGTACGATGCTCTTCAACTTTTTTCCATTGATATCCAATATTTTCAGTGCTGGAGATGAATTTTTCATGTTCACCTGTCAGGTAATCTAAACTCCGTTTCTTGTCACTCTTGGTCTTCCTACCTTTCTTTGCATTCCTACAGCCGTATTCAGTGATGCTGTAATGGCCTTGTGATCACATATTCCCTCTTCTACGCTAACTGAATCGAAAAATTCGGGTCTGTTTGTCAGCAGCACGTCTAAGATGTCTTCATGGGTCAGATTTTCGGACAAGACACGTCCCTACTACCAGTCCTCAGCAGCAGTTTTGGTGGAACATTTGAGGGAAAATTCTGAGAATATTACGCGTAAATTTTCTGTTCGTGTTACAATTTTGGATATTTTAACTTATCAGCTATAGACTAGGAGATTACTTGAATCTCCTAGTCTATAGCTGATAAGCTATATTTTAACTTATCAGCTATAAACTAGGAGATTACTTGAATCTCCTAGTCAATAGCTGATAAGTTAAAATATCCAAAATGGTAACACGAACAGAAAATTTACGCGTAATATTCTCAAAATTTTCCCTCAAATGTTCCACCAAAACTGCTGCTGAGGCAGGGGGTCAATAAAGGCATCTGATGACCATATTTGATTCACCTTTAACACTTTATCTTCATCCAAATTATTTCATATTAAGAATCTGAACTCATCTCATTAGATATTTTTTATTGATATAAACACGTATCCATCAGCAACGTTCGGTCTATCGTAGCGATATGTATTCCAGTTGGAATTTCATTGCTGTTAACGTCTGGTTTCAACCACCTCTCCGTCCTTAGCACTATGCGGGCATTGTTACCGTTTATGAGCGAGACTAGTTCCTAGAACTTTCCATAGACGCTCCTGCAGTTTCAACTACACTCCACGAAATTGAAATAAGAACACCGTGAATTCATTGTCCCAGGAAGGGGAAACTCAATTCACACATTCCTGGGGTCAGATACATCACATGATCACACTGACAGAACCACAGGCACATGGACACAGGCAATAGAGCATGCGCAATGTCAGCACTAGTACAGTGTATATCCACCTTTCGCAGCAATGCAGGCTGCTATTCTCCCATGGAGACGATCGTAGAGATGCTGGATGTAGTCCTGTGGAACGGCTTGCCATGCCATTTCCACCTGGCGCCTCAGTTGGACCAGCGTTCGTGCTGGACGTGCAGACCGCGTGAGACGACGCTTCATCCAGTCCCAAACATGCTCAATGGGGGACAGATCCGGAGATCTTGCTGGCCAGGGTAGTTGACTTACACCTTCTGGAGCACGTTGGGTGCCACGGGATACATGCGGACGTGCATTGTCCTGTTGGAACAGCAAGTTCCCTTGCCGGTCTAGGAATGGTAGAACGATGGGTTCGATGACGGTTTGGATGTACCGTGCACTATTCAGTGTCCCCTCGACGATCACCAGAGGTGTACGGCCAGTGTAGGAGATCGCTCCCCACACCATGATGCCAGGTGTTGGCCCTGTGTGCCTCGGTCGTATGCAGTCCTGATTGTGGCGCTCACCTGCACGGCGCCAAACACGCATACGACCATCATTGGCACCAAGGCAGAAGCGACTCTCATCGCTGAAGACGACACGTCTTCATTCGTCCCTCCATTCACGCCTGTCGCGACACCACTGGAGGCGGGCTGCACGATGTTGGGGCGTGAGCGGAAGACGGCGTAACGGTGTGCGGGACCGTAGCCCAGCTTCATGGAGACGGTTGCGAATGGTCCTCGCCGATACCCCAGGAGCAACAGTGTCCCTAATTTGCTAGGAAGTGGCGGTGCGGTCCCCTACGGCACTGCGTAGGATCCTACGGTCTTGGCGTGCATCCGTGCGTCGCTGCGGTCCGGTCCCAGGTCGACGGGCACGTGCACCTTCCGCCGACCACTGGTGACAACATCGATGTACTGTGGAGACCTCACGCCCCACGTGTTGAGCAATTCGGCGGTACGTCCACCCGGCCTCCCGCATGCCCACTATACGCCCTCGCTCAAAGTCCGTCAACTGCACATACGGTTCACGTCCACGCTGTCGCGGCATGCTACCAGTGTTAAAGACTGCGATGGAGCTCCGTATGCCACGGCAAACTGGCTGACACTGACGGCGGCGGTGCTCAAATGCTGCGCAGCTAGAGCCCTTCGACGGCCAACACCGCGGTTCCTGGTGTGTCCGCTGTGCCGTGCGTGTGATCATTGCTTGTACAGCCCTCTCGCAGTGTCCGGAGCAAGTATGGTGGGTCTGACACACCGGTGTCAATGTGTTCTTTTTTCCATTTCCAGGAGTGTAATACTATGTTTACATTTTCTTTATCCAATCTGATATGAGAAATGCTACCCTGTCTGGAACCAGAATGCATCTTATTTGGTCTACGGAGGTATTTCTCTGCCCTAAAAAACCCACACGAGCCTGCCACACATATTTTGTTACCCTAGTAGTAGCTTCCTGCGTATAGTTTACGCCTGGTCTATCAGGAGGGGTCCTACATTTCTCCAATCGATAGCAGAGATCGAGAAATCGGCATCCAAGATCGTCACAGCATCGTCGGAGCCTCTGGTTTAAACATTCCACTCATCTCCAAACCAGAGGACCGCGGTAGATTCTGAGAACAATGCTACAAAGCGATAGGTCTGCTTTCATTCCGTAAGCCAGGCTAGGTGTCTTCACCAAGTCAGCCAACTGCCTGTAGGAACCGAGGATGAGCTCTGAAACCAGGCGGCAGGCATCATTTTTGCCCACATGAGTCACTATTTGCACCCAGATTTATTCAGGGCGCTCAGTCGCTTCCGGCAGAGCCTCCTCATCTTGGACAAGACTGCCCGGCAGGCAAACAGAATGGACACTTGCTTTACTTCGAGACCTGCGCGCCATTTCCCTGAGTGTCTCCATCACCCGCCTATAATAGCATCGGAGCTCCCGGTGACAAGCAATCCCACCATCTACAATTGTCCGGAGCTCTCACGATGATCGTCCACAGTCCCAACAGGCAAGGCATCCCTGTTGACTCAGATTTACTTTCAGCAACGTGAAATACTTCAAACCTGGTTTTAAGATATAAACGGACAGCTGTGTGGTCGGTGCTTACTTTCGACTGCGCCCAGAGGTTCTCGGCTCCATCATTTTTCGCAAATAACTGACAGGTAAGTGTCGACCGGCCGGAACGAGCGAATTGGAATGTGCAGCGGTATCAGGAATCACAGAGGTGCCAAAGCACTCGTTTCAGGTGCCCCAACGCCACGGCATCTAAGGGCAGCAACTGGAAGCCTGTCGACCACGGCTAACACAGCTTCCAGCTGTTTTACCAACAGTATCCAGTTTATTCTGCATCTGTTCACAACAGGCGCAGTCCCTATACATTTTGATCACTTTTTTTGTCTGTATGACAAGTAAGGTAACACTAAGTCCCTAGACGCAATCTAAGTTCTCCTGCAAAACTACTACTGTTCTATCTTATATTTCAAAGTCGGCTCACACAAAGGTAATGCACAAAACATTTACTAAAAAAATACACAGATACAATTCACTTCTTCGCAGAAGTACGTGATAGCGGCAACTAAACCAAATTATGTGTATAAAACAGAAACTGCTACAGCTCCAGGAGCGTCCTCTCGGGTCTGTGACAACCTTTACAATGACTATGGAAGCAAACATACGTAAAATTAAGATTGAAATTTAGGTGATGAATAACTAATTATATTTTAACATTAATTTCTAGTGGAAACTCACAGCATTTAATCCTAGGAATAGTTCTTGGATATTTGCGTTCGTTTCACTACGAATTTCGTGGTTATGTGAGATAATTTGCTTTACAATCTGTTCAATGAAAACTGTATGGTTAGTAATGGTTCTCTGCATTTAATTTAATACTATAATTTCATTAGAGAGGTTAGTTGAATCTGTACTGGACTGTTGTTCAAGAGCTAATATTTTGTCTTTAACTTTCAGTAGATCTCGACTAGTTAAAGTACCAAATACAGTACGAAGGATACTCTTTCCAAAATCAGACCAGGCTCTTTACGCCTAATTAAAGTTTTGTGTGGCAAAAGCTTTAAAATCCGGTGAACCTCTTGTTCATAATTAGCAAATGTAGACTCTGCCAGCATTTTGGTTGTGATCCAGTTATTATACCAAGATGTACCCATTTCCAAAATTGTATCATTACCCTTAACAAAAAGAACTATATCAATTTGCTTCTTTACAGAATTGAACTGTTGCTGGATTTAACTCACATTGTACTTGAGTACAAGTTTTGTATTACTTGTTGAAACTACCATGTCTGATCGTGATTCAACCAAAACACCTGTACTCTATGGTACTATTACTACAGCATTAGTTGAATACGCTATCGTAGCAAAAATTAGAAAAAGAATGAAAATGGTTAATTAGTTCTAACTACCAGAATTAACAATGAACATAAAATAAATGAATTGCTTGTGGTAGCCTGTGGAATATAAGGTTTAGCTTCACTTATGCACTCGTGTAATAGCTTTAACACTGAATTTCCACTACACATTCGCATAAGCACATGGCTGAAACAAACACATGCATTGCTCTCTCACATACTACACACTTTTACGCAGATTGTAGAGGTGTCTGGAACAGGGTCGCTCTGAACGTGGCGATGCCTCGGCCTCGAAGCCAGGACTGCGACCACGCGGTTCTCGCTTCCTGGGTTTGAGAGGAGCAGGTCTGCCTCTCAGTCGGTCTACACCACGTTGCTCAGATACACAGGAGCTCCAACTCGATACTGTGGCACTGCTGCTTGGCGGTCGTGTTGTCTTGCTTGGTGAAGAAAGGATTGATGATTTCGCTGTTTCACTCCCCTCCATGCTTCCTTTAGCTTGCGTGCTCACGTGTTCATTGCTGATTCCGGCAGTCAATCGTGCAAAGTTCAAGGGTGAATGCGTTCTTCTTCCGTACACTATCTCATATTGACTTCGGCCAGTTGAACTGTGCATTTTGGCATTGTAACAACTTACCAAGTACGGTAAACAGACATCCCAATTGACGAGTTTGCTGCTCTAATAATGGCTAACCATTTTAATTATTGTTCTGTGGACACTCTCGACTCTTCCATTTCATTCATGGTGTTCTGGTGTAGTCCTTAACTGAGTTATTTGCATGAGCCTACAAGTCTGTTTAAGTAATTCACTCATAAAATTCTTTCCTTGATCAATAATTATACTTAATGGTGATCCAAACTTAAAAAGGCATTCTTTTACAAAAAAACTTTAGCTATATTCTCATCACCCTGATCTGGTATTGGTGTCATGAGAAGGCATCTAGAGAAATGATCTAACATTGTCAATATGTATTTGTTTCAACCTTTAGTCTTAGGCAACGGTCCTACGACATCTAGTCCTGCTCTTTCAAGTGGTTCACTTGTCTCTGGCAGTTTCTGCAATGGTGCTCTGCTTTTTCCTACATTATTCTGTCTGTTACAGGAGTCACATTGCAAAACAAACTCTAAAACGTCAGCTTTGAGATTCGGCCACCAAAACATTTGAGCTACTTTAATGTTTGTTGCTTTTTTACCGTATTGTCCTGATAATAAAGAATTGTGTTGGTCCCTCATGATATGCTCTTTCATGCTTTCTATTGATTTTGTGCAATAATCCATCTATTTAGACAAAACGCTGATCATTTTTCCATAATTTGCATTGTGGATCTTCTTCTTGAGCTGCCTTTAACTCTTCTTCTCGACTTATTGTAACACAAACACTGACTTTTCGACTCATTGCATCAGCATTCACATGTTGTTTACCAGACCGGCGAATAACCTTGAATTGGTATTCACTCAGTCTTAATGCCCATGTTGTTAATCTGGAACTTGGATCCTTTAAGCTCAATAACCATTTAAGTGCGGCGTGATCTGTAATAACTGTAAATTCTCTTCCTGTTAAGAAACATCTGTTATATGTTATACCAAAAACCAATGCACAAAGCTCCTTCTCAGTAGTAGTGTAGTTACATTCTACTGTGTTTAACTGTCTGGAAGCAAATGAGGTTGGATGTTCATGACCATCAACTTCTTGAGACAAGATTGCACCTATGGCAAAATTGGATGAATCTGATAAAAGAATTAAAGGATTACAGAAATCCGGATAGACTAACACTGGGGCTGTTAGAGCAGTTTTAATTTCTTCCATTGCCTTTTTGCACTCTGTTGACCAATTAAATGTGGCTCCTTTCTTCAGTATCTGTGTCATTGGACGTGCTATATTCGCATAACAGGCTATAAATCGTCTGTAGAAATTTGACAATCCCAAGAATGATTGTAGTCATTTCAAATTCTGTGGTTCAGGAAAATTAATTTTGGATCAAGTCGAACACCTTCACTGGTTATAACATGACCAAGGTAGCTAACCTTACTTCGTGCAGAATGACATTTATCTATTGAAAAAGACAGGTTTGCACTTCTTATACGCTCAAAAATAGCTTGTAGTCTCTCAGTATGCTGCTTCAAGTTTTCACCAAAAATTATTACATCATCAAGGTAAACAAGTGCTTGTGTTGGGGTGAGCCCTGGTAGAACTGAATCCATCAGGCGTTGAAATGTAGCTGGAGCATTGCGAAGTCCAAACGACAAACGAAGGTACTTGTATACTCCTGTTGATGTTACAAATGAAGTTTTTGATTCATCATCTGGATTCACTGTTAACTGGTGATAACAAGTTGTTAAATTACATACTGAAAAACTTCATCTGCCCAAGTACTCGAAGATTTCCACTGAATCTGGTAAAGGGTAAATGTAGTTTGTGGTTACAGCATTCAAAGAGCGGTAATCAACACAAAAACGGAACCGTGGTTTGATTTCTTCTTTACAGTTGCAACAGGCGAACACCACAGTGGGTCTGAAGGATCTCTTCATTTTATAATACCGGCTTCTAATTGTTCTTTAACCATGTTTTCTACCAAATCTCTTTCCCTAAATGGTATTCGGTAAGGTTTGTGTGTGACTGAGCAGCATATGGCGGGTTATGGCCCATGGAACATAGGTCGGTGTGAGGTGGAGCGTACACTACTAAGTAGTGGTTTTGACTTTGTACATATGTACTGTTTGTGTTTGCCTTTTCTCTTCCGTTTAAAAATGTATAGCTATGGTGTTCTTTTAATCATTGACAAAGGTCTTCTTAGGCACTTGTGGGTTTTATTGTTGTTCTGACGAAGGTGTAGTTATCTACGCCGAAACCTGGGTTAACACTAGGTACTTTTTTCGCAATCGAGGCCGGTTTTTAGTTTTTTAATATAAAAAAAGCATTTCAATAAGCTAGGGATATGCAGAATGATACGAAAATTAGTGTCAGACACTCACGTACAGAACAAGGACTGAAAATGATGGTATCAAAGCAAAGCAGAAGCGCTAAACATCGTTTTCAAATGTTCATTTAGAAATAAAAACCGAGGAGTACTGTCTCATTTAAATACTTCCACCACTGTAAAGATGACTGATACGGATGCTAGTGTCAGTGCTGTTGAGAAACATCTAGAACCACTAAAACTGAGCACAGCTATAGGGCATGATGGGATCCCTGTCAGATTTTGCACCGAATTTACGGCTAAGTTTGCTCTTCTTTTCACTGTAATCTACCGTAGGTCTCACTGATTCTCTTCTCTCACGCCTTGACAGGTGGTCTTTATAATGTGACTGAACAGTGTGTTTTTTTCCTATCATGAATAAAAAAATATTAGGAAATGCGTTTTTCATATTTTTCCTGGGCGAATTAGTTTCGCGTTAGTAGCACAAATGCTAGAGTATGTGGCATAATGTTCTCTGTGTTTGTTAAATAATTTACAGTGGTACATAAGTATCAAGTATTCAAAAAATATACTACTTCAGGTTTAAACTTTAGCATAAAAAGAAGTACATCTGGAAAAAAATCTGTGTGTGCAATGAACGGGAAGTATTACGAAAATAAACTGTTATGTGGCGTTTGAACATCTTCACGGTGCAAACTAAGGAAAAAGAATGAAATATCATTTAACATCATGCTTGTGTTTTCACGAAGCATGCCTTATTTTCAAGTGCGGAAACCGTGATGTGTAATACGGGTTAATTATGACATACGCAGTGAAATACGCACTACTTTCCCAAAAGTTTTACATCGAGAATCAGTTTTGAAGCTTTAAGTAAGTGGGCAAGACTTCACTTTAAATTGTGAATGGGATGTTTCTGACCACATACGTGGCACTAGAGAAATTAAAATTCAATGTATGGATGTGTTATATATGAAAACCGTGAGTAGTGTTTTGACAACCAAAGTTCGGCATGTACGCGGAGTTGTCGTTTCTGCGAGTCCGATGCATTTCGTGCGAGGCTGTCATCCGCAAACCCTTCTTAAGCATTAAACAACAGAAGGCACTCTGAGAGAAAACTGCAGTATTATGGATCACGTCGAAGGTTTACATCTGACATTAGATCCGAGCTTGTAGCTCGTGACTGGTACTATGAGAAGTCACGACGTGTGGGCTACCGAACTTTCAAATTTACTCTACCTATATTCCACGCTTTTATTGAAATAGTTTCACCAGAAGAAGCATTTATAACCTGAAGAGCAACGCGTGGAGCGTGTTGAAAATTTATAAGATACCGAAGATATACTCTTTGGCGGTGATAGGACCCTTTGGAATAGAATCCTAGTTCCGTTCCATCCTATCCGTTATGGTCTCCAGTAGTGTGTGAAACATTACTTCTTCATCTGATTCCAGAATACCTGCACAAGTACCCCATAAATTATTACACATAAAGGTTGCGAGATTTACCTGTTGCTCTGTAAAAACCAACGTTTTTAAGATTCTACATTTTTATACTTCATATCTACATACTCCACTCCTCTTGTGTTTGTCACATGGCGGTGTGTAACGTAACTATGTCGGTAAGTGAGAAACTGAGAGCTGTACTCGAGTTTCAAATTAGAAGAGTTCATCCACATATGGAGTATCCTCTCCTTCAGCATGAAAATACCAGACCTCACACGAGCTTTGCGACATTTGCAACGATCCGACTCCTTGTGTCCACTGTCATCGATCATCCTCCATATTGTCCCGACTTAGCCCCATCTGATTTTCATCTGCTACCAAAACTTAAAGAACACTTTCGACTACTTCATTTTGATCGTGAAGAAACGGTGCAAGCAGAGGTGAGACTGTGGCTCTGTCGACAAAGTCAGACATTCTACAGTGATGGAATAAACGAACTGCTCTCTTGTTGAGAGAAATGCATTCGTCGCCAGGAGATTATGTTGAGAAATAAATATATAGAAATGAAGAATAAAAATGTAGGATGTCAACAGAGTTTGTTTTATGAAAAGCTTTAAGAGTTGTCACACAAAAAATTCGGAGGTATTAATTTTCAGCACTCTTTCGTACATGTGGACTATGCTTACATCACAGGAATCGCCGCCTACGCCTTTTGGTAGAAGCTGTTGCTACACCTTCAAGCCCCTATAGCGCGCTACCGCTGTAGTACCGCTGGTACAGATGAAGATGGAAGCCATTGCGGAAATGGTGACCTGAGTGCCACATGACAAAGCCTCGCACCGCAGCTCTGTTGTAACTTGCATGAGAGAAACGATGCCTGTTCAAAACCCTGATGGGCCAAGCCTGTGTAAACGCTGCCTATTTTAGCCAGTCAGTATCAGTCACCGCCTGCGGTCAGCGACCAGACTTATTCTACCCCGATCATGGTCCTCAACTGGGTCATCTTGCTGCCGCTGCTAGGTGCTGTCTTCACTAAACTGCAAGACTGCCTGCTGTCCAGATGGTGCTGGGGACTGAACTGATGCCTCCCAGGCGGAAGGCTAACTGCCAGCTGACTTCCATCGATCAGCAGGGCACTTGCCTGAGGGTCCTTGATTCACACCTGAACCCGACTAACTGCCTTCTGCAGACATACTATACAGCGGCCGGTTTGCCTACTGGACGCATACTCTACTACTGTTAGTACGCCCTGTGTGGACACACCTTACCACTGATAGATGCAGCCACGGCTGTCAAAACACTGGGATCCACGGTTCAACACCGCGCTCCCTGATCCGTCCTCGCCAACGTAATGGTGACAAGGTACACTGGCTTGCTTCCGCTTGCTTACGGCATGAGCTGGTCATGCTGGCGACGGCTGCGTGCTTAATTCAACACCGTTTCTGCTTTCGACGGCTGATCTCCGATACCGCCGCCAACTGCGACAACACCACCCGCAATATTTGAGATAAGAAATGATTGACATATCAATAGTCTTGATTTGTGAGCGGTCTTCCATTTGTCCTGTAAATGACGACAAGATGAAGAACTGAATGCCATCCTGACAACTAGAGGAGCAGCACTTCCACCCACCTTACAGTTCACAACATCCTGTTCCCTTCATGATATCTGGAAACTCCTATTCCTCTTGTGGGATGCCTCCTCCCAGTATGCTCACAACATGTACACAGGACTTCCTAAGAGGCTCCATTATGTGCCTAAAACTGGAGGTCTCAGCTACCAGTAATCTTGCCCTCTGTGGCTGCCCAGATCACACAGGGCGAGACGCTCCCCCTTAAACAGGGCAAGCGACTGCATGTGGCTCAGGACGTTTGTCAGACACAGTCAATGCCTGTAAACTATTCGTCAGACGATTCGGGGAGGCCCTCCGTTCAGCAACCAGGAAGTCTTTTACTGCCTGCCACTGCCACACCTTGGAATGACCTCCCACTCGATCACAGATGAGTGTTCAAACCCAATGCGGGCATTAACCGAGCGGCCGCAGTAGTGGACTGACTGGGGTACATGTTGGATGTGCTGGACCACCCTTGGATCCTCGTCTCTGCTTCCCCCCCCCCCCCCCTTTTTGATGCACCACCTGCAGCTGTGAGCGAATGGTCAGGAGCTCAGCTCCCATCTGCACACAGCAATCACACTCCCTATCCACTCTATAGACGGTAGGAATATACACTGGACAGATATTAAAATGCAGAAGTGTGCCTGATAAATACATAAACATGGAGGAAAGTCAAGAACAGAAACTAAAAAACTTATGATATCTTCACCTAGGGGTTTCTGCTGTCGCATTGTCGTCCTGGAGGGAAGTCGGTCAGCGTGCGATTGGCTGACCGCTTCTCACAGCCGTCTCTTCTCTGTCGTTCCCGACTGGCGTGCCGGCGCTGACTTTACGCCGTAACATAGCTGTTGTAGGACTGCTTCTGTATTATGGTCAAACTTAACTCCAAATTGTTTCACAACAATTATTTTGCCTGCTTATCCATCACCACTAACCCCTACATTCAGTGTTTTCAAACCCACAAATTCGTTTTTGCGCACGCTGGTCCCTACACCATTGTTGAAAGACTCATACAGACAGCACGTTGTGTACAGCTTATTTTCCAAAAATGTTATTTCAGAAACCAGCTTTATTACACACGGATGTACGTGGCTTGAAAGCTTCTTCAATTTATGCTGTAACAAAAGTTTTTATTTTTTCAAAATTAATTAGTGGTGGTACGGTTTAGGTTTCAAGTATAGGTTTCAAGTACATTAATTATGCATCAACTTTTGTATGAAACCCATTTTCATATATGATTGTTTAGAAGATATTCCCTCTAAATGTAAAATGACAAATTACGTTCTGGGATGTGCTGTACCTTCTAATGTGAAATTGGGCACACAAAAAAATTTCACTACTCTGCCCCCTCTACACTGCCACCACGTTTATAACACTTGGAAATGTTTCCTTGCAAGTGAGATGTTAAAGTATTCCGTGTCGGCAATCATATAAACATTATCTACAAATTGCATAGAGAAATGAGCATTTAGGTTATGGGTTAATTATAGGTGCATACTCCACAGCTGTGAATCAAGAAGATCTTTCCTCTTGTCAGAAAATTTGATTTCAGATTGGAACAAATAGTTCCATATCATGCTTATGCTGCTTTGAAAAACATGCTCCGCCTATTTGTTTCCATCCTAATATATTTTTGAGTCCATGTTCCAAAAAAAAAGCCTTTTTGTTGAATCTTATTGTAAGAATAAAAAAAAATGCGCGTTGTTCTAA
This sequence comes from Schistocerca gregaria, assembly GCF_023897955.1. Lineage (NCBI taxonomy): Eukaryota > Metazoa > Arthropoda > Insecta > Orthoptera > Acrididae > Schistocerca > Schistocerca gregaria. The sequence goes on along the minus strand of NC_064931.1, from coordinate 438,578,732 downwards.
TTACTTGGTGTGGTACTAATCGATTTCGCTTATCCGTTATGGATATTGTAGAACATCGTGTCTGAATATAATTCGAATATAAATACAGATAACTGCTCTCAAGAACATAATTTTGTTCTTGTGTACATAATATAATCTTCGTGTGGTCAAATGCAATAACATAGACCGGTGAATTGCATAAAAAGGACACTTACAGCAGTGACATAGACAGTGGACTATCGAGGTCTGGGAATACGTTATAAGATTGGATGTGCCTGTGTATGAATGACCTCGAGAAGCTTCAAAACAATCTGGCTGCTTAGTAATAGTTGCTACAGTAGTGATGTCTCCTCCGTCTAGAACGCAGTGCAAACACGTCTTAGATAATTTAAGTTGTGTTTGAAATCCAACGCAGTGCTACGAGCTATGATGACGAACGCGACCACTTTATGTCTGGTAAATCTTATCGTTCGTATACTACTTCATCAGATAACTTTCGACAGCAACTCAGAAATACTCAAATTCGAAGACCGCTAAAGTACTGAAAATTCATATGAAAATAGTATTATAATCAGCTGTTGTCCTAAATCAGCATTCCGTCCTCGGCAATTTTTCCTAAATGTGCCAAAATAAAAAACACGCTCACAAGAGACGTCACATACACAGGACAAAGCACGAAGAATGGAATCCACACACACTAAGAAGCTTTCCCGAACAGCTCACAACGTCTCACACACTGTTGTCACATAACAGATGTATAGTTCGTGAAGTGCCCACGGGGTCTCGCTATACATGGGTTCCATCGACACAATCAGAGTGATGACTGTTAGTACCTCAGAGCGCCGCTTACTCTCAAAATGTGGATTCTATTTGCGGATTATAAATATATTGCGAATTCCGTTACCACACTTTGACACATGTTGAGAAAATAATGAATCAGTCTAACACCTCAAGGAACGCACATTCTTCGATCAAATGTTTGGAATAAAAGATCACAGTTGTCGCAGGGATGTTACTTCCATAAAAATCTATACCACCTATTCGAATCCAATTTGCTTCTCTTTCACCTTAGTGTTTGCTATAGCAGAAACTTTCAAATTTCAGCTAAGAATCTCAACTTCAGGCACTTGTAATGAGTATATGCTAGAAAGCACGTACTTATACACTCACTTTGAATAGTTTTAAAAGCCTTTGTTCACGATCATTGTATTTGTTTGGTGTGAGAACTCTTCCCTAGGGAAAAGTTACCAGAAAAATTTACTCGAATTCCGTTATATAAGAATTTTTGAAATTCAATAAAAATGCATTGTGTCATTAAATGTTTGGTCTGATGATTTAATATCGTTTATTTGCAAGCATTTTAAATTCTTTTTGGAATAAACTATATGTATTTTACAGTACGCCTAACTTTCTTCATGCGCTCATTAACTCAAAAGATATTTGCGTTTGTGATTAACTTCCCCACTTATCTGAACTCTTATCAGAATAAATAGACACTGTACCAGCTTTCTGGAGACCACTGCTATAGATCCAACTACCGCTGCAATCGTGATCTGATATCAACTACACAGCTCCTATGTGACATATTGGCTATTTAATAATTGTGAAGATTTTTAGACAAAATTTGTCAATATGTTAATCTCATTGCTTGTTGTTGTGGTCGTTAAGTCCAGAGACTGGTTTGATGCAGCTCCTTATGCTACGCTATGTTGTGCAAGTCTCTTCATCTCCGAATAACTGCTGCAACAAATCAAATGGGTCAAATGGCTCTGAGCACTATGGGACTTAACATCTAAGGTCATCAGTCCCCTAGAACTCAGAACTACTTAAACCTAACTAACCTAAGGACATCACACACATCCATGCCCGAGGCAGGATTCGAACCTGCGACCGTAGCGATCACTCGGTTCCAGACTGAAGCGCCTAGAACCGCACGGCCACACCGGCCGGCAACTGCTGCAACATGCTTATTTGTGAAACTGCTTACTGTATTCATTTCGTGGTCTCCTTCTACAATTTTCGCCCCCTATGCTTCCCTCCAGTAGTAAATTGGTGATCCCTTGATGTCTCAAAATGCGTCCTACCAACGGATCCTTTATTTTAGTCAAGTTGTGCCACAAATTTCTTGTCTCCCTAATTCTATTCAGTACTCCACATCAGTAACGTGATCTGCGCATCTAATATTCACCGTTCTTCTGTAGCACCACATTTCAAAAGCTTCTATTCTCTTGTTGTATAAAGTGTTTATCGTCCGTTGTGACACTTCCATTACATGGCTGCACTCTAGACAAATACCTTCAGGAAAGACCTCCTAAGACTTCAACCCGTATTCGATGTTACCAAATTTTTCTTCTTCAGAAACGCCTTTCTTGCCATTGCCAATCTACATGATATATCCTCTCTGCTTCGACGATCATCAGTTATTTTGCTGAACAAGTAGCAGGACCTCTCTACTACTTTAGGTGTATCGTTTCCTAATCCAAATCTCTCAAAATCACCTGATTAAATTCTTCTACATTCCATTGCCATTGTCTAGCTTTTGTTGATGTTCATTCCTCAAGTTTCTTATTTCTTATACCTGAACTTTAATTCTTGACCCAAATTTTTCTTTCGTTTCCTTTACTGCTTGATCAATGTACCTGTTGAATAAAGTCGGCGATAGGCTACAATCCTGTCTCACCCCCTTCTCAAACACTGCTCCCTTCCATGTCCCTCTACTCTTACAGCTGCCGCCTAGTTTCTATAGAAGTTGTAAACAGCCTCCTGTTCCCTGTATTTTAACCCTTTTACCTTCAGAACTTCAAAGAGAATATTCTAGACAACTTTGTTAAAAGCTTTGTCTAAGTTTATGAATGCTATAAATGTAGGCTTGCCTTTCTTTAATCTATCTTGTAAGACAAGTCGTAGGGTCAGTATTTCCTCGCGTGTTCCAACATCTCTCCAAAGTCCAAACTGATCTTCTCCGAATTCGGCTTCTGCCATTTTTCTATTCTTCTACAAAAAGTTCGTGTTAGTATTTTGCGACCATGACCTATTAAAATGATTGTTCGGTAATTTTCACACCTGCCAGCACCAGCTTTCTTTGGTATCGGGATTATTAGCTGTCTTCTTGAAGTCTGAGGGTGTTTCGCCTGTCACATGCATCTTGCGCACCCGATGGATGAACTTTTTCATGGCTTGCTATCCCAAAGCTATCAGTAATTCCCACTGAATGTCGTCTACTCAGAGGCCTTGTTTTGACTTAGACCTAACAGTGCTCCGTCGAAATCTTATCACAGTATCATATCTCTCATCTCATCTTCTGTATACTCCACCTTTCAGCTTTTCCTTCTTTGCTTAGTATTGGTTTTCCGTCTGAGTCTTTGATATTCATACAGTTCAATCTCTTTCCTCAAAAAGCCTCTTTAATTTTCCGGTAGGTGGTATTATTACTTAAGCTGAACTATTTGACAGTATGTTTCGTTGTTAATAACTGTTAAGTTCTATAATCCACTCAAGCAACTCACTATGCAACATTTCAGTACTTTCATCCATTTAAACCACTAATATTCTTACAATTTTACTCGATCATGAACATAACATGCAGTTTATCACCACTAACATCCTATAACTGTGCTACGGTATCGCGTATTGTGTTGATATAGCCCTACTACGTTTGTGAAACTGAAGTATTATTTCATACTTGTTGACCGAATACTACTCAACTGTTTAGCTGACCATCATGAAACTCATGTTCCGACCAAATGTACTAGGCGTGTTATACTCATACGTGAGAATAAAAGTCTGGGAACACATAACTGGCTAGATTTCAGGACTTCACAAATTTCGCGGGAGATTACAAGAGAGTGACAACTACACCACTACGATAACGAAATGCTGCTCACCAGGTCTTTCTTTTCCTTCAGTTCTATGAACGGAAGTAGCGATAGTTTCACATTTGTTCTGCTTGAAAAACATTTGTAAAAAGAAAGCTACTTGATGTTTAGTATCTAGCAATGCTATTCAACGTAATAATTGTAGGTTCTTACTTAACGAAAAGAATGTGTGCTGATAAATACTTCTGTATACCATATAATGAAATAATATGGGCTTTTCTTCTGAATTACAAAACTTCCTTCTTCGGCCACTCCATTTATATCACCCTACTCATTTAAAACGTTAAAAATAGCAGTATTTGTTTTTAGAGTTGGTACCTGTCTAAGTGTCTGAAAACAAGTACTGTATGAATCTAGCTGCCTTTGTAATTGTACGTAATTTTTATCTATTTTTAACATAAAATGTTTCATTTACTTTATCCGGCTGTAGATAAAGCATTCGGCCTACCTGCTTTTTCTTTGTTACGTGGCTTTATGCGTGAGAATCACTCCGGCCATGACCGACTACGTGAAGTTTCTCACACGACTGGCTATTGCGAGGCTACAATTCCTAGCAGATAAATAGTAAAAGATAACGATGATATCTCCATGAATAACAGTCATTCAACGGGATGTAAGTTAAAGAAATTCCAGAGCAACCAGTTTCTGTAAATTATGGTCAAATTGTGATTTGTGTAATTTCATAGATTGATGCTTTATATAGTGTCACGATACTGTTTTAAGTTCGAGAATGTGTGATATTAAAATGCTTTTCTTGGTCGTGCTAGTCTCTTTTTTGAGACATGGGCACAATTGGGTCGTTCATTTCCATTACGCACGCGTTATATGTGCTACTATTTATTACTCAGGGGCCTGACCAATAACGTCTGTTGATGAACACGATAAAAGCTGTTAACTGACTGCCAGTTTGCACTTTTACTCTGCAAAGGTTTTAATTTTGTCTAAAAAAACCAGTTATCTTGCACCTATTCGTGATCTGTATCCCATTAGTGGTGAAACAGATTTAAAAGATGAACAAAATAAGGGACTCAGTGATTCCTTTTTTCAGTGCAAGAAACATTTCACGAACATACATTTTCTATCAAATCCATGAGGTTTATACGAACGAGGTAATGAGAAATCGATAATTTATAGGCAAGAAAGAATTTTCATCTCAGGACGCCAGAACTGAAGCGATAAAGAACTAAAAGGACGACAGTGAAAAGAGACAGACGAACTGGTGGAACCAGTTACTAGCAAAACAGACTTTTCATGATCCGAATGTGTGTATTCCCTCGGCTTCGACAAAGTGTATCGAAGTATCACCAGCTGGCTATCATCATAGGCTACAAATTCATAAGACGAGGGCAGACCGAAGTAGATCCAATGCTGAGGATAAAAGTGAATAAGCATCTCCATTGTGCTGCTGGCATAGTTACAACGGTCTTTCTCTTTATATCGTAGGAGGCCGTAATTTGTCCGTATCTGAAGAAGCGGTATCAGGATGAACACAGTGTCTGCGACAACCAGTCATGTAACGCTTTTTTTTATATCTCTGTGGTAACACCTCATTGTTTCCGGCGACTATAATTTGCACTCAGTAGTGGCGGTAACGTTTTGCGTATGCCGACTGACAGCGCTGCCACCTGCCATGGATGTTCATAGTGTCAATCGCTCGTCCACGTTCTGCAGCGTTCAGACGTACCTAGACTCCTCACCAGCTACTTTCTTGTCGCGCTCGCTCTATTGTAGCAGTTTCAGGTAGTGATCTGAAATGTTGCTCTCCATCAAAGAGGTCGATGGCGATTAGTCGTTAAAATGTAGTGTAGTTTGTCTTCTAAAATCACTATTTATTAAGCTTAATATTTATGGAACCAAACCAATTGTGTCCGTGTTTCTGGTAGAGTTTGTGTGTGTCGTGTCTCTCTCTCTCTGTGCGTGTGTGTGGGTGTTTTTAGAGAGCTGAAATGCAAAGCTGTTTGCATTAAAAACTATAAACAGATTTTATATAATCGGATCTCACAGGCAAGTGCTCACAGGTGACACTGCACAATAGCCTGCTCGTTGAAGCTGAGTGATTTCAGTCCCTCTCACAATTTTTTTAATACATATCGTTCCCTACTCTTAGGGAGAAAGACGAAGTGTTTAAAGTTATTCTGTTTTGCATGCTTATTGTTAAGTTGGTGATTTTGATGACAAGTAGTGAGGTGAGGCTAGGAACGGAGGGGTGGGGGCATTTACTTTTAGGTACCTCTCCTCCCACGTCCGAGTACATTATACAGGGTGAACTTGAACTCCAGCGACAAAATTTCGGAGGCTATTCAGGGCTATTTAATGAGTATTTTAGTGTAAGGGTCCCGTAGCCACGGAGGCCTGTCTCAGAGTTTTTCCTTTTCGTTTGATTTCTTATTACCCTCCCTCCCCCTAAGTTGTCTTTGTATTCTTCTTCTTCTTCTTCTTTTTCTTCTCAGCGTTTGTCCCGTGCTAGCAGGGTCCACTTGTTGACACATCTGCCTCGATTTGGATCTGTCAAGGACAGCATCACAGGTGGCATTGATGAATTCCATAACGTTCTTGATAACGTTCATCCATTGTGTCTTGTGTCTGCCACGAGGTCGTCGGCCGTTTATATCCAGGTGCATAGCTGTTCTTGTGACCGAGTCTGCTTTACTGCACATGACGTGCCTGTGGCATCTTAACCTGCTTTCCCGTAGTTTGTCTGAGATGGGTCCAAGTCGCCGTCGAACGTCGACGTTTGTTGCATGGTCCAATCGGGTAAGGCCAAGGGACTATCGGAGTATACGCACTTACATCACGTGGAGAGCCTACTCATACTTCGTTGTCGTTGGCCAACACTCGGACCCATAAAGTGTGACTGGGCATACTACAGTCCCTTAAACCTTAGACTTAAGGCATACGGCAATCACACAGGACGTCAGTGATTTGGCGCCATTTCATCCAGGCTGTGTTAACACGGTAAAGAATATCCAGTAGACTATCACCATCACTGCATACGAGTGAGCCAAGATATCTGAATTTCTCCACTTTCTTCAGGTTTTCTCCACCGACTATAATGGTCCCATAGGTTTGAATACCACACTCCATGTATTCTGTTTTGTGATATTCAGTTGGAGGGAAAATTTGGTAAGTCGTTGATTCCCTTGCTGGGTCCGCTCCTGGAGATCTTCACAGTGCTCACTTTCCAGTAAAACACTGTCAGCATGTAGGAGTGGCCGAGGCTAGGATGACTGGGACGTATGTCACAGTGTCCATACAGAGGATAAACAGGAGAGGTGACAGTACTGAACCTTTATGTACTCCGACACAGATAGTAAAAGGGGTGATGTTCCCACTGCACATGGAACATTGACGGTGACATTTCGATACAGCAGTTGGAGCCATCGGGCGTAGGCTTCAGGGGCACTGTGAAGTCGTAAAGAAAGCCAAATAAGCGATTTGGAACACGGTCGAAGGCCTGCTCCAAATCTACGGATGACATTTGAATGTCTTTGTTCTTCTCAAGGTGTTTCTCAATAAGTAACCGAGTGGCATGAATGGCATCTGTGGTTCTACTTCCTTTGATAAACCCTCATTGATTTGGGGTGATAGAAACAATTGTGCAGAACCTGAGATGTATAACTAGCACAAAGATCTTCATAGTGTGACAAAGCTGTCCAGTTGGTCGATGCTGCGAGCATTGTGTCACATCACCTTTTCCCTTCGAAATCGGCAGCGTAACGTTATTTGTCCAGGTTGCTGCGACTATATTCAGCAACTGGATCAGCATTTTGTATCCGTATTGCACTGAAAATATTTGCACAACAGTGCAAATGTCGCCGGTATGCGCTCTACGTCTCGCGTGGAATAAAATTTCTTCCACTCACTTACGCCACTTACTGTTGACAAGATTAATACCCACTTTACTCTCTGCCCTCAGCCATACATTCAGTACAGCTCCGTTCTGTCTCCAGTCTGCTTTTCTGGTAGTGCTAAATGGCAGCTAACAATGACATGCAACAGTATGGATAGATTCACTGATGAACAGTTGGTCAATATGAACAATGTGAGCGGGTTCAGTGCATGGCGCTATGGTTAGTTGTTCCCGCAGTGAAGGTCGCCACATGACATTTTTTTCCACCTGTAGACGGACGCCAAAGACAAAACCAATTCTTCTATCTTACTACGTTTTGCTGATTTCGTATTCCATGCTTTTTCACTCTTGCGAGAAAGCTTTAACGGAAATAGTGGTTATTTCGGTAACAACTCTGTAACGAGTCACCAGAGACCACGGATCCCTTACATCCAAATACTTAGAAAAATACCTGAACAACCACCGAAGTTTTATCTGTGGAGTTCGGGTTCACTCTTTATATGCCATGCCTGTTGGCACATCTGCAGGAAATTTTTGTTTTTCTGTGGCGGAACGTGGGAAATAAGGCCCAGTCTTCTTGCGGAAAGGACAGTTTTTGAACCTATTGGAAGAAATGGAAATTTACGTTCGTAGAAAACGGTAACAAATTACTACTGAATAAACAGAATGAGTTTAACCTGATTGCCCATTTCGATATATTCCGAAACTTTTTAGTTTGAGACAACTATCGAGATTTTAATTAACAGTCATAATTTACTTAAATATCTCGTACTTACAATTATGTATAATTTTGTTGTCATGAGACTTCCACACTTTTTATTCTGACTTTTACACAATTGTGTGTTATTTCCTTTTTATTTTGCCAGGCTACGTTTCCTATTATAACTCATTACTTGTTTTCTCTGGATGTTAACTATGGATTTTATTTCCATATATTGTACGAGTATGTCAGTTTATGTTTTATTAATATACGAAATAATTGTAATTAATGATCTGTATGTTGCATTTTAATTATGAATTACGATATTGATTACCCATTTACACTAGGACTAGTGCCCCTACTGGCCTCAGTTATCTGTATAAATACAGAACGTTCCCAGTCCAAAACCACCACTTACTATATACCTAGATGTATAGATATTGAAATTCTACATCTATATCTACATTTATACTCCGCAAGCCACCCAACGGTGTGTGGCGGAGGGCACTTTACGTGCCACTGCATTACCTCCCTTTCCTGTTCCAGTCGCGTAGGCTAGTCACTTTCCAGTAAAAAACTGTCAGCATATAGGAGTGGCCGAGGCTTACATCAGAATATTTTTATGGTATATACACTAAGGTGAGAAAAAAATCACAGGAAGGCGATATGCGCATCTAAAAATGGCAGTAGTATCGCATACAGAAGCTATATAAGGGAAATGCATCGGCGGAGCTGCCATTTGTACTCAGATGATTCATGTGAAAAGGTTTCCTGCGTGATTGTGGCCGCCCGACTGGAATTAACTGACTCTGAATGCGGAATGGTACTTGAAGCTAGATGCATGAGACAGTCCATTTCGGAACTCCTTAGGGAATCCAATATTAGCGTATCAACAGTGTCGAGAATGGGTTGCGAATAGCAAATTTCAGACATTATCTCTCACCACTGAACGACCGAGAGCAGAGGCGTTTGCGCAGAGTTGTCAGTGCTAATAGACAAGCAACACTGCCTGAAGTAACCGCAGAAATAAATGTGAGAGGTACGACGAACGTATAAGCGACGGCAGTGCGGCAAAATCTGGCGTTAATGAGCTATGGCTGCAGGCGACCGACACAAGTACCTTTGCGAACAGAACGACATCGCCTGCAGCGTCTCTCCTGAGCTCGTTTCCATATCGGTTGGATTCTAGACGACTGGAAAATCATCACCTGGTTGCATGAGCCCTGATTTCAGTTGGTAGGAGCTGATTATAGCGTTCGAGTGTGATGCAGACTCTACGAAGCCATGGTCCCAGGTTTTCCCACGACTTTTGTGTCCTCAGTGCATGTCCGGAATGGTTTTCTATTAATAATGTTAGTGTTTTTTATTTTTCTTATGTATCACTAGGCCAGTTGTAGAAATTGCTTCAGCTAGTTGAACTTAGCTCTTTACACCACTGTTTTTCTGTTATTAACAAATCTACAAATCTGATGAGGGCAGTGGCTGAAACCAGTAATTGTGAAATGTACAATTTCTGTGATGAAGAAGGGTTTTTACAAATAAAGTGATATTGTGTGATAAAAAGGTGATATGCTGCAGGTATTATTTAGCGCAATAAATTCAACCAGGGTATTTAAACAACACTTAAATAATTTTAAAAATAATTGTTATGAAACTTAAGCTAAAAATTTCAGATGATTTTTGCTTTAAACCTTGGGTTAAGCATATGGGTCCCAGGCAACCCACCTCGTAGTCACCTTGTGAGTTTACATTTGCAAGTCCATCCTTATGATTGAAGGGTTATGGGACTTCGGTCGTTCACGTATGTCATGAAATGAAACACCTGCAGCCATCCTTTTGATGTTATATATTACACAGCAACCAGTTTCAGTGACTCAGTACATTATCTCCAGGCCTTAAGTGACGCAGAGGGGATGAACTCCAATCGTACACACTGATGGGATCACGTATACTGTTGGAGTTCACCCACTCAGCGTCAGATGGTGTACAGAGTTACCGAAACTGGTTGCTGTATAATAAATAACATCGAAAGAACTGCTGTAGGTGTTTCATTTTATTCTATCACGAGTTGAGAGTTAAATTACACACACAGACGTCCGAATAACAACATGTGCATGCATTGTATATATAATTACAGTGAATTTATTACCTCTCGAAGAGAGAACCGTAAATACACTCCTGGAAATGGAAAAAAGAACACATTGACACCGGTGTGTCAGACCCACCATACTTGCTCCGGACACTGCGAGAGGGATGTACAAGCAATGATCACACGCACGGCACAGCGGACACACCAGGAACCGCGGTATTGGCCGTCGAATGGCGCTAGCTGCGCAGCATTTGTGCACCGCCGCCGTCAGTGTCAGCCAGTTTGCCGTGGCATACGGAGCTCCATCGCAGTCTTTAACACTGGTAGCAAGCCGCGACAGCGTGGACATGAACCGTATGTGCAGTTGACGGACTTTGAGCGAGGGCGTATAGTGGGCATGCGGGAGGCCGGGTGGACGTACCGCCGAATTGCTCAACACGTGGGGCGTGAGGTCTCCACAGTACATCGATGTTGACGCAAGTGGTCGGCGGGAGGTGCACGTGCCCGTCGACCTGGGACCTGACCGCAGCGACGCACGGATGCACGCCAAGACCGTAGGATCCTACGCAGTGCCGTAGGGGACCGCACCGCCACTTCCCAGCAAATTAGGGACACTGTTGCTCCTGGGGTATCGGCGAGGACCATTCGCAACCGTCTCCATGAAGCTGGGCTACGGTCCCGCACACCGTTAGGCCGTCTTCCGCTCACGTTCCAACATCGTGCAGCACGCCTCCAGTGGTGTCGCGACAGGCGTGAATGGAGGGACGAATGGAGACGTGTCGTCTTCAGCGATGAGAGTCGCTTCTGCCTTGGTGCCAATGATGGTCGTATGCGTGTTTGGCGCCGTGCAGGTGAGCGCCACAATCAGGACTGCATACGACCGAGGCACACAGGGCCAACACCCGGCATCATGGTGTGGGGAGCGATCTCCTACACTGGCCGTACACCTCTGGTGATCGTCGAGGAGACACAGAATAGTGCACGGTACATCCAAACCGTCATCGAACCCATCGTCCTACCATTCCTAAACCGGCAAGGGAACTTGCTGTTCCAACAGGACAATGCACGTCCGCATGTATCCCGTGCCACCCAACGTGCTCTAGAAGGTGTAAGTCAACTACCCTGGCCAGCAAGATCTCCGGATCTGTCCCCCATTGAGCATGTTTGGGACTGGATGAAGCGTCGTCTCACGCGGTCTGCACGTCCAGCACGAACGCTGGTCCAACTGAGGCGCCAGGTGGAAATGACATGGCAAGCCGTTCCACAGGACTACATCCAGCATCTCTACGATCGTCTCCATGGGAGAATAGCAGCCTGCATTGCTGCGAAAGGTGGATATACACTGTACTAGTGCCGACATTGTGCATGCTCTGTTGCCTGTGTCTATGTGCCTGTGGTTCTGTCAGTGTGATCATGTGATGTATCTGACCCAGGAATGTGTCAATAAAGTTTCCCCTTCCTGGGACAATGAATTCACGGTGTTCTTATTTCAGTTTCCAGGAGTGAATAAACAGTCGAGAAAATGTGATCATTAAGAACTCTGGTAAAATTTATTACACCTTGCACACAATGTGTTAAGAGAAAGTTGTGTAAATATAACTGGTATAGACAGATTAAAAACTCTGGTGAAATTGTAATAAGTCCTGCACCGTGAAGCGTTAAACACACTTGTTTAAACATAATAAACCCAAGTAGTGTGTTCCTTAAGAGCTCTGTTAGAAAATTTTCATTACTCACTCCAGGACTCTACGTTAAGAGCGAAGTGCTGTAGACAACACTTGTGTAAATACTTGTACTGTGAAGCAATTGCATCAGCAGTATCACATCTGTACTTGAAGTAGTGTTGGCGTCCTCTGCCGTGATTGGTCGAAAGTACGGCGGAGGGGTACACTATTGCTCCTATTTGACTCCAATACTGAAACTAGCTCCCCATCAGTTGACTATTAATGAGGCACACTACGGCGCTGCTCTTCAGTCCTGTTCAGAAGCAGTACCAGCTATGAGGCCTTAGTATTCTGGATCTTCTGCTGGAGAGACCGGCAAGCGCTCCCAATTTGATGCCAGAATATATCACAAATTATGTGTATGTACTTGTTCGTTGTATAGCCACAATTTGCCAATTATGTGTATGTACTTGTTCGTTGTATATCCACAATTTGATGATTTTTTCTAAATACCAGATGGTAGTGTACTGTTAACATTAATGGAGAGTGATACGATAGATTTACTAATCTCTGGCTGTTAGAAGGAGGGAGCCAGCTGTTTAGGACCTGGAGAACCAGCTTTGTTAATGGAGGTCATTTTGTGTGTGTGTGCATGTGTGTGTGAACACTGTGGTTACCTGACGTAATTCTTGTTTCGTTCTCCCTTGTAGAATTTTTCATTGATGTTGCGGAGATGAGTATGAACTCGGTTCAGCCTAGTCCTCTAACTATGTGCTTCCAGGATGTGTCCAATCTGCAAGTTGTCGCCTGCGATGAGGGTAGTCTCCTGGCTGCGTATCATGGTGAGTGCTAATACCATGCTTCTATATATGTATGTGTATGTTGTTTTATGCATGATGCTTCTGTGACACAGTGTTTTTATTGATATGACAAAAGCAGAATCCATGCGCAAAGTAGTTTCATACAATAGCTATGCCATGAACGCATAGTTATACTTGGAAGTACTCTCTCTGGTGGTTGTTAGAAAAAAGCTTCCGAGATTGTCTTCGTACCGATTAGCCTGAGCATTGTTTGAAGAATTGTAATCTGAATATTGAGATTTATGACAAACGATATCTAATACGAAATTGTACTATTATATATATATTGCTCCTTCATACAAAAAGTGTGTAACAAAATATTCGACTTTTGAGAATTAATGATATTCATCGATATATTGCGTAGTTGTTAATCAGAAGGGAACTTCCGAAAGACTGGATACGAACCTGCATTTAATAATCCAAGAGCTCCATTACTTCTTCGGAAGGTTAAACTTCATCAAAGTCAAATATCCGCTTGATCTGAGGTTTCCCGACTGATTATACAACGCTCCCAAAAATACGAGGCATTTTATTTGTACAGATTGGCAGACTGCCGCAAAGCACGAGCCTGCAGAGAAGAAGAATCATCGCCTGATTTCATTCTAACAAGTAAACTTTCTGAATAATTTTGAGTGACTGAGTTATGACTGTGTTTCCTATTATGAATAATTGATTGCTCGAAAGAATTGAGAACTACATAACTACATAATTACATAGACAGGAGGAAAAATTACATCAGGATCCTTATGGGATGACCACAACACAACATTTCAAGCCCTTTTTGGGCGTTTGTGTGATCATAGATCCTTTCAGACACATGAAGGAGCAGGGAGGCGGCGGACTGTGCGTACACCAGATCTGGAGGACCGGGCCTACAGGATATTGAGACGAACTGTAGTACCAACTCCAGGCAAGTGGCCCATCAGCATGGTGTAAGCCGAAGTCCGATTATGTCCAACCAGTACGACAACCGCTGCTATCTCACCTGCAACGAGTGCAAGGATTATCAGCAGCGGATTTCTCTCTACGGGATGGATTTTGTCGATGATATTTTCATCAGACCATCAAAATTATGGGATTTCTGTCATCAGTCCTGTTTGATGACGAAGAAACCTTTACCATAACTTTATGAAGATGGTATCTGTTCTTTCGGGGCACACATTTACAACTGTCCCTGTTAATATTTATCAACGCCTGTAAGCAGCTAATGGTCTGGATTTAATGGTAATTTCATTCTTCGAGAGCTGCAAGATCACCAAAAGTACCTGTTCTTTCGGACAGGTCCGAAAGAACGGATATCATCTTCATATAGATACGGCTTACTGGTCAATGATCTTCTTCAGTGCGGATGCACTCACATTACTCAAACTCTTACGGGAATCGGTAGATTGACTGCAGCGAGTAATGAGTATAGTGGGCAGTGTGTGGACAGTAAGTTGGAAATGTGGGTCTCACGGGGAGCGTGCCAGAGATAAGTCCCTGCTGTCGCCCTATCCTGTGGTCTTCGCTGGCTCACCCTGATAGAGCGTTTTCCATATTAGTAGGAAATCACGGGTTCGAGTCCCGGTCGGGGCACACATTTTCAACTAGCCCCGTTGATATTTATCAATGTCTTTAAGCAGCTTGGTGCTTACAGTACCCTGCATCAATCACACAGCCTGCAGAACTCAAGGAACACACGACACATTGATTGTATTAATTTTCACCCTGTATTTCGCCAACAGCAGATACACGCACATTCATATTACGAAACTCTTGTTCGTAGAAAATTATACTTCCACGTGACGCTGTATAAGTAATCTCTGTTCAAATAAATCATAATTCTTCTTGGAAGTACTTTTTCCATTTCATTTGATACGCATCACATAAGTACTCAGAACTGTCACTGGCTGGACTCATAAAACTTGCACACAATTTAAAAAAAAATATGTCACCATATTTTTAGATTATGATGCTCTTTCTTCCTCTGTCTCTCTCTCTCTCGCTCTCTCTCTCTCTTATTTTCAGCCATTACTCTTCTGTTAATCACGTCGTAAGCAAGAAATCATTTTGCTATACTTACAACATCGACCTTCATATCTTTATCTACCTCTTGCTTAGCAGTACAGAAATATAAGTTCAAGAAATGAACACTTTCACAACAATAAAAAAAATGAAATATTCAGTAAAATAAAGACCCTAAATATTGAACGTAGTATTTAATAAAAAGAGAACTAAAAAAACAAATATGTGCACTGCAGCAGTAATTCAGAACAACATGAAAAAATCATATGGGTAACTGGTGGTATATATCTCCAAAATAATCGTAGAATTTCAACGAGAAGGTTGACAACTAGACGCGACACACGCCAAACAGTTAAGCTGCCATTCTCTCCCAGAAGACGAACACAAATGATTTGAGAAAGAGAAACATACTAGTAGGCAACGTTCATATTTTCTCTTGCCATCAGTACTCGTCCAACAGAAGGTGAAAGATGCTAAAAAAAGATCACTAATTCGATAATTCGTGAAACCATAGTATTAATTGTCTTTTGACACTGAAAGTTCTTTTTTCTTGTTTGTCAAGTTACTCAACTTTCTCCTGACATACATTTAGACTAACAGTAAAGGTCTCTCTCTGGCAGAAGACGACTACTTTATTGGGCTCAGGGACGCAGTGTGAAAGCGCTGTCTCATTACAGCGCCTGAGAGTGCGTAATTTATGGTGTCAGTTGTGATTTGTAAGTTTATTGTTTTATTGCCTGTAGATGTCGTAAACTGTGCTCTGATTGTTTCAGAGACCTTGACGGCCTTCTAGAATTTAGCAATGTCAACGGCACGGCCCTCAGTTTTTTTTACAGAGCCAGTTTTTGAGCATACATGGAGGGAACGGGGACTGGAATGATGGAAAACCCTGTGTGGAGTTTCAGAAAACCGTCACACCCATCTCAGTATAATTGTTATTTTCATAAATGTTTATATGTTTCTATCATTACACCGTTTCATAATTGATTCCTCCAAAGAAATTTTCAGTATACACAGGTGGCAAGACTTAAAATAATATTTTGTCCCAATTATTTTTTAGGCATCGCGAATATTAGTCGTAAGGATATAACGGTTTTATTACACTGCCTTAGCTATGTTAGATACTTTTATTTACCTCAACGATAAGAAGTCACGGAAAATAATTTTGTCACTGGTTATTATCACTTTTCAACTTTAATTTTAAAAGTATACATTATTAAGAAGGATGCTTCGACCCTGGTGACAGCTAAGAACGTTCTCCAAGTGACTGAATTTCGCTCTGAGTTGCCCCCCTATGTAGAATACTGAGCGAAGAAGCCTATAGAGAACAAATGTATTAAGAGTTCCATCGAGTGATTTCTGTCGTTAGGGAGTAACTTATGAGCAAGGAGTTAGCAATACGTTTCGGAACCTTAGTATCTCATAATTTCACGGGATTGGCCTGATTCCATCGATATATAACCTTTGGCACGAAATATTCCAGAAAAAAGACATACTGCCTTAAGGAAACACAGTGATGTTCTTGTAAAAAAAAAGTACGTATTACAGACTCAGGTTACACAAATGCTATTTTTACTGGTTAGACGTTTTTTCCAAGTTATAGTTGAAAAGAAAGAAAGAAGGACACAGTCCAATTCTAGGAAAGTAACTCAAAGACGCAACTATACGTACCTGAATACGTGACGTAGTAGCTCGTTAACTGAACATGACAAGAAAGGCGCTCGAAATGCAAACATACCGAAGGCTGCACTTACATACGCAGTAGGATAAAGCTGTCAATTCTTAAATCGAAAATATAAGATTGAAATAGTTCATAATATAAAGTTGATTATATGGGAAACCTATATCAAACTGAACATAGTAAAAAATTTCTTAGCTTCTAAGTTAGCATGATAGACGACCTGACCTGCAGACGCGACCAGCTGACTCTAAATAGTCAGAATGAAGCAACTGTTAAATAAGTTTGCTATTAGGCAAGTACGATCCGACAGAAAAAGGAACCCCAACAAGGAAAAGCCAACAAAAATAAGGAGACGAGATGTCAGAGCTTAGGAAATATTTTGAAGCAGGTTTTGTTACGAAAATCACTTTGATCGCTTAACAACTGTTTTGGGTATTTTTTTAAAAAAAATCAGTAAATATTTAGAGCTTTTTAAGGGGATCCGTAGGTCTACCCGTTGAAAACCTTGAAATACTCAATTCTTGCTTTCTTTCCTTGATCTTAATCTACGGAATTTCCCCTTTCCAACGATGTATAATACATATATATTATTGCCTTATTTATGGTTTATTCATTCTTCCATTGGCGTGACCAAGAATGTGAACAGTTGAAGAAAGCAGGATGTGTCAGTTATTTGGTAGATGGGGATTCGGAATTTTTAAAGCTGTTGAGGAAGAGAAGTCATATAGTGAAAATGTAATTATCACTAGACTTCAGCGCATAGGTCATGTACAAAAGCGAATGGGTACGAGGCTGCGACGACTGAAAACTGCATACAAGAGAAAGAAATCGAATGATGGCGAAGGATTAGATGGTAAGAGTAGATAATGGATAAAACCCAAAATAATTGTGACATGGCCATCAGGCAAAATGTTAGGAGCGTAGAAGATATGAGGAAAGCTGAATAGGCAATTTGGTTTCACCTCTCTTCAAGATACGATAAACCCATTCATGGGCTATGCACTTCGGGAAGTGATCCATGGTGCAAATACAACAGATCACAGCGAAATAGAGAGAAATTTATTCACAAATCAGGTATATCATTTGCCGTAGAGCAAGTATCGAAAGGAGCTCTCAGAGATTTGTCAGATGAAAGACAATTGAAGAAATGTCTTCATGGTCGCACCCGGAATCCTAAGGAGTTCATCAACATTATAATCTAAGCCGGAATTCCCTATACAGTGTTTGTTTCAGTTAGTACACAGCATTTTGGTGCCGCCGCGCGGGGTAGCCACGTGGTCTGGAAGGTGCCTTGCTACGGTTCGCGCGGCTTCCCCCGTCGGAGGTTCGAGTCCTCCCTCGGGCACGGTTGTTGTGTTTGTTATCCTTAGCGTAAGTTTGTTTAAATTAGATTAAGTACTGTGTTAGCCTAGGGACCGATGATCTCAGCAGTTTAGTCGGAAAGAAACTTTACACAAATTTCCAATTTTCCATTTTGGTGTTCTGTTTCCCGTAAGTTTTTTTTTTGTTTTGTTTAAGAATAAAGTGCACTTCTCAAATTATGCTTGCCACAATTTGTTCAAAATTACAGGATACACTAATCTGAGTATTGTTCACATTTCAACATAGCGGATTTCCTATTCTGTAAATATCAAAGAAGTTAGAGCCTTATGTATACACGTAGAAAAGTGTAGATACTTGAAACTTCCTGGCAGATTAAAACTGTGTGCCCGACCGAGACTCGAACTCGGGACCTTTGCCTTTCGCCCGCGAAAGGCAAAGGTCCCGAGTTCGAGTCTCGGTCGGGCACACAGTTTTAATCTGCCAGGAAGTTTCATATCAGCGCACACTCCGCTGCAGAGTGAAAATCTCATTCTGGTGTAGATAGTTTCTTATTTTGATGCTCAGTTTTACAAAAATAGTTAGTATCTTAAAACTAATCAATAAATTTAGAAATATTTTGTTAAAGTGTTTAGAAATTTATAGCCTACAAGCCAAATTTTTTCCAATTTTTTTATTCCGTATAGTTTCTGATAAGAAGTACCTTTCGTATGAATAAAGTTTACAACCTGCTTGGGCCTCTTTAAATATATGTCATACTTTAGGAGCATAATGACATGCACAATCAGATCAAAAATATCTGGACAGCTATTAATGGACATTGATATGGAGCGTGTCCACTCTTCGCCTTTATGGCTGCTTGAACTCTGATGGCGACAATTTCAATGAGGTGTCTGAGAGCCCACTCTCGCTTAAGGGCCGAAACCAGAGAAGATTTGGAGTCTGGATTTCTGAGGAAAGTTGACGTTCTAAATCTCCCCAAAGGTGTTCCGTTGAGTTCAGGTCGGGAGTCTGAGCAAGTCAGTCTATTTTAGAAATGTTACTGTCTACAAACCATTACCTCAGAGAGATAGCATTATTAAAGAGTACATTGTCATGAAGATACAAACAGTCATCGCCACGAAACAATTTCCCTACTGTTCATTTCCTCCGGCAATTATCATTTCCTTAAGCGCAATAAGGGTACTACTCCATAACCGCAAAAAACACCCGTATACTTTAAGAGCATCTCCTCCGTACTTCACTGTTGGCACTACACGTGATTGCAGGCAACGTTCTCCACCCATCTGCCAAACCCAAACCCTCCCATTAGATTGTCACAGGTTGTGGTGTGATTCATCACTACAAATCACTCGTTCCAGGTCATCCATCCACTGTCCAGTGGCGTCACTCTTTACACTGAAATATATGAAGTCTCAGTAGCTGTTCGACCATTGTACCCCATACTTTTTAACTTCCTACGCACAGTGATTGAGCTACATGGACTTCTCGCAGCCCTTCGGAATTCACAAGTGATTCTTTCCGCTGATTTCCTGCGGTTTTTTATAAGCAACGGCCGCAATGCTCGATGGTCCGTGCCGGTCGCCACACGAAGTCTGCCTAGTCTTGGTTTAGCTGTGACTACTGCTTCGCGTTTCCACTTCAGTCACATCACAAACAGTCGACTTGGGAAGCGATGGAAGGGTTTCAGTGTCTGATGGATTTGTTACTCTGCTGACGTCCAGTGACTAGTCCATGTTCGAAGACACTGAGCTCTGCAGATCGACAAATCCCGCTGTTACTGCTTCTCTGCTGACAACACCATACTCCACGACTCCTATTACACTGGCGGGTCTGTCTCCGTAAGATCTAGGAGTCAATTTCGCGTGACGTGGGGGACTTGGGTACTTTTGATTGGCGTTTCAAGATGTTGATCTATCCGTGACCTAAGCACCCTAGTTCTTATTCACGTGATCTACCCTGCCTCTAGTGCATGTCTAGCTTATCGAAACTTGTAGTTACGTAGTTTTTTAGTAGCTTTCACTTTTCAAAGACCCTCTCTCACTTTTATATTGTCAATGATTCTAATCTTAAACTTGCGAATTAAGAGTTACCAATATTGTACTGTTGCGTAGTTAACTGCAGCCTTCAATTTAAACAACCAGAGTGCAGATATTTTTCATTATAGGTGCCTCTTCTGGCCTGTTCAGTTGACGAGTTAGTATGTAAGGTATTCAATTACGTATAGTTGTGCATAGAAGTTAGTTTGATTTGAAATGTAGTTTTCTCATATCCACTATTTCCTTTTAAACAGATCATATGACGATTTCTTGGAAGTAAGTTGAAAACAGTAGTGATGGAACTGGTATGATTTGAGACTGAAATAAATAATACTACAAAAACTTGTATTTCCGCATTTCAGAATATTAGCTAACGAAGCTGAAAATAACCATCACATAGTGTGATGACCCGACCGGAAACCTTTCATTCTGCGATCGACAGAACAGATCGAGAAATTGTCGATTGCGAGGGCGTCTAGGATAAACAACACTTGTGCCCGTGGGACCACACAGACCAGTCGATTTCCGAGCTGCTCTCACCTCCATCTGAATCCACATCAGCTGACCTGATCTGAACCTTGAGCGGATTTCATATGGGCTACAACTGTACAGCTGGTGACGAATTTCCGTTTTCCATGGCTGTTAGGGTAGTACATCCTGATCATGTGCGCTGCCTACGGCGATACGCCTGAGCATAGTAGAGCTGTGACTGGTGCGAGATACAAGAAGTAGAAAGGTCCCGGACACATCCCAACTCAATCATCTGACAAGTATGCAGCTCTACCACAATACTGTACAAAGACAGAACGGGGAATCATAAAGTGTCTCAGCTGCGTTATAGAAACGCGAAGCCCATTTGTTGCGTAACACGACAGCAAGATACTATCAAGAATTACTCCATCAGTGTTTTAAGAAAATCAATGGCACAACTTATTTGCCGTGACACACCACTGTGCAGCTACGAGGGGACGCTAGTCTTCTATCCAAATGCAGGCCAAAACTGAGAGCTACAACTATCGTTGCACGACCACGTCGAATATTTGAATGAGTGATTGTGAAGGAAACAATAAACTGTCAAACGGACAATAATTTGTGATGTTTCGTCCACAACGAGCTTTTAATCTATTTTTGCATTATTATCACCATATTTCATCCACAGTGAGCTCGAAACAGGTACCAAGAAAAACGATTCGTGCACACTTGACATCATCACTGCTTACACCTATAAAAATTCTTTGTTCGAAGTCTTGTAAACTCATTCCTAAATCCTATCCAAAACCATCTACCATAGTTCCACCGAAGCACATACACAAGGTGATTTGAACTTACCATTAATGCAACTTCTTTGTTTATTAGCTATTTGTATCTTTTCTGGCAAATGTAAACTGACAAACCAATGACTTCGTGGATCCACATTCATGTTTTAGAACTTTTCTCATTGTCGTGTCTACAGATGTAGATTTCGATACCTGTTTTGTTGCCGTACGGCCAACGAGTAAACTGAACTGGGAAAAATTGGTAATATGCCATTAACATACCATTTCTTGAACTACTCCATTGTCCACGCCTTAATGGAGATTTACAACGGTCGCCCAGAAAGAAATGCACCACATTGCTTTTTCTTCAATAATTCTTTATTGAACATAATGAGAATTACACACACGAAAGAATGGTGTTTTATCTACGCGCCCTATTTTTCCACGTAATCTCCATCCCATTCTACGGCCTTCCTCCAGTGTGAAAGCAGGGCGTGTACGCCCTGTCGGTATCAATCCTTGTCCTGGTGGCGGAGCCAGTGCTTCACTGTGTGAATGAACTCTTCATCGTCTTCAAAATGTTTTCCACGAATGGCATCCTTTAATGGCTCAAACAAGAGGAAGTCCAAGGGGGCTAGGTCAGGTGTGTCAGGTGTGACAGCTGAGGACGGTCTCTCTAACGGCTGCAAATCGTGGATCTCCGCCGAACCGCCGTCTGATGACTTCACCCTCCGTTCCCAGACACTACCTGTACTTCTGTCGACAGCAGATGTTCCACAGACTTTGTACAAGCGTTTGTGAGTATCCCCCACAGTTTCTTTCTCTGCAGTGAGAAATTCAATGACGGCACTTTGCTTGTAACGTACATCACCTATAGACGCCATTTCGAAACTATCCTGCAGCTATGCTATCTGTCGGAAGTGACGGAAACTTTGCGCACTCACTCAGGAGACTTCAAATAATACATACATAACGTTTTGCATTCGTAGTATTTTTTTGGCTGAGAAAAAGAATGCGATGCACTACTTTCTGGGTAATCGTCGTAATACAGATAAATGTCAGGTTACAAATGACTCTGATGTCATCCGACTATGTGCATTTGCTCCGGCACCATTCAGGACTATACATAGGTTCAATTTCACTACATGTGATGCACGCCTAAACAGGACTATGAAGGGAAGATTGAGGTGGATCTCTGGCCACGTGTGGTCAAATACATGTCGTCATTGGTGGTAGTAGGTATTTATTAAGATAAACATAGACAACAGCTTTCCCTGCCTCCAGAGTATCTACATCAGTTTTAAATATTCTGCAGTAAACATCACAAGATAGACTCCCTAGACGACACACAGAAAAAGAGACCACTGGGAAAGGAGCATTGAACATTTGAGACTTAACAGGAGGTTGTAGAGAAGGTTTTAACTACAAAAGTTAACATTACATTTGTGGGGACATAAACGCTAATTTCACAGATGAAATTAGTAACATCCTGATAAGCATCCTTCACGGTTTCATGGTTTCAGCATGCCAGTGTAGTAGACCTCTACTATGTATGTGGGCAGACACACGAATAACACAGGCAACATGGTTATGATTAATAACAATTTATGCCGATCGAGTACAATACAGTATGACTACACAAACCAACGTTCTAGTGTGGTTCTAGACAGAACTGTCCTTATGAAGACATGACAAAGATATCACACTCCAGCCTGAGGCACCTTGGCCAGCGCTATCGTTGACACTGGCGACCCACAGAACCCCCAACCCCCTCTTCCCACTGAGTAACAAGCACTATAGGGGAGAGGTGGAGGCCATGCATTGACAATAGTGTGACCGGGGGAAGGTATGCGTAAACAGCTACCTGCGTGTAGGGCACGGCTGGACTGTTTCTCAACGTCTGGGATGGGACAGAAACTGTGTGTAATTGATATGGCGCCAGGTCCGCTGGTGACTGTCGAGGGTGGCTGCATCTAGATTGATTTGGAGCTAAAGGATGGATGATTAGTGTCGTCACAGACAATGGGATATTCAGACTTCTCCAGCACTTTGTGGACAATGTTTTTGTTTCATTATGTGCCGCTGGGGTTGGTATGTGCGAATTGTGACTGTGTCATTTCACTCGATGCTCTAAAGCCAGTACGTCAGTCAGGGCAGGCGTGGTTGCGTATAGGACGAAGTCCATCAGGAGCCTCAAGGTTTTCCCATTCAGTACTTCTACAAGGGAAGCCCGTAAATTTTTTTAAAATGCCGTTCAGATGCCAAGCAATACCCATGGTAATGCTTCTGTCCAGATATCTGCACAACACCTGAGTGCAGTCTTAAGAGTACTGTGCCAGCATTCCACTAGACTTTTATTTTGTAGGTGGTACACCGTAGTCCACTTTCATGGACTGCCGCAAAGTGCGTCGAAGAGAGCAGACTGTAATTACCGTCCTTGTGCAGTGGTGATTATCTAGGGGCAGCTGAACCCTGACACCCTAGTCTTGACGGAGATACAAGTGGCAGATTCCTCTGTTGTATCATTAATAAGTACTGCTTCAATCCAGTACAAGATGCGGTGGACGATTGAGAATATATGTTTGAAGCCCTCAGACTCCAGGAGGGGACCAATGAGACCCAAATGCACGTGTTGAAATTGGGAGTGCAATACTCCAAAAGTAACTGAGTGGTGGTTGTGCATGATGACTAACCTTGTTGCGTTGACATGGCACACAAGTCTGCGCCCAGGTAAGACAGTCCCATTTGAGGTTTGGCCACGTGAACAATTTGGTCAGAAGCTTCACCGTGAATCAGACACCTATGTGGCTCAGATTGTAAATTTGATCGAAGATTGATTGGAGCTTAGATGTTGGAATAAGGAGTATAACTCTGTTTTGTGATACATCACATAGTAACCGATTGTCGGTGCCCAGCATTGCTTGTTGCTCAACGTGTAGGTTTTCAGCATTGTTGTTGAGTAAGTCTATAATTGATAGGTTGAGTCCTTGCTCACGTGTGAGGGTGGCGTAGTCCAAGTGGAATGAGACGATATTAGTGCATGAGAGATAATCTGCGATAATATTATCAATGCTGCCCAAGTGTCGAACATCAGTCGTATACTGTGAGCTTAAATCGTGGTGGCGGAAACACCTTGGGTGACGTACCACGGCTGCCAGTGTTTTGTGGCCTGCGTATATCGTCACCTGTCTGCCTTCAATATCCACCCTGAAGTATCATCATGCTTCCTACACGGTCAAAATTCACGGTTGAAAATGGACCACTTTGATTGTGAAATTGTAAGTTTCTTCGAGCAAAATTGGTGGTGTTCTGAGTGGCGATCCAATGCTTGTTAGACAACTGCGGCTATGGCCTAGTCGCAAGTGTCCATAGGGAGCATCAGCTGTGCATTCGGAACAGGGTGGGCTAGCACTACTGTTTCAAGGCCAGCTTTTGCATGACCAAATGTATATTGCATGTGCGGTGTCCATATTAATTACTCATTGCCACATGCGTTGGGCCCAGTGAGGCCATTTTTGAGTGTAGTTTGTATTTCTGCAACTTGTGACAGCTGTCGATGGTAAAAATTGAGTGTTCCTAGGAATTGTCAAAATCATGATACATTTGTGGATGTCGCAACTGTGGCGTGAATTCATTCTGTTCAAACGTGGGTGTAATGCTATGAGTGTTTAGCGTGAGTCTCGAAAGGTTACTTATGACTTTTGCAGTTGTGATTTCTTTTCCTTTACGACAACCAATGCATTATGGAGGGTGGTGCGAACTACACTCCTGGAAATGGAAAAAAGAACACATTGACACCGGTGTGTCAGACCCACCATACTTGCTCCGGACACTGCGAGAGGGCTGTACAAGCAATGATCACACGCACGGTACAGCGGACACACTAGGAACCGCGGTGTTGGCCGTCGAATGGCGCTAGCTGCGCAGCATTTGTGCACCGCCGCCGTCAGTGTCAGCCAGTTTGCCGTGGCATACGGAGCTCCATCCCAGTCTTTAACACTGGTGGCATGCCACGACAGCGTGGACGTGAACCGTATGTGCAGTTGACGGACTTTGAGCGAGGGCGTATAGTGGGCATGCGGGAGGCCGGGTGGACGTACCGCCGAATTGCTCAACACGTGGGGCGTGAGGTCTCCACAGTACATCGATGTTGTCGCCAGTGGTCGGCGGAAGGTGCACGTGCCCATCGACCTGGGACCGGACCGCAGCGACGCACGGATGCACGCCAAGACCGTAGGATCCTACGTAGTGCCGTAGGGGACCGCACCGCCACTTCCCAGCAAATTAGGGACACTGTTGCTCCTGGGGTATCGGCGAGGACCATTCGCAACCGTCTCCATGAAGCTGGGCTACGGTCCTGCACACCGTTAGGCCGTCTTCCGCTCACGCCCCAACATCGTGCAGCCCGCCTCCAGTGGTGTCGCGACAGGCGTGAATGGAGGGACGAATGGAGACGTGTCGTCTTCAGCGATGAGAGTCGCTTCTGCCTTGGTGCCAATGATGGTCGTATGCGTGTTTGGCACCGTGCAGGTGAGCGCCACAATCAGGACTGCATACGACCGAGGCACACAGTGCCAACACCCGGCATCATGGTGTGGGGAGCGATCTCCTACACTGGCCGTACACCTCTGGTGATCATCAAGGGGACACTGAATAGTGCACGGTACATCCAAACCGTCATCGAACCCATCGTTCTACCATTCCTAGACCGGCAAGGGAACTTGCTGTTCCAACAGGACAATGCACATCCGCATGTATCCCGTGCCACCAAACGTGCTCTAGAAGGTGTAAGTCAACTACCCTGGCCAGCAAGATCTCCGGATCTGTCCCCCATTGAGCATGTTTGGGACTGGATGAAGCGTCGTCTCACGCGGTCTGCACGTCCAGCACGAACGCTGGTCCAACTGAGGCGCCAGGTGGAAATGGCATGGCAAGCCGTTCCACAGGACTACATCCAGCATCTCTACGATCGTCTCCATGGGAGAATAGCAGCCTGCATTGCTGCGAAAGGTGGATATACACTGTATTAGTGCCGACATTGTGCATGCTCTGTTGCCTGTGTCTATGTGCCTGTGGTCCTGTCAGTGTGATCATGTGATGTATCTGACCCCAGGAATGTGTCAATAAAGTTTCCCCTTCCTGGGACAATGAATTCACGGTGTTCTTATTTCAATTTCCAGGAGTGTAGTTCAAGATCATGTTTATGATCATGGTGTTGAGGGAAAAAATCAAGATATTGTCAAGGTATGCATAGAAACATTCCAGTTCGAAGAGAATACTATCGATGAATCTTTACCGAATTTGAGCGACGTTTTTCAGACTATAAAGCGTGAACAGGAATTCGAAAAGACCGAAAGGTGTAATGATCGCTGTCTTAGCAACAGCCTTTGGGTGCGATGGTTTTTGACGATTTGCCTTGCTGCAGACTATCACACTGAAGACCACTACACCCACAATGAGCGTGTAAAATTATGAATGTTAAGGATAGGGTAATAGTCATGTACAGTTCGAGAACTGAGCGCTCTGTAGTCACCACAAAGTTAGATAGAGCTGCCCTTTTTCAGGATAAGTTTTATAGGTGAGGCCCAGGAGCAGTCTGTGGGTGAATGGCCCCTGACTGTAAGAGGTCATCGATCACTGTCTTGCCACTTTCAGTAGAGTGGGAGCTAAGTGGTATGCCTTAAGGCACACCAGTGGGCTGGGAGAAGTAACATATAATGCATTCTACCATTGTGGATGGTTCATTGGTGGGCATTTGTGCACAAGACGGAGAGGATGAGATGTGAGGTCAATGGACAGGAAGTCGAGGCCGAAGGCACCCCGCTAACCTGTGATTACGGTACAGTGTTCGAGTGCATCGGTATTGTACCTGCCTGACGACAGGTTGATGGGGTGCAGCTGTCATGTCTGTAGCTGCGTTTTCTGTGATCTTCTTGTGCTGTACAGGAATGCGTGCAAGATCTCTCGAAGCATTGTGAATACAGAAATGTAGCCTTTCGTTCTCTGATTCCTGATGAGTATCGAGGTAATGTTGATATGTCATCATGCATTCTTGAATGATAGCCAAGTGTTCATTCTTGACGTTGTTAGCTGGTTCAGCGAACAACATCAAGGCTTCATGAAAGCCTCTTGCTCGAGTACTGGTGAGAGATGAAAATTCCAGGGAAAGTTGATCTCCAACGTCAGTTTGCTTACATTGATGGCGAGGATGGTCCGTGGGCAATGAATGATCAATCTTTCCATATACTGAACTTTGTGAACATGTTCTTGGGCACTGTACTAACATTTGAATCAGTGTTCATGAGAAAATGTGCACCAGAATTGTGATCAAGGACATACAGCGTGCTATGTAGACGACCATCCGTAACTGAAAATGTATGGCTGACAGGGTGGATGCAAATGCAGTCTATCATCTGTATGCGGGCTGATGTGCCTATGGCGGTCCATTGTTGGCGTTTGGGAACCCACAGTGGAGCTGCCAGCTACGTGTGGTATCGCCGAATTTTAGTTGGTACTAGCATGGCTGTGTTGTGTTGGCAAGGGTATAGGGTGCCATAGCATTGAGTGCTGCGGAAGTGCTGCTGTGTGCAGCCCACCAGACGATGACCTGAGTCACAGCAGTGAGGTCATTGTTGACTGTTCTCAGCTCAGTTCGAGGCAAGTCAGCGAGTGCCATTAGTTACCGCACTCTGATGTGCTGTGATGATACAGTGTTGTTGCAGTTTGTTTGATGCCAATGTTGTCGTACCGTTAAGAAGCTATCTGCTAGTGAGTTTTCTGTCTAGCAGTTCAGCTTCATGTACGACCATGGCTACTTGGTGCTGTATAGGAAGCTTAACCATACAGACAGTCCAGACTGTATGATCCAGCATAAGATTGGTGTCTAGTAAAAGTCGCAGTCGGCGCTAGAAGTGTGATGGAGTTTTGCCATCTAACTGTTCATTTTACATTGCCTGTAGCAACTGTTGCTATGGTGTATGGACCAGGCAATGCAGTAATGCAGATTTAGCTGTTGCTTAAATATTATGTGCAAGGGGTGTGAGAATGATCTGAAGCCGCCGTCGAGGATTCTCAACGATGCAAACACAAATTCCGCTGCCCAAACCACGTGGTGTTTTGCACCAGGTGGAACAAGTGGCATTTAGACTGGTTAGAAGGTTTTCAGAGGACAGCTGTGGTGTCCGTTTATGATAGTCAGGTGAACATATAAAGAGCTACAATAGCAGAAGTGCCCTGCAAAACTCGTGGTGCAGATGTTCAGCACTTGGTGGGGTCTGGTAGATGAGAAGACTGGTGTCTTACATCATCTAGGGTGACAGCGTTTACCACTGGAGATCATGGCAGGACTGGCACAGCTGACACAATTGATCCAGAATCGTGTGGAATATTTGAACACCGTGTATTGAGTTCTGGGAGCAACCTGTGTGGTGCTGGATCTTGTACAAAGTTTTGTAATAATCCGACAGTGGCGGCTGTTGTTGGGATGTGACGGCTGGAAGCTTCAGGATGCGGTTTAATCGCTGTTTGTTGATCAAAGAACTGATAGCACATACGGTGCACATAGTGAGGCAGAATCCATACAGTGTCGTCACCTGAAGCAGTGGATGTGTCTGGCATAGCAAAATACGACTGCATTGTTTGTGTGCAGTAGAACAAAATGAGCAGAATTCCGTCCTGCATGATTTGCGCATGAGTTGTTAGTAATCAGTGTGGTGAATCTCCAGTACATATGCGCAGGCTATATGGATAAGATCAATAGCACTTTTTTCCGATCGGATACGGTACAGTACAACTACACAGCACATGACTCTAAACCGAACTTTCATCTATATTTGTAGCACAGATATAAGACTCCAAGGCCGGGGCTCATTGGTCTCTAACATCGCTGGTGCTGGTGTCCCCACATACATATTAGTTAACAGTGTAACAAGGGTAACTGTAACGATAGCAGCAGTAATCGAACTTGAGTTCAGTAATATGTACTATATGCATAATAGTGAAATGAAGTATGAGAAAAATTTTCTAACTGCAAGCCTACAAATATCTTTTATCAGGAGTCAAACAAGATTTTTTTAAGACAACTAGCAAACCGCAGGCGCGATAAAGTGCATAGAGAAACCAAATTCGAAATTCTCTTAATCCTCAACATTATTCAAACCGAACTTTGATAAAGATATCTAAAGTATCCATATCAGTAGCTATGTCTCACATAAGCAAATGAGTAGCAGGTATTAAAAATCCTGCAGACCATTAAGTACTTCATTTCCAGGAAAAAGAATCATGATGAGCCAGACTTCTTAAATTTCAAAAAGTTATTTAGTGGTAAAGTGATTTAAAATGCAAAGAATAAAAGGAAAACAGTTTGGTATGCAATTATATAGACAACAGGTAGAGATAAACAAAAGCACAATAACATACACGTAAGGGAGGGAATAAAGTAATAAATGATCCATATCAGCAAGGAAACTTTGAAAACGAGCATTTTTGAAGTATTGTACGATTATAGTAATTACATAAAAATTCCTCAAAAAATATATGAGCTGTAAACAAATATGTACTAAATACTACAATGTTATTACTAATCGCAAAGTATAAAGAGAGTGAAATTGCTCAAAACTTCAAACATTAGAAGTCAGAAAATCTGGATGAAGTACTAGTCTATATATTGAAGCAATGCATACTGTAAGGGCCAGAGCTGAGACCCTTATAATTGCAGGATGTCAAAGCGTAGGCCAGTTGGCACTCTGTGCACTAACGAAATAGCATTAGCACAACATACGTTTCTTTGATTTAAATGTTACAATTGAGTCATCTCCACAGCCCTGGCAAGGGCAGTGGAGGCAGCATGCAGCCTTGGCACATGCTCGCTCATGCACCTCAGCAGATTCCTGAGGTCATTGTCTCTATTGCAGGTGCTCACTTAACACCATGGCACCATGCGGGAAGTGGTTGGCAGGCGTAGCTCGTTCAGTGGTATCGGCCACCAGATCGCCTATTGCTTTTTACTAGGACGCTCCTGTGGACATAAAAGGGATGAGCCCAACCAAACATCAGCAGCTCTATACAGGATGCAGACGGTAGTGCAGTGTTACGGGGCATGGCCTGTCCGTGAGAGGTAGACCATGGATGCCAATGTCTACTCAAGATGCAAGTTGGGCGGCAGTAGCTCTTAGCATGTCTCCCGGATGCAGCCATAGGTTGACGACGTCTCAGAAAGCCAGAGTCAGAAGTCACCAAGGCCTCACATCAGCAGATGAGATATTAGCAGGTCACAGCGACCAAGTTAGGTAGACCAGCAGGACAGCAATCTCAAGGGTAGAAGTCAATTGGCATATGGTAGGCAGCACATCACAGGGTCTGCATCGTAGCTACTTCACTGTAACTGAAGAGCCTATGGGCTTGGAAGCATGAGTATTTATTGCTGCCCACCTGAGACAATGATGTAATGGACTGTCGAAGATGAGCGCTTGTGAGTTCGTTTCCTGTGCTCATCAGCGGTCTTTGCTGCACCTTGGTGTCACAACAGTGGCTTTTAGTGCTTCAGCCTGGTGCTTTTCTGCCACGTCAGTAGGCTGATGGGCATCTTTTTGGAACATTTACTTGTTCTTTCAGCATCGTGCTGTGCTGTCGCGAATGATATATTCCTCGTCAGTAAGATCATGTTGCTTAATTAACGATTTGTACTTATCACTTAAGTGAAGCAGTAGCTTCTGAGGAGGGTTACTTGCAGTATTGGCTCTCTGCCTGTTGTCATCCTGATTGCTAAACAATACGTTGCCCTGTTTGGCTGGAGAAAACTTAAAGAAAATTTTACATGTCCGAAAGAACAGACACCATATCCATGTAAGTATATAGTTCGGGCAATACTGGGCATGACCTTCTTCTTCTGTGCGGATGCACACACATTCCCCGAACTCTTATGGGACTTGGTAAGAATGACTTCCACGAGTAATGAGTGTGTTGGGGTGGGAGACTATGAGTGTAGTGTGTGGACATACAAGGTGAGAATGTGGGCCTCGCGGGAGGCGAGCGCGAGATAGTCCCTGCAGTCGCACTATTCTCTGTGCCCTCTGTGCTCAGATGGACGCCGGCATGGTAGGTCAGCGTGTTCGGTCAGAGAGCTGGTGGGCCTCTGTAATAAAAAACTGAGAGGAATGATCAACAAACAAACTTTAACGGATGTCATCCAAGGTCCGGAACGACCAAACACAACGATCAACAACGAACAAAATGCAAAAAGAAAAAAAAATGATGGATAGAGCGTCTGACATGTAAGTAGGAGATCCCAGGTGCGAGTCGCGGTCGGGGCACACATTTTCAGCTATCCCCGTTGATATATATCAACGCCCGTCAGCAGCTGAAGGTATGAATATAATTCTAATTTCGTTCTAGACAGCTGCAGGTCATCATATAAGCATATAGTCGAATATCCTTCCAAATCCTTACATTTGCCCTCTAGCCATTCCTGCTAAGCCAGTTTGCACTTCCTGTCAATTTCATTGTTTAGATATGAAATTTTTAAGATGTTTGTATTCCTTTTCGCGTGATTCTCCCGCTACACTTTCATATTTTATTTTTTCATTAGTTAAATTCAGTATCTCCTCTGTTATCCAAGGATTTCCACTAGGCCTTGTCTTTTTACGTATTTGATCGTCTGCTGTCTTAACTATTTCATCTCTCAAAGCTACCTATTCGTTTTCTATTGTGTTCCTCTCCCCTGTTCTAGACAATCGTTGCCTAACGCTACCTCTGAGACTCTCAAAAATCTCTTTTCCTTGCAACCTATGCAGGTCTTGTATCCTTAATTTTCTACTTCATTGCAATTTCTTTAGTTTTAATCTACGGTTCATAGCCAATAAATTGTGGTCACAGTCCACATCTGCCCCTGGAAATGTCTAACAACTTAAAACCTGTTTCCAAAATCTCTGTCTTACCATCATTTAATCAATCTGAAACCTTCCAATGTCTTTAGGTCTCTTCCACTTATACAATCTTCTTTCACGACTCTTAAATCAAGTGTTAGTGATGAGTAAATTATGTTCTGTGCAAAATTCTACCAGGCCTCTTCCTCTTGCATTCCTTTTCCCCGGTACATATTCACCTACAATTTCTCCTTCTCTTCCTTTTCCTGCTATCGAGTTCCAGTCCATCACTATTAAATTTTTTCCTTCCTTAATTAAGTGAATAATTCCTTTCATCTCATCATACATTTCTTCCGTCTTTCCATCATCCCAGTAGCTAGCTGTTACATACTTGGACTACCGTCGTGGATGTTGGCTCTGTGTCTATCTTGGGTAAGGTAATGCGTTCGCCATGCTGTTCATAGTGCTTACCCGCACTCTTATTTTCTTATTCACTATTAAAGCTATTCCTACATTACCTATATTTGATTTTGTGCTTATAAACTTGTATCTATCTAACCAGAAGCCTGTTCCTCCTGCCACTGGACTTCAAAATTGTCCAGTATATCTAACTTCAACCTGTCCATCTCTATTTTTAAATATTCTAACCTACCTGTGCGATTAAGGAATCTGACATTCCACGCTTCAATCCGTAGAACGCCAGTTTTGTTTCTCCTGATGACGACATCCTCCTGAGTAGTCCCTGCCTGGAGATCCGCGTATGGGACCATTTTCCCTCTGGAATAGTTTACCTATATGATGCCATCATTATTTAGCCATACGGTAGAGCTGAATGCCCTCAGAGAAAATTACAGCAATAATTTCCACTTGCTTTCATCCATTCGCACTACCAGCACAGCAAGCATGTCTGGCTGTTGTTAAGAGGTCGGATCAATCAATCATCCAGACTAATCGATTACATTTCGGGCATGCAGCCGCGTAAATAAAATTTCCTCCACTGATATTTCGGCTGGGTATCATCCGGCCATCCTCAGCGTGAGTCACAAGACTTACGACAAGATGACAAGCGCGGCCTTATACAGGTTGGTACAAAAAGGTACGGCCAAACTTTCAGGAAACATTCCTCACACACAAATAAAGAAAAGATGTTATGTGGACATGTGTTCGGAAACGCTTAATTTCCATGTTAGGGCTCGTTTTAGTTTCGTCCACCTACGCTCAATGGAGCACATTATCATGATTTCATACGGGATACTCTACCTGTGCTGCTAGAACATGTGCCTTTACAAGTACGACACAAAATGTGGTTCATGCACGATGGAGCTCCTGCACATTTCAGTCGAAGTGTTCGTACGCTTCTCAACAACAGATTCGGTGACCGATGGATTGGTAGAGGCCGACCAATTCCATGGCCTCCACGCTCTCCCTGACCTCAACTCGCTTGACTGTCATTTATGGGGGCATTTGAAAGCACTTGTCTACGCAACCCCGGTATCAAATGTAGAGACTCTTCGTGCTCGTACTGTGGACGGCTGTGATACAATACGCCATTCTCCAGGGCTGCATCAGCGCATCAGGGATTCCATGCGATGGAGGGTGGATGCATGTATCCTCGGTAACGGAGGACATTTTGAACATTTCCTGCAACAAAGTGTTTGAAGTCACGCTGGTGCGTTCTGTTGCTGTGTGTTTCCATTCATGATTAATGTGATGTGAAGAGAAGTAATAAAATGAGCTCTAACATGGAAAGTAAGCGTTTTCAGACACATGTCCACATAACATATTTTCTTTCTTTGTCTGTGAGGATTGTTTCCTGAAAGTTTGGGCGTACCTTTTTGTAAAACCTTGTATATGCTCCACCGCGGCGGTACTGCGCATTCGGGTTACAGATGCTGGTCGGCGGCCGAGACATACGCTTACACATGCGCCACCTGTGGCGCAGGCCTACATACATTTGATTCGCATATCGATGTATGATCGGCGGCGGTGACATGATGACGGCTTCTCTGCAGTTTAATTACAGCAGGAGCCATATTCCATACTTCGTCCAAATTAAAACCATTATCTCTATTTATTAAATTATTAGCTAATCTAATCTCTATAGCTTCCTTGAAGACAGATTCTTAAAAAGAAGAGGTGGATGTTAAAATCCGCACATCACTGTTATACATGGAATGCCGTGTATCAATACAATGCTCGGCCACAGCTGACTTGTCTGGCTGTAATAAGCGTGTGTATCTTCGATGCTCCACACACCTCTCATGAACGGTGCGTGTTGTTTGACCTATGTCCGACTTCTCATAATTTCCGCAAGGAATCTGATACACACCCGCTTTACGAAGCTGTAAATCGTCCTTCACAGAGCCGAGTAAAGCAGCAATCTTCATGGGGGGCCGGAAGGTTACCTTAACACAGTGTTTCTCAAGAATACGGCCAGTTGTAGTGTAGCTGTACAGTAGTGGATTTCTTTTCCTATGTATGAGAAATATGATACATTTATTTACGTTCAGGGTCAACTGCCAGAGTCTGCACCATTCATCAATTCTCTGCAGGTCGGTCTGCTAATTCCTACTATCTTCTGGCGTTGCTATTTTGGTATAAACAACTGCATCATCTGCGAATAGCCTCAAAGAGCATCCGACGCTTTCTACTAGATCATTTATATATATTGTGAACAGCAACGGTCCTATCACACTTCCCTGTCGTACTCCGGATATTACCTTTACATCTGTCGATTTAGTTCCGTTAAGAGGGACATGTTGAATTCTGTCTGCTAGGAAGTCTTGCATCCTGAACGCCGTTGTCCACTGCGCTGTGGACCTCATGGAGGAACAGAGCGAACTGAGTTTCGCAGGATCTCTTTTTGCGGAATCCATGTTGATTCTTATAGAGGAGCTGTTCATTTTCCAAGAACGTCATAATTCTTGAGCATAAAACATGTTCCATAATTCTACAACAGATTGACGTCAACGATATAGGTCTATAATTGTGTGGATCTGTCTTATGGGCTTTCTTAAAAACGGGAATGACCTGCGCTTTTTTTCCAGTCGTTGGGTACCTTTCATTACTCAAGCGATCTACGATAAATTACTGTTAGAAGTGGAGCAAGTTCTTTCGCATAATATTTATAGAATCTTATAGGTATCTCATCTGATCCTGAAACGTTTCCACTACTAAGCGATTGTAGCTGCTTTTCAATTCCGCGATTGCTTATCTCAATATCTCCCATTTCAACGTTCGCACGACGAGTGAAAGGAGGGACAGTGTTACGATCTTTCGCTGTGAAACAAATTCGGAAGACCGAATTTCGTATTTCGGTCTTCTCTCTGTTATCTTCCATTTCGGTGCCGGTGTGGTCACTGAGAGAATGAATAGATGATTTTGACCCACTTACCGATTTTACATACGACCAAAAACTCTTAGGGTTTTAACTCAGGTCGTTTGACAACGTCCTACTTTCGAAATCATTGAACGCTTCTCTCATTGCTCTCCTTACGCTCATTTTCGCTTCGTTTAGCTTTTGTTTGTCAGATAGGTTTTTACTTCTCTTGAAGCTGAGATGAAGTGCTCTTTGTTTACGTAGCGCTTTTCTAACACGGCTATTAAACCATGGTGGATCTTTCTCATCCTTTAAAACATTACTCGGAACATACTTGTCCAGGGCACATTGAACGATGCATTTGAATTTTTTTTCTGTTTGTTCTCCACATTTTCGTCCTCATCACCGAATATTTGATGCTGACTGCTGAGATATTCATAAACTTGTATCCTGTCACCCTTAATGAGCAAATATATCTTCCTACCTTTCTTAACATTCCTTGTAAGACCCTTCGCCATAGATGCTCTCAAGCCAAATGATCACTGATACCTTCCTCTACGTTAACTGATTCCATACGTTCAGGTCTGTTTCTTGCCAGAAGATCTAAAACGTTACCCTCACGAGTTGGTTCTCTAACTATCTGCTGAAGGTAATTGTCGGACAAGACATCCAGAACAATGCCACTCGATTCCCTGTCTCTGGCACCAGTTTTGGTGGCATAATACTCCAAATCTATACCTGGCAAGTTGAAGTCATCCCCTATTACAACGGCATGATCAAGAAAATTACTAATGATATTTTGCAAGCTCTGTCTGAAGCGCTCTACAGCTACAGATCGTGACCCAGGTGGTCTATAAAGGCATCTGATCACCATTTTCGACCGTTCTTTGATACTCGATTTCACCCAGATTAGTTCACATTTGGAATCCGTGATAAGATCGCTAGATTTTATCGAATTTTTACTGCAATGAACACGCCGCCACCATTGGCGACTAACCTGTCCTTACGATAAACATTCCAGTCTGAACTTAGGATTTCGTTGTCATTGACGTCTGGCTTCAACCAGCTTTCTGTTGCCAATACTATCTGTGCATTATAACCTTCAATAAGAGATGCTAATTCTGGGAACTTTCCTTGGGTGCTCCTGCAGTTTACTAAAATCATATTAATGTTTTCTATCTCTGATCTGCGAGGACCATGATTCTCTTAGGTCACTGTGGCTGATTTAACAGGCAAATCGTGTTTGCTCCCAAGGGAGGGGTCCTCTAACCTAAAAAAGCCCCATTTGCACGTCACACGTAGTCCGCTACCCTGGTAGCCGCTTCCTGCTTGTAGTGCACGCCTGACCTATTAAGGGGAATCCTACAATTCTGCACCCGATAGCGGAGGAAATTCGCATCCGATACCGTCGCAGAGCCGTCTGAGTCTCTGGTTTAGACTTTCCACTCTGCTCTAAACCAGAGGATCGCGATCAACCCTGGGTACGGTGCTACAAATAGACAGCTTAGACTGCACCACGCGTGCGTTGCTAGTTGCCTTCACTAAATCCGTCAGCCGCCGAAAGGAGCCAAGGATGGTCTCAGAAGCCAAGCGGCAGGCGTCATTCGTGCCGACATGTGCCACTACATGCAGCCGGTTGCACCCAGTGCGCTCGATAGCCGCCGGCAGGGCCTCCTCCTCATAACAGATGAGACCTCCCGGCAAACATACCGAATGCACACTGGAATTCTTTCTCACCTTGGCTACTATCTCCCTCAGAGGCTCCATCACCCGTCAAACATTGGAGCTCCTAATGACTGGCATACCCTCTCTCTGTACTTGTCCGGACTGGGCAGGAAAATCGACCGCTGGCCCAACAGGAGAGGCATCCCGTGCTGGCTCAGAGTTATCATCAACACTGGGAGCCACCTCGCGCTTGCTCCCTCTTTCTCCTTCCACCGAGTGACGTGCGAACCCACCACTGTCTGCCACCCA
The DNA here is from genome assembly GCF_023897955.1 of Schistocerca gregaria. NCBI lineage: Eukaryota > Metazoa > Arthropoda > Insecta > Orthoptera > Acrididae > Schistocerca > Schistocerca gregaria. The sequence continues at coordinate 438,541,260 of NC_064931.1, read as the reverse complement.
CTCTAGAGTGAGGACCGCCGGTCAGATGTAGCGTATTTAACCACTAGTCTACACAGTAAAATACACACATACAGTTCACTTTATTCAGAAGCACGTGAAGAAAGACAAAGACTAAATTAATTTACAGTTTAACACAAGTGCTGCTGCTGCTGCTCTGATGCGTGTCCTCTCGGCTCGGCGGCTGCTGCTACACTGCATCTTTCATAAAATTTTAATAATTTAATCTGTGTCACTTTAAGTAAGAAATAATGACAGTGCATTCCTTTCTCAGTTGAGTGTTTCAAAATACTCAGACGGCTGGTTCGCAATAATTATACATAGATCTTCCACATTAATATGATTTTCTTCTGCTCACATCTCACATGAGCTACAAAACTCCAACTGCTAACGAAATCTGTACTAACATATCCTACCTTTTTCAGTTGACTCCACAAAAATCTTTCTTAGAACTATTCTTCCCACCAAATAATACAGGACAGAGGGACTACACTTGTAGTCAATGGAACAACCTATTTTCACAGCTAAGAAAGACAGAATTTTAACTGAGTGACACACATTCTTCAAGTAAAATTAACCAAATTTAGTGGAAATATTGAAAATAACTTCATAACATTTGCAGTTATATTAACATCAAATGCAAAGCAACATTGTACAAAATATGTCAGTTACGTATCAAGAGTTTAGTAGGAAGTTATTGTCTTACAAATGAAATAAAACTGCCGATACCCACCGGTATGAGAGCCTCCATAATATGCATAAGGCTTGATTACATAACACAGTACAACATTTGTATATGACACGCCGAACTATTCTCTCACTGTGGTGAAACAAGATATCATTCTAAAACATGGCGGCTATCTCTAAGTTGCTCATGGCTATATTTGATCTCTCGATGCTGTGGCCGGTTGTCGAAGCATGTTGCTGGAGTGAGTTTTATGAGTCTATTTCTTTGCCAAGAGATTTCCAACTCAGTGATACGATACATTAAGCAGCGTTATTACCGCATACACCGAAAAAGAAAATACACGTAATGTGAAACATTAATATCGTTTACGCTACTGCCACTAAAGGCAATATACTCGTTGCTGTTGTAATGGAGTCGTAGTAGCGTAAACCGTCCGTCCAGGAAGTTCCGAGACTGATTTTATTCCTGGCGTACAAGGGACATCAGTACAGTAACTACGGTGATAGATTGAACTAACAATTGTAAACAACAGGTATGCATTTGACCAATCAGTTGTTTGCAGGTAGTTTAAGTAATGGGCGCGACGGTGGTGTGTCAACGTTTTTAAGTAACAAATCGCAGTGGAGCTGCATCTCTAAATCAAATGTACAGCATATTTTCCAGAAAGTTTTGAGAAAGAACGGAGAAATTGCTAGAAGAAAGGAAGGTTTGGGTTTAAAAATGCCGTCGACGACGAGATCATTACAGACAGAGAAAGAAGTCAAAGTGTGGAAGAATTCTAAAGGATATAGGTAGTAACCTTTTAAAGGAGCCATCCTGGTGTTCAGCTTAAGTGAATTAGGGATACTGCGTTTAAACTAAATCTGGATGACCAGGTAAGGATCTGAATCCCGTCCTCCCGAATGTGTATCCACTGTCCTAACTCTGAGCTGGTTCGCTCGGTAAGAATATAAGTTTGTGACCTCTCATAAACATCTAATTCCTGTGGGAGGATGTACTGCCTTAGTTGAAGAAAAGTGGGAAAGAGTCTACTCTTACTGTATTGATGAAATTAACCCCTAAATTGGGTTAAGTTATTTGAGAAAACCAGTTGGTTTTGAAGGTCGAATCGAGAATTAAGAAAGTTACTCACCTCTAGAGACGCAGTTCCTGCATATGGATAAAATGACGCATTTGGCCACTTTGTGGTGGTTAAGCTCCAAAATGGGGTCCTGAAAACCATAGAACGTCAAACGGCCGCCGTGTCATCCCCTGTCGTGTGTAGCATTAGAATACTGTACGGAGGGACATGCGGAAGCACGCCGCTCTCCCGGCAATTGTCGGCTTTCCAGACCTTGGAGCCGCTACTTATCAATCTAATAGCTCCTCAGTTGGCATCATGAGTGTAAATGCACCCCGTTCGAGTCCTCCTACCAAGGTAGCATCCCTTGCAGCATCAGTGTCAGATCTATTGGTATATAAGGATTAAGCTTTGTCATTTCTCATTCATTTTAGTTTGATGTTATTGATAATGTTTAATCATAAATGTCTCATAAATTTCTCATTAATACAAGCATTTCTTTTTACTGTAGACACTTTCCAGACACATTGCGACGACGAACTGTCAAAAGCCTGCTTAACCACTTTTGCAGCGAGGATCGCTGCGAGACATGCCGGAAGAGAGTCAGTGAGGTTCTGGAAGGTACCGACAGGGATGTGTAGCCATTCTGACTCCAGTGTCGTGGCAGGCTGTGCAAGATTTCACGGTTGAGGATTCAAGGCACGAACAGAGAAATCGAAGTGGTCGCTCAGATTCTTAACTGAGTTTAAATCCATTGAGTTTGGTGACCAGGGAAGTACAGTAAACTTAACCTGGTGCTCTTCGAACCAAAAAAATGGTTCAAATGGTTCTGAGCACTATGGGACTTAACATCTATGGTCATCGGTGCCCTAGAAATTAGAACTACTTAAACGTAACTAACCTAAGGACAGCACACAACACGCAGCCATCACGAGCCAGAGAAAATCCGTGACGCCGCCTGGAATCGAACCCGGGAACCCGGGCGTGGGAAGCAAGAACGCTACCGCACGACCACGAGATGCGGGCGATCTGTGAACCACTCACGTACACTGCGAGCTATGTGACACGTTGCTTTTTCCTGCGGCTGGATGCTATAGTGCCAAGGAAAAACAAGCAACATGTAGGAATTGACATGGTCCTTAGGATAGATGCATTCTTGCCTTGATCCACTGTGGCTTCCAGAATGACGAGATCATCCAGGGAACGCCTCCGGCATGGACCCTTCAGACGACTGTTGTAGAGTGTTTGCTTTCAGACGTTTCACGCTGTGCACACTATCTGCCCGATGGCGCACAAAAGGTGATTCATTTCAAAAGGGCACCTGTCGCCATTCAGTGCACGCCTATTAGTTGTACTGGCATCCAAATTCCAGCCTTCGTCCGCAATGGACAGCATGAATGCATGAAACAGGTTCCTGCTGCAGAATCCCATATGTAGAAATGTGGAAATGTTCGCAGGACGGGGAACACTGTTAGTAGGTCCTCGGTACATCTATCTTAGATAGCGCCGTTTTAACCATGCATGTTATATTTTAACGGAGGAAAACGTTTGCAAACTTACACGCTTAGGCTTCCCCTCTTGTGCTGAAAGCCGATGATCATGCCCTTTTGGACACCGGTAAATCATTCCGTTTCCGCATTACGACACCGACAGCACTATTTATCACGTCTCTCCGGCATTGCTAGTGCTGCCGCCTGCCGTCTATGATTGGTTATTGCACGTTGAAGTCGAACATACGAGATTGTCAAATTACTGTGACTATGCTGTGTTTATATACATGACATAGTAGATAATGTAGAAAGTGCCAAGGGGCTTTTAGCGGATGATGCTGTTGTGTACAGAGAGGTCCCAATGGTAGAAAATAGTAGTGAAATACAGGAAGACCGACAGAGGACGACCCTCAATATTAAGAAATGTAGTGTATTGCGTATTACTTACGATTACACCATGGCAGAACAATCTATGGAGGCATTTATTTCATGAAATGTCTCGGAAGTTTTATACATTCGACAAATACTTCATTCCAGAAGAAAATTTTCACTCTGCAGCGGAGTGTGCGCATGACTCTTCCTGGCAGATTAAAACTGTGTGCCCGACCGAGGCTCGAACTCGGGACGTTTGCCTTTCGCCGGGAAGTGCTCTAGCAGCTGAGCTACCCAAGAACGACTCACGCCCCGTCCTCATAGCTTTAATCCCACCAGTACCTCGTCTTCTACGTCAAAAACTTCACAGAAGCTCTCCTGGGAAACAGGAGTAGAGAACTTGCCCGCGAAAGGCAAACGTCCCGAGTTCGAGTCTCGGTCCGGCACACAGTTTTAATCTGCCAGGAAGTTTCAAACACTTGACTTTTGCATTGAAGTCTTTCGTCCGTATCAGATAGGCTTGACAGTGAAGGGGGAGGCGTGTTTATAGCTATAAGAAGTTCAATAGTATGGAAGGAGACTGACGGAGATCCGAAATGTGAAATAATTTGGGTGAAGGTTACGGTTAAAGCAGGCTCAGACATGGTAATTGGATGTCTCTATAGGCCCCCTGGCTCAGCAGCTGTTGTGGCTGAGCACCTCAAGGATAATTTGGAAAATATTTCGAGTAGATTTCCCCACCATGTTATAGTTCTGGGTGGAGATTTTAATTTGCCGGATATAGACTGGGAGACTCAAACGTTCATAACGGGTCGCAGAGACAAAGAATCCAGTGAATTTTTTTTAAAGTGCTTTATCTGAAAACTACCTTGAGCAGTTAGAGAACCGACTCGTGGCGATATCATATTAGACCTTCTGGTGACAAACAGACCCGAAATATTTGAAAAATTTAACATAGAACAGGGAATCAGCGATCATAAAACTGTTACTGCATCTATGATTTCAGCCGTAAATAGAAATATTAAAAAAGATAGGAAGATTTTTCTGTTTAGCAAAAGTGACAAAAAGCAGATTTCAGAGTACCTGACGGCTCAACACAAAACTTTTGTCTCAAGTACAGTTAGTGTTGAGGATCAGTGGACAAAGTTCAAAACCATAGTACAATATGCGTTAGATGAGTATGTGCCAAGCAAGATCGTAAGAGATGGAAAAGAGCCACCGTGGCACAACAACCGAGTTAGAAAACTGTTGCGGAAGCAAAGGGAACTTCACAGAAAACAAACATAGCCAAAGCCTCGCAGACAAACAAAAATTACGCGAAGCGAAATTTAGTGTGAGGAGGGCTATGCGAGAGGCGTTCAATGAATTCGAAAGTAAAGTTCTATGTACTGACTTGGCAGAAAATCCTAAGAAATGTTGGTCTTATGTCAAAGCGGTAGGTGGATCAAAACAAATTGTCTAGACACTCTGTGACCAAAATGGTAGTGAAACAGAGGATGATAGGTTAAAGGCCGGAATACTAAATGTCTTTTTCCAAAGCTGTTTCACAGAAGAAGACTGCACTGTAGTTCCTGCTCTAGATTGTCGCACAGATGACAAAATGGTAGATATCGAAATAGACGACAAAGGGATAGAGAAACAATTAAAATGGCTCAAAAGAGGAAAGTCCGCTGGACCTGATGGGATACCAGTTCGATTTTACACAGAATACTCGAAGTAACTTGCCCCCCTTCTTGCAGCGGTGTACCATAGGTCTCTAGAAGAGCGTAGCGTTCCAAAGGATTGGAAAAGGGCACAGGTCATCCCCGTTTTCAAGAAGGGACGTCGAACACATGTGCAGAACAATAGACCTATATCTCTACCGTCGATCAGTTGTAGAATTTTGGAACACTTGTTATGTTCAAGTATAATGACTTTTCTGGAGACTAGAAATCTACTCTGTAGGAATCAGCATGGGTTTTGAAAAAGACGATCAGGTGAAACCCAGCTTACGCTATTCGTCCACGAGACTCAGGGGCCCATAGACACGGGTCCCCAGGTAGATGCCATGTTTCTTGACTTCCACCACAAGGCGTTCGATACAGTTCCCCACAGTCGTTTAATGAACAAAGTAAGAGCATATGGAATATCAGACAATTGTGTGATTGGATTGAAGCGTTCCTAGATAACAGAACACAGCATGTCATTCTCAATGGAGAGAAGTCTTCCGAAGCAAGATTGATTTCAGGTGTTCCACAGGGGAGTGTTGTAGGACCTTTGCTATTCACAATATACATAAATGAACTTGTGGATGACATCGGAAGTACACTGAGACTTTTTGCGGATGATACTGTGGTATATCGAGAGGTTGTAACAATGGAAAATTGTACTGAAATGCACGAGGATCTGCAGCGAATTGACGCATGGTGCAGGAAATGGCAATTGAATCTCAATGTAAACAAGTGTAATGTGCTGCTAATACATAGAAAGATAGTTCCCTTATCATTTAGCTACAATGTAGCAGGTCAGCAACTGGAAGCAGTTAATTCCATAAATTATCTGGGAGTAGGCATTAGGAGTGATTTACAATGGAATGATCATATAAAGTTGATCGTCGGTAAAGCAGATGCCAGACTGAGATTCATTGGAAGAATCCTAAGGAAATGCAATCCGAAAATAAAGGAAGTAGGTTACAGTACACTTGTTCGCCCACTGCTTGAATACTGGTTAGCAGTGTGGGATCCGTACCAGATAGGGTTGATAGAAGAGATAGAGAAGATCCAATGGAGAGCCGCTCTTCGTTACAGGATCATTTGTTAATCGCGAAAGCGTTACGGAGATGATAGATAAACTCCAGTGGAAGACTCTGCAGGAGAGACGCTCAGTAGCTCAGTACGGGCTTTTGTTGAAGTTTGGAGAACATACTTTCACCGAGGAGTCAAGCAGTATATTGCTCCCTCCTACGTATATCTCGCGAAGAGACCATGAGGATAAAATCAGAGAGATTAGAGCCCACACAGAGGCATACCGACAATCCTTCTTTCCACGAACAATACGAGACTGGAATACAAGGGAGAACCGATAGAGGTACTCAATGTACCCTCCGCCACACACCGCCAAGTGGCTTGCGGAGTATGGATGTAGATGGAGACAGGATTGACAAAGCAATGGAGACGATTAGAAGAAGAGCAATGCGTTTCGTTACAGGTTCATTTAGTAACCGCGAAAGCATTACGGAGATGGTCAGTCAACTGTAGGGTTGGTCTGGGTTGTTTGGGGGAAGAGACCAAACAGAGACGTCATCGGTATCATTGGCATAGGGAAGAAAGTTGGCCGTGCCCTTTCAAAGGAACCATCTCCGTAAGTGCCTGGAGCGATTTAGGGAAATCACGAAAAACCTAAATCAGGGTGGTCGGACATGGGATTGTACGTCGTTCTCCCGAATGCGAGTCCAGTGTGCTAACCAATGCGCCACCTCACTCAGTGCCAACTGTTACTGCAGACACTGTGAGAGTTGTAGACGTAGATAGAGAAATTAATGTCTTCTATCTCCCCTGCATGTAGAACACGAAAAATTAGTAGAGAATACTGTCGGAGGGTGATACTGAAGAGCTATTCCTGCAAGGTGCTTTTGCCTTATGGGAGCACTTCTAAGGTACTCAACACCAATGAGGTGGGGGAGAGAAATCGAGATGACTTTGTCCTAAGTTGCATTTGCATTCTACTCGGTATCCTTTGACTTATAAAATATTTGTACTGAAAGCCCTCCAATATCTTTTTATTAATTTCAAAGTAAGCGAAAGATACTGGTCATAGAAGTTCAAAGCGAAACGGTTCTCTGGGTGCCTTGGTCTCATTCGTTAAAAAAGAGAGACGGCTGTACTCCAGCAAGAAAATTTGTTGCAAACATCATAACAAATGCAGATAATGAACAAAATATTCTGAGGGAGCTGGTCAAATACCATGTAAAACATACGTGAAATTCCTTATTAGCATCTTCCGTGTTTACCTGCATATCTAGTAATTATAATATGCTTATCATTAAAGGAATTAGGCAAAACACGGTCGACAATTATTATTTGAGAGTATTACGTAGGTTACACACGAAGTGAATTATATGACACTGAACATCAAATAAAACCTGCATAACCAAAAACTGAAAGTGTTACATCATTTATTTTGTTCTACTACAAAGAGTTTGTTTCGAAAGCGACTTTAAGATTACTGACTACCATACACGCCTCAAATTGCGGATGTGTCTCCTTGCACATATTCTAAGAAGATGGATGCAAAGGAAGTTCGTATACATCCACACAGAGGGTCTCGAAGGTCTCTCAGTGAACGAAATGAGTAACTGTGCGTTGACCGACTTTCTTATATCTTTAGTCTAAATCTGCTAGTCTGTTCCCAGAATGAGATTTTCACTCTGCAGCGGGCTGTGCGCTGATATGAAACTTCCATCCAGATTAAAACTGTGTGCCGGACCGAGACTCGAACTCGGGACCTTTGCCTTTCAGCGCACACTCCGCTGCAGAGTGAAAATCTCATTCTGGAAACATCCCCCAGGCTGTGGCTAAGCCATGTCTCCGCAATATCCTTTCTTTCAGGAGTGCTAGTTCTGCAAGGTTCGCAAGAGAGCTTCTGTAAACTTTGGAAGAAAGAGACGAGGTACTGGCAGAAGTAAAATTGTGAGGACGGGGCGAGTGTCGTGCTTGGGTAACTCAGGTGGTAGAGCGCTTGCGCGTGAAAGGCAAAGGTTCTGACTTCAAGTCTCGATCCGGTACACAGTTTTAATCTGCCAGGAAGTTTCATTGCTAGTCTGTTGATTCCCAACCTTTCTTTTGACCATAACCCCTGCGAGCAACCAGGTATTAGACAGTACTCTTCACCTTCCCCCTACCTCCACTCCCCCCCCCCCCCCCCCCATCACCAACTTTAGTACGTAAGTAAACTTCAGAATGAAAAAGATGAATGATATACAGATTTATGGGTGTTTTATTAAGTTCCAAACTAATTAGTCAATGAGACATTTAGTAACGCTTATATTTGAGTTGTCATCGGTAAGCGGTAACATCATAAATCATGCTCGAGATCCGTTCAGTTACTTGTCTTAACAAGAATATTGTTATTCAGTCCTGGACCTTGTAATTACTTGCTTATATTTTCATTGTTAGCATAGTCAAAAACCTATTTTCACACCTGTAAATCTGGAATACTACACATTTATTTTACACGTGTCATGTGTCGTGTTCGGGTAGAGAGAGAGAGAGAGAGAGATAGAATGAATGATTAAGCAATTGCCAATGCACTGCGAGAACTAACTACTCTTCTTTCTCAGATAAGAAAGTTAACTTGTGACAGTCGGGGTAGACATTTGTTACGAAACATGCTTCCCCTGCGCAACTACTTTCGCTAGTGGCACTTGCTTCTCCTGCACCTCCATTTCAAATGAACCAAATGGAAAAGTGAGCACTATGTTTATTATTTGTAAATCATTTGACTGCTGGATTCCTTAATTCTGAACTGATTGTAATTGGAAGGCTTCATACTGTTAAAGCTTTGTTTCTGACCACTCTTATAATAATAATAATAATAATAATAGCCTTTATACAGGGTGTCCCAGGAGGAATGTCCAGTATTCATGGATATGACACGAATGATCATCCGAAGCAGAAACGTCTAATAAACGTGGGCTCCAAACTGCATACCATGAGAACTATGAGCACTTCTTCATTTTCGATACTGCGAAACAAATCTCTTCTGCTACAAGCTCATTTCTTTCCATGTTTTGGGAGGAGACAGTATGGACCAAAACAAGAAAAATTTACTTGGGCTCTGGAATGCGTAACTTAAGCACTATGGGCACTTGTTCAGTAGGAGAGATGTGTTTCACACTAACAAAGATGAACCAATGTTCATAGCTCCTAACGTATGCACTTTACAGCCCGTATTTACTGAACTTTTTTTCTTGTTTTGGTCCGTATTATCGCCTCTCAAAGCATGGAAAGCAAAGAACTTGCAAAAGAAAAGATGTGTTTCACAGTATGGAAGACGAAAATGTGCTGATAGCTCGTAAGGTATGCATTTTAGAGCCTATGTTTACTAGATTTTTTGCTTCTAGCGATTGTTACTTTCATATCCACAAATATTAACCATTCCTCCTGGGACTCCCTGCATACTGTTGTCATTCTGTCAATTACTTTCTTTATCTGTTTTGAAGGGAGCAATGAAGCAATTTCTGGTCTACTGCAAAAACTATCTATAACTTGAAGAAGTCATTTTTCTGAGATACTTAGCATTTGTTACATGTATGTCTCACTTTTACCATGACCAATGTATGGTACAAAGCACGAAGTGGGTGGATTATGTGAGAAACCTGTAATCTACATAATGCTAGTAACTGAGAAAAAAATAATTATTGATAACTTAAATAGTCAATATTAACCTTACAAAACTGTGATAGTAGTAAAGATCCTTTAAAAATCATTTAGTTTCATGGCTGAATCACAATTAAACACTTTTGTTTTTACCCCTCGGAAAACTTCATTTTACCCCTCAGGGGGTAATCATCCACAGGTTCGGAACCACTGTGCAAGCCCACCGTACCTGACGATGTCGATGTCAGCGGGACTTTACGATATAACGATATAACTTTTTTTCTGTTATCTTGAACAGATTCCATTCATTTCTTCGATGTGTACCGTAAAATGTTAATAACCCTGTGAATTTTTCGAAGGAATCAAGTATATGGAAAACTTGTTACTGTCCATCAGAGCAATCAGAGCATTGAAATTTAAATATAACCAGCTTTCAGAATTAAAGTTTCACTCTGCAACGGAGTGTGCGCTGATATGAAACTTTCAGGCAGATTAAAACTACGTGTCGAACCGAGACACAAAGCTGGGACTTTTGCTTTTAGCATGTGCTCACCAACTGAGTTACTCAAGCACGATTCACGAACCGTCCTCACGGCTTTACTTCAGTCAGTACCTCATCTCCTCCCTTCCAAACAACACAGAAATTCTCCTGCAAAACTTGCGACACTAGCACTCCTAGAAGAAAGGATACTGCGGAGAAATGGCTTAGCCACAGCCTAGGAGATGTTTTCAGTCTGCAGCGCAGTGAGCGCTGATATGAAACTTCTCGGTTGACTAAAACTGTATACTGGACCGAGATTCTAACTTGGGCAAGTAAAGTGAGCACTTGCCCCCGAAAGGCAAAGGTCCGGAGTTAGAGTGTCAGTTAAGCACACTTATCTGCCACGATATTTGATAACCAATCTTAATCGTAAAGTGGGACTGTGAGAGAGTGTGAGGAAGACTTGGTAAACTGAAAAATGTTCAGTAACATCAAGAAAAAGAAATATTTACAGCACGTGGCGAGTTTGACGTTATCTAAACTGGTTGGCCCTCACTCGAAGGGTGGATGATGTGACATTGCTGCCCCCTCCCCCCCCCCTCCACACACACGCCCCCACTACGAATACGCAGGAATACTTCGGCACGTTCTGGTTGGATATGAGTCGTCTAATATGCCTGATTCAACTCTTACAGAATTCGCATTTACTAAACAAAAATAGGTACACATTGCATAAATACTAAACGTAAAAAAGTATGTTCACACGGTGTCACTCACGATTAAACGTACATTGGATGCCATAAACTAGTCCAATGATGAAAACAGAAACAGATAGGGTAAAATTGAAGAAATTTCCAAAAAAACGCGATGATTTTATTATCATACAAAAACACTCTACACACACTACATGAAAATAGAGGCGGGACAATCTGCCCACGACAGCAGCAGATGTGTTTGAGAGAAGGAAGGCTATCAATGGTGTGAGGTAGATGAGATATGCCTCGCAGTCGAATGGCATTGAGACATTTTCTACCTGATGATTTTTTCTCTTTTTTTGACATTTGGCTGTGCATCCATCCAACACATCTACTTCGTAACGTTCTTCACACCTATTTGGTTATGATAGACATTTCCACCATACGGTCGCAGGTTCCAATCCTGCCTCGGACATGGATGTGTGTGATGTCCTTAGGTTGGTTAGGTTTAAATAGTTCTAAGTTCTAGGGGCTGATGACCTCAAATGTTAAGTCCCATAGCGCTCAGAGCCATTTGAAGCATTTAGACATTTACAAAGGAACGGATGGGAACGAATAACTCTTACAGTAAATCATAAGAAAAAAAGAAGAGGTCCAGTAACTATATAAAAAATAAATAGGAAACGTACAGTTCCTACGTAAAATACCAAAAAACGTCTCAAACGTAGTGTGCGTAGGAAGATACATCAATCGTGTTTAAATGAATAAACATCTAATTTGACATGTCAGCTTGTCTCTTGTGGAACGACAGTGGACTCCAGTCAATGTTGGAAGTGTTATCTCCACGTTAACCAATGTTATTATAATATATTTTCGTTGAGGATTGTGTGTGCTGCACCAAAATCGTCGACAGTTCGTATGTCTTTCTTCTTTGCACGTATCACATATTTGTGCATGAGATGTTGGGGTAGGAGATGAGTGGTTCAATAGATCAAACTCCGACAGAGGTCGGTTCGTAGTTTCATATTCTTCATTCTTGTATTCGTAGATTGTGGCAACACTTTCTAACCACAGATATTTGCTGATAGACACAGTCATGGTCCTGTTCCAACAATGATCTGTCATTTCTGTAGTAACTGTAAGAAGTATATAATTCATTACAGCATCTACAAAGCTTCTTGATGATTGTACTAATGTGAGGTGAGCAACCATTTGTGTACAACTGATTGGTGGGGCGGAACGCACAGTGAGCCTGTGCACTGAACTACGGATCACTGAAAAAAAGGAAGGAAGATTGAGGTTTAGCGTCTCAGATCACTGATGGAGCAGTCTCGTCATGGAGGAGTTCTTTTTTTGCCTTCCAGGGAGGTACCAGATGAGGTTTGATTCGATGCGAACATAGAATCCTTCATCGCCCATCAAACGTTCTCGAAATAGATATTTTCAATTAAAAAAAAAGTTGTAAAGTATGCTGGTATGTCATTATTAAGATGCACAAACCTTCATGTTTTTGCACGTGTAACTGTGACTACGGGACTCTATAGAGATGATATGGTTGATGATTCTGTACTGTCTCATCCTGATAGAATTGGATTGTTTGTTTCTTTTCAACAGTGCAGTTACTTGAAAGCACACCTTTCCAGTTTTTTACGTAGGAGGTCTGTCTTTAGAGTTCACAGTCTTATGAGCGAGTCTGGTTTGTTTTTCTTCGCTTGCGTGTGAAGTCTTGGTGCTTCAGATTCATGGCAGTGCAATCCTTTATTTCAGTCACGGCGACCAGAAAGTCCTTGTTTTCAGTTCCTATTAAAATTTTTGAATATCTTCAGAATGGTTTTTGTAGTGTCAAGAATTTATTTACGTCACTCACTATTTGCAACTGCCAACCAGATGTATGTATTATGCAATTTTACAAGCATGTTTATGAGCTGAAATATATACTACAGAAGCCGTGTTTTTGTATTTTCATGTGACAACTGATCACTGAGAGCATGTATGATACCTATGAAAGCTGAGCAGTGCTATCGAGTGCCTGGTTTCCACTTGCAATGCGTCCAGGGCCGTCAATCATCAGAGAAGTCCTTGCGTATTGTACCTGTAATCTCTGATCGGTGTCAGAGTACTGGAATAATAATAAATGAATCTATATAACTTCTTGTTCTGTTGAATGAATTTAATCAGTTCGTTGATTCTGAGTCTGACAGATTCACATTGATATGAATTAAATGTTAATGTTGGGTAGAGGGCGGCGATAGCTACTTCTGTGAAATCAAATGTTGTATGAGAATACTGCACTAATTTGGTGAGATCACTAAGAACATTTTGTCATCGATTGGTATATTTTATTTTTACAAACAACAGATTTAGGAGCTGTCTCCATAGAACATATGTTCAAATGTGTGTGAATTCATAAGGGACCAGACTGCTGAGGTAATCGGTCCCTAGACTTACACACTACTTAAACTAACTTATGCTAAGAACAACACACACACCCATGCCCGAGGGAGGACTCGAACCTCCGGCTGGAGGGGCCGTGCAATTCGTGATATGGCGCCTCAAGCCGCGTGGCCACTTCGCGCGGCTGTATAGAATTTATTACACGTATAGTGATGCTTCTTGAAGAGTCTGTATATATTTTTACATCAATAAAGAATTTAATTTACTACTTTTGGAATGGCATATAAAATATCTTTTGCCACTCAATGACAATTGAGTTAACTGATCGAAATCTGCTGCGTAGGATTACCCGAGCGGTCTCAGGCGCTGCAGTCATGGACTGTGCCGCTGGTCCCGGCGGAGGTTTGAGTCCTCCATCGGGCATGGGTGTATGGGTGTGTGTGTTTGTCCTTAGGATAATTTAGGTTAAGTAGTGTGTAAGCTTAGGGACTGATGACCTTCGCAGTTAAGTTCCTTAAGATTTCACACGCATTTGAACATTTTTGATCAAAATATAAATTGCAGCTACTGATTACTGTTATCATCCCTGCTATTCTCCTAATTTTCTCTCACCTGTTTACGAGAAGACAACAAGCATCACTATTTTTGGTTCATTGATTTATACATTAAAGAGAAGCCGCTTGGTCAGAAACAGATATTATATTCCAACGAATTATTCCATTTATTTTCAGACTGAGACGAACTTATCTGAGTTATGAAAACACGTGATAAATCTAAAATCCGTATACACAGTCGGAAAATACATTTAAAGTATACAGTAACGTGACAGTTTCTCGAAAATCAATGGAGATATAAAAGTGTAAAATCACAACATGTACGTATTAAGATAACCTGAATGTGCCAGGAAACACTACACATCTCGCAACACAATATTTACAGTTAAATAATTATATCTTTTATTTCTTAGTAAATCTCTGAAGATGCCTGATACGATTAGATGAAACGTGGTTAAAATAATAATAATAATTCAGTTGAAAAAGACGGTTAATATTTATTTGTATCTACCTGATTAGCATAACTGAAGTAGAAAATGAGGAAGTTTTGCGGCAAATATGAAGTGCAAAGTATTTTTATTGCTGAAAAAGTCTAAAATTTTAGCCGATGTAAGCTCGTAAAGATTTTATGACTCAGAACTTGCCTTTATCTGGTTTTAATATGTGAACCATTGTTTCTGATAGCTTACATCGTACGAAGTGTCGTATTCATGATCTATGGAACAAGTATTAATCTAATCTAATCTAATCTAATCTAATCTTACACTGATGTCTTTCTTGGTTAATGGCTTCAGCATGCAACGATTAAACATATAGAGGAGTAGGTGTACTAGAGCCAGTGGCCTTTCAACAAGTCATTCGCTGTTCGTTAATCTCTTGATGAAGTGGATTGAACAAATGTCATAATTTATTGAAATGACGATTTTAGTTTCACTCTGTATCTGCAGATCACGCCTCTTAAATAACGTATGTTGCTTATTAATTTAAAAAATAAATAAAAGCAATTACTAGTAGTATCATTTCAAGAAGATTATCAGTTCATAAGAAAAAAAATCACTCTCAAATAATTCTCTTATGGAACTGTTAACCACATGCACTGGTTTCCACAAAAGAAATGAGAATGGCGATAATAACATAAGCAATCTGATGAAGTCTTTAATCATACCACTAAAATTAGGCCATACATACGGATAAAGGTTGTCATCTCTATAGGTATCGGCAGGCATAGCTCCACGTGTTCCAGGTTATACAGGGCGTTCAAAAAATACTTTGAGAGATGGTAGTACTCATAGAAACAAGACAAGCAAGTCCAGTAAAGTTGGGACCGGAAATGTATGCTTTCTACGATAAATACTTGTTTACAGGTGGTGTTCAACGTGGGGTCCACTCATGACAATGCACCCCTCAGCCCTCCGGCATGAGGAATGACGCACCCTTTGAAGTATACCCTTTTGTTGTTATACCCGCTGGCACGCCTTGAAG
Source organism: Schistocerca gregaria (assembly GCF_023897955.1). Classification (NCBI taxonomy): domain Eukaryota; kingdom Metazoa; phylum Arthropoda; class Insecta; order Orthoptera; family Acrididae; genus Schistocerca; species Schistocerca gregaria. The sequence goes on along the minus strand of NC_064931.1, from coordinate 438,525,691 downwards.
ACGCGACCCTATAGTGTCCGCACATCGATGATGGGCGTGATGTAGACCAATTCCTTTTTAAGTGGCCCCATAACCAAAAGTCTAGGGAGAACAAGCAGGCCAAGTTGTGGGGCCCCTTCCACCAATCCAGCGCTCCTGTGATGTCTGCGTCATATGTTCGTGCACATGTGACGAAAGTGTGCTGGTGCGTCATCATGCAAGAACCGCATTTTTATTTGTTGCTACAATGGCGCAGCCTCCAGCAAGGTAGGTAATACATTAAAGAGAAAGTCCAGATAATACACCCAAGCTAGCCTTTGAGGTCTATTAATCTATGGCCAAGTACACCTGTCCATACGCTGATTGAGAGTCGGTGTTGATGCCCTCTTTCCTGAATTTCTTGGGGATTTACAAAATGGTTCAAATGGCTCTGAGCACTGTGGGACTTAACATCTGAGGCCATCAGTCCCCTAGACTTAGAACTACTTAAACCTAACTTAACCTAAGGACATCACACACATCCATGCCCGAGACAGGATCAGAACATGCGACCGTAGCAGCAGCGCGGTTCCGGACTGAAGTGCCTAGAACCGCTGGGATTTACATCTGCCCATACATACTGGTTATGGAAATTCACAATACCATATCTCGTGAACTCTGTCTCATGGGTAAATAAAATCTTGGACGTGAAAAGTGGCTCTGCATCACACTTCCGCAACAGCCATTGAGAGAACCACCGTCTGTCATGATGATCCTGTGGTCTTAGGGCCTGAAAACGCTGTGGATGATATGGGTACAGCGGCTGTTCACGAAGTACCCCCTAGATAAGAGAGTGAGACACGCCTTCTGCTGCTGTTAACCGTCTCACACTGGTCGCAGGACACTCCTCCATGTTAGGCGTACAGACTGTGCGGGACCTTCCACTGTCAGTCTTCCGAGCTGCAAGGGTACATGCGTCTCTCAGACGCTGGGAAAGTCTGCCGAATAGCTTATCAGAGGGCAGTCTGGGCTTTGGATATTTTTCAGCGTAGAGGGCATGAGCTCTCAGGCTAGGTCCATTTGCTAAACCACAGCAGAATAGCATATCCGCCATTTCACTTGTCGAGTAGTCGGCTTCCATTGCTAACAAGTAGTGGAAGAGAGAAAATGTAAATGTACTAAGCTATTTGTACGTGCAAACAGCGTAATAACAGTAAACAAAAAAGTGTATCCACGTTTGGAAGATGGTAAAACAACATGATGCTCACCCAGGGTTGACAGGACTGTACAATGAGGCACACAAACACGATGAAACTAACCTAGCCTGCAACACGACTCGAATCACACAGCTGACTGCAGACCATCTAATGGTAGGTAGAGAACAATGAGTGAGACATCATAATACCCTGCCGACACATTTGACGGAGCGTCAATGCAACGAATGTACTAATATGTGCAACTAAGCGTCGCGTAGCCCTTCATATAATCACGTGTTTATCTCGGAAAGTATGCGTTTCCGGATCCATGGCCGGCCGTTGTCGTCGAGCAGTTCTAGGCGCTTCAGTCTGGAACCGCGCTGCTGCTACGGTCGGAGGTTCGAATCCTGCCTCGGGCATGGATGTGTGTGATGTTCTTAGGTTAGTGAGGTTTAAGTAGTTCTAAGTCTAGAGGACGGATGACCTCAAAAGTTAAGTCCCATATTGCTTAGAGCCATTTGAACCATTTTGAAACGGATCCATGTTTATTTGACTCATTTTTCTTGTTTCGATGAATACAACCACCACTCAAAGTATTCGACACATTTTTTGAACACCCTGTATATCATCCTTTCCTGCTTCTCGGATGTCTGATGGACAATAACTGCTTCGTCTTCTCATCAAATCAGAAGAAATATGCTCTCATTTCTCACAGGTACACAACCATCAAGAGAAAGGTCCTCCATTGATCCGCTGTTTAGCTTCCTCGTTTGTTTGCTCAACAAGCATCGAAAACCATGGAAATCGCTGAGTCTGACGTGTTTCCATTTCCGTAACATTCCTCGCGCCTGATTACACTTTGCCATTCCCTCTCAATGCGTCAACAATCTTGCTTCTCTGCAACAAAAAACTGTGTTGCGTAAACACGTGACGAAAGCGGATTTCAGTATCACTAGTTTTCTCGTAGTGGTTTATGTATGTTTCGACTGTTTTTTATTTTGCACAGTGCTACTAGTTTCACTGATAGACCATTTTCAAGCTTATCAGACACGAATGGCAGGAATGTTACATCAGGACGTAAGCGATTATAAGTTGCTGTGGAAGACCAACCATAGTCAATAAAACTGTCAGCAATATAGTAATTGTACAGAGCCATTGTCACTAGAAAACGTATTCGCATCGAAAGTCAAGTACAGTCAAGTCAAATCAAATTTGTTATTGACTTCCTATGTGATTAACCTTCTGATGACAATTTCTCTGTACAGGTATCGTATTGCTGACAATTTTATTGACTATGGTTGGCCTGCAACAGCAACTTGTAATCGTTTACATAATTTATGCCTGCTAACGTCGAAAATCTATGAGCAAAACTAGTACTACTGTGCAAAATAAGACAGTTGGAAGTTTTCACCATGAATTTCAACAATTCTCGCAATAGTTTTGTGCATTACTACCATGGTAGCTACATACACTACTTTCCGGTTAGTTACTATATATTTCTCGTAGTTACTGTGATTGTTGTGATGTTTTCCTAATCAGTAGTAGTCTTGGTCGCTAAGTAGTGTTGGCTGAAGGAAAATGCGACCCAAAGTTTTCTTTCCGTGCAGAATAACAAAAAAATAAATTTGTGTAAATTAGGCCATTTGCAACATGCGTTCGATAGAAACGCAAATACAGACGGCTGTAACTCGGTGGTGTATGTGGTAGAGTAATAAACAATAACGATTTCTTGTTAGAGACATTTCCGAGCAAATGCATTATTTGCAATTAGTCTTTCTTTGCTCATAATTTTCTGGCACAAGGGTGGCAAGCAGTGGGCGTGGCACATAAACTGACGTGAGCGCAAGGTAATAAACGGTGTAGACGGTAAACGTGACGGCACGGTCATTTCCAGTGACTCATTTGACTGCCTGGTTCTTCCCCGCGAGGCCAGTCTCCAGGTCAAGGCCACACGCCGGCTCGAATCACATCCCGGAAGAGCATCAATTATTACAAGCAACTAGGCATGAAATGTTTATTCAGTGCTACATATGCAAACTATAGATGCTTCATTCAGTTTGGAACGTGGGGTTCCGATGGGCTACTGTAGGCAATGGAATCAGAATCATTATACGTTATATGGATTACTGTTCACAGGTAATGCAGCTGCAAGTTTGGAAAATGTAGCTGCTCCTTTTTCATTGTTTTGGGTAAGATAACCCAACGTTACAGAGTTCGTCTTCAGTATACAAGTGTAGAAGACGTCTCTAAATATACTGAGTGCGAAAAATGATCGAAACTTTGTGTGTTCATTTCGTCCTCTTTTACATTTCCTTCTGGTTTTTCCTATGTTTTGGAGTAAGATCACCTAGAGCTGATAAAGTCGTCCACAAAATCTGTGTTGCAATGTCTTAGGCATAAACTAAGATGCTGAATGTGTCACATCTTTGCTGTCATTCGTTAGCTGTAAAACGGGTGTGTATTTCCTCAGAAATGGTGTCTTTTGATAGTATCGACTTAAACTTATATTTTCTGTAGATTTTTATAATTATGTTTTCCTTTGGAGAGTTGTTTGATGTCAACTTCAATGTACGCTTTTGCGATCATCAACGTGAAAAACTTATCTCGTATTAAATGAACGGTTGTGACGTGAATTTGTGTATTCTACAAATTTCGTTAGTACTATCATCTACACTGGACTCGCATTCAGGAGGACGACGGTTCAATCCCACGTCCGGCCATCCTGATTTAGGTTTTCCGTGATTTCCCTAAATCGCTCCAGGCAAATGCCGGGATGGTTCCTTTCAAAGGGCACGGCCGACTTCCTTGCCCGTCCTTCCCTAATCCGATGAGACCGATGACCTCGCTGTCTGGTCTCCTTCCCCAAAACAACCAACCAACCTACTATCATCTTTCAGTTATTCGTTTTCCTAATATTAATGTGATTAGCACAAAATCCCCACATTTTATCGCCCTTCGTCCAGGTATGAATCTAAAGAGAGTTAATTGGTGATCGAACTACTTCTTAGTCCAAACGTGCCGTATAACTAAAATCCACTGAGTAATTTGGCCTGTTTCTTTAAAACACTCGTCGGCATGACTACTAATAGACATTCTGTTGCAAAATGTTCCATTTAACTGCTATTGTTGTAGATTTTCTACTTTCGCAGCCAGCGTTTCTAAATGAGTTCTCTTATTTAATATAGCTTTGTGACATGAGTTTCTTGACTTTAATTAGAATAGTACATCACTACTAATGTCTTTCGTGGTTCGAAATGAGTAAGCTGAAATTTGTGCACAGCTGAAAAATGCCTTGATCACTGTCGAGCAATTGGAATCCTCTGAAAATGTGAATTATTTGGAGGCTAGCAATCCCGAGAAACGTACCTTACAGATACCTCTACAGTCCCTCCAATAGACACTGCTCCCTAGCCAGACACGTAAGGGTAGCATCCTGCCACTCCATGTTATTGTGATTGGCCTGTGGGTGGCAATACCTCATATTCCGTAAACTTGCGAGCAGCGTTTGGGTATAACTTAGGTTTATTATTTTTATTTATTTATCGTGTCGGGAGCAAACTAAGAAAACAATATTAGATACATTACTACATACATACATACATTATGGTTTGTAAATTAAACTAGTCAAGAATGAAATAAATGATTAGACACAGATTGTGTTGTCAAACATAAGGTAATTTTAATCTATACAGTGGATGCCCAAAAATTTGCAACGTCCAGTGCACTTTGTGTAGCGTTTACGAGGTCCTCCATGGTGCACACAGTTGGAGGTAATGTTCATTGTAGTTGATGTGTTGATGTCTGCACGGCAGCTCCGCAGTCACACTGGAGAGAGTCCACCTGGAAGCCCCACCTCTCCAGATTACTCTTGGATCTTGTGACAGAAGAACGCAGGCGGTTGAGTGATTTCCATGTGGACCATTTCTCTGTGTGGCCTGGGGGAAGAACTTCTTGCGGGATCAGCCACTCCTCCAGATGCTGGCATCTGACCTGCCATCTCTTCTCCCGGTGTTGATGTGGAGTGTCAGCGAGTGGTTCTGTGCTGTGAAGGAAGCTCTTTCACAAGTCTTTGCTGTGCCGGTTGGTGGCCATGTAGTGGGTGGGCTTCGGATGTTAATGTCTTCTTCATTTCACTCCGTGCTGCTGTATCTCTTCGGATGTCCGGGGGGGGGGGGGCTATGCAGGATAAGCAGTACAGTTTTTCCACAGGTGTGGCTCTTAGACAACCCGTAGTGATCGACATGTCTCATTCAGAGCAACATCAACTTTCTTTGTATGTGTAGATCTGCACCAAACTGGGCAAGCGTACTCAGCTGCAGAGTGGCAGAGGGCTAATGGGGATGTGCGCACTGTGTCTGCCTGTGCTCCCCATGTTGTTCCAGTCAGCTTCCTAACCACATTGTTCCTGGCAGCCACTTTTGGCTTCTGTTTTTACGCAGTGTTCCTTATATGTAAGAGTACGGTCCAGAGTGACTCCGAGGTATTTTGGAGTCTTGCAGTGTTCTAAAGAGGTTCCTTCCCAGTCTATCTGCAAGGTTCTACTAGCCTGTCTGTTTCAGAGGTGGAAAGCACAGGTCTGGGTCTTAGAAGGGTTTGGTTTCAATTTGTTTTCCCTGTAATAGGCAGTTAATTCTTTCAGAGCATCAGTTAGCTTCCACCCTCTCAAAGCTGTGATCTTGTGCTGTGATTGCTCGGTCATCTGCATATATGAAGCTTTGTGTTCCTTCTGGTAACGGCTGGTCGTTAGTGTATATATTGAAGAGGGTGGGTGTCAGTACACTGCCCTGTGGCAACCCATTTTTCTGCTGCCTGCATCTGCTTCTTTGTCCTAGATATTCCACAAAATATCTTCGGTTCTGCAGAAGATTTCTAATTAGACATGTCAGTTTGTAATCCTTGGTAAGGTTGTACAGCTTCAGCAACAAGAGTCTGTGGTTGACAGTGTCGTGGGCGGCTGAAAGATCTATAAACACCGCTCCTGTTATCTGCCGCCTTTGGAAGCCGTCCTCTATACGCTGTGTCAAATTCAACACCTGTGCTGTGCAGCTCTTCCCTTGTCTGAATCCTGCCTGTTGAGGGATCGGTAATGGTTCTATCATATCTGTAATTCTTTGGAGGATCAGTCTTTCCAAAACCTTATACAGGTGGCATAGGAGGGAGATTTGCCTATAGCTTTTGGGATCATCCCGGTCTTTCCCTGGTTTATGTATAGCTATAATTTTTGCTTTCCGCCACGATTTTGGTATCTTGCCGCTCTTGGCACAATTGTTCATTAGCTCGAGTAGCCAGCACTTTGCGCCTGGACCAAAGTTCTTGATCTGTTCACTTCTTATGTCATCTACCCCTGGTGCTTTTCCGACTTTGCACTTATTTAGAGCTGAGTCGAGCTCATTCAAACTCAATGGTCGAGACAGAATGTTTCCCTGTTGTTCGGGCTCTCTTTCCAGGGTTCGTCTCCCAATTTTACTGGTATGGTCATCTCAGTGGAGCTGAGTAACTGCGTGGTTACCTCTGTGTATAAGCCCCCTTCGGCTGCATTTTCCTTCACACCACCCAGGAACTTCCATAACAGCAAGACGTCTGTAGTAATCGGTGACTTTAACAGCCATAGTCATTTGTGGGGATACTCTGAAGATGACGAAAATGGGGAGGCAGTCCTCTCCTGGGTTGAATCCTGCCAGCCGTCTCTTATACATGACAGCAAGCTAACCCCTTCCTTCAACAGTGGCAGGTGGCAACGTGGATTTAACCCTGACCTCCTCTTTGTGAGTGAAGACATCACACAGCTTTGCTCCAAATAAGCGTGCTCGCCCATACCAAAGACGCAACACAGGCCACTACTGTGTCAAGTTCTTCCAGCAATAAGGCCACAGGAGGTGAATTCCAAACGGAGATACAATTTCAAGAAAGCTGATTGGAAAACATTTGCTAAGATGCTACACATGGAGATTAAGTCTGTGGGACCTATTCCTGAAGAGTATGACAGTTTTGTTCAAACTGTCAAATATTGCTCCCGGGCATCAATTCCAAGAGGGTGTAGGACAATGTATCTGCAGGGTGTGATACCTGAAACAGCTGCTCTGCTGGACGAATACTATCGACTATATGAAGAAAACCCTTATAGCGAGGAAACTTATCTGGCAGCGCAAAATACCCTCTCGTCAATCTCTGAGGCGAAGAGAGAACAATGGATTAAACTGATGACAGAATGTGAGATGAGTAGAAGTAGTCAAAAGGCCTGGAGATTGTTACGACACCTTAACAATGATCCCTCCCAACAAATGTGAAGGCAGACCAGATCGCACACCAGCTTTTGAAAAATGGTAAACCTGACTTAGGTTATTATAGTCGTGCCCTTACCAACAGCCGGCCGGAGTGGAAGAGCGGTTCTAGGCGCTACAGTCTGGAACCGTGCGACCGCTACGGTTGCAGGTTCGAATCCTGCCTCGGGCACGTATGTCTGTGATGTCCTTAGGTTAGTTAGATTTGAGAAGTTCTAAGTGCTAGGGGACTGATGACCTCAGCAGTTAAGTCCGATAGTGCTCAGAGCCATTGTTTGAACCTTACCAACAAGCGCGAAGTTTTGTATGAAACCTTCAATGAATCTGAGCCACTGAATTACCCTTTCCTACTAAATAGCAACCAACATCTCATGTCAAGTTAAAGCAGGTGGGGAAGGAATGACTGCATTTACTGCCGAACACAAGGAAACTTGCGGCATGTGTTACGAAAGAGAACTATTTGCTCTCAGAGTATATTCACGGAGTTTTGTCGAAAATGTTGAAGGCAGAGTTCATATTAGAAGTAACTGAAGTCACAGATTGTAACCAGGAGCAGATTAAAATCCACGATGGAACTAACACGTCGGTCACCTGAATCTGAGATCATACATGGTTCCTTCCGATTGCTGCCAGAGAATGTTGAAACATTCAGCCTCGCTCGTAATGCTTTTACAAGTTTTAGAATCTGCAGCTTTGTTCAAAGAACAGACCGTGAACCTCTTGTTTTGAGCCGAGTAGAAGACCTGGACCAGAGACTTCGACAGTTGTTTGAAGACCTGGGTTTTAACGTTCTACACTTGCATCACAGGATCACCCTTAGCAATACCAATGCTTTTCCTATAATGCGTGCTACCAAGTGGGGAGGGGGAGGTTACTTTGTGCCTACCATAAAAAAATCATTAACTGTTCTTAACTTTCATTAAGAATATACTTTTTAAATAGGTACTGCCGTATAAGTAGGGTCTAGGACCCGGAAATATGTTTTAGTACAATCTTAGCAATACCAGAACATTTTCCATAATGTGTACCCTGAGGAGATGGTTATGTCATGTTACCAAAAAAAAAAAAAAAAAATTAAATTTAAAGTTGCGTTAACTGTCGCCTACTTCTATTCAGAACATACTTTTTAAAGACATATAGATGTATACTAAGGATCCTAAACCTGAAAATATGAACATGAAATTTGTTGTGAAAAGTCACATTCACTACTAAGACTTAAATATTTGGCTTAAGTTTTATTTATTTCAACATTTTAAAATGTAATATACATCACCTTACGATATTTCCAAAACGAGGGCATAAAGTCCCCCTCCCCTGCCCCCTTTGTACTGTGAGAGTTACAGCAGCATGCTGCTCGTGAATGGCTCAGGCGCACGTAACACCAAAAAAGCAGCTACCAACGTAACTGTCTCCATGTGGGACGCACAGAAGGATTTTACAGATGGGACGACTGTCTATCCAGACAGGACGACTGTCTCTGCATCAGGCTGAACAAAAATCTCGCATCAGGTGGCTACGTATAGCCTCAAACAGTGACAATATTAAGATCTCATACATAAGATACAACATTATATGGACAAGAATGCAAGAGAGTGAAGAAATACTGATAAATGTGAGTACCGAGGGGGAGTAAAATATTAAATTAATAGTGCCGAAATCCTGGAGAAAACTCTGACTCTTCGCCAAAAAAGTAGGCGACACAAAGTAGCTAGTGGTGCATTCACAGCTGTGGACAATAATAGGAAATGTACGAATCTTGAAACTGAGATTGCATTCGGTATTACTGGAGCGGAAATAACTAGAAAGGAATGGTTAAAAGCTGCTGTTGGAATCCTCTATCGGCTTTCTGTATCTGCAGTAGGAAGTGAGAACTTCAGAGAAAACCTTAGTTGAGAATTAAGTATATTTTCAAGCTGTGCCATTATAATCAGAGTAGATTTCAACCTTCTGCGAAACTTTTATAAAGCCTTTACAGATAATTTGCCTTGAAGAGATTGTTCTAAACTCTATTCATGATGGAGATACATTAAAATTATGGGTGACAAATAGATCAAACCTGGATAGGATGTCTACATCTACATCTAAACACATACTCCTCAAGCCACAGTACGGTGCTTGGCGGAGGGTACGCTGTACTAGTATTGGCCATTTCTTTTCCTGTTCCACTAGCACACAGAGCGGGGGAACAATGACTCACTATATGCCTCCGTACCAGCCGTAATTTCTCTTATCTGATTTTTGTGGTCGTTACACGAAATGTATGTTGGTCGCAGTAGGATAGTTCAGCAGTCAGCTTAAAATGCCGGTTCTCTAAATTTACTCAATAACCTCCCTCTTAAAAAAAATTGCCTTCCCTTCAGGGATTCCCATTCCTGAGTTCCTGAAGCATCTCCGTAATAATTGCGTTTTGTTCAAACCTGCCGGTAACACATCTAGCAACCCGCGTCTGAATTACTTCGATGTCTTCCTTTAATTCGACCAGGTGCGGATCCCAAACTCGAGCAGCAGGTATTCACGAGCGACTCGACTAGTATTCTATATGCTGTCTGATTCGCAAATGAACATTCCATCGTACTTCTGAAAAACACAAGCATTGCAATATCATAATGGCCGGGGTGGCCGAGCGGTTCTAGGCGATACAGTCTGGAACCGCGCGACCGCTACGGTCGCATGTTCGACACTGCCTCGGGCATGGATGTGTGTGATGTCCTTAGGTTAGTTAGGTTTAAGTAGTTCTAAGCTCTAGGGGACTGATGACCTCAGAAGTTATGTCCCATAGTGCTCAGAGCCATTTAAACCATTTGAACCAGCAATCTCATATTTATCCACCGACCCAGGGCAAGCAACTTTCAATTAACGTGTCTCCCCTGTGCAGTTATATATATAATTGATGTACGAGAGTAGGTAATAGACACATGGTTGATGAATATGGAAGTTTGGGAGTGGCCATGAAACGTGTTTGATAGCCTGATGTTAAGGCGACCGCTGGCGATTGGCGGCAAATGCGGCATTGAGTCCCAATCCGGTACAAATTTTCATGGTCGCCATTCCATTATACAGATGATGGTTGCCCACATTCGCGACTGCGAATACATTTTATGTATTTCATAATGGCTGTGGCGAAGGAGCATTGCATCGTACTTCTTAACAATTCAGGCACTGCAATATTGTACAATATGACAAGGTCCTCGGGTCCCATACAGTTTCTGTCAGGATCTTTAAAAAATTTTGAAGTACATTAGGTTAGTTGTTGACCATAATCTACCGCAGATTCGTTGAAAAGAGAACTGTTCTCAGCGACTACAAAAGAACACAGGCCACATTTGTATACTCGTACTATCTACACTGCAAAACTTGTCAACAGAACTACCATCCTATATCGCTCAAAAATGTTTTACATTACTGCTACAAATAGAGGTTTGTAGTAGTAATATAAAACATTTCTGAGTTCAACATGTCGGACTCCCGTAGAAATATCCATGGAAATGAGCACCCTAAAAAGCCGCTCACGCGAAACTCAACTTGCGTTCACCCACAAGACCTGTGACATTAACAGAAATAATCAGGTAGGTTCAGTGTTTACAGACTTTCGACGGGCTGTTAATTAGTTCCGCAGTACCCCCTGTCAAGTAAAATACGTTGTTATACGATTTTAAGCATGTTAGTAACTAATCTAAAAATGAAGGGAATAACGTAGAACGTTATTCATGGTGGAGATCCACCAGACGTAACACGCATTGTGCGTCATGAAAGTTAGGAGAATTTCGTTTCCTTTTATATGTTGGTGATTTAGCAATCTGTTTTGGTTTCAGTCTTAGAATGTTCGTGAATGATGTGGTACTTCACTGCGAAGTCACGAACAAACATGAAGTGCCCATTTTAACATAGCTTGATTTCGGGAAAACTTTTGATTCCGTTAACTTCGATATATTGCTTATGTATAATAAACAGCTCAATTTCTCAAACAGTGTAATCTAATGATTCGACATCTACTGTAAGAGCAGAATCCAACGAGTAATCTGTAAAATGTACGAGGGGGCACTGAAAAGCTCTGAATTTGTGTGTGAAACCTCTTACAGAGATTTAAATAAAGCCAACGTTGTTAACATTCGACATCATTATTCTTCATGTCTTCATATTTATTTCTCTACATAGTCACCCAGGCGACGAAAACATTTTTCCCACGAGACCAGTTTACTGATACCATCACGGTAGAATGTCTGACTTTGTTGACAGAGCCACAACATATCCTTTACTTGCACCGCGTCATCACTATCAAAGTGAGGTCCTCGGGGGTGTTCTTTAAGTTCTGAAAACGGATGGAAATCGGATGGGGACAAGTCGGCCGTATGGAGGGTAATCGAAGACAGTCAACCCAAGGCGTCGGATTGTTACAGACGTCGCATCGATCGTGTGTGGTCTGGCATTGTCATGTTGAAAAAGAGGGTACTCCATGGAGGACAAATTGTTCGAATCTGAAATTCGATTACAGCACGCTGTTTCTCACTCCGAGACATGGTTACATTACATATCGGTACGTTACACGCTGCAAATCTAAGCCTTCCAACGGCAGAGAGCTGCAAATATGTGGATATGAAGAATAAAGATGTAGAACGTTAATAACGTTTGTTTTATTTAAAAAGCTTTAAGAAGTTTAACATAAAAATTTCGAGGAATTACTTTCCAGCAGGGCTTCATAGAAGTCTTCATAGAGTCCCGTTGTCTCAGCAGTCTCCCACAGTTAACCTCTTCGTTCGTAGTTCTCATTTCTGTATATCAACGAATTTTCATTTGTATTAGATGCTTTTAACTATGACTTGCGCGCTGAGGATGTCCAATTGTATTCAAGCGCCAGCCATAAGAACATTGCATCTACCATATCAGGTACAAATAAAGAGTTTTGATCAGCATCACAATGCCTTAAACTAAACCCTACATAGCTACAAGTTATCCTAATGTCACTCTGAATATTGATCAGTAAACATTTTCGGGAAACAATTTCTTTGTTACTCTGTGATGGTATTCAATTATTCCATCAAAACACCGTTGAAGATCTTGGTATAATCTTCGATGAGCATCTAAATTGGGAAGAACAAACTATCACTGGATTTAGCAAATCTCTCTCTTGTCTATACATAGTCAAAAGTTTAGAAAAACCTACTTAAAATAAAACAAAAAGGAGTCCATTTTTAGTCCTGCCAAATTTTCACTACTGTGACATAGGTCAACACGGCACAGATAACGAATACTCTAGACGACTCAATGTTGTTTGCGTAATAGGCCTATATGTGCGTAATATTCGCTGTTTGATCACGTCAGTCCCCCATATGCTCAATTAGAGTAGATGCAGCTCGAAAGGCAATGCGGTTTTCTCACACTCTATTTTTCTCCGCTGTTTCCCAGTCATTGGTGTCCTCGGAACCTCTCCTCGCGTACCAAATACATATCATCATAGCGTAACTCTAGTAGAAGATATGATAGTCCACATCTTGGCTGTACCAGTGACTAACACTAACCAATTCTGTTTCGGTAGAAGATATGATAGTCCACATCTTGGCTGTACCAGTGACTAACACTAAACACTTCTGTTTCTGTATTTCAGCCACAATAATCTGGAACAGACTACCAACAACCTGCGATTGATCCACAACAACGCTGAATTCTGGATGAGATTACATTTTTAGACATGGCGTAGCTTCCCTCACAGCTGTCTTCCCTCCGTTAAACCGTGAACCAGTATTTCTACCATATCTTCAATGTTATTCCAGCTTGCCTCAACCCTAACTATTTCTTTTTTATTTCCTTCCATATCATCTACTAACTTTGTTGTATTGTTTCTCACTCTACCCCAGACTACTCACCTTTTTCGCGAGATTTGATTCCTTGTGTATTCCTACCCAAGATCTCTGCTAATACATCGTTGTTCCCATCCGACAGTAATTTAATGAGAAAACTGTTTAACAGAATTTTAATAAGATAGAAATTACTCTTATACCATATTAGCTGAGTCCCTGTCGTTGCCCGGGTGTATACTTATTCCAGTCTTTTATTAGTCCATCCCCTTCTTCCCCCTCTCACCATCCGTCTCCTCCTTCCATCTTTCTGTCTGTCTCCTTCATCCCGCTCTCTCTCCATTTCAACCTCTTCCCTTTCCACATCTACATCTACACCTACATCAACATCTACGTGATAACTCTGCTATTCACAATAAAGTGCCTGGCAGAGGGTTCAATGAACCACCTTCAAGCTGTCTCTCTACCGTTCCCCTCTCGAACGGCGCAAGGGAAAAACGAGCACTAAAATTTTCTGTGCGAGCCCTGATTTCCCTTATTGTATCGTAATGATCATTTCTCCCTATGTAGGTGGGTGCCAACAGAATGTTTTCGCAATCGGAGGAGAAAACTGGTGATTTAAATTTCATGAGAAGATCCCGTCGCAAAGAAAAACGCCTTTGTTTTAACGATTGCCACTCCAGTTCAATTATCATGCCTGTGGCACTATCTCCTCTATTTCAGGATAATACGGAACGAGCCGCCCGTTTTCGAACTTTTTCGATGTCATCCGTCAGTCCCACCTGATACGGATCCCACACTGCATAGAATTGATCCAGAACAGGGCAGACAAGTGTGGTGTAAGCGGTCTCTTTAGTAGATCTGTTGCACCATCTAAGTGTTCTGCCAATGAATCGCAGTCTTTGATTTACTCTGCCCACAACATTATCTATGTGATCGTTCCAATTTAGGTTATTTGTAATAGTAATCCCTAAGTATTTAGTTGAATTTACTTCCTTCAGATTTGTGTGACTTATCGCGAAATGGAAATTTAGCGTATTTCTTTTAGTACCCCTATGAATAACTTCACACTTTTCTTTATTCAGGGTCAATTGCCACTTTTCGCGCCACACAGATATCTTATCTAAATCATTTTACAATTCGTTTTGGTCATTTGATGACTTTACACGACGGTAAATGACAGCATCATCTGAAAACAATCTAAGACAGCTACTCATATTGTCTCCTATGTCGTTAATATAGATCAGGAACAATAGAGGGCCTACAACACTTCCTTGGAGAACGCCGGATATTACTTCTGTTTTACTCGATGACTTTACTTCTATTACTACGAACTGTGACCTTTCTGACAGGAAATCACGAATCCAGTCGCACAACTGAGGCGATATTCCATAGGAACATAGTTTGGTTAGAAGACTCTTGTGAGGAACGGTTTCGAAAGCCTTCTGGAAATCTAAAAATATTCCCTGTCGATAGTACTCTTGACTTCATGAGTATAAAGAGGCAGTTGTGTTTCACAAAAGCGATGTTTCCTGAATCCGTGCTGACTATGTGTTAGTAAACCGTTTTCTTTTAAGCCATTTTGACTATTGTTCGACCGTGACTGTGTCAAGAAATATATAAAGGTTTTTCTAATTTACCGCTACTAGTCACAAACTTTATAAACTATTGTATTACTTATTTATTTAGCAACATGCTTCGACGGAATATCTCATCTTCAGGCTAAATGGCATTACAAAAACAACTTCACAATAAGGTCATAACGATGCTACATAGTCTTTTCGTAGATGCTCTGGTCATCCTGTGGAAGAAGAGAAAACTTAGTAAGAGGCGATGTCACTTTGAAAGCTGGACTGATGCTTGCACGAATTTTTTTTTTTAACGGTCACTTGCTTTGTTCTTCTGGCGTGGCAGTCTCGTTGTGATGCGCTGAGATCTTTCCATTTCCGTGGCTCTCTTGGTCACTGTTCACAAATTGTCACTAACATAACAGTAACTTGATAACACGATCACAAACAATTCTGTATTGTAGCGGACAAGATGGCGGTCGAAATACAGTTGGTTTCGATTTGACTATCGATTTGTCGATCTATGTGGTGTCAGGTATTTACATGTCTTCAGCACGTCTTCTTATCGTATTACAGATGTAGGTTGACGAAATACATTACAAATTGAGCACCTATTACAATGTTATTGAAAACATCATGAAATAAACTATTTATTTTACATATTTATAAGCTATTGCTAGGGCTAGAGTCAAACGACTGTCATGTTACGTATATTATATTCTAAGAGTGCTGTAGTACTCTGATATTCATCCATGGCGACATGGGGAATAACCAGATCCTTAAAGAAATGACTGACTTCAAAAATTCACATTTCTTTTCCAATTTCATTACAGTACTCTTAGACTACAAGATACATAACATGACAGTGGTTTCACACAGTACGTATTTTGTGGCATGCTTATATACATTGCTGTCAAAACTTAAGAACGAAAGTAACTTTCGAATAACGTTTCACTGCCAAGTAACATAGCTTTTGTAACGATGTTGCAGAGTAGGTTGTGCCGAGAAACTGTTAAGAAAAGAATTCGATACGTTGCGCCATTTCTGAGTTAATTAGCATTGAAGTTAGCCAATCAGGCCGTTGCGCCTGCAAATTCAAGCGGCCTGACAGAGTCGTTGTCACAAAATATGTTCTTCGTTTGGTTTCCCATAATTAAACAAGAGAGCGACACATGTATTGGGCCTGGGACGGAAGTAAGGATCTAAGGCGCTGCAGTCATGGACTGCGCGGCTGGTCCCGGTGGAGGTTCGAGTCCTCCCTCGGGCATGGGTGTGTGTCTTTGACCTTAGGATAATTTACGTTAAGTAGTGTGTAAGCTTAGGGACTGATGACCTTAGCAGTTAAGTCCCATAAGATTTCACACACATTTGAAAATTTTTTTTGGAAGTAAGGATCGAACCCGAACCGAAGGTTGAGCAGTCTTGTGCGGCATCATCTACGCTATGAGAACAACTGACACTAGTAATTTTATCTGGCGGGTGGCTTGACTCTGTGTGCGCAACGGCCTGACTGGATAACTTCAGCTCTAATTAACTCGAACATGGCGGAACGTATAGACTTTTTTTCTTAGCATTTATTTATCAGCACAACCCACCCTGTAATAGCCTTGCAAGCTTTTCTGACTGTTACTGACCACCCTGTATTCACCGTTTTTTTAAAAGTGTCACATATTCCTACAGGAAGCAGAATGGGTCAAAACTAGAAGGAAAGTCCCACTAATGATATACCAGGAAACAAACACCTCTTGAGATATGAGCCGTTGAATGTCTACAGTTCATATCCTGCATTTTATTTACAGGTGAGTCAGGATTCACAAGTAAATTACTGCAGTGTCGCTTCAATATCAAAGTATGGGAATTAATTGTCGATGACAAACTGATAGGGCCAAACACTTCATCAAATCGATTAATAGATGTTTAGTATCACCGATTTCTGCTTCCTGAAGTACCATCGCTATTAGAGAACGTTACCCTGGCAGAAAGGCAACGACTATGCTTTATGCATGACGGGGCTCCACGCAGTTTTCTACATATCATGCGATTTTATCGTACTGAAACATTTCATGGACCGTGGATTGGTCGATGAGGTTCGGTACAATGGCCTCCCAGTTCGCCAGACCTGAATGAATCACGTAGTATCTGCACGTATACACTCCTGGAAATGGAAAAAAGAACACATTGACACCGGTGTGTCAGACCCACCATACTTGCTCCGGACACTGCGAGAGGGCTGTACAAGCAATGATCACACGCACGGCACAGCGGACACACTAGGAACCGCGGTGTTGGCCGTCGAATGGCACTAGCTGCGCAGCATTTGTGCACCGCCGCCGTCAGTGTCAGCCAGTTTGCCGTGGCATACGGAGCTCCATCGCAGTCTTTAACACTGGTAGCATGCCGCGACAGCGTGGACGTGAACCGTATGTGCAGTTGACGGACTTTGAGCGAGGGCGTATAGTGGGCATGCGGGAGGCCGGGTGGACGTACCGCCGAATTGCTCAACACGTGGGGCGTGAGGTCTCGTAATCCGATCGTGTCCGCATTGTTACTTTGTGCCAGGAAAGGTTCTCAACAAGGAAAGTGTCCAGGCATCTCAGAATGAACCAAAGCAATATTGTTCGGAGATGGATTAGATACGGAGAGACAGGAACTGCCGATGACATGCCTCACTCAGGCCGCCCAAGGGCTACTACTGCAGTGGATGACCGCTAACTAGGGGTTATGGCTTGGAGGAACCTAGACAGCTACTCCACCATGTTGAATAACGCTTTTCTTGCAGCCACAGGACGTCGGGTTACAACTCAAAATGTGCGTAATAAGCTGCATGATACACAACTTCACTCCCGACGTCCATGGTGAGGTCCATCTTTGCAACCACTAGACCATGCAGCGCGGTACAGATGGGCCCAACAACATGCCGAATGGACCGCTCAAGACTGGCATCACGTTCTCTTCGCCGATGAGTGTCGCATATGCCTTCAGCCAGTCAATCGCTGGAGACGTGTTTGGAGGCAATCCCGTCAGGCTGAACGCCTTAGACACACTGTCCAGCGAGTGAAGCAACGTGAGGTTCACTGCTGTTTTGGGTGGCAATATGTGGGGCTGATGTACGCCGCTGGTGGTCATGGAAGACGCTGTAACAGCAGTACGATACATGAATGCCATCCTCCAACTGATAGTGCAACCATATCGGCAGCGTATTGGCGAGGCATTCATCCTCATGGGTAACAGTTCACGTCCCCATCGTGCACATCTTGTAAATGAATTCCTTCAGGATAACGACATCGCCCCACTAGAGTGGCCAGCACGTTTTCCAGACATGAATCCTATCGAAGTTGCCTGGAATAGATTGAAAAGAGCTGTTGATGGACGATGTTACCTACCAACCACTCTGTGGGATCTACACAGAATCACCATTGAGGAGTGGAACAATCTGGATCAATAGTGCCTTGATGAACTTGTGGATAGTATGCCACGACGAATACAGGTATGCATCAATGCAAGAGGGTATTAAAGGTACCGGTGTGTACGGCAATCTGGACCACCGCCTCTAAAGGTCTAGGTGTATGGTGGTACAACATGCAATGTGTGGTTTTCATGAGCAATAAAAAAGACGGAAATGATGATTATGTTGACCTATATTCCACTTTTCTGTACAGGTTCTAGAACTCTCGGAACCGAGGTATGCAAAACTTTTTTTGATGTGTGTAGTTTGCAAAATCGTATCAACAGGGAGAGAAATAAATGTTAATATCATTTACTGTATTAACGCGACTGGATACTACATGCCTCTTTTCTCGTTCGGTAATTTCCAAGAAATGGTGAACATCGAAGTTTTGGTCTCACAGTGAGTGATATATATCGAACGCTTGACTCTCGAAGTGGGAAATAAGTATATCGTTTTCTACTGTGACAACGAAACGTTGCATCAGCGTAGCAGAACGTCGCAGGACAGTACATATTTGCGTATTTATGTTTACATACCTGGTGAATGTCTCCCGTGTGGGCCCTCCCAGTCCCCCCCCCCCCCCCCCCCCTCCTCATAAAAAAAGTCAAGAGAATATCTTACACAGTATAGTGTAAAATGGCGATATACCTAATGAGTAATGTTAAGTGATATCATTCATTTCGTTAATAAATTGCTGTGAGTGAAAAAAAAAAGCATTGCTGCTTTCTCTTTTTTAATGACTTTCTGTTTTCAGTATGTTCTTCTGTTGTCGTCTCTCTTGTCAACATCTCTGAGAGTCGAGCGTTCAATACATATCGTTCGTAGTGAGGCCGCGATTTCGATGTGCATCCGGTCTTGGAAATTATCTCTCGTTTTCGCGTGGAACAGGATTCACCCTGGACGTGTTTGAAGAGCATCATCAGGAACGGTTGGACACTGCAGTGATAATGAGTGGATCAATGTAACAGTATATGTCCTGTTTTTGAAACATTTGGGTCTTCATGTAAGATGCATCAGTGAATCCCCTGTCCTGTTGGTCATTGACGACCATATAACACACGTAACACTGGAGGCTATCAACTTTTGCAGGGAAAACATATAATCGAGATTAGCTTTCTACCCTGTACTACCCATCATCTTCAGCCATTGGATGTTTCAGTTTTTGGTACACTGAAGACATACCATAGTCCACCTTCTGAAAATTTCATGGTTACGCACTAAGGACAAACCATTACTGGCAAAAAGATTCGTGTGGTATTGAGTACTGCTTATTCCAAAGCAGCTATAGTCGGTAATGCGGTTGATGTGTTCAAAGAATATGGGATCGAACCTATGATCCAGTCTTGTGTATCGAGGATGATTTTGCTGCAGCGGAAACCACCAATTGTGTTCTTGTTACAGACAATGTCGAAACTTAAAATGCTCCTGCTCAGACTGCAGCAAGTGAATGCCAGGTTACAGAACCTCCTGGTGAATATCGTGATGAACTTTAGGCACAGCAAAGTCAAAAACCCAGACCTTCACCAAATGGTACTTGCATTAAGCCACAACAGCGCCAAAGTATTTTTCATTTTAAGCCATTGCTTACAGAAGTATCAACCAGAGAATTTAGTCTATACGCAGAGAGACTGGGGTACACTGTTTCTTTCCTTAGGATGAATGGGGGGGGGGGGGGGCGAACAGTAGACTGATGACCTTAGCTGTTTGGTCTCCTCAAGCACCAACTCAGCAGCACCAGCTCACACTTCCAGAGAAGTATAGTCCAGTTTCCTGCATGTGATGAGATATACATTGACCCTCCACCAGAAAACTGGACAGTGTGATGCAAATGCCACACATAGTAGCATAAGGACTTCAGAAGGACAAAACTTTCTGTGTCGGGTTTGTTAGTTAAAAAGACTTTGATCTTGAGATGTTCATTTTCAATACTATAATCCTTTCATTACATATTGTTCAATAATAAATATTTAGCGTTTAATTAATTAATGTTCTGTTTTACACCTTCTGAGACTAAACATGCATTCAGTCTGTATCAGAGTTGAATCTAGCTCATGGTGAAAGTCATCTTGCCGCGGCACTGGGACAAGATGACAGTTTTGCATTTCTGTTTCATAAAGGGAAAAATAATTTGTAAGTAGGCTGTTTAGGTTTTTATGTTGGTAACGTGACGAAGCGCTCTGTATGAAAATCATTGGCTGTGCTGTGTGCAGTCTGTGGCTGGTTGGCATTCTTTTAATATTGGCTATTGTAGTGTTGGGCAGTTGGATGTGAATAGCGCGTAGCGTTGCGCAGTTGGAGGTGAGCCGCCAGCAGTGGTGGATGTGGGGAGAGAGATGGCGGAGTTTTGAGAGCGGATGATCTGGACGTGTGTCCATCAGAGATAGAAAATTATATATACACTCCTGGAAATGGAAAAAAGAACACATTGACACCGGTGTGTCAGACCCACCATACTTGCTCCGGACACTGCGAGAGGGCTGTACAAGCAATGATCACACGCACGGCACAGCGGACACACCAGGAACCGCGGTGTTGGCCGTCGAATGGCGCTAGCTGCGCAGCATTTGTGCACCGCCGCCGTCACTGTCAGCCAGTTTGCCGTAGCATACGGAGCTCCATCGCAGTCTTTAACACTGGTAGCATGCCGCGACAGCGTGGACGTGAACCGTATGTGCAGTTGACGGACTTTGAGCGAGGGCGTATAGTGGGCATGCGGGAGGCTGGGTGGACGTACCGCCGAATTGCTCAACACGTGGGGCGTGAGGTCTCCACAGTACATCGATGTTGTCGCCAGTGATCGGCGGAAGGTGCACGTGCCCGTCGACCTGGGACCGGACCGCAGCGACTCAAGGATGCACGCAAAGACCGTAGGATCCTACGCAGTGCCGTAGGGGACCGCACCGCCACTTCCCAGCAAATTAGGGACACTGTTGCTCCTGGGGTATCGGCGAGCACCATTCGCAACCGTCTCCATGAAGCTGGGCTGCGGTCCCTCACACCGTTAGGCCGTCTTCCGCTCACGCCCCAACATCGTGCAGCCCGCCTCCAGTGGTGTCGCGACAGGCGTGAATGGAGGGACGAATGGAGACGTGTCGTCTTCAGCGATGAGAGTCGCTTCTGCCTTGGTGCCAATGATGGTCGTATGCGTGTTTGGCGCCGTGCAGGTGAGCTCCACAATCAGGACTGCATACGACTGGGGCACACAGGGCCAACACCCGGCATCATGGTGTGGGGAGCGATCTCCTACACTGGCCGTACACCTCTGGTGATCGTCGAGGGGACATTGAATAGTGCACGGTACATCCAACCCGTCATCCACGTCCGCATGTATCCCGTGCCACCCAACGTGCTCTAGAAGGTGTAAGTCAACTACCCTGGCCAGCAAGATCTCCGGATCTGTCCCCCATTGAGCATGTTTGGGACTGGATGAAGCGTCGTCTCACGCGGTCTGCACGTCCAGCACGAACGCTGGTCCAATTGAGGCACCAGGTGGAAATGGCATGGCAAGCCGTTCCACAGGACTACATCCAGCATCTCTACGATCGTCTCCATGAGAGAATAGCAGCCTGCATTGCTGCGAAAGGTGGCTGTACTAGTGCCGACATTGTGCATGCTCTGTTGCGTGTGTCTATGTGCCTGTGGTTCTGTCAGTGTGATCATGTGATGTATCTGACCCCAGGAATGTGTCAATAAAGTTTCCCCTTCCTGGGACAATGAATTCACGGTGTTCTTATTTCAATTTCCAGGAGTGTACATTGGGGACATTCAAAGACTTAGGTGTATGTCGACCACAGGAGAGTGTGGCCAATCCATGGGACGCTATCCCAACCCTGCCAGGTTTGTGTCAAACAGCTCGTGATTCACTGGAAAGAAAGGATGAAGGATTTGTCGGGGGGTAGAGTAACCTCTACGTTACAGTCAGATGGGCACCAGAGGAGATACCGGATTGTGTTTCCAGACACACAGGAGCTTTTCCTCTGATTCTGACCAATACCACCTCCCATAAGTATATGTTACACCCTGTCTATATATGCGACACTTCACAAAACACCCTTTATTTGCAGTAATGAGTACATGTGCAGAAATTTGTATTGGTGACTGAGAACAGTGTACTGAACAACATTACATAAGTATTTGCAGACTAATAATTACAGCTATTAGCCGTAGTATGATTTTAGGTTGGTTACTACATGTGGCAAGAGCAAGCCACAAGTATTTATTTCATCCTGGGCAGCAGGTCAGGTGCTGAAGTGTGGATACGTAGACACAAAACGGTAACCTACACTAGCAGGGGTAGTCCACTTAGTGGTGCGGTTGTGACTGTGCAGAAAACATCAGGTAGTAAACCATATGACGTGTTTGTGAAAAGGCTGTTCGATGCAGAGAAAAAACAATCAACATACTAATGTGCGCACATATTAATGAATCACATAGTATCTGCACTTATACCCGTTCTATGAGTAGTGTGACTCACATATCATGTCCTACAGGACAAAGTCTTCTTTGGTAATCCAATAATCGTGGTCCATAGGAAAAAGGTATATTCGGAGATATGACGGGAACGATCATTAGAAGCATAACAGTCTAGCAGACATGGGCTATAAAATGCATACCTTAAGAGCTATGACCATTTATTCATCTTCGATACTGTGAAAAGAATCTCGTGTACTGCAAGCTCCTTGTTTCAGTATTTTGGGAGGGAGTAATATAAACCAGAACAAGAACAAACTACCTCGTAAACATGGACTCTAAAATGCGTACCTTAACGGATATGAGCGCTTATTCAGTAGAAGAGATGTGTTTCATAGTAGTGAAGATGAACAAGGGCTCATAGCTCTTGAAGTATTCATTTTAGAGCCAAAGTACTGGACTGCTTTGCTTCGAATCATCATTCCTGTCATATTCCTGAATATTACTTTGTCCTATGGGCCAAGACTATTGAACCACCAATGTAGATTTTGCCCTATTGGGTATTACTTTTGAATCACTCTATATATACAATGAAAATCTCTCTTAACAGTCATCAGGCGCGTTCTCTCTGGTGTTTCGACAGATATTTGCAATTTCTTTTTTGAAACATGTAGCTCCAGACAGGCGACACAAATACTTCCCACCACGTCTCTCACGGAAAGTTCAGTGTCGACGAAAAGTGTCGGTTTCTCTCCTGTTATAGGCAAAATGAATTTCAAAGCGTTATTTTACGTGCTAATTCGATAGAGCAGTCCAAACTTAGTCTATTGCCAGATTTGGTTTAGCGATATGTGCTAACCGAGACAATAAAACACGAAGAATAACTATTGTTCCAACAGTGACAGAGTAACGCTGTTGCATGGGAGTCGCCGTCAGTGAGGGCCAGGGCAATGCTGTCGCTGCTAAATAACTGGTTATTCATCGTGTTTTGCTGTCACTATCAACACGAAGGGCGTTCAGTTAGTAACGCAACAATTTTTTATCAACCAATTGCGGTTTAAAAAAATGCATCAAGTCTTGTGGGAAATCGTGTAATATCCCGCTTCATCTCCTATACCTTCATGAAGTTCCGATAGGTGGCGGCGCTATACGTAGTCTTCATAATGGTGTCTGTGACGCAGGTGCGTTCCAAGCAAAGAACTGTCATTGAGTTTCTTTTGTCAGCAAACCAGAACATCGCAGATTATAATAGGTACTTGCAGAGTGTCTACGGAGACCTGGCAGTGAACAAAAGCACGGTGGACCATTGGTCGTGGCGTCTGTCATCATTGCAACAAGGTCGCACAGATCAGTCCGATCTTCCGCGTGGCGGCCGACCGCACACGTCAGTGACTCTTGAAAAGTTGGAATGTGCGGACATTCTCATTCGACGTGATGACGGATCACCATCAGACACCTCGCTGCTCTTGGTAGTGCTGACACACTCGTCCATCAGTTGTGATACTCAAAGGTGTGTGGTCACTGGGTTCCTTGCCACCTAACAGAAGGCCATAAAGAATAACGAAGGACCATCCGTGCATAACTTCTAGTGCCTTACGAGGTTATTGATGCAGCAAGACGTTACTTCTGGTGTAGAGTGGGGCAAAGCGGACATGCAGGTCCTCCCAGTAAGGTGGCGTAAGGGCGTCCTCTTGAGCGGAGATTATGTTGAAAGATAGGGTTTTCTAGCCAAAAGAGTGGGAAATAATATGGTGTATTTCAATCTTGAATAAAACCTGCCTGCTTTCAGACAAAAAGTTTTGCTTTACTTATTGAATGCTCCTCCTGAATATCTGGAAAACGAATATCGCACTAGACTAATTTGGGACCGCCCTATCAAAGGGAAACGTAAAATTATGCTTTAAAAATAATATTGGTTTTAACGGGAAAGAAACTGACACTTTCGGCTGACATCGGGCGACACATGAAGGACGCGATGAGCAGTATTTGTCCGGACTGACTACAGCTACACCTTCCGAAAACGAAATTGTAAATATCACCGTCAACACTACACTAGCAGCTGGACTACGGAATTGTCGCCTCATGCATAGGCTGTCGTTATATATCACCCAGAAAACATGGTCGGATGTCAATGTAACTTCGTGCACATACTCAACAAAAGTGGGTTTGTAAACGTTAAGAGCTGCAGTTCTCTGTGACAGGTCGAACAGCCTCCAGAGTTCATTAGGGTCGTTCGTGTTTAGTGGTGTAACCAGGCCCTGTAGGGTATACGAGAGGTGCGAACAGCGATAGATGTTGAGTGATCACTGTAAAAGACACTGAGATTTCGCGTACACATGTGAGACAGCATTACTGGCGCCTGTCAGAGTTTTATATGGATCTCATTGTGGCTCTCCATCTTCCCAGCTGTCAAATCATGCAATATCCAGATTTGTACTTCCTTTTACTCTGAGCACTATGGGACTCAACAGCTGAGGTCATCAGTCTCCTAGAACTTAGAACTACTTAAACCTAACTAACCTAAGGACATCACACACATCCATGCCCGAGGCAGGATTCGAACCTGTGACTGTAGCGGTCGCGCAGTTCCAGACGGAAGGGCCTAGAACCGCTCGGCCACTCTACCCGGCTGTGTACTGCCTTTGGATGTGGTCAGTAGCCTGATGTTGCCCTGCATGGAAACGTTAGGGTAGGCATACTCACCATCAAGGTTTTGGTCGACTACGGCCGACCACTACGAAGGAGGATCGCCGTAATGTGTACAAAGCACATCGTGATCACTTCACATCTGAACCTGCCATCCGAGTGCAAATAATGGATTCCTTGCAGTATTCCTGCACCATTGGTCGGAGACTAGCAGTAGCAAGACTAAGGAATTATAACCTCATATATAGGCTGTCGTTAACACCACCAGATAAACCGTTGCCTTTGGAGTGGTGCGATAACCAGGAAGCAGTGCTGATGAATGATGTCACATTGTGTTTCGCGAGGAATCAAGGTTCTGCACTACCCCGGATGCCCTCATCAGTGAGTATTACGTCGACCTGAGAGAAGTCCCATTTTTGCAGTGTTTTGAAGGGGAACAGCGGTGTTAGTCCTGGCATGATGGTGTGGGGAGCGATTGTGTATGACTTGAGGACACGGTTGGTACTGATTAACTGATTAAGGGAACACAGACGGTATAACGGTACGTCACGGACATTCTGCATCCTTATGCGACATTATTCCTGTAGCATTTTTGAACGGGTAAATGCTCTTCCACACACGAAACCCAGCTCTATGAAATCTCTGCAAGATGCTCAGGTACTCCCGCTGCCAGAAAGAGCCTCAGATCTGACCCAGCAGAAAATCTGTAGCACCATCTCTGATATCAAATCTATATCAATGCCATTTGCAAGGATGTCAAGTGCCATTTACAACTGTTGTAGGTCAGCTTGCCTCAGGAGAGAATACAACGGCTTTATGACATCCTTCCCTATTGAATCAGTGCATGCATGCAGATCAGAAGTGGTGCAACGACATACTCAAAAGTGGGGTCATACTGCCAAGTTTTCGTCCAATTTGACGCGATATTGTAATCATTAAAATAAACTCACATACCTTCTTAACCCGTGAAGTGTAATTTTGTTCTGGCGTAAACACAAGCGCCAGAATGATGAAAAAGAAGAAGGCAGTGAGGAAACTTCAGCCAATAGCTAGCTGACAAGGACCGCGCTGCGCCAGGAGCGACATGCGGCATCTACCTCTCCTACCAGCCTCGGCGGCTCAGATCGGCTCCGTATACAGAGATTAGTGGACGGTTGTGGACTGGCACTCGCAGAGCAGATTGTAGTGATCCGTATCAAGTGCTTACTTGGACTTTGTCTATAGCTAAGACTATTACTGTTTGCATGTCACTTGCTACACCGATGTAACTCCCAGGTTAAGTATTGTCAATCTGCTTTGTTGTTGTTGTGGTCTTCAGTCCAGAGACTGGTTTCATGAAGCTCTCCATGCTACTGTATCCTGTGCAAGTCTCTTCATCTCCAAATAACTACTGCAGTCTTCATCCTTCTGAATCTGCTTAGCGTATTCATCTCTTTGTCTTCCTCATCATTCGTCAATAATTTTTTGCTCTCCACGCTTCCCTCCAGTACTAAATTGGTGATCCCTTCATGCCCCAGAACGTGCCCTACCAACTGATTCCTTCTTCTAGTCAAGTTACGCCACAAATTCCTCTTCTCCCCAGTTCTTTTCAGTACCTTCTCATTAGTTACGTGACTGACCCATGTATCTTCAGCATTCTTTTGTAGCACCACTTTTCGAAAGCTTCTATTCTCTTCTTGTCTAAACTGTTTATCGCCCACGTTTCGCTTCCATACATGGCTACACTCCATACAAATACTTTCAGGAAAGGCTTCCTCACTTTCAAATCTATCCCCGATGTTAACAAATATGTCTTCTTCAGAAACGCTTTCTTTGCCATAGCCAGTCTACATTTTATATCCTCTCTACTTCGAACATCATCAGTTATTTTGCTTCCCAAATAGCAAAACTCATTCACTACATAAGTGTCTCATTTCCTAACCTAATACCTTCAGCATTACCTGATTTAATTGAACTACATTCCATTATTCTCGTTTTGCTGTTGTTGATGTTCATCTTATATCTTCCTTTCAAGACATCGTCCATTCTGTTCAACTGCTCTTCCAGGTCCTTTGCTGGTCCTGACAGAATTACAATTTCTTCTCCATGGATTTTTATTCGTACTCCAAATTTTTCTTTCGTATCCTTTACTGCTCGCTCAATATACAGATTGAATAACATCTGGGATAATCTGCAACCCTGTCACTTCCTTCTCAACAACTGCTTCCTTTTGTGCCACCCCCCCCCCCTCCCCCCCTGATTCTTATAACTGTCATCTGGTTTCTGTTCAAATTGTAAACAGCCTTTCGCTCCCTGTATTTTACCCCTGCCTCCTTCAGAATTTTAAAGAGAGTATTCCAGACAACATTGTCAAAGCCTTTCTCTAAGTCTACAAACGCTAGAGACGTACGTTTGCCTTTCCTTAATCTATCTTATCTAAGATACGTCATAGCGTCTGTATTGCTTTGCGTGTTCCAGCATTGCTACGGAATCCAAACTGATGTTGCCAGAGGTTGGCTTCTTTCAGTTTTCTCATTCGTCTGTAAATAATTCGTGTTAGTGTTTTGCAACAGTGACCTATTAAACTGATAGTTTACTAATTTTCACACCTGTCGACACCTGCTTTCTTCAGGACTGGAATTATTCTATCCTTCTTGAAGTCTGAGGGTATTTCGCCTGTCTCATACATCTTGCTCACCAGTGCAAGAGTTTTGTCGTGGCTGTTTCTCCCAAGGCTATTGGTAGTTCTAATGGAATGTTGTCTACTCCCAGGGCCTTGTTTCGACTTTGGCCTTTCAGTGCTGTGTCAAATTCTTCACACAGTATCGTATCTCCCATTTCACCTTCATCTACGTCCTCTACCATTTCCATAATAGTGCCCTCAAGTATACTGCCCTTGTATAGACCATCTATATACCCCTTCTACCCATCTGCTTTCCCTTCTTTGCTTAGGGTGGGTTCGCGTCTGAGCTCTTGGTATTCGTACAGGTGATTCTCTTTTCTCCAAAGGTCTCTCTAATTTTCCTGCAGGCTGTATCTTACCCCTAGTGATACATGTCTCTACATCCTTACATTTATCCTCTAGCCATCCCTTCTTAGCCATTTTGCATTTCATGACGATCTCGTTTTGAGACGTTTCTATTCCTTTTTGCCTGCTCCGTTTACTGCATTTTACATTATCTCATTAATTAATTAAATTCAATGTCCCTTGTGTTACACATTGATTTCTACTAGCCCTCGTCGATTTACCTACTTGATCCTCTGCTGCCTTCACTATTTCATCCCTCTAAGCTACCGATTCTTCTTCTACTGTATTTCTTTCCCCTGTTCTTCTCAGTCGTTCCCTAATGCTCTCTCTGAAACTCTGTTCAACCTCTGGCTCTTTTAGTTTACCCAAGTCCAACCTCCTTAAATTTCTACCTTTTGTGCATTTTCTTCACTTTTAATCTACAGTTCATAAGCAATAAATTGTGTTCAGCGTCCACATACGCCCCTGGAAATGTCTTACAGTTTCAAATCTGGTGTATCGTCCGATAGCTCAACATGTAATGTGGACGCGCTTTCACGTCTTCCGATTGGCCCTGATACAGATTTGGACGCTTCTGCTGCATCTTGTTGTCACATCGATGCTCAGGATTCTGATTTGCTTCAGTCTTTACCGCTGAACTATAAGAAAATTGCACAGGCCGTGGGCGCTGATCCTGATTTGAACATTTCGCTAACTTAGAATCGCACAGCTTGGCTTCATTCGGTGAGTAGCATAAAGAACTCTGTAGTGCACCGATACTTTGCACATCGGCATAGCCTCGCTGTAGAAACAATTGTAATTCTGGTTCAAAATGACACAGGACAATCACGTGTGTTGATCCCTAAAGCTTTGCATAAAGAAATGTTGCAGTTACTTCACCAAGGACACTGGCGTTTGTTCGTACGAAGCAGTTAGGGCGTCGACACTGTACTTGTCAGGGTATGGACGCCCAAAGAGAACAGATGACGTCACAGTGTCACGCATGTGCGGAAAATCAGTCCGCTCCGCCACAAAAATTCTGTGCTTGGCCTAAGTCGCAATCGTCATGCCAACGTGTGCACATACGCTTTGCGGGCCCTTTTTGAAACACTCGTTGGTTGATTGTGGTAGACTTATAGCAAGTTTCCTTTTGCTGTACCAATGAACTCGAAGACGTCTCGTAGCACAATTCAGGTGCTGTCATCGATTTTTTGCCTAGAAGGTTTACCTGAAGTAATAGTGTCAGACAACGGCCTCAGTTCATGTCAAATGAATTTGAAACATTCTGTGAACGCAATGGCATACAGCGTCTAACTAGTGCACCGTTCCATTCACAGTCAAACGGCGAAGCGGAACGTTTTGTGTTTTGGAAATTTGTGGTACGATCTTATGGGACCAAACTGCTGAGATCAAAGGTCCTTAAGCTGACATACTACCTAATCTAACTTAATTTAACTTACGCTAAGGACGCCACACACACACACCAATGGCCTAGGGAGGACTCGAACCTCCGACGGAGGGAGCTGCGTGGACCGTGACGAGACGGCTACCCCGCGCGGCTGGAACGTTTTGGCAGAACATTCAAGCAGCAGATGGCCAAACTTCACTCCGCACACAGCAGGGATCAGGCATTGCAACTGTTTCTCGCCTCATATCGTTCGCACCCACGAGATGGACCATCACCAATGGAATTGCTTTACGGCCACCGCCATCGCACACAGCTCCACCTACTCTACCCGCCTCAGCATCCGGCGCCGAAGGAAGGCCGCAAGTATCGCTTCGCGTCGCATGGTATTGTCTTTTACAGGTTTTTTAGTGGCAGCAGACGGTGGGTGCGAGGCGAGATCGTCCGTCGACTTGGCGCTTGCATGAACCTTATTTCAGGTCCCGATGGCTTGCAGCGCCACCATCAAAATCAGCTTCGCCCCTGTCATGTACATAATGATCTTTCAGTCTCTCTTCCCCCAGATTCACGGATCCAGAGGACAGCGCAGCCACAGCAGCCGCCAGAGGGTGTCACCATGACACCGCGGGACTGCCCCCTTGGAGACGGAACCTTCGCCTCCTCCGCCTCCTCTCGTCCCACCGATGGAGCTGGACCTACCCACACCGCAGCAGTCACCATCTTCTTCATCTGGTTCATGGCATCAGGAGGTGGACGCGTACCCTTCAGTTCGTTTTCCGGGTAACGTTTCCGCAGGCCGGATGGCGGGGTACAGCCGGAAACTTAACGTCCCGTACAGCCACAGCTTCCGACCTGAAGTTGCGGCCACACTCCTTCATCCCCCGTCGTGGTCGCACTCTAGGCTGTAGCGCCTAGAACTGCTCGGCCACTCCGGCCGGCAATCTGACCTATCCATAACGTCCACAACTCAGAAGTGGTACCAATATTCATCCACGCCAACGTAATCTCCTTTGCGCAATATAGGTATCCTAAAAAAATTCCACACTTGATGTTATACCTGCATTCTTTAAACTGCTTGTTGCCTACAAGTGCACCCGTATAACCAACAATATTCCAAATTTAACTGTGATTACTTCCGTGCCACTTGAAATGCGTAGACACATAACTAGACGGCAAGTCTACACTATACAATACTGCGTTGACATTTCCTAGATTCTTCATTTTTGTTTCTTCACTATATAGCCTCTCACATCATAGTTACCACGCACTCAAACCACAGAGGCCAGTTTAAGGACATAGGGACCCAAATGATGTTATTTAACTAAACACAAGAACATAAATTCCCGAAATGCTACCAAAGTGGGTCCAGGATGTTAGACACAATGCTCTTAAACAGCCACATAGCCCAGTCGACATCACTGACCTATCAGAAGGTCCATGGCGTACAATCCTGTCTTATATTCTGCAGCAATATGTCGACTGAAACATCAGTAGCCAACACTGAACGGAGACCTAACGAGCCGTGGCAAGGACCCCTAATTTAAACCCAGTACCAGCACTGGCGGATGTTACCTTCTTCTGTGGCAATGTCTGGGTCCAGGGGGTCGTTTACACAGCACTGCTTTTCGTGCGTTTTGCTATTTGCATCAGTCACAGATCAAAACACTGGACTCTGCTCAGAATAGAGATTATAGGAAGTCATATCTATCCTAATCACACCACAATTTCTCCACAGGCTACGCTGCTCTTCCGCGTATCCTGTGGTTACATCGATCCTTCCTACAGACTTATGACATAGGTACATGAAAATAACACCAGAAGAAAACCAGAGATACCAGAAAACAGCTACGTCCAACATACGTTAGGTATAAAGTAAAACTTGCTCCAAACTGGATGCCACTCTCCCCATAACCTATTCTAAGAGCTGGAAACTGACTCCTTAGCTCCATAATACCCAATCTTCTACAATAATCACAATCTACTTGAACAACTTAGGAAAACCAAGTCACATTTTAACTATCTTCTATTTCTCACAGTCAATTAAGGCGAAGGCATCAGTGCCACACTTCCTGCTCCTAGCTTCAGTGCGTGTACAACATATTTCAGAATTAAGAAAAGGAAACAGCACACATGATTTCAAACTGGCACCCTAATATGAAAAAGTTCATAACTCTTTTGTCCACGATTCCACCGGCTATCAACAACTAAAAAACTTTCCAATTTGCTTCTGATCGTCTTTGACATCCTAAATAACTTCAATCTAATATGCTGAGGTATGGAAAACTAGCAAGGTCTCAACAGATCTAAAATCCGCGCGGAGTAGCCGCGCGGTTTGAGGTGCCATGTAACAGATTGCACGGGCCCTCCCACCGGAGGTTCGAGTCCTCCCTCGGGCATGGGTCTGTGTGTTCTTCTTCGCATACGTTAGTTTAAGTAGTGTGTTAGTCTAGCGACCGATGACCTCTGCAGTTTGGTCCCTTAGGAGTTCACACACACACACACACACACACACACATACACACACACACACATCTAAATAGGATAACAAGTTTACTGTTACCAATCACTGTTTATTTATCTCCACGACGAGTGTGAACGGTTTAAACCTCCATCATCAGGTGGATTTACTTTTGTTATCATGACGTGTGTGTGTGTGTGTGTGTGTGTGTGTGTGTGTGTGTATGTGTGTGTGTGTGTGTGTTGTGTTGTGTTGTGTTAGGATTTTTTTTCTTTGGAAGAACTTGTGGCACTGTCTAGTTGAGAAACTAAACACTATTTCCGAACATGGTTTTGGGTTTATTTTGACAAAGAACTAAACGTATTCCTAAAGGTAAAAATAAAATTAGTAAAATTGAGTACCTCCAGTGATCACAGTTTCCTTTCACTGTCATAAAACATCACGTGTATACTGTCATATTTTGTAAACAAATATGGGTTCTGGAAACTATTAGGTGCAAGGATCATATGGCAAAAGAGAAACATTATCACAAAGTACAAAGAATATACATCGCAACAATATTACTACAGAATAAATTTAAAAGGATTTTGGAGACCCTTGTATTGAGGTGTTAAATACTTGCGTTAGAATAAAGCCGATTTCGTCAAGTTAATATAACTTAAACTTCATACATGTTTATGTAATCAGGTGGCATGTTACAAATTTTAAGTACAAAATGTTAGCATTTAAAGTCAAACACATCTGTAAACAGGAACGCAAAAACTTACTACTTCTTATCAAGCAGCACGGTTTCCATCGTAGATTTCCACCGACGGTTGTCTTCCCAGCCATATCCATATGTATTACTAAGAACTCAGAAACTATAAAATATATATTTGACACACACCTGTCTCAGCAAAAACGGCTCTGCTCTAAGCCGGCTCTGCTCTAAGCCGGCTAGGCATCGAGTCAGTCTGCGCTTTGATGACAGATACGAAACGGCATTCCATGTTGTTTCAGATGTACGTCAGAGCTCACCAATCGTATGGCTGTCGATTGAAGGACAGCAAGTCCCGTTGAACTGTACACTCAGTCCTTAATTTCAGGGGACTGATGACCTCAGAAGTTAAGTCCCATAGTGCTCAGAGCCATTTTGAACCTTAATTGCAGGAGCCAGAGTCCTAAAAATGAAAATCATCAAAATGGTTCAAATGGCTCTGAGTACTATGGGACTTAACATCTACGGTCATCAGTACCCTAGAACTGCTGAAACCTAGCTAACCTAAGGACATCACACAACACCCAGTCATCACGAGGCAGAGAAAATCCCTGACCCCGCCGGGAATAGCACCCGGGAACCCGGGCGCGGGAAACGAGAACGCTATCGCACGACCACGAGCTGCGGACGAAAATCATCCTTTTTTACTTTAGCACCCCACACGACCCACTATTGCACTAAAATATCTCGGAGTAACGCTCGTCTCTATGCTGTCTTGGAACTTGATGTAAAAATCTTTATACAAAGTCACTATATTGTACCATATGTCACAAGCGAGTTGCAAGACATATGCTCAGTTTTAAAGAGCAGATGTTCAGTAGCTTTCTACCTCCATCTTTTTCCTCTATATGAATACCCCATCTCTGTGTCGAATCCAAAAGCACTAAAACTGGTTCGTTTCTTGGCATTCAGAAGGCTGGCTATGTTCCATTTTGCGTTTTTTGTGTGATACAGTCCTTAAAATGTGTTATAGACCTAAACTACCTATGGGGATGCAATACAGGGTGTAATGAAACAAAACAGACAAACTTCAAAGGACTGCGGAGGGTGTAAAGGTAAATATTGAGAATAAGAATCTATACCCGGAAACGCCATCCACAGGACCCACACAGCGCCGAAGTTATGCGGGTCAACGCTAGCAGCTAGGCCACCCTTTTAGCAACAAACCCAAGGCTGTACGTTCCACAGTTTTGTGACATGGGTCGATGTGTTCGCCACCAATTAGCGAACTGGATGCTATCAGAATTAATACTATAAATACAGCTTGCTGTTCGTTGGCGTACAAAGTAACGGAATGGCCTAGAGGTCGGAGTCATCCCGTACCATGCCTTTCACGCCCTGTAGCGTCGTTGGATGACGTTTCTCGACATAAATTCCTATCCTCAATTTGTTCCTCAAGACACTCTCGACATGAAGAGTAAAGTGACAACCGTAGTTACATCGAGCTGTGACCGCCTTTCTCACCGTGGAAAATTTCCTGTTTATTGAATATTCATTTGTTGAAATGACAGCGTCAGTGACTTACGTTGATTACAACATTTATGGACTCTTATGTAAATTTAGTATTGTGACGAAGAAAACAAGGCCGGGAAAAGATCCTATATCAAATACAGACTGTAGTACATAAAGAAACTGATATTTGTTGCTGAAGTACATAATACTTCACTTGTAACAACAAGTATGTAAATGAAATGGCTTGATGAATTCGAACGATTGGAGGCGATTACAGGCAATAATTTCTGCCGTGTTTCAACGGAGGGGGAAGCTGCTTTGTTATGTAAGGCTTAATGAGAGGTCCACATTTAACAGGTTTTCCTATATCGAGTTACGTAGATTAGTACTACTTAGGAACGTCAGATTAGACCGACAAGCGCCTTCCTAAATTACGTGCTTTCTGAGGACGACAAAATCTGATCTCATGATCTTCTCGTATTTAATGAAACCGAATAAGGTACCAGCAGCTGACGTTTTGAAAAGAATAGGATATATTAGTGTGTATAGAATGCGGTAGGGTGCAGGGTGTGGAATGTAGGGAGCTAATATTATTAATTTAGTGATTACAGTAGATGGACGTCACTGAAGGTAGGGTTACTGCACGGTTCGTAGACATGTATTCTAAGCTCGTTTGTATTATAACAGAAAAGTAAAAAAAAAATCTTGTTCGCGATAGCTGCTTGACAATTAACCGTAGCTCAGTGAGTTGTGTTTCCCCGATGGAATAGCCAGTTGCTCATCTCGTGCTTCCATCGTCATATTGCTTTATTATCTTTCCTGGCGGTCTTGTAGTGTGACGCAGTAACCAAGCGTCATGCCGATGACGAGCTACGACGTCTTGGAGTAGAAAAGTGGCTTCATTGTTACTGCAGTATCACACAACTGCCAAATTGTTAAAGAAACCTTGTAGTTCTCACATAGCCACTTAATTGAATTTATTATGCGAACTTGTACACCAATACGAAATGACTGAAGCGTAGGAAGAACATATGCTCTCTCGGCATCTTCACTTTTCATGTTATCCTCCGAGTAACAGAATCATCTTGATGTGATGTTTTCTACAAATTTCTTACTCATTTTCTGGTCAAGTACTGTCACCAATTAATGACCAGTAGCAATGTTGTCGAAACACTTAGAGGCGGTGTTATTCATCTGATTTCATGGCCAGAAAAAAGTTTCACATATCGTATTGACTAATAACCGAAGAATGTTTACGCGCATTACAGAAAAGCGATCGTAATTTCATGCCCGGGAAAAAAGTTTCACATAGTGCATTGACTAGTAACAGAAGAACCTTTACGCGCACTACAGATAAGCAATGACAGATAGTCAATTTAAAAAAATGTAAGGAAGATCGAAGTTTGTCCTGTGCTGTCTGTTCCTCCTAAACAGTAGAACTACATCATTTCGTAAGTCGCTTCGATCACCATATTCTCAAATGAATGAGTTATACACGTTGTCCTACACCTTTTGCAGTAATTTTTTTAAATTGTGAATTTGGTCAGCTATGGACTATATACAACTTAAGACTTATGGTGTTTCTTTTTCTTCCGTTCTTCCCAGTACTTCTTCATTTTCTCGCCAACTGCTCGTCTCTGCTCATCTGTCCACACTCTCTTGGGTCGAGGTTTTGGCTCATCTTCTTCACAGTTTGCGTATTCTGTAAGTAGCCTAAAGTGATTCCTGTCACGTATTATTTCTTCTGTAACACTTATTTTGTTGGCGTCTTTCTTTACTGCTTCTATCCATCCTACGGTTTTTTTCAGCTTACTAACGTAATTAAAAATTTTCTTTGTAATCCGTGCTTCTTCCATTCTTTTTAAGTGTCCACAAAATTTTAGCCGTCTCTTTCTCATTGTATTGCAGTAATAATTATACAAACTACCAAGGCTTATGCTGATTGAGGCGCAATGAGAACTCCTCCTTTGGAGAAAAGTTAATCACAGCAATAGTTTGCAATTACCCCGTACACAGCATCCGCCCCCCGCCCCCACCCCGCTCGAGGGATGAGAGGATGTGGCACATCTCAACGTCTGAGGAACCTGGCACCGCTTCGTTGACCACCTGTGGAACTGGTGACCCCAGTGGGCTGAGGTCGATGCAGAGTTGTTGTCTGGAATGGGGATGTCCAACGTTATGGGAGGCAGAATGTCTGACTCTGGAACAAAAGATCGTGACAAAACACTGCTGGGAAACACCGCTGCCGGCCGGTGTGGCCGAGCGGTTCTGGGCGCTTCAGTCTGGAGCCGCGCGACCGCTACGATCGCAGGTTCGATTCCTGCCTCGGGCATGGATATGTGTGAGGTCCTTAGGTTAGTTAAGTTTAAGTAGTTCTAAGTTCTAGGGGACTGATGACCTTAAATGTTAAGTCTCATAGTGCTCAGAGCCATTTGAACCAAACATTGCTGTTTTCTGTGGACGCACCTGGTTGACAAGCTTGTGAAAAATGGAGCCATCATGCCGTTGTACTGACACTGTGACCTGTCCCAACAAATGGATGACAATTGCTGGTGCACTTTGTAGGCTATTTTTGATGAAAGACCACTTCACAGACGTCATCTTTGATAATAATGACGGCGTCGACACTGTGGATGGTGAGAAGGAGTTGTTATAGGATGGAGGACGGTGAGTTTGGGCTGATCCTGCCGTCCATAGAGGTTTTCGGCGTGGCTGACGCTGTCATGAAATGTCGAGTGATAAGATGCCAAAAACAGAATGAGGGTTTCGTATAAATCATGATGCTGATCAACTTTGCTAATTATGACATGAATGTGCTAACGAAACATCCTGCTAATCAAGTGGATGTGGATTGAAAAGGTTCTGTGTGCACTAGGATAATGCCATTGGAAGAACAAGAAGAGGTAGATTTGGAAGATGTGAATTGAGGCCCATTGTCCATAACCATTGTTTCTGAGAGTCCTTCTATGGTGAAGATACGTGTCATAGCGTGCATGGCATGTGTCGAGAATGTTGACGACATCTGAGAAACATGGGGGTATCCGGTTCCCATGTTAACCACGATAAACCATGAATTACCAAGTATGGGGTCAATTAAATGGTGCTACCATTTTCTCCTTGAAACAAGAGGACTCCATTGAGGGTGGGTAACTCGTGCCTCTTGTGCCAACTGCTTGAACTCCCACATGCTCCAACTGTTACAGATCTGTTGGTCACCTATAGTGCATCAGTCGGATTATTTCCCAGATAAGTGGATCGTCTGAGGAGTGGAGGGTAATGGTTTTTGCGCCTAAGGTAAGAGTGGCTACCACTTCCGCTTCTGCATCCATATGGCAGCAGAGGTCTGTTGCAAAATTAATTGCATGTTGCTTGCCAGACTTCGAGAGAATGTTGGCACTGGAATGTTGAGCCGGCGAGCGATACCTGATGTATGAGTAGGAAGAAAAAAAAATGGCCATCTTTGGAGGCGACGTGCCGATTTGGTTGGAATGTTGGCGACTGCCTTGAATAACGGTAAAAGACGTTTATGGTCAGTCAGTAACGTGAAATGTCGACCGTACACGTATTAGTTGCATTGCATACAAACTCAATAAGATATTCCACACCATCCACTTCGTCAGATAACTCCGCATCCACGCCATAATTAAACATTGCTTGATACCTCATAAGACTTCATCGCGGGTAGGAGTGCAATTTCACTTCACATTTTTGAGTACCAGCTGCAGGAATAGTCCTGTTCTGGTCGTGGCTGCGGCATGTGGTCTCAACCGGCGATAATAATTAAGTTGGCGGCGAACAGTTTGTTGTTCCTTAACGTCCCTTGAATGTGGAACTTGCTGACTGGCTTCAATAAACACCTGAGGGACAATAAAACTGAATGTGTGCTTGTTCCATTTGTGATTGGCTTGTTGAAGAAGAGCAGTGACTGGAATGTCCTCCAGATAGTTCGCTGTGGTGGGTACATCCCACTTTAGCTAGTCCAAGTACCATTAAAAATAGCCATAGCATTGTCAATGACAAAAGGGAGCCAGTTATAGTGGACTAATCCAAATGGAGTGTTAATAACCGGAATGCCCCCTGACCCTTCGTTCAGAGGAAGCTGAAGGTAATGTTGTTGCAAATCAATCATGGCGAAAATCTTGCATCCTGAGAGTGACGCTATAACGTCGTCCAATTTTTGAAGCGTTGATTGTGGTCACAAAGTTGCCGCAAATTCGCAGTGCTCCACTAGTGACAGCTCAGTGACAGCTGGTGACTGCGGTAAGAATGCTTTTCTCTTGGAGGGGCTGTAGTTCCACCTGTAGCTTACCCCTGAGAGCAAATGGAATATTCCATGCTTTGAAGGAGCGGAGAGTGGCTGTTGGAGGGAGGGTTATTTGATTATCAAAACCAGTGAATTTGTTTAGGAACATAGGTCTGTTAAGTAGGAAATAGCCCCTGATAGCTGAATGCTGTTGGTGGAGTCATGTACTTCCAAGCACAAAGCATTAAAAAAGATCCAAAGCAAGGATGTTTGTGGCTGCTCAGTGTTTACGACTAAGATGTGTGCTATGAAGGCGGTTGAATGACACTGATGCGATATGTGAGTGAGCCCGAAACGGCGATAAGATACCCAAAATCACAAGCTTGATGGAGAGTCTTACAGAGAGTGGATAGCCAAACTGTAGAATTTATCCTGTGACTGTCGATTGCAGTGTACTAAGGCCCATTGTAAGCAATCCTACGCCAATTCCCTTTTCGAAGACATGGTGCTTGTACATTCACCAGATGAATGGCTCCGTAATGAACTCCTAAACCTCAATTATCCCATATTAGAGACGTATCTTCACAACATTAGAGATTTTGAACAGTTTCTACAGTCATCAGCATCATTCCACGGCCCTTATCAAGTGTTTGCCGCTCTTCCAACTCGCTGGCCCCAGCCCCAGCCACTGCCTTAACAGCATTCTGATTTGGCTGCAGAGGACAAGCCGTCCACCAATGTTTATTACCTGAAATAGTTACCGTCATGTACCAAATGTTTTATTACTCACCCACAGTGACAGTGTAATTATTGCCCAGCTCAATGCTGTTCCTGCAGAAAGACAGGACACAAGGCGGAAGTCTGTCAATCCTTCAAGATGAATGTAGACTGTGCCTGAATGGATTCCCCTGCTCCTGGACGGCAGGCTTACGGCAGGCTGTGTAACGTCCATTTGAAAGTCGAAATATAGTAGTAAAAAAGTCTTTAATCTACAGTGCAAGGCGGCATGAAACTACATTTCAGATTTGAATTGCTGCTGTAAATGATAAATTTCGGCGTTTGCACAAGCCAAGGAGAATGCACGCTGTTGGGTGTCACCTGTGATACCACTGACAGGAAATGTTTCGCCTGCCTGACCACGTAGTTCACTGAGGGCTCAGACTTGCAGTCAAACACCAGAAATCTCAGCGGCGTCCCTCTGAAGTCTTTCACCAGCGAATCGATACAGGACTTTCAATTGGAGAGTTCTTGGTTGGGTGTAGTGATGGTAGCCATCTTGTCCACCACCGTGTACATGTTATGTTACATGTTCTGGAGTGGAAGCAACAGCTGGGTACTAACATCCGAAGGGTTAGACATGGTGGAGCAGAAATTCACCATCACGGTCTTCACGAATCACACATGCAGAGACATTGTTTCCGTGGGGCATAAAACAAGCGTGAAAATATCGGTTCACAGAAAAGTTCCTTGTGGTCTTTTGCTAAGTCTTTCGCTGGTTGAGATTCACTGAGCACACAGCCCAGGTAAACAATGTAGAACAGTTTTACTGAAAAGTACATAAACCAAAATATATCTCCTTTGGAGGAAAGTCAATTACTACAATGGTTTGTCAAAGTTCATGATTAGCACTGAATTTACTGAAATCTGAACTTAGGATGAAGGCCAAAATGAGCAAACAGTCAAAGTTAATATCCATTCTGAAGTAGAACAAAATAACGTAGTGGAGGTTGACGGCATATACCGAGTACCTTGTCAACTATGATGCAGAATCCAAATCCTGGTGATGGTGAAGGCAGGCACCAGCAATGGCTGGTGTGGCGTGGAATCATATGTAGTGAAGGTTCCGATTTAGACTCTGACTGGAGAACTCTGGGTGCAGTAGGCGCTTGACCCAGAGGTCGACGTAAGATGACTTGGAGCGGCTTCGTGTAGCCCAAAATTTCCATGCTGTGTACTAGATGAATTATTTGTGACCGAGTGGCTCATGGATGCAAATAGATCCATGGGGCCAGAGACCTCTGGTAACGCTCGCTCTGCCGCCAGCTGGCCTAGGCTGTGTGCATGATTCTAAGTAGCTCTGTCATATGCCGATGTAACCTCTTCGAGATTAGGTCACTGATACATGTTCAGCTCATAAGTTTTTCAGAATCATTGCTGGTGAACTGAGATGCTCATGGCGTGTGGATTTCCATCACTAAAAACATTGATATTGTCATGTTAGAAAACGATGGAAACGGACTTCATCTGTGAACAAAACAAACTGAAGGATGTTCACCACTGCAGAACTGCAATGGATAAGTCACGGACAGAACTGAACTCTGGGTTCAAAATTATTTGGCAAGATGCCTCTCTTATGACAGACTACTTCACCATGTTGTGGCGGATTTGATGAATGTTATTGTCACTGGTTTATTTATTGTAACTTGATTGCACTTGACTCTGGCATACTGCAAATTAATTAATAAATGGATTAGGTCAGCCAGTTGCAGGAAGTTATAACCACTTTAAAAGTATATGGAGACTGGCTGTTAACTTTAGCTACCCTTTCAAGGAACATATTGTATAACGATCACTATGATTAAAATGATAAAACAGTATTGTTGTTGTTGTTGTTGTGGTCTTCAGTCCTGAGACCGGTTTGATGCAGCTCTCCATGCTGCCATGTCCTATGCAAGCTTCTTCATCTCCCAACCTACATCCTTCTGAATCTGCTTAGTGTATTCATCTCTTGGTCTCCCTCTACGATTTTTACCCTCCACGCTGCACTCCAATTCTAAAATTGTGATCCCTTGATGCCTCAGAACATGTCCTACCAACCGGTCGCTTCTTTTTGTCAAGTTGTGCCACAGACTCATCTTCTCCCCAGTTATGTTCAATACCTCCTCATTAGTTATGTGATCTACCCATCTACTCTTCTGCAATATTCTGTAACATCACATTTCGAAAGCTTCTAATCTCTTCTTGTCCAAACTATTTATCGTCCATGTTTCACTTCCATACATGGCTACACTCCATACAAATACTTTCAGAAGCGACTTCCTGACACATAAATCTATACTCGATGTTAAAAAATTTCTCTCCTTCAGAAACGCATTCCTTGCCGTTGCCAGTCTACATTTTATATCCTCGCTGTTTCGACCATCATCAGTTATTTTGCTCCCCAAATAGCAAAACTTCTTTACAACTTTAAGTGTCTCATTTCCTAATCTGATTCCCTCAGCATCACCCGACTTAATTGGACTACATTCCATTATCCTCGTTTTGCTTTTGTTGATGTTCATCTTATATCCTCCTTTCAAGACACTGTCCATTCCGTTGAACTGCTCTTCCAAGTCCTTTGCTGTCTCTGACGGAATTACAATGTCATCGGCGAACCTCAACGTTTTTATTTTTTCTCCATGGATTTTAATACCTACTCCGAATTTTTCTTTTGTTTTCTTTACTGCTTGCTCAACGTACAGATTGAATAACATCGGGGAGAGGCTACAACCCTGTCTCACTCCCTTCCCAACCACTGCTTCCCTTTCGTGTCCCTCGACTCTTATAACTGCCATCTGGTTTCTGTACAAATTGTAAATAGCCTTCGCTCCCTGTATTTTACCCCAACCACCTTCAGAATTTGAAAGAGAGTATTCCAGTCTACATTGTCAAAAGCTTTCACTAAGTCTACAAATGCTAGAAACGTAGGTTTGCCTTTCCTTAATCTCTCTTCTAAGATAAGTCTTAAGGTCAATATTGCCTCACGTGTTCCAATATTTCTACGGAATCCAAACTGATCTTCCCCGAGGTTGGCCTCTACCAATTTTTCCATTCGTCTGTAAAGAATTCGTGTTAGTATTTTGCAGCTGTGACTTATTAAACTGATAGTTCGGTAATTTTCACACCTGTCACACAACTGCTTACTTTGTGAATGGAATAATTATATTCTTCTTGAAGTTTGAGGGTATTTCACCTGTCTCATACATCTTGCTCACCAGATGGTAGAGTTTTGTCAGGACTGGCTCTGTCAAACTCTTCACGCAGTATCGTATCTCCCATTTCATCTTCATCTATATCCCCTTCCATTTCCATAATATTGTCCTCATGTACATCGCCCTTGTGTAGACCCTCTATATACTCCTTTCACCTTTCTGCTTTCCCTTCTTTGCTTAGAACTGGGTTTTCATCTGACTAAACAGTATTATGTCCATTATATTAATGAAACTCTTTAAGAGACACTACCAGGTTTTTCGTACCTCTTACGCAAATACTAATAGATCATTGGTAGGCGGATGGTGATAGGAGTGCTTAAGTGAATGTCATTCCCAGGAGATAATGCGTATGAATCTGTTTACATACCTTACTGTTGTGAGTGGCTTTTGTCAGCCGTGAAAGGAATAGAAAGCAGTGAAAGATGAATTCTTTAGAACACTGCGTTAATGCAGAAAACAATTTCTCGCTTTTCATTTGCACTCTTAATTTAAATGACAGCTTGCAACGAACGTGCTGCAGCTTACTTGGGAGCGAACAAGCTACAAAGAACTATTTTGCAAGAGCTGCTTCTCCACTCTCCATTCACACACGCTGCTACCTCAGTACAGAGCATCTCGCAGGTGAACTAGCTCTCACCAGCCGCTCACTGTAATTTATTATAGTAATAACAGTGTGTGTGTGTGTTCGTATATTTTATGTATAGTCTTCTATAGATTACAGAAAACTCTGCATTTATATTTGTACTCATTTTAAGTTTGTACCACCTAATATGTGCATCCTAATAATAAATTCTGCATACTACATATTTTTCAGTGCTTTAAACTTATGAGAATCTATATAACTGCTACACTCAACTATTCACCAGTTGCTTACTAGATGATTACATTTTCCAGCTACGTCTGGGCGCTGCATGTGTGGGTTTTGAAAAGGACAAATTTGCACTGAGAGATGAAATTGATTCACTCCACAAAAAAAAGACCAAATTTTGTTTATAAATGATAAAGTTTATTAGTTTCTTGCTCTTAGATATTATATTGTCATGTTTATTTTAAACTATACAAGTAAATAGTTTCAGAAGACAGAAAGTTAATTTATATTCTGTTGCATATTTTATATTTCATATTGTTGACAGTAAAATTATGTAAAAGTAACCAGAATTACGGAGAGTTATTAATCCTCTTCGTGTGTTATTCCAGAACAGGTAAAAAGAAGGTAAAAATACATTTACATTGACTTTAAATTAAAAAGGCAAGGCGCCTTCCTTTCATTTATTTTAGTAAGTGAATGGTAATGCGGTGCTTCCTGGACTGGGGCAGGAGCACCGGCAATCCGCCCGACGGATTAACGACAATGGCGGGTACGCCGGCCAGCCTGGATGTGGTTTTTAGGCGGTTTTCCACATCCTGCTAGGTGTATACTGGGCTGGTCCCCACGTTCCGCCTTGGTTACACGACTCGCAGACATTTCAAACACGTTCGCGCTATTTCATCACTTTCACAAGATGCAGACAGCTGGGGCACACTACTTCCGTCCTGTGGGGTTCGGAGTGGTGACAGGAAGGGCATCCAGCCACCCTCTGCAACTAACACTGCCAAATCCGTAGTAACACGGCCAACCCCGCGTTGAAGAAGGACAAAGGCCCAACCGAAAGGAAATGAACATCCCTCTGGTACTTCATTTGAAGTAATTTAGTTTCCAGCAATGTTGCAGGAGACTTCTTACACGAATTGTGTGCTTAAGTGTCTGTTTGTCTCAGAGAGCAGTAAGTTTACTAGCAAGATTTTGTCATAGATTGCAGGTAATGGAGCGAAGTGTTTGTAGCATCAACTATAGAGGGAAACCAAGGCTTCTCACCAGTATGCAGGTTCGGTGGGTGTAGGTTGCTGTAGGTATGCGGAGACGAAGAGACTTGTGCAGGAAAGATTAGCGTGTCGAGCTGCATCGAACCGGTCTTCAGACCTAAGACCACAACGAAGAAAAAAGGAGGAGCAGATATTGCGTTTCCGAACACTGAAACAATATTGTTGTGCCGATAAAATCTGGTGTAGGGGAA
Organism: Schistocerca gregaria; assembly: GCF_023897955.1. Lineage (NCBI taxonomy): Eukaryota > Metazoa > Arthropoda > Insecta > Orthoptera > Acrididae > Schistocerca > Schistocerca gregaria. Next base: position 438,481,066 of record NC_064931.1, on the reverse strand, counting down.
GCACACTACAATTGCTTTCTACAAGAATGAATCTCAGCCGTTTACTTCCCGAATTCACTAACAGCAAAAATGTATTTTAAAATAGTAACGATTTCTTTCAATTTGTATGTGATTTTAATGGCTAGATGCTTGTTCTAGAATGCATGTATTTACATATTTCTTGTAGTTTTTGTGACAATCTGATACGGATTACCTATGCATCAAAAACTAAAGTTTGATCGTTTGCAGGTCCATTAATTCTAACGTCTGAGTATTTCTCAGCCTTATAGTAATTGTTCTCCTGTATTCATGCAATGAAGTCGAGTCTCTCCTTTATTATTTTCAAAAGTAAGGCAGAAAAAAGTAAGGAATGAATGTGAGTCAAAATATTGAAATGGAGAAAAACCCTGCTGGAAGTCATCATGCAAAGTGATTGCATACATCCAAGAAGTCATAGTGTGATTTAGGTGAGTGATCACTATTTACTTTATTATTTTACTTTAAGAAACGATAGGGGTTGTGTAATTGTTTTGATTTTCGTAACAAACGTAAGCAAGGTTCTTTACTTTCCGTCAGACTACGTAAACTAGAGCGTTTAAAACGGTGACTTCCGTTTACCTTCGCGGAAAACTCTCACTCTCAATAGACAAACGAATTAGTCCACCGTTTTCTAGAATTAGTAGTGAAAAAAATATGAACTTCAGGAAAAATCGTCCTTTAGCATCTGTCTAACCATGTAGGACTTCAGGCTTAGGAAGAACAGTTCCAAGTGGATGACGGAATGCAGCTAGGTGATTTTCACAGCGACAAAATTCCACTATGAATAATGTGATGTAAATGCGTTGTTTGCTTGCAGCATGTTTAGGACATCTACAGGCTACGTAATCGGCGGGCTGATGTGGCCCAACTTTCAGCATCTCGACGACGTAGCAAGTATCTGGCAACATTCCCATGCCACTGACAAGAGATAATTGGTGCAATTCACTGTTTGTCAGCCTATTGTCCACAGGACTCCCAGAATCGTGTTTTTGATAACCCTCATCGACCGAGCAGTCTGAAAAATTGCATTGGACTTCATAACGTAAATAACGACTTAACGATCCCCAGTCACGTACTTTAGATTTAAATCGAATAGTTAACTGATATCCGTTACTTACACTGAGTAAAAGTATCACTACTAGTCAAACTGATTTATTAAAAGACCATCTGTGGCAAATATACACACTATCCTCATTCCAGCCAAAATAGAACAGACCATTTTCTTGTTCTTCAAAGCCCTTCCAACACCGAATGTGTGACGTCGCATACGCCTACCGCAAAGAAAATGTTCAAATGTGCGTGAAATCTTATGGGAATTAACTGCTTATGTCATCAGTCCCTTACACACCACTTAACCTAAATTATCCTAAGGACAAACATACACAGCCATGCCCGAGGGAGGACTCGAACCTCCGCCGAGATCAGCCGCACAGTCCATGACTGCAGCGCCCAAGACCGCTCGGCTAATCCCGTGCGGCCCTACCACAAAGGAAGCGTTCACTAGCCTATTACAGTTCAATGTGTAATGTTACGAAACTAGTTAGTGATTATATTTGCAAGGAGGCTGCTAGTCGTACCAACATAGCATGCCTAGCTCCTCTGTTGCTAATCTAATGAGGTCTGAGAACGAGTGTTTCACGTATGATACCGTCTACATCGCTATAATTGAACGACCATCGTCGGTTTTCGAACAGAAGCTATTGTGGTGGTTGACAAGCTCTGGAGAGTCATCACACACGCTTAAGGAAGTGATTATTAAATTCCTGTATATATTTTTATCCCGTGTGTGGTTGTTAGCCCTATATCGGACGCCTTCTCAGTTGGCGTTTCGAAGAACGCTCACTATATATATTGGGTGCTGAGGAAATAAAATACGCTGGAAACCGAGAGAAGTTGGAACATAATGTGGATATATACATTGTTTCTTTATATTTGTTTTTTAAAAAAAGCTTATGACAGCCTACACAGGGGCACAATCGTCAATGTCTTGAACGAGTTTCAGTTTCGACTTAAGTTAATAGAGCTAGTACAGATGTGGTTAGAGGCAACCTATTAATTTAATTTTAGAAAGTGTAGACGGGGAACACCAAAAATTAAATCAAGCAAGAAAAAACCTGGGTAATACCACAATAAATCTGTTTGCATATGCGGAAGATGTTGTTCTAATGAGTGTTAGCAAAGAGGACTTGCATCTCACGAGAAGTTCTTAGATAAATTTTGAAATGAAAGCAGGGTTACAAATTAACGTGGAGAAAACTGAGTACATGCCCCAAGAGGGACACAGTCACATAAATGGAGGATATTGAAAAACCTGGAACTGGCAGACCTGTACTCGCAAGCTGATATTGCCCGACGGATGAACAAAGGACAACTGATGTCAGCTGGGCACCTAATTAGGATGGAAGAGGAAAGACTACCAAGAGTAGCAGTCTCAGGTTCCGTGGAAGGCAGAAGGGGGCGAGGAAGGCAACCGACAAGATGAAAGGATATCAATAGGGATACAGAGGTGATGGGGCTGGGGAAAGGAGAATCGATTACGAAAGCGGAGAACAGAAATGATTGGTGGAGGAATGTAGAGAAGGCGTATAGTCTCCCATGCCAAAGTGGCAATTAGAAAGAATAAATGTGTTTTTACATATTTTGCGCTATTCACACAGCTATAAGGAGGCCATACACGTCATTATAATTACTCGGATGTCAATAATACTAATTTGTCTGGGCATAACGTTTATAGATAACTGCAAGTATCATCGCCTATCGCGTTACATTAGAGTAAAGCCACTACGATATGCATATAATCAAAACAAGCGATGATATCGTAAATTTGTCCCACTAATCTAAGTTGTGTGGTTGTATGCAATATACAACTAATGTTTCTGTTCATTCAGACAAAAGGAAATCTTCACTGTACTAAGAAGTACACTAGAGAACGTTATATACGATACATTCCTCATAATGACTGCTAAAACCTTAATTGACATTATTACATATTTTTGTATGGAACTGTGAGATTTATGATTTACTTTCTATTTTTAAGTTATGTCGAAAATAGGGTGCAATCTTAAATGACGTTCTATTAACCCAGTATCCCTTTGTTTATTTACTCTTTCATGGAGTTGCAAAATTACCGTAGTCTCCCGTAGACTGGCATAAGTAATCGTGGATCATGGTAGTTTTCCTAGTAGCCTTGGTCAGTTAAGATTGTATCCGAATTACATGTATGTTGGATGTGTCGCATACCTATTGGGCTTTACCTCATATCGATCATTTTGTTTATGTATGTCATCAATGTCTTACTAGATTCCCAAACCGTTAATGGTGAACTGTCTAAAACCTAAGATCGGATATAGAAAGGGCCCCGTAACCTACGCAACATTTTTGTTTTACATGGTTATATTCTTGCCTGTTACCTAAAAATAAACACCATTTACAGCAAAATTGTAACAGTCGATGTTTAATGCAGGTTTTATTGGAAAATTATTTATATGTAACCTGAAACTGAGGCATGTTGTAGAAAAAATATATATAAAAGAATACAGATTATCACATAGCACTAGCAAACGGCTTTTCCACAAAAAATGATAAAATTAAAAAGGAAACGTAAAACAAAAATATATCAAACGTCGCTTCAGTACTTCGTCGAGCATATGCAGGGTGTTCTGTTTAACCGGAGACTTAAAATAACTCGAAAGCTACACATGGGTTCAAAAAAAGTTATAATTCCAATTTGTTTTTCTCGGATGGTGACATCCAATCATATCCTTTCTCGAACCCTCACCCCACCCCGTGCGTGAGTGGAAGGGGGGGGGGGGGGGCAACTTCGAAATCTTCAATAGGAACCTCAGTTTTTTTATTGCACATTAAGATTCTACGACAATTTTACATACGTTTCGTCTGAAGCATTTTCTTTGTTTCGCCACAGATGGCACTGTAGTCCGAGGAATACAAATGGGTGCATAATCGTAATGTACAACATGCTACTCAATGGCCCTTGAATATCCGATGGCACGTTGGCTCCAACCTCCGTGCTGCGAGGGTAGAACAGGTCAGCATTTCAACTACGTCGTGCAGTCATCAAGAGTACGCGAGTGGGCCTTCGGCTCCGAAAGCTCACATCAATGATGTTTCGTTGAACTGTTCGCACGCTGACACTTGTTGATGGCCCAGAATCGAAATCTGCAGCAATTTGAGGAAGGCTTTCACTTCCGTCACGCTGAACCATTCTGTCGTTGGCCCTGTTCTTGCAGGATCTTTTTCAGCCCGCAGCGATGTCGGAGGTTTGATGTTTTACCGGTTTCCTGATAATTACGGTGTACACACAATATAGGCCATTCGGATACGTTTGAACATGTCCAAGTGGCAGTTTTTGGGACACATACTAGTTAGCTACATGTTGGCATTACTTATCAAGAACCTGTAAACATATATAAAATGCTGCTGTTAATTTACAGTATTACCATATCCAAAACGTCTGTGCTATTTATCAAAAATAGGTCAGCTTCATCAGAAAAACACACACACACACACACGCGATATACCGCCGGAAAAAATTAGTACATATGGAGTGACAACATAGATTTTAATCCGATGGCGGCATATGCGACCTGGGGAATAGTAGATGTACTGATAATGCTTTCACCGTCGTCCGACAACAGAAAGTGTAGCAGTATAGCTACCAGAGATCCATCTGTGTCTACCCTTTAATAGGGAATGTTCACAGCCAGAAGGCTTAGTGTCGAGCATGCATGGCATAACGTAACCCAGGACAGTATTCGCCATCTGTGCAATCGACTGGATGCCAGAGTCAGCACCTGTAGTGCCATTCGTGGAGGCTACACCACGTATTATTATGAGTGCTTCAGCATAGGTCGCCGGCCGCTGTGGTACAGCGGTTTTAGGCGCTTCAGTCCGGAACCACGCAGCTGCTACGGTCGCAGGTTCGAATCCTGTGTGATGTCCTTAGGTTAGTCAGGTTTAGGTAGTTCTAAGTCTAGGGGACTGATGACCTCCGATGTTAACTCCCATAGTGCTTAGAGTCTTTTGAACCAGCATACGTCGACATACGGTGCCTCAAAACCACTTGTGTAATAATTTCACGTACTCCACATGCACTGTTGCATCAATAAACCTTGAGTTAATTGGAAACCTCTAAAAGTGTTTACTAATTTTTCTTCCGGCAGTGTATCTAGATCTACGAATCACAACCAAGTATATACTAACAATTAAAAAGAAATAGAAAATCAGTGTATTAGTCGCAGTCCCACAGATATTGGTCATATTCAAACAACATTGTGACAATTTTGTTCGCATATGTGTGTGTGTGTGTGTGTGTGTGTGTGTGTGTGTGTGTGTGTGTGTGTGTGTGTTTTGGTGAAGATACTGTGGCAAGTTACTGCTGACAAAGCATCTCGCCACTGTCCTGCCCCTGCATCTGTGAGGCGGAGGGTACTTCTCGTATAGCCGGCCTGAGTGGCCGATCGGTTCTAGGCGATTCAGTCTGGAACCGCGCGACTGTTACGGTCGCAGGTTCTCATCCTGCCTCGGGCATGAATGTGTGTGATGTCCTTAGGTTAGTTAGGTTTAAGTAGTTCTAAGTTTTAGGGGACTGATGACCTCAGATGTTAAGTCTCATAGTGCTCAGAGCCATTTGAACCATTTTTTTACTTCTGGCATCTGTAACGGATCCTCCCTTCCCTGTTACTCTCGCGTATGGAGCGTGGGTAGAATGATAATTTGTAAGCCTCTGTCTAGCTCTGTTTTCTCAAATTTTATCGTCGTGGTCATTTCGCGAGATGGATGTGGGAGGAAGTAATATGTTGTCCGACTCTTCCTGGAAAGCGCTATCTCGAAATTTCCGTAGCAAATCTCTACGTGATGCACAACGCTTCTCTTGTAATGTCTGACACTGGAGTCTGTAGAGTATCTCTGTAATTCTCTCGCGCAGACTAAGCACTCCCGTGGAGAAACGTGCCACTCTTCGTTGTAACTTCTCTATGTCTACTATCAGTCCAACCTGCTAAGAATCGCAAATAAACAAACAATACTCAAGAATCGGTCGAACAAACGTCTTGCACGCCACTTCCTCCGTGGATGAGTTACATTTCCTTCAGATTCTTCCTATGAATCTCAGTTTGGCACATGCTTTTCCTATTGTTTTTTTATGTGCTCATTCCACCTAAAGTCGCTCTGGAGTGTTGCTCCTAGATGTTTTACAGTTGATACTGTTTCCAGCAGTTTGTCTTCAATAGAGTCGTTGCGCAGTAGTGGATTTCTTTACCTGTATATGCGCAATATGGTACATTTATTTATGTTCAGGCTCAACTGCCACAGTGTGCGTCAACCATCAATACTCTGAACTTGAGTCTTCGATTACGATGAGTTAAGAGCGGCATATTGCGTTCTATCTGCAAGGACGTCTTGAGCAAAATCTGGTTCGATACTCGGTAATCTCGTTTTTTGTTTTTTCTCTCTGAACATCAGTGCGGGACGGTGTCAAATGCCTTTCTGAAGTGAAGGTACACAGTACCATCCTGAGCACCATTGTCTACAGTGCTATGAATCTCCTGGAGGAACAGAGCGAGCTGAGTTTTGCAACATCTCTGCTCACATTATCCATGTTGATCTTAATAGAGGAGATTTTCGTTCTCCAAAAACGACATAATTTTTGAATATAAAATCTGTTTCGTAATTCTACAACAGATTGACTTCAAAGATATCCATATATATATTATAAAAAAGGATGTACGTATGTATGAACACTGATCAGCTGGAATGTTATGACTACCTGCCTAATAGCCGGCATGTCCACATTTGGCACGGATAACAGCGGCGATGCGTCTTGGCATGGGAGCAATGAGGCCTTGGTAGGTCGCTGGAGAGAGCTGGTACCACATCTGCACACACAAGACATTTAATCCCCGTACATTCCGGGGAGGGGGTCGATGAGCTCTGACGCCACATTCAATTACATCCCAGATGTGTTCGATCGGGTTCAGGGAAGTTGGGGGGTCAGCACATCAACTAGAACTCGCCACTGTGTTCCTCGAACCACTCCATCAAATTCCTGGGCTAGTGACATGGTACATTATCTTGCTGCAAAATTCCACTGTCATCGTCATGAAGGGGTGTACGTGGCCTGCAACCTGTGTACGATACCCCTTGGTCGTCATGATGCCTTGAAAGAACTTCATTGGACCCTTGGATGCCCTCGTGAAAGTTCCCCATAGCCTCCACAAACTTGTCTCCGTCCTGCAGCACAGGTATCAAGGAGCTGTTCTCCTGAAAGACGACGGATTCGCGCCATCCCTTCAGCACGATAAAGAAGTATCGGCATTCATCAGACCATGCAAAGATCTGCCACTGCGCCAATGCTCAGTGTCGATGATCACGTGCCGAATTCAGTCGTAGTTGCCGATGTCTTGGTGATAAAGTTGGCACATGCATGGGTCGTCAGCTGCGGAGGCCTGTTAGGAGTGTTCAGTGCACTGTGTGTTCAGACACACTTATACTCCACCCAGCATTAGAGTCTGATGTTAGTTCCGCCACAGTTCGCCGGCTGTCCTGTTTTACCACTCTGCCCGGCCTATGACATCCGATATGTATAATGAAGGGTGGCCACCCAACCCCACGACATCTGAACGTGGTTGCACCTCGGTTTCACCACGTATTGAAGACACTCACTGCAGCAGTTCTCGAACACCGGATAAGTCTTTCAGTTTTCGAAATGCTCGTGCCGAGCCTCCGGGATGTCACAATCTGCCCTCGGTCAAACTCAGATAGATCGGGCGCCTTGATCATTCTACACACGGACAGCACGCTCACTGATGTTACGTGCACCGTGAGTGCGCTTTACTAGCAGTTATTCCTCGCCAGGTGACGCTGATATTGCCTGGACGGGTTGATACAGATAGTACGTCGGTATTCATATGTTCTGGCTGAGCAGTGTATTATGTAAGTTCCACTTCACTTCCTAAACCACTGACCAATTTTTACAAAACGTAGTACACATATCATTTACTGTCTAGAGAGAATCACTGTTGGGGTAAGAAACACCTACGTATCAAAGGGGCGGAGGTTGGGGGCGAAAAAGTAGTGAAGCCCACGACGTGCGAATTCATAGACTTCCTTCGTTCAGTATTTGAGAATAAGAGCACTTAGTGACTTGTGACATACTTTGCACGTAATATCAAAGCTTTCAGAAATTTTTTCTTGCGAGCAACCCACACTAACTTACGAAAGGAAAAACTTTATCGCTTACTACATTTTCTCTGTCTTTTCAGTAAAACTGTCGCATCATTCATGATGTTTTAATTTATTCCTTCTTCACTACTGACTGTATTCACAACATATTTTGTAGATAGTATTCACATATACCGCTGGATGCAACTGCAAATTCATATCATTGTAGGCAAGTAGTTCCGGCGATGTGGCTTCATAAACACTGAGATGCACGAAGACTTGCGGCATCATTCATGACGTTTAAATTTATTCTCTGCTGCTAACGCCATTCACAGAAAATTTCGTAGACAGTATCCCTATATACCGCTGAATGTACCTAAAAATATATACCATTGTATGACACCATAGTTCAGGAGGTATGACGTCATGAACTCCGAGATACGTGAAAAGCTGCCTCATCACCCTCGATATTTCAATGTATTACCGTCTTCACTACTAAACATTTCGCAACACATTTCGCTGACTGTATAAAAAATATATTATTGAATATACATGCAAAATTGCATAACTGTGTGACACATTGTTCAGAAGACAACACATCATAGAGATTGTTATGCCTGAAATCTAAACTGCAGGACGAAATTTGCTACAGGTCAAATATGTGTACAAAAATGTGTAAAATATATTAAAAACATTTGAAATATATGTGACATTTGTGTACTCTCGTAAAGCCATGGGTAAAAATCTTAATTTAAACCCCACAATCGGCTACAACCAAATGTCCAAATGTGCTACACACATTATTATCTGCAAAGAAATGCTGTGGGGGTAAGAACCAGACACCTCCTACTTGGATAGGGTGATAAAATGGGGAGAGAAGAGGGAAACGAAGAGACAGACAGGCAGAGAGTGGGGAGGAGGATCTGCACAAAGATATGAGAGTGGAGGAGGAGGGGAAAAGAGCAAGAGAAAGGGCAGAGGATGAGATGAACAGAGGGAGGGGAAGGAGGAAATGGACAGAGGACGGAAGGAGGAGGAGATGACAAAGAGAGGAGGAAGGAGGAGTGTGTGTGTGTGTGTGTGTGTGTGTGTGTGAATTCCTAAGGACCAAACTGCTCAGGTCATCGGCCCCTAGACTTACACATTACTTAAACTAAATTATACTAAGAACAACACACACACTTATGCCCTAGGGAGGACTCGAACCTCCAGCGGGAGGGTCCGCGCAATCCGTGATTTGGCACCTCAAACCGCATGGCCACTCCACGAGGCGAGCAAGAGCTGTACTGAGAGAAGGAGGAAATCTGAAAAAGGGAAGAGGAGGTGGAAAGAGAGAGAGACAGGAGGAGGACCGAAAAAGACACAGAGAGAGGAAAGAAAAAATAGACAGAGAGGAGGAGGAAGAGATAAAGGGTATGAGGAGTAGACAGAGGGGCAGGAGGGGATGGACTCGGATAGAGAGTGGAGGGGGGATAGTGGAGAGCGACTGGTCACGAAAGCTGACAATGGCTGGGAGAGCGATGTGCTGACCACATGCTCCTTCGTATCCGCATCCAGTGACACCTGCGGTCTGTGTATGATACGGCGGCCGGATGGTACCGTCGAGCCTTCAAGCCCTGTGCAGACGGTGTTTGTTTTGGGTAGTAGAAATGGACAGAAGGGGGAAGACGGAGATGGACAGAAGAGGAGGGAGTAGCAGATGGACAGAGAGAAGGAACATAGGAAATAGGTAGTGGGGGCAGGAGAAGGTGAATAGAGAGAGGGAGGAGAAGGAGATGGACAGAGAGAGGGGAGGGGGGCGGAGACGATGGAAAAACCGAGGAAGATGGACTAGATGCGCTAATAGTTCTTGGAAACAGAAATGATGTGAGATTTTTTCGGGTGCTAGGTTGGTCCAGCGATCTGCTGCAAGAAGGGGAGCCAGCCCTTTCGTACAGTCTCTGTAGAATCTTATGGGTATCTCATGGTCCTAATACCTTCCCACTACTAAGCGATTGTAGTTGCTTTCCTGCTCCGCCATGGGTTATCTCAGGGACCGTGTCACGATATTATGCGGTGAAACAATTTCAGAAGACCGAATTAGTATTTCGGTCTTCTCTTTTTCGGTGCCAGTATGGTCACTGAGTGAATGCGTAGAGTATTTCGAACCGCTTACTGATTTTATGTAAGACAGAAACCTATCAGAGTTTTCACTCAGATCGGTTGACAAAACTGTGCTTTCTAAGTCATTGAAGGCCTCTTTTTATGCTCTCCTGACTCTCATTTTGGCTTCATTCAGCTTTTGTTTGTCAGCTAGGTTTTGACTTATATTGAAACTGTGATGTAGCTCTCTTCACTTACGTAACAGTTTTATAACACAGCTATTAAACCACAGCGTGTCTTTCCCATCCCTTAAGTTCTTGTTCGGAACACATTTGACTAAGGCGTACTGAACGATGATTTTGAACTATTTTCCAAGTGTGCTCCACATCTTTACCCTCAGCACTGAATATTTGTTGCTGACTACTTAAGTACTGTGTAGCTTGTATTCTGTCACTCTTGTTAAGCAAAAATGTTCTCCAACCTTTCTCAACATTCCTTACAGAAACCATAGTTATAGTTGCTACCACAGCTTAATGATCACTCATACCTTCCTCTAGGTAAATTGATTCGATAAGTTCAGGTCTGTTCGTTCCCAGGAAGTCTAAGATGTTACCTTCACGAGTCAGTTCTTTAATTATCTGCTCGAAATAATTTTTGTCACGCGAATCCCTGTCTCTGGTACCAGTTTTGATGGCATGACTCTCCCAATCTGTAACTGGCAAGTTGAAGTCACTCAGTACAACTGGCATGATCAGGAAAATTACTACCGATGTTCTGCAAGTTCTTTCTGAAGCGCTCTGCCGCTACGATTCCTGACAAAGCGGTCTATGAAAGTATCTTATTAGTATTTTTGACCTACCTTTCATGCTTAACTTTACAGAGCATGTATGCCACACGCGCGTGTGATGCCATAGGTACGGTACCACGGTACACGTATACGTTCCAAAAGTGGCCCAGAAGTCCCAGAGGCCTACTGCTGACGTTAAACCATGTCTTCCTCTTTGGAACATTGGGAAGACATGGATTAATACATGTGGATTAGTACTGGATGCCGATCGAAGAAATGGTCCAAGCTACGTCTACATTCATAAAGCCTAAGTGTATATGAGACGCCCATAATCAAATATTTTAATAATATAAGTCTTAATACTGGCAATAGAAGCACAATATTATGCCGGGAAGCTACGTGATGATAGTTCAAAAATTCATTAGTCTGTTAGTTTTATTAGCGAATTTCGTCTTTTACGCCGATCTTCATCTCCCAGAAACAAGACTAAAGTTTAACAGCCATGAATATTTGATGTTCCGCAGCTTTAAGGTATTTGTTAAACAACGTCTTCTAAACACCATGAGCTGGAATTGAAATGTTTGCCAAACTGGTATTCAGGTGTGTAACCCATGATTTGTTGCATCTCATACTGAGGAAGAAGCAAATGTACGTACAGCAGTTTCTGCAACATGGCAACTGTATAAATAAATATAAGTCTACTTACGTTATATACGTCTATAGCAACGAAAAGCTTGTCGCCTAATACGATAGGATATGAAATCCGTCCTATCATACAGTATGCAGGTTGTCGTGTGTTACTGCCATCAAATCTTAGGCCGTACCAATTCTTGATCACATGAGACGTAACAGTCATAGAGTGGGAATATGGAACGACAGATCAGGGAGTTTACATTATCTGTCTTCTGTTATTTCTAGGATCATATTTCTATCATCTGTGACATACGTTCATACAAGCAAAATACAATTTTTGGACAGTTGGTATATGAGGGTATAAAAAAAGCATAAAATTGCAAGCTAATATAATATATCACGTCAAATTAGACAATTTCACACTCTGGATATGGGGAGTCTACAAACCGAACGTATTTGATGGAAACACTGTTGAAATTTTGTATCTGCTCGTTCATCAAGTGTATTTTCTAGTTATTTCGTCATATGGATGATTATTTCAATTTCTTCTAGAATATTTAATAATCTGCCTTTATTTGCTTTATGAAGAAGAGTGATCTTAGATCGTTCTGTGTTCTAAAGCCAGTTTGCAGGCTCATATTTCGATACAACTTATTTTTTCGGAAATGTGAACCAAGTAAGGTAGTATAAACTTATCTTTATCTACTTGCTCGCTCTTTCGTAAAGTAATCTCATCCCTGTTCTTAGTGTGCTTTTTCTGCTTTTTTGTATATAATTTTACAATTAGTTTTGGATCATAACCACTGGTAAATGCTACCTTCTCTAGTGTATGTAATTGTGCATTAATCTTCGCCTCGCTTGAAGGGCATTTGATTAACCAATCGTTGAGTGGAAATATGACTCTTTATGGGATGATGGATGGTATGAACAGCTCTGAATTACGCAGTCAGATGTAGTGGGTTCCCGGAATATGTTGAAAGGGTCGTATCCCCCTCTTTTTACCTGTGATGTTAAGGAAGTTAACGCTGGGGAAGAGGGCATCAAAACTGTGGCTATGAGGCAGAACTAGTTACGAAATTGTGCAGAAAGAACAGAGAGAACATAATAAGAATAGACGTGAAGTCTCATTACAAAAGAGCGAACAAGTAGATAAAGATAAGTTTATAATATTCTCGCATTGAGGCCATATTTCTGACCAAATAAGTCGTTTTTTTTTTTCAAAAAACTACGCTGCAAATTGGCTTCAGGACAAAGAACAACGTAGAATCACTTGGTATATGCAATCCAGACAAGAGCCAAAAACATATCATGTCATGTGTATATTAAATGACATGTAGTGAATGTGATGAACTTTTTGTTCGGGAAACAAAGAGAAACCGCAAAACGAGATTTAGAGAACATACTAATTCTAGTGAAGCTAAACCCTTTGCAATAAGTGCTCATTTAAGAGAATACAAGCATTCTGCTAATGGCAACAATAAAACATCACCTTTCTTCAAAAGTAAATAAAGGTAGATTATTAAATATCTTAGAAAAATATCAAATAATCATCCATAAGACGAAACAACCGGATATCATATAACGAATAGAGTTAACATAACAAGATGTATATACAAATTTCAATTGTGTTTTAACCAAATAAGTTCAGTTCGGAGTCTCTCCATTTCCAGCATGTAAACTATTCTAAGTTGATGTGATATGATGGATTATTTTGTAATTTTATGCCTTTTGTATATTCTACCCTCATATACCAACTGCCCAAATATTTTGTTTTACATATATGGATGCATAAATATGATCTTAGAAACATGAAAGTGCAGGTAACGTAGACTATTTCACCTGTCAGTTCCATGTTTACTCTATATGACTCTTATGTCAGGAGTGATCAAGAAATGTGACTGCTTAATATTTGACAGTGGTAACATGCATGACACCTGTGTTCAATGTGATAGGACGCATTTCTTATCGTTTCGTATTAACTGACACTCATGTCATTACTATACAGATACACAATGCAAGTAGACCTACATTTCTGCTATTACATATACAGTTGCTGCAGAACTTGATGTATGTACATTTTTCCCCTCTGTATCAGAATGCACAGACTATAGGCTACACACCCGAAATCCGGTCTGCCAAACAAATATTTCAAGTGCAGCTCATAGTATTTAGAAAATTTCATTTAATACACTCCTGGAAATTGAAATAAGAACACCGTGAAATCATTGTCCCAGGAAGGGGAAACTTTATTGACACATTCCTGGGGTCAGATACATCACATGATCACAATGACAGAACCACAGGCACATAGACACAGGCAACAGAGCATGCACAATGTCGGCACTAGTACAGTGTATATCCACCTTTCGCAGCGATGCAGGCTGCTATTCTCCCATGGAGACGATCGTAGAGATGCTGGATGTAGTCCTGTGGAACGGCTTGCCATGCCATTTCCACCTGGCGCCTCAGTTGGACCAGCGTTCGTGCTGGACGTGCAGACCGCGTGAGACGACGCTTCATCCAGTCCCAAACATGCTCAATGGGGGACAGATCCGGAGATCTTGCTGGCCAGGGTAGTTGACTTACACCTTCTAGAGCACGGTGGGTGGCACGGGATACATGCGGACGTGCATTGTCCTGCTGGAACAGCAAGTTCCCTTGCCAGTCTAGGAATGGTAGAACGATGGGTTCGATGACGGTTTGGATGTACCGTGCACTATTCAGTGTCCCCTCGACGATCACCAGAGGTGTACGGCCAGTGTCCGGAGCAAGTATGGTGGGTCTGACACACCGGTGTCAATGTGTTCTTTTTTCTATTTCCAGGAGTGTAATAAGAATATTCAGTATTGAGTACCATACGATAGTTCTGAGACACAGACAGGAATTTTTACTTGCTCATTACGTTTCAAGAAATTTTCCATCTTTAATGATCCCACGGTTGTCAGCAAGTGATAAATGGAACCCTCTTCTGTAGCGGCACAAAAGCGTGGTGCCTGCGCCGTCACCCTCGGGCTCGACGACGCTTCAAGCAGCAAGATGTCGACACAGGCGAATAAAAGCCCACAGCTCAGACGTTTATGTGACACGTAAGGCAGTCGCGGATACAGAAAACCCTTAAGGAGCGGGCGCTAAAGATATCTTGAGCTACCTTTACTTTTACCGCAATAAAAAATAATCAAGTCCCATGCTAAGTGTAAGAAAATTTTATTTAAACTGATTATACACATATACAAGACAATGCCAACTTACGATATAAAAAAGTTACAATTGTGGTTCTCTTCCTTAAATGATGAATTCTATGTGCTTATTCTTCCTAGCAAATTGGTTAATTATATCGTCAATAGGACAATCAATGTCAGGGTGAGTGTTCAACAGAGCTAAGCCATTAAGTCGATCCTCCTTCACTGTCGACATCAGCCATGTGTTTGTACGCCGCAATGTTGAAAAAATTATTTCTATCGTAGCAATAGATGCAGGTAGACACGATAATGTTTTGTACAGCGAGGGCAAAGTAGGACAGTCAGATTTAGGCCAAACAGACAACGCTTGCATAACAGAATCGCGATCATTAAGGATGTTTATGTTCGTTTGCTTGTATTGAAGACTCTCTCCCATTAGTCTCTTTTTAGTCACAAAGAGTGATTCTTCTTCAAAGAACGGTAGTTCAGTTAAGCACTGATTCAGTTTATGTGCCAGATCATTACCGTCATGTTTCAGTAGTTGTGAGGGAAAAAGTATGTTGAATCTTAAATGAAAAATGTTTTCTTCCTCAAAACGTTCTCTTATGTCAGTCGTAACGTGGTGCAGTGTTGGAAGAAAACCAATTCTTTTCCAATATCTCATAGCATCATTATTATGATCGCAGTTTTCCTTGTGTCTATCACTGCCTGTAAGAAGAGGAACACTCATCTCCACGTCTAACTCTTCGATAACTGCCTTCTTCTCTTCAACAATACGAGCAAAATTGCTATCAGCGTTAGCTCTCATCCTGTCGTAAAACTTGAGCGTCGAATCTAATTTTGCTTTTGCCATTGCGAAATTCAGGCTAGGGTCTTGTAAGATTTTGCTGACTCGATGTGTTATGCTCATGTCACTCAGTGTAGGCAGAGTAATAATATACTAGCAATTAGAGAGAGCTCGAAGAAGAATATTGGCTTTGGCAGCAGTTGTACTATCCCTACAACACTGTTTTTCTTTCAGAAATTTGCAGGCTGTTCCGAGATCAGCTGCGAATCGAATAACAACATCATGATGCTCAGCCCATCTCTTTTGACAATGTGACTTCAGCGAGTGTTTTAGGTGACTCTTCAATGTTGCGAACCGCTTGCAAGACGCTGTAAAGGACGATACTACTTCTTCAATCCCCCCCATGAACCATGGCCCTTGCCGTTGGTGGGGAGGCTTGCGTGCCTCAGCGATACAGATAGCCGTACCGTAGGTGCAACCACAACGGATGGGTATCTGTTGAGAGGCCAGACAAACGTGTGGTTCCTGAAGAGGGGCAGCAGCCTTTTCAGTGGTTGCAGGGGCAACAGTCTGGATGATTGACTGATCTGGCCTTGTAACACTAACCAAAACGGCCTTTCTGTGCCTGTACTGCGAACGGCTGAAAGCAAGGGGAAACTACAGCCGTAATTTTTCCCGAGGGCATGCAGCTTTACTGTATGGTTAAATGATGATGACGTCCTCTTGGGTAAAATATTCCGGAGGTAAAATAGTCCCCCATTCGGATCTCCGGGCGGGGACTACTCAAGAGGATGTCGTTATTAGGAGAAAGAAAACTTGCGTTCTACGGTTCGGAGCGTTGAATGTGAGATCCCTTAATCTGGCAGGTAGGATAGAAAATTTAAAAAGGGAAATGGATAGGTTAATGGTAGATATAGTGGGAATTAGTGAAGTTCGGTGGCAGGAGGAACAAGACTTCTGGTCAGGTGACTACAGGGTAATAAACACAAAATCAAATAAGAGTAATGCAGGAGCAGATTAAATAATTAATAAAAAAATAGGAATGCGGGTAAGCCACTACAAACAGCATAATGAACGCATTATTGTGGCCAAGATAGATACGAAGCCCACACCTACTACAGTAGTACAAGTTTATATGCCAACTAGCTCTGCAGATGACGAAGAAATTGAAGAAATGTATGATGAAATAAAAGAAATTATTCAGATAGTGAAGGGAGACGAAAATTTAATAGTCATCGGTTACTGGAATTCGTTAGTAGGAAAATGGAGGTACGAAACGTAGTAGGTGAATATGGATTGGGGGTAAGAAACGAAAGAGGAAGCCGCCTCTGGCAATCCATCGGTCACCGAATCTGTTGTTGAGAAGCGTACGAACACTTGGACTGAAACGTGCAGGAGCTCCATCGTGCACGAACTACATGTTGTGTCGAACTTGTAAAGGCACATGTTCTAGCAGCACAGGTAGAGTATCCCGTATGAAATCATGATAACGTGCTCCATTGAGCGAAGGTGGAATAACATACTGACCAAACTAAAATGAGCTCTAACATGGAAATTAGGCGTTTCCGGACACATGTCCACATAACATCTTTTCTTTATTTGAGTGTGAGGAATGTTTCCTGAAAGTTTGGCAGTACCTTTTTGTAACACCCAGTATATATGGATCGGTTGTTTCGCTGCCAGAATGTTCGCTTCCAGACTTTTATGGAGTGTGAACAAATACCTACTGTGAAAGCGACAAGTCAATATGTGCCTTACGACGTTTAATATAAGAGTGAGTTTCCAATGATGACGCCATCTGGCAATTTATCTGTGCGGAACACAGATTTCGTTCCTTTCTAGTGCATTAGTTAGAGAGCCTTTATAGTGACAATGCGTTTTTAGGAATCTTCTCGAAAATCACTATTACCGGAGATATACGCATACCTAGCATTTCCCATACCTAGCTCGTATTACGAGTTCGGTATGGGAAACTATTGTTACGTTATTAGTAAACATATTGTTACGCTTCTCATAACAATCTTTTTACTGAGAAATTACTATGAATTACTATTATTAATACTTCAAAATCAACTGATCATTCTCACTGTTGACTAATCTTCACACTTGCACTTGCTGCAACTAACACCTTTTACTTATTCATTCTTCAGTCTTGGTATTTCTGATTCTGAATGTAAACTAGCTTCCTATTCGACGAATAGTCCATATTTACAACGCTACGTATCGAAGGTTCTCTGTAGAAGAAAACAGTAGAATATTCACGACTTTTCTCGAACAAATGCCAAACAGAATAACGTATCGAGATCGTTAGAAGGGCCGCGACTTTCCTCGTAGGTATGTGTTAGCTATCTGTGTGCCAGAGAGAAACGTATAAAGTACGATGACGCGGACGCGTGTGCTACATAACTCGATTCATTCGAATCAACTGACGAAAGAAACGGACGAATAGCGTGCAGGCTCACTGGCGGGGGTGGCGCGGGTGGCAATGCTGATGGCACCCCAAGGGGAAGGGGAGCTCGCCCCCCGAGCGCCCCCACATGTATCCACCACTGTTATAAAGTGGGTTAATGACGTCACATTGCTACCAAATTTCACTAAAATTCTGCCCAGTGCCATCGTGGACGTATGACAAGATCGAAAGGTCGTCGCACCCGCTCTCACCCACATTTCACCCCTTCTTTTGACGCTTCTGCGATGGAGATTAGAACCGCGACCTTTATCGCTGATGTCACGCGCTTTTCTTATGAGTGACACAGGGAAACATTCCAGACACACCGAGTCTAAGAATCGGCATGAATAAGCCGCAGGTTGTGGCATAAGGAGCCTCTATGAAATCATCGCATCACAGGGTGTCATGCTTTGCACTATTACAGAGAAGGTCTGTACGCACCTTTGAACGAAATTTCAAAAGCCTCGCAATGGGTCGGAATTACGGGATTTCGAAAAAGTTATCCTTTAATTCTGTTGCGCAGTGTAGTTACACAATACAAATGAGTCAAGATTAATGTAAGATGCCTGCAGCATTTATTGCATAAATAAACCTGATTTGCACCGACGTCTTCGCCAGCTTCGACAAGATTACAAGGAATCTATCTGTTACTGAAACCAGTTTCTGAGTTGTTACTGACACAGCTGATTTAAAATTCCCTGGGAATTTAAGCTTGCAGCTCCTGTACCACACATCTGTCGCATGGAATAAACGTTGACGTCTGTTGGCATGTGTTTTGTGTTCTTTGCACACAGGCTGCTTCCTCCAGGTATGTGAAACACACAAGAGCTCCGATTTCCAATTCGCAACACTGATTTGCACCTCAAACGCACAGATCTGCATGCTTCTACCTACAAAATTTGAATGTATAGCCGTTAGGTTTTAAGATCAGACTTATACTGAAAATGACATATTATAAAATAATAAAAACCGTTTCAGGTGCCATATTTTTCGATTGATTTAATTTCAAACATCTTTTGAACTCACGTACTGATGTCAGTGCATAACATAAAAAGTCATGCTATTTCGGCCAAGCAGACATACATTGTCACATTCTACCTGTTTTGAGTTTCTTCTAAATGCATTCCACTATAAAGGAATCATCAGAAATGAATTGTGATTTAGCCCATAGTTATGTATAATAAACTAGTTGAAAATGGAAAATAAGTATACTGGAACACTGATGTTGCATGAATGAAGGTTCATTCACGTCTCGCGCAAGTTGTGTACCTCTTTATCACAATCATAGGATCACATATTCATAGACAGATTGTTCTAGATAACAGTTTTTGTTTCGTGTACAGCTAACACTAACAATAAGGCAGTGCATAGAGACGATAGCATATCCGAGAGCGCTAATGCGCTGCTTCGTGGACTCGGGTATGCTCGACGGCCCTGGATCGAATTCACTCGGCGGATTAACGACGAGGGCCGGTGTGTTGGCCAGCCTGGAAATGATTTTTAGGCGGTTTTTCACATCCCACCAGGTGAATACTGGGCAGGTCCTCACGTTCCGTCTGAGTTACATGACTCGGAGACATTTGAAACACGTTTGCACTATTTCATGGTTTACACTAGACACAGACAGCTGGGGTACACTGAGTCCGTCCCAGGGGGTCCGGGTTGGCGGCAGAAAGGGCATACGGCCACCCCGACAAATTAACCTTGCCAAATCCGTTGTAACCACGCCGACTCTGCGAAAACTGCGAGACAAAGTCGTAAGAAGAAGAAGAAGGAAAGAAGAGATGATTGCAAATGAATCAGATGTTAAGGTAATTCAGGCTCGATCACATGTTCTCCCATCATGGCATGCGTATGTTCAATGGGAAAAGAAGAAAGCCAAATTACGGTTTAACATCCTGTCGATGAAAAGGTCATTATAGACGGAGTGCAAGCTCAGATGGCTATGCTGTTTCAAAGAAAACCTCCTACCAATAATTTTAAGTGATTTAGGGAAACAGAAAATAGCGGATAGCCAGATGGGGATTTGAACCAACATCTTCCTGAACAGGAGTGCAGCAGCTTACAGTAGTAGGGCGTGGCAGGTATGAGAACAAAGAGCCCTTTCTTCTTGTATGGGGTCACTGGACACCTTTCCCCCTATCCTCTCATACCGTCCCTAACTCCCCTTGGTATGAGGTGAGGTCACCAAACAAAGGTACCCTTTCACAAAGAAAGGGTCTATTGTGGTTATTTTGAATATTAATAAAATTTTAAAAACTCAAAAAATTGCTTTATTCGGTGATTACTTCAATTTTCAGTCATAATAGATAACATAGAAATTACTATAAAATTTTAAAAACTGACAGAATTAATTATTAATTTCAAATGTGTTTAGGAATTGTATTATTTTTTTCTTAACACATAACAAAAAAGTAGAATAAAGTTTTCAATGGCTTGACTGATTTTGGGTCCTTAAATAACAAATCTTTTTGATATGAGGTACAAAAACAGAAAGTTGAATTCTAATATATGGTGCAGTGTCAAGCCTGTTTCTAAACTCTGTATTCATGTCGGCATAATAAGAAAATCCTGGTTCACACCAATCTGTAGTTGTAAACGGAAGTAAAACAATAATAGCTTGTTTTGGTAACATCAAATATTCTTCTAATAAATTCGCCCAGAAACTTCGTAATGGCATATCTTTGTGAGTTTGCTTTAAATCAGAATCACTCATTAAGTCCATTAGGTATTTCATAGTGTCTTACACTTAAGCCTGCTGGCTTAGTT
The DNA here is from genome assembly GCF_023897955.1 of Schistocerca gregaria. NCBI lineage: Eukaryota > Metazoa > Arthropoda > Insecta > Orthoptera > Acrididae > Schistocerca > Schistocerca gregaria. The sequence continues at coordinate 438,460,184 of NC_064931.1, read as the reverse complement.
CTTACAGAAAATTGATTTCAAACCCAGAATAATGCTCACTAATCTCTGGAAAATATTGCAGAAGAATTTGTTCAAAGTCATCTAAGTGTTCTATAAGTAGCTCAGAAACTTCATCTATTTTAAAATTATTTTCAGCCACACATTCACAAAAAGTTGAAAAGTAATTAAAATGTTTTCATGAACTGAAGAAATCCAAAATATTGATTTTCTCTCAAAAGGTGCGATTTTGTCTCATGTATTAAAAACTGTAGCACTCCTAGTCTTCAATGACAAGTTAGTTTCTTTGCACTTTGTACAAATGTCTACCATATGTGTGGGTGTTAAAAACCCTAAGGTTTCTTCAAAATTCAATACAGTATTGTACTGAGTTATTTTATGCATTAAAGAAGGCCAGTAACTCATTATGATGTCCGTAAAGCCTCAATAGTGCTTTCCTATGGATAGCTATCCCACTTCTGGATGTAGTAGAAGTTCGTCGTGTTCATTACCCATTCTGCAACACAAAATTTGCTCGAGATTTTACATAGTTTATCATTTTGACCACTTCATCCATTATGTATTTTAAACCTGTAACCTTTTCTGTTACTATAATTTTCCTACGCAAATTTAAGTGACAAATTTTTCTATAAAATTTACCATTGTGTTCATTACACATTCTGTTATTTTAGGTAAAACAGGTGCAATAGTAATAGGTTGGTAGGTTCCGCGACCTTCCCTGCTGCCTCCTTTGAAAACAGGGATCACTTTATTTTTTTTAAAACATGTCGGGAATATTCCTTCTTTCACGATTAAGTCTATGGGAAAAGTCAGAAGCTTTAACACCCACTGCAAGCAGAATTTAATTAGTCTAGTAGGATTTCCTTCTAGTCCCTGAGTATTTTTTGTTTTTTAATTGGTCTATAATTTTTACTAATTCGGGTTCATTTGTTGAGAGAAGGGACAAACTTTTTGTCTCATGAGGAATACTTTGTATATATTTTGTGTTAGGAGAGTTTTACTTTATTGATTTGCCCACTACCTCAACATAAGGTTGATATAAAATATTACTGACTTCTTTAGGGTTCTTGATTACCTTCTTACTTTTTTATAGTTATGTTCTCACTGTTGTTCGTGTCAACACCTCTTCTTTTGTGTGTGACCATGTAGTCTTTGTGATACTATTAGAAACTGTAATTTTGTTTATGTAGTAGTTAGATTTGGTTTCTTTTATCAATTTCTCAAACGATCTCTTCTTGTCTCTATAGAAATCACAGTTTGCTTGCGTTTGCTGCGTTTCAGAATGTGTAGATCACTTTCAATGCCGACAACTAACAACAGAAGAAAATTAATGCATTCAAAAAGTTATATCGGAAGGGAAAAATGTAATAAACGGGAACACAACAGAATGAGATTTTCACTCTGCAGCGGAGTGTGCGCTGATATGAAACTTTCTGGCAGATTAAAACTGTGTGCCCGACCGAGACTCGAACTCGGGACCTATGCCTAGGCATAGGTTGCAACAACGTTGCAACAACGCATTCTTTACCGCTCTGAGAGAACTGACACAGGACACAGAACAGAAAGCACGCACACGCACAAGAACCACCTCCCCATGACAAACAGAGACATAAATAAGGAACAGAAGTCATCAGAAAAAAATGGTTAAAATGGCTTTAAGCACAATGGGACTCAACTTCTGAGGTCATCAATCCCCTAGAACTTAGAACTACTTACACCTAACTAACCTAAGGACATCACACAGATCCATGCCCGAGGCAGGATTCGAACCTGCGACCGTAGCGGTCGTGCGGTTTCAGACTGAAGCGCCTAGAACCGCTCGGCCACAACGGCCGGCCAGTCCTCAGAACTCCCACTACAGTGTTCATAGCCTTCTCGCAACATGCGATACATTTCTCGCGACATACGCGAGCAGCAAGATAGCGTAATGTTTCGGATGATGAATGAAGTACGAAAGTTATGTTTTTCTGTGTATAAAAGTAACTGCAAACTGTCCAACGAACGTGAGTACACGACAAACTAAGTAACAACCTAGTACACACCAAAACTGTATCCACAACACTACCGCAATCCTAATTGTATAACGCTCACATACGTAAGTTCACGTTTTCGTATTTGTTTACTTACAGCCGCTCATACAGTTGCAGATGACATGCTGCATGCCGAGAAAAACGGCAACAAAAAAACACAGAAAATATGCCGCAAACAGCAACAACAATCTTAAACCTACGCTGTAATTCATTATGGTGTCCGGTATTATGAAAGTATTCGCAGAAAACAATGTTTAAAAAAAACAAACAGCACAAATGTAATAATGTTTCACAGTGTTTTATAACTATGATATTTTCTGAATGTTTTAGATTTAAAGAACCCACTGCTGATGGTGATATTTATCGCTGAAACTGGTTTGCAGAACAAATAAATAACTAAAGTGTTTTGCATTAAGGCGGACTCACAGTTCCCGTATTGTTGTTTTTGTACGCAAACACGGCCCAATAGAAGAGTTCTAAGATAAAATTTGGAACATGATGTGTAGGAGCCATCCTTTTCGCTGACGCTTAAGTGACACTGTTACACTCAATGAATTTAGGATCACAGTAGTCACGGAATTTTTCTCATATCTCACTTACATTGCACAATTTACGTTTCTATTTGCAGGATAACACCCTCTCGATTTTATACTGGCAGCCATACTTCTACAGTCAGTTATAAGCAAACGCATATTAATTAATACTGGAGAATAGAAGGTGTTCTGCTTAGTTTCTCTGAAATGGTGAATCTACCAATAGTCAATTTTCATTATTTCATAGCATTTATTCAGAGAGATAAGGTTGTGGGGTGCCATATTTTAATTTATGGGCTACTAATTACACCGAGCGAAGCAAACTTTCCTGTAGACAATTATCATTTCACGACATTATTGCAGCGGACTCGATCAAATAACAGAAAGCGTCTTCTGAAGGCAAATGTGAATTAAAGCAAAAATGAATATATCGGTCCTACATATCTGCTGTCCATCCAACATCATGGCTAAAAGAGTAATACACTGCTGGAAATGGAAAAAAGAACACATTGACACCGGTGTGTCAGACCCACCATACTTGCTCCGGACACTGCGAGAGGGCTGTACAAGCAATGATCACACGCACGGCACAGCGGACACACCAGGAACCGCAGTGTTGGCCGTCGCATGGCGCTAGCTGCACAGTATTTGTGCACCGCCGCCGTCAGTGTCAGCCAGTTTGCCGTGGCATACGGAGCTCCATCGCAGTCTTTAACACTGGTAGCATGCCGCGACAGCGTGGTCGTGAACCGTATGTACAGTTGACGGACTTTGAGCGAGAGCGTATAGTGGGCATGCGGGAGGCCGGGTGGACGTACCGCCGAATTGCTCAACACGTGGGGCGTGAGGTCTCCACAGTACATCGATGTTGTCGCCAGTGGTCGGAGGAAGGTGCACGTGCCCGTCGACCTGGGACCGGACCGCAGCGACGCACGGATGCACGCCAAGACCGTAGGATCCTACGCAGTGCCGTAGGCGACCGCACCGCCACTTCCCAGCAAATTAGGGACACTGTTGCTCCTGGGGTATCGGCGAGGACCATTCGCAACCGTCTCCATGAAGCTGGGCTACGGTCCCGCACACCGTTAGGCCGTCTTCCGCTCACGCCCCAACATCGTGCAGCCCGCCTCCAGTGGTGTCGCGACAGGCGTGAATGGAGGGACGAATGGAGTCGTGTCGTCTTCAGCGATGAGAGTCGCTTCTGCCTTGGTGCCAATGATGGTCGTATGCGTGTTTGGCGCCGTGCAGGTGAGCGCCACAATCAGGACTGCATACGACCGAGGCACACAGGGCCAACACCCGGCATCATGGTGTGGGGAGCGATCTCCTACACTGGCCGTACACCTCTGGTGATCGTCGAGGGGACACTGAATAGTGCACGGTACATCCAAACCGTCATCGAACCCATCGTTCTACCATTCCTAGACCGGCAAAGGAACCTGCTGTTCCAACAGGACAATGCACGTCCGCATGTATCCCGTGCCACCCACCGTGCTCTAGAAGGTGTAAGTCAACTACCCTGGCCAGCAAGATCTCCGGATCTGTCCCCCATTGAGCATGTTTGGGACTGGATGAAGCGTCGTCTCACGCGGTCTGCACGTCCAGCACGAACGCTGGTCCAACTGAGGCGCCAGGTGAAAATGGCATGGCAAGCCGTTCCACAGGACTACAGCCAGCATTTCTACGATCGTCTCCATGGGAGAATAGCAGCCTGCATTGCTGCGAAAGGTGGATATACACTGTACTGGTGCCGACATTTTGCATGCTCTGTTGCCTGTGTCTATGTGCCTGTGGTTCTGTCAGTGTGATCATGTGATGTATCTGGCCCCAGGAATGTGTCAATAAAGTTTCCCCTTCCTGGGACAATGAATTCACGGTGTTCTTATTTCAATTTCCAGGAGTGTAAAATATGAAAGAACAATTATTATTGCCACTCCAACATTAATATACCTTAGTTCGGATCAGTTTATCAGCCCACTCGTTTTACATATACCGATCACAAGTGGGGCAACGAAGCTCAACTTAGCAATGCGAATGCAATGGTTTGATTAATTTTAATCAATAAAATAACACGTACTTTCTTGTTACTTAACGCCTTATTCGCGTAGATTAGTGGGCCTCACAATTTAGACGTCCGTATTCTGCAGGCTTAAGAAGTATTTTACTGGCGTATTTTAGCCAGATTTATGAAGAACGTATCAGACGCACTTTCAACAATATTGTGCTGTCGCCATAACTGTCCCTTTGCTGCGCAGAATGCTGGAAACAGGTAAAGAGAACCAAACCGATTACAGTTGTTGAGTGGGTTTGTGATGCGGTGAAACGATTTGCTGCTTTCTTCATTCTGTGCCGAAAAGACAATCGCGCCACGCAGAACAGCTGTGTTTCAGGAAAGTGCATTACAGAGACATTATTGTTGAAATATGGTGCTTATTTGTAGTATTGATTATGAAATGAGATATATACAGGCTGTTGTCACTCAGTTATTCCATGAGTAGAGGCGGGATGACATTTTGAATATCTATTTAACATGCAGGCAGGTGGGTAGGCAGCGTGAAATCACACTGTTAGATCTCATGGTTTAGCAGTTGTTCCAACAATGACGACTTCCAACCTCTACCGACCATTACTAATAAGAGGAAAAGACCAAGTTAATGGTTAGCACAGCATAATTTTCTTTCATAAAGAATATGAAATGAAAAAATTTCTAATTTGTTGGTAATCATGCACACATGAAGTTTTACGGCGCCAAGAGTGGACCGTTATGAAATCTATATTTGCCAAATTAGTATCGCCAAAATGTCGAAAAAATATCGACATATTATTGGTAATTTTTTGCAAAGCGCTTAATCACTTTATGCAGAACACCAGTTCGTCATTCGTACACCTTAGAGGATTAGGGTCTCCTTTGTAAATATTAACAAGCCTATAACTAAATTATGGTTTATTAAGAAAAAAATTTTATATCCAAACAGAGAAACATCAGAGACATATTACTTCATTTCCTATTCGTTATTTACGGAATTTTATAGAATAGAAGAAACGAGACTAACTGGTATGACGAGCAGGATGTGAAGTAAACGAACCACAATCACACTGTCGTGTACATATTGTACAGAATAGGGGTTGTCAGGGGTATATGTGCCGATATTTTCATTGGTGACTGAGGAGAATATACTGAACAAAATTAATCAATATTTTCAGGCTAATAGTTATAGCTCTTAGGAGTAGCATGTTTTTAGATTAGTTAGTACCTCATGTGGCAAGAGTAATTAATGCTTATTTTCCACTTGGCTGCAGATCAGGTGTTAAAGTATGGTGGACACAAAACGGACAATCTATGCTGATAGGCATACTACACTGAATAGTGTAGTTGCGACTGTGCAGAAACATCACATAGTAAATTATGGGCGCGTTTGCGATAAGACTGTTAGACGCAGAGAAAAAAAAAAACAACTAATACACATACTAAGGTACCGATGACCACAGGCTCTGCACTTATACACCTAACACCCCATATATTCCTTCGAGTACACACACCTATGACAAATGGTATCTGCTACTAACCCATATGCATGTACAGTAAGGAAGACATGTTACTTGGCACAAGGGGCTAGTTAGCACATACATTCTGTTTCCTGCCACCCTGAATTAGACCACTGTCATCACGCTATCGACCCACTCCACATTAAATATAGTGTGCTTGGAAGCATCACGAAAGGAGGGCTCCCTCTCATCGTTTATCTGACTGGTGAGTAAATTTTTTCTTCATAATTTGCTGTTCATTAAAAGAGAAATAATTTCTATACAAAATAAGTAAATAAACATCACGCCAGAAGAAATTCGTTATTTCCCTACAGCTGGACCACAACAGCAATCCAATCTTGGGCTAAGAAAAGGTTGTTATCGGTATTATAACTCCCCAAGAAAAGTTGATCTGAATTTTCTTCTATCGATTCCGATGACAGTGTGTCAGACACAGGGTGTTTCAAAAATGACCGGTATATTTGAAACGGCAATACAAACTAAACGAGCAGCGATACAAATACACCGTTTGTTGCAATATGCCTGGGACAACAGTACATTTTCAGGCAGACAAACTTTTCGAAATTACAGTAGTTACAATTGTCAACAACAGATGGCGCTGCGGTCTGGGAAACTCTCTAGTACGATATTTTTCCACATATCCACCATGCGTAGCAATAATATGGGGTAGTCTCTGAATGAAATTACCCGAAACCTTTGACAACGTGTCTGGCGGAATGGCTTCACAAGCAGATGAGATGTACTGCTTCAGCTGTTCAATTGTTTCTGGATTCTGGCCGTACACCTGGTCTTTCAAGTGTCCCCACAGAAAGAAGTCACAGGGGTTCAGGTCTGGCGAATAGGGAGGCCAATCCACGCCGCCTCCTGTATGTTTCGGATAGCCCAAAGCAATCACACGATCATCGAAATATTCATTCAGGAAATTAAAGACGTCGGCCGTGCGATGTGGCCGGGCACCATCTTGCATAAACCACGAGGTGTTCGCAGTGTCGTCTAAGGCAGTTTGTACCGCCACAAATTCACGAAGAATGTCCAGATAGCGTGATGCAGTAATCGTTTCGGATCTGAAAAATGGGCCAATGATTCCTTTGGAAGAAATGGCGGCCCAGACCAGTACTTTTGGAGGATGCAGGGACGATGGGACTGCAACATGGGGCTTTTCGGTTCCCCATATGCGCCAGTTCTGTTTATTGACGAAGCCGTCCAGGTAAAAATAACCTTCGTCAGTAAACCAAATGCATATCGCCGTCATCAGTCCTGTGCACTATATCGTTAGCGAATGTGTGTCGTGCAGCAATGGTAGCGGCGCTGAGGGGTTGCCGCGTTTGAATTTTGTATGGATAGAGGTGTAAACTCTGGAACATGAGACGATACGTGGACGTTGGCGTCATTTGGAGCGCAGCTGCAACACGGCGAACGGAAACCCGAGGCCGCTGTTGGATCACCTGCTGCACTAGCTGCGCGTTGCCCTCTGTGGTTTTCGTACGCGGTCGCCCTACCCTTCCAGCACGTTCATCCGTCACGTTCCCAGTCTGTTGAAATTTTTCAAACAGATCCTTCATTGTATCGCTTTTCGGTCCTTTGGTTACATTAAACCTCCGTTGAAAACTTCGTCTTGTTGCAACAACACTGTGTCCTAGGCGGTAGAATTCCAACACCAGAAAAATCCTCTGTTCTAAGGAATAAACCATATTGTCCACAGCAAACTTGCACGTTGTGAACAGCACACGCTTACAGCAGAAAGACGACGTACAGAATGGCGCACCCACAAACTGCCTTTACTTCTATATCTTTCACATCACTTGCAGCGCCATCAGTTGTTGAAAATTGTAACTACTGTAATTTCGAAAGTTTGTCCGCCTGAAAATGTACTGTTGTCCCAAGCATATTGCAACAAATGGTGTATTTCTATCGCTGCTCGTTTAGTTTTTCTTGCCGTTTCAAATATACCGGTCATTTTTGAAACACCCTGCCTAAAATGACGACAAATTGGCCTTCCTCAATGGTAGTTCAGAGGCTAAACATCCTTTCCAAGGTGATGTGATTTCACCCTACGCCTCCTATCTAGATGAAGGTGAGAGTTCTCATTTGACATTTCCCACTAATACTGGAGAACCTCAAAAGAATTCCAACAGGACACATCGAACAAGAAAAGCTATGAGTCCTCCACAAACTGAAGGCCCTCCTAATCACACTAAATCCATGTAAATGACTGTTTTGGAGAAGTACCATGCCCACCATTACCCTGGAAATTTTGTCGAAAGAGATTCTTGCGCCCATCATGAGAAGAAGGGAATAACTGCAGCTGTTCAGATGAGAATGATACAGTTTGATACAACCGAAGTAAAATTGTGCAGAAATTGGATCTATCTGTTCAAACCGACCACATTTCTGGTCGATGTAGAACACTGAACTAATTCTGTTTGAACAACTGTAGGTAGCTCTAATAAGAAGAATTTATGTTTTTGAAGGATTCATTATTTGTTCACACATGCAATTTCATAGTGATGTGTATACATTCAAGCAGGATTTGTTTTGATAAAATAAAATGTCTTTCTCGAAAATTACTGTGTTCTAAGTATCCTTTTGCATGTCAGCTTATTCCATCCTGTCCCTAGTGGTATACCAACTAATCCCACCTGGGGTTAGATGACACAGTTGCAAGCTTTTAGGGAAAGTGTTTTGGGATTACCCAGACACGTGTTCAGTTAATGGATTCTGCATGCTTTTATAGCTGAAAAGTTAAGCTATCCTCTGCATTCACATGTATCTCCTGAATTACTGAACAAAACAATATAAAATTGAAACATCGAGATCTGTGGTGTCTAGACTCAGTCTCCACTATAAATTCTCCCACTATCATCCAAGTGATTAGCATCAGAGCAGCAGGGTGCTGATCCCATCCCCACAGATGAACCTTTTGTCATCACAACAGGAGACACCTACTTTCAGCAACAGTGCAGTAAGTACTTCAAAGTGTTTCATGCTCTTGCAGCTGAAAGACTACTTGCCATGCCAGGTGCGGAGGTTGATACAGAATATTGCCAACACACTCGAGTAGACATTCCTTGTAATATTCAACAGTTTAAGTTTTTGAGGCCATGTGATGCATACCCTTAACCCATCTTTGGGTGATTCCATCATCAACAGTGTTGTCACAAGCCCACCCCGACATACTTGCATCACTCCTTCAAAGGAAGGGGCAACATTGATAATTATCATGTGTGTGTAAGTGACATATGCAGACATCAATAATAATAGTAATAATAACAGTTGGTGTGGTTGGCAGGAGAGCCAACCAGGGTTAGTAAAGGAGGCCGAAATGCACGCGTCTCAGCTCACGCAGGCTGGCGTGAGGTCTGGAACATGACAAGGGAATTAGAATTGAGAAAAACGGACGTAGCTGGTGGAATACTTAACTTTAATCCATTCATGGAGAACGTCTCTCTTTATGGTACATGATTCACAATATCAATAGTACGGATACTGGCGCCTAGCTAGGTCGTAGCAAATAACGTAGCTGAAGGCTATGCTAAACTATCGTCTCGGCAAATGAGAGCGTAGAAGTCAGTGAACCATTGCTAGTAAAGTCGGCTGTACAACTGGGGCGAGTGCTAGGAATTCTTTCTAGACCTGCCGTGAGGCGGCGCTAGGTCTGCAATCATTGATAGTGGCGAGACGCGGGTCCGAAGTATACTAACGGACCGCGGACGATTTAAAGGCTACCACCTAGCAAGTGTGGTGTCTTGGGGTGACATCACATTCCTCCCCCGCAAATCGGCGTACGGTTGTGGCATAAGGTTTCCGCCCGCCGTGGGGACGACCCCATGTTGACATGTGCGACGAGATGGGGAGCCTAACAACAAGCGAGGCTGTGCCACCCGCACCCTGCCATTCGGACCGCGGGGAGCTAGAAAACGCCTGAAAACCTGCACCAGGGTGCACGCCAACATGAGGTGTATGCGCCCGTAGAGAGACAGGAGGGACCGAAGGGTCGACCTCCATCGGGCCGGGGCACCCGACTGGCGAAGACGACATGTGGTCCGGAGCGGGCAAGAGTTCCATGTCGGAGTACAACTGGTCACGGGAAGCGATCGGCGGCACGTGACCCAGGGAGGCGCTCGGCGGTTGCAGCGACGCGTCCACTGCGGGCGTCGCCAGCGGAAGAACCGGCGGCGGCGGTGGCGGTGGTGGTGGTGGCGGCGGCGGCGGCAGCGGCGCGGCGCCATGGGGCAAAATGGAAGGCAGCGTCGGTAACACCTGGGGCTAAGGCGAGCCAGTAGATGGGTCCCCGGGGCGCTGACCGGACAGCACCGTCGCTGAAAGCACACGGCGAGCGGCAGATCCCGTGCGACTACAGAGGCGCAGCTGATTGAGATGCCGACGCACCTCACCAGAGACCCCCAAAGCCAGATACATAGCGCGTCCGAGGCAGCGAAGAATGCGCGCTTCGAGCCAACGCCGTGAACCACGGTAGTGGCGATAGTAGACAACGTCCCCTGGAGCAGAAGCAGGTGTCTGCCGCTGCACAGGAACCTGATGCGGCGGATGTAGCAAAGACATCAAGGTTCGATGAGGACGACCGTGGAGCAACTCAGCCGGCGAGTGACCATCTCGGGGCTGAGAGCGATACGAGGACAAAAAGAGCAATAACGTGTCCTCCCGAGAATGCGACTCTTTCAACTTCAACATCTGTGACTTGAAAGTCCTGACCAATCGTTCAGCGGCACCGTTTGACTGTGGCGAAAACGGCGCGGACGTCAGATGTTGAATACCATTGGCCTTGCAGAATTACTGAAATTCTGTGGACATGAATTGTGGGCCATTGTCAGAAACAATAGTCTGTGGAAGACCTTCAATGCAAAAGATAGCGGATAACGCTTGGATGGTGGCAGGAAAATTACTGAATTAATCTACCACAACCAACGATCGATCATTTCAGAAGGGACCAGCATAATCGATGTGTAAGCGTTGCCAAGGAGAAGGGGCTTTTGGCCATGGAAAGAATTTCCGCGGTGGTGCTGATTGTTGTTCGGCACACACCATGCAAGAAAAGCACATATTCGTAATCGCGGCATCGGTTCCGAACCAAGTACAGTGCTGACGAGCAAGTTGTTTCGTTCTCACTATACCCCAATGTCCCTTGTGGAGAAACTGTAAAACAGAGGACTGTAACGAACGTGGTACCACGACCCTGGACTGATCATTATCAGAACGCAACAGCAAAACACCACGTCGTACAAAAAGTCTCTCCTTGTGAGCAAAAAATCGGCGAACCAACGGGTCCCCGATCCGTGACTTTGACAAGGGCCATTGCGTAGCAACAAAACGCAGAGCGGGAGCAAGGACAGGGTCGGCAGCTGTGGCTGTAGCTACACGACGAAAATCAATGGGAAACGGTTCGACCATGTCATCAGTTTCCGCATCAATGAACATGCAAGCAAGTTTGGAGGAATCGAATGCCCTATCCTCAGCAACAGGCAAGCGGGACAACGCATCGGCGTTTCCGTGCTTAGCAGTGGGCCGATACAAGATATCGTAGCGGTACTGCGAGAGGAAAATAGACCAGCGAATGAATTTCTGCGCTGTAGGTGGAGGTACAGGCTTGGTCGGATGAAAAAGCGATGTCAAAGGTTTGTGGTCTGTGATTATGGTAAAGTGACGACCATACAAGAAATCATGAAACTTTGTAACACCAAATACGAGAGCCAATGCTTCTTTCTCGATCTGTGAATAATTTCTTTGCGCAGACGAGAGCAATTTGGACGCAAAGGCAATAGGGCGATCGTGCGATCCATCTTTGTGGGCAAGCACAGCACCGATCCCGAAATGCGATGCATCCACCATCAACAAAAGGGGCTTCTGGGGATCGAATGGCAAGTATTGGAAAGCAACGCCGATTTCAACTGGCGAAAGGAGCGTTCGCATTCCGTCGTCCAGACGAACGGAACACCTTTACGGCGTAAGCGATGAAGCGGAGCTGAAATGGAAGAGGCATGCGGAATATATTTATTATAATAGTTGATTTTTCCCAGCACACTCTGTAGCTGCTTCAAATTCTGCGGCTAAGGCAAGTATTCAATGGCACGAAGGTGCGTGGGACTGGGATGTATGCCTTGGGCAATGAGTACATGTCCCAAGTATGTCAAGTCACGAGCAAAAAACACACATTTGTCCTTCCGCAAGCGAAGACCATGTTGTCGCAAGACCTGAAATAATGTTCTGAAACTGGCCAAATGTTTTTCTTCCGTCTTTCCGGAGATCACATTATCGTCCAGATAATTAGCTGCAGTAGGGACCGACGCACAGTTTGTAGATATTGCTGAAACAATGCAGGGGCGGATGCACACCCGAATGGCAGTCGTTTGAATTGATACAACCCAAGATGCGTGTTAACCACCAAAACGCGCTGGGATTCTTCGTCCAACGGTATTTGCAAGTACGCATCTGCTAGGTCCAACTTCGAAAAATATTTACCCGGGCACAGTTTGTCAAAAAGATCTTCCGGGCGGGGTAAAGGAAAGGTGCAATCACTAGATGTGGATTCACTGTTGCCTTGAAGTCCACACAAAGCCTCAATTTTCCGCAAGGTTTTGGCAAAATTACTAAGGGTGATGCCCAGAGAGAAGCCTGCAAACGTTCAATTACACCTTGTGATTCCAAATCGTGTAATGTGTTAGCGACCTCATCACGCAATGCGTGGGGAACATTGCGCGCTCTGAAAAATTTCGGTTGCGCGTTTACTTTCAGTTCCAAATGTGCTTTATAGTTCTTAGCGCCACCGAGGCCAAGTGCAAAAATGTCTGCAAATTCTTCACATAGACGAGAAACACTGTCTGAAGGCACAGTCTGGTTCACTGACAGGACCTGATTTACTATAGATAAGTTAAACAACTGAAATAAATCGAAACCAAACAAGTTCACTGCAGAAGAAGAACGAAGGACGTAAAATGACACAAGTTTTGTTTGTCCTTTGTATGTTGCAAAAAGGCTGCACTGTCCTAACACAGGGATCTTTTGTCCTGAATAGGTGGTTAACCAAATATTTGCGGCACGCAACGGAGGTGTGCCGAGCAGTGTGTAAGTGTCTTGATTGATCAGTGAAACTGCAGCTCCTGCATCGAGCTGGAATGGTATCACTTTGCCGTTAATGTCCCAGTCTACAAAAAGTTTATTGTCCTGCTGAAGACAAGAGCGATTGTCTCGTGCAATGGGAACTGACACTGGTACATAATCACTTGCGACTTGACGGAAGTTCGGCGATGTCGACGCACACTATTTTTGGGACGAACACAGTCACTGTTAGAGATAGTGGCACTGGGCGGAGTGGAATGAACTACATGAATTTCCATGGGCGAAGTTTCGCGAGCCTGAGTATCCTTGGTTCGATTCCGATTTCGGAGCGAAGCAAAGGGCCTGGAACGGTTTTGAGCTTCCGATCTGAGCTTCTTCTGGTGAACACTCTGAACATGCCCTTTTTTATTACAATATAAGCAAATAGCTTGGCCCGACGGGCAATTCTCACGCGAATGTTTAGTAGCACACCGCGGGCATGATTTGATCACTGCAATTGCATGCCGGTGCGGCACACGTGGCTGAGAGCCTGGCGGCAGCGGCGCGACCGGGCGCGAGGGCTGTTTACTGTTCCGTGCAGCTCGCCCGGCGGGCCGGTTAACCTGACACACTGCTGGCGAAGTTTCGAATGATTCCTGAGCAAGGTCAAGTGGGTCCTGCGATCCAATATGTCCATCACTTGTTGAAGGGAGGGATTGACTTGTTTCAAAATCTGTTCCCTTATACGAACATCAGAAACGTTCTGTGCAATTGCATCACGTACCATAGTATCTGAATAAGGGAGTCCACATTGACACTCAAAAGCACAATCTCTAGTAAGGCCTTGCGAGGTTGTAACCCACTCGCGATTAGTCTGACCTGCCGTACGTTTTGTACGAAAGAAGGTATACCTTTTCGCAACTACATTGACTGATTCTTTGAAATATGCATCTAACGCAGACAAAATTTCTTCGTAGGATAGAGTTGATACGTCGCGGCGGGGAAATAATTTGACTATCACACGGTACGTCGTCACCCCGACAGAAGACAACAAATAAGGCTGCCGCTCGTTACCGTGAATTCTGTAGGCGGCGAGATGGAATCCAAATTGGCGTGACCACTCCGTCCAGCTTTCCAGTGCAGCATCAAAAGGTCGAAAAGTGGGTGCAACAGCGTTTTGTGGCTGCTTTAGCGGTGAAGCGGCTGCTGCCGCATCGTTTTGCATCGCACGTTGACCCTGGACAAGCTGTCCAAGGGCATCCAGTAGGGCCTGCGTCTGCTGATTCTGTAAGCGATAAAATTCGGACAGTACATCTGGACATTGTGGCGAAGCCATTACACAAGTAAATCAGGCAATATCGATAAGAACGGGGTTTTGCCTCGTCGCCAATGTTGTGGTTGGCGGGAGAGCCAACCAGGGTTGGTAAAGGAGGCCGAAATGCACGCGTCTCAGCTCACGCAGGCTGGCGTGAGGTCTGGAATATGACAAGGGAATTAGAATTGAGAAAAACGGACGTAGCTGGTAGAATACTTAAATTTAATCCATTCATGGAGAACGTCGCTCTTTATGGTACATGATTCACAATATCAATAGTACGGATACTGGCGCCTAGCTAGGTCGTAGCAAATAACGTAGCTGAAGACTACGCTAACTATCGTCTCGGCAAATGAGAGCGTAGAAGTCAGTGAACCATCGCCAGCAAAGTGGGCTGTACAACTGGGGCGAGTGCTAGGAATTCTTTCTAGACCTGCCGTGAGGCGGCGCTAGGTCTGCAATCATTGATAGTGGCGAGACGCGGGTCCGAAGTATACTAACGGACCGCGGCCGACTTAAAATCTACCACCCAGCAAGTGTGGTGTCTGGCGGTGACACCACAGCAGTAATAATAACAATAATTTCCAGTACGTGTGTGAAGAATCATTGACATTGGTGTAGCCACATATGTATTTCAGCCATTCATCATGCTCAATACTAATCAGAATATTGGCTTTTAATACTCTCTCCTGCTCAATGTGAGCAGGTGTGTTATCATTGAGATTAATGGCTTCTAATATTCCTTTGGCTCGACATAAGCATCACTCTCAATGTAAGTTGGTGTGGCATCGATAGCAGCTGAAACATAAAAAAAAGAATATCTCGTAAGTAATGCACGCAAGTGTCAATTTTTATTGTAAAAATATCAGTTACATACATATGTGAAGATTTATGCATCTAACCTAAAATACGTGAGCTTTTCTGCGCATTTCATATAAGAGTAATACATACACACACACACACACATACACACACACACACTCGCAGATGGGTCATATGCAATATACAGGGTGATACAAAAGGTACGGCCAAACTTTCGGGAAACATTCCTCACACACAAATAAAGAAAAGATGTTATGTGGACATGTGTCCGGAAACGCTAAATTTCCATGTTAGAGATCATTTTAGTTTCGTCAGTATGTACTGTACTTTCTCGATTCACCGCCAGTTGGCCCAATTGAAGGAAAGTAATTTTGACTTCGGTGCTTGTGTTGACATGCGACTCATTGCTCTACAGTGCTAGCATCAAGCACATTAGTACGTAGCATCAACAGGTTAGTGTTCATCACGAACGTGGTTTTGCAGTCAGTGCAATGTTTACAAATGCGGAGTTGGCAGATGCCTATTTGATGCATGTATTGGCACGGGGCAATAGCCGTGGCGCGGTACGTTTGTATCGAGACAGATTTCCAGCACGAAGGTGTCCCAAGAGAAAGACGTTCGAAGCAACTGATCGGCGTCTTAGGGAGCACGGAACATTCCAGCCTATGACTCGCGACTGGGGAAGACCTAGAACGACGAGGACACCTGCAATGGACAAGGCAATTCTTCGTGTAGTTGACGATAACCCTAATGACAGCGTCAGAGACGTTGCTGCTGTACAAGGTAACGTTGACCACGTCACTGTATGGAGAGTGCTACGGGAAAACCAGTTGTTTCCGTACAGCGCGTGCACGCGCTATCAGAATCTGATTGGCCTCCACGGGTACACTTCTGCGAATGGTTCATCCAACAATGTGTCAACCCTCATTTCAATGCAAATGTTTTATTTACGGATGAGGCTTCATTCCAACGTGATCAAATTGTAAATTTTCATAATCAACATGTGTGGGCTGACGAGGATCCGCACGCAATTGTGCAATCACGTCATCAACACAGATTTTCTGTGAACGTTTGGGCAGGAATTGTTGGTGATGTCTTGATTGGGCCCCATATTCTTCCACCTTCGCTCAATGGAGCACGTTATCATGATTTCATACGGGATACTCTACCTGTGGTGCTACACCATGTGTCTTTACAAGTACAACACAACATGTAGTTCATGAACGATGGAGCTCCTGCACATTTCTATCGAAGTGTTCGTACGCTTCTCAACAGCAGATTCGGTGACAGATGGATTGGTAAAGGCGGACCAATTCCGTAGCCTCCACGCTCTCCTGACCTCAACCTTCTTGACTTTCATTTATGGGGGCATTTGAAAGCTCTTGTCTACGAAACCCCGGTACCAAATGTAGAGACTCTTCGTGCTCGTATTGTGGACGGCTGTGATACAATACGCCATTCTCCAGGGCTGCATCAGTGCATCAGGGATTCCATGCGATGGAGGGTGGATGTATGTATCCTCGCTAACGGAGGACATTTTGAACATTTCCTGTAACAAAGTGTTTGAAGTCACGCTAGTACGTTCTGTTGCTGTGTGTTTCCATTCCATGATTAATGTGTTTTGAAGAGAAGTAATAAAATGAGCTCTAACATGGAAAGTAAGCGTTTCCGGACACATGTCCACATAACATCTTTTCTTTATTTGAGTGTGAGGAATGTTTCCTGAAAGTTTGGCCGTACCTTTTTGTAACACCCTGTATACCTCTTCTTGTACTCAACTTGATATATTGATGTTGGTGGAGTGGTGAGAACTTCTTCATTCCCATGGCTGGAATCTCACTGATAAATTCTGGAAGAAAGGAAAACATTACATTGGATAACCATCTTATCATTATTATCCACACAAACACTCTCTCTCTCTCTCTCTCTCTCTCTCTCTCACACACACACACACACACACACATATATATATATATATATATATATATATATATATATATATATATACTCCTGGAAATGGAAAAAAGAACACATTGACACCGGTGTGTCAGACCCACCATACTTGCTACGGACACTGCGAGAGGGCTGTACAAGCAATGATCACACGCACGGCACAGCGGACACACCAGGAACCGCGGTGTTGGCCGTCGAATGGCGCTAGCTGCGCAGCATTTGTGCACCGCCGCCGTCAGTGTCAGCCAGTTTGCCGTGGCATACGGAGCTCCATCGCAGTCTTTAACACTGGTAGCATGCCGCGACAGCGTGGACGTGAACCGTATATGCAGTTGACGGACTTTGAGCGAGGGCGTATAGTGGGCATGCGGGAGGCCGGGTGGACGTACCGCCGAATTGCTCAACACGTGGGGCGTGAGGTCTCCATAGTACATTGATGTTGTCGCCAGTGGTCGGCGGAAGGTGCACGTGCCCGTCGACCTGGGACCGGACCGCAGCGACGCACGGATGCACGCCAAGACCGTAGGATCCTACGCAGTGCCGTAGGGGACCGCACCGCCACTTCCCAGCAAATTAGGGACACTGTTGCTCCTGGGGTATCGGCGAGGACCATTCGCAACCGTCTCCATGAAGCTGGGCTACAGTCCCGCACACCGTTAGGCCGTCTTCCGCTCACGCCCCACCATCGTGCAGCCCACCTCCAGTGGTGTCGCGACAGGCGTGAATGGAGGGACGAATGGAGACGTGTCGTCTTCAGCGATGAGAGTCGCTTCTGCCTTGGTGCCAATGATGGTCGTATGCGTGTTTGGCGCCGTGCAGGTGAGCGCCACAAACAGGACTGCATACGACCGAGGCACACAGGGCCAACACCCGGCATCATGGTGTGGGGAGCGATCTCCTACACTGGCCATACACCTCTGGTGATCGTCGCGGGGACACTGAATAGTGCACGGTACATCCAAACCGTCATCGAACCCATCGTTCTACCATTCCTAGACCGGCAAGGGAACTTGCTGTTCCAACAGGACAATGCACGTCAGCATGAATCCCGTGCCACCCAACGTGCTCTAGAAGGTGTAAGTCAACTACCCTGGCCAGCAAGATCTCCGGATCTGTCCCCCATTGAGCATGTTTGCGACTGGATGAAGTGTCGTCTCACGCGGTCGGCACGTCCAGCACGAACGCTGGTCCAACTGAGGCGCCAGGTGGAAATGGCATGGCAAGCCGTTCCACAGGACTACATCCAGCATCTCTACGATCGTCTCCATGGGAGAATAGCAGCCTGCATTGCTGCGAAAGGTGGATATACACTGTACTAGTGCCGACATTGTGCATGCTTTGTGGCCTGTGTCTATGTGCCTGTGGTTCTTTCAGTGTGATCATGTGATGTATCTGACCCCAGGAATGTGTCAATAAAGTTTCCCCTTCCTGGGACAATGAATTCACGGTGTTCTTATTTCAATTTCCAGGAATATATATATATATATATATATATATATATATATATATATATATATATGGTGAGTCACCTAACATTACCGCTGGATATATTTCGTAAACCACATCAAATACTGACGAATCGATTCCACAGACCGAACGTGAGGAGAGAGCCTAGTGTAATTGGTTAATACAAACCATACAAAAATGCACGAAAGTATGTTTTTAACACAAACCTACGTTTTTTTTAAACGGAACTCCGTTAGTTTTGTTAGCACATCTGAACATATAAACAAATACGTAATCAGTGCCGTTTCTTGCATTGTAAAATGTTAATTACATCCGGAGATATTGTAACCTAAAGTTGACGCTTCAGTACCACTCCTCCGCTGTTCGATCGTGTGTATCGGAGAGCACCGAATTACGTAGGGATCCAAGGGGAACGGTGATGGACCTTAGGTACAGAAGAGACTGGAACAGCACATTACGTCCACATGCTAACACCTTTTTATTGGTCTTTTTCACTGACGCACATGTACATTACCATGACGGGTGAGATACACGTACACACGTGGTTTCCGTTTTCAATTACGCAGTGGTATAGAGTGTGTACCGACATGTCAGGCCAATAGATGTTCAGTGTGGTAGACACCATTTGCTGCATTCAATTGCAATCTCTGGCGTAATGAATGTCGTTCACGCCGCAGTACATCTGGTGTAATGTCGCCGCATGCTGCCACAATACGTTGTATCATATCCTCTAGTCTTGTAGGCACATCACGGTACACGTTCTCCTTTAACGTACCCCACTGAAAGTAGTCCAGAGGTGTAAGATCAGGAGAACGGTCTGGCCAGTTTATGTGTCCTCCACGTCCTATGAAACGCCCGTCGAACATCCTGTCAAGGGTAAGCTTAGTGTTAATTGCGGAATGTGCAGGTGCACCATCATGCTGATACCACATACGTCGACGCGTTTCCAGTTGGACGTTTTCGAGCACCGTTGGCAGATCATTCTGTAGAAACGCGATGTATGTTGCAGCTGTTTGGGCCCCTGCAATGAAGTGTGGACCAATGAGATGGTCGCCAATGATTACGCACCATACATTTACAGTCCACGGTCGCTGTCGCTCTACCTGTCTGAGCCAGCGAGGATTGTCCACGGACCAGTAATGCATGTTCTGTAAATTCACTGCCCCGTGGTTTGTGAAACCAGCTTCATCGGTAAACAGGTAGAAGTGCAACGCATTCTCTGTTAATGCCCATTGACAGAATTGCACTCGATGATTAAAGTCATCACTATGTAATTGCTGATGTAGCGACACATGAAACGGGTAAAAGCGGTGACAATGCAGTATGCGCATGACACTACTTTGACTCAGTCCACCGGCTCTCGCAGTGTCCCGTGTACATATGTGTGGGTTCATGGCAACAGCAGTTAACACACCAACTGCACCCGCTTCTCCTGTAACGGGCCTGTTACGGACGCGTTTGCGTGCTACGACCATACCTGTTGCATACAGTTGGCGGTAGATGTTTTGAATGTGCGGCACGTTGGATGCTCTCTGTCCGGGTACCGTTCCGCATACACTCTGCAGGCTTCAGCTGCATTTCGTCGACACTCGCCACAGTTGAGTATCATCTCCGCCTTTTCAGAGTTCGAATACACCATGCCTACAACACTGCGCTATCACAGATGTCTGGTAACACGGTGTACTACAGTTGGTCTGCGTGCGGAGACGAATGCAGAATAACAATTGCAGCAAGCGCTACATGCGGACACTGCGACAGCTAGACCAAACCACAACAGTGCACTACAGCCACACTCGTAAACACGGTCGTCATCGAAAACATGTCCCTGCATATGCTGCTCGCCGACCGTGGCCCGTGTTTGTTACAACACGCAATTGAACGTCTGAGGTTTCAAGCGCCAACTTTAGCTTACAATACCTCCGGATATAATTAACATTTTACAATGCAACAAACGAAACTGATAACGTATTTGTTTATATGTTTATATGTGCTAACAAAACTGACGTGGTTCCATTTAAAGAAACGTAGGTTTGTGTTAAAAAACATACTTCCGTGCATTTTTGTATGGTTTGTATTAAACAATTACACTAGACCCTCTCCTCACGTTCGGTCTGTGGAATCGATTCGTCAGTATTTGATGTGGTTTGCGAAATATATCCAGCGGTAACGTTAGGTAACTCACCCTGTATATACACTCCTGGAAATTGAAATAAGAACACCGTGAATTCATTGTCCCAGGAAGGGGAAACTTTATTGACACATTCCTGGGGTCAGATACATCACATGATCACACTGACAGAACCACAGGCACATAGACACAGGCAACAGAGCATGCACAATGTCGGCACTAGTACAGTGTATATCCACCTTTCGCAGCAATGCAGGCTGCTATTCTCCCATGGAGACGATCGTAGAGATGCTGGATGTAGTCCTGTGGAACGGCTTGCCATGCCATTTCCACCTGGCGCCTCAGTTGGACCAGCGTTCGTGCTGGACGTGCAGACCGCGTGAGACGACGCTTCATCCAGTCCCAAACATGCTCAATGGGGGACAGATCCGGACATCTTGCTGGCCAGGGTAGTTGACTTACACCTTCTAGAGCACGTTGGGTGGCACGGGATACATGCGGACGTGCATTGTCCTGTTGGAACAGCAAGTTCCCTTGCCGGTCTAGGAATGGTAGAACGATGGGTTCGATGACGGTTTGGATGTACCGTGCACTATTCAGTGTCCCCTCGACGATCATCAGAGGTGTACGGCCAGTGTAGGAGATCGCTCCCCACACCATGATGCCGGGTTTTGGCCCTGTGTGCCTCGGTCGTATGCAGTCCTGATTGTGGCGCTCACCTGCACGGCGCCAAACACGCATACGACCATCATTGGCACCAAGGCAGAAGCGACTCTCATCGCTGAAGACGACACGTCTCCATCCGTCCCTCCATTCACGCCTGTCGCGACACCACTGGAGGTGGGCTGCACGATGGTGGGGCGTGAGCGGAAGACGGCCTAACGGTGTGCGGGACCGTAGCCCAGCTTCATGGAGACGGTTGAGAATGGTCCTCGCCGATACCCCAGGAGCAACAGTGTCCCTAATTTGCTGGGAAGTGGCGGTGTGGTCCCCTACGGCACTGCGTAGGATCCTACGGTCTTGGCGTGCATCCGTGCGTCGCTGCGGTCCGGTCCCAGGTCGACGGGCACGTGCACCTTCGGCCGACCACTGGCGACAACATCGATGTACTGTGGAGACCTCACGCCCCACGTGTTGAGCAATTCGGCGGTACGTCCAACCGGCCTCCCGCATGCCCACTATACGCCCTCGCTCAAAGTCCGTCAACTGCACATACGGTTCACGTCCACGCTTTCGCGGCATGCTACCAGTGTTAAAGACTGCGATGGAGCTCCGTATGCCACGGCAAACTGGCTGACACTGACGGCGGCGGTGCACAAATGGTTCCTGGTGTGTCCGCTGTGCTGTGCGTGTGATCATTGCTTGTACAGCCCTCTCGCAGTGTCCGGAGCAAGTATGGTGGGTCTGACACACCGGTGTCAATGCGTTCTTTTTTCCATTTCCAGGAGTGTATATTAAGAGCAATAAGGGACCCAAAACTAAACCCTGTGGGACACCATTCTTGATACCTCCCCAGTTGGTGGACTCTGGTGGTTTTTGTAGACTATCTGTACTGTTAATTTCAACCTTGTGTATTCTTCCACTTAAGTGTGAATTAAACCATTCATGCACTGTCCCACTCATACCACAATACTTAAGCTTATCTAGAAGAATTTCATGATTCACACAATCAAAATCCTTTGAGAGATCACAAAATATCACAGTGGGTGATGTTCGGTTATTTATTGCATTTCATATTTGCTCAGTGAAAGCATATATAGCATTTTCTGTTTAAAAGCCATTCTGAAAACAAAATTGCTATTTTGTTAGTACTTCATTTTTACAACTATGTGATGCTACACTTGAATACATTAATTTTCAAGAATTTTGGATAAAGCTGTCAGAAGTGAGATTGGGTGGTACTTGTTAGCATCAGATCTATCCCCTTTCTTATGCAATTATTTAATAATAGAATATTTCAGTCTATCTGGAAAAATTCCCTGTTTCAGTGAGCTACTAGATATGTGGCTGAGAATCCTACTTATTTGTTGGGAACAAGCTTTTAGTACTCTGTTGGAAAAGCTATAAATTCCATGTGAGCTTTTACTTTTGAGTGAATTTATTATTTTCCTAATTTCAGTAGAAGAGGTGAGTTGAATTTCTATTTTATCAAATTGTGTAGGTCTGCCTCTTCCATATACTGCCTTGCATTTTCTAATGACTAGCTGGAACCTATTTTCTCTACAATATTTAAAAAATGATTATTAAAAATGTTTTCTACTTCTGACTTCTTGTTAACAAACGTTTCATTGTGTTTGATAGAAATATAGTCTTCATGTGCTCTTGGTTGCCCTGTTTACTTTTTCACAATACTCCAAACTGTTTTAATTTTGTTATCAGATGTGCTAATCTCAGATATAATGCACATAATTCTGGACTTTTTAATAACTTTTCTTAATACAGTGCAGTAGTTTTTATAATGTTTCATTGTTTTGGGATCATTACTCCTCCTAGCTATAAGATACATTTCCCTTTTCTGTTTACATGGTATTTTTATCCCTTTAGTGAGCCATGGCTTTTTACATGGTTTCTTAGAATTATATTTCACTGTTTTCTTAGGGTGACTATTTTCAAATATACTCACAAAGATATCATGAAATAGGCTAAATTTTGAATTAGCAACAAGTTCCCTGTGCACCTCATCCCAGTCTAACTGTTGCAAGCTTTCCCTAAAATTTTGAAGTGTTAAATCGTTAACGGAATGCACTGTTCTGGAGGACTGTTTTGCATTACTGTATGGAGATAAATGATATACTGTAACTAGCTGTGCATCATGATAACACAGACCATTTTTAACAGGAAAAGTTTTTATTTGATTAAATTTATCTTCGTCTATGAAAACGTTATCTATCAGTGTGCTGCTTTCCTGTAACACCTGAGTAGGAATATCAATAACTGATGTCAAATTGAAAGAACCAAGTAATACCTCAAGGTCAAGCTTTCTATCTGAATCTTTCAGAAAATCTACACTGAAATCCCCACAAACAATAATTTGGTTTGCTTTACCTGACAGGTAGCACAAGTTTTTCAAAAACAATTGAAAATTTCCCAATAGGGACCTATACACAGGTACAATTATTAGAGTGCCTGTATTTAGTTTAAGTTCACATGCACATGCATCTACGTGTTGCTCTATGCTAAAATTTCTAGTTTCCAAATTTTTCATACTATGACTGATTTTAACAAATATGAGAACTCCCCTCTCCGTAGTGTCTCTACTTACATGTGCTGAAAGCTTATGTCCACCTACATTTATCATTTTCATACCTGTGACTATATGATGATCAGACTGGCATAGTACATCTATCCCACCCTCAGTTTCTAAATCTTCTATACAACCAAGAAGCTCATTTACTTCGTTTTTAATCCCCTGATATTCTGGTGCAATATATTAACATTATTTTTTACTGTGCTTTTATATGAATCTTGTGACATGCTAACATTATTCTTCACTGTACTGTTATGAGAATCTTGTGATATTTTCACATCTCTAGTGCCTGCCTGTCTGAATTTTTCATTAAGCTGAATTTCAATCAATGTAGGAAAATTGGATACTGATCTTAGCCTAAAAAAGTACCCCCATGAGTTTCAGTGCCCCCCCCCCTTACAGATTGTGCTATTATCCAAGCCAGTTTACACTTCCCTTTCCTACTGGGATGCAGGCCATGTCTTGTGAAGTCCCACCTACCAATACCATCAACAGGAACCAAACCTATCCTTGACGAAGTAGCTGCCCAAAGCAGCTGATCTAGCTCCACATTGACCCTCCTGACAGAGCTCTTCAGTTGGGGTGGGTCGTACTGCATGAAAGCAGGAACCAAGCCAACATTTGTACGGTTCATTGCAGATGCTATTTTCAGCAGGTGACACTCAATATTGCAGCCCTGATCCCTATCGATACTGTTTCCCACTCCACCCACTACCACAACATGATCCTGCTTTGTAAAGCCTTTGCACAATGATCCTACATCCTCTACCACCTGGTTAAAATATTCGCTGGACTTGAAAATACTTGTGACCTGGTACATGTCACCTAATTTTTCCTGCATAATGTGGCCTGAAGGGCTCTAATCTTCCCTGCCTGTTCTGTTATTATCCTATCCCTTGAGCATAATCTGCGATACCGTGGAAGAGACCCATTTACTTCACCTATTCCCATGCCACTACATTCACCCCAATGAAACCATCTGCCACAACACCTGCACAGAATTCAAGAACTGACTTTCCTATGGCAGCTCAAACACTTATTGCTCATGGTTGTTTACAATATTTTTTACAAAATTTATCTAGGCAATAACAGTAACATTCTATTAACTACAGATCACAAAACACACTAAAATTATGTAGAACACTGATATACGTGTATACTATTAGTATAGTAACGTAATGCAGTTAAACTAACGTTAAAAATCAAAACTGGTATACCCGAAAAATTAGGCCTAAGATTGTGTATACGAGATATGTACTTCACGCGTTTTGAAAGGAAATAAAAGATAGAACTTAAAACTTTTAATTCTCAGAGTAGATACGGTACTATTAAGTATATGTGTAATGAAAACAACCTTAATTCTTCACTTAATACTTAAAGAAATGTCTTAAATTTTTATGTAAACCTATGTCTAAAGTACGAGGAAACCAGTCCTTATGTTGTTTTTGTTTTTTTCGAGAAATGCTTTGAAACGAGTGAAACCTTCAATAGATAATATAAAACAGACTTTAATTAACTTTCTTACTGTGTAATATTAACGTAATTGACAGTTATTATAGAATTAATTACTTATCTTGATGAGCTTAATATTCAATCGCGTGCAGTCTGCGCCAGTGCTGTCAAGCGTGCTGGGAAAACTCCCTGTATCCACTTAGTAAATATCAATGGATAATGGATGCAACGCCCCTTTAGGTATATATTTTTGCCCCATGTTGGTCTGGGTGTACCTATTATCAAAAGTTCACTAATGTAATGACATTGCCCTCCCCTACTGTCAAGGTGGCACGACTTATCTTCCTATCAATCTCTTCAGTTTTAGTTTCTAGCTTTTGGACTCCCTCCTGTAACTGTTTGATCTCATTTTTGACTATATGTTCCACAGTCTCCTCCAATTTCACTTGTCTATTTACTAATATTAACTTGCCACTGCTGTTTTATTTGTAAGTGTCTTTAACTTGTTGGTGTTGATGTGTTTCAATTTTTTGAGTTCTTCCTTCCAAATCAGTTTTGATGCCCTCAACATCTCCCTCAGCTTTTCCATTTATCTCTGCCTTCATACTGTTCATCTCTTCTTGTAGTCGATCTACCTTCACCTGCAGCCTGTCATCTCTCTCCTTAAGAGTTATTCTCATCTGTTCCTGGAATTCCTGCAGGCCTTTCCCTAAGTTTTCTTGCTTTTCTTGGGACATCTCTGCTATACTTTTCTTGATATCTTTGTTTTCTTCCTTGATTTCTTCTTTTCCTTTCTTGATTTCATCATTTCCTTTGGACATCTCTTCTATTTGCTTGTTGATTCCTTGGAGCATCTTGAATATTATTGACTGCGATTCTCCATCCTCTAGACTCAGTTCCTTTCTCATTGGATTTACCAGTGTCTCAGGCTAACCGGTTGAATGACACAATGAGCTCTCCACTGACATTCCACTACTACCAATTCCTGACTCATCCTTGTTCTCCTGCACTATATCCATTTTCTAACTACCTCCTCCACAATCTTTTCTCTCAGTTCAGGATCCATTCTCAACTCTTCACTATGCACAGACAAGAAAAATAAAATAACCTCCAGTAACCCAAACACTCACTAATTAGCTAATAATTAAATAGTCCTTCACTGTATTAGGTTCACCCAGATTGGCAAAACAGACGTCCCCATTGAACACCATAAATTACAGAAACCTTCTCAGACCAACATCAATGACCACATTTATACTCAAATCTCGAAGTAATATACACACAACAAATTAGAAGACTTATAAACATATAATTTACAATAAATAATGCAAATGAGTCACTATTCTGTGCTGTGCAGCATGAAAACACACGCTTATAAGCGTACAATGCTTCAGAGCAAATTCGCAAAAAACGTTAAAAATATTGTTTTTGTAATTTCTGCAATTGCCAAATATAATTTGAAGTTCCTTCCGCGCTCTGATGATAGTGGAATACTGTTTAATATGGCGCCAGTGGATCGTTTTCACTCACCCGTCGATGCTCGTCGAAGTCGCGATGTTTTGTTGTTTGAAGTCGCCTGCTAGTCGTGCCGGTGCCGAGGAGACTGTCAGGCGGTGCGTTGCCGTTGCTCAGTGTGGTGCCATGCGCACTGCGAAGTCCATGGCGAATCGCGCTGACGCAGTCTCGTAGTTCGGCGGTTTTCGACGGAATAGAGCTGCTGTCACGTATTTCGCTGATCGGTGGGTAGATGGCGCAGGCGTCGTATACTTCGGAGGTTCGCCGCTAAATGTCGAACTCAACGTTGTCGTCGTTTCTAATGTAGCCACTCGGCTCCGCTGTAGTCACCGTCCGGTGTGGAACACCTCCACCATCCAAATCCTTGCTGTCGTGGCGTCTGGAACTGCTTAACTGCTTCAAACGCTTTGGCTAGACGCTCACAGAGTCTGGGTGACGTCATCCAATAATTACACCACAGTCAACACTCGCAAATGCGGTAACAGTTTATGGGTCCACATCAAATTGAGCGCTTTACACCGTTCAAAAGAAAATTTCGGATACAAAGTCACTTGGGAACATGCTCCTGACACTTTCGTAACGGAATTTTGGCTGGTTCACTCGCGATTATGCACAAACGCTCCTTTTCTTAGAGTATGAATTTTACAGTAATTCACACGGGTTTTCGTGTCCATACTTCAATACATTGCTTATTAACACTGCTCTTGTCACTTAAACTTGTAAAAACAAATTGTTTACTGTATCTCAGTCAATTTTGCACTGTATTGGCTAAATAAAGTGCTTCGTTCCCGCAATTTCTAATTTCCATAAATACGTTATATTACACTGTTTCTAGTTGAAATACTATAATTTTAGTCACAGAAACGACAATACCGAATTGTTGCAATAAAATCATCCGATAATTGCAAATGTCTTTGGACTGAAACCAAAAATGGTGCATAATAAACCATTGTTCAGATACGAAGATTGCAACTGTCCTTGGCATGGGAGGCAAGGTGAAACAATCCCGTTATATCTTTTATTGGGTTTTTTGTGATTTACCAAAGCGGCCAAACCGTTAATTATTATGAATATATGATCGTTTGCAGGGCGGCACAAGCCCAAGTGCCGCCCCGTGCGAGCTGCTAAATTGCCCGCCCCCCCCCCCCCCCCCAGGTTTTTTTTTAGAAGACGTTTGTGGAATTTTATTTCAACAAATCTGTAGGAAACGTCAGCAATCAATAGCAATTTTTGTTTTTACTTTTCAGATCTACCTAGGTTTCGGCCACTGGGTGGCCAGTCTCAAAGCTTTTAATATGTGGTTACATCTAAACCGTCATGTTGACAGTTACGTTCAGCATGAAGGTATAGATCTAAACATAACTCAAAGCATTGAGAATAGCCACACTGTGCCCGAAATCTATGTAGACCTGGAAAATAAAAACAAAAATTGCAACTCATTGATGACATTCTCTACCGATTTGTACAAAATAGTCGCTGGGCATCTGCTCAAAAATGGAGTCAAACCTGACTGAAGAAATCTAGCTAATTTTAATAAGCCTTGTGAATTTACAAAAATGTTCAAATGTGTGTGAAATCTTATAGGTCTCAATTGCTAAGGTTATAAGTCCCTAAGCTTACACACTACTTAACCTAAATTATCCTAAGGACAAACACACACACCCATGCCCGAGGGAGGAGTCGAACCTCCGCCAGGACCAGCCACACAGTCCGTGATTGTAGCGCCTTAGACTGCGCGGCTAATCCCACGCAGCATGAACTTGTAGTTAATGTAAATAAACATTTTTCAATGGTTGTGAACAGATATTGTATTCAACAGAAAACAAAATATATTTACAATTTAACGATAATTTGGTTTGAACAATAATATTTACAATAACTATTTAATGTTGAACAAAATAAGAAAAAACACTGTAAATAACCAAGAAACTGATCATTATATAAAAATTGAAAAAAAAATACTAGACAAATCGAACCTTCCTGGCTTTTGCTTGTGCTAACTCTTTCACACGATCTGTGTAATTTAAGTCGTCTACTAGTTCGTGCTCACTCGATAATGTTGCAAGATCATTCAAACGAGTTTGGCTCATCGTTGTTCGGAGGTGTGTCTTTATCAATTTCAGTTTTGAGAAACTCCTCTCTCCACTCGCAACTGTAACTGGAAGTGTTAGGGGAATTCTCAGAGCAATTTTATTAGGGCAAAAATTATGTCTTACTATAAACTTCAGAGTCTCTTTTGGACCTATTCCAGGTTTCAACAATGTTGAAAGCACTTTTAGTTCTTTCCTCAACTCCAGTGAATCAATGACGCTTGACTCATGATCTTGCAAAATCGCTGCGAGGTTGCTACACTTGGTGTCCAGGCTGTGAGGAGGTGCATTCTTCAGCTCGCCGATGTCGTTGAGAAAATCAAAATAATCACAATGAGATTTCAGATGTGGTTACTATATCTAAAGGATAATAGTGGAATTCAATCTTGTAACTTTTTTGGGTCATCTATTGTCTCATACCTTCCTTCATAGGTATAGTGTATTGGCTTCTTATTTCGTCGCTAAGAAACACTTATCCGTGGTAACGTTAGATCTTATAGCTCTAATTCTGTAGCCAATTCTTTGGAAAGAACGACACAAACTTTTCTTCTGTTCTGAAGGTCTCAAAATAGGCTTTCGTTTTTTCAAGCATTTCCATAGCCTCAGAATCACTTATGTCAATGGTCTGGAGGGTCTAACTGACTACACTGATGTGAAGCAGAACGTCGTACCAGATTACCAGAGAAGTGAGAAAGGTGTAATTTTTTATTTGATTAGCAAGTGACATTGCTTCATGAGCGGTCATGCCATCGAATTCTTCTGATATCTGAACTACTGCATCATAAACGCCTACAATTTGAAGCCTCAGGGGAGTAAATGCATAGATGCGAGTTTCTCACCTAGTATTGCTCAGTAGCTTCAGTGACAGGATAGGCAGATCCTTCTTCAAGACATCCCAACGTCGAACTGAGGACGAGGAGAAGTCGTACAAGCTTTTCACTGTCTAAAACACGGAAACAGCATATTTAGAAGACATGGCGGCATCGTTTACAACAAGATTCAATGAGTGACTGCTACATTGTACATAAAATGCTCTCTTGTTCATATCTGAAATTCTTTTCTGGAGGCCAGACTTCTTTTCTTTCATGTTTTCTCCATTGTCGTATCCTTGCCCTCTCATATTACACAATAGGATTTTCTTATCTTCCAAGAACTTGAGTACGACCTGCGTCAAAGTGGAGCTTGAAGAATCGGGCACTGGAAGAAATCTCAGGAAATGCTCCCGAATTCGGACATCGTATACCCCGTCGAGTTCTGTCTCCTGGACGAAACATACCACAACTGTCATCTGCTCAACTTTTGAAATATCTGGCGTGCAGTCCAGAATTATACTGTAATACTTTGCAGATTTCATCATTAATAGAATGTTGTTGGCTATAGATGATCCAATAAGATGAATTATTTCATTCTGTGTTTCTTTTCCAAGATAATGATGACCCTTGTTCTCACCGCCGGCCGCGGTGGTCTCGCGGTTCTAGGCGCGCAGTCCGGAACCGTGCGACTTCTGCGGTCGCAGGTTCGAATCCTGCCCTTGGCATGGATGTGTGTGATGTCATTAGGTTAGTTAGGTTTAAGTAGTTCTAAGTTATAGGGGACTGATGACCACAGCAGTTGAGTCCCATAGTGCTCAGAGCCATTTGAACCTTGTTCTCACCTTGCTTTGTTCTGTGCAGGTGCTCCATCATCACAGTGTCTAACTTTCCGAATAATTCAACGAGTTTCAAGAAGTTTTCATTGTCAGGTTCCCGTGACTTTTGAGACACGAAGCAAGGTGCCGCCAGCGCTTATGCCGTTCTTTGCAATTTTTACTGTAGATGACGAAAAAAAGTTTTCAACAATAGCAGAACACAGCATCCTTGCTCTTTGAGTACACCAACCAATGTCTATCTGCTTCTTCTAAATTCTTCAAAGAATAGCTGTAGTGCACAGGGCTGAAACGCCGGTTGTCCGCGTTTTTAGGACATTCTTCAGCTTCCTTAATGCGCTCGGGAGGACCTCACACGACCAAAGTCGTTCGAATGCAGTCGGTAATAATTTCTGGCCATCCTCCAGGATCTGAGTCAATTGTGTCTTCTAGTTTAGGCTCGCCTTCAATCCCTTCTCCGGTGGTGAGTACCTCGGCCGATGTTCCTCCGGTATTTTCCGAATCGGTTCGCCTAATTTCATTTCTGCCCGATGTTTCAATCTCGGTGCTTTCGTCCCAAAGCAGGTCTTGAGTCCAGACGAGGTCTGTTGAACATGTTGTGGATGGCCCACTGTCAGCATTGCTACTGTATGTGGCGGTCGCAGTACTGCGTTCGTCAACTTTCTGGTCATGTCCTGAAGATAATGATGTAGCTGCAGTAGCTCCATTAGTTTCTGTACTTTCAGGATCTATTTTTTCACCCTCGCCGCTGCTAAGTTGTTCTCTCTTTGGCTTGAAGTATCGTTGTAGTGCATCCTTTTGCTTCTTATCATCTTCATTCAGCGCCCGCCTTTTCCTATATTCACTGCCAGACAGTCTTTTTCTACCGTCGGACATGTTTCTATCCAGCTTGTAAAGATTGATTACGTGAAACCAACTGTTGATGTAAGTGTACTAACTATATTTGTAACACACTTCGCAGACAATTTCCTGATATTCCACTGCACGTAAACGGAAAATTATATTACTGTAGGAAACACTGTTCAGGAGATGAAGTCATAAGAACTGAGCCTCGTGAAATTGAATTTCAGGCCGAATTTCACTACAGACGCAGGTGAAACAGCCAAAGAGTGGAGTGGAAGACAATGGAGAGAGGAAGAATAAGGAGATGGAGTAGCATAATAATGCAATAAATACCCACCCGGGCATCGACGGGTACTAATGCTAGTCGAAATATATTAACTCACTGCACTGCGGTTGTTCATTTCAAAGAACTGACACTCGGCATCTGTCATAATTTCCACGTGTCAATTCTTTCGAGTCTAATTAGTCGTCGCCGTATCACTTCACTTTTCCCCGCTTTATTTTCATTCTAGCTATTGGGACGACGCGTGCTTATTTGCTGACTTCCCAATTTTTGAAGTAACAGACCATAAGAAAAATAGATTGTCCTATTCTGCAATCTTGAAGGAGAAAAATTCTAACTTATGAGTAACATGCATGCGCAATACTAACTGTACGTTATATGAAAAGCACTTACCTTTTATATACCAAGTTGCAAGGAAGTCGGACGCACCAATTCTTCTGTTCTTACGAAACGCAATGAAAATGCCTCTGACCAATCTTGACTCTCTCGGCTAACTACCGAAACGAATTCTGTAGTTTACGTTGTAGAGAAGCAACAATACCTATTGCCCGGAAAGGGGAAGAGGTGACGCGGCAGTGTCAGGAACAGCGAGGCTACGGTTACACTAGCGCCCAAGAAGAAGCAAGAAGCTCACAATAAGTATGTGACCAATGATATGGATAAATGTATTATCAGGCAGCAATTTCTTTGGCATTACGAACAATAGAAAGAAATACGAACTTTGGGAAAACTGCACAACTTTTTCATCAGAATCAAAGCGACCATTAGTTTACTAAGACGAAACATGGATTCACATGGATTATACAGCAAATAAACGTTGGCAGAGTGATAGTGTGGGAGTAGTATTGTCAAACAAAAGTGCCGGTCAGAGTTTAATTGTTGTTAATGCAGGCGGAGACAGGTGTTTCATGGCTCAAAAACCAAAATGTCCCACTATCACTCAGAAACGGACAGCAAAAAATTTCAAAAATACATGGAAACCTAACTTATGCCAGGCTTATTAGCAACGTCTCTATCCCTTGTAACTACTCGCAGCGTATTTGCTCATTTTGAACACTTCTCGTCATTGTAGGTTTTGAACTTGTTTGACTGTAGTAATGTTCAACCATTTTCTTCCATAATGCGGGAAGAATAAAACACTCGGAAACTGCCATTGAAGGGCGTATCAAAATAGCTTCAGGCTTAACATGTAACCGCAGTATCGAACATTGCATTCGAATTTCCAAATTCGATTTCGTCTTCTGCAAAATTAGTTGTGAGTAAATGCACGGCGCGTAACAGGCTGGCAGCGCTCCACTCATAAAAAAATTGGCGTACACGCCAGACTGCTTCCCCTTCTCTGTTCCTCCGACGTAAACACGACGGTCTTGCCACAGCGGGGAGGATAAAAAAGGGGGGGCGAGGACGACAGATTTGCCGCCCGTTGGAAAGTGCCGCCCCGTGCAGCCGCACGTTTCGCACGTGCCTTCCGCCGGCCCTGATCGTGTGCTTAGTGGATTAAAGGCCATCGGTTTTTCGGCTGTGGTTTCGGGGGTATTTCAACAGAGTGCGGCTGTTATGAGATGGAATAGTTAATGACTGAACGTTTTTCTAGGCTAACATTCACAACAATACTCACTGCAATTCATGGTTGTTGCTGGCCGATGCGGTTACGGGAAACACGTAATTCGGCAGTTGTCACTTTTGATTTTATATCACTCACAAATCGGTATTGATGAGGGTCAACCCCGCGACGACAAGGGGACGTGCTCATTTGTCACACTCCGCTGAATTTACAATTTATTCCTCACTTAGCACATCCACCGTTGACACCATACTGAGCCCGACAACCATTTTTTATTTTTACCAGTTTTCCCAGTACTGCTTTCACTCGACACTAACCTCACTGCCTCCTGCAGTGCACGACAATCGACTCCTGTCTGCTATCGACCTGGGTGTCGGATACTAGTATCTATGTTCGTGGGATCACGGATCCCCTACAGGGTCAAATAGAAAACGTACACTGATCAGCTACAATATTATGACCACTAACCGAATAGCTGATATGTCCACCATTGGCTTGGATTACAGCAGCGACGCGTCGTGGCATGGAAGCAACGAGGCCTTGGTAAGTCATTAGAGAGAGTTGGCATTACATCTTCACACACAAGTCACCTAATTCCCGTAAATTCCGGGGCGGGGGGAAGGGCTATGTACTCTGACGCCAAATTTAATCATATCCCAGATGTGTTTGAATAGGTTCCGATCTGGCGAGTTGGATGGCCAGCACATCAAGGAAATCGCCACTGTGTTCCTTGAGCCACTCCATCACACTCCTGGCTTTGTGTCACAGCATATTATCTTGGTGAAAAATGCTACTGCTGTTGAGAAACATGATCGACATGAAGGGGTGTACGTGGCTTGCAACCGGTGTACAATAATCCTGGGCCGTCGTGGTGCCTTACACAAGCTCCACTGGACCAGTGTTAGCCGGAGCATGATGGGGTCGCCACCAACTTGTCTCCATCCAGTAGTACAGGTGTCAAGGAGCTGTTCCCTGGAAGATGACGCATTCGCGCCCTCCAATAGGCATGATGCAGAAGGTATCAGGATTCATCAGACCATTCAATGCTCTGCAACTGTGCCGATGGTCATGTTTCCATTTCAGTTGTGGTTCCGAATACTGTGGCGTTAACATTGGCACATGCACGGGTCATCGTTTGTGGAGGCCCATTGTTACGAGTGTTCGGTGCACTGTGTGTTCAGAGACACTTGTACTCTGTCTATCCTTAATGTCTGATGTTATTTCTCCCACTGTTCGCTGCTTGTCTTGTTTTACCAGCCTGCTCAGCGTACAACATCTGAAATCGGCAATAAGCGGTGGCCACCCAATCAAACTATGTCTGCACATGGTTTCACCATATGTTGAAGACACTCACCACAGCACTACTTGAACACCTGACAAGTCATGTAATTTCTGAAATGCTCGTGCTGAATATCCAGGCCATCACAGTTTGCCCTCGGTCAAATTCAGATAGACTGTGCACCTTCCTCATTCTACACATGGACAGCACACTCACTGATACTGTATGCACTGTGTGACTAGGAGCCATCCCTCGCCAGGTGATGCTGCTATCGGCTGGAAGTGTTTATATTGATAGTAGGTCGGTGATCATAATGTTCTGACTGATCAGTGTATATTTTCAAACTGTGACCAAACCAAAAATAGTTCCAAACCTGATCCCCGTTTTCCATTGCAATGTCATCAAATATGAAAATTCTATTATGTTTCACTTTCTTAGGAGGTGGGATGTCACTGCTTTTACTGTACATGCGTTAGGTTAATCAATCAATGCCACGCAAAATGTCCCATAATAACTGGTATTTGAGCTAAAATAATGTTTTTGAGAATATATAAACATGCTCAAATAAGACTCTCTCAGGCTGGGTTAACAATGACAGAACGTCATTGGTCTTCCCAACAGTCAGTGGTCTGATAATTATTGCATGTGTATTATTGGGAAGCAGAAATCCATTCTTCTTCTTGTTTCCAGTATCATTGCAGGAAATATGGTTACTGTAAGGCCCATCTGGCGCAGGTATTTTGTCCGCTCATCCATTGTGATGAATATGCGTTTAGGTTAATGTTGTTGTTGTGGTCTTCAGTCCAGAGACTGGTTTGATGCAGTTCTCCATGCTACTCCATCCCGTGCAAGCTTTCTTCATCGCCGAGTAGCTGTTGTAGTCTACATCCTTCTAAATCTGCCTGGTGTATTAATCTCTTGGTCTCCCTCTACGGTTTTTACCCTCCAAGCTTCCCTCTAGTATTAAATTGGTGATCTCTTGACGCCTCAGAACGTGTCCTACCAACCGATCCCTTCCTCTAGTCAAGTTGTGCCACAAATTCCTCTTCTCCCCATCTTCAGCATTCTTCTATAGCACTACATTTCGACAGCTTCTATTCTCTTCTTGTCTAAACTATTTATCGTCCATGTTTCACTTCCATACATGCCTACACTCCACACAAATACTTTCAGAAACGACCTCCTAACACTTTAATCTGTACTCGATGTTAACCAGTTTCTCTTCTTCATAAACGCTTTCTTTGCCATCGCCAATCTACATTATATATCCTCTTTACTTCGACCATCGTCAGTTATTTTGCTAACCAAATAGCAAAAATCATCTACTACTCATTTCCTAATCCAATTCCTTCAGCATCACCTGATTTAATTCGACTACATTCCATTATCGTCGTTTTGCTTTTTTTATGTTCATCTTATATCATCCTTTCAAGGCACTGTCTATTCCGTTCAACTGCTCTTCCAGGTCCTTCGCTTTCTCTGAAAGAATTACGTCATCGGCAAACCTCAAAGTTTTTATTTCTTCACCATAGATTTTCATTCTTACTCTAAATTTCTCTTTTGTTTACTTTATTGCTTGATCAATATACAGATTAAATAACATCAGGGATAGACTACAACCCTGTCTCCCTCCCTTCCGAATCATTGATTCACTTTCATGCCCCTTGAGTCTTATAACTGCCATTTGGTTTCTGTACGAATTGTAAATAGCCTTTCGCTCCCTGCATTTTACACCTGCCACATTCAGAATTTGAAAGATAATGTGCCAGTCAACACTATCAGAAGCTTTCTCTAAGTCTACAAATGTTAATTACTTAGGTTTGCCTTTTCTTAACATACCTTCTAAGATAAGTCGTAGGGTTAGTATTGCCACGCGTGGTCCAACATTTCTACGGAATCCAACTGATCTACCCCGAGGTAGGGTTCTACCAGTTTTACTATTCGTCTGTAAAGAACTCATGTTAGTAATTTGCAGCCGAGACTTATTAAACTGGTAGTTCGGCAATTTTCACATCTGTCAACACTAGCTTCCTTTGGGATTGCGATTATTATATTCTTCTTGAAGTCTGAGGGTACTTCGCCTCTCTCATACATCTTGCTCACCAGAAGATAGAGTTTTGTCATGGCTGGCTCTCCGAAGCTTTCAGTAGTTCTAATGGAATGTTTTCTACTCCTGGAGCCTTGTTTCGACTTAGGTCTTTCAATACTCTGTCAAATTCTTCACAAAGTATCGTACCTCGCATTTCATCTTCATCTACTTCCTCTTCCATTTCCATAATATTGCTCTCAAGTATATTGCCCTTGTATAGACCATTTATATACTTCTTCCACCCTTCTGCTTTCCCTTCTTCGCTCAGGACGGGTTTTCCATCTGAGCTCTTCGTGCAGGTGGTCCTCTTTTCTCCAAAGGTCTCTCCAGTTTTCCTGTGGGCAGTATCTATCTTACCCCTAGTGATATATGGCTCTATATCCTAACATTTATCTTCTAGCCATCCCTTCTTAGTCATTTTATACTTCCTATCGATCTCGTTTATGAGACGTTTCTATTCCCTTTCGCCTGCTTCATTTACTGCATTTTTACATTATCTCCTTTCATTAATTAAATTCAATGTCTCTTGTCTTATCCAAGGATTTCTAATAGCTCTCGTCTTTTTACCTACTTGATCCTATGCTTCCTTCATCCCTAAGCTATCCATTCTTCTTCTACTCTGTTTCTTTCCCCTGTTCTTGTCAGTCGTTCCCTAATGCTCTCTCTGAAACTCTCTACAGCCCCTCGTTCTTTCATTTTATCCATGTCCCATTTCCTTAAATTGCCAACTTTTTGCAGTTTCTTCAGTTTTAATCTACAGTTCATGACCAATAAATTTTTATCAGAGTCCACATCTGCCCCTGGAAATTTCCTAAGATTTAAAACCTGGTTCCTAAATGTCTATCTTACTCTTATATAATCTATCTGAAACCTTCCAGTGTCTCCAGGCCTCTTTCCCGTGTGCAGTCTTCTTTCATGTTTCCGAAACCAAGTGTTAGCTATGATTGGGTTATGCTCTGTGCAAAATTCTACCAGGCAGCTTCCTCTGTCATTCCCTACCCCCAGTCCTTACTCACCTAGAATATTTCCTTTTCTTCCTTCCAGTCCCCCATGACTATTAAATTTTGGTCTCCCTTAACTATCTGAAATATTTGTTTTATCGCATCGTACAATTCTTGAATCTCTTCAGCATCTGCGGATATAGTTGGCATATAAACGTGTACAATTGTGGTAGGCGTGGGCTTCATGTCTGTCTTGGCTACAATAATGCGTTCACTACGCAGTTCATAGTCGCTTATCCGCGCTCCTATTTTTTATTCATTATTATACATGCCCTTGAATTACCCCTATTTGATTTTGTATTTATAACCTTGTATTCACCTGTTCCTCATGCCATCGAACTTCACTAATTCCCATTGCATCTAACTTTAGCCTATCCATTTCCCTTTTTAATTTTTCTAAACTACCCGCCCGAGTAAGAGAGCTGACATTGCACGCTCCGATCCGTAGAACGCCAGTTTTCTATCTTCTGATAACGACGTCCTCCTGAATAATTCCTGCCCGGAGATCCGAATGGGAGACTATTTTACCTCCGGAATATTTTTTTCCCAAGAGGACGCCATCATGATTTCACCATACAATAATGCTGCATGCCCTAGGGAAAAATTACGACTGTAGTTTCCCTTGCTTTCGGCCATTCACAGTGGTAGCATAGCAAGGCCATTTTGATTAATGTTTCGGCCGGCCGGGGTGACCAAGCGGTTCTAGGCACTACAGTCTGGAACCTCGAGACCGCTACGGTCGCAGTTTCGAATCCTGCCTCGGGCATGGATGTGTGTGATGTCCTTAGGTTAGTTCGGTTTAAGTGGTTCTAAGTTCTAGGGCACTGATGACCTCAGAAGTTAAGTCCCATAGTGCTCAGAGCCATTTGAACCATTTTTGATTAATGTTTCAAGGCGAGATCAGTCAATCATCTATAGTGTTGCCCCTGCAACTACTGAAAAGGCTTCTGACCCTCTTCAGGAACCACACGTTTGTCTGGCCTCTCAGCAGACTACCCTCTGTTGTGGTTGCACCTATGGTACGGCTATCTGTATCGTTGAGGCGCGCAAGCCTCCCCACCAACAGCAAGGTCCATGGTTCATGGGGAGTTATGATTACTATACAGCGGATTTCATAGTGAACGTACGAATGACTCTTACTGTTTTTATTTGTAAGCACTTCAATGTAGTATGGTATATGAAAATACCCAAATATGAATGTAGATTTGTATCTAAATGTGACATGGTTGCTTCATGCTTGCTAAGTTGTACTGATGGACAACGTGGTTTCTGATAGTGAATGAGGGATTTTTCCTACTGACTCCAACAGATTGCTCCCTGTTTTCTTATGGAATCGATGCACAAATGGTTGCCAACTTTACCGACGCTCTAGAGCGTGCTGGATCGCGTAACTGTTATACATTAGATTTTTAAAAGTGTCATCTTTTAGATGGGGGCACTCTT
The DNA here is from genome assembly GCF_023897955.1 of Schistocerca gregaria. NCBI lineage: Eukaryota > Metazoa > Arthropoda > Insecta > Orthoptera > Acrididae > Schistocerca > Schistocerca gregaria. The sequence continues at coordinate 438,420,889 of NC_064931.1, read as the reverse complement.
TCTTTTTATTCAGTTTAATGGTAAATGGTAAACCCTGCAGCGATCACATGATCATCCAGTATCACACATGTAGAGTGGATATTTCCATAGAACAAGGCAGGTTACATTGATGTCTTGCATAGACGTATCAATTCACTAGAGCCAATGACACTTGGTATGTAGCAATATTTTGTCTGGTAATTTTTTTAAATGGTTCTTCTTGGGACAAATTCAGGTATTGCTAGTGAGCTACAAAATAAAAAAAATGGTTCAAATGGCTCTGAGCACTGTGGGACTTAACATCTTACGTCACCAGTCCCCTAGAACTTAGAACTACTTAAACCTAACTAACCTAAGGACATCACACAACACCCAGCCATCACGAGACAGAGAAAATCCCTGACCCCGCCGGGAATCGAACCCGGGAACCCGGGCGTGGGAAGCGAGAACGCCACCGCACGACCACGAGATGCGGGCAGCTATAAAATACTTAAATGGCAGGACTGGAGATGGAGAATAATAATATCAATTTTGTACTAGTTTGTTTATTCACATGTACACAGTGTAATTAAATCCCCTTTCCAGACTTTGAGGAATTTCAGTGGGGACCACGAAGGTAATTTAGCGTAGGAGATCATCTCTGGGAATGTACTGTTTTCCTGCTACCTACAAAATACCACAACACGTGTTGCTCTCTGGATCCTCCTGCTTGTCATCTGGGTCGTCTTACAACAAGGGCTTGATGTGATGAACACCTATTTCAACACAGTTATAACGCCTCCACAGCATATTCTGGTACACACAACCATAAATCTGTGGTCCTCCAGTATCTGACACAGATATAACCCATGCCAGTAAGTCTTTCTCTGATACCGGGGAGGGGGGGGGGACCTCATAAATCAAGCATTTCATATGACTCTGTAGTCTAGCGGGATAAAGTTTGGAGAACATGCAGGCCACGCAATTGGGATACCAAAACCTACCGACTATTGCCCAAATCGTTGGTCCAGATGATCTTGAGCCACATGTGGAAAATTAGGAGGTGTGCCATCATGCTGGAACTGCATGTTTTGATCTATATACAGTGACACATCTTCCAAGAGCCCATGCAGTATGCCATCAAGGAATCACAAGTACGCAGCACCCAGGAATCCAGCCAAAATGTTCACACTGTATCATTTCTGAAACTCATGGAGGTATGCAGTATGTGGGTTTTCATCACCACACACATGATTATTGTGGGAACTGAAAACACCTTCCCTGGTGAATTTGGCTTCAACCGTGAAAATGATCTTCTGTGGGAAGTGAGGCTCCCCTAGACGATGGTGCAAGAACCACCTACAGAAGTGGGCTCGTTATGCAAAATCTTGTGGGTGCATTTCATGTACCTTTTGTGGGGGTATCACGAGTGTAGCTCCTTCTCATGCAGAACACGACAGACTGTTTGGTGATGCACATTCAGTCTACCTGCAATGTTTCTGGTACTCGTCAACACATCTTCTTTCACCGCATGAAGTACAACCTCTTCAAACTGGGTGTTTGGCGCTGCCATGGATCACCATAGTCGGCCCTGCTGGTGATGAATGTACCTCCAAGGCCTGCCATATACTAACATCATATGGGCACATTCCGCAAATGTGTGGTTCACCATGGTCAACAGTAAGACACTAAAAATGAAATGTATGTTCAGCTTGCATTGTGTACTGTAGTACCATAAGAACAAAGACCAGACGCACAACAGCAGGCACAAACCTATCTGTGTGGGTAAAGTTTTGCAGTATTAAGAAAGGCCACAATCACAACAGCAGGTACAGGCCTCTCTGGGCAGATCACAAACTCAACTGAATGGCATGTAAACAAAAGTGTAATGGGCATGAGATAGCCGAAAATACGAGAGATGTGAACGCATGTTGTGGTATAGTTTGTAGCAAGAATACGTACATTTCTGAACGTCATTTTCTATGTTAAACTTAACTGTCTTGGTCCCTACTACAAGTCCTAAAAGTGTGTAAAGGGAATTTAGTTACACACTGTACGCATTCCATTCTTAAGTTCTACAATATTTTGCAAATAATTGGTTTCCATAGAAGTTAAATTCAGCATGAACTCTGTTCAGTCATAAATGAACGACAATATACATGGGCATTCCACCTGTATACTCACTCCACTTCTACAGATTCTCTGATTATGGTGTTAACTGTTGTAGTCGTTGACACTAGAGGATTACTGACATTTATACATTGTTTGTTTGCAACATATTTACTCTTAGTTACAATATTTACATAGTTAAAAGCACAGTGTCCGAAGAAATATTTATATTGAGTGGCAAACGAATAATAGTACACCACAAAAGAGAAGGAGAAACATGGTGAACAGTGTGAAAAGGCCAGAACTCAAAATTGTGCTTATATGTCGATAATAAAGAGATAGTGCGACCTCCAGGTCGGATGAAAGGAAACGCAGATCACAGCAAATCGTAAGTAGTTACTTTTTTACATAAAAAATCGGGTTGTGAACTGTTTGATAATCTAAAAATAACAGAACTGTGTTGCTATAGATCCCACTGATGATGCCTTAGAGCAAGAAAAAGGCGAAACGCGTCTAGGAAAAATAAATTAAGACGCAGCAGGAAAAGGTGGTTTTATTGACAAAACAAGTAAATTGACGATACTTGAGCGTTTACTGCACATGCGTGTGTCTCCCGAAGTTATTTGCAGCATTGCTCCTCCATACATATTGACTACGGACACTTCCCTTCCTAGCATGTTCACACTGTATCATTCCTGAAACTCATGGAGGCAATGCAGTAGGTGGGTTTTCATCACCCCACACATGGTTATCGTGGGAACTGAAAACACCTTCCCTGGTTTGGTTAATGGGAGTAAGTGATAGGACGTACTCGGTTGTCAACTTCCTCTCAATGTATTTCATCATACTGCACAGGTAGTCCCACGTTTTCCACATACACTGTAATGTAGTACTGAGCAATTGGACATTCTTAACTTCCATTAATATGTCAAAGTTACCATGAGTAAATTATTTCATGTCTAGCGATTTCTTACTTACAGTGGCCCGAAGCTGACAAAAAAGTAGTGTCGAAACTGGTCGCGTAATTAACGTATTTTATAAAAAGTGTAACTGTTGGTATTCCTTATCTCCACAAAGATACATACACATGAGAGCCTATATATCCCTGGTACGTAAAGATTTAATACGTCTTTTGCAGAGCCAATAATATTTTTTGAGTTCGGTTGTGGTAGGAAGAGGACATTGATCTCACATTTCCCAAGTAGCCTCATAGTACTTGCTGAGATTCGCCCCATAGGAGGAACAAAAGTTTTCGCTAGTCTTTTTCCTCTAGTTCCTGCTTTCCTGCACCTTCTTTCCCCTTAAACGCAATTCTAATCAAGGCTTCACTGCACCCATTTCCATGGACCGTGCTCTTAACCTGTTATATTACATTGCGCAAGAGATTCGCAATAAATATGATGGGGAAAGGTGGGCTAATTCCGTATTGCACTCAGTGCAAAATGTAATAGGAATCCCGTCAGTGCCTGGTGCTTGGCTAACTTTCACCAGTATTAACTGTTTCTTTTTTTAATATCAAGGACGTTTGTTTCAATATTTTTTCATTTGCAAGTATGTGCGACGGTGGAACTCTGGTATGGTAGAATCCCCATCAAGTATTATACCGTTGATGCGGCGTTCCTGAACTTCGCTGTGAATGCTGGAGCAGGAGAGGCGAGAGCCATTCTCTCTGCCTGATTACCAGACGGTGGGAATGCCTCGAAACTATTCGTTAGAAGTATGGGCTAGCCTCTCGACCATTTGCCACATATAACCTCACCCGTGAGACAGTTCCGACTCTGACCACACCTCGCCACCACTATCAGATCACCATCTTGTGGCACACTGGGGTTCGCTATGGACAACGTCGGCGACAGTAGAAGCAGGAACACTAGTTTGTGACAGGATACCGCCTTGCGGCCACGTCCCTGGGCTTTGGCCATATGAAGCTGATTCACAGTTGCCAACGTGCCTACCAGTTGGTTACTAACTAAAAGAAAAAAGTTCCTCATTAATAGCAACTGAACTGGTGAAGCAGAAATTAGTTGTTACGAAAGAGACAGCTACGTTTTTAAAAATCTCAGGTACTGGGCGGTATGATGGTGTACAGACGTCTTCAGATGGGAAGAGCAGTAGAGGAATTTGAAATTATGATAAGCTGTATTTTAGTTGTCAGTCTTTTTGGTGAGTAGGAAACGTTAACAGGCCATTTCAGATGTGGCAATGTTGTATGGATACTGTTCTACTAAAAATTGGGCTCTGCTGAACACAAGAATGAGCTATGTGAAAGACCACATTTGATAGTAATGCTGCGATGTACTTGGTGGTGTAATAATGATTATGCGTTCTTTCAGAGATAAAGGGGACGGCAAAATGTACTGATTTCAGAATAGAAATAGATTTGTTTTGTTCGTAGACGATTACATCGTAGGATTGGCAAATCCGACCAAAATTTATGCGTATAGTATGATTGGTACTGATGTGCGCTGTACGTCAGCCCGAACGAGTGGCGTTGCACCTGGGTACGGAATTTGTAGATATTATTTTCGTGCAGGGACAAGAACATGAGAATTATTAGGAAGCTGACAGGTTTTATCTGGCCAAGTGCTCACCTGAGAGACGTCCGACGCACATCATGTTTCCAAGACTGTTCCGACAGTTACGGGAAACAGGGCAAGCGTTACAACAATAAAACGACCTAGTAGAACAATGAACTGTATTGACTCCTGAGTATAAGAAGCAAGGCTTGCTAGCGTATAAAAGAAAGCGTCGAACAGATCTTCCAAACTAAATTAATCATACGTATCTGCTGTGAAAATCGAAGTAAAGGAGGGAATCGAAGCACAGTTGTCATATTTGAGAACTGTAGTGTCAGAAGTCAAGTTAGGACTAGACAGACGATCAGATCATCTCTCGTGAGTAAAAGGACCGAAAATTAGACAGATGGGAAATAACTAATGCCGGCATGCAGAATAAAACTGAAAATATGTAACAGAAAATAGAGGGCAGGCCAAATTAAATATGAAACTTTGATCTAAACATGGAATTATTAAATATGATAGAAAAATTTGATGCTCATGAAAGGTAGGATCGATTGCACCCTGCCATTTTTTTTTTAATGCGAAACTGTTTCACATGAAGGAATAGAGATTATGACAAATCATGAGGATTTTTTGATCCGTCATTGCAACTACAAAAATGCCTGATTTTTTCACCAGACGCGTTTCGATATATTGAAGTAAAGCATCATCAGTGGTGATGATTTTTCGGCTGCTGTAAGCGAGAAAGCAGCCGAAAAATCACCACCACGGATGATGCTTTACCTCAATAAAGCGAAATGCGTCTGGTGAAAAATTCAGGCATTTTTGTAGTTGCGACGACGGATCAAAAATACCCTAATGAATTATAAAGCAACTACGGACACTATGGCCACACAAATGAAGAATTTATGATAAATCAGCTGTGCAATCGATGCTATCCTGGAAAACGCCAAGGTGGGGACAAAACTTGCAGACTGGGGCTATGACTTTCCAATAATTTATGTACTTATTTTTGAACGAATATTGTTCCGAACAAAAACAAAGTAGAATATGCAATGAATTTTTTGTTGCTTAAATGTATGAAAATTACAGAACCAGTCCCATGAAGGAGTTTTGGGGCAGCTGGTTTCGCAAACTGGAATACTTACGAAGTTGGTGATCTGAAACGAAGATACTGTTGCAACTTTCGAAGAACAGGTGATTTAAAATGATACGTAGGAAATATTCACAAAACATTAACTGGTCGATAGAGTTGTGGAGGAAGATGAATGGGCTAGGAGCTGCTACCATCGTCTGTATAACAGCAGTAATGGAAGAGATGAAAACAATAAAAGAAAGTGGTTTCAAGTTAATAGGATGAGGGCGGGAGAGGTTACAGTAGGCGAAATTTTGGGCGACATATAAGAGGTTAATGCACTAGCCCCGTTTTTGAGCAAAATGAGGGAACTTGGGGCTCCACATAAACTCCACTCTGAATATTACGATAGTGGTAATGAAAACTTCTATAACACTATACTTTATCTAATCTTTGAAGCAAATCGATTTTAAGGATATAAGATGTTGTCACCTCGCATGCACCAGAATAATTTGCAGCAAATTTTGCTGAAATGTTTTCGTTTTCCTGAGTGAAAAGACGTGTTTTTACAGTTACACGCACTTCACTACAGGGTAGAAACTGCAACAGCACTGTACACAAATGTCTGGGAAGCGTATACCTATCACTTCTCACCTAACAAATGGATAGGGTCTACATTTCTGGTCTTAAAATTTGGTATTAGAAATTTCCATTTCGACTTCTGTTTATGAAAAACAAATTAAATAATACTACTCTTCTTTTTAGTTGCTCATACCAGACTAGTTAATTTTCAGTTGCTTGCGAAACTACTTTTGCTTTGTTAATGTTTGAATTTCTTATCTGTAGCAATGACCCATTCAGTTCTTCCAACGATCAAAGTCGAACTGTGCTGACTAATAACTGAGTATTGGAGAAAGGATATTATGAGTGTAAGATCTCTGCATTGCGTCACCGGAAACGGCGCAAGCTCCGGTTGAACAACGACGGGGAAAGCAATCGTCGTAGTCTTTTTTAAAAGACCACCCCGATGCCATGTGATGTCCGTTGTTGGTTTAAGCATTTAAACACTGAAATCATTTTAGACGGGCAAAGCTGGATATTTACACAACTCTGTATGAATACGTCCGCAGCTCGTGGTCGTGCGATAGCGTTCTTGCTTCCCGCGCCCGGGTTCCCGGGTTCGATTCGCGGCGGGGTCAGGGGTTTTCTCTGCCTCGTGATGACTGGGTGTTGTGTGATGTCCTTAGGTTAGTTAGTTTTAAGTAGTTCTAAGTTATAGGGGACTGATAACCGTAAATGTTAAGTCCCATAGTGCTCAGGGCTCTTTTTTTCTGTATGAATATCGCGACGAAAGACCTAACGCTACATATGTAACTACGCACAATACAAAAAGACCTAACGCTACATATGTAACTACGCATAATACAAATGATATTGGTGAAAATACAGTGTTCGAGTAAAGTTCTCATGTGTTACTAAATAGTGAACGAGTAAGCTGTTATTTCAGACCAGTTTAGTCCGACAGTTGCATAGTCCTCTCCCTGGTTAGTGTGAAAATTCATGTATATATTTCCATCAACGTAATATAACCTTCGGATCTACACACCACTAGCTATAAGAGCCTAGGCAGTAAATGCTGTAAGTAGGCTTACGGGCTGTTTCTAAAACACCTACATGTCTCTGCCCCTGTCTCATTAATCGAACATTGCTAATAACTGAGCCTGTATATTGACTGCTATGGGAAATCCGTGTGTTAGTCACATAAAGCAGCATATTCAGTCGACTAGTCGATAACAGGAAGAAAATGGGAACGCGTACGTACTGAAGCATATTTTATAGTGTTACAGAGATCATCTGTATGCCATTGTTCTTCCTTGTTAGTTCACTGACGATATTAGTCTGCACTTCTGCAAATGATACATATTTTTTCCGTTCCCATGAAAGATCTCTACCGGTTTCCACTACATGTACAACTCGATGGTGACACTGGAAGTAATCACAGCGGTCGTTTGTACACTAAATCACTGGAACGTCATCTCCGACTAGCATTTGAGTAACGTTAGGGACACAATTTAGAAACTATTTAACTTTTATTCACTAATAAGATCACATAATACCCTCAATGAAGAACAATAGTGATCACGAAAGGAATGCATGATACTCTCTGCATAACACAGTAACTGTTCCAATAACTGTATCTTAACACTTGGGAAGAGCCTAGGTTTGGTGAAAGGAAGGTTTCATCTCACCTACACGCACATACACATTCATTCCAGCAATACACACGCAGAAAGAAGAGAACATTAGGATAAATTTATAACCCCAATTAAAAACACGATGAACCAGAAAAACGTTATCTCTATTGTTCAACCGCGTAGTCGGTTAGTCGCTTAAAAATTCTCCATTTCGGAGGTATGGAGAATACGGAAATATTTAAGATGAAAGCAAATTTTGATACGATTTGAAATTCAAGTTGAACAATAAGCTTGAATGAATAATAACGTTGAGCAGAAGGTTCTTCAGGTGCAGGAAAGGCGCATGGTCTAATTTAGATAACCAACACCAATTAACACTGAACTCACGAAAGTTATTCGAATAAAGTACATTTATACATACACGAAAGGTAATGAAAATAAGTCACAGGAAGCGATGATAAGACATGCAGAGCTGAAGGCTTGTAACACTAGTATTGATAATAAGTAGATTGTACTACGCCAATGTGTATGTGAAACTATGAAGTAGTTGTTCTCTACTAATGAAGGTCATTGAATTGTCAGAGAGAAAGTTGAATTTTGTAATATATGTATTGTAAGAACTAAAGGTTATTTAAAAATAATGGAATTTTATAATATATGTCTGCTCATAAAAGACAATTTGTACTTTGAATGCTGGTTCATGCTTAGGTAATTTGTATTGAATAGTATAAAAGGTGTAGAGAACCTCCTCCGCTACGGAAGTGGCCTGGTGCGCGTTAAAAGGTAATTTTGGCCGGTCGATCTGGGCGGCTACAGGGTGAGCACGTTACGCAGTCAGTGGCTAGCCGTTGTACGGTAAACATCGAGGGTGTCAAATGAGACATTTGAAAGCCAATTTATATTGAAATTGCCTCGGATGTGGTTTCGGCTTGTTGTAGTGGAATGGCTCTAAAACGAGGATAATACGTCGCCAAGAAGAATTTATAAAGAGCATTCAACATCAAGAGTATGAGACCAGATAGCCGCCACGTGCTTGCCACCACTATTGCGCCACTGCTCCGCCAACTTCAGGAACTCAGATATGTATCTTAGTATGGACCAGTATGTTTGCGTGAGTGTTTCTTTCAATAATAATTCCAGTGATATAAGCAAGTGTTTGAACCCTAAAATTGTCCTGATCATGAAACCAATGCAGGGTCCCATACTAAATGTGCAGAAGCAGAGTATCCTGTTTCTAATTAGTTAATGGTTTACTTCACTAATCCCTGTATCAGTCATGATGCTCTCTATCAGCTCTGGATTGTTTGTGGCTAAGAGGTCAAGTGTGTTTTCGCAACCATTTACAATTCGCGTGGGTTCGTGGACTAACTGCTCGAAATAATTTTCGGAGAAAGCACTTAGGAGAATCTCGGGAGATGTTTTCTGCCTACCACCGGTTTTGAACAAGTATTTTTGCCAACATATCGAGGGAAGTTTGAAGTCCCCACCAACTATTTATTTGTTACGAGACTCAAATTTTCTCTGAACTATTCAGCAAATATATCATCGGAGTCTGGGGGTCGGTAGAAGGAGCCAATTATTAACTTAGCTCGGCTGTTAAGTATTACCTCCACCCACACCAATTCGCACGGAGTATCTACTTCTACTTCACTACAAGATAAATCACTACTGACAGACACAAACACTCCATCACCAATTCTGCCTAATCTATCTTTCCTGAACACCGTCTGAGACTTCGTAAAAATTTCTGCAGAACTTATTTCAGGTTTTAGCCAGCTTTCTGTACCTATAACGATTTCAGCTTCTGTGCTTTCTATTAGCGCTTCAAGCTCAGGGACTTTCCCAGCACAACTAAAACAATTCACAACTACAATTCCTACTGTTCTTTGATCCAAGCACGTCCTGTATTTGTCATGCACCCTTTGAGATTGCAGCCCACCCCGTACTTTCCCGAGGCCTCCTAACCAGTCCACGCCACACAGCCTCCGCTACCTGTGTAGCCGCCAGCTGAGTGTAGTGAACTCCTCACCTATTCAGCGGAACCCGAAACTCCACCACCCTATGGCGCAAGTCAATGAATCTGCAGCCAACACGGTCGCAAAACCGTCTGAGCCTCTGATTCAGACCCTCCACCCGGCTCTGCACCAAAGGTCCGCAGTCGGTTCTGTCAACGATGCTGCAAATGGTGAGCTCTGCCTTCATCTCGTAAGCAAGACCGACAGCCTTCACCAAATCAGATAGCCGCTGGAATCCAGAGAGAATTTCCTCAGATCCAAAGTGACACACGTCATTAGTGCCGACATGTGCCACCGCCTGCAGCTGGCTGCACCCTGTGCTCTTCATGGCATCCGGAAGGACCCTTTCGACATCAGGAATGACTCCACCCGGAATGCACACGGAGTGCACACTGGATTTCTTCCCCTCCTTAGCCGTCATATCCCTAAGAGGCCCCATTACGCGCCTAACATTGGAGCTCCCAACTACCAATAAGCCCACCCACTGTGATTGCCCGGACCTTGAAGGCTGAGAATCATCCTCTGAAACAGGGCAGGCAGCTGCATCTGGTTCAGTCAGAGACAGTGCCTGAAACCTGTTTGTCAGACGCACCGAGGAGGCTTTCTGATCAGCCTTCGGGGACGTCTTTCGCTGCCTGCCACGCCTTGGAACGACCTCCCAATCAACCACAGGCGAGGGCTCAGCCCCACTGCGGGCAGCAACAGGGGCAACCACAGCGGCAGACCGATCTGGGGACAGACGGGACGAGGTTGACATCCCTGTGATACCCAAGTCCGGCTCGCTACAGTGGTGCCCATTGGCAACAGCCTCAAGTTGCGCGACCAAAGTCAGCGCCGCTTGCAGCTGTGAGCGAAGGGTTGCCAACTGAGCCCTCATCTGAACACTAAATGTACTAATTTTCGGTGCCAAAGTGTATAGTGTTACCATAAAAGTTTCTTCTCCACAGGTAACTGATAAGCCACACAAATTGAACGTATATGAAAAGTAATTTTGCTTTGATTATTACCATGAACTAATTTCTGAAGTTAATGGAACTTAATACTTGAATTACTTGCCTTAAAGTATGAACATCTAAATTATTTCAAGTGGGGTTAGAAATCAATACTGGCAAATTGCAATTTGTTTCTGAAATAGTCACAGAATTTGCCTTTACAGACAGTTTCAGATTATGGGTCCCCACTATATTCTTTTCTATTATAAGAAAGATAAACTAAATACTGTTTTCGATAAAGAAATCTGAAGGATTTCCATAAAAGTGTGAATATAAAAAGTGCCTGTGTAATGTTACACTCCTGGAAATGGAAAAAGAACACATTGACACCGGTGTGTCAGACCCACCATACTTGCTCCGGACACTGCGAGAGGGCTGTACAAGCAATGATCACACGCACGGCACAGCGGACACACCAGGAACCGCGGTGTTGGCCGTCGAATGGCGCTAGCTGCGCAGCATTTGTGCACCGCCGCCGTCAGTGTCAGCCAGTTTGCCGTGGCGTACGGAGCTCCATCGCAGTCTTTAACACTGGTAGCATGCCGCGACAGCGTGGACGTGAACCGTATGTGAAGTTGACGGACTTTGAGCGAGGGCGTATAGTGGGCATGCGGGAGGCCTGGTGGACGTACCGCCGAATTACTCAACACGTGGGGCGTGAGGTCTCCACAGTACATCGATGTTGTCGCCAGTGGTCGGCGGAAGGTGCACGTGCCCATCGACCTGGGACCGGACCGCAGCGACGCACGGATGCACGCCAAGACCGTAGGATCCTACGCAGTGCCGTAGAGGACCGCACCGCCACTTCCCAGCAAATTAGGGACACTGTTGCTCCTGGGGTATCGGCGAGGACCATTCGCAACCGTCTCCATGAAGCTGGGCTACGCTCCCGCACACCGTTAGGCCGTCTTCCGCTCACGCCCCAACATCGTGCACCCCGCCTCCAGTAGTGTCGCGACAGGCGTGAATGGAGGGACGAATGGAGACGTGTCGTCTTCAGCTATGAGAGTCGCTTCTGCCTTGGTGCCAATGATGGTCGTATGCGTGTTTGGCGCCGTGCAGGTGAGCGCCACAATCAGGACTGCATACGACCGAGGCACACAGGGCCAACACCCGGCATCATGGTGTGGGGAGCGATCCCCTACACTGGCCGTACACCTCTGGTGATCGTCGAGGGGACACTGAATAGTGCACGGTACATCCATACCGTCATCGAACCCATCGTTCTACCATTCCTAGATTGGCAAGGGAAGTTGCTGTTCCAACAGGACAATGCACGTCCGCATGTATCCCGTGCCACCCAACGTGCTCTAGAAGGTGTAAGTCAACTACCCTGGCCAGCAAGATCTCCGGATCTGTCCCCCATTGAGCATGTTTGGGACTGGATGAAGCATCGTCTCACGCGGTCTGCACGTCCAGCACGAATGCTGGTCCAACTGAGGCGCCAGGTGGAAATGGCATGGCAAGCCGTTCCACAGGACTACATCCAGCATCTCTACGATCGTCTCCATGGGAGAATAGCAGCCTACATTGCTGCGAAAGGTGGATATACACTGTACTAGTGCCGACATTGTGCATGCTCTGTTGCCTGTGTCTATGTGCCTGTGGTTCTGTCAGTGTGATCATGTGATGTATCTGACCCCAGGAATGTGTCAATAAAGTTTCCCCTTCCTGGGACAATGAATTCACGGTGTTTTTATTTCAATTTCCAGGAGTGTATTTAATATCATTTGTGGTGTCTGTATGCTAGTTAAACTAGGACTCTTGTCATCCCCAATTTTAGTCTTGTGAGGTCTTTCGTAACATCTTAGTGCTGAGTTAGCTATTGATTGCAACAGTATCTATTATTACTATGAGTGAAATAACTATTAAATTTCCTATGATTGCTAATTTGTGTAAATAGTAACTACTGCTACCCACTACTCAGTTCGGCCAGTAGTCGTGTGTATTCATTGTACTATTTAAAAGGAGTATTAATGAAAGTCAATTTAGTAACTCATATTCATGTTTGTTGAAACATAATGTTTCAAATTATGATGCCTAATTAGGATGGCGACCATTTCTTATTTCATTTTTATGCATTTACTACTTTCATTATCACCGAAATAAAGCCTTTCAGTTTTCTATTAATTGCCATAGATACGAAATTAATGTTCGATACCGTGTATTCATTAGGCAAACACACAGTCAAACATTTCAAAATTCCTCTCAGAGGGTAACGCTAGCTTGCAGGCGAGTGTCATACTTGGCACTAACTTGCAGCCCACATGTTATAGGCTCCAATGTGCCACATGAGGAGCACGTGGTAACTTTCACCAATTCACAGGCTACAAGAAACTTGAAACTCGTGAAATGAATTTAAAACTGAAACATGGAAAAAGAATTCTAATACGACGAACGGACAACACACAATACATCCACGCGTAAAAGTCTCACACTAACTGAAACGAGACGTAGGTTGGACAACCCACTCTCCCGTCTTTAAGTGGCAGTAGGACAAAGAATCACACTAAATAAGTCAAATATTAATGAGCAAAGTCTCTTTCCCTAACGGAAATAGATAATACAGTATGATTTACCATGGCTTACTTCTAAGGAACGTATTAGCGTCTCAGGCTCAACCAAATCCTTTCGCATTCCAACTACCTAAAGACCCAGCCAACGCTGCCATTCCACGTTTCCGGGCAGAGATCCACTGATAGTAGCGGAAATGGACGGAGAAAATGCGTTCCAGCAAGCAGCACCAAATTATGTAATAGCTACTGGCAGGTGTCCCCTAATTTCTCCTTGGGCCAGCAGAACACTATTTAAACTGTACACCAAACTTAGCTAAACTGTCACTACTATTGACAGAAGTCGCGCCCGTGGATCAAAGTATATGGAAGCATCACACACAGACACTCACAAACTCTCTCTAGCAGAAGAGATAAGAAAGAGAAACAGGAACCCAGAAATATAGTACTGGACACAAAAACATAGTATGGGTACGAAATAAATAGCGTTATAGGAACAGATATATACTAAATATACCTTCAGATGTGTGAGTCGTACAATATTAGTTTAGGAAATACATCATCTGCATATTAAAGCGCCGCTGTGACTATCTAATGAAGCACTCTACTGTTCATTTTTCTCTCTACAATCGAAAGCATAGACGCACCGACAAACAGATGTGCTGCGAAGTATAGAGAGACAGAAAAGCAGTTCAATAGAGCCGGTGGAGCGGCCCACACTGAGACGTTTACCCATACTTACCATCTCCGCGTCTGTGCTAAGCAGGAGGGAATTTAAGTATTTGCCGAACCTAGGCAGAGAAAAGTACTTCCACCTCATTTCGATGTAAATGTACCACCAAGTAACTCATATCTGTACTAACTGAGTACCACGACTGCTACTGCCAATGATAATAATAAAAATAACGATAATAATATTAAATGCATGCGTATTGAATTCATCACACTCAAGTTATGAAAAGCTGTTTACGACGCACTTTGTTTCTAGCAAATTTGTCGATGATATATTCATAGTCTACTTGCTCCGTTTTATCAGAATTCATCGAGGCGACGGCAGGGCTGTTTATTAGATCCTGTGACATGCATGACTGAAAATAATCCTCGAGTTTTTTGAATAGTGAGAGAGGGCGCTCCGCGGAGCAATTGGTTGTAGCGGTTGACATAACAATCCTTGAAAGTCACATAACACTCTATACAAAGTGCATTGTGAGGAAGTTTTTATTTAATTATTCTCCACGTATGTGTTAAAATGAAAAACCTCATCACTCAAAAATTCTTCCAGTCATATTTGTAACGCTGTTGCAGTTTTCTAGCACATTTTAATAGTTCATTGTTGTCTCGTCAAGACAAATTACTTAGGAACTAAAAATTGCTACAAAACTCGTAACTATTCTTTTCTTTTCTGCAGTTCAGATATCAATCGGTCTATAAAAATCAGAAATATACTCACCTGAAAGTCTTCCTTTTCTTCAAAACTAGTATCAAGCTCGCCTGTTTCTTCCGCTTCCAGTTTTCTTTAGTTTTCCCCATTTGTTGCTGTTTTGTACATATTCATCCTCCTCTTCTTGAGGCCAGCGTTTTCATAACACGCCCCGCAAACAGAACGATTTTTTCGAGCGTATTTAAGTAAAGAACTGTGCAACTTTATTTTAGTCCCAATATCGGCATCAACACTTTGCAACAATTTAATTGTTGCATTACATCTCTTCACTATCACTGACCAAAAAGTAGTGATTATCGCAGTTTCCAGGATTTGCAGACTGCTCAGCATTCCAATCGCCTCTCATCATTGTGGAGTCTTGTGGATTACTTCATCTTGAATTACTTTCAAAGTTGATATTATTTCTAATCAGCTAACATTCAGACTATAACAGGCATCGTAGCTCCCTGACAAGCATTTCTCTGAAGACCGTTTAACGGAGAGTGAACTATTTAATTTTGACTGCAAAATATCACACTCATCGAAGCAGGTATGAAAGTGTAAATTTTTTGTGACAAACAGGAAAATGAATCTGCTTGAGGAGAACATACTCTTGCACATAATTCTTCTGCAGCGACATCTACGTCATACTCCGCAAACTACCTAATTGTGTGTGGTCCAGAGTACTTTTTATACCACTAACAGAGCCCTTCAACCCTGTACCACTCGTGAATAGTGCTCCGGAAAAATGATTGTCCGTAAGCCTCTGTACTGGCTCTCGAATTATCTCATTGTGGTCATTACACGAGACTTATGTGGGGGGAAGTAATATGTTGTCCGACTCTTCCTGGAAAGTGCTCTCTAGAAATTTTAGTAGTGAATCTCTCCGTGATGCACAACGCCTCCCTTGTAACGTCTGCCAATGGAGCTTGTTGAGCATCTATGTAACGCTCTTGCGCCGGCTAAACGATCCCGCCACGAAACGCGCCGTTCCTCGTTGGCTCTTCTCTATCTCTTCCTCTCTATCTCTTCCATCAGTCCTACCTGATAGGGATTCCAGAGAGATAAACAGTACTCAAGTATCGGTCGAACAAGCCCCTTGTAAGCCACTTCCTTCATGGATGAGTTACATGTCCTTAAGATTCTTCCCATGAATCTGAGTCTGTCATCTACTTTCCTCACTATTTGTTTTTTTGTTGTTGTTGTCATTCCACTTAAGGTCTCTCTAGATAATTATTCCTAGATATTTTACCATAGATACTGTTTGCAGCAGTTTGTCAACAATAGTGTAGTTGCGCAGTAGTGTATTTCTTTTCCTATGAAAGCGCAATATGTTACATTTATTTATGTTCAAAGCCTGCACCATTCATCAGTTCACTCAAGGTCATTCTGTAAATCGTTACTATCTTCTGGTGTTGATACTTTGTTATTGACAACCGCACGATCTAAGAACGGCCTTGAAAAGCATCCGAGAATTTCTACTAGATCATTTATTGTAGACAGTAACGGTCCTGTCACTCTTTCTTGGGGTACACCGGAAATTACCTTTACATCTGTCGATTTTGTTCCGTTAAGAGGACGTGTTGAGTCCTATCTGCAAGAAAATCTTGAATCCAGTCACAAATCTGGCCCGATAATGGATAAGCTCGTATTCTTTTTCCCTAAGCGGCAGTGCGGGACTGTGTCAGATCCCTTGCTGAAGTCAAGGAACACTGCATCAACCTGATTGCCGTTCTCTACAGCGCTGTGGATCTCATGGTGGAACAGAGCGGTCTGAATTTCGCAGGATCTCTGTTTTCGAAATCCATGTTGATTTTTGTAGAGGAGATTCTCATTCTCCAAAAACTTCATAATTCTTGCTCGTAAAACCTATTCCATAATTCTACAACAAATTGACGTTAACGAAATAGGTCATTGTAGTCGTTTTTCTATTCTGCGATCGGTTATCTAAATATCTGCCGTTTCGACGTTCGTACGACGATTGAAAGAAGGGACCCTGTTACGATCTTCCGCGGTGAAACAATTTTGGAAGATCGAATTCAGTTTTTCTGTCTTTTATCTGCTATGTTTCGTTTCGGTGCAGGGATGATCACTGAGTGAACGAATAGAAGATTTTGACTCAAATACCTCTTAGGGCTTTTACCCAGATCGACTGACGAAGTTTTACATTCAAAGTTATTGAATGCTTCTCTCATTGTTCTCATTACACTCATTTTTGCTTCTTTCAGCTTTTGTTTGTCAACTAGGTTTCTGCTTCTCTTGAATCTGAGATGAAGTTCCCCTTGTTTACGTAGCAGTTTTCTCACACGGCTATTAAACCATGGTGGTTCTCTTCCAGCCCTTAAGACCTTACTCAGAACATACTGCCTAGGGTATATTGCACGATGCCTTTGAATTTTTGCATTTGTTCTTCACATGTTCGTCGTCATCAACGGTTATTTGATGCTGACTTTTCAGACATTCTGAAGTTTGTACCCTGTCACTCTTCCTAAGCAAAAATATCTTCCTCTCTTTCTTCACATTCTTTGTAAAACCCGTTCAACTGATTCGATAAGTTAAGGGAGTGAGCTGCACGCGTAATATACACAGCAAGAGTATTGATTCTAGCTCTGAGACAAGAGTAAGTACCACCCATATCGCTTGTACTGTCATATTGTGGTGTCACCGCCAGACACCATTAGGTGGTAGCCTTTAAATCGGCCGCGGTCCGGTAGTATATGGCGGACCCGCGTGTCGCCACTATCAGTGATTGCAGACCGAGCGCCGCCACACGGCAGGTCTAGAGAGACTTCCTAGCACTCGCCCCAGTTGTACAGCCGACTTTGCTAGCGATGGTTCACTGACTTCTACGCTCTCATTTGCCGAGACGATAGTTAGCATAGCCATCAGCTACGTCATTTGCTACGACCTAGCAAGGCGCCATTATCAGTACTATTGATATTGTGAAATATGTAACGTCAAGAGCGACGTCCATCATTAATGGATTAAAGTTGAGTATTCCACCAGCTACCGTTTATCTCAATTGTAATTCCCTTGTCATGTTCCAGACCTCAAGCCAGCCTGCGTGAGCTAAAACGCATGCATTTCGGCCTCCTTTAGTAACACGGTTGGCTCTCCTGCCAACCACAACACATATGATTGACTTCTGCATTAGTGAGTGGCCAAATCATTTTCACTTAATAAATTTATCAGTGAATCATCTAACTCCTCTGATTTGTGCCCTCAGTTTAGGCCAAAACAGTTAAATCTTTCAACAGTAGATCCACCGTTGGATAAATACGTGGTAACGAAAGACAGCTTATCCGTGTGTATAGTACGGCGGTGGAGTTCAATATGGTGGAAAAATATTTTATTTGAGTCACTTCATCTAAAATTAACATTACCACCCTTTCTGCCAGAATTGACACAAACTCTTCAAACGTTTGAAAAGAAAGATATGCTGTACTTCCTTTTCCTTTGTTTCCATAAAGATCTGTAATATATTTAGCTAGCACAGTATGGAATTCTCCTATTAGCTATAGTGCCATCTCGAAATTTGCGCACTATATTGACCCCAAACCCATAGTTGTGACCCCTGAAACAACTCATATTAACAGGTGCCTCCAACGTTTCTGTCTCAAACTGATATATTAGTTTCTTATCTGTTCTGCCCCTGACTTGTCCTCTATCTTATAAAGTTAATACACATTTCCCATGTTCAGTTGCATTTTCTGGGTATTTAATAGGGACTGACTGTTATTCCCGTCATTAAATCTCCTATTAGCTTTTACAAACTATGATGTTCCCAGACAGTAAACATGGGACACAAATTACACTACCCTTCCTTTGAGAGTCCACTAAAAATGGTCTTTCGTGTTTTTAAAGGGTCTGAAAAGAAAGTGTATTTAGGTTACTCAGAGGGTCGGTATAGCGCCTGCTTGAAATGCTGAAATCATAATCCATATTCTGTGCTACATGACCTTGTTTATCGACGTGATAGTGAAGGAATTAATTTAAATCCAGTAAGCAGGCCCGTCAGAAACTGTATCACTACCATTGGCTCTATCTTCGTTATTTGGATCAACTGAAATCGTTGTTTCTGCGCCATTATTATTGTTTCTGATATCTAAAATGCCTCACTCAGATAGACGACACGCTGCGCTATTTTCAATATTGTTCACCACATTATTATACTCCACGTTACTACACACTGATGTTTGTAGACTTGAGCCCGAGCTAGAACTACCTGGTTGTGTTTGATTTTTAAATAACGCCTCTTTTTGCGCACTAATTCTTAAATTTTGTCTCTCATCATTGCCTTATCATTCGCGATTTTGTGGTACCGAGAACCACTTACTCTTCTCCGACTGTTACTCACTTTGATTAACACTAAAATATAAATCATAAAAGAAACACTGAACGACTGCACTCTTTAGACTTTCAAATTAAACTGAATTGTCAGCCAGGCGGCCGACCGTTAGAATAAGTGGCGACATTTTACTTGTCCTTGAAGTTTGAATGGGCGTTGTTGGGTGTCGACAGTGACAGTGTTAGTAGCGCCTCCCAACACAAAGCTTAATTGGGGGAACGGCATTTGCCGTCCTAGCGTATACCACATGAAGACGCACGACACATCATTACTAGAACAAACCCTCTCCTTTTTCCGTTACGTCACCAGACCGTGCATGAAATCTGAGCTAGTTGTTGCTAATGTTAATCACATCCATTTTACTGTGAGTAAAGTTCTCATTGTCTTTTTAAGAATAATGACTGAAATGTTATTAAAGAAACAGCAACAGCTTGTAAGCCATTCCTTAAATTCCGCTGCCCCTTAAAATCTGAGGCTCTAAACAGCTGCCTAGTCTGTCTAGGCCAAAACACGCCTCTGGTGCTAAAAGTCTAATGACGTTGTTGTTGACAGTACGTTAAACCTTAATCTTCCTTCCTTTTCCCAAGCAAATAACCAAAACAGAGTTTATCGTAATTTTCACTACACGACGCTCAAATAACAACGTTTGTTCCACAGTGGTATGAAACGATGAGTATGTAATATTAGTAATTTTCGCCCCACAAACATTAATATACGCTCAATAGTAAACGCCTGATGGCCTAAAGTTATCGAACAATTAATGCTCAACGTATGTTATTATAATAGTGTAATCAATCCCTGATTCTGTTGCCAAGTGGCCCACCAAAATATTCACTTTTTTGACATAAAATAAAATAAAATAAAAATAACAATTTTTTTCACTTCCATCCCCCCCCCCCCCGCCTCCCCCCCCCCCCCCACAACCAAAGAGCAACGCTACAAGTATCAACATTGTCCGTTAACGAACAATATTTTCTCACGTTTTTAGCAACGGGATAGCTCTGAAGGAAACTGTAGCTTGGTTTCCTCCTTTTTAGAATGCCTAAGCGCAGATACAGGCGATTACTCTTGCAGGCGGCCCGCTGGATCTGGTTCTCGGCTCTTTGACGTCACGCGGAATTCCCCAGCCAGCAGGCTGTGTTTTGGTGCCGCAGTTTGTAGCTGCTACCCGACTTCGCAGTCCGCAAGGCTAGTGCTGCCTTCCTGGGTCGGGAGATCCCGTTGGCCTATCAGACTACGAGTCCTCCGTCGAAGTTGCTTATTTTTATGTCGCGTTCGTCCCGTTTCTGTACGGTATCTTCC
The DNA here is from genome assembly GCF_023897955.1 of Schistocerca gregaria. NCBI lineage: Eukaryota > Metazoa > Arthropoda > Insecta > Orthoptera > Acrididae > Schistocerca > Schistocerca gregaria. Next base: position 438,400,443 of record NC_064931.1, on the reverse strand, counting down.
GGCGTGCATACAGGTTTTCAGCTCTGTCTTCGTAATTGGAAGTAACGTTAGCTAAATCATGGAATACGGGGGGAATTTCCATGCGTTCATAAGTGTGTGCGGAACGTAATCCATGCCATGCGTTGTTAACATGCGTCATTTATATTTTGTGGTGTGTATTAGAAACAGCCGGCCGTGGTGGTCTAGCGGTTCTAGGCGCTACAGTCTGGAACCACGCGACCGCTACGGTCGCAGGTTCGAATCCTGCGTCGGGCATGGGTGTGCGTGATGTCCTTAGGTTAGTTAGGTTTAAGTAGTTCTATGTTCTAGGGGACTGATGACCTCAGAAGTTAAGTCCCATAGTGCTCAAAACCATTTGAACCATTTTATTAGAAACAGAAATCGAGAGACAAGCCGGAATTAGATTAAATAGATGCTTTAAACTACAGAGAACGTGTTTTCCCGCGGATTAGTTATTTATACCGACTCATGGAGCGAAAAACAGCTTGGCTTGTTCCTTGACTGAGCAAGAGGTGTACGTCTCTAATTTATTGAAACTGAACAGTTTCAGATCGCCGCTGGCCTTACCAAAATCGGATTTAAAGCTCATTGGTGCCCTATCGATTAATACTTTCTTCACAATCATTAAAGTTAATGTGAATACGAAAAACTATTTACTCATTTAACGTGGATTACGATTTTGATATTATGTGCGTATGCTTTTGTTTCTCTTATTACATCTAGCTTCTTGCTATATGGCTGAATGCTGGATCTAGCACCGTCACTTATGTTGGTAAAAGGACGATTCTTCAAATGATGTAATCGAAAATGTTAATATGTTCTCAGAACTGGAAGACGTTTCTGACAGTAAGTCTGCAGTTAATAAGCTGAGAGCGAGAGAAAAGCGATTGGTGTCGAGTTGGGGAATTTGACGAAAAACAAGTGAACGATAGCTGCAAAGGGCGCCGCAGAACTAAATGTCGCGCTCACGAGCTCTGTCTGCACCAAAACAACACGCAGGGAGCTCCAGAACCAGGGAGAAGTAGAATTCCAAAACCAGACACTAGCGTCGCAAATGCCCGTAACAGGAAAACGTGGTACCGAAGCCATAAAATCTGGATTATGGAGCAATAGAATAAAGTCATTTGGTCGGATGAGTGTTGTTTCCCATTGTTGTCGACTTCTGGCCGAATTTACGTCCCAAAAGTGAAACACGGCGAGGGCTCGGTGATGATTATGGTAGGCACATTGTGGTATTCCATGGATCCCTGGTTACTCTGCAAAGTCGCATTACTACCAAGGATCATGTGACCATTTCGGCTGGTCAGGTCCAGAACATGGTACAACGATTGTTCCCAAATGGTGATGCTCTGTTATAAGACAACGGGGTCTCCACCCATACAGGTCGCATTGTCCAGGACTGGAATATTGTGAGCTGCGAGGATGAATCGTATCATCTTCCATGGGCACCATAGTCACCATATCTCAATATTATGAGGCTTTGTGGTCTACTTTTGGAGATAAGGGTGCATGAACGCTATCACCCTCCATCATCGTTACCTGAATGTGCCACTATTTTGGAAAAAGAATCGTATAAGATTGCCACGAAAACCATACAGGATGTGTATTTACAGATTCCGGGACGTCTGAAAGCTGTTTTGAACGCTAACGGGTTTTCCTACACTGCGTAAGGCATGGTAATGTGTTGTGTTTTCGTTGTTCCCAGATTTTCGACTACCTTTGTACGTTGCTATGCATTTAAAGGAATAGTATCGTACCCACACCACGAATGTATTGCTGCATTTACCAGATTTATGAAATAATCGAGTAATAATCGAGTATTGTGTGCAGCCGGCCGGAGTGGCCGAGCGGTTCTAGGACTACAGTCTGGAAGCGCACTACCGCTACGGTCGCAGGTTCGAATCCTGCCTCGGGCATGGATGTGTGTGATGTCTTTAGGTTAGTTAGGTTTAAGTAGTTCTAAGTTCTAGGGGACTGATGACCTCAGAAGTTAAGTCCCATAGTGTTCAGAGCCATTTGAACCATTTGATGCAACTTTGTGTTTAATATTTTGTTTATGGTATGTTTTGTGTTAATGCCGTGGCTAAGCTTCGTTTCATCTGATCTAACTGTAAGTTTAAGAAGTGGCGTTGTTTTTGCGACTTTTCTCAGTATTGTGAAAACTGGTGTAAAAATTATGTTCGTTTCAAGCATATCGTTCAAGAACTCCTCGAGGCTGTTGAAATCCTGAAGGCGATCGTGATTCTGGATCGGTCAGCTCTGAAGTATCAGTCACTTTCGAGACTCTCCCCTCTGCACAGTTTTTAACCCAGCTGGACACTGGATTACCCAACCTCACGTCACCTAAAGAACTTTTCACTGCCAGTAGAGAATTCTACGTCTTGTACTTGTCACATACGCTTTTTTCAAGAGGTGTAAATCAAAATAAGCTACTGCAAACTTATGATTGAAAATCGTAAGCTAAGAAATCGCCTCAGCTCTGAGTGAAACATATAAACTGTGATCGGTCCAGTATTCACCAGATAAACTTGAATGAGACGACACTTGTGGCTGATAAAGCGTCAATCTGTGTTGAGCAGAAATCCTTTCAGATTTTCTCCTCTGCTTTCACCCTTTTCGTCTTCTTCCACTGTCTTCCCCTTCTTACTTTCCAATTGAAAATCATCAAGGCAGCCGTCGAGTTTAACGTCCACATCCGACAGCTGGGTCACCAGCAGCACTGTCATGTGCACTGACTATGAGACACTGTACAGAGATTTGACATTTAATCCATGACATTGATGGGTAGTCTGGTGACATCAGACCTCTCCGTTCGGGGTCAAATATTGGTCATAAGAATTTCGTCTACCCACAAGGTCAAAACCGAAAACCTCCTGATAGAATATCAGCGAAATAGGCATATTAACCTCGCTCGCTTTGACGGTATTTGTCATTCTAAAGTAAATAGATATCACTTGTATTACGAAAAAAAAGTGGTTCAAATGGCTCTGAGTACTATGGGAGTCAACTGCTGTGGTCATCAGTCCCCTAGAACTTAGAACTACTTAAACCTAACTAACCTAAGGACATCACACACATCCATGCCCGAGGCAGGATTCGAACCTGCGACCGTAGCAGTCGCACGGCTCTGGACAGCGCACCTAAAACCGCGAGACCACCGCGGCCGGCTGTTTTACGACTTTTCAGCAAAACCACTATTATAAACCTTTCACACTGATAATGTACACTATCTAGTATTATGGGTAACTCTAAAATATTTCTGTTTGCTGACGACACTAGCTTGGTAGTAATGGATGTTGTGTGCAACATTGACTCGGTTTCAAGTAGTGCAGTACATGACCTCAGTTCATGGCTTGTAGAAAATAAAGTTAAAGCGCAGTAAGACTCAGTTTTTACAGCTCCTAGCACACAATTCAACAAAACCTGACGTTTTAATCTAACAGAATGGGCATATGATTAGTGAAACTGAGCAGTTCAAATTCCTAGGTGTTCAGATAGCTAGTAAGCCGTCGTGGAATGCCCACGTTTAGGATCTTATTCAAAGACTTAATACTATCACTATTCGAACGGTATCGAAAGTGAGTGATACTTCGACACGTAAATTAGTCTCCTTTGCTTATTTTCATTCACTTATGTCTTATGGTATTATGTTTTGGGGTAACTCTTACAATTCTAGAAGGATATTTTTGGCTCAGAAATGGGCGGTTCGGGCAATAAGTGGTGTGAGTTCACGAACCTCTTGTCGACCACTGTTCACGAGTCTGTGTATTTTGACATTGGCCTCTCAATATGTATATTCCTTATTGTCGTTTCTTGTTACCAATATTAGTTTATTTCCAACAATAAGCAGCTTTCACTAGGCTAATACTCGGCAGAAATCAAACCTCCATTCGGATCAGACTTCCTTAACTCTTTTGCAAAAAGGTGTGCAGTATACTGCTGCATCCATTTTAAATAAGCTGCCACTCGAATTCAAAAATCTTAGCAGTAATCCACGCGCTTTCAAATCGAAACTGAAGAGTTTCCTCATGGGTCACTCCTTCTATTCTGTCGAGGAGTTCCTTGAAAAATTAAGCTGGTTCTCATTGTATTGCTGATAGCGTTTGCTTAAACTTATGGACTGTTTTTCTTTCAGGTTCATGAACATTTATTTTTATCTGTTTTTGCTTTTATGTTGTAAGTTCATGTACTGACACGTTCCATGACCTTGGAGATTTGTTCCTCAATTTGGTCCTACGGAACTTGACATGTAAATAAATAAATAAATAAATCTGATCAAAAGTATCTGAACACCTAGCCCGCCCGGTTAGCCGTTCGATCTAACGCATGGCTTTCTGGGCGTGAAGGAGCGCCTGGTCCCCCGCACGAATCCGCCCGGCAGGCTTGTGTCGAAGATCGGTGGGCCGGCCAGTCTGGGGACGGTTGTTAGGCGGTTTTCCATCTGCCACGGCAAATGCGGGCTGGTTCTCCTTACTCCGCCTCAGCTACACTATGTCGGTGATTGCTGCGCTAACAAGTTCTAACGTACGCGTACACCAACATTAACCTACCACACAAACATAGGGGTTACACTCGTCTTGTGTGAGACGTTCCCAGGGGACGTCCACCGGGTGCCGAACTGCACAATAACCCTGAAAGAGTTGTTCGGTGTGGGGCGGCGGAGGGGTGAAGTGGACTGTGGTAGTCCAAAAATGGTTCAAATGGCTCTCAGCACTATGGGACCTAACATCTGAGGTCCCCTAGAACTTAGAACTACTTAAACCTAACTAAACTAAGGACGTCAGACACATCCATGCCCGAGGCAGGATTAGAACCTGCGACCGTAGCGATCGCGCGGTTCCAGACTGAAGCGCCTAGAACCGCTCAGCCACAACGGCCGGCGGACTGCGGTACTCGTCGTGGGGTTGTGGACCACTGCGGTTGCGGCGGGGACGGAGCCTCTCCGTCGTTTCTAGGCCCCCGGTTAACATACAATACAATACATACAATCAGGACACCTATTACATGTCAATCTGCATGACCACTCCGCAATTTATGATTCAAGACCTGGTAGAGGGTTCATAGAGCCACCTTCAAACTATTTCTCTATCGTTCCACCCTCGAACACTGCGCGGGAGGAATGAACACCTAAATTTTTCCGTGCGATCTCTGGTTTCTCTAATTTTATTGCGATGATGATTTCTTTGTATATTGGTGGGTGCCAATAAAGTATATTCGAATTCGGAGGAGAAAGTTGGTGGCTGTAATAAAAAGCACATGTGTTTGAAGGACCTTAGCAAAGATTGTGACAGCCTTTCGCCTTTATGACGACTCTAACTCTGCTAGGAACTCTTTCAATAAGCTTTCTGGATGCCTGTGGAGGAATGACACGTCATTCTCTCTCAAGGACCGAAGCCAAGGAACGTAATGATGTTGAACGCTGGAACCTGAAGCGAAGTCGACGTTTTAACTCATCCTCAAGGTGTTACATTAGGTTCACGTAGGTCTCTGGCCAGGTAAGTCTATTTCAGGAATGTTATTGGCCACGTACCATTGCCTCACAGATGATGCTTTATGACAGGGCGCATTGTCAAGCAGATACAAACAACCATAGTCTCCGAAGTGTTCGTCTACAGTACGCAACACACAATGCTTTATTATGGGTTCATATCACTCCCCATTTAGCTGTTTTTTAAGCACAATAAGGAGACCACACTATCACCACGGAAAACACCCACATACCGTAACATCACCTTCTCTCTACTTTACCGTTGGCTCTACGTGTGATGATTGGTAACGTTCTCCAGGCATTCGCCAAACCCAAACCCTTCCATCATATTGTCACAGCGTGTAGCGTGTTCATCACTCCAGATCACTCGTTTCTAGTCATCCACTGTCCAGTGCCGTCACTGTTTACAGCACTTCGAGGCTCGCTCAGCACTGACTTCTGAAGTGTGTGCCTTACCAGAAGCCGCTCCACCATTGTACCCCGTTATTTTAAACTCCCGACACGCAGTAATTGTGGTGGCTGGCTGTGGGTAGGACTTTGGAAATAACGAGTGAGGCCTTCCGACGATTTCTTGCCATTTCGTACAATCAACATCCGCAATGCTCGACGGCCAATATCTGTCAGTATATAAGGTTTGCACGTGGTTTCCTTCCCGTTTTCACTTTACACACACACACACCACCAACAGTAGCCTTAGATGGGTCGAAATATTCCAAGTGGATTTCTTACTCAAGTGACATCCAATGACTTGTCCACATTCCAAGTCTGAGCACTGCTGCTCAATGCATTCTCCTGCTACTGCTTCTCTACTGGCAACACATTACTCCCGTCTCCTTTTATACTGGTAGGTCCGCCTCTCGTGACACCTAACTTCAATTTCGCATTAATTTGAGGTATCCAGATAAATCTGATACGTTGTGTATGATAAATATCTTTGTATTTGCTTCGCATTTGAGAGGACAATGATAATTAAATGGCACTAATGCATCTCGTAACTTCCCAATGACCATGAATTAACCAGATTCAAAATACACACAACAGTATAATAGCTACTGGAGTTTACGAGCAGCTACTTTACAAAGTAAACATGTTACGCTGCTATAACAAAGAAGAGTATTAAAAAAAATTGTTGCTCATAACGTAAACATTAAGGCAGACGGAAAGGAAACTGATCTTATGAAGCAATGAAATCATAAAGATGTGGAGTGAGTAGGGCATTTTTGATTGGGAGGCCCCTTTTGTAGAGTCCGGTCGCCAATCTTTTAATTTATGCCACATTGGCGACTTGCATGTCGATGAAGGTGAAATGATGATGAGGACAAAACACACACACACACACACACACACACACACACACACACACACAGTCTGCAGCGGAGAAAATCCCCGACTCGGCGTCGAACCGAACCGGGGGGGGCCATGATCGAGGGTCAGCAGCTCTGACGACAAAAGACTGCTGGCTGCTGACGAGAAATATATGTCAGCACATAAACCACAATATAAGGAAATGTTGAAAACTAATGAAAGACATACAAGTCCACATATGACCGCAAAACAACATAATAAACAAGTGCATGCACTATTAAATCCTAAGAGCGTGAATATTCTACAAATGGCGCATAAATAAATTGTAAAGTTTGTCAAATATACACTGCTGACACAGAAAAAAATAGTTTCATAAAAGGTGTAAGTAGGATGTTTAGGTTTTTTTTTATTGGTAACGCCGCCGCCACGTAGCGCTCTGTATGATAATCACTGGCTGTGCCGTGTGCAGTCTGTGGCTGGTTTGCATTGTTGTCTGCCATTGTAGTGTTGGGCAGCGGCAGCTGGATGCTTACAGCGCGTAGCGTTGCGCAGTTGGAGGTGAGCCGCCAGCGGTGGTGGACGTGGGGAGAGAGATGGCGGAGTTTTGAAATTTGTAAGAATTGGTGTCATGAACTGATATATATATATATATTGTGACTATAAAGGTAAATACATTGTTTGTTCTCTATTAAAATCTTTCATTTGCTAACTGTGCCTATCAGTAGTTAGTGACTTCCGTAGTTTGAATCTTTTAGTTAGCCGGTAGTAGTGGCTCTCACTGTATTGCAGTAGTTCGAGTAACGAAGATTTTTGTGAGGTAAGTGATTTGTGAAACATATAGGTTAATGTTAGTCAGGGCCATTCTCTTGTAGGGATTATTGAAAGTCAGATTGCGTTGCGCTAAAAACTATTGTGTGTCAGTTTAAGCACAGTCTTGTATAAATTTTTCTAAGGGGACGTTTCATATGTCGACCCTTAGCCGAGGATACTTCACTTCTGATTTTTTCTTGTAGTTTGTGTAATTAATGTAGATTTTGTTTATTGCTAGCGCGTAATTGTAGAGAGAATCTCCTTTGTAGTTGTAGTCGTTCATTGTTGTACAGTACAACAATTGTGGCATGCATGTAGAGTTGCACCAAGTATTTCGCAGCTGCGCTTGCAATTAACTAGATATTATTTTCAGTGCTACGTTAATGTGTTCTCTTATTTTTGCTCTTCAAATTGTGCTTTCCTGTGTTATCGTGTGAAATATTGTGACAATAATGGCGTGTGAAAAAGTAATACTAGGCTCCAAAGTAAACTGAGAAATGACAGTGAAGACGAAAGCAGTGTGTTAGCGCCACCGAGTAATGAATTAACTAATGTTCAAAGTAGTAATTTGGTAATTGTACATAGGGAAATGGAGCGGGCTGCAAACAATGGTGTAGACAGTGAAACAGTTAGTGAACAGGGAAGCATTATCGATCGATCGGTCGGCAACAGCTTGCCTCAGGAATCCGAAATGACAGAACACAATCTTGCAAATACTGTACATTCAGGTTTTGCGTCCTCACCATTTCTCAAATAAGTCAGGACACATTTTTTGCTTGTCAAAATGTGAATGTTGCCGGTGCAAATGCACTGCCGAAAAGTATAGAGGAACAGATTCCAGACACTAATATATTATTATTGCAACAAATGAAACAAAATCAGAGACAAACACAGCAACAGTTAGACACAATGGAACAAAATCAGAGACAAACACAACATAATCTTCATAAGTTAGGCACAATGGAACAAAAATCTTCGTTACTCGAACTACTGCAATACAGCGAGCGCCACTACTGCCAGCTAACTAAAAGATTCAAACTACGGAAGTCACTAACTACTGATAGGCACAGTTAGCAAATGAAAGATTTTAATAGAGAACAAACAATGTATTTACCTTTATAGTCACAATATATATATATATATATATATATATATCAGTTCATGACACCAATTCTTACAAATTTCAAAACTCCGCCATCTCTCTCCCCACGTCCACCACCGCTGGCGGCTCACCTCCAACTGCGCAACGCTACGCGCTGTAAGCATCCAGCTGCCGCTGCCCAACACTACAATGGCAGACAACAATGCAAACCAGCCACAGACTGCACACGGCACAGCCAGTGATTATCATACAGAGCGCTACGTGGTGGCAGCGTTACCAATAAAAAAAACCTAAACATCCTACTTACACCTTTTACGAAACTATTTTTTTCTGTGTCAGCAGTGTATATTTGACAAAATCACTGGCTATGCTGTGTGAAGTCTGTGGCTGGTTTCCATTGTTGGAATTTGCTATTGTAGTGTTGGGCAGTTGGCTGTTAACAGCGCATAGCGTTGCGCAGTTGGAGGCAGTTGGAGGTGAGTCGCCAGCAGTGGTGGATGTGGGGAGAGAGATGGCGGAGTTTTGAGAGCGGATGATCTGGACGTGTATCCATCAGAGACAGTAAATTTGTAAGACTGAATGTCATGAACTGATATATATATATATATATATATATATATATATATATATATATATATATATATATATATATATATATTACTTTTGAACACTATTAAGGTAAATACATTGTTCTTTGTGATAAAGGATGTTGGAAACCAAGAATCGTACTTTAAGAATTATGAAATGTGTGTAAATGTGTGAATGTATCACAATGCCGGCGAAAATTTTTTGGATACTGTTATATTTATAGGATTTTGTTTCTACACATTTGTAAAGCAAATTCTCGACCTGTGAAATATTTTGTATGTGACTGTCACTGCTGTCGTAAATATTTCGGTAAGAAAGTTAAGTGACCTTCACGTAATGCATTGTGGGCGCCCAGCTGTGCCACCTGCCTGGAGAAGAAAGCCATTAGGTAGAGAAAAAAAACTTTCTCCCGCGATTATCTTCATGCTGCTGATGCCAACTCGTTGAGCTACATAACAGTTCATCTCTTCACTACCAATAGTTCCAGTGATAACTGAAAATATATCCTTAATCAGAAATAATAAGAAATAATGGCACTTTTTTCAGAGAACCTCGTATCTTCTCAGTATCAAGATTATCTCTGGATACAGAGGAAGGCCTCACGTACAGGGCATCCCAGAAATGTTGCAAGATACTTCGAGTGGCTATAGGTGGTGTCTTGAGGAACAAATTGAGAATAGGACCCCGTGCCTGGAAACCTAATCCAATGACATTACAGAGCGTCGACGTTACAGGCGCTACCGTCTGCCATTAGGCAATACCTTGTTCAGCAAACGTGACTTTGCACGCTGACCATAGACGGAACATCTCGCAATGTTGTTTGTTGTTCAGTGATCGCGACTGACTGCCACGATTTACAGTGGAGAAGCTGGAGCTAGCTAATGCGTAGACAGACTTTGCACCCTATGAATGCCATACTCTGTTGCTTTGGTGGATGACGGTTTCAGACACGTGTGTCTGTCTGCAGTTTATTTTTCCCTTGTATACCGAAAAACATTGGAGATTTTATACGATTTCATGAGAAAAATAAGCTGTGCATGGAAATTAGTATCTGAAAACGGCTTTTACCAAGGCAACAGAGTACCTCATCCATAGGATACAAGGCCTTTCTATGGAGCAGCTAGCTCTATCTCCTCCCCTGGCGATCGAAACAGTCAGTGTGTGATTACCAAATAGCAAAGAACACTGCGAGTCGTTCCGCCTACTGTCCGTCAGCATACTAAGCCACGTTTGCTGCAGAATGAATGGCCTAGTGGCAGAGAACGGTGCCTACAACTTCGACGCTTGTAGCGTCGTTAGATGATTTTTCCGGACGCGGGTTTCCATCATCACATTGTTCCTGAAGACACCCTCTGTAACACCCTGAAGTTTGTCGCAATATTTCTGGGACACCCTGTATAAATGTGGTCAAGTTATTCCAGAATGTACTCCAGTGAAAATCTGTATTTATTCACAGATGTGTTGGAGGCGCAAGATAGAAGCAACACAATTCATTATGCCACGACCATGAGTCAGCACTTCATAATCCTTCATCACAGGTATTAAGACTTGTTCTATGATCACGACCAATCAGGTGCACGACCAGAATTTTTCAGTACAATTGATAGTGAAGTAACGCTCAGCCAGCCCGTCCGGTTAGCCGTGCGGTCTAACGCACGGATTTCCGGATTGGGAAGGAGCGCCTGGTTCCCGGCAAGAATCCGCCCGGCGCACTTCTATCGAGGTCCGGTGAGCCGGCCAGTCTGTACATGGGTTTTAGGCGGTTTTCCATCTGCCTCGGCGAATGCGGGCTGGTTCCCCTTATTCCGCCTCAGCTACACTATGTCGGCGATTGCTGCGCTAACACTTTCTTCATGTACGTGTACACCACCATTACTCTACTACACAAACATAGGGCTTATTCTCGTTTGGTGTGAGACGTTCCCTGGGGGAAGGGGGAGGTTGGGAGGGAGGACGAGGGGGAGGTTGGTGGGGTCCACCGGGGGCCGAACCGCACAATAACCCTGAAAGTGTGGTACAGTGTGGGCCGGCGGAGGGGTGAAGCGGGCTGCGGTAGTCGTCGTGGGGTTGTGGACCACTGCGGCTGCGTCGAGGACGGAGCATCTCAGTTGTTAGTATCAAGACTTGCCGTTAGGTGTCGGTACTGGTACGACGATGTAGGGTTGAAACAAAAATCACAGTTGCTGATAGTCAACATGGGTCTGGATAAGATGAATGGTTAAATCTGTTTTATCAAAACAACAGCAACAGGGCTGCTACTCTTCGCGAGTATGGACGCATTATAGGAATATGGAGAGGTCTTCTTTTTGCATCGGAGTTGCAGAACATGATTCGGAAGTTCATACTAACTAGCGATTTGGGAATTACTCCAGCCAGAGGTCGATGGCTATTTGCGCCACAAATTCTTGAAGAAGTTACTGTTGCCACGGCTGAGAATACTGGACACAATGAGCGATCTTCAAGCCGTGCACAGTGCTGAGCAGAACAAACCAGCCGCAGCGGTATTAGCTGAGCGGTCTCAGGCGCTGCAGTTACGGACTGTGCGGCTGGTCCCGGCGGAGGTTCGAGTCCTCCCTCGGGCATGGGTGTGTGTGTTTGTCCTTAAGATAATTTAGGTTAAGTAGTGTGTAAGCTTAGGGACTGATGACCTTAGCAGTTAAGTCCGAAAAGATTTCACACACATTTGAACAGAAGAAACCAAAGCCTTCGATTTGTCCATAACATATTCAGAAACTGCAGTACGCCTGCGGAAGAAATTGTTTACAAACACTTGTGTGGGCTAAACTGGAATACTTCTCAAACGTATGAAACTAGTGGAGGACAACGAACGTATACTCGTATAAAGGACAGCACAATGGTTATAGGTTTCTTCCTCACATCCGAAATTTTAATAAGTCGCCGTGACGGACACTCGAAAAAACGAGCTTAGTTTCAGACCGGAACTTTCTTGCAAAGGAAACTTCCCATCGCGCATCCACACACACTTAGTCGTAAAATGGCCCAATTTTAGTCCGTAAAAACTGAACACAGATCAGTCATGAAAACAGGAAGAAGCTTTAGTGAACTGTGAAAAAATAAGAAAAATAGAAACAATGAACGGTCCAAGTTCAATATGTGCAACGTCGCGTTAATTACAAGAATCACAGCGTCGTGGTTGTGTGGTCACGGTGTTTGAACTTCCCGTCCGGTCACTGACGTGTTTGTTCTCCTTCTGTAGTCTTGGTAGTTCATACAACACATTGGTTACAGGATATGAGTTACGTGGTAAGAATATATTACCGTTCCAAGTACATTTGATGGCGAGAAACCGCATAGAACTTTCACAGAAACGAAGACAACAAATAACTATGATACAACAAAGAAATTCAGGAGTCAAAACTTCGAGAACGGAACGCAAGAGTCATAACATGTGATAATTGTGAACAACAAATAGGAGGCACGTACTTCTCGAGGCCCCTTCCTTACACCTCACTGTTGCAAACGGACGTTACACCACTATACAGACAGAAATTTGAACACAGCAGACACGTCAGTGACCGAACAGAAGACAGTTCACAACTTTGTGAAACAAAAAGGGCACGAGGGTGATTTCAACACGGATTTCGCCCTTTGCAGTCCAACACAACGACCACAGAACCACGAAGCCGCCACTATTCCAATACGCACGATGTTGCACGTCTTGAGTTCATTTTTATTTTTATTTTTAACCTATTTGTGCAGTTCAGTACAGCTTCTTCCTGTTTTCATGCTTGATCTGTGTTCAGTCTTTGATCGGCTATCCGCTGACCATCTTACCACTAAATCTCAAGGGGTCGGTGGGTGGGAGGGGTGTGGGTGCGTCTGGTAGTTTCCCTGTTAGAAATTTGCAAGGACCAACTTTCAGGAGATTTTTAATGAATATAAAGCAAACTCTACAAATCGATCCTGTGCAGAACTTGAATATAAAATTATTCTTATAGCAACTGTTACAGAGGGGTACAAACTATCGTTTCTTCCCACATCTCATTCGTAATTATAAAAGCAAGAAATTCCGATGTAGTGTGCAATGAAAGTGTAGCCTCTTTCACCAATTTATAATGATATGCAGAAAATAGATGTAAAATTTGGTGTCGAAGTGCTCATTAGCCACCAGTGTTGCACAGCTCTACTTCATTGTATATGGTTTCCCCATCAGAGTATTTTACTACATAATTGCCGTAAATTTCTCCTTATTTAATTTTAAACTTCCTTAACTTAATTTTCCTTTATTTAAATTAATATCAACAAATGCAGTCAAAATAAGTTATATGAGAGTAACGAAGAGCTATTGGGAAATATAGTCCGGCCCGTTAGGTGATTGGACAGTTGGCTTTCAGCCGTGATACCGTGCGGACGGGCTCTCCGCGCAGGGCAGCGCTCCGCAGGTGTTGTTTACCCGCAGGTGTTGCGTCGTTGTATTGCCTCATAGTACCTGTGCCGGCCCGCCATGGTGTTCTCAAATCGAAAAGCTACAATCAAACAAACGTTCAACGCATCGCACACGAGACCGAAGGCCCGTGAAATTGAACGGTTTCTCCGAGACATCATGCACAGAGAACCGCAAGAACTGATAGGCATTAATTTGTCTATTGTATCCTGCACAGTGTACCTCAAACTGATTGACGAACCGGCATGCGACAGACTACTCCAACGATCCGCAAACGGCTTTAACTTCTGTCACGCAGACGGTAGTGTGAGCGTGGTAGGAGTTGACCATGCTGGTTCGGGGGTGCGTACCGTGCGCATCCTTGAACTACCGTTGGTAGTTCCTGCCAACATTGTCGTTGATGCGCTGCGACCATACGGCACAGCCGAGGAGAAATGGAACCCATTCGAAACGTACCCTATCCTGAACGGGGTACGACAAGTGCGCATAGAACTTAAGAAGCACGTTCCATCATATATTTTCGTTGGTGGCTACAGCGCAATTGTTATATATGATGGCCAACCGAGGACCTGCACGGGCTGCGGCCAGGATGACCATGTTAGAACTGAGCGTCTGCAGCGCCGCCTCGTTCAGGTGACCCTCAATGAGCTCCCCCAATGATCCACGATGACATCTCTCCCGCTCACGTGTGTGGAGTAGGCACGACATGATGTGATGTGTGATCAAAACTTGTTACCTCCTCAGACCGCTGCGAGCTCCGTTGGAGAGTCAACGCCATCGACGACGCCGCAGCCAAACGGTGCAGAGGATCCTACAGCCTCTCCCCACCGCAGCGTCGTGGGAACCCAGCCGCCGTCACTGTCGGGATTCCTGGTGACCGAGACCGTGTCGAGCCCCGCCCTCCAGTGGATTTCGAATCCCGGACCCGCAAGCAAAAATAAACCAAGCGACACAAGAAGAGGCGATTGTCAGTTGAAGAACGGGACAGGGATGTGAAGCGGAAGACATCGACTTCGTTGACTCGTCCACAGTTGCAACGGACTCCAGTGGCATCATTCACCAGAAGGCGCTTGAAGACAAGAACACTCTCCTACATATGGTGACCCAGAAAACGAGGCCCATTGCGTCGACACCCAAAATGTGGGCTGCTGTGAAAGCGACCAGCCACTTGATATGTCTCAGTATACCGTGTGGGAACAGTCAATGTCAGTGGTGTCCACTCCACTGTCAAGGCCCGCATGTTACACGACATGATCAGAGCGGCAGACTTGGACATTGCTCTTCTCCAGGAGGTCAGTCCTAAGCTGCGTTTAGACATGTATGGCTACACCACCTACAGCCTGCCCACAGGTGATGGAGCAGGAGGAACGGCCATCCTTCTCCGAGATGGCACAGACGCGACGGACGTGACGTACTTGTCGAACGGGCGAGGCATCGCTCTCACACATGGCGCAGTCCACCTCATTAACGTCTACGCTCCCTCCGGTAATTCGCACCGTGGTGACAGGCATGTCTTCTATTCAGAGGAGGTAGTCCCACTTTTACAAGGAAATATGGACCATTACATGGTGGGCGGCGATTTTAACAGTGTTCTGCGGCCAGAGGACCAGATACCGCATTACGTCCCATGCCCGGCTCTTCAAGCATTGATACGGGACCTCGCACTCCACGACACATGGCTCTTACATCATGGGAACCAGCGTGGATATACGCGCTTTACCAGCCACTCTGCCAGTCGTCTAGACCGGATATATGTCTCACGTGCCCTCCGCACAGCAACCCGTGATGCAAAACTCTGGCCGACGGCCTTCACGGATCATCTCGCGTATATCTGCACAATCACCTTACCCCTACAACTCACAAGACACAGCAGAGGCCCGTGGACGCTAAACGTCTCCCTCCTACGCGAGGAAGCGTGTCGGCAAGCAGTTACTGACACGTGGCGTCGATGTATCAGGCACCTGCACATGTATGATTTCACGTTTCTGTGGTGGATGGGATGTGTCAAACCTGCATTCCGAAAGACCCTGATGGCCTACGGGCGCGACAGATCGAACTGGCAAAGGAAAACATCGGAATTATGCTATACAGCGTTACGTGACCTGGCGACGCAACCGCCGCCTCCCGAACGTCGGATGTCCGTACAATGCATCAAAGCTCGTCCACTTCGCCTCAGGGCAGAGCAGCTGGAATCCGTGCACGAGTGCAAGACTGTATCCCCAACGAAACGGAATCAGTCTATCACACTGTGCGCGAGAGGCGCCACCGCAAACGCCAGCTCATTGGTTCAAATGGCTCTGAGCACTATGGAACTCAACTGCTGTGGTCATCAGTCCCCTAGAACTTAGAACTACTTAAACTTCACACACATCCATGCCCGAGGCAGGAGTCGAACCTGCGACCGTAGCGGTAGTGCGGCTGCAGACTGTAGCGCCTAGAACCGCTCGGCCTCTACGGCCGGCGCCAGCTCATTACTGTGGTAAACACGGAGGAGGGCGGCCGCGCAGTGACGCAAACGGACATAGCGCACACGTTCGCCAGACTCTATGGGACCTTGTACATGGAAGGTCCGCGAAACGTACGTGATTATGACTAGCTGTTGCACGATTTTCCCGCCCATAGGGACGTGGCACCCGATGATAGTCTGCTGTTGCCCTTTACATCCGACGAGCTGACATCGGCCTTGGTACGTGGAGCACCGAACAGGTCGCCTGGACCGGACGGTATACCCCTGGAATACTACCGCACTTTTTGCGACCTTATGGGCTACAAGTGGCTCCAAATGTTTCAAGACCTGATCCGCCCTGATTTCACTGTCCCCACTGAATTCACAGACGGCATCTTGATCCCAGTACCGAAATCGAATGGTGGTTCTAGGTGGCAGGACTTTCGCCCACTTACACTCCTCAACAACGACTACAAGATCTTCGCCCGCATCCTCCGCCCGCGTCTCCACACAGCTATCCGGAAAGCCATCCACACCAATCAGACATGTTTAGGTGGTGTCAAAAAAAATGGTTCTAATGGCTCTGAGCACTATGGGACTCAACTGCTGTGGTCATTAGTCCCCTAGAACTTAGAACTACTTAAACCTAACTAACCTAAGGACATCACACACATCCATGCCCGAGGCAGGATTCGAACCTGCGACCGTAGCAGTCGCACGGTTCCGGACTGCGCGCCTAGAACCGCGAGACCATAGGTGGTGTCAGCAATATTTATACGGCGTTAGGAGCATACCGAAACGTAATTGCTTTGACGGCGGCCTGCAAAATACGAGGTGCCCTTGTCGCTGACTCTCCAGAGTCTGCACAGGTGGTCCTTTGACTGGTCCACGGAGCGCGCTCCCGCATGATGGTCAACGGTCATCAGTCTGGTCACACAGTTGTCGGACGGTCAGTGCGACAATGGTGCCCCATGTCGGATATATTATTTGCGGAAGCGCTTGAACCAGCTTTACATGGTCTACGGCAGCGATTAACTGGTATTTCCATGTGGCACGTGACCTTTCGTTGTGGTGCAATCGCCGATGATGTGCTGTTCCTGACCAGATCAGAGGATGAAATGTATATGGCGCTAAAGTGGCTACGCCAGTATGGGGCGGTCGCTGGGAGCGTCATCAACGTGAAGAAGACAAAATACTTGGATGTCGGAGGGGGGCTTTCCCACGCAACGGCGGTGCCCTTTGACAAGGTGCCCGTACTCAAGTGTTTAGGAGTGCAATTCTATCGCAATGTTCGCCGCACGGCGGCGGCTACGTACCGCCGTCTCCTACACCAGACACATGCTCTGCTGCAGGACAACAAATTGCGTCGCTTGGATATGCTCCTCAGAACACGTTATGTCAACACCTATCTTGTCTCCAAACTGAACTATTTTGCGCATGTCCTTCCCTTGACGGCTACAATGGCCGACAGATTTCAAGCAGCATATGGACATTTCGTAAGCACCGGCTTTGTTTTTAAAGTCCGATACGCCACCCTGACACAGCCGCAGCGGGTGGGAGGTATCGGTTTAATTCACGTATATAACCGTGCGCGATAGCTTTATCTCAACACTACGTGTCACACGTGGACCTCTGCCCACACCACTCTGACGGGCACCCTGATAGCGGAAGTGGCACCACACACTCTGCATACCTCGGTTTCTGTAAGACACATTTCACCGCCACTCGCCCACATCAGAGTTCTTGATTGACTTCAGCTACTTACGGTCAGAACTTCCGGAAGCGCAGCACGAAAGACTGTTATCGCCTCTATCAACAGCAGCGACCTATAAATACAGTCGCCTACAGACATCCTTAAGTTGCCTGGAACATGGTGTGGCGAGCGGTTCACACGCCTTTTCTACCTACGACGGTGCGTTCATTGTGGAACGTGGCTATGAACGGGAAGTTCGCTACACGTCAGAGGCTACATTTCATACATCTGACGGACGACCCCTTGTGTCCGACATGCTCCGTCGTTGACTCGGCTACACGCCGTCTGATTTGTGCCGCGACCAGGGAGTGCTGGCTACTGACGCAGCCCGTGCTGGCATTACCCTTGCGGCGATTGCCGGAGTCTATCTCCCCTGATGATATTTTGCGCCCCGACGACGTATACTTTCCATCAACCAGGACGAACGGCGTTAATTGGCTAAAAGACATGGCCTTTTACTACATATTTTGCGATGCTCCCAAAGGCACACTCGACTTTAGGTCCCCACTGATGACGACACATGCAGCTTTCAGCCGCCACACGAAGTACAGAACTCGTTTCGCAAATTATTTAGTTTCATTATTTGCGGATCCTCCTGCTCACTGGGGCGTTCAGGGTATGAGACGCTGAAAATGAAGAAGAATCCTGGAGCATATTGATCCTCTACGCACGGAATAGGGGGGAATCCCTCCCAACAGACGAGAAGACGACTCGGACGCTCGGCTACGGCAGTTGTAGGATCTTTTTTTTCTAATACAACAAAAATAAATCCATAAATACAATACAAAATAAAGATTAAAAAATAAAAATGTTATAAAAATTAAATAAATAAATAAATAAAACAACATAGACAAACCCAACACATCCTCTTCCTGATCTTTCGATCCTCGAACACGTTGCTTGGGCGTGGCGACGGGATGGCCAGGCTTCTTGTTTCGACCCCTGCCCTACCCGTCGTCCAGCTCCTGCAGCGGTTCCTTACACACACACACACACATACACACTCACACAAAGTGGAAAGAGTTCAGAAAAAAAAGTGGTCAGCGTGGCGGTGTGTCACGCCAAGTGGCCCGGGTTCGATTCCCGGCTGGATCGGAGAGTTTTTTCCGCTCAGTGACTGGGTGATGTGTTGTCCTCATTATCATTTCATCATCATCAGTGAAAGGCAACGGGAAACCACCAATGGAATCACTTCCCTAGACTCTCATGCGGTGGACCTCTCTGACGTGGCTCCCCCCATGACAAGACCTGCCGCAAGGCAGAACACAGAGTTAAAAAAATTGGGAAACATAAAAGTGACCAACCCGATATTGTCTTCTTAGGCAGTTATATTGTGAATATTTCTTGCGGAATCGCTAAGTCACCCCAACAGTTGCTCGTGAACGTAATGCACTTGATACCTGCTTAACAAACACGAGCTCTCCAGATGATCAAGCTGCCACTCTTACTATGAGAAAGCTGTCTCTGACACTGCTGTGCTCTGATTGCAACATTCCTCCAAGGTGAACGACCAGACCTGAGACCGAAACTCGAGTGGCCTTTCACTGTCCCTGCTCATGCGCCTCTCTCCTCGCCGTCACACTCATAAACCAGGCCAGAACTGACCTACGATCAAAGCTCCGTGTTGCGAAGTGAGTGTTTTCCAACACGCCATTATTTGATTAGGGCTAAGGGATTAGGCTACAGTTTCATAACTATGCAATATAGATCGTTGCACGCTGAAGTTTTTTAAAATTACCTTCGTAGAATCAGTTTTAGGCGTAAAGATATTTCTTCCAATACTTGGAACGATCTGGTAAATTGAATAAAATGAACTTTCGGATTTGTCGTACAATTTAAGGACTTTCTTGAGCTATTGTCGCTAAATTTTCTCCTTAATAAGTATAAGTTCGGGAATACATTTTCACTTTATAAATAGTAATAAATGGGAAATTGATGAAAATTGACAAATGGTTCTTGGATTTGACCATGTGAAGCGGTGTAGGGGCACCTCATTTAACTTGTGTTCGAATATAGCGGTGTTCCGGCCCTTCTTACTTCCGTTTTATGCGGCTTTCGTGACTGCGTGACAGTGAGTGCACTTCACCTGCGTGCTACCATTGTTCAGAAATGCTACCGTTTTACTCCCTTATTATTTGCTTCTTCTGCGTCACGTAATGCTTCGTTTGCATTTGAACAGAGAGTAACAAGGTCATTCATCTTCGATAGTAAGGAGAAACGAGGTATAAGTAACGCGCATGAAAAACTCGTTCACTAGATGAGGAACAACAGGCGAATCCAAAATAGAGTTCTTGAATGAGGCATAAAGTTCTAGCGGGTAAGATTTGTTGTTGTCTTCATTGTAGCATTTTTGTCTCATTTAAAACTATCCAGCTGTTTGTATGTAAAATTTTCGTTCCGAAGGATGAGGAATAAATGGTCAGGAAGAGAGTCGATGAAGTCGAAATCGAGTCAGACCACACGCCACTCCTTATTAGATGCATCAAGCAAATCAACTTTGAACTCTTTAAGTGAATGTCAAGAAACCAGATCTTTCTTCTACACTCACTCCATAATATACAGGAATATGAGCTGAATGCTAACCCAGTCCACTGGAGTAACTTTATCATTGGAAACCATACGTAGCCACCAATCTAATGCAGATGTAAGTCTGAATTTCTTCAAGCCCTCCAATCTGAACTGGCAAACAGTGAAACGTACTTCATCTCTATTCAGCGTACGTGGTGACGGTGGATGTAATGTATTATTGCTGTTTAATTCTATTCTATTTTCGGTTACAGATGGAGCATGAGAAAAAAATTGATTGTACAATCTATCTACGCTGTAATCAGTCTAACAATGTTTTATCTATAGCACTTCCTGGAATGTTGTAGGGTGCAGAATCCTCTTTCTTCTCGTAGACTGACGCTCTTGGAATTCTTCTCCCCAACGCAGCTAATATCTCTTTATTATTTACTCGATTTACCCATTTAAACTACAGCATCATTCTGTAGCACCACGTTTTACTTCCTCACAAGGCTTCCATTCAAATACTTGTAGAAAAGACTTTCTAATACTTAAATTTATTATTCACCATGTAGCTTTGAAGCTCTGGTAGTAGCTTTGTTTCCAGACAAAAATTACTTGATTTAAGATCCTCCTTAAAACATGTTTCCATTTTACAAAAAATGGTTCAAATGGCTCTGAGCACTATGGGACTTAGCATATGAGGTCATCAGACCCCTAGAACTTAGAACTACTTAAACCTAACTAACCTAAGGACTTCACACACATCCATGCCCGAGGCAGGATTCTAACCTGCGACCGTAGCGGTAGCGCGGTTCCAGACTGAAGCGCCTAGAAGCGCTCGGTCACAAAGGCCGGCTTGCGTTTTACAGAAATGAATAAAATTACCCTCAGATGTTGGCATAAATATGCTGAAACATGTTTATGCATTTATTAAAAAGCAGTTGTGTGAGTAATAGGCGGACCAAAAATGTAGCAACTTCAATTTGTGATTGATAGTTGCAGATATCTACTGTTCAGAAAAACTTTTCTACCTACTGGCCAACAGCCATGCCGCAGTGGTAACAACGGTTCCCGTTAGATCACCGAAGTTTAGCGCTGTCAGGCTGGGCTGGCACTTAGATTGGTGACCGTTCAGGTTTGCCGAGCGCTGTTAGCAAGCGTAGTGCACTCGACCCTTGTGAGGTCAATTGAGGAGCTATTTGATTGAGAAGTAGCGGCTCCGGTCACGGAAGCTGAGAACAGCCGGGAGGGCGGTGTGCTGACCACATGCCCCTCCGTATCCGCAGCCAATGACGCCTTCGACTGATGATGACGCGGCGGTCGGTCGGTACTATTGGACTGTCTGAGGCCTGTTTGGACGGAGTTTTCTAGCTACTGCCAGTCTGCATTTTATATCGCCTTTCCTTTTCCCGTTATATATTGATCACTTCCAGCGTCAAAACTCTTCTAATGCTTTAGTGTCTCGGTTCGTAATCTGATTCGCTGAGCATCACCTGTTGAAATTCGCCACACTCCATTATCTTTGTTTTGCTTTAATTTATGTTCATTTTATACCCTATTTTTAAAGTAATATCCACTAGCGTGAATTCCTGAGATGAACTTCATTCAGACTCAGTAGCTGACAATAGCCTTCTTGTTAGAATTCAAAACTTACGAAAATGCAGTTTGGAAACGTAGGTACTAAATCAGCACATTCCTAATATTCATCTGAAGCCGTCAGTCCATTTTTTTGTGGTGGCCGTGAAAGTACTTACATTACACTCATCGCTGTCATAGACGCGTAAAGTGTCACTGTCACTGTAGCTATTTGACAACGTGATCATTCCTTTACTGAATTTTCTGAAAGCCAGTGACGACCTGGTATCGTAATGACTGCGTGCCGATACGTTTTCGCCAGCTCGTCGATTTTCTGTTTCGGATACAGGGATATGAGTTTCATTTGTTCCGTCATTTTCTGATAATAATTTATTTCGACGTTGCTTAGCTGATGCCACTCATTCATCTTCCTCTCTTTCACTGAATAACATATGACGAACTTCCTTCTAACATCGTTCAGTATCACAAAATACGTAATACTAATAAAAGATATAACATTAACCCCCTAATAGAAAGAAATAACAGCTAAATCTCAGCGTGCAACACTAAGCTTGCTGAGGCACAGTGCAAACAGCTTGTGTTGTAGTGTAGGGGGTGGAGGTTTGCCAACGGCAGGTGACTATTACGGCTGCAGGTCTCCTGATATTGGCTCAATGCGAGCCCTGCCTCTCGCTTCTGACTTGTCCCACCATTTCCTTCATAGTTGACAATCTTACAGAAATGTTGAATGGAATAGGCTATAGTCTTACGTTTTTGATGTAAATACTCGTACTAATTCCATGTTTCCTGAAGCAAGATGCTGCGCACAGGAATAACATCGAATTTACAATTACACTGCTTTTCACTCGGCTCTTTTACTCAGTATCCGTGTATGAGAACAAATATTTAATATCTAATTCAGTTGTGGTATCATTTCCGGGAAATGTTGCATCGATAACCGCAAGTAGATTGCAGTGAAGATGTCCTGTATTATATTTCCCCACATGTGCGTGTTACTTCATATGACTGTCCCAGGCAGAAATAATTTCATTACTCATCTCAGCTGCAAACGAAAAGTAGGCATGATGAGTCAAGGAAATCGTGACTGAAAACAGACAAGAAATGTTTCAGAAATAATCACACGCGACTTGTGATGAAGCACTTACCGTTACTACAATGTCAAAAAATACGCCAGGAGTGTCTGCGGAAAAAAAACTCAACCAGTAACTTGCAGTTCTTGGTACTACAGACGAGGACACAACGGGCTGCTTAACAGACGGCGATAACCCTCGCCCGAAAATAGTTGCGCGATTATGGTTGAGAGCTGCGGGTCGAAGCATTGTTGTTGTCAGCTTTTAGACACAGGCAGGGAAAATCTGGATTTTAGTAAACGTGTGTGGAAAGCTTGCTATGTGCCATACTTGAAAGATGGGGGGCATATAGGAACCAGGTGACTATAATGGCGCGAGTAAGACGAAGTTTCAGCAAGCCACAATTTATCAGCAAGGACAAAATGACATACGAAGTAGAAATGGATTCAAAAGTATACCGGCGTCACATAATGGATTCAAAATCTAATCTTCTGGGTTTCTTTTGCGGCATTTTTCTGGTCAACACTGAAATTATAGTTGTTAGTATTTTACGTAAAGTAATATTACTTGCGTACTGTGGACTGAAAAAGATTAATTTGATCTATGTGTCACACTGCACGAAGGTATGTTAGAGTTTAGCGTCCCGTTGACATCGTGGTCTTTAGTGACAAACACTAGGTTTCGATGGGGACGGACATAGTGGTCGGTTTTAATTAAATAACGATTTCGGTATTCACCTGATGTTCTTCCTTGAATGTTTTTGATTTCAAATAACGTAATTCAAAATAATTACAGAAACTCTCTCGAAATTTTTTTAGACGTCACTGCTAGAAGGAAAACTGATAGGAATCGGATTTAGACCTCTACAACTGGAGAGTGTCTCTTTTTGATATACCAGCACACACTTGTCAGGTAGGGCAATGAAGACTTGGAATGCGTGACACTGCCTTTAAACCAAGTGTTTGTCAGATGTGACGTCAGTTACATGATTCGAAACAAGGCAATGGATGGAACTGTGTCATCACACATAAAAGCTATCCAAGAATAAATTCTATTCAGATATATAATGGCATATTCATAAAGCAAACTGCTTGGTAACCAGAAACAAGTAGCTCAAAAGTATTTTAATCACAATGGACAAGAACTCAACCCAATACAGAGAGAGAAGATAAAGATATCTTGCAGTGTAATCGTTAGGGACGCGTGTCTTGGTATTCTTTCTGTGGTGGTTGGTTGGTTGATGTGGGGGAAGGGACCAAACAGCGAGATCATCTGTCCCATCGGATTAGTGAAGAATAGGGAAGAAAGTTGCCCGTACCCTTTCAAATGAACCATCCCGGAATTTGCCTGCAGCAATTCAGGAAAATTATGGAAAACGTAAATCAGGATGGCCGGACCCGAGTTTGAACCGTCGTCCTCTCGAATGCGAGTCCAGTGTGCTAACAACTGCGCCACCTCGTTTGGTCTCTCTGTAGTGTCGCTGCTGCATAAGGAAGGTGTCCGGACGTAGTCATGGGAATGGTTTGAAGTGTGTTGTTGCTGCGTAAACCCTCCAAAGTCTCATAAAATGATAAAAGCCTGTGAGCCTGTACTTACATATACATTCCTCAAGCCACTACACTGTGTATAGTGCAATGTGCTTCCTACCACAAGTGCAACCACCACAAGTTCTGGAGAGGCCAAAAAATCCATGATTTTTTATACGAGGCAGCAGCCATTTTATTATTGCATGGGCAACAGTCTGGAAGATTCACTGCTCTGTCTTTGCAACATTAGTCAATACGGACTTGCTAGGCTGCCACTGAGAACGTCTGAAAGCAAGGGGAAACTATAGCCATTACTTTTTCCCAATAGCGTGTAGTTCTACTGTATGGTTTCATGATGATGGCATTCTCTTGGGTAAAATATTCCGGGAGTAAAATAGTACCCATTCGCATCTCTTAGCGGGAACAATGCAAGAGGATGTCATCATAAGGGAAAAGAAAACTGAGATTCTATGGGTCTTAGCGTGGAATGTTAGAGCCCTTAATCGGGTAGGTAGCTTAGAGAATTTAAGAATGGAGTTGGATAAGTTGGAGTTAGATGTAGCGAGATTTAGTGAAGTGTGTTGCCCGGAAGAACAGGGGTTCTGATCAGGTGAGTACAGGGTTACAAATGAAAACTTAAATGGGAGTAATGTAGCAGGAGATTTAATAATGAATAAGAAAACAGAAATGCGGGAAACTATTATGAACAGCATAGTGATTACATTATAGTAACCAAGACAGGCCCGAAGCGAAAACCCCTCACAGTAGTACATGTTTATGTAGCTACCAGCTCTGCAGATTATGAAGCAACTGAAAGAATGTGTGGTGAATTAAAAGAAACTATTCAAATAGTTAAAGAAGCAGAAAATATAATTGTAATGGGAACTGAAATTCGATAGCAGGAAGAGGCAGAGAAGGAAAAATAGCCGAAGAACATGAACTGGGTAAAGGAATGAAGAAGATGCCGCATCGTAGAATTGTGAACGGAACATAATTTAATAATCGCTAATACTCAGTTTAAGAATCATGTAAGAAGGCCATATACTTCGAAAAGACCTGAAGACATTAGAAGGTTTTAGACTGATTATACAATGATAAAGCAAAGATTTACGAACCAGATTTTAAACTCTGAGGCATTTCCCGCGGCGACTGTGCACTCTAACCATATTTATAACTGCAGATTAAAACTGAAGAAACTGAAAGAGGTAGAAAATTAAGGCGATTAAACCTGGATAAATAGAATGAACCGGAGGTTGTTGAGAGTTTCAAACGGAGCATTAGGCAACGTTTGACTGAAACAGGAAAAAGGAGTTCTGTAGAAGGCGAATGAATAGCTTTGAAAGATGAGATAAGTAAGGACGCAGAGGAAAAAATAGGTAAAAAGACAAGGTTAAGTATTTATCTCTGGTATTTATCCCTGGATAGCAAATGAGATCTTGAATTTAACCGACAATAGCTGGAAATTTAAAATTTATCAAATGACACTGGCGAAAGGGAATAGAGACGTCTAAAAAATGAGGCTGACAGGAAATGCAAACTGGCTATTCAGGAATGGCAAGAGGACACCGGCAAAGATGTGGAACCATGCATAACTAGGGGAACGATAGATACCGAATATAGGGAAATTAAAGAGACCTTTGGAGAATAGAGAATAAGCTGCATGAATGTGAAATCTATGGCAAGTCAGAATTGAGCAAAGAGAGGAAAGTTGAAAAATGAAAGGAATGTACAGAAGGACTATACAAGAGAAGTGAACTTGAAGGCGATATTATAGAAAGGTAAGAGGAAGTAAATGAAGAAGAGATTGGAGGTACGATACGTCGAGGAAAATTTGACAGGGCATGTGAAACAGGCGAAATACCCTCAGACTTAAAGAAGAATCTAATAATTCCAGTTCCAAAGGAAGAAGGCGCCGACAGGTACGAATGTTATGTAGAGAATTGGGGAAAAAATGGTACTCGTAGAAACTAACCTCGGGAAATATTGCTTTTGATTCCACAGAAATGTAGGAACACATGAGGGAATACTGACTCTACGAAGTATCTTAGAATAGAGGTTGACGAAAAGCAAATCGAAGTTTATAGCATTGTAGGTTTAGAGAAAGCTGTTGACAGCGTGGAATTGACTACATTTTTTTAAATTTTGAACGTAGTAGTAATGAAACACAGAGAGCGACAGATTAGAATTTTTGCCACTTGAACAGAAGAGGGACTGCTGTTATGAGTCGAAGAACATGAAGGGGATAGTAGTGGGACAGGGTTGTAGCCTGTCCCTGAAATTATTCAATCTGTACACTGTGTAAACTGTGAAGGAAACAATGCAGAAATTTCGGAAGGGAATTAAAATTCATGTAAAAGGAATGAAAACTTTGAGGCTAGCAGAGGGCCCTGTAAATCTCTCAGAGATGACAAAGGATTTGGAATATCAGTTGAACGGAATGGATGTCTTCAGGAAAGATTATAAGGTGAACTTCAACAAAAATCAAAACAAATCTAATCGAATGTAGGCAAGTTAAATCAGGCTATGCAGAGGAAATTATATTACGAAATGAGACGCTAATAGTAATAGATGAGTTTTGCTATTTGGGCAGCAAAACAACTGATAATTGTTAAAACTGAGAGAACATAGAGTGAAGACTAGTATTAGCAAGGACAGCATGTCTGAAAAATAGGATTTTTTAAACGTTTAATGTAAGGAGGTTTTTTCTGAAGGTATCTGCCTGGAGCGTAGCCCTGTACGGGAGTGAAACATGGACGACATGCAGTTCATACAAGAGGAGAATAGAAGCTTTCGAAACGTGTTGCTACAAAAGAATACTGAAGATTAGCTGGACAGAGAGAATAACTAATGAGGAGGCAATGAAAAAATGCAATTTATGGAAGAAAATAACTAAAAGAAAGAAGCAGTTAATAGTTAAAGGAATAGTCAACTAGGTACTGGAAGGAAATTGTGTGTGTGTGTGTGTGTGTGTGTGTGTGTGTGAGTGAGTGAGTGTGTGTATGTGTGTGTGTGTGTGTGTGTGTGGGCGTGTGGGGATGGGCGTGGAGGGGGGGCGGAGTTAAATTCTAGAGGGAGACCTAGACACGAATAAAATAAGCAGGTTCAGAATATGTAGGTTGCAATAGTTACTAAGGGAAGAAAAGGCTTGCCCTGGATAGAGTAGCGTGGAAATCTGCATCAAACCAGTCTTCGGACTGAATGCTGCA
Source organism: Schistocerca gregaria (assembly GCF_023897955.1). NCBI lineage: Eukaryota > Metazoa > Arthropoda > Insecta > Orthoptera > Acrididae > Schistocerca > Schistocerca gregaria. Next base: position 438,372,640 of record NC_064931.1, on the reverse strand, counting down.
ACTATAAGATAAAAAGGCCTCTGTTTTTTTAGTACTTTGTTTCTTTGAGTCCGATGAAGTTTTGATTACTAATGAAAGACGCTAACCCTAGACCACGAGTGGGTACCCACCAGAAACTCTCTTATCTTATTTTTATGGTCCTTAAGAAGATATGCGATGTAGACAAAAATATTTTTGCTGAGATTTTCTCGAAAATCCATTAGGTTTCTGTGAGAACAATTTTGTCCTCCTTCCAAAGATTCCCTTTTACGTTCTCCGAGCATTTTCGACACATTTTCGTTTAGATTACACCGGTTTTCTTACTTTAATAGTAGAGCAATCCTAGTATTTCTATTTCGCGTAGGCCTACAGAGTCGTCAATTTCTTGTAAAGACATTGAATAATGTTAACCAATAACGCTGCTATAATAGTATTTTATTCAGCTGTTCTTCTGGCTATGAGCTCATTTCGACACTATGGTCATTTCCAAGTCACCTGAAAAAGCGTATAAGCTGTTGATAGAGAATTTTTGTACGTTTCCATTAATTATAAATTACATTATAAATTTTTCGTTACAATTTGGAAGTACTTATGTCCTTAGCAAACCGTTATCTATGGTACTGTCGAAATTTATTACATGTTAATAAGCTGATAGGGTTTTATTAATCTGTAGTTTCTGAGCACTACTATTGTGTCTACGAACTGTTTTGCATACAAGAGGTTTTTACTGAAGTGCTGATTCATTGACAGAAGCTTCTTTTCCTCATTCTCTAGCATCTTGAAACAGGTGGATGTTAACAATAATGATCTCTAATTCTTTGTATCCGTTCTCTAAACTTTTTTATAAACAGTTCTGCCCTGCGCTCTTTTTCAGGCATGTGGGAATATTCGCTGAACGAGAGGTTCTCGATAAAAGTGAGTTTGTCTACAGGGACTAATTCTGCACTGTATGGAATGTTAAGTTTAATACAGATTTTGTCAGACATGATGCTTGGTTCGCTTTGAGCTGCAGTAAATGATTTTTCTGTATTGTGGATGTTCATTTCAATATTTGTCGTATGCAAACGAAGGCAGCGGTCTGACATTGATATTGCGATATCATCATTCTTGAATACATGTTTAAATGCGGACTTAAATAAATTACACGGAAAATGCGTTTTTGCCTTGAGAGAAGACAGTTCTTCTTATTTAATATTAAACAGATTTCGGAGAAGTTCCTCCATCTTCAGTGGGTTCATTTATTTTCTGTCAAATAAATTATTAAGAAAGTTGCATCATAATACACAACAATTTTCGAGTTATGGTATTTAAATTAATAAAAGATTAACAGAAAAGCATTAAGAGTAAAAATATGTACCTCAGTATTACACACTGATGTTCCTTCGACTGTTTGATATTCGCAGTACAACTACAATTGCTAAATTTACCAAATTACGTAACATAACATGGAAAACCCAGATAAACTGCAGATTACTGGAGCAAATTAATAACTGTATTGTGAATGTCTGACAAGCGCATGACTATCAACGTGTAATGTTGATGTAATATATAAGTATATATTTTTCTGTTAGGACTTTTATTAAGGTAAATACCGTATACTCAAAAACTTTATGCATTTTGATGCAAAAATTCTTCATTCGAGGGTCATTTTAAAAAGTTCTGCACACTGTACATGCGTTTGCGTGATCAAGTAGTGACCACGTTTCTATGTCAAATAAAATCCCTACGTGGAAAGAACACAACAAAAATTTACGTCACTTGGAGAGAGTTGTGTGGGAATAGTGAAATGTATCATAGCACAATATCACGTTGGTCTGCTCGTTTCCTTGAAGTTCGGGTAAGCACTGAGAACAATCCAAGGAGTAGCAGGCCATCAACTGCAACTGACTACACTTCTCAAGTTTTGGTCAATGATATTTTGAGAGAGGATCGACAAAAACATGTGAGGAAATTGCGTATGGGGACTGGATTGCGTCACTTCAGTTTACAAAATCGTTACTGAAAAGCTGAAGACGAGAAAAGTTGCTGCTAGATGGGTTCCGCATGACTGAGTGAAGAGCGGAAAGTAGGCCGCAAAAGAATCGAGGGAAAATTGCTTCAACGTTATCGAAGTGAACGATAACAATTTCTGAAAAAAACTGTTGCATTTGCTGAAACCTGGATACTAAATTTTGAGCCAGAACGGAATTCTGAGTCATCACAATGGACAAGTGTCTCTCAGAGCCCGTAAAAAGTTCCACCGCCAACAGTCAAACGAGAAACTGATGATGATCTAGGCTTGTGACATGAATGGAATCACAGCTACAAATAAAGTGCCTCATGGGACATCTGCAACATGCGTGTACTACAAGTTGTTCCTGCAAGATGTTTTGCACCCGAAAATTCGTCAAAGAAGACCTGAGATGTTTGCAGCTGGTGTCCTCATTTTGTATGCTAATGCAAGACCGCATATTTCCATACCAGTGAGAGAAACGCTTGACGAAGACCATAGAGTCTTGGTATGAGCCACCAGAACGATTTGTTTCGCAAACAGGACGAAACTTCGTGGAAAACGTTTTGATTCAATTGATGAAGATTCTAGTAAGGTGAACCGTGTAATGATACAAGTCAACAGTGAAGGTACCCCCTCCGGGATACTGAAGTTGAGAAAACGTTGGAAAGCTGTCATAATAAAGAATGGGGGTTATATTGCAGGCCTGTAAAGGTATTTTGTAAAATAAATTGTTTTCTTAAATACTGCCTTACAGTGTGCAGAACTTTTGAAATGATCATATGTTAATTGGCAGACACTAAATAAAACCACTGAAGATGGAGAAACACCTCCGAAACATGTTTGGGCATTAAAACAAGAATTATGTTTTATAAAGGGAGAACCACATTTTCCACATTATTTATTAGGAAGCAAACGAAGACTAGAAGAAAGAGTTTCAACGACAAGCACAATTTAATACTTCGACTTTCTGTCTATTCTCTTTAGTTTTATCACAAGTCTGTTTCGCAACAGATTTTCTTTCCTTTCAAACCGTTAACTAACTTGAATGACATGAAAAGGAATTTCTAAGATTTTGTAATAAATATTTTGATAGTTTTCCGCCGACAAAATTGTTGTACTCTTCACAAATTGAGTTCCTTACGGATGCACGAGTTTTCATAGAGTATTCTGCTTAATTTTCCCTTCATTCTCAGTGGTAGTGTGAGTGCAGCAGTGTTTGTTTTCGCAAAGTTCTGTTATTTGGTGAAATTAACCTGTGTTATGTCTTTGCAAATGCAAATCAATCAGAAAAAATGGGCCCGAAGCTCTTCAGTTCATACGTGAGCTGTCCCTTCGTACACTGTGTGTTAAACGTATTTTAAAGTGAAATTAAAAGTGTATGCCACTTTTGAATGGCTTTCGTCTTTCCTGTTCGCTCAGCAACTGAAAGCTTCCTGGTGTTACTGTGAGCAGGTCAGCCCATATTCAAATGACTGACGTCAAACGGAACTTGAGGATAACGACTGGCTGTGTAACAGCTGGTAATGCTTATGTCAGAATTTGAGAGGCTCATCGTGGTTCTCTTCATGCTGACGTCATTCTAGGAGTCGTCTGTCCTTGTGTTCTGTTGCGTGTCACCCGACTCCGAACCCACAGGTCGTCTTCTCGTACAGGCAAATGCTGCAGACGGAAAGTTGTGCTACAATTCCTGTTTGCTGCAGCGCCGCGCTTGGGAATGAGACCCTGTCCTGGCGGAAGCTTGTGATTGGATACAACCTAGGTCAGGTGACGAGGTGCTAGTGGATTGATTTGTTGACGCTGTCGTTCTGTTGCGAGATTACGTTTAAATCAGTAAGCGGATCCGAGTGTGGAGGCAAGTCACCACGATCTGTTTTTTGCTCGCGAGACACTTTCTCGCAGTCGCGTGGCGCGGGTTGTGCTTATTGACGACACTAAATAATTAGCAAAATATCGGCGCGGACCACAAATATTTTTCTACGATTAAAACTTTGGAAATCATACGGCACAGCCACTTTTCTTGACAACAATCTCATTACCTCTATTGTTGTCGTCACCGGCAGTAAAGATATATGAGCAGATCTTCGGAACAGCGTCAGTGCTATATTCGAATTAGAGAGGTTGCTACGTAAAGCGTAAGATTACCGATTACCATAAACTGAAATGAAGAAAAATCAGAAAATTATTACACTCGGATGAAGAATAATATAAATGTATTCTTACTAAAACTAGTCAAGTAATTATTGCGGGAAATAATTCGTATTTTTCGAATTGGTATAACTGACGAAAGTTAAGCTCTAATTTAGAAATTTTAGGTAACAGTAAATAATTAATAAAGCATAACTGTAAATTAGATCAATACCGACAAAAACCAAATTCCGTTACAAAGGTGGAAAAACTGGTAACTAGAAAGTAAGCTTTACAATTTTTAGACAAACAAAAGGACAATATGAGAACAGTCAGCTCCGTGAAACTGAAGAACACACACACAAAAAAGCAACACCAGGACATTTTATAAAACTTTTAAAACAACGCCAGATGTGTACCAACCACAAAATCTCTGATTCAAGAAGAAAAGTGGCAGCTGGCACAAACAAAAAAGAAAACTGCAGAGAACTTCGCAGATATTTTTAAAAACTTCTAAAGTGCCCTAAGCCCACAGAAAGATTTCCACCAGAAATTCATCTAAAAATCAGTCCCGCTTGACAAACACTAAACGAAGGGAAATTGCTGGACAAATTAAAAGGTAAAAAATAACAAAGAACTTTATGAAGACGGAATTGTTACAGAACTCCTGAAATCGGCTGGCCCTAAAACCTTAGAACACATTACAGCGAATATGCCAAACTTACGGGAAACTCAGAAAATTCCGTACGACTGGTATACTTTATTGACACATTCACTACATAAATAGGAAAGCAGAATAGATGTTAGTCTTTATGTAGGGATTTTCCTTCTTCCTTTCCCATAGAAAATTCTATCTCACAAGAAACACCTTGAGTGCGAGGTCACAAGTTCAATCTTTAGTAAGGCTCATTTGAAAGCGTTGTATGAACAATTATGACAGGAGAAATATTAGCTGCTAATGATCCACCGTGTGCATAACGAGGGCGACATAAAATGAGTGACCCAGAGGTGCAGAAACCAAACGTATATGGGATGTACGTATTACACTTTACAAAATGGACATCGTCGGCATTCGAGAAATGTTCAAAACAAACCATTAACTTGCACTATGAGCATCGATTTAAGAAAATGGTGGGCCACAGCTATCACAATGGTTTACACAGGAGGAAGAAACATAGGGACAGAACACTTCCAACCTCTAGTATCACAATAAATAACTTTCCAGACCATTTACCATCCAGTTTAACAGTTTGCAGAATAGCACACAAATGCGTTGAGGCATTGATGTTATGTATCTTGAAACAACTCTCTTGGTGCCTCTAATTTCCAGGGTTCCTTCCATATGCATTTTCTCTTCAAATCCCGGTTGGCCGGCGTTGAAAACATATTCCTAACTGAACGATGGGATGAGTTTGCTTATCTTATCTGCTAATTTTCGTATCGATTCCATACAGTGCTGTGCATCGTCAAGTTGACGCTATGTTTGAAATTTCCTTATCTTACGTCTCCCAGTTCTGTAGCACTGTTTGAAGTTATGCAACCATCCACTGTTTGCTTCGAAATCACTGTAATTTACGTCCCGCGTAATTTCAACGTAGTAGGTCACTATCATACACTTCCTGTAAATAGTATCAAACAACCTTGAAATACGCAGACACCAGGTTTTGCAACAAGTGGCCCTTGTCCTCCCTTGAATATCCGTATAGTTTTTCTTATGCACTTCGTGGTCATATTGCTGCGGACTTATAAACGTGTTCATAGTTGTTTTTTATTATGCTGCGGATGGTCTGCCGTGTGCGTAGTTGTGTTTGGTACCCACTTCATGGACAGCGTTTTTCCCTTACTATGGTCCACTGGAGACGACATTTGTGGTTTCCTGTCCAACAACGATGATGAACTACATAGCTACACATATGTTTCAGTATCACTTTCACTTGTTAAGCAAGTATCATCATCATTGCACTCCTCATTTACATTGTCTGCACAGTCGAGAATATACGACACTACACATTCCACTGACTTCCTTTGCAGAAACACTAATATTTCATCTGCCACTTCTTTCTCGCTCTGCAAAATTCATTGGGTTCCTTTCTGATGAAATGTCAACTTCGGCAACTGTTGTAGATATGAAGTAATGTTATCTTTTCTTTGTATCAACACCACCAGCACTGCGGTTAGTTACTTGTCACAAAATAAAAACAGCCTTCACGTTTACAAAAGTCATCGACAGCAAAAACAATGGATGTCCAGTTACACCAGACTAAGACATTACAACGCAGTCATCAAACCAAAGTGTTCTTATGGGGCTGAAGTACACGTTTTAAAAGGATAGAAAGACACTGAAGAAGTCCAAATGAGAGAATAAAAAGTAATCAGGAAAATTTTAAGGAAGCTGATAAATATACGCAGATATCCGAATATGAAGAAACACCGGCTAATATTCTATAGACAATTTACAAGAATGGAACCAACCAACTTGACTAGAAAGGTTTTGAAATTCTAAGAAATTCGCAATAAATCAGAAATTGATACATTAAAATGAATGCATGCCGTAAAGAAGACCCAGAAGAAGCAGGAAAAACACAGCTTGTTTTTCCAGACAGAAAAAAATTTTAGAACGAAAATTCACGACTTGACCATTGGCAAGCAGGAAAACCCAAGAAGACCGGACGAACAACTTAGTCTCAAGAGCGGCGAAGACAACATTCTGAGAAGTTGAATGTATTATGGACACAAAGAAAATCAAAAAGCATTAACACAAGAACTTAATACTCTTAAAGAAACTATAATAAATAATGGATAATCAGGAAAACCAGTTGACAAAATATCCAGCAACAGGCCAACATCATTAACAGATGCACTGCAGGAATAACAACTGACACGATACATAGCTTCACAACCATTCCCTATCCTGGCACAGCGTTACCCAAAATTTTTAACTTGCTTAGAAACATCAACTTGGCAACACTTACCTCACACAGTAAACATAAGCACCCCGATAACAGAATACATTGCAGTACATAAATTACAATGTAACAGTCACCCTGAAGTTTACATAGGCAAAACAGGAGGAAATTTCCGTACATGTTAAAAAGTACACTCTAATGCTTTTGGACTGAACCACTTTGCAAAATCCACAGTAGCTAATCACATGTACGTTAATAGACACAGACTAGTGACATTCACAACAGCCTAATTGTACTCCACACAGCAAACCATATTACAAAAACCGACGTGCAAGAACAATTAGAAATAATGTTACACAAAGAAAAATCTTTTGAAAACATATAGAATGAACAAACGGCGTTTACAAATGTACAGGGGAATGTAAAGTGTATATACGACTATGTATATAAACACGTCTTCTCATGCTGTACTTCAAAACAATGTATCCACTACTGGAAACAGTAAGCTATTTTTTGATTTGTCATGGTTTTGTAAACTTATATTCACGATGTGCCACTTTGTAATATACAAATATAATCTTACTAGTCCGCAGCTCGTGGACGTGCGGTAGCGTCCTCGCTTCCCGCGCCCGGGTTCCCGGGTTCGATTCCTGGCGGGGTCAGGGATTTTCTCTGCCTCGTGATGACTGAGTGTTGTGTGATGTCGTTAGGTTAGTTCGGTTTAAGTAGTTCTAAGTTCTAGGGGACTGATGACCACAGATGTTAAGTCCCATAATACTCAGAGCCATTTGAACCATTTGAATCTTACGAGGACCAAAATTAACCGAAATTTGGAAAAAAGAAATTGATGTAGACTGTCAGAGTCCTTGAAGATAAGTCCCCAAAGTGCGAAATGCCTAGTTCACTGAAATAAATTCACAATTTATTACAAGATGGTTGTTTCTTATTTTACGAAAGCACTACAGTCACAGAAAAAACACTTATAGCGATGGATCAAATTATAGTATCGTTATATGTTGTAGAGGTATAATCTACCAAATTTATAGCTATTTCTTGTTGTCCACTTGGTATATTTATCCGAGGTATTGTGATTATAGACCAGTATAAGACACGCAAGCAAGGAAATTATTCCCTGATGAAATCATTCTGAATTATCAAATGCATTATAGCGAACTCAGTAGTTATAAAAGGAATGGGAGAATGCCACAGGGTGGCGGATTTTGTCACTTCTTTTACTCGAATTCGATATATAAAAGACAGTAATATACCTTTTGTATAAACAATTAAAGGGTTCTTTGCTCTTCGTATCGAAAAATTGTATGCCTGCTTTATTGGTAGTTTGCCATTAAGTTGCGACATGATTCCAGAAGAGAGATGCTGAAGTACATTGTTTTCATTAGCATTACTGTTCTTTGGAGTCTGTATCAGTAATGAAGGGCGTGTAAAAAAAGCTGATGGTCTGTTAGCTTCTTCACTGAGTGAAGAAATAGGCTAGTTAATTCAAGAAATGCAGAGATAATTGCAAAGTCGGAAATAGAGCTCACATGTTGGCACGATGAATATAATATTGCGGTGCGAAACGTAACAGCCTTGTTTCAGGTGGAGAAGACGCGCAGACAGATCATGGGCGTCCGACATATGGAACAGTCCATCTCCGAAACGGCGTAAGCACTGCGTTTTCCGTCAGCACCTCGATTCGGGTGAAACCACCACCGGTGTCATCAACCATCGTTGGTGACAGGTATCGCTGTCAACTGCTATGTATTGTAAAAGCGGATTGACGGGCCAAAATTCAGCATATCACTCGTTAGTTGAAATTTTCACAACAAGCGGTAAGTAAGCACACAATACAGAACTATCGCGTCGCTATGAGGTACAGGAACCAAGGCCAGCCGCAATTCTACCAATACTCACCGCATGCTACAGGTCGTGGACTGAGAACAAAACGACTGGAATCTCGAAGCGTGGGGAAAGGTGCCCTGGTCTGACGAAACGCACTAATGAAGAGCTCTACTGCGTGGCTCAACGCAGTACCGTTCATGCATGTGGTAAAGGGTCGTGGTATGAAACTGACCCCCTTACACGTCTGCCATATTCTTATACCAACGAACTCTATGGAAACCTACTGTCCGATGGTGTGGATTCGTTTGTACTTCAGCAGTATTGCACATCCAGTTTGTTCCTTCAGAAGGTTTGACGGAGATTCTGCGGACATGAGTGTGCTAATATTATTAGTATTTCATCTGTCCTCACTCCTGTTGGAGACATAGAAGCTGGAGTCGACTAAGATGTACGCGCTTTGGGACCACCAATCGCTGATATTTTCAGTATCTCGTAGTGTCCTTGCCATGAGGGGTGGCTATCGTCATAAAGACGAAAGGGCGCACCACTAGGAAGATGTGTCTAATTTAATACCGAGCGAGGTGGCTCAGCGATGAAGACACAGATATCGTATTCTGAAAGATGGCGTCTCCAGTCTCCGTCCGGCCATGCAGATTTAGGTGTCCCTAAATCGCTGGAGGAGAATATTGGGCTGCTTGAAAAGGTACGGCCGATTTTCTTCCCCGCTCTTCCGAATCCTATCATGGCTTTGCCCCTAACGACCTGATCCTCGACGGAACGTTAAACCTTAAACTTCCCTCCTTCCAATTCAATTGCTAATTAACTAACTTGGGTGATACTGGAACACAAACTCGGTGTGAACTCAACTACATATCCCAGGTATTGATTAAATGAAACATGAACTGTCCTCAATTTTTACACAAGTTATGTGGAGCTTCTAGCTTGCTAAAACTTAAGAGAATACAAAGTGATAAAATAATTTCCTGGAAGTTTTACTTTCGCTGCATATGGAAGTTCGATATCTCCTTCGAAATCACTGGATCGATTTCAACCAAACTGGGGTACACGTACCACTTACTGTCAGTGGTGTAAAAACCACTTAACTGTCAAAGGGTTCGGGGTGGGGTGAAAAAGCAATGTAGCCCATGGAGCGCGAATATCCATACTTCAGTCATCCAGTAGTTAAGAATGAGAGAGTTGCTAAAAACTTTACATATAATTTCAAACCGTTAAGAAACACTTTCTCGTTGATGATCGACAATAAATGATGAAAGAAAAAAGTTTATCGCTTACTTCATTTTTGCAGCTCACGCAATAAAACTGCCGCATTTAGCATGAAATTTTAATTTATTACTTCTTTACTACTACCTTTATTCACGAACACATTTCGCAGACAGTATCCACGTATACAACACAATTTACCAGAAAAATTATATTATTGCACGACACATAGTTCAAGAGATATGACACGATAAACACAGACGCGGGAAATACTGCCGCATCATGCATGACTTTTTAATTTATTATTTCACTGCTTCTAACCCTATTCACAAGATGTTTCGCAGACAGTTGCCACTTATACCATTGGATGTACATGCAAAATTATATCATTGCAAAGCTCATAGTTGAAGAATACGACATCATAAACGTTGAGCTGTGTGAAAATGAACTGCAGAGCGAAATTCGTTAGGAATAGAGGTGAGCTATGTGTACCAATATGTGTGAAATATGATAAATGTAATATGTGAAATATATTTGATATGTGTGTACAATGACAAAGCCACAGGTAAAATGTTAATCCTAAGACCCTGGAACGATTTCAATCACATTTAGTACAAGTATTAGTTACTGCCTGGAAACGAATACTGTTGATGTAAGAAACAACAGCCTCCTACTGCAGTTAGCGTGATAACGTACAGAGAATGGGTAATGGGAGCTGGACACACAGTGAGAGGAAAAGAGCAGATGGCCACAGATCGGGGGAAGGAGAAGACAGACAGGGAGAGGGGAGAGGAGTAGATGGACAGAGAAAGGAAAGAGGAGGAGATGGAGAGAGAAAGGAAAGAGGAGGAGATGTAGAGAGACAGGGGAGGAAGAGATAGACCGAGAGAAAGGGTAGGAGGAGAAGAACAGAGAGAGGGAAGAAGAAAATGGACAGAGAAAAGAAAGATCAGAAGATGGATAGAAAGAGAGGAGGAGCAGATGAACAGAGAGACGGGGAGCAGGAGACGGACAGAGAGTCAGGGCGGGATGGAGGAGGTGTATTAATAGAAGATTAGAATAAATACACATCCGGGCAAACACCGCGTACCCAGCTAATTAAATTTAAGTTGTAGACAGCCTCTAAAATTGTACAATATTCATAGTAACTCAGCGGTAATGTGTCATAATAAAAGTTTCTTCAGCTCGTTGGGTGCAGTAATGCCGCAATTTCGCGAAACACACGTACATTGACTTAGCAAACAATTTCCACGTTGACTCAGTCTATATCCGCAGCATTTTAAAAGAATTCAGAAAAGTGGTGTAAAATTGAATATATGTGGCACAAAGTGATTGACAGCAGAATTGATAATATGCTCGAACGAAATATTTTAACTGTCCGTATTTCCATGAATGAACAAAATAATTACGCAGAATACTAAGGTCTTCGTTCTTTTTTTCAGTGAAACCACCGACGTCTCGGTTATGCTCTGACGGAAATGAAAAAAATTACACCATGAACACTGTGACCGAATGCAACTAAAACGGTACTACAGCATTTGCGTGCCTATGATGAATTTCGATTAAAATTTCATCCTTATGCGATCTTATTTACAGTACAGAAAAAAGTTGTTCCCATAGATAAATAATGGTGTGAGTATGTGACGAGTATTGGGTGTGTCTCAAGTTACTGGGACCTTCCAAGCGGAGATTGCAACACACCATGCTCAGAGGACGTGTAGCTCAGTGCCTACTTTCTGACTTTGAGAAATTCGAATAATTGGCGTGAGGGACATAAGGGAATCGCACTAGCAAGTCGCACAGACAGCACGCTGTAGTTCAATGAATGCGGAATGCGTGGTGGCGCAATGGCAGCAGGACCACGGTGTGTAAGAAGAGCGGAAGAACTAAACCATGAGGAGCTCTTAGGGTTGTTCGACTGGATCTGACGAACGGGCAGATGACAAGAGCTAAAATCGGGGCAGGGGTTACTCGTGGATTGTATCAAAGGACCGTCGGGAACAGATTATTCGAAGCTGGGTTGAGATCACGAGTGGCGAAGCGTTGTTTACCGCTAATGCCATACCACAAAAGACAGAGCTTTCATGCTGTAAAGCCATAGTCAATGGGTCGTAGAGTGGCGTATTGTGACGTTCAGCGATGAGTCTGAATTCCGTCTGTGGTGGTCAGAGCGATGCTAACGTGTTCGTAGGCGACCTGGTGAAAGGTGATGGACTCAGCACTTCTCGAGACCCATACCTCTCCAACTCCTTGAATCATAGTGTGGGGAACTATAGGATAGGGTATGACTACAGAAATTATTTGATAATAGTTGAAGCGAGGATGAATGATCGCGAGTATATGGAAATAATGGTAAATCTTGTTGTCATACTCTACATGACCAGTGAACTAAATGGTGTACTGCAGTAGGATAATGTAAGACCGCACGTTGCAGATGACAACAAAAACGCCTTGGAGACTGTACAGGTCCTTAACTGGCCTGCCCTCACCCCAGACTTGTCACTGACAGAGCAGTCCTAAGATACTATGGGAAGAAGCATATTTACATAACAGCCTCTATCCATCAATTGTCATTAACTGACAAAGCCTGTGTTTCAACCATGGCAATAAATTTCTCAAGATGGCAGTCGAAACTGTTTGTATCTGTGCCACAATGAATACGAGGGGATATTCGTGCCTGTGGAGGTCACAGCTCATACTGATGTTCGTGATGGAGATCAGCTCCAAATGGAATGAAAATTTAGTCATTTAATATCCATTTTATGACGAACGTCACCGCGAAGTTTGATAAATATCGGCCTGGATTTTAGTGGTGTAACACCTTGCATTTCAGATCAATGTATGCGTAGGTATCCAAAATACTTTAAGGTTCTCTTTAGCGTTACGATTATTCGTAGGTAAGTGTGACTTTCAGTTCGTCTTGGGAAAGCATTCTAACATATCAATGTGAAACGTCATGTGTGAATACTAGATTCAGCGTTTTGTTAGTATTCTGTTATTTGAGAGTTATTCCATTACTTAGTACTGAAAACGCTGAAAAAGCATTTAAAAAGTATTGTTCTGTTTGCCGAAGATGAATTAGATCCATGTTTCTTTGGGAATCGATAAACTATAAACTTTGCTGTATGGAAAAGAAAATGGCAGCGGGTCAACACGTTATGTGAACATTCATTGCGCATTATCTTTCTGAAGATAGTAGCATAATACTCTTTGCTTGACGGAACCGATAAACAGGAGCATTAATGTAGCACAGATATCGATCACATTGTGTAGGGGAAAGGTGCATTTTCTTATTTAACACTATCCACGGGACACTCTAGAAGTTCAAGTCTGGACCTGTCCTGTGCAATTGTAACTGTCACGGCTTCCAGCTGGAGGAGCAATATGAAACGATTTTCTGCTAAGTAAAATAGGTTTTAAAGCATTTAAAATATAATTTTCGTTGATATTCACTGATAATAGTGCAATATGAATAAAAAGCTCTGTGTCGTTCACGGTGCCCTTCTCTTCATCGACAGTAGTGTGAACACCAATTACTCCGGGCACCTCAAAACTAGTCAAGACGCGTCCCGGTCGTTTTAAACAATAACCGGTTCGTAATTTAACAGAAGAAACGTAAAAAAACTGGAATGAGCAACAAAAGTGAATATGGTTTGTTGGTCACTTACAATAATGACATCTTGATGAACCAGCAAGCTGCTATATGGATAATAATCGTTTATTGAGAATCAGTTGCCATCACTGATATTATCAAAAATGGTTCAAATGGCTCTGAGCACTATGAGACTCTACATCTGTGGTCATCAGTCCTCTCGAACTTAGAACTACTTAAACCTAACTAACCTAAGGACATCACACACATCCATGCCCGAGGCAGGATTCGAACCTGCGACCGTAGCGGTCACGCGGTTCCAGACTGTAGCGCCTAGAACCGCACGGCCACACCGGCCGGCGATATATTATCAGTTGGTCGAATAATATGAAACAAAAGTACAGGACAGCGTTTCTCATATCACTGGTGTTGCATAAAACTCTAAAGATATGATGCTCCCACAAGATTATGAACATTATAGTTGCTTAAAACGAAAATTCTTTGGCGATACAGACAAAGGCAGTCGATAAGTTTCCATCACATTGAGCATAATGAGTCTATGAAAATACTCCATGTGATGGAAAGTTTCCACTTGTTCATTTATCTGATATCAATAAAGATTCATTTCAAGCAAAGACTGTATTGATAATATTACATTACGTTAATAATTGTTCCATAGATCACGCATACGACATTTCATAATGACACGAAACGTGTCAGTTTGACATAAGATTTCTTTACGTGATATTTCAATTTTTTCCTTTTTTTACAATTACTGCTTCAGATCTGAAAAGTCATCTATTGAGTAGAAGGAGTTGTAGTTCATAAATTCTTTTAATGTGTTTTCAGATGCTGGTTGGCTATCTGTCACACTTTTAATGCTATTTGATAAATGACCAAAGACGTTTGTTGCAGCATGATTCACCCGTTTCTTTAAAAAAGACAGATTTAATCCACAATAGTGAAGATCATCCTTTCTATAGTGTTGTAGTTATGCACATTGCTATTATTTTTGATAAGTTAATACATGTTTGTGAAGGTACTAATTCCTTAACTAACTGTGTGGTAGGTAATCTTGGTTGGGCTCCAGCTATTTTTCTGACTACACGCTTTTATGCAATGAATAACTTACCTATTAATTATGAATTACCCCAAAATATGTCATATGAAAGCAGTGAAAATAGGCATAGTAGACTAATTTACTGATATACACTCCAGGAAATTGAAATAAGAACACCGTGAATTCATTGTCCCAGGAAGGGGAAACTTTATTGACACATTCCTGGGGTCAGATACATCACATGATCACACTGACAGAACCACAGGCACATAGACACAGGCAACAGAACATGCACAATGTCGGCACTAGTACAGTGTATATCCACCTTTCGCAGCAATGCAGGCTGCTATTCTCCCATGGAGACAATCGTAGAGATGCTGGATGTAGTCCTGTGGAACGGCTTGCCATGCCATTTCCAACTGGCGCCTCAGTTGGACCAGCGTTCGTGCTGGACGTGCAGACCGCGTGAGACGACGCTTCATCCAGTCCCAAACATGCTCAATGGGGGACAGATCCGGACATCTTGCTGGTCAGGGTAGTTGACTTACACCTTCTAGAGCACGTTGGGTGGCACGGCATACATGCGGACGTGCATTGTCCTGTTGGAACAGCAAGTTCCCTTGCCGGTCTAGGAATGGTAGAACGATGGGTTCGATGACGGTTTGGATGTACTGTGCACTATTCAGTGTCCCCTCGACGATCACCAGAGGTGTAGGGCCAGTGTAGGAGATCGCTCCCCACACCATGATGCCGGGTGTTGGCCCTGTGTGCCTCGGTCGTATGCAGTCCTGATTGTGGCGCTCACCTGCACGGCGCCAAACACGCATACGACCATCATTGGCACCAAGGCAGAAGCGACTCTCATCGCTGAAGACGACACGTCTCCATTCGTCCCTCCATTCACGCCTGTCGCGACACCAGTGGAGGCGGGCTGCACGATGTTGGGGCGTGAGCGGAAGACGGCCTAACGGTGTGCGGGACCGTAGCCCAGCTTCATGGAGACGGTTGCGAATGGTCCTCGCCGATACCCCAGGAGCAACAGTGTCCCTAATTTGCTGGGAAGTGGCGGTGCGGTCACCTACGGCACTGCGTAGGATCCTACGGTCTTGGCGTGCATCCGTGCCTCGCTGCGGTCCGTTCCCAGGTCGACGGGCACGTGCACCTTCCGCCGACTACTGGCGACAACATCGATGTACTGTGGAGACCTCACGCCCCACGTGTTGAGCAATTCGGCGGTACGTCCACCCGGCCTCCCGCATGCCCACTATACGCCCTCGCTCAAAGTCCGTCAATTGCACATACGGTTCACGTCCACGCTGTCGCGGCATGCTACCAGTGTTAAAGACGGCGGCGGTGCACAAATTGTGCGCAGCTAGCGGCATTCGACGGCCAACACCGCGGTTCCTGGTGTGTCCGCTGTGCCGTGCGTGTGATCATTGCTTGTACAGCCCTCTCGCAGTGTCCGGAGAAAGTATGGTGGGTCTCACACACCGGTGTCAATGTGTTCTTTTTTCCATTTCCAGGAGTGTATTTATCACCAAAATTTGCAAAAACCCTAATTGCATAAACAGCTGAATTCAAAAACTTCAGAAGATCATCAATTATGTTTGCTCCAATTCAATGTCTCATCAGTTCACACACCAAGAAATTTTGAATGTTCTGCCTTAGCAACATACTTCTATATTTATCAACTGTCTTATGCCATTTAGTGTACAGAAATGTATGTACTGTGTTTTTTCAAAATTTAGTGAAAGTCCATTTGCAGAGAACTACTTAATAATTGCCTGAAAGACATTATTTGCTATTTCCTCAGCTAATTCTTGTTTAAATATCTGACGTAATAACTACAGAAGACTCGGCGTAAATCACTGTGTTTCTGCTATAAATTAGACATTACTCACGTTGGAATACATGTGGCCTGGCCGCAAAGCACCGAGCTGCGGAACAAGTTCTGATGTGAAATATGTAGTCAACGATTTCTTTATCAAGGCCACCGCCCTCCTCCAAAGATCAAAGCGCTCTCATTTCATAATTAATGTTATTCATGTGAAACTTGAGTTTGTCCCCGCGTATAAAATGTTCGGACTACGTACGGGAATGCAGTCTCAGGCAATTAGCGCTACCATACAACCAAAGCTGTAGTTGTTTACAATGTGTGTGTCCTATAAAAAGTGAATCACCTAAACCTTGCACCGCGAATGTTGGCGCAATGGGAAGCGCTATTGATGTGCGGTTTGCACAGAATGCACTGGTGGTCAGGGGCTCATATTGTTAGTCAATAAAAAGGTTGAAACAATACTTAGAAATTCTTGAGTTTCTCCCGGCGTATTTGATAATCAAAATATCCACGGGTGTACTGCCGGTCTATAGTGTCCAACGGTGCCCGTTGGACACTATAGACCGGCAGTGCACCCGTGGATATTTTGAATACTTAGAAAGTGTGAAAACAGGCACTTTTTTAAATTGAACGATGCCTATTGACATTGAAAAAACTACAAGTAGAGTAATTATAATGTCAGTGGTGTTTATTGCAGGATTCCAGTGCAAGTCGTTTACGGCATATCGTATTTTAACAAGTTTTCACGGCGATCCTTGTTTGTGTCTTTCAAGTTACTTCGTTGCTGGGTACGATGTTGTTATGTTTGCTTATAGTATGCTTGTGTGTTCCCTGAGTGCACTGAGACTTCCTAGACTTTTATTGTGTGACAATCTAAGCAGTAGGTAGTGAGTTGATGATGGAATTTACTAAAGCAGAAAAAACTGTCATGCTCATGGTGTATGGAGAGTTTAGGAAGAATGCAATTCGTTCTTGTACGGTGTATGCGGCAAGGTATCCCAATAGACGTCAACCATCGCTGCTATTATTTGTGAACATCTTCAACCAGTTACGTGAAAGTGGTAGTGCTCACCTAGACAACATAACGGAAGGAAACAAGTGACGATAGAAGAGGGGAAAATTTATGTTCTTGCTGCTATCACAGTTGGTCCACACGCTAGCTCCCGCGCAGCTCACGAGGAAGTGGAATGTGTCAGACAAACGTCCAACGCATCCATCAGCATAGGTTCCATCCCTATAATATCTGTCTCCATAAAGAGCTGCATGGAAACAATTATGAGAATCGTTTTGTTTTATTTTTGTTTTTATTTTGTTTTAGGGCGCAAAAACAACCGGGATAACACGCACCCAAGTCAAAACTATAGAACACGAAGACAGAGAGGAGCCAAAAAACGACTATACGTCAACCCCAACTGACATAATAAAAGACAGCCAAAAACAGGCCCGTGGAAAAAATACACCATACAGAAACGGAGGTCCAAAACTAAAAACCAAATGGCCTTGGCCATATTGCTTTGACGGATAAAAAGTAAAACGCGGCCAACAGCGCGCGCGTCATTTGCTAAAACGGCCGATAGCTCAGAGATTCGTATTAATCTCCGTACATGGCCATTATGACAGGGCCGGCCGGGGTGGCCGAGCGGTTCTAGGCGCTTCAGTCGGGAACCGCGCTACCGCTATGTTCGCAGTTTCGAATCCTGCCTCCGGCATGGATGTGTGTGATGTCCTTAGGTTAGTTTGGTTTAAGTAGTTCTACGTTCTAGGGGACTGATGACCTCAGGTGTTAAGTCCCATAGTGCTCAGAGCCATTTGAACCATTATGACAGGATGACGTGATGTAAACTGCCGAAACAGGCACCGTTTGTCTGTCGACAATCCTCGTTGGCTTCGTCAGGAGGAACGTCCCGTCCATTGAGTGTAAACCCGTGGTGTGGGATAATTAACTATCGGCTCATAGGACCGTTTTTCATAGACAGAACACTGAACGTGCACAAGTATTGCAGCCTCCTAACAGACTACCTTCCACAGACGCTAAAAGACGTTCGCCTGCAGACGAAGATGGCTGTCCAGCCCATAGTGCACGAAGCGCTACATCATATCTTCACGAATTATTTCCAAATTGCTGGACTGCACGCAAAGGACCTGTACCTTGGTCATCCCATCCCCTGCTTTCGACGCCTGTAGTCTTTTTCCTGTGTGGAAAGCCGTAAGATGTTCTCTTCAAGGACATATAACTACAGCCGATGATATGCGATGATGTGTTACTACAGCCTGCTCGGACATCTCCTCTGAAAAGGTAGCATATGTGCAGCAGTCGTTCCATGCCAGTCTGGAAGCGTACATTGCCGCTGCCGGTGGTAATTTTGAATTCACCCTGTGATGGTCAGTTGTCTCGTTAATGGTCAGAATGCACATAACTAGCGTATGCCGTTGTCTTCTTATTTAGTGTGTACTACCATAGGTATTGTGCAGGTGTCGGTGTTGGAACTTCTCAAAATACGATATCTCGTAAAGGACTCGCAGCAGAATTCTCTAACAAACTCCGCTGATATTCTAATTTACCCTACTTTTAGCTTTCTAATATCAATAGGCATTGTTACATTTAAAAAAATTGTATTTTTCCACAAAAAATTCACTTTCTAAGTGTTATTACAATCTGTTGATTAGCTAACAATACGAGCCCCTGACTGCCATTACATTCCATGAAAACTGCAAATAAATAGCACTTTCCATTTCCGCAATTTTTGCGGTGCAAGTTTTAAGTAAATATAACTGCGGCGACGCATCGTAGCATGTAAGCAATGAGGCCTTGGTTGGTCGCTGGTGGGAGTTGATATTACAACTGCACACACGAGTCACCTAATTCCCATAAATTCCTGGGAGGGAGGCTATGAGCTCTGATGCCACGTTCAGCCACATTCCAGAAGTGTTCGATCGAGTTCAGATCTGGCAAGCTGAGGGGTCAGCACTGCAACTGGACATCGCCACTGTGTTCCTCAAACCACTCCATCACACTCCTGGTCTTGTGGCATGGTTTATTACTGTGTTGAAAAGTGCTACTGTAGTCAGGAAGTATGATTGTCAAGGTTGGGTGTGTGTGGTCTACAGCCGGCCTCGGTGGTCTCGCGGTTCTAGACGCGCAGTCCGGAACCGTGCGACTGCTACGGTCGCAGGTTTGAATCCTGCCTCGGGCATGGATGTGTGTGATGTCCTTAGGTTAGCTAGGTTTAAGTAGTTCTAAGTTCTAGGGGACTAATGAGCACTGCAGTTGAGTCCCAAAGTGCTCAGAGCCATTTGAACCATTTTTTTGTGTGGTCTACAACCAGTGTACGATAGCCCTTGACCGTCATGGTGCCTTGCACGAGCTCCACTGGACCGATGGATGCCCACGTGAATGTTCCCCAGAGCATAATGGAACCGCCGCCAGCTTCTCCCTGTCCCACAGTACAGGTATAAAGGATCTGTTCCCCTGGAAGACGACGGATTTGCTTCCTCCCAATTGGCATGATGACGCAGGTATCGGCATTCATCAGACAATGCAACGCTCTGACACGGCATTAATATCTAATGCCGATGGTCACGTGCCAATTTCTTCCGTAGTTGCCGGTCTTGTTGTGTTAACATAGGCACTTGCATGGGTCGTCGGCTGCATAGGAAATCGTTAGGAGTGGTCGGTGCACTGTGTGTTCAGACACACTTGCACTCTGCCCAGCTTGAAAGTCCAATGCTAGTTCCTCCACAGTAAGCCGCCTGTATTGTTTTACCAGTCTGCCCAGCCTATGATGTCCAACATCTGTAATGAGAGGTGGCGGTTCAACCTCACGACGTCTGGGCGTGGTTTCACCTTGGTTTCGCCACGTGTTGAAGACATTCACCACAGTACTCCTCCAACACCTAACAAGTCGTGCAGTTTCTGAAATGCTCGTAACGAGACCTTGGGCTATCAGGATCTGTGTGTGTGTGTGTGTGTGTTGGATTTTCTTTTCTCGTTAACTATTAGTATGACAACAGAGTCAATTACTTGTTTATTTTAAAGAATGTTATGGCACTAAGTTTGAATCATAAGAGTTTTTTAAATTTACAGCACGAAAAACTTCTGTAAAAGTTTATGGACTTTCAAATAAAACAATTTTTTTTAAATTGCATTCTATCAGAACAAATATTCATATGTGTGACGGAAATATACACTACTACCGTTATTCACTACAAAATTAATTATTGATCACTGCTGTAACAAAATTGGCTTTCAGCTGTCACTTTATGTCGCTATGGTCGCAGGTTCGAATCCTGCCTCGGGCATGGATGTGTGTGATGTTCTTAGGTTAGTTAGGTTTAAGTAGTTGTAAGTTCTAGGGGACTGATGACCACAGTGTTAAGTCCCTAGTGCTAAGAGCCATTTTTTGTCACTTTATGTGAAAATTTAAAAGCCTGTTTAAATTTATTTCACTTTTTCTACTAAAAGGGTCTTCTAATAAATAATGACTGTGAAATGCAAATATTAATTAATAAAAATACTACAAATTTCTCCTGTGATTTGATGGTATCTATCAGCAAACCTTATACATAGATGCTTTGTTCTGAATGTAGCAATATTCAGTGGTGCTGGCTATCTGATGTTATTAACATAAAAGTGCTTAATTTTTAACAGTATAAGAAATAGTGCTGGAAGATAGGTAATAAACTCCATTAACAATCCTTTGTTCTTGAATTCTTCTACGTCGTTTATAAAATTGATCAACATAATAACAGCAATACCTCCAAGTAGTTTTGCCTGTAAGTGTTGTAATTTCTCTTCTATGATTACTTAATTCATATTCCTTATACTATTATGCATACTTTCTTATATTCTTCAAGGAAACTTATTTTATTTGGTTTATTTTATCTCTTGGCTGTTAATTTTACTGTTTACTCACTTCACATTGTAGTTCCCAATATTATCCCATAAACGGGTGACTACATATTCTTGTGCTTCCTTGTTTCACCATACTAATTTGTGAGACAAGCTTGGACACCGAAACTAATTGAAATGATGTCACTAAGGTTAAAAGACGGCCAAATGTTATACCTTACAGTGTTAAGAAATATTTGAATAGCAACACTTTATACTGACTGCAATATTTCATACAAAAGAAATAATGAGGGTAATGCCACAGTGTCTACTATAGTGGTAGTTTTGAGAGAAAATAAATGAAATTAGGGGTATTATTCAAATCCTCAGTAAATAAAAAATATATGCAGTTTCAAAGTATTTAGTAAGCAGTCTGAAAAATTATTCCGCACACATTACTATCTGTCTGTTTAACTAGAAAGTAAATTACTTTAGTATCAGATGAGTACAAATTATTGTTCCAAATTTGATCATAGTCACTGGATAAAAAAGTAAAATGGTTTTAGTGTTACTGGCAGTGATTCTGATATGGACCATCACAAGCTCTCAAATAGCGCTATTATTTCCTAAACTTTAATAAATATATGGAGACATTGAATGATTATAAACAGTGTCAAAATCAATTACTTAATAGCAGAAGCGTTTTAATAAATATGTGGGAAATAATAATCAAATTTAATAAATCTGTTGAGAATGAATTTCCTATAAATTAATTATAAGTGTTTATTTGAAATACAATCTGTGTAAAATACACTCCTGGAAATGGAAAAAAGAACACATTGACACCGGTGTGTCAGACCCACCATACTTGCTCCGGACACTGCGAGAGGGCTGTACAAGCAATGATCACACGCACGGCACAGCGGACACACCAGGAACCGCGGTGTTGGCCGTCGAATGGCGCTAGCTGCGCAGCATTTGTGCACCGCCGCCGTCAGTGTCAGCCAGTTTGCCGTGGCATACGGAGCTCCATCGCAGTCTTCAACACTGGTAGCATGCCGCGACAGCGTGGACGTGAACCGTATGTGCAGTTGACGGACTTTGAGCGAGGGCGTATAGTGGGCATGCGGGAGGCCGGGTGGACGTACCGCCGAATTGCTCAACATGTGGGGCGTGAGGTCTCCACAGTACATCGATGTTGTCGCCAGTGGTCGGCGGAAGGTGCACGTGCCCGTCGACCTGGGACCGGACCGCAGCGACGCACGGATGCACGCCAAGACCGTAAGATCCTATGCAGTGACGTAGGGGACCGCACCGCCACTTCCCAGCAAATTAGGGACACTGTTGCTCCTGGGGTATCGGCGAGGACCATTCGCAACCGTCTCCATGAAGCTGGGCTACGGTCCCGCACACCGTTAGGCCGTCTTCCGCTCACGCCCCAACATCGTGCAGCCCGCCTCCACTGGTGTCGCGATAGGCGTGAATGGAGGGACGAATGGAGACGTGTCGTCTTCAGCGATGAGAGTCGCTTCTGCCTTGGTGCCAATGATGGTCGTATGCGTGTTTGGCGCCGTGCAGGTGAGCGCCACAATCAGGACTGCATACGACCGAGGCACACAGGGCCAACACCCGGCATCATGGTGTGGGGAGCGATCTCCTGCACTGGCCGTACACCTCTGGTGATCGTCGAGGGGACACTGAATAGTGCACAGTGCATCCAAACCGTCATCGAACCCGTCGTTCTACCATTCCTAGACCGGCAAGGGAAGTTGCTGTTCCAACAGGACAATGCACGTCCGCATGTATCCCGTGCCACCCAACGTGCTCTAGAAGGTGTAAGTCAACTACCCTGGCCAGCAAGATCTCCCGATCTGTCCCCCATTGAGCATGTTTGGGACTGGATGAAGCGTCGTCTCACGCAGTCTACAAGTCCAGCACGAACGCTGGTCCAACTGAGGCGCCAGGTGGAAATGGCATGGCAAGCCGTTTCACAGGACTACACCCAGCATCTCTACGATCGTCTCCATGGGAGAATAGCAGCCTGCATTGCTGCGAAAGGTGGATATACACTGTACTAGTGCCGACATTGTGCATGTTCTGTTGCCTGTGTCTATGTGCCTGTGGTTCTGTCAGTGTGATCATGTGATGTATCTGACCCCAGGAATGTGTCAATAAAGTTTCCCCTTCCTGGGACAATGAATTCACGGTGTTCTTATTTCAATTTCCAGGAGTGTATATAAGATATTTAAAAAATTGGAAGATGAATACACTGCAATATTCACACAATTAATAGATGATGTACTATCCACTATGAATTAGAATTCACTAAATAAGGTTTTTTTTGGGACAAAATGAAACCAATACTGAACCTTGATCTCAGTTCATTACCTATTATGGCAACTCTGTATAAACGGATCTGAGATTTTTTCAACAGACTGTCTGGGGACAGACTAAAGGTTCCAATCTGGCAATACATCTCTTTTATTCTTTCGAATTCCACACTAGTTTTGCTGTGGTACCCAGTCTTAATTAATTACAAAATTTCACATGTAAATTTCCTAGTTTATCTTCTAAGTTGTTCTTCATTACATTGTTGGGTCTAAGGCATCAAATGCACTAAACTCCAGGTCAAGACTGTAGGTAATGATTTTGGTGTGTCAGTACTGCAGTACCATCAAGATGTAACAATGAAAGAAACTTACTACACAAAGTGCCATGAGCTACTGGATTACATTCTGTAACATGATAGTGCAGATATCAGTCATAATATAGAAATTCAAATGATAGAATTCCTTTTAGTTTAAAGGCTGCAGGTCATTTACAAGAACATTTCATATCAACTCTGCTTCCAAAAATGCACAGTCTTCACATTCATTGTCTCACAGCTTTTTTTATTAATTGTATGATACTGCTAATTACATGTATCGGGAAAAATTTTAAACTAGTCGGTAATTTAGTATATATATTGCAATAATTTATAGAATTCTTGATGATTCTTCTGTGTTTGATGTTATTTTGAAACGAAAAAATTGAAGTTAGGCCTATTGTAAATTTTAAAACAATAATTAAAAATAAATTGAAATCTGGAAAAAGACAACATTTACCATATTAATCTTGTGCAAATCTTGTTTCATAATTTACATGATTTTCAGGTAACTTTGGTCTTAAATATCTGGACTGAGGATACCCTAAAAAATATTTTTAAGCATTTCGACAGGATGCACTAAAGTTACGGAATTGAAATAAAAATATTGATGTATGGATAATAACACTTCAGTAGAAATTCTTAAATAACTGTTTTTCCTTGTTACCCAACCACGTCCACATAATAAAGTTACTGTAGACATTGCAGTGAATGCCGAATTCTAACAGACACCATGTGACTGGGATAAACGTGCTTTACTCACAAAAGGAATCACTAAGTGCTTCTTGGTGGCCTGTGGAAACCCTTCCTCGAAATCT
The DNA here is from genome assembly GCF_023897955.1 of Schistocerca gregaria. Lineage (NCBI taxonomy): Eukaryota > Metazoa > Arthropoda > Insecta > Orthoptera > Acrididae > Schistocerca > Schistocerca gregaria. The sequence goes on along the minus strand of NC_064931.1, from coordinate 438,347,796 downwards.
AATGATGGAGGATGCGGACGAGCTGACAAGAGCACTGCTTCCTACTGTAGAGAGCTGACCTAACTATTAAAGACTTGTGATTAACAGAAAGGACCCGCCACCAGACGCCAGACGGCTTTCTACGCTAGGAAAGCACGTTCTATCGCTAAACATGGGCCTTCATGAGAAACATTTATGCAGGTGTGCAATCACCCTGAAGTCACCTGCAGACTCCTCGATAGGGCTAGCATGTTAGCCACAGGCCGTAAGCTGCCATCCTGCTGTACAAGGCCGTGATACACTTGCTGGGCGGATGTACGTGAAAATCTGCCGAAAAAAGCGAAAAGCAGGCTCCCTGAAACGAGGAATAAAGAGGAGGGGCACTGCCCAGGTATGGATCGCATATTGGTTGTCGCTGATGTATCGTCAGCCAACGATAAGATGCGAGGACAAAATTTCAGAGCTGTGGAAACGTAAGAGCAGGGAAATCTGCATAAAAAGCGGCGAGTTGGAGAACTGAGAGTCTTGCTTTCAGTAGAGTGATAACATCCAGTGATAACATTAGGATGACTCGTCTGGAGGAGAACAATGAGTAATGAGTAAGAATTTGTGGCGATTCTTTCGAGAAACGTGGTATTCAGGGCCGGTTTAAGACCCGGGCGGCTTGAACTGGCAAGCTGAAAAAAAGGTTCAAATGGCTCTGAACACTATGGGACTTGACATCTAAGGTCATCAGTCCCCTAGAACTTATAACTACTTAAACCTAACTAACCTAAGGACATCACACACATCCATGCCCGAGGCAGGATTCGAACCTGGGACCTTAGCAGTCACGCGGTTCCCGACTGAAGGGCCTAGAACCGCTCGGCCACAGCGCCCGGCTACCAATCTGAGAAGGGCGCCAGCGGCACAAATAAAAAAAAAGAAAACTCTAAAGATGTTACCACGAAATAACATCACCAATTCCTACGGAATTTCTAAAATAATCGGAGGAAATGACAACCAAATGACTATTCTGGTGGGTTTGTGTCTAGGGAGATGCTATCAGACTTTCGGAAAAACATTGTCCATACAAGTCCAACGGAGGAAGGCAACGGCATATCACCTTCATTAGGACCTTGCCTAGTGCGGCGGTGCGGGTCTCCCGCATCGTTCACCTACGCTGTCAAGAAGCATGGCACTTGATTTCCATTTCCATACAATTCCAAAGGTAGAAACGGCAAACAAGTCCGAGAACTACAGTAGAGTTCACTTAGCAGCTCTGGGTCCTAGTTTCTGACAAGAATAACAGGCAGAAGCCGGCCAGAGTGGCCGAGCGGTTCTATGCGCTTCAGTCTGGAACTGCGCAACCACTACGGTCGCAGGTTCGAAACATGCCTCGGGCATGGATGTGTGTGACGTCCTTAGGTTAGTTAGGTTTAAGTAGTTCTAAGTTCTAGGGGACTGATGACCTTAGATGTTAAGTCCCATAGTGCTCAGAGCCATTTGTACCAGTTTTGAACAGGCAGAAAAGTGGAAAAGAAAATTGATAATTTGTAAGATGAATATCGAGTTGGCTATAGGAAAGGTACAGATACCAGAGAGGGAGCTCTGTTGTGCGCTTGTAACTGGAAGCAAGACTCAGGAAAAATCATGACACGATATAGAAAACAGCATCAGACAACGTAAAATTGTGCGATATGTTTGAAATTCTTAGGAAAAAAAAGTGCATGTTCTTGGGAAAGTTTTTTCCTCAGAATTTCCCGTGACTTTCTTTCAGTAGAGTGATAATATTCGGTGATGACATCAGGAGCACTCTTTTGGAGGAGAACAGTGAGTGACGAGTAAGAATTTGTGGTGATTATTTTGAGAAAGTGGACGACCAAAAATGAAGTGCTCGTATTTAAAAGGGTATAAGACAGGGAAGTAGTAATTCGTCTCTACGATTCAGTCTCTACATCTAATTATTCAGTCTACACATCTAAGAAGAAATGACGGAAATAAAAGAAAAGCTGAAGAATGGTATTAAATTACCGGCTGAACGGGTATCAACCATAAGATTCGCTTATGACGATCCTAACAACAGTTAAAATAAGAAAGATTGCAGGACCTGTTAAAAGAAATGTATAATGTAGAGGGTAGAGAACATGGATTCAGAGTAACCCAAAGCAGACGAAAGTGATCAGATGTAACAAAAATGAGATTCGCAACATCAGAAGTGGAGACCACAAAGTAGAAGAAGTGAAGGAATTCTGCTACCTTGGAGGCAAAGGAACAAATAATGGGTGAAGCAAGGAGAACATACAATACAGAATGGCACAAACAAAGAACAAATTCCTGTGGTGCCATGGAAAGATGTTGAAAATTATGTGGAGTGATAAGACAAAAAGTAAGAAAGTTCTCTGCATGGGACATGTGTGAAGACATCAAGGAATAATTATTACAGTGGTAGTCGAGGAAGATGTAAAGAGTAAAAACTGTAGGGCACGACAGAGTTTGGAACATATCTAACAAATAATTAAGGTCGTTATGTGCAAGCGTTACTGTGAGATGAGGAGGTTGTTACAGGAGGAATTCGTGTCGGTCCGCATCAGACGAATAATAATAATGATGGAGAAGGAAATCCAGTTAAAACCTGATTGGGCAAGGAGGGAGGGGCGCCAAACTATATGTCGCTTGTATGGAAAAATATCCTCGAACTGACTCTGTTCGTGCTGGAACTTCATCTCAAGACGTCGTAATCACTACTTGGTTTGCGCTTGCCCTTGGTACTGATCGTATTTCGTGATGAGTTTAGTCCAAACCATATTGTTCTCACTCCCTTTGCTGGATTTAAATCCAGTCTTGTGCTTATTATCATGAGTCTTCAAGTTTGCTTCCTATTCTGAATTCAGTCTTCCATCTCTCAGCTCAAATTACTATCGCAGTCTGATTCCAATAGTGATTGGAGTTTTCAATGTGCTGCTAATGAATCGCTCTCACGATCCCTGCCCGGTTACAGTAAGATTCCTTGGGTGGCACCTCTGTAATCTGGGCTCATACACAAGTTCAGAGAGCTGACCCACATAACAGAACTACCTGAATGTAAAACGCAGCGACTGTGTGGAACCGGCGACAGCTGTCAATTATTCGTCCCAACGTAGATATGAATGAGAAGATAACAGCCAAACACACACGCCGTCACAGATCGTCGTCCGCCGACACCCAACTCTGCACTGCCGACAGCCGATTCAAGACTTCATTGAGGTCTAACTGCTAAGACAGCTCATCAAAAACCCCATTTGTGCCGCAGCTGTGCAATCCAAGCTCCCCCAAACTCTTTGTTTAATGATGTTTCTTGTTTTTTGTTGTAGTTTTAATAAATTGTTTTGCTTTTACTACGTTCACCTCTCGGTCATTCCAATATTTTGCATATGTTCAGTGAAGGTTAACAACTATTATGAAGGCTGGTGTCCTGCTAGTATTTTCCACTCACCACAGTTTAGCGCCCAACGTGCGATAGATATTATGTGTGTTGCCACACATTTGGCACCCAACATGGGGATCGAAAAGATATGAGTTAGCAAAACGTCTAACCTGCCTCAAGCAGCGACAGATTGATTATAATCATTCAGTACATCTGTCGATCAACATCATGAAACGTCATCAGAGATCAAACCCAGCCCCCAAGCATAATAATAATAATAAGAAGACTGTCACGTTAGAATGTAACTTTTTATTATTATTTATGTGTGTGTTTCCATTTACACTCCTGGAAATTGAAATAAGAACACCTTGAATTCATTGTCCCAGGAAGGGGAAACTTTATTGACACATTCCTGGGGTCAGATACATCACATGATCACACTGACAGAACCACAGGCACATAGACACAGGCAACAGGGCATGCAAAATGTTGGCACTAGTACAGTGTATATCAACCTTTCGCAGCAATGCAGGCTGCTATTCTCCCATGGAGACGATCGTAGAGATGCTGGATGTAGTGCTGTGGAACGGCTTGCCATGCCATTTCCACCTGGCGCCTCAGTTGGACCAGCGTTCGTGCTGGATGTGCAGACCGCGTGAGACGACGCTTCATCCAGTCCCAAACATGCTCAATGGGGGACAGATCCGGACATCTTGCTGGCAAGGGTAGTTGACTTACACCTTCTAGAGCACATTGGGTGGCACGGGATACATGCGGACGTGCATTGTCCTGTTGGAACAGCAACTTCCCTTGCCGGTCTAGGAATGGTAGAACGATGGGTTCGATGACGGTTTGGATGTACCGTGCACAATTCAGTGTCCCCTCGACGATCACCAGAGGTGTACGGCCAGTGTAGGAGATCGCTCCCCACACCATGATGCCGGGTGTTGGCCCTGTGTGCCTCGGTCGTATGCAGTCCTGATTGTGGAGCTCACCTGCACGGCGCCAAACACGCATACGACCATCATTGGCACCAAGGCAGAAGCGACTCTCATCGCTGAAGGCGACACGTCTCCATTCGTCCCTCCATTTACGCCTGTCGCGACACCACTAGAGGCGGGCTGCACGATGTTGGGGCGTGAGCGGAAGACGGCCTAAAGGTGTGCGGGACCGTAGCCCAGCTTCATGGAGACGGTTGCGAATGGTCCTCGCCGATACCCCAGGAGCAACAGTGTCCCTAATTTGCTGGGAAGTGGCGGCGCGGTCCCGTACGGCACTGCGTAGGATCCTACGGTCTTGGCGTGCATCCGTGCGTCGCTGCAGTCCGGTCCCAGGTCGACGGGCACGTGCACCTTCCGCCGACCACTGGCGACAACATCGATGTACTGTGGAGACCTCACGCCCCACGTGTTGAGCAATTCGGCGGTACGTCCACCCGGCCTCCCGCATGCCCACTATACGCCCTCGCTCGAAGTCCGTCAACTGCACATACGGTTCACGTCCACGCTGTCGCGGCATGCTACCAGTGTTAAAGACTGCGATGGAGCTCCGTATGCCACGGCAAACTGGCTGAGACTGACGGCGGCGGTGCACAAATGCTGCGCAGCTAGCGCCATTCGACGGCCAACACCGCGGTTCCTGGTGTGTCCGCTGTACCGTGCGTGTGATCATTGCTTTTACAGCCCTCTCGCAGTGTCCGGAGCAAGTATGGTGGGTCTGACACACCGGTGTCAATGTGTTCTTTTTTCCATTTCCAGGAGTGTATTATTATCTCTGCTACAGTGCAACCGACCTCTGATGATGTAGTCGACCTGCTAGGTTTATAGGAACAGGACTCGCTGCCACAGCATAGCAGCAGCACCCACCTGCCTTACCGTCCGACTTTGCGTCTGCACCACAGCTACAACGCACTGGTGGTACATCACAGCAACAGGACATACAAGAACTCTTCTTCCCAGACTTTCGTTACTGACTGTCACCATTGTCGGGCAGTTACAATGATATATATGATTTTATTCTCTGTAATGTACAATCTAAATATAGTAAACGTGTGGTTGGTGAAATTTCCTCTAGTGTTGAATTGAATATAGTGGTAGTGTTTGAAAATCCCAAGTATAGTGGCATGAAAGCAATGTGTTGCGGCCACATGTAGTAAGCGTTGCTTCACGCAGTGGAGAATGGCAAAACAGAGGCATGTACAGATAGCATTGTTCATCAAAGAAAAGGGTGCTGTCAGGAGTGTCCCAGGAAAGTCTGATAAGACCGCTCTGTTATGGGAATGAAGACTTCCTCTGCGTATCTCGATGATGAAGTTTCCTTCGGTTATCAGGCGAGTAAAGACGTCGTTCTGCGGCAAGGTTTCGATAAATTTACTGCCCATCTTCAGTCGAAGTGTAAGGCCCATGTCCAATGCTTGACTTTATAGCAGCAGGATCACAGGCTTTTCTACAACGCCTGTGCCAATGGCGGGTCTCCGGAAGGGGTGCCGCGGAAGGAGATGGTGAGGCACGGCGCACAGGAGGGTTCGGGCGTAGCGTCACTCGTCTCGCTCACCAATTTATTTCCGTCCGTGCTAGCCTATCCTGTACAAGCCCTGAGGCCTCGGTCATGGGGGGGGGGGGGGGGGGGGGGGGGCTGACCCGAGGCGTACTGGAGAGTTCGGGCGTCGCGTAGCTCGTCTGGCTCGTCTATATGTCTCCGTCCATGCTAGCTTGTCCAAGCGTTATCGCCTCGCTGTTGGTTTCGAAGGGGGGAAGGGGGAGGGGGGCTAGCGGCGCTCTTTTTGGGTCTGGCATATGGCAAAGGGAGCCAAAGGCGCCGCTGTGGTTCCTGCTCAAACGGGTCAGAAACGATGACAACAACAAGTAGATTAAGGCAAAGAAGGAGGAGTGTTACCGCTGCAAGAAATTGGGACACGTCGCCAAGTTCTGCAAGGCCCAATCGTGCGTTTGAAGTTCGAGAAAGCGCATGATACACGCGAATGTGACAAACCACGAGATGTGGCTGCCACATGCGTGAACTGAGGTGGTGCTCACGCCTCCAATTCACGCACCTGCTGCTGCATCAACAGCAGAAGCCAAGGGAAGAAGCGGCGAACAACTAAATGTTATGGCGCCAAACATGAAGAGGTGGCACCATGTGGCACGGAACAAGAAGCAGCGGCCGCCACGACCCCCACTACCTAGTGGTGGAAGCAGGCCGCGCAACTGCGGAGAAGATGGAGACATGCACGTCAAATTGCGTGCGGCTTCCGACGACACAGGGGCTGACCTCACAGCTAATATGGACGCGGAAGATGGTACTAAAGGCGTAAGTCGAAGACATCCACCGGCAGCTGCAGCTGTCAAAGAAAGAGCTGAGGGTGTCAAAAAACAAGAAACGTCTTCCCCCACCATGACGGACGCCACCAAACAGATGGACGTCCCACACTCCCCACCAACCACGGCCCAGGCAGAAATGGAGGAGGCCGAGTACGTGCCCTTGAAGACAGAGACGCTTGTTCACCTTTGTGAAGAGAAGGTCGCATAACAAACATAGGATACTGAAGTGACGCCTACAGTGGCAGCCCACCAGGAGGAGGCTGCGTCTGCGGAGAAACCAGACGCCTGCTCGCCACTCCCTGACGAGCACAGCATGTAGATGGTGCTAAAGAAGATTACAAAAAAGTGGTTCAAATGGCTCTGAGCACTATGGGACTCAACTGCTGTGGTCATTAGTCCCCTAGAACTTAGAACTACTTAAACCTAACTAACCTAAAGACATCACACACATCCATGCTCGAGGCAGGATTCGAACCTGCGACTGTAGCAGTCGCACGGTTCCGGACTGTGCGCCTAGAACCGCGAGACCACCGCGGCCGGCAAGAAGATTACAGAGTCGCTTTGTAAAGGAACATATCTTCACCTTGTGGTACTGAGCTCTTCACCCCCCCCCCCCCCTAATGATTTTGAACTTCCCCTCCCCCACATGCAGCACAATTTCGCTGAGTCACAAGGAATCGTGTTCGACGTCATTTAGAAGAAGGAACTGAAGCTCATTCGCCCCAGTGGTCTGTATAAGTGACATGGAAGTTTCGGTCCAGTGGATAAAGGAGGGGTACCGGTTGGGAAGAAGAAAACCCAGCCAAGAGGAACTGTAGATCCTACAACATATGAACAACAAGAAGAAGAGGAAGTAAAAGACAAAGTCTTTTAATAACCGGTAATCTGCCAGTAGGCTGACAAGATCATCACGGAGCAATATTTCCACTATCTCCTTGATGATCGAAACCCAGAACCTGTTCACCCAGCGCAGCACCTCACTCTACTCAGGAATGTCGGGATAAGGACGTGATGCCAAGGTTTGCTCAACTGTGACATCCCATCAACACGACGAGGACAAAACAGATTCTACAGCATGCTAGTTCAGCCCTGGTTCAGGATCGTAAATACATCGAAAGACTTGAACTAGACAAAATCGGAAGTACTCTACTCACCATTCACCTGCTACTGGCATCTGGTCTCTCGCCCTACACGTGGGACTGGATAGGTGGAAAAATCTTTGGATTTGGTAAAATCTAAAAGCCCATAGCTGCCTTGATGCAATGTAAGAAGCCTCACTGACTTCCAGAGGCTCATACGCAGAACTCTGACACTATGAGCTAGAAGACCATCATCAGTTGGCTCGAAAGGAACCAGAGATGGCGACAACGTCCATGCTGACAAAAGGACTAAATTTTGCACCGATTCCTGATCACTAATCAAACGGGAAGTCATCAGCAGCTTCGAGCAAGCGATTCTAGGACTTCCCTCTGATACCGCGGAAGAGAAGAGGAGAGAGGCCTGCAGGGTCCTTGACAAAGCAAAAAATTCCGAAAACTAACATCTCTGTAACATAACGCAGAGCTAGACATGACCTCCTCCGAAAAGATGAAGATACAACCATTCTAGCAGCTGATATAGGCAATCTGATAATACTACTATGTACAGTTGACTACTTGGAGAAGATTGAGATTCTGTTGCTAGACCCAGCCTACAAGCAAGTAGAAAATGACCCTACACCAAAGGTGACAAGGAAAAACATGTCACTCCTAAACAACTCAGGGATGGAAGGCTGTACACAATAGCAGCAATACTACCAGGGTTGCACGGCCTCCCAGAGATACATAATAAGGGAGTTCCATTACGTCCAATGTGGATACGATAAATTCACGAACGTATGGGATAAGTAAACACCTACCATAGTTACTAAAGCCTCTCGTGGCCCACTGTTCATACCACGTCAAAAACTCATTGCAATTTGTGGAGGTGCTTCAGGAAATGTATATGGACAAAGAGGATCTATTGGTCAGTTTCCATATCATGTAACTTTCCACATGGGAATCGCTAGAGGACTCCTGGACTTTATTCGGGAGCCACTTGGGCCAAGGCACTGTGGAACTGTTCCGCCTTGCACTCACTACAACCTACTTCTAACATGGTGGAAAGTTCTACCAACAGTTAGAGTCGCCAAGCGATCGCTCCTAGCGCCAGACATCGCAAACTTATTTATGGAGCACTTAGAAGAAAAAGTTATTGAAAACAAGTACCTTAAACCAAAGGCACTCTACCGATATGTGAAAGACACATTCGCAGTGTGGCCACATTGAGCAGAAAACCTTCAAAAATTTCTTAACTCTTTAACAGCGTACACGACAATATAAGGTTCACCACGGCTGTAGAAAGAAACGGATGGCTGCCTTTCCTCGATATCCTGATAAAGAAGAAAACTGATGGCACGCTTGGACATTCTATCTACAGAAAATAGAAGCACATCGGGCTGTACCTAAACACCAGTATTGCTACCACCCAGCACAACAGAAATCTGTGCTTTTCACCCTGGTGTACACAGCACGAGATATGTGCGACACTATGAGTCCACTCACAGACTTGCAGCATCTCTGGGAAACCTTTCGCAAGAACGGCTACTCGGAGACACAGATAAGACGCCCTCTTCAGCCGAACAAGAAGAAAAAAGAAGACGACCTGGAACAAGACAGAAAGCGTTTGGCGTTTTTTCTGTACGATGGCAAGAGAGCTAGGATTCTGGAGAAAAATAACATCAGAACTATTTTCCGTTCATTGGCTAAAATCGAAATTACGCTCAATGAAAGACAATTATCACTACGGACAACTCGAGTCTATAGCACTAATTGTGGGTGTGGCAAGCGATACATCTGCCAGGCACAGTGGAGTATTCCGTAGCGAGGCTCAGAACATGCGAGGAATCTTACCCACGGCCAAATCTGCAGTCGCAGAGCAATGCCTTACGAAGATCACATGTTTAATTTTTAACAGGCCAAGTCGCTGTGCCTAGTGAATAGGGTCTAGAACTCAATCATCAAAGGGGCAGTGGAGATACGGTTCCACGATGATATTGTGAACCAGGATAGTGCTTTCCAGCTGAGATCTGCATGAGATGTGACGATTTCAAGAATACAGCAAGAGCGCTCTGACGTGAAGATGATGAAGGTTGCAGATGGAATAGCGAGGCAGCGCCAGGACGCGACGCCTGGTTCCTCCAGTGCACATACACAGACAAACAGAAAACAGAGTAAACGCTTTGAAAATGTGGAATATGTGGGATTGCGGCGACTGGATGCAATCGAGGACAGTGCTTTACTATGCCTCCCGATCAGAAAAACAGCGCATTTCCGCTATGTGTTGGCAGCTGTACAACATTTACAAGCAATTTTAGAACACGGAACGAGAGGTTATATCATGATCGCATGGGTAGAACTGACATAAAATCGATAGAATTGCGAAAAATGGTACTACGCAGGTATATCAGTCTGGGCTGACCAATTTGTCGGCACAAGCTGGGCAGATTGTCGTTCGACAGTTAGAACCCGCGTGCACATCATCGACGGAACCACACTACACAAAAACGCCTTTGAACAATATTAACGTTAGCTTTATTGATCACAGCCATAGGAGAAAGCAAAGAAGACATGGCTTGTTCGCTCGTTCCGAGCTTACAGTTGAAAATAACATGCAAGGAACAAAAGCATCAGCGTTATCTCATAACTATGTACGAACTACTACTGTTAGCATGGAAGATACAAAGGCAAAACACACATACACAAAACACAGCACCTCTGTTGGCTGGCGCGCGAACTGGTTGACAGCGCTATTGTAGCGCTCTGATGGCTGGCGTGCGAAATGTATGACGGCGCGGTTTCGAAACACACGCAGACGACCCGCGCGATTCAACACTACGTAGCTGCACGATATTGCCACAACTCCCATAAGCACGGAATGATAGATTCTGTTACAATGTTTGTGCATCGTAGGCAGGTGTGCTGACTAGCTATCTTAAATACCGCTAAATGCTTATTGATTCTTAAAAATCTCCATGACCACCTAATTATGGTGACAGTCATTTATACTTTCGCCTATGTTGTTAATACAGAACGAAGTCCAGTTACCATGGTAGAAACTTCGTATGTAGACTAGAGATCAACGCCGCGCTGAGTGGTCGCGGGGTTTGAGGCGCCAGTCTGCCGCCGGCAGTGCTGCGAGGCGTTCACGCGCCACAGCGCTGCGGGCGAGGCGCGCACGGTGTGTTTGTGTTTACTTCGGCCGCTGTAAGTGCCGTTTTCCTTCTAGACCACCATGGCGCACAACTATCGGAAAAAGACATTACGTTTCAACTTTTGTTCCGGCTTCGCCCGACCCAAGGCCCTGGAGGTAGAACGATTTATTCGCGATGAAGTTAAAACACCACCAACGGATCTAATTGGTATCTACTTGTCCATAGTTAGCAGTACCGTCTACGTCAAAATGATCAACGATGCGGCGTGCGACAAGGTGCTTCAAGAGGCAAAACGTGGACTGCGCTTCTGTCATTCCGACGGCAACGTCGCACCCGTTACCGTCGATCACGCAGGTCTCCGCACACGGACGATAAGGATCTTCGAACTGCCGTTCGAACTACCTGCAGACGTCGTCATCGAGGCGCTCCGACCCTATGGCAACGTTCTTGAACATTTTGCCGAACGATGGGTACAATTTCAAACCTATCCCGTTTTAAACGGTGTTAGACAGGTCCGCATCGAGTTGCAGAAACACGTGCCTTCCTATCTACGTATCGGAGGCTGCCGTGCCATTATAATGTACGACGGCCAACCTCGGACCTGTACCGGTTGCGGGAAAGAAGGTTACCTACGGTCTGAATGCATTCAACGACGTGTCGCTCAGCTCCCGTTGTCGGAAGCGTCCGTCACACCCACGATGACCGCCCTACCGGTCACTTACGCAGCGGCTCTTGCCACGTCTACAGTTTCGTCCAGTCCGTCGGCACGTCCCAACGTCCCAGTCCCCTATGGACGGTGCGGACGTCCCGCCTGACAACCTTGCCGCCGAACAGGCTCCCGCACCGGACGCTGAGGAGACCAGTACTTCTTCACAACACCCATTTGAAAATTTCATTGTACCCACCGACGCCCTCGAACCAGGTCGACGCTCCTTCTTGCCGTCGTCCGACACTGAGGAACACGTGCGCAAACAACGCTCGCCACGTAGGCGCAAACGCCGTCGCCGTTCACCCACGGGCTCTCAAAGCGTCGCCACCAGCGACGAAGAAGACGACACCCAACCAGCCGACATTTTCACGCAGAGGCCGGCGGACAACTTTCACGATGAACAAGACGTTTCGCAGGACGGGACCACTATGGAGGTCGCCACGCACAATGTAACGATCGGTGCGCCGGTTGGGACGCCTGTCTCCCCGCCGACATCTCCAGATCTCTCTCGCCACGACGCAATTCCCATGGACATTGGACAGACCCACAGCACAGGAGCATGGGCCGACGACATTGATGAAGATACGCCCCCTCCTCCTGATGAGTTGTCTCCGCCGGACAAGGCTGCCTGTTAACATCAAAAGGGAGGCACTGCAGCTGATGGGACGGGACTTCCTATCGGTGCCCTCCTCTTACTTCCCTTGGTGATGGTAGAAGCGCGTCCACCACCACTGAAACAAACGGTTTGCCACACTGAACATCAACATGATCGGCACTGCACCCAAGCTGCAACTCCTATGTGACCTGCTTTGGGCCTCTGACGTCGACGTCGCCCTTCTTCAGGAAGTACGCGTTGCCACACTACCACCAGTCTACAGCTACGACTCATACACGTCCACATGTGATCAGTCGTGGCGTGGAGTGGCTTTCTACATACGCGAAGGAATCCCACTCAAGAACACGACAATCCTTCCCTGTGGAAGAGGCATGGCTGTTACCATCTTCGACACGCGCGTCATCAATATCTACGCTCCGTCTGGCTCCACGAACCGACGGCAGCGGTCCACTTTCTTCGCACATGACGTGGCGCCTCTATTTTCTGGACGCTATGATCGTCTTGTCATGGGAGGCGATTTCAACTGCGTCCTCCATCCGCAGGACAAAATGCCTGGTTATTCGCCATGCCCGGCGCTGCTCACCTTAATCGAAGATTTTCATCTAGTGGACATTTGGGAGAAAATTCATGGCAATACCCCCGGTTTTACCCATTATACAGCACATTCTGCGAGCAGACTGGTCCGGTTTTATGTCTCTGCCCACGTTGGCAACGAAGTCCCCAAGCTGAAAGATGGCCCCTTGCATTTTCGGACCACTGCGCCGTCATTTGCTCCCTGGCTCTGCCACCTCAGTCAGTGTGGCTCAGCAGAGGTTACTGGACGCTTAATACCTCCCTCCTTAATGATCCACACTGCCGACAATGTATTGCCACTACATGGGCGTCTTGCGAAAGACTCCTTCCCTAGTACACATCCACGTTCCATTGGTGGCTCCAATGTGCCAAACCTGCAATCAGAAAGACGTTCATACAGTGTGGCAAGGAAGCAGCAGCATGGCATCGAGACACCACAAATTTTCACTACGCCGTCCTCCGTGAGCTCGATGCGCTCCCTCCATCACCTGACACCCATAGGGAACGACAACGCACTAAAGCTCGTCTCCTCTCTCTTCAACGTGCACGACTGCATGGTGCCGTAGTTCGCTCCCGACGACAAGACCTCCTCCACGACGAAACCCCGTCCACAATCCATGCCGCATCCGACCATAGTCGTCGACGTCGACTTTTCATCCCCAACATCACGACCTCCGATGGTGTTCACCACACAACACAGGCGGCAGTGGTGTCGGCCTTTGCTGAACATTATCGTCAATTTTATGACGATGAACCGATTACGACGCCCATTCCTGATGATCTCCGTCCTTCCCCTGATCGGACCCTCACCGTAGCGGAGTCAACGTCCATGATGTCAGCAATCACCGCAGAAGAGGTGGTAGATGCGATCAACAAAGGAGCCAAGAACAAATCACCCGGACCAGATGGTCTCCCAGTGGAGTTTTCACGCTCGTTCACAACGTTAATGCTTCGTCGCTGGACGGAAATGATTCAGGAACTCAGCAGCGCGCATACTCACCGTCTTTCCTACGGTCCTTTCCCCTGAGCAGACTGCACGTGGTTGTGGGGCCACCTTACAAACAGCCCTAGGAGAATGCCGTGACCTCATTGCACTGGCGTCGGTTTGTCGCCTTCGTGCAGCATTGGTATCCGTCGATTTCTCGAGTGCCTTTGATCGCGTTCGACACCCATTCCTCCTCATGGTGGCGACACGTATGGGGTTCCCATTACTTTTTGTCGTTGCCATTCGCCGGTTATTACTTCCCGCGGTCTCGATGGTACAAGTCAATGGGAGGCTTGTAGGACCGATTCTTATACGCCGCTCTGTGCGTCAAGGATGCCCTATGTCTACTTTACTGTATGCCATTGCACTTGAGCCCCTCATCACTGGACTTACCTCTAGACTGCAGGGCCTCACTTTGCGTGACTACACCTTTCACTGTAGGGCTTATGCGGACGATCTCCTTTTTCTCACCTGTTCCTCCACGGAACTCAATGACGCCATCCAATGAATCCACCAGTATGGACGTCTTTCTGGTAGCATTCTTAATGTCCGTAAATCGACTATGATGCACACTGGGCGCGGCCTCCCGGCTATGGTGCCGACCCCACTCCCAGTCAGTGCCACCCTTCGTTACTTGGGTATCGAATTTACGAGCTCCACACACCGCACAGTGGCCCTGGCTTACCGGCGGCTTTTGCAGTCGATTCGGCACCATGTTCGCGGTCAAGTGCACCATAACTTAAACCAACGTATGTCCTATGTCAACATGTATGTCGCCCCTAAACTGGTAAACGTCACCCAGATCCTCCCAATGCCGTTACTCCTTGACCGAGGCATCCAATCAGCCTTCGGATATTTCGTGTCAGCAGGGGCACTTTTTCGAAGTCCGCTACAACACTCTAACACTGCCTCCTGCAAATGGTGGCCTCGGACTCGTCAACGTGCGGGCACGATCTTCTGCACTCTTTGTCCACACTCTGTTGCGGCACTGGCAGGTGCCGGTCCCGTCCTTAACACGCAGTCTCTTAGATATCCTCCGACCAGCTTCTCTCGATCCACCCATCAATGTGGCTCATATTTCCCCATTATTGTACCTCGTCGCCAATTATTTCGTAGAACTCAGCTACGTTCGGGCCGATCTTCCTGTCACCCGTTCTCCCCGTACGAAAGATTATTATTGTTTGTTTATGCTGTCCAACCCTTGCGACCCCATGGTGCTACAGCATCCTGACATTAACTGGCGCACGGTTTGGGGGGGGGGGGGAGGGGGTTGCATGCAGCCTTTTTACCGTCGCCTGTGTCCGCACTATGGTATGTTTTAGTCTATGGAAAATTCCCGACTTATAGTCGACTTTATCGCATAGGACTGGCCACCTCCCCTCTCTGCCCTGACTGTCAGCTCGAAGACACCGACGAGCACCATCTTACGTGCCCCCTGAAACAAAACGTATGGCTCCTCATCCAACGAATCGTGGGCTTTTACCTCCGTGCCCCGCCAACGACGGTAACCCCGGATTTCCTGTTGTTGCCCCAGACATTTCACTACCCTCTTGCTAAGCACCATACCCTATTCTGGTTACGAGGACAGGCTTTAGAATACCTCTTTCAGAGTGGTCCGCATACAGTCCTTGACTTCTGGTACAAAGTTGTGACTGCGCATAACACTCTCACCCGAAAACTATCTTACCGACAAACTTTTGCCGGTTATCTCCGCAGCGTCTTCCTTGACCCCCCTCAAAGTTGGGGTGTACCATACCTACCTGTCACATGATGCAACACTCTTATCCACGTTCTCATGCATTGACAAAAAAAAAGAAGACAGAATATGTTATATTTTGTTGTATTTAATGTTTTTCTTTTTAATATTTTTTTGTTTAACTAACAGTCATTTGTATATGTTTAAATGGTACCTTGAAGAACGCTTGCATAGTGAATATATATGTACTTTTAGTTTGTTCAATACAAATAATTATTTAAAAAAAGAAAAAAGGCGGCAGGTCATTGACTGCGCGGTCACTCCTGCCAGAGGTTCGAGTCCTCCCTCGGTCATGGGTCTGTGTGTTGTTCTTAGCGTAAGTTATTTTAAGTTAGTTTAATTAGTGTGTAGGTCTAGGGACCGATGACCTCAGCAGTTTGGTACCTTAGGAATCCACACACATTTGAACATTTTTTAAAGATCAACGCTGGAAACAATGTTTGAGGAACTGACAATCCAACTGCAAACACCTAGCCAATAGCGCTATTGCGTGTATGTATATATGATATATGAGATGATTTGTCACATGGTTTGGAAAGGGGGGGCGCATTCGGACTAGCTCCTTCCAGCATTAGATCCAGAGGTAGATCCACATGCATTACAAGCAGAATAATGTTCAGAGGCGGGTCCACCAGTTTCATGTCTGGTAACAGTTCGGGTATGGAGCTACCCGTGTTGCATATGGAATAGTTTGTGAGGTGGATTCACCAGTGCCATGTCCAGGTATGGTTCAGATGTGGACCCACACTAGTTATATCCAGGATAGTGTTCGGAGGTGGCTCCACCACCATTTTAAATCAAGGGTAGTAGCATCCAAAGTAGGGTGTGGCCACTCCCCCAACCACTATAACAAACCTACACACACTCTCTCTCTCTCTCTCACACACACACACAAACACACACACACACGAGCAAATGCGCAATTGGGCAATTGGATGACGTCAGTTCCTTGAACATTATTTCCATCCTGTAACTTAAGCGTGTGCATGTAGATTTGATAGCCATAGCTGTACAGTATTCTATCAACGTAGGGGATGATATAAATGGGAGTCACTTTTGTTATGTGGTGATGAAGCTAGTTTTCCTAAGAATCAGTAAGCATTGTGCTGTAGTTAAAGCAAACACACCTGCCTATGATGTGCTAACTAACACTGTAATGTAATCAAAAATGTTCAAATGTGTGTGAAATCTTATGGGACTTAACTACTAAGGTCATCAGTCCCTAAGCTTTCACACTGCTTAACCTAAATTATCCTAAGGACAAACACACGCACCCATGCCCGAGGGAGGACTCGAACCTTCGCCGGGACCAGGCGCACAGTCCATGACAGCAGCGCCTGAGACCGCTCGGCTAATCCCGCGCGGCTGTAATGCGATCCCCACATTCACCACAATCCTAGTGAATATAAGGATGGGTTTTGACAGTTAGCACTGTGTAAGATAATGGGTTTTTTAGAGGCTGTAAAGAGAAGAAGTTAAATGACAATTAGAAACAATAAAGTAACACCAATATGGAATCCAGATGACACCACAGTTGATCAGTACTGGACAGTGGAGTGCGTATTCTGTAGCTTCACAACCGACTCTGTGTTGACAGGCTATACATACTGCAGGGTCATATTGCAGCACAACTGTGACAATTAAATCGCATTGTCATATTGCAGCCCAAATGCGACAACTAAATCGTCAGCCCTGGCCCAAAACTTTTTGCATGACCCACTAATGCTGATGTTATTATGACACCAGCATGGAGTAGCAGTATTTAAGGACATACATCACTGAACTCTTCTGCAATAATGTGACGTTGAGACTGTGCTCCTGTGTGCCACGCTGATGATGCAGGCGCTTCTGCCTCAGCCGGAACATGAACTACTGCCTACAGCTCAAGCATTAGGGTGCCAGGGACAGCCCCACATTTGGCTGCCATCCTGTGAGTATGACAAGAGGTTTCAGCCATCTCTGCCCTCGCTGGTGTACCAACAGAAGACCACAACGCTCAGAGCCCTGGAGCAGGACGCAACCAGTTGACCTCAGAGCCACAGCCGATGGCCCCACCATCACGACCTGGCAATGCAGCAGCAGCAGCAGAGTGTGCAGTCAGTGGCTGGCGGAAGACACCACTGGCGAGACACCTTCATATTCTCCACACCAATCGCTAATGATAATAAGCATCAATAAAGAAGTCATTTTAACCATTATCAGTCCTTCTGCAGCTGCATAACATTCTTCCTCAGCAGAGAATCCTAGCCAGTCTTAAGCCATCACAGCCATCCTGCTATAATTGGTATCGAAACAACTACTGAATATGAAGACGAAGATAGACAGCCAGAAGATATTAGCCAAAACCACGGCTCTTCTGTAGCAGGGAAAACATACACAGCAACGCGAGTAAGTGCTGAATTCAAAGTTTTGTTCTATGATTGTTTTTCTATCATTTCTTCTTCCTTTCGTTCTGTGAGTACATTGGTATTTGGGTTGATAGTAAACAGACAATATGGAGAAGCAGATTTCGGATCAGGACGCTGCTCAGCAGCTAATAAATCAAATAGCTCTGATAGAAGCAGAATCAGAGCATCTGAGGGCTCATCCTCTGTATTTTTCAATTACTTGGACACAACTGCTATGTTTAGAAATTGGAGTAACGAAGAACTGAAGGGTGCAGCCGAGCTAAAATTAGCAAGGGACGGTAGGATATATGTGATGAGCCACAAAATGTTATGGCATACACAGTCATTCAATGTCTCTCAGGGAAAGTTTGGAAGGCAGGTATAGGGGCCGCACTGAGATATAAAGTAACACATCAAGAGGGACAAGAGTTTTAGAAGAGTACACTGCGTTGTTTGCTCCTCTTGGCCCACTGTCTGCCACGCCTCTAGCACAATTTCATATTCCTACTAGAATAGAAGCATGTGTTTATAAGATACCATATCATCTTCCTGGAGCCCTACAGCCTGCTGTGGAAACTTATATAGGCTAACAGCTTCAACAGGGCTCATAGAAGCAAATAATACCCTCTAGAGAGCATCTGTCACTTGTTGTCATCGTATTGAAAAAATTACAAAATGACAACCAAGCATATCTGTGCTGTTGTGACTACCTCTACTTAAATCAGACAACAGTGTCAGTTGCCTATCAAACGAGGGTGTTTTTATAAGTCTGTTAAAAATGCAAGAAAAAACGTTTGACTCGTGAACAACTCACCTTACTTCTCGTTTAGTCTCCTTTGACATTTACACTTGGCCAACGATCCTCCAACTTTTTCATCTCATCAGAAAAATAGGTTCTCTCAAACACTGCAAAACAATCGTTGACTGCAACTATCACTTCCTCATTTCATGAAAATTTCTTCCCAGCAAGCCAAAGTTTCGAGTTAGGGAACAAGAAGAAGTCATATGAGGCTGCATCTGCTGAGTACAGTGGATGAGGAACAGATTCGAAGCCCAGTTCATGCACATTCTCCATTGTTATCACTGATGTGTGGGATGGCCCATTGTCCTGTTAAAAGAGTACTTCCTTGTGGGTCAAAATTGGTCTTTTTTCAGTCAATGCAAGTTTCAAACGATCCAACAATGAAGCGTAATGTGGTCCAGTTATAGTTCTGCCTCTTTCCACATAATCTATCAGAATTATTCCTTGCGAATACCAAAAAACAAAAAGAACAGTGGCCATCAGCTTACCAGAGAGCAAAATTGTCTTTGCCTTCTTTAGTGCACTTTCACCAGCCCTTGTCCGTTGTTTTGACTGCTTCTACGATTCTGCTGTGTACAAATCGATCCAGGTTTCATCAACATTCACAAATCAGCGCAAAAGGTGTTGCAATTAAACATAGCCAGTAATCGTGTTGAGATGTTGTGCCAATTGCAGTTTTGGTTCACTGTGAGCAGTTGTAGCATCCACCTCGCACACAGGCTCCTCGTAGCTGATTCTCCAGGTACGATTTGGTGCTTGTACAACCACGTTACAATTCATTCACCCGAAAGTAAATGATCTTCAATGACAGTGAAAAATCTGTGTGAACTTCATCCAGTCCTGAAACTTCCTGGCAGATTAAAACTGTGTGCCCGACCGAGACTCGAACTCGGGACGTTTGCCTCATTCTGGAAACATCCCCCAGGCTGTGCCTAAGCCATGTCTCCGCAATATCCTTTCTTTCAGGAGTGCTAGTTCTGCAAGGTTCGCAGGAGAGCTGCTGTAAAGTTTGGAAGGTAGGAGACGAGGTACTGGCAGAAGTAAAGCTGTGAGTACCGGCCGTGAGTCGTGCTTTGGTAGCTCAGATGGCCTCGCCGCGTCAGCCGTGCTGTGCGGACGTGTGCTGAGTTTCGTGCGCCGCGGTCTGCTGTGCTTCGGCGTGGTAAGTCGCAGTGCTTCTTGCACCGTTACAGAAAGTCTACGAGTATTGAAATTTGAAATATGAATTCATGATGGTCCACTTGAACAGACAAGATACTTTGAAATTCTCGTTTGATCGTAATTACGCCCGACCTAAACTACACGAAATCGAAGATTGGTTGGAATAAGAAGTGAGAGTCGATTCAGAGGATGTCATTGGAATGCATCTTTCGATAGTGAGCAGCGTTGTATTTGTGAATTTGAGGAATGCTAACTTATGTGACAAAATAATTGAGTCTTGTGGAGGAATTATGAAGTTTAAACATTGCGATGGAAACGTAGGCGAAGTCACCGTAACACATGCAGGGTTTGGAATAAGAACTATCAGGATATTCGAACTACCATTCGAAGTACCGGCGGAACAAATAAATGCAGTGATAGCGCCGTACGGTAAAGTTCTCAGCAATGTTGCCTAACGGTGGTCCAACGCGCGCAAATTCCAAGTTCTCAACGGAGTGAGACAATTAAAGGTCGATTTGCACAAACATGTACCGTGATACATCAGCGTCTGTGAATACCGAGGTATCTTTATATACGACGGCCAGCCGAGGACGTGCGCGGCGTGCAACTCTCCCGGCCACGTCCGCGCCAAGTGTTTACAGCGACGAGTGGCGCAGCTGCCGGCTGGCGAGGCGCCGCGACCGCCGGCTATGACTGCGCTGTCAGCGACTTACGCTACGGCTGCCCGCGGCCAAGTCCTGACCCCAAGCCCTGATGTGCACACGGAGAACCATCCACCCCGAGAAGAAGCCCAGATTGCCACCACTGACACAACAGAAGCTAGACCACCCGAACCTAAGGAAATCGTGACAGCGGTAACGGTTTCAACACAACAGACACCGAAAGATATTGGGAACCACAGCAAATTCTCCGAATCCTCTGCCGTTGAGAATGACATGCAAGAACCATCCCGGAATGAGCAACCTCATAGTGAACCGATTTCTCTATTGACACCATCATCCACCAGGAGCTCGGTCGACAATTTGGCTCGAAACACCACCCGCTTAGAAGATGTGAAGCATGCTGAGGAAGACAACATCGCCGGCCGCGGTGGTCTCGCGGTTCTAGGCGCGCAGTCCGGAACCGTGCGACTGCTACGGTCGCAGGTTCGAATCCTGCCTCGGGCATAGATGTGTGTGATGTCCTTAGGTTAGTTAGGTTTAAGTAGTTCTAAGTTCTAGGGGACTAATGACCACAGCAGCTGAGTCCCATAGTGCTCAGAGCCACTTGAACCATTTGAAGACAACATCAGACAAAAGCCGGTGAAACCTAAACGGCAAACACGAAAACAGAGCCCTGAAGAGTTTCAAGAACTGGAAAAAAACTGTCCCGTACCAAAAAAATCCTTAAAACGGATCGAAACGGCAAGCAAGGCGTGGCAGACATCGGAAAACCAGACATCCCCAACCCGAATGAGGACGTACTGATGAACCTCGCCCCTCCAATTGAAGAACCAATGGACACTGTTGACCGTTGTGGACCTGATACGGGGACAGCATGGTCTGACTACACTGAATGCGCTTAGCTGGATTACCGAATGACGCAGGCGTTTAAAATCGCTACTCTCAATGTAAACAGAATAGTTTCGGAGGTAAAGTTACAATCTGTGAAGGACTACTTATATGCCACCGACATTGACATAGCGATGTTACAAGAGGTAGTTACGACCAAACTAGCGGATGCGTACGGATATGAGGCGATCTTAAACATAGCCAATGAATGTGGAACTGGAATATTGTTCAAACACGGCATACCATGTACAGCAAAAGCAATACTTGAATCTGGACGAGGCATCACTGCACAAATATATGATCTGCTTCTTGTTAATATATATGCTCCCTCTGGGTCCAGCGGCAAACGAGCAAGGGGCAACCTGTTCCGGGACGAAATTGTCCCATTAATAACGGATCCTCGGCTGCACAGAATTTTGGTTGGAGATTTTAACTGCGTATTGCGTCCAGAAGATCAAGTCCCGAACTTCAACTTTTGTGAGGAGCTGTTGTTGTTAACTAACGGACTAGACATGATAGATGCTTGGTGCCATCTTCGCCCGCACACCCGAGGATACACGTACGTATCCAATACTTCGGCAAGCAGACTAGACAGGCTGTATGTAACTGCGTATTGCGTCCAGAAGATCAAGTCCCGAACTTCAACTTTTGTGAGGAGCTGTTGTTGTTAACTAACGGACTAGACATGATAGATGCTTGGTGCCATCTTCGCCCGCACACCCGAGGATACACGTACGTATCCAATACTTCGGCAAGGAGACTAGACAGGCTGTATGTAACGAAAGGTTTTATCCATAATGTAACTGACTGCGAAATTTGGCCTCTTAACTTCTCGGATCACTGCGCATTTCATATAACCGCGCAGCACACTAAACAAAAAACATTCCTGGGAAGGGGCGTATGGCAGCTAAACGTGTCACTTTTGGAGGACGTCGTACTGAAACAGGAGATCCATGATACATGGCAGCGTTGTCTTCGGACGCAATCCAGATATTCAACACGCATAATGTGGTGGCTACAGTCTGCGAAACCACAGATAAAAAAATGCATCGCACGATACGGTCTCATGAAAGCGTACTGGCGAAAACGCACCCTGGAGTAGCACTTTCTTTGCCTCCGCGAACTATATGATGATCCCATGGGATTAGTAGCAAACAGCTCTCGAATAAAACGCACTAAATCAAGAATAACGGCGTTGGTACGACAATCACTGGAGGGAAAAAAAGTTCGATCACGTCCTCCGATTAAACTGACGCAGGAGAATACGTCCGTATATCACATGATACGGGAAGCCAAGAGAGGTAAACAAAAGTTAATCCACAGTCTCAGTGATGAACAGGGGAACGAATACGATCAACAAGTCACAGTGAAAAACTACGTGGTGCAACATTATACAGAGTTCTACGCCGCGTCGGCGACTGATGCGACTGCAAGTGAGCCTCTTTTTCCAACATTCAATCCACGGTCCATCTGACTGACAACGCCGACCTTGTAGCCCACATAACAGAGGACGAAGTATGTGCCATAATCAAAGATTCACCTACAAAGAAATCTGCTGGTTTAGATGGCCTACCCATAGAATTTTATGCTTGTTTTTGGCACATCATAGGACCGGAATTCACCAAAATATGCAATGAATTATTGGGATACGTGCAGATGCCATCTCAGTTTACCGAAGGACTGATTGTCCTGATTCCCAAAAAACCACGTAGCACTACGCTGATGGATTTTCGACCACTAACACTGCTCAATTCCGACTATAAAATCTTCAACCGACTCATCAATTCTAAACTGAAGACGGTACTGCCGAAAGTACTTGGACCTTATCAAATGAGTGCTGTCCCAGGGAGATCAATGTCGAATGCATTATGTGAGTGTAGGGACATAATATATTTGTCGTGGCTATGTAAAAGCAATGTTGGTCTCATGTTTTTAGACTTCGATAATTCTTTTGATCGCATCAGTCACCACTTTCTACTAACTGTAATGCAACGGATGGGATTCAGTGCTCATTTTATTCAGATCATACGCAAATGTATAGTCGGAACTTCCTCTCTAATCAAAATTAATGGTCAGCTAAGTTCACCAGTCCCGATCAAGCAGTGAGACAAGGCTGCCCCCTTTCTATGGCACTATACGCAATCGCCGTAGAATCGTTACTGTTAACCCTGCATCACAGTTTACAAGGTCTACAGGTGTTGGGTACAAAAACCGTGTGTCACGCTTATGCTGATGACATCAGTGTAGTCGTTAACACGCACTCAGAAATAGAAGTCGTGCAACAAATAATCCACGCTTACGCCACTTCTTCCGGAGCCAAACTCAATGAACACAAATCGAAAATTTTACCTGTCGGACCCCATATGGAGACAATTCAAAGAACATGGCTACAAAGGACAAAGAATACGAACCACTTAGGTATGATTCTAATGGCAAACCCAAAAGAGATGACAGTAGCCAACTGGGACCATAAAATAAATATATTCAGGTCTACTCTCCGTGAACACAAAACCCGAACGCTCAATCGGATACAGAGAGCTCTCTTGATTAACAGCTATGCGCTAAGCAAAATATATCACATCGCAGCAGTGTTACCAGTACCCCAGGATACAGCGCAAAAGCTTTTAGCTGCAGCGTATTGGTTCATATGGAGCGGAAACATCTTTAAAGTCACCATGCCAACCATGGTGTTAACCCGCGCCGCTGGTGGTTTGGGCGTCAAAGACATCAAGAACCAATGCACTGCCATATATATGGACCGAATCCGCAAAATACTGCAGACACCCCACCCGACCATTACGAAAACATTATTCAACAGATTAGCTCCAACGAGCACAAAGGCCCCAGTCGATGTTGGTCGCATCAGCGCTCAACTCGATCACGTCCGGACTTACTACCTGGAAATGAGCTATATTCAAGATACTTCACAGCTGCTTAACACCAGAAGGACCTATTACTACCTCACGAGACACCATAGGCAAAACCCAATGGAAGCGAAATATCCAGCGGTCAACTGGAGTAACGTCTGGAAAAACATTAACAATCCCATCCTCCACTACAAAGTTGTGTCCACATGGTATCACATTGTAAACGAGAAGGTCCCAACAGGTGAAAAGCTGCACAATATCAAAATGAAGCACAGTCCATACTGCGACCATTGCCATACTGTAGATACCTTGGCACACATTCTCATTTGCCGAGACCAATACCACATATGGAACTGGACTAGGAAAAAACTCGCAATAATTACTAGAACTACAGACACTGCTATAACACTTAAAGATGCACTTCAACCAGAATGGCATTTCTTTCCTGCAACAACGCACAATAGCTACACTTGGATCATCGGCCAGTTTGCATATTTTGCAGTTACGAATACGCATACAAGTATAGACGACTACATACAGTATATAATGGAAGAGCACCACAACCTTTAAATGAGTCGAAAATACAATATTTTGTTTGAAAATTTCTTACTTCACACTTTGCCATAATGAAGCGGCAAGTTTGGTTGATGCACAACACTACAGCGAGACGATATTAATTTTGCTTCATTATAATTAAGTTGCCATTTATTTATTTTTTATTTTTGTAGTACGGCAATGAAAGTGTCTCAGTAAAACTAATTTTGCCAGAAGCAGTAACATAAAAGAAATCAGAAGTGCTTGCTTGATTTCGTGTTCTTCTGTTTTACGGGTATTGGGCAGTTTGCCACGGAAAGAAGATTTATTCAGTTTCTTTATATATTATTTTTTTAAAAATTACAAAAAAACAAGACAGTAGGTTAAGTTAGGGTGAAAGTGTCGGTGGCAACAGATTTTTTTTATGTTAGATAGGATTTTGGGGGTGATAAGGGTGATAGGAGCCAACGCCTGAAGTGGAAGAGGTCAGGTAAAAAAATAAAAAAAATTAAAAAAATAAAAAAAATTTAAAAATGGTGTAAAAAAAGACGGTAGAGCACTTGTCCGCAAAAGGCTAAGGTCCCGAGTTCGAGTCGCGGTCGGGCAAAAAAAAAAATTAAAAAAAACCTGGTCTAGGGTAAAAAAAAGTGGTCAGCGTGATGGATTGCCGTCCTAGGGGCCCGGGTTCGATTCCCAGCTGGGTCTTGTTGTCTTCATCATCATTTCATCCCCATCCGGCGCGCAGGTCGTCTAAAGTGCCGTATTAGACCTGCACCAAGGCGGCCGGACCTGCCCCGTACGGGGACTCCAGGCCAATGACGCCAAACGCTCATTTGCATTTCCATTTTGAACAATGACGTCATGAGGGAACAGTTTTACATTTTTAGGGATCTTGAGGCTTGTTTTCCTCTTGAAGTTTAGGAAAGGAGGAATAAATAGCTCAGATGGTAGAGCACTTGCCCGTAAAAGGCAAAGGTTCCGAGTTCGAGTCTCGGTCGGGCACATAGTTTTAATCTGCCAGGAAGTTTTATATCAGCGCACACTCCGCTTCAGAGTGAAAATCTCATTCTTCATCCAGTCCTGTTTTGATTTGTGTGGCAGTCCAACCCTTCAAATGAAGATGTTTCATAACAGCATCAAACTCGGTTTTCTATATTTTCGGTGGTAGTCGGCATACTGACCAATTGAGGCAACTGTCAACAGTGAACTATACACTGCACATTTTTTTTTAATTCTTTACTCAGTCCTTGGACTAACCAAGCTTACCAAGCATGAAGACATGAATGCACAACAAAAGTGCTCTATTCTTTCATGGAAATTTACCAAACTTATCAGATCACCCCGGCAAGAGAAACATTAGATAGTCTGGGCTAGTGACAAAATTTTACAGCTATTGACCTATGTGGTGGGTACCATCACATGAATATCGTCCAAAGACAATATTCTCAAACTGAAGTAGGCCCATGATTCGATTTCAGCAGGACATGCTGGTTGCAGGGCAACGGAATGCATAGTAGTACAAAATTACTGGTGGCAGATCATAGGCCTAAATTCTGGGGAGACCAGAAAACATATTGGAATATCCCCTTTCCTTCCCCTTTAAAGTAAGTATACTTAGCAATCTTAACGACGACGACGAAAACCACCACCACCACAACTATTATAATTACTGCTACTAAGATGAAAATGACGATGACTGCCACCACTACTATTAATACTACTACTAAACTGCGTCCAAACAGGTCTCGGATGACCCAGTGGTCCTGACCAACCGCCGTGTCATCATCAGCCCATGGCCATCACCGGATGTGGATATGGAAGAGCGTGTGGTCAGCACACCACTCTCTCGGCTGTTGCCAGTTTTCGTGGCTGGAAAACTATTACTACAACTAATAATAATAATATTAATAGTAATAATGACACTTTTATTCGCAAACGAACTGGTAGGTTGGGCGTTTGAGCATTGTTACTTGTCAGACAAAGCTGACTCGACGATCCTTCTCCTTTCCAAATCTACCAATTGCATCGTCATGTCATGTATGTCTGCTTTCAATTATTCACAGTACTGGTTATTCAACTGAGGTCGAGCAACGGCTGATAAGCGATCCTGGGGCATACTGTTCCTGAAATACGTTTTTACGCCTTTAAGGCGAGAGAAACTCTTTCAGATGAAGGACTTGTTGCAGGGATGTTAGCAATTAGACAAAACAGTTTGAAAACTCCTTGAATAATTTTTTCCGTTTCATTCTCAATCATCCTTTTGATAATGTCTCCCAAACTGACATAACTGGCGAACTGGGTGGTATCGCCCAGTCGCCTAGAACTTAAAACTAATTAAACTAAACTAACCTGAGGACATCACACAGATCCATGCCCGAGGTAGGATTCCAAACTGCGACCGTAGCGCTTAACGCGGTTCCAGACTGAAGCGCCTAGAACCACACGGCCACATCGGCCGGCTGTGCAAATCGTCTTTCCAGTCGTGTTACGATATCATCATATACCTCAAATTACACCTCTTTGTATTTTGAGATGGCCGGCCGCGGTGGTCTCGCGGTTGTAGGCGCGCAGTCCGGAACCGTGCGACTGCTACGGTCGCAGGTTCGAATCCTGCCTCGGGCATGGATGTGTGTGATGTCCTTAGGTTAGTTAGGTTTAAGTAGTTCTAAGTTCTATGGGACTGATAACCACAGCAGTTGAGTCCCATAGCGCTCAGAGCCATTTGAACCATTTCTATTTTGAGATGAATGGATTGCCAGTGTATTCTTCCATCATTTCATCCCTATTTATGGAAGGTTCAGTTTGGAATTATTCGAGAGTTTCGTGGAATTTAAAAATTCTTTCTACTTATTTATTTTCATTTCTTAAGTTTTTGATGTAAAGCTATGCATTCTGAGACAGCACTGTTGGAAAACTACGCTTCATTGGCTTTTTTCTGAAGAAAGTTTTCAAGTAGTTCAGTCTTTCAAAAACAGAGAAAAAAACACAGACTGCCTAGGAGGGAGTATTTGAAACCACAAGAGGCCGGACTGTCAATTATACTACTGGCCATTAAAATTGCTACACCAAGAAGACATGCAGATGATTAACGGGTATTCATTGGACAAATATATTATACTAGAACTGACATGTGATTACATTTTACCGCAATTTGGTTGCATAGGTCCTGAGAAATCAGTACCCAGAACAACCACCTCTGGCAGTAATAACGGCCTTGATACGCCTGGGCATTGAGTCAAACATAAGCTTGGATGGCGTGTACAGGTACAGCTGCCCATGCAGCTTCAACTCGATACCACAGTTCATCAAGAGTAGTGACTGGCGTATTGTGACGAGCCAGTTGCTCGGCCACCATTGACCAGACGTTTTCAGTTGGGGAGAGATCTCGGGAATGTGCTGGCCAGGACAGCAATCGGACATTTTCTGTATCCAGAAAGGCCCGTACAGGACCTGCAACATGCGGTCGTGAATTATCCAGCTGAAATATAGGATTTCACAGGGATCGAATGAAGGGAGGAGCCACTGCTAGTAACACATCTGAACTGTAACGTCCACTTTTCAAAGTGTCGTCAGTGCGAACAAGAGGTGACCGAGAAGTGTAACAAATGGCACCCCATACCATCACACCGGGTGATACGCCAGTATGGCAATGACGAATACAGGCTTCCAATGTGCGTTCACCGCGATGTCGCCAAACACGGATGCGACCATCATGACGCTGTAAACAGAACATGGATTCATCCGAAAAAATGACGTTTTGCCATTCGTGC
Organism: Schistocerca gregaria; assembly: GCF_023897955.1. Lineage (NCBI taxonomy): Eukaryota > Metazoa > Arthropoda > Insecta > Orthoptera > Acrididae > Schistocerca > Schistocerca gregaria. The sequence goes on along the minus strand of NC_064931.1, from coordinate 438,319,171 downwards.
ACCCAGGTTCGTCGTTGAGCACACCATCGTAGGCGCCCCTGTCTGTGATGCAGCGTCAAGCGTAACCACAGCCATGGTCTCCGAGCTGATAGTCCATACTGCTGCAAACGTCGTCGAACTGTTCGTACAGATGGTTGTTGTCTTGCAAACGTCCCCATCTGCTGACTCAGGGGTCGAGACGTGGCTGCACGATCCGTTACAGCCATGTGGATAAGATGCCTGTCATCTCGACTGTTAGTGATACGAGGACGTTGGCATCCGCACGGTGTTCCGTATTACCCTCCTGAATCCACCGATTCCATATTTTGCTAACAGTCATTGGATTTCGACCAACGCCAGCAGCAATGTCGCGATACGATAAACCGCAATCGCGATAGGCTACAATCCGACCTTTATCAAAGACGTAAACGTGATGATGCGCATTTCTCCTCCTTACACGGGGCATCACAACAACGATTCACCTGGCAACGCCGGTCAACTGCTGTTTGTGTATGAGAAATCGGTTGGAAACTTTCCTCATGTCAGCACGTTGTATGTGTCGCCACCGGCGCCAACCTTGTGTGAATGTTCTGAAACGCTAATCATTTGCATATCACAGCATCTTCTTTCTGTCGGTTAAATTTCGCGTCTGTATCACGTCATCTTCGTGGTGTAGCAATTTTAATGGCCAGTAGTGTATATGCACCTGGCGCGCCAACGTCCAAGGGTTTTCCGCCGTCATTTCCGGTGAGGTTCTCTTGCTACTTGCGACGGTCGTTCGCTGCATCACGGGAAGTCAGGATCCGTTTACCTTGAGGATTTCTTCTTACTTGTTGAAGCTATTCTCGTGTTTATGTGTTTCTATAGCTTGTTTGAACAAGCGGGTGTCATAGTTCTTGTCTACAGCCAGAACTTCCACGTCGTCGAATTTCACTACGTGGGCGGTCTTACACAGTGCATGCTCTGCCACGGTTGATTTCTACCTCCACCTGCCCAAATCTGCAATGTCTCTTATGTTCTGAGATCCTGGTGTTGATCGATCGTCACCGGCCGTAGTGGCCGAGCGGTTCTAGGCGCTACAGCATGGAACCGCGCGACCGCTACGGTCGCAGGTTCGAATCTTGCCTCGGGCATGGATGTGTGTGATGTCCTTAGATTAGTTAGGTTTAAGTAGTTCTAAGTTCTAGGGGACTGATGACCTCAGAAGTTAAGTCCCATAGTGCTCAGAGCCATTTGAACCATTTTGATCGATCGTCCAGTCATTCCAATATAAACTTTTCTACATGTGCATGGTATGCGGTATATTCCCGACATTGTTAGTGGGTCCCTTTTCTCCTTTTCAGATCGGAAACACTGATATTCTTTGTCGGTTTGTAAATAGTCGCGTTTTCGCAATATACAGCCGATTCTGTCCGTCACTTTGGGAATGTATGGCGGAAAGGCAGTAGCCGACATTTCTTTTTCGGATTTGTCGCTTCGCCGAGTATTTGGCTCTGTTGTAGTTCTAATATAACTTGTGGAGTATCCATTTCTCCTCATAACACTTTCCAGGTGTTTTATTTCGCCTCTGAGGTGCTGCTGCTCACGCATTAGTCTTGCTCGCCGTGCTGCAGCGAACGACCGTCGCAAGTAGCAAGAGAACCGCACCGGAAATGACCGCGGAGAAGCCATTGGACGTTGGCTCGCCAGGTACATATAGTTTACGGCCGCGAGTTCGGCTCCAGTCTACCACCAGCAATGGAGGGTGAAACTTTGACAATGTCAGCTACTCGTGATGGCGAAAAGTCAGAAAAATTATCAGACGAGCGTCGGCCGAACAACTCGTGGCAGAAGCCAACAGGCAGTTTGTCAACAAGTGGTCACAAAAGCCTTAACAATTCTGTATTTGTGACGTTGATTAGAATTTCCATAATGTCTCTGTTACCTTTCACTTCACTTTTGTGTCTGATTTTCATCAGTTTGTGATATTCCTTAAGTCGCTCCGAAATACTAAACACTTGTTTGAATAATTCTTTATGTGAACTAAAACTGTGTATATGATCTTTAGAAGAGGCATACCGTGCTAAATCTCTGAACAGATTGTTCAGATCGTCGAAACTCTCAGCAGACCCTACAGTTTTTCTTGTGTCAAGGTGGCCAGCACATCAATTGTCGTATTGTAGGGCTAGCACATAACCACTTGTGCTGCTCATGCCAAGAACTTTGGAATGCACGTGTTTGGAACTTAATCTTTCTGAATGTAACGCCGGTGTTGGACGCCCGTTCTTCAATATGTAATATCTTGCAGTTTCACATCTCCTTGGAAACGAAAGCTCGTGAAAGGAAGTAATCACGTCCTCATTCGAAACCGTTACGCCAGTACTTGTATAAGGCTGTGTTTCATCTATAATTCACTGCATACAGAACAACTAACGTAAGAGAACCATGGAGGGTGGTGTACGAGTGCATGGCAAAATGGTTGTGACAGCTTGCACCTCCTCTTCCGTTCCTAGTAGTGTCATGGTTACTATGGCAACTGAATGTTTGCAGTCGGCCTGGCATGTGCCTGGTCTTCATGCTGCATGATTCGCGCCTCCGCCTACTTTAAGTTAGGGCTAAGCTTTCGCACTTCGACTTGCTCTCTAACGCTGGTGGTTTAAAAGGAGCAACACAAGTTAATGTGTTTGAAGCTCGCTGGCATACGTGCGTAAAGGTTTATTGTACAGTGATATTTCGGTAGCGAAATATTTCTCAAAGGGTTAAAAACTACTTGAGATAGATGAAAAACATGAATATCAAAGCTTTGGAAGGACAGAACAGCACACATAATAATAAGAAACAAGTGTTACCTAAGTATCACGTAGGTCAGTGGGTTATAACGACCAATCTGTATGCACTGAAAGGATGAATTAAGAAGTTTTTGACACGGTATCAGGGCGCCTCCCGTGTGATACAAATGACGTGTCTATTAATGTTGAGCTACAACTTGTAACTCGCCCCAGGATGTTCATGTCGTGCTAAATGGTAGACATTTGGAAGAAGAGGAGGAAGTATACTTTGCAAATACTCAGGCTAGGAGGAGAACGTGTATTATAGGTGGTTTGTAGAGAGAGCCACCCACACCTGGTAGGCTATTCACTAAGAACACAATTATTTTTGCACAAAATCATTATTAATTTGCGTACACATTTACACACAGAATATGGAAAAAAAATCGGGATATAAAAGGACTGCATATTCTGGTCACATGTTGGTGTATTTGCAGGAAATCGAGTATTCGAGGACGTTTACTACTTTGAGGACAATAAGAAAATTCTGTTTATAAACCCGTCATTAAATTTCGATCTGCTTAAAAATGGGTAGTCATATTGTTTGAGCATGTGCTGCGCTGGACACTGCACATTCTGTTATTCCACAGAGATTACAAAGAAAAAACAATGTATCTGATTGACTTAAACAGATCCCTATTAAAGAAATTATGTCGGCGCAATTAATGTGGAAAACTTTCTCACAAGGACAACTACAAATTGCTAGTCGAACAGAAACAGTCTGTTGTATGGATTGCATGTTACTTTAAACAGAGTATATGGATAAAATCCGAACATGAGTGGGGGTACAAGATGCCTGTATTTACTGTAAAATGTAAATACTAAAGAATGGTGATCGTATCATGTTGCCAGAATTGAATCAATTATTTGTAATTACAGAATGGATGGTGTATTCGGCCCCATAGTGACTGTCTATTTGTATTAAACACCAAAAGCTGTATCTACAAGGTGCACTGCTGGACTTTGTGCCAATCATTTCTATATGCAGTAAATTACTGGACAATTTACAGAACAGTTACTTAGTTGTGTTTAATAGTGAAACTTCCTGGCAGATTAAAACTGTGTGCCCGACCGAGACTCGAACTCGGGACCTTTGCCTTTCGCGGGCAACTGCTCTACCATCTGAGCTACCGAAGCACGACCCACGCCCGGTACTCACAGCTTTACTTCTGCCAGTACCTCGTCTCCTACCTTCCAAACTTTACAGAAGCTCTCCTGCGAACCTTGCAGGACTAGCACTCCTGAAAGAAAAGATATAGTGGAGACATGGCTTAGCCACAGCCTGGGGGATGTTTCCAGAATGAGATTTTCACTCTGCAGCGGAGTGTGCGCTGATATGAAACTTCTTGGCAGATTAAAACTGTGTGCCGTACCGAGACTCGAACACGGGACCTAGTTCTGCAAGGTTCGCAGAAGAGCTTCTGTAAAGTCATCCTCACCGGAGCAGTTACCGCTGGATACCAACGATGCGCCAGCCACCTCTGACACTAAGCCGTGTGCTATACAGGAGCGGGAGCAGATCAGTTTGCCTGAACCATCCCTATCGGTAGAGACTGCAGCAGAAACGAAGAAAGGCCGCCGAAGGAGAAGCAAAGGGAATAGTAGCAAAGAGGAAAAGTCGGATGATTTGAGACCCGTACATATGTCAGACAGTGGCAGCGAGTCTGAACCTCAATCTTCTTGCTCCGTGCGCTGCGAGGACACCGCGAGGCAAGAAAGCATTCGTGAACAAACCGAACACCTGAAGGCACTACTGAGCGCTGAGAGGGAACAGAGCACTGTTACGGCTAATGGTACGTTGTCCAAGACGCGACGCTCACTAGCGACTGCGACGGGTCGCTACGTGACGTCAGAAGTTGCCGGCAGCTGCCGCAGCACTGCACCAGCGAGCAGTGTTGCGACGGAAGTCGGACGACACAAAGACGTACGGCTACCAGAAAGATGTCGAGCCAGTCAAGGAAAACTGAAATGAGCCACTCACAGGATGTGATGCTCTGTGAGCTGGTCTCGCAACATCCTTGCCTTTACGATTTGAAGAACCCTAAATATGGGGACACTTTGTTCAGAGACAGAATTTGGTAAGAAACTAGTGCACAGTTCAAACTGGCTCGTGAGTGAAATATATATTATTTTCCCATTAATGCAAATTTTTCATTCCTGTTATGAAAATCAGTATAATCCATGTAGATGTAGAATTAGAATGATAAAAATGAACTTGCAGGTCACTTTTCGCATTACTCTTTTTTGTCACGATAAAAATTGAAAACGGCAAGTACATTATAAAATGAACAATCTAAAGTACAACGAGAAAGTTACATTTTACAATACCTTTACTTTGAAAATAAACGGTAGATTGGTGTCTTGATATTAAACTAATTTTGAACGTTTTTTCGCTCTGTTGAAAAACGTAAATTTTTGACATTTGTTGGTTTTGTTAGTGATTACACTTTCTGCAGGACCTGACCATCATTTTGCAGGACAACACTCAGTCACGTACAGTGCAAGGTGTTACTGATTTGTTTGACTGATAGGACTGCTAACTGCTATACCACCTACTGCACTCCCCTGACTTAAGCTCCTCGTGAGTTCAACTAGATTTCTAAACTGAATGAAACACTTCAAGGTATTCGCTTCGCTTCAGAACTGCTACAAATTCGTCGGGTAATAGAGCGCGCTGCTCGAACTGTCAACACAACTGGCACTGCTAAGAGTATCCTTCGACTTCCACATCGCTGGCAACGAGCTATACACAATACTGGTGACTACTTTGAAGCTCAGTAAAACTTTGAAACACGTACCTATTTTGTACGAGCTGTAGATAAATAGTTGCCACTATTTAAGTTCAAACCCTTTATGGTATATGGAAAGATAATATCCATCTTTTTAAGATTCCCGAAATCTTCTGTTATGCAGCTGTCATGTTTTGCAATCCCGACAAACTAATTTTAACCTCCTGTAATCTGGTTGGATGTTTTGTTGAAAATTTTCTTCTCAGTTTTCCAAGACTGCATGTAGTTGAAGTATAAACTAAGGAAGAAAGCTATTTTTACCTACATAATCTCCAGAAATTTACATTGTATGCTGGTGGTCATCTTATAAAGATTATATTAAGTTGCAGCTGGAAGGTTTATGATAAAATATCATTGCAGCCTCTTAACCTGACTTCGGAAGTGATGCCAATGTAAGGCATTTACTAATAGAAAACAGATATCCATGTTATATAGTATTCACATAGATATTTTCACTTACATTTTGTACCTTAAATGCACCCTGTCGAGAAGCCATAGTAACATCACTTAGACTTAATAAGATGTTGTAATATCTTAGTAAAATAAACTGTGACTGTGGATTCCACTTTTTCTCTATATCATTCTGTGATTTCGTATGATAATACAACACTAGGCCCCCATAGACTCTATGAACCGACTGTAACAATCGTCTTGTAACACACTATGCACACATTTTCTTTTATTTCTCCTTGCTTCTTTATACACATTAACAAAGAGATATATATGCAGTTCATTGTCTTCTGTGACGCAGAAGTCAAATACACAGCTTCATTCTCTTCACTATCGCTGAAAAGGCGAATGTTGGGCCTAAAATGAATTGTCTATGTCAGTACATCACCACTGTATTGCAATGTACAATGAGAACAAAACACAAAAAACGTAAAAGACATTGTAATAAAATTTCTGGAGTAAGTAGAACAGATTTTTCGTTTGAAATTACTTGTTACTGACCTTTGATGGTCCTCTGACATTGTAATTATACCTATTTCCATCGAAAATGAATTGGTAAATAAACAAAAAAAGCCTAGGACTTGCAAACGAGTTACTACTGTGCATTATTTACTACAATAAATCCTAAAAAACTATAGTGGCAGAATTTTTTATGAGAGATAATATTATTTCAATTGAGGAAGTTGGTTAAAATTTATATTTTATGTCAATTGTGTCTGTATTGAAGTTACTCCCAATAGTTGTCTGTCTCCTAAATAACTCAAACTGTTAGAAAAGAAAACCGATTTTGTGATGTAATTGAAATAGCTTCCTTGTTTCTGGGAGAGAAAATATACAGACATTATGTTTTAATCAGGGTAAGGTAGGTAAACACTAACAGCACTTTTCAATATAACTTAATGTAATATGGAACTGTAGCATTGAGGACGATTGGAATCGAGTAATGGAAGGGTTAGGTGGATATGAAAAGCATAATGCTGACTTATTACGTACGTTTTAGCGAAGATGAATCGAACAAGGTAGACAGGCAATGTACTGGGTGCAGAAACAAACCAGTAAGCAAACAAAAATGAGACTGAAAAATGCTAATCAAACTCGCAATACTTAAATGGAAACATCATAAGCTATAGGGAACGTGATAATAACTTACACAATGTATAAAGAGTATATAGGGACGTAAGGAAAGGAGAAAGTGTTACGCAGACCAGGTAAGAGGCTGGGGTTAGGCCTCGTTCCATGAAAGAAAATTTTGCTATTACTAAAGATGCTGTGATGAAGCTAACAGATGACATAATATGGTGAGTGGGAAACCGCCAGGAGAAGTCGCATCGTGCCAACAATGGCTTCCTGCAGCCTCACAACTTTGCGGTGTAGGGTCAATGACTGGTGGGAGCCCCGCCCGTCGCACCTGTCGAGAGAGCGCAGCGTCCGTGGGAGACACCTACCACTTAGTGCCTGGGAAAAGGCTTCCCGCGCTCAGCCTTGCGTGTCTAGCTTTCTAGAATGCCAAACCTAGTAGTGGTTCACTTTCCGACACAGCATATCCCCCGGTCATGGTGTCTTCTAGTTAGCAAACTTCCGCATCTGCACCGTTGTGCCGTACATGTAGTTAGGAAGGAGATTGCTGTAGCTCTGTGCTCACGAAAATATGGAAACGAGACTCGTCTACGAGAAGTTATTGTGCACATCGTATTAACAAAATTGAGAAAGGTGGGTCAGAAGATAAGTGCAGAAGGCGATCCTTCTGTTAAGCAACAGAACTTGGCATCAGGTTAACGATAGATGTTAAAAGAAAGGGTTTGTGAAATATTTGGTTGTTTGAATCACGCTCGCACCTTTGGAAATAAGTTTTGTAAAAACATAGGAAATAACTTTTATTTGAAAAATTTTTCTCTGCGTAATCTTACTTGAGTTTAGTGCATGTAGTTCAGCGAAACTTTTACTCTCTCAAAATAGAACATTGGTTTCAAAACCGCGCAATTCTTAGTCAAGACCAATTTATTTTTCGAGGTTGGGAAACAGAAAAAATGTGGAAATCAGAGTCAATCGAAGACCAGTTTAACGACCTGCTTGTATACTCTAGGAATCGCTAATCCTGATATGCGAGAAAGCGTATAGTCGTAGTGCAAGAGCAGACTTTTGTGCATTACGCAATCATTTATGGCTTTAGACTTTCAAAATATCAATCGTCTATGTGAGACCTAAAAATGTTGACATAGCTTTTCCCTTACAAAAATCTGTTTTCATTGCTCTCAGTGGAGTTTCGCTTTAGCCAATTCTCTGCTTTGACTGCAGTGCTGCCCAAAAGCGCGAGTAGTCTTTCGTATTGCGCTTTCAAATCTGAAATTGCTTTCATCGAGTGTTTTTGGTATAGAGCCTAAAAGTGAAAAAGGAATCATGCACTTAACTTGTTCAGATTGTGGTATTACCTATGCTTTTAATAAAAGTGAAGTCTGAGCTTCCATTCTGTCATGCCACAGATCGTACGTGCATTTCATGAATGATGTAATGTGATGAAGTTTTATGGCTCCACTCGACTGCAGGTTTCTGGTCCAAAGTTCACTTGTCTGTTAGGTTTCTGTTACAATATGCCACGTAACTAATGACATATTAAAGTATGTCTTCATAGCACAGTATTTATTTCGTGAGCAACTCACGACTCTTACAACAACAGCTGTCATCGGACGTTGGAAAATTGCGTCTGGATGGCGCTCACAAAAATTAAAGGTACTGCACTTCTGCATGACCTGCCAAAACACTTAATTCACTCTGAAGTGACGCTTGATGTCTCTCTCCCCACCAGTTCAAGAGATGTAAGGTCACAAAAGGAAGTGTAAACATGTACTTAATAATAGAATGATGCTGCCTGATACCTATGGTTACTTTAATTTAAGTTAATATTAATTTAAAAGATTTTTTCAGACGCATATTTATTTTTTTCGAATATATAGTAATGTGACAGCACTGATTCACTAACTGATTTCATGACTGTTTCCACAATACTGTCTGCCATCATACAAAATAAAATAAACGAAATGTTTACTAAATTTAAGAACACTCAGAATTGGTATGTGAATTGTGTCATCTTAAAGAAATTTTCGCGCTAATTCCAAAACTGGTCTTAGATTTTCCGAGTGAATAATATTTCCAAAGTTATGAAGAATTAAATATCATGATTTACATTTCAATAATATTCAGTTGATGCATTTGGTTACTGTTGTGTGAGTAAAACATGACCCTTAGGCTCCAACATAAGTTGAATAATAGTTAATTTTCAAAACAAGTGCTTAATTAAATTTTAATATCGCACGTCAGCTTTCTTTCTTAATACGTGATACAGTTTTGGAATTAGGTCATAAAACCTATTACCCTATTATGGTCTTTAGTTTTTATAGATCGTCGACTCATGGTAGCAAGATATAAAGTGACGAATTAAACTTGTTTCCACATTCTAAATATGTGTTTCTTACAGAAACGCAAAAATGCAGTTTCAGAAGGATTGAGTGGTATCAATGAAATCAACAACTAATCAACAATTTTATCCTGTTATCACAAATATGTGTCTTACATATAATAAAAAAAGGAATTCACTGGATGTTAATTTTGGTTAGGATCAGGAAGTTTGTTGCTAGGTACTGCTACCGACTTTGATTCGATATTCAATTATGAATTTATATCCCAAGGTACTGAACTTTATCCACAACACAATGTATACGTTATTTATATGTGATGCCTACCACATCAACAGTCTCACGAAAGTTTATGCTTTATGCTTCTTCAATGACATTATACATTTCTTGAGAAGTCACCTTAATCGACGTGAACGTACCAAGTTTATTGCGCCCTGAACGTACATCGGTTCGGTTTTTATGTTTACTTGGAACAGAATGAATGTTAAAATGTCGATTCAACGACCAATTTACAGTGTAAAAAAAAAAAAAAAAAACACTAGAATTTACGTGTTCCGAAGGTCAGGCATTCATCGTCAGAATAATTGTACAAGATTATCTAAAAGTGACCAATATAAAATGTAAACAAAACAATAAGAGCAATAATAAAATAACGTCTCTACTTCTCGACTAACCGTGTCCTAAGATGTCTATCCCCGTCATGGTCAATGGATAAAATAGATTAAAATGGAATGCGATATGCTATCCTGGATACTGGCAGTGTCATAGACTAGAATTTAATATTTCTTTGAATTTGTGTGTTTTGTTAATGCATTCACAACAAAGAATCAGAATTAATCATAATGCTTATTTCAGTGTTACGAAAACTTATTACGGTGGTCGTTGTTGCTTGCGGATGTCCAAGGCGATTAGGAGTGATCGTGTGCGATGAAACAGCGGGAACATGGCTGCTGTGCTAGGGTCGCTGAGGTGGTTCTCGTTCACGGCGCTCCTAGGACGACTGTCCTGTTCTGCTGGTGGCAGAACATTGAAGAAGCGAGAGCACTCCGTAACAGTGACAGGTCTACGGCCACACCATTAGTTTACATAGCGTCTGGTGTTCTAATTATATGTTTTGTGACTTATTTGCCCCTGATCAACCACATCTTTTAATCATGGGCACATTTTTAGTGTTCCATACCTCAGCCTGTAAGAACGGGACCTTTATAGGACCACTTTGTCCTTCGTGTCTGTCCGTTTCTCAGGAACAGGTTGAGGAATTGAGCTGAAACTGATGTCAAATACTAAAGGCTACGATCCCTTGGCGGTGTACACAATTTAAGCTACTCAGACAATGTAATCAAAAGAAACGGCTACTTCTGTCATATATTTTGAAACAATCAGCAAAACCTATAGATGAACTACACTCCTGGAAATGGAAAAAAGAACACATTGACACCGGTGTGTCAGACCCACCATACTTGCTGCGGACACTGCGAGAGGGCTGTACAAGCAATGATCACACGCACGGCACAGCGGACACACCAGGAACCGCGGTGTTGGCCGTCGAATGGCGCTAGCTGCGCAGCATTTGTGCACCGCCGCCGTCAGTATCAGCCAGTTTGCCGTGGCATACGGAGCTTCATCGCAGTCTTTAACACTGGTAACATGCCGCGACAGCGTGGACGTGAACCGTATGTGCAGTTGACGGACTTTGAGCGAGGGCGTATAGTGGGCATACGGGAGGCCGGGTGGACGTACTGCCGAATTGCTCAACACGTGGGGCGTGAGGTCTCCACAGTACATCGATGTTGTCGCCAGTGGTCGGCGGAAGGTGCACGTGCCCGTCGACCTGGGACCGGACCGCAGCGACGCACGGATGCACGCCAAGACCGTAGGATCCTACGCAGTGCCGTAGGGGACCGCACCGCCACTTCCCAGCAAATTAGGGACACTGTTGCTCCTGGGGTATCGGCGAGGACCATTCGCAACCGTCTCCATGAAGCTGGGCTACGGTCCCGCACAACGTTAGGCCGTCTTCCGCTCACGCCCCAACAATGTGCAGCCCGCCTCCAGTGGTGTCGCGACAGGCGTGAATGGAGGGACGAATGGAGACGTGTCGTCTTCAGCGATGAGAGTCGCTTCTGCATTGGTGCCAATGATGGTCGTATGCGTGTTTGGCGCCGTGCAGGTGAGCGCCACAATCAGGACTGCATATGACCGAGGCACACAGGGCCAACACCCGGCATCATGGTGTAGGGAGCGAACTCCTACACTGGCCGTACACCTCTGGTGATCGTCGAGGGGACACTGAATAGTGCACGGTACATCCAAACCGTTTTGGAACCCATCGTTCTACCATTCCTAGACCGGCAAGGGAACTTGCTGTTCCAACAGGACAATGCACATCCGCATGTATCCCGTGCCACCCAACGTGCTCTAGAAGGTGTAAGTCAAATACCCTGGCCAGCAAGATCTCCGGATCTGTCCCCCATTGAGCATGTTTGGGACTGGATGAAACGTCGTCTCACGCGGTCTGCACGTCCAGCACGAACGCTGGTCCAACTGAGGCGCCAGGTGGAAATGGCATGGCAAGCCGTTCCACAGGACTACATCCAGCATCTCTACGATCGTCTCCATGGGAGAATAGCAGCCTGCATTGCTGCGAAAGGTGGATATACACTGTACTAGTGCCGACATTGTGCATGCTCTGTTGCCTGTGTCTATGTGCCTGTGGTTCTGTCAGTGTGATCATGTGATGTATCTGACCCCAGGAATGTGTCAATAAAGTTTCCCCTTCCTGGGACAATGAATTCACGGTGTTCTTATTTCAATTTCCAGGAGTGTACCTATACACACGATGAGCGTGGTGGTCTAGCGATAAAGCGTGTGCCTGGAAGCTGAAAAGTCACGGGATAGAATCTTGGTCGGATCGCGGATGACGTAGCTTGCATATTGCTTATAGATACTGAGGAGTTACTCTAGTATCCGACATACTTTGGTTCCTGTACATTTGATGTTAAATTCTGTGTAACAGTAACGTTGAGTATCTTAGGTTATATTATAGTTATTTCAATTTTTTCGTCTCTATAGCCTTGAAGGTTGTTCAGTGTAACCAATCATAGCATCAAAACAGATCTGTGTAAATGTACAATAAAGATCTGTTTTACAAAATCTACCAGATGTCAATTAAACACACTTTCCTTTGTTTTTCTGTTCAGTATTAGTCATAGAATCTATTATGTTGCGCAAAATTTCTTGTCTTTACCATCAAGAAATTTCACACCATAATTCTAAACAGCAATTAAAAATTAGTTTTAGTATTTCTTTTATCGGATGGGACCTGCGCTCGTATAAATCAACTGAAATTCCTCCAGAGGTACGAGATTTCCAGTTTTTCATGCTTCTTCATATTGCCACCATATGTGACAGTGTTATGTGTTTCACGTTATCATCTGAGGAAGACCTGCTGTCTATTTATCACTTGTCTCTTAAAACATATCTGAAAATACCTTCGTATTTATTAACTCGGTTAAATTAATCTATAGGAATTTTTCGTTTTCCTTGCATTCACATCTTCCTGCTGTACGGTGGAAGCATTTTTGCAGCAATATCTTGCATTTTATTTCGTATCGTATTTATCTCCATCTATATAACACTCCGCAAGACACATAACGGTGTATGGCGAAGGGTACTTCTAGGACCGCAAACTTTTTGCCACCAATCCTGTTTCACTCGCGAATGGCGCGTGGGAAGAATGATTGTCGGTAATCCTCTCGATTAACTATTATTTCTCAAATTTTTTCGTCGTTGCCATTTCACGAGATGTATGTGGAAGGGAGTCATATGTTTTCCGACTCTTCCAGGAAAGTGCTCTCTCGAAATTTCAATAGTAAACCTCTCCATGATGCACAACGCATTTCCTGTAACGTCTGCCAATGGAGTTTATTGTGCATCGCTATAATGCTCTCATGCGGAGTAAACGATCTCATGGCGAAAAGCGATGCTCTTCGTTGGATATTTTCTGACTCTTCTATCAGTCATATATTGCAGGGATCACCGACAGATGAACAGTATTCAAAAACGGGTCGAACAAACGCCATGTATGGCACATCCTTCGCGGATGAGTTACATTCTCTTAAGACTCTTCCTATGAATCTCAGTCTGACACCTGATTTTCCTATTATTTGCTTTATGTGGCTATTACACTTAAGTTCGCTGTAGATAACTACTCGCAGATATCTTACGATAGATACTGTGCCTAGCAGTTTCTCAGCAGCAGTGTTTCTGTATAGGAGTGGATTTCTTTTCCTATGTATGCCCAATGTGTTACACTTATCTAAGTTCGGGGATAGGTGCAAGGCCCTAACACCATTCATCAATCGTCTGCAGGCTATTTTGCAAATCGGTACTGTCTCTACATCTACATGGATACTGTGCAAATCACATTTAATTGCCTGGCAGAGGGTTCCTCAAACCACCTTCACAATTCTCTGTTATTCCAATGTCGTATAGTGCGCGGAAAGAATGAGCTCTGATTTCCCTTATTTTATCGTGATGATCGTTCCTCCCTATGTAGGTCGGTGTCAACAAAATATGTTCGCATTCAGAGGAGGAAGTTGGTGATAGGAATTTCTTGACAAGACTCCGTCACAGCGAAAAACGCCTTCCCGTTAATGATGTCCAGCCCAAATCCTGTATCATTTCTGTGACACTCTCTCCCACATATCACCATAATATAAAACGCCCTGCCTTTCTTTGAATTTTTTCGATGTACTCCGTCAGTCCTATCTGGCAAGAATTCTACACCGCGCAGCAGTATTCTAAAACAGGACGGACAAGCATAGTGTAGGCAGTCTCCTTAGAAGGTCTGTTACATTTTCTATGTGTCCTGCCAATAAAACGTTCTGTTGATGTTGGTACGTTCTTATAGACAACCGTATCATCTGCGGACGGCCTTAACGAGCTTCCGATGCTTTCTGCTAGATCATTTCACACTTCCTTGGAGTAATTCGGAAAATACTTATAGCCTACATGTATTGATTTTTTACGTTAAGAACGGCGTGTTGAGTTCTCTTTGCAAGCAAGTCTTAAACCAGTAGCAAATCTTGTCCGATACTCGATAAACTCGATTTTTTTCCCTAACCGTCAGTGTGGCATGCGTCAGATCCCTTCCTGAAGTCAAGGAACATGGAATCAACCTTAGCACCGTTGTCTTCAGCGCTATGGATCTCATGGAGGAACAGAGCAAGCTGAGTTTCGCAAGATCTCTGTCTGCGGAACCCTTGTTGATTTTTATAGAGGATATTTTCGTTCGCAAAAACCATCATAATTCTTGGGCATAAAACTTGTTTCATAATTCTACAACATATTCACACAGGTATTTCTGGGCCCCTTAGTTAGCTTACATTTATCGTGAATCTATAGCCCAATGCGAAGTCCCAAGCGACTGAGAGAAAGCGCAAGTGACTCCAGTGTATAAGAAGGCTAAAAGAACGGTCTCGCCAATGTACAGGCAAATATCCTTAAGATCGATTTGCTGTAGAATTCTTTATCATATTCTAAGTCAGTCTATAATAAATTTTCTTGAGATGGAAAAGCTTCTGTCCACGAATCAACACGGTTTTAGAAGGCAAGGCTCGTGCGAAAGTCAGCTTGCCCTTTTCTCACATTGTACACTGTGAACTACGGTTGAAGGGTAACAGGCAGACTGCATAATTCTATATTTCCGAAAAGCAATTGAGATGGTGCCCCACTGCAGACTGTTAACGAAGGTACGAGTATGCGGAATATGTCCCTATACATATATGTGAGTGGCTAGCCTTGACTCGACTGATAATACGAGAAAACTTGATCTTCGGGACTGCTCTTATACGCATAAATTACCTGATGGACAGGACGAACAGCAATCTGCGGCTGTTTGGTGATGATACTGTGGTGTATGGGAAGATGCCGTTGTTGGCCGCCTGTAGGAAGATGCAAGACGACTTAGACAACATTTATAGTTGGTGTGATTAATGGAAGCTTGCTTTAAATGAAGAAAAATGCAATTTAACGCAGGTGCGCAGGGAAAACAAACCCATAGTGTTCGAATACAGCATTAGCAGTGTGCTGCTTGACAGATTCGCGTCCATTAAATATCTACACGTAACGTTGCAAAGCAATATGAAACGGAGCAAGCGCGTAAGGACTGTAGTAGGTAAGACGAAAGGTCGACTTCGGTTTATTGGAAGAGTTGTGGGAGAGTATGGTCATCTGTAGAGGAGGCCACATATAGGACACTTGTGCGACACATTCGTGAGTACTGGTCGTGTTTCCGGGATCCACGCCTGGTAAGATTGAAGGAAGACACAGTAGAAAATCAGACGCGGGCTGCTAGTTTCTTTTACTGGTAGGCTCGAACGACACGCAGGTATTGCTGAGATGCTTCGGGAACTCAAATGGGAATCCCTGGAGGGAAGGCGACGTTCTTTTAGAGGAACGCTGCTGAGAATATTTAGAGAACTGGCATTTGAAGCTGACAGGACAACATTTTTACTGCCGCCAACGCATATTTCACTTAAGGACTACGAGGTAGGGTAAGAGAAATTAGGGCTAGTTTGAGGCATACACACAGTACTTTTTCTCTCACTCTATTTGCGAGTGTAATAGGAGAGGAAATGACTAGTGGTAGAGCCAGCCAGTGTGGCCGTGCGGTTCTAGGCGATTCAGTCTGGAACAGCGTGACCGCTACGCTCGCAGGTTCGAATCCTGCCTCGGGCATGGATGTGTGTGATGTCCTTAGGTTAGTTAGGTTTAAGTAGTTCTAAGTTCTAGGGGACTGATGACTACAGATGTTAAGTCCCATAGTGCTCAGAGCCATTTGAACCATTTGACTAGTGGTAGAGGGCACCTCTCGCAACGCATCGTATGATGGCTTGTGGATGTGGTGGTGGTGGTTAGCGTTTAACGTCCCGTCGACATCGAGGTCATTAGAGACGGAGCGCAAGCTCGGGTTAGGGAAGGATTGGGAAGGAAATCGGCCGTGCCCTTTCAAAGGAACCATCCCGGCATTTGCCTGAAACGATTTAGGCAAATAACGGAAAACCTAAATCAGGATGGCCGGAGACGGGATTGAACCGTCGTCCTCCCGAATGCGAGTCCAGTGTGCTAACCACTGCGCCACCTTGCTCGGTGATGGCTCGTGGAGTATGTATGCAGATGTACATATATCTTGCGTCGGGATTTCTTTACTTGTTCAATTTTGAGACGTTATTTTCTTGAGATAATGTAATTTCTACATCTTTTCTTTTGCTGAGCCATTAGAAATTGTAAACACATTATTGTCGTTTCTCAAGGACTTGATAGGAAGCATCATTTCAACCATCAATGTTGTTAGGGTTGTAAACACTCATCTTTTTAAATTACCGTAGCTGTTGCTAGGGTAGGGGTGCTAAGTCATTATTTGAAGAGCACAGCTTTGTATTTGAGTTACTCTGTTAATCTGTAAATACGATTCCTTCCGGTTTCAAAATTTCCGCGTTTTCCTTAAGACGAGAAACTGTTTGCCTGAAGCGTTAAACAGTCTGTCCCAGAATCGGCTCTCCAGTAAACGCTTACATCACTTACTCTAATTGAGGAAGACTGCCGTAACATTATGTTATGGACTTCAGTTGCCTTGTCAGGTGGCTCTGCAAGTATTTACTGATACTGTTCTGCTAGGCACCACATAAACTACACAATGAGAAAACTTCTCTTTATATCACCAGCCTGGTACCACTGTTACTGATTAAGTCTTGTCCACACACTCCGATAAAAATCTTTTTCTGTTGCTCAGATTCGTTTTTAAAATCATACCAGCACTAAGTACTACATCATCGAGACCTTCTTATTTCTAATTTTCACTGTGATATGTTTGCTGGTGTAGGTGCCTGATCCTAAAATTAACATCATTTAATATTTCGGTGACCCAGCTAGCCACTATCTACAGATGAGAAGTATTGAAGAGTCTCACCGAACTGGTTTCAAATTATAGACGTGCAAGAACAAGCATAATAAGGGTGAGCCAAAAGTTGTCAATATAACTTTCGAAAAACATTTCTCCCGGCAGAGAGAATAGCGTTGGAATGTGATACAGGTCGAAACACACTACTCCTGCTTAACGGATGGCTCTTATTTCTATTAATGAGATTATCCGCCAACCTGATTTCAGTGGCCTCCTTAAGGATACAGTATCAATAATGCAACATGCCGGCAACTACTTCTGTATTCTCATATTTCATGGCATTTCCCTCAGTTATGCAGTGCTTGGCGACCATGAATTTTGACAGTTGTGTCTTCCGTGGCAGTACTAATAATTCGATCAGTATACAACTTGTCACAGTGACATTTTGTACAATGGTCTGCCTTCCCTTTAACAGGGGCGAGAAGGGGCTTAATCTCGGCAGACAGGCGAAACAGACCCTTGAAATTTAGTATTTATAAAATCTTCTCAATTTGCAAGGACATTATTCTTGCATAAGGTACAAAAACAACTATTACACATCGTTAGTCATGGGTCTCCGGCGGTGCTATGGACTTATCAGAATAGCCTTTCTCCGTCAACAGACACTACAGATTTTCCGTCTCCACTGCATAGCTGTCGTCCTCAGAGATGGTGTACACTCCTCACAACAACGTTCTACGGACCACAGGGAATTAATACCGTGGTTGGGAGCTCGTTCCGTACGACATGTCGTGATGAAGTTATATCACTTCAAGAAAATGAAGTTATGCTTCCAGCAGCGTCTATTGTTACAATGACAAGAGCTTTCGACGAAGCACTCCTTGGCTATTGTCAAGTCTTATGCCTACCTGTGAGCTGCTGATACGCCTTGCTGGCAGTGACGTCTCTTGTGCTGACGGCATCGCTTGGCTCGGCGGTTGATGCGCCCGCTTCAGTTTCGCGAGCGCTGGATCCCACGCTCCGTTGAGCTGCAGGCCGCCGTCTCTGTTAAAGAGTGTTATCGGTGATTTTTATTTCGATGGATTCCTTGATTACACAGTCACGGAAGCCTTTAGTGCGAACAATGACAGAGGTTTCCTTGAATTTAACCCAGTGACTATTTTTTACAGAATGTTCAGCTAAAGTGGATTTTTCGTGGTGGCGTATAAGATAAAACCTCTCATACTCCTTCCTGTTTGTTCTACAGTGCGCGTTGTCCGACCTAAGATTGGCCACACTCACCAGGTATCTTTTAGACCCCATGTGAGTTGTTCGAAGACCTGCCGCTCCTTTAGCTGGTTTCATTAATTGCCGGATCTCTGTCACAAGCCTGAAAATCGATTTGACTTTGTGTCTTTTCAGCAGCCGCTTATTTTGTCCTAGACGGAGCCACAGAACGGTAAAAAAGCAATTTTCGTATTCCATCGTCGTCGGTGGTCTTACTGTGAGTCTTGCCTTAGAGCTCTTAATTTATTTGGTGGAGGTTGTAGTCATTGTTCCTGCGTTGGTGGTTCAGCATTTAAATTTGTAAACAGCGCCAGCATAGCATTAACAGTAAGTTCCATTTCACAATGGAAGTAGAAAAAGACAATGTGAAACGTCCCCTTAGAAAAATTGTACAAGACTGTGCTTAAGCTGACATACAATATTTTTTAGCGCAACGCAATCTGACTTTCAATTATCCCTACAAAAGAATGGCCCTGACTAACATTAACCTATACCTTTCACAAATCACTTACCTCACAAAAATCTTCGTTATTCGAACTACTGCAATACAGCGAGCGCCACTACTGGCAGCTAAATAAAAGATTCAAACTACCTAAGGCACTAACTACTGATAGGCACAGTTAGAAAATGAAAGATTTTAATAGAGAACAAACAATGTATAGTGTTCAAAAGTCATATATGTATATAGCAGTTCATGACATCCAGTGTTACAAATTTCAAAACTCCGCCATCTTTTTCCCCACATCCACCACTGGTCTCGGCTCACCTCCAACTGCGCAACGCTACGCGCTGTTAACATCCATCTGCCCAACACTACAATGGCGAGTATTACAACAATGCCAACCAGCCACTGACTGCACACAGCACAGCCAGTGAATTTCATACAGAGCGCTACGTGGCGTTACCAATATAAAAAACCTAAACAGCCTACTTACATAGCCCCCATGCTCCCCACAAAAATATTTACAAATTGTTTTGGGCAGTGGCCAATATTGATTTGATAACATTTTTCATAATTACAATAACAAAGAAATCAAAGGCACACACTTATTGATACAATGTTGGTCAAAAGCTAAAATTTTCTCACAGTCCATAAAGACAGTCCTGATCATTCATTACAGTAAAATTGCAGTGGTTTTTCTTCTCAAAGTCTGAGCAGTAAAAGAGAATCCACACGGAAGTAGTGGATTTCCATGCAGTCTCGAAGAAGTAGTGTTGTCCTTCCAACAGAAAGACAGTGCTGACTCTTAACATGCAGACAGGTAATGGGCCACAACAGAGCAAACCCACAGCAGAGTCAGTCGAAGTTGAAGACTATTCGTAGGTAGGTCATCACAGAGCAGACCCACTGTAGTCCTGGTAGAGATTATGGTACTGATGGGCCACCAGAGGTGCAGACCCATTGCAGTCCTTGTAGAAATAATGGTATTGGTGGGCCATCGTAGGTGCAGACCCACTTCAGTCCTTGTAGAGACAGCCAGCAGTCATCTGTTGCGACTGTGCCGGTGCACAATCACCATCGAAGAGTCTTGCGGAGAATATAGCAAGTCCATCAACCACCACTTGTGCACGCACAAAGTTTTTGGAATCATCCTTAGAACCAGCAATGCTAATAACCAGTCCCTTGCTGAATTATGAACACACATGCTAACACTAACAGTCCCTACTTCTCACATATTGTTCATATACTATGACCAACAGAAACGTGTGCAGTGAAATGTAACTTACAAGTTACTTAATTTGATGAACTGGTGTCAATTACAATTTTACAGCATTAGAATACAACAACAAAGGTACAAAATACATCATTAAAAACATAATAATACAGATAACATTTGTAGTAAAACAGGCTTTACAAAAGAATAGAAATAAACATGCACATCAGTGTTACAAAAATTATGACATAAGTACATACATAAAGATCAGAATAACTTTTGAAACATCATCTTCACAAATGAGCAACAAAACAGAACAGATAAATAATGTCTAAACATCTTTACAAAGTAAATAACATATTATCAAAAACATTATACTACGTAATTCTCATCAGATAAACAAATAAAGACAGGAAGAACAAAAATACCAAAGGGTACACAAACACATAGTGGGATAACACAAGAGGAAAGGGCAGGGTTTGTTTTCAGTGTAACATTTGGTACTGCAGTCCAACCCAAAACATCATTCCACAGATCTTTCGACTTATTTGAACATTTGTTTCCACCAAAAAAATCCTATCCAGGCATGCTTTCTGTATATATATGTTAACGTATTTCTTACCTCATTATTTATTTTCCAATATCTTACCTCATCATTTATTTCCAAGAAAATCCTACCTATACCTGCTTCTGTACATTTTTTCGTATAACTTCTCAATGAATTTCTACCAATTCATGACGACTCGTTCTCTCATATAGTTTACCCCCTCTTAAGCTATCTTAAATCTACTGAGCTCAGATGCTAAACTAAGGGATGAGGCAATGCAGCAGCACAAAACAATTAACACAAACAGCAGTGACAAAAAAATGGAAATTGGCAAAGCAAGCAGCAGCAAATGCAATAACTTATATCTAAACATGACAAAGCTCAAACACAAAAAATATTACAGTAAAAATGGTCATGTTTACTACCTATGTCACAACTTAACACTAGAGTGATGCATCATGAGAAGTTACCCTAGCAGATAAGTTACCAAATCGTAAAAAAATTATTTATGCAATTTCCTGTGAAGGGAAATGTCTATTTATGTGCCCTCGTTTTCTTGGAAGTAGATCATAAATTTATTATTGACTGGATCTGTAGGCATAAAATAACTATATTAGTACATCTATTAAATTTTATTTTAACCAATGCTGCAATTCTGCTAGAAACTAGATATTAAAGAAAATGAGCAAATATATATATATATATATATATATATATATATATATATATATATATATATATATATATATAAAGCAACATATGAAACGTCATTCACTAGGCAAATGGCGTCTCCAAAGGCGAAAAAATTCTCTCAACTAGAGAGACAATAGATGTAAAATGTTTCTCACCATTTCATTAGGCATTTTAGTAAATATCATAAATTAAGAGCTCCACAGTATAATCATATGTTCTCAAGATTGATCGTGTCGCATTTGCGATGCTTTCTACAAAGGAATGTCAATAGCAAGGATAATGGCCTCTTTTTTTTTTCCCTGTGCCTCTGAAAGGCACACACTAATGGCTTGTTTCCAGGTGGCTGTCGTGCAGCTGGGTGCCCACGACGCATTACGTGCAGGTGGTCACTTAACTTACTTACCGAAATATTTAGTTTCCGCTACAGTGGCAGTCTCATACAAAAATTTCGCAGTTCGAGAATTTGTGTTGCAAATCTGTAGAAACAAAATCCTACAAATATAACAGTGTCCAAAAAATTTTCGCCAGCATAGTGATACATTCCCCCCCCATGACCCATGGACCTTGCCGTTGGTGGGGAGGCTTGCGTGCCTCAGGGATACAGATGGCCGTACCGTAGGTGCAACCACAATGGAGGGGTATCTGTTGAGAGGCCAGACAAACGTGTGGTTCCTGAAGAGGGGCAGCAGCCTTTTCAGTAGTTGCAGGGGCAACAGACTGGATGATTGACTGTTCTGGCCTTGTAACATTAACCAAAACGGCCTTGCTGTGCTGGTACTGCGAACGGCTGAATGCAAGGGGGAAACTACAGCCATAATAGGGCATGCAGCTTTACTGTATGATTAAATGATGATGGCGACCTCTTGGATAAAGTATTCCGGGGGTAAAATAGTCCCCCATTCGGATCTCCGGGGAGAAAGCTTTTGACAATGTTGATTGGAATCCTCTCTTTCAAATTCTAAAGGTGGCAGGGGTAAAATACAGGGAGCGTAAGGCTATTTACAGTTTGTACAGAAACCAGATGGCAGTTATGAGTCGAGGGGCATGAAAGGGAAGCAGTGGTTGGGAAGGGAGTGAGACAGGGTTGTAGCCTCTCCCCGATGTTATTCAATCGGTATATTGAGCAAGCAGTAAAGGAAACATAAGAAAAATTTGGAGTAGCTATTAAAATTCATGGAGAAGAAATAAAAACTTTGAGATTCGCCGATGACATTGTAATACTGTCAGAGACAGCAAAGGACTTGGAAGAGCAGTTGAACGGAATGGACAGTGTCTTGAATGGAGGGTATAAGATGAACATCAACAAAAGCAAAACGAGGATAATGGAATGTAGTCAAATTAAGTCGGGTGGTGCTGAGGGAATTAGATTAGGAAATGAGACACTTAAAGTAGTAAAGGAGTTTTGCTATTTGGGGAGCAAAATAACTGATGATGGTCGAAGTAGAGAGGTTATAAAATGTAGATTGGCAATGGCAAGGAAAGCGTTTCTGAAGAAGAGAAATTTGTTAACATAGAGTATAGATTTATAGAATGCATTTCCATTCCAAGTCCTCCTCGTCCGCCACAAACGAAATGGATGCCTTGATCACAAAGTCTACAGAAAACCTACTCACAATGATCTGTACTTGCATGCCATCAATCAGCATCATCCATTACAGAAGCACTCTATATTATAAACAGTCGCCGATAACCTTCCCCATGTACTGAACCACCTTCACAGCATTTTCAGGAACAACGGCTACAACCTTCAACAAATAAATGAAGTGTTCTTGATCTGAAGCAGGACCTATAATAAGACCAACGATGAAGATTGTGAAAAGGAGCTTGCATTTTTACCAGTCTGTGACTCCACGTCGTATAAAATAAGCCAACTACTGAGAAGAACAAAATCAAATCGATCTTTAGGCCCGTGACAAAGATCCACCAATTACTGAGACCAGTTAAAGATGCCACAGGTCTCCAAATATCTGGGATCTATAAGGTACCTAGTGAGTGTGACCAGTCTTACGTCGGACAAACCGTACGCACTGTAGAATAAGACAGAAAGGAGCACGATAGATTTTATCGCCTACGCTACCACGAAAAATCCGCTGTAGCTGAGCATGCTCCAGGAAATGGTCACCTGATTAAATTTGACGAAACTTTTTCGTGACTCACATTAACGCATTCTGGGACTGTGTAATGAAAGAAGTTATCGAAATAAAAATCACCGACAACACCCTTAAAAGAGACAGTGGCCTGCAGCTCAGCGGGGCGTGGGGTCCAACGCTCGCGAAGTTGAAGCAGGCGCATCGAATGCTGAGGCAACGTACGGCCATTTATGACGATGCCATGCCCGGATGTAAGGGGGGGAGGGGATGGGGAGGGAGCCGGGGTATCTGCCCAGGCGGCAATTTTGGGGGGCACCAAATTCATGTTCTTGACGAAATAAACCTTGTTTCACAAAGCGCCTAGCATTCAGCACACGTTGATCTATCGATTACTCATATGATTTTGAAACGCATCCCTGTTGGTTTTTGAACATTTTTAAACACATTCTAAGTTTATTTCTGAACGAATCATGAGCTGATTTTTTAATACGTGCACAGTGTACGTGATGTCTCTACAAGAGATATCTCCCTCGCAACTAGAAATAAACTTTCCCTGCAGACAAAAAGAGATGGAGCTATACGAACTGATCGGAAGGGGTTAATGCCAATCACTGTTTGTTTATGTGGTTGACTGGGGGTGCCAATATTCAGCGTTGTTATAATCATTAGCGAAATCCATAGATTCAGACTACCAGAGTAGAAATAAACGACTAACAGGAATAACAGGTAAGAAAGATTACATATTATCCTCTCGGTGTAGCAAAGAAAATAAAATTTTGGCAGAAATTTTTTGCCCGAACACTATATTAGTATGGACCAGTTGTACAATCCCCGATTAGCAGGTGCTAAAGTTCTATTCTAGGAATAGTGCGGAAACGCTTTGTACGAAAACGTAATAACGCCTAACCGGAGAATAAACTGAATTGGTGATTCTGTCAGCTTTAGTGAAGTTAATCGTAAAATAAGTTTTGACAATGGCAGGAATGGTTACAGAATTAGTGATGAGAGGATTGTTCGTCAGAAAGAGGAAGAAGAAGAAACTGGAATATCACACAAATTATATGGAAGTATATAACGGTTCCTAATTTATATAAAAATTTCGTACTACTAATTTTCGATCTCTTGCCTGAGAAACGAGTGTATGAATGAAATGTGAAACTATTCCCTGACATAAAACGTTTTGCTTGTAGTAGGCCTAATAGGCATTTGATATTGGTACTTCGTGAATTATATTCTGGTGTGTTATAAAAATGATCATTTGCGCCAAAACAGTTTCGCTTTTTTGGTGTGTGTTACAATTGCTGTAATATTAGAAAGGCATACTTCGTTATATCTAGTAGACAGTGAAAAAATAGATGTGATCAAATCGAGAAACCACACCTGTCCTGGATACTATTCGTATTAACAGCTTTTTCAGTATTAGACAGCGACATTTTGATTTTTAATGTAACAAAACGTTTGCCGAATTTTGATGAGGTAATAGACCCTTTCACAGAGAGGAAAGCACGTGGTGTAAACATGTAGCAAGATTAGAGAGAAGAAAATGCTAGAATCTAAGGATAGAAGTAATGTGTACTGTCTTGCTTGCCTTCACTGGTTTTATCTTATTTAACTTTGTGTCGCACAAAAGGGAAAGTTATTAGGTAATAGGCAAAAAACAGTGCAAGTTTGTTGAAGAGTTCTGATTCTCCAGATTGCAAATAATCGTAGGATGGCAAACCGGCCGACTGGGAGCAGGGGAGGCACCACAGGTCATTTTACTTTCCACTGTCCTGAATATAGGTTTGATAGCTTCAATTACAAAATATACACGTTTGAATCCCACATAGTGAAATACAGTGACGTGCGATAGAAGAATGCTGTGTGAAGACGCACGACACTGCGGTTTGGCACACATAAGACCAAATAACATATCTTACATGTCCTCGAACATGTATGTTTTAGATATAAAACCATGGATAAAGATGTGTGACTCTTGAAAAATCGATGTTTCTAAAATTTTGCCCCGGTTCGGAAATATCGTAGGTCCGGGGATGGACGTCACAACCAGCAGCTAATATTTATAAGGCAACACCAGCAGTCCACTGGCAAGCATAAAACTTGACAATAGCGAAGGAGTACTTCGTCGAAAGGTCATGGCATTTTAACCACAGGACGCGGCTGAAAGTCTGGTGTCGTGTTATTCAATCAATTAATCAATCCGCGGCGAGACTGCGTTCTTACAATTAAGTTTTAGTTTGTTTACAAGACAGGTCTGCACTTCTGGTGCACACTGTGATCCTCGTGAAACAGTACCGCAGGACGCTGTTAGAGGACCCAAAACAAAAGTGGACAGCCATCGCCACTTTACGAATGGACTGTGCCATTCTGTTTTAGCTCCTCTAGTGACGAGCTGCGGTACTCTTTCATGGAGATTTCAGTGTTTAACAAGACTGCAGAAATATACCCGCGAACAAAACTTAATTTTTTCGTGAGGTAATAATAAAATCCTTATGACTACCTCTCATAGGGATTTTGGTTGGTACGCATAGACTTTCAACAAATATTATATGCCAGATATCCAACATTCCTTTTATACACCATTGCACCCAATAACCAGATGTTTCCATCAGTTTCGTCTTCCATCGTATATTATGTGATGAAGTGAATTTAAATGTTTAAAGAAAGAATAAGAGTACCTAATCCCCCATGAACCATGGACCTTGCCGTTGGTGGGGAGGCTTGCATGCCTCAGCGATACAAATAACCGTACCGTAGGTGCAACCACGACGGAGGGGTATCTGTTGTGAGGCCAGACAAACGTGTGGTTCCTGAAGAGGGGCAGTAGCCTTTTCAGTAGTTGCAAGGGCAACAGTCTGGATGATTGACTGACCTGGCCTTGTAACAATAACCAAAATGGCCTTGCTATGTTGGTACTGCGAACGGCTGAAAGCAAGGGGAAACTACAGCCGTAATTTTTCTCGAGGGCATATGATTAAATGATGATGGCGTCCTCTTGGGTAAAATATTCCGGAGGTAAAATAGTCCCCCATTCGGATCTCCGGGCGGGGACTACTCAAGAGGATGTCGTTATCAGGAGAAAGAAAACTGGCGTTCTACGGATCGGAGCGTTGAATGTCAGATCACTCAATCGGGCAGGTAGGTTAGAAAATTTAAAAAGGGAAATGGATAGGTTAAAGTTAGATATAGTGGGAATTAGTGAAGTTCGGTGGAAGGAGGAACAAGACTTCTGGTCAGGTGACTACAGGGTTATAAACACAAAATCAAATAGGAGTAATGCAGGAGTAGGTTTAATAATGAATAGGAAAATAGGAATGCGGGTAAGCAACTACAAACAGCATAGTGAAAGCATTATTGTGGCCAAGATAGATACGAAGCCCATGCCTACTACAGTAGTACAAGTTTATATGCCAACAAGCTCTGCAGATGACTATGAAATTGAAAAAATGTGTGGTGAAATAAAAGAAATTATTCAGATTGTGAAGAAAGACGAAAATTTAATAGTCATGGGTGACTGGAACTCGGCAGTAGGAAAAGGGAGAGAAGGAAACGTAGTAGGTGAATATGGATTGGGGGAGAGAAATGAAAGAGGAAGCCGCCTGGTAGAATTTTGCACAGAGCACAACTTAATCATAGCTAACACTTGGTTTAAGAATCATGAAAGAAGGTTGTATACATGGAAGAACCCTGGAGATACTAAAAGGTATCAGATAGATTATATAATAGTAACACAGAGATTTAGGAACCAAGTTTTAAATTGTAAGACATTTCCAGGTGCAGATGTAGACTCTGACCACAATCTATTGGTTATGACCTGTAGATTAAAACTGAAGAAACTGCAAAAAGGTGGGAATTTAAGGAGATGGGACCTGGATAAACTGAAAGAATCAGAGGTTGTAGAGAGTTTCAAGGAGAGCATAAGGAAACAATTGACAGGAATGGGGGAAAGAAATACAGTAGAACAAGAATGGGTAGCTTTGAGGGATGAAGTAGTGAAGGCAACGGAGGATCAAGTAGGTAAAAAGACGAGGGCTAATAGAAATACGTGGGTAACAGAAGAAATATTGAATTTAATTGATGAAATGAGAAAATATAAAAATGCAGTAAATGAAGCAGGCAAAAAGGAATACAAACGTCTCAAAAATGAGATCGACAGGAAGTGCAAAATTTCTAAGCAGGGATGGCTAGAGGACAAATGTAAGGATGTAGGGGATTATCTCACTAGGGGTAAGATAGATACTGCCTACAGGAAAATTAAAGAGACCTTTGGAGATAAGAGTCCCACTTGTATGAACATCAAGAGCTCAGATGGCAACCCAGTTCTAAGCAAAGAAGGGAAAGCAGAAAGGTGGAAGGAGTATATAGAGGGTCTATACAAGGACGATGTACTTGAGGACAATATTATGGAAATGGAGGAGGATGTGGATGAGGATGAGATGGGAGATGCGATACTGCGTGAAGAGTTTGACAGAGCACTGAAAGACCTGAGTCGAAACAAGGCCCCCGGAGTAGACAACTTTCCATTGGAACTACTGACGGCCTTGGGAGAGCCAGTCCTGACAAAAATCTACCGTCTGGTGAGCAAGGTGTATGAAACAGGCGAAATACCCTCAGACTTCAAGAAGAACATAATAATTCCAATCCCAAAGAAACCAGGTGTTGACAGATGTGAAAATTACCGAACAATCAGTCTAATAAGCCACAGCTGCAAAATACTAACACGAATTCATTACAGACGAATGGAAAAACTAGTAGAAGCGGACCTCGGGGAAAATCAGTTTGGATTCCGTAGAAATACTAGAACACGTGAGGCAATACTGACCTTACGACTTATGTTAGAAGAAAGATTAAGGAAAGGCAAACCTACGTTTCTAGCATTTGTAGACTTAGAGAAAGCTTTTGACAATGTTGATTGGAATACTCTCTTTCAAATTCTGAAGGTGGCAGGGGTAAAATACAGGGAGCAAAAGGCTATTTACAATTTGTACAGAAACCAGATGGCAGTTATAAGAGTCGAGGGACATGAAAGGGAAGCAGTTGATGGGAAGGGAGTAAGACAGGGTTGTAGCTTCTCCCCGATGTTATTCACTCTGTATACTGAGCAAGCAGTAAAGGAAACAAAAGAAAAATTCGGAGTAGGTATTAAAATCCAGGGAGAAGAAATAAAAACTTTGAGGTTCGCCGATGACATTGTAATTCTGTCAGAGACAGCAAAGGACTTGGAAGAGCAGTTGAACGGAATGGACAGTGTCTTGAATGGAGGGTATAAGATGAACATCAACAAAAGCAAAACGAGGATAATGAAATGTAGTCAAATTAAGTCGGGTGGTGCTGAGGGAATTAGATTAGGAAATGAGACACTTAAAGTAGTAAAGGAGTTTTGCTATTTGGGGAGCAAAATAACTGATGATGGTCGAAATAGAGAGGTTATAAAATGTAGATTGGCAATGGCAAGGAAAGCGTTTCTGAAGAAGAGAAATTTGTTAACATCGAGTATAGATTTAAGTGTCAGGAAGTCATTTCTGAAAGTATTTGTATGGAGTGTAGTCATGTATGGAAGTGAAACATTGACAATAAATAGTTTGGACTTGAAGAGAATAGAAGCTTTCGAAATGTGGTGCTACAGAAGAATGCTGAAGATTAGATGGGTAGATCACATAACAAATGAGGAGGTATTGAATAGGATTGGGGAGAAGAGAAGTATGTGGCACAACTTGACGAGAAGAAGGGATCCGTTGGTAGGACATGTTCTGAGGCATCAAGGGATCACCAATTTAGTACTGGAGGGCAGCGTGGAGGGTAAAAGTCGTAGAGGGAGACCAAGAGATGAATACACTAAGCATCTGCAGAAGGATGTAGGTTGCAGTAGGAACTGGGAGATGAAGAGGCTTGCACAGGATAGAGTGGCATGGAGAGCTGCATCAAACCAGTCTCAGGACTGAAGACCACAACAACAACAACAATCTATGTGCGCATATCATGCACGTGTAGCCAACGTAACTCCAAAAACAGATAGTTTTGAAGGTGACGTCCTCAGTACTGTAGCGAGATCTTCCGTAAATAATTAGCAACTATTGTATCTGTGAATTCGGTATGTTTAAGACACTTGTAATTTTGGAACTTAACTAGCTGCTGACATGTTCAAATAATGGTACTGAGTCCCTAAAGGAGTATATTAAATTTATTTTGGTTGATAATCTAATTAATATAGACACGATCGTTCCATTAAGAAGGATACTGACGTCACTGAACATTTATGTGATGGCAGTATCTTTTCGTTACACAATGTACAAAAATACTGTCTCGTTCCACGTTAGAGCGGTAACACAGAGCAACAGCATTTGAGCTGAAAAAAATAGCCGCTTAGAGCGTTGAAACATTATTTAATGTTTGTTTTACGTGCTGGTTGTTAAACTGGCAAATACGTCACAAATACTGCATCGAGAAAGCACGCGCATTCTGGCCTTTCACTGATTGGTCAAAATCTACTGTAGCTACGGTAAAGCATCTACGACATTATTACAAGTATTTTGGATAGGTCCTATTTATGAAAAACACGTCATAATACTGTCACATAAAAGACATTAGCGGTGTGTGCCCTTGCATTTTTCTGGGTAAAATAACTGTAGATATTTTCGTTATGTGTTAATTCTCCGAAAAAAGGGTACAATACATTGTTCACATACCTATCACAAGTTATGGTTTATTTGAGAACGATCGTTCCAGTAATTCGTGTTTTAGCAGTTGCACGCCAAATTCTGTTATCACGTGATGCACAGGCACAAATGTAACTGATGGAGATCTTTCAATATTTCAACATCTAATATTCTGCGAGTTTACATGTCCGATAAATGAGGCCATGTAGAAAAAAAGAGCATTCCACGACCAACTTCCCCATCATGCAGTCGTGCAATACTGGCATGAAGCAGCGGTACCTGCACTGGTCGAGCCACTACCGTCCTCTAGTAAGTTGTCCGTTCGCTGTTGTGCACAGCTATGTGAGCACAGCCAACTGACACACCAGTGTGACGTGTTAAATGGCACAACAAATATTTTGGACTTCGTCCCAACGCCACTCCGGACTTGTCATTTCGGCGAAAACCGATATTACGTTTATCAGAGTCAGAGGAATTAGCTACAGTGTAAGAATCGACCGGAGTGTGCTTCCTCCGCATTGGTTCCCTCGCAATGCCGGACTCAGCGCTCGATTCGTACGCGGAACACCGTCGCACATTACTACATCACTTGTTGCATATCGGCCTCTGATTCCATAGGTGTTTTACATAAATGTTTTATCGTTATGCCTGACTTTACATCCCTAATTTCAATTTAATTTGTTCAATGCAGTAACTATGTCATTTAGCTGAGCTCTCTGTCTAATAGTGACGTTTACATTTCTACAACTAGTGGTTATCTCACACATATTAAACGTTCATTAATAATGTGTATTTTCAAAATTTAGATAAATCATTGTCGACAGAATTTCGGAGCTGTAGGGTGAAGTATAGATGTACACATGTTTTTTTTTCTTTTTTCTTTCAAGCTTATGTGAATATCCAAATGTATCACTAAATAGCTGTTGCCGATTCCCTTCTACATTTTGATCAAGACTGAGCGAGTTCTTCTCCTCCAACGTCCTCACCCACACGCAAGTGGGACAGAAATACTCTGTATTCTACATCTACATCTACATCTACATGACTACTCTGCAATTCACATTTAAGTGCTTGGCAGAGGGTTCATCGAACCACAATCATACTCTCTCTCTACTATTCCACTCCCGAACAGCGAGCGGGAAAAACGAACACCTAAACCTTTCTGTTCGATCTCTGATTTCTCTTATTTTATTTTGATGATCATTCCTACCTATGTAGGTTGGGCTCAACAAAATATTTTCGCATTCGGAAGAGAAAGTTGGTGACTGAAATTTCGTAAAAAGGTCTCGCCGCGACGAAAAACGTCTATGCTGTAATGACTTCCATCCCAACTCGTGTATCATATCTGCCACACTCTCTCCCCTATAACGTGATAATACAAA
This sequence comes from Schistocerca gregaria, assembly GCF_023897955.1. Taxonomy (NCBI): domain Eukaryota; kingdom Metazoa; phylum Arthropoda; class Insecta; order Orthoptera; family Acrididae; genus Schistocerca; species Schistocerca gregaria. Next base: position 438,287,544 of record NC_064931.1, on the reverse strand, counting down.
ACGAGCAGCCCTTTTTTGCACCCTTTCGATGTCCTCCGTCAATCCCACCTGCGAAGGATCCCACACCGCGCAGCAATATTCTAACAGAGGACGAACGAGTGTAGTGTAAGCTGTCTCTTTAGTGGACTTGTTGCATATTCTAAGTGTCCTGCCAATGAAACGCACCCTTTGGCTCGCCTTCCGGACAATATTATCTATGTGGTCCTTCCAACTGAAGTTGTTCGTAATTTTAACACCCAGGTACTTAGTTGAATTGACAGCCTTGAGAATATTACTATTTATCGAGTAATCGAATTCCAACGGATTTCTTTTGGAACTCATGTGGATCATCTCACACTTTTCGTTATTTAGCGTCAACTGCCACCTGACACACGATACAGCAATCTTTTCTAAATCGCTTTGCAACTGATACTGGTCTTCGGATGACCTTACTAGACGGTAAATTACAGCATCATCTGCGAACAACCTAAGAGAACTGCTCAGATTGTCACCCAGGTCATTTATATAGATCAGGAACAGTAGAGGTCCCAGGACGCTTCCCTGGGGAACACCTGATATCACTTCAGTTTTACTCGATGATTTGCCCTCTATTATTACGAACTGCGACCTTCCTGACAGGAAATCACGAATCCAGTCGCACAACTGAGACGATACCCCATAGCTCCGCAGCTTGATTAGAAGTCGCTTGTGAGGAACGGTGTCAAAAGCTTTCCGGAAATCTAGAAATACGGAATCAACTTGAGATCCCCTGTCGATAGCGGCCATTACTTCGTGCGAATAAAGAGCTAGCTGCGTTGCACAAGAGCGATGTTTTCTGAAGCCATGCTGATTACGTATCAATAGATCGTTCCCTTCGAGGTGATTCATAATGTTTGAATACAGTATACAGGTATGCTTCAAAACCCTACTGCAAACCGACGTCAATGATATAGATCTGTAGTTAGATGGATCACTCCAACTACCCTTCTTAAACACTGGTGCGACCTGCGCAATTTTCCAATCTGTAGGTGCAGATCTATCGGTGAGCGAGCGGTTGTATATGAGTGCTAAGTAGGGAGCTATTGTATCAGCGTCATCTGAAAGGAACCTAATCGGTATACAATCTGGACCTGAGGACTTGCCCATATCAAGCGATTTGAGTTGCTTCGCAACCCCTAAGGTATCTACTTCTAAGAAACTCATGCTAGCAGCTGTTCGTGTTCCCAATTCTGGAATATTCCATTCGTCTTCCTTGGTGAAGGAATTTCGGAAAACCGCGTTCAATAACTCCGCTTTAGCGGCATAGTCGTCGGTAACAGTACCATCGGTACTGCGCAGCGAAGGTACTGACTGCGTCTTGCCGCTTGTGTACTTTACATACGACCAGAATTTCTTCGGATTTTCTACCAAATTTCGAGACAATGTTTCGTTGTGGAACCTATTAAAGGCATCTCGCATCGAAGTACGTGCCAAATTTCGCGCGTCTGTAAATTTTAGCCCATCTTCGGGATTTCGCGTTCTTCTGAACTTCGCATGCTTTTTCCGTTGCCTCTGCAACAGCGTTCGGACCTTTTTTGTGTACCACGGGGGATCCGTTCCATCTCTTACCAATTTATGAGGTATGAATATCTCAATTGCTGTTGCTACTATATCTTTGAATTTGAGCCACCTCTCGTCTAGATTCGCATAGTCAGTTCGGAAGGAATGGAAATTGTCTTTTAGGAAGGCTTCTAGTGGCACTTTATCCGCTTTTTTAAATAAAATTATTTGGCGTTTGTTTCTGATAGATTTGGAAGAAATGGTATTGAGCCTAGCTAAAATGACCTTGTGATCACTAATCCCTGTATCAGTCATGATGCTCTCTATCAGCTCTGGATTGTTTGTGGCTAAGAGGTCAAGTGTGTTTTCGCAACCATTTACAATTCGCGTGGGTTCGTGGACTAACTGCTCGAAATAATTTTCGGAGAAAGCATTTATGACAATCTCGGAAGACGTTTTGTGCCTACCACCGCTTTCGAACAAGTATTTTTGCCAACATACCGAGGGTAGGTTGAAGTCCCCACCAACTATAACCGTATGAGTGGGGTATTTATTTGTTACGAGACTCAAACTTTCTCTGAACTGTTCCGCAACTGTATTCGGCGAAGACTGTGGGAACGCTATATGTAGGGTACCATCTGTTCAGCAAAAGGAGTACATGTCGTCTTGTTTTCGTATTTTGATTGTTTCCAGTAGGCATTTATAAAATTCGGTAAGTGTCCAGCGATTTATTCTAAGTAAACTTAATATTTAAAATGCTTTGACTTATTTTTATTACTTCATTAATTTCTGATTATGTTAATAATGACGGCAGTATGCTTCTGATTATGTTAATAATGACAAATAAACTCAGTTTTAAGCATGCATGGTGTTATTGCCAGGACTCATTGACGCGTTAAAAAAAATTTTCAAGCGATACATTATTACCATAAATTATGTGGTTCATTGGTGGACAGCCTGGATAAAATTGCGCTATGAGTAAGAAGAAAAAAATGTTACTGTCAACTTTCTTTCTATTAACTGTTGTTTTCTGTAAGTACAGGAGAGTGTTGTACCTTGGCACACTTTACGTACTTTGGCCTGTAGCCATCCGAGTAATAGAAATTTCATATACTTTCTTATTCCATTTTTAAATGATGACATTTACTTTTTATGTTCTGAATTTTTTTCTGAAATTACAAATATTTCTCCGAAATTTAAGATTTCTCCAAACATGAAAACATGTTCAAGGTACAACATGGTCATTTACCTAGCAACATATATTCGAATGAAATACGAAAGTGATGCAGTCGAGAAAACCTTGTTAGTACTCTATTTAATTATCTCTCTATTACGTTATTCCTCTACTATTCACCAAAAATCAGTAAGTAAGTCAAACTAAGCAGTAGTATTGCCAAAAAATCACTTATACATTAAAATCATTTCGAAATAGAAACTGTTGGAAACTAACACAGATCTCAGTTTTCAAGACAGTAACAATTGTTAGGAAATTAAAGAAACTCAGTTCATCTGCAAGTGTCACTTGTTACATGGTGAAAGACCTTCATTTTCAAGGTACAAGATGATACACGACTGACGAAGTATGTCTCAACTGTCTACGTGTTATATAGAATTTTTAAAAATAGATAACATTTTGCTCAATATAAAATTCTGTACCTGAAGAATTAACAACATATATCAAATAGCTTTAATATATTATACAAAACTTACATCTAGAGCGCGAAATATTTGTAAATGCTGCGAAAAACACCAACTCAAGTCTGACAACAAATAAAACTGTAGAAAATATCGGAAACTTTTTGTGGTGGTGTCTAACGCACATTCCTTCATGTGATTCTAAGACCAATTACTAGATTGGAGTACCGACCAAAAGATTTTGTGTGTTCCAAGGTGCACTATCCTTTAGATACAACACTCTCTCCCAGTTAAGTTTGACAAAGTTTTGCCATGAATAGAATAACTACAGTCCAAGAAAATCAGTACTGATAATTCTTAGCGGTTTGGACAGTTATACCATTTACACCGTTATCTCAGCTTTAGCTTAAGACAAAAATGGTGTAAATTCTGCAGCAGCAAAAGATATGCATGTTCTGCATCTTTCTCAAAACTTTTGAAAACTAGCCTGTTTTATTTTTCAGTGTCAAGCGACAATCCGAACATTGAAAGGGTTCTCTCTTAAAACATCTCAGTGGACTAAAAAGAGAAGGTGACACTCACCAGAGTCACTTCAGGGGATCATAATAGTGAAATTCTATTTTGAAGACATGTCCCCTGAGGAGTTTAAAGTTATATGCTGCAAAAGCAGACTCAAATTGGTGGTAGTAACAAACTCGAATCTAATACCACTCCATATGTCACAGATGTTTTTGATTACAGCCAGGTAAGTATTTCCAGAATGAGATTTTCACTCTGCAGCGGAGTGTGCGCTGATATGAAACTTTCTGGCACATTAAAACTGTGTACCCGACCGAGACTCCATCTCGGGACCTTTGCCTTTCGCGGGCTAGTGCTCTACCATCTGAGTGCTTCGGTAGCAGGAGAGCTTCTGTAAAGTTTGGAAGGTAGGAGACGAGATACTGGCAGAAGTAAAGCTGTGATTACCAGTCGTGAGTCGTGCTTCGGTAGCTCAGATGGTAGAGCACTTGCCCGCGGAAGGCAAAGGTACCGAGTTCGAGTCCCGGTCGGGCACACAGTTTTAATCTGCCAGGAAGTTTCAGGTAAGTATTTGTTTTTCTTTTAAGTTGGAATGCTAATAATTATTTTAATACTTGAGTATATTTTTAAAAGATCATCTCTTTTGTGTTCTGCTTTTCACTAAAAATATTCTACTTTAATAATTTTTCATCTGTTACCCGTAATCGTATATCTCTGGTAGTGATCATGAGATTAAGATAGGGGTGCTTAGGGCGCGTGCAGAAGCATATCGATAGTCATTTTTCCTTCGCTCAGTACGCGATTGAAATAATTAATAATATTCGCAAGAAGTACTGTCTGTCATTCACTGTACAGTGGGTTGTGGACTATAGATGTAGATGTAGACCTCACTGTCGGTGTGACATTGAAGCCATACTTTTCTTTTGAGTCTGATCTGGCAACTCTGTTCCAGGTTGCCCCTATGTTCACTTTAATAATGGTTGACAGCTTTTTAGAATTAATATGGATCTATTATGGATTCACTGTCCCGAAGAACCATTTTAGGATAACATGCTATCAAATTCGTGCTTCAGAACACCTGTGTATCCCTTAGCACTGCACTCACCTGTCAGTCAAGGTACAGGTTTACGCCTGTGCTTCTTCACACAAGCCTATGACATCCGCGTGCTTGGATGCAGGAAGAATGTCGAAAAAATTATGTCTACCCATCGTTTCAATATCGTTAGTTCACTGCCGATAGATACTAATGACGGCAGCATGTGAGGATACAACGATTCTCGTTACTTGTGCATTACCTGTTTCTGTACACCAGACCGTCTCAAACATCCAATGGTGAAGTCACTGAAATTAGACTTCTCACTCTTTGCAGAGTGTTGAAACACGTTTTTTATCTATAATTAGTACATTTTTATAAAGGCAAAGAAAAGCTTCTTTTACAATAAGTGAATGAAACTGAAAAAGTCAACGTTTCCGTTACATTTAAAGTAATACTTATTACTGGTACTTTGTTACAGTGATAACAGTTCGAAGTTTCCCTTTTCAGTGTCCAAAAATAAAAATAAAATCTTAATGGCTCTCGAAGACAATCTCGAATGTCACTAAACATTCCTCGCATTTTGTTAATAATTTCTAATCCTGCAGAAGTGTGAGATTCAAAATCTACTACTAGCTACACGTTCGAAATACACAAAGATCTTCATTGGTTCCCAGTAATACGTTTACTGATGCCAAATACGGTGATCTTTTAGGTCGAGAGTTAAGATCCCTAGAGAAATAGTTCAGAGTCAAATATTTTCTTTCTGATATAAAATATTTTGTATAAAAGCCCACTACCATTGTTAAAAGTTTACAGGAGATTAATATCTCCACAAACGACCCGAATGAATCAAGTATCGGAGTGTGCGTAAAATTTTGCAACTGCAATAAGTGATATTGATTACAAAGATGTCGTGAAACATGGAGAAATGTTACCGTGGGCCGATGAAATCAAGTGGAAACTGGAAGGGCGTAGATTTTTCATGTGAGTTAGAACGGGGCAGAATGAACGAACTCCTGGGAATGAGACTCGGTAATACAAATGTGGATCTTAGTGAAACGCGACGACTGGTTGTACCATGGTATGGGATGACAGCCATCGTGTCCTCGAAGCCGAAAAAGACAGTGGAGCATTGTCTTCAGTGTTAGACCACTTCAACTGGGGTAGGCCGTGTGAGATTCTTGCCCCTTTTTACTAACATAGTTTCTTAACATTTAGGTCGGCACTGGGTTGTTTGGAGTGGTGCAGGCACACAAAATACGATCATGGTTAGATTTCTTGCTTACTACTGTACAGAGTTTAAATGACAACTGTTTACGTAGTACCACAGTTGTGTAGGGGATTCGTTCTGAAAGATCTCATATACGGGATGAGTCGCTAACTATTGCCAACTAGAATAACTTTGGTGTACTTCCTGCCATTAAGATTTCCTTCGATGAAATAGTGGCCTACAATTCTGTCCTCCAGAATCCCACACCATACATTCATCGACTACGGTTTTTGGTGTGCAACTTGCAGCAGCCAACATGGATTTTCAGTTGCCAATAATGCATGTTATGCAAATTAACATTTCCATGGTTCGTGAATGTAGCCTCGTCAGTAAAGAAAATTAAATTAATAAATGTGTCATCCCTCTGAATCTGAAGTGAGACCATAGGCAGAATTCAATGTGACGCATACAATCCGTTCCAGTTAATTCTTGGTGGAGACTGATACGGCAAGGATGATATTTATGGAGAATGCAGAACACGAACAACACTACTCTGGCTCATGCCAGACCCATTGCGATTTGACGCGAACTAACGCAAGTATCTCGAACCAGAGTGGCACGAGTATCAACTTCCGTTTCCTCATTAATAACTTTTCATTCTAGAATATGTTTCCGATGCGTTAAAGGTCCAGTTGTTCTCAATTTATCATACACATATTTAAATGTACGACGTGTCGAGTGAGTACGTTGAGAATATCTTTCAGCGTATAAGTCTCTAGCTCTCACTGAATTACGATTGCATTCTCCGTATATGAGAAGCACACTAACTTGTTCTCCGAAGGAATAAATCATTCACATTCGCTTGATTCAACGATACTAGTCTTAACGTTCCTATTAGTGTTGTATTGCAAAACCGATGAATGATGTTTACATGTCAGTGGCACGTTAGACGGATACACCGTGTTCTGCGAATATCTACCATATGCACGATATACGAGAGAGAATTTTCAGAGCATGTGCTTCCATAAGTGCCGAAGTAATGAGGAATACCACTCAATCCACGATAAGAAGATTGCAGCACTGCACTGATACCAATGGTCATCACTTCGAACACCTTCTCTAAATCGACGTTCATGGCCCCTTTTTTGACCTTCAAAGACCTTACTATTACACATCATTGGATCCGTCTCGAAAGCCGCTATCAGAAAATAAGTTCCAAACTATAGCATCCCATTTAAAAAAATTGACCTTCATATCTCTGACGCGACCCCACCCAGCAACAAAAAACCAACGTCGTAATATGGCTCTCGTTGTCCCATGCAACATTTGGCCCGCAAACTTTTCACCTACTGTCATACTTTCGGAGTTATTCTGGGTGGCAATAGTTATTGACTCACCTTGTATATTAGATACGAAAGTCAGTGTGCGAATATGTTTTACTCCTTCCCGCTGAAACAGCTGGGCAGATTTGGAACAAATCTGTAATGGAATTAGCGTATCCCCTGATTTAACACATAGCCTACTTTTGCTAGTGTGTAGTACAAGAATTTGTTGATGTCAAGAAAATACTATGAAGTGTGTTATAATAATTATACTCAAAAAAAATTATTTACTCTTTGACTTTTGAATTGTGCCGTATTTGTGAAAATGCTTTTATTGTTTAATATGTCCTACACAATACGACTGCCGCGCGGAATAGCCGCGCTCTCTGAGGCGCCTTGTCACGGTTCGCGCGGCTCCCCTCGTCGGAAGTTCGAGTCCTCCATCGGGCACGAGTGTGTGTGGTCCTTAGCGCAAGCGAGTTAGATTAAGTAGTGTGTAAGTCGAGGGACCGATGACCTCAGCAGTTTGGTCCCATAGGAACTACCCACAAATTTCCAAATGCCCATAACACAATTCAACGTAATTAACACAACGCTCTGTAATCCAAGGTTCTATGCAAACGCGTGGCGTTCTAGCCGCTGAGCGTCAGGCGCATCTTAGAGTTCCTCAGACGCTTGAAGACTCACAACGACGGTATCATCTAAACGACAGAGACACGTCGTGCCTTTACATGTAGAACGTGGAAGGCGTTTTGTGTAGGCTGGATTTGATTGCAATATGCGAACGTATCAGCTGATAAAAGGCACAAACTTGAGGGCAGATGACGTTGCACTTACAAGTATTAAAAATCTGCGCTGCACCGAACTAGAAATTGATGACTTTCTACTTTCGTCGAGTTCGCATGTGTGTTAGCCCCTCACGCTGTAGTGGATGGACAGATTTGGATGAACTTTGGAGTGGAGATAACCAATGCCCTGAATTAACACATATTCCGAAAAAAATCACCACTCCCGTGGGACGGTTAAGGCATTACAGCTGATTTCTGGCTCTTCATACACGCCAAGACAATAACGGATTTTTCCGTGCTAGGCATGTCGCAGACAGTCGTAAAATTATTTACTCCCTTCCATGACACATTTTGTAATTCGCTTCTCGGTTGCGTAAAAATTTTCTTCCTAAAATAAACGAGTGAGTCTCAAAATTTAGCAGGTGTTTTTTTTCCTATGTGTCGTGCGGTTTGCTGGGCCACAAGTGACTCGCGCCTAAATAGCTCCAAGAGATAACTTTTTTGATGGTGCATACGAGTGGATAGAGATTTTCCGCAATTCGATTTCTGTATAAGTGCCAGTTAAGCCGCGGGTACCACCAAGGGGCTCAGCCAGTTCGATATAAAACACTTGTGATCTATCATGCTGGGAAACAGCCTCAAAATGGCCTACAGAACCTACCCAAGCTACAACAGATGAGAGCTGCTTCAGATTTGTAATGTTGTTTGGCCCTCTTATACCACCGGTTTCCGTTAAAGTTAACTTTCCTGTAAGAGTAATGATAGGAAAGGAATATTGAGCACGTTATTTACAATCGAATTCATTTGAAGTTATTTTCGGAGATCATACAGTTACGAAAATACTTGTAACTCATTCCGCATATCTCATATACATCGACGGTACTACATGAAATCATTTAGCGGACGCTGCTCCGACGCAACCACGCGCTTTGCATTCCTAAGCCAGATCATTGTCCCGCGACGACAATACCTTAACTCGCGCTAGACGTGCGGTAGCTCTAAGATACCTACCGGCAGAAGAAAAGGTACACATTCTCCAAGTGTGAAGGTATGCGACAAGCTCACAACCAGTTAGCGACGATGTAATCATCTAAGACGAGCTGGACTCGTGGAATGCAGGCAGTTGCAACGGCATCTACTGCGCAGAAGCTTCGAAAGTCTCGGCCTTTAATTGGCCCGTGAACTACGTCGTTGCCATTCTGGGGAGAAAAATGTAGGTTTGGACAAATACTGGTTCAGCCACCGCCACAGCGATGGTACCATGCATGGTAACGGCTATCGACTTGAAGCCCTTATTTTTGAAGCGTTATGGAGGGCAAAGGCCAAGTAAGATCTGAATGCCATTGGATACAGATGACGGCCCTTACTATGTACTGAAGAAAAACTCAATAGCAACCACTTCACAAGCGAGGCTTTAGATCCCGAATAACTACCTTTTTTCCAAGCAATACTACGAGCCATACTTCAACAGACCAATACCCGTACGCATAAGATGAGGGATGCGCTAGCCTTCTTTGAAGGATGATTACCGCCGTGTTTGACCTTTGAACATGTCATTTTGTCGCAACTTGTTCTCCAGCAATCACTATTGATGATTTTTTTCACTTGCATCAAGAATGTGTGGAGCCTGATTCCCCGGATTATTTCCTAGCCGTCTAAGACTCAATGTCATGATTAAAAGCTCTGATTGTTATACTTGAAGATTTAACCATAAACTGAATTCATCAAGTTAGAGATCATGAACGGTTTCGTAATCTTAATCAGCTGTGTATTATCCTGTTCCTAACTGTTCTACAAAGTGCATTTCAGGTGTTGAAATTTTTACGACGATCAACGTCGTTTTGGTGCACAACTCCTTTTATGGGCTTCTAAGGGTTGTTGAGGGATTCATAAAGTTCTGATAGAGAAACCATGCCCGGATATCGCATCACTTCTAAATCAAATTTCCCGCTTCCCGGTACAAAGGTGGTGAAGACTATGAACTTCAACCTTTGTGCTCAACAGAATACCATGGCATGGACAATATTTCGAGTATTTTTCCTCGGACTGTCGTCTACGTGATGACGGAAGTCCTCATCAAACGCGAGAGTGCAGCGCGTCCGTGGACGACCAAAATCAACCATCTGAAATGCGAACGTACCAATTTCTCGAAGCCGTTGTTGTAATCAGATGAATATGGTATGTTTTATCATAATTATAACAGAGACTGACAAACTCGCCCTCTTTCCAGTCTGTGTGCGTACCACGAAGCGGACGATTTGAAACTGATCCAGTCTTTCAACTTAATTTATATGCAACGATTCATTCACGAACATAAGTTCTTTTCCTAAACTTTATCTATTATATTCGATCTACAAGATATACATGTCTGTATTAGGAATTGTCAAACAACAGGGATATTTTGCACTGCCTCATATCTGTACTGCGTGGCCTAGGCCAGAGGCCTTTTTTTTTTTAATCAGACCAAAATGTTGAGGTCATTGCTCCCTAAGCTTACGCGCTACCTAATCTACCTTAAACTAACTTACGCTAAGGATAACACACACACCCATGCCCGAGAGAGGTCTCGAACCTCCGACGGGGGAAGCCGCGCAGACATTGACAAGACGCCCTAGACCGCGCGGCTACTTCGCGCTTCGCCAGATGTCTGCTGCTAATCTTTTAATATATTCGTATACTAAATCTGGGGCATTCCTTATCACTTATAGTGCATACTAGTCTATATACAATCTCCCCACTACGAGGTGATATCTCTCTTGTGAGTTAATAGGTCAGTTTTCTTAAAAGGGAAACAATTACCTTAGATAAAGACTGAATGTGCCCGTTGCCTAAAAGATTTCCTAAGGAAAGTATAGAATATCATCTACCTTACAGAACAGCAGCACGCCTGATGAAAGCCTTCAGTCAGGTAAATATACATGTACAGCTGTGCTTTGGCGGGCTCTCACTAATCGTAATGAAGGGGAAGTACAGGCTGGGTTCGCGTTGATCGAGAAAGATCTATGCCGTATGGTTTCGTGAGTTATTCCACGAGACTGTATTATAGTGAAAGACATTTTCAAAAGCTGAAGGTATTAGAGACATAGTGATAGTCCCACGTCATTTTACGGCTGTGCACAACGAACGAAAATAGGGTGTATTGGTACACACTGATATTACAATGCGTAATTTATTTATTTATTTGTTTATTTCTTTAATCTGCTCATATTAGGCCCAAAGATCCTTTCTTACCTCAAACCAGGCAGTCCATATTTTTGACGTAACACCCATCGTGTTAAGCATGTCGTAAATTAGTTTTACAGGGCCCAGTCACATTGATGGGACCACCGCCTATGTTCGGCGTCAACGAGCAAAAACCACCCACAGACGGCAGATGGCAGCACTAGCAGTGGAAGATTACAAATTGCACCAGGGACGCGGAAAGCAGTGCAGTCTTCATAATGTGAAAACGGAGCGATTTATCTGAGGTCCAAAAGGGCATGATCATGTGCTTTCCGAGCCAAGGGTGGAAGCATTTATGAATCAGCCAAGTTCGTAAACTATACGCGCGCTGCCGTGGTTAAGGTATACCGTACATGGCAGGATGGTGCTTTCCAAAAGCAACGCCAAGGCAACTGTGGTGGGCCACGAGTCATAGATGACAGGAGGGATGACTCCTGGGGAGATATGTACGGGCGAATAGACGTGCAACTGATGAACAGCTATCCACTGAGATGAACCAGAGGGCCACCAACAGTGTCTCCTCAACGACCGTTCAGCGAATGTTGCTGCTTATGGGCCTCCGCAGCAGGCGCATAGTTCTTGCACCCGTGCTGAGTGCAACAAAGGCTGGAATTTGCACGCCAGTACTGCAGCTGGACATTCACTGAGTAGCGACAGGTGGCCTTTTCAGATGAATCATGCTTTATGTTCCATTGGACAGATGGCTGTTGGCGTGTACGGCCTTGTAACAACCTTCGGAAAGTTCCTTGTCGTAGGAGGAAGCGTTACAGCCTGGGGAATGTTTTCGAGGGAGCAATGAATCAACACGGGTATGCCTATATTGTTGGGGACCATGTCCATCGCTACATACAGTTTACTTATCCGTGGAATGATGCCATCTACCAGCAGGACAATGCAACGTATCACGCAGCTCGCAGTGTACGTGCGTGGTTCGAGGAGCACCAAGATGAGTTTACCGTACTCCCCTGGCCACCACCCGCCACGGATTTAAACCTAATAGAAACTATATGGGACCACCTTGAACGGGTTGTTCACGCCATGGATCCTCATGTGTGAAACCTAGCCCAGACGGTGGCTCCTCTGTATCCGTGTCGGTACCTTCCAGAACTTCATTGACTCTCTTCCTGCACGTCCACGCTCCAAAAGGTGGTTATTCAGACTTATGACAGGTGGTCGCATTAAAGTGACTGGAGCATGTAATATAAAACACAACATTTTGAAATCACTATTGTACAGAAACGAAACACGGTTTACATAATTGTTCATAAGAAGTATCACAATAGAGACAAATTACAGGAGTGTAGTTATAAGATATGATCACTAGCAGTAATATACATGAGAGAACGGTGGAGTAGAGAGAGAGAGAGAGAGAGAGAGAGAGAGAGAGAGAGAGAGAGAGAGAGAGAGAGGGAGGGAGGGAGGGAGGGAGAGAAAGGGAGAGAAAGAGGAACATGTTGAAACGAAATCAATGAAGATAGGGGAGAAGAAAATCACGTCACTGGGGAATGAAATAGAAGGAAGCGTGACTGCGAGACGACGCGAGCATTTAGTTTACTATTTGACAGGGGGAAAATTGGCTATGTAGATTGATTTCTAAGGAAACGTTACGAGGCTGATAGAAATAAGTGCTTCAGCTTCTCAAGTGAAATACAGCCCTGAATTGTGCGTATAATCCAGGGAACTCTGTTTCAGAGGCGGACGGGAGCGATAGAGAAGTTTCGATCTCGTTTGATTTTGTCGTACTGTTAAAGGAGAAGAATGAGTTCTGACGACGGATGACATGCATACATGTCGGAGGATTTTAAAGTCAGAAATTTTCTGGAGCAAAACTACCACTTTATTGCAGTTGTAAAATTAATAATTTCCACAGTCAAAGGCGAATATGACGTCGTTTCAAAAAACAGAGAAGGGGTTGGCGAATGGTTTTGTTCTATGAAATGGCACATCTAGGGTACTTGCTAAGTGAGACCTTGTGCTTCGATTAAGATATAGCAGATAATGTCTGACGCAAGGTATTGGTGAAATGCACACTGGGAAGTCGCTGAAGTTCACGTAACGTAATTGTTACGATCGCAACCATAGTAATTGGGCGTATGAAGCAACGACACTATCAAATAGACGAATGTTGCAGACCTAACGCACATCAGCATTCATGCTTCTCACTACTCATGACTTGCTGGATTACATCGCAGTAGTGGAGTTTCGGTAGTTGAGTTATTGCACAAGTTAGCATTTCAAAATACCGTGGAAACACACTCCGAAACTTTTTGGGGGCATACAGGCAAGCGGAAATCTTCCCGCTTGTGGCGACAGTATATTCTGACCAGTTGAGATGTTCGTACAAAGCTGTACCCCAGTTCTTTACTGTAATCCGATATGGTGTTGGAATACAGCCGAGAAGAATAGGAGACAGTTGTTTTCGGAATTCAGAAATTGTTAATTTATGGCACGATACGAAAATTACGTGAGACTTTCCGGAATTTAGATTAAATCTATGGCTTTGCGCCCATCTTACCAATGAAGACAGATCATCATTCATATTGACGATCACAATATTTTTCAGGTCTGGAACTTAGGTAAAGCTGGAGACCATACGCATAGAAATGATATTAACAGGAGGACAGAACCGACTAGATATCATTGGCAAACAAGGAAAAGAATAGTAGTCTCAAGAGTGACCCCTGCGGCAATCCTGAGATGACATGCTTCCAGGAAGGCGTTGCATTTGCACAGACGACACGTTTCTGTCTGTTTTTCAAATAGATTCCAAATAACTTAAGACTACTACCGAGAAATTGTAACTGTCGCATGTTTCTGAGCAGTATGTCAAAGCTGAAGGTATGAAATACTTTGCTGAAGTCTAGTAGTGTCAATACTGTGACCTCGTGGTTGTCCGTGGCATATTTCAGTTCATCAGTTACCTTATTTAATGTTGTGTATGTGTTATAGGGTTTACAAAAGTCGAACTGCTTTGTCATAAAGTTGAATTTGAGCAAGTATGCAATGATTTGCTCGTGAACAATGTATTCCACGCCTTTGGATACAGCAGATAAGATGCTGTTTATGAGTTTTTTCCTAGTTCGAACTATGCTTCTTTTCCGTGGAGTGAGATATGTTTCATTTACGAGAAGAAAATTAAATAAGTGTGTTAACACAATCACGTTGCAGACGGATCCCGAGTTTCCTAGTGTTTCGCACGCCATCGGTTGCGGACGGATCGCGATATAACTCGTGTTTACTACACGTTGCGTGTAAATTTTGTCGAGTTCCGTGTTTGCACGAACAGGGAACGTAGAAAACTTGATTGTTTTAATGTACTTCTTGCTTATCTAGCACTGTGAGTATACGTTGATTTTACAAACAGTTACCATTACCGTCTTTCAGTTCCTCCTGCTTTTAGAGATGGCCATGTTCAGAAAAGGGGAAGGAAATGAACGACTCAAATACTTTCAGAGGTTTTTGCCGGTGCGTATCAGATGTTGCTAGTGGGAAAGAAGATCTGGATGGCTGTGTGAAGGGATGAATGTGCGGTACTGAGGACGATTCCCGTGACTGTGACAGTTTTAGACCTGAAAAGAAGCGTACGGTGGCAATTTTATCACGATTCCTACAATAACTCTTTTCGTTTTGTCATATTAATAACTATGATTGGTGTGAAACTGATATTCACTCACACTTGCAACAGTTTGAAGGCCAACATGGGGTCATTACATTTACAACTCTGTTCCCTCTGTGACAAGCCTGATGTTTGGTTACGACTTGTTTGAACTGTTTTGCAAAGAGTTGCGCACCTAACGTGATCAGATCTCAGTGAAACATAAAATGTTGCCTAAAGCGCTGAAGTAGTCTCCTGTAGCACAAATAGATATGAAGCAATTCTAGACGCTTCAGTCTGGAACCGCGCTACCGCTACAGTCGCAGGGTCGAATCCTACCTCGGGCGTGGATGTGTGTGATGTCCTTAGGTTAGTTAGGTTCAAGTAGTTCTACATTCTAGCGGACTGATGACCTCAGATGTTAAGTCCTATAGTGTTCAGAGCCATTTTTTGAAGAAATTCCTTGACCTATTCTTCTAATGCGAGAGAAGAAAGGATAAGTGGAAAGATTAGCCACCCCAATATTTTCAGACTATGAGTTGCTATAGATTTAAACAGATTTTGACATTCTGACGCATTACTGACACATTACTGACAACGCGAAATTGGTCAATAGCTCTGGGAGACTCTTCAAAGTTCAACCTATGCTGGATTATTCCTTCTATAAATTCAGTACACCTTACCATCCATGAAACAGTTTCATTTGGACGAGGGGGCGATTCCATGGAGAATACGCCTGAGGGCTCGAACTTACAATCCTGTAAAAATTATGATGCATGGAAAACTTGTCAGGATGTTGTGCGAGAGTGGCACAGGCCATATTTGCAATACGATTTACGCTGGTTAACGGAAGAAACTGCAGTTGTCTGTTCTCTCAGTTCTTGGCCCTTATCTTGGTATGTGGCACCATATCTACCGACATAATTCTTATAACAGGACCTCTACTGCAGAGTTACTACTGAAAATGAAACAACTTAGTGGTACTTTTGCTGTGAAATGAGATTTACCACAAACTCTGAAAGTAAAAGCATCAAGAGTGAATAAAAGTAATGTTGTTTGCTATAGAACAGGTGGCCTTCTTCTCCTCGGATGGAAAAGCAATCGGTATATCAGAATGATATCAGCAAAATATGACGCTTCTGTCTCAAATACAGGAACGAAAAACAGAAAACACAGGAGAGAATGTATTGAAGTCTTTGTGTAAATCAATACAGTATCCAAATGAAAGGAGTTAATCTTGTGCTTTAGTGCTATCCTATTCTAATGAAACCGGTTAAATGGAGAAATAGTCTTCCTTTATCCAATGGACTGTGGACTTCTCACTTGGTTTAGAATTTACGATATCCTGAACCCAGAGGAAAAATAAAATGTAAGCTGTTTCTCTCTTCAGCGGCGAAATACTTGTACATCTTCGATGTAATGAATGCTCTCCGGACCCAAAAAGAGACATGTCCAGCCCATCCCCTAGTAGAACGGGAAGAACACCATGCGAAGACCAACCTGGAAGGCTGTCGGGTGACATGAAGCAGCATGAACATGTGCACATTTCAGACAATGAAAAGAAGACATTTCTTATCAGAGCCTGTGGAGTCTGTGCTGCCAGCGGAAAAGTGAAACAAGGTATTATTGCAAATTTTGCACGGTTCAGCCTTATAGACAGATATGCTTTACTCGGTACCATACATTATAAATGTACTGGGAAATAGGTGTATTTTTTACTTGTGTGATGATTTTTTCACACTAATGTGGTGGATTTTGATGAAAATTTCTGAATGTACGAGTTTACAATTATATCACTATTATAGTTCATAAAAGTGGTACTTCTCTGTCTACATTAAAAATTTTTGTTCCATTATTTATGTTAAGGCAGTGGATGTTTAAAACAAAAATGATGCAAAGATTATGATGTGTAAATTTGTTAATGGTTATATGAAAACACGAAAGTGTCAGCAGAAAAAATTCCGTTTTGTATGGTCGAACTACTATAACGAAAGAAGAGTAGAGGGACTGCAAAACAGTTACGTTTTGTGGGCTGCATGCAAATCAGGCAGCGTTCAATACCAGAGCACTGCGGTAAGTTGGAATAAAAATAGCCGGTCCTTAATGTGTTAAGACAGGTACTAAGCTATCTGTATCGTTCTTGATCATGGTTATGACGATCACACCTTTGTCTGTAGCCTCAGAAGAGATTCTCATTTTTTTTATTTTCTTGATGTGTACAATTATAACGTATTTAGGTGGGGAGTTTTGGGATTAGTTATTTAACCTGGGAAGTTTTGCGGGCGATAGTAATTTGAAGCAAAACGGCTGAGTGACGCTCAGAAGAATTTATTTCGTTAATCAGCTGAGAAGTGAAAAACAGTTTCTATCTTTCCATTCCGACACGCAGGCTGCTGACATTCTCTAACAGAATCACGGATGTCACATTGCTCCACACATTGGAACGAGTCTGCCCGAGTTTGGTGTTGTTTTGCAGTGTTGTGGTCTTGGATTTTCCTTGGAACGTCTGTGGGCAGCACCCTTGTTATTCACCATCTGACGTAAGTCAATGTCAGCCAAAGAGATGAGTTTTTCTTACATGGAGAGTACGTGTAGCAGCGCGTTTGTCGGACAGAACCGTGGGCTTATCATGAAGTTCATGAATTTTGCCATCAATTGAGGGCTCTCTGATTATCTGATGCAATTGTGTTTCTGAGCAGTCAGCTGTCAGAGCGTCACAATCTATATGTTTAATGTTGCTGCAAGTTTTGTAACGCGATTTTAGTTTTGGAAGCTGTGAAACGTGGACCAAGACTATTTCAGCTTACGGTGAGAGGTCTGGAGCCGAAATTTCACCTATACCACTTACTTTCTCAATCTGTTACATTGTGATTACATCTCTGAGAGTGTGGTGGCGCTCCGTGTGTTGTGAGGGTTCCAACTGAAAATTGCTCGTTTTGTTGCAAGTAAACAATCCTATTACGTTTATTATGTAACAAGTGTCTCTCTGCAAGTCTATGTGAATGTCTCCCGTTAAGATTCACACTGAACTGAATGTAGTTCCGACTGAAAGGAAGTCATGGTGCTCACACCTAGTGGCCAATAGACGACATAGATATGGGCTACATAGATTATTTTGTCAGTATACTACTCAACGCGAACAGATACCAGGAACAGCTGATACGTACGACTGATGGCTCTCTAAGAATATACCATATGTTTTAAACAGTCATCTTTTTCGTTCCTGTTGTAAATAGGTAGTGTTCAATGTTTATGTTAAACTGTCGTACTAAAGCCGCTGAGAATGTATGAGCGATCCCCGGAAAGACTAAGCAACGGAGGAGTGAAGAAACTTCATGGTTTAATTCCATCCACTGCTGTCAGTGTAGTTCCCGCGACTTTCTTAAAATGAAAGACAAGCCGCCTTGAGTCAAAATCGTGATTTTTATTTCAATACAAGATGTGTAGTGGTTGGCAGGAGAGCCAACACATTGTAACTGAAGGAGGCCGAAATGCACGCGTTTTAGCTCACGCAGGCTGACGTGAGGTCTGGAACATGACAAGGGAATTACAATTGAGAAAAACGGACGTAGCTGGTGGAATACTTAACTTTAATCCATTAATGACGAACGTCGCTCTTGACGATACATGGTTTACAATGTCAATAGTACTGATAATGGCGCCTTGCTAGGTCGTAGCAAATAACGTAGCTGAAGGCTATGCTAACTATCGTCTCGGCAAATGAGAGCGTAGAAGTCAGTGAACCATCGGTAGCAAAGTCGGCTGTACAACTGGGGCGAGTGCTAGGAAATCTCTCTAGACCTGCCGTGTGGCGGCGCTCGGTCTGCAATCCCTGATAGTGGCGACACGCGGGTCCGACGTATACTACCGGACCGCGGCCGATTTAAAGGCTACCACCTAGCAAGTGTGGTGTCTGGCGGTGACACCACATTCCTCCCCCGCAAATCGGCGTACGGTTGTGGCATAAGGCTTCTGCCCACAGTGGGGAGGACCGCATGTTGACGTATGCGACGAGGTGGGGAGCCTAACAACAGGCGAGGCTGTGCCACCCGCACCCTGCCATTCGGACCGCGGGGAGCTAGGAAACGGCTGAAAACCTGCTCCAGGAGAGGAGGGGCCGAAGGGTCGACCTCCATCGGGCCGGGGCACCCGACGGGCGAAGACGACATATGGTCCGGAGCGGTCAAGAGTTCCATGGCGGAGGACAACGGGTCACGGGAAGCGATCGGCGGCTCGTGACCCAGGGAGGTGCCCGGCGGTTGCAGCGACGCGTCCAGTGCGGGCGTCGCCGGCGGGAGAACAGGCGGCGGCGCATCGCCATGGGGCAAAATGGAAGGCAGCATCGGTAACACCTGGGGCTGAGGCGAGCCAGTAGATGGGTCCCCGGGGCGCTGACCGGACGGCACCGTCGCTGAAAGCAGACGGCGAGCGGCAGATCCCGTGCGACGACAGAGGCGCAGCTGATTGAGATGCCGACGCACCTCACCAGAGGCCCCCAAAACCAGATACATAGCGCGTCCGAGGCAGCGAAGAATGCGCCCTTCGAACCAACGCCCTGAACTTCGGTAGTGGCGATAGTAGACAACGTCGACTGGAGCAAAAGCAGGTGTCTGCCGCTGCACAGGAACCTGATGCGGCGGATGTAGCAAAGACATCAAGGTTCGATGAGGGCGACCATGGAGGAACTCACCCGGCGAGCGACCATCTCGGGGCCGAGAGCGGTACGAGGACAAAAAGAGCAATAACGCGTCCTCCCGAGAATGCGACTCTTTGAACTTCAACATCTGAGACTTGAAAGTCCTGACCAATCGTTCAGCGGCACCGTTTGACTGTAGCAAAAACGGCGCGGACGTCAGATGTTGAATACCATTGGCCTTGCAGAATGACTGAAATTCTGCGGACATGAATTGTGGGCCATTGTCGGAAACAATATTCTGTGGAGGACCTTCAATGCAAAAGAGAGCGGATAACGCTTGGATGGTGGCAGATGACGTCGTGGAAGACATCCGGACAACAAAAGGAAAATTACTGAATGAATCTATCACAACCAACCATCGAGCATTCCAGAATGGACCAGCAAATCGATGTGTAAGCGTTGCCAAGGGGAAGTGGCTTTTGGCCATGCAAAGAATGTCCGCGGTGGTGCTGATTGTTGTTCGGCACACACCATGCAAGAAGAGCACATATTCGTAATTGCGGCATCGATTCCGAACCAAGTACAATGCTGACGAGCAAGTTGTTTCTTTCTCACTATACCCCAATGTCCTTGGTGGAGACGCCGTAAGACAGAGGACTGTAACGAACGTGGGACCACGACCCTGGACTGATCATTATCAGAACGCAACAGCAAAACACCACGTCGTTCAAAAAGTCTCTCCTTGTGAGCAAAAAATCGGTGAACCAACGGGTCCGCGATCCGTGACTTTGACAAGGGCCATTGCGTAGCAACAAAACGCAGAACGGGAGCAAGGACAGAGTCGGCAGCTGTGGCTGTAGCTACACGACGAAATCAATCGGAAACGATTCGACCACGTCATCGGTTTCCGCATCAATGAACATGCAAGCAAGTTTGGAGGAATCGAATGCCCTATCCTCAGCAACAGGCAAGCGGGACAACGCATCGGCGTTTCCGTGCTTAGCAGTGGACCGATACAAGATATCGCAGGGGTACTGCGAGAGGAAAATAGACCAGCGAATGAATTTCTGCGCTGTAGGTGGAGGTACAGGCTTGGTCGGATGAAAAAGCGATGTCAAAGGTTTGTGGTCTGTGATTATGGTAAAGTGACGACCATACAAGAAATCATGAAACTTTGTAACACCAAATACGAGAGCCAATGCTTCTTTCTCGATCTGTGAGTAATTTCTTTGCGCAGGCGAGAGCAATTTGGACGCAAAGGCAATAGGGCGATCGTGCGATCCATCTTTGTGGGCAAGCACAGCACCGATCCCGAAATGCGATGCATCCACCATCAACAAGAGGGGCTTCTGGGTATCGAATGGCAAGTATTGGAAAGCAACGCCGATTTCAACTGGCGAAAGGCGCGTTCGCATTCCGTCTTCCAGACGAACGGAACACCTTTACGGCGTAAGCGATGAAGCGGAGCTGAAATGGAAGAGGCATGCGGAATATATTTATTATAATAGTTGATTTTTTCCAGCACACTCTGTAGCTGCTTCAAATTCTGCGGCTAAGGCAAGTATTGAATGGCACGAAGGTGCGTGGGACTGGGATGTGTGCCTTGGGCATTGAGTACATGTCCCAAGTATGTCAAGTCACGAGCAAAAAACACACATTTGTCCTTCCGCAAGCGAAGACCATGTTGTCGCAAGACCTGAAATAATGTTCTGAAATTGGCCAAATGTTTTTCTTCCGTCTTTCCGGAGATCACAATATCGTCCAGATAATTTGCTGCAGTAGGGACCGATGCACAAACAGTTTGTAGATATTGCTGAAACAATGCAGGGGCGGATGCATACCCGAATGGCAGTCTTTTGAATCGATACAAACCAAGATGCGTGTTAACCACCAAAACGCGCTGGGATTCTTCGTCCAACGGTATTTGCAAGTACGCATCTGCTAGG
This sequence comes from Schistocerca gregaria, assembly GCF_023897955.1. Lineage (NCBI taxonomy): Eukaryota > Metazoa > Arthropoda > Insecta > Orthoptera > Acrididae > Schistocerca > Schistocerca gregaria. Next base: position 438,266,117 of record NC_064931.1, on the reverse strand, counting down.
TCCAAGTTAGAAAAATATTTACCCGGGCACAGTTTGTCAAAAAGATCTTCCGGGTGGGGTAAAGGAAAGGTGCAATCACTAGATGTGGATTCACTGTTGCCTTGAAGTCCACACAAAGTCTCAACTTTCCGGAAGGTTTTGGCAAAATTACTAAGGGTGATGCCCAGAGAGAAGCCTGCACACGTTCAATTACACCTTGTGATTCCAAATCGTGTAATGTTTTTGCGACCTCATCATGCAATGCGTGACACCACACGATGCATTTCGAGCGCATTCTTCCTGTTCAATTACTTGGTCAATCTACACCTAAATTTGAAAAGCATGCAGAGTGACTAAGCACATGAAGAGAGACCCCCAGGGCTCGAAATTCGTAGTGTATGTGTAGGCTATTACTTTCTTGATTATTTACGCAATCAGTCATTATTGTCCTGCAGACTGTTTATATATTACGGTTTGTCTGGCAACTGAAGTAGATTTCACTGACCCCTTTTTTTTTAAACTAGTTCAACGTGTCCATCTCACAAGGTGACAAGGTCACAATAATTTGACATACGGTGATCGTTGCTAACAAGTATTTTTGTAAAATCATTAATTCTCGTAACTTAATAATATTCATATCGGAAAAGAAGGACAAATAAATGGTACAACTTCAATACTTTTAGTGCCGGAAATAAAATTATACTAACGTGTTTGCAGGACTCAACGCGCAACTTAACTGGATTTCTATAGAACGAAAAACCAGTCCATATTGCAAATGTGTTATTTTACATTCGATGACTAGTTTCGACTTTGTTATGGTCATCTGAAAATGGGTCTCGGCTTGAAACTAGTCATCGTATGAAAAATAAATTATTCACAACTTAGACTGGTTCTTAGTTCCACTGATTAACAGAAGTTACTCCAACATGCCGGAAGTTCGCTAACTGGATTTGTTCTATCGGTGGTTCTTTAAAGAACAGTCAATTATCTATTACCTATTCCAGTATTTCTGATGGAGATTATAAATCTAAAGGTATTATTAGAGTGTGACGGGTAGATTTGCTTGTTTAGTCTTGTAGAGGGTCGTTGACGTACGCTTGCCTTGTGTCCGCGATTATGCTATAATCTGCCGTAGTTAAGACTTTCTTGATGGCCTTATTCATAGCTTATTGCTGCTCGTTTATTTATTATGTATACATACGTTTGGCCGTCACAATTTGTGAGTGTGTGACTGTCTGTGAATGCGCGTGGACGTCTGCCCTGCTGCCAGTTGCTTGTAGTTGGGGAGATTCTTGTTACGCGCTTGGATACTGACATTTATTTTCTGTGTGTGTCTGTCTCTAAAAGTTTGGATTTTGTTTCTTTCTGGGCTTTATCTCAGTTAGAATTTGCTTCCCTAAATTAGACCTGATAAAGAACAGTAGTTTCATGAGATCTATACAAATATATTCACTTAATTGGAAAATTGTGCCCCTCATAGTTATTCCATTTACACATATGTCCGAGTGCATGAAATTAAACCCATTATTCTAACAGAAGTCTCTAAAAAATTTTAAGTTGATAGTTGCTTCATTCTTTCCGTTCTACGGCCACAGCTTCAGGTGAAATTCTACCCGTTCTGGTGAGGAGCCTTTTGGTGAACCCTTAAGTTAAATCTACGGGGAAATACATTTTCACCTGTTAGCTATCATTTTTAACTTTACGTTTCCATCAGTAACTGTAATTGGAAATGTGGTTGTATAATTAGACTTTGAGGTTAGTGGGATATTTCTCTTTCGCTTTGGTCTCTTTACCTCAACTAAAAAGGAATTTTCATAAAAAACCCTCCAGACTTTACCTGAGGAGCGAGTTAAGTTTTAAACGAATTATTGGTTAAAATTCAACATGTTGACTCAATTAAAGATCTGATGGGTTGTGTCTGTGCAGAATGTATTTCTCAGGTTTTCTTTGACGACATTGCATTGTGTTCTAAAGAAGACTTGTGAAGACGTTTGCCGGAAAAAAGGCTTCTAAGAAAAATGAAAGCTGTCCGTTACGATTTGAAACATCATTTATAGAACAGTCATACACATTACCTTAAGAGTTACTACGCCTTACTATTTAGATAACGTCTCATTTATAGCGTGTACTGGTATAATTACTTTTTCTGGTTAAAAACTAATCTGAGGTACGAAAGAAGTTTCGAAGAAAAATAATTGATTTTTTTATCTTGACCGCCAGACGTAGATATGTTATACTTCTAGACAGCTATGAATGGCAATAGGACAATTACAAATTTCTGTAATTTATACTTCGAGATCTATCTATTAATTTTACGGCAAAAAGGTGATCTAGTCTCTCTAGGGTGACAATAACAGAAATTTATTAGAATGTTCTGTTCTATTTAATGAGGTCTGCTGTCGTTTGGTGTATAAAACAGAATAACCTCTATCTTATCAAACATCGAAATAAGTCAATTTATGGAAAAAATAGTAATGGTAACAAAAACTAATTTCTCAATTTTCTTTGATGACAGTTTGTATGACTTGAAATTAATCCAAATACGCGATAGCACTAAGCATTAAAAACAGACAAACTTTCTACAGGATGGGGCAAATAAATGAGTTTATGAATACCAACCGATACACAAGGGACGCTTTAGAACCCAAATAAATACCATTGCTCCAAGTAACACCATATGACAGATTTCAGTAGACTAATACTCGGACACATATGATAAGGGATATGCTAGCCTTCTTCGAAGGAAGAAGTTTACTGCAGCCTTGCGCCTGTGAATATAACGGTTGTCGACGACTTATTCTCCAGCGTTTAGAATTTGTGATTTTTTCACTTGCATGGTGGTTACTATAAGTTAAGTTGTCAGTGCGTTATGTAGGAGCTAAGTAAATTTGAACGTGGGCAAATTGTTGGTGGTCGGCAGTGGGTGCTCCTATAACTAAGGTAGCCGAACAGTTAGGTGTTCCAAGAGGCACCGAATCGAATATTCAGGATAAGCGGAAAAGCATCATGTTCTAAGTCACAGCGCGGACGAATGTGTGTTGAGCGATCGTGTCAGACGGTCATTAACGGAAAATAAGAAGTCAAGATCTGCAAAAGTCGCTGCAGAAATGATTATCACATTCGCAAACTCTCTCAGCACCAAAACAACACGAAGGGAACTTCATAGGCTGGAAATATGCAGGGTGAGTGAAATTTGAAAACCACTCATCAGTGATACAAATGCTCATAACAGGAAAACGTGGTGCCAAAGCCATAAAATATGACCTATGGAGCAATCTAAAATTGCCATTTTGGTCGGATGACACTTCTTTCACGCTATTTCCAACTTCCTGCCAAGTTTGCGTCCGAAGAGAGAAACATGGGAGGATCCGGGGCGGGGATTCGATGACGATTTGGGCAGCTATATCGTGATGTTCCATGGGCCTCTTGGTTGTTAGAGGCCCCATTACTGCCAATGCTTATGTGATCATTTTGTCCGATCAAGTCCATCCAACGGAACAATGTTTGCTTCACATTGGTGATTCTTTGTTCCAAGAGGATAGGGCCTCTGTTCACAAACCTCGCTTCGTCCATTACTTGTTTTGTGAGCACAAGAATGAATTTTCGCATCTTCCCTGGCCAACACAGTTACCAGATCTCAATATTATTCAGCCTTTTTAGTCTACGTAGGAGAAAAGGGTACGTGATCGCTATGCACCTGCATCATCGTTACCAAATTTGCCACCAGTTTGCACGAAGAATAGTATAAGATTCCTTTGAAAACCATGCAGGACATGTATTAGGCACAGAAACGTCTTGTGTTTTGCTGTTTCCATATTACAGTTGATCTTCTGTATCTGTGAGGCATGTAAACCACTACAACCGTGGCACGGTCCGTGGTTTATGGAACTTTTGTAAGCATACTTTGAAGCGATGATCGACGAAGTGGGAAAGAAGGTTTGAGTAATTGCAATTTCACTAAATTTTGTACATTTGCTTCTTCGTTTTTGACTGCTTTCCTTGTATGAAATACAATAATCAATTTAAAAACCAAGTATTGCAAATGTTTTCTGGGTATCTATTATTATTTCTAGAAGTCTCAAGTTTCTTAGCATGAATTCTCTCACCTTTTACAGAAATTTTTCATTTTGTTTTTTCTTGATTGCCCATATCGGTTTCATTTTTTTCCAGGGTTGAAAGTTTAAAGGACAATACACATTTTCCTGGATTTTGTTATTATACCTTTTGCTTGTATGTTGTATTATTTACAATGAATAAAATATTTCCATATCATTGCCTGTTTTAGTTGTCTTGTAAACTTCGCTATATTGTCTCTGAAGATACTATGATATCAAGATTTGTGTACTGGTTCTCTAGAAATAGTAGTAGTGGCGGTCGTGTAATTATCCATTCTAAAAACGAATGGAAATTTGTCTTTGATTGCGTAGTACTGCCACTTAACTTATTGTAAATTTTAGTTAAATTAAAATTTTATAAGATCTGTCTTGAAACTTGGTGTTTGTGGTAATGATGAAGTTGGCTACTGTATCTGATGTTTCTGAGCTACGCTTGTCCCCTAATTATGCAGTGGAACCCACTGTGCACCCTATACAGGTATGATAATCCATTGATGATAGTCTCCATTCTGATTACTGAACACTAGATAGCCGTATGTACACATTAGCTATCAAAACGTTCCTTTTGAATTACTAGTATTTGAATTGGAAATATTTGTAACAGACTAATTCATTTTTGATGGCTGCTCGTCGATCAAAATTGTGCAAATGGTATAGAATACTGAACTCAGTACTTCCAGAAATTAATGGCTGGAAGCGAATATTTCACACGGTGTGAGGTCTTGAGTACGCAATGAATGGATCGAATGTAATTGCAAACAACTTAAGTTTCAATACAACAATTCCCTGTCACATCAGTGTTAGTGGCGTTACCATTAAAAATAACATACAATCGTTTGTGATGTGTCCATCATTGAGTATACTATAGTTTACAGTTGATGGCTCGTTGTCGAAGATGGAGTATTCATAGCTACAGGAACTTCCAGATACGCATTTATTGCATGATGTAATCGGATGTATTGTCTATAAAGCCGAAGTAATATCCAGAAAAATGTTTCATGAAGTTGTCTTCGTCAGTAGAAGATACTTACCGCAGCGTTTAGAAACTTGCGAAAACTGTGTCGTTCAGTACGTAGAGTGAAGGCCATGATTCTCGACAAAGAATTGTTCACACAATGCAATGGGTGAATGTCGCTGATCGTGTGGAATAAGATTCATCAAGAAATCACGCAACAATATATCCCTGAAATACTATGAATACAATATGGAGAATACTAATGAAGTAACGATTTTGCCCCTATCCTAAAAAAACGTGTGCAGGCAGTAGGGACTAAAGATTTTTGAACTAAGAATACAGTTTTCCCAGTGGATTATCTATGCATGCGTTGAGGCTGGTATTCGTCTTCCTGAACAGTTCTATGAGTTTCAGTTGTCCCAGTTACGACTGGATATTTATCTCAATAAATAACTATTTTCTTTTTAATTTTATTCACATTTTGCAGCTGTAAACGTTACTGTATTCAATACAAAGAAAGTGTGGATAAAAACACCTTCAGTCACAATTTTGCCCTTGTTTTATTAAATTAAACGCTGTGTTTGGGATCCTGTGGGTCTAATAAATAACTTATATTTCCTCTTCGGTGAGTTGAAATACAATTTCCTGTATGAGAAGGTTAGATTTTAGGTTTCGTATTTTATGAATCGCGTGCGGAAATGTGTGAAAAAAAGTGGAAAAACAGCGGAAAACTTACCAAATAAAGAGGGAAGAACGTTTTTAGAATAGCACGTCACTTTATTCAGAATGTAGTCGTAAATCACGTCACTCAAGGCGCAAATTTGTTTACAACTGTTTAAAAACCTTTCACAGATTTAGTTTAACCGTATATGATCAAAGACGAATTATAAAACGTAAAGTTTCACGGCTGGAAATGTCACAATTAATAAAACGTTCCGGGCTATTACGCCGTGGTAGAATGGTTTTTACCTTAAAACCCAACGTTTCGTCCACATCTGTGGAGGTAATTTTCAAGAGGGGTCGTAGCTTCTGTGACTGTCTGACTCACACCTTGGCTTGCCACTGAATACAGCAAAATTTCGCTTACGCGTGCTTCCGTGCAGAGGCGTGACGTCACATGTTTTGAATGCACGGGAGCAATTGGCCGTTGTCGACTGTCGTCGTCCGCTGTTGCTATCACCATTTGGCGGAAGACTGGTACATATCTTCTTCAACAACAGAATCCAGATGTCATTCAGTTTAATGCCTTCCTCCTGTCTACTGAAATTCCTGGAATGTTTTACAGTCTCTATGGCCTCTCTATACAGCCTGTCATGGTATCCCCTTGTGGCTGCCAATACTTGAGTCCTCTTAAAATGAATATTGTGATCTTCTGACTGCAAAGCATGTCCTTCAACAGCTCATCTGTCAGTCTCTCCTCTTTTGCAATTGCCCATGTGTTCTTCTAGTCGTTTTTTGACCGTTCTTTTTGTAATACCCACGTACACCTCCCCAAAAATACACGGAATCCTATAAATTCCTGCTTTTTCCAGCGGTTAGCGAGCATCCTTAGTCAAATTTAGGTGATATTGTATCTTCCCGGTAGGTTTATAGATTTCCGAAATGTTACACTTCTTCAAGATTTTTACTATGCCGTCAATAACGTCTTTAATGAAAGGCGGAAAATTTACAATTTCATCGGCACGATCTTCTCACCTCATTGAACGAATAACCATTCTTGAGGAATGAATTGTGAGATGTTTTAATTCTGCGTCAAGCAGCTGTGATTCGCAGATTTTCTTGATCTATCCGCCAACCTTTTTAATAATGCTTCGCTTTCGTTGTGGGGGGTGGTTAGAATCACGGCGTAGGTAATGGTCTCTGTATGTGGGTTTTCGGTAAACCGTGTGGCCCAAGGTACCATCTTCTTTTTGAAAACTAGTACTTCAAGGAAATTTAATCTTCCGCCTGCCTCCACGTCCACAGTAAATTCAATCTTTGGAATGACGCCCTTGAGGCGTTTGTGAAAACGATTCAGTCCCTCCCTACCATCCCACCAAAAAACAAATGTATCGTCCACGTACCGGAACCTAATATTTGGTTTCTTGTTCGCAGTTTGTATAACCTGCTCTTCGAATTTTTCCGTAAAGAAGTTTGCTACTACTGGGCATAAGGGGCTCCCCATAGCAACACCACCCGTCTGTTCATAGAACTCACCGTTCCATTTGAAGGTAATATTTAAACAGTTCTGCAACATCGGGAGGAAAAATCCGATTCAGCTGTTGAGCGGAACCAGTGTATAGCGATACCGCATCAAAATTAGCTAATATGTCCTCCGGCTATACCAGTAAATTAAACGGCATAGTGGTACTCTTCTTCGCTGTCATTATATCAAAATAGAGACTCTCATACGTGGAGACGTGAAGGAAGTGAGGATCGCAGAAGGGTAGAAAACGTCATTACGAGGCTGTTACAGCGCACACGTAATAAGCACACATTAGTTGCGGTTAGCCGCTTTGTTGCGTCAGGACTGGAAAAACACCCGTAGACGAGTACTGTAGTTTCCATTCACTCAGACGCGGTCACTGCGTAGAAGAGGAGGTGGTTCGAGAATCTTATCTACGTAGGCACTAGGCAACCAACACATTTTATTGGATTATCCTCAAATTTCAAGAAAAATCTGAACTGATGGAACTCGAAGAAACAATGAGAAAGAGAACGCAACATATGGTATTGTTATTTAGTGTTTGAAAGAAGAAAGTTGGAGGGAAATGTTTGTACCTTCGTTATTTGCTCCCATGTCACCGAGGAGACGAAACGTGAAATATATTTCGTTTCCCTAACGTAAATTCGACAATGACACATAAATGAATTGTTAAACAGTTTCCGAGTTCCTGGTTGATTTGTGATATATGCCATTTGACCATTTTTTTTATAAAATTACTCTTCTACAATGATCAAATGTGCAATTCTATTAGATGAAACACCTTACTTGATCAAAATAACGAAAAAGCTATAAATGATCTGTATAATGCAAGCGTTAAAGCCGCAAATAACGATGCTCACACTATTGTCAGCGGGTATTCACGAGTTTAGATAATTCCGATATGCATCTACTGTCACCAGAGCTACAATACTGCGTGTATTCTGATGACACGTAATGTTTCCGTCTGTTGTAGTGTAAATATTCGCTCATAAATTTTGTTACCATTTAAACAATAATTGTAAGCAATTCCTGCTTCTTAACTGAGGCATAACCGTTTCCCACAATTTGTCAACAGGCATGTACAGAGAGAAGGAACTATGACAGGTCTACATCTACATCTACATCATACTCAGCAATCCTTCTAATGGTGTGTGGCCGAGGGTACTTTCGGTACCACTAGCTGATCCGTCCAACCCTGTTCCACTCGCGAATACTGTGTGGGAAGATTGATTGTCGGTAAGCATCTGTATTGGCTCTAATTTCACGAATTTTCTCCTCGTGGTCAATACGCAAGATTTATGTAGTGTAAAATAATATGTTGTCCGACTCCTCAAAAAATGCTGTCCCAAAATTTCAATGGTAAATCTCTCCGTGATGCACGACACCTCTCTTGTAACGTCTGCCAGTGGAGTTTGGTTAGCGTCTCCGTAACGCTCTCTTGCCAGCTAAACGATCCCGTGACGAAAGGCGCCGCTCTTCGTACGATCTTCTCTATCTCCTCTATCAGTCCTACCTGATAGAGGTGCCAGATAGATGTAATATTCAAGAATCGGGCGTACAAGCGGCTTAAAAGCTACTTCTTTCGTGGATGAGTTACATTTCCTTAAGATTCTTCCAATGAGTCTGAGTCTGTTATCTGCTGTTACTACTATCTGTTTTATGTGCTCATTACAATTAAGGCGCAGATCTGTATAGTTACGCCTAGATGCCTTACAGCAGACGATGTCTCCAGCTGTTTGTCATAAATAGTGTAGTGACACAAAATATACCTACAAGCAGCAAACATACTCAGGTGCAGCTTTCGCTAAGTTATAACGTACAGTGTGACTAACTGTCTGATGTAGGCGAGTAGTTTTTTATGTCTATAGCTGCCGATTTATGACACTCACTAACGTTTGATCAAACTATATGATTTTTGCTATGATAATGGGATGAGATTTTAATTTTGTTTACGGAAATATCTTAGTCTACAAACCTTCAACAAATCAGTCTGCACAATATGCACTATTGTCCAGTGAGAAGTTGACGCTGGCTGAAAGAAGTGGATAAATAGTGACCTTGACTTGTCAACGCGTGGTACAGCCGTTTTAAAAGTCACACTTTTGGTTCCAAATTTACTGGCTGGAATCTAAATAAACACAAGTATCTACAGCTTCTAACAGATAAGCTCTCACAGTTATTGGTAGACATTCCACTCCACATAAGGCAGTCCATGTGATACCAACAAGAAAGATGTAGCGCCCATTTCACACAAATAATTCTTAACAGAATAACTGTGTATCGTAGGATAGGCAGAACTTTACGGAGGGTTTGTAAGGGCTAACCAGTGAAACTTCTGCAGCGAACTCACAACAACTTTCACAACACGTGGGTAGCATTATCTTGCAAGAGAATGATGTCGTCCGTCAACATTCTCGGCCGTTTGGACTCCGTGATCCAGTAATTCAATGACCAGCGGGCGCTTGTGGTCAAAGAAAAAGATCATCCTGACTCTTCCTGAGCTGGCGTGCACTGATTTGTATTTTTTCAGTGAGGCCGAATCCATGTGCTTCCATTGTTGGCTCGGGCACTTGCTCTCTTGAGAGACGAAGGAATATCAGGAAGTAAAATGCATGTCCGGAAGTCTGCTGTGTATGGTGAACACAGTATGTCACGTGGGCGTATGTTTGTCTGGAATAAACGATCTCGAGATCGTCGGATGCCACTGAAAGACGGTAGCCTTCCAGGAGAGGTCCATCTTGTCATTGCCCGATGTGTCACTGCTGCGGTGGATGCTACCACTAGAACTACCCTACCGACGGCGTGCTGTGGAAGACATTCCGCTGTTGTTGCGCGTCAGTCGCAGTACCGCGCACGCCATCAAGACAGAGCATCTGAAGTTCCGGAAAATATTTGAGCAATGACGGAGGAGCAGACGTTTAACAGAGTGCCGACATCAATGTAGCAAGAATGGTTCAAATGGCTCTGAACACTATGGGACTTAACTGCTGTGGGCCGACCGCGGTGGTCTCGCGGTTCTAGGCGCGCAGTCCGGAACCGTGCGACTGCTACGGTCGCAGGTTCGAATCCTGCCTCGGGCATGGATGTGTGTGATGTCCTTAGGTTAGTTAGGTTTAAGTAGTTCTAAGTTCTAGGGGACTAATGACCACAGCAGTTGAGTCCCATAGTGCTCAGAGCCATTTGAACCATTTTTTTTGAACTGCTGTGGTCATGGGTCCCCTAGAACTTAGAACTAATTAAACCTAACTAACCTAAGGACATCACACACATCCATGCCCGAGGCAGGATTCGAAACTGCGACCGCAGCGATCGCGCGGTTCCAGACTGTAGCGCCAAGAACCGCCCGGCCACTCCGATCGGCCCATCAATGTAGCACTTGGAACAGTATCAGGATGAAGAATATCGTCAGTTCCAGTATTAGCCGGAAATTAATATTGGGAGACTTGCGTTTACATCATCCTGCGTGGGAATAAGGACGAAAGGATGTTTTTTGGATATTAATGGCAGAGATCATTGATGAAAGTAATTTAGTGACACTCAACGATAATCAGACGTCCAAACCAACGGAGCAGTGCAGCTGACCTGTGTTTTTCGTCTACATCCATGGGTACAACTTTTACAATGGGGGACGTGGAGCATTCAGAAGGCTCGAACCATGTGCCGGTCATCCAGAGATGTATTCCAAAAAGTCCTGATAGATTGATTATATATTTCAGCTACCACTGGAGCTTACGCAAGGCAGAGCGAAGCCAATATAAAACGATAAGAACACTTTCGAAGTTAGAGGAAAGTACATCAGTGTCATTAGGAAGTATTGAAGAAGCAGCGAAGATGTCATTTCTAGAGAATAAACCGAGAAACCGACACATTGGTGGCACGAAGAATGTAAAAATGCGGTGGAGGCACATAGGAATATACTGAAATTTTACAGACGACGAGCCACACTGTAAAATTACATTAATTTCTATAAATAGCAGGTAGAGGTGGGAAACTCTTAAAGGAAAAGAGAGAAATAACTGGAAGGAATTTTGCAGATGTTTAAATGCAAGGACACCCGATTTGGCTGTGTGAGAAAAAATTAAACGTGTCAGAAGAGTTGAGACACAGACGTTCAGCACGATAGCTTTCCCAAATAGTATTATGGAACTGTTTGTACAACGTCTTACAGTTGACTCTGTGGACTTTTAGTTAACAAAACCGGTGTACAACATTACTTGGACGAGCTCATAAGAAAAAGTGAACTAGTTCTAATTGCACTCATTTGGCACAAGTACGGCATTGGGTCTTGGCAGCATCCGTTACCCCATGCTGTATAATGTGACAGAGAAAGGAAAATCTTACCTGTGCAATATTTTAAGTAATTTTTGACCCAACAGGAATAACGGTCCTGGACTGAAGACAGAGCCAGTTCTTCCAGTTATGAACTTAACCGATGATCTGTCCTCATATAGACTCACAGGTATTAGAAAGGATAACAAATCATATGACGGAATGGTGGTACGACCGTAACAGGTTGTTACAGACTGGGCACGTGTGTTTCCAAAGAGGAAGTCCAACCTATGATATACTATGCACGATATCTATCGACATGACTGGCTGTGAAATGCATGTGAAAGAGAAGCGATTTGCCTTCACCGTGACTCGAGGTATGCCACTTCGCTTACTAATCTTTAGATTGCATACATCCACTATCTTTGGCCTCTGCAGTGTGTAGTGGTTCGCGTCAAAGTAAGGTGAAAAATCAGACATGATCGATCACATGGTAACAGTAATAGGTCGCCATCAGACTTCGTCTGGAAATCGGCAGTCTAAGAACATTAGGTAAGCTGATATAAGAAATAACTAAAAACAATTGAAACCTTTTAAATGAACTTTGTTTCAAAGACCTATGTGGCCGACGAATTGAAACTGAAGAACATTCAATGTGATACAGCTTAAATTCTTTGAATTATTCTTAACCTATGAGCTGACGCTGCTCTACGTGTATGAGTTTTAACAAATATCCATTCCTCCCTGTGTGATTCACCTTATACTACCTCTTGCAGTGCCAAGTGTTTCAGTGAAGAACGTCTACCTCCCAGCTAGATCCATCACGAAATAGGCGAGTTATGTCTCGTCTCTACTCATGTCTAACAGTTGTACAAGGTGGGATATTCTGACCAATGACGAGTCTAGCTTCAGGACATTGTTTGGATTTCGAGAACTGAGCTTTGTGATTCGTACAGTAGTTGTCTCTCTAACTTCCGCCTGACTATCTAAGCTGTTCTGTTACCCGAAAGCACCAGCGGCGTTAAAAATACCCAGGAACCTCCCTTAACAAGGATACATGGTGTGGGGTGTTTGGTACGAGCCAGACTGGCCCTTTGCACTTGACTACTTTCATACGACAGCTCCCACATCTGCGTCCGTCCTGCAGATTCATATAATTAAATATTCTGCGACTCACAGCACGTTAGCCTTTAACAATTAGCCTACAACATTTCTGCACTATATTTCGCCTACAATCTCAACACCTGCCCCTTCTGTATTGCTCAGTACTCATTAAAGAAGTTAGGTATTCCCTCTCACTACCAACGTTAATTAAACAAGCTATGTGTTCTCTCTCAATTAGCACAACTTATTACATAAAATAGAGGTTTATAATCATACTGAGGACGCCCTGATGCAGCTGATCACTGTTTACAGGTCAGGATGATGGAGTGGCCCAGTGTCCCTCATTCTTTATTGGAAACCTTATTTCTCTACTTAAGGCCAGACTACTTTGTACGAAAGTGGGTACTAACAGAGTGGGATCATAAATGACGAATAAGGGAATCTCGCAAGGATTACTTCCATCACCAGTACTGTTAATTATCTACAACGGCGACATGCACACCATTTTCGACAGCAACGTCAACATACACCGATGAACCAAATATTATGACCACCTGTTTAACTGTGCGTTGTTCCACTTTTAAAACACAGTACAACAGATATTCTGCTTGGCATGGATTCTGCACGTCCTTGACAGGATTCCAAAATTATGTGGCACCAGATGTCTACGTACAGGTCTAGCAATTCTACATCTACATTTACATTTACGTGATTACTCTGCTATTCACAATAAAGTGTCTGGCAGAGGGTTCAATAAACCACCTTCAAGCTGTCTCTCTACCGTTTCACTCTCTAACAGCGCGCGGGAAAAACGAGCACTTAAATTTTTCTGTGCAAGCCCTGATTTCTTTTATTTTATCCTGATGATCATTTCTCCCTATGTAGGTTGGTGCCAACAGAATGTTTTCGCAATCGGAGGAGAAAACTTGTGATTGAAATTTCATGAGAAGGTCCCGACACAACTAAAAACGCCTTTGTTTTAATGATAGCCATTCCAATTCACGTATCATGTTTGTGGCACTATCTCCCCTACTCCACGATAATACAAAACGAGCTGCCCTTCTTCGTACTTTTTCGATGTTATCCGTCAGTCCCATCTGATGCGGGACCCACAACGTACAGCAATACTCCAGGATAGGGCGAACAAGCGTGGTGTAAGCAGTCTCTTTAGTAGACCTCTTGCACCTTCAAAGTGTTCTGCCAATGAATCGCAATCTCTGGTTGGCTCTACCCACAATATTATCTATGTGATCGTTCCAATCTAGGTTATTTATAATTGTAGTCCCTAAGTATTTAGTTGAATTTACAGCCTTCACACTTGTGTGACTTACAGAGTAATCGAAATTTAGCGGATTTCTTTCAGTACACATGTGAATAACTTCACACTTTCCTTTATTCAGGGTCAATTGCCACTTTCCGCACCATACAGATATCTGATGTAAATCACTTTGCAATTCATTTTGGCCATCTGATGACTTTACAAGACGGTAAATGACAGCATCATCTGCAAACAATCTAAGAAGGCTACTGAGATTGTCTCCTATGTCGTTAACCCATTACTGACCATTGTCCCTTTTTTGGGACGCGTATATTTTACTTATTTCTACGTACGCAATGGAGCTTTTAGCCTTTATTGTTGCACCTGTAAGTTCAGCTAACTGCTATAATGCCTCTCAATATAAAATAAATAACTTTTTTCTAAGTACTTCACGTCTGGATAATTATAAACTTGCCGATTTTTTGTTCTCTCACTTGGCAGCACTGCTGGTAGTTTCTGGACGACAATGAGCTGTGATTTAGTTGCCTGGGCGTGTTTGTTATGCACATATGGATGTCCTTGTAAGATTAAGTATACTTCAGACTTTTTCAAGTAAGTGCAATATCGATATATTTTGTGCGTCCCAATAATGGGACAATGGTATGTTGCACTATCATTTATTGTTGATGTGCCCTATTCTTGTATACACGTATTATACAGAGAAGAATTGCATTTTACGTTCTTTATATCTGATTTTTTCATATTCTATTCGAATTTTACGATTCCTACCGGATAAAAACATGCCGCGTGGACTTACACCTGAAGAAGTTCTAGCAGAACTAGAGAACCATCAGGAGAGTGACGATGAAGACAATGACGTAGAATTGGCGATTATTCCACCCGATGCAGATGTAATAACAGATCAAGAACGCATTCACGAAAATGTACTGAAAAATGAGTCTGTTGTACAAGATGTTGGCGGTACTTCAGGGCTCATAACCAGCCGAGATGAAGCTAATGCTACAGGTGTACCTCGAGAAGCGAAGGAAAGCGTTTGGAGATGGAGCAGAAAGTGGTACGTTATATACAAAAAAATATAAATGTAAGTGGTATAACCAACGTACACAGACAGTAGTGAACCAGGGGAGAGCAACGAACATTATGTTGCAGAATGTCCAGCAAATAAGACAGTGGCCCAGGTTGTTGAGGAATTTTTTTGTGAGAAACTAATGGGTACTATTATTGAACAAAGCGAAACCTATGCTTGCCAAAATAACAAAATAAATTTTCTGTTAACCAAATAAGAACCAAAATCATTCATTGGTATACTACTTCTGAGTGGTTATCATAAGCTTCCCCATGAGAATATGTACTGGGAACAGGCTCCTGATGTCGGTGTTCCTTTAGTCTTCAACTCCATGTCAAAAAATAGGTTTCGGGAAATAAAGAGACTCATTCATTTCAATGACAACTCCAAAATAGACAGAAACGACAAGATGTAGAAACTGAGGTTGTACTTTGAAATGCTGAAAAAGGAATTTGGTAAATTTGGTGTATGTAATTCAGAACTCTCAATTGATGAAATAATAGTACATTATTATGGAAAACATTCAGCTAAAGTGTTTCTGAGGGGAAAGCCTATCAAATTTGGATATAAAATTTGGTGTCTTTCAAAATGTTCAAATGTGTGTTAAATCTTATGGGACTTAACTGCTAAGGTCATTAGTACCTAAGCTTAGACACTACTTAACCTATATTATCCTAAGGACAAACACACACACCCATGCCCGAGGGAGAACTCGAACCTTCACCGGGACCGGTGTCTTACAAGTTCCAATGGCCTTCTTTATAATTTTTCGCCATACTGTGGCAAGACTGACAATAAACAGGAGCCTTTAGGTGCAAGAGTAATAAATGAACTAACCAGAATGTTTCCACAAGCTTTTCTTTGACAACTTTTTCACCAGTGTTGACACACTGATCACACTCGGAAAGAGTAAAACGAAAGCTACAGGAACAATAAGAGAGATCCGAACTAATGCATGTCCTTTGATTGACTCGAAAAGAATGGCAAAAGAAAAGGAACGAGGATTCTATGACTACATGTTTGACAAAGAGAACGAAGTTTTGGTTGGAAATGGAGTGACAACAAACCAGTATGTGTAGCGACAAATTACAGTACTATTACTCCTCTGAGTTCTACTAAAAGATACTCACGGGCAAACAAAAAGAAAATATCTGTTACAATGCCACATCTCATTGAAGAATACAATGCCCATATGGGTGGCGTAGTTTTGGTTGGAAATGGAGTGACAACAAACCAGTATGTGTAGCGACAAATTACAGTACTATTACTCCTCTGAGTTCTACTAAAAGATACTCACGGGCAAACAAAAAGAAAATATCTGTTACAATGCCACATCTCATTGAAGAATACAATGCCCATATGGGTGGCGTAGATCTACTGGACAAGCAGATATCACTTTATAGGACGAGGATAAGATCAAAGAAATGGTGGTGGCCATTATTCACACAGATTATAGATATCTGCGTAGTAAACACATGGCATGAATACCAAATTGCTAACTCTAATGAGAAGTTCTCACGTTTGGATGTCCGACGGAGAATAGTGATGTTTTACGTGTCATAGAAAACAGGATCAGTACCAAAATTCAGAGGACCACAAGGAAGCAAATTGATGGGAGGACAGGTGAGCACAGATGTACTCGTACGCCTAGATTTAGGAAATCATTTCATTGTGCCAAGTAAAACACAGAAGAGATGTACTTACTGCAGAAAAAAAACAACAAAAATTTGTGATAGGTGCAATGTTGATGTACACAAGTGTTCTTCATTTCATACTGAATATACATTCAATAATATTAAAACAGTCTTTATTTATTGTTTGTGTTCTTTCTTGTGAATTTGGATGGCGCATGTGGCTAATGTCCCAAAAATGGTAAGGTCTGTAGTTTTTGTTCTAATAAACTGAAAATATTCAGAACATCTTTTTATTCAACTAATCACTCAATGTAACGTATTTATGTATAAAAGTTTGCAAAAAATGCTCCGATAGAGTTTTGACCAGTAATGGGTTAATATATATCAGGAGCAATAGAGGGCCTATAACACTTCCTTGTGGAACGCCGGATAATATTTCTGTTTTATTCGATGACTTTCGGTCTATTACTACGAACTGTGACCTTTCTGACAGGAAATCACGAATCCAGTCGCACAACTGAGGCGATATTCCATAGGCATGCAGTTTGGTTAGAAGACGCTTGTGAGGATCGGTATCGAAAGCCTTCTGGAAATCCAAAAATGTGGAATCAATTTGACATCCCCTGTGGATAGCACTCACTACTTCATGTGTATAAAGGCCTAATTGTGTTTCGCAAGAACGATATTTTCTGAAACCGAGCTGACTGTGTCAGTAAATCGTTTTCTTCGAGGTACATCATAATGTTCGGATACAGTACATGTTGCAAATCGGCGTTAGTCATATGGGCCTGTAATTCAATGGATTACTCCTACTTCCCTTTTTGGGTATTGGTGTGACTTGAGCAATTTTCCAATCTGTAGGTACCGATCTTTCTGTGAGCGAGCGGTTGTATATAACTGCTAAATATAGAGCTATTGTATCAGCATACTCTGCGAGGAACCTGACTGGTATACAATCTGGACCGGAAGCCTTGCTTTTATTAAGGGATTTAAGTTGCTTTGCGACACCGAGGATATCTATTTCTATATTTCTCATCTTGGCAGTTGTTCTTGATTGGAATTCGGGAATAATTACTTCGTCTTCTTTGGTGAAAGAGTTTCGGAAAATCGTGTTTAATAACTATGCTTTAGTGGCGCTGTCATCAGTGACGTCACCGTTGTTACCGCAAATTACGGGATGGTGTCCTAGTGGGAGCATATCAGGAACATTTGCTGGGCAAGACATCAATGTAAGTTCACTGCAATGCCCCTCAAACCACCGTAGAACAATTTTTATCTTGCAACACGGAAAGTCATCGTGCTGGAAGATGTCAGCGCTATAGGGGGAGACTTCAAGCATGAAGCGAAGTAGGTGGTCCGCAATAGCGTTCACGTATTTTACTGCTGACATTATGCCTTCCATTACCACCACCATGGAAGCCCAACTCAATGCACACTTTAGAATAATTTTGCCTTCACCATCCTGCATTTCTGCACAGTGCATGTTTCGTCTATGCATGAGCTTGGATGATGTCGTGTAAGGACCCAACCGTCGAACCGATGTAACACGAAATGCGATTCATTCGACAGGCGACACGTTTCTATTGGTCCGCGGTGAAGACCAAGTGATACTGTGCCCACTGTAATCATAACTGACGATGCCGGCTCAACGCAGGGACATATAGGGGTCGTTTGATGTGGAGATCTATGTTTAATAATGGCCTTTGACTGGTTTGCTCCGAAACACTTGTAACTGCACCAGAATTCTCCCTCTCACCTTTTACTTTCCCCTCCTTGGGGAAGTGTATAGAGGAATTTGTAGCCTGTTGGCTTTTACTCCACAATGAGTGTTGTGAGTGTGCGATTGTCTTTGACTGTTTTGGCTGTCTGTGTGTTGCGTTGGTGTTCTGGTGGTGTCTGGTACTTGCCTGAGGTTGGAGAGATGTTGGGTATTTTAAAGATTAAGGACTGGTGTTAGGATATGGAGATTTTGGGATTTTTCTCCTCGACTAAGTCGTCGAAGATCGTCATGGGGCGTTTGTGCTTATCGCGGGACATATCATACCAACCTGAGGAGTGGATGATGTTATTTCCACATCTAGAAGAGCTCTCATAGAAAGCCTTTCCCAGATTCTGGAATTTTTCTTTGAGGAGTGGAATTTCGGCAGTGACGTGCAGATCATTTGTGGGGAATCCCATGGGAAGGTGGAGTGCCCTTCTGAGGGCGCGGTTCTGCAGCCTATGGAGTCTATCCAGGCGCTGCTTTGCCGCCTATTCACAGACAGGGCACGCATACTCCATTACTGGGCGTATGAGGGCCTGATAGATGTTTAGTCCCATAGAGCAGGGAAGGGAGCTGTAGTGTTGAGTACTGGCTATAGGATGGACATTCGGGCACAGAACTTCCTGTGGATCTCGTCTATATGGTGTTTCCACGTTAATGGTTGAAATGGCTCTGAGCACTATGAGACTTCTGAGGTCATCAGTCCGCTAGAACTTAGAACTACTTAAACCTAACTAACCTAAGGACATCACAGACATCCATGCCGGAGGCAGGATTCGAACCTGCGACCCTAGCTGTCGCGTGGCTCCAGACTGTAGCGACTAGAACCGCTCGGCCACTCCGGCCGGCTCCACGTTAGTCTCGAGTCCAAGGTTACGCCGGTATACTTGGCGGATCTGGGCCAGGGGAGTGCACCAGCATTGTATCCTGTCGCCGTAGCTGCCACAGATCGCTGCCTATCCTGGATTACACAGTGGGGGATTCTCCGACCTCTATGTTTTCTGATGGGACATGGTCGTCCAGTGCCATACACCCTACTCGTTGTTTCACCATCCTTCAATCACTTTCTGTAGGTGCTCACGACAGCACTACGCCAACAGGCGACCAGATTCGCAGTTTCAGAGGTTCTTGTTTCTAGCCGCAGGGCCATAACGATGTGCCATTTTTCACAATGGCTTACATTAGTGGATTTCTGCATTTGGGGCCTGTATTTTCGCTATAATGACTGCCCTTTCGTCTCTCTTCCTCTTAAATTGTTCCCGTACTGCGTTGCGCTCCCGAAACACCACCAGGAGACGATCAACTTCGCTGTGGGCGATGGTTATAAAGTCTTGGCTCATCAGTGTACTTCAACAGGCTGATTGTGGTGTCACCGCCAAACACCACACTTGCTGGGTGGTAGCCTTTAAATCGGCCGCGGTCCGGTAGTATACGGCGGACCCGCGTGCCGCCACTATCAATGATTGCAGACCGATCGCCGCCACACGGCAGGTCTAGAGAGACTTCCTAGCACTCGCCCCAGTTGTACAGCCGACTTTGCTACCGATGGTTCACTGACTTCTACGCTCTCATTTGCCGAGACGATAGCTAGCATAGCCTTCAGCTACGTTATTTGCTACGACCTAGCAAGGCGCCATTATTAGTTACTATTGATATTGTAAATCATGTACCGTCAAGAGCGACCTTAATGGATTAATGTTAAGTATTCCACCAGCTACGTCCGTTTTTCTCAATTCTAATTTCTCAATTTCTAATTTCTAATTTCTAATTTCTCAATTTCTAATTTCTCAATTCTAATTTCCTTGTCCTGTTCCAGACCTCACGCCAGCATGCGTGAGCTAAATCGCTTGCCTTTCGGCCTCCTTTAGTAACACGGTGTTGGCTCTCCTGCCAACCACAACACTGATAACTAGCAACAAGATAGAAGAACGACACTACTAGATTGGTGGAGCGATAACTGTTATCAGCTACCAGCTGGAGGAAAACTGTCAAACCATAGCCCAGAAGAAGTCTGGTTTTACCCCAGATACCGGAAGCAAGGGATACCATTGTAAATCTAGGAGCATATGTTCTCCCAGCGAAACCATTAGTTAAATACCTTGGCCTATATATGAGGACGGTGAACTATGAGGAACAGCACAGATAAAATAAGAACAGTGGCAGATGTAACATGGCGGCGAAGACTAAAATTCCTGCATGAACGTGTATTGTGTCGTAGTGCTATCGAACTTGAGCTATGAAATTACGATGATTGTAACTTTAACAGTGGCAAACCATTAAGTAGTCATCAACAATTTTATGCGGAACTCGTAGAGTACCCTCAGCAGCGCCAGCTGTCTTGAAAGGCTTAGTGAAGCTATCTATCGCACGACGAGTCACTGTAACATTTCTGAAGCGAATGTCATGGAAGTGCTTCCTTCTACTTAGGAATTAAGTCGAAATCACAAGAGCTAAAGCCAGGGGGGTGTTGCGGGTTGTATGGCACGACCACAGCCCCGTAGTGGCGGTGCGGTTTGAGGCGCTGTGTCAGGGATTATGCGGCTCCTCCCGCCTGAGGTTCGAGTCCTCTCTCGGGCATGGGTGTATGTGTTGTTGTTAGCATAAGTTAGTTTAAGTAGTGTGTAAGTCTAGGGACCAATGACGTCAGCAGTTTGATCCCTTAGGAATTCAAACACATTTGAACTTTTTGAACATGGAACTAATCAGTTACAACTTGCGCCAATGCACCCCAGCATTGTCCCGCAAAATGACGGCCGGGCCCCGCAGAAAGTGTCGCCAATTCTTTCTCTGTGCTGTTCACCTTTAGAACACAGTCTATGAACAGATCAGAGAAAGAAGCGGCGACACTTTCTGCAGGACCTGTCCTCGGTTTTCAGGACAATGCTCGGGTAGATATGGCGCAAGTAGTGACTGATTTGTGCGAACGATGGGGCTGGGAAGTGCTGTACAAGCCATCAAGCTCCCAGGACTTACGCCTTTGTCACTTCAAATTGATTCCTGAATTGAAGGAAGGACTTAATGGCATTCGCTTCAGAACTCTTCGGCAACAGACCGCTCCGCTCAAACTATGCATAAAACTGCTGCTGCTATTGGTGTCCTACCGCTCCCGCATCGCTGGCAACGAGTTATTCATAAAACTGGTGACTACTTTGAAGGGGAGTAAAACTTTGAAACTTGCTTCTATTTTGTATACGTGTATATAAATAACTGGCACTATTAAAGTTACAATTCTCGTAGTACTAAGAATCGACAACGGACACCTTACTGGATAAAATTAATAAGGCACAATGCAAAGCGCATAGAAGATATCTTGTTGACATAAAGTCAACGTGCCTCGCGGGATTAGCCGAGCGCTGCAGTCATAGACTGTGCGGCTGGTCCCGGCGGAGGTTCGACTCCTCCCTCGGGCATGGTGTGTGTGTGTGTGTGTGTGTGTGTGTGTGTGTGTGTGTGTGTGTGTGTGTGTGTGTTTGTCCTTAGGATAATTTAGGTTAAGTAGTGTGTAAGCTTAGGGACTGATGACCTTAGCAGTTAAGTCCCATAAGATTTCACACATAAAGTCAACGTCAACAAATGTTTTGCTTGCAGAAAGCAAAATACAACTCTTACACCTGTGGTGCAAATGTTTAATCATAAAATTCTTAATGGAGTGAACTCAGTTTTCAGGGTCGCCTTGCTATCCTGCATCTAGAAACTTTCTGTAACAGATTACACGGTTAATTATTGGTTTTATTAAGAATCTTTCTCTAATAGAAAGGGAATATGCATCTATAAAGGCAGCAGTGGACATTCGTTTAGCCATCTCTCAACGACGACTGCTCATGTTTGCACAAAATTATTTCCGTACTGTCATTGAATTTGACGTAAGATTTGGTCTGCCAATTACATCAGCCATATAGAAACAAGCCTTACATGAGCTCAGAGCCAAATACCTACAGTTAAGTATACTCTTATGCAGAACGGTTCAAGGAACTGCACCTTTGAGAATCTCATGCAAAAGCATGATCTACGCAAAAGCTGCCGAAAGCAATTACAATAATGAGAACAGAACGTATAAGGATCTTGGAATCCCTTAATTAAATTCATACGGTACCGGAAAAAAATATTGTAGTTTTCACGAATTCTAAATCTATGCTCATTCTTCTTAAATATTATCAATGACGGCATAAAAACCACACCCCGAGGTTATAGCATACATAAACCAACTGGAAAGGAATAGCCGCAGTGACTCCATGTATTAGTTAAAGCGCACAACAACGTAGTGGAAAACGAGATCGCTGACTCTCTTGCTATGGAAACAGTGATCTCAGGTGTAGAGAATATACATATGTTCAAACGGAGGATGTAAAACTGACTTGCAGGTTGAGAATCGGGATGACTGTCAAAGATTACAGTCTTCTCCCACAAATGAAGGAAAATACTAAGCGCAAATAACACCAGGGCTATCTGCCAGGCCTCGATACCATGGATTCACATGTACTCGTAAATCTGCAACTGCAGGGCGGTTGAAGTTCAACCACTGCCGTTTTGTGTAGCTTCTACACCACATAAGCATAGCACCTCTCCACTCTGTGACTGCGGCTAAGTAGTAGGCACAAGACACATATTTTTTGGATGCAGCAACCGGTGTATCGTCACGTCAAAGTCACTAAGGGATAATATGACTAATAAATACCAGTTACCAACATCTGTGTCTACATTATTGGCAACTAGAAGCTTTTCAGTGTATAAATAGATTTTTTAACGTAATTGAAAAGAAAATATGAACTAGCTGACGTAAACTAAACACTTACAGCAGTTGTATGTAATACTGATTTATTTACGAGGGTAGCTGTAAGGTATATACTCAGTGGCCAATATAAAATTTAAGAAAAATAACTATTCCGAGTTTCACCGTGTTAACCACCCGTGCAGGTGCCTAAGCACTAGCACAATATTGCTTGGTCGCTGTTAGGATAGTGTTGTAACAATGTTATTATCGTTTGCATTGATAGTTTATAAACATAAGTAGCTAGACTAATAATTTTGTTCATTATGTTAAAATGTGTGTGAATTCCTAAGGGACTAAACCGCTGAGGTCATCAGTCCCTAGACTTACACACTACTTAAACTAACGTATGCTAAGGACAACAGACACACCCATGCCCGAGGGATGACTCGAACCTCCGGCGGAAGGGGCCGCGCAGTCCGTGACATGGCGCCTCAAACCACGCGGCCACTACTCGCGGCTGTTCATTATGTTCCGGTGTCTCTTATTCGCTTCTTCAATAAGGCACTATTTTACGCTTGTCAGAAAAGACGCTTACGTATCTGATGATAGATTTTCTCTTTATAGACTTGTTGTTTAACTTCATAATCTGGTCTATTAAAAGGCCCCTTTTAATATTATGTACGTGGTCTTTTCAAGTGACAGAGACAATTTACTCCTTTGGACCAGTCGATGCAATTCTTGAAGAGCTGCGTCATATTCGCCTTCCGGGTTACTTCTAGAACTTCCATTCTTTAGAATCTTCACGTCGGCGGTTTATGCCACTGATCTTATGACCGCTTCATTGTTCTGCAACTCTCCAAACACCGGGTCGAATACCAGTTTCCTGAATACAGGACCATTTGTGGAGCCTTGTGGGCAGCCTTTCCAAATTTCTTTTGTAAGGGTCCGTCCTGGGTATGAGAGAGTTGCCTGTCTGTTTTGGCAACAGTTATTTAAACCGTCGTACAA
The DNA here is from genome assembly GCF_023897955.1 of Schistocerca gregaria. Classification (NCBI taxonomy): domain Eukaryota; kingdom Metazoa; phylum Arthropoda; class Insecta; order Orthoptera; family Acrididae; genus Schistocerca; species Schistocerca gregaria. Next base: position 438,242,050 of record NC_064931.1, on the reverse strand, counting down.
AGCTATTGGGCAGCCTGTCTCAGGCGATCAAAAAGTGTTGGTCAACATAAATGATCGAAAGCCCCGGCGAAATCTACATCTACATCAATACTTCGCAAGCCGCCTCATGGTGTGTGGTGGAGAGTACTTCCTGGACCACTAACTGATTCTCCCTTCCGTATTACACTCGAGAATGACGCGTGGGAAGAATGATTGTCGGTGAGCCTCTTTATTAGCTCTAATATCTCGAAATTTCTCATTGTGGTCACTTCGCGAGATGGATGTTGGAGGAAGTAATATCTGGATTATCGCTACAACATACTTATTTGTAACTTTTCTGGCAAGCCTTATCCCTTGTATGCGAACGGCCTTGCCGCAGTGGTAACAAAAGCTCCCGTCATTTCACCGAAGTTAAGCGCTGTCGGGCTTGGCTAGCATTTGAATGGGTGACCATCCGCTCTGACGAGCGCTGTTGGCAAGCGGGGTGCACTCAGTCCTTGAGAGGCAAACTGAGGAGCTACTTAAATGAGAAGTAGCGGCTCCGGTCTCGTACACTGACATACGGCAAAGAAAGCGTTGTGATGACCACATGCTGACCGCATCCGGTGACGCCTGTGGGCTGATGATGACACGGCGGCCGGTCGGTGCCGTTGTGCCTTCCAAAGACTGTTAGACTGTTCGGACGAAGAGAGAGAGAGAGAGAGAGAGAGAGAGAGAGAGAGAGAGAGAGAGAGAAAGAGGGGGAGGGAGACAGAGAGAGAGAGAGAGAGAATTACCCCTTATACACTTTGTGATCAAAATAATGCGGACACTTGGCTGGATCAAAAGAATCCGGACACCTGGCTGAAAAGACTTACAAGTTCGTGGCGCCCTCCATCGGCAATGCTGGAATTCAATATGGTGCTGGACCACCCTTAGCCTTGATGACAGCTTCCACTCTCGGAGGCATACATTCAATCAGGCGCTGGAAGATTTCTTGGGTAATGACAGCCCATTCTTTACTGAGTGCTACCAGGCGTGGCCTGGCACGATGTCTGCGTTCCAAGACATCACAAAAGTGTCTATAGGATTCAGATCAGAACTATGTGCTGGTCAGTCCATTACAGGGATGTTATTGGCGTGTAACCACTCAGGCCGTGCATTACGGACAGGTGCTCGATAGTGTTGAAAGATGCAACTGCCATCCCCGAATAGCTTTCAAAAGTGGGAAGCAAGAGGGTGCTTAAAACATGAATGTAGGCCTGTACTGTGATAGTGCCACTCAAAACAACAAGGGATGCAAGCCCCCTCCATGAAAAACACGACCATACCGTAAGACTACCGCCTCCGAATTTTGCTGTTGGCACTACACACGCTGGCAGATGACGTTCACCGGGCATTCGCCATACTCACACCCTGCCATCGGATCGGCACATTATGTACCGTGATTCTTCACACAACGTTTTTCCACTGTTCAGTCGTCCACTGTTTACGCTCCTCACACCAAGCGAGGGGTCGTTTGTCACTTAGCGGAGTGACGTGTGACTTATGAGCAGCCTCTCGACCATGAAATCCAAGTTTTCTCACCTACCGCATAACTGTCATAATACTTGTAGTGGATCCTGACGCAGTTTGGAATTCCTGTGTGATGGTCGGGATAGATGTCTGTCTATTACACATTACGACCCTTCTTCAACTGTTGGAGGTCTCTGTCAGTCAACAGACTGAGTTCGGCCTGTACGCTTTTCTGCTGTACGTGTCCCTTCACGTTTCCACTTCACTATCACATCGGAAATAGTGGACCTAGGAATTTTTAAGAGTGCGGAAATATCGCGTACGAAGTCCGTGAGTTCCGCGGAGCGCCCCATTCTGCTCTCTCACGATGCAGGGTTAAATCTGACTTTGGCAGAGATGTCACTGATACGGAATACCTGGCACGTGACAGAACAATGCACCTAATACGAAAAACGTATGTTTCTGGGGGTGTCGGGATACTTTTGATCACATAGTGTATACGATATCTTACGTTGAGCTTCCACATCTGAACCCATTGTGTTGGGAGTTCGTTCCATGAATAAGTCTTTTTTCCTGTAGTCTACCTAATACCAACTTCTCTAGTTTTTCCCTAAGTTATCGAGAAGGCAAAGAGGTCCATAGGACTTTGAAGCTGGGAGATCTTCGTCTTTACATTTTTTCTGTTTAATCACATTTGCTTTCTTCCAGATATATGATATTCTTAGCTGCTGCCGCTGATTATGGGTTTAAGGAGACCAAACATCCTCACTCTCCTTTTCACCTCCCCCCCCCCCCCCTCCCCTACAAGATGAAATCAGGATACCTCATCTGTCTGTGTGTAGATTAAATTCTATGGTCAATTGTGAGGAAGTTTTCTAAATGTTTGCATAGCGTGTATGTGAGGTGGGATGTGAATGCCAAACCAGAGTTCATCTAGAGGGATGTGGGAACCGCCTAAAAACACATCCAGATTGGCCGTCACAACAGATTTCCTCGGTAATCCACCATGCAGATTCGAACCAGGGCTGGTGTGCCTCCCTGAGTCCCAGATGAGGGTGCTTTAATGCTTTCAGCTATTTTTTCATCTTTGTCATCAGTTCTGTGGAAAAATCACAAAACACTTATCAAATTTCGTCTATGAAAACTTCAATCAGTTTTTTTTTATTACAAAGGGTTGCCAGTCTCCTGACTGAACACGCTGAGCCACTGTGCCAGCTTGCTATCATGGCGCACCATTTTCTTCCCTGCAACAAACATGCCTTATACAGTTTGCACAGATATGTAGAACTTTAGCAGGGATAGCTTCAATACCAAGTGATTTATTCTTATCAAGTTTCACAAACTATCTTCACCTCTTCTGAAAATAGAGAAACCATCCTATCTCCGCAGTGTGCTAAACTACCTTTGTTCTGGCCAAGCGGTTCTAGGCGCTACAGTCTGGAACCGCGCGACTGCTGCGGTTGCAGGTTCAAGTCCTGCCTCGGGCATGGATGTGTGTGATGTCCCTAGGTTAGTTAGGTTTAAGTAGTTCTACGTCCTAGGGGACTGATGACCTCAGAAGTTAAGTCCCATAGTGCTCAGAGCCATTTGAACCATTTTTACCTTTGTTCCACAGGCCAGCTCCTCACAATAAACCAACAAATATACGAAATAGCGCACTTGCCGTAGATGTTTACAGTTGGATAATGTCACCAACCTGAACATTAGTTCCATCTGTTGCAAAAATATTGGATCTTTATAGTATACATGAAGCTTTGACAGCTGCTATGTCACCTTCTTTAGGTGGTCATAGAGTGAAATTTTCTAAGAGTCAATAAGCATAAAGCTGTATTTAAGATTACCAACTAACACTGTTGTGCACTCAATCTCCACCACAGTCCTAGTGTTTTATTTAGGGATGTTTTTTGGGGATTGACGTTTGGAGGAGGTAAAAGAAGAATAAATGTTCCTGAAAAATCTTTGTAGGGTCTTTGGCTTCGGGAAGAGAATCACTGCTAGACGCTAAACAAACCAACCCACGCCTGGCAGGCTGCGAATTTCTGTTCCCGCAAATACTGTTACTCCACAAATCTTAAAAAGAAACAATGTATCTCAATTAAAGAAATTACACCTTTAAGTGTGATTCATGTGGAGAAACTGGAAATGGAATAGACGTCTCCATAACTAGAAAAAATATATTCGCAATTGCGAATATGATTAGACTTAAGCTGCACAATTTATTAGTGACATATGAAGATTTGGACCAGACCGGGACTTGAACCCGGATTTACTGCATTTCGTGCGTGGTTGCTTCAACTAGTTTGGCTGCCCAACATGCCTCCTGCACCGATCTAAACCTCCATGTTTCACCGATGTGTCCGAGTCTTGCACTCATATGGTTGCTGTGATTCCCACACAGGGATTTATTATTTGCTATTGTCTCCATGTGTCAGATCATATAATACTATTTTGCAGTATCTGTGTTCTACAGTGTACTATGCAATGTCTGAGTGACACTGTGTAATAGTGACAGTCTTCGTAATTATTTGATACTACATCTTTCTCGAAACTCTGAAATTACTGAAATTTTTTCATTACAGTTGGTTGTATTGCTGGCAGTGGTCAACGATGTGAATAGTTCTAACCACTCATCATTTCTGATGTTTTTATTTTCGTAGCAGATGTATTTTGAAGTTTGGCTGTTACTTTTCTTATTCTGAATGTCTATAATGACTCTGTCAAGTCCACCCTCTAATGTGGGTTTAATAATGCTTTTTATTTTGTATCTCGTTGTTAATAATCCTACCCAGTTCTAAAGTAATAGCAGTGTGCATAGCTATAACACCAGGAGAAAGGATGATCTTCACTATGCAGGGTTAAATCTGACTTTGGCAGAGAAAGGGGTAAATTATGCTGCCACAAAAGTCTTTGGTCACCTACGAAACAGCATCAAAAGCCTGACAGATAGTCAACCAAATTTAAAAATAAATTAAAAGAATTTCTAGATGACAACTCCTTCTACTCACTGGCTGAATTTTTAGATATAAATTAAGGGAGGAGAAGGAAAAAACTACATTAAACATTAGTGTCATGCAATATTTTGTGTAATGTAATATCTTGTGCAGACATCTTTTATTAACCTGACACATTCCACATCATTACGAAGTGTCGTATTCATGATCTATGGAACAAGTATTACTCTAATCTAATCTGTGGGTTTTCGCTATTACTCCATTGCCTTTCTTACACATATCAGTCACACATAATATCTCACCACATATTTCTGTCTGTCAATGAGTACTTACCGAATTTTAAAGTTTTTTAAGATTACTGGAATTAGTAAACCTGTTGTTCTTTCAATTTCACTATTCATACATGTATCACATGTTTGGTTAAACTTATAGACTGCATACCCAACATATACTGTTTTCCCAGACAGACTTATGAGTTTCAGTGATATCATCATCATTATCACCACCACCACCACCACCACCACCACCACATCATACGCATACACTTCTTCTTCTACTCTAGTAACTCCACCTACATTTACAGATACATTGTTGTCTTTGATGTTACCATTCTAATATTCTTTAGTTTCCTTGTCTTTGTCTTCTTTTTCTTCTTCCTCTTTTCTTCTTCTATCTGAACAGCTGTCCTTCTTGAATCAGTCTGTTTAGAAATTGTGGAATGCGTTTAGATACTAACAGTATGTGTAGATCGATTAGGGTTATGGGTAGAATCAGTCTGCATTGTATGACGGAACTGCTGTACTATTATGAAATTTGTTCCTTATTTATTACTGGTCTGCTTCAGTGAAGAGCCCACTGTCTCTTTTACCACTTTCTCTTCTTGTGTCATGTGTCTACCTCCTTTTATAATTTTTCACACAGTCTTCACAAGGAGAAATACAAAATCAGGAATTGCACTTGATATTGGTGTCCTGCTGCACTGCTGTAGTTTGCAGCAAAATGTAACAAGTTGTCCACACATCATTCTTTCATATTCAGTTATGCACATATTACTGAAAGTAAGTGTTCTGGGGGGTATTCTCTTTCTTCTACATTTCAGTGTTCTTCGGTAGTGACCCACAGACAATGTATGGTAGTCGAGCAACACTGTTATTGTCTTAGAGTTACATGATGCATTTATACATATTCATTATAGAGAGTTGCGAGACGTCTCTTCATAAAGCTATACAGCATTTATGTGCACTGAGATAGGTATGTTTTATAATTTCAGTATAACATAAGGTATTTTTTTATCAAATTTTTCTGAAACATGGGGTATTCTGTTGCAGTTCAGTGGCAATTAGTTACAATTTACAGTAAATTAATTACACTTTGGAGCCAATTTGTTACACTTTTTGCTGAAATATCGGCCTAATTGATACAGTTTTTGGTGTTACTGTGGGAGTGCCAATTTGTAACAGACTGGGGCAATTTGTTACATATACTGCTGAAATTTGGAATAACTTGTTAAAATTTTTTGCTGTAATATGAGGGTAATTAATCACAGTTTGGGAGCGTTAATTTTTTTTATAGATTTGGACTACTTTGTTACAGTTTTGAGACAGTTTATTACAGTTTTGGGGATATTTTGTTGCAGTTTCAGGGATCATTTATTACATATACCAAGCTCCTTTTGACATGGGGAGAAAATGCAGTTGTTATGTATCACAGTGGTTAAAGGAATACACCTGCATTTCAGCAGCTAAGGAGAGTCTCATACAACACAATAATAAGCCGATCAGCTCAAGATATTTTCTGGAGCAGCTGGGTGGCATATCGCAGATGCAAAAAGAGTCCATAGAAAATTTTGCTGATAGAATAAGGGGAACTAATGCAGATAAATATGAGTTGATGGAGAATGGTGAAGCAACAAAAGGTCATTGGGCTTTTTCTTTGGAAACCATCTTCTCATACATCACATAATGTACCAGCAAAATTGCATCATTGTATGACACGTAGTTCAGAAAGTGACACTATAAACTTTGAGATGCTTGAAAAAACTGCCGCATCATGCTCGACGTATCAATTTATTACTTCTTTACTGAAAACCATGTTCACAACGTATTCCACAGAACTCAATCGCCTATACCACTGGATGTACATAGAAAGTTATATCGTTGTATGACATATAGTACTGGAGATACGATGGCATAAACATCGACCTGCGTGCAAATCCAACGGCAGGGCGAAATTTGCTAGAGATATAGCTGGGAAATGTGTACAGATATGTGTGAATTGTAATAAATGTATGTGAAATATGTGTAACGTGCATATGCGTGTAACCCAAGCTGTGGGTAAAAGACTCATCCTCAACGAAAATTGGCACATATATTACTTCCTATCTACAAAGAAATACTTTGGGGGTAAGAAAGGCCAGCCTAATATTGCGGTGGAGGTGATAATGTGCACAGAGAAGGGGGCAGGAGGAAATGTACAGACAGAGAGGGGAAAGGAGGAGATGGAGAGAGATGGGTAGGAGGAGGAGATGGACAGAGACAGGGACAGGGGGAAATGCACAGACAGAGAGGGGAGAGGGAAAGGAGGAGATGGACAGAGAAAGGAAAGAGGGAACATGGGGAGATGGACAGAGAAAGGAAAGAGGAGAAGCTGGACAGAGGAAGGAGAGAGGAGGAGATGGACAGACAAAGGAGGGGTTGATGAACAATGGGAGGATGAAATCTCATCAATAGCAGGAGGTATGGACAGAGGGGAAGGAGTAGATGGACAGAGAGAGGGGAAGGAGGAGACAGACAGAGAGTGGGGTAGGAGGAGATGGACAGAGAGTGGTGATGGAGGAGGTGGATGTAGAGATGGAGTAGAGGAGATCTGAGGAGAGCAGGGAAGGAGGTGATGGAGAGAGAGAGAGGGGAAGGAGGAGGTGGACTAATAGAAGATTGGAATAAGTGTATATTGGAACAACACCGGACACTTAGTGTTAATCTGTTGTTGAAGTCCAGTGTTCTCCAGTTTTGTAGGTGTGCACTCGTTGTACTAATTGCATGAAGCTACAAATGTTTTTTTCAGAAGTCACGGGACTTATGTGACTGTAATTCTCATCCCTCAACACGACACTACTGATCCTATGGAAAAGGTACCTGCACATGAATTTCCAATTCTCACCTGCCACAACTATTCTATGCTGTACAGCATATGATTTATGCTATCTGCCTTGTGGGTCTGTTTTCACCAATGTGACGTTAATAAAATTCTACATATAGCTATATATTATTCCACCTGGTTCCAGTTCCCTGTCGTTTAATATAATGCTGAGATGAGCGTGCGCAGTGGGATGACATACCACTCCCACATCTCATCCCCCCCCCCCCCCCCCCCAAAGTTTTTGAAACTTGTATGACTTTTGAATAACAGTATCATAAACCACTTTTTCTGCTTTAACAATTTTTTAAAATTGAGATTCGTGTGCACAGTTTGATGGCATACCATACCACATCTCACGCAGTTAAACAGCAATCACTTTAGTTAAGTATGTATTAAAAATGTCTTAATATTCACTAGCCCTGCTGACAGCTGAGATGTGTAAATGGTTTATGTTTTCAAAGCTATAGCACAGATATCGAATGAAGCTGCTGGCAACTGAGATATGTAAATGGCATATGTTTTCATCGATGAAAGTGTTCTTCTAACATCAGTGATTGATATGAAAATGAGAAAGTAATTCCAGGAAGGGCGCATCTGAGGCACAGAATTTTGTGAAATCTGCACCAGCAGATATTCAGAGAAGAAGAATCTGGAAGAATCTGAAATATGATGCTAGGCAAGAACTTTAAAGAAAAGTGGACAGATAAAGAATGAAATGAAGAATCGCTGGAAACGTGTGGATAGAAGGCTATGGCAACCTTATCAGGTGAAGGACCTGACAGTAGCAGTGCTGAGTACATACAAATGCAGAACATATTGTTGTCAGATTTCCTCCTTCCCCTGCCCTCATCCACCACTCTGATGTTATTGATTACATTGGTCATCATTACCAGATTTCTCCCCCACTACTCACCCCACCCATTTGATGTCAAGGTCAATTGCCCTATGTATAAAATAAAGGGGAATTTTAAAAAATGGTGAATAATTCAAAATAGCTCATTTGTGCTACAAGGCTTTCTTCCATTCCTCTGATCTCCTGGTTGAAGTGGACCGTTTGCGCTAAGTGTAAAATTACGAGGACTTAAAGAAATTCAAGATAGGAATTGGTCTATTGGTGGGAAATTGAAAAAGCCCAAGATGGCCTGGTGTTCTAAGTACAGAATCCAATATGGTAACCTGAGGATTCTGATAAAGATAGCATGGTTGTCGCATTTCCTGAGTTCTCCACTGCCCTATGAGGTCAGAATCCTAGATGTAGGAACTGGGTATACAGTTATAGCTTAACGTGTATGGTGGACACCAAGAAGGTGGATCTGGCGATATTGGCACAGTTCACAGATATTGTACTTCAGAATCCAAGGTGGTGGGCCTGAGAATACAGATGCAGTCTGCATGGTTGCCAGGGTGCTTGTTCTGAGTAGCGAATTAACTATGGTGAGCCTGTGAGATATGGGTGCTGTATGCATTATTGTCATGTCACTTTGCTGACAGCCAGATTGGCGTAAATTTGAAACCAATGACAATTCAAAGAAGTCAGGCTGTCCTAAGTTTAAAACAATGGCGTATGAGCATTTATGGTATATGTGCAATAAGATGGGTTAGGGAAAACTACATCTTTATTTAAACAAATTCAGCAATGTGGAGTGCCTCTTACACGCCACAACTGCCGCCCCAGCAATGCCACTGCCAGGTCTGGGCTACTATGACAGCCACGACACCAGAGAGAGTGTTGCATACCTTGTACCTCAAGCTGGTTAAGCAATATGTCCGTACAGTTACGCCACTGCCATAATAAGTGTGGCTGCCTTGAGCAAGGGTGACTGGGATGCTGCTATACAGTGTCCTCTTCACAGGCGCCTACCCAAATCACATCACAGCGATAGCCGCTGGACTCTTGACGGTATGCATCCAGACACCTTACCGCCACGGTTGCCTGCCAGATCCCCTACTGCTGTGCCACTTTTACTGGCTCATGACTCAACCAGTATTCGTAGTCGGGATTTGTGGTGCATATGTGGTTTCCCCTATTCAGTTTTTAGCTAACACAGGAAGCCATTTAGATGTGTAAAAAGATCTGACCTGCTTATCCTATTATCTGCAGAACATTCCAACTCAAAAATACAGTCCTTTACGCTGTTTCGTCTACTTTTAACACAAACATGTTTCCCTTGCAAGCTGAAGCCTCTGTGTACGTGCCTAAAGCAAACTTATTTGGGACACTATTCTTACCTTACTTACAACAACATGAAAATGTGCTTTGCGGGGTGCTATTTTCAGCACATAACCATGTCATTCAATGGCCAGGGACTTGGCGCTCTCATATTGAAATGCACATATTCATGCACCAAAATCTTTGCTATTAACATTCCACACTTACACAACGTTGTTTCAAAAAAAAAAAAAAAAAAAAAAAAAAGACCGGTGTATGCACACTAAAATTCACATTTCATGAATGTGAAGGACAGCTTTCAAGCACCAGGGATTTTTATATATCTATGACTACTGTTTGAATCTTCTGTTTGAACCTACTACTATGATTGCTATAACTGCCAACTGCGACACGGCATGTGTTTGTGAACTTTTAGCTTGGGGATTACCTAATTATGATTATGATCTTCAAGGTTCTTTATTTGCTCATCGAATCAACACATTCTCTATAAGTTGGGTACGAATCGACAAAGGGAAATTCACGAAATAATAAGTAAATCAATATCCTTTGAAGGCCGTAGACATTCTAATGTGACAACAAAAGAATCTGTTGATTCGTGGATCTCAATAAGCAAATATAGAATCTTGAAAATGATACTCATAGATTAGTAGCTTTAGTATTAGATTTCATCCACGTGAAAATTAATTAAAACTTATGCTTGATGTGAGACAGTTGTCAGTTGTAGGAATCGTAACAACCTGTTCAAACCAAAAATTTAAACAGTAGGTCACACAACCATTTGTACCACATGGACTACACTCTTTTCTCAGAGTGTATCAACTCTGAAATGCGAAAATAGCACGCATACTGACAATAGAGAATGGTTTTAGTTAGCAATTAGTCTTCAAAGATTTAACATCGACACCTTGAAGTGCCAGTCCGCACCAAAATAGTGAGCATCATGTAAGAATTGTCAGTGAGCTTGAGCATCTGTGTATATCTGTAGTGCATGCACCGCTTAACTGAATTTTTGATGTTTTCAAATGTTGTTATGGAATATCCAATAAACGCACTACAACAGGAGTACATATCAATGTTCAGCATATCACTCAGTTTTAATTCAAGTCATTGTAAACGTATCTGTTTTGGTATGATATTAGATCATGAATTCAACCCTGCTGTGATTTTTGAAAACCCTTGATATTGTGCAGTAAAGTGATACTATCGCCTACTTAGTGCTACAAGACGTGTGATTTACGCAAAATACTCAGACACGAATACTGTTACTGTGTTATCAAAAGATCACCACAGGCGACTTCCCAGGAACAATAAAGTTTTCATTGAAACAGAATCTAGTCAAACAGCAGCAAACCTTCGAGACTTTGATGTACAGTAGTTATGCTATATAGTACACACTCGACCAGAAATTGAGATGGCAGCCTTATTTTTATAACTTTTATTAAAATGTATGGAGCAATTTAACAGACTTAAGTGGAAATCTCCAAAGTTCACTGAAGAAAATGAAGCCACAGAACTATGTTTGAGTTTACCACACTATATGTAAGTTTAAAAATGTGTTTTATTTGACCATGCACATACATCTGTATATAAGTAAGTGTTTATAAAAATAAATAAAATGTATGTATGAGTTGTGTGTTCTTTTATCCGAACCTGCAAAACCCTATGCTAGCTAATGTAGTCATACAGTCTTCACGTGGATGAAACACCCACTTCACAAGGACTTTGTGGCAGCTGATAAGTCGAGGGACACTGAAGAAAAACAGAATAAGGAGAAGAACAGTTCATTGGTTGCAGACATTATACATTCGATAATAATTGTATGTCCATCAGATTGTGGGAGTTCAAATGTCCTCAGTTGCCAACTATTGCATCCAGATGTAACTCGCTTCTAACATGTATATGTATTTTCAGAAACGATAATCCAACCGAAATATAAACTACTGGAGGATATAATTTTCGGGCATTGATAATGTTACATACAAGCCTTTCACCAAAAGCAGTGATGTCCCACTGCCTCAAGGAGTACAACCAAATATGTTGTTTATATTTGATGACGTTGCAATGGAAAATAAAAATCAAATACAAAACTACTTCTGTATCAAATGGAGGTTGATGTCGTTTATCTGAGTCGGACATATTCTAGGATACCAAAACAGTTGGAGTTGGTAAAGGATAATGTGACCCTTATTATTGCTTTCCAATAAGATAATATAAATTTAAAAAAAGCATTTGTGTCCCACTGATCATACAATGACATTCAATGAATTTACAATTTTTTGTGGGGATTGTTGAAATTATACATAATGGAGCTTTCTGATCATTAATAAAACAAGGCAAATGAATAACAGCTGGCAGAAGACTTAAAAGATGATTGCTTTTACAGATAGTGGAGCAACGAGGTCATTTCACGATTGTACAACACGATCTCGACAAATTTTGACATATGTGCCCCACGATCAGGCTTCTACTGTAAGAGTGCAGCACATTTGTCTGTACATTGATGGGAAAATGAGTACTTAATTATAACGTGAAACGCCGTACCGATGGAAATGAAACACTCAATAAAATTATCAGGGACGCAAGTGGTCACTGTCAGATCATTTTGAGGTTAATCAATCAACTGAATGCAAAAATAAAATAAATGATAATGTATATAGTATGTTCAAAGTATGTCCAAAGTATGTTCAGTATATGTTTAGTATGTTCAAAGTATGTTCAGTATATTAAAAAAAAAAAACATGTCAACTAAACATAAAGTAATTGAATCACAAGGCTATCCAAGAGAAACTGCAATTGCTATGACTAGCACATTTGGAAACAAGGTCGACCACATACACTGAGGAATCTCTCGAACAACTCTCAAAGGCTAATACCTGCAAAGAAAATGCCACTGACGGTTTAATAAAACATCATAGCAGTAGTCAGACAGAACATATTGAGTAAGCAGAGAAAAACTGTATATGCTGAGTATAGAGGGTGTAAGCTTAACCAACAATGGAATACAGGTCAGTGACAGAGAATGAGAAAGACTCTCAGGTTTACTGAATCTAATAATATCAAAATCTTCAAAACTCAAGTACTCATCAAAAGGTATAGAATATATGGTCATATATTACATATGACTGATGAATATGAGAAAGCTGATGCAATAGGAACAAGTATCCCAAATAGTTCAAAACACAAAAAGTTGTTAAACCAGTGTTAGGGGGCTTTACGAACATTCAGAATACAAAAATTAACATTCAGTCTCTACTGTACATGTATTATGACTGCTCCAACAAAATAGTTGAATGATGACTGCTCGCAGCATCTAGCACAGCTGGGAATACAACTCACGTGAATCATTTTAGTAATTCGAGGGTTTCGAGAAAGATACATTGTTGAATGATGGAGACAGTAGTTCAAGATCTCCACAAGCCAGCAATAAGACATTCCCACATAGGAATGACACAATTGGAAGTTTGTTGGAAGTTTGGACTGCTTACGGCAAGCATATTTGGTAGATATGAGACATTATTCACTGGAATAGAATGGCTGCAAAACTATTTTAATGACCAGTGATATGTACTCAAAATTTGCTTGGGCCTTATCTGTCAGAACACAGACTAGGAAACCAGTTGCACAAGAGACTCATCAGTTGTTACATACAGGAATTAACTGCATACCACAGAACCTTAATATAGTTTATGGTGGAGAGTTTTGTAACTTCAAGTTGAAAATGGAGTGATACAGAAATGTGTGGAAACATCCTCCCTGTTGAAGGCAAGCATCATGAATAGCTTGAACAGAAAGACAAACGCTAAAATATGGATGTGTTCTAATATTCGAAGATCTTATAAATTGACTGATATCCCCTGCAAACCATTGACCAGTCTAATCCAGTGACACACTGAACAATAAAAATTAAACCAATTGAAGTTCATGATAATGAACTTCTAAATAGTGTGTTTATTAGAACGGTAGATTCATGCAAACAGAAATTTAAAAAAGATGATTTATTACGTATTGCAAAATAAAACTGCATTCAAGAAATCATACTACCAAACTGGTTAACAGAGATATGCGAAGATTCCAAGGCGCAACAAAAAACCCTAGAACTTAAATCTTAAGAAACACAACTGGCACTGAAATAGCTGTTTTTTATGCAGAAGTATTTAAGAGAAATACTGAGCTGGGTGTCTTTCTCACAGAAAATGTAATAAGGCTTCAGAAGATTCTGGACCCTGTTGAATGGCTTCAATTCCCTTCATCACACAACGCGTGGGTAGATGGCAATTATTTGCTACTTAACAAGGGACACAAACTTAAAACCATTAAGTAGCATAACAAGCACCATACGAAGTGCATCAGCAGGGATAGTCGTATTCTTGACAATAAAATGTAAAATTACTGAGGACCAGAAGTGAATCTTGTGAAACGACTTGCAAATGATGATAGGGCAATCAACATAGTCTTGAGAAGGATGAGAAATTAGCCAACCTGTTACATGACACAGGTTAGTAAGGGACCATGTCCTAGGATTCAATAATTATATAATTTTATCCAGAAAAAGATGGTACATTGAAGTAAAAAAGAAACAGAAAATGCACGTAAAATACAAAAGCCAAGAATTCACCACTTTCTTGTTAGGTGATGTATTCGCCGGCCGGTGTGGCAAGGCGGTTCTAGGCGCTTCAGTCTGGAACCGCGCGACCGCTACGGTCGCAGATTCGAATCCTGCCTCCGGCATGGATGTGTGTGATGTCCTTAGGTTAGTTAGGTTTACGTAGTTCTAAGGTCTAGGGGACGGATGACCTTAGATGTCAAGTCCAATAGTGCTCAGAGCCATTTAAACCATTTGCTGTATTCAAAGGCTACGTTAGAATGAAGCCATTTAGTATGGTCAAGTAAACATTTACCTCAGATGTGATAAAATAACAAGTAATGGTAATCAGATAACATCGATGTGAGCTTCATGGATAAAACTTGTCAACTAACAAACACACTATGCTCTTAAGTCAAAGTAACTTATGTACAGAGGGCACTATGTGAGAGCATAAGAAATGTGCAAATAATCTTGCTGACAGCTTTCACAAACAAAATTGTGCGTGATTAGGCCGAATAAAAACAAAGCCGTTAATACTATTACAGGCACAGCGAATAAATGTTCCTTCTCTAGTCGCATAGACTGTTGCTTCAAGGAGATGGTATGTAGTAGCCGCTAAAATTTTAGACTTTAATTAAAGCTCTAACGAAGTAAAAATAAAAACATGACATCTTAATCAATTCGTCGATAATCTAAATATCCAGGTCTGTAAAAGTGATATATGGTAGCGTGTTTTAGGAAAATAGGATCCTCAACATAGCCATGATCAAATTTTTTGGAATAAGTGTACTACATGAGGCTCGCAGACACCAGGCAGGTAGCACAGTTGCAAACACAACAAATTAAGATCTCGAGGATGTCGCACATTGGATCGAACTTGAGCTGACAGAGCTAAATAAATACGTGCAAGGAAGGATAATGACATAGGTCAGCATATTGCCATACTTGTTGATAAAGCAATGTGTGCAAATTGTTTTCAGGGCTCTCGGGTGTCCAGGCGGATGCGATGGTTGAAGTTCCACGATATTTCGGCGAATAACCTTTCCGCCATTATCAGGTGGTTCTGATGGAATGGTTTATCTGCTTTCTCTCTCACTCTCACACACACACCTTTTACTCCCCCTCCCCCCCCTTCCCGCCCCCCTTGGGGAAGTGTATAGAGGAGTTTATAGCCAGTTGGCTTTTACTCCAGAATGTATGTTCTGTGTGTGATTTTCTTTGATTGTTTTGGCTGTCCGTGTACTGCGGTGGTGTTCTGGAGGTGTCTTGTACTAGCATGAGGTTGGCGAGATGTTGGGTATTTTAAGGATTAAGGATTGGTAATAGGACTTGGAGATTTTGGGATTTTTCTCTTCGACTTAGTCGTCGAAGATCGTCATAGGGCGTTTGTGCACAGGTCATGTCATACCGACCTAAGGAGATATGGAAGAGCTCTCGTAGAAAGCCCTTGCCAGATCTTGAAATCCTCTCTTTGAGGAGGGGGAGTTCGGCGGCGACGTGCAGATCGTCGGTGGGGAATCCTATGGGTAGAAGCAGTGCTCTCCAGAGGACGCAGTTCTGCAGCCTCTGGAGTTTGTCGAGATGCTGCTTCGCCGCATATCCCCAGACAGGGCACGCATACTGCATTACTGGCCGTATAAGGGCCTGATTGATATTTACTCCTACAGAGCAGGGAAGGCAGCTGGTTGTGTTGAGGACTGGGTATAGGATGGACATTCTGGCACAGACC
Source organism: Schistocerca gregaria (assembly GCF_023897955.1). Lineage (NCBI taxonomy): Eukaryota > Metazoa > Arthropoda > Insecta > Orthoptera > Acrididae > Schistocerca > Schistocerca gregaria. Next base: position 438,226,004 of record NC_064931.1, on the reverse strand, counting down.
GTCCTGTGGACCTCGTCTATGTAGGGTTTCCATGTTAGTCTCGAGTCCGAGATACCTGGAGGATCTGCGCCAGGGGAGTCGGGATCCATTTTGGTGCAGGTGAAGGGGGAGGGGCGCTGAGGGGGTTCACGTCTCCCGAGTCTCCGGGTGATCAGCATAGCCTGTGTCTTTGCAGGGTTGGTGGTGATGTGCCAGCGATCGACCCAGGCTTCTGTGTTATCTAAAACCTTTGTAGCCTACGAATGACCAGTCCTTATTTCCATTAGGAGTGTAAAAGGCTGTGCGGTGTGCACCAGGGGCCTGTGGGAGTGTCCACAGTGTACAGACTGTACAAAACGGGCCCCAGGACCGATCCCTGGAGCAACCCAGCACGAATACGCCTTTTGGTAGAGGTGGCTGTTTCTACCTTGACAGAGAAAGTTCTGTTCATGATATAGCTTTGGATTAACCGGACTATGCTCCTGGGGAACCCCTGTGTGTATAACTTGTATAATAGCCCTACTGAGTCTAAGGCTTTGGCTACATCAAGTAGCACTATCCCGTAGTAGCCTCTGTGGTTGAAGTCCTCTGTGGCTGCTTCCACCAGTCTCGTCATCTGTTGTGGGGCAGGGTGCTTCTGTCGGAATCCGAATTGGAAACCCGGCAGAAGTCGCTCGTTGGTGATGTGGTCTCGCATGGGAATAAGCAGGAGGCGCTCATATACCTTCTGAGAGTTGGCAAGTGGCTAATCGGCCAGTAGTGCTGTGGGAATAAAGGGTCTTTCGCTGGTTTGTGTATCGCGACCACTTCAGCGTGTTTCCAGTAAGCTGGGAACTCACGGGTACGAGTAATCCAGCTGATGGGGTTCGCCAGGTGTTCTATAGCCGAGGGCGGGAGTTCTTTAACTAGCTGGTTGGTGACACTGTCGTGTCCTGGCACCTTTTTTGTAGGGAGGGACCTAATTACTTTTGCCACGTCTTCGGGGACGAAAAGTGGGGGTTCGACCTCTGGGTCCTCCTCGGAATTGAGGAAGACAGCCAGTTGACGACGGACTACCTCTTCGCGTTCGTTATCCGCTTGAAACTGCTTCTCAAAGATGTCGGCGAGGGCTTTGGCCTTTTCAGCATGGCTGTAGGCCAGATCCCGCTCTCCGTGCAGTAGCGGCATCCTAACGCGTCTTTTGGCGAATTACTTGGTTGCTTGCCACAGTGTGCGATCGTCTACTTAAGGGCTGTGAGGCGGTTTTGCCATTTAAGGTTCCTGCGCTCATTGAGCGCTACCTTCAGCTCTCTGTAGACGATTGAGCATCCTCCTGGTGGCCTGTCTTCCACTCTTTTGCCACTCTGTTCTTGTGTCGGATTTGTGCTGTTAGGTCTTTTAGCGCCTGTTCTACTGCCTCGGCAGTAGGTGGCGGAGCGCGGACGATATCAGAGGTGACAGTTTATCGGTATCGCTCCCAGTCTGTACGTTTGTAAGACGTCTGGTACCGTGTGAGTGCTACCCATTCTCCCACATCGACCTCTAGAATCGCTGGGTTGTGGTCGGAGGACATTATGTTGATTGTCCTTGCGGCCACAAACACCGCGATGCTCTTAGTGAGGGCTATGCCTAACACGTCGGGCCTATCACCATTTTTTTTTTAATGTGTGGGCTCGAGCGGTCCTCATGTTTTGAAGTGGTGCTTGCTCGCTAGTTGTTGGAGTTTGGCGACTGCTCTGGAGGTTACTCTTGAGTTCCAGTCCGGGTGTTTGGCAATGAAGTCGTCTCCTATTATGAGTTTCCCTTCAATTTGTCCTAGAGCAGCTATGTCTCCCTCGTGTACCTCGTCTTAAATGGTTCAAATGGCTCTGAGCACTATGCGACTTAACTTCTGAGGTCATCAGTCACCTAGAACTTAGAACTAATTAAACCTAACTAACCTAAGGACATCACACACAGCCATGCCCGAGGCAGGATTCGAACCAGCGACCGTAGCGGTCGCTAGGCTCCAGACCGAAGCGCCTAGAACCGCACGGCCACTCCATCCGGCTATCTCGTCTTACTTCCACCGCCTGTGCTTCGCTTTTATTGGTAGCTGGTAAGAATACGTGGTGGTGGGGGATCACTGTTTCTATGTATATGGCCACTACTCCGCCTTTGGTTGGCTTGTCTTTACGGTAGCTAACGTAGTTGCGAACTGTCGCTTTTATTCCCGGTTTTAGGAGGGTTTCCCCCATCATGCATATGTCGGTAGAGAACTCCTTCATTAGTTCTCTGAACTCGATCTCTTGATTAACAATGCCGTCTGCGTTAAAGATGCACATTGTCGGCCCTTGGATATTTGGTCGTCTATCCATTATGGGGTTTTGAAACTACTGAAGGGCAACGAGGATCTGAGTTTTCTGCTTCTGGGCCTCCCTGAATATCTTCATCATTTCTATGACGAGGTGCATAGTCTGGAGCGTAATGCCTAACAACTGATCCTAGGGGAATGGCCGAGCTGTCTTGGTGGACCTGGTAGTTGTGTTTTTCCCGGTGTTCTTCTTGCGTGTTTGTCTGGTGTTGTGGTGACTGGGCTTACGTCGATTTCTTGACGTTTTCGTGGCTCTTTGGTGGAGAGACCACTTCCACAAGTGTTTCCATTGGTGTGTCAGGCTTTGGTTTTACCCAAGTTTTGTCTGTGTGTGTTGTCCTCTTTTGTCTCTCTGTGTGGTTTGATGGGGTGGTGGTGACTTGTTTTCGTGAGTGGCGGGCGGCCGTCGCACGCTTTGCCTTCTGTGTGTGTCTGTCTGCTCATTGTCGGTGCTATTTATGTCCGTCAGTCGCGCTTCGATTCCCTGCGCCGACGGTCCGAATTCGGCCGTCGACAATCCGTTTGCTGGCGCCGACCCAGGTCCGCGCCATCCACGGCGTACCGCCGGTTGGTGGAAGATGCAAAATCCCGTGGATTGTCCCCGGCGGCCGTCGTGGAAAGATCTTGTGTTCGCTTGAGGCGTGACTCCTTGATGCAGATAATTAAGGATTTCCATGCCTTGCTCAGTTGAAAACCTGTGTCTCGTTTTATGAAATTGTCCATTACGCGAATTTCCATGGCCTCCTAGAAGATGCTGTCCCAGTAGAAGTTGGTTGGGGCCAGAATCTTGGTCTCTTCGTATTTCGCGTTGTATCCAGTTTCCAAGCAGTGTTATGCCAGTGCCGATTTGTTGAGCTGGCCTAGGCGGGTGTGGCGTTGGTGTTCTTTGCAGTGGTCTTCGACTGTTCGGATCGTTCGACCGATGTAGGATTTGCCGCAACTGCATGGAATATTATATTCGCCCGCTTTCTTGAGGCCAAATCCGTCTGTCACTGTTCCCAGTAAGGCGCGTGTCTTGGACTGTGGTCGGTAGACAGTATCAATTTATTAGAGTTATTTTAGCAGTCTCCCAATTTTTGACGCCACGTTTCCCGCATACGGTAGAAAGCCAAGGCCTGGTTCCTCATCTTTACACTGTTGTTCATCTGGGCTTCTGTTGTGTTTCCGTCGTCTGAAGGCTATCTGGATCTGTCGGTTGCTGTACCCGTTCTTGCGGAACATTTTCTAGGTGTTTAAGTTCTTTGTGTAGATTTTGTTCATCCGATATCGAGTATGCCCTGTGAACCAGTGTGTTGAGCATCCTCTTGAGTTGTGTAGGATGGTGACAACTCGAGGCATGTAAATACAACCTAGCGTCCTACCACTAGTTTGAACATTTAGTGGAAATGTTCCATCTGTAATTACAGCACTTGCAGGTCTTTCAGCAATTGGCTCTTTAGAGGGTAGCACTAGAACCGTGAAAATGCGGAAAACGGTCAACAGCAGCTTCTAGAAGCGAAGAGACGTAATAGGCTTATGGAATTTGTGACTATTGGGGTTGTCTGTGTTTAAAACCGCACAAGAAAATTTTTGAACCGTTCTTAAAAATAGGTACTATCTGTACTGTCAGACAGACCACTTACAAAAATCGACCGGCTTCAATTCGTGTAAAATTCTTCATCCCAAGATTTCGTGGAGTGTTTATCTGAAATGCACTATCCAAGACTATATGAAAATATACTGGATGTGGAATTGCAAATTTAGGCTTTGAGTCGGGACTTGGATCTTACTAAGTGACACATGCTACAAAAAGGAATCGAAATAGTGTCTGCTACTTTGACTTACAGATATTAGATGAAATACGCTGCTACTTTACTGGGAATCATGCACTCCAAATTTATCAATGCTACCAAAAGTTCGGTACGTACCTCTGTGGACATCTGTGTGTCATCTTCATTCTAAGAGCTACAAAGTAGATATCAGTTCATCATTTGAGCTTCAGGAAGGATGTCATACACTTTGAATTTAGAAGAGTAATCGTTGATACTAGGTGCAAATTACTTTCAATCAATCGAATTTAATAATAGGCTTGAGTATTGCGCCGGTAGGGTTAGAAGCATACAACACTATTCTTGAAACGTCCCCTTGGAAAAATTTATACACGACTGTGCTTAAACTGAAACACAATATTTTTTAGCGCAACACAATCTGACTTTCAAAAATCCCTACGAAAGAATGGCCCTGAGTAACATTAACCTATACGTTCCACAAATCACTTACCTCACAAAAATCTTCGTTACTCAAGCTACTGCAATACAGCGAGCACCACTACTGCCAGCTAAATAAAATATTCAAACTACTGAAGGCACTAACTACTGACAAGCATAGTTAGCAAATGAAAGATTTTAATACAGAACAGACAATGTATTTACCTTAATATTCATAATATATAAATCAGTTCGTGACACCAATTCTTACAAATTTCAAAACTCCGCCATCTCTCTCCCCACGTCCACCACTGCTGGCGGCTCACCTCCAACTGCCCAACGCTACGCGCTGTTAGCATCCAGCTGCCGCTGCCCAACACTACAATGGCGAGTATTACAACAATGCCAACCAGCCACAGACTGCACACGGCACAGCCAGTGATTTTCAAACAGAGCGCTACGTGGCGGCGGCGTTACCAATAAGAAAACCTAAACAGCCTACTTACATAGCCCCATGCTCCCCACAAAAAATTTTTACAAATTGTTTTGGGCAGTGGCCAATAATGATTTGATAAAATTTTTCATAATTACTATAACAAATATATCAAATGCACACACTGATTGATACAATGTTGGTCAAAAGCTAAAATTCTCTCACAGTCCATAAAGACAGTCCTGATCGTTCATCATAGTAAAATTGCAGTGTTTTTTTCAAAGTCTGAGCAATAAAAGAAATTGCACTTGGAAGTAGTGGATTTCTAAGCAGTCTTGAAGAAGTAGTGTTGTCCTTCCAACAAAAGACAGTGCTGACTCTTGACATGCAGACAGCTAATGGGCCACAGCAGAGTCAGTCGACGTTGAAGACTATCGGTAGGTAGGTCATCACAGAGCAGACCCACTGTAGTCCTGGTAGAGATTACGGTATTGGTGGGCCACCAGAGGTGCAGACCCATTGCAGTCCTTGTAGAAATAATGGTATTGGTGGGTCATCAAAGGTGTAGACCCACTGTAGTCCTTGGAGAGATGACCAGCAGCCATCTGTTTGACTGTGCAGGCGCACAATCACCATTGAAGAGTCTTGCGGATAATATAGCAAGTCCATAACCACCACTTGTGCACTCACAAAAATTGTTTTTGAAATGTCCTTACAACCAGCAATGCTGTTATCCAGTCCCTTACTGAATTATGAACACACGTGCAAACACTATCAGTCCCTACTTCTCACATATTGTCCATATACAATGACCAACAGAAACGTGTGCAGTGGAATGTAATTTACAAGTTACTTAATTTGATGAACTGGTGTCAATTACAATTTTATAACATGAAAATACAATAACAAAGGTACAAAATACATCTTTAAATAACATAACAATACAGAGAACATTTGCAGTAGTACAGGCTTTACAAAAGAATCGAAATAGCAAATACATCAGTGTTACAAAAATTACGACATAAGTACATACATAAAAGATCAGAAAAATTTTTGAAACATCACTTTCACACATGAGCATTAGAACAAAACAGAATAAATTATGTGTAAACATGTTTACGAAAGTAAATAACATGTTATTAGTGCAAGTTATATTTGAGGATAACAGTATTCCTCATCATAGTGAATGTAGCTTAGTATTAGAAGAGAAAAAATTCTATGAAACAGTACACAGAGACAGGAAGAAAATAAATACACAAGGGTACACAAACACATAGTGGGATAACACAAAAGGAAAGGACAGGGTTTGTTTTCAGTGTAACATTTGGTACTGCAGTCCAACCCAATACGTCATTCTGTAGATCTTAGTCTTATCTCAACATTTGTTTCCACCAAAAATATCCTATCCAAGCATGCTTTCTGTATTTTGTTCACATCCTCTTTCAAAAATAGTTTTTCTCCACTGTACACTACTTTTTTGGCAAAACCATTTTCTTATAGCTTCTCAATGCTTCTCTTCCAATTCATCATAGTTAGTTTCTTATATAGTCTACCCCCTCTTAAGCTAACTTAAATCTGCTGAGCTCAGATGCTTAACTAAGGGACGAGGCAATGCAGCGGCAAAAAACAATTAATACAAGCAGCAATGACAAAAAAATGCAAGTAAGCATAGCGAGCAGCAATAAATGTAATAATTTATATCTAAATATGACAAAGCTGAAGCAGAAAAAATATTACAGTAAAAATGTTTAATACCTATGTCACATCTTAACACTAGAACATACGCTAGCAGATAAATTACCAAATCGTAAAAAAAATATTTGTGCAGTTCCTGTGAAGGGAAATGTCCATTTATGTTCCCTCGTTTTCTTAGAAGTAGATCATAATTTATTTTCTTTTACTGGATCTGTAGGCATAGAATAACTATATTAGTACATCTATTAAACTTTATTTTACCCAATGCTGCAGTGCAGCTAGAAACTAGATATTAAACAAAATGAGTAAATAAATATATAAAGCAATCCATATGGCATTTCTCTCAATAGCCGTGTAATGTTTCTCATCGTTTCATTAGGCAATTTAGTAAATATCATAAATTAAGAGCTCCACGGTATAATCATATGTTTTCAAGTTTGAGCGTGTCGTATTTGCGATGCTTTCTACAAAGGAATGAATGTCAATAGCGAGGATAATGGCCTCTTTTTTTTTCTTTTTTTTTTTTACCTGTGTCTCTGAAAGGCACACACTAATGGCTTTCTTTTTGTCAGGTGGTTGTCGCGCAGCTGGGTGCCCACGACGCATTACGTGCAGGTGGTCACTTAACTGTCTTATCGAAATATTTACGACACCAGTTTCCGCTACAGTGGCAGTCTCATATAAAAAAATTCACAGTTCAAGAATTTGCGTTACACATTAGTAGAAACAAAATCCTATTGATATAACAGTGTCCAAAAATTTTCGTCGGCATTGTAATACATTCACGCATTTACATACATTTCATAACTCTTAAAGTACGATTCTTGGTTTCCAACAAACTTTTTCACAAACCAGAGTCCCTAACCACTACTCATTATTCCTTACCTTATTACACATATGTATATTCGTCGACACTTCTTCAATATGTCATCATAACAGATACGTAGCATAACCAAATAACTCATAGCATCAGCTTAAGCATACTTCAGCAGCATAATTCACATCGTCGTCGTAATAATAACATCATAACACCACAGTCAAATTCTCAAAATCTCCGTAGCTTCCTCCAATAATTTCAAAACCTTAAAAAAATTCTCTGCTCATGTCAAAAGTGTCATCTACCTCAAACGTACTTTAAAAATCATGATCCCATACCAAATACGTCATTCAAAGCTCTCATAGTATCACAATGGTTCTGGAAAAATATGAACAGTTCACAAAGTACAGAAAAGAATACAATTTCGTAAGTGTGAAGTTATCCAACTGTGTAATTACGTAAACATCTGTCACTGATGTAGTGTAATAAATGTTTGTTTCTCTCAGTTAAATGATCAGATAGCTGTGTAATTTGTGTGTTAGAAAAATATGGTACCGTTGTGTAGAGTTGTATAAGCAAATACCATATTAGCTAGGGCTCCTTGTGCTTGCCATACACATGGTACACAAAGTAAGCGTGTACCCCCCTGAGGATTAATGTCATTATATCCTCAGATGTTACAGATTACAGCAATGGAATGAAATGTATCACAGAAAACCTTTGTATCATTGTACTTCAAATATCTTAAAAAATAAATGTTTTAAGTACAAAATTAATCACTCAAATACGTGTACTGTAGCGATAAACTGTGCGTCTTGTTGCAAGATAATTATGTGGAAGTGTCGTAGTTATCGTCCTCTGTAAGCGAAGTTCTACTGAAGTCAATGTACTTACCTCGTAATAAAGGAAGTGAATTGCTTTGCGTATAAATATCTTAGTTATTACGCTTATTGCCGTGATGAAGACAGTACTATGCTGTAACGTATTGCTGTGCTATGGAAAAGGCTGTCTAATTGTAGCTATACCACAAAAGTTACCACTAAAACATGTTTTACTTTCCAGAAAAATTCAGAAAAACTGTGCTGATATAAAACAGATAAACTGCAAAAGCAACATTGTAAATTGTCACTCATTAGTAGCGTCGTGATAAAATCGTGTAGCTGTCACATAAGCTAACCACTGTGTCATCTGGTATCTCACAGAAAGTACTTTAAATCCAGAATGTATTTTCAAGTAAATCAAAATGTTGCATTAAAATCTCATTAGCAATACTGGTAAATGTTCTAAGTATGTAAGCCTTATAGTCGTTACGTAATCGTGCAACTAACAAGCAAGAATGTACACACAAAATAACACAGTGACGTCTGTTCACTATAACAATGCACTCGTAAATACTGTCTAAATATGTTCCGTAGGTTCTAGACTGGATAATAAACTTCAAACATTGTTGCATGTTAACAGTTTCTCAGTGTGACAAAGCATACTAGAAATGTGAAGTGAAATGTTTTATGGCAAAGACAAAGTTAAAAAGCAGATTATCTTTCAATAAACGGTTTTACATGTGAAATGTGGTGTAAACCTTTACTCTTCCTAGTACGCAGAGTTTCAACTTCAACGCAATTATCATGTGGTATATGTCGGATTCTGTAAGGTCCATTGTAAACTAGAAAGAATTTGTGACTCAAGTGTTTCTTCTTATGTGACAATGGATGAGCCTTAATGAGAACTTTCTGACCAATATATAATTTCTTTGCATTTGCTTTACCATGTAATTTTTTTCTTTTGTCTGCAGCAGAATTTATATTTTTAATAGCCAAATCAATTATGTCTTTGTGTCGAAGTTTACGTGTATTCGGAAAAGGTACAAGCTCTCTGATTCTGTTTGGTGGTTCTTTATTCTTCAGTACAAGAACAGGTGGTAAAGCAGTGGAGTCATGAGGCATTTCATTCAGCACGTTTTGAAATAAGTGTAAATATCTGTCCCAATGCTGATGCTTTCTGTGACAATAAAGTCTGCAAAGCTTATTGATTTCTTTCATAATCCGTTCAGACGGGTTACAATGTGGTGAGTACAATGAAATAAAAACAGATTTGATTTTATGGTTACGAAGCATGCGTGACCAAACAGCAGATCTGAATTGCGGTCCGTTATCTGAAATTACTTTACTAACGTGTCCAACTTCACGTAAGAAATTTCTAACAAAGGCGTTGGATACAGACCGTCCAGTGGCTTTACGTAACGGAGTGAAAGAAACAAATTTTGAAGTAAGTTCAACAGCGACTAGAACGTACGAAAGTCCATTAGATGTGCTGACAAGCGGTCCCAAGAGATCAACAGCAGCAAATTCTTTTAATTTAGAAGGAATGATAGGAAACAATGGAGCACGATGAGAGACAGTAGATGGTTTCGCCTTTTGACAAAGTTTACAAATAGACAAGACTCTTCGAATTCTAAGTCGTTCGAAGAATATGATAACATTTTCGTGGACCAAAATGTGCATAGCTGAAATGAATGTACCAAATGAGCTTATTAACAAAATCGTCTGGAATGCAAAGTACCCATAGCTTGTCATCAACAGTGCATCGTTTGAACAGTATGTTGTTTCTAACCAGATAATAATGCCGAATCTGTGTGTGTGTCTTTTCATGCCATTTACATTTGATGTCTTTCCAAATCGGATCTTTATCTTGTTCATGAGCAATGTCCTTTAAAGATGTGGTGATGAAGTTTTCAAAGGCGACTTTCTGAATGTAAAGAATACTGAAATTTCTCTCGAGGTTACTTTCTGTGTTACTTTTCTCAAGCCCAGCCGGTGCGCGTGACAGTGCGTCCGCAACGATGTTCTCCTTGCCTGGAATGTAGACTATTGTGAAGTGGAATTCTTGCAGAAACAATGCCCAACGTTTTAACCTGTCACGATTTAATTTTGAAGACATAAGAAATTGTAATGCACGATGGTCACTGTATACTTTAACGTGCTTACCATAAAGAAAGAAACGGAATTTGTTAAATGCCCAAACGATAGCTGAAGCTTCTAATTCAGTAACAGAATAATTTTTTTCAGATTTTGTTAGCACTCGGCTAGCAAAAGCAATGATTTTATGAACAGTAATGTCATTTTCTGTGGCTTCTTGAAATAAATGGGCACCAAGACCGACTTTAGAAGAATCCGTGCTAAGGCAAAAATCTTGTGAGAGATCTGGATGAGCTAGTATTGGCGCGTTAAGTAACGATTCTTTCAAAGAATTGAATTCCAACTGTGCTTGGTCGTCCCAGTTCCAAATAGTATTTTTTCCAGTGAGAGAACAAAGTTTTGGTGTAACTAGAATTTGCATATTCAGAAAACGACGGTAAAAATTTACGAGACCTAGGAAACTGCGGACTTTTTTTTTGTGGATGGAACTGGAATGGCTCTGATTGCTTCAAACTTTTCAGGATCCGGCTGGATGCCTTCAGAAGAAATAATATGTCCCAAAAGCTTCACTTTTGTCCTACCGAATTCAGACTTTTCCAAGTTAACTGTAATTCCAGATTCTGCAAAAATATGTAACACGCTGTTGAGGATGCGATTATGTTGTTCCCATGAGGCTTCTGCTATCAGAATATCGTCCACATATAAGGTGATGTGACGTTTTAAGAGCTCAGGTAATATGGAATTTAGCCCGCGAATGAATGCTGCCGAGGAAATGTTCAAACCAAAAGGAAGTTTCCGAAACTGATTACAAACGCCGAAACAAAGGAAAGCTGTGTATTTTCTACATTCTGGATTAAGTTCAATCTGATAAAAGCTGGATCTGAGATCAATGGAAGACAACACTTTTACACCATTAAAATTTTGAAGAAGTTCTTCCAACGTTTGCGGCCTGTCTGTTTCAGGAATAATGATAGTATTGATTTGTCTCGAATCTAAGACAAGCCTGATCGATCCATTTTTCTTCTCAACAACATGTAATGGATTGTTGTATGAGCTTACTGCAGGCTCAATAATGCCCTCGTCAAGCATAGATTGTATTTCTGTTCTAACACGGTCCCTATAATGTGCTGGAATTACGTATGGTCTAACACAAAATTTTGTATGCTCACGAACACGAAATTGGTATTGAAATCCCTTGATTGTTCCTGTTCTGTGATTAAAAACTGTGGAATGCGCTTGTAAAATCTGAAAAAGGTCCTGCCTATCAGTGTCATTACAATTCTCAATTGTTTGAATTTTATTCTGAATTAACTCACTAGTTTCAAATGTGCCGTCGATATCATCCCTGTCAGTACTTGCAGAGCGACTGTTAGTGTCTAGTTCCGTAGAAAATTCCGAACTGTTGTCTAACAGAAGGTAAAGCCGATTAATTTTCTCGTCATGGTTTGAGAGCCAATCTTCAAATTTCAAAGCTATTGACTTACCTTCTTTCTCTAAACTTATTTCAGCATCGTGAAAGTTTAAGATTGCTTTGTTTTCATTCAAAAAGTCTACTCCCAGTATAATTTCCGTCGACAATAATGGAACAATAAGAAAATTCATAGAGAATCTGTGGCTTTGACAAAAGAATTCTAAGTTGGTTTGTTGGCGTACATCTACACTTTTTCCAATGACTGCACCTTGTAATTTAATCTTGCGTAACGGAAGTGTGGGGCAATCTTTCGATTTGCTGCATTTACTAAAAGCTGTTTCACTAATTACTGAAATGGGACTGCCTGAGTCAAGTACTGCCGTAAATTTTACGTCATTTACTGTAATGTGAATCACAGGATATGCAATGTTGTTATGTTTTACGTCCTGTTCCTGGAGTAAGATGTCTCAAATGTCTTCCATTTTTACGTAATTACTAGCTACGGCAGCTGCGTCGTCAGTTTCATGCGTACGTTTTGTGGCTGCCAGCGGTGTGAGTCATGGCCTATTGTGTCTTTGTTGGCGCGAGTCGTTAATGGGATTTGGAGACCTAACTTCTACAAATTCACCTTGTCGAGAGGGCCCTGCTCTGTTTGAATCCCGCCAGTTCTGCTGCAATTCAGGTCTGTCATTACGATCATATCGTGTGTCGTCATGTCGGTAGATTCCATAGTTTCTTTCTTGTCGGTCACGTGGTGGAGAATTTCTCCCTGAATCGTAACTGCGCGCTGGACCGTTGCGTCTTAAGTTATTCCGTCTCCCTTGATAATAATTATTTTGGTTTCCATATTGTATGTTTCTCTGATTGTCTCTCTGATAGTCATTACCGCGGAGAGGTGATCTTTCCCTGTAATAATTACTACTCTGCCAACGGTTGTCATACGGGTGGTGTCTGTTTTGGTCACGATTTACGTTGTACGAATAGCCTTGTCGTGTATTATTTCTGTCATCGCGGAATTGTGACAGGTGTGACCTGTAATTGTTGTGCTCCTGCTTTCGCGTTCCGCGATTGTCAGTGTCAATTTCCAGTTCTTGTAACAGTCCCTGAAAAGCTTCAATGTCGTCTTTGCATCGTCCTGCTAAAATAATCTGTCGTAAATTGTCAGGTAATTTGATTAAGCAAATGCGGATGAGTTCTGAGGGGCTGTATGGGTTTGAAAGATACTGATTCTTTTGTAACATGTCTTCAAAATATTTGACAAGACTGGAAAATTCAGATTGCTCGAAATGTTTCATCATTATGATGCTATGTTTTACTCGGTCTTGTGTAGCTTGAGACCAATATGCTGAGAGGAAGGCATGATAAAATTCTCCTTCACTATGACAATCGTGAATGACCGATCGCATTCTTACAGCTGGTTCATTCTCCAAGTAGCCACACATAAATTCTAATCTGTGCTCTAATGACCAGTTGGGAGGAAAACAATGAGAGAATTGATGGAGCCACGCTTGTGGATGAATGTCGTTGCCAGAATTCTTAAATGTTTTGAATTTACGTGCAGTAATGAACAGCTTATAGTCAAAATCATCGTGTCGGCGGGTAGCATATCGTTCATTGTTACGTCGTGTCGGCAGTTCCATCTCAAAATTCGGTGCACCTTGCCAATTTCTTTCACAATTTCCGAAATGCCCTGTGTTATTATTTTGTGGCTTTTCCGTATTTATAAGTCCCTCTTTCCGTGTTGGAGCGCGACTGTCCTCTGAAATACGTAATTCTTGTATTACCTGTGTCAGCTGATCTTGCACTTCCCGGATTTCACTTTGGTGTTGTGTATTAATTTGATTCCGATTTTGTTTGAATTTCATAATTTGTTCGCACCCTTCTGTATCATTCAGATCATCATCTACCTTTGTAGATAAGTTAGTGAACTGATCTGAAAGTTCGGCTACTTTCTCCGATAGTGAACACATTTCCTCAGTGTGTTTTTCTGAACCAAGTTTCAGAGTGTCCATTTGTGATGAAATCGAATCTACTGTGACCTTTAAGTTTTCCTGAGTTCTTGCAAGTTGCGTAACCGAATCGGTGGATGCAACTGAGTCCATTTTAGCTTGCAAGGTGTCGTGATTTTCACGAACAATAGTTTGCAGTTCTTTTATGGCTGCTTCATGATTCTGTAATGCATTTTCATGCCGCGAAAAAATAGGTTGAAAATGCTCACAAATTTGTGTTTTAACGTCATTACAGATTTTTTGGCATTTAGATTCAATGTTATGTAACTCAGTAGTTAAATCTTCACGTGTTTGTTCAAGTGTGGTGTCTAACTTTCGAAGATTTTGTTCCATTGTGTCTAACTTTTGAAGCTTTTTCTGTGTTTGTCTCTGATTTTATTCCATTGTGTCTAACTTTTGAAGCTTTTGTTGTGTTTGTCTCTGATTTTGTTCCATTGTGTCTAACTTTTGAAGCTTTTGCTGTGTTTGTCTCTGATTTTGTTCCAAGATGTCTATCTTTTGAAGCTTTTGTTGTGTTTGTCTCTGATTTTGTTCCATTGTGTCTAACGTTTGAAGATTTTGTTCCATTGTGTCTAACTTTAGAAGATTTTGTCCCATTTGTTTCTGATTTTGTTCAAGCGTTGTGTCTAACTTTTGTAGCCTTTGTCCCATTTGTTGCATTAACTGTAATAACAGTGCACTGGTGTCTGAAACATGTTCCTCAGTGCTATTCGGCAATGCATTTGAACCGGCAATATTCGCAGTTTGAAAAACAGAAAATGTGTCTTGACTTATTTGAGAAAACGGTGAGGACGCAAAATCTGATTCTACAGTATTTGCAAGATTGTGTCCTGTCATTTCGGAATCCTGAGGCGAGCAGTTGCCGACAGATCGATCGATAATGCTTCCCTGTTCACTAATTGTTTCACTGCCTACACCATTATTTGCAACTCGCTCCATTTCCCTATGCGCTATTACCAAATTACTACTTTGAACATTAGTGAATTCATTACATGGTGACGTTAACACACTGCTTTCGTCTTCACTGTCATTTCTCAGTTTACTTTGGAGCCTAGTGTTACGATTTCACACGCCATTATTGTCACAATTTTTCATACGACAACACAGAAAAACACAATTTGAAGAACAAAAATAAAAGAACACATTAACATAGCACTGAAAATAATATCTAATTAATTGCAAGCGCAGCTGCGAAATACTTCGTGCAAAACTACATACATGCCACAACTATTTTACTGTACAACAATGAAAGACTGCAACTACAGAGGAAATTCTCTCTACAATTACGCGCTAGCAATAAACAAAAGCTACACTAATTACACAAACTACAAGGAAAAAAATCAGAAGATTCCAGTGAGGTATCCTTGGCTAAGGGTCGACATATGAAACGTCCCCTTGGAAAAATTTATACACGACTGTGCTTAAACTGAAACACAATATTTTTTAGCGCAACACAATCTGACTTTCAAAAATCCCTACGAAAGAATGGCCCTGAGTAACATTAACCTATACGTTTCACAAATCACTTACCTCACAAAAATCTTCGTTACTCAAGCTACTGCAATACAGCGAGCACCACTACTGCCAGCTAAATAAAATATTCAAACTACTGAAGGCACTAACTACTGACAAGCATAGTTAGCAAATGAAAGATTTTAATACAGAACAGACAATGTATTTACCTTAATATTCATAATATATAAATCAGTTCGTGACACCAATTCTTACAAATTTCAAAACTCCGCCATCTCTCTCCCCACGTCCACCACTGCTGGCGGCTCACCTCCAACTGCCCAACGCTACGCGCTGTTAGCATCCAGCTGCCGCTGCCCAACACTACAATGGCGAGTATTACAATGCCAACCAGCCACAGACTGCACACGGCACAGCCAGTGATTTTCAAACAGAGCGCTACGTGGCGGCGGCGTTACCAATAAGAAAACCTAAACAGCCTACTTACATTCTGAGTGTCACAGTATCATCCTGCAGTCTACATCTAGGGAGTGGTACAGTTGTGCCATTACCCCGTAGTGCATATGGCACTGATGATTTGTAAATAAACAGGGTGTCGGTTTAACTTGAGACAATTAGTTATCTCGAAAATACACATCGCACGAGAAAATGTTAACTTTACTAAAGGGGACAGCTGTCTGTGCTACAACAGACCACCTACTAACCTCCCCTCCTGCGTGGTCGGGGTCAGCTTTGTATTTTCAATTGGGGAAAAAAAAATGGTTCAAATAGCTCTGAGCACTATGAGACTGGTCATAATTCCCCTAGAACTTAGAACTACTTAAACCTAACTAACCTAAGGACATCACACAAAACCAAGTCATCACTAGGCAGAGAAAATCCCTGACCCCGCCGGGAATCGAACCCGGGAACCCGGGCGTGGCAATTGGGAACCCTCATCTTTATTGCATATTCAGATTATAAGCCAGAAAATACGTACGGTTTACTCAAACCATTGTTTCCCATTAGTGAGAGATGGCGCTGTAATCGACAAACATCAAGTGTGCTATTTTTGCAATTAAGAACCACAGTATTTGATTCTATATTTCATTTGCCATGTAAATATAAATCTTTGTGTTCTCAACGGTTGATATTTATCTTTGAAATGTTCTTTAGTGTTGCAAACTTGATTGTACAGTACAATACGGTTAGCCGTTTCAGTGTTTGGTTAGAAACTACTTTTAGCAAGTTCCAGGAATAATGATGTGGATGAAATATTTTTATGTTCCCATTGAGATGCCTGATGTGTGTGCGCGCGCGTGTGTGCGCGCGTGTGTGCTGCGCGCGAGAGTGTGTGCGCGAGTGTGTGTGCGCGCTCGCGTGTGTGTGCGCGCGTGCGTGTGCGCGCGTGCGTGTGTGCGCGTGCGTGTGCGCGCGTGTGTGAGCGCGCGTGTGTGCGTGCGCGCGCGCTTGTGTGTGTGCGCGCGTGTGTGTGCGCGTGTGTGTGTGCGCGAGTGTGTGTGCGCGTGTGTGTGTGCGCGTGTGTGTGTGTGTGTGCGCGTGTGTGTGTGTGCGCGTGTGTGTGTGCGCGTGTGTGTGTGCGCGTGTGTGTGTGTGTGGCCCTAAAATTAGTATTTGGCGCATCTTCGGGCGGCTGGCATCGAATTTCTAGCTGTTTCTCGCCTGCAGCATAGGACTGAACTTCAGCCAAGCTCTAAGCCATTAGATGTGAAAAATGAATAATAAGTGTTGTGGACTGCATACACTTATCTTGGATTGGTATGGTGTTCGTTTTGCTTCTTGAAACTTTGGACAACCGCAGACGTATGTGGCATGTACTGTATGTTGCTAATACTGACTAAGACCCTGCATAATGGGGAAATTCCACTGGAAATTGATAAGGTGAATCAAATCATTTTCATAATTGACTTACTGGCAGAACTACAAATGACTGCAAGATTGATTTCTGTTGCTTCACCTTTTTCCTCAATTCTTTACAAAGCTACTTTGCAAGGTAATAGTGGAATCTGGATATAAATGAAGAAATGCTTTCTAGCAATAAAAATTCCAATTTATTGTTAACATGAAAATAATTTTGTAGATAGTGCAGTCATCACCTGTGTAGAGGTGGTAAGTAGAAGAAAATCAGAACGAATGTTCTATAGTCCAAAACATTATATGAAGATACAACGAACTTTTGATGTTACTTATGTTTCCTGCTTAAAATTCACAACATTTTGATCCCATTTCTATACAGACTTTGCGCAGTAATGAATCCGCAGAGTACGAAAAAGAGTAAGCTATGCTAACACCCCATTGCAAAAAAATTGTTCAAATGGCTCTGAGCACTATGGGACTTAACATCTATGGTCATCAGTCCCCTAGAACTTAGAACTACTTAAACCTACCTAACCTAAGGACATCACACAACACCCAGCCATCACGAGACAGAGAAAAGCCCTGACCCCGCCGGGAATCGAACCCGGGAACCCGGACGTGGGAAGCGAGAACGCTACCGCACGACCACGAGATGCGGGTACCCCATTGCAAAAATGAACGAACAGCGAATGTGTTATGGCACTGTAAATTGTCTATAAATCATTATGTAAAAGCTGAGCTGAACTATTCCACTGTGACAGTGGCAGGGAGTGCAGTAGAAACTAGCACTATGGGCTTTGTATTGCTTGCACTCTGCCACAAGCACGGTCTCATAGGCTCAGACCTGAACTGAATAAATTTAAAATTTGTAGTCTTGTTCAGTTACTACTAGCCTTCTGACATAGTAAACATGGGTACAAATCGCTACATAAAACATGCGTCCTTGCACCGATTGGCATATTAATTGTGATGCCGCTACTTGATTCACTGCGCGGCGGATATGTTAATCTCTGGTGGCTGAGTGCCAGGTAGTAATTTATATGACGAGCTTCTAGGAAGATATTCTACACTGATAGGCGAATGTCGCATAGAACCATGTCTCTCCTTATTCCTAGGGCCCTGGTGTTTCCTAGTGCAATATTCAGTTGGATCTCTGTACGCAAATGAAGTGTAAATATTGAGTTGTTACAAGAGACTCGGATCGTGTTTGGGAAACTAAAACTATATTCAGATCCATCGTACTAACATCGTCTTCCTGAAAAATCACTGTAGCTTTTTCTAATTTTGTTTCCTTCTAGATTGCAATATGGAATATGGTCAGCATGCCGATCTATGGGTCGAGCATATCCATTATCGATAATGGTGTTCCTAACTCTCTTTCAAAATAACTCATCCGTTGGCCCTATGAGATAGCGTCAAACCCGTTCTGTTTCTCATATTAATGGCGAATCTTTGAGTGTAGCCGGGATCAACGCGGCTCCTTGCCCGTCAGTGAGAGGATAAAATGTCGGTGTTTTACATAACCTTTTAGTCCACCCTTTCAGAGTCACGTACGTACTATGCAACACGTGACGTTTCAGTATCAGACGGAATGAATGACACGTTTTTCTTCAAAAAGATACTGCGGAGCAGCTTTAGTTCAGTCTCCGTTCATTAGTAATTTGTTTATCTGTTTCCATCTGTTGGTAGATACATCATTCATATGCTAATTTCATAAGCTATTCCACGATTTACACATCAAATTATGTCCTTACAAGTAATGAGCCGAACCTCGAATTGCTAAAATGAAATAAAATTTAGTTTAAAATATGGATATGTGTTTGTTTTACCATCGATAAAACTCGTTTATTTCCAAAACTCTGCATCTGTATGCAGCTGAAGTTTGGAGGTTTACGAATCTAATGTTATTTAACTTACCTATTCAGAATAGGGCCTTCAAGCACTCTCTTTTATCGAACCATGGTTCAATAAATGTAGAACCATTTTTACATCGCAGTTACCTAAGAAATAGTAACTTTAGTAGGGCAAACATTAATAAAACCATTTGAGTATCTGTAGAGACAATGTGAATAAGTAGTACTGACTAAGAGCTAAAAAGTTAATACTAACAGTATTTCTTCTACTGCTGCTCCCAATAATAATAATAATAAACGTTCTACGCTGTCGTTGCAAGCGGAGAGGTGATAGGCCCACGTGGCGCATAGGGAGACCTCACCGTCTTGTTGACAGCCACTTGAAAGATAACTCAGATAAGTCTGAGCATCTGGAAATAGCAAAGATTGACAGAAGATCAAAATTAAGACAATACAGGACAGATAAACCACACAGCAACAAACAATATAAATTCCATCATTCATTCAGGGAAATTAATTTTATTTACCAACACCATCAGTTGCTATGTTTACGTAGATTTATCTAGGTTTCAGTAGGGATAACCCAACCTTCTTCAGAATAAAAGTAACTACCGTTTGTCGATAGGGGACATCGTCTAGCTAAAACTACAGCGATGTCCATTATGGACAAACGGTAGTTACCTTTATTCTGAAGAAGATTGGGTTATCCCGACTTAATCCTAGGTAAATCTAGGTAAACATTGCAACTGAGGCTGTTGGTTATTAAAATTAAAATTGACATTTATACAATTGCTGACACGGCCGCGAAATGTTGAAAATATTTACATGCAGGGAAACGCAAAATCTGGCAGGTGAAACGGATCACAAAGGGATTCTATCAACTGGACTTCAAGAAATGAGGAACACTGATCAGGAACCAATAAAATCACAAAGATATAAAATTTGTAAGGATATACCAGAGTAATGAAGCAATGTCCACAATTCGGAACAGGATTTGTGGTCAGTCTCAAAGTAACTGAATTCGTAACAGACCTTAAACCACAATCTCTCAGGCTAGCAACACTAACTATAAAAGCTACACATAAAATATGCACAATAATAAATACCTATGTGCCAACTAATGATAATAATAATACGAAACAACAGAGAAGACGTGGATGAGTTTAGGGAGTTTTTAGATGAGACGATAAAAAACATAAATTAAACTTACATGAAACTTTTAACTGTAGACTTTAATGTCCAGTTAAGAAGGGAGAAGAGATATAGAGGCGTCATAGGGAAATAACCAGCACAACGGCAACTGTATAATGTCTACATGGATAAAAATTACCGCAGGGAAATCTACAAAATGTAAGTTCTGAAAGGAATAGATACTGGATCATATCATTACATGACAGAAATTAAATTCACCCCATTCACAAAGAGAGAAATGACCCCCCCCCCCCCCAAAAGAAAAGGAAATCTACGACCCTCATAAACTGATAAGTAACAAGGAATATAAAGAACAAACAAGGAATATAAAAATAACATATGATCTAGAGGAAATAGTTCCCCAGTTGAAACAAATATCTGAATGGGTAACCCCAGTAAATCCAAGGAAAAAATCTCTGATGGTGCAACGTCGAGTGTGATAAAACAGACGTAGGTAAACATCAAGCCTGATTAAGATACCACAATCAAAAAACAGAAGAAACTCACTTGAAACTCATAGAACAAAGAAAGATAACCCAAATAACAATAACGGTTAAACTCCAAAATCAAAGAGAGAAACAAATAGGGAGAGAACAAACTCAAGGTATTACTGCAAAGTATTTAGCAGTTAACTACAAAGATATAACACCTCCAACATTAATATTAAAGGATAAAAATTATGAGACGGCCCATAACGGTAGAAAAAGTACAGAAATTTTCGGAGAAACATTTAAAAATTACAAAATTGCAAAAATCCTCCAGAACTACTGCAAATAAACACAAATACCTTCACTAAAATACCAGCAGAAAGTATGAGCCCACCCGCAATCCATGAAGCCTACGAAGCTCTGAAAAACCTTCAGATCTATAGAGCGAATGGAGAAAATGAAACATTTGCGGGACTTTGGAAATATGCAGCAGAACCGGTGAAGATATCAATAAACAGTGAAAATTAGGAACAGAGAAGAACTACCAGAACATTGGACTCCAGCTATAATCCAGCCATTACACAAAAAAGGGACAAATCAAATACAGACAACTTTAAAGGAACTTCCCTGTTGGATGTGACATACAATGTCATATCAAGAAGAAGGAAAGACCAATTTGAGCTGGAAGTAGGAGAATATCAAGGGGGATTTAGACCGTGGAGAAGCTGTCCAGAACAGATAATCATTTTGAAATTCGGAATGTATTGCTACAAAATAAGACAAAAACTGCAACTCATGAATGTTGTACACTACAAAAGTCTGTATCCACAGACTTCCAATGATGAAGATACTAAGGAACTTCAGTCCCCATCCCAAATTAATAAAAAGGATAAACTGAACTCTAACAAACACTAAATCTGAAGTTCAGAGGAGAAATATCTGAGCTAATTAGGATTATAACAGGGTTAACACGGGGTGATGGTTTATAGCCATTATTTTTCAATTGTGCGCTCGAGTACTTGATGAGGGAATCTTACAAGGAAAACCCTAAAAACATGAGAATTGGCCTAAGAAAAATCAAATAAACTTTAACTGCTTGGGATTCGCAGAATTGCTTAACGTTACTTGCTAATAACATTCACGAAGCAAGGAATCAAATAACAAGTCTATGATATATATAGGACAAAAAGGAGCCCAGACATCACTTGAAAAAAGTAAGATAATGGCTTCATATCCACTAGTAATCAACAACATAACAGCAAATAACAAGAAAGTGAAAAATGAAAGTGAAAGTGAAAGTTTAAATACCTAGAAGAAATTTTAACATATAACTTGGGCGGGAAACCTGCATGGCCATTAACAACTGAGAAAATGATACAAGCTCAAAAACTTACACGGTCTACATACAATAAAAATGTCTGTCAATCAAAACTAAATCAAAACATTACAAAGCGGTGGTTCTATCAGAGGAAACATACTGAAGTGAAACTCCTTTCAGAGTCACCCAGAGAAACAGAATCGACAAAATCCTAAACGTAAAGAGCAGAATGGCTAGAACATGCATAAATAAGGAACATCAAGAAACGGATGACGGCAGATAGTGCCAAATGAAGTGCGGTCCAGTGAACTGGACCCCATTACAGACACTGCACAGAGAAGGATCTCTTTCTTGGTCACATTATTACGACACAAGATAATAGATTACCAAAAAAAAATATAAAGAAAACCTGAAACTTCAAGCAACAAGGAGGATTGGTAAAGGAAATCAGGAAGAATATGAAAAGAGGTAGAATTAACACTGAGCTATTTGCAAAACAAAAAAGAAAATTTCAAGAAACTGAAAAACACAAAAATAATATTTAAACTAAAAATAGAAAAACAATGAAAAGGTTGTTTACAGATGAGGAACGACAAGAAAGAACAGAACGAATGAAAAAATAGTGGGCGATTCAGACAGAAAACCTATTGAAGAAGATGATGAAAAAATGATTGAAGTGGTCCAATGAGCCCGTAAAAGCAACAGAAACAGAGAATGATAGTAGCAGATATAAAAAGAATTTGTAGGTGTAGAAAATAGATATTTTCTGATGTGGTGCGTTCTGAGGAAGGGAAAGTTAAGGAGATTGCACAAGCTAAGAACACTGGAAAATCAGGAATATGTGGTTCGAAAGAAAGATGTAGAGGGCTAACAACTGCGTACACCAAAAGTGGGAAAGATGAATGGTCGACTTCGCGTTCATCTATAAAGTACACTGCATATAGAACTCTAGTGCGACCCGTTCTTGAGTACTACTCGACTGACTAGGATCTCCATCAGGTGAGATTGAAGGGATACGTCGAAGTAATTCAAAGGTGGGCTTCTAGATTTGTTGCCAGAAGGTTCAATCAACATGAAAGTATTACGGAGGTGTTTCAAGCGCTCAAATGGAAATCCCTGGAATGAAACGATGTTCTTTTCGAGCTAGTAAGAAAATTTAGAGACCGGGGTTTGAAACTGATTGCACCAATCTACTCGTGTAAGGACCATGAATACAAGCTAAGAGAAATCAGAGCTCATATGGGGGCATATAAATAATCGTTTTTCCTCACTCTGTTTTGTGGTGGAACAGGAAGGGATGTGATTATTAGTGGTACAACGTACCCTCCGCCAGGCATAATACTGTAGCTTGCAGAATATATACAGAAGTGACAATAACTATTTTCACAAATACATTTTCGCCGCTAGGGCGTGCGTCGTGCGCTTCCCTGCCTGGCCAGCCCGTCTTGGCTCACTGTGTGGCGTCGCAACTAGTGCGCGATCATCCATTTGTCGATTAAAAGCTTGACTTCAGACTGTATGTGGGCTGCAATGTAAGCCGGAAGAGTATTACACGGTCAGTAACTGACGAGTTGTGTCCTACAGACTGGCGTCACGACCATCTGTTGCAGCTGCGCGTGTGAAAGCAGTGGAGTAGCGCTGGCAGGCCACTTACATTATACGAAACTAAAATTATTAATAAGTAATAAAGGAATAACCTGAGGAACGTCATATTTGATGTACATCCTGTTATGAAAACAAATAATATGTCAAAGTCTGAGATCAAAAATAGTTGTATTTTGGAAGTTAGTAAAATTCCATAAAAAACGTAATATTTCCGACAGCCAAGAATTTAAGTGAATACAGTGATGTAATAATTCACCTTCAGTGACTATGTACGATGATCTGATAACACTTTCAGTGTTCATATATAAATTTGGAAAGTTTTTAGTTTCAGAAAACCTCTGTGACTTTTCTATAATAATAATTTCAAGAATTCTAAGTAAATATGTGTATTGTGTGTTAGGGTGCGTGTGAATGAGAATGCGTGCGTGACAGTATGTGGGACGTTCGGCATTATTAAAAAATCCTTCATGTAATTCTCTACAGGAACTGGCAAGTGTTCCAACTCTGTAACGTGGGAACGAATCCACTAGTGGTTCCCCTACTAGTGAATGTCGGATGTCCACGTACGTATGCTTATGACTAAGACAGACAGAACATTCGCGACTACATAATAAATTTCCAGATATAGGGTAAAGCTTATAGTTCATTTTGTTTTGTTTATTTAATTAGAGAGTTATGTGTTACTTAATTTGATGACGTCAATAAGCCTAGAGAAGTGGTTGGTGCTTGCTAGAATTTGGCGCGAGCCGCGCCCTAGAAGTGAGTTCTCATTGGTCGTAAGTGCTGACAGGCAATGAGAAGCGAGACGGTTGGCCGCCTAGCGAGGAGATACAGTTTTGAGTATGGGAGAGAGAGAGGGGAGTCGCGAGCTAGCTTTGATTGGAGGCGGTTACGCTGGATGTGACTTTTCGCATTATGTGTAAGATGAAGTCTTTGGATGACTTCCGCGTTATGGTCCAGTGTTAATGGTATCTGGTTGTGACCAGAAACTGTTTATGAAAACTTTAGAGTGTTGTGATAATTCGTTCCGACGAAAATCGCGAGTGAACTTTGAATTATATAGCGTGGCGGTACTGAGTATATTCTTACTGAGTATTTTATGGTGAGCATAAACTTTAACTAAAGAAAACCACTGAATATCGTGTGCAGAAGTAATTGGCCGATCATTGACTGTGTTACAAGTAATTGGTTTCCGAATTTGGGACGGTAAAAGTTCTGGCTGTTTTAGGTCTGATGATAACTGTGAGCAGAAACTTTAGTAATTTTCGCAAATGTGGGCTGATGGTCTTGCTTAACGGCAATAAAGATCTATTGAAGGTTTAAATTTGAACTTCATGTTTAAAGTACGAGTGACATCCCCTTTCCGAATCATTTCTTTAAAGTACATAGACAATTTTCAGCAAATTTTACTTGTAGCGGTCTCCGGCGTGTATCTATGAGGTTACAGTTTCCTAAACACTGCTTTTCTGTGATGTCGTAAGTAGCTGCAGTCAGGAGTTTACGTGCGAAGATCTACCACTGTAAAGAGGTAGGTGAACAAAAATTATAAAAGAAATTGCATTGCAGCAGCAACGTATAATCCGTCGCAGCTGTGCAACGGCAAGGGTCCGTATAAACATACGTTTCAGGATTTAGCGCTGTGGCGGTAAGTGCAACACTGACGTTGTTGTTGGTCCAAAAGTATTTTGACACAGGGATTACTGTAGGAAAAAAGTGCCTACGTCAGTATTAGGTCGAATACGTTTGGTTTACTTTAGCTTTTCTTTCGTTTTTATGCAGTTCGCAACATGATGTAGGTTAAAGAGTATCCAACAGACCTCAAAAATTTGGGAATCGATACCCTACAGCGAAGCACGTCTCAGGCAGACTTCGGGACATTCGTTTGTCTAGACAAATTGTGAGTGTTTGGAATAAGAGGAAACAATTATCAGGGACCACAGATAATAAACGACGAATGGGTAGACACACCAAAGTTACACTCCTAACGAACAGCCTCAAGGAGGATGTCAGACGGCGACCCAAAGCAGACTGCTATTGACAAACATAGAGCTGCGTGAATTCTACGACATGGAAGTATCTAACAGTGCCGTAGAACGGATTCTCAGAGAGTTTAATCTTCGCTGCCAGCGCCCAAGCAAAAAGACATCAGTATGGCAAAGAATAGGAACGCCCGACGTGAGTTTGCTAGTATGCAAAGGGACTGTACACGTCAACAGTGGCCGCGTATGCTCTGGAGAGATATGAGCCGATATGAGCTTTCCTAAGAAAGTCATTGCAGGACAACATCGCTGTAAGCAATAACTGGGAGTATAAGTATTTTTACAAGTTTCTTTTTCAGGTAAAGAGGGAAGAGCTTTCCACGTTTTTGTAGGGAATGGAGAGATGCTGATCCTTCTTATACACTGCAGTTACGAGCTCACAAGGAAACTGGCCTATTCGACACGTTGAAACCTCATCTGAAATATGTTACACTGGAAGAATACACCGAAAGAAACGCACTGTAAAAGTTTTAGCCACTGAGGTACACTGCAAGTATTTTTAAAAATATGTTAAAGTTACTCATTTTTGCCTCACGAAGAACCTCCTATAACGGCGGTTTATATAGTCTTTCTTGTCGAGCACCAAATCCGCGAATAAGCAAAGCAGCCGTGACAAGCGGATGTACACCCCGTAATGCTACACTGTGTTATTAAAAGTATCTGGACACCTGGCTGAAAATTACGTACAAGTTGGTGGCGACCTCCATCGGTAATGCTGGAATTCAGTATGGTGTTGACCCACCCTTAGCCTTGATGACAGCTTCCACTCTTGCAGCATATGTTCAATCAGTCGCAGGAAGGTTTCTTGGGTAATGGCAGCCCATTCTTCTCGGTGTGCTGCACTTAGGAGAGGTATCGTTCGGTGAAGCCTGGCACGAAATCAGCGTTGCAAAACATCCCAAAGGTGTTCTAAAGGATTCAGGTCCGGACTGTGCAAGCCAGTCCATTACAGGGATGTTATTGTCGTGTAACCACTCCGCCACAGGCCGTGCATTAGGAGCAGGTGCTCGATAGTGTTGAAAGATGCAACAGCAATCCCCGAATTGCTCTTCAACAGTGGGAAGCAAGAACGTGCCTCAAATATCAGTGTAGGCCTATGCTGTGATAGTGTCAGACAAAACAAGGAATGCAAGCTCCCACCATGAAAAACACGACCACACAACAACAACACCGCCTCAAAATTTTACTGTTGGCACTACACACGTTTATAGGTGACGTTGACCGGGCATCCGCCATATCCATACCCCGCCGTCGGATCGCCACATTGTGTACCGTGAGTCGTTACCCCACACAACGTTTTTCCACTGTTCAATCGTCCAATGTTTACGCTCCTTACAACAACCGAGGTGTCGTCTGTCATTTACAGGAGTGACGTGTGGCTTTTGGGCAGCTGCTCGACCATGAAATCCAAATTTTCTCACCTCCCGCCTGTCATAATACTTGCAGTGGATCCTGATGCAGTTTGGAATTCCTGTGTGATGGTCTGCATAGATGTCTGCCTATTACACATTACAATCCTCTTCAACTGTCAGCGGTCTCTGTCAGTCAACAGACGATGTCGGCCTGTACGCTTTTGTGCTGTACGTGTCCCTTCACGTTTCCGATTCACTATCACATCGGAAACAATGGACCTAGGGACTTTTAGGAGTGTGGAAATCTCGCGGACAGACGTATGACGAGTGACACCCAGTCACCTGACCACGTACGAAGGCCGTGAGTTCCTCGGAGCGTCCCATTCTGCTATCTCACGATGTGCAATGGCTACTGATGTTGCTGATATGGAGTCCCTGGCAGAATGACAGCACACTGCACCTAATATGAAAAACTTGTTTTTTTGGGGTGTCCGGATACTTTTGGTCACATAGTGCAAGTGCAAACTACACGCAAGCAGCTTGTTTATTCTCTGTGATCGTCACAAAAATGGTGTCTACTGGAAGACGAGAACAAATGTTTTCCTTGTACCAAACACGTCTGATAAAAGAAAACTTAATGCATTCAGGCACTTCACGGTAATTATTTGTTTTACTTAGACAGAACTGTAATGGTGTAAGAAATTCTTATGGCCCCCCTTTTTTGCATATTGTACTATGTACCAGCTACACTTTAACAAATTCGTAAAATGTGGTTATGCAAATTGACAATGCAGAAATGATTGAAGTTTAACAGTACTGTTCTGCTGATAAATCTGAAATAAAATGACAAAGAGCTACCCGGCAAAATATTGCCCGACAATTTTCTGAAAAATACCTTCGACTGTTGAAAAACGTTTCTTATCGAGAGGCTGAATCACACTATTGGTTCATGGCGATCTCCGAGTTATATTATCAGTCTTTTTTCCGTCCTAAAGACAGATGTCAAGGCGAAGAGTCCAATAGTTGCAATAAATTATTTTCTACAACTGGTAGGAAGACCTTTCGGATGTAACATTGAAAATTATTTTCTCACATTTTTCCATTCTTTGCTATTTCGACTACATGTTGAAAATGAAGAGTTCCTTTTTTAATTTTTGTTTCTAATTTGCCTTGATACTCATGAAGACTGATATAAAGCTGCAGAAACAGTAACTCACTGATATTTATCACTGGCATTGTTGTGTACGAGTGTATCACAGAATTCATCGACTGCACAAGTGACTTTTATTTCGCTCTAAATGATGAAGTGTGGTAATGTTTACACTATTCCTAACGAAATGTCGAGATCATTCTGATGAATGTCCAAAAAAGTGACTAGTAAATGGAATATATGTAAGTCTTTAGGAGAAGTAGGTGATTTCGACTGCATACTACGTTCTTCACGTTTCAAGTTTCCAAGGAGTCAACATTAATTGTATTCTGCATTACTGCGAGTTTCTAGAACGTGCAAAAAGACATGTTATTAGAAAGGGTATACGAAGAAATCACAAACAAAATTAATTGAGTTTTACATCTGTGGTTAACCATTACCGATACTGCAAAGACAATTACTAATTGCTATGGACATTAAATGAGTTGCAAATTCAAGCAAACAGAACTGAACAAGTATCAGAGAAACTATCAACAGGAACTGAAACTCTATTTAGATGTTTTGTTCGAGTTTTGCCGTGTTATCTATTTACCGATGTGCCATAAACCAAGGATATGTTCCTACCGTGTTGCACATGTGCTGTGTGCTATAGCTACAGCAGGGGTATACATTTCATCAGCTGCCTCACAAGGTACGAATTTGATATATTTCAACATAAAAATAAAAAAAAACTTGCAGTGTGTCTTAGCCGCTTCAATTTTGACATTGTCTTTCTATCAGTTAATTTTTCCTGCATAAAAAATTTCAAGGCAGATTACGACATGTCTGTTTCGACTGTGCCCCTGTTAGGCCAGTTTAGATTTTCATCTATTGTTACTACTTGACTCTTTGCTGAGCGATACAAGTAAACTGAACGAAGTGGCGCACTGGTTAGCACACTGGACTCTCATTCATGGATGACGACGGTTTATACCCGCGTCCGGCCATCCTGATTTATGTTTTCCGTGCTTTTCCTAAATCGCTTCGGCAAATGGCGGGATGGTTCCTTTGAAAGGGCATCGATGACTTCGCTGTTTGTCCCCTGCACCAAACCAACCGACCAAACAATACAATTTGATATTTGTATCATTTAGAATTAAAGATGATAGGAATAGGAATTCCAGATATTTCGGGCCAAGCAGTCTACAATGACCAACTAGTACCGTTTGGGTTTTGGATGGGTTGAGCTTTAACCCTAAATTCTGTTCCGATTTTGATAGTGCACGCGAGTTAGTATTGAAATATTCCATAGCTGTCATCTGGTTTATTGGTTTTTCACTTACAAGGAGAGGTCCCCAGTGGTGGGATCGAGTGTTTGAAACCACCTGTACGGTGACGTAGGTTAAGATCCCAGATATTCGCCCTGGTGCACCCTCTGTTGGGGGCAATAATGGAAGGACAAACGAATTCAGAATTTTGCATGGCATTCAGTACCATTAAATAAGTAGAATTGTGTTGTCTGGTTCTGAGGTGGAATGGAAGGAGTACTACTTTCACGTAGAAAAGGTTGTGATTTAAAATCTTGTCAGGTGACTTATTTTTGTTTTTAAATCTATATTGAAATGTCTGATCATTAGTTTTCTTCACTTAAGTAGTTTAAATGTAATTTAATATTTTTATTCCTATGTCACGTCATTTTTATCATACCGAAGTATTCATTTGCCCTCATTTTTCTTCCTACCATTTTTTTCGCTTGAAATGGTTGTTCATGTGATTTTAATTAATTTTATCTATTAATTTCGGTTTAATTTCTTCGTTCGTTTAAATTTTGATCTGCGTAATCCTGTCTATAGTTCAGTAGGAATTTAGGCAATATTTTAAATGCCTGTGTGATGATTGCCACAAAAAAAAAAAAACACATTTTGAACACCATTCAACCATATACATAAATATATTACTTCATTTTTTGGTTTTTTAACCGATAGATCATTATTTTCAAATATTTAAGTGTTATAATAGATCAAATAATTAAATTAACATTCACAACAATTCCGAGAGGAAAGAGGATGAAAGATAGGAAAACGAGAGCAAATGAGGAAGTTGATATGATTTTGCTTATTCATTGTTACTGAATGCCATGCAAAATTCCGAATTTGTTTTTTCGTCGATTACTCGCGAACGAGGGTCCACCAGAGTGAATTGCTGCAGCGATCTTAACCTACATCACCGTATAGATGGTTTAAAGAAATCGACCCCACCGCTGGCGTCTCTCCTTGGTAGATACAGATGTAGGTCATAAGCATGCATTTGCTATTTGCAATGGAGCAAAACTGATGACACATCACTGACTGTGTTGTTCAAATGTGATGTTATAAACAGTACACGAAATCGATCTGCATACTAGAATATCTACCAATGGTTGTACTGGAACATGTGATTGGTGCTATTACACTGTCCAGGCATATTAATGTGACCACGTGTCAAAAGCCTGACTAACCTCCTTATGCAGCGCTGCTCCAATGCCATCGCCAGCTACGATAGCTTTCTCTGTTGAGGATCCATAGCGCAAACCTGCCGAGCGGGGTGATCTCTCATATTCTCGATTGGGCTTAAAACCGGGTAGTTTGGTGACTAGGTGAGTACGGAAATCGCATCCTGGTGCTCTTTAAACCAGGCTCGTTCACTGCGAGCTGTAGATACGTTTCATTGTGGCGGCGGTTGATACCATCGTGCTGAGGAAAAACAAGCTGATGTAGAGGTAGAAATAGTTCCAAAGGATAGATGCATACTGCATTGTGTCAACCAGAATCACGAGATCATTCAGTGAATGCCACTGAAACATTCCAAAATAAAATGGCTCAAATGGCTCAGAGCACTATGGGACTTAACTTCTGAGGTCATCAGTCGCCTAGAACTTAGAACTACTTAAACCTAACTAACCTAAGGACATCACACACATCCATGCCCGAGGCAGGATTCGAACCTGCGACCGTAGCGGTCGCGCGGTTCCAGACTGTAGCGCCTAGAATCGCTCGGCCACCCAGGCCGGCCTGAAACATTCCCCGGACTATATAGCTCCTACGATTGTTGTAGGGTGTTTGCTTCCAAACGTTTCACGCCGCTAATGTCGACGGACATTTGTCCACTGGAGCGCAAAACGTTGTTCATCTGGAAAGGCCACCCGCCACCACTGAGCTGACGTCGACTCGAGGTATTGGCGCGCAAATTACAGCCTTTGTCGCCGATGAAGAGCAGTCGGCAAGGGTGGACGAACCAGCCGCCTTCTGCGGAGGCACATGTGCAGCAACGTTCGCTGAACGGTCTTTGAGGAGACATTGGTGGTAGCCCCTTGGTTCATCTCGGCCGTCAGTTGCTCAACAGTTGAACGTCTATTCACCCGGACACATCTGCGCAGCCGTTGTTCATCCCTGTCATTTATGCTCTTTCGGACGTGAGACGTATCGCTCCGTTTCCACATTAAGACGACGACTGTTTTGTTGCCCGCCTACCCCTGACATGTTTATATGCCCTCTACTGCCCATCTTGCCACCTGCTACCAATGAATAGTAATTGCACGTTGACGCCGAACATAGGAGGTGGTCACATTGATGTCACTGGACAGTGTACATTTGAATAAGTCCATGCCTTGAATGTCCAGAACTGCCGTACAGTCGGCGCAAATAAGGAGAAAGTAATGCAAACGTGGAGCTACATCTACATCCATACTCCGCAAGCCACCTGACGGTGTGTGGCTGCCATCGAAGTGATTGAAACATGGTGACACACCCCGTGGAAATTATCTGAATAATGGGATTACTATGACTACTGATACTGGACTACTACAGTACAGATACACAACGAAATGTGTAGAAAGACCAAATGTTGACCATGTCAAGAGAGAATACTGGTGCATTCCATTATGTTTAATCACTTCATTGAAATTCATTACTTGTACTTCGAAGTTGAATGAGGCAAGAATGTACGTAAACACAGCAGCTTCTACTTTTTTTAATGTGACTTTGTAAATACTACATGTTATTATGAAATGATATGAAATGTTCGTATGGTATTGATGGCCGGAAGTCCCCACATGGGGAAACTCGCCACCGAGTTAGAAGTCTTTCCAGTTGGAAACACATTGAGCGATTGAGTATCGATGAGGATGTATCGATAATGAGAACAGAACATCCACTTTCTGAGCGGAGATAATCTCCGACTCGGCTGGGAATCGAACCCGGACTCGTTGGATGGCAGTCAGACGCGCGTACCACTCAGCGCGGGGACGGAAAGTGCACATTAATAGACTTTGCTTCGAGTGATTGTCCAGCTGCTTGTCAAATAATGATTAACAAAAGAAGTAAATATCCCCCATATTAGGCTAGCGTTCTCTTTCACCCCAAGATGGACGCTGCACATGCCAAGGCTTTAAAGAATAATTTCAGTATCTATGTGTACTTCAGTTAAATGCGTTTGTATTTTCACTGTAGACTTAAGGCGAGATTTATGCCTCGAAACATGTTAATTTATTAAATAATTCAAGTAAATCGACGAAAATTTCTGGCTGGTGTCGATCTCTGAAAAACGTTTCCAAATTTTTGAAACAGTCTCGAAATAATTGTGCGTAGTGATAGTGATATTGCTTCGTTACCGAACAATGTGCGAATTCCGCCTCATACGTAACTAAAATGCAAGTTCTGAACTACAGGCTTTCAATGCTCCGGCTTAGAATACATTGACAGAACTATAAACATTCGTTGCAGGCTTGTGGCCTCAGAAGTTGAACAAGCTGTAAGCTATGTGGATAAAGCAACTGATCGTGCAGATTTGATTCTGCCTTCGGCAGCTCCATTTCTTTGCATATTTGTGCGAGGCTCATCTTCCACTTGTCACAACACTCCCTTCACTATATCCTATGTGCAAGCTTTGCTGTGATCCTACAGCAGTCTACTGGACTTACAATAGAACCCTCCGGTAGCATAGGTCCACAATTTGCCACTTCTTGGTGCTAGAAATCGCGTGTAGTCGAACCTAATTCTTGTGTCACAGTGTTTGGTTTAGTATTACATAAATAGACCTGTGTGATGTAGTCTTATTTCGATCTTCTAAGTTAATAACGTCCTTCCGGGCGAAGTTCCACCAAATCTTTAGCATACGTGGTGCACAATTCTTGCTTGCTAGTCGTTACACATAACTGCGAAAATTTGTACCAGACCGTGACTTGAACTTGGATTTCTCGCTTTACTTGAGTAGTTGCCTTAAAAGCTTTGGACATCCGTGCACGAATCACGGCCAGACCAAAACTTCCTTATGTCGTCGATCACGTGTCACAATCGACATTCGTACATGCATGGATGGGTGTCCCAAGGAATAGTGCATCGTACTTCTTAATAGCACACGCACTGCTATTTCATATTTAATTTCCAATAGCAGGCCTCCGAATCTCAATAAATATGGACAGGAGTATACGTAACGTATGTGTGCAGGTAGTGATACATGGACGACGACATATGGAAGTTTGGGCCTCGCCGTGATTCGTGCTGGGATGGCCGAAGCGGATAAGGTGACCGCTCGCTTAAAGCGGGAAATCGGTATGCGAGTCCCGGCTGGTACAAATTTTCATTGTCACTCCAACATATAGCTGAAGGAGGTTCATATTTGCAACTGTGGAGACATTTTCTGTTACACACAAAAACTGTCGCTTGTTCGACTGATCGCAGGACCTTAGTGTGCGCCCTTGTCTGAAGCTTAACGTAAAATTCTGCCCATGTCACAAGCCATTTACAAAACTGTGAAACCCTATTTCATCCAACGTAATATAGTCATTTATCTTATACTGATCAAACACATTATTAATTACAACTTTGAATAATTCGGACTGAAATTTATTATTTTCAAGGTGGTCGACTATTTGTCTCCAAAGTTCAATCGTTATCTAGAACACACAAAAATATTTCACTTCAGGGTGTACTCTAGTTATCCTCAAATCTGAAATAAATGGACCTGAAATAAATATTAATCTAAGGAAATCGGTCCCAGGTCGGAAGGAGTAAAAATTTATGTTACTACTTCTGAAATTTACTTCAGGATTATGAAGCCAAATATCTTTTGTCGAACTCAAGTTTCCTGAAAATAAGATGGATGCAAGCTGTGTAGCTCTTACGAAGCACTCATGTTTTAAAAAACTGAGACTGAATAATTGTTAAAAGTAATTATTAAGAAACTGTGTAGGTATTTCAAGGAAACTTACCATCCATAAGGAAAAGGCAACCACAACCATTAGTATATTTGAAATTACAGATTCTTTAGTTAGTGAACACTTTATGAACTTCTATGGTCGTCAAACGATGTCTTAACATACTGATGCAATCTTTGAAATAGTATATTAGAAACAAAAAAAAAGAAAAATAAACAGTGAGAAGGAAATCAGCAATAAGAAGTGTCTTTAGGTAAGCTACTGAGAATATTCTTTAAAGTTGAGCATAGTTAAACATGTGATTATATACGGCTGTATAACCTTGTACACTTCTCAAAAAATTGATTACAATGCAGTTATAGCCTTGAAAGCCGCTGTGCTTTCGAAAACAGTGGTGGCAAATAAATTTCTACTAGTTCCTGACGACTCTGGCCATATGGGTTAAGAAGGCTCATCCAGATGCCTATAGGAGCCGTTGTTCATGCAGCAGCTGCGGCTCAAATACTACAATAAGAAACTGGCTGATATTAGGAGCATTCTACGTGCTACATTCTACAAGCCTGTTGTTAAGGTTTTCAAAGGTCTGACCATAAATTTTTCAACAAAATTTTGAATAGGACTGAAATGTATGTTACACCAGAAAAACTGCCCTGTAATGCCTCACCTGTCAGACAAAAATCTTGTAGAAAGTACGATAGAAAATCTTAAAATAAGCCTTGATAGCTTCAAAATATACGCTTCTTGACAAACGAGGGTAGCTCATGATGTATGTAGTATTTGTAAGAAACATACAGTTAAAAACTCCTGTAAATTTAATTGTGATAAAATATTAACTGAAATATCAATGCCAAGCTAAAATAAAACAATGTCCTTATAAGGAAGTATAACAAAGGGAATGTTGTACTCGTTGGTACTCAGAACGAATATGTGTCTCCACCATTACAATTTTTGGAAGAGTTTAATGCTTCGGCTCTAGATGAGGACCCGACACCCATTATACAAAAAGAAATCAGACTTGTCATTAATAGCGCTAATCGTTTGCTTAAACCGTTTCATAGAAAATAGTTTGTTAATTTAAATCCATAGGACCTAAAATTGCGTTCCCAGTTTAAAGTACATAAAAGTCACCATCCGATACGTCCGATTGTGAACTGTATGAACACTGCATATCATGAGTTAGCCACGTTTCTTCACGATAAAGTAAAAAAAAGAAAACATTTAATTTTCGAAATAATTATTCTGTAGTCAATAGTCTAAATCTAATTAGTTAAGTCAAACATCTGCAGTGTGATCAAGATACTACATTGTTTTCATTAGATATTACGAACCTTAATACTAACGTATCTGTTCAAATAACCACCGACATCGCTGAAAAAAAAAATACGTACTTTTAAAAAAGATATTTCTGACGAGTGAATCACTGGCCGAATTCGTTTGCTAAGAGTAGTAGTACAATACAACTATTTTGTTTCCAATAGCAACCTATACCATCAGCCTGACGGCCTGGCAATGGGTATCTCACTGGCAGACATCTTAGTCGATATTTCCATCAATTCGCTGGAACAGAAATTCTTTAATAATTTTTCTGCTGTTGTTCTGGGTATTTCATCACATGCTCCGTACGTAGACGACATTTTGATAATATATACTGGTTCTCAGGAAGGAATTCAGCATTTGTTTCAAATTTTCAATATCCTCCATGAAAAAATCAGCTTCACTCGTGAAAAAAAATAACGATCGTCAGCTTAATTACTTTGACGTCAGTATTGCTATTAACACCTACAGACTTACTTTCGGTATTTTTCGAAAAGCAACTAATTCGTGTCAAATTATTCCCGCCAGTTCAGTGCATCCTCATTTCCATAAAAAGCATTTTTCCATTCAGCCATTCATCGTTCAGATTCTGTACTTTTATCACCTGACAGGCTCAAAGAAGAGATTAATATAACAAAAACTACGGCAGTTAATGATGGCTATGATCCCTCGAAAGCTGACAAGATCTTCAAAGTTAAAACTCCCCCTGAAGTGACCACTTCAAGCATCAGTAGAATTTCCGACAGTAACGGGCATTTCTCGATTGCATTTCTAGGCACTATTTCTTACAAAATTCGTCGTCTTCTTATTAAATATTATGGATGCGAAGTTCCCTCTTCCACTAACAATAATTTGCAAAGAAATCTTATTTACCATCTCAAGCCCACAGCTGTTCCGATATTCAATCAGGAGTGTATAAAAGCACTTTTGATACGTGTCCCGTTTGTTATATAGGACAAACTGAAAGATCTTTTAGTGTCAGGCACAAAGAACATTTCTTAGGAAAAAGAGTTACTAAAGTACATAATTCCTCTTTTGCTGATCATCTGTTAATTTTCGGTCACAAATCGAAAAGCCTTGAAGAAATTTCTGTTTTACACAGAGACAAGAAAGGTTACAGGCTCGACATGCTCTAACAGCTGAAGAGTTTCAAGCATATTTGTAAGAACGATGGTCTTATCCTTAATGAACAGTTACAATTACGTAACAAAAATGTTTTCAATGATTTTAATCTACTACCTGCGGAATTGTGATTCCTCTATTTTTTACTATATTTTTCTTCCTCTAGTTCGGAACCGTCATTTTCTTAGCATCTCATAGATGTTTACTACTTCATGTAGATATTTTTTTGATTGTACAGCTATTTGTATAAATTTTTGTATTATTCTACCCTTTACGTAATAGTAATTTTTGTAAAGCCTAATAGATGGCTGTTATACTTCATGTGCTGGACCACTGTGTAACTTTCCAAAATACATTGGTTCAAATGGCTGTGAGCACTATGGGACTTAACATTTGAGGTCATCAGTCACCTAGAACTTAGAACTACTTAAACCTAACTAAGCTAAGGACATCACACACATCCATGCCCGAGGCAGGATACGAAACTGCGACCGTGGGCGGCCAAAATACATTAAGCCCTTTTCCTTTGTACTTTATTTTTATTATTAATTGTCGTTTTCTCAGTTACTTCTGTTATAATGTTTCAAATGGGCAAATGTCTCTGTCCGCGCCCGGTAGGCGGCGCAACTTCTATTGGTTTCGTGACAGCAATATAAGCCACTGGGCCGAACAGAATTCTCTTTGTATTATGTTACTGGGTTCCTCCAAATTTCATTCTGATGCAGACACCCTTAGTAGGTGTCGAAACCTAGAGTAATGTACCAAACAGTTATATGTAACCGGTTGGCTGTATAATTCCTATGTTTGACTATAACAGTTATTATGGCCGTAAAATCTAGCATTCTGCCACCCATAAATTTCAGGGACGACTTCTGTGTATGTACTCGATTGCTACAGCCATATTATATGTGATTCGAGACAGTCCTCGGGAGCTTTACAAAATAATATCGTTAGTCACGGACTCCATGTCGTCGTCCACGCTCAGTGCTACACTGACAGCCACGCGCTGCTACAAGCTCATCCACACAACTGGGAAAGAATAACTTGTTGTGGATCACCGTATCGAGTGTTTCAGTTTTAGAAAACTGAATTTCAAAAACAACATTCAATAGGAATATTATAGTCATTTCCAATGACACATTGTTTGTTAACCTATTACAACAACTATTTAATGCACATCAGTACACCTTCATTTAGGTGGTTACAAAGATTCACAACATTGCTAGTAGATTAATGTCGATGCTTCGTTACATAAATTTATGCCAAAAAATTAATGATTTTAATGGTGTTTACATGTTAAATATAGCTGTTACGTCACAACTTTTTTTTATTGGAATGCGATGTTAGGGATGTCGCTTGACGTACCTAACATGATACGTGTCTGTTATTGAACGCCGTTGTGGGCGAAACCATCTGAATACCATGATTGCCCATTCCCTCGTGGAAATGTAGGAGCCCATTTCAATCTTTACCTTATTCTGACTCCACAGAATCTCTAAAAAAATTCAAAACAATAGGTACGCACTGGACGTAGGTTTATAGATTTTTTCTAGTTTTTAAACACTTCTTACGTACCAACGACTTAACAGGTAAGATAAACGACAGCATATTTATTTCGACGTTATTTGTCAGAGTGTGTCATCTGTAACGACTATACTATTGTTCCCATCTTTACAAATTGCCATTTGGCTCATACAATTGCAACAAGTTGTTTATGCAGCGAATTGTGAACATGTACTCCATACTAAAGTAAAAATATTATAGCCTTTACTGAAACAATTCATACCCAAGAACTGCAGGCAGTAATCTCAAATAAATAACTGGCAGTAAAAATAGGTGAAGATATGCAGGGAAATGCTCATATTGGTTCACTTGTAATTAGAGAAAGTAGAAGGCTCTGATCCAGTCTAAAAATGCTGGAGAACTTGCTTGAAAAGTGCTGTTCATCTATGAAAGGGGTTGAAATTTAACACTTACACTTTACAGTCAAATACTGTTGAAATGAGTGGTATCCTTATGGAAGACACAGATCATATACAGGATGTTACGAAAAGGTACGGCCAAACTTTCAGGAAACATTCCTCACACATAAATAAAGAAAATATGTTATGTGGACATGTGTCCGGAAACGCTTAATTTCCATGTTAGAGATCATTTTAGTTTCTTCTTCCACCTACGCTCAATGGAGCACCTTATCATGATTTCATACGGGATACTCTACCTGTGCTGCTGGAACATGTGCCTTTACAAGTACGACACAACATGCGGTTCATGCACGAAGGAGCTCCTGCACATTTCAGTCGAAGTGTTCGTACGCTTCTCAACAACAGATTCGATGACCGATGGGTTGGTAGAGGCGGACCAATTCCATGGCCTCCACGCTCTTCTGACCTCAATCCTCTTGACTTTCACTTATGGGGGCATTCGAAAGCTCTTGTCTATGCAGCCCCAGTACTAAATGTAGAGACTCTTCGTGCTCGTATTGTGGACGGCTGCGATACAATACGCCATTCTCCAGGGCTGCATCAGCGCTTCAGGGATTCCATGCGAAGGAGAGTGGATGCATGTATCCTCGCTAACGGAGGACATTTTGAACATTTCCTGTAACAAAGTGCTTGAAGTCACGCTGGTACGTTCTGTTGCTGCGTGTTTCCATTCCATGATTAATGTGATTTGAAGAGAAGTAATAAAATGAGCTCTAACAATGAAAGTAAGCGTTTCCGGACACATGTCCTCATAACATATTTCCTTTGCTTGTGTGTGAGGAATGTTCCCTGAAAGTTTGGCCGTACCTTTTTGTAACACCCTGTATACAGGGTGTCTCACCTAAGAGTCCTCACGCGTATTATCTGTGGTACTTCGAGAGATGTTAGTGATTTCGTTTCTGCTACATGTAGCTGTGTTCAGTACAAACAAATAATGCTAATCACGTCTCACATACGACGCCCAGCGTGGATGGAAATCATCGGTTCGTTTATAGTTACAAACAAAATAATTTTTAAAGTTGAATTTCATGTGTCCATTTGACAGTGAGGTCCCAAATTATTCTGATGTGATGTTCATTTCATCGATGTGCGTTAACAGGGACAGTTAAACATGAAGAATAATAATCAGTGCTTCAGCAGCGACATTGCCGTCCTGGCCCATAGTGGCTGCTATCCTATGCAGCAGCCCTGCCCAGTCGCTGTTGGAGTACTGATTACTCTTCGTGTTTTACTGTCCCTGTTAATGCATATCGTTAGAAAGAGTAACGCACTAGACTAATTTGGGACCCCTCTATCGAATAGGCGAGTCAAATTACGATTAAAAAATCTTTTTGTTTGTACTGGGATAAAACCGACGCTATCCGTCGACACTGGGCGTCGTACGTGAGATGGGATGAGCAGGATTTGTTTGGACTGAGTCCAGTAACACCTTGAAAAAACGAAGTCGCAAATATCTGCCAAAAAACAGAAAAAATGCACCTGATGACTCTTAGGAGGGACATCTGGTATAGAAGAGCAGTACAAAAGGGAACAGGCTAGGCGATTGCAGGAGAGTGTAGCAGGTTGCTGAAACACATTAACTGGCGAATAATCGGACAACGAAATTTAAAAGTTCATACTAACTTACTTTGAAAGCTGCACAGTCCGATTCTCTGAGCGCAATTGACGACTATTGTTAAACCAATTAATGTTTCATTTCCATAGCAACCATTAAGAGTAAATCGGACTAAAAAAGTTCGCACAGATGCATATTCAACAGGTATTCTATCTACACTCTAGTCGTTACTCGTACCGAGGCAGTATGTACACGAGTATTGATAAACGTTTTCCTCTTCCACTCAATATACAGTAATACGCAGCCTGAGGAAGTAGCTATGGATCATCTCATTCTCTACTTGTATTAACTGCCGTTACCTGTACCTTACTATCATTCCCAACCACAGACAGGTTCCTTCTCCTCATCTCCGATTGTGGCTGAAAGCAACAGATTCTCTTGTCGCGTTCCCTTGTTTGTTCCTGCGACAAAGATTGCTGGTCCAGTAGAGTGCTTATGAAGTTTCGCATTCCACTCCTCGCTGTATTTACCTTTGTAAACCCCCGTGTGCATGTCGCCTTACCTGAGCTTCTTGTCATCTCTCGTATAAAGGCGCATTAATTATTACATTGAGTCGTTATAATAACAAATATAAGGTAATTTACTTGGAAACAACAACCAACGCTCTGAAACCAAATCAGATTCTTATTACATGAGTGAGTTAAGATGAACATGCTAGTACAACTATTGCTCTACGTTTCATGACAGAAGGGCTGTGTTTCTCAGAAATGTATTCTGACAAACACGCATTCGCTTCATCTCAATAGCTTCCGTCCTAATATTTTAAAAGTTCATATATGAATTAGGTTTTTTCAATACTGTTAACTATCTCGTAATCTACTACTGATTGACGATATGATATTCTAAATTTTCAAATAGCTACTCATTTTAATTTACTCTCGATATGTTGGCGAAAGTACATGTTCAAATCCGGAGGTTCCTTTCAGAGTATTCTGATACCAGAGCTCCATACTTAATCATATACAACCGCCCGTTCGATGAAAGATCCCTATCCAAAGACTGGAAAGCTACACTTGTCACACCAATACTCAAGGAAGGCAGTAGGAGTAATTTAC
Source organism: Schistocerca gregaria (assembly GCF_023897955.1). Classification (NCBI taxonomy): domain Eukaryota; kingdom Metazoa; phylum Arthropoda; class Insecta; order Orthoptera; family Acrididae; genus Schistocerca; species Schistocerca gregaria. Next base: position 438,184,698 of record NC_064931.1, on the reverse strand, counting down.
TAAATTACAAGCCCATATCATTAACGTCGATATGCAGCAGGATTTTGGAACATATATTTTGTTCAAATATTATGGATTACCTCGAAGAATCAACACGGATTTAGAAAACACCGTTCTTGTGAAGGGCAACAAACTCTTTACACATACGAAGTGTTCAGTCCTATTGACAAGCGATTTCAAATTGATTCCATATTTCTAGATGTCCAGAAGCCTTTTGACACTGTACCATACAAGCGGCTTATGGAATATCGTCTCTGTTATGCGACTGGATTCGTGATTTCCTGTCAGAAGGGTCACAGTTCGTAATAATTGATGGAAAATCGTCAAGTAATACAAAAATGATTTCTGGCGTACCCCAAGCCCCTCCGCTGTTCCTTATTTACATAAATGATTTAGAAGACAATCTGAGCAATTGTCTTAGGTTGATTGCAGATGATACTGTCGTTTATCGTCTAGTAAAGTCATCAGAACATCAAAACAATTTTTGGAAAGATATCTGTAGGGCATGAAAATTGACCTTCAGTAATGAAAAGTGTGAAGTCTTCCTCATGAGTGGTACAAGGAATCCGTTAAGCTTCTGTTACATGATAAGTCAGTCAAGTCTAAGGGCGTACATGCAATAAATACATAGCAGTTACAATTACGAGCAACTTAAAATGGAATGAACACACAGAAAATGTTGTCGTGAAGGCAAACCAAAGACTGCGTTTTATTGGCAGAACACTTAGAAAATGTGACAGATCTACGAAAGAGGCTGCCCACACTACATTTGTCCGTACTCTTTTAGAATACTGCTGCGCGATGTGGGATCCTTACCAGATAGGACTGATGGAATACATCGAAAAAGTTCTAAGAAGGGCAGCACGCTTTGTATTACCACGAAATAGGGGATGGAGTGTCACTGACATGCTACAGAATTTGGGGTGGTCATCATGAAAACAAAGGCGTTTTTCATTGCGGCGGATTCTTCTCACCAAATTTCAATCACCAACTATCTCCTCCGAATGCGAAAATATTTTGTTGACACTAACATACGTAGGGGGAAACTATCATGGTAATAAGGTAAGGGAAATCAGAGCTCGCACGGAAAGATATAGGTGTTCGTTTCTTCTGCTCGCTGTTCGAACGTGGAATAATGGAGGATTATTGTGAAAATCATTCAGTGAACCCTCTGCCAGGCACTTAAGTGTGATTTACGGAGCACCCATGTCGACGTAGATGGAAATGTAGTACGACGCCTTCCGATGTGCCTATCCAGGTTTGTCACTGGATCGAATATTTCCTGAAAGACAATACGCAGCACGCTATCGTCGATGGAGTCACATACACTGAAGTAACAGCTGAGGTGGTCAAGGGGAGTGTAACATGACCGTTACTGTTCATGATATACTCTAATGACTTATCGGTTACGATTATTTCCTGTAATAGCCTTTTCGAAGATGATTTAATTATCTACGAAAAAATTCTATCTGTGAAAACTGAACTAATATCCAGAACGATCAACAAAATGTCACATTTGTCGAAGGACTGAAAATTATTTCTTGGTGTAGAGAAAAGCTAACATGTGCACTTTTCTAAACATAAAAGCAATGTATCAATTAACTATGGGATTAATATGCCGCAATTAGCGTAAGTCATGTCATACAATACTTGGGAGTACAAATCTAGAGACGTTTTACTTGTCTTGTTTTAGATAAAGGTTTCTTGTTCTTAATTTTCGTGTGTGTATATACTGTAAGTGAATGTTTTTTTAAACTGAACAACGCAAGTGGTGTGGTAACGCAAACGCTATCCGATGAAAAGAGTCGCCAAATCCACCTGAAAGTTTGTGACTATATTCCAATTGACTTTTACCAAAAATTAAAAAACCTAAAACTGTATACTAAAGAATCTATCATGTGAAACACTATATTAAGTGCAGTGAACAGTGCTACAATGCGAGGAATCACAGTACGTATCTTGCAATTATAACACGTAAAACAGAGAAAAATCCTGCATAAAAATTGCAAACTGAATTTCAGAAGAATAAGTGGTCAAAACGCTTCTGTTAAAAAGCCCTATAAATTTACATACCCAAACTGATTAAGTAAGATTTTGAACACTGACACACACGCGAAAATGTAGCATAGTGCTGTAAGTGTAAGTGTGTCTCACAAAACAAATGAGATCTGAACTAAACTTTAGCTGAACTGACCCTGATGACAATTCTTAATGCAATGCTGGACTGTAAACACTTTAGCTGAACTGACCCTGATGATAATTCTTAATGCAATGCTGGACTGTAAACAATCTCATTAAGGCCTAATACCGATGTCAAACTGGCCCTGAGAAACGTCTGTGGCTTATCTTGTGGCAAAAGAAACTCTGTACTGCTAGAAAGTGGTGAATGTTAGAATGCAGGGCAGCATCAAACGATCTAAAGGAGAACTTTCCCAAGTGCAATGCAAGGTGAAGCAACTATGTTAAGCACATAATACTTTAACCTGTAAGTAAATGTGTTCCGCTAAGTGCAACGTGGGGACACACGATTACAAACTAAAACTTTAGTAGCGGGATGGTGACGGACACTGGTCCTGCTGAATCATACAGAGGAGACTAGCTGTTGCAAAACTGTATTATGAAACTGACTTTTAACGATTACAACAGCCTTTACAAAATCCACGTCATATGGAAACATATAACTGTGCCATGTAACTCGTTAGTGAAATGGTAAAGGAGCTGTGGTGAATCTTTGACTCTGAGTCCAAGTCATGTGAGCACATAATTTTGTTTAATCTCTTCTCGACAATCTAACTAAGTGAACTGAATAAATAAAACAAAATCATACCGAAAATCTGCCTTTCCAAAATTTGTCACAAATTACGTGCGAGCAAGTAATGCAGCGGCAACATTACCTGAATATCTTCATATTTCTAAAACTGGTCTTTACAAACCCATATTTCCGAAACCAAAAGCCTCTGCGTCTGCATCTATGTGCTCTGCTCTCTATTTTCCTAAACCACAGATCAGCGTGATCGACACCAGGCTCTGTCACTTAATACGCTAATGCTTCACTAGCAACAACAAACTACTGATAACCAAAGATCACACCGCTTGTATTCAGAACCTCTGTGGCGTAGCATATCGACCATTAAAAACATCGGTCTGAAAAATATGGTGTACAAGTATGAAGTATGACTCGTCGAATAAAAAGAGAACTCACATCACTCTCTTCGACTAACAAAAATCGGTCAGAGACCTTACATCACATTACGTAATAACACCGTCCCCTTTTTCCCAACAAGAACTTAGCTGTATGTTTCTTGGAAATAGGGAGGAATATACACCCCTGGAAATTGAAATAAGAACACCGTGAATTCATTGTCCCAGGAAGGGGAAACTTTATTGACACATTCCTGGGGTCAGATACATCACATGATCACACTGACAGAATCACAGGCACATAGACACAGGCAACAGAGCATGCACAATGTCGGCACTAGTACAGTGTATATCCACCTTTCGCAGCAATGCAGGCTGCTATTCTCCCATGGAGACGATCGTAGAGATGCTGGATGTAGTCCTGTGGAACGGCTTGCCATGCCATTTCCACCTGGCGCCTCAGTTGGACCAGCGTTCGTGCTGGACGTGCAGACCGCGTGAGACGACGCTTCATCCAGTCCCAAACATGCTCAATGGGGGACAGATCCGGAGATCTTGCTGGCCAGGGTAGTTGACTTACACCTTCTAGAGCACGTTGGGTGGCATGGGATACATGCGGAGGTGCATTGTCCTGTTGGAACAGCAAGTTCCCTTGCCGGTCTAGGAATGGTAGAACGATGGGTTCGATGACGGTTTGGATGTACCGTGCACTATTCAGTGTCCCCTCGACGATCTCCAGAGGTGTACGGCCAGTGTAGGAGATCGCTCCCCACACCATGGTGCCGGGTGTTGGCCCTGTGTGCCTCGGTCGTATGCAGTCCTGATTGTGGCGCTCACCTGCACGGCGCCAAACACGCATACGACCATCATTGGCAGCAAGGCAGAAGCGACTCTCATCGCTGAAGACAACACGTCTCCATTCGTCCCTCCATTCACGCCTGTCGCGACACTACTGGAAGCGGGCTGCACGACGTTGGGGCGTGAGCGGAAGACGGCCAAACGGTGTGCGGGACCGTAGCCCAGCTTCATGGAGACGGTTGCGAATGGTCCTCGCCGATGCCCCAGGAGCAACAGTGTCCCTAATTTGCTGGGAAGTGGCGGTGCGGTCCCCTACGGCACTGCGTCGGATCCTACTGTCTTGGCGTGCATCCGTGCGTCGCTGCGGTCCGGTCCCAGGTCGACGGGCACGTGCACCTTCCGCCGACCACTGGCGACAACATCGATGTACTGTGGAGACCTCACGCCCCACGTGTTGAGCAATTCGGCGGTACGTCCACCCGGCCTCCCGCATGCCCACTATACGCCCTCGCTCAAAGTCCGTCAACTGCACATACGGTTCACGTCCACGCTGTCGCGGCATGCTACCAGTGTTAAAGACTGCGATGGAGCTCCGTATGCCACGGCAAACTGGCTGACACTGACGGCGGCGGTGCACAAATGCTGCGCAGCTAGCGCCATTCGACGGCCAACACCGCGGTTCGTGGTGTGTCCGCTGTGCCGTGAGTGTGATCATTGCTTGTACAGCCCTCTCGCAGTGTCCGGAGCTAGTATGGTGGGTCTGACACATCGGTGTCAATGTGTTCTTTTTTCCATTTCCAGGAGTGTACATCAAATTCTTACGTAGAAATTCATACTAAAAGAGACAAAAATTTGTAGTGAAATTCCGAACAAGGGTATGAATAACTTATCTTAGTGCATAGTAAATTCTTCAAAACAGTTGTGAAAATGACTATGACTAGCAACAAAAAAACTACAACACAAATACGTAATGTAGAAGTAATGTAAACTGGTGTTTTGATTGTGCGTGAGTTACGTATGTACATTTGGTATGTCCAAAAGGCATAGCATAACATAAAACCTATTCAACAAGGTAACTGGAGGACACTGTTCTGCTCAGGGAGGAAAATAAAAGTGAATCACAAAGTTGTTACCACACATCACACTGAAAAATCCAATTGGTATTAAGTGATGAAATATTTCATGTGTGCTAACTACAGGGCACGCCTAGGAAGGCCGTATCTGATAGATCTGCCACTGACAACCAATCTGACATCTTCTACTAAACAGTAATGATTGCCACATCACACGTTAGAAGTAATATTGTTGCAAGAAACACAAATATGTCAAATAGGGGAGACTCAGCAAGACAGATGGAATGTGTTCATTACTGACAAACCATTAGTCCATCAGTCGTAGCAGCAATGGATCTCATGATCGCTCATTTGTACCATTAGACCACCTCGTCAGTTTGTAATGCCATGAATATCTAGTTTCTTCCGATGACAGCACAGATCATTTGTGTATTAAGTGCCCCACTGCCCAATCAATTTCATCATTTGCTGCAGTGACTACAGTACTGTTATTACCATAGTGAATGTTCCCCTCTCTCTCAGAACAAGAGATGAGTTATTTGGTGGTAATGTTTACCACCCTCATGGTCTAACAAAACAAACATAAAAAGCAACAGAACATTTATTACCACTTATAACAGAGCGGCTGCCAGCAGCAAAACTCACTAGTCAGAAAATCTTAGTGTTGCGAAAACGAAAAAAAAAAAAAAAACCGCATATCCTCGTCCCGTAAGTAGCTAATTTGTTTTTGTTTTCGAAATACTCTGTAGGCGTCAGAACTAATTCATAGTACAAAATTATATTATTTTGGTGTGAAGAAGGAAAAATGGATTGAACTAGTCGGGGTTTTGGGGAATTCACTATGGACGCCATTAATATACTGCATAATAATATTATTATTACATACCATAAAGATTTTATTGTGAGGCTGAAGTAACATCTTACGACATGTGTTAGTTAAACTATTATTTATTAAGGAAAGAGGATAAATATGTGGTATAAAGCATACAGTCACATCTCAAAACGTCAATCTTCACATCCATCACTATTGTCATAACTGTTTGTTTAATAGGCACAACTGGTTTTAGGTGAATCCACTGATGCAGCTGTGCCAAATAGTCTTGAGTAGCACTCTTTGTTTGCAGATTTTCGAGGTATTAGGCAAGTCTTAATACGTCCTTAGCCTTTGCCGTCTTTACTCGTTGTGACCTGATTGTGTCGGAATTTTGAACATCGGAGTTATGATGATGTGACAGCTCCAAGTACCATGGTACGCATGTCACAAACATTTAGCTTTATTTCTGAAATCGAATTGGGGAAGGACATGATATGGGCCACAGTCACCTTTACAAGTTGTCCTGGTGCTTGCCGTGTACGGTTGCAATGTTTACCACGTTTGTTTGTTGGAGAGTTTCCACAGTGAACTCAATTATTTTGCAGTCTTCTCAATCTGTTGCAACTAACTCCGTGCAAATTTAAAAAAGCATTTATGCAGAGAACAACTTCTTCTCCTCTAATTCACACTTTTTAGATGAATGTCGCTGCCCGATGCTTCGTATTGTCTTCATCATCCGTTCCTTGTCGAAACCTTCCACTACCATGCACACCTATCAAATAACAGAGATGACTATCTTCTACGAGTTTCGACATCGTTTTGTCAGTCTTCCCCACTTTCCCAAAACAGAGCAGCCTCGAACGCCTAGCCAAAAACAGATAGAAAAAAACTGATAACTTTTTAAAGATAAACTGATTTTGGACTTCATTTTCCTTAGATATGACAGCTACACTACAATCAAAGAAATAATAGGAAGTAACAATAAAAATGATGATAATGAAGGTGGCAATTCGTACTGGTTTTATCCAGTACAGCGCTGGTTCTTTAGTCATTGTCCTGGCTAGTTGCGAAATAAAAAAAAAAAAGTGGGAAGCCTTTAAACATCAAATATACATTTTGTTTTGGAAGATTACTTCTACACTATAAATAAAAGAAGTACACCTTATGACATTCTTTCTCTTAAATTTAAAAGAAAGATAAAGACCAATATAGATAAAACTGACGTCTGAGCTATTTTAAATGTGCTAGTTAAACATTTTTAAATATAGTCACCTTATGATATTGAGTGCGATACCAAAGAGTAATGTAAATACAGTGAATAGTTGATACTACGAACCTGCAGCCCTCTCCAGTCATGTGAGCTGGTACCAAATTCGCAAGGTGCTTAACGTGTTCTTCACCACGCACTTTGGTATCACAAATATTATCCTCGTTTTTCATATTTCTTCCACTCTTTTGCGGTCAGTCTGGAACACTTTTGTCCTATTTTTTTAGTCATCAGTCTTCGGACTTGTTTGATGCAGCCCGCCACGAATTCCTCTTCTTTGCCAAACGCTTTGTCTCAGAATAGAACTTGTAACCTACGTCCTCAATTATTTGCTGTATGTATTCCAGTCTCTGTCTCTCCTACAGTTTTTACCTTCTATAGCTCCCTCTAGTACCACTGAAATTATTCCCTGATGTCTTAACAAATGTCCACCGTTCCGCACCTTCTTCTTGTAAATGTTTTCCATATATTCCTTTATTTGCCGATTCCGCTGAGAAACTCCTCGTTCCTTACTTTAACAGTCTACCTAATTTTCAACATTCTTCTGTAGTACCACATCTCAAATGCTTCGATTCTTTCCCGTTCCGCTTTTCCCACAATCCATGCTTCAGTACCATACAATTCGGTGCTCTAAAAGTATCTTCTCAGAAATTTCTTCCTCAAATTGAGGCCTATGTTTAATACTAGTACACCTCTCTTGGCCAGAAAGTCGTTTTTGTCAGAGCTAGTCTGCAACAGAGGTCCTCCTTGCTCTGTCCGTCATGCGTTATTTTACTGCCTAGGTAACCGATTTCCTTATCTTCATCTACTTCGTGATCACCAGTCCTGATGTTAAGTTTCTCAGTGTTCTCATTCCTGCTAGTTCTCATTGCTTTCGTGTTTCTTCGATTTAATCTCAATCCATATTCTGTACTCATTAGACTGCTCATTCCATTCAGCAGATCCAGTAATTCTTCTTCACTTTCACTGAGGATTGCAGTGTCATCAGCGAATCTGATCATAGGTATCCTTTTAGTTTGAATTTTAATTTCAATTTGAACCTTTCTGTTATTTCCGTCATTGCTTCTTCGATATATACCTTCAACAGAAGCGGCGAAGGACTACATCCCTGTTTTACAACCTGTTTAGTCGGAGCAGTTTGTTCTTGGTCTTCCAACCTTATTGCTCCTTCTTGGCTGTTGTACGTACTATATATCACTCACCTTTCTCTATAGCTTATCCTCATTTTTCTCAGAACTTTGAGCATCTTGCATTATTTGACAGTCTCGAGCACTTTTTCCAGATCGACAGATCCTATTAATTTGATAATTCTATTAGTTTGATAATTCTATTAATTTGATAATTGGAACACAGCACTGTATGATACCGCTAGACGGACTGTGGGAAAACCGGAATAGGAAAAATGAAAATTAGGTTGCGATTATTATTATTATTATTATTATTATTATTTTTTTTTTTGTTTTTTTTTGCTTCCATTAGCAACCGCAATGTCAGAACTGCATCCCTGGCCCCTTAACCTTCCCTAAAACCAAACAGGTTGTCTTCTACATCTACATGATTACTCTGCAATTCACATTTAAGTGCTTGGCAGAGGGTTCATAGAACCATAATCATACTATCTCTCTACAATTCCATTCCCTAACAGCGCGCGGGAAAGACGAACACCTAAACCTTTCTGTTCGAGCTCTGATTTCTCTTATTTTATTTTGATGATCATTCATATCTATGTAGGTTGGGATCAACAAAATATTTTCGCATTCGGAAGAGAAAGTTGGTGACTGAAATTTCGTAAAAAGATCTCGCCGCGACGAAAAACGTCTTTGCTGTAATGACTTCCATCCCAATTCGCGTATCGTACCTGCCATACTCTCTCCCCTATTACGTAATAATACAAAGCGAGCTGCTCTTATTTTTTTCCATTCTTCTGTATATCATTCTTGTCAGAAAATTGGATGCTAGTGCTGTTAAGCTGATCATGCGATAATTCTCGCATTTGTCGGCCCTTGAAATATTCGGAGTTGTGTGGATGATGTTTTGCCGAAAGACAGATGGTATATCACCCCACTCATATATTCCACACATCAACGTGAATACTCTTTTTGTTGTTCATATTAAGGTAAAAACCTGAATAACAGGTGTTTAATCTAGAAGAACGACGGCTGTTGTGAACGAAGTGTAGCTAGCATATCAGTGGTTTATCGAGAGTTTAGCAGGTCGCTCTGGCGGCAGCTGCCTGAAGCCCCACTGACTAGTGGTGTTCCTGCTAGCAACAATCCCAACTTATAGGTTTTTTGCCTCATCGCCATATTTTAAGTGGCTTATACAGTACGACTTGAGAAGTTTTTGACAGTTGTGTAATCACTGTTCAATGGTGAAAACTACATGATGGCACCTCTAGCTCATTTTCCGATTTTTTTTTTTACTATTGGGATTTTTCCTAGTAACTCCTGAACTACAAGCGACAAATCTGATGACGTATGTAGTGTCTAAATAGATGTAAGCAATTTTCTGATAAAAGATTAATATGAATGTTTAACATATTACTCTTCCATAAACTGCTGAAGTAAGGCTGCACATGCAGTGTTATCATGACATTAGAAATGAACAAAAACATATCCCTAGCAGTTTGGAAGGTAAAATATTTCCTATATTACAAGGGATTACAGAAAGTATACACCTATTAACTGACAAAATAGTTTACTTTCGTATTTCATGACAAGAATAAAATTAAGGAGCAATATAATTTATCCAGAATGAGATTTTCACTCTGCAGCGGAGTGTGCGCTGATATGAAACTTCCTGGCAGATGGTGGCAGAAGTACAGCTGTGAGTAGCGGGCGTGAGTCGTGCTTCGGTAGCTCAGTTGGTTGCCGGCACGGTAGCTCAGCGTGTTCGGTCAGAGAGCGGGTTGGCCTCTATAGTAAAAAACTGAGTGGAAGGATCAACAAAACGAACTTGACCGGATGTCATATGACGTCCGCAACGACCAAACACATCGACCAACAAAAACAAAAAAGAAAAAAAAAAGTTGGTAGAGCACTTGCCCGCGAAAGGCAAAGGTCCCGAGTTCGAGTCTCGGTCGGGCACACAGTTTTAATCTGCCAGGAAGTTTCAGTATTATTTGTGTTAATTGATGATTTTTAATGATGAATTAATGATGTTTCACTATTTTTACTAATTACACACAGAACACAAACTACTGCTAACTGACTACAAACACACAATATGTACAAGTTATGTCATCACATAAAATTCCGTTTCCGAATTAATTAGCGTTGAAGTTAGCCCATCAGGGCACCGCGTGCACAAATTCAAGAGACACGCCAGATACAGTCATTGCCAGTTGTTCTCATAGCGTAGATGATAAAGCATGAGACTGCTCAGCCTTTGTCTCGGTTTCGGTCCTTACTACCATCCCATGTCCAATTTTTTGTGTCTCTTGTTCGGTTTTAGGAAAGCAAATGGAGGACATGTTTGGTGCCACTGTCCATGGCTGGCTGCTTGAATCTGCGCACGCTCCGGCCTGATTGGTTAACGAAAACGGCGCAAGTTATAGAATCTTTTTCTTAACATTATTTCTCAGCGCAACCTACCCTGCTACCCCCTTACTAGCTGTTCAGGTTGTTTCTAACCACCCTCCGTAGATCTGTTTTCTGAGTGGGATACAGTCAGTCGACTCGTAATTTGGAGGAGTGGGAATACCTCAGAGCAGTGGACAGCGCACAACCGACCGATAATTTATCATCTGCGTAAGGCTTCATTGAACTGCATTTGTGGAGGTGGTAATCACACTTTTCTCTTATTATTTACGATGACTTTCAAAATTTGAGACCCTACCATTCCTTCACCTTCTTTGTCTTGATGAGTGTAAGGAGACTCCGTTCCTAATTTTCTAATAAGAAAGAAGTCATTGGTAGTTGCAGGAACACAACCCAAGTCTCCCTCGAGCTGACTTCCCTCCCACACAGGTGTTCCATTGAGAAGTGGAGTGGCGTTTAGATAGTACAATTATCCTGAAACGAATTTTGAATTTCTTTCTGTGGCGAATAACTATAATGGAAAACAGGAAATGTTAGACCACGCAAAACAGTCAATACTGAATTCCTGTCATACACGGTATTCCCTGTGGAGACTCGAGAGTAAGGGTTTAATTATTTATGCATCTTACATTCCTGGGCTGCAAATTGCATGGCCGCAACCTGAGTTTGTATTGCTACATCAGTTGTATCTTCCTTTTTACTTCATTCGTCGTTAATCTATTTATTATGTGTGTTTTTTAATTCCGAGTAATATCTTTAGAATTAATGAAATTTTAGGAAAACGTTCTTAAAGAGGCAGCAAAAAATATCGTTAGGTAGTGTTGTAACACTGCTCTAGCTGTGTTAAATCATGTGCACTCCGTCTTCAGGCCACGAGTGGCCTACCGGGACCATCCGACCGCCGTGTCATCAACAGTGGAGGATGCGGATAGGAGGGACGTGGGGTCAGCACACTGCTCTCCCGGTGCGTTCAATCATACATTCCAAAATAACGTTGGGATAAAATTCTCTGACACTGTGAAAGTATCTTCCTTTTCTACAGCACATAATATTTTCTGATCGTTCTTCTTTCTTTGTTACAGCCTTCCGTGAAACAGTCTTGCTGTGTTATATCCTTTTGCAGAATAACTTGGGTCATTACAGAGGCAAACATGTTCAGGATCGGCGATGTCGATTTCCTTGGCGGCCTATTGCGTTCAGACGACGCCAGTTGCCGATAAAGTACCTGTTGTCTACAATATTCTGGCGCGTAAACCAGTATTCCCACTATTTTTGGCCTCTTCTCAAGTTTCCAGTTCTTTCTGAAGGTCGCCAACTTTGTGGCTAGCACGAACTTGCTCCAGACCTTCAAAAATGTACCAGGAACTCACCCTAGCTGCTCTCAGTGATTTTTGCAAAAATACTGAATTTGTATTGATTATTCTACCACTATTTTATACAAATGGATTCGTGCAGATGGTTATCTTAAATATTCAGTTTGTAAGAGGCATTAATTTAATACCAAAGATTCTAATTATGCACCAAACCTACTCGTTAGCACTTTGCAATTGTGTTCTCCGTTTGTCTTCATGAATAAAGAGAGAGAGTGAGAGAGAGAGAGAGAGAGAGAGAGAGAGAGAGAGAGAGAGAGAGGGAGAGGAGAGAGAGAGAGAGAGAGAGAGAGAGAGAGGAGGAGAGAGAGTCATACCTATATACAGAGAACAAAATATACTCCGAATACTGTGGCACACAAGTAACAAAAAAAATTATTAAGGAATGAGGTTAGGAACCATATGCCTCTGTTATCTGACAAAATATTCCTTAATCTACACACATGCAGAAATTATGTACTAAGAATAGTTTTAAAATGACGTAAATTATTTAAATAATAAACGTAGTATGATAATAATGGTAACTGAAGTTTATACTACAGTGTGTCTAGGACACAATGATTGTGTTTGATTAACATATTCCTTCTTTCCATAAAATGTCGGCATCCTTCGCCCAAGGAAAAACCTGGAAACAAAGCTGCACTCCTCTGTAATTCAGGCTAGGTACCCGATTCCTCACGAACTGCATGAAATGCATACTTTCTGTCATCGCCTTTAGCTGGAAATGAACCTTGTTTCCATAAAGCTTGGAAAAACTTTGGTGATGATGTTAATTTATGTGTCTCGAGTGAAGTGAAACATATTACTCATCACAAAATATATAAATAACCATTTCTGTTTTTATGTGAAGATATTAATTAATGGACAATTTCTTTGTTTGACGAGTTTTCTCTTCTTGTAGGAGTGCATGATAGCTTACTGCTTGTCATAAAGACGCACATAACAGTGAAGGATTCCAATTCTATAAATGTCTGCCATCAAACGTCGGGCTCGAAAGACATGGAAACATGTCGGTTGACTTAAAGATCAATGCACCTACTCAGACAAAGACATTCCTATAATGCTTTTTGATGGACTAAAACGGTCTCAGCATTCCCATCAAAGCAAAATATTTTTCTGTTTTTCTTTGAAAGCTAAACCGAGATTCACTTTTGAAGAGAACATGTTTGTTTGCATGGCCATCTCCGCAGCAGCTGTTAAAATCAATTAATATTGGTTTCTCCATCTTAACCTTAAAACTAGTTAACAAAAATTTTACACCTGACACATTTCTCTTTTATTTACAAACCGCCCTCTGTGGTCATTCTGTAAATACAGATACATATAATTGTACATGTTTGGTTGTTTTATATTAAAAATAGTACTTATTCACAGAGTTGGTGTGCAGTTTACTTATGGTGTTTCTGCATCTTGTTCACATCTTCTCCAAACCACTACTTCTTCTCTCTTTGTTAGCGGAGGTTGAGGTCGAAAGTAATTTCGTTACATGCATACACTAATCAGTTTTTACCTTTTCACACTTTCTCTTATGCTTCATTGGCGCTATATTTACACTTCACTTTGCTCTTGGCAATAGATTTGGTGCTGTGTGTATTCGTTCTGCAGAGATGTGAGTTAAGGTTCAGGTGGGAGGAGCAGTGAGGGGTTGCGAGTTGTGGTTCGAATTTTTGGGGGATGATGATTATAATAAAGGAACTGGAAGGAGATGGTAAATGGGGCTGTGGGTGTATATATTAAATTGAATGTTAAATTAGTTTAAAGCACGTGTGATTGGTCTGATCATCAAATTACCAGAGGATAGAACTATAAAAAGCTCCACACTGTTGACACAGTATATAAAAGACATACAGTTTCCAGACACAGCCATCCTCCTGTCATTTGATTTTGGGAACTTATATTCCAATATACTAATAACCGAGACAATTACCTTTATAGAAGAAAGTGTTAAGACATGATACACTTTTACATGAATGTATTAAAAAAAGTCAATCTACTAGAGCTAATATCAGAATAGAACTATTTCCAGTTCAATAATGAATTACATTTACAGAGTGAAGGATTACCAATGGGATCCGCAATTTTTGGAACCAAAGCAAATATATTTATGAACCATGGAGAACAGGTCACATTTAACAAAATAGTGCCAAATATACACAACATCCTGTACTGGACTAGATATATGGTTGACATCTTGAACCTGATAAATGAACCGGGCAGTAAAATTGACCAATTACAGACATAAATTCATTTCATGATAAGATACATTTTACAAAAGGAAATAAATTTCTAGGAGATTACCATAAAGATTCAGAACAACCAACACACGTCTGACATACAAAAGACTGACAACAGACAGAATTATCCAAGAGATATCACAGCACGCAAATTCTCAAAAGCGGGCAGCACTTAGGTGCATGTTCCACAGACTAGACGCATCATTAAACACAAATAACTACCAAAAAATGAGTACTATACTACAAATAGCCACAAACAATGGATAGAAAGGAAAACTTAGTAACAAAGCTGAGCAATAAAACCAAGAAAGAGAAGACAGAAACCACCCATCTATCACCAACGTAAGGACAGAATTCCATACAGTCAAAGACATGGAACGCCATATCAGGAACAACGCAAGATGAGAAAGAACCAGAAAACAAGCGATGGTACACAATGACATACAACCACAAAATATCGAATACTTTCACTAAACAAGACGCAAAAAATAGCTCACTAAACTAACAATTAATTCAAAAGTTCTTTTCAAAAATAAAAGGAAAAACTGATGTATATCAGAAATCAAGAATATACAAACTGAAATGCAATACATGTGATGGAAGGTACATAGGTCAAACCAGGAGGACATCTGACACCAGATATAAAGAAAAATTAAGAGCATGGATGTACAGAACAAATCAGTCAACTTTTACAGGGCACCTACACCAACGCCAACGTTAAGTTACTACCAGAGACATAGACATGGAGCCGGCCTCAGTGGTCGTGCGGCTCTAGGCGCTACAGTCTGGAACCGAGCGACCGCTACGGTCGCAAGTTCGAATCCTGCCTCGGGCATGAGTGTGATGGCCTTAGGTTAGTTAGGTATAAGTAGTTCTAAGTTCTAGGGGACTAATGACCTCAGAAGTTAAGTCGCATTGTGCTCAGAGCCATTTGAGCCACAGACAACAACAAAAAACACCTCCCTATCACACAAGAAAACTAGCACATTCATACAATCATAAGAGAGAAAAGAAACAACTCATAAATGATCATACCAACCTGGCAATCCCCGAAAATTCGAACAACTCGCAACTCAACACACTCCTCTGACCTCCACTCACATCTCTGCAGAACTTGTTAGACACCGTCACTAATTTACGTTTCGCAGTTTGGCAACAGTCGAAGCCTACATGAAAAACAAATGAACGAACAAAAACACTGTAGTACTGTGCCGAGTGCGATCACACGTAACTGCAGTTCTATTTCCAAGAGCGGGGTGATGTGTAAATTACGCCAATGTAATGCAAGAGAAAGTGAAAAAATTAAAAAACACCTAAGTGTATATGTGTAACGGAGTTCCTTTCGGCATAAATAAGTTTTTTTCCGCTAACAGGGAAGAAGAAGCAGTGATTTGCAGAACATGTGAACAAGAGGCAGAAACACTGTAAGTAAATTGAACGCCAACTATATGAAGAAGTACTGTTTTTATGCTAAAACAACCAAACATATACAAACACATGTATCCATAATTACAGAACGGCCACGGAAGATGTTTTGTAAGTAAGAGTAACTCGTCTGGTTAAAATTCTCTTTAATTTGTTGCAGTAAGCTTAATATGAAGAAACCAGTCATAATTGGCCGAAGAGAATAGTTTGATACTGCGTTGCGGTACACGTTATGGAAAGCATAATGCTCTATCCCATTGCTTGTGGTGAATGTGTCTCTTGTAACTGATCGTCCTTGGTACATACCAAATTGAAGGAGCCTTCTGTTCACAACAGTCTGTTATGTGATCTGCTTGGTGGATGCAGCAATAGAACACATAACCACAACCTCATTTCTTCAAGTGCAAAGCAGCCAGTATCAATGGAATTACATCTTCTTGATGACATGTGAGTCTACACTTTATCTTCGATCAGGATAGAAACTGAAGTAATGAATTAAAGTTTCTGCCCCAGCTGGAACCTGAACCCGGATCTGTTGCTTAATAGGCAGATGTGGTTCCTATTACCCAGTCAGTCTGCTCCCATAATCTGTTCATCTGCTCCTCCCACTCTGTCCATCTTCTCCTCTTTGTAATTCCATGTCATCGTCACTCTTTCTTTACCAGTCTCCTCTTCCCCTCTTCCTGACCATCTCGCCTCCCCCCTCTCTCTGTCCATCTGCTCCTCCCCATCACTCGTTCATCACCTTCGGCTGCATTTCTTTGTCCATTTCCGCATCCTCTTCCTCTGTCCATCTAATCCTCCCTTCTATCTGTGTCCATTTCCTCCTTCCCTCTCGATGTCGGTTCGCCCTCTCCTCCCTCTTTTATCTCCACATTATCACTCCCTCCCAAATTTGAGTTTGTTGGTTATTATTCCAACAGTATTTCTTTCCAGATATATGGAGAATTTTGCTAGAAATACAGGTGAAATATGTGTACAAATGCGTGTGAAATTTGTTATATAACGAATTTCATATACACATATGTACAAATTTGTTGTATAACAAATTTCACCCACATTTGGACATATATTTTACCTGTATTTCTAGCAAATTTCTCCATTAGCTGGAAAGAAATACTGTTGGGATAATAACCAGCGAACTCCATTTCTTCCTGCAGTTTTATTTTCAGGAAGCTCGATTTTTATGACGACATTTCTCCTGAACAATACGTTGTCCAATGACAAATATTTGCAGTTACGTTTAATGGTATACGTAAGTACGGACTGCAAAATATGTTGTTAATAGAGTTAGTAGTAAAGAAGTAATAATTTAAAAGGTAATGCCCAATTCAGCAGTTTCACGACATGAACAGCGAAAATTTAGTAAGTGATAAACTTTTTTTTCATTCATCATTTTGTGGGGGTCCTCAGTGAGAAATAATTTTGTAAAGGTTTGAAAGGCTGTGCAATGTTTATTTCAAGTCTATTTGGTCTCTTATTTTCAAATTCTGGTTGACTTAATTATGGGTATCTTAGCGTCGTGAGCTACACTGTATTTTCACCCACACACTCAAACCTTTGATAGGTGGTTCTTACCTA
This sequence comes from Schistocerca gregaria, assembly GCF_023897955.1. Taxonomy (NCBI): domain Eukaryota; kingdom Metazoa; phylum Arthropoda; class Insecta; order Orthoptera; family Acrididae; genus Schistocerca; species Schistocerca gregaria. The sequence continues at coordinate 438,167,456 of NC_064931.1, read as the reverse complement.
AACAGTCATTCTTTCCAGACAGTAAATGATGTGTGCATGAAGTCTGATTGAAGTCGATCCAGTGGTTTACGGGTAGATGTGAAACATCTACACATACATACAAGCATACATACATATAGGGTGTATATGCACATCTATTTTCATAATTTGTATGGATTTAAATCAATGTCACTACTACGCGAAATAACTGTTGATATCTATGAAGATATTGATTTGTGTGATGATATGTATGATTAATATGAGAAGTTGACAAACATTTGTGATTATAACCTCGAAAACATAAAACTGCAGCCCAGTGATGAAGTGGACACCGGCTGTACCATTTTGTGTTGCTCTTCAAGCCGCGTGCTGCGGCTTCAATAAATACGAGGACTGCTGCCATGTACCTGAAAACATACGAAAAAATTAGTTACATGATTTTATTTTTTCTAGCTGATAATTAGAACTTTGTGACTGCTTCTATAGGTATAAATACATATTTACGATCATTTATAGATTATTCAACCTTGCACAGACATATTATTACTACAGGGAAGTATCTCTTATTGACATATTGCCTGAATTTTCGCCAGATTTTTATGGTGGTAGAATATTTAGTTTCAATTTCATTCCGCATAATGTAACACTGTAAACACATGCATTCCCAGTGTTTGAAATACTGGATGCCAGTTATACCAGCTCCTTTTCTACTTCTACGCATTACTTTCTAACTCTGATCTAGGACTTCTGTACATCACAATATATGCCCGTCGTAATAGACTCTGCGTGACAGTTATGCGAACCCAATCTGGCTTGATGACTAGTGTGACAGCTCTGAGAACATTAAAACATTGTTATGTTTTTGATTTTTTTAGACACAGTATATAATATCAACTACCTGAATTACGTTATTCATCATTATAAAATGATATAAACTCATACTGTGATACTTGTATTTAGAGGTGTGTTACTCTGATCAAAAATATATGGTACAACTACTATAATAGACTTTTGATTGTTAGTTCGTGACAGATACGTGTAAAATATAAAATTATGCAATTCACTGCATGCTAAGAAGATTAAACTGGAAGTACCTTACATATCATCGTGCAGATTTTGAGAAGTAACTGGTGGTACCTAGATTAATGTTTGTTTGCTGCAAACATTGCGATTAGACTAAGTGGAAGTTAGTAAGACAGACGCTCATAGGTTGTATCGCTATTGGGAGCATTCAGATTGTATCCTTTTCGGTAGATTTTGGAAGACAACAGGAGAAGGATTCATAAAGAAAACACTACGATTATGTTGGTCCAAGTTATTTTCTATTCGGCAAAGATGCAAGAAATCCGGATGAGTGAGGGGAAGCACTAGCTCTCTAAACGTTCTAAGTCACGTCTGGCTCTGTGACGCGTTGCATTATCATTCTGAAATTTCTCATTCTGCCCAGTGAAAATAGTTATCACAATCTGCTGAACGTGATCTTCGAGGATTGATTCGTAACAAAACTGGTCTAGAGTGACATCGCGACTCTTTCAAACATAAATCATATTATGTTTCCAACACCACCTTGCTGTCTTCTAGTAACGTTAGTAGAGCAATTGTTTTCCAAAGCTTCTCGTCTAACACTGCGACGTCCATCTCATCTGCGAACTACAAATCGTGGCTTATCGAAGAAGGCTGCCACTGAAAAGTTGCAAGCCTGAGTTGCAGGCCTGTTTGTTCACATTGGTTACTGGTCCATAACACACATTTACCATCGAGATAAAAAGAAGTTCGTCACTTGAGATTTCCCATCGACTTGGTTCGCAACCCGAGGATCCTCGCCTGTAAACCACAACAGAATGAAGATAAATGTCAACGGAAAATATATCACTCGCTTATGAATGAAGCATATCACTCGATATTCCTCATGAAACAGGCACTGTAGACGTCACATACAGGAAGGGATTGTACCAATGAGACTACAGTATGTTTTCCATCACATTTAGGTTCTGATTTTTCATACGAAGAGAATTCTTTCACATACATTATTACTCGTGTGGAAGCTAATCTTGACAAAAAATTTATTGAAAAAGTAGAGCATTTTGTATCGTAAGTCCCGCAAGTTTGGCATTCGTAATCTGATGGTGTTAGTAGATCGTTATAACAGTTGAAGATACTTGTAATTTTTAATAATATCAATTTTATGGACCAGATATAGTGGTTATTGAGTCCGTAGTTATGTTTATGTAGCATAAAACACATAATAAAGTGATGTTAAGACACACATACTCGTTTTGACCGTCTGATTATCATCGTCCAGTTATTCGTGTTTAAATTACTAGTTCGATAATCACGTAACTAGGTGTTAGTTTTGATTTACTGCATGTTTTATGTTAAATAAATAAAATTCATTGTTCCTTTTTAACCAGCGTTCGTATTTTGTCAAATGAGATTGCTACCATCGTAGAGTTAATGTCTCCCTTATTTTAACTATGTTTCAATTATATTTATTGTCTATTGGTAATTTGTTGAATTAAAGCAATATTTTCGTACTCTGTAAAGACTATTATGTACGGAGCTGTTTGCTAGTTTCGTGATTCTTGAAACCTGTTTTCTGAAAGTTTTAAAAGCTAAAATGTAATTGACATCTAATATGGTATTATTTGTTCTTCTGAAGTTTTGTGGTGACTTGATTATTCTTGTGAAATGTATTAAATTGGTCAAGTATCATTTAGCTTCTTGAAGATAGTTAACTAATTACATCACCAATTGTGTTTAAATACTTTATACGGCACATACTCTTTGGTTCATTAACCGCCTTCTGCCTGAAGTAAAGTACATTCTGATCGTGAAAGTAACGCATGGGGTGATTGGGAACGGCTGTAATACGTGTATGAAATCAGTGAGCAGTATTAGACTCTGAACGGGATCGGGTTCCATAAATTAATTTCAACACGAAATTAATTCTTATTCAGTTGTACATTCATATAAGGTCAAGAGTATGTAGCTACTTGGGGCGCACAACGTAAAAGAAAGGTAGTTCGTGCCGCAAGTTGTATATTCACTTTTGCTATCGAAAGTGGTGACACAATGGTTAGACTAGATTCGTATTAAGGAGAAATGGGTCTCGATTGCTTCCTTTCTTTATCCTTATTCGTCTGTAAAAATGCTCCATCTCATATAGCTTCGGCGTCAACGAAACGTTAAATTCTAACATTTATTCCATACTTTACCTTTATCATGTTTAACAGGTACGCGAAAAGCTTCGTGCCGTTAATGAGAAGGAGAAAAAAACAGTTAAATAGTACTTAGTTAAGAAAATACTAATGAAGAAGCAAAACTAAGTTTTTGCACTGATTGAGTCTCTAAAAGTGCTTTTCTCATCAATGCCAGTGTCTAGTGCACATGTTAAAAGGAGTTATGAGAGGATCCTCTCTGTGAAAATTACAGTAGATAGAAGGAGTAGGGCTTACGGAGTAAAATGGACAGGAAAACTACGTTGTAATGAAATATCTTGTAATTGTAATAACAATTTCTATCTTTACGTGGTTGCGAAACACTGACCACTGAAAATTATTGTTTGATGTACAAGCAACATGCCAAAACGAGCATAGATTCAGACGGATGTAACCGACGGATTCCGAACGTGGCATGGTTTTTCTTTTGCTCTAGCCATCTACATCTAACCATGTTACTCCTAACTGCAGGTAGAGACAGCCATAGAGGGCCTCAGGATGCCGTACTGAGATATAGCCAGTGATGAGATGAGTGTCGTGTACATGGTCACCGTGGCACAGAACCTTGAAAAAGCGCGTCTGAAGTAGAGGCCAGCACTGAACATTCAGCAACGTCCACTGCGCTATATAATGTGACACCCACTTGTCGAAGACTTGTTGCATGAGCGACGGACAGCATTTTTTCCTTCGACTTCACGTTCAACCGGTATGTCGGCATGTGAACAAGCGTCGAACTTGTTTCCCCAGAGACTGGTTTGCACGTGCGCTGTCTGCACCGGCAAACCACGGACTCACCCTGAAGCAGACTCGCTGTCCCTGTCCGAGGCCGGGATTTACAATCTTTTGCAGTTAGTGTCACTCTGTCTTCAGGCTGTTGAGGCTGCAGCGAACTTTACACAATAACTATTTCCTGAGAGAGCAAATAAGATTAAGGATAAGTAATGTTCTGAGACTTATGCTCAGTAAATTTTATTGATATCTCTAGAAGTGATTCGGAGTAGTGCGCCGTCGAAAACTGATCCATACTTACTTTCTAATAAATAATCATCATACAGTTTAGGACATTTTAATTAATTTTTCAAACTTTGATTCAATAATGAACGTTAATTTACATTTCGAAGCGTGGACCTAATCTACATCTACATCAACATGATTACTCTGCAATTCACATTTAAGTGCTTGGCAGAGGGTTCATCGAACCACAATCATACTATCTCTCTACCATTCCACTCCCGAAGAGCGCGCGGGAAAAACGAACACCTAAACCTTTCTGTTCGAGCTCTGATTTCTCTTATTTTATTTTGATGATCCTCCCTACCTATGTAGGTAGCGCTCAACAAAATATTTTCGCATTCGGAAGAGAAAGTTGGTGACTGAAATTTCGTAAATAGATGTCGCCGCGACGAGAAACGTCTTTGCTTTGATGACTTCCATCCCAACTCGAGTAGCATATCTGCCACACTCTCTCCCCTATTACGTGATAATACAAAACGAGCTGCCCTTTTTGGCACCCTTTCGATGTCCTCCGTCAGTCCCACCTGCTAAGGACCCTACACCGCGCAGCAATATTTTAACAGAGGACGAACGAGTGTAGTGTAAGCTGTCTCTTTAGTGGACTTGTTGCATCTTCTAAGTGTCCTGCCAATGAAACGCAACCTTTGGCTCGCCTTCCCCACAATATTATCTATGTGGTCTTTCCAACTGAAGTTGTTCGTAATTTTAACACCCAGGTACTTAGTTGAATTGACAGTCTTGAGAATTGTACTATTTATCGAGTAATCGAATACCAACGGATTTCTTTTGGAACTCATGTGGATCACCTCACACTTCTCGTTATTTCGCGTAAACTGCCACCTGCCACACCATACAGCAATCTTTTGTAAATCGCTTTGCAACTGATACTGGTCTTCGGATGACCTTACTAGACGGTAAATTACAGCATCATCTGCGAACAGTCTAAGAGAACTGCTCAGATTGTCACCCAGGTCATTTATATACATCAGGAACAGCAGAGGTCCCAGGACGCTTCCCTGGGGAACACCTGATATCACTTCAGTTTTACTCGATGATTTGCCGTCTATTACTACGAACTGCGACCTTCCTGACAGGAAATCACGAATCCAGTCGCACAACTGAGACGATACCCCATAGGCCCACAGCTTGATTAGAAGTCGCTTGTGAGGAACGGTGTCAAAAGCTTTCCAGAAATCTAGATATACGGAATCAACTTGAGATCCCCTGTCGATAGCGGCCATTACTTCGTGCGAATAAAGAGCTAGCTGCGTTGCAAAAGAACGATATTTTCTGATACCATGCTGATTACGTATCAATAGATCGTTCCCTTCAAGGTGAATCATAATGTGTGAATACAGTATATGCTCCAAAACCCTACTGCAAACCGACGTCAATGATATAGGTCTATAGTTCGATGGATTACTTCTACTACCCTTCTTAAACACTGGTGGGACCTGCGCAAATTTCCAATCTGTAGGTACAGATCTATCGGTGAGCGAGCGGTTGTGTATGACTGCTAAGTAGGGAGGTATTATATCAGCGTAATCTGAAATGAACCTAATCGGTATACAATCTGGACCTGAAGACTTGCCCGTATCAAGCGAATTGAGTTGCTTCACAGCCCCAAAGGTATCTACTTCTAAGAAACTCATGCTAGCAGCTGTTAGTGTTTCAAATTCTGGAATATTCCATTCGTCTTCCCTGGTCTTCCCTGTTGCTCTGACTGTTTCCATATATTACATAGGGTAAACCCTAACTCAACCGATAAAATTTTAGAGTTTCTTGAGGGATATTTTCTGAGTATTTTGATGTAACTTACCTGTGGTCTTCAGTGACCCGCTAAAGAGTAATTACATTCTGTTTGTTTATTGCCCTCCATTTTTATATGCATATGTATTGGAAGGAAAATATCTGCACAATAATGCAAATATCGACGCTATGAGCTATATTCCTTGGTTGGAAACAAACGTATCTTCTCAGAGCTCTTGCTGACGGGAACAGAAGCTCCCACATTACTCATCGTAGTCAAGCTTATATTCACTACTGCTCGGTTCTATCTCGGGTTTGTTTTCCCGGCAATGTTGTTTGTATGTTAAACAGTTGTGTACAACATATTTGCACGTTAACAGTTGTACACAACAGTATATTTAGGTTTACTGAGAAAGAATTGGCTGATATGCACCTCCTGTATGGGTTGTCTCAAAGAAATAGAAGAGAGACATAATAACTCAGTGCTGAGATGTTCCCGCGGTGACGGCAACCACGTCACAGCACTTCTACGTACGGCCTGCGAGAAAGCAGATCATTTGCGTTGGAATGGAAGATATTGACAGTGTGACATTTATTAGAACACCTGATTTACAAGATAATCTGCTTCTCTATATCACTGACAATATTGCCACCAGTAATTGGCGGCATAACATGGACTTTAAACACATACTGAAGAAGATCCGTGGGGTTTAGGTGAGGTTTCACTAACTCATAAATGCGTCTTCAAAAAATAAGATTGACAGAAACAATGTTCGAAATTTTTCATGTTACACATAGAACTTACACGAAATGGGTGAGCACATGACAATGTTTTCACCATGAGCCACTGTTTTTATTAAGAACTAACAGTGATCTTTAAGAATTTATACCATATCCAGTTACTCGAAAGTAAAATTGAGTGAAGGTGATGTTCCGCCTTCTGGACCTACACGGGCCACACGGGTCCAGCCTACCGGCGTGTTATCCTCTGCAAAGGGCGTCATTCGATACAGTATGGACGGACATTATTTCATTTTTTTCTTGCTTACGAGTCCGTTAACTGATATTCCGACACCGAGACTGCCTATAAATTACGTAAACATCTATATAATAGAGGTGAGACCTCGTAGGCAAGCGAATGAAATAAGAATATGTAAAGAAAAGTAAATACTGACTATGCATTTACTTTTTGTTGGTGGGTTCACATTTATCATATAAGTCGCCTACATTATTTATATACACTCCTGGAAATTGAAATAAGAACACCGTGAATTCACTGTCCCAGGAAGGGGAAACTTTATTGACACATTCCTGGGGTCAGATACATCACATGATCACACTGACAGAATCACAGGCACATACACACAGGCAACAGAGCATGCACAATGTCGGCACTAGTACAGTGTATATCCACCTTTCGCAGCAATGCAGGCTGCTATTCTCCCATGGAGACGATCGTAGAGATGCTGGATGTAGTCCTGTGGAACGGCTTGCCATGCCATTTCCACCTGGCGCCTCAGTTGGACCAGCGTTCGTGCTGGACGTGCAGACCGCGTGAGACGACGCTTCATCCAGTCCCAAACATGCTCAATGGGGGACAGATCCGGAGATCTTGCTGGCCAGGGTAGTTTACTTACACCTTCTAGAGCACGTTGGGTGGCACGGGATACATGCGGACGTGCATTGTCCTGTTGGAACAGCAAGTTCCCTTGCGGGTCTAGGAATGGTAGAACGATGGGTTCGATGACGATTTGGATGTACCGTGCACTATTCAGTGTCCCCTCGACGATCACCAGAGGTGTACGGCCAGTGTAGGAGATCGCTCCCCACACCATGATGCCGGGTGTTGGCCCTGTGTGCCTCGGTCGTATGCAGTCCTGATTGTGGCGCTCACCTGCACGGCGCCAAACACGCATACGACCATCATTGGCACCAAGGCAGAAGCGACTCTCATCGCTGAAGACGACACGTCTCCATTCGTCCCTCCATTCACGCCTGTCGCGACACCACTGGAGGCGGGCTGCACGATGTTGGGGCGTGAGCGGAAGACGGCCTAACGGTGTGCGGGACCGTAGCCCAGCTTCATGGAGACGGTTGCGAATGGTCCTCGGCGATACCCCAGGAGCAACAGTGTCCCTAATTTGCTGGGAAGTGGTGGTGCGGTCCCCTACGGCACTGTGTAGGATCCTACGGTCTTGGCGTGCATCCGTGCGTCGCTGCGGTCCGGTCCCAGGTCGACGGGCACGTGCACCTTCCGCCGACCACTGGCGACAACATCGATGTACTGTGGAGACCTCACGCCCCACGTGTTGAGCAATTCGGCGGTACGTCCACCCGGCCTCCCGCATGCCCACTATACGCCCTCGCTCAAAGTTCGTCAACTGCACATACGGTTCACGTCCACGCTGTCGCGGCATGCTACCAGTGTTAAAGACTGCGATGGAGCTTCGTATGCCACGGCAAACTGGCTGACACTGACGGCGGCGGTGCACAAATGCTGCGCAGCTAGCGCCATTCGACGGCCAACACTGCGGTGCCGCTGTGCCGTGCGTGTGATCATTGCTTGTACAGCCCTCTCGCAGTGTCCGGAGCAAGTATGGTGGGTCTGACACACCGGTGTCAATGTGTTCTTTTTTCCATTTCCAGGAGTGTATTTTAAGATCCTTAAGTTCGTAGTCAAGACCAAAGCTGCTGTAACTAAGTTCGATTTAAAATATTCTAAATACTGACACTGTAATAAAATAAGCTCTTTAATATGCAAGCTGTTATTAGATGAATTGATTTAAACTGCTTTGTGGCCGCTGCTATGGAAAAAGATATGAAATATTTTATAATATTTGAAATAGCAGCGTAATGGCGGCTAATTTTTGCACACCAGCGATTTTCCTTCCCCTTGCGGCGCGGCAGCTACAAATTGCTAGTAATTGTTTAAATGTTCAAAAAAATTGACGTGAGAGATCGGAAGAGTACTTTTAATAAAAACAAGGCTAAAATTTCATTCATATATTAACAGCTACAACATACAAACCTTCTCGACGAAAATGACTCTTTCTCCAAGAATAGCGAAAACAAAAGTGAGACAGACAGACGACGTAGCGGTTATTACGACCGCTTCTTTCAGGAGCATATTCGTTCACAATTTGTGAGTGGAATTCTATTTAAGCGTTCAGTGTCACTTTATTACACAAATAATATGAGTTTTTGTTTTAACAAGTTCGAAAATTCACATACATTGCAATATTTGTACACACAATTTAAAACGTATTTGAGTTGATAGTGTCTTTGAGTCCAGATTTGATTTCATTGGTATTACATACACCCAACGATTAAAAACTTTACATATTTCTACATAGTTATTTGTTCACTAGAGTATAGTCTGCAGATTACTGTATGCCGGGGACTATTTTCCTTTGGATGCTTCTACACTTAGATTTCTTTAGATGCTTTTCCATTTAGATGCCGGCCAACAGAAAAGCCCCAGAAAGCCCTGGTGGAGTAGACAGATTATATCTCTCATTTCTTTCATTTTATGCTTTCGTTTGTCAAACGTCAAGGCGAAATGAAAATAGTTTTATAGAAGCAGTATTGAAAATACTACAATGAATAATCCAAAAGATATCATCTCTAAATCACATGACATTACACGGCACATGACAAAAGTTTTCCAGTTTACTTTCTTAATTTTTCCTGAGTTCGGTTTTTGTTTTGTGTTGGCTGCTCATTCAGAGTTTAGTAATGTGGGCACAAATGGGATCACTATATTTTCAGATTAAAGGTTTTTGTTATTATTTCTTTCTAGAAGTCTTATATGGTTAAAATCTCTAATTTCCTCTATGCGCTTCTGTAGTGTGGTGTACTTAATTATTTTCTTGAATGCCGTTGTCCTGATGCGTCGCCATAGTCGTCATAAGCCTACACCGGTTGGAGTGGCAGTGCGTCGTCGGTGAGGTCAAAGGCCGGCCGGAACACGGGTTCAGGTCTTGAGGTTCGAAGAAGCAGACATGCTGCTCCTGGTCTCGAACGTCGCCGCTCGGGGTCGTGTAGGGCTACGCCCTCCCTTCCGACGCTCAGCATGACAGATCGATTCAGCACGAACGGGTTCATGAAAACAAATCTGAACATGGTATAGACATATCAACAAATAATCCTGAGTTAATAACGAGCATCAAAACAGGTACAAGGATTATTGAACACAGGGTTGTCGTAGCGAGACTGAATATTGTAACCCCCAAATCCTACAAAAATAAACGAAAAATATACCTATTAAAAAAAAAACAGATAAAAATTACTTTGACGCCTTCCCGAGAGACACTCTCCAATGCCTCCAAATGAATGACATAAGTGTAGACCAGATGTGGCTTGAATTCAGAGAAATAGTATCGGCAGCAATTGAGAGATTTATACCAAATAAATTAACAAAAGACAGAGATGATCCTCCTTGGTACACAAAATGGGTTACAACATTGTTGCAGAAACAGCGAAACAAACATGCCAAATCCAAACAGAGACAAAATCCCCAAGATTGGCCATCTTGCACAGAAGCTCGATATTTAGCGCGGACTTCAATGCGAGGTGCTTATAACAGTTTCCACAACGAAGCTTTGTCTCGAAACCTGGCAGTAAATCCAAAGAGATTCTGGTCGTATGTGAAGTATGTTAGCGGCAAGAAACAGTCAATGCCTTTTCTGGGCAATAGCAATGGAGATACTGTCGAAGACAGTGCTGCCAAAGCAGAGTTACTAATCACAGCCTTCCGAAATGCCTTCACAAAAGAAGACGAAATAAATATTCCATAAATCGAATCAAGAACAGCTGCCAACATGAGTAATGTAGAAGTAAATATCCTCGGAGTAGTGAAGCAACTTAAATCACTTAATAAAAGCAAGTCTTCTGGTCTAGCATGTATACCAATTAGGATCCTTTCAGAGTATGCTGATGCAGTAGCTCCTTACTTAGCAATCATACACAACCGTTCGCTCGACGAAAGATCCGTACCCAAAGACTGGAAATTTGTACAGATCACACCAATATTCAAGAAAGGTAGTAAGAGTAATCCACTTAATTACATGCCCGTATCATTAATGTCAATATGCAGCAGGATTCTGGAACATATTTTGTGTTCGAACATTAGGAATTACCTCGAAGAAAACGGTCTATTGACACAAAGTCAAAATGGATTTAGAAAACATCGTTCTTGTGAAACACAACTAGCTCTTTACTCGCATGAACTGTTGAGTGCTGTTGACAAGGAATTTCAGATCGATTCCGTGTTTCTGGATTGACACTGTACCGCACAAGCGACTCGTAGTGAAATTGCGTGCTTATGGAATATCGTCTAAGTTATGTGACTGGATTTGTGACTTCGTGTCAGAGAGGTCACAGTTCGTAGCAACTGACGGAAAGTCATAAAGTAAAACAGAAGTGACTTCTGACGTTGCCCAAGATCGTGCTATAGTCCCTTTGCTGTTCCTTATCTATATAAACAATTTGGGAGACAATCTGAGCAGCCGTCTTAGGTTGCTTGCAGATGACGCTGTCGTTTATCAACTAATAAAGTCACCAGAAGATCAAAACAAACTGCAAAACGATTTATAAAATATATCTGAATGGTGCGAAAATTGGCAATTGACTCAAAATAACGAAAAATGTGAGGTCATTAAAGTGAGTGCTAAAAGGAATTCGTTAAACTTCGGTTACACGAAAAATCATTCTAATATAAAGGCTGTAAATTCAAATAACAACTTAAATCGGAAGGAACACATAGGAAATGTTGTGGGGAAGGCTAAACAAGGACTGCATTTTATTGGCAGGACACTTATAAAATGTAACAGATCTACTAAGGAGACCACCTACACTACACTTGTCCGACCTCTTTTAGAATACTGCTGCGCGGTGTGGGATCCTTACCAGATAGGACTGACGGAGTACATCGAAAAAATTCAGAGAAGGGCAGTACGTTTTGTATTATCGCGAAATATGGCAGAGAGTGTCACTGAATTGATACAGGATTTGGGCTGGACGTCATTAAAAGAAACGCGTTTTTCGTTGCGACAGAATCTTCTCACGAAATTCCAGTCACCAGCCTCCTACTCCGAATGCGAAAATATTTTGTTGACACTGACCTAAATAGGGAGAAAGTATCACCACGATAAAATAAGGGAATTCAGAGCTCGTATGGAAGGATATACGTTTTCGTTCTTTCTGCGCGCTATACGAGATTGGTATAATAGAGAATTGTGAAGGTGCAGAGTATCCATGTGAATTTTGGCTACAGGCAGATTTTATGTTGCTGCAGGGCAGAATTTGATTAATCTAGTATTTATTGTTCCGTACAGTCCCAGTTTCTGTCGCTGTCTCTTACTCTATACTCCCGGTCCAAGCAAAGGCGAACGAGAAGTAGGAGAGCCCGCCCCGGCGGGAACAAGCGGGACATTAAGAGATTATGTATATGCCATCTCAATATAGAAGGATACACGAAGACGAAAGGAGAAATCCTGGAAAGAATCTTAGTAAGGGAAGGAGTAAATGTAGTGTTTTTACAAGAAACACATCTGACGAAGGAAACGATTTCGACACTTAAAATCCCTGGTTTTTCTTTGGTTGAATATAAGGGACATGACAAACATGGCCTAGCAACCCTGGTCCAACAAAATCTTACAGGAAATGTGAATACAGACCTAGAACAACCGGAATATGCCATAGGAATCAAAGTGAAAGACCTAACTCTCTTCAATGTGTACAAACCTCCATCTGAACTCTGCCCACTGGATATACTGCCAAAAGCCGAACACCCAGCTGTGTATGCTGGCGATTTCAATTCGGATCACACTAAATGGGGTTATTCAGAATGCAATACAGAAGGCGAAAGACTGAGTAACTGGGCTGAAGGAAGAGATCTCCACCTCCTGTACGATCCAAAAGACCGAGCGACCGTTTCATCAGCAGCATGGGGATCACAAACAACACCTGACCTGACATTCGTTACAACGGGAGCAACAGGAGACGTGCTCCAAGCGCAAAGAAGGGTATTACCAAAGTTCCCTAGAAGCCAACACCGACCTGTGATCGTCGAAGTGGGACTGTCAATTCCTGTCATACAAAGCCCTCCAATCCCAAGATGGAATCTAAAACATGCTGACTGGGAGACATTTCGGACGCTTACAGAGAGAACAGTGAACGGTATTCCACCTATACCAGAGAACTATGAGCGGTTCACTACTCTGATATATAAATCTGCACTGAAAAGCATCCCACGCGGTGCGAGGAAAGAATACACTCCGTGCTGGACGCGAGAGTGTGAATCATTATTGGAAGAATACCAGGAAAAACTATGAGGTCGCGGAACAACTAGTTCAAACTATGAATGAAGAACGCAGGTGTAGATGGATGGAAACGATGGAGAGCATGGATTTCACCCATTCTAGCAGCAAGAGCTGGAGTCTGCTAAGAAGATTAGGAGGAGCTACAACCCTACACAGACCACAGACGAGAATGACACCCACCCAGATAGCGCTGCACATAAAACAAACCTCGAAAATCCATCTAAGAACATCTGAAAAGAAGGACTTCGATCATATGATAAAAGAGGTAATGAAGAACAAACAAGAGAACACAGATCTGATAAAAGATGTAGAGTTTCAAGAGATCAATAACGCACTGAAAGGAGTGAAAGCTGGCAAAGCAGCAGCAGTAGATGGAATCCTACTAGAATTCCTTAAAAATCTAGGACCAGCAGGAAGAAACTGGCTAGCAAAACTCTTCTCTCAGTGCATCAAGCAGAACAAACTACCTTCTATATGGAAAGAAGCCAAGGTAGTCGCTGTCCTGAAACCAGGGAAGACTGGAGAAAACCCCAAACATTTTAGACCAATTTCTCTTTTATGCACTGTATATAAATTATTTGAGAGAATTCTGATGACCAGACTCTCCCCATATATAGAACCCTCCCTGCCAAAGGAGCAAGCAGGTTTTAGGTCTAAAAGAAATTGTTGTGATCAAGTCCTTGCCCTCACAACCTTTATCGAAAAGGGTTATCAGGATAAGAAGAAAACTGGCGTTGTCCTTTTGGATCTAACCTCAGCATACGATACAGTGTGGAGGGATGACCTACTTTATAAACTGATGGAAAAAACTCAGAGCAGCCAGACCTATAATCTTATGAAGAACATTCTAACTGGAAGAAAAATTAGAGTTACTCTTAATGGCAGAACCAGCAGATGCGTAGCGCTCAACAACGGACTCCCACAGGGCTCGGTACTGGCCCCCTTATTGTTTAACTTGTACACTGCGGATATCCCAGAAACAGCGTCCCGTAAGTTTATATACGCGGACGATATGGCAATAGCTTATCAAAGCAAATATTTTGAAACAATAGAGCGGAAATTGAACGAAGACCTAAACCTGCTGCACCTATACTACACCAAATGGCATCTCCAACCAAATCCAGACAAGACAGTAAGTGTAAACATGCATCTCAATAACAGAGCAGCCAAGAGAAAGCTGAACATCTGCATGAATAACCAGACCATTAGACATGAAGACAATCCTCGGTACCTTGGAGTGAAGCTCGACCGATCCCTAACGTACAGAGCCCATGTAGAGGACACAAAACAAAAACTGAAAACTAGAAATGCCATTCTAGCTAAACTCACCGGAACCACTTGGGGATGTGATGCAAATACCTTGAGAACTTCTGCCTTGGCACTGGTATACAGCGTGGCCGAGTATTGTGCACCTGTATGGGCCAGAAGTGTGCATGTATCAAAAATCGATATCCAGCTTAGAGAAACAATGAGAATAATATCGGGAGCACTTAAACCTACCCCTATAGATTGGCTACCTGTACTGTCCAACATAGCACCACCTGAAATCAGAAGAAATCAGCTGCTGTCAAGAGAATATAACAAAAAACCGCCTGAGATCGAGGTCACCTCTATGGCAAATAGGTGAAGAGGTGTTTCCCTTCGACCCAGAAAATGAATGGAAAAGTTTATGGAGTAGAAGCGCAGTAAAGAACAAAAAACTAGTTACTGACCCAAGCATACAAATAGAGGGCTTTAAGCTTCCCAGAAGAGTGTGGACTACGCTGAACCGTGTGAGGACGGGTGTCGGAAGATGCAGGGAGATGATGACAACATGGGGCCTCGCAAACGACCCTCAGTGCGAATGTGGACTCAATCAATCAATGGCCCACTTGATCGAGTGTACTGTGCATGGTTTTAATGGTAAACTGGAGGATATACATAATCTCACGGACAATGCCATTGAATGGCTAAAAAAAATAAGTCATATAGTCTAAAATTTTGTATTTTGTATTATGTAATTAGGTAAAGCTGAATGTCTCATTTTTAATGCTGTAATGTTCAAATTTAATATTTCGCCTTGTAAAAAAAATGCCGATCGAGTAAATAAATAAACTCTATACTCGTGTGAGCATTTAGTGTCTTCATTTTCCAAAACATGGTCGCATTAATTCGTACGACATAAGTCAGTTCACAAATCGTTCAGAAATAGTATGTAAGGCTGTTATTAATTCGTTAGGTTTGTAAAATTGTGGTGCACGTCACTACATAGGCACTTAATAAGTGTTCCTCTACTTTGACTGTTTGCATCCGACACACGATTCCACAAACAGTTCCACTCGCACGAGCTCGCCTTTCATTTCAGGTACAGTCGGCAGCGAAGCGCAAATTTACATTGCTGAAGTGCTACAACTCACGCCCATTCCAGACACAACAATGTTTTGTTTCTGCACTCATATTATCATCTTAACCATTCGCGTTTTTTTCCTGCATACATTGTCTCGAAATTTGGTAGAAACTCCGAAGAAATTCTGGTCGTATGTAAAGTACACAAGCGGCAAGACGCAGTCAATACCTTCGCTGCGCAGTGTCGATGGTACTGTTATCGACGACTGTGCCGCTAAAGCGGAGTTATTGAACGCAGTTTTCCGAAATTCCTTCACCAGGGAAGACGAATGGAATATTCCAGAATTTGAAACACGAACATCTGCTAGCATGAGTTTCTTAGAAGTAGATACCTTAGGGGTTGCGAAGCAACTCAAATCGCTTGATACGGGCAAGTCTTCAGGTCCAGATTGTATACCGATTAGGTTCCATTCAGATTACGCTGATACTATAGCTCCCTACTTAGTACTCATATACAACCGCTCGCTCACCGATAGATCTGTACCTACAGATTGGGAAATTGCGCAGGTCCCACCAGTGTTCAAGAAGGGTAGTAGGAGTAATCCATTTAACTACAGACCTATATCATTGACGTCGGTTTGCAGTAGGGTTTTGGAGCATATACTGTATTCAAACATTATGAATCACCTCGAAGGGAACAATCTATTGACACGTAATCAGCGTGGCTTCAGAAAACATCGCTCTTGTGCAACGCAGCTAGCTCTTTATTCGCACGAAGTAATGGCCGCTATCGACAGGGGATCTCAAGTTGATTCCGTATATCTAGATTTCCGGAAAGCTTTTGACACCGTTCCTCACAAGCGACTTCTAATCAAGCTGCGGAGCTATGGGATATCGTCTCAGTTGTGCGACTGGATTCAAGATTTCCTGTCAAGAAGATCGCAGTTCGTAGTAATAGACGGCAAATCATCGAGTAAAACTGAAGTGATATCAGGTGTTCCCCAGGGAAGCTTCCTGGGACCTCTGCTGTTCCCGATCTATATAAATGACCTGGGTGACAATCTGAGCAGTTCTCTTAGATTGTTAGCAGATGATGCTGTAATTTACCGTCTAGTAAGGTCATCCGAAGACCAGTATCAGTTGCAAAGCGATTTAGAAAAGATTGCTGTATGGTGTGTCAGGTGGCAGTTGACGCTAAATAACGAAAAGTGTGAGATGATCCACATGAGTTCGAAACGAAATCCGTTGGAATTCGATTACTCGATAAATAGTACAATTCTCAAGGCTGTCAATTCAACTAAGTACCTGGGTGTTAAAATTACGAACAACTTCAGTTGGAAGGACCACATAGATAATATTGTCGGGAAGGCGAGCCAAAGGTTGCGTTTCATTGGCAGGACACTTAGAAGATGCAACAAGTCCACTAAAGAGACAGCTTACACTACACTCGTTCGTCCTCTGTTAGAATATTGCTGCGCGGTGTGGGATCCATAGCAGGTGGGATTGACGGAGGACATCGAAAGGGTGCAAAAAAGGGCAGCTCGTTTTGTATTATCACGTAATAGGGGAGAGAGTGTGGCAGATATGATATACGAGTTGGGATGGAAGTCATTACAGCATAGACGTTTTTCGTCGCGGCGAGACCTTTTTACGAAATTTCAGTCACCAACTTTCTCTTTCGAATGCGAAAATATTTTGTTGAGCCCAACCTACATAGGTAGGAATGATCATCAAACTAAAATAAGAGAAATCAGAGCTCAAACAGAAAGGTTTAGGTGTTCGTTTTTCCTGCTCGCTGTAAGGGAGTGGAATAGTAGAGAGATAGTATGATTGTGGTTCGATGAACCCTCTGCCAAGCACTTAAATGTGAACCGCAGAGTAGTCATGTAGATAGCTGTAGATGCCTTGCCACAGTTTGTACATAGTAAGGCTAACGTTCAATATTACAATCTCTTGTCACTATCCATAGTTAATTCACAGTCGCCGTTACCACAAATGTTCAATTTTTTTCCCTTCATCAACATATTTTGTTTTCAGGTTCATGTCAGCTTAGCATGTTTGGTTGCAGTGACTTTCCCACATTACGTTCCTTTATGTTCCGCAGTTCACAGTTTTAGTACATCTTGTAACATCTAGGTATATATTTATTTGTATTTCCATGTCAAGGATTTGGGATCGACCGATCATTAAGACTGAAGAATCTGGCCAGAATTTAGAATATTTCTACTTTATTTTCAAACCAATCATATTTTTGTAATTACATTTATCTTAATAGGACCACCACGCATATTCTCGTTTTGTATTCAAGTAGCAAACCGCGGATCCCATAGTGAAGTTAAATTTATACAACAGGGCCAAAACGTAAGAAATACATGTGCTCAAACGGTATGAAAAAACTAAAACGGATAATCGTGCATGTTTTAATACCATAGCATCATAGATCATGTTCGCTACTTCCACTGCATTACACACATACCACTTCCTCCACTGATTTCATTAAAGTCTCATTCTGTTTTCATTAGCATGATTGCTACATAAATACTTCTAACTGCGAGTAATGAAAATCTGACATAGCTTCTATATCTACTGTTTCAAAGAACTAGAATTATATTTGAAATGGATATAATAAGCAAATAATTTCGTTACAGACATAAGATCCCTTTTATTCATCGACTTCTTAATCCTAAAAAAAAAGTACTAATCTCCAAGGTAATATGCGGTTAACTCCCTAAAAATGACTAGGCCTTATGTCCAGCTGTCATGGCAAACTTATCTGCACAAATACACGAGACAATTGGCGGAAAAGAGTTCATAAATGATGCAGTAATCAATGAGAACCTACAATTACAGTCAAACGACGAAGATTCGTTGAATACTTATATACTAACTCATAAAAAGAGAAGAAATTTTCTACATATACTTTACAAAATTCATTGTGTATATATTTCAAGCTCTTTATCGTGTCCGTCTCCATATTTGCCAGCACATAGCTACAAATGTGTGGCGTATGTTCGATTTTGTAAGGTCCTGCGTACAACATTTGCCACAACTTATTTCCCTTATTTGTTAAGGACGACTTAGGGTGCTTTCTAAGTAAGACTAAGTCACCAAAGATGGTTCTATTATTCCCTATTGTATAATTTTTCTTATTTCTGTAGTGAATGCCCCTTTTTTTTCGTGACAAAATAATTTGTGGGACACCACTTCAATATTAGATACAACCTTTACTTATACCTGGTTTCTCCGAAACAAAACATCTAAATAACCATTCAACAGCTGTCTCAAATCCTTTTCTGTTTCGAAATCCAAATAATCCGATTCTTGCAACTTGGAGTTAATAAACTTATCCTACCAAGAGCATCATCTTCCATAGTGTCCGAATAATAAAACCCTGGCCTGTAAAGTCGCAGCTAATCTGTAGTATTTGAAGTCCCCTAAGGTTTACTTGGATACTCTGACAGTATTTGCTGTGTATCTCCTTGGTTCGCACGAAATCCAGAACAATTCTCCTACCTCCATTCATTGTGCTGAATTCTCCTATCGACAGGTCAATATTAGCCTTCCGCTCACGTAAGAAGTCACTCCCCTATGATACAGGTCAGCGTTAATCCCTTAACCAGAAGAAAAGAGCATTTCATAACTCCCTTTGGTATGAAAATTTCTACCTGCACCTCGTACTTAATAGCTTGTGCCTGTGCACCAGTGGACCCAGTCACCTTACAGTTCTGTACTGGATACATGGGCAATTTTTGTGCATTACTTATGGATTTAAACAAATCATAGCTCATGACACCGGGTGTTGCTCCTGTGTCGATAAATGTGTCCATAGGTATGCTACTTATTACATGCTTTGACTATCGCTTGCACTATTTCAGCTCCGGTGCTCTTGCACTATGTGATTCCATTAGGAGATCTTTGTGCATATCGATACCATCATTGCACATTCACGTTATTGTCAAGAGCTGTGAGTCCTCTCTGCTTGTCGGCCAACAAGGCGAAGCTTATTGCGGTCGATTTTAGCTTGACGGCCGCGAGGGGTCCGAACAGCTTTCGTTCGTCACGTCGACAACTCCTACGTTGTGATTCGGATTAGGCCAGGTTGTTGGTTGAGGTTTAGATTCTGTCCTGAATTCCTACTGTCTTTTCGATAAGCAGGATTATTATCCTATGGTGGTGGTAGTGGTGGTGGTCCTGCGCTCTGGATCAACTGTACTGGCTAATTACTCTTATTGTTGTTATTATTACTATTCCACTGATTTCCGTTATTTATCCTCCACTGATTATTATTGTTGTTATTTTAACCTGGATTAGACCTTTCTGTGTAAACTGCGCATGACCATTTCCTTTTTGCGGTCCACCATTACCTTGTTGTTGCTCATACATCTTCCCATTACCATTGGAATTAGCATTTCGGTTTTCGTATTAGCACAGAGACGATTGATTATTCCCGTGATCTCTGCTTGCTTTCGTGTCTTCCTGTGCCGGTCCATGGCGTCTAACATAGAAACATATTTTTGTAGATCATCTTCCGATATATTTATTAATTCATCTTTGACGTGACTCTGTAGTCGTAAATCACAACTCGATTCGAAACTGGTTCGTCCGAGTACCTGGTCTAATGTATATGTTTCTCAAAGTACTTTCGTAAAGTCCCCTATTTAGGATTATATGTCTCAGGGCAGTAGACTTCCACTGTAAGTCGTTCTTGCATTGAATGCGACCAGTACTTCACCAAAAATACTCTTTCAAATTGGTCAGCAGTGTGACACCTATCTATCATCTCGTTTGCCCACAGTACGGCATTGCCTTGCATGTGGGAAACAATGAACTGGATTTTTTGTTTCACTAGCCAAGCTTTAGGTAATATAATCCTAAACCCTTTGATAAATATAACAGGGTGGACAGTCTTCTTTTCCGCACTGAATGTTCGAAATTTTCTATGCTTGGTAAGGCTTTCTTCTATCACCATGCTAGATACAGACGGAGCTGCCCAATAATATTAGCAGTTATCTGCGGTTGTCTTTGTGGGCTAAAACTCCCTGTATTATATTCATGTGGGAGTTCGTGAGTTCTAAAAATGCTTGCTGCATTACCGTAGCTATTTCTACCATGCGGAGTGCTAATTTCTGGTTTTTTGTTAAGTGAGCTTTCGCGTTCCAAATGGGAAATGAGCTTCACTTCACTTCGCTAGCGTGGTAATTCATCAGTCAGTTTGTCGTTAGTGTGTTCTACGTCGGTTTTACTTGCTTCAGCTTCATTGTTGTTACTGAAGCTATACCATTACTTGCTTGCTGTATAGCATCCCTTATCTTATTGTCAGTTTGTTCCGTAATTTCGTTATCCTTTACCATTAACCAACCATTAAATTCCTTTTGTACCTTCTTTGCTTGTTCAGTAAGTTGCTGTTCAATGGTTTCCTTATGAACAGGCTCTACGTAGATTTTCTAAACGATTAGTCATTATATCCACCGTCGTCCTTAATAACTGTGTGGGCAGTCTTCAAATTTTGTACATAAGTGACACCGCTACTGACGAAATTTGGTAACTCGCTACCGCTTATTTTGTTTAGGATATCTCCGATTGAACCTTTTGAAACTGCTTGTTTGTCTGTTCGGCAAGTTACTTACCTCTTTACGTTTGTCACCGTGCTCTCTATTTCTCTCGTTCCTTTTCCCTATTGGCTACTTTCTCACTCTGCTAGTTTTTGTTCTAATAGTCTGTCTCTTTCTTCAAGCTTTCGCAAAAATTCAGCAAAAGGAACCGGCAGTGGTGAACACACCGGTGCCGCCGTCGTTCTATCTGCTTGCAGCCTGCTACTTATTGGTGTGTGTGCTGGCTGACCTATTTGATCTACATCCTGGCTAGTCATAGGTCCAGTGGGCTATAACTGATTATCGTCACTAGCTCTCCGCATAATACTAGCTACGTTAGTGACTACATTTATGTTTCCTACATTGCTTGTTTCTTGTATGTTTTCATGTATTATTAAATTTCAGCTAGACTGTGAATCCATATTACGTCCAACCTTGACCGTAACTGAACAAAAATTACTGTATAACTTCACACGAGTTACGTGCATACATAAAAAAATGCTTTGTATCACCTCGGTTCCGATGGTTCCGGAACCTGTACAGAAAATGGGAATAGAGATCAACAAAAAAAGGTTGAAATGGCTCTGAGCACTATGGGACTTTACTTCTGAGGTAATCAGTCCCCTAGAACTTAGAACTACTTAAACCTAACTAACCTAAGGACACCACACAAATGCATGCCCGAGGCAGGATTCGAACCTGCGACCGTAGCGGTCGCGCGGTTCCAGACTGTAGCGCCTAGAACCGCTCGGCCACCCCGGCCGGCAGCAGTGGTAATCATCTGGTTCATTACTGAAGAGTAAACTGTTTTGCTCTATAAGCATAATTCTGCTACTTCCTTTATCTCCCATTCTTCTGTTTAGATTGACGTGATTTTTGCTGTATTTTTCCTTGTACTGTTACAGTATATTTATAATCAAAAATGTCTTCACGAGCTATGTCGTTGTCGCCTCTAGTAGAAGTATTGTCTATAACTTTAGTTCATCACAGTGCACTGAATCAGTACACACACTTACCGGTCAGAACATTGTGACCACCTACCTAATAGCCGGTGTCCACCTTTGCAACGGATAACAGTGGCGACGCGTCGTGGCATGGAAGCAATTAGGTGTTACAGGTCGCTGGAGAGTGTTGGCACAACATCTACACACACGTTCTCCTAATCTCCATAAATTCCTGGGAGGGACGCGATGAGCTCTGACACCACGTTCAATCACATGCCAGATATGTTTTATCGGGCTCAGATCTGACGAGTTGGGGCCTAGCACATGTAAAACTGCCACTGCCGTCGGGAAACGTGACCGTCGTGAAGGGATATACATGGTCTGTAACACTACGATATTCCTTGGTCGCCTTGCACGAGCTCCACGGCATCCATGGATACCCAAATCAATGTTCCCCAGAGCACAAAGGATCCGCCGCTAGCTTATCTCCGTCCAGCATTACAGTCTCAAGGAGCTGTTCCCCTGTAAAACGACGGATTCGCACATTCCTATCGGCATGATGAAGAAGGTATCGGAATTCATGAAACCACGCTCTGCCACTACGCCAGCACCCAGTCACTATGGTCACGTGCCAATTTCAGTCGGTAGTTACCGATGTCCTGATGTTAACATTGGCACAGCCATGGGGCCATCGTTAGAAGTGTGTCGGTGCACTGTGCGTTCAGACACACTTGTACTCTGCCCAACATTAAAGTCTGATGTTAGTTTCGCCACAGTTTATCTCCTGTCTTGTTTCACCAATCTGTCCAGCCTGTGACGTCCGACAACTGTAACGAGAGGTGGCCGCCCAAATCCACGACTTCTGGTCGTGGTTTCGGCACGTGGTGAAGACACTCACCATACTACTCCTCGAACACCCGACAAGTCATGCAGTTTTCGAAATGCTCGTTCCGAGCCTCCAGGCCATCACAACCTGCCCTTGGTCAAACTCAGATACATCGTGCGCCTTCCCTATCCTACACACGGACAGACAAGCAGTTATTCCCTGCCAGGTGACGTTGCTATCGTCTGTACGGGTTTATATCCATAGTAGGTCGGTGGTCATAATGTTCTGGCTGAGCAGTGTACGTTGCTGTTGGAAGCAGGTGCTATTCTCATAGGGATTGTGAGTTCAGAAATGTGAGAGCAGATAACTGATTGTTGGATCCGTTCACTTGACTTCGTGATAAACCATAGAAAGTGTATGAGTAGGCAGTTCATATTTAACAATAGATTCCAGTTTAATAGTCACCGATACCATGACAAGCACAAGCTATGCTAGAGAAAATTAACACAGTGCACTGCAGTCCTTTGGTGGTCAGACAAATTATGCTGGCTGTTTCTGTTACGACGGAACTTAATCTTAATTATGACAGACATATACAAAAGGCAAAATTCAATAGTTTTAAATGTTTATCCATGATGGATGTGAAACACTAGAATTGTGATGAATAAATATTTTTATAAACGACTTTTTTGAGAGTGGAAGTTTCATTTTCTCATTGCCATTTTCAAATCACGAAACGACTCATCATTGGATAGTACAATTAATAGAATTTTTATTCACAGCGTTGAGGACCGGCCCGGACAGTCGTACGTGTTAAAGTGCCGCTTCCGGGACGGTGAGCTGTGCCACCCCCGGATCGAATCTGCCCGGCGGATTAACGACGAGGATCGGTGTGCTGTCTAGCCTGGATGTGACGGCCACCCATTAAACTAATCATGCGAAATCCGTTAATAACGATGCAGATCCTGCGCCGATAGGAACAAAGGCACACCGGAAATGAGAAGGACCTTCTAGCATTTAGGGGACTGTTGCGTATCTGCAGAAAGACAGAAAAAGATAAAAGCAAGTAAGCACTGGATGTGGCTAGGTATGTGGAATTATTTACGTCATAAAATCATAAGGTCGACTTAATGGCTTTCTACACATAAAAAAACAACCATAGTATTTCACCCACTGTGCACATGAGGAACGGGATGGACCTTATGAAACAATTAGAGATTTTTACCCACATTCATAAAACACTCCAAACCGTCTTAAATGAACAAAGATCTCCATCCCATTCCTTACAGTCCCACCACACTCCTCAGTCGTTCACTTAGTTACTATCTCTATTTTATGTCTCTCACACATTGGCCCCCCCTCACCCCCCCCCCCCCCCCACTACTCCTTCATCCCAAACGCCCACATCACTCAGCATTTTCATTAAGTGATACCATCAATGTGCTAAGCTCTGATGTCCAGTTGATAATCAATATGTAATGAACAATAGTAAATCTGCTAAAAGTAATAATAAATATATGAGAAATGTCGTACTGAATATTTGATTTATAGTCTTTTACCTTAATTTAAATCCATCTGTATATGTAGTATCATTCAAGATCAATGGACAAATTTTTTAAATACGAGTGATGAGTAAAGAAAGTCTCTGCTCCATCACAAAATCTCTGAACTTCAACGTAAGTCACATTCTTTGATTTGTTTATACTCCGCAGAACACGTGGGTGTTGTTACCTGTGGCCGAGTGTGTGCAGTATTGTGTACTTAACGTAAACGGCGAAAATAAACAATTCCAAAATGATTTGTTCAAATGGTTCAAATGGCTCTGAGCACTGTGGGACTTAACATCTGAGGTCATCAGTCACCTAGAACTTAGAACTACACTCCTGGAAATTGAAATAAAAACACCGTGAATTCATTGTCCCAGGAAGGGGGAACTTTATTGA
Source organism: Schistocerca gregaria (assembly GCF_023897955.1). Taxonomy (NCBI): domain Eukaryota; kingdom Metazoa; phylum Arthropoda; class Insecta; order Orthoptera; family Acrididae; genus Schistocerca; species Schistocerca gregaria. The sequence continues at coordinate 438,142,545 of NC_064931.1, read as the reverse complement.
CACATTCCTGGGGTCAGATACATCACATGATCACACTGACAGAACCACAGGCACATACACACAGCCAACAGAGCATGCACAATGTCGGCACTAGTACAGTGTATATCCACCTTTCGCAGCAATGCAGGCTGCTATTCTCCCATGGAGACGATCGTAGAGATGCTGGATGTAGTCCTGTGGAACGGCTTGCCATGCCATTTCCACCTGGCGCCTCAGTTGAACCAGCTTTCGTGCTGGACGTGCAGACCGCGTGAGACGACGCTTCATCCAGTCCCAAACATGCTCAATGGGGGACAGATCCGGAGATCTTGCTGGCCAGGGTAGTTGACTTACACCTTATAGAGCACGGTGGGTGGCACGGGATACATGCGGACGTGCATTGTCCTGTTGGAACAGCAAGTTCCCTTGCCGGTCTAGGAATGGTAGAACGATGGGTTCGATGACGGTTTGGATGTACCGTGCACTATTCAGTGTCCCCTCGACGATCACCAGAGGTGTACGGCCAGTGTAGGAGATCGCTCCCCACACCATGATGCCGGGTGTTGGCCCTGTGTGCCTCGGTCGTATGCAGTCCTGATTGTGGCGCTCACCTGCACGGCGCCAAACACGCATACGACCATCATAGGCACCAAGGCAGAAGCGACTCTCATCGCTGAAGACGACACGTCTCCATTCGTCCCTCCATTGACGCCTGTCGCGACACCACTGGAGGCGGGCTACACGATGTTGGGGCGTGAGCGGAAGACGGCCTAACGGTGTGCGGGACCGTAGCCCAGCTTCATGGAGACGGTTGCGAATGGTCCTCGGCGATACCCCAGGAGCAACAGTGTCCCTAATTTGCTGGGAAGTGGCGGTGCGGTCCCCTACGGCACTGTGTAGGATCCTACGGTCTTGGCGTGCCGTGCCGTGCGTGTGATCATTGCTTGTACAGCCCTCTCGCAGTGTCCGGAGCAAGTATGGTGGGTCTGACACACCGGTGTCAATGTGTTCTTTTTTCCATTTCCAGGAGTGTACTTAAACCTAACTAACCTAAGGACATCACACACATCCATGCCGGAGGCAGGATTCGAACCTGCGACTGTAGCAGTACCACGGTTTCGGACTGAAGTGCCTAGAATCGCTCGGCCACCGCGGCCGGCTAAGTGACTTGTGCACCAAGAGTAATTCTATAGAATCAGATGACTGCAAGTAATGCCATCAAGTCGATTGTACGATTTTATAACGTAAATAACTCCAGATAGCTCGCTACATACAATGCTTAATGTTTCGACCTTTTATGCCTTCCCACAGTTGCACAATGATCTGCACAATACCACGGACGAATACTAAGAATGGTACCATCTCATAACAAGTCGCTAGGCGATCCACCGGTAGTCGGTTCAAAATGGTTCAAATGGCTCTGAGAACTATGGGACTTAACATCTATGGTCAGCAGTCCCTTAGAACTTAGAACTACTTAAACCTAACTAACCTAAGGACATCACACAACACCCAGCCATCACGAGGCAGAGAAAATCCCTGACCCCGCCGGGAATCGAACCCGGGAACCCGGGCGTGATAAGCGAGAACGCTACCGCACCATCACAGAAGTCATTTCTGAAAATGAAGAGTTCTAAAACTCTCGAGTGAAACATTATAAGTCGTAGTAGCGCTGAATTTCCGTGAAAATAACTGAAACCTTTCAAGCAATCAGTAGATGAACAGAAATCCTTACTAATATCTAGAACATTTAACAAGCTTCTGGCAGCAGCTGAACTACCCTACCTAAATTACTACCAAAGAGAGAGAAGGGAAATATAAACCGAGGTAAGGTGCCATTTTATCAAAGTAGACTGAGGATATGACACATTAGAGATGATGGGAAAGTGCCAAAATAGGTCACAGTGTTATTGCATGCACGGATACGGCGGATATCAGCCCTCATTGAAGTAGTTCAATGCCTCAATCCACGTGTACTCTGTCAGGTGACAAACGCCGTAAGATACTCGTACAACACAGATCTTACGTCAAAACATGTGTTAACAAGGCAGGAAGTAATTATACCAAGCTAGTTCAGTTCGTCGGTAGTAACATAGTTTTGCAACAACCAAATATTGCTCATAAGTGTCATAGCGTGGTACGGTGAGTGTGGACATCCTTAACTAAAGGAATAGATGCAGAACACAGTGGCCATAGTTGGCAGCCGTTTCTTGGTGAGTCAAACTCAAGCAGTCTCGATAGTCGAGGCCGTTGCCGTCGATGATGTCAGCTGCTGTGACGATAAATGCGATTATGTCAGGTCTCCTCGGAAGTGCTGTGCTGTGCCTAAAAGAGGACTTCAAGGCCCCGTTGACACGGCAGAAGTAGCATACTTCCGCATTGCAGCGTCGCGCGCATGGCCGTGGCTCCGGAAACATTTCTGGATAGAGTGATTCTTAATCTTCAGAGCGTTGCAGCCAAATAGGAACAAATAGTCTCTATGCCGAACAAGGACGAAGTTTGTTTGTGTCCACAATCCGTTTAATCAAGTGCAGTTGCAGTTGATATAATCGCTCTCGCTAAGGCAAACGGTGGCAGGAACCTTGAACGAGATTTTCACTCTGCAGCGGAGTGTGCGCTGGTATGAACTTTGTTCGCGAAAGGCAAAGGTCGAGTCTCGGTCCGGCACACAGTTTTAATCTGCCAGGAAGCTTCACGACAGGAATCTTGATTTATTAGTCTAGAGTTCGATCTGTCGAAGGGGGTGCGGAATCGATATGGCACTCTTTACCTCATGTAGAGAGCCAGATCGAAGACTTCTACAAAGACAAGATGCGTATCAAGCTCAGCAGTTTCATGTCAAAAGTTTGCTTATGACCATAGTCTGCCATAATGTAAAAAAGGTCACGAAGTGTAACGTGCACGCAAAAGGGAGACTTATAATTACTCGCAACATTTACATCAGATACTACAGCCTAAATATGAAAACAGTAAGCAGAGATCATACTAGCAGAATACTCAGTGTCTGCGAAATTGTGGACGGGCGGGGACAAGGGGAGTATCAGCTCACGTCGGTTTCGGGCTGAAACAGTTTTGAGATTTCAAGACAAATGACTCTGGGTAAACTTGCTACTGGTCAGTATTCCTTACATAATCTGACTTTACTCCAACGGTCATCTGTCTCTTTGGTAGGACAGGATTGTAATCCAGTTGGTGTAGAGTTTGCTTCCATATGATTGGGCGACTACTCTCCTCTGCCCCTGACTGGACACACTCGTGGACTATACCTCAACGTTTCTGTCTCCTTTAGTCTTATTTACAACATCTCCTATTGGTTCTGCAAAACATATTAAATATGGAAAAATTGGAAGCATAAAACTATTTCAGGAGATCGTAACCATCTGGCATGAAATTCCAATATAGTATGTGCATAAATGTGATGCACAGAAATATTGCATATAAATTAACTGTGTTGTAATAATTTTTCCTTATCTGCCTGAAGCTGACAGCCTCTGTAGTTGAGTGGTCAGCCCTACTAACTGCCATGTGAGCGACCCAGGTTCGATAACCGGCATTGCCAGGGATGTTCTCTCTGTGGGAGGACTAGTATGGGGTACACTCAACCTCGTGAGGCCAAATGAAGAGTTACTTCAACGATTAATAGTCGTTCGAAGGTCAAGAAACCCGACAACGGCCGGGGGAGCGGTGCGCTCACCATACCCCCTCCATACCACAAGTGATGATACCATTGGTAGAGGACGTCATAGGGGTCGATCAGGCAGTAGTGGAAGGCAGAAACGTAATAAATGAAAACACTACACTTCGCAACAACACACTTACTGATTTAACGGAACTGAAACAGGACACAGAAAAGATATAACGCACGTGCACACACACACACACACACACACACACACACACACACAGATACATACACGCAGCGACCTATGTTAGGAACAGAAGACGTCAGATCTCTTCCTACAGCTTTCAAAACCTTGTAGCGATACGCAATACATGTCCCTACACACGAAAAGTGCAAAATGACGCCATGATATGAATTACAGCCATAGTGTTATGTTCTTCTGTGTTATAGAGCAACTACAAGCCGATCAACGAACGTAAGTACATGACATATTTCGTTATAACCTAGTGCCTACCAATATTCTATCCACAGCACTAATACATTTCCCAACAGATATAGTAAGTTCACATTTTCATACATTTTGTTAATAACAGCCTCTCATATCGTTGCAGATGACGTACTTTATGCTGAAAAAAGGCAACAAACGTAAAACCATGCAGCGACTCACATATAAAATGGGGTATTCACACAATACAATATCTGTAACCAAACAGTGTACATGTAATATCAGTTTTGTAATATTTTCAGCAGATGCTAATTTTGTAATTTTGCTTGTTTTAGTGTAAAGAAAGACACGGTAAAGACGAAACTTCCGCTGAAACTAATCCGAGGGAAAAAAATTAAACAAAAGGGTTTTGTATCAAGGATTCTTCGCAATTCCATGTAGTCAATTTGATCAAATGATATTAAGGCATTGTTTTTGTACAAACTGAGATGAATGTATGATGACAAATTACAGACAGAGTAAACCTCAGACAGAACTGGCTGTAAGGTTACTTGTGTCAGCACTAGAAAGTTGTTTTACTTGTGGTACAACAAATTACAGCATCCATTTACTTCCTATGAATTCTCTTCTAAGACAATTTCAGTAAAAAAACAAGGAGAATACGACGCCACTTTTAATTTATTCAACACGGCGGCTACTCCCCTACCTCTCCTTCCTGGCCCGCATCTCGTGGTCGTGCGGCAGCGTTCTCGCTTCCCGCGCCCGGGTTCCCGGGTTCGATCCCCGGCGGGATCAGGGATTTTCTCTGCCTCGTGATGGCTGGGTGTTGTGTGTTGTCCTTAGGTTAGTTAGATTTAAGTAGTTCTAAGTTCTAGGGGACTGATGACCATAGGTGTTAAGTCCCATAGTGCTCAGAGCAATTTGAACGATCTCCTCCCTGCCACCAGATCATGTGGAAGGACATAGAGTGGTTTTTATTTATTTTGGGGTGTTATCGTGTTGTAAACTGCTACAAAAATTTTTTTGTGCATGTGCTCACTTTGAGATGTGGAGACCTACTGACCTAGTTCACATTGCCACCACCAGAGGGCTCTAAAATTATGTCGTCATTGATGAAAAAATTGACGGGAACCGAGAGAAATGCTTATACAGGGCATGCAGATCGAGACACATCGGGTGTTGTACACGTCCTTCAAGACCACCCACATACAGAGCACACGTGGAAAGACAGGGAATGCCTTTGACAGCGTTCACCAGTTGTTCCTGGAAGGATGGAATGTCTTTGTTCCAGCTGCTACAGGTATCAACACGCCAGAGACCACTACCCACTTTGTTCTGGGAAACACACTTGACGACCTTTGTGGGACAGATCGGAAATGTCGTATTTGTCGGTGTTTCAAGTGGTCAGCGACACTTAGGTGTGCAGGCGCCAGTGACTATTGGAAGCAGAGAGGACATTTTCGCTGTTAGTTTAGCACAAAAAAGTTGTAACTCCCAGTCTAGCAAACAGCCCTATGTGGGAATGTTGGATAATGATTACAGAACCGCAAACTATCACTAAAGTGCAGGGAAGTAGCCTCCCGCTGATCTACACGTAAAAAGGTGGTAGACGGGACAGAAACCCATTGTCCCACTGCTGCTGTTTTTTCGCCTTTATTGTAATTTCATACCTTTTCCCCACGTGGACAGGGGCGGGACGGCAGCAGCACAATTCGCCGCCCCTCAGCCAAGAGACTACACAAATAACACGGGAGAAAGTTGAAAACAGATAATAAGGGGATAAAAGGTGAATTTAACACATAATTGGGGTTGAAATGCACAAAAATGGAGTTTAATGAGAGACGTTTTAGTGAAGTCCACGTATAAATAAAATCACATGATGGACAGTAAACTGGAGTATAACTGGAAGGACCTGCAATTGAGGGGAGACCAGAAAAGAGGAAAAGAGGAGGTACAGGAGGAGTGTAGGTGGAGAAGGGGGACAGGAAAGGGTGGAAGGGGAGATCTGGTAGCACAGTAATTGGTAGGAAATGGGGAAGGTGGGGAAGGGAACAATTCAGGACGGAGTGCAAAATCTGGAAAAGGAGGAAGGAGAAAGACATGGAGTAGGAGGGAGGTAACAGGAGGTGTCGCCTATTGTGAGCTTTGGATTGGATGGTAAGGAGATGGGGAGTCCAGATGAGGTGATAGTCAAAAGTGAAGCCAAGGTATTTCAAGGCTGGAGTAAGGTAGATAAGACAGTCATAAATGGTGAGGTAGAAATCAATGAGCCGAAAGGAAGGGGTGGCACATACTATGATGATTGCCTGGGTTTTTGAAGGATTCATCTGAAGGGGCCACTGGTTATATTAAGTGGTAAATTGTTCTATGTGGGTTTTCAGGTAGTGCTTGGAATCTTGAAGAGTAGGATAGAGGACAAGGAAGGCGGTGTAATCATCATATTGAAGGAGAATGATGGATGGGAGTGGTTTTAGCATATCAGCAGTATATAAGAGGTAAAGGGGATGAGAAAGGATGGAGCTTTGGGGGACACCTGCAGCATGGTAGAAGGTATGGGAATTGGTATTATGGATGGTGACATAGGAAAGACAGTGACAGAGGAAGGATAAAATGAGATGGACGATGTTGACAGGAAAGGCATAGGTCTGGAGCTTGAAAAGGAGCCCAGAATACCATACACAGCCTTAGGCACTCTGGAGACCGAAGCAAAAAAAAGTAGCAGAATGACAAGTGATAAGCTGGAGGGAAAGGCGATGGGAAAGGTTAAGAACATAATAAGAGGGAGACAATGAGGGCTAAAAATATACTGACATGGAGACGTTCATTGTGGGACACAGTTAGGAAAGGTCCACATAAAGGTAAAAACACATTTAACAATGTGCATAGCACTTAAAACACATTGGAGTCACAAGCACAAGATAAAAGTAGACCACAGTGTTAAACCCACACCAAAGCAATTGAACTTCTAAAACACTGCACTTGACATAGCGCACATGGCAAAGATTAAAACCAAGAAGAAAAGGAACGATAGAGAACTGCTGAGGGATGGGAGACCTTACGGGATGGAAGAGAACTGAGAGGAGGGGGAGCGGAGGAGGGGAGGCTGGAGTGGGTGGGATGAGAAAATGGGGTCTGATGGCACACCAAGAGGCAGGAGATTGGTGGGATAGAAGAGGGAAAGCAAGTCAGAGGGGCATTGAAAGACTCAAAAGGGGTTCAATGGAAAGGTAGAGGGAGTAGGAGGCAGGAGAAACCGCTCAGGGGAAAGAAAAGAAGGGAGAGGGAGCCCTGGGGAGGGTGGGGGGTTAGTTTTCGTAGATATCATGGCGAAACTTGTCATCTAGAATAGAAGGGGCAAATGAGGTGGAGGGTGTAGAGATGGACAGAGGGATGGACACAACAGTAAAGGTGCATCAACAGTTGGGATTGGACGATAGGGAGGATAGGAGATGCCAGAGGAGGATCAAGTCTGCAGATGATGTGCAGGGTTTGGATTCGTTTGAGCAAAAAAAGGAGATATGGGAAGGGATGATGTCAAATAGGCTCCTTGTGGGGGAAGGGAGGTAGATATGAAAAAGCGAGGAAGAGTACATGGTTTTCAAGGTTTTGGAGTGCATTATAGCATCTAGGTGAGGCAGAATTCCAGGCGACACTGGCATAGCAAAGGATGGTATGGATCAAGGATTTGTAGGTGTGAAGGATGGTGGAAGGATACAGTCCATATGTCTGGCTGGACAGGAGTTTCAGGAGTCAGAGTCTATTGTGGGGCTTTGTGTCAGACCATAAGGAGATGGGGAGTCCAGGAGAGCTGATGGTCAAGGGTGAGGCCAAGGTATTTAAAGGTAGGAGAGAGTTGGATAGAAGACCATAAATGTTAAGGTAAAAATCGTGGAAGCAGAAGGTCGGTGTGGTATGTCTATGATGAGTGCCTGGGTCTTGGAATCGGTGATGTGAAGGAGTCACTGGTTGTACCAAGCAGGAACTGGTCAAGGTGGGTTTGAAGGATACCTTGGAACTATTGAAGGGTGGGATAGAGGTCCTGGAAGGCGATGTCATCAGTAAACTGGAGAAGGTGAACAGGTGGGGAAGGTTTGGGCATATTGGAAGTTTATAGGAGGTAGATGAGAGAGGAAAGTACAGACCCTTGGGGCAAGCCCACAGTGGCATAAAATGTATAGGACTTGGTATTGTGGAGAGTGACAAAGGAAGGACGATGGGAGAGGAAGGAAGCAATGAGATGAACGAAATTGATAGGAAGGAAGTAGGTATATACACTCCTGGAAATTGAAATAAGAACACCGTGAATTCATTGTCCCAGGAAGGGGAAACTTTATTGACACATTCCTGGGATCAGATACATCACATGATCACACTGACAGAACCACAGGCACATACACACAGGCAACAGAGCATGCACAATGTGGGCACTAGTACAGTGTATATCCACCTTTCGCAGCAATGCAGGCTGCTATTCTCCCATGGAGACGATCGTAGAGATGCTGGATGTAGTCCTGTGGAACGGCTTGCCATGCCATTTCCACCTGGCGCCTCAGTTGGACCAGCGTTCGTGCTGGACGTGCAGACAGCGTGAGACGACGCTTCATCCAGTCCCAAATATGCTCAATGGGGGACAGAGCAAGAGATCTTGCTGGCCAGGGTAGTTGACTTACACCTTCTAGAGCACATTGGGTGGCACGGGATACATGCGGACGTGCATTGTCCTGTTGGAACAGCAAGTTCCCTTGCCGGTCTAGGAATGGTAGAACGATAGGTTCGGTGACGGTTCGGATGTACCGTGCACTATTCAGTGTCTCCTCGACGATCACCAGGGGTGTACGGCCAGTGTAGGAGATCGCTCCCCACACCATGATGCCGGGTGTTGGCCCTGTGTGCCTCAGTCGTATGCAGTCCTGATTGTGGCGCTCACCTGCACGGCGACAAACACGCATACGACCATCATTGGCACCAAAGCAGAAGCGACTCTCATCGCTGAAGACGACACGTCTCCATTCGTCCCTCCATTCACGCCTGTCGCGACACCACTGGAGGCTGGCTGCACGATGTTGGGGCGTGAGCGGAAGACGGCCTAACGGTGTGCAGGACCGTAGCCCAGCTTCATGGAGACGGTTGCGAATGGTCCTCGCCGATACCCCAGGAGCAACAGTGTCCCTAATTTGCTGGGAAGTGGCGGTGCGGTCCCCTACGGCACTGCGTAGGATCCTACGGTCTTGGCGTGCATCCGTGCGTCGCTGCAGTCCGGTCCCAGGTCGACGGGCACGTGCACCTTCCGCCGACCACTGGCGACAACATCGATGTTCTGTGGAGACCTCACGCCCCACGTGTTGAGCAATTCGGCGGTACGTCCACCCGGCCTCCCGCATGCCCACTATACGCCCTCGCTCAAAGTCCGTCAACTGCACATACGGTTCACGTCCACGCTGTCGCGGCATGCTACCAGTGTTAAAGACTGCGATGGAGCTCCGTATGCCACGGCAAACTGGCTGACACTGACGGCGGCGGTGCACAAATGCTGCGCAGCTAGCGCCATTCGACGGCCAACACCGCGGTTCCTGGTGTGTCCGCTGTGCCGTGCGTGTGATCATTGCTTGTACAGCCCTCTCGCCGTGTCCGGAGCAAGTATGGTGGGTCTGACACACCGGTGTCAGTGTGTTCTTTTTTTCCATTTCCAGGAGTGTAGTTTAAAGAGGAGCCTGGGTTCCATACATGGTTATAGGTATAGGTGATCTTGAGGCTGAGGGAAACGAAGGCAGTGGAAAGACAGGAGTTAAGCTGAGGGAAAGAAGGTTGGGAAGGTTAAGGATCTCTTCATCAGTAGAGAAGGAGAGCCGGGAGCCACACTAGATATGGGGAAGAAGGTGGTGCTGTTTGAAATGGTGCTGAATGCGTCAGGAGAAGATGAAGTTGAAGACCTTACTGAACAGGGAGGTGAGGCAGATGGGATGATAGGAAGAGGTGCCAGAAGGTGGTCTATTGGGCTTAAGGAACAACAGGACACGGGGAGTCGTCCACAAGTTGGGATAAAAGATGGATGAGAGGATGACACTATACAAGGTAGCAAGGAAAGGTGTTGCGTTTGGGGCAGAGTATGAGTTTGATATCATTTGCTGTATTGGCAGTGTTTAAATCTGAGGAGGGTAAGTGATCCAAGTACTGGAAACTGGGGCAAGGGTTGGGATGGAGGTATCGGGGCATTCGAGTTGGTTGGGAATGGATAAGATTTCAGAGAGGTGGGAAGTATAATGGTTAACCTTACTGAAGATGTCAGGTAAGGGGCGGTTCTCATGGAGAAGGTGGTAATGTAGGGTGGGATGGCTACCAGTAACGTAGTGGAAAGCAGACCAGTACTAGGAGGAGTTGACTGGGAAGGATAATGGTTAACCTTACTGAGGATATCAGGTAAGGGGCGGTTCTCATGGAGAAGGTGGTAATGTGGGGTGGGATGGCTACCAGTAAGGTAGTGGAAAGCAGACCAGTACTTGGAGGAGTTGACTGGGAAGGTGGCTTTGAGTTGTGTACATGTCTGGCGCCAGTCTCGAGTTTCCTTTGCTGTTAATAGGTTGCGTATGTGTAGTTGTAATTGGCAATGGTGGAGGAGTGTATGCTGGTCATAGGTGCGAAAGAAGGAGTGGTAGAACCTGTAGTATTCGCAGAGAAGGACAGACTGTGGTGGAAGAATAGGGCAGTGAGTGTGGGTAATTTTGGCCTCTACGGCGTCTGTGATGATCTTCTGGAAGAACAACGAGGCATGGGTGATGTTAGTGGGATGTTGAAGGGTAAGTGGGTGGCTTTCGACCTGGGTGGCAATGGATTCCTGTTAGGCCTCCCAGTTGGCTCATCAGTGGTCATGGACGATGTTTGAAGTCGCAGCAGGGTGGGGGGCAGAAGGTGGCTGATGTGCTGAGGAGATGGTGAGAAGGACTGGGAGGTTGTTGCTACCAATAGAATCTAGGACTTTCATGGAAAGGTGGGGGGAAGCGAGGACGACATTGAGGGTGAAGTCACTTTTGGGACAGGTGTGCTATGGGAGGGAAGAAGATCACCTTCGAGGGAAGCAAGGAACTGATGCCACCACCAAAGGGTGGCATGTTGAGGTCTGCAGCAATCCCATAAGTGGAGAAGGTGCAATAAACATGGAAGATGAAGTTGTAGGGGAGGGGAGCCGCTGTATGGACATAGATTGTGGCACAGGTGTCTGTGACAGAGGGAAAAAGACGCTGAGGATGAGGCGTTCGGTAGGGTCATTGAGCAGGGGTTGTGGCTAGACAGGGATACACTTCAGGTAGCCAATAGCGACCCCTGCTTGTGCCAGGGGAAGGACATTGTCAGTGCAGTGCAGGACATAGAGAGAGGTGTGGACAACATGGTGAGGTTGTAGGAAGGTTTCATTAAAGATGAAGGAGTCGACCTGGTGCTGGGACAGGATATGCAAGCACAGTTATTTGTTGGCAGGAAAGAGCATATGTTTTGGTAAAGGAGACGATACTGTTGGTGCACCAGGGTGGAGAGGGGGGAAGGAAGTGGAGGGACGAGGTTAGAGGCTTAAACGATGGTGTCAGGGTGGATAAAGGTGAAGTGGGCCTGGTTATGGGAATAGGTGGTGTAGGTGTTCAAATGGAAGATAAAACAGGTAGCAAGAGAGATCTGCTGGAGAGCGTGGGGGCGTTGGAAGGGGTGTATGTTTGGGAGGACAGATGATGTCTTTGGCCATATGGGGTGGGCAGAGGGAATTGTTCGGGTGGATGGACTGATTGATGGGGTGAATGGGGACGGTAAGCTTAGGGTTGGTGGGAGGGTATTTGGCCTTACATTTGCAGGAGTAGGTGGGATAGCATTCGTTGCAGATGTTGCAGGAAGGAGGAGAGACGAGATTAGAACACTATTTTAGGAAGTGGGAAGCGTTACATTGGGGGTAGATAGGGGGATTGGCAGTTTTGGGTGAGGTGATCATTGTATGGAAGGCATCATTGGCAGTGGTAGGATTAAGGAGGGGAATGAGATGGACCAACAGGGTGGTAATGATTAAAAATCATGGTTCTCTGAGTGAAGAGTTGATCAATAGAAGAAGTGTACTCAGTGAATGCACAGATCAGAAAGATAGGGCCTGAGTCGGTGTAGATTCGTTGGGCTGATCTGATGTCTACGGTGGGGTGGGCGTCCAGTTCCGCCAATACCTCTACCTCCGTGACCATGGGACTGAGCTTGATGGTCATGGCAATGAGGGTTGGAGGATGATGAGGGGGTTGGGGTTGATGGGGAGAAGAGTAGATAAGTAAAGGTGTGGGAGTCGCATTTGAGCCAAAGGTGACACAGGGAATTTTCAGGAGTAGGTCAGTGTACAATGAGGGAGAAGGGGATTTGATAAGGATGGAGTATCTGTGGGGGATAAGCTGAGCAATTGGGGCACTTGAGACATACTTGCATATTTATAGTGTGAGGGTGTTGGTATCGAAGAATTAGGGTTTGGGGTCGGGGAGAACAAATGTGTGCAAGATGGGGACTGGGGATGGGGGAGGAGGGGTGGTGTCCATGGGGGATCTGAAGGAAGAGGGGTGGGCGGCGGTTTCTAGGTGGAGGAGGTGGAGGTGAGGTTGGCGCTTGGGCACTTAGGTTTCTTTGAGGTGGCCTGGTAGGAGTGGTGAGGGATTGGTTGGAGAGGGAGGTGGTGAGAGGCAGGCCACTTGTATGAGGTGTAGGCATTTGGAAGTGAAGGTGAGTTCTCTATGGTGGCGACTGTTGAGCTGCAGACGATAACACAGGCGGGGAAAGAAGGAGCGAGCATAAAATGGAGAGAGGAGAGTGGGGGAAAGTCATCCAGATCGGTGGTGTTGGCGGGAGTGGGAGCAGAAGCATGAGTGGGACCTGGAGCAGGAGCAGTATACAAGTGGGGATATAATGCAGGGGAGGAGATGGAAGGGGAGGAGACTGTACAGAAGGGACGTGGCGAATGGGGGGGGGGGGGGGAGGGAACTCAGAGGAGGCACTCTAGGCAGGGAAAATGGAAGTGTAAATGATTGTGATGGTTCATTGGCCCATGGTGGATTGTGCGGACAGGTGTCGCTGAGGTAGGAGGAGAAGACGAAGACGGGACTCACCAGAAGGCAACTGTGACAGCGATGGAGTCGAAGCATAGAACTGACGAACAATACCAGCATCGTGTCATCGTATGCAGTTTTCCACGGTGTTATGAAAAGCCTCATTTCATCTTCCAGCAGAATATAACTGTTAAGATCTGTGCTATAAAGTTCCACATGATCCAGTAGCAAGTGCTTTGCGATTGTACTCCCACTAAGCTAGTAAATACTAGATTCTATATTTGGGTGTTTTTCAGGGACAAAAGAAAATATGGGTGCTGTCTATTGCTATGCGTCATATTACTTCAGTATAAAGCATTACACAAGAGATGCAATCGGAATTGGCGGTTGAAGGCTCTTGGTTTCATAATGTATGCGTTATATACAGGGTGGAAGGATGATGCCACATATCGGTACCTTATTAGGTGAAGTCTATGCACTATAGGGACATTGTTCCATACGTCATCGTCAGGAGCATGGTGAATATTAGGAGAAATCGGAATCGAATATAAAAGCTACTTGACGTTGGAATGGACCATCAGCCTGTGCTACTAAAATGACCTTCTTGAGATAACCACTACATTATGGGTTCAGATAAAATGCTAGATTTTCTTTAATCCGAATGGATATGTTGAGTACATAGCGTCTGGAGAAACGTTTACATCTTTCTCCGCTAAAAAGAACCTGGTTTTTAAGCTCTGATTTATAACTAAGGAGATGGACTGTTCAAGTTTCATCCTGTTTAAATGGTAGTGATATGGAAGGACATATTTTCAAAAATCAATATGGGATGTATCTGGCGTGGAAAGCTGTAGTTTGAATGGAACATTTGTTAATGGTGGGAGACAGTGCGATACAAAGCATTACTGTACTTCAATAAGTGTGACAGGCGTTTCTAAATTAAGTTAGACACTTCTCATTTCATCACGCCTCAGGATTGATGGCTATTCTCTTCTTCGTAAATCGGAAGTGCTAGATGAATGTATATAGCACGAGAGACTGTAGTTTTAATGGAACATTTGTGAATTGTGTGAGGGAGTACCACAAACAACGTCGCTGTACTTAAATAATATTGACACATGTTTGGAGACTATGCGCCAGTATTTCGCAAATAATTGAATTTGTATGTTTTAATACAACATTTATTGCATCCAAAAGATTTTGGGCTATACCACCTTGCATTGAAATTTCACTGATCTTAGAAAGACTAGATGACCGGAGTCACAAACAGTACATCTCCATCTCAATGCTCCCACCATCATAAGAACGACAATACCACAGATCTACTCTCGCTCCACTGCAGCACATACCTCTTCCTGCATGACAATTTGATGCTTTATGAATACGCTCTGCGATGACTCTCGAGCTGTTAATTTTGACGTAGCAAGATCAAGCACAATGAGGGATGATACACTAACACTGCTGTCGTCGGAGACGGGAATGTCGAGACAAATGCGTCTTATTTAACTGTCAAGTGGCACTAGATATATAGATGTCAGGAATGATACACTAACACTGCTGTCGTCGGAGACGGGAATGTCGAGACAAATGCGTCTTATTTAACTGTCAACTGGCACTAGATATATAGATGTCAGTTTCTCGCACAGATTCTCCCACTCTAATTGAACGACCCTGACCTTCACACCTGACCATACATTTTAAACTTCCATTATAACTTCACTGTCATTTTCAACTGATACCCGACATTAGCACACGCATGCCCATTTATTGTTAAATGACATATACTGGTGAACAGTAATATAGATTCGACGGCTCAACACTACATAGTCGCTGTCCACCAATCATGTGAGCCCTTATCAGTTCACGTTACGTGGCTGACGGGCGAAGCAAAAGCACTACGTGGATGCTGCTAGCATCGTTTAGGCCATTCGAATGTGTAACGAAAAAAAGGAAATGTCTGGTAAAGACGATCCATTTCTCTTGAAAGCGTAAGGATGGAGCAGAATATGTATGGAAGTATATAGACAATTTTTTTTTTACTCGATCAGAGCGTGAGATTCGTGTAGGACCCCCGCGAACACGCAGAAGTGTCGCAACATGACGTGACATGGACTCGAGTAACGTCCGAAGTAGTGCTGGAGGGAATTGACACCATGAATTCTGCAGGTCTGTCCGTAAATCCGTACGAGAACTAGGGGGCTGAGATCTCTTCTGAACAGCACGTTCCAAGGTATCCCACATATGCTCAGCAATGTTCATGTATGGGGAGTTTGGTGGTCAGCGGAAGTGTTTAAACTCAGAAGAGTGTTTCTGGAGCCACTCTGTAGCAATTCTTGACGTGTCGAATTGTCCTGCTGGAATTGCACAAGTCCGTCGGAATGCACAGTAGACATGAATGGATGCAGGTGATCAGAGAGGATGCTTACGTACGTGTCGCCTCCCAGATTCGTATCTAGACATATCAGGGGTCGCATATCCCTGCTACTGCACACGCCTCACACAATTATAGAACCTCCACCAGCTTCAACAGTCCCCTGCTGACATACACGGCCCATGACTCATGGCATTTCTTGACATAAGATACGTGACGTATCGCCAAGATCCTGCACGGCCGAGCAAACAATGTTTCTGATCTCTCAGGAGCTAGTCGAGTGGGACCGCTGAGATTTTGAATCGTTTTGATTATGGCCCTTCTCAACCTATCGATACCCATATTCATCTTATAGTCGTGTGATTCCCACCAACGCGAGAAGAAATAGCTCGCAACAATAAGGCCCAATATACACACATCAAAAAATGTTTTGCCGAACCCCAGTTCCCAGAACTCCTGAAGATAGACGTTGACTGTGGATATTGTGTCATAGACACAATGCCTTTGACTATTCAGAGATATCACTAAACCCGCCCAGAGATGTAAACAACCGTGCATGAGCTGCGCCTATTAGACGGAAGGGATCCGATGCCGATCAATTCCAGTCATTCCACCAGGATGGAGGTGCACGGCTCGTGTTGTCTGTAGTTCAACCATGCCTAGACGGTCAGTACCGCTGTTAGATCGCGTCCCAATTGTTACTTTGTGCCAGGAAGAGTTCTCAAGTCTCCAGGCGACTCGGATTGAACGAAAGCGATGTTTTTCGGACGTGGAGGAGATACAGAGAGAAAGGAACTGTCGATGACAGGCCTCGCTCAGGCCGCCCAAGGGCTACTACTACAGCAGTAAATGACCGCTACCTACGGATTATGGCTCGGATGAACCTTGACAGTAACGCCACTATGTTGAATAACGTTTTTCGTGCAGCGACAGGACGTCGTGTTACGACTCAAACTGTGCGCAACGGGCTTCATCATGCGCAACTTCACTCCCGACGTCCATGGCGAGGTCCATCTTTGCAACCACGACACCATGCAGCTCGGTACCCAACAACATGCCGAATGGACCGCTCAGAATTGGTATCACGTCCTCTTCACCGATGAGTGTCGCATATGCCTTCAACCAAGCAATCGTCGGAGACGTGTTTGGAGGCAACCCAGTCAGGCTCAACGCCTTAGACACACTGTCCAGCGAGTGCAGTCAGGTGGAGGTTTCCTGCTGTTTTGGGGTGGCATTATGTGGGGCCGACGTATGGCGCTGGTGGTCATGGAAGGCGCCGTAACGGCTGTACGATGCGTGAATGCCATCCTCTGACAGATAGTTCAACCATATCGGTAGCATATTGGGAAGGCATTCGTCTTCATGGACGACAATTGATGCCCCCATCGTGCACATCTTGTGAATGACTTCCTTCAGGATAACGACATGGCTCGACTAGAGTGGTCAGCATGTTCTCCAGATATGAACCCTATCGAACATGCCTGGGATAGGTTGAAGAAGTCTGTTTATGGACGACGTGATCCACCAACCACTCTGAGGGATCTACGCCGAATCGCCGTTGAGGAGTGGGACAATCTGGACCAACAGAGCCCTGATAAACTTGCGGATAGTATGCCACTACGAATATAAGCATGCATCAATGCAAGAGGACGTGCTACTGGGTTTTAAAGGTACCGTTGTGTTAGCAATCTGGACCCCTACCTGTGAAGGTCTCTCTATATGGTGGCACAACATGCAATGTGTAATTTTCATGAGCAATGGAAAGGGCGGAAAAGATGTTTATGTTGATCTCTATTCCAAATTTCTGTACAGGTTCCGGAACTCTATGCACCGAGTTGGTGCAAAGTTTTTTTATGTGTGTAGATAGGTCACGTTCCTACAGCTGTAGAATTTCGACACGTGCTGATGGACATTTCTCCTTCTTACACGAAGCATAACTAGATCTTTCATAAAAAAGCAACAACCGAATGTGACATCTAAGGAAGACCTACCTTCGTAATCTATCCTTATATACGATTGTATGTGGAGCAACATCCTTCTATTTTGTACGGCTGCAGTGAAATGCATATCACTTGCATACCGAAGCACATAGTACACTTGACATCAGTTTGACGTTTGTTACATGGCACTACCATGGTGTTGAATCACTGTGTTGGAAAAATAGCTCTACGAGACAATTTTTTCCAGAGCCAAGAGTAATGCTAATCAGTGGCAAGGCAGATATTTACACTGAGATGATAAAAATCATGAGATAGCGATATGCACATATACAGATAGCGGTAGTATCGCGTACAAAGGTATAAAATATCAGTGCATTATCGGAACTGTATCATTTTTACTGAGATGGTTCATGTGGAAATGTTTCCGACGTGATTATGGCCGCACAACGGGGATTAACAGACTTTAACGTGGAATAGTAGTAGGAGCTAGCAGCATGGGACTGGCTATTTCGGAAATCGTTAAGGAATTCAATATTCGGAGACGCACAGTGTCAAGAGCGTGTCGAGAATACCAAATTTCAGGCATTACCTCTCACCGGCGACAACGCAGTGGCCGACACCCTTCACTGAACGATCGAGATCAGCAGCGCATTCGTAGAGTTGTCAGTTCTAACAGGCGAGCAACACTCCGTAAAATAATCACAGAATCAATATGGGAAATATGACGAACGTATCCGTTAGCACAGTGCGATGACATTTGGCGTTAGTGGGCTATGGCAGCAGACAACCGACACGAGTTCCTGTACTAACATCTCTACATCGCATGCATTGCCCCTCCTGGTCTCATAACCATATCGGCTGGACCTTAGAGGACAGGGAAACTGTGGCCTGGTTAGATGGGCCCTGATTTCAGTTGGTAGGAGTTGATGGTAGGTTTCGAGTGTGGCGCAGACCCTACGAAGCCATTGGCCCATGTTGTCAACAAAGCTCTATGCAAGCTAGTGGTGACTCCATACTGGTATGTGATGTGTTCACTAGGGCTGGACTGGGTCGTCGGTTATGTTCAACAACCTGGAGACCATTTTCAGCCATTTATGGACTTCATGTTCCTAAACAGTGATGGAATTTTTGGGGATGACAATGCGGCATGTCACTGGACCACAATTGTTCACTATTGGTTTGAAGAACATTCTGGACAATTCGAGTGAATTATTTGGCCACCAGATCGCCCGACATGAATCCCATTGAACATTTATGGGACATAATCGAGAGGTCAGTTCCTGCACAAGGTCCTACACCGGCAACGCTTTCGTAATTATGGACGACTACAGAGGTAGCATGACTCAGTATTTCTCTTGGAACCTTCCAACGACTTGTCGAGTTCATGCCACATCGAGGTTCTGCACTACACCGGGAAAAAGGATGTCCGACACGATACTGAGAAGTATCCCATGATTTTCGTCACTTAAATTAAATTACTTACGTTTTCAGTGTGCTTGGCTATTGGACTGGAGTTATTACGAAATTTTATCGCGCTGAATTACTAAAGAAATGCTTTGCCAATTAGAAATTCCATTTTCTGAATGTTACAAGTCCATCTCGCTTCTTGTAACCCGCGCGGTGCCTTCTGATATGAAGTAAATCAACGAAGAGCACAAGATGGAATTCGTATTAATTACTTCAGTAATGAAATGAGCTGCTATGAAGAAAATTACTACATTACTTTTTAATTCTGTTCGCCATTTCTGACGGTCATTGCTCTTCGTAAAACTCATTATCTTCAATTCTGCATTATCATTACATTTTTCCATCAATATATTGTCATTGCTCGCCTGTGAAAGGTTATTGGAGTGAACAGCGAAGACTATATTCTTAGATAGTCTTATAATTATATGTTTACTTATTTCTATACCTTTTGTTTTGTCAGCAGTGAGGCCATAGGATATGCACGAACCAGGTAGCCACAGAAGTCTCTGGAGTTTCTCTTAACTTGCCTTCTTTGCTTGTATCTGCAGGAGCACTCCATACTTCTTCATTTTCTCACCCCTCTTGACGTACACAGGAATTTAACTGTCACGTATGCAAACATCACTGTGCTACTTTAGCCTTGAAGCTTCTGACAGCATCTTACGTACAAAACACTTTAACTTTTTTCTTCTCTTATTTATGGATATGACTTGACGATAACAACAATCATGCTATCGTTGAATTGGCAATTATGTGTCTGGTGACACTGAATTTGTAAGTGCTGCATCAGCGTGACGTATTCGCAAACATACAAACACACATACACAATCACACACACACGGAGAGAGAGAGAGATAGATAGATAGAGAGAGAGAGTAAGAGAGAGAGAGAGAGAGAGAGATGCAGGAACTCACATCCGTACACAGTTCTAGTAATTACTACCACTCTACAGGTCGCGCAACTTATATTTGATTCAGATCCGGACAAAAATCAAAATAGTCACTTTGATTAACTTCAGAGACATGGTAAATTTTTTAAATGTACAAGAATCTCTTTCGAAAAGAAACATAACAGTCCTTGAAGAGAAAAGAGGCCAGCGATTCCTTTCTTTTAGGCAAATAATAATGTTGAAATGAATGTATTTGGTTAAAAACTACAGAAGTGACAAATTTGTCGTTATTGCAACACAGCGGTTGCGTAAAATGTGTTTCTTCTGTGTCCCTACGTCTTTGTAATTTTTCAGATGCTAGTGTTTTCAGTTCTATAACAACATATGTCATAATCATACCTGATTCGGTTTTGCCGCAAGTATCTCGTCCATTAATATTACTTCTTGATTTCCTACCCTGTTTAATCGAAGGAGAGAAGTTGTGCTACACTTCTGTAATTTTGTTACTAGTTCCTCTCGTTGTGCACGATTAGGAAAATTTTGAAATTTTCTCCTACTTAATCGATAGTCATTTTCTTTCGTAACATATAGCACCTAAATGTCATGTTGTCACTGTATCATGATTCAATATTTTCAGAACTGCCAAAACTCTTAGTTCGGAGTGTTATGTCAGGTTATCCATATTGAATTCCTTGAGTTTTCTTGTCACAGAATACTCTAGTTTGTACATTTCAACAGTTGTAGGGCAAATTATGTATATTTTTATATTTTGTTTTAAAATATCAGTTACGTCGTGCCTATGTTCTTTACCTTTCGACGTGTTTTAGAAAAGATTATGAGTGTACGTGGCGAAGACACTTCCGGTACGGTCAAACAAGTCCCCATGACGAAGCACGAAGTGGGAGACCATCTCTCTGTGATGAACCGCGCATCACAAGAGAAGATGAGAAACCCTGGTGCTCGAAGAATAGCGTATCACAATCGGAGAAATAGCGGAAGAACTGCAAATCATTCAAGAATCAGTTTCCAATCAGTTGTACGATAGTTTTAACATGACAGAACTTACCGCCTACTGTGTTCCGCGACTGCTCACAACCATTCAAATATCCCGTAGGGCCACCATCAGCGGAGGTGTTGCAGCTGTATAAAGCTTATCCAGTTGACTTCTCTAGCCACCTAAGCACGTGGGTTCACCACCTCCCTAAAAGACGAAGACCCAAAGATCATCAGGATTTTGGTGTGTTTTCTTTTTTTCAGAACAACGCCGAAGCTTATTTTGCAAACGAGTCAGAAATGCTGCTTCTTTGGGCAATGAAATTTTGCCTAACTACGCGTCTTTTCCTGCTAAGCCAAACAATCATTGTTTCCTCACTTTTAAATGAAGAAACATTGCAGGGTGAGAGTTTCTAGAATAAATACGAGCTCATCTTCGACGTGTAACATTTCCTGTAGAGCCAAAATGAAGATTTATACAACTAACATCTTCGTCAAGTATCCATCTTTGGGAAAACATTATCGCACTGAAAGGTGTATATGTAGACAAGGACTGACATAAGCATTAGAATCATGGCCGCTGCTTGATTTTTTCGAGGTGATAATAATAACTCAATGATTACTTCTCGTTTATTTTATGTGTAAGAAGTCAACATTCAAGTAGGTAATTCAAGAACCTTCTAAACCTGCCACCCGGAAAGAACGATAAAGTGGCGAAGAGGCCTCTCATCGTGTCCACTGTGTTCGATCGGTGCTGGAAATGCAGTAGACGATGGAGACTGGAGGGAAGTTACTGCGGTCTAAGACGGTGCATCCTGGTGAGGGGAGGGGGGGTAGAGGGGGCTGATCATCGCTGGCAGACATCCCACACAGACACAATAATTATTTAATGAACTGATTAATTCCAGGCTAAACCTCACGTTACTGTACCACAAGAGATTATGAGTGTAGCCAATATTAACAGACTCATCAAAATGACGAATTGCGTATAGTTCAGTTTTAACAACCGATTCGGACTATAGGGGGTCTCATCACTTAGCAACACGATACGACATAAATCTGTGGTTTTTGAGCACATATCTACACGTCTTGGAGCCTACGCCAGCTGGTAGACGGCCAACGATGGCAGGTGACGGTCACAGCACTGTGGTCAAAACTTCTATGGAGAAAGAGTGACACATTATGAGACTGGCAGTCCGACACCATTTTCTTCCAGATCACAAATACACGGGAATCTGGTCTTAGTTCCATATTCTGTCAATTTACTTTTTATCAATCTTTACAGTGCGTATAGTACATCCCTAATATGGGATTCTGGGGATGTGCGAAATACCCATCTACGACTGCCTTAGCATCTTTATTGTACCTAAAACCTTTGCAAGCCACAAATTCCTTCAGATCTGCCATAGTTGGGTGTTATATCAAACAAATGCGGCGGTCGTCCCTGCATCCTGTACTTCAACTACCTTATTTTTCTCCTACCCGAAGCATCTACGATCTGAGGAGCTGTGTCGCGATAAAATTTAACTTTTTAAAGTTTGTATTTATTTATATTTTGTCCAACCTATTCCTCGCGATTTCTTTTCATGCTGTTGGCGCGAGAGCCTTGCGTAGTATTTGCCAGTTATCATTTTACGTTCATGAAAGTAATCCTTTTTTTCCATTCCACAGAGCTCTGACCATAACCGTCGTGGCAGATAAAATGGACTTCGCTTGTTTTGGTGGAGGGCCGATTGACACTCACTGCTTTGATTACTGTTTTATTTCTCATTTAGGTGGTAGCACCAGGTTCTACATACAGTAATAATTTGGGGATCTAAATCATTTGCATTAATTTTAAAATGGTGCAGATTTTGCTGAGAAATTCGTTTTGTCATTAGCTTT
This sequence comes from Schistocerca gregaria, assembly GCF_023897955.1. Classification (NCBI taxonomy): domain Eukaryota; kingdom Metazoa; phylum Arthropoda; class Insecta; order Orthoptera; family Acrididae; genus Schistocerca; species Schistocerca gregaria. The sequence continues at coordinate 438,119,902 of NC_064931.1, read as the reverse complement.
TGATCGTCGTCCAACAAATACATCACTATACTATACAAAACCTTTGCATAGTGCATTACCCATGTAAAATTAACTGTATTGTCTCTTATGACACGTAAATGGCTTCAGTTATTTAAGACACCTTCAATCATTGATTTTACATTATTACGTTGTGCATTGTATCGAGGTTTTCGTTTGTGATTGCAGTATTGAGACACCCTTCACTTGTACTTTCTTCAATAGAAGTACAATACGTTTGAGTTCAGTCGCTTGCTTCTTAACTGTTGAAAATTTTATGACAGTCTCTTCTACGGCTGCACCAAGTTTTACTGAATGTCTGTTAGGAATAACAAAAACACAATCTTATGACGTCACTATATTTCACTTTATCCATTTAGACAAAACACACACAACACGATTACCAATCAATTTGCAGCTTTATCTGCGGAATAGTTTTGCTTTACTATTTTGAATCGGTAGAAATGAAACTAATCCACAGATAAACTGAATTACGTTATTGCTCTGCATATATCAAAATAATGAAAACAAAATTTCTTTGACATCTAGTTACTTTATACGAATGCGAAAATGAGGAACCTTGTTCTATAATGTGCAAAACAGCTTGTAACAGAGTTCGTGACTTGACTCGGTGTATTATATACAAATTAATATAATCCTGAAGTGGGTGTGTTGCAGATTCCAACTATGAAGGTTTACATTTAAGTTTCATTGTCCTGAGTTACCCCGTGATCAATATTTCATATTATGTAAAGTACAGCACGACTACTGAAAATTCTGTTTTTACAGTATGGCTAAGGCTTCTTCTAAATGTAAAATTGAGAAGGATTTTTAATAATGATAAAAATACTTTGTCATCTGTAACGAGTCAGAATATTTAAAGCTGTAACGGAATGGCGTAAACTGTGCTAATATTTTTAGGACAAGTGTTAACAAAAATTGTACAAGCCCGCAGACTATAGGCATTTATGGACTCAGTGGTAAGAATTTTCGTCCTTTAAATGGAACACTTGTAAAGTACCAGAGCTTTTTGCTGATGAACAGAGATATGTACATCATTCGGAACAGAAAATAAGTGTTATTTGATGAAAGTAGAACATGGGCACACTAATTTAAAAGTTACACCATCAAAGAAATGTATGTGGGTTGCCGATTTATGGATTTCCCGCATTCCTTGTAATTTTGTCTGTAAAACCTACATTTTTTTCAATGAATAGCTGCTGTTTGTCTCATTTGTTTTGTATATAGGTCTAAATCTAATGTAGACATTGTATTCTACTACTAAAGTAATAACCGCAGGTAATAATTTGATAAACAACTGAGCTTAGCCATTAAAGGCTGATGACATATTAGTTTCAGCCTGCCTCATTTACCTTACAGAAACCAGAAGTGTGTACGACATATAGAATGTACGTGCTACAAGCTAGGAAATTCTTTGAATAAAGCTGAAAGCAGCACACGTACAGAAATTACATACATAAATTTTTGACATCCAGGAATGCAGAAAGAAACTTTGATTGCTAAGAGACAGTTCTCAGAAAATCTAACTAACATTTTAGTCGCATTCAGAATGCAATTTCCATACAGTAGTTCCTAAAATAACACTCGAAGTATAAGACATTTAAGAAATAAATATGCTTATTAGAACAAGCATCTTTACGTTTCAGGGTTATCTGTAATTGTTTGTCTGTACTGTGTATTTATCTATGGTTTGGTGCCCTGTTCTGTATCTACTTATACTGATCTGGTGCAAATGTTGGTAGCTGCGCTAGGATTTTCAAACCCATGTATTGATTTGTCAGGTGAATTTTTTGTACACTTGTTTAATACACTTTGAGACAAAAAGGAAAAAAGAACGACGCACCACGAAGGAATTATCCGAATGGGACGGAACGCGGTAGATGTGATGTACATGCACAGACAGACAAATGACTTCAATTTCAGAAACATTGGATGATTTATTCACGAAAAACAGCTTCAGAAATTCAGCAAGTCAGTAACTCGTTAATCCACCTTTCGTCCTCATGCAAGCAATTAGGCGGCTTGGCATAGAATGAAAGTGTTGTTGGGTGTCCTCCTGAGGGATATCGTGCCAAATTCTGTCCAACCAGCCCGTTAGATCGTTAGAATCCCGAGCTGGTTGGAGTATGCCGCCCATAATACAACAAACTTTCTGAACTGGGGAGAGACCCAGTGACCTTGCTGGTTAAGGTAGGGTTTGGCAAACACGAGGGCAAGCAATAGAAACTCTCGCCGCGTACGGGCGGGCATTATCTTGCTGAAATGTAACTCCAGGATGGCTTGCAGTGAAGGGCAACAAAATGGGGCGCAGAGTATCATCGACGTACATCTGTGCATCAAGGGTGCTGCGGATGACAACAAAAGGAGTCCTTCCATGAAAAGAAATGGCGAACGTGATCTTCACTCCTAGTTGTTGAATGTATGGAGTGCGACACTCATGTTGGTATCTCACAGCAGGGGTGTATCCAGACACGTCTTCGCTGGTGTCGGGCTCAAGCGGCTGTCATCACTAAAGACAGTTCTACTCCAGTCAATGAAACTACAGGGTAGGGACGTGTCTGGAGACGCCGTGGACAGCGGTGTTGGTATACATCGTCTTCATACTTTAAGTTACTATTTGAAGCCTCCACTGCTCAAATAGTCAACAGTGAGGCTTACATTTGCATACTCTATTCGCTCTCTAACATGCGAATCGCTGTTGTTGCCATTTTAACAATTTCTGGCCTCAAACTTGTAACGTCACACAACTGTAGTTATTCGTTTTACTAAGTGTAAAAACTAGCTGGCTCAGAAATATAACCCTTGTGCTTCGAAGAGTTATTAATAAATTCACATTTAAATTATTTGTTCTTCATTATTTTGAAGAAGCTCATTCTTTTTTGTACCCACATACTACATTACAGCCGTTTTGAAATTAGTTGTTCACACACATGAATGAAATGCATTCAAGAGAAAATACCTTGCTCAGTCTTTCGTATAAAATTCAGATTGGAATATAATTTTGAATCAAACAATTGAGAACATCCAAGGCAAGGATAATCACGTTAAATTGTCCGTGTGAAGAGCAGACGTAAACAGCCTTTTAAACATTAAACTGACATTAGCGAAAGAGTTGTGTACCTTTTAACACTCCACTCAAATGAACCGCCCTAACAATTTTTTGCCGAAAAACACTGCGTGAAAGGCATCAATTCACTTTGGAGAAGAAGCTCCTGACTAGATTTATTCGAATAATTTACGATGTAAGAAATATCTGGACAATGTGGAAAGCAAATTTAAACTGTGAGTTCATAACTTCGTTTTAATTTTCCCCACCTACACCCCAATTATTTTTGTGAGTTATACGAAGCAAGGCACAACTGCCTGTAATTCATATATTACATTATAAGTATTTTTAATAATAAAAAATCAATTCAACTGACTTACAATAGCCGTTACATAATGCATCATTTTATGGCTGCCAGTCATCACAAAGTAAATAAGTTCTTTTTTAATTTTTCTGGATACGCATATCTTTTCGTATAAATCTCTTAAGTTGCTTCTGTCAGTTCGTTTCGTATGCTCTATCTTGTGATGATGGTTCCTACTCGATTGCAGAATAACCTTCTTCAGTCATATTTTCAGTTACTGTTACCCGACTAACACACTCATCCACAGAGGTGTTCTCAGCGTCAGCAGCTAATGTATCATTTAAAGGGGGAGATTCTACGCCAAAGGATTTATAACTAATGACTTCGAATAGTGTAGTCGCAAAATAGAGGTAGTTAAATCCACCTTCTGTCGCATTACGATACACTGTTGACTGTACCATATAGTTTCGTAAGACGTCCACGGCATTACTGATGTGAAGCATGCAGTCTGAGAAACGAAAGCTGTAATAGTAACATGGAAAGCTTTAGCTACAAGAATAAATGTGCTAACAATACCGTCGTAAATTCATCGTTATGTTACTTTAAACGTACCTGAATATTTAACAGCATGAAACCAAAAATATCTCGGATTTGTAATACGCACTAGCTCAATATGGTTAGGTACATCTGTGCAACAGCAGTGGGAGATCCCTGAATAAACGTTACCTAAAGGTCTCATCTTACGATACCATTACGCAGTGCAGTGGTGTATTAGTTAACCACAATACTACGGGGACTGGGAGCATGGTCGCTTCTGCCTACTTATGATGAGTCATTGCGTAATCGGGACAAGCAGTATATGTGCAGCCGATCTGATAGCATTTGTAGTGCGATGCGTTTTCCTTAGTCACCACTGAACTTGTTTATGATAACGTCATCACGTGTTTCCCATAAAACGCAATTGCAACAACATCGTGGATGAGTGGTAGTTCCAGTAGCATGGACATACAGGTCACGGATAACACATTTTTATAATTCGAAAACTTAGGTATTTCTCAACAACTGACTACCACCACTGGAATCAGCTACACGTAACGACTCCAGTACGTATGTTTCACCCAGACACGAGTAAGACTCATACATTTGAAACACCTATCTTGCTAGTGGTATCAGACTGAATTTTGTTGCACAAAGAGACGCGTTATTGCGTCTGTTTCCATTTGGTAATAAGCCAATCGATAATGCAACATAGTTGATAGAAACTAGTTATAAAGCTTGTAAATATGGCAGCACTGTCCTGGCAAACACAGAAATAATTTCTCTCTCCACGTTAGCCCGTTTGAAAGAACACTTCCTTACGTAACTTGTGTTCCACAGCTTTGATCGTTATTTTTCGCAGTTCCATTCAGCCAGCTGTAACATTTTTCTTATTTCTCTTGAAACTGAACTACATCGTTACAGCACTAATCAAGTACATTCAAATAAGAAAAACACATATTGACCAGTAACGTGCATTTTATAAGGTATACGATACTTTGTAATAGTCATCTAGATCTACATCATACTCCGCAAGCCATCTAATGGTGTGTGGTGGAGGGTACTTCCGGTACCACTATCTGATCCCTCGAACCTTGTGCGTGGGAAGAATGATTGTCGGTAAACCTCTGTATCGGCTCTAATCTCTCAAATTTTCTCCTCGTGGTCAAGGGTTCCGTGGTGGGAGGAAATAATATGTTGTCTGTCTGATTCCTCCTGAAAAGCGCTGTCCCGAAATTTCAGTAGTAAATCTCTGCGTGAGGCACAACGTCTCTCCTGTAACGTCTGCCAGTGGAGTTTGTTTACCATCTCCGTAAAGCTCTCTCGCCAGGTAAACGATCCCATGAAGAAATGCGCCGCTCTTCGTCGGATCTTCTCTATCTCCTCTACCAGTCCTACATCTACATTTACATGGTCACTCTGCAATTCATACTTAACTGCCTGGCAGAGGGTTGGTTTATCGAACCATTTTCATACTACTTGTCTACCATTCCACTCTCAAATGGCACGTGGGAAAAAGGAACACCTAAATCTTTCCGTTCGAGCTCTGATTTCCCTTATTTTATTATGATGATCATTTCTCCCTACGTAGGTGGGTGTCAACAAAATACTTACGAATTAGGAAGAGAAAGTTGGTGATTGAAATTTCGTATATAGATCTCGCCGCTAAGAAAACTGCTTTTGTTTCAGTGACTACCACCCCAACTCGCGAATCATATCAATGACACTCTCACCCCTACTGCGCGATAACACGAAAGAGCTGCCCTTCTTTGCACTTTTTCGATATCCTCCGTCAATCCTACCTGGTAAGGATCCCATACCGCGCAGCAGTATTCCAGCAGAGGACGGACAAGTGTAATGTAGGCTGTCTCTTCAGTGCGTTTGTCGCATCTTCTAAATGTTCTGCCAACAAAGCGCAGTCTTTGTATCGCCTTCCCCACAATATTATCTATGTGGTCTTTCCAGTTGAAGTTGCCCGTAATTGTAATTCCTAGGGATTTAGTCGAATTGACAGCCCTTAGATTTGTGCGATTTATCGTATACCCAAAATTTAGCAGATTTCTTTTAGTACCCATGTGGGTGATCTCGCACTTTTCTTTGTTTAGTGCTAATTGCCACTTTTCGCACACCTGGTAGGGATCCCAAACAGATGAACAATACTCAAGAATCGGGCGAACAAGAGCCTTATACGCCACTTTCTTCGTGGGTGAGTTACATTTCCTTAAGATTCTCCCGATGGATCTGATTCTTCTGTCTGCTTTTCCCATTATCTGTTTTATATGGTCATTCTTCTTAAGGTTGCTCTGGATAGTTACGCCTAGATATGTCACGCTGTCTCCAGCTGTTTGTCATCATCAGTGTAGCTGTACAAATGGTTCAAATGGCTCTGAGCACTATGGGACTTAACATCTGAGGTCATCAGTCCCCTAGAACTTAGAACTACTTAAACCTAACTAACCTAAGGCAGGATTCCAACCTGCGACCGTAGCGGTCACGCGGTTCGACACTGAAGCGCGTAGAACCGCACGGCCACACCGGCCGGCTGTGTAGCTGTACAGTAATGGATTTCTTTTCCTATGTATGCGAAATATGTTACATTTATTTACGTTCAGGATCAACTGCAAGAGTCTGCACCATTCATCAATTCTGCAGGTAGTTCTACAAATTTTTACTATCTTCTGGCGTTGCTACTTTGGTATAAGCAACTGCATCATCAGCGAATAGTCTTAAAGAGCATCCGACGCTTTCTACTAGAGCATTATATATATATTGAGAACAGCAACGGTCCTATCACACTTCCCTGTGGTACTCCTGATAACCTTTACATCTGTCGATTTAGTTCCGTTAAGGGCGACATGCCCAGTTCTATCTGCAAGAAAGCCTTGAATACAGTCGCAGGTCTGATCCGATGCTCCATAAGCTTGAATTTTTTTCATTAAACGGCAATGCGGGATGGTGTCAAATGCCTTACTGAAATCAAGGAACACGGCATCAACCTGAGTGCCGTTCGCCGTTATCCACTGCGCTGTGGATCTCATGGAGGAACAGAGCGAGGTGAGTTTCGCAGGATCTCTGTTTGCGGAAGCCATCCATGTTGATTTTTATAGACGAGCTCTTCATTTTCCATTAGCGTCATAATTCTTGAGCGTAAAACATGTTTCATAATTCTACAACAGACTGACGTCAACAATATAGGTCTATAACTGTGTAGATCTGTTTTACGGCCTTTCTTAAAAACGAGAATGACCTGCGTCTTTTTCCTTTCGTTAGGTACCTTTCGTTGCTCAAGCGATCTACTATAAATTACTGCTAGAAGGGGAGCAAGTTCTTTAGCATAATCATTATAGAATCTTATAGGTATCTCATCTGGTCCTGAAGGCTTTCCACTACTAAGCGGTTTTTGCTGCTTTTCAATACGGCGATCGGTTATCTCAGTATCTGCTATTTCAACTTTCGCATTCCAATTGAAAGGAGGAAAAGTGTTACGATCTTCCGCGGTGAAAAAACTTCGAAAGACCGAATTCAGTACTTATAGTATAGTGTTACCACATTAACTTTCTTAACGATACCGAGAGTAATGTTGCCTTTGTAAACTCCAAGGAGGACAGAGGCTGAAATCTCCGTTTGGCCGTTCATATTTAGGTTTTCGATGGTTTTCATAAATCCTTTAATGTAAATACCAGGAGGTTTCTTTCGAAAAGGAGTAGAAAATTTCATACCTGTCCCGCCAGAATCCCAGCTTGTACATCATATCTAATGACCTCGTCCTCATCGGGGCGTTAAGCCAGAAACGTCCATTATCCACTTCTTTTTTCATCTTTATGCCAGCTTTGAACCAACCATACGAGCTGCATGAGTATTTCCTACTTACGGTTTGCTTGTCATGCTCCCAGAATTTACATGATGCACTGCTAGAGCCCGAATATTCCACCTTGCGTAAATCCAAGTCACGCTGTTTGAGAGGATACGAGAACAGCTAAGTAAGGATGACTTGTCGAAGTACATATCTCTTCATAAGTTTTGGAAATGATAGGTTGCAACAGGGTTCTACTGAAAGTATCACAATCGATTTTCTGGAAACGTATCTCCTACATATTTTGGTCGATGGTAGTTACTCGACAGTGAGTCTTCTGTAGTTTTATATAATCGTCTTTCCGTTAGTTTTCCTGGTAACTCACCTCACATCGCTGTGTGTCTCTGGCTGCAATGGTCCTCATCCTAAGAGCTGTAATATACACACTAAGAACAAAAGAAGACGCACCACGGAGAAACTGTCATAATAGGACAGAAATCGGTAGTATGATGTACATGTACAGACAATGAAATAATTACAGTTTCATAAGAGTAGGAGTATTCATTCTAGGAAAAGAACTTCACAAAATAAGCTAGTCAGTAGCCCGTCCCTCCACCTCTGGCCCCGATGGGAACAGTTGTTCGGTTTGGCATTGATAGAGTGTTGGATGTCCTTCCTGACTGATATCGTGCCAAATTCTGTCGAATGGTGCTTAAAATCCAGAGCTGGTTGGATGGCCCTGTTCATAACGCTCTAAACGATCTCAGTTGTGGAGAGGCCTGGGGAAATTGCTCGCCAAGGGTTTGGAAAGCATGAAGATAGGTAGTAGAAAGTCTCGTCGTTTGCGGGCGGGCATTATCTTGCGGAAACGCAAGCCAGGATAGTTCGCAATGAAAGGCAACATAAAGGGCCTTAGCATTTTGCCGACCTACCGCTGTGCTGTAAGCGTATAGCGGATGACAACCAAAGGGGTCCTGGTATGAAATGAAATGGCAACCCTGGTCATCACTTCTGTCCGCAGCTCGTGGTCTCGCGGTCGCGTTCTCGCTTCCCGAGCACGGGGTCCCGGGTTCGATTCCCGGCGGGGTCAGAGATTTTCACCGGCCTCGAGATGATGACTGGGTGTTTGTGTTGTCCTAACATTTCATCATCATTCATGACAGTGGCGAGATCGGACTGAGCAAAGGTTGGGAATTTGTAAGGGCGTTGATAACAGTTGACCGCCCCACAAACCAAATATCATCATCATCATTATCACTTCTGGTTGTCGGCCCGTATGGAGTGTGACAGTCATGTTGGTATCTCACCGCTGTCTGGCGCGTCTCCTGACATGTCTTCGGGCTAAAATCTCACTGACTGAAGAATTGTCTTCAGTGATGAGTTCCACGTCGAACTGAGCCTCCATGACCAGCGAAAACTTGTCTGTAGACGCCGCAGACAGCGGTGCGCTACATTTCAAAACGGTGCGATTACATTCAGTGTTGAGGTAGTCCAACAATCTCCTTACAGAAGGAGTAAAATGGCCGAGGCTGTCAGCAGTCTCAAAGGTTGTCATGAATATTTCCATGTAGTTCATCGCACTGCGAAATGTCTTTTATACGGGCGAAATGTGTGGGAGTCAAGCCCTCAAGGAAAGGCGTGATTTCAGCGATGACATTTATGGCACCTCCCGAGGCCTTTTCGTGTCAATTCTGAGCAGTGGTGTGACTCAGATGCTTTCCTCGGCCACCAATAAGGAAACCGCGTGATTCGGACGCTGGGTGTCAATGTTCTGATCTCCCACGTAGAGATGCCAAAAGAAAGAGGGGAATGAGAGTAAAAGGGGATATGACGTTCTTCTCATCGTATGACACGTCCAAGGTAGTGTTAGTCTAATTGTGATGAAATTTGGTGCCAATGTGACGTCATTAACCCATTTTACAACACAGATGTACTGACGTCGCGTTATGGCCACCTTTGAGCCAAATTTCAAACTTATGCGTCGCAGTGAGAGACAATGACAGATTTTCGAAGAAGTGATTTTTTTATTTTGTTGCGCAGTGTACATATTTTAACTCATTTGTACCACCACCACCATCATCATCTCAGCCATTTGACATCTACTGCTGGATAAAGGCGTCCACAATAGTTTGATATTTTTGATTCCTGCTATGTGATAGCTGAGCGTTATGCGCATCTGTTCAGCGTAGTAATGTGTACGTGTTAATTGTACTATATATGTGTGTTGTTGACGGCGAAATTTCTTCCGCCACAGTGTTTTGAAGAAGATACCTCAGGACCTAGCGCTGCAACACTTGCGTGGTGTAATGATCTCAAGTCGGAAGTTGGTATTGGATATGGGCAACAGCTGTGGTGGCTTAGCGTTACAGTCAAACCACCTGTCAAAGGAGTGTATAATCACGCTACGAGGCGTGCAGGAAGAGAGTCAATGAGGTTCTTAAAGGTACCGATAAAGATGTGGAACCATACCGAGTCCAATGCCGTGGTTGTTGGTTTCTATGTTGCGCTAGGTTTCGATGTTGAAAATCCATGATGTGAGCAGCCCGAACGAGGTGGTCCCACAGATTCTCGATATGGGGAGTTTGATAGCCAGGGGAGTACGGTAAATTCATCCTGGTGTTCTTCCAGTCACGCTTGACCACTGCGCGCTATGTGACAAGTTGCATTGTCCTGCTGGTAGATGCCATCATGGAAAAACAAACTGCATATAGGGGTGGACATGGCCGCCTAGAATACATGCATATTCTGTTGGTCCATCGTGCCTTCCAGAATGACGAGACAATGCCACGAAAACGTTCCCTAGACCATAATGCTCCGTCCTTTGGATTTTGTGTTTGGCTTCAGACGTTTCACGCCGTACACACCAACGGAGTGTCCGGCGACTGTCCGATAGAGCATAAAACGTGATTCCCACTAACAGGCCACCTGTCGCCACTCAGTGGACGTCCAGTAGCGGTACTGGCGTGCCAATTCCAGCCTTCGTCTCCGATGAGCAAGAGTCAGCACGGGCGCACGAACAAGGTGTCTGTTGCGGAGTGTCCACAGCTCGTGGTCGTGCGGTGGCGTTCTCGCTTCCCGCGCCCGTGTTTCCGGTTTCGATTCCCGGCGGGGTCAGGAATTTTCTCTGCCTCGTGATGACTGGGTGTGTGCGATGTCCTTAGGTTAGTTAGGTTTAAGAAGTTCTAGGGGACTGATGACCATAGATGTTAAGTCCCATAGTGCTCAGAGACATTTGAACCATTTTTGTTTTGTTTCGGAGGACTATATTCTGCAATGTTCGCTGAACGGTCGTTGAGGATTCACTGCTGGTAGCCCCTTGGTTCATCTGGGCGGTCATCTGCTCAAAAGTTGCGTGTCTATTGGTTCTTACACATCTCCGCAGCTGTTGTTCACTCCTGTTTTCTGCGGCCCGTGTTGCATCACAGTTGCCTCGGAGCCGGTTTTGGATAGCGCCATTTTGCCATGCACGGTATCCATTAACCATGGCGGCGCGTGTACAGTTTATAGACTTGCCCGTTTCGGAAATCCTTGCACTCTTAGCCCGAAAGCCAATGATCATGCGCGTTTGGACGTGAGTTAAATCGCTCCGTTTTCGCATTACGATGGAAACTGCGCTGTTAGCCACTCCACCCGATTCGTTGCTAGTGCTATCACCCGTCGTCTGTGAGCGTTGTTGCACGGAGACGTCCAACATAGGTGGTCGTAAGATTCATGGTGCTGGACCATGCAGATACAGGGCGTCCAGCGAGGGAGTTCCTGGTTTCAAAATTAAGTATCTATATAACTAACACATATTAGTGTAAGAAACGATATGTTTATGTAAAAGCTGTAAGAATTTTCTACAGAAGTTATAGAGAAGTTTCGAAATAGTTCCACAACCTGCTAACAAGACGACACAGTAATCGCAATATGTAGTGCCTATGCCGGTCTTTGTGGCCGAGAGGTTCTAGGCGCTTCAGTTCGGAACCGCGCAGCTGCTACGGTCGCAGGCATGAATCCTGCCTCGGGCATGAATGTGTGTGATGTCCTTAGGTTAGTTACGTTTAAGTAGTTCTCAGTCTAGGGGACTGATGACCTCAGATGTTAAGTCTCATTGTGCTCAGAGCCATTTGAACCTTGTAGTGCCTATAAATAGTGCGCGTAGAACCGCTCTGCCACTCCGGCCGGCAAAATGAATTCCGTCGTTGAAACATGAGAGGAGATTATGGTACCGAGGGAAATGATTGAAATACTGTATTACAATTAAGAACGTGTTTTTCTGCTACTGGAAATCACAGGTTATGCCACAGTACTACAGCAACAAGGCTCAGCTTCCAAACACGGTTTAACATTCCAAAAGCACTCGATGCGAAAACCATTCGCAAGCTGTAAATACTCATGAAAATGTTGCCACAGTCACAGTTATTCTACAAAGTCCAAGGATATCCGTTCAAAAAATTGCTGCAGAGGCTGGTTGTAAGTGATACGGCACGCAGAAGCTCATGAAACATAGTCTACAAGTGTTTCCATTTAAAATCCAGAGCCACCGGGCCATAAGTCTACGAGCTGTTCGACAGACTGCTGACTTTGAGAACCAGATTCTCACAATGATTGATCTACATTTACATCTAAATCTACATATATACTCCGCTAGCCACCAAACGGTGTGTGTGGCGGAGGGCACAATTCGAGCCAGTCATATTCCCCCCACTCTGCTCCACTCGCAGACCGCACGAGGGAAAAACGACTGTCTTAATGCCTCAGTACGAGCTCTAATTTCCCTTATCTTTGAATGGTGACCATTTCGCAATTTGAAAGTTGGTGATAATTATATATGCTCTACATCCTCAACGAAGATCGGATTTCGGAATTTAGTGTGCAGCCCTTTCCGTTAGCGCGTCGTCTATTTGTAAGTGTGTCCCACTTCAAACTTTCTATGAGATTTGTAACGCTCTCGCGATGGCTAAATGTAGCAGTCATGAATCTTGCCCCTCTTCTTTGGACCTTCTCAATCTCTTGAATCAGACACAATTGGTAAGGGTCCCATACAGACGAACAATACTCCAAGACTGGTCGAACTAACGTATTGTAAGCAATTTCCTTCGTTGAAGGACTGCATCGCTTCAGGATTCTACCAATAAACCGCAATCTGGAGTTCGCCTTGCCCGTTACTTGTGGAATCTGATCATTCCATTTGATATCATTTCGAAGAGTCGCATCCAGATACTTGACGGATGTTACCGCTTCCAAAGAGTGGCCATTTATTTTGTACTCGTACATTAATGGGGATATTGGCCTTGTTATACGCAGTCGGTTACACTTGCTAATATTGAGAGTAGCTGCCAGTCAATACACCAAGCATTTATTTTCATGCAAATCCTCATTGATTTGTTCACAACTTTCGTGTGATAGTACTTTCCTGTAGACTACAGCATATCGGCAAACAGTCTAATGCCGCTGTCATTTGACGTTTTATATCTCGTTCACAGATGAAGCACACCTGTATGGCGTGGTGAATAAACGAAACGCTGTTTTGGGGTTCAGAAAACGCCGTTCGTGTGAGAAGCGAAACCATTGTATACCTCTAAATTTACTGTTTTGGATGTGGAATGCAGCAGAGGCATCCATAGAATAATTTCTTTCATTGTGATGTTGTAATGTGTAAAAGTGACGAATATGAATTAGTAACTCGCATCTATTAATTTAATTACAAGAAAATATATAAATTTTCAGCATGTAGTCATACGTACAAATTGATCGTAATCTGCAATGTTAATGTGAAATGATTCGTTCCCCATAACTACGGTTTATAGCGTAAATGATCCATGGAATACAAAATTTAGTAACTAACTATTGGCCCTTTTTTCATGCGAGAAATGATCACTAATGAACGTTACGTTGAATTTTGGAACAGTTTGTCACTACACAGCTAATAGCTAACCAAGTGGTTCATGCAAAATGGGGCCAGACCACATCGCACCGAGCAGGTGTTCCGCTTTGTTGGTGAATACTTCAGAAACAGAGTCACTCCGTTGTATTATTGCAAATTTGCTGGCACAGGGATTGATTGGCATCCATATTCGCCCGATCTGACTCTTTGTAGCTACTTTCTGTGAGACACGTTGAAGGACACTCTCTATCGAAACCATCCCCCCACGCTGGACGAGCTTTAATCGGCGATCTTTGTGGCATCTGAATCCATATCCGTTGAGACAATTTTATTGTTCGTTTGCATAACCTCCGTACTGCGAGTGGTGGACATTTAGAAACTGCTTGCGTAGGACGAGATCAATTAAGCGTGCGAACTGTACAGCATACAGCGCCATCTGTTAGCAGCATTTCAATCTATTCCGAACCTTCTGTATGCCTCTTGTATAAAAATCTTACATGTTTGACAATAACCATGTCACCGAGGCAGGTGGCGCAGTGGTCAGCACACTGGACTCCCATTCGGGAGAACGACGGTTCGAACCCGCGTCCGGCCATCTTGAGATATTTTTTTCGTGATTTCCCTAAAATGCTTCAGGCAAATGCTACGATGAATCCTTTGAAAGGGCACGACCGACTTCTTTCCTCATCCTTCCCTAATCCGATGGGACCGATGACCTCCCCTTCCCCTAATCAACCAACCAACCAATAAACATATCGTCTGTTGAGCTCATCTATAGATCTTTGTTTTCGAGATACCTATTTTGAAAACGGGGCCTCCTTCTCTGGACACTGTATGTTCACTACAGCATCAATTACTTATGTACATTAGTAATTCTCCGTCGGGAAGCTTGGCAAGACAGCTAGCACTTAGCATTGCCCATTATATCGTAGAATGTCCTGAGGATGTCTTTTCCTGTATAAACGTTTATACTGCTACTTTTATAAGTAAAAATTTTAATCTGGTCCCCACGGAACCACATACATTCTTGTATTGAGAATATCTGTTTGACTTCCATAGATAGGCTTGATTTGTTCCGCGGCTAGCTATAAAGGGAATCGTACATTCGACTGTAGCGGATGCTTCATTTTTGGTTCAGGGTATCAGTGTGTGAAGAGTGTTACTACTCTACAAACCACAGAATAGCGTGAGGGGGAGGGCTCCATGACCATTTCACTGACGGGCGCGTCGAGAGAGAAGCTACAGTATCCTCTTCATTCAAAGGGGTCGAACAACGTGTTCATAGTTTCATCTCCCTCTGTAGGGGATAATAGGTTGGGTTCGAAGTAAACTGAGTCTTGTGACGACTTTCTTCAGGCGAAACAAACTCGCCACGCTTCATGTGACTTTCATCGTTTCATTTTCGTAAGTCATTCCGGCATGATAAGGCTCCAAATAGACGAGAAATATAAAATAATGAGAGCAGCATAATTATTGTTCTAGGGAAGTTACGCCTTCCCGTAATCCTACCAGTAAACCGTATTCTCTCATTTCTAGTATAAGACTGACTAATGTTATTACCTTGCGAACTGTAATAGCTTAAGGTATATTGTAATTCGTAATTGCTATTCTGCTTCAAAAAAGGCCGCGTTTTACTATGATGTTATTCGTGACTGATCTGCCTTTATTCTCTATGTAAGGTGACGCGATGTAAGGACAATTTATTTGCCCTCTGATATACAAGTACTGCTACGTGACAAAGCGTGAAGAAGTTAACATTTTTGCTAATGTGGTCCAAAAAACGATGTTAATAAATTTATTTGTTATAAAAGTTGCATATGTTGCATGTTGTAATAGCGCTTGCGGCTGATGGTTCCTATTTCTCCAATGTGTTATTCATGGGGTTAAGCACACTCATATCTAACCATAAAAAGATTACGTTTCATCTGTGTGCCATGTCTGTGCAACGGGCAATGCAGCATCGCATTTCCCTTGAACAACAGTTCTACTTTATTTCGATGCTACGCCCAAAGAAACTTCAGCCTGTGTAATGAAACTTGTTATGACAAGACAGTTGAACGAGTATGCCAGTACAAGTTAGCAGCAGACGAGATTTGTATAAAGTTTCTGTCATAAGCTCTGAAAATATTGCACAACTCAGATTATTTTATAGCGTGGCGGAGAGCGACCGTCACAATAGATTTTCCAACGTGCTTTCCATGTTATCATAATCTTCTTACTAATTTGCCATTTAACAACCTCCACCTGCTCAAGACTTCTCTATGCATTATGGTATGCAGCCCTACGCATCCATATTGCTCCTCTTTCTAATATTTTCTAATTTGCCTTCTATTCTACGTTCCTTCAAACTTTCCTCATCTCTTGGAATCTAAGAAAGAACTTGCTCCATTCATTTCTGTTCATTCGCCGGGTTACATGGCTTGTCCATCGCCAATTAATTGCTATTACAGTCATGATTACGTTTTTCACCATGTTTGATCCCTGATCCAACCGTTCGTATTTCTGCCCGTCCTAGTAATTATCAATATGAATCTGTCCATTGGGTGCTGAGTAAGTGTCAGAGCCTGTATTGTTTTCGTATTGAAAGTCGGTGTCTACAACTACATTTACATCTACGTCGATGCTCTTCAGTCCACTGTGAATTGCGAGACACATGGTAAGTGGTGTGTGCCACATATTAGGGCTTCCTCCTGTTCCATGGACGTATGGAGCACGGGGTCACTCCATACACAATGAGATGTTTGTAATAGATTCCTAGATTTAACATCTTCCTAGATAGATTCCTAGATCTATGTTTTAATAGATTCCTAGATTTCTCACACAGTAGTGGTTCTTGAAATTTTGTAAGCATGGTTTCGTGAGATAATTTGCGCACCCCCTCAAACGCCTGCCAGTTCAGCTTTTTCAGAATTTCCATGACATCACCCCGTGGGTCAAACACCCCTGCCACTCTCATTGTATACGTTAAATACTCCTGTTAGTCCCAATCTGTATGGGTGCCACACACTACAGTAATGTTCTCGAATGGGACTCACTGTTGTTTCTTAAACAAACTCCATATGTCTGGCTGTCACAAGGGAAAAATATAACAAGTGATGATGACGCTCATTGTAAAATTTTAGCATCAAACGTATACAAAATTTAGTTCTGATATCTATACTTAGTTTATTAAAACACTCTATAAAACTATTAATCTCTTGAGTGCTTCTTCTGCTGTCCACTGAGTTGCTGTCTTCAGCTTTCCTAAACACAAGGTCATGAAACGCTCCTACGACTTCATTGTTAATTTCAAAACAGGTTGACCATAGATGGGATGCCGCGTGATTGTGACGCATATAGCACACAGTTTGTGTAACATGTGAATAAAGCTACAGCAATGTGGGTAATAAGCGTAGTTAAAAGTAATTTTTAAATATCGGTAGTCATTTTATTTAACCTTTATTGTTTTGTTGATGTCAGATCTCAGTTTGACCAAATTACAGGCTTGTATTTTTTAAATTATGTTTCAGAAAGTATGTAGGTATAAATCAAGACCGTGTTGTTTCAACACCACTAAATACGTGCGGCTGTAGAATCTTCTTCCAGGAGTTCTACAATCTACAGTGAAAGGATTTTATATAGACGTCCTTTTGCATGAAGGAAATAGGAGGAGTACCATCAGACTGAAACGATGAGTCTGGTTGCAAAGCATACCCAGGTGGCCGACTAAAAAATGTGATTCTTCTTTACACTACATGTCCCAAGTGAGAGTGACACAGGTATTTTCCTACGGTGTCAGATCTAAAATCATGACTGGCAATTTTAAGATTTACTAGGATACATTCGTGACGTGTTCTTCCAGGGGTTTATTAGAGCCATTGTTACAAAGTATTTATCTGTAATGTATTTTATGTGAAAATTATCCATTTTCTGCATTTAATTCTGCCCCAGTGTCAGCTTAAATTTATATCTTGATTGTCTTCTGTGTTGGCTGTGATTCTTTTTGCAAAACTAATCCAATAACCTTGTTATTATTATTAGACATTTTAGTCTCCAGGACAGTGGTTAACTTGAAAATTATATGATTATCCATTTTCTTCTTGTTTCCTTCTTCTTTTTCTCTTCCCAAAACCTCTTCTTTCTTTGGGTGTGTTCCTGTTTTCTTTGCCCTGTCCTTATTTTGCATCTTTTCTTTCTTTCTTTTACTTAAGATATCGTGTTCATAATTCTGTTTTTGAATTTCTCTCTTTCGTTTATCACTTCAGTACTGATTACTGCTTGTTTTAGGTCATCTTCTATTTCTTGACACCAACTGTTTTTTTTATTGAACTGTTTATTACATTAAAAAGTCCTCCTTGTGAGTCTGTTGTTATTCACTGTAGGTATGTGTCCATAGAATGTTAGTCGCCGTTTACTGATAATGTCTGTGAGTCTCTCTGTGCTTTCATATAATTCTTTGGTTGGTCTCCTCATCCGTATACCGTGTCTGTGTACTACTCCAAAAATTTTTATGAGGATTTTACGTTCTATTTTTTCTGTCTCTGTGATGCCTGATGCTCCGATTGTGGTCGTTCCTGATGCGTAGAGTGCTTCTGGTAGTACAACTGTACTGTAGTGCCTGAGTTTGGTCTGTCTTGAAATATTTCTTTTATTGTAGTGCGTCCATTTCAGTTCGTGCGCTTTCTGAAGTTTTCTGTTCTGTCTATGATGGATGCCTTGTTGGATCCTCCTATTTGTTTATATTCCCCAAGCTATTTGAGTTTTTCCACTTGTTAATCTTTCCGTATTCTGTGTAGATGACTTGTTTGTTGTTGTTGTTGTTCCTTTCCATGTATTGCGTTTTCTCATATGATATCTGCAGATCTGTTTTGGCAGAGACTTCATGTAAGTATTCCAGTGCTTCTTAAGCTTCCTGTCTGCTGTTGTTGAATATTGCCAGGTCATTTGGAAATGTCAGAAATTTTGTGATCGTCTTGCCTACACACGCTTTCCCTAACTCAATTCCTTTTAGTTTTTGCTCCCATTGTTTGATAGTTTTGTCCAAGACCATGTTGAATAAAAGCGGTGAGAGACCATGTCCTTGTCTCATCCCTGTTATGTATTTCGAATAGGTCTGATGTTTCTCTTATTAATTTTGTTTTGGATGTGGTGTCTGTAAGCGTCTCTTGTATGCGTGTCCTAACTTTTCTGTGTATTCCATATTCTTCTAGTGTGTCAGAGAGAATCTGCCTGTCTGTGGAGTCGTAGGCCTCCTTTAAGTCCACGAATGTGACTACAGTGTTGTTCGTCCGTCTGACCTTCAGGAGCGTTCGCGAATTCCAAGTCGGTTCAATACTAGACCTCCCTTTTCCGAAGGCTGGTTGGTATTCACCCATCTTTGTATCAGCTTGCAATTCTAGTCTGTTGAGCAATGCCATGGAGACAGCTTTGTATGTCACCGGTAATAAAGAGATACCGCTGTAATTATTAGCGTCTATCTAGTCGCACCTTTTTGAGGAGTGGGTGAATCAACGCACATTTCCATTACTGCGGAACTTTCTTAGTACTCCATATTTCTGTGAGAATTTTATGGAATCTGATTTTGGTACTGTCTCCGTGAAACGTAGTTTTCTTTTAGGCTTCTCACAGATGAGGAGTTTAACAAAACAGTTTTTAAGACTTTTGTAGCTTTCTTTAGTGTTTGTTTCCAATGACCAATCTGTTCTCTTTAAGCACATATTTGGAGGCCGATAACCCTTCACATTTAAAAAAAATCACACAGAAACTGAAATGTTTTATATGAGAATAATGCCTGTATATAAAAATCATGTACACTGAGATGACAACAGTCATTAGATAGCGATACGTACATACGTATACAGATGGCGGTAGTATTGCCTACACAACATATAAAAGGACAACGTGCAGTGAAGCATGTGAATAGGTAACCGACGTGATTATTACCGCTCGACGATAATTAATAGACTCTGAACGCGGAACAGTAGTTGGAGCTGGACGCACGGGACATTCAGTTTCGGAAGTCGTTAAGGACTTAAGTGTTCTGAGATCCACAGTGTCAAGAGTGTGCCGAGAAACCCTAATTTCCGGCATTAACTCTTACCACGGACGTTCGACGAACTTATCCGACAAGACAATGCAGTGAAATTTAACGTTGATGGGCTATGACAGCTGGCGACCAACGAGAGTGCATTTGCTAACAGCACAACTTCGCCTCCAGCGCCTCTCCTGGGCTCGGGACCATATCGGTTGGACTGTAGACGGCTGGGAAACAGCGAACTGGTCAGATGAGTCCCAATTCCAGTTGGTAACAGCTGAAGGCTGGGTTCGAGTGTGGTGCAGACTCCACGAAGTCATGCACCCAAGTTGTCAATAAGGCACTGTGCAAGCTGGTGGTGGCTCCATAGTGGAGTTATCTGTGTTTACATGGGATGCACTAGGTCGTCTGGTTCAGCTGAACCGAACATTGGAACTAGTTATGTTTGGCTTACTGGAGACCATTTGCAGCTATTCATGGACTTCATGTTCCCAAAGAACCATTTCATCTCACCGTGCCAAAATTGTTCACGACTGATTTGAACCACATTCTAAAAAATTTGGGCTAATGGTTTGGCCACCCAGATCGTCCGATATGAATCCCATCGAGCATTTATGGTACTCAATCGAGAGGTCAGTTCGTGCACTACATCCTGCACAGGCAACATTTTGGCAATTATGGACTGCTATTTAGGGTGTAAAATAACTGCTGATGGTCGAAGTAGAGAGGATATAAAATGTAGACTGGCAATGGCAAAGAAAGCGTTTCTGAAGAAGAGAAATTTGTTAACATCGAGTATAGATTTAAGTGTCAGGAAGTCGTTTCTGAAAGTATTTGTATGGAGTGTAGCCATGTATGGAACTGAAACATGGACGATAAATAGTTTGGACAAGAAGAGAATAGAAGCTTTCGAAATGTGGTGCCACAGAAGAATGCTGGATATTAGATGGGTAGATCACATAACTAATGAGGAGGTATTGAATAGAATTGGGGACAAGAGGAGTTTGTGGCACAACTTGACAAAAAGAAGGGACTGGTTGGTAGGACATGTTTTTGAGGCATCAAGGGATCACAAATTTAGCATTGGAGGGCAGCGTGGAGGGTAAAAGTCGTAGAGGGAGACCAAGAGATGAATACACTAAGCAGATTCAGAAGGATGTAGGTTGCAGTAAGTACTGGGAGATGAAGAAGCTTGCACAAGATAGAGTAGCATGGAGAGCTGCATCAAACCAGTCTCAGGACTGAAGACCACAACAACAACATAGAGGCAGTATGGCCCAGTATTTCTGCAGAGGACTTCCAACGATTTGTTGAGTCCATGCCAGGTCAAGCTGCTGCACTGCGACTTGGAAAAGTGGGTCCGACACGATATTAGGAGATATCCGATGAGTTCTGTCACCTCAGTGTAAATATATAGGGAAAAGCGGAATCCGACTTAAAAACATTGTAGGAAAATTCTACAGGACGAAGACAGATCCTCGATCACTGCAACAGCCTGTGGACAAACATGCAGTAAGCCAATACCAAAATATCACTGAAAGTATTGACGCATTAACACGTCTTTGGAACAGGAAATACACTACGTATACATTTTGTTACATTTCTAAGTAGGGTGCCATACGAGCTGAGACTGATACAGGTTCTCCCAACTGGCCATCAGAGCATCGATAGTTTAGTTAATAGTATTTAGTATCGTATAGCTTATTTAGATGTTTGTTATTCCTTGATGCTTGAAGATATGCACCAGTGACTCTACTCTAAAAGCATCACAAAGAAATTAAAGTTATAATCCTCAAACATCGCCACTGGTTGTGGTGTATAAATATAGTTTATATTAAACAGCTTTTCGCAGTAAAGTTGAAAGCCATACTGCGAAGGAACTAGTGGACGCCAGCACACCCTTCCCACGAGTAACTCGACTAATGCTATTCTGCAATGGAATTCAAGATTTGTGAAAATACACTCCTGGAAATGGAAAAAAGAACACATTGACACCGGTGTGTCAGACCCACCATACTTGCTCCGGACACTGCGAGAGGGCTGTACAAGCAATGATCACACGCACGGCACAGCGGACACACCAGGAACCGCGGTGTTGGCCGTCGAATGGCGCTAGCTGCGCAGCATTTGTGCACCGCCGCCGTCAGTGTCAGCCAGTTTGCCGTGGCATACGGAGCTCCATCGCAGTCTTTAACACTGGTAGCATGCCGCGACAGCGTGGACGTGAACCGTATGTCCAGTTGACGGACTTTGAGCGAGGGTGTAGAGTGGGCATGCGGGAGGCCGGGTGGACGTACCGCCGAATTGCTCAACACGTGGGGCGTGAGGTCTCCACAGTACATAGATGTTGTCGCCAGTGGTCGGCGGAAGGTGCACGTGCCCGTCGACCTGGCACCGGACCGCAGCGACGCACGGATGCACGCCAAGACCGTAGGATCCTACGCAGTGCTGTAGGGGACTGCACCGCCACTTCCCAGCAAATTAGGGACACTGTTGCTCCTGGGGTATCGGCGAGGACCATTCGCAACCGTCTCCATGAAGCTGGGCTACGGTCCCGCACACCGTTAGGCCGTCTTCCGCTCACGCCCCAACATCGTGCAGCCCGCTTCCAGTGGTGTCGCGACAGGCGTGAATGGAGGGACGAATAGAGACGTGTCGTCTTCAGCGATGAGAGTCACTTCTGCCTTGGTGCCAATGATGGTCGTATGTGTGTTTGGCGCCGTGCAGGTGAGCGCCACAATCAGGACTGCATACGACCGAGGCACACAGGGCCAACATCCGGCATCATGGTGTGGGGAGCGATCTCCTACACTGGCCGTACACCTCTGGTGATCGTCGAGGGGACACTGAATAGTGCACGGTACATCCAAACCGTCATCGAACCCATCGTTCTACCATTCCTAGACCGGCAAGGGAACTTGCTGTTCCAAGAGGAGAATGCACGTCCGCATGGAACCCGTGCCACCCAACGTGCTCTAGAAGGTGTAAGTCAACTACCCTGGCCAGCTAGATCTCCGGATCTGTCCCCCATTGAGCATGTTTGGGACTGGATGAAGCGTCGTCTCACGCGGTCTGCACGTCCAGCACGAACGCTGGTCCAACTGAGGCGCCAGGTGGAAATGGCATGGCAAGCCGTTCCACAGGACTACATCCAGCATCTCTACGATCGTCTCCATGGGAGAATAGCAGCCTGCATTGCTGCGAAAGGTGGATATACACTATACTAGTGCCGACATTGTGCATGCTCTGTTGCCTGTGTGTATGTGCCTGTGGTTCTGTCAGTGTGATCATGTGATGTATCTGACCCCAGGAATGTGTCAATAAAGTTTCCCCTTCCTGGGACAATGAATTCACGGTGTTCTTATTTCAATTTCCAGGAGTGTAGATAAATCTGATCTCTCACAATACGCGAATTCACTAAGTATCTCTGTTAGGCAAGCGTGGCTCTCTTGGCTGTGGTTCTGTAATTTCGGGTTACCAGGTCTGAAGTGCAGGTCGAGATATGGTGGTAGGACGATATTTTTTCTGAACGTTGTTCGTAGCACATGCCCATCTACAGCATTTCAGAAGCATTCGAAGTTATGTGGCGCTAATAGATACACCTGGATGAGAACTGTGATCTTTAAGCTGTACAGAGCACCAAATATGAAACTGAGATTGGACACACTACGCAGCATATGCTGACCAACTGATGTGCCTTTTCTAATCCTTGGTAAATTTCTATGCACGCTTCGCCTTTTGGAGACATAGATTAGCAGATAATTTCGGAGAAATGATTCTAAATCTGAATGAGAGAGAATGTAGAAGATTTTATTTACTTGTTTTATTTAATTTAGCGTATTGCTTAGCCACAGGAAAAAATGTGATATTTGTAAAACAGTAGAATAAGGTACAAATCAAATATACGAAAATATTAACAAACTCTTTACAAAGTTATGTCAAGTGAACATTTAGAGAAGTCATTAATTTCATAGTTGCATCATAGCTTTATATCCAGAGAGTTTAACCATGCAATAGCTTTAGCTGTGGCAATCACGCTTTATATCTTGTATGCATGGTTTGAAAACAAAAACAGTCTCTGTTGGGAAATTATTTAATGTCAATGACGCATTTTGCCCTTTTGGGGAATCATCAGATTATGTAAAAGTAGCTGGATACATGACCCATCAGTCATAAAACTACACGAATGTAAAATAGTGAAAGTAGCTGGATACGTGACCCATCAGTCATAAAAACACACATAATGTAAAATAGACAACAAGATAACCGGGGCCGGACGGTGTGGCCGTGCGGTTCTAGTCTGGTCTGCCTAGTCTAGTCTAGTCTGGAACCGCGTGACGGCTACGGTCGCAGGTTCGAAGCCTGTCTCGGGCATGGATGTGTGTGATGTCCTTAGGTTAGTTAGGTTTAAGTAGTTCTAAGTTCTAGGGGACTGATGACCACAGATGTTAAGTCCCATAGTGCTCAGAGCCATTTGAACCATCAAAATATAAGAGGTATTAGAGATAAAGTTAGTGAACTGCTAATAGATGCTAACTCTAAAATTATTGGTATATCTGAGCACCACTTAAATAATTTGATAATTCAGAGGCTTCCTTTACCAGGCTACAGATTAGCTGGCTGTTTCTCAAGGAGTTCCTTGCGGGGTGGGGGAGTGGCTCTGTACGTAAAAAACAGTATTTCATTTGAGACCATAGACGTATCACGATACTGCATTGAACAGAAATTTGAACGTTGTGCAGCATTAGTTGAATTTAGTGAAACTAAACTTCTAATTGCTGTTTATAGGTCCCCTAACTCCGACTTCAGAGCATTTTTGCTTAAGCTAGAGAGGGTTCTTGATTCACTTTGTAGGAAGTACCAGAAAGTAGTTCTATGTGGTGACTTCAGTATTAATTTTGTACATGATTGTGCAAGAAAAAGTATGTTAGTAGATCTCCTAAATTCATATGATCTAATGCAAACTGTGTTTTTCAAACTAGGGTGCAGGGGAACAGTAGCACAGTCATAGAGAATATTTTTATTCATTCTTCATTACTAGATGGGCATCCTGTTAGTAAAAGAGTGAATGGCCTTTCAGACCATGATGCACATATTTTAACACTAAAAGGTTTTTGTACTCTAACCAATGTCGCATTTAATTACAAACTACGTAGGAAAGTTAATCCAACAGCACTAGAGAGTTTTTCAAAACTTGTCAAGGAACAAGAGTGGCAAGATGTTTATAGTGCCGATAATATAGATGATAAATACAATGCTTTGCATAACACATTTCTCATGCTCTTTGAGAGTTGCTTTCCATTAGAACATTCTAAACGGGGTACTAGCAGTAATAAACAGCCCAGTTGGCTGACTAGTGGGATAAGGATATCATGTAGAACAAAGCGGGAATTATATCAAAATGTTAGTAGTCACAATCAAGCTACAGTAGCCCATTACAGACAGTATTTTAAGGTGCTTAAAAATGTTATTAGCAAGGCAAAAAGTATATGGTATGCAAATAGAATAGCTAATTCATAGGATAAAATTAAAGCCATATGGTCAGTTGTATAGGAAGTGTCTTGTCAGCAGCACAAGGTTGACGATATAAAGTCAGTTTGCAGTAATAATATTTCTGTTACTGATATCAGATATATGTACAGTATTTAACAACAATTTTCTGAACATTGCTGGTGAATTAAATAAAAATTTAGTATCTACAGGAAACCATATAAATTTCTTAGCAAATGCCTTTCCGATATTGACGTCTGAAATACTCCTGTGATACAGACAAGAGGGAGATTGAGATAATAATCAAATCACTGAAGACTAAGGACTCCCATGGTTATGATGGAGTGTCTAGTAGAATATTAAAGTACTGTGCTGTACATGTTAGCCCTGTATTTAGCCATATTTGTAATTTTTCCTTTAGGAATGGTCAGTTTCCTGAGCGATTAAAGTACTCAGTAGTAAAGCCGCTTTATAAAAAGGGAGAAAGGGATAATGTAGATCATTTTAGACCTATTTCTATGCCATCAGTGTTTGAAAAAGTTATCGAAAAGGCTGTGTATGTAAGGTTAATAGATCATTTTATATCACACGATTTGCTATCAAATGTACAGTTCGGCTTTAGTAGTCGTTTGACAACTTAAAATGCTATATTCTCTTTTCTCTGTGAGGTACTAGATGGGCTAAACAAAAAGTTTCGAACGCTGGCGTATTTTTTGATTTAACAAAGGCATTTGACTTTCTTGATCACACAACATTGCTCCAGAAGTTGGACCATTGCGGAATAAGGGGAGTAGCTCACAATTGGTTCACCTCCTACTTTAGCAACAGGCAGTAAAATGTAATTATTCACAATGTTGATAACGGCTGTGATGTGGTGTATGAGTGGGGTACTGTCAAGTGGGGGGGGGGGGGGGGGGGTGTGCCCCAGGGATCAGTGTTGGGGCCGCTCCTGTTCCTTATTTATTAAATGATATGCCCTCTAGTATTATGGGTAACTCTAAAATATTTCTGTTTGCTGATGCCACTAGCTTGGCAGTAAAGGATGTTGTGTGCAACATTGACTCGTTTTCAAGTAGAGCAGTACATGACCTCAGTTCATGGCTTGTAGAAAATAAACTAACGTCAAATCACAGTAAGACTCAGTTTTTACAGTTCCTAACACACAATTAAACAAAAGCTGTCGTTTTAATCTCATAGAACGGGCATATGATTAGTGAAACTGAACGGTTCAAATTCCTAGCTGTTCAGATAGATAGTAAACTGTCGTGGAAAGCCCACGTTCAGGATCTTGTTCAAAGACTTATTACTGCCATTTTCACTATTCGAACGGTATCGAAAGTGAGTGATATTTCGACACGTAAATTTGTCTACTTTGATTATTTTCATTCACTTATGTTGTATGGTATTATGTTTTGGGGTAACTCTTCCCATTCTAGAAGGATATTTTTGGCTCAGAAACGGGCGGTTCGGGCAGTAAGTGGTGTGAGTTCACGAACCTCTTGTCGACCTCTTTTCACGAGTCTGAGTATTTTGAAACTGGCCTCTCAATATGTATATTCCTTATTGTCGTTTCTTGTTACCAATATTATTTTACTTCCAAGAATAAGAAGCTTTCACTCGGTTAATACTCGGCAGAAATCAAACCTCCATTTGGATCTGACTTCCTTAACTCTTGTGCAAAAAGGTGTTCAGTATACTGCTGCATCCATTTTAAATAAGCTGCCACTCGAATTAAAAATCTTAGCAGTGATCCACGTGCTTTTAAATCGAAACTGAAGAGTTTCCTCATGGCTCACTCCTTTTATTCTGTCGAGGAGTTCCTTGAAAAATTAAGATGATTGTCATTGTAGTGCTGATAGAGTTTGCTTAAACTTATGGACTGATTTTCTTTCAGGTTCATGAATATTTATTTTTATCTGTTATTACTTTTTATGTTGAAAGTTCATGTACTGACACGTTCCATGACCTTTGAGATTTGCTCCTCAATTTGGTCCTACGGAACTTGACATTTAAATAAATAAATAAATAAAAAATCGAGCTACGTTTTCTATGTTATATTCTTGTGGTTTTATGACTAATGGGTCACGTATCCAGCTACTTTTACATAATATGATGCTGCCCCAAAAGGGCGAAAGGCGTCATTGACATTAAATACTTTCGCAACCGAGACTGTTTTTGATCTGAAACATTTTTAAACCGGTTGCTGTAAGAGCCTGCAACTACGGAATGGGAAAATTTGTATGCATGGATACGATGTGGTTGAGGTACCTCTAGGTTTCTGTTGGCAGCTGCACGTCTGTAAGCAGTGCGGTCGGGTCACCCTTACTCGACAAGAATAATCCAATTTTCTCTCTAGCATTCTTCTAAATGGCAAGGAGCAGGTTAGAGGAGACTGTTGAGATGCTTCAAACGCCTTCTAAATATAAGTTCGGTACGTGAAAGAACTTTCATTAGAGAGTTTCTAGGAACTTATCCTTGCCATACCTTATCCTATTCTGCGTCCACTGCCTGTTGCTAAATTAGACAAGGAACCGATTTTAGCTTGCTAGTAATAATTCTCATAATTAACCTGGACAACATGACTGCTTTTTGCTCACGAAAGGAGACAATAATCGGCAATAGAATACACTATCGATTGTGCTGCTGTACATGTTTTCCTTTGCTTCCCTCCTTGTTCCACCCCGTTTTCTGAAAATTTTGCTTCTAGTTTTAATTTTTTATCTGATCATCTCAAAATGTTCCCAAAATGTCAGATCGATCAAGTATTAGGACTAGATATTACGTATATGCGTTGCGTTTCATATGTGGTCCCCAGAAGCTGATATTAAGTACTTAGTTTCACAGTTTGTGGTTTCGATGAAATACGCACGCCTCTGTTTTACTGAGACAGAGTCTTTACTGTTTATAAAAACCATTTAGTATATCTGTATACTATGGAATGGTTTCTTCTCCCTCTTCAAAAGATTTACTTTTGAGTTGCAAGAAAAAGGAAGGCTAACACTAATCATTGGTGCAGTCCAATTTCTATGATTCGCTTGAACATATTCCAACAATGCCTCTGAGCGAGGGATTCTGATGCATAATATCAACTAGTTAACTGTGATTACCACACTGCATATTTCTTTTCAGCTAAAGCAGTAGTCCACCTGTCTGTCCACGCAGTATTGTAGGCTGTAGTTCAATCAACAAAAACGACGGACTTTTCTGCTCTTTTTTGGGAGCCCGTTTCAATAAATAAAGTTAGAGCTAAGATTTGCTTACAACAACTTCGATTTGATATGAATCCATCCCTCTGTGTGTATTATGCTGTTCATAATTGAATACACTCTGCTGTAAATTAACCTTTCCTATAGTTTACAAGATATACTGAGAAAAATGATGGGACAACAACTTGGTGGCTCATTTGCAGCTTTTCCTCGTTTTAAAATAGTTATTGTTTGATCTATTTTAACCTGATATGGAACTCTTCCAGTATTAAGACTACGGGAGTAGAATTGTGTAAGCAGTCTTCTAGTTTTAGGGCCCAGATTCTTAATGAAATCAGGGTAAGTTCCATAATTTCTTGTAGCCTTTCTCAGTTTAATTTTTTTTTTATTTTTTGTCGTTTTTATTGCTGCATACCTGAAGCCTTCAGTAAAAGGCAGTTGAAGCTTCCAATATACAATCCTCTGTCATAAGTGTTGGTACAGGAGGACTCGGTAATCTTATATTTCGTGGTTTCTATACTGATATTATTGTCACTCTAGTTATTTCAACGCTGACGATTTCAATGTCGTGTTGAGAAAAGCAGATAGTTAATTAATATTCTTCTAAGTGCTGAAGCGCGTGCATTAGACAACCATATATTTTTGATGTAGTGGGTGCTACTATTTAGCTTCCTGACATCTCTCTTCTGCAGTGTGTCGCTCTTCTAGTGGTATGTGCTGATTTCGTTCTGCTGCAAGGGCTACATTATGACTTGTGGCTAACTTGCTGAAATCTTAGATGTCGGTTTGGAGTCCTACATCTTTTGGTATTGGGTTATGAAAACAGGTTTTACAATTTTTCTGTTTCTGTAGCTTTATCTGGCCGGGAAAGACACGATATCTAATTCGGCCATGGGTTATGTAGCCCCTTAGCTGCTCTCTTCTAGCAGAACTTAGCCCCGACTATCTTGGAGGTAGTCTACAGGTCACTTTAGATGACAGTTCTTCTACAGAGTGGTAAAAAAGTGTCGAATGCTTTGAGAGGTGGTAGCACTCATCGACACAACAAAAATAAGCCGTCCGCTGTGGCCTAGCGGTTCTAGGCGCTTCAGTCCGGAACCATGCAGCTGCTACGGTCGCAGGTTCGAATCCTGCCTCGGGCATAGAGGTGTGTGATGTCCTTAGGTTAGTTTAAGTAGTTCTAAGTCTAGGGGACTGATGGCCTCAGATGTTAAGTCCCATAGTGCTTAGAGCCATTTGAACCATTTGAAAAATAAGTCCAATAAACATGGGTCCGGAAATGCACAGTTTCCGAGATAAACACGTGTTTATAGGAAGGGCTGCGCGACGCTTGGATACGGATATTAGCACAGCCATTGCATTGGCGCTACGTCAGATGTGTGGCAGGTATTATGCTGTCATACTCACAGTACTCTACCTATATTAGGTGGTCTGCAATCAGTTGTGTGTTTCGAGTCATGTTTTAGGCTACGTTTGTTTTCGTCGTGTACTAGAGAGTAAACCCTGGATACGAATCATGGTGTTTTACCTTCCAGCAAACGTGGATTAACTTACGTGTTTACTGTTACTGCGCTGTTTGCACGTACAGTTGGTGTAGTATGTTTTCTCTCTTCCATCAATTGTAGCAATGGAAGCCTACTGCTCAACAAGTGAAAAGGCGGATATGATATTCTTCCAAGGTTTAGCAAATAGACGTAGCCTGCGAGTCCGTGCCCTCTACGCTCAAAAATATCCACAGCACAGAGTGCCCCCTGATAAGCTGTTCGGTAGACTTTTCCATCATCTGAGAGACACAGTTACACTTGCATCTCGGAAGACTGTCAGTATAAGACCCTGCAGAGTCCGCACGAGCGACGATTAGCAGCAGCAGAAGGTGTGTCTCACTCTCTTATTTGGGGGGGGGGGGGGTACTTAATGAATAATTGCTGCACCCACATCTACAGCTAGTTCAGGCCAGAAGGCCACAGAATCATTATGGAAGACGGCGGTTCTTTTAATGGCTGTTGCAGAAGTGTAATGCAGATCCGCTGTTCACATCCAAGATTTTATTTACCGACTAGGCAGGGTTCACAAGAGATCATGTTATCAATTTCCATAACCAGCATGTATGGTCAGATTAAATACCCAAGCAGTTCAGGAAAGACGACATCAATACATACCCAAGCGATTCAGGAAAGACGGCATCAACGCTGATTCTCAGCCAACGTATAGGCAGGCGTAGATTAGTAGGGCCATTCCTGCTACCACAAAGGTTAACTGGAGCGCATTATCTGGACTTTCTCATTAATCTATTGCCTAGTTTGCTGGAGGCTGTGCCATTGTAGCAACGAATACAAATGTGGTTCATGCATGATGACGCACCATTACACTTTCGTCACAATGTGCGCGAACATCTCACTCAGACATTTCAGGATCGGCGGATTGGTCAGGGTGCCCCCCACCTTGGCGTGCTCGTACTCCAGATCTCAATCTTCTAGAGTTCTGGTCATGTGAACAAGTGAAGGAATTGGTCTAGCCCACGCCAATCAACGATGTGCGGCCACTACACAGTCACGTCTTCAATACGTGCCAGCGGTTACAAAAACAACAGACTATACCTCAGAGTGAGCATCATTCCTTCCGTCGGAGAGCACGGGGTTCCATTGTAACGAATGGACGCCACGTTGAACACCTGCTGTAAACACTTGTTCATCTCTGAAAGCATATTTTGTGTTAGCAGAAGACCCAACACCGTGTTACGAGTGGAGGCCGAAATGCACGCGTCTAAACTCAAGCAGGCTAACGTGAGGAGGGAAGAACTATACTGACGTGAGGTCTGGAACATGACAAGGAATGAGAATTCTGAAAGCAGTCGTAATTAGTTTGATACTTAACTTTAATCCATTAATGATGAACGTCGTTCTTGACGGTACATGAGTCACAATATTATTTGTTCTGAATACATTCCTGAAGATATTATAGTAACTGAATATGGTTGCCTTGCTAGGTCGTAGCAAATGACGTAGCTGAAGGCTATGCTAAACTGTCGTCTCTGTAAATGAGAGCGTGTGTAGACAGTGAACCATCGCTATCAAAGTGGGCTGTACAACTGGGGCGAGTGCTAGGGAGTCTCTCTAGACCTGCCGTGTGGCGGCGCTCGGTCCGCGATCACTGATAGTGGCGACACGCGGGTTCGACATACTAACAGACCGCGCCCGATTTAAAGGCTACCACCTAGCAAGTGTGATGTCTGGCGGTGACACCACAGTATACATTTTCGGACCAGTGTTTATTGGACTTATCTCAGAAGGCAAGAATTTCCAGGCCCTTGCTTATTGGACTTACTTTTCTTCTTTCGATGAGTGCTATCACCTCTCAAAATATTCGGCACTTCTTAACACCCTCTATACACAGTGGTAAGTCTCACAAGTGAAACTTTGTAGTTGGCTTTCCAATAACTTTCATAATACTGCTTTTAGACGTGACGTTGCAGGTAGAAGGAAACTCGTTGTCGAACTACAAATTGGGAGTCACATTATCGTTCGACATTTGTTCACACAACCAGAAAGTTCGAATTGTAGCTAGGGTGTCAGAAAATCTGCATTATAAATCTGTGACAAATACGCCGAAGAAAACCTGAAGCTCTTTAATGAAGTTGGAGGAGCTGACGCAGATTGTGACCATCATATGAAGATGATTGACGGAGTAGCAGAGAAGACGCTTCTACAGAGCCGACAGATCTGCTCCAGGGTCGGACTCGATGCAGAATGAAAGGAACTATGATTTTCTATAGGGACAGACCTACCAAATGAAACCACCTTGATCTGAAGCGCACCGAAATTAGAGAAACGAGAGACAGAACTGGGATAATGCTCCTACTAGATCAGTATGAAGACAATACGAAATTTTCTGAGCGGTAAAAGCAAAAAGGCTTCCGTTATGATTTAGATACGTCTTTAAAATATATTGAAAAAATTATCTCTACTACCGCTGTTACATTAGACTGCCATTTATTAGATCACTATCAGTCTTCTGTCATCCACTGCTGCACAAATGTCTCCTGTACAGTTCAAATGGCTCTCAGCACTATGGGACTTAACATCTGTGGTCATCAGTCCCCTAGAACTTAGAACTACTTAAACCTAACTAACCTAAGGACATCACCCATATCCATGCCCGAGGCAGGATTCTAACCTGCGACCGTAGCAGTCGAGCGATTCCGGACTGAGCGCCTAGAACCGCGAGACCACCGCGGCCGGCCTCCTGTACAGTATTCCATTCATTACGGTCTCCAACTATACGTATTTATGTTGCTCACGCACGTTATTCTACTTGTACATAAATACTCCTCAAGCGGACGGTCCATTGTAATATTGCTAGTCATCCCATTCCTGTTCTCGACTCGCATTCGGGAGGACGACGGTTCAATCCCGTCTCCGGCCATCCTGATTTAGGTTTTCCGTGATTTCCCTAAATCGTTTCAGGCAAATGCCGGGATGGTTCCTTTGAAAGGGCACGGCCGATTTCCTTCCCAATCCTTTCCTAACCCGAGCTTCTGCTCCGTCTCTAATGACCTCGTTGTCGACGGGACGTTAAACACTAACCACCACCACCACCCATTCCTGTTCCATCCCTAAATGTAGCAAGGAAGAAAACGACTGACTATATATTTCAGTATGATACCTGATTTCTCTTGTCTTGTCTCCCCTAAAGCAGCACACTGGAGACAGATTTTTGATACATCAGAGTTACCGTTATTTTAGAGAAAGATGGGTAGCGAGTATCCATTGTTACTCGAAAAATTCTTAAGAATGCCTATTCCATTCCTGTGAAACGTCAACTATGAAAGAAAACTTTTGTATACAACGTCAATGATAATCAAATAGAGGAAGTGAACGAACTTGGAGTATGACTTGCTGTGTGCATTGAGCGATGTGTACCCAATACAAGATAGAAAGAAAGCCAGAAATAGACAAGAACTACGGCATTACTTAATCACACCTCTCTGAAGTCAGTGCTAAGCGACTGGATGACTGGAAACCGCTGATTAGGAGTGATGACTCATGCTATATCCTGTGGCAATCCGAAGGGAAGGTGTGCGTTTCGAGAATGCCTTGAGAACATTACCCGTCATCATGGCTAGTTGTATGGGGTGTTGCTCGTGGTTAGGGTACTGTCCTCTTATTGCGCTTAATAAAACGCTAAATGCAGAATGGTATGAATACACTTTACAGCGTTGTGTACTACTTAAAGTAGAGGAACAGATCGGTGACGATAATTGTATCTGTATGACAATGTATCCTGTCATAAGGCAGCATCTGCGACGTAATGGTTTTTGGACAACGGCATTTCCGAGATGGACTGGGCTGCCTGGAGTCCCGGATTGAACCCAATGGAACACCTTTGCGATGAGGCCGTTCAGGACCTCACCGACCAATATCACTACTTTCACTGGTTCCAGCTCTTGAGGAAGGATGATTTGCCATTTCTCCACAGATATTCAACAACTTCATTTAAAGTGTTCCAGCAGAGCTTTATCCGTCATAAAGGCGGAGGGTGGACGCACCCTATATTTATGAATTTTAACCGATGTCAGGATACTTTTGATAAGACCGTGTACGATGAGAAATTATACTTTTTTTTAATTTGAGGTGTTGATTATGAAATGCAGAATTTGGTAAAATAACTGTCGGAAGCTATTGTAACGAAACGTACGGATGCTAAGCTTCAAATATGCATCGAGTGAAGCATTCACAAGATATTATAACTTTTTTATATAATCGAGATTTAATGGGCTTTGCTATATATGAAGAATAAGGTACAGCACACATAGAAAATGCTTCCAAATTTGCTAGCCTCTGGTAATCTATGCTTATTTAATGTGTTAAATGCTATATGAAAGGAACTTACATATCTTATCTTGAGTTTACAACAGGTCAAAAAAGTAGTAAAGTACTTGAGAGTGAATGTAGACAGGAAAAAGATGTGATCGCTGAACGTAGGATCTTTAAGTTGAAGCGATTTTCCAACAGAGTAAGAACAGTCAAAGGGTTAAAATGGGATGAAGAGCAATATTATATCTGATAATTTACTATAGAATACGCCAGACATTTAAATGATTGATGTATCTGCTACGGCTAAGCAAGTTACAATATTGTCTCTAAAGATGACACAATAAACAGCACTTACGTATCTGTGAATTATTCGTGCCGATTAAGAAACCAAATAATGGTTCAAATGGCTCTGAGCACCATGGGACTTAACATCTATGGTCATCAGTCCCCTAGAACTTAGAACTACTTAAACCTAACTAACCTAAGGACATCACACACATCCATGCCCGAGGCAGGATTCGAACCTGCTACCGTAGCAGTCGTGCGGCTCCGGACTGAGCGCCTAGAACCGCTAGACCACCGCGAAATATCCTGTCATATTACTTTCCTCCAGAATAAAGAACTCATATTAGAAAGATGAGTAAAGCATAGACTTGAATGATGGATCAGAAACAAAGGCTGACGCACATGTTGTGAAGACTTGGATGGTTGTTCATAAGCAAAAGTTGATGCACATGTTGGCAAGGTTGTTTTGAGTATGCTGCATAAATGTCGATGGGAAGCCTTCACACATTCTCCATGAAGTCCCGATATCTCCGCAGACTGACGTGGTCACGCGTTTAAGATCTGTAACAAAGAAACTGAAGGGAATTTTAAATGCAATAAGAGCGGCTGCAGGATGAAAGTGGGGTGCCGGCTCGGTATAATCATTGAACGTTTAAAAAGCAATTGTCTGAGCCAGGTGTGGATCCTCCCCCCCCCCAAAAAAAAACTTATGTAGAAGCGTTAAATTTTTAAGTAAAAGGTACTTGAAAAAAAATAATGTAAAGTTTGGTTTTTGAACACAAGTTTTATATATTCTTCTGCATCAAAATAATCCCCATTAGATATTATACACTTCTGCCAGCGCTTTTTACAACTCCAGAAATACTTGTGGGTCTCGATCTTTGGGATAACTTTTAGTTCTCTCTTCGATGCTTGTAAAATGACAATCCTTTAAGTTTTTCTTTGTTTTTCAGAAAATCAAATAGTCTCACGATGTCATATGTGGCAAATATAGAAGTTGGGCCGTCATTAAAGATTCTTCTTGGTCAAAAATTTGTGAAGATGCGACCACATTTGAGCAAGTGCATTACCGTGGTTCAAAAAGTTATCTAGGCCATCGCCTAGAAGCCCGCACTACAAAGGGGCAACGTCACAAACGGTTGAAATAAAAATTGTTGCCGTTCTAATACTGTTGTGCGTACCCTCTTTTAATCGTAAAAGACGTAGATGTTATTGTTTTGTGTGTGCTTCTTAGGCTAAACTTTCCAGTGGAATACTCACATGAATTAAGCTATCATTACCTCTCAAATCTCGTGCTCCCTCACCTCAGCATTTCAATGGTCCCCACTTAAAGGGGGGCAGGAAAGACAATTTCTTCCATATGGTTTTCATCCAAACCACAACTAACAAACCTTTTTTTTTTCATGTCACCAGGCGTGGATACTTGAGCTGATGAGCTGGGTAAACCCATTTTCAGGTGTCCCCGTTCGTTAACTAGAGATCTGCTGATTATTTTGTATGGTTCAAATGCCTCTGAGCACTATGCGACTTAACCTCTGAGGTTATCAGTCCCCTATAACTTAGAACTAATTA
This sequence comes from Schistocerca gregaria, assembly GCF_023897955.1. Lineage (NCBI taxonomy): Eukaryota > Metazoa > Arthropoda > Insecta > Orthoptera > Acrididae > Schistocerca > Schistocerca gregaria. The sequence continues at coordinate 438,083,956 of NC_064931.1, read as the reverse complement.
AACCTAACTAACCTAAGAACATCACATACATCCATGCCCGAGGCAGGATTCGAACCTGCGACCGTAGCAGTCGCTCGGTTCCAGACCGTAGCGCCTAGAACGGCACGGCCACTCCGGCCGGCTTATTTTGTATTTGAAAATACATGTATGTAAAATTGTATTTTTTGTTTTTGCGTCCCCTCTGTTGTCTGTCATTTACCTGCTAAACACGTATACTTATACACAGCCGAGTGGCGTTAAAGTGACCACCACCTATGTTCGACGTCAACGTGCACTAAACACTCACAGATGGCAGGTCGCAACACTAGCACTTAAGCGTATACAAAGCGTGGCAGGGGGCTCGGAAACAATGCAATCGTTGTCGTAATGCGGAAACGGAGCGATTTAGCTTAAGTTCAGAGGACATAATCATTGGCTTTCGGCTCGAGGATGAAATCAGTTGTGAAATGGTTATGATTGTAACCTATTCGCGTGTCGAAGTGGTTAAAGTATACCATACGTGGCAAAATGGTGCTATCCAAAACCAGCAAAAACCAGCATCGAGTACTTGGGGTGCAGTAGACGACAGAGGGATAGAGAAACAATTAAAATCTCTCAGAAGAGGAAAGGCCGCTGGACCTGATGGGATACCAGTTCGATTTTACACAGAGTACGCGAAGGTACTTGCCCCCTTCTTGCAGCGGTGTACCGTAGGTCTCTAGAAGAGCGTAGCGTTCCAAAAGATTGGAAAAGGGCACAGGTCATCCTCGTTTTCAATAATGGACGTCGAACAGATGTGCAGAACTATAGACCTATATCTCTAACGAAGATCAGTTGTAGAATTTTAGAACATGTATTATGTTCGAGTATCATGACTTTTCTGGTGACTAGAAATCTACTCTCTAGCAATCAGCATGGGTTTCGAAAAAGACGATCGTGTGAAACCTCGCGCTATGCGGCCACGAGACTCAGAGGGCCTTGGACACGGGTTCACAGGTAGATGCCGTGTTTCTTGACTTCCGCAAGGCGTTCGACACAGTTCCGCACAGTCGTATAATGAACAAAGTAAGAGCATACGGACTAACAAATTAATTGTGTGATTGGATTGAGGAGTTGCTAGATAACAGAACGCAGCATGTCATTCTCAATGGAGAGAAGTCTTCCGAAGTAAGAGTGATTTTAGGTGTGCCGCAGGGAAGTGTCGTAGGACCGTTGCTATTCACAATATACATAAATGACCTTGTGGATGACATCGTAAGTTCACTGAGGCTTTTTGCGGATGATGCTATGGTATATCGAGAGGTTGTAACAATGGAAAATTGTACTGACATGTAGAAGGATCTGCAGCGATTTGACGCATGGTGTAGGGAATGGCATTTGAATCTCACTGTAGACAAGTGTAATGTGCTGCGAATACACAGAAAGAAAGATCCCTTTTCATTTAGCTACAATATAGCAGGTCAGCAACTGGAGGCAGTAAATTCCATAATTTATCTGGGAGTACGCATTAGGAGTGATTTAAAATGGAATTATCATATGAAGTTGATCGTCGGTAAAGCAGATGCCAGACTGAGATTCATTGGAAGAATCCTAAGGAAATGCAATCCGAAAACACTGCTCAGCAGTGTGGGATCCGTACCAGATAGGGTTGATAGAAGAGAGAGAGAAGATCCAACGGAGAGCAGCGCGCTTCATTACAGGATAATTTAGCAGTCGCGAAAGCGTTTCGGAGATGATAGATAAACTCCAGTGGAAGACTCTGCAGGAGAGACGCTCAGTAGATCGGTACGGGCTTTTGTTGAAGTTTCGAGAACATACCTTCACCGAGGAGTAAAACAGTATATTGCTCCCTCTTACGTATATCTCGCGAAGAGACCATGAGGGTAAAATCAGAGAGATTAGAGGCCACACAGAGTCATACCGACAATCCTTCTTTCCACGAACAATACGAGACTGGAATAGAAGGGAGAAGTGATAGAGGTACTCAAGGTACCCTCCGCCACACACCGTCAGGTGGCTTGCGGAGTATGGATGTAGATGTAGATGTAGACGTATACAGGGGTGAACGACAGTTGCAGAGAGATTTAGGGACGAATAGACGTTCAGTTTTTGAGTAGCTGACCACCCAGATGAGCCAAGGGGCTACTAGCTGTGCCCCTTAAACGACTGTTCAGCGAACGTTGCTGCACATGGCCTCCGCAGCGGGCCCCTTATTCATTCACCCATGCTGCCTGTTGTTCATCCGGGACGAAGGCTGGTAAAGGAAAGCCTATACTGCAGCTGGACGTCCAATGAGTGGCTACAGGGGGCCTTTTCAGGTGAATCACGTTTTATTCTCCATCGGACAGATGGTCGTTGGCGTCAAAAAGCTGAATCGTCTGAAAGGAAAGGTTTCAGGCTGGGGAGGAAGTGTTATGATCCGGGTAATGTTTTCGTGCCATTCAGTGGGTGATCTCATCATTCTGGAAGGCACTATGGATCAATACAAGTATGCATCTATTCTTGGGGATCATTCTGCATACAGTTTGTCGTTCCTCGGCACGATGGCATCCACCAGCAGGACAATGCAACGTTTCGTACAGCTCGCAGCGGTACGTGCGTTGCTCGAAGAGCACTAGGATGGGCTTACCGTACTCCCCAGCCATCAAACTCCCCGGATTTAAACCAAGTCGAAAAACTGTGGTACCGCGTCGATCGAGCTGTTCGCGCCACGGCTCCTCAACCGTGAAAACTAGTGTAGCTGCCCAAGGCACTGGAGTCGGCATGGCGACACGTGTCTGTAACTTACTGAACCGCGTTCACTCTCTTCCTGCACGTCTCGCAACGGTCCAAGCTACAAAAGGTGATTATTTCTGGTTTTTGTCAGTTGGTAGCATTAATGTGTCTGGATAGCGTAGCTATAACCTTTTTTTTTCCTTTTTTTCACAGTGGGGTTAATGCATTGAGTTGGATACCGTAATGAATGTAATTATTTTCGCTTGTTAATCACATTCATTCATTTATTACTTAACACATTAAATCTTAAATACCGCATTATAGACATTTGGTTAGAAAATTTGCTCTAAATGCCTTTTGAAGAGTTAATTGTTACAAAATTTTCTCTGATAGGGCTCGCTGTACAGTTTGCGCCTAGTGGGCCGTAGACTCCAAATCCGGTCCTAATGCAAAGGGCCTTCATCCTACAAAAAATGGTTCAAATGGCTCTGACCGCTATGGGACTTAACATCTGAGGTTATCAGTCCCCTAGAACTCAGAACTACTTAAACCTAACTAACCTAAGGACATCACACACATCCATGCCCGAGGCAGGATCCCAACCTGTGACCGGAGCTGTCACGCGGTTCCAGACTGAAGTGCCTAGAGCCGCTCGGCCACACTATGTGATCAAAAGTATCAGGACACCGACAAAAACATACGTTTACCATATTAGGTGCTTCGTGCTGCCGCCTACTTGCAGGTACTCCATACCTTAGTACTCATTAGACATCGTGAGAGAGCAGATGTGGCGCTCCGCAGAACTCACGGACCTGGTGAATGGATGATAGAATGTCACTTTTATCACACGTTTGTACGTGATATTTCCACACTCCTAAACATCCCTAGGGCCACAGTTTCCGATGTGATAGTGAAGTGGAAACGTGAAGGTACACGTAGCGCACAAAAGCGTACAGGCCGACCTCTCTTGTTGACTGACAGAGGCCGCTGACAGTTGAAGAGGGTTGTAATGTGTAACAGGCAGACATCTATCCAGACCATCACTCAGGAATTCCAAACTGTATCAGGATCCACTACAAGTACTATGACAGTTAGCCGGGAGGTGAGAAAACTTGGATTTCAAGGTTGCTCATAAACCACACATCACGCCGGTAAATGCCAAAGGTCGCCTCGCTTGGTGTAAGGAGCTTAAAAATTGGACGATTGAACAGTGGAAAGACGTTGTGTGGAGTGAGGGATCACGGTACACAATGTGGCGATTCGATGGCACTGTGTGGGTATTTCGAACGCCCAGTGAACGTCATCTGCCAGCGTGTGTAGTGCCAACAGTTAAATTCGAAGGCGGTGGTGTTATCGTGTGGTCGTGTTTTTCATGGAGGGGGTTTACACCCCTTGTTGTTTGGCGTAGCACTATCACAGCACGGGCCTAGATTCATGGTGTAAGCACCTTCTTGCTTTCCACTGTTGGAGAGCAATTCGGGGATGGCGAAAGCATCTTTCAACACAATCGAGCACCTGTTCATAAAAGACGGCTTTTGATGAAGTGGTTACACGACAATAACATCCCTGTAATGGACTGGCCTGCACAGAGTCCTGATCTGAATCCTCTAGAACACCTTTGGCATGTTTTGGAACGCCGAATTCGTACTAGACCTCACCGACCGATATCGATACCTCTCCTCTGCACTCTGTGAAGAATGGGCTGCCATTCCCCAGAAAACCTTCCGGCACCTGATTGAAGCGCGACTGCTACGGTCGCAGGTTCGAATCCAGCCTCGGGCATGGATGTGTGTGATGTCCTCAGGTTAGTTAGGTTTACGAAGTTCTAAGTTCTAGGGGACTGATGACCACAGATGTTAAGTCCCATAGTGCTCAGAGCCATTTGAACCATTTTTGAACCTGATTGAACGTATGCCTGCCAGATTGGAAGCTGTCATCAAGGCTAATGGTGGGCCAGCACCATATTGAATTCCAGCATTACCGATGGAGGGCGTCACGAACTTGTAAGTCATTTCAGCCACGTGTCCGGGGACTTTTGATCTCATAGTATATTATTACTCCTTATTCATCATCCGATTTTGTGGCAAGCACTATGCCCTTAAAGTTGAGAAACGCAGAGATAGCACATTTCCTCGCTGTTCTGAGCTTTTTTCGATAACGACGACTCAGAAAGCTTCCACTGGGGCGAGCGATCCTTAGTCTCGATTTCATATCCACGTTTCAGTAGTTCTGCATCTTTTCTGACTTCATCTAGTGGGTCATAACCAATTTGCATTCACTACCGTTTTTGTTCGCTGTTCAGTAATAATGGAATAAATTTTTGCTGTCACTCGTTCCATACCAAAAACATACAAAAAAAGTGCATGAACGAATTGATATGCCAAAATCATCAGAGTTTCCTCTGTTCATCATTCGACGATCCTTCATAATTCTTTCACTTAATCGACGATTTAAGTGGTTGATGATGTGCTGGGACGTCCAGAGCGCTCGTCGTCTTCAACGTCTTCGCAGTATTCTCCGAAATGCTTATACGACTCCGAAACTCTTGTTTTACTCATAGAAAAGTCATCAGAAACAATATTAACGTTCCTAAAACTTCACTTTGCTTTATTCCATTCTAGCAGAAAATTTAACTCAAATTTTCGGATCCATTTTTGTGCAAAATAAATAAACGCTTATACTACCAAAACTCGTCATCTTTTTGTAACCAATATACAGGGTATTAAAAGAAGTAGTCCATATTGTGAGAAGTGGTAATATGGACCAAAGCTAGAAAAAAATTGTCCAGTAAACATGGGCTCTAAAATGATGTCCAGTAAACACGGGCTCTAAAAGGCATAACTTCAGAGTCACGAGCACTCGTTCTATAGAGAAGACGTGTTTCACAATAGCGAAGACGAACACGTTCTCATTCTTTGTAAGATAAGCGTTTTAGAGCCCATGATTACTGGACTTTTTTTTTCTAGAATTGTTGGTTGAGCACGCCAGTAGCCTCGCCGAAACCGGTCCTCGCACAGGAAAATACCGTCATATGAGATGACGCAAGAAGTATGACACAAAAATATGGAATACATTTTTAACAAGCTGTATTTTCTTTATTTTGGTTAATGTACTGTAATAAACGAACCTACTAAGCGAGTTACAAAATGTTATGAATGCCTTAAATACCCAGTTCGTGTTGTCTCTAAGAGACGAGGGATTTGCGTTGGGAAGGTCATTAAAGTTCTTTCCGTGCGGAAGATCCCTGAACAACATAAACAGGTTTCCGGCGAAATGTTGGTTGAGCACGCGAGTAACCTCGCCGAAACCGGTCCTCCCACAGGAAAATACCGTCATATGAGATGACGCAAAAGTATGGTGGACAATCCTGCCTCCGCACACGGTATTTCTCGCTGTCCTCAGAAACCGTCAACTGCGCTATTAAACGCGTTAGTGACTACTATGATTAGATGAAGCTGGTGTGATATGATAACGAACTTCTGTGAAACAGAGGAAGGACACCCGCGTGTGCGTTTACCAGACGACTCCAAGACATGTCAGTTTGTATACATAACAAATTGTCTTATAATTAGTGTGCAAGATCTACGTCCTCGACCGAGTAACCATTTCAGTGACATACTAACACGATTAATGTCTCCTTCCGATTCTTCTATGGCAGAAGAACTTGTCTACAGATTTATCAAGGGGAATGTTAAGCATTGTGAACGTGGCGTACGGAATATTAACATTTTTAAGACGCAGTGTAACTTTACACTTGGCAGTACTATTCATATTACTCCTGCTTCGTATGTTTTCGAGGAAGCAGAGAAAACAAAAAGCATATTCTTGCAGCCAGTTGCATATAAATATGCCAGAGGTTCCTTCAGAGTGAACTGACACTTGTTCCTGCATCCAGTCTAATTTTCACAACAGCTCAACATATTTCAAAAATGCTGTATTGCAATGTAAGGAAATGACAGTGCTCGTCGCTTTGAGATAGTTAAGAAAGACGCTTCTTGTGTCTCTCAAAAGCTGATAGAAGCTAATGCAAATCTTCGTCCTCTAAGAATTGGTTATGAATGTGGTGTTCATCACGCATTTGTAGTCTACAGGGTGACAAGCCATTCGGGTTATCGAGATACAGCAGCAGCTGGTTCAAGATCATAATTTGCAATACGACGAAGCCTTGTTTACAATGCGAAACTTGAGGGAAACCAGACAAAGGCTATCGATTTTTGTCTGCCTGTTCTGGCTCACGATTCAGTGCATTGACAGTTTATATTATTGATTCATAAGACAAAATAATTAAGATCGTAGATCGCCAAGGTGACAAAAGAAGAGACAAATATCAGGAATAATTGTTTAGTTTTTGTAAAACCACACAAGTTTCGAAACGATAATGAATTTCAAAAGCAGTGCTTTGGCTTCAGAAGCGGCAGAGAATTACTTTCTGTCATAGTGATTAAGGAAATGCAAATATGTGAAACCACATTGTTTTCTCCTTGAGGTGGTAATTCACATTCACCACGGAACATTAATAGTTTCAAGCAGGAAATAGCATTCGCCATTCATTATGCATAATGGATACCAGTGTTTCTAATCGATGTTATTTTGAAATGTTGCGTTATCTGAAACTCAAGCTTCTATCACGAGAGACTAAGTGGCGACTTCATAAAACGCTGATACGCCCTGTACTCACGAATGGCTCAAAAACATGGACTATTACAAAGCAGGGTGAAAGTAGACTGAGGTCACACGAAAGAAGTATATTGAGGAGAATCTTTGGAATTGTGTATGAAAATGGGAGTTGAAGATAGCGCAGGAATGCCGAGCTTTATGACTACTACAAGGAGGATTATGTGATCAAGTTCATAAAGTTGTGTAGATTGAGATGGACTTGTCATATGATACGACTCGATGATACAGATACGTCAAGGAAATACCTGCTGCAGTGAACCTAGAGGAAAAAGAGCAAGAGGACGGCCGACACTGAGATGGAGTGCCGTGGCCAGAGAAGATGCTGTCCGCGTTTGTTGACGCAATTACAGCGCAGTCAAGGGAGCAATGGCGGAAAATTATCAAGGAGCTTAATTCCCATCCTGGGATGTAATGCCATTGGAATCAGAAGAAGAAACTATATGTAAACAAACTACTGATGCAAAAGTTTAGAAACTTATGTCTACGAATCAGCATGGATTTAGAAAACTCTGCTCTCCTGCAGGAGAGCTTCTGTAAACGTAGGACGAGATACTGACAGAAGTGAAGCTGTGAGGACGAAGCGTGAGTCGTGATTGGATAGCTCAGATGGTAGAGCACTTGCCCTTGAAAGGCAAAGGTCCCGAGTTAGAGTCTCGGTGCGGCACACGGTTTTAATCTGCCAGGAAGTTTTGTGAACTTTCTGTTTACAGCGATTATACGTATCATTGTATAAGCTGGTAACAGTGCAGATTTCTAGTGTCTGTAAACGATCATCTTTGCTTGTATTTACAGTTTTTTCGCTAAAGAAGTTTGTTCACGTGTTACTGTATGTTTGTTCCCCAAGTACTACATATACACTCCTGGAAATGGAAAAAAGAACACATTGACACCGGTGTGTCAGACCCACCATACTTGCTCCGGACACTGCGAGAGGGCTGCACAAGCAATGATCACACGCACGGCACAGCGGACACACCAGGAACCGCGGTGTTGGCTGTCGAATGGCGCTAGCTGCGCAGCATTTGTGCACCGCCGCCGTCAGTGTCAGCCAGTTTGCCGTGGCATACGGAGCTCCATCGCAGTCTTTAACACTGGTAGCATGCCGCGACAGCGTGGACGTGAACCGTATATGCAGTTGACGGACTTTGAGCGAGGGCGTATAGTGGGCATGCGGGAGGCCGGATAGACGTACCGCCGAATTGCTCAACACGTGGGGCGTGAGGTCTCCACAGTACATCGATGTTGTCGCCAGTGGTCGGCGGAAGGTGCACGTGCCCGTCGACCAGGGACCGGACCGCAGCGACGCACGGATGCACGCCAAGACCGTAGGATCCTACGCAGTGCCGTAGGGGACCGCACCGCCACTTCCCAGCAAATTAGGGACACTGTTGCTTCTGGGGTATCGGCGACGACCATTCGCAACCGTCTCCACGAAGCTGGGCTACGGTCCCGCACACCGTTAGGCCGTCTTCCGCTCACGCCCCAACATCGTGCAGCCCGCCTCCAGTGGTGTCGCGACAGGCGTGAATGGAGGGACGAATGGAGACGTGTCGTCTTCAGTGATGAGAGTCGCTTCTGCCTTGGTGCCAATCATGGTCATATGCGTGTTTGGTGCCGTGCAGGTGAGCGCCACAATCAGGACTGCATACGACCGAGGCACACAGGGCCAACACCCGGCATCATGGTGTGGGGAGCGATCTCCTACATTGGCCGTACACCTCTGGTGATCGTCGAGGGGACACTGAATAGTGCACGGTACATCCAAACCGTCATCGAACCCATCGTTCTACCATTCCTAGACCGGCAAGGGAACTTGCTGTTCCAAGAGGAGAATGCACGTCCGCATGGAACCCGTGCCACCCAACGTGCTCTAGAAGGTGTAAGTCAACTACCCTGGCCAGCTAGATCTCCGGATCTGTCCCCCATTGAGCATGTTTGGGACTGGATGAAGCGTCGTCTCACGCGGTCTGCACGTCCAGCACGAACGCTGGTCCAACTGAGGCGCCAGGTGGAAATGGCATGGCAAGCCGTTCCACAGGACTACATCCAGCATCTCTACGATCGTCTCCATGGGAGAATAGCAGCCTGCATTGCTGCGAAAGGTGGATATGCACTGTACTAGTGCCGACATTGTGCATGCTCTGTTGCCTGTGTGTATGTGCCTGTGGTTCTGTCAGTGTGATCATGTGATGTATCTGACCCCAGGAATGTGTCAATAAAGTTTCCCCTTCCTGGGACAATGAATTCATGGTGTTCTTATTTCAATTTCCAGGAGTGTATATGTGGAAGTAAACATCCTTTAGAGTGCAATAAATATGAACTATGCCACGCATCAAGAAATTCAATTAAAAGGAAATTGCGTGGAAAACAGCTCACGAACAAAGCAAGCCACACTTTGAAACTAGCCCATGTATCACTTCTTCAGGAAGGAAACTCCCACATGGCACGCCTCCTGGTACTGCAAAGTTTTATGTTAACATTGACTCTGTTTGTAGTGGATTTGTTGTTGTTGATTTGGGCATCTTTGTTTCTTTGATAAAGGAAGTGGCGAAATGTAAACAATGTGATGGTCTAGGAAATAACTGAATAACAAAGTAGCAGGAAGGGTTTAGCGTCAAAATTAGCTGTTCTGTGTAGATCCTGCAATAAATCTACCTCGAAAATGACGTCCAACATTGTGCATAATTCATATGACGTGAATTTGAAGTTAGGGTATGCAATGCGTGCAATAGGAAAGGGAAAAAAAGGCTGCTCAAACGTATTGTGGTTTGATGGACCTTCCTCCTCCTCCCAGCAGGTTCAGCAAGTACATAAAAATATTTTTAGGTGCCTTGAAGGTTGTGTCTAAAAAAATCTACGAAACCTGCAGTAGGTGAAACTGTTAATATTGGTGGAACCAGGGATACTACTGTTGCACTTGGTGGGACATGGCAACGTCGAGGACATCGTTCCTTGATGGTGTTGTAACTGCTGGTTCTCTGAAGAATGGAAAAGGTGTTGATGTTGAGTGCTTATCTAAGTACTGCCACACCTGCCATGGTAACACTGAAGGACATATTGAACATCAGTGGTCTAAGAATTATGATGGTTACAGTGGAGGTATGGAGTGAAAGGGAGCTCTAAAAATATTTCAGAGGTTGGCGCCCGTTTGTAACGTTAGATATACGAAGTACCTAGGCGATAGGGACTCTAATGCTTTCAATAAAATTAATGAGTTGAATGTTTATGGTGATACCTTTGTAACAAAACTGGAGTGTTGTGGACATGTACAAAAGAGGATGGGTGATAGACTGAGGAAGGTACGAAGAGAAATGGAAGGAAAGTCATTATCTGATGGAAAATCTCTGTCTGGTTGAGGCAGATAGACAGAAACTGAAATAGACCCTTTTCAGAGTTATTATGGACCGGCCATTAGACGAGCTGCACCTCTGAATGTTGTTACAGCAATGAAAAAACTTTATCGGCCACCTCCTTACTTAAGTTGTCAACAGATGACCACCCTGTTTACGGACTTTGCTCTAAAGGAGCAAATTCTTAGTGTGGTTACCAAAACGCAAAAGAGAGTGATAAAATATACCACCATAAGCATTCTCTTCCTGAGCCTGCTATGAATTAAATAATACCAATTTTTAGAGATCTGAGTAACCCTGTTTTGCTTAGTAAATGTCCTCATGTGGGCACTCTGAATATAAATGGAAGTTTCAGCCATTGCATACGGGAAACATTACCCAAGAATGTTTTTGTAGGCTTAAATAGATTAAAAGTTGGTGAACTAGATGCAGTGATGGTGTCAATGATGGTGTAATAGGAAGGTTGGAAGTCCTGAGAAATTTAGACATGAAATGTGGCTCTAATATGGAAGATCAATTGCTTGGGTGCGACAGATAATGGGTGCATGAAGCTGCAAGATTCGCTCTTCAAGTTACCAAATAACCAAGAAGTGCTAAACGTAATGTCAAGAGGAATCTTGAAGATGAAGAAATGCTGCAGGACGTAGACTATGCTTCAGGAATGTTCTGTGGCACAGCCTAATAGGACTCATATCTTCATTCGCTATTTCCCGCAAGTTGTATTTTTCAGAATTCAGGTTTAATATTTTTCTGTAATTTGCAATAGCCCTAAGCTTTATTGCAGAAGCAACTAAATTATAGTAAAATAATATTTTTGTTAGGAAAAAATTATAAAATGGAAAATGTAAGCCGGCCGCGGTGGTCTCGCGGTTTTAGGCGCGCAGTCCGGAACCGTGCGGCTGCTACGGTCGCAGGTTCGAATCCTGCCTCGGGCATGGATGTGTGTGATGTCCTTAGGTTAGTTAGGTTTAAGTAGTTCTAAATTCTAGGGGACTAATGACCACAGCAGTTGAGTCCCATAGTGCTCAGAGCCATTTGAACCACTTTTGGAAAATGTAAGATGTGATTTTTTTAATGCTTGCAATTTAAATAATAGGTGGAATTAAATAGATCTAGTATCTCAGCCATCATGTCATGAATATCTGGCAAAAATTTGGCCTCCTTCGAATGTATGACATTGGATTAAATGGTACCTCAATTTGAGGAAGCATTTTGGAAAACAAATTGTATTAATTTCTTTGTAATTTTTTAATAACCCTAACTAGGTTCAAAAATATTTATAATACTTCTAATTTGTTTAGATAGTGTACTGCATTACCTGATATCAACAAAAAATCTGTAAAACATATACATTATGAACAATGCCTGAAAGAAGTAGGTGTTGATTTTTACATAATATTGAGGCGGAAAAGTACCATAATCCTTAAAATTTCTAAAAATTTATTATACTTTAATAAGTTATTATAAGAAAATTGAACACAAATAATCTGATCCATTTCAAATAAAATAAATAATCGCCAATACGACCAACACACCTTTCTTGACAGCAGACGACAGACAAAATATCTAATATGGTTAGTACTGTATACATTCTTCTCAGACTTATTTACAAACACAGTATCGAAAAATCGCGTAAATCGTATTAGTAAAACAGACGAAATTATAAAATTCCGTTAACTTTTGAACACACCTCATAATTATGTGTACGTCGTAATTTAATATTTAATTTTCAGCTGCCTATTCACACATGTTCTCTTACTCTGTACTGGGATTCGAAGTCGAGCAGCCGAAGTTCATGGAATTTATTGCAACGGACATCCAAGTAACCGTCAGGCAACGACTCAGCGCTCCCTGTTCCCTACAAATCGCGCCCGGTTATGCAGGCGGCGGGGAAAGGCCACCAGCGTGGGGACCCGCCCATTCGTAGCCAGAGGTCGCGGTCAAGGAAACTAAGTGGGTCAAGCCGCACACTCCAGCTTCCTGGGGACCTCCTTTCTTACAACTTTTCTTGTATAAAAAGAGCGCAAAACGTGTATCGCTTTAATATTCATACCATTTACGATAACAAGCCCACGCAAACCTTATAGCTTCGTAAATCAAATCTACATATTGAATATTAGCAATAATAGTTTTAAGAGTGCATTATCTCATCTTACCTATGAGGAAAGAGACAAAGAAAGAGGGAACCTAGAATACGGCGAATTACCGCCCTTAGAAGCCATCTACACAGTGTAGGGACACATCAACAGGGATTAAAGATGAGATATAATGATTTGCAAAACAAAATTGTCAACTTGGAGGGAAATGTATCTGAGAACAAAACAGTATGCAGGCAGTGTACCGAATACACTGCTTAGTAGAGCAGAAACGAAGGCGAAACATCACAGTCAAAATAAGTGTAGGAAACATGCCAACCGTCGTATAACGTTCGTGTACATTACATAAGATATTCTGTCTCAAGGAAGCAAAAAATAAAATTTTAAATTTTACTTTCCACCACCTCATAGCTGAGGTACAATTACTAAAAATATTTCAAGGCCGAGTCGAAGATCTTCTCATAAAATAACAGTTTTTACAAAGATTTATACCAGTAACCAATATCCGTGTGGCAATAATCACATTTAAGAACTCATCTGCGCAATAACACACTGTTGACACACGTTAAATTAATTTCGTAAACAAAAAATTATATTAAGAATATCATGAACAGTCACTCACTAACTAACTAACATTACATCAGATATTCTGTCTCAAGGAAGCAAAAAATAAAATTCTAATTTTACTTTCCACCACCTCATAGCTGCGGTACAACTACTGAAAATATTTCGAAGCCATGTCGAAGATCTTCTCGTAAAATAACAGTTTTCATCAAATATTTATACCAGTAACCAATATCCGTGTGGCAATAATCACATTTACGAACTCATCTGCCCAATAACACACTGTTGAACACGTTAAATGAATTTCGCAAACAAAAAATAATTTTAAGAATATCATGAACAATCACTCACTCACTCACTCACTAACTAACTTTACTTCATTTTATAAGATTCGTAAATCGCATTACGCTGGCTGGAAAAAAAGTTGAGAAACAAGTGTTGCTGCGACTTGCATATTAATGAAAGTAATATACCACCAGAAAGATACAATGAAACCGTATTTCAAGATATATACACGCTCGGGAAATAGATATAATGAGAAAAAATCGAAGTACATGTCTTGTAGATCTAGACGCGTGCTTTCTCCATCCCTCTCAAGGTTATTAATAGGATCATATGAAAGAATGTTATACAGATCCAAAAGGGAATACATACAAAATTTTCTGTACAATCTGAGGACAGAGGACACCTTGCAGACTCTACAGTAACATGAATGTAGTTTGACAGCTACTGTCATTGAATGTCTCTGGCTCAGTAGTTAAGTGACAAACAATGAATTTCTAGCTCTTCGTTTACATCTCCAGCCAGTCCTCTCCTTTCACCTCTGGCAACGCCTTTAATGTGAAAAAATGCTAAGCTACATCGTGGTTCGCAGTCTGCTTTAAACTGTAGTTCCCCGTCGATCCCCATATAACTGGCTGGGTAACTCAGATCAAAAGTCAAATGAAGGCAAGGGCATATCCCTTTCTATACGGCCCTACTTGGAGGTTTTAAAGCAACCTTACTGTTGATGACACCTTTATCTTTTTTGTTCTTTTAATGGTCTATTTATTGAGAGTATGAAAGATATTAATCAGCTGAATGAAGTGGGTATTGACATTCCTGATTCATTGGCTTCAGTCTTTAAGTTATTTACATTTTCGGAGACAGATGATACAAACTACTCATCCTGCTCAGGTGAGAGGGAGAGAGAAAGAGGGATGGGAAAGGAGTCAGAGAATTAAAACAAAAATATTTATATCTTTTGTAAATATATTCCGTAATTGCTTGCTTCAAAATTTTATGAAAACTAATCTAAAAATTATTTCACCAAAGTATTTGCAACAGTTGTGAAGCTTTGCATCTCGAATTCCAAATATAAATCTGAGATAGGTATTATTTCCACGATGTAGCACCTAAACGGCATTGTTCACATCTGGATGTCAGGTTCACGCTTATTGTCCTCATTACTTATGTGCTTAGAGACCCTTCTCTAGATACTTCGCAGATATTTCTAGCTATAAAACTGACTTCGATGATGTGCCTGTATGTCACTATATTTATTAGCCACAGAGAAATGGGAGAACATTACGTGACTGAAATGCTGATAACAATCTGGCACCATCTTGTCAACACAATTGAACACTCCCCTATGGGCGTAGTTGGAACGACAACGCATACAAAAAGTAGTCGAAAAATGCTATTATCCAATATTCAATAAGTTATCTTTTCAATTAGTGACTGCGGCAATGGGAAAAAGTGTTACTCGCGTATTTGTTCGTCTGAGGACAACAAGTGATAGTTATTTCGAAGGCGCTTCTGAAACTACATAACTAAGGTTTCGGATTTTACATGTACGTGATTTTCGTTGCTGATACTAAAGTGCTGACGTTTTAGCAAATATTCACTAAAATTCGGAGTTTTTTCTTTCTTTTTTGAAATGAGGTTTCTTGTATTGAAACGTCCATTTTGTAACCAGCATTGTAAAATCAAAGATGAAAGTCACACATGAAGTTTACACTGGGTGGCCAAAATCAAACTGGAGCGAGAAGTATTTTCTACATTTCATGATACAATTTCAACAGCTTCTAGATGATAGAGGGATCAATAGAAAACTCTCAGAAACCACTCAGCACATCACAAAACATTGTTGAAGTGAAAGATAAGGCTGCAGAAAATTCCTACAAATCTTCATCATTACAAATTTGAGCAAGTAGGAATTAATAATTCGCCGTTTCAAACAGTATCTGAAAGGACGTGCATCTTTATACTGAAGAATTGTGTGTTGTTCACGAGTCAAAGCTTCCAGACCAACCTATGCAATTCCAGTTCTGCGAGTTGTTACTGAATGTAGTTGTATCAGGTCAGTTTGATACTCAAGTCATCATTTCTTCAGTTTAAGTTTGCTTCTGTCTGTCTGTGTATGTAGACTCTAAGGACACCCACAATTATATGCCATAAATCTCGGGCAGTGCATTGAAAAGACGTCACTGTTTGGTGCTTTGAAAATATTTCTTATCGACCACTTTGAATTTTGTATACGCTTTTGCTTTCCGCTCATACAGTATATTTTTTTATAATTGCTGTCACTGTAATATGTACATTACTGTGTAACAGGTTAGGTATGAGTAATTATACACAATGCTAACAAGTTTATGCGAATGTCTTGATTTCATTTACCGGTAAGCAGATTTGTTTTAATATTGAGTAGGACCACCAAGAGATCACGATGCTGGGGTTGGATCTGGGTGTTTGACGGGCACTGACAAATTCTGTATCATGCAGTTCCTTTTTCTCCCGCTCGCCGAGGGTGCCTGCCTCTTCCGGCTCAGAATATTTCTAAATGACATTTGGTCTCTTATGCCCAATTCTCTAATTCTCGGTGTTTTTCTCCATTTAAAAGCAGCGGAATAATTTTGAGACCTTTCGTGGAGAACAGCACTCTATAAGGCGATTTATTCTGTGATAATTTCTAAATGAAAAATAACTAAATTTTCAGACATTTTCTCTTGACACACCTTCATAATAATTGCTCCGATCCGGAGTGAACTGCTTCAAAGTTGCCTTGCGTAATTACATCGAAACTTATTTCACTTTCGTACAACATGCTGTAAATGCTCTGGTCAGATACTTACCTGTGCTACGCTATGTCTTCACATCATGGCGGTGGGCTTAAATATCTAGTTACATTCTGTTACAAAAGTTGCATTGTTTAAATAAGCGTTATTACTCGCAGGGAATACAGAGAAAAGGATTAAAATTAGGGCCCTATGATTAAGCATTGCCTTTTAAATACGTTATTGATAGCGACAGGTGATATACTTTTGACACAATGACTTACTAATAGCTCTAGAACAGACAGGCACGCATACAGACGTTCGATACTGCAGTTTTCCAGAAACTAAATTCTTGTTTACGTGACTTTTTAAATTCTGTATTAGAGCCATATTTTAAGTGAACCTCATTCATGTGCATTTTAGTCATTAAGCTACGCATACTAGTACAAATCTCACAATAAAGTAATTCACTTCAGTCACTTACCGCTTATCTCTGTATCTGGATCGGCGATGATGTGATAAAAGTTGCCGCTATCTGTCACTCCAACAATTTTTGCTGACTCCCATTGATTTGTCAACTGATCACAAACTAATAAGACGAAGAGACTCGCCGTTTCTTTTTTGTATTTATGTAGCAACTAGACATTCGGTTATGGTGAAGTCCAACACTCGTCTGTATTCTGCTGCATATGAAATGAGAGATTCATATATGGCTAAAGCGTATGCCTTCTGAATGAAACTTGCAGCAAATTTAACCTCTCATGGAGAATTTATTTGTCTCACGTGCACGTATCGTTATTCGTCTTGATTTACATTGCAGGAAAAAAATACTAAACCCTTTTAGAGGTTATCATTTCATTAAAAATTTACTGTTGCAACAGGCATATACAGTACACGAAATGATTACATTTACAGATCAATAGCACAAGCGGGCCGGCCGCGGTGGTCTAGCGGTTCTAGGCGCTCAGTCCGGAACCGCGCGACTGCTACGGTCGCAGGTTCGAATCCTGCCTCGGGCATGGATGTGTGTGATGTCTTTAGGTTAGTTAGGTTTAAGTAGTTCTGAGTTCTAGGGGACTGGTGACCACAGATCTTAAGTCCCATAGTGCTCAGAGCCATTTTAACCATTTGAAGCACAAGCGGTTCTGACGTACCAGGTATCAACCCATGCTGAAACACCCACAAATGCTGACTCTGACATCCAGTCGATGGTACAGGTGGCGAATACTGTCCTGGAATACGTTATTCCACGCCTGCTCGACCTGTTCACGTAGCTGTGTGGGTTGTTGGTTGACGAGTCGCACAAGTCACTTCACGTCCCATCATGTCCCACACGGTCTCGATTGGAGATGAGTCTAGAGATCGTGCTGGCAGACCACGTTGAAATGGTTCAAATGGCTCTGAGCACTATGGGACTTAACATCTATGGTCATCAGTCCCCTAGAACTTAGAACTACTTAAACCTACAGTAAGCTGTAGGATGTATCAGTACCTGTTAAGGACACAGGGTATTTGTAAATGGTGGAATTTCGAAAAAATTTTATGTCTTTATTAAATTCTAGGGTCTTTCCTGATTACATTGATATATATTCCAAATTTTGAAGTTACGATCATGTTTGCCACCACGCCCCCTTTATTTCTGTTACAGAAACAAGTATTATTTCGAAAAGAACTGTGAACTTTCTGTTTACAGAGATTATACGTATCATACATTGTATATGTTGGTGACAGTGCAGGTTTCTAGTGTCTGTAAACGATTATCTTTGCTAGTATTCACTTTTGTTTCGCTAAAGAAGTTTGTTCACGTGTTACTGAATGTTTGTTCCCCAAGTGCGACATATACCTGTGGAAGCACATATCATTTAGTGTGCAATAAATACGAACAACACCACGAATCAAGAAATTCAATTAAAAGGAAATTCCGTGGTAACAAAACAAGCCACACTGTTGAAAGTAGCCTATTCATCACTTCTTCAGGGAAGAAACTCCCACATGGCATCACGGCACGTGTTGACAATGTCGCTGTTTGCAGTGGATTTGTTGTTGTTGATGCGGTCATTTTGTCTTCTTTGATAAAAGAAGTGGCGAAATGTAAACAATGTTTTGGTGTAGGCTGTCTGGAAATAACAGAACAACAAAGTATCAGGAAGCGTTTAGCGTCACAATTAGTTGTTCTGTGTAGATCCTGCAATGTATCTACCTCTAAAATGACTTCCAACATTGTGCATAATTCATATGACGTGAATTTGAAGTTAGGGTATGCAATGCGTGCAATAGGAAAGGGAAAAAAAGGCTGCTCAAACGTATTGTGGTTTGATGGACCTTCCTCCTCCTCCCAGCAGGTTCAGCAAGTACATAAAAATATTTTATGTACCTTGACAGTTGTGTCTAAAAAATCTACAAAACGTACAGTAGGAGAAACTGTTAATATTGGTGGAACCAGGGACACTACTGTTGCACTTGGTGGAACATGGCAATGTCGAGAACAGCGTTCCTTGATGGTGTTGTAACTGCTGGTTCTCTGGAGAATGGAAAAGGTGTTGATGTTGAGTGCTTATCTTAGTACTGCCACACCTGCCATGGTAACACTGAAGGACATATTGAACATCAGTGGTCTAAGAATTATGATGGTTACAGTGGAGGTATGGTGTGTGATGGAGCTCTATAAATATTTCGGAGGTTTGTGATACCTTGGTTTCAAAACTGGAGTGCTGTGGCTATGTGCAAAAGAGAGTGGGTGCTAGATTGAAGAAGCTACGAAGAGAAATGAAAGGAAAGTCGCTATCTGATGGAAAATCTCTGTCTGGCCGAGGCAGATAGACAGAAACTTAAATAGACCTTCTTCAGGGTTATTATGGACTGGCCATTAGACGAGCTGCACCTCTGAATGATGTTACAGCAATGAGAACAGCTGTATGGGCCACCTGCTTTCATAAGTTGTCCACAGATGACCAACCTGTTCACGGACTTCGCCCTAAAGGAACAGATTCTTTGTGTGGTTACCAAAAAGCGAAAGAAAGTGATCAAATATGCCATCATAAGCATTCTCTTCCTGAGCCTGTTATGAGTGAAACAAAATCAAATTTAGAGACCTGAGTGTACCTGTTGTGCTTAGGAAATGTCTTCATGGGGGCACTCAGAAAGATTACCCAAGAATGTTTTTGTATGACTAAATACATTAAAAGTTGATGTACTAGATGCACTGATATGTTTCAGTGATGGAGTGAAAGGGAGTCTTGAAGGCGTCAGAAATTTAGGCATAAAATGTAGCTCTAATAAGGAAGCTTGAAGGTGAAGAAATGCTGCCGGATGAAGACTATGCTTCAGAAATTTTCTGAGACACTGTTTAATTGGACACATATCTTCATTCGCAATTTCCCGCAAGTAGTATTTTTCATAATTCTGCTACAAAAATATCCTGAAGTTTATATAGCATTGCTTTAACTGTTTTCTATAACTTGCAATAGTCCATACTTATGTAGTAGACCTAAGTTTTATTGCAGAATCAACTAAATTATAGAAAACTTAAAATTTTTATTAGGAAAAACTTATAAAAACTAAAATGTAAGATGTGATACTTTTTTATCCTTGTAATATTCATAATAGGTGGAATTAAATAGGTCTAGTACCTCAGCCATCATGTCACATATATCTGGTAAAAATTTGGTCTCCTTCAAATGTATAACGTTGAATTACATGGTACCTCAGTTTGAGGAAGCATTTTGGAAAACAAATTGCATCAGTTTCTTTGTAATTTTTTTAATAAACCTATGCAGGTTCAAATATTCAAACTACTTCTAATTTGTTTAGAAAGTGTTCTGTATTACCTGATATCAACAAAAAATCTGTAAAAGATATACATTATAAACTATGCCTGAAAGAAATAGGCGTCGATTTTTACGTAATATTGAGTCGGAAATGTAACCTGTATCCTTAAAGGGTAGACAGAGATGGTGCTCTGGTAGCTATGACAATGCGATACCTGTTGGAGGAAGACGTTGAAACCATTATCAATACGTCTACTATCTCCGCGTTGGCACATAAAGTTGTCGGTTCAAAATCGACGTCGTCTTTCCACGTATACTATTTTTTTCGGCGGTGTATTTCGATGTTCTACACTACGTCTCTTGTTTATTTCATGTTAATTCTTTTATCTGGGAACATAATGTAGAAAAGTGAGACGTAGACCACACAGCAGAAACTAAGAAAGGAGATCACAACTGTATCTTAGGAACAGAACCAATCGAAATGGTGCATTCATTAGGACATAACACCTATCTTTCGGAAGGTCGATGATCAGCTTTCCGTCTAGTGACTTCGATTTTGTTTTCCTATGGGCTCTTTAAATACCTTGTTCGGGATATTTTTCCAGAATGATTACAGCCATCTTTCTGCCTTGTTGTAGCCAATTTAGTACATAATCCGCCTCTAACTACCTTGACATCGAACGACATGCAATAGAAACTGTGGTGTCACCGCCAGACACCACACTTCCTAGGTGGTAGCCTTTAAACCGGCCGCGGTCCGGTAGTATACGTCGGACCCGCGTGTCGCCACTATCAATGATTGCAGACCGAGCACCGCCACACGGCAGGTCTAGAGAGACTTCCTAGCACTCGCCCCAGTTGTACAGCCGACTTTGTTAGCGATGATTCACTGGCTTCTAAGCTCTGATTTGCCGAGACGATAATTGGCATAGCCTTCAGCTACGTTATTTGCTACGACCTAGCAAGACGCCAGTCTCCGTACTATTGATATTGTGAATCATATACCATAAAGAGCGACGTTCTCCATTAATGGATTAAAGTTAAGTATTCCACCAGCTACGTCCGTTTTTCTTAATTCTAATTCCCTTGTCATGTTCCAGACCTCACGCAGCCTGCGTGAGCTAAAATGCGTGTATTTCGGCCTCCTTTAGTTATACGGTTGGCTCTCCTGCCAACCACAACAGAAACATTCCTTCTTAGTTTTCACGTTTTCTCCCTTTATGAATAGAGGCAGTAATTTAAAGCTAACTGTGTGGTTAAATGGACGCAGAAGAAAGGTTTGCAACATTGAAGCTCAAAAGAAGAGACGAGTAAATAACGTTATGGATATCGCGTCTGTTGCCTCATCATACACGAATGCGGTCGGCATCCACTTCCCAATTTCTTAACAGATGGATCATTTCAGTCAGGAAATAAAGGCGGGAACTCCGTAATTGCAGCACTATCGGGCGGAACCGGTTTTTTGGTCAGTAACGTAAAAGTGGTAACACGTGACTAGGAGAAGGAATTCTGCATCTATTACAACACCGTACCGCCGGGAATCGCAGGTTTTTCCACTCAACCTGCTGCTCTGGAGCAACGCACAGCAATGCGCAAGGTCAATCTGTTTACGCGGCAAGGCTCATTCCAGTACGCTAAGTCGCGGCTAAGCATGCATGCTCTGTGTCCAAAGAAAGACATACATTTCTCAAATGAAAACATAGGAAAACTACATTGATGTCACAAATAAAAGAAAAACTTTTTTAGACTCCAAACGGTGTTCTGAAGGGTATTTCTGTTTACATCACGAGTCGCTGTGATACAAGAATGATAGTAATTTTCCACGTTACCTACTAAGAGTCACAAGCGGCCGGTAATCTGGAATATTCATCAGACTTTTTAGGATTGACCGAAGTTGCTAAAATTTCCCTGTTCAGCACTTAATCAATTTATATAACAAAAATGGAAATGAATGTTAGAGTCTAAGATTTCAGCAACATTTTCAGTGGAGATGTAACACTTTTTCAACTGAATGTGGTTAGATCAAAAATTTCCCGAGGCCTTATTGTAAAAAGACGTTCATCAGAACTAATTTAGGCGAACCTCGATAAAACAAAAATAACTTCAGTCCTAATAAAGTACTAATCAAGATTTAGTTTCATGATGAATTTTTCAGTCTACACCAGAGCGTCCGCTGAAGCAAATCCTCACGGCAGGTTAGAACTGTATGTCGGACCATGACTCGAAGCTGAGACCTTCTCCTTTTGTGGAAAAGTGTTCTGTCACCTGAGTTACCCAAGCATACCTCACACCTAGTACACACAGCTTTACTTCCGTGAGTGCCTCTTCTCCTGCCATATAACCTTCCAAACTTCACAGCAGCTCGCCCACGAAACTTGCAGGAGTATCACTCCTTGAAGAAAGGGTATTATGGAGCCATGTCTAAGTCACAGCCTCGGGGATGTTTCCAAAATGAAGTTTTCACTATGCAGCGAAGTGTGCACTGATATGAAAACCCCCTGCGGGTTCGGGTGTTAGAATATGCCCGCGGTATTCCTGCCTGTCGTAAGAGGCAACTAAAAGGAGTCTCAAACTTTTCGGCCTTATATGATGGTCCCCTGTAGGGTTTGACCTCCATCTCTCAAAATTTTCCGAAGAGCGAGCCGATTGGGGAAGGGCGCCTTACTTGGTGCATTCCGTCCATCTTGCGATCAGACCTTTCGCCAGCTTATACACCGTTGAACTGCAGTCCTGTCCGCTCTCCATCGCTTGGGCATGACTCTGTTTCTGCGGGCACATTACACCTTGCACTGTGCAGTGCCTCTTTCTGCATCGACGGCGACCATGGACCACATGCTATCTAACATCCAGCACGGTAGCCAGTCCGTTGTGGTGGGGCCGCCATGTACTCTGTTGGTTGTAACCCCTGACAACACAGGGATCGCTCTACCGATGCCTGCGCCGTGAACTCCCCACATATGCCAAGGAGTAGATGCCTATCCTCCTGGGGTATCGGGACTCCCGGCAACGGCCATCCTGCCAGGTGGCTCTTGCCGTGGCGGGTGGCGCCCGTGGGGAGGGCCCTTGGTCGGAGTAGGTGGCATCAGGGCGGATGACCCGCAATGAAGCGTGGTACATCGTCTCTCGCTGGTGGCCAGCCGCCAGCAGTCTCTAAGCGTTCTCGGGCTCAGTTTAACGCTCAGAAGTACGATCCGAAAACGTTCCCCTCCCTGGCCACACCGTGGGAGGAACATAAGTCTCAGGATGGCAGTAGCAGTTATTCGCCCCGCTTCTTAGTTTGTACGAGGGCTGATGGGGAGTCTTTCCTCTCCACAAAGCCTCAGTTCTTCGTCGAGCATTTAGAGGACAAGTTTGGTGAGGTGGAGGGCTTGTCAAAAACGCGCTCTGGGTCAGTCCTGATACAAACGGCATACTCTGCCCAGTCACGACAGTTACCCGATTGTGACAAGTTGGGGGATGTTGTCGTTACGATCACACCTCATAAGAGTTTAAATATGGTCCAGGGAGTTATTTACCATAGGGATCTTCTTTTGCAGTCTGATGAAGTGCTGCGCGCCAATTTAGAGCGCCGGGGTGTACATTTCGTCCGGCGCGTTCATCGGGGTCCGAAGGAAAATCAGATTGCTACCGGTGCCTTCATCTTGGCCTTCGAAGGGGATACATTACCGGAAAAGGTCAAGATGCTGGTCTACCGATGTGACGTTAAGCCCTATATCCCTCCCCCGATTCGGTGCTTTAAGTGCTGGAAGTTCGGCCATATGTCTTCTCGCTGCACTTCCAGCCTCACATGTCGAGATTGCGGATGCCCATCACATCCCAATACTCCATGTGCCCCGCCTCCCATCTGTGTCAACTGCGGGGTGCACCATTCACCTTGCTCGCCAGACTGCCGAATTTTCCAGAAAGAGCGTAAAATCATGGAATACAAGACCCTGGACCGACTAACCTATACTGAGGCCAAAAGGAAATACGACCGACTCCATCCTGTGAGAATGACATCTTCCTATGCTGCTGCAACAACACCTGTGCTAGCCCCGTCTGTTTCTCCAATTGTGGCCGGATCGACGAGTAGTAAAACTCCTCCTGCCCCCTCGCCAGTGGGGGGCTCTACCCACCGGGTTGCTCCTGCGCCACCTACCTCAGGAGCAACACCATCCCACCCATCGGGGACGTCCGTCCCCACTTCTAAGCCGGAGAAGTGTCCAACTTCTTCGGCTCCTCACGCTCGCAAGGGGTCCCTTGGGTCCCTCCCTTCCCAGGTTTCCGCCAGCGAGCTCGGCTGACGACCGACAGTGGCGTAAGTGCCCACAATCAGCTGGTCGTTGGGCTTCACGATCCTCCTCCGTCCCGGAAACTGAATCGGTGAAGCCCTCCCAGTCGGTGCGACCCAAGGAACGGCGTGAGAAACCCAAGAAGAGCTCTCAGCCCAAGGAACTCGCGGTGGCAGCCATCCCACCGCAACCTTCCAGCTCTGCTTCTGAGGATGCGGTGGAGATTCTGGCGTCCGCTGAGGACCTCGATCTCGCCGGTCCATCAGACGCCATGGAAAGCACTATCACAGGTGCTAAATCGGAGGCAGCAGGTGACCCAGCGGCGTAATCTCCCTTCCCAGTCCCGTCACGCCTTTCTCAGCCATGGACAACACCATCCTCCAGTGGAACTGCAGCGGTTTCTTCCACCATCTAGCTGAGCTCCGCCAACTTATCAGCCTTCACCCTTTCCTCTGCATTGCTCTGCAGGAAACTTGGTTTCCGGCAATGCGAACCCCCGCCGTCTGTGGCTACCGGGGTTATAAGAACCGGGCAGCTTATGACAGGGTGCCTGGTGGCGTCTGCATATATGTCCTGAACTCTCTTCACAGCGAGTCTGTACCTCTCAAAACACCTTTAGAGGCTGTCGCTGTTCGGGTGTGGACGCCACAGGCTGTTACCGTCTGCAGTCTTTACCTTCCACCGGATGGTGATGTCGCGCAGCATGTCCTGGCTGCTCTGATAGCCCAATTGCCGCCACCTTTCTTGTTACTGGGCGACTTTAACACCGATAACAATCTGTGGGGTGGGTCGGTGGCAACAGGTCGAGGCGCCATCGTTGAGCATTTATTGGCGCAGCTCGATCTCTCGATATTAAATGATGGTGCCTTCACACACTTCAGTGTGGCGCATGGCACATACTCCGCCATTGACCTTTCGATCTGTAGCCCTAGCCTCTTACCGTCTGTCCAATGGAGAGTGCATGACGACCTTTGTGGTAGTGACCACTTTCCGATCTTTCTGTCACTACCACAGCGTCAGTCTTCTGGGCGCCCTAGCAGATGGGCTCTGAATAAGGATGACTGGGACTTATTCTCCTCCACTGCCGCTATTGAGCTTCTCTCTAACGATACTGCCGCCGAATCTGCCATTCTCCGTTCTTCTGGGTCCCCTCGGTGGCGGACTGTGCCTTGGTGGTCGCCTGAGATCGCTGAAGCGACTAAAGCTCGCCGGCGGGCGCTCCAGCGTTACAAGCGACATCCCTCAATCGAACACCTTATCGCCTTCAAACGGCTGCGTGCGCGAGCCCGCCGCATTATCCGCCAACGCAAGCAGGAGTGCTCGGAGCGGTATGTGTCCACCATTGGCCTCCATGTCACTTCATCGCAGGTCTGGGCCAAGATTCGCCGCCTCTATGGCTATCGGACCCCTGTCAGCGTCCCTGCGCTCTCACTGAATGGAGCAGTTTGTACTGACTCCAACGTCATTGCAAACCGCTTGGCAGAGCACTTTGCTCTGAATTCCGCTTCTGCCAACTACCCCTTGGGCTTCTGCTCCATTAAAGAGCGGATAGAACGTCGGAGTCTTTCTTTTCGCACCCACCATCCTGAATTGTACAATGTTCCATTCAGTGAGTGGGAATTCGGCAGTGCCCTCTCCGCTTGTCCTGATACCGCTCCACTCTCAGATGCTGAAACACCTTTCAGTGGACTGCCAGCGACGCCTCCTCGACCTTTACAACCGCTTTTGGGTCGAGGGTGAGTTTCCGTCGCAATGGCGAGAAAGTCTTGTTGTCCCCATTCTGAAACCGGGGAAGAACCCTTTGGAGGTGGACAGCCTCACCAACGTTCTTTGCAAGTTGCTTGAACGGATGGTGAACCGGCGCTTGAATTGGGTCCTGGAGTCTCGGGGCCTTCTGGCTCCGTCTCAGGGTGGGTTCCGTAAAGGTCGCTCCGCCGCCGACAATCTGGTGAGCCTGGAGTCGGCCATCCGTACTGCCTTTGCCCGCCGTCAGCATCTGGTCGCTGTCTTTTTCGACATGCGGAAGGCGTATGATACGACATGGCGTCATCACATCCTTTCTACGCTTCATGGATGGGGCCTTCGGGGCCCTCTGCCGATCTATATCCGCAATTTTCTGTCGTATCGTACCTTCCGCGTGCACGTCGCGGCCTCAAATAGTTCCTCCCAAGTCCAGGAGAACGGTGTGCCACAGGGTTCTGTTCTAAGTGTCTGTCTGTTTTTAATAGCCATTAACGGGCTCGCTGCGGCCGTGGGAAATTCTGTCTCCGCTTCCCTGTGGGCTGACGACTTCTGCCTTTACTACAGCTCTATTGGCATTGCAGCTGCTGAACGTCAGCTACAGGGTGCAATCCGCAAGGCGCAGTCTTGGGCTGTAGCGCATGGTTTTCAGTTTTCGGCAGCCAAGACCTGCGTTATGCCGGCGACGCACTGTTCACCCGGGGCCGTGGCTTTATCTTGACGGCGAGCTTCTTACAGTGATGGAGTTACATAGCGTTTTGGGTGTGGTTTTTGATGCCCGGTTGACTTGGCTGCCTCATATTCGGCAGCTTAAACAGATGTGTTGGCGGCATCTAAATCCTCTGGGATGCCTGAGCCACACCAGGTGGGACGCCGAACGATCTACTCTCCTACGGCTTTACCAGGCGTTGATCCAGTCCCGTCTGGACTATGGGAGTCTGGCTTATGGCTCAGCGTCCCCATATGCGTTGCGGCTGCTGGACCCAATCCTCCACAGCGGGATACGCCTTGCCACTGGTGCCTCGGGAGGCAGCCCTGTGGACAGGATACTTGTGGAAGCAGGTGTCCCTCCACTGCGGTTACGACGCCAACAATTACTGGCTTCTTATTCTGCCCATGTTTTTAGCTTGCCCGGGCATCCAAATTATCGTGTTCTGTTCCCGCAGTGAGTCGTCCGTCTGCCAGAACGTCTGCCCCGGTCGGGTTGTCCGATCGCCGTACGCGTCAAACAGCTTCTCCACGGGCTTGGGTGTTTCCCTGTACCACCTCCTTTCCGGGCCCATCTGCGTACACCCCCATGGTGTGTGCCTCGCCTTTGCCTTCGGCTCGACTTGGCACAGGGCCCGAAGGACTCAGTCCCTCCGGTGGCCTTCCGACGCAGCTTTTATTCCATCCTGGCCACGTATCAGGGCTCTGGCGTTGTCTATACCGACGGTTCGATGGTTGCTGGTCGTGTCGGTTATGCACTAACTCTAGGGGACCATTCTGAACAACGTTCGTTGCCGGCTGGCTGCAGTGTTTACACTGCTGAGCTGGTCGCCATCTTTCGTGCCCTAGAGTATATCCGCTCCTGCTCAGGTGACTCCTTCGTTATCTGTAGCGATTCCCTGAACGGTTTACGAGCTCTCGACCAGTGTTTCCCACGTTCTCGTCTGGTGATGGCTATCCAGGAGTCCCTGCATACTCTTGCTCATTGCGGCAGATCTGTGGTCTTCGTTTGGACCCCGTGCCATGTTGGGATACCCGGAAATGAAACTGTTGACCGCCTGGCGAAAGAGGGCACTAGTGCACCATCTCTGGAGATTGGCCTCCCGGCGACTGATTTGCGGGCACTATTACGCCGCAAAGTTTTCGATTTATGGGACACTGATTGGTGTAACCTGCCCGTGCCAAACAAACTCCGCCGTATCAAGGAGACGACTACTGTGTGGCGGTCATCCATGCGAGCCAACCGCAGGGAATCAGTCGTCCTTTGTCGGCTCCGCATTGGCCACACCCGACTCACGCACAGTTATTTACTGTGTCGTGAGGATCCCCATCTTTGTCGTTGTGGGGCGTCCTTGACGATGGTCCATATTCTGTTGGAGTGCGCCCTTTTAACTGTGCTCAGGCAGAATTCTGCGCTGCCTGATACGCTCTCTGCGCTTTTATCTGACGACTCTTCCATAGCGGACATAGTTCTGCGTTTTATTCGGGCAGGGGGTTTTATCGCTTAATGTAAGTGTGTGAGTTTTTGTGTTGATTCTGGCCTCTGGCCTACGATTTGTTTGATTTTTTTTCATGTGTTTCTCGGTGGTTGGCTTTTCCCTTTTTGTTTGTATGGTCGTTCAACCACCGTCACACTCTGTGTGATTTTAGTTCGTCTTGTCTGGCCTTTGTCTACGTTTCTCTTGTTCTGTGTCGTCTGTCTTATCGTCTGTTGATCGTTTTTATTCTCTGTGGGTGTTTTTAGTATTTGGAAAAAGGGACCGATGACTGTAGCAGTCTGGTCCCTTTGACCCCCACAAACCAAACTGATATGAAACTCCCTGGCAAATTAAAACTGTGTGCCGGATCTGCATTATAAATCGTGACCTTTGCGTGTTCCAGACAAGTTCTCTACCGAGCGAGCTACCCCCAAGCACGACTTACGAACCGTCCTCACAGCCACAGTAACTTATCTTCTACCTTCCAAATTCCACAGAAGTTCTCCTCTGTGGAGTGAAAAATTAATTCTGATAAAAATCCGTCTGGCTCTGGCTAGATCATGGCTCCAGAATGTCCTTTCTTGCAGAAGTGCTAGTCTTGCAAATATCGCAGGAGAACTTTGAGGTTTTGGAGGTGCAAGATGAGTCATTGGCGGAAGAACAGCTGTGAAGACGGGTCGTGAGGCGTCCTTGGGTAGCCCAGTCTTTGGATACCAGATGAGAGCCAGAGAATAGTCCATGATACAAGTCCAAATTTCTTCTACTTGTAACCTCTTCCAAGAACGGCGTAACGCGAAGAGAAAATATAACATCTGATGGAAGAAATATCAAGACCCAACGAGATATACTGACAACAAGGCAGGAATGGCAGAATATCTGTACAAATTATATGCTAAAGATACTATAGATGAAAATGAAACCGAAAAATTGATAAACTTCCTACGAGAAGATGCCAGCGAAGAGGAAAATATATCCTTGATGGTGTAATTAAGGAGCAAGAGCCGTTCGACTTCATCGAAAAGGGCACCAAGAAAATGCATCGGATCCTCAGGGCCTGCCCGCAGAATTTTGCATGGAATATTGAGAACTGCTGAAAAATGCACTTATGGAAATGTCTAATGAGCTTCTACAAGCGAGTGATGTTCCTACTCAGATTCGGGAAGGGCTTATCGTCATGATTCCTAAAGAGGATGAGGAGGAAATCTTTGAAAAACGTAGAGAATTAACTCTGCTTAGTACTGGTTTTAAGACATATACCCCAACAACTGTAGGTGCAATGAAACCCTTGGTAAACAAACTTGTTGTAAATATCAAACCTGTATTGGGAACAGACGCTCTAGCATTCATGCCCTAACCAACGTCGGTATACGGTGCAGTTTTGCATGTTCTAACGTTATATCGGCAATTATGGCGTTTCATTTTCGCACTTCATCGCCTGAACAATAATTATCTAAATATGATTCTGAAGAAATGGGTTACACTGAAAAATTTTGCAACGTAATTCACGCATTTATACATGTTGCCTCAAGACTCCAGATAAATGGAATCATGAGCAAACCGATCAAGACCAACCGTTCGGGCTGTCCGTTGGCCATGTTATTGTTCGCTTTCACATTAGATTCTTTACTTGCAGCTATTAACCGATAAACTACAGCGATGCCATAGCAAGGAGAAAAATTAACAGCGTGGGCTTACACTGATGATGTCAACCTATTAGCAACTCAGAACGAAGATGTAGCAAAGATCCCGGAGATAGTTGGCAGTTACTGCAAAGCATTTAATGCAAGAAGAAACATATGAAAATCTAGAATTATGAACATAGAGCCTGACGCAAATTGCGTTATAACTGACTAGATACAAGCCTCTGACACTTTGACACATTTCGCAAAACACTTGCAAGGAATCAGCACAATCAACTGAATAATAGGGCTCGGAGCCATATTGGGGGCTGCAAAGATACTCCAACAGAGAGCTTAATACCTTGCAAAAATACAGTGCATAAATAACGTGGCCCAAAATATGGCATCTACAACACATACAGGGTGTTCTGAAGTTCTCATTACAAACTCCCTGGAGTTGTAGAGGGAAATGAGTACATAACATTGTCCGCCCCGGTAGCTGAGTGGTCAGCGCGGCAGACTGTCAATCCAAAGGGCCCGGGTTCGATTCCCGACTGGGAATTTCATCCCCATCGACGCGCAAGTCGCCGAAGTGGCTTCAGATCGAAAGACTTGTACCAGGCCAACGGTCTACCCGACGGGAGGGCCTCGTCACACGACATTTCATTTCAGTACATAACTTTCTGAATTGGAACCCATATCCGGAAAAGTACCGTTTCCGTGCTATAGCCATTTGAAAATATGTTGGTAACGCGATCACTTTTACAAGTAATTGATTAGGCGTCAGCCAGCACATCACTTGTTTTGCAGCTCCACTCATTAATAGCCAACGAAACTGATCGGGTACTTTTTGACGGATTCTCTTCAACCTGGTGCAATACGGCCTCTTCCACTTGGAGTGTGCGGCGTCTCCTTGGAGCACCAGTCGC
Organism: Schistocerca gregaria; assembly: GCF_023897955.1. Classification (NCBI taxonomy): domain Eukaryota; kingdom Metazoa; phylum Arthropoda; class Insecta; order Orthoptera; family Acrididae; genus Schistocerca; species Schistocerca gregaria. The sequence continues at coordinate 438,053,028 of NC_064931.1, read as the reverse complement.
ACCTGCTGACGGTGATGGTATCCCTACGTAATTGTGGCGAAAAGGGAATGCGACTGAGTCGTACGTCGTGGAGAATGTTCATGATAACGAAAGGCGACGAGCAGCTCTTCCATTACCGTGAGCTTTGCAACTCAGAAGGATCATGTCGATGTATTCTGCAAAACGTGTACTCAGCCATCTAGCCCTAACACTCACAGGCACGCGAATGAGCCTCGAACCCCCATGACTACCTTGTTGCATACCTACCTTGCCAACATGTTTTCAAAAGGCTGTAGCACGGAAACAGTACGTTTCCGGACATGTGTCCCCACTCAAAATACTACGTACTCACTCCTCTCTACAAGTTCTACAAGTTTGTAACGGGACTTTCAAACAGGCTGTATTTCCAATTCCAATGGGAATAGTGCCCAGAATGGAAATGGCTGTTAGGTGGTTTGTGTAGAACGGTAAAATACTTAGAAGTACGCACAGTATAATGCAGATGTCCTATGTAAGAGGAGGAGTACAACTTGTAAACATCAGAGCAAAATGAACGGTCATCTTCCTGCATAACATGCTTCATCATCGTCAACACCTTCAAAGGAGCGTTACAAGCTGCATCATCAACGAGATAGAGCCACCAAGTAGGGAACCGCCAGTTGACGTAAGCTGCACCAATCCCCATTTCAGCCACTTACGTACATTCGTCGTAGAGTATAGTTACATAGAAAAATCAACTGCAGGAGATCCAACAACCAGAGAGGTATACAATCCATTATACCAACAATGTATGAGCAAAATTGAAAATGCGGCTAACTGTAGGACTAGAAAAAGACATGAGCAAATATCCGCAACCCACTGATGAATTCAAATGCACTGTCTTTGTGGTACAGGGTTATCCACAATGAGATTCCCACAAACAGTAAACTATATAAAATAGGACTTCGCCCGTCGCTAATGTGTACTTGCTGTACCGTAGAGGACACGATACTTCATCGTGTAATACATTATGATAAGGCTGAAATTTGGCGGTGGACAAAACAAAAACTTGCTATCATAACGCGTACTTCATCACCCGCGAGCGGTTCCGAAGATATTCTATTGTTGGCCAAGTCCTTTTGTGCAGGAACAAAAACAACACATTTATCTGGTTGCTAGCCAATTAGCAAGAAAACCGAAATAGGACTCGAATATTACTGGTATTACCCAATGGTGCTGCACTACACAGCGCTACAATGCCCGAAATAAGAAGACATGTAATTCCGCCCGTTATTTGACTATTACACCGCCACACCGATCTGTGCCGTTGAACAGAGTTTCAGATATTCCGGAAGGGGAGCCTTGTATGTTCTAGAGAAATACTTGTCTGCTTTAGAAGAATAGCCTCGTACGTACGAAAAGAGAATAGAAGTGTCTTTGTTCTAGATGGAGAAGGGTTCACTCTAGAATACAAGTTTGCTCGTACTCAAAGTAAAGATTTATTATTTTACCGGAAGAGTGTCGTAGTCTAGAGGGAGAAGTTTGGGTTGCTCTAGATGACGAACCCTGTTTGTGTTAGAAGAGGTGTCTTGTTCCCGTTTGCAAACAAGCACTAATGTAGAAGGGGAGAGTCGTCTATTGTCGACAAAGAAGAGAAACCCGGTTTGCTTTAGAAGAGGGACAAACCTTGTTTTAAAAGAAAGGCAAGGCCTATTTAAGAATAGCAAGCTTATTTGCCTTTAGAAGATGATTTTTACCAAAGAACCGTTGTTGTTTATTTCGTTGAAGTGGAGTACTACACGCTAATCAATTGGAAAGCGGTATATATGATCTTACGTGGTCTTCGCTTGACATGTACAGTATCATTGGCGTGCGATTCAGCTTTTCAGGCGATCTTTTTCCAAACTTCAAGCGTCTTGTTTCACTGTGACCCATCTAGTCACTGTTTCAATATGCAAAAGTCGACGGCGAACGTTGTCATCATTTTAGTTTATTCTGGCACCAAATCGAGTTGCTTACGGTAAACACTAGACACGTGAGAGCATGAAGTGAAGTGCCTGCACCATCTAAGAGATAGGCTGTCCCAAGCGTCGTGCTCATTATAGTATGATGTCTATCAACTGCTCTGATGTCGCTCGTCTTAGCTATTCTGCACTCGACTGTTATGCCGACGGGCAGTACAAGCTCTGAGGACGTAAGTCACCAACTAGTCCATTCACCGTGAAGAAAAACGGGCTCTCCGTCCAGCACAGCAGCTATCTCCAATATGCACATGAGTGTATTTAAAATAGAGAAAAATAGTTACAGATAGGTTTCATTAGATAAAAATAAAAATAAAAGTACATATCAAGGTGGGCGAAGAAATGCGTAGTTTCAGTATAGTGGCTACTGAATGTCCCCAGTTAATGGCAGATAGCCTTACTGGATTGAATAGTGAGAGTTTCTTGTGCAGTATTGGCAACGGCCTTGCCGCAGTGAATACACCGGTTCCCGTGAGATCGCCGAAGTTAAGCGCTGTCGGGCGTGGCCTGCACATGGATGGGTGACCATCCAGCCGCCATGTGCTGTTGCCATTTTTCGGGGTGCACTCAGCCTCGTGGTGCCAATTGAGGAGCTACTCGTCCGAATAGTAGCTGCTCCGGTCAAAGAAAACCACCATAACAACCGGGAGAGCCGTGTGCTGACCACGCGCCCCTCCTATCCGCATCCTCATCTAAGGATGACACGGCGGTCGGATGGTCCCGATGGGCCACTTGTGGCCTGAAGACGGAGTGCTTGTGCAGCATTGAGCGACATTCCAGTAGCATTTAATTGTAGGATGTACTTCATACCCGACGGGTTACATTTGTAGATATGCCCCAATACATCTGAAGTCACGTTTCCCTGGTGTTTGATCAAGTTGACGGTTTATGCAACACATGCTGATAATAAACAAATAGTCCTTGCAAGAGTTGTGGAACCGTGCGAGACGGAGCTCACCTTGCTAAGTGCTTGCATGCGTGTTGGAGATCATCGCAGCAGCGAGCCAATACCTGTATACAGACGGCAGATAGGCAGTTAGAATTGTTTGTTTGAAGTATTCATGAGATGCAGTAGATCAAAGGATATACAAACTTTGCTTCGACTCACGGCCCGGAACGAAGGTATGTCCATGCTAGTATACTTTTTTGTTATTGTTTTAATAGAAGAAATGGAATCCCAACGAAAGTATGTCTAGTCACATGTCAGTATACTTTTTTGTTATTGTTTTAATAGAATAAATAGGATGCCTATGTATTGTCAACTGTTTTCGAGACTCTTTACACAATATCATTTCATGGTGATAGAATACACTTTCCGGGATGATGGGGAATAGCAAATTAATTTAAGATACAGGGTCTAACAAAAGGTATGGCGAAATTTTCAGGAAAGATTCCTCACAAGTAGAGGAAGAAAATATGTTGCGTGAAGATAGGTCTGGGAGTATTTTCTTTTCATGTGATCGCTCAGTTAATACAACTCTTCAATACATTAAACACCTACTTTGAAACGAAACCTCATCCGTATACAGCACATTTGCACGAAAGTGAAGGTTGAAACATTATTAAATGCACCATCCGCACAAGTGAACTCATACAGAAAAATGAGCTGCTTATAGTGCCTACACACGCTGTACATGGTACGGGTACGGCAGGTTTTCATGTAAACTCTCCAGTCATGTTGTCAAAATTACTTGTGGCAGCTAATTTTCTTCTACTGACACAAGGGTTGTAGTAAACTGTATAAAAAAGTTCCTTCTCCAGTTGAGATGACCTCGTCATTGTAGCCCTTCCGCACCTTCCCGGGTAGCTGCGCATGTTAATGCACCGTTTCCGGGACGGGGAAATACGACGACCTCTGATCAAATCCTGACGGCGGATTAATGACCAGAGGTCGATGTGGATATGATTTTCAGGCAGTTTTTCACATCCCACTAGGTGAATATCGAGCTGGCTCCCATTATATTTTCTCATACTTCCATACAGAATTTACTTTGTAGGCAGGCAGATTGGGTACACTACTTTTGCCCTCGGTGATGAATAGGAGACTGATGACAACTGTTTGGTCTCCCTAAGCAATTAGCATCAGCATCAACAGCCATCCCCAGTCGCGAGTAGTAGGCTCAAACGTCCCATACTCCCTAGGACGACGATCACTCGCTTCAAACGTCCCCCTGTTGGGGCACTGTCGATCTGAAAATCCCTCCCGATACAAACGTTGAGCACCACGGCCTTTACCGTGAAGAAAATGGACGTCGTTTAGCGCCTTGGCCATTACCGTGAAGAAAATGGGCGTCTGCCACCTCCGAATTTGAGCAGACTTCCATTGCACTGTACCAGAAACCAAGTCCTTATGAACACTAAAGAGTTAACTCTACTTGCTTGATGCTAGTAGGGCAATGATGCTGGTCGCAAGGAAGTGAGTCATATGTTAACATTACCTTCGTTCAATTGGTGCAACATACACTGGCGGTGAACCTAAGAGTTACGAGCTACTTTACATTCTAACCAAATGTAACCAAGACGGTATTTTGAACATTTCGTGTGCGAAGACATTTCACTCAACGCTGGTGGGCTCTATTTCTGCGTGTTTTCCATGATTATTGAGATTATGAAGAGAACTGGAAAATAAGATTCAACATGAAAATAAAGTTTCTCTAGACCCACGTCCATAACACGTTTTATTCCTGTATTTGGCTGGAACGTTTCCTCAAAGTTTTGCTATCCCTTTTTCTTACGCACTGTATAGGAACTCTGGTCAGGAAACGTTTTGTCGAAGTTTATAAGCGAAAATGAGAAAATTTTAAATATACCCCTCTCCTGCTTTCCACAATAAAAAATGCTGGTATACATATTTCTGTGATAATTTTATTTATCTGCACAACTTATAAATATGATAAATTGACAACAGGTGTTCAAACTGGCGTTCCCCAAACTCTGTGCAAATCGTTAGAACAACCTTAATACTGTTGGTCAATGACACAGGCAGTGGGAACTGACCGATGGCCCTTGTAGGCTCGTCCCTTCAATTCCACAAACAAACCAACCAGTGCGAACTGAAGACCTCGACTATAAGGAACGCTGAAGGACGGTTATTACACGTAAAAAACAGTATGTGGTGTGCTTGTATTGTATGTGAACCGGGGGCCTAGAAATGACGGAGAGGCTCCGTCCCCGCCGCAGCCGCAGTGGTCCACAATCCCACGACGGCTACCGCAGTCCACTTCACCCCTCCGCCGCCCCACACCGAACCACTCTTTCAGGGTTATTGTGAGGTTTGACCCCCGGTGGACCCTCCCAGGGAACGTCTCACCAGACGAGTGTAACCCCTATGTTTGCGTAGTAGCGTAATGGTGGTGTACGTGTACGTGGAGGACTTGTTTGCGCAGCAATCGCCGACATAGTGTAAGCGAGGAGGAATAAGGGGAACCAGGTCGCATTCACCGAGGCAGATGGAAAACCGCCTAGAAACCATCCCCAGACTGGCCGACTCACCGGACCTCGACACAAGCCCGCCGGGCGGATTCGTGCCGGGGACCAGGCGCGCCTTCACAGTCCGGAAAGCCGTGCGTTAGAACGCGCGGCTAACCACTGGCCTTTTATTTATATTAGTTGACGGTTCCACGATAAACCGAGAAACAGCAGCTCTGTCTCTAATTTCCGGTTCTCAGTAATGGAAAATTTGTCAGGATGTTTGTTGCAAACAGTGGTAAGTGCGAAAAACATGGCCGCCAGTAGCAGTAACGCGTGCTGTTTTCGTGCCAGGAAAATACTTTCCAGGGAGGATTTGGGGATATTTACAACTCGGATAAAGATCCCGAACATGTTCCTGCACGCAAATGTGCTTCAAAAGTTGTTGCTATTCGGGAAAATGTGAATAATCAATTGAAGATTTAAAAACAGTTAAGATGTTACCATAGTTTACGTGACAGTCATCGTTAACATTGTTTACGTGCTGTTCTAAGTCGACAGTAAAATCAAGTTTATATTGTGCTGAACCATAGATCAGTTTTTGAGGTTGTTATATCGTATTACTGCAAAAATTGGTAATGCAAATCTTAGTACCATAAACAGAAAAAATTTAGACCTATCAAATTTGTGTTTTTAAGAGATTTCATAGTAAAGTTTTGTTGACTTCCCCAGCAAATAAACAGTGATAAGTCAATGCTAACCATGCTGAATGCGCTCAGTTTTCAAGTAAACAATATTAAACATCCACTGACGTAGTTAAGACTAAGCTTTTGTAAAGAATTAACAATTTTAAAAATGTGTCGCTCCTCTAGAGATATTTGACAACAATGACTTATCTCAATAAAAAATAACACAATGGATGTAGTTCAGACATCTTATTTATGAGATTTTATTATAACTTTACCGCACATTTTCTAAAAACAAATATCTTGTTCCCTACCGTGGTTTGCGGATGAGACCTTCAGTTATCGTCAGGAAATACTCTTCAGTCCCTACGGCTGTTTCGTGCGAGATACGGAGATAATATGAACCAAATAACCAAGCAAGGGGACACCCAGTCCTTATCCACATTTAAGGACACGTGTGACACAGATGTCCATGAGGATGTGGAAAGCGAGCAGAGGTTCCGTTACGTTGAAACCATTTTGGTGCAGGAAAATCAAGTATATCCTCCAACAGCGTGGGATGTAAGTCTCTTAGGAACACACCGTATACTGGTGTAGACGAGTGGGAGGGAAGCATGTATGGGCCTATTAACCAATTACTTCGTCCGCCCACAAATCCACTGCAAATCTGTGTTAACGGCTGCTCACAACTGTAGGCTGAAGGCATTCAAAGCTCCGATATTGCTATTACAACCACCCGAGAAAAGTACGTACGCAGGAAAGTAAGGATAACACAGCTCTGCAGCAGTTATTGGCTCAAAACGACGCGAATTTCTAAGTCAACAGAATTAAATCTTCGAATGCCTGTAAATGGCAGTTGTATAGCTGCTGTTCCTATGTTACTTAGCAAACACTTCTTGGTGCAATATCCAATTCGAGCACATCATAACGATTGCAGGTTGAAGGCTGTTCACCCACAGGGGAAAGTAATGCTTCTTCCACGTTCTTCCCAGTCATTCTATTGTGGCACCACTTGTCCTGCTATACTCAACAGTTCGAACAGTCTTAGAAACATGCTGCCAGCTGCTTGCCTCTCATGTAGGTACTACGCCATATACTAACTTCCAGCTTCCTTGTTATTGTCATTTGCTCGTTCGTACACGAAAATGCGCCATGCAATATCTTCAGACTTTCCGAGCAAAGGACTTGACACTATCGACCTCGACATCGTACCTGGCAAACATAGCAGCCTAAATTTTGCGCCAAGCGCACTGCAATGGTTTCGCTCATACCTTACATGTCGCCAGCAACGCATAATGGCCCGCAACATGAAGTCACAGTAGAGGTGCCCCCAGGATTCGGTGTTAGGTCCTATACTCTTTTCATTGTATGTCTATAATGTGTAATCAATTTTGTCCGACTGCAAGTACCGCATGTACGCTGATGATCTCCAGTTACATCTAAGAACAAAACCAATAAACCTGAAGACAGATATCGACACTATCAAAATGGTCACAGAGTATAGGTTAAAGCTCAACCCATCCAAAACCCAAGCTCTACTAGTTGGTCATTCTAGGCTCGTTAGCCCGAAATATCGGGAATCAGTACCATCTTTAATCCTAAATGGGACAAATATAAACTTCACTCCTTCAACAAATAGTCTAGGAGTAGTACATGAAAATCTTTTTGTGTACAACTTTATACACGACGGTAAGGAGAGGTGAGCTACAGAGTGGTCCAGGAACTATCCTCGTAGGAAAGCTGGTCAGGCGCAGAAATGGTTAGTGAACAAGTAACGCAGCAAACAGAAGATTTACTTAACTTGTATTTTTCCAAAGGTACGAAGACTCATGAGAAATGATGCAACAATAAATTTAGTCCAGCTTACATAATAGCAACAACTAAGATATTGCAGCAACGACTAGGTGGCGTCTGCATGGCATCCCATAGTGAATATACTCCAAGTGCGAATGGGCTGAGTCACCGCCAGTGGCCGTCCTATTTTGATTTGACAGAGGGCACTCATGGTACTGAGCCACTGGAGGTATGGCTCACCAGACATGAATCATTACTCAGCTAGACCCAGCACAACTACTGTCGGCATCTTACGAAAACTTGCAATTCCTTTGCTGCGACGCCAGTGGGATGCTACTGATATGTGGTATCACAAATCTAAATTGTACTGACACATAACTGCAATGTGCAAGAAGGCATCAACATATCTCCATACCCTACAAAAGTATTAAAAGCTCTTCCTTCCTGACTTGAAGAAAAGGAGCTTGTGCAACCACTTATACTTACAGTTTCTGACTACAGTGATGCTATCCTGCAATCCTTTCCAGGGCAAGCTCATCACTCCTGGAACTGGCTATGAATTGCTTGCGTCTGATGTATCTGTGATATTCGACACTTTGATCATATTTCACCATCATATGCACAGCTATTCTGGCTCTATGTAGACAAGCGCAGAGATTTCCGTATCCTCCATTTTTTCTTCTGTGTTATCAATGTACACCGTTTCTTGTATCTTTCCTTGACCTTTATGCTTTATGGCAGAACACTCGTTCCCTGCCGCGTTATATTACACAACTGTGTAACATCTCCAGCTTCAGAAAACAGTTAATGACGTACCTACTGCAGCAACAGTAATGACTATCATTGCCCCTGTACATCCTTCTTTCCAATCGTATCTTCCTCATTTCTCAGTATACTTAGCTGGTGCAGTCTCCTGAAATTCTCTTCTCCAGAACGTGCTGTATCAGAAAATATCTATTTTGTACACCTACAAATTCTTTATCTGCCATTATCATTATTTTTTAATCATTATTATTATTAGTGGCAGCAGCAGCAGTAGTAAAAGTACTACGAGTATTGGCTATATTAGTTCATATTCTGTATTATTTATTCACATTGCCACCAATGGCACACAGACTATTATAATACTATTTGTCGTATTAAAATTGTTATTCCTTAGGCAACTATGATGTGAAAAAGGTACCGTATATATGTAACCCCAGCCCGATGAAACAGAGGGCGTGATGGCCCTAATCAGATGAGGGTAAATAAATAAAACAAAAAATATAAATACAGGCTACAATCTTACAGATCTTCACCTCAGGATTAACCACGTTACTGTACATATCACACCGTGTGCAATGGGTTGCTGGAGTTTCTTGTTCCCACCCCTCATGGCGTACGACTACATGATGATCAGGTACACCTGCGCTACAATGCTTGGAACTACTTACACAATAAATACATTTATTACGTCCTGCAAACGATCCGCTAGGATGACCACCCTCATTAGGAAGACGCTTCCGGGATTCGGGGAGATGCGCCAACCCCCTGATCGAATTAGCCTGGCGAATTAAAGAAGAGGGCAGGTCGGCTGGCCAGCCTGAATGTGCTTCATAGGCGGTTTCCCACATCCGACTAGGCGAAAGTTGGGTTGGTCCCCACGTGTCGCCTCTGTTACACGATTTGTAGGTATTCCCAAAAACTTCCTCTCATTTTCCCGTGAGGTAACACTAGACCCTGAGTGATGTGGTGGGGTGGCGACAGGAACGGTACCCGCCCACCGTCTACCACTAACATTGCCAATTAAAAAACAGTATGCTTACTTCGTGAAGACACGGGATAAGGACAAGAATAAGAAGGTTCACCATAAAACGTATAGTAAATACACTGTTGGTTGAGTTTCTAAACATTCATGGTGGTGTCTGTCTGTTCTATATCGTGTATCCCTACCACTTTCGCGCAACGACGCTCTGAGCGTGTTTTTTACGGAATTGACTAGTTTGAACCTAGGACCTGTTGCTGGTAAGGAGACGCCAGACCACGCATTACATGTAGAACTCAGAAGAGTTCAGTGAGACTAGCGATGATATAACCAAATACTAAATGATCTCAGCGTCAGCTCCACTGCACTCCCTGTAAAAGAATCTTAATACTAACTAAATTTAGTGGAAGGGGTTCAAGGCTTTCCTATTTTTAGTTAGCTGGTAAAATAACGTCGAAACAGTAGTTAAGTTTACGATTGGGTATTTTATTCTACTCACAAAACATTCTTCATTAATTGCACTATTGATAAAAGGAATTGTTTTATTACAGGATGGTAAAAACCAACTGCGTTCAACAAAAATGTGAACGAATATTCCCTGAATGGGTTTCCAAGTTCTACAATCGATCGAAGGATGACCTATGCCATATCACATCTATAATCTAGGTTTAATTTAAGTTTCACAAAAGAGAAAACTATCAAAATGGTCTACAGTTACCCTCAATTATCTTTAATTACTTATCTAACTTGTCGTAAATTACAGTGGCTGATGTGGCCTCTCAATAACTATATAAAAGAAAAATCATCGCGTTTCAGATCTGTTCTTCAAGTGGCAAATGTGAACACCATGGGTTCTAATTAACGATCGACGAGAGTATTACGCAAAAAGGGGGTGTAACAGACGAGACGTCTGCAGTTCTGAGTGAAGCCTTATGCGCTCAAAAATGCGGCATCGCGTGCGTTCATTACCTTATCGGTGTTTAGGCAGCGTCAGGGCAGCGGCGGGCAGCACACCTCCGCTCACCTCGCCATTTCGGAAGCAACTCCTCTCTAACTTCTCCTTACTACAATTTACCGAAGTTGGTTTTAAAAAAACTATCTGGCTGTGTTTTCATCTGACCAATCAGGGTCTCAATGTTAACCTTAAGCTCCGCCTACAAAAATTCTGTCTATGCAATGAGAAACGTTATACTTTTCGTGGTGGGACAATGTTTTTAAGTTTTGCAATGTAACATTCTCATGCTAAAACCTGCAGCTGGTGTGGTCCTTCTAGCGTTATCGTAAGATCTATACTGTTCTTCTGGAGGGCTCTAGCTTTTAACATGGGCTAGGGGGTGGTCCTTGACGTAACAGAGACGCGAAAAAGTCTCACGCTAAAACGTGCGGGTGGTAGTCTTAGCGGTAGGCTGCCGACGTGGGTGTCCAGTCCGTCCCTTATCGTAGGGCCTTCTAGCCTAACACGTTTCTGCTCCCGGCTTCTGTTCTCGTTTCTCCTCTCGGAACTGCGTCTGTCTCACGGTGGGAAGGTACGACTTGCATTTAGGCATTCTTGTGTTAGTCTGTGGTATTCCATTTGCTCACTCGTTACTGGTATTACTTTGGTTAATTTAATGTCACGATTTATTCCGAGATATGTGACATACTACTGGATTTGCTTATCATGTCATGGTTTTCATGGAAGGTGTTGGATTTGCCTGACACCTTACAAGTTATGCTACCACAAATTTGCTTCTGAAACATAAGACGCATTAGCTATGTGAAAAAAGGTTCCTACTCTCACATTGCTATTTGTGACCTTTCTCTCTATCCAGAAAGTTTGTCTTTTAAAATAATAACGCTATGGCACATGAAATTCAAATGTTCATAGTAACGTGATCTTCACGTGACCACAATATTTCAAATGATTCTCTGCATGTGGTAAGAGAATCTAATGAAATTGGTGTTTCCCTGTCTGCCATATTGGTTCCAGACACGTACATATAAAATGTATAGTTTTGTACGACATAATGGAAAATGTGAGATGCCTTATACCTTCAGCAATACAGAACTTCTGTCAATCCTCAGAAACGTTCCCGTACTGTTTTGGAAGAGACTTACAACTTGTTTCCGCTGTTCGTAGTGGGACAGTTATCTGTGTTTCATCAACAGTTCTCCCTACCATTAACGTAATATCACGTTGCAAAATCGTCCAGCTGGCCACGAGGTCTAATTGCTACTTTAAAAGTCTTTCATAACAGCAAATTATTTAAGCTTAATCTTTGAAACCAGGACACAAGGATTCATTTAACCGCCTGCACCTGTTACACAACACTAATACGCAGATTGCTGTTTTTATATGAATTGCTAAATCGTTTCATTTCATATGCGTCCGCCCCTGGGCGATCCTGCGTGAACGAAGCAGCTGATGGCAGTACGTGGACGTAATTGGCTTCGCTAACGGGTTTCATGGTATAATCTTTGTTTCTGTTAGCTGCACAGTAGTAAACAGAAACGTCAATGATGCCCTTGGACGTGTGTTGGAATTTTATCACTACTAAAACAATGAAACAGACAATGTATTTGTACGAAAACCCCACACACGCTCTGATCAAACGCAAAATATGATTCGATGACATATAAAAATTCATGATATGTCATTGTAACCAGTTTTTCGCAGCTTCTTCCATTTTATCGTCGTCGTGTAGGCTGTAGTGTCACAATTGTGAAACATTGAGAAAAAAGAGAAGAGCCACAGGGCATCGCCATGGCAGTTCTACAATTTATCACATTTTATAAATACGTATAATGACATGTTCGATGCTCATAATAAATACAAGTGACATGTACTAATAGCCGAAACAGCAATATCTTCGTAATGCGTGGGCAAAATGTCAAATCTACCGCAGTGTTATCAGTATTAGTCAGCAAAATTTACTTGCTGCTTCGCCTGTCATTTGCTGCTAGAGATGACCCACTATTATGTATCAAACTACGTTATTATCGAATGTATTTTATTCAGCAGAAAAAAATATTATGTCTAGGTCTTACTAAGAAATATTATAAGCTGTCGTTACAAGAGACTCTTCGTTTTACGAGGGGACTTCAAAAAGTAACTTACATATTATTTATTATGACATGCCAAGTAAACTTTATTGAATGCTGCACTACACGTCACAGTGACCCAGATATGTGATACTATTTTTCAACATAGTTATCCACTCTCTGCAAACAATGGTCGGAACAATCATTCAGTTCCTCGACGACGGAAATCCGCTCCTTGGTCATGGATGCATTCGAGATTCGCTATGTGAATGTCTTCGTCGTTGGAAAATATCTTTCCTGCCACATATTCTGTTAGCATCCGAAAAGATGTAAATCACATGGCGCAAGATCTGAATTTCCAGGTCAGCATCACCCACGTTTGTACGGCTCTGTTAAAATTTTTAGCACCATTTCACTCCTGCTCGACACGATGTTGCATTTTGTCCACATATCCGCACAATTCCACGGTGAATCTGTACGCAATTTACACAAAATGCCGTGGCCACTAGATGCTAGGGAAGTCTGGGGAGAGTCGTTGTTGGGTAGGCGGGGAGGGGGGGGGGGGGGGCAGTCAGAGCGCTGTAGGAGAAATGTCATTCTAAACTGAAACCTACGCTCACATTTTTTGTAAATATAAGTGGAGCCCGTCCGCGCCCACACTTGCTTGGTGACCTTTCAGAAAGATCTTCTCGCACCTCTGACTTCGTTACTACCTACAATTCTCAAGGCTGCCAATTCAACTAAGTACCTGGGTGTTAAAATTACGAACAACTTCAGTTGGAAGGACCACATAGATAATATTGTCGGGAAGGCGAGCCAAAGGTTGCGTTTCATTGGCAGGACACTTAGTAGATGCAACAAGTCCACTAAAGAGACAGCTTACACTACACTCGTTCGTCCTCTGTTAGAATATTGCTGCGCAGTGTGGGATCCTTACCAGGTGGGATTGACGGAGGACATCGAAAGGGTGCAAAAAAGGGCAGCTCTTTTTGTATTATCACGTTATAGGGGAGAGACTGTGGCAGATATGATACACGAGTTGGGATGGAAGTCATTAAAGCATAGACGTTTTTCGTCGCGGCGAGACCTTTTTACGAAATTTCAGTCACCAACTTTGTCTTCCGAATGCGAAAATATTTTGTTGAGCCCAACCTACATAGGTAGGAATGATCATCAACATAAAATAAGAGAAATCAGAGATCGAACAGAAAGGTTTAGGTGTTCGTTTTTCCCGCTCGCTGTTCGGGAGTGGAATAATAGAGAGATAGTATGATTGTGGTTCGATGAACCCTCTGCCAAGCACTTAAATGTGAATTGCAGAGTAGTCATGTAGATGTAGATGTAGATGTGACGCTGAAAATTCAGCGATGTATTTTCGCCTGGCTTGTTAACCATTTGTAACTTTCAGAGAAGCGTCATGAATGGTGAAATCTGAGTAAAACATAAACATTTCTCTGGTTGCCATGTTAAAATTTGCTTCTTTTGCCAAAACACAATGGAGTTTACAGTGTCTCATCTCACTAACATGTTGTGCAGACACAATTGCAAGAGAATTGTGAACCAGTGCTTGTTAAGCTTATTAAATGAGGGACTGAGAAATAGTAAAATCAGTAGCTCATGAAAAAGCACATACTCCGTTCAGAAAACCGTATAATGTCTTCACATACGTTCTTCGAAAACCAAAAGGATTTCTCGTTTCACCAAATTACATTCTTTCACCGAAAAAATCTGTAGTTACTGGGATAACACGCTGGATGATGAAGTTTTACATAATAACGATATGATAAAATACTCACCTCTTTGCTTAGTATCATTTACCAAAATCACATTTCGATATTTGAAACCGTTGATGAAATACGAGGAATGTTGTGAATATTTCACTTTGACTTTCTCGGAAATGAGTGAGCTACATCAGATCAATTTTCTCAAGATTGGCGACAGACAGATAAATGGCTCAAATGGCTCTGAGCACTATGGGACTTAACAGCTGTGGTCATCAGTCCCCTAGAAATTAGAACTACTTAAACCTAACTAACCGAAGGACATCACACACATCCATGCCCGAGGCAGGATTCGAACCAGCGACCTTAGTAGTCGCGCGGTTCCGGACTGAGCGCCTAGAACCGCTAGACCACCGCGGCCGGCCGACAGGCAGATACTTCTACTCAAGTCTAAAGAAAATTTCAATTTGTTAGCTAAATTTCATATGCAATAACATATTATCTAACATACACCTTGCGCGAGCTACACTGTGTGGTCAGATGTATCCGGACACCTGGCTGAAAATGACTTACAAGTTCGTGGAGCCCTCCAACGGTACTGTTGGAATCAATATGGTGTTGGCCCACCCTTAACCTTGATGACAGCTTCCAATCTCGAAGGCATACGTTCAATCAGGTGCTTGAAGGTTTCTTGGGGAATGGCAGCCCATTCTTCACGGAGAGCTGCACTGGGGAGAGGTATCAATGTCGGTCGGTGATGCCAGGCATGACGTTGGCGTTCCAAAACATCCCAAAGGTGTTCCATAGGATTCAGATCAAGAATCTGTGCAGGCCATTCCATTACAGGAATGTTATTGTCGTCTAACCATTCCGCCACGGGCCGTGCATTATGAACAGGTGCTCGATCGTGTTGAAAGATGCAATCGCCATGCCCGAATTGCTCTTGCAACAATGGGAAACAAGAAGGTGCTTAAAACATCAATGTAGGCCTGTGCTGTGATAGTGCCACGCAAAAAAGCAAGGGGTGCAATGCCCATCCATGAAAAACACGATCACACCATGACACTACCGCCTCAGATTTTTACTGTTGGCACTGCTCACGCTTATAGGTGACGTTCACCGGGCATTCGCCACATTGTGTACCATGAGTCGTCACACCACACAACGTTTTTGCACTGTTCAATCGTCCAAAGTTTACGCTCTTTACACCAAGCGAGGCGTCGTTTGGCGTTTGCTGGCGTGACGTGTGGTTTATGAGCAGCCGCTCGACCATGAAATACAAGTTTTCTCACCTCCCTCATAACTGTCGTAGTACTTGCAGTGCTTCCTGATGCAGTTTGGAATTCCTGTGTGATGGTCTGGATAGATGTCTGCCTATTATACATTACGACCCTCTTCAAATGTCGGCGGTCTCTGTCAGTCAACAGACGAGGTCGGCCTGTACGCTTTTGTGCTGTACGTGTGCCTTCGCGTCTCCACTTCACTATCACATCGGAAACAGTGGCCCTAGGGATGTTTAGGAGTGTGGAAATCTCGCGTACACACGTGTGACACAAGTTGCATCTAATCACCTGACCACGTTAGAAGTCCGTGAGTTCCGCGGAGCGCCCCATTCTGCTCTCTCACGATGTGTAATGACTACTGAGGTCGCTAGTATGGAGTACCTGGAGTAGGTGGCAATATTACCCATTTAATATGAAAAACGTATTTTTTGGGGGTATCCGGATATTTTGATCGCATAGTGTTTATCCGAACTGAACTGTGTCTTCAGGAAAAAGTGAACAAGTATGTATACCTATAATGTCCTATTCTCGTGGCGCAATGGCCTCAACGTAGGACTAAATGTATGACTTTCCTTCTTAAGTTCCCAGGTATGTTTACTTCTTTGAAGAAGGGGAACAAGATTTTCCTATTTCTGAGAAATTTCGAAACGTATCATTGTTTGAGCTAAGAACTTACTCTTGCTTCTTAACATAGCTTTTTCTTTTAATTTTTCTAGTGAAATTTACCAGAGTAAACTACATGGTCATGGAGCGAAACGCTATAAACAGGTGATGGACAAAATAATGTGAACATCTGCCCAATTACAGAACTGAAGCGGTTGGATGCCGGATGTACTGCAGAGTTGTTGTTGTTGTTGTGGCTGCTGCGCTCGCCTGCCGGTGTGGCCGAGGGGTTCTAAGTTATAAGTTCTAGGGAACTGATGACCTCAAATGTCACGTCCCAAAGTGCTCAGAGCCATTTGAACCATTTGCTGCGCTCGTCATTACGAAGGCATTTGATGCAGCTGTCCACGCTATTGTATCATGTGAAAGCCTTTGCATCTCGATGTAACTACTGCAACCTATATCTGCCTGAAACAGCTTAAGTAGTCAAGCATTGGTGTGTCTCTGCAATTTTTAGTCTCCTTGGTTCCTTCCATTACCTAAACGAGTATTCCTCGATGTCTCAGAATGTTTCCCTTCAACCGAGCTCTTCTTTTAGTCAAGTTGGGCTAAAAAGCGAAAGTGGCATAAATAGACGTACATTTAGAGATACTTCTACATCTAAGGTGATTAATAACCGACATATTAATGTTTGAACTTTTCACTTTCGAATATCTGGGAATGTGTAGTACTAGAAGTTGTAAATAATTACATTATCTCCACCTTCAAAGGTCTTTGCAGAGCTCTTACAAATCGTATTCATGTTATGAAACCAAGGGTAAGTGGAATTTCGGTTTAATGGACTCTTAATGGACTCTTGGCTTAGCTGACCTCACCTTTCCTAATTTTTAAATTCTTCTCTCCGTCTCTTATGTACCTATTTGAAATCCAATTTTTCTGTTTTGGCAAAATGGTTTACTGGTGGGTTCAGTGTAGCCTCAAACACTACCCATCGATTCAAGGGCAGTGTTGTATTTCTTTGAGTTCAAATCAGTTTAAACTGTGAGTATTGCGTTTTTTTTTCTTTTCCCCCCTCTCGTTGGCTGGCGGATCTTCACCGGCTAGACATTTCCCACTCTTCGGCAGCTGACATACAAGGCCGTATGTGGTGCTACCACCTGTAGTTCACCGCCAGCCAGTCTGAACCATCCCGCAGAACAATAACTTTATAGCTTTATTGGCATTGTTTTGACAGTGCAGTGACACGTCGAATATTGAAACACAGAAGAAATAGGAGATTACGGGATCATCCCATGCGTATTGTCCACCATTTAGGAACATTTCTTTCCTTACTTGAAGCACAAAATTTTTTTTCTGAAAAAGGTTATTTGTATTACAGAATGCAGTATTTGCAGATACAGCACTGAAGAAACATTTCATAACGGGACAGATTCTTTTGGGAATATAATAGCAGAATAAAAATTGCGCATGATGGTAAGTAAGATGAATCATTGCACAACCACTGTTATGAAGCAAAGCACTGCACTGAACTCACCGCGTCTCATGTAATATACGGAAGCACATGTATTTTAAGTTTTACAGATATTTACCTTTGATGAAGGGCGTTTATTACACTTCTGAGACAGTTGTGGAAGTAATATCAAGTGTCATCATGTTGTTACGCGTTCAGCAGAGCTGATTTCTCCTTCTTGAGTTGCTGAAATTCTTTTTTTTTTCACAATCTCTTTTACCGTTTCCTTAATGATGTAGTACTAGGCAGTGGTTATGGTTCACCAACTGGAGCTAATGACGACCTCTCAGCGTGATATTCATCCTGTGACCCAATCAGATTGGAAACAAAAATTTGCGGGATATTACCATTTGGCTCACTGCTTCTGTTACTACTGACAATTAACTGTGTATAAGTCTAGGAATTAAAATATATTTTAATATACATTCATGTAGTAAAATCAAGAGTAAGTGGAATTACAATGACATGCACTTTTCCCTAGACCACTTGCCAAGTTTTTGTAAGTTCTTGTTATTCCATTTCGATTCCTGCGTTTTAACTGAAATAATGACAGGGTGTAAGCAAATATGGCTCTTTGGTTCCCTATTGCTACAGAGCAATGAAAATAGATGAAGGGTCCATGGGAAAAAGGGGGCAAGTCAGTTCTTCTTAATTTTTCAAGAAAAAAGATTTTAACACCACACCTTCTGTACCAAATGCAATTTTTAGCCAATCCTCTTGAAATTTGTGTTTAGTGTACCCTTACTTATAGTCGTTAGATACCTCTACAATGTTTTTGTGTAAACGTACTGTAGCAACCTAAAGAAAATATTATATCGAATAAATACAGTTTTTGAAGGGAAAAAGGGGTTAAGTCATTATAAAAGGGGCAATGTCAGTAAATATCACTAATTCGCTAACTTGGTTAAACCTAGTACAATTAGAACTAACTACCAGTATTATTTAAGATGTCATTAAAAAAGTAACAAATGAACGCGCAAAAATTTATTAGTTAGGAAAAACCATAAAAGTCATAAGAAATAAAATTATAGACTAGAATTAATTCTTTATAATCGGAACAAAACTTTGTAGGCCCAAATAATTTCTTTGTAAACTATGTTGATTCATTGTTTATTCACTTCCGCTCTGGATCTGCTTCTTAGCACTTATACTTGGTTTTGGAAAAACAGTGTTAGTTTGATGACACATTTTCTTTTTATGGTTTTGTCCTTTTTCCTGTTTTGGCAGCTGGGAAAAAACTGCCCAGCCTCTTCTCCACAAAACATCTTTAACCGTTGTAGGTCTGTATATTTGTCATAGCCCGCATCTCTTGGTCGTGCGGTAGCGTTCTCGCTTCCCACGCCCGGGTTCCCGGGTTCGATTCCCGGCGGGGTCAGGGATTTTCTCTGCCTCGTGATGACTGGGTGTTGTGTGATGTTCTTAGGTTAGTTAGGTTTAAATAGTTCTAAGTTCTAGGGGACTGATGACCATAGATTTTAAATCCCATAGTGGTCAGAGCTATTTGAACCATCTTCTGCCAGTGTTTGATTATAAATAGATTAGTTTTTGGATAGAGTCCGCCTTGAAGGACTAAAAAGATTTTTTCCTGCTTTATAGAAAGATAATAAAAACCCATTGATGATGCCGAAACTTCAACGAAACATGGTGGGGAAATAAAAAAAATTAACATTTTTCTCAAGACGGACCTTCTCCAAAATCGACTTTATTGGCATGTATAATTACAAACTTTGTATATAAAAGACAATGTCCTAGCTGACTGACCGACTGACTCATCATCGTCCAGCCCAAGCCACCAAGGACAGAAACTTGAAACTTTGAGTAGGTATGGATCTCATACTGTAGGCGTCATTTAAGAGCGAATTTTTCGAAATTCCAACTCCAGGGGGGTGAAACAGGGGATGAAGAGTTGTTTTGAACAATGTCGCTATTAAGGCAATTTTGAAGACAGCATTTTTGGAAATTTAACCCTATGACGGTGAAATAGTGGGTGAAAACGTTTTTTAAATCTATCCTTATTAAGGAACTACTAATATTTTTAAAGCTACATCTATGAACATTGCTGTTCGACCTCTCGGTTAAAAATAAAAACAAAATACGTGTTTCAGTGTGTTTGGAAACTGAACAAGGGAATAAGGTCGGTGATGGAATTTTTTGTGGAACTTTCTATTATGAAAGCATTTTTTAAGCTAAGTGTATGAAAATTTAAATTTGTCTTCTCAGTTATGAATAAAAAATACGTGTATCCATGTTTTTGGAAATACAACCCCTACAGGGGTGAAACATGGGTAAAATTTTTTATGGAAATATTTCATTGTACAAGCATTTCTGGAGCTAAATCCGTGAGAATTTGTATTTATATTCTCTGTTAGATGTCACAGTTTTTGGGAATTTAACACCTAAGGGTGAGAAGTACGAGGTGAAACATTTTATGAAAATATTTCATTGCGAAAGCATTTTTAAAGCTACAGCTTTGAAAATTAGTGTTTGGCTTCTGCGTTAGAGATGTTTCACAGTATTTGGAAATTCAACCCCTAAGGGGTGGAATAGGGTCAGATAGATCCACGGACTCATGATCGCCCAACCTAAATCACTAAGGATAGAAACTGGAAATTTGGAGAGGGTGTGGATGTTATACTGTAGGCATCGTTTACGAAGGGATTGTTCGAAATTCCACTGCCAAGGGGGGTGGGGGTGGAATAGGGGACGAAAGGATTTTTGAAAGCATGCCACTATTAAGGGAATTTTGAAGCTACAACTACGAAAACTAGTAGGGAGTTTCTCAGTCAGAAAATAAAAAATACTGTTTTCGGCGTTTTTGTACATTCAACCACAATGGCGGTAAAAAGATGAAAGCTTCTTTTGAAAATAAATAATGTCTTAAGAACTGCTAAAGGATTTTGAAGGCTACATCTACTGTATGACAATTGGAATTTGACTTTTCGATAAGAAATAGATAAATACATGTTTCCGTGTTTCTGGAAATTCTACCCCTAAAGGAGTGCAATAGAGGACGAAAAGTTTTAAGAAAATATTTCGCTACAATCAAAAAATTTAAAGTTAAATTTATGAAATTTGGTATTTCACTTCTCAGTTACATGTAAAGAAATATTTGTTTGGGGATGAAAGTTGCTAAGGAAATATCTCCACGAGAAAACAATAGGTGTGATTAATAAAATCTTTGTACTCTAGCTACAAGAATAACTTTTTGGTCAGAAGTACATTCGGAAAAGATCGTCCTCATATGGTCTTAAGTAGCGTGAAAAACATGGAAGGTGTTGCAAAAAAATTCTATTAAATAAAAACAAAAAAGTTTCTGCAGGCGGCACAGTCTACGCGGGAGAAGCGGCGGGCGCTCTGCTAGTACTTGTATAAGGGACAATGAAATGAAAACGAGACAGATGCAAAGTTTTCATTATTTCAAAAATAATACCCATTGCTGTTAACACATTGATCCCACCATTAATGAAATGGACTTGTAATACAATACAAAACTTCATACACATATAAAATTAAAGTCTTATTTAATCGTACGGCTAGGCCCCCCCATCGGGCAGGCCGTTCGCCTGATGCCGGTCTTTCAATTTGACGCCACTTCGGCGTACGCCCGGTTTTCTACTTCATAAGCCCATCGATCAGTTGCTATAGTGGCATCAAGTTTTATATATCGTCGACAGCTAAGGTCATTAGAGACAGCGATTTGCTCGGAATTTCTTGATTATTGTAGAGGAAAAAAACGGCGTCACCTTTTCAAGGAATCTTCCCGGTATTTGTCTAGAGTGAACTGGGAAGCAACGGAAAACCGAAATCTAGATGGCTGACTCTGGATTCCACCCATGTCTCCCGAATGCGAGGCTGGTGCATTAAGCACTGTGTCACACCGCTCACTGCTGTGGTAGAAATGACACACAGAATTTATAAGGTTTCATGAAAGCACAGAGCAGGAACTTTTGTGTTCCAATGTAGTAATTATTGATAGTAATGAATAAGAAATTCAGTTAAGCATGTTGTAACATTTTCAGGTCGCTAGGGTTGGCAATGGCGGGAAACCGCAAGAAGTATACCGACTTTTGCTGAAAAATAAAGCTGGTGATTCCAACTATAGCTTTTAGAAGTTTCCTTGGCACTTTTGCTCCCGTTTTCTGATCGATACTTGTCGGTAGAAGTCGTAAGACATCGTGCCATTTGTGTTCTGTTTGAGGTCTTTGTCAATCTTAGCAGTCAACTAAATAATTGTGTTACAACAGGATTAATTTAATTTCGTCTTCATTACTACAATAAACACCACATCTGAATATGGACGTATCTACAATGCGCTTTCACGAAACCATGTTACTTCCAAACCATACATGCTACGTCAGGAAACTGTAGTTAATCAGCTTTAGAGAAGCGTTTGTTTCGTCGTCATAAAACGTGCAATATCTGAAAATTTTCCAATTTGACGAAAAATTTCCTAGGAGATAATCTGTAGTGAATTAATGTATGTTCTAAAAAATTCAAAGAAAACTTAGAAAACCCTACTTGGTTAATGTAATTATGGTCATATATCAGTTTATGCAAATCGCGTGATTAATAACCATAGTTTTTTACTTTTCATTCAATGGTTTTTTACAGTATCGAAACTTGTTCTTTCATTTATCACCACAATAACTCTCTGGATTTTTTTGCTCCGCTTTGAGAACATATGCTTACTGTCGGGTCTTTTACTGACTACTGCTACATCTGGCAGTGATAATTGATTAGTTTGCCAGTGGAAGTCAGAGGGACGTCTGAATGTTTTATTTGTATTCAAAGTATTATGGAGGGGATATATCTGACACCGTGGAGAACAAACTCATAGAAACATTTATCGAGAGGATTAAGACAAAGGATGGTAAACAAGTTGCTTTGATGAACTGTATAGCTGTTGTTGTTCATGATAAGTCCAGGACATCTTACTAGAATGATCATTCTGCTAGAACGGGTACAGTGGAAAATGAGTCCTACATTTATCGATCGTCAGTTCAAAACATTTACGTTAAAACTAACTGTTCATTTTGTGGGGAAGAATCATCACAGGATTATATGTAACACGAGGTGAAACACCCGATTTTCTTGAACAAAAATGTTGATCCTGACATAAAAAAGACATTTTCAAAATCGATAGTGGAAATGGGGCCTGAACGGAATAATGAGTAGGGAACTCAAGTAAAATTTCTAGTTGGCCTCATTGAAGATCTTCTTATTGTAGATAAATGAAACATAGGTATACCAGTTGTAAATTGTCATAGCTGTGTTGGGGAAGTACCAGAGTTCCAAGCGCTACTAAAAAGCGCTGATGCTCAAATCGTTATAGTCACTGAAAGCTGACTAAAACCAGAGATAAATTCAGCCAAAATTTTTGCGAATTACCTAGCGCTGTTCCGAAAGGATAGGCTAAAAACAGTTGGTGGTGGCGTGTTTTTGCTGTTATAAGTAGTTTATCTTGTCGAGCAACTGAAGTAGATGATTCCTGTGAGTTAGTATAGGCATAGGTCATTCTGGCAACCGGAATGGCAACAATTTTGATGATACGATTACTGATAGGTTCGAAAGAAAACTCTAGTTTTATTCCAAACACGTACCCGACTCATACCTCGACTTTAATTTACTCTCGATATGTTGACGAAAATACACATTTAAATCCGGAAGTACGCTAAAACATCAGTCTAAATTGAGCTAAATGTATGCTCTGAAAATTATTTCGATCAGTTAGTTCATGAACCCACGTGAATAGTAAACGATTGTGAAAACACACTTGACCTCTTAGCAACAAATAATCCTGAGCTCATAATGAGCATCAAAACGGATACAGGATTAGTGACCATAGGGCTGCCGTAGCAAGACTGAATACTGTAATCCCCAAATCTTCCAAAAATAAATGAAAAATGTATCTATTCAAAAAAAGCAGAGAAAAATTCACTTGACGCCTTCCTGAGAGACATTCTCCTCTCGTTCCAAGTTAACAATGTAAGTGCAGACCAGATATGGCGTGAATTAAAAGAAATATTGAGAGATTTACACAAACTAAATTAACAAAGGACAGGGCTGATTCTCCTTGGTACACAAAAAGGGTACGAACACTGTTGCAGAAACAACGAAAAAGACATGCTAAATTTAAACGGACGCAAATTCTCCAAGACTCGCGACCTTTTTCAGAAGCTCGAGATTTAGTGCGGACTTCAATGCGAGATGCTTATAATAGTTTCCACAACGAAACTTTGTCTCGAAACGTGACAGAAAGTCCAAAGAGCTTCTTGTTGTATGTAAAATATGCTAGCGGGAAGTCACATCTATGCCTTCTTTGCGCGATAGCTATGGAAATACTATCGATTACTGTGCTGTTAAAACAAAGTTGCTAAACACAGCCGTCCGAAATTCCTTAACCAAAAAAGACGAAATAAATTTTCTAGATGTCAAATCAAAAACAGTTGACAACATGAGTAGCTTAGAAGTAGAGATTCTCAGAGTAGTGAATGAAGTCAAATCACTTTAAAAACTATATACCAGTTACGTTCCTTTCAGAGTACGATGATGCAATACCTCTGTACTTAACAAACATGTACAACCACTCGTTCGACGGCAGATCCTTACCCAAAGACTATAAAGCAGCACAGGTCACACCAATATTCAAGAAAGGCAGTAGGAGTAATCCACTAAATTACAGGCCCATATCATTAACGTCGATATGCAGTAGGATTTTGGAACACACTTAGTGTTCGAACATTATGCATTGCCTCTAAGAGAACAGTCTAGTGAGACACAGTCAACACGGAATAAAAAACATCGTTCCTGTGAAACCCAATTAGCTCTTTGCGCACACGGGGTGTTGAGTGCTAGTGACAAGGTATTTCAAAATGGATTCCGTATTTATAGACACTGTACCACACAAGCGGATTGTAGTGAAATTGCGTGCTTATGGAATATAGTCTCAGTTATGTGACTGGATTCGTGATTTCCTGTCAGAGAGATCCCAGTTGGTACTAACGGACGGAAGGTCATCGAGCAAAACAGAAGTTATTTCTCCCGTTCCCCAAGGTAGTAATACAGGCCCTCTGCCGTTCCTTATCTATATACTTGGTGTTACAAAAAGGTACTGCCAGACTATCAGGAAAAATTTCTCACACACAAATAAAGAAAAGATGTTATGTGGACATATGTCCGGAAACGCCTAATTTCCATGTTACAGCTCATTTTAGTTTCGTCAGTATGTACTGTACTTCCTCGATTCACCGCCAGTTGGCCCAATTGAAGGAAGGTTGGAAGCTCTTGTCTACGCAACCCCGGTACCAAATTTAGAGACTCTTCGTGCTCGTATTGTGGGCGGCTGTGATACAGTACGCAATTCTCCAGGGCTGCATCAGCGCATCAGGGATTCCATGCGACGGAGGGTGGATGCATGTAAGGGCAGCACGTTTTGTGTTATCGCTAAACAGGGGAGAGAGTGTCACTGAAACGATTCAGGATTTGTGGTGGACGTCATTAAAACAAAGGCGTTCATCGTTGCGGTGGAATCTCCTCACGAAATTTCAGTCACCAACTTACTCCTCCGAGTGCAAAGATATTTGTTGACGCCGATCTTTATATGGAGAGACGATCGTCATAAAAAATAAGGGAATTCAGATCTCGCACGGAAAGATACAGGTTTCATTTCTTCCTCGCGCTGTACGAGTTTGGAATAATAGAGTTTGGAATAATAGAGAATTATTGTGAAGGTGGTTCGATTAATCCTCTGCTAGGCACTTACATGTGATACGCAGAGCACCCATGTAAATGTAGATGTTGAAGGTAGGTACCATGGTAAATGTGCGCAAAGGTATTTCAAATGTGATGTTGCAATTCTCTGTAGCGCTAGACGACCGAAAGATGATGGGGTATCCGTCTCGGTGAAATTCATCTAGTAGAAAATGGTTATGAATGACAGTTCACCTCCTAAGACTATCTGAGAACTGTAATGGTTACATCCTAAATATGGAGAAGGTGCAAAGTCGGCTATTCCAAAAAAATCTATAAAAATAAACCAGCACAAGAAAACCTGCTGGATATTAGGTCACGAGTTTATGAGGTGGAGACATATTTTCTCGTGTTCATATTCTTGGATAAAGTTGAAAGTGTTGTCCAGAGAACGGAAGAGAGGGAGAATAAGAAATGAGATCGTTTACAACTACAGACGACAATGAATTGCCTTTCATATTCTATTATTTCAGCTGGAAGACAAATCTCCTTCATTTCTATTACACAACTAGGTTTCGAAAAAAAATTGGGTATAAAAACAAAGATCAAGAAATCTTTTATAAGTGCTTTCAGCTTTCGAATTAACCCTATTATGATATTCGACTGTTTCAAGTATCCACTATGCAAAAATTTGCAGAAACCTCCAAGACATCCAGTTTCTGTTCAATAATATGGACATCCATATTAACAAAATTAATGATATACATAATCAGTACCCATGCAAACAAGCTTTTTTCCTTTATTTAATGTTTTTGTTAATTTGATTGTTTCCAAAACTATTATCTTGAGGCATACGATTTCCGTTACACTGATAAATGGAAATATTTATTTGTCAGCTAGGTTTTTCGTCACTTTCTTAGAGCTTTCGAATACCCATCTTGATGCTCGACAACTTTTCTCTTATACAATGTTGCGTAAGATTGGTCAGTTCTCAGTTATGACACGCATCGTATAAAATTTCGAAAGTAAATGTATAAGGACGGAGAGACTAACATACTGCTCACATTGCCTGTCCCTCTCTCCCACATAACATTACTTAAAATAAACGTTTGAAAAATACTCACCACGGTAATAACAACATTTTCTGAAGTTTCCAGGAGACGCGATGGCTACAGCTGTTCTAATCCGCTGCAGTGAGAATGAATGTATTCTCACTGCGGCCAGCCTCAGCAGTTACTATAATTAGGGTAGCCCTTGCGCAGCAACAGCGCTAACTGATAAACTATTTTCCATGGAGGCACGCATTTGTTCCAGTATCTTCAGCTCGGTTTGATAATGCGGTAATACTGAATAAAGATTACATTGTTATCGACTTTGAGGTAAATTTAGCTTTGTCAATATTTCGGGAGGGCTCTGAACTCCCAAAACCTCTCTCTGGTTACGCCTACGAATCCTATTGTGGAACAAGACAGTAGTCGAAACTGAGCTGCAGAAGTTTCGCTGGGACACATTTACACACCGTCCATAAAGTCCCTATCTCTCCCCATTCGAGTTCCATATTTTTAGGGCCCTGGTTTGCTTTGGACGATGAAGTTCACACCTGGGTACAATTATGGTTCCGTGGGCAATTTTCCGACGGAGGCATTGAGCATCTTGGTAAATGTGGTAATAGTTATGGCGTTTACTTTGAAAATAAAAACAGTTTACTTTCTTTTCCCATCTGTCTCGTTCTCATATGACATCCCCTTATACATTTTCCCAGTTTTTGTGAAATGTGAAGGAACTTCTCCTTTCTTTAATAATAATAAAAGAAGTTGTGCATTGACACGCAGGGAGGTTTGAGAACATATTTCTACACAAGTCGCTTATCATTTCGCATCCTGCAAAGTACGGCTACAAATTCAGAAATGCAATGCTTGAGAGTTCTCAACTTAAAGAATTGATTCTATAAAACTTGTACTGATATTAAACTAAAACTAAGTACTTATGCATGTTGGGGAACTTCACACGTATTTCCCATACATAAACTAAAAATTCCCGTTCCTAGGCTTGTGTCGCTTTTCGTGCTAAAACATCAAAGCAAAACTTTCAAAAACATTGTCTTAATAACTTCTTCTAATTTCAATTTTGATTTTGTTACCACTGTTATAGAAGAAATAAGGAAATCTGTTATAAACGAAAATGTCGGAAGTTATCAGATTTAAGTCAAGGAAAAACACTGAATCATCCACATCCTGACCAACATTATAGATGCTATGACAATCTTAGATACTGTCAAATTGAAATCAACTGTTATACAAAATAGTTTATGGCACAATATCTAGAATTCAGGTAAATGGTAAACAAACTAAAAAGAAAATTTACAGATTTCTATGACGAGGTTGCTCTGTTAAAAGAGTCTAAGTTTATGTGCATAGATCCTACAGCACATTGTATCTGAGGTGATAAGAAACCACAAAAACTTAACATTCCATGGTAACAGTTTTAAAGAAGTCTGCTAAAACCAGAGTTTCGAGCTGGAATGCAAATCTAGAGGCCACACTGTTCGCCGGACCGAGACAAAGAGGAAACGCATGTTGAAATCAATGGACTCATTGCAAGTGTTCGTCAGTTTTGTATTCCTAATGTGGTTTCAAGTTCTTTATTTCTGTTGTAATTTTTTAACTGACATTTCAGCGGGAAAGTACAATGAAAGACTTCTGCATGCAATAGGTCGTCACGACTATTATCAAGTATGCAAAGTATCTCAATTGTGTGAAAATATTAACGAAAGTTCTTGGTTTGTTTTCCTGGTGGAGCGTATATTTTAATGATAATCGTTCCCACAATTATGCAAGCCGTTCCGCAACATTCGTAAATTTTTTATGTGCAGCACTGTTATACCTTTCCTCGCCATGTCAGTTTGTGCCAAGCAAGATCGTAAGAGATGGGAAAGAGCCACTGTGGTACAAAAACCGAGTTAGAAAACTGCTGCGGAAGCAAAGGGAACTTCACAGCAAACATAAACATAGCCAAAGCCTTGCAGACAAACAAAAATTACGCGAAGCGAAATGTGGTGTGAGGAGGGCTATGCGAGAGACTTTCAATGAATTCGAAAGTAAAGTTCTATCTACTGACTTGGCAGAAAATCCTAATAAATTTTGGTTCTATGTCAAAGCGGTAGGTGGATCAAAACAAAATGTCCAGACACTCTGTGACCAAAATGGTACTGAAACAGAGGATGACAGACTAAAGGCCGAAATACTAAATGTCTTCTTCCAAAGCTGTTTCACAGAGGAAGACTGCACTGTGCTTCCTTCCCTAGATTGTCGCACAGTTGACAAAATGGTAGATATTGAAATAGACGACAGAGGGATAGAGAAATAATTAAAATCGCTCAAAAGAAAAGGGCACAGGTCATCCCCGTTACCAAGAAGGGACGTCGAACAGATGTGCAGAACTATAGACCTATATCTCTAACGTCGATCAGTTGTAGAATTTTGGAACACGTATTATGTTCGAGTATAATGTCTTTCCTGGAGACTAGAAATTTACTCTGTAGGAATCAGCATGGGTTTCGAAAAAGACGGTCGTGTGAAACCCAGCTCGCGCTATTCGTCCACGAGACTCAGAGGGCCTTAGACACGGGTTCAAAGGTAGATGCCGTGTTTCTTTTCTTGACTTCCGCAAGGCGTTTGACACAGTTCCCCACAGTCGTTTAATGAACAAAGTAAGAGCATACGGACTATCAGATCAGTTGTGTGATTGGATTGAGGAGTTCCTAGATAACAGAACGCAGCATGTCATTCTCAATGTGAAACCTTCCCGTCTAATATTGGATGAACGTTTGCTTGCTGACTGAACGCTGCGTCTCTTAAAATCTTTTAACTGCTGCTCTGTCAAGACTACCTGCTGATTATTACGACGAAACATAAAATGTGTTGTCGCCGTGGCCCTCAGTCGTTACCTGAAATTATTAAGACTGATTCTTACCTTTAATTATTTATACTGGATCGCCATCTGACTGCTACAGCAAACTGTGGAATGAATATACTTACTTCTCTTTAACATAATTATAAGCTGCTGGTGGAGTTTCATAATACTTTGTGACTGGAATTCTTTAAGTTGAAGTTAATTTAGATTTGATAAAAGCTGAAGCTCAGTTTAGACTTTTCTTTTAAGATAACAATAAATTCCGCAATGCATTTACGTGAATGATTTTGGGATAGAAAATTCTTAATGCATTTAATCTGGTAGAAGTTAACTATATTCTGAGAACGATCTTGACAAACAATTACAAGGGGTATAGTTCTTTACAAAAATTCTTAAAAAATAGCGTTGCGCTACATACCTAATTTTCCATCAAAATTACATAACTATATTCTGAGAACGATCTTGACAAACAATTACAAGGGGCATAGTTCTTTACAAAAATTCTTAAAAACTAGCATTGCGCTACATATAGCGAGTGGCTGGCGAGCACACCGCTTCTTTCAAAGTGTTAATTCATACCTCGCTTACAGCGACCTCCTCTCATGTCTCGCTAGCTACGACTGCCTCGTCTCACATCTTACTCGCAACTGCTCGCTTCCAACGCTCAATGCTACAAAAGTGCGGTCTCGCCGCCAACAATGGTTTTTGGTGCAGACAATCCCTGCTACCATTACAGATGTATTACTGCGCGCTGTTTCCCGCTCTTTCTCAAAATGTATCTATGCGCGGTTTCCCGCTCTTTCTCAATAATACACAATGCAATTTAATTAACAAAACAATTTAAATAAGAAACAGTTCAGATAATTACATGCTAAAACAGTTTAAATACGCCTATTACATAAATACATATGCCGCTACTCGGCTTTCTTAAAATTTTACTACGTTGTTGAGTCATATGGACTCAACATAAGTATAAAATTTGATTATAGAAAATAGTTTGAACAAAGTGTATACACAAATGCTGTCATACGAAATGATTTGTCTATCTCTAATAAAGAGAATATGTAAATAGAAAGGGTTTTAGTAGGAATTGTACATCAAGTAAAATTTGGTTCCCTTAAATTTAACAACAAGAATAAGAGTAAATGTGAAAATCAATATACAGATCATATGAAGCAATTGAAAGTTTACATTATGAAACATTTAATTCAAATTGGCATCTCTTAGTACCACAATTAAGGAAGGTACAAAAGGAATTGGATAGCATGGTCAAAGCACTGGCAACTGTCTGTGAATGCACTCAAAAGTCTGTTCCTTTCCCTCACATAGCACAACACCAGGTTTCGCCATGAGGTTCCATCATCGCCTTGCTCCATAGTTTTAGTGTACCCAAACACTAAGTACGTCGTCGAATAGCCTGAGTTGCCGCAGCCACATCAGGATTAAGTTCCATCTCCAATGGTCCATTAAGGTTGGTGGTGTGCATCTTGGTATGCAAACACCTATTGTCGTACATCATACAGTGGTGTGTATCTAGGTATGCAGGCACCAATTGACATACATCGGGCTGTGGTGTGCATCTAGGTATGCAAACACCTCGTCGAGAACATCATTGGTTGAAGTCACGTGTTTCACAATTCACTGATTCTGTGCTCAATAACCATGGGGATGCACAGGAATTAAGGTACGGGTAAAATTGTTTTGGCAATGGGTTCACGGACATTGTTGGTACCATAATTTGACTACCAAATAATTTTCCCTATGACAAAATATGTTGTGTCGTAATTTGTAACAATATGTAGTTTTAATTTAAGAATTCTTCCAGAAAATTATTCCCATATATAAAAGACATAAAAGTTCCTACTTATTCAGTATTTGATAGTATACAGATTTGTTATAGACAAGTACATTATTACTTATTCTGTATTTACATATCTTAGTTTCTTACATCATTAATTATAAATTTTGTTGACAATGCATTTCTTGACTTACTGTCCTAAAATTTTATCTTCCATTCAGGGGTGTAGTCGTCAGTTATGAGTCGTCAAATGTCAGGTCATAATATACAATAAAATTACTGTCATAAAATTATTTAAAGTATTCTTTTGCAGCTGAAAATTAAGGTAAACATTATTCTGGTTAGACATTGTAATGTGTGGTCCCCATCCATAGTGTTGCAATGTGTCACATGCTAGCAAAATTATTTCTTAACATTATACATTTCTTATATACTAACATAACATACACATTCTTCTTCTGCATCTGTGTCAACTCTCTGCATAACCTGTTATAAACATTCAGCATTAATTAACGTCAGCGCACGGCATGACTTATTATAAAACATTCAGTATTAATTATCGTCAGTGCACGGCATGACTTCAATAAACATCTTCTGGTACTTCTCGTCCGCTCCTGGCATGACCTATAAAACACTTTATCATAATATTAACTGCTGCAAAATCACGTCAGCTCCCGGCATGACCTATAAAATTTCTGTAATGACAATTAGCGTCAGCTATCTGCGTGACCTAAAGATTCACATCCTTATTCTAACTAAAACTACGTTTCATTTTGATGACGTGTGACAACAATGCTGCATTCTGGAATAAAGAGTACATGTTAATGTTACCACTAAAATAATTGATTAATGAACGATCTATATTATCAGTTTAGCTATTGCAAAAATCGACATTTTCTTAAGTAATTATGTCACGTTATAAAAAAAATTTCTTTCATTTATGAGCTCTCAGTGCACAAATTCATACGTCGTGTCGTTGTCTGCATGTTCTCTTTAAGTTAGGAAATGTTTCTCGTGTTTTTATTTGTCTTGGCTGGCGTAGCATCATTAAGTACTGCTGTGTTCTTTAAGGTACGGTGAAATATTAGCGGCCCGCTGCGTGTCGCGGCTTTGTTTGTTACTGAAGCGCGCTGAAACTACCATTGTTGCATACTTACGTGTCACGCCGTCCTTTCGTCAGCTGAAATGCAAAAATTTAAGTCAAGAAATGTTTCACGTTGGATACATGATGATTCCCTAATGATTTCTTCTTACGTAGCGTTTCCACATGCACTACATTAGCGTGTGGAATATTACGAACTCTGTAAGGGCCTGCATACAGAAGTTCGAATTTACGGCATCTGTGCTTACCTTTGTTGGAAAGAAAATGAGTGTGAATCAGTACTTTGTCGCCAATCTCGTACTTCTGTAGTCGACTTACCTGCTTCTGTTGTTTCTTCCGCCGATCTGCAGCTCTTTTAGTGTTTGCTAATGCTGTGTCTATTATTTCACAATGTCGAAGCCTACGCGTCTTAGGAAAAGTAATTAGTTCGGTAATTTTGTTCGGTGGGTCTTTATTTGTCAGTATTACGGTTGGTGATAGCATCGTAGATTCATTGGGTATTGAATTTATCACTTCTTGAAACTGTAAAATATATTTATCCCATGTTGTATGTCTTTTATGACAATAAATTCTGCATAACTTCCCGATCTCTTTCATTATTCTTTCTGATGGGTTGGAAGAACTGTGATATCTTGATATGTAAATAGGTGTTATGTTCTTACTTTCTAACATTTTCTTCCATACGTCTGACCTAAACTGCGGACCGTTATCCGAAATAACCTTCTGTACACGTCCTACTACTGATAGAAAATCTCTTACAAACGCTCTTGATACTGTTCTTGCTGTTGCTTTCCTTAGTGGAGAAAATGTTACAAATTTGGATGTTAGTTCTACAGCTATAAAAATATAACTATAACCATTATTTGTTCTGGGGATTGGACCGAAAAGATCCACTGCTGCCATGTGTCTTAACTTAACCGGTATGATGGGATACAATGGTGGAATGTGTGACACTGTTGATGATTTAGCTTTTTGACATATCTTGCATGATGCTATTACTTTTCTTATGTGTTTTTCCATGTTATTAAAGTGGCAATTTTGTCGCAGAATCAGAAAGAATTTCCTCGCTCCGTAGTGTCCATAACTTAGATGTGTATACCATATCAGTTTATTTACGATCCCTTCCGGAATGCATAAAAGCCAATTATTACCGTCTCGGTATGATCGAATAAAGAGTATATTTTGATGTACAGTGTAATGAAGTCTGACTTTAGCGTTACTTCTGTCTTTCCAAAGCGTTACAATCTCTTTCAGTGTTTCATCTTTCTGCTGTTCTCTCTCTATATCCTGTAATGCTGCTGATATAAAGTTTTCGAAAGCTACTTGTTTAATATACATAATACTATGGTTGTTGTAGCAAAAGGTATTTTCTTTCTCCATGCGTTTATTGTGAATGGACCTCGACAATGCGTCGGCAACAGTATTCTGCGTGCCTGGAATGTGTATAATGGTAAAATCAAACTCTTGTAAGTATAATTTCCAGCGGCTTAATCTATCGTGCGTAAGTTTTGCTGACAATAAAAACTGGATTGCTCGGTGATCGGTATATATTGTTGTATGTCGGCCATATAG
This sequence comes from Schistocerca gregaria, assembly GCF_023897955.1. Classification (NCBI taxonomy): domain Eukaryota; kingdom Metazoa; phylum Arthropoda; class Insecta; order Orthoptera; family Acrididae; genus Schistocerca; species Schistocerca gregaria. Next base: position 438,019,206 of record NC_064931.1, on the reverse strand, counting down.
AAAATGACGGAATCGCTTAAAAGCGTAAATTACACATAGTGTCTCTAATTCTGTTACAGAATAATTGCGCTCTGCTGGAGAAAGTATTCTGCTTGCAAAAGCAATGTGTATCACGACTGTCTTATCTTCTTCCTTTATTTCTTGGAAAATATGTACTCCTAGTGCTGTGGTTGAACTATCTGTTGCAACGGAAAAGTTTTGTGTTGGGTCACGGTGTGATAACAAAGGTGCTTTTAATAATGCTTCTTTCAAGTTCTCGAATTCAGCTTCAACGTCTTCATTCCATGACCAAAGTGTGTTTTTACTTTTTGAAAGAAGCGGTGTGCTCGCCAGCCACTCGCTATATGTAGCGCAATGCTAGTTTTTTAGAATTTTTGTAAAGAACTATACCCCTTGTAATTGTTTGTCAAGATCGTTCTCAGAATATAGTTAACTTCTACCAGATTAAATGCATTAAGAATTTTCTATCCCAAAATCATTCACGTAAATGCTTTACGGAATTTATTGTTATCTTAAAAGAAAGGTCTAAACTGAGCTTCAGCTTTTATCAAATCTAAATTAACTTCAACTTAAAGAATTCCAGTCACAAAGTATTATGAAACTCCACCAGCAGCTTATAATTATGTTAAAGAGAAGTAAGTATATTCATTCCACAGTTTGCTGTAGCAGTCAGATGGCGATCCAGTATAAATAATTAAAGGTAAGAATCAGTCTTAATAATTTCAGGTAACGACTGAGGGCCACGGCGACAACACATTTTATGTTTCGTCGTAATAATCAGCAGGTAGTCTTGACAGAGCAGCAGTTAAAAGATTTTAAGAGACGCAGCGTTCAGTCAGCAAGCAAACGTTCATCCAATATTAGACGGGAAGGTTTCAAATGGAGAGAAGTCTTCCGAAGTAAGAGTGATTTCAGGTGTGCCGCAGGGGAGTGTCATAGGACCGTTGCTATTCACAATATACATAAATGACCTGGTGGATGACATCGGGAGTTCACTGAGGCTTTTTGCAGATGATGCTGTGGTGTATCGAGAGGTTGCAACAACGGAAAATTGTACTGAAATGCAGGAGGATCTGCAGCGAATTGATGCATGGTGCACGGAATGGCAATTGAATCTCAATGAAGACAAGTGTAATGTCATGCGAATACATAGAAAGATAGGTCCCTTATCATTTAGCTACAAAATAGCAGGACAGCAACTGGAAGCTGTTAATTCCATAAATTATCTAGGAGTACGCTTGAGGAGTGATTTAAAATGGAATGGTCATATAAAGTTGATCGTCGGTAAAGCAGATGCCAGACTGAGATTAATTGGAAGAATCCTAAGGAAATGCAATCCGACAACAAAGGTTACAGTACGCTTGTTCGACCACTGTTTAAATACTGCTCAGCAGTGTGGGATCCGTACCAGATATGGTTGATAGAAGAGATAGAGAAGATCCAACGCGCTTCGTTACAGGATCATTTAGTAATCGCGAAAGCGTTACGGAGATGATAGATAAACTCCAGTGGAAGACTCTGCAGGAGAGACGCTCAGTGGCTCGGTACGGGCTTTTGTTAAAGTTTCGAGAACATACCTTCACCGATGATTCAAGCAGTATATTGCTCCCTCCTACGTATATCTCGCGAAGAGACCATGAGGATAAAATCGGAGAGATTAGAGCCCACACAGAAGCATACCGACAATCCTTCTTTCCACGTACAATACGAGACTGGAATAGAAGGGAGAACCGATAGAGGTACTCAGTGTACCCTCCGCCACACACCGTCAGGTGGCTTGCGGAGTATGGATGTAGATGTAGATGTAGATGTATTGTTGGTGAATACATTTCGGAAGTTGTTTCATAATTCATATCTGAATACTTTGTCGATACTTCCAGATGTCACCTCTTTGCGGCGAATCTATATCCACCTCCACAGTGGATAAATGTCTTTTCAACAGTTTATATACGCTTCCGCTTTCTATGCACTAATGTTTATCGCTATGATAAAGAATTTTTTACCAGAGCGGGGAATATTGTTTACCATTAGGGCTTCGGAATTTACTTCAGTTAGACTTTTTTCGTTGCTATTTTCCCTCTTTTTAAACCTTTTTATACTTCTGCTCTACTGTAAATATGATTTATCTAAATTAATTGTGAGATCTGACATGGATGTAGGTATATGATAATACAAGCAAAAATTTCCAGCAAACATGTATCTTCAAACAAAACTAATACTGTCCTATTTAGTGCAAATGGTATTGAAATGTAAACTTTCAGGTTAATTTCCCATTTAAGTGGCTCGTACTTCGCCTATATTCCATGGTTGGGAATGTGAAAAATGTATGATGGGACACAGACACATCATGGTGCTGACTATATCAAATGCGTTAATATGCTCCGAGATGAATATGTTGACCAGGGTCTGTACACTGGACTGTAACATAATCTAAACTCAATCCTCTGGTTTTTTCTGTCTTTGGTCGTTTTATAAGTGAAGTGTATAGCACCCCTATTGATAGAGAGCTAAAGAAGCGAAGTTCACGTTCTTGTTAAGAGAGACGAAGTGATACTGGGATATTTGAAAGACTTCGTGATTCACTGCAGAGACGAGACGTGCATTAGCGCATGCAAATGCGAGTACAACACGTGGTAAACGTCCTTTAAGAGGTATGTAAGTGTGCTGAGGTAGTGTAGTAGATCATATTGATGGAAGCTATAGGTGAAATTTTACACGGAGGCAAAATCTAAAACATTGCATTTCAAATACATTTGACCTTCATAGGAAAATATTTCATAAGTCAATGGTGGCTTGTAACACACACACACGCGCGCGCACACACACACACACACACACACACACACACACACACAAACACACAGATATTTACCTCGTAAACGGCTCATTTGAGTAACCGTGTTTCCTGTAACATTCTCGTATATATTATCGTTAGTAGGGAGAATTACTACTTAGCCCATTTTGACCAACAAAGAGCCCTCGTGCCAGCACAAGCATGACTCAGTATCATACACATGATGTCACACATGTGTGTAGCCTAGATGTAGGGGTAAGATGCTCTGACATCAGTAACCAGAAACACTGTTTTGTCAGTAGAAATTCTGCCTTGTGAGTAAGTTCCATCTCTCTCACAGGTACAAATACACACTTCGTTTTCATTATCATAGCCTAGTAATTTTACTGGCCACTGAAACAAAACAGCCAAACCTCATCTTGTTGTCTGTGCCTCCCAGTTGTTCGCAAGAATATTGCTATCTTTATATCGCACTTGGTGCAAGGCTCAATGAGCGATAAAATTAGATGTTTACACGTCTGAAATATCTGTATTATTTCAGAACAAAATTCAGTTTCCGTTACAAATAAAAATATATTTGCAAGTGACAACGAAATTTCATTCTGAAATATTGATTATCGTTGCTGTAAATTATAGCAAAGAATAAAACAATATATCTGTATTATTTATCAAAATACACGTGACATTACTGCTAATCGAAGTTGTAGGTTAAAAAGCACTTGTCATTGAGCTAAGTTTGAGCATTCTAAAATTTTGATTAAGGTGCAATGAATTCTCGAATCAAATATTTCCGTAACTACATTTGTTGTATTGTTGTTCTATCATTGTGTAAAACGTATGTTTGTAAAAATAACATACTTGTCAAATGTCAGAATGTTAGTCCCACAGTCTGTCAAAATTATGTAAGGTTCGTTAGAAATATAATCTTTCCACATTCAAAATGTCCTTCAAAAAAATCTAAGCTTCATCAGCAAAACTCAGTGTTTATGCCAATGTTGTTTCTATGTCGAAAATGTAAAAGATGTAATTTACATGTCTGTCACTTAAATGCCTGTCTTATTTATTAAAAATACGTGAGCTTCGTGTCACAGTTTACTTCCACATGTAAAATGACTGTGTTATTCTTCTGTAAAACACATGTTTGCTAATATTATGTCTCAGCAACTGGAACAGTGCAGTTATCATGTAACATATACTTGAAGCCACAACTTGAATGTACTTTGAAATTAAGTGCAATAATTGTACACAGGTCTTTTTTTTTTCTTTGGCCTTTATCCATTAATTACATAGGGCTATGAGTTAACGAGCATTTCACTCTCATTTAAGTATATGGCCGAAAGAGTCAGTCTTCAGGAATTGTGAAACGACGTCCAGGACCGGATGCCACAAAGGGAGCCTATTCACCACTAGATGGGGAAATTCACAGGCGTCTATTGTCTATTGAGGCCTAAGCGCTGTAGTGTGTGAGTGAGACAGACGAGAACCTACGTCACAGGGAAACCCAGTAGAAGGCTTTGTGGCCAAGGAAACGTAGCAGTGTTAAATATGGCGGACCTAAGAATCGGATCTCTGTGCCGGCACGTTCACAGGAGCTCAGTCCGTCAGTTCACCTGATGATGGCGACATGTTTGATCGCCAAAATATTGTGCCCGTTGGACACTATAGACCGGCAGTACACCCGTGGATGTTTTGATTTATGAAAACTATTTAATTCTGTACTAGTGCAGGGAATTCAGCCACGGTTGTTTTAATCTACCATCTGTCATAAACTTTCATGGTGATCCCAATAAAACTTTTATATTTATCATATGTATAATAGTTTAGAATTTACTGCTAAAGCGAAATTAACAAGTTTAGTAACAAAAACCTTAATGTTAAAGTCTGAACGCTTTGGCCGATCTTAATGATCGCCATTTCATGTAGAAGCGCAACATTAAAATGACAAAAGTTGTAAATATCAACTCTGTAACTTTATTTGTCTAAATGATATAGGAAATTTAAGTTATCAGTAATGGCAGGTAAGCATCAGATCATCATTTCCTCCACACAAAACACATTGAACGATGATAGCATGACACATTATTGAATCATTAGGTAACAGAATATTTGTTGTAAAGTTTAGAGCGTAATAGTTCCTTTTGTTCTTTATTTACTTATCATAAAGCACATTAGTGCGAGGCTACTGGATGTGATCGTCAAAGTTAAGAAAGAAATTGTATTGAATTTATGTAAAAGAATTTAACGTTTATTATGTTATGAATATTATTGTCACTTTATTTAAAAAGTGAAAGTGGCCAAGCTTTGATTATTTAAATAAGTTAAAATGTAAAGTAACAAGGCCAACAGGAACGGGAAACAACTCTTGGATTTCTGTGCCAGTATGGGCTTAGTAATCACAAAATTCTTTTTTAAACATAAGAACATTCACCGGTATATTTGAGAAGGCAGGGGAACCAGATCTGTCATTGACTATATAATAACAGATCAGGAATTCAGGAAGGCTGTGAGGGACACACGTGTATTCAGGGGATTCTTTGATGACACTGATCATTATTTAATCTGCAGCGAAATTGGTATTGTGAGGCCGAAAGTGCAGGACGTCAGGTCCATATGTAGGAGGATAAGAGTGGAGAAACTTCAGGATAAGGAAATCAGGCACAAGTACATAACAATGATCTTAGAAAGGTACCAGTTAGTTGAATGTAGTCAATTACAGTCATTGGAAAAGGAATGGACAAGGTACAGGGACACAATACTAGAAGTGGCTAAAGAATGTCTTGGAACAGTAGCGTGTAAAGGTAGGATGAAGCAAACAGCTTGGTGGAATGACACAGTCAAGGCAGCCTGTAAAAGGAAAAAGAAGGCATATAAAAAATGGCTACATACTAGAACTCAGGTAGACAGAGAAAGTTTTGTTGAAGAAAGAAACAAAGCCAAACAGATAATTACAGCATCCAAGAAGAAATCTTGGGAAGACTTTGGAAACAGGTTGGAGACTTTGGGTCAAGCTGCTGGAAAACCATTTTGGATTGTAATTAGCAGTCTTCGAACGGGAGGTAAGAAGGAAATGACAAGGATTGTGGACAGGTCAGGAAAACTGATTGTGAATCCTGTGGATTCCTTGGGCAGATGGAGGGAATATTTTGAAGAGTTGCTCAATGTAGGTGAAAATACGATCAGTAATGTTTCAGATTTCGATGTACAATGGGATAGGAATGAGGATGGAAATAGGATCACATTTGAGGAAGTGATGAAAATGGTCAATAGATTGCAGTGCAATAAAGCAGCTGGGGTGGATGAAATTAAGCCTGAACTCATCAAATACAGTGGAATGTCGGGTATTAAATGGCTACACAGGATAAATGAAATGGCCTGGGTGTCGGGACAGGTTCCATCAGACTGGACATGCAGTAATCACACCAATCTTTAAACATGGAAACAGAAAAGATTGTAACAACTACAGAGGTATCTCTTTAATCAGCATTGTGGGTAAAATTTTCTCACGTATTGTTGAAAGGAAAGTGCGAGTATTAGTTGAGGACCAATTGGATGAAAATCAGTGTGGGTTTAGGCCTCTTAGAGGTTGTCAGTACCAGATCTTTAGCTTACGGCAAATAATGGAGAAGTGTTATGAATGGAACAGGGAATTGTATCTATGCTTTATAGATCTAGAAAAGGCATGTGAGCGGGTTCCTAGGAGGAAGTTATTATCTGTTCTACGAGATTATGGAATAGGAGGCAAACTTTTGCAAGCAATTAAAGGTCTTTACATGGATAGTCAGGCAGCAGTTAGAGTTGACGGTAAATTGAGTTCATGGTTTAGAGTAGTTTCAGGGGTAAGACAAGGCTGCAACCTGTCTCCACTGTTGGTCATATTATATATGGATCATATGTTGAAAACAATAGACTGGTTGGGTTAGTTTAAGATAGGTGAACACAAAATAAGCAGTCTTGCATATGCGGATGACTTAGTTGTGATGGCAGATTCGATTGAAAGTTTGCAAAGTAGTATTTCAGAGCTAGATCAGAAATGTAAGGACTATGGTATGAAGATTAGCATCTCCAAAACGAAAGTAATATCAGTGGGAAAGAAATGTAAACGGATTGAGTGCCAAATAGGAGGAACAAAGTTAGAATAGGTGGACAGTTTCAAGTACTTAGGATGCATATTCTCACAGGATGGAAACATAGTGAAAGAACTGGAAGCGAGGTGTAGCAAAGCTAATGCAGTGAGTGCTCAGCTACGATCTACTCTCTTCTGCAAGAAGGAAGTTACTACCAAGACTAAGTTATCTGTCCACCGTTCAATCTTTCGACCAACTTTGTTGTATGGGAGCGAAAGCTGGGTGGATTCAGGGTACCTTATCAATAAGGTTGAAGTTACGGATATGAAAGTAGCTAGGATGATTGCAGGTACTAGTAGATGGGAAAAATGGCAGGAGGGTATCCACAATGAGAAAATCAAACAAAAACAGGAAATGAACTCTATAGATGTAGCTGTCAGGGCGAATAGGCTTAGATGGTGGGGTCATGTCACACGCATGAGAGAAGCAAGGTTACCCAAGAGACTCATGGGTTCAGCAGTAGAGGGTAGGAGGAGTCGGGGCAGACCAAGGAGAAGGTACCTGGATTCGGTTAAGAATGATTTTGAAGTAATAGGCTTAACATTAGAAGAGGCACCAATGTTAGCACTGAATAGGGAATCATGGAGGAATTTTATAAGGGGGACTATGCTCCAGACTTAACGCTGAAAGGCATAACCAGTCTTAAATTATGATGATGATGTAAAGTAATGTAGAATAAGCTGTAGTCTATCAGATGGATGGCTTCAGAAAATGGACCTTCGCTACTTAGTTGAGCAAAGATGTTCGACGCGCTGGAAAAGCAGTCGGAGAAGGGCAGAGAGGGACTGTTCCGGTTGAAACACCAAAGGGAACATTTCAGCTGGAGACACCAAAGGGTTGAGACGCGAAAGTGGACAGTAGATTTTTAGGCAGCTATGAAGTGAAACGAATTGGAAAATTTCGCGTTGTGTGGTATCGCGGGAAAATCTATGAGCGGTGAGCAGCAGCGCGCCTGGCGTGAACTCTGCCTTTTCGCGTAGTTAACTGGGTGGAATAGTGGACTTGTTATTTGCGATGAGACTGTGAATGATCGAACTCTGTCAAATGAATATGCGCTCGAGTGTAATAGTAATTCTAATTACGTCCACTTCCGCTGTTAGTTTGCTTTCTGAATAAACATTATTCTAACTAAATCTCAACTGTGTGGCCTACATCATTTATGGGTCGTTTAGTTCCTGATATCAATATTACTATTATTGTACCTCATATTAACTTTGTATTTCGCAAACTTGCCATACGCCAGAAAATTTAACGAAAGGGTCACAAGTGTCTAATTTAGGGAGTGTAATGCGACACGTGAGGTTCAACCCCTAGACGAGTTTGAGCCACGACATTTTGGCAAAGAGAAACAGCATGTGAGCCCGGGTATCTTTGGGATGTTATCTCGCAGGACTCACATGGTTTTTATCAGATGTGGCATTGTTAACGTTAGAGGATGGCCGGATCTTGTACCTTGCCCTAACCATTTACCCTCTGGGTGTGAATTTGTGTACTCCAGTCGTCTGAGTGTAGTGTTATCCATGCGAAAGTATGCAAAATTTTCCGAATGGTTGCCAGTCATGTGACTAACGTGCAAAATGGGTACCAGCCCGGTATTCACCCTGTGGGACAGCGCCCATAAACCATATCAAGACTGACTGGCAGACCATCCCTCAGTGTTAATGTGCTGGGCGGATTCGATGCAGGATTGGATTAGATTGGACTGTTTGGGCGGAGGAGACCAGACAGCGAGGTCATCGCTCTGATCGGATTAGGGAAGGACGGGGAGGGAAGTGGGCCGTGCCCTTTCAAAGGAACCATCCCGGCATCTCCCTAGAGCGATTTGGGGAAATCACGGAAAACCTAAATCAAAATGGCCGGACGCGGGATTGAACCGTCGTCTTACTGAATGCGAGTGCATTTCGATCCAGGGTCGGAGTGCTTGCACAAATGCCAGAAGCAGCACGCCAACATTTATAACTGTCTTAGTGAGTCATGTGTAAAAAACTCACGTTGTCTGTAATAATATGTAAGCTATAGGAAGAGAGTAAGTATATAATATCTCCACGTGCTGCCTACACCATGACTGTGGACTCTCGAATTAAGTGCCACAATCCTGTTTCAAAGTCTAGATTGTTGTATATTGGTAAATAACACATGTGACAGTACTAACATGCTGCAGTAATAGTTGAAACTTCAACTTAGGCCTAAATGAGACTGTTACGTTAAAAAACTAACCCAGCACTCGCAGGGAGAGGGAGATAAGGTAATGCAGCAAGAAAAATATAATTAACATCGTTGACTGACGCTTATGGCTCTTTAATTATTTTTTAAATTGGCCATGCTCCTGGCAGCATGTTTATCCACCATCATTTTCCGGCACTTTAATACAACAAAACATATTAAAAATGATGTTTTCTGATGAAATCCTTAATGTCATCTATCACTTACACTGTATTTCTTTATAATATACAAGTGTAACTTTGTAATGCACCAAACATGATATTTAAACACAACATGGACTACTTGCTGCAATTTCGTGTGATGATGAAGATGTATAGGGCTATTTGTTACGTATGTCTATAAAATGCATCATTGATCATCAGCTGCTTTTACTTTAAACCAAAATATCAACGCATTTCAGTCATGAATAATCTTCATGGATAAGGGTTAAAAGAGGTTTAGGCCACAGTATTACATTTGTCATTACTTCAATAACGTGTAGAGCATGTCATGAATATCAATATACGACACAGAACTTTCAGAAGAAAACATACTAAGTGTACACACAGCAGTTCTGAAAGAAGATCAGTCCCAGTTAACTTGTGAGCTATATCGTTTGTTCCAACATGTGAGAAATGTGTATTTTTAATGTTATATAACAATCAATTTCTGACAGTAATGTCATATGTGATTTATAATCAAAACGTTTCCATATTCTGATACATAATTTTATTCTCATGCAGAGGTTGATTTTTCATTCGCGATCTGAGATCTGCAGTTATAGTTGCATTATAATAAGCAACCTGTGTGTTTTTTCGTACTCAAAGCCTTACATATTCTGATAAATAACTTTTTGTTCAAAGATCACGTGCTTGAGAGATCTAATTTTTCTCCCTGACGTATTGTAATTTGCACAATAAAAAGTTATACATGCTTATTTCATGAATAGGCAGTTTGAGTGATACAGTACATTAAAGATCTCATCAAAATGCACCATTTAGTATAGTTTGCCTTTCTTAAGTGTCAGTATACGTAACATCAGTGGATAAATATGTTCCCACAGATACGTGCAAAATCGGAAGTAATACAAAAAAGATTTGTTAGTCAGTCACCAAGGATAATTATATTTTTCATCATGCCTTATCTTCTTCCCCATAAACTGGTGTTTGGTCAGTTTGTATAGTAACATAGTGTCGTATAGGCATAAGATGAAGTGGTAACTGTTAGTACAGCACATTAGTTTAACTACATGTGTTTTGCAACATTATAAAACAATTTAAACTTGGAAATGGCATTGTGGCACTTAATTTGAGAGCCTACAGTCATGTTTTAGACATCAAGTGTAAGATATATTATAATTGCGCTTTACCAGTAGCTGACACGTTACTATAGGTGACATGAGTTTTGAGGTTATAAAACTATAAAACAAGTAATTTAAATGTAAAAATAGTATTTTTACACACAGTTTGAGTGTCTGTAGTCATGGTTTTGGTATCAACTGTAAGTTACACAAGAACACATTCTTCCAGTAGCTGACACACTATTTCAGCTAACATACACTCCTGGAAATGGAAAAAAGATCACATTGACACCGGTGTGTCAGACCCACCATACTTGCTCCGGACACTGCGAGAGGGCTGTACAAGCAATGATCACACGCACGGCACAGCGGACACACCAGGAACCGCGGTGTTGGCCGTCGAATGGCGCTAGCTGCGCAGCATTTGTGCACCGCCGCCGTCAGTGTCAGCCAGTTTGCCGTGGCATACGGAGCTCCATCGCAGTCTTTAACACTGGTAGCAAGCCGCGACAGCGTGGACGTGAACCGTATGTGCAGTTGACTGACTTTGAGCGAGGGCGTATAGTGGGCACGCGGGAGGCCTGGTGGACGTACCCCCGAATTGCTCAACACGTGGGGCGTGAGGTATCCACAGTACATCGATGTCGCCAGAGGTCGCCAGAAGGTGCACGTGCCCGTCGACCTGGGACCGGACTGCAGCGACGCACGGATGCACACCAAGACCGTAGGATCCCACGCAGTGCCGTAGGGGACCGCACCGCCACTTCCCAGCGAATTAGGGACACTGTTGCTCCTGGGGTATCGGCGAGGACCATTCGCAACCGTCTCCATGAAGCTGGGCTACGGTCCAGCACACCGTTAGGCCGTCTTCCGCTCACGCCCCAACATCGTGCAGCCCGCCTCCAGTGGTGTCGCGACAGGCGTGAATGGAGGGACGAATGGAGACGTGTCGTCTTCAGTGATGAGAGTCGCTTCTGCCTTGGTGCCAATGATGGTCGTATGCGTGTTTGGCGCCGTGCAGGTGAGCGCCACAATCAGGACTGCATACGACCGAGGCACACACGGCCAACACCCGGCATCATGGTGTGGGGAGCGATCTCCTACACTGGCCGTACACCTCTGGTGATCGTCGAGGGGACACTGAATAGTGCACGGTACATTCAAACCGTCATCGAACCCATCGTTCTACCATTCCTAGACCGGCAAGGGAGCTTGCTGTTCCAACAGGACAATGCACGTCCGCATGTATCCCGTGCCACCCAACGTGCTCTAGAAGGTGTAAGTCAACTACCCTGGCCAGCAAGATCTCCGGATCTGTCTCCCATTGAGCATGTTTGGGACTGGATGAAGCGTCGTCTCACGCGGTCTGCATGTCCAGCACGAACGCTGGTCCAACTGAGGCGCCAGGTGGAAATGGCATGGCAAGCCGTTCCACAGGACTACATCCAGCATCTCTACGATCGTCTTCATGGGAGAATAGCAGCATTGCTGCGAAAGGTGGATATACACTGTACTAGTGCCGACATTGTGCATTCTCTGTTGCCTGTGTCTATGTGCCTGTGGTTCTGTCAGTGTGATCATGTGATTTATCTGACCCCAGGAATGTTTCCATAAAGATTCCCCTTCCTGGGACAATGAATTCAAGGTGTTCTTATTTCAATTTCCAGGAGTGTATGTTTCATAGGACAGTAATACAGACGTGTTACGTGTAGAAAAAAATTGACATGAATCTTACATATTTTTAGGAAATAAAATTGGACACCTAAGTACTGTTAGTTACAGCATTTACATATTTTTACATGGAAATAACATTTGCATAACACTGATCGTTGCTGATTGAGCTTACAGATCTTTGACAGATATTTTAAATGAGAAATTAACAGAGTGAAGCTTGAGAGGCATATAATTTTATGAAATGTGTTTTGTACAGTTATAGGAGAATAATACGCACAATTTAGACGCTGAAATATTTTATCTGAGGCTCCACTGTGACTCACGCGAAGTGTGATACAGTGATCTACCTAATCTCTTTGACAAGTGCTGCTCCATCTTTAGTTTCGATCAGCAGGGGGCTCACTTGTATTTTGAGAATAACACAGATACTTAAGATGTGGAAATATTTAATTTTAGCGTCCATTGAGCCTTACACCAAGTGTGGTACGAAGATCGAAGTGTGTTTGTTGACAAGTTGAAGGTACAGATAACAAGGTGGGTATTTGATGTTTAGATTTGATTGCAGATAACATAATGGGCTTTAATAGCCTCTTTCGTTTCAGTGGCTTATAAAATTATTGGATTGTGATTAAAAGAGAAAAGTGTTCCAGCGAGAGAATTGGAGTTACCTGACGAGGCAGAATTTTGGCTTTCGAAATAATGTATCAGGTTACAGCTGACACAGCTTTCACCTCTTTATGTAGGCAGCAGGTGCATATGACATCGTGGAAATGGTACTGTGCTGCATGTGTGCCGGAATAAGGATTCAAGATCGGTCAAAGTCAGCTAAGAAGTACATTGTTATATTACTATCACATAATTTTATCAATGTCATTTGTGCCCATTAATTACGAGATGCCCTGCATACCTCATATGCAGATACGTGATTTGATTTGTCGTGTCACCTTGTTTATGCAGTTTGTATTTATTCAGTTCTGTACCACTGTCTGTGGTAGTTGTTCTCCCCTGCGTAATGTGTGTCGCCATTTGCAGTTCTGCTACCGTGGCTGTCTTATGGTCTTTACCAGTGGTTTGTATTGCCTCATATGACTCCTTGCCTACTTTATCCTGAAGACAACGTAGTGTTTTTGTTTAATGGTACTAGGCCTCCACTTCATTTTGTGCTGCACTTTCTGTAGGATGCCACTCTTTTGTATTTCTATATTTAAGAATCTACATCTACATCTATATCCATACTCCGCAAGCCACCTGACGGTGTGCGGCGGAGGGTACACTGAGTACCTCTATCGGTTCTCCCTTCTATTCCTGTCTCGTATTGTTCGTGGAAAGAAGGATTGTCGGTATGCTTCTGTGAGGACTCTAATCAATATACTGCTTGACTCTTCGGTGAAGGTATGTTCTCGAAACTTTAACAAAAGCCCGTACCGAGCTACTGAGCGTCTCTCCTGCAGAGCCTTCCACTGGAGTTTATCTATCATCTCCGTAACCCTTACGCGATTACTAAATGATCCTGTAACGAAGCGCGTTACTCTCCGTAGGATCTTCTCTATCTCTTCTATCAACCCTATCTGGTACGGATCCCACACTGCTGAGCAGTATTCAAGCAGTGGGCGAAAAAGCGTACTGTAACCTACTTCCTTTGTTTTCGGATTGCATTTCCTTAGGATTCTTCCAATGAATCTCAGTCTGGCATCTGCTTTACCGACGATCAACTTTATATGACCATTCCATTTTAAATCACTCCTCAAGCGTACTCCTAGATAATTTATGGAATTAACAGCTTCCAGTTGCTGACCTGCTATCTTGTAGCTAAATGATAAGGGACCTATCTTTCTATGTATTCGCAGCACATCACACTTGTCTACATTGAGATTCAATTGCCATTCCCTGCACCATGCATCGATTCGCTGCAGATCCTCCTGCATGTCAGTACAGTTTTCCATTGTTACAACCTCTCGATACACCACAGCATCATCTGCAAAAAGCCTCAGTGAACTTCCATTGTCATCCACCAGGTCACTTATGTATATTGTGAATAGCAACGGTCCTATGACACAACCCCTGCGGCACGCCTGAAATCACTCTTACTTCGGAAGACTTCTCTCCATTGAGAATGACATACTGCGTTCTGTTATCTAGGAACTCCTCAATCCAATCACACAATTGGTCTGATAGTCGTATGCTTTTACTTTGTTCATTAAACGACTGTGGGGAACTGTATCGAACGCCTTGCGGAAGTCAAGAAACACGGCATCTACCTGTGAACCCGTGTCTATGGCCCTCGAACGTAATACGTGTTCCAAAATTCTACAACTGATCGACGTTAGAGATATAGGTCTATAGTTCTGCACATCTGTTCGACGTCCCATCTTGAAAACGGGGATGACCTGTGCCCTTTTCCAATCCTTTGGTACGCTACGCTCTTCTAGAGACCTACGGTACACCGCTGCAAGAAGGGGGGCAAGTTCCTTCAGGTACTCTGTGTAAAATCGATCTGGTATCCCATCAGGTCCAGCGGCCTTTCCTATTTTGAGCGATTTTAATTGTTTCTCTATCCCTCTGTCGTCTATTTCGATATCTACCATTTTGTCATTTGTGCGACAATCTAGGGAAGGAAACACAGTGCAGTCTTCCTCTGTGAAACAGCTTTCAAAAAAGACATTTAGTATTTCGGCCTTTAGTCTGTCAGCCTATGTTTCAGTACCATTCTGGTCACAGAGTGTCTGGACATTTTGTTTTGATCCACCTACCGCTTTGACATAAGACCAAAATTTCTTACGATTTTCTGCCAAGTCAGTACATAGAATTTACTTTCGAATTCATTGAACGCCTCTCGCAAAGCCCTCCTCACACTACATTTCGCTTCGCTTAATTTTTGTGTGACTGCAAGGCTTTGGCTATGTTTATGTTTGCTGTGAAGTTCCCTTTGCTTCCGCAGCAGTTTTCTGATTCGATTGTTGTACCACGGTGGCTCTTTTCCATCTCTTACGATCTTGCTTGACACATACTCATCTAACGCATATTGTACGATGGTTTTGAACTTTGTCCACTGATCCTCAACCCTATCTGTAATTGAGACAAAACTTTTGTGTTGAGCCGTCAGGTACTCTGTAATCTGCTTTTTGTCACTTTCGCTAAACAGAAAAATCTTCCTACCTTTTTTAATATTTCTGTTTACGGGTGAAATCATCGATGCAGTAACCGCTTTATGATCGCTGATTCCCTGTTATGCATTAACTATTTCAAATAGTTCGGGTCTGTTTGTCACCAGAAGGTCTAATATGTTATCGCCACGAGTCTGTTCTCTGTTTAACTGCTCAAGGTAGTTTTCAGATAAAGCGCTTAAACAAATTTCACTGGATTCTTTGTCCCTGCCACCAGTTATGAACGTTTGAGTCCCCCAGTCTATATCCGGCAAATTAAAATCTACACCCAGAACTATAACATGTTGGGGAAATCTATTCGAAATATTTTCCAAATTATCCTGCAGGTGCTCAGCCACAACAGCTGCTGAGCCCGGGGGCCTATAGCGACATCCAATTACCATGTCTGAGCCTGCTTTAACCGCGACCTTCACCCAAATCGTTTCACATTTCGGATCTCCCTCAATTTCCTTCGATGCTAATGCACTTCTTGTTGCTATAAACACGCCTCCCCCTTCACTGTGCAACCTGTCTGTGCGGTATACATTCCAATCTGAGTTTAGTATTTCATTACTGTTTAGCTCTGGTTTCAAATTCAAATGGTTCAAATGGCTGTGAGCACTTATGGGACTCAACTTCTGAGGTCATCAGTCCCCTAGAACTTAGAACTACTTAAACCTAACTAACCTAAGGACATCACACACATCCATGCCCGAGGAAGGATTCGAACCTGCGACCGTAGCGGTCTCGCGGTTCCAGACTGCAGCACCTAGAACCGCACGGCCACTTCGGCCGGCTACGTCTGGTTTCAGCCAACTTTCTGTCCCTAGTACTATACGGCCGTTGTGGCCGTTTATTAATGAGAGCAGTTCTGGGACATATAGACGCTCTGCAGTTTACTATTAGCACATTTATATTGTTATTCCCTGTTTTGCCTACTCCTACCTTGCCGCGTCTCAGGCGGCGTCTTGTCGGGCCTAGGGAGGGAATTCTCTAACCTAAAAAAAACCCATGTGCGCTCCACACGTACTCCTCTACCCTTGTAGCCGCTTCCGGCGTGTAGTGCACGCCTGACCTATTCAGGGGGACCCTACATTTTTCCACCCGACAGCGGAGGCCGAGAAATTTGCACCCCAGATCTCCGCAGAATCGTCTGAACCTCTGGTTTAAGCCTTCCACTCGGCTCCAAACCAGAGGACCGCGTTCGGTTCTGGGAACGATACTACAAATAGTTATCTCTGATTCCACCCCGCGAGCGTGGCTTTCCGCCTTCACCAATTACGCCAACCGCCTGTACGAACTGGGGATGATCTCTGAACCCAGACGGCAGGAGTCATTGGTGCCGACATGAGCAACAATTTACAGTCGGGTGCACCTAGTAAATACCGGTAAAGTAGCAGGCTTGTGCACTTAAGTTCCATTTATTTCGTAAAAGAATCTGAAGAAGGATTATGTGCACATAACAAACCTGTCATATTGGAAAAGAACTTTGAGATCCCAGAAGTTTCACAAATACCGTAGTTCTCGTAACGACTTAAATTTGTCTACCTTGTCTTCACATTTTTTTTTATACTCTGTGTCACTAATTTCAAAGAAATAGGGCTGTCATTGCAAACTAACTGCCTTTTTCCACTCGCAACAACTACGGTGATGACACCTCATAGGTTATCGTGAGAGGGAGAATGTGTGGCTTACATGGCAACTCGGTCTTCAAACGGCTCATCTGTGGAAGACTGTTCTAATCACGCATGAGTCCCAGTATAGTTAACGAATTGCTACCGAAGAGTTTTGATTTATAAAATGGATCCGTTATTGTGACGCAATTTGTATTTATGGAATTTGATAAACTGTTATGGAGATGCATGAACCAACATGTCCTGCGTCATTGTACACAGAAATGACATACTAGATCAGTTAAATGGAATACTTATATAGTTTTGATAAATCAATTTAGATCACTGCAGTAACTTGCTTGGGAATAACATATAACTGGAAGATTGTGTATAAAAATAAGTAAGAACAAACATCTGGCTAGGAGAATGTATTCTTGAAATAAACTTTTCCTATCGAAATAAAACAAGATTCATGATATGACTGGCAGCAGAAATTCGTTTTCTCGCCTGACAAGAAACATATAGAGCATGTCCAAGATGCTTTCTGGATACTTGGTGCTGCCAGTCGCTCTCCTCCATTAACTCGCATCGAAGAGCATAGTAATCACTTCATGCTGTAAGTAGGATGTATAGGTCTTTTTATTGGTAACGCAACGTAGCGCCCTGTATGAAAATCACTGGCTGTACTGTGTGCAGTCTGTGGCTGGTTTGCATTGTTGTTTGCTACTGTAGTGTTCGGCAGTTGGCTGTTAACAGCGCGTAGCGTTGCGCAGTTGGAGGTGAGCCACCAGCAGTGGTGGATGTGGGGAGAGAGATGGCGGAGTTTTGAGAGCGGATGATCTGGACGTGTGTACATCAGACACAGTAAATTTGTAAGACTGGATGTCATGAACTGATATATATTATGACTTTTGAACATTGTTAAGGTAAATACTTTGTTTGTTCTTTATCAAAATCTTTCATTTTGTAACTATGCCTATCAGTAGTTAGTGCCTTCGTAGTTAGAATCTTTTATTTAGCTGGCAGTATTGGCGCTCGCTGTATTGCAGTAGTTTGAGTAACGAAGATTTTTGTGAGGTAAACGATTCATGAAAGGTATAGGTTATTGTTACTCAGGGCCATTCTTTTGTTGGGATTATTAAAAGTCAGATTGCGTTGCGCTAAAAATTTTGTCTGTCAGTTTAAGCAAAGTCATTTATAATTTTTCTAAGGGGACGTTACATATGAAATTGTATTTTGTATCTACTTTGTGAACTGTTCATATATATTTCGGAACCTTTGTGATACTATGAGAGCTTTGAATGATGTGTTTGGTATGGGATCATGATTTTTGAAGAACGTTTGAGGAAGATGAATTTATTGAAGGTCTTGAAATTATTGGAGAAAGCTAAGACGTTTTTGAGATTTGACTGAGGTGTTATGATGTTATTATTACGACGACGATGCGTATTATGCTGTTGAGGTGTGTTTAAGATCAATAAGCTGATGCTACCGTATATGAGGAATTTGATTATGCTACGTATTTATGATGATGAAATATTGAAGAAGTGTCGACGAATATGTGTATGTGTAATAAGGTAAGGAATAATGAGTAGTGGTTAGCGACTCTGATTTGTGAAAAAGGATGGTGGAAATCAAGAATCGTACTTTAAGACTTATGAAATGTGTGTAAATGCGGGAATGCATCACAATGCCGACGAATATTTTTTGACACTGTTATATTTATAGGATTTTGTTTCTGCACATTCGCAACGCAAATTCTCGATCTGTGAAATTTTTATATGAGACTGTAACTGTAGTGCAAACTAGTGTCGCAAATATTTCGGTAAGAAAGCTAAGTGACCTTGACGTGATGCGCTGTAGGCGCCAAGCTATGCGACAGTCACTTGGGAAAAAAAAACCGTACCTTTCAGAGGCGCAACAAAAAAAAAGAGGCCACTAACCTCGCTATTGACATTCCTTTCTAGAAAGCATCGCAAATACGACACACTCATTACTTGGAAAGACACTTCCATCTTCACTGCTGATTATGACAAGCGTCTTTCTACAAGAGTTGAGATAATTTCTACTAACTTATGAAATGCCACATGACTATTGAATGATATTTTTATGCTTTACTTTGTACATAATTGCTTATTTCATTTGATATCTGGTTTCCAGCTGTGTTGCACCACTGGTTTTATAAAATAAAATTAAATACATTTGCTAATGTGAACACTTTCTGTCAACAGATCTATTAAATAATAATTTTATGATCCACATTCTTCGAGAAAGGAGCACTTGGAAAGGAAAGAACAGTAAGAAGGGACTAATAACAGTAACTGCATACATAATTTTCTTTTCAAGTACTTGGTAATATTTTTTGTAGAATAACTTGCGGTGCACCACTTTAATTACATAGACATTAAGATGTCAATAGAGATTTTCCTTATCTGCATTGTTGTCTGTAGTGTATTATTTTGTTGCTTGTGGGTTTGTCATGATTAGATATAAGTTATTCCTTTTGCTGCTGCTGCTTGCCAGGCGTAGTGTTACTGAATTTCACTTTGTATTACTCTATTAAGCCACTTTTACTACTGATTTATTTTTCTTGTTCGCTGCACAGTGCCTTATATTAGTTGTAACATTGCAATTGCTTTGCTAATTTAGATTTACTGCTGCTAGCTTTGCCAGTTTGTATTTTTTGTCATTGCTGTTTGTGTTAATTTGTTGTGTGTTGCTGTATTGCCTCATCCCTTAGTATATATATATATCTGAGCTCAGTAGATTTAAATTACCCTAAGAGGGGGTAGACTATATAAGAAACTAACTATGAAGAATAGGGAAAGAATGCATTGAGAAGTTATATGAAAAAGATTTGGGCAAAAAATGAGTATTGTTCCATGAGATATATTTATTTAATAGTATTAGACAGTTTTTTTTTTTTTTTTTTTGCAGGAGTAAATGTTGAAATAAGAGGAAAGATCGATGGAATGAAGTTTTGGGTTGGTCTGCAGTACCAAATGTTACACTGAAAACAAACCCTGTCCTGTCCTTTTGTGTTATTCTACTATGTGTCTGTGTACCTTGTCTATTTGTGTTTTTGCTGTCTTTGTGTTTATCTGATAAGACTTATGTTGTAGAATTTTTCCAATACTCAGCTACATTCACTATGATGAGGAATACTGTTATCCTCAAATATAATTTGCACTTGTAATATGTTGTTTACAATGTAAAGATATTTAGACATTATTTATTCTGTTTTGTTTTAATGCTCACATGGGAAGTTGATGTTTCGAAAGTTATTCTGACCTTTTATATATTTAATTATGTCATAATTCCTGTCACACTGATGTGTATGTCTATGTCTATTACTATTCTTTTGTAAAGCCTGTATTACTACAAATGTTATCTGTACTGTTACATTCTTTAATGATGTATTTTGTACCTTTGTAATTGTATTCTTATGATGTAAATTTATAATTGTATAGACACCAGTTCTTCAAATTAAGTATCATTTCACTGCACACGTTTCTGTTGGTCATAATAAATGCACAGTATGTGAGAAGTTGGGACTGTTAGTGCTTGCATGTGTGTTAATAATTCAGCAAGGGACTGGTTAACAGCATTGCTGGTTCTAAGGTCAACTCCAAAAACTTTGAGTGCACAAGTGGTGGTTTATGGAATTGCTATATTGTCCGGAAGACTCCTCGGTGGTGATTGTGCACCTGCACAGTCGCAACAGATGGCTGCTATCCGTCTCTACAAGGACTACAGTGGGTCTGCATCTTTGATGGCCCACTAATACCATTATTTCTACAAGGACTGCAGTGGGTCTGCACCTCTGGTGGCCCACCAACACCGTAATCTCTAACAAGAGTACAGTGGTCTGCTCTGTGACGAAATACCTACCAATATTCTTCAACTTCGACTGACTCAGCTGTGGGTTTGCTCTGTTGTGGCCCATTACCGGTCTGCATGTCAAGAGTCAGCATTATCTTTCCGTTAGAAGGGCAATACTACTACTTCAAGACTGCATGGAAATCCACTACTTCCATGTGCATTTTCTTTTACTGCTCAGACTTTGAGAAAAAAACTCCAATTACTACTGCGATGGATGATCAGGACTGTCGTTATGGACTGTGAGAAAATCTTTGCTTTTGACCAACAGTATATCAATAAGCATGTGCATTTGATATCTTTGTTATTGTAATTATGAAAAAAATTTTCAAATCTGTATTGGCCACTGCCCAAAACCATTTGTAAAATTTTTTGTGGGGAGCATGGGGGCTATGTAAGTAGGCTTTATAGGTTTTTTATTGGTAACGCAACGTAGCGCTCTGTATGAAAATCACTGACTGTGCTGTGTGTAGTCTGTGGCTGGTTTGCATTGTTGTTTGCTATTGTAGTTTTGGGCAGTTGGCTGTTAACAGCATGTAGCGTTGCGCAGTTGGAATGCAAGTCTCACAGGCAACACCATAAATAGCAACACACATTGGTATATGTGGTATTTCACTGGTCATTATGATCAGTCGCTATATTAACATCACGCATTCTACAACAAATTGACATTAACATGACTCATGTTCGAAGCTTGTCATATACTAAAGCTTCAATTATTTGTACTTAGATATTTTATGTACGTCATGTTCTGTACCTTGACTAAGTTTCACCACGTTCAGCAAATAACTTACTGAGCTATGATAATTTTATAGATTTAACTTTTATTTGTGCATAAAGTAATTAATATGTTGTCTCATAAACTTATGTCCGTGATAGTTCTGGGTAAATGACAAAATCAGCTAATCTTTGACATTTGATAAGTTTTACATTGACATTGATCTACACACAAGAGTTACCAGTTTCCTTGCTAGGGTATACCATATTTATAGAACCAAAAATCTTAACTCTCTGTGTGCATAAAGAGTTTTTGCCGTAGCGCTCTAGTCACCAGGCACCGACGGCACCCTGCACAGCTTCTACGTCGTTTGGATTGCCGCGAACTCCGCCCCTACGGAACAGACAGACGCCGTGAGAACTCTGAACTCTGGAATTCTGTGGCCTGAGCAGCAGGTGGCGACAACAGTATTCAGACCAAGCCATCAGATATCGTGCATGGCCACGGTAGAGGTCGTCGATGTACAGCACCTTTGCTGCATAAGCAGGGTCCCATGCAGAAAACAGGCGTTCGTGGATCCTTCTGTGAGGCAGCTATTGAGGTCCCTCGCACGAGTTTAGCAGAGCAGTTCGTTCACAGTGAGTAACTGATCATGTCATCGCAGCTACACCTCACCTGGGATTCCACCACCATCTTCCCGGACAGCATGCCGCCTCCTGCATCTTCTGATCGGCAACATGCTAACTGGGATCTGGTATAATTTGTACTGATTTTTTTATTCACTGACAAATTGAGTGAAGACCATACTTCGTTCGTACATCCTTGTCGGACTTAGAAACTTTTCTACACGGTTTCACCATCGAAGCATCTGCTGTGATGTACTACTGTAAGATACTTTCTATGTGTTTAGTTTCTGGAATTTACGCTATAGTGCGGACGTTGTTTTCAAACTCCAGAACCAAGAAACTTGCTTGATGCTGAACTTAACTTTCAGAGGTTTTAAGATTTTGCTATCCTTTAAAGGATATTGTGGTTAATTCCACATTTTGAGGAACTTAAATACACTCCTGGAAATTGAAATAAGAACACCTTGAATTCATTGTCCCAGGAAGGGGAAACGTTATTGACGCATTCCAGGGGTCAGATACATCACATGATCACACTGACAGAACCACAGATACATAGACACAGGCAACAGAGCATGCACAATGTCGGCACTAGTACAGTGTATATCCACCTTTCGCAGCAATGCAGGCTGCTATTCTCCCATGGAGACGATCGTAGAGATGCTGGATGTAGTCCTGTGGAACGGCTTGCCATGCCATTTCCACCTGGCGCCTCAGTTGGACCAGCGTTCGTGCTGGACATGCAGACCGCGTGAGACGACGCTTCATCCAGTCCCAAACATGCTCAATGGGGGACAGATCCGGAGATCTTGCTGGCCAGGGTAGTTGACTTACACCTTCTAGAGCACGTTGGGTGGCACGGGATACATGCGGACGTGCATTGTCCTGTTGGAACAGCAAGTTCCCTTGCCGGTCTAGGAATGGTAGAATGATGGGTTCGATGACGGTTTGGATGTACCGTGCACTATTCAGTGTCCCCTCGACGATCACCAGAGGTGTACGGCCAGTGTAGGAGATCGCTCCCCACACCATGATGCCGGGTGTTGGCCGTGTGTGCCTCGGTCGTATGCAGTCCTGATTGTGGCGCTCACCTGCACGGCGCCAAACACGCATACGACCATCATTGGCACCAAGGCAGAAGCGACTCTTATCGCTGAAGACGACACGTCTCCACTCGTCCCTCCATTCACGCCTGTCGCGACACCACTGGAGGCGGGCTGCACGATGTTGGGGCGTGAGCGGAAGACGGCCTAACGGTGTGTGGGACCGTAGCCCAGCTTCATGGAGAGGGTTGCGAATGGTCCTCGCCGATACCCCAGGAGCAACAGTGTCCCTAATTTGCTGGGAAGTGGCGGTGCGGTCCCCTACGGCACTGCGTAGGATCCTACGGTCTTGGCGTGCATCCGTGCGTCGCTGCGGTCCGGTCCCAGGTTGACGGGCACGTGCACCTTCCGCCGACCACTGGCGACAACATCGATGTACTGTGGAGATCTCACGCCCCACGTGTTGAGCAATTCGGCGGTACGTCCACCCGGCCTCCCGCATGCCCACTATACGTCCTCGCTCAAAGTCCGTCAGCTGCACATACGGTTCATGTCCACGCTGTCGCGGCATGCTACCAGTGTTAAAGACTGCGATGGAGCTCCGTATGCCACGGCAAACTGGCTGACACTGACGGCGGCGGTGCACAAATGCTGCGCAGCTAGCGCCATTCGACGGCCAACACCGCGGTTCCTGGTGTGTCCGCTGTGCCGTGCGTGTGATCATTGCTTGTACAGCCCTCTCGCAGTGTCCGGAGCAAGTATGGTGGGTCTGACACACCGGTGTCAATGTGTTCTTTTTTCCATTTCCAGGAGTGTATTTGTTTTTGGAGTCAAGAAATTTAAGTTTGTTTGTCATTGAAGTACTGTTGCTTGTTTGTTCGCTTGTGCCAGAATGTAGTTTAATTTCGGACTTAAAGTAATTTTACCTCCTTAATACATTGATAATTTTGTTAACATTGCGTTAAAAAAACAAATATATGTTACACTAGTAGATATCTCCATGGGGCCAGGTATACCAGATGGCAACGAGCATTAAAAATGGACATTTTCTCACAAATCTTGTTCCAGGTAGTCTTTCCGAGACGGTAGCCGCTGCAGACCCAATGGATTTAACCCATCCAGTGTTCGTTTCGCTGCAGAGAATGCAACACACCAAAGAACTATCAATAGAACAGCTGGCGTCTATCACCCAATCAGCTCCAGAGTATGCCAAGCACCTCACACAGATTGACTCCTTCATGTGCAAAACAGAGTCCGATGCCCTTGCTCTTACAACAGTTCAAACGCAAAGTAAAAACCTGCTCCTGTTACATCACAAGGATGGAGCAATAATCCCTCGTCCATGACATTCCAAGTGATACACAGCAACATGATTTCCTAGTTGTCTATGTGGAACCGTCGGTCTACGAGTTGATATAGCAATTGCACCGTTAAGTTGAACCGCATGCCTTCCGTCTTTTAGACTCTTTTGATTCCCAGGTGCATGTGGCAGCTTCTAAGCACAAGTTTCTGAATTTTCACAAACTTTATTCTGAATTTTATTGGGAATGGACAGTTATTTTGGAAGAGTCCCTTCCATTGCACCAATGGCCAATGTAATCACACTAATGCATCCTCGCTAATCAGAGACATGGTGTTGGTCATTTCCCTGGACGAGTCTTTACAACACCTTTTGCTTAGACACAAAGATTCATCCTTGGAGGCATACTGACACATTATCTGTGCGTTTGAAGAACCTTTACGTTCATTTGCGATGCTACAAGATCCAACACTTGTTTTTGCCTCTTCCCAATCCTTCCCAATTCAAGCAACCCCGGAAGTCACACATAGATCCTCCAGGTCGCTGTCATTTTTACCAACGTCCGTCTTGTAGCAAGTTCTTCGTTAATCATCAGCGCCAACAACGTAGGTGCCACTGATTGAAATGACAATCTGGTCCCAAAGCGGAGATATATCATTTCTCGTTGGCCATTGCCAGCGATTGCAAGTATATGGGCTCTGAGGACTCGGGTGTTGCAGTCTAGGAATCAGACCCTCCCAACATGTCGTTTGTCCAATTGGTGCTTCCACATTCAGAGAAATTGGTCTCAGTTAGAGTGTCGCTCGATGGGACTAGTGTTGATCTGCAACCTGATAAAGGCTCCAACCATTTGACCTGCCACATCAAGACTTCACCAAAGATCTTAGAGCAATCACAGGCACCTCCTTGGCCTGTATCCAGTATGGGGCAACAGTCCTCACTGTCAAGTTCCTTGTTGTGGCTGCCCTAGAGCATCAAATATTCATAGCATCGAGGGAAAGGTCTTCATGAAAACTGATCTCACAATGCCTATCTTTAACTTCCATTGGATGCAGCATCCCCTGAAAACTTAGTCATTAATACCCCACTTGGTTTTTATTGGTACAAGAGACTGCCATTTGGAATCGCTAGTGTGCCTGCCAACATCCAGTGCTACCTTAACCATTTAATTTGGATCATTCCTGGAATGGAAAACTACCTTCGTAACATTCTTGTGGCCAGACCTCACCAAAAATCTGGATATGCTGTTCTACATCTTTGTCAGAGTGAAAGACAAGAAGACATGGACAGACGAGGGTCGTCATCCTCTGCACACCACAGCATTAGGTCTGCAACGTGCTCCACGACGGACATTGGGATGTGGTACTTACGAAAAGACTGGCATGTCACCGTATCTAGTAGCAAGGTATAAACTCAGACATTACAAGTATGGTCACATCCTGATCTGGATGTTAGAGCAAGCAAGGTACCCTAACTTGGTATTGCTTTCCTGGCCAATCCCCTCTTCTCCATTTTCCAGAGTACAGATAAATTTTGCTTCATGGGTTGTGGCAGTTTTCACTGACACTGTCTTCCCCTTCGTCTTCAAGAAGACTCCCACATCCTCCACACATAGTATAAAAGTTCTCACATGCATTTTCACCCTAGTGGGCCTCCCTGAGTCCATTGTCATGGCAATGGAACTCAATTTATCTATGCAGAGTTCACGTCCTTTTGCACCACCAATGGTATGTCACTCATACCAGCAGCAGCTTTTCATCCTTCTTCTGATGGCCTACCTGAGAGATTTTTTCGAATGTTTAAACACAGATGGCGAAACTCTGCTGCCACTAATCAGTCGATGATGATCTCATCCTTTTTCTTATTACCGAGCCACCCTACAATATGGCTTCTCGCCCATAGAAAAACTGAAAAGGTGTCAGCACCGTTCACAGTTGCCCCAGGAGGCCTCCCCACACCCTTGGCAAGGTCACCAGCATCACTTTTCCTTGTGTGATCTTGTCCAGCAGCTCACCTACTCCCAGGACCATCCATGAGAGCTCACAGCAACTGTCACCCACCTCCTTGGCTGAACGTAGCTCAAGGTCGACTTACAGGACGGCAGCCAGTGCAGTAAACTTATGAATCGCCTTCAGTCGTGATGGGGTGTCATGCCTCCTGCAGGAAATCTTCCAAAGCCTTCAGCTGCAGAAACACAACCGAGCATGGACTCTTTCACAGGCTCCACATATTCAGCACCTCCTCTGGCTGACACACGTCAGCAAGATACTGGGCGTCAAGCATCACATCATGACACCCCCGTGGAAATCGGTCTGTGCCCTGCTCCACCCTCCCTAGGATGAAGTACTCAGATATCGTCGAAAATTCTGACATCTGCCTCCACCTTTCCCACTTTACCTGGTGTGTGTGTGTGGGGAGGGGGGGGGGGAGAGGAGGAGGGGGGAATGATATGGTGTGCTGTACATCAGATACCAAAGGCACTTGGTACAACTTCTAAGTTGTTTGGGTTGCTGCAAGCTCCATCCCTACGGAAAAGACAGATGCCACGGCAACTCTTAACTGCATAACTCTGCAGCTAGATCTGTAGGTGACTACACCAGCATCCGGGCAGATCATCAGATGGCATGCATAGCAACGTTACAGGTCGTTGACATACTGCACCTTTTCCAGCGTCCACAGTGTCACATGCTGAAAATAGGTCTTCCATAGATCCTTCTGAGACGCAGCTATATAGGTTGGAAAACGGGCTTAGCACAGCAACTCCATCGCTGTGAGCAACCAAACAGGGTATCTCCACTACACCCCACTGGGGGCTCGGTCACCGTCTTCCAGGGTAGTACGCCGCCTTCGCCGTCTGGATATCTGCGATATGCTAACTGGGACTTGGTACAATTTCTACTGTTTATTTTCTTCACCCACAAGATAGTTTCAAAAGTTTTATTCTGTGCATCTATCCTTGCTGGGCTGAGAAACTTTTCTAAATTGTGTGACCCTCAATGATTCGCCTGTGAAGTACTACTATAAGATACTTTAAATTTGTTTTTGTCCGCTAGAGAGCGGACTTTGTTTTCAGACCTCAGAGTTGAGGAGCTTGTTTTATGCTGAACTTAACTTTATTCAGGTTTCAAGATTTGGCTCAGCTTCGAAGAGAGTTGTGATTAATTTCAAATTTTGAAGTACTTAATTATTCACTTTGGGATTCAGTAAATTAAGTTTGTCATCGAAGAAATATTGTCTCTTTTCGTTTGTCCAGTAATTTAGTTTAATTTCATGCTTAATGGAGTTTTACATCCATTATACACTGAGGATTTTGTTACTGCTGTGTTAAATAAAAATACTTATGCCACAGTGACTAATTGCCTCTTTAGTGGAGATATTCGTAAGACCGGATATATCAGGTTTCACTTACATTTTTCTATTTTTCTTATTGGTCTAAGAATTATTGCAGTACCTTGATAGTACGACACATCCCAGAGCTCCATATGACGATGACTGTAGTTTCTGTTCTCATACAACTTTCATAGGTTTAGAAACCAGTCTTGACTATTTCTAGGGTAGCTCACTATAGAAAGATGTAAAGCACTTACTTTTTCTGCCTTCAACACAACGGCGCCCATACAATAGTTCGTGGGTGGGGGAGGGGGGGGTGCAGACCTGGGGGTATAAAGTATTTTAATATTCTGGAAAACGAATGGGGATTTACGAGTAACCGTAAGAAAGTTCCAGTTCCAAATCTGCTAAGAACGTATGTAATACAAACGTTTGAATCATTTTCTTGAAAGAAGAAAACCTGACTAGACTATATTTTTTCTTTTTCCTGAGAACTTGAGAGGAGGGGGGGAGCTGAAAGGAGAGCCGCCTATCCTCCAGGCATGGGCGCTCCTGAGTCAGTAAGACGTTAGTTTCATCGCCATTGGAACATTAGAGTGCGGACGTTAAACTTGCTGTCAAAGAGGGTCACGGGAAATTATAGAAATAACGCCAGTCTAAACGGCGGCAGGACAAACACAGGAACGTAGACCTAAAAACAATCGGTATTTTGGTTATAAATAGTCATAGCTGTGCTGGGAAAGAACCAAAGCTCCAAGCACTAACAGAAAGTACTGACGCCCAAATCGTTATAGGTACGGAAAGCTGGAAATGAGTTCAACTGAAATTTTTACAGAGTACTTCACCGTGTTCAGAAAAGATAGATTAAATACGATATTGCAGTGTCTATGTCGTTCTGAAGAAATATGCAGTGTTCCTTTCTAGTTGGACGTGAAGTGGTTATTGCCACCAGAAGTAATTTATCTTGTAGCGATAACACAGTAGGTAGTTCCTGTGAGCTAGTATACGTGGAGGTTAAGCTTGACAACCGGAATAAATTAATAACTGGTTTCTTTTACCCCCCGATTCAGATGATACAGTCGCTGAACAATTCAAAGTAAACTTGCGTCTCATTTCGGATAGGTACCTCACTCAAACAGTTATAGTTGGTGGTGCATTCAATCTACCCTCGATAAGGCCACGAAACCATATGTTCAAAGTCGGAGATAGGCAAGAAGGTCATCCGAAATCGTTCTGAATGCGTTCTCAGAAAACTTTTTTAAAAAATTAGTTCAGGAGCCCACCCGAAGGATAAGTGGCTGCGGAAACATCCTTGGCCTCTTAGCAAACAATAATCAACAGCAAATAGAGAACATCGTGACAGATACAGGGATTAGTGAGCACAATGTTGTTTTGGCGAGACTGAATACCGCAAATCCCAAAAATAAACACAAAATACATCTGCATGAGCAGCTAAAAAAATAAGCGGAAACAGATAAAAATTCGGCTGGTATCTTCCTAAGAGACAGTGTCCACTCCCTCCAAACCCAATATGTAAGGGTAGGACATCTGTGGTTCAAATTCAAAGGAAAAGTAACGACGGCTATTGAGAGACGTGTACCAAATACACTGATGAGCCAAAGAAACTGGTACACCTGCCTAATATCGTGCAGGGCCCCGGGAAGCACGCTGAAGTGCCGCAACACGAGTGGCATGGACTCGACTATTGTCTGAAGTAGTGTTCGAGGTAATTGACACCATGCATCCTGCACGGCTGTCCATAAATCCCAAAGAGTACGAGGGGTTGAAGATCTCTTCTGAGCAGCACGCCTCAAGGCATCCCAGATATGCTCAGTAATGTTCACATCTGACGAGTTTGGTGGTCAGCAGAAGTGTTTAAACTCAGAAGAGTATTCCTGGAGCCACTCTG
This sequence comes from Schistocerca gregaria, assembly GCF_023897955.1. Classification (NCBI taxonomy): domain Eukaryota; kingdom Metazoa; phylum Arthropoda; class Insecta; order Orthoptera; family Acrididae; genus Schistocerca; species Schistocerca gregaria. The sequence continues at coordinate 437,989,551 of NC_064931.1, read as the reverse complement.
TAGCAATTCTTAACGGTTGGGGTGTCGCATTGTTCTGCTCGAATTGCCCAAGCCCGCCGGTATGCACATTGGACATGAATGGATGCAGGTGATTACACAGGATGCTTACGTACGTATAACCTGTCAGAGTCGTAGCTAAACATATCATAGGTACCATATCACTCCAACTGCACACGCCCCATTCAATTACACGGCCTCCACCAGCTTGAACAGTCCCCTGCCGACGTGCAGGGTCCATGGATTCATGAGGTTGTCTCCATACCCGTACACTTCGATACGAACGATGTAATTTGAAACGAGACTCATCCGACCAGACAACATGTTTCCAGTCATCAAGGCGTAAAGCTTTGTGTCCTGCAGTCATCAAGGGTACACATCAAGGGCCCCGAAAAGCTCACATCGGTGATGTTCCGTTGAATGGCTCGCACGCTATCACATGTTGATGACCCAGCATTGAAATGTGCAGCTGTTTGCGGAAACTTTGCACTTCAGTCACGTTGAACAATTCTCTTCAATCGTAATTGACCCCATTCTTATAGGATCTTTTCCGGCCGCAGCAATGTCGGAGGTTTGGTGTTTTACTGGATTGCTGATATTCACAGTACACTCGTGAAATGGTCGTACGAGAAAATACCCACTTTATCGCTACCACGGAGCTGCTGTGTCCCATCGCTCGTGCCCCTACTATAACACTACGCTCACTTATATCTTGTTAATATTCCATTGTAGCACCAGCCGTGCGTGGTAGCCGTGCGGTCTGTGCGCCTTGCCACGGTTCGCGCGGCTCTTCCCGGAGAGAAGTTCGAGTCCTCACTTGGGCATGAGTGTGTGTGTTGTCCTTAGAGTAAGTTAGATTTAGATTAAGTAGACTGTAAGCCTAGAGACTGATGACCTCAGCTGTTTGGTCCCATAGAACTTACCACAAACAAATTGTAGCAGCAGTAACAGATCTAATAACTGCGTCAGAGACTTGTCTTATATAGGCGTTGCTGACCGCAGCGCCGTGTTCTGCCTGTTTACATATCTCTGTATTTGAATACAGATGCCTATACCAGTTCCTTCGGCGTTCCAGCGTAAATTAATAAGAGATCCTCAATGGTACACACAAAACAGGTCAGAAAACCGTTGCAGAAGCAACGAAAAACGCAAATTTAAAAGAATGCAAAACCCTTAAGATTTGGCGAAGTTTTACAGAATCTCGAACTGTAGCTCGAACTTCAATGTCATATGCTTGTAATACTTTCCACAATGAAACTCTGTCTTGAGATTCCGCAGTAAATTAAAAGAGGTTCTGGTGGTATGTAACACAATCAATACTTCCACTGCGCTGTAACAATACCGATGTTACTGTTGACAGTGCCACTAGAGTTACTAAATACGGATTTCCGAAAGTCCTTCACCAAAGACGACGAGGTAAATCTTCCAGAATTCTAATAAGAAAAGCTGCTAACATGAGTAACTTAGAAGTGTATATCTTCGGTATAGCAAAATAGCTTCACCACTCGATACAGCAAGGCCTCCGGTCGTGATTGTATACTAGTCACGCTCCTCTCAGAGCATGGTGATACAATGCCTTCAATTTAGCAACCATATACAATCGATCGCTCGTTGGAGGATCCGTACCTAAAGACGGGAAAGTCTCGTAAGTCACATCAATACCCAAGAAAGAAAATAGTAGTAATCCCCTAAATTACAGACCCATACCGCTAATGTCTTTTTACAGTAGGATTTTGGAACATATGCTGTATTCAGACGTTATTATTTATCTCTAAGGAAGCGATTTATTGACGAACAACCGACGTTAATTCAGAAAATGTCGTTGTTGTGAAACACAAATAACTCCTTATTCTCACGAAGTAATGAGTGCTATCGGCAGGGGACGTCAAACTGGTTCCTTATTTTTCGATTTCCAGAAGGCTTTTGACACTATACCTCACAAGCGACTTCTAATCAAATTACGTGCCTGTGAACTATAGTCTCAGATGTACGACTGAATTAGTGATTTCCTTTCAGAAAGGTCGCAGTTCGTATTTACTGACGGAAAGACATCGTGTAAAACAGGAGTAATAACTGGTGTTCCCCAAGGAAATGTTATAGGCCCTCTGCTGTTCCTGATCTACATAAACGATTTAGAAGACAATCTAAGCAGCATTGTTAGATTGTTTTCAGATGAAGCTGCCATTTGCCGTCTTATAAAGTCATAAGATGATCAAAACAATTTGCATAAATATTTAGATAAGATATCTGTATGGTGCGAAAAGTAGCAATTGACTCTAAGCAATGAAAAGTGTGAAATCATCCACATGCGTACCAAAAGGAGTCCGCTAAATTTCGTTTACACGATAAATCACACAAATCTCAAGGTTCTAAATTTAACTAGATACTTACAATTAAAAATAAGTTATGTTGGAACGATCACATGGATTATGTTATAAGTAAAGAAACAAAATACTACGATTTGTTGGTAAATGGAAACGAGCGTTTGGCGTCATCGGGGCAGGCCCGGTGGCGTGGGTGAAGGTCTTATTGCATTCGACGCCACATTCGGCAACCTTTCCTCTGGATGTGGATGAAATGATGATGAAAACAGCACAACACCCAGTCGGTGCGCAGAGAAAAATCCCCGACCCAGCCGGGATTCGAACCCAGGCCCGTAGGACGGCAATCCGTCACGCTGACCTCTCAGATATCGGGGCTTACTATTTATTGGCAGACCACTGAGAAAACGCAACAGTTATACTAAAGAAACTGCCTAAACTACGATTGTAAATTCTATTCTGAAGGACTGCTGTGCGGTATGGGACCCACACCAGGTAGGGCAGCTCGGTTTGTACTATTGCGATACAGGTAGAGAGAGCCACGGATATGATACGTGAATTGAGGTGGCAGTCACTAAAAAAAAAAAGCCGTTTTTCGTTCTAGCAGGAAATTCGTGTGAAATTTCGATCACAAACTTTCTCCTCAGAGAGTGAAAATATTTTGTTAGCGCTTACCTACACAGCGAAGAATGGTCATCATAATCAAATAAGAAAAATCAGAGATCGCCCAGAAGGGTTTAATGTTCGTTTTTCCATCGCGCTGTTCCAGAGTGGAACGGTAGAAAAATAGGTTGAAGGTGGTTCTATGAACCTTCTGCCAGGTACTAAATTGTGAATCGCAAAATGATTATGTAGACATAGATGTAGATCTAGACGTCAAGCCAAAACAAATACTAGCACTGTGAGTATGGAAGACAGGAAAGTGACGAATGATAGGTAATACGAAAGACAAATGTTTCGCATTGTCTCTTAATATGTAATCACTGCAAAGGGTACTTGCTTAGAATAGACAATGGGGTAGAAAAAGGCTATCTGGCCTTCTTCAGTGAACGAATCAAGCTTTTAAGGGAACTATGGTAATCATACATCACAAAGCTCTGATTGATAATCGACGCACGTTTCACTCAGTTGTGTCTACGTAGTTTGAATTCTGTTCGACCTTGTTCGTTGAAAGGTGAGCAGTCTTTTTACGGGAGTGAGTAATTTATAACTGCCAGAGTAGCTTGGTTGCTGTGGCACTAACGCTCAGCGCGACCTCGAATTTTATTTGTAGTTTGAACTAATCTTGTGTTTGGCACTCCAGTAACGCTGGGTGTGGTTCACGTGTCGTTTCCCACATCCACACATGGGATAGGCTAGTTGTTTCCGAATTGCAGAAACTTCTACTGTATTCACTAGCACACGAAAAGAGTGAATGCGTCAGCTTATTCGAAATTGGACAGTGATTTACGTGTCCATCGTTTTTCAGATCTGGATAGTATTCTCCAGTTTGTGTCAAATTCTTCAGCGTTGTTTATCTAACAGGCTGCATTTATCACTGAACCAATCTCACATTTCGTTTTGACCATTTAAACTTTCCCTCCTTGTTCTAGGATCCCGAAAATTGGCGTTTACCACTGACATCATCGTCTTCATTATCACTTAAGTTAAGAAAAGAATGGACAACCAGCCTAGAAGTAATTTATAGATTCAAATGAGTACACCCAAAAAGGGATATAGCCAGTCTAAGAAAATCCAAATATCCTTAATACAAGAAATACATGAAATGTATTCCCAGTGCGAATGTAGACAACCATCAGATGGAATCAAGACAATAACCTGGACCGGGACTCGAACTTGGATTTCCCGCTTAATAGCGAGTGGATGCCTTACTATTAGGCTATCCGAGCATGCTTCACGGCCAGACTCAAACTTGTATATGTCGTCAGTCCAGTGTCTCCAGCATGCACTCTTACACCCATTATGTATATTCCCGGACAGGGGAGACGTTGTAATTGGAAGTCGCTTGCCCGTGTGTCAGCAGATAAATACGATATTGCAGTGATTGCAATATCGTATGTTAATACAAGCACAAATTTAACCGCAGCGTTATTTCACCTAGTGCAAATATTAACTTGTGAGGTACAAAAACAGATGACCTTTCCATACAATCAATGTGCTGTCGATGAGTATCCACCAAGTAATTAAATAAATGACAACAGTATTGAAAAGCTGATGATAATTAATAGTGTCTGTGATGTAAAGTTTGTCGAAGTGAGTCACGTTTTTAGGTTTATGTTCATTCAGTAACTGTGAAATAATTTAGTTTGAATGATGAAATAATCAGTAATTACGAGCACAGAATCTTATATTCTCAGTTAACTTTAATCTTTTGGCACCAGAATAAATGTTGCGTATGCATATCATCAGTGGATGACTGCGATACCATGCTCCCCCTGTAGTATGACAGTCTTACAAGGGAACCACTTGGCAATCGGATTATCTTAATTTTTTATGATTTTTGTAAAGTTACGAACTGAAATATGAATAACTCGAAGCTGGTCGATGTAAGTTTCAAACATTCTTGAGAAAATCGTCTTTACAATTTTCTGAGGAACTTCAGAAATCTTAATTTCATAAAGTGAAGGTGACCTTTTTTTTATTACAAGCAGCATGGCTCACTTGATTGCTTTGGAGAATGGTAATCAGTTAATAAATGAATCACTGCTTATGTATTTTTTTATTTTTTTATTTTATTTTTTGGTGCTGAGTTCGAATACATGCAGAATTTAAATATAAAATTCATGAAATATATGCTATTTAAAACATCTACAATCATTTTTTAAAAATACACGTGTTTTTGCTTCTAATTACATGCTACAAGCAAAATTCCAGTTGTCACTGAAAACATAAATTTTTCACTAACAATATTTTATAAAAGATTGTTAATAAAGGTATAATTTTTTTCGTTTAAATGATCTCTTATAAAATATCGATAATTTAGAATTTATATTTGTAATGAAAATAGGAATTTTACAACTGAGATTTTCGATATGCAGTTACAAACAATAAGATATGCACTGTTCATCAAAATAATAATTGGATAGTTTCAATTATTATACATATGATCAACTTTATATTTAACTGATAGAGGTATTCTTATTGAACGAAGAAAATTAAATGAATACAGAACTATAGGGAAACTCGAACCATCCTTCAGTTTACGAAGTTAATTCCTGAAGTTCTTTGCGAAACGTCAAAGTCTATTTTCGCGAGAATTTTTTAGAGTTGCACAGAACTGCTTTGGAATACACATACCATAAATATCAATAGTTACAAACATACTATTGATGGGTGATCTCCATGTTAGTGGTATTCAATTCACGTTGTCAATAACTTCTAAAGCTTATTTACTTGTCCGTTACAAAACACAGTATCATGGCAAACATACTCACGGAAGGTCTGGCGGCCTTAACCAAATTCCGGTTCTTAATAAGGAAAGCCGTGGTTACGTTGATCTCTGGTTCTTGATACTCTCGAGTACCACTTAGTATTAGAGTATTTGTCACTAAATTCACCTGTAAACAATTTTCCACGGATGGAAACAGTGTATTGTAATCTGCTGGCTGCGGCACACCATCAGGTTGGCATTAAGCCGTGATAAGATTTACTTGCTTAGCTCAGGACTGGAAAAACATAGCGGTAATTGTAAATTAATTGTTCGGAATTCAGCCGTCAGTTTTGCGCTCCCACTTGTCGCTCTCAGGGATTTTCTGATTCATGTCTTCTTTCCAAGGTATCTACAATCTGCTTCCAGTTTAGTGTCATTGACGGTAAACGTAACTCTTGTATGGTTTTTGACCTTATGCTGATCTGCTACGTGACATAATAGTGTCAGTGCTTTCGCCCTAAGTGACTCGCAGTGACGGCTTATTAAATTTTTTGATCAATTGTTATAAGTATCTGTGGCCTAGTTAGTCTTCATTCTGTCTTTGTGTCTCAGTAGCCGCGGCTATTACATTACTTTTCTCTCAATGATGCCTGTGTTTTCATTCGTATTTCTAGTTTTGAAGAGCTTCAAGTATTTGCATCTTCCTTGTCAGCCGATCTCCTCTGAACATCTGCATTTGCCTGTATTTTTGAACGTTTGATGTAATATGCGTTTTAGATCTGTTCCGTTTTTGTGTCGACCTCAACTTCACCGTGCAGATTTTCTCTCTCATTTCAACCTGAGAGCATCAATCTTTTTACATTGATGCTGCTTCTTTCGTTGTTGGCTGTGGAGGAATCTGGAATCTCTCAACAACATTCTTGAGATTTTAACCATCACGTTCATCGACTTCGGATCTTTGTGGGTCACTAGTACCCTATCGTCATATTGTTTTCTGTATTTCGTTGGGGTGTAGTAGTAGAATAGGGCTGTGACAGAAATAAAAATTTTATGGTGTTCGCTAGTTACGTAACCTGTTAGATTCAAGCTAGTTATTCTTCCAGTTGGTTTTATTTTATATTAGTTCTGCAACTGGATTAACTTCTTGTTTTACAGTATTCGCTAGGTATTGACACGTGATCAGACAAGGAAGCGGCCAATTACTTGAGGACGCCTGTTACTATTTCAAAGCTCAAACCATGGTGACACCATAAAAATTTCAGAAATCATGACCCTCTGACGACTGACCAAGCACAAATAGCCACCAGGCTCCTCGTGACTCCAATATCGTGTTTTATTGCGACTTCGATACCGTCCAAGCGCTTACGCCGGTATTACATTGCTTTTAGACTCATTTAATGAGAGATTTGCGTCTTTGACGTTACAGTATTTGCTTATTGATAAAACTTGGAATCAGTTTATTCGCTCACGATTTATATGGATCCTTGTCATCTTGTCAGTTATGGACTTACGCAGAGTCATCCTGTCATCCTATAACAGCTCACAGTGAACACCAGTTGGTTAGCACAATAAAGGCAGTACTTCTTACAACACAAGCCTGCCACAGTAATGATCAGTGACCTGAAGAAAAATGCCCAGGTGACGTCTGCCTGTGAATCGTCTAAACTTTGGTCTGTGCATGTAGTTGTTTATGTATTGTATTTTTGAAACGACGATGGGGATCCATGGTGAAACTTGCAAATACGAGTGTGGCAAATCGTTTCAGGACAACAGTCAAGTTGGTCAGTAATACAGATCAACACTCTCAAGCCGACGCACTGTTTCAATCCCAGCCTGACTGACTAACACTGCGAAACCCCACTGTGTGTGTGTGTGTGTGTGTGTGTGTGTGTGTGTGAAAAAGAGAGAGAGAGAGAGAGAGAGAGAGAAGTGAAACCTATCTCAATCTCAGATTAATCAAGATTCAGGCACATATTTGAGATCCATTGCTAAATTTACTGTGTATGTCAAAATTATTAAAGCTTTAATAGAGTGGTTCTGGCAGTGAATCCGAAGGTGGAGAACTGACATAATATTATCATTTAAAGGGATTGGATGTGCTAACGAACTCAAGATTTATATAAGTGTATGATTTATTATAAAGACATAAAAATTTTAATGGAGTTGACAAGAACGTTACAAAAATGTTCCCTGCTATGTAAATCGATAACTGACGGTCTGAGTTGGCAGATTTACTGAAAGAGGTGGAGTTGCATGCAATCTCGAATCTAATTCTGCAAAATAGGCATAGCAACCTGACTACGACGATCACGGTAACATTTCGTCAACACCCAAGCATCCTACAGATCTGAGGAAGTGCTGCTAAATAAGCCATCTTGCAATTGAACTATTGTACTCTGTTTTCCTAATATGCCGAAGCTGTAGGTTATGCTTACCATAATCATCGCTGAACTGTGAGCATACTGCAGACACAGTGATCCGTGAGTTGAGAATGCAGCCAAAATCTAACATCTACCTCCCGTCCTCTCTTTTTCCCTTATCTCTAAAATCGTAGCTCACTGCTGTGTTCCCAGCATCACCACGCTTCCAGCAATCCTCTAAAAAGTTGCCAGGGCTGTCCAATGGCGTAATTGTTTCATAGGCAAGACTTCGCGCTAAAGAACGTCGAAATGGCAACAAGCAAATGAATCACAGTTATTCGCCTCTTTTCTAAAAGCTTGCTCCCGAGTCTTACGTCCCCATGACGTCACAACTAACACTCCTACCGATGCTCATTCTGCCATCAGCTAGCGTCTCATTGTAGGTCTAGAAAAAACGTAAAAAACTTGCTACAGGGCAGTATCCGACTCTACTCCAGTGTCCGTCCGTGAAGTAGGTCGCAGCTCTTTTCGAGTTTTCTAGGAAAGCCAGAAGATGTTTATCTCCCCTAGTACAATTTTATAAGCTCCTAGCGCCTGTTGCCCACTGACAGAGTTCTGTCTTTTGAAAAAAAAAAGATCTTTTTATCTTGGCCGCCTGTCGTTAGCCATATAAACAGATAATGGTTTGTCTGCCTGCACTCCGTACTTCCAAGGAACTTCACGTTCCTTGACCAGGAGGAGGCGACCCACCTGCTATTTCTTCCCTGTTTCTGTGGAAGTCGGTCGACGTAACTTCACCACCTACACCTCCCCCCTCCCTCCCTTCGCGCTAGTGGCTCGTTCCAACAGCCCTGAGCGCACCATTCCTGTCTCATGTTCCCAACACTTTTCACTTCTAAAATAAGCCTAGAAAGCAATTGAAAGTAGCCATCTCCAAGTCAGATTACAGGTAACGTAAGAAGAAGAAATGAAACCGGGACATACTATCACTGTGATAATACTTGCCCCCTTAAGGTAATTCAGCTTCTTCCATTTGCGTAATTAAAGGGAGCCAAAGAATTGAAAGGAGACTACACGAAGGTCTTGCCACGTTTCGAAATGTCTGACAGACAATCACAATGAGAACTGAGCAGTAACCGCGGATTGTATCTCAACAAAAAAGTAAAGCTGTATTCAGCGCGAAGTTTTGCTTAAACTCCGTAGTGTTTTATTAGACATGGTCATATTGTCTTTTGTTTTTATCTTCCAACTGACTTACCTAACCAGTTATAAAGGAGATCTTAAGTTTGACATGGACTGAAAAGTACAGAATTAATCGCAATTTTTCACATACACAGATCCTGTTTTGGATGTGAAAGAAGCAACAACTGACAGAAAAAAAAACCAAGTGCAAGTGAACCTCATAACTTCGGACATACATTCTGAGATTTATCTGCTAAGCCATTCAACCAAAACGTGAGCACACCAGACAAAAATAGCCATTTTCAGGAGACATTACGCTAAAATCGTGTGATATCTGCTCTAGCCTTGATAATGTCCTAGTAAAACGGTCCACAAGTTACTACAGGTAGGGGAACTCGGGGCAGAACGGGACGGCGGGGCACAATGGGAAATTGCTCTTTTCTAGGCTGGACAGTGCTGCAACCTGTTGTATGGCCATGTAACTATTCCTCCGAATGGAAGGGATGTCAGGGCAGCCATTCTGATTTACTTTGAAGTGCGAGAGCTAAGTGAATTCTTGTCCGTCACGTTACTGCTTGCGTTGTTCTAACGTTTGTTGAATTCAACGCCAGATAAGCTGTTAACTGTTAATTGTATACCCTAAAATGACAAATTCCCTTAAAGTGCATGGAATTTGTTGTACTTAGTTATTTAATGCGTTTAAATACGTCAGTTATTACACTCCATAAAAGTTGTTAACCTCAAAAGTGCTCTTGGGGTGGAACGGGTGGGGGCAGAATGGGAATGTGTCCCGTTCTGCCCCGCCATATTTTGATGCAAGTAGAAAGCAAACTATATTCTTTTTTCTTTCCCCCTTGCTGTTCCAGATTGTGTGGACGTACATGAAAAAGACTGATAGACAACAATGGGACGTAAAAGCGATGTAAATGGCAGTCTCAGCCGTTTCATCTTCCCAAATGTGATTTTTAAAAGCATCTAAGCAGTTCAACGTACCGAAATCAACATTGGAAAGATATGTGCGTAAAGCTACGAATAATCCTGACTACATAATTGACAAATTAGTAGGGAAATTTAAAAAGGTGTTCACTGCAGAACAAGAACATGAGGTGGTAATGTATCTCAAGTCAATGGGAAGCAGACGTTTTGGTCTAACAATGAATGATCTCAGATTACTAGCCTACCAACTAGCAGAAATAAATGGCTTACCACACAGATTTGACAAACAAATTTGTCTAGCTGTACAATACTGGGTTAAAGGATTTATTACAGGGCATCCTACACTGTCTATTCGCAAGCCAGAAAATACTTCTGATGCTTGAGCAATTGGATTCAACAAAGTAGCAGTTTCACAATTTAACTCTCTTCTCAATAATGTTATTGATAAGTACAAGCTGACTGCTGACATAATATTCAACTGTGATGAAAGTGGCTTGACAGTTAATCCTAAACGTCAGTCGAAAATAATAACACTTAAGGAAAAAGGCATGTATGAGCGGTAACATCTTCAGAACGTGGAGAAACCGTTATAGCAGTCATCTGCATGTCTGCATCTGGATTATACATGCTGCCCATGCTCATCTTTCCAAGTAAGAAGAATAAACAAGAATTTGAGCTTGGATTGCCTCCAGGAGGCTGGTCTAAAGTTCACCCCTCGGGGTGGATCACTAGCGAATTATTTCTAGTATGGTTATGAAAGTTTGTGTGATTTTCTAAGGCCACGAAAGAATCACCTGTGCTTCTAACTGTTGGTGGACACTCAACACACACTAAAACCCTGCAGCTGCTTGATATGGCTGGAGACAATGGTGTAGTCCTCCTTTGTTTACCGCCGCACACTTCACATAAATTACAACCCCTAGACGTAACGTTTTTCAAGCCCCTGAGTTGTTATTACAGTGAAGAGATGGCTATGGAGCCATACAGGAAATATTCACTCTTTTCCAAATGTCATCGCTATTTGGGGCCGCGTTTCTACGTGCTGCAACGGTGCCTACGGCTAAATATGGCTTTAAGAGAACTGGAATATGGCCATCTGACCTGAATGTGTTTTCAGACGCAGACTACCTCTCATCAACGCCAAAAGATACTTAGTTCGAAAACTGAGAAAGTCCGACTGCAAACTTTACAGATGGACAATCTAAGACAGATTGCAGGCTCTCCAGTGTCTACTGAACCCGCCACTAATACGACTACGACTGAGACTGACCAAAGCTCAATCATTGACCCCCAGCCTGGATGTTCATGGATGCTAGAGTCTCCCAACCAGCTATGTTCGCCACACAACTCAGCTTTCCAGATATCGCCCGAGGCTGTCATTACAATCCCACTAATCTCTCGAAATACTCGGCGGACTACAAGACCGAAAGGAAAAACCGTCGTATTAACAGAGTCTCCTTATAAGAAGGAACTGCAGAATGCTGTCGCACGTAAAGTAGGCCTACAGAAAGGAGGAGGGTGCACAAATATGAACAATGTCAGGACAGAGACGTCAGGTGCAATGCGACTTAAGGCAAAAATATCAAACTGTAGTTCCCCCCCCCCCCCCCCCCAAAAAAAAAAACAGAGGACATCTAGGATCTTAAGAAAAATAAGACTTGTGTGAGGCAGACTTGTGTGAGGCAGACTTATGGTGGTGGTTAGTGTTTAACGTCCCGTCGACAACGAGGTCATTAGAGACGGAGCGTAAGCTCGGGTTAGGGAAGGATTCGGAAGGAAATCGGCCGTGCCCTTTTCGAAGGAACCATCCCGGCATTTGCCTGAAACGATTTAGGGAAATCACGGAAAACCTAAATCAGAATGGCTGGCGAGGGGATTGAACCGTCGTCCTCCCGAATGCGAGTCCAGTGTGCTAACCACTGCGCCACCTCGCTCGGTGGCAGACTTGTGTGAGGCCTTGCATTACCATGAAGAAGGAGAAGTTCTTTTGCACTGTTGTGGCGACGAACACGCCTCAAGTCGTTACTTCAGTTTCCTGAGGGTAGCACCAAACACTTCACTTCAGAGTAGATCGTTGTACTATGAGGGAGGAGATAAAACAGAATAATCCCTTCAGATTCCCGGAATACAGTCGCCATGACTTTACCGGCTCAGAATACGGGTTTGAATTTTTTCTTCGGAGGAGAGGTGGTATGGTGCCACTCCATGGAGTGCCCTTTTGTTTCCGGTTCGAACTGATGAACCTATGTTTCATCACCTGTGACGATGATCGACAAAAAAAGTCACGATCAGTCTCTTAATGGGCAAGAAATTCCGTACAGATGGTCCTGCATTGCTCTTTATGGTCTGGATTTCTGGTAGACTATGAGGAACCCAGCGGGACCACATCTTTGAGAGCCTCAACTGGTGGATGAATGTGTTAGCATTACCAACAGAGGCGTCCAGTTGAGCAGCGAGGTCTTTGATAGTGATCCGTCGATAACCTCGAATGAGAGTGTCCATACGTGCCACCTCTGCAAGAGTCACAGCTGCGTGCAGCCGGCCGGCACGGGGGGGGGGGGGGGGGGGGGGGGGTATTGAACAGGTTTGCACAACCTTGTTGCGATGATGACAGACGCCTCGCCCCATGACTCACAGTAGTTTATTCTGTCAGGTCTCCTTAGACATTATTCAACTGTCTATGAGTATTTGCGATCCTCTGGTTTTCCGCCAAAAGAAACTCTGTGACAGCTCTCTGCTTGAAACACACCTCTGTTACATGCGCCATTTTGAAGACTGCATATAATGTCACCACCTATAGCAACTTCACGAAACTATATGGCCGAAGCGGGAATAGTCCACGATGTCCCTCAACAATTTCCTCGTTTTCAACCGAAACTAGCCTACAGAAAGTTTTCTATTACTTACTGAACATAGGTCGTAATTTGTATCCTATTGGGTATGAACAAAACTCATTAAACATTTGATTCTTTAACAGTGCACAGAGGCGCAAAATGATCAGTGTTGCTTCGTGGGTACAAAGTTAACGTGCATCTCTAGTGTTGCAAATATCTGTTGTTCTTATTGAGTGAGCGAAGCATTAAGGTCGTTATGTCACGCATCGCTCTGAAGTACATTGTTCTGACATCCGTGAAGCATAAGGAATCAGTTACAACACCTATAATTAAAATATTGCAATCTATATTGGTAGTAAACGTCATGTTTCTTCATCCTTAAGGTTTAATAAAAAAACCATTCAGATTCAAAACAGATTTAACTTTCCAACACAGTGATTCTATAGCATTTTCAAAAATATAAAACTTTCAGGTGGCTTCTCTAATGGTAAGTACATACTACGATAAAGTGGAGTTAACTCCTGTTCAGAAAAAACGCAACACTTTGAACGACTAGAAATAGGACGTTCATATTCACAGGGCATATACATTAGTATATTCTGCAGAAATGTCACCTCAGTTCAGCATGTGTCCTGTTGCCTAGTGCCGGCCGCGGTGGTCTCGCGGTTCTAGGCGCGCAGTCCGGAGCCGTGCGACTGCTACGGTCACAGGTTCGAATCCTGCCTCGGGCATGGACGTGTGTGATGTCTTTAGGTTAGTTAGGTTTAAGTAGTTCTAAGTTCTAAGGAACTGATGACCACAGCAGTTGAGTCCCATAGTGCTCAGAGCCATTTGAACCATTTGAACCTGTTGCCTAGTAGGCACAGGGTCCGGCATGGCGCCTGATAACTTGTTCCATGCGTGGCGACACCGACGCTTATAAGGCTCGAATAGATTCCTGTGGTATAGCTATCCATGTTGCATTCACCTGGTTCCAAAGTTCATCTGTGGTGGTTGGCATTGGATCACAGCGCTGCACCTGTCGTTTCTCTATATCCCACACATTTTTGATTGGCGACAAGTCTGGTGATCTTGCGGGTAGGGGTAAAAGGCTGACATCGTGTGACACCAAGAAGGCGCGTCTTCGTGCAGCGACAAGTGGTCGTGCATTGTCTTGCTGAAAAATGGCGTCTGGCGTTTTGTGTAGAAAGGGTATCGTTATGGGTCGCAGGATGTCATTCAGGCAGGTCAAACTGGTCACAGTGCCCTGGACACGTATCAACTGTGATTTGTTGCTATACCCAGTAGCACCTCTCACCATAAGGCCTTGAGTTGGTGCTGTATGTCTTGTGCGGATGCAGTCACTCTGATGCCGCTCACCCAGGCTGCTGAGAACTAAAATGCGGCCATCATTTTCAAACAGGAAGAATCTGGTTTCGTCAGAAAACACTATCTGATGGTATTCCTGGATCTAGCGACGTCGTTCTATACACCATTGCCGTCTAGCATGTTCCTGCACATTCGTCACAGGTAGGTGGAGAAGTGGAGAAATCGAGCGTAACGACTGCCGCAATATATGGCGACGGACTGACACCTCTGATGTGTTACACTGTTGCACCAAAGCCGAGGAGGACGCAGGTCTGTCCTGCAATGCAGCTTGGGTGTTGATCTTCTCGGGGGATGGTCTGGGTGGTGCCACCTGACCCAACTTGTCATGTTCTACAGCCTTCTGTGAACCGTTCTGCACACACAGGTTACGGTTGTGAGGCATCCTGCGCGTCTGTTCAAGTCATACTGAACCATTACGTCCGGTTAATAGCGACAACGAAAAGTGCTAGCACATTTTACTGGTAGGTGCTGTTGGGCCGCAAATGCTAATCTTTTACGCAAAACATACTAATGAACAGATCCTGCGAATATGAACGTCGTTCAAGATGATCTGTTTTTTCTGTACGTGAGTGTATGACATTTTATGACTAATGTAAATTCATTCTAAAATTCTGATTGGGCGACTTTATAACTAAAATGAAATTGCTTAAAAAGAATTATATAATTCTAAGAGCACAGAAAATTTGAATAATAGCCGAAACTAATTTGACATAAAAAGAGAATAAAAAGGTATATATTCTAACAGGGTCCGTGACGGACTGTTGTCGGATTGGAAGCCTGGTGTGTTCACAGCACGCTCGTCATCAAGATGTAGAAAAAGAACAACACTTGTTTCCCGAAAACGTTGAAATAAACAGCCTAGTTCATGTTCATGATAACCTCAATGAGTGTATCCAAGTCATGGTAGGATAAACACACTCAGAACAGCACAGAGGCACTTCCAGCCCCAATTACTGCCTGCCTACACCCCTGGTCAAGTGCCTCAGTGGGCCGTCGGTGCACTCGATGCCTTGCATCACCTAGAAACAGGTAAAACTGCGATTCATCGTACCCCACTAGAGGCCTCCACTCAGCTACTATGCAGTTTCTGTGTAGCTTGGAACACTGAAACATGCAGCTTTAGATGCTTATATGAGCAACAGCCTTTTGCGTGGCAGCAGACCGCAGTGCCCGCAGCACGTAGTTGTGCATGCAATGATCACTCGGAAAGTGGATGAGGTGGTAGTGCATTCAGTCACAAAAGCAATTTTTGTCGGATCTGAAAGCGATTGTCACTGACAAAAAGTGATACTCATCTCCAGTCCATGTCGGTGAGAAACGTTTTTACGACCACTGCTCTTACACTGTGTAAAACGGATGCTTGTGGTGCACCATTCCTTGCAGACACGCTGTTGAGTATACATAGATACACCAACACATCGCCCAAACACAATAACTCTTTTTGCCATTCTGTCACGTCTCCAAGTCGATCCATGTTACTGCACTGTAAAACGAAATTTCACATACACACTATGCACTGCCATGACTAAGGAAAGCGGGAGATGGTTTGGATAGCAAATTGCATGACTGTAATTGTCATAAAAGTCCACGATTGGTGCCTCACGACTACCTAAAGTCATTTTAGATGGTTCCTTTCCTCATGTACGAGTGACAAAGAAGTCACTGGAGACTACATTAATTTAAAAAAAAAACGGAGACAGGAAAATTCTGAAACTAAAAGCGAATCACATAATCTCACAGAAAAGTAAAGCAGCATATGTTATGCTGCAGGTGATGATAATCATAAATGACTGAGAACCCAGGAACTACCCCATAAATAAAGCTGTAAGGGATACTCGGTTTACGTAGATCTCAATGCGGGGAAGGACCTAATTTCAGCTTTGCTGCATGGATTCAAGACATCGGATATTGAAATGCCTCGAACAGAGGTGGGCGATGCGTCCGGACACGATAGCGACCAAGGTCGACGTTGAAGTAGCTGTCCACTGGATCCGGTGGCAGGCCGGCGGCATTCCATCCACTCCTGCTGCCCACTCGTCCCGGATCCACCGTGGTACGCACCAGGAGCAGTGTTTGCACTATTAAGTCACAGCGCATAGCTGCTGGCTGAAAACAGCACACTAAAATTACCAGCAATGTTTTACGAAGCTACTGATGAAGATCTGTGGAACAGATTAGCAGAAGTTATTTAGAGTGTTACTGTCTCCACATATTCTGGTATTCAAAATGCAAATAACTAATGAGCATTGACTAACGCTCATATATCGTAAACCAACGTAAACCAAAGTAAGACTTTATTATGTGTGTGTATTGTTTAGAATATTCTGACAATTAATCCAGGTTGAACAGCTAAAACTGAATAAAAATGATTTTAAAACACGGAGATGTATCTTTCTTGCCAGTCATCAATGTCATTTATCGGCAGAACTCTGTGTTTGTGGACAATCGATGTTTGAAAGTTTACGAATCACTTAAGAAATAATTCCGTATGAAAGACGATTATGACCAGTAGATTCACAAGAATCATGAATTACGCATTATTTAGCAGAAATTAAACATTTTCTAGGTGCAACATATACTGACGAGCCAAAACATTACGACCACCTGCTTAATTACTTATTTGTCCGCCTTTGCAACGAAATATTTCACTGTTTCTGTGTATCAGGGATCCGACAGTTCTTTGATAGGTTTATGGAGGTATGATGCCTACGCACAGGTCATGTAATTCGCGTAAATGACGGGCCGTTGATTTGCATATGCCGTGTTGGCACCCGTTAGCGACTCAGATGAGTTCCATAGAATTCACATCAGGTGAACTTGATCGCAGAGACATCGACTTCAGTTCACTATAATGCTCTTCAAACCAGTGTAGCACAGTTCTGTCTTCGAAAAATGGACAGACACTGCTGAAGGATGACGTCGCCATCGGGGAAGACATCATGTATGAAGTGATGCACGTGGTTCGTATCTGACAGCGTGTCTTCGATTACTACCACAGGTCCTATGCAAGCGTAGGAAAATATCTCCCATAGCATGACACTGCTCCCACCAGCTGTGTCCGTGGCGAGCTGCAGGTTTAGAGCCGCCGCTCACCACGATGACGGCGTTTCTGGAGACGACCATCGACATAGCGCACCAAAAATGTGACTCACTCTCACAACCGACGTGTTTCCATTGATCGCCGGTCAAAATCCGATGGTTCCGTGCCCACTGCAGTCGTAATTGTCCGTGTCGTTCGGTGAACATGTGAACGCATAGGTATGGTCTGTTGCAAAGATCCATGTTCAACAAGGAACTATGAACGGTGTGCTACGAAAAACTTGCGCGTACTCCAGCAGTGTGCTCTTTCGGCAGAGATCCCACAGATCACCATCTATCTTACTTTACAGAGAGGACAAGCAAAACGTTTTTGGAAATTTGCGGCAGGTTCCTATAGGACCAAACTGCTGCGATCATTGACCCCTAGGCTCCAATGGGTGGAGACGCGCGAACTGTGGCATGGCGCCCTAGGCCACGCGGATGGCAGTAGCATGTGGACATTTTTTTTTAATGGATAATATCTCTGATCCAGCCCGGTATCGAACCCGAGCCCCTTGGGATGACAGACCGCCGCCCTGACCACTTTTTTTTTTTGGCAAGTGCTCTACCGACTTTTTTCCTTTTTTTTGAAAAATTTTTTCGATTTTGAAAAAAAAATACACGAGCAAGACTCGAACACGGTACCTCCAGCGCGGTAGCTATAAACCTTTTTTCTATTTTTTCTTTTTTTTCTTTTTTAGGTTTCTTTAATTTTTTTATTTGTAAATTTTTTTCTACCAACTTTTTTATATGGAAAAAGGTGTCTTTCAGTTACGACAAACAAAATTAGAATGTACGTCCGTAGCAACAACAGAACAAGAGTTCCTTCTAAACTATGAAATAGAATTTGAAACTAATAGTATGATGATAGATAGTAAAGAAAGAAAAATGTAACCAATTCCCGCAGCCCATTCCATGTGTATGGCCCATCTGCGTACAGATTTCATGTTCCAAACTGATAAAACATTTCGCAGCGTATGGAGCTCCATGACGGCGGTCATCCTCTGCTCGGTACTCCCCAACTGTGAGGGGGTTATCGAAGACACTGCGCAAATAGTTCGCAAATAGTTGTCGGTAGCGGGGTGTACACTCAAGTGTGCTATGACTGTCCTGGAGAAATTGCCAGTAATCAAGTACTATCTTCTCATCATCTCGAAAGAGGTAGTATTTGGACATGCCTTTAAACCATGTGAGAGCGTGAGTCTTCGCAGGTGGGAAATAAGTATCCTCTGGGCAAAGGAGGAGCCGTGGCTCAAGTGTGCGAGGCGCGATACGTAGGTAGCAGGCGAGGATCTTCTGCACTAGCAGCCATACCTCTAACGCCGATCCACGTGTTAAACGGTGTTCGTCAGTATCCACGAGGTGGCAACGTGGGCAAAGGGGGGAATCCGTCATCCCAAGAGAGTGCAGCCTTTGTCGTGTTACAACCTTCGCGTTCACCACCTGATACCACGCGGCTCGTCCCCGCGTTGGGAGGAACGGCTTCTGGACCGCTCTCCACACTGCAGGCCATAGGGTCGTAGGGCTCTTCCTCTCAATCACATTGCGAGGGATGGACCTTAGCAGCAGCCTGTAAACCTCTGTCGCCTTGGGAGTGCGAGTGTTGGGGAGGTCTGGCTGCACGTAACCATACTCAAGAATAAATGCCGAGAGGTGCGAGAGTGAGGGTGTAATGTGTGCAAGAGAAGAGACGCCGGCAGCAATTCCTCTAACACACGTCTTGTAAGGGAAGCATCTTTGTGGGTCCACAATTTCATCAGTGTGCACAAGTGTAACGCTGTAGCTCTCGCTCGAACATTTATAAGTCCCAGTCCGCCATCACGCGGAGGGAGGGTGAGTGTTTCGAAGCGGACTTTGAATAAATGTCCGGCGGTAAGGTAATATGCAAACGCTGCTTGCAGTCTGTGTGCCATCTCTGTCGATATCGGTAGAACCTGAGCCATGTGGATCATCTTAGTCGTCACGTGAAGGTTGAGGTATTCCACACGCTTTAGGAGATCCATCCGTCGAAGTAGGTTCCGTCGAACTTCCGTGCGTATTGCCTGTAGTAATCGTGCATAACTCATGGCAGCCGTGCGGCGCACATCCTGTTTAAATGTTATGCCCAAGAACCGGATCTTGTTGACTAGTGGGAGTGGGGCTAAAGCGTCCTCCTGTAGACCTCTCCCAACGGGCATCGCTGTCGACTTGGCCACATTCGTGAGGCTGGCCGCTGCCAATCCATAGCGATTGATCCATTGTATCACCGAGCGTACCTCGTCACCAGATCGGACAAGTAGTAGGTCATCAGCATATATCCTGCAGTGAAAGGTGTCATCCCTCAATGACATGCCCGGGAGCCTGTTTTTCAACCCTCCGACAAGTGGTTCGAGTGCGATCGACATTTGACCAGCAGCGCAGTTTTAGAGATACTCGTTTACAGGCTCTACGTAATAATAGAATGCCCTTTGTCAGAGTCACTTACCTCAATGTATTTTCCAATTTTTAGCCCATATCTTCGCTAGGGTGATCTCCTGTCCGTGTCCGATCCGCTTACATACTTCTGTTACCGCGCTACGTGCCCGCAACGCCACCAGGTGTCATCCAACGTTGCGGTGGGCAGCGGTCATAATATTTTGGCTTATAAGTGTTTATTAACAAATACAGTAGTTACAGAATCATATATTCTAAAATTAACTGTCGGAAAAAATCCAACACCGTTAGGGACAAAGACATTTTATTTATAAATGAGGTGACAGATAAATTCAGACCAAATTAAACATATTCACTGATCAGCCTAAACATTGTGACAACGGGCCTACTATCGATACAAACCCGCCCAGGCGCTAGCAGTGTCATCTGTGGAGGATGGATTGCTAGTCACACACAGGCACGGTGCATGTAGTGTCCGTGAGCCTGCAGTCCGTATTTAGAATGGGGAAGGTGCGCGATCCATCTGGAACCGCGCGACCGCTACGGTCGCAGGTTCGAATCCTGCCTAGGGCATGGATGTGTCTGATGTCCTTAGGTTAGTTAGGTTTAAGTAGTCTTAAGTTCGAGGGGACTGATGGCCTCAGAAGTAGTCCCATAGTGCTCAGAGCCATTTGAACCATTTTGAGTTTGACCGAGGGCAGATTGTGATGGTCTGGAGGCTCAGCACGAGCATTTCGGAAACTGCACGAGTTATTCGGTGTTCTAGGAGTGCTGTGGTGTCTTCAACACGTGACGATACCAAAGAGAAACCACGTCCAAACGTCGTGGGGTTGGGCGGCTGCTCCTCATTACACATATCGGACTTCGTAGGCTGGGCAGACTGTTAAAATAGGAAAGGCTGTGAACTGTGGCGGAACTAACATCAGACTTTAATGCTAGGCGGAGAACTAGTGCGTCTGAACACACAGTACACGGAACAGACCTAACGATGGGCCTCCGCGGTCGACGCCCCTTGCATGCCCCAGTGTTAACACCACGACATCGGCAACTACGAATGCAATGGGTACCTGACAGTCGACACTGCACGTTGGCGCAGTGGAAGAACGTTGCATGGTCTGATGAATCCCGATACCTTCTTCATCATGCAGACGGGAGGATGTGAATCCGTCGTTTTCCAGGGCAACAGCCCCTTGACACCTGTACTGCGGGCGGAGGAAAGCTGACGGTGGATTCATTATGCTCTGCGAACATTCAGTCGGCAACCATAGGTCCAGTGGAGTTTCTGCAAGGCACCATGACGGCCAAGGAGTAACGTACACTGGCTGCAGACGACGTACATCCCTTCATGACGATCATGTATCCCGACGGCAGTGGCATTTTTCAACAAGATAATGAGCCATGTCATAAGGCCAGGAGTGTGATGGAGTGGTTCGAGGAACATGGTTGCGAGTTCTAATTCATGTGCTGGCCCCACAGCTCGCCAGATCTGAACGCGATCGAACAGATCTCGGATATGATTGAACGTTGCGTCAGGGCTCGTCGGCGCCCTCCCCGGAGTTTAGGGGAATTAGCTGACTTGTTTGTGTAGATGTGGTGCGAACTGTCCCCTCCAGCGACTTACCAAGGCCACATTGATTCCGTGCCACGACGCGTCGCCGTTGTTATGCGTTGCAAAGGGGGACATACCGGCTATTAGGCAGGTGGTCATAATGTTCTGGCTGATCAGTGTGTGTCATAGTGAAGGGTATCGTAACTGTCGCATCAGTATATAGTCTACCCACTATGGCTGCAATGTATGCCTGCATTCTCACATGCTAACGGACGTAAAGGTGCCGAATGCCATCCTGTGATAGTGTATCCCAAGCATCATGCGTCTTTTGTTGCAATTTGCCAAAGGAGAAAGAGTAATTCTTGCGTCATGTCCGATACGTCTTCAACTGGTGAGAAAGCTACTAGTTACTTTACCCTGCAAAAATACCAAATGTGACCTCGAGTTATAACTGATGGCCTCCCACACCATGAAATCTGGAATCACGCGTGCATCGTGGGTGAATGCACTCCAGGATAAGCAGCTCACCAGGTCTATGCCATATACTTGTACACCTTTCACTCTCATATTGACAGAATCTACTCTCGCAACTGAAGACAACAGAATGCCTTTCCAATATCCAGGCAACTTTTTTACATCAGTCGTATCAGTGAGAGTAGGCAGAGACTTACGTGATCTTAATTCTGCAACAAGCAGTCGGTTCACTATGGTCCCTGATGACACAGCAGGTGCAAGATATCCTCCAATGTGGTCTCTGGATTGTATTCGGTAGGTCACCGCTGCCCCCACAGTGCGTCGCTCTGGAAGTGCGTCTGTACCATGCTGACGTCCATAATCTGGTCTGCAGGTGTGGGAATGTTCCACAAACCACAGTTGTAAGCAGTGACACGCTATCGATGCATCTTGCCCAACATGTGCAGCAGTTCGTCGCTACGTCTGACCAGCTAACGGCAGAATGGGGTATCATCAGAGCAACGATACGTGTCGATGGATGAAATCCACCAACATACGTAAGTTTGACAGACGCCAAATTGTTACAGACCCGTGATGGCTGGGTGTTATGATGTCCTTAGGTTCGTTAGGTTTAAGTAGTTTTAAGTTCTATGGGACTGATGACCATAGATGTTAAGTCCCATAGTGCTCAGAGCCATTTGAACCATTTTGTTACAGACCAGCGCCTGGGAAAGAGAGTCTCGTAAACGGTGAAGCTGGTCCACTCTTCCACGCTATTATCGTGAGATTTTATGGAAAGAGTTTGAAGACAGTGAAATTACAAGTAGACGAAAATGTTCTCGACGTCCGCGTCTTGTCACTGAACATGAAGGTCGGAGGTTTGCGGCCTGTGTAAAGGATAACTAAGACAAAACTAAATACCTGGTCACTACTAGAATGCCAACAGCAGTAAATCAGGAAATGTTAAGAGTTGGAGACATTCAGTTTGAAAAAGTGAACAAATTTAAGTATCAAGGCGTGGACATCACTTCGAGAAATGAGATTGAATCCGAACTAGACAAGAGATTACGGGCGGGAAATGCGTGCTACTTCTCGCTGAGTAGATTACTTTCATCACGGATATTGTCTAGGAATTTATAGATTGGAATATAGAAAACTATTATTCTACCAGTTATGCTGTATGGGTGTGAGACTTGTTCTTTCACTGTGCTAAATGAAAAGCCGTTTCGAGTATTTGAAAACAAGATTTTCAGGAAAATTTTCGGAGCAGAAAGGAATGAAATTAGCATAGTGGCGAAAACTGCATAACGAAGAGGTTCATGAACTCTATTCAAACCCTGACATAATCAGTATTATTAAATCACGTTGGCTGCGATGGGCGGGTCACGTAGCTCGATTGGATGAGGGCAGGGCAGCGCGAATACAATGGTATATGTTTCCCTTAGCAAAAGTGAGTCTATCTTGGAGTTGTCGCGCCTTAAGTTTCAATAACTGAGTACGAGAGCATAGTGCGGTGGAGAAACACTGAATGTACAAACTTATGCGATAGAGAAAGTCGCAGAATAACAATTGTGTGTTGAACAGTCTCCCCGTAAAACAGACTGGGCATACTCATTTCTCCGTTTAACCAGAGTCCAAGACAATGTGTAGCGCAACTGCCAGGGTTCTCTTACAACCGCTACTGTGGCACTGCAGAGCGACTGGCATGTGTAAATACACTGAGAAATGATTATGTATTGTATATATGAAGTGTAAAAGCAATCTCAGATCGCAAACCTACACTCAGTGTTCCGAGTTTTAAGCATATAATAAGTTCCACTACATAAATGTACAATATATCAATATCAATGAATATTAACTTACCTCCCAAATTTTACGTATTTATTTATAAATGGAGTTAATAAATGAAGGAAATAAATCAACCGATTAACACATTTGTTGTAACAGAAACAACGTTGTTTATTTTACAATTCAATCTCAAAGATTTAAAATGCTAATAGTTATTCAGAATCTGTTGCATCAGAAGCTGAAATACTGAAATTAGATTCTGAAGGATTGTCAAAATTACTATCCTTGTGTGTTACCCGTAAAATTCCGTCTGGTTATAAGATCCCCATGGATTGGCTTTAAATAGCTATTCACATAACACCCAGAATGTTCAGGATGGTGTTTTACACAATAAGGATCGGTCGCATTGAGCCACATAAAATTAACATTTACGAGTATTATGCATTTTTTAAATGATTTACGGAATGGTGGAATTATATTTGAATTGAAGCTTTCAGTTTTTTCATAAATTGTTCATTACCTTTTTTGGCTGAGTAATTAGCTTGGAAAATACGAAATCTCGCGTCATTAATACTTTTGCACTGCTTTCTACCATAAATACTAACAGCAGTAAAATACTGAACCACTTCAGTTATTTCGTAGATTAAAACGTCGGCGTCATCCGTTAATGACGGAATGACCAGCAAAATTATTAAAAGATCAGTGTCAGAGAATTATACTAAATATTTGAAGTTGGTGGCATTTTGTCAACATGAAATATAATCCGCGTATCCGCAACTTCATGTTGACATTCATAACGCATTTCTTCTGTTTTTACGACATGATTTTCATGCATTCAATGAGAGTAGCACTGACTTTCAACGGTTTTAAAGACTTCTTTAGTTTGCATTATTGATGCCAAATGGTCATTCACCCAATAATTGGCTAATTGGCTAAGAACTATACCACAGCCTCCTTAAAACGATAATTCATAAGACTTTCCCAATAGTCGGTAGGTCTCTGTTGTAGAGACCCTGTAATTCTATAAGTAATATTAAACTCATGTCCATTTTGACGTTCAGAATCTTTGACTGAAGGCGTTAAATACTGATCAAATGTATTACGTATCTCTGTAGCATTACTTGAACACAGTTGTATGAGAGTAGATTCCGCTACTTTATCAAAGGTTTGTGGCAAAGAGGATCCGATCTGGTATAAGAAGTAAAATCCATCTACTATTTCAACGTTGATTTGAGTCGACTGAACCATGTGGACTTGAGATTTTAAGGTGTTGGGTAATGTAGACTTCTCTGTCTTCAACATTTCACCGGTACACGGAAAAATAGCACGAGGTATTTCTCCTTGCGGAAATATGAAACATATTTTTTGCCAAGACTAATTAGACGTCTCGTTCCATTTTTAGTACTGCCTGTTTATCTTCATTGATTCAAATGGCTCAAAGCACTATGGGACATAACATCTGAGGTTGTCAGTCCCCTAGACTTAGAACTGCTTAAAACTAACTAATCTAAGGACATCACACACATCCACGCCTGAGGCAGGATTCGAACCTGCGACCGCAGCAGCATCGCGGTTCCGGACTGAAGCACCTAGGACCGGTCGGCCACAACGGTTTATCTTTATTCACCTGAACTCTGGAAGTGCACTGCAATGTTAAATTAAGAATTCTGTTTCGTGATATCGGTTTCTCAAATCTTCCGATAGCAGAAATGCAGTCAGAATAAAACTTAATCTTTGTTTACTTCTAACTGACTTTCTTTTCTGCAAAGAATTCGTTGCATCATCTTGTTATGACAAACCAAGATTCTTCTTAAAACCAGTCAATATTGTTTGAGAGCCCATCTTTGATGTGCAGTTATGGGGTCCACGGCAAGATTATTAGTTGAGCGTAGATTTGAGTTTTGAGCGTGTTTCTACACCCCATATTTACAATACACACCCATTTCTCAATGTGTTTATGCATCTTAGTCAATTAGCAGAGCTTCAGTAGCAGTTGTAAAAAACTGCGAGTTTCTTGACTAATTATCTTGGACTCGGGTTACGTGGAGTAATGATCACGTCCAGTCTCTTTTACTCGGCGGCTGTCTCACACGCAGCTGTTATTCTACGTCTTTTTCTATCGCATAGGTTTTTACATTCAGTATATCTCCAGCGCACCACGCTTTCGTACTCAGTTATTGAAACTAAACCGCGAAAACACTAAGATAGGCCCAATTTTGATAAGGCAATCCTATACCATCCTATTCGGAATAAAATTATCTACATTTTATATGTGAGTGTATAACGAAACTTGATGAGGGTAATTTACCATACACGCTTCCCTGTTTGCCCCTGGCAATATTTCATTGTTGCCTTGCCTGGGAAAGGGTAGGCAACCTTACTTTGGCGCTTTATTACATCTTCTACTCTTAACTGATGGTAAATCTTTAAGAAACTGCATGGGAGGTAAATATATGAAAAATTTAATAAACTATACTTAATTAAAAATGGCTGTGTAGGAATATGGGGCTGCAACCCTAGCACGTTTTGTTTATTTACACATTATAATGTTTGAAATACACATTTTACTGGAAAACTCGATGAGGGAAGGTCGGTTTAAGTAGGGATCTTAGACTAACAATGCTCCTGCACTCACAAATGTTTCGGAGCAAACAGTTTAGAGTGCATTTTTAAACACGTGACTCAACAGCAGTCAAGCTATACTTCAAACGTGTTCATACGTTCACCCAATGCCCACCAATTACGGTTGCAGTGAGCGCGGAAAAATCGGTACTGGACCGCGGATTAATGGATATGTCTCACACGGTGGGATGAATCACGTATGTTGTTACACTGAATTCGATGGTGATGTCCGGTTACGCCGTCATGCAGACCAACGGCTGCTCGAAACATGCATCGCCCCACGGACGCAGACCACTGGGGGCGGTAAAAAGCTGCGGGGGTCATTCAGCTCTGCTTTCAAGGGACCTGTGGTAGTAATCGAAGGCATCATGGCGAATGTGAACTAGGTGAACGTTATTGCCGACCGCCTGAGACCGTTCATGCTTGATGTCTTCCCTGATGCCGATGACATATTCCAGCAGAATAACTGTCCGTGTCGCATGGCCAGAGTCGTGCTGCAGTGGTTTGAGAAGCAGAATAGAGAACTTAGGTTGATGTTTTGGAGAGCAATTTCACATGATCTGAGCCCGATGGAACACATCTGAGACGCTGTCGGGCGCCAGGTCCGCATGCAAAATCACTAGTCGGTAACTTACGGGATATGGTGCTACATATCCCTGTACGCCTGCCAATAACATGATGAATCCATGGCATGCAGAATCTCTGGTGTACTTTATACCAAAGGTGGGTGGACCAACATACCATTAAGAAGGTGCTCATGATGTTATGGCACATCAATGTAACACCACAAACGCTTGTAAAGTACTTGGCGAAGGTTATATCGCACCAAGTTTATAGATTTTGTTTCCTACTACATTCATGCAGTTAACGAGGAAGTAAACGCTGCCTATGTACCTCATCAAGTACCGTAATTTCCCTTATTTTATTTCCGTGATTTCTATACGATGTGTGGTCACACAGTCGTCTTGCAATACACGTTTTCTAAATATAGTCTATAGAATTTCGCAAAAAGTGCATCGTCATTCTTCCAGTGATTCCCACACAAGTTCCCGGAACATTTCTATTCTGAAGCGATCTGTTCCTATCCTAGCAACGCATCTCTAAACTGTCTGTCTCCACGTCTACTTGATACGGACTCAAAACACTGCAACGAATAGGTTGTACTCGAGTCTTGTTCGTAATTTACTTTACAGATACAGAATTTTCCCAGACGCATTCCAGCATTCGGCTTCCCTACTACTTACTTTACGTGATCGTTCAACTTAACATCCATTATTACTACTGCCGCTAAATACTTGTTCCATGTGACGTCCTCGACATGTTCATCGTCAATCTAGAAATGAGAGGCTATAGGGTTCTTTCTCTATGTTATAGGCATTACACCTCTGTTATACACATAGAAGACAAAAGTCATGGCATAGCGAAATGCACATATACGGACAGCAATAATATATGAGGGCAGAGAATTGGCGAAGCTGTCATTTGTACTCAGATGATTTATGTGAAAATTTCCGACGCGATTATGGTCCCAGGACAGGAATTAACAGACTTCGAACGCGGAATGGTAATTGGAGCTAGCCACATGGGATCCACAGTGTCAAGAGTGTGCTGAGAATACAGAACTTCAGGTATTACTTCTCACCACGGATACGCAGTGGCTGACAGCCTTCGCTTAACGATCTTGAGCATCGGCGTTTGCGTAGAGTTGTCAGTGTTAACAGACAAACAGCACTGCGTGAAATAACCCCAGAAATCTGTGTGGGATCGAAACAGGTACTCCGTTTTTAAAGATCAGGAAACGTGGTTCTATTGGGGAAAGGTGCTAGGTCAACAGTTGCAAACGTGAAATTTATTCCAAAATCCCTTCATAAGTTTTTTTTCATTCCATGGTATTAACTCGCTACAAACGCAAAGGCACCTAATTTCAACTGAAATTTTACAACAGCTTCAATGGTTATAAGGGTATTCATCATTCCAATAATTAAGAAAGATTCGCTTTGAATTATTAAAAAAAAAACAGAAGGCACTTTAAGCGAATACATAAAAAACAGGTATTCATTTTAACAATTAAAAAATACTTTCAGTAAAATCTGGGACTGGATTAAATTTCGAAGGAACATATGTCATAAAAGGATGTTCACAAGTAGTTACTCCTGACCGAAGATAGCTTAACCAACACTGGTTATCTGTAGAACCTCGTTAACTATTCTCTTATCAGGAGATTCTCATAATGACCAATAACAGTTGACAAGTCATGACAAAATAAAACTCATCAAATACTATAGAATTCCAGCTAGACAAATGTAGGCCACAAACATGGCATTCAGCCTTAGCCAACACTCACGTTATTGATATTTACTATACTCGAAAAGGGAAAAAAATTATAGAAAAAGTTCGAACATATCCATTTTACGAACAGTAATGGTTTTTCTTTTTTGCAACCACTATGGGCCCGTCTTGAGTGCCACCTTTTCTCTTGCGCCGGATACAAAATGGGCAAACCTGTCCCAAGTCAACCCCTATCACAAAGAAAACGCACGATCACACGGAAGGAAAAATAAGCAGACTTCTAGAACAAGGAGAGAAGCGCATTTAGTTTAACAGACTTGACAAATACACAAACTTCCTCTCGTGCAATTGAATGATGGAGGACAACAATCTGTGAGAAAAGTACTGAGGCCACAGTAGCGTAATAACAGCTTCTCCCCTGTTGAGTTCAAATTGTTGGCGGTTAAGCAGAAGGTTCCTAATCCGACAGCATATCACACGGTTACTATTTGAAGTTTCTCGTAAAAATGTTAACTGCTGCAATCAACACTCAGAATATGTTTAACAAAGTTAGCGTGACGCCACAAGTCCACACAGTTCCCAAGTGCAGCTCACCACGTCACCTGTTGCCCGTGTCCGCAATGACATCCTGCTTGATGACAGGGACGCACACACCCTTGTCCCGGCCGAAATCCAAGACTGAATGCGGTGCCCGCTCGAGGCCGTATCTTACTACTTCTGCACGCCGCCGTCCAGAGCAACTACTAGCATCAGCGCGTCATGCGCCTCCTCGCAGCCTTCTCGACAACAACTGACCGACCTGTTTGCGCATGTGGCGTGCATTTTCGTGGGTTTCACGCTCCACTGACAAGGGGAAGCCGCCAATTGTGAAATTAGATTCGATTCATACTGCGCATAATAAAAGCTCATGGCCACAGGCGTAATGTGGCAAAGCACCAAGATGCACTTCTCAGCCGTTGTCGAGAAAATCGACAGTTAAAAGAAACCGTTCCGGTGAAATACTCTCTACGATTACAAATTTTCCACGGCGTCATGGCGCAGCGGTAAGCGCTCGGGTTCGTAATCCGAAGGTCGCCGGATCGAATGTCACGCCACGCATTTTTTTTATAATTAGTGTTTTGTAATTCAAATATATATACTATTAATGAATTGCTTATGCATGTTGGTGAAGGCGGATCGCTCTCCAATTGTGCCGCCTCCATTTTTCCGTTTGTTTAACAGGGTGTACCAAAGCTCTCCCGTCCACACTGATTTTCGACGATGTTATAAATTGTGCTAGGGACCGCAGCTACCTTCTTCCTAAGTTAGCAGGCAACTACACTGTTATGCGGCGGCTCGTTTCGGCCCATTCAACATCTGCCCTTCAAGTGTAACGAGGGAGTAACGGAGTTTATATTTCATACCTGCCACGGCAAATTTGTGTTCGTGGGGTCTCTATTCTAATTCGAACGTTTGACTTACGCTATACGTATTCGTTTCGGAATATCGTTTCTACGTCTTCCGTTAACTACACGTGGTTAACATTATGAAGACAATTAATAACATTTGTGAAATACAACTTTGTTTGCGGAAAACTTAATGATGTTCGAAGTCGCCAGTTTTTCCACGACAAACGACTTTCAACAACTTATTATATGCATAATTGTTGCAACTGATTGCCGGGAATTACAAAAAACAATTACTAAAAAGAAAAGCTTGCATGGCCCGAGATTCGATCCGGCGACCTTCGGATTATCAACCCGAGCTCTTACCGCTGCGCCACGGCGCTGTAGAAGATTATTAATCGTAGAGAGTATTTCACCACAACTGTTTCTTTTAACTGTCGATTTTCTCGACAACGGCTGAGAAGTGCATCTTGGTGCTTTGCCACGTTACACCTCTGGCCATGAGCTTTTATTATGCGCGGTATGAATCGAATCTGAATTTCACAATTGGCGGCGTTCCCTTGTGAGCCTACGTCCCTGAGTGCGGTATCAGCGATACCGCTTAGTTCAAATCGATAGGGCGGACTCGAGGTGGACGGGCATAGAGTTATGACACTGCGACGAAGTTTGGCGTTAACGGGCTATGGCAGCAGACGACCGACGTGAGTGCCTTTGTTAATAGCACGAGGTAGCCTGCAGTGCCTCTCCAGGGCTCGTGACCATTTCGGTTACACCGTACACGACTGAAAAACCGTGGCCTCGTCAGATGAGACCCGATTTCAGTTCGTAAGACCTGGTGATGGGGTTCGTGTGTGGTGCAGACTCATCGAAGCCACGGATCCAAGTTGTCAACAAGACATTATGCAAGCTGGTTGTGGCTCCATAATGGTGTTGCCTGTGTTTCCATGGAATGGACTGGGTCCTCTGGTCCAACTGAACCTCTTGTAGATCATTTTCAACTATTCATAGACCTCATGTTGCCAAACAACGTTGGAATTTTTATGGATGTCAGTGCACCATGTCGTCGGGGCGCCATTGTTTGCGACTGATTTGAAGAACGTTCTGGACAATTCGAGCGAACGATTTAGCTAATCAGATCGTACGACATGAATCCCATTGAACATTTATGGGACATAATCGAGAGGTCAGTTCGTGCACAACATTGTGCAACGGCAACACTTTCACGATTACGGGCGGTTATAGAGAAAGCATGGCTTAATATTTCTGCAGGGCACTTCGAACGACTTGTTGAGGCCACGCCACGTCTAGTTGCTGCACTATGACAGGCAAAAGGAGGTCCGTCACGATGTTGGGAGTTACCACTTGGCTTTTGCCACATCAGTGTAAAATGCGCAGCAACCAATTACCTAGGTATGCACGCCGACATAGAGACTCTGATCGCACTAGAGAGCAATCATTTTTAGTGACATGTTAACGTGTAAATGTTCTTCCAACCTGAACAACGTCTTTATGCCTTTAAAAGTTTGTAAAATTCTATAGGTTCCATTGAAATGAATGAGAGGGGAGAAACGGCGAAGCTCATTCGAAGACTCATGGAATACAGCATGCAAAAGTTTTTGTAACACAAAGAGGAACGAACGGGGATCTTTGTGGACTACAATCGCTCCTACTGTTAAAACGATCATTACAAAGCGAACATACATAGAAAACATATATACTGTGTCAATACCGTTTTTCTTTTTCGCACCTCGTACTCAACATATTCCGGTGGATACAAGAACACATCTATAGTATTCTGTTCGTGCGCTGGCACTGAGATAAAGGATTTTAATAAACTCGACACAGCATCGAAATACTATTATCCACCAATATACGACGGTAAGTAGTTACATAGTAATGTGAGCAGTATCTGTGTTTGCGAAGGGACTATGGCTTAAATGGCTCTGAGCACTACGGGACTTAACATTTGAGGTCATCAGTCCCCTAGAACTTAGAACTACTTAAACCTAACTAACCTAAGGACATCACACACATCCATGCCCGAGGCAGGATTCGAACCTGCGACCGTAGCAGTCGCGCGGTTCCGGACTGAAGCGCCTAGAACCGCTCGACCTCAACGGCCTGCGAAGGGAGTGTATTTAGATAATTTGTTGTAAGGAACTTTCTAATCACTATGCCATATAATTTCATTTTTCGATGTCTTGATGTCTTGAATTTCAAATGCAAGTATATGGTTTTAAGGGATGTCAAGAACGATTTAACATAACATCTTGACACCCTCCATGCCCTTCACGTCCGACAGCTTTACACTTATCTTCCGAAGTCCTGAACCACTGTAACATTATCTGCTTACGCTACAACTCCACTTACGTCACTGCTATCGTACAGTTTCTCTAGTACAGAATCTTTGAACAATGAATCTTACGCTAACTCTGAGGCACAGCCTATCGAGTTGATGCCTGTTAATTCATGTCGTGGACACAAAAAATGGTTCAAATGGCTCTGAGCACTATGGGACGTAACATCTGAGGTTGTCAGTCCCCTAGACTTAGAACTGCTTAAACCTAACTAACCTAAGGACATCACACACATCCACGCCTGAGGCAGGATTCGAACCTGCGACCGTGGTAGCAGCGCGGTTACGGTCTGAAGCGCCTAGAACCGCTCGACCACAAAGTCCGGCGTGGACACATTTACTATGTCTGCCACGCTAGAACCATTATAGGCAGCAGTATAGTTCTTCTCGTCACTACAACACAAAGAAACACGAACAGCAAAGGTCTAAAGAGAGCGTCTGTAAAATTAAACACCATCGACTGACCACCTCCTACAGCTGTTACAATTTTTCGGTATCCGAGAAACCACCATCACGAATACTTACGTAGTGTAAAAAATAAAGCTTTCCAACCATCAAAAGGTACCGGTATTTTTACTATCACGTTTGTTTTATCGACTGCCACCTCAGTTTGTGGATCATATCCGTGAGATTTTCTCCACCATTTCGTGATAACACAAACGAGCTGACCTTCTTTTCGATGTCCTCCGTCAATACCACCGGATACGAATCCCACACCGCACAGCAGTACTCCATTAAAGGACGGACAAGCATAGTGTAAGTAGTCTACTAAAGAGACCAGTTACTCCAGAAGAGGGCGGACAAGCGTAGTGTAAGCAGCCTCTTCAGTCGACCTGTTACATTTTCTAAATGTTCTTCGTATAAATCGCAGTCTTTGGTTTGCTTTCCCCACAACATTATCTACGTGATCGTTCCAGTTTGAGTTATTCGTAATTATAATCGCTAAGTGTTTACTTGAGTTTAGGGTCTTTACATTTGTGTGGTTTATCGTGTGACTGAAATTTAGCGGATTCTTTTTAGTGTTCATGTAGATGACTTCACACTTTTCATTGTTTAGAGCCTACTGTCACATTTTGCAAAATACAGATATCTTGTGTAAATTATTTTGCAATTCGTTTCGATCATCTGATAACTTTACATGGTGGTAAATGACAGCATCACCTGCCAAGAAACTAAGAGGACTTCTCAGATTGTCTCCAAAATCGTTTATGTAGGTCAGGAACAAAATGGTTCAAATGGCTCTGAACACTATGGGACTTAACATCTCTGGTCATCAATCTCGTAGAAGTTAGAAATACTTAAACCTAAGTAACCTAAGGACATCACACAGATTAATGCCCAAGGCAGGATTCGAACCTGCGACCGTAGCGGTCGCGCGGTTCTAGACTGAAGCACCTAGAGCCGCTCGGCCACCCTGGCCGGCAGATCAGGAATAACAGAGGGACTATAACACTTCTTTGGGGAACGCCAGATAATATTTCTCTTTTACTCCGTCAGCTATTAAGAAATGCGACAGGAAATCATGAATCCAGTCACACAACTATGACGATAATCTATATGCATGCAATTTAATGAAAAGTCGCTTTTGAGAAAAGGTGTCAAAGGCCTTCTGAAAATCCAAAAATATGGAATCAATTTGACGCCCGTTGTGGATAGCGCTCATTACTTGGTGAGAATAAATAGCTTGTTCTGTTTCACAAGAACGAAATTTTCTGAATCCGTGTTGGCCATCTGAGAATAAATCGTTTTCTTCGAAATAAATCATAACGTCGGAACACAGTATATGTTCCAAAATCCTACAGCAAATCAATGTTAGTGGTATGAGACTGTATTTCCGTCTTTGGGTGTTGGTGTGACTTGTGCAATCTGCAGTCTTCGGGTACGAACATTTCTACGAGCGAACAGTTGTATATGTTTGGTAAGTATGGAGCTATCGTAACAGCCTACTTTGAAAGCAATCTGACTGGTATACAGTTTGCACCGGAAGCCTTGCATTTCTTAACTGTTTCGAGCTGCTTCGCTACACCGACGATATCTACTTCTAAGTTACTTATGCTGGCAGTTGTTCTTGATTTGAATTTTGGGGTATTTACTGCGTCTTCCTTTGTGAAGGATTTTCGGAAAACCGTGTTTAGTAACGCTGCTTTAGTGGTGCTGTCATCAATACCGTCACTACTGTTACCGCGCAGTGGAGGTATTAAATGCGTATGTCAATGGTATAATTTACATACGACCAGAATCTTTTTGAGTTTTCTGCCAGATTTCGAGACAGAGTTTCATTGTGGAAAGTATTAAAATTATCTAGCATGAAGTTCGCGATACATTTCTAGCTTCTGTAAAACTTCGGCAATCTTGGGGAGTTTGCTTTCTTTCAAATTTGCTTCTGTAATGGTGTTCTAACCTGTTTTGTGTACCACGGGGAACCAGTACAATCTCTTATTAATTTATTTGGAATACATCTGTCAATTGTCGTCGATACTAGTTCTTTGAATTTAAATCACATCTGGTGAACGCCTGTATAGTCGTACTGTCTGTTAAAAAGATATGAAGCGAATTTTTATGTTATTTTAAATAGATTTATGAAGTCTGCTAGTGCTTAGTGCTGTTGGTGAGAAGCAGGCTATAACAAAAACTACATAAGCATTTGAGGACCATACGTAATTACACTACGTAACATTCCTACATGCTCTATTTTTGTTATTCAGAAGGAGAACAGTGCATTACCCACAACAAATACTGGTCGCAGTCACCCAAAATAAACAGATGCGGTTGATAAACAACACTCTTACCAAAGAAAGAGATCACCACAAGCGAAGGAAGAAAGCTTTATTAGGAGACTGAACGATCTTCCCCACTCTCACAGCCAACGATATCGGATCAGTCTTTGTCTCAGAAACTTAAGTTCGCGTTATTACGTAGGTTCTTTGGTACAATGGCATGTACTTGTGAAGTGCCTGATGACGATACCAAATAAAGGTCTTTAGAAAAGGTTCATTACATGATATCACTGTCTCTAAAACTTGGAGTTGAATTCAATTACTCATTTAGGTAAAATTATTCCTAAGTATGAGCTTCTGTTCTTGCGAATCGTCTTTATCTGTGTCGGAATTACAGCGTATAACAAACAATGTTACAGTTTTGCTTTAAGATGTCTGTTCGTTCCTGAACAACTAATGCCAAGGGCGACGCATTCCTAGCTTCCTCCGTACGCTGACACTGACACACACAAGTCAACGGTAGACAACGACAAGAAGACTGCGAAAGTAGTCACAGGTACTAAAAAGCTTCCATTTTTGCTAAAACAATGAAACTTTGTTCAGCGTTTCACAAGATATAAACATCGCAATTATTTTCATTACAAGACAATTAAATGCAGTCTTTCAAATTTCTTTGACAATGAGCTATTAATATCAAGTGTGCGTATTTCTTTTTTGATGTAACGACGTCACTTCAGGGAACAAGACCTCCTTCATCCTTTCTGAGAAATTACGAACTACGTCTCTTGAAAAACAATAGTTCAATAAATTTCTCATCATATTACACGCGCCTTTAGAGAGAAATTTGTCAGT
Source organism: Schistocerca gregaria (assembly GCF_023897955.1). Taxonomy (NCBI): domain Eukaryota; kingdom Metazoa; phylum Arthropoda; class Insecta; order Orthoptera; family Acrididae; genus Schistocerca; species Schistocerca gregaria. Next base: position 437,953,682 of record NC_064931.1, on the reverse strand, counting down.
ACGTAGTCAAAATATCGAGAATAAATGCACAACGACACAGAGGTGGTAGTAATCGATGTGGTAAATGAAATAATGGTCCAAGATTCACTCCAACGAGTAATAAAAATGAAAGGGAACGTAACTGCAACTTCTGCTAGAATCGTTAGACAAATACAAGAAAGTCCTTCAATAGAGTTAATGGTAGACTTTCGGAGACTGCAGTTTGAGGAAACTTATTTTTCGAAGGTATTTACATGAAAAAATTACGGTGATCTTTTTCACTGCAGCCGGCCGTGGTGGTCTCGCGGTTCTAGGCGCGCAGTCCGGAACCGTGCGAGTGCTACGGTCGCAGGTTCGAATCCTGCCTCGGGCATGGATGTGTGTGAAGTCCTTAGGTTAGTTAGGTTTAAGTAGTTCTAAGTTCTAGGGGACTGATGACCACAGCAGTTGAGTCCCATAGTACTCAGAGCCATTTGAACCATTTTTTTCACTGCAGCTTCTCACATGGCGTGGATTAAATATCTTGGAGACTGACGGGAGTCGACGGTGAGCGGAAACACAAGCCTGTTTTGGAGGACTTGCACAAAATTTCATGGTTAAAAGCTGTAACCTTGTTCGCGGACCGGAGTTATGATACAGATAATGCTGATATTGCTGACCAATTACGTCTGAGCGTGCACGAAACTGAAATCGACCTTGAAGATATTTCCTGCTCTTGCCGGTGACGTCCACCTCCTCAAATGAAACCTTTAAGAGCCTGTTCAACAAACACGTGCGTTTAAGCAGGATAGTAAAGCTCTCTTACGGTAAACCACGTTTCAAATGTGTAAATGCATCTCAACAGATTACTTTATACGTGTAAGAAGGTTCTTCGTCTCGCCAGAACACAGACATGATGGTTCTGAAATTCATGGTACCAGCTAAAGACAAAACGTGGAGACGTCAGCAGAATTATTCATGTACTTCGTCCAACTATGTTATTCGGTTAGTTAATCTGAACAACTTTTAGCATGTGGAGCCAAGCATCAATTAGGGCACAAATGCCCTTCAAAACTTAAAGTATCACGAATTGCTCATCAGGCACCAAACACCAACTCCATACGAAAACTGAGGTCTCGAATTTAGGACTTCTCACGACAAACAGTGTATCAATGACGTACGTACCTTACATAAACGCGTCTCATACAGTAGTCCATCCCCATATTCGCCTATCGGAATATATTCCCTTCAGTAGACTCGAATTGTTCGCATCTTTTGAACAACAAATGATATTTACAAAATAACTGTATCATGATATATACGCTTAATGTTCGATTGAACTGACACTATGTCTAACTTAAATATTCTATGAGTTTGTGCGTTTGAAACATTTGCATGAAGTATGAATCTTTGAATAGTACAAATACATCTTAATTTTATGCTGCCACAGTAAGTAGGGTATCGTCCCTACAGGAAAAATTATCCTTCTACCAATTATAAACTTAAGATAGACGTAGCACTTGTGGCTGTCCTATGACTGACGATATTAATAATACGCGTTTTTGCATAATCTAATTTTGATCTTAATTTTCATAAAAGTATGTAATTGATCTTTACTCAAAAAGATAGGTATTCCTACTTGTGTATACATTTGTGCGTGACGTTCTGTTCATAATTAACTTCTTAGCGGATTAGCCGAGCGGTCTGAGGCGCTGCACTCACGGACTGTGCGGCTGGTCCCGGCGGAGGTTCGAATCTTCCCTCGGGCACGGGTGTGTGTGTTTGTCCTTAGGATAATCTAGGTTAAGTAGTGTGTAAGCTTAGGGACTGATGACCTTAGCAGTTATGTCTCATAAGATTTCACACACATTTGAACGTAGCTTCTCAAAAGTAATTAAATATGGCAATTAATGACGGCCTCCCGCCAGCCAACCAAACATGTGGATATTGTAAATGAATATATCTATAGATAGCTCTCACCGACGTCTATCTGTTGAACCTTGTTGAGTGTTTCAGTTTTATTTATGTTGTTCATTAATTTCGAACTAAGTTAGTAAAATGTGTAGTTTTCGTTAGCTGTACCTCTGGAACCGCCTGTTGTATTACAACTTTGATAACCAGTAACTACGTCTCAATGTCATCTTTAATGTGATGTTTCTGTCTACAGAATATCTTTACTCCTTTGTTAAAAGCCATTACTAATGTGAACATTGTAAAACGGTACTACGCCATTTTTTACACTGTGACAGGAAGTACACTCCTGGAAATGGAAAAAGAACACATTGACACCGGTGTGTCAGACCCACCATACTTGCTCCGGACACTGCGAGAGGGCTGTACAAGCAATGATCACACGCACGGCACAGCGTACACACCAGGAACCGCGGTGTTGGCCATCGAATGGCGCTAGCTGCGCAGCATTTGTGCATCGCCGCCGTCAGTGTCAGCCAGTTTGCCGTGGCATACGGAGCTCCATCGCAGTCTTTAACACTGGTAGCATGCCGCGACAGCGTGGACGTGAACCGTATGTGCAGTTGATGGACTTTGAGCGAGGGCATATAGTGGGCATGCGGGAGGCCGGGTGGACGTACCGCCGAATTGCTCAACACGTGTGGCGTGAGGTCTCCACAGTACATCGATGTTGTCGCCAGTGGTCGGCGGAAGGTGCACGTGCCCGTCGACCTGGGACCGGACCGCAGCGACGCACGGATGCACGCCAAGACCGTAGGATCCTACGCAGTGCTGTAGGGGACCGCACCGCCACTTCCCAGCAAATTAGGGACACTGTTGCTCCTGGGGTATCGGCGAGGACCATTCGCAACCGTCTCCATGAAGCTGGGCTACGGTCCTGCACACCGTTAGGCCGTCTTTCGCTCACGCCCCAACATCGTGCAGCCCGCCTCCAGTCGTGTCGTGACATGCGTGAATGGAGGGACGAATGGAGACGTGTCGTCTTCAGCGATGAGAGTCGCTTCTGCCTTGGTACCAATGATGGTCGTATGCGTCTTTGGCGCCGTGCAGGTGAGTGCCACAATCAGGTCTGCATACGACCGAGGCACACAGGGCCAACACCCGGCATCATGGTGTGGGGAGCGATCTCCTACACTGGCCGTACACCTCTGGTGATCGTCGAGAGGACAATGAATAGTGCACGGTACATCCAAACCGTCATCGAACCCATCGTTCTACCATTCCTAGACCGGCAAGGGAACTTGCTGTTCCAACAGGACAATGCACGTCCGCATGTATCCCGTGCCACCCAACGTGCTCTAGAAGGTGTAAGTCAACTACCCTGGCCAGCAAGATCTCCGGATCTGTCCCCCATTGAGCATGTTTGGGACTGGATGAAGCGTCGTCTCACGCGGTGTGCACGTCCAGCACGAACGCTGGTCCTACTGAGGCGCCAGGTGGATATGGCATGGCAAGCCGTTCCACAGGACTACATCCAGCATCCCTACGATCGTCTCCATGGGAGAATAGCAGCCTGCATTGCTGCGAAAGGTGGATATACACTGTACTAGTGCCGACATTGTGCATGCTCTGTTGCCTGTGTCTATGTGCCTGTGGTTCTGTCAGTGTGATCATGTGATGTATCTGACCCCAGGAATGTGTCAATAAAGTTTCCCCTTCCTGGGACAATGAATTCACGGTGTTCTTATTTCAATTTCCAGGAGTGTATATAATGAATATTTAAAGAAGAAATCGTTAGAAGCTAAAGAGCAACACCATCGGTAAAAATGAAGCAAAAGCGATACTAAGATCAGTATTGTATATGACTTCGTAGGACACGTTGATAAGTAGAGCTCTGCCCGTCATTATAATTCCGAGACAAGAGATAGAATACAAATTAGTGAAAAACCTCCAATAAGAAGAAAGAGATACCGTAAATCTGAATTTAACACAAACATCTGACAGGATTTCACAATTACAAGGAATAGATTATGTAGTTCTAAGGGATCTGAAGACAGATTAAAAAAAATTGAAAATCCGAAAATCATCAGGATCTGTTGAATAAATTCAGAACTGACTAATCACGGAGGAATTCTTTTAGAGTTGAGAATGCTACAACTCTTTAACATTTTCTGGATAAAACATGAGCTATCGAAGGAATGGAATATATCAAAGGTCATTTCAGTATATAAGAAAAGCGGGAGACGTAATACATGTAATCACTGGGGGTAAAATTATACTGAATATTGCTCACAAAATCTACAGGAAAATAAGAAATGAAACGCTACGAAATATCTCGGATGTAATTTTAATGGAGGAACAAGCAGGTTTCCGAAAGCGAAGGTCATGCATATATGATGCCTTGGCACTGAAACACAAAATACGAAAGAGACGAGAATTTAAATTGAAAAATTACCCAACATTTGTGGACTCAAAAAACATTAGATACAATTCTGAGAAGTAATCTATGCTCTATAATGGAAAAAAGAAGAATCCTTAAAATCTGGTCCTAGTCGCTAACAACCAGTATATGAATACCAGTATTAGAAATGACACAGGTAAAGAGTTAATACCTGAAATACAAGATACTGAAGGAATAAAACAAAGGTATAGCATGTCACCTACATTATTCAGTATCGATATTAGGTCTATGTACTACCTGGCACAATGTTGTGCTGTCCTGTCCTGTTCTGCCCTCCGCACCCCTCTCCTGACGTGACTATCCTTATCAATTAGGTCATCGCAGTTATCTGTGACGTCAGCAGTCTTATCATTGACACCATCATCCATAACAGTGAGAAGCCATACACCCTCCTAGTCTCCAGCTAATCACAGAGCTGTCTTACGCATCCAGCATGTCGGAAATATTCCAGTTGCGGTAGAGAAAAAATATTGAAGAACCGTCCCCTCCTCCTTATCTCCAACGACAAGAAACGAAAAGGAACACGGAGGAAAAAAGTTTTAAGTGGTTCCATAGCAAGTGCTGAAACACTATAAACTCGAGAAGCATGTGAATCTTAATGCTGACTGTTGCAAACACCGAAATTTACCATTCTTGCTACATTAAAAAACTTTCAAGGTTACCACGGCGTAACATCACTGCTTATACTAGATCCGGCGTGACAGGCTAATGATATCTGTGCTACTTCCATTGTAAAGATAAATTGGTTGTGCATTTAGCTGACTGTTCACAGTTCAAAGCAGTCATAAGTATAATACTCCAAACAGAGAAACTGCTCAATAAATTCGAGTCTTATAGCACACAATTAAAATTATCGGTTGTCATTTAGGCAGACACTGAGTGCTCGCCGCAGACATAATTTGATAAGGGAATTCGTGAACATAAATCGTACACTGAGGTGAAAAATGTCATGGGATCGCGATACGCACATACATAGATGGCGGTAGCATCGAGTACACAGGGTACAAGAGTGCAGTGCATTCGCGGAGCTCTCGTATGTACTCAGGCGATTCATGTGAAAAGGTTTCCGACGTGATTACGGCTGCACGACGGCAATTAACAGATACTCAACGCGGAATGGTAGCTGGAGCTAGGTGCATGGGACATTCCATTTCGGAATTCAGTATTCAGTAGGGAATTCCATATTCTGAGATCCACAGTGTCAAGAGTGTGTCGAGTATACCAAATACCAGGCATTTACTCTCACCATGGAGTCAAGTTATCAACAAGCCACTGTGCAAGCTGTTGCTGGCTCCATAATGGTGTGAAGTGTGTTTCAATGGAATAGACTTGGTCCTCGTTTATACTCGGCTACGCAGTGACCGTCGGCCTTCTCTTGACGACCGAGAGCAGCGGCGTTTGGGTAGCGTTTTCAGTGCTAACAGACAAGCAACACTCCCTGAAACAACCGCAGAAATCAATGTTAGACGTACGGCGTACTTATCCTTTAGGACAGGGAGGCGAAATTTGTCGTTAGCGGCTATGTCAGTAGACGATCGACGCGAGTGCCTTTGCTACAGTACGACATCTCCTCCAACGGCTCTCCTGGGCTCGTGACAACATCAGTTGGACCCTACACGACTGAAAAACGGTGGCCTGGTCAAGTGAGTCCAGATTTCAGTTGGTAAGAGTTGATGATAAGATATGAGAGTGGTGCAGACCCCTCTAAGCCATGCAGTCAAATTATCAACAAGGTACTATGCAAGCTGGTGGTGGGTCCATAATGGTGTGGGGTGTGTTTCAATGGAATAGACTGGTCCTCTGTTATGTTCGACTACTTGGAGACCATTTGCAGCCATTCATGAACTTTATTTTTCCAAATAACTATGATACTTTTATAGATACAATGCACCATGTCACCGGGCCACAATTGCTTGCAACTGGTTTGAAGAATATTCAGGACAATTCGAGAGAATGATCCGACCACCCACATCGCCAGATGTGAATTCCATGGAATATTTATGGGACATAATGGAGAAGCCCGTCGGTGCACAAAACCCTGCAACACTTATGCAATTATGGGCGGCTATCTAGGCAGCATGGCTCAATATTTCTGCAGGACACTTCCAACGACTTGTTGAGTCCATGCCACAGCGAGTACTGCACAACGCCTGGGAAAAGCAGGACTGACATGATATTAGGACGTATCACGTGACTTTTATCACCTCAGCGTATGTTATAGCTTTCTACGTGAACTGCAGTTTTAGTTACGAAAATTCAGAGCTTCAGCTGTACCGAGGAGCAGATTGCATGGAGTTGTTTATCAGTCAGCTGTATCAAATTGCTTAACAAACAAAAAAATGCCTTTTACAGAACCAATAAATGATTATTAGTGCCGAAGGGGAAGAAACTTTTCATTCAGTAGCAGTTTGTCAAATCTGAAAAGAGCGTTCCACGAATACGGATGTAAAGCACAGGGATCACTGCAATGTTACTGGAAGGTATCGTGGTGTTGTGCGTGATAACTGTAATGTAAATTATCGATCTAATGTTGACCATCCTATTGTGTTTCACAGTCCAACAAATTATGATGCACATCTGCGAACGAGTGAAGAAACAGCTAAAATTGATCCAGGCCATGTTTCTGTGATTACAGAGAATATGGAAAAATTTCAAAGCATTCACTCAATCTATAGCTGTGAGATATTGTAGCGACATAGAATTTCCTTTTACAGATTCCTTCCACTTTCTGGAGTGCTCACTGGAAAATTGCGTCTCATATTTAAAGATCAAAGAATTGAAGATAACAAGAGATCATTTCCCCACTAGCGAGCAGTTTAATTTAATCAACAACAAAGGCGTCTTTCCACGTAACTGACGGGGGAGGAGATTAGAGTTTAACGTCCCGTCGACAACAAGGTCATTAGAGATGGAGCACAAGCTTGGATTAGGGAAGGCTGGAGAAGGAAATTGGCCGTGCCCTTTCAAAGGAACCATCCCGGCATTTGCCTGAAGTTATCAAGGGAAATCACGGAAAACCTAAATCAGGATGACCCGATGCGTGATTAAACCGTCGTCCTCCCGAATGCGTAACTGACGAGGTTTGATGTAGAAATAGCTGCCTCCGTTTAAGCTCTTCAAAAGCTTAATGAGGAGTGATACACCGATCAAATAACAGGATTACCAAAGAACACACAACCTAAGAAGCTACTTTGAATACAATACCTTGGGAGATTACTCTCACTCATATTTAAAAAACGACGTCTTGCTTCTGTCAGATGTGATTATAGTAGTGCTATTTATTTTTGTTGTAAAAATTAGTGTACTTTTTGATCGTTTGTGGTGAGTGAGTTTACTTTTTAGTTTAGTTTTCGGCCACATAAGTCCCTAGTATCGCGTTATTTACTAGGTTCCGCGACAGTTGCAAACAGTAAACTCTCAGCAGAATTCCGGCCTCAGCCGAGCGGAGATCAGCAGCAGCATGAGCACTTTATCTGTCGTTCACAGTTTGTATGTATCGTGTAACTTAGTTGGTTCAAATGGCTCTGAGCACTATGGGACTAACTTATGAGGTCATCAGTCCCCTAGAACGTAGAACTACTTAAACCTAACTAGCCTAAGGACATCACACACAACCATGCCAGAGACAGTGTGGGGCGGCGAAGAAGTTGTCGAATGAGTTGTTTGAATGTTCATTTCACGTAACAGACTATTGCCGATGCAACATATGTGGGACGGCGAAGAAGTCGTTGTTTAATGTTGAATGAAAGTTGAACATTGCCACCTTAAATCACGCGAGCCTGGCAACTAATTTGGTGGCCAGTCAGAAAGCGAAGGGAAACTTACTGACCTTAGTTCCCAGTCTGCACGGCCACATTCCTGTACAGCCCAGCTAAACGAAAAATATCCATAGTTCTTCACGGGATTAGGGCTGCTTCAATAAAATTTAAAGTTCCAAACAAGATTTTATTATCTTAAAGGCTCACACAAATTACTCGAAACTTCTGAAAATGCTAAAGACATTAAATATTGTTAATTCAGCCAATCGTTTAATAGTTCAGAGGCGACTCCTACAGCAAGTTCCTCCCGAATAGTTCATTACTCTAACTAACGGTGCTCTATTAATAGTTCGCAATAATGTTAAAAAAAAAAGATTAATGCTCGCCTTAAAAGTGGAGTTAGTCACCACTTGCCACGCGGAATTATACTTCACACGGACGGCACAATAACAGTTTGTTACCGAAGTCTAAACGATCCAGGACGGTGTACAGTCCTCGCGATTTTCAATGTCCGTTTACATTGCTAAGTACGCGCATGTCACAGCCCGCTATGACGTCACCCGAGGCGAGGCGCGATCGGACGTTAAGCTCGCGTGGACTAGGCGTTGGTCTAATGCGGAGTGAGCTTACTACTGCCTCTGCCGCTCTTTTTATATAGCTCCGGCGCGTACCGCCAAGAGAGCATCTGTTCTTTCCGTTCCTATGCAGATGCCTGCAGCCTCCAAATGATCGCTATCTCAGGCACATAATCTTAAATATCACATTTAATAATAGCTTTACAAACTTCTCAATTTTTGTATACATACATCTGAGCAGTACAGAAGCACGTAGAAAATCTCAGCCCGCTAAAATTAAAACTTTACTCTCTAGAATTTTTACAATGGAACTAACGGTAGATTGTTACCTCTGAACCATAGCTTTATCAAGACTTGTATCAGCTGTTAATTATGCTACAAGACTAAAACTTGGTGTAGCTTTGTTAATTGTCCTATCTGATCATTGGTCTTAAAGAATTTGTTTTATCATTAAAATTTAAAGTACTTAATCTATAATGCTTATGTACATTTTACTCACAAAAGTAGTTTTTACTAAATTACTAAAAAACTAGAAGAGGTAACTGATTGTGGTATTTCCATTATTATTATTAGGGTGAACTGAAGCATCCTACCAATTTTCAATATTGTAGCTCTATTATTTCGCGCCTCTGATTTTTCCAAAAAACGCGGATTCTGGAGTCAATTTTAGTTTTATGGTTTTGGAAACCAGCACCACTCATTAATGACTTCTTACTGCACCTTCTCACCAAATTTTGGCTTCCTAGCGTCATTATTTAGCGCCTCCTATTTTTCTTTCAAAACGTGAATTTTACGTAAACTACTAATTTTATAACATTAAGATTTGTTACCTGAAACATTATTACATAGAACTATACTTTAACAAAGTTTTACACACAAATCTTAATTTTTACTTTTATGTTAAATGTGGTGCAATACTATATGCAGGCGCGTTACGATGACGTGACGCTACTAGCAGTGAACTAGGGTAAGTCCCGTGCACTCGCTCGCCTCTGTATCTTATACATGATACAGCGCTTGCTTTGCTTCATCACCCCCTTTTTAATTTTCGTGAAAATCTATTTTTGAAAAAATTAAATTTCTAAAAGAACAAACAAGCGATGGATTACTTTAGTATACCTCTTTCAACTTAAGTTGCTTCTTCTTAGGAAATTCCTTATTACTACATACACAAAATAACCATACTCATATACACATAGAAAACCTAGTACAGAAGACATTCACAAATTATTTACATACATTTACATGGAAATATAAATTTTTCAATGGTTACGAAATAGTTATTTTTTTTTCTTTAAAATCAGTCTCTTCCTGAAAAAGAAAATACACACGACTTTTATCACTGCAACGCACTCACATTTTTCTTTTACTATAATACTCGGCACTGTGGTGGGTGTCCTATTGTAACACTCATTTAATTTCACTGATTGACAAAATTGTGGGAGGAAATTGTATTCACTGTGGTTTGCGTCTCTACTTCCAATCTCCCTACCGCTTGTTATCAGTCATTCATGCAGCCTGCATGTCCCTGAGAAACAGACAATACAGTCTAAGTTTCTGTTTTCAACTTATATCTAAGGTAGGACAAAGTACATTTTATAGTTTATATTCTGGCACTATTTTACTAATTGTGAAGTTGTCAGAAAGACATTTAGCACTAAGTCGTATCTGATACAATAGCTCCTACTTTCTTCTTTCATAAATAATCTTTTAGGTTCCTAAATAGTGAAAATTCTTTTAGCAAATTAATATATTACGATCTTGCTTCAACTTAGAAAATTGAGTAACCTTTTAGTTTTAATGTACTCTGGCTTAATTATCGTATGGACTAGTTCATCAAAGAAGTCATTTGCTGACCAGCACTTTGCTTTATTGTATGAATTACTAAAGAAATTAGTTATTTTCAGTATACCGATTCCAAATTTCTGCATTTTCCAATATTTGTGTGTTTCTGTTGTCTGTTTAACTATTTATTTGCCTCAAGCAAGATTTAGCGTTTTTCACCATTTCACGAGACGTGAGGGAATTATTCTTTAATCCTACATCATTTACTTCAATTTACTTACTTCACTTCTTCACCTTATTCATTTTCTCCCTTTTCTTCCAGATTCAAAATACTTCATTTCTCCACTTCTTTCTCCCTTTTCCTTTTGTCAGCCTATTGACGTCCTGTTTCTATATATTTGGTGCGATCCTCACACCACTTCCACACATCTCCATTTATTTAATTCTAAAACGCCATTGCTTGCCTCTATGAGCATTACCTTCTTACGCTGTTTTCCTTCAGACAACCTTATTTCTAGCAACATACTACCTTCTGCATAATCTCATGGATTATTCATATTCATACCGTACTTCGTATACTGCAAAGTGTCTCTCTTAGTTGTAGTTTCTAACCCTTTACAATTACATGAAATATTTTAATTTATTTATTTTAGCCATGTTTGCCTCTTATTGGTACTCAGACTTTTGTTTTGCCATTCACTAGGTAGATCCTTACTAAGAATACTTAAAACCTAATAGCATATATACAACATGAAGACATATGTGATTCTTACCTGTTATGATAGACCAGAAGAAGGGAATGAAACTTGAAAAGGAAATAAAGTTTCACCCAGCTGGGACTGCACGGTACGCCAAACCGTGTATCCGCCAAAGAGTGGCAGACTCCCTACAGTAATTAATTACTGTTAATTTTAAATTCCTTTAGATCCACAATATTTCTTAGACCTAGTTCTCTCTTACTCTTTGGATATTCCAAACGATAGGCATTTGCATGAGGTTTACTTACTATTCTAAATGGTCCATGATATACATGCATAAACTTTTTAGTTTCTGCAGAAATTTTCTTTGATTTTTCTTTTGTTTTGACCAGCACTAGCTCACCAATTTTAAAACTAGTGGGGGAAGCCCTTGCATCATGCCTCTTTTTCCTATCTAAAGCTCTTTTGCGTATATTTGCCCTGGCCTGTGCTTTCTTCTCATCCAATGTACTCTGACTTAGAACTGGAAAGTCAATCATACTCGGAATGATATTATGTGGTTCCTGATTGAACATCAGCTCACATGGAGCAAAACCTGTGGCATCGTGTTTCAGATTATTAATTATCTCTTCAAAATACTTAATATGATCAGCCCATGTTGAATGCTTCCTAGCACAGTAGGTTCTACATAGTCTATTCAGTTCTCGCATAACCCTTTCCTTGCGGAAAGTATGCTGAAATCCTTATATGCCGAGTTCCGCTCCTTTCAAGACACAACTTAAATTTTTCTGATACAAATTGAGGACCATTATCTGACAATAGGTTCTTTGGCTTGCCAATTTTCACAAAATAATCTTTCTCCAATTTATCTACAAGTGTTTTGGCATTGGCTCTCTTAATCGGATACAGTTTAACATATTTACTAAACCCATCAATCACCACAAAAACATGTGTACATCCTCCTTTAGATGTCGGGAGAGGTCCAAAAAGATCAACTGCACATAACTCTAAGGGTTCACTTGGGTCTACGTGATGCATATCCCCTTGCACTATTTTATTTACTGCTCTTACCTTTTGACAAATAACACAGGATGCTAACCTTTCTGCAACTCTACGATGCATGTTATCAAAGATGACTTTCTCATTTAGTTTAGCAATGCACTTTTTTGTACCATAATGACCATACCTTAGATGTACATAATCTATTAGCAGATCTACGTGCTGTGAAGGAAAACACACTTTCCATTCTGCTAAAGTTACCTTCCTCCTACGGAACAAAATTCCTTTGTGTAGACAGTAATATTGTGCTACCTTTGGATAATTAGGGTCCCCTAAATAGCTTTTAATTAGCTTCAATTGATCATCCTCATTCTGTTCTCGTCTTAAATTCTTAAATACTTTCTTTAAGGCACTCTCCTCTCTGAGCTCATGTACTGTCAACATATTTACCTCATTCCTTTCTGCCAAAGGAAGTTCTGATTCATTCCATAATTCAGCACTTCTTGATAGCCCATCTGCTACCAAATTGCTCTTTCCCTGTATATAATTAATTTCAAGATCAAACTGCTGAAGGTACATGGCCCACCTTGTCAACCTTGGATGCCTTAGTTTACAAGTCTTCAAAAATGTAAGTGCTTTGTGATCACTATAGATAATTACCTTCTGTCCTAACAAATAGTGCTCAAACTTCTGCATACCAAATACTATGGCTAGTGCCTCTAATTCTGAGATAGCATAATTTCGCTCAGCAGATTGTAATGAACGACTTGCAAAAGCAATAGTTTTATGAACTTCCTGGTCGCCTTCTGTTTCTAGCTGAAACAATTCTACAGCAATCCCATAACCACTTGCATCCACTGACATGCAAAAGGGTCTTGTAAAATCGGGATGGTGCAAGAGCGGACTATTAATCAAACAATCTTTTAATCCCTCAAAAGCAGACTGGCATTCTGGAGTCCAAACCCATGGGGTATTCTTTTTTAGCAGGTTGAGTAAACATGGATCATTAAATAAATGATCTTTAACAAAACGTCGGTAGAATCCAAACAAACCGAACATTGACCTGAGTTGCTTTTTATTTCGGGGCGCTTCAAACTTTTCAATACATGATAATTTGGATGGATCAGGTAATATACCCTCTCTGCTAATTTCATGGCCCAGGAATTTTATTCTGTCCTTTACACATTCAGTCTTTTCTAACTTTAATTTCATACCTCCATTTTCAAGAGCTTCTAGTACCCTGTCCAACAGACTGATATGTTCTTCCCATGTGGGAGTTGCCAACAGAATATCGTCTACGTAAATGGTTACTTGATCTAATAATTCCTGTCCTAATACATGAGCCATAACTCTTACAAAGGCACACACTGAAATATTCAATCCGAACGGAACTACTTTATACTGGTAGCATACTCCTTCATACAAAAATGCTGTATACTTACGTGATTCCTTAGCCAGCGGCAAATTCCAGTAACCACATGTTATGTCCATGGAAGTAAAGTAATTAACCCCTCGGAACTTTTGAATTAACTCATCCATATTTTGAGGACGATCACTTTCTCTGATGACAATTTCATTTAACCAGCGTGCATCCAATACTAATCTAACACTTCCATCACGCTTAGGCACTACAACAAGAGGACTATTGTATTCACTAATTGCTTGCTCTATGACACCCCATGCCAACATACGTTTAATTTCATTTCGCACTGCTTGTTTCCTTGCAACATGTATCGGATAAGGCTTCTTAAAAAATACCTTCCCAGGCTTGATATTCAAATGGCATTCATAACCTTTAACTTCACCAGGTGCGTTTGAGAATACATTACTGTGCTTAGTTAACACACTCTTTAACTCTGATCTTTGTTCGTCAGCAATTTGCTTTGTTGATTGTACCTTTTCCTCTATTTCCTTTAGGATGTGTCTCTCTTCAACCTTAGCACTTTCCTCATTCTCACTGAAAACCAAATTTTCCTGCAAGTATCCTTTATTCTTTATTACTCTAATAGGCAGTTCCCAAGTTTCATTACTACCGCCTATATGACTTCCTATAAAAGACTCTCTTATCACTTTAGAGTCAGGTAAAGTTAAAATTAAGTTGTTCTGATCAAAATTGATCTTTCCCTGGTACTTTGATAAGAAATCAGTACCAATCAACATATCAACACTTAAGCCTAGCACAATCAAACAAGGATGATCTATTACTACGTCATTTATACCAATGGGTATCAAAGCTTCGTGTTGAACTGGTCTAGAGACTTTTCCAGTAGCATCTATAATCTTTAAGCCACTTACTTTCATAACTGTTAACTTCTCTTTATTGGGTATGGTGTCAAAAAATGTTTGTGATAAAGCACTTGCTTCACTGCCACTGTCAAGCAGACAACGCACAGTGACTCCTGATATGTTTACTTTGATAACAGGATGAGTTATTTTACATTGAACAGGTTGCTCACACACCTCGTCTAATAAATCTCGTTCTATGTTCTTCCAGGTAAAGTAATTCTGATCAGTTGCAATTACATTTACATTTACATCCTGGGGCTCATCATGCTCTATAATCTTAGCTGCTTTCTCTAATCTGTCCACTAACTTTAAATCGAAGCATCTGACGACTTTTTCTACTTTTGTTTGCTGCACATCAGCCAAACTATCCTCTACCTCTGAGCAACTGCGTCCCTGCGCAATATTGCTGTTCATAAGAATGTCGTCACCTTCAACCATTTGTGGCACGTTTACACAGCTACTAGATTCTTTCACCTCGTTACTATTTCTACCCCCTTCATTCATCATTTCCTCCTCTCTAAAGTTTTGCAGTACTGATTCTACTTCTGCTACTTCTACTTCAGCTTTTAGATTGCCATTTTCTTCGAAGATGTAAGCTTTTACTTCATCATTATTCCCATCAGACTCAAACCCATTATCTATTTCTTCCCCATTATCTACCTTGAGTTCCTGTTTTTCCTTGACCCATTTTTCTAGTGTATCCAAAATACTATCCACTATTTTGTGAGAGTGGCTTAACACATCACTGGTATTATCTGTATTTATTTCGTCATCCATGTTGTCTGTCTGTGTATGTTGGCTGATTGTCTGTGTTTCCGTTACTGGCTGTGTTACTGTTACCGCCTGGTGAGCGCCAGTTTCCTCATAGACGGGATTTAGTTTCCCACACGCGGCCTGTTGTGTTCATCTGTGACACCACTAGATATAGTAGCATCATGACTCCCTTCTTGTCTTAATGGCATAGTATTTACTTCTCCACTTTCGTCATAGTAGTTGTTACGAAAGCGTGGTGAGTATCTACCCCCTCTTCCTCTGCCACGGCTTTGGTTTCGATAGTTTGTTTTGGTGTGCCTAACTTCCATATTTCTAACGTTCACGTTTCCATTATTTTGTACGTGATTGTTAGAAGATTTGTTATTCTGCTGCACCTGCTCCTCAGCAGCAGCTACTCTTTCCAGATATTCAATAAATTTGTCTATATTATCTCTAGGGGCGGAAATGATCCTCTTCTGCCAGTACCACGGCAGCTTACCTTCTAAACCCATAATGATCATATCTGGCTTCATCTTTTCTGTCAAATGTGACAGTCTTGAAACCCACTTCCTAGCGAAATCCTTTACTGATTCACGCCCTGGGAAAAACTTCTTACCACTCCAGAATTCCCTTAACACATCATTTTGTTTGTTATGTGACCAGTATTCGTTGAGAAATGCAGACTTAAATTCAGATAAAGTTTTACATTTAATCATTACATCCGCTGACCATCGCAAAGCATCACCTGACAAATGACTTCTTATAAATGAAATTTTTTCTCTTTCTGACCAAGTGTTGGGGACAACATCCTCAAAGTCATTCCAAAATTCAAGAGGGTGAATGTACTTATCAGGATCAAAGCGCAAAAACTGTCGACACCCTATAAAAGCGGCGTCAACTGAAGTCACATGCTGTACAGTAGAATGACTAGAATTAACAGAGGTTACTCTATTTTCTAGGTTAGCAATGTTAGTATTTAATTCCTCTACTTGTGACTCTACTGCTTCTATCCCGGCAGAACATCTTTGTTCCACTGCACCACGAATTTCGGTACAGGTTTCTTTTACTTTCTCAATGTTTTTCTGACAAGTATCTACTTTAATTTGTACCTCTTTAACTTTGTCAGAGCAAAGTTTGGACTCGTTGCTCAATCTTTCGGACAACCTCTCTTCCAAAAGTTCATCTGCCTCTTGATAATTTTTTTGAATTTGATCTATTTCACATTTGAAAGTACTATGCATTTTAGTTAACTGTTGCCCTACTTTTACTTGAATGTCATGATGAATAGCATCTATCTTATAATTCAAACTATTCCATTTTGATTGCAGTTCTTCTTTTAGTTCTTTATTACTATCCTCAATTTTAGCCTCAATTTTATTTTGGTTTGATTCGAGTTTGGCAAACAGTATTTGCATCCAATCCGGAGCTTCTACCTTGATACTTTGTATCTCTTGACTTGACTGAGCTGGAGATATATTGAGCTCAGTTTCACTACCTGACAAAGTTAGCAACTCTACTGGCTCCCTTTTGACTTCTATTTCACTTATTGATTGCATCCCTGCACTCTCATTTAAATTAAAGTCATAATTTACTGGTGACAAATTACGTTCTAGTTCAATATTTGAGGGATTAATGGAAACATCCTCATTAAACTCAATTCCTGATCCTGAGGATTCTTGGTCAGAGACCGGTTCCCTTCTGAAATGTACACTACTTTCCATATCTTTTAGTTTGTTAGCAGCAGTTAATAAATATTTTAAAAGTCTTTGACTTAACTTAAATGCTTGATTTCGACGAATGATGTCGTCGCGGTGTACCAGCAATCGTGATGCGACGCGTCGCGACGTATTGAAGGCAGCAGCAGCAGCTGTAGCGTCGAGTACCGCCACAGGAATCGCCTACTGCAATAGCTCCAGGGGGGGGGGGGGGGGGGGGGGGCAGCAAGGCACCGTTGACCGCTCGGCGCAGCCGGCAGCTGTCTCGCAGATCAGCGCAGCTCCGCGATGACGCACCGTCTTCCTTTACTCTCAGCGCCGTCGGCAGCCGCGATCCAGCATCGTCGCCTTCCTCACCATCGTCACTAACCAACGTACAGCGGTAGACACTTATTGTTTATACACTACACCCGCCTTTACTGGTAACACTGTTCCCACACTAGTTCAATTCAGTGTCCTGTTATTGCCTACCGAGTTCGTTAATTTATACCAATCGCTTTCACACATCGAGCACTTTTATTTGCTTTTAATTCAGTTTTCCCGGCCGATGCACCATATGTGGGGCGGCGAAGAAGTTGTCGAATGAGTTGTTTGAATGTTCATTTCACGTAACAGACTATTGCCGATGCAACATATGTGGGACGGCGAAGAAGTCGTTGTTTAATGTTGAATGAAAGTTGAACATTGCCACCTTAAATCACGCGAGCCTGGCAACTAATTTGGTGGCCAGTCAGAAAGCGAAGGGAAACTTACTGACCTTAGTTCCCAGTCTGCACGGCCACATTCCTGTACAGCCCAGCTAAACGAAAAATATCCATAGTTCTTCACGGGATTAGGGCTGCTTCAATAAAATTTAAAGTTCCAAACAAGATTTTATTATCTTAAAGGCTCACACAAATTACTCGAAACTTCTGAAAATGCTAAAGACATTAAATATTGTTAATTCAGCCAATCGTTTAATAGTTCAGAGGCGACTCCTACAGCAAGTTCCTCCCGAATAGTTCATTACTCTAACTAACGGTGCTCTATTAATAGTTCGCAATAATGTTAAAAAAAAAAGATTAATGCTCGCCTTAAAAGTGGAGTTAGTCACCACTTGCCACGCGGAATTATACTTCACACGGACGGCACAATAACAGTTTGTTACCGAAGTCTAAACGATCCAGGACGGTGTACAGTCCTCGCGATTTTCAATGTCCGTTTACATTGCTAAGTACGCGCATGTCACAGCCCGCTATGACGTCACCCGAGGCGAGGCGCGATCGGACGTTAAGCTCGCGTGGACTAGGCGTTGGTCTAATGCGGAGTGAGCTTACTACTGCCTCTGCCGCTCTTTTTATATAGCTCCGGCGCGTACCGCCAAGAGAGCATCTGTTCTTTCCGTTCCTATGCAGATGCCTGCAGCCTCCAAATGATCGCTATCTCAGGCACATAATCTTAAATATCACATTTAATAATAGCTTTACAAACTTCTCAATTTTTGTATACATACATCTGAGCAGTACAGAAGCACGTAGAAAATCTCAGCCCGCTAAAATTAAAACTTTACTCTCTAGAATTTTTACAATGGAACTAACGGTAGATTGTTACCTCTGAACCATAGCTTTATCAAGACTTGTATCAGCTGTTAATTATGCTACAAGACTAAAACTTGGTGTAGCTTTGTTAATTGTCCTATCTGATCATTGGTCTTAAAGAATTTGTTTTATCATTAAAATTTAAAGTACTTAATCTATAATGCTTATGTACATTTTACTCACAAAAGTAGTTTTTACTAAATTACTAAAAAACTAGAAGAGGTAACTGATTGTGGTATTTCCATTATTATTATTAGGGTGAACTGAAGCATCCTACCAATTTTCAATATTGTAGCTCTATTATTTCGCGCCTCTGATTTTTCCAAAAAACGCGGATTCTGGAGTCAATTTTAGTTTTATGGTTTTGGAAACCAGCACCACTCATTAATGACTTCTTACTGCACCTTCTCACCAAATTTTGGCTTCCTAGCGTCATTATTTAGCGCCTCCTATTTTTCTTTCAAAACGTGAATTTTACGTAAACTACTAATTTTATAACATTAAGATTTGTTACCTGAAACATTATTACATAGAACTATACTTTAACAAAGTTTTACACACAAATCTTAATTTTTACTTTTATGTTAAATGTGGTGCAATACTATATGCAGGCGCGTTACGATGACGTGACGCTACTAGCAGTGAACTAGGGTAAGTCCCGTGCACTCGCTCGCCTCTGTATCTTATACATGATACAGCGCTTGCTTTGCTTCAACAGGATTTGAACCTGTGACCGTAGCGGTCGCGCGGTTCCAGACTGAAGCGCCTAGAACTGCTCGGCCACACCGGCTGGCTGTAACTTAGTGGCATCCTAATTTACTTCTGATTAGTAGTGAGCCGTAGTTGATTGTTTAGCCGTTTCTAGAAGAGCTATTTATTTTTGTTGTTAAGATTTAGCGTATTTTTCGATCGTCTTTGTGTCGAGTGACCCAACTTTGTAGTGTACTACACAGTTCACATACATGGTTTTTTTGTCTGTGTTTTTTGAGATCTTATTCAGTTTTCTTAGAGATTGCAACATGGATAGAGAATACGATTGTCGTGTGTGGACATAAGGAGAATTTCCTGCTGTCCATAAACAGCTCGAAACTGCATTGGCCATAGTCGAAGGTTTCTGGCTGCTGCTCTAGCTACAGTTAAAATACCTGTTACACCTCTGGTGGTGTTGGAATCCCCTGGTGACATGCTTGTTTCTGAGTCTTCAGATACGCACCATTTGACTAGTCCGTCTTCACTCCAGAGTGAGTGGCGGACAGTGGTGGGTTTGCGTGTCACTGGGCGGAAGGCGAAAGAGGGAACAGGCTGCACGACTGGCTCTGTACGACAGATACGAAGTGGTACCCACTGCTGTATTACTTCTGAGTCAGAAAGGAATGCCTCTCCTGTAGGGCCAGCGACCGATTTTCCTGCCCAGTCTGAACAACTGCAGAGGACGGATGTGGTGTCACCGCCAGACACCACACTTGCTCGGTGGTAGCCTTTAAATCGGCCGCGGTCCGTTAGTATACGTCGGACCCGCGTGTCGCCACTGTCAATGATTGCAGACCTAGCGCCGCCACACGGCAGATCTAGAGAGACTTCCTAGCACTCGCCCCAGTTGTACAGCCGACTTTGCTAGCGATGGTTCACTGACAAAATACGCTCTCATTAGCCGAGACGATAGTTTAGCATAGCCTTCAGCTACGTTATTTGCTACGACCTAGCAAGGCGCCAGTATCCATACTATTGACATTGTGAATCATGTACCATAAAGACCGACGTTCTCCATTAATGGATTAAAGTTAAGTATTCCACCAGCTACGTCCGTTTTTCTCAATTCTAATTCCCTTGTCATGTTCCAGACCTCACGCCAGCCTGCGTGAGCTGAGACGCGTGCATTTCGGCCTCCTGTAGTAACCCTGGTTGGCTCTCCTTCCAACCACAACAACGGGTATGTTAGTCATTGGAAGCTCCAAGGACGATGGGGGGGGGGGGGGGGCGAATTTCACTCGGTATGTTTGCTCTAGAGTCCCGTCCGAGACATGGAGGAGGCCCTGATGGTTGCTATCAAGCGCAGTGAGTGCGCCTGGCTACAAACAGTAACACACATCGACAGGAATGACACCTCCCGCTTAGTTTGTGAGGCCAGTTTCTTTCGGTGAATGGCTAATATCGTGAAGGCAACTAGAATCGCACGTGGGGTGTAGGCTTAGGTGACTATTTGGAGCATCGTACCCTGTGTCAATAGCGACCCTCTGCCTTGGAGCAGAGTGCAAGGTCTAAACCAGGGGGACCATCACCCATTAATCATCGTTTTCGACGAGACATAGGTAAGCTCTAGTAGGAACTGTCCTGAGTACCTGACTAGTAACTTCTCATGCGACCGCCCCTAGTTTCTAAGAAAATGGATGTTGACGTTTTATTTTTACCTCGTGTAAAGGCGAACGTAGTAGCGTAGTGCAGATGCGAAGGTACACGGCTACCATACTGTTAGTACGGATTCAAACCCAGTCCCTGTACCTTCTATTTTTTTTTCTTTTTTCTTCAGTTGTCATACAGAATATCTATAAATAGCATATGTCATGAAAAACTATTCAAAGACAGTCATTTTTAGCTGATTTAATTTTTGAATTACAGCAAAATTTCTTCAAATGTGTATTCCCTTTGTTACAGAATAGGCTACAGAATAGTCTTACTCGCCATTGCTTGTAGCATTAGAACAGAATTCCGGATGGTAATTGTCGTAGAAGCAACGGAAATACTAATTTGTAGAGCACGACACACATTTCATAAACGCTACTGTCTTGTAGGCATGAGGATTTTTCACAAGCGATACAAGAAAACATATTTCGTTTGAAATCAAAACGAATGTTCTTTCTTCGATCAACTTCAATACGAACCACGCATATTTCATCATTCCTCTGAAACGAGGTGCACCAATCTGACGCAGAATTAAACTTAAACATCGCTTTTTTCGGAAACTAGGGGCTGTCGCATGAAAAACCGTAAGTCAGCTATGAAGAACGACTTAGACAAAATTCGTAGTTGGTGTGATGAATGGCAGCTAGTTCTAGATGTGGAAAAATGTAAGTTAACGCGGATGAGTAGGAAGAACAAACCTGTAATGTTTAGTTACAGTATTAGTAGTGTCCTTCATGACACAGTCAAGTCATTTAAATATCCGGGTGTAACGCTGCAAAGCGATATGGAATGGAACGAGCATATGAGGACTGTAGTAGGGAAGATGCATTGCCGATTCCGGTTTATGAGGAGAATTTTAGGACGGAGTGGTTCACCTGCAAAGGAGACCGCTTATAGGATGCTGGTTCGACATATTCTTGAGTACTGCTCAAGTGTTTGTGATCCGTACCTGGTCAGACTGAAGGAAGACATCGAAGTAATTGAGAGGAGAGAGGCTAGATTTGTTACCGGTAGATTCAGAACACGGAGATAAGACGTGAGAAATTGGTGCTCATACAGAGACATATAGACAGTCGCTTCTCCCTCGCTGTATTTTCGAATGGAACAGGGAAGGAAATGATTAGTAGTGGCACAAGGTACCCTCCGCCAAACACCGTACAGTAGTTTGCGCAGTATCTACGTAGATGTACATGTAGATCCACAACATATGAGACTCGTCAAAATCCGTGATCAACAGGTCAGATGCGATTTCCTCAACTTCCACTACTGGGTGGAGAATTGTAGGGTTCCCCTTAATAGATGAGGCGTGCACTGCACTCAGGAAACAGCTACTAGGGTAGCGGAGTACATTTGGTGTGCACATGGGGCTTTTTTTGTTAGAGGTACCCGCCATTGGCATCAGAGACGAACTGCCTGCCAAAATCGAAGATACATCAGCTGCAGTGCAGGAGCACCAGACGAATACGATATTGCAATGCCTGTGTTATTCCTAATTTTACTAATTATGATGCAATGTTCCTTCAGACATTCATGCACATCCGAAGGAACAAGCACTGTGGCGGCTACAGCCGTTATAAAATACATTAAATGTATTCACACTTGCGAATATGGGTAACCGTCAGTTGTATAATGGAATGACAACAGTAAAAATTTTTGCCGGACCGGGACATGAAACCAAATTTCCCGCTTATCGAGAGTGGTCGCCTTACCATTATACTATCCGAGCACGACTCACAGCCAGGCCCAAACGTCCATGTGTCGTCAACCATTTGTCGTCAACCATGTGTCTACAACCTGTATGTTTATTACCGTATAAGGGAGACATTTTACTTGAAAGTCGCTAGCCCGGAGTCGGAGGATAAATACGATATGGCAGTGACTGTATTATTCCGAATTACGATTCAATGTTGGTTCATACATTCGCGCATATTCGAAGAAATAGGCACTGCGGCGGCTACAAGGCGTCGTGAAATACGTGACACGTATTCAAAGTTGCGAATACAAATAACCATCAACTGTATAACGGCATGGCGGTCCGGCACAAATTTTCATTGTCGCCATTCCAGTATACAGCTGCATATTAGCAACTGGGAATACATTTCATACACTCGAGGAAAGGTCCAGAATTAGTATCGTTATTGGAAGTTATAATACACACATAACGTTACTAACAGAGCATTGGTTGAAACAGGGAGCGAGTAAAATCTTAAGTTCCGACTGGAACATTTATCGCAAACATAGGTTAGTCACTGCTGGTGGCCTCGTGTTTATTGCAGTACAGAATTCGATAACATCCTGCGAGGTTATTACGGATTCCGAATGTGAATTAACCTGGGTGTAGTTAAGCATCCAACGTCGGTCAAAGATGGTAATCGGTTGCTTGCTATAGACCCTCTGGGTGGGGAGCTGTAGCAGTTGGGCGCTTCAGAGAGGACTCGCATAATGTTGCTAATAGCTGTGCTCATCATGCCATTGTAATAGCACGTGACTTCAGCTTGCCAGATACATATTGGGAGAATCATGCTATCAAAACGAGTGCCAGATACAGGAATTTGTGTGACATTAATCTAAATCTTTTGTCCGAAAATTACTTCGAGCAGAAAATTAGAGAACCAAGTCGGAAGCAAACGTCTTAGTGCACCTATGTACAAACAGGCGTGAGTTAACGGAGAGGAATGTATGAGTGATCATAAGGCTCAAAATGGATCAAATGCTCTGAGCACTATGGTACATAACATCTGAGGACATCAGTCCCTTAGAACTTAGAACTACTTAAACCTAATTAACCTAAGGAGATCATACACATCCATGCCCGAGGCAGCATTCGAACCTGCGACAGTAGCGGTCGAGCGGTTCCAGACTGAAGCGCCTAGAACCGCACGGCCACAACGGCCAGCGATCATAAAGCTGTGATATCAACTTTGACTGCGGGTATTAGAAGGAATGTTAAGGACGGTAGGAAAATGTTTTTGCTTACCAAGAGTGACAGGATAGAAATTGCAGCGTGTCTGAGTAGTCAAGAGCAAGTATTCAGTGCTAAGGACGAAGATGTCGAGCACAAATGGATAAATTCAAAAGCATCGCACAAGATGCCCTAGACAATTATGCTCCGACCAGGGCTTAAGGGATGGTAAAGACATCTCGTGGTTTAATAGCCGTGTTATAAAACTGCCACATAGACAAAGAGAGCTCTATCATAGGTTCTAGAGCAGTCAATGCCTAGTTTACAAACAAAAGGTGAAAGAAGCGAAAATGAGTGAAATGTGGTCAATGACAGAAGCGTTCAGTGACTTTGAAAGTTAAATTTTGTCAATCGGTCTGACTAAAAACCGCAAGAGGTTTCGGTCTTACGTAAAATCACTAAGCGGTTCGAAATTATCTATTCAGTCACTCAGCAAAAATACAGACACCAAAACTGACGATAACAGAGAGAAGGCCGAGATTTCGGTCTTCCGAAATCGTTTCACCGTAAAAAATCATAATATGGCTCCTCTTTTTAGTCATCCCACACTTCCGTCTAGTGAAAATAATATGACCTTGCCGGGTATCGGATCACATTTGCGACTGGATTCAGGAATTCCGTCCATATATAGAACTCAACACGTCACTCTTAACGGAACGAAATCCACAGATGTAAAGGCCATTTCGGGAGTATACCCAGGAAGTGTTATAGGACCGTTATAGTTTATAATGTTTACAAATGATCAAGGAGAAGGAGTGGGAACCCCTTTAAGATTTTTCGCGAGATGATGCGGTTGTTTACAAGAAAGTAGCTAAGTCAGAAGACAGTGTCGATTTGTAAAGTGACCTACAGAAGATTGATGAATGGTGCAGTTATCCTGGCGCATACGTAGGAAAAGGAATCCATTACTGTTCAGCAGCAATATTGAAAACAAATTACTGGAATCAATTTATAAACCGTAAAATATCTATATCAAGGAGCAAATATTCAGAGCGTTCGCGTGTGGAATGATCACGTAGAACAAATTGTAGGAAAAGCAGACGCAAAACTGAGATTCATAGGAAGAATCTTAAGGAAATTTAAGTAATCCACGAAGGAAAGGTGCTTGTTCGACAGATTCTTGAGTATTTTTTATCACTCTATTATCTTTACCAGCAGGGACCAACAGAAGATGCAGATCAAACGAAGAGCGGAGCGTTTCGTCACGAAATCGTTTAGTCGGTGCGAGGACGTTACAGAGATGCTCAACAATCTCCAGTGGCAGGCGCTACAAGACAGCTGTTGTGTATCTCGGAATGGTCTAGTATTGAAGTTTCGAGAGTGTACTTTCCAAGAAGATCTGGAAAACATATTGCTTCCTCCCACTTACATCTCGCGAAATGACCACTATGAAAAAATTCGATAAATCAGAGCTAATACAAAGGCTTACCGACAATCACCGTTCCCACCCGTCTATCGCAAGTGGAACAAGTAAGGGGAGAACAGTCAGTGCTACCAGAAGTACGCTCCGCCACACCCCGTCAGCCCTCCCGCCGGAGGTTCGAGTCCTGTGTGTGTGTTGTTCTTAACATAAGTTAGTTTAATTTGTGTGTAAGTCTAGTGGCCGATGAACTAAGCAGTTTGTTCCTTTAGGAATTCACACACACACACACACACACACACACACACACACACACACACACACACAGTCTGGTGGCTTGCGGAGTACTGATGCAGATGTTAAGCTTCCGCACTCTTTGCCTTAAAGCATACGATCTAGATCCCGCCTATTATGTGAATTCACCTGGCTTGGCGTGGGACACGTTGCTGAAAACCAATAAAGAAAAATTACAACTTATTACCTATATTCAGCATCTTCAAGTTGTTGAGTGCGGCATCAGAGGTACATGCAGTTGCAAACAACAAGTACGTTTCTGACTATTATGAAAGTAAGGACGAGTCGTATACTACAAACTGCGATGTTATTTGAAGCAATAATCATCGTTCACTGAATCAACATTAAAACAGTTTGTCGGGAGTTAGTTTTGGTAATTTTCAGTGTGTTCCTGCATAAAATCCTTTATTTACATTAACGTTATGAAACGTCCCCATAGAAAAATTAATAAATTACTGTGCTGATAAACCTCTTTCGTTATTTGCTTTTCAAACAGCTGAGCAAAACTGAACGCTCTCAGACATTACTCTCTTTACTTATTCTGATCAACACTAAACTGACACACAATATTTTTAGCGCAACGCAATCTGATTTTTAATAATACCTACAAAAGAATGGCCCTGACTAACAATAATAACCTATATCTTTCACAAATCACTTACCTCACAAAAATCTTCGTTACTCGAACTACTGCAATGCAGCGAGCCTTCTGACCTTCCTGGCAGATTACAACTGTGTGCCCGACCGATACTCGAACTCGGGACCTTTGTCTTTCGCGGACAAGTGCTCTACCATCTGAGCTATCGAAGCACGACTCACGCCCGGTACTCACAGCTTTACTTCTGCCAGTATCTCGTCTCCTACCTTCCAAACTTTACAGAAGCTCTCCTGCGAAACTTGCAGAATTAGCACTCCTGAAAGAAAGGATGTTGCGGAGACATGTCTTAGCCACAGCCTGGGGGATGTTTCCAGAAATTCTGGAATAATATTAATAATATTAATAATATTAATAATATAAATAATACCACCTCTCTCTGAAGGAGGGGAGCTAAAGTACATATGTACTCCAATATATTAACGATATGTGCATCTGCTGTAGGAGTTCCAGCAGTCTGCGTATCCAATTATATATTTAGCAGAGAATAATGCAGCAGTGGTCTCTCTTGCAAGAATTGAATTATACATGAGTTTTATATTAAGATGCTTTTTGGTGAATAACACCTTTCTGCCGGAACGCAATAATTTATATCTTGACATTGGAGTCATTTTTTAAATATTACACCAGAAGTAAGTAAGTGCACACAATTTTTTATAATAATTGTTGGGCATTCTGTGTTATACATTATGCAGCACCCGTTAAGCACCTAGCATTACTGCGTTTAAATATTATTGTAACACCAGATGGACATCAGTTAGTCTAGGGAAAAACTATGTATGTTATACTATTGTTGCATAGAAGCATTATGCATTCGCCATCAGACAGAGTTATTAGGCATTAGGTGTACTCATTGTAATGCTGTGTACATTGAAAGTAAAGTCTTCTGTAGCATATAACACACCCAGCTACTGGGGCAAACTGATACATATTGAGTAGCTGCTTGATGCAGTCGTGGGTAATCGATACACTTTAGGGCAACTTTATACACTTCTGGAGCGAAGGTTAATGTTTCAGGTGCTATTTGACACAGTTTTGGATAATTTTATACAGTTCTGGGGGAACCTTTTGACACTTTTGGCGCAAGTTGATACATTTTGAGTAGTAATTTGAGAGTATTAATTTGATACACTTCTGGGGAAACTTCATATTTTTGAGATAAATTGATACAGTTTGATAGTAGTAATCACTGATGATCAGACAAGATCAGAAACGAAGTAATAAGGAAAGAATTAGGTGTGCAATCAATGACCCAAAACTCAAAATGGACAGAACATCTACTTCTTACGCACCTACAAATAGTTACTAAACTCGCAATAGCTTATAAGAATTACAAGCCACGGGGCAAGAGAAGTGTGAGAATACCTTGGAAGAGATGGTGACACCGGAACAGGCCCCGGACATAACCCTGGGTTGCCAGAGAAAAAAGAAGTGTGAGAGCTGCCATTTCTTCACGTTTGGACAAATCGCTTACGTCCCGATGGCCAGGTTTTCTCTCCCCTATCAAATGTAGGCCATATTCTGGGGTGTACCTGTTGGCAAGCTGCTCACCATCCGGTGCATGCCGACTGACACCTCGCAAACCATCACGTGGCCACTGGCTGCCAATCTGTTGACATACTGCTCAGGCACATATACAAGTCGTCTGATGAGGATTTCAGCTCATAATGTTGCAGACCGAGAGCTAAAAAATTAAATTTCCTTTCCCAAAATTGTTTAACTGAGGAAAATCGCACTGCGGGTTCTCCTTTTGATCCAAGCAGCACCATAGAAATGACATATAAATGACCATGGGATAGAAAACCAACTGAAGTCGCTCAGCCGAGGAAAGGCAACTGGATGTGATGGAATACCTACTGAATTCCATATAGGGTATGCAAAGAAAATTTCTCCTCTTCTAGTTTCACTCTAAGGTTGCTCGTGGAACGAAATATCCAAAGTGATGGAAAAAATGGGCAAGTCATTTCAATTTTCAAGAAAGTTCATTGAACAGACGTTCACAAGAATAGGTATGCGTCAGTAACATCAATCTGTCGCAGAATGTTGTAACACGTTCTATACTCGTGTATACTGGGGACCAAAAAATTCACAGAGATTGACAGAGGACACTCAACATAGGAAACTGCAGCAAATTGTGCATAAATAGGAGAAAAGACCTTTTATTGTTTGGCCACACGATTTTCGAACACTTGATGGAAGCCGTCATATGCAATAATTTTACTATATGATCAAAAGAATATGGAAACATATTAGTGGACATTAAAACGGGATGCGTTCACCCATCTTTGTGAGTGCTTGAACCCTGCTGGAGAGACTTTCAATGAGGTGTCTGAATGCCTGTGGAGGAATCACAGCCTATTCTTCCCCAGGAGACGAAACCACAGAACTTAGTGATGTTGCACGCTGGAATCTGGTGTCAAGTCGACATTCTAGATCATCCCAAAGGTGTTCCGTTCGGTTCAGGTCAGTCCATTTCAGGTATGTTATTGTCCACTAACTATGGCCTCACAGAAGCTGCTTTATAGAAGGCTGCATTGTCATGCTGATTCAAACACTCTTCGTCGCCGACTGTAAGTAGTACACAATACTGTAAAATGTGTTTCATATCCTTCTGCGTTTAGAGTTTTCTTAATCGCTGAGAGGGGACCACATTATAACACAAAAAATAGCCCCACACTGTAACACACCCTCTCTGTGCTTCACTGTTGGCGCTATACATAATTACGGGTAATTTACTCCAGGCCTTCGTCAAACCTAGGCCCTTCCATAGCATTATACAGCCTGTTCATCCTTCGTTTCCAGTCTTCCACTGCCCGGTGGAGTCGATATTTACACCAAACGTTTCTTGGCATTGATTACAGAAATGTGTGGCTTCTGAGAAACTGTCCGACACCTTTTAACTCCCTAGGCGCAGTCATTATCCTAACGGAACTACTTGCAGCACCTTGAAACGCAAGAGTGATTTCTTCCGCTAATTTTATGCGATTTTTTCCAACCACTCTCCGCACTGCTCGATTTGCCCCGTCTATGAGTAGGATACAGTATTGCAACTGGAGAATAGTGTACTTAGGAGCAAGTTACGGTTCCTGAACGGGTTTTCAATCTACTGACTGATTTTGGAACCACACGAAGGACTGCGCACGAGAAACCGTCATAAGCAGTTTCCAGTATTTTCTAATGTTGTTGTGAGACATGACACTGTGTTTTACACATCGTTCGTAAATGTTACGTGTTATGCAAATTTAAGTATTGTATAGTTTACGAAAACTGTTTCGAAGATATTTTTAATTATTCAATTACAGAGTTTTATGGTGAGTAAAATTCAGAATATTTTTAAAACTAGATGCGTAAAATGTGAGGGGTGAAGCCATTGTTCGTCGGTTGTGACCCATGTTGAACATTAAAATACTTGATATTTGAAAATGTACTGAGTATCCTTAATGTCTCAACAATTTTTCTTGTCTTGAAAATTGATAGTTGCCAGTAGCTTCTATTTCCATATGTTTTAAATGGTAACTGGTTTTTGATAATACTTCTTCTTAATTTGATTTCTTTTACTTTTTATTGGTGTGTAGTAGGTACGGAATATAACACACGGACTACTTAATACAGTATTGACGAGATTTTCTAGATTGCATGCCTTTAAATTTGAATAGAGTATTTCACGTTTCACATTTGGAAAACGTCCCTTTTTCGGAGTAATTTTTGGAATTTCTGAGAAAAACTGCAACACTTACAAGTGAATGCTATCAGTGGAAAATGGAATAAAAAATATATTAGACATCTGAAAAGTGTGACCAACAGTCGACTTGGGCAGCTGTAGAACGGTTGGAATTTCTCTGGTGGATTTGTTACTCAGGTGACATCCAATCCTGACCACATATGTCTGATAGAGAGAATCGAGAAGGTATAAAGAAGACGCTGCAGGAGATGGGCTGTGCATCAAGGCGCGTTTTACTGTTAAATTCCGAGAGCGTATGTTTCTAGAAGAATTAACCGATAGATCGCTTCCTGCTACATTTATCTCGCGAAGAGAACATGAAGTAAACTTTGAGAGGCGCGAGCTCACACAGAGGCTGATCAACCGGAAACGGTGGAGAGGGGAGGGGAGGGGGGGGGGGGGGGTGAGGAGGAAGAGTGACGAGTGAAGTAGTAGACGAACTACCTCCCTGCACACATAATAATGTGGTTTAGGGTGAATAGACGTGCCCGCAATCTCTTGCCGAATGCAAGGGCAATGTCTGAATCACTGTACCATCTAATTCTGTTTAAGGTTTATTCGTGAAATTAAGAGCAAATTAAAGTGAAATCTAGTATCTCAATATAGTCATATCCACCAAACTGCCAATCTTATCCGACGCGTCTGCAGTTTTATGTCCTACCACTTCACGATTTACTGCTGAGGTACTGGGAATTTAATACAGAACATTATCGAGTAATTTAGTGACATTTATTGACAGGAACCGCACTCCCTCACCTCTCCTAATCTAGTCGTTTAAATATATGTGATGGAATTTTCGTCAATTAAAGTTACCCCAGCGTGCCACATCTGGGTGGAGTGACCTCGCTGTAACGTGATTCGCTGACTTCTAATAGTGAAACAGGTATCCTGTATTGTAAAGATGTCATACCTTTCCAGGTCATAAATAAACTTCATTTCTAAGTGAAAGTCCACAACACGTATCTGCGTAAATAATGAAATATCTCCTACACAATATGTCCAACCCACTGTAAAGGAGTTTGCACTAGTTATAAGGACTCCGACTCGAAACACGCACCAACAGTCAGATGAACATAACTGTACTTCCACCGGTTGTTCACCACATGGCCATTAGGGCAGTTTTGTGATTAACGTCTGCCTATTACAGCAGATCCTGACGAGTCGGCAAAATATCTGCAATTACTTCATGAACTTTGAAATGGCTTATTTTCCTCTGAGGAAGAGGCATGCAGCACGCGAACTAAGTTCGTGCCATCGACCTCAAAGACGTCAGTATGTCAAGTAGCTCATAAAGAGCATCTGTTCTTAACTGACTGCAAAGAACATAAGTCACATTTCAAGTTGGGAGACTACAATGATAGGGCAAATTACGAAGACCCTGTTTTGTTAGTGACTGCTCGCTCCTGCCTCCCTGTAAATATGCTCTCTGTCTTAACGAAAAGGGGATTCCCTTGAGTGTATTCCTATATTACTGACAGTTTGATATTTCTATACATCCAAACCCACGTTCTCTGATGAGTCTTATAAGTCTGATAGAGTATTCCACCGTTGCCGGTAGCCTTTCTGACTAAGACCATCTGGCAATAGATGAAATGTTTGCATATTTTATAGTAATACTAATTCAATAAAGATGTCTCCCTACTGGACTTCATGCAATGAAATAAACGCCGACTAATATTGCGTTTGTGAGACAAAGTGAGATCCTTCTTCAGATTTGAAAAAAATTGCTCCCCAGTTACTGTGTAATCGAGAATTAGTATAAGAACTCATTCAATTATCTTGAGATGATACGGTCTGTCGGTCACGGTAGATAATATCATAGAAAGATAGCAAACGCAGTTAGCATTCGTGGAGGTGTAGCGCCTGCTCCGTTCACAGCCACCGTTTACCATCATGGTGTAGGTCTGAAGATGGTCTAAAGCAGACCGAAACGGGTAACCTACCTTAAAAAAAGTTTATTGCGGTTGTGACTTCATATTCATTTTAAGTAATAAATAAACCGCTGTTCTCCAGAGTGAGATGTTCTCAAAAAATTAATTGCACTGATATATCCAAAAGTAGATCAAAATTAGTTGTGCGGTACGCATTCGAGTGCTCCACACCTGGGACACGGGTAAATTAAAACATTCTGCACAAACTTCGATTTACACGGTGGTATGCTTCATCACTATAGGAGGAAAGTATTATGATATTGTCACATGCAGGAAGTATATTGCAGTCGATTAAGAGTAAAGCTATATAAAAGGAATAAAATTTGGGATGAATTTAGGGTTTAAGTATGTAGACCTCTCTAAAAGAAAGAAGAAAAAATACATGTTTCGCCTGGATCAAGGTACCTGTAGAAATTCACAAAAATGTAGTGGATAAGCTGGCAAGGGAGGCTACTCTATCCAGGTATCCTTCTAGAAGAAACTGCAGTGCGGAAGGGAACAATATTAAAAACACCTGAAAAGAAATTTACGAGATATCAAATACACGCAGAGCGCAAGATTACCCTTCAGTACTATCTGTTACTCGTCTGTGACATTGGTATTAGCAAAACCATTACATTACAAAATATCACCTCGGTTATATGTATGAGATTTCACCAACGCAGTTACCCACAGAATCGCCATCATTAGAACTAGAGTAAAAATGATAAATGCAATTGTGTGATTAAGGAATCGGGCTCCAACCACTTTTCATTTAAATGCGGAAAGTATGTGAGAGACAGGAAGATCTGTGCATAAATTTAGAAAAGATTAATATTCATTGTCATCTGGTGTAGAAAAATAAAAATGTTTACAAATACTCAATGGAATTTGCAGCAATATTAATTGAGAATTTACACTACCGGACATTGAAATTACAGTATCTAGAAGACGGCATACAGATAACATTAAACTCGCATTAAGCGCACAACATGAATGAATATGCATATGGTTAGCATTTCAGCGCATTGCACAAAGTAGCAGGGGTGCCGTCTAAATTCTGTATATAAGGAAATATTACGTGGTCCTAGTTCAGAAATCGCATAAGAATGTTGTTTCTCAGAAGATTGTGTTCGGCTTCGGCTGAAAAGGAGATATGTCTACCAACGCATGTCGGAATTCGACAGCCGGAATATCGTGGGCTATAGAGACTGTGGGTTATCGTTCCACGATTTTGATTCTCTCGTTGGTCGGGATACCACAAATACCGTGTGAATGTCGACTCGACGGGTTAAAAAGGACCATACTTAAAACCATACAGGATCTCAATACCCCCACGTGACTAGTGCCCGAGAGGAAAGATATATTGTTTGCTCATCCATGCAGGCTCTTAAGTACTTTGATTCAGGAAATGGGCTTGTTTACAGCAAGAAAAATATGCACAATTGCAGTGCGACATCATATGGAGAACCATATCGATAGAGGTGGCCCAGTTAGCACACCGGCCTCGCACACATTCCGTGTTCACCCCAAACCAACCCAGAAAAATACCTGAGCTCCGAAAACGGCAAGGCCGATTTTCTTCTCCCTCCTTTCGTAATTCGAACTTTTGCTTCGTCTCTAATAAGCTCGCTATCGAAAGGACGTTAAGCTCTAATCTTGCTTCCAAGGACCGTCAGCATTTGATGTTGTTACTGCTTTCCTGACGAGGTTCCAGAGACACGTCGACAGCGGTGTGGCACTTGATAACACTGAACACAGGAATGACACACACCATCTTGTCAGATAAGTCCTGGTTTTATTAAAGCATTATGATCGACGTATTCTTGTGTGAAGGCTCTGAGGGGAACGAACTTCGACATATTGCGTTTCCTATCATTATGCAGGTCCAGCAACTGTTGTGATGGTACACGGTACCACTTGGTGCACATCATGATCACCTTCGCTTCGCGTATCAATAACTTAAGACATCTGCCGTTTGCTTTCTGACGTGTTAACCCTGTCAACTGTGCCCTATTTTTGATGTACGCCACCACTCACGAGCCACTGCTGTTGATGAATTCTGACATACAGTTTAAACAGCATGATGTGACGTACCTGTATCTGTCATCAGTGCTCATTTCGTCATGACGCCTAGCCTGGCTGCATTTTTGCTGGCAGTGGTAACAGTTCAAATGGTTCAAATGGCTCTGAGCACTATGGGACTCAACTGCTGTGGTCATTAGTCCCCTAGAACTTAGAACTACTTAAACCTAACTAACCTAAGGACATCACACACATCCATGCCCGAGGCAGGATTCGAACCTGCGACCGTAGCAGTCGCACGGTTCCGGACTGCGCGCCTAGAACCGCGAGACCACCGTGGCCGGCAGGTAACAGTTCTTTGTATAAAATTTTGCACCCTGTGGCACCCTGTGCAACCCCATATCACCTCATTTATTCTTGCTACCGGACAGTCAGAACAAGTAAATTTTCGTCATTCGCTATCCTTCATGGTACTGCAGATTTAATGACCAACAGAGTATATTTTTGATTTCTAATAACAACTTTTGTTAGTTCGAGCCTAGTGTTAGTCGATTTTTTTTTTTACTAGTGCCTATGTGAATCGTGAGTTGTAATTATTTTGTAATGTTTATAGATTAATTTTGAAAGTGATAATGGTACGACAAGATTGCAGTCAGCATTTTGTCTAATTTGAGTATCTTATTTTACATTGTAGTGGCTGTACTCTGCAGCAGTGAGGGATGCTTCACTTAGCCTACATACGTAGGGCCCCTGACCTCTGTCCATACTCGACCGGTTTAGTAACCCGCAGGCTTCGCTTCTTGCTTCGACGATAGGTCAAACAGGGACCCTTGAGCATAATAACTTATTTGTCACGTCCAGTCATGCCGATTAAAACGCAAAAGCAGTCGTAGCTGCAGGAAACGTAGTAGCTGCTATCAGGAAGTTTCCACGAGCCATAACCGGTCCCTGGTAGCAGCAGGTCTTGCATGCGGTTGAGGGGAGTCAGAAATATAGGCCATCGGAAGCTGGTTTGTTGCGTCATCTTAGTCTACCAGGGGTATGAAAACGGCAACACAAAATTAGGAAAACAGAAAGGAGACGCTCTGATCGCATATGAAAGTTCTTTTTGCTATAATGATTTATGGCTCGCCAAATCATACAGCTATCAACTCAGCTTTGCCATTCAACCTATATCTGAAGTGGGATTCGAACCAACGACCTCCACTTTACGAGGAAGCAACACAGAAACGCTACACACACTTTTTTGTGTTGGTATAGAGATACGTAAGAGAGATTTTCCGGTGACAGATACACAGCTGGACATTGAAACTGCGACACCGTGAAGGATAGAAAATAACGATAATTTACTTATAGTGCATATAGTGGGAAGAATATGCGATTAATTTTGTAGATGGGTACGAAATTTAGTACAGACAGCTGCCAACTCTGCCACCAACAACTGTTCTATCCCTGCTGTTGGACAACGAATCGAACTGAGCTTGTTTGCTGTTTCAACTTATCAATCACAGTGGCAGCCCATTGACGGCGCGCCAAACCCTCGGCAACCCGTGACCAGATGTTCCCAGTGTGTGAGAGATCTGGAGAAACTGCTGGCCAGATAAACAGTCGGACACCCTATATATCGAGGCAGGTGAAGACAACACGGGCTACATACGGTCTTACGTCATCTTGTTGAAAGATAACGTCACGGACCCCTCGAATGTAGGGCAAAGCCACTGTCGTTAACTCATAAAAAATGTAATATTCGCTGATCAGATTACCAGCTGGACAAACCAGAAGTGATCTTATTATGTATCCAGTGGCGCTCCACACCATTATTCCAGATGCTCGGCAGTATATTAAGACGCTGAATGCAATCTGGGAACGTTCGTTCTCCTCGAAGGGTCCACAGATAGACTCGTCCAACGTTATGCTGTCTACAGAACAAAGATTCGTCCGAAATACAATGTGGTTACCCTATTTTGTCTATTGTTCTCCCTTTGCTGCTGCGCGAAGAAAATCTATGAGAATTTATTAGATGCTGTCCATCCGTAATGCTCCAGCTGCCGTCGCACTGGCAGTCTGGCCAATAGAGTATTCAATAGTGATGATGCACATCTTGTTCTGACTCATAGAGGTACTGTGGCCACTATTTGCATCATCCAAATGTTACTTCGAAATTCTTATGAAATATGTCTCAAACTGCCGTGTCTCGGAATACTGTAAGGTATTTTATAAAACTGCGTTCTGTGTATAGCAATATTATAGATTATACTTAACTATTAAATATTATTCTGCGGGCGATTGGTAATTTGGTATGATTTTGATTTTAAGTAACCACTACTATTATTACAGACTAGTAGACTACCTGATATTGCCAAGGTATGTGTTTATTCCAGTCTTCTATTAGTCTATTTCCCCCCTCCCCTGAATCTTCTCCTCCAGCTCTTCATTCTGCCCACCTCCTCTGCCCCCTCTTTCCACCCATCTCCTCCACCCCTCACTCTCTGCCCATCTTCTCCTGCTCCTCTCCCTGCCTGTCACCTCCATCCCCCTCCCATTGTAAATCTGGCCCTCCCTCATTTATCCATCTGCTCCTTCCCCCTCTGCTCACTTCCTCTTCCCCCCTCTAATTCTATCTCCTCCTAGCCCTCTCCTCGTCCATCCCTGTCTATCTTCTTCCACCCCTCTCTTTGTTCATTTCATTCTCTCCATCTACCTGTTTATCTCCTCATCTCTCCTCTCTGTGTCCATTTCCTCCTCTTTCCTTTCTCTGTTCATCTACTCCTAACCCTATCTGTGCCCGTCTTCTCCTTCCCCATCGTCATCTGTCCATCTTCTCCATCCCCCCCCCCCCCCTCCTCCTATGTGTGCCGTCGGCCAGGGTGGCCGAGCGGTTCTAGGCGCTAGTCTCCGGCATGGATGTGTGTGATGTCCTTAGGTTAGTTAGGTTTAAGTAGTTGTAAGTCCTAGGGGACTGATGACCTCAGGAGTTAAGTCCCATAGTGCTCGGAGCCATTTGAACCATTTTTTTATGTGTGCCCATCTTCTCCTTCCCCATCACTAACAGTCCACCTCCTCCTACCTCTTCCTCCCTCCAAATTATCACTGTCATCCCAATAGGAAGCTGGTAGTAATTACCCTACGTAATTCTTTCCAGATCGCAACTTATATGTGTACCAAATTTGGTTGAAATCGTCCAAGGACTAGGATGAGCTTTTTACCCGTGGCTTCGCCCAGATACACGCATGTCAAATATATTTCACATATATTTAATATACTTCTCATGTATTTTACACCTATTTCATCCATATCTCTAACGAATTTCGCACTGCAGTTTCATTTGTACACAGATCAATGTTTATGACTACATATCTCCTGAACTGTGTACTGTACAGTACTATAGTTTTGCAGGTATAACCAATGCTGTATGTGGCTACTGTCTACAATGTATGTTGCTCACAGATTTAGAAGTACAGAAGTAATAAATTAAAATGTCGCGTATCTTAGAATCTGTGGGCATATCTCCTGAACTATGTGTTACACAATGATATAATTTTACTGGTACATTCAGTAGTATACGTGAATACCGTGTACAAGATGTGTCACGAATAGAGTTAGCAGTAAAGAATTAATAAATTAAAACATCACACTTCATGCAGAAGTTTTACTGCATGAACAGCCAAAAAGTAGTAAGCGAAAAACTCTTTTCCTTTCATCTTTCTGTTGGGGTTATCAGCAAGAGGAAGTTTCGTAATGGTTTGAAATTATATGTAAAGTTTGTTGCAAGTCTCTGAGTGCTCTCGTTCTCAAATACTGGATGACTAAAGTATGCGTATTCGCGCATCGTGTGCTACAGTGCTTTCTCACCCTCACACATTTGATGTGCAGGCGGCTCTTAGCCCCACAGCGATCGTTGCCAGACAATAAGTTATGTGTGTACCAAATTTGACATTGGTCCAGTGATTTTGGAAGAGATATGGAACATACATATATACGTACATCCATTTTTATTATATGTATAGATTTAAAACAGCTGCTGTCGTAGTTACTGCAGAAATTCTACTGTTAGTTCTACCATTGGTTCTCTTCTCAATATGCGAGTAACTTTCGCAGTTTATCTTCATGTCAGCACGAAATAAAAAACATCTTCAGTACTTTCTACCATTTTACAAAATTATCAGCATTTTAATTCACTGTGGTCTAAGAATAAATTACTTTTGGTACATTTTACTAAATAACACTTGTCTAATTGATCTACGTCTTTTACGATTTGTAACTGAATTTCGTTGTGTTTAATAAATTTTACCATTTTTGTTCTGATAATTGTGTTTTCTATTTTTTCTCTCTTTCTCTCGATCTGTGAGTGTCAGTCGGCTCGTAATTCTCCACTGACCATACTTCTGCATTCACCATCATTCGCTACTGACTTTCATTCTCCGCTGAGCATCGTTCTCCAGTGATCATTATTCTCTGTTGAATCACCATTCTCTCCACGTAATAATATACAGGATAACGGTGGTCAGATGTAGCCACATCTGCCTCATCAACTTTAGACTCTCGTCCTTAATTTTTTCTCAGATGTGTGCACACAACATCGTGAAGTTGTCATCGTTTACTTCGCTAATTCTTGGTGTACTTTAGCATGAGAGGTGCAGCACTACCCATGAAAGCTTCCCAGCCAATTTTTATGTATTCAGATAAGTTCAATATCTTCAATAAGAGAGCTGTGTGTATTTTAAACAGTTATACAGACAATATAGGTGCAGAAATATTTAACTGGAAGGCCCATTGAATATCGAAATTTCTGTATTGCAAACAAATTGTAGACCTGAAAGTAACATGGTGTACTTTGCTAATTCCCACTGACAACTGCATTTTAAGCTGTAAGTTAAATCGGTAATAGTGCTCATGTGTGGTGTAAAAATCGAATTACAGTCGTTTGCTAACATATAAATGATTTAATAGCGCCAATAAGCAAGCTGCATGAATTATAATAAGTTATACGGTCGATGTAGATCTGAAAATATTTAATATGTAGGTTCATAGACATTGACGAGTGTGGTAAAACGACCGAAATTTCGTCTTTAACGAGTTCTGCTTAACCTGAAATTTTCTTATCACTAGTGACAATACGCAAGCTGCGTATTTTTTGATAGGAAATACATATAGATTAGATATAGAAATATTTCATTTGAAGGTACATTGTGCTTAAAAAGTGTGTTTTCCATTTAAAATATTACGTATTTTGAGAAAGGTTACAATTTTACTTTGCCGTAAAGCGGAAATTTTTGTAGAGATTCGAAATTATACTCTTGAGTATTACGGTAAGCAAAATGCATGTGGATGTGTTTGTGTGTGTGTGTGTGTGTGTGTGTGTGTGTGTGTGTTTGTGCTCGCTAAATAATAAACAATTTTATCAAATATTTTTACAATTTTTTATAACATTGTTCCATAACAGCGATCTAATAGTATTGTATTTTATTTAGTAAAGACAGTCGTGGGTGCATATCAGTTGTTACTATTTATTTGTGGATGACCTGTTTCGAGCTGCTACAGATAGCATCGTCAGATCCACATTCTTTGGTGATAGTATGAATAACTGGCATTGAGCAGGGTCGTCCGTGCTGGCGTTGAGAACACTGCGTGGTCATAATGTTTTGCCTTATCAGTGTAGAATCAAATAGTGATTGAACAGTTTTCCATACAAGCTCCATCGACGTGTATTCCATACCATTCCAGCAAGCCTAGGTAGTGGTTGCTAGAGGACTGCGACGAACAAGTTTTCGATCAGTCATACATTATCAGATAAAAATATCCAGACACCTACAGGGGAGTGCAAAACTTAAGGACGAAAGTAGCTTTCGCATGATGTGTGACTGTAAAGTAACATAGGTCTATGAAATTTGGACCATACATAGAAATAATGCCTAGAGTGTAGTACAGAAGGTAACTGAAAGAAATACGCAATTATAGGAACAGAAATAAACTCATTCAACGGCAATAAATATAGTGAAATCACCACGATTCATGATGATCGACTGGACATTACAACCGGTGCTACATGGTTCCTAACAGGGTGTGTGATGACCGAGGACGGCAGTGCATGCTCTGCAACGTGCTCCCGCGCTGACCATAAGGTTGGTAAAGAGTTTTTATGGTAGGGCGTCCCATTCTACCACCGGTGCGGTTGACAACTGCTATGTGGTCGTTGGTACATGTGAACATGATGGAATAGATTTGTCTGCAGCTTCCCAACACGTACTCTATGGGATTTAAGTCGGCGGAACTGCCAGTCTAGTCCATTTGCCGAATATCCTCTCCTTCCAAAAGATGTTCGCCATGCGTTGTTTGTTGCGGTCACGCAATGTTGTCCACAAAAATGTAATCAGCGGCGACTGCATCCCTGAAAAGACACAATGTGGAAGGAGCACAGTCTCATAATAATGTTGATCGGTGGGTGTATTCAAAAATTTAGAGGTCAGTATACTCACGCAACATAATGCCTTCGCACACCATAACATCTGCAGCACCAAAACCACTTGGACCGCCTTTGGCGGCATGCCCGACACTGCTGGACGTGAGGTAGGAACACGCAATGTACCTAGTAACATAGTCGTACATCGCTCACGAGTGATTTCTTCCTCTGATTTCATGCGAGTTTCACTTACACCATCCACAATGCCTGACGGTCCCTGCCCCTCAGTACTTCTGCATTGTCTTGGCGTAGCTGTAGTTGTTCCTTCCTGTTTTCACTACAAAACGGTTCAAATGGCTCTGGGCATTATGGGACTTAACATCTGAGGTCATCAGTCCCCTAGAACTTAGAACTACTTAAACCTAACTAACCTAACGACATCACGCATATCCATGCCCGACGCAGGATTCGAACCTGCGACCGTAGCGGTCGCGTGGTTTCAGACTGAAGCGCCTAGAACCGCTCGGCTACACCGGCCGGTTTTCACTGCACTATTACGTCACCAGCAGAAGACACGGGGAGATTTAGAGGGGCTGAAATGTCCCTGATGGATTTTTTTTATCAGGTGACATCCAGTAACTAGTCCACGTTGGAAGCCACTAAGCTCTACTTCTGCTGTTACTACTTACATGGTAAAAATAGAGTACTCTCCGCTCTCTTTTATACTGACAGGCCCGTCTCTCGTGACATCTAATGGTCAGTTTCGCAATACGTAAGGGTGTGCGGATATTTTTGATGAGGAAATGTATGTCAGACATTTACCATGTCAAATGAACGTGCAGCTTTGCGCAGGAGTGGCACCATTCGTTTTCCGCCCGGGCTATGTGCTGCTGAAATGGTACGTAGAGTTTCCTGAAGTAGGGGCTGTACACTCGCGTTTGAAAGCTCACCAACTTTTCTATGTCTTTCCCAGTCTCGAACAGTACATGGGATTGCTAATCACATATATCGAATTGCACTCTAAACCATCAAACTTCACGGGTGCGTTCGCAACCCCTAAAAAATGCAGGCTCTCAAATTGTAGTGGTTTCTACAGTGTCTAAAGATAGGTGGCCATATCTGTAGGGAAGGTTAGAACTGCATTAATGTAGCCTACCGTTTTCAATTTCTATATTTTACATTAAGTGTACCCAGCTACACGGTGCTGTGGCTCAGTCTGGTTGAATGGAAAAGAAAGAAAAGAGAGAGAACATATTGCCAGTATGCATGTGAACTGAATATACGTCTTACATTCTTTGTCCCTCCAGTCTCTGTTCATCTCCTCCTCCCCCCCTCCCTACCACCTCTGTTTGCCCATTTCCTCCTCCTTCCCCCTCTC
Source organism: Schistocerca gregaria (assembly GCF_023897955.1). Taxonomy (NCBI): domain Eukaryota; kingdom Metazoa; phylum Arthropoda; class Insecta; order Orthoptera; family Acrididae; genus Schistocerca; species Schistocerca gregaria. Next base: position 437,912,101 of record NC_064931.1, on the reverse strand, counting down.
TCTGTCCATCGCCATCTCCTCCCATCCCTCTGCCCATCATCTGTACCTTACCCGCTCTCTATGACCTTGAGCATTGTTTATTGCTATTGCAAATTCAGATAATGTAGTAGTATTCAAATCACAAGCCCATAAGCCAGAAATATGACTTCTGTGGAATTTGGCTGCGAGGAAGAAAACAAAATAGAGTATTCTTGTGTATACCATTTATTTTTAAAAATATGTGCAGTGAGTAACAATATATATGGGAGAAGCAATTTGTTTCGTGGTTTAAGTGCTCCACTATCGTTGTTGAAACTGACTCAACAAAGGAAACAAAACCATACATTTTTACAGCAGAGGACCGTGTTTCTCGCAGCTGTCGTTAACAGAAAACTTGTACATTACTGTTTAAAAATATCTAGTGTATATTTGTCTGAAGGTTTAACACAAAACTGCTTAACATTTCAAGTAAATTGGTCAAGAACTATTCGAAATTTTGCCGAACAACTTTCACTAACAAATATTTCATATCTATATTTATATCAGATATATTTCTAAAATTGTGTTTAATATTTACCTATAACACAATTTTAATATTTAAAATTAAATCTGTCAATAACTTTTAGAAACTTTTGGTCACAATTGTTATTCTGTATGTGTTAAATATGTATTTATATGTTATGTGTATTGATAAAATAGATATATAGAGGTTGTAAATATTAAGTTGACAAGCCAGAATAATTCGAAAAATAAGCTTCACACGAAAAAATGTGTAGAATCCAAAGTTCATTGTTTTCGAGGTGAAAATCTGCTGGTGCTAAAATTAGCACAGGGGGCTGGGGTGGGAGACAGCTTTCAATGAGAACTCCATTTTTTATTGCAGAATCAGATTCTACATAAAAAAACTACGTACATTTTGTCTCAAACATTTGTTTTGATTCTTGGCAGTTGGCACTGTAATTTAAGAAAATCCTTATTCTCATTTTTGCCTGGAAAATGGTTACGGATAAATAAAAATTACGCAGTTATTTCTTAAATTTTGATTTGCTAAAACTAAAACTCTCCATCTCTCCCCATAGGGTGGGGTTTGAGAGAGAGGAATTGGAATGTTACAAATTTGACCCAAATATTAATTTTTTTCGCAGATTCGGATAATTTTTGTTTGTTTGGGTCAACATTTTTCGGGTTCTGCTAGCACGGACATACGAGGGCTGAATTTTTACACATAACTAGCGACTCGGTCCGGTTTCACATGTGTAGCATTAAGTGTCTGCGGCCAGACGACTTCATTGGTATAGGGAGTTTTGTTTGGGCCGCGAATAAAATTCATAGAACAACGTCAAGTGCATATCATTACTTTCACATAATTTGCAAGATGTAAACAGCACATGGCGGGAATCTTGTATGGAGTGATGAAAGTTATGTGTTCCATACCGACCCGGTCTTAGCAGGCGCGGGGCCTTGTGCCTAACTACTCTGGGAAGCTCTTCTGCATCTGTCATATACTAACCCCCATCCCTACACCTGCTCTACTCTCTCGACCACTCTACCAAGAAAGATGATACGCCTTTGCCACGCTCAAAAGAGTTGTAAATTTCGTCGTTGACTTACTAGCAATATACACTACTGGTCTTTAATATTGATACACCAAGAATAAATGAAGGTGATAAACGGGTATTCATTGGACACATTTATTACACTAGAACTGACATGTGTTTACATTTTCACGCAATTTGGGTGCATAGATCCTGCGAAATAAGTACCGAGAACAACCACCTCTGGCCGTAATAACGGCCTTGATACGCCTGGGCATTGAGACAAACAGAGCTTGTATGGCGTTTACAGATACAGCTGCCCATGCAGCTTCAACACGATACCGCAGTTCATCAAGAGTAGTGGCTCGCGTGTTGTGACGAGCCAGTTGCTCGGCCACCATTGACCAGACGTTTTCAATTGGTGAGAGATATGGAGAATGTGCTGATCAGGGCACCAGTCGGACATTTTCTGTATCCAGAAAGGCCCGTACAGGACCTGCAACATGCGGTCGTGCATTATCCTGATGAAATGTAGGGTTTCGCAGGGATCGAATGCAGGGTTGAGCCACGTGTCGTAACACATCTGAAATGTAACGTCCACTCTTCAAAGTGCCGTCAATGCGAACAAGAGGTGACCGAGACGTGTAACCAATGGCACCCCTTACCATCACGCCGGGTGTTACGCCAGTATGGCGATGACGAATACACGCTTCCAGCGTTCGTTCATCACGATGTCGCTAAACACAGATGAAACCATCATTATGCTATAAACAGAACCTGGTTTCATCCGAAAAATGTCGTTTTGCCATTCGTGCACCCAGGTTCGTCGTTGAGTACACCATCGCAGGCGCTGCTGTGTGTGATGCCGCAACGTTTCCGTTCCAAACCAAATTCTCTAACGTTTCCCTCTTTTTTACTGATTTTTGTTCGTAAATATTCCCACAAATGACGGTTCTGCGTCATTTTTATCTTTATTTCTTATTTTTTTAATTGCATGACTATAATTATCGCTCACAACATCCCCTGCTTAAGACATGGGCAAGGAGGTCCATTCATGTACAATAACATCGTAATGGTTGATAGGAAGGCACCGAGCAGCTTTGCACCCTGTGCAGAACCTTCCTGCAGATCACTATTCGCCATGGAACCACGTCACCATCCATTATGCAAGGGTGGAGTCGGTGGCAATGGTGTCAGCCTCGTGGTGAGCGTCCTGTGGGATGAGTTCTTCGTCGTCTGGCGAGTAATATCTGCCGTGTTCCGACCCAGTCCAGTGGCGTCGCTTTTAGCGTTTTGGTAAACTTTTTTCACGCGTGGTCTCCTCTGTCGGATGAAGGCATTGCCTCACACCTCTCCAGCACAGAGGCGTTGGTTGGTACCTTAAGTGAATAGATTGTAGTCCTGGTGCTGCCTGCAGTCTTCAGTGGCGTTGTAAGGGGTTCTGCCAGTTGCCAGGCTGATTAATTGGACGGGTATCATTCCACAGAAGGTTGATCCAGCACATCAGCATCAGCCTGTTCTGTCTTTACAGGTGGAAACGTCATTAGCACCACTGCTTAAGTCACTAGGAGGAACGTTGGTGTCAGTGAAGTTTACAGAGCTTGCGATGGAAGTGTTGTAATCAGACGCTGGAGGCACTTGGAACGTAGGCGACCTTCCTTACTGCATCTGTAACATGTTTTAGACTGCCTGTCATAAATAACTATGACCTATCAGTCTCCTATCTGGTGGTAAGATTATAAATGTCATCGAAGTCCACTGAGGACTGGATATACCTTAAATGTGGTCCAATTTTCTACCATGTGTTCTTGTACCACGCCATAGAGACAGAGCCCCGCCACAACATCTGCCACTGGGAGTCTGAAGGGGAATTCCGACATGCCTACAGTTCATAATCCTAGTCCAGCATGGTCACCCTTGACTTTGCCAACATCTCTGTCTGAGTGCCAGAAGCGAGTCCTCGCTTTGTCTGTCTACGAACCTTCTTCCATGTAGCTTCGTTAATAAGTTTCACGTAGACTGTCTTACGACCAGAAAGTAGATGCTGATGATGTCAACAGTGGGAACTTGGCCTCCTCCTTTAAAAACGCTAGCCATGGAGTGCTTTTGATCGAGCAAAGTCATTTCGAAAAGTGAACTTCAGTGTTGATTTTCCGTGTTGATCAACCATGATCTTGTCGTGCTGTGGCGTCACGTTAGTGTCAGAGAAAGTAAACAATGTGAGCATTCTCGCACTGTAGGCACAGACATGCAGTACGTCCATTCCGCTTGACTGCTAAAGACAGACTGCACCACTAGAACATCAAACCAGATCCTTAATGCTAACTCAAGCTGCTGCTCAGTAGGTGGCAGTGGCATCGTTTCTGTAACTTAACTTTAATACATCGTTATTCACACAATTTATCTTAAATAGCCGGCCGTTGTCGCCGAGCCGTTGTAGGCGCTTCAGTCTGGAACCTCGCTGCTGCTACGGTCGCAGATTCGAATCCTGCCTCGGGCATGGATGTGTGTAATGTCCTTAGCTTAGTTAGGTTTAAGTAGTTCTAAGTGAAGGGCACTGATGACCTTAGCTGTTAAGTCCCATAGTGCTCAGAGCCATTTGAACCATTTTTTGTCCGAAATGTTTATAAATTATAGGGGTGAATCACCTAAAACTAGCACCGCAAATATTCCAGAAATGGAAAGATCTATTTACGTCCAGTTCCCCCAGAATGATAGTCGGCGACTCGTATTGTTAGCCAATAAACAAATTGTAATAATACTTAGGAAGTGTATGTCTTGCAAAAACGTACACTTATGAAATGGAACAATGCCTATTGGAATTAACAAATTAGAATTTCAGTAGTGTTTGTTGCAGGATTCTAGTTCGAGTCGTTTACAAGCTGTCGTATTTTGAAAAGCTTCCTCACTGACACTTGTACAACACCTGTGGCAGCACACCCTAAAGAACAACACAAGTGCATACAGTGGTTATGTGGATTTTGACCAGGAACGTGACAACAAGGCACTGTGCAAGAAGGTGATGGGTCCATAATGTTTTGGGCTGTGTTTACTTGGAATGGACTGAGTGCTCTGGCCCAACTGAACCTCTTGGAGATCATTTGCAAGTATTCGTAAACCTCACGTTGCCCAACAACGCTGCAATTTTTGTGGATGACAATGCGCCATGTCGTCGGGCCTCCGTTGTTCGCGACTGATTTTAAGAATATTCTGGACAATTCGAATGAATGATTTGGCCACCCAGATCGTCCGACATGAATCCCATCGAATATTTATGGGACATAATCGAGTGGTCAGTTATTGCAGAAAATAGTGCCTCGACAACACTTTCGCAATTATGGACGGCTATAGAGTCAGCATAGCTCAATATTTCTGCAGGGGGTTTTCAACGAATTGTTGAGTCCATGCCACGTCGAATACCTACCTTACGCCACGGGAAAGATGGTCCGAGACGATCGTAGGAGGTTTCCCATGACTATTGCCACTTCAGTGTATGTAATCTGCACAAATTACAGGTGTTATGAAGAACTAATGCATTCATCATTTACATTTATTTTCATATAATAAAATAAAGTGTACCATAATTTTGTGTATCAGAGGTGTGGCAGGTGGCGTGGGAGGGTAGAAGGGTTGGACGAGGGCGGGGGCAGGGGTGAGGGGTCGAGTAGGAAAAGGTTTGTGAGAGGTTAGGAATATATTAGGTATCGTTTTGAGAGAGCTGTGGCAGGTGTCGTTGGAAATATATCTTTTTTAATGATTAGCATGTAAGAAAAAAAGCATATCACCAATTTGTGGCCAGAAGCTATAATATGAAGGTGAGAAATTATCTTTAATGTTGTGACTGCGAAGGCTCGTCGGGTTTCCTGCGGGATCCTAAATTCCGTATGACATATTATTTTGGCGTCCACGGTGTCAGTCATCTTCGGATGTGAAGCTGAACTGCTGAGAAGAAAGAGCCGTCACAGACAATGAGAGCCCAGGCCGTCAGTGCTATATTCGGCAGAGTGCATGTACAACGTTACCAAATATTGAGATGGTCGATACATCGCAGACGAGACAATAGTCGGTAAGATCTGCTTCCTCCGAATCATAGACGTTTTGAGGCGTTACATGTTAAACAGGGTTCCATGTCCTGCTTAAGGAAATCAACTGTCTTTGTTAAAGAGAGAGAGGTGAGACAGGTCACCACAAGTATATTCAGACGAAGTACGTAAATATATCAAGGTGTGTTTTTTTCTTAGTCGTAGTGGATACTGAAGAGAATTTTCTGTCGTAAGCAAGTAATTTTTATCATTTATAGCTGTCGAATTATATCAAAGACACTCTTTTGTAATGGAGCTGTAAAAACTTCACTGTGGCGTTGGTGAGATCCTTCGAAGAGTACTTCATTGACGTAACGTGTTGAAATTGTCCATTGACAAACAACTTCTATATCTATTCCTATTTCGACAACAGAGCAAATACCAACCCACGCTCTCCTGTTCCTAGGCACTGAAGGAGCATACGGCCGTCTACGGTATTCTGGCGTCCGATTCTAACTCAACTGGTGTGCGTTTCCAGTCAGTTACATCAATATAACTGCTCCTTTATAAGTAACCATCCATCTTATGTCACCATATAAAAACCCTCTTCCAAATTTTTCATCAAACTGCAGACGTGCGCCTAGGATTGATTCTGTCACCACTCCTGTACCTCCTATCAACAACTGACGTTCCTAAACCATCCGCTCCAATGTGATAACTTCAATATGTTAATGACACCGCTTTTCTTATGGTACATTCCACTCTCCATGCGATCCAGCAATCCCTACAACTTCACCTAGTAATTTCATATCCTAATGTAGCCTGTAGTGCCTCTCTAGCAATCCTGCAAAAGCACAGGTAATAGTGATAGGAAAAACCACCCACCCAAAACACTAAAATACCTTGAACTACTATACAAGCTAATGACGCAAAAGAAAACTTTCAACATACCAGAATTACAAACCAGTGGAGTATGCGGGTTAAATGCCTCGATATCTACAAGAACCGTATCAGTTCCAGCCTTACCTATGCCTAATGATAAATAAATCTTTGCCCTCCCCAAGTTTTCATCTAAATACTTGAGCTTCATACGTCCCGATTTCCGACCCCGTTCGCTATTTCCCACACGTATCAAGTACTAACTAGTAAAGTTCCCAAACCTGTGAAACCTCCTAGTCTACTTTTACCAGTATCCGATGACCCGCAAAACCGACCTCTAGCTCAACAGCATATGCTCAGTTTAGGACCCTAGTCTGCTGCCGTAGCTCTGTAACCACATCCCGCCTTCCTTACATCTCCACGGCCTACATGTCCTTTCCCAGAGTAATTTCAAATACCTTTCTCTCACAAACCACGAAGTCCTACGTGGACTCAGACCCTCTTACCAGCTACAAGCTACCCTGCCTCTTCTCTTCCAAGTGAAAGCTCCACTCAATCCTTTACCTTATTAACTGAAATCCTACCCGCCCCCTGTCACTCATATTCCGTATCTTGACCTTTCTAAATACTCATCTCATACCCCTTATCATATCACTTTCTTCTTCTATCTCATCTGCGAGCATATCGCCAGGAACTCACTTTAGCATAATCTCCACAGATATTGTAGACGGAAAATATCACTTAATCAAGTTTAGACCATTATTTTTATTTTCATCAGTGTATTTCAGGATATTTTTCCCTCTAAATCATAGGCTGAGGAGTGGAAAAACGGTTTGTATCTATATGACAACCTTCGTCAAGATATGTTAGCACCGGATAAGTAATTAAAAAAAAGTTACACTTAGGTCTAGAAAGGGAGGATTCGGATTCCCTTAAACTCCACGGATTTAGCTGCCACAAGGGCTGTTCTCTTATGGCAATTCTCATGTCTGTTACAAAACTCTATCATAACCATAACTAAGGATGTTACTGACAGGAGTGTTCTCCGTCACCGAGAAAATTGTAACCACTGCCACGTGTCCAGCAATACTTCATAAGCTCACGGACATGAGAGCTCACAGTCATCAACACTGCTGAATCCGTTTTCATGAAGGGGAACGTATACCGCTGATCACGCTTCTGCATTTACATCTCTCTTAAGCCGCCGGCACACGGACCGTGCTGTCGAACGTTAACGTTCAGCGTGCCAAGTTCAACGTGCTGCTGAACGCTCAGGAACGATGCGACTTGTGCATACGGTACTTGGGACCCAACGTGGTATACGAGATCGCAACACGCCCCAGCGGCAGTTGGGGGATGTTTCTAGTTCGTAAATCACACTGTTTACTCAACGGGCTCGCGTAAAATTGCCACGTTAGCTCTATTAAACCGCACATTTCCTCCATCGTCCACGAAAAGGAAAGTACCATGTCCAATCAATAAGGGCACAAACTTATAAAAGTTCCATTACAAACAGTACGGTACAAATATGGAATACTTCTCCGCATAAGATAAACATTATTTCATCATTCCCACATTTTAGTAAAACCCCAAGGTCAGCCTTACCTGATCACTGTTCCTACCCAGTAGCAGAATCTTTGCAACATGTGAATTATGAAGCGTAAAATAAAAAGGAGCAAAGCTGTCCTGTAGATTAAGCCAATCGAACAAAGTCACCCATCAAAAAAAGGTGAATTTATGTTTACATAACATCAAACATTTTAGCATATACTTATATTAAACTAATAACAGAGTATCAAAACATAATAAAAACGCGAATGTTACGAAAAAAAGTTTTGAAGTGTTATGACGCGAACCACCGTCCCCAACAAAAACTCATTATAGTTCAGAGAGGCTACTCTCTCTCCCTCTCTCTCCCTTTTTTTTCGTTTTGATCGTTGTGGACGTCACGTAACATCCGTTCAAGTTCGTTGTTGATCCTTTCACTCATTTTTTTTATAAAAGAGTGTGCTCCCTGCCGCCGTTGGATAAGCAGCTGCCAACAGCAAGTCGTATACACCTAGCTTACTTATTTGTTACATACTTCAATTCTTAATTTCTTTGCGTGTTTTTGGTACTTGCATTGTTTAATTCATAAATTTCGGGCGTATTTTAGTATTTGAGAGTTGTAGCATCGCGCCTTAGTACCTGAATAGTGTAAATTCGAGTAGTCGTCTGTCTTCTGTTTTTGTTTTGAACGGCCAGTGTCGGTTGGTCACAGTAAGTGTGCTCCCTGCCGCCGTTGGATAAGCAGCTGCCTGCAGCAAGTCGTATACCCTTAGCTTACTTATTTGTTACGTAGTTTAATTCTTAATTTCTTTGCGTGTTTTTGGTACTTGCATTGTTTAATTCATAAATTTCGGGCGTATTTTAGTATTTGAGAGTTGTAGCATCGCGCTTTAGTGTTTACTTCGTTGATTCTTACTTGAATTGCGTGTGAGTTTCGTATAGGAGGTGTAATTTCGAGTTTTAGTTACTGTAATCGTAAATTCAGGCAGATTGTAGCGCAGTAGTTAGGCATTTGTACAGGTTAGTTAATACATTCTTTGCGTGTTTCGCTTGTGTTATCTAGGCACAGACTCGTGTTTCAGTAACTGTTGTTCAATATCGATTAGAATGGACAGGGACTGCGTTTGCTGTGTTCGGATGAGGGCTGAGTTGGCATCCCTTCGCTCACAGCTGCAAGCGGCGCTGACTTCGGTCGCGCAGCTGGAGGCTGTTGCCAATGGACACCACTGTGGGTATCACGGGGATGTCAACCTCGTCCTGTCTGTCCCCAGACCGGTCTGCCGCTGTGGTTGCCCCGGTTGCTGCCCGCAATGTGGCTGAGCCCTCGCCTGTGGTTGATTGGGAGGTCGTTCCAAGGCGTGGCAGGCAGCGAAAGGCGTCCCCGGAGGCTGATCAGAAAGCCTCCTCGGTGCGTCTGACAAACAGGTTTCAGGCACTGTCTCTGGCTGACCCAGATGCTGCTGCCTGCCCTGTTTCAGAGGATCATTCTCAGCCTTCAAGGTCTGGGCAATCGCAGAGGGTGGGCTTATTGGTAGTTGGGAGCTCCAATGTTAGGCGGGTAATGGGGCCCCTTAGGGATATGACGGATAAGGAGGGGAAGAAACCCAGTGTGCACTCTGTGTGCGTTCTGGGAGGAGTCATTCCTGATGTGGAAAGGATCCTTCCGGATGCCATGAAGAGCACAGGGTGTAGCCAGCTGCAGGTGGTGGCACATGTCGGCACTAATGACGTGTGTCGCTTTGGATCAGAGGAAATTCTCTCTGGATTCGACGGCTATCTGATTTGGCGAAGGCTGCCGGTCTTGCTTACGAGATGAAAGCAGAGCTCACCATCTGCAGCATCGTCGACAGAACCGACTGCGGACCTTTGGTGCATAGCCGGGTGGAGGGTCTGAATCAGAGGCTCAGACGGTTTTGCGACCGTGTTGGCTGCAGATTCCTTGACTTGCGCCATAGGGTGGTGGGGTTTCGGGTTCCGCTGAATAGATCAGGAGTTCACTACACTCAGATGGCGGCTACACGGGTAGCAGAGGCTGTGTGGCGTGGACTGGGCGGCTTTTTTTTTTTAGGTTAGAAGGCCTCGGGAAAGTACGTGGTGGGCTGCAATCTCAAAGGGTGCATGGTAAATAGAGGACGTGCTTGGATCAAGGAACAGTCGGAATTGTAGTTGTAAATTGTTGTAGTTGTGCTGGGAACGACCCTGAGCTTCCAGCGCTAATAGAAAGCACAGAAGCTGAAATCGTTATAGGTACAGAAAGCTGGCTAAAGCCTGAAATAAGTTCTGCAGAAATTTTTACGAAGTCTCAGACGGTGTTCAGGAAAGATAGATTAGGCAGAATTGGTGATGGAGTGTTTGTGTCTGTCAGTAGTGATTTATCTTGTAGTAAAGTAGAAGTAGATACTCCGTGCGAATTGGTATGGGTGGAGGTTATACTTAACAGCCGAACTAAGTTAATAATTGGCTCCTTCTACCGACCCCCAGACTCCGATGATATAGTTGCGGAACAGTTCAGAGAAAATTTGAGTCTCGTAACAAATAAATACCCCACCCATACGGTTATAGTTGGTGGGGACTTCAACCTTCCTGATAGAGAGCATCATGACTGATACGGGGATTAGTGATCACAAGGTCGTTGTAGCTAAGCTCAATACCGTTTCTTCCAGATCCACCAGAAACAAACGCAAAGTAATTATATTTAAAAAAGCGGATAAAGTGTCACTAGAAGCCTTCCTAAGAGACAATCTCCATTCCTTCCGAACTGACTATGCAAATGTAGACGAGATGTGGCTCAAATTCAAAGATAGCAATTGAGAGATTCATACCTCATAAATTGGTAAGAGATGGAACGGATCCCCCGTGGTACACAAAACAGATCCGAACGCTGTTGCAGAGGCAACGGAAAAAGCATGCGAAGTTCAGAAGAACGCGAAATCCCGAAGATTGGCTAAAATTTACAGACGCGCGAAATTTGGCACGGATTTCAATGCGAGATGCCTTTAATAGGTTCCACAACGAAATATTGTCTTGAAATTTGGTAGAAAATCCGAAGAAATTCTGGTCGTATGTAAAGTACACAAGCGGCAAGACGCAGTCAATACCTTCGCTGCGCAGTACCGATGGTACTGTTACCGACGACTATGCCGCTAAAGCGGAGTTATTGAACGCAGTTTTCCGAAATTCCTTCACCAAGGAAGACGAATGGAATATTCCAGAATTTGGAACACGAACAGCTGCTAGCATGAGTTTCTTAGAAGTAGATACCTTAGGGGTTGCGAAGCAACTCAAATCGCTTGATTCGGGCAAGTCCTCAGGTCCAGATTGTATACCCATTAGGTTCCTTTCAGATGACGCTGATACTATAGCTCCCTACTTAGCACTCATATACAACCGCTCGCTCACCGATAGATCTGTACCTACAGATTGGAAAATTGCGCAGGTCGCACCAGTGTTTAAGAAGGGTAGTAGGAGTAATCCATCTAACTACAGACCTATATCATTGACGTCGGTTTGCAGTAGGGTTTTGGAGCATATACTGTATTCAAACATTATGAATCACCTCGAAGGGAACGATCTATTGACACGTAATCAGTATGGCTTCAGAAAACATCGCTCTTGTGAAACGCAGCTAGCTCTTTATTCGCACGAAGTAATGGCCGCTATCTACAGGGGATCTCAAGTTGATTCCGTATTTCTAGATTTCCGGAAAGCTTTTGACACCGTTCCTCACAAGCGACTTCTAATCAAGCTGGGGTATCGTCTCAGCTGTGCGACTGGATTCGTGATTTCCTGTCAGGAAGGTCGCAGTTCGTAGTAATAGACGGCAAATCATCGAGTAAAACTGAAGTGATATCAGGTGTTCCCCCAGGGAAGCGTCCTGGGACCTCTGCTGTTCCTGATCTATATAAATGACCTGGGTGACAATTTGAGCAGTTCTCTTAGGTTGTCCACAGATGATGATGTAATTTACCGTCTAGTAAGGTCATCTGAAGACCAGTATCAGTTGCAAAGCGATTTAGAAAAGATTGCTGTATGGTGTGGCAGGTGGCGGTTGACGCTAAATAACAAAAACTGTGAGGTGATCCACATGAGTTCCAAAAGAAATCCGTTGGAATTCGATTACTCGATAAATAGTAGAATTCCCAAGGCTCTCAATTCAACTAAGTACCTGGGTGTTAAAATTACGAACAACTTCAGTTGGAAAGACCGCATAGATAATATTGTGGGGAAGGCGAGCCAACGGTTGCGTTTCATTGTCAGGACACTTAGAAGATGCAACAAGTCCACTAAAGAGACAGCTTACACTACACTCGTTCGTCCTCTGTTAGAATATTGCTGCGCGGTGTGGGATCCTTACCAGGTGGGATTGACGGAGGACATCGAAAGGGTGCAAAAAATGGCTGCTCGTTTTGTATTTTCACGTAATAGGGGAGAGGGTGTGGCAGATATGATACGCGAATTGGGATGGAAGTCACTGCAGCAAAGACGTTTTTCGTCGCGGCGAGATCTTTTTACGAAATTTCAGTCACCAACTTTCTCTTCCGAATGCGAAAATATTTTGTTGAGCCCAACCTACATAGGTAGGAATGATCATCAAAATAAAATACGAGAAATCAGAGCTGGAACAGAAAAGTTTAGGTGTTCGTTTTTCCCGCGCGCTGTTAGGGAGTGGAATGGTAGAGAGATAATATGACTGTGGTTCGATGAACCCTCTGCCAAGCACTTAAACGTGAATTGCAGAGTAGTCATGTAGATGTAGATGTAGATGTAGCCCAACCAGCTCTCTGATCGAACACGCTGAGCTACCGTGCCGGAATTTTTTTTTATCTAATCATATTGTGTTACCCCTTGCTATAAACGTTAATCGTACATAATTATGTTATTAATTGAAATTTAATTATAACAAATTGTACCAAGGACAATGCGTTTTTGGTGGACCTTCAGTGTCTTCAAGTAGCCTATTCTCATAATACGCCAGTTACAATAATTCGTTTGCCACGAATATGATGTTTCTCGTTATTTTATTGGAACAAATAACACAACTGACTACGGGTTTTCCAGTGATTCTCAATTTGCTGGTACTCAGAAACGGCATACATACATATAGGCTTGAAATAAATGCCAATATGGCACATCACAACACTGCACTGAAGGGAGACTAATTGCGCATGACGTAGGTGGCGTTGTGCCCTCTCATTGGTCAACGCTCAGACGCACGCTCAGAATACCTGACGTGCCAGATATTGCTCTGCACGTTCGGAATGATTCCCGAACGTGCTAGTCCACGCTATGACGTCAGAAACTCGGCACGCTCAACGCTCAACGTTCGGATGCACGGTCCGTGTGCCGACGGCTTTAGTGTCATGCTCGTCACTAACATGAACACCTCCGTTTTCATGAAAGGGAACATACACAGCTGATGGCACAGTCACAGGACTTCAGTCGCCTCAGCTACATCTCCATCATTGATGTACTAGTCATCAACGGTGACACTAGCGTTTTCATGAAGAGGAACGTATGCAGCCGCACACACCATCTGGCAACTTCAGTTGCCGCAGTTACATCTCCGTCACTGTCGCACTGTTCAACACACTACCAACTGCGTTTACCTGAATGGAAACATACAGCTCTCGAACTTTCACTGGACTTCATCTGCTACAGTTACATCACCGTCACTGTCGTCCTTCTCATCAAAACGGCCACCTGCATTTCATGGAGGGGACCGGATACAGCTGCTTGCGTCGTCACAGTACCCCAGACGCTGTAGTTTCATCTCCATCGGCGTTGTACTGGTCATTAACACAGTCATCTGCATTATCGTCGAGGGGAACGTTTTCAGCCCTCATGCCGCTGCTGGATTCAGTCACCGTAGTTACATTTATGTCACTGTCATACTGGGCAACAACACTGTCACCTGTGCTTTCATACAAAGCTGCTAATGCCGTCACTGAACTTCATCCACGACGGTTATGTCTCTACAACTATTATGCTGGTCATTAACCGCAGAGCCTACGTTTTCATGAAGGGGTACATGTCATGCCTTTCGCACCAATACAAGGCTTCAGCCACTGCATTTACAACTCCATCACTATATCACTGATCATCATAACAGCCGCCTGCGGTCCCATAGAGTGGAACATATACAGCTACTCACACCATATTTGCCTGCCTCTGTTACATAATTACTACTGTAGCACTGGTCATCAACACTACCACTTGCGTTTTCATGAAGTGCACCATTACTGTACATAAACTGCTGCAGTTGCATCTCTGTCTCTGTCCTCCCAGCCATCAACGTTGCCACATGCATTTGAATGAAAGGGTCCATAAGAAAAGTCACACGTCATCGCAGGAATCCAGCTGCTCTAATTACATATCCTTCATTGTCGCACTGGTTTCAACACCACCACCTGCGTTTTCCTGAAGGCGATCATAGCATCGCTGGACTTCATCCACCGCAGCTATGTCTCAGTCACTAACATACTGGTCATCAACATAGCCATCTCCGATTTCATGAAGGGGAACATATACAGCACCTCGCGCTGTCACTGGACTCTAGCTCCCACTGTTGCCTCTGTCGTACAGACCATCAACACTGCCACCTGCAAAACCCAATGCACAGTCTCAATACGTCAGCTGCTACAATTTCATCACCATCCCTGTCGTACTGTTCACAAACAATGCTATCTGCGTTTTCATTCAGAGAAACAGAACAGCTGCCCTCTCAGTTGCTGGATTTTATTCTCCTCTATTACAAAAAAAAAAAAAAAATGTGTTCAAATGGCTCTGAGCACTATGGGGCTTAACATCTACGGTCATCAGTCCCCTAGAACTTAGAACTACGTAAACCTAACTAACCTAAGGACATCACACAACACCCAGTCATCACGAGGCAAAGAAAATCCTCTATTACACCTTTGTCACTGTTGTACTGGTTATCTACAGCGTCAGCATCATTTTCATGAAGGTGATCGTATACACTCAGGTCTTTGCTGGACCTCAGCCAATGCAGTTACATCTACTTCACTTTCATGGTAGTTGTCAACAATGGTAAAAGTATTTTCATATGGAACATATACAACCACTGTCGCTGTCACTTTATTTCATCTGCCACAGTTAGATCTTCATCAGTATTGTATTCATCATCAACACCGCCACCTGTGTTTTCATGGATGGGAACATATACAGCCACTGGCGCCTTCACTGATCTTCAGCCACAACAGTTACATTTCTTTCACACTGCTCATCACTGACACCTGCATTTTCATGAATACGAACATATACAGCCACACACACACCACCGTTGGAATTCAGCCGCCACAGTTACGCTTCCGTTACAGTTGTGCTGGTCATCAACACTGCCACCTACGTTTTCATCAAGGGAAATATTCATTCGCTCACACTGTTGCTAGACTTCCGCTGCCACAGTTACATCTCCAACACTGTCCTACCGGTCATCAACAAAATCGCTACCATCTTCATGAAGGGGAACATTCACACCATTTTGCACCCATGCAGGGTTTCAGCCAGTGTTGTTACATCTCCGTCAGTGTCGTATTGGCTATAAACACATAAACCTGTGATTTCATGAATGAGAATATATGCGGTCACTTGCACCGCCAATGGACATCAGTTGCCGCATTTATGTCTCCATCAGAGTAGTTTTGGTCTTCAAAACCGCTATCGGTATATTCGCTGACGGGAACATACACAGTTGCTGACGCCTTGCTGGGTTTAAACCGCCACAATTAGTTCTCCGTGGATGACATACTCGTCATCGACACTGCCATCTGTAATTTAACGAAGGGGAGCGTACACAGCCGCTCGTAACATCGCTGGACTTCACCTGCCACACATACATCTCCGCCGCCGTCGGCCTGCCCATCAAGACAACTACCTATGTTTTCGTGTCTGGCAACGTAAACGACGACTCACATCATCTCAGGACTTCAGTCACGACTGTTAAATCTCTTTCACTGCCATACTGATCATAAAAATCACAACCTGCGGTTTCATGCAATGGAATCTGTTCAGCTGCTTGCCCCATCGTAAGACGTAACCCGCCATAGTTACATTTCTGTTACTGTCTCACCATGCATCAACACTGACATCTGCATCTTAATAGAGAGCAACATACACAGCGGCTTGCACTCTCACTGAACTCCAGTCACCGCAGTTGCAAATCCGTCACTGTCGTTGGTTGGTTGGTTGGTTTGTGGGATTAAAGGGACCAGACTGCTACGGTCATCAGTCCCGTCACTGTCGTACTGGTCAACAAACCTACCATATGTGTCTTCATAAAGAGGAACATCTGCAGCCTCTCACGCCGCCTTGCAACCACAGCCACCATAGCTATTTCTCCCTCACTGTCATATTGCTCGCTACCTGCGTTTTAATTAAGAGGAACATAATTTATATGACCGCTTGCACCGTCGCTGGACTTCACCCACAGCATTACATATCCATCACTGTCGTAAGGGTTATCAACACTGCCACCTGCGTCTACATGAAGGAAAAATATGCAGTCACTAACACCGTTGCTTGATTTCTGTTGCTGCAGTTATATCTCCATCAGTGTTGTATTACTCTTCAATACCACCACCTGCGTTTTCATAAATTGGAACATACACATCCGGTCTTGCCACTGCTGGACTTCACCTGTCGCACTTACGTATCTGTCACTGACATACTAGTCATCGACGCAATCATCTGGGCATTAAGGAGGGTAAAGTATACAGGTGTTCGCACCATCTTAAGAATTCAGCCTCTGCTAGTTCATCTCTGTCACTGTGGTTCTGGTCTCACACAGCCACCCGCACTTTCATGAAGGGGACCATTTATAGCACCTCACACCATCAGTCAGCCTCAGCTACAACAGCTACATTTCGGTCACTGCCATACTGATTATCAACATTGCCACCTGCGTCTGCATGAAGGGGACTACATACAGCCACTCACTCCATTTCGGGACTTCAGCTGCCACAATGACATCTCCGTTAATGTTAAACTACAGGTCAACAATGTCAACTGCGTTTTCATCAGGGGCAACATACATAATTACCTGCCCCGTGCTGCACTTCAAGAGCCACTATAAAATCTGAGTTACTTTCCTAATGGTCGCTGACACAGCCACCTATGCTTTCATCAAGGGGGACATATTAAACGCCGTTCACACTGTCGTTGGACTTCACCCACCACAGAGGCATCTTAGAATCTGTCTTACTGATCAAGAAAACAACCACTTGCATTTTCACGAAGGGGAACGTATACTACAGCTCACACCACCTCTTTCACTGTCGTTTGCATAAAGATAAGCGCGTCCAGCTACACACACCACCGCTGGATTTCAGTTGCTGCACTTACCTCTGTTACTATTATAGTCGTCACGAACACCTCCTCTTATGTTTTCAAGAATTGTGTTAAGGGACATTTTATCTGAAAACCACTCTGCAACCTCATTAACAACTCACTACTCGTATTAGGCTATCAAATAACTAGCGATGCGTAAAAGTACTCATGTAACTAAAGCAAACACTAACGATAACGATTCTAATAAGTACTTCATAATTTCATTTCGGAATAGTGAAGGAAATATGTGCAGTTTTTCTTTAAGCTCGGTTCACTGGCTAACCGTGGGAAAGTGAGGATCGCAGGTGTACAACTGCAACTGTTCTGAAGTGAAAGGCAGAGTCCTGCCCAGGTACACACCGAGCGGAGGAACCTGTCAGTTAGTATTCCATATTCCAAAAAGAACTTCACACAGGGCAGGAGGTAGCACTCAGCTGGCTGTAAAATTCCATTGTTAAAAGCAGCATAAAGAAGAGTGAGAAGAATCCGTTGGACTCAAAGGAGGCCAACAGTAACTATTTTTGCGACAGGGACGAAGACTCGTGTGTGTGTGTGTGTGTGTGTGTGTGTGTGTGTGTGTGTGTGTGTGTGTATACGTGCAGCCACCATCACTAGCTCAAACGTGTAACTACTCCCACAGTGATTGAGAATTTCTGTTTTCTGACCAAAATCTGAGTTCATCATGATAATAACAGACTTCACGTAACTAAAATAATATTAAGTTGCTGCAACAAGAAGAAGGACGTAAGGACAGTCAGTCGTTGTCAAGTGTCCAAAATTGTCCTCTGGAAAATAAAAGGAGTTTCGTAAAAACAGTGTTAAAAGTAAATAACAAGACAAGAAAAGCGATGAGCATTACAAAAAGACGGAAGAAAATTTTGCCATAATAGAAAAAAAGGTTGCAGATCACGTTAAAAGAAGCGATGATTTGATCACTAAGCTAGATACGAACATCGAGGAGAAGTTCAAGCAGTCCGATTTCAGGTTAATTTATGTAACTGATGAGCAGTGTATGGGTGCGACGCTAAAATTGATACCTTGTCACAAGAAATGTAAGGCATAACAGACGAACTCCTGGAAGTTGTTAACATAAATAAAAAGTGTAATGTAGAAATCAAGGAATGGATAGATGAAGTCAGTGGAACAATAGCTAAAGTCAAAGATCAAGTCAGACAGCTGTCATTGCAAAGTGACACAGGATCAGATGGGACAGTGCTGGATAATTTAAAAGATCAAGAAGAAATTAAAGTACTGTTTCAGTTCAAAGAAATTGAGGGAGACATTAACTGCAAAAACCTTGAAGCGTTGGTTGCATTATTTAAAGAAAGAGATCGAAGAACATTTCCGGGAATAGCAGCAACAACACCAAAAGCAATCATGAGCGGAGCGGAAAGGAGAAACGAAGAGGAAGATTTACAGGTAAATCAGCAGACTGACAGACTCTGCTGTACACGCCGACTCCGTGTGTACTGCCAGCAATACCAGCAGGCACGGGATAACAAGAACTTGAGGAAGACGAGATACCCAAGCGCTTTGCTTCTATGCAAAAATACGCATTACACCCTGGTCGTTCGAACAACCTCTATGCAAAGAAATGGATTGAAAAATTTTGACACGGACCACCAATGGCATGGTCCACAGAATATAAGTTAAATCTTATTTGTGCACTTCTCAGAGAGGAAGCAGCAGCAACTACGCGAGTAACTGAAGTCAGGTGCAAAACATAAGAGGAATTTAAGAGAACATTTTAAAATAAGGACTGGGCACAACATAAACAAGGGTGTCTGAAATTGAGCTTCTTAATGGAACAATACACTGAATCACAATACCGATACCCGATAAAGTATTTTAGAGAGATGGTAAGTTGTAATCAGTTTCTGGATGTGCCTAACAAGCAGAAGTACTTCACCAAAATCTGAAATACGAAATTACCATACCCAGCTCAGAGAGATATCACGAATGCAGGACTCGGTGTGAACGATATTAATGCATTCCAGCACCTGTTACAAGAACTTGAGTTTAATTATGGAGCCAGAGCAAAAGATCCTGTACGCTTCAAACAAACTTACTTAGAGTCCAAATATATTGTTCAGATAATGTGAACTCCCCCCCCCCCTCCCCCCCCCCCCCCCCCCCCCCCCATGAACCATGGACCTTGCCGTTGGTAGGGAGGCTTGCGTGCCTCAGCGATACAGATGGCCGTACCGTAGGTGCAACCACAACGGAGGGGTATCTGTTGAGAGGCCAGACAAACATGTGGTTCCTGAAGAGGGGCAGCAGCCTTTTCAGTAGTTGCAGGGGCAACATTCTGGATGATTGACTGATCTGGCCTTGTAACATTAACCAAAACGGCCTTGTTGTGCTGGTACTGCGGACCGCTGAAAGCAAGGGGAAACTACAGCCGTAATTTTTCCCGAGGACATGCAGCTTTACTGTATGATTAAATGATGATGGCGTCCTCTTGGGTAAAATATTCCGGAGGTAAAATAGTCCCCCATTCGGATCTCCGGGAGGGAACTACTCAGGAGGACGTCGTTATCAGGAGAAAGAAAAGTGGCGTTCTACGGATCGGAGCGTGGAATGTCAGATCCCTTAATCGGGCAGGTAGGTTAGAAAATTTAAAAAGGGAAATGGATAGGTTAAAGTTAGATATAGTGGGAATTAGTGAAGTTCGGTGGCAGGAGGAACAAGACTTCTGGTCAGGTGAATACAGGGTTATAAATACAAAATCAAATGGGGGTAATGCAGGACTAGGTTTAATAGTGAATAAAAAAATAGGAGTGCGGGTAAGCTACTACAAACAGCATAGTGAACGCATTATTGTGGCCAGGATAGACACAAAGCCCACGTATACTTCAGTAGTACAAGTTTATATGCCAACTAGCTCTGCAGATGATGAAGAAATTGATGAAATGTATGATGAGATGAAAGAAATTATTCAGATAGTGAAGGGTGACGAAAATTTAATAGTCATGGGTGACTGGAATTCGTCAGTAGGAAAAGGGAGAGATGGAAACATAGTAGGTGATTATGGATTGGGGCTAAGAAATGAAAGAGGAAGCCGTCTGGTAGAATTTTGCACAGCGCATAACTTAATCATAGCTAACACTTGGTTCAAGAATCATAAAAGAAGGTTGTATACATGGAAGAATCCTGGAGACACTAAAAGGTATCAGATAGATTACATAATGGTAAGACAGATTTAGGAATCAGGTTTTAAATTGTAGGACATTTCCAGGGGCAGATGTGGACTCTGACCACAATCTATTGGTTATGACCTGTAGGTTAAAACTGAAGAAACTGCAAAAAGGTGACATGGGATCTGGATAAGCTGAAAGAACCAGAGGTTGTACAGAATTTCAAGGAGAGCATAAGGGAACAATTGACAGGAATGGGGGAAAGAAACACAGTAGAAGAAGAATGGGTAGCTCTGAGGGATGAAGTAGTGAAGGCAGCAGAGGATAAAGTAGGTACAAAGACGAGGGCTGCTAGAAATCCTTGGGTAACAGAAGAAATATTGAATTTAATTGATGAAAGGAGAAAACATAAAAATGCAGTAAATGAAGCAGGCAAAAACGAATAAATACGTCTCAAAAATGAGATTGACCGGAAGTGCAAAATGGCTAAGCAGGGATGGCTAGAGGACAAATGTAAGGATGTAGAAGCTCATCTCACTAGGGGTAAGATAGATACTGCCTACAGGAAAATTAAAGAGACCTTTGGAGAGAAGAGAACCACGTGTATGAATATCAAGAACTCACATGGCAACCCAGTTCTAAGCAAAGAAGGGAAGGCAGAAAGGTGGAAGGAGTATATAGAAGGTTTATACAAGGGCGATATACTTGAGGACAATATTATGGAAATGGAAGAGGATGTAGATGAAGACGAAATGGGAGATAAGATACTGCGTGAAGAATTTGACAGAGCACTGAAAGACCTGAGTCGAAACAAGGCCCCCGGAGTAGACAACATTCCATCAGAGCTACTGACGGCCTTGGGAGTGCCAGTCCTGACAAAACTCTACCATCTGGTGAGCAAGATGTATGAGACAGGCGAAATACCCTCAGACTTCAAGAAGAATATAATAATTCCAATCCCAAAGAAAGCAGGTGTTGACAGATGTGAAAATTACCGAACTATCAGTTTAATAAGTCACAGCTGCAAAATACTAACGCGAATTCTTTACAGACGAATGGAAAAACTGGTAGAAGCGGAGCTCGGGGAGGATCAGTTTGGATTGCGTAGAAATGTTGGAACACGTGAGGCAATACTGACCTTACGACTTATCTTAGAAGAAAGATTAAGGAAAGGCAAACCTACGTTTCTAGCATTTGTAGACTTAGAGAAAGCTTTTGACAATGTTGACTGGAATACTCTCTTTCAAATTCTGAAGATGGCAGGGGTAAAATACAGGGAGCGAAAGGCTATTTACAATTTGTACAGAAACCAGATGGCAGTCATAAGAGTCGAGGGGCATGAGAGGGAAGCAGTGGTTGGGAATGTAGTGAGACAGGGTTGTAGCCTCTCCCCGATGTTATTCAATCTGTATATTGAGCAAGCAGTAAAGGAAACAAAAGAAAAATTTGGAGTAGGTATTAAAATTCATGGAGAAGAAGTAAAAACTTTGAGGTTCGCCGATGACATCGTAATTCTGTCAGAGACAGCAAAGGACTTGGAAGAGCAGTTGAACGGAATGGACAGTGTCTTGAAAGGAGGATATAAGATGAACATTAACAAAAGCAAAACGAGTATAATGGAATGTAGTCAAATTAAATCGGGTGATGCTGAGGGAATTTGATTAGGAAATGAGACACTTAAAGTAGTAAAGGAGTTTTCCTATTTGGGGAGCAAAATAACTGATGATGGTCGAAATAGAGAGGATATAAAATGTAGACTGTCAATGGCAAGAAAAGCGTTTATGAAGAAGAGAAATTTGTTAACATCGAATATAGATTTATGTATCAGGAAGTCGTTTCTGAAAGTATTTGTATGGAGTGTAGCCATGTATGGAAGTGAAACATGGACGATGACTAGTTTGGACAAGAAGAAAATAGAAGCTTTCGAAATGTGGTGCTACAGAAGAATGCTGAAGATTAGATGGGTAGATCAGATAACTAACGAGGAGGTATTGAATAGGATTGTGGAGAAGAGAAGTTTGTGGCACAACTTGACTAGAAGACGGGATCGGTTGGTAGGACATGTTCTGAGGCATGAAGGGATCACAAATTTGGCATTGGAGGGCAGCGTGGAGGGTAAAAATCGTAGAGGGAGACCAAGAGATGAATACACTAAGCAGATTCAGAAGGATGTCGGTTGCAGTAGGTACTGGGAGATGAAGAGGCTTGCACAGGATAGAGTGGCATGGAGAGCTGCATCAAACCAGTCTCAGGACTGAAGACAGCAACAACAACAACAACAACAACAACAATGTGAACTGCACAATGAGACACTGGATCTGCAAGAACAGGATTAAGCGGAACAGAAATAATCAGTGTGGATCATGGGGGCCATCAGACCAAGATAATGACGTGCAATAATAGGGGATGCAAAAGATCAGCATAGAGAAGTGCAGAAATTGTTGAAGTCTGTAGTCCTAATCCATGAAGGAATCAACAAATCGATTACAGAGATATGTATATTCAGCACAACTGACTAGTGACTAAAGCCCAGACTTCATTGTTAGATGGTATATGACTACCAGGAGGCTTATTTGTTGATGGCGACAAATTGAAAAAAGACGTTTCCACGAGGTGTAGCAATGTTTGAAAACTGGACGGAGGATACTGCCTATCTCATTACCGATTTGAAGTTGGGTGATGTAATAGTGTCATTCTAGACTCAGGCAATAAAGTTTTGATCATAGACAAAGATATTTATGAGATGTGAAACAAGGAAAAGCATTGACCAATATACAGAATGCAGGAGATGAAAGCCCGCGGAAGTCAAAGAACAAATCAGGGCTGATTTCGAGTCTCAGTTACCCTCAGTGCTAGCTTTTAGGTGATACGGAATCTGACAGTGAAGGATGTTGTGCGTCTCGACTTTCTGGAGTTGTACCAAGTAGTATTTCATCTGAAACAAAGACATTCTTTGGTGTGTCTGAATGGAAATCAGATTAAATTAGAATTCAGGAGCAATATAGACAGCTTGTCTGATGAGAGTTTCAGTACATTAGCAATAGTGCTCATCGATGAAGAAGAAACGCCATCAGAAAGCTAGCAAGAGTAGTTAATTGAAGTGGCTAAGGAAGAGTTAAAGTAATATGAAGAAGGGAATAACGAAGTCTATTCGTCATGTGTGCTGATGACAGAGAAGCTGATGACATAGAAAACGCTAGTATTAGTGATGGACTATTAGGTGTCAAATATTGAAGAATATTGTGACAGAGATTATGACTGGGCAGATGTTTTGTCCTACCATTCTGAAGATGTAGAGACAAATTACTTAGGGTGTATTATTTTAGAAAAGGCTGGTAAGATGTTAGACATACTTCTTCATTCAAGATGATGGGTAAATGCAATGTTAAATATAGCGTAAGAAACTGATGACTTGAACACTATCAAGTATGACTGTGTAAATGGCGAATGTGTAGTAAAACGCCAGGAAGGGAATTGTGTTATGGGCACAGGAAGCCCGGCTGTTCTGATAGATGAAACAGAAAAGAAAATAGAAGAAGTACAAAACAATGACGACGTGGATGACCTTTGGGGAAATTTATTCAACTTGGAAGATGAACAAGAACAATAAATAGCAGAAGTATGGGGCTATATATTAATAGTTAGATAGCAATGTGAATATCCATGTGAGTGTGCACACAAATTAAATGTGTGTTTTATAATGTGTAAGAAAGATGCAATATGGCAGACTAACATTCCTCAAGGTGATAAAATTTTGTTGAAGGTAAGGAAGAGATCACGGAGAGGCAAGTTTTCTTTAGCTACAAGTTTCTCTACATCTGCTGAGGACCGTACCACTTAATGAGATGCCACAAATCGATGGTGTGGCAACACATGTACCACCTAAAATGATTTGCCGAATAAAGAGAGTCAACAGAGTTTGAGACCACTCAGAAAGTCTTACACTCGTGGAAGGAAGTGCAAAAGAGAAGAAAAATGAATTTAATCAATGTTTAAGTACGAGTTGAGTTTTTCGTAAATTAACATTTAGATGATTTCCTGTGAAGGCTGGGATCATTGTTACCATCTGGTAGATGACAAATAACAAAGTATCACCTTAGCTATTATTAATTTACCACTAGTGTATAATGCCATGCGATTTAGGATTTTTTTATTAATGTTTACGAACAGATTTGAACTGTTAAGCGTAAGAGTAAGGATACAATCACGCCACTTTACGTACAGGTAGGTGAATCGAATGAACCGAAGATGTAGGATTTTTGTGCGTCTGTTTACTGTATTGTTCGCATGGAGTAGGGCTGATATCCAAACGAAGTAATTAATAAAAAAAATGACATGGGTATTGACTGATCTTGTCTTTGGACCTAACGAATCAGAAAAATTTATTGCTATGAGGTAATGGGAAATGTGTAAGAAAGACTCATCAGACACAAGATTACGTTAACAAGAAATTAATCATTAGATTTTCGTGCAGTGCATTTCTTTTGTTGAAACATTATGTGTGTATGTATGTTTATGTTCCGGAGACTATTTTGAGCAAATAGCAACGAACTTGGCGCCGTAGTTATGATAATAACACGTAAAATTATGATATTGTAGTGCATGAAAAGTTAATTGCAAAATGTCCACAAGGTATCGGCAAATGTCTCAGGTATTTGCATGGAACGGAACTAATGGCATAATAAGTAACAAATTTAGATACCCACCCACTTCCAGTATTAGAAGAAGAAACATGTAGCAATAATCAATTTTTGTAATCGTCCCATCGAGTGCCATCTTGCTTGTGGTTCAGCAGCCACGATAGGCTGTTAAATTCTTATGATCACTGAAATATTTTTGTTGTATTGTAAATACAGAACAATGTCACTTCTGGTTTGAAGGTCAATAGCCTGGCACTTGTAATATTATGATGCTTTGTGACGTCTGATGCATTCGCTTGTCAACTTCTTTTTCTCAGGATAATATTTTATAAAATATATTATGTCTATCTAATGTATCGCTGCGCCGAGGGTGTCCCCACCACATGGGTCACAGAATACAGGAGGAGGGAAACGTAAGTTGACAGAACTTGCTATCTCCAGGACGCGGAAAACACTGGGCCTAGTGCAGGGCATGATCGAGCGAAGGGTCCTGTCTTCCGGGAGTTGCTGTCAGCCGACAGCGGTGAACGACGGCTGCAGAAATGCGTACGGGCGAACAGACGTGCAACTGCTGAGCATCGTACTGCCCGTGTGAATCATTGGGCTACCAACAGAGTCTGCTCAACGACCATTCACCGAAATGTTCCTTCGGATAGATGACCATTTACGTATAGGCATGAAACATCTGAAAGAAAGCCGGCCGTTGTGGCAGAGCGGTTCTAGGCGCTTCAGTCCGGAACCACGCGGCTGCTACGGTCGCAGGTTCGAATCCTGCCTGGGGCATGGATGTGTGTGTTGTCCTTAGGTTAGTTAGGTTTAAGTAGTTCTAAGTCAAGGGGACTGATGACCTCAGAAGTTATGTCCCATACTGCTTAGAGCCAAGCCATCTGAAAGAAAACATCTTGCCATAGTTGTGGCCCGAAAAATGTTTTCGTGGCATTCCGTGGGTGATCTCGTCATTCTGAAAGGTACAGTTGATCAACATAAATATGCTGTCATTGGAGACTATGTCCAGCCTCACATGCTGTTTGTTTTACCTTGGCACGATGGCATCTACCGGCATGGCAATGCCATTTGTCACACATCTCGCAGTGTACGTGCGTGATTAAAAGAGCACCAGGCTGGGTTTACCGTACTCCCTTAGCCACCAAACTCCCCGGATTTTAATACAATCGGGAATATGTAAGCGTTACCTCGATCTGGCTGTTCACGCCACGGATACTGAGCCAAGAAACCTAGCGTAGGTGCCCACGGGACTGGAGTAATCGTGGTTCCACATCCCTGTCGGTTTCTTCCAGAACCTCATTGATTCTCTTCCTGAACTTCTCCCAGCGGTGCTTTCGACAGATGGTCACTTTAATGTGATTGGACATTGTACATTCACAAGTTTCGTACGAGCTAGGTAGGCAGGCAGCGCCCTGTTAAGCGGGCTGCTCCAGGATGCGAAAAATCCATTTTCGTAGCGTCCAAATGCTACGGTAAGGCACATCAGACGCTTTGGAGCTCGCAAAGCGGCCGTGAATGAAGGACATCTGTGTACCTTACTACGGTCTCGCAGTACTCTAGGTTATAGGAGAACGCCATGAATCCCATATACACTCATTCTTAACGAGGGCCACTGGAAACTGGCCAGATTTTGTCCCATACCGTATCAACGTACAGCCGACCTCAAATATTCATCGAAAGGCGAGACTGAAGAGATGAGCAACGCAAAGTTGTGTTTAGACATAGAGCATATTTGGCGCCGGCGTCAGCGACGGTCATTTGATAGCGTGGAAACGACCTGAAGAGCCGTAACTACTGAAGTGCATGAGGCAGCTCCATATAGGACCAATATGAGTCATCATCGAGTGAGCAGCCATAGCATACGATGTTCTTACAACTCTAGTGCTTGTTGACGGAAAACAGAAAAGTGTTCAAAACTGGTTCAAATGGATCTGAGCACTATGGGACGTAACGTCTATGGTCATCAGTCCCCTAGAACTTAGAACTACTTAAACCTAACTAACCTAAGGACATCACACAACACGCAGTCATCACGAGGCAGAGAAAATCCCTGACCCCGCCGGCAGAAAAGTGTAAGATATATCCACAACATAATGTAGCCAGTTGTATTGGCGTTCCTACAAGGCCAGAGATACTTGCTCTACCTCACTATACACAGTTCTCATGATTAGTAATGCACTCTTTTATGTGTTCGTCACCTCACCTGGCCTGAACGATAACTGTATCAGTTTCCAACTAAGCATATATGGGACATGACGGGGCGACATTTGGAGCGATCTGTAATATCGATAATATTTTCAAATGAGCTGTAATAACTTATAGATGTAGCGAAGGATACTGTCTTACAAGACAATCAACTTATTTTCCACAATGCGTACTACCAAGGTGAGAGGGGTACTTTATGCCCGTCAAAAAAATTTTGAAAAAAAAATTGTTACTTGTTGTGAAATTTATTAACAACACGCTTTTCAAATAGATACTGATGTATAAGAGGGGTTCATAAGATGAAAATTTAGTTTGGAACAATGTTGGCAATATCGATGTGCTTTCCATAACCACAAAAAAATTTTAAACACAAATTTCGTTAACTGTCGTTTACTTGTACTCACAATATTCTTTTTAAATATGTATTGATGTATAAAATGGTCCTGAAAGAAACCTGCATATGAAATTTATTGTGAAAAGTCAATACACTACAAAGACTTTGGGTTAGGTCTCACTGAAAAATTTAAAACAATTCAGGAACACGGTAGAAGATACAATTAAAGAACAATATTTTGAAAAGGTGGACATAATGTATCCCTCCCCCCCCCCCCCCCCCCCCCAACCTTTCTTGGTATTGTGAGGATTAAGACTCATCAATCTGGTACCATCAGGTCAAGCAACTCATTTGAATTTTCCAATAGTGTATTTATATCTTTTTCTTCGAAGTTCACTAAATTGAAATTCAGCTTTCGAAAATCAATTTAGAGTGGAACTATGGCTGCATAGTTCCGCTCTAAATTTCATAAAGGGTACAATATACATCTACCCATATCGTTGTTCAGTTGATACTGAGGCCACCACCTCCGTTCTTTGAAGGGGAACGTGTTCAATCACTGTCACAGTCGCTGAACTTCAGCTATTCTAGTTACATCTCCGTCACACTTGTATCACCACCGCCAACTACATCGGTGCCAGCAGCTCGCAGCTACTTCCAGTACAAACCTGTGGAGGAATAAATACTTCCTTCTGTTAATGTTTCGAACAAAATGACAGACACTCCAAGAAAGATACTGAAATACAAAATTACAGTGGTTCGCCCATAGTTTTGCGTCCGTTAGCGTGTACATTATTTGACCAAACGATGTTACTTGAACGAACTCTACGGGATAGATACGTAGTGGGATTAAGAATATTGTTAGTTTCTGTCCTGAAAGATGGTTCTTGAAGTTTTCAGTGTAGTTTCTCGTGAGTTTTCAGTATCTTTCTTGGAGTGTCTGTCATTTAACATTTCTGTTATGCTCTCAAGCCACTGAAAGAAGCTTGTGTACATTACACATCCGCTGTTAGTCCCATGCTCCATATATTTTAACTGCATTCAGGTATGGGACGTACAAGGGTTTTGTATGTAGTAGAAGAGTGAGACAGAATTTACGCCGTAGATCAATGCTATCTATTCGATGGGCGTACGAAATAAAGTTGGAAATTGCACATAACTGATGAAAGGTACGTCGGTCATGCGGAATTGCTTTCGGGAGGAGTGAGTTTCAAATCTCCGTCCGGTCACGTAAATCAGAAGTTTACTTGCAGTCCGTAGTATCACTTCAGGTGAATGCAGGACGTTGCCTATGAGAGGACAATGCCGATTTTTTTCCTTTCCCTTTTTCAGTTAAAGTTGGTGTTCCATTTGTACTGACCTCGGCTTCGACTGGACATTAAACCTTAATCATTCTTCATTCCACTAACTTAATGTTTATCTATACGCCAAAAAAAACTGTAACGAATTACAATTTCTGCAGTCTCTATGTAAAAGAGAAGTGAGTGTTCTAAGAAACCAACAATATTTTCTCCCTGATTATCAGTATCTTCGTCTGCTGCAGCCGCTTCCTCACGTCAGAGCTTAACGGGCTGCCGGAACTAGCGCCGCAGGTCGAGGAAATCTTGCAAGTGAAGTGGAAGGAGTGCTGTACCAGGTGTATCTTATCGTTAATGAACCCTAATCAACGCGTCAGCTTTGTATGTCTTACACCACAGGTGTATGAAATAAACCGTAGTCAGGCAACGCCTGTCGTGCGTAATTAACTGCGCATCACATTTCTCATGTGAAACGTCATAGAAGAGACATAATATGTCAACAAATTAACGGAATACTAAATACTTGTCGAACTCGACTGCTGAAAATGAAGAAAGATCCTTACAATATGCCATCTTTCAGTTTTCTGGGTTTTTAGTGGTGAGGAACACAGATTTACACTTTCAGAAACTCGTGTAAATAAACATAAACGACTCTTTGTGTATTCACGGTCTTGTAAGAGTACATAAGTAGCTTGAGAGATACTGTGTTAGATGATTCCTTGTACTAAATAGAATAGACAATATTATACGAACACCGTCATTCAATAATTCATAAGAGCAGTGGCCACTATTCGTATTAGACATCCGAAACGATTTTAACCGACAGCCTGATTGAGAGGAAAAAGACGTTCTTTATGTGCAGTCTTGAAGCATCGACTGCACACCGACCACCGCAGCGTCGCGAAACGGCATCAAGAAAGCGTTGATGCGCGCGCCAATGGAAAGAGCGGGCAGCGCCACACCTCCAGAAAGACGGAGTTCAGCGCCCCCTGTCAACACTGATTTAACCAGCCGCTCACGGCTAGTCGGCCCAGTTCGGTCGCAGACTTCGATTATGATGATGATGGTTGGTTTGTGGGGCTTTCAGCTGCGTGGTTATCAGCGCCCGTACAATATCCCAAACTTTGCTCAGTCCGAACTCGCCACTTTCATGAGTGATGGTGAAATGATGAGGACAACACAAACACCCAGTCAGCTCGAGGCAGGTGAAAATCCCTGACCCCGCCGGGAATTGAACTTGGGACCCCGTGCCCGGGAAGCGAGAACGCGACCGCGAGACCACGATCTGCGGACCGCAGACTTCGACAGCATCAGTACTCAGCGAGAGGGGGGCGATACCCAGCGTGCGTTCTGCGAGTAGTAATAGTGAACAGGAAATGTTTGTTGGAGGCACAAGCAGCATCTCAAGTTAAGTTTTATTTATTTTCTTTTTAGAAATAAAGTATTTTTGTTATTAGAAAGTTTAATGCACAGACCATTTTGGTTACCTGCCGCCAGCCATCGCCACTTCCGTTCTTCCTTGTTTATGTCGGTGCTAACTCCCACAGTAGCCGACACGACACTGTCAATAACGTTACTAAGACATTTTATTATCTTTAAAGATGACTCGTTACTTTACACTCAACTTAGCAACGATGTAACACTCGAAATCATGTTAATTTTAAAATACAAAATTACAGTGGTTGGCCCATAGTTTTGCCTCCGTTAGCGTGTACATTATTTGACCAAACGATGTTACTTGAACGAACTCTACGGGATAGATACGTAGTGGGATTAAGAATATTGTTAGTTTCTGTCCTGAAAGATGGTTCTTGAAGTTTTCAGTGTAGTTTCTCGTGAGTTTTCAGTATCTTTCTTGGAGTGTCTGTCATTTAACATTTCTGTTATGCTCTCAAGCCACTGAAAGAAGCTTGTGTACATTACACATCCGCTGTTAGTCCCATGCTCCATATATTTTAACTGCATTCAGGTATAGGACGTACAAGGGTTTTGTATGTGGTATCCTTAGTAGATAAACTGCAATTTCCCATTACCTTAACAACAAATCGCAGCCTTATCATCTCCACTATCTAGAGCTGAGCCTATGTGATCGTTACGGTTAACTTCGCTACATATTATTACTTGCATCTTTTTGTATGACGTGAGGAGCCCTTGTTTTGGCTCATCAGTCCAGACTGTAGCGCCTAGAACCGCACGGCCACTCCGGCTGACGCGCCAGGAAAACACAAAAGCCCACGACAAAACAAAATTCGTAGAAGCCAGCGTCAGGGTCGTCAGTGTGGCATTCGTTCACCTCCTCGTCGCCAAATATGCTTGTGTCTAGGGAGCCTGCATACTCTAATCACTAGACAAACAGTCAAATAGTCATATTAATGAGTTTTGTTACAAAAGGAAATTACAATACTTAGCTTTGACAGTTACACACGTGTATCGCAAGCAAAGAGCAACATACAAAATAATCACTCTTCTTCAGTATAAACAATCCCAAGTCTGTGCTTCACAGAGAGTACAGGCGAAGTGACTAGAGTTGACGCTGCTATCGAACTGGCCGTCAACAGCTGGTCGCGCCGCTCATGTCCTCTTCACATAGGGACCGCGTTGTCGTCTGGAGAGGGGTCGGTCAGCGTGCTATTGGCTGACTTCTTCCCACAGCTGTCTCTCTCATTCCCGACTGGCGTGCTGGCCCTTGAGTTTACACTATAACAGCTATCATGATCACTGACCCTAGTATCTGTGTGAGCTTACTCAAAGTAGTCAGGTCTATTTTTTACAAACAACGTTATTGTAGTCGATTATGTTTAGCATCGAAAATGATACGGATTAAATAATTTCAAGAGAATCTTTTATAACTGATTCGTAGAAAGTTTTCTGTCGTCTACCACTTATGAAGCTGCAGTTTTCAGTCAGTTGTGGGGCGGTTTGGCTCTGAGCACTATGGGACTTAACTTCTGAAGTCATCAGTCCCTTAGAACTTAGAATTACTTAAACCTAACTAACCTAAGGACATCACACACATCCATGCCCGTGGCAGGATTCGAACCTGCGACCGTAGCGGTCGCGCGGTTCCAGAATGTAGCGCCTAGAACCGCTCGGCCACTGCTGCCGGCTGTGGGGCGGTTTCCTCCAATTAATACAGGGCGAACATTAATAAAACCGAAAAACTGCACGGACGGATTATTGACTGGAAATGGAGGAAGAAAGGCACTACGAACACGTGTCCGGAAATGGACGGTGAGCATGCAACGACAATAAATCGTCTCGGAACACAGTACAGAGCTGCATCGCATTCACGTCACAAATGAGGTTCAAAGTGGCCTCCATGGTATTGCAGGTGATGGAGTTAGTAGCGGTTGCCATGGGGGATACACATAATCGTACTTTGGCTTACACCATGCTGGCGGGCCGCTTGCCTGTAGCTTGTACAAGAGTTCGTCTCAATATGCTGTAGAACCCGCTCCTCCACATCTAGTGCACCCAAGTCCGTCGCACGTTCGTTTGTCTGAAAGGACACATGATCATACAAACGCCCAAAAAGGGTTTGAAATTTGCGTTGTGGTTGGTGTCTGCGAGGGTACTTGTTTTCGTGTAGTCGTGCTGCCTCTCGACCGTTTCCATCTATTTGCCCGTACACAAACACCATCTCGGCTACGCACAGCGTGCAATATACAAGGAAAACGCGGTACGTGGTCAGAGGAACTGTCATTCGTCAGCGCCATCTAGCGTGGCAACCATGCATTTGCATGGTGTAAGCCAAAGTACGATTATGTGTATCCCCCATGGCAACCGCTACTAACTCCATCACCTGCAATACCATGGAGGCCACTTTGAACCTCATTTGTGAGGTGAATGCGATGCAGCTCTGCACTGTGTTCCGAGACGATTTATTGTCGTTGCATGCTCACCGTCCATTTCCGGACACGTGTTCATAGGACCTTTTTTCCTCCATTTCCAGTCAGGAATCTGTCCCTGCAGCTTGTCAGTTTTACTAACGTTCATCCAGTATAGTGTGACTAGGACGCAAATGTACTAGGGAATAAAAGTTTTCTCTGAGGTTATCACTTATTTCCGCAGCTGAGTCTGATAGCGGAAGGATCGTTGCCCCAATCGCTATGTGAGCAGCCTCAAAGTAGTCAGGTCTGTTTTATACAAATATGCCTGACGTATCCTATTATGTTTAGCATGGAAAACTATACGGATTAAATAATTTCAAGAGAATCTTCTATAACCGATTCGTGGGACGTTTTCTCTCGTCTACCACTTATGTAACTAATTTTCAGTCAGTTGTGGGGCGGTTTTTCGTTCCAAGGCGATTTCGTATGCTCACTCCAAGACTATCACAATTGATTTAAGATTTTTATCTACTGCTATAAATTCACAGTGCCTCATCCCATACACCTTGTCTGACTGCTATTATTTTCTGTTTGTGCTAACAGTTGGTGCCGAGTATTACATGAGCAATATAGCTTGTCAGTTATGCTTTACACTCTCGAACATTTACGAAATGCTTCTACAATTTGCAACCTGTTTCCTGATCTCATCCATCTCTTCTGCATTTTGGAGCCCTCTACAGCGATGTTTGTCCTGACCTCATGGAGAGTCGCCAATCCCGTTTTTGAAAAATTTAAGAAAGAAAAGAAAACAACCTTATATGCTTTCCAAAAACATTCAGTTAAACCGGTAGCCACTTATGATGTGTTATGCATCTGTGCAATCGTTACCCGTTTAGGCCTTAGGGTCATCGTGCAGCTCTAATCACACCCTGTGGCTGACAGTGAAGAAGTCTCAACCTAGGTTGTCACAGAACAGCCAAAAAATTGGTTTCAGTCCTTCTACTCGTATCAAAATTAGATGTCCACGACCAATGCTGGAAAGAATGCTACACGCTTTGAGCTTTGTCGACACACAAGGAACATAACTGGAAGTCATCTTCTTTCCAGTCAGCCGTCGGAAGAACTGGTTATGAGTTGAGAACACAAGTGATAGTCATCTGTTGTTCCAACATAGGCAACCATCTGCAGCTCGTTGTACATCATGCCCTCGATTGCTGTTGGAATGGCCTCTTCATTATTGTCTCCTCCAGGCATATATAAGGTGTTGGAAATCAAATAATAACAGTCGATCGCGTTTTTAGATTTTTTATTTGTCAGCAACCGGTTTCGGTCCTTTCATCAGACGATCTTCAGGCTTTTCACCGTCACTACAGTGACAACCGTTCCGTCTGCCGCAATCAGCAGTCATATTGGCGGTGAAAAGCCTAAGGATGGTCTGAGGAAAGGTCCGAAAAGGGTTTCTAACAAATAAAAAGTGTGAAACCGCGGTCGAGACTGTTTTTATTAGATTTTTAATATTTTATACCAATCGCTGTGCTCCATTCCCAGAATTCTTTCTAAAATTTTATATGCCAGTTGTGTTCTTGCTTGTCCTTTCCATCCCCTGTAGCCTTTTCTCAGAGTTACCATTATTCGCCGTATTTTTGGACTACCGATGAATAATTGACCCCTACACTTCTTCATGTACTTTTACCTGACAGGATGTAGATGGCCTTCCAACAGCAGAAATCGAGTGAGGTGATGCAACAGAAAGATGCTAACTTCCTGGCAGATCAAAACTGCGTGCCGGACCGAGACTCGAGCTCGGGACCTTTGCTTTCCGAGCATAAGTGCTCTACCATCTGAGCTACCCAAGCAAGACTCACGACCCCTCCTCGAAGCCGTAATTCCGTCCGTACCTCGTCTCCTACCTTCCAAACTTCACAGAAGCTCTCCTGCGAACCTTGCAGAACTAGCACTCCTGTAAGAGCGGATATTGCGAAGACATGGCGTAGCCACATCCTGGGGGATGTTTTCAGAATGAGATTTTCACTCTGCAGCGGAGTGTGCGCTGATATGAAACTTTCTGGCAGATCAAATCTGCCAGAATTAAGGCTGTGAGGACGGGTCGTGAGTCGTGCTTGGATAGCTCAGATGGTAGAGCACTTGCCAGTGAAAGGCAAAGGTCCTGAGTTCGAGTCTCTGTCCGACACACAGTTTTAATCTGCCAGGAAGTTTCATGTTACTGCGCACTCCGCTCCAGAGTGAAAAATCTCATTCTGGAGTGAGACGCTAGATTCGCATTCGGTAGGATGAGGTTAGAAATCTGCGAACGACCATCTTTATTTAGGTTTTCCAAAGTTCCTCTAAGTCTCTTAAGGCGAAAACCAAGATAACTCTATTTAAAAAAATACTGCCAATGATCTTCACCTTTCTTCCAATCCAAGCTTCAGCTCCGTCTCTGATGACCTCATCACCGAAGGGCATTAAACCCCAATCTTTCTTTCCAACGTAGATGTGAATCGCACTGGCCCCGATTCACTATAATTTTCAGACAGTACGTGTAATACATTTTGATAAGGCTAATGGAGAATCAGGAGAAAGAAAACTGGCGTTCTACGGATCGGAGCATGGAATGTCAGATCCCTTAATCGGGCAGGTAGGTTAGAAAATTTAAAAAGGGAAATGGATAGGTTAAAGTTGGATATAGTGGGAATTAGTGAAGTTCGGTGGCAGGAGGAACAAGACTTCTGGTCAGGTGACTACAGGGTTATAAACACAAAATCAAATAGGGGTAATGCAGGAGTAGGTTTAATAATGAATAGGAAAATAGGAATGCGGGTAATCTACTACAAACAGCATAGTGAACGCATTATTGTGGCCAAGATAGATACGAAGCCCACACCTACTACAGTAGTACAAGTTTATATGCCAACTAGCTCTGCGGATGATGAAGAAATTGAAGAAATGTACGATGAAATAAAAGAAATTATTCAGATAGTGAAGGGAGACGAAAATTTAATAGTAATGGGTGACTGGAATTCGAGTGTAGGAAAAGGGAGAGAAGGAAACATAGTAGGTGAATATGGATTGGGGCTAAGAAATGAAAGAGGAAGCCGCCTAGTAGAATTTTGCACAGAGCACAACTTAATCATAGCTAACACTTGGTTTAAGAATCATGAAAGAAGGTTGTATACGTGGAAGAACCCTGGAGATACTAAAAGGTATCAGATAGATTATATAATGGTAAGACAGAGATTTAGGAACCAGGTTTTAAGTTGTAAGACATTTCCAGGGGCAGATGTGGACTCTGACCACAATCTATTGGCTATGACCTGTAGATTAAAACTGAAGAAACTGCAAAAATGTGAGAAATTAAGGAGATGGGACCTGGATAAACTGAAAGAACCAGAGGTTCTACAGAGTTTCAGAGAGAGCATAAGGGAACAATTGACAGGAATAGGGGAAAGAAATACAGTAGAAGAAGAATGGGTAGCTCTGAGGAATGTAGTAGTGAAGGCAGCAGAGGATAAAGTAGGTACAAAGACGAGGGCTGCTAGAAATCCTTGGGTAACAGAAGAAATATTGAATTTAATTGATGAAAGGAGAAAATATAAAAATGCAGTAAATGAAGCAGGCAAAAAGGAATATAAACGTCTCAAAAATGAGATCGACAGGAAGTGCAAAATGGCTAAACAGGGATGGCTAGAGGACAAATGTAAGGATGTAGAAGCTTATCTCACTAGGGGTAAGATAGATACTGCCTACAGGAAAATTAAAGAGACCTTTGGAGAGAAGAGAACCACGTGTATGAATATCAAGAGCTCAGATGGCAACCCAGTTCTAAGCAAAGAAGGGAAGGCAGAAAGGTGGAAGGAGTATATAGAAGGTTTATACAAGGGCGATGTACTTGAGGACAATATTATGGAAATAGAAGAGGATGTAGATGAAGACGAAATGGGAGATACGATACTGCGTGAAGAGTTTGACAGAGCACTGAAAGACCTGAGTCGAAACAAGGCCCCCGGAGTAGACAACATTCCATTAGAACTACTGACGGCCTTGGGAGAGCCAGTCATGACAAAACTCTACCAGCTGGTGAGCAAGATGTATGAGACAGGCGAAATACCCTCAGACTTCAAGAAGAATATAATAATTCCAATCCCAAGGAAAGCAGGTGCTGACAGATGTGAAAATTACCGAACTATCAGTTTAATAAGCCACGGCTGCAAAATACTGACGCGAATTCTTTACAGACGAATGGAAAAACTGGTAGATGCAGACCTCGGGGAGGATCAGTTTGGATTCCGTCGAAATGTTGGAACACGTGAGGCAATACTGACCTTACGACTTATCTTAGAAGAAAGATTAAGAAAAGGCAAACCTACGTTTCTAGCATTTGTAGACTTAGAGAAAGCTTTTGACAATGTTGACTGGAATACTCTTTTTCAAATTCTAAAGGTGGCAGGGGTAAAATACAGGGAGCGAAAGGCTGTTTATAATTTGTACAGAAACCAGATGGCAGTAATAAGAGTTGAGGGGCATGAAAGGGAAGCAGTGGTTGGGAAAGGAGTGAGACAGGGCTGTAGCCTCTCCCCGATGTTATTCAATCTGTATATTGAGCAAGCAGTAAAGGAAACAAAAGAAAAATTTGGAGTAGGTATTAAAATTCATGGAGACGAAGTAAAAACTTTGAGGTTCGCCGATGACATTGTAATTCTGTCAGAGACGGCAAAGGACTTGGAAGAGCAGTTGAACGGAATGGACAGTGTCTTGAAAGGAGGATATAAGATGAACATTAACAAAAGCAAAACGAGGATAATGGAATGTAGTCAAATTAAATCGGGTGATGCTGAGGGAATTAGATTAGGAAATGAGACACTTAAAGTAGTAAAGGAGTTTTGCTATTTAGGAAGTAAAATAACTGATGATGGTCGAAGTAGAGGGGATATAAAATGTAGACTGGCAATGGCAAGGAAAGCGTTTCTGAAGAAGAGAAATTTGTTAACATCGAATATAGATTTATGTATCAGGAAGTCGTTTCTGAAAGTATTTGTTTGGAGTGTAGCCATGTATGGAAGTGAAACATGGACGATAACTAGTTTGGACAAGAAGAGAATAGAAGCTTTCGAAATGTGGTGCTACAGAAGAATACTGAAGATAAGGTGGATAGATCACGTAACTAATGAGGAGGTATTGAATAGGATTGGGGAGAAGAGAAGTTTGTTTCACAACTTGACTAGAAG
Source organism: Schistocerca gregaria (assembly GCF_023897955.1). NCBI lineage: Eukaryota > Metazoa > Arthropoda > Insecta > Orthoptera > Acrididae > Schistocerca > Schistocerca gregaria. Next base: position 437,874,118 of record NC_064931.1, on the reverse strand, counting down.
AAGGGATCGGTTGGTAGGACATGTTCTGAGACATCAAGGGATCACCAATTTAGTATTGGAGGGAAGTGTGGAGAGTACAAATCGTAGAGGGAGACCGAGAGATGAGTACACTAAGCAGATTCAGAAGGATGTAGGTTGCAGTAGGTACTGGGAGATGAAGAAGCTTGCACAGGATAGGATAGCATGGAGAGCTGCATCAAACCAGTCTCAGGACTGAAGACCACAACAACAAGGCTAATGGGTATTGTACACCAAATTACCCCACTTACATTGCTTCCCCTGCACAGCCTAGTCACAGACGCGCCACTTAAGTCAAGCGAAGGGGTATATTGCAGACTAGTCTTTTGTGAAGAGTAAACAGCAACTGCAGAAGTAGACAATGCTTAAGGGACCTTGGACACCTATAAGAAGCTTTAGTGGGAAACTACCCTATCATACTCACTTGCAACAGCTTCTAGTTGTTGAACAATAGGCAAGATAGCTTACAACTGTGAACGAAATTCAGACAACTCCTTCTGAGCCACAAAAAATTGTGTTTGCAATGATGCTACATTCTAGTTAATGTCAAAAAATGTGTATCCCAAAGTTATACTAACTAAGGAGACTCGCCTAGAAACACTGACAGATAATATTGAGTCTACAGAACCAGCAAACAGAAAGAAACATAGCGTTGTGCACCAGATAAAAAAATGTTTTAGCGTGAGGTCTAGAATTTGAATCTGTTCGTCAGAAATTTATTATCTTTAAATTTGGGTTAAACGAATACAAACATACATGTTGAATACCACCCAAATATATACTGGTACTATTGGTACAGAATTTCTGAAGCTATGTATCACAGCAATAATTAGTAGATCGCAGACGTCGATTTTGTACGAAATTCTTAGGTATTGCAGATGTGGTTAAAACCATTTTCACAAAAAAATAAACGATTCATTCTCTGGAGAAATGAAGCTGATCCTTTGTGGCCATATAGATTGAGGATGTAAGTATTATAATGTAATGCTCTTTTATAGTTGTGGATTTAATACAACGTCTTCATTTAGCCAAGTGTGGAGATAAAGAATCTTCAGAAACACCAAACTATCAGCAGAGTTTTTGAAAAGAGTTTCAGCTAATGTTGAATCGTTTACGTATTTTTATAATTATGTATTTGATACAACGTCTTCGCTTCAGACAAATCTGGAGGTAAAGAATTAGCTTTGCCGTTGCGTCCCTGAAACCTGCCACGCGAGTGCCAGAACAGACATTTCTACCAGACCGCTGTCCATGTATTTTACAGAAGATCTCCACTTCAGGTCTGCGCTCCATCTAATGACCTCAGCGACGAGGGTGCATCAAACTCTAAATGTGCTTTCTTCCTCATACTTCCTATCGATATGGACACTGAGAATAACTAAGGGGTTTTGTTAACCTCCTGAACAACTGATCTATTAACATTGTTACTTTTTATGACAAAAATAGCTAATGGTTTTGCTCATGATGACTTTTTCAAAGAAAACTTTGGCACGAGTTGTCCACCAATTCCCTATAATCATAGTGAAGTGTTTGATTGTTGCAACACAATATTTTTATGTTTTCACACAATTTTTTGATCAGTAAGAGCTACATTAAATTCAGTTAATTTCACAGTTGAAATGGGCTCCTGAATTGTTATTCAAGACCAAACTGGAAAAAAGATTCTCAAAAGAAAGGAAGTCAAATAAGGTAAGTAATAATTAGTAGCATAAAAACCGGTTATTTAGCAACGAAGTAATAACTTGAAGAGGTAGTTGTGCTTCACAGAAAAATTTCTGTCCAGACTGTACCTACAATTGATACAGATTAAGACTGTATTCTGGGCTCGGATTTGAGCTTATGTATTTGAACTGCATAGTCAGTGATACATCGATCAAATTAGTGACTACAGATCAGAGCCACGTATAACAGCCTCTGCATGTTTGCTAACCCTCGTCTTCTGTTTCTGAAGAATAAGACATACCGTCGACGACTAGGTTATGTTAGTCGCAGCGTAAGCTCGCAGTGGGGAAGGATCGAGAGTACTCTTGAAAGAAAACATCCCGAAATTTGCGTTAATCGGTCTACGCTAACTTACGAAAACCTAAATGGGTTGATGGGGATTTAAATAGCCGTCGCTTCCTACCGAGTCCGGTGTCTTAGTCTTTAGGTCACCATGCTGCCTCTCGCTACTTTTCTAGCACCACTAATGCTGTCGATCTTGCTTGTATACCCGTGTGCTATGTGATATGTGAAGGAGCGAGAAATTCTGGAGTTAACCGTACAAATGTGAGTGAACCATACTCTGCCACTTCGTTCCTTCCTAGTGAGCCGTGCCTATAGATGGGAAAAGGAGAAGTAAGAGCGAATAAGCAATGGATGGGGACATTGACTCAATCCTTAAGGATTGTTTGAATATCTTTAGAGAATTAACATTTAGTACGAAGGCGAAGATCTGGATATCAGTCCCTCACAGGACAGTTTATCAGCCTGACGCTATGCGGCGCACTCTTCACTGCAAACTGAAAGATTTCATATCGATCTGTAAGCTGAATCATTTGGGTAAATTACAGGGCTATGAACAATACGCTGGTGAATTCTTCTCATTCACGTCTATAATGTTACTGGTACTGGTATGATATCTCTTCGTTGTCATTGTGAAACACAACAGGTAGTGACCTACTCAGCTATTCTATTTTTTGTTCTTTATTCGTGCAATCACTAGAATTATGGAATTTATGGGTTACATTACACAGAACTGGTGAACCACTCTGGATAGCCGTTCGTGTTAACGCATCTCTTCCGGAGTGAATCCATGAGGCTAATTAAGGACGAGGGCCAGGGTGCCAATGAGTCTGGATGTGATTTTTAGGCGATTTCCCACATCACACTAGGTGAATACCGGGCTGGTACCTAAGTCCCGCCTCAGCTACAGGGTTCGCAAACATTTAAACAACTTTCACTCACTTTCATATTAATAACACCACACGCAGACGATTGGTGTAAGCATATTCCGTCGCAGGGTATAACAGAGTTGTGACAGGAATGGCATCCGGCCACCCCATAAACTAGCCATAACATATCCGTATACAGCCATGCCGATCCCGGGCCGATGCGGCACAAAGGAACTTGAAAAAGAAGAGAAAAAGAATATTATACAAAACTGGTGAAAATCTCCACATTATACGCCATGTAATTGTATATGATTACACATTGTATAATTTAATTGATTGAAGTCAATGAATTGCGTAACAAAGAAAACTGTTTCTCTAGTGCAACGTGTCTTGCAATCCAGCCATGTGTCTTGCAGTCCAGCCATAACTGCTAAATCGTCCGAGTTTAAGTTGTCGAATATGGTTTTTAGCAGTTTTGGAACGCTTTACCAGTGCTTTCATATTTAGATAGCAACTACTGGGCAACTGAACACCTAAAATTGCATCTGTAAGTGTATAATAATAAGAATTATTATTTTCAATTTAAACGGACCGACTGACAGTATTACTACAGATGCAGATATTACTTCTCTCTTATGTTTTGCTGATGGAATATCCAGGGTAACACAACGAATATTTTTTCCACTTGATGAGCATGTTGCACTGTTGCCTTCGAAATGGAAAGTCTCGCGTTCTGTTATTGCGTAGTTACGTGAAGCATGTCTCATTCATAAGTTCACTTGTCCGCCTGTATTTTTGCGATGGTAATAAATGTTCTGAGAATGCTGTTTTAGTACACAAGCCCTAGTTCTCCTTATTTGTCCCACTTTACACCATTTCACAGTCTCAAAAGTTTTAATAGCGACAGAAAATTACACTACAGTCAGGTGCCTGAGTTGCAGTGATATAATTAATACTGAGATGCTGGTATGTGAAAAAAGTGAAACGCAGATAAATTTTATTGATTCCAAAGAAACAAGTTCACAGAGTAACGAAAAACTAGTTAGACTGCTGCATAAGTTATCTTGTAGGTATACAGATGGAGTGCAGCAATCGTTCGTTGATACACAGCCTGTTTACGTTCTTTGCCAGCTTACACAGAGAAACAGAAGCCCTAAACACACCTCGTGAAAGGTGGAAACAAGAAAAATCTAAAGGAATCAAACTTCGAGTTTACGTTATGTGCGGAGCGTGTTGGAATGTAGTTCATCAAATGAATATCCGAACGCTGTATTTTTCCGTGACCATCTGTACCATTAATTTTCCGAATCGTATGTAAGTGTTCTCAGATATTTCTGTGTCTTTTATGAGTAACTGCCATGTCTGTTTTCGACAGTTACTCAATAATCTCAGACACTGACTCCTAAAAATACCCCACTTCACTTTACTATCTCTTAGTCCATGAAACCATATTTTCCACATCTTCTTGCGGTGATGACAGCCTTATTACCATAAACAGCTTGTGAATAAAATTTAATGTTAGTATTGTGTAGCTTGGATTACAAATTCCTCAACAAAACATGCATGCTTGCTGCGTGACAATTTTTTATAACGTAGTACAAGCAAACACAATACCATTTTCGCCTCATGCTTGTAATGGGTAAATATAAAAGTAAAAGTTAGCCCTTAGAAACACATGTTCAGATGTTTAGTGTGGCACAGGACAATCCCTTAAGGACAACTCTAATTATCAACTTTAACCCACAGTTGCTTCACATCTGTTGACTTTTCTTGTCCATGTGGCAGTACACATGAACAAGTAACGCGAGAATAAAGAGCATAGTTTTAAAATGCAAAATCAGATCGAAATTATGGGTGTAGTACACGGATAATATCAGACTAAAATTACCAAAGTAATCTAATTTATGGATTCTTCCGTTACTTCTTTGTAGAACATTTACATAATTAAAGTTGCATAATAAGTACACTTTTTTTGCTCTACTGGTGTTCGTTTATTTCAAACCAGTTTTCGGCTTATTAGGCCATCTTCAGGAAACAGTTGACTAGAGACCAAACATTATAAGCAAAGATACAATCACTTGCATAGAGTGTTGCGCGATGAACTTTTTCTTAACGTTGGAACTACACTTTAGACAATGGACAATGTTAAGCACAATAAATAAATTACACAATATTACAGGTCAAATAATTATAGTTCTAAATTTTGTGAGGCCTTTACATTGGCTGAGAACCTGTTAAACTTAGCACTCTTGCACAAACTTGTTTTTTTAACTTTGTTCTAAACTTTAGGAAATTGACGCTATGGTGCACAATACTTAAGTTACATTAACTTACAGTATTACTTCTAAATCTACATTCATACTCCGCAAATCACCTGACGGTGTGTAGCGGAGGGTACCTTGAGTACCTCTATCGGTTCTCCCTTCTATTCCAGTCTCGTATTGTTCGTGGAAAGAAAGATTGTCGGTATGCCTCTGTGTGGGCTCTAATCTTTCAGATTTTATCTTCATGATCTCTTCGCGAATATACGTTGGGGGGGGGGGGGAGGGGGGAGCAGTATACTGCTTGAATCCTCGGTGAAGGTATGTTCTCGAAACTTCAACAAAAGCCCGTACCGAGCTACTGAGCGTCTCTCTTGCAGAGACGTCCACTGAAGTTTATCTATCATCTCCGTAACGCTTTCGCGATTACGAAATGATACTGTAACGAACCGCGCTGCTCTCCGTTGGATCTTCTCTTATCTCTTCTGTCAACCCTATATGATACTGATCCCACACCGGTGAGCAGTATTCAAGCAGTGGGCGAACAAGTGTAGTGTAACCTACTTCCTTTGTTTTCGGATTGCATTTCCTTACGATTCTTCCAATGAACCTCACTCTGGCATCTGCTTTACCGACGATAAATTTTATATGGTCATTCCATTTTAAGTCACTTCTAATGCCTACTCCCAGATAATTTATGGAATTAACTGCTTCCAGTTGCTGACCTGCTATATTGTAATTAAATGATAAAGGATCTTTATTTCTACGTATTCGCAGCACATTACACTTCTCTACATTGAGATTCGGTTGCTATTCCCTGCACCAGGCGTCAATCCGTTGCAGATCCTCCTACATTTCAGTACAATTTTGCATTGTTCCAACCCATCGATATACTACAGCATCATCCGCAAAAAGCCTCAGTGAACTTCCGATGTTATCCACAAGGTCATTTATATATATTGTGAATAGCAACGGTTCTACGACACTCCCCTGCGGCACACCTGAAATCACTCTTACTTCGGAAGACTTTTCTCCATTGAGAATGATATGCTGCGATCTGTTATTTAGGAACTCTTCAATCCAAGCACACAATTGGTCTGATAGTCCATATGCTCTTATTTTGTTCATTAAACGACTGTGGGGAACTGTATCAAACGCTTTGCGGAAGTCAAAAAACACGGCATCTACCTGGTAACCCGTGTCTATGGCCCTCTGAGCCTCGTGGACGAATAGCGCGAGCTGGGTTTCATACGACCGTCTTTTTAGAAACGCTTGCTCATTCCTACAGAGTAGATTTCTAGTCTCTAGAAAAGTCATTATACTCGAATATAATACGTGTTCCAAAATTCTGTGATATAGGTCTATAGTTCTGCACATCTGTTCGACGTCCCTTATGAAAACGGGGATGACCTGTGCCCTTTTCCAGTCTTTTGGAACGCTACGCTCTTCTAGAGACCTACGGTACACCGCTGCAAGAAGGGGAGCAAGTTCCTTTTCGTACCCTGTGTAAAATCGAACTGGTCTCCCATCAGGTCCAGCGGCCTTTCCTCTTTTGAACGATTTTAGTTGTTTTTCTATCCCCCTGTCATCTATTTCCATATCTACCATTTTGTCATCTGTGCGACAATCTAGAGAAGGAACTACAGTGCAGTCTTCCTCTGTGAAACAGCTTTGGAAACAGACATTTAGTATTTCGGCCTTTAGTCTGTGATCCACTGTTTCAGTACCATTTTGGTCACAGAGTGTCTGGACATTCTCTTTTGATCCACCTACCGCTTTGACATAAGACCAAAATATCTTAGGATTTTCTGCCAAGTCAGTTCATAGATCTTTACTTTGGAATTCGTTGGACACCTCTCGCATAGCCCATTTCGCTTCGTGTAATTTTTGTTTGTCTGCAAGGCTTTGGCTCTGTTTATGTTTGCTGTGAAATTCCCTTTGCTTCCGTAGTACGTTTCTAACTCAGTTGTTGTACCACAGTGGCTCTTTTCCATCTCTTACGGTCTTGCTTGGCACACACTCATCTAATGCATATTTGACGATGATTTTGAACTTTGTCCACTGATCCTCAACACTGTCCGTACTTGAGATAAAACTTTTGTGTTGAGCCGTCAAGTACTCTGAAATCTGCTTTTTGTCACTTACTAAACAGAAAAATTTTCCTACCTTTTTTAATATTTCTATTTGCGGCTGAATGATCGCTGATTCCCTGTTCTGCGTTAACTGTTTCAAATAGTTCGGGTCTGTTTGTCACCAGAAGGTCTAATATGTTATCGCCACGAGTCAATTCTCTGTTTAACTGCTCAAGGTAGCTTTCAGATAAAGCACTTCAAAACAATTCACTGCATTCCTAGTCGCTGCCACCTGGTATAAACGTTTAAGTCTCCCAGTCTATATCTGGTAAATTAAAATCTCCACTCAAAACTATAACATAGTAGTGAAATCTACTCGAAATATTTTCCACATTTTCCTTCAGGTATTCTGCCACAACAGCTGCTGAGCCAGGGGGCCTATAAAGACATCCAATTACCATGTATGAGCCAGCTTTAACCGGACCTTCATCGAAATTATTTCACATTTCGGATCTCCATCAATTTCCTTCGATACTATTGCACTTTTTATCGCTATAAACACGCCTCCCCCTTCATTGTCCAGCCGGTCTCTGTGGTACACATTCCAATCCGAGTTTTAGAATTTCATTACTGTTTACATCTGGTTTCAGCCAACTTTCCGTCCCTAGTACTATGTTGGCATTGTGACAGTTTATTAATAAGAGCAGTTCTGGGACCTTCCTATAGACGCTTCTGCAGTTTACTATTACCACATTAATATTGTCAATCCCTGTTGCGTTTTGCCCACTGCTAACTTGTCGCGTCTCAGGAGGGGTCTTGTCGGGCCTTGGGAGGGAATTCTCTAACCTAAAAGTACCACATATGCACTCCATACACACTCCGCTACCCTTGTAGCCGCTTCCTGTGTGTGTTGCACGCCTGACCTATTCAGGGGAACCCTACATTTCTCCACCCGACAGCGGAAGTCGAGAAATTTGCACACCAGAGCTCCGCAGAATCGTCTGAGTCTATAGTTTATGCCTTCCACTCGGCTCCAACTCAGAGGACCGCGATCGGTTCTGGGAACGACACTAAAAATAGTTAGCTCAGATTCCACCCCGCGAGAGAAGCTTTCCGCCTTCACCAACTCCGCCAACCGCCTGTATGAACTGAGGATGACCTCTGAACCCAGACGGCAGGAGTCATTGGTGCCGACATGAGCAACAATTTGCAATCGGGTGCACCCAGTGCTCTATACAGCCGCCGGCAGTGCCTCCTCCACATCTCGGATGAGACCCCCGGTAAGCAGACAGAGTGAACACTGGCCTTCTTCCCCGACCTTTCCGCTATTTTCATAAGGGGCTCCATCACCCGCCTAACATTGGAGCTCCTAATCACTAATAAACCCCTCCCCCCGTTTGCCTGTTCGGACTTTGCTGAAGGAGCGGCCACATGTCCACTCACAGGCAGCGCGGGCGATGCCACACGGCCAGCCTCCACATTGACCCTCCGCCTCGTGCAACGCGAACGCCGTTGAACGCTCCACTCCCTTTGGAGAGAGGGTGGGCCAACCGCGCCCGGTACCCGCGAAGATGTCTCGACAGCAGGGACAGTGGGTGAAGCATGTAACACCTGGGGTGTACCACGCGACGCACCAGACTCCCCGCTGCCGCTACACTCCGAGGCGGCAGCCTGAAGACGGCTGACCGCGGCCATCAGAACGTTCAGCTGTTCGCGAACAGTGGCCAGCTCCTCCTGCGTCCGTACACAGCAGTCACACATCCTATCCATCCTAAGGAATCAACAATTTACTGAAGAGAGTTAAGTAATCAACTTTTAACTAGACTGCTAATTCACTAAAGGCGGCTGATAGCTGACTAAACTGTGGTTACTAGACACTTCTTCTTGGAAACAATGAAAATAAGCACTAACTGTCTTTGGACTGTTTTCAAAACAAACACGAAATCTATGGAACACTATTACTAGTACTCGAAAATGAAAGCTTCCTAAAAGAAAAAAAACACACGGAAAAAGAAGTAACAAGTAAGAAAAACACAGCTAATAGTTAAATTTACGTAGATTGCTGCACAGGAGAGGTGAAGCAGACGGCAGGTTATATGATTACGATGCCATGGTTCGTGAGGTCGTGACATAGGTTGAGAACTATCTACGTCAGCACTAGTAACTTACAAACTATGACATCATAACCATACAACCTGTAATACTATAAGATTATGTAATTTGATTATTGTGTATAATTCTGCCCATTGCCTAAAGTTTAGTTTGCAGTGTTAAGAAACATGTTTGTTGCACAATACAAATGAAGAGCGCTCAGTTTAACAGTTTCTCAGTCGATGTCAAGGCATCACAAAATATAGCATTAGATCTGTTTAACCTGTCACATTGTGCAGTTTGAATATTTATTATGCTTAACATTGTCCATGGCGTAAAGCGTAATTTCTACGTTAAGAAACAAGTTTCTTTGCAAGGGACTGTATCTTTGCTCATAATGTTTGGTTACCTAGAAACTAGTGTCCCTTTCCCACGCTAGTCAGTTGTTTCATGAAGATGGAATAGTAAGCCGAAAATCAGTTAGAAATAAATAAAAATGAGTAGATAAAAAACAGTGTACTTGTTATTCAACATTAAGAATCAAAGTAATCGATAATTGTAATATTACTAGTAACTGTGGATTGACATTTGAAAAACATACGGAAATCCCTAAACGCGCAAGTTTAGTAAAATTATCAAGCAAGAGGCGAAACAAGAATATCTGTTTGTGGCAGCCAGCCGTTTGGTGTTGAGCAACTTTCCGTAAGTAGGGCTTAGCTTCGCTGAACTTCATCTGGGACAAGCAGCTACAAGGTCGCGCGGTCTCCGGCATTGGCACTGAGAGAACCGGCCTCAGCAACATTTTTCCGCCAACCTGACCTGCAAACTGTGGTCGAGTAAAACCCTGAGTAACTCCAGGAATACTGGTCTCCAGACTGGATATGAAAGCAGGAAGCCTACTAGCTCCAAAGCCGTCAACAAAGCAGCTTTGATTCGGTTCGCGTCCTCCGATTATGAGGTAAAAAGGAAGAGTTTACAATTCGAGTACAAATTAGGGCGTATAAATATGTCAGCACCAGGAAGTGATATATGTTATTCTTATGCCACGCTATCAGCGGAGTACTAGAGAAAGAGTGGTGAAAAACTTTATCCTTCGAGGCGAGGATTTGGAAGTTGGCCATTCACTCTTTCTTCTGTCCAGAGGAGAATTTAAGTCATAGACCGTAATAGACTCATAAAGTGAAACTCATATATTTTGTGTAATTTGGCCAACAGAAAGAAATACGTCGTAATACGACATTTTAAATTGAATGTTCTAGGCTAGCTGCTAATAGTTTTATTATAGTTGGTACAACAGGGCTGTTTCTGCAGTATTTCAATACTTATATATGGCTTTAATTGTAAATGTACACTTACGTCTAGCTGGACGAAACGCTAAGTATTGCATCAGTGATGAATTCTTTTGTCAAATGGTTCAAATGGCTCTGAGCGCTACGGGACTTAACTTCTGAAGTCATTAATCCACTAGAACTTAGAACTACTTAAACCTAACTAATCTAAGGACATCACACACATCAATGCCCGAGGCAGGATTCTAACCTGTGACCGTATCGGTCGCGCGGTGCCAGACTGTAGCGCCTAGAACCGCTCGCCCACCCCGTCCGGCGAATCCTTTTGTCGTTTGTTGATATTCTAATGATGGTAATATGAAGTCACCTAGTGATCTGAAAGTTAGCTCACAGTTCCCAATGATGCTGTATCTTTACAAAGTGGTTATATAAACTAGTCAGCGGTATTGTTTGCACTCAAAAAAGCACTCTGTCTTCAGGCCACGAGGGGCCTACCGGGACTATCCGACCGCCGTGTCATCCTCAGTGGAGGATGCGGATAGGAGGGGCTGACACCGCTGACACCGCTCTCCCGGCCGTTATGATGGTATTCTTGACCGAAGCCGCTACTATTTGGTCGAGTAGCTCCTCAATTGGCATCACGAGGCTGAGTGCACCCCGAAAAATGGCAACAGCGCAAGGCGGCCTGGATGGTCACCCATCCAAGTGACGACCACGCCCGACAGCGCTTAACTGCGGTGATCTCACGGGAACCGGTGTATCCACTGCGGCAAGGCCGTTGCCGGTATTGTTTGAGTTACAGATAATTTCGCTGTTTGTGTAAACTTTACTTGTTTATTTTTGATCTGTTGTCCCACTCCTGATTCAAAAATGGCTCTGAGCGCTATGGGACATCTGTGGTCATCAGTCCCCTAGAACTTAGAACTACTTAAACCTAACTAACCTAAGGACATCACACATATCCATGCCCGAGGCAGGATTCGAACCTACGACGTGGTTCCGGACTGCGCGCCTAGAACCGCTAGACCACCGCGGCCGGCCCACTCCTGAATGTCAATAAAATTTTCTAGGTAATATTTGTGTCGTTCGTTTAATATGATATGCAGATAATTTCCAATTCTCCCAGTATGTTCATGTCAAGTCCATTTTGTATTATTTGGATGATTTGAAGTGTAGTTTCGATTTGGTCGACTTTATGGTTTTGGTGTTTTGAATGCATGAAGATAATGGACTGATAACTATCATCATCTGTTGTATGTTTTCTAATTTTGATGTTAAAATTTCGCCCTGTTAGTCCCAAATAACATTTGTTACAATGTCACGTGTAATTCTGTATAAGCCTGGACTAGCGTATTCCGGTATTTTGATTCGTCTATAGTGTTTAGGTTGTTGGTTGTTGTGAATGTTAATTTTATGGGTGTATTTCTGTTGTACTGTTCATGTAGTTTTACAGTTGTACCCATGTAGACCGATGGTATGTATATGTGTTTTTGTGTGGTTGGGTTTCTCTTGTTAGTGCTGTATTAATGTGTACTGTTTGATTTATGGGTCTCGTTTTTTTCTTCGTACGATTAATGTACTATGTTTGAGTTCATATTGTTTTTTTTTAGACTATGTGTTGGAGTATACTTATATATTTCTGTATTTCTCGTTGCATTAGCACTAGATTTGCAATCCTATTAATAACTTAGTGAAAATAGGCGTATTTTGGGAGTTTCGATGACTGGAGTTGCAGTTGATTAGGGCATCTGTTGTAATTGGTTTTCTATAAATTTCAAAAGTGTGTTTGTTGTTAATGTTGGCAATTTTTCATTCTAGAAAGTTTATAGATTTATTTGTTTCTACTTTGACGGTAAATTCCATTTTCAGATGCAAGTTATTCAGTGCTTGGTGGATCATGTTGACGTCTAAATCGTTTGCGTCTATAAGTCTATAATAGTGTGTAATTTTGTTGGGAGTGGCGATTCAGAATTGAAATTTTTTTCCCAGTGTGTTAAGGAAAATCTCTCCTATTGTGGGGCCTATGTTGCTGCCCTCTGCCACTTAATTTGCTTGTGTATAGGCTTTCCATTAATTTCGGAATACTTTTGGGATAGAGTTAGTTGGAGAAGATGTGTTACTTAGTATATTCCTGTGATAGGTATTTTTCTATGTTATAGGAGGTCGCTTTCCATAATTTGAATGCCTTCTTGTACAGGAATGTTAATTTATAAGTTTGTGATATCAAATGAAATGAATTTCCTTTGTGTGGATTTATGGCAGTTGCCAATGTTCCAGAATTTTTATTGTGAATTTTTTACGGTAGGTATGCACTTTTTTCGTTAGTAACGTACTGGGATTTTTGTTTGTTGGGTAAGTAGGACTGTTTATACAGTTCACAACTGGGCATTTTGGAATTAATGGTTTGTATATCTTCGGTTGACCTCATAGTGTTCATGTTCTTGGGTTCATGATGATATTTCTTTTCATTACCTGTTAGTGTACAGGGTTTCCAGGTTAAACATATAATAATACCAAATGTAATAAGTTGAGAAGTAATTGAGGTATTTATTGGCGATATATTTCTGCAAGAATGGTAACCCAAAATGTTTTCTTACAGACCTAATACAGTTCGATATAAGCAATATAAGTATCGCGACAGACACCTAATCTGTATCCCACTTCTGTGCAGCACTTGAGAGGTGATTACCTTTCCGATGCACACAGTGGCCTGCCCCTCTCATATTTACAGCAGTCATCTTACTCTTAGTAATTCGATTTGGGAGGTAGAGCCGTGAATGGTCATTACAATACCAGTATTGAGAACTCGCAAGATATGAATGTTTTCCTCACTAATTACATGCGGTGAAGATTTGCTATTCCCTCCCGCGCGGCGTCTCTCGTCGCCTCGGTGGTCCGGAAAGACAGGAGGGTTCTGCTGGCTGATCAGGAAAAGGTTATACCGGCTGGTGTGAGGGACTGGCTGGATGGTGTGGATGCTACCCCAACGCCGACATTGACAAACCAGAGGGACGACACGCCCACGATGGGTTCTGAGGGAGCGCCTGGAGTGAGATATTGAGTTCCTTCGCGGAAATTCGGTAAATACACCTTCTGCTGAGGTACAAATGAGTTGTGGAAACGACATGAGTTCCCAGGCAGCTTTCACGGGCAAATACCCGCTTTTTCTGTAAAAGATTACTTACGATTGGCTTGCTCAGGGAAAAACTCCGTGACGTAGCAAAATAGGACCAGAAATTGGCGCCAAGTATCTCCATTGGTGTTGCAGAAGTGCTTCGGCAATAGAGTGGAATTTCCTACAGGTTATCAAGTTGCTGATTGGCAAATTTAACCACGGCCACTGTGGGGGGGGGGGGGGGGGGGTGGTAATGCACTGGGTTCGGCTGGTACTGGTGGTCTGTGAGGGAGTCTAGTCTCGCCTTTCGGTGTGGATAGGTAACAAGACTGAGCACTCGCTGTTCTTTACAGTCTGCCTTCCGTTGGCTGTCTAATATACTTTTCTTTAATAGTACTTGTTTGACGAAGCTGCTGAAGTTTCGCCTTCAACGTAAATTTCCGAGTACAGTTGGCAATTGAGCGTTCTGCGTACAAACGGCCTACGTTGTCCGTCTTGAGCAGTTTTGGCTAACGTTGACTGTATCGTAGTTACTGTGTGACTTCTCTTGTTAAAATCAATCACTGTACCGTCAGTGATAGTGTGGCGAGCATTCTTCCTCCCCTACAGAGGCGCATTTGAACTGCTAGAAAGTCTTTAGTCTGGGAACAGCCAGGCTATAATAATTAGGATCGGGCTGTACTCGCAACATTATCATCACCACGACGGGACGTCGAAGCAGCCAGCCATCGCCGCCGGTACGCCAGATCGTGTTCTTGCAGTAAAGATGACAGCCTGGTAATGTATGTCCGCAGCACCGGAAGAGTAGGGAATTTTGCTACGTTATAATCAGAGCACAGCAGATCGCGCCTGTTTGCGTTCTTTCTATCTTAGTTCTGTCTTTGGTTTTCATTGTATGAGTTCTCACTATTGTTGCAGCGCAATTAATGTCGGATTTACTGGGTGTCTTTCTTAAGATTTGAGTTGCAAGTAACTGGCTCCACATACCACTTAGTCATAAATGTCACAAGCTAGTTTATGGACAACTTCACCTTCACAGCAATTATATGTAGATCAAATGACATATTGTAAATGTTTCATGTGTTTTCTATTTCGAATTTAGTCAGAATAAATCCAATTCTTATCTTGAACAGATATTTCATTCTGTAGTTAGGTAGAGCAACCCTTTCATCTGTCACGGCATTAATTAAACTTTCCACTGTCAATTTAATTTTTGTCAAATTAAATTATTGCAGGTACCGAACTCTTCTCTACTCTACTTGCAGGGTGGATTACAATCAGTTCGCTTCTTTTTTAATCCATGTGCAACAGCAAAAAGTCGGTGTTAGGAAAGGGGGGCTTAGGGCATCATTTCCATATGCAAATTCTAGCTGAATTTAGTGCTAAACACACTGCTAGCCACGGCACCTCGCATATAATGGCGACCCTTAGCCTCGAATATTTCCTGTGAATCGCTGACAAGCAAGCAGTATTCTCAGTAGGAACATTCAAATTTTTTTTCTACTTAATCTTTTTAATGATTAATACCCAAGTTCTTTTTGTGCTAGTTCCGCGATTAGTTTTAAGTAGCGGCGCATGATTATAGGTTTTGTTTTCAGTGTATATGTTTTGTTTTGTTTAATTGATTTTTGTGGTTCTTTGATGTGGTGTCCGTACCATATCACACCTTGTCGGGTTTGTGTGCGGTTTCTGTACCACAACATGTCGTGCATGTGACCACAGCGTTGGAACGGCGTTGCTGAAGTTTCATGTCTGTATGTAAAGTATACATATAGGGAGTAGATTTTTTTATTGTGCTTATTAGACATCATTAGTAGTAGTAGGTACGACGATACTGCAGAATTGTTGTCTTTATTTTAGATAAATTTGTTTTCGTGAATGATCACGAGAAGTAAGGCACGACTATTAGCGAGAAATGGTAAATCAAAAGAAGGCAACATAATGGATAAGGGGCAGGTTCATAACGGGGATAGGTTCGGACATGAGATGGGCACATTTTCAGCAGGACAGGGCGACAGGATCGTTGATGAGGAATGTGATTTGGACGCGATCTTAGAGCCACGTCGCGGCCCTGATTATGATAGTGAGGTGGAGGATGAAACAGAGACAGGCAGACAGGTCGAGAAGGAAGCAGAAATTTATAATCAAACGAACGAGAGCAGACAGAGGCCAGCTCAGCCACGTCAGTGCTCTAGCGCCCATGTGTCCAGAGTTACATCGCCCATTGGTGACGAGGATCAAAAAGATGAATGTAACACAATACTGAGCTTCCTACGATCGATGAAAGAAGACGCTGACGATCAGAGTAAGAAGGATAGGGAAGAAGTTGACAAACAGCGTGAGAAGGATAAGGAAGATCCAGCTTCATTAATCGAAGAAGGGGTGCAGAGGAACACTCAGGCAGTAATTTCGCATATAGGGGAAATTCGTGAGGAGTTACTAACAATAAAGAGAACATGTGGAGAAGTAAAAGAAATGTCTATGGTTGCACAACAAGTAGCAAGCCTAGCCAAAACGGCAGTAGCAGGTGAAATGTAAATCGCGGAGCCAACTCCTAAACTCGCAGGGCGCTTGCGACGTACAACACAAGCCCACTCAATATCCCTAGTGTTCTTAAAAACTGAAGGTAATATCACGGTTAGGAACACCATGAAACGAATGGAAGAAGTAGAGAATCGGATAGCAAAACTAGAGCGAAACGAGCACTGCACGTTCGGATACAAATGGTGTACACCGAATTGTGTCTCCGAGGGAAATCCCGCTGTGCTCTAGCCCAGTGACAGAGTGCGGGACTAATAATGCATACGCAGAAACAGCGAGTAATACCTCCAATAATTGCAGCCCACTTAGGAAAGTGAATGCTCAGTGCCACTTCCACTGTGATACAGAGGTAGCACATCTCAGTTATCAGCAAGATAGATCAGGACACTCAGCAGACGTGCGAGTATCGGGAACGACTGACAACACCAATGCGAGGATCGAAAAGGATTTTGATCACAATCACTTCCTGTCGATACTACAATTCCAGAAGTTCAAAGATAATGGAGGGCGATGCATCCAAAAAGCTGGGTGATGCAGTTATCAAATTCATTACCGTCATCATGGGCAACCCAGGCAAAATTAGAATTAATGTGTGGACACATCGAAGGCGAAGCCGCGGAAAAGATGCGGCGTGTGGCAGCGACGTGTTGGTCTTACAGGAATTTGTTGGTGCGTTCCTGCGGACCAACTAGCCAAAGGAAACGTAACACAGGATTAAAGAGGAAATAATATTTTGTCCTGAACTGTAAGGTCCAGGCAAAGGAGCGTAACCAAATTTTTTGATGATTTTCTCAAGAAGAATCAATTTTTAGATAGTCCATGTAGCAAGAGAGAAATCATCAAATTTTGTCTTTCCAAATTACCATTAGGTACCAACAGACAAAACTCGGGAAGTGTGAATCTGAGATAGAGGCATTCAAGAGTCTATTCCGTGAACACGAAGTAGTCTTTGACAAACAAGACGCAAAGAACATGAAGAAGGGGCATAGTAATAAATACCAAGGACCTGCAAGGGAAAGCGACCACAGATCGCATAATCGCACTGGTCATTTAGTAAACCAGGGTTGCGGAAATCATGGTTACGCTAATAAAGGTTATGGAAACCAGAGACACGGAAACCAGAACGTCAGAGAACAGGTTCATGCTACACAAGGAATCTGGGAGAGGAGGAATAACGAACGGTAAAGCGACCGTAATTGGAAAGAGTGAAACCAAGGACAACAGGGGCGACAGGAGATTGAAACCAGACCTGCAAATCCTAACGCACGTCAGAGGAGGGGTCGACTAACAAGGGATTGACGCCAGACTATTCCGAATACAGGCCACCGGAATTTCGCACGTAATCTCGGACGTGGCCAACTACAGATGATAAATAACGAAGATTTATCAGAAATCCTGCTCGAAGAACATAAAACAACTCCTCGACAGGGTCGGCATCATATGATCAGAGTAGCAATAGATGAAAAGGGTATGAATGCGATCATAGACAGTGGAATAACGGCAATATCTGAGGCAGCGTACAGGAGGTGCTGTCAGGAGGTTGACTGGCCTGTTCTATCGGTTAAGAAAACAAAAATAAAAGGGGCATTAGCGGGTAAGTGTACGGAGGTCACCCAACAAACAAGACTGGAATTCTCCTGCCAAGGACACAAAACAGAGACTAACTTCTGGATCGTGACAAATCTGGCGATCGACATGATAGTAGGGACGGACTTCCTAAATGAGCATGAAGCGATAGTTGGTCTAGGACGAGGTGAAGTGGTTTTGAGGAAAGGAATCCTGTCCACATTAAGTTCGAGAACCAGCTGATCCCGGCTCAACTGCCGTGTAACTGTGTACGGATAAAGTATGCATGTCAGAACGGCAAGAAGGAAGAACAGATAGACGATGCGAGTAGGGGAGAGGACACTCATTCGCAAAAAATTAATACCATAACAGAACCCAAAACAGCCAGACCGGAAAGATTAGAGGTACTCTTACAAAACTTCCGTGGAATATCAATCTTCTCATCGGTGGATCTAAAATCGAGTTTCTGGCAAACTGAGCTCCACCCAAATTGCAGATAGTACACAGCCTTTTTAGCATTTGGAAGATGTTACGGTTTCGTCGTCTACCATTTGGTTTGAACATTTCGTCTGCCGAATTCATTCGGGGGCTGGACGGCATACTAAGCGATAATTTAAAACATCATGTCACCAGCTACGTGAAAAAATTGAGGTACCTTTTGTATGGTCGTAAAACGAGGGTCTGCACAGACCACAGTGCACTCGAGTTCCTGATCACTTCAAAGCTTAATCACAGGCGGGTCAGTAGGTGGGAATCATATCTGCAGCAGTACAACTTTTCGATAGAATATATCCACAGCAGTCAGAACATCAGTGCAAACGCCTTATCATGGTCACCGGTCGGATTTGACCATAACATGAAAGAAGATCTGGAGGAAAATCACTACTGCCTTTTCTACATAAAAAAGTAGCCTTTGAAAACTTTATTACTTATAGTATGCAGGACATCAAGAAGGAGCAAGACAAGGACCCTGCCCTAGTGTTCTTGAAACAGAAATGGAAAGACAGAAGACACGCCACCGTCTGGCAGTTCTACCTCTTGCGGGAAGGTATAATCTTCCACAGAAATATTGTTAATGACACTGAATGGGGGGTATGCATCCCTGAACACCTAATAAACAAGATTATATGGCATGCTCACCTCAGCTACGGACACTTCGGACCACGCAAATGCTATCTCAAGCTAAGGGCCAGGTGTTACTTTCGAAACATGGAGTATCGAATTCGGAGGGTACTATCGGTGTGTAAAGACTGCCAAAACGCTAAGCACACCATTATGAGCTTGCAGGCACCATTATACCCAATCGTACAGACCAAATTAAGACAATTAGCGGCAACGGATTTGATGGGACATTTGCTAAGAGCAAGAAGAGGATATACTTACGTATTAGTTTTTGTCGAACTAACGTCCAAATACGTTACCTTTAGGGCACTGAAGAGGGCGACAGGACGAACTGTATCAGGAGCCCTAATCCGGGACTTCCTACCACAGGTTGGTCATGTGAGTAGAATAATTTCTGATAACGGGCCACAGTTTAAGTCAAAAACATGGAAGGAGACGTTGCGACGATGTAAAATTAATTCTATTTTTATATCATCACACCATCCGAGTTCGAATGCTGCAGAACGGGTTATTAAGGAACTCGGAAACTTGTGCCGGTTGTACTGTAACAAACAGCACACGACATGGGACGTTTCCCTTAAAGACTTCCAGGAGGTGATCAGTGAGGCACCCCATGGGGCAACAAAATTTGCGCCCATTACAGAACTGAAAATCAGGATTCCTAAGTACTTGATAACCGAGCTCGCAAACTTCCCACCAAAGGCGCGGACGCAGCGCCGAGCCGTAGTGGATTTGGCTCTCAAAAGGGTACAGGCTGCAGCAGAGGTCAGGAAGAGACGTGCCGACAGTGGGGCTCGTGTACGACACTTCCTAGTTGGACAAAGGGTGCTCATGAAATCTTTACGACTCTCGAACAAACAAAAAATCAAATACCAACAATTCTATTCTGTTTACAACGGCCCGTACCGTATAAGGAGAGCAGCCTACCACAACGCTTATGAATTGGAGACGCTGAAAGGAAAGAAGTCCATAGGACCCCACCACATCTCTCACATAAAAGAGTCCATCGACTAATAGTAGTTTAAGTGGTGTACATAGTAGAATAGGCAAATATATGAACTTTTCTTCGGGTAACAATAATCATTGCATTAAAAGATTAAGATTGATAAAGTTTCGAGATTTACATGTTTAATGATCAATCACAACTCCCTTTGCTGCCTCAACCCTTTGCATCGTGTTGCCTACCTGAATGCCTATGTGGTGCCCAGAATGGTTTATAATCCGCAGGTTCTATCGATATCGATTACGAGAGGACTTTGTATTCAAGCGGCATTCGGTTATTTTCTGACGGTTGAGTCCAACTGCACAATACGCAGGACACACTTACTTGCCCCCAGCATGCAGGAGGGCTTGGTCCTACGAACGTACGCTATCTAGCAGTGGCACTTCACGTGGCCACGATGTAAAAATAATGACGCAGTCTCGAGGTCTCCATTGCGCACCATTTATTTGCCTCCCTGTATCAGTGTCCCTCATCCTCCCGGTCCTGATCGATATCATCATGCCCGCATTTGCACACATCGCAGCGTTCATTGGAAGTCAGCTATGTTCGGGCCGAACTCCCATGAACGCACCGGCCCTCGGCAAAGGATTTCTTTCGTTTTCCTGCGTAAAGTCGCCTGTAACGCAGTAGAACGCTAGTTCCCATCGTTACAGTGGACTGTGATTGAGTGGCACATTCATCACAGTTCCTTTCCGACGCATATCAAAGCGACTATTTCATTTTTGAAATCTGGATTAATATAATTATGAAGTGTTCTTTCCAATCTTGTTATTCCAATGTCCTTAGGTAATATGGTACAAAACGTTCTTCTTAATCTTTTATATGGATAATTTAAAAGAACTGTAATATGGTTAGCAAATTTTTTGTTTTCTCCAGGACCTGTTATTTAAGAAATAAATTGATTGTGTATTTTTACTTTAGAAATAAAATGAATGCAAGTTAAACAATCTTTTCCAACTCAATTATAGTTGGTCACTGTTACATTATCATCTTCTTTACATTCTTCTTGTTTTCGATAAGTAAAATTATTTGTTAAATATTCACACTTTTTTGTTTACTGAAAATTCCTGCAAATCTCTTGTTGTGTCTAATCGAACAAATTATAGTATTCCTGTTTGGTTACTCTAAAATTGCTGTAAAATCCCTTAAAAATGTATCTAATTCAACATCAGCTAATTCTATCTCATAAGGAAGAACAACAAGATTTTCATATTTTTTTCATAATTTTTTTCGTCTTTGTTAATAATTTGTTTAGTAACTTTAATTGTTTGCGTATTGAATCTAATAACTACTTAATTTTGATGTAGCATCATGTCCTGCTATATTACATTTAGGAAATGGTGATCTTAATAAACTGCTGTTACTATCACATGCTAATTTTTTACAAGACATTTATTATTTCTCATTACTACTTTGCAACATATACAATCTGTTATTTTTATGATCATATATTGTCACAAAGTAGTTCTATAATTGGTTTAAATCCTTCTAGTTTTTCTCCTTTTTGTATGGATAATATTGCCACTATTTGTAATAAGGTTATTATTATTCAAATTTTCTGTGAGTAACAATAATCCAAAA
Organism: Schistocerca gregaria; assembly: GCF_023897955.1. Taxonomy (NCBI): domain Eukaryota; kingdom Metazoa; phylum Arthropoda; class Insecta; order Orthoptera; family Acrididae; genus Schistocerca; species Schistocerca gregaria. The sequence continues at coordinate 437,852,586 of NC_064931.1, read as the reverse complement.
CTCTCATTAGTTGTTTTTACTTTATTTCCAAAAAGTTCTCTAATAGAACATTTCTTTTTATTAGTAGTAGTCACTTTATTTTCAACTTCCATTTATAAAGAAAAAAATTACATTTATTTAAAAAAGTGGTAGAATTTAAAAAGGCAAAACTTATGAAAAATAAAATAGGCTAAAAATAGCACTAAAAGTATAAAAAAGAGCAAGTAGCTGAAACTGGATAGCTGAAAGCAAAGTCCCCCATTTTACCTATTTGATTCGCAACAAAGAACACTTACTGAAAATTTCTAAGATTTGGAAATTTGTGGTAAGGTCATATGGGACCAAACTGCTAAAGTCATCAGTCTCTAAGCCTACACACTCTTAATCTAACTTAAACTAACTTACACTATGGACTACACACACACACATGCCTGAGGTAGGACCGAACCTCTGATGGAGGGAGCCACACAGAATGTGACAAGGTGCCTCAGGCCACTCGGCTACAGTGTGTGGCAAAAATTTCTAACTACATACATGAATGAAACATAAGAAAAAAATATAGAAGTATTAACTTCATGTTTGCATTTCCTTTTGAATTATTTTCAGAAACATATAGGAATAAAGTTTGAAAAATTTAGGTTTTAAAAAGTAAAATGTTTGACAAACATTTTAATTTTCCTCACTCATGCATCCTTATTGCGCTTCTTTTTGCGAGGGCTTCGTAAGTGGGTGTCGTTGTTCATGGTTCTGGGACTCGTACAGAATGCAGTTCTTCAGCTCTTCTGCTGTGTTCGTCACGTAGTCGCAGCGCTGGTCCCATCACCCGGTGTAAACGTCGTAGCCTCGTAACTTACCAGCGTGCATGTGGCGGAATTTGTCTATAAAACGTCTTCATAAAGTTTAAAAGAGCTATCCATCCGAAAATCGTTTTGCTCGTCGAGCAGTTTGTCTCGCTCCTTTGGAACTTAACCCAGGATATTCATACAAAGGTTACTGATCACGTATTTCATACGACAATTTCTCTTGCAGGGCAAAAAGTAGTCACAGAAACCTATACTACTACTTAGAAAACGAAAATTTTACCTCCGGATCGAACACCACTGCGGAACCGTGCGTGCATTACATATCTCAGCTGCGCAGGAGGCTCTCACTGGGACAGCAGAGAAAGTGACTGTTCCTTAAGTTCAGTAAATGTTTGAATTAATGTCAGTCAAATAACATCAAACTTAGGATTAATGTTGTCTTAAAGACAATTTCCTGCCAGTTTAATTGCAGCCAACCAATCCTCCTTCTAATCGCTACAGAAGTAGCAACAGTTAAGAGATTTAGGTAACGTTATTTCAAATTTCTACTTATCAAACATATGTTTGTTAAATTTAAATCAACTCATACTCTCACCATTACAGCAGTGAATTATGATTTGGTGGCCAGTACACCTGAGCTATATTACATGAAATCACATGATGGTCGACACGTATAGACGCTGATTGTAGTTTCTAGACCACGTGTAATTTCAGGATAAGGAAGATTATTCTTGCAAAATTTTACATTTATCGTTGTTATCTATTGCTATTATGACCAACGAATACTTGCCGCTGTTCCTCTGCCCGTGTCATTCAGTTCAAAGTCTTTTTTATTTAAATATAAACGAAATACTCTCTGAAAGCTCAAACTTGCTCTCAAACTAGTTTAATACTGCTCGCTTAAACACAGTTGGCTGCAAGCAGAAATAAGAGGAAGAACAAGATTGTGTCATAAAGGTTTCCTTGGTTTCTTGATGTAATTAGGCCTTTTCTAACATTCATGGTGGTGTCTGTTTGTTCTATATCGTGTCTCCCTACCACTTTCGCGCAACGACGCTCTGAGGGTGTTATTTACGGAATTGACTAGTTTGAAACTGGGACCTGTTGCTGGTAAGGAGACGCCAGACCACACATGACATGTAGAATTCAGAAGAGTTCAGTGAGACTAGCGATGATATAACCAAATACTTAATGATTTCAGCGTCACCTCCACTGCACTCCATGTAAAAAAATCTTAATACTAATTAAATTTAGTGGAAGAGGTACAAGGCATTCCTATTTTTAGTTAGCTGGTAAAATAACGTCGAAAAAGCAGTTAAGTTTACTACTCACAGAACATCGTTTATAAATTGCACTATTGATAAAAGGAAATGTTTTAATACAGGATGGTAAAAACCAACTGTGTTCAACAAAAATGTGAACGAATATTCCCTGAATGGGTTTCCAAGTTCTACAATGGATCGAAGGATGACCTATGCCATATCACATCTATAATCTAGGTTTAAATTAAGTTTCACAAAAGAGAAAACTATCAAAATGGTCTACAGTGACCCTCAATTATCTTTAATTACTTATCTAACTTGTCGTAAATTACAGTGGCTGATGTGGCTTCTCAATAACTATATAACAGAAAAATCATCGCGTTTCACATCTTTACTTCAAGTGGCAAATGTGAACACCATGAGTTTTAATTAACGTTCGACACTAGTATTACGCAAAAAAAGGGGGTGTAACAGATGAGACTTCTGCAGTTCTGAGTGAAGCCTTATGCGCTCAAAAATGCGGCATCGCGTGCGTTCATTACCTAGTCAGTGTTAGGCAGCGTCAGGGCGGCAGCGGGCAGCACAGCTCCGCTCACCTCGCCATCTCGGAAGCAAATCCCTCCTCACTTCTCCTTACTACCATTTACCGAAGTTGGTTTAAAAAAAAACTATCTGGCTGTGTTTTCATCTGACCAATCAGGGTCTCAATGTTAACCTTAAGCTCCGCCTACAAAAATTCTGTCTATCCAATGAGAAACGTTATACTTTTCGTGGTGGGGCAATGTTTTTAAAGTTTGCAACGTAACAGAGAAGCGAAAAAGTCTCACGCTAAACCTTGCGGGTGGTGTGGCCCTTTTTGTGTTGTCGTAAGATCTATACTGTTTTTCTGGAGGGCTCTAGCTTTTAACAAGGGCTGGGGGGTGGACATTGACGTAACAGAGACACAAAAAAGTCTCACGCTAAAACGTGTGGATGGTGTGGTCTTAGCGGTAGGCTGGCTACGTGGGTGTCCAGTCCGTCCCTCATCGTAAGGCCTTCTAGCTTAACACGGTTCTGCTCTCGGCTTCTGTTCTCGTTTCTCCCCTTGGAACTGCGTCTGTCCCACGGTTGTGTTAGTCTGTGGTATTCCATTTGCTCACTCGTTACTCGTATTACTTTGGTTAATTTAATGTCACGATTTATTCGGAGCTATGTGACATACTGCTGGATTTGCTTATCATGTCAGGGTTTTCATGGAAGGTGTTGGATTTGCCTGACGCCTTACAATTTCAATGTGATTTAGCGTGCCTGATACGATTAGAGTTATGTGCATGCAGATAACTGTAATGGTGGTATCACAGTTGAATGTAATGTTTGTTTAAAATATTGGTGTACAGAGAGGGACACGCATACAAAATCTTTGCAAGGTAGAAATTAATTGTACGAACAGAATTGAAAAGAACTCCCGTATAAAAGAACAATTTTTGTCAAAATCGTTGCGAATGTTGTTTAGAAAGGTAAGTAGTCCTTAACAGAATGTGGTGTACTACTGGTAATGCGTTTATTTCTAGATTGGAGAAATAGCGTGCTATTAGGTGATTCATAACATCTGGTCATCATATAAGTACATTTCCTTGCTAATTTCATCAGGTGTTAGATAGATCCTTACTTCACCAGCACATAATTTCTACTCTTAAATATTTACGTAATTACAGACTACTGAAAGCAGTTTTCACGGTTCGCTACCAGTCTCCACTAATTCTTTCTTGATATGCGAAACAATAAATACTAGTCATATAAAGTCGTCTTTCTTTATATTGTTATGATCAGAGAGCAAAACAGAACGTAAGGTACATAAGGTGCTATTAGGTGATTCATAACATCTGGTCATCATATAAGTACAAGTACATTTCATTGCTAATTTCATCAGGTGTTAGATAGATCCTTACCTCACCAGCACATAATTTCTACTCTTAAATATTTACCTAATTACAAACTACTGAAAGCAGTTTTCACGGTTCGCTACCAGTCTCCACTAATTCTTCCTTGATATTCGAAACAATAAATACTAGTCATATAAAGTCGTCTTTCTTTATATTCTTATCATCAGAGAGCAAAACAGAACGTAAGTCACATAAGGTAATTTGTAGAAGAATCAAAATGTTGTTGTTACCACAAGCAGGTTATCCTCGCAAGCGCAAAATTCTGGTTGTCGGTGGTAAAACCTGTTCCAGTTATACGTATCCCCCGAAACGATTAACGTTGTACTTGTTTGGTGCTTACAATAACGTTCATGGTAGCTTAATAGGTAAAAATTTTTATTCTATAGGTAACTGTGTTTCTGGCCGTGTAAAATACGTGTCTTATTATTTGGCCATTTGCAAATTCAGTGTGAACCCCAATTGACGGTTTGTTACACTTCTGTATTGCATGCAAGAAGAAAGCCTTGGTAAACGTGAATTCTTGGCGAATGGTCATAAAATTGAAACTTCCTGGCAGATTAAAACTGTGTGCCAGACCGAGACTCCAACTCGGGACCTTTGCTTTTCGTGGGCAAGCGCTCTACAAACCCGCCAAGAAGTTTCATATCAGCGCACACTCCGCTGCAGAATGAAAATCTTATTCTGGAAACATCCCCAAGGCTGTGGCTAAGCCATGTCTCCGCAATATCCTTTCTTTCAGGAGTGCTAGTTCTGCGAGGTTCTCAGGAGAGCTTCTGTGAAGTCTGGAATGTAGGAGACGAGGTACTGGCAGAAGTAAAGCTCTGAGGACGAGGTTTGAGTCGTGCTTGCGTAGCTTAGTTGGTAGTGCACGTCCTCGCGAAAGGCAAAGGTCTCGAGTCTCGGTCCGGCACACAGTTTTAATCTGCCAGGAAGTTTCATATCAGCGCACACTCCTCTGCAGAGTGAAAATCTCATTCTGGAGTCATAAAATTATTTCTATACAGCTAAGTGATGTACGTTGTGCAACAACGTCTCAGCACTTTGTAATTTAGAAGACTGCCATAAGGCTTAAAATACATTACAAGAACACAGGTTTGCTAAATTCTTTTTGCATATTATGTTTAGAGTTGCTAGTGTGTGGAATTATTACACAGTTAGAGCACGCTCTAGAAACCTCGTACCGAACTTCTGTGAAAACGCCATCCATAAGGTAAAACTGGTATGGCAGTTCAGCCGGAAGGCAGAATAATTCTTTTTCTTCTTCTTCTTCTTCTTCTGCTGTTACGGTATCGTTAGGCCACTACAATCTTTTTTTCTGATCACCTTGTCCAGTAAGTTTTCTTTCCGTATTGCCCAGTATCTTTTCATTCGTTCTCATCTTTTTTGTCGTTTCCACTTGTAAAAACCTTTTTTACGGTGTGACTTTCGTCTACTTTTGGTTTAAATCTTATTTTTATCTTGTTCAGTTTCGTTAAATTTTCCATTTTAAGTTGAAAATCGTTCAGGGTTAGTTCGACCTCTTTATTTCCATCCTGATTGCCTTTATCCATCCTACTTGCTGCCTCATATTCCAAAGTTTCTCTATAATTTTCTTGTTAATTTGGTTTCTGGTGTCCTCAGACGTGACCAGAAATGAAATCTTTTTTTTTTCCGTATAGAATCTCTTATGATCTCCAGTTCGCTGCACACCACTTCATTTGGCACTGTCCACCATTGTCCATCTTTTTGATATTTCTCTTTTCTACATGTACATTATCATCCACATAACTACTATGCAATTCACACTTAAGTGACTGGCAGAGGGTTCTTCGAACCACCTTCAGACTATTTCCCTACCTTTCTAGTGTCTAACAGCGCGTGGGAAAAATGAACACTTAAATCTTTCCGTATGAGCTCTGATTTCCCTTATTTTGTTATGACGATCATTTCTCCCTAGGTAATTCGGCGACAGTAAAATGTTTTCACGTTCAGAGGAGAAAGGTTTTAATGATTGCCATGCCAGCTTGCTTATCATATCCGTGATACTCTTTCCTCTGTTTTGCAGTAGTATAAAACTAGCTGCCCTTCATTGATGTTTTTCGATGTCCTCTGTCGATCCTATGTGGTAAGGGTCCCATACAGCGCAGCAGTACTTTAGTAGATGATGAACGAGCATAATGTAGGCAGTCTATTTAGTAGACCAGTTGCATCTTCAAAGCACTCTGCCATTAAAACGTAGTCCTTTGTTTCCTTCCCCAAAACATTACCTATGTGAGCGTTACAATTTACGTTGTTCGTAATTGTAATTCCTTGGTAGTCAGACAAAATGACATCCTTTAGCCGGCCGCTGTGACCGAACGGTTCTAGGCGCTTCAGTCCGGAGCTGCGATGCTGCTACGGTCGCAGGTTCGAATCCTGCCTCGGGCACGGATGTGTGTGATGTCCTTAGGTTAGTTAGGTTTAAGTAATTCTAAGTTGTAGGGGATTGATGACCTCAGATGTTAAGTCCCATAGTGGTTAGACACATTTGACACCCTTTAAATTTGTGGGATTTATCGTGAACTGTGATTCAAAGAATTTACTCTTGTATTCAAGTAGATGACCTCGCACTTTCCTTTATTGAGATGAAAATTGCCACTTTGTGCACCATTTAGAATTGGCTTTTGATGTTCTGATGATTTTACTATACGGTAAATGACAACATCGTTTGCGGACAATATAAGGGGACTGCTCAGATTGTCTCCTAAATCGTTTACGTAGATTAGAAACAGCAGAGTGCCTACAGCACTTCCTTGGGGAAAGCCGGATATGACTTCTGTTTTACTCTATGATTTTCTGTTGTTCACGACGAATTGTGACCGTTCTGACAGGAAATCATGAAACTAGTCTCATAACTGTAACGATACTCCATGGGCACTTAATTTGATTAGAAGTCTCCTGTGAGGAACGGTGTCAAAAGTCTTGTAGATATCTAGAAATATGGACTCATTCTGCGACTCCCTCGAGATAGCTCTCATTACTTCGTGTGAATAAAAAGCTGGTATTGTTTCGTAAGAATATTTTCTGAATTCGTGCTGACTCTGTATTAACAGATCGTTACCTTCGAGGTAATTTATAATACTCGAATACAATTTATATTCAAAAATTCTACTGCAAATAGACGTTAGTGGAAATATGAGTCTGTAATTCAGCGGATTACTCCTGTTCCCTTTGTTGGACGTGACCCGTGCAACTTTCAAGTCTTTTGGTACGCATCTTTCGTCAGGCAGGCAGTCGTATACGATTCCTAAGTATGGTGCCATTATATCTGGATAATCTGAAAGGGACCTTATTGATATGATATTTCGACCGGAAGACTTAGCTTTATTAAGCGCTTTAAGCTGATTAGCTACACCGAGAATATCTACTTCTAAGTTACTTATGTTGGCAGTTGCTTCCGATTCGATTTCTTTGATGATTTCGAGGAACTGTTCAATAACTCCGCTTCAGTGGTGCTGATAACGATAATGATTGTGTCATGACACTGGTCTACTTTACGTACGGCCAGACCTGTCAGATTTGGAGACAAAGTTTTGTTGTAGAAGCAATTAAAAGCATCTCGCATTGAAGTCCACGTTAAGTTCCTCGTTTTAGTACATCACCAATCTTGGAGATTTTGTGTTCTTTTAAATTTGGCATGATTTTTTCATTGCTTCTGCGACAATGTTCTGATCCGCTTTGTGTACCATGAGGGATCAGTACCATCTCTTATTAATTTATTCTGTAGAAATCTCTTAATCGCTTCATATAATATTTATCTGAATTTAAGCCACATCTGGTCTACACTTACATAGTTGGGAAGGAGTGGATGGTGTCTCTTAGAAAGGTGTCAAGCGATTTTTATCCGCTTTTTAAAAAATATTATTTTGCGTCTACTTGAGGTGTAGTTGGATGTTGCGGTGGTAAGTCTACTAACAACGTCCTTGTGGTCACTAATCCCTGCGTCCGTCATGATGTTCTCTATTTGCGCAGGATTATTTTTTGCTAAGAGGTCAAATATGTTTTCACAGCCACTTACACTCCAAGATAGCTCCTCAACTAATTGCTCAAAATACTTTTCGGAGAAAGCATTTAGTACAGTTTCTGATAATGTTTCATACCTACCACCGTTTTGAATATGTATTTTATACAACTATAATTGTGTGAGTGGAGTATACCTATTTGTGATGAAAGTGAAGTTTTCTTTGAACTACTCAGCAGCTGAATCATCTGAGTTGTGTGATGGGGAAAGGAACAAGTAATTAATTTATTCTGGTTGTCAGGTATAGCCTCTACCCACAACAACTCACAGAAACCATCTACTTCAATTTCGATACAAGATAAGCTTCTTCTACCGGCAACAATAACGCCGCTACCAATTTTATTTAATCTATCCTTTCTGAACACAGTTGGGTCCTTCGTAAAATTTTCTGCTGAATTTATCTCCAGCCTTAGCCAGCTGTCGATACCTATAACGATTTTAACTTCAAAGCTTTATATTATCCCTTGGATCTGTTGTGCTTTCCCAACGCAATTACGACAATATACAATTACAATATTGTTTGTTGCTATGGTTGCTATGTGTAGCCTCTCCCTGTGCTCATCGTGCATCCTTTGAAACTGAAGCCCTTCCTGCAATTTCTCAAAACCCTCTAAAATAAAAAGAAAAAACTGCCCAGACCATTCCACACAGATCCTGCTCATGTAGCCGCCTCCTGCGTGTAGTGGACACCCGACCTATTAAGTGGAACCAGAAACCCACCACCCTAAGGCGCAAGGCAAAGAAATGTCCTCCTGCTTTCCCAAGATTCTGACAATCATCCAGAGAGGCGACTACCAAATTGCTAAAGACCTTTTGTAGATTGAGGTGCATAATGATATTTTTCCCTTACTGCTGTTATTGTAACCACAACATCTTTGATCTTATCACGGAAAACTTACATTTTTTGTTTATTTAACGTTGTCACTGTGCCTCTGAGTGATGCCTACGTAGAGTCCAGAGTTGGCCTACGATGCCTACGGAGCCTAAGCCTCGGAGACGACGGACGAAGACTGCAGCTTGTAGACTTGGCGGTAACTGCAGACTGTACATGACTCGGCGCACTGAAGAGAACTGTCCACTGTAGCTCAGTGCTCCGCCATTTAACGAGGCAATCGCTATCCACACACGTGATGCCCTTGGTATGGCAGCTGCGACTCCTAGCGTACCTCGGTATTCTTCGTCCTACCACCCCACACAGCTGCTGCACTGCGAGTGTTCCGACTGCGGGTTATCGATTGTGGTGCGATAGTCTCCGGAGTCGTGACTACGGTTACCACAATAGTTGTTCCTTGCCATTGTCTTCTAAGGCTTAGGAGCCGCGGCCATTCAGCATATTTACTGATTCACTGGCTGCGTAATAGTGTATGTAGTTAGTACGTTCATCTGCTTTAAACTGCTGCTTGTCTTCTAGGTTTTTTCCTTGAGTGCTCCTAGCTTATAAATTAAAAGCTCGTTGAAGATTACTTTCGTCCGCTCGGTAAAGGTAGAACTTTCTGCTCATATTAAAACTGTGACTAACTACAATTCTACTGCGTCCTCTTTCTTCCAATCACAGACATCGCTTTTACCATTTATTAGGATATGTTATTCCAGATTTGAGTCCTGGTCTGGTGTACAGCTTTAACTCCATTGCACTGCAGTGTACACTCTGCTGCACAGTATAATGATTATCCTCCATTTCAGAAATGGGTTTCATTTGAGTGTAACAGTCCTAGCGCTGGTGCCCGTCGTCTGTAGAGTCGAGTTTCTAAGGGGGAAGTCGTGGCGTCCGACGTATGCCGCGTCGGGAGTTGTGATTTTAAAGTGTGTCGTCACTGTCTAAATATTTCATAACTACATGGGAAAGAAAATAGAAACCTTTTGTCGTACAGTTGCCTAGACTATTCGCTGGTAAATGTGTCTGTCCTTCACGTGAGAGAGGGCGATATTGCTCTATGTGAAGAGTGGAGATCAGTGGGAGAAAGCTTCAAGCCAACTCTGATACATAAACCATGAATACACCAAATATACGGAGTGTAATTATTGCAAGTATGGAGAAATTAAAAGATCGCACCTCTAGAACCCCACACACTGGAGATGCAAATAAATCTCGGAGACGACCTGTGCAACTATATATTTCCCAATTATCTGGGACACATATACCATGAAGATAAACAAACGTAGACTGTATCGAAGGGGCTCAGTTAGATGCGAAAATGAAGAAATGAGGCAGGCTAGGAGAAAACATGAGTGGGACCTATTGAGTATGTGACTAGCCTCTGACGAGAATACCATTGACAAAATGCCCTCAACATCTATATTTTTGTGCACCGTCATCATCGATACAAAATTTTGGGAAGACTCTTTACAAATACTTTCAATAATTTTTCCTCAAATCACATTTTTATGTCTTCTGGTTTATTACATTGTTATTCGTTGCATTGTAAAAAAATTAATTTTGCTTTATAATGGCATCCCTTATGGCTAAATATGTAATCACATATCACCTTTCAGTCACTATCGTGGTGGCCGAGCGGTTGTAGGCGCTTCAGTCCGGAACCGGTCGACTGCTACAGTCGTAGGTTCGAATTCTGCCTCGGGCGTGGATGTGTGTGATGTCCTTAGGTTAGTTACGTTTAAGTAGTTCCAAGTTCTAGAGGACTGATGACCTCAGATGTTAAGTCCCATAGTGCTCAGAGCCATTTCAACTTTTCAGTTATGTTTATCACTTGTCAGAGTCCAGATTAAATCATTGCGTCTAAAAATACGATTATACTCTGCTCTTGGTTTGAACTGTGCGATATATCATTAACAAATATCACAGTCGCACATGTAAATGTTAACCATAAAGTGGTTCAAATGGCTCTGAGTACTATGGGACTTAACTTTTGAGGTCATCAGTCCCCTAGAACTTAGAACTACTTAAACCTAACTAACCTAAGGACATCACACACACATCCATTCCCGAGGTACGATTCTAGCCTGCGACCGTAGCGGTCGCACGGTTCCAGACTGTAGCGCCTAGAACCGCTCGGCCACCCCGGCCGGCCACTGTAACCATAACATAACACAATTTATGCTTATGTCAAGACTATAGCAAGAAGTGAGAATGCTACAATACACCTTAAAGCAAACCGATCACTAAGGAAACATTAAGATCTAATCCGAACAGCTGCAGAACGCAAATTTGCTTCTCCGATTTTCCAAACGTAGGTAAAATGAGAAGGATATGAATTTCATCTCGTTATAGTAACAAGCATTCATGTTTTAGGTTTAGAAATATCACTTCGTTGATATTTCGTCCCTTAATATGTAATGCTAGCTGCCCATTTTTGCCCCCTGATGTGTTCAAACAAAGGTACAGGCTTGCATTTATGTTACTTGTCCGACATGTAGGCAAAGCAGTTAGCGTCTCTGGTACAAGAAATTACTTTTTGTCCCATGCTCGTATTTTCCAGACGCGCTTACGTTATTTCAAACTAGCCGGAAAGTCATCAGTGAGCAGCCGATGACGTATCGTCTTTACTTCGCTGCTGCGTATGGAGGGTGGGTATGTCGTCACTTTAGCATTCATAATGAGGTTCCGAGCGCGTCTGTGGCGGACGATCCTACGGGGGATATTATCGTCCGACGGAAGTCCCAGATACCTGTGTCCGTAAGCCGTTCCTCCGTGTTCCTTCTTCGAGATTATCAGGTGATGGCGTTGGGTCATTTTCAGACTAACGCACGAACTTGTTGCTTGCGTCACAGTAAGGTAATGGGTTCTGTCATCCTCTTCTTCAGACAACTTATTTTTTAGTATTTGACCTCGAATCATAGGCGTTATAAATACATAAACGGACTTTCTCAGTAACAACGTGCACATTAAAATGTTTTCAGACATTTAGTGTTCTTCCACAAATGACAGGATCTTAAAATTTGGTCTCCCTATACAACCGGAATCACACGTGAAGGCAAAGCTGAAACTAAAACTTTGTTTTTTTTAAAATAAAGACCACGTTTTTTTGAATATTATATTAACTACCGACCGACATAAACGTGCCTGTCTCAGAGAATCCGTGCGAAGACGGGAGTATTGTTTATAGCATCAAACTTTCACTCTGCAGGAGTGTGTGCGATTTGGTGAAACTTTTTTAAGATTAAAACTGTGAGCTACACGGCAGTTGCGAACCACATTTTTCCATTTCACAGCAAAGACACTTGGCAATTTTCCTTTTAATTCTACTACTCCTCGCATTGCCATCTTCTTGTTTTTCACTTATCATTAGTGCCTTATGTGGCTTAAATTCTTTGTCATCATTTTCTTCTCTATTCATACTCCTGAAAAATATAAATTTATTTACAGTTGTTCATAGTTTATGCATTAAAGCGTGAAGCAAATAATTAGTTTTATAAATAAAGGTAAACTGCTCAACAAAAGTATCTAGGACGACATCGAAACATCACTACCTTTTCTGCCTTGGCTTAATATCGTACCATTGTCGTTGGGACGACATCGAAACATCACTACCTTTTCTGCCTTGGATTAATATCGTACCATTGTCGTTAAAAAACACCTAATAGTTTCATTATAGCGTGAACTCGTCAATCGTACTTAAATGGGTTATGTTCTATTCCTTCTAGCTGATGTGTCGGTCCAACTACATGCAGCCAAGTGTAAATCTGTTTTAAATGGTTCTTTTATCAACTACTCTGGATTTGTGTCTAGTTTCTCTTAACTGGACTGCTTTATTCTAGAAGCACACAAAATTTCTCTGGGTAAAACATGTGGAGTATGAGCAACAACGGCCAGAACGTCGACTCTTTGCAGGCTTGCTCCTTACACTCCCCGCCGCACTGAAGTGCACATTCAATACCATTTTATTTAATATTCGCTGAATCGTCATTTTTATTGGACACCGTACATTAAGATACATATGTGCGTATAACTCAACTGTTCTCTTCACGTCTGTTGTGGATTTTCCTTAAAGGAATAGAATTATCGTTTGTGGTAAACACTTTTCCCTAAATAGCCAACACTCGACGTACGTGAACAGCACAGGCAGAAAAGAAAGTTATATTTCCTCTGTACATTATTTAAACCAGTATCTCACCTATGAAACATTCATCTGCCTGCCTAACATGACATACAGGATGTTTCAAAAATGACCGGTATATTTGAAACGGCAATACAAACTAAACGAGCAGCGATAGAAATACACCGTTTGTTGCAATATGCTTGGGACAACAGTACATTTTCAGGCAGACAAACTTTCAAAATTACAGTAGTTACAATTTTCAACAACAGATGGCGTTGCGGTCTGGGAAACTCTATAGTACGATATTTTCCACATATCCACCATGCGTAGCAATAATATGGCGTAGTCTCTGAATGAAATTACCCGAAACCTTTGACAACGTGTCTGGCGGAATGGCTTCACATGCAGATGAGATGTACTGCTTCAGCTGTTCAATTGTTTCTGGATTCTGGCGGTACACCTGGTCTTTCAAGTGTCCCTACAGAAAGAAGTCACAGGGGTGCATGTCTGGCGAATAGGGAGGCCAATCCACGCCGCCTCCTGTATGTTTCGGATAGCCCAAAGCAATCACACGATCATCGAAATATTCGTTCAGGAAATTAAAGACGTCGGCCGTGCGATGTTGCCGGGCACCATCTTGCATAAACCACGAGGTATTCGCAGTGTCGTCTAAGGCAGTTTGTACCGCCACAAATTCACGAAGAATGTCCAGATAGCGTGATGCAGTAATCGTTTCGGATCTGAAAAATGGGCCAATGATTCCTTTGGAAGAAATGGCGGCCCAGACCAGTACTTTTTGAGGATGCAGGGATGATGGGACTGCAACATGGGGCTTTTCGGTTCCCCATATGCGCCAGTTTTGTTTATTGACGAAGCCGTTCAGGTAAAAATAAGCTTCGTCAGTAATCCAAATGCTGCCCACATGCATATCGCTGTCATAAATCCTATGCACTATATTGTTAGCGAAAGTCTCTCGTGCAGCAATAGTAGCGGCGCTGAGGGGTTGCCGCGTTTGAATTTTGTATGGATAGAGGTGTAAACTCTGGCGCATGAGACGATACTTGGACGTTGGCGTCATTTGGACCGCAGCTGCAACACGGCGAACGGAAACCCGAGGCCGCTGTTGGATCACCTGCTGCACTAGCTGCGCGTTGCTCCCTGTGGTTGCTGTACACGGTCGCTTTATCTTTCCAGCACGTTCATCCGTCACGTTCCCAGTCCGTTGAAATTTTTCAAATAGATCCTTTATTGTATCGCTTTTCGGTCCTTTGGTTACATTAAACCTACGTTGAAAACTTCGTCTTGTTGCAACAACACTGTGTTCTAGGCGGTGGAATTCCAACACCAGAAAAATCCTCTGTTCTAAGGAATAAACCATGTTGTCCACAGGGCACTTGCACGTTGTGAACAGCACACGCTTACAGCAGAAGGACGACGTACAGAATGGCGCACCCACAGACTGCGTTGTCTTCTATATCTTTCACATCACTTGCAGCGCCATCTGTTGTTGAAAATTGTAATTACTGTAATTTCGAAAGTTTGTCCGCCTGAAAATGTACTGCTGTCCCAAGCATATTGCAACAAACGGTGTATTTCTATCGCTGCTCGTTTAGTTTTTATTGCCGTTTCAAATATACCGGTCATTTTTGAAACACCCTGTATTTACTTGTTTGCTTATGAAGTCGTGATCTGTCGTACAAAACAGCAATTTGTTTCGTTTTCAAAATAGGGAAATTCTCAGTTCTAAACACTGTAATTTCTCTTAAACAACTTACCGAATCTCGTAGACGTAAACTGTGGTCGAATTCGGTGTCTCAAACGGTCCCGCAAGTATTTGAGGAGAACGGCTTAACTGAATGGCCCGATACAACTTTTCTTTTCTCAAAGATATTACAGGGATGTTAAACGCAATGAAAAAGAAAATTTCAAACGGAATGAGGCAAAGACAGCACGAACTGAAGGAGTCAGGTAGTACATAATAAAGCACACAACTATTGGCAGCCTCTGTGTGATATATTTTGCATTGTGGTGACAAATGTCATGGGATACTTTCTAATATCGTGTCGGACCTACTTTTGCTTGGCGTAGTACAGCAACTCGACATGGGATGGACTCAATAAGTCGTCGAAAGTCCCCTGCAGAAATTTTGAGCCCTTGTGCCTCTACAGTTGTCCACAATTGCGAAAGTGTTTTTAGTGCTTTTTGTACTCGAACTGACCTCTCTATTACGTCTCATAAATGTTCGAAGGGATTCATGTCGGACAATCTGGGTGGCCAAAGCATTCACTCGAATCGCCCAGAATGTTCTTCAGATCAATCGCGAACAGTTGTGGCCCAGTGAAATGGCGCATTTTCATCCATAAAAATCCCATTGTTGATTGGGAACATGAAGCCCATGTGCCTCTACAGTTGCTGCAGATGGTCTCCAAGCGGCAGAACATAACCGGCAGACCCAGCCCACTCGATATAAACACAGCCCATACCATTATGGAGCCACTACCAGCTTGTATAACGCCTTGTTGACAAGTTGGGTCCATGGTTTCGTGGAGTCTATGCCTCACTCGAACACTACCGTCAGCTCTTACCAACTGAAAGCGGGACTCATCTGACCAGGCCGCGATTTTCAAATAGTCTGGGATCCAATCGATATGGTCACAAGCCCAGGAGAGGTGCTGCAGGCGATATCGTACGGTTAGAAAAGGGGTTTGTGTTGTTCGTCTGCTGCCGTATCTCATTAACACCAAATTTCGCACCACTGTCCTAACTGATGCGTTTCTTCGTACTTCCCACTTTGGTTCGTGTAGTTATTTAACGCAGTATTGCGTGCCTGGTAGCGCTGACAACTCTATTCAAACGCCGCTGCTCTCGGTCGTTTAGTGTAGACCGTCGACCACTGCGTTGTCCATGGTGAGAGGGATTCCCTAACGATTTCCGAAATAGAATGTCCCATACGTCTAGCTGCAACTACTATTCCGCGTTCAAAATCTGTTGATTGCAGCTGTGTACTCATAATCACGTTGGAAACCTTTTCACATGAATCACTTGAGTACAAGTAACAGCTTCGCCAATGCACTGGCCTTTTATACCTTGTGTACGCGATATTAACCACATCTGTATATGTGCATGTCAATATCCAACGAAATTTGCCACCTCAGTGTACAATTAACATATTCAATAAGATTGTCACCAATGACACAGTAAAAACATCGGATTTCGGTAAAAAGGAGGAAGGACGCTTGAGGTGGTGATGTAGCACAATGATTCATTTTCGAGTCGGGAATGAAACAGTAAAATGGAAAAACGATTATGAATTAGCACTTTATCTGTGATTCATGCAGAATGGAAAAGTTTTTGACTAGGTCAGCATAAAATCTGTATGATCAAACTTTGAGAAAAAAGACAATAACACTGTATATATCATAATATTGAAATATATGTACACCTGACAGCGTAAAAATCGGACCACTACTGAATTCCAATGTGTAGACTGCATCTGACTGTATGCAAGCAACGTAGCATAGTTGTGTCGCAGGTCCTCCAACCCTTTGCAGTACAGTACTTTGACTATACATAATATGTACCACAACTGACTCCTAGAGAACACTACTCTTTATGGAAGACAGTCCCGATGTAAACCATTCACCATAATACAACAAATACTTAAACAAAACGTTATTAGAGATGAGACAGTCCTTAACGCTTGTAAATTAAACATCATTACAGTAAGTGACACTGCAGAAGTCTTATTGACACTAATTCAACGACATTACCAGTTCTTGTTCGTGATCTCAATTTCAACCCACTGTTAACCAATCAAAGCTTGTATGTCTGATTGAGACAAGACAAGGCATATATAGATGTAAACTATCACAGTGTTCAAAGGCATCAGTTTACAGGGCCGAATGTGCGACCTTGGAAATGAATGACGATACATGGAACCCGATGAAGCTTATATTACCCTTAGAAGTAACCACGAAAGGTACGTAATGAAGTGCAACGCGCAAGTGTGAAAGGCCATGAAGTAAAGTTGTGGCGATGGACGGGGTGTCGAACCCAATACCTGTATGAATTGTTAAATAAGCACAATCGTATGTCAGGTAATAAATATGTAGGAACCTGAAACGACGATACAAATGTGTTTTGCCTGGTAGGGATTCGAACCCGGTACCTTTCCTTATTGTCTTACAGCTACAAATACACGTGAAATATTTATTGTTTCTTCACAAGTAGCGAGTTGCGCGTATGTTCGGCTAGAGGTAACGCAACTAATAGTTCTCTGCTGCCTGGGACTCCAACCCCACACATATCGTCGTTGTTAACCCCATAAGAAGAAGTGTCAATCAACGCAACGAAGAGATCTCCGGTGCCTGAGACTCCAACCCCGCACATATCGTCGTAGTTAACCCCATAAGAAGAGGGGTCAACTATCAAAATCCTTTCCATAGTAGTTAGTGTCCTGGCGTAGCCGCAAGCGCCAGAAAGAAGATGAAGAACGCAACAGAAGAGAAGGCGGTGAAACGACGTCGGCCAATGGTGCGCTGATTAGCACCGCACAACGATGAGAGCGGCATCTAGCCGAAGTGAATATAAGCGCCTTTCCTGCCAGCTTCGGCCGGACATTAGTGGACAGTATTCGCAGAGTATTAGCACGGCCTAGGAGAGAGTGCTACGAGAAGAGTTGTTAGTGATCCACAGACTGTGAGTCACACTTGCATGAACATAATAAATAGCCAACGACTCGGATTTATGTTACATGTCGCCCATCGCTTGCGACACCATTGTTATTTCAATGTTAATTATTGTCAATCTGCTTTATTGAAATAGAACTACCAATGTTATTTACTTGAACTGTCGTGTAGCTTTTCGAAAACGCAGCATTCCTTAAGCACCCTACACGAGACGAGTGGGCAAGACCCCACAGTTAGGATAGTAACATTAGTGGAGACCTGTAGATGTTTGGCAACGTGAGGAAACAACAAAATGATGGGACAGGATCATCTCGAAGAGTTCAAATCCAACCTTACACGACGATTTCTTCGTGAACTAAAATAATATTACTAGTGCAAGAAAGCTTATCAGGTCAAAGTGATTTAGGTGTACGGTGACCTCCTTAAATCTACTACGGCAAATGTCAGGATCAATCCTTTGAAAGGGCACAGATGACTTCCTTCTCCATCTTTCACAATTTGAGATTCTGCTTCGTGTCTATTCTCGTTTTCGACGCGTTGTTGTACCGTAATCCCCCTTCCTTTCTTTTACCCTCAATATGACTTCTGAAGGCAAGTGTCATTCGAAGGTTAATTGGTCACCACACTTGACAGTTATCGGATACACTGTTATTGACCATAGCAGTAAATCGCAGAAATGCCATTCATCAAAGCCTGTTTGTCTTCCTGAATGTGGTGTTTAATTTATCTCAAAACGACAGTATTTGAAACGATACAACTTGACTTTCCCGATAGCACTCACTCCATACAGGTCACAGGGGTTTCGAATTGACTGTACTGCTTTTACCCTTTTATTAAACGCAAATACAACACAATTTCACAAATATTAGACTTTACTGCGTTTTAGATTGCGTTTTCTGATCCATAAACGACGTTCGTCATAACGTCAAAAGTAATAAACATTCAAGTCGTCATGGCACAAACTATACCACAGACCTGAACAAAGTAAGCCGGCCGAACGCTGGTTTGAACCGTACTGCTCCCGAATGCGAGCCCCATATACTAAACACTGCGGCACCTCGCTCGGTCACAAGATGATAGGACATGTGTTAAGACGTCAGAGAGTAATCCCTAGGCTACCAGAGCGAGCTACAGATGATAAAAACTACAGAAAACGAGATTGGACATCCAACAAATGATTGAGGACATAGCTTACAAGTGCTACAATGAGGTGAAGAAATTAGTATAGAAGAGGAATTCATGGCATCAAACCAGTCGGTCATGACTTAAAAGCAAATAGCTAATAATATGCAAAATGGATATCGAAGGCTTGCAAACATATTCTAACCAGTTGGGTATTATGTATTCTGACTCGTATCCTATGTTCACATATTTACCTTTTTGTACATTTTGTACTTTTCTTTTCTTATTCTAGACAATCTCCCGCATGTTTCTAAAGACTGTGTTCTGCGCTAATAAAACGCTCACATCGAAGGAAAAATTGTTCGTTTCTGATTTACGTCCTTCGTATGTTATCCTACAAGATGAACTAATGAACAAAATGGTTGCTAAAGGTCAATATTCTCTAACAGATTTTTATGCTGTCACTGATCTGGATTCTTGATGATACTCCACGTAATGTCGCATGAAATTTGTTGCAAAATTCTTGACATATGTTCATTTCTCTGAGCTTTTTATTTAATTGGAAATGACTTACGTGACTGAAGGCTTCGTGAAAACTGGGGAACAGAATTGCTGACTTTGATTTTGTTACATATGTGACTTTCCTTTGTGACTTTAAGGACCAAAAAATCAGACACTGAAAAATTACTGAAGTCTTTCTCAATAATTTTCTTTACCCTGCGCTGAGTGTCGTAACAAAATCTGTTTGCATCCTAGCTTAGGCAATGCTCATTTGTACCATTTAGCTAGACATTTCATACAGCGAATTTCCCATTGTTTTGGCCGATAACATTGCCGGCATGTAACGCTCAATTCTTAAGGCTCTTTTTATTGAGGTCGAATATCTCTTGTTCTCTAACATAATCCCTCATCGGAAAAATTACTTGTTTCCTAGTGGAGTGTCTCTTCTGTTTTGTTTTTTTCAGTTAACTCTTCTACTTATAGTTACGACGGCTGCTTTTCCGTAATTGTCAATATTATTATTTTTTAATTTGTGATAGTCCTTTGAACACTGATCTTCCATTGGATATTAACCTCCATTTCATATTAGTCCATTTTACGGCCATGTGAGAGGTGGATGATTTTTCTGCTCGTAGAGCTGATTTTATACTCGCTCTTACATCGTAGCCACACATTTCTCCGTCTGTGTCAGAATTTTTTGCTTTTATTTCACATACTCCTTTTGTATACTTATTTAGTTTTCATCTGACGTAAAGGCCTGAATTTTTTTTTTTCGCTGTTGTTTTCCCACTCTTAGAACTCTTGATGAGATCATTAACGTTTTTCTTAGTCTCGTGTTGACGCACTTAAACCACCTTTGTGTCGTCTTCACTTCTATTTTCATTTTTATGTTTTGTTCCCACGTGTGGTGTAACTGTTCTTTCATTCGTCTACTTTTTTAAGCTTTCCGTAGCTAATTTCCGCGGTCCCGTGTTCCATAGGTATTATGGGTTCCTAAGTTTATTTTGCAATAATTGATAACCTCATTTTAACAAAAAATTGACCAAATTTATGTTTGAGGTGTTTCATTTGTTAAAATACAGCCTACGAATACGTATAATCGCGAAAAACATTTTCCATTATTGCCAATGCGTTTTTTGATGATGACTCTCTGGAAACTGATTTTCGTTGAGATGAAATATGTTTGTAAGAAAAGTATACCACGAACTACCACCGTGACATAAGTTCTATGCGTCTTTCACATTTAAATTGTTAAAGATGAATCATATGCTGTGCTGTGAATGAATCTTGGGGACTAATCCTCTTGTGCCAAATCTCAGCTGTAATCTCCTGCTAAAGTAAGGACGGTAAAACCAACAGTTGGTATGCAGAGTATTTCGCTTCCACAGGAATGTCTGAGAGTAAATATTTCTATTGGGTCTTATTTTCTGCCTACTTGATCATCAATTGTTTTCACAATTCCATCTCTCTAAGCTATCTATTTATCTCCTATTGTATTACCTCTCCTTGTTTCAGGTCACAGTTTCCTAGTGCCCTTTTGAAATCCGTAACAATCCTTGTTTAGTTCAACTTACCCACATTCCATCACCTAAAATGTCTACTTTTCTGTAATTCCTCTAATTTTAACACGCAATTCATAAGCAGCACACTGCGGAAATGTTTTGCGGTTTAAACGCTCATTTTTACATGTCTGTCTTACAATTAAATGGTCTATCTGAATTCTTCTGGAGTCTCCATGTCACTTCCACGAATAAAACCTACGGCGGCTGGGGGTCTGTCTGTAGGTATTTACTCACTTACCTTTGTGAGTTTTGATAGAACCACGCTCTGACCTGAAGCGACATATAAGTTGTTTGAAAGACAGATAGCACAGGATGTATCACCAGGATGCATAAAATATTATGATTCCTGCTGGAAAAGAGGGTTCTTTGACATAAGTTCAACATAGCCGACTGAATAAAAGAAGTTTTTGTGTAAAATATTTGTCCTATATTCCCATTTTAATAACACAAAAGTTGCTTCCAAGTCCGCCCAAACACACAGATCTTGATGTAAAACCATGTACTTAGTCGTAATTAGTACTGTAACATTCACTCACACATCACACAGCACTCACGACGTGCTGTCTAAATAATAGCAATTCTTATCAGCCAATAAATGTCTTGAAAGTTCAACAATGATTCAGTTTTAAATAATTTTTCTGTAAATCACTTTCGATGAATAACAGGATGGTCCCTCCGTCAAGGCTGCTTTCCTTCCACGTCCTCGTCAAGGTATCAAAATGCTCCCTCTCTACAGGTTCAATGCCACCAAGGCATTTCACTTTAACCGTCTTATTGCCAGCCGAGGGAGGTGACGTAGTGATTAAGAAACTGGACTGAAATTGGGGAGGACCACGGTTTCAGATCCTCGTTTCCCTAAATCACTTAAGGCAAATTCCACGTTTGTTCTAGGCGCTACAGTCTGGAACCGCGCGACCGCTACGGTCGCAGGTTCGAATCCTGCCTCGGCCATGGATGTGTGTGATGTCCTTAGGTTTAAGTAGTTCTACGTTCTAGGGGACTGATGACCTCAGAAGTTAAGTCCCATAGTGCTCAGAGCCATTTGAACCATTTGGAACCACGTTTGTTCCTTTGACATAGACACAGCTTAATTACTAGCGCCTTGTTCCTTGGTCAAAGCCTGTTCTCTAATGATGTTGTCGTCCCGGTGACATTAAACCTCAATTGTCCTTTGTTTCTTCTTTCCTCTCAGACCTGATGCACTGACGGCTGTAAGCAGCTGAGTTCGTCCTACGTACGCAGCACCAACGAGTTTCTCATGAAACATGCGCAGCCGCACTTTTCGACCTTTGCAGAAACATTTCCTAGACAAATTAATCTGATGACGCCACAAGTATCTAGCTCCACGTGGCTTCCAGTTTCTTCTGGCACTAAAATCGGCGTGAAGGTGGATTTGCGAACGATTAATTTAATTCACAGCGCAACCTCAAGGTATTTACAGTTCAGCTGGAACTAATAACATACACGGACGGAATCAGAGGTCTGTCTCCGATATTCAGTACTATACAATTTTCGGAAGAACGTGTACAATTACGGATTATTGAAGTTACTGCAATAACGGACCTTATATGTATTTTCAC
This sequence comes from Schistocerca gregaria, assembly GCF_023897955.1. Taxonomy (NCBI): domain Eukaryota; kingdom Metazoa; phylum Arthropoda; class Insecta; order Orthoptera; family Acrididae; genus Schistocerca; species Schistocerca gregaria. The sequence goes on along the minus strand of NC_064931.1, from coordinate 437,830,131 downwards.
CATCATAAAAAGTTTGCTTTTCACTTTAAATGACGTCTGTTTTTAATTCCTGAGCATACGAAAGTGAAAAGTCCTCTTAAGAATTACTTGTAGATGCTGACATGATTGTTTTTCTTTGATTGTAACATTTTATTATGTTGAAGAAAAGTTAATCATAACACAAACGATTCGGTGGGAGCTCAGACGTCTATTGGCCACTAGCGTTCTGGATGGCTCTGAGCACTATGCGACTTAACTACTGAGGTCATCAGTCGCCTAGAACTTAGAACTAATTAAACCTAACTAACCTAAGGACATCACACACATTCATGCCCGAGGCAGGATTCGAACCTGCGACCGTAGCGGTCGCTCGGCTCCAGACTGCAGCGCCTAGAACCGCACGGCCACAACGGCCGGCGGGCGTTGTGGATACAGGCCTTCACACTCCGAATCAGCTGCTTAATAGACTACAGAAGGACCTGCGGTTTAATCTGGAATTTGATTTGACCCCTCCCTCCAAAGTTTTTTTTTTCATTATAGCCGAGGACGGCACTATGTTTTACAAAAATCTTAGAGCTGCCCAGGGATGGAATCATGTTTCACTTTTTAATGTTTCCAAAAATTCCTCTACAAATAAGGCATTTAAAAGATAAATGTGCATTATTTCTCATTGTTTGCATACGGTATTTCTAAAAGGTCACAACATTTACAGCAGCTGTAATACGTAATCTGTACTCATCGCGGTCTCTCCACACGACATAGTGAGGTTAGGTTACTTATCCTCCTCTTCAACCTCAGTTTTTCAATAAAAACTACAACTTCTATTAACAAGAACGTCCCAAAATATCTTGTTATAATTTCCTGTTTGCATTACTCAATTTTAAATCTACTCATCATAAACAAATTAGTTAAAAATGAATGAATATAACTTAATTTACAGGGAAATATTTAGCCTAATAGCAAAACGTTTATATAATTTCTATGTTTAATAGGTTCTGTGAAAAAGATCTGGGGCCTGACAAACAAAAGAAACCTCCAGGTTTTATACCGAGCATGACAGAGGTGTTTCGTCCAAGACAGACAGCTCAAGTAATATGAACGGCCGAGAGAGATCATACACTTGCTGCATAGAATGCAACTACTCGTTCGGTGTCAATGGTAGTATCAAACACATCGTTCATCTTTCAACTAAAGTTGTTGAATGGAATGAGCTCGTTTAACAGTCATTCATTCAGTTAACTTCTTTCTTTTGATTACAGAGGTAGGCGTTAGAATAATGTTCTATTCTAAAACTTTTTTTTTTAAATTTGGAGTTTGAGAAACTGTTAGCGTTATTATAGGAAAGGGTTGACGGTTATGTCCCCTGCTTTACTTCTGAAAGAGGAAAGTAATGTGTTGTCCAGATCGTGAAACTGAATTTTCTATCACCGCTGCCATCTGTAGCACAGTTTAGGAGGGGGAAAGGAGAGTGAAGAAGTACTTAGGAACTGCTCTCGTTCACGTAGAAACGAACGTTCCTGGCGAGATCAAGGTGCAGAAATCTGGAAAATTTGTAATGAGACTGTAATGTCGGGAATCTCCAAAAGACACTTCTGCATACATAGTCTGTGTTTCGCTGCTGTACTTAGTGACTACATAGCAACGAGGACTCATACCAGCGTTTGGTGAGAGTGAGAGTGTATACACACACATGTGTGTGCATGTGTGTGTGTGTGTGTGTGTGTGTGTGTGTGTGTGTGTGTGTGTGTGTGCCCGCGCGCTCTGGGGTATGAGTAAGCGTGCTCGTGTGTGTTTCCATGTGCATTTGTGTAAAATAAATAAAAAATCAGTTTTACAACATTTCTAATCGTATTTTCGAGTGCGCAATCCTGAAACGTTATCAGACAGAAAACAATGAAACATAAGGTCCGGGGTGGACAGTATTAAAACAAAGGCGTTTCTCATTGCGGCGAGATTTTCTCATGAATTTTCAATCATCGGATTTGTTCTGCGAATGCAAAAATATTTTTTTGACACCGACCTACATAAAGGAAAACGATCATCATAATAACATAAGGGAAACCAGAGATCACACGCAAAGATATAATTGTTTTTTTTCCATGCGCTGTTCGAGAGAGAAACAATAGAGAGTTTTGTGAAGGTATTTCGACGAATCCTCTGCCAGGTGCTTAAGTGTGATTTGCTATCCATGTAGCTGTAGATGTAGATACAAACTCCATTCCGTTATGGCAGACAATGTACTTTTACTGCTTTGGGAGCCAATCCGTATTTCGCTCAGGAGATTGTATTTATTCGTATAATTCTTTATTCGGTGTTTCACACTTGTTTGTTTAACTATTGCGAATGACGACAGCAGAGTGCCTTGCATGTAACTGTTTACACGTCTTCAGCAATACCTTAGATTAGAAGAGGTACCATTTAACTTGCTGTCGATAGAATGGTTGGCAAAAATATGGAAACACAGGGAGAAATGCATGAGTGAGCATATACGCAGATGATAGCCAAGCCTACAGGTTGCGCTGTGGCTTCTGACGATTGATGGTACCTGTGCCATGTCCTCAACACGTTGCAAGGGTGACTCATGGTCAGGACGATAGTCAGTGTACTTGTGAGTGAATTATGTCGTAGCTAAGTGCATTCGTGCGTGGGCAAATTGTTGGTGGTCGTATGGTGTACGCTTCCGTAACAAGGTAGCCGAAGTGTGTGGTGTTTCAAGATGCACAGTATCGAAGATTTATACTGCATACAGGGAAAGAGGAAATACATCATCCGCTGAGTCACAACGCTGATAAAATTGTGTGTTTGGTGATCGTGACTCATAGTTATTGAAGAGGATGTTGACGAAAAATAAGACGATGAGAGCTGCAAAAGTTACTGCCGAACTGAATGTGGCATCTACGAACCCTGTCAGCACCAAATCATAAGTAGTGAATTGCAGGAAGAGATGGAATTACAAACCAATCATCAGTGATGCAAATGCCCCTAACAAGAAAACATATTGTCGAGGCCGTAAAGCCTGGGCTACACAGTAATGGAAGCAAGTCATTTGGTCGAATGAGTGTTCTTTCACACTGTTTCCAACTTCTGGTCAAGTTTTAAACCCCAAGAATCAAACATGGCGGAGGTTCGGTGATGGTCTGGGCAGCCATACCGTGGTGAGCCCCACGGGTACTCGGCGAGGTCGCATTACTGCCGAGGGTTATGTAACGGTTTTGGTTGGTCAGATCCACGCCATGGAACGATGTTTGCTCCTCAGTGGTAGTGCTGTGTTATATGGGGACAGGTACCCCGTTAACATGGTTCATCAAGTCTAGGACAGAATTTGTGAGCAAGAAGATGGAGTTTTGCATCTTCCCTGGCCACCACAGTTACCAGATCTCAATATTATTTAGCCTTTGCGGCCTACTTTGTGGAGCATGGTGCGTGATTGCTATCCACCTTCACTATCGTTGCCTGAGCTTACTACTGTTTTGCAGGATGAATGGTATGAGATTCCCTTCAAAACCAACCGGGATCTGTATTTATCCATTCAGAGACGACTGGAAGCTGTTTTGAGCGCCAGTGGGTTCCCTACCCCGTATTAGGCACGTTATTGTGTTGTGGTGTTTCCATATTTTTGTCCACCCCCAGTAATTAGTTCCTTTTGTGTGAGTACTTAACATCATCTGACCTATATCATAATGAAGGACTTACTTGTTGTGTTAATTAAATGAGCTTGCATGATGCCAACATACTCTTTAAGTGCAGAGACTGGCACTTCCTCTATTTCTGCTGACCTTTAGTTTTTAATATTTTTGTACTGTGGTCTTGATTATGTTTAGAGGGAAAGAGTATCATTATACATCATCATACAACCGTTTCTGGTATTTCTTGTTCTATCATTCTGCAGTACTGGAGAAATATTAGTGTACCAAATTTTGCAGTTGCTGTGGATCATTTGATGACCTGCCCCTGTCTTTTATCTCTGAGCTGCTATGTTCCTGTTTGTTTTTCCTGTTTCTTTTTTACACCCTTCCGGTCTGCTTTCCCCTTATTTTCAGCATTAAATATCGTTTTTCCACACGAATATTTTTTCAGTATCCAGTATACCCCTGTAAATGTTTTTGGGGGATTGAATCACGTTTATGTACTCTTACTGATAATGACTCTTTTCTAGGGAACTGAGATATTAAGGTCTTTCTGGAAGGACTTTCTAATGTGTGTTGTTATCCAGCTGTTTTTGTTGGACATTTTTTGTGATGGATGATACAAGTTTATGTACTCTTACCCACTTTGACTCTTTTCTGGGGAGCAGAGGTATTAACGGTCTGGAAGTACTTTGTTTCCACTTGTTTTTCTTGGATATTTTTGAAGATGTGGGTGCTCCTCAAAATATGTGCTCAAAATGTATTTCAAATAGTGAAGAGAACTTAGAAAATTTTCTTTCACACTATTTGCTGTACATACTTCCTCCCAGCTTCGTTTTAATAAAACCTTAGAAAAGTCTTGCATATTATGTTTTGGAAACGGTTTTTGTAGGCTTCCAGTATAATGGGTTTAGCCTCATCCAGCTTTTACTCCCATTATTTGGAAAAAAACAGTAAGAGAGTCCAAGATCTTTTACAGATACACCTTGTTACTCTCTGCCTATATTAGTAAGCACCTGATCAGTTACTCATGCTGAATTTTTAGTTAATCATGTTAGACTTTTTATCAGTAGTGGCATACAAGAGTAACGGACGATTTCTGTGAGAGAGTGTTAGTATCATCTGAGTTTATATTTGTCTTTTCACATAATGACTATAGGCCTATTTATGTGTTGTGAACACATTCATTTGTGAAAATCACTACAAATTTGTTTACATTCTTCATCCAATGTAGTTGTAGATACGTTTATATATTTAGATTCCATTCTATTTTCGTGTGTTGTTATGTTGTAGGTGCAATTAAAAACTTGCTACTAAAGCTTGATACTGTCAAGCAATGCTAAATAAAGTATTATTTTAATGAAACAGCCTAGTGGAAATGATATTTTTCTTTGTATCTATCAAGGTTGTGGTGGCAATCAAGAAGAAATCAACCTAGAATAAAGTAGGTGTTTATGCCTGTTCAACCACAACTGGTAATCTCTTACACACCTTCGTGAATTACAAAAACCGCTGCATAGTACAGCACTGTTATCTAAATTCGAAATACATGATTAAGTAAATTTATGAAGCGCAAATTATTATCAAAACTTAGTTATATTGAAATAATGTAATGTAATTTGCACAAAATTGTGTGCTACCACGGCTGATTCACTCAAGTGGCACAAATTTGATGTTAATTATTTTAAACCACTAACTCTTTTCGATTGCTAAAATTAATATTTGCCTGAAAAAATGTTTTTAGCAAGGGCTTAACACCATATGAGTGTGATCCAAATGTAAAAACATCTGTGTGCGTTAAACCCATTCTTATAAGAATCTATCACTAAGCCGCGCGGGATTATCCGAGCGGTCTCAGGCGCTACAGACATGGACTGTGCGGCTGGTCCCGGCGGAGGTTCGAGTCCTCCCTCGGGCATGGGTGTGTGTGTTTGTCCTTAGGATAATTTAGGTTAAGTAGTGTGTAAGCTTAGGGACTGATGACCTTAGTAGTTCAGTCCCATAAGATTTCACATACATTTGAACACAATTTATCACTAAGGCAAGTCACATGCATGCAGAGTCCCAGAAGATTTCGCTGTACTACTCAGCGTTATTTCCAGGCTTTAATAACAATTTCCAGACATACCATAGTTCCTTCGTTGGCCTTCGTTGGTCATTTCAAGAATAATATATCCAGACTAGAGTCCGCAGCTCGTGGTCGTACGGTAGCGTTCTCGTTTCCCGCACCCGGGTTCCCAGGTTCGATTCCCGGCGGGGTCAGGGATTTTCTCTGCCTCGTGATGACTGGGTGTTGTGTGATGTCCTTAGGTTAGTTAGGCTTAAGTAGTTCTAAGTTCTAGGAGACTGATGAGCATAGATGTTAAGTCCCATAGTGCTCAGAGCCTTTTATCCAGAACAGAGATAACATTTTACCTTCTCAACTTGGAAAAACTATTTGATACCTACAGTAACCTCTACCTAGAGTTACCTAACACCTGAAGAGCTTGGCTCTCTCGAAAGGCAATTCTTTCCGGCCATTAAAAATGGACACTAGTGAGGACACCTAATATCAAAATTTTAATAACACTGCCTATACAGTATAGTAGGTAGATAACGTGGTTAAATTTTTAGGTGGTCAGGGGTATACGTGCGTGAAATTTAGTACACATCACTGTTACTTCTTACAGCAACATTGTCTCCAATCCGGCCGGGCATCGACTCGGACTCATTTTGTTTGAGACTTATAGGTAAGTTATTCCATCCCGTTCCATCTTGATGTCAGATCTGATAAACAGTAGAGTCTGGCGAGACGTGCTTTGTCAGTATCTAGGCAGGTCAAGACCAGATATTTTCGATGAGTGAGAGACTGGGAGAAGTTGGTGATCAGGGCAGCAATAGAACACTGTGTATTCGCGTAGGTCACAACAGCACGGGAAACACGCGATCTTGCGTGGTTTTGCTACAAAATAACGTTACGGGGATCTCGAAAGTAGGGTCCAGCCACCGACCTTGAAGAGTTAGAAATATAACGGCTGCTGTCCATATTACACACAAAGCTGATAGTGTTATGTGCACAATGGCAGGCCATACCGTCACGTTCGTATGACATCGTGACGCTGTTCTCAGAACCTGGACACGTATGGGAAGGCGATGTGGTGCTCCACCTCTTTCTGCAGCTGTCGTTGGCCACACCATGGCCGGCCTGTGTGGCCGAGCGGTTCTAGGCGCTTCAGTTTCGAACCGCGCGACCGCTACGGTCGCAGGTTCGAATCCTGCCTCGGGTATGGATGTGTGTGATGTCCTTAGGTTAGTTAGGTTTAAGTAGTTCTAAGTTCTAGGGGACTGATGACCTCAGATGTTAAGTCCCATAGTGCTCAGAGCCATTTGAACCACACCATGCTGCAGGTTCCCTCTCAGCTGACGAGTCAAGGGAAGTCACCGCGCAGACAGTTCGTGGTTCTCCTGACGTGGTCGTGCTGTCCATGTGGATACTTGTCTTCCTCAAACAAGCCCATTTAGTGACTCAAGGTCGAGCGAACAATACGTCGGGCCTTTTGGGCCACTAAAGTCCTGCCCGGCCCAGAATATCGTCTTTCTAAATCCACTGATTCTATATTCGCGTGTGAATTGTGGGACCCCGATCAACACGAGGAGCAATATCCCGAAAGGATGAACCGCAGTCTCAATAGGCAATTGTCTGCCTTTGTCGAAATCTGGCGCGAAATAATAGAGACTCCTCCTTCTTGCACGAGGCGTCACACGATGTTCTCACAAACCGCCAGATTTCAAATTCGATTCCTGTATGAGAAGACTGCTGCATAATCTTTCCTTATATGTAGAATTTAGGTGCTGTTTCTCCTGCCTATTTTGTGCAGTTGATCTGAAAAGCTTATTGTTTGAATATTCACGCATATATTCTTCGTACCAGTTTGGCTTCAGCTGCATGCCGCCTTCATGGTGTTGCAATTTCAGTACACAGAAGTTTATATTCTGCATAGTTATAAACATCTAAGATCTGAGCCACACCAGTAACTACGTGTGTCCAACATTCTTCAGTGTTCAGAAGGGTATGTTTGCACTTGAGACCACACAATAAAAACTAGACCTCTGTGGTACACAACCTTAGCAGTACCGATTTAGTATAGAAAACGATTATCAAAGAAATGGTTCAAATGGCTCTGAGCACTATAGGACTCAACTTCTGAGGTCATTAGCCCCTTAGAACTTAGAACTAGTTAAACCTAACGAACCTAAGGACATCACACACATCCATGCCCAAGGCAGGATTCGAACCTGCGACCGTAGCGGCCTCGCGGTTCCAGGCTGAAACGATTATCATATCTCATTCATTTCGACGTGCCATAGGACTTTATTTTATTGCATCAGAAGCACAGAAACAAGGTTATCCAAAATCATATGCAACTTTCCATAAGCACAGACACTCCGGAGTTCATCATCCTACATCAATCTCCTATAACTTTACCTTTCTCTTTATTTATCTCTTTGTTCTTTATCGGATTATTTATTATTTGGTTAATGGTTTCATCTAAGCTCTTAAGGTATTATCACCCCTGTTACGTATTTTCAAGCAATACGACGTAATTTTCAAAACAAATTATCAATCAGTGTCTGTCTTATGTAAAGGCAAATCTAAATATTTCCAAATATTTCCCATTGTTATTGATTTTTTACTTGTTACCTTATGTTCTGCTACAGAATAATGCTGAAGATTAGATGGGTAGATCACATAACTAATGAGGAAGTGTTGAATAGAATTGGGGAGAAGAGAAGTTTGTGGCACAACTTGACCAGAAGAAGGGATCGGTTGGTAGGACATGTTCTGAGGCATCAAGGGATCACCAATTTAGTATTGGAGGGCAGCGTGGAGGGTAAAAATCGAGAGGGAGACCAAGAGATGAATACACTAAGCAGGTTCAGAAGGATGTAGGTTGCAGTAGGTACTGGGAGATGAAGAAGCTTACACAGGATAGAGTAGTTTGGAGAGCTGCATCAATCCAGTCTCAGGACTGAAGACCAAAACAACAACCTTATGTTCTTCGTTTGGTTCGGTGGATGTTGTGATATACAGTGAGCAATGCGTAACAAACGTTTTCGGTTAATGGTCAGCGTCAGTTTTCTTAACCTTATTTAGTTTCAAGATTAAACAAGTAGTAGAAAATTTCATCAGTTCCGAAGTTGCAGGCCATTCTATTGTTGACCAAGAGACGTCAACGAATGCATAGCACTTTCAGTTGACAGTGCTTGAAACATAGAAGTGATTAATTCAGGATATTTTATCATCTACAAATTAGTACACAGGATTTTTCCTTGTGCTCACCACTAGTTATATCCTAACTTGAATAGTATCTTGATAATGTAGTACAATGTTCAGTACATAAAATGGTAGTGTTCGTCACGATTAACAAATACGTCTTCTGCCAACGGGAGGTAACGGCTAAAAGATGCTGTACAATAGATCAATTTCTGCAAGAAGTTATCGAACACCCATTCTCCGAACCAGACCAGTAACTAAGTGTCTCCAGCATGCTCTAGTGCTCAGAAGGGCATGTCTGCATTGGATTCAACACAGCCGAAAATAGATTTCTGTGATACACAATCTTTGTAGTACAGGTACAGTTTGAAAAATGATTATTATCCCCCACTCACATCGAGGCATCCTAGGACATTATTTTATAGCATGGACTGTTCGAAAATAGAACAGTTTAGTAATTAAGTGAACGCGTTATGATAAGCCATATGTTCAGTGGACGTCTCAGAAGTATAAAAACAAGGTTCTCCAAAACCATGTGCAGCTTTTCATAACCGCGGATGTCCCAGGCGTCATCGTACATAAAGCTCCTCAACCGCTGTTATAAGATACTGATGTTGTGGCATAGACAGTTACCCTACTATCATACACCTTGACTGGTATTGAAGACGTTAGCGAGGAAGAGATGTAGGCTAGAGTAGTAATGCTTACAGCTTCAGTTACAGCTACAACCTGCAGAGACGGCTAGACGAATGTCTGCCATCGCTTAGCACTGACACCATCCGTCCGTTTTCACCGAGCTGAGAATACACGGAAACGGCGTTCTCTTGTAGGAAAGTGTGATGTGACAATAGCCTACAGGTGCCGGGGCAACTCATTCTCGTTGTTTAATGGTCCGAGCACGGTGCCTGAGTGATCATGCTATCCTGACTGCCGGTGCGTCCACTTAGTGGTTAAGATAATGGATTAGTTCTAAGGAGTAGCGTACAGATTCCGTCAGTCTTGATTAAGGGCATCTGTGACTTCCCTGAAGCTTTTCAGGCGAATACTGGTATGGTTACTTTAGCACAGAGAAGGCTAGTATCTTTACCTATCACTAAGTCGTTTGCTGTTTCTGGTTTACTGCTCATTACTGGTTGATAATTGACTAACTGACAAGGAAATTTAATATTATCTATCTTTCACTTTCAAGCCATTATAACCTAAAATAGAGTTGGAACTTTTTCTCTAGTAGACTTGTGCCTTCTAAATCACAGAATATTTCTGTCAGTTATAAAGGTACAGTCATCATGTTGTCGCTAAACGGAGTACTACGTTGGTGTTTAACCACATTTCTATTGTAATTCTGTAACTACGATCGATCTTTTTCAAAATTCACATCACTTTGAAAGCGTGAGTCTGTTGATTCTCTTCTTCCCTAAGTCAGTGTTTACGATAAATATTTAAAGCTAATTGCCCATTCACTCGTATTATACTGACGAAGCCTAAATCGTGCTGTCTCCCGTCATCTGCCAAACCTCGTCATCATTTAATTGGTACGTCCCGCTAACTCACTTATAATGACAGCAGTCAACGTTTTTGTATGATATGGATGACAACTGCTCATTGTACTCAGTTATACCCAACAAAGTAAAATGGTCGAAAAGGTAAAGGAGAGGAAAATCGAGTCTACTTTTCAGCTTATCGTATGACGAACGTACACTGTTCATGGTGATATGCGCGCATGGAAACAAGCAATGAGTATTTTTAAACAATAAGAACTGAAATGGTAACAGGTTTCATAAAATTACTTCAGTAATCGTTTCCTATCCACGAGGTGTCAATAGACAATACAAAGGGGAAAAAACAGCATTTCATTAGAACTAAAACTAATATACATCTACATCTACATCATACTCCGCAAGTCACCTAATGGTGTGTGGCGGAGGTACTTTCGGTACCACTATCTGATCTCTTCAACCCTGTTCCACTCGCGAATAGTGCGTGGAAAGAATGATTGTCGGTAAGCCCCTGTATTGGCTCTAATTTCTCGAATTTTCTCCTCGTGATCAGTACGCGAGATGTATATGGCAGGAGGAGGGGGGGGGGGGGGGGGGAGTAATATGTTGTCTGACGCCTCCTGAAATGTGCTGTCCCGAAATTTAATAGTAAATCTCTCCGTGATGCACAACGTCTCTCTTGTAACATCTGCCAGTGAAGTTTGTTTAGCATCTCCGTAACGCTCTCTCGCGAGCTAAACGATTCCGCGATGAAACGAGCCGCCCTTCGTTGGATCTTCTCTATCTCCTCTATCAGTCCTACCTGATAGGGATCCCAGATAGCTGAACAATACTCAAGAATCGGGCGAGCAAGCGCCTTATAAGCCACTTCCTTCATGAGGGAGTTACATTTCCTTATGTTTCTTCCGATGAATCTGAGTCTTGTAACTGCTTTTCCCACTATCTGTGTTATATGGTCATTCCACTTAAGGTCGCTCTGGATATTTACGCCTAGGTATTTCACGGTAGACGCTGTCTCCAGCTGTTTGTCATCAATAGTGTAGCTGTACAGTAGTCGATTTCTTTTCCTATGTATACGCAGTATGTTACATTTATTTACGTTCAGGGTCAACTGCCACAGTCTGCACCATTCATCAATTCTCTGCAGGTCGTTCTGCAAATTCTTACTATCTTCTGGCTTTGCTATTTTGGTATAAACAACTGCATAATCTGCGAATAACCTTAAAGAGCATCCGACGGTTTCCACTAGATCATTTATATATATTGTGAACAGCAACGGTCCTATCACACTTCCCCGTAGTACTCCGATACTCCGTAAGATCGTATTTTTTTCATTAAACGGCAATGCGAGACGGTGTTAAATGCCATACCGTAATCAAGGAAGACGGCAACCTGAGCGCCGTTGTCCACTGCGCTCTGGATCTCATGGAGGAACAGAGCGAGCTGACTTCCGCAGGATCTTTCCTTGCGGAATCCATGTTGATTTTTATAGAGGAGCTGTTCATTTTCCAAGATCGTCATAGTTCTTAAGAATAAAACATGTTCCATAATTCTACAATAGATTGACGTCAACGATAAAGGTCTATAATTGTGTACATCTGTCTTACGGCCCTTCTTAGAAACGGGAATGACCTGCGCTTTTTCCAGTCGTTAGGTACCTGTCATTGCTCAAGCGATCTACGGTAAATTACTGCTAAAAGGGGAGCAAATTGTTTCACATAATCTGTATATAATCGTATAGGTATCTCATCTAGTTCTGAAGCCTTTCTACTACCAAGCCATTATAGCTGCCTTTCAATTCCACTATCGGCTATCTCAAAATCTGCTATTTCGGCGTTCGTACTACGATTGAAAAGAGGGACAGTGTTACGATCTTCCGCCGTCAAACAACTTCGGAAGACCGAATTCCGTATTTCGGCCTTCTCTCTGTTATCTTCCGTTTCGGTGCCCGTGTGGTCGCTGAGAGAATGAATAGATGAACAATACTCAAGAACCGATAGAGGTACTCAGGGTACCCTCCGCCACACACCGTCAGGTGGCTTGCGAAGTATGAATGTAGATGTAGATGATTTTGACCCACTTACTGATTTTACATACGACCAAAATCTCTTAGGGTTTTTATTCAGGTCGGTTGACAACGTCTTACGTTCGAAATCATTGAACGCTTCTCTCATTGCTCTCCTTACGCTCATTTTCGCTTCGTTCAGTTTTTGTTTATCAGTAGGATGTTACTTCTCTCTAATCTGAGATGAAGTGCTCTTTGTTTACAGGACACTTTTCTAACACGGCTATTAAACTATGGTGGATCTTTCCCATTCCTCAAACCTTACTCGCAACATACTTCTCTAGGGCATATTGAACGATGCATTTGAATTTTTTCCATTTGTTCTCCACATCTTCGTCCTCATCACTGACTATTTGATGCTGACTGCTGATATATTCTAAAATTTGTATCCTGTCACCCTTGCTGAGCAAATATATCTTCCTACCTTTCTTAACATTCCTCGTAAGACCCGTCGTCATAGATGCTGTCACAGCTATATGATCACTGAAACATTCCTCTGCGTTAACTGATCCGATAAGTTCAGGTCTGTTTGTTGCCAGGAGGTCTAAGACGTTGCCCTCACGAGTTGGTTCTCTAACTATCTGCTCAAGGTAATTTTCGGACAAGACATCCAGAACAATGCCACACGATTCCTTGTCTCTGGCACCAGTTTTGATATATACCTGGAAAGTTGAAGTCATCCCGTATTACAACGGCATGTTCATAAAAATTACTAGTGACATTCTGCAAGCTCTGTTTGAAGCGCTCTACAACTACAGATCCTGACACACATTAATTCACATTCGGAATCCGTGATAACCTCGCTAGAGTTATCGAATTTTTTACTGCAATAAACACGCCGCCTCCATGGGCGACCAACCTACACTTACGATAAACATTCCAGTGTGAACTTAGGATTTCGTGGTCATTGACGCCTGGCTTCAACCAGCTTTCTGTTCCCAATATCTGTACGTTATAACCTTCAATAAGCGATACTAATTCTGGAAGCTTTCCTTGGATGCTCCTGCAGTTTACTAAAATAATATTAATGTTTTCTATGTCTGATCTGCGAGGACCAAGATTCTCTGAGGTCGCTATGGCTGATTTAACATGCAAATCGTGTTTGCTCCCAAGGGAGGGGTCCTCAAACCCAAAAAAAAAAACCATGTGCACTCCACACGTACTCCGCTACCCCAGCAGCCGCTTCCTGCACGTAGTGCACTCCTGACCTATTAAGGGGAACCCTAAAACTCTGCACCCGATAGCGGAGGTCGAGAAATTCGCATCCGATACCGTCGCAGAGCCGTCTGAGTCTCTGGTTTAGACCTTCCACTCTGCTCCAAACCAGAGGATCGCGATCAACCCTGGGTAAGGTGCTACAAATAGATAGCTTAGACTGCACCACGCGTGCGTTGCTAGTTGCCTTCACTAAATCAGTCAGCCGCCGAAAGGAGCAAAGGATGGTCTCAGAAGCCAAGTGGCAGGCGTCATCGTGCCATTTGCCACTACATGCAGCCGGTTGCACCCAGTGCGCTCGATAGCCGCCGGCAGGGCCTCCTCCACATCACGGATGAGACCTCCCGCCAAACATACTGAGACCGCAAGCCATTCAACAGAAAAATATAATCAGAACTAACATTACTGGAAACGAAGTGCAAAGTAATAAATTTAGAATCCAGAAGGAGATACAGTTCTATACATAGTCATTCATTCTAAACGAAAAAAAATTATACTTCTTAACTGTATGTATAGAGGACGTATTTCTCATACAGATTGTTGTGCACTGTCAAAATTACAGTGACTTTCCCAAGACAGAGTAGAAACCGAATTTTGTTCTAAGAAATGACTTGAATAGGAACTAGGTAAAATTATGCGAGCAACAGTACCAGCTCACACTCTCACAGATCGCAACTTCACTATACAACACGCGAAAAACTCTATTTCTATCAAACAAACATATTATAAATGTAAATTGTTCATTACAATTAATACTTCAGAATGGCAAGATAGTACCGTAATATGCTAGAGAAAGTGTCGTGGTATTACGTAAGTACTAAGACACGTTACAGTTTGAAGAATGGCATTGTTTACACTGCAGTACTCTGTAGACATTTTCTCACATTTGTTCGTCTGCTAATACCTCGTATAATTCACCAACAGCCTTGTAACTTACTTACTCACTCATTTATTTAATGAAAGTTACTGTCACTGTGCTGGAAACTAGAGTGGAATATGTTCTCACACGTTAATTCTGGAAACAGTAAGCAACAGACAGGACTTTGGACACAAATGTATGTTATAGGAAATATTGCGGAAAAGATTAAAAGGATTGTATCCCCATGTCCAGACGTTCTGCCTATTTACTTTTTAGGTGTTAGTATAATGACACTTCACTACTCATCATCACTAATTCCGGAAACACCTAATCCTGTACAGCAAAATTTTCACAAAAGCCTGCATTCTTTTTAGGATAATTGCACAGCAGTTATAATATCATTACCTGTTTGTGACGTCCTTTTGAAGTCAGTTTCGCTGAATCATCGTCACTTTTTAATACAGTTAAAAGGAAAGGAAGCTTAGGATTTAACGTCTTTCAAAGTTTATATGGGCAACTGCAAATATTGTTTGGTCCTTCACAAAAATTTCACTAACTTTCACTTAATTTTTTTAATCCATGTTCATTGTATTTAGCCTTCCAGCATATCTGTTACCTTACTAGTACGTGTCTTCTCTGTCACAAAGCTGTTCATATAACCTTCGATTTGGAGTCAATTGTGGTGATGCACCTCATCTGCTCACCGTTTCTGTTAACAAATGGAGCCCAATAAGGGTGATGCCATACCGTGTGGTCTTGTCAGAGTCCGACTCTATCCTACTTGCAGGTGTCATTCAATCAGTCATAACAATAGGAAGAGTCCAAATTCGAATGGTTCAAATGGGTCTAAGCACTATGGGACTTAAAAAATGTTCAAATGTGTGTGAAGTCTTATGGGACTTAACTGCTAATATCATTAGTCCCTAAACTTACACACTACTTACACTAAATTATCCTAAGGACAAACACACACACCCATGGCCGAGTGAGGACTCGAACCTCCACCGGGACTTAACATCTGAGGTCATCAGTCCCCTAGACTTAGAACTACTTAAACCTAACTAACCGAAGGACATCACACACATCCATATCCGAGGCAGGATTCGAATCTGCGACCGTAGCAGCAGCGCGGTTCCGGACTGAAGCGCATAGAACCGCTCTGCCACAGCGGCCGGATCCAAATTCTACTCCTCAGTTGTAATGTATTCTGTTTTCAAGATTTACAAAGCAACAGAAAACTAATAAATAGGCACTGAAATTGGGAGGAAGCTGTTCACTAATTATCGGTATCCAGCTCACATGTTATCAGTCAACAACTAAAATACATATACAAAAACGTAATGAATGAAGCCCCTATAAAGTTGAGAGAAGCGAAAGAGAGAAACTAGAAGCAACAGTGGAGCATGAGGGCGCGTAGTCTGAAGTATCTCACCGTGTTATGCCGACGACGGCTAGTGGTTGTCCACTAGATTCTCTGTGATAGACGCCGACGATATGTGTCGGTTGTTCCAGCACATTGACGAAAGTGAGGCTGAATGATCCTGCTAGATTCAGTCTTAAAACTCTATCTCGGCAAGAAAACTGCAGACTATCGGTATAAATACCAATTTCTCTTACCACCACAAACGGCCGTTCCTAAAAAAAGCTGTGTCTGTCTTACCAACAATTTAAGGGTGAACTCCCAGATCTGTTACCTTGCCATTATCAGGCTGGTCCTAACCGCTAACTACTTCCCGGGGATGTATTCCCCAATAATTACAATTTGAAAGGTGTTGCCTTAAAATTAAGCTCGTCTAAAATCACTACTGTACAAAGCGAATAATAACATAGCGATGTGGTGCAGTAGCTAACACACTGGACTCGCATTTGGAAAAATATGGTTCAAGCCCGCGTCCGGCCATCCAGATTTAGGTTTTCCGTAATTTTCCTAAATAACTCCAGGGAAATACTGGGATTGTTCCATTCAAAGGGCACAGCCGATTTCCTTCCTCATCCTTGCCACAATCTGAGCTTGTGTTCCGTCTCTAATGACCTTCATGTCTACGCGACTTTAAACCCTATTTTCCTTCCTTCCTTACATACTTGCCACTCGATTGTAGGAGCACAAAATAACAACGTCTAAGCTTACAAGCCAAGAAAAGGTCCACGCAGTCTGTACGTTGGATATTTCGCACAGACGATTACAATACGATCCTTATTACGCTCACAAAGTTACAGACATTAAATTAAGTAGTAAGAAGTTCACCTCTTTTTGTTCAGCGAGATTAAGAATATTTTAACTCTAAGATACTGTTAAGTAAATTGCAGTTACCCTGTATGTAAATGCGTGAGATTAATCTAAATATAATCCAGTAGCGTACTCACGAGATTTAATGAAGGTCGTTTTTCTTCAGTCATTGGGAATCTTCGAAACTGATGGAGGAGGAGATATTACAATCAATAAATCTTAAATATATCTCGTTTCCTTCGTTCACGTTATCTTCTTTGTTAGCGAAGCCCTGAACATGAAATCGTCATGACGGAAGTACAAATTCTAGTAATCACTCTACTTGATTGACGGTGGAATTTTTATACTTGCAACTTAATCAATAAAAGACCTACGCAGCCTGTAAGCTGGATAATTCGCACACACGATTACAATACAATCCTTATTACACTCACAAAGTAAACAGACATTAAATGAAGTGCAAGGTTACTAGGAATTCTTGAACAGATGCTCTGAGGCCGCAGTGCACAAGTCAAGTAATGAATCAGCAACTTACGTTTTTAGCAGTTTCAAAGTCCAAACGACATGAAGGTTCGACGTCCAAGGTAAGGTGCCCCAAAGCGACTTTGGCCAATGACTTCACAACTTTCTGTTGGGACCTTACCGGCCCGAGATTCCTTCCTCTTCGTCCGCGAGAGAGTATAACGTCACCGTGCAAAGCACTCTGAGTATTGAATAACAAGCTGAGTCTAAGTGAAGTTCAACTTCCACCCAGACCATACTAAATAATTTATTCTGATATATTAAACAAAGTCAAAAAACGTAGTGCAGAACCAGATGCCATTAACTGCGGTTATTGCAGACGAATTAAGAGATCTCATTAGGTTTTAGCTGTCTGCTAAATACGCTAATTTCATGGATACATATATGACATTTACAGACAGAAACATGTGAAATAAATACGCACTATTCAGATATCGATTAAAAATTAAGTTTAATGATGTATTTACAGCTGTTCGAAACTGTGTGTCTCTAAGACGACAATATTCGGTCTTGTTAATTGTCGTGTTGACTGCATGTGGATGGCTGATACGGGACGCAGCTTAAGTGCAAAACGTTTCTCCTTAGTAACTTGATTATAATTTTTTGGCATCTTACAATCTATGGTGGTTTCTATTGTAGCCCCTCAAGAGAAGATTTGCCAGCGAAAACAATTTTATCGAGAAGATAGCGATCGCGTGCCGTTTTTTTTATGTATTCCGTATAGTCCTTGGCACTATAACAGCGTGGCAGTGTAAAATTTGCCTTTCGTGAATATCACAGCACATAATGTATTATTAAGCTAGACAGAAGGGTGCATATTCGTCCTTCTATATGAATCGTGAAAATACTTACGGAAAAATGAGTTCTTGAAATGTGTAAATCGCCTTGTGTTCTACTTTCTTTAATTTCAAGACAATTGAATGTATGACACACACAAAGCATAGAATATACCCGGAAGAAACGTATGACTACATACTGTTTTCTTATTACTTGTACATATTACGCTTCATAACGCTACCATAGTTTCGAACAGAAACTTATTCACGAAAGCAGAAACAGCCTTCTAGAAAAATCTGAAGACGGGTTCTCCAAAAGCGTGCTCGTTGCTTTCAGAACTAATTTACGTAATAGCCCTCAAACAAGACTCATGGTTATGTATCTCTGTTGATTGCTGGAAGAGTTCTGTTACCGAGATTCATAAGCTAGGGAAGCATCCGCTAACACGTTAACACGAGAAGCTGAGATATTCGATTGACCCTGTCTGTGCAGCTAGCAGCTACATGTAGTGATGCGACATTTGTTATGGTTTCTTCAGTCGGCACAAGATTTTACAATAGCTCTCGCAATAACATCGGTGAGAAGAAGAGTACACATTTACGTAGAAACTCAGGAAATAAAAGACGATATCAAAAGTCGCGTGGCATCGAGGACAGACTGCAGACAATCATCCACAGACAAACAAATTAATACAGGTGCTCTCCAGGTATGTGTGATCGGACCATCACTGTTCAGTCACACCTGGAAACAGTAATGTCATACGAGTGATATCTGTGTGTAACGATGTGTGAAGATTAGAAATGGATACATAACCTACCGAAAATGCTTACTGTCTGTGAAGAACATTCCTCACAAAACGTTGATTCCTACAGAAGTACGTAAGGCACTAGTCAGTCCGGACTAAAAGCGGACGTAGAGCGTACACATCGAAGGTGAGCATCAGTCCTTCAAATGGTTTAAATGGCTCTGAGCACTATGGAACTTAACTTCTGAGGTTATCAGTCCCCTAGAACTTCGAACTACTTAAATCTAACTAAGCTAAGGACATCACACAGATCCACGCCCGAGGTAGGATTCCAACCTGTGACCGTAGCGGTCGCGCGGCTCCAGACTGTAGCGCCTAGAACCGCTCGGCCACACCGGCAGGCGCATGAGTCCTCATAGGCCTACTTGCGTCATCGTAGTTTATGATGAAAGACCTAGTAGACTCAAACCGTGGAATATTTTGTGGAATGCTATTTACAAAATTCCAAGAATCTACGTGTAATTTTCAGCCCCAAACGCATAGTTCCCATAGCGACCGTAAACATAAGATTATACTGTTAAGACTACCCGGGATATATCATTCATGATTAGCTATTTTCATGTATGTTAATATTGCCTCGGGAAACGTTAAATTGATCTTTAAAAAAGTCTCGGGCGGGTTTATGGTGTTCGCGGGAGCATGATCAAACTTCGCGACCAGTACGTTAATGTAAGAATTCCAGCTTGCTCTCACGTAGGACTTATTGTATTATATTGCCAGACATAAGTGTTTTCTTATTTTACGTAGAAAAGAAAGTAGAGTGGCATCCATTTTTCTTCGAATAAAGACTTGAAACCTTACTGTACTGAACGTAGAAAGAATCTCGAAAGCGACAGTGAATTTCATTGTTAAAAAATAGTAATATTTGAAGCCGACACCTACCGAGAACAATTACAATGTGGACAAAGAGATAGCTTTAGAAAGCATGAGGTACACACACCCCTCCTGGAACAATAACGAAACATCACTTGCAGACTCTTGCATTTATCCAGCGTAGCCCTACACATAAAACATCACGTAAGGAACACCTTGCGCTGCTAGCATATTTAGATATCGTATTGCAGCAGGAAGTTGCAAATAATAGAAATCTGATGAAAATCCCTATTTTTATAAAAGTTGTTAAAATTTGAAATCGCTTTCAGTTTCAAATATTGTGAAGAATTGACTTTGTATAAACTCATCCGGTAATTTTTCTGGTTTATAACTTTGCAACTTTTGAATGACATCAAATGCTTTATTTCTGAGCGATAAAAGGCATTTCCTTCACCTTCATTCCTTCTCATTTTTGACGCTATAACTGCGTAACTCATTGTTTGTGCGGAAGTTCTTCACACGAAATGATGAAACAAACAAGTCTCTCTCGAGATCGGTTAGTCGAGAGAGTGACATCACCCTCTTCACAGAAAAGTGTCGGCAGGCTAAGTGAATCAGTAAAACATTCGTATCGCTCTCTGGGAAGGCTGTGCTGTTATTTCGTTTACAGGGCGACGTATTTCCGGACGGTTAAGTGAGAGTCTTCGCTGTGAGAACAAGCTACTGACCGTGACCACTCAAATCCTTCACGAATGATGTCAAGGACACTTCCAGTCAGTTGCGAGTAGACCGAGCAGTGCTTCTTAGTTCTCAGCAGACATTCTGGGAAAGAATATTACTGTGATATTCTCTCGTTGCATCATTTATTGCCCTGTAGGTGTCAATGACTCATTAAACAACCTTGCACATCATATTCTTTGCATTTTCGTTTTCTACCAACACAGCAGTTCCAGCACTGCTTCGCACAAAGTGAAATTGCTCATTGCCAGTAACCAATCTCCACTCGCAAGTTGAATAACTTGAACTCTAAATGATATACGTTTAACATCCAGGGTGAACGTTAATAAAAACTAAAAAGTGAAGGGACGGATTTCTGACTCAAAATAGAGGGATAAAGGTCTTTGAACATGCGTTTGGAAATGCATCGTTGCCTAGGTAGATGGCGCTGACGAATGAATGTTCCTCTGACAACGTGCCTTGTGTTCTTTCTGTATTCCAGGCTGTTTGATTAATGCAGCGTATTGTAAGGAGCAGAATGGTTCGGTATCTATGTCGGGAACGAGTCAAGAAAATGTTCAAATGTGTGTGAAATCTTATGAGACTTAACTGCTAAGGTCATCAGTTCCTAAGCTTGCACACTACTTAACCTAAATTAACCTAAGGACAAACACACACACACATGCCCGAGGGAGGACTCGAACCTCCGCCGGGACCAGCCGCACAGTCCATGACTGCAGCGCCTGAGACCGCTCGGCTAATCCCGCGTGGCGGGAACGAGTCGAGATGGTGTTTTTGTACAGGCAAGCAGATGGAAAAAGTCGAGAAGCAGCACGGCTATACCAAAACAAGTACCCTTAAAGACACGTTTCAAGCCATTTCTGTGTGTTTGTGTGATCATAGGTTTTCTCAGACAGACGAACGTGCAGGGTGGTGGCGTACTGTGCGTACACCAGATCTGGATTACCAGTTTCTACAGGATATTGAGACGTACCCTATTATAAGCTCCAGGCAAGTGGCCCGCCAACATGTTGTAAGCCAGAGTACGATTATGTGTATTCTGCAAGACAACCGCTAGTATCCCTATCACCTGCAACGAGTACAGCGATTATCAGTGGCGGATTCCCTTCTATAGGAAAGATTTTGTCGTTGGTTTTTGGACCAGGCCATGACAATTATCGAATTTCTGTCATCAGTCCCCTTTACCGAAAGCAACCTTGATCAGCACTGGCATCATCTGTCTGCATAATCGTCGTCTATGGGCTACAGACACGGCACGTGCTCAGAGGAACTTTCATTCGTCAGCGCCATCTGCAGTGGCAACGATGTATTTTCAGACACATTTTTCCTCCATTTCTATTCAGGAATCCGTCCCTGCTGTTTGTCGGTTTTATTAACTTTCATCTAGTATAAGAAGTGACACTTAGTAACTTACATCTGGCATCTAAAGCTTAGACACCAGTGATCACTCCCAGAAACGAACGAATCAGAAAAAAATTTGGTAATAAATTCTACAAAAGAAACATTAAGCTACAAACTATGACATACAGGGTGAATTTGCTAAATGGCAAAAACTGCAGGATCCCTGGGAGGATAAAGAGCACAGAAGGTCATCTGGACATATGGCCAGAAAACCGTTCAAGGGCGGTACCCCACTTAGAGACGGAGATGAAAAATATTTGACTGAGATTCCGGTTTCAACACTGGTCCACCCGCATGGGATAAACCCGAAGACCGAGTGGAACAGTCTCCATGATAACTGACATTACCCGTATCACTTAGAATGGATGCTGGCCTTATTATATACAGATTTGCCTCAGTGCCGACGGTTTCGTCCCTGGTTCATCGCACTGTCCACCATGGTTCTGTGATTTCTGTCATCCATCCCGCTTACAGATGGGTCTGCCTTTGCGAGGGGCAGTAACGTCAGCCTTCACAACACCCAACTGTGGGCTACGAAGAATCCTCTTTGTCTACTATATGACAGTATTGCAGCTCACTGCCCTCTTTAGTGGAGCTAAAACGCTATTAAAACATTCCTACTTAACTGGTGCGTAAGCATGTATGCTTCCAAACACTGAAACCTCCACTGTCAAACATCTTTTACCTCCACCTTCAAGTGGGTGTACCTCCATCTTAACGCATGTGTCCGTATGATCTATTTTGCTCCTAGTCCTCTCGCCTTCAGTTTGTCTCCATTAAGTAAATTCATCCTGTATAATGTCCAAAAATAACTAAAATAATCGCATTTTAGCAAAACTATTTTATGAATAATTTTTGATGCACAAAAAACGTTAAAAAAGTTGTCACTGTTGCAGGAAACGATATGTAGAATAATCACGTTGATTTCAAACGATTAAGGCAGGCAGCCGCACGCACAGTAAAATGGTATTTAGGTGTTTATTTCAAGATCTATTATAACACTTCTCCGTAGCTGAGATCGCTAATGCAGAAATGTGCAATGACGCTCGAATCAGAGGTTGCCAATTCGAATGCTGCTGTTGTATAGTGTATGGCTTTTTTGTGTTCTTATGTATGAAGTAAAGAGAAATACTGAAACCCGGAAGCGCGTCGACTGTCATTTAGGGGCATTTTTCCAGAGTAAACACTTAAAATTGAGTTCTCCACTCTCCGGCACCAGCTGAGTAAAAGAACTACAATAATTTGCTACGGCTGTAGTAGTTGTGTCGTTTATTGTCAATTAACTGAAATGACATCAGTTTTGAATTCCAAGCGACTAAAGAAACATAGATTATTCATTTGTCACATTGTACACAAGACGTTTCTTAATCCACTTGCGCAGTAGTGGCATTACAATTTAAACTAACAGTTATTTTCCTTCATTTTAAATCAAACTTTTAATGAATTTAGTTCGTAAGTACTTTTTTCAATTATAAGGCCTATTGTCATTTTAAGTTGGTGTGTTACAAGGAGATAACCATTTTAGTGGGTCAAGTGGAAAATGTCAGGCATTTACTAAATGACCTGTTTTCATTAACCAAGATGATAGGGCAGGAGGAGGAAACAAACAGCCAACACGGCGAGTATAGCGTCCTGGAACATTTTTCTGAAAGTCCTCGGCGGAGAGATACAATTGAAAAGGAAGTTACTACATATTATCTCCGCCAGAAGACCTCCTGGGAATGACTAAGCTGTCTGCGTGTCGAAATAGTGCCATCTGTTAACCATGATCGACACGGAAGAAAATATTGCTTGGGCTGCAAAAGATCGCTTCTACAAACTGAAGCTTTTGAACTCGCTATTCAGTGTTCAAAAATATAAGACAGGAAAGAATGTAAAGGTGAGAAAGGACCAATTAGTCTACACTGCCTGACAAAAAAGAAGTCAAGCAGCCAGACGGGAAGGAAGAAACAAAAGTTCACGGATTGAGACGGTATATGACGCCATCCAAAATCACGTGAAATTTATTAAGAACTTGGCAGTCTGAGCGCACTTACTAGTATGACGTTGCATCCGCACTGGCCTGGATGCATGTACTAAATCGGTTGGGTAAGGAGCCATAAAGCCGTTGTACCCTCTCGTGAGGCAAGTTGGCCTACAGCTGTTGTAATTAGTCCTTGATATCCCGAATACCGGCACTGGGATGGAGTTGACGTCCAAGCTGGTTCCACACACGTCCTGTTGGTGACAGATCTAGGACTTGTTGGCCATGGGAGTATCTGATCATCACGAAGACAATCCATAGAGATATCTGCCACGTGTGGATGGGCATTGTCTCGTTGATAAATGTCATCACTATACATTAGTATGAGAGCTAATACATGAGTAGGCAGTATGTCCTTGACGTATATTTGTGACATCAGAGCACCCTCAGTCACTACCAACCGTGATAAGTCATTCCCGAGGGCTCCCTACACCATAACGCCAAGAGTGAGACCGCAGTGTCTCTGCACAACACTGAAGGTATGGTACCTCTTATCAGGTCGCCACCATACCCGCCGAATAAGGTCAGTCGGGATAGCGTTGAAACGTGATTCATTGCTCAGCACAATGCGATGCCATTCATCAGCAGTCCATGCTTCCCTATCACAGCACCACTCCTAACGAAGCCACACCATACCGCCAATAGTAATATCGCTGTGTCCTTCTAAACTGTGGAGGAACGGTGTCCCCTAGGTCGCCGCCATACTCGCCAAACATGGTTCTTCGGAGTAGCGCAGAACCGCAATTCATCTCTGAACACAATGTGACGCCATTCATCAGCAGTCCATGCTTATCGATCACGGCACGACTCCAACCGCAGTCGTTCGTGTTGTGATATTGACGGCAGATGACGCTCGAGACAGTAATTCATTTGTTCGATAGCCTCTGGCCAACTGTGAAGGATGACACAGAATGTTTCATTGAGTCCATTACTTGTTCTCGGATGGCAGGAGCAGATGTGAAGAGGTTAATATGTGCTTGGTGTTCAATATGGTGTTCCTCACACGTGGTGGTCAGATGTGGTCGGCCGGAACCTTGACGACGAGAATGGTTCGAATGGATGAGATGACTGGGACTTAACATCTGAGGTCATCAGTCCCCTAGAACTTAGAAATACTTAAACCTAACTAACCTAAGGACATCACACACAGCCATGCCCGAGGCAGGACTCGAACGGTCGCGCGGTTCCAGACTGATGCGCCTAGAATCGCTCGGCCACACCGGCCGGCAGAAAATGCTTGCCCTCATGTTTCAATGCAGTCCAACATCGGACCACAGCCACATCCGAAACTTCCACAAATCTGGATATTGCACGATTCGACCAGGTGGCCAAATGGAGCCACTTTGAAATTACCTCACTTGCTGATAGCGCTGTCTGATACGAGTACGTGGCATCACCGTGACCTTCACAGTCATCATTGAACATCTGACGCTGTTCAAGCCCCTTGTATACCTTACTAGGTTGGTAATAATATTACGTTCTAAAATACTAATGCACATTCTACCTGTCATCGAGAATTTCAGCTCTAATCATTTACGAGGTGTGTAGCTGTACGAAGTTACATTGACATCCGACCGTGAGTTCCCGGTGCCGTATTCTTTTGTCAGGCACTGTATGTAGCTCCTAGCCGGCCGCGGTGGTCTCGCGGTTAAGGCGGTCAGTCCGGAACCGAGCGACTGCTAGGGTCGCAGGTTCGAATCCTGCCTCGGGCATGGATGTGTGTGATGTCCTTAGGTTAGATAGGTTTAAGTAGTTCTAAGTTCGAGGGGACTGATGACCACAGATGTTAAGTCCCATAGTGCTCAGAGCCATTTTGTAGCTCCTAAGTGTGACAAACAAAGGGGAAAACGAACCTGAGTGTCGATAGAATGAATTGCCCTTGTCACTTTTCCATCATCGTCGTCCCAGGCTTTTTACATAGAGATGGGGCGAGGACATCACTGGAGCTGGTCGCAGTTACCGAGTTTATTACTAATGGGGCCCACCTAACTCTTTTTTCGCTCGTTTTCCTTAATTTATGATTGTCGAGGATAGCTCAGGTTTATATGTGTGAGTGAGTGCACTCTATCCAAGACTGCATTACTTACGTCATCTATTTTCTGATAAGATTAATAATTCCACTGCGGCAGAAGCTAAATAAGTGGATGTCTCCTTTTCATAAGCACGACGGAGTGAGCTCTCATTTCGGTAACCTTTTATCCGCAACTGAAAGCCCTAAAGTCAGTGATCGTCTCCGCTATGGTACCATACTATTACACCAAAGTACCTTGTTATAACATGACTTTTATGATACATTTCATGGTCATACAATGACTGTTCATGTAGTATATCAACTGCTTAAATACTTTTACTATTGAACTTTCTTCTCTTGGCTAGTCTAAGTGTTAGGAGAAGCGACCGCCACTACCTTCTCCCACCGGTATTTCGTGAACTGAAAGCACTGTCAGTTTGTACTACAGCATATACTGCAGTTATTTTAGCAACTGATTGTCACAGTGTGAGTCGTTCAGGTTCCAAAGACTCGCCAGAGCTCGGTAAGGGATGGAGTACGTTGCAGTTAATGGTTAGGCCTTGGGGCACTGCGATCAACTCCAATGAACGCTTGACTTGTAGAAGTTGGCGAAACTCCACTGAATGTTCGATGTCAGTATATGGCGAGAAAATTTATTTGCTACAAGAACGAGCAGCCTAATTATAGTAGATCAATAATCATCCTGCCATAGTTGACAGATAGTCTTCCGCTGTCGGGCATATGGGCAATAGGTAATGTGTGTACCTGGAGGCCGTCAGGTCGTGGGATCGAATCTCAGTCACACACCGGAATTTACTCTGGCCCTCATGTGTCAATAAGTTGAAGAAATGTGAGAAACGACACGTGGCTCGGGTTCCACAATACTGTAGGTCTTGTTCCGCCAGTAGAATAAGTACACGGGTAGTTTAAGAGGGCGCAAGTCACCGAAGTGGCGTCCAATTGAAAGAACTGGCAAACAGGCGGCTGAATATCCCTTTTGAAGGATTCCCAGCCACTCGTGCCTAATGAATTTACTTTAGTCTTCTTCTTATAAGATCCACATGGACATGAGAACCTTTGCACTCTTCTAGTGCCAACATTAGACTCATTGTGCGCCGCGGGTAATGGACGCACGGTTTGAGGCGTCATGTCACGGACTGCGTGGCACCTCCGGCCGGAGGTTTGATTCCTCCCTCGGGCACGAGTGTGTCTGTTGTTCTTAACCATAAGTTAGTTTAAATAGTGTGTAAGTCTAGGGACCGATGACCTCTGATTCCTCCCTCGGGCACGAGTGTGTCTGTTGTTCTTAACCATAAGTTAGTTTAAATAGTGTGTAAGTCTAGGGACCGATGACCTCTGATTCCTCCCTCGGGCACGAGTGTGTCTGTTGTTCTTAACCATAAGTTAGTTTAAATGGTGTGTAAGTCTAGGGACCGATGACCTCTGATTCCTCCCTCGGGCACGAGTGTGTCTGTTGTTCTTAACCATAAGTTAGTTTAAATAGTGTGTAAGTCTAGGGACCGATGACCTCAGCAATTTGGTCCCTTAGGAACGCACACGCATTTTTTGAACTCATTGTGCATCATCGACCTTTGGATTCAGTCAGTCACATAGTCCTATTTGGAATGCCATTCAGATACCAACTGGAAAACACTGATGTTCACTATTCCTTTTTTATGAAAAATGGCTTCAGCGTAATTAATGAAAATTTCTGAGCTTACATTAATCTTTAGTGATCGCACCTTGTTCATATAAAGGGTGTAAATTTTAAGTTGACAAACCAGAATAACTCGAAAAATAAGCTTCACACGAAAAAATGTGTAGAATCCAAAGTTGATTACTTTCGAGGGGGACATCTGTGGGACTCCCTGGGAATGTGGTCGGAGGCAACTTTAAAATTTCAAATGGGAACTCCCATTTTTATTGCAAAATCAGATTCTACATAATAAACTACGTACATTTTGTCTTAAACATTTGTTTTGATTCTTGGTAGTTGGCGCTGTAATTCAAGAAAATCCATATTCTCATTTTTGCGTGGAAAGTGGTTGCGGATAAATAAAAAATACTTATTTATTTCGGAAATTTTGTTTCGCTGTAACTAAAACTCTCCCTCTCTCCCCATACGGTGGGGTTTGAGAGAGAGAAATTAGAGTTTTACAAATGTTGACCCAAATATTAATTATTTCCGCAGATTCGGATAAGTTTTGTTTGTTTCGTAGTCACGAGGCCACACAACTTCTAAGTGTCAAACAAATCATCTGACTAGCTAACTAACACCTAAACGAGTGAACTCATTAACTGAAAAACTAACAGACTCACGAACTTTCAACATTTGCGTCAGTGCAATTATAGGACTATTTGGAGTTTCTTTCCCGCGTCAGGTGGTTTCCCCATTTCTTCCAAAACAATCTCTGTAACGTCATTTACTTATGGCGGACAGAATCCAGAACCTGAAGTCTGCACTATAGTTGACGGCAAATTTACATCTGTAACAATAGTGTTGACTGACTGAAAAAGTTTTGTTTATTCAACATTTCTTCATTAAGGATACTTATAGAAATCTTGTACAAATAGTCAACTTCTTAGCAATAAGGGCGTCACCTTAAAATGGGCTCTCCTATGCCATGTAGTTTCTTCAGTGTTGCTTTCTTAAAAACCACTTCTCATCCAAATATCTTGAGCTCAAAATTTCTGTGCTTTCGGCTACGCCTGTGTGTTTTCCAAATGGATATCGCTTACATTTGTAATTGATCATATTTAAAATCAGGTCGTTTATAAACTCTGTAAACCTACCAGTTGTATAGCTGTTGGACTTACATTTGTGTCATCAAGTATGCAGGTCAGACCCATATCCATGACATCACAAGCCACTCCTCTTATCGACGACAACATCTCACCAAATTTAGATTTAGTCACAATCCAAGAAACAACATCCCTTTTCTTGGAGGGTAGAGACCATTAAAACCTAACAGCCAGTCACATCCCAGCATTTTACTGGCAACTAAAACAGAACAGCCAATCAAAATGCAAACCCTGGCTGCCACTTGGCCATGTTGAAAAGTATCCAAATGATCTGAATTCTTTTATTTACGAAAAATATGTAAAGTATTGACAAAACTGATGTAACTTGCACCAGTGATCTAATTTACAAGTTAAGCAGCACTTGCCAATAAGGTTAGTTTAATCTATGTACTACACTTGGTGTAAGGCGCAATGAAAGACCCAAAATAAATATTTCAACATCCAAATTGTCAGTATTATTTACGAAAAATATGTTTGCATGAACAAATATCCACACACACACACACTCTCTCTCTCACACACACACACACACACGAATTTTGTCCCATGTTTACAAGTATTCAGGAGAGTTATATTAGTAATCAAAATACGTAAGCTTCGTCGAAATTGCGTGAATTAGCACCCTGTTTAAATGTATTTGAACGACCTAAATTTTGCTCTGTATCGAAAGTATTCAATTATTTATCAAAAATTCCTAAAGATACTAACAATATTGGTGTAATCTGGCATTAGGGATCTAACTTACAGATTAATCAGCATTTTTCAACAAGCATATTTTGATTAATTCACTACACTTAGCTTACTGCACAATGGACCAAGAAATTAAATATATCCAAAACTCAATTTTTATGTATTATTTATCGGAAAGTTGCATAATCACACACACACTCACACACGCACACACACACACACACACACACACACACACACACACACACACACTGTTAAGTGAAGTGTCACCATGTAATACCTGATGCCTAAAACTTTATGTTAAGCCTACTTGAGGTTATGTTAGTAGTGGTCCATGGATAGCACTTTCATAGTCTGCCGTTTTAGGAAATTTTTCAGTACTGGTTGACTCACCATGTACCGTTTTAGGGGAGAAGAAGATAATGGGTTACGTGCTTCAATAGAAAAGTATGCTTGATATTACTGACAGGCTAATACAGGTTTTATAAATTACTGTCTGCGGTTATGTTCGAGTGGCGTTCTTTACACTGACGTCATATTTTCCGACATCTCAGCGCAACAAACCACATTAAATTAATGCATTTTCACAGTGCGTCTAATGTATCACTTAAGCTACCCTCATGCTCATAAATTAAGGATAACTGCAGATTGTGGTGCCACACAACGTGGCACTACACAAAACTGGCACTAATAGCATAGACACATAGGGAACACACACGACACGGATCTGTAAGTCCACGGTATTGGTGTAAATTGAGAAAACCGTCCCGAAACACATGTGCAACAAAACGCCACTCTTTCCTGCGCATGTACGCCAACATCAATATGGGATATGATCACCATGCACACGTACACAGGTCGCACAACGAGTTGGCATACTCTGGATCAGGTAGTTGAGCAGCTGCTGGGGTATAGCCTGCCATTCTTGCATGAGTGCCTGTCGGAGCTCCTGAAGTGTCATAGGGGTGTGAAGACGTGCAGCGATACGTCGACCGAGAGCATTCCAGACGTACTCGATATGTTTTAGGTCTGGAGAACAGCAGGCCACTCCATTCGCCTGATATCTTCTGTTGCTAGGTACTCCTCCACCATGGCAGCTTGGTGGGCCCGTGCGTTATCATCCATCAGGAAGAAGGTGGGGCCCCTTGCACCCCTGAAAAGGCGGACTTCCCGATACACACGACTTGTTACAGTTCCTCTGTCAAAGACATGCACGGGTGTACGTGCACCAATCATAATCGAACTCCACACCGTCAAACCACGATCTCCATACAGGTCCCTTTCAAGGACATTAAGGAGTTGGTATCTGGTTTCTGGTTCACGCCAGATGAAGACTCGGCGACAATCACTGTTCAGACTATACCTGGACTCGTCCGTGAACATAACCTGGGGCCACTGTTCCAATTACCATGTACTGTGTCCTTGACACCAGGCTTTACGGGCTCTTCTGTGACCAGGGGTCAGTGATATGAACATTGCAGGTCTCCGGGCGAATAAACCATGTCTGTGTGTCTGGAGACAACTGTTCCAGTGGCTGCGGTAAGGTCCCGAGCAAGGCTGCCTGCAATACTCCGTGGCCGTCTGCGGACACTGATGGTGAGATATCTGTCTTCTTGTGGTGTTGTGCACTGTGGACGTCCCGTATTGTAGCGCTTGGACATGTTTCCTGTCTGCTGGAATCGTTCCATAACCTTGAGATCACACTTCGTGGTACACGGAGGGCCCGTGCTACGACCTGCTGTGTTTGACCAGGCTCCAGTCGCCTTAGCATTCTACCCCTCATAGCGTTATCAATATGTGTTTTATGAGCCATCGTCAACACACAGTCACCATTACCACGTCTGAAAACGTCTTCACACTTACTCGGTGCACCGTACTCTGACATGCACCAACACAGCTCTGCGTATGTGGACTGCTGCCAGTGTCACCGTGCGACGACCGCAGGTCAAATGCACCGCATGATCATACCCCGAGGTGATTTAAACTCTCTAACCGCCCTTCAGAGAGTTGTTTCAACATGTATCAGCATTATCCGTAATTTATGAGCATGAGTGTACGTATTTTCGTAATACGCGACGATAACTTTATAATGTTAGAAATACGAAATGTTAACACAACCCACACCGTCAAAGACAACGATAAAACAAACTTCCGCATAGAGAACAAAGTTTCATATCTGTAAGATACGATGTTTGCTATGAAATGACATTGTTTGTTAATATATGTAAGGATTCTGAGTAAGAAACACATCTGGCACTGCAATCCTAACTGTTCCATAAGAGTAAAAAAGAAAAAAAATGTACACGTGGCTTACATATAGACACTACTGATGTAGTAGCTTACAGGTCAAGCAACATTCGTCGTTGAGCTTAATTTGGAGACCAAGATTGTCGGCCGGCCGAAATTGGCCGAGCGGTTCTGGGCGCTACAGTCTGGATCCGAGCGACCGCTACGGTCGCAGTTTCGAATCCTGCCTCGGGCATGGATGTGTGTGATGTCCTTATGTTAGTTAGGTTTAATTAGTTCTACGTTCTAGGCGATTGATGACCTCAGAAGTTAAGTCGCATAGTGCTCAGAGCCATTTGAACCATTTTTTGAACCAAGATTGTCTCTATTATTTACCAAAATACGAAAAACTTTGTTCTATAACATTATAAAAGACTACTGTCACTACTGCTGATCTAACTTATATTTTAAAGTGCACTTATCGACGTTAACAGTCTGATTTTTTACGGCTGTATACAATGTTACTTCCAACTCTATGCTGTTTGAATTACTCGTCAGAACCTAATCTTCGTTAGTCTAAAACTTAAATCAAAGTCAGCCGAACATTATAGTGACCCTAATGCGCGGGTAAATGCTTTATCTTCCAGTACAAGTCATTTGTCTTCTTTTGATGATAATGGTAACTTACACTATCACACAGGTGAAGACTACATGATACTTCACAAAATACATTACCATTTTACAGCAAAACTGTAACAAAGTTAAAGCTGTGTGCCTGAACAGAACTAGTACCTCACATCGTTGGTTTCAGGGCATGTGATCTACGATGCGAACTACTCAAGTACAACTCACGAATCACTCTCACAGCTTTACGTCTGACAATATCTCATCTCCTACATTCCGAAATTCACGGAAGCTCACCTGAATAACTTGTAGGACTACCAAACCTGGATGAAAGGAAGTTGTGGTCAGCTGACTTAGCAGCAGCATGGGGATCGTTCCCAGAATGAACTTCCACTCTGCATCTGAATGTAGGCTTATTTGAAACTTCGTGATAAATTAAAATTGTGTGATAGACCAGGGCTCGAATCTCGGACCATTGCATGTCGTGGACAAGTGCTTTACTGACTGAATTATCCAAGCACGATTCACGACATGCCCTCACAACATAACACCCACCAGTAGCTGATCTCTCACCTTCCAATCTTCACAGTAGGTCACCTACACATCTTTTGGGACTAGCACTCCTGGCAGACAGGATATTGTGGAGACTGCAGACTGGAGAACTGTTTCTAGAATAGAGTTGGTGGAAGTGAAGCTGTGGCAGTGGGACGTGAGTTGTGCTTCGCTACTCCAGTCAGCAGAGCCCTTTCCCGTCGTCCCGTCGTCACAAGTTCGCGTCCCTGTATGGTACACAGATTTAATCTGGGAGGAAGTTTCAGATCAGTAAACACTCCACTGTAGAATGAAAATTAATTCTGATTCTGATACGATTCTGATTTTGATAATGAAATTCCTCGGGCTGTGGCTAAACCATGTCTCAACAATATCCTACCTTCCAGGTGTGCTTTCCGTCAAGGTATTCGGGAGAAAATCTGGGAATTTTGGAAGGTTAGGGAATGAGGTACCTGGTGAAAATAAAAATGGGAGAGATAGTTGTAAGTTTGCATAGTAGAGCGCCTACCAGCAAATGGGAAAGGTCTGAGTTTTGGTCTGTCACACAGTTTTAATGTGCCAGTAAGTTTCAAATCAACACGCACCTCGGTACTCATTGTTAATTCATTATGGAAAATTGCAACAAATTGCTCCATACATTGTTATGTTACAGCCAAATGGTAATAAAATGCCCCATCCATGTGAGAAATTACGCCATACGTCGTCATGTTACGGCAAAATTGTAATAAATTACCCTACACATCACCATTGTTACAGGAAATTGAAAGAATTGCTCCATGCATCATGAACATTTCTTGGGTACTGCTGTGGCAAGATAGTCATTTGACAGTGCGACTTCCATTATCCCTCAACCGTGGTGACTGTCATTACCCTGAATATGATTAAGAACAATAATGCAATGATAGTGAGTGTCAGCTACTGAATCTCAAATACACTCCTGGAAATGGAAAAAAGAACACATTGACACCGGTGTGTCAGACCCACCATACTTGCTCCGGACACTGCGAGAGGGCTGTACAAGCAATGATCACACGCACGGCACAGCGGACACACCAGGAACCGCGGTGTTGGCCGTCGAATGGCGCTAGCTGCGCAGCATTTGTGCACCGCCACCGTCAGTGTCAGCCAGTTTGCCGTGGCATACGGAGCTTCATCGCAGTCTTTAACACTGGTAGCATGCCGCGACAGCGTGGACGTGAACCGTATGTGCAGTTGACGGACTTTGAGCGAGGGCATATAGTGGGCATGCGGGAGGCCGGGTGGACGTACCGCCGAATTGCTCAACACGTGGGGCGTGAGGTCTCCACAGTACGTCGATGTTGTCGCCAGTGGTCGGCGGAAGGTGCACGTGCCCGTCGACCTGGGACCGGACCGCAGCGACGCACGGATGCACGCCAAGACCGTAGGTTCCTACGCAGTGCCATAGGGGACCGCACCGCCACTTCCCAGCAAATTAGGGACACTGTTGCTCCTGGGGTATCGGCGAGGACCATTCGCAACCGTCTCCATGAAGCTGGGCTACGGTCCTGCACACCGTTAGGCCGTCTTTCGCTCACGCCCCAACATCGTGCAGCCCGCCTCCAGTGGTGTCGCGACAGGCGTGAATGGAGGGACGAATGGAGACGTGTCGTCTTCAGCGATGAGAGTCGCTTCTGCCTTGGTGCCAATGATGGTCGTATGCGTGTTTGACGCCGTGCAGGTGAGCGCCACAATCAGGACTGCATACGACCGAGGCACACAGGGCCAACACCCGGCATCATGGTGTGGGGAGCGATCTCCCTCACTGGCCGTACACCTCTGGTAATCGTCGAGGGGACACTGAATAGTGCACGGTACATCCAAACCGTCATCGAACCCATCGTTCTACCATTCCTAGACCGGCAAGGGAACTTGCTGTTCCAACAGGGCAATGCACGTCCGCATGTATGCCGTGCCACCCAACGTGCTCTAGAAGGTGTAAGTCCACTACCCTGGCCAGCAAGATCTCCGGATCTGTCCCCCATTGAGCATGTTTGGGACTGGATGAAGCGTCGTCTCACGCGGTTTGCACGTCCAGCACGAACGCTGGTCCAACTGAGGCGCCAGGTGGAAATGGCATGGCAAGCCGTTCCACAGGACTACATCCAGCATCTCTACGATCGTCTCCATGGGAGAATAGCAGCCTGCATTGCTGCGAAAGGTGGATATACACTGTACTAGTGCCGACATTGTGCATGCTCTGTTGCCTGTGTCTATGTGCCTGTGGTTCTGTCAGTGTGATCATGTGATGTATCTGACCCCAGGAATGTGTCAATAAAGTTTCCCCTTCCTGGGACAATGAATTCACGGTGTTCTTATTTCAATTTCCAGGAGTGTAGTATTCCAGTAGCAGGGGCTGACTGTGTATCTGTCATAACCTGACTGTGTGTGTCAGCTACTGGATCTCAAATAGTACTCCAAGCATTAAACAAAACTGTAACAAATTGCCTTCTAGGTTGCCAACTAAGCAACTTTAGGCTAGTTCTGACAAGTCATGTTGCTGACTAAGCAAGCTGACATTTGTTCCAACGAGATGTAAGTTGTTCCAACAAGCAAAAGCAATTTGTCAGCAAACTGAGGGAAGCAGCCCTCTCTCACCTGCCCCACTCCCTCCTCAGAGCATGTGTATGACATAAGGGAGCTGTGGTAAGACGTTTAGATATACTCAGTCAGCAACTTAAATCTGCGGACTCAGCATTTTACTTGTTGCGACAAGTCTTGATTTGCTGGCATCAACATTTACAACTTGCGGATTAAATGTTTTAACTTATTGGAACAAGTCTCAGCCTGCTTAATCAGAAATTTATGGTGGAAATGGTATAATCTTGTGTCACTATACTGATGTATGGGACAGTTTGTTAGACTTGTGTTTGAAACCTGGGATACTATTTGAGATTCAGTGGCTCACAGCCACTGCCAGATCATAGCACTTACCCTATTAGCATCTGGTGAGAGAACACAGTTTTCCGACTCAGTAGCTGCCACCCATTTATAGATTATGACACATGCATACTGACAGCTTCTGGCATTAGAATACTATTTGAGATTCAGTAGCTGGCACCTACTGTCAGCACATCATTTTTTCTTAATTTTTGAATAAATGTATATATTTTGAGTAACAGTACTCACAACAATTGAGAGGTAGTGGCAGTCACCATCTCAACTAACTATTAATAATCCATCCACTAGTACTCTGGGTAATGGTAGTTAGCCTGTCAACTGATTATCATTACTCCAATATTACTGTGGACAATTATTTTCAGTCCAGATTCTATTGTGGGACAATGGCGGTCATTCTGCCAACTGACTATCATTGCTCCAATGGTATCCAGAGTAATGGCACTGTTCATATGGTCAACTGACCTTCAGTTTCCCACAATAGCGTCGAGGGTAGTGGTAGCCACCGTGACTGAAGACACAAACAAGCACCATGCCTGGTATTGTACAGATACCCCACTGAGAAGAGAGGATCCAGTCACCATGTAAGCTGCGCCCTGATGATCAGATTCTGATGCGAGTGTTGTACAGGATGTATACATGTTCTATGTCTGTCATTGTAGATTTCAGGAGCAGGGACGGAGCCTCAGATGCTGTGACCCAATCATTGGGTTCTGGCTGGTGTTGTATCAGTTTTAGGTAAGTCGAGTTTTTGACAAATAATCCCATGGTTATCAAAATGGTATCATTCACACATTTCTGATGAAAGATGTGTTTTCCTACAATTTCTATGTTAGTGTTGATGTACTGGGTAATTTGTTAAAATTTTGCTGTAACATAGCGATAAATGAGGTAAATTGTTACAATTTTTGTTGCAACATGGCAACGTATAAGCCAATTTGTTACAGTTTTGCTGTAACACGATGAGATGTATTGGGCTATATGCTATAATTTTACTGTAACATACAGTTTTATGGAATGATTTGTTACAGTTTTGCTGTAAAACGAGGATGTATGTGGTGAAATTTCATTTAGTCTTAACTGTGTGAGGCAGAAGTTAGCACTATCACTGGAAGGTGACACGAATGTCATACAAGGGTATTTGTCACAATTCTACTGTAACATAGCGATGTATGTAGTAATTTGCTACAATGTACTTGTAGCATTCGGTGATTTGGTAAGATTTTGCTGTGATGTGGTGATGTATGCAGCAATTTGTTGCAATTTTGCTATACTACGACTACGTATGGACCAACTTTTTACAATTTTTCTGTAACATTTTGATGTATGATACAACTTTTTTCAGTTCTGGTATAAAATATTGGTGACTGGGTAGTTTGTTACAATTTTGCCATAAGAGGAGCAATTTATTAAAATATTTCTGTATCATGATGATTTTTCTTAGGACATGGCAGAAATGGGACAGATTGTTACAATTCTGATTCACATGGTGATGCATGGAGCATTTTGCTACAGTTTTGCTCTAACATACCTATGTATACGGTTATTTGGTATAATTTTGCTGCAGCATGTCGATTTATGGGGTAATTTGTTACAATTTTGCTATAATAATGGCTCTGAGCACTATGGGACTTAACATCTGTGGTCATCAGTCCCCTAGAACTTAGAACTACTTAAACCTAACTAACATAAGGACATCACACACGTCCATGCCTGAGGCAGGATTCGAACCTACGACCGTAGCAGTTGCACGGTTCCGGACTTGCTATAACACGATGATGTATGGAGACAAAATGTTATGTAGTCTTCACTGTGTTAGAATAAGTTAGAATTATGAGTAAAATATAACAGACGTTCTGTAGTGCAAGATAAAGTGTTTACCCTAGTGTGGAGGTCACTATATAAGATAAAGTGTTTACCCTAGTGTGGAGGTCGCTACAATGTTCCGCTAATTTTAATATCGGCTTTGGACGAACTAAGACGAGGTTTTGACAAATTATATATACGGTATAAATGTGGGAGTTATATTGTTTACTTTTGATTTGAACATGAACTGTTCTCATTGACAAGTGCACTTTGCGGTAGAAGTTATATCAGCTGAAGTGCCTCACGTTCCGTAATGTTATAGAGCAAATTTTTACGTACTTTGAAAAGAAAGACAGTCAGTTATGGTTTCTTTATTTGTGCTACAAGAATTAAACTAAGCTTGTCGACAACAGTTGCTTAATTTGTAAGTTTCACTCTTCTAGAACAATTAAGTTATGACAGTAATACCATTTGTGATCTGTTGATTAAAATATATTTCGATAAATAATACAAACTGTTGTGGTTGGCAGGAGAGCCTACCGTCTTTTTCTAAAGGAGGCCGAAATGCACGCGTCTCAGCTCACGCAGGCTGGCGTGAGGTCTGGAACATGACAAGGGAATTAGAATTGAGAAAAACGGACGTAGATGGTGGAATACTTAACTTTAATCCATTAATGGAGAACGTCGCTCTTTATGGTACATGATTCACAATATCAATAGTACGGATACTGGCGCCTTGCTAGGTTGTAGCAAATAACGTAGCTGAAGGCTGTGCTAACTATCGTCTCGGCAAATGAGAGCGTAATTTGTCAGTGAACCATCGCTAGCAAAGTCGGCTGTACAACTGGGGCGAGTGCTAGGAAGTCTTTCTAGACCTGCCGTGTGGCGGCGCTCGGTCTGCGATCACTGATAGTGGCGACACGCGGGTCCGAAGTATACTACCGGACCGCGGCCGATTTAAAGGCTACCACCTAGCAAGTATGGTGTCTGGCGGTGACACCACATTCCTCCCCCGCAAATCGGCGTACGGTTGTGGAATACGGCTTCCGCCCGCCGTGGGGAGGACCCCATGTTGACGTATACGACGAGGTGGGGAGCCTAACAACAAGCGAGGCTGTGCCACCCGCATCCTGCCATTCGGACCGCGGGAAGCTAGGAAACGCCTGAAAACCTGCTCCAGGGTGCACGCCAACATGCGGTGTATGCGCCCGTAGAGAGACAGGAGGGGCCGAAGGGTCGACCTCCATCGGGCCGGGGCACCCGACGGGCGAAGACGACATATGGTCCGGAGCGGGCAAGAGTTTCATGTGGGGGAAGAACTGGGCACGGGAAGCGATCGGCGGCGCGTGACCCAGGGAGGCGCCCGACGTCTGCAGCGGTGCGTCCACTGAAGGCGTCGCCGGTGGGAGAACAGGCGATGGCGGCGGCGGCGGCTGCGGCGGCGACGGCGGCGGCGGCGCGTCGCCATGGGGCAAAATGGAAGGCAGCGTCGGTAACACCTGAGGCTGAGGCGAGCCAGTAGATGGGTCCCCGGGGCGCTGACCGAACGGCATCGTCGCTGAAAGCAGACGGCGAGCGGCAGATCCCGTGCGACGACAGAGGCGCAGCTGATTGAGATGCCGACGCACCTCACCAGAGGCCCCCAAAACCAGATACATAGTGCGTCCGAGGCAGCGAAGAATGCTCCCTTCGAGCCAACGCCGTGAACCTCGGTAGTGGCTATAGTAGACAACGTCGCCTGGAGCAAAAGCAGGTGTCTGCCGGTGCACAGGAACCTGATGCGGCGGATGTAGCAAAGACATCAAAGTTCAATGAGGGCGACCGTGGAGCAACTCAGCCGGCGAGCGACCATCTCGGGGCTGAGAGCGATACGAAGACAAAAAGAGCAATAACGCGTCCTCCCGAGAATGCGACTCTTTCAACTTCAACATCTGTGACTTGGAAGTCCTGACCAATCGTTCAGCGGCACCGTTTGACTGTGGCGAAAACGGTGCGGACGTCAGATGATGAATACCATTGGCCCTGCAGAATGACTGAAATTCTGCTGACATGAATTGTGGGCCATTGTCGGAAACAATAGTCTGTGGAAGACCTTCAATGTAAAAGATAGCAGATAACGCTTGGATTGTGGCAGATGACGTCGTGGAAGACATCCGGACAACAAAAGGAAAATTACTGAATGAATCTACCACAACCAACCATCGAGCATTCCAGAATGGACCAGCAAAATCTATGTGTAAGCGTTGCCAAGGGGAAGTGGCTTTTGGCCATGCAAAGAATTTCCGCGGTGGTGCTGATTGTTGTTCGGCACACACCATGCAAGAAGAGCACATATTCGTAATCGCGGCGTCGATTCCGAACCAAGTAAAGTGCTTACGAGCAAGTTGTTTCGTTCTCACTATACCCCAATGTCCTTGGTGGAGAATGTGTAAGACAGAGGACTGTAACGAACGTGGTACCACGACCCTGGACTGATCATTATCAGAACGCAACAGCAAAACACCACGTCGTACAAAAAGTCTTTCCTTATGAGCAAAAAGTCGGCGAACCAACGGGTCCCCGATCCGTGCCTTTGAGAAGGGCCATTGCGTAGCAACAAAACGCAGAACGGGAGCAAGGACGGGGTCGGCAGCTGTGGCTGTAGCTACACGACGGAAATCAATCGGAAATGATTCGACCACATCATAGCTTTCCGCATCAATGAACATGCAAGCAAGTTCGGAGGAATCGAATGCCCTATCGTCAGCAACAGGCAAACGGGACAACGCATCGGGGTTTCCGTGCTTAGCAGTGGACCGATACAAGATATCGTAGCGGTACTGCGAGAGGAAAATAGACCAGCTAATGAATTTCTGCGCTGTACGTGGAGGTACAGGCTTGGTCGGATGAAAAAGCGATGTCAAAGGTTTGTGGTTTGTGATTATGGTAAAGTGACGAGCATACAAGAAATCATGACAGTTTGTAACACCAAATACGAGAGCCAATGCTTCTTTCTCGATCTGTGAATAATTTCTTTGCGCAGACGAGAGCAATTTGGACGCAAAGGCAATAGGGCGATCGTGCGATCCATCTTTGTGCGCAAGCACAGCACCGATCCCGAAATCCGATGCACCCCTCATCTTGTGCTACAAGAATCAAACTAAGCTTGTCGACAACAGTTGCTTAATTTATAAGTTTCACTCTTATAGAACAATTAAGTTATGACAGTAATACCATTTGTGATCTGTTGATTAAAATATATTTCGATAAATAATACAAACTGTTGTGGTTGGCAGGAGAACCTACCGTCTTTTTCTAAAGGAGGCCGAAATGCATGCGTCTCAGCTCACGCAGGCTGGCGTGAGGTCTGGAACATGACAAGGGAATTAGAATTGAGAAAAACGGACGTAGATGGTGGAATACTTAACTTTAATCCATTAATGGAGAACGTCGCTCTTTATGGTACATAATTCACAATATCAATAGTACGGATACTGACGCCTTGCTAGGTCGTAGCAAATAACGTAGCTGAAGGCTATGCTAACTATCGTCTCGGCAAATGAGAGCGTAGAAGTCAGTGAACCATCGCTAGCAAAGTCGGCTGTACAACTGGGGCGAGTGCTAGGAAGTCTCTCTAGACCTGCCGTGTGGCGGCGCTCGGTCTGAAATCACTGATAGTGGCGACACGCGGGTCCGACGTATACTACCGGACCGCGGCCGATTTAAAGGCTACCACCTAGCAAGTGTGGTGTCTGGCGGTGACACCACACAAACAATTTTATTTTCGTGTAAGATCGAATTTTCTTTCATGATCAGGTATCTACAGTCTGAGTCACTAACTATTGCGACCAAGAATAACTCCAAAAGTATGATAGGAGCTGAAAAGTTTGTGGGAAAAAAGTTGCATGGGACAATGGAGGGCATAATGTGACGTTGTTTTTTTATTGCTAGGTTGGGTCGCTTCAGAGATGTGGAGGTCAACTATGTTTTTATAAATGGGATGCTATAGTTTGGTACTTATTTTCTGATAGCGCCTATCGAGACGAATCCAATGATGTGTAACAGTAAGGTCAACGAAGGTCATAAAGGTAGCATGAACGTCCATTTACAGAAGGTGTTCGAAGTGATGACCATTGGTATCAATGCAGTGCTGCAATTTTCTTATCATGGATAGAATGGTTTCCTTATCACATCGGCAATTATTGAAGCACATGCTCTGACAATTCTCTCTCGTATATCTTCAAGTGTAGCTGAACGTCTTTATAAACAATCTCTGTTATGAATCCCCACAAGAAAGAATCCAGAGACGACAAGTCTGGCGAAAGAGACGGCCACGACCCATCTCCTCCGCGTCAGATCCAACATTCCGGGAATAGTCTCTGCAGCTCATTTCTAGCCATCAGT
The DNA here is from genome assembly GCF_023897955.1 of Schistocerca gregaria. Lineage (NCBI taxonomy): Eukaryota > Metazoa > Arthropoda > Insecta > Orthoptera > Acrididae > Schistocerca > Schistocerca gregaria. Next base: position 437,788,321 of record NC_064931.1, on the reverse strand, counting down.
GAAAAATGTGTCGGACACCCATCTCTTTGATACCACATTCTTTTCCTTATGCCTAAAGGTATTTCTTCCAATAACAGACTTAATGTTTCTTACAGGAATGTGGTGTACTTCCTACAATTAAGATTTGCTTCGATGAAATAGGGTCCTATAATTCTGCGCTCCAGAATCCCACAACATACATTCATCGACCACGGTTTTTGGTGTATGGCTTGCCGCAGCCAACATGGATTTTCAGTTGCCCAATAATGAATGTTACGTAAATTAACATTTCCGTGGTTCGTGAATGTTGCCTCGTCAGTAAATAAAATCAAATTAATAAATGTGTCATCCCTCTGAATCTGAAGTTGAGCCCATCAGCAGAATTCAGTGCGACGCATACAATCCGCACCAGGTAATTCTTGGTGGAAATTGATATGGTAAGAGTGGAAAGAGTACCAATTTCAGTTTCCTCGTTAGTAACTTTCCTTTGCCGCATATGTTTCCGATGCGTTAAGGATCCATGTTCTTACTTTATCATACACATAATTCAATGTACGACGTGTAGGGTGAGTACGTTGAGGATATCTTTCAGCGTACAAGTCTTTAGCTCTGACTGAAACTTCGTTGGCATTCTCCGTAAATGGGTAGCATATGGGCTTGTTCTTAAGAGTATATCATTCACATTCGCTTGATTCGCCGATACTAGTCTTACCGTTCCAATTAGTGATGTATTGCGAAGCCGTCGAATGGTGTTAACACGTCAATGGCACGTTAGATGGATACGCCGTATTCGGCGAATATTTACTATTTGCAATATATACGAGCTTGTGCTTCGGTAAGTGCCGACGTACTAAAGAATACCACTCAACCCATGATAAGAAGATTGCAGCACTGCATTTATACCAATGGTCATCACTTCGAACATCTTCTGTAATTGGATGTCCACGCCACCTTTTTGACATTCGTTGACCTTCAAAGACCTTACTGTTACACATAATTGGATTCGTCTCGATAGCCGCTATCAGAAAATGCCAAACTATAGCATCCCATTTAAAAAAACAAAGTTTACCTTCATATCGCTGACGCGACCCCACCTAGCAACAAAAAACCAACATCATATTGCGGCCCACGTTGTTACATGCAACATTTGTCCCACAAACTTTTCAGCTACTATCATACTTTTGGAGTTATTCTAGGGGCAATAATTAGTGACTCACCGTGTATAACAGTACTTGCATTATTGTTAAGCAATCTGATAGCATATTTTTTACACAAAATCTTTTTACACGGTATTTTTGTGCAAAGATCGAATTTTCGAGATATTGAACTTTCTTCTCTATGTGGAAGCTCGTTCATCATTGTCTTTGACCACTCTGTACCGTGTTAACATTTCTTATTTCGTGCATTACAAAGTTATCCTTGTGTATTACGAAAATAAGTAGTTTAAATGACACAACTCTTAAACATATTGTTAAAACGCATTATTTTTAATATCGTTTGTTGTGTTAGAGTGTTCCAAAATACGACATTATTGTACAGAACACCAGTGGTACAAAATCGACGGTATGTCCCAGATCATAAAGTATTTTACAAAAGCTGTACTCGACAGTCAATAGTGTCAACTATATTTTTCTAGGAGAACATAATGCATTACCTTTTCCACCCCACCCTCCGCACCTAAAATGGTGCTTGATAAAGTGAGGAATCACTGAAAAGCTAAAAATCTCAGGTGATGATAGTCGGATTTATGTAACACCAGTAACGTAACCTCACGTAGGCATAAGATGAAAGTGACAATATCTTCACGTATGTTTTATATATTATAGAGAGTTTGGACACGAAAATACCACTGTGGCACTCAGCTCAAGAATCCACAGTTATGTTTTAGGCGACATTGTGACGTTTGATTGATACAAACAGTGTGTGTGTGTGTGTGTGTGTGTGTGTGTGTGAGAGAGAGAGAGAGAGGGAGAGAGAGCGTGCACGAGCTTACATAAATTTATGATAAATGATACAGACAACACAGCTGTGGAAGTGTTTCATTTTTAGGTCAATTGTGCCTCACTCCAAGTAAGATGCAGAGATTGAATTAACGTTGTCAAGAGCTGCTTAAACAATTTAGATTAGTAGTGTCAAAGTACATAAGTACTGTCAATACATTTACATATTGTCTGATAAATAACAGAATATCTTTGAGCATTGGCCCCAGATTCAGATAGTGTGGGTGCCTCGAACATGGCCTGTATGGCAACTCATGGCTGCATTTTATTAGCTGTGTTGCTCTAATGTGTAGTAAAATACTGGGATGTGATTGTTTATTTTGTTTCAATGATTGCCGCATTCCAAGAAAAGAAGTGTCGCTTCTTGAACTGAAATGTCATGGGGTGTGGCTTCTGATGTTATAGGTGAGGCACTGACCTTTGCATATGATGTACAAATGTAAACAAAGTGACCTGGAGAGTCCAGAGCCATACTACTCACATCCCTGATGCAAATATTGCGAGAAATTAGTGTATACATGTATTAATTAATTTCAGAATTAAATATCATTTTTGGTGGTAAAGTTGATTAGGGAATTAGCTTGAAACATGTTTTTTGTCGTTTTCTAGCCAATATAAGCAAAATAAAGTGACTTTGGAGAAACAAGTAGTAAATTCCAGCATGAGATTTTCACTCTGCAGCGGAGTGTGCGCTGATATGAAACTTCCTGGCAGATTAAAACTATCACTCCTGAAGTGCTATTTCTGTAAGGTTCGCAGGACAGCTTCTGTAAAGTTTGGAAGGTAGGAGACGAGATACTGGCAGAAGTAAAGCTGTGAGGACCGGGCGTGAGTCGTGCTTCGGTAGCTCAGATGGTAGAGCACTTGCCCGTGAAAGGCAAAGGTTCCGAGTTCGAGTCTCGGTCGGGCACACAGTTTTAATCTTCCAGGAAGTTTCAAGTAGTAATTTAAATGTACATGTACCGTAATTTCTTTTAATATGGTATTTATGTGAAATTGTCTCTAAAATTATTTGTAATGTCCTGCATATATTCGAGTGACAATCAGGCCTTGTATTCGTATGTGCGAGTACGTCTGAGATCTTTTTTAATGTCCTATTAAAATTCGAATAGTAACTGAGCTATGGACACTTTTTCAAAATATACAAAATGCCATTGAGACTTCATTGCAAATTTTGGTTTGCCAGGTTAACAACAGTTAACCTTAACGTTCAATTTATTTTGTCTGCGTGGATGCATAATTCCTTATTTAACAGGGGCATTATTTTTATGGCTGTTAAAGATAATATTATATATTGTTTGTATACATGTAAATATTAGTTTTTAAATCATAATTACAGGTATTTGAAAAACACTTAATATAATGAATTCATACTTTTTTATCTGTCATTACGATTTAAAAACTAATATTTACATGTATACAAGCAGTATATAACATTCTTTATTTTTAACAGCCATAAAAATAAAAGCCCACTGAAGATGCTGCAGCTGCAGAGAAACATGTTTGGTTGAAAAACAAAATTGCGTTTTGCTAAAGCGGACCCTATCCAAAAACATATGTATTGTTAAAGCAAACATGGTAAAAAGAGCTTCAACCACAAGATGATTGCTATGTATATAATCATATTTACAGTTTCCTGGCTTAGTTATGTATATAGTTTCAAATCACTTTACTTAGAAGGATTGGGATTGTAAACTTACGTAGTTTCTTTTTAAGAAAAATTCTTGTTTCAATTTGATGTTTGTTATAGATGACAATTTTCAGTATGACTGCAGTCAAACAATATGCCACCAATAAAAGAGTTAAAATACAGATTCTGTATTTTGGAATCGATCCATCAGAATATTGTCTAAATATTATCTGAAATTAGATATATGAGAAGAGTTCCAGACTGTAGCGCCTTGAATCGCTCGGCCACACCGGCCGGCCGTCTCACTCAGTTCAATGAGTGCAGCCACGAATAATCTTAGGGAGAAGGTTTCTCGAACTAGCTTCAACATGCTTTATTCACTCGCTTCTGTTGTTCCTTATATTTGTGGAGAATCGAGCTGAGGAATCAACAAAACAGAAAAGCAGCCATGTAGAGAAACGGCTGAGAAATGCCAATGGGCATTTTTGCCAACACATATTAGAAGCGGAGCGGGGCACAAGATTTTACATATAAAGAAATGAGCGCAGAGTAAATATAAAGAAAAAAAATTTTGTGGTAATTTCACAACTAAGTTGTTACTCAAACAAATCGTGAAAACAAAACGAGACAAGCCTAAGTGTGCGGGAACGTTTCATTTATCGTTCAATGACTGAAACAGGATATTTTAAATTTATTAGTTACCAATTTTTCGGCTGTTTTAACGTCTCCTCTACCGTCTCCAGTTTTGTGTTAATTTTTTATCTCTACATACCTACTATAATAAACATCCGCATTAACAGGTTTACATTTTCTAATTTTAACCTGAATGCATTTTTCGCTTTTAGTATCCATCCACCATTAACTTGACAACTCCTGCCTTCGTAGTAGATGTCTTATTTATCTGTCTCTCAGTGATGTAAGCGTTTCCCATCTACTTATTTCCGTCGTTACTATTTATATCGCCTCCTCATTTTGCACTTAACATTTTTCTACAGTACTTTATGCAGCCATTAATTTTTCTCCACTTGTTTCACGTTCTATGTTTCACTTTCATACGGTTTTATGCTCCAGATGTATAGTTTTCTTCATTATGTGACAAAATTTGATGCATGTAGAACAATTTTGATGAACGTTTTCTTATCGTGTACAAATCTAATTTGGATAATTTCTTTCAATCCGATGTCTTGTGTAATCTTGCCTCCTAAACAGGATATCTATTGGCACAGAAGTACTACACGTCACTTAATACATAAAAAGTCATATAACAGAGCACAAATGTCGATGAATATAGCATAAGAACTTTTCAGAGACAATTATCGAGAGTACATGCACAATGTAGATAACATGGATGCAGAAAATTATCATGGAACTTGGAAGAATATTCGTTTCACTGCGAAAGAATTACTACATTCACGCAGTTTTAAGATACACAGATTTTCTGTCTATTAGACAAAATAAGGTGGCTGAGTAGTCTGTTAAAAATAAAACAGTCAGTTAACAAAATAGCGTTTCATGGAAGTGATGTCTTCCATGACGCGATGTATAGCTTTAAAAACTAGAGAGAACTATTTGTTCCCTTCGGGTACGAGTATTTGCAGTGAATTTCGTTGCTGTCCACTTCATAGGTGATTTTGTTGACTGTGGCAACATAACACTCTGCAAGTTCCAAAGATGACAGGCGCTTACTTCGTTAAGTACTGCGTACTGTTTACGAGCGTATCCGACGTCACTGCTCAGCGTAGTTCCGTCAAAGCGCAATAAAACTAAATAGGGGATTTCCATACATCCTCACTCACGTTGTTTCAGTGCCTGATCCCGAGCATGTTTCGCTTACTTACAGATTCCTTGATGTATGCAGAGACAATGAGTAATTTATGGTAACGATAAAAATTGTATCTTTGAAACAAACCTGAAATCTTTACACTTCTGGAGTTCTTGGCGCAATTGGTGGCACGACTGTTGTCGCACGGTATAGCACGCATTATCTTCTTTCTTTGTATTTGTCCTCTCCCCTTCAACCCCCACGCTCTCTCGCTCTAGCTCTCGCTCTGGCTCTCTCTCTCTCTCTCTCTCTCTCTCTCTCTCTCTGACTCTCTCTCTTTCTCTCTCTCTCTTTCTCTCTCTCTCCCTCCAGCGGCAAAATATTAATAGGTATTCAAAGATACCTTCTGCTTATTTTGATGCGTACATGCGTGCATGTGTGTGTGTGTGTGTGTGTGTGTGTTAGAGCAGAGTGATAGTCATAGATAATCCTGAAATCGATGAGAAGTCGCTCCCTATTTTTAAATGCCCATAAATGTTTTATTAATGAATATTCGCACACGGAACAGATTGTAGTCGGTTCTCAGAAACATACAAGATGTGTACTACACTAAAATTCCACATATGCTCCTGCGTAGTCGACCAAACGATGTAAACGTATAGGAAAGTCATCAATTGATTTCTGCAGGAAAGTCACAGGAACATTTCCGAGGACAGCTGTGATCCTCTCCCCTGACTCGTCCAGAGTGCATGGGTTTGCTCGGTACACCTCTTCTTTGGCCCAACCCCACGAGAAGTCTAAGAGGGTGAGGTCGGAACCTCTCGGAGGCCATTCATAGTGTCCTCGCCGTCCCAGCCAACGTCCAGATAGACACGAACGATGAAGGCAAAATGACGTGGTACTCCGTCTTAATGTGGATGGCAATCCGCAACATAGTCCCATAGTGATATCAGTGGCCACACATATTCGTTGAGCATCTGGCAATACCGGTCGCTTTTCATGCTGTCTCGCATTATGAATGGACCATTGAGACTATCCGCGGACATACAGCACCAGACTGTCAATTTTGGTCGACTTTGCGATTTTTCAGTTGTCATTCCTGGATTTATGTCTGCCCGATAACGGTTGTTGAGTCAACTGAAGAATCCGCCAATGTGAAACACCACCTCATCGCTCCAAACAATGCTCTTGAACAAATCCGGACAATCGTTATGCAACGACAGCATAATTTTCTGATAATATACCCGCCTGTCACAACCATAACTCCTCAACATAATGGGGTTTCTAAGGTCCATATTAGACCCTTCCGTAACACAACACACACCGTGTGCCAGCAAATTCCACTCTCACGAACTGCCTGGGGAGTTGATTTACCAGACTGCGCGTGAAGATGTCCGTCACTGCCGCTGCAGTTTCTGGAGATCGCGCCACCGGAGATCTTCCTCCTCGTGGTTTATTCGCAACTGACCCAGTTGTCATCAGCTTCAAATGGCGATTTCTAATGGTTTTCCCGTCAAGTTTGGCATGAGGTCCATGAACGCTCCACCACCCTCGCTGAACAAGGGCTACATATCATCACACTTCAAACTGCGAGGAGACGAGGGCGCGCTCTTGTAAATTCAACTTTCGTGCAATCTCGTCGTTCACCGCGAGAAGATGCTAGGGACAGCCAAGGTATTCTCAGGGATCCTGTATCAAAACACAACAACCTTCATTAATAAATATCAACAGCCACAAACCTTACAAGCATTTGAAACTATTGTGTAACTTCTCACCTACCCTGTATATCTGTAATTTAAATATTTATAACGTAACTTCCTGATAAATTAAATTTCTTTGCCTGTCAGCGTTCGACTGTAGACTTGAGTCTTTAGCGTGAAATGTTCTTACAAACTGCAGCACCAGCCTTCCAGTTTTATTCAACCAGTACTACTACTTTCGAAACTTCACAGCTCTACTGCATACATTACTCGTCTAGTAACGGGAGAAAAGAAACGTCGCGGAATAGCTTTGCCTAGGGATTGCTTAGAGTTCGTCTTTCACTCTGCAGTGGAATGTGCGCTGTTATGAAACTTCTAAAAGCTTAAAAATTTGTAATTGACCTGGTTTTACACATGCATTTATATCTTTCGCAGTTAATGTTCATACTGAATGTACTATTACGCATACCTCAAGGTCTGTCTCGCAGGCGCAGTCCGGAACCGTGCGACTGCTACGGTCGCAGGTTCGAATCCTGCCTCGGGCATGGATGTGTGTGGTGTCCTTAGGTTAGTTAGGTTTAAGTAGTTCTAAGTTCTAGGGGACTAATGACCACAGCAGTTGAGTCCCATAGTGCTCAGAGCCATTTGAACCATTTTTTGTCTCGCAGGTATTTGCTCTCTTATTTACTCAACACCACGCAGTCCGGAACCGTGCGACTGCTACGGTCGCAGGTTCGAATCCTGCCTCGGGCATGGATGTGTGTGATGTTCTTAGGTTAGTTAGGTTTAAGTATTTCTAAGTTCTAGGGGACTAATGACCATAGCAGTTGAGTCCCATAGTGCTCAGAGCCATTTGAACCATTTGAACTCAACACCACTGCAGTACTATACCAGAAAAAGTATGGAGGAGGTCTGTTATCGACTAAGCAAAATAATATAAGATTGATCTACTGGGGTGGATCGCGAAGTGTGCTCGTACAGCTCAATTGATAAGAGGAGAGCCCTTGAAAACTGAGGGTCTTCACTTTAGTCCGTGTTCGATGTAGAGTTGTAAACTGTAATACGTACATAACGTCCTAGAATTCACTACTGGGTGAAAAATGCGATCTCGGTCCATTAATAACATTTCAGTTTGTACTGCCTATGTAACGGTTTGGGAAAGTTGCAGACATTTTTCTACCAATATCAGGAGAATGTGACAGAATTAACAGCCCTAGAAAGACTGTAGCAATGTATCGTAGTGCTGCTTCAGTACCTCGGTAACGTGGATGTCAACAGAGACAGCCAATGTCTTCTCGAGTCCGTAACGGTTTCCCCAAAGAAGTCGACCGTTTTGCGATTACACGATACTGAAGATCGTGGTTTTTATCTGGTTTCCCTTGTCACTCATTCAAATGTTTCCGCAGAAAAGTATCCTTTTGGAAAAATACAACGCTTACAAGAAGAAAACGTATTTACAAGTTGACGTCCCATCTAAAATGAAGTAATAACAGACGAAGTACAGGTAGGGTCATCTGAGGAACTGGCCTTGGTTTCGTTGAGCGAACCACAGTGACATTCTTCTCGATTGGTTTAGGGAAACCAGAAGATTCATAAATGAATGTACATGAACATGAATTTGAAACCTGCCCATCCCAAATACGGCGCCTTTGCTACCGTGAATCTCGCTTCATGTGACCTCTAGAGAATGTATTATAATATTAGAATCTATATTAACATATATACTACGCAAGGCATTGCATGCTTCGTGGTGGAGGATACTTCATTCAGTTCTGTCCTATTCCATTCGCATACCGAGCGAGGAAAACGTTAGTCTGTTTGCCTCGGTATTTGCAGTAGTTCCTCTGGTCCTGTTTCCATGAGCCGATGGAAGTAGCAAATTTATCACACAGTCGTCTTCGAACATCAGCTCCCTACACTAACTCAACAGTACTTCGCGTGAACAACGTTGCCTTTCTTCCAGAGATTCATATTTAACTTCCCTAAGTATCTCTGTTCCACTTCTGAATGGACTTTGCCGACCTGTTGTGATCGTAGCAGAACGCGTCTGAATTTCTTCGCTGTCTACTGCCTTAACTACCTGTTAAGGGCTCTAAAACGCTGGAGCTGTACTACAGAACCTATCGCACTGGAGTTTTGTATACGGTTATTTATATAGACAAATTTTCGTAGGACCCTTCTATTCACTTTCCCTGTTACAAATTTTCGTAGGACCCGACTATTCACTTTCCCTGTTATAGAATTCACGTGTTCGATCCATACCATATACAGGGTGTAACAAAAATGTACGGCATAAATTGCAGAACACATTCCTCATACGTAGACGAAGATATTATGTTATGTGAACATGGGCCTGGGAACGCTTTTTTCCATGTTACAACTCATTTTCTCCAATTCATTAATCATGGAAAACACAAGAATAGAACACTAGAATCATGAGAAACATGAACTCTTGGTGACGTCTGTTTACGATGTACACCGCCAGTGTTTTGTTTTACTACATGTCCCTGTTGCCGTGTGATGTACGTCATTGCTCGCTTACAGGTAAAATCAACTGTTCGAGCAATCAGTACGACCATTGCAAGTGCCGAGTGGTTCTAGGCGCTTCAGTGTGGAACCGCGCGACCGGTACGGTCGTAGGTTCGAATCCTGCCTCGGGCATGGATGTGTGTGATGTCCTTAGGTTAGTTAGGTTTAAGTAGTTCTAAGTTCTAGGGAACTTATGACCTAAGATGTTAAGTCCCATAGTGCTCAGAGCCATTTGAACCATTTTGAACCATTGCAAGCACACGGGTTACTGCGTGGAGTTAATCACAGACTTGGCTCGTTCAATGGCACAGTAAAAAAAAATGCAGAAATGGCAGATGCCCATTTGACGTATGGATTAGGTGACAGCACTGGCGCTAGCGCTCAACGTTTTTTCCAGGACGAAGAAGCTCCAACAGGAAACGTTTGAAGCCATTGATCGTCGTTTTAGGTAACATGGGGCATTTAAGTCTGATATTCGCGCCCGTGTGTGGGCTAGAATGACTAGGGGACAGCAACGGAAAAAGTGAATTCATCATGCAGTTGACGACGAACCTAGTGTCAGTACAAGACATGTAGCTGCAATATTGAATGTTGACCGCATGAGTGTCTGGCGAGTCTTACACGAGAGCCACCTGTACCATTTACAGGACGTGCAGGCACTATCAGCAGCTGATTTTCCTGCACGGGTACTGTTCATGGGACAAAGTTTTCATAATTTCATAGGGAGTGTTCTGCCTAATCTATTAGCACATGTACCTTTAGCTATGCTACAAAACATGTACTACATGTACGATTAAACACCCCCTCTTCTTCTAAATAACAGATTCTGTTACAGATGGATAGGTAGAGATGGGCCAATTGTCTGGCCTCCACACTCTCCGGACCTAAACCCAGTGGACTTTTATTTGTGGAGGCACTTGAAAGCTCCTGTGCAGGGAACCATAGTGCAAGATATTCAGAGTCTCCGTGCCCGTATTATGGAAAGTTGCAAAATCACAAGCAATACTCCAGGGATTCACTACGACGCCATGGTTCAAATGGCTCTGAGCACTATGGGACTTAACTTCTGAGGTCATCAGTCCCCTAGACTTAGAACTACTTAAACCTAACTAACCTAAGGACATCACACACATCCATGACCGAGGCAGGATTCGAACCTGTTCCCGTAGTAGTCGCGCGGTTCCAGACTGTAGCGCCTATAACAGCTCGGCGCTCTGGCCGGCCCGACGTCATGTTGATGCATGTATTAATGCCCACTGAGGGCATGCTCAACATCCCCTGTGAGAAAGAGTTGCATGTGGTATACAGGTGCTTTCTGTTCGTGTGTGTTATCCCATGATTAATAATTTGAAAAAATGAGTTGTAACATGAAAACAAAGCGTAGGAATGTCTCTTGCAATTTTTCGTACATTTTCGTTACGCCTTGTACATCCATATTTAAGGAGAGCTGCCATTCATTATATGAGGTGGAAATACTGTGTGAGTCGTCATGAATTTCCTTTTCTCCAGCCGGCAACTTTACTTTTGTGTAAGCAAAATTATGGTCAATGAACAACCTCATAGATGTATTGAGAACACAAGCAGTCCTGTTACGCTTCCTTGAGACACTCCCGATGTTACTTTCATTTCTGTCCATCACTGGCCGTCCAGTATGACGTACTTGGTTCAATCAGTCAGAAATTCTTCAAGTCAGTCAGATAGCTGTGAAGATGGTCTATATTATTGTTTCTTGGTTATCAGTCGGTTGAGGAACAGTGTTGAACCTCTCTCGGAAATAAAAAAATCTGCCTTTTTACCACCATCTATTATTTTCAAGATTCAGTATGTTAAAAAGGCAAACTTTATTGAGCTCGATGGGTGCACCAAACAAAATACAGTAGCTCATGCCGGCACGAATGACGCGGGCCTCCTCGATTTCATCATTCTCGCGTCCTATAGGGCATCTGGCTGAATTGATGAAGCCAGCTAGCCTCGAATGCGGGTTACGCGCTGAGCTAGCGTTTTGCAGCATTATTCACAGATATGATCGCCGTCCTCAAGCTTTGAATCTAGTAGAGTGGTTAGACCAGAGCTTCAGACGATTCTGTCGGTATATTGGATGCTGTTTACTCACCATCCTCTCTCAAAAAAAAAAAAAGAAAAAAAAAAGAAGATTGAAATGGCTCTGAGCGCTATGGGACTTAACATCTATGGTCATCAGTCTCCTAGAACTTAGAACTACTTAAACTTAACTAACCTAAGGACATCACACACATCCATAACCGAGGCAGAATTCGAACCTGTGACCGTAGCAGTCGCGCGCCTCCTCTCTCAGGTGTGGAATTCTTTCTCCCCACTCTTAGTAGTTTAGGCGTGCACTATACATAGTAAGCGGCAACAAGGGTAGCAGAGTAGGTGTAGCGTGACTTGTAGGTGTTTCAGGATAAAGATACCCGTCCGCAGATCCGATAAATTACGTACTGGTTGCAGAGAAGAGAGAATATCAGCCGCATTAATTTCAGAGGGTAGAATTCGTAACTGCTTACCCGAAAAAAGAAAATGTTAATATTACACTACTTATCTGCAGGAGCTGCCATGGAACGGTCTCGGAAGAAGTCTCGCTTATAAACGGTGATAATGTCCACATACTGCCTCTTTATACTTTCTCCGCGAGGTCGACGATGGCTTCCAAATACTTCCAACTTAGTTTCGTCCATGAATAACATATTGGACCATTGCTGCACGCTGCAGTTTTTTTATGTAACTGTGCCCACTGAAATCTCCTCACTTTTTTTCTGTTTGCGTAGAAAGATTTTTGGCTGCTATACAGCCCTTTAAACATTGTTCACGAGACGGCGTTGCACTGTTGAGACAGAGTTCGGAGCTCGCATACTATTTACTTCCTCGCGAATTCCAGGTGCAGTACGGTTTCTCTGATGTTTACTGTGTACACATACGAACTGGTCTTCCCTGTATGACATTCTTCGTGGTAGCGCAACACTCTCATTGTCGAAAGGTTCCTCTATTCCCTGCAGTGAATTCACCACTGTAGATTGGGCTATGCCGACTTTAGTTACTGTTGTCCTACAACAATAGCCTTCCTGGTGCAGAGATACAATTACAGCAAGTTTTTCAGTTCCAGTACCCTGCTTCCGTCCCATTAGAAGGTAATATGGTATGAACCGTTCAGCTATACAAACACACAGCTAGATGCACACTTGAACGGTAAACTAATGTGAACTGATTGCTACGTAGGCAGCTGGAGGAATGAGGCCTGTTCGACTGAAACCATGTTAGTTGTTGCAGATACTCGACAGCGCCCTCTATGTGAACCACCAGTCACATGGACAAGGGAGCCGCTTAGTCTTTACATGTTTATGCTTGTTTTACTATCAGAACAAGCACAAAGAATGATTCAAATGGCTCTGAGCACTATGGGACTTAACTTCAGAGGTCATGAGTCCCCTAGAACTTAGAACTACTTAAACCTAACTAACCTAAGGACGTCACACACATCCATGCCCGAGGCAGGATTCAAACCTGCAACCGTAGCGGTCGCACGGTTCCAGACTGCAGCGCCTAGAACCGCTCGGGCACTTCGCCCGGCAACAAGCACGTGATAGAATATTCGACATGAAATCTCTGTTTTAACCACAAACCCATAGTTGTTACGATAGATGATAGAAAACTTTTGACCGATAGTGTAGAAAAGTTGCAGTGTTACGAAACTGACGCGAAATTCAGGTGCTAGGATCTGCAATTGACTTCCAACATAAACAAATGCAGCATATTGTACTTAAATAGGCGAGAAGGCCTGTTAATGAGTCACTAAACGACCGCTAAGCAATCACAGGCGACAATCACAATCATAAAATATCTAGTTGTATGCATACTGAGCGATTTAAAGTGAAATGACCACATAAAACTAATCATAGGAAAGGCAGAAGAAATTCATTGAAAGAATCCCAAGCATATGTAGTTCACGCACGAAGGTGGTAGCTTACAAAATTCTCTTTCGCAAGGTACTTCAGTATTGCTTCTCAGACTAGGATACTTACCACATTGGATTGATAGAGGGAATAGAGAGGATTCAAAGAAGAGCATATTCCTTTAGTAAGAGCGAAAGAGTCAAAAATTTGCTCATCCAACTCCAGTGGCAGACACAACGAGAGAGGTTGTGCATCACGGTGTGCTTTGCTATTAATATTCCGAGCGAACGCGTTCCTGGAGGAGTTAGCTACCTTATTTCCGTCTCCTGTATACACTGACGGAGCAAAATCGTAACACAAAAATATTTTTAACGTAGAGTAATAAAATTTCGGGAATATACTTGTTTAGGTAACATACAATGATCAGCTAGAACATTATGACCACATTCTCGTACATTCTCGTCCAGGCTATAGTGGCGGCACATGGCGAGGGATGACTGCTGGTCAGACACATGCATGGTGCGTGTAGTATCAGTGAGCGTGCTGTCCATGTGTAGAATGGGGACGGCGTGCGATCTACCTGAGTTTGACCGAGGAAAGATTGTGATGGCTCGGAGACTCGGCACGAGCGTTTCGGAAATTGTATGACTTATCAGGTGTTCTAGGGTGTCTTCAACACGTGGAGAAACCAAGGTGAAACCACATCCAGACATAATGCAGTTGAGTGGCCACCCCTCATTACAGATGTCAGACGTCGTAGGCTGAGGAGACTGGTAAAACAGGGCAGGCGTCGAACTGCGGCGGAACTAACATCATACTTTAATTCTGGGCAGAGTGCGAGTATGTCTGAACAAACAGTTTATGAACACTCCTAACGAAGGGCCTCAGCAGCGAACGACCCATGCATGTGCCAACGTTAACACCACGCCATCGGCAGCTACGCCTGAAATGGGCACCTGACTATCGACACTGGACGTTGGTGCAGTGACAGAGTGTTGCATTTTCTGATACATCCCGATACCTTCTTCATCATGCCGATGGTAGGTTGGTAATCCGTCGTCTTCCAGGGGAACAGCCCTTGACACCTGTACTGCAGGTCGGAGACAAGCTGGTGGCGGTTCCATTATGCCCAGGAGAACATTCACGTGGCCATCCATGGAGCTCGTGCAAGACACCACGATGGCCAAGGAGTATCGTACACCAACGGTCACGGTCACTGGATCTACTTCAGAACAGCTTTTGAATCAATTTAAAAATGTGCGTGCGGGAATTAGCAAGAAGAAAAGTTTTGAACCGAACGTAATGTAATATTGGTCTTATTTTGATACATAGTTTGCCCTCGATTCTGTTGTCCGATTGAAAACCAGAAAAGCTCATGGCAGTACCATGAAATATTGTTAAACATCTTGTTTATCGTCTAATTTTATAGCCGCGTTACCAGGATTAATTGTGTTGAAGAGATCTGTTGGATCAGCAGCTTCGAGGGTTCAATACGTTTGGTTGATTCATTTCTGAAAAATAAAATTCCGAACGCTGTACGTAATTCTGAGATATCTCTCAGAAAGAGGAACGAGGCTAGCGGATAGAACAGAATAATCAAAATACGCAGAACGTCGGGCTAGTTTATAGGTAGTCGTTCTGTTGTGTTTGAAGAAAGCTATACTGTCAGTTTGTTTTCTCCTTACCAGGCTATTACTCTTTTGTCCTTGTCGCCAGGCTTTTATATGTTCAGTTTTTTTCCTCACCTCCAGGTGTCTTATGGTGTATTCACCAAATACTCTTGGCGTCAAACGTAAATATGATAGGAAAAGAACTCCTTACCACCGAAAGTACTAGTTGTTAATGGGCGGTATGCTTGCACGCAGCAACTATTTAGCCTCGTCACAAAGCCAAACAGGATTAGACAAACTGCATAAGAAATGTTCTCCACACAGTTTAACAACAACTTACAATCGTTTATTAAAGGAAATTATACATTACGTACCTTGAGTCTGACGATGATGAGTGGCAGTGTTCAGTTGACGTTCTAAACAGTCTGGTCCGGTCCTAAATCAAAGTTATCTGAATTTTGAATCAACATTTCTTGAATAGCTTGAAGATGAGGCTTGATCAGGAAGATGAAATGATTCAGACTTGATGGTCCCCAGGATAATGAATCCGATACTTCAAGTGAAGACAGACCACGTAAGTGTCGATTTCTTTATTGGTCGAGATGGAACTCAGTGGATTAATACACCGCCACCATGCGCCAGACGTCGAGACTATACCATGAAACCTCCACTTGAACCAGTAAGAGGAATTGTAACTGTAATTCTAAGAACACATGGGACTATTTTATCTCGCAAAGAATTTTAGAGAAGATTGCTGGTATCAAGAGAAAAAGGAAAAATATTACATCTGAAACTGTGATCAGACGAAACAAACCTGGGTGAGATTTTCACTCTGCAGCGGAGTGTGCGCTGATATGAAACTTCCTGGCAGATTAAAACTGTGAGCCGGACCGAGACTCGAACTAGGGACCTTTGCCTTTCGCAGGCAAGTGCTCTACCAAATTGCCCGCGAAAGGCAAAGGTCCCGAGTTCGTGTCTCGGTCCGGCACACAGCTTTAATCTGCCAGGAAGTTTCGAAACAAACCTGTGTTGCTTTTAGTACAGTGAAGACACTAACAAAGACACTTGGGAGGAACCTCAAAAAATGCTGCAATAGATAACCTTTTCACAAGTGTTCATTTTTTGTATTGCAGAAAAAGATTGCAGTAATGAAAACTTCGAGACAGAAAAACAAGTTAATTACACGAGAAATGAAGATTTTCAAGTCCTTAGAACTTGTATCCTCATCATATGGCTTGGAAGGCAATGTGACATCCGTAGATTATGTGACCAAAAAGAACAAAACTATAATTTTGCTCAGTTCTCTGTACCATAGGGTCATAATAGAGGAAGGGCGTAAAAAGACACCAGAGATAATATTATTCGATAGTAAAACTGAATGAGAAATTTATTCCCTTGTCCAGAAGACAAGTTCATACAAATGTGAGAGATAGTCAAGAAGATAGACTTTTGGCTTATTGAGAAACATAATGGACGTAGCACCCATAAATAGTGAATCCCAGCTACCAGGAAGATAGATCTCATGGAAGGAGAAGTAACAAATGATAATGACTCACATAGAGACATGTGCCAAAACCATACGCCTCCAAAAGAATGTTCTACAAGCGGTGGTACTATCAACCGACGATATCGCGAAATGGTAGATCACCAAGAAGATGATTTTCCGTGTGCCCACATAAATTAGAAAGAAAAACTGACCAATTAGACACCAAATGCACAAAAAGTATCTGCAAAGCACAGTGTAACTGTTTGTAAAGTGAGAGTTTTTCATGAACAGAACGTGTACTGCATGTGCAGTAAAATTCGAAGTTTGTTTTTTAATCTCAGAAAAATAATATCATGATTTATGATATTGTATTTGATGTACTAAAATAAAGATCATAATACCATAATAAATGTCTTCTTATTCGTTCTGTGTTATGAAACCCATCATAATTTGATAATACTTTTTTACAAAAAGTGAGGTTTTATGTACCCCCGCTCATGCATTTTTGCGAGTCCAGCCACTCAAGAATCCAGAGACTAAAGCTATACGGGACAGTCAAATGAAAACGAGACTGATGTGCAAAAATTAGTAAAACCTTTATTATTTCAAAAGTATTAGCTATAACTATTAATACATTTTTCCCATTTTGAGATGGGCAGTGTCATCATGGAGGAACATTTGCAATATCCTACATAACCATAATTGTAACCATGTGTGCACCTCTTCAGCAAATTACGGTTTCTTTACGGCTTCTTTCAGGGCTCCAAAAATCTCGGAATCGCATGGGGAGCGATCAGGACTGTATGGAGGATGTATAAGGGCTTGACAGCTAACCATTTGCAGCACAGTCGAAAGGACCATGGCAACAAGTGGGCCCACGCAGTACTTCCTCGGGACGACAAAAACTATGATTTCGTACTTGAACTAGATTTCCATAAAATACATCACGCCAAAGTCTATCTCGAACGATGTATAGTAGAGCAGCACGGGACATTGTTCCATTTATTTTTTACTGCCTTAAAAATGTAATGCCACAAGGTATATCCCAGCAGTGAGGTGAACCAACTAAATTAGATGTAAGGTCTCTTAGAATCGATATGGATATCTGGGAGGATGTAGGAGCAGTTTTGCCGGTTGTGACGTTACTATCACATATCACTAAGCCACATTGTTTCATTTTATACCGCTATTTCGTGATTATTTTATTATAACAACTGCACATTTTTGCTAGAGAGGAAAGCTTAGCATTTTTCTCTTTGGGAAGACGCACTATTGGTGCGGCCTCAGGTTCCTGTTTGTCTGTGGAAGGCAGTCAGTGAGTCTTATTAGGAGGGGATAACCTCCCAGGGTGATGGGCACTTTTCACAGAAGTGGGGATGTGCCTGTACCTCGGCGGACAGATCCAGCTCCTGTCCTTGCTGAGGACAGAGGATACCATGCTGCCACTGCCCTGGGGAATAACTGAGCTTGCCATTTTTGCGTTTGCTGCATGAACATCGAAGGACAAGATGTCACGGCGCCACCAGAGCTGCATGACAAAGTCAGTTGCTTTTATTCCAAAGCATTTGGTGTATTCAATCGAATGTATTGCCTCATCGCCGTGCAAGATGCAAAGAAGCCAACCAGTAGGGGAGACATTGCTCCAGGCTGGTAACAATCTCACGTTTATTAATGTGTGTTTTGCAGGTGAAGAGTGGGAAGTTTATGTTTTCATGAAATGAGAGATATTCTCGTCTGCCACATTGTAAACAGCATTGATTCATCCTGTCCATATAGAGTTCTTTGGAAGATAGAGAGCTGAGGAAGGAGAGATAAGATCCATGACTATTCATTTCCTGGCTGCTGTCCGGTGGTGATGGATACATTTTTTGCTCATTTTGGGTAAATATAAGTGTCGCAGTGCACGGTAACATGATCCACATTTCGAGAAACTTGCTACTAAAATGTTTTGGTATGTAACTTGAGTAGCCAACCTGAATTTGGATATGTGATTTTGTCTCATAAACTTTGAATCTCTGAGCTGACCAGAGAGGGATATCTTGTTTCATTTTCTCCACACTGTCTTCCATATAATCTGGTGCCTCCACACTGTGCTAGCGTCGTTTTGTGTAAATTCAAGTGAGATTTTAGAGATCTTTCTCTGCCACAAATTCTTGTGAACCGTGTCCATCAATTAGAACAGTGAAACATCTGTTACAAGCAGACATGACTTAAATTTCGAAATTCCTTAACTGTCCTACAACTTTTCCATAGTTAGACGCGCCACTGTTAACAAATATGACCTGCTGCACATCTATGTTTGTTGTTATCACTGTGACAGTGGTATTGTGCACAGTGGCCAAACTCAGTGATCAGTTACTTATTATTCAATGAAGGTAACGAGCACTCGCTTGTCTTGTGTGATTACAAACTTGTTTATTGTCTAGGGAGTGTTGTGCTGATTTTCTGAAGGACTATAACTATGTTGTGTGTTGATTCATGGTTGTGAAGGCGCAATTGACCTCTTGGATTAGATTAGATTAGATCTACTTTCATTCCAATTGATCCGTAGTGAGGAGGTCGTCCAGGATGTGGAACATGTCAGAATAACAACAATACATGACAAATATTTACAACTAAAACAAATAAGCTAACGTACCATTCCACAGGTCCCAAGAGGAATGATCGTAATTTTTAATGAACACAATATGAAGTCATTTTACAAATACTAATGAACTGAATTTAAAATAAAAAAGTTTTTTATTTATTTATAAGGTAATAAACATGTAATACACCTGCTATAATACTTATTTACAATGAACACATTACTGCACTGAAATGGTGCAGAAGTTAATTGTACTTACACACACACACACACACACACACACACACACACACACACACACACACACACACACATTTTCAATGAACACATTACTGCACTGAAATTGTACAGAAGTTCTATTGTACTTATACACAAATCAGTTGGTTTTACTGAGAAATTCATCAATGGAGTAGAAGGAATTGGCCACCAATAAATCCTTTAGGCTTCTCTTAAACTGAATTTCATTGGTTGTTAAGCTTTTTATGGCTGCTGGCAAGTTATTGAAAATGTGTGTTCCTGAATAATTCACACCTTTTTGTACAAGACTAAGTGACTTTAAATCCTTGTGAAGATTATTCTTATTTCTAGTATTGATTACATGAATTGAGCTGATGGTTTGAAAAAGTGATATATTTTTAATGACAAATTTCATTAAGGAATAAATATACTGGGAAGCAGTAGTTAGTATCCCTAGTTCCCTAAACAGGCTTCTGCAGGATGTTCTTGAGTTCACACCACTTATAACTCTTACTGCACGTTTTTGTGCCCGGAAAGCTTCAGCTTGGCTTGATGAATTACCCCAAAAAATAGTCCCATATGACATTATGGAATGAAAGTAAGCATAGTATGCCAGCTTTTTCATTTTTATATCCCCTATATCTGACAAAATTCGCATTGCAAACAGAGATTTGTTAAGACGCTTCAGCGGTTCTAGGTGTGCTCCTCCCAGTTGAATTTATTATCAAGCTGTAATCCCAAAAATTTAACACTGTCCTCTTCTTCTATCTTCTTGTCATCGTATGTTAAACATATACTCGTGGGACACCTCGTACAAGTTCTGAACTGCATGTAGTGTGATTTTTCAAAGTTTAGTGACAAAGAATTGGCTAGGAACCAGTGATTAATGTCCACAAATATTTTATTGGCTGATCTTTCTAAGACTACACTTGATTTGCTATTTATTGCAATGTTTGTATCATCGGCAAACAAAACGAACTTGACATCTGGTAATCTTACTGATGAAAGGTCATTGATGTACACAAGAAAAAGTAAGGGCCCCAAAATGGAACCTTGTAGGACCCCACATGTAATTAGTTCCCAGTTGGATGATGCCTGATAGCTTGATACATGTCTCTTTCCTAATGACACCCTTTGTTTCCTGCCAGAGATATAAGATTTGAACCATTTTGCAGCATTTCCTGTTATACTATAATATTCTAATTTACTTAAAACGATATTGTGATTTACACAGTCTAATGCCTTTGACAGATCACAAAATATACCAGTTCTCTGCAATTTTTTGTCTAATGAATTAAGCACATTTTCACTGTAAGTGTAGATAGCCTTCTCAATATCAGAACCTTTTAGAAATCCAAACTGTGACTTTGACAATATGTTAATTGAGATAAGATGGTTATAAAGCCGACTGTACATTACTTTTTCGCAAACTTTTGAGAATGCTGGCAACAGTGAAATTGGACGGAAATTTGATGCTATTTCTTTATCTCCCTTCTTAAGCAGTGGCTTAACTTCAGCATATTTCAGCCATTCAGGAAATATTACACTGATAAACGACTGGTCACACAGATAGATTAATATCTTACTGATATCTTAGCTCAGAATAACATTCTTTAATTAATTTTGTTGATATTTCATCATAACCACTAGATGTTTTTGATTTTAAAGATTTTATGATGGACATTATTTCTGTTGAGGTAGTGAGGGTCAAATTCATATAATGGAAGTTACTTGAAATGTCTGGTCTTAGGTATTCCATAGCAGCATCCACCGAACCTGACAACCCCATATTTTCAGTAACAGCTATAAAATGTTTGTTAAAAAGTTCTGCAACACTATACACATCTGTCACCAATGTATCATTTACTCTTAATGCTATTTGTTCCTCTTCATGTCTGATTTTACCGGTCTCCTCCTTCACTATATCCCATATTGTCTTTATTTTGTTATCTGATATGACTATCTTTTCCTTGTAATATATTTGCTTTGACATCCGTATTACAGTCTTTAATATTTTGCAGTATTTCTTATAATGTGCTATAGCATCAACATTTGAAATGTTTCAGATTGACAGATACAGTTTTCTTTTTGTTTTACAAGATACCCCTGTTCCTCGAGTAATCCATGACTTCTTTGCAGACTTTGCTCTAACCTTGGTTAGTTTGGGGGGAAAGCAGTGTTCGAATAAGTTAAGCACTTTATTAGCAAAAGTGTTATATTTTTCATTCATGCCATGAGCACTGTAAACATCAGTCCAGAAACAAATAATATTGTGCTAATAACGGGCATCAAACAGAAACAGGGATTAATTAACACAGGGATACCCTAGTGAGACTAAATGCCGTAACTCCCAAATCCACGATAAAAATTCGCTTGACGCGATCCTGAGAGACACTCTCCAATCCTTCCAAATCAACAATGTAAGTGTAAACCAGATGTGGCTTGAGTTCAGAGAAACAGTATCGACAGCAATTGAGAGATTTATGCTAAATAAATTAACAAAAGACAAAGCTTATTCTCCGTGGTACACAAAACAGGTCAGCACTGTTGTAGAAACAACGAAACAAGCATTCCAAATCCAAACGAATGCAAAATCTCAAAGATCGGCTGTCTTTTACAGAAGCTCGACTTCAATGCGTGGACTTCAATGCGAGATTCTTATAATAGTTCTCTCAACGAAACTTTGTCTTGAAACCTGGCAGAAACTCCGTAGAGATTTAGGTCGTACGTAAAGTATTCTAGGGGCAAGACACAGTCAGTGGCATCTTTGCGAGATAGAAATGGAAATACTATAGGTGACAGTGCAGAGTTACTGAACACAGCCTTCCAAAATTCAAAGAAGACGAAGTAGATACTCCAGAATTCGAATAAAGAATAGCTGCCAAGATGAGTAACTTAGAAGTAGATATCCTGTGAGTAATGAAAAAAGTTAAATAAATAAAAGCAAGACTTCCAGTCCAGAGTGTATACTACGAGGGTTAACTGAAACGTAATGCCTCCACCTTCGTAACTCTTCAACAGTTGGCAGTATTGGTATGCGGCAGGTACTGGCTTGTTCCGTAGCCTTTTCTCTACAGCTCCAGTTGGGTGGAATCCTCAGCATTAAACTGTTGTGTTGTTACAGAGTAAAGTATTGAACCCTGAGCAGACGGTCGGTCAATGCGATTTAAGCAACGTGCAGTCATTGAATTCCTGACAACAGAAAGTAATCACCCTAAACGAGATTCATCAGAGAATGAAAGCAGTTTATGGTGATTGTGTTGATGTGAGTACTGTGCGTCGTTGGGCGAGTAAGTTTAAAGACGTTGAGGCGGGAACATCAGACCTGCGTGACAAACAAAGAGTTGGACGTCCTGTGATAGCAACCACCGAGTTTCACAAGAAAAATGTTGACAGATTGACTCAGGGAAATCGTCCTATCACTCAGAGAGAAACTGCATGACTCAGGGAAATCGTCGTATCACTCGGAGAGAAACTGCAAGTACAATCGGCATTTCACAAGAACTTGTGGGTCACATTATTTCTTTGCTTGGCTATCGGAAGATCTGTGCCTGATAGTTACCCCAGATGCTGACTCCTGAAATGAAAGCGCACAAACTTGAAATTTGCCAGGAACTCCTCTCGCGTTACGAGAATGAAGGTGACGCTATTCTCCAATCAGCTGTGACAGGAGACAAAACGTGGGTACACCATTAGGACCTAGAGACGAAACGTCAGTTTATGGAATATCGACACAAAGACTAGCCACAGAAAAATAAATTCAAGACGCAGCCCTCAGCTGGAAAAATAATGGCCACAGTGTTCTGGAACGTAGATGGTGTTGATTTCCTTGATTGTGGAACAATAATAAATTCAGAGCGTTACATCACAATGCTGCGAACTCTGAAACGACGACTAACAAGGGTCCAAAAGGAAAAGAGAAATGTTTTCCTTCACCATGGCAATGCCAAGCCACACACTTCACGTGACACCACAGCAGAACTTCAGAGACTGAACCACACCATCATTCAGCATCCTCCATACAGCCCAGATTTAGCACTGTCTGACTTTCATCTGCTCCTGATCATGAAAGACGATCTGCAAGGACATCATTATGCTTCTAATGAAGATGTCGAGAGCACTGTGAGACTATGGTTGCGGAAACAGAGTGTCGACTTCTTCTGTGACGGCTTCAAAAAACTTGTTCATCGTTGGCAGAAATGTATCCAACTGGCTGGTGATTATGTGGAAAACTGAATATTGGTAATTACATATCACATTCTAAGCATTACTTCTGCTTTTGATTTATTAAAATATTCCCATCCAAACCTAATTAACGAAGATGGAGGCATTACTTTTCATTCAACCCTTGTAATTAGTTTCCTTTTGGAGCATGCTGATTCAATAGCTCCGTACTTAACGATCATACACAACCGCTCGCTCGACGGACGATCCGTAACCAAAGACTGGAAAGTTACACAGCTCACACCAATACTCAAGGAAGGTAATAAAAGTAATCCATGAAATTATATGCTCATATCATTAACGTAGATATGCAGCAGGATTTTGGAACATATATAATGTTCTAACATTATGAAGTACCTCGAAGAGCACTGTCTATTCATACATAGTCACCACAGAATTGAAAAATATCGTTCTTGTGACACACAACAACCTCTTCACTCACACGAAGTGTTGAGTGCTATTCACAAGGGATTTCAAATTGATTGTGTATTTTTAGATTTCCAGAAGGCTTTGATTTCTGGCGTTCCCCAAGATAGTGTTATATGCCCTCTGTTGTTCCTTATATATATAAACGGTTTAAGAGACAGTCTGAACAGCCGTCTTAGGTTGTTTGTAGAGGATGCTGTCGTTTACCGGCTAGTAAAGTCATCAGGAGATCAAAACCAATTGCAAAAAGATTTATATCAGATATCTGTAGTGTGCCAAAATTGGCAATTTGTACTAAACAATGAAAAGAGTGAGATTACTCACATAAGTAATAAAAGGAATCCGTTAACCATCATTAAATCAAAAGAACATAAATTTAACTAAATATCTAGGAATTACAATTTCGAATAGCTTAAAATAGGAAAAACACATCGAAAATGTGGGGAAGCCGAAGCAAAGACTTCATTTTACTGGAAGAACACTTAGACCATGCAACAGATCTACTAAAGAAACTGCCTGCACTACACTTGCCCATCCACGACTGAGTACTGCTGCAGACTTCATTTTACTGTAAGAACACTTAGACCATGCAACAGATCTACTAAAGAAACTGCCTGCACTACACTTGCCCATCCACGACTGAGTACTGCTGCACGGTGTGGGATCCTTATGAGATACGATTAACAATGTACATCGAGAAAGTTCAAAGAAGGGCAGTAAGTTTTTTTTATTATCGAGAAATAGGGTAGACAGTGTCACGGACATGATACAGGATTTGCGATGCAATCATTAAATTGGGGTATACATCATTAAAAGAAAGGCATGTTTCGTTGTGACGAGATCTCACGAAATTTCAGTCACTAGTTTTCGCCTCCGAATGCGAAAATATTTTGTTGACACCGACCTACATCGGGAGAAACGATCATCATAAAAAAAGAAGGGAAAGCACTGCTGTCTTGGCTTTCTCAGGCCCGTCTTTCGTTTCTGCCTTCTCTCCATATTTGAAAAGGACGGATTACCCTAGGGTATTTCATTAGTTTGTTATTTACATCAATATCGAAATATGTAAAGGTACCCTCTTGAAAGACACGAAAGTAATTTTCTGAAAGAGCGCACTTGAGTACTGTATGTTTTGGCTTCACGTTGTGACGTAAACAACAGCGAGCATGTGTAAACGAACGGGTCGCGTACACTGTAGTAAGTCAGTTGTCCCACAACGCGTTTGCCGGAGTTTTCGCTGAAGGAAAAACCTAAGAAAATCAATAATACTAAAAGTGATCACTAACGCCTATTTTTCGACTCTGGTCTGTCGAAATGGCTGATTGTACGCCGTTAGAAATAGTGAGAATAATAAAAATTGCTGGCGAGTGCCGCGATAATTATGCAATCGCACAAAGATTGTATGCCGAAAGGTATCCCTATGCCCGTAATCCCACAAAAGTTAAATTAGGTCTCTGGGGAGACGAGCTGATGGGGGTACCTTGAAGAAGAAGAGACGAAAAACGGGCCCGAGAGAGGCGGCTGAACTGGGAGATGGTGCTATCGTCGCTGAAGATCCACACCTTTCGAACTGTCAGATTCAGTGAATGCATGTCGTGCCTCGATCAACGGTATCTCGTGTTTTAAGATACTTTAAGTTACACCCATATCGCTTATATATCACCCAATCAAATGAGCGTGGGGGTCCTGAGAGACGCCTGTCGATTGGCCGATACGCAAATACGTGGTGATCCCTTTCTCTTCGCTCGCACTCTCTTTACAGATGAGGCAGACTTCGACAACATGGGAGGAGTCAATTTGCATAAATCACATTACTGGGCAGAAACAAATCCTCGCTGGCAACGAGATCAACGAACACAGAGATAGTGATCAATCAATGTCTGGACGGTCATAGTTGTAGAATACGTGACAGGTCCCGTTTTTTATGACGAAACGTTGAACGGCTTACGCAGTCTTCATATTTTCTAGAATCTGGTGGTTCCTTTACTATGAAAAATCCACCTAGACATACGAGCACATATGTGGTTTCAACATGACGGTGCCCCTGCACATCAGTCCTCACCTGCAGAAGGAACCTTAACGCAACTTACCCGAATCGATGGATTGGTATCTGTAGTGCAGTTCGTGACGCCACTATCGCCTGAAGTAACACAATAGGACTTCTTCTTACGGGGAGCTGTGACTCAGAAGGTGTACTCCACTCCCTCGACAACGCCAGAAAATATGAGTGGAAGGATGTCACCTGTGACTATGAACATCAAGTTCGCTTTGGTACCAAAGTCTGGGCCAGAATACTGGGTGACAGATGTTTGGCCCCCTCCATGTTGCTTGACCCGTTCACTGGACGACGTTACCATGCATTTCTATCAAACTATCTGCCGGATGCGCTGGAAGATGTTCCACTATATGTCCACCAGAGGATATGGTTCCAACATGATGGTGCACCTCCACACTCTGGAATTAATGTGTGACAGTATTTGAACAGAACATTTCCAGGGAAATGGTTCGGACGTGGAGGTCCGGTTTAATGGTCACCGCATTCACCTGACTTAAATCCCCTATATTTCTTCCTGTGGAGGCACCTGAAGGAGCATGTGTACTCTACTCTACCGACTGATGTGGAGGAATTGGTAGAGCATGTTCAAGCTGTTTTTGTTACTGTGGACGAAGCATTTCTGCGTAGTGTTCAGACCTGTTTGATCTGGCGGGTTGTGCAATGTGTGGAAGTGCAGGGAGATCGCTTTGAACGTCTGTTGTTCTGACGACAACGTATTGTGTTGTGAAGGTCGTGCTGTCATTAATATGGACATTACTATTGTCGCTGGTTACTAATAAGTGGCATTTGAGCGCTTGTATTACGTCTAGTATAAATGACAAGTAGATGTCGTTGTACTGTGCTATCGTCTGTAGCATCTCGAAATTGATATTGTTTTTGTAGTTATTCTGTCGTATGACAGGTCATTTGTTTCAACTGTCTATTTCTTATTTGTCTCACCACGTATTTGTTATGTTCGGCGCTACAAAATGTTGTAAATTTAGAATACATGTGACCTAAGAGACAATGCATGTTACAGTATTAAAAAAAAAGAAATAAAGATACGCCCCAAGCCAAGATTGAACCGTCGACCTCTTGCATGCTAACCCAAAACTACACTACTGCCTATTAAAATTGCTACACCAAGAAGAAATGCAGATGATAAACGGGTATTCATTGGAAAAATATATTATACCAGAACTGACATGTGATTACATTTTCACGCAATTTGGGTGCATAGATCCTGAGAAATCAGTACCCATAACAACCACCTCTGGCCCTAATAACGGCCTTGATACGCCTAGGCATTGAGTCGAACAGAGCTTGGACGGCGTGTACATGTACAGCTGCCCATGCAGCTTCAACACGATACCGTAGTTCATCAAGAGTAGTGACTGGCGTATTGTGACGAACCAGTTGCTCGGCCACCATTGACCAGACGTTTTCAATTGGTGAGAGATCTGGAGAATGTGCTGGCCAGGGCAGCAGTCGAATATTTTCTGTAGCCAGAAAGGCCTGTACAGGACCTGCAACATGCGGTCGCGCATTATCCTGCTGAAATGTAGGGTTTCGCAGGGGTCGAGTGAAGGGTACATACACGCTTCCAATGTGCATTCACCGCGATGTCACCAAACACGGATGCAACCATCATGATGCTGTGCACAGAACCTGGATTCATCCGAAAAAATGACGTTTTGCCATTCGTGGACCCAGGTTCGTCGTTGAGTACACCATCGCAGGCGCTCCTGTCTGTGATGCAGCGTCAAGGGTAACCGCAGCCATGGTCTACGAGCTGATAGTCAATGCTGCTGCAAAAGTCTTCAAACCGTTCGTGCAGATGATTGTTGCCTTTCAGTCGTCCCCATCTGTTGACTCAGGGATCAAGACGTGGCTGCACGATCCGTTAGAGCCATGCGAATAAGATGCCTGTCATCTCGACTGCTAGTGATATGAGGCCGTTGGGATCCAGCACGGCGTACCATATTACCCTCCTGAACCCACCGATTCCATAACAGTCATTGGATCTCGACAAACGCGAGCAGCAGTGTCGCAATACGATAAACCGCAATCGCGATAGGCTACAATCCGACCTTTATCAAAATCGGAAATGTGATGGTACGCATTTCTCCTCCTTACACGAGCCATCACACCAACGTTTCAACAGGCAACGCCGGTCAACTGCTGTTTGTGTATGAGAAATCGATTGGAAACTTTTCTCATGTCAGGACATTCTAGGTGTCGCCACCGGCGCCATCCTTGTGTGAATGCTTTTAAAAGCTAATCATTTGCATATCACAGCATCTTCTTCCTGTCGGCTAAATTTCGCGTCTGTAGCACGTCATCTTAGTGGTGTAGCAATTTTAATGGCCAGTAGTGTATATTCACTGCACCAACTGTACATCACAGCTGAAATCTGCTTTAGTTACCATACGTGGTGTTACAGTGTTGCCAGTTTGCAAATCTTTAACGTTATTTTTCTGCCGGATGTATTCGCCGGACGAAATTTTGTGAGAGACATTTTCTTATCGCTGGCATGTGAGGAGTCGCATTGCGAACCCCGACAAAGCGAATTTCGCTTCACCCTGTATACTGGCAATTTCTGGTAACGACGATACAAATGGATAGCGATCGCGCACCCTTCTCTCCAAAGTGGACCACAAAGCCTCAGTAACTCTGGGATCTGGTAACTGTGGTAGCCAGGGGAGCCAGGTCAAATCATCCTCGTACAAACTAAACCAGTCCTGGACGATGCGAGCGAAGTGCACAGGGGCTTGTCGTCTTGAAACACAGTATCAGCATTTGAGAACAAACACTGTACCATTGAATGGACCTGTTCAGCCAAAATGGTCATATAATCCTTGGTAGTAATGCTACCTTGCAGAGTACCTACGACGGCCATGGAATACCATGATTTGGCTGCCCGAATCATTACCGAACACCAGCCATATTTCACTCTTAGGACGTAAATTCGGTCAGAAGTTGGAATCCATGTGAAACAAGTCCAAGCGACCGTGCGACCGATAGACCAGATATATGGCTTCAGCACCGTGTTTTCCTGTTACAGTCATTTGTGTCACCGATGAGTTTTGGAATTCCTGCTCTAACTGCAATTCCCTGGTTATGAAGCTCTCTTCATATTGTGTTGGAGTTGACAGGGTTCGAGAATGCGACATTCAGCTCTGCAGTGACTTTGGCAGCTGTTGTCCTCTTGTTTTTCGTCACTGACCTCTTCATTGACGGTCCGTCATGATCACTCAACACACAATTTCGTCCGCGGTGTGACTTAGTAGATTATGTTTTCCTGCTTTCCCTGCATGCGTTTTGAACATTGGACATGGTGCCTCTTCGTACACCAAACACTTTGGTTATTTTGGGATTGGAAGCACCCACCATACGACCACCAACAACCTGCGCTCGTCCGAATACATTCAACTCCGACATCATGCATTCACAACTACACGGTTCTGACCACAAATTACGCTTGCAACGTATTGAGGGCATGGCAGAGGTGTCCTCCGTTGTCAACTACAACAGCGCAACCTGCAGCCTTGGATAGCATCTGCTTTTATATTCTAGCACGCATTTCTCGCTGCCTTTCAATAGTTTTTTCCTACCCCTGTACTTGAATATCGAAAATGGATGCGGGCGTGAAATGGAATCCAACGTATGATAAATATTAACAGGATCCTCTCAAAGCAGACACGTCGTGTTCATGTCCTGCATGCATTCTGTGTTAACTGCACTGATAAACACCCTGTTTGGAGAAGATAACGTCCTACCTATTTCGAGAAGATGGACTTTCTTACCACTCAAGCGTGGTTTCGTATGTCGTTCTGTGAATCGTACGTTTCGGGTGTGTAATTTGATATTCCAGGATCATCCAAGTATAGTTGTTTGATGTTACCTTATAAACCCAGATGGTCGAACATACAGGGTGTTTCAAAAATGACTGGTATATTTGAAACGGCAATGCAAACTAAACGAGCACCGATAGAAATACACCGTTTGTTGCAATATGCTTGGGACAACAGTACATGTTCAGGCAGACAAGCTTTCGAAATTACAGTAGTTACAATTGTCAACAACAGATGGTGCTGCAGTCTGGGAAACTCTATAGTACGATATTTTCCACATATCCACCATGCGTAGCAATAATATGGCGTAGTCTCTGAATGAAATTACCCCAAACCTTTGACAACGTGTCTGGCGGAATGGCTTCACATGCAGATGACATGTACTGCTTCAGCTGTTCAATTGTTTCTGGATTCTGGCGGTACACCTGGTCTTTCAAGTGTCCCCACAGGAAGAAGTCACAGGCGTTCATGTCTGGCGAATAGGGAGGCCAATCCACGCCGCCTCCTGTATGTTTCGGATAGCCCAAAGCAATCACACGATCATCGAAATATTCATTCAGGAAATTAAAGACGTCGGCCGTGCGATGTGGCCGGGCACCATCTTGCATAAACCACGAGGTGTTCGCAGTGTCGTCTAAGGCAGTTTGTACCGCCACAAATTCACGAAGAATGTCCAGATAGCGTGATGCAGTAATCGTTTCGGATCTGAAAAATGGGCCAATGATTTCTTTGGAAGAAATGGCGACCCAGACCAGTACTTTTTGAGGATGCAGGGACGATGGGACTGCAACATGGGGCTTTTTGGTTCCCCATATGCGCCAGTTCTGTTTATTGACGAAGCCGTCCAGGTAAAAATAAGCTTCGTCAGTAAACCAAATGCTGTCCACATGCATATCACCGTCATCAATCCTGTGCACTATATCGTTAGCGAATGTCTCTCGTGCAGCAATGGTAGCGGCGCTGAGGGGTTGCCGCATTTGAATTTTGTATGGATAGAGGTGTAAACTCTGGCGCATGAGACGATACGTGGACGTTGGCGTCATTTGGACCGCAGCTGCAACACGGCGAACGGAAACCCGAGGCCGCTGTTGGATCACCTGCTGCACTAACTGCGCGTTGCCCTCTGTGGTTGCCGTACGCGGTCGCCCTACCTTTCCAGCACGTTCATCCGTCACGTTCCCAGTCCGTTGAAATTTTTCAAACAGATCCTCTATTGTATCGCTTTTCGGTCCTTTGGTTACATTAAACCTCCGTTGAAAACTTCGTCTTGTTGCAACAACACTGTGTTCTAGGCGGTGGAATTCCAACAACAGAAAAATCCTCTGTTCTAAGGAATAAACCATGTTGTCCACAGCACACTTGCACTTTGTGAACAGCACACGCTTACAGCAGAAAGACGACGTACAGAATGGCGCACCCACAGACTGCGTTTTCTTCTATATCTTTCACATCACTTGCAGCGCCATCTGTTGTTGAAAATTGTAATTACTGTAATTTCGAAAGTTTGTCCGCCTGAAAATGTACTGTTGTCACAAGCATATTGCAACAAACGGTGTATTTCTATCGCTGCTCGTTTAGTTTTTATTGCCGTTTCAAATATACCGCTCATTTTTGAAACACCCTGTAGTTTCCGGTATCGTTGATTCGATCGATCAAACGTCAAGTGTACCCTTCCTTATCTAATTTCTCGATCTCCATAAAAACGGCGATATTTGCTATTGGAAAATCATCTTATCAAAATAACCCATTAAACTGAGCGTCCATCGTGTCTGTCGATTTTAGAGGAAGGATTCTGTTCTCAGTTACTACCGTTTTTTCGTGAAGCGTCAAGGCCAACTGCGCTTAGCACGCAGTAGTCCAAAGCCAGTTTCTACTTTGGAACAAAACGATTTGTGCTTACTTTTATTGTTCTAACTGTCACTTTTAGTAGTTTTTTTTATTTACCGCTGTTGACATCGTGGGGGTAACAGCTTATCCAGCTAATACAGTCACCCAATAAAAGGCGTTCATAACATGGAGATCAATGTTCGTATACCCTGGACCAGTCTTGAATCTTAACTTACTCTCTCCTCAAGAAAATTTATACTTTCATTTAGCACATCAAATTCTGCTCATGCAATGTGCCACGAATGCTATTTTCTGGAACACTTTTTGTGACGTTATTAGGAATATGCAAAGGTCGCTCCTCCTTACGAGGCTCACAATTAGTATCACGATTGTACTTTTTTTTAAATTGCTGCTTTTATTTCTATTTAGTTTCTTTCTGTACAGTAACTAGATTCTTTACACACATGTAGATATTATTTTCAGTTTTCCTGTCTTATGTTCGCCGCTATCCGGTAATGGTAGTATAGGGGCGTTAGCATCCTTGTCATCAGGCGATTTAATAAATTGTGTATTCCTATGTTTCTAAGACATACTTATCATGTTAACAGCCCTCGGTTCTTCTTCTCTCATTCTTGATTCGGCAGTGCTACTGCAGGAAAGAAGACAACCTCTTAACGGTATCTGCCTTCATCTTCTCATTTGCGGATTCGAGAGCCAATTTGAAACTTCTAGGTCTGCAAACCGGATGTCAGATCGAAATTAGAATTATATATTAATATCTTTAGTTGCCCCCACCCCATGAACCATAGACCTTGCCGTTGGTGGGGGAGGCGATACAGATAACTGTGCCGTAGGTGCAACCACAACGGAGGGGTATCTGTTGAGGGGCCAGACAAACGTGTGGTTCCTGAAGAGGGGCAGCAGCCTTTTCAGTAGTTGCAGGGGCAACAGTCTGGATGATTGACTGATCTGGCCTTGTAACACTAACCAAAACGGCCTTGCTGTGCTGGTACTGCGAACGGCTGAAAGCAAGGGGAAACTACAGACGAAATTTTTCCCGAGCACATGCAGCTTTACTGTATGGATAAATGATGATGGCGTCCTCTTGGGTAAAATATTCCGGAGGTAAAATAGTCCCCCATTCGGATCTCCGGGCGGGGACTATTCAAGAGGACGTCGTTATCAGGAGAAAGAAAACTGGTGTTCTACGGATCCGAGCGTGGAATGTCAGATCCCTTAATCGGGCAGGTAGGTTAGAAAATTTAAAAAGGGAAATGGATAGGGTAGAGTTAGATATAGTGGGAATTAACGAAGTTCGGTGGCTGGAGGAACAAGACTTTTGCTCAGGTGAATACAGGGTTATAAATACAAAATCAAATATTGGTAATGCAGGAGTAGGATTAATAATGAATAAAAAAATAGGAGTGCGGGTAAGCTACTACAAACAGCATAGTGAACGCATTATTGTAGCCAAGATAGACTCGAAGCCCACGCCTACTACAGTAGTTTATATGCCAACTAGCTCTGCAGATGACGAAGAAATTGAAGAAATGTATGATGAGATAAAAGAAATTATTCAGATAGTGAAGGGAGACGAAAATTTAATAGTCATGGGTGACTGGAATTCGATAGTAGGAAAAGGAAGAGAAGGAAACGTAATAGGTGAATATGGATTGGGGGAAAGAAATGAAAGAGAAAGCCGCCTGGTAGAATTTTGCACAGAGCATAACTTAATCATAGCTAACACTTGGTTCAAGAATCATAAAAGAAGATTGTATACATGGAAGAATCCTGGAGATACTAGAAGGTATCAGATAGATTATATAATGGTAAGACAGAGATTGAGGAACCAGGTTTTAAATTGTAAGACATTTCCAGGGGCAGATGTGGACTCTGACCACAATCTATTGGTTATGAACTGTAGATTAAAACTGAAGAAACTGCAAAAAGGTGGGGATATAAAGAGATGGGACCTGGATAAACTGACTAAACCAGAGGTTGTAAAGAGTTTCAGGAAGAGCATAAGGGAAAAATTGACAAGAATGGGGGAAAGAAATAGAGTAGAAGAAGAATGGGTAGCTTTGAGGGATGAAGTAGTGAAGGCAGCAGAGGATCAAGTAGGTAAAAAGACAAGGGCTAGTAGAAATCCTTGGGTAACAGAAGAAATACTGAATTCAATTGATGAAAGAAGACAATATAAACATGCAGTAAATGAAGCAGTCAAAAAGGAATACAAACGTCTCAAAAATCAGATCAACAGGAAGTGCAAAATGGCTAAGCAGGGAAGACTAGAAGACAAATGTAAGGATGTAGAGGCTTATCTCCCTAGGGGTATGATAGATACTGCCTACAGGAAAATTAAAGAGACCTTTGGAGAAAAGAGAACCACTTGCATGAATATCAAGAGCTTAGATGGAAACCCAGTTCTAAGCAAAGAAGGGAAAGCAGAAAGGTGAAAGGAGTATATAGAGCGTCTATACAAGGGCGACGTGCTTCAGGGCAATATTATGGAAATGGAAGAGGATGTAGATGAAGATGGAATGGGAGATATTATACTGCGTGAAGAGTTTGACAGAACACTGAAAGACCAGAGTCGAAACAAGGCCCCGGGAGTAGACAACATTCCATTAGAACTACTGACAGCCTTGGGAGAGCCAGTCCTGACAAAACTCTACCATCTGGTCAGCAAAATGTATGAGACAGGGGAAATACCCTCAGACTTCAAGAAGAATATAATAATTCCAATCCCAAAAAAAGCAGGTGTTGACAGATGTGAAAATTAACGAACTATCAGTTTGATAAGTCACGGCTGCAAAATACTAACTCGAATTCCTTACAGACGAATGGAAAAAGTGGTAGAAGCCGACCTCGGGGAAGATCAGTTTGGATTTCGTAGAAATATAGGAACACGTGAGACAATACTGACCCTACGACCTGTCTTAGAAGCTAGGTTAAGAAAAGGCAAACCTACGTTTCTAGAATTTGTAGACTTAGAGAAAGCATTTGACATTGGTGTCTGGAATACTCGCTTTCAAATTCTGAATGTGGCAGGGGTAAAAAAAGGGAGCGAAAGGCCATTTACAGTTTGTACATAAACCAGATGGCAGTTATAAGAGTCGAGGGGCACGAAAGGGAAGCAGTGGTTGGGAAGGGAGTGAGACAGGGTTGTAGCCTCTCCCCAATGTTATTCAATCTGTACATTGTGCAAGCAGTAAAGGAAACAAAAGAAAAATTAGGAGTAGGTATTAACATCCATGGAGAAGAAATAAAAACTTTGAGGTCCGCATATGACATTGTAATTCTGTCAGAGACAGCAAAGGACTTGGAAGAGCAGTTGAACGGAATGGACAGTGTCTTGAATGGTACAAGATGAACATCAACAAAAGCAAAACGAGGATAATGGATTGTAGTCGAATTAAATCGGGTGATGCTGAGGGAATTAGATTGGGAAATGAGACACTTAAAGTAGTAAAGGATTTTTGCTATTTGGGGAACCAAATTACTAATGGTGGTCGAAGTAGAGAGGATATAAAATGTAGACTGGCAATGGCAAGGAAAACGTTTCTGAAGAAGAGAAATTTGTTAAATTCGAGTATAGATTTAATTGTCAGGTAGTCGTTTCCGAAAGTATTTGTATTGAGTGTAGTCATGTATGGAAGTGAAACATGGACGATAAAAAGTTTGGGTAGGAAGAGAATAGAAGCTTTTGAAATGTGGTGCTACAGAAGAATGCTAAAGATTAGATGGGTAGATCACATAACTAATGAGGAGTTATTGAATAGAATTGGGGAGAAGAGAAGTTTGTGGCACAACTTGACTAGAAGACGGGATCGGTTGGTAGGACATATTCTGAGGAATCAGGGGATCACCAATTTAGTATTGGAGGGCAGCGTGGAGGGTAAAAGTCGTAGAGGGAGACCAAGAGATGAATACACTAAACAGATTCAGAAGGACGTAGGCTGCAGTACGTGCTGAAAAATGAAGCAGCTTGCACAGGATAGAATAGCATGGAGAGCTGCATCAAACCAGTCTGATGACTGAAGACTACAAAAACAATAAAACAACTTTCAGTTGCTGACGGGCGTTTATATATATCAACGGGGACAGATGAAAATATGTGCCCCGACCGGGACTCGAATCCGGAAACTCCTCCTTACATGGCAGACGCTTTATCTATCTAAACCATCGAGGGCACAGAGGATTGTGCGACTGCAGGAACTACATCGCTCACGCCTCCCACATTCTCACCTTACATATCCACACAATACATTCGTAGTGTCCCTACCCAACACACTCATTACTCGTGGAAGACATTCTTACTAAGTCCTGTAACAGTTTGGGTGATATGTGTGCAACCACACACAAGAGGAAGGTCATGGCCGGTATTGCGGACATGTCCGAAAGAACAGACACCATATCCATATAAAAGGATGTCAGTTCCTCCCGCAATATCTTATTCTCACACTCGGATTCGTCTATCTGGCCCATCAACTGAGACTTATATAATGTATAGTTTGAGAATTTTGAGCGCAGCTCGTTAGTAACGCTTGTAGCCTATCTTTGTATTTAATGATTTCTGCTGATACTCAACAGGAAATGTTTTATTTTAAAGCTAAAACAATATTTAGTCTCTCTTCGACAGTCAAGAGCTCATACTAGAGTCAGAAAATGAGTAAATATTCATCTGACGCCATTTAGAAACTGAGATGAATGGTGACTATAACGGCACCGGAGACAAGTTCTACCGAACAGCGACGGCTGCTGGGAGTTGCGCCTGCGGTTGGGTCGTTGGCCTTGGCACAACCACCAGCCGACGTGCTGTTCACCTTCTGGCGCGCCAAGTGGCTCCCAGGACTGCCTGAAAAGTCGACTCATATATGCCGTGAGCTATAGCTACTACGGAAGAGACAAGCAGGTTTTCTTGTCAACTTATGCGGCCATGCGAGAACGCAAACACTTCAGTAAGCTTCAGACCTACCAGAAAGAGCATTCGAGTTTGTTATCGTATAGCTTGTAGCCTTCCATGGGAAAAATGATGTGTGTCCGTAGTCAATAAATTACGGCGGAAAGAAATTCTTTCGTACATTTGCTTGGAGCATAGTATGATTCCATCCACGCTCCCAACACTCGTCGTCGTAACGTACTCGCTGCCACGTTCAGAATCAAATTTCCACAGTCGTTAGTACTAAAAGTTTAACAACTTTACATGAACTTATTTTTCACTCTCCAGCTGTATAATTAATTCATTTGATCTAACTTCTCCGAATATATCTCCACCCCCTATAAATACAATATACCTTAGTGTACATAACTGAAGATATTCCCAAAGGCACCCAAACGAGATATGGTAGAGTTTTAACGCTCTACTATCCTACACAGAAAAGCAAGAAAGAAGGAGGTTTAGGGCTTATCACTCCAGCGAAGACGAGATGATTGGAGACTGACCACAAGCCACGTGGAACAGGGGAAGGAAAGGGTGTCTGCTAAGTCCTTTTCGAACAAACCATTCCGTTATGCGCCTTAACTAATTTAGTGAAGATACGAGAAACCTGACTCAAGACATCAGAGCATGGATTTGAGCCCCACTTCTCCTGAAAGTGACTCCATTGCCTTACCTATGGTACCACCTCGCTGACCACATAAACGCAAAGCTGCAATATAGCAGTCTTACTACGCTGAGCAAAAAGTGACGATGACAAAGTTCTTAAATTCGGCTTTCAGCACTGTAAACCATCTGCTCAACAGCAAATAATTGGTCATTGAAAAGGTATATAGCCCTAGCAAAAAACATAGTTACTTTCAGAAAATAAAAAATTACGTATATTAACTATACTTCGAAGTACCTTCTCTGTCTTATTTCGTCCGCAGCTAGTAATCGTGCGGTAGCGTTCTCGCTTCCCTTGCCCGGGTTCCCGGGTTCGATTGCTGGCGGGGTCAGGGATTTTCTCTGCCTCGTGATGACTGGGTATTGTGTGATGTCCTTAGGTTGGTTAGGTTTAAGCAGTTCAAAGTTCTAGGGACTGATGACCATAGATGTTAAGTCCCATAGTTCTCAGAGCCATTTGAACCATTTTTGTCTTATTTAGATATCTTAAAGTATTCACGAAACATTTCAACATTTCAGATTATCTATGTTACATGAGACACCTATATGCGCCGATTGTGAAACTTAAGTAGACATATGCTATCAAATCCATCTTAGTGTTCCTGTTTTCAGTATACAATTTTAACGGAAAATTCAGAAGCGAAGAAAACTAGCGATTAAGAATAAAACTTTAAAAAATCAACCAGACTGCCGTCTTCCAATAATTTCACACCTTGTTTGTTAGGTGTAGACGTTTTAGGATAATGCTGATATTTCTGAAATCTTTTTAAACTATTTATAGTTGTAATTGCGATTCTGGGCTTGTCGCTGGCTTCTTTCTACACTTCAGACCGTATATTTTCTCCTAGACCTGAGACTGAACGGGAAGAAACATTAGGGTTTAAGGTTTTGTCGACTATAGAGTAATTAAACACTTAGATACACTTCGCATTGGACGAAGATGGCGATGGAAACTACTCTTCAATAGGAACCAATCCGGAATTCACCTTAAAATATTTAGGGAAACTATGGAAAACCTTAATGAAGGCGACCAGGCAGAGATTTTAGTACGTTCCAAATATTATGCCAGCATGTCAATTACTTTATCACTTCGCTTGCTAAATTTAGAGAAGAAGACGTTGCTTTGTCCGACTATACGGACGTTTATGAGAAGATTCTTTTAAACTAGTCATTACTGATTCAAATTGATGGGGTTTATATCACTGGGGTAACTACGTAACTGCTCACAACATGTGAGATACTGGCTGAAATCAAGAAAAGAGAATCGTTGAATCAGAAGGCCAGCTCAAAAGTATTCAACTGCTTCAATGTTCACAATTCTGGAAACAGCGGAAATACTCTACCATGAGCCTAAATTCATTACTGTATCTTACACTGCGTCACAATTACTAAGGAACAACTGACGCTTGCTAAGGAACAACTGCCAATTGCTATGGAACAACCGAAAATTGCTTCGGGACATCTGGTCAATGATAGTGACAGGAAATGTAGAGGGCGGGGCAACTTAATAGCATCAAAGCCTCTGCACGAGCGCTATGTAAGGATTCGGCAATTCATGCAGCACAGTGTTTGACAAAGGTTGTTGTGGAATCGATTAATGTGACATTTCATGTGGTGCTGTAACGTGTCTCCAAGAAACAATCTGAGTGCTTACCAACATGGATGAGTAGTTGGATGGCTCGAAGCCAGTCATAGTGTCACTACTATAGCCATAGTAATGGGTGTGTCCAAAAGTGTCATCTCGCTATTAAAACGGCCGTTGACGGTGAGGTGGTCGCAGACTGACCAGCACACCGCAAGAAGCTCTATACATAGCCCTAGTGGCAAAAATGAACAGTTCGCTGCAGATCTTGCAACTGCTACCTATACACTTGTCTCTGCCAGAACCAGGCTGATTTGTGTGCTCGGAAACCTGTTCAGTGCATCCCACTTCAACCACCGTATCATTGAGAACGAGTTAGTTGATGTAGGGAGCGTATTGGTTGGGGTCAGAGTGATGCTCTCCAAGAAATCTCACGTCATTGTGGAAAGTGATTCTGCCTCAGGTAGAGTGGACAGAGAGCGGAACATGTTCAACAGCACAGAATGCTCATGAAGGCCAACGGTACGGCGTAGGCGTTATGGTTTGAGCAAGCTTTAGGCGTAGTGTCCAAATACCGTTGCATATTTTTGCGTGAGGTACCGTTACAGTACAGCAGTATTGCAAGAAGGTTATTGTGTATCAAGTCAGTCTCTTTAGGGGTGTGTTAGGTCCTGACATTCTGTTTACGTACGATAATGTCCTGCCGGTGGGTGTAGCCGTGCGGTTCTAGGCGCTACAGTCTGGAACGGTCGCAGGTTCGAATCCTCTCGGGCGTGGATGTGTGAGATGTCCTTAGGTTAGTTAAGTTTAAGTAGTTCTAAGTTCCAGGGGACTGATAACCTCAGAAGTTAAGTCCCATAGTACTCAGAGCCATTGGATAATGTCCACCCACACAGGATCGCTGAGGTGTCGGACACATTGGAAAGTGAGGATATTGAACGAATGGAAGGGTCTTTGCACTCCCCAGACCTAAACCATATTGAGCGTGCCTGAGATGCTCTTGGCAGATGTGTTTCTCAGCTAACACCCTCTCTCTGAACAGTGCAACATCTGAGAACCGCCTTGAGGGCAAGGACTCCTTAACTGTTTGGTAGCCAGCACGAATAACAGCAAGTGCATTAGTGCCCGAGGAGGGCTTATTTCTTACTGAGAGTCCAATATTGACATTCGTGTTCAAAGTCTTACCTGTATCAAGAGATATTTTTGTAGCAAAGATAGCGTTCAAAGTTATTTTTTATTGATCAGTTTCGACAGGTGGCCAACAGCCTTGCAGCAGTGGTAACTCCGATTCCCGTCAGATCACAAAAGTTAAGCGCTGTCGGGCTGAGGTAGTACTTGGATGGGTGACCATCCGGTCTGCTGAGCACTGTTGGCAAGCGGGATGCACTCAGCCCTAGTCAGGCACACTGAAAGCCTACTCGACAGGGAAGTAGCAGCTCCAGTCTCGTAAACTGACACACGGTCGGAAGAGAGGTGTGTTGAGGTGTGTTGATCACATGCCCTTCCAGTTCGCATCCAGTGACGCCTGTAGTCTGAGGATGACACGGTGGCCGGTTGGTACCGTTGGGCCTTCCTGGCCTGTTCAGACGGAGTTTTAGTTTGGACAGGTGAGACTGTTATCGTCAGATCTTCCAAAACTTTTTTGGTTGTGCGTCATGGTCCATTGTGCGTTCATTGCTCATGACATTGTTCATGCCATGTTAATGAATGCACAATGCCGTACAACCACATAAGCGTTTGAAGAACTGAAGATGACAGTCTTACCTGTCGAAACGGGTCAATAAAAAATTGCGTTGAACGCGATCTTGGCTATAAAAATTTTCTTTAATGGGCATACAGATAGCTCCTCCTATTTCTAGTAATGAGAATTTTCAATCAAAGACGGCCGTTATTAGTGTCTGTTAACCCGGTTTCCCATGTGGTGAAATCTGTACCATTTTTCGTTATAAATATACCGCGCCACCTCTGTTCTGTGACGATTCCTGTCTAAGAACATTTCTGTTACCTAGCAATCGGCAGGCAGCATATACCGATGAAGCACATAGGATATACCGATGCATCGTGTATGGCTGCTATTAGCACCGCAGTATCATCACCTCTGTTTACAGCTGTGTGAAAGCATACACTAGACGGAAACGAACTGGAACCAGGTGCGTGTCTCGAGAAATCAAAGCGCAAGTCTTATGATTGATGTACCACGACCCATAGCAAGAAAGCGTGCAATCGAAGTAGCTTACCTCACTTCTGACGGTCATGAGAATTTTTTACCAATGTGGCTTCTGAGACAGCAACTGATGTGCCCTCTTGAGCTTCGTCGTAATGACCAACGTATTGAGCTCTGACTACAAGCAGAAGGGACACAGATTACGAGGCTACAATAAAGATTTTGTATGCATAAGTCCATGCACGTATCGCATAGTGTTGGAATCCAACAGTGTACTACAACCCCGCATTGTACGGGTGCCGTTACACCGGTCTATCGCCGTGTTTTTGTAGTAAGTTACTTGCATTTATAGTATTGTGCCTAAAGTGTCAGGTAATCCTTATTCCCTCCGACTGTACAAACATCAAAAAAAGTTTTGCATCACCCCTGCAGAGCTCCTGAAGATAGACGTTGACTGTGGATATTGTATCACAGAGACTGTCCCTTTAACTGTTCAGAGATATCACTAAACCCGCCCAAAGATGTAAACAAGCATGCATGAGCAGCGGCTATTAGCCGGTGGGGTCCGACAGCCGATCAGTTGCAGTCATTCCACCAAGACTCGTGTTGTCGGTAGTTCAATCATGCCTATACGGTCAATACCGCGGTTCGATCAGGTCCGCAGTGTCACTTTGTGCCAGGAAGGGCTCTCATCAAGGGAAGTGTCCAGGCATCTCGGAGTGAACCAAAGAGAAGTTGTTCGGTAATGGAGGAGATACAGAGAGACAGCAACTCCTCCATGTTGAATAATGCTTTTCGTGCAGCCACACGACGTCGTGTTACGACTCAAACTGTGCGCAATAGGCTGCATGATGCGCAACTTCACTCCCGATGTCCATGGCGAGGTCCACCTTTGCAACCACTACACCATGCAGCGCGGTGCAGATGGCCCAACAAAATTCAGAATGGACCGCTCAGGATTGGCATCACGTTCTCTTCACCGATGAGTGTCTTCAACCAGCCAATCGTCGGACACGTGTTTGGTGACAACCCGGTCAGGCTGAACGCCTTAGAATCACTGTCCAGCGAGTGTAGTAAGGTGGAGGTTCCTTATTGTTCTGGCCTGGCATTATGTGGGGCCGACATACGCCGCTGGTGGTCAAGAAAGGCGCTGTAACAGCTGTACGATACATGAATGTCATCCTCTGACCTTATATGCAACCATATCGGCCGCATATTGACGAGGCATTCGTCTTCATGGGCGACAATATGCACCCCCATCGCGCACATCTTGTGAATGACTTCCTTCAGGATAATGACATTGTTCGACTAGAGTAGCCAGCATGTTCTCCAGACATGAACCCTATCGAACATGCCTGGGATAGATTGAACAGGACTGTTTATTGACGACATGACCCACCAACAACTCTGAGGCATCTACGATGATTCGCCGTTGAGGAGTGGGACAATCTGGATCAACAGTGCTTTGATGAACTTGTGGATAGTATTCCACGACGAATACAGGCATGCATCAAAGCAAGAGAACGTGCTACTGGATATTAGAGATACCAGTGTGTACAGCAATCTGGACCACCACCTCTCAAGGTCGCACTGTATGGTGGTACAACATGTAATGTGTGGTTTTCATGAGCAATAAAAAGGGCGGATATGATGTTTATGTTGATCTCTATTCCAATTTTCTGTACAGGTTCCGGAACTCTCCGAACCGAGGTGATGCAAAACTTCTTTTGATGTGTGTACATGTCAATAAGTACACGTCCCTTTTAAATTCACTGGTTATCTGTGAAACAACCAGAAGAGTCATTATAAAGTGAAAGTTACTTATTTACATGAACAGGTAACACATTTTAGTAATTACAGGAACCTGAAGCGATCGTTACAGAAGCACAAAGTTATTGCTGAGATATGTTGATATATGGAGCTACAAAACGATTGGAATAACGAAGCCATTATGTTAGAATAAGAATGATAATTTAATGCTGTTAACATTTGCACCACTGTTCAATGAATCACGGAATATGGTCTCTAAATACATATGACTCCTCAGACGTCTAGCAACCAAAGCCGGTAATATTACTGCAGGTTGAAATAAATCGATAACTTAGTTTAGAATCATCAAAAATCCTTTTTCGTTCGTGTGACAGATTTCCTACCAAACTGGCTGATTGCAGAAGAATCAATATGTGATGGTTTAGGCTGAGGTTCGCATGCAATGAATAACACACAGTCTGGCACTGACTAGAGATACCTTGCCAGGAATGTACTAAAATAGGATGCGATCGAAATCCTGAGTATTTATGAAGTTAATATTAATGATTATAGTCTCGCAAGATTTTTTCAGTGACAGTAGTAACATACTGTATCGCCTGTCACACAATTCACAAACTATGGATGAAGTGGTTGAGACAATGGACCCGTACTTGGAAAGCCTGGGGTTGAAATCGCTTTCTGACCAAAGTGTTTTAGGCTTCTAGTGGTTTTCCTAGGTCACTACAGATGAATGCTGAGAGAGTCGCTTAAATAATTACACTGTCACTCTCCTTTATCGCCTTCATTCTACTA
This sequence comes from Schistocerca gregaria, assembly GCF_023897955.1. Lineage (NCBI taxonomy): Eukaryota > Metazoa > Arthropoda > Insecta > Orthoptera > Acrididae > Schistocerca > Schistocerca gregaria. Next base: position 437,744,617 of record NC_064931.1, on the reverse strand, counting down.
AATACATGAAATCCTCTGTTAAAGCATAATTATTTTTGACATCATTAATTAGTCAATCACAGTCTACAAGACGGTCTTACCCACTGAGAGAGGTCTGCATGCGCTGGAATTCATCTATGACGGTGCACAAAAGTTATTTGTCAACATGCCGTAGTACAGTCAGCAAAATCAGTAATCGATTTTGCAATAAGTTTTACATTATTTGAATTATTAGCAGAAATACAGCAGTGAACCACTTTTTGTAAGGCTTGATTTATGCCAAGAATTGTTTCGGGCTTTTATCAATCTTTAATTTGCTTGATGTAACGTCAGTAGAACTGCTGCAGCTCGAATGCTGCAGCTGACCTGTGAAAAATAACATTTCGTTTAGCTACCACGTTTTCTGAGATGTATATTTACGTTTATTTCATTGATAAGTACATTTAATTTTGATCTGTCATTTATAATTACTTTTTCGCCTTTATACGCAAATCAGAAAAACTTTAAGTTTCACTGATGCACTGATTCAGTGCTGCCTTCGCCATGTGACCGACTACTGAATTTGTTGATATCGGAGATTACATAAAATACCAGATTACAGTTTTCTTACACATTCTAAAACTTATGGCGATAGGTACTTTTATATTATTATAAAATCTGATACGTGTCTCTGTATTGTAATACTTAGCCACTGGGCGCTGCGAGCATGAGAGACATTTAGGTCATGACCAGTGCGGAGACTTTACCTGCAGCCGCACAGGAACGGCTTAAATGGAGTGTTTGTCTAAAATGGGAAGGGGTTGCCTCGTTTGAAGTCTGAGAGAGAGCAAGAGAGATACTGCGAAGTTATGAACACTTGGGTTCACTTGAGCAAAGCACAGGTATTCACATTACAAAAAGAAGCATGTTTGTTGTTGTGTAGCTGCTTCCTTTACAAAATCGGGAATACAGGGGTACTTCTCAAGCAATTTGCTAGAAAGCCGCAGCCCACAATCTAGAATCCTGCACCACTGGACGCCTGAGAGCCAGACAGGAGTTCTTGGCTTCCATGCCAGCCGCCACAAGATTAGGAATTTTCTGGGAGGGATGGCTACACCATGTCGATCAGTCACTAGGTGGTATTTCAAAATGGGCCCCGACAATTATGGAGCCAATATAAACGAAAATTTGATGTCTTGGAGAACAGAGCGACGGAGACTAGTCAGAAGACAGCTGTGTAGTCAGACGAATAGACAACGATAAACAGGTTGGGCCGGGAGAGAGAGAGAGAGAGAGAGTAGACAGAGTGATGCATTAGAGGTGGCAGGTAGAGAAGAGACAGCGATGAGACAGTAAGTACATACTCAGATGAATCAGAAAAGCCAGTCATTTATCCTTCTGGAGACATAACAACCTATTGTTGACTCAGTCTACAGACTTTGAGGCAGATGCCTGCTCTAATTCCAGCACTTTGAAATGCATCAGGCTGGAGTCACTCTGACGATTCACTCCTTTTATCCAGTCTTCTATAATGTGACAGATTTCTTTTCTTTTCTTTTCTTTTCTTTTCTTTTCTTTTCTTTTCTTTTCTTTTCTTTTCTTTTCTTTTCTTTTCTTTTCTTTTCTTTTCTTTTCTTTTCTTTTCTTTCCTTTTCTTTGCTTTTCTTTTACAATTACCTTGAAGAACAAATTTTTCCCCATATTTTTTGCAATAGTGTCTTAACAATTCTTCCAACAATGGGAGACTTCGATCGTGTAAAAGTAGATTAATGACTAATTTTACATTTTAATAATTTCTTGAAAATCGTTACAATAAAATTATTTGCTTGTAAATTGCTTGGACATCATAGCTTTAAAATTTTTCAAAATAATCGACTACATTTGAGATGTTTTATCTTCAACTGGAATAGCCAAGCATATTTTGAAAGCACATCAATAACAGTTAATAAATATTTATATCCCTTACATATTTTTAATTCCTTTTATGTTTCTGGAATCCATTCCTATTCGATCACCTTGGCATAAATCATCTATACTAAAATATGTAATAACACATGTTTTCAAATTTTCCTCATCAATTTACATAAGACATTAGTTATTTCTATTCAAAAATTGTGGCAGGTGAAAAAAACATCTAAGTCTGCTCCTCATTAGGCTGGGTCACAGTACATACAACTTCTTAATCAAATTTACTATTTTACTTTTACGAAAGAATTGAAATATCTTCAGTTCTTTGTCTTACACTTATTGTTATACTCTTTGGATGAGTGTATCAGTTTTTTTTACATTGTCCGAAAGCACATGCTTTATGTGATTAGGATGTCCATTGGCATAACATTAAATTTCACCAAATACAGTTATTTTTTCATCTTCTGCTATGGTTTTAACTCTATTACATTTAAAAATTTGGTTTCATAATTTTATCACAATTTCTATATATTTTTACCTGCTTAACATACCCTTACAACATTGGGAAATGCACACTCTTATAATTTTTGCTACCATTAAAATCATATCAAAATCATGTAATAATTCAAATGCATGGTCTTTCACTTTTAACATTGATTCAAATGATAAACATGGACAGTAAAATTCTACAAAGAGGTTAAATCATGAGCTTTTATAGAAGCTTTTTTAATTTTGAGAAACATTGCTAATAAAAAATCAATATAATCATGAAATTTTCCTAAATATTTTTGTTTTAAATGCCTCCAAAATTAGTTTGCTATGTATATAATTTTCTTCACTAATATCACATTAATTTCATATATTATAAAATTCTTCAGGTTTCTCCCAGCTGTGTATATAATAATAAGGATCAATTTCTTATTACTAAGTTCATTAGATATTCTAAGATAATCTTTTTATAATTTTTAATTTGATTTTTTTAATGTTTTGATCACACCTTATCAAGGTTTGAAGCAATAAATCTAAATGTATCAATAATTCCCATTTATAATTTTTTTGTTGTTTGTGAGTAATAATATATTTTAGTTAAAATAATGGATTTATATATTTACCTGTGAAATGTTCATGATGATGAACTACTTTATTATTATTTGTATCATTTTTACACATAGAACAAATTGTAGTTTTATTACAATTTGATTACTCTTTGGAAGTTAAATGTTTCATTTCATTTTCTTCAGAAAAATTACCATGTTATATTCTTCTATTCAACCAATTTTTATGACAGTTGGGGTGTCTAATTGCAACAGGATCTTTACAGGGTCCATTTTTGTATTTAATATAATAACGAAAACCACTTGCTTCATGCTTTTGATGTTTTATAGTATAAGTTTCGTAATTTAATTTTAATTTTCATTCAGTTTTATATCTTTTTTGTTGTTAAATATATTTTAATTTCTCTCTTCAGAGCCTACTACAAATATCAGCAGCTGTTAATTCTGGATATATTTAGTTAATTTTAGTAACAAACTTTCATTAACTGTGTAAGTACCAAATTAACTTCTTCATTATCCTTAGGTTCCACTCAATTTTATGTATTCGCCTTTTACTCATAGTTCTCGTTATGATGGAATATTAATTAACAACTGTTTGAGCAAACCTCTAACTTCTCTCTATTATTACAATGTATGAAACATAAATGAGAAGGAAATTTCAGCTCTTTGTGTTTTGATATCTGAGTTTAAGCGTGTCTAGATAAACCTTTTATGCACAATGGTGTGAATTTTTTCTTCTTTAAGATATAATAAATTAATATGATTCAATCTTTAGATTTCTTATTTTTAGTCAGTGTACATGATACTTTTCATCAAATAAATAAGCTTTAAAACATGTGTTAAGTTTAGTCTCTTTTTGAAATACTATCAGTTTCAACAGGAAATAACATAATAGGTATATATCTGTAAGCTCTATGACGATTTCTTATAGCTATTTGCTATATAATGGAATTTTATATGTTTGTAGTCTAAAGAATTTAATTCTGAAGCTATAGAAAACAGGAAAAATATTTGATCGTTATTTTTAACATTAAGTCATGTTTGCTTTTCGTTTATTTTTTTCTGGTAACTTAATATGTGATGACCATCCTCATGGAATGTGTCTATTAATTGTTAAATGTATTACAATGATTTTATTCATGTGCAGCCACAAAGTTAGACATTTGAGTTAAAATTTTTGGTTTCCATTTATTTAAATTTACCACTTTCTCTAGTAATCCTATTTTTTTATATTTGCAATCCAAACTCCACAATTAATTTTTTGACTCCATCCAATATTCACACTAAAACATAACATTTATTTTCAATCCATTATATAATTTTAAGCTTTCCTTCAGTATTTCAATTTTTTTTCTTTCAATGTGTTTAGGAAACGAATAGAGCAACTGATTTTAATTTTGTAATCGTTTATTAAATGCTTTGTCCACTAAATCTTAATGAAATGTTATTTTTTGTTTTCCCAAACCATATCAACTGAAAAAATTATTTCCTTTAATTCCTTAGGTACATCATATTTAAACATTTTTTCACCATCATTTTATTTAACTTTGAGACTGACTTGGATGAGTGTTTGGAATTAGCTGGAGTGAGATAGAATGTTAATGAAGAGGACACATGGCACTACATCATGGAAAACTGATCATGGCAGTTTACAACCAAAAAGTAGAAGATAATTATGAAGTGTCTGGCATTCCACCAAGTAAAGCTCAGTTGAGTTCGGATATCCCATCATCTTGAGCACCTTCTGAGCAGTAGGAATCTCAGTCTGGGGTCCTTGAATTCCAAAAGAAAATGGATCAGGATGCAAAAGAGTATACTCAATTAACAGGGGAGGTAGCTAAAAAACAGGATCGACCACACAGAGATGAAGCAAAGAGGGTATGGGAGGAGATTCAGAAACACATGCGAGAACTTACTGAGATTTGCAAAGCAGGTTAATGAAATGTCGAAATTAGAGCAAAGCACAGCACTAAAACAACAGGTTGAAAACTTGGAGAGAAAGCAAGATGAATAAGGGAATTATATCAATGTGGTTAAAAATGCAATACGCAACTGAATGGAAAATTAACCAAACCTCTGATGAATTGGTGTCCCATGTATGTGAAATCTGACAATGGCTTATGATTTCCAACTACATATGATATATTTTGGGAACTGGTTCAGTGCACACAGAAGGAATTGGAGGCCACATATCAGCTGCAAGAAGGAGAAGCACTGCAAGTGTAAGCACTTCTTGATTGATAAAGTGGAGCAAGAAGTCTTAAAAAGCATACAAGGAGGGCTGAACACTTAGATGGGAATTATGGTGACTTAAAAACGACAGCAGCAGAAATTTAAGGCTGGAACACTGATGCTGACAGCACAAATAATTGCACATCATTCAGCAGAGATGGTGTTAGGAAGATAGGCTACAGTGTCTTGATTTTAACAAATGAGGTGTCAGAATAATCAGTGTTACCTAAAATCAATATGGCCAGTGTTTGAGTACCAACAGGAAGGCAATGTCATTTGAGATGGACTAATGTAATAAAATGGAGTATCACTACACCACTTCCAAACATTCAAGGATAGAGAAAACTCTCTGTAGCTTGTTTTGTTACAGCACTTTGACCATCATTTCCCTCAGTCTCACTTAATAATGCACTGCCTTGAGTTAACTGTGGACGTCCCAAAGGATAAATGGCTGCGAGTGTTCGACCAATTTCAGTGCAATGTACGTCAATAAGGAGTTCAAAGATGTATCCCTAGGCACTACTGGACAAACGCTGCATAGAAGACAGTAAAAGTGGAATATATCATGGGTTGTGACCTGAAAGTGTACGAAATTTGGAGTCTACTGAAATTCCCAGAGGGCATGCTAAGGAAATATCAATTCCTGGATGATCCTTATTGCCCATCTGCAATCGTTCGCCTTTGCTATCATCGATGAACTATCAGCAGATTCCTGGTGAATGTGTTAGTGATGATATGCAACCCTTTAAGAGGTTTCTACAAAATTAATCAGAATCAACAGTACAGTGGAAAAATATTGTACAAATGTGGGTGTAGTATTTCAGAAGCACAATCACAACATAATAAGTATCATAAACACAATTTCCAACCGATCAGTGGTTGACATTCCTGGCCCTGCCATTCAACCAAAAGAGGATCAAACAATACAATTGTAACCCTAGGTTTAGGTAAGAGGTGAACGCTATCTGTATGCTGTATCTGATGCAATGATCGTATTTATTAAAAATACCATGATATAAACCGAGATTTAAGTTTCTCTGTATCCTCCAACAAAATGTATCTATACCTACAAATGAAATTCCCATTTACTTAAAAATTTAAAAACCTAATAAACTTGTTTATTAATAAATAAGACCCACAAAACCCCATCTATCTATACCCAAAACGAAATTTTCATTTAATTAATAACTTTAAAATCTAATAACTTTTGTCTTTATAACTCGACTGAAATTTTGGATAAAAACTCAAAGATACATTACAACTGTAAATGTTTTAAATTTTAGAACACTAATTTTCGCACAACGTAAATAAAAGCGAAACAAATATACTCCAAATCTGAGCTACTTCAAAATTTACAAAATTACTGTAAAGAAACACATGATGAATTATAATGAGATAGAAAACGATTCTAAAATAAACGGTTATTTTAGACAAGATCCATTGGAATTTATTGATAATTTTAATAAGAAAGAAATGAAGTAGATAGAAGTAAGATATAAAAGTATAAAAGAACTTCGAACAGTTCATAAAATATAAAATTACAGAATTATACTGAACTAAATAATGATAAATTAATCGAGCTAATTGTAAATCCTGTTGACTATATTAATAATAGCATTAATGACAATCAATAAATATAAAATCTTTAAAAGAGTATCATAAAATTAATAATAAAAATAATGCAGAAATAAAGAATCTTAAGAGAACTTCGTAAAACCTATAAAACGAAAAGTTTCAAAATTATTCTAAACTTAATAAACAACAATTAATCATCTTATCAGTACATCTGAGAACAACATTGCCAACCGGTGTGGCCGTGCAGTACTATGTCCTTCAGTCTAGCACCGTATCACCACTATGGTCGAACGCTAGAATCCTGCCTCGGGCATGTAAGTGTGTGATGTCCTTCGGTTAGTTAGATTTAAGTAGTTCTAAGTTCTAGGGGACTGATGACCACAGATGTTATGTCCCATAGTGAAAGAGCCAATTTTGAGAACAACATTAAGAATAATAATGAGAAATTATTTTCATAATCTTCCAGTATATAAGAATCAAAAAATTAAACAAAACAATTGTCAGAAACATTTTCTAGATGGTGACGGTTTTTTTAAAACACCAAAACGAATTTTTAGGAAAACGTCTGCTATCATATCAAGAATAATAACTCATGGAATAAAGAATAATGATAATATTCTTGAACCAAGACCATTTTTAATCAAATTAAACAAGAAATAATAACCAAATTAAATATATTTTAATACCAAGAAGAGCAATTGAAAATGTATTACATTTGTAATTTTAAAAGTAAAGATGAAACACAAGAATTTTAAAACAATTTACCAAATTTTATTAAGTACAAGCGATTTAGAAGATTATGATCAAAAACACGAAAAAATATATTAAATGAAATAGAAGAATTGCAAATGAAAAACCTAGTTGTTCTTTATTTTATATAAATAGTGTGGAATTAACTGTTAATAGGTGTAGAACAATCTCTAGTTCTTCTCATAAAAATGAATCAAAAACAGCTAAAGATTAAAAATGTGTAATCTTTTTAAGAACATATATCTAAAAAGGTGTTCTTTATTCATTTAAATCAGCTTTATATCTAGCAGATCGTGATGGAGGAAGAGTTAGTACATGTAAATATATTGTACGAGATTTACATGATATTTTTGAAAAAGAGAAAATTAATTTTCGTGTTCAGTCAACAGATTTTCCAAAATCTGAAAAGAAATCAAATAGTTCAATTAATACTTATGTATACGAAAACAATGGGAAAGCAAATATTGTAGTTTAAGCAGATTTTGTAGACCTTCTGCAAGATGAACACTTGTTAGCCAAATCCTGAAAAAGCATAGATTACTAAGTTTCAAAAACATTTATCATATCCATTCACTTATTATGTAAATATTCTATTGGTGATTATAAAAATCCTGTTACATATACTGGATAGATACAGCAAAAAATTGGTTTGAATGTTAAAAGGAGAATCTAGAAAAACTGATAAGATATTTAGACAAAATTAGATGAAATAAATTTTAAAAAGTAAGAAATTTGTTTAGTTTGTGAAAAAGAATTTCCAAAAATATCGATGAGCTTCACACAAAGATTGTAATCTTAATAATCAAACACCTACACTGATTGTTCTTTAACCTGTCTCTTGTCAGTAGTATATATCCTACTGAGTGGAAGCAAAGTTTAATCCAGCCTATACCCAAGACTGACAACCCTAAGTCGCCAGGTGACTACAGGCCGATCAGCATACTACCTGCAATATCTAAAGCCCTAGAATACATCGTCCATGAACAGCTGACGGATTACCTCAAAACTCATAACATCCATGACGAATATCAGTCAGGCTTTCGAAAGCACCATAGTACAGCAACTGCATTAATCAAAGTAACTGATGACATTAAACATGCTATGGACAGACGTGAAGCTACTATCCTAACACTGCTTGACTTTAGCAAGGCTTTTGACACAGTTGACTTCGATATATTACTAATTAAAATGAAACAGCTGAATTTCTCAAACAGCGCAATACACTGGTTCGACAGCTACCTCAAAAACAGAAGTCAACAAGTCATTTGTGGGTCGGAAAAGTCATCATGGAAAAGCGTGCGCTCTGGAGTTCCCCAAGGCTCCGTCCTTGGTCCACTAGTCTTCTCACTGTATATTAATGATATTTCTTCAGTGATTCACTCCTGCAGCTACCATCTATATGCTGACGACATCCAACTGTACATAAGTGCAAGCCCCAAAAACATTGCTGGCGCAGTAGCGAGTATGAACGCAGATCTTTGCTCTGTTTCTCGATGGGCACAGAACCTAGGTCTGAAACTAAACCCCAAGAAATCCCAGGTCACACTTATATCTCATCCAAAGTTAATCAGCCGGTACTTTCGCGAAACGGTCCCTAAAATACTCCTCAATGGTACCCAACTACCATACCAAAAAACAGTAAAAGACCTTGGAATAATCTTGGATGAACACCTAAACTGGGAAGAACAAACAGTCACAGCTTGCCGGAAATCGCTCTCCTCCCTACATGCAATTCAAAAATTTAGAAAAATATTTCCAACCCATGTTAAACAAAAATTAGTCCAAACACTAGTCTTGCCTAATCTTTACTACTGCGATGTAGTTCAACACGGCACGAATAGTGAAAATTCTAGATGCCTCGAGCTAGTGATGAATGCTTGCGTCAGATACGTGTGCAATATTCGGTTGTATGATCATATCAGTCCTTCATACTCCCAGCTAGGTTGGATACGCCCACATAAGGCACGCGATCTCCACACGATGTGCTTACTTCATCGATTTCTTAGCCACTGGTGCCCTCAATACTTATCTTCTCACATTAAACATCTATCATCATTCCACAATCGCAATACCAGATCGGATACGTCTATCATCTTGGCTGTACCTTTACATAACACAAAATCTTTCTCCGTGTCATTCTCCATCTCAGCCATACGACTATGGAACGCACTCCCCTGTGATCTGCGTCTTATCCAGAACTACTCAACATTCAAGAGGGAACTCAAAACTTACATATTAGGGACGGTATAGCCACCATTGTTGTGCCCCTAACATCTCTTTCTTTCTTCTCTCCATCACAGCTTCGAATTTTACCATTCTTTTTCTCTTCCTCAAACCTATCTACCTCTTATATATCTCTTTCACCCCATTCTATCGTCTTATGTCTCTGCTCGATGAGAATAACTCACAAGCTGCAAGAATATAACGAGAAAATTCCCAACTAACTGACATTCACAAAAGAAATGTATGTTTACTTTCATATACTTAGTCACTATTATTATTATTATTATTACTATTATCATTATTATTATCATTATTATCGTTGATTGTTATAATTATTTTTATTGTTATAACTATCATTGTACTACTGTTATAATCTCAATTTTTTTTCGTTTGACATCAATACTGCATAATACGTTAAATGTTCTTAATGTTATTTAGTAACTGTAACTCGTTCAATCTGAGTATGCCTGGTTAGGTGTAAGAGAGGGCCTGAAGGCCCTAATCTTGCCAGGTAAAATAAATGCATAAATAAATAAATAAATAAATAAATATTCCTACCTTAAAAAATTACATCGTTCATTTCTTTATGAAAGGATTACCTGTAGATAATTAAAGCTATATGCCAAATAGTCAACAATATTATGTTTCTTTTAGTAAATAAATTGATGATGAATTAACATTAATATTTTTAGATGCTTTTTGATCTACGGCTTCCAGTATTGATAAATTATCTTATAATCATAAGAAAGAACAATTCTGAGAAACAGCAAAATATTTTAGAAGTGAACAATTTGATTTAATAATTAAAAATCGAGTTTATCAGTATGAAAATTTGAATTTTGAATTAAATTTGGAAGAAACAAAATAGCTTAAAAAAGAATGTTTTTACCAAAGACTTAAAAAAATCAGACATTTCTAATAAAGAGTATTACCATAGATAATTAGATTGAAAAAAATCTATACTAAAATTTAGGTGAATAAACAGGTAATATAATATATCTAACATTTTTATACTAGAAGAAATTTTTGTAAATTTTTGATACCAGTGAAATAAATCATATATAAGTTTCCATTTGGTATCTTACAGGTCCAATATTATTTTCAGATACAATATTAAAAACGAAATACTGTCATTAGATTTATTAAACGATTCTGGAAAGATTTTACTTCTTCAGAATGGTATTTTAGGAGAAATTTCTCAAAGTATTAAAAGATATGCTGTATCAAGTAATAAATGTATGAAAAATATTGAGCCAGTTAAAACAATCTAATTATATTATATATTAAGTGGCAAATATTTTATGTGGTTGGGAAAGGTCTCAGGTTTTACCATTTAAGGGTTTCATTTCAGTTGGTTAGAACCAAAATGTCTTAATACTGAAAACATACTTAAAATATGGTTACATTTTAAAAGTTAATTTAGGATACCCAAAAAAGTTACGTCATAGCCCCAGAAGAAAGAAATAAATTAATAATGGCATTAAATAATAAAGAAATATGTGTTTTACATTCTATAAATCTTACACAATGTTTAAATTTTGTTTAAAATTAAATGAAAATCGTGGAATCTTATCATTTGAACAATGAGATTGGTTAAAGAAATGCATTCATTTCAATCCAGAAATGCAGCTAATGGATTGGAAAAATGTTTCTATAAGTTAATGACTAATTCAGTATTTGGAAATACAATAGAAAATATTAGAAATAAACAAAATGTTAAAATAATGAACATACTGCTGTAGCAGTATATATGAAAAATAATATTCAGTAAACCAATAAGTATTATAGATATTTCGAAAATAAACATGTACAATTGTTATTACAGAGTTATGAAACAAAATATGGTGCAAATATTGATATGTCTTGTATGCCTAGTGATTCTTTTGTTTATGATACAAGAACAGAAGATTCTTATGATGGCATGTAATCAACAGAATTAAGCACAGTGACCATTCAAATCGTAATGGAATTCAATAAGTACACAATAAGTTTTTGGAAAAATGAAAGGTGAAAACTGCGAAAACATTATATTAGAAAACTTTACTATAAGATAAAAATAAATGGTTGGTGACAGAGAAAAGAACAAAAATTAAAGGAAGTAAAATATCTGTTGAAAAAGCGAAATCAGATTTGATGATGATAATAATTATAAAATAACACAGTTAAATTAATTTTATCACATCACTTAAACACGAACGTATATAATTGATTGTATTAAAAAAGTTCTGATGATGATAGACGAGTTATATTATGAGATCTAAATAATTCATTAATGTATTATCACTATCAATGAAACATAAGTAAATTAATAGATGATGCCAATGATGTCTTAACATTTGCATACAAGATTAACTGAAATTACAAAGCAATCAGTTTTTAATATTTTTTCATATTAAATGGAATTTTTGATATTTCCAAATATATTTTCCACACAAATCTTCCACAAAGCCAATCACATTTTTAATAATAACTTTCTTATTGTTTTTGAAATTGAAGGCTCTTTTCACTTTGTTTGGAAGATTATGGTCACTTTTAATAATATATTTAGCAGAATTTTTAATTTCTTCACAATAATTTTCACAAATAACTATTTCTTATAAAAAATAAGACGTTAGTAGTATTATTGAATATAAAAGAGGTAAAGATGCAATTAATATCCATATAAACGAAAATTACACAGTTTCATTAGAAAAATAAATCATCAGTATTTCACTGCCCTTTTAAAATGATCCTCCAGATATTTTACTTACTAACTGACTTGGTAAATATTCATTAATACAAAACTCAAAAGTGAAACAAGCCAAACAATTTCAAGACTGAGTATTTGATGACTTACATACATTTGGAAACATTGAGAACATAAAATCAGAAAAAGGTAATAACTTTTTATAAATATCAGACAAAATAGAAAAAATTATTGAATAGAACAATTAGATAAAAATACAAAAAAGTAGACCATTAAATTAGAAAAGGAAAGAATACACCATTTAAGAGAAAGCTCTAATATTCCTTTAGAAATAATTCATGTTGTTCCTAAATCAAATGATGAAGATTTGACCCTATTTTACTTATATTAAATTTCTACAATTTTAAATATGAAAATAATTTGAATAATTCTCCATAAGAATAATTGTATAACTCAACTAGCAAAAGTTTCTTAGATTATAAAAAGTAAAATCCAATTACTTTTGTCAGAATTAAATGTTAAATAACACTGATAATGATTATTAAACTTTTCTGATAAACAGAATTCATTAAAACAATCTGATTCCGTTAGTTCAAATTTTAAATTGGCAAATATTTCTGATATTAAATGATTTTTGTTAACCATTATTTAAATATCTTCTTCAATTAAAAAAAGCACAATGAAAATTATATGAAGTATTAGACAAGTTTCTATTTACAATATCTATCTCGATTTAAATTTTTTATTAGAATTTTTAAAATTTATCTTGCTTTTATTTACCCTATTATTGTATGAATCATTAAAACTAACATTTTACCTTATTGTGTGCATTGTCTATCAAACCGGGGAGCTAGAATCGACAGAGAGGATTCATCCCGCCACAGCATTCAGTGGTTCACAAATCAACAACAGGACACAGCAGTCCACCCACACCACAATTGTCACACACTGAACCCACGGTTATTGTGCAGTTCGGCCCCCAGTGGAACACCCCCCCATGTCGTCTCATACCAGACGATGTAGCCCCAAATGTTTGCACTGTAGAGTAATTATATTAGTATCTATCCAATTTATTACATAAAGAGATTTCAGTAAGACTTTTTCGTTTTCTTTATTTACATCTTTTGGCCTCATTTTTAAACAAATTTACTTTTTTTACTTTTACATGTTTCACAAAGACCTTTATCCTCTATCTTACACTTTCAGTTGTTAATCTACAAGGATTATATGGTTCAGTAAACTTCTTACACTTCAAAACAGTAAATGTTATTATGACGCTCCACTTCTATATTATTAAAAGAATTATATTATTTCACCAAATATAATAAACTTTACATCAACTGAAACAGTTTTAACAGAATCTGTTAATTTTATAGTAAGAAAATTTGATTTGGAACTATTTGATTGACTGAATGTCAGCAGTTATTTCGTTAAATTTGTCAAAAACACTCATAGAAAGAACGAAATCGTTAAATGTTTAATCACTGTTTCTAGCTTTATAACAACAAATTTTTGTAAGAACAAAATCTTATCATTTGAAATTGTACATATATTTTTCGGCTCCAGTCATAAATGTAAATTCAATTATTTGTTTATCATATATTTTAGCTTTATGATTGTATATATCAATTTAAATATGGAGTTTAATTTGTTTTTGATGTATAATCTGATTAATCTTATTCTATTTCTCTTTGTGATGTAATTAGCTAGATTAATTAAGTTAATTTGATAAAAAGCTGTTTTATTCACTTAATTATTCAGCTGAGGTAAAATACTTTTACTAAGTATTCTTTGCTAACTGCAACATAACCATTTACTGGGTCTTTTGTATCTAATATACTTCTACTTTTAAAATTAGTGTACCGTTTAGTTTCTTTAAAAATATTGTGCAATTTCGTATTAAATTGTTTAGTTAAATGTTTTATTTTTGGATCGATTCTTTCTTCTTATTCTTTTCTTATGATTTCTAAATTTATTTGACCATTAATCATGTAACCTTTCACTGCGACTCATTTCAAAAATATCCATTTATTACATTCAAAATATCATGAAATTTTTAATTATGTAAACTCATTTTAAAACAAATAAACACATATTACCACATATTGATACATCAAAAGTCTGCACCTTTCAATGTTATAACGTAAATAATTTTTTTCTGAAATAACTTGCAACTTTTTTGCCTATTACCACAAAAAAAATAAAAAACATCTTGTACCATTATTCTTATAATAGCAAACCCAGTGAGTACCAACATTATCATATGAATCTAAATGTACTATTTCACGTCTTAATTTTTTGTTTATCTCTCAATTCATTAGTCATAAAATCGCCATGTAATTATTTAATTTCTTATTGTTTAAATAATGCTTCAATATCAAAATTAGATAAAGGATTAAAATATTTATTGATTATTTATTTGAAACTTTGTTTACTTTCCCCTTATTTTCCATTGCTAGATTATGTCTTGTCTGTTCTCTCAGTTTTGCATCGCCTTTTTACTTATTTCTAGCATCATTTGCAATTGCTGCAGAACCAAGAGCAAGTGAACCAATAGTTGTTACATAAGATAATGCAGTTAATAAGAATGGAGGAATCTTCCTTCTTGTTTTGTGTTGTTTTTATTTTGCCCATTACATTTTCTGTAAACTTTTCAACAACATTCATTTTAATTGACTATGGTTTAGTTTTAGCACTTCTTAGCAAAGCATTATCATTTAAAAAGGTATTCTTCTATATAGATGAAACATAAGTAACGAATTTTTATAAGCTCTATCTATTTTTCTCAACATTTAATCCAAGCCCTAATTTTCGTATTCCATACATTATTCCTCTAACTGCAGTTGAAGCAAGTTTCCCTCCTAATGAATCATTAGAAGCATGAATTGTTTCTTTTGCAAATACTGAAGTTTCTAAATGTTTATTATCTTAAAAGGCAATATCATGTTTTTTACAAGCTTTATCTAATGAATTAATTCCTTTATCAACTCTAGCTAATCTTTCAGCTGGCTTGGTCCCGAGATAGTAAAATCGATGCCCTGGAAGACATATTCAAATTACAACTTATTCATTAAATACTGATGAATCCTTTTTCACAATTTTCATTGTTCCAAAACGTATGGTAACTTGTTCAGAAATCTGATTAAAAGAAGGAAATCCTTTATGATAACAATAAAAACAATAAACTTATTAGGTAGAAATTGAGTTACTCTAAATTTTTTCTTTATGGGAATTTTTATTTCCATCTTTTTGTTCTTCATAGATTACTGCTGATCTATCAAGTAATTGATGAAAATCATTCATCCAAATATATTCAACCAGTTTTTCTGAATATTTTTAATTAATCTCAAACCTGTTTTCTCATCTATACTTGAGTCTAAACCTGTTGCTGATTTTGGGAAATAGTCATCAAAAATTTCTATTATCAGGCCTAAATAGAGAAAAACACAGCATTGAATTTTTTACCCACATCAACCATTGTAATCTGTTTATTAGTTAAACATTCATCGTTTATCTGTACCTTCATATGTTGTCTCACCAGTCTTTTATTTATCTGAATTGAATTCTATTGATAATTTACCAACAAATTTAAATGTGCAAGCAGGTCTTAATCCTAAATCAGGATTTTCACTATTAGTGAGGGATTAAATAATTATTCACTTATATTTATTTTCCCAGCATCATTTCCTTTATAGCACCACAAGTTTTTCTCCTTAGTTCATATTTCCTTGATAGATCTTGTTTTACTGATTCGTTATAAGTATAGTCTCTTTATCACTACCATATTGTTTAATTGTTGCTATATCATTATGTTATTCAAAATAATATTGAGTAGATGGAACTGTTTCTTTTTCAACTTCTCTATTTTCTTCAATTACTTTCAAATATTATCATCTAATCCTTTGATTGCGGTTTAACTTGTTCAATTGACAAATTGAATTGGAAGAAACACATCGATGATCTGCTGAAATGATTAGGTTCAGCTACTTATGCTATTAGGGTAATTGCAAATTTTGATGATAAACATATCAGTATATTAGCCTACTGTGCCTCTTTTCATTCAATGCTTTCATATGGGATCATATTTTGGGACAATTCATCATTAACAGATAAAGTATTCATTGCATAAGGGAATGTAATTAGAATAATAGCTGGAGCCCACTCAAGATCACCTTGCAGACGTTTATTTAAGTTACTTGGGATATTCACAGTACCTTCACAATACATATATTCACTTATGAAGTTTGTCATTAATAACCCATTCCAATTGAAAAATAACAGCAAAGTGCACAGCTACAACACTAGAAGAAAGGATTATATTCATTGTTCTGGATTAAATCTCACTTTGGCACAGAAAGAGGATCTTTGGTCATTTGCCAGATAGCGTTAAGAATCTGACAGATAACCAACCAAAATTTAATAGCAAATAAAAAGAATTTCTGAATGACAACTCCTACTCATTAGATGAATTCTTAAATATGAAATAGTACTGTTAAAATTATTAATTAATTAATTACTTATTTTGTGCAAAGAAAACTTATGTTAAAGTGACACATTCCGCATCATTGTGACATGTCGTATTCATGACCTATGGAACAATGATGTATGTATGTATGCTATTGAATCAAAAACTGAGAATTCGTTTTTAAACTTTTCATATTCTGTACTTGATGCTATTTTTACATTTTTAAAAGCTTATTTATATGTTCTTTTGTTTTCATTTCCATTTTATGTTCAATAGTTATGTTCAATGTTTTAATGTTTAACGATTCTATCTTCAATGTTTTTATTTTCAACTTGTTTAAGAAATTCTTACTCTTCTCAGTATATTTACCACCACTAATGTTTCTTGTCACACCTATCATAATAACACCAAATTCATTTTTATTCCAACATTTAATACATATTCCTCTAAATTGATCAAATTTTAAATCTCTACCATAAAATTTGAGATAATTATGATTTAAATTTGTATAACTGTGTCCAAAAGTATTTAAAAAATTATAATGCTCACTAATTAATTGTTTTGGCGTTTTGGAATATGTATGACTCAAATAAAAATAATCTATGCATTTATGTCTACCTCTAGAAAATATTCTCTAACTCCATCTTAATTCTCAAGAATGAAGTAATCAAAAACTGCAACTGAATTTTCTTCACATTCATGCAGTTGAATACTTCTATCATTATTTACAATAAATTAAGCAGTTTTTCATTTACTTTTTCTTCAATTTTTTAACATCTTTTTATAAATCAAGGATTTTGGGTTGATCTAAACATTTAGAAATAGTGTAAAAAAGATTAATTTTTCAAGAGTAACCATCTTGGACTTATAATATAATTATCAAACATTAATGATTTTCTTCCAAAGCCACTTGGTCCTATTATTGCTCATAAAACAGAATTTGGCAAATGCTTAGATTATTTATTATTAAATTTTTGTTCTGGAATTCTTTTTCTGGTTCCCAATCTGACACTTATTTACATAAATTTTATTAATGTAAATGAGTAGAATTTTTAAATTCACTGATAATCTGTCAAACTTAAAAAACATTTATCAGCTGGGTTTAGTCAACATTTTTAACACAAATTGTTACATCAAAAAATAATAAACTATATACTGATGACGAAACAATAGAAATTTATGTTGATCAGTATACGTTTAAAACCTTATATAAATTTATTTAATCGAAAAACCAACTTAAGCATCAAAGAAAATTACAGTTTAAATTGAGTTGTTATTGAAGGTGATGTTAAATTATTTATAGATAAAGAAGTATTTGGCAAGTTTTGGAAATTAATAGGCAGATGATTGAAGCTAATGAAAAGACAATTGCTAACACTGTTCCTAAAATTATTCCATTTGAATTAATAAATATAAATGTTACTCTAGGTGATGGAATGTTTATTAAACATAATAATCATTTTCATAATGAAAATGACATTCTTCCGTCATTAAAGTGCTAAATTTGGAGGACCAACACTTTATAACCCAAATTATCCTACAAATATTCCATTTTTTCCTCCTATTCAGAATTGATGAAAAATGATGAAAATGATGATATTAATATTGGTGATGTTTGGATGCATCTTAATCGTTCACAGTTTTATATGACATTTGATGTTATTTACATAGATGGAATAGATTTTTTGACATATGATGTGAGTTAAATATAAAACTAATTGATAAATATTTATCAAAATTATTTCATGCTATTAGAATTTAAGAATAAATTTTATAATGTGTAGAATAGAACTCCTATTTATTTCTTCATCAACTCTTATTCGATTAACTTAATGGTTACAAAATGAATTAACAGTAGAAGGACATATTCTTAACAATGGTAAAATTGAAAATAAAGAAAATGAAGTGCTTTATGCATTAGAATTATTTGGTGGACTTTTTAAGGATTTTAAATAAATAATTTGGGAAGGAGATTTAACAAAAATTGTCACTTGGAATTCAAGAAAAGATCACTTCTTTGATGGACTACCAATAATGATGACAGTACTTTCCCAAAAGAAGTAAAATTTGGAAAAAAATTAAAATTCGTATTCATATTGTTACATACGAACCAGAATATTCACTTGAAGTAGATGCAAAAAAATCAGTTAAATCATTATTCTTTATTCAGTCATGTTAAATTACAAAATATCTATGTAAAAGATGGAAGAAATGAAGTTTTTCCTCAAGAATTATGGACTCTTGATCAACCAAATAACTTTTCAAAAGCTTAGAACCCCTATAGCGATTTTAAAGGAATAATACAATGAAATATCGCTGTAGACGTAAGACCATTTAATTTTATTCAAAATTATCCTATCTATTAAAAAAATATGTCTAGAGGAATGAATGTTGTAACTACTCAAAAAAACAATGAATTATGTGCATTTTTAATGAAATTTACCTAATGATACAGTTGCATATACAATTATGTATGGTTAATAGAATTTGACTTATGATTTCACTTAGTGAAAATTTTTAATTACGTAAATGAACAAAAAAAGCTAAGGAAAGTTTCTGTTTAAAATATTTTAAGAAAATTAGAAAAGGTAAAATCTGGAAAATTTAGCTTTTAAATAATTAAAACGTTTATCAAAGGTTTTAATTTTTAAAACTTAAATGAATAAGTGTTGGAAACCTAGAAATTAAAAGTTATAGTAATGGTTCTACAGTAGTGTTCACTCAGTTATCACCACTAAGAATAGGTAAATCTTAATATATTTCCAAACCTGACACATTACCAAGTAACTATGGAGAAAAAGTTTTATTACTTGTAGTTGATAAATTTAAAATTACAATTCCAGATTGGTGTACTGAAATATTTTCAGAAGACTATGATAAATGAGAGAAAAGTATTGGATTGAATTTTATTTATCAGGTTAAAAGACAAAATAAGTATTGTTTGATTTATGTTATTCAATTTGCATAAATTTTAGATTAATTCTACTTTTTAAACTTCAGTTTTCTAATAGTAAATTTTAATTGAGTAAATTATTTTTAATTAAATTTTAAATTGGGTTTTGTGGGTATAGATAAATTTTTGGTGGTGAGGATATAGTGAAACTAAAATCCTGGTTTATATCATGGAATTTTTGATAAATATACTCTTCATGCCAGAAACATCATACAGATTCTACTGTGGTCAATGACTGAACAGTTTCTACAAAAAGTGGCAATAGTTGGAGATCAATCCACAGACCCTCAATCTAATATATTCATCTCAGCAATGACAAGGTGCTCGATTGAGGAAAATAATAGTGAAACCTGTGGCTGAACTAGGATCCAGTGACAAAGACATCATAGAGTATGATGACTTGAGTGAAGTTTTTAATAGATAAAAAGAACTATATGAATATACAAAATTTGCACTCAGTAGTTTCTTTGTTAATAGTAGATGCATGACTGGAAGCTTTTTTAGATGGTAGAAGTCAGCTGTTGGTAATTTCAAAATTTCCATTGCTAAGATGTATGGGAAACAATACTTGGCCGACTCTAAGCCTACAAAAAGCGAAAGTTCAAGGAACACTGACAGGGAAGAGCTTAGAGGTGCACCTCCCAGTTTGACTTGAGAAATGAGTTGGAATAAAAACTTTTTGGTTGTGCGAAAATGAACCATCTCCCTAATGTTAGGAATGGATTTTTAGACGCAAAGACGAAATGGGACAAGGACGGAAGGTATTAGTCAAGAAAGGTATTTGAGAATAACTTTAGATGTAACTAAACCTATTGCCAGATAAAGATGTTTTGAGCATTTCTTCAAAGGTCAATAGCAATAGTATGTAGCAGATCTTGCTCTGTTGTAACTTAGGTTTCTTGTGAATTTTTTTTTTTGTAGGGGGGGAGGGGGAGCTTCATGCAGAAAGAGACCATATGGAAATACAAGGCAGTATGAGGAGTCTAACAGATGCAGAGAGCAAGGACGAAGGACGTGTTCAGGAGAGTAACTGTCATGACTAAAGTATAATTAGGTGCATGAAGGATGCAAAGCATTAGGATTAGGATTCTGTTGCTGTCAGTAGTTCTTATGATAAACATAAACAGTTCTTAAACACATGTTGAAGCATGGAGCACGTAAACACGAGAGAAATTATGTAGGCACTAGTAGACGATATAGCCCACACTAACCACTCTAACACTCTATTATCAAGGACATAACTCTTAATCACATGATTCATTCTTGTAGGGTACAAAGATTTGCTAACATTAATTTGGTTAATACTTATTGCGTTATCACATAACTAAACTGATAATAATTTTAGGACAATTATAGCAAGCTTAAATAAAGTAAAGCCACAAGTGTGATTGTTTGGTTTGTAGATAAAAGAATTAGTTGATAGCTATTGCAACCACCTATGTACAGTTAAACAAGTGGATAAACGATGGAGTATGTTGTAATAAACGTTACTGATGTTTTCTAGGTGTACTGTTACTAATGTAGAGATAAATTAATACTCATCGTCATGATATTTGTGTAGATGCGACACCCAAGTACCACGAACACTACAGCAACAGACATATGGCCCACAGATGAGTGGAGTGAGCCACTTCTCACTGCTGACAGCCTCTCAAGCAAGTTTGACAGCTGGGACAGATGGAAGATAGAGTGGATAAGCAGCAAGAAGCAGGTCATAGCATCAGTGGCAGTCTCACCTTTCTGTTCTTCCAAGATAGGATGAGGCAGGAAGGTGCTGTGTGGTCCTTGAATGCCATCCTTGAGACTGAAGGGGACGACACCCATCACATGGGACAGACGAGAACAAACCCCACTGGACAGGTAGAAAAGCGAGTGGTGGAAGGCCATTGGTGGAACAAAGTGGCTGCCCAGTGCGCAACTGTCAGTAGTCTTACATGAGCACATAAAATGGACGTTCACATTTACCTACATTCTTCTGAAAGTGACAATATGGGCAGTCTGCAGCACCTGCTAAGACTGTGCCAAAACAAAAGCTACACCTTTCTTCCCTATGTGGGTCTGTTCTCCCATCGAAACTAATCAATCACAGAAATCCAGTTTCTGATATAACCTGTGGATAGTATACAGCAGCTGGTAAGCCTGTTCTTATAAAATAAAACTATTTCTTCCTTTGCTCCTTGAGAATATTAAACACATCACTGTGAATGAGCTGTTTGAAAAGAAACCCTGTACCTACCAATGTCAACATGTGCCCTAATACCACCTAATAGTGTTATTTAGTGCAACATTTCTCCCTGTGAAGAGACAACTAATGTCTGCTCTCAAATGAGAAAGATGCTGCAAGCTAGAGTCTTACATTTTGCACCTATCTTCAGGACTGAGCTCGTCCCACAAGCCTGATGGGTAGTGACAAGGCAATAGGCATGTTGGGTAGCAATGAGCCATTAAGTATCACAACCTGAAATGAGAATCGGCGAAGCTGGCCGTTGTGGCCGAGAGGTTCTAGGCGCTACGATCAGGAACCGCGCAAGCGCTACAGTCGCAGGTTCGAATTCTACCTCGGGCATAGACGTGTGTGATGTCCTTAGGTTAGTTAGGTTTAAGTAGTTCTAAGTTCTAGGGGGACTGATGACCTCAGAAGTGAAGTCCCATAGTGTTCAGAGCCATCTGAACATTTTTTCCTTCAGAGTCGGCGTAGCAGACAAATGACTTTTCGATGAAGACAGCCATCAGTGATCAAGGTGATCCATCACTTTTTCTGTATGAACTGAGGAACTTAAGTCCCCTGTGTAATGTGTCTCAGTTTGTGAATGTCATATGTTTGCAAACCTAGGTCGTGCTGTCATACTTTTTCATAATGTCATATGACGCAAATAGGAAATAATTATTTTCTGTCAGAGATGTAAAGTTGTATGCTTTTGTTCATTTACCATTTTTTCTGTTTTTCAACGAATGCATTTGCATACAACATAAGAGAGTTATTTATATTTTTTAACTTATAGTATGTATGAAATTTGTGTTTGAATTTCGTGTTTTGTATCTAATGTTAGATCGTTTTATAAAGCAAACTGGCTATATTATGCTGAAGGACTTTGCCTTGGGGAACTTTTTAGATTTAGAAGATTTTCACCTGATTTCTTTTCCTAGAATAATTATTCAAGAAGTCTCTTACTGGACATGTATTCTGCCTATTCACTTCATTTCTAAACAGAAAGTTTCAAAAAATGTTTCAAATGGCTCTGAGCGCTATGGGACTTAACTTCTGAGGTCATCAGTCCCCTAGAACTTAGAACTACTTAAACCTAACTAACCTAAGGACATCACACACATACATGCCTGAGGCAGGATTCGAACCTGCGACCGTAGCAGTCCCACGGTTCCGGACTGCGCGCCTAGAACCGCGAGACCACCGCGGCCGGCACAGAAAGTTTCAATTTGTCTAAACTTTCACATGCGCAGCATGTCATTCTGATAGTAATCTTCATTGTGAAGAAAGTTATGAGTCTAGTTGGTAGCACATCACAAGTGTTAATGTAATTTTGCAGCTATGATTTCATTGACGCTAACCAGAGTCCTGATTTCATTAATTACCAAAGATGAGTGTGGTTAGCTGAAATCATTGTACTGTCAAGGTTTGAATGTGCTCTGTTATGAAAGATAAGTAACACTTATGGCTGGGTTACTGTGCAGTCACTGCTAAGAGGAGTGATTGAGACATAAGAGGGTGAGCAACTGTAGTTCCACTGATAGTGGAGTTAAAGGCGTCAAATAGGGACTATTGTAACCAAGTTCTGCTGAGAAGAGAGTAGTAGACAGAGGCTGGTGTTATTTGACATTCGTGTAAGATAAATTATGTATCCAGACCAGCATAATGAATGAGTGAGAGTAGTGGCTATGTGAGTATGGATGAGCCAAGGTCGTAGCCGAGATCAAGATACTGTCAAAGACAGTAGGGAATGCGTGGGGGGGGGGGGGGCTTTGGGAGAGCGTCCGATATGTTCATCAGGTTCTTAAAAAGGCTTATGTTTTTCATTCCATTGTGAAAACACATTGATTTATTTGTCAATTTTGAATACATAATTTGCTTTTGGGAAAATTTCAGACAAACAGTATTTGGGGGGAGGAGAAGGTGATCTGCATATCGAGAGGAATCATTTGACACACATAATAAGCATTATTTACTATCGTCCATAGCCCAGTGGCGTCATGCATTAAATTGTGCGACATGGTTGGGGTCTTACAATTTATCTTAGCTCTGTGACTCACTAATTTCCCTCAGCAGGTTGAATGGATTTCCCTTGGGGTATGAAATCTGGATATTTAACCACAGAAGTGTTCACCAGGGTCGCTCTGAGCTTGGAGTTTTTTGTCTGTTATTGTGTGTGCATCACTGCACATACACAGCCCGCTGCCACTAATGTAAATTCAGAATGGAGTGAGATCGAGTACAGGATGGACGTTCGAACTTGTGAGACACTGTTGTTTAATTATTTCGACAGAAATATGTTTGTCACTGTGACCCTTGAGTACATATCGTGTAACTGTCCTGTTACTGACTGTGAATTTCATTTATGTGAAAATAGCATTTGAGAATGACATTTCACTAACAGAAGATGCCGTGCAGGAAACATTGTTAAAAGAACTCAATTGTAAAAGGCACGTAAGTGACTTCTGTGATGGAGGTGATTCTGAAGCTGATGCTGCTGCAGTAGTTAGGGAAAATCTAGATACTGACCAGTCTACAGAATATTCAGACAGCGACTAAGAAAATACAGTCGATCATGGAAAGAGTGGTTATTGTTGGACCACAACTGTCCCAAATAGTTCAGATCTGCCAGCTGCTGGTAACACTGTTGTCCATATTACAAGAGCGTGGAAATAATGAATGAATGGATTTATGAATAATTACGAACACATCAAAATATTTGTGTAAGATCTGCAGCTCATTAAATAGATAGCATCTTCGTGTAATTAAACTGCAGATACAATCTTTAGATCCAGATCACTATGACGTTTCTTCACTAGAAGGTTTCCGTTATAGTTTTTACTTAGTCTGGAATTTTGGCTTTATTAATTGATTGAAAAGTACAAAAAGACACAAAAAGAATGCCCAGCCCGAATAATTTAGTGTCCAAAAACAAAGCATTGCTAATGCCCAAGTTCAGAAGTGCCAGTGTTCACAACTCTAGCGGTCTGTGAAGTTTCAGCTTGGTGTTTACGTCGTCAAGTAGATGCAGTATAATAGTTAGGATGTACTATATGACGAGATTCATTGTAGTTTAACTCATTGTATAATTTCTTTTCAAAGTAATTTCTCGAGTACGTAGAAACAGTTGACATATAATAACATCACGTCGGTAAAATAACTACAACAAAAAGCCTTTCATGTAAGTTCCAAGGGTTAAGTGAATAAGCTGACGGTTTACGAACATAAAGAAAGAGCGTTCGAATATAGCTGGAGACAACTGTCATTTTTTGTTATTTAGGCCGGTGCAGGTAATACTTTAAACACTAATTCGCTACAAATTGTACAAATTGTGCAGTTGTAGGCTTTTCTAGGTTACACAGTCTTCCAAAAGATTCCATTTTTAATAGTCTAATCTTTAAACAAACAGAAAAATAGTAAAAATATTAAATATGGATATATTTATTTGTAATCAAATCCGACGGCACCCGGTGTCTCTGTAGTTCTGAGCTAAGAGAAACGTATCAGCTGATTGGCACATGTGATACGTCTGCTTCAAAATGGCTAATGTTAATGTTCGTGAGAGAATAATTGCTGTATTTGACAATGGTGTTATGGTACTGAGGCAGAACGTCGTGTGGTGTTGTTGTTTCCATAGGAAGGAGATGGATTGGAAGATTTAGAGATAATAATGAGGCAGTGGGACGTCCAATACCTGGAAGACCACAAGTCTCTACACAGAAACACAACGAACAATTGGTCAGGGCGGCCCAGAATACTCCTTTGTCACTTATTCACTAACTAAGGAGTGCTTCATAAAAGATTAAAGCACTGTGGAATCAAGTCTCTCTTGTCAAAGAACCGTTGTCTAACGAACAAGACGTGGATAGACTAGCAATTGTGAGTTCCTTGGAACATATAGACTGGAGGAAAGTCAACTTCTTCAACGAATGCATAATTGAGTCCACGAGGAGAGGTCTACCTTTTGTTTACCGCACAAATGGGCAACAATAAGACGTGCTCTTTGTGATCACATGCGCCACAAGCGGTTGCATAAGTGTGAGATGTTGGGGCTGGATGTCTTAGATGGGTTCAGGAACTTTAGAACATACCCAAAGCAAGTCCAACTGAGCATGCTATGAAAATTTTCTTGAAAATATAATCATCTCTGGAGCTCGAATTACGATTGAGATCTGGTTTTAATGGAGGGACAATTTTATCCAGTGCCGTCCATGGCCTCCAGAATCATCTGATCTCAGTCGCATAGAGCACATATGGTCTCAGCTCAAGAAGACTCTGCGGAACGATTGGCCAGACCCTCCTTCAGGAACCGTGACTGTTCTATGGGATTTGATTCATTCTTCATGGGAGGGAATTGCCATGGGTCAGTACTTTTTCCATAGACTTATAAATTCTATGCCTCCATGGGTTAAGCTGTTCTTGATGCCAATGGCATGTTGACAAAATACTAAAGCTATACGTAGCGTACCCTTTATTTTATTTTATTTCATTTTTCTGTAAAAGGTCTACATAGTTATTACGTCAACAATACTAACTTCAAAATACAAATCTACTTGCTACTTATTATTTGTATTTGTATGGGAGGTCAGATGAATATCACCCTCCAAGTAAGATTATTTTAATTTTTATGGGAGATCAAATGAATATCAGCCACCAAAGCAGATTAGTTTTATTTTTATTGGAAGTCAGGTGAATATCACCCTCCAATTATGACTATTTTTATTGTTCTGAGAGGTCAGATAAATGTCACCTCCCACGGACGGTTATGTGAGATATCAAATTCACAAATCATAATTAGTTACCTCCTGAAGAGAATATTGAAAAAAATATAATTTAATAACAAAAAGTAAATAAAGCACAAAACATTTGTGACGAAATAAAAAAAAGGCTGAGTTGCCTGCGATTCAATCCGCCACCTATTAGTGCCACCAGTACAGTAATCCGACACGCTATCAAGGAGCTACTGATTTCTTTACAGCGTAGCTGTCGAATAGGCCTACAGTAGCTGAAGACCGAAACTGGAAACAACAGATACTGGAAGGCAAATCCATTCGCTCGTGTAAACTGTGCGTAAGGACTCAGAAAAATATGCCTATGAGCTGATATGTTTCTATTAGCTCAAAACTACACAGACACAAGGTGGCGGGAGAAGTAATTACTAATGAGTAAATCAGTTGTCGGTATTTTTACTATCACAATTTGTCTGTGTGTTTAAAGTTTAGACTATTATAAAATGGAATCTTGTGAAAGAATGTTGAATGCAGAAACGAATAAAACTGCACAATTTGTAGCGAATTGAGGTTTAAAATATTACCTGCACAGTTGTAATGAAAACAAAAGTGACAGTTGATTCCAGTAGATTCGCACGCTTATCGTTTACGTTCGTAGTCAGTCAGCCTATCCACTCAGACATTGAAACAAATCTGAAACACGCGTCGTTGTAGTAATTCTCCTGACGTGCAGTTCTTGTGTTTCAACGATTTTCAAAAGATGCTGTGAGTTACATTTCAAAGAATTTGGACATATACTGTAGCCTATTGCTTATATTTTGACGATGTAAACACCAAGCTGAAGCTCCACAGACTTGTGAACACTGGCACCTCTGATCTTGGGCATGTGCCATGTTCTGTTCTTGGACTTTTAAATTATTCAGGTCGGGCAATGTTTTCGCCTCTCATTGCATATGAGAGAGGGGAAATAAAATGTGTTTAGTACATGAGAGTCCAACTGCATTGTAAAATATTCTGTTTTCAGCAATTTCTCCAGCAAATAATTATGGCTCTCTGTGACTTGGTTTACCCTTCGTGTGATAATTTCAGAGGTGTACAGCACCAACGCTAAATATACGACTGCTTCTTGTCCGACTTCAGCGACCAAATATATCGTTAACACCGCTTCCGTGAGACGATTCCTGCGGACAATAGCCGCCGGAAGCGCAGACGCGGGCACACGGCATCGGCAACCACGTGCTACCTGAGAAGTCAAGGCCGGCAGTCAGGCAGCACGAAGAAAGAATAAGTTAAGCAGATGAAAGCTGCTGGCTGTCACCCAGCCATCTCACAAACAACAAGCTTTGTTCGACGTGTCCCACCGATCTCTATCTACTACACACGCCTTCATGCAAACTCACACCGTCGATTGGTGAGATAGTCCATTCCCGCTCTTACTTGCGCAGTTACTGAGTCGTGTCTATGCCAAGTTATGCTGATCCCCACACTTATACCTTTATTGATGATATAATAATCAATGCTTCCATGTATTTATCTCTTCAATTAACACTTTCATTACATTTTTGGTGCCCACCGTGGGGCCTCCATTTGTCATTTCACCTTTCTGAAATCGGACGGCAAGTACGACACCGGAGATGGACCGAAGAAAATTCCAAACGAGGAGCTAAAGAAAGGGATTTTCGTGTCTATAGAACTGGTGATAGGAGACGTTGCCATTTCTTATAGCTACGAACTTGTAAGAAACTTCGGTCAGTTCTTCTTCTCTGATATGCCTGTGTGAGCCCCCAGAACTGAACCACCTTCTTGAGAGAGGCACAATCAGACACTGAAGACCGACTGAAGAGGAAAATATCGGATAACATATGCCGTTATACGGCTAAGAGGCATTGTAGATGCTTCTACTAGCAGTGTGTTTGTGTGAGTTGGTGGCTTGGCTCCAGGAACAAGACGAATCACCCTATAACGTAGAACATCGAGTTTGCGCGTGAAGTTGATTTCCTTGCTTTGCCTTAGACGTTGCTGCCATAATCGAAGACAGGGAGGAACAAGATTTTAAACAGAGTCAAGAGGACTGTCGGTTCCTCACCCCAGCAATCACTAACAAGCATCCGCTATACATTCCCAGTGTTTTCCACCATGTCTATGTGGTACGCAACACCATGCGTCCACGTCAGTTTGCTGTCGAAGTAGAAGCCTAGTAGCTTAGCATATGACTGAACGGAAGTTGTACGGGCCAAGCAGAAGTTATGTTGAGAAGTAATTAAGCCTTTTCTTCGTGTATATCATCACAGCAAATTTTTCAGGTGACAGAATGAGTCGATTTCCTAACTCCCATGTGGCCATAATTTTATAAGCTCTTTTAAACCGTAATTTGGTCACCCAAAAGCACGGCGAGTGAGCGTATATACAAACATTGTCGGTGTAATGAAGAACTTTGATGTTGGCGATGAATAGAATCTCTAGATCAGCGACATAAAGGGCATATAGTAAGGGACTCAATATCGGACCCTGCTGGAGGCCACAGGGCACGACGTGAATGTCATGTAGCTCGTTGTCCTGGTCACGAACGTATACTGTACGGCAGCCGAGCAAACCATATACAGGGTGAGTCATTAACTACTGCCACGTAGAATAGCTCCGAAAGTATGATAGCTGAAAAGTTTGTGGGACAAATGTTGCATGGGACAACTGGGGCCATAGTATGACGTTGGTTTTTTGATGCTAGGTGCGATCGCGTCAGAGATATCGAGGTCAACTTTGTTTTTCTAAATGGAATTCTACAGTTTGGTACTTATTTTCTGATGGCGGCTATCGAGACAAATCGAAAGATATGTAACAGTAAGGTCTTTGAAGGTCAATGAAGGTCAAAAAGATGGCATGAACGTCCATTTACATAAGGTGTTCGAAGTGATAACCATTGGTATCAATGCAGTGCTTCAATCTTCTTATCATGGCTTGAGTGGTATTCCTTATCACTTCAGCACTTATCGAAGCACGTGCTCTGACAATTCTCTCTCGTATATCGTGCAAATAGTAAATATTAAATGAAACAACAAGTTTGCTGTTACCAGTCACCGTTTTATTTATTTCCACGGCACGTTTAAAAGCGGACTCGTAACAGTAAACTTGTTGTTTCATTTAATGTCAAAAACAGTCACGGTAAAGTCTAACCTAAAAATGTTCGCATTTAAAAATAGTAAATAATCGTCGAATATGGTGTTTCCCTCTAACGCGCCATTGACACGTAAACACCATTCGACTGTTTCGCAATACAATACTAATTCGAACGGTAAGACTAGTATCGTCAGATCAAGCGAATGTGAATGATGTATTCATTCGAAGAACAAGTCGATATGCTTCTGATTTCTGGAGAATTCCAACGAAATTCAGTGAGAGCTAGAGACATACGCTGAAAGATATTCTCAACGCCCTCAGCCTACACGTGATACATTTAAATATGTGTATGATAATTGAGAACAA
Organism: Schistocerca gregaria; assembly: GCF_023897955.1. Classification (NCBI taxonomy): domain Eukaryota; kingdom Metazoa; phylum Arthropoda; class Insecta; order Orthoptera; family Acrididae; genus Schistocerca; species Schistocerca gregaria. The sequence goes on along the minus strand of NC_064931.1, from coordinate 437,714,396 downwards.
CTGGATCATTAACGCATCGGAAACATATCCGCCAAAAGAAAGTTACTAACAAGGAAACGGAAATTGGTATTCTTGCCACTGTGGTTCGAGATCCTTGTGTTAGTTCGCGTCAGATCGCCAGGAAATCTTGTCAGAGTAGTGTTGTTCGTGTTCTGCATCGCCATAAATATCATCCTTACCATATCAGTCTCCACCAAGAATTAACTGGTACGGATTGTATGCGTCGCACTAAATTCTGCCGATGGGCTCAACTTCAGATTCAGATGGATGAAACATTTAATAATTTGATTTTATTTACTGATGACGCTACATTCAAGAGCCACGGAAATGTTAATTTGCATAACATGCATTACTGGGCAACAGAAAATCCATGTTGGCTGCGGCAAGCCGTACACTAAACACCGTGGACACCGTGGTCGGTGAATGTACGTTGTGGGATTCTGGAGGACAGAATTATAGGCCCCTATTTAATCGAAGGAAATCTTAATGGTAGGAAGTACACCACATTCTTGCAAGAAAAATTAGTTCTGTTATTGGAAGAAATACCTGTAGGGACAAGGAACAGAATGTGGTATCAACATGATGGGATCCGACACATTGTAGCTGATGGGTAGAAACGAGTTGCAGAGATTATTGCCAGACCGTTGGATCAGACGCGGAGGAGATGTGTCGTGGCCAGACTAGTCGCCTCTGGATTTTTTCTTGTAGGGATTCGTAAAAGACATTGTTTATAAAGACGTCCTACTACACCTGAAGATATGTGAAAGAGAATTGACAGAGCATTTGCTTCGATAAGTGGTGATGTGGCAAGGAATACCATTCAATCCATGATAAGAAGATTGCAGCACTGCATTGATACCAATGGTCATCACTTCGAACACCTTCTGTACATGGACGTTCATGCCACCTTTGTGACCTTCGTTGACCTTCAAAGAACTTACTGTTACACATCATTGCACTCGCCTCGATAGCCGCTATCAGAAAATAAATACCAAACTACAGCATCCCTTAAAAAAAACTTAGTTGACCTTCAAATCTCCGAAGCGATCCCACCTAGCAACAAAAAACCAACGTCATAGTATGTCCCCCGTTGTCGCATGCTACTTTTTTCCCACAGACTTTTCGGCTCCTATCATACTTTCGGAGTTGTTCTTTGTTGCAATAGTTAGTGACTCACCCTCTAGGAGGTGTAGCGCTTTCAATATGTTTATGAGTTCAGCATCATAACATTTTCATAAGTAATAAAAGTGATAAACAAAGTCCTCAGACACCCTTTAGTCAGGAACGTTTGTGCAATGTCTGTGGCAAGAGATGTAATATCATCAGAAATACTCCTGACCTTACGAAATCCGTATTGCGTTCGCGGGAGTAAATCGTGATTTTCTAACCACCATTCTAAGCAGAATGCAGACGTTCAAAGACCATACCCACATATGAGGACTGTGCAATAGGCCGATACGATGTCGCTTGACGAGAGTCTCCCGGGTTTCGATATGGATACTAATACCCGAGTTGTCCAGTCCGCTGGATGTTCCTGTCCTTCCAAATATCAATGAAGATGCTTACAAGAAAGCGTGTAGCGTTGTCGCAAAAATTGCTGATCATGGAGAAATGGATCTGGTCGTGGCTCAGCGATGTGTCGTTTGAGTGCGTCAGAGCCTTGTGGAGTTCAGCGGGAGAAAATTTTGTGTTTAAACTATCTCTAAGAGCGTCATGAGAACCGGCCACCACACGTTCAGTGGGTTCTGACATTGCAGTAGGAGATGCTATAAAGTCGGTAAACTCGTCTGTCCAGGTCTGCAACCGCTTGGGAGGCACCGATTTCCATTTAAGAGAGGAAACCACTGCACAAGTCTGCCCGACGCGGGTGTTCGTGAATAGCTTTCCACAAAATTTTTTCCAGTGTCCACTCTTGTAGGCCTTGAGAAAGCGCTTGGTAGATACATCCGTCCGTTTGTAGGCAACATCACTCTCACGTGTATGTCGTTTAAGTCGACTGCAAGATAGCCTCCTTTACGCCACCCGACACCAACATTATTGGTCTCACCAGCTGTCGGCTGGTACCAGTTATCATCCTATTCTGTGGAAGAGATAGCGATGCCGCTACGTTGTTATTATTCCTAAAGATAATGTACCTTATCTTCGGGGACGTCACGGCGAGAACCGACGAAACTTGCGCATCCATTATTTCGCCATACCGGAACCAATTCGGCTTCATGACATTCCATTTGTGAGGCACCGTATAGACAGTGGTAGGGATCGGAATAAATGTTGATATAAGAGGAGCGTAGTTGTTAAACCCCATAAGAAAGGGAATAGTTGCCCATGCAGAAAGCGAAGTAATAGGCGCTGAACACAAGGCCAAATCGACGGCTGAGATTCTCTGTGTAGCAACGTAGGGGATCCAGCATTTAGGACGATAAGATTGAACTCGCCGAGAATCTCAAGAATCCCGTCATCCAACCTATCATTAAGTGCACAGCCCCTTAATCTACGGTGCGCATTACAATCCCCACAAAACAGCAATGGTGGTTACAGCTGCTGTACCAAAAAGTACCACTCTTCGAGGGGAATATACGATCGCGGTCGGCTGTACATGGCTACAAAGGTTATTTGACGATTGGAGACGAGATCCTGACAGTTATAGCTTGAAACCTGTGGATAGAGCCACGGTTGTCATTATTTGGGTGTGATAAGCACACTAATGATGAAGATGAAAATTCCTGCTCGACCATATTCTCTGTCTTGTCAGTATACCTGATATCTTCGAAGGCAGACGATAGTACCTGTTTGAAACTGTGTCTTAGATATGAATTCCACTGATATCTTCCACGTCCAGAGTTAATGTTGGAGTACACCCTTACTGGCAATCGCAGATCGTGCCTTCCATTGGAGGATCCCAAATTCAGCCACAGCTGGTAGGTGTTTGGAGGATCGTTTATAATAGGCTGTATCTGTAAAGTTCCAGGTGGCTGTCTTCGCGTCTTCAAGGAGATGTAGGACAAATCAGATATTTTTTAACGCTAACGTAGTCGTTGTTATTATGTAGTGGTGGTGGTCGTTTACTTCACTGCGGAGTATATGGGTTGTGTCGTAGAGCGGATTGGGGAAGATTGTGAGAGGTAGAGAATTCTATAATAATGTCTGGGAAGCCTTGTCGACACGCTGGTCTGGGAACGTACCATTTCGATAGTCCTTTCGTACCAGAGACGGCACCCGACCTGTCTGTTGACTCAAAGTCATTCTGAAGATGTCCGGCTCCAGGAGGAGAGAACTCACCTGGGGTGGCACCAGTGGTGGTGGTCTTGTGCAATAGTCCTGTATACCGACTGGAGGCTGTGGTCAGTGTTTTGGAGGTAGTGGCGGTAAAGCCATCTGACTTTAGTAACTGAAAGGTGCTGCGACCTACCAGTTACCCTTACCGACGGAGATAACACTTGCAACTTGTAGTTCGTGTTTGTGGAGAAATACAGCGCACGACCTAACTGTGACGAGAGCAGTTATACAAGTCGGGACCATCACCGTGCACGAATCTGTTGGGTGTACATCGTATCATTTGCTGCAACGAGGATGGCTTCTGCACTGGTTCACCCGACGATGAAAACGCCTGCAGTTTCTACATTGGGCGACTGCGGCAACATACGTTTCCACCGGACAGGATGGTGCCAAAAAAGTGATATGTGATGGCAAAGTTCGTGAACTAAATACTACCATGTAGACTGGAATCGCCGGCTGCTGTGGCCGAGCGGTTCTAGGTGCTTCAGTCCGGAACCGCGCTGCTGCTACTGTCGCAGGTTCGAATCCTACCTCGGGCATGGACGTGTGTGATGTCCTTAGGTTAGTTAGGTTTAAGTAGTTATTGCGGTATTTTAATGACGTTTCTTCAGGTATAGTTTGATGTTGCGAGAGGGTAAATACTCTCCAGTTAATCAACTCTCTCCATGTCTGTCAGAGTAATTCAACATCTCGGTTAATGCCATATATGAAACAGAAAATTGAAGATATACACATCGCACGTATGGTGTTAGAGAACGGAGGCCTCTGTTAAATTATTGAAGCCGCAGTGGACTTCAGTTTTATCTTAACTGTGTTTCTGCCCGACAAACTAATGTTGACAATATCGTACTATAAATGAGAGCTGTAAGCATACCATATCTGTCCCATTGACTCAGAAAGGAGTTTGCCAATATTCTTATATAAGCTCTTCGCGAAGACAATTTATTGGCCTGCGTCAGATCGATTGCACCGACTGTCGACATCGCATCGTTAGGGGCCGATGATTCACGCTGAGAGTGTTCTGTACTTGTCTCGATTTTTTTTTGCAGTAGAAGGGGGATCCGAGCCCGGTATCTCGTGCATGTAACAGTCCGGGACAGTATTAGAGTTGACGCAGGACTAATTACTAATTGGACCTATATGCTGGTGCTATGTTCAGATGCATAGACTTCGGTGCTAAGTTGTTAGGGTTACAGTGGTGACTGACTTGCTGACTGACCTGGTTTAGCTGTTGTTGTTGATGTTGTCGTTGCAGCCGCAGTAGCTGAAATGGTTGCTGCTGGGCTAGTTGTTGCTGTTGAAACTGTAATTGTTGTTGAAAGTGGTGCAGAAGCTGCTGTTCCTGTTGGTGCTGTAGCCCCTGTGTTGTATAAATTGCATGTTCGGTGTTGGGTGTTGACCCTGTTGGAACTCACAATGAATTTCGAATATCGACGGCAGTGTGATATCCATCGGTGCATTCTGATGGCAGATTTAATATGCCGACTGTGCGACCTGACCTGTGTCAGCGGGGCCAGCCGTTTGTGAAGTTAGCTGTATAGCACTATCGCAGCAAACGTGTGGCTAAGAAAATACACACAATTTCGGTGGGTCATACTCCGTACGTAATCACATCTCCTCCGCGGGAACGACGATATGAGTAAGAGACACTTACAGGAATACGAGGAGTACGAATCACCACACTCGTCCACGATACGTAAACAACTCACGACCGCACGGAGCACACCAGCTAATATGTCCGAACTCCGAGACAGGCGGAAGTAGTCTGTGTAGTGCGTACAATCTCAGAGTTCGCTGACTCTTGTACTCGCCATGTTAAAAAACGCCATTGCTTACGTGGTCACCAGCATGGTGCACCTGGACGAAATAGAACAGAGGAATGCACAAAACGCGGAACAACTCGCTCCGATGACGCAGGAGAACGATACGGAATTTTGGGGACTAGAGGCCAAGTTGAAACTCGGCAACCAAAAGATTAAATGTCACACAGCAGAAGTCTGGCGTAACGTAACTACAGAGTCTGCAATGATACGGACAGAGATTGCTGACAGTCTGGGCGACGGTGAGAAACGTATGTGATGAGAGCGTTACCAGTGCGAAAACACGGGTAAACGCAAAAGTAGCCAACATCGCCACACTCAAGGATAACGAAGAAGCATCGTCGATGCAGGCACGGCAGGAAATGGTCGGCAGCTAAGCAACACATAAATAAACAAGATTGTCTGTTGTCGAACAGGAGGTGTCTGCAATATGACCAGGAAGGGTCCTTGCGACGCACATCATGCCAACGGATTTGCATACCGTGTTTGCCATACAGAGTGTAGTTCGATCGAAGATTTAGCGTCCACCTGAATGCACATCTAAGGAATTTCGGGCCTTATCTTCGCGCGAAAGAAGCGCCCGAGTGTATTGCGTTACTTGTTGCGTGACAGATGCTCGATGACGACGAACATGCCTGGTTGGACGTAACGACTTGCGTCAGCAACACTTACAGAGATATCTGTATCTAGTTTTTGGCGACATACTGCAGCCTGTCCGCACAGGCAAGTGTGAAAATGAACATATATTAGGGACGGTAGGGGGCACAGTCATGTCAATCTGTGTCAATGTACGCAGCTCATTTTGTCCTTCTGGCGGGATACTGGACGCCAAAACGACAGGTGAGGAATGGTGTAGTGCAAGGGGTATGCACTTTCCTGCTCACTTACAGGTTTCACTTGTTGGGGCACAGTCGAGGAAGAGATTCTCGATATTTGAAGGTCGCCGGCCGGAGTGGCCGAGCGGTTCTAGGCGCTACAGTCTGGAGCCGCGCGACCGCTACGGTCGAAGGTTCGAATCCTGCCTCGGGTATGGATGTTGTGATGTCCTTAGGTTAGTTAGGTTTAAGTAGTTCTAAGTTCTAGGGGACTGATGACCTCAGAAGTTAAGTCCCATAGTGCTCAGAGCCATTTGACCCATTTGAAGGTCGTTGAATGCAAGACAGCGCACTGTAGCATGCAAAGAATGGAAAAAGGGGAACCATAAACATTTTAGCAGCATAATGACAGGAAGAACCGGAGCAGTAATGAAAGACAGAGAAGAGAGAAACATGGTAGGCAAGACTGGGACAGAGCGGTGGTAGGCCTACACACAAGAGGGAGCAAGGCCGGAAAGAAGCACCAGACCACGAACATCGTGTCAATTGCGTAAAAGAGCCTCATGATGAAAAAGGACACGAGAGTAATGTGTGTTCGCCACCACTGACCCGACTCTCGACTCACCTGGCACTCACTTGTCTCTAGTTAAAATTGCCCGTCTATTTATACTGCTTTTCCCCTCGCTTCTGACGTAGCGTCAGAGAGAGACAGAAACTACGGCAGGGGTACATTCCCATACGTCAGCGATTTACACATCACGCTCCTGGCTCTGTCCTACTGCCTCGCCTCATACATCCCAATAATTTTAAGCAACGCTGCAGTTTCCTGTCTCACTGTTGCTTCATACCAAACACACCGTACGTGCAATATGCCGTCGCAGCTCTGCGCCCTGTTTACTCTGCCTGGCCTACTGGCTGCCGACTATTACTACACACTGTCAGCGGACCGACACTTCATCGCCCAATCGTGCCTTTACTGAATTTTAACAAAATTCTCCTTTATTACGACTAAGACTAATACTAGCGCAGCAAATGCTTCTTGCATCACTTAGTAACACCAAGAGCTGTTTCTTCACCCGCTTCTTTTTCACTCCAAACGCAGGAGTCAGTGAGACCAATTTAATGGGTATCTCAACTAATTTGTTGCTACTCTTCATCAGTTTTGAATAAGATGACGTCGAAACAGCTGTCTCATCCGAACCAAAATAGCTACACGCCCTGGTCTTAATTACTTCACCGATCATCTCTATGAGGGGCACAGACTATCTACCCTTTTTGGCATTTCCAAGTGATCGCAACGCTGGTATCGTCTATTACTTATGATCGCCAGTACCGCAAAATTAGTGTACGGCGTCCCTTTTATAATGAGGCGTCCCCTCAGAAACCTCATAGATTTCAGTCATATGTTTCAACGATCTGGCGCATCTCTGCCTGTGCTGGTCTATTTTTATAGGGGCCAGTTTCGGAGCAATGTTGTACGTGTTCGGCATAAACCTGTACCTTGTTTCTATGTACTTGTTCGGGCTATATTCCGCCCACAGGGACACAACGCCGGGGGGGGGGGGGGGGGGGGGCGGAACGGCAGCCTGGAACTTGGAGATCACACGGTCTGCCTGAAAGAGGACAGTGACAGCGGTCTGCAGCAGGTCAAGGAGGGGCTCTGTTCCACTACAGTACACAGGCCACATTTGCTTCCCATCTGGGATACCGGGGTCTGCGCGAGGCGTACCCTACGAGAGACACAGCAACGCTGCAGCAGCGTGAGAGACGGCGGTGGGTGTTGCTATCCAGCAAGTACCACTAGCGGCAAGTTGCGGCACAGCTTCCAGGAGGGCGCGGGTTCGAGTTCGGTCCTGTCCTGGGAGCAGCGACAGCTCGAGGGCCACAGGTGACCAGTACAACCACCTTCATCCCATGGTCGTACAGAGCAGGCCAAATGGGTCAGAGGGCTGTGGGGACCAGGGACTGTAACAGTCTCCATAATTGCAGACAGAACGGCGCCAGTCGCTACGCCTTGGCAAGCAGCGACCGGGCAAGCGCAGCTGACTTCCATCATCGGGCGACCTTGACGACCACAGCAGCGGAGTCGGCACTCCAGGAGTGCTGATACGGCCGGACTCACGGAACAGTGCGTGGACGGTGCACCGACATTACGCTTCTGTAAACTAGCTGAATAAAGCAATGCTTCCAAATACCGCTGTATCACTTTGGACTGCCCCTTGACGCTATTGAACTTGCTCGCCCTCCTGACGAGAAGTGTAGCGGTGGGGTCCCGGCTTCAGCTCAGCCATCTCTAGTCCTGGGTTAGACCATCGACACCCCCCAACATATCTTTCAATTAAATGCAATAGTTATCTATATTTTATGATCGACAATGATTTACTCTCGGACAAATTCGTGTTCGTGGACTGGATCACAAAAACTGTGGCTACTTAAACATCCTATCGCATGGAGTTCAAAGTGGGCTAACGGCGTATTTCATTCAATAAAGTGTAAAGACGATGGGGAAATATTCATAAATGAGCCATTGGAGCTGAAAGGTAATTTATTAGAAGGAGCAGAGGTTGCAGACGATATTAGTTTGGCGTCCGCTGGCCATTATGATTTTAACAAGCACCTAGCCGACCTAGGGTAATCTGGAGGGTATGTTGCGTCTGCTCGTGGGTGTTTATATCGTTTAGAGGGCCAGAGACCGTCAATGAGTAAGTTTCTGGAACACCCCTCACCACCCATTCTAATTCGGATGTCACACGGCGAGAAAGAAAACAAGACACTAAGCGGCAGAAGACCGCAATGTAATCACGAGACGATAAGGGCATCAAGAGGATACAAATAGTTGGACAACAACAGGGACGCTAATATGGAGTAGAGATATTGAAAGAGATCATAGTGGCAGGAGAAACACTTTGAAAAGATGATTTAGGAAGATTAGTGTTTAACGTCCTGTCGACAACGAGGTAATTAGAGACTCCTATTGCTCAAGGATGGGGAAGGAAATCGCTCATGCCATTCCGAAGGGTCCGCAGCTCGTGGTCGTGCGGCAGCGTTCTCGCTTCCCACGCCCGGTTCAAATGTTCAAATGCCTGTGAAATCTTATGGGACTTAACTGCTAAGGTCATCAGTCCCTAAGTTTACACACTACTTAACCTAAATTATCCTAAGGACAAACACTTACACCCATGTCCGAGGGAGGACTTGAACCTCCGCCGGGAGCAGCCGCACAGTCCAAGACTGTAGCGCCCAAGACCGCTCGGCCAATCCCTCGCGGCCCCTCGCCCGGGCTCCCGGGTTCGATTCCCGGCGGGGTCAGGGATTTTCTCTGCCTCGTGATGACTGGGTGTTGTGTGATGTCCTTAAGTTAGTTACGTTTAAGTAGTTCTAAGATCTAGGGGACTGATGACCATAGATGTTAAGTCCCATAGTGCTCATAGCCATTTGAACCATTCCGAAGGAACCATTCCTACACGTGCCTTGAGCGATGAAGACAATCAAGGAAAATCTAAATCTGGTTGGATGGACGTGGATTTGACCATCGTCGTCTTCAGTGCGGGTCCAATGTGCTAACCACTGCGCCATCTCGACCGTTGAAATACTTGGAGGTGCGTCACAAAGCTATAAGATATGCTCACTCACCAGTAGTTGAATACAGTGTTGTTCCATGCTCGGTAGAGAAAGTTCAAAAGTCAGACGATTGTCGCAGGACCGTGAGTTTTTCTGCACGTTCAATTGGTGGAAGACACCGCAGATGCCTCATGAGGATGCGGGTGACTGATTTCAGGGATTATGAACATCCTATATTTTGTAAATGTATTGTATCTTGTAGTCGTTAGTATGTATTTATTGTGCTCATCGGACCGTAAGCTTACGCACTATTTAATCTATCTTAAACTAACCTACGCTAAGGACAGCACACACACCCATGCCCGAGGGAGGACTCGAACCTCCGACGGGAGGGAGCAGCGCGGACCGTGACAAGACGCCTCAGACCGCGCGGCTAACCTGCGCGCCTATTTATTGTGTTTGCATAGCTATTTGTGAATGTAAGGACAGTGAGATAACTGGCATCGATGAGGAGAGATAAAATGTAGAGCGCATGTGTGAGAATACGAGATCCGTGCGTAACCACACAACGTAGTGCTACGATGACGAGGAGAGGACGCCTACTCGTCATCGCCCAATTCGTCAAAATTTATGGTACATGTAAGGCGTCGTGAGACAAGAAAGTGCTCCAAGTGGAAACTCCAGACCCCAAGCGTTTAGGAAATAAAAGGAATTTTGATACGGATCTATTACCATGTGCATCTTATCAATTGTACCTGAGACATTTTGTTCAGGAAGCAGTGTTTGGCTCAGAGCCGGCACGGTAGTTCAGCGTGTTTGGTCAGAGGGTTAACTGCCCTCTGTAACAAAAAAAAAAAAAAAAAGAACACACACAAAAAACTGAGTTAATGGATCAATGATGAAGTTGAACAAGCATCTTGGGACGTCCGCCCCGAACAAACGATCAAAAAGAGATTTTTTTTTTTTAAAAAAAGACGGTAAGACAACGGATTCGTATTAAAAGGGTCACGTGTACGTCTCGACCCAGCGGCAAATATTTTTGTGCTCCTTCTTCAAAACCCGCTAAACTGACAACAGACTTCTACACAAAATATTTAACTGATGTGATGAAGCCTTACGTGCAAGAGAATAAATGTCTTCTGTTGATTGACCCGTGGGGAGGAGAAACAAATCCACAAATATACGACGAACTGTTCCAAGATGAAGACGGATTTCCAACGTGAAGTATCAGAGTAATTTCCCCCCCCCCCCCCCTCCCCCAAATGTACGCCACAAGTGCAACCCTTCCATGTATATTTTTCTCGTCAGATAAAAAATCTAATAAAAAAGTGTCAAAACTGCACTTGCCTCATCGAGAAATAAGAAGAAATCACTTCCCGAAAAGCTTGCATCAAATTCCATTCCATTATACATCAGCAGTTATCCTCGCACCTATTCCGCGACATGATGCGTTACGCGTGGTTAGCTGCTGGACTGTGCAATGAAAGAAGCTGTTTTAAGAATGTCAGTCAAGTTTTGTTCCTAAGGAGACATTAAAAATACCATGTCACTTCAAAAAGGCGACGTTTACAACGTGCACAAGATGCGGTCAAAATTAATGCTTCCCCTGTTTCTTTGTTGAATATCACCCCGGTAAATGTAATTGATCAATTGCAAAAGAATAGAAGTATCGATTTAATATACGACGTTCCCGTGTACGCGTTGACTACGATCGCTTTTTAAATGTTTACACTCCCGCATTTGATCCTACGCCTATAGTTTTTGAGCTTTTATAAATTAATAGAATAACATACATAATGTTGCTGTTAATTGTGATGTCAGTAGTGTAAGCGTTGCCAACGGGCACAAAAATATTTGCTATCGGGTGGAGACGAACCTGTGAACCTTTGAATGCGAGTCCGATCTCACGTCGCTTTTTCTTAATCTCATTTTGTTCGTTATTGATAGTTGCATTTGTTCGATGCGTATGTCCCCTTACGCCCTTTGAAGTTCATTGTTGATCGATTCACTCAGTTTTTTTATTACAGAAGTCAGTTAACCCTCTGACCGAACACGCTGAGCTACCGTGCCGGCTTCTGAGCCGCACACCGCTTGCCAAACACATTGTCACAGGAACAATGAGTAAGGTGCACATGGTGATATATCTTCCCACATGATGCAACTCGTCCGGATTGAAGGCGTTTGGCAGTGTGGCACAAGAGCAGCCACTTCTGCGGTACCGTGGAGGATAAACATTGCAAAATTAGGTTGTGAGAAAGTTCCACATCTCTTAATCTTCAGCATCGTTCCCACGGTGTATCTGCAGTCCTTGTCCAGAGGAGGCTGGAAGTTTGACAGCCTGAAACTGCGCTCTTGCTGAGATGCAGAGTACAACTATACAAGCTGTCCCAGTAGGAATGGTCAGTCTTCAGGGATATGACAGGAACAATCATTCGAAGCAAAGAAGTCCAGTAAACATGGGCTCTGAAATGCATACTTTAATAGCTATGAGCACTTCCTCATCTTCGATACTGCGAAACAAATCTCTTCTACTGCAAGCTCTTTGATTTTGGGAGATAATAGTACCGACAGATACCGACAGACTTTCAGTGGTCTGTTACTCGTAAGTGTGCTTACGTCATTCTTCTAAGCCGTCACGCCTCAGTTGTGTGTTTACATTTTGCGGTGTGCAGTGCAGCTGTTTTGCGGCACCTCGAAAGGGAGCTCAAACATCCGAATTGTTCGAAGGCAGAAACCAGCGTAGTCTACTGACACCTCCCCAATACGCCTGTCAGAATGTTTAAACTTTAGTACATGTGCGCGTCGTCGAACTACGTCAGCGCATACTTCCTCTGTCGTCATTTTAATGTAGATTATGCTGCTAGTGATAGAGAAGAGATTACTTATCACTTCTTGGAGGTCCAGGCATAGCTCTTCGTGAATGAATTGTTCGATTTCATAAGCGCGTGGTCGTGCATGTTCGGCTGGGAATATAACTTTAAGTGTCGATCGGCGGTATGAGTGCACCATGGGGTACAATACTGATGGACGCCATAAAACACAAATACCGTGATGTGTGCCGGCCGCGGTGGCAGAGCGGTTCTAAGCGCTTCAGTCCGGAACCGCGTGACTGCTACGGTCGCAAGCTCGAATCCTGCTTCGGGCATGGATGTGTGTGATGTCCTTACGTTAGTTACGTTAAAGTAGTTCTAAGTTCTAGGGGACTGACGACCTCAGATGTTAAGTCCCATAGTGCTCAGAGCCATTTGAACCATTTTTGAACCGCGATGAAGAAGTAAACAACTCCGTTAGTAGAGCACTGCTTGGCGCGCCGAGCTGGCTCATACGCCGAAAGCCGACTGCCGAAAGCCGACTGTCGACTGAGCTACCCAAGAACGACTCAAAACCAGTCTTCACAGCCTTACTTCCACCTGTACCTCGGCTCCTACCTACCAAACTTCTGCCAGGAAGTTTTATATCAGCGCACACTACGCTACAGAGTGAAAATTAATTCTGGAAACATCTCCCAGTCTGGGGCTAAGCCATTTCTCCGGAATGTCCTTTATTTCAGGAGTGCTAGTTCAGCAAGTTTCGCAGGAGAGCTTCTGTAAAGTTTGGGAGGTAGGAGACGAAGTACTGACGGAAGCAAGGCTGTGAGGACAGGTCATGAACCGTGCTTCGGTTGCTCAGTCGGTAGAGGGCTTGCCTGCAAAAGGCAAAGGTCCCAAGTTCTAGTCTCGGTCCGGCACACAGTTTTAAGCTGCCAAGTTTCATGTCAGCGCAGACACCACTGCAGAGTGAAAAGTTCATCCTGGGAACATGCTCCAGTCTGTAACTTAGTTATGTGCTGAAATATCCCTTCTTCCAGGCATGCTAGTTCTGCGAGTTTCACACTAGAGCTTCTGTGAAGTTTGAAAGGTAGGGCACGAGGTGCTGGCGGAAGTAAGGTTGTAAGGACGGGTCGTAAGTAGTGCTTGGTTAGCTCAGTCAGGGTGGTGACGTCCGTCGACACCGCCGTCCACCACTTCTGACTTTGGCAGATCCGCTCCCAGCACCACCACGCCACATATACAAATTCGCAACGCTCATTACCAATATGGTCACCAACACAGTGAAGTTGTAACTCTTCCACAATACGCTCAGGGCGTCAGAACTCGGTGTCGCCTTTCTACAAGAGGCGTGTCTTCCTACTATTCTGATTCTTTAGGGATTCGAGTTGTTTTCGTCAATCAGCCTTTGCACAGTGTGTGGTATGACCCTCTATATCCAGAAACCACAGATTTTGTTTTCTCCTGTCCGGACGGAGTATCGCCCTCACACTATTTGATACTCATGTCATCAATTTATACGCCCCATCAGGCTCGACACACCGGCGCCAACGAACTATGTTCTACGTAGAAGAAATAACTACCTAATTTGAGGGGCTATACGACCGTTATGTCATAGCAGGTGATTTCAGCTGTGTCTTCCATCTGAAGAATTGTACACCTGGCTACTCAAAATGTCTGGTGTTCTTGGATACATGGCAGACCATACACGGTGACACCCCTGGTTGTACCCAACGCACAAGCCATTCAACAAGTCGACTCCATCGGATTTATCTTTCTGCAACCCTTCGGGAAGGTGTATTATCTACATAAATGTGGTCTCCGGCCTATTCCGACCATTGCGCATTCATCTGCTCTTTACTCCTGCCACCACAACCAGTGTGGCTCGGTCAAGATCCCTTGAAGCTCAGTACCTCTCTGCTTCATGGTCCTGTTTGTCGACTTCGCATCGCTGTTACATAAACATACTAAGAGCAATGTTTTCCTCGGTAGCCCTCGATGCTGCTGTGATAGCTGACTTGTGTGAAGCCAGTAATAAAGAGGGAGTTTATCCACTACGGTAGGAATGCGACAGCATGGCACATTAATAGTATGCGCTATTATTACGCCTTGTTAAGTAAACCTGATGACTTCCCACCGTCGTCGGATGTCCATCACGAATGTCAACATATCATAGCCAAACTTCTGTCCCTTCAATGGAACAAACAACAAGGTGTGGTGGTGCGGTCAAGCCGTCAAGGCGTCTTCGACGAGGAGCGTCCAACCACACTTCATGTCACATACGACCTCCGTCCTGGACGATGTTCCCTCGTCTTTACCCTTACCACTCACGCTGGAATCCGTGTCAAAGTCTCTGCCTTCGCTGATCATTACCAATGATTTTGTGATGACTAACCAATGGCGACGGCACTTTCCTACTATGTTCTCGAGCTGCTAAGCCACACCCCTAACAACACAGAGGTGGTGTCTTTGGTGATAGCGCTCACAGCTGATGGGGTGATGGACGCGAACGCCAAATGCATGAAGATTAGATTAGATTAGATTAGTTTTTCGTTCCATAAATCCGTGCTGACGAGATCCTCGTGGTGTGGAAGAAATCCCCTGGTCCCCAAGGCCTTCCTGTTAAATTTTATTGGACCTTCGGTGAGTTGACGCTTCCGCATTGGACCGAGATGTTCGAGGAGTTGTTCATTCCCTCTTCCCCATACCACCAAACTCTGTCAACGGCATTCTCATACCCTCGCCCGAACTACCAGAAGGAATGCACAACACCAACTTGCGCCTCCTCACATTAATCAACGCGGATTATAAAATCTACGTGCGTCGCCCATGCGTACTGTGTTACCTGCAGTACTTTCTCCAGAAGAAATGTCACATGGTGTTGGAGCCACCCTCTAGACGGCCATAAGTAAGTGCTGGGCCCTTATTGCGCTGGTGTCGATTGATTTCAGTAGGGCCTTCGGCCAGGTCTGCCACCATTTTCTGCGGAATGCGTGAGATTCCCCCCAACATTCCTTACCGCCATTTGCCATTTACTTTGCAATGCCAAGTCCATGGTCCAGGTGAACAGATAACTGGTTGGACTGATCCCTGTCCAGCATTTGGTCAGGCAGAGATGCCCTTAAGCCTCTTATCAAAGTCCTCCTACCTCATCTTACGAGACTTACATTGTGTTGCCACACATTCCACTGCTGGGCCTATGCGGACGATCACTCTTTTGACACATGCTCGCCCACAGAAATACACGATGCCTTAGCATGGATCCGAAATTACAGATAATCATTGGGTAGCCACCTCAATGTTACCAAACTGGTGATCATGAACGCTGGACGTGGGCTCCAAGATGAGAGACCACTTCCATTGCCCACTGTGACAACGCTCCCTTACATGGGTATTGACTTTACCGGCTCCACCCAGCATACCACAGCAAAAATATACGGTCGATTGCTGCAGTCCATCTATTATCATGTTTGCTATAGGGAGTGACTTATGTCGCCACATACATGGCACCTAAATTGGTCTGTGAGACCCAGGTAATCTCTCTACCATCGATCCTACGATGTACATCGTTTTGGCTGGCACAATCTTTAAAATTCGAGAAAAGACCCTTCGCTCTCTCTTACAATAAATTACAAAGGGTGGGGGGGGAGGAGTCGGGGGGGGGGGAGGAGTTGGTACGCCACCGCGGACAGACCTCGGGTTGCGACCCCTGCCCACTTCCCCTCCTGCCCTCCCCGTCACGACTCAGTTTTTTTGTCATCAGGTTAAAGCGGGTGGCAGAGCCCTTGTCCGCGAAAGCCAAAGGTTTCGAGTCCGAGGCTCTGTCCGGCACGCAGTTTTATTCTGCCAGGAAGTTTCATATCCGTGCACACGTCGCTGCAAAATGTAAATTTCATACTGAACTCCTCATAAGCCACACATTTCTGTAGTCAACACTAAGCGAAGCTTGCTGTAGTATAAAGAGCGAAGCCATTGGGCAGGAAACGAATGACTTCGAATGATGAATCCCATGTAGCAATCTGGTGGAAGGATTTGTGTTTTGTGAATGTCTCGAGAACATTACCTGCCTTCATTTGTAGTGCCAAAAGTGAAATACGAAGAGGGTGGTGCTACGGCATGGGGGTGTGCTTCATAGTTGCGTGTGACACTGTTATTGTGCTCGAGAAAACTAAGTGCGGAATAATAAGAACACGTCTCACAACTCTGTACGACATGCAATCCAGCAGCAGTTCGGAGACGTTGACTGTGTCAGCACGGCAATGCACCCTGTCATAAGGCAGCATCTGCGAGGCAATGGTTTGTGGACAATAACATTCCTGATATGACATGACGTGTCCAGATTCCCAACTTGGAACAGCTTTGGAATGAATTAGAACCTCAACCGCTTCAGGCTCCAGCGTCTTACATCATTACCTTCTCTTATTTCGGTTCTTGAGGAAAAATGGACTAACCTTTCGCCACAGATGTTCAAACACCTTATATCATTCAAAGTATCTCCAGTAGAGTTCAAGCCCTCATAAAAGAGAAGGTAGGTCACCCGGATATTAATCTCCACTGATAGGTGTTCATCAAACATTTGAGCGGATAGTGTATATGCTAATGTGCTCACATCCTGAGCAGGTGGTGGAATATCTTTGAGAAAGTGTTGTAAAAACTGATACTGGACGGTAATACCCACTATAAAATAGTGCTGGACGATTTTAGTGAAAAAGTTGGACAAAAACGAAGAACGATTATTTAATGGGAAACTTCGAATAGAATAGCAGAAATGTGCTAAGAACAACATACGAGCATTCCTCCCTAATATGTATCCAGTAGAACAAATACAGATTTTATCTGAGAATATCCATATTGAACTAAAAATTAAATGACTCACTTAAACTACTTCAGAATAATAAGTGATCCTAGATCAGTAAAATAGCTACAAAGATAGAAACAAGAAGGAAAACAAAAGAGAAGACAATGAGAGGGTGTGGCAGACAAAATTAAGTAACATGTTCGACATCTCGGAAAATTACGTTATTAGAGAAACAAACGATAACGGTTGTTATCTGACAAAGGTCATTAGGCTAACAACATGCTGTGTTATATTTATGGAGATAATAAGAGAACAGAAAGTATTAAGTAGAGCAAAGCATCTATTAAAGAGAAGGAAATGATTTGAAGGATACTTTAATAGGAAAGTGATGGGGTATTCTTAATTAAAACACCTAATCAGAAATGCCTTAGTGTGCATAATGAGCAAATACACAAAAAATTTCATACAAGAAAAGAGTGAAAAACTATGACTATGAAGATTCATCAGTTAACATCCCAGATGCCGTTGTGCCAGTCTAAAGACAGATTGCCTGAATCTTTTGTATAGTTCAATAAATGATTCAAAACGACAGGCTATTAATTATGAAAATGGCATTCCAGATGAAGTTTCTAAAGGGGTATGAAGAAGGAAAGGTACTAGGAGATAACAGTGTTTCAGTAAAAATGATTAATGTTAAAGGTAACGTACCCCAGAAAAAAACTTCCAAAATGATTCAGAAACTGTCTGCTAGAGTAAGACTAACGTCCAAACCTGAAACAATATTGTCGTAGCTCTGTTTCAAAAGAGAGAAGACTAACGAGACGTGAAAAACTTTACGCCCAAAATAGTTCTCAGTGTAATGGACACTGATGTGTAAAACGTAAGGACAGAAGTAACATGGCTCGACGAAACTTGGACCATAGCTACAAAGTACTGCTACAGTATAATACAAAGGTACCTGAAAGACGTACGCAACGACACGAACAGGTATGATACTTTTGTTCAAAGAAAGTCATTCCAGTGACGTCACAGTGATTTATGATGGTCCCCTGCACATTAAGAATGGCGGAACATTGTGCTTTATAGAGTGTGTGATCACCACGGACTGCAATGCATGTTCTCTAGCGTGCTCTGCCCCTGGTTACAAGATTAGTAAAAAGTTCCGAGAGCTGCTCCACCTGCGCTGTTCGATGCGGTCGTGCATTGCCATCGATTAATACAAGGCTTGTCCAGAAAGTAAGTTCCAGTCTGTAGCGAAATGGTAACCACAGTGAAAAGCAGAAACTTTTTAGTTGCAACTGTTAGGGCAACTGTTAGGTACACCTTCCGCCTACTTCTCTACATAGTCGCCGCTCCATCTTCGAGTTTTGTCGTAGTGTTGTATCAACTTTCCAATATGCTCGGCATAGAAAGCAGCCGCCTGTGCTTTCGCCCAGTTATCTGCACCGGTCTGCAGCTCGTTGTCTGTGGAAAAAATTTGTTTTCGCAGCCAGCGATTCTTGTGAGCAGAGATGAGACTCGGGGAGAGCCAATTACGGACTGTATTGTGAGTGATCAAACACTTCTCATCGGAAACGCTGTAGGAGCGTCTTCATTGCCCCTACAGTGTGCGGCCGAGAAATGGCATGAAGAAGGAACTGCTCGACAGTTATATTATGTGGGCTGCATGACACAGGCGAAATCTCTAACTAGGCTCTTATACTTGGCGGGAGACGCTATTCCCTATGCATCTTTACGTGCTCACTGTTAACTCAAAACTGAAAACAGCGACGCGACACGATTGACGGGCATACTAGAGACACTGTCCATCACATCTGTGCAAGTCTTTACAGGATTTTCCCAGTGGTTTCCATTTCGCGACCGATTGGGACTTACTTTCTGGACAACCCTCGTATACAGTCAGGGCCGAATGCTGGCCTGAAAAGACTCACACGGGGCAAGAGTTCACTATCACAATAACATCCACCAGTGAGTGTACGTTGTTCAAAAATTTGGAGGCCAGTACCGCCCATGTAACATTATGCCTCCACATACAATAACACCTGGACCACCAAAACGAGCAGGCCGGGGTGGCCGAGCGGTTCTAGGCACTGGAGTCTGGAACCGTGCGACCGCTACGGTCGCAGGTTCGAATCCTGCATCGGGCATGGATGTGTGTCATGTCCTTAGGTTAGTTAGGTTTAAGTAGTTCTAAGTTCTTAGGGACTGATGACCTCAGAAGTTAAGTCCCATAGCGCTCAGAGCCATTTGAAACATTTTTGAACCAACAAAACGATCGTGTTCGACATTGTTCCTGGGTGCATTAAGTGTTCACCGCCATATCAGGGTATGTCCAAACCAGGGGGAGGCATAACGTTGCTGACTTCCAAATCTTTGAACACGGTACACTAGCCGATCAACTTCATTTTGACACTGTACTCTTTCCCCTACTTGGTTCTTTTCAGTTATTCTTTCGTCCATGACTTCATTTTTATTGTTGGCAATGTGCGGCCGTATCGAACAGAGCAGGTGGAGGGGCTCTTGCAACGGGAAAAAATTCAGCGAATGGACTTGCCTTCTCTTTCCCCCGATTTAAATCCCATCGAGCATGTGTGAGATTGGTTAGCGAGTAGTATTGCAGTACGTCAACATGCACCAACGACCATGCAAGAGTTGTTAATCGCGTTGGTGGGGGAATGGAGCGCAGCACCACAAGAGCTTAAGAAGTCGTTACCAACCTTGTTGCCAGGATGGAAGACGTTGTAGAACGTGCACTGCAGTCCGTGGTGATCACACACCCTATTAAGAACCACGTTACGCCATTTTTAATGTCCAGTGTACCATCATAAGTCGCTGTGATGTCGCTGAAATAACTGTTTTTGAATAAATGTAACATATCTGCTGCGTACTTCTTCCCGTTACTTCTGTATTATACAGCAGCAGCACTTTGTACATAAGACCCAAGTTTCATCGAGCAGGGTTACTTGGCAGTGGCCCATCACGGAAAAGTTAGTTTCGTCCATACGTTCTGTATACCATTACACAAAAAAGTTACTGAAATTATCACCAACTGCTTAAGGAAAAATGGTTCAAATGGCTCTGAGCACTATGGGACTTAACATCTGAGGTCATCAGTCCCCTATACTTAGAACTACTTAAACCTAACCGACCTTTGGACGTCACACACATCCATGCCCAACGCAGGATTCGAACCTGCGACCGTGGCACTCGCGCGGTTCCGGACTGAAGCACTCAGAACAGCTCTGCCACAGCGACCTGCAACTGTTTAAGAAAAACGCTAAACCTTTTCATACAAAGAAAAAGGCTGGCCTCAGAAGTTAATATAACAAAACGGACCGACTGAAAATAGTAAATGTCATTATGGAATGGAGTATTGGATATTTATTATTGTTTTGCTTGTTTTTGATAGAATTTCAGAAACCTTTTGTTTCAGTTTGAAGCAAAACCCTACCAATAACCACTGAGAAAGGAAGCACTGCATTCAACATATGTTAGTGCATTGAAGAATATACGCATCAGTAGAGCTACCATTACAATTCATCAGGTTAGTGGAAATTCATAACCGAAATAGGACTCAGGTAAAGAGATGCCATATGATCGAAACTATTCAGAGCCGTCTTAGAGGAAGTCTGTGCATGTATAAACTGAAAAAAAAACGAAGGAGGAATTCAGGTAATGCAACATACCTGAACGACAAGTGTTTTTGTGAGGTGCATAACGTAATTACGAGGCGAGACTGGTAAAGTGATAAATGCCTTAATGTGGTAATGAAGTAATAACAACTGTAGTGAAAATTAAATGTTCACGGCTGAGGTACGTATCCAGGTGAATGGATGGGAGATGAATCACTTGCAAAGAAGGGAATGCCATTTCTTGTGTTTTAAGTGTGCAGAGAAATATGACAGTCACCAAAACAGCTAAAGGTCTCTCTCTCGTGACTAAAAATGTTTAGTAAGAATATGAAACACCTACAGCCGTCCTTATGATCTTATTTATTGTGTGGCTACCAGTTTCGGCACTTCAATGCGCCATTGATGCTGCAGGGGTTATCACGATCCATATACACGATACATGAGTGGCCAACATAATTGCTTTACACTATCTATATCTGTGATGAGTCACTATGGGTTGACAGTTGATGGTTGGAGAGACGACATCACAGTTGCAGATAGTATGCGTAAAGTAGTTACGTTGGCCACTAATGCATCGTATACATGGATCATGATAGCCCCTTCAGCATGAACTGAGGCCTGAACATGAAGCATTGAAGATTCGAAACTGGTAGGTACACAATAAATCAGATCATAAGGACGGCTGTAGACGCTTCTTGTTCTTACAATAGTGTACGGCCGTGACCACCCAGACCACCAGTCAAAAGGCTGGATATACAAAAAAAAAAGAAAGTTTAGCTTATTCACGCTGGTGTTGAAAGTGATCATTCATTTCCTCACGTGTGTGTATGTGTAGAAATGGATCACATAACGCAATAAAATTCTTTTATCAATGCATGAAACAAGCTTCCTGTGTAAAACTCCCTGTATCTGAATGTAACCTTCTTCCCTGAGTAAAGATAGCAAAAAGTGATGTCAAATAGGCAAAAAATACTTCATATGCTATTGGTAATTAAAGGAACATTAATGGAGAAACTTAGTTCTACGTATTATTTATAAATATTTGCTTGGTATTTGGTTGAATCCAATAATTGAATAAAACATGCGTTCTACGTACTCCTTCCCGTTGTTTCCGAAGTTAGGTATATTATCTCTATGACGGCTCAAGAGACTTTACAAAAGCTACTGTAGTTTCCAAAGAATCGAAAATCAAGCACCGTGCGTTTTTTTTAAATGTGATGCCATTTTTTAGCTATGGTAGAGAATGCAAATGGAAGCAGCAGTAAGACTGACAAGTATTTTCGTTGTTTTTAAGAACGTCGCAGCGAGATGAATGTGGATAGAAGGACTTTTTTTATTCAGTGAGATGTTTTGTAGGACAATTTAATGAGGTTTCTTTACGCGTCTTTTACGGATATAACTTGGGAAAATTGATAACTAATGTAGGTACGAGAGCTGTTAGTGCTGTAATTGAATCGTCAAGCCGCTTACGAGAGTGATATTTACGGGACTGTACGATGTTCGTAGAACCCATCGTAGCAACCATTTCTCGGGACTTTAATAGTACGTTTTCTAGTTTCGTTTCTCTATATTTGCATGATATTAAAGTGCTAGCTGATTATAAATATTCTCAGTGCTCTTCTTGGCACGAACTGGATGTCTCATGTCAGTCCGGCCATGTATAGATATAAGTAACATCCAGTTTTCCAGCATGCTATCAAATACTGGAAGCCTGCCATTTGCTTTACTGACTACTGATCCTACAATATCATTAAAAGAGCTCTCATTCTCAGCAAGCACCTGTGTTGCGCTAAGACAAAATCTATTCAATAGGCAATTAATACCCAATTGGTTACAAATCACGAAAATTATTTTGTATTACAACAGGAAAAAAATACTGTACTGACGTAAAATGTCGCCACAACAGTGTTAGTTTGTCATGTGACTAATAAAACAAATTAATCCGTAAAATAGACCAGGAAAACGCAATTCACCTAATTATCTATACTTCTCAGAGAATCAAGTGTGGAGACTTTGGGTATCAATACTTTCAATCTGATTACATAACAGAACTGTATTCACGTCTCCGGAGCTCTGAGAGCCTTGCGAGCGACGGTTGAGTTTCTAATTCATCCACTCCGCTCGGCAAGTCCGTATACTCAAGGTCTACTGGATTCGTAGTTACAGCAGCATTCGTGACCAGGGTACCCGATAAGATGCTGATCGCTTTGTCTGTTTCTTTCTTCATGCTAGAACAGTCTCAGGAGACTCGCTTTATGGTAACGTTCCGCAACGTTAGGAACTGCAGTGAATCCAGTTCACCTTGTCTGAGCCACCAATGTCTCGATAAACCTTTTTAGAACGTCTTGAGCACCAGTATAGCCTGGTGAAACGCAGATGGCACAATCACAAACATGTTTTTATTTAATTGCATACAATGACCACATCTCTAAGAAAATAATAATAATAATAATAATAATAATAATAATAATAATCCTTAATGATAGTTTTGATGTAAGTTTGGGAGAGTGTTCAGAAAACCAGTCACATATTCTTCCAGCCCCATGAACTTTGTTGTTGTCGTCTTGAAAAAGTAGGAGTATCAACAGCATAATTGTCACGCATACATTGACTGAAAGACGACACTTGATCATTCAGAATGTTTAAATGAACATGCTGGTTCATGTCAGTGGTCACTTCAGTGAACAGGCACAATTCATAATTAGCAAAACAATCCGAAAACATCACAGGCAGCCTCCGGATTGAACCTGACTTTGCACATATTCAGGATGTAAGATTCATTTAACCTTCTGTGCACTCGGCGACGAGCATCATTTTATAGACGAAAATGTCATTCATCAGACCACATTACGTTCCGTCAGTCAGCTAATGTCCACGTTCGATGATTTCTAGCCCCTTGAAGATGTGCATTTGTATGAGCCTGTCTGAGCAATATTTTTTTGCGGGGTGACCGGCTATAAATGGTTCAAATGGCTCTGAGCACTATGGGACTTAACATCTGTGGTCATCAGTCCCCTAGAACTTAGAACTACTTAAACCTAACTAACCTAAGGACATCACACACATCCATGCCCGAGGCAGGATTCGAACCTGCGACCGTAGCAATTGCGCGGTTCCGGACTGAGCGCCTAGAACCGCTAGACCACCGCGGCCGGCCGCCTATAAATATTCAATGTATTCTGTTCCCGTTGCAATGTAAGCGACTGTCTAGCATTAAATTATAATTTAAAACCATTATAAATACTAGAGAGGCCACTCGTTAGGAAAATACTAGGCCAGAGAAAAACTGTAGAAGATTGTAAATTATGTAGTAACCACGAAATTTACCGAAACACAGGAAATATATCAGAAGCAGTGAGAAAAAAAGACTCGTATTTTTTGGACATTTATATCGAATGCAAGACAGTAGATTAACTAATAAATGTCGGCCCGAGTGGCTGAGCGGTTCTAAGCGCTACAGTCTGGAACCGCGTACCCCTAAGGTCGCAGGTTCGAATCCTGTCTCGGGCATGGATGTGTGAGATGTCCTTAGGTTAGTTAGGTTTAAGTAGTTCTAAGTTCTAGGGAACTGATGACCTCAGAAGTTAAGTTCCATAGTGCTCAGAGTCATTTGAACCATTTTTGAACTAATAAATCTTCAAACATTTGTGGGATAAGAAGCCACCAAAACGTTCGATCCGTGAAGTATAAACGGATTTATAAAAAAAAAATTATTATAAATGACGAAGGGACAACTGACAGAGAAGCGTAGAGAAAAATTATTAAACATGGAACGATTTCAAGGTAGAAGACTGAAAAAAACTGGCATGAAATGACCAGAATACATGAAGATAAATCATAGTGAACAGATGAAAATCTACTGGAAGAAAAGAACAGAATGACGAATTGAAATTGGCACGTGGTGCTTAGTTGGCCCACCCGAGAAGAAGAAAAATAACATTTTATATACACAAACAGAACAATATTGACTATTAATCGATCAATCATTGCACTGGTATGTAACAATCGTCGTGTCCAACTATTGCCAATTTAGCGGTAATGCTATGAATCCTCTTTTATAGTTGTGAACTAGTATATCCTCTCTCTTTTCTACACTGGTAGAATCCACATATACCAGAAAAGGTTTAAGCAACGAGTTTAATATTACCTAGCAGCAGATTTTGCTTTCACAGATGGGCGCTTCGAATATATTTGTAATCGTTTTGCTTTTATTTTAAAGTGAAGTTATTTTCTTTTTACTTTCGTACGACGTATTCTTCCCTTCACTATTTCTCTTAAAGCTGAGCCCTCACATGTCCTCAAATTTTCAGGTTATACAAAACTTTGTACAAGAATTTATGTAAGTACGGCTGTGATTAGCCATTTAAACATAACAGGGCATGGAGTCAGTATCAGAAGGTCATTAGTGGTGTACGTTTGATATTGTTACTTGTTGAATGTTGTTTTCTTTTCATATTTCAGTAAGGGCTAGAATATCGCCTGTTGAATGGCCTAAGTGACGAGTCGTGAAGTTACTCCACCAATCATCCTGATGCAGATCAACAATATGTTCTCTGTGAATTTACATATCTGGATGAACACTCGTCGATTCAGTGTGTAAGCTTAGCGTATGATGCAACTACTTATCAAACGCAAAAACAGTGTCCTTCTTCACTCCAGTCACTATTGTACATCTTATCGGCCACGTGTGTCCTCACGACCTTGGTGGAGAGACCTTGCATCATCACGGAGCAATACGATTTTACTGTTCGCCGAATTAAAAATAAAATTATTTTTTCTCATGCAATGTAATAAATAAAACATTTTCATAACCTGTTCCCACACGCAATAAAGCCACTGCAGACTAATCAGCAGTAATCCAATGAAAGAGTACCAGTTGAATAATAAACAATTCGAGAAATCACTTTTATACACTAGATTAATTCTAAGTAGTGATCACTGAAGAATTGTCTATGAAGTCACAAAAATTTTACTTCAGTATGAAGTGGATGTTGAAATACACACTAAGACAAAAAAAGAAAAAAGACGATCCACCACGAAGAAATTTTCCGAATGGGACTGAAATCGGTAGATGTGATGTATATGAATAGACAAACAAATGATTACAGTTTCAGAAATAATGGATGACTTATTGAAGAGAAAGAGCTTCACAATAACGCGTTGGTCAACCTCAGCGCTTATACAAGGAATTATTCGGCTTGGCATTGACTGATGGAGTTCTTGGATGTCCTCCTCAGGGGGTTTGCGCAAAATTGTTTCCAACTGGTGCGTTAGATCGTCAAAATCGCGAGCTAGTCGGAGGACCCTGCCCATAATGCCTCAACTGTTCTCAACCGGAGAGAGATTCGCCGACCCCACTGGCCAAGGAAGGATTTGGCAAGCACGAAGGCAAGCAGTAGAATTTCTCGCCGTATGCGGACGGGCATTAGCTTTCTGAAATGTAAGCCCAGGATGTCTTGCCGTGAAGGACAACACCACGAGGCGCAGAACATCGTCGACGCACCGCTGTGCTGTAACGTGCCACGTTTGACAACCAGTAGGGTCCTGCTATGAAAACAAATGTTACCCCATACCATCACTCATCGTTGTCGAGCTGTATGGTGGGCGACAGTCAGATTATTATCCCATCCGTCTTCGGGCCGTCTCCAGACACGTCTTCGCTGGTCATCGAGACTCAGTTCGAAGTGGGACTCATCACTGAAGACAATTCTAGTCCACTCAATGACATTCCAGGACGAATGTGCCCACGACTACTGCAAATGTGCCTGTTTATGGGCAGAGGTCAATGGTAGTCGGCGCAAGGGGGCACCGCGAGCTCAGACCCCTGTCTGTGTGCCACCTACCAATGGTCCTTGTGGTCAATGAAACACCACGTCGGATCGATGATAATGATGAGTCTGGGGATCTGACTGTTTCTCTGGTGATTTTTGGATCCTTTCGTTCTGTCGTCTCTCTGTATCGACCGCTTCCTTCTTGATGCTGTGTTCGACCATGGTTCACCCACTCCTGCCAACGTCGTCGAAAAGTCGCTCCTATTCAAATGTCGAGTGCTTCGCAGATTACTCCATCCGGCTTCCTTGAGCACAACTACATGTCCTCTCTCAAATGCTGACATCTGCGTATACTGCTTACGCGCCTGTCTGCGAGGCATGTTACTGTTCAACTGAGTACATGGAATGAAATTCGCAATGAGTTTATGCTCTGGTATCGACATATTCTATGCTTATTATCCTTGCTAGCTGCATTGTGAAACTGCGCTGCTGCGTCACATATTCGTTTATTGTCCGCCAAAGTTCAACAATTTTGCATTTTACGTCGACAGCTGTATGAATATAATTTGTTTATTTATCCATATATTTATTTATTTTTGTCTTAGAGTGTATATATATCTATGAGACATAGATATCGAATTGGTATTTCAGTCAAGATCTCTGCTATACATGGACTGTGGCTCGGCTCTGAGCACTATGGCACTCAACTGCTGTGGTCATTAGTCCCCTAGAACTTAGAACTACTTAAACCTAACTAACCTAAGGACATCACACACATCCATGCCCGAGGCAGGATTCGAACCTGCGACCGTAGCAGTCGCACGGTTCCGGACTGCACGCCTAGAACCGCGAGACCACCGCGGCCGGCAATACATGGACTGTGATCTGTAAAACTTTAACTGAGTTGATATTGCAATTCAGACAGTTAGTAAATATCTTGTACTCATCCATTGCCAAGAGTTGTACTACATGCTTGTATTCAGAAGGATTTAGCACTTCATACCTAACGAACATGCTGTGTAGAAGGAAAGATTAGGCAGCAGTCTTTCATTGTTGTACAGTAAAAAGTTGTGGTTTGCATGTAGAGTTGCAACAAGTATTTCGCAGCTGCGCTTGCAATTAACTACATATTATTTGCAATGTTAATGTGTTCTCTTATTTTTGCTCTTCAAATTGTGTTTTTCTGTGTTGTCGTGTGAAATATTGTGACAATAATGGTGTGTGAAAAACGTAATACTAGGCTCCAAAGTAAAGTGAGAAATGACAGTGAACACGAAAGCAGTGTGTTAGCGCCTCCATGTAATGAATTAACTAATGTTCAAAGGAGTAATTTGGCAATAGTGCATAGGGAAATGGAGCGGGCTGCAAATTAGTGAACAGGGAAGCATTATCGATCGATCGGTCGGCAACAGCTCGCGTCAGGAATCCGAAATGATAGGACACAATCTTGCAAATACTGTACATTCAGGTTTTGTGTCCTCACCGTTTTCTCATATAAGTTAAGACACATTTTCTGCTTGTCAAAATGTGAATGTTGCCGGTGCAAATGCACTGCCGAAAAGCATAAAGGAACAGATTCCCGACACTAATACATTATTATTGCAATTAATACAACAAATGGAACAAAATCAGAGACAAACACAGCAAAAGCTTCAAAAGTTAGACACAATGGAACAAAATCAGACACAAACACAGCAAAAGCTTCAAAAGTTAGACACAATGGAACAAAATCTTCGGAAGTTGGACACCACACTTGAACAACCACGTGAAGATTTAACTACTGAGTTACATAACATTGAATCGAAATAACAAAAATCTGTAATGATGTAAAAACACAAATTTGTGAGCATTTTCAACCTATTTTTTCGCGGCATGAAAATGCATTACAGAATCACGAAGCAGCCATAAAAGAACTGCAAACTATTGTTCGTGAAAATCACGACACTTTGCAAGCTAAAATGGACTCAGTTGCTTCCACCGATTAGGTTACGCAGCTTGAAAGAACTCAGGAAAACTTAAAGGACACAGTAGATTCGATTTCAACACAAATGGACACCCTGAAACTTGGTTCAGAAAAACACACTGAGGAAATGTGTTCACTATCGGAGAAACTAGCCGAACTTTCGGATCAGTTCACTAGTTTATCTGCAAAGGTAGATGATGACCTGAATGACACAAGACCCGTAGCCTTCACTGACACAGAAGAGTATGACCAAATTAGAAAATTCAAACAAAATCAAAATCAAATCAATACGCAATACAAAACAGAAATCCGGGAAGTACAAGATCAGTTGACGCAGGTAATACAAAAATTACATATTTCAGAGTACACTCGCGCTCCAACACGAGGAGACGAACTTAGAAATACGGAAAAGCCACAAAACAATAACACAGGGCATTTCGGAAATCATGAAAGAAATTGGCAAGGTGCACCGAAATTTGAAATGGAACCGCCGACACGACGTAACAATGACCGATATGCCACTCGCCGACACGATGATTTTGACTATAAGCTGTTCATTACTGCACGTAAATTCAAAATATTTTGGAATTCTGGCAACGACATTCATCCAAAACGTGGCTCCATCAATTCTCTCATTGTTTTCCTCCCAACTGGTCATTAGAGCACAGATTAGAATTTATGTGTGGCTACTTGGAGAATGAACCAGCTGTAAGAATGCGATCGGTCATTCACGATTGTCACAGTGAAGGAGAATTTTATCATGCCATCCTCTCAGCGTATTGGTCTCAAGCTACACAAGACCGAGTAAAACATGGCATCATAATGATGTAACGTTTCGAACAATCTGAATTTTCCAGTCTTGTGAAATATTTTGAAGACATGTTGCACAAGAATCAGTAAATGTCAAACCCATACAGCCCCTCAGAACTCATCCGCATTTGCTTAACTAAATTACCTGAACATTTACGACATATTATTTTGGCAGGATGTTGCAAACACGACATTGAAGCTTTTCAGGGACTGTTACAAGAACTGGAAATTGACATTGACAATCGCGGAACGCGAAAACAGGAGCACAACAATTAAAGGTCACATCTGTCACAATTCCGCGAGGAAAGAAATAATAACTGGACACGACAAGGCTATTCTTACAACGTAAATCGTGACCAAAACAGACACCACCCTTATGACAACCGTTGGCAGAGTAGTAATAATTACAGGAAAAGATCACCTCTCCGCGGTAATGACTATCACAGAGACTACCGTAGAAACAGACAATATGGGAACCAAAATAAATATTATCAGGGGAGACAGAATAACTTTAGACGCAACGGTCCAGCGCGCAGTTACAATTCAGGAAGAAAGTCTCCACCAGGTGACCGACAAGAAATTAATTACAGAAATTACCGACATGACGACAGACGATATGATCGTAACGACAGACCTGAATTGCATCAGAACCGGCGGAATTCAAACAGAGCAGGGCCCTCTCGGCAAGGTGAATTTGTAGAAGTTAGGTCTCCTAATCCCAATAACGACGCACGCCAACAAAGATATAGCAGACAATGACTCGCACCGCAGGCAGCCTCGTGCGCCGGCTGGCTCAGAGAAAAATAACATAGACGCTAACCTTGAGAAAAATTCCAGTATTCTTTACCGACGTATACCGCATGATAATTGCGTTCAAGTTGAAACTTTGAGTACTATAAAGGGTAAAAGATTGCACCACATTTCACATGTAAAACCGTTTATTGAAAGATAATCTGCTTTATAACTTAGTCTCTGCCATAAAATTTTTCACTTTACATTACTAGTATGATTTGTCAGACTTAAGAAATTGTTAACATGCAACAATGTTTGAAGTTAAATATCCAGTCAAGAACCAAGAGAACTTATTTAAACAGAAATCACGAATGCATTGTTATAGTGAACAGACGACACATTGTTGTATTTGTACATCCTTGCTTGTTAGTTGCTCGATTACGTAACGACTATAAGGCTTACATACTTAGAACATATATTGTTAATGAGCTTTAATGCAACATTTTGGTTTAGTTGAAAAGACATTCTTTATTTGAAGTAGTTTCTATGAAACTAAAGATGACTTAGCATTTGGTTTCTTTGATAGCTACACGATTATCTCACGACGCTACTAATTTGTGTGACAATTTACATTGTGCTTTTGCGGTGTATCTGTTTTATATCTGCACAGTTTTTCTGAATTCTTCTGGAAAGGAAAACATGTTTTAGTAGTAACTTTTGTGGTATAGCTACAATGAGACAGCCTTTTCCGTAACACAACAATACGTTACAGTATAGTACTTTCTTGATCACGATAAGGTACGTAATAACTACGATATCTATACGCATAGCATTTCACTTTTGTTTATCATGAGGTAAGTACATTGACTTCTGCAGAACTTAGCTTACAGAGGACGATAACTACGACACCTCCACAGAATTATCTTACAGGAAGACGCACATTTAGCGCTACAGGACACGCATTTGACTGATTAGTTTTGTACTTAAACCATTTATTTTTCAAGATTTTTGAATTACAAAGAAAGTTTTCCGTGATACATTTCATTCCATTTCTGTAATCTGCACCACCTGAGGATATAATTACATTAATCCTCAGGGGGGTACACGCTTACTTTGTGTACCATGTGTTTGGCAAGCACAAGGAGCCCTAGCTAATATGGTATTTGCTTATACAACTTTACACATCGGTACCATATTTCTCTAACACATAAATAACACAGCTATCTGATAATTTAACTGAGAGACAAACATTTTTTTTACTACATCAGTGACACATGTTTACACAATTACACAGTTGGATAACTTGACACTTATGAAACAGTATTTTGTCTGTACTTTGTGAACTGTTCATATTTTTTCGAAACCATTGTGATACTATGAGAGCTTTGAATGATGTATTTGGTATGGGATCATGATTTTTAAAGTACGTTTGAGGCAGATGACACTTTTGACATGAGCAGAGAATTTTTTTTAGGTTTTGAAATTACTGGAGGGAGCTACGACGATTTTGATATTTGGCTGAGGTTTTATGATGTTATGATGACGATGTGTATTACGCTTTTGCGGTATGTTTATGATCAATAAGCTGATGCTATATGAGGAATTTGATTATGCTACGTATTTATTATGATGAAATATTGAAGAAGTGTCTACGAATATGTATACATATAATAAAGCAAGGAATAATGAGTAGTGGTTAGGGACTCTGGTTTGTGAAAAAGGTTGTTGGAAACCAAGAATCGTGCTTTAAGAGTTATGAAATGTATGTAAATGCGTGGATGTATTACAATGCCGACGAAAATTTTTTGGACACTGTTATATCAATAGGATTTTGTTTCTACAGATGTATAACGCAAATTCTTGACCTGTGACATTTTTATATGAGAGTGCCACTGTAGCGGAAACTGGTGTCGTGAATATTTCGGTAAGAAAGTTAAGTGACCACGTGCACGTAATGCGTCGTGGGCACCCAGCTGCGCGACAGCCACCTGGAAACAAGCCATTAGTGTGTGCCTTTCAGAGGCACAAGATAAAAAAAGAGGCCATTATTCACTCTATTGACATTCCTTTGTAGAAAGCATCGCAAAAACGACACGCTCATTACTTGGAAAAGATACTTATTTACATCTGCACACTTGATAATGACAAGCGTCTTTCTACGAGAGTTGAGAGAATTTGTACTAACTTATGAAATGTCACATGACTATTGAGTGATATTTTTATGCTTTGCCTTTCATAGTTGCTTATTTCATTTGATATCTGGTTTCCAGCTGTGTTGCAGCATTGGTTTTATAAAATAAGATTAAATGCATTTGCTAATGTGAACACTTTCTGTCAACAGATCTATTAAATAATCATTTTATGATCCACGTTCTTCGAAAAAGGAGCACTTCGAAAGGAAAGAACAATAAGAAGGGATTAATAACAGTCACTGCATACTTAATTTTCTTTTCAACTACTTGGTAATTTTTTGTAGAATTAGCTTTTGTGGTGCACCACTTTAATGACATAGACATTAAGATGTGAATATACATTTCCCTTATCTGCATTGTTGTCTTTACTGTAATATTTTTTCTGCTTCAGGTTTGTCATGTTTAGATATAAGTTATTGCATTAGCTGCTGCTGTTTGCCAGGCATAGTGCCACTAAATTTCACTTTGTATTACCCTGTTAAGCTAGTTTTACGACTGATTTATTTTTCTTGTTTGCTGCTCATTGCCTTATATTAGTTGTAATATTGCTGCTTGCTTTGACAACTTCCATTTTTTTAATTGCCTTATATTAGTTGTAATATTGCTGCCTGCTTTGACAACTTCCATTTTTTTCATTGCTGTTTGTATTAATTGTTTTGTGCTGCTGCATAGCCTCGTCCCTTAGTTTAGCATCTGAGCTCAGTAGGTTTAAGTTAGCTTAAGAGAGGGTAGACTATATAAGAAACTAACTATGAGGAATTGGAAGAAATGCATTGAGAAGTTGTAAGAAAATGATTTGGCCAAAAAAAGTAGTGTACAGTGGAGAAAAACTATTTTTGAAAGAGGATGTGAACAAAATACAGAAAGCATGCTTGGATAGGATATTTTTGGTGGAAACAAGTGTTGAGATACGACAAAAGATTTACAGAATGAAGTTTTGGGTTGGACTGCAGTACCAAATGTCACACTGAAAACAAACCCTGTCCCGTATTTTGTGTTATTACGCTATGTGAATTTGTATTTTTTCCTGTCTTTGTGTGTTTAGCTGATACGAGTTACGTTACAGAATTTTTCTGATAATATGTTATTCACTTTGTAAAGATGTTCAGACATTATTAATTTCGTTCTGTTTCCATGCGCTAGTGTGAAATTAATGTTTCAAAAACTATTCTCATTATTTTATATACGTACTTAAGTCATAATTCTTGTAACACTAATGACATGTTTATTCCTATTCTTTTGTAAAGCCCCTATTACTACAAATGTTATCTGTATTATTATGTTTTTAATTATGTATTTTGTACCTTTGTTATTGTATTCTTATGTTATAAAATTGTAATTGACACCAGTTTATCAAATTAAGTAACTTGTAAGCATTCATTTCACTGCACACATTTCTGTGGGTCATAGTATGTGCACAATATGTGAAAAAAGAGGACTGTTAGTGTTTGCACATGTGTTAATAATTCAGCAAGGGACTGGTTAACAGCATTGCTGGTTCTAAGGACAATTCCAAAAACTTTGTGAGTACACAAGTGGTGGTTTATGGACTTGCTATATTCTCTGCAAGACTCTTCGATGGTGATAGTGCACCTGCACAGTCGCAATAGTTGGCTGCTGACCGTCTCTATATGGACTACAGTGGATTTACACACCTTTGATGGCCCACGAATACCATTATTTCTACAAGGACTACAGTGGGTGTGCACCTCTGGTGGCCCACCAATCTCGTAATCTCTACCAGGACTACAGTGGGTCTGCTCTGTGACGACCTACCTAGCAATATTCTTCAAAACTTCGACTGACTGTGCTGTGGGTTTGCTCTGTTGTGGCCCATTACCTGTCTGCATGTCAAGAGTCAGCACTGTCTTTCCGTTGGGAGGACAACACTACTTCTTCAAGACAGCGTGGAAGTCCACTACTTCCATGTGCATTTTCTTTTACTGCTCAGACTTTGAGAAAAAAAAGACACTGCAATTTTACTATGCTGAATGATCAGGACTGTCTTTATGGACTGTGAGAACATTTTAGCTTTTGACCAAGATTGTATCGATAAGTGTGTGCATTTTATTTCTCTGTTATTGTAATTATGAAAAAAAATTTCAAATCTGTATTGGCCACTGCCCAAAACAATTTGTAAAATTTTTTGTGGGGAGCACGGGGGCTATGTAAGTAGGCTGTTTAGGTTTTTATATTGGTAACGCCACGTAGCGCTCTGTATAAAAATCACTGGCTGTGCTATGTACAGTCTGTGGCTAGTTTGCATTGTTGTCTGCGATTGTAGTGTTGGGCAGCTGGATGCGCGTAGCGCAGTTGGAGGTGCGCCGCCAGCAGTGGTGGACGTGGGGAGAGAGGTGGCGGAGTTTTGAAATTGGTAAGAATGGATGTCATGAACTGATATATATATATATATATATATATATATATATATATAATGACTATTAAGGTAAATAAATTGTTTGTTCTCTATTAAGATCATTCATTTGCTAACTATGCGTATCAGTAGTTAGTGACTTCCGTAGTTTGAATCTTTTATTTAACTGGCAGTAGTGGCGCTTGCTGTATTGCAGTAGTTCGAGTAACGAAGGTTTTTGGTGAGGTAAGTGATTTGTGAAAGGTATAGGTTAATGTTAGTCAGGGCCATTCTTTTGTAGGGATTATTGAAAGTCAGATTGCGTTGCGCTAAAAATATTGTGTGTCAGTTTAAGCACAGTCTTGTACAATTTTTCTAAGGGGACGTTTCAAATTCCCTGCCACTGTTGTTGAAGAGGAAAACGTTGGTCAGTGAGGAGAGTACGATATGCTGATGGAAGGATGGAGGATGGGCTCATAATATCGATGGGGCAGGAGTGGCAGTTGGGATAGAAGAGGAGGTGGAATGGAGGTGGGTACTGGTGAGTCTAAAATTTGTTGGGGACAGGGTAGGGTAAGAAAGTCGCATGGGGAAAAAGGGGTGTATGGAAATATCGGGAGGTGTGCCAGAGGAAGCCGTGTTGAAGTGGAATGGGTTGTGTGGGCTTAGATCTGGTAGGATGGGTAAATGTTGGGACAGAGTTCGTGATTTGTGAGCGGGAGATGGTTGAAGTTGCTTTGAGATAGAACATGGAGAGTGTGTAGCTGTATGATTGATAGGATGTGTTAGTAGAGGCGCAGTAGCACATGAGGATTGGAAAGTAGAGGAGAAAATATAGGATTATTGGGGTCGAGATTGAGACTGATGTAGGTTATTCAGGAGTGTTCAATGGGAAATAGGAGAGGCGAGAATTTGGTGAGTAGATGAAGGATCCCTGTGGGGGAAGGTAAACAGATGCGGGAAGAGAGTCAAAGTGCATGGAGTTTCAGAAGCTGGAGGGAGTTATAATACTTATGTGAGGCAGAAAACCATGCAACATTTGCATAGGAAATAAAGGGTCAGATCCAGATTTTGTAAGTGAGAAGGACAGCGGGGATGTGTAATCCGCAACCACGGTTGGTTCATAGTTTTAGTAAATTGTGGACTTGCTATTGAATAGTTAGTAGGAGAGGTTTTTCACATGAGCTGCCTGTCGATTGTTAATCCAAGATATTTTAGTGTATTAGTTAGCTGGATAGGACAATCGTAGATTGTAAGGTAGAAGTCATGGAGTCACAAAGTGCAGTTGGTGGGTCCTATAATTACTGCCTGGGTTTTGGAAGGGTTGATCTTGAGGAGCCGTTGGTTGTACCAGGAGGGAACTCACTGAGGTGGAATCGGAGAGATTGTTGATATTTCTGTAGTGTAGGATAGAGAGCAAGGAAAGCTGTGTCATCAGCATACTGAAGGAGGTGGACTGGTGGAGGTGGTTCGGACAAATCGGTAGTGTAAAGGAGACAAAGGAGAGGAGAGATGGTAGTGCAGGATAGAGAGCAAGGAAAGCTGTGTCATCAGCATACTGAAGGAGGTGGACTGGTGGAGGTGGTTCGGACAAATCGGTAGTGTAGAGGAGACAAAGGAGAGGAGAAATGATGCAGCCTGCTGGCATGCCTGCAGTGGGATGGAATGTGTGGAAATTGATGTCGTTAATGGTGACAAAGGATGGGCGATTCTAGAGGAAGTATGCAATAATGCACGGATTCGACATGAATGACATATTTGTAGCTATCTACCTCCAACACTGATAACGAATACACATGCTCTGTGGGCTTCTCTAATTGAATTTATTTGCATCTAAGCGATTTATCTAATAGTTTACTATCTTTAACATCAGTTAATACTATAACAACATGCACCCTTTTATTAGTTCGGATGTGAGGTCATCTTATCCCATATAAGCCCCTGAAATGCTTAGTAACTAGCTGTCAATACGCTCACTAATTAGCGTTGGTTGAATTTTGTTCCACTATTTAGCAAACAGGAAGTAATGTATTTTAACTCATGATCTATTTGTATTTCGTGTTTGTTTTAGTACTGGTACTGATGCATAATTATGGAAGTTACAAGAGCTAAGTGAATGACTAGTTCACGTAAGTACAATCAAGGGCTCACAATGGTCTATCGAAAATTGTGGTTTTAATAAAATTCTCTTTCAACCACTGTTGTAATACATCCTTCGCCAGCACCTTTTATCTGTGCAGGAAGAGAGTGAGTGAAGATCTGGAAGGTAACAACAGGAATGTAGAGGCATGCCGACTCCAGCCAGCTGTTCTAGATTCCATGGTTGAGGAAGCATGGTGCAAACAGCCCGATCGAGTTGATCCGACAGATTTTCGATTGCGTTGAAATCCCGGTAGTTTAGTGACCAGAGGAGGATGGTAAACGCATCCTGGTGTTCTTCAGACAACGCACATACACTGCGAGCTACATTTTACGCTGCATTGGCTTGCTGGTAGATGCCAAGTTTCCGACGAAAAACAAATTGCACCTGAGGGTGAACATGGTCTGTAAGGATAGATGCATACTTGTGTTCATCCATTGAGCCTTTCAGAATGACGAGATCACCCAGGGAATGCCACGAAAATATTTACAAACCAAAACGCTCCCTCCTCCAGCCTGGACCTTTCGGTTGACTGCTGCAGGGCTGTACACATCATAGGACATCTGTTTGATGAAGCATAAAACGTGAGTCATCTGAAAAGACCACGTGTTGCCACTCAGTGGACGTCCAGTTGAGGTATTGACGTGAAAATTCCAGCCTTCGTCGGCAATGAACAGCAGTCAGCATGGGTGCATGGACCAGGATCTATTGTGGAAGTCCATAAACAGAAATATTTGCTGAACAGTCATTCAGGAGGCATTGTTGGCAGACTCTTGGTTCATCTGAATCGTCGGTTGCTCAACAGTTGCACTTCTGTTCATCTGTAAACGTTTCAGTAGCCTTCATACACTTCTGTCATATATGGCATATCGTGCGCCACTGGTTTTGAATAGTGACATTTTACCCTGCACAGTATACTTTAACCATGATGGCATGCAAATAGGTTTTCTACGTAGCCATTTTAGAAATGCTTAGGCTTTCGGACCAAAAGCCAACAATAATGCCCTTTTGGAGGTCGCATAAGTCGCTCCACTTCTGCATTATAACAGTGACTGTACTCTTTTCCGCGTTCCTCCGACACACTTTATTTACCCTCCACTGCTAATGCTTCCACCTGACCTCTGTGACTGGTTATTCAACCTTGACACCGAACATAGGCGGTCGTCACATTAATGTGACTGGATCATGGAGTTTGTGATGATTTTTTGGGATTGTGATTTCGTGCTGTAGTATTGTGTGTAATGGAGTGTAAGAGTGTTGCCACGGCATAGTCAGAGACCAAAGATTTATTGTAGCCGGAAGCAATACGGATATTGTTCGAAAAGGTAGCGCAGGTGGCAGCAGATAATAGGCGGGAGCATGATCATTTGAGAGCTAGGTACAAACACTTAGCATTGCTTCAAATACAGCAGCATGAGGTGGATACAACTGCCACAGAATTAATTGTTCCCTTTTCTGGAAATTCGGCTAAGGCTGTGCAGTCATTCTTAGCGGAACTTAAGATGTCAGCAGAGATGGTGCTTCGACCGATAGTCAGTTGTTGTGGGTAGAGAAATTGTGACCAGTGGGAGAAGCGAATACGTACATGAGGTGTACGGAGGCATTAAGGAATGCAGCAAACTCTGAACAATTGGAGAAGCGGCTTTCGCAAAGTTAGAAAAACAGAATAATGTGGCGTTTTGTCGGGAGCAGTTGAGCACTATTGTGAAGAAGCATGGGGAAACTTTGGAAGATTTAGAGGACAGGATAACGAACTGTAATGAACATACTTAAGAGTTGGCGCAGAGTGACAGAGCAAACACAGTTTTGTTGCAATAAGCTGATCAGAGGACTCTTTATGCTTTTCTGAGAGACTGCCGTCAGACATGTCAAGAAGAGTGCATATAGGTTCATCAAAAGATCCGCATTCTCTCGTTAGTTTAGCGATGGTATCCGAAGAAACTGACATAACAGTAAGAGAGTAAGAGCATAGGGTAGACATGGGGTACTATCTGCACACATTGTTACAGGTGTGGACGGGAGGGGTCGTATGCCTAGGCAGTGCCGCCAGTCTCATCAACATTGTGCTAAAATTGACATTTGGAAAGGTACAGTACAATGTAGCGAAATGAAATTCGAGCTAGGAGAACCTCATGCCGGCGCAGAACTGCTGTGAGGGGCATCTAGGGTGCTGGACAAACCTGTTGAACTTTGCACTACAGCTTGATTCAAATGACTGCGTGTCAGATGACAATGAGAAGTCTCTTTAGGTGGATATGAAACCAGATCTTTCTGTAGGTATGTAATGTGTTGTAGAGCCTCTGCAAGAGAAAGATATAATGGATCCAGCAAGGTTGTTTATTAAGAGAAGTGTTATACATGTCCAAAAGAGGTATGGCAGGAGAGTAGTACCTGTAAATGTTGGCAGCTTTGGTGCTGAAGAACTGAAATTAAGGAGGGGGATGTTGATAGCATGTTTGGACATTCCAGATGAGATGAGTGGTGCATGATGAATGTGAACCGTAAGCAGCTGCGACCACTGTTGAGACATCATTACATAGGAAAGTGGAGCACCCAAAGGGAGTAGAGGGAGAATGGAAGCAAGAATTGCTGTTCGAATTTGAGGATTTGTGTTTTCCACAGGGTCTGTTATCAGCAACATCCGTGAGTCAACAGTGAATACCAACATCGAACAAAGCATCACTGCAACAGAAACCATATCATATAACTAGGTATTTGCAGCCAGTTATGGAAGATTTTATTAACCAGCAAACAGCTGACAGGATAACAGAGCAGAGTAGCACTACGTATGGTTGAGGAATCGTGGTTGTACTAAAAAAGTCTACAGATGGTTCTAGAGTCTAGACAATTCAGCTACTGCTGTTATCACAGTCATCTGGGCAACAAGACCATAACAGATGCAGGACCCAACCCGTAACATTACTAAGACCATTAGTAACTTGGGTCAATGTCGGTACTTTTCGACCATTGGTTTTAGCAGTGGATACCAAAAATTTTAGGTTGTTCTCCAAGAGCATGGGGGCACTAAATTTCGTCTGAATTGAAAAATGCTCCTAAAGTTTTCAGAGGTTATTGGATGGTGTGTTGAAAGGTGTGGATCTGTGCCACTGTCTACTTTTCTTAGACCATATCATTATGTTGTCAAAAGGCATAGAGCAGAATAGACAACGACACAAATAAGTGTTTAAGAGACTGGAGTCAGCACATCTTACACTGGGCACAGAGACAAGCCATTTTACACTAGAATATGTAGGGTATTTAGGACACATAATTAGTAAAGATGGAGTAATACCTGAACCGAGGCTAGCGCAATCAGTACAAACGTTCCCAGGGACTAACTGGATTAAGGAAGTGAAATCATTTTAGAGGACTTCAAATTACTGCAGGAAATTTGTGAAATGGCTTGCTGACATAGCACGACCACTCATGCAGTTTCTAAGGACAAAAGGATGACTGGGTGTTATTGGAGAACTAAACAGAGTTTTGACATCAAATCTAGTTCTAGTATTTTCATGCTTTATGACAGAGTTTATCCTTCCATGTGACTCATCTAACCATGCTTTGGAATGTTTTCTGAGCCAGGAGATTACTGGCGAAAAGCACCCTGTAGCCTGCAAATCAAGACAGCTGAATGCAGCGGAGAAAACCTATTCATTGACATTGAAAGAGATGTTGAGCCTCAGTTACGGTTTCATGTATTTAGATGTTATCTTTACGGGAAAACGTTTCTAGTAGTAACTCACCAAACTGCTTTTAAGTGATTATAGGACTGAAGAATGCATCTAACCTGCTGACAAGGTGGGCCCTGAGACAGGAAATTCAACTACAAAGCAGTACTAATTCTATGGAAGGTACAAGAATGCAGACATATTAAGCAGGAGGGCAGCAGAGTTGACAGTTCTGGGTCATGGTCTTGAAGGGTGGCAAGCAGCACCGAGTGCTGACAGTGACTGTAGACAGTACTGTTAAAGGAGGAGATTCTAAGGGAAGCAAGTGATCATGTGTAACCTGGTCATGGATGGTGCAGAGCAACAATGGAGAGTGTCTGAGGAATACTGCTGGAGTGGAAGGAAAACGGATGTTGATTAATGTGTGACGAACTGCGTACAGTCTGTCGAGAGCTGATTTGAATGCCATTGCTGACGTGACTGGAAGCGCCAAAATCATCTGAAACCTAGGAACTGGTGTATTAGGAGCGTTTAGTTGTATGCCAGCAGCGAATTGAATTTTATTTCAATAACAGATAACTTTTTGCAGTATGTGGAGATGGTTTCTGTACTGAACAAGCAGTGGTTAACTACTGGATGTTGAAGTTTGGAGGGCCACGTACTATCGTTACACACCTGAGTACGAATTTCATCCCAGATTTATTGAAGGAGCTGTGTCGGTTATTCCATGTGAAGATGTTAAAAACTAGCCCTCTTCATTAACAGGACAATGGTAGAACGGAAAAGATACACAGAACGATTGGGGAAATGTTAAGTTACTGTATGAATGAACGTCATATTGACATATCTAAGACATGCCATGCCAGCATATAATTCAAAAGTACACACGAATACTGGGTTGTCCCTGTACGAGTCTGTGCGTGGTCGGAAAATACTATCACCAGTCGATTTCATAAAGGCAAAGAGAGCTAAAGAAGGAGAACAGGTCCACGAGTTTGCAAAAATAGTAGGAGAAGTACGGAACCAAGTAAAGTAGGCAGATTTGAAGGCATTACAAAAGCAGCAGGAATCAGTGAACTGTATGGCAACTTCAGTGTTGTATACAGTAGGACCGTGACTGATGTCTCTGGTCCTTAAATAAAGAAAAGGAAGGTGAGAAAGTCCATCACAAGGTACCAAGAACCTTATCGGGAGTTTACTTTGTCAGTCAAAGGGAAGATTCGTTTGCTAATAAGAACGATAATAGTAAATGTTCGGCATCTACAGATTTTTTAAATAGTCTAGAACCGATTCCTGGAGTTTCAAGGACGGGGCTGTAGAAGAACGCGAGGAAAAGGAATCGAAGGAATAGACAATAAGATGTGGTTGGGCCTATGCAAGAAGTTAGATGAAGAAGATGAAGGCTGTTTGTCGAGAATTTTTTATGTTTGCATATGCACAGAGTTGTAGCGAATAAGATATGTTAGAGCGAAGATTTTTCACCTTTGTCGTATATGAATGGGTTTGCTAGTGGCAGCAGCCTTCTGAGCAGGGAGAAAGGATAATATTTGTCCCTATTCTCAGGTAGCGATATGTCGATGGCAAGAATGGAAGTCACAGGAGTATCGCATTTCATCGCTTGAAGCGAGGAGTGGTGTTCTCGAGGCAAGAGGCTGCCATCGGTGGGCACTGAAGGTGGTTTTCAACGCATATGAAA
This sequence comes from Schistocerca gregaria, assembly GCF_023897955.1. Lineage (NCBI taxonomy): Eukaryota > Metazoa > Arthropoda > Insecta > Orthoptera > Acrididae > Schistocerca > Schistocerca gregaria. Next base: position 437,672,362 of record NC_064931.1, on the reverse strand, counting down.
TGCAGAATGAGGTGAGGAGGTTGAAAGTGCCAAGAGCATGGGCGTACTCACGAAAGTATCAGGTGAGTGTGATAAACTGTATAGAACCTACGAGCAACTACGAGGACAAATGAGAGAGGTAACGGAAGGTGTCTGGAAAAACAGATGAGGGTGACGTTAGAGAACGTAACGAAACTTTGAAAGCGGTAAAGAAGTTGGCAGAGGGAAGCTAGCCGGCGGAAAAGTTGCACGTTACGAAGGCAGCGAATTTGGAACGTGAAATGCTTAACAACGCACGGATGTTACAGAAATCAACTGGCAGAGTAGTGGATTAGGCTGGGGCATCGAAGGACGCGATGAATCGGAATTTTGGAGTGCTACAAGCACGAGAAGAAGTATTGGACAAGGGAATTGTAGTGACAAGGCTGTTACAAGCATTAGCGGATATCTTATGGGATGCACGAGGGGTAGTGTGTAAAATTTGCAAGAAGCCATACATCCCTTGTTGCATGGACAACTGAGTGCTACCCTTTTTCGGAATGAACTATATTTGCTAGGGTTACAGAAAGCATGGAGTGAGCTACCACCTGAGTTAAGCGCGATCATGGAAGCTATTAGACAAAATATATCCTTTTACTACTACGTGGCATTAGCAGAAGAGAAAACTGAACGAGCATGATTGTAACAAGTAACAATAAGACATGTTCAGTTTAAGTGTTACACCATTCACACATACCGAATGAACTGGGGAGTTCTAGGAAAATTCGGCCAACTGAGGAGCCACTGGATATTATTAATTTCGGAACATGGATGCATGTCTGCAATAATGATGGAGGAACAGTTACAACATCGTCTAAGGGGGGAACGTCACAGCGTGTCCACCCAGTGTTATACACACCAGCCTGAGCAAGTGCACAGTACAGTTGCTCTTAGCCAGACAGACAGGACTAGATCGTCTGAGCGATATCATGGAACCAAGACTGCATATCCAGCAAGCATCGTTTCACTGGATTTACTCCACTTATGATGACATGGTAGTAGTGGTGAGTTGTTACGAGCAGGGGAAGCTCATAGGGACCAGACGGATTGAACATAAAGAAAGTGGATTATTTATAAATGGAACTACATGCGACTCAACATGACCAACTTTACATCTGACTGCCACGATTATGTGAAACACACAAGTGAATATCTCACAACCATAGTTGTACTGATTTGATGTATCTCTGCAGTTATTATTGCCTGCACTGAATGCAATATTCCTAAATCAATCTCTGGAACGTAACCTAATCCATTCACTCGATTGATTCATTGCCACGGAGGGAGGGCATATTTCAGCCGAGCAGTGACTGCAGCAAATGGAACAGTCCAGAGAAGGACAACGACGTGTGGCAATGATTTTGATTGCCGCAATTCTAAATGCCTCTGTGGCTCTAACTGTGCTGTGACTAGTTTTTATTCTTTTGAGGCAGAGAGCCGACCGTCAGTATGAACCACCAATGGTCCAGATTCCAGTAGAGTGAATCGCTACAGCGTAAGAGAGATTGAGAGTGTAGACTTGTAGTATGAAAGCAAAAAATTTGTGAACTTAGGATTTAGAGAAAAGTAAACAACAGGACAAGCCGTGGCTGTTAAAATAGCCAGAAGCGCGAAACAGGTGTGACAAATAGACTCTTAAGTAAAATAAGAATATAGAGCATTGTAAGGAAGATTGGATGCGGTATCTAATTCATGCGGGCAAGCCGCCAGTTGTTTTGGCTACATCATGACCTTGAGGGAATCAATAGGATAACAGCCCTCGAATGGGGAAGAAGGTTTGGGGATTAGAAGGGCTCATAATTCATTGATAGAGGTGACAGGTGTTGGCACGTCATAAATCACTGTACTAGAATGCCCAAACCCACTACACATTCCTCAGCTACTATTTCTTCATTATAACATAGTTCTATGTTCTATGCATTCCAAGTTTTCACTTTAATAACCTTTGTTTTCATACAAAAATATCATTCTCTATATTATCGATATATGTTTGTCTCAATTTAACTCCCTCTCTCTCTCTCTCACACACACCCTTCTAACCACTATGTTTGCTGTTCTTCGCTTAATATTGTATTTTAGATTCTTCTGTTACATCTTTAAAATGACTTAAATAAGCACGTTTATTTTCTTGTATTGCTAGTGCTGTGTTTGCATTCCATATTCTTAAACTTGTCTTTCTTTCGCATAGCTTTATTATTGAGAGCACTTCTCTAGCTAATTAATGTACACACAGATTAATGTTATTTCCTCTGTTTCAATCACTTTCTCTCTCAGTTTTTCATTGGGATATTATGTAACTCTTCTATGACAGGTAACAATGGAATTCATTCTGTAACTTGTTTGAACATTTTCTGCATATATTTGGTAGCCTCATCTTTTCTTCAGGGAAGTCAGTAATCCTAGCCAGATAGTGAGTAACAAGATATTACTTTCATTTAAAACATTGGGCTCCTCTAGTGGAGCCCTTTATTGTCAGCTATTATGTAGTCGATAACAAGTCTTAATCATCGAGCTTTCCGTGTGTATATGTTAAGTTATTCTTCCTACAGATAGTCGCAGTTATTTTCTGTTTGCGAAACGTGAAGAATTTCCTTTTTATATCATTGGGATGTATGTATGTTTCTCCAAAAAGTGATACTATATTGCAGATGCTATTACCTTCTGCTCTTGCACTAAATCTCCTGCCATCAGAACATAGGCTTGTTTATTTTATTCCATAACACATGTAAAATATCATAGAATTCCTCACTGTCGTCAATTTTTCCTTCCTTTGGATATTATGCGTCAGTTACATTACATTGTCCTCAGCTTATGCGAAAACTGACCAGTAAAATTCTTTCACTTTTATAACTATATCGCCAAATAACGCCATTCCATTTCCTGTCTATTAATACTGTTGCTACACCTTTCACTCTTTGGTCATGGTCCACTACGGAATGTATCATTGAGTATTCTTTGAGGTAAGATTCTTATGGTCTAAGTAATAACTGCTAAATTTACCTTTATTTCCCGTAATTCTCTTTCAAGTTTTAATTTCTACTGCCTATTTCTCTAACATACTGTGTTCTGTTTTATGATATTTATTCACAGGACGTCACTTGTGAATTCTATCCTGTTCCGAGGCTGCTTTAGGAGCTTGCGAGTGTGTTTATTTGTTCCCCTGTGACAGGATACGTAGTGGAGTTTCCACCTTAGGAAACCGCAACATGCCAGATTTTCTCTGGAGATTGTCTTCCTTAGACGAAAAATTCCTGTTCTAGAACGCCAGAAACCAGTCTCTCGCTCCCTTCCGTGTCCTTCACTTGACATGACTGCGCTGCCCAGGAGCTACGACTTGATCGTGCGAGTAGGTCAGCTAAATTATAACAAAGACATTACTCGTGTACAAACTATTCTGCCACATTTGGCGTCAGACATGAAACTTGAGACCATCTGTAGCTTCCGTGATAGGAAACCATATCATAATTTATTGACTGATGCGATTAATTTATGACTTGTATAAAATGTATTATTCGCTATAAATACAATTGCAAGAATTAAGTGCTGCATCGGACTAACGGTAATAAGTGAGAGTTTCAGCATGAAAACGTTTCCTGAACAGCGACCAATCAACAGAGATACATTTTACAGACAGTGCTACACCACGATATCACTGTCGTTTAATGCTATATCTGTCTGTAAATTTTTTAATTTTTCTTAGTCAGAGGTGCTCCTAGGTCCAGTAGCGCAATATTATAGTCATAGTGGCCGAATGCGTTGATGAAGAGGTTAAGACTGTATTCTGAATACGATGTTCAAATAAAAGTTCATCCCTCCTGATTTAGGTTCCCATACTTCTCTTACTCTTCCCCCCATGAACCATGGACCTTGCCGTTGGTGGGGATGCTTGCGTGCCTCAGCGATACAGATAGCCGTACCGTAGGCGCAAACACAACGGAGGGGTATCTGTTGAGAGGCCAGACAAACGTGTGGTTCCTGAAGAGGGGCAGCAGCCCTTTCAGTAGTTGCAAGGGCAACAACATGGATGATTGACTGATCTGGCCTTGTAACAATAACCAAAACGGCCTTGCTGTGCTGGTACTGCGAACGGCGGAAAAAAGGGGAAACTACGGCCGTAATTTTTCCCGAGGGCATGCAGCTTTACTGTATGATTAAATGATGATGGCGTCCTCTTGGGTAAAATATTCCGGAGGTAAAATAGTCCCCCATTCGGATCTCCTGGCGGGTACTACTCAAGAGGATGTCGTTATCAGAAGAAAGAAAACTGGCGTTCTACGGATCGGAGCGTCGAATGTCAGATCCCTTAATCGGGCAGGTAGGTTAGAAAATTTAAAAAGGGAAATGGATAGGTTAAAGTTAGATATAGTGGGAATTAGTGAAGTTCGGTGGCAGGAGGAACAAGACTTCTGGTCAGGTGACTACAGGGTTATAAACACAAAATCAAGTAGGGGTAATGCAGGAGTAGGTTTAATAATGAATAGGAAAATAGGAATGCGGGTAAGCTACTACAAACAGCATAGTGAACGCATTATTGTGGCTAAGACAGATACGAAGCCCACACCTACTACAGTAGTACAATAGGAATGCGGGTAAGCTACTACAAACAGCATAGTGAACGCATTATTGTGGCTAAGACAGATACGAAGCCCACACCTACTACAGTAGTACAAGTTTACATGCCAACTAGCTCTGCAGATGACGAAGAAATTGAAGAAATGTATGATGAAATAAAAGAAATTATTCAGATAGTAAAGGGTGATGAAAATTTAATAGTCATTGGTGACTGGAATTCGGCAGTAGGAAAAGGGAGAGAAGGAAACGTAGTAGGTGAATATGGATTGGGGCTAAGAAATGAAAGAGGAACCCGCCTGGTAGAATTTTGCACAGAGAACAACTTAATCATAGCTAATACTTGGTTTAAGAATCATGAAAGAAGGTTGTATACATGGAAGAACCCTGGAGATACTAAAAGGTATCAGATAGATTATATAATGGTAAGACAGAGATTTGGGAACCAGGTTTTAAGTTGTAAAACATTTCCAGGGGCAGATGTGGACTCTGACCACAATCTATTGGTTATGACCTGTAGATTAAAACTGAAGAAACTGCAAAAAGGAGGGAACTTAAGGAGATATTACCTGGATAACCTGAAAGAACCAGAGGTTGTACAGAGTTTCAGGGAGAGCATAAGGGAACCATTGACAGGAATGGGGAAAAGAAATACAGTAGAAGAAGAATGGGTAGCTTTGAGGGATGAAGTAGTGAAGGCAGCAGAGGATCAAGTAGGTAAAAAGACAAGGGCTAGTAGAAATCCTTGGGTAACAGAAGAAATATTGAATTTAATTGATGAAAGGTGAAAATATAAAAAGTCAGTAAATGAAGCAGGCAAAAAGGAATACAAACGTCTCAAAAATGATATCGACAGGAAGTGCAAAATGGCTAAGCAGGGATGGCTAGAGTAAAATGTAAGGATGTAGAGGCTTATCTCACTAGGGGTAAGATAGATATTGCCTACAGGAAAATTAAAAAGACCTTTGGACATAAGAGAACCACTTGTATGAACATCAAGAGCTCAGATGGAAACCCAGTTCTAAGCAAAGAAGGGAAAGCAGAAAGGTGGAAGGAGTATATAGAGGGTCTATACAAGGGCGATGTACTTGAGGACAATATTATGGAAATGGAAGAGGATGTGGATGAAGATGAAATGGGAGATACGATACTGCGTGAAGAGTTTGACAGAGCACTGAAAGACCTCAGTCGAAACAAAGCCCCCGGAGTAGACAACATTCCATTGGAACTACTGACGGCCTTGGGAGAGCCAGTCCTGACGAAACTCTACCATCTGGTGAACAAGATGTATGAAACAGGCGAAATACCCTCAGACTTCAAGAAGAATATAATAATTCCAATCCCAAAGAAAGCAGGTGTTGACAGATGTGAAAATTACCGAACAATCAGTTTAAAAAGCCACAGCTGCAAAATACTAACACGAATTCTTTACAGACGAATGGAAAAACTAGTAGAAGCCGACCTCGGGGAAGATCAGTTTGGATTCCGTAGAAATGTTGGAACACGTGAGGCAATACTGACCTTACGACTTATCTTAGAAGAAAGATTCAGGAAAGGCAAACCAACGTTTCTAGCATTTCTAGACTTGGAGAAAACTTTTGACAATGTTGACTGGAATACTCTCTTTCAAATTCTAAAGGTGGCAGGGGTAAAATACAGGGAGCGATAGGCTATTTACAATTTGTACAGAAACCAGATGGCAGTTATTAGAGTCGAGGGACATGAAAGGGAAGCAGTTGTTGGGAAGGGAATAAGACAGGGTTGTAGCCTCTCCCCGATGTTATTCAATCTGTATATTGAGCAAGCAGTAATGGAAACAAAAGAAAAATTCGGGGTAGGTATTAAAAACCATGGAGAAGAAATAAAAACTTTGAGGTTCGCCGATGACATCGTAATTCTGTCAGAGACAGCAAAGGACTTGGAAGAGCAGTTGAATGGAATGGATAGAGTCTTGAAAGGAGGATATAAGATGAACATCAACAAAAGCAAAACGAGGATAATGGAATGTAGTCGAATGAAGTCGGGTGCTGCTAAGGGAATTAGATTGGGAAATGAGACACTTAAAGTAGTAAAAGAGTTTTGCTATTTGGGGAGCAAAATAACTGATGATGGTCGAAGTAGAGAGGATATAAAATGTAAACTGGCAATGGGAAGGAAAGCGTTTCTGAAGAAGAGAAATTTGTTAACATCGAGTATAGATTTAAGTGTCAGGAAGTCATTTCTGAAAGTATTTGTATGGAGTGTAGGCATGTATGGAAGTGAAACATGGACGATAAATAGTTTGGACAAGAAGAGAATAGAAGCTTTCGAAATGTGGTGCTACAGAATAATGCTGAAGATTAGATGGGTAGATCACATAACTAATGAGGAAGTATTGAATAGGATTGGGGAGAAGAGAAGTTTGTGGCACAACTTGACCAGAAGAAGGGATCGGTTGGTAGGACATGTTCTGAGACATCAAGGGATCACCAATTTAGTATTGGAGGGAAGTGTGGAGAGTACAAATCGTAGAGGGAGACCAAGAGATGAATACACTAAGCAGATTCTGAAGTATGTAGGTTGCAGTAGGTACTGGGAGATGAAGAAGCTTGCACAGGATAGAGTAGCATGGAGAGCTGCAGTAAACCAGTCTCAGGTCTGAAGACCACAACAACAACAACAACAACTTCTCTTACTCGTTTCAGGTGCATGCCAGGACGGTTCCTTTGGATGGATCATATCAAGTTTCCTTTCCTACCCATCTGTAGCTTAGCAGATGTTGTGTCTCTAATATCACACCGACGACAGAAGCTAAAACCGTGTCACTAGGTTCATGCCATAAGCTAGAGGGAGTGCACATGAGCTGTTTCAACGTCATGGTGGTAGCGCATAACGGTCAGTTGGAGAGTTTTCGACTGGGAATCGTTGACGAGCAACAAGTAGATTCCGAAGGACAGTGACAGCTCAGATATATACTAACACATTTTATGGGCTACAGCAGCAACAGAGAATTTTGACATTATTTAGCGAATAATTTAGTAGCGACATCTAGTATGACAAAGAGTCACAGGCATAGATATCAGTAATATTACTGAACAATACAAGGAGATTAAAGGTATTGCTTTTACCTCTCCATGAGTACGCACATAAATCAAGGCTTGAACACTCGCTAATCACCTTGAGATCTTCCGTGGTGTACCGCCTTTCAGTGTCGATGTACTGTACTTACCTACACTGATAAGCCAAAAGGATATGACCAAATGCTAAACTGCGTGTGTCGCTCCTCCTTTGGGACGCAATAAAGCAGCGAATCCACGTGGCATGGGCTAGACAATGTGTTGGTAGGTTTCCAGAGGTATGTAGCTCCATATATATTTGCGTAGGTCACGCAGTTCCTAAGTTACGGATGTATTTCATCGGGTTCAGATCATGTGAATTTGGTGTCCAATATATCAATATGAGATCACTATCATGCTCCTCAAACAACAGTACCAAGATTCTGGTCTAGTGACTTGGACAGTTATCCTTCTGGAAGGTACCATCACTCTCAGGGAAAACGTCAAGCATGCATATGGTTCGTAATAATTGTCCTGTAGTCCACAGCTGCCATACCTCCTATTACTACCACAGATTACATGGAAGCCCACGTCAATGTCCCCAATAGCATAACACTGCCTCCACTGGCATTCGTGACACAGTGGATGTTTCGAGCAACTTTTCACGTGTATGACAGTATTTTCGGACACGACCATCGACTTTCTGCCACAAGAAGCGTGACTCAACCCACTAGGCTTCACGTTTTCAATTATCCATGGCCCAGTCTCGATTGTCACGTTGAAAGGATGCTGTTTGAAATGATTTAACTACTGACTGTCACGAGAACGACTTGGGACACCAAGTGTAAGGGGGGTGTCTCAAATGGTTTTAAGTTTCGTGATCACAACAGAGATATTGTCCAGGAAACAATACTATAGAAATAGAGGTTCTTCAAATCAGGCCATCTGCGTATAAATGAGCTTGTGTGAGTCAAGTTATTAGCAAAAGATCTAAATCTACCTCAATTTTATTGGACGACTTGGATCATTAACATAGATTTCATGTGCAACGGATACTTTCACCATCACGCGAACTCAGAAATATGGGACGGTACGTGGAGGAGTTTTAGAAGCATCTCAATAATTAACTTCATCTGTCTCTCCACCATTTGTTACGTCAACGTAACATGCTAGTTTGCTGGAAGGTATGAAGTTTGGATCTACGCGATTTGTTAATAAAACATATCGGGTCAGTTATAAGAAATAATCGATATTTATGCTCTGAGTCCATAATACAGTAATCGATCCTTACACTAAAACACCAGCAGTGAAATATGGACTACAAGGTAACGATAAAATTAGGTGGGCCGCTAAAATAATTGATAATTCATGTTCAACATATGGAAGCTTCCGCAAACGTAGCTTGTTTTATGTGCTAGGCGGATAGGAAGAGTGATATGTAATAATGGTGACGGAAACAGTTCATTCAGACTCGCATAACTTATCATACTAAGATTCAGAAGTCGGATCTACTAAGGACTACAGGTGTCAGTTACTACAAAGAACCCGCCTATGGTAAAAGCAGGGTGAGTGCATGCCTATTACTGGCTAGAAACAGAGCTGGTGAAGAACTCTTTAAATTGTATAAATGCAGAGCAAGAAAAAATTCGTTAGACATGTTGGTAATTGTTCTATCCATAATTTTGTGCCAGCCGTTGTGGCCGAGCGGTTCTAGGCGCTTCAGTCTGGAACCGCGCGACTGCTGCGGTCACAGGTTCAAATCCTGCCTCGCGCTTGGATGTGTGTGACGTCCTTAGGTTAGTTAGGTTTTAGTAGTTCTAAGTTCTAGGGGACTGGTGACCTCAGATGTTAAATCCCATAGTGCTCAGAGCAATTTGAACCATTTGACTGGTGACCTCAGATGTTAAGTGCCATAGTGCTCAGAGCTATTTGAACCATAATTTTGTGTGCGATAATACGAAGTACAGTATGGCTTTTTCACTGAAAAATTGACTCATGGCACCTCTGACATAAGACTAGTGTGTTCGACATTGGACGGAAATTTCTCAACTTGCATGAAAATTTTCCCATTGAGGTGACAGTGAAATGAATACACACAAACGCTGAAGGTGACGTTGCATTCCTTTAAACTGGTCAGGATGAGCTTTGATCGACTGTAGTGCTACCTTTTGGGGCAAGAACCAAGATTAAAGCAAGAACGAACACATTGAAATCATTCGATTTTTTATATAAAAGGTTTTAAAAGTTGCCTGAACTTACACTGATTTCAGTTTAGAGGTAAACTAAACAATGAAATACTCGGCATACTGAGCTTTAAGCACACTCGCGAGCGACTTCTCACGGGAAGAGTATCCTACTAATACACCTTTTACACACGAAAACTGATTAAATGAAAATGGAAATATAACCACGAAAACAACTATTCAATAGTAAAAGTAGGAGAAAACCGACTGAAAGTTACTACGTGATGAAATAACAGCTCGATGCCGAACACCAAACTACACAAGTAAATGCAATAAAGAACATATCATACTTACAAGGTACCCACAGGAAAAATGCCGGCATATCCAAAGATTTAGGTGGACATGTTCTCGAAAAGAGGAGAGGATATTTAGTACCATTACGTATCTTGCCAACTGCTGGTCAGCGTGATTGCAAGCAGCAGGGTTTTCTGACAAACTCTGCGTTCACTGCTAGCCCTACTACTATCGAAATATTGTAAGGCCGACGTAACTCATTCAGGCTAGAGTTGTGTCTCTGGTCCCTGCAGAACTTTTAAAACAGACCGGATCATCCATCCATTCACTCAGAAAGGTTTACAGGACTGAAGGTAGATTAAAAGGTAAACTTATTATCCATATTACCTTTCCTCCAGGGCTTCTCTTAAGTGAAAAACAAACTGAGATTTAATGTTAGTCACTTGTTTATACGTTGCTGGGGGATGTTATAAGAAATATTGTATAAAACGGATATGACACTACTGTTTCAGTACATCTGATCTCAGTACCAAAAAACATTTGTTGCAATTGTCATTTGAATGGAAAGGCAGTAACAAACCTTTTTTCTTTATCTGTTTAACTCCAGGTAAACAAGAGTTTATCTTTCGCTCCTGGTACTCAACTAATATACAACACATACAATTGAAACATGATACAAAAAGAAGTCTACTATGAAATACTTCCAGACCACCACACAGGAATTTCAAACTGCATCAGGATCCACTGCAAGTACTATGGCAGTAAGCCGGGAGGTGAGAAAACTTGAATTCCATGGTCGGGTGGCTGCTCATACATCACGCTGGTAAATACCAAACGACGCCTTGCTTGGTGTAAGGAGCGTAAACAATGGACGATTGAACAGTGGATGAACGTTATGTGAAGTGACGAATCAGGGTACAGAATGTGGGGATCCGAAGGCAGGGTGTGGTTATGGAGAATACCCGGTGAACGTCATCTGCCAGCGTGTGTAGTGCCAACAGCAAAATTCGGAGGAGGTGGTATTATGGTGTGGTCATGTTTTTCATAGAGGGGGCTTGCATCCCTTGTTATTTTGCGTGGCACTATCACAACGAAGGCCTACATTGATGGTATAAGCACTTTCTTGCTTCCCACTGTTGAAGAGCAAATCGAAGATGGCCGTTGCATCTTTCAACACGATTGAGCACCCGTTCATAATCCACGGCCTGTGGCGGGGTGGTTACACGACAATAACATCCCTGTAATGGACTGTCCTGCACGGAGTCCTGACCTGAATCCTATTGAACACTTTTGGGATATTTTGGAACGCCGACTTGGTGCCACTGCTACGGTCGCAGGTTCGAATCCTGCCTCGGGTATGGATGTGTGTGATGTCCTTAGGTTAGTTAGGTTTAAGTAGTTCTAAGTTCTAGGGGACTAATGACCACAGCAGTTGAGTCCCATAGTGCTCAGAGCCATTTTTGACTTGGTGCCAGGCCTCACCGACCGACTTCGATACCTCTTCTCAGTGCAGCATCAGTGCCGAACTCCGTGAAGAATGGGCTGCCAATCCCCAAGAAACCTTCCAGCACCCGATTGATCGCATGCCTGCGAGAGTGGAAGCTGTCATCAAGGCTAAGGGAGGACCAACACCATACTGAATTCCAGCAGTATCTATGGAGGGCGCCACGAATGTCTAAGTCATTTTCAGCCAGGTGTCCGGATACTTTTGATTAGATAGTGCATGTAAATAGGCAGAATACGGCTCTACAGTGGGCAACGCCTATATAAGACAAGTCTCCGGCCCAGTTGTTAGTACTATTGCTACAATGAGAGGTTATCAAAGATTTAAGTGAATTTGAACGTGGTGTTATAGTCGACGCACGAGCGATGGGACACAGCATCTCTGAGGCAGCGATGAAGCGGGAATTTTCCCGTACTATCATTTCTCGAGTGTACCTTGAATATCAGGAATCCGGTAAAACATCAGATTTCGGACATCGCTGCGGCCAGAAAAACACCCAAGAACGGGACCAACGACGACTGAAGAGAATCGTTTAGCGTACAGAAGTGCAACCCTTACCCAAATTTCTACAGATTTCAGTGCTGGTCCATCAACAAGTGTCAGCGTGCCAACCGTTCATCGCTTTAGGCTTTTGGAGCCGCAGGTCCACTCGTTTACCCTTGATGACTGCGCGACACAAAGCCTTACGCCTCGCCTAGACCCGTCAACACCAACATTACACTGTTGATGACTGGAAACATGTTGCCTGGTCGGCCGAGTCTCATTGCAAATTGTACCGAGGGGATGAACATGAACGGGTATGGAGATAACCTCGTGAATCCATGGGCCCTGCATGTCATCAGGGGACTGTTTAAGCTGGTGGAGGGTCTGTAATGGTGTGAGGTGTGTGCAGTTGGAGTGATGTGGGATCTCTGATACGTCTAGATACGACTCTGACAGGTGAGATGTACATAAGCATCCTGTCTGATCACCTGCATCCATTCATGTCCATTGTGCATTCCGAAGGACTTGGGCGTTTACAGCAGGACAATCCGACACCCCACACGTCCAAAATTGCTACAGATTGGCTCCAGGAACACTCTTGTGAGTTTAAACACTTCCGCTGGGCACCAAACTCCCCAGACGTGAACATTATTGAGGATATCTGGCATGCCTTGCAACGAGCTGTTCGGAAGAGATCTCCACCCCCTTGTACTCTTACGGATTTATGGACAGCCCTGCAGGATTCCATAGTGTCAGTTCCCTCCAGCACTTCTTCGGTCATTACTCGAGTCCATGCGACGTCGTCTTGCGGCGCTTCTGCGTGTTCGCTGGGGTCCTACAGGATATTAGGCAGTATCAGCTGCAAAGCGATTTAGAAAAGATTGCTGTATGGTGTGTCAGGTGGCAGTTGACGCTAAATAACGAAAAGTGTGAGATGATCCACATGAGTTCCAAAAGAAATCCGTTGGAATTCGATTACTCTATAAATAGTACAATTCTCAAGGCTGTCAATTCAACTAAGTACCTGGGTGTTAAAATTACAAACAACTTCAGTTGGAAGGACCACATAGATAATATTGTCGGGAAGGCGAGCCAAAGGTTGCGTTTCATTGGCAGGACACTTAGAAGATGCAACAAGTCCACTAAAGAGACAGCTTACACTACACTCGTTCGTCCTCTGTTAGAATATTGCTGCGCGGTGTGGGATCCTTACCAGGTGGGATTGACGGAGGACATCGAGAGGGTGCAAAGAAGGGCAGCTCGTTTTGTATTATCGCGTTATAGGGGAGAGAGTGTGGCAGATATGATACACGAGTTGGGATGGAAGTCATTACAGCATAGACGTTTTTCGTCGCGGCGAGACCTTTTTACGAAATTTCAGTCACCAACTTTCTCTTCCGAATGCGAAAATATTTTGTTGAGCCCAACCTACATAGGTAGGAATGATCATCAAAATAAAATAAGAGAAATCAGAGCTCGAACAGAAAGGTTTAGGTGTTCGTTTTTCCCGCTCGCTGTTCGGGAGTGGAATAGTAGAGAGATAGTATGATTGTGGTTCGATGAACCCTCTGCCAAGCACTTAAATGTGAATTGCAGAGTAGTCATGTAGATGTAGATGTAGATGTAGATGTGTATCTCAGTGAATGTTTTGTCACTTACCCATTTCACAGACTGAACCATTCTGAAAACTTCATTACAGAACACTTATTAATGAGATCCTTTTCAAAAGTTGTGACAGTTTAATTACAAGATACTTATTGATAAGACAACCAATCACAAAGAATGGGATTTGCAAAGAGAAACAATATCCGTGCAGCATATATAGCAATAAAAGAAAAGTACTCATGTTTATGCTGTAATCATTTACAGAAGAAAGACCGATATTACAAATGCAAACGAGAAATGGGAATTTAGAAAACAATGTGTATTCTGATATTCACAACATATGAAAAAGTATATAGTGAAAGTTTGGTATCCTTCCTGAGAAACGTGGTAGTACATAAAAAGGATTAAACACATGCGAAAAAGATAAGCCATGTTATCAAAAAGACAACAAATAATTACATATCACTGGTACACAAACGAAAAACCAAATAATCATAATGGAATTCATTTCTTTAGAGTTCAATGCTGAAAGAGAGGAACAGAAATTATCACAGTCACTTATGTATCCATTTTATGAAACGTTGTACAATATGTGCCAAGACAAGAGGACAAGAGGGGAGGTGAGAGTGCTCGTAGGTCATTGTGGAGGAGAAAATTATTCTCAAACATAACGGGTGACTGGTGCTGCAGAAGGAGGGAGGGGAAGGCGGATTAAGGAATGCCATACTCAGACTGTCCTTTTCACTTCATGATAATACTTTTAAGCACCTACTGCGCCCATCTCCATCTACAGTTCCAAATGTCTGCTAAATGTCTCTGATACACCGTCGTCGCTCATATCTTCTTGATTGAATGTTGTAGGTCACTGCTGGTTGTACAGGGTCCACACACTTGACTTGCAGACTCTTCACAGATGATCCTTTCTTGTCATGGTCACTAGACGTGATTTCGACATGAAATTGACGAGTGTGTGTTGCTTCCTTATGAGGCCAATGACGGGGAGGGTATTAAATGACTATGGTTATTTTCTGTCATCAGTCATTGTGTGCAGTTGCATGCTTTCTTTAACTTTAACTGTGTCACACGATATGGATGGGTTGTGTGAGTACATAGTGATTTACCGTCATTATACGTTATGTGCATCTGTATGTTTCCTTTAACTTCAGCATTCTCATACAGCTCATGCATGATCTATTTGTATATATATGTCATTATCTGTTTGTATGAATCCCTCATAATACATTGTGAGTTGCTACGAGACACTCGTATTAGACTTCCTTCATTTGGCGGTGGCACTTCTTTACTACTCTTGATCACAATGCCGGGTGACTGTGTACAATGCTGCGAGTCTGTGTCCTGCCACGTATGGTACAGTGCAGTGGTCGCCGCATCTTAGTGGTAGGCATCTCGCTGAGACGGAGTGTCGCTATGTACAACGGCCCGGACACAGGCTGAACGCACCATTAGCATACACTGTGTGACCCGCTGGATAGACCTCGCCAGCTGGTCGCGAGCCAAGGGAGGAGGCTCGTGACCTCAGTCAACAGGCCCTTCCAGCTGGAGAGACCGGTCTGTTAGGGGTTTCAGTCAGTGGGCAGACGTGCACGCTCCGTTGTACGTGACGATGCTTTTCTGAGTGAAAGCAAACATCAGCTGAATGAGAGGAAAGTGGGAGTGCCGAAATAGTCATCGGAAGCGGCACCTCAGGTGCCGACGTTCTTCCGGCAACGACGAGGACGGTCAGCTGATTCACAGAGAGTTCAAGGCTTCATTTGATAACAGCCCCTGTTGTCGTTGACTGCACTGTCCATGCAGAATTCGGCCATTACTGCTCCCATAGCCTTATGCAAGCAGTTTCCTCAACATACAAAGTTCACCCAAAAGCTACATATTACACAAAGTTACGTTGAGAATGGGATGTTACTGCCTCGCAACTGTGACCCTTCTTGATTTTTTTTTTTTTAGTATGGAAGAGCCACCATTCAATTATTCACTATAATACTTCTAATATTTTAATCTGTAATAAACAGAACCATTAAGTATACCAACTTATTAATCAGATAAATTAAGTGTTCCAGAGACATATGAAGTCTCAACTTTATCTGTTATAAGTAATACAGATGGAAGCAGTGCATTAAAATTTGTTCCAAGGCCAGGTTTCCGAACTGGGTCTCTGCTCATTAGGGAGATGCACTAACCTGTGTTTACCCTGGAACGGTGGCTAAGACAACAGGAAGATATTTGCTAGTTCAATTAGTATAAAAGAAATTAGTACATATTTTCGCCTTCTAACAACCCAGTCAGAAACTGTAATCAAAAGGAACTATTAATCAGTATAGTATATACATACAGACATTCTTAGGTTGGTTGGTTGGTTCTGGGGAAGGCCACCAGACAGCGAGGTCATCGGTCTCATCGGATTAGAGAAGGATGGGGAAGGAAGTCGGCCGTGCCCTTTGAAAGGAACCATCGCGGCATTTGCCTGGAGTGATTTAGGGAAATCACGGAAAACCTGAATCAGGATGACCGGACGCGGGATTGAACCGTCGTCCTTCCGAATGCGAGTCCAGTGTCTAACCACTGCGCCACCTCGCTCGGTACAGACATTCTTAATCAGTATATCATATACATATAGACACTCAAAATCTCTGGTCCATACTGGTCTCACACTTCAGTTGTTTGCACAATTAGTTCCTCATTTTAATATTTCTGTCACTGAAAGTAAACCACAAATACTGAAATAGGTTGTCCACTCTCTCTTGTCTTCTTTCTAGCGTCTGCACTCAATAATTAGTTCCTGTAACGGAATCTGTAACAAGTGACATATCAGGACATATTTCTAAAACATGTTTTCTGTGATCCTGGTAGCTGTAACATCGAATCATCTGAGAGATACACAGAAATTACATCATAAACTTCACCTTAAATGCCGTAATCTGTGTGGTCCTTGTACATTAGTTTTCAAGCTTCCTTTCCCACTTGTCAATTCCTAATTGTCAGGAACAAAATAAGTAACACAGTTTGGCACAAACTAGATTACTGAAAGATCATATTAAAACTGCTACATTTTGCTGTCGTTCAGCATCATCTTTTCGTCCTCATCCCATTTTTTGATCGTAATTATTTCATCTTCACTGTCCTTATGCCCTGATCCCTGTTGCTATAGTTCTTCATTCACGGCTTGCTACGATAAGAGTAGTACTATGCTCAGCTTTTCTGAAACAAAAGGTTCTGAATGATATTTACCTTGGGGTATTATTTTCAATTTGCACGAACTACTCCGGCAGATCACAACCTCTGCATCTTTGTTCCCTTCACATACTTCACTAACACTGTGCATTCCTGGCAATAAAAAAAAGTCTCAATAATGGCTCGGCACTTCTTGCTACCAGCATACACTCAACACACTCTTGGGACGGGTACTCAACAAATGTTACATAACGTTAGTCTCTGCAAAATCTTACATGATTCCTGTTGTTCTAGATGCCGTTCTAGATGCCATAACTCTGTTCACCTGCTCATAGTAAACCATTTAGAAATTCGCTGACAAACCACCCTCACATCCTTCTGAGTGTACACTTTCATAATAGTGATAGTTTAAATTCATTTATATACAAATATAATTACCGCGTTACCACATAGCAACAAAATTCAACAAATATGTACAACATAATAAGTGGTGAAAAAAGGGAAACACCAAATGCTACTTTGGTGGACAATGAGTGAAGTTAAAAAAAACCTCAAATATAGGTTACGTACAATTTTTTATTCTCTGAAGGCTTTGAGATTAGAGACGTGTTGTGGCAGATGTGATTTCTTTACCTGCATTGTCTCAGTTTCAAAGATTATTTGATGTATGATTCTTCTAACATGAAATGGACCTGAATTAAAAATTTGTTGCACAAGAATCTGCTTTTTTAACACCAATATGATCTTATCAGGACATTCTGCCCTTCTTTCAAATACATTTGACACATTTGTCCCCATTGTCCGCGTTTCCTTCCTTATGCCCTGTTGTTTACATGTCAGTCATGAATTTGACAACCCCAGCATGGCAGCTGGGATTGTCCAATTCAAGACTGACATGTCTATCGGGTGGAAAGTTCACCAGTTCTTGTATGTGGTTGTGTGGCAATTTGTTTTTTTATAAGTGTCAGAGGAGACTTTCTGGTTGAACCATGAGGCAACTCAATCAATACTCCCTTAAAATCACTTAAGCATATGTCCCAAGTGTAAAGAGGCCTACTGTAATACACTCAACACAATGTTCCTAACGTCTTCATAATACGTTTGACTGGGTTGTATGCTGGATGATGCGGTAAAATTAATATGGGTTTTATCCACGGCTGCTTGAGAGTGGATTGCAACCGTTGGGGCCAAAACTGTAGTCCGTTATTCGATATAAATTTCTCAACGTGCCCAATTCCTTTAGGAAGTGATTCATGAATAGCATCACCATGGTTTTCGCTGCCACGCTACTCAAAGGAAAAACAGTAACAGACTTAGAACTGCCTCTGTAGCTATGAACGCGTAGTGGAATCCCCATTTACACATCTACAGAGATACCCTGGAAGCCACCGTAAGGAGGGTGGCGGGGTACCCTGTACCACTACTTGTCATTGCCCCTCCTGTTCCACTCGCAAACAGAGCGACGGAAAAACGACGGCCTGTACCCTTTCGTACGTGCCCTAATTTCTCATATCTTATCTTCGTAGTCCTTAGGCGAGATATATAACGGTTCTCAAAATTTACTCACATAGTGTTTCCCGAAAATACGCCACGTTCCCTGAAGAGATTCCCATTTGAATTCTCGAACCATCTCCATAACACTTACGTTTTGTTCGAACCTACCGGTAACAAATCAATCAGCCCTCCATTGAAGAGCCTCGATGTCTTCCTTCAATGCGACCTGGTACAAATCCCAAACGCTCGAGAAATACTCAAGAATAGGTCGCAACAGCGACCTACACTTTGTGATCAAAAGTATCCGGACACCCTCAAAAACATACGGTTTTCATAATGTGTGCATTTTGCTGGCACCTATTGCCAGGTACTCCATATCAGCGACCTCAGTAGTCACTAGACATCGTGAGAAAGCAGAATGGGGCGGTCCGCGGAACTCACGGACTTCGAACATGGTCAGCTGATTGGGTGTCACTTGTGTCATACGTCTGTACGCGGGATTTCCACACTCCTAAACATCCCTAGGTCCACTGTTCCCCATGTGTCAGTGAAGGGGAAACGTGAAGGGACACGTACAGCACAAAAGCGTACAGGCCGACCTAATCTGCTGACTGAAAGAGGCCGCCGACTGTTAAAGAGAGTCGTAGTGTGTAATAGGAAGATGTATATCCAGACCACCACACAGGAATTTTAAACTGCATCAGGATCCACTTCAAGTACTATGACAGTAAGGCGGGAAGTGAGAAAACTTGAATTCCATGGTCGGGCGGCTGCTCATACATCAAGCCGGTAAATAGCAAACGACGCCTTGCTTGGTGTAAGGAGCGTAAACATTGGACGATTGAACAGTGGATAAACGTTGTGTGGAGTGGCGAATCAAGGAACACAATGTGGGGATCCGTTGGCAGGGTGGGTATGGCGAATGCCCGGTGAACGTCATCTGCCAGCGTGTGTAGTGCCAACAGCAAAATTCGGAGGCGGTGGTGTTATGGTGTTGTCGTGTTTTCCATGGAGGGGGCTTGCATCCCTTGTTGTTTTGCGTGGCACTGTCACAGCACAGGCTTACATTGACGTTCTAAGCACCTTCTTGCTTCCAACTGTTGAAGAGCAATACGGAGATGGCCTTTGCATCTTGCAACACGATCGAAAACCCGTTAATACTGCACGGACTGTAGCGGAGTGGTTACACGACAGTAACATCCCTGTAATGGACTGCCCTGCACGGAGTCCTGACCTGAATCCTATAGAACACGTTTGGGATATTTTGGAACGCCAACTTGGTGCCAGGCCTCACCGACCGACATCGATAACTCTCCTCAGTGCAGCACTGCGTGAAGAATGGGGTGCCATTCCCGAAGAATGCTCCTATCACCTGAGTGAACGTATGCCTGAGAGAATGAAAGCTGTCAAAAAAGCTAAGGGTGGCCAACACCATATTGAATTCCAGCATTATCTATGGAGGGCGCCAAGAACTTGTAAGTCATTTTCAGCCAGGTGTCTGGATACTTTTGATCACGTAGTGTACATGCGGTCTCCTTTACAGGTGGACCACTCTTTCCTAAAATCCTTCCAATAAACCGAAGTCCACCATTTGCCTTCCTTACCTTTTTTTCACATGCTCTTTTCACCTCATATCACTTTGCGACGTTACGCCCAGGTATTTAAACGATTTGACTGTGTCAAGCTGGACACTAGTAATATTGTATCCGAGCACTACAGGTTTGTTCCTCCAACTCATCCGCATTAACTTACATTTTTCCACATTTAGGGCTAGCTGCCATTCATCACACCACCTGAAAATTTTGTCTAAGTTCTCTTGTACCATCCTACAGTCACTCAACTTCAACACCTTACCGTACACCACGGCATCGTCAGCAAACAACCGAAAACTGCTGCCCACCTTGTCCGACAAATCATTTACGTATAGAGGGTGGTCCATTGATCGTGACTGGGCCAAATATCTAGCGAAATAAGCGTCAAACGGAAAAACTACAAACAACGAAACTTGTCTTGCTTGAAGGGGGAAATCAGATGGCGCTATGGTTGGCCCGCTATATGGCGCTGCCATAGGTCAAACGGATATCAACTGCTTTTTTTAAAATAGGAACCCCCATTTTTATTACATATTAGTGTGGTATGTAAAGAAATATGAATGTTTTAGTTGGACCACTTTTTTCGCTTTGTGATAGATGGTGCTGTAATAGTCACAAACATATGGCTGCCAATTTTAGACGAACAGTTGGTAACAGGTAGATTTTTAAATTAAAATACAGAACGTAGGTACGTTTGAAAATTTTATTTCGGTTGTTCCAATGTGATACATGTACCTTTGTGAACTTATCGTTTCTGAGAACGCATGCTGTTACACATTAATGCAATAAATGCTCAAAATGATTTCCGCCAACCTCAGTGCATTTGGCAATACGTGTAACGACATTCCTCTCAACAGCGAGTAGTTCTCCTTCCGTAATG
Organism: Schistocerca gregaria; assembly: GCF_023897955.1. Taxonomy (NCBI): domain Eukaryota; kingdom Metazoa; phylum Arthropoda; class Insecta; order Orthoptera; family Acrididae; genus Schistocerca; species Schistocerca gregaria. Next base: position 437,651,516 of record NC_064931.1, on the reverse strand, counting down.
TTCGCACATGCATTGACAATGCGCTGACGCATGTTGTCAGGCATTTTCGGTGGATCACGACAGCAAATATCCTTCAACTTTCCCCACAGACAGAAATCCGGGGACGTCAGATCCGGTGAACGTGTGGGCCATGCTATGGTGCTTTGAGGACCAATCCACCTGTTATGAAATATGCTACACAATACCGCTTCAACCACTATGTGCCGAACATCCATCATGTTGGAAGTACATCGCCATTGTGTCATGCAGTGAAACATCCTGTAGTAATATCGGTAGAACATTATGTAGGAAATCAGCATACATTGCACTATTTAGGTTGCCATCGATAGAATGGGGGCCAATTATCCTTCCTCCCACAATGCCACACCATACATTAACCCGCCAAGATCGCTGATGTTCCACTTGTCGTAGCCATCGTGGATTTTCCGTTGCCCAATAGTGCATTTTATGCCGGTTTACGTTACCGATCTTGGTGAATGACACTTCGTCGCTAAATAGAACTCGTGCAAAAAATCTGCCATCATCCCGTAATTTCTCTTGCTCCCAGTGGGAGAACTGTACACGACGTTCAAAGTCGTCGCCATGCAATTCTTGGTGCATAGAAATATGGTACGATGTTGATTCTCAACACCAACGTGAGATTCCGGATTCTCGCGCAATTTCTCTGCTACTGATGTATGGATTAGCAGCGACAGCAGCTAAAACACCTACTTGAGCATCATCATTTGTTGCAGGTCGTGGCTGATGTTTCACATGTGGCTGAACACTTCCTGTTTCCTTAAATAACTTAAAGATCCGGCGAACGGTCCGGACACTTGGATGATGTCGTCCAGGGTACAGAGAAGCATACATAGCACACGCCCGTTGGGCATTTTGATCACAATAGCCATATATCAACACGATATCGACCTTTTCCGCAATTGGTAAACGGTCCATTTTAACACGGTAATGTATCACGAGGCAAATACCGACCGCACTGGCGGAATGTTACGTGATACCACGTACATACACGTTTGTGACTATTACAACGCCATATATCATAAAGCGAAAAAACTGGTCCAACTAAATGATCCGTATTTCTTTACGTACTACACGAATATGTAACAAAAAATGGGGGTTCCTCTTTTTAAAAAACGCAGTGGATATGCGTTTGACCTATGGCAGCGCCATATAGCGGGCCAGCCATAGCGCCATCTGGTTTCCCCCTTCAAGTTAGACGAGTTTCGTTCTTTGTAGCTTCTTCGTTTTATGCTTATTTCGTAAGATGTTTGGCCTAGTCACTATCAATGGACCACCCTGCACAGAGGACAACAGCGGTCCTATCACACTTCCCTGGGGCGCTACTGACGACACCCGTGTCTCTGATGAACACTCGCCGTCGAGTACAACATACTGGGTTCTGTTATTTAAGAAGTCTTCGAACCACTCACATATCTGTGAACTTATTCCATATGTTCGCACCTTCGTGTCTGCAACGGGGCATCGTGTCAATTGCTTTCCGGAAATCTAGAATTATGGAATCTGTCTGTTTCCCTTCATCCATAGTTCACAGTATATCATGTGAGAAAAAAAAAAAAACAAGCTGAGTTTCGCACGATCGATGCTTTCTAAAAACATGCTGTTTCGTGGACATAAGCTTCTTAGCCTCAAGAAAGTTTATTATATCCGAACTGAGATTATATTCACGGATCCTGCAGCAAAGAGAAGCTAGGGATATTGGTCTGTAATTTTGCGGTTACGTTCTTTTAACTTTCTTATATACAAGAGTCACATGCACTTTTTTCCAGTTGCTTAGGACTTTGTGCTGGGCGAGAGATTCAAGGTAAATGCAAGCTAGGTAAGGGGCCAGTGCCATAGAGCACTCTTTGTAAAATCGGACGGGGATTCCATCCGGACCTTATTATTTATTTGTTTTCAAAGCTTTAAGTTGCTACTCTACGCCTTGTATGCTTATTTCTATGTCGTCCATACGGGAAATTTAAAACTTCAGCGTCCATTTAACTCACTTTAACTGCCGCACCAGACTGGTCAACAAGGGACTGATTGGAAGCCTTAGACCTGCTTAGTGATCTTACATACGACCAAAGTTTTCTCAGGTTTTCGGCTAGATCTCTTGCTAAGGTGTGACGGTGGTAGTTGTTGCATGCTTCGAGCATACGTCTTTTCACAGACGCACGAATCTCTACAAACCTTAGCTTGTCGCCGTTTGTGCGTCCCCTTTTGCACCTAGAGTGCAACAGCTTCTGCTCCCTCAGTATCTTACGAATTTCGTTGTTGAACCATGGTGGGTCTTTTCCACCTTTTATCAACTTACTAGGCACATAACTCTCCAGACCACAATTTACAGTCTGCTAAAACTTTGCCCATAATTCCTCTACATCCTTCTTACTGGTACTGAGTGATGCCAGTTCACTGTCTAAGTAATACGTTAATAACTGCTTGTCTGGTCTGTCTAGCAGGAACACTCTCGTAGCCTTCTTGACTGATTTGTTAACTTTCGTAATCATAATTGTTAAAATGACATCATGATCGCTAATCCCTGTTTCTATGCTGACATTGTCGATAAGGTCCGATCTATTTGTAGCTTCAAGGTCTAAGATACACTCCTGGAAATGGAAAAAAGAACACATTGACACCGGTGTGTCAGACCCACCATACTTGCTCCGGACACTGCGAGAGGGCTGTACAAGCAATGATCACACGCACGGCACAGCGGACACACCAGGAACCGCGTTGTTGGACGTCGAATGGCGCTAGCTGCGCAGCATTTGTGCACCGCCGCCGTCAGTGTCAGCCAGTTTGCCGTGGCATACGGAGCTCCATCGCAGTCTTTAACACTGGTAGCATGCCGCGACAGCGTGGACGTGAACCGTATGTGCAGTTGACGGACTTTGAGCGAGGGCGTATAGTGGGCATGCGGGAGGCCGGGTGGACGTACCGCCGAATTGCTCAACACGTGGGGCGTGAGGTCTCCACAGTACATCGATGTTGTCGCCAGTGGTCGGCGGAAGGTGCACGTGCCCGTCGACCTGGGACCGGACCGCAGCGACGCACGGATGCACGCCAAGACCGTAGGATCCTACGCAGTGCCGTAGGGGACCGCACCGCCACTTCCCAGCAAATTAGGGACACTGTTGATCCTGGGGTATCGGCGAGGACCATTCGCAACCGTCTCCATGAAGCTGGGCTACGGTCCCGCACACCGTTAGGCCGTCTTCCACTCACGCCCCAACATCGTGCAGCCCGCCTCCAGTGGTGTCGCGACAGGCGTGAATGGAGGGACGAATGGAGACGTGTCGTCTTCAGCGATGAGAGTCGCTTCTGCCTTGGTGCCAATGATGGTCGTATAGGTGTTTGGCGCCGTGCAGGTGAGCGCCACAATCAGGACTGCATACGACCGAGTCACACAGCGCCAACACTCGGCATCATGGTGTGGGGAGCGATCTCCTACACTGGCCGTACACCTCTGGTGATCGTCGAAGGGACATTGAATAGTGTACGGTACATCCAAACCGTCATCGAACCCATCGTTCTACCATTCCTAGACCGGCAAGGGAACTTGCTGTTCCAACAGGACAATGCACGTCCGCATGTATCCCGTGCCACCCAACGTGCTCTAGAAGGTGTAAGTCAACTACCCTGGCCAGCAAGATCTCCGGATCTGTCCCCCATTGAGCATGTTTGGGACTGGATGAAGCGTCGTCTCACGCGGTCTGCACGTCCAGCACGAACGCTGGTCCAACTGAGGCGCCAGGTGGAAATGGTATGGGCAGCCGTTCCACAGGACTACATCCAGCATCTCTACGATCGTCTCCATGGGAGAATAGCAGCCTGCATTGCTGCGAAAGGTGGATATACACCGTACTAGTGCCGACATTGTGCATGCTCTGTTGCCTGTGTCTATGTGCCTGTGGTTCTGTCAGTGTGATCATGTGATGTATCTGACCCCAGGAATGTGTCAATAAAGTTTCCCCTTCCTGGGACAATGAATTCACGACGGTGTTCTTATTTCAATTTCCAGGAGTGTATTTCCATTGCGTGTGGGCTGCCGAACTAGCTGCTCAAGACAATTTAGTCTGCGGTAATACACTACTGGCCATTAAAATTGCTACACCACTAAGATGACGTGCTGCAGACTCGAAATTTAACAGACAGGAAGAAGATGCTGTGATATGCGATTGATTAGCATTTCAGAGCATTCACACAAGGTTGGCGCCGGTGGCGACACCTACAACGTCCTGACATGAGGAAAGTTTCCAACCGATTTCTCACACACAAACAGCAGTTGACCGGCGTTGCCTGGTGAAACGTTGTTGTGATGCCCAGTGTAAGGAGAAGAAATGCGTACCATCACGTTTCCGAGTTTGATAAAGGTCGGAATGTAGCCTATCGCGATTGCGGTTTATCGTATCGCGACATTGCTGCTCGCGTTGGTCGAGATACAATGACTGTTAGCAGAATATGGAATCGGTGGGTTCAGGAGGGTAATACTGAATGCCTTGCTAGATCCCGATGGCCTCGTATCACTAGCAGTCGAGATGACAGGCATCTTATCCGCATGGCTATAACGGATGATACAGCCACGTCTCGATCCCTGAGTCAACAGATGGGGACGTTTGCAAGACAATAACCATCTGCACGAACAGTTTGACGACGTTTGCAGCAGCATGGACTATCAGCTCGGAGACCATGGCTGCGGTTACCCTTGACGCTGCATCACAGACAGGAGTGCCAGCGATGATGTAATCAACAACGAACCTGGGTGCACGAATGGCAAAACGTCATTTCTTCGGATGAATCCAGGTTCTGTTTACAGCATTATCCGTGTTTGGCGACATCGCGGTAAACTTACATTGGAAGCGTGTATTCGTCGTCACCATACTGGCGTATCATCCGGCGTGATGGTATGGGGTGCCATTAGTTACACGTCTCGGTCACCTCTTGTTCGCATTGACGGCACTTTGAACAGTGGACCTTATACTTCAGATGAATTACTACCAGTGGCTCTACCCTTCATACGATCCCTGTGAAACCCTACATTTCAGCAGGATAATGCACGACCGCATGTTGCAGGTCCTGTACAGGCCTTTCTGGTTACAGGAAATGTTCGATTGCTGCCCTGGCCAGCACATTCTCCAGATCTCTCATCAATTGAAAACGTTTGGTCAATGGTGGCCGAGCAACTGGCTCGTCACAATACGCCAGTCGCTACTCTTGATGAACTGTGGTATCGTGTTGAAGCTGCATGGGCAGCTGTATCTGTACACGCCATCCGAGCTCTGTTTGACTCGATGCCCAGGCGAATCAACGCCGTTATTACAGCCAGAGGTGGTTGTTCTGGGTACTGATTTCTCAGGATCTATGCACACAAATTGCGTGAAAACGTAATCACATGTCAGTTCTAGTATAATATATTTGTCCAATGAATACCCGTTTATCATCTGCATTTCATCTTGGTGTAGCAATTTTAATGGCCAGTAGTGTACTGTAGTCCAAACAAATTAACCACTGAAAACTCACTACTTACTTAAATTCAGAATGATACCACGTGCGCGAATGCTTACATCACAGAATCTGACATTCGGTTGTGCTCTACCCATTCCGAAAATTATCACGGTCTTGGAGCTCTTTAGTAGGGTCCCTAAGATGAAATGAGGTTGTCTGAAAAGATTTAACTACTGACAGTCGCAAATACGACTTGATCAGGGATGTCAGATGCAGAGGAAGTGTTTGAAAAGGTTTAAGCTTCATAATTACAAGTGGGAGTTGCCAAGGATGCGATACAGTTTAAATGGAGGTTGTTAGTTAACGCACAGTCACACCAGGCTACTTGAGCTTACGAGATTCAAGTAGATAAGCTAAAAACCTTAATCTGTCTCAATTCCATTGGGCCACTGATGTCACTGACTTCGATATTATGAGCTACGAAAACTTTAACTATCATATGAGCTCAAGAATACGAGATAATGTGGGGAAGAATTATATATGCATAATTAATTTCATCTGTCTTTTCACCATTCGTTATATCTGTCATGCAGCCAGCAGCCGCCAACCAAGACAGGGAAGCAAGAGGAAAGTAACCGATTTTGTGACATTTTACGAGTTCCTAACCAGGAGTGAATTTCACAGTTTCATCTATGTGCTTTGAAGATTTAGTTCTTGAATTTCTGTGTGTTAATTTAATATTTACCAGACACAGTTCTCTCATTTTCGCTTGTCTTGGAAAGTAACTGATTTTGTGACATTTTACAAGTCCCTAACCAGGAGCGAGTTATTTAGTCTCACCTGTGTGCATTGATAGTTCAGTTTCTGAATCTCTACACGTTTGGCTATTTTATTAGGTGCAGTTCCTGCGTTTTAGTTAGTGTCTACAGTAGAGTTTCATAGGGCGTGACAATAGTCGTTTATATGTCTGTGTAGTGTAGGTTTCCACCGTCTTTGGTGTGGATAGGTACTGTGATATCTGTGTGCAGATGTGAGCTGAGTTAGTAACACTTTGCTCTCTTCTCCAGGCTGTGTTGGCTTCGGTTACACAGCTTGAAGCTGCCATGGATGGGCATTGCTGCTATAGACCGGCAGTGGGGATCCAACGAACGTCCAGCACGACCCACAAGAATGCCGATCAGTCCGCACTGGTGGCCAGCCCAGTTACTGCTCGCATTGAGGTTGACCCTTCACCTGTGTTCGAGTGGGAGATCGTCTCAGGGCGTGGCAGGCTGTGAAAGCCTTCCTGGGAGGGGCGGCGGGGGGGGGGGGGGGGGCAAATTAAGGCCTCCCTTTTAGTCTGAAAAACAGGTTCTGGGTGCTATCTGTGGCTGACAGTGTCCCTCGGCCAGATGCACTCGCTTGTCCTGTTTCAGACGAAACGTCTGAGCCTGCAAGATCTGGGGAGTCACAGAGACTGGGATAATTCGAAGTTGGAAGCTCCAGTGTTAGGTGCGTTATGGGGCCCCTTTGATGCATGACTGCCAAGGAGAGAAAGAAAGCCAATGTGCACTCAGTGTGCATACTGGGTGGAGTCATTCCAGACATAGAATGAGTCCTTATGGATGTCATGAAGGGCACAAAGTGCAGCCGACTGCAGGTGGTGGCTTATGTCGATACCAATGATGTGTGTCCCTTTGGACTGGAAGAGATTCCCTCTGGTTTCGAGCGGCTATCAAAAGAGGTTAAGGCTGCCAGTCTAGCTTGTGAGATGAAAGTAGATCTCAGCCTCTGCAGCATAGCCGACAGGTTCGATTGCGGACCTCTGGTACAGAGTTGAGTGGAGGGTCTGAATCAGAGACTCAGATGGTTCTGCGACCGTGAAGGCTGTAGACTCCTCGACTTGAGCCACAGGGTGGCGGAGTTTCGGGCTCCGCTAAGTAGGTCAGGAGACCATTACACGCAGGAAGCGACTACGCGGGAGCGGTGTTTGTGTGGCGTGCACTGCGCGGTCTTTTAGGTTAGACGGCCTGAGGGAAACGCCGAAAGAGCATCAGTCTCAAAGGGTGCAGGTCGAACACAGGAAACGTAGGCCTAGGGACTATCGGCATAACAGTTGTTAATTGTCGTAGCTGTGGTGGGGAAGTACCAGAGCACCAAGAACTAATAGAAAGCACTGATACGTATTTCGTTATACGCACTGAACGCTGGCTTAAGCAGGAAATAAGTTCTGCAGAAATTTTTGCGAAGGACTTAACGGTGTTCAGTAAGGACAAACTAAATACAATTGGTGGTGGAGTGTTTGTTGCTGTTGGAAACAACGAAACAACGAAAAAAGCATTCCACATTGAAACGAAAGCAAAACCCGAAGATTGGCGAAGTTTTCAGAAGCTCGAAATTTAGCGTGGACTTCAATGCAAGATGCTTATAATAGTTTCCACAACGAAACTTTTTCTCGATATTTGGCAAAGAATTGAAGGAGATTCTGGTCGTAGGTAAAGTATGCTAGTGCCAAGAAAAAAATCAATGCTTTCTATGCGCGATAACAATCGAAATACTATCGATGGCAGTGCTGCTAAAGCAGAGTTACTAAACACAGCCTTCCGAAATTCCTTCACCAAAGAAGACGAACTAAATTCTCCAGAATTAGCATCAAGAACAGCTGCCAACATGAGTAAATTAGAAGTTGATATCCTCGGAGTAGTGAAGCAACTTAAATCACTTAATAAAAGCAAGTCTTCGGGTCCAGTCTGTATACTAGTTAGGTTCCTTTCAGAGTATGCTGATGCAACGCCTCTGTACTTAACAGTTATTCACAACCACTCGTCAACGAAAGATCCTTACCCAAAGACTGGAAAGTTGCACAGGTTACACGAATATTCAAACGTGCAGTGGTAGTCATCCACTAAATTACCGGCCCATTCCATTAACGTCGATATGCAACAGGATTTTAGAACAAATATTGGGTTTCACACAGTGAATTACCTCGATGAGAACGGTCTATTGACACATAGTCAACACGGATTTAGAAAAATCGATGTTGTGAAAAGCAACTATCTCTTTACTCACACGAAGTGTTGCGTGCTATCGACAAAGAATTTCAAATTGATTCCGTATTTCTAGATTTCCAGAAGGCTTTTGACACCGTACCTCGCAAGCGGCTTGTAATCACATCCCTTGCTTCTAGAATATAATCAAAACCAATTGCAAAGCGATTGAGATAAGATATCTGTTTGGTTCGAAAATTGGCAGTTGACACTAATCATGAAAAGTGTGCGGTCATCCACATGAGTCCTAAAAGGAATCCGTTAAACTGGGGTTTCACGACCAGTAAATTAAATCTAAATGCTGTAAATTCAACTAAATACCTAGGAGTTACAACTACGAACAACTTAAATTGCGGAAGGCGAGCCACTGACTGAATTTTATTGGCAGATCACTTAGAAGATACAACAGATCTACTAAAGAGACTTCCTACACTACGCTTGTCCGTCCCCTTTTGGAGTACTGCTGCGCGGCGTGGGATCCTTACCAGATAGGATTAACGGAGTACAATCAAGGAAGTTCAGAGTAGGGCAGCAGTATTATCAAGAAATAGGGGTGAGAGTGTCACAGATATGGTATAGAATTTTGAGTGAGCATCATTACAACAAATGCGTTTCTCGATGCTGCAGGATCTTCTCACGAAATTTCAATCAGTAAGATTCTCCTCCGAATGCTAAAATATTTTGTTGATGCTGACCTACATCGCAAGGGACGATCATAATAATAAAGTAATGGAAATCAGACCTCGCTCGGAAAGATATAGGTGTTCCTTTTTTCCGTGCGCTGTTCAAGAGTCGAATAACAGAGAATTATTGTGAAGGCGGTTCAGTGAACCCTCTGCCAGGCCCTTAAGTGTGATTTGCAGAATAGCCATGTATATATAGATGTAGAACGTACCAGGCTATTTTTCGGAAAGGCGGGAAGTTTGGATCAGTAATCATAAACAAATTCTATGGCCATCGATCTCTACAATAGAGGGTGAGTAAAAGTGGCTTCAGCCAATGAAACATGGACAACAAGCAAATTATGTAACTACCTGTTCCCCATTACAGTTAACGATTCACGTTCAACAGCATGGGAATGGTACTGTACACGTAGCTTGTTTTGTGTGCAGTGAGAATAGAACAAAGGCAACAGGAAAAATTCATTCGAACTTACCATACTAGAATTCAGAAGACAGATCTACTAAGGATCTACAGGTGTTCAACTACTACAATCAAACTGACTACCGAGCGATGTGGCGCAGTAGTTGGCACACTGGAGTAGCATTCGGGAGGACGACGGTTCAAACCTGGGCCCGGCAATCCTGATTTAGGTTTTCCGCGATTTCCCTAAATCGCTTCACGCAAATTCTGTGATGGTTCCTTCGAAATCGCACGGCCTAATTCCTTCCGCCATCCTTCCCCCATCCGATGGGACCGATAACACCGCTGTTTCGTCCCCTCTCCCAAACCAACCAACTAACCAAATCGACTAGGGTAAAAGTAGGGTAAGTAAATTCCTATTAGTGGTCGGAAAGACAGCTCATGAAGAAAGCATTAAATCCTGTAGGTGCAGAAAACGAGAAAAAATTCATTGCCCACGTCGGTACTTGTTAGTTCATAATTTTTGTAAGATAATATCACGCACAATATGACTTGTTGGATGCAAAATGAAGGACATTTGGCAGCTCTGGCGTGAAACTAGTATGTTCCTCAACTTGAAAAAAAAAATTTTCGAGTAGGGGTGCCCGCAAAATGAGTAAACACAATCGGTGAAGCCGATGACGCATTCGCTTAAATAGGTCGGGATGAGCTTTGATAGACTACAATGCTAAGGATCAAGAATGAAGCATGAGCTAACTCATCAAATCACACTAATTGTGATATAAAAGTTTTTATGAGTTTCCTGGACAAACACACGTATTAATTTAGAAATAAACTAAAGCATCAAACACTCATCTCATTAATCATTAAGTACACGTACCAACGTATCCTCATGGACAAAGGCTATCTTAACAAGACGCCTTCGACGCGTGAATACCGATTAACTACTTCCGAAAATATATTCATAAAAAACTACCGAATTGTAGTACTAAAAAGGGGACAGTACAAGCTACCCGTCACCGATTTCGTTCATACTGACAGGGTGTGTAGAGCACGACTATGACTTAAACGTATGTAACCAGGAAGATGCAACCCTCAACCGTTTTCGAGAAAATCGAGTTTGAAAACTTTAGACATGCTTGTATACTTTGAATGTTCTCAGCTGTTCAAGGGGTCTGCAGCTGAGTGAGTAACCGCTCTGATTCATAAGCGCTAGGTCTCTAGATCGAATATCGCTGCAAGTACTTTTTTCCATTCCCACGTAATTCTAACATCCGATTTATTATGACAGTGCAGATTAGAAGTAGCAACATTTTATGAGTTATTTATTATTTTCATGGCCTTTAACCTGAGAAAGGCTTGCAAGAGACCACTGGCTCATATGGATCAAGGATGAAAAGAATCAGTTGGCGAGTACGCATGTAAATACAAAAACGTTACGATAACGTCTTAAAAGTCTGGCAAACACAAAGTAGCTTTATAAAAGAATTTTCTGACAGATGTCTTGAAGCCATACGTGAGAGAAGATCAACTTAATATGGTCCTCGGTTCATGGTGAGGGTAGACGAACCCGGGTTTGTACGACGAAAGTTTTCAGGATGAAGAGGTTCGAACAGAATAGAGAAATAGATATTAGAGCAGACTGCATAAAACTTCAATCAATCGTTTACGATCAGTTGTCTGCACCAATTATCGGTGATATGCTTTGATATGCGTGGTACGCGGCGGAATTGTCTGATTACCGAGAACTATTTATGAACGTCAACCAAGTTTGTTTTGCAACGGGCACACTCGTAACACACGTACATGCAAAATTTGGCATGTCACAATAACTATTGTTTTTTGTGTTCCTACGATCAGTATCATCCTGATTCTGATTTGTGCAGTGCTCCATAGGTTACACGTAATACTTGTCACAAATGTAGATACAATAACATAAATAAAATTATTATACTGATTTTATCAAAAGTTCTCGTGTATCCAATTTTTATTTCCAATTTCCTCAACAAAAAATCTCCTTTTTTCAGGACACAGATTACGAAAATAATAAATGAATCATTAAATTCTGACACTCGTAATTTGTACAGTCATAATGAAGCAGTTATTAGAATGCCGTGGAAATGGAAAAAAGGAGTACCTGCAGCGATATTTGATCCAGAGACCTCGTGTTTCTGAAATTAATCCCTTACTAGCCGGCCGGGGTGGCCGAGCGGTTCTAGGCGCTACAGTCTGGAAACCCGCGACCGCTGCGGTCGCAGGCTCGAATCCTGCCTCGAGCATGGATGTGCGTGATGTTCTTAGGTTAGTTAGGTTTAAGTAGTTCTAAGTTCTAGAGGACTGATGACCTTAGAAGTTAAGTCCCATAGTGCTCAGAGCCATTTGAACCAATCCCTTACTCGCTCAGCTCCCGACTCCTTGAAGATGATATAACACGCAAAGTATATAAGCATCTCTATAATTTTAAAACTCGAATTTCTCGAAAACGGCTGAGAGCTCTGTCTTCGTGTTTACGTATTTTGAATTCCGAGTCATTTCGAATCAAATAGGTGAAGGGGAATTCGAACGGACCCCTTGAAAGCTAAAATCTATTGAAAGTTATTGCATGATGAAATAATGATTTGATGCCTAATTACAAACCATATCAGTAAGCTCAATGAACATACTTAACAAGCCGTCCACAAGGAAACTGCCGCTGGGTTTTCAGATTTCATGGAGCCCGTCCTTGCTAAGGGAAGGGGATAATACGTACCGTTCCTCATCTTGGCAACTGTTGAGCAGCGTGGTTCCAAGCACTAGGACATCGCTGACACGATCTGGATCCACCCCCTTTGACTACCAAAACACGGTATGGTTGACATGGCTCAGGCAGGCTGGAGCTGAGTCTCTGGTCCCCGTGAAACTTTTAAAAAATACTCATTCATCCATTCATCCATCCACTAATTCAGGAAGGTTTACTGGATGGAAGATGGATTAATATGTATCACTGGATGATAAATAACCGCCTCATTCTGGTTCTGACGGTATCGTTTCATCATGCCCAGTAAAATCGTAACTAACGATTTCGTTAGGTCTGCATAGTAACATGTAGGAGTCGTCTGCTGTCGATTTTCATGTTCCGAAATGTGCACTGAACTGGATGCTCCGAAACACTTGTGTCTGCACTAGCACTGTACTCGATCCTTAAACTTGGCACAGATCGACCCCCAATCCTGATTTACATTGCGAGGGAGCCTCCGACCTCCACGTTCTGGGATGAGGCTTGGACGCCTAACACGTTGTTTACTACTCGTGGTTTCGCCGTAGTACACAACAGTAGCATGTGGGCAGCCGTCAAGCTTCGCTGTTTCTGAGATCCTCGTTCCCAGGCACCAGTCAGAGTCGCATATGCGGCCCGTACCGTACCTACAGTGAAACCCGTTCGCTTCTACTTCGCTTATATGAATTCCTTACCGCTTCAGGAGCACGCACTGCCATCAGACGGTATTCAGTCTCGTGGTGGGCAGTGGTCATAATGTGTTTGCTCATCAGTGTACAACAACAGCAGACAGTTTATAGCCCCATGCTGGCACAGGGATCGAGCGAGGTGACGCACTGGTTGGCCAACTGGACTTGCATTCGGGGGACGACCATTCAGATCCCTGTCCGGCCATGCATATTGGAGTGTTCTGCGATTTCCATAATTCGCTTTAGGTAACGCTATGGTGGTTGCGGTTCCATTGAAAGACGATTTCACCTCCATCCTTTCGTAATACGAGCTTGTGTTCCGTCTCTTAACTACCGTGAAGTAGACGGGACTTTAAACTTTAATTTTCCGCTGGCCGGGGTGGCCTAGCGGTTCTAGGCGCTACAGTCTGGAACCGCGCGACCGATACGGTCGCAGGTTCGAATCCTGCCTCGGGCATGGATGTGTGTGATGTCCTTAGGTTAGTCAGGTTTAAGTAGTTCTAAGTTCTAGGGGACTGATGACCTCAGAAGTTAAGTCCTATAGTGATCAGAGCCATTTGAACCATTTTTAATTTTCCTTCCTTTTCTTTCTGGCGCATGGCAGGAATGCGATTAGAAGTTCGGAAATTGCTTCCCTGTCCATATTCTATTCTTTGTCTACATAGACGTTTTTGGATGAAAAAGTGTTTTCTTCCATTCCTTCATCAAAGCAACTTGGCTCAGATGTTCTGTAGTTCACCTGTTTGGCGTTTCCTTTGCCTCTAAAATCACTCATGACCAGAGGAAGTTTCAGGCTTTTAATCATAGGTGGAATAATGAGAAACTGCAGTCTATATTCGAATGCTGCAGAATAGGTGGAGTCATAAGAAATTCGAGTAACGAGTGACACTAGACATGTCCAAAGCTGAAAATCTGGAATGGCTACAGACTTGTTGGCGTTACGGGGGGACGTCAAAGGAATAGTGATCAATCTGAGCATCAAATTATCTCATGAAAATCTGCCTACGCTTTCCCGATAACCACTTGCAGGAAGCAATCCATGAATTTCCGGTAGAGCCTATTTATTCTTCGTCTTGTGAGTACTACTACGTATTATAATGATATATATGGGAATGATAGTAAACCAGGAGTATATGTAAATGTATCGAACACAGCAGTAGTATAACTGTGCTAAATATATTTTAAAGTAGCTTATTTTTCCTGAAGCTTGGCGGAGTGATGGCTTTACTTCCGAAAGAATTCTCAGAATGGGCGCCTTGTTAGCTATACTGATTCGACAGTGATGTCACATCGCCTCTCAAATATTTACTTCCCCTGTTCCCCGAAAGACTCGTCTCACTCACGATTCACAGCTCCACGGCTGATAGAATCTGCATACTTCGCGATGGCCATCTTTCTTTGTCCTGAGACTCGTAGGTGAACAGCATATTAAGTATACCCGGGACTAACAGTCGTTCATAACTTAGCAACTATTACCTGAAAAGGACATATAGGGAACCCCCAACCTCAGTGGCTGATTTGCTTATAACTCATTTTCTATCTCTAGGATGAAACTAACAAAACCATTTTACGGCGCTCAAACAGGTTAGCACATCATGACGGTCACTTAACTCCAAAATATACAAAGATAGTTACGATATGCTATGACTAATAACGCTTCACATGACGACGTGTGGGCGGCCGTCCTTCTCACCCTCAAAAGCGAATAGAATAGTAAAATAATTCGCTATGCTAGGATATAAAATAGTCTTCGTCCCACACTTCATAGTGAAGCTGTAAGCCTAGAGCTCTACTATCTTCTCAGTTTGCCAGTTACAGCTCTTTCAGTCTCTTATTCTTTTGTATCCCTTGTGTCAAGAAGTCTTGACTGTACAAGCATGAAATAAACTTACATTACCACCTTTCATTAAGTTCGTGGTCATAACAGCAGTTGCCTAGACTATCAGCCAGCAGTAATGCGTGAAGAACAGACTGATGAAACTCTGTTTACACTTACCACCATCCTTCCCACCTGTGGGTAGTGGAATGTAGCTATTTCTGGTGCAGACAACAGGTGTCCTAAGTCAGTGCCATGAAGATCTGACATACCCTCAAGATCACCCTCTACCCATCCCCTCGAGGTAACACCAACCCCCATCTCCTCCCCTCTCCTCGCCTCACCCCTCTCCTCGCACCTACCCCTCTCCCTCCACCATGCAGGATTGTCGTATTTCTGGTGATCTAGCCCTCTTGTGCGTATTTAAATTCAAAATGGTGGAAACAGGTCTGTTAAAATGGCTGAATCAGGGTTTTAGATCTACTACTATATTGGAGATAGCCCACTTGCGCTGTTTAAAATTTATGAGCAGGCACCATCTGCTGCGCAAAGTGCAAAGGCTAGAAGATATCCATCAACTGGGGCCTTACTGCATTGCTCTTGGTAGGCCAGCTGGCTGGGTGTGTTGTGGAGGTAGTAGGCAGCGCAGAGCCATGGCCTGTACCCACTCAACCAATTCTGGGGTCCAGAAAAAACATTTTTTGCTTCTCTACAGGTTGATTTTAAGAAGCTCCCTTCAAGTTTCGCCATATTCATTCTCTTCTACGATCAGCACTCCCTATGACAGGTTGTAGTATATACTCTGATGTGTGTGTGTGTGTGTGTGTGTGTGTGTGTGTGTGTGTGTGTGTGAGTTTACAAGTAAAAATACACCATATCACAAGCTACGATTCACCACCACCACATAATTAATTTAGTTTATTTATGTCATTAAGTTTTTGTTACAGGGCTTGGAATTGAAGGCATGGATTTTTCTTTTCTAAACAGGAACAAGGATCCGCAGCTCGTGGTCGTGCGGTAGCGTTCTCGCGTCCCGCGCCCGGGTTGCTGGGTTCGATTCCCGGCGGGGTCAGGGATTTTTTCTGCCTCATGATGACTGGATGTTGTGTGATGTCCTTAGGTTAGTTAGGTTTAAGTAGTTCTAAGTTCTAGGGGACTGAAGACCATAGCTGTTAAGTCCCATAGTGCTCAGAGCCATTTGAACCAAGCCAGGAACAAGGATAAATAATAATAGATTATTTTTCTAGTACATTTAATAACAACAAAGGCTTTATGCGGAGCCTGGATTACTATACATATTCAAACAATACAGTTACAGACATATGAGAAAAGACATAGATATCCAGGCTGTGGTTAGTAAATATGTATACAGTGTAATTATAGACAGAAATCCTCTCTGCAGGTGCATACAGTCTCTTATTGCCAATTTCAGGACTATGAAAAAAAGCTTAATCAATGCAATGTGTGTGCATCATAAAACTTTTTCTCTATAATATCCATCACAGTTAAGCATGCAGTCCCTATACCTCTCACCTACACGATCTCTCTAAAACTGTACATCATATCATCATATATATTTTACATTAATCTGCTTAACATCTGGTACTGTTCGGCTGCATAGCTTATTTACAATCTCCAAGGCACATTTTTATTTATTGCATTCATTTTTTCTCACAGCAGGGTTTCAGTTCCACAATCACAAATTACTTGCTTATCGCCATGACAAGACAGAAAAATGGTTGAAATGGCTCTGAGCACTATGGGACTTAACATCTTAGGTCCTCAGTCCCCTGGAACTTAGAACTAGTTAAACCTAACTAACCTAAGGACACCACACACATCGATGCCCGAGGCAGGATTCGAACCTGCGACCGGAGCAGTCGCGCGGTTCCGGACTGCGCGCCTAGAACCGCGAGACCAGTTGAGGTATGGTATGAATCACTTGTTTCTTAGACTGAAAAGTTACCTAATGGATCGTTATCTGTAACATCTTACAGGCATGCCAAGTGTCGTCAACAGTATCCGTGTGGCCACATATCGTACATTTTTAGCTTACCATAAAATGGCGCCCAATTCTATGTGCCATGCGCACATTTTATATGCAGGCCTATAAACTCTACAATCTGCGACCCATTCATCTTGTCTTTCATGAAGCTGATAACCTTATTGTCTGTTAGTTTTATGTCATTCAATTGTTATTTTTATATCAAAACATGTCGAATACATCAGGATGGTACCTTATCGCCTCATATTGATTACTATATTTTAGCCAGTAAATGCAATTGCCTTTATCCATTTAAAGCAATTTTGGGAACTCAAAATGAATTTTGGCAAACTCGTAATGATGAAACGTGCCAATCGGTTCATTTCTTTTAACTCGGCGTAATTTGGCACTTGCGCGTAACGTTTGTTGCGACGTCATCGAGCCTGCCACGCTCAACTTTACCCTACCAGGACTGCGCTAGGTCTCTGGAAAGAAGATGGATCAACCTGAGTGTTGTCTTTCACTTATTTCCATGGACGCTATCTTAACTTCCTTTTAATGACATACTAAAGTAAAAGACGGTAATGTACCAGAATGCTGCTATAATTTTTAAATGCTAGACATTTTGCATCAGCAATACGCCTATTTCGGCATTATCGCCATCTTCAGTCTATCTGCAACCAAATACGCTTTGTTAAAAGTTGTAACATTATAACTAATAACAATTTTATTTTACTGTTTTCTAGTACTTACTTCTCTATTGCATCGTGGCGTGTCGCTGTTTTATAACTAAAATAATAAAATAAAAGCACATATATACGTATAGACATTACAAAACACAAGGAAGATTATAATACCACGCTATAGACAATTACTATACATAGACAAATGAATAAGCACGTTGTGCAACAGTTTACACAGGGTGACAATTATTGAACCGTATGAAAAAAAAAACGTAACTTAGTTACAAACTACGGTGTGCACACACTTTATTCAACATCTAAACATCTCTACATATATTCGGATTTAGGTTATGACATGTTCGATATGTCTGCCACCATTGGCGATGATGTGGTGCACAGGAATAGCGAAATTTTGCATGATCTGCTGAAGTGTCGAAACATCGATGCTGTCGATGATCTCCTGAATGGCTGTTCTCAGCTCAGCAATGGTTTTGGAGTTATTACTGTTCACCTTGTCTTAAATATAGCCCCACATGTATTCAGATAAGGAGACTGTGGCGGCCAATTGGGGCCCATGCCAGTGGCCTCTGGGTACCCCGGAGCCAGAATGCGGTCCCCAAAGTGCTCCTCCAGGATATTAAACACTCTCCTGCTTCGATGAGAGTGACCTCCGTTTTGCATCAACCACACCTTGTCGAAATCAGGGTCACTTTGGATAATGGGGATGAAATCATCTTGTAAAGCCTTCACGTACCATTCGGTAGTCACCGTGCCATCAAGGAATATCACACAGATTATTCCATGACTGGACATTGCACACAACACAGTCACCCGTTGACGGTGAAGAGACTTCACGATCGCGAAATGCGGATTCTCAGTCTCCCAAAAGACCCAGTTTTGCTTATTGCCGAACCATCCAAATGAAAATGGCCGACAACAACAAGGCGCGTGCGAATGTGCATACTAATTCGCATTATGCACAGGCCAACCATGCAGTTTGAACGTTCTAACGCAAACCGTTCAGAAGTTATGATGATTTTATTTCATATAATCCAATAATTATAGCCGTGTAGGAGCTCTAAAACACCTAGCTTACACTCGCAAACAACAGCAATTAATATAGATTAAGAGAAATATTTAAAAACTTGGCTGAAATTGGAAACACCCTATGCAGTAATAAGATTATAAAACAGCAAAAGCGCCACAACGCAGTATGAAAGTAAGTATTAACACACAGTAAAACAAAATTGCTATTAGTTATAATGTTACAACTTTTAACAACGCATATTTGGTTTCAGATAGCCTGAAGATGGCAATAATACCGAAACAGGCCTATTGATAATGTAAAACGTCTAGAAGTTAACAATTATAGCAGCAGTCTGGTACATTACCGTCTTTTATTTTATTACGTCATTACAAAACATCTCCCATCGTGCAGACTCAAGAGAAAATTAATTTCCTTTATTCTGCATTCCATGGGTGATCTGATGATTGTGTGAGTGTTTAAAAATTAACATAGAAGGAGGACCGAAAAGGGAACGGGCCACGAGAAGGATAAGAAAGCAAAGCGTTGAGCGGGAGATTGGTTGGACGTTTCAAACCCAACGAATCTCTGCCCGGTATTTTTCTGCACAGAGGAATCGTTCACTTGATAATGTGGTGCTGCACAGGGTAGAGAGGGAGACAGGACTGGATAAGTATGAAAACGTTTGGACGGGAGCGAGAGATTTGGGTTGGTCACTTCAAACTTAAGGAATTTCTCTTCCCCCACTCTTAAGAGAGGAGGAGTCGTTTCGTAGGAGGGGGTGTTCTCGGAACACTTCTGGCTGAACCGAATAAGTAGACAGATATGCTCGTCAGAGCATTTCTGTCTGGTCTTTGGAGAAAGTTATTAGAATGTAATAGTTTTCTCATTTATTGTTTTAGATTTTGTTTACTTTAGCTCTGTCATGTTAGTGATGCGTTTCGAGTTGTTTTCTCCATTTTATAGTGATGTATGTATTTAATAATTGCTTTGAAGGCTTTTTGTTCAATTATAGGCTGTGCTACTTCCTCACTCTGTCACCATTGTTTTGTCATTGTGAACAGTAATTAGTAGAAAGGCATGTTCTCCCTGTGTATCTGTGGTCAATGTGAGAGAGTAATATTTTTCCTTTACCACAAACGACTACCTTAGTTCATCCCCGATGAGTAAATTTTTTGTCACTTTAGCTGAATGTTAAGCTATTGCGTTTTATGGGACCACTCGTTGTTGTTGTTGTTGTAAATGTCAGCGTGCTTGACCGTCTGAGCTTGTTTTAGGAAATAAAGATTGTCATCGTACATTACGGAAGCCTCTCACATTTTCTCCAAAAAGCTTCCGAGCTTTCCCGTGACTTTTCATACACCACAACTTGTGGTAGTAGAGAGAGATGGACAGTAATTCCTTCCAGTGTTTAAGAACGTCGGAAATGAATTACGTGCAATATTTCAGAATGCTATGTGTACTCAATCAAGTCACTTTACAACACCTGTCTGCTTCTAAGTCTTTATTTTCTTGTACGAAACTAGATTATGATTTCATATGGCCGTGATTTAGTTGTTTCATGCTAATCACTAAAGTAACAGGCAAGAGAGTTGACGTGAGGGCATAAAGCAAAAGCAAAGAGATAGTTCCAAGACAAGATAACAGAAGCCATTCACTTGGTGACATCGTTCTAGGATAATAGCGTAACAGTTAATTTTCATTTTGCTACTTCCTGCCAAGGATATCGTATTCACGGGAGTCTGATAAAGAAGGAGGATTTTAGGATGATTAATAGCTTGTGATTTTCTTACAGGGTCGACACAATTCTCCTAGCGTCAAAAAAATCTGGCATTGCATAACAGTGTTGTCAATGATGTTGTGCGTGTTTTCTCTTAGGGGCTTATTTGTTCAAGAGGATATGTTCTTGTAAATTTATTTTATAAGCGTTCACGTTGAGTTTTAATAATAATTGACTTTTTCCTATTTTGTGTTTTGCTGTTCAGTATTTTTGAAGGAGTAGAATAAAGAATTGAGGTTCGCGTCAAGTCAGTTGTAGGTAAGATATTTCATTTCTAATATTTGAAGAAAATGAGATCGAAAGCTGAAGTTTTGAAACATTGGACGGCGAACAGCCAATCGAAAGTAGCGTTCCGCGTTGCGAGGGTGGAGACAGCAGAGCAAGCGACTCTGAGCAGAACGAAGGCAGTGTTATGGAATTACAGGTAGAGAAGGGACCAGCCTTAGGCACTGTGAGTAACGCATGGGAACGAGAAGGAGAAGAGGCATATTTCACCACAAGAGTGGAATATGTCCAGACATAGCCGCCAGGAGGCATTACAAAGGCTCTTCGGGACATCTCACTAGCCAAAATACTCGCACTATATTACAGGAACAACACGCGTTGGAGTAGACTGTTAATACCTTTAATAAGGGACAACAAGCATTAGATGAAAACCAGATGTTCAAAACAAGACTTTTAATGAGAGGCATCAAACACTGGATAGGAAACTTGATAAAACTTGGAAAATTGGGGATTAGATTTGACTTGATAGTTGCAGAGACTATGGCCATCGTGGAGTCAGTGCACCAAGAAATGACTGAAGTGACGGAGAAGCTCAGTGTTATCACCAATGGAAAAACGAGGTAGTAGGGAAAATTTATGAAGAATCAACAGGAGTTGTCAGAATGCATCGAAAATGAACTGACAGCGAGGTCCGATGAGAAGAGTACAGACAGCGATAAGATCAGAGCGGTTGTTGTAGAGGTTCATCGCGAACACCAGGAAACTGTCGAATGAGTGTGCCAGCAAGTCACTTAACAAGGGAGTTACTGCAAAACCGTGAGACATGCTCACAAGGTAGGCAAAACGACAGGATGCCCTGGGAACGGAAATGGAACAAATGTCCATTTCCGTCCGTGATGATTGACAACTGTTCAAAATTAGTCAGGAATAAATTCGCTGAATGCCAATCACTTGGAGTCAGTTGTATAACGTGTAGATGTTCCATCTGCTGGTGACATGAAAATTTATGCCGAACCAGGACTCGAACCCAGATATCCCGCTTATCGCGAGCTGTCGGTTTACCATCAATCTTTCCGTGCACGCCTCCAGAACCGACCCAAACTTCCATATGCCATACCTTCTACATCCCTATACCACAGTCTCCTACATTCATCACTGAATGGTAACAACTTATTTCTGTATTCTTGAGTTACTGAGAATAAGACCATGGGTAACCGACATCTATGGATTACCCTCCTCGGTATGTAATATTTACGGTGATGATGATTGACAGCTGTTGATAATTAGATGGAAATAAATTCGCTGAATGCTAATTACTTAGCGTTACCTGCATTAGCTGCAGATATTCTACCTGTTGCTGACATATGAATATTTGTGCCGGACCGGAACTGGAGCCTGATTTCCCACATATTGTGGGGATTTGCTTCACAATTAGGCTATCCGCGCACTCCTCCCGGACCGACCCAAACTCCCACAAAAATCTGCATGTAATACAGCTGTTGCCAAGTTAGTCGCGTTCAGCGAATGTATTTCGGTATAATGAACGAATTTCGTTAAAGAATTAAGGGGACCCACATCGAGCACAGTGTATGGCAGTAGTAGAGAGTAAAGAGGTGCTTTACATGTTATGTTTCAGACAAAACATGTTTGAGATTAAGAGGCGGAACCAGTGTGCAGAAGAGCATTTGCAACAAATGCAAAAAGATGTTCGTGAACCGCATACAAATGGAGGACTTGTTGACGATCTTATTAGTGATAACTTTAACCGTAAATGAGACGTGTTACAGGATATCGAAGATCTCAAGAAAAGGGTACGAGACATTCGACGCTCTCCAGGGCCTGTAGGTCCGCTTCTTCAAAACGAAAGGATAGATTCCTTTGATGAAGAATGCTGGAAGCACTACGTGTCGGTACAAAATTATTCGTTGTTCCCTGAGAACACCAACGACCAACATATGTGGGTATGGTTGGATCAATTTGAACATTCGATACCATTTTCATGGGAGTTATGCTAAAAATTAATTCACGTGTATCCATCTAAGAGAGGGAGCAGTTGTGAGAATGCTAATTTTAATAAGATCCTGACAGACATACGAGCTTTCTGAATGAATTCTGGTCGATGGGACATCAAGATAGTGTGAGCGTAGGCATTCTCATTATGGAAAACTAAGGTGACATCAAATACCGCCATCCAGTCGCTTATTTCAAAGAAATGGTAAAGTACAAACGATACGATGATAACACTTACTACACAGCAGAGCTCCCCTATATGTGTCTTACAAAGCTACTACATTGGTTGACACGCGAAATTGTCATCGGGGAGAGAATCATGCAAGACGTTCACTCATATAAGACATCACCGCTGGAATAGTCAGGAGGAATTTCGCCTCGGATCCCAGAAGGAACTGGGCCCGGGAGATTCACAAAGTTGGAATAATATGAGAAGGCGTGCGCTGGTTCTGTGGTTCGTGGAGTCCATGTCAATACAATGACGATCGGCGGCACTTCAGTGGAGGTGCAGCAACACTCAGAAATAATAGATCGCCAGCACTTATAGTAGAGATATGGTCGGCAGACCCATGCAACAACGAAGATCGTGAGAGAGAGAATAGAAATGCGCGACTGAATACAAGGTGAAAGAGAGAGTCAAGAACACAATATGATAAAGAGAGATTTTTTGAATATATGTTTCAAAAATTCTAGTAAGATACTGATGGGGAAGAGTAAGACAGTAGCGTCCAGTCGACGTCCCATATTTAACATAAGCATAGATCGTGTTATGGTTCCATGTTTCTCTGACTCAGGCAGTCAAATCACCGCCTTGAAGGAAGATGTGTGTATGGAACGTAGCGGACGTGTTTACCCCGTACTCCCGTAGCTGAAAAAGGAAGTTTGCAGCGCAGTCCATAGTAAAAATGTGGTTGTCAAGCTACAGTCACGACCTGAGTTCATTTTCCCGTCATACTCGGAGGCGAATTTCTTGATCGGCCAAGATTGCCAGTGGCAGCGATCCTCAGATTAGATTTTATGATATTGTTTGTGATGATACTTGGCATGAGAGAAAATTGTGCTATGTTGAAGGTATGAGGACCTGCTGAAAAGTAATTACTGCGTTTTTTGTGAAAACTCTTCAAGCTTTTTAGATAAAACAAATGTTATTAACATTCTACAACTTTACTCTTCAAGTCTACATATTCATTTCTCAACATAGTCATCATGGCGACGAACACGTTTCTCCCAACGAGAAACCGGCTTCTTGATACCGTCACTGTACAATGTTTCACTTTGTTGAAAGAGCTTGCACCGCTTCGTCACTACCAACGTGAAGTCCTCGAAGGTGTTCCTCGATTTCTGGAAACAGATGAAAATCGGATGGGACCAAGTTGGGATTGTATGAAGGACGATCGATGACGGTGAACTCAAGGCGTTGGATTGTTGCAGATATCACAGAGCTCTTACGTGTTCTGGAATTGTCATGCTGAAGGAGAGGGTGCCCCATGGGTCGACGAAATCTTCGAATTCCAAATTCGATCATAGCAGACTGTTTCTCATGCACCGACGTAGTTACTTCACACACCGCTATGTTACACGCTACAACTGGGAGCCCTCTAGCGCCAGAGGGCTGCAAAAATGTAGTCGTGAAGAACAAAGATGAAGGATGTTAATAATGTTTGTTTTGTTTAAAAAGTTTAAGAGGTTTTCACACAAAAAATTCGGAAGTATTACTATTCAGCACACCCTCTGAAATAGGAACCTTGTAAAGTTACTTCAGAAGATTGAATAACTGAGGTAATCTCGAGTTTCCGAAAAATAGTAATTTATGTCCTGATGTGGGGATGTAGACGAGGAGTATGGAAGGCGAACAGATGAACGGAATGATAATGGAAAACATTTGAAGTGGAAATGGAATAAAAGAACTTACAAGGAAACTACCCAGAAATTTGACTTTTGTAATTTTTTATATTTATAGTACGTGAAGTTCAGAACTCAAATATGAAAGGCCCAAAGCAGTCAGATACAGTTCTTAAAAATTCTCGAGATAATCGATTTTGAAGTTTTCGCAGGTATTTAATTCACTAAAAATGAGTGTTTTTTTGCTACGCTCCGCTTGGCTCTCACGGTACTGTAGAAGAATGGTAACTCGTAATCATTTGGTCACTGGTTCAAATGTCGCTATCTTCTTTTTTTATATTTTTCGTTCAGTTAGAATACCTATCGTATACAAATATAAAATTCATCAAATACACTCCTGGAAATTGAAATACGAACACCGTGAATTCATTGTCCCAGGAAGGGGAAACTTTATTGACACATTCCTGGGGTCAGATACGTCACATGATCTCACTGACAGAACCACAGGCACATAGACACAGGCAACAGAGCATGCACAATGTCGGCACTAGTACAGTGTATATCCACCTTTCGCAGCAATGCAGGCTGCTATTCTCCCATGGAGACGATCGTAGAGATGCTGGATATAGTCCTGTGGAACGGCTTGCCCTGCCATTTCCACCTGGCGCCTCAGTTGGACCAGCGTTCGTGCTGGACGTGCAGACCGCGTGAGACGACGCTTCATCCAGTCCCAAACATGCTCAATGGGGGACAGATCCGGAGATCTTGCTGGCCAGGGTAGTTGACTTACACCTTCTAGAGCACGTTGGGTGGCACGGGATACATGCGGACGTGCATTGTCCTGTTGGAACAGCAAGTTCCCTTGCCGGTCTAGGAATGGTAGAACGATGGGTTCGATGACGGTTTGGATGTACCGTGCACTATTCAGTGTCCCCTCGACGATCACCAGAGGTGTACGGCCAGTGTAGGAGATCGCTCCCCACACCATGATGCCGGTTGTTGGCCCTGTGTGCCTCGGTCGTATGCAGTCCTGATTGTGGCGCTCACCTGCACGGCGCCAAACACGCATACGACCATCATTGGCACCAAGGCAGAAGCGACTCTCATCGCTGAAGACGACACGTCTCCATTCGTCCCTCCATTCACGCCTGTCACGACACCACTGGAGGCGGGCTGCACGATGTTGGGGCGTGAGCGGAAGACGGCCTAACGGTGTGCGGGACCGTAGCCCAGCTTCATGGAGACGGTTGCGAATGGTACTCGCCGATACCCCAGGAGCAACAGTGTCCGTAATTTGCTGGGAAGTGGCGGTGCGGTCCCCTACGGCACTGCGTAGGATCCTACGGTCTTGGCGTGCATCCGTGCGTCGCTGCGGTCCGGTCCCAGGTCGACGGGCCCGTGCACCTTCCGCCGACCACTGGCGACAACATCGACGTACTGTGGAGACCTCACGCCCCACGTGTTGAGCAATTCGGCGGTACGTCCACCCGGCCTCCCGCATGCCCACTATATGCCCTCGCTCAAAGTCCGTCAACTGCACATACGGTTCACGTCCACGCTGTCGCGGCATGCTACCAGTGTTAAAGACTGCGATGAAGCTCCGTACGCCACGGCAAACTGGCTGACACTGACGGCGGCGGTGCACAAATGCTGCGCAGCTAGAGCCATTCGACGTCCAACACCGCGGTTCCTGGTGTGTCCGCTGTGCCGTGCGTGTGATCATTGCTTGTACAGCCCTCTCGCAGTGTCCGGAGCAAGTATGGTGTGTCTGACACATCGGTGTCACTGTGTTCTTTTTTCCATTTCCAGGAGTGTATATGCTAATCAACAAATATCTAATTATCATTTTATGAAAAATACACGTCTTCTTGATCCTAATTGCATATCGCACATAAAATTGCTGTTTTCATTGTAAACATAAATTCTAAATTATCGGTATTTTATGACAGATTGTTAATATATTTGTAATGCTTTCCTTAACTAAAATAATGTTAATCAACAATCTCTTACAAAATACCAATAAGTAAGAATTTATGTTTGAATCGGTTGTGATATGTAATTAGAAACGAGATGAGCCTTTCTCATGAAGTAATGATTAGATATGTGTTAATTATCATATATTTGATGGATTTTATATTTTAATTATCTAGGTATTAGAGACGAACGTGAAAAAGAAAACAAAAAGAAAACGCCATAGGTTTCGAACTATCTACCCATTGATTACCATTCTCTGAGGTTAGTGAGTAAACCACGCGGCCATTTGCAAAAATTACCTCAATTATAGTGAATTTAACTTCCTCAGAAAAATTCAAAGTCGATTCTGTCGTGGAGGTTTGAGAGTTGCTTCTATTTGATTTTGGGGCCTGATATTTTAATCCTTAACTTCAGCGTCATAAATATAAAAAAATCACAAAAATCCAATTGCTGGGTGGTCTCCTTGTTAGACGATATTTTTATGAAATGTAGCATGTTTTCTAAATCAGCAGAGACAATAAGAGGTTGTAAATGTCAGTTTAGAGTAAATCTGCACCAGAAATTTTTCTTACGTCCGAGCCCGACCACACAAGTGTAAAGGGAGGAGGCAGAAGCCGAAATCGAATTATTATATGTTAGAAAAGGTCATAGAATCCTCCTTGAGTTCATTCAATAGTCCGTTGCTGTGCTTACCGAAAAAGAATGGATCGATACAACTCTTAGTCAACACAAGACAAATCAATCCAATCACGGAACCTGTAATAGATCGACCTGGGAGAATATATGGGTCTTGTTCAATATCTTAGACGTGAACGCTAAGGGGCATTCAGTGTTCCCAATCCGTTGAAATGAAACTGCCCCTGTTCCATGTGGTTTCTGCGGATCGTAACGAACTGGGGCGACTAAGCATTGCACTTTTCAACTGCTGGAATTAGCGTTCCATTCTCAAGTCTATTGGAAAGGAACACACTTACGGCGAAGACGAAGAAAGGAAGCAACAATTTTCGCTGCTTTCAGAATGAAGAAATTTTCCAAGAACTGCTCGTAGTTCCTGTTCCTTTTCAGGAGAACGTTAACTCCAGATGGCCTCTAAATGCTAAATCAAGGGAAGAGCACCGTGGATGTCAGTGAGATATTCAAAATATTCAGTTTTGGTATTGAAAAATGAACATTTCTGCAGACTGCACTTGAGTCCTCCATCAGTTGAAACTTGAAGAGATTCTGAATTCTTAAGAATGCTGTTCTTGTGTTTGCCTGGACATGATTATGTCATCCAGATAATTTGTACATGGCACAAACTTTGATGTCACTTGTTTGAGAAAGCATTGAAACAACACGGAAGCAGATATTCCTCTGCGGGGGGGGGGGGGGGGGGGCAGGCACTGGTATTGATACTAGGCGACGTACGAAATGACCACCGTAATTTTTTTTTCATCGGTTAAATCAATTACGGAAAAAATCTTCCAGCTGCTAGGCGATCCACAATTAATGTTGGATCTTTTTTAGTGATAATTAGAGAAGATGGTCATTGGTTTGCCGAAATGTGCTTCAAAACACCGGTTTGTTCCAACCTGTGGACTTCAAAAGCAACTTTATTGCAAATGGCGTGAGGTATCAGACGTGGGTGGTAAAACTTTAGACGAGCATTGTCCGTGAACATAATGTGTGCTGGAATGTTCTTTGAGTGTCTCAATATGATATCGAACATACGTCTATACTTTTCACACAACTGATGAATACTGGCATGGGAAACTTGAGTATCAGTAGTGTGCATAGTATCGTGAATATCGAAGAAAATCAAATCAAATGATACAATTCTAAAAATATTCGGACTAGAGCGACATTGAACTGCCATTAATGGCAATAACGTAGTTGTATTTTTATATTAGGCTTCCAATTTGCAAGCCCTGAGACCAACAGTATTTTCACCTTTGTAGACTGTAAGCAGAACACGAGATTTCAGTAGTATCGGGTGACCCAACTGCTCACACGCATTCTGATTAAGTAATGTAAGTGAAGCACCAGTGCCTAACTGGAACGGTACCTTTTGCTTGCAAATCTGTAAGGAGTTGAACAGTTTTGCGGCAGATACTCTGAATGTGATTTTCAGTTACTTCTGATTTTCAGAAGACTGCCTCCGTCTGATTTGTGAGTGACTGAGCGTTTTCTTGTTCGTCTGTTTGAGGAGAGCTGACTTAAATGAGCAAAATTTTGCATTGAATGTGTAATCTTCGGATTCTTGTGTCTGTAGTTACCATGAGTATTGCCGGCAGGGTCGGGTGAAGATTCAGAACGTGAGATCATATTTATTCACATCTTCTCAGTTGTAGGGTTGTGTGGAACAGAGTTTACTTTGCTACTCTTTGGCAAGCATACTTGCTGTGTGTGTCCTGGCTTACGGCAGCTTCGGCATACCGCTTGGCGGAAAAAGCAGTGTTTGCAGTCATGTGTTACATAGCACTTAACAGCAGGCTTCGGAGCTCGAGAACTTGCAGGAAAAGTGGGAAGACACCTCGTCTGCCTACACAAGGCTACTTGTGTCTAGCGCCAGAAGATTCTGATGTGCAACTACGGCTCACAGAGCCGATCTCTCGTGGAAAGAGTCGAAGTTGGACAAGACAGCAGACGGAAAACACGTACTCTTCAGTGGGTACCTCCCTACTGCCTAGTAGCGCAAGTGTATGTGTGTCTATCGAGAATGTAATGAATGAAATTTTTCAGCTGTAGTGAAAGTACGACTATTTTATCCTTCTTGAACTAGGACAGAAACATCATAAATAAACTAAACTCCTCCTGCACAGGCCACGAAGTCCCAAAGGTACCGACTGGCCGCCGTTTCAGCCCACAGGCGTCACTGGATGCGGATATAGAGGGGCATATTACCAGCACACCGCTCTCCCGGCCGTATGTCAGTTTCCGAGTCCGGAGCCACTACTTCTCAATCAAGTAGCTCCTCAGTTTGCCTCACAAGGGCTGAGTGCACCCCGCTTGCCAACAGCGCTCGGCAGACCGGATGGTCACCCATCCAAGTGCTAGCCCAGACCGACAGCGCTTAACTTCGGTGATCTTTCGGGAACCGGTGTTACCACTGAGGCAAGGCCGTTGGCTAACATCATAAATACGGCGATAAAAACTTCTATAAATGTTTGTGACAAATAGTTCAAATAAGAGCGCAGTTTAATGTGTCACGAAAGAAACGTACATGCATCGGAAACCAGCTGTATGAAAATGAAATATCCATTGTGAGAGATTATAGTTCTTTCGAAGAAATGCTATTGTGATAACTTGTTCAATGAAGCATTCTGTGTCGATCGCATCACAAGAGATTGAATTTGCATCTTTTTAACAATTTAGTGACTTTTTTTTTTTTGAAGCGGCAAACTGAGGGGAACACATTGTTACTTTTCATTAAGTATAGTGGGTGGTATTGTACTACTGACACTGTCACATGGCATGTCTTTAGACAGGGAGTGGACAAAAATATGGAAACGTCAAAAGCACAAAACATTACCGTGCCTAATACGGTGGAGGAAACACGTTGGCTTTCAGAACTAATTCTAGTTGCCTCGTAACGGGTAAATACTGTATGGTTTTCAAGTGGCTCTTATACCATTCTTCCGGCAAAATAATGGCAAACTCAGGTAAAGATGACAAAGGTGGAAAGCGACCACGCACCCTTCTCTACAAAATCGACCACAAATACTCAATGATATTGAGATCTGATGACAGTGGCGGCCAGGGGAGATGCAATTCATCCTCGTGTACACAAAACCAGCCCTGGACGACGTGAACTGTGTGAACACGGCCCTGTAGTCTTGGAACACAGCTTTACCTTTGGGGAACAAACATTGTACCATGGGATGGAACTGATCAGCCAAAATTCGGCCATAAGTTAGAAACAGTACGAAACAAGCCTCATGCTTCTTGTAATTTCTAAGACTTCTTAATTTCATTGCGCCATACTCCAGGTTTTATGGCTTCAGACTACGTTTTCCTGTTATGGATCTTTGCATCACTGATGCGTGCTTTTGGAATTCCAGCTCACTCTGAAATTCCCAACTTTTAGAGGTCTCTTTGTGCTCTTTTGGTGCTTCACAGGATTCGCGAGTGCTACGTTCAGTTCTATAGTGACTTTTGCAACTATCGTCCACTTATTTTTCGTCACAATTCTCTTCAATGACCGTCCGTCACTATCGATCAGCACAAACACTATCGTCCGAGTTGTGAGCTATCGGATGATGTTCTTCCACTGTCCCTGCATGCGGTGTAAATTTCGATACGGTGCCTCTTGAAACACGAAACACTAAGGCTCTCTTGTTGACGGAAGCATCAATCATATGAGCACCAACAATTTTCTCCTCTTCCCCGACATAAGTCATTCACAACTGGACAGAGCCACTGTTCTGACCACGACTGGCTCTTGCAACGTATTGTGGACAGTGCAGAGGTGCCGTTAGAGGCCAAATACTACAGCGCAACCTGCAGGCTAGGTAGCATCTGCGTATGTGCCCAAGCACGCATTTTTCATGGAGTTTCCATATTATTTGTCCAACCCCTGTATTTGATTTTAAGCATGTACCCGAGAAAACTCCAACAACTATCATCAACGAATTGGTTGCTGTACTGCTGTCTCAAGAAGGGAACCAAGTATACAGCCTCGGAGACGGCTCTCCTCTACAACGAAGGCGAGAAAAATGGTGCACCATAGGCACTCCGAGGAAACACGTGCAGCTGAGTTACAAGACATTACTGTTTCTTTGGTAACAAGACAGATACCAGATATTGAATTTTATACACTGCATATATATCTTACTTACTTTTTTATTTGTAACTTTTCTTAGTGTTCTGTAGTTCATATCCTGATCCTGTTGTTGCTGTTATACTTCAGCCAATGACATAAAAATTAATATTTTTCATTTTGTAACAAACCACGATTTATGCAAACTTCCTAAGATAACTGAAATTTGCGGAACCACCATCTTGTCAGTAATATTTAATCTGATTTTTGGCTACAGATTATGAGATTCATATTTTCCTGGTCTTTACGCTGTACATTGGTGCATTTCCGAAACTTTCTATGCTTCCAAATTTATTAATAGCATAATAATAATCTTACACGTTTCTGTGAGTTAACGTTGTGCCAAGAAAATTAGTTATCCTATAGACTCAACTTTACATGAGTTGCCAAAAATGCCATGTACTTATCATGTTTTCCAAAATATTATTTACACAACTGTTCACGAAATATCTTTATTCAGTAAACAGAATATTAGTGTTGTGTTTGAAAAACATACATAACTTCCCATGAAATACATTCACCTGTATAAGAAGTTGGATTTAATGGTCTTATACATGTGGCGTGTTTAAACATTTCAAAGTAACATTTCATATTTATTTAAAACAGTCTATGTTACTAATTTTGTTCAAATGACTCTGAGCACTATGGGACACAACTTCTGAGATCATCAATCCCCTAGAAATTAGAACTACTTAAACCTAACTAACCTAAGGACATCACACACATTCATGCCCGAGGCAGGATTCGAACCTGCAACCGAAGTGGTTGCTCGGTTCCACACTGTAGCGCCTAGAACCGCTCGGCCACCCCGGCCGGCCTGTTACTAATTTTTCCTTCCTTTTTTTAAATTTAAAGGACGTAGTATTACTTGAATTACTCACTAACGAAAAGCAGGAAATCAATGCAGATAGTAAACTGAACCATTTCCGTTTTAAAACATACCAGGTCATGTTCTAACACATAGAAACAAAATCCGTGCCAACTGAGTCTGTCGGTTTACAGTCTTAGTTGAGTCGGCATCCGTTACATACTTTTTGTGCCAAGCGCGTGTTCTTTGTCTCAATGTGCAGTTGGGAGCATGTATGTGCGAATATCGCTTTGTCTTCAGATACGTGCTCTGGGAAATTTGGTTATCATGGAAAGGATGCGCTTACACAGAGGTTCTTTTTATCACAAAAAAAAGGTTTTTACTGTGAAAGGTTGGTGTTCTAACAAGAAACATAAATGTGAAATAAATCATCGTACAGAGTCATTATAAAAAATCTTCTTTAGTATGAAATATGAAGCCCAGGACCTCTATTCCACCCCTAGGTAAAGAGGAAAATGAGCTTCAAATTTGGAACTTCCACAAAGACGAGTATAAAATTTGGCTCAGATTATTAATCTTTCGTGAACTTTACTTACTGCCGTCCTTTTCAGATAATGTATGGGGCTACCAGCGTCCTGTGGTAGTACGTATTTCATATTCATTTGCAAGAGTGACTATTTCGCAAGAGATGGAAAGGGTGACATTATAAGTGATAAATTTGAAGAACTCGAATTTATATAGTGCTTTGTTCAGTCCTCATTCTCAAAAGTTTTTTTCCGCTATACTGGTGATTAAAGCAGTAAAAACTGACTATAACAGTTCAAGGGGTAATGATAAAGAGGAAGAAGCTGCTTTGTGTAATATGATTTTGGCTTCAGCTGCTGTCACCAGCAGAGAATAAGTACATAACACTATAAGTAAAAGATCTCTTTTTCACAGTTGCATTTAATTTCAACGAGTTTATTTATATTTCCAATGATATTACAGTGTGGTAATAGGTCGTAAAGATCAGGCTGCCTTCATGTTGCAAGCTGTGTGAATATCACTGAAATTCAGAAGTCCCGCCAATGCTCAGGTCGCTTCATAAAAGCTCGGCTTGCTTCTTAAGCGAGAAGCCGTAATTGCATATCAGGCTCTAGATACAAGTCGTAGGGCTGGCCCTGCTTAGAATTATCCATGACCGGCTTTGCAGAAACAGGCATGGAAAGGTTTAGTTCCATGAAGTCTGACACGTCCGGAGATTCAGTCACTTCAAGTACATCAGTGAGACCAGGACTGCTTCAACATCTCATCTCACATTCTATTGTCAGTAAGTTTCTGGAGAATTGTATCACGTAGCATTTCGTTTTGAAATGAAGCTGCACAAGTTCAGTTAAAGTTACAGATCCCACTTACGACCCTGAGTTCAGCGATCCATTGCTTGTAAGACTCGTTACTATAAGGGCGCGTACGGAAAAATTTGAAACGAGCAGCAGATGCATAAATGTGAGCCTCGAAAAAGTAGTGGACTTTTCTAAAGACTTCCTCATAGGGTAAGATATGGGGCTCTACCTGGGGGAATAATTTTCGACACAAACCGAAAATGAAAACCTCTAGAATTGAAAAAAAAGAAAGAACGTTGTGATTGACGTGATACTTTATAGGCTGGTAAGTGCTGCTCCATCTGCAACTTGTATTCTGTCCACTCTCCTTGTTTTTCTTTGAAGGAAAGGAAGCGAGGAGGTCGCTAGAATTCTATGCTTCACTAGTAATTGTCTACTGGGCTTGCTGTGCATCCAATTGGCTGGAAATAATCGACACTAATGTTCGCAGTTGCTGACTCTGAAACGTAATAAATGCAATGAATTATAACTCACCTGTGTTCGCCATTTTATACGAAAATTTAGTAAAAAAAAAACAAAATTTCGAATTTTTGGACGCTGCTGAAAGAGAGAGAAAAAATTATTAATTCGATGGCTGATGATGGATTCTTTTTCGATGATCATATCCACAGCGACCACGCCCACGTAGTGAAGAATGTCTGCAGTGTCCGAATCTGGTAAGAGGTGGTGCAGTATCTTACAAACATTAAGAGATTAATAAAACATCACATTTATTTACACTATTTACAAGATGAATAATTGAATGCGTGATGCTTTTAACATTTCCATAGTGAAATGTTGTCTCTAAATGTGACAGAAAACGAAAAGAAATTCTGGTCATCAGCTGCAAGAAACAATCAATACAGTCCCAGCAAGATAACAATGATAATGTTACTAATGACAGTGCTACTAAGACAGACAAAAAATGGTTTTCCGAAATACCGTCGCCAAAGAAGACGAAGTAAATACTCCATAATTCGAATCAAGAACAGCTTCCAACATGAGTAACTTAGAATTCTAGCGACTCAGTTTAAAACACTTTTAAAAAAACAAATCCTTCAATCCAAATTGTTTACCAATTAAGTTCCTTTCAGAGTTTGCTGTACAATAGCTCCACACCTAGCAAAGACATACGACTGCTCATTCAACGAAAGATCCATACTTAAAGACTGGAAGGTTGTATAGGTCACACCAATACTCAAAGAAGGAAATAGGAGTAATACGCTGAATTACAGACCAATATCACTAACGTGTTTTTGCAGTAGGATTTTGGAACACATACTGGGTTCAAACATTATGAAATACCTCGAAGGAAATGATTGATTGACATATATCTCACATCGATTCAGAAAATATCTTTCTTGTGAATTACATAAAATAATGAGTGCTATCGACAGGGGATGTCAAAATGAGTTCATATTATTTTATTTCCATAAGGCTTTTGAAACTGTTCCCCACAAGGAGCTTCTAATCAATCTGCATACTTACAGATTATCGTCTGGGTTGTATGATGGATTCGTGACTTCCTTTTGACAAAGGCCACAATTAATAGTAATTGTTGGAAATTTATCGAGTACAGAAGAAGTGGTATCTGCCGTTCCCCAAGGAAGTGTTACAGACCCTCTGCTCCTCCTAACCTATATAAACGATTTAGGAGACAAAATGAGCAGCCTCTTAGACTGATAACAGATGACGCTGCGTTTTACCATCTCATGAAGTCATCAGATGATAGAAATGGATTGCAAAATGATTTAGGCAAGGTATATGTACGGTGCTAAAAGTGGCAGTCGACTCTAAACAATAAAAAGTGTGAAGTCATCCACATGACTACTAAAGGAATCTGCTAAACTTCAGTTACACAATAAATCACACAGACGTAAAGGCTGTGAATTAACTAAATAATTAAGGATTACAGCTACGAATACCTTAAATTGGAACAACCACGTAGAATGGGGACAGTGATTTGTTGGTAGAGCACTTGGAAGGTGCAATGGGTCTACTAAATAGACTGCTTACACTATGCTTTCCATCCTCTTCTGGACTAATGCTGCACGGTGTTGGATCCACATAAGATAGAATTGACGGAGGATATCGACAAAGTTTCAGAGAAGGGCAGCTCATTTTGAATTATCATGAAATCGCGGAGTGAGTGCCATGGATATGATACGTGAATCTGCGTAGCAACCATTAAATCAAAGGCGTCTTTCGTTGCGGCAGGAGCTTTCACTAAATTTCAATAATCAACTTTCCACTCCAAATGAAAAAACATTTTGTTGGCGCCCTTCTAAATAGAGAAAAATGATCACTGAAAAGAAAAAGAGAGATCAGAGCTCGCACAGAAAGATTTGTGTGTTCGTTTTACCCGTGCGCTGTTCGAGAGAGGCACATTAGAGAAATAGCCTGAGGGTGGTTCAATGAACCCTCTGCCAAGCACTTAATTGTGAATTGCAGAGCAGTTATGTAGATGTAGATGAGATAAAGAATATAATACATATCTTTTGATTCTTTGTTCCATACTGATATCTGATTCAAGCATTTGCTACCTGTAAAAATGTACAAGAAATTGCTAGCTGTTATAATATTAGTAGTCTTACGCTATGTCCTATTTTCACTGCAAACGAACAAAGATCTGGGCAGAGCTCAGCATACAGTGTCGGAAAAGAACATACGGAGGCCTATGTTTGCATGCAGTGAGTCGAAAAAGTTGTTGTTCTGTGGTGGCGTCCATTGTGCCTCTCACTGGAAGATGGCAAGCCGTGGAGAAAGAGTGGCCGCGCGGGATTAGCCGAGCGGTCTTAGGCGCTGCAGTCATGGACTGTGCGGCTAGTCCCGGCGGAGGTTCGAGTCCTCCCCCGGGCATGGATGTGTGTGTTTGTCCTTAGGATAATTTAGATTGAGTAGTGTGTAAGCTTAGGAACTGATGACCTTAGCAGTGAAGTACCATAAGTTTTCACACACATTTGAACATTTGAGAAAGAGTGGCCCACGGTGGACGTGATGGTCTGTTTAAAAGTATCTTCTTCCGCAGAGATCTCAGAGGCACATGGCATACTGTGTATAGTCGACAGCCGGCCGCTGTGGCCGAGCGGTTCTAGGCGCTTCACTCTGGAACCGTGCTGCTGCTACGGTCGCAGGTTCGAATCCTGCCTCGGGCATGGATGTGTGTGATGTGATGTCCTTAGGTTAGTTAGGTTTAAGTAGTTCTATGTCTAGGGGACTGATGACCTCAGATGTTAAGTCCTATAGTGCTTACAGCCACTTGAACCAATTTTTGTATAGTCGACAAAAACACCATCAATACCACAGAGAACCTGTACGACCTTAAATATAAGAAACAGGTCACTTTTGAAAATTATGTAGGGATGACATTGACGAATTTGACAAAGTAACAAGTTAAATACTCCACACTGAAAAGTGTGAAACTGAAACAGCCATGTAGGAGAGAAGTGATCCAATGGAATTTTTACATAATAAAGGAGAATGTAATACTTTGTATGATGAATACAGGAAAAGACTACTGGGCAGTATGTATAGCTGATGACTACGTCACCAAGTTGATGTGGTGATTGCTCCCTGCAAAATTTTGCCAAAAAGCAAAGCCACAAACAGTACCTCATAGTTTACCCTTATTTTCTATCATCCCAGCACATGTCAGATAATTCGTAGCTTTTGATCTGCTCAGCGCGTTTCCATGAACTGTGTAATGATTTCAATTTGTTTTTGTTGGAGCGGAGCTTGTATCCAAGTGTCTTGCGTTTTCCCATGTGTGAAGAGTGAACCGCGACATTGATGTTCCAGAAACCATTTTCTACCGAAAGTAGGCTATGTCGAGAAACTCATCCCTGATAATGACCCGTAATTTGTATCAAAGCAGTTAATAATGTTCATGCCCA
Organism: Schistocerca gregaria; assembly: GCF_023897955.1. Taxonomy (NCBI): domain Eukaryota; kingdom Metazoa; phylum Arthropoda; class Insecta; order Orthoptera; family Acrididae; genus Schistocerca; species Schistocerca gregaria. The sequence goes on along the minus strand of NC_064931.1, from coordinate 437,614,320 downwards.
GCAGCAGCAATGTTCATCTCACAGTATCATCTTGCCTCAAACACAGCCAAACGTATATTGAAAAAACTGGGATTATTGTGCTATATATATTGTAACAGACAATTCCGTAATTGTGAAGTATTTCTGGAGGATTTCCAGGACATAATGAATAAGTTGCGTAATGGGACAACTTGATTGTCTCCCACCACAGTTCTGATTAATAAGGCACCTCCAGATAGAGTGCGAGGGTTCACAGACTTTCCATGCAATGAATGAAGGAGACACAGTGACACTGAGACGACTTCTATCTGCCCCATTAAGAAAGAAACTGAGAGTTGTAAGCGTAGACAGAAAGGGGCGGTTATGTCAGGACAACGTAAAAGTGGGGGATAAGGTCTTCCTGAAATTACACAGATGGTCAAATAAACACAAGTTTTTATTTCCCAAGTTTTTCAGTGTGTATGCTGGACCATTTCGACTTAAGAGAGCAGCACACCCAAACACCATGGTAATTGAAACAATGCGCACCAAGAGGTCATGTGATACGCACAATATATCTAATCCAATACACGTTGAAGAATGATACAGTGTGTCGTGATGCTTTCCCACACCATTCTAAAATTGCTCTTATGTCATGTTGGAACCTTCCCATATAAAGACCATATTTATATGTTAATGTAGTGCTGAGGTCAATATTTAGTACATAAATTCTAGAAATAGATATAGATTAAAAATGGTTCAAATGGCTCTGAGCACTATGGGACTTAACTTCTGAGGTCATCAGTCCCCTAGAACTTAGAACTACTTAAACCTAACTAACCTAAGGATCCTGCTAGAGGCAGGCTTCGAACCTGCGACCGTAGCGGTCGCGCGATTCCAGACTGTAGCGCCTAGATATAGATATTTCAGCAATAAATGAGGATGGTTGTGTAAGTAAATCTCTGATTCGGGTTCCAGTGATCAATGAAAACGTTTGTGATGAGTAACACCATAATAAGCATACTGATTGTGGGTTATGTGCCGTGAAGGTTCCATGGTTTACTGAGCATGTTGTGCCACAGTGTACCACTTGCAAAAGAGCACCGAAGATTTTCGTTGTTTTTTGTAGTTGCGTGAGAGACTAGAGATGCACTAAAGAACTGCTGAGAATGAAGATTAAAAGTAATATGGCAGTACCAACCTCCAAATTGGATAAATGTTTGGGGAGGAGGATAAAATTAGAGCCTTTGTAATGATACAATGACATTTACGTTAAATTTTTAATGTAATCTATGAGCATGTTATAACATTAACGTAGGAAAAAATAGATTGCTACTTATCGTAAAGAAGACATGTTAAGTTGTAGAGAGGCACAATTAAAACACACTTTCACAAAGTTTCGGTTACAGCCTTCATCAGCAAAAGAGAAACACACATCGTTCATACGCACAAGCAAGCACACCTTGATGCATGAGATGTGCTTCCTTGTATGTATGAATAGTGTGTGTTCCACTTTTGCTGAGAAAGGCTGTGGCTGAAAGCTTTATTTAAGTATCTTTTAATTGGGACTATGTACAACTTAATGCGTGTTCGTCACAATAAGTAGCAATCTGCTTTTTCCTACATTTTTGATATCTCTTCCTAGAGTTTCCATTGTTCGTACATGTTATAATAGTTATAAATACATGAGAGAGAAGGATAAAAATTGACAATGGCAAACTGAATGAGTCTCCACGTGTCACCTACATGACGGATGTTATCTAAGCATCTGGGATTCATCCTGGACTGCTGTCTAGCTGCTCTGCTCCAGCAGTGTAGTGTTCATAAGACGCACCTCTACACGTGGTCACCGATCGAGTGAGCTGCTGCGAGGTAGGCCTCCACCCTACACGTCACACACAGACTGCTGTAGCTAACGCCAGCTGATCGCTCGGCACTACCCGGGCCAGTCCAGCCTGTACAAACAGTGACACTGAAGGCCACGTCACGGAGCTATGATGGACCCACCACAGCCCCAAAGGAGCCATAAAAAATGCGCTGCCCAGCACGCTGACCCACTGAGTGTTGAACAATACAGCCCCTGTGCAGTGAAGAGTATGGGCTTCACCGGTACTGCTAATGCTTAGCCAACTTGCTGAATAAGAAAAATTAAACGATGATAATCATGTTATGCTACGCTGATGGTGAATCACCTTACGTCAAGACTGGGCCCGCAGATGATTGGCAGTAGCTACAAGAAAATAAAATGTACAGCCTGATGCCTGGTCAACCTGATTTTGAAACTGACTTCCATGCTTATCAGATACTCAACATGTCATGAGCTGGATCATGCCCACCAAATGCGTGCCAAGTACAATCCATAACTCTGAATTAAACCGCTACGGTCGCAGGTTCGTATCCTGTCTCGGGCATGGATGTGTGTGATGTCTTAGGTTAGTTAGGTTTAAGTAGTTCTAAGTTCTAGGGGACTGATGACCTCAGATGTTAAGTCCCATAGTGCACAGAGCCATTTGAACCATCTGAATTAAACCTACGTAGTGGAAACCACTAGCACCTGCTGGGTGGTAAACGAGAAATACAGTTCGGACAGTTGTTGCAGAGAATGCTGCTTTAGGGAGACTAAGACAACTTCAGAGGCAAGCCGAGAGGTGGCTGTTGCTGCCACTGTTGAACGATCGTTGGATCATTATCGGACCTTCCAGTGCAGTGGTCCTTTTAGGCTATATTCTAAGTACGCCTGAGAAGAATGCCCTCGCCTGTTGTTCCAAGAATACACCTATTTTGTGTATTGCGCTGTATGTGATGCGGGAGTGTATGAAAGCTGTACTCATGTATGCAACACATTGTATTATCTTTCTTCCTCATGCCTTTATGTGCTGGGTGCAAACATACGTATACGTTCAAAAAACTGAATGCCATGTCTACTTAACTAAATATTACGTAATTTTGGAATGATTTTGTGTCATGAACTGAACATAATGGAACGATATGTTTCTTCGCTAATAACTACATGAGTCAACACCTTATGGGGAATGAAGCTATGTTTTACTGTTATTCAGATGTAATTAATTAACAAATGGTAGACATGCACTGCATATTATGTGCTTGTACAGGTCATTAGTTGTGAACACGGCGTATCACTAATTGCCAAAATTATTTTCAACCAACATTAATGTGGGTTTCTTAATGTTATTTTGTAAAATTCTTAATTTTCAAAATGTAATTTTTGTTTTATGTATGGCTTTTAATGCCGATTGTCACTTATATTATTTCTTGCAAAACGAAATACTTATTTAAATACATTTTACGTGTATGTCGTCATATTATTAGGAAAGAACTCTTTTTATAATCAAGGCACTGATTTGAAGTTAGCATTACGCGTATCTTTCGTATCTTTGCATATAAACATAGTTTTACATTTACTTGAGAATGTCATAAAATTACGTTTTGCAAACATTACTCTTTGTAATTTTACAAATAATTAACGTGTGCCACACACTGAGTCCATTAACTGTTCTTCAATCATATTTTTGTATAGTGATGACAAGTATCATGAGAATAAAACTTTCACATGTGGTTTTTTTTCTAGTTACCTGTCAGTTCATTTTATGTATGAACTGTGTACTGTCGTAGGAAACGAGACTCTGTTGTTATAATAAATAACCATGTGGATCACAACTTTTTATTTACTGACTACCGGTTTCAAACTATTGCAGATCGTATTGAGGTCTAGGTTGGAACAAAAAGGCAATAATACTAATAATTTTTAGGAGTGTGTAAGTCCTGGGTGAGTACATTAAAACTTTGTAAAACCGTTTCTCCTTATTAAATTAAAAATTCAGTATGTATATGGTGTCCGTTCTTTCGTACGTGTCTGAAAGAACAGAGATCATTTTGATCATGCAAACACTGTGAATCAAGACACAAAGGAATTAAAGACATGTCAGTGGGCGTTGATTTATATCAATTGGGAAAGTTGAAAATTTGCCCCGAACCATTATTTGAACCCAGGTCCCCTCCTTACATATTTTCAAAGGAACCTCCCTGGCGCCCAATGGGATGGGTGGGGACAAAGTGGACAGGGGCCACAACCTGAGGTCCAGCCACCAAGTCCCGTTCCTTTCCCCCAGGCGCCAAGGAAAGTCTAGTCTGGAATAGAGGTACAAGGATATCAATAATGTACTAATTATATTAATTTATTTCCCCCTTTTTGTTTTCATGTTGGTTTTCTATTATCATCAATATCACCGAGAATAGCAGGAAACCGATATAGCAAGACGAAGGGTACAGCAAGTCGCCAGACTCGTGGAGACTATCGACCCACAATTTTTCGAAGAAAAACATTCTGATGACCATACAATATCCGGTACTAATAATGGAAAAGTTGTGGGTCATCTCCTCATTGCAGTAACACCCCAACGCTAGGACGGGTTAAGAAAGACGTTACGAAGGATATTGGAGAAAACGTGTCTGTATTTGGGATTGCGGACAACTGCACAATGTTGTTCATTAAGGAAGTGCCGAAAATCAAGGACATTTTTATCGTCATCGGAAAACACGTAGTGAACTGCTTGTCCACAAAACTCTTCATGAAGTTCGCCTTCGTTCGTGGGAATTATACTGAGTCCGGAAACAGGAGCAGATGAGGAGGTATCTGATAAGACGTCTTACGGGTAATTAGCGTCAATTATCTATCTATATCAAGAACCAGAACATAAAGGGGTTTCTGCAAGGTGACTCCCATGAAGGCGTGACCAGCATATTTCTTTCCCATTAACCATGCAGACTGGACGTCAGTGGCCAAGATAGGGGCGCACACCGATCGCCAAACTGCTAGCCAGTAGACGTGGGGATGTTTCCGCTCAACCACATTCAGTGACCTGTGCTGCTGAAGAAATCAATAGATCATCTTCGTGGCTGTCAAGCGTGTTGGCAATATCGCAGTACAGACGCAGCTCAGTTAGAGAAAAAAAGGTGTAAGTAAAAGAATGACGGCGTAAAGTCCGAAATCTGTATAGGAGCTAAGAGAGAGGGTGGTGCAAGGGCCTACAGAAACAGGCTGGTAAGGCACATAGTACAACGACGCCACAGTACCATTTGAGAGCTGCAGTAAAGGGCTATTGCTCTGTCAGGGCCAAGATGCAGGCCTAAACCGCCTCTGCAACGCGGGAGGGTGAAGGTTTCGTGCTATATCTTGAACAGCAAGCCGTGGCAAACATGTGAACGCAATGCTAGAAGCATGCGGCGGATTAAGGACGAGGGAATAGGACGTTTCTGTGGCACTTGGGGATATGTGATGCCAAATGTAGATTTACATATTGTGTCCGTAGCAGAATATCTAGGAGCCTAGCTCGTAGTTGGGACAGTAGGTGTCAACAGTTGAGGGTAATCATGTGGCACAGATCACTTTCAAATCTCGTCCTAAGCGTCGGATAGTAGCAGCTACAGACAATGTAACAGCGCTGTAGCAGGAAGACCCGCGCCCATAGCGATGGTGCTCGATTTGCTAACGTTAAGGCAGGTACCAGAAGCTTTGCCAGCGACTCCATGACGTCAGCACTGCTACAAGTAACGATAACGAGATCGTCCGCATAAGCAGTGCAACTGAATACATGGGCACCAGAAGTCATCCCAGACAGGTGGGACATACGACGAACTTATCTGTGAGGACAGAGTGGCGAAATTTGGCACAAAACGAGAGATTAAGATGGGAGGAGTTAGATGGCCATTATGAAGTACCCAGGACGTATCTCCATGAAGTAGACGCATTGAGACGTCGACGGTAGTATTAGGGTATCCCATATTGCGGTGCACCCGTTCCAGACAGTCATGATCGACTAGATTGAAAGCCTGACTGAAGTCAAGAGCTGCTAAAGGTCCAGGCACAGGACGAGCGTGAGCAAGAGCGATTATGTCCCAATAACGACTGAGGGGAGTTCTGATATTATAGGCGCCTGACATTTGATCAGGGGAAAACACGTACCAGGCCGTCAGTTTAAGCCGTGTAGCCAACAGCTGGGTAAACACCTCCATGTCGCTGTTGGACAACGTTAAGGAGCGGTAGTCGCATACCCGTCACGTACCCCAAGGCTTGTGGATGGAAATGAGGAGACCGCCGAGGAAACCATCTGGGATCTGGACGAGAGGCGACGTAATGTCTCGACAAATTTTAGTACATACTGGCGCTATAGGGGACGAAATGTCCGATAAAACTCTAGTGGAAGGTCGTCAGAGCCAGGCGAATTGTCCAGAGAAAAAAAATGGTTCAAATGGCTCTGAGCACTATGGGACTGCTGTGGTCATTAGTCCCCTAGAACGTAGAACTACTTAAACCTAACTAACCTAAGGACATCACACACATCCATGCCCGAGGCAGGATACGAACCTGCGACCGTAGCAGTCGCACGGTTCCGGACTGCGCGCCTAGAACCGCGAGACCACCGCGGCCGGCTTGTCCAGAGAACCCACCTGCATAGCATCATGGACTTCACCCTCTGTGACTTTGGCAAGCAGAGCCATCATTGCACCTCCAGGTAACAAGTCAAAGGAGAGTTGAGAGACCGCTGTAATGTTGCCAAGGTGGTTCAAAATGGCTCTGAGCACTATGGGACTCAACTGCTGTGGTCATTAGTCCCCTAGAACTTAGAACTAATTAAACCTAACTAACCTAAGGACATCACACACATCCATGCCCGAGGCAGGATTCGAACCTGCGACCGCAGCAGTCTCATGGTTCCGGACTGCGCGCCTAGAACCGCGAGACCACCGCGGCCGGCGCGCCAAGGTGGTGCAACTGTGAGAGTACAGCATAACATAATGTGCATGTAGGGCAGAACCTATATAACACTGGGTATCTAAGCGCCCCCCGACATCATTCGTAAGAACATTAATCCAAGTCCTCCGACGGTGACGCCTTTCCGCTGTCACATGGTTAAGAGACGGTTGCTCCTGCGTGTGTGTGCACCCTGACCATAGCTCCTTCAAGGTGACGTCGAGAGAAAGGTGTGAGCTGTGACTTGGCACGATTCGCGAACACCTGACGCTCTGGTGAATACAACATCATAGTACATTCCTGGAGAATGGTGAAATAGAAATCCTAAACTAGTCCCCTCGACACTGTATCCTCCATTCCGAAGCCAGTCAAGGCCTTGTGGACAGTAGACTTTGCCCAGAGGACCCACCATGACAGTTCAGATTGATATGCCGCATGCAATCGACGACAAGCTGTCCACGTGGCCTCGATGAGCTGCAAGCAGTCAGTTGAAGTAAGTTGGATCAAGTTCAGTTTCCATGGCACCGGCCAGGCCACGACCTTTGGCGGTAGAGATTGATGGCACAGATCATGTGTCATGGTCAGAGAACGCAAAAGGCCAGACTTCATCAGCCTGCATCCAACCAACATTATCGCGAGAGCTGTAAACACAATCAAGAAGACGAGAAGAATGGCTAGTAAAATGCGTAAATCCTAGACGATCATCATAAATGTGCTCCCAAGAGTCCACAAGGTCTTCTGCTCTCCATGCACATTATGTTATTCTGTACTCTCACAGTTTCACCACCTTGGCAACATTACAGCAGTCTCTCAACTATCCTTTGGCTTGGTTCCTGGAGATGTAATAATGGCTCTGCTTGCCAAAGACACAGAGGGTGAAGTCCGATGAACAATGCACCCTGCCGACCCAGGAAGAGAGGCGTGACTGCCTCAGAGAAAAAAGTGGAACGTTCACTGTGGCGACCTGAACCAGACAGCGCATAGACGTTGATGATTCTGGTGCCATTCAAAGTGAGAGCCATACCTCTGGCATCTAGGAGATAGGCAACTAGTTGTATATAAGCAAGGATACCGTCACGTAGGATTGGTGCCCCACTACCAGTAGGGAAAGCGTGGCAGCTGTGTGTTGAAAAGCCATGGGGAGCACACAAGATTGCAACGTGCTCCTCCTGAAGGAGGGCAACGTCAACATCCACAGCATACAGCATTTCATGGAGTAAAGCCAGCTTTTGGCGTGCACAAATTGTTTTGAAAAAGACCGTGGCTGTGCGATAATCGCCATCGCCAGGAGGACTGGTGACGCAAGCATAAGGGAAGTACAGGGAGCTCACTGTTAGGCCCCATGGAAAGGCACATCACTGTGACAGGGAGCGAGCCGACCTCACCAAAATGTTCCAACGCTCCGTACACCTCCAGAACTTCCATCCTCAGCATCAACGTGGCCCGCTCAGGAGACAGACGTCTCACTGGCCCGGTTCAGTGGAGAGACACGCCCACAGATATCGTCAGCCACAGAAAGGGAGGCAACAGCATCAGCCAGAGGAAGGTCAGTGTCCATAGGCGGATGCTGTCAGGAGACGGAGGTGGCGAGAGACGTCGCGTCGTCCAGTTCCAGGGCGTCAGAGGGCAGTGCATCATCAGTAGGAGGGTCGTCATCCTGTGCACACACCCGATGGAAGCAGCAGTTGTAAGGGATATGACGTTGTCTCTTCCGTTTCCATGGCAACCGTTGCTCCCTAACATGTTCTTCCGTGTCGAATGGCGAGCGGCAGTCGTCCAACATGCGGCCACACGGCAGAAAAGCGGAGGTCAGTACAGCTCAGTGATCAACCACCATGGGGTCGGGAGAGACGGGTTGCACCTGCTGACGGCCATCCGCTGGTACTGCCTCCGGCGCCAGTATAGGAGAGGCAGGCAAAACGTCCATATTGTCGTTGATAGGAGTCGACGCCGGGTCCGACTGATTCATAGTGGGCCCAGCAGGCAGCCCCGCGGCAGACGCGTAAGATAGAGGTAACACAGTGGGCACCGCGGGGAGAGCGATGTCTCCGATCAGCGTCTGAACCAGTCTACGTTGGAGACATTCAGAACGGACTTGGCCTTCCTGGTCACAACCTGAACAAGTACACCAATGACCACCATACATGACGACAGCCCTGCAGCCGGTAATAACCAAGTAGGAAGACAACTGTTTCCTCATTTCAATGTTTATCTGATGGACGCCATTGAGCAAACGGTACGTTTCAAACGTCTTCCACGTTTAGCAACGTGACTGAAGACGTTGCCGTAAGGTTTAACGGCGACCATCACAACGTGCGGCATCTCAGAGGGAGTTCGAAAACCCTCAACGTTCTAAGCCCAAATCCAGCGTAATTAACCACAACAGTCCCTATTTGGCCGCAAAACATCGGAATTTGAGATCATTATCATGGCGCCATATAACTTCGGCGCACAACTTCATTCTCCAGCTTTATGTACACAGTAGTACTGACGATCGAAAAATGAATTCCGAGAACATCTTCTGGCAGGAGCAGCATTTCGTTTCGTACAAACCGCTCTACTTCATACGCCTTTGGTCGTTCAACATCCAAAGGAAAAGTTAATAAAATCGTGGCTTGGCGGTAAAAAAACGCCATGATGGTGGTTGAAGTCGGACTCTTAAGACAAGCAGCTACGCGGAAGTAAACAAACGCGCGCTCACTCGCAACCAGCAGAACAGGCGAGACGCAAACAAGGCGTGCTCGCCTCACCTCTGCCGTAGCCAGCCTGAGTATTAAACAGATACGCTAACCACTATGCCGTCTGGACACAGTGGTCACCATAACTGCACAGAATACTCCAACATGCCTCCCATCAGACCCAAATTCTCACCTTATACTACACACTACTGATGTAGGGCCCCTGCTAATTAGTTTCATTACTTGTGTCATCTCGCCCATATTCCTAAGAGTTCTAGCCTGATGTACATCTGGAATGAAGGGATCATTGGCCGTCAACTCCTTAATTATTTTAATTAATAATATTAATACTACATACTATATTATATATGTGGTCGTTCCCTGGGGTGGGGGCGGGGGGGGGGGGGTGTCCACTGGGGGCCGAACCGCACAATAACCCTGGATTCGGTGTGTCGCGGCGGAGGGGTGAAGTGGACTGCGGAAGCCTTCGTAGGGTTATGAACCACTGCAGCTGCGGCGGGGACGGAGCCTCTCCGTCGTTTGTAGGCCACCGGTTAACATACATTACAATGCAGTATATGGGACTTAACTTCTGAGGTCATCAGTCCCCTAGAACTTAGAACTACTTAAACCTAACTAACCGAAGGACATCACACAAATCCATGCCAGAGGCAAGATTCGAACCTGCGACCGTAGCGGTCGCGCGGTTCCAGACTGTAGCGCCTAGAACCGATCGGCCACCCAAGCCGGCTATGTGGCAGTACAAAGCGTAAGTATTATCGTTACATAAAACATTCTCTGAATAAAAGCACTTTCAATTGAAGCTCATTAATGTATAATTTGTTTCCTTTGGCCACTTTTTTGTCATCGTCCTTATGGGTAGGGTATTATAAACAATAATTTATTTTTTTCTTTGGCTTAAAACTGCTGCGCTCCTTTAATACGGCTTTCTGACGTGTTGGGGAGTCCGTTGCTAATTGCGGAGTTCCGATTTTCCTTATACAATACTCGACGTCATATACGGACTACCATGTACACGTAGCCACCCATTAAATGAAAAATCGACACTATACCCTAAGTTAAAAAAATTAAAAACGAAGTGGGAGTCTTTCAATAATGAATACTATTATCATAACACAGGAAACAAATTTATTTTCAGACCTGTGTCGCTGCATGGTATCGTTTGTCAAATACACTCCTGGAAATGGAAAAAAGAACACATTGACACCGGTGTGTCAGACCCACCATACTTGCTCCGGACACTACGAGAGGGCTGTACAAGCAATGATCACACGCACGGCACAGCAGACACACCAGGAACCGCGGTGTTGGCCGTCGAATGGCGCTAGCTGTGCAGCATTTGTGCACCGTCGCCGTCAGTGTCAGCCAGTTTGCCGTGGCATACGGAGCTCCATCGCAGTCTTTAACACTGGTAGCATGCCGCGACAGCGTGCACGTGAACCGTATGTGGAGTTGACGGACTTTGAGCGAGGGCGTATAGTGGGCATGCGGGAGGCCGGGTGGACGTACCGCCGAATTGCTCAACACGTGGGGCGTGAGTTCTCCACAGTACATCGATGTTGTCGCCAGTGGTCGGCGGAAGGTGCACGTGCCCGTCGACCTGGGACCGGACCGCAGCGACGCACGGATGCACACCAAGACCGTAGGATCCTACGCAATGCCGTAGGGGACCGCACCGCCACTTCCCAGCAAATTAGGGACACTGTTGCTCCTGGGGTATCGGGGAGGACCATTCGCAACCGTCTCCATGAAGCTGGGCTACGGTCCCGCACACCGTTAGGCCGTCTTCCGCTCACGCCCCAACATCGTGCAGCCCGCCTCCAGTGGTGTCGCGACAGGCGTGAATGGAGGGACGAATGGAGACGTGTCGTCTTCAGCGATGAGAGTCGCTTCTGCCTTGGTGCCAATGATGGTCGTATGCGTGTTTGGCGCCGTGCAGGTGAGCGCCACAATCGGGACTGCATACGACCGAGGCACACAGGGCCAACACCCGGCATCATTGTGTGGGGAGCGATCTCCTACACTGGCCGTACACCTCTGGTGATCGTCGAGGCGACACTGAATAGTGCACGGTACATCCAAACCGTCATCGAACCCATCGTTCTACCATTCCTAGACCGGCAAGGGAACTTGCTGTTCCAACAGGACAATGCACGTCCGCATGTATCCCGTGCCACCCAACGTGCTCTAGAAGGTGTAAGTCAACTACCCTGGCCAGCAAGATCTCCGGATCTGTCCCCCATTGAGCATGTTTGGGACTGGATGAAGCGTCGTCTCACGCGGTCTGCACGTCCAGCACGAACGCTGGTCCAACTGAGGCGCCAGGTGGAAATGGCATGGCAAGCCGTTCCACAGGACTACATCCAGCATCTCTACGATCGTCTCCATGGGAGAATAGCAGCCTGCATTGCTGCGAAATGTGGATATACACTGTACTAGTGCCGACATTGTGCATGCTCTGTTGCCTGTGTCTATGTGCCTGTGGTTCTGTCAGTGTGATCATGTGATGTATCTGACCCCAGGAATGTGTCAATAAAGTTTCCCCTTCCTGGGACAATGAATTCACGACGGTGTTCTTATTTCAATTTCCAGGTGTGTATATTTTAGGATTATTTGATAAGGTTATCTCCTTACTTCAGACCTTTACAACCTTGCTGAGTACGTCAAACAGAAAGCACGTGCAACGCACTGTTAAGTAACAAACACTAACCTAGAGCTACTTTGTGAGTAATCTAAATAATGAACTTTTAATTCATAATGTAAGACCATGATTTCACGCTGTCTAATCGATAGCAATATTTCAGTATTCAAAGTCTTTAAATATATCTGGGAGGTTGATTACGGAAATACATTACCCCGCGTCAAGCATAGTATGGTAATGTTTCAGATGGAACTCTTTTCACATTAAACAACTTAAAAAATTGCCCTAAGAGTCGTTTTAGGAAGTTTCAGTTGTTCGACTGATCTAGTACCACTTTGTATCCATAGGTTTATATAACATCCACAGGTCCTAGTGCAATCAACATATTTTCATTCCAATATGACGACTTGCTTAACAAATTATAACAGACACGTTTTGCGTTAGTGTGAAAGTAATCATCATTTCTTTTAAAGCTGGAAGCATAGGAGAGGCAACGAAAAAATAAATTTCCTTGCAATTTATCTGTGATATTAACGGTTCTTGCAAAATACTTTCATAATAGATAGTGGTTATAGACTCCAGGATCTAAATGTGAAAGCTGAGATACGGAAAATTCATTCCCTTAGAGGTTATAGTTACATCATTACTTCGTTGTCTGGAGCAATAACCTAATGGAAGGTGGAAATGAGAATTTACAATGAAATCCACAGAAACTGTTCACAGACTTTAAGCGTGACGGAGCAACAATCGAGGTACTGCTTCGAGTAGCTAGATTGCCTAAGGCGGCTTGGCGTACAAGAGTAAAGCTGATCTCTTCAGACGTCACGTCGTGACAAAACGCCATTACTCGCCTCCTCTGACGTCGCTCGCTTCGACGTCATCCGTACGTCAGATTGCCTGATGGGAGGACAACGTTACACATCAAGGATTGTTAATCGCCGCCGCGTAACCGAGAACTTGCCTCGTCACGTCGGACGTTCTTGCGTGTTTTGAAGCACTTTTTTATGTTATTCTTCTACAATGACGATTGTACTACCGTCAAATAAAGCTCACACCAGGAGCTCCGACTAAGTTTAAGAAGATTTGATGGAATTATTTGATTGATGGATGATTGCTTTAATATCATTAAGTAGTTTGTCAAACACACCGCAATTCGGACCACCGCCGTGTCATCATCAGCCAATAGCGTCATTTGGATGCGGTATGGTGCGAGTTGCGGTCGGCACACCGCTCTCCCTACCGTTGTCGGCTTTGAAGAGATGAGAGGCGCAATTTTCATTCACGTAGCTACGCAGTTGGCATCACGAGATTGAGTGGCTCCCGGTCTACTCCTCCCATCGAGGAAATCCCTGGAAGTACAACGAATTAAACGCGGATCTTCCGACAGACAGTCAGCCATGGTGACCTCGCGGCAATAGAGACGTACCTTAAGAATATTACGCAATCAGGGCAAACTTGTGCAGAAAATAGAGTGTAGAGGAGCTATTCATTGTTAAGTCAAAGTGTTGCTGTCAATAAGCTGCTCTGTATGGAGTAAATGATGTAATGAGTAGGGTAAATCCGAGAGAGTTGGTCCACTGGGTGACACAGACCAGTGGCGTATTTCAAAAATGCGTCGCTAGAGAGCAGCCCCCAACATTTGTGACGATTCTCTTTTGTTAAGGAATGTGGTGCAAATGTGACGGTGCTACACTCGTACTGGTTTTGAAAAAAGGTCACCGTCTCTATTCCGGTAAACCGAAAAGTTTTATCTCGTAATTACCTAATTTGGATATTAAGATTTAGTTTGCACAATATTGATGCAGTTTTTAACTGCGAATTGATAAATATGTAGGAGTGAAACTAACCTAAAATGGTCACCGACTTAGCTACCCTCTACGAACACTACGAACATGCTGCCAGAAGTCAAAAATGTTAAACAACACATAAATTTTATGCTGAGGAAAAAAATTATACAATTGTCCCGGACTTACCTTATAGGTGACGTAAAATTGTGTACATGACAGGGACCCGAAGCCGTATAACTGACGTTTGTGGACACGCATCGCTAAGTGCGCCATTCACGTCTGCTGCACATAGCGCTTCAACATCTCAAGCTGTCACAGTCTTGTCCTCAGACTTTAAAAACTCTGTAGTAGCTCTTCTGCGGTGCTGTGAGATTAGCGTCCGTGAGAGATAGGATATAGCGAGGGATTTGGTTCCTTCACAACCAACTGACGGCCGGTTGTCCCTGAGGATGAAATTGTCTGCTGTGTGAGAACTAAACGCCGTAATGATTACTCGGACAAGCTGAATCTGTATACCGTAACCGGACTGTTACCTATTAGGGGCGTATAATAAGTAATGCAACACTTTTCTTTTCTCGACCAATTTCCATTGAAAAGATGCGAAATTTGTAGTGGGGCATTGTGAAATAAATCACATAGTTCAAGTTCCAATAGGTGGGGCTGCTATATGTAGCCTTCAAAATAGCGTCTTTGACGGAGATGCGTTCCAAACAGAGAGCTGCCATTGAATTTCTTTTGGAGAAAAACGATAACATCGCAAATATTCATAGGCGCTAGAAGAATGGCTACGGACACCTGGCAGTGAACAAAAGCACGAGGAGTTGTTGGGCGAGGCGTCTGTCATCATTACAACAAGATCGTGGATACCTGTTCGATCTCCCGTGTGCCAGCCAGTCGCACACAGCTGTGACTCCGGTAGAGTTGGAACGTTAGGACACTCTCATTCGAGGTGATCAGTGGGTCATAATCGAACACCTCGCTGCACAACTGGACGTTTCTCTTGGTAGTGCTGTCACCCTCGTTCACCAGCTGGGGTACTCAAAGGTGTGTGCCAGCTGGGTTCCTTACCACCTAATAGAAGACCATAAGGCGTAAAGAAGGACCATCTGTGCGAATTTGCTTGCGCACTACGTGGCTGATCGTCGAACATTGTCACAGCCTATGAAACATAGGTTCATCACTTCGAACCTGAACCAAAACGGCAATCAATAAAGTGGCTCCATACCACCTCTCCTCCGAAGAAAAAGTTCAAAAGCGCATCCTCAGTGGGTAAAGTCCTGGCGACGGTCTTTTGGGACTCTGAAGGGGTTGTTCGTTCATCTCGGAAGTGTTCTATACTACAATCAGAAAACTGAAGAAACGGCTTCAACCTCTTCGTAGCCGCAAAAATGGAAGAGAATTCTCCTTCTCCATGACAACATAAGAGCTCACAAAGGTCTGCACATCCAAGACGAGCTCTCGAAATTTAATTGGACTGTTCTTCCACATCCACGCTGCAGACCGGATCTCACATCTTGCGACTTCTATCTGTTTGGCCCAATGAAGGATACATTCCGCGGGAAGTAGAATAGTACCGCGAGGATATACAGGCCCTCCTAGTAAGGTGATGTGAGGCCGTCGCATTGAACGGAGGTTGTGTTGAAAAATAGGGTTTTGTAGCCAAAAAAAGTGGGGAATAATATGATGTATTGGAAGCCTGAATAAAACCAACTTGCTTTCAGGGAAAAAATGTGTTGCATTACTCATTGAACGCATCTCGTGGCTTGCATCTCGCACAGAGGTGAACATTTCTCCTTAATTAACAAGTCTGATGGTGTGGACAGGCGAAAATTCCTGCTGTAAGATTTCTGCTTGTGGTCTTGGTCCCACAGCACCGCGAGTGATCACTGTTTTCATCGATGTAGGAAGAATCCTGTGACGATTAAGGCATCGAATAGGGTCATGAAGTGAGTCCTGCGACTCAATTAGAAGCTCACTGCCAGCAAAGGACAAGAATCCGCATCGACTCTCTGTCCAGCAGTGAATTTTAACTGCTCCACTCGAGATCTCGGTTACACAACTGGCTAAATCAAATAACCGCTTCGAGGGTAAATTTCTATGGAGTACAAAATTCCTGCAAAATTGAAGCACGTACAATAATCATAGCCAATATTTCTCAAGTCAACATCCCCTTTTCTCAACACATACTAATCGTACAGGGATGAATGAGGTATCATTACAGAGGTATTTTACAGTCTTCTGAAACTGCACACCTGTTTTACGCTAAAACATGCTATTTCTGCGTTCTGTAGAAAATCTTAACATAAAAGAGACTTTTAACTATCATAGGCAAAAGGGCGTCATGAATGCTCAGCTTCATACCTATGTTTTACGAAGCTAACTTAATCACGAATAAGAGACTGTCTTTTCATATTATCTTATTACAAAAAAGTTTTATTTATTTTAAACTACTTACTAACTGGATAATTTGTATAAACATTGTCATAAATAATAACCGTGACCACTGCGTACAAGTTGACTTATCTAAACGCATACACTTTCCGGAACGATAAACATATTTGTCATTGTCGCCTTCAGTTGTGGTTTACCTATTGCTACTACGACCTGCAGTGCTTTTGTTCAAAATTATGTGCATGTAAATGTATACAAGGACACGACATAAGTTCGTGATTATTATTTCATGTCGTTCGGTAAATTTTCATTAAAGATGTTTTCTCTTCGTTCCCGCAACTACTCTCATCCCAACGACTACACATATTCCAAATACTGTCAGTATTTACAACTATAAAACTGCGAAAGTTTCGCACGAGAGCACTGTTGTTAGGACAGCTATTGTTGTTTGTCTTATCCAAGTTTCAAAGTTGCCGCCAGCTCGTCCTCCTGACGAAAGCTGGATGAGATATGTCAGACGCTCGACTCGGCGTAGTGGTTCAGAAGAGACGTACATGTTAAGGGTCGGCCAGCGTTCCTGTCAAGAGATGAAATGAATTTTAAAGCTAAAGAATGTAATCGTATTTAGTTAAACAGTTCGTTTGCGAATTCGGATTTTTGGAGATGAGGCAACTTCCAAACGCTGAGCAGCATAAATATATAGTTAGTTTGTTTAACTTTTAATTTTACGTCTAATATGAAAAACACATCATAAACTCTGTAGCACTGGAGACCATATCGGCTCTCGGCACTCCGATAAACTGCTGATTCATTCTCTGTATCAGACATCACTCTAGTGGTACGAGGCCAGCAGAACGGTCGTTAATGCCTGCCCATGAAATCGGTGCTGTTGCTTTTGTTTCCTGCAACTCCCAAGTTGTGTTACGAGACAGAGGGTTCCCGTTGCAGTGCTGCGGCCAACGGAAAGTCCTTGATGGTGCCGGTTTTCGACATTTCGTCCTCCGTGACACACTGGCAAGCTGAGTTCTCTGCCACATAGAGGTCAACTCGTGGAATTATCATTTCTGTAAAATACTACTGTTCGTTTCATTGATGTGCATATAAACCGATTGATTCAAAATAGAATCCAATTTGTTAACTCACTGTATTGAAACCTAGAAATCGTAATCCTCCTTTAATCCATACATATCATAAAATTGGATGTATGTATGTTCCACTTCACCTCCTAAACCACTGGATCGATTTCAGCCAAACTAGGTACACATATCGCTTACTCACTTACTGTCTGGAAGAACAACTGTGGGGGTAAGAACCACCTACTTTTCAAAGCTGTGGGCGTGGGTGTGAAAAAGAAGTGTAACTCACGACGTCCATATAGGCAGACTATATTCATCCGGTATTTGAGAATGAGAACGCTTAGTGACTTGCAGTCAACTTTAAACATAATTTTAAACCTTTACGAGGTATTTTCTCGATGACACCCTCACAAAATGATGACTTTTAAAAACGGTTTTCGCTTACTACACATACGCTTTTCACACTGTAGAACTGTCGCATCAGGCACGGCCTTTTAGTTTATTACTTCATTACTCCTATATCTGCAAAACATTTTGCATGCGGTGTTCATATATAATACTGACTCTATTTGCAAATATATATCGTGGTAGAACACCTAGTTCAGTAGATATGACGTCATAAACACTGAGATCTGTGACAAATTGTCGCATCATCCACGACGTTTGCATTTATTCCTCTTTGCTACTAACTTTATTCGCATCGCAGACAGTATTCACATACTCTGCTGATGTACCTGCAAAATTTTATCATTGTACGACATAAACATTAGGTTGCGTGAAAATGGAACTGCGGGATGAAATTCACTAGAGATAGAGGACAAAAAAATACTTGTATAAATACCGGGTGATCAAAAAGTGAGTATAAATTTGAAAAGAGAATAAATCACGGAATAATGTAGATAGAGAGGTACAAATTGACACACATGCTTGGAATGACATGGGATTTTATTAGAACCAAAAAAATACAAAAGTTCAAAAAATGTCCGGCAGATGGCGCTTCATCGGATCAGAATAGCAATAATCAGCGTAACAATGTAAGACAAAGCAAAAATTATGTTCTTTACAGGAATTGCTCAGTATGTCCACCATCATTCCTCAACAATAGCTGTAGTCGATGAATAATGTTGTGAACAGCACTGTAAATCATGTCCGGAGTTATGGTGAGGCATTGGCGTCGGATGTTGTCTTTCAGCATCCCTAGAGATGTCACTCGATCACGATACACTTGCGACTTCAGGCAACCCCAAAGCCAATAATCGCACGGACTGAGGTCTGGGGACCTGGGAGGCCAAGTATGACGAAAGTGGCGGCTGAGCACACGATCATCACCAAACGACGCGCGAAAGAGATCTTTCACGCGTCTAACAATATGGGGTGGTTTTTTTGGTTCTAATAAAACACCATGTCATTCCAAGCATGTGTGTCAATTTTTACCTCTCTATATACATTATTTCGTGGTTTATTAAGTTTTCAAATTTATACTACCACCAAAAAATAATTATTGCAGAGTAATGAAATT
This sequence comes from Schistocerca gregaria, assembly GCF_023897955.1. Taxonomy (NCBI): domain Eukaryota; kingdom Metazoa; phylum Arthropoda; class Insecta; order Orthoptera; family Acrididae; genus Schistocerca; species Schistocerca gregaria. Next base: position 437,595,477 of record NC_064931.1, on the reverse strand, counting down.
TCGAAAATGCATATGTCTAGGTAACATATTTAAGTGATTGCTATTACAAGATTGCAGATAAATGTAAGCACGAGATAAGCCATTCCAAATGTGAAATGCTGGTACATTAATAACCGGTGTAGCACCAGAATGTTGAATGTGTTGCACAGATGACGGATGTGTTTGTGGAATGGAGCTCCCCGCTTTTTATAACTCATCGGTCAATACTGAAACGATTAATACTGTTTGTGGATGACGCGATAAGCTCTCGATTGGAGACAGATCTGGCGATCGAACAGGCCAAGGCAAAATGTCGTCATTCTGTAGTGCATGTTGGGTTAAAACAGTGGTATGCGGGCGAGCGTTATCTGGTTAGAAAACATCCCTGGAATGCTCTTCACGAATGGCAACAGAACAGGTCGAATCACCAGATTAACGTACAGATTTGCATTCATGGTGCGTAGGATAGCCATAAGAATGAGCCTTCTGATACACGAAATTGCACACCAGACCAAAACTCCAGGTATAGGTCCAGTGTGTGTAGCACAGAGACTGGGTGATGGCAGGCCCTCGACTGCCCTCCTCCTAACCAACATACGGTCATCACTGGCACCGAGGCAGAACCAGCCGTCATCAGAAAACACAACAGACCTCCACTCTGGCCTCCAATGAGCTCCCGCTTGACACAACTGAAGTCGCAAATGGCGGTGGTTTTGGGGTCAGTGAATTGCACGCTACAGGGCGTCTTGCTTGGAGCTGTTCTTAAAATAACCGATTTGTAACGTTTCGTTGTGTGACTTTGGTGCCAACTGTTGTTCTAATTGCTGCTACAGATGCAGTATGACGAGCTACAGACCCACGCCGAACATGATGGGCTTCTCTCTCGGAATTGCCACTGTACGGAAGCAGGTCTCCTAGCGACCAAACATTCTCGTACGTATCGCCGCCAGCATTTACTTACAGTGGCTAAATTTCTGCCAATTCTATCTTCAATGTCGCAGAATGTACATCCTGCTGCCCGTATTCCTATTACACGAACTTTTCAGCCTCAGTGAAGTGTTGATAATGGCGTCTCTGTCGCCTTAAAGGTATTCTTAAGTAACATCATCAGACCACGTCCAACCTTAAAGTTAACAAACGCTCACGACAGTTACAGCGTGTATTTAAAGCAAATATTATTTTCATCCGCTTACACGACTTGAAATTTGAACAGACATCATCTTTCAGATGTAGAAACACGCTTCCCAACTTTCGATTATGTCGCACATCTTTTTCTTGGTGCTGCGATTTTTTCCCGTCAATGTATATGGGATATGTGCGTACGTGGGCAAAGCCATGGGCGTAAAGCTTCTCCTAATCTCATGAACCGACTCCAGCAAAACTTTGTGCACATATTACTGTCTTGAAAGAAATAATGTGGGCGTAAGCCCCATCAATCTGCTATTGCGGTTGGTGTGATATAGTGGAAAAAGAAGGGGAGGTGGAGAGGGACAGACATAGAGGGGGGTGGGGGAAGTAGGAAATGGATACAGACCTGTGGAGGAGGAAATGGAGAGAGAGAGTGGGAGGAGGAAATAGGGGGAAAGGGAACACTAGGAGATGGACAGAGAGGGAAAGGAAGACACTATGGAGAGAAAGGGGGAGGAGAAGACTGACAAGAGAGGGGGACGAGGAAATGGACAGAGGAATGGAAGATGAGGAGATGGACAGAGTGAGGGGAGAACAGATGATGTATAGAGAAAGGAAGGATGGAGTGATGGATGGTAAGAGGGGAGGATAAGCTGGACAGACAGAGAGAAGAGGAAACGGATAGAAAAGGGGGTAGGAGTAGATTGACAGAAAGACAGGGAGAATAAGATGGAGCAACAGAGGGGAGAATAGGAGATGGTATTAGAAGGGATGAGGAGGAGATAGAGGGGTAAGAAAGAGATGGACGAGAGAGAGGGGGAGGAGTAGATGGACAGAGATAGAGAGGCAGGAGGAGATAGACAGCGGGAGGGGGAGGAGATGGACAGATAGAGGAAGGAGAAGGAGATGGACAGAACGAGGGGGAGAAGAAGATACACAGAGAGAGGGGAAGGTGATGATGCAAGGTAGCAGTACTGATAATTATAAGTTCCTTCCAGTATTCTTGTATAGTAAAAAACATGTCTATTCCTTTCAAACATCCTTAATATTTTTCCTGCTCTCCGACTGCGTAACTGTAACCATTTCTACGCTGAATCGCCAAAGAAACCGGCATAGGCATGCGTATTCAAATACAGACATATGAAAACAGGCAGAATACGGTGCCACGGTCAGCAACTCCTATATAAGAGAACAAGTGTCCGGCCCAGTTAGATCCGTTACTGGTGCTACAATGACAGGTTATCAAGATGTAAGTCTGAACGTGGTATTATAGTCGGCGCAGGAACGATGGGACACAGCATCTCCGACGTAGCGATAAAATGGGGATTTTCCCCTACGACCATTTCACGAAAGTACCGTGAATATCTGGAATCCGGTAAACAATCAAGTCTCCGACTTCGCTGTGGCCGGCAAAAGATCCTGCAAGAACGGCACCAACGACGACTGAAGAGAATCGTTCAGCGTGACAGAAGTGCAGCCCTTCCGCAGATTTCAGCAGATGCCAACCATTCAACGAAACATCATCGATATGGGCTTTCGGAGTTGAAGACCCACTCGTGAACCCTTGATGACTGCACGACACAAAGTTTTACGCCTCGCCCGGGCCCGTCAGCACCGACATTGGACTGTTGATGACTGGAAACATGTTGCCTTCTCGGACAAGTCTCGATTCAAATTGTATCGAGCGGATGCACGTGTACGGTTATGGAGACAACCTCATGAATCCCTGGACCCTTCTAGTCAGCAGGGGACTGTTCAAGTTGGTGGAGTCTCTGTAATGGTGTGGGGCATGTGCAGTTGGAGTAGTAAGGGACCTCTGATACGTCTACATACGACTCTGACAGGTGACACGTACGTAAGCGTCCTGTCTGATCACCTGCATCTGTTTATGTCCATTGTGCACTCCGACCAACTTGGGAAATTCCAGCAGGACAATGCAACACCCCATACGTCCAGAATTGCTACATGGTGGCTCCAACAACACTCTTATTAGTTTAATCACTTCCGCTGGCTACCAGGCTCCCCAGACATGAACATTATTCAGGGTATCTGGGATGCCTTGCAACGTGCTGTTCAGAAGAGATCTGCACACCCTCGTACTCTCACGGATTTATGGACATCCGTGCAGGATTCATGGTGTCAGTTCCTTTCAGCACTACTTCGGACATAAAATGAGTCCATGCCACGTTGTGTTGCGGCTCTTCTGAGTGGTCGCGAGTGTCTTACACGATATTAGGCAGTGTACCTGTTTCTTTGGCGCTTCACTGTAGATCTGCATTTCGTATTCGAACTCCGCTTCTTTCTAACTTTCCGAAACATCAGACAGGTATTTGAATATATCTCGCGGAACACAGTTTCTGACTTCCAAGTGCCCACTGGTTACTTCGGCTATTCTCAAATTCCCTCAAACGAAACAGGTGAGTACTAGATTCCTTTTCTTCTTGTCTTGTCTTGTCGACGACAATACTTTGATATACAGCACTACTATGTGCGCTCAGTTAACAACAAGTTCTTCGAGTATGTTGGAAATCGAACAATTACGAAAATAAATACAATCTGCGATGTCTCCACTGCACGTCACTATAACAGAATACCGAACCTGAGTTTCTATCGCAGCTATACCAGGATATTCTTAAGACAACTAAATGCGATCGCACCGCGTTCGCGTTCTTTTTGAGTACTAGTGCTGTCCTTCCAGAACTCTCTTGGCCTTACAGTAACTCAGGAATACCAGATTCCAATCGCAAGAAATTTCCACTACAGTTTACGGAAGATACCTAGAGCCGACAAATGTGTAGACTGCAACAGAGTGCATGGAACTAACTCTTGACGACTCATTCATCGTAGCCAGTGATCCGTGTTCACGAGCTTACTGTTTGAAGGCTTATACTATAATTCATTTCTCAATCATTTTCTGGAAGCACCTGTACTTGGAGTCATTGAGGACGAGCTGAGATAAAGCCATTCTGGAAAGAAACGAAAATAAATTAAGAAAACATGTGCTACAAGCATCGGCAAAAACCGAAGTATCCATTTACCGGAAACCCTCAGATGTGCCTGCAGCAGTACCAAAATAATGCACATATCACTAAGTTGATATGTGCTACATATGATAGATTGTGCACCTATAAAAGGTGACATTCTTTTAAAAAGCGCCTCGGGAAATTAGGTCTCGTTGACACCATGCTGAAGACATCTATCTTGCAATTAGCGTATAGAAAAGAATCATTTTTTGTTTCTTGCTACTTATAAACTGCATAGCGAGTCAAAGGATCAAAACATTCCAAATGAACGTGGACTCTTGATAGTAAGGAGGAAAACGTTCTGCTGGAGAATCATTGTGATGGTAAAACATTTTGTTTTTTTTTCACATTAATGATCTTACTAGCCAAAGGCTCTCAGTTACAGGGGTCATGCCTCGGGGTTCAATGCTGGGACCATCATTGTTTGCCTTCCAATATGACAGATGATTCTAAAATATTTCTGTTTGCTAATTACATTAATATGGTAGTGAAGGATACTGAATGCAATGTATGCATTGTATCAAATAGTGCAGTTCCAGACGTATGTTGATGGTTTGTAAAAAATAAATTTATACTAAACCACAGTAATACTCAGGGTTTACAGTTTATGGCACACAATTCATTTAAAGCTGGTATTTCTATTACGCAAATGGACATACGATTACTGAGTCTTAACTTGCCAAATTCACGTGTGTTCGGATAGATAGTAAGCTGTCATGGAAAGGTCATCTTCAGGATCTTGTCCAAAAACTGAATGCTGCTCTATTTACCTATATAACAGTATATTCAATAAGTGACAGTCCAACATGGAAATTAATCTGGTTTCCTTATTTTCATTCGCTTATAACATATGGCATTATATTCTGGGGTAATTCTTCACATTCACAAAAAGGGATTTTTTGGGTCGCAAACGGAAGATTCGAGCAATGTGTGGTGTAAGTTCGTGACTCGACCAATGTTCAGGAGTGAGGGGGTTCTCATATTGGCCTCTCAATATTTATTTAATTTAATGGCATTTGTTGTTAACGATACGGGCATTTTCCGAAGAATTAGTCGCTTTCACTCAGTTACTACGATGCAGGATTCCAATCTGTATTGAATCGCACTTCCTTCACTCTTGTGCAGAAGAGCGTGCAGTATTCTGTTGCATCCACTATCAGTAAGTTACCAGATACAGTAATCCACGCAGTTTCAAATCTAAACTGAAGAATTTCCTCATGGCTCACTTCTTCTGTTGGTGAGTACCTGGGAATAAATAAGCACATTCTTCCGTTACATTAGTGATTATCCTAGTATATAATTAGCATATTTTGTTTTACGTGTGCATTATTAGCTCTTCTAATGTCAGCTTCATGTACTAACCCATTCCATGACCAAGGAGAATTGCTTCTCAATTTAGTTGTACAAGAATAAACATGTAAAACAATAAAATAAACAAATAAAACTACCTCACGATAGAGAACTAAAGACCTTTATTCCTCACAGATTGACTTGTTCTGTGTAGTATCAATGGACAAATAACATATAGTCAGATGAAAAAAATATTTAAAAATCTGTAATTCCGACAGAGATTTCCCAGTATTCATCATATACAAAGCAATGGCTACATCCATAAGAAACTTCATCCGTTATTAGTTTCTTCTTGAACGCATTCTCAATATGCATCCTGCAACAAACTTCAGGAGTTGAATTTGTAGCAGATTAGTACGTTTGAACTTACTAATTTCGTGTTGACTGACGATATTCAAGTTTTAAAAATTGTAATTATATGATTTTCTCCTCATATTTCAAAATATCTAAGCCGATACTTACCATTATTGACATCTGACGCCATTACGCATATTTTGTGGTTGAAATGTTACACTTATGACGGTAATTTCAGCACCCCGGCCCAGAAGGAGATATTTTTCCTGATGTGATTTTGAGGTGTTTCCTACATACACATGTGGTGATTTTATTACAATTCTGTGGCTCCTGAGGGTTTCTAAGTTATTTTTTAACTGTAGGCAATGATAACTTCTTCCCTCTAGTAACGTCGCATATATCCTAGGTATTTACTGTTAGTCCCGATTTCATTAGTTTTTCTAAGCTGCCAGCAGTGGCAGTAGAAATGAACATTTTTACAATGTAACTCTACATTTTGATTAATTCAGTATCCAATTAGCACATTACGTTTGGTAGATATGCGAATAAACTATAATAATTGTATACTCATCATACGCTGACTTCAGTCCGTGTATTAGTTTCTCTTTTTTTCCTTTTTTTATGTGATGACAATGATAACAGAAAATAATCACCTAAAAATGAATTCAATGTTTCACGGAGTGTGTAAGTATTCAGTGAAACTTCGTACGCAAGCACACCAGTGCTAGTATGTACATGATTAGGGTTGCAGTTCTCTATAACACATAAAACGGCCAGAATACATTACCGTAATTCAGTTTAGTGCTATTACCAGCCATGGTATGGCATATAACTGTCGTGAACAGCGTCAGATGCTGAGTGATCAGTGTGAAGGAAGCAGATGCCGCGTACTTGTGTGAGGCACCGTTACCAGCATCTGACGGTGTTCCAAAGGGGCGTCATTGATGGACTACAATTAGCCGACTGTTCGAATCGTGCAATATCTAGATTTGTGGGACATTCGGATGTGACACTGGCCCAATGTTGGACTGCATGGGGACTTGAGGGCAGGCATACTAATCGTCAAGACTCTGGTCGACCACGTCTGATCACCACAAAGCAGAATTGCCGATTTGTACACCATCTGCCATCCGAAAACAAATAATGGGCTTTCTGCAACATTCCGTGTAATCATGCAACATTGGTCGTAGATTAGCCGCAGCTGAAATAGGGAAGTCCCACGCGTAGGCTGCCGTTAACACCACAACAAGAAGTGCTCTAGGCCAAGCGGGAGTGCAACGTCATATTTTACATTTCGTCTTGTTTACTCGTTTTAGTATTCTCTGATTGTAAATCTTTTTTCATTTCGAATAAGTCTTTTGTTAAGCGTATGTAACTTCGTACCAGGGTACGACTTAAAGTAATGCGTACCATGAATTGTCAAAAAAATTGTATCATAAGATTTCATGCGTTGAGACTGCAGTATGAGCACTTATCGAGAGCCAAAAAATTAAAAAAACTCATAGTGATAACTCGGCTCATACTGCCAAGTTCTTAGTAAATTTGTCTCGATTTTGCAATCATTGCAGTAACGTCAGATACCCTGCCGACCTGTGAAATTTTTGTCTGGCAAATCATATCTCTCAAACGATTTATCATTAGTGGTTTGGACTTATTACCGAGTGATTATCAGATGGTCTGCTCCCCTCTGTTTCTTTCGTTTTAAACACATCATCTGATGATCAATTGGTAAAAATTCGACATAGCTAAGGTTATCATTTGAATGCCTGAGGCTGAAATAATAATTTAAAAAATCAAAAATAAATTGTTCTTATCACAGGCATCCATTTTGCACTCATTAAATTTGAATTTACTTTTAGGACGATATTGGCAATGAAGAATTTTCAGTTATTTTCGTTGCTCTCTAGACAGTCTGGTACGCCAATTTGTCTCTCAAACATGGTTTTGTATGCAACAACAAAACTGGACTCCAGAACTTCATGTTATTCAATGACTAGTTTCCTCTTTATTATGTTTAAAGCAGTAAACTGACTACTTTTATACCTGAATCAATGAAAAATCATTAAAATGGAAAATATAGTCTACGAGTTTGTGGATAGAACAGAACTTGAGAGATGTACAGTTTTCAGCTAGATGTATAGTTTTCAGCTAGATGAGCGTCGAGAATGACTTAGTTAATCCCTTTGAGGCTGTCATGTCCGTCAGTAATAGAAGAGGTTTCAGAATCGTACTAATAATGCTCCACCGTCTGGATTAAGGCACTTATTGACTTCGAGAAAGTTGTGAAGTCCAATCGACTTCACTGATTTATTTAATCACTCTTCTGAAATGTATCTACACCTCCAGTGAGCATCTGGACGGTAACCAAAAGAGATGTCCATACTGTAACCTCCAGACATTGTAAGTCTCCGAATTTGATGGTACTCTAGTACTTTTTTCGTGTCTATTGCTTCCTAAAAAATTGCGTGGGTAGAAGGATTTGAGTGGTGGAGGTTAACCCAATTATTTCGCGATATACGAAAGCGTAATATAATAATGTAGAGCGCTGTTGCTGAATCGGTAAAGACAAGGTTCCACTCACCAGGCGTGAACGATTGAATACTATACACCTGCGAAGCTCCAATACAATGCGGTGTCGCATTGTCCTGCTGGAATTTCCCTAGTCCGTCGGAATGCACAATCGACCTGAATGGATGCAGGTGATCAGACAACATGCTTACGTACGTGTCAGTTGTCAGAGTCGTATCAGGGGTCGCATATCACTCCAGCTGCACATGCCCCACACCATTACAGAGCCTCAACTAGCTTGAAGAGTCCCTTGCTGACATGCAGTGTCCATGGATTCATGATGTTGTCTCCATATCCGTACACGTCCATCCGCTCGATACAATGCGACACCCCTTACGTCCAGAACTGCTACAGAGTGGTTCCAGTAACACTCGTTTGATTTTCAACACTTCCGCTGGCCACCCAACTCCCCAGACATGAACATTATTGAGAATATCTGGGATGACTTGCGACGTGCTGTTCAGAAGAGATCTCCGGTCCCTCGTATTCTTACCGATTTATGGATAGCCCTGCAAGATTCATGGTGTCAGTTCCCTCCAGCACTACTTCAGACGCTAGTCTAGTGCATGCCACGTCGTGTTGCGGCGATTCTGAGTGCTCGCGGGGTCTTACGCCGTATTGGGCAGGTGTATCTGTTTCTTTGGCTCTTCAGTGTATATGTGTATTTGAATATGCATGCCTGTACCAGTTTCTTTGGTGCTTCTGTGTATAACTACTTTCTTCTTCATTTTCTAATCACGATGTCCCGAAGCTTGTATGGCAAAAATATAATGCCATTCATCAACCTTCTTCTCCATCAAATTAGTGTATCGTGGACCGCGGGCAATTTTTGCTTTACCAGTTTTTGTTTTTTCCTCTCGTAAGTTTCTTCATACTTTCTATGAGTCTTTTTCTCCATTTTTATCTTACCAGCCGTGCGGGGTAACAGTGCGGTCCAGGGCGCCTTGTCACGGTTCGCGCGGCTGCCCCCGTCGGAGGTTCGAGTTGTCCCTCGGGCATGCGTGTGTGTGTGTGTGTGTGTGTGTGTGTGTGTGTGTGTGTGTGTGTGTGTGTGTGTGTGTGTGTGTTTGTCCTTTGCATATGTAAGTTTAAGTTAGATTACATAGTGTGTAAGCTCAGGCGTTCAGCCTGACCGGGTTGCCTCCAGACACGTCTCCTACGATTGTCTGGTTAATGGCATATGCGACACTCATCGGTGAAGAGAACGTGATGCCAATCCTGAGTGGTCCATTCGGCATATTGTTGGGCCCATCTCTACCGCGCTGCATGTTGTCGTGGTTGCAAAGATGGACCTCGCCATGGACGTCGGGAGTGAAGCTGCGCGTCATGCAGCCTGTTGCGCACAGTTTGAGTCGTAACACAACGTCCTGTGGCTGCATGAAAAGCATTATTCAACATGGTGACGTTGCTGTCAGGGTTCCTCCGAGACATAATCCGTAGGTAGCGCTCATCCACTGCAGTACTAGCCCTTGGGCGGCCTGATCGAGGCGTGTCATCGACAGTTCTTGCCTCTCTTCACCTGCTCCATGTTCGAACAACATCGGTTTGGTTCACTCAGAGACGGCTGGACATTTCCCTTCTTGAGAGCCCTTCCTGGTACGAAGCAGCAATGCGGACGCGATCGAACCGCGGTATTGGCCGTCTAGGCATGGTTGAACTGCAAACAACACGAGCCGTGTACCTCCTTCGTGATGGGATGACTTGATGGGCTGTCGGACGCCCTCTGTCTAATAGGTGCTGCTCATGAATGGTTGTTTACATCATTGGGCTGGTTTAGTGACATCTCTGAACAGTCAAAGGGACTGTGTCTGTGATACAATATCCACAGTCAACGTCTACTTCAGGAGTTCTGGGAACTGGGGTGATGCAAACCATTTTTGATGTGTGTATATGCTAGTTCCATCTTTCTAGCTTGTGCATACCACTTTGCCAAAGCCTTTTTGAAAAGAGCAGTCAAAAGAAAACGAGACATATAGAAAAAGAAAGCAAACTGTTTATTATCTCAAAGGTATTCTCATAACTGTTAATACAATTACAAATGAAATGACATACTTTCACAGACTTTCGTGGTATCATACATATAAGATTTCATGTATACAGTCTGAAGCGGCGAGTGAACATTTTTAGCACGGCCAGGAACGGAAACCGGGTCTTTTGCTTTCTTGACACATCGTTCATACAACTGCACGGATTACCCTGGTGTGCTTCCCACTTCTACATCTACATCCATACTCCGCAAGCCACCTGACGGTGTGTGGCGGAGGGTACCCCGAGTACCTCTATCGGTTCTCCCTTCTATTCCAGTCTCGTATTGTTCGTGGAAAGAAGGATTGTCGGTATGCTTCTGTGTGGGCTCTAATCTCTCTGATTTTATCCTCATGGTCTCTTCGCGAGATATACGTAGGAGGGAGCAATATACTGCTTGACTCTTCGGTGAAGGTATGTTCTCGAAACTTTAACAAAAGCCTGTACCGAACTACTGAGCGTCTCTCCTGCAGAGTCTTCCACTGGAGTTTATCTATCATCTCCGTAACGCTTTCGCGATTATTAAATGATCCTGTAACGAAGCGCGCTGCTCTCCGTTGGATCTTCTCTGTCTCTTCTATCAACCCTATCTGGTGTGAATCCCACACTGTTGAGCAGTATTCAAGCAGTGGGCGAACAAGCGTACTGTAACCTACTTCCTTTGTTTCCGGATTGCATTTCCTTCGATCCAAATTCACACAGCCGCTCCAGTCTACTTTAAATCCGCCCATAGAAATGAACAGAATTGTCGAGGATCTCCTTACTCTGGAACAGTACCTCAGCATCGAACGTAAATGTGTGATCCAGCCTGAAACCCGGGTGCATATACTCGTACTTATAAAAAGGAAATAACACAATTTCAGATATGATGTTATGTATATAGACTGAGGGGGTGAGTGAAAATTTGTACCACGGCCGAGAATCGAACCAAAGTCTCTTGCTTGTTAAGCAGGTGTGTTAGCTTCTAACTCCCATGGCGCAGCAGTTCAGACAACTTCCCGGTTTACCCTGGCACGCCTCCCTCCTCGATTCAAAGCAGACTGGGGCGGCAGTGAGAATTGGGGTGGACGATGGCGGTGTGCCAGGGTAATCCATGCAGTTGTGAGAACCGCTGTGGTGAGGTGGGTTAGTGGCTAACGCACATGCTTAGTAAGCAAGAGACCCAGGTTCGGTTCCCGTCCTAGGTACAAATTTTCATTCGCTGCTTCAGTTAATAAAGGTGTCCCACTGAGAGACAAAACGATCATGGAAAAATATTTGCGGCTGCCTACAGAAACATGATTGCATCCAGGCGTGCACCTCTTCGTCTGAAGCAAATTGACGGCTATTAATGTCTTTCTGCAGGGCTCAAAAGAAATGGAAATCGCTTGGGGAGCGATCAGGGGTGTATGGAGGATGTGTAAGGGCTTCCCAGTGATACTTCTGTAGCGTAGTCGAGGGGGGGGGGGGGGCTTATGGGCGCTCAACATCGAGGTCATCAGCGAGCGTAGTCGAAACAACAGGCTCTTCACCCCCGAGAATGTCATGACGACCTTTTTCGTTGACTGCAAGGGCCCGCTGCTCTTTGACTTACTGGCACAGAACCATAACTGAACCACACCGGTACAAGGATACTTTGCACAAATCGAAGTATGCCATCATGTCCAAATGCCCATGAACGTCGACGGGCGGCATCATTCGGTTGTACAATAATGCCTGCCTCAAGGATGTTTCGATTACGCTGCAAAAATTTCGCTAGGACTCCCTTACACATCCTCCACACAGGTCCGAATTCTTCTCACATTTTGAAGCGCTGAAGAAAGACATTCATGGCCGTCAATTCTCTTTGGAGGAAGAAGTGCATACCAGGACACATTCAGGGTTCCACAGCAACCACAAGCATTTTTTCCTGAAGGCATTAACCTTCTTGACTCACAAAGGTAAAAAAGTGTTACGCCCCAAGATAGTATCCCCGACTTACACGATAACTTCGTCCAAGTACTACCTTGGCAGCTCCGAGAAGCCGAACTGCCAGTATCACTGATCAGGTGCGCAGGTGGCGCAGTGGTTAGCACACTGGACTCGCATTCGGGAGGATGACGATTCAGTCCCGCGTCCGGCCGTCCTGATTTAGGTTTTCCGTAATTTCCCTAAATCACTCCAGGCAAATGCTGGGATGGTTCCTTTGAAAAGACACGGCCGACTTCCTTCCCCGTCCTTCCCTAATCCGATGAGACCGATGACCTCGCTGTTTGGTCTCTTCCCCCCAAACAATCCAATCCAATCCTATTTGTAATGAGACAAGATCGCAGATGATACCTGTGGTGTCACCGCCAGACACCACACTTGCTAGGTGGTAGCCTTTAAATCCGCAACGGCCCGGTAGTACACGTCGGACCCGCGTGTCGCCACTATCAGTGATTGCAGACCGAGCGCTGCCACACGGCAGGTCTAGTCAAGAGAGACTCGCTAGCACTCGCCCCAGTTGTACAACCGACTTTGCTAGCGATGGTTCACTGACAAAATACGCTGTCATTAGCCGAGACGATAGTTTAGCATAGCCTTCAGCTACGTCATTTGCTACGACCTAGCAAGTCACCATATTCAGTTACTATTGATATTGTGAATCATGTACCGTCAAGAGCGACGCTCATCATTAATGGATTAAAGTTAAGTATTTCACCAGCCACGTCCGTTTTTCTAAATTCTAATTTCCTTGTCCTGTTCCAGATCTCACGCCAGCCTGTGTGAGCTAAAACGCGTGCCTTTCGGCCTCCTCTAGCTCTCCTGCCGACCACAACAATACCTAAAGGTCACCGTACTTTCACGTCTACCATTCGGCTCGTATGACATTTCAGATGTGGTATCGTCTGAAAAGCGAGATACCAAAGCGAGGCCTGTACCTCGCAAAGCAACCACAAGTAAAGATAGTCGCTGCAAGCTGCTTCGACGAATGAGCGCCACCAGCATAGCTATGCCCAGAAATGTTTCGCTACTCTGCCGCAACGGATCTTCTTCTTATAGCTGAGCACAGTACCACTCAGACAAGTTGGCGATCATCGAGTAAGACAACTCACACAAGAAGAAGATGGAAGCTTTTGAAATGTGGTGCTATAGGAGAATGCGTGAACATTGACGGTCCTCGCTGCTTACAATTTTTGTACAATTTCAACATTTATGACCACCTTAAAAAGTTCTTTCCTTCAGCACACTTTATTCCTTTGAGGTAATGCTCAACTACAGGAGGGTGTTGGCTGAGGGGTCTCTAAGGGTTTATCAGTAAGAGTTTCATTACCTCTGACACACTATGTTTACATGCGCTCCCAAAACCGGATTTCTTAAACCGATTTACCAATACAGTTTTTGGTTGTTCGTGTATAAATGCCAAAATCGATTCTGTAAATCTGTTTCCAGCTGCCGGTTTTGCAATTCCACAATCGATTTTCGATCCTATGTCAAGGCACAATCATTTTTGAAACGTTCCCGCGCTGTCAGATTACGTCTTGTTTCCAAAATATTCGACTAATGTGGACGGAGTGATTCATTGTGCAATGAAGGAGGATCAGAAATAGTAGACTGAGAATTAAGCTATCTACCTCTAACATTTGAATGAACAGAGATAGCAACTGTGGTGATTTACTGACGACATATTTAACTGCGCTAGCAAATCCGCTTCAGAACTTAACAAGTAAACATGACAGCAAAAAAAACTTTTTACGAAATTCGGTTTTCGTCTTTCGGTAGATGTGTTGCATATTAACAGGGGATTACATTTGTCAGTACGTTTGTTGTTGTTAAGATTGTAGGTTAGGTAACTTTCAGAGGTGGTATTATGGATCAAAATAAGAATAAATGACTTGTAAACATGAGTTGTAAAATGCTTACCTTAAGAGCTATGAACACTTTTTCATCTTCTGTACTGTGGAATAGATCTCTTCTACTATAAGCTCATAACAACCTCCGGAGCTCTGCATAAATGCCAACTTGGGACTCTTGGAGTCCACATCTGATCAGTGTGACGCGGCCTGGTGCAGTGTGCGGATGTGAAATGGGACGGCCACAGACACAAGTCGTCGATTTTATTGTAAAACGAGGACACACAGTCCAAAGTGTTTTTTTTTTCCTTTTGTGAAATCCGCAGTTGTGTTGGTAGATTTTTTTTTTTTTTTGCGTTTTCACCTCATGAGCTAAGTTTTGCAACCTGATTACGAAAGCATTGTCTCACAAAACGCGTTGCTGTGTTGTGGGTAGGACAAAAATTACGGTAAGTGTAACTTCCATGCTCGGAAAGTAGTCTGAACACGGGGTCGTCTAAGCTTATAGGACCTGAACAACCCTGTCCTGGGAGGAAGCATGGAACAATACAAGATGAAAAATGTCCAGTATATATGGCCTCTAAAACGCATAACTTACAAAGTTATGCGCACTTGTTCAGTAGAAGAAATGCGTTTCACAATAGCGAAGATGAACAACTCAAAGTTCTTAGGATAAACATTCTAAAGCCCATATTCAGTGATCATTTTTTTTCTTGTTTTGGCCCACACTACCACACCAGAAAGTTGCCCAACCCTATAATCTTAGCGGCAACAGTATCGGTACATACATTCCACTCTCAGAATAAGTTTTGCTTATAGCTTTCGACTCGGTTGTTTACAGACCAGGATACATTACCTCAGATTGATACATTTACTCTACATCATCATCCCTGAAAGTTTGTAATATCGTCACGGAATTACTTTGTATGTATGCTTCTTATGCGCGTGTTATACAATAAGTGTCAGTAAAGTGAGTGTTGTTTTTGTGGTGTCACCGCCAGACACCACACTTGCTCGGTGGTAGCCTTTAAATCGGCCGCGGTCCGGTAGTATACGTCGGACCCACGTGTCGCCACTATCAGTGATTGCAGACCGAGCGCCGCCACACGACAGGTCTAGTCTAGAGAGATTTGTACAGCCGACTTTGCTAGCGATGGTTCACTGACTACAAAAAAATGGCTCTGAGCACTATGGGACTCAACTGCTGTGGTCATCAGTCCCCTAGAACTTAGAACTACTTGAACCTAACTAACCTAAGGACATCACACACATCCATGCCCGAGGCAGGATTCGAACCTGCGACCGCAGCAGTCGCACGGTTCCTGACTGCGCGCCTAGAACCGCGAGACCACCGCGGCCGGCCACTGACTACATACGCTCTGATTTGCAGAGACTACAGTTTAGCATAGCCTTCAGCTACGTCATTTGCTACGACCTAGCAAGGAGCCATATTAAGTTACTACGAATGTATTCTGAACACATAATATTGTGAATCATGTACCGTCAAGAGCGACCTTCATCTTTAAAGGATTAAAGTTAAGTGTCGAACTAATTTCGTCCTCTTTCTCAATTCTGAATTCTGATGTTCCAGACTTCACGTCAGTATAGTTCTTCCCTCTTCACGCCAGCCTGCTTGAGCTAAAACGCGTGCATTTCGGCCTCAACTAGTAACACGGTGTTGGCTCTTCTGCCAACACAACAGTTTTTCTTCTGCTTACGAACTATGGAAAATTAGAGACGGTACAACAATATCCGCGAAGTGAATTATTGTCAACCAGGGAGGTCGCTGTGTAAAACATCTATAACAGATAGACGCATCCTAGCCAAAAGTGTTTCCTCAAGTTGGTAGGTTGATCTAGGGGAGGGGACTAAACAGCAAGTTCATCGCTCCCATCGGATTAGGAAAGGATGAGGAAGGAAGTCGGCCGTGCGCTTTCAAAGGAACCATCCCGGCACTTGTCCGAAGCGATTTAGGGAAATCACAGAAACCATAAACCAGATGGCCAGACGCAGGTTTGAACCTCCCGAATGCGACTTCAGTGTGCTAACCACTGCACCACCACGCTCAGTGATATCATTCTTAATTTAGAGGCTGGTAGCTTCCGAAATTACTTATTATACAATGGTGAGCTGTCTATTCCAGAGTGCATTCGCTCACGTCTCACAGGTCCCATCCCAGGCTACATGATTTGTGTGTGTGTAGGAGGGGGAGGGGGGAGCATCAGTTACAACTCTCGGTCACATTTGTCTCTAGTGTCCGTTACACTTCCCAGGCTTTTACCCCGTATTACAGCCATTTCTTCGACAGAAAGCTGATGTAACTTTTCAGCAGGACAACGCACATTCTCATACGGCTGCTGCGACGCAGCATACTCTTCGTGGTATACACAGCTGGTCTGGCCAGAAAGACCAGCAGTTCTCTCACCATTGAACACGAATGTGGCATAATGAAGCGGGAACTTACTTGTATTCCAGGGCCTGCAAGAACCATTGCCGAGCTGCAACAAAAGGCCCAAGATGCTTGGGCCAGTCTATCACAAGATGCCATTAGGCACCTTCATGATCGTTTGCATCCGAGAATATACGTCTGCGTTGACGCCGGCGGGGGATACACTGTGTATTGATACGACTGACTGTGCACTCTTTACTGTTGCATGTGTGTTTCATTTGGTTTGAATTTGTTATCATATACTCCTACAATGATGAAATATCTGTCATCTCACTTGCCAATAAAATAGCCTTGAGCTTTAAGGTGTTGCATGTTTTCCCTTAGTGTATCATCCGGAACATACAACATTCCGTCCATTCACCAATGGAAACCCACGAGAGTGTTTTAGTTTTTGTTATTTGTGGGCTCCAGCTATGAGCACTATTGGACTTAACATCTATGGTCATCAGTCCCCTAGAACTTATAACTACTTAAACCTAACTATGTCCGCAGCTAGTGGTCGTGCGGTAGCGTTCTCGCTTCCCACGCCCGGGTTCCCGGGTTCGATTCCCGGCAGGGTCAGGGATTTTCTCTGCCTCTTGATGACTGGATGTTGTGTGATGTCCTTAGGTTAGTTAGGTTTAAGTAGTTCTAAGTTCTAGGGGACTGATGACCACAGATGTTAAGTCCCATGGTGCTCAGAGCCTTTTGAACCTAACTAACCTAAGGACGTCACACTACACCCAGCCAACACGAGGCAGAGAAAATCTCTGACCCCGCCGGTAATCTAACCCGGAAACCCGTGTGTGGGAAGCGAGAACGCTACCGCACGATCACGAGCTGTGGACTTACTTGTGGGGCACGCAAGTTACAAAAGGAGCAGACGGGTGGTAAACTCATATTATCGCCATTTTTTAACAAGTGTTGGTACAGCCTCCTTCAGTCTGACAAAAATCCTAATGGTAAGTGTACCTGAACGATAAACATTCATTTTCGATAGATTTTTGAATTGCCATTCTCTGATGTACCAGACTGCAGGAGTACAGTACTCTATAACAAGCCAAAACTTTTCCAGAGAACAGTGAGCGCCCAATATTAGTTATCCTACTGTGGTTCATGGAACCGACATTAACACACTCTGGTGAGAGCAGTAGACAGTGCAGGGACCGCAGAGATAGCCCTGGCAATGTGTGTTGTACGTTATGCTACACATGGCGAGCGACTTGCGATACTTAGCAGGCCAATGAAGAGTGTCGCACGAACATGTGAAAGTCACAGTCTACGAAGAACGGCAAATGTGAAAGATTTCGACAAGATGATTTTCCCCCTATCACAAGACCAAGGGATACTTATGTCTTCCTGTTCTCTCGATATTAAGAGGCTTCTTGCGTTCAAGACAACGATTCCAACAGTCTTAGTTCTCCACTCTATCTTCCGATCTTCATATTATGAATTTAGGTCCAGAATATTAGCAGTTCGCCAGTTCACTCTAAGGATAAAATAAACGATACGATAAGCTGGCTACTTGAGTGAAATCCATACATATTATGTACATACAGAGTGGTCGAAGTAGAGAGGATATAAAATGTAGACTAGCAATGGCAAAGAAAGCGTTTCTGAAGAAGAGAAATTTATTGGCATTGAGTATAGATTTAAGTGTCAGGAAGTCTTTTCTGAAAGGATTTGTATGGAGTGTAGCCATATATGGAACTGAAACAGGAACGATAAATAGTTTAGACAAGAAGAGAATAGAAGTTTTCGAAATGTCGTGGTACAGAAGAATGCTGAAGATTAGATGGGGAGAAGAGCAATTTGTGGCACAACTTGGCTAGTAGAAGGGATCGGTTGGTAAGACATGTTCTGACGTGTCAAGGGATCACCAGTTTAGTATTGGAAGGCAGCGTGGAAGATAAAAGTCTTAGAGGAAGACCAAGAGATGAATACACTAAACAGATTCAGAAGGATGTAGGTTGCAGTAGTTACTTGGAGATGAAGAAGCTTGCACATTATAGAGTAGCATGGAGAGCTGCATCAAACCAGCCTCCGGACTGAAGACCCCAACAACAACAACAATATAGATTGTCTCACAATTCATGTTACACACTTCTAGAGGTTGTTAGGGGACTTAGTACATCAAGTCTTACATTTGAACCCATATCCTGAAACGTCATCCAACGACGTTACAGAGAATCAAAGTTGTAGGTGGTGGCGTCTGTAAATGTATGTATACAGCGTGTTTCGTAAGAGCGTGCAACAATTTAACGGGACGTAGAGAATGCTTCACTGAACAATTAGAAGCAGGGAACCTGGGGTCTGAGAAGCCAGCTTAAGGAGATACGAAAGTAAACTTGCCTAGCATTTTGTCTAGCGTTACTGTTTTCCAGTTTATGTACAACTAACATGCGTACAAGTTTACACGTACTGTGCTGTTTATTCACTCGTAAATTCTTTGTTTTTTGCAAGGAAACAAGGAGAACAATCTCATTGCGCAGTATCTTCTGCTGGCCGTCTGAATGGCCACCTATACTTGGGGTTCGTGCAAAGAGTTCTGCCTGCGTTGTTGTAGAACGTAAACTTGGCTGTCCGTGAGAGGATGTGGACACATGACAGTACACTGCCTCACTTAGTGTGGATGCCCGCAACCATTTTGATGCTGTATTTCCTGGTCACTGGATAGGCAGGGGGAGGTCCTGTTCCATGGCCTGCGATGTGACGTAACCTGAATCCCATTGATTATTTCCTATTGGGATAGCTAAAGTCACTTGTGTATGGGACCCCAGTGGATACGGGTCAGTTGCCAGAATTGTGGCTGCCTGTGATGTGATTCGAAACACACCAGGGATATTTGTCAGGGTGCGTCAGAATCTTGTTCATCTTTGTCGTTCTTTCATTGAGGGTTATAGCCGTCAGTTGCAACACGTTTTTTAAGACACAGTACAAATAGCACGTCCTTTGTGTCAATGGTGGTATCTGCAGTTAACTGTCACTAACCAAATGTAAACAAAAAAGTACACAGCCTTGCGATTTTATTCCTCTTATCTCCATAAGCCGACTTCTCCGACCCCAGATTCACCACCCCAAATGTTCAGTGGAGCATCCTCTACGTCCTGTTAAACTTTGCGTCCTCTTACGCAAACACACTGTATACAGACGTTACCGGACATACGTTCCTACATAAAAGTTGATCTACTAAGTCCCTTCTACAACCTTGAGAAGTGTGTAACATGAATAGTGAAATGCCCTTCTATGTATGGATGTAGAAAATTAGAGGGCTGGTAGAGTGGGTCAAAACAAGCATTTCACATAGCATCCCTTAGCGTACGACGCTAGCCGTCGTTGAACAGCGTCGCGCACCGCCAAATTAGGCACTCGATATACCATACGACCCCCCCCCCCCCCCCCCATGAACCATGGACCTTGCCGTTGGTGGGGAGGCTTGCGTGTCTCAGCGATACAGATAGCGGTACCGTAGGTGCAACCACAACGGAGGGGTATCTGTTGAGAGGCCAGACGAACGTGTGGTTCCTGAAAAGGAGCAGCAGCCTTTTCAGTAGTTGCAAGGGCAACAGTCTGGATGATTGACTGATCTGGCCTTGTAACACTAACCAAAATTGCCTTGCTGTGCTGGTACTGCGAACGGCTGAAAGCAAGGGGAAACTACGGCCGTAATTTTTCCCGAGGGCATGCAGCTTTACTGTATGGATAAATGATGATGGCGTCCTCTTGGGTAAAATATTCCGGAGGTAAAATATTCGGATCTCCGGGCGGGGACTACTCAAGAGGATGTCGTTATCAGGAGAAAGAAAACTGGCGTTCTACGGATCGGAGCGTCGAATGTCAGATCCCTTAATCGGGCAGGTAGGCTAAAACATTTAAAAAGGGAAATGGATAGGTTAAAGTTAGATATAGTGGGAATTAGTGAAGTTCGATGGAAGGAGGAACAAGACTTCTGCTCAGGTGACTACAGGGTTATAAACACAAAAGCAAATAGGAGCAATGCAGGAGTAGGTTTAATAATGAA
This sequence comes from Schistocerca gregaria, assembly GCF_023897955.1. Classification (NCBI taxonomy): domain Eukaryota; kingdom Metazoa; phylum Arthropoda; class Insecta; order Orthoptera; family Acrididae; genus Schistocerca; species Schistocerca gregaria. The sequence continues at coordinate 437,574,867 of NC_064931.1, read as the reverse complement.
TAGGAAAATAGGAGCGCGGGTAAGCAACTACAAACAGCATAGTGAACGCATTATTGTGGCCAAGATAGATACGAAGCCCATGCCTACTACAGTAGTACAAGTTTATATGCCAACAAGCTCTGCAGATGACTATGAAATTGAAGAAATGTGTGATGAAATAAAAGAAATTATTCAGATTGTGAAGAAAGACGAAAATTTAATAGTCATGGGTGACTGGAACTCGGCAGTAGGAAAAGGGAGAGAAGGAAACGTAGTAGGTGAATATGGATTGGGGGTCAGAAATGAAAGAAGAAGCCGCCTAGTAGAATTTTGCACAGAGCACAACTTAATCATAGCTAACACTTGGTTCAAGAAACACGAAAGAAGATTGTATACATGGAAGAAACCTGGAGATAGTGGCAGGTTTCAGATAGATTATATAATGGTAAGACAGAGATTTAGGAACCAGGTTTTGAACTGTAGGACATTTTCAAGGGCAGATGTGGACTCCGACCACAATCTATTGGTTAAGAACTGTAGATTAAAACTGAAGAAGCTACAAAAAGGTAGGAATTTAAGGAGATGGGACCTGGATAAACTGACTAAACCAGAGGATGTACAGAGTTTCAAGGAGAGCATAAGGGAACAATTGACAGGAATGGGGGAAAGAAATACAGTAGAAGAAGAATGGGTAGCTTTGAGGGATGAAGTAGTGAAGGCAGCAGAGGATCAAGTAGGTAAAAAGACGAGGGCTAGTAGAAACCCTTGGGTGAAAGAAGAAATACTGAATTTAATTGATGAAAGGAGAAAATATAAAAATGGAGTAAATGAAGCAGCCAAAAAGGAATACAAACGTCTCAAAAATGAGATCGACAGGAAGTGCAAACTGGCTAAGCAGGCATGGCTAGAGGACAAATGTAAGGATGTAGAGGCTTATCTCACTAAGGGTGAGATAGATACAGCCTACAGGAAAATTAAAGAGACCTTTGGAGAAAAGCGAACCACTTGTATGAATATCAAAAGCTCAGATGCAAACCCAGTTCTAAGCAAAGAAGGGAAAGCAGAAAGGTGGAAGGAGTATATAGGGGGCCTATACAAGGGCGATGTACTTGACGACAATATTATGGAAATGGAGGAGGATGTAGATGAAGATGAAATGGGAGATATGATACTGCGTGAAGAGTTTGACAGAATACTGAAAGACCTGAGCTGAAATAAGGTCCCGGGAGTAGACAACATTCCATTAGAACTACTGACAGCCTTGGGAGAGCCAGTCCTGACGAAACTCTACCATCTGGTGAGCAAGATGTATGAAACAGGCGAAATACCCTCAGACTTCAAGAAGAATATAATAATTCCAATCGCAAAGAAAGCAGGTGTTGACAAATGTGAAAATTATTGAACTATCAGTTTAATAAGTCACGGCTGCAAAACACTAACGTAGATTCTTTACAGACGAATGGAAAAACTAGTAGAAGCCGACCTCGGGAAAGATCAGTTTGGATTCCGTAGAAATGTTCCAACACGTGAGGCAATACTGACCCTACGACTTATCTTAGAAGCTAGATTAAGAAAAGGCAAACCTACGTTTCTAGCATTTGTAGACTTGGAGAAAGCTTTTGACAATGTTGACTGAAATACGCTCTTTCAAATTCTGAAGGTAGCAGGGATAAAATACAGGGAGCGAAAGGCTATTTACAATTTGTACAGAAACCAGATGGCAGTTATAAGAGGTGAGGGACATGAAAGGGAAGCAGTGGTTGGGAAGGGAGTAAGACATGGTTGTAGTCTCTCCCCGATGTTATTCAATCTGTATATTGAGCAAGCAGCGAAGGAAACAAGAGAAAAATTCGGAGTAGGTATTAAAATACATGGAGAAGAAATAAAACCTTTGAGGTTCTCCGATGACATTGTAATTCTGTCAGAGACAGCAAAGGATTTGGAAGAGCAGTTGAATGGAATGGATAGTGTCTTGAAAGGAGGGTATAACATGAACATCAAAAAAAGCAAAACTAGGATAATGGAACATAGTCGAATTAAGTCAGGTGATGCTGAGGGAATTAGATTAGGAAATGAGACACTTAAACTAGTAAAGGAATTTTGCTATTTGGGGAGCAAACCAACTGATGATGGTCGAAGTAGAAAAGATATAAAATGTAGTCTGGCAATGGCAAGGAAAGCGTTTCTGAAGAAGAGAAATTTGTTAACATCGAGTATAGGTTTAAGTGTCAGGAAGTCATTTCTGAAAGTATTTGTGTGGAGTGTAGCCATGTATGGAAGTGAAACATGGACGATAAATAGTTTGGACAAGAAGAGAATAGAAGCTTTTCAAATGTGGTGCTACAGAAGAATGCTGAAGATTAGATGGGTAGATCACATAACTAATGAGGAAGTATTGAATAGGACTGGGGAGAAGAGAAGTTTGTGGCACAACTTGACTAGAAGAAGGGATCGGTTGGTAGGACATGTGTTGAGGCATCAAGGGATCACCAATTTATTATTGGGGGGCAGTGTGGAGGGCAAAAATCGTAGAGGGAGACCAAGAGATGAATACACTAAGCAAATTCAGAAGGATGCAGGTTGCAGTAGGTACTGGGAGATGAAGAAGCTTGCACAGGATAGAGTAGCATGGAGATTTGCATCAAACCAGTCTCAAGACTGAAGACCACAACAACAACAACAATACTATACGTGCCGTCATGGTATCGGGTCCGCAGTTTATTAGTGGCATCAAGGTAAGTGACAAGTAGGGACGAAGTTTTATGATCTTTATTTGAAAACGCTGTAGTCGACATAACAGCGGATATTCCAGGAAGGATAGCGCTAGAAGTTTTCCGCCTTTTACTGGGACGTGAACGCGTTGCCTTTAGCTGTGCAAATGCTTGTTGATAGGTGCTGCATAGAGGGCGGCACCTGTGCGCACTGCACAATCTGGTTCGCTCTGCGCAGTTTGCAGTCAAACAGGGACACACGTGTATTTTTTACTATGTGGAACAGACAGCAAATAGGTCGCTATTGTTGGAAGGAAAGCATAAACACGCATTGTACTTACGGGGTGGCTGATGGAAATGCTCACGCTGCCCAACGTTTGTACGTTCGGCGGTTTCCGAATCGTCGAGTCCACGCACATTTACTGTTATCCGCAGGTGCCTATGAGAGACACGTACACTTGAGGTACGTTTCCCACCGGCACGTTCTCGTTATGGCACATGAGCATTTAAAGCCTACTTCGAAACCTGGTGTATTTATTCTCTGTCATAGGTGCGAAGGCCTGACGGAAACGGTGGTCAACGCACAGTGCGTACACCAGGGTTTAGAGAAGGCGGCGTTAGCACTGCTGGAAGACACACCCTCAACAAGATCGCGGGGTGGTGCACGGGAAATGTCTGTAAGCCAATCGACGATTTGGAGTGCGTGGCGTGAAGATCATTTGTAGCCCTACTGCCTCAGAAGGTTCACGCCCTTAATAATCCATACGATTTTTCACGTCGAACTGAATTCTGCCAGTGGTTTTGCAAAGGTGTGATATTCAACCCGACTTACCGAAATGCATACTTTTTACGGATGAGGCATCCTTTACACGAGAGGGTAGGTTCAACAACTACAATCGAGACACTTGAGGGTACTGGAAACTCCACACGCCGCCTTTGTTCGTGGTCACCAAGATCGCTTCGCTGACAACATTTGGGCCGGCTTGGTAGGCGATAATCTATTCGGTCCATATATGTTCCAACGGCGACTGAATACTAACAGAAACTCTGCCAGGGTTGTTGGAACATGTTCCACTTAACGTGTAGCAGCGAATTTGGTAGCAACACGATGGTGCACCTGAGCACTTAGTTTGCACATGCAGGGCGAATGCATGTGGGTGAAACCTTTGGTGAGAACTGGATAGGGCGCGGTGGGTCGGTTGCGTAGCTTGCACGTTACCCCTACTTGACGCTCATTGAGTTTTTTCTGGTGCCACCCGGAATCTGCTGTTTATGAAACACTCATTGAGACTGATGAAGAGCTTATAGCGTGCTTTATGGCAGCCTCCGATGCAATTTCCACTTTGTCAGGAACGTATGAAAGAGTGCGACAGTCACCCCAGTCTCGTTGCGCACAACGCTCATTCAAGCAGGAGGGCGTAATTACGAGCACTTTTTTAAACTGTTTTCATATATATATATATATATATATATATATATATATATATATATATATATATATATATCCAATTAAGCGGCTGAACCTGCCCTTCGTGGTCCCCAGCCATTCACGCCTTACCACTTCACTTACTTTCGCTCCTCTTCCCTTTCACTCTACACTTTATCAGCCCTACTCCAATAGAAGGTTGCTGGTTCTTACCCCCACTGTATTCCTTCCCAGATAGTAAGTAATATGTGTACCACGTATAGGTGAAATTGATCCAGGAGTTTAGGGAAAGTTTCTTATCCGCAGCTTGGCCGCACTTGCTCATCTCTCATATTTTTCACGTATAAAGGACAGTCAGATGAAAAGCGAACACCCACTAAAACTGGACCATGGAATGGTTCCAGTCAAAAGTAATCACCGCGCATATTAAGACTTTTATCCCACTGAAAGACGAGACGATCAATTCCTCTTTGGCAGAATGCGGTCGGCCGCTCACGGATCCACAACTGCACCCACTCTGGCACTTCCGTCCAACTGAAATCGATGTCCACGCATGTGTTTCTTCAGGTCGCCAAATATGTGAAACTCACACGTGAAAGGTCCGAGCTGTAGGGTGAACGTTGCAGTATTGCCCAACCAAATCGCTGAAACGTAGCCTTCGTTCGATTGGCAGCGTGGGGGCGGGCGCTATCGTGAAACAGGATAATCCCGTCCCATAGCATTCCTCGGTGTTTTTACTTTATGGTGTGTCTCAATTTATGCAAAGTATCTTGTAGCGCTATGCACTCATTGTGGTTCCACGCCCGTGGACCTCGACGAACACTGTGTCCCTGCAGTCAAAGAAGAACTTCATCACCACCTTACCGAAACCTGTGTGAACAGCTTTGGATTTCTTTGGGGGAGATGTGGGATGTCTCCACTATATATATATATATATATATATATATATATATATATATATATATATATATATATATATATATGTGTGTGTGTGTGTGTGTGTGTGTGTGTGTGTGTGTGTGTGTGTGTGTGTGTGTGTGTTCCACATCTCCTCCTAAACCATTCGACCGATTTCAGCCGAACTTGGTACACAGATGTCTTGCCGTTCGGAAATAATTGCTGCCGAAGTAAGAACTACCCACCTATCAATAGGTTAAGAGTGTGAGTGAACAACCAGTGTAACACACGACTCGATAATATTCAGACTTTTACAGTGATAATTGGTACCATTCACCGTAATTTTTGAACTATACACAACTCAGCAACGGTTTTCGACAAATAATGCTCTCATCATCAGGTTGTAAAACTTAGCTCGTGAGGTTAAAACACTAAAAAATCTACGAACACAGCTGCGGCGTTCACAAAAGCAAATGATACGCTGTGGGCTCCAAGAGTGTCAGCTTGATGCTTATGCAGAGCTCCAGGGGCTATTGTGAGGCGACAGGTCCGCGGCATCACTGCGTGAGTGCAGCTCTTGGCTCAAAAATAATCCTGTTCTGTTGTTTGCCTACATTTTCCGCATTTCCTTAGTGTACAGTCGTCAGCTCATAGCTAGTTCCTCAACGAGGCATTGCAAATTTATAATTCTGTACCAGCCTTCGAATAATTCTACAGATGCGGTAAGAAATCTCATTCCGTTGTTATTACGTTGCAGATTCAGGATAGTGCCATGTTTATTTTTATAAATGGTGATCTCCAACTCTTCCAGCAATTCGAGTTTCCTCCTTCCTTTTTATTTCTTTTTTCCCCTAATTGCAAGTTTTCCAAGTTTTCTTCTACTCTCTTAAGGGGATTGCCCGTTTCGTATACATGATTCGAAACAGCTGATTTGTCATAATTACATAGTCTGAATGCATCTTCATGTTCCTTCTATCTGACTGAAACGTTCTTCCTGTCTGTCCAGTATACTTCGCATCCCAGGATGTGCTCTGAATTGTATAAACTCCATAACTTTCTAACTAATATTTCAGGTTATACCTCACTAGATTGTTTGTCTGGAATGTAGCCATCGTCCGATTGGCAATGTGGGGGCGGGCGTTATCGTGCAGCGGGATGAATCCGTCTGGCAGCATTCAGACAGCCACAGGGCAAACGGCAAAGCCAGCAGTGGAGACATCCCACATCTCCCCCAAAGAAATCCAAAACTGTTCACACGGGTTTCGGTAAGGTGGTGATGAAGTTCTTCTTTGACTGCAGGGACACAGTGTTCGTCGAGGTCCACGGGCGTGGAATCACAATGAGTGGATATCGCTACAAGACACTTTGCATAAATTGAGACACACCATAAAGTAAAAACATCGAGGAATGCTATGGGACGGGATTATCCTTTTCACGATAGCGCCCGCCCCCACACTGCCAATCGAACGAAGGCTACGTTTCAGCGATTTGGTTGGTCAATACTGCAACGTTCACCCTACAGCTCGGATCTTTCACGTGTGAGTTTCACATATTTGGCGACCTGAAGAAACATATGCGTGGACATCGATTTCAGTTGGACGGAAGTGCCAGAGTGGGTGCAGTTGTGGATCCGTGAGCGGCCGACCGCATTCTGCCAAAGAGGAATTGATCGTCTCGTCTTTCAGTGGGATAAAAGTCTTAATATGCGCGGTGATTACTTTTGACTGGAACCATTCCATGATCCAGTTTTATGGGTGTTCGCTTTTCATCTGACTGTGCTTTATACGTGAAAAATATGAGAGATGAGCAAGTGCGGCCAAGATGCGGATAAGAAACTTCCCCTAAACTCCTGGATCAATTTCACCTATACGTGGTACACATATTACTTACTATCTGGGAAGGAATACAGTGGGGGTAAGAACCAGCAACCTTCTATTGGAGTAGGGCTGATAAAGTGTAGAGGGAAAGGGAGGAGGAGAGAAAGTAAGTAAAGTGGTAAGTCGTGAATGGCTGGGGACCACGAAGGGCAGGTTCAGCCGCTTAATTGGAAAGGTTTTCCCAATCTTCCGCTCTTGCAAGCACCCTTCCATCGCGAAGTATGAGAGATGTGTACGTAGGTGTACCTGTAAAGTATTGGTGACTGTAATGGTGTGTGTGGAGTGTCATGTTCGTGTTGGAGATAAAGAGAGAAGAGCGATGGTAAAACCCGGTGCCAGCATATAGACAATTTCTCTGGAATAGCACCAGAGGGCCACCGAGCTTAACGTCTTCGTCGGGCTGACAGGTCACCACCAACAGTGTAACATGCCCTCACTTCATGAAACACTGCAGAGAAGTTTAGAATGTATTCCGGGCCAATGGTTTAAAGACTGATGATCAGAAACTTTAAGCTATCACCTCCCCTCCCCTTGCTGCTTAAATACACTCCTGGAAATAGAAAAAAGAACACATTGACACCGGTGTGTCAGACCCACCATACTTGCTCCGGACACTGCGAGAGGGCTGTACAAGGAATGATCACACGCACGGCACAGCGGACACACCAGGAACCGCGGTGTTGGCCATCGAATGGCGCTAGCTGCGCAGCATTTGTGCAACGCCGCCGTCAGTGTCAGCCAGTTTGCCGTGGCATACGGAGCTCCATCGCAGTCTTTAACACTGGTAGCATGCCGCGACAGCGTGGACGTGAACCGTATGTGCAGCTGACGGACTTTGAGCGAGGGCGTATAGTGGACATGCGGGAGGCCGGGTGGACGTAGTGCCGAATTGCTCAACACATGGGGCGTGAGGTCTCCACAGTACATCGATGTTGTCGCCAGTGGTCGGCGGAAGGTGCACGTGCCCGTCGACCTGGGACCGGACCGCAGCGACGCACGGATGCACGCCAAGACCGTAGGATCCTACGCAGTGCCGTAGGGGACCGCACCGCCACTTCCCAGCAAATTAGGGACACTGTTGCTCCTTGGGTATCGGCGAGGACCATTCGCAACCGTCTCCATGAAGCTGGGCTACGGTCCCGCACACCGTTAGGCCGTCTTCCGCTCACGCCCCAACACCGTGCAGCCCGCCTCCAGTGGTGTCGCGACAGGCGTGAATGGAGGGACGAATGGAGACGTGTCGTCTTCAGCGATGAGAGTCGCTTCTGCCTTGGTGCCAATGATGGTCGTATGCGTGTTTGGCGCCGTGCAGGTGAGCGCCACAATCAGGACTGCATACGACCGAGGCACACAGGGCCAACACCCGGCATCATGGTGTGGGGAGCGATCTCCTACACTGGCCGTACACCTCTGGTGATCGTCGAGAGGACACTGAATAGTGCACGGTACATCCAAACCGTCATCGAACCCATCGTTCTACCATTCCTAGACCGGCAAGGGAACTTGCTGTTCCAACAGGACAATGCACGTCCGCATGTATCCCGTGCCACCCAAAGTGCTCTAGAAGGTGTAAGTCAACTACCCTGGCTAGCAAGATGTCCGGATCTGTCCCCCATTGAGCATGTTTAGGACTGGATGAAGCGTCGTCTCACGCGGTCTGCACGTCCAGCACGAACGCTGGTCCAACTGAGGCGCCAGGTGGAAATGGCATGGCAAGCCGTTCCACAGGACTACATCCAGCATCTCTACGATCGTCTCCATGGGAGAATAGCAGCCTGCATTGCTGCGAAAGGTGGATATACACTGTACTAGTGCCAACATTGTGCATGCTCTGTTGCCTGTGTCTATGTGCCTGTGGTTCTGTCAGTGTGATCATGTGATGTATCTGACCCCAGGAATGTGTCAATAAAGTTTCCCCTTCCTGGGACAATGAATTCACGGTGTTCTTATTTCAATTTCCAGGAGTGTAGTAGCAATGAAATTTTTTCCATCACCAGGATTCGAACTGGCTATCTCCCGAGTCGAGCGCCACCGCACAGGCATTCATTAACTGCCTCTACTACGGTGGCCAGGAGGGATGGGAGGGGGGGGGGGGGGAAGAGGAAGAGATGAACAGACAGAGGAATGATGGCATGCACATAGATATGGAGGAGGAGGAGTTGGCCAGAGAGAGGGGCAGAGGGAGATAGAGGGGGTGAGGAGAATATGAACGAGGGCAGGAGGCCTTAAGAAAGGAGAGGAGGAAATGGACAATGGGGGAAGGAGCAGATAGATAGAGGGGCAGGAGGAGATAGACAGAGAGGGGGTTGGTTAGAGGAGGTGGACAGAGAGACGCTGAAGAAGGAGATGGACTAACATAAATGGAATAGATACACACCCGGATAACGACGGATACCCAGCTAGTAAAGAATTAATGCCTGCCTTAAGTCACAAATCGTTGTTTCGTTTAAGATTCATGACGCAATTCAAGCCCTGGAAGCGCATTTTCTGGAGCTTATTGTCAAGTGGGTATCAACGCTCGCAATGAAGTTCCGCCGCCATAGTAGGTGAAAGCAAGTTAGGTGTAAGAGAATACCATTATTTACAGTGATTGCTTCTTATAAAAGCTACTTATTAAATTGGATGGTGATTAGACGAAGAAAAGCCGAAACTAACTAATATGTCATTACGGCGTTATTGTGGTAAAATATTAAACAATTACTAGCAATTAATATATAACCATGCGAAAGAAAAGCTACATACGAAATTAGTAGCGCTTTCTTTGCAGGCTAGTTAAACGAAGTTGATATTTATAAGCTACCTTAGGCCGATGCCGTTTGGTGAAAGAAATTAATTATTTTCGGTGGTGTAGTATGCACTCATTTTTTCCATCTGTTACTCCACACCATTGTATTGCACAACGAGGGACAGTGCGATCAGGCTCTCCGCCTGAGGGACGTAAATTTCTCATTTATAAGGACGACAAGAAACTCAAAATTCGAAATGTTTTTGTTGATAACTGGCTTGTTAGTGCGTATGATTCGTAAATAACTTCAGTACATTTGGAAGAGTTTTGCATACAACTCTGACGCTGTAATCGACATTGCGAAGGAGAATAAAAACATGTAAAATAAGGAAAACGCCACGACGGTTATCGTTTGTGGAAAGTTCCGTGAGCAGTACCAGTTTTTGCGGACCAGGGACGCTTTACGTCAGATAGTAGTAAACAAGCCACTTTTCTCAAACACGTTGACTGTTTATTATTATATGACGAAATACGTGGCCTTCTGCTTCTAGTCACTGCGCAGCCTGTTAGACGGTCCGAATAGTGGCACTGCTGATACGAGCTATGCGATCAGGTGAAAAACTGTGGGAACGGTTTAGGCTAGAGCCAATAGAAATGTTGTGGAGCGAATTACGAAGTGAAAAGGAATAAAAAGCAGTCGGCTAGCAGCGACCTTGCGTTCCAGACTGGAACTACAGCTGCGGACTCAGCTCCAGCTGCCGGTTGCTGCACTCAGCTGCGTCAGTCACTTTGATTCATCTGCTCTCAGTCCTGCAGGCCAACCTACCCTCAGTTCAGCTACCGAAGAAAATCTAAATACACCATTCTGTATAGCATCGCATTTAAAATTCGAGGTCCCTTTTTCCAGTACGTGGCGGTGATAAAAAAAACTTAGATCTCGTGCAATGACCTTGACGGTAAAATGAAACATGGGCTATATAGAGATGAATTGGTTATTTTACCTTCCGAACACCATCGCTTATGAAATGAGAAAGGGGTGAGGGGGATGAATAATTTTAGTACATCATTTATCTTTTCGTCAGACGCCGTAGGGTGGGTTGCGAACTACAATTGTAGATATGGTTGTAGACACAAAATACACTATCTATCACGAAAAACGAATATGACTGTCCAGTGTATAAAACGGCAATGATTTGTGGCGAAGCTGTCATTTATACTCAGGTGGCTCATGTGAATAGATTTCCGATGTGATTATGTCCGCACTACAGGAATTTATGTACTTTGAACGCAGAGTGGTAGTTGGAGCTAGAGGCATGAGACGTGCCATTTCGGAAATCGTTAGAGAATTCAATATTCCAAGATCCACAGTGTCAAGAGTGTGCCGAGAATATCAAATTTCAGGCACTACCTCTCACCACGGACGAGGCAGTGGCCGACGGCCTTCACTTAACATCCGAGAGCAGCAGTGTTTTTGCGTGGAGTTGTCTGTGTTCAAAGGCAAGCAACATTGTGTGAAATAATCACAGAAATCAATGTGGGACGTACGACGAACTTCTCTCTTAGGGCAGGGTCGCGAGGTTTGGCATTAACGGGGGCCGAACCGCACAATAATCCTGGGTTCGTTGTGAAGCGGCGATGGGGTGGGTGGACTGCTGTACTGTGTTGTGGGGTTGTGAACCACTGAGGGCTACGGCGCGCACGAAGCCTCTCCGTCACTTCTAGGTCCCCAGTTCTTTACAATACAATACAATGGTGGCAGCTTAAACTACAACAATAAACAACATATGTGCATTCGACCAGTCAGTTGTGAGCAGCCAATGCTAAGCTGTTGACGTGTGGTCATGGTATCTCAACTTTGTTGTGTTACGAATCACAATGGGACATCGTCTTTAATTTCAGTGTTCAAGATATTCTCCAGAGTGTTTTGAAAGAGAAGAAAGAGTTCGGAAAGTTCCGCACATCTTGAGTCTCAAAATAAATCAACGGTGTGTGGACGCCTGCCACGACTTGATTGAAACACAAAACGTGGACACTTCTTTTCTGGAAAAAAATCATCGATGGTGACGAAATTTGGTGTTATCAGTACGAATGTACCACAAAAAGAGCAGAAATTCGCATGGAGAGTCAGTGCTTTGACATCATAAGCAACATTCAACCCGAGTTGGGTAACATCCGATAGGATAACTTTTCTGACAGTTTCACTCTGTTACGTGAACGTTATGTGCGTTTTACTCATGTCGGTTGAGACTATACAGAACACCGGAAGTATTAAAACTACCACCTTAACTTTTATCTATTTTTTGTTAACCTAGTGTGGAAAGTTTTTGGATACTCACGAATAAAGTAAGCCGCCTCCGTGGCCTAGAACGCTAACACACGCTTGTGCGGTGGCGCTCGACCAGGTTCCAATTCTGGTGGTGGAAAAGGTTTTCACTGCCATTATTTGCCGGCGATGGGAGGACAGGCGATGGCGTAAAGTTTCTTATCACCGGACTTTACGCAAACGCCCTGATTTAAAAACCAAACCTTTCCGCAAAGTCTCATGACGTCAGGGTATATGACACTGTTCATGGTGATGCTTCCGTCGAATAGTGACGTTAAGTTGGTGCTATTCGCGACACACACACAAAAGACATACATATATTATTACAAAAAGTTGTAATGGAGGATGTTGCAGGTAAACAAACAAACTTATGAACAAGTGAATTTGGGATAGTTACCGCCTTAAAAGGTATACCTTTTAGTCACGTTATGAAATAATTTTTTATTTTCTCCAATACGATCCAGTACTTGTTCATTTATTGGTCGACAGCACGACGTTCAGGTGGACCGTGGATACATTGTCGTCTAGGGGGCGTAACATGCTAAGAGATGGGGCCCATGTTATATCTCTCCCTGATAAAAAAATACAAGAAGCTACTGTCCCGCACATATGCACCCTACTGTCTGATCAAAGTCAAGAGTTGGCTCTGCTGTAGCATCCAGGAAGCAACCTGCACCTTCAGCCAAACATTGTCCCACCTCATTGGTCCCCTATTGTCTTAGAATAATTTGAGGAACCCTCCACAAGCGTGGGGGTGCTTGTGTGGTGCGTCACATCCACTTTAGTTAGACCCTGCGGAGGACATCTGGGTCGCCATCGAGCCATATATACGCGCTCCGAACTTCCTCCGTCAGTAGTGTACGTCGTTTTGGCCTCATGTGGATGGCTCCTCAACGCTTTCTGCGTCACATGGGGTTCATGGTATTACTCTTCATCGTCGCCATCAGAATGAAAAGGTGTGCTACAGGCCGTTAGCTAAGTCTCTCTAATTGAATTACTGACGTTTAACAATTCTGAGTGAGATTATTGCACCCGTATGTAACAATGTCATGTGAAAAATTTTGCTATCTGTTATCTGTATATACTGTTTGTAAAATCATAAACACCGTGAAGGAAGCCCCAAATTGATGTAAAATTTCCGACTCCATAAAGTAGCGAAGTACTAACGCAAACAACAGCCGTCTCACTGTTAGGGTAGCAAGTAGGCCTGATCAGGCTGAAGCGTAGGCGCCAGCTGACATGTGTACAAACAGCTGCGACTTGCGGCACACATACAATACAAAAGTGGAGGTCAAAAGTCTCCAATTAAAAGTGCCTTGCAGTATTTGAAGGTCTCAGGTCACTTTGGCCACAGAAAGTGTGTTGTGGGGGTCACGAGAATGTTTTTCTTCAATTAGAATATAGGTTCTTCATTAAATGCATCGTCCATGAACGCAACTGCATGTTTTGCATAGCACTGGCGTTACTCATTTCCGCGACTCTGACACACAGTTACTGACACTAGACCCCGAACAGTAGACGCTGTCTGGCACACGTCCTGTTTCCTTGGCTCACATCCACAGCCGTCTTGTTTGAGTCAGATGTTTGCATTATTGAAGATTATAAAGTGTTGGCGTAAGACCTTTGGCTGCCGAATGCAACGTGCACATAATATATCTAGTGTGATATAGGCTACAATTCCGACTGCCAGAAATAGTATTTAGCCTACGTTCATTAAATTCTGTTTCAGTTGCATAACCATCTAGCATGTTAATTTCAACGTTATGTGTGCATCAAAGTGCGATACAAAGGAGTCATCGTTACACTTTAACGTCTTATCAGTGTATAAGTCATTTAAAGTCGAAAAGAATGTTTGGGTTTCACGGTTGTTGACATTGAAGATGGAGCACTGCCTTCAGTTGGGCGGGAATAGGGACGGAAATTGATTTTAGCATTTTTCAGTGAGGCTTTCCGGCATTGACCTTTGTTACAGGAACGTCATGCTAGTTGTACTGGGATCTGCAGCCCGCTCCTTCACAATACACAATACACGTTCACTGCATTACGAGCTACGCCATTTCGACTGGTCCTCAAAGGGTGTAAATAAAGATCTTTTCTGAATAAATAGTCTCGACATTCGTTCGAAACAGCTTACAGAACCACGAGCAACAAAAATCAGAACGGCTAAGAAGTCAGTTCACTGCCCCAACAACAGCTCTAAACAGCCCGATAATATATGAAATGAATCTGGAGCAACACGGATTGCTACATAATAACTAGTCAGCAAAAGCGAGACAGAAATAAGATTAGCTCGCCAAAATTTAAATCAATGGCCTCTGGGCTCCTCTCCAGAAGATACCTCCATAACGTAGCAGAGACCATACCGGTTTTAATGTTGACATGAAGCTGAGGGCACAAGAGATGGACAAAAATATGGAAACACCACAAACAGAACACATTACCATGCCTAATGCGATGTAGAAAAACGGTTGGCCTTCGAAATAGCTTCCAGTCGCGTCGGAGTGGATAAATAAAGGTCCTTAACGGTTTTAAAGGGACTCTTACACAATTCTTAATGCGAAATACTGACTAGTTCTGGTAACAATGATGAAGGTGGATAGCGGTTTTTTTTACCATCCCGGCATTTGCCTGGAGCGATTCAGGGAAATCACGGAAAACCTAAACCAGAATGGCCGGACGGGGGATTGAACAGTCGTCCTCCCGAATGCGAGTCCAGTGTGCTACCACTGCGCCACCTCGCTCGGTGGTGGATAGCGATCACGCACTCTTCTCTCCCAAGTCGATCACAAAGGCTCAATAATATTGAGATCTGGTGACTGTGGTAGCGGGGATGATGTCAAAATTCATCCTCGTGCTCACAGAAACAGTCCTGAACGATACGAGCTGTGTGAACGCTGCTTCACCGTTGGGGACCAAACACTGTACCACGGGATGGACCTGATCAGCCAAGATGGTCACATGACCCTTGGCAGTGACGTGACCTTGTTCAGTAGCCATGGGGCCAATGGAATACCAAGAAGTCATCATCGAACCCCCGCCATGTTTAACTTGTGGGAAATGAATCTGGCCAGAAGTTGGAAACAGTGAGAAACAAGACACATAACTTTCTTCCATAGCTCCATAATCCAGGTTTTATGGCAGCGGCACTAAGTTTTCCTATTATGCGCTTTTACATGACTGATGAGTAATTTTGGAATTCCAGCTCGCCCTGAAAGTCGATGCTTATGGAGCTCCCTTCGTGCTTTCGCGCTGACAATGTTCGCGAGTGCGTCAATCAGTTCTACAGTGATTTATGTAGCTGTCGTCCTCTTCTTTTTCGTTTCAATCCTCTTCAATGACCGTCCATCACGATCAATCAACACAAATTTTCGTCCGCGTTGTGACTTAGCGGATGGCGTCTTCAGTTTTCCTGGTGGGCGATATAAATCGTCGACACAGTGCCTCTTGAAACACAAAACACTTAGGCTTCCTTGGTTACAGAAGCACCCACCATACGAGTATTAACAAGTTGCTCTGAGATGGTGCACTCACAACTGCACAGAACATTGTTCCGGGTCCGCATCTCGTGGTCGTGCGGTAGCGTTCTCGCTTCCCACGCCCGGGTTCCCGCGTTCGATTCCCGGCGGGGTAGGGGGTTTTCTCTGCCTCGTGATGGCTGGGTGTTGTGTGATGTCCTTAGGTTAGTTAGGTTTAAGTAGTTCTAAGTTCTAGCGGACTGATGACCATGGATGTTAAGTCTCATAGTGCTCAGAGCCATTTGAACCAACCATTGCTCCGGTCACGACTGACACTGGTAACCCGTAGAGGACATCGTACAGGTGCCGTTCGTGCTCAAATACAACAGTGCAACCTGCAGGCTTTGTTAGAATCTGTATTTGTGTTCGACCATGCATTTCTCGATATGTTTCCAAATTTTTGTCCAACACATATACACCGTCAGTGCTATAGTAACTGGTAGTGACTCTCAAGCTGGACAGGTCACAACAGATGAAACAGATACCACTTACACGCCCCATCCTCTGAGCCTTAACCCTTCTCACTATAGTCATATGTGACAGCGGCCTAAGCAGACTTTAATTTGGTGAAAAGACACAGCGGAGCATCTCTCCAGCCCATATTGCAAACAGCGTGTATAGCAGACATCTACAACCTTGAGACAGTTTACATCACTTCCTGCAACAAAAATCGACTGACTGGTTGACTGACACTGACTAACTTGCGGACCACATTCAGAATATAAACTGCTCTTGTCGGTGCCGATCATCGTCATTTAGAGGTAATCGGAGATGGACTGAAACTGTTGTGACCAATGCTCCGCAGAAGCTTATCACTGTAAATCTATCGTGCCAAAATCTTCGAGCTTTTCAGACTAGTGTATCGAGGATGCATTGCCGGAGGCTCACTTGCTATGTGCGAGATCCGGGGATTTCACTATCTCTGCCAGGGTAGAAGCATGAGCCCACGTAAACAAGACGGTGTATTGGTACAAGGGGCACGCCCAGGTATTTTTGCCCCCACACCCTACCAAAAGAGGTTCGGTTAAGTCTTGGCTGCTATACAATACTCCATATAGCAAACATAAACCGCAGGAAGCTTAGGACTGAAAATAGGGTACTGCTACTGAAAGTGGAGCTAAATAATATCAAGTGTGATATCACTGAGGTATCATATGAATGAATAAAGGAAGAGGATCAGATAGAGTTGCATGCAGGAAATGTCTCACTACAGAGGCACTGACAAAGCTGGTTACTCATGATTTCGTTTTATCATTAACATAAAATTGGACACTGTGTTGTTGATGTTGAAGGATTATGACACAATAGCGAGAATAGTAAAAAAATGGTTCAAATGGCTCTGAACACTATGGGACTTAACATCTGTGGCCAATAGTTCCCTAGAACTTAGAACTACTTAAACCTAACTAACCTAAGGACATCACACACATCCATGCCCGAGGCAGGATTCGAACCTGCGACCATAGCAGTTGCGCGGTTCCGGACTCAGCGCCTAGAACCGCGAGACCACCGCGGCCGGCCCGAGAATAGTATTGCAGAGCAGTCAAAGACACTCATTGGATATAATACATAACAAGTTCGCACCTCGATGAAAAAGATGAACATCTGTATGAAGAGGGAGATTATGGGCAACTTTCACTCAAACGTAGTTGGAAAAGTTGAGAAATGAGTCTTCACTGGGGAGCGTTGGATTCGATAGTACGGACGGTATGAGAGACATGATATTGGAATTCCCTGAGAAGAAACGAATTTACATACGAAACACATTTTCAGGAAAAACAAAGGCACAAATTGGCCATGAAAACGACTATACCGAATTAAAAATGAGTTTGACTAGGTGCTGCCAAAAAAAAAGACAAATTGCATAGACTGTGGTGATTATAAACCAGTTCGGGATCTGTAGTGACCGCTGGCCGTTAATAAGTGAAATATAAATAGACACTAAGTTAGAAAGACCTAAACTCATTAATCACAAAACTAATTTCACTGAGTCAAAAACACCTAATAGAATGAGAAATGATGGGACAAGAGTAGAAATGATAAAAGCAGAGATGAAAGCAGTACGTACAAAATTATGCACAGAAAATCGAGAGAGAACGATACAAGGAGGTTGGAACTATGCTATAATTGTTATAGCCCATAATTTAGGGAGCCAAAAAGATGTAAAGAACTACAGACCCATAGATCTTTTGTCAGTGAAATAAAAAATTTTTACAAGGAAAAGAACAAGCTGGTTTTTAAAGTGGGTATTCTGCGTTGAATCACTTACAAGTTGTCAACGAAGCTATAGAAATGGATAATGCATACCAGTTACCAATTTCTATGGGGTTTTGATATTAGGAGAACCGTTTGACTCTGTCACGATAAATTCAGTGCTGGAACACTTTAGGACCAACGAATAGGACGTCACTATGACAGTTTGTTGATTGTATATAACAAGGCTACGCTTTCCATTCGATTGTGTAGAAAGAGTGGGAAGTTCAGAACTAAGATAGGCTTAGGCAAGGTGATTCCACTTCACCAAAACTATTTTCTGCAGCCTTGAGACAGGGTTTCAGTTCCCCAAACTGGGATGAAGAATGAATCTGCATGAACAGATCTTACAAGAACCACATTCGATTTGTTGGTAACGTCGTTTTGTACGCTTTTGATCCAGAAGAACTTCAGCAGGGGATGGAGGAATTCAGCTGAGTCAGCATGACAGTAGACCTGAAGATTAATTACGGCAAGATCAAAATGACGTGCGTTCAGTAAGAAGTTACAGAAGCATTTGACAACTTTGTTTGTTTTGAGCAGCTAAAAAGTACCACCGGTAGAACATTTACAGAAGTAATTTGGACGGTGAAAATGGCTTGGAGTGCATTTGGGAAACAGACTATTGTAGTCAGAAATCAATTTCCAGTGTACCTTAAACGGAGATTTGTAGCCAATGTAGACTGCCAGCACTAAAGCACGAGAGTGAAAAATGAACGTTAAGTGCACAGGTAGTGCAATCGGCGAGTGAAACATGTTTGCTTAGCGCAACAAGAAGGGACACAAAAATTTTAAAAAGTGGTTAAGAAAAATGACAGGAGCTGAGGACGTGATACTAACTGTTACGAAATACAAATGGAATCGGGCCGAACATATAACGAGAAAAAATTATGAGATAAAGACTAGAAAGATTCTTGTTGGTTTCTTCGCAGTAATAAGATGCCTATAAACGACCTAATGTAAAACAGATTGACGAGATAAAGACGCAGATAGGACAGCCTTGAATAAACCGTAGTAATGGATGGACACGTCTGGAAAACACAGATATCCAGTAGTAGACGATAAATATATGACAATGATAACCTCTTAGCTCTTAACATACAAGGCAGTGTAAAAAGGAAAATCTGTTTGATGTAAAAACAATATTAAAAAATTATCAAAGAAGTTAATACGTCTCTATCACAGGTGTAAAACGAAGTGAAGACTGCAGGACAGACAGACATTATACGAAAACTATTTTAGCTGTAGTACAGATAACGACTGAATTATTCAATGATATTACTGGTATCCTTCTTAAAACCGTAAGTAATTATTGCAATCGCTGAGGCTGAGGGTGGCTCAAAAATTAGTGTCCAGAAATTGACGGCAGTACAATTAACGGAGAAATGCTAAACGTCGTTTACAAATGTTTATTCAAAAAGTAAACTACTGACACGTTAAAATCATTTTACTGCCCTAACTCTGAAGTTATGAAATAACTAAAGTTGCATAGATTCAACAGAACTCTACAGCACCCAGTTCGTATAAAGTTCTATGCTGGATATCCACCTGAATTAGTACCGCACTTTACCATAATTTATTGCAGGATCATGTGTTACATTAATCTAGAAAGGTACGACCGACTCAGTGAAAAATGCACTTACGAGACCTCGTGTTTCACATGAATATTCAGGTATATAATGCAGTGTCATACATACTAATAATGAAGATTAATCGTAACACGTTTTCAGATGTATAAAATCAAATTCCCTCTACTAATGGACGGGAAATAATAGTTTACGATACATAGCAGTGAAATAACCTGCATAGGCATCACAGTCATCTGTAGAGTGGAGACTATAAGATAAATCACTGTTGGGGGGACGAATTTGAATAATAGCTTTCACGACCATACCACATAGCATAAACTCATTGGGTAGAACGTGCTATCCCGCATACTAGTTTACAACTATCAGTATTCTTTTACTATACCGTGTTTAATATGCGTAACTTGTCTTATTGTATTTGATTTGAATAGCTTCTGAACAACTACACTGATTTCTTTTCATGAAAGTAACCCCGCCCCCCCGGAAAGAAAGAAGTACAGGGTGACAATGATTGAACTATATGAAAAGAAACATAAATTAGTTACAAACTACGGGGTGCACACATGTTCGATATGCCTGCCGTCAATGGCGAAGATGTGGCACAGACGAATAGCGAAATTCTGCATGACCCGCCGAAGTGTGGGAACATCGATGCTGTCAATGACCTCCTGAATGGCTGTTCCCAGTTCAGCAATGGTTTTGGGGTTATTGCTGTACACCTTGCCTTTAATATAGCCCCACAGAAAGAAGTCGCATGAGTTCAGATCCGGGCCAATCGAGGCCCACGCCAGTGGGCTCTGGGTACCCCAGAGTCAGAATGCGGTCCCCAGAGTGCTTCTCCAGGATATCAAACACTCCCCTGCTTCGATGGGGTCGAGCTCTGTCTTGGATGAACCTCGTCTTCTCGAAATCAGGGTCACTTTGGATAATGGGAATGAAATCTTCTTCCAAAACCGTGTCGTACGTTCTCGATCTCGTAATCCTGATTTTCAGTCCCCCAAATGCGCCAGTTTTGCTTATTGACGAACCCATAAAAATGAAAATGGGATATGTCGCTAAACCAAACCCTGATGCGCCAACTAATTCCCATCATACCCGGCGGCCAACCGCGCAGTTTGAACGTCCTAACGCAAACCGTTCAGAAGTTATGACGATTTTATTTCATATAGCTCAATAATTGTCAACCTGTATGTATATTCTATGAGATCTATGTCGTGCAAGTAAGTGTACTGCCCGTATTTAAAACGCGTAAGATAAAAATACCCAAGGCGTTAAATGAAATATTTTAACTCGAGTTTTACTTTTAGTATGCCAAGTGAATTTCTAGCCAGTTCTGTAAGTTGGTGAAGTGCCTGAGCGATACAAAAAAGAAGACTCGTTTCCGTGTCTTTAAGACTTGGCTATCGACTACCGATATTCAATGTGACAAATACTATTTCTGTTTTGAAGCAACTGAATCATCTGTAAAATTTGTACTATATCCGTTTCTGTGCTGTGCAGGGTACATTGCATAACACTGAGCTTTGTACGAAAAGAAAGATGGTAGCGGGACCGAGAATAAATTATAGATAGCGTTACCTGGCCATAGTTATGAAGCACTCGTGCTGATTCCCAGCAGATACCTGCTGAATATTCTGTTGCATAGCAGCTATTGTTCACAATGGATTCGGAACGCTTATCAGTGACAGTCTGTTCTAGTTCTCATTCTCCGCCTGCCGTACAAAAGATGGTTCAAATGGCTCTGAGTACTATGGGACTTAACAACTGAGGTCATCAGTCCCCTAGAACTTAACCTAAGGACATCATACACATCCATGCCCGAGGCAGGATCAGAACCTGCGACAGTACCGGTCGCGCGGTTGCAGACTGAAGCGCCTAGAACCGCTCGGCCACAACGGCCGGCTAGTACAAAAGATAACTAATGTAGGGACAGCATATTTCCTAGGGAAACTGAGATTTGTCTGGCAGAAGCCAGGTCGCTCACAAGGTTTCATTGTATTTTTAAAGGAAATCAACTTCACACGATAATATTTAGGTAAATGTAGAGAACTGTTGTACCGTTTAGTAACAAAAAGTCACTTTCATATTTAATACAGTCTTATACGACTTAATAACTAAAATTTATCAGAACGCTGGATCATAAGTTTTGATTCACAAACATGCAATTTTTTTTTTTTGAACCATCAAAGCCGTCGTTGTCACCGTGCCGCGAATTATTCAAGCAAAACAAAATACTTATCAGTCCAAGTACCATGCCTACACAATACTAGAGATTAGAAATACTCAATTTAATTCTTTACACCACTCTGCAATTAATTCATTCATTCATTTCGTATAGGCCTCTTTGGACCACGTTATTTCAACTGTCTTGCTTTACGTGTTCTGATGTTTGCCCAGTGCTCCCGCTTTAGTTCTCGGTGTTGCTCCCCTGAGTCCAAGCCTTTCCTGTTTTTAGTTTTGGCTTTTCTTGGAAACCGTGCCACGCCATAAGTTTCTCCTTGAGTGGGACACGCTCTAAGATGTCATCATGGTTGATCCCCATTTCGTTAAGATCTTTCTTCACCTCTGTGAACCAGGCCCATTTTGTTTTCTTCTCCTGAAAGTAGGTGACCATGCGATTGGTGAATCTTCCACGGCTCATTCGGGTCATATGTCCATAAAACATAATCCTTCTTTTCCGGTTGGTATCGGTTATCTTCTCTATGTGGGAATACAGTTCATGATTATGACGTCTTCTATATTCCCCACTCTCTTTGATGGGACTTAAGATCTTTCTCAAAATCTTCCTTTCCTTGGCCTCCAGTAATTCAATTAGGCCTGTTTTGTTCATTACTAGGCATTGAGAAGCGTACAAGACATCCGGACGAATTACACTGCAGTAATGCCTTAACTTTGCATTGTAAATGTAAATGTCGCGTGACTAGGACCTCCCGTCGGGTAGACCGTTCACCGGATGCAAGTCTTTCGATTTTACGCCACTGCGGCGACTTGGGCGTTGATGGGGATGAAACGATGATGATAAGGACAACATAACACCCAGTCCCTGACCCAGCCGGGAATCGAACCCGGTTCCTTAGGATTGACTTTCTGTCGCGCTGACCACGCAGCTACCGGGTGGCGGACAACTTTGCAGTGAACGATGTCATTTCCATTTTGTTCATGCGTCTTATGAAGGCTTCATTCTCTGATAAGGTGGCTGTTATCCATTCTCCGAGATATTTAAACTTTTCAACTCCCTTAATTTTGCATCGATCCACTAAAAGCTCCCTTGGTTGCGAATTTATGTTCAATATAAACTCGGTTTTCTCAAATGAAATTTGGAGGCCAGTCTTCTGTGCTTGTACGTTAAGCTCATTAATCTATTTCTCAGCTGTTTCCATGGAATCAGAAAAAAATGTAAGATCATCTGCAAAATCGAGACAATCGATTTCTAGATTTTGTTTCAAGTAACCCAGCCTGACACCATATTTAATTCCTTCGTTTTCCAGTTCTTTGCGCCACTCACGAATCGCCTTCTTGAGGGAGCAGTTGAAAAGCAGAGGTGAGAGCCCATCTCATTGCCTCACTCCAGTCTTCATTTAAAAAGCTTCTAATGTTTCTCCTCTAAATTTTACTTATGAGTTAGTGTTGGTTAGTGTTTTCTGGGTTATCGCTTTGGTCTTCTTGTCTAGGCCAAGTTCTTCTAGAATTATGATCAGGGTTTTACGATCAATCGAGTCGTATGCCTTTTTGAAATCCACCAAGGTCACAACAAAATGTTTATTCCCGAGTTTCAGGAACGAAACGATGAATTTCAGGTTGATTATCTGTTCGATTCATGGTCGCTCCTTCCTGAAACCTCCTGGATACTCTCCCAGCTGTGGGTCTAGCTGTTCTTATGTTCTAGTTTGCAGAGCTTTCGACAGAATCTTATAGGTTGTTGGTAAGAGAGATATACCACGATAGTTATTTACATCTGTTCTGTCGCCTTTCTTATGAAGAGGATGAATTAGAGCAGAATTCCAGCCATTTGGGAATCTTTCAGTTTACCAAAAATGACTGATAATTTCTGTTAGTTTATCTACTGCCTCATACTCTGCTTACTTCCAAAGCTCAGCAGTTATAGAATCTTCCCTTGATCCTTTGTTTTTTTTTTCAGCGAGTGAATAATTAGCTTGATTTCCTCTTTCGTGGGGTGGGGGTGATGAATTTGGGTGGACTTCTACATAGTCGGTAAGGGGAAATGTGGAGTTTGGAGGTTCACAATTCAGAAGAACTGTAAATAATTCGCTAAAATCTGGCAGTTTCGTTTATGATTGCGAGGTAGCTTCCCGTTCGGAGCTCTGAAGTGTAGGCTTGGAGGATTGTACTTGGTGAGATTGGCCTTAAAAATGGTTCAAATGCCTCTGAGCACTTTGCGACTTAACTTCTGAGGTCATCAGTCGCCTAGAGCATAGAACTGCTTAAACCTAACTAACCTAAGGACATCACATACATCCATGCCCAAGGCAGGATTCGAACCTGCGACCGTAGCAATCGCTCGGTTCCACACTGTAGCGCCCAGAACTGTGCGGCCACTCTGGCCGGCCTTGGCCTTAGAAGTTCTATAAATGTTTCGTGTATTTGTTTTCTGGAAGTTTTGTTCAATTTGTGCCAACTGTATTTTCTCAAATGTACGCTTCACTCTTTGTATTATCTTTGCAGTGTGTTTTCTAGCATCAAGGAAGTTTGTTTTGTTAGCTTCATTTTTCTTCGGATTTCATCTCTGCCACGCATGCTGTCTTTGCTTCACTGCTGCCTGACAATCACTCTGCAGTATTAATGATTTATTACATTTTGAATTCCATACTTGTGAGAGAGCGTCGTGGCGCAGTGTTTACTATGTTGGACTCGCTTTCATGAGGAGCGGGGTTCGAATCCTCATAAAGCTATCCACATTAAGGAGTAGCATGATTTAACTTACGGTGAATGCCAATATGGGTCCTTTGAAAAGGACACGCAGATTCCCGACATTTGTAGTATGCTAGAATGTGCTCCATCTCTAATGCCATCGTCATCATCGAAACGTTTTACCCTAATATTCCATCGTTTCTTCTCGAGTCTGATGCAATCTTGTGGCCATAGCAACCACAACAGTGACTGCTGACACGTCCGGATGGCAACAGTTTTAACTCCAATTTCGTTTTGTGGGTTCCATGTAACTATCTGAAGAACATTCGTGGATTAAAAGGTGCTGAAATTTAATAATTAGACTGAATATTAGATATCATTCTCCGCAAGTGCTGTGGTACTAACAAACATCTAAGCAGCCGCGCCGGCCACTGTGGCCGAGCGGTTCTAGGCGCTTCAGTCCGGAACCGCGCTACTGCTACGGTCGCAAGTTCGAATGGATGTGTGAGATGTCCTTAGGTTAGTTAGGTTTAAGTAGTTTTAAGCTCTACGAGACTGATGACCTCAGATGTTAAGTCCCATAGTGCTCAGAGCCATTTGAACCAAGCAGACGCGTTGCTTTCGATGTCCCTCTTATGTCAGTCCCATACAAATCTCTGGAACTCGAATAATATTCGCTACATACTGTATAAGTACGTGCATAATTGAGTTCAACCGTGATTGGAACCCACTATGTATTTACTTTTAGTGGAACGTACAATTTTCGCTTGCCTCTGTAGTTGCTAGCTCCCGATTACTATTTTACCAAGATCAGGAAGACAAAAATATTAATGAAATAATTCTTCGTCTGAGATATTCCCGCCACCTCCGAATCGACTATATCTAAAACTAACCAAACTAAACTCCACCCGAACAGGCCATAAAGGCCCAACGGTACCTACCGGACGCCGTGTCATCCTCAGCTCACACGCGTCACTAGATATGGATATAGAGGGGCGTGTGCTCAGCATATCGCACTCCCGGCCATATGTCAGTTTACGAGACCGGAGTCGCTACTTCTCGATCAAATAGCTCCTCAGTTTGCCTCACAAGGGCTGCATGTACCCCACTTGCCAACTGCTCTCACTCATCCAACTTCTAGCCTAGCCCGGCGGTGCTTAACTTCGGTGATCTGACGGGAAGCTTTGTTACGACTGAGGCAAGGCCGTTGGCCCGAATCGTCTATATCTACTGATAACATTCTCCACTAAATCCATGTATAGACTGAACAGTAGCGGCACAACAACATATTCTATGATACAGATGAATTAGTCTGTTTTAGTAGAGTACTCTTCGTCCAACATATTTTGATGCAACTTGCTATCGAAAAGCTCTGAGGTCGAAAGCAGGTGTACTCTGATGTCCCGTAGAAAGGTATTTTCTTGACAAAGCGTTTTCCAGTATTGAATGTAAAACATTTTTGAAGCCTAAAATACCTTAACCGAGATGTTTACCTTTATCTCTGACCCTTAAATTATCATAACTGGAGAGCGAGAGCTGGTTTCCACACCATCAGTGTTCCCAGAAGCTATAATGGATGACACGGTGAACGTACATTTGAGCTGGAATCCGTTAGTGTTGTGCTACAAATATAAACGAAAGACACTGTGTGGTAATTATCTGGATCAGCTCTACTGTCATTTTTGGAGATGGACGTGACATTTCTTTCCAATCACAGGATTGAAGAAATATTCCATATTCCGTACAGAAGCTACAATGGTTTCGTAGAAAACCGGTTAATTTGTGAGCTTTCGTGATTTCAGAGGTTTTCCACAAACACGAGCACTTACCTTTGCGGTGATAGTACTTTAACTAGCTACTTCCACGTAAATATTTGATTCCATATTTCATACATATCTATAAAAGTTTGTTAGTATTCTGGACCAGGTCTTACGGCACCCTTTTGCTGTCACTGACTACAAGTGTGCTCTTTTGGTGTTCCAATTAAATTTCACTGACAGGAACGCAACGATGAAACATCTTATTTAGCACAGAGATAGCATAGATATCAATTAAATTTGTTTTTGTTGTACTGGTATATGTTGCGAGATAATCTTAGTAAATTGATTTTGCATAAGTCAATTCTCATTTTGATTTGCTGTAGAGTCTTTTTCGACTTTTTAAAATAGTTATGTTTGTTTCGCTCAAATGGATAAACTGAAACACCGAAGATTCTTCGAATTCTTATTCTTCTGCTCATGGCCAACGGCAGTTCGTCCTTAGCTGGTGAAACTTTATAAACAGGCTTAATTTTCAGCCGTTTGCTTTGAGGCTGATCGGTGAAATACCAAACAAAAAATCCAATAGTTCGGGGTTTGATGCCCACCCGAACCAACTAATTTCACGTTCACTTACCATTTCCATCACTTCTAGAAATGAATTCTTTACATGAAAATTGCAAATCTCCACCGAGGTTCGCATACCGAGACAAATTATTGTAGGTAGACTGGTAATACATTGTGTAAATCATTTCGTAGGGCGGAGAAGAGTAAGAGCGGACCACCATCAACTGGACCATATCTAGTAAAGCACTGTAGTGTTCAAAGCAGCCTTCCGGCTGCGGACAACTCAAACGTTTTAGAAAAAAGAAAATGTCTTAAATACTACTCAAGACAATCCACTCGAAGGACGTCCCAAAACTGTATCATCTGATAAAAATATTGCCACGATGCACAGCTTGGCATGTATTACCAGTTATGTGAAATAATTGACACCATAGGCTTAGCAGAAGAAAGAATACCGCACATGTTGCATGTTACTGCCGAATTTGTTTAATTCCAACTAAACTCAAATGCGAAAACAAATGTCCTAACAAAGCTAGGACAACCTTGAAAAGAAACCAGTTGTTTCTCTGCATTGATTTGTAACTAAATGAGACATGTGTCCATCACACCAGAGGTAATCAAAACAGTGGTGAAATCCGGTGGTTAAGGCAATAAAAGGAAATCAGTTATGCAAATCTGGTGGATGTAGTGAAAAAAAAAACTACTGAAGATGTATATTCTGTAACAGAAAAAAACCTATATCTTGAGGATACTTTGTTTATAAAGTGTAGTAAAATGAAAAAGAGACAGATGGAAGAAAGTAAGTACACTATTAATCATTTCAAAAGTAATCGCCATAAATGTTAATACATTTATCCTGCTGTAAGACAAGACGGTCAACGTCTTCGTGAAAAACTGTTTGTGGTTGCCTTGAGAAACTTGGTTCCACTCAGGTGTGCATCTCTTCGTCCGAAGCAAATCGAAGGCCACGAATGTCTCTCTTGAGGGCTCTAAACATTTGGAAATCGCATAGGGAGAGATCGGTAATGTCTAAAGGATCTGTAAGGGCTTCCCAGCGAAACGGTTGCAGAGTAGTCGAAACAAGGTTATTTCCAATACGATGCAGAAGTTTCATTTGGAGGGCTCTTCAGTTTTCGCTCGTGAGAGGGTTAAATTCCGAGCAGATTTATTCTGCAGGTGTTATAAATAATTTTTGTTGGCAAAATTCACACATACAAAATAAATTAAAATACGAACACAAACTCTATCAACTTCTTATTCTATTACGTCTTCTACGCCTTCATACTGTACAATGACGTGACAAAAGTCATGGGATAGCGATTTGCACATATACATATGGCGGTAGTACCGCGTACACAAGATATAAAAGTGCATTGTTCTGGCGAACCTGTCATTTGCACTGAGGTTATTTATGTGAAAAGAAATTAACATACTTTGAACGCGGTGTGGTAGTCGGAGCTAGAAGCATGGGGTGTTCCGTTTCGGAAATTTTAGGGAATTCAATATCCCGAGATCCACAGTGTCAAGAGTGTACCGAGAATATCAAATTTCAGGCCTTCACTTAACGACCGAGAGCAGTGACGTTTGCGTGGAGTTGCCTGCATTAAAAGACAAGCAACACTACGTGAAATAATCACAGAAATAAATGTGGGACGTACGACGAACGTATCTATTAGAACAGAGTGGCGAAATAATTTGGCATTAACGGGCTATGGCAATAGATGATCTGCATCGTGTCTCTTGGGCTAGTGACTATATCCGTTGGACCCTAGACGACTGGAAAACAGTAGCTTGGTCAGATAAAACCTCATTTTAGTTTGTAGAGTTAATGGTAGGGTTCGAGTGTGGCATAGACCCCACGAAGCCATGGAACCAATTTGTCAACAAGGCACTGTGCAAGCTGGTGGTGGCTCCATAATGGTGTAGGCTGTGTCTACATGGAATGGACTGGGTCCTCTGATCCAACCGAACTGATCGTTGGCTGGAAAAGGTTATGTTAGTCTACTTGGAGACCATTTTCAGCCATTCGTGGACTTTTTATGGATGGTAATGCGCCATGTCACCGGACCAGAATTGTCCACGACTGGTCTGAAGAACATTCTGGACAATTCGAGCAATTGATTTGGCCACTCAGATCGCCCGATTTGAATCCCATCGAACATTTATGAAACATAGTCGAGAAGTCGGTTCGTGTACAGAATTCTGCACCGGCAACTCTTTCGCAATTATGGATGGCTATAGAGGCAGCATGTTTCAGTATTTCTTCAGGGGACTTCCAACGACTTGTTGAGTCCATGCTACGTCGAGCTGCTGCACTACGCTAGATAAAAAGAAGTCTGACATGATATTAGGAGCTATCCCATGACTTTTGTCACCTCAGTGCACTATGCTACTTCTTCCACCTCACTGTGGACTATTAGTCATAACGTAAACGTCTACTGCTGTCGATCATCAGCACTATTTCATCAGACAACAGTTTGATGCCCGATTCCAACATCCTGCATTATCATTTACACCGATGAGCCAACTATGACCACCTGCATAGGAGAGAAATGTAGCGCCGATTCTGCGCAACATGGATTCTACAAGTCTTTCGTTGGTTTACGGGTGTTTGTGACACCAGATGTCTATTCACAAATCATACAATTGTTGGCCCGTTGTTTGTGGGCGCTGCGCTATAGCGTCTGGTTCAGATGAGGACAGTTTGGTCTCCAAGACATCAACGTCAGTGAACTATCATGTTTCTCAAGAAACTGTAGCACGATTCTAGCCTCGTCACCCATACAAATACCATTTCCCAATTGTACGCAGCACTTTTCGAACGATGGACCATGGAATGTTAATCTGTCGTGACATAGCTTGTGCACTACCAGAAGATCACACATTGCATCCACCATTCTCAGTCCTGGCAAGGGTAACGTCTTTATGGCACAAGTGTTCATCGGCCTCTCCCAGGGCAATTCCCATATCGTCAGTTAATTAGCACTTTCGAATCACGTTCTTCAGCCTCTGTGCGGAAAGGGAACCTCATCGTATTCTTTTAACGCGTCGATACTCTAGAAGAGCTTCAGCACTGTTGCCGGCCGCTGTGGCCGAGCGGTTCTAGGCGCTTCAGTTTGGAACCGCGCGACCTCTACGGTCGCAGGTTCGAATCCTGCTCGGGCATGGATGTGTGTGATGTCCTTAGGTTAGTTAGGTTTAATTAGTTCTAAGTTCTAGGGGACTGATGACCTCAGCTGAGTCCCATAGTGCTCAGGGCCATTTGAACCATTTGAGCCAGCAGCACTGATGCTGTTGTTTTGATAAACAGCTTTACAAGTAAAGCCCTGGTCACCTCGTCCAGACCCACATCGACTGTCTGCAACTATAATGCACACTAATGCTTGTGATTCAACCCCATGTCGCCGTACCAGTACCGGCGTCTAACGGCAAGTTACGATATTAACACTAATTATAGCGCAAATCCTGCTGCTCACAGTTTGAACATCACTTCTGTAAAGTTAGGTACCCATACGGAAATTCAGTTCAGTTCAACTGTGCAACATTTCCTCTACCCGAGGTTTGGTGCACCTATTAAGAGGTCACGGTCCGGATCCCAAACATTTGCATCAAGTAGCTTGTAGTAACACACCAATGTGTAAATGTGGAGAGGAAGGTTGCGCTAATCATGTCGTTCTCAGATGCCCCGTTTTTAAGGTTGAGAGAGACAACAGACAATTAGACTGCTGCCTGCTAACAGTCTTAAACGACCAAAACTTGTGGATTACAGTCAATACGACAACACATCGAAAAAAAATAAAAGGAAAAGAAAGAATGCTATGGTGACCACTCACACGGATATGCGTAGACCCGAGGACCGCCGAGGTACGCACGTACCAGTGTGGGTTGTATAGAATAGGGCAGCAACAATAGTTTTAGAAGTAGGTATAGTTGTAGTTAGTTAGCAAATATCGGGTTATTCCGAGGCCGTCAGTAAAATATCTGGTAATGTAAACTGGAATTTATTCACTTGGAACTTGAGTTTATTACCTTTTTTTTTCAATTGGTTCTTATTTTTCAAATGATCTACTTTATTTCTACGTTAATATTACCAGTGGTTACTGTTAACATGATTTATTACTACACACACAACATAAAACATGTACGTTCTCCTGATTATTGAATATGTACAATTTTTCTATAGTTCGCAGGTAACAGGTGTAAAGTTCGTGAAAATAAACTGAACTAAAATCACCCATACGGTAAGTAGTTTTCCATCTCCTTTGGCTCAAGTAGCGAAAGTTTTAGTAATAACCGCCCTGTACTTCCCTATCCTGCGACGGGTTCGTAATGCCACCAAGCAGCATTCTGTCTCATTATGAGGAATGGTCATAATGTTTTGTCTCGTATGTGTACGTGTTAGTGAGAGTCGAGGGGAATCTTCCAAAACTTATTTAAGGACTTCTGATATTATACCTGTATATGCAGCAGATGACTAATCATTGATTGAGAAATGATTCAACCTTCTGTGAAAATAGACATGAATAACATCTCTAATGCCACGTCGGAAGTGGCCGACATGGTAAACTTTTGTCCGGTAACATAAGTCATGCAAGAGCAGATAGAGCTTCCCGCTGTAAGAGCCAAAGTGGAAACCTACTCAGCAGTTTTATTTTTTTGCAGACGCCGGCTGCGTGCAGTGTATGGACAAAAAACAATAACATGATACTGACATTGGCAGTATTATTACTGACAAAGAAAACAGGCTGTAGGGGATACTATCTACATCAGTGAGTACAACCACGTTCCAGCCGAATGTAGTAGGCTTCGATACACCGCACTGCAAGCATGGGAAGTGACTGCGAAAAATGTTGTAAGTAGGCTGTTTAGGTTTTTCTATTGGTAACGCCACATAGCGCTCTGTATGAAGATCACTGACTGTGCTGTGTGCAGTCTGTGGCGTGTTGGCATTGTTGTAATACTCGCCATTGTAGCGTTGGGCAAATGGATGTGAACAGCGCGTAGCGTTGCGCAGTTGGAGGCGAGCAGCCAGCAGTGGTGGATGTGAGGAGAGAAATGGCAGAGTTTTGAAATTTGTGAGACTGGATGTCATGAACTGCTATATATATTATGACTATTAAGGTAAATACATTGTTTGTACTCTATTAAAATCTTTCATTTGCTAATAATGCCTATCAGTGGTTAGTGCCTTCCGTAGTTTGGATCTTTTATTTAGCTGGCAGTAGTGGCGCTCGCTATATTGCAGTAGTTCGAGTAACCAAGATTTTTGTGAGGTAAGTGATTTGTGAAAGGTATAGGTTAATTTTAGTCAGGGCCATTCTTTGCAGCGATTACTGAAAGTCAGATTGCGTTGCGCTAAAAATATTGTGAGTCAGTTTAATCGCAGTCATGTATAATTGTTCAAAGGGTAGGTTTCAATATGTACCCACCTAGATGTCATGTTACTAACGTCATTAAACTTACTGGCAGTGAGAAGAAGCTGTGATGATGGTGTGTGAGGAATTTTGTCACAAAAATCTGCCGATAGTGTTTAACTGATGTCAGATGTCAACGTTCCATTTTTAAGATTACCGGAATGTAATCCGTTTCTGTCTCTGTATCTTTCTTTCTTTAGTGTATATAAAACTCTCTTGACATCTACTGTACATAAACGCTACCATGTAAAACTGAACCTCAATTCTTGTAGATGCATTTTATTGGAGCGCACTGTGCATCCAAAGATGAAGGTGATAATGCGACGTCTGTACTAATGTACAGTTTGTCAACATGCCTCAAAGAGCAGTTCTAAGCTTAGACCGTGTGAGCATTGTCTCTTACCAGATAGAAGGGTTTTATGAACAGGAAGTTGCCTGCCAAGTCAATAACAACGCCATTCCACCATTCAACCGCTGTCATGAGCCAAAAGTAAAGCAGATTTGTTTGGTAGTTGTCACCAGCGTTGAACATCACTAGCTGATGACCGTTACCTACAAATTCTAACTCGCAGGTACCCCGAGAAGAATGCATTAGTACGATTTAGCCATCCAGTACGTACCAAAGTAGTCCCCCTCCAAAATCACCTGTGCGAAGAAAGTTATTATTGCGTCGGTTCTCTTCACCGATGATTGCAGTATTTGTCTGAAGCGTGGTAGTCGATTTAGAAGAGCGTGGAGGCTGCCAGTTTACAATGAAGTTGCACAGGTTCAACAGGGAAGTGGGTCAGTCAACGTTTGGGCCGGTTTCATGTACGGAAATCACATGCGTCTCGTCACAATCGATTGTAATTTGAGAATTGTGCAGAATCGGCACAAGATCCTCCAAGCTATTGCTCAGCTCTGCAATCATCACTTGGGCGATTGTTTCATCTTTCAGGACGATAATGCACGAACACAGCGCGCCCGCCTCCGGAAGGCACGAATTAACTGAACTGGGTGATGTGCGCTATATGCTGACATAAACTTGGCTAGGAATACTGGGTACCACTTGACTATAGCAGTGCGTCGTCGCAACATCCGGCCTCACACACTGGATAACGTATGAAGGGCTGCCGTCGACGAATTGGAGGGCTTCAGCAAACAACGCGTCGATCACCTTGTGGGGAGCATGCTGAGGAGGATCCGACCATGTCCAATGCATGCTGAGGAGCGACATAGCACTGAATACTACCCAGCAGCAGATTTTGATTTCACGAATTTGCAAGCATACGCACTTTCCAACGGACTGCCATCCTTTTGGTTATTATTTTGGTTTTATATCACCGTTTTAAGACTTTTGTATACACCACTAAAAGCTGCTACTAAAGAAAATTTCATTTTGCTGCAGATACTTTCGATTTTTCCTTATGAATTGGCAGAGCGTGCATTTTAAAGAGCTATTCATTGGATAGAATTTTGAGTGCTGTATATTCGCCATATAACAAAAAAAGTGATGCACCCGGAGGACATGTTCGGATGTCATTGTAACTTAGTAATTGCATACACCATCATCGGGTGTCTATATGGTTAGATTTGCAGTTTTTCTGCATTCTATTCAAGCGCACTACAGTGCACTAATGTTGTTCGTGTTTGGTGTTGTTAGCAGGCCTAGCAGGATTTATAAGGGACGGGAGCAGCCTCAGATGTTGAGTGACCATGGTGAAGGACACAAAGATGCCTCGCAATTGTGTGAGAAAACGTTGTCAGTAGCTAACAGAGCTTGAGAGGAACACCATGGTGAGTCATATTTTGCCGACTGGTCGAATCGTGCAATAGCCAGATTTGTGGGGCATTCGGATGTTACAGAGCCTGATGTCGTACTGCAGGGAAATCTGAGGGCAGGCGTTCTCCTTGTTAAGTTTCCTGCTGGCTATGTCCGGCAATCACAAGGGAGGATCACCATATTCTGCACGAAGCACATCGTAACCCCTTCATATATGTGCCTGCTATCCGAGAACAAGTGATGGACTCCCAGCAATATTCTGTGTCATCCCACATCATTGGTGGGAGACTAGCAGCAGCCGGACTAGCGAATTACTATCCGATGCGTAGCCTACCGTTGATACCACAACACAAACGGCTGCATTAGTATTAGTGCCATGACTGGGAGGCACGAATAGCGTCTCTTCATGTTCGGCGACGAAACGCGGTTCTGCACCATTCTAGGCGCTACAGTCTGGAACCGCGCGACCGCTACGATCGCAGGTTCGAATCTTGCCTCGGGCATGGATGTGTGTGATGTCCTTGGGTTAGTTAGGTTTAACTAGTTCTAAGCTATAGGGGACTGATGACCTCAGAAGTTAATTCCCATAGTGCTCAGAGCCATTTGAACCATTTTTTGCACCATTCTGGCTGACCATCGTCGGTATTTATGGCGAAAGTTCCTATTCTTCGAATATTTTGGAGACGCATAATGGTGTTACTCCTGGTGTCATCTTGTGGCTAGCCCTCCGGTATGGCTTCAGATAACAGCTGGTAGTAATTGAGAGAACTCTAACGGCACAACGGTACGTCACAGACATCCTCCATTCTCATGTGCCACCTCTCATGCAATAGTATCGCGGTGCCATTTTTCCACAAGATAATGCACCTTCAAGCATGGCACGGGTCTCGGTGAACCATCTGCTTGATATTGAGATACTACTATGTACAGCAAGATCCTCAGGTCTGTCCCTGATAGAACATATGTGGGGCCAGTTCGAATGTCAACTCTGTTCCAGTGCCAGTATCCAAGAAATGAAGGACCAGTTACAACAGTTTGCGGCCAGCTTGCCTCGTGAGACGACACAACTGCCTCATGATACCGTTCCCAATCGAATCTGTGCATACATCTAGGCTTGAGATGGTGCAGCGTCATACTGATAAGTGGGCTCATACTGCCAAGCTCTTTGTAAATTTGACCCGATTTTTTAATCATTGAATTAACATCACATACCCTCTCAGGCGGTGAAGATTCGTTTCGTACATCTTCCCATTCTGGGTGCTTCACTTTTTTGATCACGCTATGTGTATGTAAATGTCTTATCAAAGTTGTGGACCAATACTTAAACAAGATATTGTGTCCTTTTTTAAGTTTCATAAGACTTATTCTTTCATTCCCTGCTCTCTTTGAATAAAAACTCCCATATTTTTGCAGATATGCTACCGGTGAGAGACTGCTTTTTGAGCAGTCTATGAATCAACGCATCCTAGTGTAGTGGGACGCGATCTTGAAGCGTCACCCATACACCAGTGTCAGCCCAGTTTGCAGGTGAATATAAGTTTAATTTAGTGTTTTTATGTATTTTGCAATATTTGTAATGGTTGTGAATTATCTAAAGTTTTGTATTCATTTTATGTTTCATGTGCGGAGAGGGCGGCGCAACGAACGGAGACAGCATCTTCACTGCCAGGACCAGAGAGAAAATTGCTGGCCACTGTACGTCGCGGGTCGACAGCCAAAGAGCAACAGAAGATCCTAAAACCGAGTTGCTGCGTCGCGCATCTAAAAACTGAAAAAATAAGAATTTGTAATGTTTCTACAACAATGACGTCATAGAAAGTTTAATCATGTTGTAAATGTTCAGTCCTACCTTGTCAAGGCTCATGTTCATTTCTATATATAGCATATATGAAAATAATAAACTAGTGTATACTACAAAAGTTTAAATACGTGTTCCGAGAATTTATTTATGAAGAATTATGTTAAGGAAGAAGTATTACTGATTTATTTAACAAGATTATTAATTTTTGACAACGTTCATCGCGAGTTTGAGTCTTGAAAGTTTATTCAATGTGGTTTTAATATTTATTAAAGCAGATAACTTCCATTAATATAATGTCTGAGAAGAAACAAACGACATCTAAATTGAAAAAAGTTTCGCAAACCAACTTGACTGAGTGACGTAATTCTGCGCATACGACTCAAATGATGATGTTTTAATTACAGTTTCGTTCAAGAACCATTCAGAGACAACTTTAAAAAGAACTGAAATAATTTTGAAGTGTTTTGTAACTGACGTAGGTGACGAAGTCTGCACATGGTCATATGTCAGAAGAAAATCATTTATACAAAACACTAAATAAAACTTATATTCACCTGCAAACTGGGTTGACACTGGTGGATGGGTGACGCTTCAAGTTCGCGTCCCACTACACTAGACCCCATTTTTACATCTACAGCTTCATCTACATCGATACTCCGGTGCGTCGCGGAGTGTACCCTGTACCACTACTTGTCATTCCCCCTCGTGTTCCAGTCGCAAACAGAGAGAGGGAAACATGACTGTCTGTATGCCTCCGTATCAGCCCTAATTTTCCATATCTTATCTTCGTGGTCCTTAAGCGGGATATATACTGGTGGCAGCAGAATCGTTCGGCAGTCAGCTTCAAATGCCGGTTCTCTAAATTTTCTCATATAGTGTTTCCTGAAAAGAACCCCACCTTCCCTCCAGGGATTCCCATTTGAATTCCCGAAGCCACTCCGTAACACTTACGTTTTGTTCAACAAACCTGTCAGCCTTCCCCTGAATTTCTTCAATGTCTTCCTTCAATCCGAACAGTACTCAAGAATAGGTCGCACCAGCTTTCTATATGCGGTCTCCTTTACAGGTGGACCACTCGTTCCTAAAACTTTCCCGATAAACCGAAGTCGATCACTTGCCTTCCCTACCACAGTTCTCACATGTTCGTTCCACCTCATATCGCTCTGCAACGCTACGCTCAGACATTTAACAGGCTTTACTGTGCCAAACTGGACACTAGTAATATTGAATCAGAGCATTACAGGTTTGATCTTCCTATTCATCCCCACTAACTTACATTTTTCCACGTTTAGGACTAGCTGTCATTCATCACATCAACTGGAAATTTTGTCTAAGTCGTCTTGTATGTTTCTACAGTCACTCAACTTTGACACCCTACCGTACACCACGGCATCGTCAGCAAACAACCGCAGATTGATGTCCACCCTGTCCGCCAAGTCGTTAACGTATATAGAGAACGACAACGGTCCTATCACACTTCCGTGGTTCACTCCTGACGATACTCTTGCCACTGATGAACACTCGCCGTCGAGGGCAACATACTGGGTTCTATTATTTCAGAAGTGTTCAAGCCACTCACATATGCGTGAAGTTACGCCATATGCTCGAAACTCCGTTAACAGCCTGCAGTATTGCACTGTGTCAAACGATTTCGGGAAATTTAGAAATATGTAATGTGCCTGTTGCTCTTCATCCATAGTTATTATTAGGACAGCTGAGTTTCGCACGAGGGATGCTTCGTAATATCATGCTGATTCGTGGGCATAAGCTTCTCAGTCTCAAGAAATGTTGTTATATTCGAACTGAGAACATGTTCAAGGATTCTGCAGCAAAACAGAAGTTAGGGATATTGGTCTGTAATTTTGCGGGTCCGTTCTTTCACCTTGCTTATACATTGGAGTCACCTGCGCTTTTTCCAGTCGGTAGAGACTGGCTGAGAGATTCATGATAAATGCGAGCTCGGCAAGGGACCAATGCCGTAGAGTACTCTTTGTAAAATCGAACTTGGATTCCACCCGGACCTGGTGATTTGTTTACTTTCATTCAGTTGCTTCACTACGACACGTATGCTTATTCCTATGTCGTCCATAAGGGAGTCTGTCCGATGGTCAACCTTCCCTCACCAGATAAACTGGAGATAACCCTGAAGAACTGAACTTATGTTCCAACTGAAAGCGAATCTAACCATTAGAGCACTGAGCAGAAGCGTAAGAGCCATCGATGCATAGCCGAATTGAGAATTGAAACTATATAAAACAAAAGAAAGACTGTAATGCTTAAGTACATCACATGTCTCATCTTTCGCGCTAGTTTAAATACATCCAACAATAAATGTTTGCTACTAAACAGTTGCCTGAGTAGCACTGGCTTATTCAATCATTACGATTTGCGCAGTGGGCTCCTCAGAGGAATGTCATGACCAAAACTACAGGCCAGTGAATAGACCGTGTAACAAAGCTCCGTTGGACTTCTAAAAACATGGTAATATTGTTAACGAACCAGAGTGTTTTCGAAGATCCAATAACGAGTTTTAAATCCTATCATTACTCATCGTTGTTACAGGGAAGAGGACGCACCCCTGTCGGACAGCCGGCCGGAGTGGCCGAGCGGTTCTAGGCGCTACAGTCTGGAACCACACGACCGCTACGGTCGCAGGTTCGAATCCTAAAACGGGGATGGTTGTGTGTTATGTCCTTAGGTTAGTTGGTTTTAAATAGTTCTAAGTTCTAGGGGACTGATGACCACAGCAGTTAAGTCCCATAGTGCTCCGAGCCATTTGAACCATTTTTAGAACTGTCGGACACGACTTAGATATCCCAGAATCAGGAGCATAGTGATGCCAGTTTGCAGCAGTTGTTACTGAAAGTCGTCTCTAGCGGTTGCTCTCCTGAAGGCGACAGACTGTGGTTCAGGTTCAGTTCCCTTAAAAACAAATATCCCCTTTCTCGTTCTTCCTTACGTTTCCGGCACCCTCAGCTATTGGTGCTTGAAATCTCTTAAAGATGACACGTTTTAAGGATGAAGAATTGGTAAAGTAGATTAACACAAGAAACAAACTGGTGTTCTCTTCTCCTCTTATTTCAGTGAAACTCGATTAAAAGTCGTTCGTTCCAGTACAAACTAAATTACTGAAACTGAAGACGGACCTAGCAATGAACGAGGTGCCGACAGACAGCAATGGGATCCATTTTCCTGTGCCGTTTTTTTTAAATTCCAAATCTAGTAATAATGGAACATCTACACCCAGACCTTTAACCATGTGGAGGTCGTCAAGAAAAGTCACTATACTGAGCAGAAATACTGATTTAATACTGGCGCAGTGCAACGTGACTTGTCATTATTGATGACCGACGAAGTTTATGTAAGCGCACTCAAGACGAAAAGTGGCTTCTAAAGAAAATTTTTAAAAAAGCAGTCAGAGATTAGGGAAACATTCGACACGCCTTTGAATGATGCTCGAAATCACGTACAACGGATCAGTTGTATCAAAAGCTTTTGTAAGCAATTTTCTTTCTTCCTTTTCGAGAAATGACTTCACACCACATTTTCTCGTATTTTTCAAGTTTTATTAATTTCAAGCTTTGCCCAGAAGTCATAAAATACACTAAAGAGCCAAAGAAACTGGTACACCTATTTAATATAGTGTAGGGTCCCCGCGAGCTCGCACAAGTGCCACAACACGACGTGGCACGGACTCAATTATTGTCTGAAGTAGTGCTGGAGGCCTACCCGGCTGTCAATAAGTCAGGAGGAGTACGAGGGGTGGAGATCTATTCTGAACAGCACGTTGAAAGGCATCCCAGATATGTTCAGTAATGTTCCTGTCTGAGGAACTTGGTGGGCAGCGGAGGTGTCTAAAATCAAAAGAGTTTCTTGGAGCCATTCTGCAGCAATTCTGGACGTGGGGTGACGCATTGTCCTGTTGGAATTGTCCAAGTCCGTCGGAATTCACAATGGATGTGTATGGATGCAGATGACCAGATAGGATGCTTACGTACGTGTCACCTGTCAGATTCGTATCAGGGGTCCCATATCACTCCAGCTGCATACACCTCACACCATTACATAGCCTCCACCAGCTTGAATAGTCTCCTGTACAAGAATGGGCCTTTGGCTCCAAAAGTACGTATCGATGATGTTTCGTTGAATAATTCGCACGCTGACCCATCTTGATGGCCCAGCACTGAAATCTGTAGCAATTTACATAAGGGTTGCACTTGTGTCACGTTGAACGATTCTCTTCAGTCGTCTTTTGTCCCGTTCCTACAGGATCTGTTTCCGGCCGCAGCGATGTCCAAAATCCGATGTTTTACTGGATTCCTGATATTCACGGTACACTCGTGAAATGGTCGTACTGGAAAATCCTCATTTCATCGCTACCTCGCTCATGCGGCGACTGTAACATCATGTTCAAACTATCTTAAATCTTGACTACCTGCCATTGTAGCAGCAGTAACCGATCTAACAACTGCGCCGGACACTTGTTGTCTTATTACATACACTATGTGATCAAAAGTATCCGGACACCCCAAAAAACATACCTTTTTCATATTAGGTGCATTGTGCTGCCACCTGCTGCCAGGTACTCCATATTAGAGACCTCAGTAGTCATCAGATATCTTGAGAGAGCAGAATGGGGAGCTCCGCGGAATTCACGTACTTCGAACGTGGTTAGGTGATTGGGTGTCACTTGTGTCATACGTCTGTACGCAAGATTTCCACACTCCTAAACATCCCTAGGTCCACTGTTTCCGATGTGATAGTAAAGTGGAAACGTGAAGGGACAAGTACAGGACAAAAGAGTATCGATCGATCTCGTCTGTTGACTGACAGAGACCGACGAAAGTTGAAGAGGGTCGTAATGTGTAATACGCAGACATCAATCCAGACCATCACACAGGAATTCCAAACTCCATCAGGATCCACTGCAAGTACTATAACAGTAAGGCGAGAGGTGAGAAAACCTGGATTTAATGGTCGAGCGGCTGCTCAACAGCCACACATCACGCCGGTAAATGCCAAATGACGCCTCCCTTGATGTAAGGAGCGTAAACGTTAGATGTTTGAACAGTGGAAAATCGTTGTATGGAGAGACGAATCACGGTACACAATGTAGCGATCCGATGGCAGGGTGCGCGTGTGGCGAATGCCGGTGAACGTTATCAGCCAGCGAGTGTAGTGCAAATGGTAAAATTCGGGAGCGGTGGTGCTTTGGTGTGGTCGTGTTTCTCATGGAGGGTTCTTGCCACCCCTTGTTGTTTTGCGTGGCACTATCACAGCACAGGCCTACCTTGATGTTTCAAGCACCTTCGTCCTCGCCACTCTTGAAGAGTAATTCGGGGATGGCGATTGCCTGTTTCTACACGATCGAGCACCTGTTCATAATGCGCGCCATGTGGTGGAACGGTTACACGACAATAACATCCCTGTAATGGACTGGCCTGCACGGAGTCCTGACCTGAATCCTATAGACAAACTTCGAGATTTTTGGACCGCCGACTTCACGCCAGGCCTCACCGACCGACATCGATACCTCTCCTCAGTGCAGCATTCCGCGATGAATGGTCAGCCATTTCCCACGAAACCTTCCAGCACCCGGCTGACCGTATGCCTGCGAGAGTGGAAGCTGTCATCAAGGCTAAGGGAGAGCCAACACAATACTGAATTCCATAATTACCAATGGACGGTGCCACGAACTTATAAGCATTTTCAAGCAGGTGTCAGGATACTTTTGATCACATAATGTAGGCTTTGCTGACCGCAGTGCTGTATTCTGCCTGTTTACGTATCTCTGTATTTGAATGCGACTGCCTGTACCAGTTTCTTTGCCGCTTCAGTGTATAACATATTTAAATATAGATCGGTATTCTGTCGTTATTAAGATAGTATAGATGAAGAAAAAGCAGAACAATTTCAATTTATGTTGTAATTTTCATATTTCTTTTATATGGAAGAAGGAATTCCTTAATTTCTACTTCAGTGTAACTTTTTTGCGCAAAATAATTAGGCCTTGAAGAGTTGAACATTTTCAAATAGTTCAAATGGCTCTTAGCACTATGGGACTTAGCCGGCCGGAGTAGCCGAGCGGTTCTAGGCGCTACAGTCTGGAACCGTGCCACCGCTACTGTCGCAGGTTCGAATCCTGACTCGGGCATGGATGTGTGTGATGTCCTTGGTTAGTTAGGTTTAAGTAGTTCTAAGTTCTAGGGGACTGATGACCTCATCAGTTAAGTGCCATAGTGCTCAGAGTCATTTGAACCATTTTGAACTATGGGACTTAACATCTGAGGTCATCAGTCCCATAGACTTAGAACTGCTAAAACCTAACTAACCTAAGGACATCACACACATCGATGCCCGAGGCAGGATTCGAACCTGCGACTGTAGCAGCAACGCGGTTCTGGACTGAAGCGCCTAGAACCGCTCGGCCACAGAGGCCAGCCAGTTAAACATTTTCACGCATTGTTTAATAGCTAGTAGCAGCTGTTCGTGAAATTTTCCAGTTTTCCCTCAAGTCACTATTTCATTTTTTCGTAATTACCCTGATTACTATCAAGCGATAAAATTTTTATTTGCAAATCTAGGCCACATGCTATCAATTTAACACCTCATTTGCTCATTTCCTGCTCTTCCTATGGTCTATGAAAATTTGGACAAAAATCCGTTACGTAATTTCTAGGGGGTCTTGTTTTAGTTCCACCCAAACATTACACCATAACTCTTACTCCCCTGCAGAAAATGATAATGTCTTAAAAAGATAGTTTGTGTGAGCTTTTCTTGGTAAGGCTGATTGCACAACGATTGAGACGGGGATCTACATAAGAAAGCTTTCATCAGCAGCAACACAAACACCATACTGCAACCGAGTGAGGTGGCGCAGTGCATAGATACTGAAGTCGCAAATTGCGGATCGCCGGTTCAAGTCCTCGTCCGGCCGTCTGGATTTAGACTTTTCGTGTTTTCCCTAACCTGCTTAAGGCAAGTGCTTGAAAGACACCCGAGAGGACACAGATGATTTCCTTTCCCGTTCTACTTTGTGGGCCGCATCTAATGACCTCGACATCGACTGGACGTTAAACGCTAATCCTTTTGTTTCTGTACTGTACACACATTATCAGCTGTATTGGACAGTTACACGCAAAATACTGCACTTATTGTTCAGTGCATGGACGTCAAAAAACTCAAATGCGAAAGCCCTTTTATTTACTGCGAATACGCAGGGGTCTTCCAAGTCAACAGTGCTATGAAATACATGTTTACTTCAACGTATCAGTTAGAGTGCAACCGCAATTAGACCTGCCTGCGTGTAGGGGCTTGGTGTACACATAATATCGTATTAGAGCTTTTTCTAATCATCTTCCTTTGTTCCGTAAAGAAGTTTATTATTGCACTGTTAAGTCAATCTGTGAACTGTTTCATAACGTCGTATAGAAGCCCGAAAGCTGCTGCGACAGTCGGAGAATTTTTGCTGACTGTAATCCTACAGTGGCGCAGACTCACCTCGAAATCTCTGTGTCCAGTAACCGTTTCCTCAGCTGAGCGGACTAAGTCGTTCTCGGAATTCCTTAATTGCAGCGCATCACAGGTTCCTGTTTGCTGAGCGGCTGATGTAACCGTGAGCAGTCTTATATACGCAGGCAACACATGAGACCGAACAAGCTTTGACGATCTGAATGATTCTGAGTTTCCGCCGTGGACAATTGTTTACATTTTGACTATTTACAGTTTTATTTCTAAGATTACACGAACTATATAGTCGTTCAGGATTAATACTTGTAATCATTTATGGGATATCAGAATCAACTCAGAAAGGGATACAAACTGGAACACCTGCCTTATGCTATGCCTACACATAAATTCATTTTCCGCATTAGCTATATGAATTGAAAAACTGATATCAAAAACTTAACATCGGCTGATGCAGATCCATCTGATTTTCAGATTGTTCGTAAGTTCATTTAAAATGTAGATTTCGTACTCTTTCTTCATCAAAAAAGCAGAGTTCAATATTTTGTCACTTTTTATGCACCGGTATAGCTTTCAAATATGGTACATATGTTAGAGACAGCAGTTGGATTTTAACTTGTCCATTTTACATTAGCTTCTAAATATTTAAATGCATTGAGCTGCCTAACAACTGTAACTCTGCTGGCACGATTTGTTATATAAAATTCATCTTATAAATACAATGAAACGCCCCCTTAGAAAAATTATACAAGACTGTGCTTAAACTGACTCACAATATTTTAGCGCAACGCAATCTGACTTTCAAAAATCCCTACAAAAGAATGGCCCTGACTAACATTAACCTATACGTTTTACAAATCACTTACCTCATAAAAATCTTGGTTACTCGAACTACTGCAATACAGCGAGCACCACTACTGCCTGCTAAATAAAAGATTCAAACTACGGAAGGCACTAACTACTGATAGGTATAGTTAGCAAATGAAAGATTTTAATAGAGAACAAACAATGTATATACCTTAATAGTCATAATATATATAGCAGTTCATGACATCCATTCTCACAAATTTCAAAACTCCGCCATCTCTCTCCCCACATCCACCACTGCTGGCGGCTCACCTCCAACTGCGCAACGCTACGCACTGTTCACATCCATCTGCCCAACGCTACAATGGCGAGTATTACAACAATGCCAACCAGCCACAGACTGCACACAGCACAGCCAATGATCTTCATACAGAGCGCTACGTGGCGTTGCCAATATAAAAAAAACCTACTTACAACAATTCTAAGCAAAAAACGTTTTATCGTGAAGTATTCATTGTGGAAGATCGATACACGTGCCATAGATGATTATTAATTATACAAATAAAAAGCAGTGTGGGCAAATCATTGACAAAACCCATGCTACTATGGTACTGGAACAAGAGTCACACTACAACACCGAATCAAAGAGGTGCTTGACGTCTTAATTAGTGGCCTCTGAGCCTGCTTAGATCCACGTTCGTTGCTAATACTCGTAGGAGAATCCTAAAAGTATCTGTATCTCGCAAATGATCCGTCAGCAGGATATGCCCACACTTCTGGTACAAACTGCGAACATATTTGGTAAACAGAGAACATAATTATTTCACTAACTGGAAGACAACATCTAATTTAAAAGTGGCTCGCCTCATCCTGTCTTCTCTCTTGAGCTTTTTGTCGATGCTACGTTTAAGTGTAACCTTCCTTCCGCATTTTATGGTTAATATAACGACATGTACACTTCTGTCGAGGCA
The DNA here is from genome assembly GCF_023897955.1 of Schistocerca gregaria. NCBI lineage: Eukaryota > Metazoa > Arthropoda > Insecta > Orthoptera > Acrididae > Schistocerca > Schistocerca gregaria. The sequence continues at coordinate 437,530,160 of NC_064931.1, read as the reverse complement.
GAACTATTAGTGCTCGTACTAACCTTTGTGAAAATTGCCATGCTACGAAGGATGCATATGGTTTCAAAGAATTTCATCACTCATATTACAGACATGATAATACACAAATTAAACTGCAATCAGATCCCCAAAACATCCTAGTATGTAATCAAACACTCAATTATATGTTCCTAAGGATCCCTATATGGTTTGAATGCAAATCTACAAAACATAAATTGTGATTGCTAGCGAATTGCGACGATTATGTTACCAGCCAGTGCTAACGTAGACACGTTCAGTGGGTGGCGTTTCACGAGAACGTGAAGGTTACGAAATCAGTGGTGCACATCTATCTTCGAAGAAGATTTACATAGTAATTTCCAAATGCGACAGGGCATTGCCTTGCTGAAATACGGCATACGAAGTTCCTAAAAGAAAAGTAATAACACGGCATCCAAAATTTTATTGATGTAGTGTCTACTGTTACTACTCAATATTAGAGTCGAGATTGCGTGTTTTATTCAATGGCGTCACAAACAGCCCCCCGCAACAATGCAGCCATCCAGACCGCAATAACCGTAGAAGCGGGTATCACTGTAAGACAATCTGAGGCGTACTCGTACTAAAACTGTTACAGCGTGATTACCTGTAAATACCACATTAATGCAATAAACGCTCAAAATGATGTCCGTCAACGTCTATGCATTTGACAATACGTGTAAAGACATTCCCCTCAACAGCGAGTAGTTCGCCTTCCGTAATGTTCGCAGATGCATTGACAATGCGCTGACTCATGTTGTCAGGCGTTCTCGGTGGATCACTGTAGTAAGTATCCTTCAACTTTCCCCACAGACAGAAATCCGGGGACGTCAGATCCGGTGAATGTGCGGGCCATGGTATGGCACTTCGACGACCAACCCACCTGTCATGAAATATGCTATTCAAAACCTCTTCAACCGCATGCGAGCTATGTGCCGGACATCCATCATGTTGGAAGTACATCGTCATTCTGTCATGCAGTGAAACATCTTGTAGTAACATCGGTTGAACATTACGTAGGATATCAGCATACATTGCACCATTTAGATTGCCATCGATAAAATGGGGGCCAATTATCCTTCCATCTATAATGCCACACCATACATTAACCCTACAAGGTCGCTGATGTTCCACTTGTCGCAACCACCGTGGATTTTCCGTTGCCCAATAGTGCATATTATGCCGGTTTACGTTAACGCTGTTGGTGAATGACGCTTCGTCGCTAAATATAACGCGTGCAAAAAATCTGTCATCGTCCAGTAATTTCTCTTGTGCCCAGTGACAGAACTGTACACGACGTCCAAAGTCGTCACCATGCAATTCCTGGTGCATAGAAATATGGTGCGGGTGCAATCGATGTTGATGTAGCATTCTCAACACCGACGTTTTTGAGATTGCCGATTCTCGTGTAATTTGTCTACTACTGATGTGCGGAATTGCCGCGACAGCAGCTAAAACACGTACTTGGGCCTCATCATTTGTTGCAGGTCGTGGTTGACGTTTCGCATGTGGCTGAACACTTCCTGTTTCCTTAAATAACATAGCTATCCGGCGAACGGTCCGGACACTTGGATGTTGTCGTCCAGAATACCGAGCAGCATACATAGCACACGCCCGTTGGGCATTTTGTTCACAATAGCCATACATAAACACGCTGTCTACCTTTTCCGCAATTGGTAAACGGTCCATTTTAACACAGGTAATGTATCACGAAGCAAATACCTTCCGCACGCCGTAATGTTACGTGATACCAGGTACTTATACGTTTGTGACTATTACAGCGCCATCTATCACAAACGAAAAAAGTGATCCAATTAAAACATTCATATTTCCTTACGTACTACACGAATATTTAATAAAAAATGGGGGTTCCTATTTTAAAAAAAACGTAGTTGATATCCGTTTGACCTATGGCAGGGCCATCTAGCAGGCCAACCATAGCACCATCTGGTTTCCCCCTTCAACCTAGACGAGTTTCTTTCTTTGTAGTTTTTTCGTTTGATGCTTATTTCGTGAGATACTTGGCCAGGTCACTATCAATGGACCACCCTGTATATGTCACAGCCAATGGTTAGGTTTTGTCACAGCCTTCCCGCTACGCAGTGGCGAAAACAGAATCCTAAAAGACAAGAAACACTGCGTGAAATAACCGCCGAAATCAACATAAATCAATGTGGGACGTACGACGGACGTATTCTTTACGACAGTGCGTTAACAGCATGACATCGCTTGCAGCCCCTCTCCTGTGCCTGTGACGATATCGGTTAGACCCTAGAAGATTAGAAAACCGTGGCCCGTTGAGGTGAGTCCCGATTCCTGTCGTTAAGAGCTGATGGTAGGGTTAGAGTGTGATGCAGACCCCAGCAATCAATAGACCTGAGTTGTCAACAAAGCACCGTGCAAGCTGGTGGTGGCTCCACAATGGTGCCGGCTTTGTTTACATGGAATGGACTTGGCCATCTGGTCCAACTGAACCGATCATTGACTGGAAATGATTACATTCGGCTACTTGGAGACCAATAGCAGCCATTCATGGACTTCATGTTCCCAAACAACGAGGAATTTTTATGGGTGACACTGCGGCATGTCAGAGGGCTACAGTTGTTCGACATTGGTTTGAAGAACAGTCTGGACATTTGAAGCGGATGATTTGGCCACCTAGATCTTCCGACATGGGTCCCATCGAACATTTCTGGGACGTAATCGAGAGATTAGTTCGTGCACAAAATCCTGCATCAGCACTTTCACTATTATGGACGGCTATAGAGGCAACATGTCTCAGTATTTCTGCAGGGGACTTCCACTTCCAACTACTTCTTAAACCCTTGCCACGTCGAGTTGCTGCACTACGTCGGGCAAAATGAGGTTCAAATGGTTCAGATGACTCTGAGCACTATGGGACTTAACTCCGGAGGTCATCAGTCCCCTAGAACTCAGAACTACTTAAACCTAACTAACCTAAGGACATCACATACATCCATGCCCGAAGCAGGATTCAAACCTGCGACAGTAGCGGTCGCGCGGTTCAAGGCTGTAGCGCCTAGAACCGCTCGGCCACCCCAGCTGGCCAAAATGAGGTCTGACACGATGTTAGGATATATCCCATGACTTTTTCACCTCAGTGCGTGCTCTCAGCATGACCCCGACTCAGTCGAAAACTCTTGTATCATCATATAGCCCTGTATTCCACCATACTGGCAGCATAGTACTGTCATTCAGAGGCGTTCCAGCGCGACGTATAAACAACGGCACTATTGCTGAGTTCATCCATGGTGGGCAGGAAATCCCATTCAACGAGTCACATGATAGTTTTTGTAAGGAATATGTACTTGGTATAACTCAAAACTACAGACGCCGACGAACCAAGTCTAATATGATGCGCGCCCGAGAGGCTGCTGCGAGGCTTGTTACTAGAGCAGATGTGATTGTAACTGGACGTCTGTGGGCATTTAAGAAAAGATAAGAATCCTAGCGCTGCATTTGAGCAGCTGGCAGGCCTTGCACATATTATCGGTGAACGTTTCCTCCGTCCTCGAATTTGCTATGAATCGTAAAATAATATTAGAAGCAACTAACAGCCTACCTTACGCTCATTGTATTCGGTCATGTGTATTGTCATTCATATGTGTACAGTGTTTTATTTTGGTTGCCTAAGGAGTCTAATACTATGTAGTTAATACAAAGAATATGCAGTGAGAGCCACTACACCCAAGACCTCAGTCGTCTCGGATTGTTTCTGCCTAAGTAGTCTCATATGATGGTTCAAATGGCTCTGAGCACTATGGGACTTAACGTCTGAGGTCATCAGTCCCCTAGAACTTAGAACTACTTAAACCTAACTAACCTAAGGACATCACACACATCCATGCCCGGGGCAGGATTCGAACCTGCGATCGTAGCGGTCGCTCGGTTCCAGACTGTAGCGCCTAGAACCGCACGGCCACTCCGGCCGGCAGTCTCATATGAACATGCGATGAGTATCACATGTCCAGACTTGTCGCGTCACAATTTGGTATGCAAGGTGCTGCCACGTTGCAATGGTGTTTGAACGATCTCGAATATGGGTGGACTCCAAATGTCGCCGACTAAAAGAGGATTCAAGAAAACGCGTGTGAACCAGAAACAAAATACGCATTAGCCGTTTCATTAATGAGAACAGTCTCCTCAATCAGTTCTAACAAACAAACCAAATACAAACGTGGCTGGCAGCGAAGGTTTAGTACTCTAACAAATTAATTTCTACCGGTTTTTAAGTCCTTTATTGTTGTCAATCTACCAATCACATCCTTGTTCAGAATAATATCTCAGAATTTATACCAGAGGTGTAAGTGTAACACAGAAATCCCAGTCAGGACAGGCGACCTGGAATATCAGCTGATTTCCTATGAAACCGTCTTCTGTGGCCTAACAATCCAACATCGCGAGAGATACTTTTCAAAACTATCTTCTACATCTAATGTTGAATTTTTAGACGTTTGTATTGACTATGTGGACAAGTTTCAGGCGTATTAACCCCCAACCCCCCTCTCCAAAGCTGCACACGTTCTTGAGCCCATTTGTTCGAATCTCCGCATAGGTTCTATTGCAATAGCATGAGGTTAGTATCTCCAGGAGAATGACCATAACTGGAATTTTGGTTCTCCGCAACCTAATTGCCGTTACTGAGGTTTGTCCGTCACGGCAGCAATCGCTGATTCTCCACATATATACAAAATGTTGCGATAAAATTCAAGGGTAAGTGGTGCACTTCATAAGTATTCCAAATTGCATAACAACCCGTGACCGCAAACATCGTCCTATGCCGCTAGTTGGTACTGCACTCAAGGGTACTGAAGGAGAACGTCGCTAGGTGGTGCTGTACACGAGAGTACTGGCGGAGAACCGCGAGGATTTCCTTATTCGAGCGCCAGCCAGCATACAAGGACTGTGGAACAGTGTACAAACGGTGAACTTGCATACCTGCACTTAATGTATGGAATAGCTGAGTGCAATGGCCGAGCCGCTGGACGCATTTATCGAGAACGCTTCCCAGACAGACATCAACCGTGCCACAGTTTTCTGTGTACGTCTGCGTAGAAATTTGTGCAAGTACGGGACATTAAGAAGTGTCAGGCCTAGTCAGGGAAAGTCGGCGCTTTCGGTCGTTAGGTTAAGAAAGTGTGTTGGATGTCGTAGAGACTAAACCAAGCACCAGCATATGTGCCACTGCCTCGGACATAAGAATGTCTCATAGCAGAGTCCAATGTGTTTTGAACGCCGAGTCCTTATACGCCTTTCATCCCCAATGAATGCACGTATTGCATTCCTGTAATCATGATTCACGTGTGCGTTTCGCACGGTGGTTTCTGCAACAAAGTGGCCGAGATGCGCGTTTTCCCAGCTTGTATTGTTCACTGATAAGGCCACATTCACTAGGGATGGCGTATGCAAATCACCACAATGAAATTTGTGGGCACCAGAAAACTCCTACGGTGGGCGGCAACGTATGGCACAACATCACTTCACCGTTAAAGTGTGGGCGGGTTTGGTTAGCGACTGTTTAGGTGAGCGGTACCCTCTTCTACCATCCCGCTTGGCCACCGCGAATTATCAGATCTTTCTGGAACAGTTTATTCCCGGATTGCTTGAAGAAGTTCCAGCAAATGTTAGGTGCAGCATGTGTTTCCATCATGAAGGGGCACCTTCTCGCTTTGGACTGGTTGTTCGTAGACATTTGAACAGGTCATTCCCACTTCGATAGTTAGGGCTTGGTGGAGGGGTTCCCTGCACCCACTCTTACAGCAGTTATCGAGCCTCGATTTCTTTCTGTGGAAAACTATGAAATCTCTGATGTATCGCGAGCCTGAGGAGTCGGAAATGTATCTCATCGCAAGAATCGTCTGTGCAGCTGCTACGATCAAAGAAAACCCCAGTGAGTTTGAGCGTGTCCAGCAGTCACTGTTCGGTAGGTCACAGACACGTTCGGCGTCTGATGGTACAAACATCGAGTATATGTTGCAACATTAGAGCTATAGTCACGTCGTACACCAAGTGTACTCATTATGTTCATAGATGTTTTAAATGAAACACTCTCATTTTTACTTTCCTATCTTCGACCACTGCTACCACTTACCCTTGACGTTGGCGACCATGGTTTCCTATGCAATTCTCAACCTTCCCTAGAAGTCTGTCGCCACTTTCCTGGGACAGCCTGTATAAAGGAAGTACAGCTGAACCAGCATACAGGCGAAATCTGCAACCCAATGGAAGTTTCCTAGTCTGATCAACAATTCTGGGCTGAGGGGAAGGGGGGGGGGGGGGAATTGGGGAGGGGGTGGCGGGGGGCGCGAGCAGCAGTTAGTAGACACACATTCATCCAAGTAGCTGCGTCAGTGGAGAGTGTAAGACAGCGTAAACAAGAGACCGGTCCCGTTTGAGGTGAAGGAGTGGCGGGATTGCTCAACGGCAGGTGGGCGGGGCGAGGCGTGTCGGTGTGCGCTGTAGTTCCCCAGTGCGCCGGCTCGCCTGTGGCCTCCAGTCGCGAGACGAGCGCCCGCGAAACCTCTGCTGGCCTTCAGCAGCTTAGATGGCACAAGGTCGCATCACCTTCGCTGTTATTTCCGGTGCGCCAGGCCCCGGCATTCTTCGCTCATAGTGGACGTTCCCAAGGTGATGTCAGTCTAAAATATTGTTTTATTGCGATGGACCTATAGTCCCGTAACGATCCACCACAGGCAGGAAGAGTTGCAGCAGCTTACACAAATCTTATAGTCATGCTTATCGTAATTTAAAGTACAGAGTGGTTATAATTCAATTTTCGCTGCTTGAGCCAGTGTTGACATAAAACGTTTTACCGCATGGGTGCCAAACTTTATAGTGACGCTGATCAGACTGCGCTGCAGGATTTGCGTTGTTAGTAGTGTTAGTGAAATGACTCGCCGTTAGGCGCCGGTACTGGTACGGCAACGTAGGGCTCAACCACAAGCATTAGTGCGCATTACAGTTGACGACAGTCAACATGAGTCTGGACAGGGTCAGCAGGACTTTACTGGTAAAGCTGTTTTATCAGAACAGCAGCAACAGCGCTGCTGCTCTTCGCGAGTATCGACGCATTAAAGGAATACGAAGAGATCCTCTTCCCGCAACGGCATTGATGATTATGATTCGTAAGTTCGAATTAACTTCAGATCTGGGAACTGCTCCTGGAAAATGGCGACGCCCAACTGCGCTACAAGTTGTTGAAGCAGTAACTACTGCCATAGCTGAGAATGCTGAACGCAATGTCCTATCTTCAAGCAGTGCACGAGCTGTGTCTCGACAGCTAAACATTTCATGGTTACCTTTCGAAAAGCGCTGCAAACAGTTGTGAATTGGTATCTCTAGTGCGACTCCATGCTGATGTGGGTGCGGATGGTCGTCACACTAAGCAACGGTTGTAATCTGAAACGTAAACATGGTACGCAATTAACAAACGTTAATTTCTATATGAAAATTATGATGTGTTTCATTCAATAGTTTATTCGTTATTTCTCTTCTACATGTCCTTACAAATTTTTCCAGAAAGTTTCATTGTCCTACAATCACTTTTTTTCCACGGAGACTCACTCAAGAATCAGAAGTTTAAGTATAACCACCCTTTATACAACAGAAGTGAAATTTTGACATTATGCAGAAAAAAATTGTAGTTGGATTATGACGTAATAACTTTGATTTGGGTGTTAGCAAACTGTTACCGTGGCTGACAGATTTACTATTTTTTGGTTCATGTTTTGTCGATCACCCTCCCCCTCCCACCCCCCCCACCCCCAAAGAAAAAAAAATATCAGAGTGGATGCAAGGTAGGTCGTCATCCTACCGTACTACCGCCATTATGTTACCTTTGAAGGACACCAAAAAGGCGTAGCACAAAGGAAATAATTAAGAGGCATACAGTTACTTGCGCATCGATGCCTTATCATGAGACAGGAATGACACTGCACTCTTACTGTAGGTTTTATTCTGTCATGTATAGGATGTAACGAATAAATGTATACTACGTATCTCATTCGTGTAGAGGAAGTCGAGACGAAAAATTTTGACATACGACACGTGGTCTATCAAGTCCAGAAAATACCCCAAACTGGCCTACAAATGCCACCTAAGCTGCTGTGGATGCACACAGCGCGACGTTTAGTCTCTCGGCCGATTACACCGCCGGCTTACTCGGTCTTAACCGTCTGAAGGTCATTCTTTATCTCCATAAAATCGGCCTTGAGTATTAAACATTCCTTGTTCTTCCGTTTAAAAACTGTAAAATGAACATATGTGTAAATTTTACTTAGACAAAAAACTGCGCAAAATTAACAATTACATAGTTTTGTTTCTCTGGAGTTCTTGCTATGAGACTACTGTGCTTTTGAAGGTTAAGTTTAGATCGAACGGCAAGAGTAATTACTTTTACCATAACATTTACAGAAGCCTTTTCTTTTTTCATCACCCCCTAGGGAAAGTTCAAGTTTTTAATGTTAACGAAATGAAAACATTTCATATTCTGACCGACTGAATCGGGGGCGTAAGAGGGCGAAGGGGTATTCAAAACCTGTTGCAGCGCATGCGATGTAGCTTAGATGGCTTCTGTAGACCAATATGTGGTAGTATCCCGACGTTATACGCCACAAGTGTCCTATATCCAATTGTTCGCCTCGACTTCATCTACAACACTATGGTACATTGTAAACATTTATCGTTTACACGCACTGTGTAATGTCGTCGTGCGAGGTAATGAGGAACTAGGGGTGGGGGGATAATTTTCGGCGGAATTTGTGCTGTTAGTCTGTAACAGATGTGCGAAATTCCCTCCACGCGAAACACTTATATGCTGCGTCGTTGACTGTCTTATTCCTTCAAACATTCAGCCCTGGTCTCGAAATGCGTTACGTTGGTAAATGTTTGCATTCCAGGAACTATTGGCGCAGCATATACACTGATCAGCCAGAAAATTAACACCACCTACCTAATAGCTGGTACGTCCACCTCTGTCATCGATAATAGAGGCGATGCGTCCTGGTATAGAAGCAATGAGGCCTTGGGGAAGTCGTTGGAGGCTGTTGCCACCTCATCTGCACACACAAGTCACCTAATTCCCATAAATACCGGGAGCGAGGGCGATGAGCTCTGATGCCACGTTCAATCACATCCCAGATGTGTTCGAATGGGTTCAGATCTGGCAAGTTGGGGGGCCAACACATCAGAGTTTCTCGAACCACTCCATCACACTCCAGGCCTTCTGACATGGCGCATTATCTTGTTGAAAAATGCCACTACCATCGGGTACAGGGTCATCATGAAGGGGTGTACTTGGTCTGCAACCAGTGTACGATACTCCATCGCAGTCATGGTGGCTTGTACGAACTCCACTGTACCCATGGATTCCCACGTGAATGTTCACCAGATCATAATGTGGCCGCCACCACCTTGTCTCCGTCCCTCAGTAAAGGCATCAAAAAGCTGTTTCCCTGGGAGACGACGGATTCGCGCCCTCCGATCGGCATGATAAGAAAGGTATCGGGATACATTATACAATGCAACGCTCTGCCACTGCGCCAACGTCCAGTGCCGATGACCACGCACCCATTTCAGTCGTTGTTTCTAATGTCGTAGTGTTAACGTTGCCACATGCATGGATCGTCGGTTACGGAGGCCCATCGTTAGGAATCTTCGGTGCACTGTGTGTTCAGACATACCTGTGCTCTGCCCAGCATTAAAATCCGATGTTAGTTCCACCACTGTTCGCCGTCTGTCCACTGTGCCCAGCCTATGACGTCCGACATCTGTAATGAGAAGTGGGCGTCCAACCTCACACGTCTGGACGTGGTCTCACCTTGGGTTCGCCACATTTTGAAGACAGCCAGCCGAAGTGGCCGTGCGGTTCTAGGCGCTGCAGTCTGGAACCGCGAGACCTCTACGGTCGCAGGTTCGAATCCTGCCTTGGGCATGGATGTGTGTGATTTCCTTAGGTTAGTTAGGTTTAACCAGTTCTAAGTTCTAGGGGACTAATGACCTCAGAAGTTGAGTCCCATAGTGCTCAGAGCCATTTTCTTGTTGAAGACACTCGCCACAGCACTCCTCGAAAACTCGACAAGTCTTGCAGTTTCCGAAATGCTCGTGTCGAGCCTCCGGTCCATCACAATTTGCCCTCGGTCAAACTCAGATAGATCACGCGCCTTCCTCATTCTACACACGGACAGCACGCTCACTGATACTACATGCATCGTGCGTATATCTGACTAGCAGCTATTCCTCCTCAGGTGACGCTGCTCTCAGCCGGACGGGATTGTATCGATAATAGCGGGTGACCAAAAAGTCAGTATAAATTTCAAAACTGAAAAAATCACGGAATAATGTAGATAGAGAGGTACAAATTGACACACATGCTTGGAGTGACATGGAGTTTTATTAGAACCAAAAAAATACAAAGTTCAAAAAATGTTCGACAATTGGCGCTTCATCTCATCAGAATAGCAATAATCAGCATAACAAAGTAAGACAAAGCAAAGATGATGTTCTTTACAGGAAATGCTCAATATGTCCACCATCATTCTTCAACAATAGCTGTAGTTGAGGAATAATGTTGTGAACAGCACTGTAAAGCATGTCCGGAGTTATGGTAAGGCATTGGCGTCGGATGTTGTATTTCAGCATCCCTGGAGATGTTGGTCAATCACGACACACTTGCGACTTCAGGTAACCCCAAAGCCAATAATCGCACGGACTGATGACTGGGGGCCTGGGAGGCCAAGCATGACGAAAGTGGCGGCTGAGCACACGATCATCACCAAACGACGCGCGCAAGATATCTTTCACGCGTCTAGCAACATGGGGTGGAGCGCCATCCTGCATAAACACCCTACGTTCCAGCAGGTGTTTATCAGCCAGGCTGGGTATGATGCGATTCTGTAACATACCGGCGTACCTCTCACCTGTCACGCATTTCCTCGAAGAAAAAACGCCCGATAAAGGTAGATGTGGTAAATCCAACCCATACCGTGACTTTCTCGTCGTGCAATGGAGTTTCCACGACAGTTCTAGAATTTTCGGTAGCCCAAATTCTGCAGTTGTGGGCGTTGACAGACCCTCGGAGCGTGAAATGACCTTCTGCGGTCCACAACACGTTACTCAACCAATCGTCATCTTCCGCCATCTTTTGAAACGCGGAGGATCGAGTTTACAGGAGGTGTAGAGGATCCGTATCCATTCGAGGAAAAGGAGGAGGTGGAGGAACGGAATAAGGTCGTACAGGATCCGTGTGGGGGAGTGGAGACGGATGCGATAGGCGAGGCGAAGAGCATGGTGTTCAAGGATCTGAACGGATTTGCAAACGGTAGGAGGGGCGGAGATCCAGGCAGGGTGGGCGTAGCAGACGATAGGATGGATGAGGGATTTATAGATATGGAGGATGGTGGGGGGGGGGGGGGGGGGGTCCAGACCCCATGTGCGGCCAGAAAGGAGCTTGAGGAGATGGAGTCGGGAGCGTGCCTTGGCTTGCATTGTCCAGAGGTGGGGGGTCCAGAAGAGGCGACAGTCAAGGGTGACGCCAAGGAACTTAAGGGTGGGGGTGAGGGTGACAGGACGGCCATAGACGGTGACTTAGAAGTCAAGGAGGAGGAAGGAAGGGGAGGTTTTGCCTACAATGATCGCCTGGGTTTTGGAAGGATTGACCTTAAGCAACCACTAATTGCACCAAGCGGTGAATCGGTCAAGATGGGACTGGAGAAGGTGTTGGGAGCGCTGCAGGGTGGGGGCGAGGGCAAGGAAGGCGGTGTCATCGGCGTAATTCTCTCTCTAATTACAGCTCCTTTTATAGACGATTGTCATGCGCAGTCACTGACGTTTTGCTGTCCTGCGCCATCTGTCAGACATTTTGTGGACTCTTCTTTTTTTTGTTCTAATAAAACCCCATGTCATTCCAAGCATGTGTATCAATTTTTACCTCTCTATCTACATTATTCCGTGGTTGATTAACTTTTCAATTGTATACTGACTTCTTTATCACTCAGTAGGTCGGTAGTCATAATGCTCTGGCTGATCAGTGTACGAGAATTGTGTTATTAAAGAACGCTGTTCAGTGAAGGGGACTTACATCTGGTGTTCAAGCGGGCCATAAAATATGATGTACTTGTCATATCTATCGATGTGAGAGGACATCGTTGGTATACATATGTGCCACTTCCCAATCCCCCACATTTACCTGACAGTACGTCACTGACATCTTCCAACGGCCGTGCCACAGTGGTAACACCGGTTCCCGTCGGATCACCGAAGTTAAGCGCTGTCGGGCTGGGCTAGCACTTGGATGGGTGACCACCGGTCTGGACAGCGCTGTTGACAAGAGGGGTGTACTCATCTCTTGTGAGGCAAACTGAGGAGCTGCTTGACTGAGAAGTAGCGGCTCCGGTCTCGTAAACTGACATACGGCCAGGAGACCTGTGTGCTGACCACATGCCCCTCCATATCCGTAATAACTTTGATTTGGGTGTTAGCAAACTTTCACCGTGGCTACACACATTTGCTATTTTTTGGTTCATGTTTTGTCGATCACTCTCCCCCCCCCCCTCCCCCCAAAGAAAATAAAATATCAGAGTGGATGCAAGGTAGGTCGTCATCCTACCGTACTACCGCCATTATGTTACCTTTGAAGGACACCAAAAAGGCGTAGCACAAAGGAAATAATTAAGAGGCATACAGTTACTTGTGCATCGATGCCTTATCATGAGACAGGAATGACACTGCACTCTTACTGTAGGTTTTTTTCTGTCATGTATAGGATGTAACGAATAAATGTATACTACGTATCTCATACGTGTAGAGGAAGTCGAGACGAAAAATTTTGACATACGACACGTGGTCTATCAAGTCCATAAAATACCCCAAACTGTTCTACAAAAGCCACCTAAGCTGCTGTGCATGCACACAGCGCGACGTTTAGTCTCTCGGCCGATTACACCACCGGCTTACTCGGTCTTAACCGTCTGAAGGTCATTCTTTATCTCCATAAAATCGGCCTTGAGTATTAAACATTCCTTGTTCTTCCGTTTAAAAACTGTAAAATGAACATCTGTGTAAATTTTACTTAGACAAAAAACTGCGCAAAATTAACAATTACATAGTTTTGTTTCTCTGGAGTTCTTGCTATGAGACTACTGTGCTTTTGAAGGTTAAGTTTAGATCGAACGGCAAGAGTAATTACTTTTACCATAACATTTACAAAAGCCTTTTCTTTTTCCATCACCCCCTAGGGAAAGTTCCAGTTTTTAATGTTAACGAAATGAAAACATTTCATATTCTGACCGACTGAATCGGGGGCGTAAGAGGGCGAAGGGGTATTCAAAACCTGTTGCAGCGCATGGGCTGTAGCTTAGATGGCTTCTGTAGTCCAATATGTGATAGTATCCCGACGTTATACGCCACTAGTGTTCTATATCAAATTGTTCGCCTCGACTTCATCTACAACACTATGGTACCGTCTATTGCCGTCCTGTCACCCTCACCCCCACCCTTAAGTACCTTGGCGTCACCCTTGACTGTCGCCTCTCCTGCACCCCCCCCCCCCCCTCCCCCCACCTCTGGACAATCCAAGCCAAGGCACGCTCCCGACTCCGTCTCCTCAAGCTCCTTTCTGGCCGTACATGGGGTCTGGACCCCTCCACTATCCTCCATACCTATAAATCCCTCATCCACCCTATCCTCTGCTACGCCCACCCTGCCTGGATCTCCACCCCTCCTACCTTTTGCAAATCTGAAAAGAAGTCGACTTTTTCACTCATCCAAAAGGTGCTTCGTCGAGTTCAGGTTTCGACTCTGCGCTGGCCAGTGCATTTCAGGAGTGTTATCGTCCACAAACCATTGCCTCACAGACGCTGCTTTACACCAGGGAGAATTGTCATATTGATACAATCATTGTCTCCCAACTGTTCCTGTGCTGTGCGCAGTACACAATGTTATAAAGTACGTTCATACCCTCCCTCGTTATCTTTAGCATAATATCATCTCCTCTGTACTTCACATTTGGCGTTTCACATGGCAGCAGGTAACGTTCCACAGGCATTCGCCAAACCCAAATCATTCCATCGAAAAGCTGAAGAGTATATCGAGATTCTTCATTCCAAATTACTCGTTTCCGGTCATCCACCGTTTAGTGGCATAGCTCTATACACCGCCTCAAGCATCAGTTACCACTGACTAAAGAAATGTAAAGCTTACAAGGAGCTGCTCGAGCATTGTACCCCATTCTTCTAACTCCCAAAATACAATCATTGAGCTGCTGGACTGCTGGTAACACTTTGTAACTGGCTAGTGGTTCCTTTCACTGGTTTCATGCGCATGCACCCCCTTCCGAGACGCTCGACTATCCCTATCCGTCAGTAGATGAGTGCCTGGTTTTGGTTAGGTTATGGTTATTCCTTCGCGACTCTACTTCACAATCACATTATCAACTGTCGGCTTGGGCATCTTTAGAAGATTTGAAATGTGCCTAATGGATCTGTTACTCAGGTGATACCCAATGGCTAGTCCATGTTAAAAGTCACTGAGCTCTTCTTCCATTCTGCTGTTTCTGCTCGTCTACTGACAACACAGTTCTCCCAGGGTCCTTCTAAACTTGCGGGTCCGCCTCATCTGACATGTACACAGGAGTAGTAGCGACATGTAACAGATTCAGGCAAGGACGAATTTCGTGCCCATATGGAAAATGAATGTTCGTTTCGGAAATAGAGTATTTACATTCACATTCAAACCAGATTCAGTAAGTGATTACCGGGATCGCCCGTCACCAGCCATCTTCAGATCATAAGACGGATGCAGCAGTTCCCACCTACCACCGAGAAAACCACACTGTATGATTGTGCCGGAAACTAAACTACTCTCCAAAACAAGCATTTGAACAGTCTCTGACGTATGTAGTAGACCTAAATGTCCTTCTTCACTAAATAAACTTCAGTATCCTTTGTGATCTCCACATATATCGCGTACTCATTGTATAATTGTTTGTTTATGTTACAACGATCTTCTTGCGACTGTCATCGGGTTCTTCCCTGTTAGTATCATCCCAGCTGTAGATGGCAAATACATCATTTTCCTGCATATTGTATATGGTCTCTGTATGCACAATATATCCATTCCTAAAAGTCAGCTAGCTTCCTGATCTCTGATATCATACCAAAACATCTCATAACATCAATTTGTCCTATTTCTATCTAGGCTACTCTGTAATCTGTTGAGGACATTTAACATCAATGAGATGCCTTGGAAGTGATTGCGCAGTATACATAACTGTTTTCCCGTGAGATCTTGCCAAGTCGCGATAAACCTGTTTCTGATTCAATATTTCTTGTCTTCGAGTGAAAAGTTTCCGCAGCAGGTCGCAGAGGCCCTTCATATCGGTAGGAAAATTACTTGTTCGTATACTGGTTCCATCAGCTGCTTCTGGGGTCGAAAAGATAACTATGCGACTTTTTGGATGCTTCTATCTGAGTATATGTTGTAGAACAGTGAGGTACAGGCTTGCTGGTAAAGCCGTCCGTAAACTCCTTACTGTGAGTACGGAAGGGCCGCAAGTAAAAAAACAAAACCATACACATAATTAATTCACGTCATTTGTTTCACAAACATTTTCTTTGTTTAAAAAATATAATTACAACAACGTATTTTTACAGAAGCATTATTTACACAGTTTAATTTTAAACATGACACTCTATTGATTTCACAGTTGCTTGGATGTTCGGCTCGGCAGAATTGTAGCACTGACAACTAAATGTCGTTCCTTGCAGGCCAAAGTGCAGCTCTTGATGCTGAAATTGCATTGTTGTTAAGAACTCTAGTTGTAAATTAACGTGCCGCGAGAGAAGTTATTATTCAGAACTGAGATCCCCCTGCCCCCATGCCTGCTAGTCTGGCGTGGCTCTAAGCCTTACGTTCTACAATGAACCGCTCTCTCCTTTCCGGGAAGGGAGAAAAGATGAGTCAAAGCGAACGAAATTACAAGAACGAACGGTGAGATGCGGACCGCCTTCGGATAAATCGCGGACCGAATCGCAGTCTGAGCATCCCTGTTGTAGGGCAATAACGAATAAATTGGTCTCCTCTAGTCGAGCTAATCTCATTCTGTCCTCTAGATGTTTGTACATTCCATGTAGCTGGTTTTGGTTCTTATCTTCTAAATATTCTTCTGTAAGTTCTTCAGTGTCATTTTTTGTCCTTACGTCTGTATAGTTATTCTCAGTGGTAAAGTTGATAAAAATTATTTCTGTCTCAAGGGGTCGAAAGAAGTTCGTAACTTACAACATATACTGCTCCACCTTCCCGTTTGTGAGTCAAAAATATCCTTTGTGAATGGGAACATTATCTCAGAACATAACGCCATATGTCACAAGGAAATGAAAATAAGTAAAATTAACTAATTTCCTTGTTGCGCTATCACTTTTTGCAGTTAGTGTTTTAATGATAAATATAGATGCAGTCAGTTTTAGAAAAAGATCCATAAGACGGGCTTTCCAGTTTAGCTAATCGTCTATCTAAACACCTGTAAATGTGAGTTGTTCAGATCTACTAATCATATATCCATTCCATATAATCAAATTTGTGTATTAGAAATTCTAAACAGTAAATGCTATTGTGATTTAGCATCAATCTATTATTTACAAGCCTCGAACTTGTGTCTTGAACTACTCTATTTGATATATTGGGCGTGTGCGTTCTGGTTGAGTATACAAGAGGAGCTGGCCGCAGTTCGCTACAGCTGTAGACGCACATGGCCGCGGTCAGGCGCCATCAGGCGGCTGCCTCAGGGTGTGGCGGCAGCGAGGAAAGTGGCGCAACGTATGAGACACCTCAGACGTCGCTTGTTTAGACCACAGGCTCTGCTGTCGGGGCAACTTTCAGCGTACCCCACGCGGGGGATCCACGCTCACTGCAGGGTGAGTGGCAGGTTGTTATGCGGTCCCGCAGTTCAAGGCGGTGGGCCATAGAGGCTGCAGTTAGGTCTCGCCCATTCACTCTGAGAGTGGATATGTGGCCGCTCCTTCAGCGTGGTCTGAGCATGCACTAGCTAGTTTACTAGTTATCAGGAGCTTCAAAGTTATGCTCGTTCTGGAGCCCATTAAGGAAACTGCGTCCATAGCTCATCCGAGATGTGGAGGAGGCCCTGCTTGCGGCTATCGAAAGTTCAGGGCGCAGTAGTCCGCAAGTTGTTCCTCATGTCGGCAGTGATGACGTCTTCATCGGTTCTGAAGCCATCCTCAGTTCCTACAGGGGGTTGGTAGAAGTGGTGAAGACGACTGGCCTCACTCATTGGGTGCAAGCAGAACCCGCAATTTGCAGCATCGTGCCGACTGGGATCCTTTGGTTTGGATCCTGGTGGAAGGTCTCAGCCAAAAGCTCCGTTGATTCTGCGACACTCATAGTTGCGCATTTCTGGACCTGCGCTACGGGGTGGAGAGCTGCAGGACTCCCCTTGGTAGGTCAGGGATGCACCACACAAAGAAATCAACTACTCCTATAGCAGACAACTTAGCGCATGGATTTTTTTTGGGATAAGTGGTAGCTCCAGGAAAGTTGTCGCTCATTATTCTCAGAACCGAGAGCTGGCTGAAAGCTAGGAAATATTTAGCGTGGCATGGAATGTTTATCGAAAAGACAGCTTATATTCCATAGGATGGTGAGTGCGCAGACTGGGGATACACTGCAGGTACTACAGGCAGACAGACTTGTGAGGTACTTTTAAACACGTTTACCCTAAAACTTCCTTGAAGAACTAAGTAGACAAGTGACACGCAGTAGAAATACTTTACACCTTGTAGATATAAACAGACCCGACCATTGAGAAAATGGTTCAAATGGCTCTGAGCACTATGGGACTTAACATCTGAGGTCATCAGTCCCCTAGAACTAAGAACTACTTAAACCTAACTAACCTAAGAACATCACACACATCCATGCCCGAGGCAGGATTCGAACCTGCGACCGTAGTGGTCCCGCGGTTCCAAACTGCAGCGCCTAGAACCGCTCGGCCACAGTGGCCGGCCGACCACTGAGACTATCAGTATAGAGACAACGGTTAGTGGTCATAGCGACGATGGTTACTGAGTCAATAAATCTTTCAAGGAGGCTTGGAGAGTATTTATGCTAGAAAAAGCAGATAATCAGTTGTTAGTATCCACTTAGACAATGAATGGAATCATTTAGTTCCAATAACACAGATGTAGAGAAATTATGTGGAAAGTTTAAACAGATTATAAATCGTGCTGTGGACACGTCTTTAATAAGTAAGTGGGTTAAGGATTAAAGGACTCTCCGTGGTTTAATAATCAAATTCGGAAAATACTGAGGAGAGAGAATGTTCCACTCGGTTCAAAAACTAATGCGTAAATATCGACAGACAAAATGTAGTAGAAACTAGCTCGCCCGTAAGAAGATCAATGCGTGAAGCATATACCAGCTTCCACTATCATACCTTAGCAAAAGATCTTGCCGAGAACGCGAGCAAATGCTGGTCGTAC
This sequence comes from Schistocerca gregaria, assembly GCF_023897955.1. NCBI lineage: Eukaryota > Metazoa > Arthropoda > Insecta > Orthoptera > Acrididae > Schistocerca > Schistocerca gregaria. Next base: position 437,511,633 of record NC_064931.1, on the reverse strand, counting down.
GTAAAATCACTGAGCGGGTAGAAGGCTTTTATCCAGTCACTCGTTGACCAGTCTGGGGTAGCAATGGAAGACAACAAAAGGGGATCTGAAATTTTAAATTTCGCTTTTAAGAAATCATTCATGTAGGAGGATCGTATTAGCATACCGTCGTTCGACTGTCCCACAGACTCCCGCAATGACACCAAAGATATAGGTATTCCTGGCTTAGAGAAACAACTAAAAGAGTTGAAAGCAAATAATTCGCCAGGTTCAGGTAGGATCACAATTCCGTTTTACAGAGAACACTCTGTGGCGTTTGCTCCTTACTTAGCTTACATTTATCGCGACTTACTCTCCCAGTGCAAAATCCGAAAAAAGCACAGGTGACACCTGTGTGTAAGAAAGGTAAAAAGAACGGATCGGCATAATTACAGACCAGTGTCCTAAACATCGACTTGCTGCAGAATTGTTGAATACATTGTGCGTTCGAATATAATACATTTCGTTGAGACAGGAAAGCTTCTGTCCAGAAACTAGCACAGATTTACAAACCACCGCCCATGCGAAACACAGCTTGCGCTTTTCTCACATGATATTATGCAAACAATGAATAGAGGGCAACAGGCAGATTCCATATTCCCAGGTTTTCGGAAACATTTGATACGGTGCCCCTCTGCAGACTGTTGACGAAGGTCCGAGTATATGGAGTAGGTCCACAGGTATATGAGTGGTTCTAAAACTCTCGACAGTGAGTGTTCATCAGAGACAAGTATACCGTCAGGGGTGCCCGACGGAAGTGTGATAGGACCCCTCTTATTTTCTATATACATAAATAATCTGGCGGACAGGGTGGTCAGCAATTTACGGTTGTTTGGTGATGAGGTGTGGTGTACGGGAAGACGTCGTTGAGTGACTGGTGGAGGATACAAGATGACTTAGACAGAATTTCTAGTTGGTATGATGAATGGCACATTGCTTTAAGTATAGAAAAATGTGAGTTAATGCGCGTGAGTAAGATAAACCCTTTAGCGTTCGAATGAGACAATTACATGGATTAAATATCTAGGCCTATCGTTGCAAAACGATATGAAAGGGAACGAGCACATCAGGTTGTAAGTAGCGAAGGCGAATGTTCGGCTTCTCTTATTGGGAGAATTTCGGGAAAGTGTACCTCATCTACAAAGGAGAGTGCGACCCATTCTTGAGTACCGCTCGAGTTTTGGGATCCCCATGTGGTAGAATTAAAGACAGACATATAAACAATTCACTAGTGTGCCGCTAGATTTGTTACCGATAGGTTCGATCAGCATGCAAGTATTGCGGAGATTCTTCATGAACTCAGATTGGAATCCCCGAAAAGAAGACGACGCTCTTATCTCGAAGCACTATCGTAGAAACATAGAAAACTGGTATTTCAGGCAGTCTTCAGGTCGATTATACAATTTCTAACGTTTCAATATAATTCCTAATTTGTTCTACGTGATACCCTTATCCTATTAGTCAGCCAACCAGGTTAAATGTTGGTGATAGTGTCCTGTTTTAAACGTTGTAATGGAAAGCAACTTTCAAGAGCATGAGAAATATGTTGTGGAAAGCTATATATTTATCGTCTATTGTATCAGCTCTATGAACTTCCTGTCACTCATTTCCTTTAGGGAGGTTTATAAAAGTCTCTATTGATGCTGTATTAACATTTCTAAATCGTTTGTGATTATATTTACATATGGGTATGCAGAAGTTCGTTACAGTGTTCAAATTTGTGCGTGATGCTCTGAAAGGCTATGTACTACTTTATCAACGGGATGTCCCTCTAGTAATGTAGAATGAACAAACGGGTTATCTTTAACTGTGCTACTGTTCCCCTGCACTCTGGCTGGAAAGATTAGTCTTCACCATACGATATGAATTTAGCATATCTTGTAGGATTCTTTTCTGTATAGTGACTTATAAAATAAACATTAATGTCACCTCCTATAACGAATTTTTTATACTTTCTATAAAGGACGCGAACCACAACACGCGAAATCACGCACGTGCCGGGTGTGTAGGCTGCGTGCGAGCCAAGGCATTGTCTGTCTCGACTTTGTTCGGTTTTTCTATGTAGTATCCGGTACAGCGCGACATTTCATTTCGTATTGCGGTATGGAATTTTTCGGTCGCCACAACAATTACAATGACCAACTGATGGTATTCATTGTTCTCTACATCAAGCAGGAATTTGTGCTAAATTTTCAGGTATGGAACACGTGAAGAAACTGGTAGTATGAACAGCGAAATTTCTGAAGTCGCATGCATTATTGCAATGGGTCACCGTCTGGGTCTGCCGAGTGCTGACGGTAAGCAGGGTACACTCTGCCCTTGTGAGGCGCCGGCCGAAGTGGCCAAGCGGTTCTAGGCGCTACAGCCTGGAGCCGCGCGACCGGTACGGCGCAGGTTCGAAACCTGCTTCGGGCATGGATATGTGTGATGTCCTTAGGTTAGTTAGGTTTAAGTAGTTCTAAGTTATAGGGGACTGATGAACTCAGAAGTTAAGTCCCATAGTGCTCAGAGCCATTTGAACCATTTCAACCTTGTGAGTCCGATTGAGGAGCTACTTGATTGAGAAGTAGCGACACCGGTCACGAAAACAGACAACAGCCGGGAGAACAACGTGCTGATCTTAGCCCCCTTCGTATCCACATCCGGTGACACCAAAGACACGAGGATGACAAAAAAATGTTCAAATGTGTGTGAAATCTTATGGGACTTAACTGCTAAGGTCATCAGTCCCTAAGCTTACACACTACTTAACCTAAATTATCCTAAGGACAAACACACACACCCATGCCCGAGGGAAGACTCGAACCTCCAGGGGACCAGCCGCACAGTCTATGACTGCAGCGCCTGAGACCGCTAGGCTAATCCCGCGCTGCGAGGATGACACAATGGCTGGTCAGTACCATAGGGACTTCAAGACCTGGTCGGACGGTGTTTCTTTGTTTATGTTGTTCAGAAATGTGAAATATAAAAACAAGATTTTTGCAGTGCGACAGAATTGCTATTTAAAGGCTGCACGTTTACAGTTTCCCCCTCCTCATGGTCAGACGCCCTGGCATGGCGACACACACACACACACACACACACACACACACACACACACACACACACACACACACACACTTTGCAAGGAGCTCCTTCGAAAACAGAAAGCGAATCTGTATTGTGGTGTAGGAAGCTTCTGAAGCGTCACATTCCTTTTAAGAGGTGCTCTGATACACCAATAATGTCAGAGTCAAAATCTATTACAATTTCATAAACTTTATCTCCAACATCCCATATATTTTGGTGAAATATGCTAATCCCTTCATTACTTTGATACCTGACCTGTTTTGAAAGTTGTTCCTTTGTTAGATGTCCCTTAAGCAGGGATACCGATCAGGTAACACCAATTGGTGCAGTAATTTTCTCATGTGTGACCCCATCCCCCCCCCCCCCCCTCCATCTACATTACCACTTATAAAATTTGACAATTTCCACTTCCCATATCTACTGCGATGCACGCCATACATAGGATAGCCAATCTAGCGATGGACTCAACTGGCCACCAGTGGCGAAGCTAATGGGTTAATTGGGTAATGTAGGAAACCCATGCATGCCGGCCGCTGTGGTAGACTTCTTGTTTAACAAAATTTGGACACCTTCACGTTTACCTGCCGTTGATGAAGCTTCGTCATATATTTGTCTCACTATTGTCAGTAACTCTCCAAACATGAAGTGCATTGAGTCAATTTCTGATAAACGAGAGCAGTTTTGGCACTAGAAACATTGTGAAACTAATACAGTTTTGTATGCAGCTGACGTGTGTGCAAAACATGAGAATAATACTCACTGGTTACTTACAAGAAACATCCAGCGTTTCATCTACTTGCGCTCCAACAAATTCACGTGACTGTATCTCTCCTTTACATTCATCATAAACGACATTGGTAACCGATTCAATTAATTCATTTGGAATTGTGCTTGATGTTCCTCTAAACCCGTAAGTTCTCTGCAAGTGATCACAAATGAACAGTTCCTGCCCAGAGAAAAGTTCCAATAAATCAAGGTTGTTTGAACTTTCATCTTCAAAGCTTCCTCGAATGCAAGCTCTTGCTTGGTTCAAAATAGTTCAAATGGCTCTGAGCACTATTGGACTTAACATCTGAGGTCAACAGTCCCCTAGAACTACTTAAACCTAACTAACCTAAGGACATCACACATCCACGCTCGAGGCAGGATTCGAACCTACGACCGTAACGGTCTCGCGGTTCCAGACTGAAGCGCCTAGAATCGCTCTGTCACACCGGCCGGCGCTCTTGCTTGCCCAAGAAATGAACTACATCAATAAGTCTCTCGATTACGATTTTTTTTTATTTTACGATCGCTTTACGTTTTATGGCTAGAAGTTTGGCTCCTTCCGACACTGAATGTTCAGTTCATCTATGACCCAACAAGTGAAAACGCTCTTGCTTGTGCAGGTACCTCCTTCTGTTCTTGTGTTTCTCGGCTTCTCTGTCAAAATGTTTTGTCACGCGTGCTCTGAAAAACTCTGACGCCCATTCTTTTTCGATCCCGGCCCCACCTAACATGTGTAACAATACAATTTATTTGTTACATAGCAACCTGTAAGTCAAGGATACTTTTTATACGAAGAAAATTGAAATTTTCTTATTGGGTGCTATCAATTACATCAACGTCTAAGTGTGGCGTGAAACACGTACCTTCATTAGCGCCCAGTACGAAAATGGTCGGTCCCTGTAACTCGCGAAATAAAGACACAAGTGTTCACTCTACACGAGTTATAACATAATCAGTCACCTACACTCACGAATCACACTACTAAAATAAGTTGCGTTAGTCCTGCGCTGAACAGCGCGCGAAATATCACACAATTTCACGGCCAAGGCAACCTCATTACTCCTATGACACACGTCGCTGCCTGCCGCCCTGCCGGCTGCCAGGTGGAAATAAGAGACTAGTTCTACAAGGGCGTTGAATAAATAATGCAGCTCATTTATTTCTCGGCCAATTTCAGTTGAAAAAGTGCGGAATTTGTTTTGGGACATCGTGGAATATTCAGACTTCAGCCCCTACAGTTTCGTGAAGTTCCGATAACAGACAGCGCTATTCGTAACCTTCAAATTGACATCTGAAACGGAGATGCGTTCCAAGCGGAGAGCTGTCACTGAGTTTCCTTTGGCGGAAAACCAGAGCATCGCAGATATTCAAAGGTGCTTGCAGAATGTGTAAGGGGACCTGGCAGTGAACAAAAACTCGATGAGTTGTTGGGTGATATGTGAGTCACCATCGCAACAAGGTCGCGCAAACCTGTCCGATCTCCCGCTTGTCGGCCAGCCGCACTCAGCTGTGACTCGTGCAGTGTTGGAACGTGCGGACATTCTCATTCGATTTGATCGACGGATCACAATCAAGCACCTCACTACACAACTGGACGTCTCTGTTGCTAGTACTGACACACTCGTCCACCAGCTGGGGTACCCAAAGGCGTGTGCCAGCTGAGTTCCTCCTCGTCTAACAGAAGACCATAAAGAGCAATGAATTATCATCCGTGCGGACTGCTTGCGCCTTACGAGGCTGATCATAACAATTTTTTGTCGAACGGAGTTACAGGCCATGAAGCATGGGTTCATCTTTTCGAACTGGAAAAAAACGGCAATCCATGGAGTGGCGCCATACCACCTCTCCTCCGATAAAAAGATCAAAACCGCACCCTCAGCCGGTAAAGTCATGGCGACAGTCTTATGAGACTCTGAAGAGTTTATTCTGTTTGATGTTCTCTCTCGTGATGCAACGATCAGCTCTCAAGGTTATTGTGCTACCCTCAAGAAACTGAAGAAACGACTTCAGCGTGTTCGTAGCCACAAACCTGCAAACGAACATCTCCATGACAACGCAGGACCACGCACAGGTCTGCGGACCCGAGAGGAGCTCACAAAATTTCATTGAACTTTTCTTTCTCATCAACCCTACAGCCAGGATCGCGCTTCTTCCGATTTCTACTTCTTTGGCCCAATGAAGAATGTACTCCACGGAGCACTACGTGGATGATGGAGAGGTTATTGATGGCTGTGACGTCGACCAGTAGAGTGGTACCATGTGGATGTACAGGCCGTCAAGGTAAGGTGGAGTAAGGCCGTCGCACTGAACGGAGATTATTTCTTGATGCAATAGTTTACCAACAGCCGCATGTATCGTAGAAATTTATTTTATGACCTCCTTATATACTACCAGTTTCGGCATTACATTGATGCCATCTTCGGGCCCCACACGTCATAGTCGTAAAATAGCTATACACGGAAGGAGCAAACCATCCCCGGTCTGTGTCGCCTGGCCACCAAGAGCTGTTACACAGTGATTTGATTCTCGGTTCCAGCTATATGGCTCCTTCCGTGTATAGCGATAGACTATTACGTGTGGGGCCTGAAGATGGCATCAATGTAATGCCTAAACTGGTAGCATATAAGAAGTTCATAAAATAGATTTCTACAATACATATGGCTGTTGGTCAATTATTGCATCAAGAAATACATGCCAGCCGTTGTCCCACAGTTCATGATGGATCAACAAAGAACGGAAATTATGTTGAAAAATGGGGTTTTGTAGCCGAATGAGTGGTGAATGATATTGTATACTAGGGTCCTGAATAAAACCAACCCGTTTTCAGAAAAAAATTGTTGCATTACTTATTGAGCTCCCGTCGTAGAAGCCTCTAGTGAATTGTTTAATTGGACAGCATACATAATCAGTGAACTCTTAATTCCTGGATAGGTCGACTGTAACTGTAGTAACATACGAAACAAATTTGCGTTTCAAGCATTGTTATATTCTAACTCTAACTGTAAGTTTTTTTCAAATTTTTCGGTAGTCTAAGCCTAAAAGCCTCAGAAGAGCTTCGACATTGCTGGGAATACTGCAGTATGAGCCATACCCTCTGTCATCAGTGTCCTCTCAAACATCATGTTAGTGCGCCGAACAGATCTATTAAGATGAGGCCGACCATGAAAATGGTTCATCTTCGTAAGGTGCACATTTTTGCCACCAGTTTCAGTAGCTATCTATTCCAGATCGGCATGTACGCCATTCTCCTTCTCCGTATGAAGACTATTCCCTGCACCACTCACAATCACTATCTACATCTCTTTTGCAAAATTCCTACTCAGTTGTGGGTTATGTTATCCCTCATACGAGTCGAACCTGTTCTAGGAATCACAGCGCTGTTGGTCTGGTTCTCGCTCCCCAACGCTTACTGTTTGGCCTACACCTCTGGCGCGACAACTACCTAACAGCAGAATCTCCCATTTGAATTTACAGCTGACTTAGTTTAAGTGTTGAGGTGTGCTGCATATTTTCTACACCTACAGCTACAAGCCTACTGCTCTATAACTTGCCTCCATGTTAAACGGCACAAAACGTGATAATTCCGTGGTGTTCTACCAGAAAGTACCTGGTTCGAAATCAGGCGCTGGACGAAATTTGTAATTCTTGAACTTCCACTAGCTAAGGAAGAGAAGGATGTGTCGCGTAGAGGCCAATGTCCTGAAATAAATCACAAAATCAAGGCAGTTTACTACGGGCTGAGGGCTTAAAGCTCTGATGCCTAAAATCTGATCAGCATATGAGGGCTTAAGTGAAGTGTTACCCTCAAATTGCTGTAATGTTGTCAATGTGTCGATATTGGCTGTGATCCCCACGCATCTTTTTATCCGTAGCAACGAACTGTTAAAACCAGATTTTATAAGTATTCATTTTACTATCGACAGCAAACTCCATCCTCTAACTCCTCTGAGTACAAAAGAAAAGATGGATCCCACATTGTCACCACGCTAAGGTACTGAGGATGACGACTTGTAATTTCTTTCGTTGGAAATGTAACTCTGTAAGACGATACTGAAGTTTGATGATAACGATCTTTGCGTCTAATTACAGCTGCATCAGCACAAAATTTACTACACAGGGAGAGAAGAGTCAAAAATAAGGTTAACTTTAATTCTCTGTTTCGTACCACAAAACAGTGATAAGAGCTTCGACCCTGCTTTCATTTCACACGGTTGGATTAACCAATAAAAGAACACATCTCATTTTTGCCTCATGTCATTGGTAAAATACCACATGATGGATTTATGTTAAATATACTGAAACTTGTCGGTGTGAAGCCACAAAAATAAGAGTAAAAAGGTAACGCCACCGAATTCTTACGTGAAAGCTCTTAACGTTTTATAAATAAATAAAATGTTATTAAAATTCTACGTCTTTATACTATTTAGAGGGCTCCGAATTGTAGCGGATAATATGACGGTGTGGAAAGTAAGTACATCGGTGGCTGAGGAATAGCGAACTGTAATCGAGATTCCAGTTTGAAGAGTTCGCACACACATGGATCACCCTCTCTCTCTGCACGACAGTGGCAGGCGACACACGAGCGCTGCGACATCTGCAACAATGCGATGCCTTTGGTTCACTGTCATCGATCAATCGATCATCCTCTATACATTCCCAGTTTGGCCCCGTCCGATTTTCATCTGTATCCCAAACTTAAAGAACACCTTCGAGGACTTCACTTTGATAGTGATGAAGCGGTGCAAGCAGAGGTGAGGTAACAATGTCAAACAGTTTACAGTGACGGTATCAGCGAACTGTTCTCTTGTTTGGAGAAATGTGTTCGTCGCCAGAATGTCTATGTTGAGAATTAATTATGCAGCATGAAGACTAATAACATAGAATGCTAATAACCATGTCATCATACGACAAAATTGCACTAATGAAGTTTGTTTTATTGAAAAAGCTTTCAGAGTATTTGCATAAAAATTTCAGAGGCATTACATTTCAGCATGTCCTCCTGCAACGAGTTTGAAAAACAGTGACAATGTGGAGTTCATAAACAATGTGTAGACATCATATTAAACAAACGCAGTTTCACTGACAAAATGCGAAATGTATTTGTTTTTAAAATTATAAGTCTGTCTGACATAATTCGCAGAACAAGCTACACGGTTCATACGTAAACTGAGAGTATATTCTGTTTTGGATACAAGATGGAAAATGTTAAACACATTGTGATAAGAGCCACCGAGGGAAAACTAAGTAAGCACGGAATAATCGACAAAAATAAGATCTATAATATACACGTTTCAGAAAGTTTTACTGTACAGAATCTTAGGTGTTGAAATCTATAAGAGATCAATACCAAAATACAGCTTGGCATACACTGTTAGAATCAGAAGAAAGAAGAAAACAGTTTAGCATCCGTTGATACTATGATCAGTAAAGACAGAGCACTTGATCAGTTGAGCACAGAACGAGAAGGAAATTGGATGCGTCTCTGTCAAAGGAAACATCCAGTTATTTGCCTGAACCTAGATACGGATGGGAAATAGCAGTGCTTGTGTTATTAAGAAGAACGCTGCAATGTTCCATGCATGAATGTCCGGAGGAACTGCACCGTGCTTCTTAATGAGACACTACTGCCATCTCGTATTTAGTCGCCAATACCAGGCCCTCGACTCGCAATAAATATGTTCTTTCTGGATGGGGATTGCGTAACGTTCGAGTGCAGGTTGTGACAAATGGACGACGACATGTGGAAGTTTGAGTTCTGGCACTCATTCGTGCTCGGATGGTCGAAGTAATTAAGGTGACCGCTCGCTAAAATGCGGGAGTCTGGGTTGGAGTCCCGGTTCTGCACAAATTTTCACTGTCGTCATTCCAATTACAGCCGACGGTGATTCATATTCGCAACTGGAAGTGCATTTACTGCATAAATATGGATTAACGGGCTGGAGATTTCAACTCTGCTTCTCTCATGCAACTCTGTTGCTTTAACCACTGCACTACTTTGTCCGGAAGATAGTACTTAAACGCGAGACTAAGAACGTTCGCATTAAAATTGTGACTACAAAGGACAAGGGACAAATCGGTCGTTTGTTTACATATTGCAAGATGATTTTACATGTTTCACTTGTTGTGTAAGGGCAACTGAAGAAGATCTTTCTCAGACTGCCGTTGACTAGTGTTATCGCCACAGGGAAATGGGCGCAGTGAGTGGTCCAGCGATGTCACGGTCCAAAGTCCGGCAGCGCATACGTCACCTCCAGGACGCCAAAACAGGAAAGCCATCAAGTGGTCCACCACGGGAAACTCGGCGACGCTCTTGCGTCTCCCTGTCTTGGATTATATTTTGCAAGCGACTGCTGTCCCTCCCTTCACGCAATAAATTTCCCATTCCGTCGGGAAATTCTCGTTTCCCAAATTTATTCTCCATCTCATCAGTTGCGGCCTGGAAGCACTGACGGAGAAAACTAAAGGATGTTTTCAACGTGTCATAACATGCTACCAGCTAATATCTGTGGTGCAAAACTGACTTTGTACTTCCGTACTGAATTTTTCTGCTGTTGCAGTGAATGAATTTCCTCATACACAATGCACCAGTTATCGCCACTAATTTTGGTTGTAACTCAGTCTATCACAGCACCAGTACAAAACTTAATGAATTGTTATTCTCGTGTTGACATTAGTGTGTAAACAACATTAGCCGCAAAGTATTAATATTCGGAACATCCGTGTTCAACGACAGTGTTGGACACGTAAGCACCACAGAATTCTGAAGTCATCTGAACAATATATAGCGCTACTTCCCATTTATTGATATTCTGAATGCATACCCCACAACTTTTAAAGAACGAATCAGGGTTGTTAGAGTTTATCGTCCTGCCAAGAATCTGTAAATGTGCCAAGACATTCTTGAAGATACTATTTCAGCATTCACTTGAAAAGATTTAGGCGAACAATAGAAAACGTAAATCGGGACCATCGGACGAGAATATGAACCCCACTTCCCCCGAATGAAAGTCAAAAATGTAAGAACATACGTCCTTGTCAGAGTGGGGAAGAGGTATTCTAATATTTGGATTCATAGGCAGAGAAATTTGGTCTACTGGTACATCTGCGTTCGCAAACAAATCCTGATTTAGTTTTGCATTGTTTAGGTAAATAATATTAAACAATTCTTTTGTTTCACAAGAGATACTCTGCAATGAAGAATTATTACTTAAAGTCCCCAAAATGTTTCATAGACATAGTAAACACTGTAGAACAACTTTCGGAAGCAATAATAAGTAGAGGTAGATTTCCGAACTTCAAGTATAATCTCCCTTCATGAAAGGGAACCTGATGTAAGAATATACACGGTGCGTGCGCGTGTGTACATGCATCCATGTTATATGCTAGCAAGGGCACGCAATCGTAAACACACCGGTGCATAAGTGTGATGTGATGTATAAATGTACGTGCGCATAAAGATTTTCTTTTTGCTTGACGTCACATCTACTCTACATCATGACATAGGAAGCTATTGCGCTCAGGCTATGACGCTGTTCTGGAGATGAGTTATTGGTCAGTGTCATCGTTGTGGAACAGTTCTGGGAATCGTTTCGAGTAAGCAAGGAAACAGTCAAAGGGGCTAGACACATTATTTAATAGGCTGCGCTATCTCCATGAACGGTGAGTGCCAATGTTAACTCAGAATGCATGAATCGAATAATTCCCATAACTCCCCTCAACTAATTACTCAATCAATCAACCAATCGATTCGAATAATGAATCAATTACGTAATGATGGCAACATCTATTTTTTTCCGGTGAACTCTATACAATTTGGGAAACAACTATAGAATCAAACACATAATGTTGAAATATAAATGAAAATCTAATTGGACGACGAGAGAGCGTTGTTATTCATGAAGAGTTGTATATAAACATTTATGCGCGCCACAAGAGAAACAACTGACAAAATATTCTAAAACGTCTTGCGCATCAGTCTTTACGTCACAGAGGAAGTAAACATACTGAAATATTAATGTGGACAAAAAAGGTCAAGGTAAGAGTATGAGCCTATTAAAGGAATGTGAGCAAGAGTAGAGGCCGTTTCATGCAGTAGCCATGCGACAACGACCAATTAATTCTCAAAAAAACTTCAGATTTTACTAAAATCGTTACAGAGGTGAAACACACTCATAAAACGTTCTGGCTGGGAAGTGGGACTGAGAGAAGATCGCTGAGTGTGGTTGAAAGACTAGTTTTAAAACTGCAGGCTCGCGGTCAGTTCATGCACTTATTACTTATGACTGTAGCTTTAAATAGCAACCAGGAAGCAGCACCTTATATCTACATCTACCTGACAATTCCGCAATTCATAATTACTGTAAGCACCTGGCAGGAGGGTCACCGAACCACCTTCAGACTATTTCTCTACCGTCCCATTCTCGAGGAGCGGTTGGAAATACGAACACTTAAATCTTTTCGTGCGAGTTCTCATTTCTCTTACTTTATGACAATGATAATTTCTTCCTCTGTAGGTGGACGCCAACAAAATATTTTGCAATTCTTAGGAGAAAGAAGGTGATTAAAATTTCGCGAAAAGGTCTCGCCGCAACGAAAAACGCCTTTGTTTTAATGATTGCCACCTAAACTCGCTTACGATGTCCGTGACACACTATTTCGCGATAACGCAGAAAACGAGCTATCTTCTTTGAACTTATTCGATGTCAATCCTATCTGGTACGAATCCTGCAAGTGCAGCAATACTCAAGAAAATGAAGAACAAGCGTAATGTAAGCAGTCTCTATAGTAGACCTGTTGTCTCTTCTCTAAGTGTTCTGTCAATGAAACACAGTCTTTGGTTTGCTTTCTCCACAACATTCACTATGTGATCGTTCCAGTTTAAGCTATTCATAATTGTAATCCCTGAGCGTTAACTGAATTGATAGCAATTAGATATGTGGGATTTGCTGTGTAACCGAGCTTGAACGAATTCCGTCCGTGATGATAACACAAGCTATTAAGAACCATGTCCCGTCATTTGCAGTGTCCAGGATACTACCATAGATCACAATGACTCCAGTGTAAGTGTTGTCTTTAAACAAATTTATTGTTTCTGTTCGTCTCCTCGCTTGTTTCTTTCAGTTACTTCTGTGCTATACTGTAGTAGTTCTTTCTATGTGTGGTCCATGTTTGATCAAACTGTGTTACTTGGCACTGACACATTATGCGAATCTTACTTTCGTCGGAGTCAAATATTATATGCTGCATGTTTTTGCTGAGCGTTTCGTTTCCGAATTCCGGTAGCGGCCTAACAAAGTGGAACAGTGTTACAACTTTTAATTAATATCTAATGGCCCAATCCTTCATCAGCGCTTTAGATTTGCTCCTGCACAACACAACATTTGACAGCTGCAGCAGACATGATACAAAAATTGTGATCATCTCGCCAGCTGAAGATTTTCATCCCGTTTAACGTCTTTGAGAGTACCGAGAGTTCTCTGCTAGACACATAGACAGTTCCGTTTGACCAACGCGGCAAATGGAATCTGCCAACGCTTAGTAGAAGGGACATTCCAGAACCAGGAAAGAAAGTTCTGATATCACTAAGCGAAGAGTTTAAGTCACACAATTTCTTAGGAGCATTACATACAGCAGCAATAACTAATCGAGTTAGCCCCATAGAGAAGAGTCCTTCGTTTCTCTTGGCCCAACGACCAACGGTCTACATAATTTGTAATAATAATCTTCAAGTGGATGTAACCATCATGGAATGTGTGAATTTTTTGTAGCGAGGTATGGTTCCGTTTTTCTCTGGTAGAGTCAAAACGTTCTGCGGAACTATAAGGTTGTTAGGATGTGGGGCGACTTACTTTTTATTGTCCTGTAGATGTAAAATGGTGGCGCAGGAGCAAATGCTAAAATTTTTTGCACCCTTGATTAGCAAATAACTATCTCCACCTTCCTTACAGCGTCGGTACAAGAAGCGTAAACGGCAATAAATGGGGCCTTTTGGAGATGCGAGGCTAATTTCTGCCCCTCGATGAAATGATCTCCGTGAGGGGTCGTCGCTCGGTCAAGGGCGCCTCGTCACGGTCCGTGCGGCTTCCCCCGTCGGAGATTCGAGTCCTCCCTCGGCCATGGGTGTGTGTGTTGTCCTTAGCGTAAGTTAGATTAAGTAGTGTATAGGCTTAGGGACCGATGACCTCAGCAGTTTGGTCGCTTAGGAGCTCACACACACAATGCATGGTTAGACTGTCTTATGAACAAATTTCTATGAGGAGAGCATGAATGCAAACAGCTATACGTCCGCCAGACTGTGGCTAGTGTTTTCTCCTCGCATTGGTACTAAATATGGGGATTTGCTATGTCTTAAACAGGTAGTAAAATGTTTATGGTATGTATGGATTTTTTTCCAATAGTTTTTATTTCATCGTAATAAACATAAAACGCATTATTCCACACCGAAACGACACTGGTGAAGACTTTCTTCTCTGACGGCCATGGGTGTAAAAAGAAAAAAATAATGTATCTAGGGAATAAAACAACTCCGTCATCAAATGTAAGGAGCGAATTAAGAAATTTATTGTACACAGAAGAGTGACCCAGGAGGAATGGTCAATACTCAGGGATACGATAGGAACAGTTATTAGATGCAAAATAGTCTCGTAAGCATGGGCTCTAAGATGCATCCTTCAGAGCATTGAGCACTACTTCATCCTCAATACCGTGAAAGAAACCTGTTTCATTACAAGTTCTTTGCTTTCTTCATTTTCACAGGTGATAGTATCGACCAAAAGAATCAAAAATTTCCAGTAAACATGGGTTCTAAATTGCATACCTTAAGAGCTATGAGCATTTGTTCATCTTCGCTACTGTTGAACACATCTCTTCTACCGAACAAGTGCTTATAACTCTTAAGGCACGCATTTTAAACCTCATATCACTAGACAAGGTTTTCTTGTTTTTGTCCACACTAGCAAAGAGGTTAGTCTATCCCTGAATATTGACCATTCTTTCTGGGCATCCTGTAGGTACAAGCAGAGAAAAATTATTTCTTCCGAGTGAAGTTAATGCCTCAAGTGGTCTCTTTAAGACGATATTTATGTCACGAGCTCCCTGACTATATGGCCAAAAATACTAAGAGTGAATGTCATACATTTCCTTTCCTCACTTATTTGCTCGAAGAAGAAGTATGATGTGCACTAATTTTTACTGTTGCCGTGTCTCTGCTACTTAGTCATGAGGCCTGTAATAAGACATTTTGAAAAATTCCTGTCAGAATATTTCCAGTGTCATTTTTTAGTGGCATGTCGCCTTTCTTTGAGCGTCTCTCTCTCTCTCTCTCTCTCTCTCTCTCTCTCTCTCACACACACACACACACACACACACACACACACACAAACACTCTCTTTAGATCATTGGACGGTTATGTGATGCTCTAACATTTTGTGTAGAAACACTCGAATTTTTATACAGTTATCGAACAGAATAGCACTGGTTTCGGTTCATGAGTTTCGTATCGCATCTTTGGAAGTGAGCGACGTGATACAGAGGAGCTGCTCCCTCACTGGGTAAGAAATGGTTCAAATACCCGCCAGGTCACTAACTTGGGTTTTCTGTGATTTCCATAAAACGATTAAAACAATGAGGGAACAGTTCCTTTGAAAGGGCCGGCCGCGGTGGTCTCGCGGTTCTAGGCACTCAGTCCGGAGCCGCGCGACTGCTACGGGCGCAGGTTCGAATCCTGCCACGGGCTTGGATGTGTGTGATGTCTTTAGGTTAGTTAGGTTTAAGTAGTTCTGAGTTCTAGGGGACTGGTGACCACAGATCTTAAGTCCCATAGTGCTCAGAGCCATTTGAACCATTTGAACCTTTGAAAGGTGACCACCGAATTTCATCCTTATCTTTGTTCAGTTAAATGTTGGACTACATCTTTAATAACTTTATTGTGTTACTGCCTTTTCTTTCTTCTGCTTTATAAGGAACTCCAGTCTTGAAATTTATTACAAATCAGTCATAGTAGTTTTACACTTTTGCTTCGAAGAGAGTGGTTAACTTCAACGTTACATGAGTATTCACTTTTTACTTGCTTCCTCCTTCTTTTTCTCTTCTCAAACCCTCTCCATTCTTTGGTTGGGTTACTGTTTCTTTTGTTTGCTCTGTCCATAGTTTGCTTTTACCTTCTTTTGTTTTACTTCAGGTTTCGTGTTCATAATCTTGTTTCTGAATTGTCTCTTTCATTTATCAATGCTGGTACCTGCTTGTTTTAGGTCTTCTTCTATTTCTTGAAACCAGCTAGCTTTTTTGATTGAACAGTTTAGTGCAGAAAAAAACCTCTTTATGAGTCTGTTGTTCATTCTATGTATGTGCCCATAGAATGTTATTCGGCGTTTTCTGACAATGACTGTGCGCCTGTCAGTGTGTTCATATAATTCTTTGGTCGGTCACTTCATCCAGATACCAACTCTGTGCAGTGCTCCAAAACTTTTTCTGAGGATTTTACGTTCTATTTTCTCTGTCTCTGTGATATCTGATGCTTCGAGTGTGGTCGTTTCTCATGCGTAGAGTGCTTCTGGTGGTACAACTGTACTGTAGTGGCTGAGTTTAGCCTTTCTTGAAATATCTTTTTTACTGTACTGTGTCCATGTCAGTTTGTATGCCCTCTGAAGTTTTTCTTTTCTTTGTATGTTGAATGCCTTGTTCGATCCTCCTATTTGTATATATCCCCCGAGATATTTGAATGTTTCCACTCTGTTACTCTTTCCGTATTTTGTGTGGTCATGGTTGTTCTTTCTTTCTATGTATTGCGTTTTCTCATACGATATCTGTACACCAGTTTTCGCAGAGACTTCATGTAAATATTCCAGTGTTTCTTGTACTTCTTGTCTATAGTTGCTTAGTATTGCCAGGTCATTTGCAAACGCCAGGCATTTTATGATCGTCTTGTTTGCACACGTTTTTCCTAACTGACTTCCTTTTACTTTTCCTTCCCATTGTTTGATAATTTTGTTCAACACAATGCTGAATAAATGCGGTGAGAGACCGTCTCCTAGTCTGACCCTGTATGTATCTCGAATGTGTCTGAGATTTCTACCATAAATTTTATTCTGGATGCGGTATCTGTAAGTGTATGTTGTATGAATGTTCTAGTTTTCCTGTCTGTTCCATATTCTTCTAATGTGTCAAAGAGAATCTGCCTGTCTATGGAGTCGTAGGCCTTCTTGAAATCTACGAATGTCACTACAGTGTAGTTCATCTGCCTGACCTTCAGAGTTCACAGGTTACAAATCTCTTCAATACTGAACCTTTCTTTTTTGAAGTCTGCTTGGTATTCACCTATCTCTGCATCATCTTGCGGCTCTAGTCTATTGAGTAATGCCTTGGAGAGAATTTTGTAATTGGCCGATAATACTGAGATACCTCTGTAGTTACTAGTGACTGTCTTGTCACCCTGTTTGTTGAGTGGGTGAATCAACGTACATCTCCATTCCTGTGAAATTTTCTCTATATTCCATCTTACTGTAAGAATTTCATGAATTTTCTTTGTGATGGTTTGGTCTTTGAGTATCCAGCTCTCAGAGATAATGCAGTCTTCTCCTGGGGCTCTTTTGTTTTTTGTTGTTTTATTATCTTTTCTACCTCTCTTATTAAAGGCGGCTTTGAAACTGGGTTTGGTACTGTTTCCGTGAAATAAAATTTTTCTTTAGGTTTCTCGCAGTTGAGGCGTTTATCAAAATAATTTTTTGAAATGTTGTAGTTTTATTTAGTATTTTTTCCAGAGATCCATCCTTTTTTTTTGCAGCAAGTTTTTGGAAGCTGCTAACACTTTATATTTTCCCTGAAAATTAATTTAGAAATTTCTCGTGTTATTTCTCTTTAAGTCTACCCCGATTTCATTTAGTCTGTTTTTTCCTGTGTTCTTTCACTCTACTAATAACTTTCAAGGATCTTTTCTGGACTTTGTGGAAAACTTGCCATGTCTCTTTTGTTCTGTTACTGCTTAACTTCTTCCAAGCCTGCATTCTACGTTCAATGGCGTGATCACAAGCTGCGTTCCACCATCTATGTTTTCCTTCCCTAGGAGGTTGACCCCAAAGCATTGCATTCTGAATTTTCTTCCTGAGGTCTGTCCAGTTTTCTGTTGAATTTTAATTAATTCCTTCAATAATTTTGTCTTTGTTCATCTTCAAGTGTTCTGGGCCCGATCTTTCTGTTTCTTTGGATTGGCCTAATTTTTGCTTGTAGAAAGTGATGGTCGGACTCGAAGAATACTTTCCGTGTTCTCACATTCAAAATTTCGCTTTTGTTTTTGCTTGTTATGGCTACGTGATCTATTTGAAATTCTCCGCAAATGTTTCTGGGCATTTCCATGCTGTGAATTTTCGTTTTGGCTTTTGAAATTGATTTGACGATAATTTTTAAGCTAAAATTTTGACAGTAAAGTATGAGATGTTCCCCATTCTTGTTGGTTTGTGTGCTGTGTATGGGCCTGTCATTTGGGTGTACTTCTTCTTCTTCTTGACTAGTTGTACATTGAAGTCTCTTAATACAGTTTTAACATGTATTTCTGTATTTTATGCGATACTTCTTCCACGGCTTCCCAGAAGTCTTCGACTTCTCGAAGTTTCTTTCTGTTATGATCGTTTGTCGGTGCGCATGCATCGATGATTGTGTATCTTCAGTTTCCTGATTTGAAGGTTATTATAGAGGTTCTTTTTGATACTGAATTGAAATCTAGGATGTTGTCTATGACTGATTTGTGAACCGCAAATCCAATACCAAACGTTCCTCTTCTGACAGAAGGTTTCCTTTGAATATCCTGTAGTTTTCTGTGTTGAAGTGGTTTTCGTCTGCGAGGATTTCGATGTGAAATTTCTCCAGAACATCCCTAAGATGTTTGAGTTCGCTTATCTTCACCAGCGTCCTTGTGTTGAGCGTGTCAATATAGTGTTTGCGAAGAGATTTCGAGAAGCTCCGACTCTTCTCCTTCTCATGATGTTCCTGGTCCCCCAGAATCCAACGGCCAGGGAAATCCTGTGTATTTACTGGGGCCTGGGGTACTGGATACTTTTCCTGTTCTTCCATCATGATTTTTTCAAGTTGAAGGTGGTTGTGGTGGTCTCTGTTGTAATCTCTGTTGAAGATCACAAATGTTAAAGACTTGACTGTTGAGATTAAGACAATGTAGTCTGCTGGATGCCGGAATAGACCCTAATGGGTTTGGGCTTAAGTTAGTATTTGGTCCACCCTGGATATTTCATATCCCGAGTACCACTCTTATCTGGGAGGCTTTCCCCTATGCGTCACCTGGGGAGGCGCTCGATGGGAGATCCAACAAATACAAATCTGTTATTTTATAATAACATTTTACTGTTACGAAGGTAAGGAGAAAATTTCTCGGTCTGTGATGACGTTGACATCAATGAAATCATTATTTTTCAGTTAGTTCAATATTGTTTTTGACGATCGACGATCAAAATTCTGTCAACCATCCTACGCCACAAACGTATCAAAATAAACAGTACGGTACATTTTACATAAAGAATTAACTGCACGCCGCGGGGGGTAGCCGCGCGGTCTAGGGCGCCTTGCCACGATTCGCGCGGCTCCCTCCGTCGGAGGTTAGAGCTCTCTCTCATGCGTAGGTGTGTGTGTTGTCCTTAGCTTAAGTTGGTTTAAGTAAGATTAAGTAATGTTTAAGCCTGGAGACCGATGACGTCAGCAGTTTGGTCCCATTGGAACTTACCACAAATTTCCAAAAATCAACTGCGCTACACCTTTGTAGAATTTAGGTGCCAAACTTGTAAATCTCTTTAACAACAATTCAAGTGATTTGGTGTGGTCCACCACTTCGTGCCAAAAACAGCAATGAAAGGACTGTGTGGAAACTGGTAGCCTTGTCCCAAAAACGACGAAGTCGATTTCTCTTTCCAAAAAATTTATGGTCATAGTTTCTTGGAAGTCTTTTTATTCAAATGAAACTACAAATATATGGTTCCAGAGATCTTCTCAAGTCTGAAACGTGTATGATGTATAAAGGCAGACTGAAGCGACGAATGAAAATTTTTACCAAGGCCAAGATTCGAACTTGGTTCCTCTGCTCCCTAGGCAGATATGTAAGGGTGAGGTAGTTGTTAGCGCATCTGCCTACTGAGAAGGAAACCCAGGTTCGAATCTCGGCCTTGGTACAAATTTTCATTCGTCGCTTCAGTCTACATATATAGTCTTCTTATTGGTTACCTTGAAAATGGTAAAAAGTAACTGTCTAATACTACGCTAGTCTTTTACACCAAATGATGGAACACTACGTTACAAAAGGCCTAACTAAAAAAGAAAAATCTCTTATTTCTATAAGGAAATGGAACCAACGATAAATGTGTTTGGTCAAAACTGATAGCGGTGGTGTTCAGCCAACAGTGTAGCAGGGTCACTTTAGCACAATCTCACCTTAAGCTGTTTTCGCTTCCGTGCCACCCTCTGCACCAGAGATGTTTTGATAACAGTAAAGTTTATAACCTCAACCTCTTCATTATTATTTAGGCTTCCGTGATGTCCTATATCACATCAGGCGAATGCTGGAGTGCTTCCTTCAATAAAGCCCATCTAACTCTTTTGAGCTATTGATCCGTCTTCAGTAACCGCGATGTTAGGCGCTGTTTTTCCATCCTTTTCCGGCAATGTTGAATTAGTATCTTCATCATCCACTCGAAATACCAGAATGGGGAAGTGCGTTCATCTACTGGGACAAGTCACGAACTTCTTCAGTGTGATATTGGATGAAGCACGTTTCTGCGATCTGTTCAAAAATGGCACTGAGCACTATGGGACTTAACATCTGAGGTCATCAGTCCCCTAGAACTTAGAACTACTTAAACCTAACTAACCTAAGGACATCACACACATCCATGACCGAGGCAGGTTCTAACCTGCGACCGTTGCAGTCGCGCGGTTCCAGTCTGAAGCGCCTAGAACTGCTCGGCCACACCGGCCGGCTCTGCGAACTGTCACATATCATTCGTCTCCTTTGTTACAGACCATTTTTCGCTATTGAAATCCTCAACAATTGTGACTCTAGTGAAATCTTGTTGCTGCAGCGAACACTGCATATCTTCGCTTATCAAGGCATTTATGATAATGTCACTGACTGTTGTTATCACTCTTCATGAATTCTTAAGTGTTCAGTAAATTTGTTTATTTATTCATTCATTCATCCAATGATCATATTACAATGGTATACGATTTGTCAAAATAATACAACGATAATCAATAACTCAAAAATACACATATACACAGAATATATTAGTATGCTTTACTAGGATGGCCTTCATAAAGAAATTATCCCTGAATTTGCCTGAAGTGACTTAGAAAACTACAAAATAACTAAATCAAGCTCACCGGATACAGCAATATCCTTCCTTTCTAATATGAGATCAGCGTCTTAACATCTACACTGCCTCACTCGGATGGTCGCTATTGTACGATGTCCTTTGATATAAACACACTTCTACTCTTCGTCGCTGCACACATGAAGGGCACACCCCTCTCCCTTCCGCTGATGACTCTAGAACCACGAAGATGCTGCTGCTGTACCCCCTCCGCTAACTCCGGTCCATTGAGAAAACTGACTCCAGGCCGGTAAATATGCCACTGTTTCCCATCCTTCTTCATGTCTTTCCCTCAGTCCATCTGAAAAACTGCTTCATCATCCCTACTAATGAGAGAGATGTTCAACTCAGGAGAATGGCACAACATAACTATCATGCACAAAAGATTTTGACACATGATTTTCTTGCAATAGCATTACAATATTGTAATGAGACAAGGTGATACAGTGATCCATTTTCATTACTAATCACTGCTCTGTAATCTCGAAGCAATCTTTGTTTGTGTAGTATGCGTTAATTATGAAAAACGTTTTAGCTGTGTTTTTAAACAGATATATTCTACACTGATGTTCATAAATTAAGGATAATTGCAGAATGTGGTGCCACACAACGTGGCATTACACAAAACTGGCGCTAATAGCATAGGCGTATGGGGAACACACACGACACAGATCTGTAAGTCCACGGCATTGGTGACAAGTTGAGAGAACCGTCCCGAAACACATGTGCTACAAAACGCCACTGTTTCCTGCGCATCTACCCCGACACCAATATGGGACATGATCACCATGCACACGCACACAGGCCGCACAACCGGTTGGCATACTGTGGATCAGGTGGTCGAGCAGCTCCTGGGGTACAGCCTCCCATTCTTGCACCGGTGCCTGTCGGAGCTCCTGAAGTGTCCTAGGGGTGTGAAGACGTGCAGTGATACGTCGACCGAGAGCATCCCAGACGTGCTCGATGGGGTTTAGGTCTGGAGAACAGGCAGGCCACTCAATTCGCCTGATATATTCTGTTTCAAGGTACTCCTCCACCATGGTAGCTCGGTGGGCCCGTGCGTTATCATCCATCAGGAGGAAGGTGGGATCCACTGCACCCGTGAAACGGCGGACATACTGGTGCAAAATGACGTCCTGATACACCTGTCCTGTTACAGTTCCTCTGTCAGGGACATGCAGGGGTGTACGTGCACCAGTCATAACCCCATCCCACACAATGAATCCACGACCTCCATACAGGTCCCTTCCAAGGACATTAAGGAGTTGGTATCGGGTTCCTGGTTCACGCCAGATGAAAACCCGGCGAGAATCACTGTGCAGACTACACCTAGACTCGTCCGTGAACGTAACCCGGGACCACTGTGAGGCAAACTGAGGAACTACTTGATTGAGAAGTAGCGGCTCCGGTCTCGTAAACTGACATACGGCAGGGAGAGCGGTGTGCTGACCACAGGACCCTCCATATTCGCATCCAGTGACGCCTGTGCGATGAGGATGACACGGTGGCCGGTCGGTACCGATGGACGTTCCAAGGCCTGTTCGGACGGAGTTTAGCTTACTTGTGATATTAATCTAAGAACTGTGGATTAATGTCTTGTTTTTTGTAAAGAACGGAGAAATTTAATTGCCTGGAAGGACTTCATAATGCCAACAGTTATCCATCTGTTTTCCTTAGCTACTGCTGTAGAAGTTGTAACCTTTTGAAATGTCTATTCAACAATTAATTTAAACAATGTACAGATTTTAGAGAACTTAGCGTCCTCATTTTTTCCCATATACACTTAATCCCAGGTTTGATTTGTCGATGCCCAAGAAAAATTATATGTTTTGCGTTCTGAGTAGATCCTTCTGTAGGCCAGCGGCTTTGAAAGTCTTACCAATCCTCTCTTTACGTTTATTGTCTGACAGTAATGATCAGAAAGGCCAAGATCTATTACAAATACATCACTACTTTCCCTGTCGATATCTGTAACTACACGATCTAAGACTGATCTGAACTTTCTGATACCCTAGTAGCAGTGTTTACCATTTGTGCCATCAAAATGTGCTCAGAATGTTTAGAGAGTCATTACTTATTCCACATTTGAGACACGTGTTAATATCCACGTCTTCACATAGTGATGAGATCCTAGTTCCAACCATCACTTTCTTCGTGTGGAATGATTAGACCCCCAAATACTATATTTATAGAGTATGTTCTCGTGGACTATTAAAATAACTAGTGAGAAGTATATGGAGAGTGACTGCAGTTTTCATGAAAGTCGGTACTTGCTTTGGACAAATAGTGTCTGCAAATTCTTTGCTACATTATCACTTCAACAGAGTTTTTTACGAAACTACCACATTTATATTATTTGTCATACCTCAAAGACACGCAAAACGACATACAAGTGTCATGTACGGTACTGGCTTGGAATAAAGAGAGCTGATGCAGTTCGAATCGAACTATCAAACCATATTAACTGCTGTAGGATGACTGTTCGGCCAGCCTATGTGTGGTAGTTGGGCTGTTTCTCACACACATTAAGGCGATGGCCGGAATTGTTCCCTGTCTCTCCATCATAAGTTCAACAACCAGAGTAAAATACGAATATACACTTTCTGCAGCGCGGACAACTGCGAGACGGGCAGGAAGAGAGACAATGACGTTCTCAAAAGTACTGACAGGGATGTGGAGCCTTGCCAGCTCTAAAACTGTGGCCAGCTGCGGTAGACTGCTCGGTTTAGGATCAAACAAATGGTTCAAATGGCTCTAAGCACTATGGGACTTAACATCTGAGGTCATTAGTCCCCTAGACCTAGAACTACTTAAACCTAATTAACCTAAGGATATCACACACATCCATGCCCGAGGCAGGATTCGAACATGCGACCGTAGCAGCAGCACGGTTCCAGACTGAAACGCCCAGAACCGCTCGGCCACAGCGGCCGGCTGGTTGAGGATCCATGGCGCGTACAGCCCGATCAAAGTGGTCCCACAGGTTCTCGGCTGGGTTTTAATCCGAGGAGTTTGGCGGCCAGGAAAACCACACACGTAGACTGCAAGCTGTATGACACGTTGCAGGATATATTCATACATGTGTTGGTCCATTGTGCCTTCCAGAATGACAAGATTATCCAGGAATGACAAGATTATCCAGGGATGCCACGGAAAAAATTCCTCAGGCCATAACGCACCCTCCTCCTTCCGACGATTGTTGCGGGGTGTTTGCTTTCAGACGTTTCACTCCGTAGACGACAACGGCATCTGTCCGATGGAGCACAAAACGCAGATTCATCTGAAAAGGCCACCTGTCGCCACTCAGTGGACGTCCAGTTTCGGTATTGGCGTGAGAATTCCAGCCTACGTCGCCGATGAAGGGCAGTCAGCCTGCTACCGAGGCTCATATACAGCAACTTTCGCTGTACGGTCGTTGAGGAGACACTGTTGGTAGCTCCTTGGTCCATCTGGGGGCTCAGCTGCTCATCAGCTGCACGTTTATTCGCCTGTACACATCTCCACAGCTGTCGTTCACCCTTGTCATCTATGGCCCGTGGTGCACCACTGTTCCCACGGCACTGATTTTGGGTAGCGCCATTTTGCCATGCACGGTGTACATTAACAACACCGGCACTCGAAAACTTGGGCGTTTCGGAAATGCTTCCACCTTCGGCGCGAAAACCAATAACCACACTCTTTTTCACGTCAAATAAATAGCTCAGTGTGCGCATTACGACAACGACTGCGCCGGCCAGTGTGACCGTGCGGTCTGGAACCGCGCGGCCGCTACGGTCGCAGGTTCGAATCCTGCCTCGGCCATGGACGTGTGTGATGTCTTTAGGTTAGTTAGGTTTAAGTAGTTCTAAGTTATAGGAGACTGATGACAGCAGAAGTTAAGTCCCAAAGCCTGCCAGAGTGGCCGAGCGGTTCTAGGCGCTTCAGTTTGGAACTGCGAGACCGCTACGGTCGCAGGTTCGAATCCTGCCTCTGGCATGGATGTGTATGACGTCCTTAGGTTAGTTAGGTTTGAGTAGTTCTAAGTTCTACGGGGCTGATGACCTCAGATGTTAAGTTCCATAGTTCTCAGAGCCATTTGAACCATTTTGAACTACGACTGCACTATTTTCCGCGTTCTCCTGACGCCCTTTTAATACTCTCCACTACCAGTGCTGCGACGTTTCGTCTATGAGTGATTATTGCACCTAGACACTGAATATATCCAGTTTTCCCACTGATGTGACTGGACCGTGTATACAAACAGAACTTACTAAATTCGCGGAAGTACACGACATAGCTCTCCTTAGCTTAGGTCGAAATTGTGGCGCCAGGAAAGATGCCCGCTCAGAGAAACGAATTACTGATACAGACGAGCTAAAACTTATAAGAATTCAGGGCATGAAAAAAAAAAGAAAGAAAGAAAAGAAAAAAGAGGAGGTGGAGGGGGAGACGGGAATAACTCCAGGAAGGAAGAAGAGAAAGAAATGGCATTTAAATTCTTATTTAATGGCCTGCTCAATATGCGTAACGTCTTACGCGCCTGTTTCCGTGACAAGGAAATGAACAACACAGGAAGCGGATCAGTCTTAACGACAGACAGCTGGTCTAGCGCTCGCCGTACTTTCGTTATCTTCCCTCTCCAATTTACGCAAATATCTAGTTGATTTCCAATACCGAATCCCAAATTATTGTCAAAACGCAACTTGAATATGTCTTATTCAATTAAGTTTATAGAAGGCTCAGAAACTCTGGTAATTACTGAACGTAGTCTAACAACAAAAACATTCCAGTTGCTTGATATCTCAATATTTTGTAAATCCTATTTTGTTTCCAAATCAGTATATATTTACAGTAAACCTGACTCTATGAAACAAAAAAAGAATATTTCCTATTTAATTAGGGTTAAAGTTTAAGCTTTCTTTCCATTAAATATCATTTTTAATGCTAACAAAAAGTCATGAGACTGTCACTCAAAGAGCGTAGGGCCAGTCTGCTTATGAGAAGACACCATGAACTGATTTATAGGGGCATGACATAAACTCAGATTCAGATGAAAACATTCTGCTTATTCTTTTTTCAACAGTCATCATTTACTAGTCCACAGGGACAACATAAAATGCGAAACTCGTATTTAGGTGACTTTCCCTCCCCATGGACGGCACTCGACGATTAAAAAGAAATGCAAATTCGGTAACTAACTGCAGTGCTCAAGACATTGGGGAAGTAGGGGGTTAGACTAGCCATGAGGCCAACAGAACCTATGTCTCGCATCTATTCCCTACATTAGTTCAGACTAATGCCAGGATGTTCCCTCAAGACGGCGACAACCTATTTTTACACACATCTTTGTCTAACGGAGCTACTTGCTCTCCGTTCGAACTTATTTCTACAACTACAAGACGTAGGGCGCCTAAAAGGCGTAGCTTCTTTTGTTTTGTCAAGCAAGAGACTCTGAATCAGATGAGATTAAGATAGCGCCCATCGTACTATAGGTGCTCGTCTTTTGTCTTTTGGCCGGTTGAGTGGTCATATAAATTGTTTCGAACTGTTTCAGTGAGGGCCACACTCGGCCTTGAATTCTGGTTGGAATAGTTTCACTGGTTTTGGTAATTCCACTCAGTTTTTGTGCTTTTTGTCGAGTCAGGGTATTTGTTCGATCATTCCCCTACACTTCTTGATATATGAGATGACTAGAAATGATTTTAACCGATGACGATAGAATTATGTAGGGCACGACATCGAGGTCTATAGCGCCCGTATTTGGGCTAGAACACTCAGCTAACGGTATTCCAATTGACTAATGAGCATCACCAGAGAATACGAACTTTATACACTTCGTTTTATAATATACTTGAAAACTTAAAAAATAACTTGGCTCCAGAGATCAGCTTAGCAGACAGAGTAAGTGGGTGTGTTTAACACATGAATGACCTAAATCATACAAATTGCGCAATCTCTCACTCTCTCTCTCTCTCTCTCTCTCTCTCTCTCTCGCTCTTGCTCTCTCTCAGTAGAACTGGCATGTAAAATTTAGTTTTAAAAATAACTTTGTAACTGGACTCAAACAGAAGCTTCCTGTTGACACTAGGAGTCGCATGAAACATGTACCGAGCAGTATCTCGTTGATACTTTCTTGATATATCGCTATGAAGCTTCTCGTTGACACTGGGAGTCGCATGAAACATGTGACGAGCGTTCCTTATACATATACTTAAGAAATACTGCTCGTCACATGTTTTGTGCTGAGAAGCTTCCCTTCTCTGCCCATCTCATCCTCTCCCCTCTCCCTGTCCATCCCCTCTTCTTCCCTTTTTCTGTCCGCTTCCTCCTCCCTCTCTGTCAGTTCATCTCCGCCTCCCTCATCTCTTTTCCTGTCTCTTCCTCTCCCTGTTTCTTTCCCTCTTCTCCTCTTTCGATTCTCTGTCCACCTCCGCGTTCCCCCTCCCTGTCCATTTTCCCCTTCCCTATCTCTGGCCATCTCCTCCTCCTTCTATCTACCCCTATCTTCTCCTTCCCCCTCGCTGTCTGTCCATCTCCTCGTCCTTCCTTCTCTCTCCAACTTAGCACACTCACTCCAACAGTAAGTTGGTGGTTTTTGCACCTATAGTATTTTTTTCTAAATTGTAACTAATATGTATACCAAACTTGACTCAAATAGTTCCATGGTTGTAGAAAGAATACTTTACCCGTGGTTTTTCTCTCTTACACATAATTTCACAAATGTTTAACATATTTCATGCGTAATTGTATCTATATTTCACCTGCACGTCTAGCGAATTTCGCCCTGCAGTTTTATTTTCACACAGCGTAATGTTTATGATGTATATCCTGATGCATGTGCTGTACACTGATATAATTTTGCAGGTACATCCAGTGCCTACTTTCTGCGAAATGTATTGTGAATAGAGTTAGTAGTGAAAAATTAAAAATTAAAACGTCGTGCATGATGTGGTAGTTTCTCATGCATGTCTTCGTTTATGACGTCATATCTCCTAAACTATGTGTCGTACAATGATATATTTTTCCGGTTACATTCAGCGGGATATACGCACGCCGTTTGCGAAATGTGTTGCGAATAGAGAGAGTAGCAAAGAAGTAATAAATTAAAACGTCATGCATAATGCTGCAGTTACTCATGCATATCAGTGTTTATGTGATAACTCCTCAACAACGTATTGTATAATGATATATATACTTTTGTTGGCACATTCAGGTACAAATGTGGACACTGTCTGCGTAAAGCGTTTCGAATAGATTTAGTAACAACGAAGTAATAAATTTAAAGGTATTGCATGATGCGGTAGTTTTTCACGCATTCGGTGTTTATAACGTCGTATCTTTTGAATTAAGCGTCGTACAATGATGTAATTTTTCTGGTATGCTAAGTGGTATATGTGAATACCGTCTGAAAAATGTGTCACGAATGCTGTATGTAGTCAAGAAGTAATAAATTATAACGGCATGCTTCATGTGACAGTTCTATTACATGAACAGCGAAAATTTAGTAAGCGACAAACTTTCTTCGTTTCATGACTTTGTGGGGGTCGTCAGCGACAAAAAGTTTGTTTCAAGTCTCTGATTGCTGTCATTGTCAAAGACTGGATGACTGATGTATGGGTATTCTCATGATGTGGGGTACACTGCTTTTCACCTCCACATCGACATCTCTGATAGGCTGGTGGTTTAGGAGATGTGGAACATACATATATATGTGCATTTTTATAATCTGCACATATGTAATGGCTTGTCATTATTAGTACCTCCATACAAACGTAAATGTAGATGTCGTGTGACTACAATGTCTAAGATCGTACATGCTACCTAAGAGGTACTACTCTCCGATAAAACTGTCTGATACGACTCAAAGTACTTCTGAATAAAACGCACAGCGTTCCAATTATTAACAAGAAAAGGATCCATGTAATCGATTTCTTTAGTCCTCTTATCCCACAAATGTTAACGGACAAAAAAAGACAAAGAACTTTTATTACTGATCGTAATTGGCTCTTCAACATTCTTAGTAATGTATAATAAACAGCTCTTAAGAGATTTACATAGGCTTGAACCAAAAAACCTATTATATACGAAAAATCCATAGAAATTTAGGTCATCTACGCATGTTAGTACTTAAATGGTTCAAATGGCTCGGAGCACTATGGGACTTAACTTCTGAGGTCATCAGTCCCCTAGAACTTAGAACTACTTAAACATAACTAACCTAAGGACATCACACACATCTATGCCCGAGGCAGGATTCGAACCTGCGACCGTAGCGGTGGCGCGGTTCCAGACTGTAGAGCCTAGAACCGCTGGAAGGCAAGACGGTCGCTGCCTTCATAGCCGGCCGGAGTGGCCGAGCGGTTCTAGGCGCTACAGACTGGAACCGCGTGACCGCTACGGTCGCAGGTTCGAATCCTGCCTCGGGCATAGATGTGTGTGATGTCCTTAGGTTAGTGAGGTTTAAGTAATTCTAAGTTCTAAGGGACTGATGACCTCAGAAGTTAAGTCCCATAGTGCCCAGAGACATTTGAGCTGCCTTCATAAAACAATATTTCCTGTTGCCTACGAGACCATGATTGTACCCAAGCTTGCACCCCTTCCGACGAAGTGAATCAACGGCCACGAATGTCTTTCTTCAGGGCTTCAAAAAGATGGAGATCGCATAGGGAGAGATCCGGACTGTATGGAGGATGTGTAAGGACTGCTCAGCGAAACTTCTGTAGCGTACTCGAAACAATCTTGGCAACATGCGGACCCAGTGTTTCTCTAGAGGTCCTCTACATCCTGTATCTGTTCTTCCCAGACGTATATGATGTCGTATTTCTCTTTCTCTCTCTCTCTCTTTCTCTCTAAAGCATATCTAAACCCATACCCATTTCGAGACGAGAGTCGAACCGGTACTTTAGGAGACAGTGATTCTATTCCGATACCATTCTACCCCTTTTTGCTGTAGTACCTGCTACTCATTTTACCGAAACTTTCAATTTCATTGTGTTTAAGCAAAGAGTGGGCACTTAAAATACAAAAATATCCAGTAATCACACTGCAGGAGAATTAATAATGGAAATTCTTAAAATCTGACTGACATAAACACCGGTATGATTCAGGGGAACGCTATCAGAAGGGTTTGATATCAAGATTTGTGTCATACTGTGAGACGGGTTGCCACCAGCTTTGTTCAACATACCGCTGTACGACGTTATCAGAGAATGAACAACAACAAACGAGGAAATAGGGATACTAATGATGCACCTGGTGGACAAAAAGAACAACAGGGCTCAAGTCGGCTGCCTAGCAGTTTCTGACGACATAACGATACTAAGTGAGATAGAAGAAGATGCAAAAGACGCAACTCGACAACCTAAGCAGGGTAGTCAGAAGCATGTGACTGAGGATCGCCTGCGACAAGACAAAGACACCGAAAATCACTGGGGACTGGCAAATACCAGAGGGCACCGTGCAGCATAGCTAGGGAAAACAGAGATAAACATA
This sequence comes from Schistocerca gregaria, assembly GCF_023897955.1. Lineage (NCBI taxonomy): Eukaryota > Metazoa > Arthropoda > Insecta > Orthoptera > Acrididae > Schistocerca > Schistocerca gregaria. The sequence goes on along the minus strand of NC_064931.1, from coordinate 437,480,944 downwards.
GTAAGGAAAATACTAGGCCCTAAAAGAGGTATGTACATGCGGTGTCTGTTCTTTCGGACATGTCCGAAAGAACATACACCAGGAATCAAGACACATAGGATTTAAAACATTTATCCATGTCATCACCTTTTTTTGGACACAAAAGAATTAAAGCCAATAGCAGCCAGTGGTCACTGATTTATATCAAAGGGGCAAGTTGAAAACTTGTGCTTACTAGGCAGATGCGCTGACCGCTACGCCTTCCGGACACAGTGGTCAGTGCAACTGCACGGATTACCCAAGCAAGACTCTCGTGAAACCGAAATTCTCAACTTATACCACACAATAGTGATATAGCGCCTCTGCTCATTAGCCTCATCACTAGCAGCATCTCGCCGATTCCCATGAGAGTTCGTGCTAGGTGTGCATCTGCACTGAAAGGCTCATTGACCACCATCACCTGAAATATATATACGTAGAATTTGGTTCTGACGGGAGAAGTGCTAGCATAGTCCGTGCAGTTGCACTGACCACTGTGTCCAGGTGGCGTAGTGATCAGCCCGTCTGCCCAGTAAGCAGGAGATCCGGGTTTGAATCCTAGTCCAGCACAAATTTTCAGCTTGCCCCATCGATATAAATCAGTGCCCCTGGCTGCTATTGGCTTTAATTCTTTTGTGTCCAAAAAAAGGTGATGACATGGATATGAAGATCCAGGGATGAACTGATCAGGAGCATCAGATCAGTATCTGGGGAAACCAGACTGAAAAGTGCAAGATTTTCGAGGTAAGTGATCAAGATAACTAGGTATAGAATGATCAAAAGGGCATCGGCAACAACGGGCAGTACAACAGGAAAGACAGGAACCATGTTAGTTGTTGAACTCATGACGGATTTTTGGAATTGGAGATCTACCGGTATATGGAAGGAAAGGACGGTTGGAGAAGCAAGTACAAACTTATCAATGTGACAGGGATCAACAACAGAAAAGGGTATATAAAAAGGGTAGAGAGTCATCAGTGGGGCGAACAAGATGGTACTGAAGATGCCGGGAAGAAGAGTGGAAGAGAAGAAGAAGAAAGGATGAAGAGGTTTCGATAGAAGGAAAGGAAAACGCTAACCTATTGTGGGTCTACTCTTGGTCCTACAGTGGTAGGAACGTAACAATAAGGAGACATATATGAAGTAGGGAAGGAACAAGAGTTCCCTTGATAAAGAGATGGAATTTTAGTGTTCGGTGCTCGGTGCCAGTATGTACCACAATTGTTTAGACTAACAGAGGAGCGCATATTTTTTTTCCAGAACGGTCGGAAGGCGGAGTGTGCTGCCGGCATGGGCATTTCCCGCTGGTTGGTGCAGCGGATTTACGTCAGCGAGTCACTCCCCGCCAGCCGGCAGCCGGCAGGGGCGCCTATATAGCGAGCGCTGGCTGCGCGCCGCTTAGTCCGCCGCCAGCCACCAAGCACTCGCCAGGCACGCAGGTAAGGCGCGCTACCGGTCCTCTCTCGCAATGACGTGTTTTAGTTTTCTGTATGGAAATGGATTTAAAAGTGTTCATTACAACAGCAGAGTTACGAAGATCATGTGGTGAATTGTAGGCGATGATGACACACTGAATACAGTGACAATGCCCCAAGCGTCAGTACGGGTCTCCAGTTAATCAATTTCTTTATCCTGTGGTTGTGGTTTAGGTAATTCCCAGTGGTTAAGCCTATGGATCTACACTTTACAATGCTTCATCCATTCTAGCTGTAAAGACTCTACAAACAGTATACAGGTATTCTGTCAAGTTAACAATGCTAACTGTGGAAACGGAAAATATTACTCGAAAAATCTTAATGGGATCGTACTTTTCCGTACGTGATATAACGCTAGTGTTTGCGATTCTAGCCAGAAGACTGGTAATTTCTCGTTGCCCTGTATACATGTGCATTAAAAAAATTTAAAAAAAGAACTCTTATCCACGCAGGGACAGTTTCCTTTGTTTCACTTTCTATTATTATTTGTCGGAGAGAAACGGAATTAACTGTTTAGTGTAAAAAGAAATTACAAAGATGATGAATCGCTTTATTCTTCATGAAGGCGCCATTGAACAAGGGGGAAGGGTCCCAACAGACATTGGTTTCTGGAAGTTATTAATTTTATTTCGTTCTTTGTCAGCACTTTAACAAATACCTAGTTCGATGGTACAGTTTTTTAAGCTACATCTGTCAAATCAATGTTTTTCCTTACTTCATTAAATATAATTGAAGAGACTCTACAGGTACTCTGTCGATATTCTGTAAGACTAGTAATCCCATCAGTGGAAACAAAATATTGCGTGATACCTGTGACATCTCTAACAATGTCAAGTGCACTAGAGCTTAGAGCTGCAGTCAGAAGATAATCTGCTAATTTTATACGACCCAATATATCCTTCTCAATGCTTTCCTATTACAAAGTAAAGGACTGAACAAAAGAAAGCTATGCGCTACATCAAATAAATGCATCTCATAAATATTGTTTAGTTGTCTTTATTGGCATTTCCCATTGCTTTATATAAGTACAATACAACTATCTAATCGTCTTTACAGAATCTCCATGTTCAGATGTCCGTGATTTTGTTCTCTAAGACTTTCTGGTATGCATATTAGCTAAACCTAACCTTGTGGTATTCGTTATAAATAAAAACATATACCGCCGGAAGGGTTCATGGACTGCAGATTGAAGTGTATCGGACTGGTCTTATTTTTTTTTTTTTTTTTTTTTGAGGATTATTCACAAATATTACAGTAAGTAACAATATTGATAGGAAACAATAGTATCCACCCAAAATATGAACTTTAAAACACAGCGTGCTTAGAAGCGATTTTTTTAATAGCTACCCAGCAATGTTGCCTGGAAAGTAAAATATCTCGGCACCAGCATCTCTGTGTTGATTTAGGTTTACATCTGGTATTCCACAAAGGCGATTGCAATGAGTGCCCGAAGGTCAATCTACCCGGAGCAGTTCCGTGCTGCCCGCAGGGAGAACATCGCTAACGGAGCCTAACGGAATAGGTACCAGCCTCTGCGAACGTGTGTTTGTGTATGTCTCTCTTCTAGCCACCAATACATACCAGCATGTGTCCGCTTTTGCATTACTCTTCATGTTTCGTCGCGTGTGACCTCTTAACATTTCCATTTCATACATGAACCGGGAAAGTGTTTCGAAACAAAAGAAGTTCGGCATGAGAGCAGAGGATAGGGTCATTAATGCTTCCCCGCCGTAACTGAGAAGCCTTGTTCTGCACGTGTGACAGCTGTCCGGGCAACTGGGATTAACTTGTACGGTTTCGGCGGCACTTACATTCTGTCCCTTCTTGATGCTCCACATGCTCTTCATTTTTCTGAAATATTCACTTCTCTCACGTTCATTCGTTATCACAACGATCTGCGCTAAGAAGATATGTAATGTGAAGTTTCGGAAATGTACTACTCCATTGGCCAGTGAATTCCTACGTCACAACAGGTAAGATAATGACACCAACCTAGCTTTGGAAGGGTATTATCAACGCTGGAAGCTCATCGTTTGTGGTTTGCTGGCTTCTCGTCACAGGCAGTCCAGGAAGCACTGAGTGTAATTGCTAATGTTCTTTGACATAAAGAATGGCTGCGTAACTTCGTCCGCGTATAAACTACGCCGTAAATGTGAAAATGGTCCATAATCACAGCACAAAGGAGGGGAGCTGCAATGATAAGGAGTTTCCTCTCAGGCTTAAGAAATTTAATAGCAAGCTATAAACAGTCTTGCGGAAATACATTTTCACCATATTCTAATAGCATGTCAGCTACTATTTACCAAAAAATGGCTCTGAGCACTATGGGACTTAACATCTGAGGTCATCAGTCCCCTAGAACTTAGAACTACTTAAACCTAACTAACCTAAGGACATCACACCCATCCATGCCCGAGGCAGGATTCGAACCTGCGACCGTAGCAGTCGTGCGGTTCCGGACTGTAGCGCCTAGAACCGCTCGGCCACCACGGTCGGCTACTATTTACCATCATGGAAATTTCACATTATATTACTATACGTAATGTGAGCTCAAACACCTCATGTACAACTATTAATCGCAATTAATATGAATGTTTCCTGGAAATTTATGCAATTAAAAGCTCTGTGTAAGTCCCTTAAATCTAGCGTAATAAGCCCAAATCGCCTATTTCAGCAGCATTACTTTCAAACAGAAACACAAAGGAAACTTGAACGGAATTTTCCTTCACTCGCCCAAGTTTCCACTCAGTAAAAATCATTAGTTCATCAGCTTGAGAGAGGCCGAAGCACCTGCGGCTGAAATGTTTACATTGGTCACGGTCCGTTCCAAGCACATGTTTGCCGCTCCCGCGAAGGACACTAGCCTTGGGCGAGCGGCTTGACCTCAGAGTTCCCCTGGTCACCAACTCTTGGGCCATATTTCTTGTCCTCTTTTTTATGCAAATTTTGTCTTATCATAGCGAGCACACAAATATGTCACAGTTCTGAAATGAACGAGGCGCAGTAGCTTGGAGAGTATTTCATAATATGTAAACGTCGTTCCAGACGAATGCGGACCGTGGTTGGCCGGGGGGGTTGAACAAAGTCTTTGAATCCTATTGAGAGCTCTCTAGCTCGCGTAACTATCTGAGTAACTTTTTTTTCCTGATATAAATCACGCTAGCTAAATTCAGAAGTGTGTTTCCGTTTTCGTAACCCGAAAAAATTTCAGAACCCTTTAAGTCTCGCTAGAAACACTTTGAAACGTAGAGGAAGCTTTTCGGCTTTACACGCATGAGCTATATAGAATTGATAAAAATAAATTTCTTTTGAAGCCAAGATCGCCGACTAATACTTTCATTTCGCGATGATCGGTTTCGCAGGAGCTTGCTGTCATCATCTGATCTTCGGAAATGTAAAGTTCTTATGTATCAGTCACATAGCGGGAAGACATTCCACTAATGTGATTCCCGCTGTGTGACTGATATGTACGCGCTTTAAATTTCCGAAGATCAGATGATGACAGCAAGCTTCTGTCGAAACCTGTCACCGTGAAATAAAAGTATTATTCAGCGACCTTGGCTTCAAAGGATATTTCTTTTGGTCAGTTCAGCAGGTCGTTCCCAGCACATACATGTAACCTATATCAACATAGAATTGTTAATATGTCTGCAACTGTGCCAAACGAGCTAATGACTACGTCACTATATATTGAATTACCGTCGGATTTGTAAGTCTTCTCTTCATTTAAGCGTTCGAACACCGAAATAATTCTCTTTGCTGAATAATGATTAAATAGAACCTCGTCTTCCTCATGTACTACCCGGCACAGGCCACTGAGTAACATAACTAAACAACACCTTACTTAAAGTACCACATGTAACATTAGATCTTCCAAATGTGTAGTATACTTTGTATAGCTAATAATTTTAGTATGCATAGCTTCATATATAACTTTCTCGGTTCCAAAACCGTTGAGTAACAACTTTCTGAACATCGTAAATATGTACACGTTATTACCTTGTGAAATATTTATGTTCCAGCTGTTTCAGAGGTTCTATCCATATATACTTGGACTTCATGCGATGTATTGGAAACGCGAAAGGTATTATTTATCAATGCGATAAATAAACTTTTCCTAGTGCAGATATGAAGAAACTGTATTTAAATGTCAAAAAAGGAAGATAATAATATAACGTCGCGTCAGTATCTCAATCATTAACGATGGAACAGCAACCCAGAAGGAACAAATAGGGACAAAGGAATTGCCTTTTAAGAGCTCATTCTTGTCCTTAATTGATTTAGTGAAATCATGCAAAACATATACTCACAGTATCATATCCGCTGCTACATAAATTGAACTTTCTCGAACAGCAAAACTCCTTCAGCATCGATTCAAATGAATTTGTGCGCTTCATATGCACGGAATCAATCCTTATAAATCTATAGCTCTGTGTGGTCTCAGGGGTGCATAACTGAAGTACTGAACTAAAAACGTGTGTAGCGGCGTAGCGCACTAATCAGAGAACTGTTAACTGCGATCAAGAATCTAACGGCTGGCCATACCGCTTCTAGAATAGCCATAGAACGGAGCTTCCCGTTTCGTAACATATGTTCCCAGCACGAAACGTAGTGTTTCACCGACTCAGGACGCAGTCGGAGAAACTCTGCGCCTAGTTATGGAATATGCACATTCATTGTCGACAGAATTCGTAGCTACTGAAGCTCTCTGAAACAACTGCATTGCAGGGTTACAACTCCGAATATACGCTCTTGGTGGTAAATGAAACAACTGTCTAATTTCTAATTATGAAAGACATAGATCTATGTATCTGATTTTCCAAACTGTGATAAGCTGGCACGAAGAAAGAATAAAATACAACCTGGCAGTAAGTGTAGATAAATGAAATTAAAAGGATATAGAAAATAATATTCTCGCAATTTATTTACTCCAGAATTGCCCCGATAAACAGGCCCACGTAGTTTGTGCAGTAAATTAGTTCTATATTTTTCCAAATTACCTTTTTAACATTACATTGTATCATCTCAAGAGCTCCTATGAAATACGGCGACAGATGCGTAGGTTGCTCCTAAATGCTATTTCTGTGTAAGAGACTGTCATAGACGGTGGTTGCGACGAAAATAGCAATTATTTAATAGTATTTATGTCTGCATTGCACGTTATTAAAGAGTACGTCCACATGAACGAGCAAGGGATCCATCGAAAAGAAGCAACTAAATATACGTCACTGCAGAGTCAAAGTAACTAAAGTGGACAACTGGATAGAGCCTGCGCCAGCCTTAGTGGTAAGAGGCTACGGTCGCAGGTTCGAATCCTGCGTCGGGCATGGATGTGTGTGATGTCCTTAGGTTAGTTAGGTTTAAGTAGTTCTAAGCTCTAGGGGACTGATGACCACAGCAGTTAAGTCCCATAGTGCTCAGAGCCATTTGAACCATTTTAGTGATAAGAGGAAATATCGAACGTTCAAATTGGGCAATATGAGGATCGTGATGAATATGTTAAATTATAGTGGGAATGCAACACGATTGCTAGACTTTTTACGTGAAAAATCATGTAAGAGATACGCTTTTATGTATAACGACGTTTTTTTTTCATCAATAAAAATGGGGAGAAATATTTGTGGAACATTAATATGCGTTTTTGTAAGACTTCGTCGCACCCTTGACAACCACATCATTAGAGGCAGAAAAATAGCTCAGCAGGCCAAGGGAGAAGATAAGGACGTTCTTAATTTCCAACCCACGTCGTAATCATGGAAGATGGACCCTAGACCCACGTGGTCGGAGAACTGCAACACAATGACTGTAGCTTCATTGGAGGATCCAGTCTGACATGCGCCTGAAGTCATTGGCAAAAATGAAAAAGGTCCAAATAAAAAGGACGTACGAGTGGTTGAATATAGGTCCTCATGAACATAGCCTCACCACGTTCGGTTGCATTCTCAAGAATGAAATGTGAGTGATTTTCTTACTACAGTGGTGTCTCGGCTAGCATCGAACGGTTTCAGCTGACAGATCTCAATATTCGGGACTACATCTCTTAAACCAGAACATTGCTGCAGTGTACTTCCTCATAATCGAGAATATTCACTCAGAGACAATCTAACTCTAATCTAAAGGAAGGTGATTCTGACCTCCATCTGGCTAAGTTAACTTTTAGGGTAATTTATATTTATTTTTCTTCTTCTTGATTACATTAATTCATTCAGGGTGAATGGTTCTTCAATGCGACACATCTAGTTTCTTCTCTGCTCTTTGTCAAATATCGACTAGTGTTAGTCTCTTTTAACATTACTCTTTATGCAGGACTTCAGACACTTCCTTATCGTTCGAAAAAAATAAAAAATACGAAAGCAAACTCACTAGTCCAGGAGACAACAGAGTTGCGCTATATGTAGAACATTCATGACAGTGTCCACACTGAATGAGAAAACGATCATACGCAGTGAGGCATTAGCAGCAAGATTACCAAACGATGATTATTTTCTTTAATATATTTTTTTTTTACTTTTTCCTTTCTCTATGACATTATGGGATAAATAAAGGAATGAACGTATCTTTCACTTAACCGCACACGCAAATCCCAAGGATTTTAGCTCCGCGTCGATTCCAGATGCAAAACCACAGCGTACCTTATCACATAAATTAGACGTGATCACCCCTGCCCTGTCTGCAGTCGACTGACTTGCGCAATTCTGAGGGACGTCGTGCAATGACACATTGTGATCAACACAATTAGACCAACAGTCAACAGAATACTGGTCTGTGTGGATAGTCTTGTCTCAGTCCCTATCCAATATTTTAATGTATAAACGGAAATATTTATTAAGCCATTGTTTAGAAAATACAGATTCGTGTTATCCATTCCTGACTGAGAACAACAGTAGTGAGAAATGGTACAACTTCTGTTGTAAAAGGTCGAGTTCTTGACTGAATCTTGGACCACTCATGTTATTTTAGGTTTTCTGTTATTTCCGATTAACAAAATGAGCGACTTGTGAATTTTTACATCTTGTGCCAGTGCAAGTGCTTACCTCCATACTTTTCTCCGATATCGACTAGTGCTGTTGCTCATTATCGCTATTGTTGGCAGAACACTTAGTGCTGACTAACAAGAAGTTAAGCCGCTGAACATTGGTGCTACGATCCACAGTTTTCCACAAAGTTATACGATATTCATCTGTTCACAATTTCAGAAAATATTAACTAAAACAGAAACTACATCAGACATTACGGTAACATAAGCTGAATACTCCTTGATACAGATAATACACGTTAGGATTGGCATTAGTCCGTAACACTGGGTAACACCTAACTGTGCTAAAGTAGTCAAATGTATTTTTCATTACCTCGGACGAGAAAAGTGGCAATATTCTTCTTGTTATGCCATGAAAAATGTGTAACTTTTCTTCTGCTTATGATTGCCACCTACTACCAAAATTACATGATAAATTACACAAGCAATAGTCTTGCAAATCGAAAACAGTACTCTCCTTCATCTCACTTTCGCTAGAGTAAAACCTAACAAGATGGCAGTTTACCTGTATATTCAACGCAGGAACTTTTAAGCATTACGTTCTAATTGATGGAATTAAATTCATCATCCTTGCGTTCTTTGTGCCAGCACTCAACCAGAGTGTTGATTTACGTCTTCACTCCTATTTTTTAAATTTATTTCTTAAAAATTTGATACACAATTATTCTCGATTTATTGGAGCGTCGAATGTCCTTCGGAGAACTCTATTTCACGCGAAACGTAAATATACTAAGTGTGGCAAATATGTATTTTGAAAGACAGGAGACACAAAAAAATTTTGCGCTGAGGTTAAGTGAGAATAATTTCCTCTAGGGGTTGCATTTATTGCAAAGAATATTAAAAACATGATATTAAGTCAATGTTTAGCACCTCGGAGGCAAAAAAGATACCGATTTTGATTTGGCTCTTACAAAAGGCTAAGTGTGTAGTATCCCCAGCAGACTGGATTACCACTGATTCAGAATTTATATAAAGGAGGAGAACACGAATGGTCACTGGTTTATTTGCCTCCCGGGATACTGCGACAGAAATCGTGTTGGCCACTTGAAGGAAGACGTCTCTTATCTCGTGAAATGTTGCAAGGACCAGGTTTCAGGACAGAATCTGTCAATACTCTTCAACACATTGCATGCTGCAGGGAATGGCAATCGAATCTCAATGTAGACAAGTGTAATGTGCTGAGAATACGTAGAAAGAAAGATCCCTTATCATTTAGCTACAATATAGCACGTCAGCAACTGGAAGCAGTTAATTCCATAAATTATCTGGGAGTACGCTTTAGGAGTGATTTAAAATGAAATGATCATATAAAGTTGATCGTCGGTAAAGGAGATGCCCGACTGAGATTCATTGGAAGAATCCTAAGGAAATGCAATCCGAAAACAAAGGAAGTAGGCTACAGTACGCTTGTTCGCCCACTGCTTGAATATTGCTCAGCAGTGTGGGATCCGTACCAGATAGGGTTGATAGAAGAAATAGAGAAGATCCAACGGAGAGCAGCTCGCTTCGGTACAGGATCATTTGGTAATCACGAAAGCGTTATGGAGATGATAGATAAACTCCAGTGGAAGACTCTGTAGGAGAGACGCTCAGTAGCTCGGTACGGGCTTTTGTTGAAGTTTCGAGAACATACCTCCACCGAGGAGTCAAGCACTATATTGCTCCCTCCTGCGTATATCTCGCGAAGAGACCATGAGGATAAAATCAGAGAGATTAGAGCCCACACAGAGGGATACCGACAATCCTTCTTTCCACGAACAATACGAGACTGGAACAGAAGGGAGAACCGATAGAGGTACTCAAGGTACCCCCGCCACACACCGTCAGGTAGCTTGCGGAGTATTGATATAGATGTAGATGTAGAACCACTACATATTGCACCTGTAAAGATCCTAAAAATAATATTTGGATAACAACAGTTCACAGACATATATGCAATCTTGTTCCTACGCTCTATCCACGATAGGCACAGGAAGAAATGATCATACCGGTACCGGCACGTGGTACAGGAAGAAGTACACACTGTCACTCACTTTAAAGTAAATCGTAACGTTTAAATGCAGATATAAATATAGGGTAAGAACGTAGACTCAATATTACGTCTCCAATTATTGACGTGCTAGTGCCGGAATCAAGGGATCACAAATTTAGCATTGGAGGGCAGCGTGGAGGGTAAAAATCGTAGAGGGAGACCGAGAGATGAGTACACTAAGCAGATTCAGAAGGATGTAGGTTGCAGTAGGTACTGGGAGATGAACCAGCTTGCACAGGATAGAGTAGCATGGAGAGCTGCATCAAACCAGTCTCAGGACTGAAGACAACAACAACAACAACATTGCCGGAATATTTACGTTCAATGTTTTATAGACGTTTATACGAAGTACAAACTGAATAAGCCCACCATCAGGATTTCAACATCGAATGTTCTATGAGAAAGCGGCATAATAGCAGCCAAGGTTGGCAACGCGCTGGAGCTCAGGGCTGCGGTCCAGGATTACGACAACGCGTCGCAGCCTCTGAGGTCGCCGAGCAGAAACCGAGAGTTACGGGGGCATCCGTCAGAAGGGAAAGTAAAGGTTGCAGACCGGTTTGGGGAAGCAACTCCTCACTTACCGAACACGTCTAGACACATGGTGCCGGTCGACCACCCCTTTGCGGCCGGAACCGACCGACGTGGTGAGCGAATCGTGGCATCATGTTCCCCTGCGGAGGCGGTGGGCAGGTTGTTTGGCAGTAGGCGGCGACGACCGCTCTCTCGCACCTCGCAGAGTATGGGGCCAAGGACACACCCAGCCTACGCTTCCAGGGTTCACAGACCACCCGCATTGTATCACGAGCTCCTTGCCCGACACAAAGAGGGAGAACACACCGTCGCCTATCGACGAGTGTTCTGAGTTTAACATCTAAGCAATGGTTTCGCTACAGTACTTTAGAAAAACCTTGACTACCGCTTTCAAAAACCATCGTTATAAGAAGTGGGATAAGATATGAAGGATTGACGTTACACGCGTAAACCGCTTATTTTGAATAATCGAGGACCACACTGGTCAGCGTAGTCAGCTTTATTTCAGTTCTGTTAGCCGTTATAGGTAGATGAAACTAATGAAGACTAGCAGAAATGAGATTAGCGATAGTTTTAAGATCAATTGGGGACCATGAAGTAGACAAAGTGAAGAAACTTTGCTCCATCCGGCCGGAGTGGCCGTGCCGTTCTAGGCGCTACAATCTGGAGCCGAGGGACCGCTACGGTCGCAGGTTCGAATCCTGCCTCGGGCATGGATGTGTGTGATGTCCTTAGGTTAGTTAGGTTTAATTAGTTCCTAAGTTCTAGGCGACTGATGACCTCAGAAGTTAAGTCGCATAGTGCTCAGAGCCAACCAAACTTAGCTCCCTTGCAAGCAAAATTACGCGGCGCGGAGGATATAAGAAGCACACTGGCGAAAGCAAAGAGAGCATCCCACAGTAAAACACACTGACGGAAAAAATCGCAATGCCAAATAATAATTAATGTATAGGAATGAAATTTCTGGAGCGCATTTCTCTAGGTAGCATATTTAAGTGATTAACATTGAAAGATGACAGCTTAGTGGAAGCACGAGATATGGCAGTGCAAATGTGAAATGTTGGTACATTAAAACCATTGTAACAGCTAAAATGTTGAATGCAAGCATGCAAACGTCCACGGACATGTCTTACGCGTGCTGGATATCAATTTGTGGGACGGAGTTCCACGCCTGATGCATTCGGTCGGTCAATGCAGGTACGGTCGGTGCTTTTTGTGGATGACGCTGGAGCTGTCGTCCGATGATGTCCCATATGTGCCCAACTGGACACATATCTAGTGATCGAGCAGGTCAAGGCTACATGTCAGCACTCAGTCGAACATATTGAGTTATGGTTCAAATGGCTCTAAGCACTATGGGACTTAACATCTGAGGTCATCAGTCCCCTAGACTTAGAACTACTTAAACCTAACTAACCTAAGGACATCACACACATCCATTCCCGAGGCAGGATTCGTACCTGCGACCGTAGAAGCAGCGCGGTTCCGGACTGAAGCGCCTAGAACCGCTCGGCCCAAGTAGCCGGCATATTGAGTTACAACAGCGGTATATCGAGGAGCGTTATCTTGTTGGAAAACACCCTCTGGAACCATGTTAATGATTGGCAGCACACCAGGTCGAATCACCAGGTTGACCTACAAATTTGCAGTCAGGGTGAGTGAGATAAACATGAGAGTGCTCCTGCCGTCATACGAAATCGCATCCCAGACCACAACTCTAGATGTAGGTGCAGTGTGTCTAGCACGTGGACAGGTTACATGCAGGCCCCGAACTGGCCCCCTTCCAACCAACACACGGTCATCACTGGCACCGAGGCGGAACCAGCTTTCATCAGAAAACACAACAGACATCCAGGCTGCCCTCCAATGAGCTCTCGCTTGACACCACTGAAGTCGCAAGTGGCCGTGGTTTGGGGTCACTGGAATGCACGCTATAGGGCGTCTGGCTCGGAGCTGTCCTTGAAGTAACAGATTTATGACAGTTCGTTGTGTCACTGGTTACGTCACTGTGATGACAGCAGCTTCTCACATTGCTGGTGCAGATGCAGTAAAATACGCGAGGGCCATACGCCGAACAAGATGGTCTTCCTTCTCGGTAGTGCCACGTTGCTATTTGGAGCCCTGTCTTCTTGCGACCGTGCATTCTTGTGGCCGGCTCTGCCAGCGATCATGTACAGTAACTACATTCCTGCCAAGTCTTTCTGCAGTATCGCAAATGGAACATCCAACTTCTCGTAGCCGCATTACTCGATCTCGTTCAAACCTAGTGAGGTATTTATAATGGCGTCTTTCTCCCCTTAAACACATTCTTGACCAACTTCAGCCCACCACGTCCAGCCTCAAAGGTAACTACCGCTCACAACTGTTACAACGTGTATTTAAAGCAAACCTTATTTGCGTGCTCACAGTGGCGCTACTAGCGCCTCTCTTGCGCGACTGAACAGACGTCACCTCTATTTTATGTCGTACATCTCCATCTTGGTGTTGTGACTTTTTTAATGTCAGTGTAAGTCTACCACTGTCCAGCATAGGCCTTAATATGAGGGACCAATTTCTGAGACTGTACCTTTGGAGCACAGCGTTATATGGAAGTGGATCGTAGACTGCGGGAAACCAAAACGAAGACAAGCGAATAGTTTTGAGTTGTAGTGCTAGTAAAATATATATTGAAAAATAGATAGCCTTATAAAGTGAGAAATGAGGATGTTCTCCTCAGAACCAGCGAGGACAAGAGTACGCGGAAAATAATGACTAGAACAAGGGACAAAATGACGAGACATCTGTTTTGCATCAGGGAATAACTGCCACGGTAATAAAGGGAGTAGTACTGCACTGGAAGATAGTGACTAAAACACATAGAACGAATAATTTAAGAGGTCTGGCGAACAGCTACTCTTATATGAAGAGACTGGCACAGGAAAGAAAGTCTTGAAGGCTGCATTAAACCACTCAGAAAACCGATGAACACCCACCCTCCCCCCGAACAAGAAGAGTGTAGGAATGTCCTCTAGGCCTTCGATCACTTTAATAAGTAGACCGTATCTGTAAAAGTGCTAAACATGAAATTCGGTCTTCGAGGAGTTAAGTGAAGAGAGATGCGTTTGTATGTATATAACGTAATCAAATCTCTAACGTATTTCAGGCGTGTAATAAATTCAGAGAGTTTCGCGGTATGGAGTAACAGCAAGCTGAATAGCGTAGGTTTAGGTGTTCGTTTTTCCCGCGCGCTGTTCGGGAGTGGAATGGTAGGGAGATAGTATGATTATAGTTCGATGAACTCTCTGCCAAGCATTTAAATGTTAATTGCAGAGTAATCAGGTAGATGTAGATGTATTACGATAAACGCATCTTTCTAGAATGAAGTAAATGAGCAGATAGGGCACGCCGAATTGACAATGGATGGTCTGTCACACAGGTCCTCTATAGTTTGTGCCTCGGTCTCATTTCCGCATAGGGCATATAATATACAGCCAGTTTAATAGGAAACAAATGCAGCTTGTAACTTACATGCTGTTAGCTCGTACGGATTTGTCAGCAGTAAAGTTTACACTATAAATGGTAAATTCCCTGTGCAAAAGAGTATCTGATCTCTGTTTGTCTCCTTAATCAGCTACAGACATTAAATGAGTAACTCATCATAATTATTTTATTTGTAATGAACTTCATCCCCTAATGGAATGTGGAAATAGGTGCCGTGCAAACAGAATAATATGAAAAAACACCTTGCATATAAGCTGATGTGGCTTTTCTCTGACATGGCGAAGGCAAGTGAGCTGCAGAGCCGGAAGAAAACCGCACCGGAACACCTTGGGTGGTGGCTGTAGCTATCCTTCCGTGTAGGCCCCGGAGGTCGCAAGGCCAAAGGTGCGCCGACCACTTCACCAGCAGCCGCTGTAGCTGTCCTTGCCCCTTTCCCTACAGCTTCCCGCTCTGTCCATCTGCCAAGGTTGATTACTCTCATGGTCCGAAACAGTTTTGTACAGTGAGATGTAGGCCATACTGCAGAACACATGTTCCTCTGCAGGGATGGAAAGAAAAGAGAAAGAGATGTGTCCTTGCCGCTTAACGATTCGAAAATTACGATAGGAAAGTTACCGTAAAGCGTGCCGTCAACAATTAGGTTAGTAAGCAGGGAGTGATAGCTCAGTTGGATAATGATAACGCAGGAATAGGTCGTGGCCCCTTGGAACGATTTTTCTGACAATTTCCTGTATGTTTTACGAAAAATCTAAATGTATACGACCATAGGGGATTCCTCCCGATTGCGAGTTCTGTGTACTGTCTTGCTCAGTGCATAATAGCGACAAAGGCTACAAGTCCTTATAGACGCTGAATACCAGACTGAGAAGCTTTTTTCACCCGCTACATGTTTCGTTGGGCTTAGTTCTGAAAAATGTATCTCTTGAAGAATCTACGGTGTTTCATGAAAGATATGAAAAATTTATTGCCTGCTGCTTGTCGCACAAGCTTCGCTAGAGGCGAAGAGATATTCCTCTCAGACATCAGTTTACATCATGCTTATCTGTAACGTAAGTATTGTCACAGCTTCCTATCCAAAATATTTTATATGCTTTTCAAGTCATATTTTATCCATTTCATATCGAAAAATCTTAAATTCACACATACTACTTAGAGTGTAGTACTACGCTAAATTCAATTTTATTTCAGTGCACATCGCAACCACTGGACATTTACGATTTTGAAGGAGCTCTTCTGTTTCCTACACTGGCTGGTTATTCTCCGTTCTCTGTTTCAGTGCCCATTAAACAGTTCGTATCAGCAAAGAGGGAAACATAAAAGTGGTAATATTGTGTCTTAGAAACTAACACCAGAAATCAGTGTTTATAAATTAAGGATATTTTTGAATTTGACAACGAATGTCACGGACTTTTAATTTGCAGTACTCTGCGTAGGAATTGGGGTTCTGAAGATGGATGATGAGTTGCTGAATCTGGTCACGATAAATGCATGCTACGATTGTTTCTAAATGTACTAAAAGAAACTGCACGAAGCATGTTTGATAATTAGTTGACAAAAAAATAGAAGGAATTCGTTAGCACTATGGTACCGTTCGATTCTCCAAAGAGGAACTGATAGATAGTGCAGTTTAGTAAATTAAAGCTGTCATCGACCCGAAGGTTAGTGCTTTCCTAGGCATGGTCTTTGTGGACGTGAACCGACTCACCCTGTCAGTTATACGGGGACCTATATGTCAACGGGGATATCGAGACGTGCTGTAACTAGACATTTTTCACATTAAAAAACATTGCCAGAGGTAAAAGAAGTGATAAGCGACAAGGAAAAGTCGTAGGTCTTACCGGGGATTCACAAAGGGAATATAACCAGTTTTACACGTAGACCTGCTACAGAAAGGTAAAAGCTGCGGAGGTTTTGTGGGTAGTTCCAGACTACTCTGCCCATACGTTTCTGCGTTGGACGAAAGAAACGGAGGAACCGCGTCCTTGCGACTCGCCGATTCGCTGCCAAGCAACTGTCAGGCATAAATCCGTTGAGTGCGATCCCCGACGACTACAGAGCTCCACAGCGCCCGCCGGAGCTTTCGGGACTAGGTGGCCGCCTTTGTGTCTGTAGCGCGTTGTTGACCGTTTTGTCCTCGGCATGCTGATGGTACCTTATCTGCATGGTCAGTCCGTCACTGTCACAACCTTGTCTCACAGCATGCCAACGAAATTGCATATTACTAAAGAAGTGTCGTTGTTCACGTTACTCTTTTTTTATTTCATTTACGTTTAGTTCCTGTTACATGTCTGAAATTTCGATTCCCATAGGCAGACGAGACTTTAGTTTCGCTTTAAGCTAGCTTTAACTATGTGCACTGAATGAGGTTGCTAGCAGTTTTTCAAACTTTTGAGTAAGAAATACACTGCTGTAAATTGAAATAAGAACACCGTGAATTCATTGTCCCAGGAAGGGGAAACTTTATTGACACATTCCTGGGGTCAGATACATCACATGATCACACTGAAAGAACCACAGGCACATAGACACAGGCAACAGAGCATGCACAATGTCGGCACTAGTACAGTGTATATCCACCTTTCGCAGCAATGCAGGCTGCTATTCTCCCATGGAGACGATCGTAGAGAAGCTGGATGTAGTCCTGTGGAACGGCTTGCCATGCCATTTCCACCTGACGCCTCAGTTGGACCAGCGTTCGTGCTGGACGTGCAGACCGCGTGAGACGACGCTTCATCCAGTCCCAAACATGCTCAATGGGGGACAGATCCGGACATATTGCTGGCCAGGGTAGTTGACTTACACCTTCTAGAGCACGTTGGGTGGCACGGGATACATGCGGACGTGCGTTGTCCTGTTGGAACAGCAAGTTCCCTTGCCGGTCTAGGAATGGTAGAACGATGGGTTCGATGACGGTTTGGATGCAACGTGCACTATTCAGTGTCCCCTCGACGATCACCAGAGGTGTACGGCCAGTGTAGGAGATCGCTCCCCACACCATGATGCCGGGTGTTGGCCCTGTGTGCCTCGTTCGTATGCAGTCCTGATTGTGGCGCTCACCTGCACGGCGCCAAACATGCATACGACCATCATTGGCACCAAGGCAGAAGCGACTCTCATCGCTGAAGACGACACGTCTCCATTCGTCCCTCCATTCACGCCTGTCGCGACACCACTGGAGGCGGGCTGCACGATGTTGGGGCGTGAGCGGAAGACGGCCTAACGGTGTGCGGGACCGTAGCCCAGCTTCATGGAGACGGTTGCGAATGGTACTCGCCGATACCCCAGGAGCAACAGTGTCCCTAATTTGCTGGGAAGTGGCGGTGCGGTCCCCTACGGCACTGCGTAGGATCCTACGGTCTTAGCGTGCATCCGTGCGTCGCTGCGGTCCGGTCCCAGGTGGACGGGCACGTGCACCTTCCGCCGACCACTGGCGACAACATCGATGTACTGTGGAGACCTCACGCCCAACGTGTTGAGCAATTCGGCGGTACGTCCACCCGGCCTCCCGCATGCCCACTATACGCCCTCGCTCAAAGTCCGTCAACTGCACATACAGTTCACGTCCACGCTGTCGCGGCATGCTACCAGTGTTAAAGACTGCGATGGAGCTCCGTATGCCACGGCAAACTGGCTGACACTGACGGCGGCGGTGCACAAATGCTACGCAGCTAGCGCCATTCGACGGCCAACACCGCGGTTCCTGGTGTGTCCGCTGTGCCGTGCGTGTGATCATTGCTTGTACAGCCCTCTCGCAGTGTCCGGAGCAAGTATGGTGGGTCTGACACACCGCTGTCAATGTGTTCTTTTTTCCATTTCCAGGAGTGTAGGTTACACGGATATGTGCCATTAAAGCAGATCTGTGACATTTAATACAATGCATTTTTCTCTCATTTCACGAAATGTAGGCTACGCTAAACCGAGGACGCGACAGTTTTCCCAGACACTGTTGAATTCTACAATACTGCAATCAAACTGAAAAAGCTAGTGATTTTTGCGTCATTTTGTATTGAAAATTCCAGTCAATATCGTAAGATATTGAACCTTTCAACGGCTCCGTGTTACATCGTCAGACTACAAATGAATCTAATCAAGGCCTATGTCAGTACATAAACACCTGACGCTATGGTGATACAATTATTAAGTAACAGAATATTTCTCTAAAATGTGAAATTATTGCTTTTCAGAATTAAAAGACAATTTTTCTTTGACGTCGCCTATTTTTCATTTATTCCGGCCAATACCTATCATTGTCACCTGCAGTGCCACCGAAAATAGCTTCGCCAAATACGACTTACTGTTAGTGAAATAATTTACTTCGTGACACTCTCTCTACGTCTATTTTTGCAGGGATTGATTTCCATGACAGCAAAAATTCGTATCTAAACTTCATAACTTCAAAAGATTTTAAGGCAATTAGCACGATGTTTACGTAACATACAGGAGGAAGAGGCTTAGTTGTTATTCCTATTTTTCCCAACGAATTTAAATATCTATCTTTATAGTCTCTGACAGTGACTTTCACAGCAGGGGACAAAACTTCTGGTAAAAGATGATGTTTAACCCTCAGCCAAGCCTTAGAAAACCGTACGATACTGAAGATTATGTTGATCTTGTGTTAAGGAGGCACAAATCGTGGTAGTTTGCACTCATGATGTCTTCACTTGAGGCGCGTATAATCAAAAGAACCAAAATTTAGATGAAACAAAAATTTGCTCAATACACAAACACCTACACTTCTGTATGTAGATCTTAAAAGAGTGTAAATGAAAACCTAACTTCCTTATTAAACCCTGACATTTTGTTAAAAACTTATATGAAAACAGAAGAGGTTTATGAATCAAAGTAGTAAAATAATTTTTCATACAAACGAAGCGCGTTGTTCACTGACACTCTGACATACCCCTCCCAGTAATTTGGACAGGTATGCGGACAATACGTGAAAGCTTTAAACTATTCCACATCCCTCTCATTGTTACCCGAATATATAGGGCACATCGTTATCAGAGCGAACTCATTCGGAAAGTAAAAGAGAAGGTAGATTTTAAATTTTAGAAGAAGAAAAGATGGTTCATTTGAAGGAAGAGTTTGCCTGTTTCAATCGCAGTCCTCCTCTCGCTCTGCCTCTTTGTCTTTAATCTTTTTGCAATTCCAGCAACAGATGGGATGTTGGCTTAGAGTACGTTAGTGTTAATACGTTTACGAGGAGCTGAACTGTGGATATACTCCCGACCCTGGGTACTGACGGAACACAAAGGGAACGTGCTGCCACGACAATTAGGCAAGCACGCGATCATGTTCCAGATGCACCGCCGCTGGCTCTGTAACGCTTTGCCGCTTCTGCATCCTATATCGTCTGTTGCATGAAACCCTTGCTACAGGAAGAGGTCACATGAAACCGCAAGTTCTTTGCTAACAGCCTCCAGGTTCGACCCTAGTAATTCACTTTCTCATAATTTTATGAATAATGGGGTTATTTCTTTACAGGAAGTGTGATGATCTCGCCTCAGCCGCTCGTGGAGAATAAAAATTTTATTTCTGTTTATGAGACTGGTTGAGAGCGTAATCTCTCTCTCTCTCTCTCACACTCACTCACTCACTCACTCACTCACTCACTCTCTCTCTCTCTCTCTCTCTCTCTCTCACACACACACACACACACACACACACACACACACACACACAAATTTGCTGTTTCAAGATTGCCTTGAATTTGGTGAACATGATAGTCTCGTAGTGAATCCTACACTGGTATCCTTACAAAGCACTGAATTTCCGATTTCGGAAACCCAACACCTATCCAATAAAATAAACCTACGCAGGATGCAAATAAATGGGAAGACTGGCTGGCTGGGAAAGCAGTGCTGAAAGTCCCTCAGCTGTCGAACCCACAGTATCTAACACACAGTCTTTCACCAAGTCTTTAAGAAGAAAGATTAGCTACACATAGAAGGGGCGGACTCCACAACAGGGAAGCATAATGCATCTGTAGCTTCATCGTAATTTTGTTTCCACTATACGATGAGGCCACAAAAGTGACGGGATAGTGATATGCACATATACAGATGGCGATAGTATCGCGTACACAAGGTATAAAAGGGCAGTCCATTGGCGGAGCTGTCATTTGAACTCAGGTGATTCGTGTGAAAAGATTTCCGACATGATTATGGCCGCACGGCGGGGATTAAGACTTTCATCACGGAGTTGGATACCTCATTTCGGAAATCATCAGATAATTCAGTATTTGGAGATCCATAGTGTCAAGAGAGTGCCGAGAATACCAAATTCCAGGCATTACCTCTCACCAGGGACAACGCAGTGGCCTAGGGCCTTCACTTAACGACCGAGAGCAGTGCCGTTTGCGTACAGTTGTCTGTGCTTATAGATAAGCAGCACTGCGTGAAATAACTGCAGTAATCAATGTGGGACATGCAATGAATGTATTCGTTAGGACAGTCTGCGAAATTTAGCGTTAATGGCCTATGGCAGCAGACTACTGACGCGAGTGCCTTTTCTAACAGCACACATCGCCAGCAACGCGCCGGCCTGTGTGACCGAACGGTTCTAGGTGCTTCAGTCTGGCACCGCGCGACCGCTACGGTCGCAGGTTCTAATCCTGCCTCGGGCATGGATGTGTGTGATGTCCTTAGGTTAATTAGGTTTAAGTAGTTCTAAATTCTAGGGGACTGCTGACCTCAGATGTTAAGTCCGATAGCGCTCAGAGCCATTTGAACTAGCAGCGCCTCTCATGGGCTCGTGAACATATTGGTTGGATACTAGACGACTGGAAAACCGTGACCTGGTTAGATGAGTCTCGATTTCAGTTGGTAAGGGTTGATAGTAGAGTTTGAGTGCGGTGCAGAATCCACGAAGCCATGGACCCAGGTTGTTAACAAGGCACTGTGTAAGCTGGTGCAGGCTCCATAATGGCTTGGGCAGTGTTTACATGGAATGGGCTGGGTCGTCCGGTCCAACTGAACCGATCATTGACTGTAAACGGTTATGATCGGCTACTTGGTGACTATTTGCAGCCATTTATGCACGTCATGTTCCCAAACAATGGAATTTTTTATGATTGACAGTGCGCCATGCCACTGGGCCATAGTTGTTCCGGATTGGTTTGAAGAACATTCTGGACAGCTCGAGCGAATGATTTGGCCACCCAGATCGCCAGACATGAATCTCATCAAAAATTTATGGGACATAATCGAGGGGTCAATTCCCGCACAAAATCCTACACCAGTAACATTTTCGCAATTAAGGAGAGCTATAGAGGCACCATGGTTCAGGATTTCTGCAGAGGACTTCGTACGACTTGTGGAGCCCACCCACGTCGAGTTGCTGTACTACTGTGGGTAAAGAAGGTTTCGACACGATATTAGGAGGTATCCCATGACTTTTGTCACCTCAGTGTAGATCTTCGTGTAGTTGGTGCCGCTGAATGGTTTCTACCTCTGGCACCAACTATGCAGAGTTACCCCAAACTCCACAGACAGATTAATAATGCAATTATGATCTATTCTGTTTGTTGTCCTGATTGCCCTTATTTCTCTGAAAATACCTTCAGAACAATGGAAGAGTATGTAATATGCCATCATCAAAACTTTCAATACAAAATGCAGAATAATGCAACAAGTGCTCTGATTGGTTGTAGCGTTGTTGTGCGGCTCTTACACTGTATTCAGCGAACCCATACACAACGTGCACATCGCCCAACTCCACGTCTGTTAACCTATGCATATTGCTGTGTATCACAGTTATCATACAGCTACCACTGTCGGAAAAACAAATCTGAGACAGAACCAAGTAGTACTGAATCCAGTCTGGATGGCAATGAGTGATGTAGGCATTACCCTTGTCAACAGCAAGTAGCGTGGTGCATGGCACAAATTCGTTACCAAACAAGACATACAGTGCATACCGTCGGCATTTTCACTGTTGTCTAGCTATTTTTAGTGCATTACAGACACACAGATTCACAGCGTTAATAAATAAAACGATATGTAAATATTCTGCAACGAGCCATCAAAAACTAGAGGTTTTTTTGTACCAAAATACTCAGAAAATATTCCTGAACAAACTCCAAAGTTAAGTCGGTGTAGTTAAGGTTCACCCTGTCTACCTACCCGTATAGATTCGCATATCTCATATTTTACCGTCGTTGTCATGACTCAGGATTTTGTCGAAGACAATGTCGTCTCGGAACTTAGACTCATAATAATTTCAATAGTTTACATTGCGTTTAAATAACTATATCAGGAAACTACTGTCACCGACGGCCAAGTATAGCAGGAGCTCAATTCCCTGTTCGGAGATCTCGATCTACACGGATGTGGCCGAATCTATGGGATACCTCCTAATATTGTGTCGGACCTTGGTTTGCCTAGCGGATTTCAGTAATTCTTCGTGGCAAGAACTCAACAAGTCACTGGAAAACCCCTGCAGAAATTCTGAGCCATGTTGCCTCTATAGCAGTCCATAGCAGTCTATAGCAGTGTTGCCAGTGCAGGATTTTGTGCACGAACCGACCTCTCCATTATGTCCCATAAATGTTCGATGGGACTCATGTCTGGCGATGTTGGTGGCCAAATGATTCGCTCGAATTGTCGAGAATGCTGTTCAAACCAATCGCGGACAATTGCGACCCGGTGACATGGGTCATTGTCAACCACAAAAATTCCATCGTTGTTGCATCGCCGAATGGCTGCAGATTGTCTCCAAATAGCCGAAAACCCAAAGGACCCTTTCCATTCCATGTGAACCAGTCCACACCCTTATGGAGCCACCACCAGTTTGCACAGTGCCCTGCTGACAACTTGCGTCCATAGCTTCGTGGAATGTGCGCCACACTGCTGCCATAGCCCACTAACGTCAGATTTCGCCAAACAGTCCTAACGGATACGTTCATCACACGTCCCACATCGATTTTTGGGGTTGTCTCACGCAGTGTTGCTTGTCTGTTAGCAGTGACAACATTACGCAAACACTGCTGCTCTCTGTCACTACGTGAAGGCCGTCGGCTACTGCGTTGTCCGTGGTGAGAGGTAATGCCTGAAATCTGGTATTCTCGGCACCTTCTTGACGCTGTGGCTCTCGGAATATTAAATCCCCTAACGATTTCCGGACTGAAATGTCCCTTGCGTATAGCACCAACTACCATTCCGAGTTCAAAATCTATTAATTCTTACAGTGCAGTCATAATCATGTCGGAAAACTTTTCACATGAACACCTGAGTACAAATGACAGCTCCGCAACCTTACGGGATTATATGGATACCCGTGGTCTAGGGGATGACGGCACGATAGCTCAGCGTGTTCGGCCAGAGGATTAGCAGCCTTCTGTAATAAAAAAACTGAGCTAATGGATCAACAACGAACTGAAACGGATGTCTTTCGATGTCCGCCCAGAGCAAATACAACTGTCGAAGACGAACAAAATGAGATCTAAAAAAAAAAAAAAAAAAAAAAAAAAAAGCCGAGCGGTCTAAGGTATACATTTTTACTCTTCAGTACGAAAAGCTTTCAACGGCCCACATAGTCGTTATAATTACGTGTGCTTCCGCTGCCAGACTCGGCCTTTTTTCACTTCAACGAACCTAGTAGTCTTCATTAGGTGTTGCGGACTATGTCCGTGCTCTGTGACTGATCACCAGACAGACGGACGTAGTATTAGAAACTAATATCAGGTGATAATTGAGAACTATTACCGATGCCGACTACTTCTACTGTTGACTGTTGCGTGTTTGTTTGTCTTCACGGTTATTCTCAGAAAATCCATTCCCTTGGTTTTTCAATGCTGATTGATCAGACGACCTAAGTGAATCCACAAATTCGGTACTTGATACTAAGTCTAATACAAATTGGGTGCCGCGCGGGATTAACCGAGCGTTTTAAGGCGCTGCAGTCATGGACTGTGCGGCTGATCCCGGTGGAGGTTCGACTCCTCCCTCGGGCATGGGTGTGTGTGTTTATCCTTAGGATAATTTAGGTTAAGTAGTGTGTAAGCTTAGGGACTGATGACATTAGCAGTTAAGTCTCATACGATTTCACACATATTTGAACATTTTTTGACAGCTCCGCCAATGCACTGCCCTTTTACACCTTGTGTACGCGATGCTACCGCAATCTGTATATGTGCATATCGATATCCCGTGACTTTTGTCACCTCCGTGCAATTTTTCCTTACTTAAACATGACTCCGGATGGCTTGTCCAACAAGTCTGCTGACAACTTGTGCTTCACATCATTGTCAAGATGTGCTCGTTTACTTGTCGGCAGCTCGTGGTCGTGCGGTAGCATTCTCGCTTCCCACGCCCGGGTTCGATCCCCGGCGGGGTCAGGGATTTTCTCTGCCTCGTGATGACTGGGTGTTGTGTGCTGTCCTTAGGTTAGTTAGGTTTAAGTAGTTCTAAGTTCTAGGGGACTGATGACCATAGATGTTAAGTCCCATAGTGCTCAGAGCCATTTTTGCTCGTTTACTATCTCTAGCAATTTCGATGTAGTGTCACGAAATTCCAACCTCCCATCTTTCATTGTCTCTGCGAGTGTGCCCTTCAGCCACACCAAGGGACCTACAGATTGTTGCAGCTAGTGTCAACTGAGGCTCAACTTGAGGAGGGGCATCTAGAGGTTAAAGACGAGTTTCAGTAAATCGTCGAGGCGAACAAATTCCAGCTATACGTTAGCAGTCCGTAGTAGCTTCTATTGCAAGTGGTTCTCACGGGTGGGATTCCAAGAGCAAACTCTTTAGTGTGTTTACAAGTCCCGAGACTGGGCCAGGCACTCTGCCAAACGGTGTAGGAACGCGTGTACGGCACAGAAACAAGAGCGGCCAGCGTACGATAAGCGCCGTGGGCGGCAGCGGCAGCGGCAGCGGCCTCGTGCGTGCCGACAATGCGTACTGCGGCATTAGCGAGCCTCGCCACGCGACGGGCTAAACACAGCGCGCAGGCCCACTCAGCAGCCGCTCCGCGTACTGCATTTGTTTTCCCTATGAGACCGCCCGCGGGCTCTGCCGGAGCACCCTCCTCTAGACTCTCGTGTGCTCTTGCTCTCCAAATCAACAACTTGCCAACAGAATCGGTGTGTCTTGCGAGATGAGAGGAGTCATTTCGCTCCTTGCAGTGCTTAATGTGCACAGTATGATGTTTATGATTTCAAACGTAAGACGGGAATAAACGCCTTTAACGGAGGCGACAAACACACACTTAAAGTTGTTAGCATACATCAGAACACGTTCGCTGACAAAACATTACCAAGGAAAGCCCAAAATTTAATAATTTCGATAGCACTGCCATTAGCATGGTGTGCCAAAACACTTAAGTTTCGTGTCAACGCTTTTCAATCCCATTAGTATTACATCGACAATCTCAAACTGATGATATTTACAGAATTGATCATCTGACAACTCTACTGTCGCCACTATAATCCCTACTACTACTTCTGTACAGATAAGAGAAAGAATATAAGTGCAAAAGAAAATGGCTGAGCACCAAAGTTGCTTTGAGTACTACTACACTGCCGACTGTAATAACCATGTTCTCTCAGAGAGCAATGGACATTAAAATGCTCATTTCCAATGCCGTGCGAACACTCTCTTATAGTGTAGTTGTTGCTTTCAAACTACCTCTTGCTTCTCCAAGGCGTGCATCAGACCTTTGAGAAGACCGATCTCCTGGTTTATCCGTGATTGAACAGCATCTGGCTTGTTTTTCAATACAGCGTCCGATACAGTGTCATAGAAGGAAGGAAGCAATAACTCTAAGCAAGAGTTGTCTTTCTGAGATTTTTCCGTCGTAATTAAAATAACATATATTTACGACTGTCCAGCCAGGTATACATTTCTACTCTTCAGTACAAAAAGCTTTAAACGGCCCACATAGTCGTTATAATTACGTGTGCTTCCGCTGCCAGACTCAGCCTTTTTTCACTTCAACGAACGTAGTGGTCTTCATTAGGTGTTGCGGACTATGTCCGTGCTCTGTGACTGATCACCAGACAGACGGAAGTAGTATTAGAAACTAATATCAGGTGATAATTGAGAACTATTACCGATGCCGACTACTTCTACTGTTGACTGTTGCGTGTTTGTTTGTCTTCACGGTTATTCTCAGAAAATCCATTCCCTTGGTTTTTCAATGCTGATTGATCAGACGACCTAAGTGAATCCACAAATTCAGTACTTGATACTAAGTCTAATACAAATTGGGTGCCGCGCGGGATTAGCCGAGCGTTTTAAGGCGCTGCAGTCATGGACTGTGCGGCTCGTCCCGGCGGAGGTTCGAGTCCTCCCTCGGGCATGGGTGTGTGTGTTTGTCCTTAGGATAATTTAGGTTAAGTAGTGTGTAAGCTTAGGGACTGATGACGTTATCAGTTAAGTCCAATAAGATTTCACACACATTTGAACATTTTTGAAAAATTTGGTCCGGCCGCTGTGGCCGAGCTATTCTAGGCGCTTCAGTCCTGAACCAAGCGGCTGCTACGGTCGCAGGTTCGAATCCTGCCTCGGGCATGGATGTGTGTGATGTCCTTAGGTTAGTTAGGTTTAAGTAGTTCTACGTCTAGGGGACTGATAACCTCAGATGTTAAGTCCCATAGGACTCAGAGCCATTTGAACCATTTGATTTTAATACAAATTGAGGCCTTCATCTCTGTTGTGTCTTATACGTCCTTTACAACGCCATCTCAGAAACTTAAGAGTCTGCGCCTCAGTGATAGCCCTGTCGTATCACATTGCACGATGATTCTCCTGACGGAGCTTGGCGACAACTGATTTAATTTGTTGCTTCAGTAGAGAGTGTCACTGATGTTGATTTCACTTCTCGTCAGCTGCCCTAATAGCAAACATTTGATCAGTCTGAGACAAATCTGAAGGGCTTTTGCTAGAATCACCTAATGAAGGTGACTTGGCCAATCGACTAAATACTGAGCAGAACAATTTAGTGATCAGCATGAATGTACGGCCGAAAATTTATCATCTAGGAAATGGTTCTTTGCCTTCCAATGAAATACCTATCCATCACTTTAAAAAAAGCTACAAGATTTAAAATTAGTTGGTACCGTAGTATCTACGTACCGTAAGTTACATCTTGCTGAGAACTCCAGGTTTCAATTCATGCCTTAATATTACTGCTGCACGATCCTGTCTCAATAGAAATAATTCTTTTCCTTCAGGCAGTAAACGTAGAACGTCTCTGGCCGTCCGTCTGGTGCGCCGGATTCAGCGAACGCCTGATATCGCCACGAACATGAGTAGACGCGAAAAAACTGCGAGGACAGCTGTGCGGTCACTACACACTACGGTCGCACGGCTCATTGGTACTTGCACAGTTCATCCCCATACTTTGTGAATTCTGCCTGGGAACCTCGTGTTTCGCACGCAACATAGCATTTCAACTTTAGAGTTCATTTTTGATGCAACTGAAGTTGCATATTGTTTTTTATTTTTTATTAGACTTGACAAACCTGCTCTTTTTAGATTAACGTAGGAAACGTGTAATTAAACCGAGGAAGACCATTGATTTCTTCGTAATAAATATCGTTTTTTTTCTGCATAAAGCCATTGATTTCAGCTATTACAGAGAGAAAAAAGTGGGACCGTGAGGTTCACTCCCTGAAACAACTTTGTGAACCGTCGCCAGTTGGGATATATTCCGATCAGTGTAACTGTTTATTTAAAACAGTGATTCAGTTCGTCTCACGAAGCTAAAATAGTCCACCCCTGGCAGTTCCCCGCGGAAAACTCTGGCGTGGTAATCGAGCGCAGGACCTCTACGGCGACAGCCATTAGACGGAGACATAACGACTTTTCCACTTCTAACGAACTCACTGTCGGCAGGATGTTGAGTAGCCGTTTGAAAAACAAGCTCCGAATCTTGACGACCACCACGCTCACGTGGATGAAAGCGAAAAACGCATTCATCATAATTAAGGTAAATGTGCTTCGCAAATTGCATAGTGGCACTAGTGATAATGGTAATACAGTAGGTGCCAGAGATAGTAGCGTCAAAGACCATTTAGACGCTAAGGTATGAAAAGTATTTTCTTTTTACCGGACAAATGAGCCATTTTTAATGAAGGTATCATTGTTACGCCGACTCTGTAATTTTATCAGGACGGTATTGTTGGTCGCATACAGCTTATAAAGCCATAAGCACACTGAAGTGTCAATGTTGGCGTGAAAATCTGCATCTACTAAGAGATGCAAAAAGCTCTAATGATACGCATTCAAGAAATATAACATAGCGTACCCAAATGCAACAAGAAGCCACAGAGAGGACAAGGATGTCTTTTAATAAACAGTCGTATTTCGCAACAGATAACTTCATTTTTACTTGTTCATATTAATTCTGGTCATATCAGGTATCTTCAGTGGGCACTACAAAAAACGGATATAGAAATATCCAATTGGAAAAATATACACATTTGTGCGTCTGTTAAACTATGGCAATATTTTAATACTGCAGACTTCAGTGGGTATGGGTATTATTACGCTCAGAAATATCTGTTCTGAACGTATGGAAGCTCTATGCCATTATTACTGCTTTTTACAATATATACTTTTAAAATATGTTTGTAGAATTTACTACCTATGATCTGTCTAGGTGAAACATATTTGGGTGATAAAGAAGATGAAACTTTTCAGTTACAATAGACACTTGCTTATTAAAATATATCCACATAAATGATAGTAAAGCATTAAAGCCAGTTATACTAAGACAAAAAGCAGCAATTTTACTGGTAACATTTCAAGAATTAGTCAAATCTAAGAGTTAGAGAACAAGGGACCAAGTAAGAATGGTCTTATTTGGATGAACTGGCACACTCGTCTTCGTTCAGTGTAAGCTCTTCAGATTTAACAGGGGGGACAGCGCGAACAATATTCTCGGACAAAGCGCTGTTCTGTGTTTTATAGGATGCGTCGCAGGGATCTTTTCAGTTCTAAGGTTCTGTCCAGATTCATTGGGCATATTACACATTTTTACCCACTCTGCCAATCAATATACAAGTTTCACCCGCCTTGGTCGACTCCCAAAAGTGCTCAAGACTTACGGTTTCACTAAAATTACACACTTCACACAAAGCATCTCCATCTGCTTTCGTGAGGCAACACTCGCCACGAATATTCAAGGGTAGGTTAAAGCGACGGTAATAACTCCACTACCTCCAGGATGATAACCCCCCCCCCCCCCTCGACCCCGTTAAAGGACAGCTAAAGCTCTGTCGCAGTGCGTTCTACATAGATTTACCTTACTGACCTGGATCGATGTGCGTATAATACGGCCTGCCGCTACAAAGGAAGGCTCGTTTCCCAACACGAACACGCACACACAAAGCGAAGTCCTTACATAAGGACGTGGCAGAGGGGAAGACGAGCTGATAGAAACGGGTAAGACGGCTAGCGAAAGCTGATGTCGGCGCGCCGCGCGCCTGTTAACGGCGTCATTTGGCAGCGCCGCTAGATGCTACCCCGAAACGCACTGCGCTGCCACTCGCCTAGCTGCAGCTGCCCGCGTTCGGCCGCTGGTGCCGGCACCACAACCTCACCTCACTCCAGCCGGCTCTTGGTGAGTTTTTTTCCCATCTTTTTTTTTCTTCACATGTGAAAAATATGGATAGTGGCATCAGGTATCGGCTCGTGAATTTGGACTCGAGAATCTAGTCCAGTTTGAACTACGCTAGGCAGGTGCAAATTTCCCGTGTCTTGTCCATCGCCGGCCGCCGTGGTCGAGCGGTTCTAGGCTCTCAGTCCGGAACCGCGCGACAGCTACGGTCGCAGGTTCGAATCCTGCCTCGGGCATGGATGTAGTGATGTCCTTAGGTTAGTTAGGTTTAAGTAGTTCTAAGTTCTAGGGGACTGATGACCACAGATATTAAGTCCCACAGTGCTCAGAGCCATTTGAACCATCTTGTCCATCTGTCAGAAACGAAAAAAACGCGTGAATTAATTTCGAAATTTACGAGCTTATTTACTGTTTATTGGCATATTCACAGCACAGTCATTCTCGTTTTTCGTTGTGTCGATCTTTTTACGTAATTACGATCAGCAACTTTCTCCCCCAAATTTCAAAATATTTTGTCGTTTCTCACATACGCAGGAAGAAATATTAACACCATCGTGATAAAATAAGAGAAATCAGCCCTCACGCAGAAATAGTTAGGTGTTTACTTCACACACGTGCTATTCGAGAGTAGAACGCCAGAGAAATGATCTGAAAGTGGTTTATGAACCTTTTGGTAAACATTTACGTGTGAATTGCAGAGTAATCACGTTCATGTGAATATAGATATGCAATAAGAACTCTAGGGTATTCCAAGAAGACACAAAGAAATTGCTGCTGTATGCTGATCCTGTGTCGCAAGCAAAGAGAAATTGCGGTTATTCTCTGTATTTGTCCCTTTTATTTCCCGTTTATTAGGATTTTTCAGATAGTTTGGATCTGCATATGTACAACAAAAGCCAAGGTTTCCAGACGAAATTTTTACTCTGCAGCGGGGTGTGCGCTCATATAAAACTTCCTGTCTGACAAAAACTGTGTGCGTCACCGAGACTCGAACTCGGCCTTGCCAAAGGTCCCGAGTTAGTCTCGGTCAACCACACAGTTTTAATCTGCCAGTAAGCTTCAAAAGTCAAGGTTACTACGAACTATGTTAGATACGTGAAGGTTTCCCCATACATTAGTCCGAAGATCTATCAAAATAGAGATTTTACCAGTCGCATGCAACGACTTTAGGACAGTTATAATGCACTAAAGAGCCCAGTTCAAAACAATCATATCTTCTCCTAAGCCCATCAATTTTAACCGCCACAGTTTTATCTGTGACACAAGAATAGTAAGCATATTTTGTCTTAATAATGACTGAATTCATTTCGGCATGCATGTTCCTCCCAGATTATTAGTTTGAACACTCTTGATTACAGTTAGGTTTAAAGTTAAAAATACATCATGTTCTTCAGAGATTTCTTAGCAAATATTCGAATTTATTTTAATTCTTCAGGTTAGGAGAAATGATTCAGTATAATTTATTTTTATAATACGTCTAATGACAGTGTTTATTCTCTGTAACTTCAGCAGAGATGTTGCAGAAACGATGTAACGAAGCGCAAAGGGGGCGAACGTAATCTATACTCTTTAAACCGATGACATTATTGAACATTCCCACTTCAAGGTGTAGATGAAAGAAATTTGAGAATCATAGATATATGCGTTTGATAGCTAGATGTCTTCCAAAGTGAATGGCGCCATTTGCTTCTACCGCGGCTCATTAGCGCCCAGTGGGAAAGTTTTGGCTTCATTTGTGCGCCGCAGACGATTTAATGTCGAAGTTTTCCAGCATTCTCAAGAGTGTCAGTTGCTACTAACCAGTTCTATTTTTTCTTCGTATTATGTTCGTTTATCAATATTTACAGTGATTCTTGTCATTGTATTACGATTGGGTAGATAATCTGCGGAACATGTGAACACTGTTGATGGATGTGAGACATAATCTCTGTTATATTATCTATCGCTGTTCAGAGAAGGAAAAATGATCCCTCGAACCCTGTACCTGAAATTATTAAACAACATACAGAAAAGAAGCCTTTCGTTGTCAGTGACTGGGTTTGTGCGACCCCTGCTCTGCTACCATCACGAAAATCTAATAAAAGACGGTTTGCCGATCGATCTCGACGGCATCTGTAAATTTGCACCGCGAAAGGAAATACAAGCAGAGACCTCATCTTTTGATATAACCCAAATGTGGATATAAGCAGAAAAGTAGAAAAGTATATTTCAGAGAATAACATGTAATTGTGCAGCAAAGATATCATTCCAGGCAAACCACACCATGGTGCATACTTTCGAGAGACTTACGATATTAACATTTTGGAAACCACAGTGTCCCCTAATAAGAATACACTGTTTCGTACATGGGTTGCTTGAAGGAAGCCATGACGCGCGTAATGTGTCTGTGGCATCCCATTTGTTGCTTCGCGCATAGTTGTTTCAGCTCCACCACCA
This sequence comes from Schistocerca gregaria, assembly GCF_023897955.1. NCBI lineage: Eukaryota > Metazoa > Arthropoda > Insecta > Orthoptera > Acrididae > Schistocerca > Schistocerca gregaria. The sequence continues at coordinate 437,448,376 of NC_064931.1, read as the reverse complement.
CTTTGGCCTCTAGCGCTAGATGTCCCGAAAGAAACGCTGTACGTTGTTATTGAAGATATGGGATCGCATAATGAATTTCTCAGCATGAAGAGGATTACCAACATGCAGTTGTTCGGATACTAGGCACCAAACATTCCCTGTTGGCTGCAGGTGCACCTGGAGTCCTTGTCTCGCGTGCTGTGACCTTCTTCATTCATGAGACGTTGCATAATTACGATCTCATACGGGTGGAAGTGTATCTCTTTGTGCGACACTCGGTGATTCAGTTCACGCGAAGTACTCTCTGCGTATCTGTGACAGAAGTGCGTCGAATAAAACACTCCGCAGCACAGATTCATTCCCTCGGTACGCAGAGCTTTAACTCTGACAACGAATCGTGTAGGAACCGAATTATCTGCTACGATGTGTTTCAAGAAGTTTTCTGATTTTGTAAGATTACCTCAACCTGCGCCAACGTATATCAATGTACCTATAATGAAATGAAGAAAATGGTAGATATATGTATATGACTATTGTTTCTGTCGCTTACTCTGTCTCGTCATACAACTTACTCTTTGAAATAATAATGTGATCACAAGAAGACGAAATGGCGAAACATTCGCCCAGTCAGACATATCAAACTTTCGAAAAGAGTGTAAATGTTCCTAAACATGCAGTTACCTCGATTCGACGTGTGTAAATACCTGAGCTACCCTGTTAACAAAGCTATATGCAAGCTATAACATCGGGAAAAAAAACACAGCAGTAGATATGACATCTCAGTATAATCGAGGGCAGCAATCTGACTACCAGTTTCCAGGGGAAACGAACGTCAAGAGTAGAGCCCTATTGCTTGGTGAGCGGAAGGAGTCTATATGACATGGTCTTAGATGAAATGTGTGTAAAACAGCAAAGGCGAAGAACAGAGTTCCTACAAAATACAAGTCCAAAGTTGGAAGCAGAGCGACAGCATACGCAGGTAACCTGTTGTACGTTGTGCCACAAGGGCCTATGTTTGTTTGACTTGCATGTTCAACCTATACGTAGTGGGAGCAAGACATGTGAATACGTCAATAACGGGTAACTGACACAGCGGATTAACTTAGTTATCGCTCGAGAGAATACAGTAGGTGCTAGACAAATATGCGGCATCTATAAGTTTTGCTGTGCTATGCATCAACCGAGTTGCATTTTAAACCATGTACTTGGAGATTCAAGGTAATAAACTTGATAATCTTGAGAAGTTTTTGAATAAACGCCTATTCCAAACCATCGCAGAAACCATCAGTATTCAGAGGCTCGACGCCGTGTAGAAATTCGAAGTTCAGAACTAACAGCTTTCTCCCAAGAACCTTTCCTTTTCTGCTTGTTTGTAGGACAGAAGCATTCTTAGCTGAGAGTGAAGAACTTTGAGCGTTTACATTATGGTAAACACATGTCGATAGTCTACACTTACCAAGTTTCTATGAAATACGACGAGCAGGGTGAAGTTTTCTTACAAACAGGCCTGCTCCCGTGGTGAGTCACAAAGCCATGAGGAAGCTGCAAAGCAGTTGAGTGTGAAGGAACGCAGATCGTGTCCATGTCATTTGTCGTGAAGAACAATCGTAAAGAACTGAAGGTTAATGCTAGATGACAACTGAGCGGCGGAATACAAAAGAAAAGACGGAAGCAACCGCTGCATTTCGATCGCTCGCAAGCAGCAACGCTGTCGTTAGCTTAGAACGTAAGAGCTCGCAGTTATTCAGCTATTATTATAGCTAGGTCAAACAATTGACTTGACAAGACATGCAATGTGGGACAAGATACTGATAACTTAGATCAGTGCGCAGCTTTTCTTTGGTGATATGTACATATCTGTTAGAGTGGTTTACAAACCTGAATACAAAATGGATATATCTGTGACTTTTCGTTGTCATGATGATTGTACTTGCATAAGTATAAAAAGAAAAAGTTTCAGCCAGTAGCGTGATGGAAGGAAGATCGCTGTTTCCTAGTCACTCCACTGAGACGGTGCAGCAATAAACTGAAGCTTTTTCATTTCATGGGTTATGCTTTCTTTAATGGTTCATTACTTTACTCACGCCGCTGGAATAGTCAATAAACGAGCAGAGCACTTCGCAAGCTCTAGTAGATGTCTGCAGGAAAAGAGGAATCTAGAGCACTGAAATTTTATTCGTAAAAGAATTCTCGGGTATTTTTAGAAATGATTGTTTCTGATAAACGGCAAGTTTAGCCTTTTTTGGTATTATGAGGCCGACTGTGACAGGAAATACTGTTATTTTAACGATCGTTGCATAACATAGGCTTGTCTTGTCTGCACCAATGCGAGGCCACTGTCGTGTTCAAGTCAAAGAAAGTGGAATAGAGACTCCTAATCCGTCCTCTGCAACCACTTGCGTATCACAGCAACGCAAAGTTTTGACATTGGCGTGTACGTTAATAAATATACGTCTTTCGAAAAACGAAAACTGAAATACTCGAAAAGAGATGCATCTCATTAGAAATCTACGACTATTAGACTACCTATGGGTCTATATGCAACCCTCGAAAAGACAAAGTGCGTTTCTCTGGCCCGGAGTTGGTTCTCGATCATGACGAATTGGCAGTATTTAGGTACAGGGTAACGATTTCTGAGCGATAACATGCTAAACTATACATATGAGGTAAATTAAGATCTTAGACTCGTAAGCCGTTGTTTTACTGGACTATTAGTGTGTAGATTCCGGAGACCTTGCCACATTCATTTAAGGATGACGCTGGGCCCGAGTTACAATTTAGATAACAAGTAACGAAAAATTCAAGCTTTCTGCGCACATTTGTACAACTTTATTTATGTTAGTCAACGTTAAAATAATAACGTACTAGAAAATAATACAATACTGCCATTAAAATGGTCTTCGCGAATTTTGGAGGAAAAAAGAGTCTCTGATTACGTCGAAGCTTAAGAAACATATTTTATAGTTCTTGCCTTCTTCACTTTTTAGGAATATTAGTTAAATGTTCTTCTCCTGTTTTGTTACTTTTGTTGATATCGAACTGCATTTTTCAATTTTTCTGGCTCTTTTTGTATATCAAGTTATTAAATTTCAGTTTTCAGATCATGGTTCAAATGGCGCTGAGCACTATGGTACTTAACATCTATGGTCATCAGTTCCCTAGAACTTAGAACTACTTAGACCTAACTAACCTAAGGACTTCACACAACACCCAGTCATCACGAGACAGATTCACAGATCATATTTTTAACACCGGTATACGAATATATTATCTCTTGCAAATATATTCTATCTTTATTCAGGTCACCAGATTCATAGACAGCGCATCCATTAAGATTTTTATAACAAAGATGTGCTCAGTACATACTCATGAAATCACGTTCACCTATGGTAACAAGGTAATCTATCTACAGAAACAATTGGCTGGATTATTCTTCTTTGCTATAATAGCTCTCCCTCCCTCTCCCCCCTCCCTTCCCCTGTCCCCTTCCTCATTCCACCTCCCCCCCCCCCTCGCCATCCACTTGTCTCGCCCCCTCCATCTCCTCCCCTGCCCTCGTCGGTAAACTCCTGTAAATACCACTTTTATATTGACATTGATGTTATATTGACACAAACACACAGAACACAGCATTATAAAGAAGAATATGTGGCCTTTAATACTAAAAGGTTCAAAAGTTGGCTGGCTGGAGTGGCCGAGCGGTTCTAGGCGCTACAGTCTGGAACCGCGCGACCGCTACGGTCGCAGGTTAGAATCCTGCCTCGGGTATGGATGTGTGTGATGTCCTTAGGTTAGTTAGGTTTAAGTAGTTCTAAGTTCTAGGGGACTGATGACCTCAGAAGTTAAGTCCCATAGTGCTCAGAGCCTTTTTTTTTTTCAAAAGTTCATCGAGTTAGCTTCGTGAAATGTGTTCCTTCGAAGACACACTAATATTTACACAGAGAAATTCAGAAAGCTGTTAACTACCATAGCAACTAACCGCATTTTATATCCGCCCCTGGTCACTGAGTGGTCAGCGCGACGGAATGTCGTACCTAACTGCCCGGGTTCGATTCCCGGCTGGGTCGGAGAATTTCTCCACTAAGGGACTGAGTGTTGTGTTGTCCTTATCATCATCATCACCATCATCATCATCATCATCATCATCATCTTCATCATCTTCATTTCATCGCCATCGACACGCAAGTCGCTGAAGTGGCGTGAACTCGAAAGCCTGGCACCAGGCGAACGGTCTACCGTACGGGAGGCACTAGCCACACGGCATTTCCATTTCCCGCATTTTATGAGTCTGAGTAAGTGTCATATCGTAGTGGAAGCCAAGCTGATGACTTATGTTGCATAAAACAGAGATAACATGTTGTTTGCTTTCTTCACGTATAGGAAAATACAGTGGAGGGAAACTAAGCAACATTTCAGTAGATTTGATCTATACCATGTGAGCAAAATAAAACATGTGAAAAACATCACGAAACGTATAATGCCGTAGATGAAAGGAGGATGTACGATTTTTCCAAACAAAATTAAGTTTCATAAAAGAATTGAGGCAGTGACTTAGATGATAAGAAAGATTATACAGGGCCAGAGTGCTGCGAACGTTTTCGTAACGTTCGGTGGGACCAGTCGTCCATTTAAATAGCACTCTCTAGCGATAGGGGTACCAGACCAATATTCATCCACACACACGATTTTGCTCGTTATGGAAGCACGGCTTTTGACTAAGAATACGCAAAATTTTACACCCCTGGGACCTTCCAAGAGTTGTTGGAAGAGCACGGCCAATAATACTAAAAAATTCCATGGCCCTGCAATGAGACGGTCGTGAACGCTGTCGATCTTCTGTCTTAACCGTTGTTGGCTTTGTGGAACTTTCACCAGGTTCCTCCAGTAGCTGATTGTTTCCTGGAGTACCACATGCCTAAGACGGCTAATTAGAATCTGACTCTGGTACTCCCACTCATATCAGTTGCCCGTGGAACGTAAGATATGATAGTTGCCATTTGAAATGCCAAAACTCCACTATGAAGAAACAGAGACAATATAACAATTGCACCACCCAACTGCTACACTTATAGTACTTGTGAGACGGTGAAGCAGTGGACAGGACGCGACTTGTCCATCAGGAGGGTCTGGTTAGTGTGGGCCACGGTTACATCAGGCGACGACAGCGGCAGCGACCGTGTCGTAACGGGCGCTGGGTGAGCATCGCGGCCCGGACAGTGAAACACTATTAGCCACAAGTGGGTCACCGCCGACTTCGACGCTGCAATTTCAGGCACTGGTCTGCACTTACCTGCCCACCAAAAAACTTGAGAACGAATTGGTTTACGAGCTCCTTTGCCACGGCAACCGCTCGATATGATACCCCTAACCTTCTGAAGCAACAGCTGTCTAGAAGAGAGTATCATGTGGAATACGCGCATATTAATGAAGGAGGAGGGATGAAAATCTTACCCTTCGTCAGCAGAGAAAGTGTATTATTGCTGTTTAAAAAAAACTGTAAAACGGCTATAACTCCTTTGTGTCTTACATCACTGAATTTACATATCACTTAACTGTCAGCGAAAGCAGGAATCGCTACCATGAGCTTCTTTTCTTTATTTCAAAATAAGGTTAGGCTATTTATGAGAACACATCTGCACTTGGATCGCCGTGTAATACTAATGCAAAATTTAAATAGCACACCTGTATGGACACTCAGCATTCCTCAATTTACAGAATCAGTGTGAGTCGAAGGACTACTATCCGGCGCGTCCATTTTAGTAGCTAACAGCGGCCACTTCAAGAGAGTAAACGTCGTCGACTTGTGGTAACTATCAGTAGCAATCGCCAGACTGTTTTGTCTAGCGTGTAGTCTCAATGGAATTCCGTGGATGACTTGTTAGACTATAAACGCCTGCATCAGACAGCTAGTTTATGATACCTACTAATTCCAGCTAGTATTCGAATACGGTAAAGCGACACGAAGGCTTCAAATTTGGTTATGAATAGTTATGACAATAGTAACGGCAGTGAAAGGTCACTTAGGGAATTTACCTATCGTGCTCTTTGATTGATGGTATATTACAGCACAAAATTATTCTTCTCATAGGAAGACCAAATTTGAGATACCAAGCATACCACAAAATTTCTAAGAACGACTTTGTCACAGTATTATTTTCGCATGACTCTTATACGACATTCGTGGTAAGTCATAAGTTTTTTTAGAACTCAAAGCTCCCATCTGCATTTGTGGGTGCTAACGAAATGATAATCTCGAAAGACTTCTTTCTAGTTGCCAGTTCGTTACTGAGCTTTGTCGAAATAAAGGAGCCCTATTCGATATTAGATACCTACCGAGTGACGTTTACCCTATTGTTTTCGTTCCAAGTGCTTCCTTCCCTGTATACTTTTTACACTTGCTGAACACCCTTGAATGGGTTAAAATGTGAGTCTATCCACCAACCATAGCACATTTTGTTACCAGATAATGGATTACAACAACAGTCGTCAGTCGCTAAAGGTATTCAAGGCTTGTCGCGAACACATTTGGGAATCCCGTATATAGATGCCTTTGCGCTCAACATTTTGTCAACAGCAAGGTCGTTAGAAACGGAGAACTGAGTCCGACACGGACTGGAGCAGAAGACTGCTGGGTACCTCTTGAAGAGACAATAAGGGTGTCAACCTGAAATGGTTTATTTTAACCGCGGAAAATTTACATCGTGATAGACGAACCTTGATTTGAAATAGATTCTAACGGTATATTAGTACATCGCTTTACCTCTTCCGTTGCACATAGAATAAATAACTATTCATAAAATCATTTTTTTTTCATTGCGTGAAGATATTACTCTATTTAATGTTGTCTCTCGTGCTTCTAAGCTGCATCTTATTGCCACTGAGAAATTCTCAAGCAATTAACTACGTAGTACCTCTAAGCAGTTGCGTGATTATAACCTTTCTTCCAAATGGCGTATGAAAATGGGTTTGAAGGGAACTGTTATGTAGCTGTCATTTTAGAATCAGAAGTGTGGTTCGCATGGTGTTATTTTGACCTGGCTGTTTAATTTTCTTATAATGAGGATTTTCACAGTCTGTACGAACAATGGAAAGACTGCGGCAAACTATTCTCTGGAAGAGAACAGAAAAATACTAAGATTGAGCGAGCCTAGCTGTCGTTTGTGCCTGGGACGTGTGCCGGTGTCCCAGTCGTATTGCTCAAGAATCAAGCTTTCTAAACCTAGGCGTTCCGTAAAGGTTGACAAGCGATGGCCTACAACCACCTGTTCCGAAGCAGCGGGCATTCTCACGTGCAGTAAATGAGACCAAGGCCGACGGGAAGCGTTAACCCATGCGCTCGCTGGGCTATGCATGGCAGTCCCAGGTTAGTAAACTGTTCCTGCACTACAGCAGGTGGTTACAAATGTGGTTAAATGTAGTCATTCTTCTGATTTTGTCACTCGTCTCTCTGGCGCAACGTTTCTAACAACTATTTTACAACTTCCGTTGCGTAATGCGGCACGACGTCCTGATATGGCTGCTAGGCTGTGTGTAACGCCACTCGTTTCTGGAGCTGGAACGTGAGATAGAGAAACTGAAATGAGGAAAAGATTATATCTAATCCGAAGTAAGCCGTGTTTTTTACTGAGTTTTTAGATAAAGGATAGTTAAACAGGTGAAGAGGGAGATGGTAACTAGGAACGAGAAACCAGAACTAAAGTGAGCAACATTTTTCATCGTTATTGAGTTATAACATAATATACTACAGAGATACTACCACGCCTAAGAAAATAATTTTTATAATTTATGTGATATGGAAGGCTCTTGGTGTTGCATCAAATACAGTTATCGCTATGATGAAGTCTTAACTTGCTCATAGTTATTGGCGGGACGAATCCAATCTCATGTTTTCCTTGGTGCTACCATTAGCGTGCTTTGTGAAAAAAGTTCGCATCACATCTACTAGATGCCATTAAACATAAGGCGAAAAGTCTCTGAGACAAAACATATGGGTCAGTGCAGTACGAAAATGCCGTTTTAAAGGGACTGCTGTAAAAGCTTCTTTAAAGTCCATTAGTCACATATCAATAGTTTTAACGATGATTAGTTTAAATATTTCTACGGTAGCAGTCACGTCATAGATTAAACCTGAATCTCTACCACAATTTTCATTGAATGTTTTCTCTTTTAGTTTCGTGGCGGACTGAAGGCACATAATCTATATTCGAGAGAAGCTAGTTGTTCGAACCGCATTCCGACCATTATGACTGACGTTTTCTGTGGTTTCGCTAACTGCTACAGGTAAACATCATGACGTTTCCTCGAAAAAGGCTACAGCCGTGCCAAGTAGAGCTAATGTTCCGTCTCTAAACCCTGCAGTGTCGATGTAAAGTTAAATTTTCAACTTCATCTTTCTTTTCTCTTCTCTAGCACGGATTCGCGCACACTTAGTTGTCGTCCTCGGATTGATTAACACTCACCACGAAATCGAAATCATTATTCTGAGACACACGTAATCGAATCCGTTTCGTCTGAGGGCTTGCGTCACTGCGTGGCACGCCCGCGTTGGAAGAGAAATTGGAACCGGAGTTTCGCGTCAGAATGTGGAGAAAGACGCTGCTATTTGATGGAAATGTCAGAAACCATTCTTTGAGGTTATTTGATATAAATTAGATCCAAGCCAATCATTTCTGAGTTACGCACTTATCTCGATTCGTTATTAGCGAGAGAAGGGATTTGATGCAATAATTTACATAAAAATTTTACTTTTTTATTTAAAAATCGATAGTGGCAATATTATTGCAAAGACCGTACTGACATTCGCTGCCGCGCAGTTTGAGACGCCGCCGTGTCACGGATAGCGCGGCTTCTCCAGCCGGAGATTCGAGTCCTCCCTCGGGTATGAGTGTGTGTTGTTCTTAGCATAAGTTAGTTTAAGTTAGCTTAAGTAGTGTTTAAGTCTAGGGACCGATGACCTCAGCAGTTTGTTCCCTTGAGATTCACACACATTTGAACATTTCTGACATTAGCTTGAGTTAGCTTAAACGGGTTTTGAGGAAGTTAAATCAGAACATTCGATATAAATCAGAACATTCGATATGGAAAGGGAGTCTCTCTCTAGATTATGGGATTACATCCTTGACTATCCCACCACAACTTTCGCAAAGCGTACGGGTGCTTGTGTATTAATTCACATTTATTGTTTGCTTTGCTCAATCAGAAAGCTGATTTGAACACCATAGCCCTTTACTGGACTGGTCCTGTTGGGCGTCGTATATCCTTGCCTTCCTCAGACCCATAAACTGTCTTCGTATTGGGAGAGACCGGGACTGTATGGAGGATGTTTAAGAAGTCGCCAGCGAAAATTCTACTGCGTAGTCGAAACAACGTTGGCAATGTGCGGGCCAACCCCATGTTTTTTGAGTCCTGAAGAAAGATATTTGTGGCTGTCGATTCGCTTTGCTTTCTAAATAATGAGCAGTTCACTTACTGTCTTTCCATCATTCTCGTTTTCATTTATCTGCCCCCTATACTTATAGCACCTCCAGTTCAAAGTGAGCTATAAATCACGGTATAGTTTGGCATTTTTCACATATTCAAATCATTGTCAGATGTGAAAGAAGTGAAAAGTGAAAGGAAATGTTCTACCAGGCTGGGGTAAATCAGCAGAGTCTGCTGTTTTTCAGGGTATTCGACCTTGGTCTCGATCAAGAAAGAATGCAAATTTTTCATAATCACATACGGCGAAGGGACTTCTACCTCAGTTCACGCTGCTGCCTACAAAGCAATGAGAGTTGCATAACGTCCGGAAGACTTCTTGCACCGCACTCGAGGTTTCAAATGAGCCACGACCTGCCGTCAGTTATTGCAAAAAGTAATCTGGCGAAGAAATAAGGAAGTCATAGCTCCTTCGCCTCAACTATACGCTGTCGTGTATTTTACTCATCACTTTACAAGCCGCAATTCACGCTTGAAAAACAACTTTTCTGAGATAGATTGAGCCCTGTTTTTGAGATCAGGCATCAGTGGATCCATTGATATCATTGGTTTGCATAATTCCAACGAATCAAATGTCCTTTGCGCCGTTTTGTATATAGTGAGGAGTCCCCAGCAGATGGTATGGGTGAGTTCGCTACCCGAAACGGCTTGGTCAGACCCCAGCCTAGCCCAATCTCCATCCCTTCGACAGCGGCCTCTAGTCCTGCATCAAATCAACCCCTGTATCTCCCCCTCCTCTCCCCCCACCTCTCACCATGTACCTTATGACGCAAGTCCAGATCTGTCCATCTCAGAGTGGGCCAGCTCTTTCTCCGCTCTGGTACGCTGAAAACGAGCTCTAAGCGAGCTAGTGACAGAGATTCACCGGATCATCTTTCATTTGAGACTCATGATCCTGGAGAATATGAACAAGTTAACTATAATTGACAGCTAGGCACAGGAGGACATACTATGTCACAAGCATTTGCAGTGATTTACAAGACAGAGTTACAGTAAAAGGGGATAGACAGAGCAATCGTGATATTCATAAGGTCGGTAGTGGATTATGGGCAGTTAGTGTTGGAATATAGTCACTATCGATGGTAGTCTTTAGATAGGTCCACGAGGTGACAAGGAAGGTGTGTGCAATGAGACTAGAAGACTCCATATTCTGCATGATCGATATTGTCTTGGTCTAGTGATTGTACGACCCTTATAATTGGCTAATTGTGTACTTAGAGCTGTTTGCAAGAATTTTCTCGTAGATGAGCTACAGGACTTTAACTTTTCTCTTCTATTTGTTTTCTGATGTATCCAGTACAGTTACTAAGATGTAAAGTTTCACTTCTGATACATTCAGGACGGGATAAGTCGATGACAGACAACCACCACCACCAATAATATAAACTGATCGTAAGAGCAATGTGTGCGTTCTTCCTTTGTCACCACATTTAGCCACTGAATCGGATTCACTTTTACTTCTCTCAGCACTTTACTGAAGTCACAGTTACTCTATTTAGCCGACCTTTGGCATTAAATGTACAATACCTGAATAATAATTTTCAAAGTAAAAGTCAAAACTGGAAATGTTAGTCTAAGAGCTCTTGTACTCACTATAACTTGCTATACTGTAATAGGATTGGAAGATATATGCTAGTATGTTGTAGACAAAGACCTCCCGATACTGTCAGACATGGAAGTACGCCACTCAATGCTCATTTTATGTAATAAAATAAGGCTGTATTTTCAGACAATGAATTTCTCGAGAATGTTTCACACATTACAACAATATTACGCCTTAAACTGACTACGTTATATTTGGAAGAAATATGCAAGCAATTACATTACGTATCCAAACGAAATATTTAAAATACAACTCATTCTTCTGGTTTCTAGCACATGCAATAGGTTCTCTAAATGATCAATGACAATTTGTTTTCTGCTACACATACAGACGTATAACAGATAACATATGAAACTTGCAGCGCTATCTGGTTACGCTAATCGATTTCCCTTAGTTTCAGCTGTTCTTACAAGTATTAACTAAGTTCCTCACACGAGTTATCGCTTGCTCCTTTCATGAGCGTTATCAGAGTTCACATTATTTGATGTGGATATACAAAGTATAGTACTTGAAGAGCAGAGAAGTTCTGTATGACGTGACCGTCAACCCATCCTACGCACATAAAAGTGTAGATAACAGCCTAATGGCCTAGACAATATCATTAATTAAATCGAAATAAGGGCGTTCCTTCCCGTTTCTAACTCCTCAACAACGTTTATAGCCGACCGCTGTAGACGAACGGTTCTAGGCGCTTCAGTCCGGAACCGCGCTGCTGCTACGGTCGCAGGTTCGAATCCTGTGTCGGGCATGGATGTGTGTGTTGTCCTTAGGTTAGTTAGGCTTAAGTAGTTCTAAGTCTAGGGGACTGATGACCTCAGAGGTTAAGTCCCACAGTGCTTAGAGCCATTTGAACTACTTTTTTCTCATACGACGACCCGAACAGATGTACTTACACTAAAACTCCGGGATATAGAGAATTATATAAGGCTGTATATCATATTTATTTATTGGTTTCGGTTACTCTCAGAAACACCTAATATATTGCAAGCGGAAAAAATTAACTATGCTATGTATTTTTCCTCCCAAAGATACTACGACATAAAGACCAGAGAGAGTGCTTAATTTTGTTTCCTGGAACCGATATGCATGAAGCAAGCAAGCACTTCTTAGATTCCTACAAATACAGATCTGTTTATGAACTCGATAACAGCAAACATCATTGAATAAGTGTGGGAACTTCCCTTGAGGAATGCAATTTTTTGCTTATAACACGAGTCGTAACGCTGAAGAAAGCGCCACCATTACTTACTTGAACCAAGCGATTTCTCTCAATGGATGAACAAGCAGCACAATGAAGGAACTCTGTATGTATAGCGGGACGGAACGTAAACACACCAGCTTAGGTAACAACGCAATTATTTGACGACAGCTTACGCAACACGTGCCTCGCTGCGTGCCAGAAGGTTCTTGTACTCTATGCCATTCTTTGAGCTCCGATGCATTCATTGCTGTCAAGATGCCCTGGTAATGTCTCTGAAATGAAGATGTTAGGAAATATTCGCACTAACAACCACTCTAAAACAACCAATTACTGCCGTACGTGCTTTCAGAATTTTACGTCAAGTGAAACACGAAATCGCTCTATTAATTTAAACGTTTACACTGTGCGTGTGCGAAAACGATTGTTAGTTTGAATTATTAGGTTAAATTTAAGGAAAAATACATAATTATTCCTTTTGCCCACTAATTTGCGACTTTAGTTCTAATGAACCAAGAATGAATTTTCTTGGTCATAGAACTCCACTGTATAGAAGTAGGAAAGTTGCTTCACAAACTCTCCCGCACTCTTCTATTAAACAGACATGCCCACCCATCACCATGTTGTTATTCAGTAGCCGTTTTCAGTACATTACGATCCACTTTGAAATCTTTTTTATCACAGCTGTTAAACATAATAACAATCAAAGGAAAATAGGATAAAACAGAGTACTGGACAAATTAACGGTGTGTAGATATTAAAAACGGGGAATTGATCCTTGATTTATTGGTATTTCTATTTCATAAGAATAATACATCACAAATTACTTTCGGTTACAAAAATGAGACGGTTATGGCAAAAACATCTTGCAAAGAAAATTGTGATCTGAGAGTGTTAACAGTGGAAAGTTCGCAGATTAAGGATTAGAAAATGTATCGTCTGCTGACATTGACTAGTAGTTTACAACAGATAGGAAGCGAATCCTTGAAGAAAAGAAGTAGTCAAGAACTGACTGTAACAAGTGTCAGTATCTAGTATACTACTGCAACAGTAACTGTAATGAATACTGCGGCATCGACTCAGTGTTAGGTTAAAATATTTTCAGATACACATTAAACGAAAAACTAATTCAGTATTTAGTTCCTACTTTGCAGATATGTAATATTTTGTGTCGAAATCGAAACGTAGTAGTTTTAGATAAGCGCCACTGAATAAAATCACAAATTTCGAATTTTTCAAGATACTCCACCTCTCTCAGCGCTTCGAATTATTTGTCATTCACTTCCTCAACAGTTGTCCTGCTAACATATCATGAAACATAAGACGGTTTGCAAGAAGTTCCTCATTACACGGTTTTACGTAGTCACACTTGGATATAAGCAAAATTTATAGATATAATCAGCAGTTTAGTTAGTCTCATCATTATCTCGGACAGAAAATGATGACAACGTTTCTTAAGACCGCACCACTAAATGCAATAAAATAAAACATGAGGATCGAAACTCATAACGCTACGACTGTTAAAAAGATATCATCGAAAATAATTATAGATTTGTATGGTTTCATACGTTTTACTCCTTTATACTATAATTACAAAGTGATTAGAAACTTTTCGCGCCTGGAGAAAACGTGTCTCTGAGAAAATAATCAAGTTGATATGTAAACTATTTCTGTTTGCTAACAGATGCTTGACAGAACGCTCTAGGGAATACGAACGTAGTCACTTTAGCAGTCCGTTCTGCGGAGCAACGATTTTTCCTCTAAACAGGAATAAGTCAGACTAGATATCAAGGTCATGTATACTGGTTTTTTTCGAGCAAGTTTTTCCACCAGCGGAGAATTTGCTTTTATAACCTTGTTATGGCGAGTCGAGCGAGCCATAGAATTTAATCACGTTGCTGATGTCGTGACAGATAGCAAATTATGCTCTCAGGCGATTTGATATATACGTTTTTTAAGAATTTCATCTTTTCGCTTAAAAGTAATGAGTGAGTTTAGTTCACGTAACGCTGAAGGAAAGTGATGCAATGGAACGTGTCAGGTAACTGAATTCCTGTAATATAATCGTCTCTAAAAGAGAAAATTTTGTTTTTGTTTAAATTTCACGACGCAGAAGTTAATCACATTCTATAACTTACTGAAATGTTATGCAAGAGCCTGCTTAATACGCATGGTTTCAGCTCTTGAATCTGATGAAATCTATATTAATCAGAATGGTTATGCTAGACCCGGAAATCAATCCGCGTACCGTTCACTTTCTCTACTTGTGAACAAATGTCTTTTCCAAACGGTAAACAATGTCCACAGCAGTTAAGTACAGGTCCACTTATTTTTCTCACCACAAAAGTATTGGCACGTGACAAGTACTATTCCATTTACGTTTCTGTAACTCAGTGCTATACGTATTACAATATTCAGATCAGTGACCAATTTGACGGTATTCGATAGAATTACATACGGTGGAATCGCAGTGCAATAAGTTGGTTAAGGGAAAACACTGTCTATGTCGCAAAAGGGATAATGGAAATGAAAGGGAAAAAACAGAGATAAATTGGCACAGTGTTTGGAAAAACAACAGAAAAGAGATTCTAGCACTGCCTGAGCATTTTAAAAGATTCATTCTAGCAAAAGTGAAAGATTAATTTAAGCGTCTTGTTCCGAAGAAGTACTAAATTTACAAATTTTATCCCAACTATAATTCCGTGATTGTTATTTTGTAATTATGAGGTAGACTGCCAATAACAAGCATATATATGAGTTTAGTTTTACTTTGCAGTTGTATGTATGTTTAGCTGTTTAGCTGCAGACGAAGTAGGTGTCTTATGGAGAGTTGGAAAAACAAGCTGTCAAACTGCGTCGTGCTAGCGCCCCGTGGAATACTATCTGCCACAGTACTCATTATATCGCCGTATAATTCGTTGGTAACAATTTTCTTATACATAGACTTCAATAATTTATGCTTTATATGTAGGAGCCGTATCATATTAACCACTAGTACTGTAAATGCTTGGCACTCCAATATTACGCGACCACAAATTGAGAGCTATATTAAGTCAAATTTCCTTTGTGCATTGGAACATGAAATGCAGTTTTTCAGTTTATAGTATTTCTGCGAGCTGCATGATTCATTTGAACCTGGTCGTGAAAACCAGGCTCTTATTGCACAAATGTTAACTGAAATTCAAAAACGTTTGTGACTATTATCATATGTATCTCTGGTCCGCCAGGTTCTACTGCTCTCAAGGGTATGTTTCACATTGGTCAGAGATTATTATCAAGTATCCTGGAAATGTGTTATTGGTTGTAATTTTTCTGCAGTGGTAAATAGTAAAAGAACGGGATAAGGGAGAGTTTTACGTAACAGCGACGTCGGGTACATTGGACGCGACGCACAGATGGACAAGTATACTAGGAGGAAGTGGTAGTGGACTGCCTGAGGAACTATATCGGGGCTCCCGTGAACTGAATTACGAATGCTTGTAAAACCTGTATCACGATCATGTAGTGACGATTTTTAATGCCGCTTCTTTCGATCACATCCTAAACAAGTACATTTGTGAGGGGGGGGGGGGGGGGGGGAGAGATGAGAGTTCACTGGAGACGGACGACAAATTGGACTTCTTAACAGGAGAGAGAGGAGATCGGCCGTGTTCTTCCGAAGTGAACGTCCTGGCAACTGCCTGAAACAGTCTAGGGAGCGCCTGGGTAAATTTAAATCCATATAGCTGCAGGGACATGTAAATAGCCATCCTTAGCGTAAGTCCGTTTTACGAATATAACCACTGCTACACATAATTCTGTTACCAAATCAGTGTCAACATTAGCCCTAGTAAAGCCGTCGTCTTTAGTTGTCAGGGTTCAGGATAACATATTAAGTCTCACGCGGGTTTTATTATTACTGGATGACATTGATTATTACTTAAACAGTAAAAATAACACCGTAGAAACAATGGTTTGTTTAAGGGAAACGGTCAGTAGACAAATTAAGGAACAATGTAATTGCCTACTGTCGTGCCGTATACGAGATTAAAACAAGCACAAGTATGCCGTGTGGTAAGGTAGCAATCACGTGACTTCGGAACACAGACTTGAAAGTTGCGTGACTTGCGTAACGTTGTGGGTCAATGCCAAGGCGAGTCGCGCTACCCTGCTGCCCAGGCTTCTGCCAGTTGCTCCGTCGCTGCAAACTGAGTCCCGTACTTCTCGCGTGTTCGACGTATCGGCACACAGAATATCGTTCGAATATAGGTCCTATATTGAGTGCCTTTTTCTTCCTGTGTGAGTCCGTTCTTGCAGTTGCCGTTCTGGCCCATAAGCTTTCGGATATTTATTTTGCTGCTTCCCAGTAACGACTCGGGCGTGACACTAATAGTAGGTTTGGTTATCTGTATCTTTATACGTTTTTTTAGGATTCGTGACTGAAAGGTATGGACGTTGTAACCAACAGTGTAGTCGCCATCGAGGTCATTGGAGGCGGAACCCGAGAGTGCTGGAGCAGGTTTCTCGAGTGGATGGCTAACAGTAAATTTCCATCTCTCAAACTTTTCATTGCTGATAGTGCTTTGTTTTCATCTTACATGCAGTAAGCAGATCTTCCACAAACATCAAATATTTTCGAAATAAAACATATGATACTAAGTTAATGCCACATAGGAAGGATAATAGCCGGCCGCTGGTGGCCGAGCGGTTCTAGGCGCTTCAGTATGGAACCACGCGACCGCTACGGTCGCAGGTTCTAATCCTGCCTCGGACATGGATGTGTGAGATGTCCTTAGGTTAGTTAGGTTTAAGTAGTTCCAAGTTCTAGGGGACTGATGACCTGAGATGTTAAGCCCCACAGTGCTCAGAGCCATCTCTCCCCCCCCCCCCCTTTTTTTTTTTTTTTGAAAGATAATATCGGTATTTAAAAAAGTAAGTTATTAGAAAGTACGTCAAAATTATCATCTTAACAAGCTGCAATACTGATTAAATTTGGACTTGGACCTATACAATTATCTCAGTTCCGATATCCTATATATTCTCCGACACGTTACACGTAAAAGAAAAATGGTTATTTTCATCGAAATTGAAGCTTATTTCTTTTGTCATAGTATGTCAAAACTCAGCACGAGCTAGGTTTCTAATGATTTCGATACGGCCGAGGTTTCAAGGCCGAAAAACTGAAATAGCATAATGACGTAGCTACAACAATAAGTGTTAATGATTTGCACACGTTTGAGCTAAAGAGAAGAAAGCTTATATGTACAGTTCGAAGTAGTGAACCTATCAATAGCCATAAAGAGGTGCTCGTGAATGTCATTAGAACTATGACTCCGTTGCTAAACCCGGCGCTCCAAGATTAGCTACACTACCGGCTGGGGTACCTGGAATCTTCATTCATTTTGTCGGGCGTTGATATTTTACTGCCAGTACAAACCTCTTACAGCCTCCCGTCCGCTGAAAAGAAGTAGCTGGCAGATGTAACCCAGGAAGCTAAGTTACGACTTTCTTTGGACAACGTGTGACGCACTTCTGGAAATGGCCCAAGATTTTAATGGTGGCTTTTTATTATTATTTGGCTTTTATTTTATTTAATATTTCAGCTTATATTATTCTGGCTTTTAAAATGTTTCAACTCAAATGGAAGTCTGAATCAAATTAAAATTATCTTTGGCTAACTGAGTCTCCAATTCAATCAAGAAAAATTACGTACATGAAAAATCATTTAAAAATATTTTTTAAATATTGAAATTGGTATTTAATTACCACCATCGTGATTCATATTTTTTAGCTTGCTCCCTTACCGGGATTGCCTGTTGGCGAATATAATTTTGGGACTTGATTTACGCCCAAAAGCTATCGGACGTCATTTTGTGAAAAGTGAAATTTTAGATCCAGGTTCTTCTCTGAGAGCAAACCAAACGTATTACACTGACTGGTGCCGTTAACATGCGATCATTCACTAACAGACATCCCCACACAAAGTAAGCCACATTTAATTAACAAATTCATGAAAAAAGCTGGGGGAAAAAGGTATGATTTGTCATAAAAACAAACACAATGAAATTAAATAGGTTCTATTATGCAAAATAAGCATAAACAACAAAATCTCCAAGTAACATAAACTAAGAAATATATTTTATGACCGCACCACACAATGACTGACCAGGAAGGGAATAAAAAGTTGCGAGGCCTTGTTATCTAAAATTACTTAGATAATCGCAGTGTCTTTTGTCAGCACTACCGCACGAAAACACAGTCACGAAATCTGCTACCACTTGGGGAAACATTATATTTTCGACGAATTTCCTGCTGTTATATACCCGCTATGCATCCACTGCCTGTTTACCAGGGCTTACATATTTCTAGAGAGGATTGCCACCGAAGTTGCCTGCTTCCACTTTACACAAAACGACAACTGTGTGCTCATCTGGTTGACGATTTTCTCCAAAGTGCAAGAAAATGGCAACTACAGTTAATGTCAAAGAATATTGTATTGAACAGTTATTACCGTCTCTGGAAGTCTGTTCTCAATTGTGTATGGTAGATCCTGTTTTACTACTTACATGTTTCGCAATAATCTTAAGAAGTTGATTAAGATTTCTTTAATTTGTATACGATGAGGCTGATGTCTATAATAGTCTAAACTACAGGCAAAGAAATAAATAAATTAGTTAATGTTATCTATAGTTGACCATCGATTCCGTACTTCCATCATCACTGGTATGATGATCATAAACTAGTATTTGCAGAGCAATAAATCTTCATTCACTCAAACAACCAACGGGTGCTAATGGTTTTGCCGTCACGTGTCTTAAAATAAATTAGCACCTTAATCTATCGATTAACCTCCCCGTCATCGGTAAACTTTTCGCAGTGTCTGTACTGTTATCAGACACCCACAGCTGTATATGCCCATTTCATCAGTCAGTACTGAGTCTATGGTTACCTCTCTTCTATGCATCCAATTATAGGACTGGAAATTAATAAAACAATCAAAAGCTCTAAGTCATTTTTTGTGTATACATTGAAATATATAATCCTGTATTGTAATAATGCTTTCCCAGACTATTTGCTTTTTGGTAGCTAAAGCGCTAACTCGTTTTGGGGTGTAAACTTTAATTCTCATTTGTAGAACACTAAATTTATCAACGTTACTGTACACGTAACTGAGAACTTTGCTTGTGTAAGGTATCTGAAATAGGTATGAACTATATATTCAAGCATAACTGATTTTAGAAAATTAACAAGGCGATGATATCTCTTACAAGCAGTGTATACAAGTCATATGGAGAGGGACAGAAAGAGAGAAAGTCGAAGGCTACAGTAAAGCAGTATGGTAACAAGATGGTCGACTGCAGGCGTGTCATTGGTGTGTGTGATGGTTGTGACCTGTAGATAGGTGCTGCACACAGGACTGAACAGCTGCGGAGGAAATTGGATTGCTGGATTGTTTGGGGGAAGGGGCAAACCAGCGATGTCATCGGTCTCATCGGATTAGGGAATGGCGGGGAAGGAAGTCGGCCGTGCCCCTTCAAAGGAACCATCCCGGAATTTGCCTGGAGCGACTTAGGGAAATCACGGAAAACCTAAATCAGGATGGCCGGATGCGGGATTGAAACGTCGTCCTCCCGAATGCGAGTCCAGTGTTGCGAAGGAGAGCTTGTGAGTACTGACTTCTCCGCGGTGGGCTACCTCCATCACATGTACGCTGCGATCCCCACTCCGGTTTGCCCACTTCCCAGAGGTTCCTTCTTCTCATCTTCCTCCGGGTTTGGAAACTTTACAGCGTCACAGTCTGTTCCGTCTGAGAAGTGCCAATGTCTACATTCTGTGTTCGCAGGTAAAAATGAAGCAGCTTCGTTTTTAATTTATTGTGCAGACACCATCAAATACAGCTCCTCTAGCGAGGATTTAAACATTATACTTCGATCAGTCGCCGATTGAAAATAGCCGAACGAGAGAGCACTATTGTCAAAGTATTTGGGTAAATATGCGGTAGGAGTAGAATTTGCCCGTTTGGACGTTCTTCGCTGATTCCCGAAATCACTTCAGTCGAATTTTAGGACCTTCCTCCGCACTGTGTGTAACCGACGTCTTGTCGCACCAAGCGGAGTTTGTGCTACGTCGCTACTAACCTAAGCGTCGACGGGTCGTAATCTATAAGCTTTCTTCCAGGTCTTTTTTCTCACATTATCTACACTGATTTTGATTAGGGTGCGATACTTCAGACCCAAGACCAACTGATATAGTATGAATCGTATAACACAGGTTAAACTATAGTGAGGTGAACCAAACCTCGCCGGACCGTGGTTCTAGTGTACTAACTGGTGTGTATTCTTAGGTTGCTTTCCACAGCCACGTTGATAAGTGACGGTTGCGTTCCTCAACTCCAGGTCAGAAACACAGCACTCTAACGATTAAAATACGAAAACATATTTACAGAAATATCACTTCATGATTTTCACTCCAATCTTATGTTGAAATAACCATGTAGGAACGAGAATACTATCTCCAAAATTTGATGAAAAGCTAGATCCACAATGGCATGCAGAAGCGGATTTCAAAATTAAAATGACAAAATAAAAGTATTTTGTTGTTTATTACTACTCAAAGATAGATAGTGGTGTAGATACTAAATTGATTCACACCGCATTTACGCTGTGACAAAAGTCACAGGAATAGCTATACACACATGTACAGATGGTGGTAGCACCGCGTACACAGAGTATAAAAGGGCAGTACATTGGTGGAGCTGTCATTTGTACTCAAGTGATTGATGTGAAAAGGTTTCCGATATGATTACGGCCGCACAGCGGGAATTAACAGGCTTCGAATACGGAATAGTAGTTGAAGCTAGACACATGGAACATTCCATTTAGAAAATCGTTAGGGAGTCCGATATTCCGAAACCCACAGTGTCAATGCCAAGAATACCAAATCTTAGGCATTACCTCTCGCAGCGGACAATCCAGTGGACGACGGTCTTCACTTAACGACCGAGAGTAGTGGCGTTTGCGTAGAGTTGTCAGTACTAATAGCCAAGCAACACTGCGTCAAATAACCGCAGAAATCAGTGTGGGACGTACGACGAATATATCCGTTAGGACAGTGCAGCGAAATATGGCGTTAATGGACTACGGCAACAGACGAGAGTGACTAGGGTAAAGCACGACATCGCCTGCAGCGCTTCTACTTGGCTCGAGACCATTTCGGTTGTACACTAGACGACTGGATAACCATGGCCTGGTCAGGTGACTCCAGATTTCAGTTGGTAAGAGTGTTGGTAGGGTTCGAGGGTGGCGCAGACCCCACGAAGCCATGGACCCAAGTTATAAAGAAGGCACTGTGTAAGCTTGTAATGGTTCCATAATTGTGTGGGCTGTGTATCCATGAAATGAAACGGGTCCAACTGAACCGACAATTGACTGGAAATGGTTATTTTCGGCTACTTGGATACCATTTGCAGGCATTCATAGGCCAAAATTGTTTGCAATTGGCTTTGAAGAACATTTTGGATAATTGGAGCGAATGGTTGGACCCATAGATCGCTCCACATTAATCCCATCGTACATTTATGGGACGTAATCGGGAGGTCAGATCGTGGAGAAAATCATGCTCAGGCAATATTTTCGCAATCATGAACGGCTACAGAGGCAGTTTGGCCGAATATTTCTAGGAGGTATCCCATGACTTTTGTCACCGCATTGTATAACTAAACTAGTTCATAAGCAGATATGTCAGATCTTGAATGTATTATTAAAAAAGCGATTCCAGTTATGAAATTGCGATATAATACACTTCCGAATTCCTTGGACGTCTAGTAAAAATTGATTTTGCATAATCATCAGATTTCATTGTACTGTTGATATAAGATGTGATAATTATACCAAGTACGAAAAAATTACGAATGAAGATGATAATTGAAATTAAGCGAACTATTTGCATGATTCGAGGTCGCTCACATTATTGTGGAGACCCACGTCTCAATTGTTTTGTCCTGTCAAGTTTACTTCAGAAACGTTTGAGTAACTGCAACTGTCCAACTACTGAACGTTGCTCTCAAGTAATACTATCCACTTTTTGATGGTGACGATGGTGTCACACAGAATATAAGCGAAAATGAATCAATCCTGTTGTTAGGAGGCCGCCGTTATGAGTGTCACATCTTGTACTCAGATCGACGCTTAGGATACTACATGACAGTTTTCTCCTCCTGTTTGAGTTGGCGGTTAGCACAAAATTCCAAGAGTCAACGAGAATTCACAATAAGCTCTATGTGGTCACGCCCAGACCAGTCTCCAAGCATCGCAGAACATACTGTAGGCCTTTGCTAACTACTCTGTTACCGTACTTCAGATTTTATCCACGTCGTTGGTATTATTAGCCCGTACATTTTAATGTTGTGATTAGATAAAGCACTGCTATAATGTTTATTCCCAGGTTGAGTTTGTGGCGATAGTGACTACCATCGTGAGCTATTTTCGTCTCATTGAGTTTCTGATCGTGAACAGTCAATGTATGACAGAAACTTCCTTACTGTGGTGCATACTGCCCCAAACCAAATGGCCACCATCAGTCGTAAAAGTCATTTGTGAAAACGAAAGTCTCAATAGGGATCCCTCACCTCTCGGCAACCTTTCACTGGGTATACACAAGGTCTTTATTGTAAGTATTTACGTACAGGTGAACCAGAGATAGCCCAGAAAAATTTTTGTGTCACTACTTGCACATCGTAAACATACAAAAGTAGCGATTTCTCTGCATTTTAATTTCTTGCCTGAACATAGTAAGAGCTTCATCTACATATTTTATTTGGATATTAAGTGTTAAATGTCTTCGACTTATATCTTTGATGTCATAAGAAAGTCTAACTACCGATCTTGAGAAACTGCGGTGAGTAACTGTGGGGTAGTAGTGGTTGTTTATTTTCTACTCTTGTGGAATGCGGCTGCTTATAAGCAGATCTCGAGGTCACTGTACCTTTTATGTGTGAAAATAAAGCAAAAAGCCGTAAATAAGTATGATTTGAGAATCGTTACGCTATTAATGGACACCGTGTGTGGCTAAATTCGGAGCCTGATGTCGGAATAGCTGCTTCATCATAATAGCAGCCTTCGGACATTGTAAGCATTATGCAGTCATTCGCTGCGCGCGGTAACTGATTTTCTCGGTGGATGCCAGGAATAATTTAAGGTTTAGTCGCGCTGCTGGTTCTGTTATTTTGTGCATAGAATTAATGAGGCACATCGTTTTCGGAACTCTGTTTTCTTCACCTGGTTACAACGAACCACAAACTATCTACACTTGAACGCCGTTTGTCCACAAATGATGGCTGCTACGAAGTCATGCAAGTGCCTTGATGATGGCGAGGACGCTATACGTACACATACGTTTTTAGTGAATAAACGACATGTTGTTAAAAAAGAAAAATTCATTGTCGGGAGAGGAGAAAGAGAGATGATCGAGTGATAATGTCCTCGAACCTTGTAAAACTGTGAGCTATTGTAGACCACACTAGCACCTGCATTTATTTGCATATATATTTCAGAGAATCTAATAGGATAGAGACAGTTTTCAAGAAAGTCTCCTTCATTATGTCAGGCACTGTTGCGGAGAGAGAATGATGAGCAATGAAGTTTGTAATTAAACTGTGGAAATAACTATCAACGATAGTTGTGCGTTAGCTGGATGTGATAAGGGATGTCTGTTCGGTCATCATATAGTCTCAGTGAGTCAATAATTTTCAACAAAGCCTCCTTTATTGTTTCTACTCTACATATGGCACCACTGTTCCATAATATACTCGTACAATACTTTGTCATGCGGCTGTTTGGGAAGGAACAATATGTAAAGTGATCATGTCTTTAGGAAACTAATATGTGGATGTTTGTAGCTCAGAATATGTAACCCACGTTCATCCTTAGTTCCATCCTTCCACCCGCCCCTCCCCCTCTAATTTAACAAACTGAGTGAATGTGAGTTACGTGTGTAATCGTTGGTCGAAGGGAATGCAAGTGATGGTTTGAATATCTTTTCCGTATGGGAATCATACAACGATACCAAGTATGTTGAAACTAACTAAAATATCGACTGTGTCGTCTGTGCACCTATCAATAGTATCAATTTTTGTTCGCCGACATGACTCTTTTAACAAATCCAGTACCTTTTTTGTCCAGTGCATCTACATCTGTGACTATTCTCCGCATGTCCACTGTTCTTTAAACTGTTGATCATACTGCAAACCAGTATTATTCTCTCCCTTTACCATTTCATTCAAAACCGGGTCGAGCAAAAAATTAGTCGAAGTTTCTATCTAATTTAAGTAAATTTTGATCTTTTGAGGGAGTTGTTATTGAGTCACAAAATTAGTGATACTATGTCCTCCCTCTGACGTGGATGCACGCCATCGATGTCAATACCATTTCCTTCCTATTCTGTAGCTGAAGAAGTCTGTCTTCGTTTTCTTTGAATTTTGATTTTTAGTTCACTGCGATGTGAGCCATTTCATGAATAACACCTTGATATAAGGTAGCGTTGCAGAGTGTTAGACAGTTTTCCGGTATTTATATCGGCACCGTTGCAATGGAGCGTTTACAGGAAAAACACTTTAATTCCAACGCGTACTATGGTATCAAAAGAAATCGAGAGGTGCAATTTGAAACAAACATCTCGCACTGCTGATCAGAACTACTGTGTTTTCTTGTGCTCGACCTCAGTCCACATCTAGTCGTGTACAGCTGTTGGGAGCACGCGGTTGGGAATTTTTTTTACGATATCAGTCACAAGGCATTCACCGCGTGGCTACCAGTTATGCTGGCACATAGAAAGTGTCCCAGCAGTTCGAAAACATTTAAGGGCAGAGTATTAAAGAATGAGTTGAAGAAACGGGAAGTGAATATCTAACCTAAAATAATAATGAAACTGAATCATGATAATGTAGAAAAGACATCATCTGTGTCTAATTGGCGATAGTTTCATAAGCCACTTTTTCAGCTGGGATTTTCTCCTGTGCCTTTCCTGGCCTTCATGGTGGGCCTGATGGAAATATTTTTGATGTGATTTAGAAAGAAAAGGTAAACTGAATAAAAAATCAGAACAGACACCTATCAGCAAAGCACTATGACTTAATCTCAAGATCTTTCTTATATGTCCAATAACTATAATGTGTATTTCGGTTTATTTTTTAACTACATAGTTTTCCTTTTAAATGCTAATTTTCCAGTGTATTTAGCTTTACACTCCTTACTGCACAGCAGAAAACTAAAACTTTTTCGATCAATTATTGAGATCAATTACAAAGAGAAATTGATGGAGCACATTGTATCACTAATTTTGTGACTCAGTAACAGATTCCTCAAAACAGCACAGTTAATTAAATTCGACAGAAACTTAGATAGACTTTTGGCTCGATCCGGTTTTGGATGAAATGGTAAAGGGAGAAAATAGAATTGGTTTACAATATTATTAACAGTGCAAAGAACAGTGGACATTTGAAGAAGTCATGATTAAAGATGCATCGGACAAAACTGATACTAAATTTGTTGGGAAAAAAATCATGTCTGCGAACCAAGTAGATACTATTAAAACGCTCACAGACGACACAGACTATATTGTCATTTAGTTTCCATACCCTTGGTATTGTTGTATGATTCCCGTGCAAAAAAGTTCGAACCATTACTTGAGTTACCTTCGATCAACCACTACACATATAACTCACATTCGCACAGCTCATTGTAAGTAGTGAGGGAGGGGCGGAAGGATGGAACGAGGGTTGAACGTGGGTTATGTATTCCGAGCTACAAGCATTCGTAACGTTTCTACATCTACATATATGTGGATCCCTGCAAATCACACTTAAGTACCTGCAGAGAGTTCGTAGAACCACCTTCACAATAACTCTCTATTATTCCACTCTCGAAAACCTCGCAGAAAAAACGAACACCTATATCTTTCTGTGCGAGCTCTGATTTCCCTTATTTTATTATGATGATTTTTTTCTCTCTACGTAGGTCGACGTCAACAAAATATTTTCGTATTCAGAGGAGAACACACACAACAACCTTCGAGCCCATTGAATGCTACGACTCGAGTGTCAGTAGTTCAGTCTACCGAGAAGCACCTTACTGTTAGATCACCATGCCTCACAAGTCAATATTGGTATGATCGTAAAATGCTTATTGCGAGACTGTAGAGAATTAGAACAATCGAGCAAAGCGGGCCGCATCGAAAGTTGTAGCCTAGTTGACATTTCAGCCCTTACCGGCTTTCGATCAGGCCACATATGAGGGCCATCCGTAGCTTACGCAAACACAGTTATAAATTTGTTGCACCATCCCTAACGTATGTTGCACTAGTCACAGAGGAACTAATGCACTTGTCTGACTGGCTAACTCGCGCAGCTTCACTACGGCGAAAGAGTACAATGTTCGTTCGTTCGTAGGCTTCTGCAGCTTTCGTCACCAGGAATAGTCTCAGCGTTTCTTCATCGTATATTTTACGCAATACTCTGTAAATCATCATACAGTCGTAAGCAGTTCAGTAATTACAGCAACTACGCTAACTACCATCCCAGCGAAATAATGAACCGAGAGTATCTCTGCGTGGGGGTTTCCCAGACGCCGTTAACAACATGTGACACTACTACCGTATCACGCCTTTGTCTTCTTTTGTGATGTTCACGTCCTTCCCACAACTGCTCTTATTTTGTTTAACACGAATGTTCGTATAAATTATTACATTTTTTTTTTTTCTTTCCATTCTCTGTATCATAATTTCAGCGCCGTCTTCAACCCATGTTCTGTATATTTGTTTAGAGAAGTTAGTAACTCACTATGGCACAAATGTCAGAACACAAAAGTACTGTCTTTAATATTATTGGGGTTCATGTTACGTCTTGACAATACATTGTTATAAACTACAAAAGAATTAATCTTCGTACTATTACTCAAAGTTTCATAGACCTTCATATGTGACAAGCATGATTTATCATTGCTGTTAAAGGTATACTAATTATATGGGCAAAACGGCAGAGTGTAAGAAACAGGAGAAAGCTAGCCAGCGCCTGTAACAAGCGTTGCGTAAGATAAATGTTACACGCTGGTTAGCTTAATCCCTTTAGTGGCTGAGTGGATATTTATATTTCTTCCCAGCATGTCGAATGACATGGGTCGCCCCTCCAGGTGCTCGCATTAAAATATCAAATATGTTGTTGTTGTTGTCTTCATTCCGAAGACTGGTTTAATGTAGCTCTCCATGCTACTCTATCCCGTGTGAGCACCTTCATATCCGAATAACTACTGCGACTTACATCCTTTTGAATCAGCTTACTGTACTCATCTCTTGGTCCCTCTTTACTATCCCCCCCCCCCCCCCCCCCACACACACACACACTTCCCTCCAGTACTACATTGGTGAGCCCTTGATGTCTAGAATGTATTGTATCAACAAATCCCTTCTTCTAGTCTGGTTGTGCCAAAAATTTCGTTTCTCCCCAATTGTTTTCAGTATCTCCTTATTAGTCACGCGACCTACCCATGCAATCTTCAGCGTTTTTCTGTAGCACCACATTCCAAATGTTTATTTAAAACATACAGTAGAAAATAAGCTGAAAGATTATCTCAAGAAATCAATCCATAGCCGCACAAATGTAACCTAAAATGGATCATATAGTGTCAAACTTCAATGTAGCATGGTAAGTAAAACAAGGATGAAAATCTTATGCATGTCATATTTGGAGTAATTAGTTCAGTGTTCATTGTATTGACTTTTTTAGGGGAGAAGTGAGGAATTAGGGGGGGATCTGGTAGTATTGCCACATGTATAGACTCTGGACATGTGTAATGATGGTAACATCGTACATTTTCATGCGTTAATTTAACATGTTGCGCAACCGAGTCAAGTGTGAGCGTCACCATTGAAAGAATGAAGCTCTTTCAGACGAAAAATAACAGCATTATTAAGTCCAAAGTTGCCAAAGTGGTGCGTGTTGTTATTTCGAAGTACAGGCTTTTAAAATCGATGGCGGGAAACTACATTCGACAGGTGCACCGCTTGCTGCAAACATTGATATGTTAAGTGAAGCGTAGTATAAGATAAAGGTAAGATGATTACTGACCAACACGTGCTTTGATAGTTTAAATAATTGAAAATATCGTAACGTCAGCGGCACTTTTGCAAGCGAAGGGTCATTACCATCATCCACGACTGACCAGTTAAAGGGCCGCCAAGGAGACGTCATTAGCAGCCGAGAAAAGACGTTCTCGTTGTATTGTTATAATAATTTCAGTTATTGTTTTTCGATTAGCTTGTGACAGCGTCTTGCGAGTGACAATGATCGAGCCACACGTGGCCTTTCTCCGTAATATTAGACTACAAATCTGACTTGAGGCACGACTTCTGACTCATTACTTGCAGCAGCATTCCTGTTTAAGGACCATAAAAGAAAGTTGCGTGCATTGCATAACACGCAGTACGCCGAGAACAAGTCCAAATATTTCGGTACCAGAAAAAAAATATAGGAGTGCTGTGGCTTCTGGGAAACGGTCGATTTGCGCTGCGTGAAGGCCAGTGAGATGTGGCGCGAGCGCGCGACGCGAAAGTGTGTCGTGGTAATGGCCCCGGGCTGCGCAATGCGTCGGTGCTAGCGCCCGACAAATGCAGTTTGTGTCACAGGCAGGCAACCCATACTCGTTCCCACCTGCTTCTGCGCCGTCGCGCCTACGCAGCGCTCGTCAACACGTGTTCCGCAACAGGTTCCAGTCAGCGAGAGCTCGGCTTTTCTCTCTCAGTCCCGTACGCCAGCTACACAAAGAACGCGTGGTAGACTCGGATTTTCGGTGTAGATCAGCTGTCTGCTTTGCTTTGATCGAAAAACTGTTTTTGGGTTTAGAGTGATCACTGAAGAGAGAGATACAAAATTGTAAATGCGTAAATAGTAATTGTCCAGTTGAAAGTAATTTCCGAGAAAAAACACAGTGTACGATAAATGAAATGTTTCCACGCCAAAGTCTGATCGGCGACTACTCACTTCTACTGGTACTTTCATTGTGTATTGTTCATTCGTGATGTTTGTCGACAGCGTACAGATCCGCTACGCTGCGACCGAGAAAGTTCGAAACAAAGCTTCTTGCTCCAACCAATTTCCCAACCAGCTTTCTACAGACGATTCCGGGCGACCTCTAGTTTTCTAGAGAGAATCTAGAATTTGAAATCGTGCGACTAGACTGCTTGACTCACTTAGATCATGTTCACTCGGGCATCTAGCGGAACGCATACGGTCCAAAAAGAGCGATTTTCGTTTACAGAATTAGTAATAAATTTCTCTTTCCTTTGCATTCTTTGAAGAAGACTCTAAAAATTGCACCAACACGTGGAAATACTTTCGCCTTGTAATGACCAAACAAAGCTATTCAGAGTGTCTCTTATGTAGGAAAAATGGTCTTTTAATTCTCACACTACATATAAGTACTATAGACTATTGTTTTTAATTGCAAGAAGCAAAAAAGAGAAAGTAAAAATGGGACAGTAGATTCGCTCCCTGGGATTAATCTGTGATCAAGAAAATTATGAGAAACCTTGAATTCCATTAGATTTTGAGGTTTTGTGGGAACCGTAAATTTAATTTCGGTTTTGATTACATTTGGTTTTTGTGTTGCTGAAGTGCAAACGACAGTTAATATTCATTGCAAGATAAGTATTTTATGTTGATATAGTTATCCCAAATAAGCCAAATCAATTCAAAGCAAGACTGACACTATGTACCAGCAAGTCTCGTCCTTGTTGCTCGTTTTCATGCACTCCGTGAGAAGTTACTGCGTATCTCCGGATAATACGTATAAACATCCGGCCTTGATACGTCATACTGTGTCGGTTCGTTGGTTTATACATACAGGGTGTTTCACAGTTCATGTTGCACACTTCTAGAGGTTGTAGAGGGGACTTAGTAGAAGACGTTTTACATAGGAATCCATGTCCAGCAACGTCATCCAACGCCCGTACAGAGTGTCAAAGTTACAGGCACCAGAGTCTGTAAATATCTGTATATACACAGGATGATTCTGTGATGATAGTGCAAACTTTCAAGGACGATGGAGACGGATAAATGTATCAGTTTTAGGTAAGAGTCCCTGTTTCGGAAACGAACGAGTCGAAACTTACAAGCGTAAATCATTCTGATACCTCAGACAGTGGAATACATGTACCGATACTGTTGTTGATAAGAATGTAGAACTTGCAACTTCCAGAGGTGGTAAAATGGATGAAGACAAGAAGAAATATCTAGTGAACATGGGTTCTAAAATGCATACCTGATAAGCTATGAACACTTGTTCATCTTCACTAGTGTGAAACACATCTCCTTTATTGAACAAGGGCTCGTAGCTCTTAGGTATGAATTTTAAAGCCCATGTTTACTAGACATTTCTTCTTGTTTCGGTTCATACTACCACCTCTGAAAACTGGTTACACTAAAAGCTTAGCAACAACAGTACCGGTACGTGTATTCCATTGCCAGAGGTCTCAGATAGGTTTTCGCTTATAACTTTCGACTCGTTCGTTTCCGGTACAGAGGCCCTTACGTCAAATTGATATATTTATATGTACCCATCATCCTTGCAAGTTTGTAACATCATCAGGGAATCACTCTTGAGTATACATACATTTACAGGGGCTGGCGCCTATAATTTTGACGCTCTGTAGCGTCGTTGGATGACGGTTCCGGACATGGGTTCCTGCATAAAACTTAATCTACTAAGTCCCCTCTTACAACCTCTAGGAGCATGTAACATGAATTGTGAAACGTCTCCCATACAATGCATAATTTTTTGTGCAATCATTCGTCTCAATAATTACTGACATTGTAGTTTCATAGGAATTTACAAAAGCTACGCCACTTGTTGAATCCTCGGGTTATCAGCCGAGTGGTGGAGTCGTCTTGTCGCAACGTTTCGATGAGTTTCATACCCATGATCTTCTCCAGAAGATAAGCTATGAGCACTTGTTCATCTTCGCTAGTGTGAAACACATCTCCTTTATTCAACAAGGAGATGATGATGGATACGAAACTCATCGAAACGTTGCGACAAGACGACGCCACCACTCGGCTGATAACCCGAGAAGAATTCATCAGTGGAATACGCCGAGAAAGACTGCAATCGCATATATGCTACGTCACTTTCCGACGAAATATTTAATATGTTACGGAAATCGCCCAGCTGTGCGGCCGAGATGTGGTATAAGCCGTTAAGTTGAAACCGATAATCTGTTTAAATGAATCTAAATGTTTAAAAGACAGAATTCATTGTTCCGTGATTATTAACCCTCAGTACAGAGGTAGTCCTCAACCTGCAGGTAGTGCGATCGATTACTGATGGATGAAAATGTCACCACCAGAATTTGACCAAGAAAGGAAGAATAGGTGGACAGTTCTTTATTAGCGAACAGTGCGAAAGAAAACAGGATACTTCACAGACTTTCTCGCAGTGTGGCAGAATGCGATGTTCTTGGCCGCGAATCATTTTAAGATGATAAGGTGGCGCACCTATTGGCATTACACGAGCAGACAGGGCTACACGACATCACCTTCACATTTTTCCACCTCTTCAGTCAACATGAATCCATATAAAACTGTCACATGACTGAAACGCACAAACAATCAACTATCTAGGAAATGTACACACAATAGCCACTACAGGAAGCCAGAGAACAGAAATGACGAACTTTCCATACTTGCAAGCATTTTATCAAGGAGCTCAGTTAGATGAGTGAGAAAATCAGCTTGAACTCCACACAACTAATTGCAAACATGTACCTCTTCGTCACGACTCGAGGAAATGTCAGACCTCTATATTAACGTCAGTCACTGTCTAATGTCGGCGACTAGCTTCACAAATTTAATATCCTGCACTAACATCATAGCGAAAATTGTCTCATTATCTAAAAATAATCTTTTTGTTTCAGATTTGCAAAAATGGCGCAACTGGTGAGAGTGGTTGTGGATGGGTATTATGACCTAATGGAGAACAAGAGCGGTAAGTACGGCAGACAAAAAGTAATTTATTTCCGTAGATTCACCCGCGAAATTTGAATAACATTGCGAAGCGACACGAAATGAATCGATAACATAAAATCAGTTGTAGTGAAGGCAACTGGATGCCTTCTCTTTATTGCCAAAAGATTCTGTAACCTTGCTGTATCTGTAAGGCACACGATGTTCAAGGCCTTTGCTTACTTGTGCCAAGTACTGTTAGAGTGTTTGGTATTCACAAAAAGTCATCACGAAGGAAAAAAATTGCTTTAGCTGTAAGGCATCATTCTCTGTCCGATTAATCGCTATGGCAGTGTTATTCCAATGCTCAAAAACTTTAATGTGGTCATATTTAGATGCAAGATGGGATCCTTCTCACAGAGTGCTGTCGCACGTAAGAGAACTAATGTTCTGGGGAGAGAGAGAGAGAGAGAGAGAGAGAGAGAGAGAGAGAGAGAGAGAGATTGTAAAGCAGTTCTTCCCCTGAAATGACATACCTCATAAGGACTACAAGAACAAAACAAAGTGGTCTACGGTGCTCAGTGAAGCATGTCGGTTAATTTTTTCATAACTAGATTCACAAAAGGGAGAAGAAAGCAAACGCAACACCAATGTAATTTTACGTACCTTACAAGCTTTGTGGATTTTATTTCTAGTAAATTCAATCTTTGAATGTAACGATTAGTTTATGAGTAAACGTATCTCAGATAAATAAGGGTTATACATAATGCAGTCCCCAACTTTACTTCATGTAAGGCAGCTTCGTAAATTAAAAAAAATATTACTACCAGTATTAACGACAACACGCTGTGTGTTTCATTTGTCATTGGCTTGTAACACAATCTTAACTTAAAATCCAATATGGATGTTACCAAATTAAAATAAAATAAAATTTATGTTGTGTAATATAAATACTATGTAGCTTTAAGAAAACAAACTACTTAATGAACATAACAAAAATATGATTGTTTCTTTTTGCAGACCCTCGTGTCAAGGATTGGTTTCTTATGTCTAGTCCTTTTCCTACGCTCTTCATTTGTTTAGCTTATGCGTATTTGGTGAAGAGGCTAGGACCGAGACTCATGGAGAATCGAAAACCTTTCGAGCTCAGAGGAGTTCTCATAATCTATAACCTATTCCAAGTCATATTCAGCGCCTGGCTGTTTAAGGAGGTGAGTACTACCTAACTTAACAAAGAGCAAAAAAAACGGTGGTTGAATTTATGTACATAGTCGTTTCAATCTCGCCGTAATGTATTACAAAAAATATCAGTGACAGCAGTTATAGCATTTAGATGCATGTTATCTTAATTGCATTCATATGAAAATAAGACGATGCAGTAATTATCATGAGTCCATTCAATCTTTAATGCCAGAAATATGTAACTCCCAAACACAAGTGACATATCTGCAATCCACTCTATTTATAAAATTGTACAAAATGATTATTGTAATCACTGACATCACGATGCCCAATCCGTAAAAACAAGGAGATAATAATTTTTAATACATATCCAGTTTTGGCTAACTATGTAGCTGTCCGTTATCAGTGTCGTATGCCGAAGTTAAGTTCACATTATCAACATGAGTTATTTGTATTTCAGGCACTAGAAGGCGGGTGGCTGAGAGATTACAGCTTCAGATGCCAACCAGTCGACTACTCCAACTCACCGAAGGCCCTCAGGGTAAGCATATTTTACCAGTCTTTCAAATGCCAGTGTAATCACAAGTTTTTACTTAATAGGCTTACAAACGAATCTATTTCCATTGAAAGAATATACTTGCTTTAATATCTAGAGAGATAAAAAATTACGTGCAGTCATTATACACCGAAATTATTGTTCATTTCCGTACTGTGATTTGTCGATAACATCTTTACATGTCATAAAAAGGTAATGAATCTCAGGTTTTTACAACACTAGAGAATACTTACAATAACTTTTCTAAAGTGTCACGGTAATCATTAAATCGCTGAAAGAATCAAGCAACTCTGGATAGTAAACATAACGGTTGTATAGTCGCATAATTCTAGGTGGCCCATGACTGTAGCCTTGACTTTTCCATCGAGGGCAGATGGAAGCTTGTTATCTAGCGCGATACGTGCAGAGATAGCTGCGCCTGGTATTCACACCAAGCACTGTTCCCAGATAACTTCACAAAAAGAAGAAATTCTATCGAAAGTTGAGGTTTATTTTTCCTGACTTTTCAAACCCAGATATAACAGCATTGTCGGACAGTTGCCATGTCACATGTGTTCCTTGTTAAACGGTACGTGTCTTAAAACGTTTAGTGCTGCATTGTAGCATATTGAGTAGTTAAGAGAAATTAAGTCTACGATAGGAATTTCAGGAGATGGGACCTGGATGAACTGGAAGAGCCAAAGGTTGCAGAGAGTTTCAGAGAGAGCATTAGCGAACGATTGACAATAACAGGGAAAAGGAATACAATATAAGAAGAATGGGTAGCTTTGAGAGATGGAATAATGAAAGCAGCGCAGGATCAAGTAGGTAAAAAGACGAGGGCTAGTAGAAATCCTAGGGTAACATAAAAAATATTGAATTTAACTGATGAAAGGATAAAACATAAAAATGCAGTAAATGAAGCAGGCGGAAAGGAATACAAACGTCACAAGAACGAGGTCGACAGGAAGTGCAAAACGGCTTAGCGGGAATGGCTAGACGACAAATGTAAAGATGTAGGAACTGCCGCCTATAAAAAAATTAAAGAGACCTTTGGAGGAAGGAAAACCATCTGTATGAATATCAAGAACTCAGATGGTAAACTAGTCCTAAACAAAGAAGGGAAAGCCGAAAAAAATGGTTCAAATGGCTCTGAGCCCTATGGGACTTAAAATCTGTGGTCATCAGTCCCCTAGAACTTAGAACTACTCTAACCTAACTAACCTAAGGACATCACACACATCCATGCCCGAGGCAGGATTCGAACTTGCGACCGTAGTGTCACGCGGTTCCAGACTGAAGCGCCTAGAACCGCACGGTCAAACAGGTCGGCGGAAAGCCGAAAGGCGGAAGGAGTATATATAGGGTCTATGCCAGGGCGATGTTCCTGAGGGCAATATTATGGAAATGGAAGAGGACGTAAATGAAGATGAGATACTGCGTGAAGAATTTGACAGAGCACTGAAAGACCTAAGTATAAAGAAGGCCCGAGGAGCAGACGACTTTCCGTTAGAACCACTGATAGCCTTGGGAGAGCCAGCCATGATTAAACTCTTCCATCTGGTGGGCAAGATGTGTGAGACAGGTGAAATACCTTCAGAATTCAAAAAGAATATAATAATTCCAATGAAAACAAGGCCTGATAGGTGTGAAAATTACAGAACTATCAGTTTAATAAGTCATGGTTGCAAAATACTAACATGAATTCTTTACAGACGACTGGAAAAACTGGTAGAAGCCGACCCCGGTGTAGATCAGTTTGGATTCCATAGAAATGTAGGAACAAGCGAGGCAATACTGACCCTACGACTTATCTTAGAAGCTAGTCAAACCTACGTTGATAGCATTTATAGATTTAGAGAAAGCTTTTGACAATGTTGACTGGAAAACTCTTTCAAATTCTGAAGGTGGCAGGGGTAAAATACCGGGAACGAAAGGCTATTTATAATTTGTACAGAAATCAGAAGGCAGTTATAAGAGTCGAGAGCATGAAAAGGTAGCAATGGTTGAGAAGGGAGTGAGACAGGGTTGTAGCCTATCCCCGATGTTCAATTTGTACATTGAACGAGCAGTAAAGGAAACCAAACAAAAATTTGGAGTAGTAATTAAAATCTAGGGAGAAGAAATAAAAACTTTGAGGTTTGCCGAAGACATCGCAATTCTGTCGGAGACAGCAAAGGACTTGGGAGAATTAGATGAAAGGAATGGACAGTGTCTTGAAAGGAAGCTATAAGATGAACATCAATAAAAGCAAGACGAGGATAATGGAATGTAGTCGAATTAAATCAGGTGATGCTGAGGGAATTAGATTAGGAACTGAGACACTTACAGTAGTAGATGAGTTTTGCTTTT
This sequence comes from Schistocerca gregaria, assembly GCF_023897955.1. Taxonomy (NCBI): domain Eukaryota; kingdom Metazoa; phylum Arthropoda; class Insecta; order Orthoptera; family Acrididae; genus Schistocerca; species Schistocerca gregaria. Next base: position 437,412,084 of record NC_064931.1, on the reverse strand, counting down.
TGGGCAGGAAAATAACTATGGATGGTCGAAGTAGAGACGATATAAAATGTAGACTGGCGATGGCAAGGAAAGCGTTGCTGTAGAAGAGAAGTTTGTTAACATTGAGTATAGATCTTTTCTGATAGTATTTGTGTGGACGATAAATAGTTTAAATACGAAGAGAATAGAAGCTTTTGAAATGGGGTGCTACAGAAGAATGATGAAGATTAGATGGTTAGATCACGTAGCTAATGAGATGGTACTGAATAGAATTGGGGAGAAGAGGAATTTGTGGCACAAGTTGACTAGAAGAAGGGATCGGTTGGTGGGACACATTCTGAGGCATCAAGGGATCACCACCTTAGTACTGGAGGGAAGCCTGAAGGGTAAAAATCGTAGAGGGAAACAAAGAGATGAATACACTAAACAGATACAGAAGGGTGTAGGTTGCAGTAGTTACTCGGAGATGAAGAGACTTGCATTGGACAGAGTAGCATGGAGAGCTGCATCAATACAGTCTTTGGACTGAAGATCACAACAACAGAAAGTCTAAATATCTGGTAATCTAAGGTTTTCAAAGCCCAGTAGAGACACAATGCACTAGACACCATAGTTTATACTTCAGTAATACTGGAAAGAAAATGTTCGAATCAGGCTTTTGTGTTGGTCAGTAATCATTATATGTCCTGATATTTTTCCCTGTAAAATGATCTTGTGACCAGAATAAATTCAAGGAAACCTCATCAAAGTTTTTTGTCCACATAATTTAATGATAAAAACGTTTCCCAGACGCCAATTATGATCTCGGATAGTGGCCTAATTTCAGTCCGATATTTAGCAGAAAGAGAGAAATATTGTGTGGTTGATAACGCATAATACATACACCAGGACTCCGAGCTTTGAATCTACGAAGCCTTTGGACAAATTAGGAGTTCTCAGACTGTAACTTACTTAGATAAACGAGCATATCATAAAAAGGGAGATGAAGTATCTTTGTGCGAGATATCTGCAGAATTTAGTTTTTTTCAATTCCAGGTGCAGTAACAATAGAAAAATCATGTTAAATAATCGTTGATTCATATTACTTTGAAGACAGCAAAGACGTATAAATATTCCTCCAAAATATTTACAGTTATTACAGTTCATGCACACGTTTAGCAAATTAACGCACTTGTAAAAGAAAATTGTGTGCTTCCTTTTATCGTCTCGCCTCAAGATCCATTTCTAATTGCAGGTAGCTCGTGGGTGTTGGTGGTACTACTTCTCCAAGTTCACAGAATTCTTTGACACTGTGAGTACACTTTGATTATTCAGACTAGTTTCTTGCAACTGTACCTATATTTACTTGTAATTGTATCCTATTGTTTACAAACTTCAGATTCTTCGTACGTGCTCATGGTACACATCTGTTTATCGTAAATAAATTTTCCATTCAGGGAGATGCTCATTCAGGTGATGTATTTCAGATCTTCTTCGTGCTGAGGAAGAAGAACGAGCAGATTTCGACGCTGCACGTGGTACATCACGGTGTGATGCCCATGAGTGTCTGGTTCGGTGTCAAATTCACCCCTGGTGAGATTTTATTTTTCCTTTTTAAAGTTATTAATATGAAAAATAGTCAAAAAATTTATACATAGTACACTTAAACGTAACTCTTGATTTCAATTAAAGGGAACATACCATGCCGCTTTAAATATTAGCACAGAAAATGACGTTGTGATTTCCCAATAATCTGTGATGAACAATGTAAAGTTTATTGTCAGAGATGAAAGTAACGCGAGCATGGGTCTGAGGAATGGAATCTTACAGGCGCATTTGTTTTCTTTTCCCAGTCGTCTGAACTTTATATAGCATGTACTTGTTGTAACGGTTTACTCGAAATGCGTCACTGTACACTGTGAAAATGCTAAGTCACAAGAGTACAATTAGTAATGGAAACATCACATCTAAAGTATAAAACGAATGAAGGCAAACTAAACCTGTAAATAAGACATTCAGTGTCCATAAGATACACAAATGCATTTCATTATTCATTCTTTCTCTTACACATAACAGCCAAGCGATGTTGTGTCACAATAAAACCATTGATTGACTCGCAAGTCGCCGATATGGTATCACCTAAAAAAGGACTTGCAATACGGCGGCCGAACTCCCCCGAATGGGGCCTCCTGGCAAACAATGCCATACGATTTTTTTTCATTTGAGTACACACTGTTCAGCCAATTGAAACTAAGATTTCCTTGCATCATACAGGTGAATCTCTAAACGGTATCTCTGACGCCACGGCGGACAGGGGAAGCGGAAGAATATCTTAAATGTGCAACAAAGCAAAATTATTCTAGATCGCTGTAGGAACGAAGCATCCACGAAACTGTGGTCAGTGCCACCGCTTAAAAATACCAGTACCTAAGATCAACGTCTATACTCTGTATACCACTGTGAAATGTTTGGCAGCTGGTACTTCTCATATGTATTAGGGTTTCCTGACGTTCCAATCACGTATGATGTGAAGAAAGAATGATCGCTCTCATATATGCCTCTGTGAGCTCTGTACTTAGTCTAACCTTGTCTTCGCAGTGAAGCTGTGTAAGTAGGCTTTGACTGGATAGGTACTGTCTATCTTTAGCGTTCGCCAGTTCAGATTTTTCGACTTTTCCATGACGCTCTACCTGCGACAATTCGTACTGCTCGTCTTTGTATGACTTAAAAAATATCCTACCTGGCATTGATCCCACACATTACAGCTGTGCTACAGGACAGGTAGCGGGAATGTTCTTTAAACCTTGTAAACAGTTTGCATCTTCCCAGTATCTAACCAAAGAACCGAAGTTTGTCATCTGCTCAACCTAGACTGACAGAGTGTCATCATGTCATTTCATACCCCCACTCCCAGGTATTTGTATGACTTGACTGATTCCAAATGAAACTCGTTGATACTATACTCATAGGATAGTAAGTTTCGTGTTTTGTAAAGTGCACAGTTTTCAATTTCTGAAAATTTAAAGCAAGTTACAAAGCTTTCCACAATATCAAAATCTTAACAAGATCTGATTGAATATTTATGAAACTTTTATCAGATAGTGCATCATCATATATATCTGCAACATATGCAAATAGTCTGAGGTTACCAATAACATCGTCTTTCTTGAACGGCAAGGGTCCCAACACTGCTCTGCCTACGTTTATTTCATGTTAGTGTGCTAGTGACGAATCAGATAACAAAGATACAAGTCTCTCTCTCTCTCTCTCTCTCTCTCTCTCTCTCTCTCTCTCTCCCGGCACATAAGTAAGATTGAAAAGTTGCTGAGCTATCGGACCAACACACACACACACACACACACACACACACACACACACACACATACACACAAGCGAGCTTCATGATAGAATATTAATAACCAAGTTATGTTGTGTTGCAGGTGGTCACAGCACATTTTTTGGACTCCTCAACACGTTTGTGCATATCGTCATGTACACATACTACCTGCTGGCTGCCTTGGGACCGCGATTCCAGCGTTACCTCTGGTGGAAGAAATACCTCACCGTCCTACAGATGGTAAGTAATAATTGTAAAGGACAGGCATAGATTTATTGGACGCCTAACCTTAATAGTCACTGAAGAGAGTGAAAGACATTAGGTACGATGCCGTATTTGTGTGTCGCAACACAGTTGTAGTACAAGCTTGTCCAAAATCTTGTGCAGGAGTTACTATTGTCGAATCATTTCCCATGTCCATCATTCATAAAAGAAAGTGTTACATGAATATGGCATAAACGAACAGATGTAAATGTTGCTAATCCCTTACAGTCATCAGAAATGGAATAATCAGAGTAAAATGTTACGTAATTTGTTCCCCTAAAGTAACAGAGGGTTATGTGACATTTATATGCATTAATACGCAAATTTCCACTACTTATTAGTCAATGCTTTGGTGTAAGAGAAAGGAAAATAAGTTTTTGAATTTTAACAGTTTTCATGGCATGCAAAGATCGAAAAACACGGTATGTCACACAGACAAGACACTCATTTTAGTATCTTTTTCGTTCCAAACCGCTACCTTCTCAACAGTCTTTTTCCTCCTATTAGAGAGCAGGTCTCAAAAATCGTAGCTTTTCGCGGTCGATGTCAAATTAACAACAAAAATTTATGCACATGTCATCGCATCACTATATGAAATAACTTAAGAACATTTTCGCTCTTGTTGGAAGCTGCCTTAATGAGTGCGAGTCAACCTAACGACGGCTGTCAGAAGCAACAGCCGAAACGTCGAATTTTATTTTTCATGATGAAACGCTCACACCCTTAAGAGTATTTAATTAAACATGTTGTAGATGCTTGTATTTAAACAGTAACAGAGTTGAACAATATTCAACGCCTTTCAAAACTGTTTACGATAGTTGCATCCCTAAACAGTGTGATACAAATGAAAGGCCATGATGCACCTCTTCATTCCTTAAAAGCTGTTGGCCTCCGTCAGTAGAACACACAGGGCACTGACGCGTGGCAATTGGCTCAGCACGTATATTACTTATAGCACGTGCGTTAAGGTTTGGTCCTTTCTTCTCTGTCCTCATGTTGACAACCTTAACTTGGAAATGCAGTGAGTATTCCTGCTATGTTAAATGCAGAAACGCCGAAGACATCAGACAGACAAAAGATATAGAACACTCTGAAACCCCTAGCCTGAAATATGTATGGGTTATACGAGTATGTTTCAGATCAAATGATACATCCAGACACTCTGGGTACTGATTTTAACACGGTGATGAGTCGCTTGCCTGATAACTAGTTAAGTGAAACTTTTTGCGTCGAAGTAGCTTCTTTATCTTTGAATGATGGTGAATTGGTTGGTGACAGATCAAAAATAATGGTTTCACAATTTTCCATTTACTTGTAAGAATAAACTGTAACAACATCACTAGATATTTATTGTTACAAAAACGCCAAATCCCCATGTTGATTTTCCTAAATAATACAAAACAGTAAATTAAAATGTTTATAGTCGGCTCCAAACGTTATAATTTAAAAATGAGGCTATATTTGTTAGCTGAACGACGAAACAAGAATGACACAGTGTAAAAGATATAAAGGCTTTTAGAGGTTTTCTTGGAGTGATTGGTGGAAGATAAGTTTCCAGATGTCCAGACGAGGTAGCGATTCCATTTTTTTGCAGATTATTCGAGGCAACTGATGAAGTCGTTTCCGGTAGGTGCTGCGTACAATAATCTTAGCCGTGCTCACTGCTTAATTTGTAACCAGGAAGCTAGTTCTTTTAAGACAACCGTCTATAGTACCAAACGAAAACAATTACGTCAGTTATCAAAATAATCTGGAAAACATTTGGAATTTTCCATCCAGTCAGACACCAGGAAGTATGTCTTAGGTAAATGCCTTCACAGTTGCTGTTAGCATATATAAAAGATACTGACACACAACTTGCAGCTTGATGGAATTTGCATTAACACAGCCTCTGACAATTTAACAGGTGCAGTTCGTGTTGGTCATGGTACATGCCTTCCAGCTGCTCTTCATCGATTGCGACTATCCACGCGCCTTCGTCTGGTGGATCGGAATGCACGCAGTGATGTTCTACTTCCTGTTTTCCGACTTCTACAAGCAGGCCTACAAGAGGAAACCACTGAAGAAGGTGAGAAACTGAGCTGTCGTATAATGTCCTGTTCTCAGAGTAGAGTAACACTGCCTTCTAGTGGCTCCTGGTATTTTAGATGAAAAGTAAACGGTGAAAATTTTCTCCGTGTTTCAGCAGACTATGGAGGGGGAGAAAGAGGAGGTGTAAGGAGGGGTGGGAAAAAGATTAGACGACTATTCTACAGTAATCAAACAGTTGACCAGAATAATGTTAAGTGTAATATTTGTGCTGCATTATTTAGACCAATCCCTCATTGCATGAGCTGGGGATTTCTATCTGTGACTGGACTGAATAAGTTTGTGATCTGAACTTTATCGTTCACAATAAATTAGTTTTTAGGTATTTTTCACGTGAATCCAAGCAAAATCCCTGGTCTCTCGTCGGATTTCAGCTATTTTGTACTTAAATTTTTAGAAGTGAGAAATGAGATTTGCAATTCTGTTATTGGGTAACGGATTTCTAGCATCATTTTTGAATCCACGATCTAGAATTTTTCCCTACGTCAATACGCATTAACGGTGTATTTCTCTTAGTAAAATGTAATTTTGTTCCTATGTTACACTGTCATGAAACCTGTCATATACCTAAGTTCTTACTTAAGACTTTATTGTATTCTGGAACAGTGAAATCCGAATATCCGTATGACAGTCCAGATTTAGTTTATTCGTAGATTCCCCAAATCCTGTTAGACGAATACCATGTCGGTTCCTTCAAAAAGGGTACAGCTGATTACTCCCATACCTTCGTTGAACTGAGCCAGACGTTGACGGAACGATGAACGATAACTCTCCTTCTAGCCCCTCCTTCCAGTAACCTGAAGTGAAGGCAAGACAAGTCCATCAGTGAAAACAGCTGCCCCGCGGAGGAACATATAACAGTGACGACCTCGAAATACGTAACAACGCTCAGATCACCTGAAAATTAATAAATCTCATTTTGAATAACACTCTGGGAAAGAAGTGACATCAGAAACGAAAAAACTTGTCTCGATCTGAGGGGTAAACCTGTCAGCCAATTTTTGAAGAAGTCACTTGGCCATTCATAAATTTCCGCGTGTCGTATAAAAGGAGAAAATTGTATAACTTTGCCATGTTAATTTAGTATAATATCTTTTGTTTCTGTTACTACTTTGCTACTTTTGAGGAGTTCATTTCTCTTTATCATTATTTGTTAAGGCGTAAATGACACAAGAATGAATGTGACACCCTGGCCAGTTAACAGCATGAAAAGCCGCCGTTAAACAGTGCTATTGCAACTAGTCAGCAAGTAAGGACTGATGTGAGGCTACGGCAAGCGCAATGTGAACAAGAAAACAGAGTGGCCAGCGTGAAATTTTGTGCTATCAGTAACAGAAAAAATGAGTGGAAAAGCCGTATGTGGGCGAATGTGAAACTGGCATCTAAGAGCATAAAGTCAGAGCACGTATCCATTTTGTCGCACTTTTCCCTTCGATCTGTCAATCTGAGGAAAGATAAATAAGAAAATAAAAACCACAGTTTTGAATATTTTTAGATGACTCTGTGTTAAACGTAAAGTTCCTTGACGTAGTAGGCAACCCAGTTTGCTTATCTTCGAACTGTGATGTAGTGGGCCGTTGGGAGGAGACTGGAGACGTGCACGTATGTGCCAGTCTTCTTACCGCCTGCACAGATGAAGTGAAGCCGTCATAGCTCTGGAAAGGAAGCGCGAGAAGTGACTCGCCGTGCTCTTGTGAGAATGACAACCGCAAACCTGTATGTATGACGAGTTTTCATAAATCTACTATGTTTGATGTTTCTGCGCTCGCGGTGTTGACAATAAGTTACGCAATACGAATGGGAGCTTAGTATCAATGGTGCATAGGCGAAGAGAGTTTCTGCAGGCGAGGTCACGGTGTGCTTGCGACATACCACTTTCTGTTGTTCTGGCGGCGCTGCCGGTAGATCCTTGCATAAGCAATTAGGGCTATCACAGAGAAATGACGCAACGCTGGCCGGAGTTGCCAAACATGCCCCGAAGGACGTCGAGAACCAGTCATTCACGAAATGTTGCCCATATTTTGTTTCATTACGGGAAGATTACTGCGCAAAAGCCTCACTGCGATGCATGATAGTGTTGTCTTTGCCTTCCGAGAACAGCGACGATCAGTTTAGTAAATGGCAATCTGAGACAGAACATAATTAAACTACACCCAATTCGTCTCGACAATATTAAAAGTGATAGTAATATACGTTGTGGTGTTAACTGATGCGGTACGATCTCCCTCGTATTGTCATATCGCAATGAATTGCAACATAATGCACCAACTTCTATTTGACAGCAAGACGGCATTTACGTATATTTACCAAAATTGACTGTTAACTGAGCACACATTCCTGTAGCTACAGATAAAAATACGAGAAATAAAAATGACAGACTATGCCAGCTCTGTCAATGATGGACGGTGGCGGCCGCGTTCGCAGAATTACCTTCTTACTAATGAAGCTATAAGTAACAGTAGTGAAAAGATACGTACAAAAAACTTGAAACTTTGCACCTTAAATGCCCTTAAAATCCGCAGAGACAAAGTGGATTGTAACCTAAGTCCCATACTGTCTGACTTTACGTGCTTACACGATTCAATAGTGGAATCACAAGAAAGCGAATAATGCTTGGGTTTTCAAAAATAGTTCTTTTATTCATTTCATACCGTTTGAATATAGTTGTACGAAGAAACTTTTAGGACAGTTGCATTTGGAACAAGACACTATCGTATTCTGAGATTTTTTAGTGCAGTCGATACTTTCACATATCATAATGTCATTGCAATGGGAACAATAACATTTATTCAACAAATACTGTTGTGGTGTAGGAACTGTGTAGACGTTAAACACTGATTACTCCATCGTGACTAGGGAAAACAAAATCTGGAATGATTTGGAAGCACGTCAGCTCGTCCTGCATTTCGTACTGAACGACATGAAATAGGATTCTTCGTTCGTGATTAGCATACTGTGTACTGTCCGTCTTAGGGTGCAGCGAGAGCTGACACCGGAGTGAACTGCTGATGGTAAACAGCTGCCGCTGACGTGTCGTTCACCCGTCACTCTGCTCGCGGTTCGGTTAGAGGCAGCCTGCGCTCCACACTCCGACGTAAACAGAAAATCGACGTCGGAAAGTCCCCGCGGACACGTGGAAAAGTCACCTGCATCAGAGAGGACTAGAGATGCTTTGGCTTGTAGGTAAGCGGAACCGGTCGGATCGTGCCCGCCGCCCGCGTTGCGAAACGAGTTTGTGCGCTCCGGAGAACAAGGACGGCTCGGAACGCAATTCCTCCAGCAGAATTTCCTGTCTATCGGCCATATCGATGTTCTTCAAGGCTCCTTGTAGAATGTGGTAGAAAGCACAGCTGCTGTCCATTTTGTTCCATTCCTTACCTGTATTAGCAACTCCGGTTTATATACGCAAGCACGAGTGACTTGCACTTGGGAAACATTTCAAAAAATTACGTTTACATGACACTAATAACATTTTAATTTCACAATATCTCATTTGTGAGTACCTACCACGGAAATGACGCCGTTACTTGAATCCAAAATACAGACGACAATAGCACTGTTCTTTCACTCAGTCTTCCCTACATGAGCGTCTCTCTCTCTCTCTCTCTCTCTCTCTCTCTCTCTCTCTCTCTCGTTCTTTCTTTCTTCCTCCCTCCCTCCCTCTCTCTCGTTCTTTCTTTCTTCCTCCCTCCCTCCCTCCCTCCTTTTTGGCCACTTTATGGCTGTCTATCTCATTCCGCCATCTACGTGTGAAGTTGAATCTTTGTTAACGAAATGGGTTCTGATTTTACATTTCTACGAACGACCTCTTGGTCGATAGGATGTAAATCCTAATCTTCCGTTCTTTACTGTGTCTATACGACTGATTCACGTGCCCCCCCCCCCCCCCCCCAACCTCTTCCCCCACCGCTCCCCTGTAGTGGAATACCGAGCGAGGTAGAGCAGTGGTTATCAGATTGTACACGTATTAGGACGACGGTACAAATCCTCGTGCGACCATCCACATCTACGTTTCCCATGATTTTCTTAAATCACTTAAGGTAAATTACCGGGTGGTTCCTTTGAAAGGGCACGGTCTCTTTCTATCCCAATCCTTCCCTAAAAAGAGCTTGTGCTCCGTCTCTGACGATCTCACTGTCGACGGGAAGTTAAACTCTAACCTTCCTTCCATCATACCGGGAATGTTTACATATTTACTTATATGCTTACAAATATATCAAGCTGCATAGCAAAATAAAATCTTCATTAGTCAATAGCGAGTGCTTTTACCATAAGAGCGAAGCAGCATCATATGATTGAATAAACAAAAGGAGACTCAATAAAAATTATTGTTAAACGTTTCGATGTTCTTTTTTACACATATCATCACTATCATAAAGTCTAGCTGTCGGTAATTTGAATCTACGCTAACTATCTCGAGACAGCTGTCTCTTTGGGCCTCGAACATGAAAGTAAACACGGAAACACAAGTTGTGGTTTGTGAGAAATCATGAACTACGTGACCTCGCTACTCCTTCCTCTCCTTCTGTATCTTACGGAGATGTAACAAAATAGCGATAAGAAACGAAAGCCAGAGTAGACATTCTTTCCCTTTCTTCATAAAATTACCTTTTGGAAGAGGCTGACAAGATTCTTTTGTTCCGCTGTTCTTTATAACATATTTGGTTTGTTGTAACTTCGGTAGAACTAAGAGACTTTCACAGTCTTTGAAAATATTCTGATACAAACAAAAGTAAATAGGATGATAATGAAAACTATTTTTAACTTTATTTATTATACCGTCACTCACTATAGGTTTCAATAGTATTAGCAAATAATAATATTAGATTCTAGTACGTGTGAAGCTACTTCCCCACATAATCTAGCGTACGAAATAAATATGTGACAAATCAATCTTAAACTACAGCTTAACCTGCTTAACGTAGCAATCCCTCCTACTGTAGAAGGAAAATTTGTGATCTATTTTTACGAGAGGTGTTCGATAACTAATGCAATACTTTTGTTTTTAAACTAGTTTGGTTTTACGGGGGACTCCATCATACCATATTATTCGGCACTCTTTGGGCCACAAAACCCCATTTTTCAACATTACCTTTGTTCAGTGTGACGTCCTTACGTCACCTTAATGGGAGGATCTGTTTACTAGCACGGCAACGCTCTACTGATCGACGTCGGAGCCAACGTCTTGCTGCATCAATAACCTCCCCATCTTCCACGTACTGCATCCCGTGGAGTGCATACTTCTTTGGGCCAAACAGGTGGAAGTCGAAATGTGTGTAGGCGGCGGCAAACACAGTGGGCACAGACGTTTGAGTATCCCAGCTGGTGGACGAGTGTGTCAGCACTACCAACAGAGACGTCCAGTTGAACAGCGAGGTGTTTGTGATCTGTAGATCATCTCGAATGAGTGTGTCCGCACGTTCCAACATTACAGGAGTCACAGGTGTATGCGGCCGGCCGGCAAGCGGGAGATCGTACAAATATGCACAACCTCGTTGCGATGATGACACGCGCATGGCCCCACGACACAGATTGCTTTTGTTCACTGCCAGGTCTCCGTAGACATTCTGCAAGTGAATATCAATACCTGCTATGCTCTAGTTTTCCGCCAAAAGACACAAATGACAGCTCTCAGCTTGGAACACACCTCTGTTACAGATGACATTTTGGAAGCTACGTAAACCGACCCCACATGTCTGAACTTCATGAAACAGCAGGGCCTGAAGCGGGAATATTCACGACGTCCCACAAGAAATTTTGCATTTTTTCAAGCTAAATTGGCCGAGAAAAAAAGCATTACTTATTGAACTCCCCTCTTATTACAGTTTTTTACTTAATACAGTGAAACATGGATTTTTAATGTGCAAAGTAGCATCTTGAGAGACAGGAAAACAAACAAATTCATTAGGGAAGAGACTAGATGTAACTGTGACCGCAGTGAAAATGAAATGAACTTAGGCGGGACTTGTAGCCTGTCTAATGGATGAAATAAGTTCGTTGCTGGATTCCAAGAGATAACAAAAGACTGAGCCGACTACATAATTGAAGGTAGATAGATAACATTGGAAAACAAGCAGGAACAACATGGATGAGTATTGCTGAAGGCTGTAATGCAATGAAAAGTCTAGAGGAGGTCTTTAGCTACTAGTAGATATCGAATTTCTCATGAAGATAGCAATGCGTTGCTTGCGATGTAACGAGGTAACATTTCCACGGTTTCCCATTTTGATATCGAGCCTTTTTCTTCGTGGGTTCCACTTATGAGAAATCATCCGTTTGTAGCACCTGGTCAGTCGCACAGCCAAATGGACTATTGGAATAAAAGTGTTTTCTAATTTTACACGAATTACTTTTTCAAATAATGTAAAGATTTCGTATGTATTGTTTCAGGTGGTGGAGTCGAACCACACAAAACCCGTGTGCAACGGCAATAGCAGCAGTTCCAGCAACAACAACAGCAACAGCTTCTACGAACAGCCCAAGGCGGCGGTGCAGGCGGGCTACACGACCAGCGAGCTTCGAAACAGGGCCTTCATCGACCAGAGCTAACGCGGCTACGCCACCGAATCTGCCATCGCCTCAGGCTGCACGCCGTCGGCTAAGAAATGCGGACTTGTTTGCGCGTGTGTGGCTGTCTGAGCGCGGTGGATGTGTGTGAAGACTACCCAGCACTGAGAGACAGGCGCTCACATTGAGCCTCCGTATACGTGGGACAACTCACAAACAAATGACGTCTGCTTCTCTGCGACTCCGCAGCAGGACAGTTCTTCTCACTCCAATACTGGCGACGAAGTAGCCGCTCACAACTTTTTCTGTCATGTTCAAGTGACAACAATTATTTGTTGAGAAGCATCAGGCAACGTTATCGCTCGCTCTTTCACAGTGCATCCGATGCGCGTGTGGCATTCAGACTGAACTAAAGAGTGGTAACTGAAGTAATCAGATATGCTATGTAGCCTCACAATCGTGTAGGGCAACTCCGTTTGTTGGGCTGTGCTGGCAGAATAGATCAGAAGTGTTACACCTGATTACAATGTGTAATTGGATTCGATGGAGTAAAAATGGACATTGGTTGTCGAGTACTGCTACAGATGCGGCCAGCAGGCCGCGTTTTGTGATTTATCGCTGGTCGGAATACTTGCCACAATATATAAAGGGATTTCGTTGGATCGACATCGCGGGTGAAACGTTCGTACAGTTGTTTTACAACGCGACGATCACCGCCATCCCAGTGACTTAAAAATCGTAATGGCGTAATCGTAGCTATTTCTTCCATGGGTTTCCTCATGAAAACAACTTATATACTGTTAAGGAAAGCCCCTCGTGTTTCTAGTACAAAGTTACCTTCTGTCAACATACAATTGCCGAGAATTTAAAGCCGTTTAATCCCATCAATATACCAAGTGCAAAATATTTGTAATTCCTTGAAGTCAGCCCTGAACTTGCTTCGGAATAATTGTGTGTACACGTTGAATGTTGTGCTAATGAGTGACCTTATTCATTGTTTGTAATCGCTTAAGAGCACTGTAACGAAATTAGATATTCAGCTGCTGTTGAGACTGCGACACATAACTCGTCACTGAACAGATCACCACAAAGCCGCTACGACAGCACATTGTGTGTGTGTGTGTGTGTGTGTCTTTTCCTAGACCCCTAGAAGGAAGGGAATCTTTCCTGCAAATCTGTGTAGCTTAAATGAGCTGTAACTAAACTACTGTGATGTTATTTTTAAAAACACGTAGAAAGTATACTTACGAAAATTACCTCAAAATGAAGGTATTTTTAAAAGTTGTGTACCTTCTTCTCTCATGGCTATATATTATATGAGCGTAACAACTAGAAACTAGGAGCACAGGGGATGTTTGCTCTGCACTATTTACACCTCAGAGTGTATGTGTATTTTTGTTAAACAACGTTTTCAACTGGATAAGTCAACATCATGAGTACACATATCAATATTTTAACTCAAATATGTGTGTATAATTAACGCATTTAGTCCCTACAGTTTTATATGTTTCAAGTAATTATTTGCGTCGATTAACAGGAATTCATTCGAAATAAATTTTAGAAAGCCTTTCTAAAAATTTGGACTTAAAGGATATGAACTGTTATCGCTCGTTTGGGATTATAACTTTTATACTGCACATGTCAAAACATTGTGTAATATGTCATTGTGTTGTGAAAATATTCAAATATTTACTATTTATTTATGTAAATCGTGTTTCATTTGTTTTTCTCCCTCACAATATACATCCTGATATCCTTTATCAATCAAAATACCATTTATTGTTTACTCTACATAATACAGAACGTAAATCCCAATAAATTGCTCTGAAATATAAAAGGTCCGAGAGAACCGTAACAACAAAGCTAAGATTTCCCATATGGAAGAATCTTCCGCATTAGAGATCAGTATACCACATATTCTAAGTATCTTTCTTTACCCGCACATGTAATCAGTACAATCACAATACGAGCATCTTCTTTCAGGTTTCCTGTATTTTAAGTGTTTTCTGGAATATTTCCACATATTTAAGAAGACAACTCCTATACTGACTGAACTATTGTTACAAAATCTAAATGGTCTAACCACAATGTGGCATAATAGTACTGAACTGAATGGCTGGCAAACTTCGCTGTAGTTCATGTCGAGAGCATGAACTAAGGGAAACATTTCTTTCCCTTAATTGTTTCTTAGCAAGCACCAAATTATTCACTGGCATAACCTTTACATCTAGATCCATATTCTGCAAGCCACTGTGAATCGCATCAGCGAAACGGCATTCTTTTTAGTGTAAATGATAGGCGAGAGCGAGCAGACAGCATTCAATCGTATTCCGTTAGCATTCGCAAGTGCTCTCTCGTGTTCCGCTAGATGTTGATATTTCCGCGTACCATCATATGAGTTCGCGTGCTCTTAGCTTCGGCGCCAAAAGCACATAGAGCTTTCGTCTGCGGTCTTTAGTGCGTACTATTTTTATTATTGAACGTAAGTTGCGTGAGCGATGTAGTGGTGAGCAGTGACTGTAATATTGTTAATAGAGGAATATAGATATCACAGGTCCTTATGGGATCCAAGATATACACAGTACAAAATGCTGAACAAAAGGAGAGATGCTTGGTAGGAAACTGTCATAGAGCACAAAAGTCCTGTTGAGACTGAGAAATTCATGACCTGCTTCCATGAATTGGAACCTGAGGGAACAGGCACAACCTTTCCTACTTCTTTCTGTTCAAAAGGAACAGTGCAATAAATTTCGTTGAAATTAAATGAATACGAATATGTGTTTCTTATGCTGATCAATGTTAAGTGAAAAATGTACGAAACATCTTATCATAATTGCGGCTTACGTTCAAGGTAGATGTAATTAGATCACAAATTTATCTCTGTTATTTTAGGAACTTACGATGTAATAACCGTATAAATGAAACTCGTTTTTCCCTCGCTTACGCTATCTCCGCTCTAACAAAAAAACACTCTTTTTATCGAGAAGGCTACGTGGTATGTCGTATGTATATTTCACATTACATTAATTGTAATTTATTGAAATTATGTTCCTTATACGTAAAAATAAATTTAAATGTTGTGTGACTAGGGCGTCCCGTCGGGTATACCGTTCGCCGGGTGCAAGTCTTTCGATTTGAAGCCACTTCGGCGACTTGCACATCGATGGGAATGAAATGATGATGATTAGGACAACACAACACTCAGTACCTGAGAGGAAAAAATCTCCGACCCAGGCGGAAATCGAACCCGAGCCCTTAAGATTGACATTCTGTCGCACTGACCACTCTTTTTTTCGGTATAGTTCGTTGCGTTTGGGCTGGGCGGACGTCACTAGACATTCGTTCAAGTTGATCGTTGATGCCTTGACTCAGTTCTTTTTATTACAGAGAGCACGCAGCCCTCTGACCGAACACGCTGAGCTACCATACCGGCACCATGCAGCTACCGGGAGCGGACTCCTTATACGTAATTTGATAAGACACTTTAGCGTTTCGCATTTGTCATAGCACATATTAAAACTATCTGAGATAGAGTAACTATTGAAGTACGGAACAATTACTAACGTAACGTTGCGTTTGGGCTGGGCGGACGTCACTAGACATTCGTTCAAGTTGATCGTTGATGCCTTGACTCAGTTCTTTTTATTACAGGGAGCACGCAGCCCTCTGACCGAACACGCTGAGCTACCATACCGGCACCATTCAGCTACCGGGAGCGGACTCCTTATACGTAATTTGATAAGACACTTCAACGTTTCGCATTTGTCATAGCACATATTAAAACTATCTGAGATAGAGTAACTATTGAAGTACGGAACAATTACTAACGTAACTCTCTTCAGTTGCCAGGAACCACAATGTAAATGCTACCTTTCTGTAGGGTAATACTGCTCATCGGTAACTAGTATCCTGTTTTCACGCTCCCCCTCAACTGCAAAGAGAATCCAGCGAAAAGCTTCAGTCGACATACGTAGAATTTTGGAATAATACTAAGTCTTGAGCTGCACATTAGTGCCGTGTGCATCTTCTCCATGCGTTTCAAGCTTGCATAAAAATTCTGGCATTTACATTTTTCTCCTGTGCCATTTTGCTTCCTTTGTCAAAACAGCGAGTTCGCCTTTGCAAGACAGTCCTAGTTAAGCAGCACAGTTTTGCATCGTTACTATAATAACCACTGTCTCAACTGTAACCTGGGTGCCGAAGACTTTAGCGGAAAAAAATAGCAGCATTCGTAGCGTTGGCACGATTAGCTCGTTCTCTCTCGTTCCCTTCTTTTCCACCGATGTCAACAGCTATCCACAGATACAAGTGAATTTTATGCGAACATTGACGAATTGTTCTCTTGTATTCGCTTACATTCGGTTAGGGGCAAGCGAAGCTTAATATGTCATACAGTGGAAAGTTCCCACTGCCATCCTGTTCATAACGATTTGCAGAGGATGGATGTAGATACAGGTGAATACTGAAGTGTTTTCTAAATAATATTTGAACTACAGCGAGGTTTGTTGGTCATTCATCTGCAGTTCGAAGTCGCCGACGCACTCTAGTGCTGTGGCAATCAGCCTGGGAGTGTTAGAAAATTTCATCGACAATATTTGTCTAACTACGGCAAGAGTGATAGTGGTTTGATGTTTGTGAGTACCGGACTTGCTGAGTTACATTACAAACAATTGCGTAATGTCTCATGGGGCGGGGAGGGGGGGGGGGGGGAGCGTGTGTCAAGTATTATTTGAGTGAGGTAAGCTACTTGCAGACATCGAATTTCACCTTTATACGTTCTTTCATTACGTACTCATCCACAACTATACAAACACTATAGTGCATAAGCACTCTTGTTGTTGGTGAGCTCTCCATGCTGCTCTATCCTGTGCAAGCCTCTTCATCTATGAATAACTACCGCAACTTACATCCTTCTGAATCTGCTTACTGTATTCATCTCTTGACCTTCCTCTACGATTTTTATCCCTAGCACTTCCCTCGATACTAAATTGGTGATCCCTTGATGTTTCAGAATGTGTCCTACCAACCGAATTATTATACTCAGATTACGCGTCAAATTTCTTTTCCCCCAATTCTGTTCAGTAGCTCCTCGCTGGTTACGTGATCTACCCATCTAATCTTCAATATTCTTCTGTAGCACCACGTCTTAGAAGCATCTATTCTTTTCTTGCGCAAACTGTTTGTCGTCCACACGAATACTTTCAGAAAAGACTTCCTAACACCTAAATTTCTGTTCGATGTTGACAAATTTCTCTTCTTTAGAAATACTTCTCTTGTCATTGCCAGTCTACATTTTATGTCCTCTCTAATTTGGCCATCATCAGTTATTCTGCTGCCCAAATAACAAAACTCATCAACTACTTTGTCTCGTTCCCTAATCTAATTCCTTCAGTATAGCCTTATTTAATTCGACCGCATTCCCTTATCCTTGATTTGCACTCATTACACACATGAAATAGATACCCACTTGACAGAGGACGGAGGATGGTAACTGGCACGATCTCCCGTAAGGCATTCCCCTGAGCTGTAATTCGGGACTCCCGCATTGTTCCCAATATTCTAACGATCGAAAGCAGGACTAACTTTGACTTAAATTTGGAGAACACTTTACATCAAGGGTTCCTGGACCGAAAATGAGAAATGACCACAGGAGATGGACAAAAATATGGAAACTCCAAAAAGAAAACACATTACCATGGCTAATACGGTCTAGGAAAAATGCTGGCATTCAAAACAGTTTCCAGTCGCCTCGAAATGGCTACATAAAGATCCTGTTTAATTTTCAAGGTAATCATATACCATTCATTGTATAAAATAGTGACAAGTTAAGCTAACAATGATGGTGGTGGATAGCAATCACGCAGCCTTCTCTCCAAACTAGACCACGAAGTCTCAATAATATTGAGATCTGGTGTCTAGAGCGGCCAGGGGAGCTGCAACAGCTTACCCACGTGCTCACAAAACAAGTTCTGGACGATGCGAGCTGTTTGGACAATGGCTCTGTCGTCTTGGAACGCAGCGTCACCATTGGGAAACAAATATTGTACCGTGGGATGGACATGATCAGCCAAAATGGTCACATAATCTTTGAAGCAATAGGACATTTCAGAGTAATCTTAGGGCAAATACTACACCACGAATTGGCTGCCCAAAACATCATCGAGCCCACGCCATGTTTCACTGTTTCGGAAATAAACTCGGCCAGGAGTAGGAAAGAATGTGAAACGAGACTCAATCGACCAAATTACTTTATTCCACTGCTCCATTGTCCATATTTTGTGGCTTCAGCACCACGTTTTCCTGTTAATGCCATCTGAATCACTGTCTAGTGGTTTTGGAATTCCAGCTCACCACCCAGTTCCCAGTTCATGGAGCTCCCTTAGTGTTGTTTTGGTTCTGACATGGTTCGCGATTGCGACAGTCAGTTCTGCAGTGTCTTTTGCAGCTGTCGTTATCTTATTTTTCGTCACAATCCTCTTCAATGACTATTTGTCACAGTCACTCAACACCCACTTCGTCCAAGTTTTGACTTAACGGATTATGCTTATTTACGTTCCCTGTATACAGGCCGGCCTGTGTGGCCGAGCGGTTCTAGGCGCTTCAGTCTGGAACCGCGCGACCGCTACGGTCGCAGGTTCGAATCCTGCGTCGGGCATGGATGTGTGTGATGTCCTTAGGTTAGTTATGTTTAAGTAGTTCTAAGTCCAAGGGGACTGATGACCTCAGCTGTTGCTCAGAACCATTTGAATCATTTGAACCTGTACACAGCATAAATCTTCGACACGGTGCCACCTGAAATACCAAACACTTCGGCTACCTCGGTTACGGAATCACCCACCTTCCGAGCACCAACAATTTGTCCACTTTCCAATTCACTAAGCTCCGACAGAAGGCACTCACAACTACAACACTTTTCTCAATATGTTTCAAATGGCTCTGAGCACTATGGGACTTAAAATCTATGGTCATCAGTCCCCTAGAACTTAGAACAACTGAAGCCTAACTAACCTAAGGACATCATACAACACCCAGTCATCACGTGCAGAGAACACTTTTCTCACTACGACCGCACTTGCACCGTACTGAGGGCATTGCACAGGTGCCGTTCGAGGCCAAATACATCATCTCCTTCATATCTATGGAATATGTGTAGTGCAAGCCATCGAAATTCTGGTAGCACATGCTAGCGTTTCCAATGCTATGGATTCCAGACGTCGAGATGTCATTCAGTATAAAGTTTAAGTACAGTTAGTCAAAATGATCTGTAAAGTGTGTGGTTAAGTAAAGTGGTCTCCGCCAACTGCGATCCTTTGACCTTTTAAACTTACCAAGTAATCTCTCTCATGGACAGTGCGAGAGTTTCCAAGGGCAACATTTTAATCAGCACCCACTTTCGTGAAATATGCCTGATTTGTAAACATCAGGAGTTTCGGTAAATAAAGGGCAACACTACTCCAATAAAGGAAATTTTGGAAATTTGTGGTAAGTTTCTATGGGACCAAACTGCTGAGATCATCGGTCCCTAGGCTTACACATTACTTAATCTAACTTAAACTAACTTACGCTAAGGAAAACACACACACTCATGCCCGAGGGAGGACTCGAATCTCCGACGGGGGAAGCCACGCGAACCGTGGGAGGCGCCTGAGACCGCGTGGCTACCCCGTGCGGCTTTAATCAAGGAATAGTTGCGGAAGTTATTACCTCGGTTCAGAAGCCGACTTCCTGATTTTGCTTCATGTATGTGATTGTCATGTTCAGTACGTCAACCATTCATGTGATAACGTGTGCTCGTCCTTGATTGGAAGTTAAATGTTCCATAAAGCTTTCTTCAAATTCAGTGGTTTGTATGTCTCTTTTCACCTATCTCACGACCCTCAGCTGAAACACTGGCATATTTCCTCGTTCCGCAATCAACAATAGTGAATGTTAAGAAGTAAGCAGTTTGGTTATGCTTCCATTTATAACCGATGAATATTACTGATATTCCCAGCATCTTAATCATAAAGTGAAGACATATCAGTAGGTTTCCGTGGCACCCCAGTAGTTACAAATAAAATGCTACAGACCTCAGTGCGACACTTGAGCTTGCTTCTTGATACACAACTTGTCAAATCTTGGCACCAAATGAGATATAGCTACCCTCATTTCCTTCTCCACACAAAATTTAGCTCTGTACTTGGCTTTAATGACAGCCACTGCCGAAAACCCCCTCATGCAAAGATAGGAGGTTTCTTATTCAAGCTCTGACACTCTTTTCTTACTGAATACCAAAAATGTTGGCAATATCATTGATGAAAACTTCACTTTTAGTGAAGAATCCGATGACAGCTCAATCAACTCTTCCTTGTCTACATTATGGAACTCAAACCTACTGAAACCTATCACATTTTTCAGAAAAGTATGTTTCAAAATGAACAAGAAGTTCAGGCACATGTACTTCAGTTATAAAAAAATATCTACAGTAAGACCTAACGCAATGTCGTTTACAAAGTGCTACGAACATGGAAAGTAGTCCATTTTTCCTCCTTCTTCCATTTTTCTTTACCAAACAAGATGCTTCTTTTTAAGGCCGATACTCTGTCAACAAGCCCACTGATATAAGTTTCACTTCGTTATAGAGACTTATTCAGTGGGTTTAACTTCTCGAATACATTCAATAGAAAGTCGGTGCCTAAAAATCACTTAGCACTGATACGATTTTCTTCTTCCAGGTAAGAACAGACTTCTCGCCTGAATTCAAAAATGTGCGATAGTATATTTCCCATGGAAAGCCAAAGAGAGCTGGCGTAAGATAAGAGACATTTACGTTCAGCCCCAATATTGTGACACATTTATCTAAAAAGTCTAGCTTCCTGAGGTCAGTTTGCACCACTTGATTCAGATCAACACTCAAAAGTTGCGAAGAAGTGCTTGGTTCAAATGGCTCTGAGCACTATGGTACTTAACAGCTGTGGTCAGCAGTCCCCTAGAACTTAGAACTACTTAAACCTAACTAACCTAAGGACATCACACACATCCATGTCCGAGGCAGGATTCGAACCTGCGACCGTAGCAGCCGCACGGTTCCGGACTGCGCGCCTAGAACCGCGAGACCACCGCGGCCGGCGAAGAAGTGCTTCTCTATGGATGATGCTACGATAGTGAGCTCAGTTAATTTCATTTTCTAACATGAAATTGTCCATTATTTCTAAAAAGTCTTAGCCTGTCCTACCTGCATTTATTTCCTAGCAGAATAAAAGATTTTCCATCATTTCGTTACTTTATTCATCATCAAATCGCTTACAGCAGATCAAATGAACATCTCTATTGTTATCAATGGCCTCATCAAGCTGCAGATCAAAATCCCTCCCTCTTTTTTTCTGTAATTAGTTTATGAAGGTCTTCTTCTAAATATTGAATTAGACAACTAACTGTAGTATCAGAGAAAGTAATCGGCAAAAGCTGTTTTGTCATGTACCCTCCAAGCACAATGGACACCATGTCAATAGCACACAGCAGAATTAGTTCTTCTGCAATCGTATGGGATTCCTTACATTTTGCTACTCGGTTAGCTAGAAGTGCTTCAGTCGAAGTTTTTGCCTTCTTAAAAATGATGATTTTTTTTCATTCCACTACGTTTTCTAGAAAAATATTCTCTTGGTTTGACCACCTCATTCTTATGAACGGTTTATAAATGGTCTTTTAATTTCCTAGGTAGCGTACATTCAACAGAAAATACTATCAAACATAAAAAACACTGTGGACGCTATTTACTGTTAACAACTGCGCACGTGAAACCAAAGTCTATGTAGCTTCCGTCGTAATTTCCATAATTGCGTTTACTATCTTCATTATCACTTTCCTCGTCGTCCTCAACAATTTCTCACTCTTTACCTCCACTTGATAAGCTTAAAAACTTTTCGATAGTTTATAGCCTTTATCAACTTTATAACAAAGTCACAGTATAAGAAATACTGACTGAAAACACAGCAATCACCGAAGTGTAATGTCACAGACTAATGGAAAAACTGGTAGAAGCCGACCTCGGGGAATATCAGTTTGGATTCCGCAGAAATGTTGGAACACCTGAGGCAATACTGACCCTACGACTTATCTTAGATAATAGATTAAGGAAAGGCAAACCTACGTTTTTAGCATTTGTAGACTTAGAGAAAGCTTTTGACAATGTTGACTAGAATACTCTCTTACAAATTCTGAAGATGGCAGGGATAAAATACAGGGAGCGAAAGACTATTTACAATTTATACAGAAACCAGATGGCAGTTACAAGAGTCGAGGGATATGAAAGGGAAGCAGTGGTTGGGAAAGGAGTGAGACAGTGTTGTGGCCATTCCCGATGTTATTCAATCTGAGCAAGCAGTGAAGGAAAAAAAGAAAAATTCGGAGTAGGAGTTAAAATCCTCGGAGAAGAAATAAAAACTGTGAGGTTCGCCGATGTCATTGTAATTCTGTCAGAGGCAGCAAAGGACCTGGAAGAGCAGTTGAACGGAATGGACAGTGTCTTGAAAGGAGGATATAAGATGATCACCAACAAAAGCAAAACGACGATAATGGAATGTAGTCGAATTAAATCAGATGATGCTGAGGGAATTAGATTAGGAACTGAGACACTTAAAGTAGTAGACGAGTTTTGCTATTTGGGCAGAAAGATAACTAAGGATGGTAGAAGTAGAGAGGATATAAAATGTAGACTGGCAATGGCAAGGAAAGCGTTTCTGAAGAAGAGAAATTTGTTAACATCGAGTGTTGATTTAAGCGTCAGGAAGTCGTTTCTGAAAGTATTTGTATGGAGTGTAGCCATTTATGGAAGTGAAACGTGGACGATAAATAGTTTAGACAAGAAGAGAATAGAAGCTTTCGAAATGTGGTGCTACAGAAGAATGCTAAAGATTATATGGGTAGACCACATAACTAATGAGGAGGTATTGAATATAACTGGAGAGAAGAGAAATTTGTGGCACAACTTGACTAGAAGAAGGGATCGGTTGGTAGGACATGTTATGGGGCATCAAGGGATCACCAATTTAGTACTGGAGAGCTGCGTGGAGGTTAAAAATCGTAGAGGGAGACCAAGATATGAATACTCCAAGCAGATTCAGAAGGATGTAGGTTGCAGTAGGTGCTGGGAGATGAAGAAGCTTGCACAGGATAGAGTAGCATGGATAGCTGCATCAAACCAGTCTCTTGGCTGAAGACCACAACAACAACAACAACGCGCGATAATTCAGCTTTCAAGGTGTGACCGCTTACACACGCTGGCCGACATCTAAAGTGAAATTTCTCCGAGGCCACACGCGTTGATATCAGAAATGAAATTTCTCACAACTGTCTCCTTTGTCACTAAATATGTAACAAATTCACGGCACCCTATCAATCATTCATGGTGCACCAGAGCGCCGCGGCTCACAGGTTGAATACGACTGCCTCATATCTTGTTATAGGTTCCAAGGTGATAACTGTACCCCGCATACCCATCTAACAACCCAAAAATTTTAAAATCGTCTACATTTTCGTACTTCGTACAAGAAAAATGACCGGATTTAATATCCCGTAAATAGTAGTGCTACTCGCATAATTAATTCCGCACGTTAGTGACCTGCCTTGAAAGAGAGATACGAGTATAGGCACTCCATGATGTGTACGAATGTCTTCATCTCAGATCTCTTATTACTCCATACTCATGGTGATATGAAACATAAATCAGACGTGCACTAAATGCCCCTCGAAAATGGAATATGAAATGACGATGTACAACATTATATTTACAAATACAGAATTGTAGCATATAAACGGCTAACAGCTTAGTCATGTCAGCCTTTCGCCTTTCAATAAGAATCAAACATCATGAAGAAAATTACAAACATAAATGTACAAAATACATAGCTGCGATTATTACATAAACTATATACGATTTTTTAATGGACCGCAACAACAGATAGTGTGTACGGAATGCAAGAAATTGTGATTGAAACAAATCATTCCCTCCTAGAAATAAAAATAACATTTGTTGCTTTACATGATAACGATGTGGAGTCAGGTTGAAAAGAAATACTCATAAAATACAAAATATATGATTGGAAAACACATACATTGTTTTTAAGAAGCTAAAAGAGAGCCACTGCCTTGCGTAGGGACGCAAAGTGCATAATATACACCGCCTGACCAGAAAAGACAAGTTCCCAAAAGACATGGTGGGATGTCAATGTCCGTAACTTCGTACACGCTCACGCCATCGGCGAGTATGTAAATGATTAGAACTTCAATTCTCTGTGTTGTTATCAGGCGTCGTAGGTGAGAAGAGCGTGACATTGTTGAGAGACCACTGTTAAGGAAACAGTTTCCGCATTCTCGTGTGAGACAGCGTTCATCAGCAACTGATAGAGTTTGCAAGGACCTCATTGTGGGTCTCCATTTGATGGCCGAATTGGGCCATACCCAGATTTGTAGGGCATTCGTATGTGACAGTGGCTCGATGCTGGGAAAGTGAGGACAGGAATACTCGGTCGACAACGTCTGACCACCACAAAGGTCGTTCGCCGTACCCTGCACCAGGAACATAGTAACCCCTTCACATCTGCACCTGCCATCAGAGAATAAGTAATGGACTCCTTGCAACGTTCTGTGTCTTCCCACGCCATTGGCTGGTGACTAAACTAGACAATTATCTTTCCATGCGTTAACTGCTGAGTGTTGTGACGTGAGCGGAAAGCATGGACTGATAGTGAATGGCGTCGCATTGTGTTCAGCGGCCAATTGCGGTTCTGCACCATTACGGGCGTCCAACGACCATTGTCGGTGAGTACAGTGGCGACCAAGGGAGATGTCCCACTCTACCACTGTTTTGGAAAGCACAGCGGTGTTACTCCTGGTGTCACGGTATTATGAGGGGAGGGGGGGCGGATGTAACTCCAGGTCACGGCTAGTAGTGACTGAGCGATCTCTGACGACACAACAGGACATCCTGCACCTTTCTGTGCTACCTCTCATCGTGGTGCCTTTTTTCAACAGGTCAATGCTCGTCCAAACATGGCTCGTGTCTCCGTGAAGTGTCCGTGGGATGTTGAGGTACATCCGTAGCCAGAAAGAGACCCAGATCTAACCCCTGTAGGACATGTGTGGAGGCAACTCGGAAGCCAATTCCATCCTAGTGCCAGTATCCTGGACATCAAGGACTAGTTACAACAGCGGTGGGCCAGTTTGCTCCAGGAGAAGATACAACAGCCTTATGACACCCTTCCCAACAAAATCAGTGCATGCATCCAGGCCACAGGAGGTGCAACGTCGTAGTGATAAGTTGGCTCATACAGCCAAGTTCTTCGCAAATCTGACTCGATTTTGTAATCACTGAAATAACTTCACATGCCCCCTCAAACCGTGATGTTCAATTTCGTTTAATCCTTCCCTTTTGGGTGCATCACTTTTTTTGTCATGCGGCGTATATGTTTTTTACTTTCTTCTCTCTTTACGTTGAGTGGAAAAAATTTGCAGTACATTACTAGATATAAATATACATGCAAAAATTTGTTAGATTAGCTACTAAATTACCTAAATTTTATTTCTTTAGCTTTTTAATGAGGCTCAGATATCATAAAAAGAGAAAACATTTCTAACAGAAACTCATAGAAAAATTAACATATCGTTCCGTTTATGTCTAAATAACGATCATACATTATATTAGCTTTGAGATACAGAGTTTCAAAAATCACCTTGGTTATTTAAGAAATCTATTTGCGTCCTATCTATTGTTACCACATTTACAAATGTTAGGATACGAGATTCGTAACTATACCTCCATCCTGTTGGGGTTCGGGGGCGGTATTATACATTCGTTGCTCTGGAGTTACCTAGACTGCTGAATTTTCGTATATGTTATACAAATAAATCAGATATATCGGGTACCAGTTCCATTTTTATTGCTGCAAAATCAACAAGAGAAAGTAAGAACCAAAGGTTGAATCACCAACAAAACTCTAAACAAACGATCTAATCAATAGAAACCTTCAATCTGCATCAGAGTTTTCTTCACGTAAGGTTCAGAACGTGCGTCATGCACAGTGTCATCGCTTAAGAAACTTCACTAATATTCGTGATATTCCCGCATAAGCATCTGTTCCACACAAATTATGAGTAGATCCTTAAGTTTTGTTGCTACTATTGGAAGTTTTTGTTTGTATCTTGGGAACAGACATATTTGTTGAAGGTCGTTCCTTTCTTTAGAAGGTTGCTTCACTAAAGGGCTCTTCAGATATAGTTTTCTAAAAAAAATGAAAGAGAATTGCTTCTTTGATAGTGGAGTAGGCAAACATTCTACACTCGAATGTAGAGGACGTCTTTCCGATCATTTACATAGTTTATAAAATCACCGTGAAGCATAGTACGGATGACAAAAGTACAAGTATTCCCCCTGCAACTTTAAATGATTTGTGCCGATCTCTCAGGGTACTGCACTGATACATACACTCCTGGAAATAGAAAAAGAACACATTGGCACCGGTGTGTCAGACCCACCATACTTGCTCCGGACACTGCGAGAGGGCTGTACAAGCAATGATCACACGCACGGCACAGCGGACACACCAGGAACCGCGGTGTTGGCCGTCGAATGGCGCTAGCTGCGCAGCATTTGTGCACCGCCGCCGTCAGTGTCAGCCAGTTTGCCGTGGGATACGGAGCTCCATCACAGTCTTTAACACTGGTAGCATGCCGCGACAGCGTGGACGTGAACCGTATGTGCAGTTGACGGATTTTGAGCGAGGGCGTATAGTGGGCATGCGGGAGGCCGGGTGGGGCGTGAGGTCTCCACAGTACATCGATATTGTCGCCAGTGGTCGGCGGAAGGTGCACGTGCCCGTCTACCTGGGACCGGACTGCAGCGACGCACGGATGCACGCCAAGACCGTAGGATCCTACGCAGTGCCGTAGGGGACCGCACCGCCACTTCCCAGCAAATTAGAGACACTGTTGCTCCTGGGGTATCGGCGAGGACCATTCGCAACCGTCTCCATGAAGCTGGGCTACGGTCCCGCACACCGTTAGGCCGTCTTCCGCTCACGCCCCAACATCGTGCAGCCCGCCTCCAGTGGTGTCGCGACAGGCGTGAATGGAGGGACGAATGGAGACGTGTCGTCTTCAGCGATGAGAGTCGCTTCTGCCTTGGCGCCAATGATGGTCGTATGCGTGTTTGGCGCCGTGCAGGTGAGCGCCACAATCAGGACTGCATACGAACGAGGCACACAGGGCCAACACCCGGCATCATGGTGTGGGGAGCGATCTCCTACACTGGCCGTACACCTCTGGTGATCGTCGAGGGGACACTGAATAGTGCACGGTACATCCAAACCGTCATCGAACCCATCGTTCTACCATTCCTAGACCGGCAATTGAACTTGCTGTTCCAACAGGACAATGCACGTCCGCATGTATCCCGTGCCACCCAACGTGCTCTAGAAGGTGTAAGTCAACTACCCTGGTCAGCAAGATCTCCGGATCTGTCCCCCATTGAGCATGTTTGGGACTGGATGAAGCGTCGTCTCATGCGGTCTGCACGTCCAGCAAGAACGCTGGTCCAACTGAGGCGCCAGGTGGAAATGACATGGCAAGCCGTTCGACAGGACTACATCCAGCATCTCTACGATCGTCTCCATGGGAGAATAGCATCCTGCATTGCTGCGAAAGGTGGATATACACTGTACTAGTGCCGACATTGTGCATGGTCTGTTGCCTGTGTCTATGTGCCTGTGGTTCTGTCATTGTGATCATGTGATGTATCTGACCCCAGAAATGTGTCAATAAAGTTTCCCCTTCCTGGGACAATGAATTCACGGTGTTCTTATTTCAATTTCCAGGAGTGTAGTTCCTTTCCTTTCCTATCTTGAAATGAACAGAGTTAGACTCAATTTCTGTGCGACCTGTTTCGAAAAAAGTGTGACTAAGTTTGTATGGCTTTTATTCAGAGCGACCCACATAGACATAAATGCCGAGTTCTTTTGCTGGCCATCACATCCATCTCACATCGTCCTTATTTGTATCATTACTTGTATAGACAAATGTGGCAACTTCAGTGGATCCTCTTTTACTGTCTGTCTTATCCCGCTAGTATCATGTGCTATCTTGATTCCTCAGATTGTATTTGTTCAAATTATACGTTGTTTGAAACTTCCTGGCAGATTAAAACTGTGTGCGGGACTGAGACTCGAACTCGGGACCCCTGCCTTTCTTCCAGGAGTGCTAGTTCTGCAAGGTTCGCAGGAGATCTTCTGTTAAGTTTGGAGAGTAGGAGACGAGGTAGTGGCGGAAGTAAAGCTGTGAGGAGGGGGGAGGGGGTGAGTCGTCCTTGGGTTGCTCAGTTGGTAGAGCACTTGCCCGCGAAACGAAAAGGTCCCGAGTTCGAGTCGTGGTCCGGCACACAGTCTTAATCTGCCAGGAAGTTTCAAATAAGCGCACACTCCGCTGCAGAGTGAAAATCTTTGTATATAGTGCTAGCTTTCCCAGGTAGAATACTTTGCCATAAAACCACTCTGAAGTATCCAACATGACTTATAGTTCAAAATATACAGTTCTGGCTCTTTGATCGCTTTGTGCAAGCATTTTATCTTCATTAAATTCTTTTCGAGTCAGATCATCTCTTTGTGAACGTTTCCCATGTTCCTGCTTTGAAAACTTCTCGTTTCTGGTCATTGAATTAAATGCGGTACATTTGTGACATTGATCTTACTATTCTACAGGATCCTACATGGTACTTGTGGAATATTTGCCTACATTTTGGAAGATACGTTGGCTTGTAATTGTCCACTCCCCATCTGGGGCTAAAGACGCTATGCATCAAAGTATAATGACAAGGGAGTGGAAAGCTTAAAATTCATGAGTGGCTGGAATTTGATGGTTGGAAAAGGAAGAGAAGGAAAAATAGTAGGGGGATATGGACCGGGAGAAAGGGATGAAAGAGGAAGCTGCTATTAGAATTTTGCACAGAGTGTGCACATTTAACTATCCCTAACACTTGGTTCAAGAGACATGAAAGAAGATTGTATATGTGGAAGAGACGTGAGATCACTGGAAGATTTAAAATTGATTGTGCGATGATAAGTCACAGATTTAGGGACCAAATTTTAAACTGTAAGACATCTTCAGGGGCAGATGTGGACTCTCACCAGGAATTTATTTGTTATGAACTGCAGATTAAAACACAAGAAACTTCAATAAGTTTGGAAATTATGGAGATAGAACTTGGAAACTTTGAAAGAATCAGAAGTTCTTCAGAGTTTCAGAAGGGGCATTAGGCAACGAATGACCAAAACAGGAGAATGAAAACAGTGGAATATAAATGAGTAGCTTTGAGAGATGAAATAGAGAAGGCAGGACAGGATCAACTAGATGAAAAGACAATGCTAGAAAAAATCCTGGGATATCACAGGAGATGTTGAAATTAATTGATGAGAAGAGAAATATGACGAAGTGAAGCAGGTGAAAGGAAAGACAGACAATTGACATAAAATGCAAACTGGCTAAGCATCATTGGCTACAGAACAAATACAAGTCATCAGAAGCATGTGTAACGCCGGAAATGCATATCCTGCTATTTCCATCTATTGTACTATAATTTTTCTTCCTTATTTTGTTACCTGAAGATATGACATTTCTGTGTCTTTATATATTGTAATTGTTTTACTATATATATATATATATATATATATATATATATATATATATATATATATATATATATATGTGTGTGTGTGTGTGTGAGCATTTATGTCGATGTATAATTCGTTTGTTTTTTAAACATTATTTGTATTTTTACGTTGAGTTTGGCCTAGGGAAAACTATGCTATCGAACGATTACATCGATAGGTCGTGTGGAGAACCAAAGTGTTTAGGATCCTTGGTAGTGTTAACTTTGCCGCATGGAACGCGGGCAGAGGGAATCTGGCTGGAGTAGGGCGGTGGAGCAGGTGTTGTGTGACGCTCCCGCGAGTTGCCGTGCTTTCGGGGTTTGGCAGCATGTAATTGCGCTCGACTTGCTATGATAGTTTCTGACACGGTCTCGCGGACGGGAAGCATTAGCTGGTGCACATCAAGAGCCCGTTTCGCCTGGTGACCGTGTCGAGAAGAAGGCGCGCCAACATCCAGCTTCTGCAACAGCGACGGCCGACAGTGAGTGACTGTTGCCACCTCCCCGATCGGCGACTGCAAACCTTCCATCAACCAACAAGGAAGACTAAAAGCACGTAAAGTTTTAGAACTATATAGCAGACCTCAGCTTTTTAAACTGTTGTGTCACAAAAATACAGCAACTTAGCATGAACCTTTGTTGCTCATTGTCCCAATTGCATTACCAAGCAGGGTCCCTTCCTTTTCTGGAATGAACCCGATTGTCGTTGAAATTTCATACGCCAGAAATAAAGTAATATCATTCCATTTCACTGCTTTAATTCCAAGGTTCAGTTAAAGTGTTCATAGGTGGCTACAATATTTAGATTACACAAGCAAAAATTAAGAGTGCGAGTTTTGTTACGATATTTTTGCTTACCTGTGACTGCAATTCAGTTTGGTACGTACTAAATTTTACTATTGTTAATTGTTCAGAATCATTTAATTCAAGTTCACAGTTAAATCTCTTATTTCTAAATTGCGTAGAGTCAAATAGCTTTTGAAATGATTGTTGAGGTAGCCCAAGACTAACCTTATTGTAGTGTTTCAGAAACAAAGTTAGCTATTAATTCCAGTCACTAAATTAACTTTCAATTTTCTGGTTTTATTAATTCTTTTGCTAAATTAAGTCAGATTGTAGCGAAATTTATTACTTCTGACGAACATTCAGTTTTCACTTTTAGTGCTAATTATATGTGCATTAATCTTTCATTTTCAGTTATTATAGTAGTTGTCCATAGGACTGGCGACCGTAATTTTCCGCAAATCTCAAATATCTAATTAACGTCAATTAATTGTTAACGTAAAGACCTCACATTTACTTTCTTTATTAATTTTACTCTTTTCTCAAAATTAATTTCCACCAATTTCATTTGCATTTTTCCTTTCATTTAGATGTAACCCTTTCCTCCCTCTTTACCAACAAATTAACTTCGGTGACGATTGCTTTCCCCAAATTTCCATTAGGTGCAAGCGGTTTAATTTTCACTTTCATTAAGGTCGATAAGTGTGAGGAAGGTTACACATGTATAACTAGAAGAAAGATAGATACCGTCTATACGAAAATCAAAGAGGCCTTTGGAGAAAGGAGAAGCAGCTATGTAAATATCAGGAGCTAATATTTGCAACGAGTCCTCAGAGAAGAAGGAAAAGCTGATTGATGGAAGAGATATATAGAGGGGCTATACAAGGGAAATGATCTCGAAGGCAATATTTTAGAAGGGAAGGAGGATGTAGGTGAAGATGAGCTGGGAAATATGATACTGCGAGATTAATTTGACGGACCACTGAAACACCTAAGTCGAAACAAAGTCCCTGGCGGAGACGATATTTCCCCAGAAGTACTGTAATCATGGGAGAGCCAACTATGACAGAACTATTCCAGCTGGTGTACAAGATGTATGAGACCGGGGAAATAATTTATTACTTCAAATTTAATGCAATAATTACAGTTCTAAAGAGAGCGTATGTCGACAGGTGTGAATATTACCGAACTATCAGTTTAATAAGTAATGGCTGCAAAATGCTGACACGAATAATTAGAGTAAAATGGAAAAACAGGTAGAAAATCAGACTGTGTTGCGGAGAAATGTAGGAACACGAGAGGCAATACTGAGTCTATTTTATAAGACAGGTTAACGAAAGGCAAACCTACGTTCTAGAATTTGTAGACTTAGAGAAATATTTTGACAATGTTGATTGGAATACGCTCGTAGACATTCTGTCGGAAGCAGAGGTGAAACACAGGAAACGAAAAGCTATTTACAACTTGTATAGAAACCAGACGGACGTTATAAAAGTCGAAGGACATGAAAGGGTAGCCGTGGTTGAGCAGGGAGTGAGACAGAACTGTAGCCCAATCCGATGTTATTCAATGTGTACATCGAGCAAGCAATAAAGGAAATCAAAGAAAAATCTGAAGAAGAAATTAACGTTCAGGCAGAAGAAATAAAAACTTTGAGGTCTGACGATGATTTAATTCTGTTATAACCAGCAAACGACTTAGAGAGTATTTGAACGGAATGGACAGTGTCTTGATAGAAGGACATAAGTTTGACATCAGCAAAAGTAAAATAACGGTAATGGAATATAATTGAATTAAATCAGAGGAGTCTGAAAAATTAGATTAGGAAATGAGACACTAAAAGTAGTAGATGAGTCTTTTTTTCTATTTGGGCAGTAAAATAACTGATGATGGACAAAGTAGAAAGGACATAAAATGTAGACTGGAAATGGCAAGGAAAGAATTTCTGAAGAAGAGAAATATTTTAATATCGAACATAAATTCAATTGTTAGGAACTTTTTTCTGATGGTATTTGTCTGGAGTATAGCCTTGCACGTGAGTGAAACGTGGACGACAAGGAGTTCGGACATGAAGAGAATTCAAGAGTTTGAAATATGATGCTACAGAAGAATACTAAAGATAGATGGGTGGATCGTGTAACTGATAAGGAAGTATTGAGTAGAATTGGGGAGAAAAGCAGTTTGCGGCATAACTTGACTAAAAGAAGAGTTAAGTTGATAGGACACTTTCTGAGAAGTCAAGGTAGAATTTAGTTTAGTATTGGAGGGAAGTCGGGTGAGGACGGGGGGTGGGGGGGGGGGGAGAGAGGTGGGGATGGAGAGGTATACCAATACAGGCGAATACGGCAAGCAGGTTCAAATGGATGCATGTTGCAAAAGTTAGTCAGAGGTGAAGAGGGTTGCACAGGATGCAATGGCACAGTGAGCTGCATCAAATCAGTCTTCCGATTGAAGACTACAACATCAACAACACAGTAATGTAGTATTCAAGTCTGAATCAAGGTACCTTCTTAAAGGCGCGACTCGACGGAAAGGTAACTCAAGATGTGCTGCCTTATACACCATCTGCTCAAAAGTATACGGACCAAAAAAAAAAAAAAAAATGTTCAAATGGCTCTGAGCACTATGGGACTCAACTGCTGTGGTCATCAGTCCCCTAGAACTTAGAACTACTTAAACCTAAGGCGAAGGAAGTCGGCCGTGCCCTTTCAGAGTAACCACACACATCCATGCCCAAGGCAGGATTCGAACCTGCGACCGTAGCAGTCGCACGGTTCCGGACTGCGCGCCTAGAACCGCGAGACCACCGCGGCCGGCATCTATACGGACCCCAATCAGCTGCTGTCAATATGACGTGTTTCCACCCTTCGCCTTTATGACCGTTTGGGGACACTTTCGATAAAGGGCCCGATTGTCTGTGGGGGTGAATGACAGCCCACCCTTCCTCAAGAACTGAAACCAGAGAAAGCAATGACGCAGGACGCTAGGGTTCAAATGGTTCAAATGGCTCTGAGCACTATGGGACTTAACATCTGAGGTCATCAGTCCCCTAGATTTAGAACTACTTAAACGTAACTAACCTAAGGACGTCACACACATCCATGCCCGAGGCAGGATTCGAACCTGTGACCTTAGCAGCAGCGCGGTTCCAGACTGAAGCATTTAGAACCGCTCGGTCACAACGGCCGGCTGGACGCTAGGGTCTGGAGCAAAGTCGACGTTCCAACTCGTCTCAAAGATGTTACAGTGGGTTCAGCTCGGGACTCCGGGCAGTCCAGTCCAATTCAGGAATGTCATTGTCCACAAACAATTGCCTCACAGATGCTGCTTTATGAACGGGTGCATTGTCATGCTGAACCAAACAATAATGGTCTCAGAACTGTTCCTGAACTGTATATACACAGTGCTGTAAAATTTGTTCACATCCTTCCGTATTTAGCGTTTCCTTAGGAGCAATAAGCGGACCAAACATTAACCATGAAAAACACCTCCGTAAGGTAACAACACCTCCTCTGTACATCACTCTCTGCGCTACACATGATGGCGCGTAATGTTCTCCAGGGATTCGTCAAACACAGATCCTCCCACCCAGATCCTCCCACCCAGATCTTCCCACCCAGATACTCCCACAGGATTGCCACAGGATATATCGTGGTTCATCACTCCGGATCATTCGTTTCCAGTCATCCACTGTCCACCGGCCCCACTCTTTGCACTGCCTGAAGCGTCACTATCATTGACTACAGAGATGTGTGGCTTACGAGGAGCTGGTCAACTGTGGTACCACACTCTTTTTAACTCCCTAGGGAAGTCATTGGGCTACCTGGTCTGATGGTAGCATTTTAGAGCTCACGAGTGATTCCTTCCGCTGAATTAAAGCGAATTCTGACAATCATCCTCCGCAATGCTTGACAGTCCCTTTCCGTCAGTGCATTAGGTTTGCCTGGGCTTGTTTCATACGTGGTTGTTTCTTCGCGTTTCCAGTTCGAAATTACATCATGAACAGTAGAGTTGAGTGGGTTTAGAATGGTCTAAATGTCCCTGCTGAATTTGTTACTTAGGTGACATCGAATACGAGGCCGACATTTGCAGTCACTGAGCTCTCTTGACCGATCCATTCTGCTCAGACTGCTCCTTACTGACAACACAATACTCTGCACCTCCTTGTACACCGGCGAGTCCGCCTCTCGAGACATTTAGTGGGCAGTTCCGCGTTACACGGAGGTTGCTTGGTTGCTTGGTTGGGGGGGGGGGGGGGGGGGGGGGAGCGACCAAACAGCGAGGTCATCAGTCTCATCGGATTAGGGAAGGACGGCGAAGGAAGTCGGCCGTGCCCTTTCAGAGTAACCACCCCGGCATTTGCCTGGAGCGATTTAGGAAACTCACGAAAAACCTAAATCAGGATGGCCGGACGCGAGATTGAACCGTCGTCCTCCCGAATCCAGTGTGCTAAGCACTGCGCCACCTCGCTCGGTACATGGAGGTATCCGGGTACTTTTGATCTCATAGTGCATATACACGATCCAGGCAAAAATCAGTTTTGGTCCCGATGAAATGTAGGAATGCGAGAAGCAGTATTGATCCTTCGAGTTACCTTGAAAGACAGAATGAAGAAAGGCAAATTGATATTTATGGAGTTCGTAGATTTAGAAAAAGCTTTTGAGATGGTTTCCTGGAGTCTACATCTACATGGTTACTCTGCAATTCACACTTAAGTGCCTGGCAGAGGGTTCATCGGACCATTTTCATACTACTTCTGTACCAATCCACTCTCGAATGGCGCGTGGGAAAAAGGAACACCAAAATCTTTCCGGTCGAGCTCTGATTTCTCTTATTTTGTTATGATGATCATTTCTCCCTACGTAGGTGGGTGTCAACAAAATATTTTCGCATTCGGAAGAGAAAGTTGGTGATTGAAATTTCGTAAATAGATCTCGCCGCAAAGAAAACCGCCTTTGTTTCAGTGACTGCCACTCCACTTGCATATCATATCAGTGACACACTCACAACTATTGTGAGATAACACGAAACGAGCTTCCCTTCTTTGCACTTTTTATATGTCCTCCGTCAATCCTACCTGGTAAAGATCCCACAGCGCGCAGCAATGTTCCAGCAGAGGACGGACAAGTGTAATGTAGGTTGTCTCTTTAATGGGTTTGTCGCATCTTCTAAGTGTTCTGCCAACAAAGCGCAGTCTTTGTTTCGCCTTCCTCACAATATTATCTATGTGGTCTTTCCGATTTAAGTTGCTCGTAATTGTAATTGCTAGGTATTTAGTCGAATTGACAGATCTTAGATTTGTGCGATTTATCGTATACCCAAACATTCCTTGGAGTTCTAGAGTTATCAGGGATGAAATGCAGGAAGAGAAATTTTATCTGCAACTTATACAGAAACCATACTGCATGTCTAAGAGTGGAAGGAGATGGAAAGAGGGAAGCAACTGAGAAGAGAGTGAGACAGGGTTATAGCTTATCCTCCACGTCCGCTGTAGATTGAGCAAGAAATTCAGGGAACTATAGAGAAATTTGGAAAGGGAAATAAAGTTCAAAGAGAAGAAAATGGCTCTGAGCACTATAGGACTTAACATCAGAGGTCATCAGTCCCCTAGAACTTAGAACTACGGAAACCTAACTAACCTAAGCACATCACACGCATCCATGCCCGAGGCAGGATTCGAACCTGCGACCGTAGCGGTCGCGCGGTTCCAGACTGTAGCGCCTAGAACCGCTCGGCCACAGCGGCCGGCTCAAAGAGAAGAAGTAAAAAGTTTAATATTAGATATCGGGGGAATTAGATTTGGAATCTGAAGCTAAAAGTAGTAGACGAGGTTAATTACTCAAGTAAAAAAACAACATGTCATAGCAGAAATAAAGAGGACATAGAACACAGATTAGCAATAGCAAAATAAAATTTTCTAAATTAGATTGGAATCCGTGCGATCCCGTTGTACGCAGCGACCGTTAAATGTAGACAATGGAGAAAAGAAAATAAACCTATTGCGAAATCCGTCTCTTTACTACAGCATATCTAGATTTAAGCTATTACATAGTAATAATCACTGCTAAAATTACAAAAAAGGGGAATTAGGCATAAATATGATATAGTTAACAACGATTCGTAAGTGTAAACATAATCACCACATAATTACACGCCATATAACAACAAGTGACATTAGTCCAAAGTGCTCTAGAGTAAACGATATTGCTTGATGCAGAACATCCAGGAGTGTAACATGAACTGAAGACGTTACTTGCATGATTGAACAGGAAGAA
Organism: Schistocerca gregaria; assembly: GCF_023897955.1. Classification (NCBI taxonomy): domain Eukaryota; kingdom Metazoa; phylum Arthropoda; class Insecta; order Orthoptera; family Acrididae; genus Schistocerca; species Schistocerca gregaria. The sequence continues at coordinate 437,375,198 of NC_064931.1, read as the reverse complement.
AATGTGACGTCAGAGATTTGTGGTGTCCTCTTTTGAATTAATAATTAAATTAATCGAATAATAATTAAACAATAGTGAATTTACATAATTTAAAAAATTAAACATATATTTCCTTTTTTATATTTGCTTAACACTGAAACCACAAATAATAGTTAAACCATGGAAAACATATATATATATATATATATATATATATATATATATATATATATATCTGTGTGTGTGTGTGTGTGTGTGTGTGTGTGTAGCCATATGTATAGCACGCTCGATAACTATAAATACAGGATAGCATGTAATGTAGTTTTACATTGCAAAATAATGCAAGAAGATCTAGTTACAATTCCATACCTCAGCAAAAGTACAAATTAATAATAGTATAAGAAAGTAATTCAAGTATAAAGGAATGAAAATAGTACAATAAAATAAGTTGTGCTCTCTCTGAGCATAAACTAAAAACATACAGGTTGAAAAATACGTTATTGCCATCTCAGTATGAACATGTCGAATAAAGCAACATTACAGTGTCGAAAGGTATGAAGCTAGGAAAAAATTAACAAATAAGTAAAATAAAAGGCGTGAAGTTAGTACAAGAAAACATCGTGTGCCCCTAAAATGATACAGATCGTAGGAATACGTTAGCCCCATCTCTGGGCTTACGGTATAAACATGTGGAATAAAACAGCACTACGATGTTGAAAGCTACCCAGTGATGCAAAAAAATGAACAAATAATTAAAATAAAGGAAAGTATCAGAGTTATGGGATATAAAATATGTTCAAACATACTGGTATTAACTGACGTCATGGACATAATCGTACGTGCACCCTCACTGGGGAAAACCAAGTAAGGAATAAGATACCCACGTTAAGTGTAAATTTTTGGCATTATGTCCCTAGAAGCAAATAAAAATATGATAGTGGTATATTAAATTAAAAAAGCCTCCATAAAAGGTATAATGTACCGGCCCTAAAAGCCAAACAGCTCATGGACACGATGTATACTTACGATAAGCGCGATATTGTGCAGCATCCTATGGACTACCATATCTCAGTATGCAATACATTTGACATTAATTGAAACTGTCACACCGTCGATTTACAGCCCACAACAAGATATGTCCCATTACTTAATTTCTCTTATCGTTACAATATGGCACATGTCGGAAGTGTAAATCGTGTCCGTGAGTCGTTTGACTTTTCAAGACGGTATTGCTCAACCACAACATTATTGCACCTGCGAGTGAGTGTGCTTCGGACGATTTATCGTGAGTCAGCCCGTAATCGGGGTTGGCAGTATAAGCACAACTGACCTGAAAGCGTTGGCAGAGCGATGTGTTTCCCTTACTCATCATTGCACTTCTTTGTTGTGACGCTACTGTGAGTTTCCGATAACGGCCAAGTGCAATAATATCGTGGTTGAGTAGTACATAACCAAAAAGCCGGTAAGGAATTGTAATTCATTTAGTTTAAAGGAATATTTTCATTTTTCTGTCGAGTAAAATTTTCATTTTGTTTAAAGCTTTATAATTACTTTAAAAATATAATGCAATACCAGCTTAAAATAATATGCTGGTTGTGAGATTGTCTGCGTAGTGGAATTTAGTAAATAAATTGACATAAATGCCCAAACGTCCAGTCTCTGGTGATGAACATTTCCACAATATTTGGGAAATGTTGGACTTTTGCTTTATGGTGTAACACCTTCTATTGCCGTCAATGTAATTATTGTAATTAAGCACATGTAATTATTTGGTAAACTTAATAACGTTCGTTTTTTTCAGATACGGTCCCTTCTTGACATCTAGTTCCCCACGTATCAGTCTACATCATCTGCTGGGAGAGAACAGCAGGAAGAAACGTAGGTAATGCTTTGAAAACGCACTGCATAACATTCTAAATGAATCTTGGATATTCGGGAATCCAGCCGGATGTTCGCGTCGTTCTCGCACGATATTTCAACAGCGTGCCTCGCTGTCTTCTTCAGGTGCTACCTGAGACTGGTCCTTGGGTCGATCGAGTCCAGTATTTATGCCTGGGAGGAGCTGGGCGTTCCCTAATCGGTCCGCGCCGAGTCGAGTGTTCCATCTGTGGTCCGCGCCCGCCAGACTCGGCTTCAACGGACCCCTCCAGTCGCGGATGTTCCGACTGCCGTCGGCGCCGGTTTTGGCCGTCCTCAACGGTTGTGGTTGTCATTTGAGGTGTGTCAGACCCGATCTGAGATGTTAGGTACTCTATCTCATGACTGTTCCTACGGTTTCCACTTCTGTTGCGTGCTGGGCGCTCCCTAATCGGTCCGCGCCGCGTCGTGTGTTCCATCTGAGGTCCGCGCCCGCCAGACGCGGCTACATTGTCCCTCTCTGGTGGCCGGTGTTCCCTCCGCCGTCCGCGCCCGGCCTGGCCGTCTTCTGAAGTCGAGTTCATGACCTGGGGTGTGTCAGATCTGGTCTCTAATGTCCAACACCTTGTCTCACTGCTGTTCCCTCGGTCTCCACTTACATTTCTTGCTGAATCCTGGAGTGTCCTGCGTTGAGTTTTCACAAGCTCAAGCGCAGGATTCCAGGCAGAGCTGATTTGGTATCCCGAGTCACGGTTGATTAGATTGTCTGTGACCTTAATCTCAATTGCTTCTTTAATGACACTGTCCCAATATCTTGAGGTCTGTGTCACAATCTTGGTGTCATTGTAATCCATTGAATGACCAAGTTCCAGACAATGCTCTGCTATGGCTGATTTAACGCGAACATCCGGCTGGATTCCCGAATATCCAAGATGCCAACAGATCGCCGGGAAAGCATGAAGAATTACATCAGAAAACTCTACGGGGAGGAGATGTACCGTAACATCAAGAAGCTAGACAAGCTTCGACAAAGGAAAGGGAGGATGCTGTGTTCTCTCAGTTTCCTGCTGAGATGCCGAGAGGGTGAAGTAGTTCCAGTTTTCGCCAGGATCAAGCATCACATTAACTCGAGAGCGGCAAACAGGATCAAACACCGAGCTAGTCTCGCTCTGGTTAGAGAGAGAGTGCGCGACCTGCGCCACCGATTGGATTTGACATCCAGGGAATTGCTGTATCTTCACCTAACTACAGCAGCTTCCTTAACCACTCAAGACTGGGACCAGGTTGATGGTGCCTCCTGGTCTCTAGCAGAATGCACCAGCAAGAAGTCAATGGCACGCCAGCTAGCCAAGTTTGAACGCCTCAACAACAAGGTGCAACAGACTGTGGACACACGCACAGTGGTCAATCTAACTGACAAGAAGCTCAATGAGACCACCTTAAAAGTACTTAGCAAGGGCCTCAATTTCGCAGTGACCCCTAGAAACGTTCCTGTCACAGCCTTTGTCAGTGCAGTTGAGCAAGTGGCCATCACGCTTCCTTCTAGTGTGGCCGAAGAGATCCGAAGAGAAACCTGCAGGGCGCTCACCAAGACCAAGCCACCCAAATCCAACATTTCAGGTGATGAAAGGGTGGCACTGAGGCGACTCCGGGAGGATGACAGCATTGTGGTGTTGCCCGCAGACAAGGGGAACTCCACAGTCATCCTACAAAAAACAGAATATGACAGAAAGGTGCAACAACTTCTGGAGGATCCTGCATACAGGTCAATAGCCAGCGACCCTACAGAGAAAGTGGACAAAAAGACCAGGGCTCTGTTGAAGGAGACAGGCCTGCCTGAACAAGTCATCAAGAAGCTGCGTCCCAAAGCGCCAACACCCCCTAGACTTTATGGACTCCCCAAGATTCACAAGGATGGGGTTCCACTGCGACCTATTGTCAGCAATATTGGTGCAGCAACTTACCCTACTGCGAAATACCTGAAGAAGATGTTGACACCACATGTGGGTAAATGTGCACATCACATCCGGAACTCAGAGGATTTCCTACATCGACTGGGCCAGCAACACATCACAGACACAGACATCATGGTTAGTTTCGATGTGGTGTCTCTCTTTACACGTGTACCACTGAAGGAGTCACTTGAGCTTATTGGAGAGAAGTTCGATGGGGGTCTCCTTGACCTGTTCAGGCATGTACTGACATCGACATACTTCCTATATGGGGGTCAGTTTTATGAACAAACAGAAGGGGTGGCGATGGGTAGCCCTCTATCACCAGTGGTGGCCAACTTATTTATGGAAAGGTTTGAAGAGGAAGCACTCTCCTCAGCCAGATATCAACCCAAGTGCTTTTTTAGGTATGTGGATGATACCTTTGTCATCTGGCCCCATGGTAGAAGGAAGTTAGATGAGTTCCTGCTACATCTGAACTCTTGCCATCCGAACATTAAGTTCACAATGGAAATGGAGAAGGATGGAATACTTCCATTCTTGGATGTTCTGGTGAAGAGAAAGGGAGATGGCACATTTGGACACAGTGTGTACCGCAAACCTACACACACTGACTTATACCTTCAAGCCAGCAGTTGCCACCATCCGGCACAGAAGAATGGAGTGCTGAAAACACTGGTCCACAGAGCACAAACTCTGTCAGATCCTGATAGTCTGGCCACAGAAATAGAACACTTACAATCAGTGTTCAGCAGGAATGGGTACTCCTCTAGAGATATCCAGAAGGCACTTCAACCTGCCAACCGGCCAAAGGATCCAGAAGAAGAACCAGAAGAGGCAAAGAAGATGGCATACTTGCCATATGCCGGACCTATCTCTACCAAGATCAGCAGGATTCTCCAGAAATATGACATCAGGAGCATATTTTGCCCACCCACAAAAATTGGCGCTATGCTGGGGACTGTAAAAGATGACCTGGGGCTACGCAAGCCAGGTATTTACAACATACCATGCCAGTGTGGGATGTCATACATTGGCCAGACCACCAGAACTGTGGACATCAGGTGTAAAGAACACCAGAGACATACCAGACTCAGGCAGGCAACTAAATCAGCCATAGCAGAGCATTGTCTGGAACTTGGTCATTCAATGGATTACAATGACACCAAGATTGTGACACAGACCTCAAGATATTGGGACAGTGTCATTAAAGAAGCAATTGAGATTAAGGTCACAGACAATCTAATCAAGCGTGATTCGGGATACCAAATCAGCTCTGCCTGGAATCCTGCGCTTGAGCTTGTGAAAACTCAACGCAGGACACTCCAGGATTCAGCAAGAAATGTAAGTGGAGACCGAGGGAACAGCAGTGAGACAAGGTGTTGGACATTAGAGACCAGATCTGACACATCCCAGGTCATGAACTCGACTTCAGAAGACGGCCAGGCCGGGCGCGGACGGCGGAGGGAACACCGGCCACCAGAGAGGGACAATGTAGCCGCGTCTGGCGGGCGCGGACCTCAGATGGAACACACGACGCGGCGCGGACCGATTAGGGAGCGCCCGGCACGCAACAGAAGTGGAAACCGTAGGAACAGTCATGAGATAGAGTACCTAACATCTCAGATCGGGTCTGACACACCTCAAATGACAACCACAACCGTTGAGGATGGCCAAAACCGGCGCCGACGGCAGTCGGAACATCCGCGACTGGAGGGGTCCGTTGAAGCCGAGTCTGGCGGGCGCGGACCACAGATGGAACACTCGACTCTGCGCGGACCGATTAGGGAACGCCCAGCTCCTCCCAGGCATAAATACTGGACTCGATCGACCCAAGGACCAGTCTCAGGTAGCACCTGAAGAAGACAGCGAGGCACGCTGTTGAAATATCGTGCGAGAACGACGCGAACATCCGGCTGGATTCCCGAATATCCAAGATGCCAACAGATCGCCGGGAAAGCATGAAGAATTACATTCTAAATGAATGCTTAGTGTTCTGTGCTCCTACGACAGAAATGTGTGTATGTGGTAAATGTAGGATTGAAGCGATTTGATAAGCAGGTGGTTCTATTTATATGTGATATGGTGACGCACTGGTGTAGGTCCTGTCTAAGTTTCAACCCAAAACCCAGTTAATGGGTAGTGATTGCATACCACAATGACAAGAAATAATATTTCTTGAAGTGTTAGCTGTCAGCAGATGTCCGGAAATATGAACCCTAGGGAACACCGGAAATATCGACCTCTGGCAGACAAATGTGGTAGGTCAGCACAGATATACCAAGGACGCCGAGGGACAATAATGGGTCAATTAGGAACCCGGCAATCTCAGAAGAAATTTTACCAAGGCCAGAACATGTGCCAGCTAAACATGGCAATTTCTATTGGCAACACGATTCTGGGGGTATTTGGCGGAAGAACAAAGTGGCACGAAGAAGGCCTAGTCTAAGTCGCTAGTTAGTAATGGTAAACACTATTGACAACAGAGTGAAACTATGAAATGAAGTTACGATACAAAGAATAGCGAGAGTTGAGTTGCTGGCCTTTCGTAAGCTGACCTCTGCCTCCTGTGTACGGCAAGCAGTCGGCCAGTTCCAGAGGCTAAAATCTTCTGGTTTTCGTAATTCTTATTCACCTATAGAACAGAACTTCTAATCCCACATTACAAGTGTAGCTAATCTTATCGAGGCAAAACGCTTTGCGGAACTTTTGCTAACTGAACAGATAAGCAATATTTATTTTCGTTTTAGTTATTTCTTTCAGTTATTCATTCGTTGTAAAGATTTTGTTGTGTTGTTTCTGTTAATTTCCAATTTAATTTAACAAAGTCAGCGTTTCATTGTCTAATATCCCCTACTTCCGAATAAGATTTCGGCTATTTTCCCTTTCCGAATTGTCTGCCTAGTGTAGCATCTTTTAATTGGCTTGTAATAACCAGGCTGACACCCAGATCAATGAAAGAATTGAAGCCCTTTGTTTATGAAAAAACCCTATATTAATTATGCAATAAATTAATCCTCAATGAGGATTTTATCAAAACAGCATATGTTTGTCTGTACGTCAGACGCCTCAACAGGCTCATGATGCTAGTGTCTCGATTACACACATAATGTTTGGCTCCCTACATAGAATGTAGCCATAATATTTGGCGGCAAATCGTGGGGCAAGACAGAACAGTATCCAAACTGATTTTTTTGTACAGTACTTCTTTCAAAACAGGATGTGACCCGAAAGAGATGACAAATAACTACAAAGTATATTGCTTGTGGTTAGTACAAAATAATGGGAATTAGTTTCTTGCTTGCGAAAGACATCCTACACCCCAAAATAATATTTCATGTAGTTTTTAATAATGAACTGCGCATGTGTGTTGATGTTGTGCAAATGAAAAGCTTTTCTAATTAGAACTGACAATTTAAATAGCTGAAGTTCAGTACTGGTACATAAACAGGAGTCTGAATATTAAATATCAAAGAACAGAATACCTTACCATTGATCTTGATGAACTGTAAATATATGTGAAAAAATAAAAAAAAATATGAGTAATTTTTGCTGCCTGGGTTCTATTTTAGAAAAAGAGGGAAGTCAGATGTCGACATTCTTAAAATAATTAGTAATAGCCGGAAGGAAGGTCATTGGGATGCTCAATTCAGTCTTACGGTGCAGGAATGTGAAGAACAGAACTAAAAGTCAACACTGGAGAGTGTACTATAGTATAGTTCGGGGGCCTGAACAATTAGCCATAAACATTGTTGTATCATTCTTTTGGTACAGCCACAGAAGGAGATTTTACTCGTCACCATCACCAACTATTTTTGTGCGCTGAGGGAAACACTACGAGAGGAGAATGAGGAGTAATCTGAAACACTGATAATGATTAGTGACAAGAACACACACATTTATTGATGAATACTCAACTTTGTACAAATCGGCTCAGGCAGCAGATCCTGAAGTTCAACTACTATTCCAGAAACTAAGCACTCAAGCACTCCGTCTTCAGGCCACACGTGGCCCATCGGGACCAGCCGACCGCCGTGTCATCCTCAGTTCAGGATGCGGATAGGAGGGGCGTGTGGTCAGCACACCGATCTCCCGGTCGTTATGATGGTTTTCTTTGACCGGAGCCGCTACTATTCGGTCGGTATCATGAGGCTGAGTTCCGAAAAATGGCAATAGCGCATAGCGGCTGGATGGTCACCCATGCAAGCGCTGGCCACGCCCGACAGCGCTTAACTTCGGTGATTTCAAGGGAACCGGTGTATCGACTGCGGCAAGGCCGTTGCCCCAGAAACTGAGGTTGGATAGTAAACAGTTCTTGTCCCACTAGAATGTTCGCTGAAGACGGGCTCGTGTGGGCTCGTTAGAAGCAGATGATGCGGCAGGAAGTACACACGTAGAATGCAGTCTTCTCGATAGTCGAACTGACTTGGAACTGCCCCACTCTGCTGTGGCGCCGGCGCATATCATTTCTCTGGCGGCGCCACCGCTGCGACTTCCTGGTGCGCCAGTCGCTGGGCTATATGCCACCTCCGGAGTGGGTTCTCGACCTATCGGCGTCTGTGGTGCAACCAGCTGGTGCGTGCTGTTCTTATGACACCACACTCCCTCTGAAATCTCCTGCCTATGGTCACATATGGTTTCGGTGAGAACCGAAGGCGACAGGGCGGGTTGGGTGCAGACGCAACAGATGGGATAGGAACCGGGAATGAAGCTGGCGACAGGCTCCTGTCCGTCGCCTGGCATTTGCCCAGGGCCCCCACGGAATCGTCTGGAAAACTGCAGGGAGGGCGTACACCTGCATCCAGAGCTGGAGTCTCAAACTCTGGAGTACCATCCTCGGAGAGGAAGGCGACACGCGTGTCTCTGATGATGATATTGGCGATGATGGCGCATCTACTGCCATGGGAAGTACCTCGCGACGAGATGCAATCTGGTCTGCAGCAGATGGCCTCGACCCGTGCTACTGTTGCCATCGCTGTCTAGGCTGGAAAGTCCTGAAGAGTACTGCATCCTGGGTCTGACAATGATAATCTTTGCACTGACCTGTAGTCCTCGTTTGTGGGTGTAAGGTGTAGCAGATGAAGCAGGGTTCAATGTCAATGGTCGTGCAGGACTTCATCTGGTTAAGGTCCATCTCAAGGCATCGTATGGTAGATGGACAAGAACAGTTCCAAGGCCTGCTCCTGTGGGTGAGTTCAGTGGAATTGACCTACCTGCACCTTGAATGTTCGCACAAAAGATTCAGCATCACCGTTTGATGGCAGATGGAATTGTGCTGTGGTCACATGTTCAACACTGTTGGCCATACAAAATTGTTCAAATTCCTGTGAACTGCAGTCCATTATCAGACACTAACACTTCCAGCAAGCCCTCAGTTGAAATAATTTAACTAAGTGTTCTGATAGTGCTGGCCGACGACATAGAGTTTATCGGAACAACAAAGGGAAAAAGACTGAAGGCATCCACTTCAAAAACCGATCGCATGTTCCAGCAAGGCCATGCAAAATCATTGTGGATGACTTTCCACACACCGCTGGGGCGTTGCCAGTCAGAAAAGCTTCGAGCTGGAGCCACCTGTTGCTCCATGCAAGTGACACAGCGTGATGCCATGTCTTCAAAATGGTTGTCCATCCCTCCCCAAAAACAACGGCGTCGAGCAAGCTGCTTTGTCCTCACAATACCCCAATGTCCCTGATGCAACGACCTTAAAACATCCCTCTGAAGGATGCGTGGGATGATGACCAGGCCTGGCCGTTCTCAATGTGTAACAGTAAAACACTACACTGTACTGACAAGGCTAGTTGGTGAGCAAAGTATCAACGTACTTTCAGCCGAATAATGTCTTTTAGTCACCTTGGCCACTGTGTGAGCACGTAATTCAGCAAAGTGCTTAAATCTGCATTCGCTGCTATTTCCTATGCTATGCGACAAAAGTCTATCGGAAAATTGTGAACTGCTCAAAGGTCCAGAGCATCTACCTGACAACACTATGCTTCAGAGGAGTCGTACTGATCACCCATGTCCACCGGTAACCTTGTCAAATCATCGGCGTTGGAATGTTGAGCTGTAGGATGGTGCAAGATTTCATAGTTGTAGTTCGGAAGCAATAAATCCCATTGTGTCAATTTCTGCACCATGTGTGGTGGAACAGGCTTGGTTGGGTGAAGAGTCAAGTGAGTGGCTTATGGTCCGTGACCAAGTAGAACTTTCTGCCATAGAGGCAATGATGGTACTTGGTTACACCATAAATGATCGACAACGCTTCTTTTTGAATATGACTGTAATTTGGCTGAGTCTTAGCCAGAAGTTTGGAGGCAAATGCTACTGGACGATCAGTTGATCCAACATGGCTCAGCCGAACGCTGCCTAGGCCAATAGAAGAAGCATCAACCGGTAACACCACTGGTTTAGCGGGATCAAAATGATTGAGACGCGTGTTACTAAGCAGCGCCCGTTTTAATTGATCAAAATCCAACTGACATTCATTGCTCCATGCAGATGGAACATCCTCACGCCGTAGCTCGTGAAGCGCAACTGCAGTCTGAGAGGTGTGAGGAATGAATCTGAAGTACTGGTTTAGTTTACCTAACACTGCTTGCAGTTCCTTTATATTTTGGGAGGCAGAAAATCTTTGACGACTTGCAAATGAGTCTGGGTGGGGTGAATACCTTGCACATTAATTAAAAGTCCCAGATATTCGTTTTCCGTCTGGAAAAAGCTAACTTGTCTTTGTGACACTTGAGGCCTGCCGATAACAGTACTTGAAAAAGGCACTTGAGATTGGCTAAAAGTTCTTCTGCAGAGCGTCCAGACACGACAATGTCAGCCAAGTAATTTGAGCAAGCAGGCGCCTTAGCAATCATTTGTTCTAGAAAAGCGTTTAATGATCGAAGGTGATGAGGCACTACCGATTGGCAGGCGTTGAAATCCAAATAACCCGAGATAAGTGTTAATAACAAATTATTTCTTTGAGTAGTCATCCAAAGGCAATTGAAGGTAAGCATCTGCCAAGCCTATCTAGGAAAAATAACGACCTTCGTCTAATCTGTCCATCAGTTCCTCTGGGCAGGGCAAAGGGTACGTGTCCATCACTGTCTGATAGTTCACAGTCGACTTAAAATGAACGCACAGTCGAAGACGTTCTGAATGTTTGCGAATGATGACTTACAATGATTAGCTTAACATCGTCGTAAATTTTAAACGAGCTGTTCCCTAATAGCAATGGGCACTTCCTTAGCTCGAAAAATCTTTGGTTGTGCATTGTCTTTGAGTGACACATGAGTTAAGAAATTTTTCGCGCAACCGATACTGTCGGTGAAAAGTTTACTAAATTTGCGTCACAGGGCTTGAAGCTCGTCTATAGGTACATCTGCTGAAATTTGCAACACTGATTTGTGGACTGACAATTCGAAAAAGTCGAAAGACTATCAGCCAAAAAATATTCTGCGAAGATTTGGCACAATGTGCTGTGAACACAACTATCTTCGTTACACCTTGAAAAGTAGCTGGCATACTGGGAGCTCCTGAAACTGGAATTTCCTGTCTGTTATAAGTTGACAACACATGCGTAGCTGGACTCAAAATTGATGAAACTAATCAGCTTTAAGTGAAACATGGACGATAAATAGTTTGGACAGGAAGAGAGTAGAAGCTTTCGAAATGTGGTGCTACAGAAGAATGCTGAAGATTAGAAGGTTAGATCATATCACTAATGAGGAGGTATTGAATAGAATTGGAGAGAAGAGGAGTCTGTGGCACAACTTGACGAGAAGAAGGGACCGGTTGAAAGTACATGTTCTGAGGCATCAAGGGATCACAAATTTAGCATTGGAGGGCAGCGTGGAGGGCAAAACTCGTAGGGGGAGACCAAGAGATGAATACATTAAGCAGGTTCAGAAGGATGTAGGTTGCAGTAGGTACTGGGAGATGAAGAAACTTGCACAGAATAGGGTAGCATGGAGAGCTGCATCAAACCAGTCTCAGGACTGAAGACCACAACAACAACAACAATCGTTCGTACGTAAGTTTGTTCTGAAGTATACCTGAAGCACCAGTGTCCAGTTACAATGTGACATCTTTAATCTTTCTTAGCTACTTCAAAGTAACAAACGCCTTGTCCCGATTACATTCACCATCAAAGACACAGCTATCACTTCCTACCTGTTGCTGTGAGCTACTACAATGTGTGACAGGTGTTTCATTTTTAAAAATTGTTTTTTAACAAGAGGTGGGCCGGCCGCGGTGGCCGTGCGGTTCTGGCGCTGGAGTCCGGAACCGAGGGGCTGCTACGGTCGCAGGTTCGAATCCTGCCTCGGGCATGGGGTCCTTAGGTTAGTAAGGTTTAAGTAGTTCTAAGTTCTAGGGGACTGATGACCTCTGATGTTAAGTCCCATAGTGCTCAAAGCCATTTGAACCATTTGAACAAGAGGTGGAGCCCCTCCACGTCCACACCGGCATGATGGCCAACTCAAAAGGTCTACTGCCATCTCTGCATAAGGGTTAGTTTTCACTAATGTGAGGTGTCGTAGGATGTTGGTATTGCGATGTTTGCGTACGTCTGATTAAGGTTAACCATTAATGCGTGCTCATCTGGAGATAGATTGGGTGGAAAGTCGAACGAAGGGTAGCGGTTTGAAGGGCAGAGGGAAAAAAGTGCCAAGGCAAGAACCAAGGGAATAAAACCTCTGCTATAGTTTGGTCGGGTAGTAAGGGGAGTGGCGGATGTCTTGCAACATGCGACAGATCATGCAAGGGTAGGCTTTGTTAGTAGTGGGTATCATGCATGTCGATACCTTTGACGTTGTGCGACGCTGTTACTCGGCTGCTGCCGCTGGATGCCGGTGTTGATCTCTCGGTCAGCGTCAGCAAACCTCTAACAGTTAGGTTCATCATCGATTTGTGTCCGATAGGTCATATATCAGACGCACAGTGTAGGGTGATGTTAGCGATTTGTTTGTGCGTCAGTGGGCGAGCTCGTCGGTTTCTCTGCTGTAGTCTCTTGGTCAGTGTTGATAACAGCTGTTATATCCAGTCAACGTTGCTGATATGCAGAGGCTTGCCGACGTTTGTCGCTTGTTGGTGTATGTTAGCTTGCCATAGTTGGTTATGCCCTACCTAGTAGTGTCTTTGGCCGCTTATGCTTCCACCTGTGGTTGTGATGTGTGGGCAAAGATTTAGTAGTGGACCTGTGTTTGCGTCGGCGTGACTTGTTTGGTACATGAAAATCACCCGACCGGTGTTTGCTAAGTATTATACTTAGGCAACCTTTCACAACATTCACTATAGCCACTGGGTCGCACTGCCCCGTGGATGGCTGTGCCGTGACAACATTTATGATTTAAACTGGTTAAGTGGCATGTTGCTTAGGAATTTGCTCTCCAAAGAGCTTTTTCATGCACAGTGACTGAACAAGACCTTTTTTGTTGCAAAAATAACAAACAGTGTCCAGACGTTTAAGGTAACTAAAGCATTTTGAGCAAGTCTTTGCTGTTTTTCTGTCTACCGGCGTTTTCTGTCGGCGTGGCATAGCACTGTTTGCCTCTGTACGTAACATCACATGCTGTGTCATAAGGGCTGGTTGGGAAAAGACAGAAGCAGGTTTTACTCGTTGCCACTCCCAACTATTTATAGTGCGCTGAGGCAAACAGTATGAGAGGAGAAAACTGAAACATTGATGACGATTAGTGTCAAGATCACACATATTTATTGACGATTATATGATAGCGGAGTAAACACCGGTAGCAGTTACTTCTGTAAAATATCTGGGAGTATGCGTGCGGAACGATTTGAAGTGGAATGATGATATAAAATTAATTGTTAGTAAGGCGGTTGCCAGGTTGAGATTCATTGAGGGAGTCCTTAGAAATGTAGTCCATCAACAAAGGAGGTGGCTTACAAAACACTTGTTCGACCTATACTTGAGTATTCTTCATCAGTGTGGGATCCGTAGCAGGCCGGGTTGACAGAGGAGATAGAGAACATCCAAAGAAGAGCGGCGCTTTTCGTCACAGGGTTATTTGGTAAGCGTGATAGCGTTACGGAGATGTTTAGCAAGCTCAAGTGGTAGACTCCGCAAGAGAGGCAGTCTGCATCGCGGTGTAGCTTGCTGTCCAGGTTTCGAGATGGTGCGTTTCTGGATGAGGTATCGAATATATTGCTTCCCCCTACTTATACCTACCGAGGAGATCACGAATGTAAAATTAGAGAGATTCGAGCGCGCACGGAGGCTTTCCGGCAGTCGCTCTTCCCGCGAACCATACGCGACTGGAACAGGAAAGGGAGGTAATGACAGTGGCACGTAAAGTGCCCTCCACCACACACCGTTGGGTGGCTTGCGGAGTATAAATGTAGATGTACATGTACGTTCTAAAGCATTACTAACACTGTCACTATGCAATTCGTTAATATTTGACATTTGCATCTCACACTCAGCTAAATCATAAGTGTCCTGAACCTCAGTTAACCGCAACGCTGTATCTAAAGAAGGATCGGTTGTTTCAAAATAGCAGCACGAAGTATGTCGTAACAAATAATTTTCATCAAAGTAAGTGGTTAACTTCCTAAGTATAGTCTCAAACTCTAACTGCTCTGGTTGTTTGTCTCGAAACAATTTCGCTATGAGCCTGTAAACTTCCATGTCCAATGTGGAAAGAGAAAATCATTTCCTCTTTGAACCTTGCAATTGTTGCACCTACAAATGATTCATCAATTGAGCTAAGTACTCTGACCAGTCCTCATGCTTCTGGTTTAAACTGCCGAATGGTGGAATGGCTGAGGAAGCTGCGGCTGTGTCTGTTGTTGTTGTGTTAGCTGCATCATGGATTGCAGAAACTGCTAGATTTGCTCGCTCTGTAGGTGAACAACACACACTAGAGAACCGTCTTCTGACTCAGAAGCCATGCCTGTAAGGAATTTGGATTGGACGCCGCACACAAAATAACACACTCGTCTCAGCAGTAGTGTCTGTCCTGAGCAAAAATCAACACACTAATGTACTAGACATATAAAAAGAAATGGCAAAAATTAAAAAACAAGAAACAAGGGCAGGTGTGTGGCCAGAAACAAAAACTACTCCTGTAACTTGAACAAGTCCTTTCCCTCATTGCCGCCAGCTGTTGTATCATACTTTTCATACAATGGCAGAAGCAGATTTTGCTCGTTGCCACTCCCAACTATTTATAGTGGGCTCAGGGAAACACTTTTAGAGGAGAATGAGGAGAAAACTGAAACAATGATAACGATTAGTGTCAAGAACACACATATTTATTGACGAATACTCCACTTTGTACAAATCGGCTCAGGCAGCAGACCCTGAAGTTCAACTACTGTTCCAGAAACTAAGGCTGAATAGTAAACTGTTCTTATCCCACTAGAAAGTTCGCTGAAGACGGGCTTGTGTGGACTCGTTAGAAGCAGATGATGCGACACGAAGTACACCTGTAGAAGGCGGTTTTCTCGGTAATCGAACTGACTTTGAACTGCCCTGGTCTGCTCTGACGCCGGCGCATGTCACTCCTCTGGCGGCGCCATCGCTGCGACTTCATGGTGCGGCAATCGCTGGGCTATATGCCATCTCTGGAGTGGGTTGTCGACGGATCGACGCCAGCAGTTCCGTCTGGTGGTGCGTGCCGTGCTTACGACACCACAAACGCATTAATAATTTGAGGGTGTTAGAGATGGGCTTTTGGAGAAGACCGGCAAGAATTTCAAGAAAGTCAAAATAAGGAGGAATTAAATGTTAAAGACAGTGGAAGTGAAAGAAGGAATATGTGATGCATTAGGCATGAGAAACATGTAGTGGTACTGAAATGTAAGAATAATCTAGCCGACAGGAATACCAAAACTTATTATTGGATGGGATACTGAAGGCAGAAGAAGATGGCAGCCCTTGATACCTGGATCTAAAATATTCAGCTGATAATTAGAAGAATTGGTGGAGAAGACGAGAATACACATGATAGAATACATAGAGTAACATCCTGAAGAGACAGTGCCAAATACTTTTGTGCTAATACGTGAAAATTTCTGAGCTGTTGTTACGTTGGAGAAAAAACCTCTGTATTGAGAAAATATCTGTTAATGGTTGAAGTTCATTACTAGAGCAAACACATACAAGGCTTAACTGTGCAGATGATAGTATAGCTGAAGGAGGTACACATCATGTGAATACGATACTGTAATCTCCCCCATCCTCCCTAGTTCCATCTATTGTCCACATTTGTCTTTTATGAAATTGTTCAAATGGCTCTGAGCACTATGGGACTTAACGTCTGAGGCCATCAGTCCCCTAGAACTTAGAACTACTTAAACCTAACTAATCTAAGGACATCACACGCATCCATGCCCGAGGCAGGATTCGAACCTGCGACCGTAGCGGTCGCCCGGTTCCAGACTGTAGCGCCTAGAACCGCTCGGCCACCCTGGTCGGCTCTTTTATGAAGCTTTGAGAGGAGCGAAGATTACAATAAACTTTCTAGTTTAACTAGCTTGTCACCGTTGGCTCCAGTGGTGTGTACATATGAGGAGCGCGTGGGGCGACCCCTGCCCCCCCCCCCCCCCCCGCCCCTCCTTCCGCTCCCTTGCGGGCAGCCCACATTGCCACCCGCGCCGCCCCTGCCAGTCAGTCCGCAAGAATAGGCGCATAGAATTAATCATTTAAGGAACAGAACCACAATTATAAGTTTTTATATCATAAGATGGCATTTTCTTATATATGTGTATAATCAGTGTAAATAAAACTTTCTTAAACTTTGCACGGGACTTGACTTGTTTTTCGTTACGGCAAAAGTAAAGGTAGCTCAAGATATCTTTAGCGCCCCCTCCTTAAGGTTTTTCTGCATCCGCCACTGGTTGGCTCCAGTTCTTCTTATCTGGGGGTCTGAGTCTTGAAGCTGAAAATGTGACATTTTAGATCCTCACGGTTTGATTAATCTAAATAAATTTGAAGATTCTTGTTTGCAGAATTTATGTTTTACCGTAAATCTGTTTGCTCATATTTTAGTACATCATACAGTCTTTTGACTTTTCATATTAACAAAGCCGAAATTACATTTTTCGCACAAAATACACACATCAAAAAAAGTTTTCCATCACCCCAGATCCAAGAACCCCTGAAGATAGTCGTTGACGGTGGATATTGTATCACAGACACAGTCCCTTTGACTGTTCAGACCTGCCAAAAGATGTAAACAACCATGCATGAGCAGCGCCTATTAGCCAGAGTGGGTCCGACATCCGATCAGCGCCAGCCATTCCACCAGGAAGGAGGCACGGCTCGTGTTGTCTGCAGTTCAACCATGCCTAGACGGTCAATACCGTGGTTCGATCGCGTCCGCATTGCTATTTTGTGCCAGGAAGGCCTCTCAGCAAGGGAAGTGTCCAGGCGTCTCGAAGTTGTTCGGACATGGCGGAGATACAGAGAGACAGGAACTGTCGATGACATGCCTCGCTCAGGCCGCCCAAGGGCTTCTATTGCAGTGGATGACCGCTACCTACGGATTATGGCCCGGAGGAACCTTGACAGAAAGCCACTATGTCGAATAATGCTTTTTGTGCAGCCACAGGACGTCACAACAAATACAGACGTGCATCAGTGCAAGAGGACTTGCTACTGGGTATTACAGGTACCGTTGTGTACAGCATTCTGGACCACCACTTCTGAAGGTCGTGCTGTTTGGTGATACAGTATTCAATGTGTGGTTCTCATTGGCAATAAAAAGGCGGAAATTATTTTTATGTTGATCTCTATTCCAATTTTCTGTTCAGGTTCTGGAACTCTCGAAACCGAGGTGATGCAAAACTTTTCTTGATGTGTGTACAAAAATACGTCCGATCACATCAGAGGCATGCTTACGACTCTCTCACTCTGCAGAAATAACCATATTCCAAAGGGTTTACAATTTTTTTTGACAAATGAATATCTACTGGTTTCTGTTACATTATTACTTTCGATTATTACTTCATAAATGAATCCAGAAATAAATATAGTAAGCAGTACAGTAATTCGTAATTCATAATATAAATTTTAAGTGTGCCAATAGTTCGTAATTTCAAATATTTCTAAAAAAAAAGAATGATTTTAACTGTACATTCAGAACTAGTACTTATCGATTATAACATCGGGGCTAAAACATTTTATAAATCAATTCCTTTTCATAAATTTTAGCTTTAAATGTAACATACTGTATATAAAATTATATTAAAGTTTTCAAAAAGCAGCTGAGATAATACTGACCTGTCCTAAACTCGAAAAATAGTACTGGTTTCGACAACTACTGATGAGGAAAAGTAATGCTAGAAGGTGATGTCCCGTTACAATACTGCAAAACATTTTGCCATATATGACTGGTAAAACAATAAACGTAAAATTTCCGTTGGAGTATGGTGTCTCTTGTTAAAGAAGATAAATATGTTCCAAGGAAGATAAATTTTCTATTCATTAGTTCGTCAGATTTTATCACATTCATACAAACTTCTAATGGGTCAGCAGTGTTAATACTGGCCAAACCTGTAATATTGTCTCAATATTAGTTGAAAGCAATATTTTTTTCTAAGTTATTTGAACAGAAGAGATAAAGTGAGCTGTGGAGATGATAGTGTAGCGTTGATTCTTATTGATGAAGGACATTTTTAAGTAGTAATTGGATTGTAAGGGTGGTAATATTGTTGGCCAAACATATTTGTGTACTTAATTGCATCTAGTGACTATGTCTTCATGATTCGAAGTTTGAAGACACAGTACCAAGATTTGGCTCATATTCTAATACTTAAAACAAAGATGTCAAATGTTTGTTATAAAGAAAGCAAGTACTGAAAGTAACGTCAGGTATCAGACGTCTCCGACAGAACAGATACCACTGGTGGTACAGAGGCCGTAAAGCAAATACATTACGAGAAATCAGTACTTTAGCTGCCTACAGGCATCGATATAAATCAGTGGTGAAGGCTGAAATTTGTGCCCGACTGCGACTCGAATGCGAATACTCCAGTTCTGTAGAGCAGTTGTCTTAACCACCCTTTCTTTTTATCCATGATTGTTCTCAGCATTTGATCTGGGCGAACAAAAGAGGACAACACTTCAAGTTGATGATTGAATATTTCACTATTTTTTTATATTTATTTACTTATTTATTTATTACAGAGGGTATCCAGCCCCAGTCACAGGAGATAATGTGATACTATCCAAGCAGGAGCTGCTAACAAATCACCTGGCCATGATAGAATCCCTCTCGAATTTTATCGCGTTTTCCGACATCTCTTAGTGCCCACATGGCCTGTTGTCTGCAGAGTAGTGATGTCCTCTGCACTGAGGGCCCCAGATGTTTTTCTAGGGGGCCTCATTGTCACTATTCACAAAAGGCTTTTTGGAGCACGACTTAAGAGGACGCCCAGTCATGTCTTGTTCTATGATCAGGCATCACTAGGTGGAGCGTACAACATTCGGACAGCAATCTGCCGCTACAGAGATCCGATTGCCCTCGTTCAAGCTCAATATCTGCCCGCGGCCTTGGCTAGGCATTTGTTTGGGTCAATCATTCTTTTTCTACGGCTGTCCTCCGGCATACAGGATACCCAAAAACTATTGTCGATGTGGTCATACGTCTCCCGCATAGCGCGACATCCCGGGTGCGGCATAATGATAGGCTCATGTAATCAGTCCCGATCAGGTGCTCTGTGCGACAGGGGTGCCCCCTGTCGGCGATGCCGTACACCTTCGCCCTAGAACCATTGTTATGTGACCTACGGCAACGACTGATGGGGATGTCTCTGGCTTTTCACTGATTCTGCTGCGCTGCCTGTGTGAACGATGTGATCCTCTGCCTTCTAAGTGCCGACGATATCCAGACAGCGCATGCATGTGTGGCGATCTACGGCGAGGCGTCGGACAGCTGCCTTAATGTACTTAAATTGCAGGCAGTGTCTATCGGTACAAGCCTGCCTGAGGGGAGTGTTGATCCACTCAGCGTGACCGATACCTTAAGCTGTCCTGGCATCGATTTTACATGCAGAGCACTGTTGTCCTCAACTGCAGACGACTGCTGCAACGGATCAGGTTTGGACGCGTTGAACATCACCTACGGTCCCTTAACCTCCTGCAAAGTATGCACTTCGTCAACACTCACACAGCATTCCTCACTGATGCAAACCCTTCCGGTCGCTCACATCCTGGCTCGCCACATGTTAGCTGCGATAGGTTCATTTGCTAGCCAGGGGATGATCTTCAAAGTCCATTAAGAGTCCCTCACCCTTCCCCAGGCTCGAGTTGGTGTGGGTCTTTACCATGTTTTGTATAGAACTCAGACCCTTTTTGTCAGCTCACAGTCGGCGAAGTGGCGCCGTTGCCCAACGTACCTTACCAGCTTACTGCTTGATGCATATGCCCTGGCCTCGTTGGACTGTCCTGTGACGTTGTCGGACACCCCATAGCCCTTCTGTCACATCGGACTCTTTTTTTTTTCTGGAGCACAGCTGTCTTTCTGCCCCTTTGTCGCCTGTGCGCTTGTTGTCGACGAAGGCGTTCTGCACTGAGATCCAACTGGCCCGCACCCCCATGTGATAGAAGTACCCGCACAACAAATGACGCAATATAAGTCGGGCAGTGAACGCCCCTTCTATTGACACTACTGCACGCTCCGCGTGGTATGTCACCGTCAACGGGAAACAACCCAATCGTTCTCGTCTCCACCAAGTTCACCTTGCCGGCTATCTGCTTGAGTCGCGTGCGGGGTGCCGGACACGGATGATCGTAGCTTCTCTTGTGGACCAGCAGTAGATGTCTGGCACTTGGTCGAGTGAATTCCGGCCTTCCTCACACGTGCCACTCCTGACCGAATTACACCGTAGATGATGCTGTTCCCAGATAATATGTACTACCCGAAGACAAAAACCCACTCAGTGAATTAGTTTCGTGGCCTTGCAGTTCGATATTTTTTTGCATCTGGCGAGAAGCTGTTCTCGATTCTTGGACTTACGCAAAAGGACTACGTTGTACCATTGTCTGTAATCCGAAATGCAGGTAATACTTATCCAACTTCCTATGACCCACCCCGCCACGTAGCTGGGATGTCCCTGTAATGAGCACCTGATCTGATCTGATGCACTATTTTTAGATTTTTGATACTGTGATCCCCAACGGTACTCCCCCTTATTTTCGGGAAGACATGCGCGGATTTCTCCATGGCTAAGAGCGGCTTCACGGACTTCCTCCACAGGTTTCAAAATATAAAAAAACTCGGTAAAAAATTAAAAGTAAATCAAACACAACATAAGCACTGCAGAAAAACCAACTTCTCTATTACGTGCATATGATACCCTCTTCCCCCTTTCTTTTCCTGCTTTCGTAGCGTAGGTAGAAATATTGGAATAGGCGTTGTTGGGGCCAACGCCTGAAGTGGCATATTTTTTGTTTAGTTTTAGGTTTAAAGTAGCGTTGGCTAATATACCTTTTCTGTGTATATTTCCTTATAATCAGGAACGCGAGGGAGAAGAAAAAAAGAAAAAAAAGTTTGTTAAAGCAACAATTCTAGAGAAGTCGAGCATCTGGGTTCGAGTCCTGGGAGGGGTGTACATATCTCCACTCGCCTGATGATCTATAAATTTGGAAAGTTTCAGCATTTTCAAAAAATACTTGCAGGGTGTCTTGGCAGCTAAAATTTTGACATTCTTTCGGTGTATTCTTACAGTATGAAAAATTTCTTGTTACTTTACAGCCACTTGCGAGATAATGTAGCGTTTCATAAACAACAATTCCATAACGCAGAAAGTTATAACTTCAATAGAGTCAAATTCCGTTTTACATAGGGCTAAAACATATCGTAGCAATTACACTGAAATATATACGTTAAGTGGATCGATAAAATCAATACACAATACATATCGACGTGAAACATGCTGTACAAATATCCATTGAACTATATGCAAAAATTAACATTTTTTCCTCTCGCAGAACAAATAAATGAAACGGAACACTTGTAACTTTACTGATAAATTTAGTACGGTAGGGACGTACGTAATGGCAACTTTAATGAGGGTGATAAGTACATGCAGTTATTTTTCATTTATTGGCAGCCTTAATAGCTGCTCGGTAATGGCTTTTAGTATCATCACGGCATCCCTGCCTTTACTGCTGACAGTCGTTTCCTTAGATATTTTCTTGAGTAGTTGAGGCCATTGGCCCATGTTCAGCAGAATACGCCACCGCTATTATTATCTTGCTATTAGTTGAAATACGCTATATGAGTAGTCAAATGCGACGTAACCATGTGAACGAACTTCCAGTCGCTATATCTTTTGGTAAGTAGTAACTACAGGGTGTTTCAAAAATGACCGGTATATTTGAAACGGCAATAAAAACTAAACGAGCAACGATAGAAATA
Organism: Schistocerca gregaria; assembly: GCF_023897955.1. NCBI lineage: Eukaryota > Metazoa > Arthropoda > Insecta > Orthoptera > Acrididae > Schistocerca > Schistocerca gregaria. Next base: position 437,353,036 of record NC_064931.1, on the reverse strand, counting down.
CACCGTTTGTTGCAATATGCTTGGGACAACAGTACATTTTCAGGCGGACAAACTTTCGAAATTACAGTAGTTACAATTTTCAACAACAGATGGGGCCGCAAGTGATGTGAAAGATATAGAAGACAACGCAGTCTGTGGGTGCGCCATTCTGTACGTCGTCTTTCTGCTGTAAGCGTGTGCTGTTCACAACGTGCAAGTGTGCTGTGGACAACATGGTTTATTCCTTAGAACAGAGGATTTTTCTGGTGTTGGAATTCCACCGACTAGAACACTGTTGTTGCAACAAGACGAAGTTTTCAATGGAGGTTTAATGTAACCAGAGGACCGAAAAGCGATACAATAAAGGATATGTTTGAAAAATTTCAACGGACTGGGAATGTGACGGATGAACGTGCTGGAAAGGTAGGGCGACCGCGTACGGCAACCACAGAGGGCAACGCGCAGTTAGTGCAGCAGGTGATCCTACAGTGGCCTCGGGTTTCCGTTCGCCGTGTTGCAGCTGCGGTCCAAATGACGCCAACGTCCACGTATCGTCTCATGCGCCAGAGTTTACACCTCTATCCATACAAAATTCAAACGCGGCAACCCCTCAGCGCCGCTACCATTGCTGCACGAGAGACATTCGCTAACGATATAGTGCACAGGATTGATGACGGCGATATGCATGTGGGCAGCATTTGGTTTACTGACAAAGCTTATTTTTACCTGGACAGCTTCGTCAATAAACAGAACTGGCGCATATGGGGAACCGAAAAGCCCCATGTTGCAGTCCCATCGTCCCTGCATCCTCAAAAAGTACTGGTCTGGGCCGCCATTTCTTCCAAAGGAATCATTGGCCCATTTTTCAGATCCGAAACGATTACTGCATCACGCTATCTGGACATTCTTCGTGAATTTGTGGCGGTACAAACTGCCTTAGACAACACTGCGAACACCTCATGGTTTATGCAAGATGGTGCCCGGCCACATCGCACGGCCGACGTCTTTAATTTCCTGAATGAAAATTTCGATGATCGTGTGATTGCTTTGGGCTATCCGAAACATACAGGAGGCGGCGTGGATTGGCCTCCCTATTCGCCAGACATGAACCCCTGTGACTTCTTTCTGTGGGGACACTTGAAAGACCAGGTGTACCGCTAGAATCCAGAAACAATTGAACAGCTGAAGCAGTACATCTCATCTGCATGTGAAGCCATTCCGCCAGACATGTTGTCAAAGGTTTCGGGTAATTTCATTCAGAGACTACGCCATATTATTGCTACGCATGGTGGCTATGTGGAAAATATCGTACTATAGAGTTTCCCAGACCGCAGCGCCATCTGTTGTTGACAATTGTAACTACTGTAATTTCGAAAGTTTGTCTGCCTGAAAATGTACTGTTGTCCCAAGCATATTGCAACAAACGGTGTATTTCTATCGCTGCTCGTTTAGTTTGTATTGCCGTTTGAACTATACCGGTCATTTTTGAAACACCCTGTATATTGTAGCTGACAAAAACTAGTCAGCGTAAATATTTATTCGGATTGTGTTCTGTTCTTCATTGTTGAGGTATGACACTGTACTCATAAATATACAATACTCTCACAGGCTGTATGGAAGTTCAGAATAAACGTACATCATGCTCGAAGCAAATACAGTTAAAATTTGCAAGTAAAATGGATGATAGGTTGTTTCATGAGCGAAAAGACAATGGTTTTTTTTAAAGAAAAAGACTAAGTCGACAAAAAATACGAATGACAAAACAGTCAACCAGCACAACAAATAGAAATGGGCAAAACTCTTCATCTACGGACTGACGGCGTTAACAGATGCTCTCACAAAGGTGACTAGTAAGATATTACTGGCAATCTTCAACTTTGCTGTGTACATTAAATGTGGAGCATACACTCCATTACACAGATTCTGTAGCCAGCAGTACGAGTAGTAAATCAGTTATAGTTCATGTGCCCTGCATTTGGCAAAGCGTAAATAACACTTTCGGAATATCAGTATAAGCAACCATAGTAATTAGTTTATTCCAATTGATTAATTTACTAATTTTTTTCTCGCGCTTCTATGTGGTAACGAGCATTTGCTACCATTTACCTGTGTGCATTAGTGCTTTCTTTTTAATTAATTTTTTAGTTGATGTATTTTCGAGAGCTAGGTAGGCATGTGCGAAATTTTAATGTAGCTTCATAGCACCATATGAGAAAACTGATGCCTAATTGCAAGAGATCGGGTATCTTTAAAACCCTAGCTCAATATTACATCAGATTTGCACCAGAAGCGCCGCTTAAAGCAACCCCGGTACATAATTTGTTACCACTGAGCGAGGTGGCTCAGAGAGTTTAGTAGACTAAACTCTCATTCGGGAGAAGGACGGTACAAACCAACGTCCTGCCACCCAGATTAAGGTTTTCCGCGATTTCCCTATATCACTCCAGGCAAGTGTCGGGATAGTTTCTTTGAAAGAGCGTGGATGATTTCCCTCCCCAACCTTCAAACATACCGAGCATGTGATCCGTCTCTAATGACCTCAATGTCGATGGGACGTTAAACCATAATCTGCGAAATGTGAACACCACATCCCAAATCCAGAAGATTTTATACAGCACCTGAGCAACTGCTCCTTGAACCAACCAGCGTATTTGTGAGTTTCAGTGGTGTCTCTTTGTTGACATCACTGCGCCTGACGGATTCATCACAACTCATAGGAGCTAAGCTGGAAGATAACATCTTACATCTTTTCAGACATGTACACACCTCGACTTACTTTCTGTTTAACGTCCAATGTTTTGAACAGACAGACGGTGTTGCTATGTGTAGTCTTCCTTCTATCAGTGACTTCTTAGGGCAAAGCAATTCAGTCGGCGGTTTTGAAACCTAAATGTTTTTGGAGGTATAGAGATGATACATTTGTGGTATGGTCACCTGAGACAGTAACGTTTCCTTCGTTTTTTAGAACATCCTAACTCCCCCCATCGAAGCATCCGCTTCACCATGGAAGCAGAAGTAAATGAAGAGTTCGCGTTTCTATTTGCCATGGTTCGTAGAAACGAAGACGACTCCTCAGGCTACAGTGTGTTTCGTAAATCTGCACACACCGACCTGCCCGATCTGCACCTGCCAACAACGAACTGTCATCACCCATCCCAACGTAGTGGTGCATCACGGGGACTTGGACTAGCGCTGTCTCAGATCTACTGACCTTATCAGTAAAGCTTAGCCCTCTCTGCTACGTGTTTTCCCAGAGCAGGTGCTCCGATAAGCATATTCGCAATGCATTTTAACCAGCAAGCACTAAACCTGTAGAGCAATCAGAAGTAAAGGAGAACTTCACGAGGGTGGTTTTTCTGCCTTATGTTGGTGGCGTCTCCTTTAATATCGTCACGGTATTCAACAAACGTCGAACAGAGTGTGTCTTCCTTTCTCCCGTGCGAGATCAAACGGAGCTGGTTTCAGTTAAAGACGACCTAGGTGTAAGGATATTAGGAATATATAAAATTCCGGGCCATTGTGGGGAATCATATATTAGCCAGATGTGTCGCATTGTTAAAGAGATATGCGACGAACATAATCATCACACGAGACTGTGCCAGCCAGAAAAATCTGCTGTTGCTGAACATCGTCTTGATATACGACATGGCATGAGCTATGAAGAGACCAAGATCCCCTGTTCCGTCTCCACATAGTGTGGCTCCATCATTAAGGAGGTAGTTGGCAACCAACGATTTAATGAACAGAGACACAGGATTTCAACTCAGCAGAGCATGGGAACTGGTATTGGCGTCACTAAGGCGTCGCTGGCCGCAGACACACGATTTTAACAGCTCAACACAGGTGAGGAATCGAAGCTGGAACGGTTAAGCCGGGTGCAAACACATCTCACGCGAGCGTACGCGAGGGTCCCCGCCGCGAATACGAAGACCGCGGCCCGTTTCTCCGGCAGGAGGCTCCGGATGCCGACGCTGTCTAACATGAGAAGTCTCTCGGCTCGAACAGGAATTCGGTGTTCCAATTGTTTGCACAAGCTTTACTTGCCACTGTGATTAGGATGGAGAAAGTATTCAATTGTGTTACTCTTAGTTTTTCCAACTATCGGGCGTTAAAAATGTACATGAGGTTCCTCAACAAAACTCGTGAACAATATGCAGAATCACATCTGGCAAAAGCAAAATCTGGACAGTCTTCAGCATCACAGTCTTAAGCTGCAAAGTCAAATGCTACTTGAATCACATTCTTAAATTCAGCGACACGTGCAGCAGTATTGTACGCACCTGCTTGCCGGGAATATTGAAGTATAGGCTGATACACTGGAGCAGTCAGATGATTATGAATAATAGAATGCATTTTCATTACGAAAATTCTGTTTCCTAATGTAGTGTGAAAGTCATTGCAGAGAGTCCTTGTAAGTCCGTTACTCTTCTTGCATATACATGCTGAACATTAATAAAACCTGCAAATTGCAGGGACGGATCCCTGACTGGAAATGGAGGAAAAAAGGTTCTATGAACATGTGTCTGGAAAAGAATCGTTGGCACGGTAGATGATGCTGACGAATGACAGTTCCTCTGACCCTGCGCCGTGTGTTTCTTGTGTATTACGGGCTGTGTAATTGACGCAGTGTACTATAAGCTGCAGAATAGTCCGGTATTCATTTCGAGAATAGGCCGAGATGTGCGTACGGTCAAGCAGATCGAAACGGTGGAGAGGCAGCATGGCTATACCAAAACAAGTACCCCACAGACACCAACCATATCACACAACATTTCAAGCCCTTTTTGGGCGTTTGTGTCACTACCGGTCCTTTCGGACAGACGAATGGGCAGGCAGGCGGTGGACTGTGGGTACACCAGATTTAGACTTGTCCTAGGGTTCGTTTTAATATCCTGTAGAAACCGGTCCTCTAGATCTGGTGTACGCATAGTCCTCCACCTACCGCACATTTGTCTGTCTAAAAGGAGCCATGATCGCACAAACACTCAAAAAGTGGTTGAAATGTTGTGTGATGTGATTCGTGTCTGTGAGGATACCTGTTCTGGTACTCCGGCCGGGGTGGCCGAGCGGTTCTAGGCGCTACAGTCCGGAACCGCGTGACCGCTACGGTCGCAGGTTCGAATCCTGCCTCGGGCATGGATGTGTGTGATGTCCTTAGGTTAGTTAGGTTGAAGTAGTTCTAAGTTCTAGGGGACTGATGACCTTAGAAGTTAAGTCCCATAGTGCTCAGAGCCATTTGAACCATTTGTTCTAGTGTAAGCCTCTCGTGCTGCCTCTCGACCATTTCCACCTCCTTGGTCGAACACACATCTCGGCTTGTTCCCAACATGAATACCGAAACAGTCTGCTGCTTGCAGCACTCTGCGTCTACCACACAGCCTGCAACACACAAGGAACACACGGTAAGTGGTTAAGCGAACTGTCATTCGTCAGCGCCATCTACCGAGGCAACGATGCATTTACGGACACATGCCCATAGGACCTATTTTCCTCCATTGACAAACAAGAATCCATCCTTACAGTTTGTCGGCTTTATTAATGTTCACCCTGTATTTTATATTACCGGAAGAAATATACATCCAAAGGCTGTACGTATTTTGTTGTTTTTGGCGGAATGATCATGCATTCAATGTCTTTACCTGCAAATGAATCATTTTCTAATGTGTCCTTGTGAGCTCTCGAAGAACCGCAAAGCAGTATGCACTTCTCGTTATTTGTGACATTGTCCTCAAAAATATTCACGAATGTTTTGACTGTTTTCCACGTGCGCTAGGCTCCAAATGTATGCTTGATGGAAGATTGTCTTCATTAGCTTTCTTAGCTTACGGGCCTAAGGTTTTTTCTTGAAGACAAATATAGTTTTCTTTTTTCTGTTAGGTGTCCTCTCATCGAAAGTCCAACATCTGTTGTATGAGTTGTACTGCGTTCACAGGCAACTGTTTATTTTACCCCTGTTTTAGATAGTGTCGCACCAGAAGTTAGTTCATAATTGATCAGGATCGGTGATCCTTTGGGGCGAAGTTCCAGTGAAGCTCTTTGGTTTTCGCAGTCAAAGTGGTGAACCCAGCTGTTATCACCTGTCACAATGTTGTTCAGGAACCCATCAACTCCAAGCTCAAAACGCAAAATAAATTTTGACAGATGTCCAGTCTCCTCTGTTTCATAACAAGAGTGAGCATTCGAAGCATCCCTCTGTCCACACAGTTTTCTGTATCTCAGTTCTGCAATGAAGGCCTGTGCAAGCTCTCATGATATGCCACACTTACCTGAGAGCTGTGTCTATGTTATCTGACGATTTTCTCTGGTGAGTTCACCAACTCGATTCGATGAGTCTCGTCAGTTGCCGTATACGATCATCTGCTCCCAGGTCTAGCACACACATTGAGGTTAACACCATTGTTTTCTTCTTTACGAGCACGAACAACCCAACGCCCCACATTTCTGATGTCGATACAATCGTCGCCGTACACAGCTTTCTTCTATGGATTTCAATTGGAAGAAGGTTTTCTGCGGTTAGAAACTCGCTAACGGCACGCTGTTTCTCATACACGGACATAGTTGTTTACCCACCGTCCGGTTACACGTTACAGCTCGGAGCCATCCAGATGCAGACGATTGCAACGTGCGCCAGTGAAGCGGGAAAGTCGACCGAATAATATGCATAACATACAGTATCTCAAACGATGCTGAGAACACATTAAAAAATTCGAAGGCATTTCTTTTCAGCAAGCCCTCGTACAAATATAAATTTACAAGAACCGTGAGGGGGAAAGACATTTAACCTCGACTGATAATGTTTTATGAAAGAACGTGTGGAGAAATATAAGAAAAGCTCTTAAACCTAAGTAAAATGATCTTGGGTTTATGAATGTGTATTTCTACTGCATGCATCAACAGATTACCAACAGTCAGGTGCTGGACGCTACTATACATCAGTCTTTACTACCGTCATATAGCTATAGCGTGAACTTGTGGGGAGTGCACTCAAGGGCCGGCCGGAATGGCCGAGCGGTTCTAGGCGCTACAGTCTGGAATCGCGCGACTGCTACGGTCGCAGGTTTGAATCCTGCCTCGGGCATGGATGTGTGTGATGCCGTTTGGTTAGTTAGGTTTAAGTAGTTCTAAGCTCTAGGGGACTGATGACCTCAGATGCTAAGTCCCATAGTGCTCAGAGCCATTTGAACCAAGTGCAGTAAAAGCTTCGTATCTCAGCCAGATGTGAGTATATGTCTACATTTCTCGGCAGTGAATCCGTTGTAGAACCCTTATCGCAGAACTTTCTAGAGATGTCATGAACTGACCTATGCGCTGGCTGGATGTACCTGCAGGTTTTATGTCTTGTTTATGGAATCGCTGTCAGTGTGTGATTCTCGCTACATGTCGTCCGTAGTTTACGCCGACTTTATTCATTCTTGTCTACAGTAATAAAAGCCTTGTGATACAGAAGGCGTCGTCACTAGGGACTAGTCATGGAAGCTAAGAAGTACTACGGAGTAGTCGTCTTTTTGTTGTGTAAAGTCGTTCGGCCACTGGCCACGTATTCCACATAGAGAATACATCTCTCAGGTGCGTACCGCTCTCCGACCGCTGCAGCCGTAAAAAATTCCTTGAATGCGACATTCTGCTCGATCGCGAAATGTGGATTCTCAGTCCCCCCAAATGCGCTAATTTTGCTTATTGACGAACCCATCCAAATGAAAGAGGGCTTCGTCGCTAAACCAAACCATTTTCACATCAAAGTCCGGTTTATTAGTTCCGTGGACCCACAGTGTTGGCGAAACACAACCGCTGTTCCATGGCCCTGGGGTTTAATGGATGATGGGTTTGAATTTTGAATGGGAAGAGATGCAGGTTTCAACAACAATTTACCGTAGTGCCTCCCAGTGGATTACCACCAGTTAGGCAGCTCGTCAGATCGATTTCCTGGGGCTGGTTTGAAACACAGAGCGTGTCTTCTCGACGTTCTCACGCGGTTTCACCCTTTTTGGACGACCAACATTGCCAAAACTGTCATCACGAAACACTGCCCATTCTCTCAAACTTGCGAATCAAATTGTCGGTTGTTAGCACACTTGGACTGGCTGTTTTCAGCTTGAACTCGATCGCAAACTTCCTTTGAGCCACAGATGGGCTGTTACTGCTCACATAGTAGGCTATCACAAGCGCTATATGCTCATACACACTGTACCGTGACATGTTCATGTGCAAATGGCCGACAACAACAAGGCGCGAGCGCAAGCGTATACAAATTCTCATCGTGCCCCACAGCCAAACGGCTGTTTGAACGTCCTAATGTAAACCGTTCAGAAGTTACGACGATTTTATTCCGTATAGTTCAATAATTGTCACCCTGTATCAACAAACGGATTTTGGACGAGCTTTGTTACCAATGTAAAGTAAACAATCTTTATCGGCAACATTGTGGTGCAGATTCGTATTAATGCACGACGTACCAGAGTGGAACAAAACATGTAAAAGCACTTGTGACAGTTTTTAATTTAAAAAGTGGGGTTTAATGAAGTATAATTACGTCTTTCTTCTTCAAATGTTCGAAATTACACGCAATTTTATACCAATGATCTATTATTTCCTGTGCTGCACCACCCTACACGCCCAATCAAAAGCAATGTTGTTATTTTTTAAGAACTTTGTACGTGGCTGTAGCAGCAACCGTAGGATGAAATCTTCGTGTAGAAATAGTAAACAGCTAATGAGTCGCAAAATGGATAGTTTATTAAAACTGCTTTACCATACTTTCAACGTTTTTAACAACGTCTTTTTCAGGAGGAAATGACAACTGGATTACACGTTGTGGCAGAGGTACGCTAAAATATATTCGAAAGGCGTCCGTCAAATATAAAATTTCACCTCCATAATAATTAAAACATGCACAGCATGGTTGTTCTCATTTGGTATTTCCTCATCAGGGTACAGCTAGTGCACTTCCTTCTAAAGGAGACTTTTTTTTATAAACGTTGAAACCATGGTAAAGGAATTTTAATAAACCCATTTTGCAACTGATTGGCTGTTTACTATTTTTTCAAGAAGTTATCATTTTCAATTCAAAGCTTTTTCAACTTTGGATTTTCCTCCGAGAATATGGGCAGTGGGGTTGCAGGGTCCATGAGAACACGCGGACTGTAGTATTGCTTCTCTTGGGCGTCTGCACAAATTTATCCGAGAGGCTGCACATTCTAAACTGCCATTCATCTGATAACTCATTCGGTGCGTCCGAAAAACGCGTCCACGAACTACATCTGACAAGAAGTACGCATAACGTATTGTTTCTCAAACGACTGATAGGTACTGCATTAGTATTTTTAAGATAATTTTTGTACTTAACAGTTCAGAAAACTTCAATAGTATAGACCATTAGCCGTCAAACTGTGGCCCGTGATTATCAGCCGTACTTTATAAATACTACGCATCTGGCAACTAATACCCGAATCCAAAAATGTCAACTAACGTTAAGAGCGCAGTTTGCCTGCAAGGTAAGAAACAAAAATACTTGCAGAGACAGTAATTCTTTAAGATGTGATTAATTCCGTTTGGCGTTGGCGAATTCGGCCGTGAGCTAAGAAAATTGGCTGCTTACCTCAGGGTCAAATGGGTAATTAGCGCGGCCACAACGAGGTTAGAGGATGTGAGAAGAAGAATGTTTTATTGTTTGTCTTCCAGTACTGACAAGTCACGGGCGAGCGCAAGTCGTACTGCTCAGCAGCTATGGTATAAATTTTGCCACGGAAGTAACATGGATTTGTAAATGTTCATTACAGAGAAGGTCATTGTCAAATGCAGTACAGATTTGTAGCACAAAATATGATATTAAAATAAGTACCGGGTGGTTATAATTGAAGTGCAGCTACTCACAGAGGTCCAGTGCAGGCTGTAACTATAGTACGTCAGCAAAACTTGATAGATATGCTAATGTATCAATGTGGAATCGATTTCCACTGGAAAAAAATTAGTTCCAGGTTTGGCCGCCATGTACAAATCTGGCGCTGTACAGCATCTCGACAACGTCTCCGGTGTTCATATCGAATAAATCGTGGTTGATAATAAAATCAACACTATGCCTTTCTCACTTGTGTGACCATTTCTGTCCATGTCCGGTTCCTAATCCATTATGCATGGAAACATTTCTATACATCTTCCTTACATTCACAGCTCCAGATTTGCACTTTGTACCCAAAATTGGAATTAATTTTTTTTCAGTGTAAAATGATTCCGCACCACATGTCCCTCCATATTTGCATCCAGTGACGCCTATGGGCTGAGGATGACATGGCGACCGTCCGGTACCGTTGGGATTTCATGGCCTGTTCGGGAGGATTTTAGTTTAGTTTTTTTCAATGATTCTGCATTAACGAATTAGAATATCTAGCAAGTTTCGCTGCAATAGTGCAGCATGCATGTATAGTTACGAATTCTTCAGCCCGGTTGGCGCGGCTACATTGCAGAGGGAGAGAATGACCACCTTGGTGTGTCCTCGTCTGTTAAAAGTCGACTCTGCCGGCCAATTTGAGGGTGGCATTCATCTAGCCCAGGGCCAGCTACGGCGTGTCAAACTTCGCGCGTTCCTTCTTGGAAATACTAGGTGTAGTGCGACTTTTCATTAATATTGCGCTGTGGCATTTTTCGTTTGGCACAACTCTCTTCGGTTCGGCAGAATCGTGGTGTCAGCGTTGTTTGCCCTTCGCTATTTGTTCTTGGTATGAAGGACGCTCACAGGTCTAGTGGCTGTTTACACATAAAGAGGCACTCTACCGATCTATCGTCACAAGCTTTAGAATGAGTAGAAGTGACAGAGGAGAATTCTCAATATCAATTATGCAGTCACAGAGGTACTGCATATTTGTTATGAAACGAAATTACAGTACCAAGCAGAAAGAGTTTACAGTAAGAGCAGAAAATTGTAACAATCAAGAGGTACTTTTTGCTAATTTTGTAGGATTGTAGCACACGAAGAAATTGGTAATAATGGTAAAATGTGTGAAGTCTCACGCATTATTCTATGGCCAGTTGCAACAGTTTCCGATGGAAATGAACGAGGAGTATCGAGACTATATATCACTGCAAAGTACACTGAGGTGACAAAAGTCATGGGTTAGCGATATGCACATATAAAAATGGCGATAGTATCGCGTACACAAGGTATAAAAGGGCAGTACATTGTCCGAACTGTCATTTGTATTTAGCCGGCCGGCGTGGCCGAGCGGTTCTAGGCGCTTCAGTTTGGAACCGCGAGACAGCTACGGTCGCAGGTTGGAATGCTGCCTCGGGCATGGATATGTGTGATGTCCTTAGGTTAGTTAGGTTTATGTAGTTCTAAGTTCTAGGGAACTGATCACCTCAGACATTGAGTCCCATAGTGCTCAGAGCCATTTGAACCATTCAAGCCATTTATACTTAGATGATTGATTAGAAAAAGTTTTCTGATTTGATTTTGGCCGCACGACGGGAATTAACAGACTTCGAACACGGAATGGTAGTTGGAACTAGATGCATGGGACATTCCATTTCGGAAATCGTTAGGGAATTCAATATTTTGAGATCCACAGTGTGAAGAATGTGCCGAGGATACCAAATTTCAGGCATTACCTCTCAACACATACAATGCAAGTGCAGTCACTTAATATCAAGAGCAGCGGTGTTTGGGCAAGATTGTCAGTGCTAAAGGACAAACAACACTGCGTGAAATAATCACAGAAATCAATATGGGACGTACGGCGAACGTATCCGTTAGGACAGTGCAACGAAATTTGGTGTTAATGGGCGCGAGTGCATTTGTTAACAGCACGTGATGACCTGCAGCGTGACCGTCTCGGTTGGACACTTGATGACTGGAAAACCGTTGTCTGGTCAGATGAGTCCCAATTTCAGTTGGTAAGCGTTGATGGCAGTGCTCGAGTGTGGCGGAGACCCCGCGAATAAGGCATTGTGTAAACTGGTAATGGCTACATAATGGCGTGGGCTGTGCTTACATGGAATGGACTGGGTCCTCTAGTCCAATTTAACCGATCATTGACTAGAAATGGTTATGTTCAGATGCCTGGAGACCATTTGCAGGCATTCATTGACTTCATGTTCCCAAGCAACGACAGAATTTTTATGGACGAAAATGGTTCGCGATTGGTATGAAGAGCATTCTGGACAGTTCGCGTGAATTATTTGGCCACCCATCGACCATCATGGGACATATTCGAGAGATCAGTTCGTGTACAAAATCCTGCACCAGCAACACTTTCACTATTTTGGATGGCTATAGAGGCGGCATGGTTCAATACTTCTGCAAGGGACTTCCAAGGACTTGTTGAGCCGATGCAACGTCCAGTTGCTACACTACGCTGCACAAAAGAAGGTCCGACACAGTATTAGGAGTATCCCATGACTTTTGTCACCTCCGTGTATGTTTGTAAGTCAAGGGGCATGCCTGGCATGATGTTTTTAGATTTAAAACTCGCTAATGTTGGATTTACGAAGGAAAAGGCGTGCAAAAACGAAAATTAGAACATCCGAAATGGAATGCAGACCTTGCATTTCAAGTCGATTTGATTGCACACTCCCCACAGAAGTCATAACAACTTTCCAATTTGATGGGAAGACATTTAATAATAAATTCACTTTGTAGAAGGAGCACATTCTGGCAAACACAGTCCACTTCTGTAAGTTCAATGGCAATAAAGAAAACGCCAGATTTCGAAGAATTCGTTATGGGCTTCAACGAATTTAAAGGATAATTTCTTAAACATTTTGAGGACACTGCGAATCTTAAATCTGTTTTCGAGCTGTTTTCGAGACCGTTTGCCATTTCAATTTAATGCACCCCTGTGCATGTGCAGATGTAACTGATTGATCTGCAAGGTAATTCCAGTTTTAAACATAAATCCTTTTAAGTTAAAACTAACCAGTACATCTACATTGCATTACCCAAGTAGAGTTTCCATGTCTCCATAACCGGACGCAGCGAGGTGGTGCAGTGATCAGAACACTGGACTCTTATTCGTGAGGACGATGGTTCCAACCCACGTTAGGTCATTCTGATTAAGGTTTTCCATGATTCCTTTAAATTGCTTCAGGTAAATGCTGGGATGGTTCCTTTGAAAGAGTATGGCTGACTTCCTTCCCCATCCATCCCTAATTCAATGGGAGTGATGAGCTTGCTCTTTTGTCCCCTTCCCGCACATCAGTCAACCAACCATAATCAGGTTGCAAAAGTGCTGCAATATTTTGATCAACATATGTGTGTGAAAGACCTTTTTTCGATTCTGAAACTAAATAAGTAATGATTATATGGTAACCTGAGTCCGAAAATGTGTGGAATTGTCTGCATCTGTCCATATGCCAACAGTTTGTAACATATAAAAATTGTATTGTGTCTCCAGTGCTCCAAGTTCTGTTTATCAGCTATGTTGTTGGTAAACGTGAAATATAAAACCAAAACGCATGCAGTGCAACTACACTTCCATTTAAATGTGGCAAAATTGAAGTTTCCTTCTGCTGTGGGGATGGGGTGAGCAGTGAGGCTAGGAGCTCTTGCCAGGGCATGACTTGTGAGCTGAATTCTTGGCTGCCCCTGATGTAGTTGAATGCTACCTCTAGGTTACAGTTTATCCGAAGAACTCAAAAAATCTGCTTTCAAAACATATTTTGTTCAACTTTGGACATGCCAATAATATAAGGCATCAAAATAATGCAATACAGCAGTTTTTACACCAACAAGCATTGCTAGAGTTGAATGGTGTGATATATGATATGTGACAGGTAAAAATCCTTGGAATTTTTTGTGAGACTCTAGATTTTATCACGAGGAGGATGTAATTCCTGTTCATTGACTCATAAAGATCGTTCATATTTAGATTTGATATGATGTATTTTGCACAAACTATTGAAGTATGTGTACCATTTAGGTGTGAAAAAAATCTTCCTCAGAAACTTTGAATGGATACCTATGATCATTTGGATACAGTAACTATGGGTACACAATAAATTCTCAAATTCACAGAATCAGTTACATTAAAAATGGCAATTTTGGAGTCTTGCCTCCTCTCTGACAAATTTCTTCAGACACTCATGGATTAGGTACACAAATTCTCTCATAGGGGAAAAAAGGGCGACAGTAGGAAGGGCATCTGGCCACCCTTACCACTAACATTGCCAAATCCAGGTTAACAGCTAATCCAGTGGAGATACAGGATAAGGCCATGAAAAGGAAGAATATGCAATTAAATTCAGAGTATTCAATGGATTCTGAAGTGAAGCTGTAAAATATTTACAAATGATATTTATTTACATTTTTATAATGTTATGTTAAAAATACAAAACATAAAAAAAGAGCCATAGGAAAATGGCTTGGGATACGAACTTTTATTCTTTACGGAATTCTTTCACATTTCTAGATATGGTTGTCTGTGATTGTACTATACTATAGATCTAACATTGTATACAGCTTTAGCAATCATTATATAACTTGGTTTTGTTTGTTTGTCAGGCCACTTATGGAAAATTGTGCCTTTTCTTTGGTGCAGCAGTGTTCTGGATCTGTCCTGCAGTCAACATGGAAATGTACAGAATACTGCTCAAATAGACTCATCAATTTGCACCATGACCCTTCCTCACGCACACCATCTTAAACTGCAGAAGGTGCATCGATTCCAGTGCCCATTCATAGCGTAAAGTAAATGTGGCTGCGTTATAGCAGCCAAACACTTGTCCCCAATTCCCACAAAGGCACCCCCTCCTCATGCTGCATAATGTAAGCATAACAAGAATTTACCATTTGTCTGTGGCCAAAGCGGACTCATCATGGCTTGCTGAGACCACGTTCAGTTCTGCCAGACAGTTTGAGTTTTTTTGGAGTTTTCTCACATTCACTTACATTTCATCTCATTGTATGCTGACTTGGCTTACACTTTACCAAGAAAACCAAAAATATGTAGTATTGAAAACTTATTTTTATTAAATTTTAACAATGTCAGCCAACTTTAAAAAATATAAGGCCTGAAAATAATTATCATGATCAGATATGAATTTGTATAAGAAAACAAAGTGTCATAGGTGGCATCAATTCTGAATAGGTGCTTCTGAGATTTACCTCCTGTTTCCCCACCATGAGGATGTAGTGGTTCCGCCTGCTTTTATTTCTTCATTTGTGGTCCTCAGTGTCAACATACTGGCTGGAACATGGGGTTGTAATTTGGACACTGATTACTGTAAATAACGTAGCCGATAGATGCACAGTTGCATTTCACTGTCTTTTACTTTCACTTTTCACAACCCTCCCCCTCCCCCCCCCCCCCCCCCCCCATATACACATTTATATGTCCAGTGAACTATTGCTTCACTTTCCATAAGCCTCATTAGTAGTTTGCAGGCAAACATCCATATGCTGATTTAATAGTTTCCTGTTGAACACCTACGAGCAGTAAAACCTAACCACAAAGTTCAAAGTTCTTGAAGAATAATCAGGTATGTGGAGCAGACACTTTCACTGTTTTTACACATGGTCTAATTGTTTAACACTTATTCCACTGTTAATTTGAAGCATTGTTGTTGTTCCAACCAGCACAGGTTACTCGTCTGAAACTCAGCCATGGACTGACTGTCTCGTGACCAAAAATCAGGCCCTTGTATATCATCACAATAATATGTGCTGAAACTACACATTGTTCAAAGTAAAATTTACAGAAATTACATTTAAAACTTAAGTCATTCTATTAACTGAATACATTGAAAAACTCCTTCCTTTTAACAGTTTCTATTACTACAAGGTTTAGGGCGAATTATTTGTTAAAAACATGAAATTAACAAATTTACTTATGTAAACAACACTTTTGACAAAACTGTTAATTACTTTGGAATTAATTAAGGACTGGCTTTGCTAATATGTTTTTGAAGACAGCTAAATAGATACTTTAAGATTACTAGTACTTTGTCTTCCAAATGTTTACAATTATTACAGAATTTATATTTGTTTATATGTCAACAATAGAATCTAAGTTATGAAACAATTCCTAATAATAATAATAATAATAATAATAATAATAATGATGATGATGGTGTGTGACGAGGGCCTCCTGTCGGGTAGACTGCTCTTCTGGTGCAAGTCTTTCGATTTGATGCCACTTCGGCGACTTGCGCGTCAATGGGGATGAAATGATGATGATCAGGACAACCCAGTCCCTTGACCCTATAACAAAAGATACTAACTAGGAATAGTCAAAATAAATTATAAAATTAATTCCATTCATAGATCTAAGCACAAAACTAGATCTGGTGTTATAACTGAGGGCCAACCTTTTTCTTTTATGAAGATGCAGATTATATTCACATATGCTAATGGTAAATAGATAAAAGTAACAAAACAAATTTAAGGAGGCAGGTGGCAAAACAAGAGGGGAATTAAAATTATCCCAGCTTGCTTTGTCACAAGGCCTATTAATCGGTGGCATTTTTTCTGGTTATTCTTGTTAATAATTAACTGTGTTTTCCCTGTTGTTCTGATTTTTATAGTACTGTACATTTTTAATTTTCAAGTTTAACCTAACATTATTGATACGTGGAAAAAATATTACTAGCTATATTTTATAACTTACTAGATACACTGGATTTAATCATCTGGGGATGTAATACTTTACTTTTACATATCAACGTAACAAACCTTGGATAAATATAAAGTTAAAACGATAAGTCATTTAACATAATATGCATTTTGTATACTTCCTGTTAAGTTTATTTTTGAGAACAAAATGTTCTCAAACCCACCAAATCAGTTATTCTACATAAAAAAATGGCAATTTTAGGATCTTGCACCCTCTTGGATAAATTTCTGTGAGCTCCAATGGGAACTACCCTTCTGTTCATGACATCCCCAGGTTTATTTCTGATCAATCGATGTGAGAATTCACTGCTTGATTCGTGTCTGTCAGTATGATCAAGTAAGATTCTTTCAAGGCTATATACAATGTAATGTTTTGATGTTGCTGTGCAACAGTCATTCAATAATTTTTAAACGCATGCACTGACATTTGACTGTATTGTTGTTTATTTAATTACAACCCAGGTTTGATTTCACTGTCATTACAACTCAATGACATATGTTCATCTTCTATATACCAAAGTGAACCTGTTTTTATTAAATATGACATGCTCCCACTATTATTTATTGATCTTTTTACAAGATCATGATTTGATATCTGGCATTTTGTAGTTAGCGAGTATTCTTCTTAATTTATGGTCAATTTTGAGCTTGAAGTCCTGTAATATATGTTAATGGCATAAACTCAATCACTAGAAAATGGCATAAAAGGCTGAAACCTGTGTTGTAATTAAATAAACAACAATATACTCAAATGACAGCATGTTCATTTAAAAATGAAAAAGAACGGAAACTCTTTGCTTGGATTCCACTTGTTACATGACTCAGTGGAGAGAGTACGTGTATCTCCTCATTGGGTCATCTGAAACAGTCCAGTAGCAGTGTACTGACTTTGGCAATCGGTGGCTATGACTTGCTTAACTCAGTGATCAAGTTTGTTCCATTGTTGTTTCCAGTTGGTCTCTATATAAAGTCTCCTCTTTTGTCAGATTAGATCAAGGGCTTCACAAGGTATTGTTGGTTTCCAGTCTTCTGTTGTTATGTGCTGACAGTCTCTAGTGTGCTGTGCATTTATTTGTTCAAGGTCAACATTCCTAGTAGCACTGACTTGAGTACCAAGATGCTCTATTAGAATGTCTTTGCTCCTGTCAGCATTTACATACTGTTGTGCTAATTATCTTGTGGACTGTGACTCCAGGAGGGGGGTGAGGTGAGGGGGGTGTTGGGAGGGGAGGGTGCGTGGAGCAGGGGAACGGTGGCAGGGATGATGCATGGTAGGGGTTGAGGGGGACCGGTTAACGTTAGTCAGGAGAACTATCAGTAAATAGTCACTTGTCACTGATTTGCCAATGCTGGTCTCTGTGATGGAGTAGGTACACTTTGGGATGAACAAGGCATAAATAGGTGTTTAATTACCGTGGTGAAAAAATAGGTCAGCAAGTGCTCCTACACAGACGCCAATGTCAGGTTGGGTATATTTTGGTGCTCGACTTCAGTGAGTACCATTTCTATATTACTCAGTTCTACCAAGTGTGATAGTTTCATTGCTGTATCCTGGAAGAACTGGTCTCAATCAGACAAAGAAAGTTAAAGTTAAACTTATCGATGTCATAAAGCTCATTACGGATGGGGTGTGGCTCTGTTGTACAAGACTGTTATGAATGAATCAGTGGTCATTAAAATTAGGCTCTAAAGGTTTCTCATTAACACAAAAGGTGATGATCAACTGTGAGAGCTATGTTACGTCAAACAAAGTCACAAGCCACTGAATAATGACCACCAGTAATAAATATTTTTTTATACTTACCGAAACGTCTTCTGAATCCTCATTTACACTACTGTCACTGCCGTATACGCCTAGAATGTGTGAAGCACCGTCAGATGTATGTGAGCATTCAGCCATTTTGATAAGACTTTAGGCTATGTATCATCTGAAAAAGACACCAGGTGGCGGAGTATAGAACTACACTAGTTATCACCTGCCTACTGTTGGAGAAAGATAAAACTTCTCCAATTCACGATGAGGAGGGCATCGTTAAGCATGTCATAGCATGAATATCTCTGTCTTGACAAAAGTGTGGCTTATGACTATATCTCTCCGACCCCTTCATGTAAAAGATGTTATTGAATGCAGCAGATGATAACTGAAATTCTCTTACCATAGAAAGTGTATTATGTGGAAAGTGTTAGAAAAAATTCTATAACAACTTTGTGAAAATCTGGAATAGAAAACCTGTGGAAAAATGTAAATTTTGATAGATCATTCTCACTATAATTACATATATTTGGCATAATCCAATGAATTACAGATGTAGCTGTAAGGCTGAGGTAAATGTCATTTTTTATGATGTCAGAAACATTCATTTTTTACATAATCCTCAAGTACAAGTGGCTTTCCTACTCACTCAAAAAAAGTTTCAACTGTAGCTTTATGTCAATACAGGTTGTTACACAACAACAGCAATGTGTCAAAGAGATATCAAAGTGTGCAGTACACTCTGTCTCTTTGAAAGTTACTGAGCATGAAACTATGGTTCCCCAAAAACTATTCTAACCCCCATGCATTAACTTGTATAGAAAAAATTCAGCTTTGAAATCCAAATGTCTCGAATTGCCACTCAGACTAACGCAAATCTGCCGTAATACGACCAAAAAACTACTCCCCTGACATGGTTTGCACATAGGTTGAGCACTTCTACTGTTTTACCAATGGCCATAACTTACTAACTAAATTTGCAAGCCCAGAGGCTAATTAGTATGATACCGCATAGTCTTGAATATCTTAATTGCTACCTCAAATATAATTAATTAAAGACTTCTCTTCAACAATGTGAAAGTATTTAAAAAAATTAATAAGAAAATAGCGTAAAACATGCAGCTACAGATTCTACGCCATATGGATTTGATCACTTTTTTACTAGGCCTTTGTATGATACATAGATTTTGATTACTTTTTCACTAGCTTTTCATTGGTGTTTTTGGATCTTATGTGCAACATCTACTTTAATTGATAATTTATGAATGTATTAAGAAAATAGTGTCTTATAACTGATTGTTGTATTTACACAAATGAAATCTATGTAACAAAATATACTTTTTGACAGTTACTATTTTGTGCTGTCATATTCGGCGTATGTCTAATGCATTCATAATTACTTAATGCTCCAGTGCAGTTTTAAGGTTTTCATTTAAATTCAGGTTACAGGTTGTTTGGGTACACCAGTTGATCATTCTTCACCTCTTCTTTCTCATGGCATTATTTTTGTAGGCACAGGGACAGTTTAAGGCTCAAGTGACCCAAGCTGCTGCTTGAGGCATCAAGCTGGGAGGAGTACCAGAGGTACCACTACTATAAGATTTCTATACAGGATGTTTCACAATTAGAAACAGCTGCTTGGGGTGTCAAGGCGAAAGGGACACTCAAGTGCAAGATTTGTATTAAGTGTATATCACACCATTAGTGGTGAAAACTCGAACAAGTGAAAGTGTACAAAGGAAGAGTGGGTAGTGCAAAGTGGGAAGTCGAGCATGATTTAAAGCATTCATAAGTTGTACCAAAATCACTAACATCAATTAAACAATGTCTTTTGGTGCATAGAACTTTTTAATTGTACATCATAAACATTGGATCCTGGCCTAAAAATGCCCTCACTGCATTTTTACTCTATGCCTAAAGGTATGTGGGTCATTATTTGGTTCCCACATTCATAATGCAGCATTAATATGATCTATAACAAAACTTGTGAATTACTGTAAGATGAATGGAGGCTCTACAATAAATATCATTTGACACAGCCTTCTGTCATGTGAAATGAAATACAATTTGCATAGACTTTATCAAAAAATAAGATCACATTAACAGTTACAGGCTAATTAAAAAATAGTTATGTTCTTGTTGTTGTTGTTGGGATGTTTTAGGGGGACTAAACAGTTATGTTCTTCCAAACCACAAAATAGAAAATAGAAACATTGATCTTTACTGCTATGGTTACTTGCACAAATACTTAAATACACATACACAATATAAAAATGTAAAGCAGCTACAAACTCAAAAACTGAAATCAACTGCAATGCACAAATTTCTGTGGCCAATCACTTTATTTATGATTTCGCAATGATATTTAGAGTATTATACCTCGAGTATGTTAAAATTAATGTGCCATCAGCCTTGACATTTAGTACACGATTCTGTGTGTAATCTGAGGCAGTATTTCTGTACACTCAGGATGCCTTCCAGAACTGTAAACACATTACACTCTTTTAGTTTTATGAACTGATTTTTCGCAGATGAAGTGCTACTAAGATATGTGCTTCCAAAGTTAATCTGAAGGCTGAACTAAATACTACTGTTCATAAATGACCATATTGCTACTCACAGTGATACACTTTTGCCTTCTTTCAATTTCAGAACCAGCTCACCCCAGTCACTTATTTTGGGGTCTTTTACCTTAACATATAATCCAAATCATGTCATTTTTTACTTACACAATGTGCTGATAGAGGTGACTACCACAATAAAGTAAAGATGTCCAGAACATGTACGTGCTTTACTCTCAGTGATCTTGAGGAAGGCGCAAGGGTGGGAAGGTAATAACCACGTCTCTCGCTTCCTATCACAATACTTTATTCATAATCAACTGTACAGCACGGGGTACAGATGGGAACTGATTCCCGGAAGTCAACCTACAAAGAACATCAATCGAAGATACTATACACGTATCATGTTTTGGCGTATCGATCCGTGTGTCGACGCCACAGTCTTATAGGTAGTATACCTTTGTCTTCTGCTGACTCAGTCTGTTATAGGGGAACAAACAGTTTATGTGGAGTCTGAACAATATGCAACTTGGCTTTTTTACATTAAAAATGATTGCAGGGGTAAAAGAAGTGACAAATGACAGAAAAAATCATAGTGTTCACCCAGTACTGAATCACAAACCTTTGGATTTGTAGCCTGGCATATACACAATGAGCCATAGTTTTTTCACTTTTTTGTTAAGTATTATAAAAAATGTAGGGGTGATTGAATTTCAGTGCTCAACCTTCGGCCTTGTTCAACATGCAGCCACTGGCAGTAATAACTGCAACATTACATGTACATAACTGAGATAATTTTTATCAAAGCATTTGCATTGTACCAGACATTACAGTTGTTTGAAACTGTGAGCTGGACCAGGACGAGGAAATGAAACAGGGATCTTTGTCTTTTGCAGGCAAGTGCACTACTGACTTGAGCTATCCAAGCATGACCTACTGATTTGTTACATTTTCTGCTACTTTTGGATCACTGGTAAAAACTTAACAATGAGTATAATTCATTTTATTGTACAACATAATCTGTACCCTCTTTACCTCCTAAAACTGGCAAAAGAAGGTTGTGGAGGCATGAGCATGGGAACACTACTATTATTGAAATGCTATATTTCTGGAATCTTTATACAATGATAATGGCAATAAACATGTAGATCTGTTCTTCCCCAGTGAGTTAAGAAATCCTAACTGACTTAGAGTAGTAGTTGTCTCCTGTAATCCAAGCTGCTGGTAGGCCAGCGGTAGGGGAGGACATTCACAGGTTCGGTCAACTTGTGAGGTCCAAGGCATCTGTGATGCCTTGCTGTGCATTGGATGGGTATTTCAGGCTGCCCTTGAGGTATGTGCCAGATTATTCATATCTTTGCAGGTAGACTGATGTGGGACTCCTCTACATGACGACAATGTGCATCAGCACACAAAGCTGAGGTGATTCAGAAGCAACATAAAATGTACCAAATCTATAATTTTAAAAATGTCACAAATAGTATAATTCAATTTTTATCTAGTGCAAGCACACCCACTACACGAGAAGGTCTCCACCTATGTTCAGTTAATGTTTTGTATTTGGTCCACAAGACCTTCCATTGGAGCCAATAACAAAACTTTACATAACTGTGAGTAGAAACTCGGAGGCAGTTACAGAGCAACCTGTTGCTGTAATAATTGTTGGAAAGACTAGTTTTAAGCAACTCTCCACCCTAGTCTGTCTCATGCAAGTCTTTTCATCTCTTAATCTACTGCACCCTACATCCATTTGTACCTGTTTTAATGAAACCAGTCTTTGAAATCGTGGTTCTCAGGGAAAAAATACTAGGATCCAAAGGTTATCTCTAATTTTGACTAAAATCAGATTGCAGTTCTAGGAGTTAAAGAATGTGAAAGAGAGGTTGTAGTTGAGACAAGGTTGCAACGTAACTCTCAAATTATTCAATTTGCACATTGAGCAAGCGGTAAAGAAAGCTAGGGATAAATTTGGACTGTGCAACCTAACAGTGGTAAAGTCACTATTCAACCCAATAATTTTCTCACATTATTAAAAAAGAATAATGATTTTCTGTGTATTTCTAACTGAATCACCTAAGCAGAAGTACTTTTCAAGTTACTGATTTTTTTTCACTTTTTAGGTTACTCTTGGGTGATCCAAAATATGGTGTCATAATTCTTTCTCAGACATCTGGAAAAAGTTTGTAAACACACCAGTCAGTGCGCCTATCAGCCCAGTCACTTTGTCTTGTATCAGTTCTCCAGAACTTTGGTTGAAAGGTTCATGATTTTGTCACCAGGCACGTCCATGAGCATCTTCCAAATATTTTGACTCACCAAGTTATCAGAAAATTTATCAGGTTGATGCAACATCAATTTAAAAAGAAAAAAAAGGGCTATCAGAATACTATGAGAGAAAAGACAGAAAAACGTTTCCTCAGTCTCATGAAGCACATCTTGACAAAACACTGGTTGAAGAACAGGTCACACTAACTCACAACATAGAAATGTAAAGCACATCCACAGGCACAAATAGTATTAAAACAAATTGCAATGGGCAAATAGTCACTTATAGGAAACAGTCAGTCAGACATGAGCAGAAAGCAATTTTGAAATTTGGCTCTTGCCTGTAGTCACCACAAAATCTTATGAAATATAGTTCTTCCATGATCAACCTCATTTCAGTGGTTTAAAACAGTTTCTAAAGTACTCTGGTCATTGATGTGAAAGAGATGACAGTCAACATAACTGTCACCACTGTAAGAGAAGAAGTGTTGAGTATGTTCAACAGCAATTTAATTTTGGCATGCCTCCCTGTGTAAATGCACAAATTTTTTGGGCAGGGAATAAAAAAAGGAATTGTACAGCTTATTGTATGGCACTGGCAATGATAGGGTCAATGACAAAGAACACTAGCTAAGCTAGGTTGTGGATAGTCATGGTTCTACAAACCATGCAATCCAGATGACGACCCGCTATTCCTGTACTCTGTAATACATAAATTCCAGCAAAGGATCACCAGAGCTGGCTAATACCCAGCTTTGAACCTGTAATCAGGTTAAGGAAATCTCAACTCAACCTGTGCTGGCTAAGCTCCTGAGGTGTGCCAGCTGGCATCTTAAAGTGGGCCTGTGTACCTTTAGGAATGTTAAGGATATGGACAACATAGTTATAGGTCATTACAAATAAGTTACATAAAAAGCCTCAGAATAATGCAACATTTTATTTAACAAGATAGTTGACATCTGTATAATACATCAGCACTAGGCAGGTACAAAGTTATCATTTTCTACAAAGAGGAAAATTTTTTAGAAAGCAATCAAAGCATTTTATGTAAAGAAAAAAGTTTTGGTTTTACAAGTTTCAGTATAAGGCTGCATGGACAAAAAAAAAGTGCACAGGATTTTACATATCAAATTTGCTATAATTCAGTGTAAGAGAAACTTTTAATTTGAGATACAACAAAGTATATCAATGAGGCAGCTGTGCATTTTCTAATGATAAATAGGATGTTTGATAGCAGGTGCTGAAAATTTTATTAATAAGAGAAGCTTTAATCTTTAATATCACAGGAGGAAAGAGGTTCTACCTACATGTAATCTGTTTTCATTATTTGTAATAAACATAATAAGCTCTGGACCATACTCAACACACACCTCTATTCTATACTACAGTGCCTTTTCAGTGAATGGTCAGCAAATGCAAACTTTTAATTGACTATTTTGACACACCTTATCACATTGTACACTGACACAGACAAACGCTAAGACACAGATTCTAATTAATTACTCAAACTGCAACTTCAGTGCATGTTCACATGCTAATTCAAGAACTGCTATTTAGATAGTAATTGACTATCCAGCGAGCAAAACACTGCTGTTACTATATAACATCTTTAGAAAAATATTATATTATTACACTTGGGTAAGCTCCTACATGTTTACAAAATTTGAGTTACTCACAACACAGTACAATGAAGAGCCAGTCATTAGAAGCCCGTAATGAACAGAGGACAATTAATTAAAATTATATTTCCCAGTTAGATCGACTAGGAATGTGCATACACCATATGACTATTACAAAAACTCTAGGTGTTCTCAAATGATATGTTTTTTTACAACAACAAGCAATTATGCACTCAACTATTTTTGTATTAAATTTATGCACTGGTGCTTCAAGCAGCATGTAAATATCATAAATATACTATACAATTCTCACATCACAAACAAAATAAACTCACAATATTACAAACTGTCTGTCACTTATGTTTTAAACACTATTAATGAAACATTACTGCAACATAACTGTACCACCTTAATTGCAGTGGAAACATTGGACTAAAATGAAACAAAACACACCATCAGATCAATTAAAAATTAACTATATCTTCATCTGATGTCGCATTTGCACCCAATTTTTGAAACAGAAATTACATGCGAGTTTTTAATGCTACATGCAATTACTATATCTACTTTCTATTCCACAAAATCACTGACAATAACCACAATATATATATTTCAATTATAAACTCATATTCTGTTAGTTATTGGGATCACTCTTGAAATATGATGCTGAAACATTCCTCAGAGCCAAACTTCATTTTTCTTGCAATCAGGAGATGTATGTCAAAAGAAATTACCTTAATGACATATAAAATAGAATATAACAAGGAAATGCATTTCATAAATCAGATTATTAACAGATGTAGTAACAGAAAAGTAAACACTGCTAAGAATTTAGCAATGAAAAATGTTGCAGCACCACAAATGAATTATATTAAACACACAGTATAAGTACCATTTCATAAAACATATTTGGACAGACACTAAATATGGCTACGTGTTTGTTTTCACGTATCGAATACATACTGATGAGACAAGTATTTCAATTAAGATTCTTTTCACACTAGAATAATGCGTACAAAATAAATATTGCACCTTTTTATAAATAGCTAACTGTTTTAAAAAAGGAAATTTTATACAAGAATAAAAATACATAATATTTTATTAATGTGCCAGGTTTGTGCTTATAACACATTTACACGCTTCCAAAGATTCAGTTCCTTGAACTTTTTTATGCATCTATGCATATTGGAAGTGGAAATGCACACACACAAATTTTAATGACATAGTTCAAGTGCTTGCATCCACATACACTAAAAAAAAAAAAAAAAAATGATAAAAGTGAAAGGAACTGTTGCATGTTTCTCAAAATTTATAGAACTATTAGGAAGAACAGCTGTCTAAAAACTGATATTTCAGAATCTTCTGCTAAAGTGACATTACAAAAGAAATTTCTAACAAAACAGCTAATCACAACACTTTTTAAATCATTATCTTTATTCTACATCACACATTGAGATGCCTCATTACTGAACGTAATGAAGTATACAGAACTAACATTTATATTTGGTACTCTTCTTCACAAAAAAAAGTCCTGCCATGTGCAAATGTTGACACAGCAGGAAAAACTTCAGACTATATAAAAAAAATCAGTCACTACACATTTTTACAGCACCGACTACAGTAGAGAATCTCCAATATGATATACAAATCAAGAAATAACTCACATTTTAGTACTTTTTTCATGCAACTTATGCCCTACAGTACCACGACATACTGTAAAATTTCCTGTGTTCATTATAATACTGAGCAATAGCGCACATTATAGTGTCCCATATGACACTACAAAGCTAGTAAAAATAAATGCCAACAACTTTTGTCAAAAATATTAGCTCTTCATAGGCTTTGCATCTATCATCAAAATATTTAGCTCCTAACTGTCTGCAGTGCCTTGGCGAAAATGATTTTGCTCTTACAAGTACCAACAGGTTGCTAGTTCCTTTAATAATTTGTCTTATTGAAGAGGAGGAGATTAGGGTTGAATGTCCCATCAGCAACGAGGTCATTAGAGACGGAGCACAAGCTTGGATTAGGGAAGGATAGGGAAGGAAATCGCCCGTGCCCTTTTGAAGGGACCATCCCGGCATTTACCTAAAGCGATTGAGGAAAATCGCAGAAAATCTAAATCAGGATGTCCGGACGTGGGTTTGAACCATTGTCCTCCCGAATATGAGTCCAGTGTGCTAACCTCTGCACCACCTCGCTCGGTAATTTGTCTTATTATGGAAGTCATTCACAGTAATCTATCTGATACAATAAGGGTTTATCTACTGTGCCATCAACAGTAATTACATTATCCCATATTACAGACAAGTAATGTTAACAGTGATATTCTGTAAAAAAAAAAGAAACACCATACTCATCACAATCGAATGGCTTACTTAAAGAGAATTTTATACTTCAATATTCCATGTTCCAGTGATAATTTCACACAGAGCAGATAACTTATTACTAATTCTATTTTATCCCCACAATTCCCTGATGAAACATCAACAAAGAAACATGAGCATGTACAATTTGTACCTAAGTAACAGAAAACTTCACCTAGGTAACAGAAAACGTTAAATATTTCTTTTGTAGCAAGTTGCAGTTGCTATATTCAAGAATGCCACACGATTTGTGAAAATTCAAAATCTGACTGGTATTCTTACTATATGTTTCTCAAATACATATGTAACAGTCTATTATTATATAGTTGAAGAAGTCACATTACTTATGCTACAACTTCTCAATGGAATTAAAATAAGTTTAGAAGTTTTGAACCCACTACATTGCGATGTAACCAAAGGATGTGAGAAAATATATTTACTTTTCTATAAAAGATTCAAAGCTTTGAAGAAAATTTTCCATATATC
Source organism: Schistocerca gregaria (assembly GCF_023897955.1). Taxonomy (NCBI): domain Eukaryota; kingdom Metazoa; phylum Arthropoda; class Insecta; order Orthoptera; family Acrididae; genus Schistocerca; species Schistocerca gregaria. The sequence continues at coordinate 437,325,407 of NC_064931.1, read as the reverse complement.
TTATAAAAATATAGAAAAGTAGCACACAATATTATAGAACCCATCTTTGGCACATGTTGTGAAAACTGTAAACGTGAAATTTTTAATTGTTCAAGAGCAAAAATGTTGTGTTTAATTATTTGTAACGGAAGAGCTTATATTTGTCATAATTCACTTGATCATTAGTGAACCATATGTAATACCTGAGCACAAATCATTATCCTGAATTGTGATACTGTGTCGTTGTTATTGCAGAGTAAACACTATTTCCTTTTGTAGTTGGAAGACACATTAGCTTTTGTGAAAACAAAATCAGTTATGCAAAGCACAGCAGACTTTAACGTTATATAACTTGCTAGAGTCTTTTATAAATGTCCTTGAGAATTTGATATGTATACGATATTCGAGTGTATTATACAAGTATGTCTAAAGCTCTTGTTTTGAAAACTAAAATTGCAATTACATTAATACTCTTCCAGGTGCAACAGCTATCACAGAACTAAAATATGTTTAGGACAGTTAAGGTGTAACTACATACAACTAACATCACACAAGACCACACATGCTTCTATAGGAATATTAACAATTTAACACAGCACAATGACTAATGTATTTACCCTTCTTGAAGGATCTTTCTTAAAGCTATAGTTGTCAGTTATAAACAAATAACCACTGCAGCACATACTAAAATGAAATAAAATAATTTTTGGGAACTCATTATCTCAACTGTACAGTAATTTAAAAATGATCACTGCGCAGAAAAGTTTCAAACCTTAGGAACATAAAAACAAACTACAGAAATAAAGTCACATCATCATATTTTAAAACATGAAAGAGAATTACTTTTTTCAGAATGCTCAAATGTTCAAAGCAGTTTGAAAAAGATCTCAGTAGGTGAAGAAAATAACTAAAGTTGCTACCATGTTAAACCATCATAACTATTTAGGGACAACTTTTTCTGAATGCATTGCATTAAGATTAACTAGTTGCAAAAGTAAGGAAACGATCAATTGCTCCACAAAAGTCACCACCTGTAAATTATTTTGAAACACCTACAAATCCTGTAATCATATAGTGAATATTTCTCTTACTATCTTTTTAATAAATACAACTTATTGACTGAAATAGTATTACCATTAAAAACAGCAGCCGAGATTGCATTAATAGAAGCTAAAGTTAGAGAGTTCATCAATTTAAAGAGGAAACAAATCACATCAGTAAAATAATTCCTGCAGCCCTGCTGGACTACTACAACCACAGTACAAATTCATTAGAACATTAATGACACCATGTTTATCAACATTGTGGGTGCAAGTGTCTTATTTGGCATCTACACTATACACACAATACATCTCAGCACTTTTTACGCGGGGTGCTAGGAGCGAAGCTATCAGTAGAAATCTGGCGGCACTGATTTGTTTCTATCTAGCGCCAACCTTAGTTACCTAACAATAATTTTCACAGTAGCACTTAACAATAGTATTTTTCACTTTTAGCAACAAGACTCAGTTTCAACTATATAAAATCCTTTAATCAATCAACTTTCATGTGTCACCACTGCTTGCATAATAACCTTGATTCCTGTGTGTTTTATATGCTGCCTTCTCTGCAACCAAAAGCAGTTTAAGTGGGAAGCAAGGACTGCTTATATCTGCTTCCAGCACATACTGTGTGAAGTGCCAAGTCATACTGCGCGTACAGTATTTAGATATATAGAGCAGATCACTAACTTTTCCATGTTTCTGCCCAAATCCCTAGGAAAAAGTCAGAGACTTCCTTCTTTTGGTATGAGCAGGAGGTCACTTATTTCACAAATATGCAGATAGTAGATCTATGCATATGAAGGGATGCACATTATGATTTTCTAAGTTTTCCATCTTGGCTATAAGTGTTAGCTAAGATGATCTCTGTATTGTTAACACATCACAAAGGCTATGTCAAGTTATTCAACAATATAACATTTTTAAACTTTACAATATTTTAATTTTGATCCCACATTTTTAAAAATATTGTGGGAAGAGCACACATTTGGATCTTAAATAATTATGCAATATCTGCCAGCTATAAAAACCAGTAATTAAAGAATGCCTATTGATAAAAATATTGAAAGTAAAATTTGATTTTAACAGTCATCCTTAGAGAAGACAGTTTTCTATAAACTCAAAACACAACCCAGGGAAGATTTTAGTTTTGAAACCTTTCACGAAAAAGGGCCTATATAAGGACTTATGGGCAGATAAATAAACACTATTAATTTCTTCAGCATCACAAATACTTGGTAATTTAACAGAAATGGAATCCTGATATTGCTATAAATTCAATTATTTTGTTAGATGAAGAAGAAATTATCCCAGCTGATTTTGCACCCTATAGAGGTATGGCTAATGGCATCAAATACTGTGCAGCTGAAAATGCAAGCATAGAACAGAGAGAAGGAAACTACAAGCTCAAGGTACTCCATTTCATTATTACTGTACAGACAACATTGGCAGAAAAAGATAATATTATAAAAATTGATAATGGTGTATGGAATACCATGTTTATTATATGGTATAACAAGTCCAAATATTCACTGTCTTTGGTATGTGTGGAGAAACTTACTGTCTGTCATGTAATGTGTCAAGTTCCTTACATTATGTCTGTTCCTGTAAAATGATTCTTATAATTATGCTTTAGGAGTTCATGCTCTGAGGCAACTGTATTGATCTGATTTATCAAAAATTACCATTAATTTTCATTCTGAATGTTCTTGCACAATAATTTTAAGTTGTATCTGCTATGGAATTAGAGAGAGTACCGGTACATAAAAAAAAATTAAACTTTGCGAGTTCTTATAAACCTTATAAATGTTACCACTGGTACACTGTTGTTGTGAGATCAAATTACATATGTTGTATTGCCATGTTAATGTTTCCATATAAACTTTTCCAAACTATAAAGTTTTAGATAGAAAAGTGTAAATGTGTCTTACACATTAGGCAATTATATTGGTCCAGAAGAAGAAATGATGCATCTCCTCAAACGGATAAAGTTTGTAGTTAACTATGTCATGGGCAAGTTAGCTAAAAATTTAGAATATTTAATAATACAGTCATTTTGAAAATATGAAACACAAATAAATATGAAATATTGTAACTATGCAGTAACAAAACAAAAATGTAAAGGAGTCACAAAATTTTCGTCATGAGACAAAATAAGCAACTAATTTTACAAAACATCAACTGTTTCTCTCAGAAAATGTGGAATAAAGTAAGTATTCTCTGTAAACTATACACAGGATTATAACTATGAAACATTGTTTAATATTAATAAACATCCAGTAGTGTAAAAATAATTTTTCTTTACATTCTCTACATGTAAAAATTTGAGAGATTGAGAAAATAGTAGTGCTATTTGATATAACAAAATACCTTTCTTTTGTAACAGTGGACAGCATTGTTCAACACTCTTGTGAGTTCCGATTTTTTTTTAAATATAACATAATAATGTATACATGCTCACATCTGGATTACAAACATTCAACAATACACACAACCAGGATTGTGGTCTTCAGTACTTCAATTAGCTTCCATTTCTGCATCCTAATGAATCAGTACATGTGTTACAAATGAAATTTCATGCAAGAAATCGAAAATGAGAAAAGTACCCCAGAAATGATACAGCTTTTGAACTCTCTATGGCAATTACATTTACATGAACATGTTGCAAAAATTATAACATGCTGTATGAGGAACTTTTTGCTATAAAATCTGCATTAATTTTGGCAATCTACTGAGCATTAATGAATACTCAAATTGCTACAAAAGCTAATGTGTTGTAAGAATTAAACAACCACTGAACGGCTGGCTGAATGCAGATTTGAATTTAATGTTGTCATGAAGACTGGAGGACAGATCTTGCCACTAGAATTTATAATGTAACTGAACAAAACATGTTTATTCAGAGAAAGACGGAAATAAAAAGGTCCTATAAAGAAAGAGTCATGCAGACTGCAGACAAAGTAGAAAAGGAGACATGTTTAGAAATGTCTCTGCTATGCCATCTTACACTAGTGGGAATGGTGGAATGGAAAAATATGAAAATGATTTAAGTGAAAAGATTCAAGATGATTATGAAAAAGTGAAGTGCCATAATACATCAAAATTAGGAGATGGCACATGAAGGAATCAAATGGAAAGCAGCAGATGTAACAACGGCAACATCCCCCCCCCCCCCCCCCCCTTTTACAGATATAACTTAGCAAATGCAAGGCTTTAGATTTTTTTTTAAATTTTGTATACTGATTTAAAACAATTACAATGAACTGCAAATTCTTCTGGTATTTTCATAGCATTACCAAAGCCCTAAGTTTCAAAATATGTTACTGATCTGGCTTTTCTACACTTTTGTCTGCACTTTCATTTGAATTTGGAATGTAGACAGACATTCACAGCATTCCACTTGAAATACTTAGGAATTTCTGTTATTGAATACTTTGATTAAAAGTAATACAAGCTACAGTATGTTAGGAATGTTTCCCCTGTCTTAAATGTATGAATATGCATATAAATGAATAATTCATAACAAATTTGTGTAAATTAAAGTACAGTGTCATTTTTAAAAATCTGAAATAATTAACATATTAACTAAAAGTACCATACGAACACCATATGAACAGAACTGATTCACAGAAATAAATAATGAATACTGACAAGTGGGAAGAAGAAAAGAAGACAATATTGTCTCAATTCTCATGCACAGCAAACCTTTTGTAAATTATACATCCTATTATCTGTTAACTGTTTCAACAATATTATTATATACACTTAATACATTATTTATGGCCAAGAAATTTATGCACTCAAAATTGAGGTAATATAACTTATTAAAAATTAAATGCACTGTATTCTCTGTGTTTCTTGTGCCTGCAGTATTACGCTGCTATGTGACATTTCCTCAATGTAAGCAGGTTGCATTTTAATTATCACATCCAAATCCAGCCTGTTTATTTTCCATTAATAATTATTTTTTACTGTGTAGCAGCATGACTGTGTTCTCCTTCTGTTTTCTTCCCAGCCTCACATTTGTTGCCTGATGTAGGCTCTGGGAATTCCTTGTTGCCTGATGCAGGCTCTGGGAATTCCTTAGATAATTCACCTACATGTTGTTCAGTTGGAAGTTCACACTGGGCAGCAGCTGTAGTTGGAGCAGAATGTGACATACTCTCCACCTGTGATGATTCATTTACTGGCATCCCCTGATTATCTTCAGTATCTTCTACATAATCCTCAGTTGCTTCTGAACAGAATGAACACTTGGCAGCTGCATTTCCCAACACAGAAGAAACATCCTCTGGATTTTCGATTTGGAGTGCATTTTCAGACTTTGAGGATCTCAGGCTTGATAGTGATACCTGTTTTAGAAAAGAATCATCAAAAAGAGAATAATTAAAATAAAAGAAGAGGCTTGATAGTGATAGTGATACCTGTTTTAGAAAAGAATCATCAAAAAAAGAAAAGGCTTGATAGTGATACCTGCTTTAGAAAAGAATTGTTAAAAAGAGAATCATTAAAGTAAAAGAATCAGATAATTTTAAAAACACTATGTCATACATAATCAAATTTAAAAAGTGTTTGTTTCCAGATTAGCAACAGAGCACACTGCAAAAATAAGGTCTAGTTCATTGAAAATAAAAGTATTTTTGACATGTATTAATCTGTAAGATCACTACGCCATACTACACCTAATGTACAGTGAAATATACACAGAAAACAGTGCATGTTATGCATAAACAATAAACTCATATTTAGTCAAAGACAATTACGTATGCCCCTAAAATATGCTCAGTTGCGAATGGTGAAGATTTCGATTCACATCCCAGTCTAGTACACTATCTGAATATGTCAGTTAGATCTACATTAGCAAACAATGTGCAAGTGAGGTGATGGCGGCAGTGATAAAATTAGGGTACTAGACATTTGGGATTTTTGACCTTACTAAAACACATGGAGCTGAGTGAGGTTAAAGAATAAAAGTTAAAAATATTCCACTGAAGTCTACAAAAGACATACTTACACTGGCAATAAAAACATATATGTGACAATATAAAAGGTAGAGGATGGCTAAGTAATCATGACCAAAAGGTACCACTGACCGATCACATAAAAGATAGGGGAGAAAAAGGGAAAGAAATGAGTCACTACGCAACACACAAAACAGCTCCAACCTAAATTTCAGGTCCCTTGTATATGGCTGTTACATAAGCTTCTGACAGACTACGAGGAATCTCACTAAATCTAGAAAAATGAAAATAGTGTCCCTCATTCTATGTTCAGGAATGTTAAAATCACTGTGTCAACAATTGAAAACATATTCAGACCTAAAATCAGTTTTAGCACCTATTCTTTCAGTACATCACTCAATCCCAGCACCTCACATAATAAACTTGTTAAGAATGACACTACGATTGGTGCTCCCTTTTGCCTCACCTAATAATGGATTCAATCTAGATCCAGTGCTCTGCGTTTTTGTGGGACTATCACTACTGCTATTTGTTCCTAAGAAACTGGAAGCAGGACATCATAGTTACTGTACTTTGATCTCATCTGGGCATGGAGTACTGATTGATGGTTACTGTCTATTCCTCAGGAGTCACCTGGCAACAGTGTTAACAATTAGTCAGTCTAGTCAGTCCAGACATTTATCACTGTCTCACCATCTTGTGAATTGTAGACAAAATCTACATCTACCCTCCACAAGCCACTAGCTCGTGTGTTGCAGAGGAAGCCATAGCCTTGTCAGTAAGATGATGGCATGGGTGACCCCATAAGGCGCATTTCAATTGCTCATGCAAAAAACACTCAAAGAAGCCTCCTTAATTTCTTGAACCTTTGTTACATATACTTGTTAATGATACTGTTACACATTTAGGCTTCTGCATTTTTCATCCCTCCCATGTGAGTGCCACCAGTTTCTTCAAGCATTTGAGACCTTTTCAATTAACTCTGATAATCTCCTATTCTGAGTTAGGAACGGCTCTGCACTGTCTCCTCAGAATGTGATTTGCTTACACCCACAGGAGCAGCTCTGTAAGAACATTTACCCCGAGGTCCATACTTTCAGGTAAATGGTACAGGTTATAAGAAGCTATTTCAACAGTAAAAGCATCCTGGTTTGCCCTTTTCAAATTCCAAGCTTCCAGTTCTCTTCCTACCTTCCTTCCTGTCTGATGGCAGAAAGACTAGGATTTAATGTCCTGTTGACACTGAGGTCATCAGAGATGGAGCACAAGCTCAGAGTGTTTCAAGGATGGAGAAGGAAATCAACCGTCCCCTTTCAAATGAACCATACAAGCATTTGTCTGGTGTGAATTGGGGAATCAAGGAAAACCTAAAATTGGATGGCCAGTCATGGATTTGAACCACCATCCTTCCAAATGGAAGTCCAGCATGCTAACCACTGCACCCCTTCACTCTGTGCTTCCTGTCCAGTGACCTTTATCCAATCAATGCCGAGTACAGACTGGTACTTCTCCTGTTTTGCAGAGAACCAATCACACTCATATATAGGCAATTGTTATGATGAGGTTGCCTCTCCCAAAGAGATTTTAAAGCTACCACCAGCCTCCTTCATCTTCCCGGGGTGGAATCTGTGTACTGCTCCTGCCTGCATCTAATGTAATTGCACAGTCAAATGTGGCACCCTGTTACAAAATGCTTGCTTATCATGTATCTGGGGCAGAATGTGGTAACTAGTCTGATAATTACTTAAGTGGAAGTGGAAAACCACCTAGAAACACATCCAAGCTGGCTGGTACACTGGGCCCCATCAAACCACAAGGCAAGCTCGATACGGGACCACTGTGATTCCCTGCAACCCAGAAGTGAGCACTACCGCACGCTCAGCCATCCAGGTGGGTTTTCAGTTCTCTATCATCACTATTTTGAGAGTTTTTGGTTATTGTTATAATACTGAAAGTTACAATACTATGGTCACTAGTGGTCATGTACTGTTTAACCTCTCATGACATACAATTATTAGCTGCAGCCTGATATGCCAGTGTAATGTCAATATTATTCCCTCCACCAGCCCTCTTTAAAAATTTTGTTACACTCAGATCTTTTGACATTACACCTCGTTCTCCTATGCACAAGCACCAACTAGACATTTGCACTGACTCTTATAATGTGATATGTGCTACGACACATTTTGCAACTATTAATTTGCCAAGGTATGGGTTGATCATTATGAAGTACTGCATATACAGCAGGAGTCACATAAGACGTAACGTCCCTTTTATTCTGTGAAGGGTTGAAGATATTGAAATGATGTTTTCGTTAAATGATAGTACACAGAGGGGAACAGAACATAATTGTGTAGCATGGTTAATATTCCTATGTCTTGTATCAGTAGAAATAGTGAAATAAATGTTTTTTTTAATATAACAATAACAACACACTATTTTTAATGATATCTGCAAGCTGTTGAAAAGACGAGTACAATGATACAACACTTGTTCCTCTTCGCATTGCCACTTTTCACAAGAGTATTTGAGAAAATTTAATAGTCATGGGTGAGTGGAATTCGAGAGTAGTAAAAGGGAGAGACGGAAACATAGTGGGTGAATATGGATTTGGGGAGAGAAATGAAAGAGGAAGCCGTCTGGTAGAATATTGCACAGAGTATAACTTAATCATAGCTAACACTTGGTTCAAGAATCAGAAAAGAAGGTTGTATACATGGAAGAACCTTGGAGATACTAGAAGGTTTCAGATAGATTATATAATGGTAAGACAGAGATTTAGGAACCAGGTTTTAAATTGTAAGACATTTCCAGGGGCAGATGCGGACTCTGACCACAATCTATTGGTTATGAACTGTAGATTAAAACTGAAGAAACTGCAAAAAGGCGGGAATTTAAGGAGATGAGACCTGGATAAACTGAAAGAATCAGAGGTTGTACAGAGTTTCGGGCAGAGCGTAAGGAAACAATTGACAGGAATGTGGGAAAGAAATACAGTAGAAGAAGAATGGGTAGCTTTGAGGAATGAAATAGTGAAGGCAGCAAAGGATCAGGTAGGTAAAAAGATGAGGGCTAGTAGAAATCCTTGGGTAACAGAACAGATATTGAATTTAATTGATGAAAGGAGAACATAAAAAAAAATGCAGTAAGTGAAGCAGGCAAAAAGGAATACAAACGTGTCAAAAATGAGATCGACAGGAAGTGCAAAATGGCTAACCAGGCATGGCTAGAGGACAAATGTAAGGATGTAGAGGCTTATCTCACTAGGGGTAAGATAGATACAGCCTACAGAAAAATTAAAGAGACCTTTGGAGAAAAGAGAACCACTTGTATGAATATCAAAAGCTCAGATGGAAACCCAGTTCTAAGCAAAGAAGGGAAAGCAGAAAGGTGGAAGGAGTATATAGAGGGTCTGAAAAGGGGCGATGTTCTTGAGGACAATATTATGGAAATGGAAGAGGATGTAGATGAAGATGAAATGGGAGATATGATACTGCATGAAGAGTTTGACAGAGCACTGAAAGACCTAAGTCGAAATGAGGCCCCAGGAGTAGACAACATTGCATTAGAACTACCGATGGCCTTGAGAGAGCCAGTCCTGAGCGAAAGGCTATTCACAATTTGTACAAAAACCAGATGGCAGTCATAAGAGTCGACGGGCATGAAAGGGAAGCAGTGGTTGGGAAAGGAGTGAGACAGTTTGTCGCATATCTCCGATGTTATTCAATCTGTATATTGATCAAGCAGTGAAGGAAAAAAAAAAGAAAAATTCGGAGTAGGTATTAAAATCCATGGAGAAGAAATAAAAACTTTGAGGTTCGCTGATGACATTGTAATTCTGTCAGAGGCAGCAAAGGACCTGGAAGAGCAGTTGAATGGAATGGACAGTGTCTTGAAAGGAGGGTATAAGATGAACATCAACAAAAGCAAAACGAGGATAGTGGAATGTAGTCGAATTAAGTCGGGTGATGTTGAGGGAATTAGATTAGTAAATGAGACACTTAAAGTAGTAAAATGAGTTTTGCTATTTGGGAGCAAAATAACTGATGATGGTCGAAGTAGAGAGGATATAAAATGTAGACTGGCAACAGAAGAATGCTGAAGATTAGATGGGTATATCACATAACTAATGAGGAGGTATTGAATAGAATTGGGGAGAACAGGAGTTTGTGGCACAACTTGACTAGAAGAAGGTATTGGTTGGTAGGGCATGTTCTGAGGCATCAAGGGGTCACCTATTTAGTACTGGAGGGCAGTGTGGAGGATAAAAATTGTGAAGGGAGGCCAAGAGATGAATACACTAAGCAGATTCAGAAGGATGTAGGCTGCAGTAGGTACTGGGAGATGAAGAAGCTTGCACAGGATAGAGTAGCATGGAGAGCTGCATCAAACCAGTCTCAGGACTGAAGACCAAAACTCAACATGTGGCACAGCCATATGTGCCCACGAAACGTCATCCTATGCCAACCTACTTATGGGCCATCTAGAGGAAACCTTCCTCCTCCAAAAACTTCAAACCTCTAGTCTGGTGCAGTTCATTGATGATATCCTCCTCATCTTGGTTGAGGACCAAGACAGCCTATCCCCATTCCTTTACAACCTCAACACCTTTTCTCCCAACCGATTCACCTGGTCCTCCTCTCCCCAATGCACCACCATCCTGGATGTTGACCTCCACCTCTCTGATGCTTCCATCCACACCTCTGTCTACATTAAACCCACTAACCATCAACAGTACCTGCATTTCAACTACTGTCTTTGCAGCATAGGTACATTTTTATGATGTATCTGCAGTGATGAGAACTCCCTTGATTATCTATCATCCTGCCCTGAAATGAAGGACATCCTACCAAACACTCCTTAAGTAGGGTTCCAACACCCACCCACCCTCCCGCCCACCCACCCAACCTATACAACTTTCTAGTCCATCTCAATGCCACTGCCATCCCCAACCCCTTACCATGGGCATCATATCCCTGTGGCAGACCGAGGTTCAAGACCTGCCCAAGCCACACACCCTGCACCTCTTATTCCAGTCCTGTCACAGGCTTGCTGCAGCCCATCAGAGGTCATTGCAACTGTAAAAGCAGCCATGTCATGTACCAACACTGCTGCAAACACTGAACAGCCTTTTGTGTTGCTATGACTACCAACCAATTGTCCACCAGGATGAATGGCCACCACCAAACTATTGTCGACCATCTGATGGCACAAAATGCAGCTGAGCACAAGATGCTCAATTTCAGTGGTTGCTTCATAACCTGAATCATGTGGATCCTTTCCTCCACCACAAGCTTCTCTGAACTATGCAGATGGGCGTTGTCCTTGCAACACATCCTCCGGTCTTGTAATTGTCCTGGCCTCAGTCTCAGGTAATCTATTGTCTCGATGCCCTCCACACATCAATTCCCCCTTCATCCATCCTGTCACACTCCCCTAATTCATGTCCTCTTGTTGCCTTCAGTGTGTGCCACTTCTTACCAGCTGCTACAATTGTGCCAGCCCTTATGCCTACCACCCCTTGCTGGCAAACCGGCGGCATTTCTCCCTCTCCTCTCCCCACACAACACTACACCCATCACAACCAGTCCACCTGCCGCAAAATAGGGTTGGCAGTGTTAGCCTAGCCTGTACCATGTAGGGGGCATAGTGTGTGTGTGTGTGTGTGTGTGTGTGTGTGTGTGTGTGTGTGTGTGTGTGTGTGTGTGTCATCAATGGATTGACTTTGTTTTATTGGGAGATTTTTGAGAAACTGTATGAAAGGTAGCAAGTTTTCTTTCTTTTGTGTGTTCCTATCGACAGCTCGATGCTTCTGCCTTTCGGTGAGTGGTCTTCTTTAATCCTAAAGTATTTACAAAAGGAAGCCTGTAATATTCGAATACAGCATTACTAGGCTGCAGCTTGACACAATCACACTGACTAAATATCTAGGTGTGATGTTGAAAAGCGATATGAAATGGAATGAGCATATCAAGTTGGTAGTAGGTAGGGTGAATGCTTGACTTTGTTTTATTGGGAGATTTTTGAGAAACTGTACCTCTTGTGTAAAGGAGATGGCATATGGAACGCTAGTGTGACTCATTCCTGAGTACTGTTATAGTGTTTGGGATCCCTGCCAGGTTGGATTAAAGGAAGACAGCGAAGCAATTCAGAGATGTGCTGCAGTATTTGTTACAGGTAGATTTGCTCAGCACACAAGTATTATAGAGATGCTTCATGACTCAAGTGGGAATCCATGGAGAGAAAACTATGCCATTTTCATGAGGCACAATTGCGGAAATTTAGAGACTGCCAATTGATTGTATTGCCACTAGTGTACATTAAGGAACACAAAGATAAGATGTGAGAAATTAGGGCTTGTACGAAGGCCTTTAGACAGTCAGTATTCTCTTGCTCTGCTTACGAGTGTAACAGGAAAGAAAATAATTATTAGTTTATGTGGTACCCTCTGCCAAGCACCGTACAGTGGTATGTAGAGTGTGTACAAAAAAGAAATAATTTTTCTTGACTTCTTTAATGTTATCAAATCAGTGTCTTTTCTTGCCCCTTTTCATTTGTGGAAATAAGAAAAACTCACACGGAGCCAGGTCAGGTGAATAAGGTGCATGAGGCCACGGAACCGTGCCATTTTTAGCCAAGAACTGTCTAAGAAAGATGGCTGTGCATGCAGGTGGCATGTGGCAGCAAGCCTTTTCATTTCCAAATCTTCCTTAAAATGCACTGAACCAATCTCCGAGGTAACAGACTAATCTCTGACAGTTGATGAATTGCGTGTCGATGGTCTGTGAGCACAAGCTCTTGAATTTTTTAAATAATTTAGTTGATTCAGGCAGCTGTGGACATCCAGAATGAGGTTTGTCATGAATCAACATGTCGCCATTTTTAAATCATCAAACTTCTCTTGCACTTCAGTTTTTCCCATAGCGTCATATGGGTGAGCTGTTTTCAACATTAAAGCAGTTTAAGCAGCATTTTTACTGAGTGGAAAACAAAATTTCACAGCTACACATTGTTCACGTAAACTTGCAGTCATAAAAAAGGAAACAAGAACAAAACTGCACTAACAAAAAGTCACTGCAGAAGAACAGGACAAGCCTGATCGCCAACACAGGCAGCACTGAACTGGCAATGAGTTGTGATATACACACCTATAGTAGCAAAAATTCATTCTACAGAAGCTCCACCCTCAGCAGTGTTTTTTTTATTTATTTTATCCTCTTGCATTTAGATAATTTTATTTCACACAAAATTCTCTCTACTTAGCACCATGCTTCTGTACTCTACTCATGGCTCCTACTCTCTGGCTACTTGAAAACACTCATGTAAGCTCAAAACACTTGCATGACAATTCCCCTAAGAATGTCAGTCTCCCGCAGAACTTTGCTCTGTGGTCAGTATGGTCACCTCATGAGCACACCAGTTATGTTCACCTGAGTCAGAAATGTAACTGAACATTTGTTGAACACAGTTTGGACAAAGTTCAAAACAGAGTAGAGTTACGTATAGCATTAATTGATTTTGGTCCAAAGTAATGAAGGAAGCTATCAGAATTTGTACCACTATTGGCCTGAGAGAGAGAGAGAGAGAGAGAGAGAGAGAGAGAGAGAGAGAGAGAGGCTGGGGAGAGAGCGGGGAGGGGGGGGGGGGGGGTTAATCAGCTGAGTTCTGCTTGGGTCCCCTTACTGGTTACTGGCCATCATGTACTGTGAGAACTTAGAACCAAGAGTTATCCAGACAAGACAATTCCTGGCTGGTCACATAGGGATTAGAGTGCAGGCCCTCCTCTCAATCCTGCCTGGCATTAGAAGGAGTGGGCTACCTTGACTTAGACACCGTTTTCTCACTTCATCAGAAGTAGTTGATAATGACACTCAGAAAAATGTCATATAATTCTGGCAAACACACTCACCTGGAAACCCAAGAACTTTATATTAATTCAACTCTCAAGGAACAGGAATGAGATCAAATAATTACTGTTGTAAACTTTTAACTGTGATGTCATGCAACGTTATGGTAGAGATGTATACCTCACAAAGTTAAGTGAAATATAATCTGTATATGCAGGGTGTACTGAATAAGATGTAACATCCCTTTATTTCGTTGATGATTCAAGATGTTGAAATGAGGTTTATGGCAAATAATATTATGCAGAGGTGCATGTAATTATGTTGCACAGTTAATATTCCTAAGCCTTGTGTCAACAGTATGCAGAAGGGCACGTAATTATGTTGCATAGTTAATATTCTTAATGCTTGTGTTAACCAATATAGTAAAGAAAATATATATATTTTAATTGAAATGGTATAATTCTTTTATGACATTCAAAAGCTCCTGAAAAAATGAGTATATGAAATATAGTGCTTGTTAGTATTGGCACACAAATTTTCCCTAAAAGTATCTGAGAAATATGTTAAAATTCATTCAAAATTTTTTTTTTTTTACAATGTGGGAAGTGTGAGATGGACTGCCGTCTTATTGGAACCACAGAACACTGTCACTTATCCAGTACTATCTCTTCTAGTGCAATAGATAGAATACGCATGAGAAAGTGTGTATACATGTTTCCATTTAACATGTCTGGTATGGAGTAAAGGTCTACACTGTCTCATCATATATTTACAGTCCTTGGCCATTGTTGTTGTATGTGACAAAGCCAGCTTGCCTTTATTGTTGACCAGTGGTGCATATTCTGTACATTCCATCAGTGTGTTTAGTAAATGTTGTTGCATTTGGAAAATTTATCACCTCTAAGGCATTGCAGACCAGAACAGTGTTGTCGTCGTCGTCGTCGTCGTCGTCGTCGTCTTCAGTCCTGAGACTGATGGCTAGAGGACAAATGTAAGGATGTAGAGGCTTATCTCACTAGGGGTAAGATAGATAGTGCTTACAGGAAAATTAAAGAGACCTTTGGAGAAAAGAGAGCCACTTGCATGAATATCAAGAGCTCAGATGGAAACCCAGTTCCAAGCAAAGAAGGGAAAGCAGAAAGGTGGAAGGAGTATATGTTGTTGTTGTTGTTGTTGTCTTCAGTCCTGAGACTGGTTTGATGCAGCTCTCCATGCTACTCTATCCTGTGCAAGCTGCTTCATCTCCCAGTACCTACTGCAACCTACATCCTTCTGAATCTGCTTAGTGTACTCATCTCTCGGTCTCCCTCTACGATTTTTACCCTCCACGCTGCCCTCCAATGCTAAATTTGTGATCCCTTGATGCCTCAAAACATGTCCTACCAACCGATCCCTTCTTCTAGTCAAGTTGTGCCACAAACTTCTCTTCTCCCCAATCCTATTCAATACCTCCTCATTAGTTACGTGATCTATCCACCTTATCTTCAGTATTCTTCTGTAGCACCACATTTCGAAAGCTTCTATTCTCTTCTTGTCCAAACTAGTAATCGTCCATGTTTCACTTCCATACATGGCTACACTCCAAACAAATACTTTCAGAAACGACTTCCTGATACATAAATCTATATTCGATGTTAACAAATTTCTCTTCTTCAGAAACGCTTTCCTTGCCATTGCCAGTCTACATTTTATATCCTCTCTACTTCGACCATCATCAGTTATTTTACTTCCTAAATAGCAAAACTCCTTTACTACTTTAAGTGTCTCATTTCCTAATCTAATTCCCTCAGCATCACCCGATTTAATTTGACTACATTCCATTATCCTCGTTTTGCTTTTGTTAATGTTCATCTTATATCCTCCTTTCAAGACACTGTCCATTCCGTTCAACTGCTCTTCCAAGTCCTTTGCCGTCTCTGACAGAATTACAATGTCATTGGCGAACCTCAAAGTTTTTACTTCGTCTCCATGAATTTTAATACCTACTCCAAATTTTTCTTTTGTTTCCTTTACTGCTTGCTCAATATACAGATTGAATAACATCGGGGAGAGGCTACAACCCTGTCTCACTCCTTTCCCAACCACTGCTTCCCTTTCATGCCCCTCGACTCTTATTACTGCCATCTGGTTTCTGTACAAATTATAAATAGCCTTTCGCTCCCTGTATTTTACCCCTGCCACCTTTAGAATTTGAAAAAGAGTATTCCAGTCAACATTGTCAAAAGCTTTCTCTAAGTCTACAAATGCTAGAAACGTAGGTTTGCCTTTTCTTAATCTTTCTTCTAAGATAAGTCGTAAGGTCAGTATTGCCTCACGCGTTCCAACATTTCGACGGAATCCAAACTGATCCTCCCCGAGGTCTGCATCTACCAGTTTTTCCATTCGTCTGTAAAGAATTCGCGTTAGTATTTTGCAGCCGTGGCTTATTAAACTGATAGTTCGGTAATTTTCACATCTGTCAGCACCTGCTTTCTTTGGGATTGGAATTATTATATTCTTCTTGAAGTCTGAGGGTATTTCGCCTGTCTCATACATCTTGCTCACCAGCTGGTAGAGTTTTGTCATGACTGGCTCTCCCAAGGCCGTCAGTAGTTCTAATGGAATGTTGTCTACTCCGGGGGCCTTGTTTCGACTCAGGTCTTTCAGTGCTCTGTCAAACTCTTCACGCAGTATCGTATCTCCCATTTCGTCTTCATCTACATCCTCTTCTATTTCCATAATATTGTCCTCAAGTACATCGCCCTTGTATAAACCTTCTATATATTCCTTCCACCTTTCTGCCTTCCCTTCTTTGCTTAGAACTGGGCTGCCATCTGAGCTCTTGATATTCATACACGTGGTTCTCTTCTCTCCAAAGGTCTCTTTAATTTTCCTGTAGGCAGTATCTATCTTACCCCTAGTGAGATAAGCTTCTACATCCTTACATTTGTCCTCTAGCCATTCCTGTTTAGCCATTTTGCACTTCCTGTCGATCTCATTTTTGAGACGTTTGTATTCCTTTTTGCCTGCTTCATTTACTGCATTTTTATATTTTCTCCTTTCATCAATTAAATTCAATATTTCTTCTGTTACCCAAGGATTTCTAGCAGCCCTCGTCTTTTTACCTACTTTATCCTCTGCTGCCTTCACTACTACATCCCTCAGAGCTACCCATTCTTCTTCTACTGTATTTCTTTCCCCTATTCCTGTCAATTGTTCCCTTATGCTCTCTCTGAAACTCTGTACAACCTCTGGTTCTTTCAGTTTATCCAGGTCCCATCTCCTTAATTTCTCACATTTTTGCAGTTTCTTCAGTTTTAATCTACAGGTCATAACCAATAGATTGTGGTCAGAGTCCACATCTGCCCCTGGAAATGTCTTACAATTTAAAACCTGGTTCCTAAATCTCTGTCTTACCATTATATAATCTATTTGATACCTTTTAGTATCTCCAGGGTTCTTCCACGTATACATCCTTCTTTCATGATTTTTAAACCAAGTGTTAGCTATGAATAAGTTGTGCTCTGTGCAAAATTCTACTAGGCGGCTTCCTCTTTCATTTCTTAGCCCCAATCCATATTCACCTACTATGTTTCCTTCTCTCCCTTTTCCTACACTCGAATTCCAGTCACCCATTACTATTAAATTTTCGTCTCCCTTCACTATCTGAATAATTTCTTTTATTTCATCGTACATTTCTTCAATTTCTTCATCATCTGCAGAGCTAGTTGGCATATAAACTTGTACTACTGTAGTAGGTGTGGGCTTCGTATCTATCTTGGCCACAATAATGCGTTCACTATGCTGTTTGTAGTAGCTTACCCGCATTCCTATTTTCCTATTCATTATTAAACCTACTCCTGCATTACCCCTATTTGATTTTGTGTTTATAACCCTGTAGTCACCTGACCAGAAGTCTTGTTCCTCCTGCCACCGAACTTCACTAATTCCCACTATATCTAACTTTAACCTATCCATTTCCCTTTTTAAATTTTCTAACCTACCTGCCCGATTAAGGGATCTGACATTCCACGCTCCGATCCGTAGAACGCCAGTTTTCTTTCTCCTGATAACGACATCCTCCTGAGTAGTCCCCGCCCGG
Organism: Schistocerca gregaria; assembly: GCF_023897955.1. Lineage (NCBI taxonomy): Eukaryota > Metazoa > Arthropoda > Insecta > Orthoptera > Acrididae > Schistocerca > Schistocerca gregaria. The sequence goes on along the minus strand of NC_064931.1, from coordinate 437,307,499 downwards.
AGATCCGAATGGGGGACTATTTTACCTCCGGAATATTTTACCCAAGAGGATGCCATCATCATTTAATCATACAGTAAAGCTGCATGTCCTCGGGAAAAATTACGGCTGTAGTTTCCCCTTGCTTTCAACCGTTCGCAGTACCAGCACAGCAAGGCCGTTTTGGTTAATGTTGCAAGGCCAGATCAGTCAATCATCCAGACTGTTGCCCCTGCAACTACTGAAAAGGCTGCTGCCCCTCTTCAGGAACCACACGTTTGTCTGGCCTCTCAACAGATACCCCTCCGTTGTGGTTGCACCTACGGTACGGCCATCTGTATCGCTGAGGCACGCAAGCCTCCCCACCAACGGCAAGGTCCATGGTTCATGGGGGGAGGAATATATAGAGGGTCTATACAAGGGCGATGTACTTGAGAATGAAATGGCAGATACGATACTGCGTGAAGAGTTTGATATCGCCCATGGAAAAAACCTTTATATACTCCTTCCACCTTTCTGCTTTCCCTTCTTTGCTTAGAACTGGGTTTCCATCTGAGCTCTTGATATTCATACAAGTGGCTCTCTTTTCTCCAAAGGTCTGTTTAATTTTCCCGTAGACAGTATCTATCTTACCCCTCGTGAGATGAGATTCTACATCCTTACATTTGTCCTCTAGCCATCCGTGCTTAGCCATTTTGCACTTCCTGTCAACCTCATTTTTGAGACGTTTGTATTCCCTTTTGCCTGCTTCATTTACTGTGTTTTTATATTTTCTCCTTTCATCAATTAAATTCAATATTTCTTCTGTTACCCAAGGATTTCTACTAGCCCTCGTCTTTTTACCTACTTGATCCTCTGCTGCCTTCACTACTTCATCCCTCATAGCTACCCATTCTTCTTCTACTGTGTTTCTTTCCCACATTCCTGTCAATTGTTCCCTTATGCTCTGCCTGAAACTCTGTACAACCTCTGATTCTTTCAGTTTATCCAGGTCTCATCTCCTTAAATTCCCACCTTTTTGCAGTTTCTTCAGTTTTAATCTACAGTTCATAACCAATAGATTGTGGTCAGAGTCCACATCTGCCCCTGGAAATGTCTTACAATTTAAAAACTGGTTCCTAAATCTCTGTCTTACCATTATATAATCTATCTGAAACCTTCTAGTATCTCCAAGGTTCTTCCATGTATACAACCTTTTTCATGATTCTTGAACCAAGTGTTAGCTATGATTAAGTTATGCTCTGTGCAAAATTCTAACAGACGGCTTCCTCTTTCATTCCTTAGCCCCAATCCATATTCACCTACTACATTTCCTTCTCTTCCTTTTCCTACTGTCGAATTCCAGTCAGCCATGACTATTAAATTTTCGTCTCCCTTCACTACCTGAATAATTTCTTTTATCTCATCATACATTTCATCAATTTCTTCATCATCTGCAGAGCTAGTTGGCATATAAACTTGTACTGCTGTAGTAGGCATGGGCTTCGTGTCTATCTTGGCCACAATAATGCGTTCACTATGCTATTTGTAATAGCTTACCCACACTCCTATTTTTTTTATTCACTATTAAACCTAGTCCTGCATTACCCCCATTTGATTTTGTATTTATAACCCTGTATTCACCTGACCAGAAGTCTTGTTCCTCCTTCCACTGAACTTCACTAATTCCCACTATATCTAACTTTAACCTATCCATTTCCCTTTTTAAATTTTCTAACCTACCTGCCCGATTAAGGGATCTGACATTCCATGCTCTGATCCGTAGAATGCCAGTTTTCTTTCTCCTGATAACGACGTCCTGTTGAATAGTCCCCACCTGGAAATCCAAATGGGGGACTATTTTACCTCTGGAACATTTTACCCAAGAGGATGCCATCATCATTTAACCATACAGTAAAGCTGCATGCCCTCGGGAAAAATTAGGGCTGTAGTTTGCCCTTGCTTTCAGCCATTCGCAGTAACAGCACAGCAAGGCCGTTTTGGTTAGTGTTACAAGGCCAGACCAGTCAATCATCCCTACTGTTGCCCCTGCAACTACTGAAAAGGCTGCTGCCCCTCTTCAGGAATCACATGTTTGTCTGGCCTCTCAACAGATACCCCTCCGTTGTGGTTGCACCTACGGTACAGCCACCTGTATTGCTGAGGCCCACAAGCCTCCCCACCAATGGCAAGGTCCATGGTTAATGATGGGGGTGGGGTGGGGGGGGGGGGAGGGGTGGGGGGCTCTGCCACATATTTGTTTGTAAACCTTCCCTTCAAAGGGAAAGTAGTTGTGGATCAGGATACAGTTGGTAGGGTGTATAAGGAATGAAGTGGTGGGTATGGAGTATGAAGGACATTGGGAGAGGTAGTGTCTGACAGTGGCAAGGCCATGGGCATGGGCATGAGGGATGTTGGTGTACAGGAAGGTGCCATCAACAGTGACGAGTAGCATCCAGGAGGTAAAGGGTGGAGATGATGGGAATTCAGTGAACAAAGTGATTAGCATCTTTCATATGGGAGGCTACATTTTGGACAACTAGTTGGAGGTGTTGGTTAATAAAGGCTACAGTTCTTCCACTGGGAGCACAATAGCCAGCTACAATGGGGCAGCCAGGATTATTGAATTCATGGATTTTGAGGAGCATGTAGGAGGTGGGTGTGTGGGGCTTTGCTGGGGTCAGGAGGGAGACGGACTCAGGTGAGAGGATCTGGGAAGGGCTTGCGGGTTTCAGTAGGGACTGGAGGTTATCCTGGACTTCCAGTATGGGATACTCCTACTGAGCTTGTAGGTGGAGGAGTCAGGCAGTTGGTGGAGGTCCCCCATCAGGTAGTCACTGCGGCTCATCACAACAGTGGTGAAGCCGTTGTCTGCAGGGAGGATGATTAGGTCTATATCTGTTTTGAGGTCGTGTTGACTGTCTTTTCTTCTTCAAAAAAGTTAGTGTTCTTAGGAAGGGAACTGGGGTAGGAAGGTGAGGCCAAGTCGGAGGTAAGGAACTCCTGGAAGTTGACTAAGCGGTTGTTAGGTGGGAGGGGAGGAGGGTCACAGTTAGATGGTGGTATGAACTGGGAGAGCCAATGTTCATTGATGAGTACTGTTGGCTTCGGTTGGAGGGATTGGTGGCACATAAGTTTTTCCACTCTAGGGATAAGGAGGAGGAGTGTAGGACTTTGACAAGTTCTCCATGGTTCAGTTTGGGGGCAGGGCTGAAGGTTAGAACTTTGGATAGTACTGGCTGGTTGATTTGGAGGAGGGGAAGAACCAGTGAGCTAATCAGTCCCATTGGATTGGGGAAGGATGGGAAAGGAAGTTGGCAGTGCCCTCTCACAGGAATCATCCCAGCACTTGCCTGAAGTGATTCAGGGAAATCACAAAAAACCTAAATCAGGATACCCTGATGTGTGTTTGAACTGTCATCCTCCCAAATGCGAGTCCAGGGTGCTAACCACTGGGCCACCTCACTAGGTTTTGGATAGGACTGTAACTTCTGTGGAACTAAAGAGTTTTGGTGGAGAGGTTAACAACAGTGTTTTGGGTTGGCTTGTATCATGGGTTTTACGGGGTGTTGGGAGGGAGTTGTAGAGGACGTGGTGAATGGAGGTTATCAACTAGGCAGGGCCTGGGTGCTATGAGAAGTTGACTAGGGGATTCACTCTGTGACAGATCAAGGTGCAAAACCTGCCCAAGCAATACACCTAGAACCTCCTACTCAAGTACTGTTACAGGCGTACTCTATCTCAGATGCCATGATTGCTGTGAACACAGCCATGTCACATACCAACTCTGCTGCATACACTGCACAGTCTTTTATGTTGGTATGACTACCAACAAGCTGTCCTCCACGGTGAATGTGAAGTGCCAAACTGTTGTCACGAACAAAGTTAACTACCTGATGACACAACATGCAGCTGAGCACAACATGCTCAATTTCAATGGCTGCTACACAACTCGACCCATCTGAATTCTTCCCTCCACCACCAGCTTCTCTGAACTACGTAGATGGGAGCTGTCCTTACAGCACATCCTCTACTCCCATAATTGTTCTGGCCTCAATCTCAGGTAACCCAGTGTCCCCACACCCTCCACCTAACAGTTTCGCCTTCCTCTATCCTGTCATCACCTTCCAATTCATGTCCCCAAGTCACCTTAAGCATATGACACGTCCCACTGGCTGTTACAATTGTGCAAGCCCCTATACTTGCCACCCCTAGCTCATGCATTCATAAAAATGCTCCATAAAAAAGCTGACCATTGTTGGAGACAACAGAGAACCCATAGCCATGATTTTTTATGGAACATTTTGAGGAATGTGCATTGAATTCAGCTCCCCTTCATTCAACTTCATTTTATTGTTACGTTGATGACACATTTATGGTCTGACCACACAGCGTAGAAGCTCTTGAGCATTTCCAGGAACATATAAAAAGCATGCACCTAGACGTCCAGTTCACCATCGAGACAGAAAAAGAGGGAAGGGTGCTATTTTTAGATGCTGTGATGCAACAAAAGTCAGATGGATGTTTTGGCCACACAGGGTACTACAAGCTGATTCACACTGATTTATACCCGAGTGTCCAGAGCTTTCACCATCTGCTACAGAAGACAGCAGCTTTAAATACACTGGTACACATAGCAAACACCATTTCTGACGAACACCACTTGGAGTCTGAAATCATTCACCTGAAGTATGTGTTCTGCAAGAATGGCTATTGGTGATGTGATGTTAAGTCAGCATTCTCATAGAAAAGGAAATGTGAAAATGTTCAACATTCACGTGATGATGCACTGATTGCAATCTTTCCCTTCTGCAGTGCTACATCCAGCAAAATAGGAGAGTCCTGGAAAGATGAGGTATCAGATCTGTTTTCTGAACTCATAAGAAGTTAAAGCAGATGCTATGCCTGTTATGGACAGTCTTGGCCTCAGGATTTCTGGAATTTACATCCCATGTGAATGCGGAAGCAATTACAATGGTCAGTTCAACTGCACTGCTCCCAACCACTGTGCAGAACATCAATGGGAAAGTTTTGTCCCAGGCTCCCACATACTGGGACTCTGTAATTAATGAGGATATAGAAATAAGAATGTGTGTGAACACCTTTACCTGTGACAGTAGACATAATCTTAGCAGAGCATGGAAGTGAGCTCTCGATGCAGAGATGAACCATAGATAATCGTCGCAATGATTATGCTATGGTAGGAGCAGTGGCACCACCAGCACAGACACTGACACCATCTGCGGCAGCATGAGATAACTACCGACCAATCAGAGGCCATCTTTTGGCTATATAAGGCCATGACAGCAACAATTTTGACAGTCGGTTGCTTCTGATATTGACAATGACAGAAAGCTCAAGGTTTTTACCTCAATTGATATGGCAAGACGCGTAAGAATATTTATACAGACCTGCCATGTCATATCGAGTCAGGCCCTCGATTTCCTGACCACCCCTATGAACCTGTTGCAAAGTAACACATTATTCATTATCAATCGTGAATGGACTAACTTAACAGAATGTCAATTACCTATCATCGCTCCCAGAAACGATGAAAGTTTTATCCATAGTCCTTCCCATCTCTTCCATAATAGTGTCCCACTACCCAGCCTATCTATGAAATATATTTGTCAATCCTAATACCACATCTGCTTCCAAACCTTTACCAAATGTGTCATAACTGTCCAACACATCCGGTTCCAGTCCTGTCACATGCATATCCTACCCTATCAGAGGAAGGGCCATCTGTTAAATGATTCATGTCTTATACCAGCCCTGCTGTAACTTTTGCACAATCTTTTAAGTGAGCATGACCACCAACCATCTGCCAACCCAAATGACTGTCCACTGCTGAACAGCAAGGCTGACCAGTCAGTGGCAGAACAATGAAAATTCTACCAAGTAAAGCACATTTCAGAGGCTACTTCGAAACCTTTGCCATCTAGTCTGCCTGCCCCCCCCCCCCCCCCCCCCACTTCTTTTCCCAATATCATCATCTCTTAAGTTCCACGAAAGCTATAATGACATTATTTGACCCTGCAATCATTCTGTCAATCTTGGCCTCAATCTCCAGTAGCTTCTGTCACATGTCCACCCCCACTTTGTGTCAGGGAAAGATCAACTTTGTGTCAGGGAAAGATCACTGGTATTCCATTACTAACTGCCTCTAGCTGTCAGCAATCCGTCACAGTTTTCATGACCCCTCACTTCCCTCCTCCCCTTCTTTCTTTGCCTGTGCTGAACGAAATGGCTATCACAGTCAGACTGCAGCACTGATGCAATGTAACTCTGTCTGTCTGTGTCGCTGTGTGTGTGTGTGTGTGTGTGTGTGTGTGTGTGTGTGTGTGTGTGTGAAGGAAATTGTGATAAACTATGTGATCAAAAGTATCTGGACACCCCCAAAAACATACGTTTTTCATAGTAGGTGCAATGTACTGCCACCTACTGCCAGGTACTCCATATCAGC